>NW_026522047.1:0-4800000 GCF_021234435.1 Artibeus jamaicensis | reverse complement strand
CAGCGTGGTCAGGGTGTTGCCCAGGGCGTTCAGCCGCTTGCCGATGTTGGGGTCCATGTGCACGTCAATCCCACACATTTTCCACAGCACGTTGAGGGTCCAGGTTCCGGCACTACTGCTCTCTGTTGCACAGAGAAGTCGCATTTTAAAAATTCTACATTTCAGGGGTCAAATGGACAGAGGCCCACGGAGCAGGGCCCCAGCACCATGGCCCGACTGTCCAGGGTGCCCCAAGGCTGCCTCCAGGCAGCAGCAGCTGCTCCTGGGGCTGGGACTCCCTGTCCCTCATCCTGCCCCAAGGCTCAGCACCTGTGGCTGTGTCCCCCTGTCACTAGGCAGAGTAATCAAATTGCCAGTCCACTGAGGGTCTGTGCTGGGAAGCAAGACCCATGCCCTGGGCTGGAGAGCTCAGTCTTCCTGTGTCGGGGGCCTGTCGGGGGCCTGGGGACCTCTGGGGTGAATGAAGCTCCCCAAGGGGGAAAACGGGAGCTGCCGAGCCCTGCTGATGCAGGGTCTCATCCCAGTCCCTCCGGGGGGGACTCTGCGAGGCCCCAGTTCCTCCTCTTCACCAAAGCAGCCACCCCCATGTCTGCCTGTGGTCTGCAAATATCCTTCAAACGCTCCCCCTTTTGGTTAAGCTCGTTTCAGTGGCTTGTTGTATACAAAAGTCCTGACAAAGATTTTGGTGGGAACCCTCTCTCAAAACTCGAGTTCACCTCAGTCTTGACCTTTCCTTCTGACTTTACTCTGGACATGTTCTGACCTTTCCAGTCCCGACAGCGGGGCCTGTCACCCTGCTGCTCGGGGACATGACTCAACACAGGCACAGAGGCCAGTCTTGGTGAGCACAGGAGGTGGTGACCAGAGGGAAAGAAGCCTGCGGACGTCAGTCAGCTCCCCTGCCTGCAGCACTTAAGAGCCCTCCGCCGGCATCTCCGTCCAGCGCGCCCTGGTTCTGTGCCAGGCCAGGTAAGGGGCACGCGCACTGTGCTGTCACCCCAGTTGGACGGCCAATGACGGCTCTGGTTGTCTCTGGCCTGGTTTGCTGGAGTTTCCTCCTCCCTGGTTCCTGACAGTGTCCCTTTGACGCTGCCACCAATGCTCTCCTGCTCGGGATTCAGTGGCTTTCTGGCTGTGCTAACCAAGTTCCAAGTCCTTATTTTGGGATTTCAGCTTTTCCCAAACTTGTTTTCCACGTCACTGTGTTCCCGCTAGTTTGGACAACACTACTGACACACATTTTGCAGTCACAACCGCTGACACTCTCTGCCTCAGTTTTTTGCGACCTGCCCCTCCCAGTTTTGCTTCAGAAACTGCTATTCTACCCATCTGTTAACTGCTATTTAAAGATTTTATTTATTAATTTTTAGAGGGAAAGAGAGGGAGAGAAATATCAATGTGTGGTTGCCTCTCCTGTGTCCCCTCCTGGGAACTGGCCCGCAACCCAGGCATGTGCCCTGACTGGGAATCGAACCTCGATACTCTGGTTCGCAGGCCCCTGCTCAATCCACTGAGCTACACCAGCCAGGGCAGTGAACTGCTATTTAAATACTTGTTCTGCCATGAAGCTGGCTCTGATCCTAGTATCCTTCCAAATTTGGAAATGCTCTCTCCCTCCTGTAACTGTCAATAGCAATTGGAACTTTGTGTTTCATTGTACTTCGCAATACTATCATCTAATTATGCTGCAGAGCCTTAGCCTCATTATTACAGCTTAAATTTATAGAGCAGAAAGTACACCTTATTTATAGTACACCTTACTTATCTTTGTCTTCCCTAAACATGTGCGGTCTGTCTCGCACTGAGCAGACGTCTGATTCACAATTGTTAAATAGGAACATGCCGGTGATCAGTGCACACGTGTGAAATTTGGGGAACACCAGAGTCAGTTCAAAGGTCCCCTCCCCCGTCACTGTACGGGCAGAGAACACACACGGAGGCAGGGTTGCCCCTGACACAGGGGGCAGGAGTAGTAGCAAACGTGTGCCTACCGGCCGCTGCTTGTCCTGCAGTCCGGGAGCACACTTCGTAGGTGCCGTCGGGAACCACACCTGCACACAAGCACCCAAAACGGTTGGCAACGAGAGTGCACTGGAGGTCAAACGCTGTCCTGAAACTTCTCCCCCAAGAAGATCACCTAACATAACCAGGACCACAAGCTTCTCTAGGACTCAGCCTCCCAACTCGTGGTACTTCTCCCCCATCTCTGGTGTTCTACCCCATAACTGCAGGTGTTTAGCTGCAGCTGTGCCTTCTACCTTCTGCCCATGGCATCCTCGCCAGAGCGACTGTGCCCAGCTGACCCCGCTGCTCAAGTCTCTTCTATGTTACGTGAGGAACTGCATTTCACACTTTCTCTCAAGACCCCCCAGAACAGGAGCCTTACCTGATCACTTGTAAATCAACGTAGGGAAGATCAGGCAGTGAGTGAACCTTTGAGGGCTGCGCCATCAACAAGAATGGCTTTGTGGTTCACTCACTGACACTGCAGAAAGCTGCAGTTTTCCACAAACGTGTTTCGATGTTTTGAAATAGAAATAGCCCTCATTTTACAAAGTCCAATAATATTCCTATACCTGAACATCCTTTACTTTAACGAATGGAGACATTAGGTAGTGGTTTCTTGTTTTCGTTTTTTAATTTTTCAAAAGCCTACCCTGCGCACAGAAAACAAATGACACTCACAGGCATTCATCACGAGGTCCCCACGGACTTCTGGCTTCCAGTCGTCCCACGACGTCTCAAAGCCGTCAGCGAAGCGGATACAGAAGTTTTTGAAGTGCCCTTTGCTGACCAGGGACTCCGAGGAGCAGGCTGTGATGAGGGTGCTCTCGATGGTCAGCACCAAGGCAGAGCCGGCGTCAAGGTCGCCAGCGTGGTTGGACTGCCAGATGCATCAGAGAAGCAGTGAGACAAAAGGTGACAGCGTTTTACATTTGGAGATTCTTGGAGGGTTCATGAGAACAGAAACCCATCAAAGGTCAAGCCCAGAAAGCTACATTAAAAACCAGCTGAAAAAGATGCCTACTTCTAAAAATTAGCTTGCTCAAGTGAAATGCATTTCCATGTATTGTTTTTAAGTAAACTTGCAAAAAGCTAATTGTCTATTCTTCTAACTTGAGCTTCTGATTTCATTGTGAGGAGCATTCACCTTCACTCGCATCACCAGCCTTGCTGTGAGTGGTCCCCAGAGACCTGTCCAAACCACATGCCACGAAAGCACTGCCATTCAACCTGATGCCCAAATGCGTCACATGCTGCCACTGCTCCACCCAGAGTGCGTCCAAACAAAGTACTGAAGGGCAAATTGACTCAGTAACTGCTTAAAGGCTCTTTAAGATAAATCATAACAGTAAAATATAGGCATCTCCTCTAGCTGTAATTGCAACTTCTTGGTCTGACAGGGTTTAACAGCCTTTTTCTCTCTCAGGCACATGAGTGTGCAAATATGTATTTCTGAGAAGTGGTCCCAAATTATGAAAAAAAATTCTATTTTTTAAATTTTTTCTTTAAAAACTTATTTACTTTTAGAGGGGAAGGGAGGGAGAAAGAAAGGAAGAAAAACATCAATGTGTGGTTGCCTCTCCAGCGCCTCCTGCTGGAGACATGGCCCACAACCCAGGCATGTGCCCTGACTAGGACTCAAACTGGCAACTGTCTGGTTTACAGGCTCGTACTCAATCCACTGAGCCACACCAGCCAGGGCTAAAGAAAAAAATCTTGCTTTATCCAGGTACACACATAACTTGGAATTCTCATCACCATTAAATATCAGTTTAAAAGCACTTTGAAATTTCCCACCCTATTTAAGATGAGATTAGTAAATGTTATTAACTACTACTGTTAAATGTTCTTTTGTTTCTATTTTATTAACAAGTGTGTGCCAAAGCCTTCTTTGCTTACAAACAAGAACAATAAAAAGATTCTGAAAACTAAGATGCTTAGTGGTCAAGGTCAAATGAGGAGCTGTGAAACGGTGTCAATGTCATCCCTGTCCAGAGGCCCAGCAGAGCCATCAGAGACCGATCTCAGGGGGTTCGAATGAATGAAGATTCACTGGGGAAGTTCAATCATACTTGCTGTTTACTAGGCTGAGACTAGAAATGGTTCTCCTAGCAAATGCACTGTGGTGCACCACAGCCCTGGAAACGGCAGCAGAACTGCCGGGCTCCTTCTGTACCTGTGCCGCGGTTGTGATTGGCAGGCAAATCCCCAGATCATTGACGGTGAGCTGCAGGAAGAGCGTCCCGAAGGCCTGGGCAGAGGTCTGCTGGATTCCAGGCAGCATATCCACCACCTCCTTCGTAGCCACGTGGATGTCCTTATGCAGAGCCATCCGCTGTTCGTTCCAGTTGTCATAGGCAGCCTTGTAGTTCAGCCAAAACAGCACAGCTGGTGATGATGAAGGCAGGGCAGAAATGCAGTTTTGGTCAAAACTGTACAGCTGGACGGCAAGCAAACCTCCGCAGCTGCAACTCCCACAGATTGATAGTTACTCCCAGGAAACTGGAGCATCGGAACGGGAAAGAAGCTAGAGGATGTCGTCCACTCGACAAATGAAAAAACGGAAGCGGAAAGCAGTCCAGGTCCACTCACTGACTCAGCAAAATAAAACGTCACCCGTAACACCACCAACGGCAGTTTCCCAACCAAGAGACCTCGTCAGCAGCCCACGCCCTCCACCAGCCCAATCTTCAGTGGCTCCCTGCATGGCTCTCTGTTACTTCTGAAACACACTTCCAAAACATTGACCCAGTATGCACTGATTAGGCCCTCTCTCTCTGTTCAGCCTCAGTCCCCATCATCGTCCTCTGTGAAAGCTGCCGCTGCATTTCCTTGGACCTCTGTGCTCGTACGCCCTCTTCATCACGCTCCCCCATTTGACAGACACAGACTTGGTTCTGGCAGCCCACGCCAGGGGCTGTTCCAGGTCGGGGGTGTGGAGGCAGGGGAGAGCTGCTTTCGCTTCCTGTCTCCCTGGTGAACTCCTAGGTCCAAGTCCAATATGAAGAACTGGTGTCCCTCTAAACAGTACAGGACGAGGAGAGACCCTCTGAGGACCTAGCACCTGATCTCTAACGCCCCCAAGTCCACCCAGCTCCACCCACCAAACTGAGAGTCCAGGGAGAACAGGAGACTTCAGACTGCACTTCTAGACCAAAAAAACAGTAACTGTTAGAGAATAAGCCAGTAAAGACACTACCGAACAAATGAGTGCACTGGCTAGCCAGACCAAAAATCTTAGCAAATAATTTCACAAAGTAAAATGATTCTAAAACTTGAAGGGAATAAGCAAGAACCTCCTGCAATACCCACACCGCAGCTTCAGGGGACAGCGAGCTGTCTCCTCCAGCATTCTCACTGGGGACTGCAGGTGACTGACCGACCTCACCTCGGTCGAAGGCCACAGGCTGTGCGTACACGATCGGCCTGTTCAAGGTGATGAGCACAGCTTCCCTGTCTGAAGACCCACTGATCTCTTCTCGGAGGGCATTTCTTAGTCCGATTCTGGTTTTAAAATAGGCAACTTGATGAAAATCAGAACCAGCTTCCTCATAGACCTAAATTAAAAGTTCAAGAGAAGCAAGCAATAAAAAATGTTTTAATAAAAGAAACTAAAAGTTTTTAAACAACTTTATGGTTTTGTGTACCAAAATAACTATAGTACATTTTCCCCAATATTCTATACCACAAACACCTGAAATTCATATACAGTATGAATGGGTTTTTAAGAAGTAACTACAAAGTCAAACATCAAGTTCATATAAAACCTAGAGTGTGGTACATATTTTAAATGGCAAAGTAGTAAATGTTTTAAGATAATTAGATACTCCTCTCAAAATATTTTTATTTGAACAAATTATTTTTCTAGAGATAACAAAAAATTTTTGTTCATTTATTCCCACCACATATTCTTTAATAGAGACATTCAACTGTGAAACTGTGATATTCATTTAATCAGTTTTTCAACTCACAGAAGGGAAAAGGCTAAAATCTACAGGATTTCCAACAATAAAACAAAATAAACCCATGAGCTGTTAATATTAATTTTTATAAAAGAGTCTGATCTATGTGTGTGTGTGTCTATACATAAAAAGACATGGTATTCAAAACTTGCTAATACCATCATGTAGCTAATAACCAATGTTATTAGCACAAAGCATTGAAATAAAAATAACATTTACTGAAATAAAGAGAAGATAAGCAAACATTTAAGAAGATACTGGCTTAAGTTTCCTGTGATTGTATTTGTGCTAAACTCTAGAGATAGACCATAAAAGTACTGGATGAAATACCAAGGTAAGACTGTAATGGCCTTCATAAATAAGTTTTCATTACAATTTCCAATCAGAAATGTTAGCATAAATGAAATATTTTCATAAATATAGTAATACTTGAAGTAGTTAAACCTGATGTGCACAAGTTCAAAGCCACAGCACTGACATCAGCACACTCTGCACTCACCTGGTGTTTGACAATCTGTCCCAATGCCAGATTCAAATCCACCTGGCATTTGCCGAACAGTTTCAGGTAGCTGCTGCTTCCTGGAGATGCTTTGGTTTGGAGCCGGTTTGAGAGCTCCAGTTCAATCAGGCCGGTTTCGAACCTCACCGCTCGCATCGACGGAGTTGTGGCCGTGACTTGAATGCCCTGGCGGATGCAGGGTTGGAAGGAAACGAGAGCCTTGAAGCAATAGCGCCGCCCACCCCAGTGAAACCTTCCAGAACGTGATAAATAGATAGAGTGCTTTAAGACATGTACGGGATGTCTGATAAACTGATCAAACTGCCAATAGTCTCTGATCTCTCATTAGTAGGGACTTTTTAGCTATTAAATTTCATTTCAGTATTTTGTATTTAAAATGTAGACTGTTTATGGGTTAAATACATTATAATTAAATACCTATTTGATTTAAATAATTTTTATTTTTAAGAACACTGATGTCTTCAATATCAGAAATATGAAGGTTTTCTATTCAGATACTACTATGAATCAGACAAATGTACAAAATAGTTCTTGCAATTTATGAAAACAACTATTTAAGAAATAAAATGTTACCCAAAGGGAGTAAACTGTTATAAACGTATGTATACAGTACAGCAGTTCGAGAAGATAAGGCTGATCTGAATGTCCTGCTTAGAAAGCACCCAAGGCTTTTCAACTGCAGAAACTTGCGCTGCAAAAGCCTCCGCACACAGAGCACGGTCCTACGGCACATTCGAACACTTGCTAAGCTTCTCTGTGAGTGGACACTGGGCACTTCTGTTTTCTATCTGGCACGTTTACACGTCGCCTGCGTTTCCTGCAATGAGCGTGCGATTCATGGGAAAGACACCCCCAAGGGCAGCGTCAGCCCCCACGTGTCACCTTGAACTGCAGGTTGAGGGAATAGAGGAGGATCTTGGGCTTGTCCCCATCCGCTGTGCCCTCGTGCTCGTTCCACAGAGGAATCGGCTGCTCCCCACCTGGACGAGGTGAAATAACCGAGGGTCAGGGGAAACTTCTGTAAAGGAATGTCACTGTGCTGTGCACTGGAAACCCTGTCAACACTTCTTCGTTTTCACGGATCATTCACCCAAGCTCTGGATCAGGTCAGGCTCACGGAGGCAGGGACGATGCCGTGTACACAGACACTGTTTAAAACATCTCACAAGGACTAAATTGAAACATTGCCTGTGTGAGTAAACCAAACGTGACTTTACATCTCAGAAAATTTATCTGAAGCAAAAAATGTAAACTAATTTCTTTATCAAAAGTGTGAACTTTGCAGGAACTTTGTTGTTTGTATTTAGATGTGCCACACATGAAAGAACAAAAGAAAAAATTGAGGTGGAGAAAACCCAGCAGATTTTGCTTTGTTTTAAAACCCATGGATGTGTACATCCCACGTGACCGAAGTAAGCAGCACAGGCACCTGCAGGCGGCGAAGCCAGAGCAGGCACACCTGGTCTGCAGGAAGTCCGCACGGTCACACCCAGATGCCGGGCCCAGTGCTCCTCCCTCAGGCTCCAGGCCCCACGCAACCCACAGGGAGGGCCGCCCACTGCCCTGTGTCCCGTGTGGGTGGGGACGGGTCGGCTCACCAGAGACTTTCTGTATCACTTCGTTGACTTCCTTCATGAACACTTTCTGCACGAACACCAAGTGGTTCAGAAGGTCGGTTGTGAGATTATGTTCGAAAGAACCAACCTGGCAAACAGGAGTGGAGCTCAAGGTTAACTCTGATGACTGGAGGGTTTGGGTGCGGGTCTTGCCCACAAAAGTAATCCCAAATTCTGGAGCCGATTATCCACATTCTCTTTGAAATCAATACCCTGAAGAAGGGGTAAAAATATTCAGATTTCCCAATACATTACTGACTTATTATGGGCCAGTCCCCTGATTTAAAAAAAATAACAGTAGCCAATGAGGTATAAGAAACCATTTGAAAACAATAAAAATTATACTTTAATTATGCAACCTGTTAATTTTGAAACTGAAATTTTGTCTAGAGTAATATTTATCTTTAATGACCACTGCCATATTGTTAGAGCAATGAGTCAACACCACCATAATAAAATGCACCATGAAAATGTTGCAGAGATGGATGTGAAACCCAATGTAAGAAATAATGAAATCAAACATGTTTCAATAACCCACACCAGATTTGGTACAGATTTCTGCAGAACGACTGATTTAACGATTTGCCTTTAAAGCTGGGTCACCACAGGTTTTGGTGCACCCGAAGCTTGAAGACGTCTCATCGCGCAGAGTGAGAAGGTGACCAGGGGAGCTCACCTCCGCCACGCAGCGCAGGTAGTTCCCCTGCAGGTAGTAGCCCTGCTTGGTGGGCAGCTCGTCGATGCTCCACACCTGGTCTGAGCAGCTGTCGTGCTCCTCCATCACGTACTTCCCGGACATGGTCACGGGGGGCAGGTTCAGGCTGGCGGAGGGGGGGATAGTCGACATGTCCGTGGCAGAGACTTTGGAGGTGAAACGCAGTCTGTGATTTGGCAGCTCAAACGTAAACCTGGTCTGTGCACCTGTGAGAAGGGAGAAACACTTCTTCGCTCAGAAGCTCGTTCACATGTGTTCCTCACTCTGTTCAAAAGTGGTGCCCAAGAAAAATGTATGCATATCCCAAAACCTGTGTTGAGAGACTTGGAAAGGGTATTTTAAATTTGCTTATATCTTTAAAAACGTCTGTGGGTGCTATGGAAAGTCAGTCAGTATCATCGAGCCTGAAAGAAGTATTCACGTAGCTTCCAGGGCCCAACATGGTGTCGGGTGACAGAGAAACACTTACCAATGATCTTCATTTCATAGAGGGGAGACAGAGGAACAATTTCTCTCATTGCAGAAGAGATACAACAAATAAGTGAAGTGCAACAAAAGTGCATTAAGAAGCAGCAGACGCTGCACTAGAACCAGGATCTATCGCCAACTGCCACACGCCATGTCCTGTGCACACACATGCTGCTCTCCAGCCAACCCCGTCTCTGCTGAGCGTCCTGTGTACCAGCAGCTCGACAATGGTACACCAGCTGACCGAACGACAACCCAGAGTGAAATGATGAGCCTCTGGCCGGGTGACAGTGTACGTTACACACACAACGTCACAGAGTTAACATAAAGGGTTAACAAAACACATCAAGAGTTCCTACGAGCCAAGAAAAACACAAAGGACTCCACAGTAAAACGGGCAGCGGGCAAACAAGAACCGTCAGTAGGAACTCCGTGTAAGAAGTCACACTCAAAACCACAGGCTCATGAGTAATGCCTGCAGTAGGACGCAAACCACAGGGGACACCGTGCCACAGCTGCCAGGCAAGCAGAAATGTAGGCGTGTGGTGAGGACACGGGGCAGCGGGAACTCACGCCTCGCCTGGCGCCAAGGCCCGCTCTCCTCGGGGAAGGGAGGGTGCATTTCCCCCAGTCTCGCCGCCCTAACACACACCCTGGGAAACCGCACACGGGGCACGGATGTGGGACTGAATGGGACAGCAAAAATGCACAATGGGCCAGAGGTCCATCAGGGGCAAAACGGACACGTCAGCTGTGGTACAACCACTTAATGAACCACTATATTTCAGTGAAAAATGAATGAACATCACATACGCAAACAGACGAACCTTACTCAAAATGTACAGCAAAAAATATTCTGAGCGAAAAAAACGTAAATGAGATTGCGTGTAAATGGAGTTCAGAACAGGCAGCACAGACTCTCGGTGGCTCATGAGTGTGTGTGTGTGAGTGAGTGTGAGAGACCGCACAGGAGAGCCAAGGAAGCTCACGGCAGTGGGGGCCCCGGCAGCCAGGGGCAGCACCGCCTGGCAGCAGCAGAACTCCCTGAAGGCGACTGCAAGTTGGGTACTTCCTAACTTTCAGCAAACTGATAAACTTGCAGTTCTTTATTACCCTTTACACTGTGTATGTAATTTTAACTTGTATATATGACACATTTTAGATGAAAACATAACAGCAAAGAACTTTGGGGCAGGAACGTGAGGATCACAAAACCTTATAGAAGCAGCTATTCTAAAGAAGTCAGATGACCTCTAATTTGAGCTGAAGGCACGCATTCAAACAATGGGAACTGATAGGTGTAGAAATTTCTCCAGCTTCACGTTAAGTTGGAGAAACGACCTCTAAAGACTTCAGATGACAGGCCCACGGTGGTCATCAATGAGGGGACTGATGGTTTGTACTCAACTGAGGAGAGTCACTAATGACATTTAAAAGTACTTTGATTAAAACTATTTCAATTTTCATGTAACAGCTACAAAACCAAGTCGGCCCTTTCGTCAAACGGCTGCTGACCCCGCAAGAGCGCCACCCCGAGACGGGGCATGGGCGGTGCTACCTGTCATCCCATGGCTCCGCATCCGGCCCGTCTTGTACTCGGCCCGCAGGGAGGGCAGCAGTGCGGCCCCAAGGGCAACGCCATCCAGCATCGTGCTGAACTTCAGGACCAGAGGCTTCTTCTCCAAGCCTTCCGGCAGCTGAGGAAACTCATTTGTCTCCACAGGCGTCTGATTAACACTCGTTGGGGTTTTTTCAGAAGGTAGAGGGGTTGCGATGTCTTCTTTTACTGGCTGTGGGCTACAGAGCAAAAATAAAGAAATAAAAAGATTCAGAAGTGTATCCTGTGTTATACAGTTATTATATAAAGTTATTAGAGTTCTTAATGAAAAATATACTGTGAACAGACATTGTCTTCCTAATGCAGATCACATTCCTGGAAACAGCCATTGAAAAATGATGATTTGGAGCGGTAACCTAACAGAAGCAGCACCAAGATAAACTGCAACACTGTAACGCCAAGGCCCTTCCTGTCATCGATGTGAAACTGGGGTCCAGACTCAGGCGTGTCTGATTCGGAACCCCACGCCTGCAGTGTGCTGATGGGGGTGCATACCACCACTGTGGCCGCAACTACTGCGACCACACCTGAGAACGGAGCCACCACCAACACCCACAAGAACTGGGCGCTTACGTGTGCCAGGGACTCTTCTGTGTGCTGGGTGTTTCGATCACGTGTTCATTTATCTCACGAAACCCTCTGAGCAGACACTGTTACCTCCGCTTTGCACATGAAGAAGGACTGCTGGAAAGTGGTGAAACCAGGACTTGGACTCAGTCGGCCTGGCTCGAGGGTCTCATTTCGAAACTGTCACACTTTGTGGGCCACACAGTGCACTAAAGAAAATTGCTCAGAGTGCTCTAAATCAAAGCTCCTGCACACATTCTGGATTCCAAATTCCGTTAGCAGGAGAAGCATTCAAATTACTACTACTAGGGCAACTTCAGATGTGAGTTAATATTGTATTAGAAGTAAAGATCTAGACAGAACAGCTAGTAAAAGCACTGCTTCAGGGCACCATCAGAAAACACACTGTTTTTCTGTTGTTGTTTTACCTTAGAGGCCACAGAAAAGGAAACACAAGGAAAACACATTTTTCCTGGTTGTTCATCAGCTACAGCTTTGGGAACCACTAAGTCAGCAACACAGCCCCATGAACAAGGGCTGCCGGCCCAGGGAAGGGAGGTCAGCGCACCGAGGTCCGAATCGCTGCCCTTTACAACGCTTATGTGGCGGGATTGTGCCCTGACTTCACAGGAAGGACAGCCGAAGCCATGCACGGGACACAAATGGCCACCGAGCTCCCGGACGCCCATGCAGTCACACGTGTCTGTGAGTTCAAGGCACACAAGGACTGACACAGTCCAAGACTTTGTCAGTTCACTCTGACGATGCCCGCACGGCACTAGGACCCCTTCGGCTTTGAGCAACAGGGACACTGACAAGGGCAGCTGTGACGGGTCCCCATGTGACATCCAGCATTACCCACGAACACGCCTGCCTACCTCCCACCGGCCCCACATCCACCGGGTCGCTCCATGGGTGAAACCTGCCCCACCCCCGACCCCTGTTCACACAGCAGGGAAGGCCCCGAAGTGCCGCCACAGGGGGACAGGCCTGACGGCAGGGCTTACACGGTGGAGGGCTGTCTGATGAGGTCGGAGATCTGCTTTGACAGCTGGTGAGAGCTCCGGACCATCATGCTGTGCAAGGTGGCGGGGTGCTGGGGGATGTTGACGCTGACGGCGCCGACTCTGAGCACCGCGGCGTTGCTCGTCTTCAGGCCCCGCTGGGCGCTGTAGAGGGCCTGGGATTTGGCGATGCTGCACTTGACGACGGTCCTAGTCACAGAGACGGAGGGCCATTGAAATGCAGCCACGTGCGGGGAAATTTCATAGAAAGTAGTTCAGAGAGCAAGACAAATGCTGTTAAATTACTGAACTAAACGACCTCAGATTTTTCACGCATCTAAATCATTTACTGAAGAAACAAGTATCCCCCAAATGTTGAAATACACTTATCTTACAATGTTTGCTAGACACACCAAATACTCTACTTTCACAGAGGTCTGTGGCCACATGTGAGTGAATGCACGGACACTGACACGTTACACGCACGCGACACACAAAACTCTGTTTCCATTTTTTCTCTACTTAGGGCTCCATTTTCTTCTCTAACCTATTTTTGGGATCTGTGTACAACCACTAATAAAACATAGACACCGACTATAGAAAGATAAAAATGCTCAATATATTTCTTAAAATCGAATCGAGGAAATTAATAATCATCTAATATGTTAAAACATATTAAGAGGAATCAGCAGAAAGGAAGAAATTAACTTAGATTTTCTATTCCCAGTGAGTGACGGAGAGCTGTGGGAAGTCCCACCGAGGAGGGTCACTGCCCCTCGGTGAGAAGGCTGGCCTGGTGCGGACACGCGTGGGGCTGCGCTGCCTCGGTCTCCCGTCCCCTCTCCCCAGGGGCCGGAACAGCACCCTCAGCGTGATACGCTGTCCCTGGAGGGTGTGAAATGAACAAGCAGAAGGAATGAACAAGCAGAAGGAAGGATGAGGCTGCCCACGGCAGCTGGGGACTCAGGCAGACAGCCTGGGAGAGGCCCCATGCACAGTGGGACATGTGACAAAGTCCCACTAGGCAATGTGACACCAGGGAGAGGCTCCCCTAGGTAAGCTGCCCCGGAAAGGTCTGTTTCTAACTTGAACACTATCTTTCAAACGGGCAAGGATGCTTGAAGATAAGTAAATTTAGCACAAAATGCCATTTCGTGTTAACCCATGTCGGTTGCCAGGCATCTCTCTCCACTTAGGCTGAGAGGGTTCACTGAGTATCTGCTTATAGTCTCAAGGACCTAAAGGATCAGCCCCCACATGGAGGGGCTGTGAGAGTAAACCCCAAGAGGACGAAGGGTGGCTGTGTCAGAGGTCTCGACTGTCCACAAATGGTGAAAGCCAGGTATTATATAAAATTCACAAGTGGCCACAGAGAACTAAATTGCTTTTGTTTGCAAAGATGACTATTTCCCAGAGACAATCACTGACTAGAAAGAGAAGAAGATTCTGCGTAATTGGTCTGGCCAGCACCAAGGGCTGGCCCCGTTCTGGGAGGCCATCTACTCACTGAATTTTTTAATCCTTTCTGACCTATTATAGTGAATAAAGCAACTGTTAATCATCCATGATATTTCCTTTTAAATTCAATTTCAACATCAGCTAGGACACACTTCCACAATGCTAAAATGGAAATGGCTCTCTACTTGTAAACTGCACCACCTACTGGATGAAACTCAACATGCATTTGCAAAGAAGTCTGTCTCGTTATCAAGATGGTCAAGAAGCGCGATCTCACTGTTTTACCCTCGTCATCCATGGCAACCTGCTTGACTACTACTTTGGACCAGGTAAACACATCCCTAACACTGGGTTTTCAATCGTGTGCCAGAAGCCAGGACAGAAGGCCAAGGGGACTGACGGCCCTGCTGCTGCAGGTCCCGCTGTGGCACTTCTGGTGCAAATGCTGCTGTCGGGGACTCGGGCTACGTGTGGTCATCACCACGAGCCCACCGCACCCACGGGGGTGGCACTGCTGGGGGATGTGCCAGTCCCACTTTCATCACACTGAGCCAGAAATGGCAGAGGACACCTGGGCAACTCTCGTCAAAGGGGTCAGAGACCCAGGGTGAGGAACTAAGCGCTTCTCAAGCTGCCCGTAGGAGCTGCCAACTCCTAAGTGGTGCCTGGTCTTCAAGGAGGACGACACTCGAGCCGAAGCTGCCGTGTGCGAGACTTCTGCACGGCAAAGGCACCAGGAAGCCCCACTAACGAGAAGACAAGGGGAGCCTCATCAGCACGAAAAGTTTGTGGCAAGGGACCAGGGGCTGTAGAACTCCCCGACAGTGAGTCTGGTCCCCTGGCCCCACGGCGAGCCTCGCTGCTGTGGCCAGGGTGCCTCCCCGTCTGTGTCCAGACAGTGGGGCCTTCGAGACAGGCCAGGCACCCCTGCCAGTGCAGCAGGGTGAGAGAATGACTCAAGGATTCTCGCTGGGGTCTCACTGCCTCTACCCCCACCCCGGCCCACCCCGGCCCACCCCTGTGAGCATGGGTGCCCAAGCCCGAGGGCAGGACAAGGAGCCAGACTGATTCATGCTGCCAGCCTCGCTTCAGCTGTGTGCTGGGGCCTGGTACTGTGATCACAGGTTGTTCACTCAACTGTTAAAGTCACTGGAACTTTCTTTCCCACTTGGCAACTGTGCCTCCCATGCTAACTTTCTCAGTGGGAAACCCTGGGGGGGGGTAAAAACACCCTCTTTCACAGCCACGTAGCTATTAATTGTTCTTGTTCTACATCCAGATAACTGAGTGACAGAAGGGACACAATAAACCTTCTTCAGCTGCTGTGACTACTTACGTGCATTAGGTTGTCTTCAGTGCCTATGAAGATGACACTAATATGGAAGAGTGATTTCTAGAAAATAATCATCTCTCTAACATTAGTGCATTTATTCTTTATTAATATTTCTAATTGGCCGATAGTGTGACATACATCACATTAACCCCAACAAAGGGTTGGTAACTGACATTCTGTCTATGGCCTATTAAATATGCATGAAACAAATGTCACCAGGTATGATATTTTTATACTCTTATACCCTTATGACCTCACCACCATGGAACTCAATATGCAGATTCATACATTTTACTCAGCATGTTCGGATTTTACAGAAAATGTCCAAGGAAACAGCCAGTACTAAGTAACACAGCCGACTGCTGTGGTGGTGAGACTGCAACACTTCACATCTGGCACTCAGTGCGGCTCACTGCTACAACACATCACATGCACACGAGACAAACAAGGCACTCAAAATACAGAAGCACATGTAGAAGGAGCCACACATGGAATCTGTCAGGAGGGCAGAACACGCTCCTCATCTTAAAATACAGAATCTTAAGGTTGAGATATGTAGGCATTTTCATTGTTAGTGTTTTAATAACTACTTATGCAATCAGTGAAGGATCTTTTGCAAAGGGAAACACTTTAGCTTCTGCCACCACGTTGACCGTGAACAGGGACACGTGATAGCAGAAACTTTAATAGCAGCCCCTGTAAAAGGCAGCTCTTGCCTGTGCATTCTCCTGGAACGCCAGTAAGCTTTAGTCTATGACAGGGTCTACATTGAAACTACAAAACAATAACTAACTACATACATCCACAGCCATGCAGGTAATATTATCTCTAAAACTACTCAATACTTAGTCAATCACAAAACCCATGAAAAAGAGTAATGAAACATACAGAAACTCTTGTTTGGCTGTGCTTGTAGGAGATGTAGGGAAATCCTCCAGTCTACAGACGAAGATGCAAGGGAAAGCAGGAAAACAAAAAGGATGCAGGTGAACATTCATGCATAAATCAGTTACAATATGACCCAGCACCTGGAAAGTTTTTCTTATTTCCCACTTCTAACATTTTCCTTCAAAGAACCTTTGAAACTAATTTTTTAGTTGTTTCCTTTTAATTAAAGCTGGAGATAAAAAGCCTAAGAATAAACCCAGAAACACTTACCACTGCTAGAATCTGGCAGTGAATCCTACCTTTTGTTTTTCAAACCCGAAAGTTAAGAGATCTTTCTTGTTTTCTTTGTAAAAGGAAAAACAACCAGCAATCTACTACTACTAAAAATCCATTTTACAACCGTGTTTTGCAAGCTCAGAGACTGCGTGTGCCACTCTCCGCAGAGTTGGCAGACCGCAGACACATGAGGTGCAGCGAGACTTGGGGACACGACAGGAGGGACAGCCACAGACCCGGTTCCCTTAGGAAGAGTGGAGGGGCCAGGTGCTCCCACTCACAGCCCAGGGGGCTGTGCAGCCCTGGTAAGAGGTGACTCTGCAAAAGTGGCAGGGCCCGCGGCCAGGAGGGCAGTCCAGGCCTCCTGTCCAGAGCGAAGCATTTTAGGCAAACCCTTGGGTTCTGGCGAATCTCTATGTGCGGGTCGGCAGTGGGGATGAACCCCAGTCAGAGGACAGGAGGAACCTCTGAGAGGCTCCTGGCCCACAGCAGGTGCTTCCGAAGGGCGTCGCTGTTACTCGACAGTCCCTCCCCCATAGGCATGGTCAGGAAAGGGCTTGTCGTCTCTCCCAGCCACCGGAGTGAAATGTGTTCTCCTCGGTCCTGAGGTCACAAGTCCAAACTGCCCAGCAAGACTTACACTTCCCTTGCGGGAAATGCTCCCCAAGACAGCGATCACGTTATCCATGTTTAAAATACTACGACTAGGCCTGTAACTAGTCCATATACGACTAATATTTACCTTTTGTAATGCTGAACCAATCCGCTCCTTACTCAGTAAAGAGGGCATGATAGGAATTTCCTGGGACAACAATAACTAGTTACAACCTTAAGAGCAAGTTCTCAAAATCCAACCTATACATATTTTGTGATCACGAGATGAAGCTGCTCCAGTGAAAGGAAGCTGGGAACGCCCTGCCACGTGGTATGAACCGAGTCGGCGGTTTCGCAGACAGGTGACGGATGAGGGGTCTATCGTGTGCACAGGTGACCGCTGCCAGAGCGATTCTGAACAGATCCAGGAATAGGGCTCGTAGGAAAAGGACAAAGGGTCACAAGAAGTGACGTGGAAGGTAAGCGGCATATAAGAAGCTTACCTGCACAATGAGAAGGGCTCGTGGGCACTGCCGTTAGATTATTTCAAGGCGAAATGGCAAGAGGAAGTTTTAAAACCCAGCATGAATATGGGTAATAACTATTTAATGTAAAATCGAGAGTCTGCATCCTTTGACTGTAATTTCATTGAACTATTTGAATTGCGTGAACTTCTGCATCTTATATGTTCAACCAAAATTTGTACTGTAATCACTTTTCTTGATACACAACCTTACAACGCCCCAGGAATCAATGTTTTAGGGGGAAAGTGAGGTAGTAAAAAACAGAACTGCAGTACCTACACCACTAAGTGTACAAATATCAAGACTCACAGGGTGTGAGATTTAGCCAATGAACTAACTTCCCGTTCCTGAAACACTGTGGCAAACAGACCTGAGACAGGAAGGAGCACCAGCAGCGCACTCACTGTATGTTCGGAGTGATCCCTTCCAGCAGCACGATGTTCACGCCACCGACGTGCGCAGTGGCACAGGTCTCCGTCATCTTCTGATGTAAAACGTCTGAAGTGCGATAAAAAGTTATTATGTGAATTCTGGAACTTCATAGTAAAAATGCATTTTAGTTACAGTATGTTTGGTGACAAAAGATAATTTTAAAGTTGTGATAAAATTTAAACTACATTTTGAAACTACTTTTAAGAATTTCCTTGAAGTCCTAATTCTATATATTCATATATCCATATACACTATATATTGAAATTGAATAATGCTAAATGCACAGTTGAACACACCACTCACGCATCCCAGGTCCTAACGGCATCACACAGCCTGATGACATTTTAACCCAGAAGGAACACTCAATGCAGAACACTTGGAGTTTTTTAAAAATCAGAAAGAACGGCAGAAAGAACGTGCCCAGGCCAGCTCTGCGGGCCGGGAGCGGGCCGGCCCCTGACCAGCGAGGGCGGCCGCAGTGCGAGCGGAGCACACACCTTTCATCTTCTCCTTCAGGGTGAAGCTGCCGTGGATGCGCTTCAGCTCCGACTCCATGGTGAGCCCGCCGATGTCTGCCTCCAGGTGCGTGCGGTTCACCATGCCGATCCCGAACACGATCAGGGTGACGTGCTGGGGCTCCGCTGTCACCAAGCTGCGCTTCCGCTTCGTCATGCTGCTGCTGTCCTGTTCGTTCTCGAACACCACTCTGCAGGCCGGCTCCGTCGGGCTCCGCACGCCTGCATGAGCAAGGGGACACGGGCGGGTGAGAACGGCGGCATGACAGGACACTCCAAACGCGCCTCCCCAAGTTTCCGTCACCCTCCTGACCAGCTCTCGCCCTCCTCATCCCCATAAGATAACTTCACCCGTCTCCCACGGGCCCCTTGGCCACCCTGAAAGCCAAGAGCAGCATCTGGGATCAGCGGGCAGGCCTGTGTGACTCGGGCTGTTCCCGCTGTACCCGGGCTAGGGGGCCGGAGGCGGATGGTGGGGTCTGAGCATCATGACTGCCCCCCCTGTGGTGCCCACCCCTGCTGGGCATCTCCATCACCTGCTCGTCGCTTGAAGAAAGAAGAAAGTGGGAGCAACCTGAGGCCTCTCTTAGTAGCTCTGCGGTTCCAAACAGAAATCGTGAAAGCATAGAAAGAGCCATCACCTGCAGGTCCAAAAGCCTCGGAAGACTTTTCCAGGATGCCCGTCGGGTCGGAGATGAGGGAGTAGAAGTTGAGCAGCTTGTACATGTTCTGCCAGCACTCGGCGGAGGGCTCGCTCTGCTCCGACACGGTGATGGAGTCCGAGTCGTCCATGGGGATCGCCACGTGGTCCGCCACGTCCTTGGAGCCCTTCCGGGACACTTTGGAAGTCCTTCTCTCGGACCGTCCCAAGGAGTTTTTGTTCCGAGACTCCTTTTTGTTGTTCTCGTTGCTGGTCCGTTTGTTCTTGGTGTTATTCACTCTGGTGCCACCGTTGAGACTTCCCCGGGAGCTGCGGCTGAAGTCGGAGGAGCGGAAGTCCCGGTGTTTCCTGGTCTTGAAGGTGGGCGTTGGCGAAGCGGACCCCGCTGTGTACCTGCTCAGCTTGATGTCCGTCTGCGTGGCTTTGATGTCATCGACCATGGTGCTGAACTGGTGGACGAGGCGCACCAGGGCCATGTCCACGTGCTGGCTGATGGACTGACAGGAGACGGTGAAGTTGCAGTGGAAGGTGCTGTAGTGGCGCTTGCCCAGGTCGTGGAAGGACAGTGCGCTGGCGGAGCTCCGTGGGGCACACGCGGACTTCTCCATCACCACCGCACTGAGGCCGAAGGTCTCCAGCCTCAGTGCGGGTTTGAACTCCAGCGGAGGAAGATTCACGTGGCCCTGCCTAAAATTGAGGAAATAAAGGGGTTTTATTTCGTCTCTTCTAGAACTGTACACTTATTAATTTATTAGCAAAATAATCTCCAAGCCATTTAAATAATTTTAAGCATGAAAGCAAGTAGAATTTACTTTTTTCACTAAGCCACACTATTGTAAGCAGGAAACTGGGCTTTAGTCCTTCCCTGTTCTTGCTCTGACTAGTCAGAATCAGACTTCGGTTAACAGTATCAGTGAGGTACTGAAAACAATTTTCCTTGCCTCCGATGATACCTCAAGACGGTACTGAAATTCAAGGTCAATTAAAGATCAACTTACCTCCTTGCAAAAGCATGAATTGGATGAAACCAAGCACACGGCAAAAAACCTATGTCCATATTCTATTACTCCTGTCCACTTTAGCAAGACCCAAAGTGAAATTCAAGTTCACAAAAGATTAGCCAAACCCTGTTGGTAGGCACATTCTTTCCTAGGAGAACAGTGAGGAAACTCCAGAACCATCTGAGACAGAGACTGACAGTAAAACACGGCCCCTAACTCTCCCCACACTAGCTGCAGCGCTCACGCGACCTCTACTCTGCCCCGACAGAACGGCTCCTGCCGCAGGCAGGCTCAGCGAGGAGGTCAGGAATAAACTCCACGTGAGATGCATAAACTACAACCTGCGAGACTGCGAACGTGCAGCCGGTGCAGTAGACACGGAACTCTGAGCGCCGACACCGCCACAGGCACACGGCGAACTCTCGGGGTGCTCACGTGCTCCAGGAGTGGCCTGGGAGTGGGTCTCGCACTGCCGGTGCGGCCGTGCTCCTCATTAAAGGGACACTGCCTTCTCACCAGGACAGTAAAATGGGTTTCTCATTGGCACAAGGAGACAGCGGAGTTAAGAACAAACCAGCACCCCAGCTCCTGTACAGAACTCTATGTGCGGACAGCAACACTAGGCACCTTCTTGCCCTCCTGCCCTTCCTCTCCTTGGCTGTGTCCGAGTCCACGATGTCCGCCCTGAGGCAGTCCAGCGTCCCTGAGAACGACAGGTGTTCTCCAAAGTACATCCGGTAGCACAGCGGCATCGCGTCCTGTGACTGGATCCCCGTGTGGCTCAGCAGAGGCTTGAAAACGACCTGGAAGACACAAGACGTCCACAGGAGCACAATCTGTGGCTCGTCACAACCCGGGGCTGCTTGCTCCCCCCGCCCCAGTTCACAGCATGTAGCGTGAGGCACAGAGGAGGTCCTTCTGCAGTGAGCAGAGCGCTCATCTCACTTAGAACTGAACCCTGCTGCCGAGCACCTTCTGTCTGCAAATGAATCATTAGGACAAGGATTACTCAGTGCTGCCTGAGCATCTGAAAATACAAGGAAAATAAAATTATGAGTTTGCTTAAATCATTCTTCTTGCTTTTGAAAAAGGCGTGAATATCTGCATTTCCACAAAAATCTGGTGTATTAGTTCACAGAAGTTCACCAACTTCCCATGTCAATATAAAAAATTTCCTGTGTTGTGTCTGACCTATTTTTAAATGGTGTCACTTAGTCATAACAGTCATTTGACAAAGAACTTCCTTCACTTTTTGGTGTCACACATACTTATGGAAACACATCCCCCTGGTTAACTCTCTAGGCGATTGAGGCTCATGGTCACCAAGAGCCAACCTAAGCAGAAGCAACAGCACAGGTTCAACAACTCACAGCAATCGCTCTGGCTGCTCAGGCGCCCCCTCCATCTCAAACATCCTCAGTCCAGGTGTCAATCAATGCTCTCCTTGTCTCATTCACTGCACACACTCCCTTAAGGGCCACTTTCTGAGGCTTAAAAACCCTGCCACGGTGGGGCAAGTGGACAAGTGCCATTGTGGGATGAGAAGCGGTCCACATTCTCAGTTGTTGCCAGGTGAGCCCTGTGCTCGTGATGGGGAGGCTGGGCCATGAGGGACAGAATGAACACACTCCAGACGGCAACCTCGGGAGACACACCCGTCACCTGGAATGACGGCTGCGGCCTGCAGACGACCTGACCAGCACGTCCACTCCAGGAAGAGTCCCGTGGCTCCCTTCACCCCCAGCCCTGGCTGAGCCTCAGCTTCAGCAACCACCCAGACTGTGATCTCCACGGCATCCCCACACTTTTCTTGCTGTGTCCATTTCGGACCAACCCTCCTCTGCTCCTGGAGCAGAGCAGCCTAGGACACTGCGAGGAGAGGACCCGATGGCCGCAGGGGAGCCCCAACCTCCCTAAGCGCCTCCCAGACCCTCAGCACCGAGCAGCCCTGGCTGGAGTCTGTGGTAAGCTCTCTCTCACACACTCCACTCACACCTAAGTCACTCCACGCAGTTTTCACTGAAGCTCTTCATATTCACGGGGCAGGTGTGTTTTAGAGTTTAACATGTAACATAGCATAGTACTTTAAAAATGTGTATTGAATGGTAATAAATGCAATGAATGTATTATAAAGGACAAAACAGAATATACTATCTCTTCCTCTATTTTCCCTTTTAAGAAAAAGTGAGAGTCCCCAAAACAAGCACGAGGTCATGGAGAAGTAAATCCCAAAGACTTAAGTGTCTGGAAACTGTTTTACCATAAACTACCTCCTCCTGGGGGAGAAAACGGAAGCTCCCGTTTGCAGACTAACCCATAGGTGGTAAGGTCGTGAGGTGTCCTCACCATCCCAGAGACTCAGAGGACAAAGCAGCCTTTGTGTCGACAGCGTCTCTCTGTAAAGGACCCCGTACCCCACCGGGGCTCATCCCCCCTGAACCTGGGTCTACCCGTGGGCCTTGCTGCCCTCCTTCTGGGCACAGGGCCACCACAAGGCGTCCTGAGTGCAGAAGTTCACTCGGTCTCCCTTGTCCCGGGAAGACAACGGCCTTCTGGCCCAGGACCCACTCTGCCACTCGCCTCCAGGCCACCGACACTAACACCGTGTCAGAGATTTCGCCTTGTGCTCTCCGCATTTGGCCCATTAAATAAGACCTTCCCGCCATTCCTCCTTCACCTCATCAAAGCCACCACAAGACTCACTGCTAAGAGCCTCGCCACCGTCGGGGTGAGCAGGGCCTCGCCCCCCCCACCTCGTCTCTGCCCCAGCCCACGGCTCCCCACAGCGAGCCCAGTCATGTGACTCCTCTGGTGGGAACCGTCAGTGCCTCCCCCCTGCTCACTGGAAAGTCCTCCCACGGCACAGAGACCACGGACATGACTAAATGTATCTTTCCAGTCTCGGGATGTAGCCAATCTGTATCTCCAAACAGCCAGATGCTACTGTGAGATACACAGCCATGCCACTCTTCTGTGGAATGAACACGGGTAAATGTCCATTGACCCACGCACTCTTTGAAGACCCTAAGGCAGGACGGTCCAACCTTTCGGCGTCATCTTGGGCCACACATTAAATACGCAAACACTAATGAAAACTGATGAACAGAAAAAGGTTTTAGGTGAATTTAAAATTTTGCGTTGGGCCGCATTTATAGCCACCCCAGGCTGCGTGCAGACCAAAGGCCATGGGATGGACACCATGCCAGGAGGACAAGCTCAGAGAAAGGCTGTCACTCGATGCCAAGGTGCCCGCTGGAAATAGCTGCCCCTGCTTGCAGCTGCCCTGTGAAGGCCACGACGGCCAGGGAGCAGCGGGCCAGCTCACCTGTGCGTCAGCCAGCTGGACCGCAGGGAAGCCTTGGTTGGCCTCCTCCACGCCCGCCACGTCGTCCTGACTCGTGCTGTGCTGAGAGTGCGTCCCGTCCAGGGTGTTCTGCTCGCTCGACAGTACGGTGTTGAAGTCTGAGGCCGAGGGTATCGTAGGAAGATTGGGCACGACCCCTACCAGGAAAAATGTTCGAGAATGAAATCTAAATTGTTAAAAAAAGAGTTAACACTTTCAGGCCCTTTATTGATAACAGACGTGATTAACATAAGGCCAAGTGACACTAAATCCTCAGAACTGTCCGTCACCCTCCTATGTGAAGTCTGCCCGGAGGAGCAGAGGTGCAGCAGCTGGTGGCAAGCAGTGTGGGGGCGGGGGAGGGGGTGCAGGTGGCGTCCACAGTCGCACCTGCGAACTCTCTGCCCCGTGGACGGCACTCCCTCTTGTCTTCCTCCCTTTCTCCTTCAACGCCAGGCAGAGGGCCCGTGAGAGATGGAAGGGTCCTTTCTGGTGCTCGTGAAACGGAAACTCTCTTTCTAGGGAAACCAGGCAGGCCAAGCGTGGCCGCCGGCCCGGCATCAGCAGTCCGCCTTCCTCAGCCAGGCGGTGCAGAGGACCGAGGCGGTCAGCGTCCAGATCGGGTCCAGATGCAGAAGTGGTCACACTCCGGCAGGAAAAATGACTTTGCAGTTGCGTAGCAACCACTTTTCACAATATCGTCTTTTCTGTCTGAATAGCATTCACTAGTGATCCAAAAAGCCATGACACAGATTAATTTTATCTGCTTTCTGTAACTAGAATCGAAGGCTACCTCACACATTCTTTAAAAAATGTATTTTTTACCAAAAAAAAAAATACATGCATGTAGTGAATTTGGAAAAACATAAAAACTGGGACAGGAGGGCTGGCTCCACTCATGCTCCAGGAGAGACCCCCATCCCCTGCCGGCCCTCTCACTACTGAAGCTACTTTTAAAAAGCGATCGACCGCCCTTGTCTCTTTTCCTCGTCGAGGACGAGAATCTTACTCTGTCCCTCTTAGTGTCCAGGCAGCCACCCAGGGTGTGCGCACGCTGGAGCCTCCGGCCCGCAGAGGCCCGGACGGACTGAAACCACCGCCTCCTCTGGCATTTCGAAAACTAAACCAGCCACACCCAACAGAAGTTTTGAACTCCTGAAATCACGGGCGCTCTCCCATTTGACACGTCCGACTCGCACGGGAGCATGGAGTGGCTGCTCGCGACTCCCTCACCGGCAGAACTTCCCAGGTGTTTCACAAACGGGTCCGTTTCAACTGAACGGTGCTTACGCGTTTGTGGTTTCTTTCCATCCTCTGAAAACCAGGCCCTGCCCGGCCTTCCCAGGAGCCCTCGGGCAGTGGAGGGACAGGACCGACCGGCCCCTACCTGTGGGAAGACTGTTGTGCCCCGACTTTGTGGCCGGGGACTCCTGCACCACGCTGCCTCGGTTGCCCACGGCGTTGGACATCCAGTTGTAGAAGCTCACGGAGGACGGCTCCGACAGCAGCGGGTGCTCCGACAGCATGTCCGTGGCCAGAGCGTTCCCTGAACGGAGAGAGTGGCTGAGTGTTAGCACCGCTTACCTGCTGAGGAGCGGAAAACGAGAAGTGAAAAGGCATCTGTCCTCGCAGACGTTTCCAGACGCCCCACTCGACACTGGCATTCGGACGCGGAGGCGTAACAGCTTATGCGTTATGCCGGGGGTTCATCGTTGCCTGGTCTAGACAGCACCCCACGCCACACCTGGGTGGAGAGTGAGGTTAAACAAAGTTTCCCCAAATCCTCTCTCAGATACAAGGTGTAAGGTGACAGAGGAGTTCTAGCCCCACGAGCGCAGGTCTTGTCTCCGCCGCGGTGCCCCCGCACGAGCAGCCCGGGCCCACCTGTTCTGGTCAAGGAGCTGCTCTTGCCGGCCGCGCCGCCCCTCTGGGGCGTCCCCTCCAGGAGGCTGTGCAGGCTCGGGAAGCTCCCGGTCAGGCAGCTGAGCAGGCTCTCCTTGCGCGGGCTCTCCCTGACCGGCGGCCCCGCGCGGCCCCCGTGCACCGGTGAGTCCGTGGCGGTGTCCCCGCTGGTGTAGCTCAGAGAGTGGTACGGGTGCACGCCCTGCAGAGGAAGCACAAGGCTCTTCCTCACACGCCAGCACCACCGCTGCCGCACCGCCACCAGTGCTCACTGCGGCGCACACACCAAACGAAACGCCGTCCTCAGAACCACACACTGCCTCCAACTGGACGCTGGTCACGCACAATCGCAAGGTGATGGACATTCTCAGTACTCTACTTTATTGACCACAATATTCAATGGAACTAAAAAGAGAACCCTAAGGCTTGGTAGTTGAAGTAGTCCTTACTCAATATTAGTTACTGCGGTGATATAATTTGCAAAGAAACGCGTGCACTAAAAGTTACCAATCATGTAAAATTCAACATACAAAGACTATTTTTACCAAATTTAAATATTTATGGTGGATACCTAATACTTAAACTTGAGATAGCCAAAGTCAGGGTATTCTCCGCAAGTCTAAACAACTCTTAAAAACAGCGAAACTGTACCTTTATCTTCAACGCGGAGTCGCTGTGGGTGTGCGTCTTGGACAGCTTCCTCATGATCTCCGCCCCGGTGACAGGCCCCGGGCCACCAGCGGGTGGCCGGCTGGCCGGGCCTTCCAGCAGCATCGTGTGCTCGCTGACGGTGGCTGCAACGGACCGACGGTAAGCGGCTGCAGAGCGCCAGGCACTCCCCCAAACACCGCCCGGCGGCCCTGGCGCTGCCACCACACTGGGCGGACGGGCTCCTTGGCGAGCTGCCTGCGCTCCCCTCCTTTCGCCCCTCACTCGTCCCGCCCTGTCTCCTCACTGAGCCTCGGGAGAGGGACACACACCTGCGCTCTCACACACACACCGCCCCCTGGCGAGGGACCCCACACCAGTCCAGCTGAGCTCAGAGAGCCTGGGGTTTTCAGAGTGACGCCCGCATTTGCAGGGAATTAATTAGGAGGCCCACCCACCACACTGATCTTTCAGCTTTTGTGCAGACTCGAAATTTGTCAAAATAAATAAAACACAGCCTATTCCTCATAGGCTGTAAAACATTCACGAATCACATGTACGTTTCTGAAAACAGAGAATCTGGGTGAAGTGTTACATGTCACTGTTCTGAAAGCTCTCATTTCCAGACTGCCTTTTTCCTGTGGCACTGGTATTATTTTTTCAAGCTACCATAAGGTAAATTGCAGTGGGCAGAACCCAGCTCTCATGAGAACGGTGAAAACAACTCTGAAAAGCACTAGAGTACGTACAGGGTGGGGCGACTGTGGGTTCACAGTTGTTGGTGCGGGAGCTAATAGTCATCAGTTCACAGTAACACAAGAATAAACTGGCTCGCAGACTCACAGCTGCGAGCCCACGTGTGTCCTGCCCCATAGGTGTGTGAGATGCACACGCATAGCCCGTGTGCTAAGCCACTAGGCTGACAGAGTCCTGGACGGAGCCCAAGCCCCCAAACGTGACATAAAGTCAGGCTCAAACAGGCCCTGGGTGAAAGTCAAAGGCCCCTTTCAGACACTGTGGCACAGGGCGAGCTGACAGAGAGACAAATATGATTTTTAAATAGAGAATTAACATGTTTCCCTCAAAATATTCTAGTCACGCGAAGGTGTCTACTGTCTGTCCTGGATGGATCAGGAGAAGTCTACCACAATACACAAATTAATATTGAGAATCAAATCAGTGTAAGACTCCAATATTATTACCATTTACCTGGACTAATACAAATCATATTTATATAATTAAGCTATAACAAATTCAAATTCTAAATTCGGGGCACAAATCATTACAATTGCTACCTGCACTAGGCTACCAAGTGCGTAAGTCACCAGCTAAATGTTTACAGTCACCTGCATCGAATTCGAACTCGGCCCCGTCGGCGCTGGTGTCGCTCTGCAGGCCCCCTCCGTTGTCCAGCCCGAGCCCGTCCTCCTGGTCGGGGTCCGAGGTGGCCTGGGGCTGCGGGGGCCGGGCCGGCCGGTGCAGGCTGACTCCTTTGAAGGCCGGCGTCACCACAATGAACTTCATCCACTGCCTGGCCAGTGCGACTAAGCCTTTCTTTAAGGTCACCAAGGCAGGAAGCCCGTCGCTCTGTGATGACAAGGGTGTGAGGAGCTGTCACCTCACTACAGCAACCATAGTTCTCCCCAAAGCGCTTTGCAGCATTGAGTCACTTAGGTCTCGTAACTGCCACTCAGAAATGGTGAGACCAGAACTCAGATGTTAGGCTGGCCTGGAACAACACGGACCCACCGACCCCTGACCTGGCGAAGGGCCCCGGGTAGCTCTGCTGACAGCAGCTGGTGAAGGGCAGAGGCCGCCTGCAGCCCTGACCCCTGACCATCGCTGCCTTATGAAGAGCTTTTCACAGGCAGAGGCTCACCGAACTCCTCTGTACAACCACGTCATCCCCCCTCGGTCATCAGAAAGCCCTTGTGCTGAAATGCTGCTGTGATGTCCCACTCTGGAGATGACTCTCTTGCTTGGAAGTCACTACACCTTTGGCTTCCAAGACGCCCTTTCCCGGTTCTCCATTCCCTCCCCAGCTCCTTTAACTTCAGTTTTCTCCAGGACCCATCCTTGACCGGTTGCTTACTCGACACTCCAACCCCACAAGTCTCACCCATGACCACATCTTCTAACACTTCACGCCGCCCGCCCCCCGCAGCCTGCGTGGCTACCTGCACTCTTCCTCTAACTGCCCACATGCTTCTCCCGCCCCGTGGGTCAATGGTCCCTGATGGCAGAGGCCTCTCTGGAGCCACATGTGTCCCGGTCACTGACCATGGTGGCGTCATCGATGATGGAGTAATTGGCCTGGTGCAGGTAGTGGTGGAGTATATTGCACAGCAAACACGAAGGGTTTTCTTGGAGAAAGCGGGCAACTTTTGTCAGTCTGTTGTATTTACTTCTTAGGGGAAAATGCACACTTTTATTCTGAAACAAAGCAAAATAACAGGCTCAGAATGATGTACTCAGGACGACACAAACAGAGGCTATCTGGCATCGCAGCTTGCGTTGAAAAGACCAGGGTCATTTTCAATGCAAGCTCCAGGTCCGCCTTGGATGCTGCGGACCTACCTCCAACGCCTCAGTCATGATGCAGCCCATCACGGCGCAGACTCGCAGCGTCCCCTCTGTGTCCAGCTTGTTCAAGGCCGACTTCAGCTGATCGATGGGAACGAGCCAGGCACCAACAGCAGGGGTCGCCGTGCTCAGAAGGTTCAGCTGCCTTCAGGTGTATTTTAGGAATTTGTAAGACAAATGTCAAGATTGTATTTCAAACAATTTTCCTTATCTACTGTACTTAGTGGCTATTTTGTTTAGACAAAATTATTTTCCTTTTGACCACCAGATAATAGAAAAGAAGAAATATAAAAGAGCCTATTAGAGGTGAGAAAAATGAAAAGTTCGTGGCAGGGCAACATGTAAAACTAATGCCCTGGGAAACAAATGATGTCGGACAAACGCCAACGGCATCTGAGCTGGGAGAGGCGGGCAGACAGGGTGGCCCTGGCACTAGACCTATCCGAAAGGTGACTCAAAACACACGTGACAGAGCACTGCACGTCGCTGAGATGAAGAGACTGTGACAGCAGCACACTTTCCAGGCCCCTTACCTAGAAAACGCGTGAGCTGGCGACCGCACGTTGGTGGGGGCCGCGAAGCTGAACCAGATCTCCTGGATGGTGAGCTTCATGCTGCAGGAGTCGGGCGGTGGCGGCAGGAGGGGCACGTCTTTCTTCAGGTCATCAGACTCGACTCCTTCGTCCTGCGTAATACAGAGCACCTGGAACTACTGCTTAGGGACTCGAAGTGCTATTCTTTTCCAGGTGAAGAAAGTGACAGAAAGAGGTGTTGTAACTTGCCAGAAGTTACCCAGCTAGTGACTAGGTAAGTGACAGAATTAAGGTCTTCTGCTTCCGACTAAACCCCATCTTCCACAGCACAGAATATTTCAAGCCGCCAAATAAAGAGCCATGACCAGTACCACTGTAACCCATGTCCAGACAAACAACACTCTGTGAAAACCCTCGGTCACGCTCACATCTAAAGCTGTCCTGGGAAACAGAAAACTATGGGCAGCCACAGCCCTTCAGAATGCAGGGAGGTGAGGAGTGGAGTATTAGAAAACAAACAAAAGTCTCCTGCCTTTGACATCTGCTGGAGGTCTTGGATTCACTTTCAGATATCACCGGTCACGATAAAGGAAAGACCAGCACTCTCCCGTGGAGGGATCGAGGCACGAAGAACACCCACAAAACAGCTCCCGACCCCACGTGTTATGACACCAGGTGGATCCCAGGCCCCAGTCACGGGAGGGGGCGCAGGCAGGCACTCCACCCCCTTGTCTGTGATTCTGAAATCCACGGCGCTCTGAAAACCTAACCCTTTTCTGCACCTGTGGCATCAAAACCCAATCCGACTGATGAGAAGCTCTTTATCCCACTAGGTAGTTTGATTTAAATTGTGCTGCAAAAATACTTAAGTATTTCAAGGTGAAACGGCCTCAAATTCGCTGGAAGTTCAAGTAACAAACATATCGTACACACCCCATATTTACCTCTCTTTTGAAAGAAAACCACCTGAATTCTCAAATGCACCTGGCCTGTGGGCTCCAGACAGGGCTGAAAGCCAGGCAGTGGGTGTATGAGGACACAGAAGACAGACTTGAGGAATGAGAAATTTCAAAGAAAGAGGGGGGTTAGTAGACAATAAGCAGCTAATTGTCACAACATGGGAAGCGAGGAAGAATAAAAACCCGAGTGGATCTTGGTGCACACGGCACATGGGGAGCGGTATCTGAGAGGTCCCCCGATAGGACCCGGAGCTCGGGGAGGGCTGGTGCTGATGGCAGAGCCCATGGGACGGAGCAGCGTCATCCCCGGGGCTGGCCCAAGAAACGAGGACAGAGCCCAGGAGAACAGCACTGCCACGGACAAAGAGCTGCAAAGGGAAATGGGCCAGGGGAAGAACCCCACACTGAGACCAGTGGGCACCTCAGCGGGAGAGCGGGAGCAGAGGCGAGGCGGCGCCCGAGCTGCCTCAGGTGTGCGCAGGTGAAGTGGCGGAGGGAACGAGCGGCCAGGGCTCCTCTGTCCAGGGAACAGCCACGGACCCTTTAATTTATTCACTGAAGTGCTTGTCCCCACCCGTCCCCCAAAGACCCCACAAGGAAGCTGGGATTAAACTTCTGATCTATACATCAAATCAAAATGAATGTTTCCAAAGAAATTCCTAGAAACCTGTGGTTCGTGGGTGATTCTGCAAATAAACACGGCGTATCCACAACACAGTTCTTAAAGAAAAGGTGGTCTCTTCCTGCCTCAGCTGGTCTAACCCTGATGTGATCGGAAGTGCACGTCTGAGCTCCAGCCTGAGAGTGCCCCACAGGCTCGACCTGGGCGGCAGACCCTGAGGCCGGCGTCTCTCTCGAGTGGTCGCCCCACCCTCCGTGACTCCAGAGAGCGGAGTGCGCGCACTCTCCTGCCCCAGACGCAGAGACTGGCGAGAGTGAACAACTCGCCCGAGGTCACCCACCGGTAACTGGTGCAATGCTTTTGCAATCTAGAATTTTAAATATTTTCATTACTGTGGTTCCTGTACTTATCACCATGAAATTCTGCCATAATAAAAATAATAAATGGGGGGCATCTGAGGTGTCTTTTGGGGTCTGACTGGAATTGGCAGATGGTGACAAAAATATTTAGAACCGGCATGAAATACTACCAGTACCGAAACTAATTATTTAAAAGTTGAATTCTGCTGAAATCCTTGAACTAACTTAAAAACAAATCACGTTCTGAAACTCTGTTAACTCAATAATTCAGCAAACCTCATTACGCACCTGACATGAACACAGCACCGTGTTAGGTGCTATGACAGACATCCATGTGTCCGTGACACGGTGCCCACGAAAACTACTCTGGTGGAAGTGGAATCATTTACTACCAAAATGCCTTATCCACCACGTAAGCACGATCCAATCTATAGGAAGACCAGCAAATGTACCCCAGAAACGAAGTCTGAGTGGGTGTGCTGCTTTCTAGGGTTTGTTATTTTTCCAAAGTATCATCATCATTGACCAACCTGCTCATCAGAAACAGAGTTTCCATTTAAGTCGGAAGAAGGGCTGGCTCGGTCACAGGGAAGGTTGTCGTCAGAGACGTCTGTGTTGTAGCCGCTGCCCGTCGGGGAGTCCGAGGAGTGATTGGACGTCAGCACGCCGCCCCCTTCGGTGGCGCTCGCCTTGCCCATTGTCCCAAAAGCATTATACAAAACAGCACCGGACTGTCTTCCTCCTGCCAAATGCGAGAACATCTTTATTAAGACATTTGGTATCACACTCTACCATACCCACACAGAGAAAAACAAACATCTCATAAAGAACTTTTTCATTCTCACCAAAACTGAGCCCCACCTACAAAGGTGACGTGAAATCAGATTACCAGGGAAGCAATCGTAGGCACGTACACCCCTACTATGTACAACTAGCCCCAAATGGCTCCTGCACAAGTCAGCCTTCCTGTCTCGCACGCTACTCAGCCACGTGAAAGAACACAAGCACAACCGTAGGTCGGTCTGTCTCCCTGAATAACGGGTCGCAGCATTCTCACCCTACAGGGCCCAGCTCTGCTCATCAAAGTTCCGGTTTCCAAGACACAAGTGTTCAGAAGCTGGGCGGCTTTGATCTGAGCCACAGATCACTCTGTGCAGGCGCTGAGATGCTGCGGGTCTGGACGCTCTGCTGGCTTTGGACCACACAATGGAGGGAACAGGGACGGGACGCCCACCCCTGGTAAACAACCCCAGCCCCACGCTTGCTGCTCCCATGTGCTGGTCTGGGTTGCTGAAAGTCACGAGTGTTCCAAACACTTCAGCAGTGTGCGGCCGGTCTGTCCCCACTGAAGCAGAATTGAAAAAAAAAAAAGAAAAAACACCTACCTTTTATGGTTAGGTTTTCAAGTCCACATTCGAACATTATCCAGCCCCACTTCTCTTGGCTGGGACCAATTCGGGTCGCGTCTGGCACAGCTTGCTGATCAGTCTCATCCACAAACGTAAACTCATCCAGCTCCTCCAGCGTGAACAGCACTTTGGACTTTTCAAAGGGGATGGCGGTGATGGCACAGGTGCCGACATCTGTCATCACAAGAGAACGACACCGCCACTTTTACAGACAGAGGCTTTACGTATTTTTTCAAACAACAAACCATGTAAACATTTAGCACAGTGGTGGTGCTCACAAGGTGTCTGAGCAGCCTGCCAAAGACTAAAGACAAGCAGACGAAGGCTGCTCCTGCGAAAGCCGCCTGACCTGGCGCTGCACACCCACAGCTGGCCCCACCCCAGGGGGGCTGGGGGGACGTGCCACAGTTAACAAGGCGGCCGGCTACCCGGAGGCAGGACGGACTCACTTCCGAAAGGGCAGAGCGACTCAAAAGTCTGAAGTTTAAAAGCTCCTGTGTGATTCAGCTACACAGAGAACTATTCTTAAATACTTTCTCATTATTTTATGTAAAAAATTGTTTTAGTTACTCAGCCTCAAAAAAAAATTATTTGCTAAAAAACAAAACAAAACGAAACAGCTTTTACTAAAAAACCGCTTTATGCTAACACATTCCACACAATTCAGGCCATAGTCCACCGTTCGTACCTGTGACATGAAAATTAACATCCCACGTTTCTGGCACTTTTTTCCTTTTTACCTTACTTGTTAAAATTTCTCTGATTATAGCTAATGAATACGAAAAAATTAAAAATCAGAAACAAGATTAAGAAAACACACGTAAATTCACCCAGGTGAAGCCCCCTCCCAGCCCTGCTGCGAGCCCCGCCCTGCCCCCATCTCCAGCAGCGGCGGCAACCCCACCGGCACCTTATTTAGCAGCTGCTCCGGGACAGCATTTTAACAGCTGCAGGATATTCCACCAGGAACATACTCTGCATTCATGATTAGAAAGGCTTCCCAAGTCATTTTCCTGTAGTTTTTTCATTATCTAATTATTTCACATTTGTCTAACTGCATGAACTTACTCTGAAATATGGTGTAAGGTGAGGATATAACTTGCTTTTTACTTAGACTTGTGGTTAGGTGATGCGCTTGCGAAGCTCCCAGGATGTGAGAGGGTCTGCAGCGAGAGCCCCTGCATATACACTCCCCTCTACAGGTACCACCAGTCGTTAGCTTACTGAATATGCTTCCACAAATGTCTTATGCACACTTAACATTCACATTTTTTCCCTGTGTTATTCTACACTATAGTCTCCTTAAACTTTCTTGGGGAGTCTTGACGAGTTTCATCCGCATCATGCACCTTTCAAATGTGTATTCAGTTACTGCTTCTGGTCTGCCCAGCACCCTGGTGCACAGGGGCCACAGTGCACAACAAGGGGGCCTTTCATGCGGACGCTGCTGCTTTCTGCACCTGCATGGGGACTACTCAACTCGGGAGTTGGAAACGCTGTTTCAGAACCCTCAGGTCCGGTGCTCCAGCCTCAGACACAAGGGTGGGGTCGTGACCTCGAAAAAGCTCAGAGGTTACACAGACGCAGCCACGACAGCCCTGACAGCCCTCGGGGACTTCTGAACCAACAGGACTCAGTGAGTGGCTCCAGGGCAATGATCCGCCTGCTCAGGACAGCAGTCCCCTCGCGGACGACTGTCCTCTTCTGGGTTGAACCTCGGACACTGAAGTAGCCCAGACCTCTGAAGGAGCACAGGCACGGGGCGCCGTGGAGAGGCTCAGGCAGTTGGCGCATCTGGTCCTCCCCTGCAGCAGGGCCTTTAAGAGGCAGGACCTGGGCTACCACTCCTGCTGCCGCTGCATCTCACAGACTCACCATCTATCGTGGACACTGAGCTAATAGTTTTAATGAGGTGGGGTGGACAGAATGGCTACCGAAGTGTGCAGGACAATGAGCAGCGGCAGCGTGGAGAAACAGGCGGTTTCTAACTGGGGCCATGCCGTGCACTCGCCGGCCGCAGCCTGCCTCCCATCTGGCCTCGAGTGCCAGCGACAGGGAGGTGGACCCCGCGGGCTCGACGTGTGCAGGAACGCCCGCCTCCTTCTCACAGAACACTGCCATCGCGGCAACACTCAAAGGGGGAAGTGCCTCCTTTCGCAAAACACCTGCTGCCAAATCCTACCTGTTGTATCGAGACCCCTGAGCTGCCCATGAACTCGATGGATGTTCAGCTTGGCGGCGATCTCCTTGCCCTTCTCAGCTCCAGCGTTGGACCTCAGTGACCCAGACGACTGCGGCTGCATCCTGGTGGCGTGCACACACCTGTCGAACCGGGACGCCCTGCCGGCCTCCGTGCCGCTGGCAGCCTCCTCGACCACACCTCTTCACAGAAAAGAAAAGGGGGCACCATGCTCACGTCTCAGCAGCACGGCTCGGGAAACACACCGCACTCACGAGCGGTTTAGAGCAAGCATTCCGCTGTTCTAACTAAACCAGTGTGAAAGGACAGTCTTTGTTCTCCACTGAAGGAAAGTGGAAATACAAGCAGTACAAACTTTCAAATACCCACAAAGGGAGATTTAAAATTCCAATACCAGTTTTGGGCTTTAACTCTGGAATTTTCAGAAACGCATTATAAAGATGGGTAAGGCCTGTTCTCTCATCCAGTAAGATCATCATGGCTCAGGTCACTAAACTCACCCCTACCTGTTCATGCGGACTTGCGTGGCGATTCTGTCGAAACACAAAGCGACCAGGGACACGTGAGTCACACTTCTGCTGGGGGCCGTGCTGGGGGCCTCTTCCACTGAGGCTTGCAACAGACATAAGTTGATCTGACACAGAGAACAGCACAACTGTCAGCGCTGAGCAGTGAGAAATGGTCGAGCGCACGCTTTCCAGAACAGTGAGGACTACTGCCAGGAGTGGCACCTGCACGTGTCTGAGGGTCACGAAGACAAAGCGTGTGAACATAGACCTCACAAAATCATCATAAATTCTTACTGGATGGATGTGGACCCTGTGGTGTATCATATCCAACACTCTGCTGAAGTAAGCTTATTTATGTTACATTAATTCCTACATTAGCTCATCGAGGGAATAAAACACCTGCTTCTGACATTCCACCCTGACTCGGTTCAGTGAATACAAAAGACGAATCCACCAGGACGCGTCAGCCCCTGGCCAGTCACCTTTGGTATGCTGACGCTGGCCTGCAGGCCTTTGACGGTCACACTGTCCGGTTTCACCGCGAGGCTGGTCTGCGTCTGTCCCTCGGGCGTCGTCCCCAGGGTAGGGTGCTCAGGCTTCATTGCTCTGACGTCTTGTTTGGAGGATAACTACAGGCAGTGGACGTAGGAGTCTTATTTCATGACCGCGTCGCACCTGCCACCCCAGCCGCCTGCTCCTTCTCCCTGCACCTTCGCACCCCTGGGGGGCCCTCTGCCATCGGGTTAGCACCCTGGTCTTAAAGTCCAAACTGGACCAAAGGGACTGGCAGCTTCGGCGCTCAGAGAAGTGACAAAGAGAAAAGTGACACAGGCCCGCAGAGAAACGGTGATAATAACAACAGTGGGTACTTTTTCGGATCCCTAAATTCTACTCATGGTACTTGAGGGCAGATTTGGTTTCTCCAAATCGGCTCCTTGCTGCCTGAGAAAACTCTCCAATTTCTTCTGATATGTACCCCTCCACCCTAACTCCCAATATACTGCAATAACTGGATCACTGAAGACAGTCGGCCTCCCCCAACTGGGCCTCGGGTGCCCAGTCCACACAGGACCCGGACCAACGTGCGAGCTGAGGGCACCTGGCAGGAGGGCAGCGGGACGCAACCACCTCGCCACGGCGGTGGCTCTGACCACAGCAGCAGCTGGATGTCAGATGCCAGTGGGTGGGGACCTGACTCCCCGAGTCGAGCAAACAATCTCAAAAAAAGTAAGAGACAAGTTTTCTCATCATAGAGAATATCCAAAACACTAACAGCTTTGCTTCCTCGGGAAATGAAAACCAGCCCTGGAGCAGGCCCATTCACTCAGGGCCAGAGCTTTTCGGGACAGAGCTAGAATTAAGCTACTTCTGAAATAAATGGGAAGATAAAGCTCCATTTTAATAAACATCTGACTACTACTTAACCCGCAGTACAGTTTAGTAGATTGCCATCTCTTATGGAGCCAATGACATACAAAGGCCATTTAGAAATGTCCGCATGTTCCAATTCAAATGAAGAATACATTTTTAATAAGTTCAGTTTTTTCAAGTTTGGCTATTAGCTGCACATGAAGAATACTCAATTCGCCACACTGGACTGAAGAAGTCCTTACATTCTCTGAGAAGGTGGTCCTGCTGTTTTGGACAGCCTCCCTGAGGACCTTGGCGTGAAGGTCATCCACAATGGCCGCCGGGTGGCGGGTGCTGGCGCGATGGGCCATCGCCTCGATGTATCTGTGGGAGGAGAGCAACGAACGGGAGGCTCAGGTGACCGAGACGCTTCACTGCGCGTTCCACTCTGGGCCACGTGCAGGGCAGTTCTGTCTCCCCAGATAACCTCTGACTTCTTGCAGGACAGGGGGCCTGTTATCACCCCTCTGTCCCTCCAGCAACTGGGCAGCAGTGAGAATATCAAACATAATAATTAATTACTGGGCATCTGATCATCTCATGCTCACTGGCCCAAAGCAAAAAAACGAAAATGATGCAATATACTTCTTATAACATTACAATATAATCCTTTGGAAGGAAAAGTAACAAATGACAGCTAAGTGAGACACAGACCTTTTAAAATGTCTCTCTGTGTCTGCTCACCCAGACATCCACCACCGCATCCTTCTCTACGAACACACACCCCGCACGCTCACTGCACAGCACCCACTCGTCATTTCATGAGACGACAGGTACGGCCTTAGACAAACTCAATACCTGTCTAAAGCCTCAGCCACCAGGGGCGTCAGCACGATGTCCATAGCACCTCGGACCTCCACCACGGCCGTCGTCCTGGTCTGGGGGACGGGCTGGTCCAGAACCCACTCGTCCGTCACGGGGTCGTCCTCCGAGCTCTCTGGGGCTCTCCTCTCCAGAGGGGTGTACGGTGTCCTGCACGTTGGACAAGCCAAGTGCGCGTTACAGAGACTGAGAGGAAGCAGCTGGAGCGTCCTCAGGGGGAGTAAACACTTCGACCTACACTTATTCCAACTGAAAAGTTCATGGAATTGGGCTAGACAGTCCATGTCCCAAATACTTTTCAAAGACAGGACAAGTGAGACACTAAAGTAGAAACTGACCAAACATGGTTAATATAGCAAGTGAGAAAACCACTGTGATGTGTTTACTTAATGAAGCTTTTCCGAAATACGAAAACCGCACCTGAGAATTCCTGCCAGGCCCCCGTCTCGGTGAGCCCGGGGACGGCTGCAGGGTGAGCTACGAGAAATGCCCCGACTACTGACGGATGCAGGCAAAGCCACGAGAGCCAACAGTTGAATTACTCGGGGTAATTTATTCATAAAATGAATTCTATATTCAGATAAAGGATGGATGTTGTTTAGAATAAACTCTGCATGTCTCATAATCAAGACAGACGGGCTTGAGGCTTTAAAAGTATTTATTTTCACTTACTTTGAAGTTGACCCCGAAAGTTGCACTCCTCTGTCTAGCAAAGAATTAGCTGTGAGCCCCTGCTTGATAACCTAGAACAACACAGAACACCACTTATACTCGAATTTTAGCGTTATTCTCCAACTTTATGCTTTACTTGTGAATATCCAGATTACTTCATTAAGGTGACTTTCACATATATGACCTAAATATTTGACAGACAAACTGAGAAAATCCCAGAAAGTATTTATTTGGCAACCTCACTTTCGGTTTATCCAGTGAAAGGCCAGAGCAGCGCCCTACGGGCTCAGCACTGAGAGCAGAAGCCTAGACAGCAAGGCTCGGAGGCAGTGCTCCAAGTCCTCTCTTCCTGCACGGCTTTGAAATCGAGCTGTCAGGCTGATTTTAAAGTCATTTCCTAGCACAATGGGCAGGTGAGTGGGAAATCCCATACAAACTTTACACAACAGGAAAGCCAGACTGTATTTTAGGTCCATGAAAGATGAAAAATATAAATAAAGCACTTGAACAAGCGAACTGAACCCTTTTAAATGTTAGGCAGCTACTTACATTTAATGGAGAACAACAACTTTCTTACTTCCCATGTTCTATTTTTAAAATGACCTAAAGATATGAATTCCTTGACTTACTTTCTCCAGACATTTGACTGCTTAATCAAACCCAACAGATTTACTGAAAATACTAAAATAATTCTAACCCCTCAGATCCTATGCTGTACAAGTACCATTCGATTTCACACCACAAAATTCATACACTAACATTCACATGGAATAAAGAAAGCACTTTTAAATCTTAGCATGAGCAAGTTAGCCCAGGCAAGGAAAGACATGGGCACAACCCCAAAACCAAAACTTTCCACCTCTCACTACTGTTTCCTTTCCTCAGTGCACGTCGCTTGCATGTACATGCCTCTGCACACCTACAGGGATATTTACTCAACTCCATTTACCACAGTCCCATCACTGGGTGAGCCCCAGCTGCCACAGCCCCGTAAGCTCCACCCCCTTCCTCCCCTGCACACTGACGACTCAGTCCCACTGAGCAGCCCAGCATGCGCCTTCGCAGGCTGCTGCCCAGGCTCATGTGCATGTCCGAATGAGGCTGAAATGCACTCTCACTCCTGACACCTGCTCTGCCACCCTTGTGCAGGTCTCCGGGCCATCAGGAGCGAGTCCCTGCTGACCCGCCACACCCCGGTCACACTGACTCCCCTGCAGCCCGTCAGCGAGGCAACTCCTGTGCCTGCACGTTCGGCCCCGGGTCTCCCGCCCTCCGCTCCTCCTCGCCCTTCGAGCCCCAGTTTGAACTGGGGCTGTCTCGTCAATACGACCTATCATTCTCCTTCCCAGCACCCTCTGGCTGTTGTCACAAGACTCTTCGCACTTGTCCCTATGTGCTTATCCATTCATCTATCCACTGTCTGTCCCTGTCCCCAAATGAAACGCCCCATGCCACTTTCCCCACAGCGAGTGCTGGGCTCACGTGGCACATAACACATGAATTACAAATGAATAGATTAAGACACTTCAAGTACGTGCTCACCTATGTGTAACCAGTTCTGTAAGATTTCACGTGCTTGCTTGTGGTCTTTAAAATCATAAAACTTTCTCTTAGAAATGTGCAATTCTATAATAAGTTTTCATAGTGGCTGCTGTCACTCCATTTACTGACTTCTTTATGGCCTTCCTACCGAAAGCTGTTCACAGACCGCATCACGGAGGTGGCCAACGGCCAGCCGCACTGCACTGTCAGACCCGGTGGTGAGTGGGTGGGGCTGCGTTTGCACAGTAGCAGCTACGGGTTACAACACCCACTACCAAAAACAACATCAAAACTTACTTTTAAGACACAGAAAGTACCAATTCACAGAGACTTGATCCTATTTTAAGAGTACAGTGTAGAAAGGGACTATTACCATTAGTTAACGCTGCAATCTTTCAAGTCTGTAACTATTTCTCAGTCTGCAACTTTGTAACTACTGAGACCTACTACCATACTTCAGAATGGTGAAGCCCAGACCTCAGAAAGTCTATCTTTCAGAAAAGTAGCTGAAATGACTGAGTGCAATTCCGAGAACCCTTCCGAACTTATTTTTCTACGTAAATGTATCGTAAATGTATCAGTAGAGACTGACAATTTGACTTATACCTTAAAAGTTGGCACGGAAAGCTGCTCGCACGCTGACGAGCCCTCCTCACTGGGGGGCGTGTCCAGATCGAGGGGGCGATGCAGCGAGGACTTGGAGGTCCTTTTGTTGGCCGGGTGCTTCACCGCCCAGTTCACCACCTGGAACTGAGTGAGGTACGTCTGGTAGCAGCTCGTGGCTGGCTGCTGAGATGCGCCTGGCTCGCTCCCCACCACCTTCTCCCCCTCTGCAGCGTCCAGGTGCTCCAGGACATCGTCGTCCCCACCCAGAGCAGACACGAAGGAGGCCTGGGAAGGGTGGGTTCTGAATGGCAGGGTCCGGGGGTCCTGAAGGCTCTCTCCGTGGCCGAGGAGCGGTCCCTCCACGCTGTGGTATATGGATCCCCGGCTGTAGTCAATCTGCTGCGTCTGCTTCTTCTTCTTCTTCCTCCCTGGGTAAGTTCCAGGCCCTTCGTCACTGCTAATGGGCTCAAACTCCTCAGCGGCAGAAAAGTAGGCCTCGCTGTCGGCCACAGACATGCTGGAGTCCATGGACCGGTACTGAGGGAAGGAGCTTGAGTCCGCCGACGGCGTGTACGGGAACGAGCCGAAGCTCCGCCTCTGCTTCGGTGAGTCTAGGACGTTCTCGTCGCTGCGGGAGACGTCGCTGCTGAACTGGACTCCCGTGGCAGTGGGCTGCTTGTCCCCATAAAACGCGGCAGTGAGGCTCTTGGTGCTGCCCAGTCGGGTGGAGCACACGGAGGCTTGTCGCTTCAGTGGGGACCGCAGCGGGGACTGACCTGCTGACTTGTCCTGCGTGTTTGGAGACACGGGGCTATGTCCTGAAATTTCTGCAGGAGCACTGAAACAGAAAGCAAAGCCATGACCCTTCGCTGCTCACATAATTTGTTCCAAGTGCAACCAGCAGTGCTCATAAATTCCTCCTATGCCCTGACCGGCACGGCTCAGCTGGTGAGCATCGTCCCGCAAAGCAAAAGGTCGCCGGTTCAGTTCCCAGTCAGGGCACATGCCCTGGTTATGGGCCTGGTCTCAGTTGGGGTCACGTGCAGAAGGAAACAGACAGATGTTTCTCTCTCACACTGATGTTTCTCTCCCTCCCTCCCCTCTCTCTGAAAGTAAATAAACTAATGCAATCTTTAAAACAAAGCCCTCTAGTAATCTGAATCATTTGTTTTACAAAGGAAAACCTAAGATTGCACAATGAAATAACCACAGGAAGTAACAAAACTGTACAATGTGCTCCCGTCCCATATAGTTTCAAAAAAACTGAGGAAGCTTAAGACAAAACAAAAAAAGACTGAAACCCATAATATACTCTATCCATAATCCATGAAAAGTACCGCATTCATCTTTTTTTTTCCACATCCTTTAAAACCTTGTCCAAGAAAATGTACCAGAGACCTTTCATTACCTGAGAGGACCTGAGAGAAAAAAAAATCACAGACAGTCCCAGTATTGCTGACTGTGGCAGCTAATACAGAACCGGCTGGCCGTGGCAGGCGCAGGGCCACATGCCAAGCCTGAGGCCTCAGTGTGATGGCCCAGTGGGCATATGTCATGAAGGGAAGTGGGCTTGTGAAGACAGAGATTTGGGCTGCAGTTCAGACCCGTCGGCTGCAGACCCTAAGGGAAGCTGAACAGGTTGCAGAGACGGTCTGGGGAAGCAGCACAGGGAGGGGAGAAAGGGCAAGGAACAGGGCGCCCTGTTCTCCTGGGGACAGCTCCATGTGACGAGGGCCACTGTGAGAGGAAGAGAATGAAGAAAGGGAGGGAAGAAACGGAGGATGTGGGAGAAGGAGCAGCTCAGGAGGAGGGAGGAAAATCTGAAGTGCACCATCCAGTCGGGAGGGAAGCGTGTTTCAACAAAGGAGGAGTCAACCACTGCAGAAAGAGGGGGACAAAAGATGGCCCCCGGGCCAGGACTGCCCAAACGCTACCAACGGTTCACTCCGAAAGGCCAGGTGACCCAAAAGGGTCTTGTCATTACACTTTCCTGAATGTTCCTAGTATCTGGAATGGTATGTGTTACCTTTATAACCAAAAGGACGACAGCAAGTGGACACCTGAAAACACATCCAGGAGAAGGCACTGCCCGCGGCGAGGGAGTGGAGAGGAAAGAGCTTCTCCTGCCGCATGGAGCAGTCCCAGCCCCCTTCCGAGCAGCCCCCACCTGCAGGACACTGACCTCCCGTGGCCTTCGTCTCTCTGTGCGCCCGGCAGGAGCGCCTTCGGCAGCACCTGCTCTTCGGCCCCCGAGGACGGGCTTTCCCGGTCCCCAGCCAGCAGGGGCTGGGCCGCGCTGCAGCTGCTGTTGTCATCGGAGGACGAGGACGAGCTGTGACAGCGCAGAGGGACCTGCAGGCTCAGGTGCTGCGTCTTCCGCTCGGCCTCCGTCCCCGTGGGCCTGCTCTCCCATTCTCTCCGCTTCCCGCCACTCACAGGACCTGCACGGGCGAGCCAGGGCAGCTACGTGGCACAGCCGTCCCCACGGCGGTCTGGGACAGACAGCGCTGAGTTCAGTTCCCTGTCTTTGAGCGCCCCCACTTTTTAAAGGCCAAGTGTGGGACTTCGCAAAGACGTTACCCACCTACATGTGGGTTCACAGACAGTGAGATTTTTCTTCTTTTTTTAACCTTTTATTTAAAAATTTTCAAACTTAATAGAAAATGTTCAGGAACAGCACAAAACCACCACACACCTTTACTTGGAATTATCTATTTCAAATATTTGGTTCCCTTTGCCCTAGTCACATATAATATACAAAATACTTTTGGAGAGTACCTGGCAGACACTGGGGCCTTTTTACCTAGACACCCAAGTGTTTATTTCCTAAGAATAACATAACCACGGTCCGGGTGCCGACGTGAGCAGCCTGGTGTCTAGACAGCACTGCGAGTTCATCTGCCACTGCCTTCCAGCCCCTGCCTGGCCCCGAGGTGCCCTTCACGGCACTGCGCCTCCAGCACAGGACCCGCTCTAGGACCACGCATCACTGCATGTGGCTGTCCCGTCCTCTCTGACCTGGAACGTGTCCTCAGACCTATCGCACACGGGCTCAGCCACACACCTGACCGCGCGACTTCGTGTGCCCAGTCTCAGTGACGAGCCTCAGTTTATTCACTGTCAACAGCGATGACACACAACTCACATGGAAGTTGGGGGATGAAATAAGAAAATGCCTGTGAAAATCTTCAAAAACAAATACTCAAATGTAAGGAAGTAATATTATAAAGAAGACACTGCAGTAAAACTGTACTTAGAACTTCCTTTTCTTTACATGTCAAAAAGTTTCAGTGTTGGTTGAGTTCATAAGACAATCTGCTCTTATGAGCGAAACTGCTGAAATCAACCTTAAACGAGTGTGAGCACACGTCTTACTCAGCAGTGGAAAATGGTGTAAACGCGAATCTGGCGTACGGAGCCACGCCGTCCAGCTCTTCCTACTAAGAGCTCCTTACACATGGAAAACCTCTCCACTGAACTCCTAAACAGATTCTTTCCTAACCTTGTTTGTCTACTGAAGACAGGCAGTGCCAGGTGAATGCTTCTGAATGACCGAGGAAGAAAGGCCCAGGACCGGTGAGTTCCCGAGGCCCTACCTCTCACCAAAGGCCGAAAACCGAAGCGGTGAGCACGCACTGAGCTGTGGGCCACACGACCCAGATGCCCAAAGGCAAAGCCCCTCTGAAGTCTTAGCGAGAAGACACCGGGCAAACCGATGGTGCGGTGCACACGCCACGCACTGCTCACACCGCACGCGCGGACGTGCACAGTTACCCCACAGGCTCCAAGGAAAGACCACATTCCTCTTCCCGACACAGTTTGGTGTCAGCGAGGACATTTCACAGAAGCAGGTGATGACTCTGGGGCCGAAGGTGTGAACATCACTATTGTTAAAGGGTTTTTATTAAAGTAAACTGGTAAAACAACTGTTGCTTTGAAGCACAACTATTCCAAGGTACAACTCTGGAATTTGGCTCCTAGAAAAATAATGACATGGAAGGAAATATTTAGAATAAGCTTGGATGAATAGTGGACCCATTTTTGCCTTGAGTGAATCTGAAAGACTCATGTTTTATCTGGCATCAGCTGAGTCGCCTGCCACACACAGGGAGATGGTCACGTCCCCCTCCAGGACAGCTCCAGACCAACACAGGGGATGGTCGTGTCCCCCTCTGGGACAGCTCCAGACCGACACAGGGAGTTGGTCGCATCCCCCTCGGGGTCAGCTCCAGACCAGACACAGGGAGATGGTCGTGTCCCCCTCTGGGACAGCTACAGACCAACACAGGGAGATGGTCGCGTTCCCCTCCGGGATAGCCCCAGACCAACACAGGGAGATGGTCGCATCCCCCTGTAGGACAGCTCCAAACCCGAGTGCAACAGGGTGGTAGTGCCCTGCCCCCAGGTTGGTGCAGGGACAAAGGCGACAGGAGAGGAGCAGGGCGCATTACCCTCTGCAGGTCTGGGGATCTCCTTGGTGACGATCCACTCTCCGGGCTGTAGCAGAGACTGCCCATAACACATCTCTGCCTCCACGCCGGTGCTCGAGAACGCAGAGCTGCTGGAAGGGGTCAGCTCTTCCAGTCTGAAGAAATCCAGGCCAGCCGCCGTGCCACCAAAGAACCTGCAGCCACCCAGGCAGCCACACCTGTGCCTGCACCTCTTGCTCCGCAGGGGGTCCTCGGGCCACAGAAACCACAGCCTGCACAGAGCCACAAACAAACAAACAAACGAATGAGAAACACTAATGGGGCAAAAGCTCACTAAGAAAAGAAGAACTTTTTGGCAGATAATCAGTTACAAGTAAGTTAATTATGAATGTGAAAAGACACAGTAAACCAAAAAGGCTTATTTCTACTGTGGTATGTCTTTTTAATCATTTTGCCGTTCTAAAAAAACGAACAATAGTGTCACCATGTTCAGTGACACGGAAATAAATAGGAATAATAATAAGAGAGCTACAGCACACATTAAAAAAGACAAAAGAGCTAGGAAGAAACAAATGTAAAAATCACTAAAATCCGGTTTAAAAACAACAGGATATTCTCAAAAGAACTACAAATTTAAACACGAATCTAAAAAATGGACAAGGCTACTAGTATAAGTTCTGGTTAGTAGACGAAGCATTACCCTTAGATTCTCAGAGCCTATTTCACAAGGCAAATTTGATACACCCAAATGTTATAAATATGGGTCAAGTGAAAAATGGTTTCTCAGTAAAACCAAAATAATGTACTATGCTCTATTTTAGAGAAATGTTTGTAATAATTGTGTGGTAGGTACTCTAAATGAAGAAAAATGACAATGTACTAAAATTCTCCGACTGTGAGTGACCCACACACACCTCTCTCGGCATTAACTCCCCGCCCTTCTTAGAAAACGTTACATGACACGAATCTGAGAGCTCTCTCTCTGTTCCTTTTTCATACGCATTATCGCACAGACTCTCAGGGCCTCAGGAGGATGGAACTGGTGTTAGCACTAACATTTTATACTCATTCATTCAGATTCCTCGAATACCTGTTATGAGGGTACTGTGTACTGTCTGTGCCAAGCAAAACAGTCTCCCCCGGGAGGTTCACAGCACAGCAGCTGACGCGTGGTCGGCCACTGCCCGGTCGTACCAGAAACAAACACACCTGCTCCCAAAACTCCCGGGAGACAAATACCCACAAGGACACCCGAAGCTGAAGGTCGAGGAGTCACCAGGTAGAGACACAATCATGTGAGGTCTTGATTGAAAAGGCTCTCTTCCCATTCCTACCAGTAGAACTGCCTCTATAGTCGTGTAACCATTTACATCTTCGATTCCACTCACCTCTTAGTGCGGGCGTCGTGAGTTTCTAAGAAATGCCTCTGCGCCTCGTGCTTCGAGTGGTGGTCAGCCGCCAGCGCCACATCCACAGTGATGAGTCCTAAGCTGGCCGAGCCGGCCTCCAGCCAGCAGGCCCGCCGCAGGATCGCAGGCTGAAGGCCAGCGCGCGGGCTGTTCAGCTGCTCGATGTACTGTCTCACTTGAAAGTCCTGAATCGCCGCACTTACTCCCTCCCCGACCGTCTGGTTGTGGAGGTTACAGTCTGCCACCCGAACGGCACCCATCTATCGGTGAGTGAAGAAAACGAAACAGATCTCTGGTTTCTGCACTTTTTGGCAACTTAGAATAAACTACAGGGTAGGTAATTATTTCAAGTTGTGTAAAAAAGAAGAAAAAGGGGAATGAGAAATAGAAAAAAAATAAATGCAACAGAATAAAACCAGTCAATTTAAAAGAAGGATAAAAGGGAAAGAATGTAAGTCCAAAGAAAAACAAGAGAAGGAATAAAAGTAGAAGGGTGATAAGTAATAGAATCACAGAATCTTTAAAAAGCTTGATTTTTAAAAACAAGCTTTTCTCTGAAAAACATCATCGGCTCACTTCCCTGCCACAAAAGCAGGCTAGTGGTTTGTCTCTCTGCCATAAGCTAATATTATAATAATTCATTTAGTGTGAAGAAGCAGTGAGGTTATGCCTGAAAAAATAATACTGGAGGGGAAGGTGAGGGAGTGAAAGACAGCAGCCGCCTCCTAGGGTTTCTGCAGTGTTGGGCGGGACAGCAAGTCACGAACGTGTTGGACTTGGAGACACGGAGGCCTGGTCTGGTCCAGAGGGAAAAGAACCACACGCCCAGACGCAGACTGACGGGCACCTTTATGTTTGTGGCACAGCCGTGCTCCACCACGTAGATGTCCGCTCCATCGGCCGCCAAACGCGTCATGGTGTATTTCAGGTCATCTGACGCTGGACAGGGCCCAGGAATACAGCTCAACTGAAAGCAAAGGGGGTGGGACAGTTAATTCTATTCAAATCAACTAACAATGCACGGAAGAAATCTGAACTTCCTTAATTCAATTTCCAAATCTTCCACGTGAACACGCAGCAAATCCCAAAGACTTAGTGTAATAATGAAGTAAAAGTGAGTGTTGACAGAAAAAATGCAAGAGGGTAAGATGTAATTTTTATATGTCTATGGATTTGTGAATGCATGTTTGAACAATTACCTCATACTTCTCATACTTACAACTAAATAACTGGCTACCCATTTGCAAAACTAACTTTGTTACAATGAAAAAAACTGAACTACAGTGCTGACTTCATGGCTGTGCACATTTGCTTTACAGCTGATCCCTCAATCTATCCTGTAAAAAACACATTTACGAAACTTCTTACACACTTGTTAACGTACCTTGGACTCACAGAACCGACGATCAATCCCATGCGGACACATTATCACTGATTTCGGCCTTTCCAGTTCGTACTCCCGACACGCCACATGGAAGACAAACGTCTGCCCCCACTCCAAGAGGCAGGCCAGCTACAAACAATCGGCACAGATGGACAACACCGTTAGCACACCAGACAAGCACTGGGAGCTGGAAAGCTGATCAGGGACATGAACAGCCTGAAGGAACAGCCTGTCTGCCTGTTCGCCGGCATCGCAACTTTTCCACCTGGGCATCATTATCACAAACCAGTGTTAGTTTTCATTTGTGAATGACAAGTGCGCTGCCAAAATGAAAACTCATTTCAAATTTCAACCGAAAAATTCAACTTCTAAAGCAAGTACTCTTGTTCAAGGTTATACCTTTCTTCTTTTATGAAGAAGTAGAACCCTTGGCATAGAAAAGCACCTAGAATTCTCCACCTAATAGTCAACCAAGCTTCGATGGGAAATTTGAGTATTTAACTATCATACTGAACTATAATTTTAGGAAATTGGACATTTTGAAGATTGAAACACTTCTGTTTATGTAAACAGAAGCTTAAGTAACTATGTACCAATTCTTCACCTAACCCTGTAACTGACTATAGCAGTTAATAAGCATGCTGAGACATGGGTGTACATGGTATCACCCCTCTGTAAAGAGTGCACAATATAACCTCCTGGAAAGCGTCAATTCCCTTTCAACCACACAAAGAGTGGCCCGTCAGAAGCACCAGTGGGGTCATGAACCCCAGGCCGACGGAAGCCCCCCCCCCCGCCGCCCCGTCTCAGCTTAGAGACACAAGAGTCTGGCCGTCCTGGGACCTGCCTCAGCTCATGGGAAACACGCTCCCATTTTCACTTGTACATGTGGAGACAGGAAATGGTGGGTGATGGGCAGAGGCTGGTTATGAGGCCCAAGAGCACTGAATATTTATTTGTCTTCATCCATTTTCACATAAAATATCCTTTCAAAAATCATTCGTTTTCCAACTATTTCTAGAATCTTCACTTTTGCTGTCTCTAACAATTTATTTTAAATACCGAAGGTGCTCAGATTCTTCAGTCACCTTGCTGTCACCACCTGTCTCTCCATTGCATGTTTTGTACCCATTCTGTGACTCTTTATTAAAATTGCATACATACACTTCTGCCACATTCCAGCCCTTAGCAATGCCAAGAGAAGCAGGCGCATTATCATAAAGACACGGCTCGACAGGTGAAGTGTTACAGTACCACAGCCATTTGACTAGATTTCAGTGCTTCATTTCCAGAAGCAAACAGTCCTTAAGTCCTCCAAGTCTCCTAGAGACACACAGGTCAATGTCACAGTCCTCTGTCCTGAAAAGGACCCAGGGACGTGGAGAGCAGTGTGGCGATGGCTGAGGGAAGGGGGGGTGGGTGTAAGGGCACTCAATGGTAATGGGAAAAATGCAGTAAAGATTACATAAGTAAGTGAAAAGTAGACTCAGTTGGATGGGTGGTGGGAGGGAGGGGCCCATCCAAAGGATCTCCACCAGCCCTCCAGACCAGGCCCACTCACTGGGGAGCCCGTTCTCACTCCCAGGAGCCAGCGCCACAGTGCTCACAGCAGGCACAAGCGATGTCGTCTTGTTTGGGGGACAACAAGACAAGCAAAGGACCTCGCTACTTAATCCTTAATAGCACAGGTGCCATTTTCAAGACCTACTTAAGAAATAGACAAGGAAACCAAAGTTCTTAGTAAATTATTCTATATACGAGGAAAAGAAGATTGCTCCAACAGCAGAGAACCAACTAATGTGAGTTCAATAATGCATACATGTGTAATACATATCCCATCCTGAGTTTTTCCCACAGAAAGTGTCAAATCCCTTAAACTGTCACGTGGAGCTACAAAACATCACACTCCTCAGCTCCACGTGGCTTAGAGAAGCTGGCGCATCTCTGGCTGCTTTGTTGCTAGGAGACCCGCAAGTGCCAGCAGTCAGAGCACCAGCCAGCGGTGCGAGCGCAGCGGGCAGGCCCAGGGCCCAGTGCCCTGCTCCCAGAGCGTGCTGGGGGTGAGCAAAGGAACAGGAATGGGGGTGGGGGCAGGGCCAGACCCTTACCTGCGGTGCTGTGACCTTGGCCGTGAGGCTCCCGGCCTGGACGTCGATGAGCCACGCGTACTCCAGGGAGTCGCTCCCCAGAGGCAGGCCTTCTGCAGAGAACATGGCGTGCGCTCGCAGCTGGAGGCCCGACAGACTGATGTGACCTTCCCTGAGCGCTTCGTCCGCGGGGGGCCGCTGCTGAAAACAGGGACGCTGAGACGTGAGGCAGACAAGCAAATGGCATTCCAGTTTCTAGTTGCTTTTCTCCCCAGAGACAAGCAGGGAAACACGCTGCCCAGGACGTAAGGCTCGGGCTGCACCAGCTCCTCAACACGTCTCTCGACCACAGATGAGTCTGAACTAATGCAGTGAGACGGCGCCCGTGAGAGCCCGCCCTCGAAGCAAGGCAGCCGGCCCTGCACAGAACGCAGGTCTTGGAGCTGCCACTGCCTGACGCAGAAAAGGAAACCCGGACTGTGGCCGATGGGGAACATCACGGGCCCAGGTCTCATGGGAAGGCAGGGACCAAGAGATTAAAATATTGAAAAGAAGAAAATAACAGAGAACAACAGACCATTAAGACCATAACATGAAGAACTGGGGAAGAAAGCCATCTTCCATACAGCTTTTGTAGGCATGAAAAGGGCAGACTGATTTTACAGAGCAAGTAATTATTTGTAACTAAACGTAACTAAAAGCAGCAAATATTTCCAGCACTGCTAAGACTTGCCGCTTCCGAAAGCTGCAGCGTAAGTGCTGAAAGGGGGCTCTGCACAAAGCTCCGCCCCACAGAGTGCTTGGGGTTCTGGAGTCAGAGGCTGGCAGTGCCTGCCCATCAGCCCCCAGGTCGACCCACTGATGATTTCGGGTGTCAGACTCGTGTTCCCACTTATATGTGTACTTGGCTCTGCGTAAATCCATTTGTTTCTAAAGCCCACAAGCTGCCTGAAAGTAGGGAAGAGCCCTGAAGCAGCGGTAGAAAGAGAAGCCGTTTGGCACTGAACAGCACTGACTATAGGGTGACACTCTACGCAGGAATGTCAATTAACCCACTTGATGAGCGTCACTGGTCCTCCTCCACAGGAGCCCCAGAGGGGACATGAAGGAATTAACAAAAATCCTGTGAGTGTGCCGGACAGAAAGACTAAATCACTGGCCGCGCAAATATGCATGTCTTGAAGATTTATACTACTGGTTAGTAGTAATGTTTAGGTGGCAATTTTCAGTAGAATCCACCAACATTTTGTATATTTTCCCTTCCCTAAATAAATAAAAAAGTTATAAAATATTTATTTCCACTTCTAAAAACAATAGATATAAAATATAAATGCCTGGGATCACATAAACAGAGAGTAACAGAAAGAAAAAGAAAACAAAACAGACTTTTGAAAAATTCCTACACGCACACATACAAAACTTGTTGTGGCTACATGAGAAGTCTCTAGCTTACAGAGCAGAACGCTCCATGCGCAGGGGCTAACACGGGGTTCTGTCCCCATCAGGAGCACCAAGAAACTGCTGAGTCTCTGCCATGGCTCGCTGTCACATTACCTGGTAGTTGTCACTGATGAACACATTCAGGGGTGACAGGACAAGCTGCAGCATAGTCTCTCGAAATCCTTTCTTCATTTCAAAACACAGCCTTTCCAAGAAAGCCGTGGGACATTCCGGACCGTCGGAAGTCCCATGCTGAAGTCAAACAAAATGGCATGATCGAGATGGAGAAAAGGTGAAGACCAAGGAAGTACAGGAAAATAAAAATTACAAGTATGTAACTAAGAGATCTGACTTTCCAAAGAGAAACAGTGTTTGCTGACACGCACGTCACCTGCACCCCAGGATGAAACAGGAGGGCCATGTGCACCAGCGGGGACTTCTCTGCCGTATGACCCAAGGCACGTGACACAGAGCCCACATGCGGCACAAGGCCCGGGGTCACCCCAACCCCGTCAGACACCATCGGGCCCCACTGGGCCCCAGGAGCCTTAGGCTCTTGGGGAAATATAATCCCGCTCCACGTTAGCCGGAGAGGCCCGCGGTCAACCTCAGGGTGAACCAGGGTTTAAAGCCAGGTCCAAAGCTCTAGGGACACGATTCGACCTCCAAAGTCGAGCCTGAACCCTGACTTTGTAATAAGCCCACTGCAGGTCCCCAAGCTGGTCTGGAGTAGGAGACACAGGCTAAGAAAATGCAGAGTCCTAGGACAGCCACCAGGCTGACCATAAACAACGCAACTCTGGGCCATGGCAAAACATCCTGTAGTTCACACAGAACAGCGAAGAAGGCACTGGCGTGGAAGGAGGACAATGGCAAAACTGCCAATGATCGAGGAGTCACATTCTGAAGAAAACACGCTCCCTTCACACACAGTCCCACGCTCTGCTACATGAACACTTACAACGGGAAGGCGCCCGTGGACTCGGTGCAGATTCACCCGCACGGTGATGTCCCAGGGACGCAGGGACAGCGGGTGCACTGCCTTGGCTGCGCTTCCGTTCTCCCTCCTGTCACCTTCCATCCCGACGGCAGTCCACCCAGAGCTGGAGGATGTGGACAGGGACAGAACAGGACTCGAAACAGCCTCCTCAAAGTCCACGTACATGTCGTCCTCCCCAAAGTAGTTTTCCTGCAGGTACCAAGACAGACTGCCGTCAGGGGTGTGCAACGACCTCTCACCTTGGAGCCCAGAGTCCCTAAGCTGAGCACCTCTCTAGCCTATTTTATTTCCTTAAAAGCATCTGGTCTCTTTCCTTAAAATAAGTAAAAAAGTATACATATTTAAGACATATGCTTACTTGACTGCTTAGTAAATCAATATTCTATAGCAAAAAAGCCCCCAAAGTTACTGGTTTATTTAGTAACTTTAGTAACTGGTTTAGTAACTGGTTTTAGTAACTGGTTTATTTAGTAAACTTCTTGATAACACCACCCCCAATTACAGCAAAAGCTCGCAATCTACACCCTGGAAGAGATCTTTGAAGACCTGTGAGATTCGACGGTCTTCGTCTGCACTTCCCAGAGCGGGAAGTAAACAGTGCCCTGGAGGAATGACTGCCTGCCCCTCGCTGCAGGTCACAGCATCCCCCGTTAGCCAAGCACCCTCTGGCCCGGCCTACACAGTGGCAGGACCACAGAAGAGATGGCATTCTTTTAAAAACCATACCTTTATACACAAAAACGCATTTAACAGAGGCCCATAGAGTGTCATCTGAGAGTCTGGAGACAGCTCCATCTCCACGTGCAGCCTGTCCGGCGGAAGTTCCGAGGGGTCCACGGGGGGGCGCGAGGACGTGGAGGGAGCAGAAGCGGCTCTGTCTGATGTCCTCTGGGACGGCCTCAGCACAGACAGCATCGTTTCCTCCATCTCTGACACTGAACGAACCAGGAGCAGAAAGTTTGGTGACGGCAGCAGAGGACCTCTCGGAAGTCCTTCAAGGACCTACTAAGAAATTCTATTTGGCAAATATGAAAGCAACTGGCCCTGTTATAATGGCTAGAGTATACAATGAAAACAAGCCTGAAAGACTAAGAATTAAGAATGTGAAACAGAAGAGACCTCGCTGAAATACGAGCAGAAATACTTGAGTCGGACTACAGAAGTGATGAGAAGTTCCCAGGAACATCGCGCCCCTGCGACACGAACCCAGGTCACAGTCAGGCTTTAACCCTGCTTGGACTAACGTGCGCTTGGTTGCCTACGAACAGCTATTCAAACAGTGCGCTGTTACTGAGCTCCGGACACGAGAACGATTTTGAGAACCGTTCTTTAAAACGTCACCTACTGGAAAAATGCAGAGGACCCCAGTTATAAGGCACAGAAGCCTCAGAGTAACTATGATATCACCAAATGCACTTAAGAAACTAACATTTCACAAAATCAAGTACTTCAAGTATTAACGCACAGACTGACATGTACTGTGTTTGCCATGCCAGCTCTGCCGCTCCTATCGTGGCAGACCTTGAGAAAATTACGTAATTGCTTTCTCTGGCACATAAGGACTGAAAGAGATAACATAAGTCAAGAAAGAGCTTGGCCTAGTATTTGATACATAGTAAGTGCTCAATAAAAGTTAGCCATATTATACCCAAATCCTTAAAGGATTTTAAACATATACAATTATGTCAAAACAATAGATGCATTTTTCTGTTCCTGTATCTTTGATGACTATCAATCATAGCATCAGATTTTCAAAGTGCAAATGATACAGAAAGTCTTACGCGACTGTTTCAGCTGCTCATCTGCTTTCTGGGGGTAAATCGGGTGCCATGTGTAGTCGATGGTGAGCATGACACTCGGGACAGCCCAGCATTCAACCCAGCCAGCCCTGCGAGAGTCAAGAGCAAAGTCTCTGGTCAGGTGCCCACCCTGTCACTGTGCACCAACAATGGGTACAGGTAAGGAGGTCACCACTGTTCTCCGAAAGACTCCGCAACCCAGAGCACTCACGCCACCCCGTCGGGCACTCACTTCTCCTGAGTCAGGTTCCGCCATTTTGGCTTGACTGTCTTCTGGCCGCTCTGGCACTCAGCAGGGAGGCCGGTGTCATGAGTCATTTTATTTGGGTGGCAATTCTTTACTAGCATAAATAATGAATATTTGCTAGGGTGGCAATCTGGTAGAAATAGATGAAGATCAACGTCTTCTCCCTAAAAATTAATTCACAATAACCAACAGTAATAAAATAAGTACGTGAACATGTTAGGTTACTATTTACTCTCTAGTAATCTTGAGAAAACATTAAAAAGAAAGAAAACACGAATTACCAAAGTCAGATTTAACACTGAACAGTCAGATAAATAACTGGAATTGAGATTTTACACTGATTAAAACTAAATTCTGATGAGAATGTCAAGAAAAAAGTCAGGGAAACAAGCAGCGTAGTTGCCACGGAGCGGTAAAAGGATCATCTTCCACAGGTGCCCGTGGATATTTCTCACGCAGTTCGGCAAGAAGCAAAACTAAAAATTGCCTCACTAATAAAAGCTCAGGTGGGACATGTTCTGTTTTTGTGCGGATTTTTATGAAACGATGGTCTCCTTTGGTTCTAACAAGTCTTGGTTCCTCCACCGGCGTTTAGGAACCCTGAAACGGCGCCCCTCAGGGTCTCCCTTCAGCCTCGCCGTTGTCCTTCGGGTCTTCTAAACTCTCCCAGCCTGACGCCTGGTTCCCTCACAGGCTCAGCGCCCCCCACTGAAAAGGACAGAGCCCTGAGCTCGACTGCCCGGGTGCGAATCCACCCGGGCCGCTCGCCGGCGGCCTGACACGTTACCGAGCTCGGCGCCTCGGCTTCCTACTCCTTGCACGCAGGTAACACCTCCACCTGCCCCCAAGGTCTGCTCTGAGCTAACGACGACACAGAGGCCTAGAAGGCACGTCCGGCACACATCTGGACTGATTCACAGGTGTCAGCTGCTCTTCTATCATTGCTGCTACTTTTCACCATCACGACTTCCGTCAACACTACAACCACTACTGACTGCTACACCCTAAAACTGGGTGTTCCCCAACACTCTGAATGCATGAGAGCAGCTTTCAAACAAGAGCATTTGGGGTTATGGCTTGAGTCCATGGTTGCAATGAGGAATGAGAGAGGGGAAGTCTGAAGTCTAATTCACAGACAGTGAACATTAGATTACCCACAGAAGTTAGAGAGCAATCAACTCAGGGACCTGTTTCTTTATGGCCCAACTTCTCAGGACAAGTCAGAAAACTTGGGGGAATGGCAGAACACTACAGTTTACCGCCATAACAAGGGCAATTGTGTGACCTGGAAGTCAGTGAACAGTGGAGGAAAGCTAATAAGCTACTTCAGGAAGCCAGGGAACCACGGAGGGGGCAAGGAGGGGTGGGGTGGGAGTGAAGACAAGCCCTGGGAAACCCGACTTGCTAACAACCCTTGTGGACTGAGTGGGGGTCCGACCGCACGCACCCGGAGGGAGAACTTGGTGCTGCACGTCGCCGGGACGAAGTCCATGAATGGCAGGGAGAAGTCGATGTTCAGGGTTTCCCCGCAGGCTGCCAGGTACACTGAAATAAGAGAAGAAAATTTACTTTTAACTTCAATAAAAGTTTAAATAATAATTGCCTCAAATACACACCCAAACAAAATTAAAGTTAAGACTATATGTTTAACCCAATACAAACCAAAATACTTCTCTAAAAAGTCCCCCATGGTAATGGAAAAAAGATCAATCCCGGTATCTATTACAAGTACAAAATCCATGCCAATTTGTTGGTATTTATCTCAGTAAACAGAATACTTCACATAATTTTTTAAAAGTCCCTACCATTTTCCTGTTGTTTGGTGGAACAATCGATCCAGTTGTGCTGATTGGCCGCCCAAATCATTTCAAATTGATGAAACATGATTTTAAAATTCCAGGTGTATGGAACAAATGAAAAAATGTCCGGAGCACTATCGCTAGACCAGTCTTGAATTAAATCTAAAATTATCAGGGTGAAAGAAGTTAAAGTTCACTGAATTCAGAAAACAAAGTGTAAAGACTCTAACAACAGTCAAAAATGAGTTTTTATTTATAAATAAAAGAAACTTTTATACTGAAATATTAAAAGATTTTGATTAAGGTATAGCTAAAGGATTTAATGGCAAGCAGATGTCTACTTACTAATCACAGTTCCAAATCAGAAAAAAATCTATGCACTTCATGAATTATTTTCTAAAGAAACGACAAAGAGAAAAGCACCACCTGATGTTCTACTGCCCGGACACCCAGCACGGAGGGGGCCCGCCTGTGCAGGTTCTGCACTGACCACAGACCCCTCTCGGAAATGAAAGTCTGACTGCTTCACTGTACCCTCTCCTACCTCTTCCTTAAAGAGGTGTTCACTCCTACCTCTTCCTCCCCCTCCCTCCCTCCCTCTTTTTTTTGAGGGGAGGGTGCAACCTGGGAGGTGGTCACTGGAAGATGGCATCTCATTCCATCCATTTTTAAGTGCAGCAGGGCTGCTCGTTTTTTGAGGCTGTTTATTCGTTAAACGAACACACACAGATGTGCACCGAGCGCCAGACTCTGCCCCGGAGCCCGGTGCACAAAACACAGACCTGGCCTTCTAAGAACCGAGGGCGGTCACCTCTGCCGACTGCTGACTAGTCCTACTGCTGATTTGTACGGTTTAATCACTGCTTTTTAAACTGTGTGCCTATTCTTAGTGTGCTTATCCTTTGGCGTCTCAATTATTTTTCACCGTGGCAGGGAAAAGCTCTTTTAGAGGACTGCAGCCCTGCCTGCCACGGTGGCTTCCTCCTGCCCCCAGCACCCCCTCCGTCGCACACTCTGCCTGCTGCTGGCAGGGAGACTTCGGTGCCCATCTCCTCCCAGAGCTGCTCTTCAAGCAGCTGTGTCACCAGGTCCAAGGCTGACTCCAAAAGCAAAAGCTATGAAACGGACAGCTGTTCCCTGTGATGAATCTCACTGCACTGAGTTCACTAGAAAATTACCTGTGAAGAAGTTCTTCTGTGCAAAGATGAAGTGGTAGGTGGCTTTGTACACCTCTAATTCACACTGCCACGTCTGGGGCATGTTCCACACCCGGGGGTAGCTGGCATTGATATGGAACTGAAAACCAATGTCAGGTCAAAGGTTAGCGCCTCAAACATGACCCTGGGGGAACAGCATCAGAGATGAACTCACACACACTGGTGAGTAAAGATCACTCTCTTCCTACTGAATGGGACAGAGGTCCCTTCCACATTTCAATATTGCTATGGCTAAAGGGCAGTATCCATGGTTACGTCCAGTTCCTTGAAATACTAAGCCATGATGTGGTCAAAAACGTTGAGGAACAAAAACCAGGCTATAGTTTCAAAACCGTACTCAAGCTAAATCCACGCAGGAACAGGCAACCCCTAACTCGTCTGCGTGCCGGAACTGGTCAGCCAGAGGCTCCGGCTCGGGCTCGGGGGTGGGGTGCGGTGACGCACACTCACGTGCAAATCTGCGCCCAGGGCCCCCCAGGCTCTCACAGCTGTCACAGGTCCACACTCCCCCTGCCAAAGCTGGACACTCCCGTGAAGGCACGAGCTGCCTACCCCAGCCAGCTGTACTGACCAGCAAGGGCTCAGCAACCATTCAAATGCTGACCGTGCCAGTCAAAGACCTATTTATGGCATCGATATCTTCCTGGTCAATTCAAAACTTTCCTTTTAACTTACATACATCATGTGTAAGCGGCTTGTTTGGGGAAGCAAGTAAGGACCTACTGGTAGCGCATTTCATAAAAGAACCTGCTCTGAGTAGCAGCCACGCAGAGCGGCGGTTGTTGCTCTTGTTGGCCCGCACAGAAATACCAGGCTGCCTGACCACGGAGTCTGCAACCTAAGGTTCGCTCACGAGCATTTCCCAAATGCTCCTGTTGTAAGAGGGAGCAACCCAGGGTGTCAGGATCTTCTCCCTTTCACCTCATTCATCATGAGTGTTAAGCCCTGAGAAAGAATCCGATGGGGCCGAATGCCGGACTCACCGCTAACATTTCTGCCTCCAGAAGGGTCCGGTACTGCATGCTGGTCGTGGCATCGACATGTAGGAGCTGTCCTTTAATTGCAGGGGTGTAACCTGGTGAGTGAGAGCGTAAAAACTGAGAACCCAAAGACATACACACACGATGTAAAAACCAGGACCCCGCCACCACCCAAAGCAGAAAGCCCTGAAGGCAGTGGCCGTCGCTCTATAAATCCACGCCGGTGGGGGAGGGGGTGCTGTCCCTAACAGCCACCGTCCTCGTGTGAACGCACCGCAGGGAGAAAGCTCGTCCCCACGTCCTGCGGACCGTGGCTGGGCACCCTCGTGCAGAAGCGCAGGTCCCCTCTCAGTGACGGTGCTGAACTCTTCAGCGTGTGCCGGGCCCTGCCCCCTCCCCAACTCAGCCCACGTGTTCCTGTCACTCCCAGGCCTCCTTCTCGACTGTGACACCACGTGTGTAGCCCACTCTCACGAGAGCAGCACAGAGGGTCTCCCACTCCTGTCCATGACTGAGGCACTTCAGGAGCGCTAACCCCTGGTCCTCATCATAGGGGCACTTCCTGCTCTGGGCACTTTATTTTCAAACACCTGAATCTCTGAAAAAAGGTTCCACGTGCATTTGAGTTCTGTGTTTTTGCTATCTCAGACTTAGGCCTATTTTCCCTCAGACAGTCTTCTTAAAAGCACCTGACCTTGACCAAGGGCCTGACCGGTCCCCTTGGACCCACAGCCAGCATGCTGCAGCGCATCTGTGAACTCCCCCAGGGCTGCCGACAGCGCTCGGCCCTGGGCCAGCCCCTCCCCATGCACCGGTAAAGGTGTGAGAGGTTCTGTACAGATATTACTGACTACACACGTGGTCAGCGTGCAAACAGTAGCAGCACTCCCACAGCTGAGCCGCACACAAGTCCGTGCGACCCCAGCGCCTGTCCCCGTCACAGGCCTGCAGCTGCGGCTGCCTACCAACCACGGGAGTCCTGCAGTCCCAGAGGCTCTGCTTCTAGACTCAGTGGGATTATTCTTTCAAAACTTACTAAAGGAAGGTTTCGCTCTTCTCTGAAACAGCCCAAAGTTAGAGGGAAGGCACCCGCCACCCCTGTTACTTCTTCAGCGGGTTATCGAGGCAGGCAGACCGGCTGCCACTGTTTCATGACCTACTGGGCCCAGTCACCCCCCGCCCACCCTCTCCTGAGATGAGCAACGAAGTAAGTGGCAGGAACAAGCAGAGGGCACCAAGAACGGTGTGAAAACCATTCTCCACTTAGCCATCCCAGCACTGCTGGTTAGTGATTTTAAATATGGGTAAGGTGCTATTCCCCGCACACCGGAGGAAGTGAACACAGTGGAAGTTCATTTCAGTCACCCTCAATTACAGGAATACTAAGAGGACAGAAAGAACACGAAACAATGAAAGTGGCTGTATATAATATTTTGGTCAACCTAACAGAAATATTTAGTCATGCTGTTGATTCACTTATATCAGAGCACATATTTCAAATGTATAATGAATTAGATTACTTCAGCTCAGATGAAACTAGTTAGAGGGGCAAATTTAATATCTGAAATATGAAGCAATCTCGTTGAAGTCATGCTGTTCAAAGCACCCGTTTACCCCCTGACAAAATCCACGCTATAACCTAGAACAAAGCCTTCAAGCCGTTCAGTCAGTCACTGGCCGGTCACGTGGCAGCTGCTGGGCTCAGCGTCAGGTGGACGGAGTGAGAAGGAAGACCCAGCAGCTGCTCCCACGGTGTCCCAGGGGTCGCATGGGCCGAGCCAATGCTGCTCACTCTTACACAAGAGAAATACGGCTATGATGAAAGCACAGATTTGTAAGGCCTGTCTTGATTTTTAAACACTTTCCCCTCTCTCTGGGCACACGAATGATTTAATTATGTAGTATCTATTGTCGATAACTACGGGCATATTAAAATATAATGAAAAGCTGAAAAAGAAAGCCCCAGGGACGAACGTCAGTTCAGACGAGCTGACGAGCCACTGTCTGCGTGCCGGCTCCCTGCGGCTCGTGCGGAACAGGGAGGCAGCGGCTTACCGTGCTCCGCAACGGTCATGGGGATGTTGATCTCCAGGTAGGAGCCGGCGCCCACGTTCACGTGCACCGCGTTCGTTTCCTGCCAGAAAGTCAGTTCACACAGAGCATTTGCCGTAAGTGCTCTAAAACCTTCACTTTTGAGTTCTTATCACAGACAAAAATATAGTCATCAAGGACACTAAATACGTATCCAAAGTTCTTAAGAACACAAGTTCAAATTCATACCAAAAATACACTAAAACAATCCGGGCAAATATAAAGGAGAAAGTGAACCAGACTGCAGTGGAAGGCATTTTATTAATAGTGGCTAACTTCCTTCTGCTTCCAGCACTTAATGAAAGCACCCTACATGCAGCTGTTGAGGGCGGGGTGGCAGGAAGCTCACAGAAATGAATCTAAGTACAGAACTGGCCACCAGAAAAACACTCTGGAAAACAATGTTCAAATTTTAAACACTATTTTCTGAACATTAGTTCAATAATTACCCTATTCTTGGTAAACAGCAAATCAATTGTGGCATCGGCAATAATATTCATGCGCAGTTCAAAGGCAAGGATCTGCCTCGGCCTCCCTGGCTGTGCAATTTCAGAAACTTTCAGAACTTGATAATCGGGTGGGAAGAAAAACTTCCATAAACAATCTCTGTGTAAGGTAGAAAGAATAGTAACATGTTATTCCAACAAAATTACCTCTAATACAGGACCAGAATCAATATTAGAACTGTGTCTTATCGCTACTATCTTATCTAACAAACAGATGAAAAAGAAAAACATTGAATCACAAACGTCTCCTCTAGCTCCCTCTCAGTAACACAGCAGCCTTCTCTGCGGTGAGAAAGACCTGCACCAGCCGTCCAGACGGACACGCTGCTGGCCGAACTCTAAGCAGTGTCTGTTAGCGTAAAAACTCAGATGTGTCCTCATCACTCCCGGCAAATGTCCTCTCCTTTGCACAGGACTCCTCCTCCCCTCGCTAACCCTTACTTATGTTTCAAAACGTAACTCACATGTCCCCCACCAAAAAAGCCTCCCCCGATTCTCTTCTCTTTTCATCTTTAATATGAGTCATGTACCTTTACAGGCTAAACTGTGGTTCCCTAAATATTCTTATGCTCAAGTCCTAACCTCAGAGTTTGGCCATATTTGGAATCAGGGTCTCTACAGAGGTAATTAAGTTAAAATGAGGTCTGTCTGGTGAACCCCCATCTAATTTGGACACAGAGACCACCTGACACACAAAAGGGAAGACCATGCAAAGATGCAGGGAGAAGACGGCCATCCACGAGCCAAAGGAGAGAGCCTCTAACACGTCCTTCCCTGGCGGTCGCAGCCCTCCTGAGAAACCAGCCCTGCCAACACCTTGACTGCAGATCCCCACCCTGGGAACTGTGAGAAATTTCTGTTGTTTAAGCCATGTGGGCTGTGGTACTTCATTATGGAAGCCTGAGCAAACCAATTCAGTACCTTTCTAAGTTTTTCAAGAGTTTTTACTGACCTCTATTATATCACGTAATAAACCTCTCTTATTTCTTTTGTCCTCCTCTAAAGCTGAACTATCTGTTTTTATCTTGGAATCCACACAGGCCCAACCATCGCTGACATATTCACTGATTAAACACAAACAGGAAAAGGAAAGACCCTACTACAAATGTGTGGTCAGTCACCATCTGTCTATGAACAAACTCCTCCTTTACAGCAAACTTAAGCCGGTTTCTCCACAAACAAGTCACTGCAGATTCATGTGTATAGGGATAACTTACCCTGCCATAACAGAACAGCTTACAGAAGTATCGGGTTAGTTGTAATAAAAATTAATAGTAGAGCTCAATACATTTGAAAGACTTATTAGAAATATAATTTACTCACGTACCTCTGCCGATCAGCCCATGGCCCATAGTTGAAATCTGTTCCTTTACCACAAACTATATCCAGTCCCCAACATGGAGGTAAATCTTGTAATTTGCAATCCTCACTGCTTATTTCTCCTTCAATATTTTCTTCTGTTTCTTCTGGAACAAGTCCTACACATTGCAAAATATAGAAAATAAAGGCAGTTACTTAAAAGAACCACTAAAATATTTCTTTAGTTCAGCAGTTCTAAAAATTTTTTGATCTCAGGAACACTTTATACTTATAAAATAACTATACATATATACATATGTATATATATAGTATATTTTAGTAAAATGTAACATTTTAATTTCACTTTTAATAAAAATATTTTCAATGAAAAATAACCATATTTTCTACAATAATTTAGTAAACAGTGTTGACATTATTTTATTCTGGCAAATACCTGTAACATACAGCTTAACACAAAACACATGGGTTCTCACAGTTGCTTTTGCATTAATTCTATCACTTATGGATTTGATGAAGCCTAGCTTCACACAAATAGGTGGATAGAAAAGGAAGGAGTGTTTTGATAGCTCTTTCTGACAACTCTGGCTATTCCTCCGTGACACTCTGCTGACATGCAATAAGCAGCATTTTCTCAAAGGCCAGCCACAGTGTGGAGTCTGGCTGTCCTGTGTGCCGCCACACGAACACGTGCCGCCACACGAACACGTGCCGTCTCTCTTGCTCTTGGCGTGGGCCTTTCACCCACCACACGACTCTGCAACCTCACGCATAGGTCATATGGAAGGCATGGGTTCACTAAGACAAGCACAGCTTTCCCAATATTAACGAATGCCGTTATTAAACACTTCAGAAATCACATCGATTACCATCACTGGTGGGCTCACCTAGAAAAATCACCAAACTCACAGTTGTGGACCCAAATTTCCCAGAACCCTAATTTTCACAGGAAAGCTCAAAACCACTCTCTGTCCCTAGCTACTCTGTCAAGTAAAACTGGCATCCCATGAAACACGCCAACGGCTCATCCTGAACCTCAATGACACACCATGCTCCCTCCGAACACGCGTGTGCTCTGTGCCCCAGCACAGGTGCGTGTGTGCCTGCCATCGTATCACACCAAACGGTCAAAGCTTCCTGAGGGTCCGGATTTGGGCAACGTAAATCATTCGGCTGTATCACAGCGATGCCAGCCGCCGTTTTCCTGGGAGTGCGCAGCCTGACAGCCAGGGCTCCTCACCCCAGGTGCGACCGGCACCTGGACTCGTGCTAGGGCTCCAGCGGTTTCCCCACTGCGGCTATGACACCACCCATGCAAACACCGACACGGTGAAGAGGCAAACTGTGTCCCAGGTTTACTTGTGAAATACTCCTGACCTCATAAACCCCCACAAAGGCAGAGAAAGATCAGAAGCAAGAAAATGGAAGTAGAAATCCAATATTTAGCTACTTTTATAAAACTGAAACCACCCCTGAAGCACCGTAGCTGGATTTTATCCCTGAAACTGGGGGCCTCCCATCTAACACACCGTGCTTTTCTTCCCCAAGCGAACTCGAAGTGCCCTAACAAACACCTCACTCCCAAAGGTGTTCACTCATTGTCACTCGCATTCACAATGTTTGAGGTGTGTCTGATAAAAGAATTGGAAGCAAAGATCGCATCATTTTCTTTTGATTCAACTTTCAACAGCAACACAGGTATTTTCTATTGTAGTGGACACTGTTACAGGTACACTTACCACTTACTGATGCTAACTTACACCCTAAGTAAAGAGACTTAACGTAATTGCACAGGAGAAACAGAATCACAGGTGGACCCAGCTCCAGGCAGCCCTACCTGGCTCGTCCATGTAGTAGTAGATGTCCACGTCGTTCGACTGCATCACCACGAAGCCTTCTCCCATCAATCTTGGAGGTCTGCAAGGAGGCACAAGGCAAGCTAAGTACAGTTCCAGAAGACAGGATGCTCAGTGCTCCACCGAGCATGTGGTCTGCCGTGGGGTGGCAGCTGTGTGTCCACGGTTCCCTCTGCACCCCAGGCTCTCATACACAAGCAGCCCTCCACCACGAGGGGGAGCCCACAGTGCATCACTAGTACACCCTGCCTCCTGATTCGAGAGCTACTCAAGGGGCAGGGCGCGAATTCAGAAAGCTGGGTGAAAAACTGACCAGGACTTGGATGCTAAGCAAGTTCCATCCTAAGTGCCCCAGCCTCACTTCAACTGTTTTCCAAGAGTAATTCCAACTCAAGTTCGAATTTCATTAACTCACAATGGTACTCCACTGTAATGAATTTGCTGAATTTACTATTTACTCATTCCTTTTATAAACAAAAAACCTACCTGTAAAGTGTATTTTCTAACATCAAATTATCAAGGCTTAATTGCCCAAAATGAGTTTCCCAAATACACTAAGGAGAAAAGGGTAAAAAATTATAGCTACATAATCTTACAGAAAAATGTTTAAAATTAGAGTTTACCAATGGATAGCATATCTACTTCCCTTATAAAGCAGGACTAATACTATTCATTGATTTAATAGCAAAATATACCTCATTATTGCCCAACTGGTAACAAAAAAACTAAATGGATGCTAAAGGTCTTAATTCATATCTACATTAGATATAAAAAGATCATTATGGCCCTGGCTGGTATGGCTCAGTGGACTGAGCGCCGGCCTGTGAACCAAAGAGTCACCAGTTCAATTCCCAGTTAGGGCACATGCCTGCCTTGCAGGCCAGGTACCCAGTAGGGGGCACATGAGAGGCAACCACACATTGATATTTCTCTCCTTCTCTTCCCCCCTCCCTTCCCCTCTCTCTAAAAATAAAGAAATAAATCTTTTTTAAAAGTTAAAAGCAGAAAGAGAGGACTGTTGTAACAAGGCATCCTCACTCATCATTCTGAAGGCCGACGTATCGCGGGCTGGGCACGAGCATGACGCGTGCGTTCTCCAGCTTCCCTTTCACGATGTGCATGAACTGGTCCAGGTGACTGGAAGGCGGCTTCGTGGTGTAAGTTAAGAAAGCATCGTCGAAGTTGATGCACAGAGTCTGCGGCTGGTAATGGTTTCCAAAGGCCAAGCGTCCCTGAGAAAAGGAGAGACACTGTGCCGTACTATTCAGGCTCTGTTTGTTCCCTTAGCTGACCTAGTAACAAGCATTTTCAAGCAACAACTGAATGATCCCACTTTACCACTATGTGTAATGAAATTACTGCCCTGATCTATGTAGACCTGGGTTTAAAGAGATTCAAGCCCTGTGAACAAATAGCCTTTCAGATGTAATAAATTTGTGCTAAAGTGGTACTGGTGTTAAAATAATTCCTTCACACTTAATGAAAGCTGGAACCAAAATAACTACAAAATTACATTCTTTTCTTAAGTGAAAATTATGTTTGCAAAAAAAAAAAAAACGTCTGTTACGAGCCGACCAAACGTCCCTTGCAGCAGAACCAACTCACGGTGCTCACGTTGACCTTTATGACCGGAATGAGGGATCTCCAGGAAGACGTGGGGTCCTGAGATTCCGTTTTCACTTTTACTCTGAGGAAAAAAATAAAAGCTGACATACGTAAGAAAAACTTAAATCCCTGAGGATGCAGGGGACTTCCTCCAAACATCCGTCAGTAACACCAGCCACACCCCTCCAGGTGCACCTCCAACGGCTCCTGGCAACAGAACGGAGACCGTCTACCCGAAGACTGACATCCCTACAGTGCGCATGGGAGGCAGTCCGTCACGTGTCAGTTTTGGGGTTGGCGAGCACTAATGACAAACTGCACTCTCAGAATGACAAGCTTTAATGTCCAGAGTGCAAACTGGGAGAGGCCGTCACTACACCCGCCACTGTGCTCACTGCACCCCAACAGGACATTTTACCAGACAGCCGGAATCACTGTCCACACAAGTGACCACGGGGCAAGTCACTCCGATGTCTCCTACCATCCGGCGCGTTTCCGACAACTAAGCTGATCCTCTTCCCCCCCTACCACCACTCTGTGCCACAATAATGTCCTCCCGACAAAACGAAAAGCACAGGCCGAGAGCATACAACACTCAGGATGTGAGACGTCATGAAGACTTTGCAGGGAACTAGAGGCGTCTCACTTCCACCACCCGGAATCTCCTGAACCACATTCCTGGGCCGTGTCCACGGATGGGGGCCCTCACCACCCCCTGCCCCCCTCTCCCCACAGCTCCCTGACTAGGCATGCCCATTGCTTCTGTGAGAAATGGGGATTCACTGTTATCACCCTTCTTGCTCACTCTCCCTGTCTAACCTTCATGCCCTGTGGATTCGTCCACTTAAGTGTGTCTCACCCCACCCACTTCTCTCCCTTCCCTTTGCTACCGCCCACGTGGTGAACTGCTACAACACCTTCGCATCGGGTCTCCCCACCCAGTCTCATGGCCCCCCAATCACATCACAGCATGACTGACCTGGGGCAAAGCCCTCAACCCAGCTAACCATTTCAGTCTCGTCTATCCCCCCTCACACCCACCACGGCCCCAGTGTGTAACTTCCTGCTGCACCTCACGCCCCTCCTCAGTGGGAGACCCACGTGACTCTGCCCAACTCGTTCATCTTCAGGTCCCCGTCCTCCAGACCCTTCTATGTGTGTTCACAGAAGCCTACTCTGGTCCTTGTGGTAACACTTCTCGCACTGAAATGGCCTTGCCTATTAACCGATCTAACTCCCAACTCAGCTATGAATTCCCTAGAGACAGAAGAGCTGTCATATTCCCAGTATCCCAGGTGCCCTGGCTCAGTGCCTAGGACATAATATCCTTTAAATACTTAATTGTGAATAAATGTCCTCCTTATTTACCCACACAAAAACTATTAGGTATGCAAGGCTATTCAACATTCAAAAATCAATCAATACTAACAGGCTAAAACCAAAAAAGCAAATGATATCACTAGATGCAGAAAAAGCATCTGACAACATCCAACAGCCATTCATGGTTAAAACCTCCCAGTAAACCAGGAACAGAGGGAAAGGCCTTCATCTTCACAAAGAGTATCCACAGTCAGTACTACAGGGTGAGAGGCTAGAAGCTCTCCCATCAAGGTCTGGGACAAAGCAAGGGAGTCCAACCTCACCACGCCCTTTCAAGTTGAGAAGTTCTGGCTATTGCAGTAAGACAAGAAATAAACGGTATAGAGATTAGGAAGGGGGAAATAAGACTTTCTGCATTTGCAGATGACACAACTGTCTCTGTCGAAAGTCTGAAAGAACTGATCAAAAAAAGTCTTAGAACTAATAAGTGATTGTAGCAAGGCTGCAGGATACTAGGTTAATAACATAAAAAAGTCTCTCACTGTCCTATATACTGAATAAGCAAGCGAATGTTTACATGTCTGAGATTAATAAAATTCAAGTGTGACAACGAACCTTTCAATTTTGGACTGGGCTCTTGTTCTCCCATTTTCCCGTGTTTTATCATCCTCCTTCCTGGGTGGGATTATTGTTGGCTCCAAGCCAAACAGTTCTTGCAGACGTCCGTACAGACCCGAACGGTTGTAGACATGAAACTCGAAGTCGTTGACTGTGATGTACAGCCTGGTCTCCGCCTTGGGGTCTGAAGACACCAACAACACACACGCACAGTTCTTGGTTAACGTCTTATAAACGCCATTCAGCGTTTTTGTCACACCTTTTTCACAGCAAAGTAACTTAAATGATTTATTTTAAAACAATTCTATGAGGAAGAGAATCATATTTGCAAAATGAAAACTCACCATGCTGCTTCTGCTTTGGGTTATACATTTTCCACCACCGAAAAATTACAAATCCATCTTGAATTCTAGGAAAGATAAATTACAAAATGAAAATATAAGTAACAATTTACTTAACTTGATTCTTAATTAGTTATTGTAAAAGGCAGGCAACTGATAATAAGGAATACAAGAGTTCTCAACAGAACACTGGCATACCTAAAGGGTTCATCTCATCTAGTTCAGTGCAGGTAAAATGTAATACCACACTACGTTCAGCAGGAAAATAAAGTGCTAATAAAAATTTCTCTTGTCAATATTCCTAATGGTGTAAAAACTACACAAAGCCGATCTTGAAAGGGGAACATTAGCACACTGAGGGGAGCTTTTAAAGATACTCCTTCCTTTCTGTAATGACAGATCACTCGTCCTCCTATAGGAGGAACTTACTGCATCTCAACTTCTACTTTTCACTTTTAATTTAGAAGCAATTTTAGAAGTTGCCTCTACTGTTTTAAGGGATGTGTACGCGTTGCCAAACCCTAGCATATCTCAAATAGCTCAAATTTTTCCAGGTTGTATCTTAGTAGCAAATTTTAAGAAAATCACAAAAATAGAGTAAGCTTTTCTTTCAAGGCTTAGAGAAAAGAGACCATATCAAACATATTATCATTTCTTATTACATTCAGATTTGTGTTTCCTTCTTATAAAGTAAAATTACAGTTGTTGGCAGACGCTAAACAATTCTAAAAACTTATGACCCCACCAACTGGGTGAGAGTTATCAGCATCTCTGCTCCTGCCTGTATAGAACAAATGGCCACCATAAATTCTACAACAGAGATGATCAGTTAATTTAACAGCTCAATTTTTCAACTTGGAATAAAAGGAGATTATCTGTTTCTATAGGCTGCTATTTCCTACATTTAGTGCCAGTCTAAACCTTAAGTAAATTAATCCACTGAAGGAAACATTTTAGAACATTAACTCATCAGGTCTGATTTACTGAAAATAATGATTTTTTGATTTATGGTCCTATTTGAACAGCCAAGTAATATTAAATAAAGTATCAGGATCAGAAAAATCTTTTCAACATTTCAAGCTTAAGACAGGTTCTTATATTTGCTTTTGCTTTTGCTTTTTACCTAATAGACATGTCTTCTGTGATGTAATAGATTTCACGGACCATGACTTTTCCAGAAAGAACAGAGAAAGAGAAGGAGCCTGTTACAGGGAAAAAAACAAAAACGATTAATGTAATTCTTTTGATAGATAGTAGAGCCTTTAACACTTAAAATAATCGTAGCACTCAATTTATTCAATAATTAAATGTTCCCTCCTGCCTCCCTTCCTGACAGCCTTACAGCCTCACTAATTTCCATCATTCTTTCTAAATAAGTGCCACAAGCATCACCGCCATGGGCTGAGCTACTAGATCAGTTTTAACAGTTGCCCCATAATTCCCTGAATTATGCACAACCACTAAATAAACCCAAGTGGTGCCTAATTCACCATTTTCCTCCATCAATTCGTGTGACTCCAGGAACCAGTCACTGCCTCGAACTCACAGAAGACTGTGTTTGAGAGGCGTCTGCTTGTGTCCACTGCCAGGCAGTCGGCTCCAGGCAGAACGGTTCCCTTCAGGGCCCCTCTCCCTCTGTGACCACTGGTTTAGGACTTCCCAAGGCACAGAGCTTCCTAACACACCCTCCTATCCATCTGCAAACCTCCCACTTAGAAGTAGTTGGAAACTAAATTAATAAAGTAGGCCACAGGATGAAACACACCAGATGACTCCGATTTTTAAAGTACGGCTTACTTAAAAAAGAAAAAAAAACCACTAATACTTCATCAACCATTCAAAACTTCCTCTGGATGGCAGAATAATGAGAAACTTCTACTTCTATATTTCATATTTATCTATATTTTCAAATTATAGTCAAAGGTAACTATGGAGTCCTGGCCAGTGTGGCTCGGTTTGTTGGCCTCATCCTGCATACCAGAAGGTCGTGGGTTCAATTCCCAGGCTGCCACCTGCCTGGGTTATGCTTCAGTTGTAAATCAGAGCGTGCGCAAAAGACAACCGATCGATGTTTCTCTCACATCGATGTTTCTCTCCCTCACTTCCTCCCTCCCCTCCCCTCTATCTAGAATCAGTAAAAAGAAAAAAAGGGGGGGAGGAACTGTGGAACCGCTTTGAGAAATAAGAATGAGGTAAAGGACATAACATGTCACAAAGCGCTGCACAAGAGAAATTCATTACATTAGTTTAACATTCATAAAACAAAGATAAATTTCTAAAGCTACTACCTGTTCATAAAACATAAATTTATAATAAATACCTTAAGATTACACAGAAGAAAAAACTCAGGATTTCTCAAACTTACCAATGTGGATATAGCCACGTTTGTGTAATCTGTTAAGAACCAATGTTAAAATGAGACCGACATTCCGAGAATTGTAATAGGTAAGGTAAATGATCCACCCACAGGACAAAATGGTAGCTGTCGGGAGAAAACAATGCAGAAGGGTGTCACTTTCAATCACCTTAACATCTTAGTAAAGCCTCGTTAGTAAAACCTCATCAGCGAACGGTCGTTTGCCACGTGCAGAAATGACAGTGTGGGTGTGTGTCCCTTACGGCAGAACACCCGGGGTTCTAAAATCAGAGGCCGGCTCTCCTTCACCAGCTTCCCTCGTTCCCTGCCGGCCACCAGCCAGAAAGGCACAAGTCCCGGGCAGATCAGTGAATGCCCTCTGCTTTCCTCCTCCTGTTTCCCCTTGTGCTGCTTTGTGCTGCTTCAACTGCCGAACACAGGGAAGGGTGTGCTGGGGCAAGAAAGCCCATCACTCCTACGTTATGGAAACATCTGTCTACCTTTAGTGGCTAAGAGCTCATTCCCAAGCTTTTCCTAAAGACTAAAGTCACTTACAAAGAAAGAAAATGGATGACTTTTTAAATCAGAGAAAAGTCATTATATTTTAAATCAATAAACTCTGTTTTTTTAAAAAAGTAATAGAAATAAATAGGAATTTAACCCACTTAAGGGCATATCTATATTAAATAGAACGTCTTATACTATTTTGCTATAATTGATAAGACAATAACCTTTTAAGAATGCCTACTTTTACCAAATACACTACAATAAATGATATTACAAATTTGCCCATTTGTCATGAAGTTTATAGTCATTTATATAATTTATAATATTCCCCCAAAAAAACTAATTCATGAATATACAAAAGGTAAAATACAAGGAAGCATTTTCTGATAATAATTTTTTACCCATCTATTTAAAAAGTATAACTATTTACTAAATTAGAACAAAGTCATACAAAGCAACTCAACGTGGGTAGCCTCTTAGGAACACCAAATCCAGCTCTTCATTTCTAAAAGCATCACTCAATATAGAGGAGACGCGGCCGTCACTGACACGATGCGTCCCAGGGTGGCTCAGATGACGGTGACGGCTTTGGTGCAGCAAGGGCAACGACTGGCCCACCAAAACTGTTCCCAGAGCAGCTCTTTGGAAAAAGCACTTCACTGAGACACGGTGCTTTAGGTCTCATGTCATGCCGTGTGAATTTCTGCTGCAAACCATTGTGTCCAAGGCACACTGCTGCCGGCCGCTCAGAAAGGCCAGCGGTGCCTACAGAAGAAGGGCAGCTGGTGTTCCACAGCCTGGGGTCGGGGCCTTTTCTTTGCACCTCGCCCCGCCCCCTCTGAGTTCCTGAGGCTGCTCAGTGTTTTCCTGGTTGTTGCTGCTGACTTTTCCTTAAAGAAAGGAGCTGTACACACCAGAACAGAGAAATTCTGGATGGCAGAAGAGGGGACACACAGGAAATAAGGAAGAATTTGGTCCTTAATTAAACTATGCTGCTTTTATGAAGTCCTACTTCACACTAATGTTCTGCCTTTCGTTTTACTTTTTTTTTGCTTTTATTAAATGATAATTTACCCTAATTCATGTTTCTCCACTGGAAAAAACTGCACTCCAGTTTAAATGGTAATCCAATCCTGCAATGCACGAATCATTATAACCCCGTCACCTCTACCCAGGGCCCCACGGTAGGTCCGTGGCTGCAGGAAAGCAGCAGCAGCGCACACTCAGAGAAAAGGGCCCTGAGAGCTGACCGCGTGACCCTTTGGGGCCTCAGTTCCCCACGTGTTTGAAGGAAAAGGGTAATGCCAGCCTCCCTATGCCTGCTCAGAGCATTCAGTGAGACAGCACGTACACACAGAAGGTGCCTGATAAAGACCATTAGCCTCCCTGTCCTCTCTCACCCCACCTTGCCCTTCCCATTCTCCTCCTTACCATTTAGTTCCTACCCCAAACCCAAATCAAATACCACTGTCCCACGAAAACTTCCTGGGTGACAGCCTACAGGAACCTCCCCTTGCAGGATACTGTTTCAGAATTTCTCCCTTTCGTTTGATCATATACGTTCAATCACTTACATTCCATCCCTCTCTCTGCCATTTAACTATACACTCTTGTGTATTATCTGCAGGCACCTAGGAAACGTCTGGGATATTAGATAAAAGCAGCATTACCAGGAGAGCCCGCTGCCCAGTGTGTGAGGAGCGAGGAAGGAGATGAGCTTCTCAGGCCCGCATGTCCCATTTTACCAGGAGACTCCTCCCCTGTGTGGGGGGATGCGGTGGGGAGTGGACCTGAACGCAGAGGCATGACCAAGGGCAGTGTCTCCCCTTTCCGCCCCCTCCCTCAGCCAGCCAGGGCAGCAGCCTCAGAAAAAGAGCTTCCCAGAGCAGTTCCCAGAGCGAATATTCATGGAAACATAGATTAAATCTCCTTTCCAAAAAGTAAACAAACGGTATTTTAAGCATTCCAACTTCGGCCAACCACTGCTTAAAATGCGGCAGTTGTTATTCCACCCACGAAAAACAGTCGAGTGTAAGAAAACACACTGCCCTTACCAACGAGGAGCCAGACGACATTGGAGTTGTGTTCTATGAGGAAGTCCTCCAGCTGGGTGATGCTAGGGACGATGCTCTCGTTCTTCTTCTGATCCATTACTGCGGCCTTCCCAGAGCAGCATCCACAGGTCTCACCGAGTTCAAAGTCAAATTTAGAGTCAGAGATTTATTAACCTGCAAGGAAAATCATGCGAGGGGAAAAAGGTGAATTTAATAAACATGAAAGTTTATTAACCCACAGTCTGGTTCTTTCAGTGATAAGAATGCAAAAATACAACAAACAACCACAAAACATGTCCACATTTCTATAGAAAATATAAGACAATGTATCATACTTTAACATCCTGATTTCACCATTTTAAGTATGAATAGAAAAACAGGCCTCCATTACTATATTCTGGGACATGTATGATGTCCTAAATAAGAGGGACATCGTTATTCTGAAATACAATCAAAGATATTCATCTCAACAATACGAAGAGAGCAAATATTGTGAAGATTATCGTAATAAAGGGAAACCTCATTTAAGGTGGAGTACAGGGGCCAGAAGGGGGAGCCCTCACACACTACCACTCAACTTCAATTACACACCCAACAAAAAGACATCAGTTACACACTCCAACCGGAAGAGACACACCCTGCAAGTCAATCTGCTTCACTGCTTCACTGCTCCACAGGAGGAAGGAAGATAATATTTGAATGAGATAAATGCATCATTACAAGAGCACGTAATTATGAACTACTGCCGAGGATAAGCAAGTTTTTCCAAAGGTCCTTTTCGCCCTCAAGAAAATACAATGTTACATGTCAATTACATCACAATAAAACTGTAAAGAATGTTCTCAGACTTTTCAAAGCTTTGAAAAATCCATCAACCAGCAACTTAAAATGTGGCAGCTAACTTTACAACATAAGCTTGCTCTTTCTTCCTTTTTTTTAAACTTTCTTTTAAATTCTCACCCAAAAATATGACTACTGATTTGAGAGGGAGAGAGAAAAAAACATGGACGTGCGAGAGAAACGCCGGTTGGCTGCCTCCAGTGTGCGCCCGACCAGGGACCGGACCCCGAACACTGTGGCGCAGATGATGCTCCCACCAGCTGAGCCACCGGCCGGAGCTCCCTCCCTCTCTCTCTAAATCAATAAAAACACATCCTTGGAGAGGATAAAAGAAGAATATACGCATTCGTACTTGAAAACTTTGCAGTTACTGGTCAGTTCCGGCACACATGTAACAAACTATCTTGAGATACCTCTGTAGGGTTCCCAATTTCTATGTCAAATGCATGTCCTAACAGTTAAGAAACCAGGTGTCTGACCAAGCAGGGTAACTGACCCAAATACCTCAGTCTGTCCCAACACAAAGGAACTCCTGAACACACTGCCTGTCTTTCCTGTGACATAATGACACTCCCAAACAAAAATAAAACACAAATCAGATCACAACATTTTTATCCAAAGGAACTTTTAAGAGTGTTCCAACTCCTTTGAACCTTTTCTACAATGGCTCAAATAGCCTGAGCACTCAAGCATCTAAAGGCAGGCATCCTAATAAAGTAAACGTGTTTGTGATGCTCCTTCCGAGTCTATGATGCTGTGCAAATCAGTAAAGAAAACAGAGAAGTACCTACTGCAACTGAATATCTCACGTGAACGTGGTCCTCCAGAATATACAGTGATTTGAAAACCTCTGCCTAAACCTTTTTACCCATTAGGGTACAAGGCCTAAATTCCACCATCCATTCATTTAGATAGAGTACTAACCACTGTTCTTTCTTAAAATACAAAAACAACTTTAAAGTATGTCAATAATAGCTACCATTATTACCATGTGTTATAGTATGAGCAAGATCCAAGAATATTATACAAGTCCCGAGATTCCTGAAGATGGAGAAAACGTTAAAAAGGACGGTGTGGAGAGCAAAAGCAAACTCAGTTTCTGTGACAGGTTCAGCCAGGGACAGCTGTTGTGTACACAGAGCAAAGGTATCCAACAGCCCCTTCTGTTCATTTAAACAAACAAAACAGACAACTGTTCTCTGAGGTCAAACATTTATTATTTTTTAAAATATATTTTATTGATTATGCCATTACAGTTGTTCTATTCCCCCTTCATTCCCCTCCACCCTGCATACCCCCACCCCCACCATTCCCCCCTTTAGTTTATGACCACCTGTCTCAAGTTCTTTAGATTCTATATCTCCCATACTATTCTTGCCCCTCTGTCTATTTTCTACCTACTGTCTATGCTATTTATTTTCTGTACCTTCTCCCCCCTTCTCCTTCTCCCACTCCCCTGTTGCTAACCCTCCATGTGATCTTCATTTCTATGGTTCTGCTCCTGATCTAGCTGTCCTCTTAGTTTGCTTTTGTTTTAGGTGTGGCTTTTAATAACTGTGAGTTTGCTGTCCTTTCACTGTTCATCTTTTTTATCTTCTTTTTCTTAGGTATGTCCCTTTAACATTTCATATAATAAGGGCTTGGTGATAATGAACTTCTTGATCTTATCTGAGAAGCACTTTATCTGCCCTTCCATTCTAAATGAAAGCTTTGCTGGATAGAGCAATCTTGGATGTAGGTCTTTGGATTTCATGACTTGGAATACTTCTTTCCAGCCCCTTCTTGCCTGTAAGGTCTCTTTTGAGAAATCTGCTGACAGTCTGATGGGAACTCCTTTGTAGGTGACAGTCCCCTTAGCTCTTGCTGCTTCTAGGATTCTCTCCTTCATTTTAATCTTGGCTAATGTAATGATGATTTGCCTTGGTGTGTTCCTTCTTGGGTCCAACCTCTTTGGGACTCTCTGAGCTTCCTGGATTTCCTGGAAGTCTATTGCCTTTGCCAGATTGGGGAAGTTCTCCTTCATTATTTGTTCAAATAAGTTTTCCACTGGTGGCTGTTCCTCTTCCCCTTCTGGTACCCCTATAATTCAGATGTTGGAACATTTAAATATGTCCTGAAGGTTCCTAAGCCTCTCCTCATTTTTTTGAATTCTTGTTTCTTCATCCTTTTCTGTTTGGTCATTTTTTTCCTCCTTCTGGTCCACTCCTTTGATTTGAGTCCCAGTTTCCTTTCCATTACTATTGGTTTCCTGTGTATTTCCATTCAATTAGTTTAGCCTTCATATGTTCCTCTAATTTGTGACTAAAATCAACCAGTTCTGTGAGCATCCTGATCACCAGTGTTTTTAACTGTGCATCTGAAAGTTTGGCCATTTCTTCATCACTTAGATTTATCAGCTCTGGGGCTCTGAGTTGTTCTTGAGCCATGTTTTGATCTGTTCGTGCCTGTTACGTATGAGGAGAGGAGCCTTAGATGTTCACCAGGGCGGGGCCACCCAGGTCACTGGTTTGTGATGCTGTATGTGGGGGTGGGGTCAGACAGGGACATTGGTGGTCCCCTCTGCCGCTTCCTGCCACTGGGGCCTGTGCGGTCCATCTCACTGCTAGCTCCTTCACCGGTTTATCTGCGCACGAACCTGTGACCACAGTCAGCCCTCAGTGGGTCTGCCCACTTCTCCACACCTGGGATCCGCCCAGGGCTGCTGGCGCACCTGGGTCGAGAGCCCCGGTTGGTTCGGTGGATCTTTCCTGCCCAACCCCACTCTGCTGCTGGCTCTGCCCCTCTTACCGGTTTGGCTGAAGGGTTCGTTGTTGTCAGACTTCTGTGTAGTTCAATTTTCTGTGGTTTGGCTGCGTTTTTGTTGCTAAAACTGTTGTTTTTAAACTTAGTTGTGCAAGAAGGCGCAATGCTTCCACCTACGCCTCCATCTTGGAGGAAGTCCTGAGGTCAAACATTTAGATACAATCCTCCCCACCCACAAAAAACCATTCCCGGTCTTTCAGTTCCTGGATTCTCTGTGACAAGCATAATTTCACTATCCACTAACTCTAAAGCCCAGTAAAAGTAAGTGGTAAGATAACATTCAATCAGAAATAACAGAAATCGTCTGGCCACCTGGAACCAGAGTGGACTCCGAAGTCAGATTTGAAATGCAAAGCTCCGGGTCCCCCACCCTTCCGTCACTGGGAGACAGGCAGTGCACGTCACTGCTCTGCCCTGAGCCTGCGTCCTCTGTGTGAATGGCCTTCTCTCCCTGTAGGAGGTGCTAACGCAAACATAAAACCCACAGCACAGTGCTTGACAAGAACTCATTACAATCACTATGATTAGCGTTCTTTAAAAAAATCAGTTCAACAAAAAATGTTTAAGGTGAAAAAGAATAAAATGCATGGCAGTAAACAATGACCTGTGTCTTATCCATTGCAATATGTAAGATAAAGAGTGTATATAGTGAGCTAAATAATAGAACCTTATAACCTAAAGACATTATTTGGCCTACATCCCAAAGTGAAGATAAATAACACAGCTGTACGAACCCCAGTGAGCAGGATGCGCGCAGGAACAGGCCAGACGCCGAGGCACACCCGCACTCCGCAGGCACCCGCTGCTGAGGGAACGCTCACGTACATGACGAACGGCTCAAACGCCACAAATCAGCCGACCAAACAGATGCACTTTTCAATACCGTCATGCGTGCTACAAAAATAGCTCATGTTAGAGCTGAAAGAATTTTTAACATCTGGAAAATCATGTCACCCAATAAAAAAAATGCTGCACTGTAGCAAACCCCACTTTTATAACCTGAAATTCAGGCTGTTTCACCTAGATATCTACCGAAAGGAAAAAAGCTCTTAAAATGCTGCGGAGAACATGCCCACCACAGGGCGAGACGAGCCAACCCCCGCCTCGCCGAGCCTGGGAGGGCCGTGAGGCCTGAGCAGCACGCACCTCCAGCAGGCCCCCTGGGCTCACCGCCACCGCGGCGGGGTCCGTCCTGCCAGGTGCTGCCAGGGCCAGCAGAAAGGGCCGCAGAGGAGAGGGCTGACCTGCCCACCACCACAGCCCACACTCAAATCGGCTGTGGGGCCGTTTCACCTTTCATGCTGGCTGGTAAACCCACTCTGCAAGTTTCTTTTAGTTCTTTTAATCAAGAATGCAATGTATCACTTCCATCTTGATTAGAAATATATCAGAAGGCCTGACACTAAAAAGCATTAGCAAGGTACAATTCCAAAGGTTTCTTGTAGTAAAACGGTTTTGTATATACTCCTTAAGCTTCTCTCTCATCTTCTACCTTAAGTCACTTCAGTCAGAAAACCTTCCCTAACACTCTTCAAACTACCCAGCCAACAGAACAGGAACACAGGGTCTCTGGATGTGGGGGCAGAGGGAGGAAGACAGTGGCCACACCTGCCCACCACCATTCTCGCTACATCAGGTTCAAAGAAAATGCCTTTCATTACCATGTTGCCATGGAAAGGGGCCAACAGATCCATCTTACAGCCAATTCCTATGAGCAAAGAATATCGCTACAATTGGAACCGAACCCCAGGGGAAAGAAACGTTAAAGCCTGCTTCAGCGAGTTGTATGCGGATGTGCCCTAACCACACTACTGGTGACATCTGATGCAGTACTTTAAATGGATATGGAGCTAGATGGAAACTTACTGTACACATACATAAAAAGTGACAAAGTACAATAAGGCCAGTAGTACAAAGTACAAAGTACAGTAGTTTAAAGTCTAAACTCTAAACATTCTGGTCAATGTTATCTTACTCTTTGAAATGTTAACTCCATGGAACTAGCTCACCATTAAAATAGAGCTACCAAAGCAATGGCTAACATTTATTCACTGCTTGCTATGTGCCCAGCACTGCTCTAAACACTTTACATGTATTTATTCATCTAACCATCATAAATAACTACCCACTTACAATTCCCCCTTGCACAGATGAGGAAACTGGGGCAGAAGCTAAGCACAAACATGGCTAAAGGCCATCCTGGGATCACAACTAGACTGTCTGGCTTTAGAGTCTGTGTCCTATTGCCTGTCATCACTTATGTTCACAGAAATCAATAACAATCTCTTGGCTTATAGGTTTTTTTCTGTGAAAAATAAGTTCCCTCCTCCCAGCCCTAGATTCTACTTTAGGAGCTAAAATGAATGTTACCAGAATTCATATCTTGGTATAAGAAGAAATTCATATTTTAACCACTATGGCATTTTTCCTCCTAAAACAATCCTCCATTAAATCAAAGATCAGCAATTTTTTTTCCTTTAAATAACCACAAGCAGTAACACATCTAGTTCTGGAGCCCGATTGGCATCTCTGGCCAAACCACTTCCCCACTTTTCTGTACCTCCCTCTCACCTGGTCATAAAGACTGTATCTCTACATCATTCTACAGAACTTCGCCCCTAAAGGAAATAGCAATTGACAAAAGGTATGTGGTCATTTGAAAATATGTCCAAAAACTCTTCAATCTTCTTCCCTCCAAGAGGTGGAACTTAATGAATCCCTCTCCCAAATGTGAGCTGGACTTGATGATACAATTCTAGAAGAAGAGGGCAGCAGCCACGGTGTGTGACCAGGTCACAGATGACACCACAGCTTCCTCCCTGCTCCCTCCATCAGAGCATCTGCTCTGGAGGAAGCCAGCTGCCTTATTAGGACACTAAGAAGCCCCAGATCCTAGGCCTCCAGCCAACAGCCATGGGAGTGAGCCGTCAGGGTGGCAAACAGTCCAGCCCCAGCTGATGGGCAGGTGATTGAAGTCCCTCCCAACCAAGATCTTGGCTGCAAGCTCTTAAGAGACCCTAAGTCAGATACAATCATCTTAGTCATGTGCAAGGTTCTGAGCCCATAGAAACCCTGATATAACAAACATTTAAAGCCACTAAATTTGGGGGTAAGTTGTTATTCAGCAATAGGTGACAAATCCAAAGTTTAAGAAGGTAATTTTGCAAGACAGCTGCAAAGTATCTCTACACACATGGTTCATACTTGTACTCTTAAGCTAAACTACCCTCACCCTTTCCTCTTCCTCCTTACCAAAAGATCAGCAGCCAGCAAGCCCACACCAAAAAGGCTACCAGTCCAGTAAAGGAACCATGTTCTCTTTCTCCTGCAAGCGGGGGTCTCCTACACAGACTTCCTGAAGCACCCTCTCCTCATGCTCTTACCAACCACCATCACCACACCTTCCTACCTGTCTCGGCAGACGCCTACCTCAAGCCCCCTTGACCCGCGGCCCATCCAGCTGGGTCAGTGGAGGTGCTTCGCCAATTCTTCTTCCCATCCCTCACCCAGTGTGAGCCGGCTGCCCCATGGGATCCCTCCTGCTCAGTCAATGCTGCTCATCAGGCTTGCCCAATGGACAGGTTGTGGTCCTCGTCTCGTCTGCTGTCTCAAAGAGGACTGATACGCAGTCCTTCTCTCCCAACCCAGTTCTCCCACTGACTCCTGTGCCTCTCGTGACTTTTCCTCCTACCTCCCTGCCCACCCCGCCTCCTCTGAGGTGTGTTTTTCTTCCACCTGACACTTCAGTATCAGTGTGCCCTGTCCTCGCTTCTACTACTTCACATTCGGGGCTGTCCAACCTTTTGGCGTCTCTGTGCCACACTGGAAGAAAATGAGTTGTCTTGGGCCACACATTAAATACACTGTGATACATGACCACAAAAAAATCTCATAATGTTTTAGGCAAATTTACAATTTTGTGTTAGGCCGCATTCATAGCCATCCTGGGCCGCAGGTTGGACACCCTACTCCACATGTTCTCCATGAGTGATCTCAACCACCTGCACTGCTTTTAACTATCCCGGTGAACTGAGAGTCCACAAGTCATATCTCAGACCATATGCACAACTGCTTGATGACAGTTCTTGCTGGGAATCTCACAGGCCTCAAATACAACAGCTCCCGCTGAACTTCTCTCCTCCAACCGTGTTTCAACCCTAGTTCTCTTCCTACACCCCCTCGGAAGTGGCCCCAGCGTCCACTCAGTGTCCCGAGACCTCAGGTAATCCATTTCACTCACACTGCAAGTATTTCTTAAATGTTACGGGCTTGAGCACGACAGTGACAAGGAAGCACACAGATGCCACTGTCTCTCCAGCCCACTAAATCCTGCCCGTTCTGGCACCTCTGCAACTGTCCAGTCCATCTGCGTCCTCACTTCCCATCCGCACTGTTTCAATTCTGTTTCTCATCACTCACCTGGGTGACTGCAATGGCCTGTCCTTGATCACCACGCCCCCAAGCTCCTCTCTCTCCAAGTCACCATCCAGACTGCCTATCTGACGGTGTCACTTCTATTTGTCACACAGAAATTTCCCGAAATTTTCACAAATTGTAGATTTAATGTTTTCTTAGCCTCCCATGAAATTCTGCAATCCTAGCACTATCTCTAACGTGAAAAACGTATGCAAAAATGAGGTCTGTAGAATCCTAGTTTCCCACTGTCCCTGAAGTAGCACTGAGGCTATCTTCCTTTAATACTGAAAATAATATGGAAGATTATAAATACAAACATCTACAATACAGTTACATAGGGCTACTTTCCTAATCTTTTACATAAAGCAAAAACATCCTTGAATAAAAAACAAGAAAATGTATGGATTTACAAAAAATATTACATTCTAGAAAAAGTCTCACTGCTCTGGTGGCCTTCAGGGCCATGGTGACCACTGCTCTATTACTAGAGGCCTGAAATAATGCCTGACACTGTGGTACTCACCAAATATTTACCAATTGAATTAAATGTTTCTTAGTCATGCTAAACCATAGCTTTTACTATTCTCCACAGGACTCATAGTAAAAATGCACCTGAGTTCAACCACACACAGTGTTCTATGAAGAACAAACCAGAAGTCAACTAATTTTCATCATTTCTTTTTAAATCCTTTATAACAGGGGAAGATCAACGTGCATGCAAAAGAGAGAAAAGCACAGCGACACTGGGTAGTCCAGCCAAAGCCGTCCGCGGCCTTATGCTTCCAACACACAAACTCAGCACGTGACTCAACTGTCCGGAAGATATCGGTAGTTCCAAAGTCCAGTAAAATGACTGGCAGATCAAGCTGTGTACCACCCCGCTCCACCCCCAGTCCCCCACCATTTAAAGCAGACTAAAACACAACTGAAACAGAAAGTCGGATTTTCTCTGTCTGAGCTTTCATTGGGAATTAGATTTTTTTCCTAACTTAGTTAAAATATTTACCCGGGTTTTTTCCCCCAACGTCTTCAGTGTTGTTTTTCCTTCTCCTTATCTTCAAAAGGCCCATCTGTGGTGTTTCATCTTATCAAACCTAAAACAAAAAACAAACAAACAAAAAAACAAAACAAAAAGATTTCAACCAATAACCCAGATATTTTGGCTTTACCAGCAGTTTCACAGTTTCAGATTAAATTATTTGATTATACCTGCAGCTAAGTCTTTAATGTTAGTCTTCCTTATGTCTCCAAATAAGAAATACTCCTAAATCTACAATAAGGCCACAATTTCCAACCCATGGCCTTCCAAACATTTCAAAGCACATGGCGTGATAGTCAGAGGGTTCCAGCAGTCACACCCTGCTACCTGTAGGTACAACCTTCTCATAGTGTGGCCTTAAAAAAGTTCTCTCAAATGCTGGGACTCTGCCCGCAAGAATGGCACCCTGGTTTCCTTCCTATTCCCGGCCCCTGAAGCACTTTTTGTCCAATGAAAATCACCCTGCAAACTTTTAATATGCTTGGGAGATGGCAAAGCACACTGATTCCGGGGCTGCTGTAACCTGGAGCCAGGTCACCTGGTTTATTCATAGCTCTGACTTTGGATGAGCTGTTTTTAGGGTTGCAGGCTTTATAGTTTTCTTGCATACAAAAGGAGAATAATAATAGACCTTACATGATAGGCTTGTTATGACGATTAAATGAGGTAATGTATGCACCTAATGTACCACTCAACAGTTTTGTAAGATACATATTCTGGTAAATTCATCTGTTTTGATACTTCACATGCCTGGTTAACTTAGAATGAATCGTTTCGTTGATGTGCACAGAGGGGAAGCAGCAACACGAAACCAGTTGAAACTCACACGCTCAGACGGTTCAGATACCATGACTTCCTCACAGAGGAAATTTACAAGCTCTCCTTCCCTTTAACAACAGTCCCTAACTTTCTGCTGCTGAAACTAAGGCCGTGTAGGGAGTGGGAGCGGTGGGCGGAGGGGGGCGGCAGCGACGACTCTAGAGAACAAAATCAACTTCCCTTTACCTCCCTTTGACCAAGATAATGTTTCCGCTGAAATGTGTCCACTTCCATTGTGCAGACTCAGCCAGCACCGATTCAGAATACTATATACACGTCGCCTGGGCAGAAAAGGGGTTCTGAAGCCCCACCGCCCGGGATTAAGCGCTACGCAGCCTCCCGCAACCAGGTGCCCGCGCGGCTGTAGCCGCCGCTGGCAGGTGCACGGTCCTTCCCGCTGAGGCCACACACCTGCCAGCGGGCGCCGCCCACCCGCCTCAGCACCGTCCGCAGGGGCTACTCCGGCCTCCGAGCCCCCGCCAGGTGACTCTCAGGGCCTGTCAGGCCTTCCCACTGACCTTCGACACCAGCTCCGCAGGTCCCAACTCTGCAGGTGAGCACAGCGGAAGACTGGGAGATGAGCCGACGCCGTGGCACGCCGCTGCCTCGAAGCCAAACCCCCCGACTCCGACACGGCTGAGGTCCAGAGACTCTGGATAACGTGCCGCCCACCCGAACCGAGCCCAGTCCCCTCACCTGGGCGAGCGCTGGGGCGGCCCGGAACCGTCCAGCCCTCTCATTGGAGGGCGTCAAGGGCCTCGGACAGCGGCTGCAGCGCCGGCTGTACGCGGCCCGCGCCCACACCCTCGAGCCCTGCCAGCCGGGCCCGCCGCCGAAGATCTAGGCCCGCCGACCGAGGTCTGGCCTCGACCCAGGCCACTGACAGAGAGAAGCGGGGGTGGGAAGCAGTCCGAGCTAGGGGGGCCGGCCTGCACTGCGGCTGCGTGAATTGGTAACGTCCTACGTCACGGCGCCGGAGCCTGGGGGCACGCCCACCGCGGAGTCTCGCCCAGGAATCGGCGGGGCCCCGCCCCTCGCCCCACCCCTCGCCGAGCGGGAGGCGGAGCCAAGGCACAATTTGTAACAGGAAAAGTGGGGAACAGCCTTACCTGTGGAAGCTTTATGATTGCTAGGGGCATATGTGAAATACACACATGAGACATTGAGACCTGCAATTGCAAATAGTGTCAAGTGTGGGCCAGTCACTATTCTAAGCACTTACTCCTCCCAAAACCCTGTGAAGGAAACACTCTTATCCCCATTTATTTGTTTCACAAGTGAAAAGCTAAGGTACAACGAGGTTACATCAGGTAATCACATGGAGAGCTAGGTTTTGAATACAAGTAGTGTGTGCCTTCCTCCTGGAGTAGAAGTCCCTCATCTCACAGTTCCACATAGGAGTTCATGTGTACCCTAAAGGAACAGACATGAAACTGTAACCGGAAAAGACACCGGCGTTCAGGCTGCCCGCCACTACCAAATCCAATAAGCAATGACAGCAATCGAATTTTTTATGGGCCCTTTATTCAGATGGCCGGTGGTCCGAGAAGATGGCGGGTTTATACTCTAACAAACAGATCTTGTCTTTTCTTTCCAGGCCAGACCTGTCATGAGGTGGGGGCGGGTGTATAAAAGCAAGGTTCGTGGGGGCTTTGAAATTCAGGAAGGATTGGGTGAGTGAAGCTGCAGCCTTCCTGTTCTGGGCAGTTAGCTGTTCCCAGGGGAGGGAGGTCCTCTGCTCTCACTGGAACAAAGGTCCAGATGTCCAGGCAGTAACCTTCTAGCAGTGCCCCAGGGGGCCGGCTGTTTTCCCAAGAGCCAGGATGGGCCTTCTCTGCAGTTTCTGAAACACAAGCTTTAACATACACATTATTTGCTAGACTTATAACTTTTTACCTTAAGCTAAAATTTTCCAAGTCTTGAGTCCCCTATCAAAACCAAATGTAAACTAAAGTCGGGAAAGGTTCAACACGTGAGGAACCATATTAGCCTTTATTGCATGGAAGGCAACAGACGTCCAGGCAGAAGTGGTTTATAGAAGCACTGCATGGAAACCAAGAAATGCCCACCTATGTTAGTGCCTTCCATGGGCCACCAGGACACTCCCACCATCCTTATCCGAATGAGCTCTTTAGAGCTTATTTCTGTACTTCTACGAAGAAATGAATTTCAACGGTCTTTTCAAAGGTTGGAAGAATCCTCGTCATTCTTAACTTCGGTTCCCTAGTAAGGCACCAGGACTCCCACAAGGGTTCAAGTTTAAACAAATTCTGCAGAAGACAGAAATTGTCCCAGGACAAGTTCTCTGTACTAGAAATTATGTAGATGTGGTTCTGTTTCCTCCCATTAAAATTCACTAGACTAAACTGCCCCGGGGCTGGGGGAAAGGGTTCATCATGAGGGGCGAGGGGCTGAAATTCACTGTGGATCACAGCCAGCCACTGAGTGTACTGTTGCAGAGCTTCTGACTCTGCTTCCTTTCTGTCCCTATGACCAGAGCCACCTTGCAACTGGACACAGGCACCCAGACAGTATTATCCAAGTGGACCGTTTATTTTAAAAGCCTTTCTGTTCTAAAGATGTTTGATTTTGTGAAGACCATTCAGCCCCCTGATAGGCTATGGGACTCACCAATTATCCTGGCGAGGCCCCTCTACCCCTAGTTCCTCACGGGCTTTCACTTTCTGCCAGCTGGTCGGGAGATAAGACCACAGAAGCCACTGTCTCCATCCAGAGGCCCCAATAAGAATCGCTCTGATGGTAGAAGCCCTCTAATGGCTTCTTATGTTTCTTTTTTTACTTTGCAATAATTATAGATTCACAGGAAATTACAAAAAAAATACAGAGTGGCCTTGTGTATCCTTCACCCAATTTCCCCCAATGCTAATATCTTACATAATAACCATATTTTGCCATGTATGATGCACACTCACATTTTGGGCCCAAACTTTCAGGGAAAAAATATTTTAATTTGTTAATTCAATGTTTTATTCATTTATATTTAGATACTTGTTTTTTTGTATTATAAAGGAATTTTAGCACTTATTTTTTAACATATCATGGTACAAGAAATTTTATGTAATACATAATTACAAAACACAAGAACAGATGCCAGGTGTTTCAGGTGCTACCCATGTATAATGTTCATCCTTATTTATTCCCTCAAAAAACTAAGCAAAAAAGTGCACATTATACCCAGCAAAAAAAAAAATAGTATCAGGAATCTGACAACTGTATAATGTATGTATAAAGCTTTATGTCACTTTATTAAATGTAAGTTCAGGTTAGCACCACTGCAAACAAGGTTCAGAACTATTTATCACCAGGTTCTAGAACAAGTTCAGGGAAACAGACACCTTATTATCTTGCTGGTGGGCATGTGAATTCATTAGCCTCGATGGAGAGCAATACAGCGGTTCCCTTTTAAAACTTTAATTGCACATTTCTTTCAACCCAGAATTTCCACTTTTAGAATGAGTCATCCAGGTACATTTGCAATGACCAGTGTACAAACTGCCCATTGCTATGCTGTTCATAAAAGACAAAGATTGTTAACGTAAAGATGTTCAATTCTCAAAGACTAGTTTAAAACTTGTGGAACATTGTGGAGCAGTGACAAAACATGACAGCCATACATGCCCTGACACAAGAGGAGCCACAACATACGTTATTAAAAAGCTGGAGAGCAGAAATATGTGTATATGTGTGAAAAATAACAGGCAAATAGGCCAAAACCAACAGTGACTTGCAAAACATACTGGTCATAGACTCATTTGGACAAAAGTTAAAATATCCTGTTGCTGGCACATATTGTGAAATAACACGCACATACACGCCCACCTCTTTAGGCACAGGGTACAACTGAAAAAATTCTGGAGGACCTGGTGCAGACTATCACTAGGACAAGGAATGAACTGGGAGCCCTGACCCAGGACGAGTTTGGGAAAAGTTCTCTTCCACTGCACACCCTTTTTATAACAACTGAGTTTTGTGATGTGTGCATGCTACCTACTCTAAACTAAAATAAAGTATTTTAATGAACTGTAACCATCTTTTTCTTTGGCTCTCCCATCAAGTTACACTTTCTCCCTCCAAACAAAAGGTGGGTTGACGCTTGTGTTGGTTTGCTCAGGCAGCCATGACGAGATGTCACAGAGTGGACGGCTTAGCCAACAGATACTCTCTAACTGTTCTGGAGCGCGGACGGCCTAGATCAGGGGTTCAGTGGTTTCGGTTTCTCGTGAGATGTCTGCTGGTGGTTTGCAGATGGCCACCTCCTCACCGTGTCCTCACAGGGTCCTTTCTGTGCCCGAGTGCCCCTGGTGTCGCTCCCTGTGTCCCCATCTCCTCTTCTTACAGGGACACCAGTTGAACAGGACTCAGGACCACCCTAACAGCTTCACTGCAACTGAAGTACCTCTTGAAAGGCCTGACTTCCAAACACAGTCGCATTCTGAGGTCCGGGGGTCAAGGCTACGACATACAACTTTGAGGGAACATAGCTGAGCCCACCACACCTGGCAAATGTGATCTTCTCCTAAAACTGGTCTCATATTCACTTTACTCTTCCATAACTCTTTAACACAGACATCCCACATACCATTTCAAAGCTCTTGCTACCTTTGTTTTGTATTTTGTAAGTTATCATTCGATCTTGTGTGTGTTCCAGAAAGAGCTGATGGGTGGGATTTGTTTTTCCTTAGACAATCGATCTATTTGGCAGAGGGGCACGGCAAAGTAGGGCAAAAGCACTGGGGTGTTTTTGAGGCACTGTACCAGCAGGATTTCACTCTTGGATTTTAGGCCTCAAATGTAACATATAGTGTCTCCTTCTAAGAGAAAATAAATACCTTGACTGTCGCCACGTAGTATAAACTATTCATTTATGATCGTGTATGCCAACGCCCTCATGCTTTCATGGCAGACAAATCACCTGGGGACCTTTAATTTATAAAATAAGACTCTACTCCAAGGTCTGGGGCGGGATCTGAGGTTCTACCTGTTCAACAGCCCAGGTGGCGTTGTTGCTGTTCTTCTGCACCCGCGCTGGAGTGTCCAGGTTCTGGTCCGTGACGAGGAGTTTGGCATTTTTGTTAAATTCAATGGGAAGCCATTGAAGGACTTTAAACAGAGACAGAATCCAACTGGTTTTGTGCTGTCCTTCAACCTCCACAAGGCCCACTGTGTCCTCGGTTTGGGCTGTCCTCTGCCCCCTCTGGCAGCCATTTATTTGAAGGCCTTTTTTAATTCCATCCAGGTCTCTTCGCGGGTCCTGGGGTTGTCCAGGCATTCTCCTTGGGGCTTAACTCCAGGTAGCAAACTAGGTCACGTCCACTACAAATGATGGCATCCAGAAGGGAAAAGACAACCCACAGAATGGGAAAACACGTTTGTGATCATGCGTTCAATAAGGAGTTTCTGTCCCGGATACATAAACAACTATAAGGACTCAACAATGAAAATACAAGAGAAAATACCAATGTGATTTATTGGTCAGAAAGAGCAAGTTGTTGGGAAAACAGACATTCTGGAAACAGAGATCTTAGGGGAGAACTCAGCCAGACAAAAAACCGATCACATCAATTCCGTTTTGGCTGAACATGTAAGCCTTAAAATGATAAGCCCCATAAACTTGAGGTTTCTACTATTTCTCCTTAACAGAATCAGCACCGTGAGTTACAGCAAAAGGTGTCCGGCCTTCTTCATTTAAACAGCACAGGAAAAAATGTATTTCAGCTGGCACACATATACCCAACTTTAATATTCTGGAATTAATTTTCTTCTATTTTCCAAACAAGTTTAAATGTTAGACATCCTACCATTGAATTATTATTCTAAAGTGACTAAAATTTCTCAGCAATAGATACAATCCTCAAGAGCAAGGTTTATGGAACTTCTAAGTAATGCCAAAGTCACAAATCAGACTGTTAGCATTTTCATTAAGAAAAAAAAATGTTTCCTTGTTACCATGCATCAGAGATGTAATTCTCTAATGTACACTTTTATTAAACTCTAATCATGTTTTCCCTTCTATAAATTGCCACTTCAATAACAAGTAATTGAATGATTGCCCCATACCCAGCTATCATAAGCCACTTTTGTCCTGAACTGTAATGATAATTCTTACAAAACCCAGCAAATTATAATTCATCTCAGTTTATATAAACTAATCATCTCCTTAGCAGCCAACACAAATGTTAGCAAATACTGAAATCAGGTTGTGTGCTTGTGGGGCCAAAAATACCTTCAAAGTTCCTCTCTTTTGAGTTAAGAAATCAGTCAAACTTGAGAAGATACGAAAGAAATGAAAACCTTCAAGGTATGTAAATATGAAGGCGATACAAGAATTCACATCATTTTAGTTTCTTTAAAAGGACAGGCTGTAACCCTGGGAAGAGAAACCCAGCGTGGTGGTGATGCTGACCAGAGTAGCATCACTCTGGGGGCAGAGAGGACCTGGGAGCAGGGTTTCCCATGGAAGGAGCCAGACGTGCGTAGTGCTCCTGAAGCGTCTTCATTTCATAAACAGGAACCTACTGCAAAAGTCTGCTTCCTTTCCAAAGCAGTGATACTGGCCGTTTACAGTCCATGGCCACGCCACCCTGAACACGCCCGATCTCGTCTGATACTGGCTTTTTAGCATGTGTAGTCACTATAATACACCTCCATTAACCAACTCCCACTAGGAAAGAGGATGCAATTAACAAAACTAGCACGAACCAGGAGTTAACCAAAGAATGTATAAACCTTTATGAACAAAATTATAAAGGATGTGCAAGCTCCAAGTAAGTAAAGAGACAGCTCTGCTCGCAATGTTTGTGCTCAGCATAGTATGAATTATGTTTGATATATAAATTCAGTGCAGCTGGTAGTATAAGGAACACAAAAAAACTCATTATAAATTGTATATTGACAAAAAGTCCACAAACACCTAAATCAATTTTAACAAACGAGGGACGAACAGAAGGCGCGTCTAACACTAAGACTGAATCAAAGCATTGCTGGTAAGAGCAGCCGGATGCTGAGCAGGAACAGGACCTCCACCCTCTGTGCTCACTCCCCTCATCACTGTCAAGGGCGGCTGCCAACCACGCAGCCCGGGGCCCATGGATGGAGCCAGCCCCTCCATAAACCAGGACCAGAACTGGCCCTGCTCCTCCCTCTGAGAGAGGGCTGCCAGCCCCATGGCGGTGGGTGTTATGGGAGTCAGGGCGGCCTGACAAGGCTCAGTCCCAGGAGCACCTCTTTCATGTTATGAGAGATTGACACCAGCCCGCTCCATGCCTGGAGGTGTCATTCCCAGGGGAGGCAAGGGTAGACGCATGGTCGCCTGGCCCCTCGCACCCAGGTATCCCATCTCTACAGGGCCCTAATAGCATGCCATGTGCAAGATCCTCTGCTCCTGAGGGCATGGCCTTGCTCTAGAACCCCAGGGGCCCTGCTCTGTGGTTTTCCTGTGGGGACTTGAGACAAATGCCACACAGCAGTCTTTGCTACCACTGATATCCTCACACTGTAGACTTGCAGATCACCTGACCCAGCAGCAGCCTCGGCCCTGCAACCGGCCCTTTCTGGCTCTGGGCGCTGTTCAAAGTCCAAGGCCATTCATCACCCAGTTTACAGGCCATAGAAGTCTGGCCTCCAGAGCCCCGAGTCCACCAGCTAATGTGCTTCCTGTCTCATGGAAGGAGGTGCAGGACGAGAGCACCTGTGTTACACTTTCCAGGGGACATTCCAACACAACTCTGACCCCTGGAACTGGAAACTGTCGCGGACGTAGCCTGCCCCGGAAACTCCTCAGGGCACGCCCTCCACCGCCGAACACACCGGTCTCCTGGAGGCCTTCAGCGTTCAGCCACTTCTTGTGTACTCATGTTTTGCATCACAGTCCCATCAGCAAAGTGGATTAGGGTGGTGTCTGTGGGATGTCCAGATGGGAGGTGCCCCAAACTGCCTCCTCTGGTTTGGGGAATTGGCTACAGGGGCTCCAGAACCCAGAGAAACAGGTCGCTCGTGTTTGCTGGTTTGTAATAAAAGGCTATGATAAAGGATGAGATGAACATCCCTAGGGAAGACCGGAGAAGGGCAGGGAGGGAGAGGAGGGGCGGAGCTTCCATGCCCTCTCTGGGCACCGCCGTCCTGGGTCCTCACCTGTGCACCCACTGGGGAGCTCTGCAAACCCTGCACTTCGGGGATTGTATGGAGGCTTTGTCACATCGGCATGAGCCATCGCAAACGCCATTTCCTGACCGGTCCTTGAGTAGGAGCCAGCCAGTGTCATCAGAATAGAAGACACTCCTGTCCCCAGCAAAGTACAAGGTTTCAGGAGCCTGTGTCAGGAACACAGACCAACACATGTGCTTTCTATTATCTCACAGAAACCATTTCCTTGGTTTTGCCTTTGGGGTTTTCTTTCTTACTGCATTTTTTTTATTTTGTAAGAATAAGCAAATACACACACACATTCTTGTTTTCCCTTCCTTATTTAAAAGTTGGCATTCTACCTATATTCATTTCCCCCTTGATTTTCACCTAATACAATATCCTAGAAATCGTTTCATACCCATACATAGAAATCTTTCTTTTTTTAATGTAGTTACACGGAACTCTGCTGTGTGCATGTACTAGACTTTATTAGCCAATCTTCTATGCATAGGCACTTAGGTTACTTCCAATATTTTGCTATTAAAAAATGATGCAAAGAATAACCCTCTGTGTTTTTCACATTTGTGAAAGTACATCTTCAGGGTAAAGGCCTTAAACTGGGAATGCTGGATCCAGGGATAAACAACCATGAAGTTTTTGTGAGACATCACCAAATCCCCCCTCCCTCCCCATGGGCGACAGGCCTTGGACCCTCCCAGCACAGGTGACCGAGAGTTCGGTTTTCTCACTGCCACACCAGTGACGCAGACGGTTGGTCTTTGGAATATTTGCCAACCTGGTTGGAGAAACACCTCCTTTAATTTTTTCAATCTCTTAAAGTTTATTTCTTTTCTCACTTAAGTTGTTGTTTGCCATCTCTACTTGTTTTACGGATTCTCCAAGTCCTAAGGCCACCTGGCCACTCCCTACCCCTCTGTGCTCATCACACTCACCTCCCACCAATCCATCCCCACCCCCTGCACTTCTCTAGGCTCATTCGGCACCACCCTGAGAAACAGAATCAATACAACAGACATCTTGGCAGCAACGGTGACAGGCTGCGTTCTTCAGAAGCTGAAATGGAGTGACCGCGTATGTATAAAGATCGCTCCCTCTCTCCATAATGTACCTTTTGAGAACCAAGCTCATGCACTGGTAGAGTCTGCCATCCACAGGGCAGGCTGGAAACTTGAGCAGGAGTTAATGGTACAGTTCTCAGGCAGAATTTCTCGTGCTTGGGAAAGCCTGTTTTTGCTCTCCAGGCCTCATAACTGATGGGACAAGGCCTGGCCACACTGTCCAGGGCAAACTCCTTTACTTCAAGTCAACTGATCTTAGATGCTAATCACATCTACCAAATACCCTCACAGCAACACCCGGGCCAGTGTTGGATTAAATGACTGGGTACCGCAACCTAGCCAGGCTGGCCCATACGTTTCACATGCCCATGAGAGATACACACTTTTACTTGTGGTGTGAGCTTCACTGGGCCACTTTAAGAGGTTGAAATAATTACATCACACCTGACTGTAGCATTTAGTTTTAAAACAATTTTTTATCCATCTGTGCCATCAAAGAAGAGGTGATACATGTAAAAACCAAATAAATAAATAAATAAGAAAAAACTCCTTTTTGAAAAAGAACATTTTTAAAAGAGATACAAAGAAATTTTGCTATGGTTCTATTATCTTTACAACCAAAACATGATGTCGCTGTCTCCTGTTTAAAAAAAAAACCTTATCACTGCCCACTTAAAAAACTTGAAAATTTTCTAAGCGAAGAGTAAATCTTCTTCCAATGAAGAGTTTCCAACACACTCTGTACTCATTTGTTAAAAACATAGAAATCCGGCCCCGGGATGGGGTGGGGCGAACTTCTAGGCCCTCACTTCCTTGCCCGGGTCCCGTGTGAGCCAGGTGGCCCGAGGGGAGCCATCCTCCGACTCCTGCTCGCTCGATACTTGGGAGTTGCTGAGCACAGAAAACTTACACAATGGAACAGCTGGGTTCAGAGCAATGAATTTAAGTACAGTGCCAAGTCAGAAAAATAATTGAATGTATTCTCAAGTGACATAAACAGTAGCTAAAAATGGAAGTCTTCTGGCTGTGCCCCTTGCTTATACCTTGAAGGACAATGATGTGTAGTCAGAACTAAGAGTGCTCTCCTGGCCCAGGGGACTGCCGCCTGTCACTGGGTTCTTTACGTCTTCCATGTACCTTAGGGTCACATAGTATTATGTGGGGAAGCGCTCTTTCTCTCGCCTTGGTCAATGGTCTCACTGAGGCGGCCTTGTAATTCTGAAAACTTGGGAGTTAGCCAGGTCTAGTTTTCATCCTTTTGTATCGAACCACCCAAGAGGAAGTTATCTTTGCAGGAAAAATGGAGTGCCACATATTTAAATATTTGATTCACAGAACTACCTTTATGTTCCTAGATGCTCAAATAGCAACCGTAATGTGTTGGCTTGAATGAGCTGTGAGGTGCGCAGATGCATGGCTACACGTGACTTCGGGTGTGTCCGAAGGTGTTTCCGGGTCAGATAAACATATGATCTGTGTGCTGAGGAAAGCAACCACCTCCCCAGTGTGGATGGTCCCGTTGGAGGGCTGAACAGAACAAACAGCTAGGAAAGAAAGAGTCCTTTCTCTCTACCAATTCAATTGTTTTAGAGCTGGGACATCGGCCTCCTCCTGACCTGGGACTCAGATTAGAATTTATACCTCAGCTCTCCAGACCTTCCAGTCTATTGACTGTATTAAACCTTGCGTGTCTTAGTCTCCACAATCATTCAAGCTAATTCCTTGTAGTAAATCTGTCTATCTTTCTACCTATCTGATCAGTTCTGTTTCTCTGGAGAACCCAGACATACATCAGCTTTCAAAGAGGAGGCATCTATGGTGTTTATCTACACTAGAAGCAACGGGACCCTCGGACACAAGCCAGGGGCGATAAATTACTGAACAGGACCTGACAACGTTCTATAATTGGGATAGCCAGGAGAAAAAGGTTTGACTTCCTGGTTTTCTTGTTTATCCTCTGAAATGACCTTTGATGTCTCATAAAAATTTCCGTGAACCTGCTTTCATTCATTCAACAAACACTTAATAGAGTGCTTGCTACGTTCCACTGATGTTCCTATCATTGTGCTATTAGTGTTATTAAAAATTCAACTTACCCCGCCTCAGCTGGGTCCTGGGTGTTCTAGTCAATCTTTTAATGTATCCATCGGGAAGCAGCCTCTCTTATGAACATACTGCAGAAAACCATCCAAAGTCTGATGCAGGAAGCATTAAACAGGAGATCCTTATTCCTTCTCCCAATGGTTCGCATGCTTAATGGCATGTCCTTCCTTTCATGCCTTTGCTGTTTCATGAGATGGCCCAGCACCAAGAACAGAAAGAAATGATCACAGAAATGAAACGGGGCTGGGGCTGGAGTGAGGCCATTTAAAGGGGTGCCCAGACCTCTGTAATCCCAGCAAACACTGTAAAGTAAATACTAAAAGAAATTAGTGCCAAGGATCCACAGCAGAGAAAATACCAAATTTTCAGCAAAGACAGCATCCACCCCTTTGTATGCACAGCCTTGCCTCAGTCACCTCGCCCTCACCTCACCTGGACACCCAGCAGCCACTTGCCAAAGTTCAGCCACGTGTCCTGAACCTGCCGGGAAGCAGTGAAGACCTTTAGAGAACCCCCAATGTCTCGGTCTAAGACGCTACAGCTCGTATTCCTATTAAATCAGCACAGCGGTCCGGGTGCCCCCACAGGGCGGGCTCCCCACCCTCCTGCCCATTCGGATTCGGTGATGGAAGGGCCTCGGCATTGCTCACGGGTGATTTACCTGGGTGCTGTCCCAGTTCTCCTTCTCTCACTCTGGTCGAAAGTTCGACCCTTCCACAGCCCTGAGTTCATGCTCCAGGGCTCAGTTCCCAGCCCTACATCCCTGCAGATTGGAGACAACACGTCCTCCTACGTGGAGGCTTTTTGGTGATCGTCTGGCTCCCAGCGAGTTGATTCTGGAAAATAGAAAGTTCATCACATGCTCACCTGGCAGCCGTGGAATGTGTCACTCAAATCCCTGCTGCTGAGTTAATCCAGGCCTGCCCCAGGCCTGGAGGATGAAGGCCCCCTCCTTCCTGCAGGATGGACGCTCCCTTAGCAGGGGACTTTGGCTCCAGGATTTCCCACTGGCTTGGCCAAACTGCTGAAGACTGCGCTGAAGTCTGGGAGCCTTCCTGGCTGGTCCTCCTGCCACCCTTCCCTTCAGAGAGGTGGGACCCACGCAGGCTGAGGCTCTCCCCACTGCCCACGACTCTTCCTCTTCCAACCCTCGTGCACATTCGGTCCCCCCTCCACATCCGTTTTCTGAAGGACCCTGCCGTGCTCACAGTGCCCCCGTCCCCCCACATTCCTCTGTCCGGATCCATGAAGGACTTGAGGTGTCCATGTACTCAGCCACCACTAACACGGCACGCACAGTCAGGTTCTCACGTGTGTGTGTGAACACCACTGCAGTACCTTTAGGCCTGCCTCGGTCCTATGACTGTGATTCAAAGTCATTTCCCCACCCCAGACAGCTCCAAATCCATTCTCCTTCTCCCTTCACCCTTCACCCTGACCACACCGAGAAAATCGGCTCTGCCACCCGCCTTCCTCCTCACGCCACGACTTCCCTGTAAGGTCACGCCCGCCCCTCCTGGGCTCCAGCTGGGGTAAGACTTCTGCCTCCCTCAGGCCCAGTGTCTCCGGGCACCTGGGGAGGTGGTGGGCCCACAGGCCTCCCCAGTCTTGTCCCCTTTTCTGTCCTTTGGAGGAAGCAGTGGTGACGACGTCCAGTCCAGTCTAAGAAAAGTCTTCTTGCTCCTGCTTCATGCTGGCACATTTGTTTTTCATTTCACAGCTGAACTCCCTGAAGGTGTGTTTTGTGTTCATTGTTCTCTCATCCTCACGTCACCTTGTTCACCTGCAAATTATGGAGCTTCTTCTCTAAAAGGTGACACTGACTTCCCCACTGTCAGGTTTGTGGCCTCATCTCATCCGTCAGCCTGTCCGGCCTCAGAGTTTGGCTCCACGGACTACTCCCTCCTTTCCCAAACTGAAAAGGCTCCGTGCTCTGCTTCCTTTCTGACATCCGAATGACAGCCGCTCCCGAAACCCACTCCTCTCACCTCTCGGCGGGCTTTCCCGTCCCACTCAGGCTGCTCGCTGGCTGCCCAGGCTTCCGTCTTGGATGAGCCCCGGTCTGCCCCTTCCACATTGCTTCTTCCCTGCGCTCTGGGTCTCTGTTCTCACGCACTAGGCAGTTCCCCAGGACATGTCCTTGGTGGACTGTGCTCCACGAGTCTAATGCTGAATCCGTCTTCGTTTGCAGCCTCGCCTGGCCTTCCGCAGCCTCTGCTCTGCCTGGGGCCCCAGCCTCTCCCAGTTACTGGGGGTTCCACCACCCAGAGACACCGGAGTCTATCCCATGCTTCCCACACCCAACGCTCCCAGGCCTCCCAGCTCATACGTCTGCAGCCCGCTTTCTGGTGCTGCCAGAACTAGAAATGCATCTCTGGTGGACTTCTGCCCGCCTCAGACATCAGCCAACCCGGGACAACATATGCATCCCAATAAACAACCATAATAATGGCTTACAAGGCACTGATTACAACAGAAATAGGTAAGTAAGTGTGCAAGGAAGGAGAAGATCTTCCACACGGTAATACGTGCAGAGGAAACGAAACTAGAAAATCACAATGCTGCACCTCCACAGTAATTGCTTCAGGCAAGTAGTCTCACTGTAACCTCACACAAGATGAAGGAAAATACAGAAAATTTATGGTGGAAAAACCCAGCTGGTACTACCTTACTAAGTGTTCAAAGTTAATAGTGTCTACAATTGAGCAAACAGATACTGTGCATCTCCTGACACAATGCCCCGAGAAAGGGCCAAATGCCACCTGCAGTCTCCTGCCCAGAACGCGTTGTGTGGACCTAATCACAAGGAAATTTAGGAATCGGCAAACTGATGTTTTTCAAAATAAATGGCCCAAACCCTTCAAAAGGGTCAAGGTCATCAGAGTGGAGATTACAGATTAAGAGTGACTACAGAGAAAAGGAAACCAAACCACAATCTGTGAGCCTAGATTGACTCTTCAACCAGATTTCTTCCCCTTTTCCTATGAAGGCTGTTTGTGATTAGTAAAATTTGAATAACATCTGGAAACCACACCTACTCCCCCAGTTTAACCCTGTTGAAGTGAACCTACTAGTAACTGTGCTGTGGCTGAATGGAGAATGCCCTTGGCTTGAGGACACCCACAGTGACGCCCCAGGTGAGGAGGGAGCCTCGGGTCTGTAACTTGCCCTCAGAGGTTACAAAAAACAGAATTATAGCCACCTTGCTCTGTGTGTACAAAAAATGATAAAGCAAGTGCAAAATGTTCAAGTTTGAGGAATCTGGGCGAAGTACACAAGGAAATCTTTTGCCTTCACAGTATTTTTGCAACTTTTCTGGCGATCTTAAATCACTTTGAAATAAAAACTTAGAAAGCAAGGCCCGCACTGGCAGGATAAATCACAAAATGCTTTGTATGCATCGTGAGGGCTCTGCCACCTGGCGCCCTTTTGAACGCCCGCAGGCAGGCAGTCCCGGCCCCACTCATCCCACTGCCTTTGGTCAATCACTGCCTCGGCAGAGGCGCCCCTGAAGGACAGCTTCGTATAAAATCAAGCCCAATGCATTCCCAATAGGCTTTTATTAGGGATGATGAATAAACTGCTGTACAGCTAGCTACACCCCTTATAAATGTTCGTATTATAGTATCTGTGTGTTTTGTCTTTGTTCTTGACAAAGTCATTAGTAACCATAATACATATCAGAAATCACAGCACGTGAACCCCTAATGAGTAATTGCTTTTATCACCCCATGTACTTTTAGGAAAAGAAATACACCGTTTTCTAAGGCTGGAGTAGAAATTCCCAGCTACCAACACCAATGCAAGGGAGGGAGAATGGGCCCTATTTCAAAACTCAGGCTGTTCTGAAAATTAACTGGGCTTTGAAATATGTTAATATATTTATATTGGGATAGGAATGTGATTAATTTTCTGAGAATTCATGCAGAAAGAGCCAATAACAGCTACCATGGGCTAACATAGTAATACCAGGGAAACTGCCCAAATTGGCCATCTTGCTCCTGTTTAAAAACCCTGGGCAACTTGCTCCCTGCTGAGAATGGCTGGCGGGCTTCCCGGCTGTCCGCTGACCGTGAGCAAGCCTGTCCAGCAGCGGACCCATCCTGGAGTCTAAGCACTCTCTCTGTGTGTCCTCTCAGCAGGGCAGGTACTGTCCACAGTCATGAAAACAACTTTTTTTTCAGTTGACACTGCTATTGAGGTAGGAGTTGAGGGTGCTATTTCTCTGAGCCATCTGCTATTTTGATTGTCCTTCACCACAAGAGCACCAAGGGGGGTAGCGCTCTTGTTAAGTATTATGGTCAGGGCCAGGCTAAGAATAAGTCTCGTCATGCTGCTTTTGGAAGAGATGAGCGTCCTGCGGGTGACACTCAGCCTCTGAGGGTGGCTTGGGACAGAGGCGGGGGCTGACTGATGAGCGGCCAGGAGAGGTGTTCACACCAGCTGTGCTTGCGAGCCTGGGCTGTGATTTTTCTGCTTGTCCTGCTTCCATAATTGAAGCATTTTACAATTGAAATGGAAGCTGAGAAGCCTGGCAGTCCCCAAGCAATTCAAAAGCATAGAAATATTCCTTTTATTTTTGCCTGCAAAGCGATGAGCCATCGCGCCAGTGAGCCTGTCCTCTGAGAGAGTCGAAAGATCAGCACCTGGGTTCTAGGACAGGGCCCTACCATGTGTCACTGGGGACAAGTCACTTAGCCTCCCAGAGCAGCGGTCAGTTAACTTGCTCCATAAAGGGCTGGTCAGTAAATATGCACAGGGTGGGGCTAAAGTGGGTTCACAGTTGTGAGTGAGCGAAACAGCTTATTCTTCTGTTATCACTTATTGATTACTGCATTATTTCTCAGCCTAAGCCTACAAACATTTGCCCCACCCCACATTTTCAGCTTCACCTGACGCACAGCCTCTGCCACGGCCACTCCGCCCTGTGGAAGGAGCATGAGAGCCGCCTCAGGACATCATTTCATTTAACAGATGAACACAGATGTGTCTCCCAGTAAAACTTTCTAATGAACACAGGTATTGGAATGTCATATAATTTTCACATCATAAAACATTCTTCTTTTTTTGATTCTGCCCCCTGCCCCTCACTCCTGACATTTAAAAATAGAAAAACTCTCCTTAGCTCGAAGGCTGCATGTAAACAGAGTAGTCTAAAGTTGCTGCCCGCTGTTCCAGAACTTCGAGGTTCTTGTCCATGACAAGAAATTACAGTAGTTTCTCTTACTTTGTGCAATGACCAAATGCAAACACAGAAGCAAGAGTCCACTTAAAACACTTAAAGCACCACATAAGATATTAATAGGATGCTGTATTTTTTCAAGGATATTTTTCTTTTTTCTTTTTTTAAGATTCCACATAGAAGTGAAATCATGTGGCATTTGTCTGTGTCTGACTCATTTCACAGAGCACGATACCCTCTGGGTCTGTCCACATTGTCACACGTAGCAAGAGTCCCTTCCCTCTTTATGGCTGGATAACAGTCCGTTCTGTGTGGGTGTGTATCCCATGTTATGTAGCTGTTCTTTTGTCCATCTTCATCCATTTGCCCATTGATGGGCAAATAGGTTGCTTCCACATCTTGGCTGTTGCAAATAATGCTGTAACGAACACGGGGTGCACATATCTTTTCAAGCTAGTATTTTCATTTTCTTCAGATAGGTGCCCATCAACATAGGTTAATGATTTGGACACAGGCCAATTACAGAATAACAGACTCAAAAACACTAAAAAGACAACCCATTATCAGGCAGTGGTGGGAGTGAAGTTCAGTCTAATTTTAACCACCATGAACTTGAAATGTCTGTGGGCCACCCATCCACGCTTTCACACCTGCTCTCGGAGAACAGAGGCCCCACACCAGCAGCCTGCCCAGTAGTCCTCACCCGGAGGCTGATGGTCGTGTTTGGCAAAAACGACATTTAAATTTTTTGAATCTGAATGCTTTCTGTAGACCCAGGCCACATAACTTCCTATTGTCTCATGCCTGGAGTTATTGTAAGGACGGCCCCTGAAAACAAGAGAGGAACTATAACGCAGCAGCGTCCTGGTGAAGAGGCGAGCTCTGGCCCCAGACCACCTGCCCTGGAGCCCCTGCCCGATGCCTGCGAGCCGGGAGAGCCCCGACCAGTTCTCTACCCACAAATGGAAGACCCTAGAGACACTGCCTGGCTCATGGTAAGTGCTCGTTAGATGTTAGCTGCTCTCGCTGGTGGGGTTTGCTGCTGCCATGGAGAAGGGAAAAGAAGAGTCCAGGGCTAAAAGATAGATGTGTCTCAAACAGAGTTTGACAGGCCGACAGCAAGGCCCACCATAAATGGCTGGGAGGCGGGGGAGGCCCGGAGCAGTTGGTGGCGAATACACAGGACTCTCTGAGGACATGCGGGGTAGGACATCGACAAAGCTGGACTGAAAGGCCTGAGTTGGGGAGGAAAAGCTCCTCCTCTGCCCACGTATGTCCCAGACTTGGGGGCCTGTGAATTAAACTGACAAAGACAGATGAGTGAGAGAAAAGCCAAAGTTTAATCACCAAAACTGGGTAGGAGAGTTCTCAGAAAAATCTAACTCATGGAGGTGTGTAGAACTGGGGGCTTATTTATCATCTGAACAGAGGAAAGGGAGGGGCGAAGAGAAACTGAGTGACTTTTGGGAGAGGTGAGGAGGCCCTTCGGAGAGCAGATGGCAGCAGTGACGGTCTCGGTGGCGTGTGTGCGTGCGGCTTCTCCCTGGCGATGAGTCGCCCTCCCTGGGGGTGAACTCACAGGGCAGGGACTCAAAACTGGGTTCTCTCGGAGGCTCTGCTCGCAGGCAGATGAGGGAGCTGAGAAAGAGCCCATCCTAAACGCTCCCTGCACAAAGTAATCTTCACACCAGCTGCATCTTCTGGACCCCCTTGCCAGCATTTTATCAAGAGAAAAAAGAAACTTAAAAAGAACTCTGGATAGTAATAAAGGAGATGAGGTTGAGGGCACCGACATGTGTGACTAGCCCGCCACTGCGTTCCAGAGTCACTGCAACTTCACAAAAGGCTCCGTGGGTGTAAGTTGCCACGACTCTGCCTTTATTCTGCAGAATTTCTGATGGATGAAAAAGCCAGTGGTGGGCAGAGGACACCTCGTCACCAAGACAGAGGTATGAGATGAGATGAAGTGTCCAAGAGAAAGGGGTAGGGGCGCAGACAGCTGCGGAGGCCCCGCCACCAGCTGGCTGCAGAACTCTTCCTAGTGAAGCCCAACTCAGAAAGCAGTGCATCCGGGAGCCAGGGAGCTGCGGCGCGGGGGCGGACACAGCTTTCTCGAGAGAAGGAAGGAGATTCAAGTCATGTTTTCGAGACATTTATATTTTACAGCCCTTCTTTATGGCCACTAACTTTTTATTTCAAGGTTTACAGCACCCCCGCTGAAGAATAACCCAGAGGTCTCATGTGAATTGTCATCATCCTCCACGGGTTCTGCCTTCTCAGCTTGTTTCCCGACCTTTTGGATCAGGGAAGCTCTTTTTATAAAATAATCAAGCTGGACACCCAGCCTCTTCGGGTGCGCCGTGCCGGGGCGGACCGTCCTGCTTCGATCGCGGCGCCCTTTGCCGGCCCCGCGCTCTCCTGCTTTCTCGGGAGAACCCTCAGACGCGGAGCTCTCTGCTTTCCTTTGTCAGCCCCCGGCATTTCCCTGTTCTGCCCACGACTCAGCAGAGCTGCTTACTCTGTGTCAACTCCTGTGTCAACTCCTATTCTCACGATGGCTACTGTCCCAGAAGTCCCTCAGGGCATGCCTCCTTAGTTACACTTCTGCCTGCTGCTGACCCAAATGCAGAATTCACTCAGCAAGAGCTGAGGCCACCACCATAAACAAAGGCAGCTTGGGGAGTAGGTAAAAGAAATGTTATGAAAATCTTTGATGGGAATGGAAGGCATCTACCAAACATACTTAACACATCAAATTCATGCTCTGCAAAGGAGCCGACAGGGGCAGCGGGTGGAGGGCCCTGTTTCTGCCACAGCCAACGTCCCTGGCAGAGGTCTCTGAAGCTTAGTCCTTCCCCAGCCCCGTGACCTTGGACAGGGGGCTCTTTCTCTACCGGCCACAGGCTTCCCAACCCAGTGACGAGAAGTGGACTCCTGAGAAAAGTAACCGAACAGGCTCACAGTGTCCGTGGTCTGAGCGCGAGCCTTTTCCCCTGGGTGCAGCTTTCCCAGCAGTTCACATTTTTCTCATGGCTTTTAGGAAACGAACGGACTCAGTCGTGTCCGTGAGCGGTGTCCCAGCATCACGGGGAATGGAAAACAGGAGCTGTGCAGCTGTGCCCGCTGTGGCTGTGACCTTCAGGATGGGAAGGAGAGAGCACATTCTTCTAAGACTGTTCTCCTTCAGTGACAGAGGGGACCGTCAACTGACCTAAGGGTGCACTCTTTACACTACACATTGTTAGGCATACTCTGCAAGTAATTTACCTTCCATTTAAGAAAAATTTTTAGATGAAAATTGTAAATGTTTCAGGCCTTTGGGGAAAATTGAACACTCTAGGACCTACTATCTGAAAATTGTCCTCTGCTTTCTTCTCTCATTATTCTTTCTGGCTACCCATCCAGGTCCACCTCTGAGGCAGTGTTAGTTTTGCATGGTGGGGAAAATAAAATCCAAGGGATGAATTACCCCATGGTTCACGGCATTAGGCAATGCATTTAGACCATCTCAGTTCATTCAAAGAGAAGACCAGCAGGGAAAACTCAGGCCACGCAAGTCCACACCCAGGCTCTGCGGACAGCACAGCAGGTGGGAAGTAAGTTCACGTGAGCCGAGCGAGAACGTGAGGGGGAGGCACAGAGATCCGTCGGGTCGGTGTTCGTGCTGTTGCAGCACAGTCTGAGGCAGAAATTCGTTTTCTCCTGGTTGTTTTCCGAGCCTTATTATTCTTTAGAACTGTTCATGTATTTTAGATGTAAGACTCCGAAGGGATATATGTTCTTTCTACTTCATTTTCATTAGTCTAATAATTCTACTTGTGAAAGCAATGTGTAAGTTTCTCCAAGAAGACAATTTTATCTTATTTATGAGAGAAGCTGGGGGAGGGGAATGCAAGTCTTGGGTCAGAGCAGCCGCTGTGTTTTCCCACTCCCCAGCTGCGGTGTGCAGAGGACGGGGTGAACAAAGACAAGCAGCAAGGAGGCAGCCTATTCATTCATTCATTCGCTCATTCACTGAGTCATTCATTTGATCACTTACTCATTCATTAACTCCCTCACTCTCACTCACTCACTTATTCATTCCCTCACTCTCATTCACTCACTCATTCATTCATTCTCTCATTCATGTACTCCCTCATTCATTCATTCACTCACTCACTCACTCACTCATTTTTCATTCATTCAGTCGTAAGTGCAGTGGCCAGGATTCAAGGGAACTTGGGAGACACAGAACTGCTGGGTGGCAGCTAGATCCCAGTGCCCCGTCTGTGTGCAGTGCCCCACCCTTGTCTGTGACTGCCAGTCACACAGCCCATCCCGCTGAGCTCGCTCCGGTTGTAGTTTAACCCACGTCTGAGGAATGATGAGCAAGCTCAGAAGGAGTTGCGCAGCGCAGGAAGCACAGGCCTTCCAAATGCAGTGGAATGAGCAGAATGCCCCACATCCTCTCTCTTCGGACCCAGCGACACAGCGACGCCAGCCTGGAGGCTGTTTCGAACCCGAAGTGACGAACGTCATGAGCTCTGCACATGTGCATCAGCCCACATCTCCTCATTGACGGAATCAGGGCCATTCAGAGGTGGAGCTGGTCTTCCCCTGAGATGGTCTAACCTTCTCATTCTCAAATTAAGAAGTCAGGGCTCAGATTCCAACCCCAACCCGCCCTGTCCTCCCCACAACGCTCTCTAGAAGAAGACTCGTGATGAGACCGAGAAAGCCTGGCCACGTGGCCTCAGGAAGCCCGCCTCTTCCCCACCGCCCAGCAGTGCCAACCCCAAGGGCAAGTCTCCAGGCCAGCTGCAGGTAATCAGGGGAACCCCGACTTCTGCCCCACTGCCCAGACACCAACTGCGTGCCCTTCCTGTTGCTGCCCGGACGGCCTCGCTCACTTACAGGCTTAATGCAACACAAATGTTGTGTTTTTTCTTCACTTTAATTTTTTACTGTATTTTTCCATTACCATTTAGTCCCCTTACTCCCCCTGCCCCCTGCAATCACCCCACTGTTGTCCGTGTCCGTGAGTCCTTTTTCCTTTTTGCTCAGTCCCTCTACCCTCAACCTTCCCCCCAACACTAGCTGTCGTCCTGCTCTCTATTTATGAGTTTGTCCCCATGTTCCTTGTTAGTTCAATGTGTTCATTAGATTCCATTTATGAGTGAGATCATATGGTACATGTCTTTCTCTGATTGGCTTATTTCACTTAGCATAATGTTCTCTGGGTCTATCACTGCTATTGCAGTGGGTAAAATTTTCTTCCTTTTTGTGGCCAAGTATTCCACCGTGTGTCCGGCCCACAGGAACAACGGACTCATGACCTTTCGGCCCTGGGGGTCGGAGTCTGGCAGGAGCCTCACCGGGCTGACACGGAGGCGTGGGCAGGCCTGCGTCTCCTGCGGAGGCTCCGGGAAACCCACCTCCTCGGGCTGCCTGCTTCCCTCGGTCTGTGGCCCTGCTGCCCAGCTTCAAAGTGACGACCTCAGGCCCGGTCCTCAGGGGCCACCTCGCTGGAGTCTACTGCTCCGCCTCCCCTCCCCTGCTCCCGGTTTTAAGGCCCCACCTGGACAATCTGTGACAATTTCCCTATGTTAGAGCCCGCTCGCTAGTGACCTTCAATCCTTTCTCCATGTAGCCTGCCAAGTTCACAGGATCTGGGGCCTGGAGGCAGACATCTTTGCAGAAACCTTATCCCACTTCCCACACCTGCTAACATGAAGTTTATGCTCCGAATAATTTCTATGACCACAAACCTGGCGTTTTCATTTCTGGAAAGTTTTCACTTCCCTGGATCCTCTAACTTCGTATGACATGTCCCCCGGGAATTTTTACTGCTTCATAAAAGAGAATATTCCAGGGGGAGGACCAGTTCTTGACAACAATTCAACCACAAAGTAATGTCCATCGTTCGTTTGCCTTTTAGTAGATCTCAGAGGTGTTCAGCTTCCCCACGAGGAAATGTGATGTTAGTCCTACAGTTTTATAAATGACAGGATCGCGATACAAACATTTCCAGGGCATGCAAGTCAGTCCCTGTGAGGGAATGAAATAGTTCAACCAGCTTCTAGAAATTTTGGCATGGGGCATGTGTGTGCATGAAAAGCTGTGTGTGATGTGCCATTGGTACTAAATTCAAAAGTGAGGTTAAAAAGTTAGAACCCAGGCTCCCTGCATTTTCTCCCTTCTTGCCACCCACTCTGAGCAGGAAACGATCAGGATCCTCCCCGCGGTGATGTGACTCGGACGCGCTTCACACACTGCTGTCTAAGCTGCAGCCTCCCCCGAGGGTGCCTTGGCGGGGGGCTTCAGGGCAGCCCACCTAAACCCCAGGCACCTGAAGAACTTTCTGGGTGGGGGGGCAAGAGGGAGCACGCAGGAGAGGGGCGACGTGACAGAAACTCAGAGGGTGGGCGAAACTTCTGGGTTTATTCAGGCCAAAGCTGGAGACTTGGAGGCTTTCTGAAAACGTAATTCATGGTCACCATTGCTAGAAAACTTTCATTCTCTGCATTTTAAATTTTATGTTTTATGCAGTTGAAATTATATGTCTTTTAACTTAAAATAACTGCTCCTTTTGCTCTGGTCTGGAACAGGCAAGGAGATGGGGAGGCTGTTACAGGGAGAAGTTTTGTCTGAGGCGTCAGTCAGCCTGCCCTGCTCTTGGACAGCGACTCAGCCCTCAGCTGCAGAGCCCCAGGCCTCTGCCTGCAGGTGTGCCCTTGGCCTGCCCCAAGGGGAGGGGGAGGGGGGCAGTTCAGTGGCTCACATTTTGGCACCCTGTCAGTCCTGCTATTTTCATGAGATTAGCACAATGTTTGTGGTCCAGTATTTTTGTCACGGCCATCAAACAATTACCTCGTCAGACAACAAAGAGAAGCCTCTAGGCTGCAGATTAAACAGCAGCATCAAATTTAAACAAAACCTCAAAATTAATCTGCACACACGGACACACACAGTCGCTCTTAAGGATGAAGAATCCTCGTGAGATTAACACCTGTAGAGAAGGTAGATTTAGTTATTCAAAATTGAGCATTTTGGGTTCCTTCCTGGTTCTACGACTATTGCCATCATTTTTCCACGATAAAAACATTGCATCTTGTCAATCACCTAATGTAAGAGGTTGAGCCTCTGGGAAGAAAAAGAATAAGGAAGGGAACCTTTTGCTTAAGTAGGAATGTACAGCTTCTTGCCAATGATGAGACTATTTTAGACTTGTTTCAAGAGAGAAATGGTGGAGAGCTGCAGTTCTTAAAATAAGTGTCATATATGTTTTCCTCATTTCAAAATCTAGGGTCTGAGCCAGAGAGAGACTTAGGAATGGAAACTTGGGGACAAGGAAGGAACGCGGACGTGTGTCTGCTGGCTTCACTCTCCTCTGAGCCGAATCAGGTTATTAACCTCCGTGTTCTTCCCGAGATGACCTTACCAAGTAAGCAGCCATCCTGAGTGAATAAGTAAAACATAAAAGAAAATGACCACAGGGAACAGACACCCTTAAAACGGACAATGCTGGGGATACGCACAGTGCTCACCTGGGTAGACTAGAAATCTTTTGGCGCAGGGGTCTGAGATCGCGGCCACGGGAACTGAACGCGTGCCCGGTGCTGCCACGCAGAGCTGGGCGTGCATCACTGCCATGGACAAGGTGGGTCAGATTCCAAACCCCGTGTCCTCCCACTCACTGACGACACACGGCTCGGTAGCCACCACCACCTAGATCACCTCTCGCTTCCCTTCACTTGCCAGAGTGAAAGAAAAGCATTGTCCCAAAGTTTCATCAAACATTTTTTAAAGTTGGAGGAATACGTGCCTGTTTTAAATCACGGTTTATAAAAGAGGACATTCCCAATGCGGACCATCAGGAGGCACTAACCCATCTCTTCCATGTTCCAGGAAGCCCCTGTGGCCCTTCCTCCTCCTCTGGTCACTGGGTGACTGGTGTCGTGCTTCGCCTGTGCGATGCACACCGACATTTTTGTGTGCCCCATACACAGGATTATCACCCCCATGGTGTGTAACCATCATACTCATGTATAATGCCCATCCTTATTTTTCCTTCAAAAATTTGGGCAAAAAGTGTGTCTTATCCATGGTAAAATGTTCTCTATTGTAAAGGTAGTATTTGATGACTAGAAGTCATAGACAACCTGAAATAATGTACATTTGTGCTTCTGACTTTTAAAAAATTGCTGCCTTTCTGCACTATAAAGAAAAACATTCCGTCAAAGTTAGTACCTGGAGTTGGCTTGCAGCTCGCATCCCAGGGAATGCGTCCGTAGATCCCCAACGAGAACCGTGAACACAAAGAGCAAACAGGAACCTAGTGACCTGTTAACTGGGCATACCGTTCTCCACCTTCTCCTCACCTCCTAATCAGGACTTCATTTTCCAAACCAATAAAAGACCATTCTGCCTTGTTTTCTGGGAGTATCAAGAGAATACCCATCCATTTGTTCACAAAGAATATGCTATTTTAAGACACTGAGAGAGCCCAGTGTGCCAGAGGTGATCAGTGAGTGGACAGGTACTGAAGCCACAGGAGCACAAGGCAGGGTACAGGGGAGATGTTCAGGAGAGGTGGTACCCACAAGTCATTTCGGAGGCTCCCGACACTACCTCTGTTGGCAGACTGAGGGCACCCACGCTGACTGGATTTAGGCATGTGGACAACAGGGGGAGGCATGGAGTCTGCCCAGACACCTCGGGGCCTGGCTGCCGGGGTCCGAGCAGGTGAGACCTGGGTTGATAGCAACAGGAAACCACGGGGGTTTGGCGCAGGCCAGTGGCACAGAGTGGTGCTTACGGAGTCTAATCCGGCGGCAGACTGTTTTCAGGACCTCATTCTGAGATTTAATAATAGGCAAGAAATTCTGTTGGAATTAACCTACCCTCCCTCGCCCTCACATCCGGTCCTCATTGGAGGTGAGGAACAGTTGGTTAATACCTTCTGAATAATGGCCCCTTCCCAGCCTTGAAGTGGGAGTCTCATCTAAGATGACAGGATCTGAACTGAGGCATAAAGGTGCCTTTGACGCGATGTAGTCAACCCCTCTGCGGAGGAAGTGGACACTTGCCCTCAGGTCTGCGGCGGCCCCAGAAGTCCTGATGCCTAGCCATTTGTTCCTTGTCTTGCTCAGAGACTCAGCGGCTCTGCCTCCCTCCGCTCGGGGCCTCTCCAAGATCCACTGTCGCTCCTGCCTCCCAGAATCGATGGCTTCCGGGTGGAGGCTCCTCGAACTCTCCAAGCCGAGGGTCGCTCCACCTCTGAGATTCCTTCTGCCTTCCTTCCTCTGGCTTACACCATAGCTGCTCTAGAAGATGCTCCCCAGTTACCTCTGCTTATTCCTTTCCTCTGTGTCCTCAGTTCCTAGTAATGAAAACACTATTTTTCTGCATTTTGGAGGGAATGATTTGTTCTAGACAGGGAAAAAAACTTTGCAACTATATGCTATTTCTTTAACTGCTAATGGTGAGTCACCTGAGTGGTTTTTTAAAGCTAAGTTTTCTATACGGACATATCACCTATTCATTCTTTTAGAGCCAAGTCTATTAAAATATAAATTAACTTTTTTCTTCATGCCAAGAGGCGCCATCATTAAAAGGCATCCACCTTCCTGCCGAAACCAGCTCTCCCACATCTTTCCCATTTTATATCAGCAATACCATCCTTAGAGTTGCCCGGAAAAAAATGCGGAGTGGGCCCTGCCTCCTCCGTGTCCGCCCCTCCCCACATCCATTGTAACAGGAGACCCTCTTGGCCCCACCTCCAACCTTAGTCAGAGGTTGGTCAGAGGCTTCTGGCTGCAGTGGGAGCCAATGGAATGGCTGGTCACCAGCTGTTTCTCATGGAGACGATGAGACCGATGATAAGAAACAAATTAAACTGAAGTTTGGAGTGGTTTAGGTTCAACTTGAGGAATAACTTCCTGTGAAAAGAGATACCAAAAATTGGAATGGCTTTCCCAGGAAGATAACACAACATTTTCTGGATGTCTCCCAAAATGGAATAAGTTTGCCCTTGGATGGTTAAAACGATACCCTTTTATTGTAACACAATGCCTCAAGAGTATTTCCCTACTGAGATTCTTTAACCCGTTTTTCTCAAAATAATGAGAAAAGTAGACATTATTATGAAAATGACAAAAGAGCACTTTTAAAAAACAGTTACAAGATCATTTCAGCATAATGTCAATTTGTGATCTGATCATGGTTCAATGCGATCCATCGTTTTTGGGGTGTTTGCTAACGAGATGATCCAGACACACCCCTCGATCTTGGTTTGCTCCCTCTGGACTCAACCTGCAGGGCGGTGTGTGAGACGGGCTCCTGCTAGAGCTCTCGAGGCGGGCTTAGGGGGGCGCCGTGAATTCTTCCTGCAGCGATGTTTGGGAAGTTCACGGAGAAAACAACTTTCGAGGGGGGCCCTGAAGGGTGGACAGGACTTTGGTAGAGTTAGAGAGGAAGAACGCTTTTAAGATTCCTTCTAAAGGGATCAGAATTAGTAAGGTCTGGAAAGGGTAAATGCTTGAGCTAGGCAAAGGGTAGAAGGATGTGGCAAGGGTAGGCGCTGGCAGTAATAAAAACAGTCCAAACAAGAGTATGACCCCCCCAGTTCCCCGTCAGGGAGGTACTGACGTCCAGGGCGGGGCTGACCTGGGAAGGCCAGGATGAGGGTGGGGCAGTGGGACCCAGCAGATGCACTAGGAATGCCAGAATCCGAGCTAAGGGATCTTGGGAAACCTGTCTGAGGTCAAATAGAAGAGAGATCCCCACAAACAGTCTCACTGGAAAGCTGCACCCCACCCAGGGGGCAGGGCAGAGGCGGGGCCTCAGTGCCCTGGCCCTGGTTTGTCAAACACCCAGGCTGCCTCTGCCAGTCCTGGGTCACCTTTGTGACCTCCGCCACATCCCTGCCCCAGCAGCACCGACATTTACTCAATATTTGTCTTTAACTTAAATCATTGTTTTTACTTAAAAGATGAAAACGTTGGCATTACCCTAAGTAGAAAAACAGTGTCATTTGCTATTAATAGAATAAAACCATAGAAGCAAATTCAACTAAAGGGAAATGATGCTATTAAATTCCAGTTAAATGTCACTCTCTGCCTGTGGCTTTGAGCTTGACGCCGGCTCCGTGAAACTTCCGGGGTGGAATCTGTTACACGCTGAAGACCTTCTTGCACTAAACTGATAGAAGGATGGAAACAATTGAAGCAGGGAGCTGGTCGCAGGCTGTCTAGTGCGGTGAACAAGGACCAACTTTTAACAAAGACTTTCTTTGGAAGGCAGCGCTCACCTGTCAGCCTGCGCACGTCTCGTTATTGTCAAGTCACCCTCCTTCTAACACTCGCTCTTCGTTTCTTTTGGTTCTTACTTGTAGTTTCTGCAAGTGTGGACTTAAGCAATAAAACACGGATCATGTGTCAACTGTGCCTGGCTATAAGTAAGAGAGAAAATGTGTAAAGAGTGGAGAAGCTTTATTTTACATGATACGAGTGAAAACCAGAAAGGCTGCGTGCATCACACGCCTGTGCTCTCCGTTCAGGGACGATGACGGTGGAAATCCAACAAATCAAAAGAGCCCTGGAGCTTTCCACCTGAAAGGCTCTTTCCAACGCGGGTTCAATCCAATTAATTGATCTTAACTTAATTGATCTTAACCACCCATAGACACACTCCAGGCAATCGGAATAATTTAGATGATGCTACAGTCTGAAATCCGAGCAAGACAAGATTCAAATCGCATTTTACTTAATTTGATGAGTCTCACCCGTGTGCACTTGGAGCGGCTGATTCAGAGGTGGGCGGCAGGGCAACCACGGCCTCCTGCCCGGGGCAGTGCCTCGTACCTGAGGTTGGTGAACAGCGTCTCCAGCAGGGACAACTCCCCCGGGCGGGTGATCTGATTCCCTCTGATGTCTGTATCACAGTAATAACATTAACAGCGTCCCTAACGACAGGTAATGAAATTTCAGACGTGCCGTAGGCGCGGGCTCCTCTGCCGGCAAGGCCGGCCGCCGCCCACACAGATTCCTTTCTGTCGGGGGCACCAGTTTTCCCACTTGCTCAGCGTGTGGGAAAGCCGGGGCGGAATCAGCAAAAACAGACAACTACTGACAATCTTCACCTTGCAAACCCGACACCCCTACTTGTAAGAATAATTCCTTGTGCTACCCTTGCCTCAGCCTGTGCAGATGTCAAGGTGAGGAAAATGTCTAAAACAGTCTTAAAGAATAGAATGTGGCTGCCAGGGGTGGGGTGGGGGACTGCAGAGCAGGTATGAAGGGCATAAAGGCTCGGTCCCATGAGACAAGTAAACTCTACAGATCTGCGGCACACACGACATCGTCCCTACAGGTAACGATGCCGGATCGTACAGTGTAACAGTTGTGGAGAGACAATCTCAGGTGTTCTCACCACGATAAAAAGAAAAAAGAAAGTGGCTGGATCGACATTAATTGGGCACGAGTACAGGAATACTGGCTGGGAACATCCTCTAATGTCTGGCAGTGATGGTAGCTTAATGCAGAGGAAAAAAAACCCTGACTTTGACGTCCCCCAAAATCGCTTATATCACTGTAAATGTGATTTAGAAAGAAAAGAAAGGTTAAGTGCCATTAGGAGGAATTGAGACTCCTCCTCACTTGTAATTTAATTAGCGGTGAGTCAGTTAAAAAAAATATTGAACTGTGTCTTTAAAGAGCTTTCCAATGAATAATTAACACTCAGGGTGAGCGCCATCACCCTGACTTCACTGTAAACTTGGAATCTGAAAATTCCTCTCGGCCCAGAAATGTTTGAAAACTGGGAGGACAGGTTGCTTTGTGCGGCTTGCGCCTGACTGTAACCCCCAGGAGGGGGCTGTGTGTGGGGACCACGGTTAGAAGTCCTCATCCCCGGTCTTCCCAACCTGGTAGAAAGGGCTTCACTCTGTGTGTGCGTTTGGAAGACAGGTCTTAGTTCTCAGGGCAGAACTGGAAGTGCAATGAGGGGCAAGTGAAGGAGAGGAGGAGGCTGTGGCTGAGTGTGTACACGCATGAGCCCAGAAACTGAAGCTACTTGAAAACGAAGCAATTATCAGACAAAATTAGGAACAGTGGGCAGGTACTGACCATTGCCAGGCAAGACAAGGAAGGCATCAGCCAGTGGACGTCGAATCCGTTTTACTATGGACCCAAGTCGCAGAATTTCCAAAGACGCCAGGTAAGTGGACCATGCGTGTTCTGGTATTTGTGATCATCTACCATTTTTATTAAAAGCACCTCACTGAATGAAAACCAGGGGAGTGCTATTGCTCTAACATGGCTGCTTGAGTTTGAAATTCAGTAAGCAGGACAACGTAGCCTTGGTTTCAAAATGCGTAATGCATTCCCATTCACTGCAGCAGGTGTTTTTAAGACCCCGATTCCAAATTCAATCACACTAAAGCATTCATTTGAAAGTTCTGAAAATCATTTCGGCTTCCTTCTGTTGAGATAAATTGCCTTCTTGTTTTAAAAGTTCAGATTCCACCTGGATTTATCAGCTAGATCAGAAAGCAAAAATGTCGTGCAATGATGGCTTGTTTTGGCTTCAATGAGAAGGAAAGGGAGATTGTAAAATCACCAGAATTTTCTCATGTATTTTCGTTAACTTGGGGCCGATGTGTACTGAGTCTTACTACAAGCACGGCTGGGCTTCGCTGGTGCTGGGTGTGGACGGATACAGAAGCCCTCTGCGTAACCTTGAGTAATCAGCTCACTAACGTTTGCATGTGTTCAAAAGTCTATGGATTATACAATAAATGCTCACTCACAGGCACCTGAAAAGAGCAGAAAACTTGGAGCTTGAACTTGGCTCTCATTTTCTGGCAGCGAAAGTGAAAGTGGAAAGAGAGATGATTTATTGTCGTGGTTGTGGTTGTGTTTCTGAGAACAAGGAGGCACTGATGCTCCTCCAAGGTGGCAGCACCTGCCCTGGGTGTGAGTGGCTCACTGACCGACACTTACTCATTCAGCGAAGCCAGTGACCCTGCACCAGCATAGGACTGATTTGCTTTTGCCACGTCAGGTACTTTGATGGGAGACTGTGGCCAGTCACACACACACAGCAGAGGCGGCGAATTTTGTTCTATTTTGGAGAATTTGCAGCACGGTCATTCACGTGTCAAACAATTTGAGCTAACACCCCCTTTTTAACTGGTCCAAAATATCTTGGTTTCCATTATGTTGTTTGCACATACAAAAAATAAAAGGGCTCCATTCTTCTGATAACAGCTAACAGTAAGACATCCAGAAAGATGCACGGGGAAATACTTTACAACTATTAACTGTAATGTGCTCCGAAGGTTGCCCAAGTTCAGTGTCATTAAAAGCTTTTTATAGATGATTTCCTAACAGGACATAATGGTTCATAATGACTTTGATATTTTCACTTTACTCAAAAGTTCTGTGTTTTTTTAAGAACACATTTCAATTATTATCAAATAAACTCAAAATTTGTTGGCAGAGACAAACATCAGTATATAATGCCATAGAAGTACATGTTATAGTTAACCATCCAAGTTCCAACAACGAGCAACAATACCACCATAGCATGATTTTTGGAATTCTATTCTGTGACTGGTCTTTATAAATGTTTCATTCCTGGGGCCCCATAGAATAACTGGATAGGCAGGTGACTTGCTTGGCTTTGGTGAAAAAGGTTATCGTGAGGTCTGCCGAGGTCTGGCAGTATCTGGAAATTGAAATTCTTCACTCATTAATGTGGATTCAGGGAATAAGGCTGTGTGGCCCTGTTGACTGAGATACCATTCTAGCGAAACAAACGCTGAACGGTTGTAACTTTGTGTAACTTTGTAACCCGGTGCTCATTCACTCAGCAGATGTTCACGGAGCCCCTCCAAGCTCATCACAGTGCAGAGCATGAGGAGGGGACCGTGAGGGGACGGTCTGAACCCCACGGCACCGACCAGGAGGGCGGGCTGAGCCAGAGCAGCTCACAGACACATGGGGACAAGCTGCAGTGGGTGCTACGCTGCATAAAGGCTCTCCTACCACGTGGGGGACACAATGAGCACCCCGGGTGCCCCTGGGGTCACTGACGGCAGCTGGGCAGCACCAGGCTTTGGTAAGCCTGGTGGGACAGAGGAAGAAGAAGACAGTCTCCTCTTCTCATTTACGTGACTCAGCTTTCGGTGGGAGGAAAACCTCTGACCTAGAAATCCCATGATAACCGGTAGGAATTTCATTCATGGAGGCACTGTAAAAACGTTACAAGGGCAAACTCGGAGAGTCTCACAAAGACTGTGAGCAGAGTCTTGTTTCCTTTCAGTCAAACGATCTGTTTGTGTTACTCAACAAGCATTTCTTTACTGAGTATCTACTATGGGCAGAGGCTGTGCCAGGGAGCGGGAGAGGTGGGGGGCGTAAACCAAGCAGCCTTACCCTTTAAGAGTTCCCCATACGAAGACCTACTCCTGTGCCCATCCCCGCTCCCCCACGAAGGCAGCCTTGTGGGCATCTGGCTGGCTGGCCTCCCTTCCCCAGAGGTCTGGGTCACCTATGGTCTGAGTGGCCCGACTAAGGGGTTGTGCATGTGGACAAAGGATGGGCGTGTCTGCAGTGGGCTTGTACTGGCTCCTCAGAGACCAGTGTGCACACCTCCTTTCAGCTCTGCAGCTGCTGGCGGCTGCGGTGGGAGAAGCCGCCCCACGGCGAAGGGCGAACACTGTTGATGGCTGGCATTCGGTATGGAGGCAGCCGCACTGATAAACACCACTTCATACCACTGACTCGTTTCATAGTGGCCAGCGTGTCCACTGAAGTCGTGTTGAGTCAGAGTTGTTTTTCGGGACAGCTGATGTGCGGACACACCACTGTGTACAACACTCACTTCTAAACACACCTCTTGTACACTGCGGGTGCTCCCGTGGACAAGCCTTCAGTCTGTGTGTATGATCTCCGGAGGGAGGGAACTCAGGGTCACTGTGACTTCCGCAGTCCCCCAGCGCTGGGCAAACAGGGTCACGCACGGACACTCTCTGATCGCGGTAAAAGCGCATGTCGTTAGCAACAGTCACTTTGCTCTGTTTCTGTTACTCAGAATTCTACAATGCTGCCCTTTGAAATTACTCTGACAGTGAATCGCTTTCCCTCTCCCTGTGGGGTAATTTCATAAACATGAAAATAGCAAGTACTTGCAGCCCAGAGAGACACCTCCCAGTCAATGACAGTCTCTCTGGTCCTATGCATCCCTGGCACTGCCAAGCACTGGGACTCAAGCCACCAGCTTGGTCTATTTCTCGGTCCTGCTCTCGGCAGTGGGCCATACCCAGCAGGTCTCTTTCAGAGACCCAGCTTGCTGCTGGGGGGTTGTGAAGAGTCTGGAGAAAGGGCGGGCGAGGTGTGAGGGGTGCGCTTTGGGAGCAGCAAAGGGTCCTTGGCAGGGACCACAGGTCTGTGGCAGTGACGTGGGGGCAGACGGCAGCAATACCAGCCACAGACAAGTGTCCCAGGGACCTGGCCTTTCTCTGTCTCCATTTTTCAGTCCTCCAGTCAGACAGCAAAGCTCGGTTCTCGCATCTGCAGACCGCGGACTGTGCTGCCCACAATGGTCACGCAGGGGCAGACGCTCACAGAGCAGAGGTGCGTGCGCAGAGAGCCGCCTGGGCCCGCTCGGGACCGTGGAAGAGAACCGCAGACGACTGAGTCTCTCCCCTGCTTGGCCCGTTTCTTCAGAAAACCACTTCGTGTTCAATCACTTTGTCCATTTTTAAATGGAAAAAATGTTCATATTCTTTATTCTAGCAAAACTGAAAGTAGGGAGTGGATGACAATTTGATCCTGCACCCTGAGACGGTAAAGAAAGTCACTGCCTGGCTTTCTTTTCTCTCAATCCTAGTGTGAGAGGTGGGAGGGGAGGGGTTGAGGGTGCTCGGCCTTGGTGATGTAACTGCCTTGGTTTATGTCACATCAGAAGATGAGACAGCGTCCACTTCCTTTCCGGTCCTGCCAGAATTCCCAACGTGCAGACCACGTGGCTTGCTATCAGCCTGAAGCCGTCTGTCCAGGTCACTGTCCTGACCCCCGCCCTCTCTGGTGGCCTTGAGTAAACCCCAGTCCTAGGGGAGGAAGCCGAGGCAACCCGGCCGTGTCCCCATTTCGCTTGTCCAGTGGTTTCAGAAGTCTCATCCTGAAAAGAAAAGGCTTCGCACAGGCGTTGTCTTCCCTCCATGTTAATGACAGGCTAGGGACTCTGTCCTGCCAGCCAGCATGGCCGGTGTGGCCCCGGTGCAGCCGGCAGCTTTGCCATCCGGGGGGTCTCACAGCACTTCCCAGCCCCGCCCCTGTGGACCCAGGAGGGTGGCTCCGTCCGGCTGGTCTGTGACCGCGTTTCTGTGCTGGTTTCCCCTGAATCCCTGGCTGGGTGGGCGTCACACTTTTTGGGTCAGGGATACAGCAGCCTCGTCCATCACCCGCACTCCGGCTGTGACCAGTTCTCTGGCCTGGGCTGGGCCAGAGGAAGTGCGAACATCCATGTTTTTGAACCACGGATTCACACAGAGCTGAGGATCCTCTGGGGGGAAACACACACACACGTAAAACAACTCAACACTCTCTAGCGTTTGAGTCCAGACATGTCTGACAGACGGGGGCAGTGGAAACGGGTCAGCAGATCAGGCTGGTGAGAGAAAACTCCCAGGATGAGCCAGGCGCGGTCCCAGCAACAAACGTGCGCGGGGCCCCTGCCCTGTGCCACACCCTGCACTGAGGACAGACCTCAGTTTTGCGTGGAGACGGAGACTAATGAGAGAATAAGGAGACCAGCCCATAGGGCCTTCTGGGTGTGCTTCTGGCCATCGGGGCAGGGTTACAATTATGGTTTTCATAGCCTCATGGGTACAGGGTATGGGGGGCAGGGGCGCGGGAGAGCTGGAATGCACCCCATCCGCATCTCTGGTACACGTGGCCGATCTCCCCTGGACCGGTTCTAGGGTAAGTGCACCAGGCATCCAGACTGCTGCCAATAAATCCCCACTGCTGTTTGCCTAGCACAGGAGGAACTGCCAGTTGTGATATCATATAACAATAATAAATGCAAATAACAACGAAGAAAAGCGGCATCAGTGGTTCAAACAGCTGGTGTCCTGAGGTCCCCCAAGACGACAGGAGTTAACTGACAACAGCAAGGCACCCGAGGGGCCACTGAGGCCCAGTTCGGCCACTGCCAAGAGGCAAACACCCGCATGAAAACTCAAGTATCCGCCCCACTGACCACCGAGTAGGCAGTGCACGGCTCACAACGCCGAGGGCCAGGCGTCTCCGAGGGAGCTGCACTAACTCCAGAGCAGGATGCAGGAAAAACGACAGTGCTCGGTAGTTTATTAGGACGCCCTTCAGAGAAGCAAAACCCTGCCAAGTTTGGGAGGAATCCATAAAGCAACTGCGACCCTCCTTTACTGCCATTTTAAATTAATTTCCCCAATGCTACCACCTTTTAAAGACACCCTGCCAGCTCCTCAGGGAGCACATCAACCTTCGACCCTACGCTAACAACCAGCGGCCGGCGGCGGTGGAGATGTGCTCATTTGTTTCTCTTCCACACCAACCGCGTGGCCAGTGTTGCACTCGCCCACGCCATCGCTGGGCACCTTCTGGACTCTTCTTCTTTGTCAGGTTTTCATCAGGCCTCTCAGCAAACTGCTCCGAGTCTGCGTGTCCCGGGTGCCCCTGGTCTGAAACCAAATGTTTAACATTTACATGTGCTAGGATTGTTTTGACTACTTCTTGGGTGAAACTATTTCTTCAAATGAAGCATTTTTAGATTTGGGGGGCCAAGTCTTCAAATGATATATCAGCGTTGATGTCATACATTTTATCATCCACAATTAAAACTGAACATTCCTGTTTACATATTAGTTTCGGTGAGCTGTGGACAGCAGTTGGAGGCGCTAGGCCCCCACTCACACTGAGCAACTTCTGGAGAATATAATGATACTCCAGCTTTTGAAGTATTTTGGCTACAACAGGATTTTCTATGGCAAACATACACGATGAGAACATACCATCTGTCGTGTAAATAGTTAATGAAGGGACAAGCCCATGAGAGATCAGGCTCCAGAAGCAGAGAAGCGTCTCGATCACAGTGTGGAGTTTGTATGTAGCCTGGAGGAGGCCCAGGACTCCGTGTTGGGAGATTATATCACGTCTTCACCCAGGAGCAGCGCCACACACCCCTGGACCCTTCCACGGCACCTACAGACACCTCGGTTTCACCGTCTAGGCCGTGGGGTCCCCACTCGGTGAGAGCTATGACAATCAGTATTGTTTGTATAGTAATGTATTAATTATAGAAGTTTTTGCCTACCATTGTTTTTATTAATATGGCAATGAGCCAGTTATATTGCAGTACACTTTTATAAGGAGGAAGAACTTTGTATAGTAAATAGAAAAATATTTCAACTCTTCAGCTAACATTTCAATGTATTATACATTCACGTGTAGAAATTTCAGATATTCCAAGAGCTAAGCTCCTTCTCCCTAAAGCTGGTTCCACATGGATGGACAGTCGGCCTTCACCACTGCTATACTGTGACTCTTAAGGTGCCCTTCCTGAGACAGAAGACAACAAATTCAAGAGGAATTGATTTGGCTAAAGCTAACGCTAGGATGGAGACAACCAGAAGGGCTTCTCGGTAGAGTCAGGAATGGAACTGACAGCACCAGAGAAAATGGGCCTCCCTGACTTCATGGAGAGACAGATGCCCAAGAGGCAGCGTTTGGCCGCAAAACCGTGACAGCGCACGCGCACTGTTCTAGTGTTCACATTGCTAGCAGTCGTTCGAAGGACCGCCCTGCCCTGCCCCCACCAGGCTCTGTTCCAATCTGTCCCAGAAAACAGCACAAGGAATCACTGACCTATCCTGAGCCACGGTCACACTGCTAATTGGCAGGGATTAATTAATATCTGTGTTACAGTAGCACCCTCTGAGGAAACCCATGCCCAAACCCCTACTCCGACCACAACATATCGCTGTGCTATAAATGCAGATGCAAAATCCCTGGACACTGAAAACCAAAATAGCCTCTTAAGTGTTTTTCCTAAAGTAGGTTATAGGAATCCTCTTTTAACAAAGAGATCATTGGCTACCATAAATAGTAAGATAAAAGTAGTCTCTTGTTTCTACTGCAAAAATTGAAATATATACATGACCGAAGAGAAGACTCTGGGTTCTAACCTTCGATTTTTAATGCTGTAGTCATTTTGCAAATTTCTGCAGTATTTCATGCAGTTGTTTCGTGCAGCTAAGGCTTTACCACCAGATGATTACCTGCTTAGGCACTGTTAAGTGATTTAATTTCCAATATACTTCTTCACTTAGTTAACAAGGGCTATCAGTCCCATTTGGCTCATATAATTTATAAATGATTAATACAATTAAAGCTTAAGTCATAATCTAATTGTGGGAATGTTCCTATATATGAAGCAGAGGTTGCAGGGTTAGGACATATTTTTTAAAGTTGCCATATAACACGTTGACCAGCTGAATCCTAAGTCTGAAAGGTTTTCTAAGTTAAGGATAATAGTGCTATCACAGTAGCAAGTGCCACCAAAACACCCTTCCTGAGTCCCGTACTTACTGGTGGCCTCTGCCTTGGCGCAGCAAGGCCAGTTCCATCTCGCGCTGGAAGCACAGGGCTCACATCCCTGGGGTAGCAACGTGGCCACTGTGGACCTATGCGAAGCTGGTTCTGATAGGCTGGGTGCCGTCAAGACGCTGAGAAGGAGAACTGTGATTGGACAGAACTGAGCCGCCTCTGATTGGTAGTTGGAAATATCTATCATTTAATAAGTAGACGATAAAAACCATTCTGTATGTGAAGGATAAGCCGAAATGGGAGAGAATACAGAACAGGAGGCCGGCCAACGGGCTGTTATGAACACTTGTGTGAGGTGAGTAGACCCCTGGTTCGTGCGGTGACCCCGGACTTGTAAGAAAGTCATGGAAGGGAAAGGACGGAAGGAGCCCGCCGCTCGCTGAAGTGGGAGGAAGGGGAGAAAAGGACGGAGGCCGTGTCCGCCCTCTAGCCCCGCCCCTGCGTTGGCGTCCTCAGTTACAAAGGCCCTAGGAGCTGACCTGTACGGGCCTTTTCGGGTGATGGCAGAGGATGCATTTACCATCACAGTTGGACCAGTGGGAGGCCGCAGCAGGAGGCGTGCGCGTCAGAAGGAAGGAGGGGTGTGCCGGGCTGCCCTGGACGCTGCTTTACCGAGTTTCTTTACCGAAGGCTGTGACTCTGCCCAGGTGCCCGGACTGCGCCCTGCCCTCCAGCCTCGGAGTGCAGCGGGCCTGCAGTTGTGGGCCTGCAGTTGCTCGGCCAGGGCACCTACCCCTCCCTGGGAGTTCGCCCTTCACCCACCCTGCACTTTTGCAAATCATCCCTCCACTCAACTCTCAATTTTGCTGTTCGAATTACTACCAAAGAGCCATAATTTCAGAGATCAGAACCAATCATCAACTGAGACACCCACCATCACCTTAAAAAAGTGGGCTTCAAGCAGAACAGCCAGTACCCAGATAGAGCTAGACACTGAACTGACAAAAAAGACTGGAAGGGAGTCATGTCATAATTTCTGCCTCATTATGATAAAAAAAATCAAGGGATGGCCTGGTCCAAATAGAGAGCCAGCACCAAGTCGGATGCATGCGAAGAAGGAGAGGCAGTGACGACAAATTCTGAACGCTCACCGTGTGATAGGCTGGCATGTTACAGACTTCTCTCTCCAACTCTACAAGATAGGTACTATTCTTACCTCCTGTTATAGGTACGGAAACTAAAGCCTAAAGAGATGAGGGCAGTTGCCCAAGGTCACACAGTAGTTCCAGCTCAGGCTGAGGATTTACACCCAAGCATGTGGTACGGACACCAAAGGCTCACTGCCCTCCCGTGACAAGTGGAAAGGGAAGGCCCCCGTCTCCCGCTAAAGGCTGAAAAATGTGGGGGGTGGGATGGGAGCTGCATTAAAACCAAACAGAATTCCCTCCAGGTTCTGCACTCTGGCTGAGAGGCCCAATTTTGCTGATAAGGAACCAAGGTTCTCGGAGGTTAAGTAATGTGCTCTATGCGATTATGAAGTAGCACAACCCAAATTCTTCAGAGGACTATGATCCCTGTAGTAAGTTAGTGTTGAACTTCCATGTTGGAAGAGCTTGTGAGTACAGATTAACCTTGGAAGTTAAAGTGCTGATCAAAAGCACAGGATGCCTTCCCCAGAAGATGATTCTGCCATCACTAAGTGAGTTAATGAACCAGATCCGGCGCCTCAGGAGGGTGCTTGTCCTCAAGGTAATCTGGCTCATTCTCTCCCAGAACGGCATGGAATTGCAACTGGACAGACCCCATAGACCCAGACCATGCAAGACCTAGGGGACAAGGCTGGACTACTGGGCAGTAACAGCTTGGTGGGGTCACCACAGAAAACATCAGTTCAGTGGAATTGAACTAAGGTTCAAACATAGTTTGTCAGTTACAAGCATCTTAAGATTTGGGTTTGTAAACTGTATTATATATTGATGAAATACATACAATGTAGAGAAGGACATTAATAGTGCATGTCTAAGGTAGCGACTGGACGATTTAAAAGGTGATGGAGTGTTACGATGTAACTGACAGTTATTCTTGAGGGACAGCTGGGCCTTCCTGGCCCCGCATCCATAACACTAACAGATACCCTCCGAGACTTCACTCTCGCAGGACCGTGCCGGGGAGTTTAGCAGTGGGAAAACAGCCTCATGGGAGAACGATCTAACTCTGTAGTTCTCAAATGTGAATGTGTTTTGAATGCTGTGGGGCTTTTAACACAGATTTGGGGGCCACAACTCCAGAGTTTCGGACTCAGCGGGTCTCAGAAGAGGCCTGAATGTCTCCAGCCAATGCAAAAGGCAGAGGCCTGTGGTCTGGGGAGACGCTGGTCCCTGCAAATCTAACTGTGCAGGTAGGTCATTGCCTGGGTGAGCATCACCCAGGAATGTCTTCTTTTTCTCCTTTGTTTCCAGCAAGTACTGTTTCACATGCATGACAAGGTTCAGATCAAGATTCAAAAGTGAAAAAAGTATTTGCATCTCTGTCCTCAACAAAAACATAGAAGCCAACAAATGCTTACAGGATGAACCTCAAATCAGAACAAAAGCCACCAACCTAACCTCCCACGAGCCCCAGCGTGCTGTCTGGGTGCACACGTTCGAGCCATGTTCAGCTTTACTTGATGAAAACAGAAGCGGGAGCGCTCAGTAGGGGCGGGTGGGAGCAGCACGGTTGGCGGCAGCCGACACAAACGAGGACGTGAAGAGCAGAACGTAACTCACCCAGGGCAGCAGACTGAGGGAACAGTGACAGAGCAAGAGACAGAAGGAGAAAAACTACTCAGTGTTTTCCTATTTTCCTCTGCTTGTAAAATGCACAAACCGCACCTGCACTGAACGTGGAACAAAGAAAGGTTCCCAGTGGCCCTGTGTGCCTGGCCGTGCGTCACAGAATGTGAGAGCCAAGAGGGATTTCGTTTCACAGAAAGAGAAACTGAGGCTCAGGAAGATTGAACAACCATCGCACGCACCTCCCGTTGCAAGTCCTGGGGCTGTGATCCAACATCCTCTCCACCACGAAAGTCACAACTGTCCCTAAGGTGAAAGAAAGGTGCTCTGGTGAAAGCCTGAGGCTAGGGTCTGGGTTCCGGCCGCCCTCTGTGGGCCAGTCATGTCATCGGTGGCAGGTCAGTTTCTTCATTTCTACACCAGGAATGACAAGTCCCGCCCCCAGGTTGTTCTGGGGAGCAGCGATGGAGAGATATGATGTTGCATTTTGTAAGTGCACCGTATGGGTCCCCAGTACTCCACGGGTAGCTCTGGTGGGACAGGAGGGGCCTGAGATTACAGACAGAAAGGGCCAAGTGTCTGAAGGGGGAAAATGTATCCAAAATGAAGACCCCCTAACAAGTAACTCCAGAAGACTTCTGTGTCACATTCTGGTGCTGAATGGCATACACTTTGGGGAGGGAAAAAAAACGAACAAGCAAAAACCACGAAAGACTTCAGCAAGCCACACCCCCAAACACCCAGGCTGTGCCGAGGGCCGGCTCCGGCCAGGAGGCTGAGCAGGTCTCACTCGAAGTCTTTGGCATTAGTCACATGTCCCACAGAGCCACCAGGCTCAGTCCTGCTCTCCATGCCACGGCAGCTGTCACCCTGCCCTGGCTGGGGAAGTCCTCGGTAGGGATGGCCGGACCCCAACCTTCAAATGGCTCGATGGCTCTTCCAATCACCAGGAGCCTCCCGAACCTCTGTTTTGGGGATCAGAGTCTCCATGAGACGTTGCCACAGCGATCGCAGCTGTGAGGCCCCAGACTCCCAGGCCTGGGCACTGCTGGCCCGAGCTCCAACTATCAAGCACTTGAAGTCAGATGGTGACCTCTGTGACAGAACCAAAATAACCAAGGTTGTGCTGGGATGGGATCGGGAAAACTCAGCCTGAATTAGCACCCATGATATACCGTAAGAAAAACAGAGGTTACTTGCCTCCACGGTCTATGTTTAGCAGAACATGCTCCTTACAAAGCTGGAATGTGGGGCTGCTATTTATAGCAAGTACCATGAGCATGTCCAGGGCCTTCGTTGGCGTAAAAAAGCCAATGGTGGGAGCCAGGGAAGGGTACTTACTGTCAGTGTTGATGGGGATGTCGCTGGGCCACGCCCCGGGGCTGTCTGCTTCCCGGTCACAGGTGCTGTGGGGATCCGGGAAGCTGTGAGGACACAGGGAAACACTGATAGGAAGTGAATTTGTTTAAGTTCAAGTAAGTGTCCTACTCAACAAGGGACACAACAGGGCGGTCACCAACCCTGGTGCCGTCGGGACCAGTGGAAAACACACTGTGAGGAAGAAAGCCATGAAAAGAAACGTGGCGTGGTGTAAGGTGTGCGTTTGCTATCGCTGTCTTTTCAGCACGTTACCGAGGAAAGCATCACCTTTCTCATTGCATGATGTGTTCGTTCAGCTTAGTAAGTGCTTAGTGGGTGTGGGCGTGTTTCACTCGTATGGAGAAGATGGGACCTGTCGGGTTTTTCCCTTCAGAAGAGCTTGCAGCCCTGGGCAGGGTGCTTTGCTCTTGGTAGGGCCAGCACTGTTCTGTCTGGTGCCTCTGCATGGTGCAGGCAACCCCACGGGCTTAGGGTGAGAGGAGACAGCCGGATTTAGGCCCCCGCTGGTCCCCCCAGCCAGGTGACACTGCAGTGTGCAGACTTGGCTGCGTTGCTCCATGTAATAAAGATGCTTTTGAATAAGTTGTGTGCGGAGGAAATACGAGTGGACCCACCGTGACCTTTGGTTTCCCCACAAGGGGAGACTTTGTACACTGTCAGGCAGGCTCTGAGACCCTGAAACCAGGTTTTGCAGCCAGGATGCAGTTTTTCATAAGGGGAAGAGTTGCCTCCTAGTCTACCTGTTCTACATATCAAGTAACACAGTTATTAGTTAAGTGTTATAGATCCATTTAATGATGAACTAAGCTCGGCTTGCTTCCTTATGTCCAGGGTGGCAAAGAACCCCGATCTTTCATTGAGGCCCCAGCGTTCCCCAGAATAAACACTCTGGTGCCAGCTCTTCTGGAGAACTAGGGGCACCTTGGCCAACCGTGTCTTGCCCCCCGGCAGTCAGGAGAGCTGCTGTACAATGTAAAAGTCCTGACACAGGAGTGTCACTGGTGAATTGCTTCCAACAGTGTCCCTCTGCGCTGTCGAGGACCACGCCGCCTCGGTTGAGAGACAGAGAGGCAGGAGCTGTACACAGAAGTAGAAAACAGACAGTCTTCTCCCTTTTCTCAGGGAAACATGAACTTCATGTGTTAGTGAGAACCCAGTGTTGCAAAGGGCACGCACGGGCAACGGGGGAGCTGGGACTTGAGAAGCGCCTGGTACCAGGGCTCAGACTCTGCCGTCCTTACCTCCTCCCCATCTCTCCTCAGGGTTCCTCTCTCTCAAGTCTTGGTTTCTGCCCACAGGTCCCCCTTTCCTTCTCAGGCCTACCTCTTCACGGGGGTGTGGCCACACACTGCTCTCATGCTCCAGGTCTCTAGCTTTACTGCCTCTGGAGACCAAGGCTCAACGCTGGCCCCAGGGGAACATGAGTGAGGAGTCCCACTGGCTGGCCCAGTGTTGGGTTCACCCAGCTGGGCCCTAACTGTGCCAATCAGAGGAGGGGTAAGAGTGGGACCTGGGAGTGAAGGCTGCCCTGTTTGTGCATGGCCAGAGCAGGGAACGGAGCATTCCCAGGAGGAAGCAGAGCAGCCCCCCCCCCCGGCCGTTCTTACACCAACCAGCAAGTCAGTCAGGCTGAGCTACCGGGCCCCTTATCTGCACCTATTCAATGCGCACTTATTGAGGCCTGGCATGTGCCACATAGGAAGCTTGGGGCTAGAAGACACAGTGGTGGGTGTTCCAGGGCCTAGTGAATGAAATGACATTTACGGGCAGAACACTCAGGGGTTCAGAACTGAGGCTCGGAGTTGACGGACATGAGCTCAAGTCACAGCTTTGTCATTTGGTCGGTGTATGACCTTGGGCAGGTTATTTAACCTCCATTAGTTTCTATTCTCCCTATTCTTAGGGCACTTGGCCAAAGAGCCGGGCTCACAGTAATTAGCCGTAAGCTCTCAATAAATGACAACTGTTCAAAATCATATCAGAAAGGCCTTATTGTCCTCATGGTGTTAAAAAATGGTCTTCATGGAGATCAAAAACCTTTGATAAAAATCCATATTGTTTTACTTGGGGGTGGGGGCTGGGGGGCACTCTCCCCAGAGCGCCCTGTTCTGGCACAGACATCCCCATGCAAACTAGACCCCAGCATAACTTTCTCACTGTATGGGCTCCTTGTCCTAAATTCCTGGTGTGTCTGTACTTTGTGCATTCTCCTGCCCTTTCTCAAATGACGATGCTCCCTGTGGAAGACGCTGGGAGAGGAGCGTGCATGTTGTGTTCACGGGTCAAAGCCCCCCCAGCTCTGCCTCTGCATGTGGGGGTGACAGGATGGGGGCAGGAGCAGACAGAGAGAAGGTGTGGACAGGAGGGTGCTGTTGACCAGAAGGGCAGGTGACAAATCGCCGGGACAAGGAGGGGAAGAAAGAGTACAGAGTGTGGCTGTGGCAGTGGCTTCTTTGAAGAACTGCAAGGCAGACAGTCTCGGGCCCCAGGGGTGCAGCCAGAGAAGGACTGAGAGGTGAACGCAGACAGGCTGCACGTGCTCCAGGCCCTGGGCAGGGGGTCTGCGGATGGAGGCTGGAGGCTGGAGAGCTAGGGATCACGTCCGCATCTCAGAAGGGTGACCTTGGTGGTGGCGGTGTGGGCAGGGGACCAAGGGGCCGGGGCAAGGCCCAGGGGAGAGGCAAGGAGCACACAGGACGGCAGTGGGGATGCAGCGAAGGAAAGGGAGTCCCTGAGGAAGGTCCAGGTGTCACACCAGCTGGTCCCATTGTCGAGAGGAGAGAGGACAGGGCCCTGCTGGTCCACTGATGGCATTTGCTCTTTTTACTTCCGCACTGCATGCCCTGCTGGCTCTCTCCGCCACGACTCTGCCCCCAGGAGTCGGTAAGGGACAGTGAAGAAGTGCACCTTGTTTGAACGAACTGGCCGTGGTACCTTCTGGCCTTTGGCCTTTGACGCGGGAGGTGGGCAGTTCTTAAGTACCTGGCAGACAGGCCTGTTTTGCACTGGAATTATAGAGTAATATCTAGAATCTGTATAAGACTTTGTGATTTACAAAGCAATTTTCCAGCTTTTCTCACTGGGACTCACTGCTCTGGAGGGTAAAGCAAGCGCTCTGACCTCCCCCGCACTGCCGGTGGGAGCCGTGGCCAGCGGAGTCGGAGCGACCTGCCCAGACCCGCCCTGCTTCCCGGGAGCTGCCCTGGACTCCCGCACTGCCGCCTCCTCCCAGCACCTCACGGGCCCGCGTCAGTGGGGCCTCTGGGGTTTGGCCTGCCGTGCTGTACACTGACTTCCGTTCTATTTTAGTGTCTATCCTATTTACCCAACTTGATTGTCATTCTCAAAAGGCTAGGAATTAGGTATCACACTTTTTCCTTTCGTGCATACTAATTAATTAGATAGTCGAGAAGCACTTGTTATGGACAATAGAGCTGTCTTCTAAAACTAAAAAAGATCTGGGAGTTTGGGGCAGCGTCTAAAGGCAGCACGTGGCTATTCAGCTATTCATACTAAAGGGAAGGAGCTTGGGTCCGAGACTCAGGGTGGGGCCCACGGCTGAATGCGGGCAGGGGTGGGGGGCAGGGGCTTGCGTCCCTCCTACATCTGCCTTCTGCTCAGCTTCAGCCCTTACAACCCTCGGCCAGGTGGTCAGCTTTGCTGCCCCCAAATCCCCTCACCTCAGCGAGGGGAAGCAATGAAAACCACGCAGAACTGCTGTGAGGAGGGAAGGAGAGCCCACGCAGGCTCTCAGACTACGGCAGACGCTCAGCAAATCTCCGCGTCAGGGAGAGTAACTACCAGGATGTCGGTGGCCCAGGTGTCAGCTGGTGCTGCCACCCCCTTGCCTCCCCAGACATTCTGTGCCACTCAGGGGACGTGTGTGACTCAGTTCCTGCTCTCAGTCTCACCGACCTCTTGTCTCCGCTTCCCCCATGCACACGACCTTGGATGTGGAACTCAGGATGTTGTTACTTGAATTCCAACCATAACCTCCCCATCATAAAAACCAGTGCAGTTTGACAGATAGAAGATTTTTTACTCATGATCCCAAGGAATGATGTCAAGGAGGTTACAGTGCAGGCTTCCGGGCAGACAGCTTGGAGGACGACGCTGGGCTGTCTCCTCTGAAGACCCTGGGCTGCTTCACCACGCCCAGCATCCCGCCAAGCTGCCTGGCTCTGGCTCTGGCTCTGCCTCCCTCTTTGGTCCTGGCTGCCGTGGGTGGGTCGGGGAGAGGGCCGCAGCTCTGTCTGACCTCTACCCTCCCCCTCGCCCCATGGCTGCAGACTGGGGGCCACAGTCATGCTCCGGGGCTCAGTCCCCTCTCCTCCTCCACAGCCTCTTGTCAGGAAAGAGGAGCTGCACAGAGATTTAAGGAGATTGATTTCTCCACTGAAATGAATTACGCCTCCTCCTCATCCTCCTCCTAAGGGAAAGCCAGCCATGGTCAGTTTTCATTTCAGGTTCATTTTTTTCCCTTTAGCAACATGTTATCATTGTACATTGTGGTGATGGATGCTGTCTGCTTAATAAGATATAAAAAGATGACAGTGCATGAACTGGGCTTTTTTTAGATACCTCTTCATTTGGTTACATACGACCTTCCCCCCAACCCAGGCCTTGTCACTGGCCTCGCTGTCACACTGCACGGCAACGCAGGTGATAACTTAAAAAGGAGCTGCATGTGTGAGAGACCCGGAGGGCTCCGCGCAAAGCAGTGCCATAACTCGGACTCAGATAAACCACCTCCTAAAGAGCTAATTTTTCTCCAGCCTCTGGAATAACAGGCTGTCTTACAATCACATAGTATCTGTAAATTACTGCAACGTCTTCAAGTTACCTCTATTGGAAATAAAGGATGTCTTGTTATTCTGGGACAAGAATTATGTCTTTGTCTTTGTGCCAATGAAAATGCGGCAGCCTCAAGTTTGTGCAGATCTGGAGATCTGGTTCTTTAAAAAGGTGAGTCCCTGAACTCACAGTAGATGCAAAGCTCGGTTGAAGATATGAAGTGTGCCTTCCTTTTTCTGGGAACTCCCCAGTTCGATATCCTGGCACTAGGAGCTTTCGGTGCCAGCTGATGAAGAGAAAAGGAAGAACATGAGGCTGCCTTCTAACGCGTGAAGGCAGCTCCTTCACTGAACTGTCTTCTCTGACAAGCAGTCAGAGGGGCTGGTGTGAACCCAATCACACCACAGGACTGTACATCCAGGCTTTTTAGCTGTCACTCTGCCGGAGTACAATAGACGGCTTCACTCCAGAACTCACTGTGTTACTTCTTGTCTGTCGTCATTCTGATTTGGTGACACAAAGGGGTCTCTGGTTTCAATTTCACCCCTTTTTAAATTTACACTTGAGATTAGACACGTTCACAACCCCCTTCAATTTGGGAACAAAATTAGCTTTTGGAATGATTTGACAGAAGACTAAAATATTAAACCAACCCTCAAAATTTAATTGGTATATTAAGGAAAAAAACCCTTAACTTAAAAACAAGTTAGTGTTGGATTCAGAACTCCTCATTCTGACTTGCGAACAACATTTGTCTTTCGCTGTAATCCCTGCTATGAGTAAACTAAAATGTCAGCCTGAATCCATGGCACCAGCAGTAACACGGGCACTCGTTCTTGTGGCCTGGAATCCCTCCTCTAATCGTCTTCCACAAAACCCATCCGAAGCCAGGCCTCCTTCACAACCCCTCCGGGGGCCTGCAGCAGATGCCCCCCGGTCCTGGCTCCAGGCAGGGCCTGTGAGGAGAGCGGCCAGATCGGAGCACCGCACATCTCAAGGATGGGCAGGGCCAGGGGATGGAGAAAGAGGGAGATTTCGTCACTCGAGCCTGGATCTAACTGGGCCAGAATCCAGTCCCCGTGGGGCTCTCGGATTATGTAAGCTTAAGTCAGTCCCAGTTAGGTCTGCTATCCCGTACGTATAACAAGTAGCTTCAGAATACATTTATTAAGCGGCGTGTTGAAAAAGACACGCTTTCGGTGGCTGTTTCCAAGGCGACCCCAAAGCCACGTTCAAGGGCTGGCTGTTTCTGTTTCGGGATTGGAAACCTTTACTCACATGTTCCCCTCGGGGTGTCTCATCTGTGAGTCCAAGGTTCTGTTATCACAACCGTTTCTAAAACCTGGGTTTTCATTCCCTTTAGTAGCATATTTTGTTACTTAGCTTCCTGTTTCCAGACTTTCCAAGTGCGTGTTTAACGTCTCATGAGAGTGTGAGGAGCAGGACAACGTGAGACGGGCCTGTTTCCTGGGGGCGACACTGGCCAGGAGGCTTGTCCTCGGTTCTGCACTACGACTGGCATTTCTCTCTGTGTCTTTGGCCTTATTTTTAAGTACAAATGGACTCTTGTTAAGAATTTCATTGATTACTGAGATAGTTAAATTGAGCTGCTGATAGCTATGAAGAAAATCTAAGTGAACTGGCTTAATTAAAAAATATGTAGCTGGTCAATTCAACCACTAACTGATGGGCTTCTTCTCTTTCCACTTTGTCACCTTCAAGACACGTCCCTCACTCAGCAACTGGCTCTGCCAGGTGTTACTGCTCAGATGTATAATGTCCAGGGAAGAGGCAGGGGCTGCTTCTCCTGGGTCTCTTTCTGTCCGAGATGGAATCAGATCCCATTGGCCAGAACTGTCTCATGCGCGCACGTCTAACCCAGTTACTGATGAAGGGAATATGGATACACCATTGGCTTAATGCACCCTCTTGGGTGTGAGGATGGGACCCCCTCCCTTGAAGGACAGCCATGCGAGACAGAAGGAGTAGCCGGGGACAGCCACTGGGCTTCACGAGGGTCCACCCTCTACAGCTGCACCAAGCCCAGACCCAGACGGGCCTGCCCTGTAGTCACAACATTCCTAATACATTCTGAACAAGAAGCACCAAGAAAATTGTGTGGCCTGCCTTAGTCCTGGCATATTGACTAACTGTGCCAGGGGCTCGGTAGTGTCCTCTTTATCTCCTCCCTTCCCATCTCTCCTCGGAGGAATGAGAATAACATGGTGCCACAGGCAGGGAAGCACAATGAGGCAAACACAAGATGGAAGACACCCTGTCCTTGCACATGGGCCCTCTAACTGGCCAGGACTAATCAGACCCAGTGGATTCAACCAATCAGAAGAGAGCAGGACCTTGTCCTCAGCTTCCCAGAGGTGGGGACGGCCAGCCATCCCCAGGCCTGGAACAGCGCAGCAGGAACAGGTGGGCGCTGGGTCAGCAGCCCCGGTCCACCAGAAGGTGAGTGAGTCCGCAGTCCTCAGTTCACACAGATGGCAGAAATGTCATCAAGGGGCAGAGATGATGAAATGGGCAGAGATTTTACATCAGATTATGAAAAATATACATATGAAACTCTATCATGTTAGGGATTTGGGGAAGAGCTAGGAATATGTAATATCGGTAATTCAGTCTCCCTCCCCTCCCCCGACATTTGTAGGTGGCCATTTCCTTCATGCCAGGGGCTGCTACAGGCTCTGGGGACACAGAAATACATGTGACCAGTTCCCAGTCTGGGATGTTTGAAGTTTCATCACAGTGCAAACAAGGACAGGAACTGGGGATAAAAAGGGTAACTGTCCTAACATAACTTAATGTTCAGTATTCTAACATCTAGGTCTAACTATTCTAGGTCAGGACCTGGGAATAAATAGTTAACTTATTAAAATTAACTGTGTCCTAAAAACTGTCATTTCCCCAAGATGGAACGGGCTGCATTTTATATGAGTGTGCTTTCTGTCATCGGAGCAATTGGAACATAAGCGGAACATCCTCTTTGAGGACATTGGCGTAAGAACATGAGCTTGAGCGATGTGGCATTACTGAAGGCCCTTCTCCCGAGAATCCGTTATTCAGAGTGCACCAGTTACTGTTACTGGCTAACGACACAAACCGAGTGGTCTGAAACAAGACACGTCAACTCACAGTTTCTGGGCGTCGGGCAGGCTGTCGCTGGGACCTCGGCCTCCTCCGTGGCCAGGCTGTGGGGAGGCGTAGCCCAGGCTGGTCTCCACCTGAGGACTTCCCTGGGAAGGACCCAGGTGTTCGAGGGCTGCCGTCTGAGGGCTGGTGGCCACGGGTCACCCTTGTCTCCTTACCAGCCTGGGCACCTTGCTTGGCCAGCCTGTAAGGGAGACAGTCTGTTTTAGAGACAGAAGTCACTACCTCACATCACCTGACCAGGGAAGTGACGTCCCATTATCTAAGCTGTGTTCTGTGGGTTACAGATGAGTCACAGGCCCTCACATCCAGGTGAGGGGGTTGCACAAGGTGTCAATACACGCAGCGGGCCTCTCTGGATGCGAGGCAGAAACTCCCTGGGTCATGCTGTGGATGAATGACAGGTATGTGGAGTCTCGTGGAGGTAGGAAAACTTGGGGGAATCACAGAGCATGTCATCTAGTAAACAATGAAGGGACTGAGAAATAGGATTAAAAGTCTTGCCAGAATTCACCAATCTATGACATAGTATTCTTTAGGACAAAATCTGTCAAACTGGAAATTTGCCTCTGACAGAAAATTATGACTCTAGTAACAAATCTAACACACACACACACACAACAAGATTACAGACCATTCACAAAAATCACACTGTAATACTGGCAATGAGATTACCCAGTGGGATGAAAGAACAGTAACCACCCCGGGTGAGGTGCTGTCCAGCACGCAAGGAAGGCTTAATGCTAGAAAGTCTGGGAAGATGGTCCCTCATCCGGTTAAAGGAGGAAAATCCAATCCATGCTCACCTTTACACGCGCAAGGGTGGGGGACATTTAATAAAATGAATATTCTCTTCCGAATTTAATATATGTCTTAAAGTACTAGAAAAACAGGGGGACTTCCGCCAAGATGGAGGCATAGGTGGATGTGCCGTGCCTTCTCACACAACCAAGATTAGAGAAAACTAAATATTAGCAACAGAAAACACAGCCAGAACACGGAAAATTGAACTTTTCGGAAGTCCATTAACAACAAATTCTTCAGCCTGACCAGTAAGGGGCAAAACCAGCGGCTGGCGGAGCGGGATTGCACAGGAAAACTCGGTCAGACGGGCTCAGGTGCGAAATCCAGGTGCAGGGTCAGACCTAGTGAGCAACCCAGCGAGCGACCAGGCGAGCGACCGCGGGGGAGACAGCCGGGCCCGGGGCTGCGTGTTGACTGAGGTCGTGCATTTGTGCGCGGGTGGACAGGCGAGGGAGTGGGCGGTTGGACCGGGCCAGCAGGTCCCCACAGCAAGCGGCAGTGGAGGGCGCCGCCATTTCCCTGCTCTGACCCCACCTCCACATCAGCGTCATAACCCAGCGACTCTGAGTGGCCCGGCCCAGGTGAACCACCTAAGGCACTGATCCTCACCCAGCTGTGAGAAGCGGCAGAGGGGGCCGCCATTTCCCCGCTCTGGCCACGCCCCCACATACAGCGTCACAACCCAGCGACCTGGGAATCCAAGGCGCCGCTTCTCACACTTAAAGGTCCAGAACAGACCAAGAATGGCGCAGGAGGATCTCAGAGCCCCAGAGCCAATAAATCTAAGCGATGAAGAAATAGCAAAACTCACAGACGCACAGTTTAAAACATTGGTGATCAGGATCCTCACAGAACTGGTTGATTATACCGACAAATTAGACAAATATATGAAGGTGAAACTAATTGAAATGAATGGAATTGCACAGGACACCAATAGCAATGAAAAGGAAACTGGGACTCAAATCAATGGAGTGGACCAGAAGAAAGCAAATAATGGCCAAACAGAAAAGAGTCAAGAAGCAAGAATTCAAAGAAATGAGGAGAGGCTTAGGAACCTCCAGGACATCTTTAAATGCTCCAACATCCGAATTATAGGGGTACCAGAAGGGGGAAAGGCACAGCCACCAGTGGAAAACTTATTTGAACAAATAATAAAGGAGAATTTCCCCAATCTGGCAAAGGAAATAGACTTCCAGGAAATCCAGGAAGCTCAGAGAGTCCCAAAGAAGTTGGACCCAAGAAGGAACACACCAAGGCACATCATAATTACATTAGCCAAGATTAAAATGAAGGAGAGAATCCTAGAAGCAGCAAGAGCTAAGGGGACAGTCACCTACAAAGGAGTCCCCATCAGACTGTCAGCAGATTTCTCAAAAGAGACCTTACAGGCAAGAAGGAGCTGGAAAGAGGTATTCCAAGTCATGAAATCCAAAGACCTACAACCAAGATTGCTCTATCCAGCAAAGTTTTCATTTAGAATAGATGGACAGATAAAGTGCTTCTCAGATAAGATCAAATTCAAGGAGTTCATCATCACCAAGCCCTTATTATATGAAATGTTAAAGGGACTTATCTAAGAAAAAGAAGTTAAAGAAACATGAACAGTGAAAGGACAACAAACTCACAGTTATTAACAACCACACCTAAAACGAAAGCAAACTAAAAGGACAGCTAGATCAGGAGTGGAAACATAGAAATGAAGATCTCAAGGAGGGTTAGCAACAGGGGAGTGGGAGGAGGAGAAGGGGGGAGAAGGTTACAGAAAATAAGTAGCATAGACAGTAGATAGAAAATAGATTGGGGGGGCAAGAATAGCATGGGAAATATAGAATCTAAAGGACTTGAGACACATGGTCATAAACTAAAGGGGGGGTAATGGTGGGGATGAGGGGTAGGGTGGAGGGGAATAAAGGGGGAATAGAACAACTGTAACAGCATAATCAATAAAAAAATTTAAAAAAAAGTACTAGAAAAACAGTAGCTAACATGGCAGATTGAGCACTTGACAGTCCCAGTTCACAGCCTCCCCAAATTTATACCTTTGCTTCTTTTCCCATCAAGAGGTAGAGACTACTTCCCACGTCTGGAACCTGGGTCAGCCTTGTGGCCTGTTGACAGAATGTGGCAGAACTAAGCTTGTGCCAGTTTTAGGCCTCAAGAACCCCTGCAGGCCTCCACGGTCTGTCTGTCTCCACGTGGGGCACACACTCTGGGCAGCCTGCTGGATGGGGAGGAGCCACCTGCTGGAGAGCCAGGGGTGCCGGCCCAGCCTGGGGCCACAGCTGCGTGCAGACAGGTGAGGGAGCCCAGGTGAGGCCAGCCCAGATGGCCAATGCGTGAACAGGCGGTATCTTGAACTATGCAATGATGGCTGGACATGGAAACGTTTCGAGAGCATTTGTTGTGAGACGGTGGGTAACCGATACAGCTAGCAGCTCTGTGGGAACCCTCAGCTGGCTTCCTTGGCTTTGGAAATGGTAACTTCTGGCCACGTCATCCCTTCCCTTCATTTGAATGGAAGGAGGGCGTTGGGGAGGAAGGGGAGGAAAAAGCGGAAGGGAGTCTGGCTTACATCCAAGTCACTATTAAATTTCCCAATGGCAACACAGAATGCAATAATTACTGTACATGGATAAAAGCCTTTCTTGTTGACTGTTAGTCCATATTCAGGGCTGCGCTACTTTGCTTCGCTTCTCATGATGACGATATCTCTGAGGATGCCTTGATGCATTTAAAGGGCACCTGGCTTGAATGAGAATTTTAGCCAGTTTACACCTTTTCCCCTTGCATCTTGACATATAAATTCACCATAATGACTAGGCTTCTTATCCCTGTTGTGCCAAGATGCTTACTATGAGTGACAGCACTTGGAATCACAGTGGAGACCTTGAATTTCCAGAGGTGGAATACCACCTTCACCTCCTGGTTCAAAATCCCTCTACCCGCAACACATTCTGAAGGCCACTGAGCACTTTACCCTCTTGGTGCACGCAGTTAGAACAGGATGCCAGCAATGGATGGCATCGCAAGGGTGATTTGGGGCTACCTCACACTGCTTAATGCGTTTCATTCATTATGTGCCACTAAGCACTGTGCATTAAATGCTGCTTTTCCTTTTCTGGTGCCGTGTAGGGACACAGCCCACCATACTGCGTACACAGACATTCAAGATCACCCTTCGGGGATTAGCCAGTCGTTCTAACTACTGTGTGCCATAGACACTAGTTTAGATTACAGAAAGCAGTGTGAATCTGGGAGAATAAATAGTCTGTTAAACAGCCAAAGTCATGACTACGTAGTCGCCGTGAGCTCTAGTCTCTTCTGGAGGAAGAAGTGACGGGCTCCAGGGGTCTTTCATGAGTCCCTGTCATGTACTTGGACACAAATAAATGAGGGATTGAGTCGTTTAACATCCGTGTAGCATCTCCAGAACTGAGATTTCCCTCTAAAGTGACTCCCAGCTTCTTGACTCAGATCTTAAATGAGCGCACCAAGTCACCCTCAGGCACACCCCTTCCCTCTTTTTTTCTCTGAGGATCTACTCATTTTCCAATTTCCTGAGTGTAAGATGGCTCTCCTGGCGTAACAGCTTGACAGCGGCATCACTCTTTGGGATTCTTCCCATCTAATGCCTTCTGCTTGCACCAGTCCTTCACTGGCATTTTTCTTATAGGCGTTTATGAAGCAGCTAATGTGACCCTGACATGGGGCCCTGTGACCCTCCCTCGGGAAGAGAAGACGTTGAAGTTATTCTTTTAAAAACATGACTTTAAAAGGCACCATTACCTCTATCATCATCAAGGAAGGAAGCTGTTTGTCATCCATCGCTCACAGAAGCACATCCATAATCCCTCCTCTTCACTGAGAAAGAGAATTAAGCTTTGGAATCAAGTGCCAAGTGAGTTTTCCAGCTTAGGAAATGAATTCACTCTGGCCGAGGAATCAAATCCCGGCAGCTAAAAAATGCATCTTCAGTTGCTTGGCTCTGACCTGCTTCCGGCAGGTTCCGACAGAGCGGGGAGGGCAGCTCGGTGCAAGGCGCTCCAAGCACACGCTTCTTTCGGTCACCAGCCCTGGAGTGCGCAGGTCGGCGTGACCAAACTCAGCAGCGCTGTTGACCCGCTCAAATAAAGGGTCTGTTTCCGGCACATTTTTCACATGTACCACTTCATCACTTGCTTTTTTGTTTGTTTCATCTGGCTGCAAACACGCTCCCCAAATAGCCTGCCAGTTGGGATGGCTGTGTGGAAAACGCGAGATGGTGTGAAAAATCATCAGCCTGGGACCAGGCTCAGTGACAGTGGTCCAGCCCCTCTCAGTCAGTCAGCGGCACTTTGCCCCCAACCCGACGTGGACCCGTCGCAGACCTCTCGCTCTGCCATCTGCAGCTGCAGCCAGGTTCATGCCCCTTGTCTGCTTCATTGTCTCCCCGCTTCCTGTCTTTGGGTTTCCGTTCCGTTCTGATTCCAGGCACCTGGAGGCCAACTTCCAGCTGCCGGGGGACAGGTGTACAGCTCTCTGTGGTCTCCACGCCCCACAGCGTGAGACTCCCACCCCGTGGGAGACATCCTCGGTGCCCTGGGTCTCCACGCAGCTTGTCTGCAGCCTCACGCAGCCCTTCCCACCGGCACACACCTGCCCTGTGCGTTGTAGCAGGGTCTGTGACGCCCACGCCCTGTCCCCGTCCACTGTCCCCAGCTTCTGCACCATCATCAGTCCCTGGGCCTCAATATCTGCCCCATCCCTTCAAGGTAGAAGCTAGACCTTCACATGCCAGGTGCAGAGGTCACATACAGTCTCTCTAACACCCCCTTGTAAATGCAACTGTCGGCCCCACAGCCCCCACTTGGATGCAGAGAGAAGTAGTTTCCCTTTGTCATACCCTCCCCATGTGAGTCCGAGGTCACTGCAGTCCCCCAGGCAGGCTTCCTGGGTTCCGGTGGCCACTGCGAATGACTCTCATCTGGGGCAGGGGGTGGGAGGGACAGAAAACCTGCCCCACCCCGTCACTCTCAATCACCCTCAATCACCCCAGGGTGCATGCGGGAGGACACCGAGAGCCTGCTGTCCCTGTGCCCCACTCCATGTCCATTATCTGAGCAGCGCTGCCATCCTGGACATGAGAATTATGCCACTGCAACCCGGCAACCTGCCCGCCAGTGCAGGCCAGTGTTCTGAAGGCTCCCTCGGGCCAGCCCCGACCCGAGGTCACTCTGATTTTCGCGTCCTGCCAACTCTTCCGTGGCATGGTGGGGTGGGAAGGCAAGTCTCTCTGCCCACGGGCACACTCGGCTGCCTTTGCCTGTGTGCTTCGTGCACGGCACCTCCGCCCGCCCTGTGGGGTTTGCACTCCAGTCCTCGCCCTCACTGCCACATCCGTCCCCACCACCCCACCCTCCGAGGCCACCTGTGTACCCTGTTTCTAAAACCAGAGCCTCGCACCCCCTCTGTTCAGTGGCACAGCCTTCCAGCTCTTGCCCAAGCCCTCCTGGGAGATGCTTTGGTGAAAATGCCTCCAGCGCTCAGTGTGTTTAAACAGTGAGCAGGCAAAGCAAACCGGAGCTGGATTAAACAATGACCAGATCTGCTGAATGACACCCTGGGAAACGGCGAGGCTGGGTGGGCTTGGGGATGACTCAGTTCGGTCTATGGCTCTGGGCCGTCTTCCTGCCCTGGGCACTGGCTCCCTCCTTGGGGCTGGTGGTGGGGTGGCCCTGGAGGCCTGAGCCTCACACACCACAGCGAGGAGAAGAGTGGGAGGGCCCCTGCTGCCCGGCACCTCGTGGGCAGTGCCAGGACCCCCCAAACCTTTCCTCAGGTCTCATTGGTCAAAATGAGGATTCATTCCTCAGCCATCCCTGGTGAGGAGCAGCAAGACTGCCAACGAGGCGCACCCACCATGAACCACATGGGGTGAGCGGGAGGAGGGGTGGCAGGGATACCCTGACCAAAGTGGGTCCCCACGGGGAACGGGAGCAGTGAGTGAGTCCCCTGGGGAGGGAGGCCACGCACGCCTTACAGAAGCTGCTGCCTTCTGTATAAACTGGGGATATGGAAAACATCTCATAAATTGATCAAAATCTCAGAGATTGCAATATTGTTGTTTTTTTTTTGAAAAGCTTTGAGAGTCTTACAAACATAATATGGAGCAAAAGGAGACAGACACAAAAAAGAATGTGTACTGTATGGTTCCATTTAGGTCAAGTTCAAAAACAGGCGGCACATGGTTTTGTGAGAAATGAGAGGGGCAGTGGCAGCAGGGGGCAGGAAAGGGGTCCTGGGGTGACGTCCCTTCCTGGGTCCGCGCGGCTTACAGTCTTTCCACTGCACACCTTCATCCAGCTGAACACCCAGGACTGATGTGCTTTTCTGGAGCACATGTTCTACTTCTATTAGAAAGCTCAAAATGAAATTATAGTTTGAAGTGTCATGCAAGATACAGAGACCAGCAAGGTCAGATTGGGGAAGGACTGTCCAGGCAGGCACCCACAGCCAGCTGCTCAGGGAGTGCAAAGCACCGTGCTGCTCCAAGACTCGCTTAGTTCAAGCAGGCAGAAGTAGCCCAGGGTCACCTGATTCGAGTGGGAGGATGATGAAGGTAGAAGGGCAGGTTCTCAAGGGACTTGACCCACCAAGTGACCTTGGGGACATCACCTGGCCAGGAGATGTCTGAGATGCCAGCTCTAAGTCCTGGCTGGGAGAGCAGCGGTGGTTCCTCCCAGGCCCTTCAGTGCACTCTCGCTGCGTTCGCTGCCCGGGTCTCTGCGAGGCGGGCAGGGCGCTGGGCAAGATCAGACCCTTCTACTATTCTCATCCTCTGGAAATGTAGAGCCTCACAAAGTCTTCAGGCCTTTTTAATTTTCAGGTGAAAATACAACATCAAGAATACCCAGCGGGCCAAAAGGAGCAGAGAAAAAGTACCCGCATTGCATTTTCTAAAACCCTAAATTTATCTCCGCTAAAGTGAACAATGGACACCGTGGCTGGCAGGAAGGAGAAACCCACTTACAGAGGAGAATTTTGATCTCTACTCCATCGATAATTTTATTAGCAAAACGTCTAGCTTCAAGTGCAGAAAACTGCCCAATAAATGTTATTTTATGAACATGATAATCTGTTCATTTAAATGAACAGCCTGTATCTTTTAACAGGCCTGTATTTACGTTAAGTGAGTGTGACGTCAGGAAGCCGTCCTTCAGCACAGACGTTAGGGAAGCGGCGGTCCGGTGCGCTGGGAAGACAGTGATCTGAAACCTCTTCACTCCAGACACGTTCCTTAAATGAAGTGCTCATTTGGTGATGCTCACCACATTTTATTTCACAGGAATTATTTTTAGCTTTTATAGGAGCTGTCGAAAAGTTGTGTTTCAATAAGGAGGCCGCTGTTGCTTTTCTCTGAGCTGCCATCTTTGCTCTGTCCCCGAAGAATGGGCTTAATGAACTTCTGTATTTGTTAAATCAACGAGAAAAGACACCCTCCCTCTTCAGCACTCGCTATGGAACCTAATTTCAAACGCGTGCATGTAATTTGTTAAAAGAAAAGAGGAATGCAGGGAGAAGAGAGGGAGGGGTGGGGAGGGAGGGAGGGAAGGAGAAATCAATAATGAGGAGGAGAAATTAAAATCTTCGTGGGATAAATGCAATTCACAAGTGCTTCGGGGAACCCTCTGACTCTGCGTCTTTCTCACTTACCTGGCCTGGGGAAATACCCGGAAGCCCTTCTAAATGCACCACGTTTTAAATGCATCCTGTCTTTCACTCCCCTCTGGGGGAAACACACATTCTCACATCCAGTCTCAAAAGGCAGTCTGGAAGGAAACCCGTGGAAACCCACCCGTGAAGCCCGTGACTCAACAATTCTTTGCCTTACTGACCCGTGGATAACATTCGGGGAAACTGAAAACCGTCGGTTTCCGTCGTTACAGGTAGGTGGGATTAGCTTCTCTGAACGAGGAGAATCCCACGGGGAGGGTGAACAAACAGGGTTACAAACTGATGAGGAAAACCCCCGAGGTTAGGGTACTTGCGTGAGATGCCTTCAGGCGCCCTCAGTCCCACGGTCTTTTTCGCCCACCTTGCACAGACGCGCACACGGTGCAGCGGTGCCGGCGCGGTCTGTACACCTCTCCCCACGATCCCCGCTCTGCACCCCAAAGTGCGTCACCAGCCCCCCACTGACATGGAGCGACATCTCCCCTCTCCCACCTTTTAATCCACACCAGGAATAAGGGAGGGAGTTTCACGAGTCACATCTAAATTGAAATCTCAGACCGGAGCAGGGATTGAAACGACAGCTGTCTGCTGTCAGGTTCCTGCCTGTCGCTAAGTGGTTTGCGGTCAAGGAAGCAGGACTTTGCTAAATGCCACGGAAATTGAACTCGAGGGCAGGATTATTTATAAAAGATGGAGTCAGCAGTGAGATACAACGAATAGGAAAGAAAACGCATGGGTCGGTTAGTGCCTCAGAGGAAACACAAGAATGGTGTTTTTTTTTAAGATTTTATGTATTTATATTTAGAGAGGAGGGAAGGGAAGGGAGTGAGAACGAGGAGAGAAACATCAATATGCGGTTGCCTCTCGTGCGCCCCCTACTGGGGATCTGGCCTGCTACCCACACATGTGCCCTGACTGGGGACAGACAGGAGACCCTTTGGGTCCAAGGCCAGTGCCCAACCCACTGAGCCACACCAGCCAGGGCAAAACACAGCGATGTGAACAGAGAGGTGATTCTCCTCACAGCAATATCTGTCAATATAATTAATATGTGCTTGTTACCTTTCTATTCTTGGCTTGACTTGTCATTTAAACCTTACCGATTTTAAAAAAATATTTTATATTTTTACATCCAATTCTTCTAAAATCTGGCTGAAAGCTCTTTGACTGCAGGAAAAAAAACTGTCTTTTAAAAATATCTCCTACAATATCTTGCACTAGGTTGTGTTAAAAAATATTGGTTAGCTTGGATAACGAAATTAAACAAAAACTGATTTTTATTTACAATTCACTTTTAAATCTTTTTTTTTTTTTACTTACACAGGTCAGTGCATAAAATTTCTACTCTCCCTAGAGTAATGGAAATTCTTAGTCTTTTTGCTATGTTGGTTTGTATAGAAAAATGGTATAAAGCCATACATAAAATTCAATAACACACAATTTTTACTTAGTGTATATCATGAACTTTTTCCCCATAAATATTCTTCTACCACATGACTTTTATGCCCATAAAGTATCCTACTGCACGGGAACACAATAATTCTTTACCAAAATCCTATGATTTCTACTTTTTATTATAAATTATTCTACTGTGAATACCCATGTTTACATCATATAAATACACAGAGCTATTAATACTTAATCAAGTAATTGATTGAGCTCTGATAAGGGAGGATGTTTGATTAAAAAGAGACAAAGAATGGAATTAAATGGGTTTGTAAAAACATGTATAGCATGTTTTACATTTCCAAATAAAAAAGTACTAATCTCTTGAGTTCTGAAGTGTAACTTAGATATGAGATACTATGGTTTTACAGGAAAAAACTGTATGTCTTGACAAAGTGACTAATGTCCTTTTTTAGAGTATAAACTGATTAAATGATATAGTGTTAAATCATTTAACAATAGAGCAAACAAAAGTCCTAGCATTTATTTTTCTGCACCACATGGGAAGGACTCTTGCTAATTCAGAAAAGCTTGAAGACAAGTGCGTCCTAGATAAATTACGTAAATGCTGAATTCACGGATGTGCTATCACTGACACATTTCACTCTTGACTTGTGCCATATGCAAAATTTTATGTGGCTTGTTTTTTAAAAAATCTCCCAGTAACTGTCTGGATGAGTATATTCTAGGCAGAGGGGACCCACGTGCCAAGTCTCAAAGGGAAGGTGGCAGTCAGTAAGGCCTGAGAGACAGACAGAGGCCAGAGCGCCCAGGTTTTCATGCATGTTCAGTGAAGGGCACCGTCTGGAGGCAATGCGGACAGACCAGAGGGTTTGGGGGCTGTGCTGACGGGTTTGATCTAGGTTTCCAGGGCATCGCCCTATAAATGCTCCCTGCGCGGTCCACAGAGAGGAACAGCAGGAGAGAGGAGCTCGTGCTGCTGACGGCGATCTGGGAGACCAAGTGTGTGGGCTCGGACCGTGCCTGTCTCATCCGAGACACCAGTCTTACATTTTCTGTCTGTACGATCATGTCACTCATGGCTGCAGCGTATTTTGCATTGATATAAAAGTAACTTCAGAAACAGATCTAAACTCATAAGATCTTCTTCCATGTTCTTACAAAAAGTCACCCTGATAAACTATTCCATTTCTTCCCCCTTAACGGCACTACACTTAAATCCTTAATCCGTGCTTCTGCTCATTGTGAGCTTCTATTATTTCTCAGGAAAGCAGTTCATTTGTGGATATGGGGCTTTTGCCAAGTCATTGCCAACGGTGCCTTTGTTGACGTTTTAAAGCATTTGGCTATGGTACACATAATATTTCCAGCCAAGCAGGAGCTGATTACTTTTAAATAAGGTATTATTGGCAGCATAGGCCCTTCAATGAATTTTTGGTAAAAATCCACCTGTGATTCGCCACACTGACTTTACATGAAAATTGAAGCCACTTCTGTTTTGGGAGTGTGCCATCTCCTTCCTGATGTGCAAGAAGCCCTCTCCCCCCTGGGGTTTCAGAATTGTAAGCTGGTAGCTAAACAGTTGACGAGGGGGGAATTCTCAGCAAAACAAAACGTTCTAAAGAAACGACTCCTCTCTGTTGTTCAGCAAGCCAGGGTTACCGTAGAACTTTAAGGAGAGGTGCTTCTCTGTGCAAGAGCGGTGAGTTTCATACAGATCCCCACTCGGGTGGTGCCCAGCCCAAGCTCGGCAGCAAGCAGCGCCTCTCAAGGTGCCCGCGGAGTCCTGGGAGAAATTCAGTTTAAGCCAAGACTCAAAGCATCAAATTATATCTGACATCCTTCCCCTGGTCTGTAGTCAGGCCAAAACCTACTGTCCACAAAACGCTATAATCTGTCCTCTCTTTGTTTTATGACATTGTGGATCCTTACTTATTGCTGTCCATTCCCATCCCTGACCTCTGATTATGAAGAAGTTCGTGACTTTGATTTGTACATGTCCAGGTGGCCTTTTCTGGTCCTGGTAGATCAAGATGTGTTGGAAGTCAGTGCTTTCCGGGAACCCTCCTACCTATCACCTGCAGCACCCCCCGCCCCACACTTGTTTCACGGCTGACAGATGTTGCCGCCACCTGGTAGGGGCAGGTGTTCGTCAGCCCGATTACCTGAGGACCACGGGAGCCTATCCTCCAATCCTGGCCTCCCACACGGGCATCTAAACCTCTTCTAAGAAGTGATGTCGTAGGGACAGCACTAAGGGACTCGAGCACAAGACAGTATAATCTGTATTTCCCTTATCCTTAAAGACACTCTGATTACATCATTTAAAAATATTAACAATGGAGGTATTTTATGTTGTATAAAAGTCTTATCATTTTACTTTTAGTGAAAATTTGTATTACAGTAAACCATTGAGCATCCCATGTACATGGATATTTCTTACATTTTTAAGGTAATTTATTCCAGGTGAATATGGGGAGAAGCAGAGAACCTTATGAATCTTCTCTCCTGTTTCTCTTTGCTTTTGCTCTCTCTTAACACTTCTGCCTAAAGTGATGAATTACAAGGCAAAGGAGTAACATTTGGAGATGAAGATAGATAATGGGGAGGGAGGTACAAAGGTCATGGCTTAAAGCAGTGGGGACATACTGTCCTTTACGAGGCAGGATCCCCCAAAAACCACATTTATCTTCTGGAGCAGGGCCCTAGTAGTACAGGCTTCCCCCACCAGGGGAGTGTTCAGGAACCCATCTGTATCAGTGTACCAGCTGGCATGGTTGTGAGAGGCTGCGTTCAGCTTCAGGGAATTTTTTTCTATCAACACGTTTGCCCTTTCATGATGGGTGATTTACCAGTGTACCTCCCACACCAGGCTGAATGTTCAGCAGTTTTTGACCAAAAATGGCATGACCCCCATGCCCCACCCTCCCTATTCACCCGATCTCACCCCAAGAAATTTTTCTTTTGTTTTCCTGGATGAAAAAGTCCTCAAAGGGAAACATCTTGCCAACATGGAAGAGGAGAAAAAATGGCAGAAGTACTAAAAGGCATCAAAACCAAGGAGTTTAAAAACTGTCTTGAGCACTGGAAAAAACATCTTGACAGGTGTGTTGCACCAAAGAGGGAGCACTCTGAGAGGGGCTGAGGTTTAAACATGCAACAATAAATGCACGTTTTTTTTATAAAGTTCTGTTTTGGGGTCCCCCCTTGTTTATCTCTAGAGTATTTAAGAGGGGCCCACTTTGCCTTCCCCGAATCCTCACCCGGTTAGACTTAGGATGTCAGCAGGTCAAGTCTGTCTCCGTCCAGTGGTGGAAAGGACAGGCTGGTGCTTTTAAACGAAACAAAGGAGGGTGAACTGGTGATGTGGAGACTGAAGACTGTGTCTTAACTCTGTTACTGAGCTGTTCAGACCTTAGGATGCAATTGCATTTGCAACCTGCAGAATCAATAGCACAGAATGAATACGTTACAGGGCAGAAAGATGAGTAGGAAAAGGAAAAAGAATTGCATTTTAGTTTTTATCACCATTTTTAGTGTGTTCTAAGGATTCATCCTGCATAGGAATAACATGAATAAGAAATTACTTTAACTCAACTCACTGAAAGGAAAACTACTGGGAAGATGAAACCCCTCTCTCTTTCTCAAACTCCCTTTCTCACAGGTGACGTATATACGATACGTTTCTGCCAGTTTCCCATTGGTAAGTGATCAGCCCTTTCCTCCTCCCTCGAGGAAGGACAAATATAACCTTGAGGAACGTGTCTTTAAATAGGTTTTGGAAGGGGGTGGGCCGGAATACGGATGAGGGTAACACAGAGTCGTTCTTACTCTTGCCCAAAATAGAGGCCGAACAGACCTGATTTCCGTAGGTACGCGCAGGGGAAATGAAAGCCGGCCACTCGCTCTGCACGACCGTGAGTGCCCAAACGCAGCACTGGCTGGAGGGGCCGTGGCGGCCCCGAGGCTGTTGTCCCACAACCAAGCCCCCCTCCCAAGGCCGAGTCTCACTAAGAGCACTGATCTCCCCGGGTTCTGATTTCACATGCAAAGTCATCGTGAGCAAGGAGGTAAAAGAGTACTTGGGCCCGGAAAAATTCGCAACACGTTTGGTCCCCTGGGAAAGGTGTGAACGTCTCTTTAAGAATCTAATTTACTCTCGGCGATATCTGTTCTGGGGAGAGCCGAGAACTTTTTCATCTGTAAACTGTCATAACTGTCAAGAACTATGAAGGGTCTGAGATTTCACAGTGTTTGCAAGCTAATAAGTTAGTTCAGTTTCATGGATGCTGGCGGAAGGTATGAAAGTCCCGGACCAGGGACAAAGGACAGGTTATCACTCATGGCAGTAGCAGTAGCCAGTGTCACCTCCTGTCCCAGTTCCCTAAGCCTGCATTCCTCGTCCTGACAAGAGCGGGCCAGACGATACCTGCCTGTGCCGTGGGCTGCATCCCGACGGAGGAACTCCGAGCTTAGATAACGAATCTCCTCTAATGATAGGAAGCCTGCCTGGCCTTTGCCCCAGCGGGAGCATCGTGGATGTGCCACGCACGGGACAGTGAACCAGCCTGCTCTTTGCCCCAGAGACAGGCGCCACCTCTGCCTTCCGAGGCCGTCTGCCACCCAAACACCTTTGAAGACATTTCCCAGAACAAAGGCAGCTTCTTCTCTGCCGTGCTCCTCACAAGATGGGCATACATGTGAGACACGCATGGAAAACTGTCCTCCAACGATAATATATTTTGGTCCCCATTTTCTCAAGACCAACACCATACAGAAAGCCTCCCTTTGTCCACTCTCCTCGGGCTGGCAGCCTTCCTTGACGTCGGTGTGGGCAGAACCCTTTGCCCTAGGATTTTAGGGCAAAGAAGTGTGCTTAGAAGAAGGGAAGGAGGGAAGAGAGAGACAGTGTGGAGACAGGAAAGCCACAGACAAAGGCTGGGAGGTGGGGAAGTGCCCAGAATGTCAGGCAATGAGTGAAAAGTTCAGGGTGACCAAGGGTAGGCTGTGCATTGGGGGAGGGTGGGCAGAAGAATGAGTTCAGACCACGTAGGGCTGAGCAGGTCAAGTTTGGAATTTAACCTGAGAGCCCTGGGAAGCTGACCTGGACACCGGCCTACAGTGTTCGCAGTGTTATGGATGAGACATGAGACAAATTCACACGGACTACTGAGTCCTGTGGAGGAAAAGAGACGGCACGGCTACTCCCTCAAGAGGGGGGGGAGCCTCAGAACAGCCTGGCCACTCTCTCGAGGGGAGAGAGTGCTGACCCTTGTCTTGACAGGGTTTTATTGGGTTTCAATTAGCACAGGAATACAGGTAAAGTTCGTTAATCATGGTCAGGCAATAAGGATCAAACAATAGATAACATACAAAGAACTCTGAGGGTTTATTTTGAATCAGGGTCTGTTAGCTAAAGGGCTCAAAACTTTGGGAAACAAACTCATTTCCTGCTCAGACCTTTATCATTTAATTGAGAGCATTCTTAGCAAAGCAGGTTTCACAGGAGTTTATGTATTCTTTCTTAGACCTGATCTCCTGGGGAGCCCGCCCTTTCTAGCACAGGGCTGCACCACCCTCTGTCATTGTTTCAGGCTTAAGTCAGGCAGGGGAAGTAAGGCAGCCAAGAGATTAGGAGACTTCTTGCAGACAGAATGAGGACCCAGGCTATGTCAAAGCTGAGGGGTGAGGATCCATCACCCCCTTTCTCCACAGCCCCCCAAGTCCTTCCCTGGGGTCTCCACATGATCGTGCCTGTCTTAGGTCGTTCCCCCCTTGGGGCATCTTACCCGTCATTGGCTAACCCATCAAGCACTGGAGGACAGTTATGGATAAAGTAAAAGGAGCAGAAGCGGCACTCCTGCCAGGAAGATAAGCTTTGTCTCCTTAGTGGCATATGGTCTCAAGGTCACTCATTCAGCCTTTGCCATGGTGGCCGTTACAGCTCCTGAACCAGGCAGGGCAGTTCCCAACAGGAAGCCCCCAGAGACTTTCACAGACCTGCTGCAACAAGGTGTCTGTAGAAGCCTGGAGGGTGAAAGGGCCTGGAGAGGAGGGCGGGAGACAACGGGGTGGGGGCAGGAGTGGGGGCCTGCACGCTGGCACAGCCCCGCTTTAGAGATACTCCAGAGGGGGACCGAGGGGCTGGGCACTCCGCCTCCATTCTATCTGCCCGATGGGAGACGCGCTCCCAACTGTAAGGAACTACGTGGTATTAATATTTACTTCTTTTCTGTGTCGGGTGTATAAGTAAACATTGCTTCCTTCAACATTACAGATTTATTATGTTCTCTGAAAAACACAATATTTTATTTAACTTCTGAGAACTAAATTCCAAATACCCTTCCTTACGTGTGTTTTTTGCTTAAACTTGGGAAGAATTGCTCCCCAATGAGACATGGTAAAATTGGATACAATTAAGAATGAATAACTCATTTTATCTCATCATAGCATGTCTGGTGTTTTTGTAGTCCTTCCAAGCTGGACGTGCTGGAAAGCTGCCTCCTGGAGGCCACAGGTACTTGGAGAAGCCGCTGGCCCAGGACCAGCGGAGCCTTCTCCCCAGCTACCTCCTCGGGTCATTTACCACATCTCTCTAGGCCTCCGTTCAATTATTTCTGAATCGACGGATAAATTCCTTGGTCCCTGAGACTCTTTCTGAAGGTGATTCTATGAGCCTTTCCCCTATAAGAAATACTGCTCTTGAATTTTAAAACACTTTTTGTTTTGGGTTTTTTTTTTTAATGACTTTAAATTTTGCTGGAAAATATTCCTTGGAAAGTATATAAAGCCTGTTAGATGGTTTTAAGATTCTTTTTTATTTTTTAATCCCAGAGCATGATGCACATGTAAAACGTTCGAATTCCCAGGGTACCAAGGCCTCAGGCACGGGCGCTGGAACCTCCGTGGGTTCAGCCAAGCCTCACAGAGAGGAACAGGAGAAAGGGCGGCTTGGCAGCTGCTGGGGTAAACAGGCCTGCAGGAAAATGAACTATGAGCCAGCCAGTTTCTCTTTTTCTTGCTTAGGAAACTTGTGCCCACAGGGAAGGGCTGTGGAGCCTCTGCAAGAGCGATGGCCCAGTGCGGAGGGGGTGTCTCCTGCCTCCCCACCTGCTGGACCGAGTCCTCCCGGGCCGGCAGTGTCTGCGAAGCGCTCGGCCCCCTCCCCCTCCCTCGCCTCCTCGCCTAGTCCCGCTGCCGTCCTAGCAAGTGATGTTGTCGGAGCAGGCGCGGGCCGCGGAGCAGGCAGCGCCCGCGCTCCGCTCGGCCGCGGGCCGACTCATCGCAGTCGCAGCCGCTGTGGGCTGGAGGGTGGGCGGCGGAGCGGCGGCTTCGGCTACGGTCTCCAAGGGCCGGGTGTCGGCCACGCCGCGGGGTCCTCCTCGCCCCCCGCCCGGGGCTGCGCTCGGGCGCCCGGGCCGCAGGGGCCGCGGGAGGCGGGCCGGGGGCGCGGCGGGGAGACGGCGCGGCGGAGGCCCGCGGGAGGCATCTCTGCGCTCGGACCGTGGCCGGCGTGATGTCCACCAAGGTCAGGAAGTGCAAGGAGCAGGCGAGGGTGACCTTCCCCGCACCCGAGGAAGAGGAGGAGGAGGGCGAGGACGTGGACGCCGAGCCGCAGCGCCGCCCGCGGGGCTGGAGGGGCGTCAACGGGGGGCTGGAGCCGCGCTCGGCGCCCTGGCCGCGGGAACCGCTCGGCCACCGCCCGCCGCCCTGGTCTCCGGGGCCGGACATGTGAGTACCGGCGGCTGCAGCCCGAGAGGGAGGCGCCCCCGCCGCCCCGCGACGTGCCCGGGACCCCAGACCCAATCCTGTCCGATTCTGGGACCGCGCCCTGGGTCTTGTGCGGCGTGGAACCGCCCCGGGAGCGGACGCCGCGCGTGGACACTCCAGCCCTTGGACACTTCCCTCCTACAGCCACGGACATCGCGCGACGGCCCGCGGGCTGGGAACCCCTGGGAGAATGGCCCCGGGGTGCCCGCGCCCCCCGGGGGGGTTCAAGGAAGGCACAGTGCGCCCGCCGCGGGCACGCGCGCTGCCCCGACTCGTGCCCGCGTCCCGGCGCGGAGCTACCCCGGGAACGTGGGTCCCCGCGGCCGCACGGGGCCGTCGGGGCGCGGGGAGGGGCCGTGCGCCACGCGGACGCGGTGGACGGTGCGCCGGGTCGCCTGGGTTGCCGACGGCCCGGTCACAGGGAAGTCCGGGTCCCGAGCCCCAGCGGGTCCCCCGGGAGAGAGCGGCGCGGGAACCGCTTCGCCGGTGACCTGGCTGCAGTCCCCGGGCGGCTCGGGGTCGGCAGCTGTGTCTTTTTTAAGGGAAGGTCGAGGTCGGCGCTCGGGTCTGTCCGAAGCAGCAACTTTGCTGCATTCCCAGACCCGCGAGACGCAGAGAGGATGGGAGAGAGGGCGACTCGTTTCGCAGGGCGCGGGCTCTCGGCTTCTCTAGTCGCGTGCCTGGGGCGGTGTGCGGGCTTTACTGTCTGTTTTAGGGGGGCGCGCACGTCTAGGTGGGACCCTGCGGTCGGACCAGGCTGCCACCTGGGCCCGGGGAGGTGGCTCTGCAGCGCCCCCTGCTGCCGCGCCATCCAGGACGCGGGGGCCGCCCCGGACACACAGACCCTGGGAACAGGCCTCAGAGGCTGGGAGTAGAAGGCGCAGGGCAGGGTCCTGCTGGAACGTGAGCGGCGCGTCCCGTGATTGTGTTCAGTTATTGCTGAAGATCGGCCTGGAGTGGAAGTGGCCCAGCCGATGGGGGGAAGTAAGGGGATCCCCGGGGAATAAAGCACCACCAGCTCACCTCCCTGCCTCCCTGGGGTTTTAAGACATGCTCCATTTTTTTTGTCTTTCGTCGATTAGGTTTTTGGAACGCTGCTCAATTTCTTGATTCTTTAACATTTTTTTTCTTACACCTTAAATTCACACTAAATCGGACACCAGAGCGCTCTTAGCTGAGAAAGTAGGGCGGAGCAGAAATTACTCGCGCTTGGCCTTTTGAAGTTCGAGGGCAATCACACAACGAGGCGAATGATCTAGCGGACTGCCTGGTCCGCGGGGGGCTAACCGGACGCCTTCCTGTCTGTGGGCTGAGCTTGCACAAGGACGTACTGCAGGGTACTGATTTCCTCAAGTGGCTGAGAAGACCCAGTCGTCCTCAGGAGCTAGACGGAAAGCAACATTTCTTCTGGAGGCAGGGCAGCAAGCTCTCCGTGTTTATTTGAGGCCTGTGACTAGGTAAGGTCGGAGACTGGCTGGCTCTCCCTTGCAGACGCAGCTCTTTATTCCATCTGAGTAGAACGGCCAGGTTTCATAGCTCAGGGCGTGAAGCAGCCGCCCTGGTGCAGGGAGTGGGGGCGCGGACGGAGAAGGATGGCCCCGGGGACACCGAGAATGGAGCCCCCTTCCACCGAGAAGATTCCTCAGGGTGCTGTGTTGTTCATTTCACTGCTCCACGCTGCGGGGTTTTATTTGGGAATTTTAAACAGACTGACTTAGCAGGAGGAATGTCATCTGTTACATCACTGACAAGACTTAAAAAAAAATAGAACTCACATCAATCATTGATTCAAGATTTCCTTTATTCTAATTATTTGCTGGCCTCAGACCAAATCCTGGGTCGTTGGCAAGATGACCTCATTTCTGGAAAAAAAAAATCTGGGGGTTGTAATATAGCTGATGAACTCCAAAAAGGTATTTGAAGGCACTCTCATGAGTTTCAATTCAAAGATATTTCTTAAGAATTTGCACGTGCAAAGCACAGCCTAGGCACAGCATGCTGAGAGGTGAGCATGGCATCTTGTCTGCACTCAAGGAATTTAAAGTCTCAGGAGGGGGAGGTGGAAATAAAACTGATCGAGAACACATATGTTAAGTTAGAGTAGGATGAGCACCATAAACACACACACACACACACAAGGATAGAGCTATGAAGTGTCAAGTGCAAAGGAGAGACTGACGATATAAGGTTGTGGAGAAAGCGAGGAAACCTTTGTGGCCCTTACAAGATGGATAGGCCACTAGACAGAGAGAGAATGCGTGATTAGTTCGAGTCCTCTCCCTCCTTCATCCCCCTCGACATGCCAGTCATGTCTAGGGAATATGAGCTGAGTTTGGTTGGAACACAGAGCGTGTGTAGGAAAGCAGAGTGATGTGGCCATATGTGTTGGTTTGGGGCATCAAGGTGCAGGATCTTGTGTTCCAGGAGGAGGTACTAGGGAGTCATTGATTGTTTCAAAGCAACAGAGTGATCAGAGCCACTCTGAGAGCTGGATGGATTGAAGTGGCAGTTGGCAGATGTGAATGAATGGATTAGGGGCCATTGCAGCTATCCAGGCTGAGATTAGGACCTGTAACAGTGCTGTGGGTGGGGCGGATAGAGGCAGTGAGATCAGAAGAGGGAATAGACAAATAGAATCTTTGGGAATTTGCAACTAACTGCCCAGGAGGTGTTTAGAGAGAAAGCCGGGTCTGAGATGACTTGGTGCCTTTTACCCAGATGACTCAGAGATCACCAATGTCATTGTCAGAAAGAGAAGAACAGGAGGAGGGTCTGTTTTTTTCAGATAATCCCGACAGAGATGCCAAACAGAAAGGTGGACATGCAAATTCACAGAGAATTTGAAAGTCTACTACCTGATGGGAATTGTTCCAGAGTCCTGTGAGCACAAGGAATGTGATGGGAAAAATAAAGGAAGCCTTGGTGCCCTTATCGAGGGGAAAATATTTTGTTAGAGGCAGAGAGAGAGAGAGAAAGGACACAGAAAGGGAGGAAGGCACAAGTGGTAGTAAGGCCTGCCTGCCTAGAGAGGAGCTTCAAAAAGAGGGGAGAACTGACCCAAGGTTGTCAAAAAATCGATAAATCAAGAAAGAAACTCAGGGGTCTACTTTTAGTAAGAAGAATCGATCCTCGGAGTAACATCTGTGAAAAAAAATACCCCCCAAACCTTAGGTCTCCATGCTGTTATCTTCCACAGAGAAAGTTTCTAGAAAAGAGCATTCTGTTTTAGTTTTCCTTCCGAGGAAGTGCTTCCATAATAAAAGCAGTAGTTGGTGTTTGCATAATACTTCATGCTGTCATTTATACAAATTAACTGGAATCACACCTCTGTAAAGCAGGTTTTATCATTGTCATCCCTTGGCAAAGGAGAACATTGGTACACAGAGGAGTAAAGTCACTTTCAAAAGGTCACTTGGCAGATTGGTGACAGAGCTTCCGTATGCCATGCAGTGTTACTAAGGACGATGGCCGTGCTGGCCATTGGAGCGCTGGACTCGTCTGCCCTGCATCTCTGCAGCCTGGTCCCCTCTGCCCGGCACCTCCCGTTCCCACACCCCGAGCCCCCGGCATACTCTCCACTTCCCGTTAGGTGGTGTTTTTAGATTCCACGTAAGTGAGGTCATGTACTGTTTCTCTTTTTGTGTCTGGCTTATTTCACTTTGCGGACTGTCTTCCAGGTTTATCTACGTTGTCACAAGTGGCAACATCTCCTTTGTTGAGTTGAATAATATTCCATTGAGATATATATATTCGTTATCACAGTTTCTTTGTCCACGTAGCATTTAATGGTCACTGTTGAGTCAAGTGGTGTAGTTTGATAACGTTTCTTTTTTAATTACTTGTTTTCCTTGGAGCAAAGATTTGTCTGATCTGTTCTTGGTTGCTTCTTTAGCTACATCTTCAGCCTCTGTGTGTATTTCCTGTACACATTCCTTTTAAAACCCTCTGACTTCTTTTGAATGGGATTTTCAATTACTGCTTTCCTTCAGGAAGCTTTTAGAAAAAAATAATTGTCTCTCTATTAGTGCTATTCTGAAATTGCAAGATAACATCCTTGGCATTGGTCTTCTTCAGTATGTGAGCGGGACATTTGATGAATCCTTTCACTGTCTGGGGATCATGCCCTGTGGTTCTGGAATGTTTTCATGTATTATTTCTTTTATTATTTCCTACCCACTATGTCCAGTCTTCTTTCTGGAATCCCTGTTATGGATGCTGGACCTCCTGAACCAACCTCTGTTTTTTTCTCTCTCCTCTTGTTTTCCAGTGCTTATCTTTCTGTTCTTTCTGAAATGTTTCCTCGACTCCATCTCCGGATTCTTCCACTGATTATTTTCCATTTGAGCTATTATATTTTTGCTGTCTAAGAGCTCCTTCTTGTCTTATGACTATTCCTTTTTATAGCATTCTTCCTGATTTCAAAAATCCAATATCTTTTAAAATATTTCTTAGGGGAGGAAGGATTGGGAGGTAATAAGCCTGGAGCTGTTATTCTGGAGATGGGCAGGGCCCCCTGGTCTTGGCTCCGCCCCCCGACCCCGGAGCCTGCACTCCCACAGCTAGAACGTCTCTCCCTATTTCTCCAGCTATTTCACAGCCTGTCTTTTTTTTTCTATTGATTATGCTGTTACAGTTGTTCTATTCCCCCCTTCATTCCCCTCCACCCTACCCCCCCATCCCCACCATTACCCTCCCTTTAGTTTATGACCATGTGTCTCAAGTCTTTAGATTCTATATTTCCCATGCTATTCTTGCCCCCCCCAATCTATTTTCTATCTACTGTCTGTGCTACTTATTTTCTGTACCTTCTCCCCCCATCTCCTCCTCCCACTCCCCTGTTGCTAACCCTCCTTGAGATTTTCATTTCTATGTTTCCACTCCTGATCTAGCTGTCCTTTTAGTTTGCTTTCGTTTTAGGTGTGGTTGTTAATAACTGTGAGTTTGCTGTCCTTTCACTGTTCATGTTTCTTTAACTTCTTTTTCTTAGATAAGTCCCTTTAACATTTCATATAATAAGGGCTTGGTGATGATGAACTCCTTGAATTTGGTCTTATCTGAGAAGCACCTTATCTGTCCTTCCATTCTAAATGAAAGCTTTGCTGGATAGAGCAATCTTGGTTGTAGGTCTTTGGATTTCATGACTTGGAATACCTCTTTCCAGCCCCTTCTTGCCTGTAAGGTCTCTTTTGAGAAATCTGCTGACAGTCTGATGGGGACTCCTTTGTGGGTGACTGTCCCCTTAGCTCTTGCTGCTTCTAGGATTCTCTCCTTCATTTTAATCTTGGCTAATGTAATGATGATGTGCCTTGGTGTGTTCCTTCTTGGGTCCAACTTCTTTGGTACTCTCTGAGCTTCCTGGATTTCCTGGAAGTCTATTTCCTTTGCCAGATTGGGGAAATTCTCCTTTATTATTTGTTCAAATAAGTTTTCCACTGGTGGCTGTGCCTTTCCCCCTTCTGGTACCCCTATAATTCGGATATTGGAGCGTTTAAAGATGTCCTGGAGGTTCCTAAGACTCTCCTCATTTCTTTGAATTCTTGCTTCCTGACTCTTTTCTGTTTGGCCATTATTTGCTTTCTTCTGGTCCACTCCATTGATTTGAGTCCCAGTTTCCTTTTCATTGCTATTGGTGTCCTGTGCAATTCCATTCATTTCAATTAGTTTCACCTTCATATATTTGTCTAATTTGTGGCTATAATCAACCAGTTCTGTGAGGATCCTGATGACCAGTGTTTTAAACTGTGCGTCTGAGAGTTTTGCTATTTCTTCATCGCTTAGATCTATGGGCTCTGGGGCTTTGAAATCTTGCGACATTTTTGGTCTGTTCTGGCCCTTTAAGTGTGAGAAGCAGTGCCTTGGACTCTCACGTCGCTGGGTTGTGACGCTGTATGTGGGGGCGTGGTCAGAGCGGGAAATGGCGGCGCCCTCTACTGCCCCTTGCCGCGGGGACCCGCCTCCCCGGTCCAACCGCCCACTCCCTTGCCTGTCCGGTCGCGCACAAATGTGCGACCACAGTCAACACGCAGCACTGCTCCTCCGCTGTCTCCCCCCGCGGTTGCTCGCCTGGTGGCTCGCTCGGTCACTCACTAGGTCCAACCCTGCGCCTGGATTCCGCGCCTGAGTCCGGCTGACCGAGTCCTCCTGTGCAACCCCTCACCAGCTGCTGGTTTCACCCCTTACCGGTCAGGCCGAAGAATTTGTTGTTAACAGACTTCCGAAAAGTTCAATTTTCCGTGTTCTGGCTGTGTTTTCTGTTGCTAATATTTAGTTGTCTCTAAACTTGGTTGTGTGAGAAGGCACGGCACATCCACCTATGCCTCCATCTTGGCAGAAGTCCCTAGAAGTCACAGCCTGTCTTTCTTATAGGCATGAGATTTGTCATTTGATCATGTCACAGTGGGGTTAGAGATCTGGGGGAAGGGTCTCTACCTACTCATTATACACAGGTTGAGCCAACTCCCCATTTTTGGCTCCTGCCCATCTCTACTTTCTGAAATTTCTTTGGCCTTCAATTCCTGGGCCATCTCTGATGCAGCGTAGGGTGGATCAGCTTCTTATCACAGGCTCTGTCGCTGGACCTCCCTTCTCTCCGCTAAGTGTCATTCCCCAGTCTCTGCCCAAGTCCTTTCCGTCTACCCTCACGGACTGTGGGTGAGGTTACAGATGTCTTTGGGTTTCAGGAAGATGAAATCTATGTTGCTGTTCTTTGTTCTCCCTGTTGTTTAGTGATGCGGACTCTGGCCAGTGGTGTTTGCGGTGTTGTGGATGCGATGAACAAATTCACACGGACTACAGAAGTCCTGTGGAGAAAAAAGGACAGCACAGCCACTCTGAGTGAGAGAGAGCCCCAACCCTTGCCTGCTTTTATTGCCTTCTAATAGCATACATCAAAGAAGATTTTCATTCATTATGCTCAGGTTTGCTTTAGGTGAATACTTTTTACAGAATACAAAGGAAAGGATGTTACTGATTACTTTTCATAGATTAACAAAGGGAAAATGTTGCCAATGCAAAACAACAATAAGAGTGATTGATCTGGTTACACTCCATCCTTGGGAGAATTAGCACAGGCTTCAGGAAGTTACTTTAAAAATATGCAGTAAACATTTGCAACTTCAATTCAGGGCGAGGGAGTTTTAGCAGAAGCAGCCTAGGTATAGTGCAAGCCTGGTTCCCCATGGGAAAACCTGTCCGTGGGTTTGGCTCCTGTGTGCTGACTTGAGCCTGTTGGTTTTCCGATAGGGCTGGGCTACATTTGCCACACCAAGCTGATCCGTTCCCTGTGGTTTAGGGCAGTAATTTTGGAGAGGAGATGGGGTAGGAAGGGCCTTTTTATTCCATTATCTTGAAACCAGGCACCCCTACGATGTGTTCATGGCATTCACTTAGGGCCTCAGGAAGACAGTGTTAGAAAATGAACCGAAGTCACAGAGGGAAGAGTATTCCGAATCGTGAGCATTCTTACTAGGCAAGTGGAGTAGAGTGACCTGTGTGGTGTGGACTGAGGGTTGTCTGAGGTCCCGCCTCAAATCACCTGTGTCCCACCCGAACAGGACCGGCTCCCCTTCAGGAGCATTGCCCAAGCGACAGTGAATGGCCACTGGGCAGCCTTCCTTTTCAGCACGCCCTCCGCACTGCACGGCAGCAGCCTGGCCTGGGCAGTGTGGACGCGGATGGCCTGGGCCCCGGTAGGAGGCCTGGGCCCCCGTAGGAGGCCTGGGGGTGTGAGCCGTGGGGTGGCCGACTCACACTGGTGCATGAGGGGATCAGCAGTGACTTTGTGAGGATAATTAGGATTTCATAGCATCTTGTCTTTAATGCAGCATCTAGGTCAGGGATCTTCATCTACAATGATCTCGTCCAAAAGAATTCCCCTTTTTTACTTTGTACTATTCAAATACTAGGTGGCAATATGGGTTTGGTTCTAGATCTTCTTAAACAAAAATATCCCCAAGAGTGTGACCTGTCAAGGAAAGAGTGTGACCATGGTAATATTCCTTTGCATTTCTAAATATATTTTTTCAAGTAGGACTGATTCTCTGTTGGATGTGGATTCTCTGTGGAAAAGTAGGTCGCAGGGTGATGAGACGGGTGCAAGCATCTCAGACCCCAGACTTCTGACCTTGGAGACTGGTAGAAAACCAGGTCCCTTTGCTTCTAATAACATCAGCTGTGTGTGTGTATAAAATCGATACCAATATATATATATATATATATTAGTGTATAACATCAGCAGCATGTATATATTTGACACTAATATGTTCAAATAGAGCTTCTTCTGGGTATGAAGAAGTTTTTTATTGTGTTTTTTGAGTGCCATCAGCCGCGTACCAGAAGCCAGACACGCAGAGTGTGGGGCGCCAGTCTCTGCTCTCAAGGGTGCGGAGTGTGCTCCAGGAGACGAGTGGGAGAGCAGTCGATGGCCAGAGCAGGCTCCGGGGAGTCCCTCGCCAGGGGCCTTTCTGGGACACGGAAACCTCCAAGTTCCAGAAGGCATCTGCTCCACTACGTTCTTGCGTACCTGTGTCTAAGAAATATTACCAGATGCCATGCTGGCAATGGTTAGGGTGGACTTTCAGAAGGAACACACTGGGAAGTGGCTTCTTGCCTCTGTGGTTTCAGCTGCTGAGGGACCCGGCACAGCCTTAGTGAGCCCACTGACGGGGGTGGGGGGACGGTGGAGAGAGGGGCCCAGAGCCCCCCTCCTTGAATACACACAGCCCCTCTGGCTAGTCGCGAGGACATCTGCCAGATTCGCGTGTCTACTAGATGAAGCTAAATGCTGTGTGAAGAGTTGTGACGTAACACAGGCAACACAGCCTCTCAGGATGTTCTTGGCTGCGGAGACCTGACTCTCTCTAGAGATGCTGGCGTCTCTATGTTTTAGTTTTTTTGTAGCATCTTTAGGGATGAAAGCAGCACTTTCCTGCTTCTCCAGAGTGCTGTGCCTGGCCAGTGGGGTTGGTCCTGTGACATTGTTGTCACTCAGCTGATCGTGGTGTCGAGATGCAGCCTCAGGGTCGGAGCTGTGGGGCATGGCCCTGCGGGAACATGTGTCCCGTCCACCAGACTCCGGTCACACTGATGGGGTGCTGTCCTCGAGCCTTGCACGCTGCATACTTAGGGGCTCTAGAGCCACAGCGTGGCTCCCAGCCCACAAACACACACATTAACAGATGGCCCCAGTGTGTGTTTTGATGATGTGACCGAGACCCTTCATCAGCTGCCCTTTCCTCCAACCAGGCACACTGGCAGCTAAGATGCCTGAGTAGAGGCAGGTGTCCCCAGGGGCAGCTGCCTGCTTGCCAGGGGGACAGTGGGGTCTATCTTTGACTTTTTTTCTAGGATTTTCATGTCCTCTGTCAGTGCCTGCTGCTGCCCATGGTCATTACCACTTCCGATCAGCACTGTCCCAGCACCGTCCCCAGCCTGGTGGTCACTGGCTGACACTCTGCCCCTCCCCTGTGCTTTGCTCACCACTTGTCTTTCTCGGCTTCTTCTGCCCTTCACACGTTGACAGACGGGACCCTCGCCAGTCAGCACACTTTCTTCAGTGTGAGGAACGGATTAGTCCAAATCCTTCGCGTGTGATTCTTGTTGCCTTGGCGCGTGTGGGTGGTGGCATCGCTTGGCCTGCGTTCTTGCTGGGTGGATGGAGCAGTTGGTTAAGTCTTCACCTTTCAATAAAGGACTTCAGGTGACTTCTCTGATAATGTCAGTCATTGCTGAGAGCTACAGAGTTGGCGATTCGGTCCAGAGAGCCACTGAAACTGTTTTCGACAGAACCGAAACATTCCAACATGTAAACTAAACATGGACTTTAATAGTTTGATCTGCACACTGGTGCTCATTTTTCTTGCTCCCCAGACGCAGCGTGGTGAGGTGGAGAGAGCCTGGCACAGAACCTCAGAGTCCTGTCTCCGGCTCTCTGCCCTTCAGCGACCTTGAAGCAGTTACTGTTCTACCAAGTCTCTGCATCCGGGGAGCTGGGGTCAGTTCACAGCATTTTTGAACATCTGCTGCATGGTGTCAGGCTCTGTCGAGGTGACCGAAGTATGAAACAAAGTAGGAAGCATGAAGCATTTATCTTCAGTTGACCTTAGGGGACATGAGTATCCAAGGAGACAATAAACAAGGAGATGAAATAAAGTTAAGTGCACAGATTCAGGGCAGACCAGCGGTGTTACAAAGTGTGGGCTGGAGTGGCCAGGAGGGGTTCCAGCAAGGGTCAGAAGGGCTCAGTGCTGCAGAATGAGCAGAATCTTGCAGGTGTTCTAGTGGTTACCTGTGAAACCTTACCCCTAGCTGATGGACCTGTAAGGCAGGCTGGACGGTGGAAGGTAGGGTTTCAGCCGGAGAAGGGCGGAAGCAAAAGCACGCCCCCAGGTGGGAACAAAAGGCAGGTGGAGCAGGTCGAGAAAGCAGACAACTTGCAGGAGCAGCCACGCGGTGCTCTTCTAACTCACCTGCAACAACAGGCCTTCCTCCCGAGCCCCCCGCCTGCTGACCGGGAGAGACAAAACTGAACCAAGGTCCAATCCGTGGTTCAAGTTAGTTTGTAAAATTTTGTTTCGTGTTTTGCTTGCTCAAAAGACACTTACTCTCATTCAACAAATGAATTAAGCAATCGATAAAATAAGCAAAAGGCTGGCCCTGCATTCCCCAGCCTGGCCAGCTAGGGCAATGAGTCTGTGCCTTTAGCCTGTGTCTAAGGGGCCTGTGCTGGCTGATTGCCACCCCCACCCCTCCGTCCCCAAAAGAGGTCGGAGTCTGTTTATGGTCCACGTGTCCGCCCTGGTTCGGGGCACTCCAGAGAGTTGCTACAAGGCCGATTTCACTGACCTCGGGTGGACAGTATAAAGCACATTTTCTTTTTCAAGAAATTCTCTCTCTTAGATGGAATCACTCAGACTCGCGGAAAGCTGGCCTTCCCCGTGTTCTCCTCTGTAGCATCTGGGCTTGGGGGAGGGGGTCCTCTGTGTCCCCTGGAGAGGGAAGTGTGTACGTGGTGTCCTCTGGCTCTTCCGGTCTCTGGGCGATGTTTGCTGTCTACTCGGGTGCTGTCTGTTAGCGGAAGTGACTTGACCTGGGCCGACCTGCCTTTGTTAGAACCCGGCTGGGCTCCCACGGGCAGCGGAGCGGGACCCCCGCAGCATGTAGCCTGTGTCCCGCTCAGAGCGCGGCGGCCGTCCTAGTCTTGGTGTGGGCTCCCTGGCTGTCACTGGAAGGGTCCACACTGTGTGGAGCTGCCGGTGGCCCGAGAGCCCCCACTGTTCTGTTACTTGGCCAGACTGGGCCGGCCCAGACGTGCAAATGAAACGTGCAGGGCAAGACCGCCGCCTTCGGTGGCTCCTCAGCCCATCGGACCCATGTGCTGACTTCTCCCCTCCCTCTTGCTTGGTCTTGTCCTCCTGCCACAGCACCGGCGGTGCAGCTGCCGTGGGGGAGGGGTCTCGTCTTCTGTGACAAGGGCACCACGGGACCAGGCTCCTTCAGAGCCAGTTAGAGAAAAAAGGAATGGGGCAAATCCTTCCTCAAGACCATTTCCCTCTTCCCAAATTCTGTTTGCAAAATCTCATTTTTTCCTGCAAAGAGCTGCAAATGATCTTGATCTTGCTCTTTGCGCTTGCCCTCTAAAATCTGTCTTCTGCACCGCTCCTGGACACACCCACTCACCCAACTCTATGGGACACCCCGCACTCCCGGGCAGGGGTCCTGAGTCAGCCAGGGCAAAGACCTTATACTTGGAAAGACACGGAGAGCAGTGCTTTACTCGTTTTTCAAAAAACACCCTTCTCATCCAGGCATGCCCTTGATGGCACAGAAGTGAGCTGAGTGATGTGTTCACAGGCAGCAAATGGCAGGGGAAGAAGGCTGGCGGGGCCTCTGAAAGTCCACCAGGGGTCCCAGTATTTTTTTTGTGCTTTTAAGACACAAGTGAGGGTGGGAGCAGAGTTGAAGAGGAGCGAGGTGGGGGGATGATGACTGTGGGGCCCACGGAGGAGTCGGAGTCAGACCCGGCAGAACCCCAGGCTGTGTCTTACCTGGGGCACCCTCTTGTAAGCTCGGTTCTATTATGTAGGAAATAGGAAATAATTCCTGCATCAGAGCATTGTAGGAGAGTCCCACACGACAGTGTGTGAGACATACGTGCACCTCAGGTCCTCGGTCAAGGGTGCTTGCCTTCCCTCACTCGGTCTCTGCGGACAGTGGCTATGACGATCCAGCCGTGACCTTGGAAGGTGACGCGGGTGGTGAGGCCTGGAGGGAGGGTCCTAGACGAGAAGATCTGAGTGCAGTGACTGACAGGGTCCAGACAGTGAGTTGCAGATGACCTTGGAGTTGCTGAACCTGGATGAGCAGCCTGAGACACTGGGCACTGGCCTCAGGGAGAAGGGATTGCATCTGTGGGACCTGAGGTCAAGTGAGAAGACAGGGCGGGGGAAGAGACTGGGGAACTCAATGGGACAGACACTTGTTGAGTATGTGCCCCCGGGGGACACAGGCTGATGACAGATGAAGCATGACCTTACGCTGCAGAGACTGGCAGTGGCTGCTTCTATGAGGAAGCATTTACTGTATGAACACTCTATTTTTAAAAAAGAATTTAGATAACCATAAAACAGGTCTAAAACACATGGAATATAGATAGGGTGATTGATTTAAAGTCTATATGAGAAAAAAGGACTCATGGACGTGGACAACAGTGTGGTGACTGCTGGGGGGAGGGGGGTCTAAGGGGACCAAATGGTGATGGAAAAATATCAAAACATTAAATGTTTAAAAGTCCATGTGAGAGATCATTTAGGAAAGAAAAGACTGTCAGCAGTCGGGAATAGGACTGGGAAGGTAATGGGCAGTTTAAGCTCTACACTAAGTTCCTGGATACCGTGGGCCAAGAAAAAAAATTTAAAAGGCCACGGCGACATAGTTTATATTGTTAAATTAAAGGAAGCAAACTTATCTAGAGTGAGGGTCACAGGCAAGCGCCGGTGTCTGGAAACGAACGGTCTCTGGTCCTGTTCCTCTGGAAAGCCTTTTATTGCGGACCCGAGGTCGGGTCTGAACGGCTCCCAGGGTTCGGGTTCAGGCGGCCCCGGCTAGGGGTGCGCGCGAGGGGCGCTGTTAGCCGCCCACGGGGCGCTGCGGCCTCCAGCCAGGTCAGCCGCCCGCGGGCAGCAGCCATTCCCCCTAATCGCCTGCAGCTGCTCTTTGCGTTGCTGCCCGCCAGGTCCATGGACGGAAGCCCATCCCTGAGGCGCAAGACGGTGATGCGGGAGAAGGGCCGGCGCCAGGCCGTGCGCGGCCCGGCCTTCATGTTCAACGACCGCGGCCCCAGCCTCACGGCCGAGGAGGAGCGCTTCCTGGACGCGGCCGAGTACGGCAACATCCCCGTGGTGCGCAAGATGCTGGAGGAGTCGCAGACGCTCAATGTCAACTGCGTGGACTACATGGGCCAGAACGCGCTGCAGCTGGCGGTGGGCAACGAGCACCTGGAGGTGACGGAGCTGCTGCTCAAGAAGGAGAACCTGGCGCGCATCGGGGACGCGCTGCTGCTGGCCATCAGCAAGGGCTACGTGCGCATCGTGGAGGCCATCCTCAACCACCCGGGCTTCGCGGCCAGCGGGCGCCTGACGCTCAGCCCCTGCGAGCAGGAGCTGCAGGACGACGACTTCTACGCCTACGACGAGGACGGCACGCGCTTCTCGCCAGACATCACGCCCATCATCCTGGCGGCGCACTGCCAGAAGTACGAGGTGGTGCACATGCTGCTGCTGCGTGGCGCGCGCATCGAGCGGCCGCACGACTACTTCTGCAAGTGCGCGGACTGCACGGAGAAGCAGCGGCACGACTCCTTCAGCCACTCGCGCTCCAGGATCAACGCCTACAGGGGCCTGGCCAGCCCGGCCTACCTGTCCCTGTCCAGCGAGGACCCCGTGCTCACCGCCCTGGAGCTCAGCAACGAACTGGCCAAGCTGGCCAACATCGAGAAGGAGTTCAAGGTAGGCCGGGCGCCCGCCCTGCTCTGCTCTGCTCCCCAACCAGTGGCCCCCCCAGGGGATTTTAGGTGGCCGGGATTGGAAGAGTCCTTCAGAAGGGACGCCAGGATTTTCCCTGCTGAGCGTGGTGCTGTGGAAAATGCGCTTTTGGCATGGGGCATGCTGGATCCAAGAGCGATAATTCCGGGGCTGCTCTGTGTTCTCGATAAGCTCTGAGCAGAACGCAGAGACTTCTCTTTTGTCTAAAGGAGATACTGGGTGTGACCGTCTCCCTTCCAAATTCTTCCTCCTTTTTTGTCATTAGTTGTCTGGTGGGACCCAACTTGCGAGTAGTTACTAGTTCGCGGCTCATCGGCCCAAACACTCATCTATCCCCTTTAGAGTGAAAGTCAAAAGACAGATGGAAGTGCTACCAAGGCCCTTTCATGACTATGATGAAAGTGCCTCTCCCAGAAATCCACGGTCTCCTGTTCAGCCTGGCCGATATAGCCCCATAGACATCGGTCTGCCCAGAAAAACAAGGACAGAGGGGTGTTTTGCATTAGTGGACTTTTAAAAAATGAGTGAACTTTTTTCCTGGACATCATCTCCAAGCAACCAGTATTATTTATTTCTTTTTAAAAAAATATTTTTTATTGATTATGCTATTACAGTTGTCCCATTTTCCCCCCTTCACTCCCCTCCACCCTGCACACCCCTCCCACCCACACTCCCCTCCTTTAGTTCATGTCCATGGGTCGTACATAAAAGTTCTTTGGCTTCTCCATTTCCCATACCGTTCTTACCCTCCTGTTGTCTATTTTCTACCTACCATCTATGCTACTTATTCTCTGTACCTTCCCCCCTCTCTCCCCCCTCATTCCCCTGCTGATAACCTTCCATGTGATCTCCATTTCTGTGGTTCTGTTCCTGTTCTACTTGTTTGCTTTTGTTTTGTTTTAGGTGTGATTGTTAATCGTTGTGAGTTTGCTGTCATTTTACTGTACATGTTTTTATCTTCTTGTTCTTAGATAAATCCCTTTAACATTTCATATTTCTGAAAACATTACACATTAGTGTGGGCCGTTTTAAGAATTCGGTTGCTACATCCTTCTCTGCCCTTTGGGTGGTTCCACCATTAACTCTGGGGCAGAGGAGCCGGCGCAAGCTGTGGGCACAGGTGGTCAGGCTGGTTGCCCCAGGATCTTGTCTCCCGCTGTCCACCTCAGAGGGGGGCTGCCGACATCAGTTCCCTGACTCATTCTCTGGATGCTACGTTTCCCTTCTTCTTAGTTCCGTGTTCCGATGACAGACACCAGGCAGAGTGATTGATTATTGTCTTCAGATCTTACTGCAGTTTTTCATGCTTATGTGAGATTTACACAAATGCAACAAGCAACACAAGTCAGGCCAGGGGGCTGCGAGAAAATGGGAGGGAAGTTTTGTGGGTTTTTTCTCTCCTCCATACACACCAAATCCCTAGATATTTATCATCCTTCATCTTGTCCAAGAGGAGCCCTGGCTGCAGGATAATCTCATTTGTTATTACATTAAATTTTTTCTTATATAAAAGCCACAAAATTTTTATATTTACTATGAACATTTTGGAAAATGTGGAAAAATACAAAGAATAGAATAAATGTTGCCTTATATCTACTCCCTTTGAAGAGATTCAGTACATGATATTTGAAAGACTTATTTCCTTGGACCCATAACTCAGAACAAATCAAAACCTCAAATCCTGTTTAGAGAGAATAGGAAAACATTCAGGTAACGTAGTTCAAAATGTTACCTCTTTATATTGGCATAGGAATAAAAATATAACTGTAAATTTATTTGTGACTTTAAAATATTATTCTAAACTTTTTATACATTTTGCCTGATATATATTGAAAAGCGTATAAAAGAGATTCTACAAAAGGGGATATTTTCTCAGACTACATTTTGATATTTATGAAAGGTGGTAAAGTATGCAGTTCTGCTCAGAGAAGTCATCTCAGTGAAGCCAGGGTTAAAAATTCTGTCATTCAAGTGTTCCTCAGAAGTCGGCTAAGTCTATATTGATAATACTTAGAATCTCCTTTACCCCAACTGAAAGAATCACCTCTGATAACCTTTCAAAGGTAGAAGAATATCACAAGTAAAGAGGCAAAAAAAAAAAAGAAGGAGAAAACACAATCAAGTTTGAGAAGGCATGCACAAAAGCCACCAGAAGTCCCAGGATCCCCGAAAGTCATCTGATCTCACCGTGTATCTGAATTATATAGGAAGCACTTGGGTAGCAGAACCTTCTCTGAGTCAAAGCAGAGTCAGCTCTTCTGAAGTCGTGATCCCCAGGGCCCACGGGCCCTCCCTGGGCTGAATGTCCCTTTCCTCCCCACTCGCACCGTCCTGTTAGTGCCTTTCTCCCTGCCCTCCCCTCCCCTCCCGGCCCTCTTGTTCCACATACATGTCATGTGTCAGGGCTTTAGACAGACGGAGAGAGTGGCTCCCACAGCTGTGACCCTGGACTCCCCGCTCCGAGGGGCCGTGGACGCAGACACTGGTGGCGGAGACGAGCAGCTGACCTCCTCTGCCCTGTTTTGTGGTGTCCTCTGTGTTCCTTCCACAGGGACTGGGAGCTCGAAGTCCCAGCTCTGAAATGAAATCGTAGACAGTGTGTTCCCCAGTGAAAAGCAGGTGATTGTCCCCTTTTCCAACAGCTCTCCCTCTGTCCCCACCCCCCCATGTCATGGCCTGTCGGAGCCAGCGCCTCACCCCTCACGCTGCTCAGGCAGGGGCTTCGGGGGACATTCCGGTTGCCGTGTCGTTTCCAGAATTCCTGGAAGAATACAGGAGCCCTGCTGCAGAAAATACGTGGAAGTCATTACCCCAAGAGGCTGAACGTTCTCAGATAGATTTAGATGAATCGGTGGAGGACAGCATGGTGACAGGTCATTAGAGACCGGCGGACGTGGCCTGCAGCTGTTCAGAGAGACGGAGCACTGGGCGGGATGGGCTGGGGCCCAGGCCTCCACCCGTCAGAGGCAAGCAAGCCGGCCACTTAGTAGGCCGTGAAAGTGCAAAGTGAAATTTCCTAATTCTGAACCAGGGATGCATTTGTTTGCAAAAAAAATAAAAAGGAAAGGAAGAAAAAAAAACTATTTGCCTTTCCTGTGCCACAGTTTTCCTCTCTTTAAAGTAGAAAAGCAATTTCAACTATTATCATGGTAGGGCTGTAAGGAAGAGAAAAATGATTATAACCCTAAAGCAAGGTAGCATTTTATGGCAGGATGACAGTCTAGGAGTCATTGGGCTAACCAGACCTCTCATTTTACAAATGCAAAGCCAGAGGCTATCCCCTAGGTCCCATCTGGCAGGCCTAGGTTTGGGAGTCTTGGGTCCCAGTCCTAAATATTCCATCTCACCTGCCATACCTGGTAATACTGAAGCCCTACTATAGTACTTGATGTGTGCTAAGCACGTTCTAAGCATTTAATCCAGTAGCAGTATTAGGTAGGCTTATCCTCAACAGAGAAGCTGAGTAACTTTCACAAGACCACACAGCTAGTAAGTGGTAGGTGCAGCATTTGATCCCAGAACCCCTGGCTTCCGATTGATGCTGCAACCACTACACTGTCTTTGTTATTAGGGAAAGTTTCGTCAGGACCCAGCCTGCTTCGAGTTGCATTTCCATTTCCCCCTTCAGGATAAAAAGGGGTTAAAGAGAGGACAAAAAGGAATGACAACAATGAGGAATATCGTTGATATGTGTGTGCTGAAGGCCCCAGACAGGCTGCCGTGAGGACAGAGCGCCGTTGCTCCCCCCTGCCTTGTGCGGGGGCTTGGGCTTCGGCTTCCACTCCAAAATGCGCAGCCGGGCCGTCCGATAACTTTGAGATGGCCCATGTGATGATGAGTGAGGACAATGGAGCAAAAGCAAATTAGGAGACAATTACCAGAAAACGCAGAGCAGACAAGTGGTCTGAGTTGTGAGGCAGCACCCCCTGGCAGAACTAGCTGGTCAGCAGACTGCAGGGGGTCCCTTTTGCCCCTGGGGAAGGGCTGTCTGCTCCCGTTTGCCCGGGAGCTCTGTGCATGTTGACGACTTGCTATCACACGACCGCAATAAAAGAAATGCCTGTTATCTCCAGTTCTGATCATTATCTACACAGGGTAGCAGACTCCTTCCAGCAGGAAATGTTTAAATTGTTAGGAAAACAAAGTGCTGTCCTTGCAACTTGTATCACTGATCTTTCAGTGGATGTGAAAAAAACCAAACCAACCCCATTGTCCAGCTTTCTTCAAGACTGAACAGTGTACAGAGTATGCTTTTTAAAGATAATGAGTCATTATTTGGGTATTACTGCAGAAGTGGTTCCTATGTGTTCTTCAGGCATAGAAAATAGTCTCTTTTCTCTCTGCTCAATGGTGCCGCGGCCATCCTAGGTTGTACCAAATCTTACAGAGCAGTGCAAGCTGAAGAGTAATGCAAGGAAATTTCATCTAAAAAATTGTATTAAAAGGGGAGCTTTCTATAGAGACAGACGTGGATTTAATACTTCTGGACGCTCTAATAAAATATTTCATCAGGCTTTCAGGCATGGCAGGCAGATGGATATGTAACTGACACTCTGCATAGAAACCAGAGGCTGAGCATTTTATTAATTTTATCAGTTGCCTGGTCCCAACTTGAATGGAAAGCAGACAGAAGTTTTTATTCATTTTATCTGTTCCCTTATAAGGGGAAAAGGATTAACTGTAACTGTTCTTTATCTGAATGTCTGATATCTGAAATGGAAACTATTCTAGTCTGTGTAGCCTTTAAACAGTGTCTCTCTTTGTGTTTATTTTAGCAGGTGATGTGATTTTTGCCCATCACATTGCATAGATTAATTATTCAAGGGCCAAAATTGGAATTCTTCATGCCTTTTTAAAAAGTATCATTTAAAATGTAGTTTTTAGATGCCCAGAATCTGGAAATTCTGCTGTGCAGTGTTATTTGGTTGGTTATCAGAAAAATACCGTGTCTCAGGACATGTGGAAAGGAGGAATTCTGTTTTCCCTGAGTGCACCAGATTAGGTCACCATCCAGTTAACCTTCTTAATGGGCTGGAATTTTAGTGAAAGCCATAGAAATGGAACTGGGGTTTCTGAAAGGAAGACCCTTGCCCAGGGACAGTTGTTGACACGGTGACAGGAACCTAAGGGAGAACTGGAGCTCCATCCGGGAGGTGACAGGGAGGCTGCAGAGTGGCCTCTCCATACCGGCCCATGCACTACATGCATTTGCTAAAGATGTGAAAGATGAACAGGTGATTTTTAGCAGGTGTCAGTTCCAGTGGCCTGGACCTTTTCTCTCAAGTGTCGATACTCAGCAGCCCTTGCCAATGCAGTGACGTATAGTCAGACACTTTTCTTCCTTCAGGTTCTGCAGGACATGAATGTGTGCCCTGTAGACAAAGAAGGAAAAATAACCTGCTCTCTATGCTGGCACCTGCCCATCTCTTTACATCTCTCGCACACCAGTCATTCCCAGACGTCGGGACTGGGGTCTGAGAATGGCTGTTCTGACGCGTGGCCAGGTGCTGCAGACACCGCAGGTGTGTGGGCTGCACGGTGAGAAGCAAAGTGTCCATCGGGGCAGGGGCTCAGGAACCAGTCATGTTAGTCTCCCCTGCGGCCAATCTTCTACGTCAAATCGCCGCTTTAGAAAAATCACCATTTAAAATGTTTTCATTGTACAACAACTGTAGTTTTTTAATACAATTTAAATAAAATAACCGATAACAATTTTTTCACTATACAAAATGGCTTTGTGTGGGCTTTAAAGAAAACTGTTGTTTATCTGCACAAAAGAGCTACAACTCTTTTGGATCCTTTAGTCTTTCAGTGGTAGCGTTTAGCCAACACCACTCACTACATACAGACCAGTGACCTAAGTGCACAGTGGTTTGGGAGCTGTCTCGTATGGTGGGCAGCTTGCAGAAGGTCCTGGCTCAGGGGGTGGGGGGTCAGATCCAGCCACGTCTAACTCAGCAAGCCTAGCATCCACATAGGGACCGCAGCTCCCCAACCGGAGGACGGGACACCTTGCTCTAATGCACAGAAAAACCTCAACACTTCCCATGGGATTAAAGCCAATTCTTTGTATTAAACTCCAAACCTCTCATTCGTAGAATGACTATCGGAAGTTGTCCATGCAATGCAAAGACTTCGTGGTGGGTGTGCTGGATTTGTGCCGAGACTCGGAAGAGGTGGAAGCCATTCTGAACGGAGACCTGGAGTCGGTGGAGCCCGCGGAGGCGCACAGACACAAGGCCTCCCTGAGTCGTGTCAAACTGGCCATTAAGTATGAAGTCAAAAAGGTGAGCGGCCCTCTTCCTTCCTGCGCCAGCGTGGAAGAGGCGCGGAATACCCACCATGCCATAATTCTAGGACGTTTTCTCTTCCATAATGAGAATAGACATTATTAGAAAATAATGAGAGATTTTTCTTTATGAGAGAGATGAAGGGAAGTATGGAAATGTTGGGAGTCAAATATCGAGCTTCTGATCCTTCCCATTTGTTGTTGGTTGTGAAACCTTGGATAAATTATAAGACATATTTAAATTTCAGTGTTTCCCATACAAGGAGGATAAAATATTTCTTATCTACCTCAGAGTAGTGGTGGGATTTCAATGGATTAAGATATGACAAAGACATCTGTACACCGCTGGTTACAATGCAGTTAACAGGCTGGAGAACGGGGAAGGTCCTCAGCTGTGAAAGGCCTGTCAGTTACAAGATAATGGCGGGGCTGGCAGAGGTTTTGTCCTCTCAGGGAAAAGAAGAGAATGTTGAGTAAGATTGATGTTGAAGCACTTTTAGAAATCCGTCTGGATGTTTATTCACAGGTCTTGCCATTCACATCTCTTCTCGCGTGCTCCTGAAAGAGGAGGATTGATTTCCGTTGTCACAGGTTCTCGCTCCTGGCTTTGGAAGCGTCACATTAACAGTGACAGCTCAACTGCAGGTGTGCGTGTGTTAACCAGGCCGTCTCACGGAGCGCGTGTCCCCCTGCACGTCCACTTTAAGTAAATCGATGTATAAATGATAATGTATGAGGCGTCAGCAATAATCACCTTGCTGCCAGTCAGCTCTCAGGACACAACAACAAAAAGAATAAATTGGGAACTGAAAGGAGGTTGAAGACTTTGCAGGTGATTCTGGGTAGTTTGTTTTGTGCTACCCAGTGAATAGCAGTAAAAGTTTTAACTTGGAATATTCATTTGATCAGCGTGTATGAGAACTCTATTCTGGAATTGCCCCAAAAGCCCCAAGTCAAAAAAAAAAAAAAAAAGCCCTTTTTTCTCTTAAAGGCTACCTTTATCGTTCATTCAGCACTCACCCATTTCCACTCCAGCAAAGAGGGAAAATACGACACCCATCCTTCCACCCTCCTTCCCACCACCTCCTTTGTAGTCCCCAAGAAAAATCTCTTCCTGGGTCACAAGGCCGCATGACCCCCCTCCGCCAGCTGTGGTGCTGGAGCAGTCAATGGCCGTGGGAAAGGCATTTCAAAATAACGTTAGGGTACAGAACTTTCCCCCCAATAACAAAGCAAGCTCATGTTTATTCAGATCAACTCCTAATTTCACCAAGGAGCCCAGTGTGATGTCATGGTGGCCTGGTAGGTCCCCGAAGAGACTCAGGCAGCTGCTCTGGCCACTGCCCAAATCCGCCCCAGGCCTGGGTCCGGGCCTGAGTCTGCTGACCTCTCGCTGGCTCCAGGCTCCCGGGCTGGGGTCTTCCCTAAAAACCGCACCTGGGGCTCCCCGGGGCCTGAGAGACTCAGTGGCAATTCATGCAGAAATGAAAATATAAACACTGCGTGGGAGGGATCTGAGCAAGGATTTAAGGAGTGCTTCCTCCTGCTCTCCTGTTCTCTCCACGACAGGGGTAAGTGTAGCTGCAGAACGATCATCTGGAGGGGAGACAGGCTGCAGTTTAAACACACACGATTACCCCTGTGTGTGCAAGAAAGCTCAGAAGTGGAGCCAGGCAGCGGGAGCATGAGGGCTGCGTGCCCCGCAGAGGTTTCGGGTGCGTGTGCCAGTGCAGCCCCGACCTGACCCTGACCCCAGGCAGCCCCGGGGCCGGGTGTGTGCCCGACTCCAAGAGGTAGCAGAGCATTTTACACCTGGCCGGTTCAGAATCCAGAAAACTGCCATGTAAGTTCTCTGTTCATGTGCCACGAGTCAAGGACGTTAAAAAGAATGTCATGATCTAGGTTCTACCCACGAGAGTATTTTCTTTTAAAGTGTGTGAACCAGGGCTCCAGCAACGAAGTCACAAACCAAGCAGAGCGCTCCTTCCCTGCTTCTGTCCCGAGGACACCCACATGGGCAGCTCTGGTAAAGGCTGATCTGATGAAAAGACAGTGTAACGTGAATTCTTTTTTTTAAGTTGAAAATTATCTACAAGTTGTTTTCCATCCCTGCCCTAAATGGTGGCTCAGTGTATAAGAATCTGTCGGTCATCTTTAGCAGGAAAAAACTCAGTGCCACCGTAGTGCTGTTTGTGGAGAGACTGAGATGTTCTTGTGTGTCAGTCATTCTGCCTTCAAATCAGAAAGCCTCGAATAAGGGTTTCATTTTTGGGATGATCTCAGTGTGCTGGCCGCCGGGGTCAGGACGCCGCAGGCAGATTTCCTGAGGCTGGCTGGGGCTGGCGCTGCAGCATTACGGGGGCTTTCAGGGGATGATGCAGTCGAGGGTGGGGGGGTGAGGTCGCTTCCCTGTTGTGAAGTCATTGAAAGGAGCAAAACTCTTCTCTGAGAGGGATTAGCTTGTCTGCCCTCAGCCACTGCTATTGCATTAGTTTTATTTTCCTTTTCAAATGTTCCCTGTGTGCCTTGTTAGGGTTTAAAATCATTGGAGGAAAACAGCCATTTGTGTTTTCTTTCTGTGGATTAAAAGAAGTCACAGAAAGTGATGTATGAGATAACGGACACCATACAGTGGGGAGGGCAAAATTAGGAGGATAGCAAACATGCCTGTTAAGCAGAAGGGTAAAGGATGACAAGAAAAGCGTGAACATGATTGGGCTGCTGTGTAACACAGACAAAGTGTCTGCACTGCGTGTACAATCCTCTGTGCGTCACCTGTGTGCTGTGCGGAAAGGATCCATTTCCATCCGGTCTTCCAGTGGCCTTATTTGGTATAATTAATGCCATACAGCACATCAGCAAATTTAAAGACTGGCTTGAGGAGGAGGACTGAGGTGAGGGAGCAGCCAAACTACAACATGAATATTTCTGTCCCCGAAAGCCTAAAACCTGCGAAAGAAAGGCTGGACACTCCCAAGAGGGAAATCTGCCTGCCAGTTCCATACAGTCACGCCCACCTGCCTGTTAACTTTGTGGGCATTTTCTGTCCTGCTCAAACCCTTGGCCTATACAACATGCAGGTTGACTTCCCAAGCAGTGGTCTGATTTGGTGACATCACATCCTGTGGTTGGATTTCCCAGGATGCACCTCTCCCCATACAAGCCAAGCCTGGCTACTGTCACGGGCCCGCCTTGTCTTTGCATCCACCCAACTTCCCACAAATGCAGACCCTGGAAACATGTCAGACACCAAGACATTTGGACCAACATTCAAATTAGGAGTATGTTAAATGCTGATCATTTATCTTGGCAAGCATAGGGGTGCAGGCCTCCATTCTAATGGCTGTTTTTCACGTGTATTGATAGTGTCCTGTGTGCCTGTGACTGGGGACCACTCATCACTCAACAGGGTGCTGATGCCTCATTCTCATCTTCCTGTACCTGGGGCCTAGCTAGGCTCCTCGCAGGGGCTTATGCCGACTTGGAGGATGAGAGAGTGTGTTGAGTGAATGAGACAAACAGTTAGGGACGTGGAGGGGATGAGGGAGGAGGAGGGGTGAGCAGGAAGGAAATGATCCAGTAGCCACAGGGGCAGCCGCAGGAATATGCAGTTTTGGAAATCCCAGGAAATGGTCGCAGAGACCCTGGAAGGCTTCAACCTTGATTATATCCACACGTACCATGAGTGCAAATAATGACCCCATTGACCTTGAAATAGAGTTTCCCCAAACCAGAACTTTGGGACAGTGGCAGAATCTTGAGTTTGGAAAGAAGGTCTCATATAATTTCATGGCTGGCAATGACCAGTGACCCCCAGGACCTAGGAGTTTTATAATTGAGTTGAAAGTAATTTATAAGATCCGATATTCTTTTTCATATGGAGCTCATCAAGCCAGAAAACATAGTATCTTCCTTTTAGTACTTTTAACTCTCCCAAACCCTACCAGTTTGTATTATTGAAAAAAAAATGCAGTCAGGTATTTCAAATCTGGTATCTGTAGACTCAACCTCAACCACACCTGTCATCGACCTCTCCTCCTGCCACCAGTGGGGTCACCGTGGGAGTGGGAGCGGGGTCTGGGGAAAGCTGTGCATCCACTGCCTGCCCTGGGGGCTGAGGTTTTATTTTTTATTAGCGCTGTTTTAGTTGAAAGTGCCGATGGAAAACTCTACACCAGTAAACGGGAACCTCTCTGCCACCCTGGAGCTGTGCTCTTGGTACGGAGCCTGACAGTGTGCAGAAGTGTCTGGAGTCGCTACGAATCATGAGGGTCGGTCGGTTCAGGAACCAGGGCTTGGTTGTAGATGAGCCCCGTGTCCGCTGGGCACTGCCGCTGCTCCCTCTGCCTCCCCGAGTTTGCAGACACCTCTCAGGGTGCTTCCTAATGGGTTTGCTGTTGCCGTTTATCCTGCTTGTTGGAAGACAGCGATGCTTTGATGTTTGCATTGCTAAACTCTTTTTCTGAAACTCTGTTGGCACTTCCTGTTGATGTGTGAATGACCCTGAATAATTCCCGAGCTTGGGCAAACTGCACCTGACTATTCAGAGACAGGCAGATCCAGCTGCAAGGGGGCACCTTTTGGCGTCGGGACCTTTACGTGGGCCGGGTGACGTGTACAGTCTGCTCCCTGAACAAGGACAGGGCCTTATAGAAGTCCCAGTTCTTCTCAATAGATTCAGGCAGATGGGTTAACAAAACCAGATGGCAAAATCAAACACGATGGTGGGGACGAAGGAAGTCTACATTGTTCATTTTCCCTGATTAGAACTGTAGTTGTGAAATCACTACTGCAGGTAAATGTGGCTTTTTTCTGACCTGTGGCCGAGGAAGCAATAAAAAGAGCGCAGATTACTCAACAGGAAGGAAGCGACATTGGATGCCAGCTCCTAGAGCCCTGCAGTGTGGACTGAGCACAGAGCCAGCGGGCTCACTGACTTATTGCGACTCTCGTGCAGGTTTGCAGCAATTGTACATTTGTACACACCAGCCCCATCCTGTATGTATTTTCCCACAGTGCTTTAGGGCTCGCTCAAGAACTTAACACATTTCCCTTTTCACCGTAGTCTACAATAAACCAAATGACTCTTTCCTCTTTCCTGGGAACTGAAAGCCAGGATGTGACGTGTCCATAAAGGAGGGACTCTGTCCCCAGATTCCAGAAAGCCTGAATTACTGAGAGCTTCAGGTAGAAAGAGCTGGTTCAGGACAACATCAGTTTCGCCCTCTTGTTTCCACTTTTGTCCTTCTATGAGTCCTGGAGCAGTGTGGGAAGATGGAGGGAAGGCGATGGAGGATAGGACCAGAACCTTCCAGCACCCATGTCCTGGGAGCATGCGCATTAATATCTTTAGGAGGTTAATCTTAACATTCAGCAGTCGAACTGTGGCTGATGGCATAGTAACTCTCCTCCTTCTCTCTCCCCCCAGTTTGTGGCTCACCCCAACTGCCAGCAGCAGCTCCTGACCATCTGGTACGAGAACCTCTCAGGGCTGCGGGAGCAGACCACAGCCGTCAAGTGTCTGGTTGTGCTAGTGGTGGCCTTGGGCCTTCCGTTCCTCGCCATCGGCTACTGGATTGCGCCTTGCAGCCGGGTACAGCTTTCTTACACTCTGTGTTACTATGTCCTTTTGGGATGAAAAAGAACAAAGCTGCCTACTCCAGGCTCTTAGCAGTTCCATCCTGAAAGTTAATTGACTCCAGCATGCAGATGCTGCTTTGTAATGACCGGATCCATTAAAAAAAGGGGTGAGAAGGCATTCGGTGCCAGTGGGATAGATGGCCTTTGCAGGCACATAATGCTTAGGCTTTTAAGATAAAAATCCCCATGGTGGGCAGTACGAAGAGCTGCCAGAGTGAAGGAGCAGGTGCTCTGGTTCTGTTGACAGCTTGATAAACGGAGAGCCAATGGCCCGGCCCAGCCTGGGGGGGGACGCGGGAAGGCCCCACTGCAAGGGCTCTAAGACACATCAGCCCGTCTGCCCAGGGTGCTCGTTGGGACCTGTCCACGCCATCCGTGGCTGGTGTGCGAAGCCCAGCTGCAGGCGTGGTGTTTCCCAGAGTCCAAGAAAGTGCAGGTCACGTGCCCCAAGCTCTTTGTTCTTCTTCAGAAGAACAAATGTAGACTTTGGGCCTGGGGGCTTTGGCATCTTTAGATGGTTTGTTTAGTTTTGCTTGACTCGTTTTGTTCACGACCTTTCTCCCTCTCTCCACTTGCCTGTGGAAAGTCAGTCTCGTTGCGCCTTGGAGGACTGCTGACCACGATGGGGAGAGGGACACTGGGCACGCTCACAGAACTGGGCATGCTCACAGGACACTGGGCACGCTCACAGAACTGGGCATGCTCACAGACTCCGCATAGGTTCCCAGGGGGCACTGCCAGGGACAAGAGGCTGTTCTGAGATCCGTTAATCCTGTTTTTATATTTGGAAATCTGGTTTTGTTTAGGTCAGAGGTAGTTTCAGGCAAAATGAGTCAGGGCTCTGGTACAGCCCTGGAAGTCCAGCATCTCTCTGGCTTTTGTCGTATATTATGGAAAAGTATGTTACAACTCCTCAAATGCTAAAAGACTAAAGACTAAAAACTAGAAATAACGTGAGAGAGCATACCTTAAACGCAAAAATCACACCTCATGCCAATAATTCCCCTTTCTGGGGAAGAGGTGTTGGGGTCCAGTTTTCAAGTGTTGGTCTCTCCGGGCAGCTCAGCCAGTGGACACGTGACATCAGGTCCGGTGAGGGCATCTTCAGTCCGCTGGCCTGTTTCTCTCCACCCAGAGAAGCACAGCTTCTGGCCTGGGGACTCGGCCCAGCAGAGGAGCAAAAGGAGGGACCTGAGCCGTTTCTACCCCCGTTCACACCTGCCACAGGCCCTCTGCCCTGTGGGGAAAAGACCATGTAGCCAGAATTCTCTGCACGTGCCCCATTTTTACGATAGGCATGCTGCTTTCTTTTCATGTTACTTAAAGTTTTAAAAGACCAACCTTTTAGAGACTTGGCAAGTCCCAAGAAATCACTCAGTGCTACGAATGTGGTCCCCCCCGCCCCCCCCCCACACACACAGTGTACAGCTGCGGAACAGCACGGTGACATGTGAAAGCATTGTTTGTTTTCCGGTAGAAAATGTGACGTTCATCTGTGTGCATTTATGGCCCATCCCAGGAGAGCTTGACAGCTCGTGGCTGTTTGTTAACATCAAGTCAAGGTTGTGGACGTACAAAAACACTTGTTTGAACTTGCAGTCTTTTGAGTGTGGACTGTGGTACTTGTTAAGGGCACAGACGGAGTTTAAAAGTGGGGTTTGAGCGTGTGGAATGGAGCACTTCCCTGATAAATCTACCAAATGTGCCTAAATCATGGGCCACAGAAGCCCTGGGGACAGGAGGAATTGTTTTCATTTCTCCTGGAACATGGGGCTTTTAAGGACATCAGATCACATGGGATTTTAAAGAAGTTACCTTAAAATAACTATAAAATGAACTTTAAGATGATCTTGTACTATTTATATACTTTTCCAGACTCAAGCATGACTTTCAATTAAATTGACCTACTTAGAGGTTTTAATCATTGTGTATCTACCTCTCTCTTCTAATTGGGATAGTAACAGACAAAATATTTATCCTGATTATAGTATTTTCTGCCTTTCTTCTATCATGCAAAGCATGACTTGCATGAATATTTAGAAATGAGAACTAAAATTTACTTCTATAGTGGTTGGGTTTTTTTTTAATTTTTGAAGGGTTTTCAGTGTGCTGCAGACACAGCATAACATTTCAGGGATAAATGAACAAGTCTACAAATTTATTGTAACATTTCAATTATAAAGCAGTAGAGGATTATACACTGCAAACTTGGAATTTCTATCCCTAAACCCTAAAAACCTTGACATTGCACAGTCTTTCAATGTAAAAATAAGAACAGCCAGCGTAGGCCCCGTGATTTTCAGAAACGCGTCTGTGAATGCAGTACATTCTAGGACGAGCTGGGTGTTTAGAAACAGTGAAGGCCGAAACCTTTGTAACTTATTTTTGTGGGAAACACCCTTTAAGAGGAGTGATTTTCACAATGTATGGCTTTTCAAAACCAGAAGCAAAGCTTTGAAAGTGTTCTCATTTCATCTGTTTTTAATCCTGTGTAGTGATTTGCGTAGGCGGAAGCCGGATTTTCAAAAGTGAAAACAAAACATTTTTTTTGCCTTATCACAGCTGGGGAAGGTTCTGCGAAGCCCCTTCATGAAGTTTGTGGCTCACGCCGCTTCCTTCATCATCTTCCTGGGCCTGCTGGTGTTCAATGCCTCTGACCGATTCGAAGGCATCAGAACGCTGCCCAACATCACGGTCATCGACTACCCCAAACAGATCTTCAGGGTCAAGACCACCCAGTTCACGTGGACCGAGATGCTCATCATGGTGTGGGTTCTTGGTAAGCCCTCTGAGAGCCACCCAAAACAATGCTCATTTGCCATTTTCACTCTCTTTTTTTTTAAGTTGAATTTATTGGGGTACCATTGGCTAATAAAATATGGGTTTAAGGTATACAATTCTGTAATGCACCATCTGTGTAGTAAGTTGTGTGTCCACCAGCCCAATGTCATTTTCTATTTAAAATGTTATTTTACATTGGATGGCAGCAATATCACCATGGTTAGATTAGTGAAAGAGTGAAATAATCAAATAATTTGTCAGCTTGATAATGCTAAAAGGTATCCTAACACTAAAGCTAAAATTTTGTAAGTAACACGAACCTAGTACTAATATACTATGTTTCAGAAATTGAACTTCAATTATTGAATAAAAACGTAAGATTTTTAATGTGACTCACTGTGACAATCCCATAGTTAATTGAAATTCTCGTGAAGTAACCCCAATGGCTATTAACTGATGAGTAAAGAACGCTTATATTATTTTAGTTTGTGAGGTTTTCGGGGAGAGTGTCCATTGTCAGAATGGCTGTCACTCCCCCTGGTGACAGCCCATTTGGTGTAGCTGTGTTACAGGGGAAACTGAGCAGTGTGGGAAAACAATGGGTACGGGACCCGCGTACTAGTTGACCGCTAATCCGAAGCCGTCTTTATACGCCCTCTGTTTTGCCCAGTGAGTTCCGTGGTGTCCTCTCAGTCCCTGATTGAGTGGGCTCCTTCCTCCCCCTCCTGCATGGCCATGGCCTCCGTCTGGGTCCAGCAGTTATTTTATACATTTTACGTTGAGCTGTAACATTTCTTTGAAAAATCCCACAGTATTTTCTCCTGCTGTAGTCAAGGCAAGGAGCGCCCTCCCTCCCAGAGTAGAGTGTGCTGCCTCCCATTCCTCCCCACCCGCCGACTCCCAACTGCAGGGCCTCCCCTTTTCCTCACCCACCTGCCTACGGTGGGGGCCCAGGGTACAGGGCAAGAGGCGTGATGGAAGGTCTCCCGGGGGGCGGGGGAGACAGTTACTCTTACAAGTCCACAGTGAGGTGCTCACTCCGGCACTGTTTCTCCATTGACCACTGGGGTTTGATAACGAACCAGTGTCATTTCATAAACGTGAATTTGTCTGGTCCCCAAAAGCCTCATGGGGCAAACTCTGTTGACTCTGTGGCATTCTCCTCCTTCCTGCCCTCCCCCGTCTGCCTGAGCGGCGGACGTTTGGGCCCACGTGGCGGGGGGCCTGTTTCCCCCAATGTCAGACTGGCGGAGGGAGTCGTTCCTGTAGTGGGAGCTTCCTCTTCTGTTGACTCTGCCCGGTGAGCTGGACAGTCCGGGCTTTGGGGCGCCCTGGGGTTGGTGCTTCGCAGACGGGCCATTGTGTCAATGGGGATGCACGACTTTCTGGGGCCACGCCGTGAAGCCTGACATGTGCCCTCCGTGTGTGTTGTGACAGGAATGATGTGGTCTGAGTGCAAGGAGCTCTGGCTGGAAGGGCCGAGGGAATACATTCTGCAGCTGTGGAACGTGCTGGACTTCGGGATGCTCTCCATCTTCATCGCCGCCTTCACGGCCAGATTCCTGGCTTTCATCCAGGCCACAAAAGCACAGCAGTACGTGGACAGCTACGTCCAGGAGAGTGACCTCAGCGAAGTCACCCTTCCCCCAGAGATACAGTACTTCACTTACGGTGAGTCACCTGCCGCTGGGTCCCCATGTTTCAGGAAGGCTGTGGGAGCCGCACTTCGGAAAGAAATGTTGAGACGGTCATGTCGGTGTGAGAGGTGCGCTGAATGCTTCTGCACAGTAGAAGCAGCAGGAGCTTTCGAGCTGGATTCATAGCCAGGCTGTGACTCTCCCGGGCCCTGTGACTTTGTTCAGGTTCATTTAGTTTCGTGTGCCTTAGTTTTCACATCCATAAAAAGAAGGTGCTGCAAGGTGGGAGAAAAGTGGCCTTTCAGCCTCACAACCTAATTCACCCTGATGTACTGTGTTAGGTCATGAAACTGTCGTAACTGGGGAAATAGCTGGAGAAAGAGAGTGACAGAGTGACGGGGAAGGCGAGTCGCTGAGAGTGCGTCTTCCTGGAGGCAAGGCAGTAAAAGGTGCTAAACTGCCCGCGTAGGGGAAGAGGACAGAGACGCAGAGGAGCAGGAGCTACTCTGGCCTTCAGACGTGAGCCCGGAGAACCGGCAGGAATCCCAGAGGGGGGGGGGGGGGATGCTCACAATACACCTCTTACTGCCGGCGAGCAAGGGTGTGTTTGTGCCCCGGAGACCAGATCCAATGAACAAACGATCGCCCTTTATCATTAAAGAATTATAATTAAAGAATGTGTGTTGCACGTTCATGTAATATAAACCTCGAGTATCACAATCACCTGTTTATTTATGTGTATTCACGTGTCTTTGATGGCTGTCGCCTGAAGGGAAATCACATGTGCGATTTCAATCAAATTTTTAACCTTTCTCAGTCTCGGTGTCTGCACCTCTGCAAGAAGATGGTAGGGACACCAGAACCATTGGGTCTGTTGAAAACTCAGCGTCTGGTGCATATCAGACATTCGGTAAATGGTCACCTGTGTTGTTGTAATCAGATGTCTACGAGGCGTGCACTTTTCTGGGAGAGGCCCGGTTCACACAAAACTAACCACAGGGCGCTGCATCGACCTTCCGGGGAAGTGAGTGTAGTCTGCTGTGACCTTCCTATGTGACCTTCATAGGGTGTTCAGGGTCCTCATTTGGAATCTGTCTCCAAAACAAGGGGCACCTCAGTAGCAGTTTTTGATTTCCGGGAAGAATTGTGTTGTTCAGATACTGTGCGGACAGCGCTGTTGTGATTCGGTGACATTCTCACTTCTCTGACCACGACCCTTGACTTGCATCTGCCGTGAGACGAACCCACGTCCCCCCTGTGAGATGCAGAAGTTGTGGGGCAGCTGAGTTGCCAGGCTGAGAAACTGACCGGCCGATAAACCTAGTCAGTGAGGGGAACTCAGTGAGGCCGTCGCTTTGCAGTCCTGACCCAGGCTGTGTGCATCCGAGGAAGTGAGAAATCTTTCTCCATTCTTTGTTTTGCTCTGTTTCTGCTCAGTGTGAAGTCAGCCGAGTGTCTTTCTAATGGTATTTTCTCCACTGAGATAACTAATCTGGGCGTAGAATTCATATGTTTCTTATTTAACGTGACAAAGGAGAGCCCATACTGGTCATCGGTTCTAGAGTGTTTCTGACTGAGAGGTTAAGCACCCACCCACAAGACAGACCCTATGTAAGGTACTGACTCTGCATTGTGGGCGATGAGTGGAAAGTCAGCTTTCATCTCCCCCCTCTCTTCCCAGCCCGAGATAAGTGGCTCCCTTCGGACCCGCAGATCATATCTGAAGGCCTCTACGCCATCGCCGTTGTGCTCAGCTTCTCCCGAATCGCCTACATCCTCCCCGCCAACGAGAGCTTCGGCCCCTTGCAGATCTCTCTCGGCAGGACCGTGAAGGACATCTTCAAGTTCATGGTCCTCTTCATTATGGTGTTTCTTGCCTTTATGATTGGCATGTTCATACTTTACTCTTACTACCTTGGGGCCAAAGTTAACGCTGCTTTTACCACGTAAGTAAGATATCCAGAAAAAAAGCAGTACGAGGAAGAGCGGCCCCAACACGTCTAGAGGGAGCAGAGGAAAAGGTGCAATGATCGGAATGCAGACGGTGTTAAGAGTGGGAAAAAATCCACTAAAAATAATTAGCGCCTGTGTGTAATTACATTGCTCCAAAGATTCCTCTTTTGGAGCTTAGTGAGCATTTGACCCCAGAATGAGTCAGCATTCAGAAAAATCCTAGACAAAATTGGCTATTTTGAGAGAGTTGGGTAATAAAATTTTAATGCTGGATGTCTCTTACATCACGTATGACATTAAATTTAGTTTCATCATTTTGTAGCCATTACTGTTATTTCAAAAAAGAGGCGTCAGCTCTCACTTTAATGCATCACTAATTAGTCCAGGGAGTGGAGGAAGAGAAATCACAGCTAAGTGCATAGAGCCCGCTGTGAGGGCAATGCTGTTCCCTTCCTTTAGCTGTGCTGGTGACCACTGTGGAGACCCCCTCCCCCAGGAAGTCTTCCTTGATTAAGCTCCCTTAGTCTTTGTCCTTTTTAAGTTCTCTCAGCATGGAGACATCTGGACTGTAAGTTCACTGTCACCTATCTGGGTCTGGTTGTCACGAGGGGTGGCTCTCCTGTGCTGCAGTCCTTGCAAGTGGGGAGGTCGTAACCCCGCTGTCCGCCTTTGTGCCCTGTAATGCCACACCGGACACCAGCTGGACAGTCAGCAAGTTCCCCGTGGGCTCAGGCGGAACCTCCTGCCCTCCCAGGCATCAAGTTGTTTTGAAGTGAATGTCTTCAAATACTCAGTATGGAGCAGGTCTTAGGGGTGAAAGAGATCTGAAGCTCACTTGCTTTCAGTGAAGAAAAAACTCTGTTTGAACCCTGTGGGGAGGCACAGAGAGACATGCACACAACCCCCCCCTCCCCCAGAACTCTGAGAACTCACTTGACGCCTGGCATTTTCTTCGGGTTCTATGTGAGGACGGGGCAACCTGCTGAGGTGGAAAGAACACGGGCTTGAAAATCAGACCTGGTTGGGAATGCAGGCCTGCTGGGCTCTAGCTGTGGCCTTTTGATTAAGTTACTTAATGTGTCTCTGGGTGAGTTTCCCTACTTGCAAAACAAGCACAGAAAAGGTTTAAATCAGGTCGTAGTGAGGGTTACACGAGGTATTTGTAGAAAGCCTCTTGCCCACAGTGCGGGGCTCAGGACCTGCCGGCATCTGTCCCCTCTCCCCACCCAGGGAGAGACTTCACTGCAGACAGAGAGAGTGAAGGTGGGGTGCAAAGCAGCAAGAAGGAGAAAGCAAGGCAGGGAGTTTGTGACGTGTGAAATTAGCGGTGGTAACGCGGAGGTCGTAGTTCCTCTGTCCCCGCCTGGCATGCGCAGTATGACATCACATGGTCCAGTATTTTATGATAGAGCGACTGCAGGAACAGCAGTTTCACTCTGCCCTCTACCCCCAGGGTGTAGCACAACTTCTAGAACATAATAGGAGCTCCATCGATATTTGTTGAACCAATGAATTAATAAACTAGTACCGAAGCCTATAAATCTAGAATTATTTAGAAGCTGTTATAAGAAACCAAAAAAAGTTTTCATAAATCTTTTCTTCAGAAAAAGAACTTCCTTTTGTCCTCTCCTTTGCGATGGAATTGTACGTGCATAATTGTTTAGTTTAAGGATTGCCTTGCTGTTCATAGTGGTTACAACTGGGTTAAGTGACAAACCAGCCAGATTCAGCTGGCGACGCCCGCTGAAGGGGTAAAAGCAGGGACTTAGCCTGCTTTTGAGGGCCTCTGTGCTCTGGGTGGGGGTGGAAGAGTCGGGGGGGCGGCTAATTTAAATTGAGGGGAAAGAAGAGGAATCTTTCATTCTGTTGCCTCCTGTTCTCTCGCAGCTAAGCATGACTTTCAGCTAGGTAATCAATTCTTGTGACACATCATTCACTTGGGGCAGTGTCTGCGGCGAACAGCCTGTCCTCTCTCGCTCGCCCTTGGGCCTCAGGCTCTGAGTGCGCCTTTGTCCCCACGGGCGCTCACAGAGACAGCAGTGTCCGCCTACTCCCCTTTCTTGTTCAAATGGTAGAATATTTGTTACTCGCTACACCTTATTTTTTCACTTCAGACTACATCACCGCTACCATTTTGTCTAAGCCCGTGAGGCTAGACCGGTCTCCTTTTCCCCAAGGCTGCACTGTGCTGTGCCCCTGGGTGGGCATCTAGGGTGGTCTCACTCTTCCTGACTGCCGGGCTGCAAGGACGATGCTGGAAAACCCAATGTAGATTCTAAGCCACCTACAAAATCACAGGAGAAGGGGCTGGGAATTGTATGACTTCTTCCCCCGCTGACTTCAGGGAATTCTTTCCTGGTAACTTACAGAAAAGCTGGGCTTTGGCACCGTTCGGTTGCGAGTTCCTGAAAACCCGACAGAATGCTTTCTGTTAAATGTTACAAGAAAATGGCTCTGCTCCCGGGTTTGTGCTAGTGCTATTTCATGATGGCGTTTTGCATCTGTGTTCAGAGCCTAACTTGGTTTTGCCTTTGACTTTCTAACATTGAAAACTACTCATGTGTTGACTATGTACCTTATTCTTTCAACAGCGTGGAAGAAAGTTTCAAGACGTTGTTCTGGTCCATATTTGGGCTGTCTGAAGTGACTTCTGTCGTGCTCAAATATGATCACAAATTCATAGAGAATATTGGATACGTTCTTTATGGAATATACAATGTCACTATGGTGGTCGTTTTACTCAACATGTTGATTGCTATGATTAACAGTTCGTACCAAGAAATTGAGGTAAGCATGATTCCTACCTGTGGCGTCTCTCCTCGCCACCTGTTCTACTCACACGATCACACATGTGCTGTAAGCCCTGGGGATGCCCAGCTTGTGTGAACCAGGAGGCTGGACCCTTCTCTGCGTCTTCCTCCTGGGTGGATAGCCACACGCCTCCCATTGTCTTCCAGGAGCACGGTGGGGCCCGTGACCTCACCCTCACTCCCAGGGTGTATTTCGGAAGTTTTGAAGTCAGTGCTAGCAGAACCACTGGCCGTTGGGAAGTTACTCTCTCCTAGGTTAGCCAGCCAACTGCCTGAAAGGCCCCGGTTGAGGAATTACTAGACACCTGGCTAACATTGGTGATGTTCTTATCCAGTCAGAATTTTCAATATTCTAGAAATCCCTTTGTTTTTTGTTTTGGACTGGGCTCATTTGGAACCTTCTTTACCACTGTGTACGTGTTTTATGTCCTCCGGTTTAGTGTTGGGCATCTGCTTAGTGCTTCGCTGTCTGTTAAGCCCAGTGAGTCTCTGTGTGCTTCAGAAATATGCAAGATGGCGCTGTCAAAGCGAGGTCCTCCAGAACGGAAGCAGGGGCTTTGCACACCGGGTTGGGTGTGGCGATGGCAGTCCGGGGCGTGTGAGCCGAGTGAGCCCGCTTCCTCCACCTGGGGCCGCCTCCTGTCCTGTCTTCTGTCCACCCTTCTCCGGTCAGCATGTTATGCCCATCCCTGTGGGTAGTACCGGGGGTCAAAGGAGATACAGGACAGGAGTGGGCCATGGAGGGCCTCTTGTGACATTTGAGGACGTACGGCAGGCACATAAACCCCAAAGTGCAATTTCACCTGAGTGCGTTTTCCCCTTTGCTCGTGGGGTGTAAGGTGCTGTATCCACAGCCTACTGGAGGGGCAAGAGGGAGAAGGAGGGTGATCAGAGAGTGGGGACCTATTGTCGGACATGCAGAGTTGGCAGGGGAAAGAGGAATGAGTCCTTCCATCCTTCCTCGGTCCTGAATTACTCTCGTGCTTTCGCTTTGTTTTTGCACGGGGGACAGAAGTTCTGGTTGTTTCAGTGGGTGCACACAGAAGCTTATGGGAGAGAAAAATTTTTAAGAAATGGATATTAAGAAAGTGATAAAATATTATATGGGATAATAGAGACTAATAAGTCACTTATCTATTTCAAGAGCATAATTTAGGTTCGTTGTAAGACCCTACAGGAATCAATTACTAGAATTTTTAGTTTTTAAAATGAGTTCTTTCTTTTCTGTCTTGTGACACAGGATGACAGTGATGTAGAATGGAAGTTTGCTCGTTCAAAACTTTGGCTATCTTATTTTGATGATGGAAAAACATTACCTCCACCCTTCAGTCTAGTCCCCAGTCCAAAGTCATTTGTTTATTTCATCATGCGGATCATTAACTTTTCCAAATGCAGACGGAGAAGGCTTCAGAAGGACATAGAAATGGGACTGGGGAACTCGAAGTCCAGGGTAGGTATCGGACCCCAATCTTATGATAAATGTCATCTTTCTCCTTGTCTTTGATGTGTGTTCAGTAGTTTTTATGTGTGAACTTAGAGCTGGAAGTATTGTCTGTTCCATAGTCTTCCATAGACTAATACTTAATACCTTTACATCGTTTCCAGAAGTCACTTAGTCTATGCCTTGCTTTTGGTCATAACTGCATGTAAACTAACAGATTCAAAACAAACAAACAAGAAACCTCTTTAACTCGTCAGAAGTGGACAGAACTCTTTGTTCCTTGTGTCCGTGCGTCTCAGTTGTCCTGAAGTGAAACGGTTCGGATGGCATGTTTTCCTCGTGGCTGCACTTGCAGTCCGCACGACCACGGTCTTACTGGAACAGACCCATTGGGGGCTAAAAACATTTTCCTTCATTATAAAATCACCGCAAGCCTATGGGCACCCTCAAATATTCACCGGAAATGCCCCTTTTATAAATAATCAAGAATGGTCTGTCCTTGAGTGGTCTCGGTAGAGTCAAACTCATCAACAGAGGTGAGTTTCGTGACAGCAGTTCACTGTCGTGACCTTAGTTTTCAGAGACAGCCTGGGCATAGGAGACAGAAGGACACGGGCAGAACCTCAGATCTTAGTGAGCAAGGCAGCAGGAGTGAATGCGCCAGGCTGTGAACACGGCCGGCAGCAGGGAGCCCCGACACAGCAAGGCCATCTTCGTGAAAGACGGGCCCTCCAGAACAGGAGATGCATTTGCTCGGCTGCATCTGGGCAGAGGCTGGATTGGTGCAATTTAATTTCTCACTTCCTAAAACAGATGTGCCTTTCCAAGATTTGTAAAACCCTGGCCTCTTATTTTTTAAGAAGGTGGCCTTTGACACCTTTACACCTGGCGGTGGGCTCTTGAGGCTGCAGGGCAGCGACTGGCTGGGACATTCCTTGATTCCGAACGAGGCCCTGTCTGTGCACTGAGAGCAACAGTGTAGTGTAAGGAAGAAGCCTCAGCGTCACACCAGATTTGATTTCTGGTGCTTGTGGCTCATTAGCACGCACCATGGAGAAGGCTCTTCCTCAAGCTGAGCCTCACCTGTCCCAACCGAAAGAGGAGACTTCCTAGGGTTCTTATGGGGATGACAGAGGTACAAAGTTCCAGCCTCAACAAATGCCAGTGCCCTTCCTCGTTCACAGTTTACAGAGTGCTTTGCTGTACGTTTGAACCTCATGCAACATTGTGAGGTAGGTGTGACTGTCACTCCCATTTTATAGGTAAGACCACCGAAGCTGTTAAGTGACTCACTCGTGCAAGGTCACGGTGCTAGCCAGCTCGGGGCGGGTGTGGGGTTCAAGTCAGTGGTGGATGCCTAGCTCTTCCTGCTCCACCTGCCCCGCTGCACATGGCTGCCTCCTGCTCACAGCTGTGCTCTGGCTCGCTTCCTGCCCCACCCTCCTCCCCACCAGCTGCACCTTCCACCGCAGGGTGGCTGGTCTCTTAAAGGGGCCAGGCTCTGAATGCCGCCTTGGGCAAATTCTGCTGCTGCCGAAATGGACTTTGTTTCTCTAGGCGTTTAGTCACCGAGCCTTTATTATTGTCAAAGGAAGCCTCTCAAGAATGGGAAGACACGGCTCTTACACTTCACCCCTTAGAGGCATCGTTCTGTAGGCAACCGGTTCCACTGACTCTGTGCCTGATGTTGTGGTGATGTAGAGGACAGACACTAACAGAGACGGCATGTAGATGCCAGGGGGCTTCCTGGACCCCCTAAAGGACAGGTGGCATGCCCCACTCAGGGGTCAGTGGGAAGGACAGCTGTTCTCCTCGGAGAGGTGGCTGGAAATGCAGCGAAGGCTGGGCTCTGAGCTCAGGGGCCACGCCCCTGGATGCCCGACCCAGTCTCTGGTTAAAAACTGCCATTTTGATTTTATGTCTTAAATTGTATGTGGAGCTGCACTTCAAAATCTCATAGACACAGATACTCTCTGTGTACTGACTGAACTTAGCACAAATTTGGATGAATCATGCTTCCGTTTTGTTTTTTTTTTTTTTTAGAAGAAAGGAAGGAGCCTCCAGAACTCTTTTGTAATCCAGCCTCAGTCGGTGGTCTGAGACTGACCCCCAGTGGCTCCTAGGAGAGTTCTCTTCGCCAGCTGAAGTTTCCTCCTGGCTCCACGGTGGCAGGACAGAGTGGGGAGGGTCCCCTTCCTTCGTCAGGCACCCACATTCCCTGAGTCATATCCCTGGAAGACAGGCAGGCTGGTGGGGGCGGGGCGCTGACTTTGGAGCACACCTTGTGTGGGGAGAGTGGGCCCCTCGCTGCCCCAGGCAGAATGGTGGTGACCACATGTGCCTCCTGCCTTGGGGACTTACCTGCCCAAATTAAAACTGAGAAAGAAAAAAGGAAAAAAAAAACAAAATTCTTCAGCCCAGTCCTCTCCAAAGTTGTGAAGTCTGTTAAAGACTCCCGAGCCTCCGGGCTCTTTGGGCCCATGTGTGGGTCACCAATTCTGAAGGCTGCCCTCCGAGCGTGCGGGTTTCTGTTCAGGTGGAGGAGAGGAGCAGGGCTGGGAGCAGGGCCGTCACTCACTCCCGTGCAGCTTCACGGTGTCCCAAATTCATTGTGACTAAGCGGCCACGATTCTGGGAACAGTGACGCTTGCTCGGCACGAGCCAACTTTTCAAAGAATTTTTACGGTTAATCAGCTCTGCTGCAGCGCACGCTGCCAACATGCCGATAAACGTGAGCGTGTTGCTCACACTGATTTTTACCTTTGGAAACATATCAGATCACTCACAAAACTCGACTTCCACAAAATGTTCCTCCAAAGGGTGGACTCCAGAAGTGTTACCAAGGAGAGTAAAGTAGATTATATTTTTGATTTTCCAAATGAATGTATTCTAATTTACTAGGTTAATTGTATTTTTTCCTAGTTAAACCTCTTCACTCAGTCTAACCCGAGAGTTTTTGAATCACACAGTTTTAACAGCATTCTCAATCAGCCAACACGCTATCAGGTAAGCATCCATTAGACATCTCTCCTTGTCTATCTGTAATTCTGTGTGTGTCTGTGTGTGTGTGTGTGTCATGGGGACAATTAGATTTTTCAGATATACTATGAAGATAGAAGAGAGTATGTCCAACTATAGAGGGAATTTTATAAATCAGAGCCCAAGTTCTTTTTTTTTTTTTTAACTTGAGGAGGAATTTGTTTTGCTCTGTTGAAAACAAAGTTGTTGCCACGATTTCTGAAGGACACTTCCCCTGAGCTGGAGGAAGTGGGGTGAGATCCGGTGCATTTGGAAAATAATGTTCTGATTCACTTCTTCAAATTCATTTTCTCAAATGGATTCTTAGGCTGCGCTGTCTCATCGGTGCTACTTTAAAATACCTTTTGCATTTTGATGTCGGATGTGACATGTGAACACTATTTTCCAATTCAGAAGAGGTTCTAGTCCTTAATTTTCCATTTGGTTGATCACTTTTGATTATCCAATCTTTAGATTTATGATGTGCACAAGATCACAAGAACAAGGAATGAGGAATTTATAATGTGTGATAATGAATGATTATCATTGTTTATGGAGTTTTTCTATAGCAGCAAATTCTGCAAAGTTGCTGGCCCACTGCCAAAGCCTGACTTTTTAATGGTTATATATTCCATTATGTGACCTTACTTAGTCAGTCTTCTGTTGATGGAAATGGGTGCTATTGCCCGTTTTAGCTGCTGCAAGCCACACTGCAGTAAGTAACCTTGCACATGTGACATTTGAAGTGTGGAAATCTGTAGCACTCTCTGGTTCAAGTGTAAGTGCACTCTGATTTTTTTATTATCATCAAACTGATTTTGATGCAATGTGTACCAATTTAAATTCTTAAACTAAATCCATGAGAGTGCCCATAGCCTCCTTCATTCCCCAACAGCGTGTTACCAAAGATGTTTGTCTTGGCCTGATGGTGAAGATGGTATCGAAGTGTAGTTTCACTTCGCATTCTTTATCGTGAATGAACTTGACCCTCTCTTTACTTTTAGTGTTCTCTATACTTAAGACCCAATATATACTCACCTCTCTTGGTGGGCTTTTTGCTATGGATTAAGAGGAATTCTCTTAAAAATTACTTTAAGAAATCGACCCTTTATCTGTGGTATGAACTGAATTCTCCACCTCCCGCCCCAGTGTGTTGTGTCTTTTTAATGGTTACGAGTGTTTTTTCCAACTTTCTGATTTTTGTGTAGTCAATTTTACAAATGTCGTTATGATGTCAGATTGTGTGTCCTATTTAGAAAGATCTTCCACCATATGAGAAAAAAATTTGGAAAAACTACGTATTTTCTTTAGTACTCTCCTGGTTTAACTTTTTACTGGAAGATGTCTGACCCACAGAGAAGACCTTTCCATGCACATGTGAGACGAGGGTTCCAGTTTATTTTCCAGGTGATGACACCTGCTGGCCATGTTGAGTCCTCTACCTTTTCTATCCATTGAAAACACCACCTTTATCATTTACTGAATTCCTGTGTCTGTTTCGAGATGGTTCTGGGCTTTCTGTGCTGTAGAACCACATTATTTTAATTATTATAATTTAAAGGAAAATCACACAAATGAAATACATACACACCTTCACATGTCCTTACTTGAGGATTCTTACATGGTTTTTTAGGCTCTTCTGTTGGTTTATTTGTTTGAACTTTTGAGTCAGCTTGGGTAGTTTGTTTGCAAAATATCCTGTTGGTGTTTTTCCTGTGATCGTGTTCATCCAGGAATGGACATCTTTATAGTGTTCTGCCTTTCTTGTCAAGAACACGATGCATGCCTTTCCATGCATTCAGGTCTTCTCCGGTGTGCTTACTATCACTTCAGAGTGATCCTCATAATGCTCATATTAATTAGGATTAAGTTTGGTGCGAATGACACAGAACCACCAAATATACCAGCCACTGAGTGGCTCAGAGAAGATAGAAATGTCTTTCTCACGTTCAGGAAGTCAGGAGGTGGCCATTCCAGGCCTGGTATGGTCCCTAACGATGCCTGGGACCCACGCCTTCTCCACTGTGTCAAGCCTCGGGTTCTCATGGCCCAGGAAAGCTATTGGAGCCCTGGTTATTGTTTCTGGGTTCCAAGATACAATTAGAAGGCAACAGGGAAGAAAGAGAGGCCTCTTCCCTAGAAGGAGCTTCTATAAAGTAGCGCAGATAGCTCATCTGCAGGGGAAACTAAGAAAGAAAGTTTCAATTCCAAGTGGCCTTGTGCCAAGCCAAAAAACAAACCAAAACAAAAAACAGGGAAGGGAACTGATAGTCCCTGCTGAAGTGGATTATATTGTTTGTCTTAGGCTTATCTTTCTGTCTTTACCGGTAATGATATCTCTGTTACTTGGTTTCCAAGTTTCAAGTGCTATCTTTTGACCCCCCAGCCCTAAAAGATGAGAAAATCAATGTGCTTGTTTATCTTGCATCACGTTCCCCCTTCTCCTCCTAGTTTTTGCTAGTTAAATCATTAGAACTGTAGGAGAGGGGGGGAAAAACCCTTCCTCTACCCATCAGGTTTGGTACTGAAGGCCTATGAATTAAACTTACAGAAGACAGATTAATTGGAGGGGGGAAATACAGCTTATTTATACATGCAGAGCTTGGAGGCACAGGAAATAAGTAACTCGAAAGGGGCAGTTAGAATGTGGGGTTCAGATACCTTCCGGGAGAAGCGGCAAGACAAAGGAATGGAGGTTTGGGCTCCTGGGGGTGGGAAGTCCTGGGAAGGTAAATAAGTACGTTTGCAGGAGGCTGCTGGGAGAGACTGGGAGAGACTGGTCCGGGGCTCTAGGAAGGCTGGTTTGTGCAGACCTGTCTCCGAGCCAGCCTTCTGTCCCGGTGACGGTGCGGGAGGCTGGAGGGCCAGCCCTTCCCCTAGGGAAGCCGAAGTCCTGCTTTTAGGTGGGTGGGAGGGGGCAGAGATCGCTTTCCTCATTTTCTGCTTCTCAGTTGCCTTCGGTTCAAAATAAGCCCCTGTGGCATGTTTTGGGGTGGCCTCTTCTGGTCCCCTTCACCACCCTGTCAGGAGTGCAACCCATGTTGGTGTTAGTTTGAGCCCCGCAGCTAGTCCGTTTGCCAGTTGTTGCCATAGTTTTCTATTCATTGCTTTGTTGCCAATTTATCTCCTTATAGAGTCTTCAAGAAGAGATCATGGAAACTACGTTTTCTGAGTTACTTCGTGTTCTCAACTGTTTTCTATTTTCTGTACGTTTATACTGACCGGCTCTAAAAATTTTGGACATGACTTTATTTCTTAAGGCATTTGTGAACCTTGTCCCCACTCCTGCAGTGGCGGGTTCATGGGGACACTTTGAGGCCAGGCTGGTTGTTTTCCGGCTGAGGTTGCAGTTTGAAGGACCCAGGTTTTTTGTCTTTTGGCTTTTTTAATCTTTTAAATTCAATAATTTGCTCTTGGTTGTTCCATGGATGGCTCTGTGCGAATTTTTCTGACACACAGTATGGCCATTCCATCTGCACATTCAAGTCTTCTCTTATCTCTGAATGATCTTCTTATGTCTTGAAACCTTGTTTGTGCTCCATTGTCTGGGGCTCCGTCTTCGAAGACTCCAGCTAGATGCCTGCTGCGTCTCCCCTGTCTTCCATGGCTACCATTTTCTTCTCTGTTCCCTTTCCATTTTCATCCATGTCTCCTTTGGCCTCTTCTTTCTAAACTGTATTTTGTCTCGTCCCTTTTCAGGTATGCTACCTCTGATTTACCTTTCATTCTGGTGATGATTTTGGTTTTCCCTTCTTGAAAGTTTTCAGCTTATACATCATCTCTATTTCACTGAGTGCTTCTGGAAAACATGACTTTTCTTTATAATTCCTCTTTCAACCCTGTATTCTAAGCTTCTGTAGACTTTATTTCAAAAGGTCAAGGGAAGTTCTCAGCCATGAATGTTAGCTCTTAATATTTCCCCACACCCCCAGCTGACCTTTTCTTAAAATCTTACTTAAGGGGAAAAAAAAGGTAAGTATTTCTCTGAATTCCATTAAAGAAAGAGTTTGTTTTTCTGTTTATGATTCTCCTTGTTGCTTTTGAGTAATTGAGAAGTGGAGAAATTCCTAAATTCCCTGTCAAATTCAAACTTCTTGTGGCTGAAAATTGTGTTGCTTCTAAGTGAGGTGATTCTTGCTAAACGCCTGGAGACCCCGAATCCTGCGTCTTTCACATGTTTTCCAAGGAGAAGGTTCCCTCTGCCTGTGGAGTCATCCTCCGCGCCTCCCGGAAATCGGTAGTAGAGAAAGAAACTCGGAGGGAAAAAGTCTCAGCTTTTCGCACACCAAACTTGACCCAAATGTCTTACTTATATTTAGATAAAACCTCTTTATTACGGACTCTGTGAGTGATAACAACAATTACTTGTTGTGTATTTTTGTTTTATGCCGTGTGATTATAATATGCAACTTACCTTAAAGAAATTCCAGGTCTTAGTCTGCTACACGGGGATTTCTCCTTTAAGGTGGTCCCTGTGGGACACAGTAATTCTAACGCTGCTATCAGGATTCGGAGCATTTTCAGAGTATCTCTGAAGAGTCAGTCACCTGACACCCTGGACAGGCTGACCTTTGCCCCTGGTACCAGCTGCACGTCATTTTGGCATTCGCATGAGTTGTCTTTCCACCATGAGCTGAGGGACAGGCGGTTTCCACGTAGCGTCACGTGTGGGGTAAGCCGGATTGCAGTTCTGTGTGCGGTGTCTGCTCGCCCTGTAGAGAGGCTCAAACGCAGTGCAGTGGTGCGTAAGTGTATTTACGCCGCAGATGTTAAGGTGAAACTTTTTGCGGGGCACACAGAAAGCTGAAAACACACCTGGTTTTGAAGGGGGAAAACTCTAGGCTGGTACCCACCATCTTCCCTGCAGCTGAAGGGAGACATGGAGAGAGGTGCGCCTGCCTGCTTCCCTCTCTTGGTGAGGGGATGTGGTCCGAGGGCCTTGGCTCGGGGTGCTTCCAGGAAGCCGGAGCACCGTGTGAACTTTCCACATACTTTCTTCTCCCATTATCATCCCTCTGGACATAAATGTTAGTTTTCATAGACTTCTTCTAGCATGGTTTCAGATAATGCTACAGAAATAGTTTAGAGACTGTACTAGGGAATGTAGCGATCTTAGTCTTCAGATTTTATCTTTGCAAATGATGCTCACAAGAGCTGACCTTTTCTAAGCAGGAGCTCTGCTTTTACGTGCTTCTGACAGCTTCATCCACGCAGGGCGGGAGTGGAGTCTCATGGCCCCCGGGAAGTAGATGAGGAAATGGAAGCTTTAAGAGTTGAAGCCAACTTTTGTTCCCTCGGCTACAAAAGAAGTCATGTATCCAGGAAGAAGCCAAAGGGCAGACACGCTTTCACCTGCGCTCACTGTGGGCTGGGAAAGCGCCCTGGTGTCGGTCACCGCCGCCCTAACAGTGACCACAGTTCCACGTCCTCTGCCCTCTGCGTGGCAGGCCCCGAAGGGCCGCCTCTCTGACTGGGCGGGGTGGGTCTCCAGGCTTTGAGAGGCCGCGTGGGCTGCCTCCCCTTGCACGGCTCCCTGAGCTGGAAGTCGGGCTCCGACTTGGGGTGGATCTGGTTGTACCCCTTTCCCCACGGACAGCCAAGGACCCAGGCCCGTTTGTTGAACAGACAATACTTTCCCCCTGATGGGGGTGGCTGCCTTCCACGCAGCCAAGTGGAAATTTACGTTTGCCAAGGAAAGAAAGCACAGATGGCCCCAAGGGCTGTTTCTCTCTTACCCTCGTTCCTTTTGCCCCGACAGTTGCCAGGGGCAGGTCTGCTGGCCAAGATGGGTGACGGGGGCACGACGCCAGGCTCCCTTCTGTATAATCAACCCTAATCTTCAGGAGTCGTTGCCTTGGGCGCCCCACTTCCCTTGGCTTGGGGGGGGCACCACCCTCCTTTCCATGCCGGGGGAAAAAGCTTGTGATTCCCGTCCGTGTCTCAGTGTTTTTCTTGTTGGGGAAGGAGGAAGCATGTGGTGGGTTCAGTGCTGGCCTAGTGACTGAGTGAGCCTGACAGGAGGTGGCTGGCCCCAACTGCTGGTGGCAACCTGGACTTAGATCCTGGGCGCCTTAGCGTCCTTGGTCATCACCAGTTGGGGTTGATGAACAATTCCAGGACAATAGGAAAAGTCCACTTGGACATAAGGTTCTCTTTTATTGGTGCCCTTTCGTGTATAAATGTGTTGAATTGTCTTAATGGAGTCAGATTTATCGATCTTTTCTGTATGGTTTATTCTTTATGCTACCCTTTTTGAGACGTGTTTCCCTTTTCCTTTAGAAGGTGTCACTTGCTACATTTAGGTCTTTAGTCCAGTTGGTGTGTGGTGTGAGGCAGGGGTCCGGGCTCACCCTTCCCTCCGGCACAGTCCATCGTGTCAGCGCCACTCGTTGAAGGGTCTCTCCCTCCAGCCACTTTCACTGACACACATTTCTTCATACAGGAATCTGCCCTCACTGTCCCCTAAACTGAATTACACCCTGGATATGTCCACCTGTCCTAGTGAATTGTCCCAGTGATGTTTCACTGGAGTAGGAGCTGTGTTCATTGTTGTATACTGGGTACCTAGTTCCCTGGCCAGCACGGAGCGGGCTTTCCGTAAATGTTGGTACAGGAATGAGCGAGTTCAGGCGAATGGTGTCCACCCAGCTGTGAGTCTGTCCCACAGTCTGGATTCCACAGAACTCGACTGGTTTTTCTATTGTACCGTGGCTGGGACGGTCAGCTTTGCCTGTGAGCCGCCTCTAGATCGGTCATTATTTTCTGAGACAGGTGTTTCGGATCTTCCCAGATCCTTTTACTTGACATTGACCCCTCCTGGGTCGCTCAGGTCTGTAATTTCTACGTCTTTAAAATGGAGATCTGCTTTTCATTCTCATTCCACAGGAGTCCTTCCTCATCTGGGGTTTCAGTCACCTGCCACCAACTGCGATCCAAAAATGTCATGTGGGAAACTCGAGAAATAAACAGTCCATCAGTTGAATTGTGTGCGTTCTGAGGAGCAGGATGAACTCTCTAGCCGTTTTGCTCCATCCCACACAGGATGTGAATCAGCCCTTTGTCCAGCTTGATGTCCTGCCTGTTGGTCACTCAGTAGCTGCCTCAGTTATCATGGGGACTGTCAAGGTGTCACAGTGCTTATGTTCAAGTCACTCCGATTTGACTTAGTGACAAGAACAGTGATGAGGGCAATTTGGATATGACAGAGAGAAGCCGTAAAGTGCTTCCTTTAAGGGAAGAGGTGGAGGGTCTCCATTTAACATGGAGAGAAAAAAGACCACACACTGAGGTTGCTGACATCCCAGGAGAATGAGCCTTCTCTCCATGAAGTTGCCTAATTTAGAAAGTCAACTTTATTGTAGGTTTCTGTGTGTAGGAAAGAAGAGTATATATGCAGTTTAGTACTATCTGTGGTTTCAGACATCCACTGGGAGTTCTTGGAAGCTGTCCCCTTGGACAAGGGGGGACAACTGTGTCTGCATTTGAGCTCAGGTCACTGTATTCTTTATTATCTTCTCAATGTGGTATTTGCTATGTGCCCAAGAATACGTGTACCATAGGAAGTTTTGGAGTATAACTATGGGCACACCTAGGAAGCCACCTCCTGCCATAGAAGAGCATTACTGGTCCACCACCTCTACCGTGGGCACTGCCCCCCAGCCCACACCCTTGCTGCCGGGTCATTGGAGCCTGAAGTTGGGATCTCTCCCCCTCTCACTTTGGTTTTCTTTCCAAATAATAGGCTTATTGCATTTGTAGATCATCCTGAAAGTGCATTAGGCAGACTGACTTCTTATTGAGCTTTGTAAGAATGATTTTATACTTTGTGAATTCAGCTGGAATTTCCTGTTTGACACTTATGCTTCTAAGATTCTACCCATGCTGTTGTATGTGGCTATGGTTCATTAATTTCATTAGTGAACACAGTAACATCATATTGTGTTACCTACCATGACCTGTCTGGTCTCTTGTTGATACTTGTTTACACTGCTTTCAGTTTTTGTTTTTTGGAGTATGTTTTGCTATTTTGAACAAGATTGCTATAAATGTTGTTTCTGACTCTTGGTCCACATACACGGATGAAGTTTTTCCAGGTGCTGTGCGAAGGGGCAGACTTGCTGGGTGAAAGAGCCCACCATGTTCAGCTCTAAACGGAAGCGCCAGACTGCTTTTCATGGGGGTTTATTTATACTCATGCCGCCATAGCATCGATTCTCAGCTGCCACGAGAATGTTTAAAACACGCAGCACCTGACTACCTAGTCATGGGCACTGGCCTCGTTTCCCTTAGATTGTCAGATAAGAAATGACAACAGCCAACACAACAGTAGCCATCCAGTGTGCATGAATCAAAATTATACCTATACTTTTGTCAGATCAGCAAAAAACATATTTTTTGGTGTGCCGAGGAATTTTATTAATTAGTTTATGCGTGCCATTACATGGAAGAGGTTGAAAATCTCTGCACAGAAGTATGAAAATCCTATTGGTCCACACCTTCTCCATCACTTGGTATTATAAGATTTATTATTTTTTTCCTTTTTGATGTAAAATTCCATTTTCCTTGTAATTTACATTTTCCTAAGAAAAGAGTTGAAGATTTTATATGTTTGTTGAACATTCATGGTTCCTTTTCTGTGAAATCTCTGTCTTTTGCCCCTTTTTCTATTGGCTTATTGAGTTTGTCGTATGGAATTAAAGTTCTTCATACACTGGATCCAAATTCATGATCAGTTATGAGTATTGCCAATATTTTCTCCCAGTTTGTGGCTTGCCTTTCTACTTTCTTTATGGTATCTTTATAAACAGAAGTTTTAATAAAGTTTTAATTGTAACGAAGTTGAATTTATCACCTTTTCTATTGTAATTGGATTTTTTATCTTGTGAGAAAACATGCAGGTCTACAGTGAGTTCACATCCTTCTGTACTGTCTTTGAAGAATGTAAAAGCTTTGTCTTTCATATTAAGATCAGGTGGAATTCATTTCTGGGCCTGGTAGGAGGCAGAGCTCGGATGTAAATTTTCCCATAGGGATAAACCATTATCCTGTGTGAGTGTTCATTGTGATTGAATATGTTCACCCTACATCTTGCTATGCAAGGACAGTGCACAACCTAGCAGAATAAAAGAAAAGGTATTGGAAGGAAATACACCAAAATAGCAATGGAGATTCTCTTTGGTGGTGGGATAATTGAATTTATTTCTTTTGCTCTTCTCTGTATTTTCCAAGTTCTCTCTACTGAGCACAGACTCAGTTTTGTTTTGTTTTTAATGGAGAGAAATAAGGTCATGTCCATGATGATGGTGTAGGGCCAGCACACCTTAGAGAATCCATACTGGAAAAAGAAGTCAGGAATTCAAATCTTCCAACTTAACCTTTTTAAAAAGCTTCTTCCATTCCTGGGGGTGGGGAGGTGCTTGTGAATTATGCAGTTGGTCTCAGTGGAAGGTAACAGTTAAATTCCACAACCTGCGTGATTCCTCTGTGGAGAGTCATATAAACTCTCTCCCCGAGCTGTTTGCGTGGCAGGTATGTAAGACTCTTCAGAGAGTAGCGCCCAGGTTACTCGTGTGCCTCACTGCTGATACACTCATCTCTTCTTCTCCAACAGCAAATAATGAAAAGACTCATAAAACGCTACGTCCTGAAAGCACAAGTAGACAAAGAGAATGACGAAGTAAATGAAGGTAAGCATCTCCAAACCGAGAAACACCCCCTTCCAAACTTACATAATGAACTTGGAAAACTTCACAGGGAGGGAGACTTTAAAAATCCAATCTTAGGTAACAGTGTGGGTCCCTCCAAGACTGGCAGGAGAATCTTAGGTTTCATTTCCAAAACTCTGTCTCTTTAAAGAAACAGCTCGACCAAGTCAATCAGCGACAACTTATCCCCCCTCAGAGTGCTCTGATTCTTAGAATGCAAAGACTGTTGTCTCTTTTGCTTCCCCATTACATGAGCCTGTTGGTAGTTTCTATGAGTTCACAGGAGTGCCAACACCTTTTCAGCGATGCAGGTAAAATAATGGTTGGCTCAGATGGAACCTACACTTCAGAAAAATCTTTATTTTTGTTGTCCAAAAAAAAAAAAATCCCTAACCCCCTTTTCCCATCTATTTTTGTCTTTTGCCTTTCACATTTCTCCTCGGCTCCTTACTTAAATGTGCCTATTTTCCCCAGTAAATCCTAGGCAGGGCACCTGTGTGAACTATAACAGTTTTCCATGAAAGGCTGGGGTGTAGGCCAACGCACCAGCCCAGAGATGAAAAGAAACCGGCCTGGGGAGATAAGGTGAAACTACAGCTTATGACCCCAATGAGGTGCCTGGGCCTGTCTGTACTGATAAGATGACAAAGAGCGCAAGGCGACCACGCTTTTGCTGGGCTGTGAAGCTAGTACTTGATTAATGCCAGGAGTCCCTTGCAAATCTGAGTCAATCCGATGCTATGTGTTTGTAGAAAAGCAATCTGTAAATATGTCAATGAGAACCAAGCAAAAATCTAAATCATGCTGACCCAGAAAAAAATCTACCTTGGCAACATTACAAGGCAAATGAGTCTACATCATATGATTTTTCACTCTTTGATCTTTTCTAAACCCAAAGAGCAAATTACCAATTGTGGTTGTTGTTTTTTCTTTAATGCAAATACTTTAGGTGAATTAAAAGAAATCAAGCAAGATATCTCCAGCCTTCGTTACGAACTTCTGGAGGACAAGAGCCAGGCGACCGAGGAACTAGCCATTCTAATCCACAAGCTCAGTGAGAAGCTGGCCCCCAGCACACAGAGGTGCGAATGACTTGCAACCTGGAGTGTGGCCCAACTATAGCACAATGTGGGCAATAATATTTCTAAGGATGAAGTACTTGAAAAACCATGGTGTGAATTTTTAGTACCAACTATCTTTATCATGTAAATCTTCAAAAATTAGGTCTTAATGATTTTACTGTTTTATCTCATGCAAATGGTCTTCATTTTAACTGTCCGCATTGACATCAGGAACAATGACAAGCCATTGCATTTAAAGGCCCAATACTGCCATTTTTGTCCATTTGAGAATGAACTGTACTACGTCTTTGCACTATCTGTTTGCCTCCAAGAGACTGTGAGGAAACTCCTTGGGGACAGGGACCATGTCTCACTCATCTTTGTGTCTCCAGCATCTAGAACAGTGCCTGGTACAAAGTAGGTGCTCAGTAAATGTTGCTGAAACCAACTGAACTGAACTGCCAACTAGATACAAGTACAAGTACAAATACAAATGCCATCACTATGTAGAACACCTTCCCTTTTGTCCAAGTGCTGAAGGGATTTTTTAAAAAATAGACACTGAAGACATTTTACAAGCAGCTGTGACTTGGTCAGATTTTCTTAGACTTTTTGGCATCACTGATAATCCTAGAACCTTTGAGTCCCAAAGGAAGAATTTAATAATGAAATGGGTTCATAGAAAATATAACTATGTTACATATTTAAGTTTCATAGAATTGTTCAAAGCAACACATTAAAGATTTTTCTAAAGTAAATAGTGTTTGTTTTCTGTCTTAGATGGTCATTTGTTGCTTTTCAGTCATGTGACTTTAGTCAGTGGGATGGCGGATTTTTATAAGGGGGCTCCATAGGGTTGTTATTTTGTTATAAACTCCTGATTTCTGCCTCTGCTGCTTTAATGCTAAATAAGGCATCGACAGCTGACTTCCTGCCTCGTGCATTTGCTCCTTCCTGGGTTTTGGAGGGCAGCTCACAGGCAGAAACAAGACAGAGCAGTGGTGGTGCCCCCGGAGGGGTGTGTCCCAGCATCACCAGGTGGGTGTCCTTTCCCTTTGACACCTTGCTTCCAATGATTGACATCCTTTCTCTGATGAAAGCATTTCAGTTACACTTTCTATGCAAAACAGGTTGTGCTGTGTCTGTATTTGAGTTCATACAGATAGTCTGTAACTGAGCTGGACACTGGTAATGGCTACACTGCCTCCTCATGACTGTAAAAGGAAATAGGCCAGTAAGTTCCTTGTCTCTTCACTGAAACACTCAAAGCAGGGTTTTTTTTTTGTTTTTAAATCCAGGTAGGTTTAAATGTCTCACAGAGTTAGACTTAACACCCTGATTCTCTTCAGGCTGTCCTGACAAGTCTTAGAGGAATATGAGTTGTGACCACACCCCAAAGACAGTTTTATAGGCCCTAAACACCAACTAAATACGTGACACTTAAAAAAATCATCACTCTCACACTGCGAGCTCTCTAGACATGAAGACAAAAATGAACACGAAACAAAACTACATGAAGCTCTTTCAAGACAATTTCTTAATTTCTACTTCTTGGGATTTCAAACCATTAAAATTACGCAAAGAACTTGATACATTTTTGCTACCGTTGTAGACTATTTCATGAACTTTTGTGCTATTCTAATAGTACTTTGTCTTAAACGTTTTTCAAACTTGATGTATTTCATGTTATGCCTCAGAACTGAATAAAATATTGAATTTTTTCCTTGTTATAGGTTGCTCTAGTATATGAAAACAGTAAAGATATGGAATTTCCAGAATGGACAATACTCTCGGTCTTACAGTATTGTCTAGGATTCTAAGTGTGGGCATTTTTTAACAGAATATTGAGTAATACTCCTGATTGGGAGTTGGGGAAATGTCGAGTGGAAACGTGTGGGATTCTGCTGAAGACATTCAGCCTAGGGTCCTCGGGGTCTTGAGGAAAGATAAAGCTCACAGCATGTTTTCAAGTCCATGCCTCCCGTGACTGTGGAACCCTCAACACAGAGCAGGCATGTCCTTCTCTGGTACAGGCTGCATCGTGCCCTCTCCCCAAGTTCATATGTTAAAGTCCTAGCCCCCAGAGCCTCAGACTGCGACTGTATTTGGAGGTGGGGCTTTAGAGATGATTAAAATGAAGTCATTAGAGTGGGCTTAATCTGACCTGACGGGTGTGCTTATCAGAATAGGAGATGAGGACACAACCCAGCGGGAAGACCAGGCAGGACGCAGGTTGAAGATGGTCAAGGAGAGATGGCCTCAGGAAGTTGGTTTGGTTCCCTACCGACACCTTGATCTTGTACTGCTATCTAGTTAGATCTTATTAAAAAGTGAATTTCTGTAGTTTAAACCAGCCATCTTGTGGGACTTGATTATGCTGGCCCTATCTTTCCAATCCCCCTAAATTCTATAGAATTCTGATACAATTCTGTGTTATCCTATCTCCTCTATGGCTATTTTTCAATTTACTTCTAAAGTTGATCTGTGTTTTTGTTGAGTCCACTATACATTTCCCCCAACTGCTACACAGCTAACTGATTTCAGGGCATTATTATTTATTTTAATATGGTTATTTTAGCCTCGGAAATTGTCTGGAATAACTTGGGACCTAGGCAAAACCTCATACCCTTCTGTTGGAAATAATTTATCTTCCTAAGAGGCACCTCTTCTCAGGGGGTTAATCCTTGTTTCACAATCATCTGTGAACTCTTCCTTAGTAGACCACAGAACCCAGGAAAGGGACAGCATCTACTCATCCACAGTGTTTCTGTAGGCAGAGCATGCTGTGTGCACCAAGGCAAGACAGATGGACAGGAGTCCAGGAATGTTAGCTCTAGGTCACATCCTGGGTCACCATAGGTCACAGCAGTCTGAGGGTCCCTGAGGCCTTTCGGGGGGGGGGGGTTTGAAATCACGTATTCTCAGAACACTGAAACATTATTTTCCTCCAAAAGCCATGCAGGTTAACACCGCTGTACTTCAGCATGAATCAAAGCAGTCGTTTCAAACTGGAGTACTGATCTCTCTTCTTCATGCCCACATTAGCAGGAAACAAAAGTTTCAGAGAAAAATGTTCACTATGAAGCAGTAAAAATAGGTCATTTTGATTTCAGTCTTGAGTATCTTTTTAAATATCCTGGGTGATGATATGGGAAGTATGCATAAAGCATTTCTACCAAACACCAGAGTACATTAGTTGTCTCAAGGAAAAGCACTGGTGTGATTATTATTTGGGTTGCTAGCTGAACTCATTGCTTTGTTTTCCCAAAAGCACAACTGACAAAGTATGATCATTCAGACTTTGCTATTTGGCATGCATGTCCTTATGAATTGAAGAAGGAAACATCATTTCATGGAAAGCAATTGACATTTGTTGTCAAAGCTTAAAATTTGAGCCTTGACTCACAAATTACAGTTTCACGACATTCATATCCACTCTGAGGTTGGCCACTTTTCAATACTTAAAATCTTTTCTGATGAAATCGTTGGTGACAGTAACAAAAGGGACTTTTGGATGTTGTATGATGAGGCCACCTTCCACATTGCAACCTACCTTCAAAAACTACCACTCGTTGAGTTTGGACCAAATGTCCTTCATATACTTCAAAAAATCCACACATATACGAATAGACTGAATGCAAAAGTAGACCTGGGAATCCCCTATTACTATCCCAGGGGACAGTAAACAGACTTGCAAACAACGCTAGTCTTTTTATGTTTTGTATTTTGGAAAATGTCATTTTTCACTACAATATTCATGCAGTGATTTTATTGTTTTTAAATTTCACTGATACTTTCTAATATAATAAATATCAATAGATAACTCATATAAACAAACGGTCTGTGAGTTCCTCCAAAGTTTTTAAGAATGTTATAAAGGGATCCTAAGACCAAAAGTTTGAGTAGTGCTGCTATAAGCTGACGCCTATAACGATGCATCTTTATTCCTTGAGGGATCCCTTTGCAATGTCTGATAAATAGGTACGAACTTACCCGTCTTCGCTTCAACCCTTTACCTCCCAAACGACTTGGAAGGGTGGCTCAAGACCGCGGTGCGGGTGGAGCGAGGGCTGAGTCTCCGGTCTCCCTGGAAACCACGGTTCCGGAGCTCAATTCTTCTCCGCCTCTGATTGGAGCAGGTCGGGAGAGGGGCGGGGCTCCCCTTTCGACCAGAGTCAGAGTAAACGTATTGACGTCACGCCGGACGCCGCTGCCCCGACACCCAGCGTTGCGTTCGTGCCGCGGCCGTGGGAGCTGGGGTCGTACCTGAGAGGGAGCGACACCTGTGTCCCCTCAGAGGCCTGGCTCCCGGCAGCCCCTGTGCGTCCGGTCCCGGCCGGAGCAGTCCTGCGCCCTAACCGCCGTCATGGATCTGCATTTGCACCGCGCGGATTATTTACAGGTAAACCCGAGGGGGCGGGGCGGGCTCCCTGCGGGGACGCGGTCACTTCTCCCACTGACGTCGTTGCGGTCGCGGAAAGCGGAGCCGGTGGCGACCCGCGGGGCTGCGAGCTGCCCTCCTGTCGCTCTCCTCGGGGGCAGCTCCGGCTCCTTCGCGACAGCCCACGGGGACTTGAAAGAATGTGGCGCCTCGGGCCTCGACGCGAGCCCGCATCCCTCTGACCCCGAGTCGCCGTCCTCAGCCCCTCCCCGGAGCGCCCCCCATTTCGTCCGGACCCCGGGCCAGAGAAGCCGAATCCCCTTGAGGATCCTCAAAGTAGGCCCTGGGCCGCTGAGGACCCAGAGGCTGGGAGGAGGCGGTTGCTATTAGAAACGGCCTCCGCCCGCGGAGCCGGCGGTCCTCCTCTTCCTGCGTCCGCCCCAGCTGCTCGCGCTGCGGATCCCGTTCGGCTGCCCTTCCCGGGAGTCTCGCCGAGCACCCGCCACCTTGCTGGAACCCGGCTGCAGCTGCTCGCCGTGTCCTGCCGCGCTGGTCTCCTACATGCCCTTGAATCGGTCCCCTCTTCTCGGTCTTCCAGCCGCCCCTCCCTCCAGGACCTCCTTCCCGGGCCTTGCCAGATCTCTGTTTAAAACCCCAATCCAAAGACACCCTTTTAAACTTGAACACTCTGGCGCACGGAATAACGCGGAGGGCTGCAGTGCACGCGTATCCGTTCTCGAGGGCCGTTTTCTCCAGCTTGCCCCCAGCTCTCTGTGCGGGGCTCGTGACTGTTTCCCAGGGGTGCTGTTTTCGTCTTCGTGCCTTGTCTAGAATCATCTGCAGCATCAGGTTTACTGGGCGCCATTGCCGTCAGGATGTTTGGTGTTTTAGCAAAACTCTTCTTTGTTGCATTTTTAATAACTACTCTGTTTCCGAAGGTGTTTAAATCACTTTACAAAAACGTTTTAACAACTGTACGAACTAGTAAAAGAAGACTTCTAGAAATATATTTTTGTGAAGTATCTTGTCAGTAGTGGTGCAATTTTTCTTTTTATTGGCTTGACAACATAAATTTCGACAAGGGTAAATTTTACATTTTGGGTCTGTTTCCCGTCTTCTGACGTTTGCAGTGTATTTCATTAGATAAGTTCATTGCTGGTAACAATAACTACTTCCTGTCACTAAGCATTGCAGTGAAAAACAACTGTGATCTGACTCTGCGGATCTCTGGGCAGCAACTCAGATCACAGATGGGCGAGGGCACCCACGGGTGCCGCTGTGTTCCCTTAGGTGGGAGTCACTGCTCAGAAGACCATGAAGCTGCTTCCTGCCACCCGGCACAGAGCCACGCAAAAGGTACTGTCGAGACCGGTTCTGTCTTCTCCTTAGCTCTGACATAGCCAGGGTTGCCCGTCCTTTAAGGGTAAGTTGCTCCTTTCCACACAAAGATGAATTTATTTATTCAATAATTTGAACAGAAGTTGGGATACCAAGGGACATTTACAAATGGTAATCTTCTTAGACATTATTATATACAATTGGTAAGCAATACAAGCAAATTTAATTAAAACTATATTCTGTTTTCCTGGAAATAATTTACTCTGTGTGCACTCGTGTGCCCCAGGTTGCGTATGTGAAAAGAGAATGTAAAACACAGTTGAATATAGAGAAAAATGCTTCTTTAAAACTTGATTATATTTTTAAGAGCAATTAGGTATTTCAATGTTAATTTTATATTTAACAATATTGATTTTTATTGTATATTGATCTTACAGGATGAGATAAGACAATGATCATTCTTAGTAGACTACTAGGATGTTTTCATAGCTACAAAATAAATACAATATCCTGATATATTAACATTTGTCAAGATAAATCAACAGATTTCTGATTGTCATTTATTATATTCAGTCCACTAAATCAGCACATTTCAAACTTTTAGGCCTTAGAACCCTTTTACACTCTTAAATTATTGAAGATCCCAAAGAACTTTTGTTTATGTGATTATATCTATCACAAATATAAATACTTACTGTATTAAAATTCAAACTAAGAAGTATTTAAAATATTTACTACTCTATTTTAAAAGTACTACGCCTATTACATGTTTATATAAATAACATCTGTGTGAAAAATAACTTTTCAAAAACAGTTCAGTGAGAATAGTGGCACTGTGGTACAGTTGCAAATTCTTTCATCTTGAATAAGCAAAAGTACATGGATTCTCTTGTCTGTTTTCCTGTAAGTTTGCTGTGATGTGTTGTTTTGGTTCAGCTACATGAAGTAAATCTAGCTTACACAGATACATAGTTGAAAATAAGGAAGAACATTTAACTAACTTATAGAGATAATTATGGCTCTTCGTATTTGATGCTACCCCTATATTTGACAAGTAGTGATCCCTTAAACATTAGGACTAAAGTGGAATCACAAACCATGTTGATTAACTTTTCATACTTGGATACAGTAAAATTCATTGGTCCATCTTGTGTTTTGAATGGATCTTTTACTCATGCGTGAATTTATAGCATTCTGTGCTGGTCATTGGAGGTTATTGTCCCTTTGAGTTATACAGATCTTCCAGATGTTGACATATTTTATTATAGAATATCAAGCATATCACATCTGTTAGTGTCACTGCTAGTCTCATCAGAAAGGTTCGTAGTGTGAAGCTGCCATTCTCACTGGGCAGACACAGGTCTTCCTAAGTACTGGGTTGGCCAGAAGGTTCACTTGTTCTTTTCCATAAGATGGTTCTGCTAGTGCTTAGCTGTCTTCAACCTCATTCAAAACAATTTTGTTAGGTTGTATAGTGACAGCTGTCATATCGACGTGCATTTAAAAAAATGTCAGAATTGGTGAATTTTTGTGTGGCCATTTTAATACTGAAGATGGAAGGAAGCATGCAACATTTTTGGCATACAGTGTTTTACTATTTTAAGAAAGGTAAAAACACAGCTAAAATGCAAAAAAAGATTTTGTAGTGTATGGAGAAGGTGCTGTGACTGATTGAACATGTCAAAAGTGGTTGGCGAAGTTTCGTGCTAGAGATTTCTCACTGGATTTCTCCACAGTCAGGTAAACCAGTTGAGGTTGATAGTGATCAAATCAAGATATTGAGAACACCATGTGAGAGACAGCTGACATACTCAGAATACCCAGATCATTAAAATTATTGGTAAAAATGAAAAACGTGTCTTTTATTTTACAGAAAAAACAGCAGAATTTTTGGCCAACCCAGTACTTATTTTCCCTTGAAAGCTCAAACTGTACCATATCAGCAAATATTGTCAGTTGTTTTCCTTTGAAATAACAGGCTCACTTCAGTTCTTGGTTGTTCCTTCATTCTTAAACGGGGTGTTTCTTAAAGAAGAGTGGGTAATTCGGCTCCTCGCACAGACAGTGATACAAGCGCTTTTCCGGAAGACCGTTTGGGTGTGCAGGAGAAGTGGATAATGTGTACTTCCTAGTTTCTCATACTAAATGTTAAAAAGACATGTTCAAGGGTTAAAATTTAATAAGATTAATCATTTTTATTGCTTCATGCAGGACATTCTTGCATGAAACTGGATTTTTTCTCCTTAATTCTCAAATGGTGATGAAGAGTATAGATTACCAATATGGTTTGGTGTCATTCTTGTTTCTTGTCAGATACCAGTGATTTTACCCACCATTACTGCTGTACCATCGCTGCAAATACCAACCTAGTGAACAAGGGAAATAAAGACTTAGAAAAGCACTGTTGACCGGGCAGATTGCCCTGCAGGTCATTTCTCGTTGACTTCCAGGTGTCTAGGGACCACTCTTTCGGAATCCTTGGGATAGATTATTTTACAGATTACTGAAGTAGGATATTGTCAGAAATTAAAACCGTAACTATGTCTTTTTCCATCTTTTTGAAGGTCTGTGAATCTGAATATGTAAACATAATTATGTGTGAATATTCACTGTTCTAGGGAGAGAGCCCACAGCCTCCATCAAGCGCACAAAGGGCTTTGTGGTCCGCGTAGAAAGTTAAGAATCAGTGGCCTGGGGACAAAGTCTGCAGTGTCAACATTGTTAAACTTGAGACTTGTTTTATACCCTAACACTTGGCCAATTTTTTATGTTCCTTTGTGCTTAAAAAGAGCATTTATACTTTGATTCTTGGGATGAACAACTTATTTACATACACACTCACATTCCTAAATGTATAAATATGTTCATATATATTAGATCAAAAATAGTTGTTTTTCTAACCCCTTACGTTTTGTCTTCTTGTTATCAGTTTTTGAGAAAGTTGTTAAAATCTCCCTCTGCATTTAAGAATAATTCATTAGTCACATTCAGTAATTATTGAAGCCGAGTGATGGATACATGGGAATTCATTGTATTCGACTTTTGCATATGTTAAAATTTTCTCATTAAAAAGGTTTTAAAAATATCAAATAGGTCAGTCACAACCTTATTTGATAATGTTTTGAAAGTTAATCTTAAATTGTTCTTATGCTCCAGTTAAGGGAAAAAACGTTTACCTCCCCAACACATCTGTCCCTAGTCTCTCAGTCTGTTCGCGTTGCAGGGACAGAACACCTGGCCTGCTGCTTCCACAATGACTCTGCACGCACTTCTCTTTGGCTGTTTCCTGTAACTCTGGAGTTTCTGATTTCTGCTTTTAAAAATCATAATTTATATGCTGAGCATATTGTTTTCTCCATACATAGTTAGTAGGGAGTAATAGTCATAATAATTTTAGATTCTCTTCAATGTGTTACAGGTGGTTATTGGAGACCATGATGGGGTAGTGTTGTGCTTCGGCATGAAGAAAGGAGAAGCAGTGGTATGTGTCGCTTTTTTCCAGGGGGAAAAAAGGAATTTGTAAAAGAGAAACACACTACTTAATGAAGAATTTTAGGTTACAAATGTTCTAAAATACAGTGAAACATGGTTGTAAGGGAAACAGTTGAAGGACGAGGCTACAGCCGTCACAAGAGTCACTTGCCAGATATTAGTCGAACACCTGTGGCAGCCGGGGTGATTTATCAGTTTTCCAGGCTGTAACAAATTACTGCAAACTTAGAGGCTCAGCCCAGCACGTGCACTGCTGTCTCAGCGTTTCCCTGGGTCGGGAGTCTGGGCCCAGCGTTTCCCGCGGCTGCCCTGTAGATGTCAGCCAGACGCAATTCCTGTCCCGACTTGGAGCCCTACCCTGGGCTCACGGGGTTGTCCTTGCTGTTGTAAGACGGAGGTCTCCACTTTATAGCTGTCTGTGTGTCAGGGTGGTCTCGGCATCGTGAAGCCCCCACAGGTCCTTGCAGTTGGTCCTTCCACAGTCTCTCTCCCAACACGGGGACTCACTGCTTCCGAGTAGCGGAAGGATCTGTGGGGTCTGCTGGTGCGGAGTCTTACAGAGCACAGTGTAGCCTGGAGTGACTGTCCCATCACCTCCGCCACCTCCAGCAACCTCATCCAGGGTCTGATTATCACGTGGTCACTTCACAGATCATAGTTTACAAGTGATGGGTTCTAGGTGGGAACTTTCGAACGCACTACATTGTATATGGAATTTGCAAAAAGATAAAGAGGGTGGAGCTGTCAGAAACTTAGCATTTCCATCATTCATAATCCTCTCAGATATTTTAAAGTCACAGGGGCAGGGAGGGGAGGTGAGAAGAAGAATCTGATGGCAACAATAAAATGGAAACTAAGGAAGAAAAAATTAATCCTAATGTTTCTTATTAAATAGAGAAATAGTAAGTGAAGGTTTCCAGTAAATTATCTAGTTCTTCATTTATACTGCGAAATTTATAAATATTATAAAGAAACCAGGAGAGACTGATTTTTTAAAAGAACTTAAATTGTACAGACATGTCCATTGGAACCAGCTGGGGAATCTTGTTAAAATGCAGATTCTCCTTCTGGGGATCTGGGGTGGGGCCTGAGATTCTGCATTGTTAATCAAGTTAGTGATACATGCTGCTGCTTGGTGAACCCTACTTTGAGTTGCAGGAGTTTAGATTTTTTTAACTTTATTGTTGACACTATCTTTGATGTTCCTCCCCATTTCCTCCCCCCCCACCTCCACCCAGCCCTGCTCCCCCCTGCCCTCTGGCCATCACCTCACTGTTGTCTGTGTCCATGGGTTACGCATGTTCTTTAGCTAATCCCCTCATCTTCTTTCGTCCAGTTCCTCCTCCCCTAGATTTTAATGATGCCATTGAAATATGTGTGGGAGTAAGTATTCCAAAGTTTGAAGATACTTAGCAAAAAACCCTACTGAAGTAAATACATTTGTGTCAAAAAGTATTTCTGTGTGATAGAACCATCATATTTCTGTGAGTTTAAGATCCCAGCACTTTTACAGTAGAGGAAACACTTGCAGTAAACTTGTCTATTTATTTTTCCCCGATGATTTTTGCAGGCGGTGTTCAAGACCTTACGCGGGCGGATGGTTGCAAGACTGGAACTAGGGGGCGCTCTCAACACGCCCCAGGAGAAAATTTTTATTGCTGCAGGATCTGAGATTCGGGGCTTTACAAAAAGAGGAAAACAGTTCCTCTCTTTTGAGACAAACCTCACTGAAAGCATTAAAGCTATGTATGTTTATCTTCTTCTTTATCTTTCTATATACATTTATAATATTTTGGGTAGGTGACAAACGATTAAGTATCTTAAAAGGTTTTCTGGGACATAAAATTGACTAAAGGTATTTTTATTAGTCAGAAATTAAATTAGACCTAGACTCAACATGAAATCAGTTGGTTGTTGAAATATTTCTTGTTAGGACTTTTGTAATACTTATATATTTATGTTTGACTGGTTGGTTCAGTTATGATTCGTGATCAAGGTATAAAAGGAAGAAAAGTGAAAGAAATCTCCGACATTTCAGTTCTGTTTCTTTGCTGCCTCTGGAAGTGGTCCCCACTCGCCTGTCCTTCCCAGCTTGAAGTCTCCATCCCTCTCACTCTTGTCAACAGTAGTGATTGCCGAGAAGCACTTTGGACAGCGTGATGCAAATATAATGCAGATGGATTTCAAAATGAAATTTCAGATCTTGAAAAAGATAAGCAGTGTCATCGGGTTGAGAGAAGTGAAATTCAGAGAACTGCTGCAACTGTGCAGATCCACAGAGCGAGGCCACCCCGGCAGTAATTAAAGCCGCAGAACTCGGGGAAGGTGGTTACAGGGTTCGGAATAAGCTTTGTATGGAATAGAGTTTTAGATATACCCTAGAGGTGGAGAAATAGGTGAAGCCTTCAAGTAAAACCATACTAACCTCTTTATGACTGCATGGGAATAGCAGCTGGAAGTGAAAGATACACACTAATATGTAGTTTTTGACAAATTTCAGCTCCTCCCTTGAAAACTTGATTCAGTCTTAAGATTTTGGAACATCGTTGTGATTATTGCCTAAATTTTATTAAATATAATTTGAGACAAGTTTATTTTCATTTCCTTTTTCAAGATAAAATTCTAAGGAAGGCATTTTTTCCACTGTTTATCATTTAAAGTAGATTATCTTCAAATAGCCTCTTCTAGGCAATACTGGGTTGTGATAAGAAGGCTAACTCTCCAGTTAAAAACGGCCTGAGTTGCAGTTCCCTCCACTGTCCACTAGTTGTGTGCCATTAGGCACGTTACTTAACATTCTTCACCCGGAAAAAGGGATAGTGATGGTCCCCGATTCACAGTGGTTCATACACGTGAATCACTCAGGACAGTGCCTCGCACCTAGTACACATCACAAACAGTTACTTTTTGACACACTGTTTGTCTTCAGATGCAGAGTTATTATCTTGACTTTGTTTTCAGTTCTGACCTCAATTTTTGAGAAGCCTGAGGCCTTTTAAGATCCTCATTTTCAGTTGTAAGATAAGTGTTGTACCAAAAAGCTGGAAATAAAGTGGGGGGAGTTGGGGGGAAAAAACCTGTTCATTAAGGCTGTGATAAAATGATAAAACTGTGTAAATAAACCTTCCATCTCTAAAATACTAGATTTTTATGCTTATTTTTAAAATACGGGTGTTTTAAAGTACTCTGGATGTTCTCAGGCACATATCCGGCTCGGACCTCTTCCTCAGTGCAAGTTACATCTACAGCCACTACTGCGACTGCAAAGACCAGCACTACTACCTTTCAGGGGACAAAATCAACGACGTCATCTGCCTGCCAGTGGAAAGGTTGTCTCGCGTGACACCAGTCCTGGCCTGCCAGGACCGACTGCTCCGAGTTTTGCAGGTGGCTACTATGTGCACTGTTACAATTTTTCCTCAGTTGGGTTAATGAGTATTAGTTAATGAACAGTGTCTCCTTGAGATAAATTATTGATTACTATTGATTTCAATAGGACTTTAAATGTCCTACTGAAAATTATATCTGGGAATTTTAAAAAATATTTTAATTGATAAACTAATTTTTTTTTACTTGAGGCAACTGTGTTCAGATCTTTGGCAAGTTTTTAAGAGAAGGCTTGTGTGGAAAAAAGGATGATTTCCCCACCTGCATGATTTCTGAGCTAATACAGTGAGAATGGAGTACCTTCAAAGAACTATTCTAGGCTTTTATAATAGTTTCCTTCTTTGTTTTTGTTTTATCTTTTCATCACCCTCCCTCTCCCAACAAATCAAATCAAAGGAGAGGCTCTTGGGTTTTAACAAGAGATAGTTGAGATCAGTGTTGTATCATTTGAGTTTATCCACTCTTTATAACAGTATGTGGAACAGAATAAGCCCTCAGTACATATTAGTTAGGTAAGTGATTGATGGTAATATTAAAAACCATAGTTTGCTAAAACAGCTGCTTAAGGCCATTATTAGTAGTAGTACCTGTTATAACTGTGTCTTCTTGAAAGTAATTTTTCAATAAAATACACACACCAGGGCCCGTAAAAGTTTAAGTGTAAGGAACATGTAACAGGTGGTTGAATCGGTTCAGAAACTCGGGCCGTCAGTGGTGCAGTTGAGCAGAGTCCAACCGCTTTTTCTGTGCACTGCTGGCTGTCTCTGGACTGCATAGCAGGTGGCCCTTCGTGGCATCAGCCTTTTCATAACAACAGGAGACATCCAGTGGTTCTGTGAGGTTTGTTCCCCATAAGGTGAAGTAAATAATGCTTAAGGCTCTCTCTGGAGGTAAGAATGATTGATTTCTCCCCTTGTCTGTGCTCCTCCTACACATGAGCTGTTTGAATTCAGCTTTTAATAGGAACAGGCTGTCGTTCACTTAGGGATTGATGTGACTGAATTCTAGGATTCTGCTTCTTTTACAGGAAGTCCATTAGCTTATGAAAAAAATCCCTAAGGATTTATGGAAAGCAGAGAGTCAGTCTCCCCTCTGCCCTGCGCACCCTGGCTCCCATCTGCCTTGCTAGGTGGTCTGCCGCCCCAGAGGGGGCCTTGTTAAGGTGTTCTGCTGTGTTCCTGTAGGTGTATGTGGACAGCTAAATCTTTTCATGCTAGTTTAAATAAAAGATAGAGCATATGGCTCTCTTGTATGGTTTCTGTATATTTAAATTTTTATTGCAAGTTTGCAAATTCTTTATATTGAATGCTTTGTCATAGAAGTTCTTTCCATGGGAGTGTATTTCTGCCTCATTCTTTCCAGCTTCACAGATACCATGCCCTAAAGAAAGGCATTACCAGTGGCCAATGGAAAGAAAGACAAAAGGACCTAACCTGTTCCTGTCCCTAAATGCAGGCCACCCTGCCTCTCACTGCATTGGGTTTGGGGAACACCCAAAGGCGAGGCCAGACTTTCCTTAGGACGGATGCTGGGCCTGTCCAGGTCTCTGAGTGTGCTCTGAGTGGGAGCCTTGGGTCAGGCCAGACGCAGGCCCCGTGCCTGGGGTGCTTCATCAGGGACCTTGACCGGTGTCAGGTTTCAGCAGGCATTTAAAACGAAAAGCATTGCAAGTGGAGAATATTTTAAATATTTTTCATCTTGATCTTTATATTTTATATATTATATTTTAAAGTGAGTTAACGTATGCAAAATTGCTCACAAACACAAGTTAATATTCACAACCTAATTTTTTGTGCAGTTTTATTCTAGAGTTCTTTAGGTGAGTATTGATGTTATTTCTGCATGCCTGTGTTCCCTTAAACTGATGCTCTGTCTCGGTTTTAAAATGCTCGCTCTCCCCCAGGGGTCAGACGTGCTCTATGAAGTCGAGGTTCCTGGCCCACCTGCTGTCCTGGCCCTGCACCACGGAGACGGCGGTAATTGGCACCTTGCTTTTCACAGTCAGAGGGCAGTGCCTCGTGTGCGGTCAGGGTGCTTCAGGTTCCAAGCCATTTCACTGCACTTGAAGTGGAAGTGGGTGGGGACTTGTGGAAGGAACGTGAACCGGAATTGAGGCATGGCCTTGTCTGACCACTTGCCAGTCACTACCGGTCATGAGTTATCAAACTTTGATTTTCAGTTTTCTCATATTGAAGTCGGATGATAAGGAAGAGTTGTACCTCAGATGATTATAAAATCGTGTGACTATGGAACCAGCTTCCCAACTTAAGTTTTCTGTTGTTGCGTACATTATTTTTAAATGAGGTTATTGCATGGAAGTCGGTATATATGAAAATATTTTAATTCGAAAGAGATGAGTGCGGGATAAACATACGGTGACTTTACCTGTAACTAGGTGACTCTGGGGAAGACCTTCTGTTTGGAACATCGGATGGAAGACTGGGACTCACGCAGATCACCGCATCCAAGCCGATGCACAAGTGGGAGATTCGGAATGAGAAAAAGAGGGGAGGTATGTTTTTGATGTAGTTCAGATTCTGCAATTTTTGTGATTATTAAATAAAATATCCTAGATTATATAGTTCATTCTGCTTCATCTGACAAGCAGTCAAGGACCAGCGTGACCAAGTGCACGAGTGCGGCTGAGACGCAGCCAGAGAGGCGGGGTAGGGCCAGACACACAGGCCCCTGTGGGCCTTGGGGAAGGGTCGGATTGTCATCTGCGTGCAGTGACGCGTTAGAGAGTTGTAAGTGGGCTAGGATGTGATCCAGTTCACCGCAACAACCAAGAACATTCCGTGGAAAACAGATTCTGAATGAAGCAGGTCAATACTGTCAGTTAGGAAATTATAGTAGCAGCTGTTGCCATTCATCCTGGCCTGAGCTCAAGGTGCTGGTAGCCTGGACTAGGCTAATGGTCTCGCATGTGCAGAGGAGGCAGAGCAACAGAGTTTGCCAGTGGGTTTGATGTGGAAGTGAGAGAGAGCAGCCAGAGAGGCAGTCTCCAGTGCTGGCCTGAGCAGCTGGGTGGTGTCATATGGAGATGAGGGGGAGGAGTGGGTGCTGAAGAGGGGCGGGGGGGTTCTGCTGGGCGGGGAAGGTCCGGGGTGCAGACGATGCCTCCGAGAAGATGCTGAGTACGGACTCCAATCTGTGAGTCTGCAGCTCTGGAGAGACGACCAGAGCTGGGGACGGGAACTCGGAGGCCACTGCCGTGTGGAAGTGGACCTGGGGGAATGTGGCTGGAAAGGAAAAGGACACCTGAATGTGGTCAGAGTGTTGCTTTGTTTGCTTTTGTTCTCCTTTCCCCATTCCGATTCCGTTGTTCTCTTTTGGTGTGCACTGGACTGCGGTACTAGTATTGTTAGTAACTTACCCCTCGCTGTTTCTACAGGGGTTCTGTGTGTTGACAGCTTCGACATTGTGGGTGACGGGGTTAAAGACTTACTGGTCGGGAGGGATGACGGCACGGTGGAAGTGTACACTTTCGATAATGCAAACCAGCCCGTCCTCCGCTTTGAGCAAGTAAGTTCCTGTTGGAAAAGACTGTGTGCTTGTTGTCAGTCGAGGGGTTAGTTATAGAGATGACTATGATGGTTTGGGTTCATTAAATGGAACATATCGAAATCTCGTGTTTGGCTCCATATGTTGCTGCTTTAATGCTATCAGAATTTTCTCTAGGCTACTCTTGCATTTGAATGTAACAGACTGTTGCCTTCGAGCTGGATAATCAGTTTTTTTTTTTAATTTGGTTTCTAAATACCATATATATATATATCTCTTAGCTACTGTTGTAGCTGAGTGGTACATGCCAACATGTGCATCATTTTCATTGTCTTTCCCCAAATTTAAAACCACTGGAGTTTTCTGACATTTGTTCTGGGTTTTTGCCTTTCTGACCTCGGTGTCTGTGTAGAAAGTGCACATTAGTGAACACGTGTCGATGTCTGTACACAGGAAAGTGAGTTTTGTGGCTTATTGTTGTAACATACCTGAAAGTGCTAGTTACTAATGAAGCGCTTGGTCTTGACTCGGTTTTAGGCGCTGTCTGAAAGTGTCACCTCTATCCAGGGTGGCTGTGTCGGGAAAGATGGCTATGACGAGATTGTAGTCTCCACGTATTCAGGTAAGGCAAATGGTGGTAGGTGCTTTAAGAAAGAGTCGATAATAAAAGGTATACATTTAATACATTGCTTTTGATGACTTTTTAAAAAAAGTATTATTAGTCACTATTTTTCATCCTGATTTTAATTTTTTAATTTACTTTTTAATTGAATTTCTTGGCATGACATTGGTTAATAAAATTATGTAGGTTTCAGGTATACAATTTTGTAATATATTATCTGTATATTGTACTGTATGTTCACTATCCCAAGAAATCATGCTTATCTACAGCATTAAAAACTTTATTGGATAAAAAAAGTCTTGATTTATAAAACAGTTAATGTGTAAATAATACTTTTCAAGAATGCTTGGGTCCTGGCCAGTGTGGCTCATTGTAGCCTAAAGGTTGCAGATTTGTTTCCTGGTCAAGGCACGTGCCTGTGTTGTGGGTTCATTTCCTGGTCGGGTAGGAAAAGCAGCTGGTCGATGTCTCTCTCTCACGGTGATGTTTTTCTCCCTATCTCTCCCTCCTTTCCCTTCTCTCTAAAATCAATAAACAGGTCCTTGGGTAAAGATTTAATTAAAAAAAATAAAGGAATGCTTGGCATATCACTAGTATCTTTAAAAGTTAAGTGATAGTCTTTGCTTTAAAAATAAATTTGTGTTTTGTTACTTAATATACATTTATATAAGAAATAGGTATTTCTTATGAAAAGAGGTTAGTTAACTTAACATGACAATAATTCTTGAAAAGCAATTCTTAATTCATCAGCTATTTTTGTAGTTGCTAGAATATGTTGATTCCATACCTGAAAATTAAAACTATAAATGAAAATATTTTAGGCAAAGTAAATATAGTCTCACAGAATGTTTAAGTACCGTATTTTTAGGACTATAAGATGCTCCGGACCATAAGACACACCCAGGTTTTAGAGGGGGGAAAATTTAAGGCAAAAAATGTAAAATATTTAATAACCTGTGACCCTGCTCCCACCCTATCCCCCCACCCCCCGCACAGTGGGCTAGGTAAGCTACATTTGCACTATAAGACTCACCCCAACTTTCCCCCCAAATTGGGGGGTAGTGCATCTTTTAATCAAAAAAAATACAGTAATTTATTTGTGGTTTGAGTATTTTCCAGTTTAACTTCTGGTTTCTGTTTTGGTTTGGATTTTGAAGAGGAGTAAGTCCTCGGAGTAAGGGAGGTTGCTGCTGATGGACAGAGGGGCGTGTAGCCCGGGTTCCGTCCGACACTGGCAGCACCTGACACACGACTGCAATTCTCCCCCACAGGCTGGGTGTCGGGTCTGACCACGGAGCCGGCGCACCGGGAGAGCGGGCCCGGCGAGGAGCTCAGGCTCAGCCAGGAGATGCAGAGCAAAATTTCTTCCTTACGGTAACTTTGGACTTTGGTTCGCCTGTTTATTTTCATTTCCTGGAGTTGTTGTTTTATTACTTACAGGTACAGTATATTAATTATGTAGGAGGAAATTACACAGTTAATTCATTGATTACTTAATGAAAGTTGATCAGTTTGAGAAAGTCAGCAGTAAGTGCTGAGTAATATTTTGGATTTTAGAAATGTACGTTTTGTATGCTTTATCGTATATTGAGTTTTTCTTAGATCGAGAATTATACATGTTGTTTAGTTGCACGGAGTCGCCGTGTTTTGGTTTTTACAGGCGTTAGGAAGCAGCTGACACGGATGGCACTGTGCCTCCTTCATTCCGTGTTTACTGCCCCCGCGGGCCTTTCTGAATCTCTGACTTTGGCTTATCAGTTGTCTCAGTGGAAACGGGTAATGTTGACTTCCTCTGACATAGGGACTGCTTCTGTGGCCTGGTGAACTTGCCAGTTCCTTTGCAGTAGACTCGAGTAGAATTGCTTCACACAACAAAGAAGCGGGAGTGGCAGAAACTGTTCATGACTGCTCTTCCTACTGCAGTTCTTGCCGAGCTCTGGGAGGAGTGAGGGCCGGTATTTTTGGTGGTAGTTGAGGGTGACAGAAGTGTCCAATGTGGCAAGTGACACTAGTTCATGAAAGCCACACCCCAAGTTCTCCACACGCCGGCTCACCTGAGCTATCAGGACAGCAAGCTGTGACGTTCACGCAGTGAGGATGGCACACAGAGTTGATGACGACTAGCTCCCCTCCTCGGTGCCGTACCTCATCAGTGTCCAGCCCAGTCTGCCCCTCCCGATGTGGCTCGTGAGGAGCTTCTGTCTGTCCTGTTCACTCAGCACCTGGAACGTAGGTGCATGTGATGCACTCGGATCTTCTCCTTGTCACTGTGCACACCCCTTCCAAGGTCCTCCCCAGACTTTCCCTCCTACGCCTGCGTGGCTGAGCCTCACGTTGTTCTACCCCAGTGACTGTTTGCTTTATTAGCACACGGCCTTTTGCGGCACCTGGCACGACTGTCCGCTCCGCCTGTGCAGTTCAGTCTCAGCAGAATCCTCTCCAACACCAGTGTCAGCTGTACCACTGGCTCATGAACACCCCTGTGGTCCCCATGTGTGAACGCTCAACGGCCTCCTCCTGTTGTCTCTGGGCTTTTTTATGTCTTCCTGGAAGACAGTTTCCTGCTTGCTTGTCATTGAGTCTAGTGTGTTCCCATACCCTGTACCATCAGGTTCAGGTTCCCCTCTGATGAGTGCTCTGGGCACCTGTGTCCAGATGGCCGTGTTAGAGTCGATTGCAGCCGCCTCCATACGGACAGCTTTTTATTAATATTGCCAGTGTGGGACTGAGGAGGTGTCTTAATTTTTAGATGAGAGACCAACAGTGTAGAATTGTTTGGTCAGTCCTGGAAGGAAAAATTTCGTCACTATTAGTGTTATAGTTATAGCTCAACCAATATAAATCCATTTCGCACAAGTATATTCTCAAAATTTTATAAACATTCTAAGACCCTCAGATGTTTATACCTGTAGATGACAGTTATATAACTTTCCTCTAGGAGTGAGCTGGAGCAGCTGCAGTTAAAGGTACTGCAGGAAAGGGAGAGGTATCAGCAGTCTTCTCAGTCGGACAAAGCAAAGTCAGCAGTGCCTTCTTTTAGCATAAATGACAAGTTCACCCTGAATAAAGACGATGCCAGCTACAGCCTTATTCTGGAGGTACAGACAGCGATAGACAATGTCTTAATTCAGGTAAGCAAAGTGTCTAATTTCTGTGTTTTGTGTTTTTGGACTAAATCGCACATGAGTCAGTCATATGCACTAATTATCATCGAACACTTGTAGAAGGTAATTTTATGTCTTTTAAATGTTATATTTAACTTAGATGGTAATTTTAAAGTTTTCCTTAGTCTTCCATTAGATTATCAGTTTCCTCATAGATTATCTAAATTATAGCTTTACTTTTATTTATCCTGTACATACTAAACAAAAGACAGATGGACTTAAGTTTCAGGGTGAGTCTGAAAGGACATTAAGGATTTTGTACTTTGGCTGACCTTCAGGGAAATCTTAACAGAGATGTGACTTAGAAGACTCCAGGGTTTAATGCTGTTATCAGAACCTTCAAATACTGAAAGAAATAGCCTGCTGTACAGTTGCTCATTAACCACCAGTGCTCAGGTAGGTCACTAGGCAAATCCTGTACAGCTTCATTCTTCAATACATTTAGTGATTTTCTTCTCTAGGTTGGATGATATTCAGGGAGTGGAAAAGGATGATAATATAATGAATAGAAAGCAAGCAAACAATAGCAAAACCCATCAGAAAATGAGAGAAGAACAAAGGGAGGAAGAAGACAAGGTTTAAAAAGATGTTGAGGTGATGAGATCAGATTATTAATCAAAACCTGAAGGTGGAAGTCTCCCTTATCTAATGTGAGCTCAGGGACTGTTGTTTAACACTAGGGACACATTTACATAGAATGTTGCAGCGCAGCAGCGTCACCCTCCGAACTGCTTCTGCAGGGGCGGGTGACGCAGGGAGGGGCTGGAGGACCCCCGGGGTGTGAAGTGCAGCCCCGTGCAGCACAGGGAAAACGGTGTTGCACTAACGATGTGGGTGCCAGGTGGGTCCACTGTGTAAAGCACGTGACAGTCTAACTGCTACACCGCACACCTGAAACTAACATCAGATAATGTTGAACGTGAACTAATTGAAAAACAAAGCGTAAAGAACTTCTTCCCCAGAGGAGACCAGAAATTATGCCTTTTCTTGTGTTACAGCTGGGGTTACAGTTGATAAAAATGAACTAATACAGTCAGAGTGGCAATATTTGCAGCATATGGTAAAATTTTTAGCACCAACAAAAATAGAGAAGTGTATATTTTTAAGGGGGTAATGAGAGATGATGTTCTATGACACCTGATATTTCGAATTAGAAAAAAACGGGTTATTACAGTATTTACCATTTATTATATTTAATTCTAGGAGTACATATTATCAAATATAAGTTCAGCGAATTCATGCTTTCCGATTTAAGGTGAACATGAGGGAAACCCTTACAGAAAGTAGGTTTTGGGGAAAATGTCAGTTCCGCGTCTGAACTCCTGCTGCTGTTGTTTCTAATGTTGACTGTAGAGCGATGTCCCCATCGATTTACTTGATGTGGATAAAAATTCTGCCGTCGTCAGCTTCAGCAGCTGTGATTCCGAGGTGAGTAAAAAAGGTGAAGAATTCTTCCGCGCTTTCATTTCTATTTTGTTACTTTGAAGGAAGCCTGTGAACACCAGTAGGGTTCCCTGTTTCTTCTTAGGTTTGTCCTCTCGTAACCTTTCCGTCAAAATCTGCTTCTGCTCTCTTTCTTTATCCTCAGATAATCCAGAAACTGGGTGTCGTCCTGCATTCCTGCCTTTCCCTTATCTGGGAAATCCAATTAGCGCCCAGCTCCCGCCAGCCCTGCCCGCTGGCTGTTCTGCCTCCACTCCTGATCATTTCCACTGCTGTTAGCTGCCCAGGCCTTGCTGGGCTCGAACCCCTTGACCCATTTTCTGTGTTGCTGGGATGGCCCCTCACCTCCAGCTGTGCTACAGACGGCCACTAGAGAGGTTGTCCTAAAGTGCAGACATCCCTGGGTCACTTGTTTCTCAAAATCTTTTAAAGCTTCCTTGTTTCTTATTGCGTGTAAGTTTAGATTCCTCACCGTGGTGTAAGAAACTTTCAGAATTCAGCTCTTGGTCCCATCTCCCACTTACCTGCCTTCCCTTCCATGTCCATGATTACTGCCAAGATGGAGTTCTTCACCTTTCTGGAAAATGCTTGCTGTGTGGTGTTGCACATTCCTGCCTTTCAGTGTGATCTGTTCCTTCTGCCAGCTAGCCCTTCCTTGCTGTTTGTGGGCTTGTTGAATCTTGCTTAGTGTTCATTCTGCTGGGCCCTTGCTGTGTGCAAAGTACTGGGGTTGAGATCCTTGTCAGAGCTTCTGGACACGCCACTGTGTCACTTCTTTGCGCGGTGCTGGCGGAGCAGCAGGTGCGCTCCTGGGAAGCAGGGTAAACCAGGTCTGGAACGGCCGCATTGCGGAGCAAGCCTGAGCAGGATGCAGAGTCTGGGGTTGGCAGGGGGTCACGCAGAGAGAAGAAGGGAGGAGCAGAACAACAGATAGAGAACAAAGTGGATAGGTGTGGGAGGGACTAGTTTTCAATGTAATGTATTGTAATTTCATAGGAAGGCTTTCTTTTCTTGATGAGAGATTTTATAACAGTTGTATTGTTATATTTGATTTCTCATCCTGTTTATGAATTAAAATAAACATTAGAGCTTTCATTTTTATAATCATTTAAAAATCAAGTTAATATACACATAAAATCTTTCATTTCTAAATTACTATGAAAGATAAACCTGTTTTATTTACATCACTGCTGGATTCTTTGAAATGAGTGTAATTTAAAACCTGTTTTCTGGAATGATAGTTTTATAAAAATCTTACTGTGGAGATTTCAAGTATATACCAGAGTAGACTCGTGTGATTGTGCTCGTCAGTGCCCTCGGCTCGTGGCCAGCCTCATGTTACGCTGTGTACCCTTCCCTTCCTCATTCCAGCCTAACCCCCGGCATGTTATCTCTTCTGATCGGTTGCATTTTATCCATAAATATTTGCGTGCCAAGCACTTGTTTTCAATCACACGAAAATGTACTTATTTTCAAGTCAGTTGGTCCTCTGTGTTTACTGAGTTTAAATGATTTGAAACGTAATGGTCAAATTTTCTTTTTGACATTAACATCCTTTGTATTTCTTAGGTTATTTATTAAAAATAGGGGAATAGCAGTACATGAAAATTACATATCAAATATTTCATGTTTCTACTTACAGTTCATGAACTTAGGTGTATTTTTTATTTTAGTAGCTTAATATTTAATTTTGAAAAGTTACAATACCTGAAATTACCTCTGCAATTTAATTCAACAAAAACGTATTGAATTCCTCCAGTAGGCCATGAGCTGTGCTATTTGGTAGGAATGCAGAGATGAGATATTTCTCAGTCTTCTATAAGTACCTGTGAAAGTCAGAGACATTCTATACCCGACATTGATGTCTTTGTCTTTATAATATAAACACTAGGAGTTTGCACCATCCGTTACATTTTTAGAAGAACGATTAATATTTCAACACATTGTTATAGAAACTCCCAATGGAGAAAGCATGAGCATGAGCTTTGGAGTCTTAAAGATGCGACTTTGAGTTCCAGTCTCATTACTTACCGGCTTTGGGGGAGTTACCCAACCCCTCCTCGTGCCTCAGTTTCTTCATCTATGAGAACTTGCTGAGTCAGGCTTCCCCCGCTGGGCTGCTTGTAGGAATAAGCCCAAAGCATTCAGCACAGGGCCACCCAGAGGACAGGTGGACAGGAACGGTAGCCATTATGGAGGCTGCTTCTGCTGTCAGGTATCTGGATTCATCATTTTCTTTCGTTTTGAATTCTTCCCAGTCCAATGACAACTTTCTTCTTGCCACATATCGGTGCCAGGCAAACACCACAAGGCTGGAGCTCAAGGTAAAAAATGTCTGAAATTACCTTTACTTTAAAGCCTTAACTTGGTTTGTTATATTCATACAGCTTACAACATGTCTTTGCATTAAATTTCTCCCTAAAATGAGTCATTTTGGAGTAACGAGTTGTGTATGATATGTTAAGTTTTAATTCAGCTCTGAGCACTATCTGCTGTTATCACTTCACCAAGCACCTTCGCTAAAATCACTAAAATCCCTTTAACTGGAAACTTTCTGTCTAGTTTTCCATTATGGAAAGTTTCAAATATATGTAAAAGTGATGAGTCCAGCTGCAGCAGTAACAACTCATGGTGACCTTGTTTATATTCTCACTCGCCAAATTACTCCAAATTATTTTGAAGCAAATAACAGATATTTTATAATTTCATTTGTCAATATTTCGGTTTCTATGTCTGCGTATGTACCAGTCGTGATCCCGATAAGGTCACTTTCTTGTTGAAGTATCTGAGCATTTGCCCTACATGGCTCCCCGGGCTCCCTGACTGCATTCCAGTGATACCATTGTCTGTTCCAGAGAAAATCTTTCACAGTTTTTTTTCCAGCGATTTAGTAACATAATCATTTCTACAATTACATAATGATTTTACATATTGATTTTAGCACACAGGTCTATTTTAGTTACTTAAATTTGTAGTGTGAGATATAAACATTTTTTATTTTTGATACATTTATGATCTAAAAATGAAGGACAGCTATAACTTTTTGCTGCTGTTGCTGATCTAAGACCCAGAGTATGTTACTTTCAAGAGAGATGCTGCTACACATTTTTTCATATCTGGTTAAAGAATTCCAGTTAAATGTATTTTTTTTCTAAATAATTTATTCTAGTCCACATAAGTCCCCTTTCATGTATTTTAAAAGAAAAGTGGGAAACTGGGATAAATTTATGACTAAGATATATATTTAAGTATATTTTATGTAACCTAATTAAGCATTTTAAATTACATTTTTACTGAGCAAGATGTTGCCAGATAATTTGGAAGTAGGCCTAAAAAATATTAAAAACTTATGTTTTTTCAAATTGGATACAGTAATTTTTAAAGTTCAGAGAAAAGACTAAATCCCTGAAAGAGTCAAGGAAACTACAAGAAAGAAGAAAAGTTGGGACTTATCTAGCCATGTGGTAAACATACTGTAAAACTACTATCATAAAGTTATTGTAGGGTGTTTGCAAGGCCTAAAATGTTAGGCCATGCAACAAAATACCATCTAGGAGTAGAACTCAGCACACAGTTATGGAAACGTAATGTGTAACATTTTTATGTAGGGCAAATTCTACTAAGTTACTATTCCTTTTTAAAATCAGATGTTGACACAACTGATACCCATCTGGAAGAAAATTAAGTACATCCTTACATCCTATGTAAAAAATGCTTAGGTGAATTAAGTACCTAGTTATTTAAAAAAGAAGGCAATTTACTAGTCTGCCAGATAGATAATGGGTGAATATCGATGAAATATTAAGACCGCCCCTAAGTTGTTATAAAAAGACTAACCTAAGAAGGAAAATAGGCAGAGGATATGGATACTTTATTCACAGAAGAGGAAATCAAAGTAGCTAACAAATATTAAAAGAAAATGTTCTACCTCATCATTAGGGAAATTCACATTGAAATAACAAACAGACCAGTTTCTACTTATCCAGCAGGTTGGCCCGCGGTTTTAAAGAGAGCCTCCCCGGGGGCGGGGCTTCCGGAAAGAGCACTCGGTCACAGCAGGGGGGTGCGGGGGGACATAGGTGCTGGAGCCCCTGTGAAGAAACAGGCAGGCGGGGGCCCATCTGGAGGGCTCTGTGTCACAGCGGTCAGGTCACCGTGACTTGTCGCACACACCATTGAGGGACTGGTGGGTTTAGTAGCTGTTTATTCATTCCAAGGAACATCGCACACCCGCGATAAAGTGCTCCTGGTAACATGGAGTGGATCCCATGAAAAACAAAATGCAGATAAGATCCCTACACATGTGTGTATTTTAAAACTTATGAGGGCATAAATATGAAGAAAGGTGTGGAAAGGAACTCACCTGTCTGGTTTGGCAGGTTATGCAGCGGGATGGGAGTGGGAAGAGGCAGTGTTTTGGGACAGGCAGCAATAAGGGAAGAATGTGGTTGTTAGAAGTAAAGACAGAGGTGTTTATGATATAAATAGGACTATTTATGTGGAATTACAAGTTCGTTTTTTGTACATCTGCATAGAGAGACTTACGAGAGGACAACCACCAGAAGCACAACTGGTGGCTTTAGATGACTGTTCCTTCTGATTTTTCTTTATTCAGACTTTTTAAGTAATGAAGATGAAGTACGTAATCAGAGAAAGCATTATGACCTTTTATTGTGGAAAAATTATGTTCAGTGTCCTCTTTAAGATTATGTGTAAGCTAACTCTTTAAAAAGAAACCCTAAAATATAGCTTTTTCAGGTCTACTTTTTAAATTTTCTTTCAGTGTTTTTATTCTTTATTTTTTATTTTCTTTTTGTCTTCCCATTCAGAGCAATATTTGCAGTGTAACATTTGCAAACAGTCTTGCTTTAAACGTGTATTTATGTTTCTATTCAGGTAGAATATTGACTTTGTTTTTCCTTTCACATGCCAGGAAAAGTGTAAGTTAAAATATCAGAGCAACCACCTTTGTGATACAGGAGGGGCTGCGATCATGGCCCGGTTTGCAGCTGGGAGCAGCCCTGCAGGGCGGGGAGCAGCTGGACAACCTCTAGCCCCTCCAGGGTTAGGGCTCCCCAGCTCAGTGATCAGCTCCTTCCCTCAGCTGGGCCTGAACTCTCGGGCGGCTGGCCAGCCATGCCCGACACAGCCCCAGGGTCTCTGGTGTCAGTTCACGCCTGCTGCTCCATCCCCACAGACAGTCCCAAGTTACGTTCTTGGAAGCACTTTTCTCCCAGCAGATTTTTATAACAGCAGCTTTATGCTATAATATCCTCATTTCTGAGAAAGTTAAATATCCCACGTAAGTTTTAGTTATTTGGAAGACTCATCCCTTCAGCAGAAGTGTCTGAATTTTAACCATTTTTGATGTGAATCTTATATGTGTTTTTAAATATGATAGGGTAGAATGTGACAATGTATGTCTTTTGGCATGACATAGCATTGCTAAGCGTAGATATTTCACCTGAAGTGTACAGTGGGGGTAACTTTTATAGACAGATTAATTTTGCTTTCAATTGCCAAAATGTTTGAAAATCTTCCTTTACTGATAAAAAGTAGTTTTTAATAGAATGTCACTATTTTTTTCAAAATATCACAGAACAGATTAAGGCCTAAGTACTTGATTACTTGTGTTGAACATTTTAAATACAGTGTTTACATTGCTAGATTATTCTTGTTTTCTGTTCTCTCTTGTGTCGGGCCAGATTCGCTCCATTGAAGGCCAGTATGGCACACTTCAAGCCTACGTGACCCCAAGAATTCAACCCAAAACCTGCCAGGTCCGCCAGCACCTTATCAAGCCCCTGTCGCTCCATCAGAGAGCCCATTGCATTGACCATGACAGGTAGGACAGAGGAGGGCAGTTTGTTTTTAGGACAGTACGTGGTGCAGATGAACTTGCCTTTCATTCTTGTAGTGTGCGCTCTGGTAGGTACTTGCGCTTTTTAATTTAAATGCTGTGGATGAGTGTGTCTAGCGGATACCAGGCTCCCTGCCTCCTTTCCGAGGCCCTTCGAGCTGGACTTCTGTCTCTCCCAGAGACTGCTGTTCGGAGACCAGTTCCCTCTCAGCACTGTCCTGAGCAAATGGCCTTTAGCTTTTCCGTTTTCTGAAAACTGGACCTTGACGTGTGAGCCTCAAACATGTATTTCCTTTCTGTTTCAGCTTAGGAAGTCACTCTAGCACCCAGCCTTTTGGCATCTGTGCACCACGTAGGAGAAGAGGAGTTGTTTGGGCCACACATTAAGTACATTGTGACACGTAATCACAAAAAATCTTGTAGTGCTTTCGGTAAATTTGTAATTTTGTGTCGGGCCGCATTCACGGCCACCCTGGGCTGTGTGCGGCCCGTGGGCTGCAGGTTGGGCTCCCCCGCCTAGAGCAGTTGGTGGTGGTGGTCCCTGTGAGTTCTGGCTTCCCTTCTAATTTAAGAATCCTCCTGTTTATATAGTTTTTCTCTTTCTTTCCTGAAGATGAGAGACCATGGCTTAAATGAAGGGGAAGGGAAAGAAACAAATTATCAGATACTTCCCCTGTGCCATCCATTGTGCTAGGGGCTCAAGTACCAGTTAAGTCTTAGAGCAAAGCAGGTAGTAATGCCTCCGTTTTACAATGAGAAACAGATGTTTGGAAAACAAGTGACTTGCTGACATAAAGAACAGAGCCATGATTTCAGACCAAGGCCCATGTTTTTTCTATTGCAGTTTGTAACTGTAAAGATAGGTAATTTAAATAAGCCGTAGGAAAAATATTCCTAAGGAAGATTTTTTGAAAACATTGAAGAGGCTAGATTCTTTTGGGGGTGTCTTCCCGCTTCTGAGTCAAAGTTGTCATTAATGGCGGTAGTGTGGCGTGCTGGAAGGGACAGCAGACGGAATCAGGAGACTCATTATGCTCGTACATCTGTTCCTGTGTGGCTTTGGGGAAATAACTTAACCTCTCTGGGTTTTCGTTCTCTCATCTGCAAATGAGAGGGTTGGTCTGGGTGATCTCAAAAGTTCCTTCTGGTGTTAGGTTCCTTAATTCTGTATCTTCTTAAGATTTCTTCTGAGCCTTAAATTCCACAAACCTGACATTTTCGTAACTCTCTGTAATTATTCACTTGACTTATTTAAACTCTGTTTGATACACTTTATTCCCTTGTCTGTGCGCACACGTGTGGTTTTGCAGGATAGAAAGTTTCATCCCACATCCCTGCGAGAGAGACGGTATTGTTCCTTAACATGCCCGGCGGCCCACGCCAGGCAGAGCAGGGCTGCACCCCACGCCCGTCTCACGGGAAAGCCCGGTTCTGGGCCTTCGCATTGGGCTTCCCTGAGAGGACTCGTCTGCCTGTGTTTGGGTAGTTTGTGTAGTAGAAATACTAGGTGAACTTTAAGAATTATAAAAATATAAAGTCATGAAAAATGAAATCTACTGGAGCAAACTGCATTTTATTTGTAAAGCGTGTTGTAATGAAAAGCAATTTGTCACTTAACTGAATGTTAAACGCAGGGGTATAGATAAGCACTCATTTTTTCCCTGTGAAATCAAAATGCTGATTTATCTGATGGGTAAGATTAGTCTGAGAAAAGTTAAATGGGCGCTCTTATATTTGTTGAGCTACTTTCGCAGAATTCTGCCTGTTAATGTGTTCTGTACATAAAACCTCCCCGTGTCTCCAGACCCATGTGTGTGCCTCTCCTGTGAATTGCAGACCCGTGAACACGCTGACTCTGACAGGCCAGTTCAGTTTCGCTGAAGTTCACTCCTGGGTGGCGTTCTGCCTCCCCGAAGTTCCTGAAAAGCCTCCGGCAGGCGAAAGTGTGACATTTTACTTCCAGAACACCTTCCTGGATACACAGCTGGAAAGTACCTACAGGTAAGTGTAATCCTGTCACTGGCTCACAAAGGTTTGGATATAAGCAAAGTTCTAAATTTTCTTTTGTTTGAAATAACAGAATTGAAACCTATGCTGTTCAAGAGAATCTATTGAAAAACAAGTAAAAGTAATGCATTTTTTTAAATGACCGAATAAAAATTAATGTGAAGGTCAGTACATTTCCCATTTCCGATAGTGACCAGTTAGGAAAAAAGAACCTTTCAGATTAGCAATAACAGTAACAGAGTGTTTGTATCAAAGCGGCAGGGACAGTCTTTACTAGAGATACGCAGAAGTTACATGAAGAAACTTGAAAACTGTATTGACATGAGAGCCTTGATACAATGGGGTAACATTTCACCAGTCCTCAGTGTAAAGACATAGATCCTAATTCCAGTAAAAATTCCAGTGGAATTTCTTTATGCAGAAATAGGAAATGGTACAGGACCTCAGAGCCAAGGATGTGCAGGTCTTGAAGGTACCACGTTCTGAGGTGGAGTTGCTGGCTGTGCCCCTCAGTTCACATTTAAATATGCTTTATATTAATAATGTGTATATAAAGAAATCTAAAATGAAATCTAAACATTAGTTATAAGAAATCTAAACATTATTTACTGGAAATATTTTCTTCTAAAGTTATGCTTTTAAAATGATTAATTTTGTAGAAAAGGAGAAGGAGTTTTTAAATCTGACAACATTTCTACTATATCCATTCTAAAAGATGTGCTCTCTAAAGAAGCTACAAAAAAGAAAATTAACCTCAACATATCATATGGTAAGAAAAAGAAAAATGAACCTTTTTTTGTTTTGTTTTTTGGTTGTTGCTGTTACAATAAGAATGTTTCTGATCAAAATAACTTTCTTATTGTGCCTGGCTGAACTCCTTTTAGAGATAAATGAAGTATCAGTCAAACACACCTTAGAGCTAATCCACCCGAAGCTGGAGTACCAGTTGCTTTTGGCTAAGAAAGTGCAGTTAATTGATGCTTTAAAAGTAAGTATATGTGTCGTGGACTTACAGTCATTATTTGGCTCTGATGAGATTTCTAAAATTGTAAAGACTTTAAAGTTATACCGGATTGAAATGTGGACATTAAATTGCCTCTGTTTTTTAATTTAAAATAAGGAATTGCAGGTTCATGAAGGAAATACAAACTTTCTGATACCAGAATATCGCCGTATTCTAGAAGAGGCAGATCACCTACAGGAAGAATACAAAAAGCAACCTGCACACCTTGAAAGGCTCTATGGTCAGTGGACTATTCCAGAACACAGTGCCGTGTTTCTTTCCTCCTGGCTCTTTGTGAAGGACCGTTTGAGGGAGGCTGGGCAGGGGGGGCAGGCCAGGGTTGCAGGCAGTCATGAACCTGAGACAGCCGGTTTGTTGCTCACAATATTTATTTTGTCAAGTTTATTTTAATATTTAATACTTTTACCTGACAAAATGCAAGTGAAATTAAGAACTGAAATAAGTTTAACAGTATGAGTTTGTATATATGAAAAAACCTGGTATGAAGCGAATATAACCTATGAAGCATTAACATTTAGGCTATATTTCATACCAGTAATTTTCAGGTTTTGTTGCTATTGTGAAGTATCAACATGCAGCATTGATTTTTTTAAGCATAACCGAATAGGGGATATATATGTGCTGTGTCACCCCAAGCTCATTTTGCTTTGGTGGTAGAAGTTGGCTGTTTCACAAATTATGTTGAAAGAGAGAGCAAGAGGGAGGCGCAGCTTTAGTTTTGCGATCTTGACTTGAGGCCTGCTGTGCACAGCACACTTAGTTAATGATAGTGTCTTCATGATCAGGTAGGATATTTAATCCTTACGGCAGCTTTGCAAGGTAGTTGATGTGATCTCCATTTTTCATATTTTTAAATGTGAGATCTGAGACTGAAGAACTCGTCGTCACATGAGTAGTAGTGGAAAATCCTATAGACCTCCTCACCCCGAAACGCGTGCTTTTTGCATTAAGTCTTCTGTAGTTAACTGGTGTCATCAGTCTGCACTGATCCTTCAGCCCGTGCAATGACTTTCTTATACCCAGAGACCTGCTCACAGACTCTGATAATAATATCTTAGTATTCATTGTATGGCAAGCACATGATTTTATCCTCTTAGTAACCGATGTGCGGTACACAACCACCATCTTTCAACACCGATTCCAAAACCCAGAGAGCTTTGAAAAGCAAAACTTCTCCGTAAATAATTTCATATCAAATCTGACTTGGTCCGACTTAATTTGATGACAAAAGCTCACTGAAACCAACATGAGTGTATTGTCTTTTCCTTCCACTTAGTGTGATTATCCGTACGTTTTGTTGCTGAAACGTTGCTCTGTTTTGTTCTCAGATGCTGCCACTCAGTCCCCTTGGGGATTATGTCATACATGCTGTCTTCCTTCTGTTATCTTTCTAAACTATGACAAATTCTGAAACTCATCTTGCATGTAGCGTGAATTATTCCCATTATACAACTGAGAGAACTTGAAAGGTGAAACAATTTGCCCAGATTTTTGAAACTAGAAATATTTACCTTCAGGTGAAATCCCAAGAGTGGTTGTCATATAGCTGGAGTAGTTTAATTTAAATAAACCTGTTAAGAACAGAATCTCTGCAGTATGTCAAAGTGGTCAGCTTCTCATGAAAAACAGACCACTTGCCATATCATACACACCAGGAGCTGTTCAGAACCCGCCAGCAGTTGGTTTGGAAAGAGGGTTATTAGCCAAATGATTTATATTTTGAAACTTGCCTTTAAATCCCCCCCAAATAAATATTTTTAAAGCATCAACTCTTTTAGGCTTGTGTATAAATAATGGCATTACAGGTACGTAGAATAGATTATCAAGCATTTACTTTTATTAAATCTATGTCATTAATTAAAACTAATCAGTGACAGGAAATTAACATTTTCTTTATAGGCATGATCACCGATCTTTTTATAGATAAGTTCAAGTTCAAAGGTACCAATGTAAAAACCAAAGTACCTCTTTTATTGGAGATTCTGGACAGTTATGACCAAAATGCACTGATTGCTTTCTTCGACGCTGCATGAAAATGTAAGCAAGGTAAAGTCCCAGAGCAACTGTCTAAATGTTTAAATGAAATGTTAAAACAAAATTATAGGCTAACTAACTGTACATAGTTTTACTTAAAGTATTTTTAAATATTATATAAAATATTTGATATGACTTTTTAATGTTTCTATATCCTTTGATGATTGCAATAATTTAAAAATAAATAGCATTTTTATTTTAAAAGTACAAGTGAAATTATTATAAGGAATTTAAATAAAATTTTTTGCAAGTAGATGTTTTAACTTTTATGTTGAGAGATAATATTTGGAAAATAAAAATATACTGTGTGGGACAAAAGTAGGTTTACAGTTCATGTGGAAAACAGTAGAATGAGTAAATAGCAATATTATACGAGAATCAACTGTCACGCTCACTCACAGCTGTAAACCTACCCTTGCTCCACCCTGTATTTAAATACTGACACCCACAGTTATATGTATAAACTGCTTTACATTTTCTAAAATGTATTTATATTCATTAACTCATTGGATTTTCACAACATACATTATTTTGTCAAATCATGTAAGAAAACTGATTTTCCCTGAGGTTAAGTGATGAGGAGGACATGCCGTTATTTTGTAAAGCTGGGACTAGAACCCGTGTTTGGGCACCTGGTCCGTGTCCTCATTATTATGTGTGCTGTCAGCCACGGAAATGACCTGCCAGCTATTGCTTCTAGAGGTTGAGGCCGATGCACTGTTGTTTGATGGTGACCGTGCTCCATGTGTGCAATGCTCATGTTGGCTCAGCGGTATGAACTGTGGACGGGGAGAGGCGTAGAACCAGTGCGGGTGGGGGGGGCAGGGCACCCTTTCTAAAGGTGATGCTCTGGAACCAGGAGATCCGCGCAGCCTCCCTGTGAGCAGGGCAGTCAGTAACAGGGCTGCCTCTCAGGTGTTCCTGCACCGAGATCCACGCATTTCCTTTATATCACCTGTGAGGGACAGGAAACGAGACTTTAAGGCTACGGTCGTGTTGTCCATTAACCTCAATTCGTACTTATTCATATTCAAAGGAATGAGGAATATTATATTTAAAGGTTGCTTTAAAATGGCATGAAGATTATAATGGAAAATAAACTTTTTTTAAAAAGATTTTATTTATTTATTTTTAGAGGGGAAGGGAAGGAGAGAGGGAGAGAAACATCAGTGTACGGTTGCCTTTCGTGCATCCCCTGCTGGGAACTGGCCTGCAGGGAACCAGCCTGCAACCCAGGCATGTGCCCTGACTGGGAATCGAACCGCGATTGTCTGGTTCGCAGGCCCGTGCTCAATCCACTGAGCTACACCAGCCAGGGAAAATAAACTTTTTAAGAAGGGCATACTCATGAGTTTGTCAGAAAACAGCCATGCTTCTTAAATATATTCCATTATATTTGTTACATGTAAGCCTTGTTGTAGATTAAATGTGAACATTTGTTAAAGGTACATATGGCTAAACGGGTTTTATTTTAATAAGCTCAAATATTTTACTATAATCAAACCACCTTCTTTTTTTTAAGTCCTCATCCGAGGATAGACCAGCCTGCCTTTCTCCGTGGAACGCGTTATTATATCTGGGTCACTAGAATTCACTGGGTACTTTTCATTGGCTGCTACGGCTTGGGAAATAGTAGATAAAAATTAGTGACTGTCTAGTTGAATTTCTCGTAGTGCACTACAAGAAATTGTATATTTGTTATATATGGATCAACAGTAGTTCAGGGTGGCACCTCATTAATTAATTGCCTCTTCGGTAGAAGTAAAAAGCCTAAGACCGGAGAAGCACCTGATGGGAGGTGACAGTGTAGTCGGTCACCTGAGAACCGGGGCCTTGAACGGACTTGGGCACGCCCCGTGCCCCTAGGACAACTGCACGCCAGGTAGATAGACACGCTTAAGGACCAGGGCAGAGAAGGGAGAGTGGGAGGCACTGCGGGACTTGAGTGGCTCGGAGGGTTCTAGACCCCAGGGAACCGGTCTGACTAGCCGGCCTAGAGGCCTCGGGCAATGGCAGCGCGGCCCGCTGCTCTCTCCCCTTTGTCGGGGTAGAACGGCCTTCGCGCGGAGAGCCCAGGGTCTCCAGTTAAAGGCCGCGTCCAACCTGGCCCCGCCCTCGCCCAGCGTAGGCGGGTTCCCTCCCGCTGGCCCGCCCCGCTTCTCGTTTGTGGGCGCGACCGCCTTCATTCGCCTGCGACTTGTCGCTCGGGTGACGTCACGGGGCCGGGTCCTTTTCATTGGCCCATTTCAATAGTCGCGGGATACTTGAACTGCAGGAACAGACGCTTCTCCGGCGGGCTGCTGGCTGAGTCTGGGGGTGACCTTTTCCCTCCACGCCCGGCGGTGCCTGCTCCTTTCGCGGCCTCGCCGGTTCTCAGCGATCCCGGGCGGGAGGGCGGGCGGGCGGGCGGGCTGGCCCGGGCTGCGGCGGGCGGCTACGACTGGAGCGCTGCTCGGCGCGGCCGGTCGGCGGGACCGAGTGCACGCTGCTTGGCGCCGCAGGCTCATCCAGCTCTGCTCTCGGGAGCAGAGATGTTGGGCAGCTCTGCGGCCCGCGAGGCGGGCTCGGCGCTGCTCACAGTGCAGCAGACAGCACCCGAAGAGGACCAGGAGAACATCGACCCCGAGAAGGCGTCGCCCACCCAGCAGCCCCGGACCCGGGCCGGGCTGGCGGTGCTGAAGGCCGGGAACCAGCGGGGTCCAGCGCCGCCTCAGAGGCCCAAGACGCGACGGGTAAAGAGACGAGCAGTAGTTTTGCATGGGTTTACCAGGCAGAGGAGCAAGAGCACCCTCTGGTCTTTTTTAGGGAGGTCTGGGTCTGGAGCCCCCATGGTCCCTGGTTTTCTGGCGTGCTAGGTTGTAACTGGGGTAGTTTCTTTCTCGCACTACTCTCTTCCCCAGCACTGTGCATTCGCAGCTTGTCTGCCCTGTTGTATTTTCTCTAGATAATGGGGTCATACCAAGCCCTGCCATACGAGTGTGGTCTTGGCCCGCCTCTGCATCTTCCTCTTCGCTTTTAAACCCCCAGGCTCTGGGAGCCGGCCTTCCTGCCCCCTCCCGGTAGAGGGAAGTTAGAGCTTACCTCTAGTTTAGGAAAGAATATAAAAAATACTTGGCTTTCGGTAAATTCCGCCATTTTACCAGAATTGCTCTGTTGCTCCACCCCAGGGGGAAAGCGTTTTTGCCATCTCTTTCCTAAACTTGTCATCTTTTGGTCATTCCATCCCTCTTGTAGCCTTTAGTTTTTCATCATTGCAGTTACTGTGATACTCTCTGATCTCCCCCATAAATGCCTGTGACAAATGGAAACATCCCTTCTTTTCCTCAACCACTCAAACTCTCTTGCCTGGATTTTGCCTCAGAAAGTTTATGTTCCTGATGGAGTTGTTGGGGGTAAAAACACAGGTTGAGACCCAGAAGGGGAAGAAAGCAAAACTGTACTTAATAAGCTCAAAGCAGGTTATTGGTGTCCTTTTAGGTTGCACCCCTTAAGGATCTTAATGTAAATGATGAGCATGTCATTGTTCCTCCCTGGAATGCAAACAGTAAACAGTCTGCATTTACCATCCATGTGGATGAAGCAGAAGAGACTCAAAAGAGGCCAGGTGAACCCCAAAACACAGAATGTGAAGATGTCCTGGCGTTTAATTCAGCTATTGCTTTACCTGAACCGAGAAAACCACTGGTACCTCTTGATTATCCAATGGATGGAAGTTTTGGTAAGTTTTAACAAACACTTGTATCAGATCAATGTGAGCATAGTTATTAAATAAGTTGGATTAATGATATTTTGCTTTTTAAGACATTATCGTCCCTGACCCTTACTACATAATGAGTTAGGTTTAATGTCACAAGTTTTTAAAGGGTGTGAGTTTTCTCAGACCCCACAGCTAATACATGACCCAGTGACCTAAAAGGATGGACCCAACTGGGTGCTTGTTCAGTACACTGCCAGTCTCATCAACTTAACTGGATCTCAAACACGGATTTTTATCTGACCCTAGAAATGTTTCCACTGTTGGGAGGTTGGGTGTCGGCTGGATTCCCTCCCAAGACTCACTTGGTGCACACCACTCACGGAGTGCCGTGTGGGGTCAGCTTTTATGTGTGGTGCCTAAATCTCTCCAGCCTTAAATTCACTTTCTGTGAAACCAGTCTGAGTGATCCTTGGGTGCCAGAGGAGCATCGTCCTCCTGTGAGTCAGGAGTGGAACCACAGGGACTTGTACTTGACCTGAACAGAGGCCAATCCAGACAGCCGTGCTCACAGTGCATGCGCCTTCTCCACCACTGCACTCTGTTGGTGGGGGGTGGTCTGGAAGGAGCAGTAAAGTCCTTCAGAATTCAGATAATTTATGTATTCTTATTTAAAATTTGCAGCAAATTTAAACCTCAGTGAACCTGGAAGTGAAAATAATAACAGGTGATGTTTTCACTTCAAAAGATAATTTAAAATCACAGAAGATGAATCACTTGTTGAATGTGGTATTAGCCCTGCTTGAAGCTATTGCTGAGACTGTGGTTTGAATACATCCAGCTCTGGGGGTCTGCACACTATCAGGGCAGCTCCTGCATATTGTCTCGGAACCTGGATGGTAACCCTGGCCCAGGGGAACCGCCCTGCCAATATCCCTCGTGGGAGGTGAATGAAATCCTCGTACTGATTTTCCCGATACTGTTTTCCTACCAGTATTTTTTCTTGTTCATTAAAATCATTCTGCAGCTAAGTTGACAGAGGTACTAAAAACCAGAGAGAAATAGCCTATGTGCTTCATCACGGGTGCAGTAAATGCTTTGATAGCATGGGACTCCCTGCAAGGGCCATCCTTTCTGGCTATTAAATAGAAAATTAAACCACGAACATAATCGTGCTTTTGAACTCCCCCAGAGTCACCACAGACAATGGATATGTCCATCATATTGGAAGATGAGAAGCCAGTGAATGTTAACGAAGTCCCAGACTACCACGAGGACATCCACACCTACCTTAGGGAAATGGAGGTAAGGGCTCTCAGGACCCACTCGCTGTGCTGCTGCCTAGTCACTGGGGAAATGGAAGTGAGAGGACGTTTGTAAGTTCTTACCTGCCAGCCCATTGCTCTGCTCTATTGCTGTACTTAGGTTCTAGCATGTAGCAGCTTGCTTAGTGTGGAATAATGTAACTGCAGTGCTTAACACTATGCTGAGTAACTTTCTCAACAGGTTAAATGTAAGCCTAAAGTGGGTTACATGAAGAAACAGCCAGACATCACCAACAGTATGAGGGCTATCCTCGTGGACTGGTTAGTTGAAGTAGGAGAAGAATATAAACTACAGAATGAGACCCTGCACTTGGCTGTGAACTATATTGACAGGTTCCTTTCATCCATGTCTGTGTTGAGAGGAAAACTTCAGCTTGTGGGCACTGCTGCTATGCTGTTAGCCTCGTAAGTCAGCTTGGTTTGTTGGGGTAAAAGTGATCAATACCTTTCTGTATAGGGAAGAAATGTGGTTTTTAACAGTGTGATGTACATTACACAAAGCAGAGAGTCGGTGACTATCTCAGTGGTGACGGGGTAGATGACACTCTTTTCTAATTCAGGACATAATTTTCCCATACCTGGGTCCCAGGGCACCTTCTTGAATGAACATGTACACTGGCTACATTTTAACACACCAAGACCAGATTACAAAGATGAAAAGTGTGATTCCTTCCATTAAAAAAGCTTTTTCTGGCGTATGAGCTAAATCCTATCTTCATTAAGACATGAAAACTAAATTCTGAACAACAATAAATATAAACTAAAAAGAGAATAAGTAAAGTAAGTTTTAAAACTTAAACCTGAAATGTTTATTTTTCTAAGAAAATTTCCTAGATTTGCACTTACTGGGTGAACTCCGGCATTGTTCCTATCTTGGGAAGTCTCGTGCCTCCCATTTATTTCCTTGACCGCCCTGGGAGAGGCATCTTCAAATCCTTTGTTGATCTGGGTCTTCTAGTTGGCATTCACCCAGTCTCTGCTACACATGGTCGGTTCTCAGTGGAAACAGGCAGTCGGAGTGGGTAGGTTTTGAATTCATTGGGTGTACTCTGCTAGACGGATTTCAGAATTGGATATTCATGCTCCCGCCTCTTCAGGCACTGATGACTTAAAACTGTTTTCATTGCAGGAAGTTTGAAGAAATTTACCCCCCAGAAGTAGCAGAGTTTGTGTACATTACAGACGACACCTACACCAAGAAGCAGGTTCTCAGAATGGAGCACCTGGTCCTCAAAGTCCTTGCTTTCGACTTGGCCGCCCCAACCATCAATCAATTCCTCACCCAGTACTTTCTGCACCAGCAGCCTGCAAACTGCAAAGTTGAAAGCTTAGCAATGGTAAGTTCTTTTTATTCTGCTGAAGCAAGATTCTTCGGGCACCACTAGGGGCAAGCCCTGGTTTCATTATATCGCTTTGGTCAAGGGGTTTAGTTTCTCAGGCAGGTTCATGCTGCAGCTGAGAAGCAGCCTGACAAGATAATAGAAACTTAAGTCTTGGGACATCATGGCCAGAAGAGTTGTATTAAAAGTTATTAAAAGAGGAGCCCTGACTGGTGCGGCTCAGTTGGGTGTTAACCCCATAAGGCAAGAGGTGGTCAGTTTGGTTCCCTGTTGCAGATTTGGTTGCCATCTGAACTGCATAGAGAGGCAACCAATGGATGTTTCTTTCTCCCTACCTTCTCTCTTTAAAAATCAGTAAATAAAGTATATATTTTTTAAATCATTGAGAGAGGAGAAACAGTGACGGAATGGAACAAACACTAAGATAATGGCTGTGTCTGAAAGATGGGGCCACAGGAGAAAATGGGGTTGGGAGGCAGAGGTCGCAGGTTTGAATTCTAGGTCTCGTGACCACGAGCGTGTCCCTTCGTGTTGCAGTTTCTGGGGGAGCTGAGTCTGATTGATGCGGACCCGTACCTCCAGTACCTGCCCTCAGTGATCGCCGGCGCGGCCTTTCACCTAGCACTCTACACAGTCACGGGTCAGAGCTGGGTGCGTACCGTGTCTTCTCGTGGCTGCATCGCACGCAGCAGGGGCTTGTGCCGGGGGAGTTCTGTGCCTGTCCTGCACAGCTGACGATGGTTCAGGGGTGCTGACCCCGGAGGCCTGTTCAACACCGTCTCAGTGCGTTTGTCGGGTAGGACTTGAACGGTGCACTTAAAAGAACCCTGGCTGTCTAACCAGCTCGGGGAGAGCAGTAAAATCGACCCAGGTCTGCATAAACAAGATGGCATGCTGGCCTGAGCACACTGGGAGACCTGTTGGCACTGAAATTTAACCCAACTCAAGCTCTGTGCCAACTCCAGTTCGGTGTGTGCTCCTGGAAGTGTAACTCAGCAGCTTCCCCTCCCTCTGTCCCGGGCAGCCTGACTCCTTGGTGCAGCAGACGGGATACACCCTGGAGAGCCTGAAGCCCTGTCTCCTGGACCTGCACCAGACCTACCTCAGGGCCCCGCAGCACGCCCAGCAGTCGGTCAGAGAGAAGTACAAGCACCCCAAGTAAGACTGGGCATGAGCGGCTGGCGGGAAACTGGCTTTTCTGGGCTATTCCATGGTCAGGGGTCCTTGACATCTGAATCACAGAGCCTCCTTAGAGGCTGTTCCCTTAGCAGGCCCTGTGTTTCTGTGGTGTATTTGAGGGGGGTCGGGGGAGAGGGTAGGTGCTTGTTTTGTGGACTGGACAGGTTTCGTTATCCTTTAAAACATCATCAGAGGGACAGAAAGCATTTCTCAGTGAAGGTTACTAAAGACGGGTGCTCTCCCCACAGGTACCATGGCGTCTCCCTCCTCGTCCCACCAGAGACACTACAGGTGTGGCAGGGAGCAGCCGCCCCCGCTTCTAAGGTCTGACTCCGTCCGAGGACAGGGTGTGGTTTTTACTGTAGGTCTTTACAATCATTTCTGGACACAGGCGTTATTCTCAATACAAATTATGCTATTTTTAAGTGGTTTTAATTTGTATATCTTTTGTACATGTAACTATCTTAGATATGTGGCCAATTTTAAGTGGTTTTGTTAAAGTATTAATGATGCCAACGGTCAGGATAAGAATAAGAATTAATAAATTGATTTAGAAAACCTGGATTTTGTAAGTCAAATTTAATTTGAGGTAAAAATTTGACTTCAGGATTTCACTCAGAAAAGTTATTTTCTCCTATGGGGACTTAGGGAGGCTTCTAAAAACTTTAAGAAAAATAACTATATTTCATAGTTTCAGGAAAACAGACAGTGGTTCTGACATTTTCCTAAGCGTCTGGACCATTTGCTGACTTGCATAATTGAAGCGAATCTGGAATAAATCTGTTTATTTTTTGGTCGCGATGATGCTAGACTCTGAGCCCTTTGGACACACTAAGAAAATGCTTCTAAACTCATCAACTTTCACAATTAACTAAAGTGACAATTAAGACCTGTTAAGTTCTCCAGAAGGTTTATTAAAAACACAATGTAAGTACTATATAAAGAAATGAGTAGATTTTATAATGGATTTGTGAATTAAAAATACCCAAGGTTGCTGGCACTTAAATAAATATCCTTTTAATAATTATTTACATAAATACAACCACGTGCGCTTTAATGAGCAGGTCTCTTCTTTTTCCTCTTTTTCACTGGTTTTTTACTTGGTGCTTTTTCTTGTTGTGCACTGATGGTCTGTGTTCTGTGAATAAAGTAAGTTAACGTTTACAAAGTGTCAGTACTGGAAGCTGACTGCGGGGGTGGCACACCCCACAGTGCTTGTCACGTTCTGGAACCACAAAACTCAGGCCTTAGCACCCGCACCCCCACCCCAGTATGATACATTTGCCAACTGTGAGTAAAACGCAGTGACTCTGAAAGGCATGCGAGCAGTTTTACAGAATTAGCTGCTAGTGTTTACAACCCTGAGGTTGAATAAACCAAAGAACAGCTGGATAGCTAATGAAAGGTGCGTCTCTCTGTCCACAGTGGGGCAAGATGAGAATAGAACCAGAGAAAGCAGCCAGAAACTTACCTTATTTTCTTTGGACCCTTGCCTGGTTCTAAAATGACCATGTCTTCTTCCTCACTGTCGGACAGCACTATGGGGGCATCTTTAGGGAAACAGAAGTGGTGTGAGTGCAGGCAGACCTCACGCACTGTGCGTCCCTGTCACTTGCTTTGTATGAGCTGAAGGCTGTGGCAGCCCTGAGTGTAGAAGTCTCTCAGACTGTTTTCCAGCCGGCTCAGGATGGCTAGCATTTTTCTTTGTAATAAGGGGTTGTTTGATTAACGTATGCACATTGTTTTATTTACTGGAAAGCAAAAAAACACGTGTGACTCGCTGTACTGCAAGGGCCTGGAAGCAAACTGTAGCACCTCCGCAGTCTGCCTTCATTCTCTGGGGAAGCCTCCACGTTGGTTTCCACGTGGGGGACTTGAAAACTCCATTTCACCACAGCAGCCCAGGCCACTCTGGGTGTAGGCTGGCAGACCCACCCGTTTCCTTCCTTCCCTGAAGCTCTGACACAGCACGTACTCCACCGCCCAAACATTCTCTATCACATCTCTGGTCACATCCGAACAGAGAAGGGGGGGGGTCTGCACACTTTACAGACACACAGCATCTCACAGAGCTGATCTGGAAGCTGAACACGCCAAGTCGCCAGTTCTCAGGACCAAAATTTTTCATTTCTCCCTATTACAAACAGCACTGGAAAGAAAATACCCAGAAGCACAATTGTTGGGCTGAAAGGCACGTAAATCCCCCCAGATACTGTTCCAGTTTGCACCGCGAGGAACGGCACATGAGGCGGCACTCCCCTGCACGGCCTTGCCGGTGCTGGTACTCGCGTTTGAAAACTACTTCCTGTCTTTTTGCCTGCTCTTCTCTTGAGACTTCACTAGTAACATAATGTGGATTAGTCCTTTTCCCACTTGGCTGCTGGTTTATCAGTTCTTTGTATTTTGAGTTCTCAGTTTCTCCTTTTGTTCATATGCTTTAGAAAGATGACCAATTATCTTAGGCCTACCTTTATTATTCAGCTGAAAATACTCGCCTTCAAGCTCACAATGAAAGGCCCTAGCTGTGCACCTTATCAGCCTTAGAAAAGCAGTTAACAAATATATAAAGGGCACAGGCTACTTGTTCAGTGGCACGGACACTGAAAAGCTGGTGCTGACATGCAGTTTTTGTCAGTAAGGGAATGACTAACCAACGAGGGGTGTCCAACACCGAATTCATGTAGCACTTGGACTGGCTGGTGGCCTGGCAATCACACAGCCTAAAGCTTCACTCGCAGTCCCAGGGAGAAGCCTCTCGCACGCTGTAAACTGGAAGTGACCTCCAATAGCGTGAGCGCTGGGGAAGCGAGTACCAGTCCCGCCTCGTGGGGCTCTTCCCTACAGCTCAGCGGCAAGCGGCCCGGATGTCACGGACTCAGGAGTGCTCCATCCCTGGGCCCCAGGCCTGGAGCCTCGCCCCTGCGATGTCTGCCCCCACGGCCTAAACAGCAGATCAGGGCCAGTTTCCAGGACGGGCCGAACACAAGCTCAGTTTTCTTGAAGAAAAAGTGCCCACAGGTACAAGCGACATCTCCAGAACACAAGGGTCACCCAGAACCGCCTGAACCCCAGGTAACTCCAGTTCTGTGCCAATGCCGCTCTCCTGCGGTAGCCACAGGAGGCTATTTAACGTTTGTGTTGCCCAGAACTGAAGTGTAGGGGCCAATTCTAGTCACGACAGCCACGTGTCAAGTGCTCAGCAGCGCGCATGGCTAGCGGTGCTGCGCCCGACAGCACACAGACAACACTTCTGACACGCAGCAGGCGCTGCTTGGACAGCACGACTGTCAAACGCACGTGATGTCACAGCTCCCCGTCTTGGAAACTGAGCAAAGAGGAAATGGCATGCAGGAATAAGACCTTTAAGAGACCTCCTTAATGGCTCCAGACACACACACGTAAGAGAAGGGAGCAGAGCGTGCCGACATTAAGAATGCAACTGCAGGCCGCACCAGAGCCCCCGGCCCACGGAGGTGAGCACCGTCTCTCAGACAAGACCTGCGGTGCACGCGCTTCATAGTTCAGTTCCCATTTAGATCAGAGCGTCTCTGCTCCACAAACAGGAAGGGCTGACACATGAAACTAAGGCCCCTGTCTGGGGGAGACCTTCGTCTGTAAGCAGGGCTACACCACATACACACATGACAGCACACGTAACATGTCTACACATGCATGTAACAGTGTAATGCATACATCAACCACGAAGCAGCACCTACCCCGGCTCCCAGCGCTGGGGACTTCCACGCCCATGTCCACTGTCACACTGTCGAGGACAATGGCTTCGTCACTGCCACCTTCCTCCTCATCTTCCTTCTCAGAGTCTTCCAGATCGCCCCAGGAGTTTTCTACTCCTTCTCCAATCAGCGCGGTGCCAGGAGTCCAGAGCACAGGGTTGGAAACACTTCTCGGTTAAGGAAACCGACTCACACAGACACGGCTACGTGGTGCAGCGCTGATAAAGAATGAACGCATCTCCCTCTGAGACTGAAGGGCGCCTCAGATCCTCGGGGGGGAAAAGCTGACTAGGAGCTGGACTAAGGGTGGCTGAATGATGAAGAAAAGTAGAACTAAGGTCTTAACTCAGGTGAGGTTTTTATGGACACAGTGAGAGAGCGAGAGACTGCACATTTTAGCTGTAGGACAGTAACAGTGCATGAAGAAAAAGCAATGTCAAAAACAACATGTGACAGTATATAGAGGGCCTGACCACGCTACTGAAAAAAAGAACAATTTTCAAAGGAAAGTGAAACGCTACAAACTGGCTCTTTAAATAAGAGATGGCCCAGAGTTCTGCAGGAAAACTGAAGAGGCGCGGGTGTCACACTGTCGCCCTGACTCATCACCGTCTGTGCCCTAAATGTGCGCGCTCACAAGGCGCAGAAGCTGGATCTCAGTAGCTCGCCCTGCACACGCCCAGCAACGGCGCTACGGACCCCGTCACAGGGAAGAGGGGAAAGGCCGCCCAGTGAGGATACACTTCGGGGGGAGGCTCGGCTTCAGCGATGATCTCTTCCGCTTTCTCCTCCACGTCAGAGGTGTCCACCGGGGCCTTCTCCATTCTAAATGCTGTGATCCTTTGATTTGCTATGGACTCCGCAAAGCCAAACTTTCCACCCTCTTTCCTGTGTGGGTTTTTTTCAGGGGGAGGGAGGTTGGGGGGGGGAATGGGGTAGACAGTAGATGGAAGAGAAGACAAAAACCAAAAAACTTACCTTCTGATGGATGAGAAACATTGGAATAATTATTTGACTAAGCCAACCTCACCAGTTTCTGTGCCTATCAAGAGAAATAACACCACGCCCCTCCCACTACCATCTACGGAACCAGGTGCTGGCGCTGCTGAGCGCCTGAAGCACGTTACTCTGTGAGCCCCGAACCGGCCACAGGTGACCGCAGGTGACCGGCACTGACGTGCTGGGTCACGGGTCCTGCCTGAGGCCACGTGGTGAGAAGACGGGATCGACCCTGTCTGGGTTCTTGCAGGTAACTTGATTTACTAGATTCTTTTCCCTAAGAAAATGTTACAGTTTGAAAGAAAAATATGTGGCTTTTCAATACAGATTGTTTACACTGGAATACAGCAACCAGTTCAATCAACTTTCAAAAAACATTCAGTATATATGCCACTGAGATTAACAGATAAGAAAAGACCCAAGTGTGTGGTCACCCCTGGGCAAGAAAAACCGATACAAAAACCATTCAGCTCTGACAGAAACTCACCTAACTTTCTGGTCATTCTCCAACGCCTTCTGTATCAGCTCTGTAATTTCCGCTACTTTCACCCCAGCGATTTTACTACACCTCAAAACCTATTTATAAAAATGGATTGTTACTTAAAGACAAACCAAATAGCTTTCTCTAGCAAAACCAAGAACATTAGTTTTTCTAACTTTATAATTTAAGCCTGACTTTTTTCCAAATATGAAATTAACACAATAAAGCAAGTTATGAGTTGTTTCAAAATACGTGAAGGACTATCCCGTTAAGGAACAGACCCAAAAGCGTGCCTGTAGCACTAACACACGGCAGTGAAGAGGCCACAGGTGTCTGCTGGGGGCTTGGGGCACTCGGACTTCCCTCCAGGGAAGTGAACCAGCATGGCTGCAGAGCACCCCTGGAAGCTTCCAGAAAGCAAATGTTCTCGGGCTTCAGAGGCCTAATGGATCAGTTTTTCTGGAAATAGGGGTCTGGGAAGGGGCACAATGCTGGTAATGATGGTGATCAGAAACTTCTGTCTACTGTACTTAACACAGGCTGTGCAGTGCAACCTGCTTATCCTTGTTTTCCCAACAACCAGGTGCTGACGTCACATTACTCCCTACTTTACAGATACAGAAACTGAGGCATGAAGACGTGCAGAGCTGGGCCCACCAGCAGCAGCCACACCAGTGGTTCCTGGTGGTTGGTTTCCTGACCCCGTGTGAATCTGACATGTTGCTGGGTTTGGGAACTGCTTGTGGCACCCAAATGCTAAGCTATTTTTTAACCTCACTTCTATTTTTGACACCTTTTGGGGGAAGAGAAGTCTGAGTCTCTTCTTTCACTGGAAAGTACAAAGTGTCCCTCTACCCAGAAGGGTCGGACTCTAGAAGGCCACAGTGGGAGCAGTGGGGGTGAGGGAGACACCTTGCAGCCACCGGTCAACAAACTAATGAATCCTGGAACCAGACTCTAACACGTGCCAGAATCAGTCACTGGCAATACCCTTGCTGGATTTCAGTTACAGAGAAGGAGAAAGCTTCTGCAGGAAGAGCCTGTGGGTCCCGGGGCGTGAGCGGGGGCACTGACCTGCTCGTTCAGCAGCATGATCCCCCCACTGGACTGCAGGGTGCAGATCTCGCGGTGCTTGTTCATGGCGATGACCAGCAGGCCGTCCATGACGCGCTCCTCTCGCTCGCTGGGATCCACCAACAGGAACGTGCTGCAGTGAACACGAAGTGGACCTGAGTGCACCCGAGGCTGGGCTCTGGTCTGCCTCAAGGTCATGGACAGTCTCAAAGATAGCATTAATAGAGTCGACTCAATGAAGGCCTAAGTCTGTGGATCTGAGTCACTTTAATGGGAAAAGGTAGAAAAGAACTTTTGTTTCTATGGACACAAAATGATGCTAGATGGATATTGTAAGTTATTACAGTAAAGTGGCATAAGTTCCTAATGGTTTTATTTAAATGATATGAAACTGAAATCAGATGCTATCACTTTAAGTAACCTGAGGCTCTTTAAGAAAAATGTAGACAATGTCATTAATTTAAAGTCTCCTTAATGGCCTGTATGCTGAAGCTCTTCCAGGTTCTAACAGCTCATTCAGAAAACGCTGCACTTCGGCCCTGTCCCACGGAGCCCCTAGGCCCGCGGGGCCCTGGGCCCTGAGCCCCGGAGAGGTGCTGGCCCACACCGAGGCGCGCCATGAGTGCGCAACCCTGGCTTCCAAAGACGTGGCGGGAACGAAAGAATGTGGAGCACTCCATGAACAATTTTTAAGACACTGGTCACACATTAAAATATCTTAGTTATATTAAATACAATAAACATGTAAAACTTAGATTTACCTGATTCTTTTTGCCTTTTAATGCCTGGAAACTTTTACACTGCATACATGGCTCACCCCTGCTGCCTGCCGCTGCTGGTCTAGTTCCCTCCAGCGAAGCTCTGCACTACAGCGACTGAAGGCTGAAAGCTCTTCTCTAGTTCCTACTCCTGACTGTTCGAGTACCTTATTTATGTACGGCTCGGCTTTCCTCTGCAGGCACTGTTCCGGGGACCAAGGAAACGGCGGGAGAGCCGAAGGCCCCGAGATGTTGCCCACTGGTGAAGCATCCCCAGGACTGATCCCAGAACCGCTGCGTCCAACAGGCTCGAGTCCCGCTGCCGTTGACCGCAATAGTTCCCACCCACTGTCCCGGGTAGAGCCCGGCCCACAGTCCTCCCAACACCCACACCTCCAGAGATGTGGAAAGACGGCACGCGACCATACGGCAGTGAGTCCACCCAGCTGTGACACACCTTGAAAAGACAGGCGTGGAGCCCCTTCCTTACAGAGTTTGCCACTTAGGTCAAGAACCAACTAAAGCCCTCAGGAAGGGCCAGGCCTATAAATGCAAATCCTTTTCTGAACTGCGAGGTGCTGGAGTGTTAAGGGGGCACACGTGAGTAAACGGCCGAGCCCCAGCGGCACCGGCCGCAGTGGCCGAGACTCACCCCTGCTGGAAGAAGGCGAAGCTCACGCAGATGGGCATGTGGTGGACGCTCAGAGGGACCGGGTCCCGCTCCTCCGGAGTGTACTGTTGGAAAGTAAAAGTCACGAACCTACGAAAGAACCACCTTGCACATCAAATGTTCAAATAAAACATGAAACTCCATGAATCCTTGGTGAGTACCCAAATCCCTTCTTTTTCAATCACCTATCTGACTTTGCCGTTCACATGCCTTTCAACTTGACGCATCTGTCAAAAGCAGCACTGGGATCTACATCACCCACCACAGAGCCACTCATTTTAGTTCATTTGTAACACGTCTACAGTCACGGAACTATCCCAATGCAGTTCTTTAACATTGCCATTACCCCCCCACACCCCAACTTCCCTCAAGCCTGTGCCCAGTCAGCTCTCACTCCCGGCCCCACGCAAGCCGTGAGCTACTCCCTGTCTCTAAGGCCACCTTCTGGGGCATTCCACGGGGGTGGGGCCAACCAACTCTTAGTCTTTTACATTGGCCCCCTTCAGCTTAGTGTGCTTCCCCTGCTGTGGCACGGATCAGTGGTCTGGTCCCCGTCACTGCTGGACCGTGTCCCACGGTATGGACAGGGCACACTTTGTTTCCGTTCGCCGGCTGACAAACTGGGTTGTTGCCAAGTTTTGGTGATTACTAACATGCTATGAATTCACATAAAAGTCTATGAATGAACACACACTTTACCACCAGCAATAACTCCAGTTTTCTTTTTCAAATGACACCTTTTTATGTGTGCTTATCACTTTCCACTTGTTTTTGCTTCCTTATACCATCTCCCTTCTCTAAAGGACAGGTCTCCATTGTTAAAAAAACACCCGTGTCCCGACCTCTGAATCTTTTACGAGTCTGCTCCAGACTGATGCCTACAAGCAGCATCCGGACGGACTGCTCAGGGAGGCTGGTGTCCCCTTCTGTAACTCCAGGATGCAAACCACCCCCACAGTGGGCTTTCATTGTTCTCGTACACACTTTACATAACTTAAAGAAACACAGTCAGCAAACGAGAGAAAGACAACATAAACTGCACAGGCCAGTGGTCCCGCCCCCGCAGCAGCACCAGCGCCACCTGGGAGCTCTGCCCGAAGCACAGCATCATGGGTCCTCCCCACCCTCCTCTAAGAGTGGGGCCCAGCACTGCTTCTAAGAAGCTTCTGATGGACTCTGCCACAAACGAGCACGCTTCTCGCTGTGCAGTAGTTTCCACCCACGCAGCCCCTGAACATGAGACAACCACTTCATCTAATGCACAATCCAAGAAGTCACCTACTTCTATTCTAGAAAGCCAGGCTGGGGTGCGCTTTTACTGACACTGTAATACAGGGGATTTAAGCCATTTCAGAGACAATTTGACATATGTAGCGTCGGCCTTACGGACAAGTTTCAGAGCACACCCAATCTCCACCGACCACGAGTCCACCGGTACCCGGTTCCTTTGCCCACAGACAGGAGCACGGCTCGTCTACTCACCAGCGTCACCTCATCTCCTTGGACAGACACATCTGGTCTGCGGAAGTGGCACAAGGCTACGATCGCGGCAATGCTGGCAGCATCAATGATGTTTCCGTCATGATTTAATAAATGTAGGTCCACGCGTATCTGCCAAACCTGAATGTGAATTCAAAACAAACACAAATCGGACTGATCACAAAACCAGTGGCTGTTTAAAAGGAAAAATAACACTGTGTACCAATTCTTCTCTTGTGGTTAAAATGTGGGTGCTCCTTGTTATCAATAAAACTGTACTTAGAAAAATGTTAGGTCAGACCAACATCTGAAATACCAATAGTTTACCCTTCTAGGAGTCATCTGACAACAGTAAGATACACACTCTAAGTGTATAGAACCATTTTACATTTAACACTAGGATTTCCCTAACTCCAAGCATTTATGATGACAACCTTACAAGTAATGGAAATAGGAAGGTGTCACATTTAAGCATGGAATGTAGAAAGGCTAAGTGACTCTTCTGGAGTCAAAAAGATGGCCAAAATGCCCTAATCAAGAAGAAAGTTCTACTATTATATGCCGAACAATTTACTGAGAATGAGATTTGCAACGTGTATATAAGCCTATCCAAATATAAGGGTGTAGTCTGGTCTTCAATTCTGCATCCATAAAAAAGGAAAATATTGCCTATGTCTATGAACTTAAAAAACGTAAGAAAGTAAATTAAAATAAATGAAAACCACAAGTGGTTTGAATAAAACATTTTCACACAAATTCCAGTTGCTCTTTTCACAATGTTTTTGTCCCTTTACAGAGAGATGACACAAAGCTCTAGGGGTGGCCCTCAGGAGCATCTGAAGTGAAGTGGACCAGTACAGAAAGGATTGAAGGTTTGAGCACTAACGTACAGCTACAGGGATCCACGAATCAACAGTATTCATCCTAAGATTAAGAACTCTGGGCACATTCCCCACCTTTTCACCAGCAACAACACAGAGAGACTCAGTGTCTATACACTTCGAATTTCTGAGACATCTTTCCAAGAGGCGATTCAACTTCACCAAGAGGTCTGACTGCCTGTGAAAACAGGAATGTGCTAATGTCATGAACTACAACACCAGGTGTTAAAACAACAGCTCACTGCAGTTATAGTCTCCTCAGGTTAGAGCAGTTAGTTTAAGAAGAAGATTTAAATACCTGCCAGGTTCAAAAGCTGGGGCAGCCATCTGAGAGAGTTCAAGGTTAAAAAACAGAATTCCTTCTGTTGCCCTATTGAGTTTTGGAGAAACAAGTTCACAGGAAACCTGTCCAAGAACTCTGCAAAGACAAAGTACAAATCTGTTGATTAAATACATTTCCTTTCCAATTAAAAAAAATCTAAAACAAATACTAATTTTCGATCTTACTCTGAGTAATAATAACACACTCAGCACGATGTAGAGGTTGACATTATGTATAAAGTACAGTAAAATATATACAAGAATAAAATGCACATTGGTATGAAGAGATGACAAGAAAAAAACATCTTGTATTTACTATACTGATTGTTCCACAGATCCTGTAAAAAAAATCAATGACCTGAACTTTGCTTTTCTAAAACAAGTATCTATTAACACAAGGCAGCATGAGAACTTGAGATTTCTTAGTTTTCCTACAGCACATTCACCAACACTATCAAACTTCCAAATGAGTATTAAAAATCAAGTTCTCACATCACCCAGGAAAAGGAGGTAAGTAGGGTGTATGTACTGACAAGAAGTGCAGAAGAATTCAGTGCAATTGCTATGTGATACCCATGTGACAGAAAATGCACTTCTGATTAAAAGTGTAAAGTTTTTGGCAGCTACACAAAGTACCGTCCAAACTTCCTAGCTGCTCTATAAACTAGGTCATTAGGTTCTTTAAAAATAGGTCCCCCCATTGAGCCTCTAATTTGAATCCTTTGTTACCTTGTTTTCCCAAGTTCCACAATACAGCACCCGTAGTCTGTTCCAAACGAGATCTTGATGCTCCTGTAATCATAGGTTTGCCTGCCATCCAGGCGCTGTAAGCACAAGGTTCATCCGCTTATTCCTTCAACAGGTAAGGCGCGGCCGCTCTGAGTCGGGCCCTGGGCGCCCACCCCCACCTCACTAGCCAGTGGAAACTGGGAGCCAGGGCACTGGCCGTGGCTGGGCTGACTCGAGCCCTGAAAAGAACCCACTGGAACCAAATAAAACCTGGGGGGCTGGGGAGGCAGCGGGCGTCTGGCAGGGCTCCTCGGGGCCGGCGAGGGCCCCAGCCGGAAAGTCGCGGACGGCCGGGCCACCTGAGCGCCCACGCTGCCCCAAGTGCCCGGGGCCACGCACCTTCTTCTCCTCGATGGCGCGGAGGAGGAAGCGGCGCTCGCAGTTTGAAAGCGGTGTCTCCTTCATGATGGCGGTCCCGGGACCGCGAGCAGCGGAATCCGTCAGGAAGGAACCCGAGCCTCTCCACTCGCGCCCAGATCGCAGGCGGCGCAGGCGCTACGTCATCAAGGCTCTGCGGCGCGACCGGTGGAAGCCGGGGCCTGGCGGCAACACTGCGCATGCTCGGGGAGGGGCGGCGCGGGGCGTGGCGGGAGTGGCCGTGCGAAACCCGGCGGTTGAGCTAGGCGCTTTTCCGAGTGGTAGGGTGTGTTTCGTTATTCTTGAAGTGTAGCGGCGGAGGGGACCCGAAAATGTGCAGTGGTGTAGAAAGTAACCTCGGTGCAGCGCTGTCACACGGACCCCTTCCCTCAGTCGTAGCGGGGCGGGCTGGACAGGTGTCCCTGTTGCCGTGCAGGTGACGGAGGTGAGGCGTGGCCGCTGGAGCCCCCGCGAGCCGAGCGCGCGGCGGGTTCGGTGCAGGAACAGCGGCAGGGGCGGGCGGAGGTGGAGAGTGGGGGACACGGCAGGTGAGCTGGGGCGCAACCTCGGAGCCCTGAGAGGGCGACGGGAACTGAGGATGTCCCACTTGGTAACCAGGGGTGTCGTAACCACCCTTGGACTGAAACGAGATGTGCTGTGTCTCCAGTTAGGTTAAACCGGTGGACTGACGTGCACGGTCACAGAGAAAGCTTGGTGTGCCGGTGCTGCCGATCACCGAGCTTCGTTCCGAACGGCAGCATCGAGCAGCAGTAAAAGCAGGCACTCCAGCACCCGGGTTCGGGTTTGGTCCCGCCACGGGCTCCCTCTGGCCCTCGCCAAGTTAGCCTACGTGCTTCACTTTACTCATCCGCAGAATGGGAGTGACAAGCGTGTTATTTCGAGGGATAAAGACGAGTGCATGCGTGTGAAGTGCTTAGAGCAGTGCCTTGCATGGCGTAGGCACTAGCATTGAAGTGTTTGTATTTTGCTTCCATTTGCTTCAGGCCCTGGAACGTCCCCACAGGCTCCATTTCATTGCCTTAGTCCCTTTTCACTTTTTTTGTTCTCCCCTACCGCGGATACACTTTGTGCCACTTACAATTCATGGACTCAATAAATTTTGGACATTATTTGTGAGGGCCTCCCGAGTCTTAAGAATAATTCAAATGCTGGAGAAACTCGGAGGACAAGATCTTGTTCCTCAAGGAGTTCATGTTCTCTTTGGAGGAGACAATCAGTAGAAACAAACCAATAGAACACATTCACATGCTAGGTGCTATCTGAGAATGGGGGTGCTGTTTTAAGGAGGGTATCTGCAGGAAGGGCACACTCTGTAGAGGTGACATTTGAGTAACTAAATTCTTCATGAGGAGCAGCTGTGATAGCATCGGGAGGAAAAGAAAAGTGTTTCAAGCAGAAGCAGCAACGTCAGCCAAGACAGAGGAGGCGCTCACAGGGTCGGGAGACAGCACTGCTGAGTGGGAGGGGAGTGCGCAGAAATCACGGCCACGTGCTCAGAGAGTTGACTGATTTTCAGAATAAGCAAGGGGATTGCAGGATTCAGGGCATTCGAGTTCTTTAACAACATATGTTCGTGTTTATAGTACAGTTTCACAACAGAACTGGCTAAGCCCATCTTTTAAACCCTCGGGTTCTTCTAGTGGGTGTTTATTGATTTCTCTTTCCCTTCAGAAATGAAATAGTCCTTTACTGAAACAGGCTGTCCTTTCTTGCAAGGAAAGAATGGGTGTTGAGGGAGAATGGACTTTGGCTTCCCATGGACTTTGGGTGAGTTAAATAATTCTGAGCTTCAGCGTCTGTATCTAGGTTGGGAAACAATACTTTGTATTAAGTGGTCAGAATGAAAACCCCCAACACAATGTTCTGGACACAACAGGTATTCGAGTGTTAGTTTCCTTCCTCTTCTGGCTTGACAAGGCTTCCCATCAAACTGCCCGAGTCCCCCTTGGCAGCTTGCTCTCCTGGGACTGCTGCTTGGTTACCTTGTCCCGGCTTTCCTCTCCCTTTTGTAGAATTCCGATCATTCTTTCCTACTTTCACTGTTATGTTATTGTAATTTTAACACTGCAACATTTGCATCTTATTAAAGATAATCTGAAGGTCTGTAACCCATCCGCACTCACATGTACACACCATCATAAAATAGATTTACTTTGCTTTGGTTTAAGTAAGAAACTTTTGAAACACTGAAGAGACTAAAACACTGAACCTTGTTTTATGCCTACAGGTGGAAAAGTTTTTGAAGTTTGAGAAGAGGTTCAGGTAATGTTATACAGTCTGCTCTTTAAAAGAATCAGCTTGAGTTAGGGTGTTAACTTGGATGGTGTGTCTAAATATAACCTGGTTTTCTACAAAATGTTTGAGTATACATTTTCTGTACTCTTTATAGGACATGCTTTGTCCTTGACCAGCACCCTTCTGTTTCCTGGAGAAATGTCTTTTTCTGACCCCACGTGATTCTCAGGTTACTGTTAAGCAGGCATGGGTACAACCAGGCCTTGCTCATCATGGCCCCATCCCTGTCTTCTCTTTCACTCTTCACCCAGGCAGGGCCAGACACAGTTCTTCCATCAGCCTTGACATGTGAACTCTGGGAGAGAATAGCTCTTTCCCTCTCAAGGATTGTCCACCCTAAGGACCAGGCAGGGCCTGGACCAGGCAGGTGGTCAGGGGCCACCCTGCCAACACAGGGGGAGAACCTGTTTGAACCTGAAGTCAGAGAGAGGCCAGCAGAACTGAGAAATGAAGGAGACGAGTGGAGGGGGACAGAGTGGGCCCTGGTCCCAGGGCTTCCCGGCAGCGAAGCAGTACCTTTGCATTGGTCTTTGCTGAGTGTGTCCAAAAGGATCCTGACTCAGTACACTTCTGCTAGAGTAGAGTGATCCATATCTTCTTAACCTGTGTAGCAACCACTGAGTGGTCCTGTGCCTTGCGAATAAAAATGGGTGCGGGTCTGCCGTAGCACATCTGGGAAAGACTGGGGTGGGCGGAGAGATAAGTGAGGAAATGGGAGCTTACATTTTATTTACTGTGTAGTATGTCCTCGGTTCGATTGGTCTGTGATGAAACTGGTTTTCCAGAAACAATCCTGGGAAGAAAGAATGCGAAATGTTAGGATGTTTATCCCTGGGTGGTGGGATTCTGGGAAGTTTTTTTCTTGTGAATTGTTTTCTTTATGAATTTCCCGAATATTTTATAAAGCATATAAATACCTTTTGTCATCAGGGAAAGTGAAATGGAAAAAAATGTATATTTTCTTTTTCTTGTCCGGACACATTTAACTATTTCTTTTAGAAGACATTTTGGCTTCACCTACGTTTTTACATAGACAATGGTTTAATTTTTGTTGTTTATAGTTACCATGTGAAAAGCTTTTATACATCGACAATTGCTGTGGTCTGAATATTTGTGTTTCCCCAGATTCACATGTTGAAACCCTAACCCCCAAAGGCGTTAGTGTGAGAATGTGGGGCCTTCGGGAGGTGGGGATGGAGCCCTCATGTGTGGGATTAGTGATCGTATCAGAGAGACCCCACAGAGCCCCTTCCACAAGCTGTGGACACCATGGGGAGGCTGGGACTCCCAGCAGAGACACCGCCAACCACACTGACACCCTGATCGGGGACTCGCAGCCTCCAGAGCCGTGAGCAGCAAGTCTCTGCTGTTTCTGAGCCTCCTGGTCTGTGGGTTTCGGTTACCGCGGCCCGGCTGGACCGAGACTGCAACAACTGAACACTGATAATAGTATGTAGTGTGATGTAGTATGTATCTGCTTTCCATAGTTTTCCTTCACATAGTAAAATTTAAAAACCCTTGATAGTAGAGTATCAAGTTCCATGTTAGTTTCTACTGAATCATTAAAAGAGCTTCCCCTTTCATTTTTATTTGCTATGCTCAGGAATCTATATATGATCTCTCCTGTTACTATTATTAAGCTTTTCCTGTATGTTCAGATGAACAAAAGGTGGCCAGTACTGAGCTTATCATGACTACAACAAAGTGAGGGAGGATGGGAAGCAGGGGGCATTTGATTTCCTCTGCGTCCAGACTCGAGTGACACCGACTCAAGTGACACGTGGATAATCCTGGCCACAGAAGTGGGCACATGGCCGACGTCTTTCCACCTGTCCTCGTGGATGAAAAGAGGATTCCTGCTCACTGAGAAAAACCGGTAGGCAACTATGCGATTTAATGTCTAAGTGGTACGTTCCAGGAAAGTTCTGTGCCGGTGAGTTTCTACAAATAAAGTCCTATCTTAAATAGAATTATAAATAATAAAAGTAGAATTTATCAATGTGGGTTCAACTCATTGTAACCCAAGTAACTATTATAGGGTGTACTATAGGCAGAATAATGCCCCCTCCCAAAAGGCGAGGGAAGGGGTTCCCCCCAGCACCTCCCAAATGCATGAGGCCTTGCTGACACTGCGGACCCCTGACCTCCGGAGCTGAGAGACGGCAGGTTTCTGTCGCCTGAGCTGTGTGCTTGGTGGACATTTGTTACAGCAGCAATAGGAAACAAGGGCAGACTGCCAGATAAAATTCAGGGTGCCAAGTTGCAACTGAATCTCAGATAAACAACGAGTAATTTTTTTTGGAATAAGTATATTTGATGTTTTTCTATTACACTGGACATGTGTATACTAAAAAAAATTCTGGTGCGATCATTCCAATGTTCTCGCCATATCTCCTTCTGATGTTGGCTCTGTCCTTTTGAATGGTATTTTTTGTCTTTAGTGATGTTGTCTTGAGACCAGACATCACATTCAGGATGAACAGAACTGGTTTGGGAGGCCCTTCTGGATGAGATCTGCTCTCAGGCTCTCAGGCGTTTAGCGAGCTGGACCCCTGGGCTGTGACCTTTGCAGGTGAGGTGGTTCCCAGCATCCTGCTCGGGAGGCTGAGACCGGAAGTCCGGGGGCACAGGGGTGGGTGGAGATGGGGCTGCGTCCTCCTCTTCCTCCAGGTCAGGTAGGCTCTGGTAAAACCCCATCTTCTGGGCTCTGCTGAAACACTCCTGAAGAGGTCTCGCCAAGGGGAATTGGGTGTTCTGGCCCTGTATCAGAATGGGTGTTGCCCCCCACTTTTGCCGGGGGTGGGGGGGACGGGGTTTCCCCCAGGTTTCATGGCAAGAGCCTGATAGGGCTCCTGGGGCAAAGCGCACGGGAGGAGATGGGAGCCACCTGCCCAGTGCCGTCCAGCTGGAGCTGCCACTCTCGGGCCTGTCTGCGAGGAGACTCGGGTGGCCCGCCCCCTCGCCCCGTGGGCAGCCCCTCAGCCTCCTGGGGAGCTGCCTGTACCTGAGCTCCTGCCCCGCCCAGCGTCCTGCCTCACCCCTGCCTGCAGAGTGGTGGCAGGGGCCGCCCTGCAGCATCGCCCCTGTGAGGGTCTGTGGGGACCTGCCGGCTCTCGGTTTGCCTAGTTCGGGCGGGGGTGGCAGCTGTTTCCAAGCTGACCGCCGGCTGGACCCGAAACTGGACATCGCTGGAAGTGAGCCCTGAGCCCGACTTAGAAAGCAAGCATGTGGCACTGCGTGCGAGGCCCTAACTCGAGCACCGAGCCGCTGTAACCCCGGTGACAGCCCGACAGGGGAGGTAGGGTCACTGTTGCACGGCCGGGAAAGCCGGGGCCCCAGAGGCTGCGCCGTCTGCGGAGCGCCGCAGGGCTGGGAGGTCACGGACTCGGGACTCATTCCCCGCAGTCAGTCTCAGGGGACCACAGGCAGGGCGCGGAGAGAAGGGGGAGGGGACCATAGTCAGCACGAGCATGGAGGGTCTGAACTGCGACAGAGGGTTGCTGCAGTTAGTGGGGCGGCCGCCGTGAGGTGCCGAAGGGTCTGATCCTACCAGGTGCACCTGAAACCCACGTAACTGTGGTGTGTACCAACCGTGCGTAAACACAAGCACTCTAAAGAGATGGTGTTCGTGCCCACTACACTGGGCAGGTTCTCATAAATGGGAACTCGCTGCCTATGCCAAGGGGACGGTCTTCACCTTCACCCTGAACCAGTTCAGTTCCTTTCTCCACGAGGGTCTTTACTTCCTCTTTTGAGCATCTGCAAAGAAGGGAAAGTCGCTGTTACTGGATCACCCAAACGCAACTTCCTACGCTCGGACCAATCCGAAGCGAGGCAAAGAGATGCCAGGGGGTCCGCCAACTGCCCGGGAGCTCGTGAGCTGGCCGGTGAGCTCTGCTGTGCGGCTGCGCAGGAGGAGCTGTGCGCGCACTGGTGGAGCGGGCTCTTGGTCGAGAGTGCTGCAGACCTTGTCATCGGTGCCACGTCCGCAGCTCTCCTTTCGTCCCTGAGTCCAGGGGTGTCTCATCTATCTCCCTGAGTAACTCTTTGTTCATGCTAATGATTTAAGACTAAAAGTTTCTACCCCGTTCCTAAGGTCGCCTGGGGAGGGAGGCCCAGGCTGTTTCAGAAGCAGCAGCTTCAGCAGGCTGGGGGCGCGTTCGGAGCCACGCTGGCTGTCTAGTTAGGCAACCGGTGGTGTCCTGTGGGCATGGGTCCCACAAGCTGTGTGGTGGCATTTTGAGAGAGCACCTCAGGGGTGGGCAGCCCCTAAGGGGCCCCGTGGTGCCTGCCTCCAAGTGTTCAGGGCCTGTGTGGTCTTCCCCCTTTCAGTGACCCTCCTGTAGCCAAAACACCCCCCCCCCCCCCCCCCCCCGTGGCATTGAGAAGGTGACACCTCCGGGTCAGATTACAAGACACTGACTGCCATCTTGCTAGAAGATTCTCTTCCTTGTTGGCTTTGATGATGCAAGTCTGGGTTGGGGGGCCCACGAGCCACAGCCCACCCAGCACTGAAGGCAGTGGGCACTACCGAGGTGGGTTTGCAAACAGCCGCCCAGGTCGAGCTCGCAGGCAGCCCTGGTGGACATCTTGAAATGCAGTCAGAAAGTAGGCGGGGAAGGCAGGCCCGCCTGAGTCTGCCCCGACTCCTGCGTGCAGAAACCGGGGTGGAAAGTGTAAGGCGTAAGGTGGGCAGGAGCAGTGGGCAGCGGATGCAGTTTCTAGCAGCTACTCTTCTGCAGTTAAGCATTCTTCCCGGGGTCTGTGTTCCACTGGTTTAGTTCTGTCTTGTTGGCGGGGCAAAGAAAGTCCCTGTTTGATATTTTTGCAACCTCTGAGTTCATCACAATGCTGCTAAAAGATTTTGTGAAGGAATTCGGAGCACCTAAAATGCTTGGTCCATATCACGGAAGGGTGTTTTCTTTAGCGACCAGGAAAGTGTTTACTGATCTCTAAGAGGCAGCCTGAAGGGACGCATGAGCTGTATCCCAAGCATCTGGCTGGAGTTCAGTACTACACCTCTGGGAATATAAAATGCAGGGAATGCGCATTTTATACATGCACATTCTAATGGCTTCTAATGTGCAAATGCAAAAGCCTCTGCCAACTTTGCTTTTACTTAAAAAAAAAAACACCAAAAAACTGAGTATGAAAGGGTAGTTTTTTCAAAGTTGTTGACAAAATTCCATTTAGCAGTGGGCTTTTTAAAATCTGAACTGATAATGTTATCTAAAAAGGAAGAATGCATGTTAAATCTCAGGTATGAGCACTTATCTGTAAAAAGAAATTTCAATATCACTTATAAACAGAGACTAAAAAAAAGCAGGTTGAACTTAATAGAGATTGTATATTGTGTCTGATGGTGGCATTTTTCTTTAATTATTTTGTTTCTGATATTGCTGATCAACATCATGTTGTGTAATGAGTAAAAACCTGAAGGAATCCAGTCACTTGTATAAACATTTTCTGTGGCCCCACTATGTGCCAGGTCCTGTCCCAAGCACCGGGACAGTGCAGCAAACAGATTAGCTGGGGTCCTTGAAGCTCATGCTGTAGCAATGGGCGGGCAGGAAGGTCACCTATTCACCATAGAAAAGCAGCTGAGTGACACCCGGCAGTGGTGAGTGCCACAAAGAGACAGGACGCTGGGCAAGGGGCATGGAGGTGGTCCTACAGATGGCATGGCCTGAGAGGGGCCTGTCTGATGATCAGATAGGGAGGCTTTTCAGGCAGCCCGAGACCGGTGGGGTGGAGAGTTGGGTAAGGGGACTTTAGGCTTCAACATCATCAGCTCGGCTGCAAGCAAGGTTGCTGGAGACAAATAGGGTGACTTCTTTGAGGCTCTTTGGCAAAGACTTCATGTAGCTGGACGTGATTTCCTGAGTGGGAGTTCAGTGGATGAAGAGCCCAGGCTCTGGAGCCAGCGGCTTGGTTTATGTTCCAGCTCCACAGCCTCCCAGCTGGTTGACCTCAGGCACAGGCTTCAGCCCACATTTAGCAATTAAACATCAGCTACAGTTGGACTAGGTTTCCCCTGGTCCAGTAGTCTTTATTAAGTGAGGCCAGCACCAGTCACTCTGCACAGATGTAACAATGTGTCTTTAGATGCAAAGACTGTGCAGCTTTCCCCTTTGCAAACCCAGTTTCCCAAGTTGCTTTCCTGGCCTCCAGGAAGCACTGGAGCCAGAAATAGCTTCCCAGACACCTGGTTTGAAAGAGGTATAAAGAAGCAGTGAGTTCTCTGAAGTCGTCTAAGAATATCACTTATTTTTAAGATGCAGCCTTCGTAGTGGGCAGGGGCTTTGAGAGCAGACGGCCTGTGGTGTGGGTGCCGGCCTGGAGCCTGTGGCATCTTGGCCACGTCCCCTCTCAATGGAGTTGTTGGAGTGGACACTCGTTAGCACTTCTTCTGTGCCGGGCACTTTCTGAGGGGCCTGGGCACGTTAGCTCACCCCTCCCCACAACCCTTCACGAGGTGGTCACCACCACTATCGTCCCCATGTTACAGGTGAGCAACGGGACCGAGCTCAGGCGACTTTCTCAGTTAAGTGCCAATGTCAGGATTTGCGTGGTGCTGTCTGGTCCTAACCAAGTCTGTGTGCTTCACCCACACTCTCGACTGCCTCCTGGTGATCACGGTTCCTCCCTCACGGGTGGCACCATAGTAAAAGAGGCGGTTACAACCCTTAGCATAGAGCAAGACGCAAAGTAAGAGCTCAGTAAACGTTTGTCGAATGACTGACTGTGCGAAGTCATGGTAAGTGATATCATCGTAAATAGAACGCCTGCACACTCTGTTGTGGCTGAGCAATTTGGTTATGTTTCACCACTTTAGGGTCCCTGAGTAATTACATCAGCTTTGTACATCCGTTAGTCTGACGACCTGTCGATGACCCATTTTGAGAGGACATTGGGTTCCCTGGCAAACTGGTCGGGGCTGAGCTCCTGCTGGCTCCTGGTGGTCCCCTCTTGCGCTTCTGAGTGCTCGCAGACCATCCGTTTGAGGATCGGTTTCAGGATTTTGCTTGCCATCCTGTGTTGAGCTCATCATTTACATCTTTGCGTTTTTAGAACTTGGGGGACTTCTAGTTCTCTCCAGGATGAAAATCTGCTTTACGTTCCTGGTGCGCTTCCTTGGTGATGGAGGCCACTGGAGATTGTCTGCATAGTTTTGTTTTGTTTAATTGATTTTGAGAGAGAGAAACATCGATTTGTCGTTCCACTCGTTTGTGCATCCATTGGTTGACTCTTGTATGTCCCCTGACTCTTGATGGAACCCACAACCTTGGCAGGACAACTCTCCACCAGCTGAGCCCCCCAGCCAGGGCCAGTTTTTTAACTGACACAACGGGGTGATTACATTGTACTCCAAAAGCACTGGAACCACACAACTAGCAACTCCTATTTCAAACCCCTAACTGTATCCAATTGTGGGGTGGATAAAGTTAGATTACTCATCTGCTAGAGGAAATTTAGGTAGGATGTGAGTCATACAATCTGACATTCTGGTGCTATCTAAATAATTCTATTTCTTTTAGCTAAACCATATGTTTTAAAGGTGTGAAAAAAATAAGATGTAAAATTTTTATACATTGCAACCCTTCACCAGTCAGACCTTCTACACATTTGCATTTCTGAGTTATACTTGGACTGTGAAATAGGTCAGTCATTTTCGTTGCAGTAAACCTTTCCAACTGCATTTTTCCTTAATAAATAATGTCTGATCACTTGATATAGCAAGGAAGTTAGGCTGCATACCCTTCTTTTGTTCTCTGCCCAGACGGCACTGGCCAAAGCCGAAGCTTGCAGTAAAGGTGCTGAGACATTAAAATGCATGGTCCACGATCTCCCTTCTTAAATTGTCAAAGGTCAGTTGTAGATGAGAATTAAATTGTATAATTTCATTTGGTCACGGTAGCATTTCATCTGTACAGTTGACATGTAAAGTGATCATTTTAAGTTCCTTTGGGAACAACAGGTAGACTCAGGGTCCCAGTGGGGTGGGTCTGGCCTTGGCCGCGGAGCTTGGAGTTGCTGCACCCAGCCAGTTTTCTCTCCCCTGCTGTGTTGGTGTGTGGGGGAGGGCGCGGGGGGGCGCTGCGGGGAGTTGCGGCACCCCTCAGAGAGCAGGTGCGGAGAGAAGGGAGCCAGGCCTCCGTGGGTCTCAGAGGGACACTCACCTGCTGTTTGAGGAGTTGACGTCTATGTGTATACATGTGTGTACATGTGCGTAGGGGGGATTTAGGTGGACTTATTGTACCTCCTTCTTAAAGTGATAATTCAGTCTCTTATTTGACTGTTTAATATCATCTGATACCATTTACCTTGTTGAGAATCTTTCCCTGGGACTCACGTGACCTTCTTGAAATACTCTTTCTCTTGGCTTCGGTGACTAAAGGGTTTCCCCGCAGGTCTGGCCATTCCTCTTCAGTCCCTTGTGGGATCCCTTTTCCTCAGTGACCTCCGAGTGTCAGAGTTCCATGGGCTTCTGTCCCAGAAAATGTCTCTTTTTACACGCTCTCCCTGGCCTTCCACGTCCGTGGTTTGCTACGCGCTGTGTGCTGGTTCCCCCCGGATGTGTCGCCCTACACCGCCCCTCGGACTCGGGGTGTCTCCAGGTGCTCTGACTGCCTCCCCCCCCGTTTGCCCCCTCTTAGGCTGCTTCTGTGAACAGGAGCAGCTCTGGAGCCCGTAAGCCGGGGCACCATTCTCGACCCCTTTGTCACCTCCCACACCCCGTCTCCTGAAGCGCCAGGTCCGGTGGAGGCCGCCTGCTAACCCCCACCCATCTGCTCACTCCAGTCCGTTGCCATGGCCACCACTCAGGCCACCGTCCTCTTGTGCGTAAATTATTGTGTCAGCCACCAACTTGGCCGCTCAGACTCCGGTCCTGCCTTCTTCACTCATGTTCCACACTCGGTCTGAGGCTCTGGAAACACAAGTCTGACCTTGCTGTTTTACATACAGCCCTTCTGTGACTCGCCATTGCTTTTAGGATAAATTACAAGCCCGACACTGTGGTTTACAGGGTCTCCTGTGATCTAGTCCCTGTTTATTTCCAGTCCCATCTGTAAGCACCTGTCTTTTCCTAACCTTCAGCTTCACTGGATAATTTCCAGTTACTCAAAGGCACCAGGTTCTCTCTCACCTCCAGGCATTTTCACTGGGGTTCTCCCCCAGCCTGAACTCCTCCTCCCACATTTTCTGTCTGGCCACCTCCTCACCATTCTCCCTGTGCGCTCCGAGAAAGCTCGAAGTCTTCCCTGAAACCGCGGGCTGGTGAGCGCCCGGTGCCCCTGGACTGTCGGTGGCAGGCACTCCTGGGGCTCCGCCCGCTGGCTGTGTCTGACCCGCTGTCCCTCCTCCTCCTCTCCACGGCACACGGCAGGCGCTCAGCAGCTGTCAGACACGGGAGAGGAGCCAGAACAGGGTGAAGATGGGAGCTCACGCCTGACACCACTGTGGGCCCACCCCGCGCTCCCTGGCCAAAGTCACCTCCCCAAGTCACCTCGCATTCCTGATGTGCCCCAGGCACCATTCAAAACTACTTCCAGACGTTTACTTTTTCAGAAATCCTGAGTAGATGAGGATTCTCATGCTGAGATGAATAAGGTAACTTGCCAAAGGTCAGACATGTGTCCACTGGATGTTTTCTCTGGAAGGGGAACCGTGAGTATGTGCCATGTCTAACAAGATAGATGAGTAATCGTTTTATAAAAAAAAAAAAATCCTGTAAAATAATTGTGACAGGATGGAGGCATAGGTGGAGACGCTGTGCTTCCTCACGCAACCAAGTTTAGAGACAACTAAATAATAGCAACAGAAAACACAGCCAGAACACAGAAAAATTGAACTTTTCGGAAGTCTGATAACAACAAATTCTTCAGCCTGACCGGTAAGAGGGGCGAAACCAGCAGTTGGAGGAGCGGGGTTGCACAAAAAACTCGGTTAGATGGACTCAGGCGCACGGAATCCAGGCGCAGGGTTGGACCTGGTGGGCAACTCAGCAAGCAATCTCTGGGAAACAGCGAGGGAGCAGGGCTGAAGGTGGACTGTGGTCGTGCATTTGTGTGTGGATAGACAAGTGAGGGAGTGGGCAATTGGACGAGAGCCAGCAGCCCCAGCAGCCGGCGGCGGCAGAGGGCACCGCCATTTCCCATCTCTAACCCCACCTCCACATATAGCATCATAACCCAGCGACCTGGGAGTCCAAGGCTCCGCTCCTCACACTTAAGGAACGCGAACAGACCAAAAATGGCTCAAGAAGATCTCAAAGCCCCAGAGCCTATAAATCTAAGTGATGAAGAAATAGCAAAACTCTCAGACGCACAGTTTAAAACACTGGTGATCAGGATCCTCACAGAACTGGTTGATTATAGCCACAAATTAGACAAACATATGAAGGCAAAACTAATTGAAATGAATGGAATTGCACAGGAAACCAATAGCGATGAAAAGGAAACTGGGACTCAAATCAATGGAGTGGACCAGAAGAAAGCAAATAATGGCCAAACAGAAAAGAGTGAAGAAGCAAGAATTCAAAACAATGAGGAGAGTCTTAGGAACCTCCAGGACATCTTCAAATGCTCCAACATCTGAATTATAGAGGTACCAGAGGGGGAAAGGAACAGCCACCAGTGGAAAACTTATTTGAACAAATAATAAAGGAGAATTTCCCCAATCTGGCAAAGGAAATAGACTTCCAGGAAATCCAGGAAGCTCAGAGAGTCCCAAAGAAGTTGGACCCAAGAAGAAACACACTAAGGCACATCATCATTACATTAGCCAAGATTAAAATGAAGGAGAGAATCCTAGAAGCAGCAAGAGCTAAGGGGACAGTCACCTACAAAGGAGTCCCCATCAGACTGTCAGCTGATTTCTCAAAAGAGACCTTCCAGGCAAGAAGGGGCTGGAAAGAAGCATTCCAAGTCATGAAATCCAAAGACCTACATCCAAGATTGCTCTATCCAGCAAAGTTTTCATTTAGAATGGAAGGACATATAAAGTGCTTCTCAGATAAGGTCAAGTTCAAGGAGTTCATCATCACCAAGCCCTTATTATATGAAATGTTAAAGGGACTTATCTAAGAAAAAGAAGCTTAAAAAAGATGAACAGTGAAAGGACAGCAAACTCACAGTTATTAACAACCACACCTAAAACGAAAGCAAACTAAAAGGATAGCTAGATCAGGAGTGGAAACATAGAAATGAAGATCTCAAGGAGGGTTAGCAACAGGGGAGTGGGAGAAGGAGAAGGGGGGAGAAGGTGCAGAAAATAAGTAGCATAGACAGTAGATAGAAAATAGATGGGGGGGGCAAGAATAGTATGGGAAATATAGAATCTAAAGAACTTGAGACATGGTCATAAACTAAAGGGGGGGTAATGGTGGGGATGGGGGGGTGTGCAGGATGGAGGGGAATGAAGGGGGGAATAGAACAACTGTAACAGCATAATCAATAAAAAAATAAATTTAAAAAAATTGTGACAGACTTCAATTCTCTGAAACAAATCATCATATACCTTCAATCTTTACATTGGAAAATGTCATTTTACCGTACATCCTTGTTATGAGAAAACTGTTCAACAAAACTCTCTTCCAGAACCTTCGCCAGCAGTATGTACGTTATGTAAGATTTCAGTGAAACTACCTTCCCTCACTCAGAACGGCTCCTCAGCCTTCCCCAGGAGGACAGGTGGCGTCTGCATTGTCTCTGGGCGTGTGAAGGTCACCGTGGCGGGGCACTGTCCAGCCGGGCTGCTGGTGAAGACCCTCGGGAAGTCCGCGGGTGTTGGGAGCTGCGCAGCCCCCAAACTCGCCGCCCACCACGCACATGGGTGACCCACCGGGGAGAGGCCGGGGGCAGGGAGGGGTGCAGGAAGCCAGGGGTCCAGCGTGCGTTCTAGGGTGTTTTTTATCACAATCCCCCTGAGAGCCTTTAGAAAAACTGTATTCCCTCTAAAATACTTTAAATGGGCATCTAAAATTTTTTATTAGGAATTTAAATAGTAGCAGAGGGATTTGTTACAGCATATTACAAATATCTATACTTTAAAATAAAGCTGTTTTCTCACTCTTTGTTGGTATAAGTACCACAGTGATTTGAACTCATGATCATCCATGTGAAACATTAATGAACAAGCTCCCACCCTGGCTGGTGTAGCTCAGTGGACTGAGCACGGTCCTGTGAACCGAAAGGTTGCTGGTTCGATTCCCAGTCAGGGCACGTGTCTGGGGTGCAGGCCAGGTTCCCAGTTGGGGGCGTGCGAGAGGCAACTGAGTGATGTTTGTCTCGCACATCAAAGTTTCCCTATCTGCCTCCTTCCTTCTCCTCGAAAAATTAAGTAATTAATTAATTAAAACAAGCTCTCTCTGACAGAAATGTCAGGCGCAGCGAGAGGTGTTTGGGCCCCGGGCCCCACCAGGTGAAGCAGCGGGGGCACGAGAGGGGACAGGGAGCGCTTCACTGGATTGTGTCACAGCAGGGGGCTTCTTAGCAGTGGGAGGACGTTCTGAGACAGAAGGAGCCCTTGGCGCTCCTGAGGCTGATAGAGCTGAAGCCCCCACCTGTTCCTGACCTGGCTCCTGGCTGGGCTGCCTGGGGCGGCAGGCAGGAGGGTAGTTTCTTGCCACCCAGACAATAAACTGCGGCTCTTAATGAGATGGGCGGGGAGGACGTGTCACCATCCCTCCATCAAAGGGATTGGTCGCGGGTTGTTTCTTAGTTTGGCAGCGGGCGCCGTTGAGACTAGGAACAGGTAAGAGATCCGTCTGTCTAGTCAGAGTGGAAACACGTGGACAGGGGAGTGTGAAAACAGACCCTTTATGCGTGACTGTGTGAAAGAAGCCAACACTGATCGTCTCCTGCTGCGTGACCCCCACTGGGCGGCCTCCGGGAAAGCGCAAACCCAGGGAGACAGTGGAAGGCGGGGGTGGGGGCTGGGGAGGCAGGGCACGCGGGACTTCCGGGAGCGCGAAACTCTTCCGAGCGGCACCAGAGTGGTGGCACGTGTTGCTGCGCATTTGTCCAGACCCACAGAATGTGCGAGAGTGTCCCGGAAGGGCAGCACGGACTCTGGTTGGTAACTGTGACCCTGCGGGCTCACCGGTTGTAGCCGGTGCAAGGACCTGGTGGGGACACGGATGTGGGGGGCTGTGGGTGTGTTAGGGCAGCGGTGCGTGGGGACTCGACTTTCCCGTCCATTTTGCTGTGTATTTAAAACTGCTCTTAAATACAAAGTCTATTCAGAGGGGGAGGGAGAGGGGCACCCTGGGTGATTTTAGGAAAGAGTACCTGGAAGTGGAAGATCAGCACAGAACCACACAGCTCTCCACGGCCACGTGCCCTTCAGGAAGTCTTCATGCACCCTGGGGACTGTGGCCTAAGGGTGTGGGAGGGCGAATAGAGGAGAAAAATGTGGGAAAGAAGAGTTATCACTGAATAAGTGAGGGTGGAGAAAACGAGCGTGGGTTTTACACTGCACCCATCAGAACTTAAATCCTGTGTGTGTGAAAACGCAGCCACTGAAAAGCTGCAACCTGAGGGGCAGCGGCGGCAGGTGCAGAGTGGTCCACGTGGGTAGCGAGGTGGGCGCCCATATGGCCAGGCTGTCCAAGTGTAAATGCCTGGAGTCGTATGGGGGTCCCTCTAATTTAAAGGAGCATTGGGTAAACCCCAAGTAGAGGCCAGCTCAGCTGGGGCGCAGGCTGCCTGCATCACAAAGCGAGCACAGGAGGGAAAATAAGAGTTCAGCGGGGAAGGAGGGCTAAGAGGAGACAGCACCGAAGTTGCCCCAGCAGCCGGCCAGGGCCTCTGAGAGCGCCGGGGGCGTCTCGTGGTTGGTTGTTTGCTCCCGGCCTAGACTCCCGCAGGTCTCCCTCCGAGGGCACCGTGGCTGAGTGGCGCTCTTCAGGGTGATTGTCCCTGTGGAGAGGCCCGGGCTCCACTGAGCCGCTGGGTGGTTTGTGCCCGGTGCCCAGGGGGTGCTCTGGGGAGCAGCAGGCATGCGGCTTAACCCAGGAATGACTGCTCCCTTGAAGGGAGAGGGTTGGGCCGTGGTTGGTGTGGGCAGTGAGCAGGGCCACCGATCAGCTTCTGCTTGTGGGTCACAGGCCTCCCAGTGCTTGGGGTTCCTAGCCCACCCAGTCATTGCAGCCGAGGCAGCAAGTCCCCCCTTACACCGTTCTTCCACTTCCCTGGTTTGGGCGAGACCGAGAAGTCATCGGAGCTGTGGAGCTAACGCAGGGAGAAGCACAGAGAAGGCCGCAGACAGAAACCTGAAGGGATCGGGGCAGGAGGAGGAAGCCCCTTTCTGGTGACTACAGGGAGATGCAGAGATGGATGGAACTGCCACGTGGCTCCTCACCTCTTGCAGCAGACTTGGTTTTTCATCTGACAAGATACACAGGACAGAAGAAAACACGAAGAACCAAAAACTACGCAGGTAGCAGGTGCTGAGTTTCGTATAACAAGTTGTCTGTTCATCTCTTCTCACCGTTGAGAAATAGTGCGGCCACCAGCAGCAGTGGGTGGAGAACGGTGACAGTCACAGCCCCCAGCTCAGCCAGACAGCACCCAAAGAGGGTGCGAGGACGAAGGCCCCGAGGAAGAGCCAGGTGTGCACTGGCCCACGGGGGTGTGTGTTTTCTCTGGGGCTGCCCAGCTTCACTCTCATCCCTGAGTCATTGCTGTAACGGGGCACCTAGTCCGACCCAAAGTGTCCACCACGGAGGAAAGAAGACCCGAGACGTGTGGGTATGTTGACGCCACTGGTTTGCCAGGCGCCCCGAGCAGTGTGTCACAGGTCACAGAGAGGGACAGGAAGTCTCTTTACTGCCGAGCTTATAATCCATAGCGTTTGAACTTGGAAAGTGCTTAAATACGTGCTCTCTCTGTGGTGCTGACCAGCCTGGTGTTCAGATGTCTGGGTCCGTTAAGCTAAAAGAAAGCCCGTATGGGTGGAGTGATGGAAAGAGACTTGGCCTCTCGAGGGCCAGCAGCCTGTGGTCTGAAGCAGCGACTTCGGGGGGAGGTCTGAGGTCTGGGAGGGCCTTTGGATGGATTCGGAGTGGCCTCCAGACCGCGGATGCAGAGGCCAGAGGGAGGGCCAGGTGTGCGGTCTCTGGTTGCTGGTTTACAGCGCGATGCTAAAAGGGCCTGCAGGAGTGTTTCCAAGTGGGGGCCTCCGAGTCTGTCCCCGGAGTTTCTGTTGTGGACCCCAACCAGCACTGGTGACCATGGGTTTCTGATACACCGCATTACAGATGCCATGGTTTCTAACCGGCACCCTGGCCATATGCTGTTGTCCCGGAAATAGGGGAACCCTAAGGACAAGTATTTTCACATGCACCAAGTGGCACGTGGTTTTCTGCTCTAAGCATCTTTAACTCGACAGGAAACAGTTCTTTAGGAGGGATATGGATATGCTTCCCACAACCGACAGCCAAAGTAGATCATTTTCATGTTTTAGGTCACGTGGTAAAGCCCTTGGATTGCTCCAGGTGAGTAAAAGATGTTCACAAGAGTGGTGCATGCCTGCATGGGAACACATATTAGTCCAGGACCTCCAGATAAACAGAACCTCCAGTAGGAGACATAGAAAAGATTTGTTACAAGAAATGGCCTCACACATAATTACAGAGGCTGGAAATTCCCAGGACCTGCAGTGGGCAAGCTGGAGACCCAGAGAGAGCTGGTGGTGTAGTTCTGGTGCCCACGGGCCCTGGGTGACCAGGACCACGGGCCCTGGGTGACCCTGACCACAGGCTGTGAGTGGTATTTCTGGGTCACATTTCCTGAATGACTTTTAGACCAGCTGGAACTCACTTCCCCAGAACAGTTTCCTCTAAGTTGTTGGGGAATGTGGGAAAGAGAGAAACATGGGACAAAGTCGGACTCTATTAGAAAGAGGAAGGAGGGATGAGGTGCATGGTAGGCAACCAAAGATGTCCAAGGTCGCCCGGCGAGCAGGAGACGAGGCCAGGATGCAGACCTGTGCAGCAGGGTGTGGGGTAGACGTCGGGCTGGGGCCTGGGTCGGTCCGCTGCCAGCCTGAGCCCCAGCGTCCGCCTGGGTGTGATGTGAGCATGCTCAGCCGTGCAGCTCCAACAGACACTCCCCTCTGGGGCACAGATGGCAGTGATGTGTCCTGAAATAGTGAGGGAGTGATGAGTTTTCAGCATTTATCACTTTTGTTGTTGGCATAATTTAATTATAAGTTTATCTGATTTAATTTTTAATAATAGCTTTGTTTTAACAACGGCTTGCAAAATTTTTTGGAAAAAAAAATTTATGAGCCAGCTGCAGCATACCCCTGAAATAGTGTGTGTGTGTGTGTGTGTGTGTGTGTGTGTGTGTGTGTGCGCGTGTGCGTGCACACGTGTGTGTGTGTGTGTGTGTGTGAGAGAGAGATCCTCAGTAAGATGCCGGGTGGAGCCCGGTACCTGAGGTCTGTGCAGTGACACTAACAGTGCCTGACGTTCTCCTGGCGAAACACATTCTCATCCAGCGTCCCACCTGTGTCCTGCCCTCACAGCCAGCCGTGGGAGAGGCGAGCGAGGCGTGTTACGAGGGCCGGGACTGAGAGGCAGGAGCGGGCGTGCCCCCTGACGGGTGGGGCTGAGACGACGCCTGGGCCCTGGAGGCTCCAGGGCACGGCCCGGTCCCCACCATCCAGTCTCTGGGGACCCCCAGCTGTCCCTGGAGCAGCCGTGGCTCCCAGGCAGCCAGCTCAGTAATCTGGGATGTGTGTGTCTGGCCTTTCGCCCAGAACTCAGCCCCGGGCTTCCCGAGTTTTCACACCTAAAGATGGAATGAAGCTGGAGGCCCACCGAGAGGGTAACGAGAACCACCGTACTGGCGGCTTTGACAGCCGGACTCCCAGATGGCTCCAGTGACCCCTCCCACTAGTGTTCCTGTCCTTGGACCCTCCAGTGGGCGGGGCTGACCTGGGTGACTAGACGGACACTGCAGAAGGACAGCGTGGGACTTTGGGAGCAGCCCCACAGGGCGCTGCAGCTCTGGGGCGGGGCCCTCGGGCCCGCTGACATCTGTCACCTCATGAGAAACCCCAAGCCAGAATCACCCAGAATCCTAACCTCTTACCCACAGGAGCTGTGAGAGGTGGGCAATGGCGATGTAGCTTTATGCCACGAAGTTTACTGGTGATTTGTTACTCAGCGATAGGGAAACCTGTGTCTTTCAAAGCTGCACCCTATGGGCGGTCTTCAGAGAGGTGTCAGGGACTTGAAGGAGCGTTTCAAGGAAGTGGCTTGTTGTGTTTTGTTTTTGCTTTCCACCAAAGAAACAATTTTAAGTCGGCTCTGGAAAGCTTTGTACAATATAACTTTCTTAACATGTGCTTTGCCATTACGCATTTCTGAACGGCCTGCTGCTGTCCACGGGAAGGTGGCTGAGGCTGGAATCCACCCTGAGCCCCCACTGTCCCCTTCAGTTCCTTTGGGTTTCTGGCCACCGCATCACCTGCTCTTCAGGAAAGCCAGGACCAGGGAAACTAACAAAAGAAATTACTAGCGAGAGAGGAGGGTAGAGGTCCCCCTGGAATTTGAAGATTATTTGCAAAACACCAGCCCGGACACCCCCTGGGAGGCTGACTGGGGCCTCTCCCTGCTGCCCCAGCCATTTAGGTCCGCTCCCAGAAAGTCCCCACCGGTCCGGGGGTTCCGGGGAGGAGGCTCTCCTGCCTGCTGCCAGAGAGTCGAGACTCAGGCAGGGATCGCGCCAGCGCCTGGGCTCTTTCCCCAGTTGGCAGAGGCCGAGCGCGGACCTGAGGAGCCCGAAGGTGGGCGCGCGGGCGCGTCTCCCCGCCCGCTGCACCTGGTGGGGCGCGCACGGCCGCGGAGCGCGGCGCCTCCGGCATGGAGTGGGAGCTCAACTTCTTGGTTTACCTGGCGCTCTTCTTCTTCCTGCTCTTCTTACTGTTCCTCCTGCTCTTCGTGCTCATCAAGCAGCTGAAGAACTCCGGGGCCAGCACAGCCGGGGCGCTCCAGCCGGGGCGCCTCTCGCTGCACCGGGAGCCTTGGGGCTTCTCCCACGAGCAGGCAGTGTGAGCTGCACGGCGCGGGACTGGCGGGAGGGCGGGCGCAGCTGGGTCTCGGCCTCGATTTTCTGTGGGCACGGCCGCGGAGGTTTTGGGGCCTGGGCTCCTGCTGCGTGGGCAGGTTGGTTCCCTCGAGGGAGGGTCGGCCAAGGGGCGAGCTTTCTCCTTTCACCTCCTCCGGAGGCTCAGGCTCGATTGCGCTCTGGTGCTGGGGACCGCAGGTGCCCGGGTCTGGGCTGGTGCCGTGGCTCTGGGAGGGAACCCGAGCTCTCCCCTTCTCTGGGGCGGGCAGAGAGGAGTTCAGCCTTTGGAGCCGGAATGGCTTTGGGCACCTACCAGCTCTTCCTCCAGGTCCAACTGCATTTTAGCTTGTACCCAAGGGGTGGAAAACTAAACTATTCAGGTAATTCAGGCCAGCCCCTTCCAAACAAAATCGGATGTCAGACCAAATACCCACATTCTTGAGAAAGAATGTGGGTTTGGGGGAGGCAGGAGGAAGCAGGGTGCACTTCAAGCATTTCAAGTATTGCAGATACTGCTTTCATGTCGGTGCGCTTTGGAGGATGCTAAATGCGGTGCGACCAGGAGTGCCAGGGAGAGCAGAGTCAGCAGCCCGGTGTTTATGAGGAATCCTGTTCTCCCCTTAATCCCCACTCCTGTGCTAGCCACCCACCCCGTAGAGGTGCAGGGGTGCTGCACGGGAACCGCGGGAGGGTGAGGTAGTGAGTCCTTTGGGGTTGCCAAGGAGCCTGGCTAGCAGAGGAGCCGTTTGCCTGTTGCGGGGCCGCGGGAGAGGGACAGGAAAGAGCAAGGTGGTCATTCCAGGGCCGAGCAATTGCGGAGGAGGTGTGGGGAGGAGTGGACTTCTCACCAGGGTGCCCCGAGCGCCAGCCAGACCGTGTTAATTTGGAAAATAACCCCTCCATCTCACGGGTGCTTTTTTCCTGAGTATATGTGGTCTGGCGCCTGGGGTGCCCCCAGTGTCAAGCCTCAGTTACAGCTCAGACCAGGAACCTGCAGGGAGGCTTGGGGACCCGAGGTGGAAGCAAGCGGACCACCCCGGGTTCCACTGGTTGTGGCTAGACTTATGGAGACCCCGGGTCTAAATAAGCGAGGGGTCCGATGGGGAGATGGGCGTGGTGAGACAGAGGTCCACCCGGCACCGGGACCAGGGAGCTCCCCAGGAACCCAGGGACCAAACCGATGCGCGGGCCTCGGCGTCCGGGGAGAGTGGGGCGTGTTTGCAGTGGTGATGCAGTGGTTGTAATCACAAGTTGCTCTTTTGGAAAACAGTGTGGGGGTTCTTGAACCTGAACTGAGCAATGCAGATCTGTGTCTCACAGGGAGTATGGGGGTCTGGCCGCGGTGGGGCAGAATCTGCTGTCCGTGACTCGTCTGTAACACTGAGAATACGGATTCATTTTTAGGCACAAAGAAGGACCATACTGAGAGGCTAAAAGCAACAAAATACTGAATTTTGCCTGAGTTATTAACATAGAAGTGAAGGGGAAGACAATTATTTTGATCATTCAAGAGAAGGAAGAAGTTGTCCCACTGAGGTGAGTAACTACGGGGAGAGTTTATGGCCCAAGACTTTCAGGTAATTTCCTTTGTTGTCTGTTTCACTTTGCTGGAATAGACCTGTTGTTAATGAAGTACATGGTTTATTTTCAACACAATGTCATGGACAAATTCTTACATTATGTAAGTACACACCTCTCTTTAGCAGGGCTCTAGCCAGACTGGACTTGAGCTCCCACTTGGACCCCCAGAACAGCGGCGGTGCTTCCACACTCTGCTCTGGACAACACCCCTCTAACTGGTGGACGCCTCTGCAGTGCTTTAGTTACAGGTTGTGTGGTTCCAATGAGTGTGAGGTAGTGAATGGGGAGTTATGGTCATTTACAAGAATGGAGAACAGCCACTTCATACTTTGTAAGTAACCAGGATATGAATCAGTCCAGCCTCCTGCCTGACTCCCTGACTTTGCGGCCCTTTTGCCCCCCAGCTGCTGGTGTTTGGGGGCGGCCCTCAACTCTTGTGGACAGGAGTCGCAGCGAATTCAGAGCCAGTGTTTAATGCCATCCCGCACGAAGCCCGTCTCTCTGCCGGTTCTGACTCTGTTTCCTGTGAAGGTGTGGTTGCCTTTCTTGCTAGTGCCCAGGGCCCTTCTGCCACCTCCCGGTCATCTCACTCGTCTGTTACTTAGTTCGCATTCACCGAGACTGCACCTGGAATGCGGCCCTGCACTCGGGAAGTGGGGCTCCGCACGCTGGCTCTCAGGAAGCGGAGCTCTGGTCTCACGCCCTTTGCTCTGTGAGCCTCTGCATTCGAAAGTGGGACCCCGTCCATGACCCGCCTTGTCCTGGTCCTTTATCCAGGCACCGTTTTTCCAAAACCCCACATAGACCACTGCTGGCGTTAGAACCACGTTGGAACTCACCTTTTTACTCTCTGTCCACATGTGTGGTCAGAAGCTCTGCCCCCGCCGGGCTCTCGGCTGCAGGCTGGACGTGGTGGCCGCTCCGTCCCTGACCACACCCTGGTCCTTCCAGTCACTGCGCCTTCCTGAAGACGACGCGCACGTGAGTTCAGCGTGCAAACCTCGGAAAGTCGGGAACTTGTGAAATAACCGCTCCTCACGTACGTGCAACCTGATTATAGGAAATGCCTATGTTTTACTCCCAATAAAAGGTTTCTAGTGACTCTTCTTCAGCAGTGTTCGAAGCTGAGTTGAATTTCTTACATTATAAGAAATGGACCATGATTCGATTATTATGTAATACTAGTATTTTATTTCAAGTGTTCTTAATTCATTACCGCTTCTTGCTCTCCTCAAACATTAACCACCTGCGGGTGAGGTGAGCGACATCACTGCGCACCCCCATTCATCACGTGTCGAATGGGGTAGATTCCAAGGGCTGAACTTCAGTTTTAGGGCCGAGCTGCAGGTGCAGGATGGCCGCCAGCTGGTGCGACCCTGCAGAATCCTTGGCAAGATCCCCCCCCCCAGAGCACCGTGCGCTGGGTGTCTTGGGGGCGGCGCGGGGCCACCGTCTGCGTGTGGCTCACTCACAGGGGTGGGAACTCAGAAGTGGGCGAGTGAAAAATACGCAGCACCCCATTTTTAGCCTGACATTTCATTTTTCCAGTTTGTCTGCAGTTTCAAAATAAGTGGAATAGTTAAATGGTTTAAAAGGCCCGAATTCCAAACATTGTGAATGTGTAGACCATTTAGATAGCGGGAAATACTTGTTTTTTCTAACTCGTGCCCACTCACCAGGACTTCCAGAAAGCTAATGGTACTGATTTGGTGCAGAGAAAGCATTTGCGGAGCCCTCGGCTTTGGTTTCAGTTTTACAGCAGTGCCGAGGTGCTTGTGCTTAACTAAACCCGCCGTTAGAACTCCGGGGTCGTTCAGAGAGCGCTGCCAGGTGTTTGTGCCGCCCCCAAGGGGGAAACATCGAGTTGTCGGTCTCTGGTGTTGACTTTTTTTTGGTTGGCATCAGTGAAATAAATTCTCAATTCTGCATTTCTTATGTTGTTTACCCCAAATAAATGAAGTTATACATTAAATAATGACCTGATTAATTATCTGAGCCGTGGGCATCTTACCAGGAATTTGGGTGAACACAGGGCAGGTCTGTGTTTAAGACAGGAGTCAGAACCTACGAGGCACTCAGAAAACTTCCCGGTGGACTATGCCAAAATTCTCTTCTTTTCCTTAATTGCAGCTATTTTATATAATAAGCCTAGTCATTTCCTCCAGTCCTGGTCTGTGTAGAGGTGAGTCCAAGTTAAAATTTCTGTGCTCGCTTTTGTTTTATTTGTTTGACCCTGGAGTTACGTGAACTGCCTGAGCGATGCACAGACTCCTCAAGGAAGGTGCTTTCACTTTTGGATGGAAGTCTGGCTTTCCTGCGGAACCGAGGAGGACGGCTCTCGACGTCCCCGGACCGAACGGTGGCTTAGACAGAGCAGGGGGTCCTTTTGCCCTCTTGTAAGGAGGAGCGGTCGTAGGCTACTGCCCTTGTTGCTTCAGTGGCTCCCAGATGTCAGGCAGTGTCAAGGTGGCCCCTGAGGTTCCTGGCTTTTCCTGTCAGTTCCCTGACAAAGACGGAGGAAGCGCCAAGGGCATGCCAGGTCGCAGGCGCTCCCTCGGAGAGGACGTGCTCGGGCGCCCACAGCTTCTCTTACATCTCCTCAGCCAGTGTCATTGGCCACCACAGAGTCACCTGAGAAATATAACAGCCTTCCACAAAACTCTGCATTCTCACAATAAGGAGGAAGGAGATGGTAGGCCTCGGGTGAACAGCTCACGGTCTGTGCCACGGCTGTGAAATGCAGTCAGTTCTCAAGGACCAGGACGCTGGACAACTGTCAGGGACCCGCCAAGCCCCGCGGCTCTGCTCAGAGTGCACAGGGAAGACGTGCTCAGCTTCCACCCCAACGCGCCCCAGGACCAACCTCGTGTCTCGGCCAGAACAGGGCCCGCCCCCGGAGGAGCACATGCTCACAGCCACGGCCGTCAGCTCCGCGGGGGGGGCTGGGGTGGAGCAGGCCCCCCCTGGGCTGCTCCCTGTCTGCCCCACTCTCTCCCCCAGTTTCCCTGCCAGGTGTTTGGAGGAGTCTCGTTGGTGTATCCGATCCCTCGCCGAGGACCAGCCCTTCCACGCACAGGGGAGGGCATTCTATGTAAAGAAGGCTGCCTTTCCCCTTCTGTGACTCCGCTGCCAATCTGGGAGTATTCTGGGAGGAAAAGTGCTTCTCTGGGCTGCTTCCACCCGCAGCCTACACCCTGGCTGAGCACAGGGAGAAGCAGCACTTCCCACGGCCGGGCTGCCCGAGAGAACTTCCTCTGGCGACAGAGATGTTCTCTCTCCGCCAGCCACGTGTGGGGCTGGGGAGGGAGTTTTAATTCTGTTTAACTTGCCCATCTGCCTGCGGCGAGTGGCCCTGACACCGTACAGCGTGGCACAGGTCTCCGTCCTTCTCGTGCTTTAGACCTAGCAGGCGAGGTGAACCACATCACGGGCCTGGTGTCCTGTGGTCCTCGCTGTCCCGTGGTCCTCTCTATCCCACTCCACCGCAGAACTTGCCTTCCAGAGGAAAAGGAAAAAAATGGAACCGCCTTGAAGACGCTCACCTGATGTCTAGACATTGCGTGTGTTGGCAGAGTGGTCCCCAGAAGCAGGCCTGTGACTCCAGTGACGAGTGGTGACGGGGAAGTGGAGGTGTGGGCCCGAGTTCCCGGCAGGCACCCCAAGTCCCTCATCGGGGGCACCAGCAGAGGGCGTGTTCCTTTGTGCCACCCATTCTGGGTTGCTTTAGTTTTGTAACGCTGTGGCTGCTAAGTGATTATGGCCTGAGTGTTTTTCAAAATACTTAACGCTTTCTATTTTTTAAAAGACTGTGAATAAAAACGTAATTATATGTCGCTCATTTTTTGTGTAAATTATTATTACCCATATTTTTTAGGGAGTTAATTAGGATGAGATTAATGGATAGAAGGAAACAGTTATTTTCATGTCAGGTTTCCTTTTTAATGGGCATGTCTCTAGGCTGACTAATGTATCTTCTAAAAACGTGAAGTGACTTTCATGGCATTGAGAGCTTGGGTGGGACACGGGGGCAGCAGTGGGAGTGGGCTCCTTCTTGGTTAGGCATCTGGTGCCGTTTCTACCCTGGGCATCACTCGGACCTGTTTCTCTCCAGGCGCCCTGTTTTGGGTTGCTTGTCTCATTGTTGACTTGTAAGAATTCTTGCAGTAACCTAGACGCTCTTCCTTTATGAGAACTCTGCTTTGCAACAATTTTCTCCTAGCTTGGGCTAACCCTGTTCATTTCCTTGACATGTTTATTAAGTATCTACTTTGTTCCAGACACTGCTTAGGTGTTGTGGAAACGGGGGACAAGGCAGGCAAGGCCCCTACTGTATTGAGTTGAGGTGATGTCTCCTTGTGAGGGATCCTTGCTGCCTTCCATGACCCCAGGCTGTCTGGGGGTCACCATCATCTCAGCTTTTCAGGGTGTGTTCCCATTCAGTTATTGATAGTGTTTTGTTATGGATTACTGTTTCTTCTTCGCCTCTCGGCTTGATGCTTTTTAAATGGCACTCTGCAAGAAGATAGAACAGCTGGTACGGAAAGATGCAAGTTGTCGTGCATTTTACATCTGCCTGACACCAGATAACATTGGCTGGCTAGGATGAAAATGCTGCGTCTCTTGGCTCCTTGAACTCTCCGTCACAGGTGGCGAGAGCGACACCTGCATCACAGGACGTAGGTAGGCCAGAGGGAGCCGGCAAAGGCTGGCGACCCTCCCCCACCCCAGGCACAGCAGCAGTGGGGCGCTGCCCCTGCCCCTGAGTCTAAAGGGGTGAAGGGAAGTGTGGCTTTAGGACCCAGGAGAGGGACACAGCCTGCCCCAGTGCCCCTGGGGGAGAAACAGAGGGAAGACATGCTCAGATCATACGATCTGCCCAACTCTTCCTTTCTTACTTGTGTCTTCCAGGGGCCAGCCCGGCCAGCAGCCAGAGGACAGGGAGGTCATGGATGTCCCTTTGGGGACACATGCAGGGTTGTCAGGGTAAGAAGCCAATCTGGAGGGTCAGCTGGGATGTGACGCAGCACGCAGCTCTTCTTCAGGGTGTGAATGGCTGCACCAGGGGGCTGCACCCGGATCCTGGCTGGTGTCACGGAGCCCACACAGGTGGGCACTGAGGTTGCTTCCGGTTTTTCATCAGCGTGAAGAGAGTGGCTTTGGAAGTCCTCTGCTCGGTCACGTACACCTGTCGTGATGTCCCAGGGTACCTTCCTAGTGTAGAATGTTGGTTAAAGCAGGTGCACGCTTGGCACAGTATTTCTGTGACTGTTAGATTTATTTCCAGAAAGCTCATACATGTTTATACTTCACCCAACTGTGCGTGAACGGGTTAATTTCCTTACATTGTTTTTATAATGATAATGTTTTTATAATGATAATGCATTATTATTACTTTTTTATTATTTAATTTTTTCCATCACCATTTATCCCCCTCCTTACACCGTTGCAAAAAACTTTTATTACTCTTTTATATCTTTTCTAATCTGATAGATTAAAACAACCTCTGGTTTAAGATCACTGGTGACATTAAACATGTTAATAATTCAATTGGCTATTAGCCAGTTTTTTACTTAGTTCATGCACAAAAAGTGAGTAAAAAAGTTGTTACATTGTTACAATCACCTTATGTGATATCAGCTCCACAGCAAAAATGATACAGAGAAAGATAGATTATCCTGTTGACATTTGGCCCCTGGGTCCTCACACAATCACTTAGGTCATTAGCTTTTCAGGGACAGGTGTGAGTGGACACACTCACCAGTGGATGCACGTGGGAAGCTGAACTTGACCCTCACTCCCAATGACAAAGCCCAGCATAAACTCTTCTTCCTCACGAGAGCCCTATACCCTTCCTCTCTTCTGGAGAGGCTTCTTTTAGAAGCTGGCACACTCTGCCATCCTCTCTGCTCTGCTCTGGACACCTTCCAATTTGCTAATATTCCAGTTGAAATACGGTGCTGCTGGCTTGGGCGTGGGCAAGCCAGTCCTCCCCTGCCTCTGGTAGGAGTGTGAATTTGAACAGGAGGGGGACTTGGCAGTGCTATTCACAGTTCCACTCACACAGGCATGATGCTGCCGTCTCCCGTCTCTTCTTACAGTGGGACAGGCCTGAGCTCAGTGCCCTAGGCGCCTGCAGTCAGCTGGGGGCTGCCCGGGCCTTGGGGAATCTGGACCCGGTGGACTGGTGGGTCGAGCAGAGGGTCGGCCTCCAGGACACAGCAGGTTAGAGAGCAAGGCAGCCACACACAGCTGGGAGCCTGGTAGTGTGGCCTCGGCCAGCTCAGTGCTGAGTAGAAATAGCCTGTGACTCAGAACTTTCCTTCAGGCTCCCTGGATGCCTGGTTAGTGGTGAGGCTGCTTCCAGACTCCCAGCATGCGGACCTGGCTGGCATATTGCTAGCCTGGAGGGCAGAGGCGAGGCTGGAGCCAAATGAGCTGGAAACCACTGGCTGCATCTGGGACATTCTCTTCAGCCTGCCAAGGGTGCAGCATGACGCCATGGCCCGCAGAGGGTGGTGATGCTGAGTGACCACAAACCGGGTTCTGAAACGTAAACCTGCTGTGAAGTGACATCAAGCCTGCCTTCCTCACGCCCTTTCCTGCTCTGCCTGCTGGTGTAAAACAGGACCTTTGCCAGCCTCTGAAGTCAAGGTTCCCGCCCCATCCCCGTGATTCTCCCACTGCCCTCACAGCCTTGCCGTGGAGCTGTCTGGCTGGGCTCCTCGGGCCGAGTGTGGAGGGCAGGCTATGGACGGCAGCTCGTCCCATGGCTGCGGCCGCCAACCACCGCGACACGGGGCCCTGGGCCCGTTTTCCCCATCAGTGGCGCTGCCGTTTCCGGTGCCTGACGGGACAGCCCACTCATCAGCTTCTGAGTTTCCTTTCTCTGTCGGTTGTGTCCAGCTGAGGTGGTCTCCAGATCCCACTCTCAGTGCGGGCTTCCCATCGGCCTGGACCGCCACGCTTCAGTCCTGCGCCCGCCCCTACGTCTCTCAGTCTGCTGCCTGAGAGCCACGACGGACCCGCAGCCAGAGCCCCACCACGTGTGAGGCCTGTGACCCCGAGCGCATGCTGGGCCCGTAGGCCAGCGAGTCTGCCTCGGTGCCGTGTCCTGGCCCTCTGTGAGCGTTCTGGTCAGGGCATCCAGCCGGTAGTTTGTTAGCTTGTGTGTGGACGTGCGAGAGCGTGTTCTGGCCCGGACCTGTGCTCTTGCCTTCTCCAAAGGCCCGTGTCCACTCCGACACCAGCGCTCCTCTCGGGTCTCCCCACCAGTGCCTCCTGCACATGCGCAGGTGTGTCCGGGCGATTCCCTTCCCGGAAGTCTCCAGATGGCGCCCTTGAGCCGGAAGCACTCCTTCCGGGTCACTCGCAAACAGCCCAAGTCTGTGCCAAGCTACAGCCCAGGATGCTGGGCATTGGCGCCACCCCGTGAGGAAGCGGCCATCACCTCTGACAGCCTCCTTGGTCTTTCCAGGGGGCCACCCTTTCCTGGCGGGAAAGGTGAAGATGCACCTGTGCCCTGGGGGCCTTCAGCCTCATGCCGAACTGCCGAACAGCAGAGACTTTGGGAGGCTCCAGCTCTGTGCTGCGTGCGCAGAGGAGCCCCGAGCTGCGGCTGTTCCGGGCTTCGATCGGGCCGTCAGAGTCGCCGGTCTGACTCGGATCCTGTCCAGGCCTGGAAAGTGTGGGCTTGTAGTCAGTGAGTGTCTGGGCGGCGGGGGAGGAGACGGGGCTGCAGTCTAGCGCTCCGGGGTGAGGTCTCGGGTGTCCATGGGGCCCTGACAGGCTGTGCCCTCGTGTCTGCGAGGCCCCTGCCCAGCAAGTGGGCAGTGGGGCCCCCAGGTCTCCGTCCCGGGGAAAGCATGGCTCCCCTCCGGCCTGGGTTCTGGGAAGAGGCTGAGGAGCAGGGGCCGCGCGCTGCCCTGTTCCCTCGCACTGGAGACCGCACTGCGCGTGGAGTCTCCGGGTTGTGACAGAAGCCTTTCTGCACGCACAGCGGGTCCTCGGGTAGGACATGTGATGTGTGACAAGACGCGAGCTCGAGCCTCCAACAGCAGCGTCTCCCCACAGTCCTGAGACTGTGGGGAGCTCGGACCTCACCTCCCCCCCCCCACAGTGGGGGCGGGGAGGGCAGCTTCCACCGCATCCCGTGCATCTTCATCCCGTAGTGACCATGGTAAAAGGGTCTCACTGTGAAGGCTGCATCCAATAGCAGGCGCTGTGCGGATAGGACAGTGGGGGTTGCAGTCCCCACAGCGCCCCTGGGCAGGCGCTAGTGTCATGCCGCGTCGTTTCCCTCCAGCTCCTTTCTTTTCACACTCTGCACCCGCAGCACGTGGCATCTCCCACTCACGCTCAGTCTGGGGCCTGGGTCGGAGGGGACTCGCCCGTTTGAGGGAATACCTTCCCGGCATGACCCCAACTCCTTGTCCCACACATGAGACCTCTGGCTACCAGGTGTCTCTATCGGGACTATAAAAAATACTACTAAAAAAATACCTCCAAAAATACTGCCCGGTGACTGTGAGGTGACCCACCCGCCTCCAACAGTCGGCTTGTGACTTTAACTGGTGAACGTGCTTATCAGAGTTGAAGCTCAACTTCTTTTGTGCACGCACATTTCAACTATTTCAGGGCACCAGACAGGACTGTCAGAAAGATGGCTGGTTTGGAGGATTTTTAGATGTTAGAACTCCGCACACACCCACGCCTTCGCACGCACATTTCAGGCTTGCCGTTCTCAGCTCCAGCTCTGATGGTTTCCACAGATGCTCAGAGTAGCGCCTGCCAGGCTGGCGCTCCTCACATGGGCAGCCAGTGGCAGAGGAGGGGTGCAAACACGCACTCCAGGGGCATCCAACCTGGGATGCCCTGTAGGTGAAGCCCTGCCTTCGAAGTCTTGGGAGAATCCAGGCCTACGCCCATGTGCGGATTTTGTTGTGTCTTCTACAGCATGTATCAGCCTCATCAATGACAAAAGTGTCATTAGATAATGTGGCTGTGGCTGGGAAAGGTGGCCTGCTCGTCCCATGGCCGGCTGTGATTTCTGGAAGGTCAGGAGAGGGTGAGCCAGCCAGCGTCCCTCAGCACGGATGGGACCCTAACCATGTCTGTCCCTCCCAGGGTCCCTTGGGGCTTCTCCTCTGGGGTTTGACCTCTCTTTGCTGCTGAGATTGTCTTCCATTCTAGATCCCAGCCCTTCATGTTTTGATTAACGTCTCGGTTACTTTTCAGACAAGCATGGTCCTGCAGACCTGGGGTCAGTCTGTGGACGCTGCAATGGACGTGCGCTCCCTCTCAGGACAGCACCCCTGGACTCCCTCCCGACTTGGCCTTCCCTATTAGACAGCTGGAATTGATCTGAATTCTTTCTCTCGTTTCCATACTGTTCCAGCCGTGAGGTTTTTGGTTTGTTTAGAATTAACTTTGTAACTAAATAATCTATAGAACAGCCCACGCATGTTTCCAGAACAAATTAAAAATGGCTCCTAGAAATACACACAAGATCAAGGCGAGTGGGTGAAGGAGAAGCGCGGGACTAATCGCAGTTGTGCTGTTACTAATATTTACGATCATGCTGCTCAGTGTGCTGATGGCAAGTGTGAGTGGGGACCGTGAAGGAGAGGGAGAATGGCCGTTCGTGGGGTCTGGCTTGGAGGCCCTGTGTGTCCTCAGATGTCCTGAATTCTGGCTGAAGTTGGAGTGGAAATGACTCTGATGCTGTCGACACGTTTTGGTGAATTCGGGGGTGCACCTCTGTTTCACTGTTGGAATTTTAACAGTCCCCTCCCCTGGGCACTCTACTCAGGCCGAGGTGTTGTAGTTGGTGAAGGATGGCAGGAACGGTGCTGCGGAACGTGCTGTCACGGGACTGAGCTTCCTCGCCCTCCCCCTCAGCACCTCTGCTGCTCTCCGCATGCTGCGCACGTCGAGACTTTACTGGGGGGACATGCCCGTCTCTGGCGGTGGCTTGGGCGCTTGTCCGTCACCACCCCAGTTGAGCAGGGGTTATGCCAAGGGCCCCAGTGAATCCCCATGTGCACATCCGCCTCCCTGTGCCTGCCACGTGACAGTAGCTGTCACCTTCTCCCGAGGAGCCTGACATGCCCAGGTGGCAGTGGTAGCTTATGGGACTGTCCCTGTGTACCCTGGCGGGGGACCTCTAAATGCAGAGGACCCCAGGTTGAAGGACAGGAAACATGTGTCCTCCAAGCAGATCACTGGGAGTCATAACAAACGAGCTATTTCTGCTTGCATCCCTCCATCCTGGACTCATAGGTTCTACCTGCTGGCGACGCAGCACCATTTGAAAGTCACCTGATGAGGCAGGTGTATCATAGGGTCTGGGGAGGATGAGGCCCTACCCTCGCAAAGCCGTCTAGACAGTGACGTGCTGATGAGAACAATGCAGAGAAGCCGAGGAAGAGCCACATGGGCGGCTGGAACGTCAGGGGTGAGGGCGGCATCAGCACGCAGTGACCAGTGACGTCAAGTGGAAATCTAACAGAAGAAGGCACCTGGGGTTGGATTGCACCGGCGGGTGTGGGAGCAGATGGTACACAGGCCTGTGTTGGAGCATCCTGGCGTGACCCAGGGGCAGCGAGCGATGGGGCTGGCTGGCGCCGAGAGTGGGAGGGAGCAGCAGTGGTGACAGGTGACTGTGTCAGGTCCCTGTAGCAGGCTGACATCCACTCTGGATAGACTGAGAATGCTCAGTCCCTCCTAGAGGAGGGAGCCACGTGCAGAAGACGGTCTGAGGCACGCCGCCCGGGCTGCGGTCCTGGCGCTGCCACCTTTCTCCAACGCAGTAACAGCTGCTTGGGGGCCCTTACCTGGCGAGTACGGAACAGCCAGTGTCGCGGTGAGCGGTGAGCGTGCAGCCCAGCCCCGCCCATGGGAGGGCAGTGGGGCCGGTGTGGCTGGGGTCACGTGGTGGCTGAGCTCCAGCTGGGGCAGAGGCTGCAGCCTGTGGAAGCGCCTGCGACACCCTGGTCGCAGCCGACTTCGGGAAGGCTCTGTGCCTTCAGGGGTGAGGCTCTGAGGCCGCACAACGGTGGCATAAAGCAGGTGTTTCCAGAGGACAACAAGAGTAACCTGTTTTGAGAATTAACATGTTAATTGACTAATTAACATATTAGTCATTTTAAATAGCAATGTGAAACCACTTTTTTTAATTTAATTAATTTATTTTTTTGAATTGATTATGCTGTTACAGTTGTTCTATTCCCCCCTTCATTCCCCTCCACCCTGCCCCCCCAACCCCACCATTACCCCCCTTTAGTTTATGTCCATGTGTCTCAAGTCCTTTAGGTTCTATATTTCCCATACTATTCTTGCCCCCCCCCCATCTATTTTCTATCTACTGTCTATGCTACTTGTTTTCTGTACCTTCTCCCCCCATCTCCTCCTCCCACTCCCCTGTTGCTAACCCTCCTTGAGATCTTCATTTCTATGTTTCCACTCCTGATCTAGCTGTCCTTTTAGTTTGCTTTCGTTTTAGGTGTGGTTGTTAATAACTGTGAGTTTGTTGTCCTTTCACTGTTCATGTTTCTTTAACTTCTTTTTCTTCGATAAGTCCCTTTAACATTTCATATAATAAGGGCTTGGTGATGATGAACTCCTTGAATTTGGTCTTATCTGAGAAGCACCTTATCTGTCCTTCCGTTCTAAATGAAAGTTTTGCTGGGTAGAGCAATCTTGGTTGTAGGTCTTTAGATTTCATGACTTGGAATATTTCTTTCCAGCCCCTTCTTGCCTGTAAGGTCTCTTTTGAGAAATCTGCTGACAGCCTGATGGGGACTCCTTTGTAGGTGATTGTCCCCTTAGCTCTTGCTGCTTCCAGGATTCTCTCCTTCATTTTAATTTTGGCTAATGTAATTATGATATGCCTTGGTGTGTTTCTTCTTGAGTCCAACTTTTTTGGTACTCTCTGGGTTTCTTGGATTTCTTGGAAGTCTATTTCCTTTGCCAGATTGGGGAAATTTTCTTTTATTATTTGTTCAAATAGTTTTTCCACTGGTGGTTGTGTCTTTCCCCCCTTCTGGTACCCCTATAATTCGGATATTGGAGCGTTTAAAGATGTCCTGGAGGTTCCTAAGACTCTCCTCATTTCTTTGAATTCTTGCTCCTTGACTCTTTTCTGTTTGGCCATTATTTGGTTTCTTCTGGTCCACTCCATTGATTTGAGTCCCAGTTTCCTTTTCATCTCTATGGGTTTCCTGTGGAATTCCATTCATTTCCCTTAATTTAGCCTTCATATGTTTCTCTAATTTGTGGCTATAATCCACCAGATCTGTGAGGAAGCTGATGACCAGTGTTTTAAACTGTGCGTCTGAGAGTTTTGCTATTTCTTCGTCACTTAGATTTATCTCTGGGGCTTTGAGGTCTCCCCTGCGACATTTTTGGTCTGCTCTGGCCCTTTAAGTGGGAGAAGCGGCGCCTTGGAGTCCCAGGTCGCTGGGTTGTGACGCTGTATGTGGGGGCGTGGTCAGAGCGGGGAAATGGCGGCGCCCTCTATTGCCGCCGCAGCCGGTCCAACTGCTCACTCCCTCACTCGCGCGCAATTAGGCAACCACAGTCAACACGTTGCACCGCCTCCCCACTGTCTCCTCTGTAGTCGCTCACCCGGTGGGTTGCTTGGTCGCTCACTAGGTCCAATCCTGGGTTTGGAACCCGTGCGACTGGATTCGCGTGTCTGGATTCCACGCCCGGGTCCGACCGAGCCCTCCTTTGTAACTCCTCACCCGACGCCGGTTTCGCCCCTTACCGGTCGGGCTGAAGAATTTGTTGTTAGCGGACTTCCGAAAAGTTCAGTTTTCCGTGTTCTGGTTATGTTTTCTGATGCTAATATTTAGTTGTCCCTAAACTTGGTTGTGTGAGGAGGCACGGCACATCCACCTAAACCTCCATCTTGGCGGAAGTCCCGTGAAACCACTTTTTAAAAATGTAGTGAAAATTGCCCTTTTCTGGGCACGAGTGCCATGTCTGGGGAGAATACGGCCAGTCCTCTTCCCAAACACTCTCTCCCAAATTGCAGCGTCGGGACACCTGCGGTGCAACTTCAACACAGGAGCGGCCACAGCAGCGTGAGTTCCGGAAAAGTGTCCCTTCTCCACAGGGGAAAGTGTTTTAAAAACGTTTAATGCTGTTCGTTTCTAATTTAAATGTTATTCACGGGAAAGCCAATGAAAACTTGGTACCTCTGAGAAAAATATTTTAAGTTAAAGGAAACCGAGCTCTTAGGTTTTTTTACTTTTAAATAGCGTATTATCGATAGGCAATTGTGTTATGCAAGTAACACTTATTTCTAGCATAGCTTGGTGAGCCAGGCATTGTGAAAATGAATGGCAGTTAACTTCTTCACACTCTGGGCTTAAACAGGATCAGAAATAGCGCGAGGTGACCTCAGTGTTGCCGCGACCTGGTCGGTATTGGCCCCAAACCAAGTGCCTTCTCCAGCTTTCCCAGGGTTTCTCTCCCCCCTGCGATCCCGAGAGAAACCACCGGGGGGCGATATCGCACAGCCCGGCTGCCCCACTGGCAGGGAGAAGTGGTAGAGTTTGGGGGAAGGCAGCTCCCGCCCAGCTGTTTCTGGTTTGCCATCTCAGCCCGCCGCAGCTTTTCCCCCTCTGAACGCAGCTCACAGGCCAGCCTGCGGCTTGGGGCTGCTTTCTCTCCAGCGAGGTTTTTCCAATGGGTTGTGAAATCAATTGTGTGGGTGAGAGGGAGCTGCTAATCATCCCGCAGGGACAGCGCATGCGCTGGGACTGCTCAGGGCAGACGGACAGGCGCTCACCTGCTATTCCAGTCCAGCATTGGGGGGCGGGGGGTGTCAGAGCAGGAGAGGCAGGCATCACACACAGAACCTGGGGCTCCGGTCCCACGAGACTTGCTGGGAGCAGGTGAACCATTTCTGCCGGAGTCAGGGGCAACAGAAACACCGGAAATGACCTCTGCAGGGCTGAGGCGCGTCTGCAGAGGACGCCTGCAGGAAGGTCACTGAGCTTCCGCTGCGGGCTGTCCCTGGTGGTGGCCTTGGTCCCCAGGCTCCCACACGAAGCAACCCCCATAGCCGCGCTCCTCCGACCTGAACCCCAAACTCGGGCCTGGGTCACGCCCAGTGCCCCCCAAACGCACTGCCTCTGCTTGGAGGATAATGCTTGTCGGGAATTGCTGAGGAATGTAAGCAGCTCCTGGTATAAGGTTATCCAAACCCAAACTCTGGTGGAATAGGGGCTGGCGTGGAATAGAAGCCCACATTTTCCCCCTCTGTGGGCTCCCTCCCCAAGGGCCAGAGCCTGGGGAGAGACCAGCACCAAGCCCCCAGCCAGCGGCCTCAGGACCTCTCACTGGCTGGTCTGACGGCTGGACATTCTCTCCCGTGGACTCCGATTGCCGCACGTGGCCTCCTCACTACCAAAGGCCTGGGGCGAAGAACCTCGAGTGCCTGTCTGAGATGCTTCCAGGATTATTGGTCAGGGTGTCATTATTGCCTAGTAATTAACCATGTTAGTCACACCCGCCACAGTGACCAAGTGTGAGGCAGTCTCTGTGTTCCATGTTTACTAACTCAGCGACCCTGTGCAGGAAGTTCTATCTTCACAGACGGACTGAGGGGCAAACAGGGTTCGTGGTGCAATATCGCACTGCTGAAAAGTGGGGGGCACTGAGACACGGCCGCCTGCCCGCCTGCAGAGCCCCTCTTCCTAGCCAGCAGGCCTCACCGGCAATGGCCCTGCATTGTTTGTGATGTACCAATGCTCGGGGAACCTGGTTAGTTTGCTCCAGGTGGCGAAACCAGGAAGACAGACAACACTTCCAGCCCTCAAAGAGGTCACAGTCCAGGGCGCCAGACAGATGAGCAAACAGACAGCTGCCATGAATGTAACAAGGACAGCCACAGAGCTCAGTGTCGGGTGTGGCATCACATCACGGTGGTGGCCGTGTCTCGGGGTCGTGTCCTGCCGAGACAGAAAGGGGCCCCTTGGGGGAATGAACCAGTTGACAGCCCCCTACAGTGATATGTCCCTGGCAGCGGCCAAGGCTGCTCAGACGCAGGTTTCCCTGAGCGCCCTGGCCTGAACCCTGCCCAGAGACAATAGCTGCCATTCGCTGCCGTCCTCAGGGTTTTACCACCCAGTTATCTTCTCAGTCTGGAAGATAACGATCGTAAAACATGACCTGCCTGAGTGGCAGCCGCAGCCTGCGTTCTCCTAGTCGGGAAGGCCGGTGGGCGGAAGCAGACAGTCACCGTGCTCCCTACGCGAGTCAGCAGCCCTGCTCTTCTGCGCCTGTTCTCCCATCAGACGGCGCTTCCGGACTGGACTGCCAGGCGGCGGCCTCGGCCTCCGGTCGGAGCAGGAGGGTGTGAGAGGTGTTTGGAGTCTCTCCCCGCTGCGCCAGCCGTCCCTGTGCTGTGCTCCGTGTCTGAGTCCATAGGAAGCACGGGAGGTGGCGCCGCCGCTCGGAGGCTTCCCGTGGAGGCCGTGTGTGTGCCCTTCCCGCTTTCACCGAGGGCCTGCAAGGGAAGTGTGGTCCTACGGAAAAAGCCCTCATTCCAGGAACACCTGTCCGAGATGTGTGTGGTTCTCAACCAACCCAGTGGGGCCATGGACTTGGTGTCTGGCTTCCCAAGGAGAAAAGAGAAAGGCTCTCCCCTGGGTTCTAATGTTGCAACCTGGGTTCTTTTTTAAATATATTTTATTGATTATGCCATTACAGTTGTTTTATTCCCCCCTTCATTTCCCTCCACCCTGCACACCCCTCCTCCACCATTCCCCCCTTTAGTTTATGTCCATGTGTCACAAGTTCTTTAGAATCTATATTTCCCATACTATTCTTGCCTCCGCCTATTTTCTACCTACCGTCTATGCTTATTCTCTGTACCTTCTCCCCCCTTCTCCTCCCACTCCCCTGTTGCTAACCTTCCATGTGATCTTCATTTCTATGCTTCTGCTCCTGATCTAGCTGTCCTCTTAGTTTGCTTTTGTTTTAGGTGTGGTTGTTAATAACTGTGAGTTTGCTGTCCTTTCACTGTTCATCTTTTTTATCTTCTTTTTCTTAGGTAAGTCCCTTTAACATTTCATATAATAAGGGCTTGGTGATGATGAACTCCTTGAATTTGACCTTATCTGAGAAGCACTTTACCTGCCCTTCCATTCTAAATGAAAGCTTTGCTGGATAGAGCAATCTTGGATGTCTTCGGATTTCATGACTTGGAATACTTCTTTCCAGCCCCTTCTTGCCTGTAAGGTCTCTTTTAAGAAATCAGCTGACAGTCTGATTGGAACTCCTTTATAGGTGACTGTCCCCTTAGCTCTTGCTGCTTCCAGGATTCTCTCCTTCATTTTAATCTTGGCTAATATAATTATGATATGCCTTGGTGTGTTCCTTCTTGGGTCCAACTTCTTTGGGACTCTCTGAGCTTCCTGGATTTCCTGGAAGTCTATTTCCTTTGCCAGATTGAGGAAGTTCTCCTTTATTATTTGTTCAAATAAGTTTTCCACTCGTGGCTGTTCCTCTTCCCCTTCTGGTACCCCTATAATTCGGATGTTGGAACGTTTAAAGATGTCCTGGAGGTTCCTAAGCCTCTCCTCATTTCTTTTTTGAATTCTTATTTCTTCATTCTTTTCTATTTGGTTGTTTCTTTCTTCCTTCTAGTCCACTCCATTGATTTGGTTCCCATTTCCTTTCCATCACTATTGGTTTCCTGTGCATTTTCCTTCATTTCAATTAGTTTAGCCTTCATTTTTTTCATCTAATTTGTGACCAAATTCAACCAATTGTGTGAGCATCCTGATCACCAGTGTTTTGAACTGTGCATCTGAAAGGTTAGCTATCTCTTGGTCACTTAGAATTATTGGCTCTGGGGCTTTGAGTTGTTTTTCTTGAGCCATAATGTTTTGGTCTGTTCATGCCTGTTATATATGAGGGGCAGAGCCTTAGGTGTTCACCAGGGCAGGGTGATCCAGGTCGCTGGTTTGTGATGCTGTATGTGGGGGCGGGGTCAGAGAGGGGCAATGATGCTTGTTCCCCTCTTTCTCGGGATTTCGGTCCCCTCTGCTTCTTCCTGCAAGCAAACCGGGCCGCCCTGGTGCTGGGTCCCGGGTGTGTGGGCCTGTGCACCTTCCAGAACCCTGTGGGTCTCTCCAATAAACTCTCTGTGAACCTGGGAGCTTCTCTGGCACCTGGACCCTGAGAGATTTTCCAATTGGTGCTTTTAGGCTTTAATTCCCATCACTGGGGCCCTGGCCTGCACGGTCTGTCTCACTGCTCACTCTTCTGCCTGGTTTACCTGTGGGTGAATGTGTGACCAAAGTGAGACAGCTGCCTTGCACTCCCACTGGTTCTGCCCGTTGCCACCTCACACCTGGGATCCACCAACCACCGCCTGTGCGCCTGGGTGTGTCCGGCCACTTTTTCGTGTGCGACCCGCTCCGCCAGCCGCTGGCTCCGCCCCTCTTACCAGTCTGGCTGAATGGTTCGTTGTTGTTGGACTTCCCTACAGTTCAATTTTCTGTGTTTTGGTTGCATTTTTGTTGCTAAAACTTTATTGTTGTTAAACTTGGTTGTGTGAGGTGGCACAGTGTTTCCACCTACGCCTCCATCTTGGCTGGAAGTCCACAGCCTGGGTTCTAATGTTGGCAAAAGGAGGTGATCTGAGGGAGACCTCTCCCACACGCCTCCTAGGTGGCCGGGGTAAAATGTGTCGGAGCAGGTCAAAGCGTTAAAAAAGCCAGTAAGAGCTACTCCCAAGCTGGTGCCCTTGCCCCGCGTGGAGTGGTGATGTGGCTGGGAGACTGGTAGCCAGAGGGCCGTGGGGGCCGGGGGCCGGCTGAGGCGAAGGCCCTCGGAGCAGGGGCTCAGCACTTCGAGGCCCTTGAAAGCATCGGATCGGCACCTCTCCACCTTCGCTTCCTCCTCTGCCCCAAACAGACGCAAAATGATTGTTATAAAGCTGTTGCAGGGCCAGGATCAGAAACTGGGGACGGGGAGGGGTGGCAGACAGGGCAGTGGCCACAGCAAACCCCCAGGGGAGCAGGGCTCTACCCCTCCCCCAGCAGGAGTCACCTTGCTCCACTGGGCCACTCCCCTGGGGACATCTGTGACCGCTGCCACTGCCCCTCCAGGGTTGCCTGGCTCCGGTGTAGACTGTTCCTGTATCTGTGGGCCCCAAGTTCGCTCTCTGGCAGACCCAGGGCGTGGCCCTCACAACACAGCTGTTCCTCAAACAGCTGGGGCGGGGCCCCCGTAAGGCTGCTCTTGTCCAGGGGACACTTCAGTGGCCTTTGTCTCACCCATCCTGCACTCTCGTCCCTGGGGACCCCACTCTGCACCAGGCAAGGCCAGGTAACCTGTGACACAGACCCGTGAGACTGCCCGAGTCATTCTCGTGTCCAGGTCAAAAACCAGGAAGCGACCTCGGGGGCCCCTCAGCCCGATGCCACACTGACACAGGGACCCCCGTGGAGGGGCAGCGTCACACTGCTGTGGTGGGTAAGGTAGGGCCAAACCCGGGTTCCTGAACTCAGAATGGGCAGGGCTCGGGCCAGACCACAGTCCCGGCAACAGGTCAGCAGGCAGCGGACCGAGCGTGACCGGGGAAACCAACAAAGAACGGCCCGGCCCCCACTGCCTGATTCAACCCCCACCCGTGGCTCCTCTGACAGAGGAGAATGGCGCCGGGCACGTGCGGCTCCAGGGGCCCTGTTTCCCCTCGGTCAGACGGCAGGTGCCGGTTTGGTGAGGAAGTACTCACACGCCAGGGGCTGCGTTCCCCTTATTTCTGGGTAGTGGTGCTTTACCTTCAGGGATGAATTCTGTGGACGCAGCTCTTACCCCAAACTGAAGGATTCTTAAAGGACCACATAACATGAAAAGGTGGGACCTTGTTACCTAGCAATTGTGTCATCCTTTACTATGAAGGAAGGAGAGAGAAAGAAATGCAAAGCAAAGTTATTGGTGTGAACATTTTCCCTGGAAACATATAAAGAGTTCATGTGATTTTTAAAAAATAAGCTTTTAATTGTAGAATAGTTTAAGATTTACAGAAACGTGGCAAAGATGGTGCCAAGAGTTCCATCCATGCTTTACCCAATTCCTTTTTTTTTTTTTTTAATAAATGAAAAACTTTTTAAGATTTTATTTATTTATCCTTAGAGGGGAAGGGAAGGAAAGAGGGAGAGAAACATCAACATATGGTTGCTTTTCGTGTGTCCCCTGCTGGGAACTGGCCTGCAACCCAGGCATGTGCCCTGACTGGGAATCAAACCGCGATCCTCTGGTTTGCAGGCCTGCGCCCATTTCCCCTCTTTATTAAGACCTTACGTGAGCCCTGGCTGGTGTGGCTCAGTGGACTGAGTGCTGGCCTGCAAACCAAAGGGTCGCCAGTTCAATTCCCAGTCAGGGCACGTGCCTGGGTTGCGGGCCGGGTCCCCAGGAGGGAGAGCACAAAAGGCAACCACACTTGGTGTTTTTCTCCCTTCTTTCCCCGTTCTTTAAAAATAAATAAATGAAATCTTAAAAAAAGATCTCACAGGAGGCCGGCCCACACAGCACAGCAAGGGAACTGCCACTGATGCGCCATCGCTCACCCAGGTCCTTCCCCTGCCAGACCCCCTTTGTTTCTAACGCCCGCGATTGTTCAGGACTCCAGCTACGACAGCTCGTGACGTCGCATAATCGAGTCTCCTTAGGTTGCGACAGTTTCCGAGCCTTTCCTTGTTGTCGATGGCTGTGACCGTGTTGGGAATTACCGGTCAGGAGTCTCACCTCTCAGTGGGACTCGTCTGCTTCCCCCTGGTGATTGGACTGGGCTTGCAGGTGTCTCGGAGGAGGAGCACAGAGGCCACGCGTTCTTCCTCACAGGCAGTGTCGGAAGTCATGCTATCACCATGACCTCTGGCTGTCGATGCTTATCTTGAGCGCCTAGTGGAGGTCGTGTTTGCCCAGTGTCTCCACGTAAAGCTGCCCTTTCCGCCCTTTACTGTCCTCTGTAGAAGGGCGTGGCTCTAGGGCTGTGCAACCCGCAGCCCGCATGCGGCCCAACACAAAGTCACGAACTTACTTCAAACAGTACAAGAGTTTTTTTGTGATTACAAGTCACAGTGTATTTCACGGTGGCCCAAGACAACTCTTCTTCCAGTGTGACCAGAGGCGCCACGAGGTTGGACCCTGCTGGGCGGCTGCCCACCCTCAACACGTGGAGAACCTGTGGTCCATTTTGAGTTAGTTTTTGTGAAACGGGGAAGGGCTGTGTCTGACTTTATGAATTTATTTTTGCATCTGGATGTCCGGTTGCTGCAATTAAAGTTCCAATTAAAGACGACCCCTCCTCCACCGAGTGGCCTCCGTGCCTTTGTAGGAGTTGGCCGACCACTCGTGTGGGCAGCCCTTTTGGTGACATGGACTTGGGTCTGGAGGGAATTAGCTTTGATTTCACTTGCACTAGTTTGTGCCATTTAATCTCTGACTCTTCTCTGTTCACGTGTAGCTCTCAATCTCGGCTGTTGGCAGCGACACTTCAATGCAAGAAACAACAATCTTCCATTTCTTCTTCCAAGGGAAAGGTGAACAGACTCTGAGGGTGAAAAGGGGAACTGAGCAGCCCTCCCCTCTAACAAGAGTGTCCATCCTGTGTGATAAGGCAGGACTCCCAGGAAAAGCCTTGCTCAAGGTCATGCAGCTGATCAGAGATAGGACCACTAATCAGTCAGTGATCAGTGACTCACTGAGGACCCAGCCAGGCCTGTCACTCCACGAGGTGGCCTTGCTTAAACAGAGGCTTCTGCCTGTTCCATCTTTGTCCCCAGTCGCACTGGTCTGTAGCTTCTCTGGTGACTCAGTGTCCTGTCACCCCGTGGGCTGAATGGAAAGCCAGCCCCTGGGCAATCACAGGACCTCGGGCCGACCGCAGGGCCAGCTCCAGGGTCCAGCTCTGGGAGACAAAGGTGCAGTTTTGAACGGCAGCCTGACCACCCTCTAAAACCTTTTAACAGGCTTGGAAAGTTTCACTCCCGGTGGCAGGAGAAACTCAGGGAGCAAACGGCGATGTTATATGCGCAATCTCCGACTACTGTTGGAAAAGTCAGTCCCGGGGACCACCCTGTTCATAGTAGTCAGGAGGGTAGTTGGCCCCCCAAGGAAAACGTCACCCTGTGGGCTGAGCACCACGTCACGGGGCCGCTCTGCTCTCCGGTGAAGAGAGGAAGGGATCACAGATCACAATCAGCAAAGACTTCCTGATAAACCTGTGAAATCTGCTCTGCTAAGAGTGCTTTCATTCATGTTAAGGGTTCGAGCAAGAAACCCTAAAACTCTGTTCCTGACAGACTGACTCATAGTAAGCCCTCAGATTTCTTTGAAATGTTATCTACTGTTTGATCCTTGCTGCCCTGTATTCCTGTGTATTACAACCCAATAAAAGGCCCTGGAGGAGGGGGCTCAAAGCCTTTTTCCCCCCAGAGAAACTGGCCACTGCCCACAGCCCTTTCCCTCCGGGAAAATGGCCACTTCTCCTCCCCAAGCAGATCACATCATATCTCGGTCATATTTACTCTTCATCCGTGGCAACTGGGGGGACTTGCAAAGGAAGTTGCCCCCACACCTAACCATGTTAAATAGATTGGTAACTCTACGAGTACTTAGGCCTGTGTGCAAAACAGAGTACAAGATGCCCCCAAGTCTTCCATACATTATCCAAAGCAGCAAGATGACACTGGACAGTGGAATCCGGCTCTGTGAGTTGAGGGGTTAATTTTTTCTTTTATTAACTTTATTGGGTCTGCTACCATAACTGTCTTGCCAGTTCTTTTAAAATATATTTGATGCCTCTACATTTCTCCATTACTACCAACAACATTGCAACTAATTATAAAGCCATCAGTTATTAAGCACCTACTGTGTGCCTAATGTTACCCTAAGCATATTCGTGCTCCGATTCTACACCTTTCTCTGAAACCCTGTGCGGTAGATCAGAGTGCTGTCATCATGCTGTGCCGACCAAGGAAACATCAGTCCTGTAGTGTACGTTCAAAAGTCGTCAGCACTTGCGCTCATGGCATCTCGGTCAGCTCTTCCGCTCCCTAACGTCCCCACCCACAGGCCGCTGCCCGTGGGCGGGTTGTTTCATTAACTCCTTGGAAGGCAAAAATGATGGCAGGTGTTTCATTTCTCCACATAAAAGAGACTCAGAGAAGTCAAACCTCATAGTAGACTTTTCTGTAGAGACCACTGTCCTCTCAAATGTATTTCTTAGACACTCACCTGGTTAGAGGGCAAAGGAGGTGTGCGTCTGAGGGCGAGGACGGGGCCTATTCCGGGAGAGCTGAGGATGATGGTGGGGCTTTCTGTCCACGCGCCCTGCCCGCCGGCGGGTGAATGAGTGCACTGTAGTCGTGCAGCTGTGAACACACAGGTGGTAGTTAGTAACGAGAGAGTGCAGGCGGGGGTGTACCGGGCAACCGAGATGGGGGTCATAGTGATTTTACAATGCTTGCTTTTATTTCCTATTTTTAGTCTGCCTAAAATTAGATGCTTTTCTCAGTGTTTCGTGCCTTCAAGTGAACATTGGGCAGCGTGGACTCAGAATACACCTCTGCACTGTTCAGGCTGAATGGGGATCCTCACATTCTCGTGAGAAGGGGGAAAGCATTTTGGAAACCTAAGTGGTTTGACCAGGCAGGGTCCACCATCCTTAGATCTAAAACGTTGTGAGGCGACAGCTGTCACAGTCGACACACACGCACAGCGAGGCCTCGTTATCACAGCTCGGGCTCTGGGCCCCTCGGCCGTGGGCCCCTCACACACTGTCAGCACCCCCTGGCCCCCCTGCACAGACGTCCCCGAGTTTGGGAAGTGGGGGGAGCGCCGCAACATCCATTCCTTTCATCTGTTGTCCTGAGCATGTTAATCACACCCCAGTGTTTTTGGTGACCGAGTGTCTGGATCAGTGCATCCATTTATATATATTTTTTCTGGTTTTTATGGTCTTTCCTCCCAGTGAGTCTTTTGAGGTAGCAGAATCTCAGCTCTGCTCACCAGACTTTCTGCTTAGTGTCCTAATGTCCTGCTCCACGCAGTGTCAGGTCAAGGGTCAGACTTGGTTTCCAGCCACCCTTCTCACTGGCCTCCTGGTCTCACAGACTGCAACTTTTTCTCTCAGCTCCAAAACTGCCAAAAAGTCTGCTGCCTCGTCTGTCCCTTAGCGACCTCCTGCCCAAATTTGGCCTGGATTCTTGGCTCTTGCCCCATACTTGGAACTGGCAGGTGTCCCAAAGGAGGAACCAGCTGCCCACTGTCCTCTCCAAGAGCCTTCCTTCTCCAGATCCTGTTGCTCAAGCCCTTGCTTCCCCAGCAGCCCTCGGGCGCCTCCGGGCCGACGCCTGGCTGAGTGCGGCCCACAGCGTTGCTGCTCTTCGAGAGAGAGAGAGAGAGAGAGAGAGAGAGAGAGAGAGAGAGAGAGCGCCAGCCTCCCCCCGCCACACCTTCCTGGAAGGTGTTCCTGTGTGTCCTTCATTCCCTGAAGGTGAACAAACAGCAGGAATAGTTTCACCACACATCCCTCCCACGGCACGAGCTGCATGCTTGATTTCAGGAGTGATCTGTCACTCACAAGCACATGGTGCCAGGTTAGTGCATCTGATCATCTGTCATGTAAATACTTAGGAATCTTTGATAAATCTTAAAATGACTATCTGTTCATAATCCTATTGGTGCAGTTTATAGGAGTTTCAACTAGCCAGCAGAGATATTGGGGAAATGGGATTTTATTTTTTATAACTCAGTTTCAGTCTTAGGGTCCCATTTTACATAAGTGGCAGAGACTTACTCGCAGTCGGCTGGGGGGTGGCCTGTGCACCGTGTCTCAGTGACTGAGTCACTGAGACGGTGGGTCGGGGAGCTGTCTAGTGCTCAGCGTCCTCTGTCTGTGCAGCGCCCACCGGTGGGGGCTTCGTGCCGTCTCGCCTGCCTTCATTCTTGAGTGTGAAGAAGGCTTTCGGGTGCTTCTGTTACATTCCTGTGGGTTGAATTGGCCCCAAATGTCGGGACACGCTCTTTTCCCCATGAAACGGCCCTGCCCCAGCTCCCCAACTGAAGCTCAGCCCCTGCTCCACTCTGGCTCCGCCTTCCCAACGTGAGGGAGCGGTGCGCGCATGCGCGGCAGTGCTATCACGGAATTTCACCCCAATAGTTTACTTCTGCAAGTCCTTTCAGTTTTACTAAAGACCTAAGATTTATTTTTAAAGATTTTATATATTTATTTTTAGAGAGGGGGGAAGAGAGGGAGAGAAACATCCATCACTCGGTTGCCTCTCCGAGACTAGGGACAAACCCACAGCCCTGTCACGTGCCCTGACCTGGAATGGACCTGGTGACCTTGACCTTTTGCTTTTCAGGCAGAAGGACCTGAACCAACTGAGCCACAGCAATCAGGGCGAAAGGCCTAAGATTTTGAAACTAAACCCTGGAGCAGTTTGCTGTCGGTGGTCGCCCCGAGGCAACGAGAACAGATTAGCGGAGCTGAAGAGGGGCCGGTGAAATAGTGGAGAGTGAAACAAGGTGAAGCCTTGATTAATATTTCAAAAAAAGTAGTGTGCTACGTGTGTGCGTTCAACTCTTACGTGCTTGCTTACTGAGCCCCCCCGAGTGTGCGGGCACCGCACTCGACACTGGACACCAGAAGCCCGCACCTCGGCCGCCGCCTCCAGAGCAGACAGAGGGCACGCACAAAGGGGCAGCTGTGAACCTGGGGTCAACTACGGTGAGCAAACACTCACCCTCCCTCCCCAATTACAGAAAATCGGCAGTAAAGGGTTTCTCTGAAGGCAAACAATGACGCTCTTGTAAGTAGAGGCTGTGGCAGCCACGGAATGTTGGAAACTGGGAAGCAGGTGACAAGTGGCCCAACTGACGTCACAACAGAAACCAACCAACACGGGCAGGGGGGAAGGCTGAGCTGGACGCCGGGCCTCAGAGATGCTTAGAAGTACCCGAGCAGGGGCAGGCGGTGCCGACACCGGGAGGGTCGGGGGCAGGTCATAAAAGAAACAAGCCCCCAGCCAAGATGTGGTCAGCCGTCTTCTGCGGGGAGCCAGCTGGAAGCAGAAACATGGAGACAGACAAGAGCCAGGGGAACGACCCAGCCAGACCACCCTTCAGGGTCGTGTACCGACCTGTTCTAGTCACTGACGGGCAAGGGTCACTCAGCACCTAGGGACAGTCTGTGCCATGACAGATAGAACGAAGTCTAACAAACGGTTGGATAGAAACAACGTATGGGGCAGAAGGACACCACAAACATGCGAACAGCACAGCTGACACCCTGGCGTGGTAGGGAGGGGCAGACACACATCTGGGAAAGGATGAGAAGGCTATAGAATGGGGCTATTCAGAGACCAAAAACCTGCTCTTTGAAGTTAAATATAATAGAAAATTTCAGAAGCAAGTTTGGGAGAGGTTTGAGGAAATCTTCCAGAAAGTCAGTTGAAAAGAAAGAAATGGGAAATGGAAGAGACCAGGAAAATGTTAGTGTTTGGGGAGCCCAACGCCCTGAGAGTGGGGGTTCCAGCAGGAGAGGGTGGGGTGCGAGCAGACTGGGCCCTGGGCTCTGAAGTATCATCGTGAAGCGTCATCGCTATCTCCCTGAGCTCCGGCCCGGAGCTCAGACCCGAGCGAGCACTCGGCGCCCCGCACAGGGCCACGGGGACAGAACCTCCCCCCCCCTCCGCCCCCCGAAGGTGAGCCAGGCTGGAAGTGCAGGCTCTGGGAGGTAAGGGCAGGCCCTGCAAGGAGGCTGCACACAGGGACAGCCCCCGGCCACAGGGCCCAGGCCCCCTCCTCTGGTTGTGACTGGCACAGCCCTGTAGAAGTTCAGATGGAAAGTGATGTCAGATCCTGGTTTCTGTTCCCTGTCAAATTTGCTAGTAAGTATGAAGGCACATTAAAGACAGTTCAGACCTGCAAGTCCAAAAAAATTTTACCTCCTTTTCAGAAAACTACTGGAGAATGGCTTTCATAGCAGAAGGAAATAAACCCGGAAGAAAGAGGATCCAGGAAATGGGACCTACGAACAGGAATGAGCCAAAGGGATGGATGCCCAGGTGGGTTGTCCCAGTTCACCTGGGCCTGCAGGGGCCAGGTGGGGGACTCACAGCTGCGAACCTGGGCCCCGCGTATCCTGGAACCTGTTAACCTGTGTATCCTGGAAGCTGGTCTCCAGGATACCAGGGAGGGGACCCCCATGTGGAGGGCTGGCTGCAACTTGAAACAACCGGGCCAGGCAGGGAGGAGAAGAGGACTCTAGAGCGGGGGGGAGGGTCTGGAACTACGCCCGGGGGAAAACACGCACACGTATGTACACACATGTCTGTCTGTGCGCCTATTTCCTGGGGACTTTGAGTGCTTTAACTAAATCCCTCTGGGGGGAAGAGTTTCAGGATAAGCTGTGGATGTGTTACAGGACGGGGGCCTGGCCCTGAGCAGCTCCGCCTCTGGCCAGCGGCAGTGTGCGGGTTCCTGACTCCACGTGGGGAAGGTTTCACAACAGGCGTTCAGGTGACTAAGGGTACGTTTGTCAAAGCCAGGAACAGCAAGACGGGGGGGGGGGGTGCTCGGCACACAGGAAGCAGCAGGAGAGCCAGACCCAGCTGCCCCAGCTCACGAGGACGTCAGAGAGAAGGGGGCTCTGGGGACAGGCACGTGGGGTTGTCCTGAACTGAACTGCTGCTGCCCACTGCTCCCCTGGCTGCAAGCCTTGGGGTCCCTGAGAACGTAGGAGAGGTGTGACCGTGGGGGGAGAAGAGAGGGCAGAACTCGGAGAAGGGGATGGCTGGCCTGCTCTTTGAAGGGAGGGTGTCCCCTGGGTCCTTTGTCCTTAGGCTCTCTCTCCTCTCTGCCGCAGGCAGAGGTCTTGGGGGAGGTGACGGCGGAATGTGCACCGGGGCTCCAGGTGTGCCCTTTCCAGGTTGTGGTCTCCGCTGATTGGCCAGCCCTGGGTCCATAGTCATCGTGCAGCTGGTCCTGACGTCACCACCTGGTTTCACTGCTCTTCTGGGCCCGGGGCTGACACATCATCAAGGCCTGGATGTTCGCTCCGGGCAGGTGACCTTCTGCATCCAGCTGTACTTCTGGGGCCAGTGGGCTCAGCTGTCCGTCTCGGCGTCCCTCCTTGTCCTGGCTCGCTGGCCGTCTCAGGCACACGGTCTGTGAGAGCAGTGCGGTAGCGGGGACAACCGGGGAGGCCAAGTCCTAGAGGAAAGTGAGGTCAGAGGGCATTAAATTAGCACGGCCCCTCCATGCGTGGTTACGTACACAGTCACGATACCGTCCATGCCGAGCACCGCCCAGGGAGGGATCAGAACTGCCGATCCAACGGAGAAGAGGAGCGAGGGGGCTGTAGAGAGAGAGGGCTCCCGAGCTGCTGCCGTGATTGGTGGCTGTCTCCCGGGCATGGTGGCAATAGACGCTGTCCTTAGGGAAAAGAATGTCACTTAAACACCTGGGGCCCAATCCCAGGGAAAAAAGTTAAAAAGTTGAGAATATCCACTCTGGAAAATGGAAGTTAGGAGTGGGACTACGTAAGACAGGAGACTTCTTCAATTGCAAATGTGTTAGAAAAGCTTGTCTTTTAAGATTATGAGTGTGAATATCTTTGAAAGAATTAACATGAAATTACAGTCAACTGCTTGTATTTTAACTTCATTTGTATAACATTTTATCATTCCCAGTTGTTATTTTAATGGAGTCAAATGGGTTAGTTTTTCTTATGATTTGTTCTTTGTGGTCTTAATTTCTTCGTTAATGCAATATCAAAACACGACATAGGGTGAAAGAATTGCTAAAGTACATATACGTGTGTATGTATGTATGTGTAGTATATTACTAATTATATGACATTTGAAACATACCAAGCAATGCTTCATATGTGTTTATTAGACACACAAATAACTAAGATCCATAAGACATAATAATGGCAATACTATTCTGTCTGCAACATTTTATTTCTTTATTTTACAATCTGTTTCCTTAATGAGGGATTCATTGTGAGAAGACTTAATTGGTAACAAGATATTTTTTTCACTTTTCTATAGTTTAAGATATTTCATATTAAAAAGAGAATCTACTGGCAGTCACAAGACAGCCAGGCGAGGCTCATGGAGAGGAAGGTGCTTGGTTCTGGGGACCCGAAGAGGGCCCCTCACCCAGCCTGGGGCTGGGGGTCAGCTCGGAAGGACTTGGGGAGGTGACGACATTCTAGTGACAGCCTGGAGGTGGGGGCCTGCGGGTGGGCCGGGCGGCGGGGCAGTGCTTCCCTAAGAAAGTGCCGTGTGTGTGTGTGTGTGTGTGTGTGTGTGTGTGTAGGACATAGTAAAGGCCCTGCACGCCTCTCAGGCAGGTCTGGGCCTCACCCCCGGGAAAGGGCAGCAGCAGGGCCTGGAGCCTCGGCCAGGAGTTCAGTGTCTGTACGTGACTGGTAGCAGCTGGAGTTCTTTACGTGTTTGTTTTCTCCCGCATGACGATGCCTTCGGGCCCGTGTGCCTGTCTGCCTTCCTCAGCCGCCTTCCCCGCCTCAGTCCCGCCGGGACTGCCTGCATCAGTGCCCAATCCCTGTCCCCTTGGTCCAGGGGACCCAGCCCTCCCTGACCCTGCGTGTGCCAGTGCCCTGCCTGCCTGTCCCAGTGTGGCCCCAGCTCACAAGTGTGAGGACCTGACAAGGTTTTCCCCCTTTCCTCAGCCTTCTGTGCCCAGCCCCTCCTCCTCTGTCTCCTGGGATTCCCGGGCCCTGTGTCACTGAGCCCCAGGCCACCTGGCCGCACTGCGTGTGGAGCGAGGACAATCGAATGTGTCATTTCCCGACCTCGTGCAGCTGGAGAGAGGGCCCTGCTTGTGCTATGAACCAGTGGGTTCACTGTGGCGCGGGGGGCGAGACGCACTTTCTCAAAGGCGGTTTTGGGGAAACACGGAGACACTTTGCCTCACTCGTGGGGTGTGAAGGCCCCTTCTGGTTGGTGCTCTGGGTCCCCCGCTTGCCCTTGGGAGAGGGGCAGCCGTCCTTCCAGCCAGGAAACATCACTTGATTTTGGTGTTACGTGCTACTTTTAAGTGTCATTTTCTGACCGAGATGACCATAAACCTCTACTGATTGTAAGCACAAGGGGCCACAGTCAGACTGTGAGGACACATTCTGGGGAGGAGAGGAAGTGGCCAGCGGGAGGCCATTGTGATGGCCAGTGGGCAGAGGGAGCCGGTGCAGGCCTGGGCGGGTTCTCCGAGCCCACCACCTTCTGTGCGGTGTGGGGGGGAGGGGTTGAAGGCGCAGACGCACTGCCAGGGCTCTGCAGGAGCCCCTCTTTGCCTGTGATGATTTCAGGGGGACGGGGACGGGGAAGAAAAGGTCGCTGTGTGCTGCCACACTGAGGAATAGGATTCTGCTCCACCGCCAGTGACCTGATCTGAGTTAATTTCTGTGAAATGCATGAGGTCTGCGTCTATGCATTTATTTTTTGCACTCAGACGTGCAGGTGTTGCAGCAGGCCTCGGGGACAAATGACGGGTGAGGTTTGGGCAGGCTGGTTCCTTGTCCTCGGCAGGGGGTCCTGGCTGAGACGTGAGCCGAGGGCGGGGAGCTGGAGGGGCTCAGAGCTCAGGAGGCAGGTCTCAGCTGGAGAGGGGCATGAGGGCGTGTCATGTGGGGTGGCTGGGCTGGGTGACGCTGTGGCAGATGGAACACGGCGCGGGCTCCGCGAGGAACCCCTTACATAAAGGTGGCAGAACCCTGCCGTCACCCCACTGAGCCTGCAGATGGGCAGGCTGACTGAGCAGGTCCTGCGGCTGGTTTTGTTTCGTCTTCTGTGTCCCCTGTGTCAGTCCCCAGGACACAGAGTAGAGTTGTTGAAGGGCTCTCCGGGTGGAGAGGGCTCAGAGGACCCCAGGGGTGGGGGAGGGCCCTGAGAACGGCTGTGAAGCCTGGGGGGGGGCACAGGGGCGTGTCTGCTTTCTGAGTGGGGTGGGAGGGGGCTGACTCAGCTGCATGGAGGGTGAGGGATGAGAAATTGAAACCAGTCTTCCTGTTATTTCCAGGCGTCAAACAGGGAGCTTCTCTCCTCCTCCTCACCAGCACCCCAAAGCGGGAAAAAACCAGGCCACGGCCCAAGGCTGCACTGGTAAGACCATAAGGCAACACTGGACACACCCGAGAGACAAGGGCCCTGCAGAACCCAGAGCCCCCGCCTGAGCGCCCACCCACCCCCAGCCCAACGCTCTGCCAAGTCTTTCTGGAGTCCGGTTTCACGTTGTTCCCTTCTGAAGATCAGCAGTCATTCAGTTAATAGCAACCAATAACCGCTGTTAAAAATACCCATCCACACACCACAGTGGGGACAGTCATCCATCTGTGCTCCCACTCAAAACACTCAGGGAGGGCCACTTGAGCTGGGCAGAGCGCTAGGTTCCGGGGGCTGTGGTGGTCCGCCCGAGGCCTGGTTCCAGTCCTCCTACCGGCAGGCCGAGGACTGCTGCGGCTTCCTTTAACTCCCAGCTCCGAGGAGCTTCACCAGTTTAACACTCTCTGCCGGCAGGATTCCTAGGAGGATCTTCTACCTCATTACGAACCCAAGACCCACAGTCCAGGCTCCTGCTGGGACGTGTTTCTGGTTTACTGGATGCACACACTGTTTTGGATGAAAACAGTGAGATATCTCCAGCTAAATACCAGAGCGGTCTCTGCTTTTAGTTGCTGGTGAGCGCACGGGTCCCAGGGAGGGGAGAGCCAGCTGCCCCCTTGTAGGCCAGCACTGCTGCCACAGGACGAGGTTCTGAGACGGGTGGGGACCCACTGCCCCTACGGGCACTATGACCACTGAAATCTAAAGGGCCAGGCCTGGAAGGGGAGCTCATAGAAGGCCCGTGGCCTCCCAGGGTCGCCGCTGGGACTTCCCCACACGGAACAGAGAGGCAGGGGCTGGGCTGGGTGGGAAGGGCCCAGAGGAAGCGGAGGGAGCGGAAAGGCAGCCTGGACTGGACCCAGAGGGTGCACGCACACGGCAGGCCCCCACGCTGGTCGGTTTTGCTCCCGGCCTGCTGGGCCTTGGCCAGGGCCTGGTCCAGCTTATGCTCACATGTCTAGAAGTTCTAGACAACCACACCAGCGCTCCGTTTTTGACAAAACCTCCTGTGTGTTCCCCGCAGTGGACTGGTTTCTTTTGTCTTGTCCCGAACCTCCGCAGGAGTTGCCGAGCCCAGCCCACCTCCCTGCAGCATCTAGAGCAGCCGACTTCTGTCCAGCGGCCTGGGGGCCGCCCTGCTGTCTCCCGCCTCCCCATCACCCCAAATCTGCGAAGGGCCCTTCCTTCTAGCTTTGCCTTTTTGCCCTGGCCCAGCACAATATCTCGCAGTCCTTCCCTCTCTCCTATGTTCGCATTTTAAGTTGAATTCATGCAGGGCATCAATCAAACTTGAGTCCTATTACAGTTGTAGGGTGATTTTGAAGACAGAAACTAACACCAGGCAGAGGTTTGGGAGTTTCCCACCTAAGCCATCCAGCGCCAAGGGCCACCTGGGACATCCCAGCTGTTGACACTTTCAGAAACAAAAACAACGACCCAAAACTTAAAAACGAATTGGAAAATACCCTCCAATCCTCACGCCTTCTCTATCCCTAGGTCGAAGATGGCCTTGGCATAGTGACTGCCTGTTCCTGGAAAAAGACACCCACAGGCCGCTGCGTACTAGCGGGCAGACGGTCCAGGGCAGCGCCCCACGCCCGTCCCGCCGCCCTTCAGGAGAGGCGCCCTCTCGGGTCCCACCGCAGCCACAGCCCCGCCCCACCCGCCTGCCCGGCCTGGACGGGCGGTGCCCCACGCAGGCGCACTGGAGCCGGCGGGGGTGGGGGGGGTACGGGGCGGGGCAGGCAGCCGGGGGTGTTTCCGTTGCCCGGAGTAGCCGTCGGAGCCCTCCCGCTGCATCCCTGCGTCGTCCGCGCGCAGTGCTCCACGCTGCACTCCGCTCCGCTCCCGCAGGCTCTCAGTCCCTGTCTCTCTGTCTGGTGAGTGCGCCCTGGCCTGGAAAAGCGCCCTGCCGGCGGCTCGGGCCAAGCGGTCTCGGTCCCTTCGGTCCCCAGCCTCGGGGAGGGCGGGTCCCAGTGGCTCCGGGAGGTCGTCTGGTCTGTCCCGTTTCCAGCGCTGTCCCTTGTCTTGCAGGCCGCCTCCCTCTCCCGGACCTGAGCAGTCGCCATGGCACAGGTAAGGCCGCGCGCCCGTTTGCCAACTTTGTCACCGCGTCAGGGGACTTCTAGAATCGGCCCCGAAAGTTGAGGAGTAAAGAGAATCCGCCCCCGGGAGTGTGCGCCCGGCTCGCAGCGCCTCTCCCAGCCCCGACCCCCTCCTGCAGCGCGCCCCCGACCTGCTCTGGCGGCTCCTCGCCTGCCAGTGACGTGGCGGGGCTTTCGCGCTCTGCCTCCAGGTCCTGGAGAAGGGGCCCTCCCCAAAATCCGAAGACTCGCTAAAATTAGAACCGGAGCAGGAACGGCTCGGTCATGTGACGCGAGTGCATTTTTCCCCCTGGATTCCTTGGTTTCCGCCAAGTTCCCGGTGTTTGAGGCTGCGGGTGGGCGTTGGCTTTCTCCATGCTGGGCTTCCAGCGCCGCTTCTCCGGGTTGCTCAACCTAGTTTTACTAAAAGGAACTGTTCCTTAGGTTGGCTCTGAGGGTTTTTTTTTTCTTCTTCTTTCATGCAAAATATTAAACAGAAGATCTGCTTTTCTTAAGTAATGGACTGGGGGGTCGGGGTCCGAACTGAATTTGCCTCGGTTCTGTGTTGGGACTGGAGGGCCTCATCCTGGCTTTCCTCCCGGTTCTGCACATTTATCAAATATGTAGGAAAATATCGTTTGACGTATTTGAGAGCCTTTAAACATTGACCATGTTGTACAGTCTTTGTGAATAAAAAATACTACTGCTCAACAGTCCCTCCCCCCAAAAAAACCCCACCAAAACACCAACTTACTTTATGGGTCTTATCGATCTAAATGGCTTGTCAGAGTTCGGGTCATTTTTTTAAACAAGTGTTTTATGCGCACACAATGCCCTTCCTCAGAGTTCTTCTCTTCTCTCTAAAGCAGATCGGCTTACCTGAATCAAATGCGGTTCCGTGGTCTTTTCCAAGAGAAAACGGGAGGATTAAGATGGGCTGGCAGCTGTACTGAATTTGTACAGGACTCCTTTCTTAATCCCTCTGGTGCACTTAAGAAATATGACAATAAACCGGTCTCATGTTACTTTCAGTGGAAACTTGGGTTTAAGTTCTTCCCCGTGTAAAGGATACGTTCAGGTGGAATTGACTTTCCTCAGAATTATTTTTCCCATCTTGATACACGGTTGTGGTGATGTAAATGGTGATTTAGCAAGCTTCAGAGAATAATTCTCTTTGTCCTTGCTCATTTGGCCATTTCTTGAATCTCTCTTGTACGTTTACCCAGTGATGCCTGACAGTTTTCAATCAGTTCCTTTTAATTATGTGGACACTTGGCCCCAGGAAGCATCAGTGGGCACAGTTTTCTAGTTGTGGCCAGGAATGACTTTGAAGAGTGAAAATAGGGGGAAGGCCCTGAGATACACACAATGGGAGAGAACAGGGCCTTGTGTTACACAGTTACGTGTGTGATTTCTATCACAGTAGCACGCCAGGACTGTTTTCCTTCTTTTTTTTAAAGACTTTATTTATTTACTCTTAGAGATAGGGGAAGGGAGGAGAAAAGAGAGGAGCATCAATGTGTGGTTGCCTCTTGAGCGCCCCCTACTGGGAACCTGGGCCACAGTTCAGGCTTGTGCCCTGACTGGGGATGGAACCTGTGACCCTTTGTTTCGCAGGTCGCCACTCAGTCCACTGAGCCACACCAGCTAGGGTGCACACCAGGACTGTTTTTAATAAAAACCACGGTTTTTAGTTACCATGAGAGTTACAAGTACTGTTAAAGATGCAGCGTTGAATTTGCACTGACTTTGTTATGAGTCATCCTTGGAAGCTATTCAAGTACAACATACTGTTAAAATGTTTAATATTAAGACGGGTTATATTGTCTGTACGCACACAGCATGCAGAAAGCCCACATTTTGGAATTGCACTTTTCCTGTCTGCAGTTCCCTCCAGACCCCTGTGTACTTGGAGGGAAGCTTCGGTGTCAGGTTTCAACCGCCTTAGGTTCTACAGCGTCACCTCTGGTTGACCTACAGGTGTGGGGACTGGGGACCCCTGCTCTGGCCATCTGCAGACTCATGGCATCAGGTGCCTGAGTCTTAGAGGTGCACGTTTTGGCAGACTCAATCGTGTTATTAAAAATTAATGTCTCTTGTTTATGGAGCAGCTAAAATGCGGCCTTCCGCAGCAGTCGCTCTCGATGCTCATGAGCATCTTCCTTGCCCGTGTTTCTCTCTGTACGAGACTCGGGGCCCCTGGCTCGCTCGTGCGGGTTTCCCGTCTCAGGTTAGCGGGAGCCGTTTGTTTTCGCAGATCGTCTCACGTGTCGTGTTTAAGTGCTAACGGGGCATTCCGCATTCCTGGTTTGGGAAAATGGAGATTTGGCCGTATTTCGTAGGTGAACGATCCATTTAACACATTTTCCTTCAGTTTAAGGCTTTTGTGACTTTATTTCTCCTTAACATAATGAAATTCTAAAATATTGAGACTGTCCGAACTTAGTTTCATGTATAAGACTATTTATAAAGAGTTAATGTATTCAGGACAGCAGGAATGTCATAAAGGCAAAACCAGGCTACATAAGTTTTCACTAGAAACTTCATGAATATCAGAGTCACCTCCCCGGGGTGTAGTTAAACCGTACAAGGTTGGGTTAGGAATATTTTGGTTGGTTTGAAACCCCGGGCTGTGGGAATTTACACGGCCCAGGGTAAGTAGACAAGCAGGGTGGATGTGAGGGCTGTGAGTGAGTTCGAGGCGAGGGTCACCCCACAGAGGGGAGTGAGCGTGGGTTGCATCTCCTCACGCCGCTCACCCTGAGTCCAGTCTCCATGCAGTGACCAGGCCCCCCACTCCCCCGGGGTCTTAGGTGGCATTATCGGTCACCCATGGCCTCAGGTCCCGATTCCTGTCCTCGATTTGGAAGCTCAGGAAGCACTGGACCCAGCGAGGCGAGGCTGCCCCGAGGGCTCACTGGCTTCCGGAGCCTCCCCTCCCTTCCCTCCAGCGAAGCCCTGGGGGTCAGTGGTGGGCGTGGGCGCCCATCTTCTGGGTGTGCTTTGGGAGTGTGCACCGTGGGAGCGTAACAGTGCTCTTGCTTCGCAGATCCATTTCTGAGTAAATTTTGTTCACATAACCTGTGCACTATTCCAAAGCTTCACAAACACATCAGCTGGCTTTTTTTTTTTAATGTGTGCTCCTAAGACCTGTCTTGAAGTGTTTTTTGGATCCAGCCTTTCTGTGTGTAAAAAAAGCAACCCTTCCCTTGCCTTCTGGTTTATGTTTATCCATTTTGTTTTGGCATACCTGGTCTTTGAAGGTAGAGGACTTTTTCATTTAGAGCAAGAGAAGCACAGAGTGGGGAGTGTGGATAATTTTGAAGGTGGGTGTCAGAGGGGACTTGCATGTTTGGCCGGGCACCGTCTGAGCCTGCACGTGAGGTCTCTGGAGGGCTTCAGGGGCAGAGGAGGGTCAGCCCCTGCAGCAGCCGGAGGTCCCCGGGGGATGGGGGACTGAGCGACGGCAGCCAGGGAACCACAGGAAGGAGGGGAAGCCCTCTGTCTGAGTCAGGGCGAGTCACGCTGGCACAGCGCAGACCGTTTCGCGGGGGCGGGACGGGGTTTGGACAGGACATCCACCCCAGGGCTCTGCCCTCTGACTCATGCCTGTGCGTCACGTCTGTCCCCAAAACCACTGTGGGCCTTCGCCAGCTTGGGCGGTGACTCCGATCCTGTGGAATGTAGCAAATGTGGCCCGGTTGCTGGAAAGCCTCGGAAATGCAGCTGGCAGCCCGTCTCCTTCAGAGTTAGCGGCTGCGGTTCCGGGGGCACTGCCCTTCCGTCCACCGGTTCCTTCACCTCAGGGGTCACCTGTCTTCTCGTTCAGGGGAAATAAATCTGTTGTCTGCTCTGTCGCCCACCTTGCCCCTGCGCGTAACTTCTCCCTTTGTGACTTCTCCACAGCCCACAAACTGGATCGAGTGTTTTTCAAGTGTGTTTCTAAAAACGTTTCCATTAAGCCATGCTTTGTAACACGGGGGCCCCCAGAGCTGCTCTGCCTCAGGTCGCTGCTCAGTGTCCCTGAGTCTGGCCGTCACCGCCCCCTGCCCCCCGACACAGGTGCCCTCCCCTGACCCCCTGTGCGTTTGGACAGGCTTCCTCCCCTTCCGGAACTGCTCTCTCCTCTGCTTCCATCCTTCAGCTGCTTGGGTTTTCTTTTTGTTTCTGGGAAGCCGGGTGGCATCCAGGTCAGGACCCCTGTCCCAGCTCAGCTCCTCACTTGTCTGGTCACTTGGTGGTCTGCCAGACCGTCCTGGCCAGGGAGTGTCCCCCTGTGCCAAGGGGCTTCACTGGGACGGCCTGAGGGAGAGTGCTTCTCATTGCCCCACTTGGCAGGTGTTCACCGCCACTCCGACTGCAGGTGCCCTTCTCCTCTGGCTCTGGTTCCTGGCCCACCTTCTCCTGTTTCTGCCTGGTGACAGGCTCCGCTCCCAGCTCCAGTGCCCGCCCACACAGGACCTCATAAGGCTGTTGGGAATCACCCAGGGTCCGAGCTGCCTCCCGGCCAGGACCAGGCCTGGGCCGTTCCTTTCCACTGCAGCTGCTCCCGACCACAGGGGCTCCTTCCGCCTCCTCCTGTGGGCAGTTCCCACACGGCCTTCCTGTCCCTGGCATGGCCCATTTTCCTGTCCCCACTGCCGCCCAGGGGACACACCCTCGGAACTCCCCAGTCGCATGTCCTGAAGAGGGCGGCCCTTGAGGACAGATGGCTGGCACCTCCCAGCCTGGCTTTGCAGCCCCCACCCAGCCCTCCCTGGTTGGTGGAATATTTGCCCGTCACCGGGCCATCTCATTCTCCCGTGATTTTATGCCTGGAGCTGCCTCCCCGCACCTCTCCTCTCCCCACCCCGCCTGCCGACGGCACAGGCAACTCCCCAGACACCGTGGGGAAGTTCGTCCGATTTCTCCACACTCTTCCCACTTCGGCCCTTCCCCTCGTGCTCACGCCCCCTTCCCCTCTGGAGAGTGTAGGGCCGTTCTGCACTCGCTCCCTTTGCTCACACACTGTGTTCTCTTGGCTTTACCGACCCGGCCTTCCCCTCATGGTTGGTCCAGTGCTTGGCACGTGGGAGGCACTGAAAAACGGTGGTCGAGTGAACGAAGGAGCAGAGCCATGAACTAAATCATCCTCCAGTCCCGAGTCCTCGCCCCCTAAGAGGACTTGTGCTGACGGCTCCTTATGGTGACACCGGCGGTGCCTTCACAGAGGTGTGACGTGGTCCCACTGAACAGAGGCAGAGCCTTCCCAGCCCCCGCCCGCTCTGACGGGCCACCTTCTCAAACCCCAGCGGTTCACCTCCCACGGCTCTGCTCCCCTCGACTGTGCGGGCCCGTCTGCAGCCGCCAGTCTGCAGCCGCCCAGTTTCTCCAGCTGTAGAGCCTGCGGGTGGGACCCCGTTGCTCTGCGTGCGTTTGTAGACTTTGTAGACGGCGTGGCCGTGGTGTGGGCCTGGTGGTGGGCGCGTTTCCCAGCCGGTAGGATGGCAGGACGAAGCCCTTTGACTCACAGCCTCCCTAATGAGAGAAGGGGCAGAAGCCCGCCCCCCCCCCCCCCCCCCCGGTCCTGCCCCCAGGGGGCCGCAGTCCCCTGCAGCTCAGGGACAGAGCCCACGGGAGCCCCTCCCACTGTGTGCCCCCTGGGGCGGGCGGTCACCGGGAAACAGCCCTTGTGTCCTGGGCTGGGCTCTTGGCCTCAGGAGGACAAAATGGAGGCTTTCCTCTGGGCAACTGGTTGTCAGAGGGAGGAGGAGGGATCTTCCGTCCTGGAACAGGAGGAGAGAGACTACTGCTAGGAAAACCTGAGTCCGGCATCTGTGCAGGTGGCGGGAGAGACTTGACTCAAGACCATGGCAACACGGGAGAGAGATCGGGTTCCAGCCCCGATGCAGTGAAGAGGCAGTGGGCGGGGGGCAGCCGGGGCGCAGGGCACAGGGCGGGGGGACATCGAGGGTTGGGGAGGCTCCTGCCGAATGGGCCGAAGAGGGTCCCAGCAGACGGCGGCCTGCAGACAGGCTCCGCCACACGGTGGGGGGCGGGGGCAGGGCTCCTGCTGCCGCTGGGCGGGACCGGACCTCGTCCTAGGGGCCCTCAGAAGGGCCGCCTCAAGTTCGGTCAAGGACAGAGTCTGTCTGCCGTGTCCGTGTGCCCGTGTGCGGTGCAGGCGGCCACTCCGCGGGAGGGAGAGGCCGCCCGCGGGGCTGGGCTGCGGCGCTGGGTCCCTGCAGTCCTTCCCCGAGGCTCGCTCTCCGTCTCTCTTCTCACTTGGGTGGTGGTGGGGTGTCGTGGCAGGTGCTGGGGTGGAGGCTGAGGTCGAAGGGAACTTTCCCCTGGTAGTGGCGGTGCCTCCGGTCGCAACAACACACGTGTGACCGCGCACCTGGCAGGTAGTCTGGGCCCTCCCCTCGGAGGGAAGCGGGACGGCAGTGTGGAGGGACTTTGAGAGCGTTTGATGGTAAATACAAACACTGGGAGTCTTTACCGGAAGGTGAATGTGCGACTCGGTGTCAGGAAAGCGTCCTTCTGCTGACCGTCCAGTGACATGACAGGCACGCAGACGTGGTGGTGATCCGTTGTGAGTGCGGTAAAAAACGTGTCACGTCGGGGGGCAGCAGGGCGCCTTCGAAGGACCTCCTGGCAGGACCGCAGCAGGGCTCTGAGCCCAGAGACTGTGCTGTGCTGCCGTGTGCGTTTGCACGCGCCTCCCGGCTTCGTTGGGTCGTCTTAAAGTCCCTGCGACGTGAGCAGAAACAGGGCTGGAGGCTGTTGTGTGACATGAGTGTGCTGGGCGTGTGGCGCCTGGGCCAGGTCACGGCCGCCTGCTCCTGGACCAGAGGGGTGGGGGGCCTCCTGGGAGGGTGTCAGGAGGTGCTGGGGGCTTTGCCCCAGGGCGAGGACGGCGGGAAGAGGCCCTGGGAGCCGCTGCCACCGAGGCCCAGTGGGTCCTGCAGGGTCCTGCAGGGTCCCTGGGTTGGTGCTGCTGATACGCACGGTCGGCCGCCCACTTCAGATACGGCTGCACAGAGCAGACGGGCTGGTCAGTGGAGCCGAGGCTGGACAAGAGGGGGGCGGTGGCCCGCTGTCTCCGGTACGAGCTTTGCCGTGTCAGCCTTGCTGTGATTGACACCGCTGTCTCCTGCCGCAGGTTCTCAAAGGCACCGTGACTGACTTCCCTGGATTCGATGAGCGGGCCGACGCCGAGGCTCTCCGGAAGGCCATGAAGGGCCTGGGTAAAGTCCGCCTCCTCGGGGTTCTAGAAAAATGGGGCGTTGGTTTTCCCAAACGCAACGTCGTTGATTTGCAGGAGGACTCATTGGAGAATGTTTGGGGCTGTGCAGAAAGAGGGAAGGTTCACCGAGATGACAGAGTGACAGGACTGGCCGTCGGTGGCAGTCAGTGTCAGGGCTGGCAGCTGTCCGCTCTCCCCGGGCGGCACGTGGCGGAGGCCACGAGTGGACACTCCTGGGGGCCGGCGCTCTGCAGCCCTTCCCCGTCTGCACCCACGCCCGCCCCATTGCTCTGGTCCCGCACGTCCGGAGCCATCTGCTCTGCCCCCACCACCCTTTCCAGACCCTTAGGAACCTGTCTGCACACAGGTCCCGTTCCCAGGCCCCTGCACCAGGGCCCATGGGTGGGACCCCCTTCCCCAGACGGTCCACCCCACTGGTGAGCAGGACTCCCCGTTGCGGAGCAGGCCGGCGGGGTCGAGGCACCCCAGCCCGCCACTGTGCCCCCACACTGTGGTCTCTGAGCCACTGCCCTTCGCGGGGTCCCTGTTCTCCTTCCTGCTAATAAAAGCCTGCCCTTCTTCCTCTCGTCACTGTCTGTGACGACCGTCCGTCCTTCAAGTCGGGTGCCACCTTCTCCATGAAGCTTTCCCCAGACCCTTCCACCTCCTGTGGCTCAGGGGAGCCCCTTTGACCCCCACTGAACCCCAGACTGCCCCAGGCCCTGGCACGTCCTGCCTTCGCTCCCGGTTGGCCGTGTGCTTCCGTATTTGTTTCCCTAAACTGTAACTTGAAAGCAGGGTCGGCATCGCCATTGTCTCTCAGTCCCCAACACCTCGGGGCCGTGGAGAGCTGTGGTCTGAGCAGCTCTTTGTTGCGCTCCAAGGAGAAGTTGGTGCACTCGGTTTTTAAAAGTCGGGTGTGCCTTCCCCCTGTGTCACTGTGCGGCAGGGACAGGGGTGGGGCGTATGGGCAGATGCCACTGGATGTAAACGGTGCTGTGAGTTTTCTAGTTTAATCAGCTACGCAGCACAGCCTGCTTTCTGGGGTGAGGAACGGACGGGGCGGGCTGCAGAGACTGTGGAGAGAGGGGCGGGTGGGTGCCCAGCGGTGATGGGGGACCCTCCCTCGCAGGCACCGACGAGGAGACCATCCTGACCCTGCTGACCTCCCGCAGCAACGCGCAGCGCCAGGAAATCACGGCCGCCTTCAAGACGCTGTTTGGCAGGGTGAGGCTGGCCGCCCCTGGGGTACAGCGGTGGGTTTCTGCAAGAGCCTGAGACGTGTTGTGGCAAACATCACGTGTGGAACGATCCGGCCGTCCTGCTCCTTCTTTTGTTTTTCCAGTTGCTCAACTGCCCACTGTGGGCACACAGCTGCTTTTCCCTGGGTGATGGTCGGAGGGACAGCGCCTCCTCTGTGCCTCCCTCCGGGGCTGTTCCGGTGTGTGTTCCGGGCTGCCGGCCTCGGTCACACTGTGTTTTGTTGTGTGGAGACACAGCCTTGGTGGCTTTTGGGAGTGAAACTTGAATTAATGAGTTTTTAATTCATGCATTTAAATGCTCTTACCTGGTTTAGAATTCGAAGTAAACATTACATTTGTTACTCAATGAATGAGGGCCTGCATGAAAAACTTAGATGTCCTTTCAGTATTCAGAAAATTTTCATTTCTTGTTTCATGGAGAAACAAAGGCAAAGCAAAAAAAAAAGTCCATGTGGCGGGGGTGGGAAACACTCCTGTTTGATGACCGGAGGCCAGCTCCCCCGGCCCTTGGCCTCCGGCCAGCACTGTTGGGGCAGGAGAGGCCAGACTCTGCCCTGTGTGGAAATGCATGTGTGATTTTGGGGGGGATTCTCATGCTTCTCAGGACAGTATTTTTTAAAAAATAGATACTTTTGAGCACACTTTTAAAGTATTCATCCATTTTTTTAACTCTTGAAGTAAGAAAAACATCCCTTGGTAATCGTGACCTTCAATATGCACGTGACTTTGCTTTGTCTTGCGGGGTCGGTGGGTGTGGGGCCGGGTCTGGAGCTGCGGGGCCTCCCCGTCCTCGGCGGGGGCCTGGTGCAGAATTAATTCCTCAGAGTGGCGGCTCCCGTTCCCGCGTGGGGAGAACCTCTGGAAGGTTCTGCCTGGCTGACTCCTGGGTGTTTCCTGTGAGTTAGGACCTTCTGGACGACCTGAAGTCGGAGCTGACCGGGAAGTTCGAGAAGCTGATCGTGGCGCTGATGAAGCCCTCCTGGCTGTACGACGCCTACGAGCTGAAGCACGCGCTTAAGGTACTGGGGTCGCGGCTCCCGAGCAATGTGGTTCCGTTCTGGGTCGGTGATCACGTGACCCGCTTTTCATGTCAGAAGTATTGGAGTTATTCCTGCCAGGGTTTCTTGGAGAACAGAACTGAGGAGTCAGTGAGAAGAAAAAAGAGAGGAAAGCACAAGTGTGTCATTTACCCCTGACTGTGTAGTTAACTCAATAATTGGGGCTCTTTACATTTTTAATAACTTTTGTAGCCTTTTGTATTTTATTTTCATGCCTGTCTTTAAAATGTTATGGATTAGGTATTTTATCTTCTAAAATAGAAACTCGGCTGATTGGGTAACAATCACATCATTAATCATCTTAGTTAAAAAATAAAGCTGCAGAGAACTGTCGGGTAGGGAAGGGGGGAAGGCTTTCCTAGAAGTAGCAGGTGAAGTTGTTACGAGTTCACTGTAGCAGGTAAACCCTGTGTTTCCCTTGACGGGTGGGAGGAACACTGTAGCAACACTGTAGCAACACCTGCGCCCTGCGACATTTCTTTGGATTTAGGGAACAGGAACCCGCTCACTCATTCAAGGTTTTGAGTTTGAAGGAGGAAGGAAACAGATTGAGCAGCAAAGACAGCTGGCGGCTCAGGGAGCCTTCTCCGGAGGGAGGAAGGAGGGTCGCTGAGTTCAGAGCCGCTCTGTGCTCACGGTCCTCCCTTCCTGTGGTGGCGATGTTGGGACAAACCCAGTCCGAGGTCATCGGGAAAGGGCATCTTTGTGGAGGGCTTCTGAAATGTCAGCAGCGGCGGGGCTTCTGCCAGAGCAGACATCTCGGTCTTTCCAGTGCTTGATTTTGGCTCGAGAAATAGACAGATGAAGGGAATAATGCTTAAGCATCCTGTCTTTTAAAACTGAGTCTGGCTGTACCGTTGGTTGTGTCTCCTGATGTATCAGTGTTGGCATGACTTTCGCAGTCAGGAAAAGGGAAAGTTAGTTTTCAGAAACCCGGAAAGCAAGTCCCAGTTCAGTCTGCAATCACGACCGCTGCCGCAGGGCCTCTCTCTCTCCCCCGAGGACCTAGTGCAGGGCGGGGCTCCGGTTCTGAGACCCGAGTTGTTTATGGGTTGGGGCCCCTCTGTGTGAATCCATGCAAAGGTTACATTTTTACTAGTTCAGCGTCTTTATTATGTCTGCTTCATCGAAATGTTTTACTTTTATTTAGAATTAAACGGATAAAACCACAATTTGTATAAGCCGTATGTCTGTACGTGCACACTTATAGAAACGTTGTTTCTCATTAGACAGAAAGGGATGAAGAGGATTAATTGGCTGTTTCTTATTTCTGTCCCCGGTGGAACTCACTGTGCGTGGAAGTGGATGTCACGTTGGGCCGTCTTTATGTAACTCTGCACTTGGCCGACGTGTGTTCTAGGAAAACCACTTTCTTTGTAACCTCACTGACACGTTTTTCCCTGTGAAAACTGCGTCTCCCCACAGGGCGCTGGGACGAACGAGAAAGTGCTGACGGAGATCATCGCCTCCAGGACCCCTGAGGAGCTGACGGCCATAAAGAAGGCTTATGAAGAAGGTACCGGTTCCAGCTGTTTCCCTCGCGGCCACCGGAGCGAGGGCAGGCCCGAGGTTCCTAGGCCGGCAGGCGTGGGCGCGGGGGCCGGGGGAGGGGTGCAGGACGGGAGGAGCGGGCCGGTGCCCCGCTCTCTCCTCCAGCCTGGTCTCTCTTTGAGACTGGACCGGGCCCCGCCTGGGAGCTGTGTTTGGTGTCATGGTCGGACACCCTTTCTGAGGCTGAGGACTGAGCCTCTGTGCCACCAGTGATGGGCGGGTGTCCTGAGGGCACAGTGCCTGCTGGGGTACCCCCCGCCCCCGCTCCGTCGCGTGGCTGTCACGAACCACAGGGAGGACTCACACCACGCAGTTCCTGTCCTCGGGCGTTTGCGGGTCTGTTCAGGGCTGGCACGGCCTGGCAAATGGCACCAGGGTAGTGACACTCATACCAGAGTCAGACACCAAAAACACTTAGTGCAAGAACCCGCCCAGTCCCGGGTGCCCAGAGGGGCTGCAGGGCGCGGCAGCGGCTGAGCAGGGCTTCCACATGGGGCAGGTTTGGTAGGTGAGGAAGCAGGGCGTTTTCCGCCCCCCACCGTCTGCAGTGTCGTGGAGACTGGCCTGCAGAAAGCTTATCCAGGGACCAGAACCTGGCCGTTCTGTCCCTGGGGGAGGGGGTAAACTGAGGCAGCCCAGCCAGGCCACCTGCAGCAGGAGGTTGCAGGTGGCTGGGGAGCAGTCGGACTTGACTGGAAGGCGTGGTGGGTTCCGAGGCAGCGGGGGCCCTGCACTGGCAGCTGACTGACTGAATCGCGTTGCTCTCTGGGGCCTTTTCCAATAGAAGTTTCTGGCTTTTAAACTCTGAGTGCTGTGCAGCGCGACAAGGCGTGTCAGCGCCTTGGTGTGGGGAGGGCCCTCTTCAGTGGTGGCCGTCCAGGAGCCGGCGGGAAGGGCTGGCCGCTCCCACGGCCTCTTATTCTGTAGCTGGAAATCTCGGTGGGAAGGGGCACACTTCAAAGTGGCACTGCGCTCTCGGAGTTAACTGTGTTTGCTGCAGAGGAAAGGTGCCTTCTTATAAAAGTGGAAGGGAAGGCCGTGCCCACAGAAAGAAAACTCAGACTGTTAGAGGGCAGCTTTCAACCAGCAAGAATGTTTAAAACACGCTGCAGCCGATGAGCCACTCAGGGGCATGACCTCTTCCCTTAGCCGTCCAGTAAAAAAATGACAACAGCCAACACAACAATGGCCGTCTGGCGTGAATGAATCAGAACTGCACGTATGTTTTTTGTCATGCTGGCAAAATACGTATTTTTCGGTGTGCTGCAGAATTTTAGTAATTTCCATTACTAACAGAAGTAGCTGGAAGCGGTGGAGAATCGCGGTATCAGAGGACGTAAGACCGCTAAGACTAATGTAAGCCATTGAAAGAAAGCAGGGCCAAGTTCAGCGTCGGGATCGATGGGACCGCGGAGGCTTTCTAGGCCTCCTGTGTCTTCAGCTTCGTAAGCACGGCGGCCGAGAACGTTTCTAAGAGGCTGAGTCATGGTTTAGGCTTGAACTGAGTGCTTCGGGGAAACTGGACCTTGTTTTCGTCCAGCCCACCCACTTAGGCATTTGCTTTCCCAGTCGGTAGAGCACAGCGCGGAGAGCAGGCGTTGCCCACCCGAGACTCCCCCTCCGTCTCTGCCCTTTGACTGATGGGCCTGGGGGGGGGCTTTCGTGGGGGGAAGGGAGCTGTGAGCAAACACGCTGTCACTCTGTTGCAGAGTACGGCTCCAACCTGGAGGACGACGTGGTGGGGGACACCTCGGGGTACTACCAGAGGATGCTGGTGGTGCTGCTTCAGGTACGGGGGCGCTGTTAGCGTTTTGATTAAAAATGTAACAGTCTGAAGCTGGAGTGGCCTCAGTGCGCTCACCGAAAATTACTTTAATCACTTCTGGCACTTAATTGTTCTGACTGTTTGGTGTCTGTGTTGGCTTGTGTTTCAGAAGATCTGGCCGGAACTCTTAATAGCTGGCTCATAGTGTTTTGGGATATCACTGCCCTCTTTATGTGCAGACTTTAAGTTGCAGCGGGGCGGGTTGGCTTTGGACGGTGCTGTGTGAAAATGTGCAATATTGTAAGGACTGATCCTAATTGAAGCACATTTTTCCTAAGGAAAAAAGCTCTATGCAGTGGTCGGGTGGCAGTCTTGTCGCGTTTGCATGGTGATGCTCCTGTAGTTTAGTGACAGGACGATTCTGTCTTCCAGGCTAACAGAGACCCCGACACTGTCATTGATGAGGCGCAGGTGGAGCAAGATGCTCAGGTGAGTGAGACCGGACGGCTGGTGGCCGCGCTGTGGCCGACAAATGAGGAGCAAATCCGTGCTCACGAAGCACCTTCCGGCCGTGTTGTGACGGCATCTCAGACCGCCTGCCGGGCAGAGGGCCCCCGGGGGAGCACCGTGTTTTGCTGTGAATAATGTGCACCCGTGTTTTTGTGCGCATCACACATAGGATTGTTATGTCCATTTTTACAGCCATGGCATGCGATCATTATGCCCAAGTATAATGCACGTCCTTATTTTTCCCTCAGAACTTTGGGTGAAAAAGTGTGCATTACACACAACAAAATACGGTACATTTCTCTCATTTTGATGTGGCCAACAAAATGCTTTATCCCAAAGCCGAAATGAGTTAAAATGAATCACATATAAATAGCGAGTTCCGCCTCGGTCTGCCGCTTTTCCGGGCTAATGAGCACTCGCCAAACAACCACCAACCAACAGCCCACAGGTGTGGCTGATCCCGAGGAGCAGGCAGCAGGTCTGGGAGCGGCAGAGGGTAGAGGCGAAAGTATTTTAGGGGTGGGTGGTGCTTTATTCTACAGCAGACAGCAGATAGCTGTAGGATCCAGAAGCACCTCCGCCTCCTTAGATGGCGCTCTAACTGGGCTTGTTGTTCGGTCGGCTGATCTCTGGTGACTCCCTGGTGAAACTGCGCTGCAGTGTGCCCGGTCCCCACTGTCACCGTGGTCTCACCAATGGGGGTGTGAGACTTCTGAATGGAGAGCAGTGCGGACAGCAAAAGGCTCTCTTAAAAGCTCTCGACGAGTTTCCCTGCCGAAACCCAGCCAGGAGCCCCTGGGGGTCACCCCCTGGGGGTTGAACGGGCAGTAGACGACCTGCTGTGCTTTGTAACGTCCGTGCGTGCTGCACGGACCTGCCCCCCTCCCCGCGGCGTCCCGTGGGGGCTGTCTAGGATACAACCCTGTCTGGGTTTTAACAAGTTACCCACATCTCAGGACATGGACTGTGACTTAATGACGATGTTTGTGTGTAACTCTGCGTTTTCAGTAATTATGTGGATACTGGGAAGCACACGTTTTTCTGACGTAAAAAAGAAAACTCGGAACGCAAACTGTTCAACAAGTGCGTGTGAAGTGCCTGCTAGGTGCCGGGCGTGGTCCTCCACCCACAGCCTTTGCACACGGACCGCGATCCTTCAGGAACGTGGGGCCGGTCTGTGCTCCGGTTACCTTCCAGGTGCAGGGAGGGAACAGGAAGTCCCTTTCCGTCAGGCGGGTCAGGTGGCAGGAACAGCTGCGGCGCAGGCCCAGCCAACAGGGCCCACAGCTTGGCTCCTGGTCAGTCCCTTCCCTGTCCCTGGTGGGCGCCTACCGCTTCCTGCAGCCCTGCCCTCGCTCCCGAGAGACCAGAAGCCACGGCAGATGCTCTGGGGACCCTTGCCTTCTCCGTGTTAAGCCTTGACCCGCCGGCCTCCTGTGCGGGCTCCAAAGGAGCCCCAGACACAGCTCCCGGGTCTCTGAGTAGGAGTTGGTAGAGCCAGAAGGTGTCAGGTGGTGGGCAGGCGGATTAACAGGTAGAAGCCACGTGAGATGCAGAGCCTGGGGACCAGGGCAGGGAGCGGGGTGCTAGCCGAGGTCGGAATCTCCCCAGGCACTGTTCCAGGCTGGAGAGCTTAAGTGGGGGACGGACGAGGAGAAGTTCATCACCATCTTCGGAACGCGGAGCGTGTCTCATCTGCGGAGGGGTGAGTGCGGAGCAGGTACTGACGGTGGGCTGGGCTCGGTGTCTCTCCTTTTCGGTGGCCTTGAGAAACCTCACCGTTCCCCTCGCCGCTGCTGCAGCTTTTTCAGAACTGGAGATCCTTGTCTACCCAGTGCTGTCCGGGGGAGGGAGAGGCCCTAGACTGTCACTCCCAGTAAAAAGCCACGGGGCTGGGTTCCCTAGAAGCGTTTCTGTCTAGGTGGTGCTAACCAAAACCTCGTCTTTGGATAGTCATCTGTGTGTGTCATATCAGGCAGGAATTAACACAGTGTGGCAAGTGACAGGAAACCCTAGGTTTTAAAGCCCCTTGTTGCAAACGTGACAAGACTGCCACCTGACCGGTGCACGCATAGAGCTTTTTTCCTTAGGAAAAATGTGCTTTAATTAAGATCAGTCCTTACAGTATTGCACATTATCACACAGCACCATCCAAAACGGTGGCTTTAAAACCTGGGCTTTCTGCCTGGCTGGCGTAGCCCAGTGGATTGAGTACTGACCTGTGAACTGGAAGTTTGCTGGTTTGATCCCGTCAGGGCACATGCGTGGGTTGTGGGCCAGGTCCCCCGTTGGGGACATGCAAGGGGCAACTGATACACATCGATGTTTCTCTCCCTCCCTCCCCCTTTCCCTGAAAATACGTAAATACAATCTTAAAAAAACAACAACTGGGCCACCTGTAGTAGATTCCTTGTAGTGTTTCGGTGCCTCATTTTCACAAGGTGGCTGCCGTAGCTCCAAGCATAGCAACCATTTTCTCAGCAAGAAGAAAGAAGTGAATGAGTCATATCTATGACTTCTAGTAAAGAGAGAAAGATTTCTCAGAATCCTTTCCAGGAGAGTTATCCCTAGGTCTCATTGGTTATAACTAGTAAGGTGAGGCTGAGAAATCAGTGAATAAAATATCTGTAATCAGTTGTTTAGGGCCTGGCGCAGCGAGGCTCTGGACAGAATCAGAGATTTGCGTTTGGTGGGACCACACCCGGTTGGAGTCAGTGTGTCCTCTGGGATCGGTGACCCTTCCGTGATGAAACCGCCATTCTGTTCTGCAGTGTTTGACAAGTACATGACCATATCAGGGTTCCAGATCGAGGAGACCATCGACCGGGAGACCTCTGGTCACTTGGAGCAGCTGCTCCTTGCTGTCGGTAGGTACCTGTGCCGTGGATATGGTGTTTATGGTGTTAAGAGCTACACAAAGTATTTTACTCAATTTACGCTGTGTCGGAGACAGCCAGCTGTTTCTTCATGAACAGAATGGTGAGCAGACTCCTCCGTTTCCAGTGCGGTGTCTGTCCCGACGTGGGGAACGCGTGGTTACCTGGTCAGCTCATCCAGTCCTGTGGGCGTGCGGGGAGGGCTGTTTCCGAACGGTTCTGAAGCTGCACTGAGAGGGCTCTGCTCCGCCGTGAGCGGGGCCGGGGGGCTTTCTCCCAGAAGCCTGTCGCTGTTGCTCTGAGTCCCGTGAGGGTCGGGTCCCTCTCGGTACCGTCCTGGCTGCTTTGCGGCAGCTGGAGAAACCTGTGTCCCCTTGGGTGTGTTGAGAGAGGTGATGCTGGGCGTTTCAGATTGAATACTTTGGGAGTTCACTTTAGCTGAGTGTTCTGAACAATCTGGAAAACTTGGAGGCCCGAGGGTGAGCAGCGATTGTAGAGTCACGTAGTCTCCCAGTCCAGGGGCAGTCTTGCCGGCGAGTGCCCTACGGTGCTGGTTCCCCTGAGGTTGGAGTGAAGGCTCCGCTGCTTGCTCTGAGCTCATGGTTTCGAGTGCCCTCTGTGCCCTGGGCGTGGGGGGCACGGGCCGCCGGCGCCGGGAGCAGCACCGACGGCGGCCTCTCTCTGAGTCTGTAGCTCGCGGACGTAGCTCAGTGATCAGAACACGCTGGTGGTCGCTGGTGGCTGTTTCTCTAAGCGTCGGAAAGGGGATTTACCCCCATCCCCCTTGGAGGACTGTTACTTTTGCACGGTGAGGAATTTCCACGTGAGAGTTTCTGGAGCTCGGCAGATGGAGGACTGAGCAGCCCGCACAGCAGACGGGTGCAGGCTCGGGGGACTTCGTGCCTGTCACCAGCTTCCCACTGCCGGGCGCACTGCGTGCTGCTCTGCCCGCATCTCGGCTGTCACAGGACACGGACAGGACACTAGGTCTCAGTCACAGGCGGACATCCAGGGTCTGGGAAGGCTCGGCAGAGCAGGAGACTGGTGGCACTTGTGGGCTGGATTGGGATGAGACTTGTAACTTTCTCGGGGATGCAGGAGGTAGTGACAGAGCACCCGGAGCTGCCACAGCCGCTAGAGCCGGCAGGTGCTGGAGGACCCAGTGGCTCCGCCGGTGCCCCCACACCCTACGGCCCGCTGCTGTGCCTGAGGATGCGGAGGGCGGCCCAGCCCGGCCAGGGGGGGCGGGGGGGCCGCCGTTCCCTCCCGCGCCGGTCCTGCACACTCGCAGGTGGGGGCACCGCGGCGGAGCACCTTGGGTCTTCAGTGGCCTGAGCCGTTCCGTGGCCTTGGCCCTGACGCGCTGTCCCCTCTCCCCACAGTGAAGTGCATCCGCAGCGTGCCGGCCTACCTCGCGGAGACCCTCTACTACGCCATGAAGGCAAGTGTGCGCTACCGGGCCCCTCTCTCTGGTTGTCGTCCCCCTGCCCCGGGATTGGGTGTTAGGTGATGGCCTTGGGGACTGTGTTTCCCCCTTGAAACAGGAAGCTCCCTCCGACTGAGCGGTTTTACTTTCTTCACTGGTTCACCCCAATCGGGCCCGTGGTGCCCCGTGGCCTTTAAGCGACGTGCCGTCTCTGGTCCTTTTCCAAGGGCGCAGGGACGGACGACCACACCCTCATCCGCGTGATCGTGTCCAGGAGCGAGACCGACCTGTTCAACATCAGGAAGGAGTTCCGGAGGAACTTCGCCACCTCCCTGTACTCCATGATTAAGGTGAGGAGGCCTTTCCCCACCTTCTGTCTGGACGGGGCGGCAGGCAGGTCTGAGGCTCCCTTTGAAGCTGCAGGGGGCGGGGCTGCAGCCCGATGCGCCATGGTGACAGCAGCCGCAGCAGCGCACCCACCCCTTCCCGCGAGGACGGCCTTTCCCTGCCTGTCCCGTAGGCCTTCCTTCCCCTTCTGGTCCGTTACCGTCTCTGGCGCACAGTTCGGGGAAGAGCCAACCAGGTTGGCGCAGAGCAAGTGAAGGGCTGCGGGGTCACCGCAGCTCTGCCCTCCTGACAGCAGGGGCCGTGGTCGACAGTTACTTGTGCTTACGGCCTTCAGACTTTCTCCTCTCTCCCTTCTGCCTTCCCTCACCCGCGCTCCCGGCCCCCGCTCCTTCCTGATGAAGAGGAACGTGGGCTCCGTGGCACCGCAGCTGGGCCAGCTTTTGACTTCCTGCCTGTGGTGTGGTGGGGCCCAAGGGCCCTCGAGCCCACCTGCACACACCAGTGTGAGCCTCAGTCTGGCACTCTCACCTGTGTGCAGCCCCCCCAGGTCTTGGTGGCAAAGCCCTGTAGGCAGGTGGTGCCCCCACCGCCCCCCTTGGCCAGACACGTGCTGGGTGACACGCTGGCCCTCATCCAGAAAGCTGGGTGTGAGCGCAGCTGTGGAAGCTTCCCTGTTCCCTGTGATGGGGGGGGGGGTGCATTTCTCAGTCTTGGGCGGAGCTGGGCCCCCGAAGGGCAGACCCGGGCAGTTAGGTCGGCAGGAAACTGCCGCCTGATGTCTCTGGAGTGGCAGTGGCAGAGAGGTTGCCCGCTTGGGAGAGAAGCCGCGTGGGCAGGCCTTCTTGCCAGCCGGTCCCAGTTCTCACTCCCCGAGGTGTCTGGGAGCCGCGGAGGTGACAGAGCTTCTGGGTTTCAGGGGGACACATCCGGCGACTATAAGAAGGCCCTGCTGCTGCTCTGTGGGGGAGAAGACGACTGAGGGGCCCGCACCCCCGCTGCTGCGCCGCCTGCCGCCCTCCCACCCGCCACGGCCTGGCTGTGCACCCCTTGGGCGCAGGATTCCCCAGGCGGGCTGCTCCCCACCCTCCGCCCTGCATCCCCCTGCTGACCCTGGCAGTCCCCTGCACACCTAGGTCACTGAGGCTGCAGTCTGTGACACTTACGTTGCCTTTAAGAGGTCAGGCTGCTTTTAGGCTCTTCAGCAACTTCATGGATACTACTCGATAACCGTATCACCTTAACTGGAAGCTTAGCCTTGACCTTGTGAACCCCAGGATGGGTCAGCATCGAGGTCGCCACTGAATTAACCTGGAGAATCATGGTAGCTGTATTTGAAGATTAGCCATAAATAAACGTGGCCTCCCCTGCATTCCGTGTGGGCGTGTGTTTAGAAGGTTTAATTTATCTCCTGCACGGCGGCATCTGTCTTCAGGCTACTCAGCGGGCCGTGCTGTCTTCGGAGAGCACTGAGGACAGGGAACGCCCCCTGCGGTGTGGGGTGCAGGGCAGGTCGGGGGTCTGTGTTAGCTGTGGCCTGTTCATGTGGGGCTCCATTTTAGCCATTTTTTCCGTGGTGTTCACGATGCTTAGGAGAAAAGCTAATTTAATTGTATTTATTTTAAAAAATTATTTATTCTTAGAGACATTGGAAGGGAGGAGAAAAGAGGGAGAGGAACATCAATGTGTGGTTGCCTTTTGTGCGCCCCCTACTGGGGACCCGGCCCACAACCCAGGCATGTGCCCTGACTGGGAATCGAACTTGCGACCCTTTGGTTCGCAGGCTGGCACTCAATCCACTGAGCTACACCAGCCAGAGGGAGAAAAGGTAATTTTAAAACTTCACCTAAAACTTGAGAGTGCTGTTCTCCTGTCTCCTGTGTTAACTTTTGTTTCCTGTGTGTTTTTTTAGCTTGTTTATTTACTTAAAGGTTTTCAGTTACCGTTGACGTCCAGCGTTACCTCAGTTTCAGGTGTACAGCGTCGTGGTGAGACCTTTCTATAACGTAGGAGGTTAGCCCTGCGAAGGCCCGGTGCCTGCTGGTACCGCGTGTGCTTATCACGATGCTGCTGAGCGTGTCCCCTGTGCGGCACGCCCGTCCCTGGGACTGTTCACACGCCCAGCACCCTCCCCTCCCACTCAGCCCCTCCCGGCTCTCATCCGCAGCCCTCAGTTTACCCTGTGTCTGCGAGTCTGCGTTCCCCTCGTTTGTTCCTCCACCCGTGAGTGGAGTGGAGCGGTAGTTGTCTGAGTGACGCGTCTCACTGAGCACTGTAGGCCCCCATGCTGTCGAGGGGGTGGGGTGAGATTCATTCTTCTTGTGTCGCTGAGTAAGAGCGCACTGTGCGTGTGCGCCGCGCCTTCCTTGTCCAGCTCGCTGTCGTGGACGCTGCGGCTCCCTCCGCACCTCGGCTGCGGCAGACACAAGGGTGCCTGCATCTTTTCGAATCGGTGTCCTGGATCTGGTCAGGTAAATACCCAGACACAGGATAGCTGGGTTTTGCCAACCTGCTGCCTAAATTTACTGTGTGTTTACCTTTCTGGTGAGATTTTCACTTTTTTAGGTTTTCTTGCTACTAATCAGTGCCCTTTCTTTTCAGCTTAATAGGCCCCCTGCGACATTCCTTATAAGCCCGGCTTAGTGGTGATGAACTCCTTAGGTTTTGCTTGTCTGGAAAACTCTCCCTCTCTCCTTCAATTCCGAAGGACAGTGTGCTGGGTAGAGTGTTATTGGGTGGGTGGCAGGTGGTCCCCGCGACCCAGAGCTTTGAGTATAGCATGCGCTTCCTTCTGGCTGTGAACTTGGTGCTGACAAGTCTGCTGGCAGTCATGTGGGTTTCCCTTGTTCATAACAAGTCGGTTCTCTCTTGCTACTTTTGAAGTTCTCTTTGTGTCTTTCACTTTGACCCTTTAATTACAATGTGTCCAGTTGTCCGTCTCTCTGGGCTCATCTTACCTGGAACTCTGCAGGCTTCTGGGCCCGTCGTGTGTTTCTTCTCCCAGGTCAGGGGAGTTTTTAGCCATTTTTTCTTTAAATAAATTGTCTGGGACCCCACCCCTGTCACGTGGGTGTTGGCTGGCTTGACGGTGCCCCCTCGGTCCCTTCAGCCGCTCTTTTTTCACTCTTCAGTTTTGCTGCTCCGAGTCCCTCTGTCCTTTTCCTTCTCGTCCAGTCTGCTGGCGAGCCCTCTGCCGGATTTTAAAATTTCGGTTGCCGTGTTCTTCAGCCCTGTGCTTTCTGTTCGGTGCCTTCTTATATTCTCTCTCTCTCTGAAATTCTTTATTTATTTATTGTTCTCTGAATCTGGTGGGCATCTTCATGACTCTGTTTTGGGGACATTTTATGAGGTAAGTCACTGATCTCCATCTCATCAAGGTTGATTTCCGAGGTTTTATCTTCTTCATTTCCTGGACTCTGTTGGTTTCTGTGATTGGATGAAACTGCCCCCCTTCGTGCCCCGGGGACTCTGCCCCGGCCCTCGGTGGTGTCTCGGTCCTCTGTGCCTGTCCCCACTGCCCACCCTACTCGCGGTGGCTGAGGGCGGCCCTGCCCGGGAGGTGCCCCTGCTCAGGCACACGTACCTCTCCCAGGGCGAGGCTGGGAGACGGGCTGCTGCGTGCGCCCTCTGCGCCGCGTCTGGGGTGGTGGCCAGGCAAGAGCTGCTCCTCGGTTTGCCTCTTGTCGGACCGGTGAGACTGTCCCCCACTGGCCAGCCGAGTCCAGTGATGGGGGGTGGCCCCTGGCAGCAGGCACAGAAGCTGTTGTGTGGTCCAGGGTCCCAGGTTCCCAGGAGACACAGCAATGGCAGCTCGCACTGACACCAGGTGTGAAGATGGCCCCTGCCACCTGTGTCCCCAGCAGCCTGTGTCCCCAGCAGCCTGTGTCCCCAGTAGCACCCCAGTGGCTGGTGTAAGCATGTGTGCCTGGGAGCCTGGCCCTAGACAGACAAATAGGCCACTTTCACAGAAGGGCTGGTTGTGTTCCCCTTCACTGTGCCATGTCCTGGGGGTGGCCCTTGCTAAGAACTGTCATTTGTTTGGTCCGGTTTGATTTTGTATTACTTGAACGTGATTTTAATGACTCTGGACCCCCAGCCCTGTCTGTGGCAGTCCCTCCTGTGCCCAGCAGGTGGTGCTGTTGGCATAAACTTCCTTTCCTGTCATTCAAACGGCACTTTTACAATGAAACTTGAAAAAATTTCAGCCCCACAGCATATTCTTCCACAGTCTTCCTCACGCCAGCCCTCAGTAGGAAGCGAATCGAAATTTTAACCTCTTGCTTGGTTACTCGTCTGTGACCCTGGTTTAGGATGTTCAAGTGTTGTTTTTGTTTTTTTTTTCAAAAGCACTGGGATTTCTTTTTTTTCTCCTCATGATGTTTTATAGTCTGATTAGTGCCCGCCTTCTCTCCTGCTCCCGACCTCGTGGTGGAGCGCAGAGCACGTCCCTTCCCTGGTGAAGTCTCTGGGTGTTTCTGCAGACGAGGTACGTCGCTGTCCTGCTTGAAACCTGGTAGCAGGTAAATTCACCGACAGCGGTGCCTGGGGAGGAACCCTTTTCTGCACAGTGAGTCTGCCTTCCCGGTTTTGATATCTGAAATGAAAGAAGGTCCTAAACGTTTGAATTTACTTTTTCCCTCCTATTTTATTCTCATACACAGATGTCTGAAACTACAGTCCTGTCTCCTGCGGACACGTTTGTTTTCCCAAATTCTTTATTTCTGGTAGTGGCTCTAAAATCCTCCTGCGTATGGGTCTCAGAGCCCGGGGGAGAGTTGCGTACCTTCCCTCCCCATGGCCTTCGGGTTAAATTAGTGAGCAGGTGCAGACCATCTCCCCTCCCTCTGCCTCTCACCCGCCCCCTTCTTCCCCTCCCCTGCCGCCCCCCTCCTGCTGGAAACCTGGGTTTGGAATCCCGTGTATTTGGACGACCTCAGTGACTTCTTTGTGTTCAAGAAAAAAAGTCTTTATTTTCATCAAAGCAATGAAAGACAGCAGTGTAAAAAGTCAAACAGCATGAGGTTGAAGGAAAAGAAGCCCTTCTCCCCTCACTTCCCGGCCCCGTCCCGCCCCCGTTGGGGAGGCGGTCTCGAGCGTCAGCCATTTGTGCCCCCTTCCCTGTGAGTGCTGCTCCGTGGTGTTTCTGAGCCCGTGCCCTCACTCGTTCAGCTCCCATCTCCCTGTGGGTCCCCTGCTGTCCTCGAGGGGGACCCAGCTCTGCACAGCGTGACTCTTCAAAGCCCCTCCCTCTCTGTGACACATTCGTTCCTTGTTCCAGCAGCGACAGGGGCAGCCTGGAGACTCCTGCTGGAAGGGGGGACACAGGGACACTGCCACCCTTTCTGGCCCCTTTTCACCTGCTGACTCCTGTCAGCTGTGGCTTTGCCTTTTCAGTGGTCAGGGCTGAACCTGTTCACACCCTGTCTGCCGACCCCTGGACGTCCCTGTAGTCTGTGATTCCGTTGCCCTCCCTGGGCCTCGGGTCCCCTGCCCTGCGGCACCTGCCCCTGTTGTTTGGTGTCTGCAGGCGTTGAGGCTTGTGTGACGTCTGCGGCGCCTTCTCCACGTTGTCCCCTGGAATTTCTCTCCCGGAGCCCCTGTCCTTTGGTTGGATCAACTCCCCCCAGGCCGCACTGGGGACCTCCAGTGCCAGCGCGTGGCGGCTGACTCGCACACCGACAGCTCTCTTGAGAAGGGTGGTTCCATCTTTTTAGAAAAGCCCGCCCACCTGCCCTCTCCATCCGTGGTCCGTGCTGGGCTGGGGGAGGGCATTGGCCAGAGGGGCGCTGAGCTCCAGGGAGACCGGAACAAGGGGGGGGGGCAGGGTTCAGACGGTGCCCCGCCCTCTAGGCGCCGGGGCACGCGGGGGCTCCCACGGGCTCTCACGGGCTCTCACGGGCTCTCGGGCTCATTCCAACGAGTGGTCAGCACGCAAACCGCTGAGTCTCAGCCGGAAGGTGGTATCGGAATGTGCCTGGTGACAAAAAACAGCACGTTATTTTCCAGTTGGAAAGTCCAGAGGCTCTGCTCCTGACCCAGGATCATGAAAGGAGGTAGAAAATCATTATTTGAGTTTCTTAGCAATGAAATGGCTGTTATTTTGCTTTGTGTAATTGTCCTGGAGGGGAAATGAAAGATCTTTTGTAGGACACGGCTTCCCACGACCGTACTTCCTGCTGAAACCCTGGAACAGAATCACACTGTTATTATTGTAAGTGGGCAGCTTGTTTGAGAAGACAGTCTCGCTGAGTGGGGTGAAGACTGTGACCCACGAATTATCTTTTGTCCTGAGCAAGGAACAGACCTGAGCCACTGGGCTGCCCGCTTCTTCAGGGAAGTGATTAGGAGGCTGTGATTCGTCTCCATCCCCAGGGCACAACCCAGCTCCAGGCACCAGGGAGGCGCCTGCAGGTCTTGGGTTTAATGAGTGAATGGAAAGGCAGTCTTAGAGAAGTTCCAGGCCTTGCCTCTAGGGGGCAGAATCCTCGAGTGCAGACAAGCCAGCTAAATTCCTGAATTTGGGGGTTAATTCCAGCAAGGACTCCTCAGTCTTTTCACATATGATTCCCTGATGCGACTGTTTATTGTTTTGACTTGCCTTTTTCCTTGGCTACTAGATACTCAGTGAGTTTGTTGAAAAGGCTATTTGTGGAATACTTAAGTTTGTGCACATCTGTGAATGCCACTTTGTTGTCCTTCCCCTGCAGAACGACTTGGTGGTTTATAAAAATCTTTTTCTCAAAAGCTGTAGGCGTCCCTTTTCTTCACTTTGTGCTGTAGAAGGAACGAAAAACCAAAGGCCATCTCGGTAACCTTCCCTCCTCCCTCCACCTCCACCAGCCTCCCCGTTTATAAGATGTTTTCATTTATTATTTCAACTTAAAAGAATTTACCAGGATGCTTCTAAGAGTGAATTTCTTTTAGTTGGTTTCCTTGGAAAGAAGTGAACTGTTTTAATCTGTGAGCCCAAGACTCTCTTTCAAGTTTAGGTCATTGTTTATTTCTAGGCTTGAATATTTTCCGTCGTTTTGGTCTCTTCCTGGGGAAAAAATAGAATTCTTAGGTTGGGTCTCTTTTTGCATTCTGCCCGGCTTTCATTTCCTTATGAATCCCACTGCGCCTTGAGAGCACCTCGAATTTGCCCTCCTTCATCTTCTCAGGTTTCCGTAACGTTAATTCCGACCCCTCTGCCTCCAGCATGAACTGTGCTGTCGAGCATCTGAATTAGACGAGTTTCTGACCACCTGTTGCCCTCTTACCTGGCTTCCGGCCTGGTTTGCCACCTCCCTGCAGGGTGTCATTTCTGTGTGCCGGCCGCACCTTTTTTGTGCTGGCCACGGAGTTTACTCTTGTGTAGAAAATGCCAAAAAGTTCCATCACTTTTAATAAAAACACTGGTTATCACTTTCAGAAGACTGCTAAATCTTGTTCCGGCGAACACAGGCAGTTTTCTGAAAAGGAAATTAAGAAAACCAATGATAGCTTCACCAAAACTGTTGCTCACTGGAGTGAATTCCGCCACCGCTAAAATGTGGTGTTTGTGAAACCTGGTTCAGTGGGGTGCCGTGTCTCGGTCTGTCCAGCAGGCGCCCACGGCTCATTACGGTCAGACCCTCAGAACCTCCACGGTCGGAGGGAAGACAGCTGTGGGGCAGGAAGGCTGCAGACCAGCCGCAGGGGGCCCAGCCTGACAACGTGACACCCTTGCCCTCCGGGACACCAGTGTGGCCGTGCGGAGCTCTCGTCCCCTGGCCCACACGCCAGCCTCCTGTCTCAGCGGGTGTGGCTGCCTCCTCCATCCAGCGCCTCCTTGGAGGAAGACCCGATGGGACCCTTTTTCAGGCACAGCAGGGAGGAACAGGGGTGCTCACAGGTGCCGCTCCGCCCTCTCCGCGCGGAGCTGCACTGGGACCCCCGCAGTGTGCGGTGTGGGAAGGAAGAAGAGTGCCACTGTGCCCCACTAGTCAGAGCGCAGCTGACGCTGTCCAGGGAGGTACGGGGTTTGGCCTCCACGCAGATCACCGCAGGCTCGGTCATTCTGCAGACTCCCATGGTTCTCGCCTGTGTCACTGAACGTACATTTGAGCGGACGCGCTTGTCAACTGGAAGAGTCCTCTCTCAGGTTCTGTGACCCAGGAAGTAGAGATGTGAGGCAGGAAGGGCCCTGTGGCTGCCCCGGAAGGTCCCCTCCCCCAAGGTCAACGGCGGGAGCAGGTCTCTGGAGAAACTGCACAGACTGGGGACCCTGTCGAAGACCCGGGCAATGCAGGGACGGCGACGCAAGTCTCATCTCCCTTTAATGTGCTTGTTCGGTCTCTGCAGAAGTGGGTGGGTCTTGGAGAACGATGGTGGGATATTCTAGGTGTCATCAGGGGACTTCAGTTGCAGCTGTGTGAGCTGCGGTGCCTGTTACAGAAGTGAATCAGCCTTGACCTTGGAGTTCTCTTGTTGCTTATGAAAGTTCAAGTGTAGGGGTTGGGTTGGCCAAAAAGTTTTAGTTTTTTTTTTTTCCATAAAATAAAAGACACACTTTTTCATTTTCACCCATAACTTTATTGGTCTGGATATTTGGAGCATGTTGGCTGTCTCCCGCTATTGGCTTCTAGTGGGCAGAGGCCGGGGGTGCAGCCAAACATCTTCCAGACATAAGACAACCCCACAGCAAAGAATCATTTGGCCACAATGTAAACAGTCCCAAGAGACTTCGCAAACCACTGACACATTTGATCAGTCACAGCACCTTCTCCACACACTGCACAAATCTTTTTTTTTTTTGCATTTCAGTTGTGTTTTTACCTTTCTTGAAATAATAAAGCATAATATGCCAAAAATGTTGCATATTTTTCTATCTCCAATATTAAAATGGCTGCACAAAAATTCACTGATTTTGATTATTTAAAAAAGTATGTCGATATGACAGCTGTCACAATACAATCGAAGAAAATAGTTTTGAGTGAAGTTAAAGACAGCTGAGCACTACTTGAGCCATCGCACGGAAAAAACTGAACATTTTGGCCAGCCCGGCAGAGGGATCGGGGCGTAGCTGTGGGGCGGCCGCGGGTGGATCGCTGTGTGCCGGGTGCTGTGTGCTCTGCGCGGTGACGTCGGGGCTGGATTCTGCTCGTGGGGTTTGTGGGCCCGCTGGTTCTGTTGGGTTGTGGCACAGGGGCCCCGGAGAAACCCCGAAATCAGGGAGCCGAGAGGGGGGTCCTTTCGGTTTGTTCTCAGCGGGGTTCTTGTCTTAGTATCACAGTGGTCTCCTACCTCCTATCCAACAGTGACGCCTCATTTTATGGAGTTTGCTTTGGACATTTCCTGCCTTTGGAGAACTAGGGGTCCTTGTGCCCCCATGGACAGCAGCCTCTCCCTGCGGTTTCCGGTTCCCTAACACCTTATTCTTTATTTTGTTGGTGTTTAGTTTTCTGGTTTAAAAAATTCTTTTACCTAGTTTAATTCTTTACATTAAACCCTCTGTTTGTTTCCTAACAAAGATCTATATATCAGTGTATATCAAAAAACCACTGTATTCACTGATTTTTAACACCGAGTAGACTTTAAAAACAAAAGACAGAGACCTGGAGGGACCAGCCCTTGCGAATTTGCATCACGCACAACCCACTGGTGATTCTCGGTGCCCGCATCTCCCCGTTGTCAGCCCCGGGGGACGCCTGGCTTCCCAGCGGAAGGGAGTTTGCACTGACAGAGTCGGTCCAGGCCTTTCTGGCCAACGTTTTGGATTTTGCAAACGGAATCTTTCCAAACAAAGAGACACAGAGCTGGGCACCTGCTGCCTTGACCGAGCGGGACACATGCTGACGTAACACAGAGCTCGCTGAACTTCATTTTCGGTTTCGCTCTTTGAGAACAAGTAGAGTTAGACATCGGGCTGATTCTGTCCATCGCACTTTCTCCTGTGGCTCCGGGAAGAGTGTGGTCGGGCCCGGGCAATCCGGGACTTGGGAAGCAGCATCAGGAAAATGGGGGGAAGGACCGGAGATTCTGAGACAGCCAGGGCAGCTGCTGGATTTGGAGAACAGACACACAGGCGGAGACGAGAGGATGCATTGGGGTTTGGCTCTGAGAGGGTCTGAGCATCCCTGGGGCCAGCGAGACCTGGGGGTGGGGGCGGGGGTGGGGCGTTTGAGCAGCTTTACTGTGGGTGATGAATTCAGCCCCGCTCTGCATTTGTAGGTGTGTGCACACATGTGAGTGGCTTCTCACGTGTGCCCGGAGCCTGGGCTGTGCCCCTCTGAGCATGATGTCACGTAAGGACTGGACTTACTTTGGGGTTTCCTGCAGGTGACAGTGTGCTCAGCTTTGGCCTCATCTGTTGTGTGGGATCAGGAAACAGCAGGCCGGCCTATGCAGGTTCCTCTGCTGAGGGGACGTTTTTGGGAGTGGCTCAGTGGCTCTCCTTCCTGCTTCAATTCACTGCGATGCAAATAGGTTCCCCGAGAACCTGTTTCATCCTCACCTGAGGGACATGCTTACTGATTTTAGAGAGAGAGGAAGGCGGGGGTGGGGGAGAGAGAAGCATGAATCTGTTGTTCTGCTCATTCCTGCACACATTGCCCAATTCTGGTGTGCGCCCCGACGGAGGATCGAACCCACAACCTCGGTGCATCAGGACCACAGGAAACTTTGATTTATGGGTCCGTGGCTTTGTTTACTGCCTCCCTCCCCTCTGATGGGCGACCCTCCCGCGTGCCTTTCTGCTTCGAGCTGGCTGGATGCTTCTGCAGTTGCTCTGGACCTAAGGCAGAGTGTTCTGTTTTAAAAAGACGTTTCCAGATGTTCAAGACAGCTATTACAGGCAATTGATAAACGTTGCCACTTCCCTGCTAACGTAATGAGAGGCGTTTGAGAAAAGCTTTGATTCCTCACAAAGGAATCAGACTGTTGCCGGCTCGGTGTTTATGGGGGCAGGGTTTTGGGCTCCGCCGTCTTGCTGACATTACTCCTTCACCAGCCACTGTCTCTTACATGACCACATTCTCTTTACAGCTTTTTCACCTTCTGAAATAAGCCTCACACACAAATATGCTCGCTTAGTTCTGTTTCTCCTCACTGAGAAATCATAAGCTGTACAAGAGCAGGGACCTAAGCCGTTGCCCCTGGATGTCTCAATCGTCTGAACCCTGGTGGGCCCAGGGTAGATCTTCGGTAAGTACTTATTGGATTAACTCACCAAGCAGGGTTATGTTGCAAAGGCATCTCTGCATTCCCAGGTGGAAATGGCTCTTCCCGCCCCCCGCCGAGACAGCACAGTCTGACCCAGTGGGCAAGGGCAGGGTCACGGTCTGCCCGCTGTTTTTCTAATGCAGTCACAGCCCTTTAACCCTTCTGTGCCTCGTGAGGTCAAGTTTGAAGTCCTCCCATCCCTATTTCTGAGGAATGATATCAGGGTAAAATAAAGTCATTTCTGCAAACCTCTTAGACAAAGCTCACTATAAACCAGACACGGTGTAAGTACTTCCTGTCTGCTGCCGGCTAAAAAATACCATGTGGCCGGAAAACGTGTCTCCAAGAGGAGGGACTGCAGCTACAGAGTTACTCGGGGTTGCATAAATTTGGTTCATGGGCATAGATATCGTCTAGCAATGTCTTATGGGAATTGCCCAACCCCCCCCCCCCCAATCCCAAATTCGCTAAATCACTGTTAGGGTGGTTGGTGACACGGGCTGTGAAAGACCTGCAGAGAAGAAAGTCGAGAGTCAAGTTTTATTCACTCTCCAAGAGAGGAGAGGGGCACGGGGTGGAGAGATCACCAGCCTTCAGGGCAGGGAGGGGGGGCTTGGGCGCCCACTGCATTGTAATCGGATTAAAAGAGGGTGGGGCTGTGGTGTGGCCCCTGGGTGCTGGGGTGCTGTAACCCGAGCCTGCGGTTTGTCCCAACGTTCCCTCCGGCCTGTGGCTGTTGGGAGCAACTGGCTCTCTGCTCCTGCTTCCAGTCACGTCCAGTCCTGGGGACACGAGCTCGCAGGGAAAACAGCCATCCGTACAGTTGGGAAAATTGCAGTGAAAACCAGGACACTGCGGTTAGATATTACTTTACATTTATTTTACTTTTCATAGTGTAATCTTTATTAAAAAGGACATACCGCCCCACTTCAATATTAAACTAGGAATATATTGCCTGTAATTATACTCTCTGGTCTTACGTGCTGCTGGGCTAAATGTTATACCTGTTACCTTATTTTTTACACTAAATTCTGAAGCAGTGCTATTATGATTACTGTTATTTTACATTTATTTTCCAGTGACAGTAGACAGATAATATTATATTAGTTCTGGGTGTACAACATGGTGATTAGACATTCATACACCTTGCAAAGCGGCCGCCCCACCGGGTCCAGCGCCCGTCCGACCCCACGCCTAGTTACGGTGCTGCCGACTGTACATGCCCCCCGAGCCCCGGCCCCTGCTGTGCTTCACGTGCCGTGATCGGGGTTGTAACCGCCAGTCTGTCCGTGGGCGCTGCCGTGACTGCCGCTTCACAGAAGAGTCAGTGAGGGGAAGGACAGGTCACGCGGTGCACAGCAGGGCTGGGGGGCAGACCCGGGCTCGTCTGACCTCTGAGCTCAGAGGTCACACAGCCTGATGCCTGCAGGGGGTAGACAGAGAACTGGCACAGAGGGGACCCAGCGGGCGTGGCAGGCAAGGTGGCCAAACTGGCGGGCAGAAGTCCCCGTCAGGGGGCACTGCCATTGCACCTGCAACAGCAAACACAGGACGAGGAACCGCAGCCGCCACTCGGACACCTCTCGGGCCCAGTGTCTGAGTGTGCTGGGTGCACAAACGGCAGGGGCCCTCGTGGGGACATGCTGAGTGAGTGACTTCCGACCTGCCCTCCCGGCCACTGCTCGCTGTCGCTTGTTCCTCTTCGAGACGCCTGACAGACGGAGGCGCTGTAGCTGCGAGGAACACGCCCCTTCTGATCCGGGAGATAATCGTGCATCGTGACGCCTTTCTGTGCTTTCTAGCCGTTTGTAAGAGGACGCAAATAGTCCTGAAAAGTAGTTTTAGGGTCCAATAAGGGCAGTACTCAAATCGACTGTAATTCAGCCGTAGTTATGGCAACCAGGCTCTCTTTGGGCCGACTCTGGAAGCCCGTGCCTGCTGTGGGGTGGGGGGTGCTTCTCGCCCTTCTTTGCTCTCGTTGCTTTTTTAAAGGTGGCAGCATCAAAGGAAGCCACTCGATCGATTTATACAAGGAAAGCAAATATTGAATATTGAGGGAAAGCTCAATTTAATGAAATAATTTATGCACATGCCAAAAAAGAGCCAATTCTTCTTAGCAAGCAGTGTTATTGATCTTTCCCATAGAAGAATTGAACGTTCTTCACCATTTGCTATCATGTACTTTGTTTTTAGAGGGTGCGTAACTTAAAAGCAGTATTTGTTTAAGGTTTTTTGATGAGTTTTGCTGTGATGGCTGTGAGTCCCCTACTAAGCGCTGACATGCTGTGACGGCCATTCCACGCCGGCCGACATCCAAAATGTAACATGCACGCGTGAGGCCCTCGTGCCATTTTTGTGTTATCTCTGTATTCATTAGTCAATTCAGAGAAGAGAAATTTTGTCTGCCTTACAATTCAGCAACCAAATTTCAAGTTCTAATGAATAACTTCAAAGTGAGAAAAGTTTCTGCGATCACAAAAAAGGGGCCAGTTGAGAGTGAAGTGTTGGTTTTAGTTGGCTTGTGACTTCCAGTACCCAGGTCATGTCCACTCGACTACAGACCCGAACTGGCTCCCTGTGGCCCTGAGGGACCCCCTGTCGGCCCTGACATGTCCCGGGGCTCTCACACTATGATGACCATGTCCGGTGGGCCCCTTTCTGTTCGCAGGACCCACCGTGGTGCTGAACGCCACGGACACCGGCCAGGAAACGTGCGCTGGAGGCGGAGGCTTCCTGACCTTTCGAAGCTGTGACTAAACCACCTCTGATATTATCGGTTCTGTGTCACAGCACCCTCTTAGAGTTCTGTCTCCAACGAAAATACACACGACTTTCAATTCAAAATACCTAAAGTTACAAAGGCAACCTCGAGTTTTCATTTCTCATTGTGGTTTACGCTGGCAGTTTAAACTCACGAGGCACTCAATCCCCAGCTTTCCAAATACCCATTGGAAAGGCACCCAGAAAAGAACAGAGAGAAGCTTCAGGTTAAGATGGCAAATGGAGCACGTGCGTTTAATTGAATTGCACCCTTTCTAAAACTCCACTGGTGAACGTCAATCGAAAAATGGGAAAAAATAAATAAAGTGCAAAAAACAAAAACAAAAACTCCACTGAAGCTACCGGAAGTAATTTTTAGAGAGATAAACTGATAAGAAAGGGGGTAACAGGAAAGGGGAAAATTACAGGAAGTTTGGGATTTAAAAAAGCAGACCTAGAAATAAGTGCGTTGGCAGACCAAGAAACCCGAAGCCGCGTTAGCTGAGGGGGTCACAGGGCAGGACCCTCAGACGGCCCGGCACTGGCTTCCTCTAAGATGTGGCGGGGGTGGGCTTGGTGCGGACGGATGTTTGCCCCCCTTCTGGACTCTCCGTGGGGCCTTCCACTCTGGCAATGGAGGTGTTTTCGTTCTGGAAGGATGCTTCTCCAATCACTGTGTTAGCGACCCCCCCATAGTTTCTCTCTTCTCTCCGTGAAGCCTGTGGGTGCTGCAGCCGCTGAGCACCAACTCAGTGTGAGAGCCCCCCGCCCCTGGGCAGAGGGCTGGACGTGTGTTCTGGGGAGAAAGTCAAGGAGAGGGCCTCTAAAGGAGCAGAATGGGTGTTACTCACAAAAACAGGGTTCATTGACCTCATGCAAAATCAGTGCTGGATACACAGACCTGTGGGGCTCCCCCAAAGTGGGAGGCCGGGGTCCCACCTCCAGGGCCTTCTGGGAAGGAAACAGAAAGTCCGTCTCTTGGGCAGTTGACCAGCCCAAGAAAAAATGGTTTAATAATGTTAACACCGAAGTTTTTCTCCCAGAGCCACCTCCCCCAGTGCCCCAGAGCACATCAGCCTTGCCCTCTGAAACATAAGCAGATTTCCCCAGGGCTCTGCTATCCTTGGCAGACTTTTAATCTGGATGGTAATAACCAATACACACACACGCCAGAGCAGCAACTTGAAACAATTCAGCAGAAAGAAAAACAACGACTCTAACAAATTGAAAAGAGAAGATACTGCATGCATATGAGACAAGAACAGAACAGGAGTAAAAAGAATCCAGAGAACAAAAAGTGCTCACAGAAATTAAAAGCGTGGGAGGAATGGAAGAATAAAAGGTTGGAAGAACATCCTGAGGACATCTTTAAGAACCGAGAAGACAAAGACCAAGAGAGGAAATCACAGATACTGGGTAGGAAAAGCAGAAAGAAGCCCAGCATGTCTAGAAGATGAGTCACAGAGTGTAGGAAAGCAGGGGTGACTGACGCCCTTCACCACAGTCTGAGCAACCTTCCAGGCTGACCTGAATTGCCACTACAAAAGCCGGTCCCGGAGAGGCGGGCGTGGTGGAAAGGAAGGCGGTTTGTTTGCAGATGCCGGCCTTCTGGCAGACGGGGGCTCGTGTCAGAAGGTCGGTCTCCACCTCTCCGTGCAGGCAGAGGCTCTTACAAGGGGGAGAGGGCAACAGAACAGAGATGGAGCGAGGGGATTGAAAAGTTCTCTACCAGCCGACCAGCACTGCCCATTTCGATAAGGCAGGTGACAGATGGTCCCGTTTGCATCATCCTGGTTAGTCACCCCCGGCGTCACTTCCTCCTGCCTCCTCGGTCGAAGGTCAGCGAATCTCCGGGAGCTGGGACGCCTGAAGGTCGGAGTCTTCCGTCTTCTGAAGTCACTTCCTAGGCTTCTTATGCCAACATGCTGTTCTTGTACAAGCCACATCTGAGTCGAGTCAGCGTGTCCAGAAACTGTGTCAGAAGAATGGCGGGTGGGCTACGATCTGCCACCGTTAGGCCAGCGGTGATGACGTACAAGGACAGTGGGGATGAAAAGATGCTGCAAACTCGCAGACTGAAAAAGCAGCTCACATACAAGGGGTCTGGAGCAAACGGTCTGGTTTCTCAACAAAACCACCAGACACAGCAGGAAAATTCTGAAAAGATATTATTTCCCACACAGACTTGTATAACCACCGAACTCGCATATGCATATGAGGATAAAATAAAGACATTTTCATAAACGCAAGTCCCCGAAACTGCAGCTTCCCTGCACCGTTTACCAAGAAGCGAGGGGAGATGGCGCTGCCACTCTGGAGAGAACATTCCAGAACCGGGGACACAGGGAGGGCCCCTGGCCCGGAGTCCCGAGGGCTCACATGTGGGGCTGTGAAGCAGCCCCCGAGCAGGGCAGCCCCAGCGACTGTGCCCGAGGCACCCGGTGCAGGTCAGTGAGCAAAGCAGACAGAGCTGCGTGTGCCCCTCACGGGGCCTAAACTGTGGGGAGAGGAGTTGGAACGAGGACAGTCAGTAAGTTATGGGAGAGGTAAAAAGTTGGGGCAAGTGACTCTGCTCACAAGCTTTCAAAGGCTTCCCATTGCACGTAGGGTCAACGCCAAAGTCACCTCAGGCTTAGTCACAGTGGCCTGTCTGTAGTTTCTGGAACGTTCCAGGATTCCAGACACCTAAGGCATTGCTGTAGCTCTCCCTTCAGCCAGAACAATCCTCTTTCCAGGTGACTGCCCGCCCGAAAGGGAAGCCTTTCAGTCCTCCCGTGTCCCTTCCCCGCCCTCAGTCACACTGCTACTGGGGGCGGGGGGACTTGCAGGAAAACAGGTTCCAACAAGGGCAGTGGAAGGCCACCCCACTACCTGGCCCAGGAGCACGGTTCTCACTCACACCTGGGAGGAGGCTCCCCAGGAACGGCCAGGCCAGGGAAAGAGGCCGCCTGGAGGACAGGAGTCGGGCGCACGGCCCGGAGCCCGGCCCCGGCGCCAAACCAGAGCGATCCCGGGGCAGAAGAAACGATCGGAATTAGCGTTTTCAGAGGGATTATTGTTGGCTAATTTATGCAAAATAATTGATGTACAGAATGAGAATTCAAATTACTGAGCAATTCCCCTGCGGTGCCCACATCTTCGATGTCACCAGACACAGCCACCACGACCTGTGTCTTTCTTCCCTTTCCCGAACTGCATCTCAGGCTTACATGGGAAATGAAACAGCAGCTACAGGTCAAGGCCAGAGAACAAGAGTACTTTAAAATTAAAAGCTAAAGACAATGCAAGTTAAAATATATTCCATATAGATATATATCAACAGATACAGCTGGCGGAGGCCTTGGAACAAATTTTGAGGAAGTCTCCTTGAGTGCGGAGCCAAACACGGCAAATTTGAGAAACTTGCTGAGCGTGACAGGTCATTAATCCCGGAGCTCTGACATTTTAAAGCAATTACAGACCTTCGGTTAGAGCAGGGTGCCCAGTCCACGGACCACACGCAGCCCAGGGCGGCTATGAATGCGGCTGCACACAAAACCTTAAATTTACTTAAAACCTTTTTTGTTGCTCATCAGTTTTCATTAGTGTCTGTGCATTTACAGTGTGACCGAAGATGGCTCTTCTGCTTCCAGAGGTCGGACCCCGCCGAGGGGAACTCATGTTGGACCCCAGCCCCAACCAGACAAAACCCAGCTCTGCCCAGGGTGGGGGCCGCGTCACCCAGCGAGCGCGGTCCTGGCCGCCTGAGTCGGCCGTCCCTCCGAACCTGGACAAGGGGTAACTGGAAAGAAGTATCGCCCCAGAGCCACAGCCTGGGAAACAAGCGTCGTCAGCGCTTCGCCCCGGACCCCTTCTCCTGGCCTCGTCAAGACCCTGTGCTTGTCGCCTCGGGACTCCGAGATCGCGGCGGCTCAGCTGCTCCAGACAACACAGGGGAGTGGAGACTTTCACCCGAGGCCTGGGAGCCACAAAAAACAGCAAAGGGAGATGCTAGGACTGAAGCTTCGATAACTGCGATCAATAATTCAACACACAGGTTCACTCACACACCACGCACAGCAGAAAAGAGGTTCCGCGAACGTGGGGAGGAGACGCCAGAAGTAAGGCTCCTCCACTCGAAGCGCAGAGGTAAAAGCACGAACAGACGGCAACTCGAGAAAAGAGCTTGGAGGGCTGTGGATGAGGGTGTGAGGGCCGACCGACTAATAAGCGGAGGGATGCGAGAGCAGGGGGCCCAGAGCTCCAGGCAAGTGAAGTATCAAAGGCGCCGTGACTCCCAAGCAGGGCGAAGTCCCAAGCAGGTGCGGCAGGAGCGAACCTTTGAAGCCGGAGGGAACAAACAAACAAAAAGCGATGCCTCGCCTTCAGAAGGGAAACCATCCCGTGTCGGCTGCATTTTAAGCAGAGACTCTGAATCCAGAATCCACTGAAGGGGCGTCTTTAAGGTGCTGAACGCAGCTGTGAACTGAGACTCTTCCTGTGCTAACACCTTCCCAAACGGAGGGGCAGGTGAAGAAAAACAAGCCGTCGCCCGCAGACTTGCCCCACAAGGAAGTTCCTCGCAGGACAACGAAACCAGGTGGCAAACAAACATCCTCATTTTCTCCGTTGTCTCTCTGAATGCTCGTTCCCAGTCCCCTCTGCCCACACACTCCCCTGTACTCCGAGTGGGGGACGTGGCTGTCTTTGTAGCTTCCCTGAGATCCCCTGGGTAGGTAACAGACCGCACATTTAAAGGGCTCAGTTTTGCAAGTGTGCGTATACATGTACGTCCGTGAACCTGTCGCCACAGGAGAGTGAGCCTGTCTGTCACCCCGGAAGGCCCCCCCACCCGCTGCCTCGCCCTGCTCTCCCCCTGCAGGACTCTTTCGGGCTCACAGCCCACCGCCCTCGGAGCAGGTGTCCTGCTCAAGGCCCCCTCCCCTCTCAGGACCCCAACCTCCCTCGGGGCTACGCTGCGGCACCCTCTTCCCTGTCGGGCGGCGACCTTCTTCCAGGTCCTTGTGTTCACCAAAGGCCCATCACAGTCGGCTGGTCATCATCTCGCACCCCTGTGCCCCAGTTCAGTGTTTTGGGGACGGCTCGCCCAACACTGGCCCTTGAGTCCCTCCTCCTCCTTGTGTCCAATGATCTCCTCCAGCCACCAAATGCCATGGCGCCACCGCAGGTTCCTCGTCACCTCGCCCGCACCCTTGGCACATCGGTGACCCCAGGTGCCCTCCTCTTTGACTACGCCCTCCCTCCTCCCCTCACAGCCCACCCTTCCCAGGACCCTCCCCCCAGTACTTCTTCAAGCTCGTCAAGGCCTCCAAGCCATTGGCCTACAATTAATGATTCATTTTGTGTTTTAAAAACATTATGCCTTCCCTCCCTCCCTCCCCCAGCTTAAAGTTCTTAAGTTCTGTCATGGAATCGCTCTCACACAAACATGTTCATTCTCCTCTTCCTTGAACACATCGACCTAGGAAAACTTCAACAGTTGCAGCTGCGAATCAGCCTCCTCTTTGCCTGAGCAGCTAAGAATTCGTAGAGAAAATCAAACAACTCTTTTGATTCTTTTCATTTTTGAAAATGCCCACAAATCCCCTCACTCATACGGTCAGCTCGTCTGTGACAAAAGGTAAAAATGTGCAGCAGAGCAGTGACGGTCTCTCCAACCGCTGCCTCCCACCAGGCACAGAAATAAGCCCCTAACGCGTTAGGCCTGCGGCTGTTGAACTAAAAGAAAATATAGGTGGTAAACGATGACCTCAGTCTGAGTTTTGTCTCTTTCGATTCATCCCCAAGGGCTAGGGAAACAGGGGCAAACTGAGTGAGAGGAACTCTGTCAAATGAAAAAGCTCCCAAAGGCGAAGAGAACCGTCAGTGCAGGGGAAGATGATTATGAAATAAGAGAAAATATTGACATTTCAAACCGTGGATCTGATACACGGTTCGAAATGTCAATACAAAAACACATACAAAGGCCTACAACTCAATAGCAAGAAGCTTGCAACCCGATTAAACTATGGGCAGAGGAGCTCAGTGGACACACAGAGGACCCACAGCGATGGCAAAGGTGCTCCCCCGAGGGGCACGAGTATCAGAGGCCCAGGGAGGGGCCACCGCCCTGTTGCAAAGTGGGTGCCCGTGGACGTGGCTTTGTTAAAAAGCTGGAGATAACAAGTATGGGCAAGGATGTGGAGAGGAAGAGACCCTTGTGCATGTTGGTGGGGATGTAAGTTGGTGCAGCTACTGTGAAAAAACAGTGTGGGGGGTTGTTAACAATTGAAAACAGGTCTAGTGTGTGATCCAGCAGTCCCGCTTCTGGGCACACACCCCACTTCTGGACGTCGGGTTAGTGCTCCGAGGTCGCTGCTCACAGCCGTCGGGTTATAGAGACCACTCAAGTGTCCCTCCATGGCCACGCGGGTAAAGATGAGGTGCAGTGCTCACTCACACCCAGGGGCACACACACACCCACGTGTGTGTGTCCGTGTTCGGTGGAGCAGCAGTCAGCTGCCAGGAGGGCGCTGACCCTATCATTTGCTTCAATTTGGACGGACCCCGAGAACACGATGCCGCCTGAAATATGTCAGAGCGAGACCAATACTGTGTGACAGCCATTGTGCAGAACCCAAAAACCAGGGGCTCGGTGGAGTGGCGGCTGCCCCGTGTTGGAGAGGGGATGGGTGGGGAGCAATTGGTCAAGGGTACAAACGTCTGTTAGGAGACTAGTAAGTGTGGGGGTCCAGTGTGCGCCATGCTGATCACAGTAACTCAGCACATATTATAATGCTGTTAGGACAGGTCTTCAATGTTCGCACCAGGAGCAGAAAGGGCAACTCTGTCGCCGGAGGGAAGTGGGAGCCCTTCCCATCTGGTGGCTGCCATTTTGAAGTGTGCGTGTCAAATCAGCACATCGCACGCCTTATACGCCCTCAGATACTTAGGAATAAATTTAGCCACAGAGGGAAGATCTGTACACTGAAAACTATGACACTGATGAAGGAAAAGGAAGAACATGCAAAGAAATGAAAAGAGCGCATGTTCACGGATCGGAAGAATTAAAATACCCATACCAACCCAAACTATCTGTAGATTTAACGTAATCCCTATCAAAATTCCAAGGAAATTTTTCACAGTAATAGAAAAAAAAATCTTAAAATTTGTGTGGAACCACAAAAGACGCCGAACAGCCAAAGCAATCTTGAAAAGAACAAGGCGGGGGGGGGGGGGGTCCACTTCCTGTAGTGTCAAACTATACTACAAAGCTGTGGTAATCAGAACAGTGTGGTACCAGCGCAAAAGCAGACACATTATTCAGTAGAATAGGGTAGAGCCCAGAAATAAATCCATGCATATGTGATCAGTTAGTGTTTGACGAGGGACCCAAGAATACTCAATGGGGGAATGACAGATGAATGGGCGTGGAAGATGCGCTTTATATACATACGCATGCATATGCATATATACATGTACATAATATAATATTACTCAGCCACAGAACAAGCAGCCCTGCCCTTTGTGACCACACACACACCTTGAGGGCTTTGTGCTGAGGGGACTGAGTCACAGGAAGACAAGCGTTGGATGACCTCACTTATCTGCCGAATGAGGACAACGACAAAAGCCAAACACATAGGAATGGAGAACAGAATGATGATTTCCAGGGTGGGGGTGGGAGAAACGGGGGTGTCTGTGCCGGTCCCCAGGGACGAGGTGAACGAGCTGTGGAAGCCAGTGGGCAGCATGGTGACCCTCGGTGACGACAAAGTGCTGAATGCTCGCAGTCTGCTGAGAGAGTAAACGTCTTCAGCGCTCTCCTCCTGCTGAAAAATGCGCTCGAGCCAGCTGATGGGTGTGTTAGCTGACCTCGCACCAGATCTTCACACCACATGCAGCAAACTTACACCATGTCATGTATCGACTGTATCTCGTTAAAACTTGGAAAAGTGATCTGACCTCGTCAGATGTAAGAACTCAGTGGCACCGGCCCGGAACCGTCACAGCGTGTGGCTGACAAACCGGAACATCGGTGTCCTGCTTTGTCGCTTCTAATTCAGGGGATATTTCCAAATGCTTCCTGGGACGTGTACGAGGAACTTTGTCCATTTTCCTCTGGCCACCTCCTGGTAGGAAGCCAACTCAGGAGCAGCCATCTGCTGCCATTCGGCTGCAATTCTCCTCTTTGACCCTCACAACAAACAACCCTGTGCAGGGGGCACGAGAGAGCCCCCGGTGGAAGGAAAGGGCAACTTCGTGCTGTGTGTTAGATCCATGGGGCCTCCATTTCTTCAAACGTCAAGGACTAAAACAGCCAAATGCCTCCTGAATTCCTGGCTTTCCCCCATCACAGTCCGTCTGAGAGCTCTTGGTCCTGCACCCTTGGATGTGGTCTCTGGCCTCCTATCTGCTCGTGGCCAGACGCCGACCAAGCCCAGTGAGTCGCACAGGTGTTTAAACACCACGGGCCTGGGCTCTCCTGGGTCCTCCGTCAGGTGGAGAAGCAGGGGTGCGTTGTCACCGCTCCACCCCCGAGAGCTGGGGGGGGGGGCTGGCGGGTCTCTCTCGGACCCCACCCTTCGCCGAGGAAACGGGGGGACAGAACACAAAATGTGACCAGGAGACAGGCAACAGCATCCCAGACACTGGTGCGCCGCAGATGAGACAGAGGTGGGTAGTGTCTGAGTTTCCTTTGGGGCCAAAACACTGAAAACATTCTAAGTTTAAGGAACTAACTCCAGCATTTCTGACTCTCGTGGAACGTTCTAAACATCTCTCAGACCGGATGCAGAGAAGCACCAAATTATTGTTGATTTGAGTATGAAAATAAACTCAATGAGAAAATGAAAGGTTGCTTTCGAGATGTTTTTACATTGACTTTTTTATTTTTCGTATTTTTAAAGCAATGCATGCCAATGAATAAAAAAAAGTAGCTTTTCATCAAAACGTACAAAACTCAGTTAAGGCACCAACAATTCCCCTTCGGTCTTCAGTCCCCTGATAACCCAGGAGAGGGCAGCTTGGTAGCCTTTGCTTCAGTGTTATGGCCTGGGGTCCTCAGACAGGCTGAACTGTCAGTCAGAATTTTACCAATTCCCGAGACCTGCTCTGTGAGAAAAAATCAGGGATGGTGTAACCATGGCAATTAAATTCTTCCCACCGAGCAGAAGAGACCTGGATTTATTTTCTGATTGCTCTTTTAACATTGTCCACTGCCTCAGGTACACTGAAAATACAACAGAACCCTGATTAAAAATGGAAAAGAAGATTCATTGTCTGATGACTTCCTCTGCTTGTCCGCAGTAAAATAGGGAAGGTTCTGACAGCGGCCACGCCCACGCCGCCCTTCATCTCCCTCCTAACTCCCCGAAGCCTGCGCAGGGAGGAAGCGTCCGCAGGCCCTGGGTCCAGCCCCCGGTCGCAGGTGGTAAAGAAAGGTCTGGCCCTGGGGGTTTGAAGGCTCTTTCTCCCCTTCTGCCAGGCCTTCCCAAGTTGCCTCTGTGGGTGGCGGGGGGCAGTGAGGTGGGGCGGGGAGGGGCTTGGGGCCACACAGCGCTGGGCTTGTGTCGGGTTATGAGACTCACCTTTCTCAGCTGAAAGAGAGGGGTACTTTCTGCCTTGAGGGAGGGGATGCACATGGAGCCTCTGACCTGCTGTGGCCAGTAAACGCCAGCTGTTCTCCAGCGATAACGGACACTCCTCTCCTTCCCGCGCCGCCTCCCTGCCCCCAGGTCCCCAGAGCACTGGATGCACTCCGTGCTAATTTAGCATTTCATGCGTCTCTTCCGAGCCCCTGGAGGGCTCTGCTCATTAAGTGTCTGACAGATAAGTGCGACTTTGTCTTCGGGGTTGTTTTTTTCATGAGGGGAGGCCTGGAGTGTAACTAAACCATCCTTGAACACCGTGATCTGTCTGAATTCAGTAAATAATAGCTTTTGCTGTGCTGAGCCAGAAAGAGGTGACAAAGTATCTTTTAAGAAGAGAGGTGATAAGAGGCTCTCCATTGTAGAGCTGGGGGAGCTGTTTAAAACCTGCATTTCTCTGTGCAGCACCCCCAGCCCCCCGCCCCCTGAGGTGGGAATGTAAAGCCAAGGAGCAGAGGTGCCTTCGCCTGCAGAACCAGCTGCGGCAGGTCCCTGCTACTTAGCCGCTGGAAGGCAGTTCCACAGTGTGATGTGCAGACCACGGTGAGGAAACACGGCGGGGGGGGGGGGCGCTGCCGGTACCCACAGGAGGAGCAGGAGGAGTAGGAGGAGTGTGGGTGCAGGGGGAGGACCAAGGACGCGAGTGATGTCGCTGGCACTGGGGACAGTGTCAGAGTACAGCCAGCCTCACAAAACACTGCTGGGAGGCTGAGCGAGACCAGGCCCTGGACTCCACCCTGCGTTTGCCGGTGGAGGTCATGGGTGAGCTCTCCCGGCTGGTTTCCGTGGCGAGGCAGGGAGCACTGTGACATTTCCGAGGTTGTGCATTGGGAGGAGCTGCCGGGTTGGCAGACACAGGGCCGTCCAGACGCGGTCCAGGCTCGTAGGTCCCCCTCTGCTTCGTGACACGGCCTCACCAGGGGCAAGCACCATGGAACTGGGGTGAACGCTCCCTAGTCAGTGTGTGGATATCATGGTATCGCCGTCGTCATTGCTGGCCTGGATTAAATGCTTACGGTGGGCTAAGCCCTGTGGTAAATGATGCACAAATATACTTGTGTGTGATTTTATGATTCCATCAACTTTGAGAAGTAGGCTTTATGCCCAGTTTACAGAAGAGAAAAAAGCATAGTCAGAACCCCCACCATCAAATGATTCTCTAAGATCAGAGGCATAGGACATTACCGCAGTATCTCCTGTTGGGCAGGGAGAGATCCCTTACTTTTCCCCACGTCCACTGGATGTCTGTCATTCCAGAGCAAAGGTATCGAAGGTCAAGGTGCACCTGCAGTTGGTGCTGCTCTCCCTGACCAGCTGCCAGAGCCCACAGGGCGAAAGCAGTGCTGTAGGTTACATACTGGGCACCAGACCACGTGCCAGATGTTCTACCTGGTGAGCTAACCCCAGCAACGCCCACTGGGGCCCCGGGGGGCAGAGTGATTTCAGCCAAGGGCCTGTCCCTAACAGGTGAGACTCAGATGCCAGCTCGTTGGCCCCGCCCCTTAACCACGAGCGGCTTAAATACTCTACACCTGGGGATACTGCGCGTTCCCCTGGAGAGGAGGGATCCTACCTTCCTAGCCTTTTGGTTTTAGATAAATGCATTTTAGATAAATGCCTTAGGTAAATTCGTTTTAGATAAATGCCTTAGGTTTTCCTGCCGGTCAAGGTTTTGCTTCCAATCACTCCCTTGTTTTCAAATTCTGCTGATCCTTGAAGACCCAGCGCACCTGCTCCCGCGGGTCATTTTGAGCCCTCCCAGGGCTGGCCCCCCTTAACCCTCCATTGTCCTCTGACAGGACCCTCCGCAGGGTCGTGGGTCCTCTCCACTCTTGTCTCTCCTGTTCTGGTTTGTAACGTCCTTTCAAGGCGAAGGCTGTTTTCCATCGTGCCAGTCAGTGTGTTGGGATGACAGGGGTTAGTGAGACGACCGAGGTTTCAGGCGCGTGTCTCTGTGGCCCACGCAGTGCGCTGTGTGCCCGCCGCGCCGGGCTGTCTTCCTGACGTCTGCGTGTGGGCAGCGAGGCTGTCCTTCCCTTCAGTGACACTCGGTTCGTGGACCCCGTGAGTCTGAAACAAATTTCGGGCCCTTTTATGAGTTGTGATTAAAAATCCCCCAATTCACCGTGTGCTTTGTGAGTGCAAAATCAACAACAAGTACTTGTAGAAACAAGTACAGTGAATATATATGTGTGTGTGTGTGTGTGTGCGTGTGCTGAACATTCAGCAATAGATCGTGTGAAGTCTCACTTTTATTAAAACAACTCGTGGGCCAGGCAGCCGACATTGGGGAGGTTAGAACGGACATGTGCAAGTCCCTGATGGGCCCAAAGGCCTCACTGACCGTCGGCCGCAATACCACTCTTGTGCTCAAATCTTGAGGATTTGAGTTTGAAAGAATGAACCTCAGGAGACCTTGAACTATAGAGACTTACCCTCCAGCGACCATGGACAGGGACCAAACAAAAGAGGCTGAACAAAAAGGACAACATTTCCTGAGGATTTTGAGTGTTAAGCTCGGCACATTCTTTGAAACCCACGCTTGCTGTTTGGACAGAGGAAAATCATTAACGGCTAATGTGTACCAACCGCGTCTCGCTGGGCCCTGCGCCGAACAGTTTACACGGAAATGCTCGCACGTAAGTGCTCACAATAGAACCATTAACATTACACAGGTACTGGAGTCCCCAGGCCACCGCCACGGCCACGGAAGCTTAGGTGGGAGGGAGAAGCCGGCGGGGACCCAGTGGCGAACGGCTGTTCCTGCGGCAGGGCTCCGCCACCAGCCTGGCAGCGCCGTTTAAAAGTGCGGCGTTTCCACAAGAGTCGTTCTCACCGGAAACCTGCTCCGGTAACCGCCCTCCCTTCGCCACGTCCGTCTGGAATTGCCCTGGCCTCACACCCGTGGCTTCCACTCTACTGGGGCAATTGCTGATTCACCCACACTGAGCGGACACTGTTTTTCTCGGTCCTCTGGGTTCCTCCAGGTTTTCAATAGTGCCCCCCCCCCCCCCGCTTGGCTGGGCAACCCCGGTTTGTGGGTGCGCGGTCTGTCTCTGGCCTGCTCTGAATCGGGAGGCTGCACCTGAATGGTGGGTGGACCACATAGCCAAGCCCCTCAGGGGGTGTCTGTGACGAATCCACTCCCCCGTGGACACTTGGGGCCCAGTGGGGGGCGCTGTGCTACTGGGCCCTTGTTCGAAGGCTACTGCCGAGAGCCACGGCTGGGCTGCACAAGACATGGAAGGTTCAGCTTCGCCAGAGAGCAGCCCGCCTGAGTTTTCTTCGTCCGGCTCCGCACAGGTCGCTTTCCAGAGCTGCTGGGTTGGCCCAGACCGCAGCTGGCACCCCATTTCCCCTGGCGAGTGGCCGCGGGCAGGATGCTCACCGCTACTGAACGTGCCACGCACTGTGTGCCCCAACACGTGCTGTATAAAAACGGGTGCTGTGCACCCCCCGGAGCCCAGCGCCAGGACAGGGGTGGTCCCCTCCGACATGTGGTTTGTGCCTCTCTTTTCTAAGTCAGAGGGACGGCAGCGACCCAGTTGTCGGGAAACTGGTAGCTTCCTGTCCTGTCCTGTAACCCGGGTCTGCGGCCCGGGCGCCTGCTGGGCTGCCTGTGTTAGCAGCCTCAGGCCCCCCACCGGCCCCCCGCTTTGCTTCCTTCCACTAGGCTTAGACCTCACGCTGCTTCGCAATGAAAACAGCGTAGGCTCAGGTGTCTGGCTGCCCGGGACTTTGAGAGTCGTGCTCACAGTGTTCAGCGGTGCGACACTGAGTGAGTTCCATAATATTCTGCCTCCCCTTTCCGTTTACGTGGAGAGGACTCGGAGAGTCCCTGCGGAGACCGTCCTTGTGAAAGTGAACTGAAGTGACACCTAAGACCGTGGTTCTCAGACATCACTATTGCACTCTTGTCCTTTTTAAAAAGTTGTGGTAAAACATACGTCAGGCATGGAATTTGCCCTCCCAGGTGATCCCCAGGGCGCAGCGCGGCAGTACCCGCACCCCTGTGGTTGTGCGGGGCTCTCGGACCTGCAAGGCTGAGGCTCTGCCTGCCGAGGTTCAGCCTTGGCAGGGTTCGGGGTCCCTGAAGGATGGACGGCGCAGGCACAAGTGATGAGTCAGACACCTGATTGGATGCTGGAGAACAGCCAGCCTCTGTGGGTCTGACCGAACTCCCAGAGTCTGAGTTAGGCTTTACATTTATATTTATTTTTTATATTTTTATTTAGGCTTTATCTGTATAACATTAAAGGAACAGGTGCATGGCATGAACAGTTAAGGAGAAAAAACCAATACAGAGGTTACCAGGAAAAGTACAAGAATTTCCATAGTTTCAGTTATGTTAAACAGAAGTTGTTTTGACCAGGAGAACCATTAATCAGACAATTTGAAATAGCTGTATGGACAGAGTTTGAATGTCTTATTTTTTATTAAAGGTCTTAGAATTTGACATGGGGCAAAAGGGTACGCTAGACTGAGCAGAGGTTAGGAAATTCATTATAAGATCTTTGTGATGTCTAACTTAGCTATCTATCTTTCTGTCTAAAATGTTTCTTTATGTAATATGGACTCCGACTCCTTGGTAATTGTTTCCACGTGCTTAGTTTGTACTAGCTAACCAGCTTCCCTTGTTTCTTTGCCTGTCTACTTCTAATTAATAGATATTCCTGTCCAAGGTAGAGGAGGGGCTGTTACTCCATCAACTTTTAGACATTCAGGGGCTACCCCATCAGGGGGGACTTTGTTCTCTGGCCAAGAACTCATTTTGTACAACTTCATTGGAATTATGCGGATCATTGGACCTGAAATACAGGTGTCTAAAAATCCCACCACCTATTAACCACAAAGACAGACGTTCAGGGAGAGAGAGACAGGAAGTCCAGCCACAGTTGCCTCTGTCGTGCAGATGCATCTCATCCGTCCCGACTGTGTCCAGGGACGGCTGCTGGTCGGCTCCCGACATCTGGTCCCACCAGAAAACTGCCCCCCACGCCCTGCTCCCTGCAGCCCCCACAACCACCTTCTCTTCTGCTTCCCATCTCTGTGAGCCCCACTACTGGAGGGGCCTCGGGGGCATGGGACCCCACTGTATGTGTCATTTTCCACCCAGGTGAAGTCACTGAGCCTGGTGTCCTCAGGGCTCATCTGTGAATTAGCGTGAGTCAGCTGTCCTTTCTCTTTAAGGCTGAACAACAGTCCAGGGTCCGCCCGGAGCACATTGGGCTGGTCTGCTCCTGCCCTGATGGGCGCGTGTGTTTCCGCCTCTGGCCCCTGTGACCAGCGCTGTGCGAACTTGGACCCCCGTAGACGCCCTGCCTCCTCCCCGTCACCCCCCCGCACCTGCTCCGCTCTGTCCCCCCCCCCCCCGACACTCTCCGGCTGTGCCATGAGAAACTCACATTTCAGAGCCTGCAACCCTCCTCAGTCAGGTTCTGTTTTGCAAACGCAGGCCAAGAGGTCAGAGGACCTTTTAAAACACCATTCGCTTACTTACTTTCTCAGACTCAGCGCCCACCCCCCCCCCCAGTCCGAGGGAGCGTGGGGCCTCCTGCCTGCGCTCACACTCGGGTGGGGAGGGGACGGTGACAGCCTTCGCACACCCCCGTCACCAGCACTGCACAGAATTAGGGACAGAACTCCACTTCCACCAGGGGCTTGCTCTGCGTCCTCGGTGACAAAGTTCCCAGCCAAGCGAGGAAAACGTTTACTATGTTATGTTTTTCCTTTGGGCGATTCAGCCTCTGGCAATGTTAGAATTTTTGCCGAGGGAGCCCGGGGTGCTGCTTACTCACCTCTCCAGCTGAGTTCAGCTACCGAGTTCCAGACAGTGTGGCATTGGAGCCACACGGAGCAGCAGAGCGGGACAGAGAGCTCAAAATGTCAGCCGTCAAACCGCGAAACTTTTAGAGAGAGACCCAGGAGAAAATTTGGGGGCCTTAGGACTTGGCGAAGGGCTACAATGGACGTCAAGAGTATAATCAATAAAGGGAAAAATCGATAAATAGAACTTCATTGAAATTAAAAATGCTGCTCTGTGAGACCCTGTGCAGAGGATAATTGAAAAGGTCAGACAGCAGAAAATACTGGCAAACCACTCGGTTGACAAAGGACTGGTACTGGCCTACAGAGGGAACCCCCAGAGCAAATGGACCAAACAGTCCAAGTAGAATACGGACACCTGGGATGCCAGATGCGCACCAGGATGAGGTGCACCGTCGCTGCTGTTGGGCACATGCAAATTAGGATTCGACGAGACAGCACTACACGCTTCCAACAGCGAAAATAAAAAAATGACAACATCAAGTGCTGGCAAAGAGGTGCAGAACCTGCACCTCCTGCATCGCTGGCTGGGGTGTAACATGGGGCAGCTGCTCTGGAAAGTAATCTGGCACTTTCTTAACGACTTGAATGTACAAACCACAGGCTGAACAACCACACCCAGAGAAATGGAAGCCTGTGCCTGCAGGAAGTGCTGGACATTGGTCTTCATAGCAGATGCGTTCGTCATAGTCCCTAAGTGGAAACATGCAGCCTGTCCTTCTATCAGTGAATTGGCTACGGGCACTGGTTCATCCTCAGAGAATAACAACTGTGGTTGTGCCTGACGACTTGTATGGATCCGAGGGGCCGTGTGCTGGGTGGGAAAAGACGCCATCCAAAGGCTCCCCGCTGCGTGGTTCCGTGTCCTCAACTTGTGACAACTGGAGTTGGGGGACCGGTTAGAGGTTGGCAAGGGGCGGGGCGCCCGGGGGCGGGGCTTCCCGGTGGTAGAATGGATTGGACCCTGGTTTTGCTGGTGGTCCCGGCAATCTTCGCTCGGGATGAGATCGCACGGGCGCGCACACGGCACCCGCGCCGAAGTCCGGGGTTTGCACCACCCCACAGTTAAGTGAGGTCGAATCCGTGGGAGACACCAGCTGGGGGCACGAAACAGACGCGGCCTGCGTGATTTCCTCCGAGGAGAGAAAACGCAGGTCTCAGGTCTGCGCTCCCCAGGAGTCAGACCGGGGTGCGCACCGCGGCCCAGGGCGAGGGGGGCCTCTCCGGGGGGCGGGAGGCGGTGTCGGTGCAGGGCGGGGCAGCGCCCCTCCGGGAGAAGCAGAAGGGCGGAGCAGCAGCACTTTCCCCGGCCGCCCCTCTCCGCACCTGCCCGGTGCCCGGCGGAGCCTGGGCTGTCCAGGCATCAGACGCGCCGCGGCCGCGCGATGCGGTCGCTCAACATCACTCCGGCGCTGCTGTCCCAGCTGCTGCGGGACCACAACCTGACCCGCGAGCGCTTCATCGCGCAGTACGGACTGCGGCCGCTGGTGTCCGCCCCGGAGCTGCCGGCGCGCGCCAAGCTGGCCCTGGCGCTGACCGGCGGGCTGCTCTTCGCGCTGGCGCTCTTCGGCAACGCGCTGGTGGTCTATGTGGTGGCCCGCAGCAAGGCCATGCGCACCGCCACCAACATCTTCATCTGCTCGCTGGCGGTCAGCGACCTGCTCATCGCCTTCTTCTGCATCCCGGTGACGACGCTCCAGAACGTCTCGGACACCTGGCTGGGGGGTGAGTCCTCCATTCCCAGGTCCGTCCGTCCGTCCGTCCAGGGGAGACCCCCCCCTTCACCCTGCACCCACACGCTCTGCGGCTGGGACCTCCTGACGTTTCTCTCTAGCAAAGCAATGGGGGCCTTTCTCAGAACTTCCTCACCTGCGCTCACCTAAGATAAGTTTTTGCCGCTGGTGGTTCTGCAGCGCGGAGATGTCAGGAGGGTCCGCTCCGCAGGTGTTTCGGCTTCCCCGTTTCGTAGTTACTAATATCTGTTCGAATTTTAAATAAAAGATAAAACTATCCCATGTTCCCAACCTCCAGGCTCACTCCCCAACGTGCTGGTGTGGCTTTCAGATGGTTATTTGCTTCCCAAGCAGACGCATGGACTTGAAACGTGAGAAAAGCAAATACAATACATTCGCAGAAAAGAGTATATTGGACCAGTCATTGAAAAAGGGGGGAGTAGCAGGGCCAGGCCAGGGCAGGACCCCAAACCTCAGCCTTCCTGCCAGAAAGGAGGTGGCTTCCTTCCCTTCCCCAGTAGGGGCTGCAGTGGGGGGCCCGGGACTCAGTGAGTCATCTGGTGTGTGAAGGCCCCTGCCCCCCTGCCCCGGGGCCTGTGGTGCCCCTTGGAGGGGAAGCATCCGGTGCAGCCTCAGTCGTGGGTGGGCGCATTCCTGGGGCCACCGGGACATCCTCACAAGGTGTCTGGAGACAGAGGGCGGCTGTGAGAGCAGCAGACCTGGGCCTCCGGGCCCTTCGTTTGCACCCCTTTGCCCATTCAGTTTCCCCTCACGGAGGGGGTCCCTCCCCCCCCCACGGTGGCCCCCGAGACACCTCTGCTGTGTCTCGCTGGCACCGCCTTTCCCGTTGATTTGCTCTGGGTTTATTGTTCATGGATCAGGGTGCTGAACCTTTGATTCCCATCTCACCAGTGATGAAAAATTTCTCCAACTGGATAAAACATTTGAGCATGTAACGTGGCCTTGAACATGACATGTAACACAGAGAGCTATGAGTTGATTTATGGACTCGAGACTTCGCATGCACGCAGTGAAATCCCTGTGCTGGAGTGTCTGCAGGTTGCCCAGTGCGGTGAGCCCCATAAAACGTGTGTGCGATCCCAGTGCTGGTGAAGACAGGTGCAGGGAGCGTGCAGGAGCCGCCGTGTGCCGGGCTCCGGCCCTGAAGGACAGTCTCCCTGAGCAAAGCGGGACAAGCTCCTGGGAGTCGTAAGACTCCAGAGTGGAGGGGTTAGACTGGAGCCTCTGGGGGTCCATTTCACTGACTGGTGGCTCAAAACGTTCACTCGTTATAATGATTTTCCATTTTCTATACCATTTTGGAAACTTTAGGGTCCCTAGGAACATTTAAGTAAAGTAGAATTAATGAAAAAAAATCACCAGGATTATGGGGATTTTCAAACATCTTTTAGTTGGAATGATGGAAGCTATTAGCGAAGAACAGTCTCACGAAAGCAGAGAGGTATTAAAGCACACAGGAACACGGTGGGGGGGGCAGTGCTCAACCACAACAGGGCTTCGTAAGTAATATCAAAACCTGACCCTTGGGGCCAGCCTGCGGTGACCTCCCTGGAACCAGCTGTGCAGATGCGTGAGAAGAAAAGGTGTTCGAGGTCCGGGGACGAGGACGTTTTCTTGAGAGGTGGCGGGCGCAGCGCCAGGATTCACATAAAAGATTCTCTCTCCTTGGCACCACAGCATTGCACAGTTAGTTAATGTATTTAGCCATTCTGCTATTTTGGACATTTCTTTATACTAAATGAGGTTATTACATATTTGGTAAACACTTCAGTACAAAAATTACATAAAAATTCCACGAATTGTATTATTTCTGGGGAAGGACACTTGGTAATGCATTTTTTTTGGTCAATAACCTTCACACTCAAGAATTTTTCCCTAACATCTAGCTTGACCTGCTACATTTCTTCCCTAGTATACAAAAAAAAAAAAAACCTCCTTTGTTACTTGGCAGTGACTTGCGTTGACATTTTAAACAAGCTGGAACCACCTGGCTATCTACTTTTCTGCCCAAATGTTACTGTGGGGTCATTTCATTCTGTTTTTTTAAAGTCTACTGCCATTAGTGGAGAATAAAAAACCAATTCAGTTATCTTTCTAAAATAGTGTTTGTAGCTCTTAGAATAATGGAAAGTAGGAGGGAACTCCAGAAAAGAATAATTTTTCATCTTGTTTTCTGGCACAAACGTACAGCCAGAGGTTCTTCTTGTATCGTGAGGAAGGGGGCCCTCGGGGGAGAACAGAAGGACTAGAGTGAGCTTGGGCAATCGAAATTCAGGAAGCAGGCGTTCAGGGCAGGGTCTGAGAAACGCAACTCTGACTTAAAACCAGATGATCCCAGAAGGGAAAAAGGGAAGGACGGCCCAAGAAAATAGTGCCCCACTCGAGGAATGCTAGGATTACCCCAGTTTAAAAGGGCCACTTGTAAGAAAAAAGGCCGCAAAGGACATATTCCTGCAGAATAGCTTAAACCCACACAAGTCACGTGGGGACGGCCACAGCGTAGCAGGAGCCGACCAGAGTCACCAGAAAGAAAAGCTAACAAAGGCCGATGTTCCATAAAAGGGCAGAGACTGCCCTCGTGCCTATTTTGCTTCAGATTTCGAGACCTTGAAAAATGATTTCCACATTAAAAAGGGCAACGCAAAAAAGGTTAGAATAGAAATAAAGATCAAGATAAATTAGCAAGAGAGCATCTACCCACTTTTAAAGGAACTCCTGTCTTCCGCGTAGACGTTGGTCGAACTGTCAGTCCAGGGCTCATAAATACAGACGATGAGGATGACAGTCAGATAAAATATGGGCAGTGAACTCAAATATTTAAAAAACTATTGCATCCGCCATGTCTGCAGACCGAATCTCCCCCAGGGGCCGCTGGTTTGAGACCTTCACTTTAGAGAAAGCGAAATCAGCAGGGACAGGGATGGTGTGACCCGGATGGGAAGTCCTGGGTGGGAAGTCAAACTCCAGGACGGCTCCTTGTGGTGACGTGGCCAGGGACGGGGTGGTGGTGGTGGGGGGGGAACTGGAGGCTACTTCCTATCTTGGGACCCAGGAGAGCCGTTGCCCAGGCAAAGGTCGCACGGCTTTTTCCCCAACCTGTTTTCAAAGGCCAAGACTCCCTTGCCCCGTCCTCGCCCCCTTGCCCGTAAGTACCTACAATTTAGGAACTCGGAACCCTCGCAGGGGGAGAAGCCGTGGGCCAGCGCGCACTGTCTCCATTTTCGTGCGCCGCCCTTGTAATCGCAGACTTGAAACTTTAGGGCGGGGCTCACAATGAACGAACTGAGACAGTTGCAGAGAGACAGAGAAATGATCCTTCTTTCCATGTCTGCCCGGTTTGCCGCCACAGGTGCCTTTGTCTGCAAGATGGTGCCCTTCGTCCAGTGCACCGCGGTCGTCACCGAGACCCTGACCATGACCTGCATCGCCGTGGAGAGGCACCACGGGCTGGTGCACCCTTTCAGGATGAAGTGGCGATACACCCTCCGGCGGGCTTTCACCATGCTAGGTGAGGGCCTGCCCCGGCTGCCCGATGCCGCCCAGCCCCGAGTAAACAGGGGTGAGGGGGGCAGCTTCTCTCCCAGCTGGTTGGCACTCAAGGGCTAACATGAGGGCTTTGGTCCTCTCCCCGCCCACCCCACCCCACCCCTACCCCATCTCTCCCAGGGGTGCTCTATCTCCCATTTCTGATGTCTTTCCTTGGTTTAAGTCTCAACCATGGAAGCCTGGCCTCCCTGGACCTCGGCCAGTCCCTCAGTGGCGTTGCCACAGTGACGTTGATTAGGCAGGAAACGGCTGTTTGGACCTGAGGGGCCGCTGAGACACCTTTGCCAGGGCAGGCAGCTTTTCACAGGAGCCAGGAAAGGTGCTCGGCCAGAAGGACAGAGAGCAGGGTGCTGCCCCAAAGGCGGTGGGCCCTTGGGAACATTGGGTGCTGGGTGCTGGCAATGCCGGACAGAAATGTAGCCCGGCCACTTCCCGTTTGCTTGTGGCGTCCCCGAGTCAGCCAGGCTGGCGGGCTGGCGTGCAGGGCCCTCTGGAAGCGCGGCCGAGAGCCGAGCACAGTCGTGCAGAGGAGCTCTGCTTGAGCGTCACCGCTGGGCTCTTTATAAACCTAACGGGCCTCCCCGCAGTCTGAGTGGACAGGCAGCCAGATAACTGGAGCTTGAGGGCTCGATGGGAGCCATCAGCGAAGAGAACAGTTTTTCCCAACATCTCACTTGAGAGCCGTGAGTGAACCTTTCTAGACAGTGGGGGATCACGGGAGGACAGAAAGAGCTCCTGGAGGCTTTGCAACGCCAAACTCACTTGAAGTAGTTTGAAATGAATAGAAAAACCAACAGGGGAAAATGGCTAGTTCTACTGAGTCTCACGTGGCCTCCTTTCTACAAAGAACTCAAAGCCTCTTCGCTTTTAATAACGGACTCCCACCGTCAGGACTTTTAGAAGCAGCAGGTAGGTGTGGGAGGAGGACGAGGAGAGACGTGCTTAGTGGAATTATTTTAAGCGGGAAGAAGAGCAGAGGGGCCAGCACCCAAAAGCAAAGCTGGGGAAAGGCAGTCCTGGCTGTTTCCACTCAAAAAAGCCCCCGGGCAGGGAGGTTTTGAAGTCAAGTGGGCTCCTCTTCCACGGGGGCTTCCCTGCTGGGCTGCCCGCTGGCCCCCCGCACTGCCCCCAGCTCTGGGACACTGTGAAGTGGCCAGTCTGTCACACCCAGCTCCGCTGTCCCGTGGGACTGCGTGCCCTGGGCCGGGGAGGGCTGGCACCAAACTGAGCCAGTTAGAGTCGACTCCTCCCCAAATGCTACTGAAGACTAGAAAAACGTCTGGGCACAAGGGACCGTCGTAGAGTGGGGAGAGGACTAGAACAGGGGCACGGGGCGTGTGCAGAGGAGTGGGGGGCGGGTGAGGCCGGGGAGACCTGTGGGAGCCTCGGGCCGTGTCTGTAGAAGGGGCTCCGTGAGGGCCTCAGCGAGGGTGAGTCTCTGTTCCTTGAAATCCAGGATCATACGCAGTTTCCCCGGTGCCCCCACCCGTCTAGAAAGCGCAAGCGAGTTTGAGCTGGGAAGTCTCCCTCAGAAATGATGTCGGGCCTCTGTCAAGGTCGTCTGTTGTCTATTGCAAGGACGCCTCGAGAAAGCAGGTCTCTGGACCGGCTCTCTGGTTTCTGAGGCTGTGTGTGTTACGTAAGTGACCCTATAACGCCTGTGTTAGGTTAAGGTGAAGGCCCTTTCGGTTTTAAGCAGGAATTTTGGAGGGCGATCTATATCCCGTTTGAGATTTTCATTCGTTCAACAAACGCGTTTCTGCTCACCGAGCGCCTGTGATGGAGCACCACCTGGAAGGGGCGGTGGCCTTCGGGGCTCCTGGAGAAGGTGACTTGAGCCAAGTCCTGGAAAATGAGTGCATAGGTGGAGAGCAGGTTTAGGGGGCCAAGCCGGGGCGGCAGCCGTGGGGACATGGAGCCGCCCAACACCCTCTGGGATGTGGGGACGGAAACCAAGTCAATCAAGTCTCCGGGGAGGACTCGTGTGTGACAACAGGGACGGACAGGCGGGAGGAGAGGCAGGTGAGGCTCGGAGAACCTCGGGGGCCGGTCGGGCAGTCGGGTTTCCCCCAGAGGCAGTGGGACGCTGTGAAAGACGTTTAAACATCGACGTGTGTGTCTGGGAGACTCTTCTGGCAGCAGTTCTGGGGGCAGCGAGGGGGTGGCAGTGGGAACGTGCTTGGAGACGGCCGCTCGCCTCCTGGGTGGGGGTGGGGCCCGGGCAGAGCGCCCTTTCCGGTTCGAGAACGCGTCACCCCGCACTCTGCTTGGATGCGTCACACTCTGACGGTGGGACCCTTTTCACAGGTGTGGTGTGGCTGGTGGCAGTCGTCGTGGGAGCCCCCATGTGGCACGTGCAGCGACTGGAGGTAGGTTCACGGCCGGGACGATCACACTCTGTGGCACATGTGTCCTGCCCGCTCCGTGACGGCCACTGCCCTTCAAGCAAGTGGTTTACAGCCGACAGGCACGGTCTCAGTCACTGCTGCAGGGGTTTTCAGGTGGCCTCAATGTGCTCTAAGACTTTCCCGCCCTTGGCTTTATCTTGCTCTTCCTTGATCTTTTATCAGTGAGGCTAATGCCCGAAATACACTTTACTAGGGTCACTTTCTACATTTTCCCGTCAGCTGAACGTGGCTTTCCCTGTGCCCTGCAGTGCCCACTTACATTGTAAGAGTCCAGGGGTCACTCCCAAGTTTATTTTAAGCCACATAATTTTTTTAAGCTGTGTATCCTTTTCTGCCTTTTGAAATCAACCTGGGCACGCAATGCCCACCCACAAGGATACCAGATACGCCCTGAGGCTAGGGAAATGTAAAATGTGGCGGTGCTTGCTTATTTATATTTTTAAATTTTGTTTTTTTAAAGTATGGTTGATATACAAGCTAATATTGGTTGCACTGGTTTGGGTGTACATTAGTGATTCAATGTTGTTACACCTTACAATGTGATCACCCCGCTAATTCCGGTCACCATCTGTCACCTTGCAAACTTACCACAATATCATTGACGATATTCCCCTTTACCTCTCCCACCCGCCCCCTGCCCCTCCCGGCTGGTAACCATCTCTTTGGTCTCTGTATTTGTGAGGTTGTTTATGTTTTGTTAGTTTAGGCTTTGTTTTGATTTTGGTTCCAAGTGTGAGTGAAACAATATGGTGCTTGTCTTTCTTTGCCTGGTATGATTTCACTGGGCATAATTCAGACTAAGTTCACCCATGTCGTCGCAAATGGCAAGACTTTATTCTTTTTCACTGCGGTGTAATATTCCACTGCACATAGATGCCACACCTTCTCTATCCACTCATCTCCTGATGGATACCTAGGTTGCTCCCATGTCTTGGCGATTGTGAACAATGCTGCAGTGAACCCACGGGTGCTTATGTTCTTTTCAAATTAGTGTTGTCATTTTCTTTGAGTACGTAGCCGGAAGTGGAGTGGCTGGGTCACGTGGTAATTCTATGCTTTGTATCCTGAGGGCCTCCCACACTGCTTTCCACAGTGACGGCACCAGTCTGCATTCCCACTGACAGTGCCCAGGGGTGTGGCCGACCCTGGCCTGCAGAGTCCGCCTGTTGTGGCTGACCACGAGAATGAATGCACAGGCGACAACAACCCTGCGTGGAAAAAGGGAACAGGCACGACTACTCTCTCAAGGGGGAGAGTGTCTATGGTGCCTCGGCCACTCCCTCAAGAGGGCAGTGCCCTGACCCCTGCCTAGACAGGCTTTTATTGTTTTCCTGGGGTCTTGCATCAGAGAAAGATTTATTATCTATTACGTAGAATATTATTGTCTACATTTTAGGTACAACCAAAAAAACAAAAATAACATGCAGAGGGGAATGGTGATAAGCTGATTAGCTCTGTTCTTGGGAGAACTCATACAGGCTTTGGAAATCACCTTGAAGACAGACAATACACATTTGTTGCTTTAGACCAGGGTGACGGAGTTTTAGCAAGAGCAAGCCATAGTAGTCCGTATGCATTTTCTAGGCCTGATTCCCATGGGAAAACCCAGTTTGAAGGTCTGGCTCCTGCCCACCACCTCGCTTCTGTAGGTTTTCCACACAGAGCTGAGTCACATTTGCCAGACTTAAACAAACCGGTTCCCTACACAGGGGGTCACTTTTCTCCATATCTTCGATGGCACCTGTTTGCTGAATTCCTGATGGTAGCCAGTTCTGACCGGCGTGAGGTGATATCTCTTTGTGGTTCTGATTTGCATTTTTCTGGTGATTACTGATGTTGGGCATCTTTTCATATGTTTGTTGGCAATCTGTCTGTCTGCTTTGGAGAAATATCTTTTCACTTCCTCTTCCCATTTTTCGATCAGATTGTTTACTTTTTTGCTATTGAGTTATATGAGTTTCTTTTGTATTTTTGCTATCAACTCCTTATCTGATAGACCATCCGTGAATCCATTTTCCGGTCAGTGGGTTTTCTTTTTGTTTTGTTGACAGTGTCCTTTGCTGGGCAAAAAGCCGTTTAGTTTGATTTAGTTCCATTTGATTTGTTAAAAATTGTATTTCCCTTGCTTGAAGGGATGTGTCCAAAAAGACACCATGGAGGCCGATGTCGGATCCTCTACTTCCCAGGTTTTCTTTTCGGGGATTTATGGCTTCCGGCCCTGAATTCTTTAACCCATTTTGAGGTTACTTTGGCATATGGTGTAAAGAGAGGTCTGGTTGCTTCTTCCTTTTTTTTTCTTGCATGTGTCTGTGCAGGAAAGCGCAGCGTGGTTTGCGCTGTGAGTGGTGCACTGAACGAGGCGGGCTCCACACCTGAGCACAGAAAGCAAGTTCGTGCTGCCCCTCGCTCACTGCCTGTCAACGTGCCCTGGGTCTGGGGGGCAGCCCCGTCACTCCTCAGGTCATTCAGATAATGACATTCCTCTGGCCACTGTCAGTCACAAGAATAGGGACAGTGCAGTGTCACAGTCAAGTTGTCTGAATTCTCAATGAATTCAAGCCGTCACCTCCCCCCGCCCCCGGTGCTATGGGGGGGATGTGCCCCCCTTCGTCTCTGCTTTCCCACCTGTTTCTCTGCGTCCCCCTCAGCCAGCTCGCTGCCCCCGGGAGCTGCCCAGGGCAGTGGGGAGAGGACGGGGCAGCTGCTCTCTCCCTCCCCAGCCTCTGGTCCTGCAGGGAGCCACGCGGACTGGCCTGTCAGGAACGGCCCGACCGGCTGGGGGTCCATTTCATGCCCACAAACTCTAGGAGATTTGCCCATTTTTTAAATAAATTTATTTCAACATACGCTCTAAATGTAACTTAAATAGATACAACTCACTTCGTTTGTGGAAAATGCATCTAACCCAATTGGCAAAGCCAGTCCTTGCTGTCGGATCAGCCAAATTGGATTTGCTTTCTGTCAGGAAAAGTATGACTTCATTTTCCTAACCAGAGACATGGATTTATACGCACCCACAGCCTCCTTCTCACCCCTGCGTTCTGTTGGGGACGGTGCGCGTGCGCAGCGTCTTGGATCCCCGCCCCCGTGAGGGGGGGCACCAGCGGCCCCCCCACTTTGCTGCCACGGGGTTCGCCCTTGTGCTTGGAATAGGAGGCAAGTTTCAGGGGCGGAAGCAGCGAGGCAGCCTCACTGAAACGGCCATCACTCTGCCCCTTCGCTGCATGACACTCAAAGCACAACCTGTCAACACCCGCCACTCCGCCTTAGGTTCCGATGCCGAGCTTCACCCTCAGCGGGAGCCTGGCTGACCCAGGGCAAAGCACGAGGCCCGGCTGCCGTGGACTGCGGGGGCCTGGGTCAAGGGGGCTCCCCCAACACCGGTGTGGGGGCCCGTCTGTTGTTGGTTCCCCAGGTCAGGGGTGGCGAGGGGACTGTGTAGCCTGGACAAGGGACTGTGAGAGGGAGTGGGGATGCAGACCCAGTGGGGCGTGTCCGCCTGGGCCACTGTCCGAGGCGGTGGGACTTTGGAGAAGGGCACGTTTGGAAGTACTGGGTTGGTCAAAAAGCCAGTTTAGTTTTTTCCCATAAAATAAAAGATTTTTCATGTTCACTGATAACTTCATTGATGTGGATATTTTGAGTATGTCGGCCACCTCGTCTCCCACCATTGGCTTCCAGTGGGCAGAGGCTGGGGGGCTGCTGAACACCTTCCAATGCACGAGACGGTCTCACAGCAAAGGGTCATTTGGCCACAATGTCAACAGTAGAGAGAAACTTTGCAAACCACTTCTGACGTGTCCATCAGTCACAGCACCTTCTCGGCACGCATGAATCTTTTTTGTGTTTCAGATGCATTTTTCCCTTCCTTGGAATGATAAGCACACTGTGCCAAAAATGTCACCTCTTTTCTTTCATCTTCAATATTAAAATGGCTACACAAAAATTCATCAATTTGGTAAAGTTTCTTTTGTAATGCATGCGATATGACAGCTGCCACAATGCAATCTCACAAAATTGTTGCGAAGGAAGTTAACGACAATTAAGCGCTAAGAGAGCCATGGTGTGGGAAAAACGAAGAACGTTTTCGGCCACCCTAACGGCAGATCTGACACTGGTTTCCGTAAAACCCTGGGCGCGTGCTCTCAGAGTGTCTCTGTTGGGTCCGGACGGCTGCGCCTGCTGGGACACGGTCGTCAGTGGGCCCCTCGGCTGTTGGCCCTGGCGGCTCCATCTCCGGGACTCAGAATACATTTCCCTTCCATCCATATCCCGGTTCCAGGGAGTTGGGATCTCGGAATAATTCTTCACCGAGTGTTTTCATTCCCAATTAGTTGTATTTGTGAATAACACGTAGATCAGAACCTGAAGTTTATCTTTGGTGAGTACACAAACAAGCTTTTCCCCATTCGATTGATGATGCAGTTTGCTGGGAATAGAGGCAGAAATGTGTCTGAGATGTAAACATTTTCCATCTGGAAAGCTCTCGAGTAAGGAAAATGACAGCAGTTTTGATAAAGTCTCTAACTCTTATTCCTACGATCCAGAGAAGTGACTTGTTCACCGATTAAGTGTCTGTTTGTCCCTTACCAGCACCTGCCATTTTTGTGGACACTGTCCCAGTGCATTCGGACTGATGAGATGAGTCTGTCGGAAGCGGTGTGAACAAGCAGGCCTTCGGTAGAATAGACACCTCAAAGGCTTACCACTGAGCCTGAGTATTTATAGTTAGCAATAGGGTGAGTTCCAATTTCTCATTGATCTTAGACTGCAAAAGCCACTGGCTGCTCTTCCAACGTCCATGCGAGCAGCTGGGATAGAGCGGCCTACACCGGCCTCAACTTCCAGACGTCAGTTCTGAGCGTCTGTGGGCCGTCGCCGCCTGGTCAAATCTGTCTCCTCAACAGTGGAGGAGGCCAGCTAAGGTGACTTTGAGCTAGCAGGCTCGCCGCACGAAATGCTAGCTTCATGCCCACTCTGGTCGTTGTAGAAAGTTGAGTGTAGAAAGTCTGAGACAGACCAAAAGTGAACAGGGGTTGGGCCTCAGTTCCATGGGGAGTGGAAGAGGGCATGAAACTCTCAGGAAAGTAGGCAGTGAGGTGGGAAAAGCCTCGCTCCCGAACAGAAGCACTGCGGAGACCGCATGGCGCTCGAGGCGGCAGCCACGGTGAACGTGGGTGGGGGAAGCCCCGTGCTCTGCCGGCACCTGGCGGCCTCCTCCCGAGGCGCTGCCTGCCGGCTGTTCTAATGGCATCGTTCTCCTCCCGAAGATGAAGTACGACTTCCTGTATGAAAAGCAACATGTGTGCTGCTTGGAGGAGTGGGCCGGCCCCGAGCACCAGAAAGTCTACACCACCTTCATCCTCGTCATCCTCTTCCTCCTGCCCCTGGGGGTGATGCTCGGCCTGTACAGTAAAATCGGCTACGAGCTCTGGATCAGGAAGAGAGTGGAGGACAGTTCGGGGCTCCGAACCATGCACGGACGGGAGCTGTCCAAGATGGCCAGGTCGGTTTCATGAAATGCTCATCTCAGATTAAAATACACTGAACCGGTTGTGCTGGAAGGGGCGGCGGCCGGGGGTCTGGGAATTCCTGGGTCACTTAGGTGGAGCCACGTGGCGGGGACGGTGGGGGGAGCTGTGGACACGTTTGAGATCCTGTGTATGGCCGGAGAAAGGGGCGAGCTCACCAGCTCCCGAATCCAACGTGACCGTTGGAAACTTTCTGGGAAGTTAGTCACTGTTCTGTTTTCATCAGCACGTCAGGGGGGACGAGCTGTGGGTGCTGGCCTCTCTGCCGCCCACCAGCCCCACCGAGTGGGTAAGCCTCCTCCCTCCCCGGCCTCGCCTTCCCTGTGCCCCTGGGGGCCCAGCATGAATGACGGGAAGGGAAAGCCTTTGGAAACCCAAAGTATTTAATTAGCGATATATTTCATTTTTACCTAAGGGCATTGCTTTCCGATCGCATTCATTAACAGAAAATATAAAACACATCTTACTGCTTGTGGTACTTGTAGTTCATATGGTTCATTTTATAATCCACAAAGATCATAACAAAGATTCAAAACAAGGAGAAAAAATCTGGCAAGAATTCTGCCCAGGGGCTTGATGAGGTTTTAGCTTTTCTTTAAGTGTGCAGCGCCCTCTAGTGCCCAGTTTGCAGGAAGAACCCCTCCCTCTCTGGGTTCGGGTGCTCAGCCTCTCAGAACTGCCCGCTGGTTCACCAATCAGGCTTCCTGGGAGAAAGGGCTCCCACGGTGAAATAAGAAACAAGGACTGTGACTTTTTGTAAGTGTAAAGCACCAGGCAAACGTGCAGACTCCTTGCGTGTGCTTATCTCCTTCACAGAAGTAACGGAGAACGTGAGTTGAGGTCCTGGTGAACCAGGGTCTTTTAAAGACCTAGTAAAAGTCTACACCTCACGTATATCCTTGGGGCTTGCCCGAGTTCATAAATGTTGATGTTTTTCCATCACAGGGACCGGTGCTCTTCGGTACAGAATGAATCGGAGCTCAGGCACCGAAGTTAGATTGCCCATTTTAAGTTTCCCTGAGCCCCGGTGTGCTGGCGTCCCTTCCTTGCCAGTCTGTGCCAGTTCCTTGGCCTTCCCCGCCCCCCAGGTCCTGCACCTGTCAAAGGCTTGCTGGGCAGATTAATGGCACGATCCATGCCAAGCGTCTGGCAGGAGGCCAGGGGCAGAGGCCACGTCTCTCTCCGATTTTACGATGGGAGAGATGTTGAGGTGCGGGGAGAGCGGCGATGGGGAAGGTGACAAAGGACCCCCCTGTGCCCCATCGTGAACTTCCTTAACGTGGGTGAAGTCGGGGCAGAGAGGCCTGGGCTCGAACTGTGCGTCGTGGCTCTGTGACCGAGCTGACACCTTTGCCCCGACATGGGAGGGGCTGACCCAAACACTGTGTCCCCCTGGGTCCAGGAAGAAGAAGCGGGCGGTCCTCATGATGGTGACGGTGGTGACCCTCTTCACCGTGTGCTGGGCGCCCTTCCACGCCGTCCACATGGCGCTGGAGTACGGTGAGTGCTCGCCGCTCTCCCGTGGGGGGAGCGCTGCTTTGTTCCCTGCACGGTGAGTCCCCGATGCTCGCTGCTTCTGCCCTCGGTAACCAGGACCACCAGACCATGGCCTGGTAGATAATGCTGTGTGATGGTGGCCACATCTTCACAGCTGGTACAGAAGAGCAAGGAGAGGTTCTGAGATTCTCCCTGCATGCTGCGCCTTCTGCTCTCCCCCAGTTATCGCCGTCAGGACAGAGGGAGAGGCTGCATGCTGCTGATTGAGAGTCCTGATATGAGCCATGGGAATTTGGTTGCACGTGGGACCCCCGCCCACCCCTCAGTGAGGTTTCCCAAACAGGCTCAGCTGGTTCTCAGGTGACTGCGTTTCTAAATGCAAGTGAACATTGAAGAGCAGCCATTGCTCCCGGTTTACCTGCAGCTTGAGACCCCGTTAAAACTCAGGGACACCCTGACAGTGCGTGCCAGGTCCCAGGCCTGGCCTGTCAGGCGGAGGCCGGAAGAGTGAGGACGACACACAGAGGCGGATTTTCCCCAGACGTCATCACTGGCTCCCCTGCCCCCCAGGAGGTCTGGGAATTTCTCACCGCTTTTCCCCAGGTGTCCCCGCGGCGGGTGGAGACAGGTGGCAAACAGGCATCTACTGTAGGGTCATTCACACAGGTGCGCCCTCTCAAGCACGCCTCTCTATTTCAGGCGACTTTGAAAAGCACCACGACGAGGTCACCGTCAAGATGACCTTGGCCGTGGTGCAGATTGTTGGGTTCTCCAACTCCATCTGCAACCCCATTGTGTACGCGTTCATGAACGAAAGCTTCAGGAAGAACTTCCAGTCTGCAGTGTGTCGCTGCGTAGCCAGAGGACCCCGCCACCCTGCGCGGAGGAGGACAGCCAGGTGCCGCCCCGAAGAGAACGCCGAGGAGGAGACCAAGGGAGAGGCGTTCGGCGAGGGCAATGTCGGGGGCGGGCGGCAGCTGCCCGGGCCCGTCTGACGGGCTGAGAATTCTGCCTCAGGCTCTGGGCACTGGTTACAAGTTACAGCCCTGTCTCCATAATTAACGCCAGTCACAGCTTCACCGGAAGAGAAGAGTGTTCTGAGCAAAGGTCAAAGATGTTTGTTTCATCTTTGAATTCTGAGAAGAAAGAACCTTAAGTCATTTTTTCCCATAGAAATAGGACATTGCGCATGAAGACACAATTCTGAAGAGTCACTGAGCTGCCCTCGTGGCGCAGATGAGAAAAGTGGGTTTTAGCAAGTCGTGTACGCACTTGGCTAGTAGTTTTCCCCGACCCGGTCGATGTGATGTGGCTCTTTCCGTGTCGTTAAACCGGACGAGAAAATAAAAATAGTATCTTCGTCCCTGAAGAAGAGTCGCACGCTGTGGATGTAACTTCCAAGGCCCCTGGAATCTTTAAACTCGGAGACACATTGTTTCGAAGATAAGGCCCGTCCAATAATCCCAGCGTTGAAGGAGGTGGGGTGCGGCAGGTGACGCATGCAGGAGACTTAGAGGCCGACACCCGGCACCCCCGCTGTGCCCAGGTCCTGCCAGGCACCCTGCTGTGCCCACTGGCGCGTCCCTTCAGCCCTGGAGGCTCCAGCCGTGCCGCGGGCGCACCTGTGGAATGGCGCGCCCGGTTCTGGCCCTTCCATAGCTCCTCGGAGCTCAGGCTTGCCCCGTCCCCTCTGCCACCCTGCCACTTGTCCCCCGCCCTGCCCAGCGTCCCCCGTGTGCCTGCCTTGTGATGGCTTCTCTGCTCAGAAGGAGACAGATTCTCTGCTGAGTGTGATACATTTAAACCACTGTCTCAGATATTTGCATTTTTAAGTCTTTCACGCTCACCAGTGGGATGAACTTCTGGTTATTTGAGGGGGCTGTTTGTGCAGTTAGTCCATGAGAGAGAATCAGCTCCGTGCCCACGACCTTCCCTGCACCCCCGGGGACTGGCCCCCCCGAGTGGGCTCAGGCAGACCAGCAGGGCTCCCCACTCCTGCAGCTCACCCAACCCCCCTTCACCCCGACGCCTCCCACACGTGGTGGACCCCGCGCCCTGCTGTTTCCCCATCAGCATTGGAGACGCCCACGCCAGCGGCAGCCTCGTGGTCCAGGCTTCCCTCCTGCCTCGTTTTCCCACACTGATGCTCGGGCCAGGGGACGGGGAGGGCGGGGGAGCGCAAGGACTCCTGGGAACTCCCACCTGCTCAGCTTCACGGCGCGGGCCCCGGGGAGCTCAGGCCGCGGGGGTCTCGCAGGCGACAGACACTTTATTTCACGTGCGTTAACGTCAGTGTGAGTGGAGAAAAGCGCAGATGAAGCGGCGTGTGCTGTCCGGAGAAAGTGTGCTCTCGACGCAGGGAAACTAATGTCGCTGGGAGGACAGCTGGGACCTGGCGTGTGCGGAGACAGACGCGTCCAGTGTGTTTCTGTGCACTGTCCTCCTGGGCCGAGGGGTACCCCGCAGCCAGGTACCCCACAGAGATGGCCACTCCCCCACTAAGCCGTTAAAAACGAAACCGGTGCAGCGACTTCGGGGATTCTTATCTGGACAGCAGATGTGCACGCGACTCTCGCTAAAGGGGATGTGTTCGTGCTCCAAGTACGACTTCGTGGGAACCAGAGGGGTCCGCGCTGCTGCTAACCACAAGTGTTAACCGCGGCACAGCTCGATCTGGGGCATTTAGAGAGGAGGGCGTGATCTCGGCGTTTCCTGCAAAGCTGCCGGACAGCCGGCGAACGCGCTCCTGCCTGTCCCCCTTCTCCGCTTTTCCTCGCCGTGTATAATGTTTCAGAAACAAAAGTGGTTACAGCACATTTGTTTTCCATTGGAGAGATCTCTTTTGCTCTGTTATAAAGGTTTGGAAGAGATAGCGGGTCCAGCCCCCCACGGGAAACCCGTCCCGAACAAGCCAAAGCGGCCCTGACCTCCGGTGGCGGAAGGCACGCAGCCCCCGAGGCCACAAGGAGTTCCCCTCGCACCCGCGCAAGGGGCTGTGTACCGCGTTTCTCTCTCTCCTCCCCGAGGTCACAGTCCCCTCCCCCGAGTCTTTTAACCCCCTTGGTCCTCCACCCAGGGGTCCGCTGTCTCCCCCTTTCCCCCTCTCATTTCATTTCCTCTGTTTTTCCCTTGTCTGGTGCTTGGAGTGAGTTGAAAATGTCTCTTTGGACCCAGGAGGGGGAGTGAGGAGGGGGGTACAGAAAACAAGCCTGCTGCTCACTAGCACTCGGGTGAAAAGACTACGGAATCAGTGAGAAGATGGTCGCCGCTCAGACTGCGAGGCCCTTTATTTCGCTGTGGGTCGTTTTGCCAGACACAGTGCTGCCTTTCCTGCCCTGCCTCACAGCTCCCCGGGGGCCCGGACACCAGCCCGCTGCACGCCAGCCTGACTTAAGACTGGTCGCTGAGTCCAGAACGACTTTAAAAAGAAGGACCAGGCTGTGGGGCTTCTTCACCTTCTCTGAAGATTCGTTATAAATTCCAATAGTCAAGGACGTGTGGCCTGAGGACAGACGTAAATGCAGAGGAACACAGATACTAGAGCAGAGACACGGAACAAATAGGATTCAACTGGGTTCCACCTCCATGGCAACAAAATTCAGCGGGAGAAGGAGAGGTTTCGACCAAACGGCTCTGGAACAACTAGACGTCTGAGTACCAGAACCAGGCCCTTGATCCTTACACTGTGTATAAATAACTCACAATGTATCACGGCCTGAAATATAAGAGCTAAACATATAAAACTCCAGAAGAGGAAAGGCAAGAAAATTTTTTTACCCTGGAATTGGGCGAGGTGAAGATTTCCTAGGCAGGGCAGGGAAAACCGGAAGACTGAAAGAAAGAACTGATCAAATGAACTCCATGAAAATCCTCCCCCAAACCAGCAAACGAACAAACAAACAAACAAAACCTGTGCATGGAAATTCATAGCTTAATTCAAAATAACCAAATACCGGGGGACCTCAAACGTTTACCAGCTAGTGAATGAATAAATACGTTGTGTTCAAGCCTTTCAACCAAAGGGTCATTCAGTAGCTTTGCAACAGAAAGAATCAACGATCTCAACAAGAGAGGTTCGTTTGCAGAGTATTGTTGGCAGTGAAAGGAGTCAGGCAAAAAAGACCATACACCCCGTGACCCCGCACCCTGTGATCCCCGCACCCCACGACCCTGCACCCCGTGACCCCGCACCCTGTGATCCTGTACCCCGTGACCCCGTGACCCTGTACCCCGTGACCCCGCACCCCGTGACCCCGCACCCCGTGATTCCATTCGAACAAAATTCCGGAAAAGGCACAGCGCCAGGGCAGCGAACGTCGCCAGGGGCTGGCCGAGGGCGGGAGCTGGAACCCAAGGGCACAAGAGACCTTTTCGGATGCAGCAATGTTCCCTCCCTGGTGTGTGCTCGTCCTACTGGATGCAGTGGTTAAAATTTGAATTATATACTTTAAAAGGATGCATCTGTTGCATGAAAATTATACTTCGATTTTCAAAAGTACATGAGGGAATTTTCATTTTTCAATAAAAAAAATGCCAAATCCTTTTATTGGTTCCTTGACTGGGAAGAGAACCTGCAATCTAGGCATGTGCCCTGACTGGGAATCGAGCTGGTGACCTTTCAGTTTGCGGGGTGACACCCAGCTGAGCCACACCAGTCAGGACTTGGTCCATTACATTTGTGACAATATAGTACTTAGATCTGATAAGCAAACAAGAAATAAAAGGGCAAGGACTCTGCTTTCCTAACCACACGGGCCCCACGGATGGGGGATGACAGAGACAAAACCGAGAATGACGTGGAGGCCGGCCCGTCGGTGAGGTTTGGAGGAGCCTCTGGGAGATGCCAGGCCGTGACTTTCAAAGTGAACTACAGGTTTGTGCGTCCACACCCCCGTCACCAAGGAGGAAGCCCAGGCCTTGGTCGGCGTCCTCGGGTCTGGGAGGCGTCGGAGCCCATTTGCTCCTCTGAGGGGAACGGCCAGCTTCTCGTCCGAGTGGGTCCCCGATCGAGAAATGCTCTGCAGCGGCTCTGCCCCAACCCGGGGGTCCGATGGTGTCGGCTGCGGCGTGGAGATCCTGACCCCTGGGTCGCGTGGCCCATACCCCCGCAGCCCTGGAGCATCCGTGTCACACAAAGATGCCTGCCCTCGGAGCCCCTCGGCCCGGCCCCTCCACTCCTCCGGGAGACCACGGCGCAAACGTCCCTCCTGGTCACTCCATCCGGGGCTCCTTCCGTGTTCGCAGCTGGGCAGAGGGGCCTCAACTCAACGTTCTGCTTTGCTGCTTCAAGGTCGACCCGGAGCCACTGAATTCTGTTATCCGTAGGACCTGCCAGCTTTTTAAATACAATGGTGAGGAGTTATTGAGGAAAGAGCAGGTTAGCTGCCTCTCAGACGGAGGGTCTGCAGGTCCCTGAGGCCCCGGGGGGGTCCTTGGAACGCAGAACGAAAGCAAGCCCGCCCACTCCGGTGGTTGGGCTGGCGCCGCGTGGCTCCCCTTCCCTGGCTCAGCAGCTGTCTCGGAGGCCCCCTCTGCGCCAGACCCCGCCACCCTCCTCCCCTTTCAAGATCGAGAAGTTTCTTCTACTCGCAACTGGGTGCGGCTGAACAGGGTTGGTTGGCAAGTGAGAACAGGGTGAAGAATGTCACTAAAGTCAGGGAAAGCCATCAACTTAAAAAAAACACAAAGTTTGGGGGAGATCTCAGGCCTTTGTAACTTGCGCTCACCAAGACTTTCATCTCAGAGCTGTGGTTGTTGTGACTCAGCTATCAAAGCAAAAGTCAGAAAGGACACAAACTGAGATGACAATGCTCCCAGCTGCCTCACTAGGTCGGGGGGTGAGCGGGGGGCGGAGAGCTCAGCTCCATCTGGCTCACCTCTGGTCGGCCAGGCTGGGCCCTCAGCTGCTGCCACGTCACCAAACTGTGTGAACTCAGGGAGGCCTAGGGAGAGAGAAACTCTCTAAAATCAGTTTTTAATGAACCGTAAGTAGAAAGAAACTTTCTGAAATCAATTTTTAACAAACTGGCAAAGGTAATTTTAATAGAGGGGATTTCAAGGGGTAAGAAACCCATCTGAGAATCCTACGATTACACTGTAGGCATTTCAAGAACGACTGTTGTTCTCTGACCTTCGCCTGTGTGAGTGGGCTCAAACATAACTCAGGGACCGAGGGACGGTGACAGATGGCAGTGTGGGAAGACCCCGCGCTCACCTCCCCTTACGGACACCCCCAGCCCACAGCCACCTATACGAAGACTCCCTCGGAACAAGCCCGAAAAGGAGCCCATCGGCTCCTTGGCAACGTGTGAGCAAAGGGCCTGTCAGGGCGGTGAGGAGAGGCCGAGAAGTAGCCTCACAGCAAACCCCACTCTTGGCGTGACACCCCCATTTGGGAGGAAGCTCACAAACATGAAGCTGCTCCCTGAGGCGAGGGGTCTGTGCCCCACATTAGGCCCCATATTAGACCATCCTGGGGGATGAGCCCCTGACACTTGGCTTTGAACACCAGCAGTGTGGGGAGAACCACAGCGATGTGGGGAGCAGAGATCTGCTCTTAAGGGGTTTGTGCCGAGCCCTGCTCGCTGGACACCCAGCACCAGAGCAGCACGCAGGCTGGGAAGGGCTTCAGCTGCGCGGGGAGGAGACTCATTTGCTGGGCTTACGGCATCTGCTGGTGGGGGATGGGGTGGGGGTGGGGCTGCCAGGACTCGCCCAGGGCCGCATGTGCGGCCCCCTGGAAGCTGCCACTGCCAAGGGCGTGCCCTGCCCCCACACCCATCCTCGCCAAAACAGATGGAAACAGCGCACCCCCCCCATCTGAGGGAGGCTGAGGAGCTGTTCCAAGAGGCCAGTGGATAGAGGTCTGCACATCCCTCGAGAAAAAGATGACCGTCAAGCAGACACTCTAACTTGGCACCCAAGGAAACAGGAAGAAGAACAAAGCCCAAAATCAGTGGGAGAAAATTGTTGGGAGCCCTCTGCCTGGTTTCAGGAGTTGTAACCGCCTCTCATGGCTAAGGATGAGTGAGCAGCCTCTGGTCTGTGAGCCACAAGGAGACTAAGTTTGTCTCTGCTTCATCCCCCCGCCCCCAGAGCAAGGTCGGATAGTCAGAGATGGGTGAGACCCCTCAGAGGAGGGGCAGCCTAAGCCAGACTCGATCACTTGGGAGGCCATCATGGAAGGACTCAGGGGGCTGCAGCAAAGAGCGAGCAATGGACCCTCACCCCCCGGCTATTCTGACGTAGCCTGAGTCCCCATGTCCTCTGGGAGAAGCGCTTCCTGGCTCTGATCCACTTAAGCCTGAAAACCTGTGATGGGGGAGGCGGTGCAGCCCTTTGCCAGCTAGAGCAGGATCCAGGGTGATCGGGCATAAGAAGGAATTCCTAAAAGTCCTGTGAAGCCTGCTTTGCTAAGAGTGCTTTCATTCATACGATAAGGGTCCGACCAGGAAATGAGTATGTCTCCCAAAGTTTCTGCAACTCTCTTCCTGACAGACACTCACTCAGACTGAAACCCTCAGACCTCTTTGAAATGTTATCTACTGTTTGATCCTTGCCGCCCTGTATTCCTGTGTATTACCGCCCAATAAAGGCCTCTGGAGGAAGGGGCTCCTGGCCTCTTTCCTCTGAGAAATTGGCCACCTCTCCTCCCCAAGCAGATCATGTCTTAGTTGTGTTACTTTCATCCGTGGCGGACGGGGGGGCTTGAGGGCAAAGTCCCCCCAACAGGAACTAATAAAGATTGGAGCACAAAGAAATGAAACAGAGATAAGAAGACAATAGGGAAGGTCAGCGGGGCTGAGAGCTGGTGCTTTGAAAACACAGACAAAGTAGACAAAACTTTAGTTAGACTAAGGAAAAAAGGACCCAAATAAGTAAAATCAGAAATGAGGAGGAAAAGTTACAACTTATACCAAAGAAACTCAGAGGATTATAAGGGACCAGTATGAACATCACCAACAAATTGGACAACCTAGAAGAAATGAATAGATTCCTAAAAACATACAATTTTCCAAGACCGAGTCATAATGAAATAAAAGATCTGAGCAGACTGAGTACTAGTGAGGAGATTGAATCCGAAATCAAAAACCTCCCACAGACCAAAGCCAGGGACCAGATAGTCACGGGTGAATTCTTCCAAAGTTTCAAAGATTTAATGCTTATCCTTCTCAAATCTCCCCAAATTGAAAAGAAGTGAATACTTTCAAACTTATTTTATGAGGGCCAGCTTTACCTGGATACAAAAGCCAGATAGGAACACCCCCCAAAAAAATTATAGGCCAATTATCCGCCAGGATCACAGCCGCCAAAGTCCGCAATGAAACGTCAGCAAACGGACGTCCACAGGCGTTGATGGGGTTGGAGCCTGACTGAGGGGGGCTTGTTCCAGGGGTGCAGGGCTGCTCCGGCATCTGCAGGTCGGCCACCCGACGCAGCACGTTAACAGAATGAGACGTGAACACCACACGGCCATCTCAACAGGTAAAGAAAAGCACTGAGTAAAATTCAGCATCCATTCCCGACAGGAACGCTTCACAAAGTGGGACATAGAAGGAACTCACCGCAACAAAATAAAAGCCATAACTTTGCTAATAGTCATTTCTCAAGCGTCAAGAACATGATAAAGCTCAAATTTATAAAATGGGAAAAACTTAAAATACTAATGCCCGTAAAATATTTTGTACTTTAAAATGCAGTCTTATCAAGTGCAAAGTCCAAGAGGCTGCAATAAGAATTATCTTACGATTTCTGCCCTTGACGTACATGTCTGTTTCTCAAGCAGGTGGACTAACCCTATAAAAATACAGTTAACATTGAACAGCAAAGGGTGTGTCAAGCGAGAGATACAAGTATCTCCTCAGAAGTTTAGAGAAGGCCCTGAGACAGTCAAGGAGAAGTGTGGGAATGGCGGCTGAAAGGTGAAGGGTTTCAAGTGGGCGCTGGGTCGAGCGGTCTGGGGAAGAAGGAACGTTCCGGTAAGGAAAATAGTGCAGCAAAGCTTCCTGGGAGCGGTGAGGGGGAATTGGGTAGCAGTTTGGAGGAGACAGTTTTAAAGCAGAGACCTTCACAACGAGGGGGGCTGGTGTTTGGAGGGTCCGATTGTGTGATGAGGGGCTGGAACAGGCAGCTGTGGGGAGTGCACCACCGAGGGAGGGAGGCCCGAATGGGTGGCTGAGCCGGCAGGTGGGCCAGCGTAAGGCCCCGGTCAGCCTGGGCAGCGGGGTCTTGTAACACTTTCTAGCAATGCCCGAGAGTGAGCGGGGTGGTCTGGGAGACTCGGACCAGACTGGCCGAGGAGGCGAATAAACCCACAAAGAGCACTAAAGTCAGAGGTACTGTCCTGAAAATGCCACAGCTGTTCTGCCTTTAACAACGCAGAAATGATGAGCAAACGGGGAAATGGGCAGGGAGGAGGAGGAGAGTGGATTTGGACGGGAAGGCCGACCCTCCATCACCAGGCACGGGGGACAGCTGGGTTTGAGGAGGTTGCGAGTGGGAGTGGTGGCCCAGAACACTCGGGTGGGGCAGCCTTTTGTGACGGGCTCACCGCGCCCGAGGGCCGTCTGAGTGTCCTGGTTCCAGGGGACAGTGTGCTGTGGGGAGGAGGAGAGGGTGTCGCCGGCCCTGGGGCTCTGGCTCTGCTGGTCCGAGAGTTCTCCCTGGAGCCTAAAGTCTCAGTGAGGCTTCAAACTTCAGTAGGGGAAATGCTAGCTCCTAAGACGTTTGGAGAACTGATTAAGGCTTTGTGTTTCCATGGTTACACGTAACATCCTTACCTTCTGCAGGTCCTTGGTATTCAGTATGTGCCTGAGCCACAAAAAGGAGAGTGATTCGTGGCTGAATCACTTCTAAGATGTGCCTACTTAGTCGGGCTCGGGAGGAAAGCAAGTGAAAGCTCTCAGGGTAACGTTTCCTGCTGGTCCTCGGATGTGAAGGGGAAAGGTGACCGTCTGCGTCTGTCCCTGAAGAGCGTGGCCTGTGTGGACCTCTCTCCCAAGTCCCCAAGTCTTCAGGCACATTTCTGTCCGTGGCGCATCTCGGGCAACTGGCGCCACTCTGCGTTCTGCCGCCTCAGCTCCCATTAGTCTCTGTGCTCTCGTGTAACACGCGTGCACACACAGATTTCTGTAAGAGCAGGGGGCGGCTGTGCTGGATACACTCGGAGCCCAGAATGTGAACAGCCGTAAGTAGACGGACGTGTGTGGCCGACCTCGTGAACCGGTCCTCCCTGAGGCTTTGCAGTCTTGTTCCGAGGCCCAGCTGTGCGGGCTTGGGGCTCTATCGTGTTTGTTCTGAATACGATATCATCGTACTTGTGTGAGTTCTAGATGTCGCCTCCCCCGCTCCCCGCCACCTGTTCTCTCTGGTGGGAGAGCCCCGTTCTACAAGCTTCTCTGTAGAGAGCAGCATTTCCCTGCGCTGGGGACGTCAGCGACCAGGAGGTTCCTGGGCGGAGCAGGGTCTCCCAAACGTGCGGCCGGGCGCCCACAGGGGCACACAGGATGAACTTCGGGATGGGGTGCTGTCGAGCATTTTAAAACTAAGATATCATGTATTTGTCTTAATACGTCCCATTAGGAAAAAACCTAGTGGTTGTGTCCTTATGGCTTCTCGGATACATTTGCTCAGAAACATGCATAAGTTAAAATATGCAGTAGATTCTACAAACTGTTAATGAAGCGTTCGGCCTGACTGTGGAGTAGGAGTGACTGAAGTTTGGGGTCCCCAGGGCGCACTGCCAGTCACCCTCCCGAAACAGAACCCCTCCTGAGGGGGGGCCGAGAGCATCTTGGTGAGTCGGGGTAAGACGTCGGGGCGGACGTCCTGGAGGCCGGCCCTGGTGACCGACCGCTGGCTGCCCAGCCAGGCCCTGCCCCGCCCCGCCCCCTGCAGTCTGGAAGCTGAGGGCTGCGTTTCCCAGATGCCCTCGGCGTCACGCTGCACCTGACCCCCCATCTGCCTGGCGTCTAAGAGACACTCGGACCGCCCTGGCCGGCTGCCTCGGGACTGACAGGTGGCGATCGCTCAGGGGCATAACTGGACCTCAGGAGGAGGCCCTGCTGGCTGCTCCTGTGGCCCCTGCAGGGAGCCCAGACCTGACCGGAGACACCCCGACCCCCAACTTCAGTCCATTTCACGTCTGCACCATCAAGGCGCAGAGGGAGCTCTGGGCCGCAGGCAGTGGGACCTGCTCTGGTCAGTCGGAGGCTAACCAGCAGTTCTGGGGGGACCCCCACATTTCTGCCAGGGCTGGAGGGGCGGGCTCTCCGCAGAGTCTGCGGGAATCATCCTCACGAGGCGCCGTTTACGAGGCCGGGCGACTGGCACAGCCTGGCAGGTGCTGGACCCCATCGCCTGTGTCGTGGTCCAGGGTCGGATTTGTTCCTTCCAAACATACTCATTTCTCCGCTTTCGTACGCCTTCTTTTTCACACTTTTAAATAAAATAAACTGTGGGTAGTGAAAAATACAGAGCCTCTCTGGAAATGCCAAGATGGCACTGCCTTACCAACCGCACACAGAAGACACAGTGTGCTGTACTTCAAAACAGTGACACGCGTCCTTCCCGCCCCCCACCCCTGTGGCTCCGAATCTGCTGGCTTCCGTCTCCCAGGCACAGGTCGCTCTTCCCGCGGTGCTCTGTAGGTGGCGCCATTGCGGCGCTGTGGCAGGTCGGCTGCAGAAGAAGCGCGTCTTGGGAGCGTCTGGGACTTGAGCTCGGGGTTGGGCTGGAGCTGAAGGGTTAGGGGTGGGGCAGCTCTGCCTGGAAAGCAAAGGGGAAACTCGCTCGGGGGCGCCATCCAGTGGGTCTGCCTCGAGAGGGACCGTGCAGCAAGGTGGGGATGCGTGGGACAGACCCGCTCGGGGCTCACCTGGAAGTGATTTGCTCATTTTCTTCAGGCGGTAAAAGATGTTACTCTCTGTGTTTTACTCTCGGAAGAAAATACAGGCACCTCTGACCTGCCTTATTTCCCAGCAGATACGAGTCATCGCCCGCGGGGCCCCACTTGCTCCTTTAGAAGGAAACGCCCAGACCAGGCCACGCGAGAGGCCCGAGGCCCTGCGGGGGGCGGGGGGGTCTCCAACCGAGCCCACCCACCTTCTCACTCTGCCGAGACATGCACTTCACTTCTTGTCACACACACTTTTCCTCCGACTGCAGTTTAGTGGTCAGCTCGAGCTTCACCTAGTGGTCAGCAGCCACCTCTCCGCCGCCTGCATTGGGGTCTGGAAGGAAAAGGGCCTTGACTATGTCCCGCCTCTGGGACTGACACCAGTCCTTTGTCACCTCCGCACCCGGGAGGTGAGAAACCGGAGGCAGGATGGAGCGGGGAGAGGAACTGGGCATCTCGGGTGAAAGGAAGTCTCGGGAAGTCTTTGCCATTGAGGTCCTTCCTTCTCAGGCACCGGGGGGCGGGTGGCTGTGTGGGTCCCGGCCCCCGGGAGGAGAGGCCGCCACGGAGCACGGCAGCGAGGAGAGAGTGGACAGGGCCGGGCTTCGGCGCTGGGCGTCCCGTGTCGAACTCCCGCGTGACCCAGAGTTTCTACACAGCCCCGCCCCCAGTCCCTCTCGCGCACCCGTTGGAAACCCCAGAGGCGCAGGCGGTTCTGAGTGTGACTCTGACCCGAAGAGCCAGAGGGAGACCAGCGTAGGGACCGCGACGCGCGACTGGAAAAACGCGAACAAAAGCTCCCGGACTTTGCTTCCGCGGGAAAGCTCACGGAACCGTGTGATCGTAGAAGCAGAAATGAGCCTGACGTGGGGGGTGTGAGTCCCCAGCCCTGGCAGGGGGGCTGACGAGAGCCCCCGGGCTCTGGGGTCCCCGAGGGGTGGGCGAGTGACTAGTCCTGTCTGAACGCGCGCCCGGCGAGGAGGAACTGCCCCAGCGCCTCGCGCAGAGGAGAGCGTGTCATTCATCGGGACCAGAGGAAGCAGGGGGTGCGTTCAAGTTCATGCCCACGCTCCCACAGGCAGCAGGCCCCGGCGAAGGGTGGCAGCAGACAGTGCCCGGGGCCTGTCCCCTACCCAGCTGCCTTTCCGAACGGGACCGTTTCGTGGCTGAACTCCTCTCCGTCTCGTAGAAACCAGACACAGGGACGAAGGCCCCATGGGCCTGTGCTCAGGCTCTGCGTCCGCCCCAACCTACAACACCCAAACGGAAACTGCCTGGAGGGGCGAAGTTTTTTATTTATTTTTTTAAAGAGTTTATTTGTTATTTATGTAGAGAGGGGAAGGGAGGGAGAAAGAGAGGAAGAGAAGCATCAATGTGTGGTTGTCTCTCACGTGGCCCCCACTGGGGACCTGGCCTGCAACCCAGGCATGTGCCCTGACTGGGCATCGAACTGGCGACTCTTTGGTTCACAGCCTAAGCTCAATCCACTGAGCTACACCCAACCAGGGATGAAGTTTTAATAAGACAGAACCTTAGACAGAAATCTGAAGGTCGGCACACCTTGGCCATGTCACCTGGCAAGCCTGGGGAACCCCGCCCCACCCTGGCAGGCCTCGGGAGGAACCGCAGCCCCCTGTTGCTGTGGGTCTCCCGTGGGTGTGGTGGTGGTTGCCTAGGAGCCCTGGCCAGTCACCTGGCCGGAAGGTGTGGCGGTGGTGGAAACAGGACAGGTGTGCAGGCAGAGAAATGCCTGCGGGGGTCGCAGGGAGCCCCGTGTTTCGGTGCAGCGTGACAGAGGCCAGTGGTGTGGAAACAACGACCGCTGAGTGACCAGGAGTGGGCTTTCAGTGTCCCTTCCTGGTGAGGACCCCCCACTGCCCGCTGACGAAGAGCTGGTCCAGTCAGAGTCCTCGCTCAGCACAACCCCCCGCGGTTCTCAGCTGGGCACATCCCAGCTGATTTAAATCCCAGGACAGAGGCACAAATTGCCTGCAACTGTCACCCAGCTCACAGTGAAAGCTGGGACAGGGCCTGCCAGGTCTGGCTTGTCCTGATAGGATTTTATTGGTTGCTTTTTTGCATTTTATAGTCTTCTAATTCTTGTGCTTCTGTGACGCATCAGAGAGTAAATGAGGAACAGCGTGAGTGAGAGGCTCGGAACCACTGTGTACTTTGAAAGGTGGCTGATAAAAAGAACCCCTGAAGGTCTGGCCGTCCCCTGATGAATAGCTCCCCGGTGCAGACCTGCCAGGTCCCCACGAACGGAAGCCTCTGGTGGAGGCTGTGGAAGGGAGAGGGAGAATGCCCTGAGTGGCCAAGGACACGGCTTGCCCTTGGAGGGTGTGATTCAGATTCTGGGTTTTTTTGTTTGTTTTTTCCACACGTGGCCCCACCCTCTGGTTTGCAGAGCTTAAGGAAGGGGTGGGTCCATTTGCATAAGGAGCCCAGAAACCTTCTGGGAAGGAAAGGACGGAGAAAGCCCCCACCCCACCCTGCTCCTTGCAGTTTGGAATTAGGGAACCAGGCGGTGGTGGATGGAGGTGTCCCTAACCAGAGGCTGAGGGCACACAAGGACATCTTTGTGTCCTTAGGGGAAGCGAAGTGCCGTCAGCAGGTGGCCCTGGGTCACAGCTCAGCTGACTGTTGCACAAAGTTTGTTCAGGGCAGGAGGCCCCTCCACACTGGGCCCCATTTAGTGCCGCCCCTGGTGTGCGCAGGGTCCCAGGAGCCCGGGGTGTGGAGGTGGAGTGAGGAGAACAGGGAGGCAGGAGCACCTCTGCCCCGGACCAGGTGGACGTGTTGCCCAGGCCACAGATCAAGCCACCGTCTGGACCCCGTGAGCGACCACGCACCTTGTCCCAGTCCAGGTGCTTTGGGGTGTAAAGCAGTTTAGGCCCCGGTACCCGAGCCACGGAGTCGCTGCTGAGCCTACAGAGCAGGCTGCAGCTACAGAGCAGGAGGGAACGTGGAAGGCGCTTATTGTACATAAAACGGAACAGTGCACGTACGGTGCTCACTAGAGCTTCGCTCCTGATAAAATGCATGACAGGTAAAAGTCACTGAAACCTCACAGCAACCCTAATATTGTCATTTCACAGCCGGGGACACTAAGCACAGAGGATTTAAGCAGCGTTTCAAAGGTCACGCAGCAGTCCCCAGAGGAAGCGAGACTGGAACCCGCAGCCCTGCTCCAGAGCCTGTGGCGCTCCCTGTGGCTGCGTCTGCTTGGCTGTGACTGTGTGACCACCCTGAGCTGGGGCTGGGGGACCAGGGTGGGAGGGGCTCCGCTGCCACGGTGAATCTGGGAATTGTCAGCAAAGAGGTGGGAGCTGGAGCCACGGTGGGCGGGTGAGAGAAGTCACGGGGACGAGAGCGTGTAGAGGGGAGACCCTGGGCCAGGTGGCCGAGGAACACTGACCCGAGGGCGCCGGCGAGTTCGGGCGGTTCCGGTGGAGGCAGGTGCAGGGACGTGGAGGTGGTGGGAAGTGTGTCCCGCCGGGCTGAGGACTGAGTCGTGGGTCAGAAAGAAAGACATGAGTGGCAAGCAAACCCCGCCTAGCAATCTGGGGCCTAAGGAGGTTGCGGTAGCTTTTTCTCTTGCTCGGTGGGAAAGATAAAAAACTGAACCCCACAGGGGATGGGACCTTGTCGGGTAAGCCAGACTCTCATTTTGAGGTCTTCTTTGGAGTCTGGACCTAACTCTGGGGAGAAAATTGTTCAGGCTCAAGCGTGGCAGGAAAAATACTGAAACCCCAATCCACAGGGTTATAGGCAATGGGTTCTCCCCATTCTCCCCCTTTCGCTGGGCCTGGGAGGCGGTGAGAAATGGGCCTTGTGAGGAACAAAGAACTAAGAGGCATTTGACATCTCAATTTTTACTTTCTTTTTGATTCAGTCATCTTTCCCCCACCTTGCATAAATCCATTTTAGCTTAATGAAACATATTCGCTAATTACTTGGTAAGAAAAAGCAGAAAGCATAACCAATATTTACAAAAAAAGTTTGAGTCAACACTGGTCATTGCATTTAAATGAATGTATTGTATGAACTGTTGAAAACATTAAATTCTGTTAAAATGAAGTTTCACAAATTTATGTTATCTTATAAATTAACACTACACAATCATTCAGAGATATTTTTGTTTATTGTGTTGTCCACAGAAACCTAACTGATGTTCCTTTTTTGTTTTTTTCCTTAGCAGATTGAATTTTGTTTAAAAAGTAGCTACTTCCCCATTTAAAGGACTTCACAAGATGTTGTCACAAGTGCGGCCCCAGGGGCTATTTTTCATCTGAGGCTTCCTCCTCCTAACAGCCCCTTAGAGAGCACCCGCCCCCCCCCTCGCCCCGTGCCCGCCTGTGTCCCCGCTAAACCACACCCAAGCCTTTGTCTTGGCTCAGGAGAAGCCCAGAGTGCATCCTGAGTCTTTGCCAAAATCATGGCATTGCCAGCTGACTTGGACACTGGCCCTCAGTGCCCGCGGTGTTATGGATGAGACATGAGACAAATTCACAGGGACTACTGAGTCCTGTGGAGGAAAAGAGACGGCATGGCTACTTCCTCAAGGGGGGAGCACCTCAGAACAGCCTGGCCACTCTCTCGAGGGGAGAGTGCGCTGATCCTTGTCTAGACAGGCTTTTATTGGGTTAATTTGTGCAGGAGTTCAGGTGCAGCTCATTAGTCATTGTCAGGCAGTAAGGCTCAAACAATAGATACCATACAAAGAACTGCTAGGGCTCATTCTGAGTCAGGGTCTATTAGCTAAAAGGCTACAAAACTTTGGGAAACAAACTCGTTTCCTGCTTGGACCCTTATCATTTAACTAAGAGCATTCTTAGTAAAGCAGGTTTCACAGGATTTTACACATTCTTTCTCAGGCCTGATCTCCCAGGGAGCCCGCCCTGTCCAGCACAGGGCTGCACCACCCTCTGTCCTTGTTTCAGGCTTAAGTCAGGCAGCGGAAGTAAGGCAGCCAAGAGATTAGGAGACTTCTCCCAGACAGAATGAGGACCCAGGCTACGTCAAAGCTGAGGGGCGAGGGTCCATCACTCCCTTTCTCTGTAGCTCCCAAATCCTTCCCTGGAGCCTCCCTGCGATCGTGCCTGTCTTAGGTCGTTCCCCCCTTGGGGATCTTACCCGTCATTGGCTAACCCATCAAGCACTGGGGGCTAGTTATGGATGAAGTAAGAGGAGCAGAAACGGCGCTCCTGCCAGGGAGATAAGCTTTGTCTCCTTAGTGGCTTATGGTCTGAAGGCCGTTCACTCGGCCTTAGCCATGGTGGGGTTAGAGCTCCTGAAACCAGGAAGGCCAGTCCCCAGCACCAGCACATGCTCTTTCTTCCCTGCCACCCCCACTGTCACCCCGAGAAGGTGGACAGGAGGCCAGCTAGCGGCCGAGGAGGGCGGTCCACTGTGTGAGCTCTGTGTCCTCGTCCGTCACGGTCAGAGGCAGAGCGGGCAGCCGGGCAGCGCGGCACCGAGTGGAGGCGGGGGTCAGTGTGGACTGGGGGGCCCTGGGCACTGCAGCGCGTGGGCCTTGGACACGGTCGGCCGGGTGGGCGTGCCTGCTCCTGGGCGCGGAGGAATGTGGGGCACAGAGCCTGCAGAGGGTTGGGGTGACAGCCCTGCGTACATGCGCCAGGTGGGGGACGCAAGTCAAAGGGTGTCTTCTGCCACCTGTCAGTCGCACAGATGGGGGTGGCGTCTGGGTTCCAACCCAGACAGGCGAAGACCCACCATGGGCCACACGTCAACCGAGAAGACCCAGGGCCTGCAGCGGAGCAGAGTCCTGAACCTGCCCCGGGGCCGGCCCGAGTGCGAGTTGCACCAACACAGTCTCTGTGTGGCCTCCGTGGACGGAGGTGCTGGGAAGTGGGCACGTGTGGGCTGGGAATCACGGCCCCAGCTCCTTGCCTGGGAGGTCTCGCTGGCTGTGTCCCTCCACCCAAGGCCACCATTCTCTTGGCAGCCATGTCTTCTCTGACCTTTCCCCCAGACTCTGGTCACCAACCTCTCGGGGGTCCCAGTGTGGCCGCTGTACTCCCGGGATACTTACTTAGTCACGCTCAGTCCAAACCAGCAGGGAGTGTCGTGGTAGAACTGCAAGAAGGGATCTCCGCGTTCGGCGGTGCCGTGAACTCCCCCCCCCCCCCCCCCCGCCACGCATCCTGTTCACTCCCTCCCCCTGTTCACTCCCTCCCCCTGTTCACTCCCTCCCCCTGTTCACTCCCTCCCCCGGCTTCTCAGGGAAATGGGGATTGATCACTGTCCATTGCTCTGATGTTCCAAACCAACAAATTGTGGACTAATAGACCGAAAGGGAAGGAGTGGATCAGAATGTCCTGTTAAGACAGCTCTTCCTACCGACAATTGCAAGATTTCTGCACCCTTGGTGCCCCTTGGAAGTTGGGTTCTTTCTCTTCCAGGAAATAAAATGGGATGTTAAAGTTCTGTTAAAGTGGCCATGACGTATGGAAGTACTGCCTCTCCGTACTACAGCAAGGACCAGCACCAACAGAGTGAGCTGTCTCCATGCTGCCGGAAATGTCTTTTCTCCTCTGCTCACGGGGCCCTGCTGGTCTGAGGGGGGCCAGGTGACAACGCGGTGATACCTGTAACTGTGGGCTGACACCCTGCTTCCCCGGCTGTTTCAACTCCTCGTCTCCCCAAGATGGAAACGGGGAGGGGGCAAGGGGCCTCACATCCTTCTCCATTTGCACTATTGGAATAGTTTCGTTTAGCAGACTTTTTTATTTAGCTGAAATTTTCCCGAGACGTTCCGGCCTGCCGGCAAAGGAAGGCCCACAGTGGGACAGGGAACCTAGACCGATCCCCTGCTCAGCGTGGATTGCTCGAGGCCTCTCTGCGTGTGGAAAATGTCTCTGAACATCTGAACGAATGGACAAGGCTCTGAAAACGGGGCCGGGACCCAGGTCCGAGTCAGGGCAGGGCAGGGCAGGTCCCCACCGTGGGTCACTGATTATGCAGCATCTTGGTGACCACACAGCCCCGATGTAAAGGAAAATAAGTGACATGATGTCACTGGTGGCGACTGAACCATCCCTGAGGGGTCTTTAAGCATCTCATTTTGCAGAACAAACGCTGCCACAGGAAGGCAGTGGCCCGGCCGACCTGGCCTCGGCGGAGGAGAGGAGGGCTGAGTCCGATGTGGGGGAGGCGTCCTGGTTAGGGATGCAGATGAGCTGGGCTCGGGCTGGCTGGCCGCTTGCAAGGTGAGGCTGGAGAAGTCCTTCACACGACGGCTGTCCCCGTGCTCACATTTCCCAGAGGGTGCAGAGCCCCCGCGCGTGGAAGGCGTGAAGCAGGGCAGACGGCGCCCGCACGCGGCACAGGTGTCGTGCACCAGGTCACCCTTTCCTCTCCCCGACTGAGTGCCGTCTGAGCCGCACGCACTTAGAGACGGCCCCACACCCTGAGGGAACGTGGAGTGAGACTCGTTTCACAAAACCCCTGACCTGGCGCGGCCTTACTCTCTAAACAGTGGGCAGCCGTGAATCGGTACTGAGCACCCAGGGGCGGAATGGCGGTGGGGGGTTCCAGTGTTTTAGGGATGAGTAAAACACTCGTGTGCATGGTTTACACACACACGTGAAGGCTCTGCAGAGAGGGGCAACAGGACACAAATTCCGCCGTGGCCGAGGCTGCTCCCTCCGGACTCAGAAGCAGCTCCCAGTGACTTCCTGTGACCTCCCCAGTGAGCTCTCTCTGCGCTCCCCCCACCCCCGCCCCCAGCCGCTGGGAACAGGGCTCCTCTTCAGAAGCTGACTCATTCACCGCCTCAGGTTCAAAGGCGGTTTCTGCCTCCAGTTTCAGAAAAGACTCAGCGAGGCCCAGCGCCCGTCTGCGCGGAGCCTGATTTTCCCTGGCACAGGTGCAGGGCCGTCGGAGGCGTGAGGCTGACCTCAGAACGCAGGAAGGTAAATCTGAGGAGCCAGGGGATCAAAGGCAAGAGCAAAATTCAAACTAAAAGCAAAATACCAACCTTGCGACAGTTCTCGCAGCTGAACTCAGCTGCGATTGCTGATGTGCAGAAGGAAGTGGTGAGTCACCGGGGCTCCCCGCGGGCCCTCAAAGCGCTGTCCCTTGGGCCTGATCCAACTGCAGGGGCCTGGGACCTGCAGACTCTCAGTGTGGCCTCAGGGCGTGGCCTTGACCCCTCTGGTCTGGTCAGTGAGAACACAGGGTCCTTGTTTATTCAGTGGGTTGCAAATGGAAAAGAAAGATGATTTTCTCAGCTAAAATAATTTATACATTCATGGAGACTTAGGCAATACATACATTAATGGTGAAACAAACCTTGACTTTGTTACATAAACAGTTGATTGTGGTGAACGTATTCAGTGTCAATATTTAAACACCCCCCCCCCCCAGCATTGGTATGGTAAGCACTCTGGACACGCAGCACAGATCTGGGGGCAGGAGGGGTGCAGGATGGACAACAGATGGCCCCCTCGGGGACCTCTCGCCCCTGGGCCAGCTCCCAGGCCACCGCAGCTCCAGGCCCGGGTCTGGCTTCGCAGGCAGGTCCAGGCTCGGCCTCTCCTGAGGACGCAGCCCGAGCATCAGCCCGGGCTCCAGCCACAGAAGGCTGGGTGAGGGCTGGAGACTCGGCTCCCTTCCCCGCTACTGCCCAGCCCCAGCCCCTGGTGGGGGCAGTGATTCAGACTGGTCCAGCCCGGGGCAGGTAGGAAGCTCTTGGTGACACGGACTGGCCTCGGGCTACTCGGAGACGAGGACGCAGATTGTGAAGATGCTGGGCCACCTGGGAGGCAGGTACCAGCTCCCTGTCCCCTCCTTCACGGCCTCTGCAGTCACTTCCAGCAAAACTGCTTGTCCAGAAGCTCGGATCGTGGGCGCTGCGCTTGGGTGGAAAGGAGGTGGAAACATGGAATGATTTTTGCTCTGTAATTTTTCAATGAGGTGGACCTCTGTGTGCTTGGATGAATTCAGGAAGACTTCCCAAGTAACTCAGGACACAAACGCAAAGCTCAGAGCTGTCTCGGTAGATGCGGACGGCGGAAAGAATGTAAAAGAAACTTAATAGTTAATAGTGGTGGTGTGGGGCAGGGGAAGAAAGGCATATTAATTTTCATTAGAGCGTTCCTAATGCTGTTCCACCTACGAAACACATCGACGTATTCCTTTAAAAGATCACGATTTCTGAGGAGTGGTGTGATTGTGGGCACCGTTTAATTTCTCTGTGGGTTAACAGTGGAGCAGTGATTTTAGCGGCTCAGTCAGAGCATCGCATTCCCACTGGGAGCTGCAGGAGACAGTGAAGGGAAGGCTCACCCCCAGCCACGCAGGCGCTGGTGCGTGGCCCCCCAGGCGTGAGTTTACACAGACATTTCACACAGAGAGAAAAGTGGCCACGCTGTTGTGGGAGGGACCCAGCGCACTCCGGTTCTTGTGCGCCCGCCGTCTGGACTCCGAGGCTAGTGGGAGAATCCTCTGGAGCCATGCCCCAGAATCTCGCTCTGGTCCTCTGTCGCTTTCCACAGGTTTCCAACGAAAGTAAAATCTTAGAGCAGTGTGGGAGCCAGGAAATGAGAATCCCTGTATAAAGCCATTGGCGACTGCTTCCTGTTATTCTCTTAAAGAATGGGGGGGGGAAGGGGAAGGGTCATCAAGGAACATGTGTAAAGGACCCCTGGACAAAGCCAAAGGGGGGAAGGACCGAGGGTGGGAGGTGGGGTGGGTAGGGCAGCGGGAAGTGATGGGGAAAATGGAGAAAACTGTACTCGAACAACAATAAAAAAACAAACAGGTAAACGTTTCCAACCTTGGAAGTGACAAGCAAAGCAGGGGTGAGTGGAGAGTGTCCCTTTGCATCTTCAGTATCACCCACAAAGCCAGTCTCCCCGGTTCCGGCCCAGAACCAGGGGGTTCCTGGAATCATGGGGTCTCTCCCACCATCCCGCTGTTCAACTGTTACCAATAGCTGCCACCAGGTGGCGCAAAACTGAAGTTGGGACCCGCGTGCATTTGGATTAAGTTGCCCAAAGTCTTGCCACCTGGATGTGCAAAAAGCAGTTACTTCACCAGTCTCTGCCACATAATTCCACGCCCCGTGTTCGTCCTGACTTTGTAACAGCCCGCCCAGTCATAGCAAGGTTGTACTATCATAAGTAAAGATATCTCTTACAACCCAGGTGACCCGTTAATAATGCCGACTTCTGTTACAACTGGGTACGAATTTATGTTAATTGTTACTGCATCTGAGTCACCTTCAAGGAGGGGAAGAGATACACCAGAGAGCCTACAACACTTCCCAAAATGATTTTATTGTTTTTTTTTCCTAAAGAATAAAAACAAATTTCAGAACATAAACGTCTTTCCTAATGGTAAGAACATGCCTCTGACTGACATTAACAGAGTGGGGTCCCTGTCAGACATGCTGCCCCCCCACCCCATTCCTGGTAAAATATTAATGCTGCATCAGACACGGCGCTGAGCTGGGGAGCGTTCGGCGTCCAAGGGGCAGTTCCTGTGAGGGATCATTTTAATCACTGGAGACATGAAAATTTACTCTGCTATATGAAAATTAGCTTAGGAAATATAGTGCACCAGTAATTTATCTATAAACAAATTAAATCAGAGATTTTCTTTTTTTTTAAATAATATTTTATAGATTAAGCTATTACAGTTGCCCTGCCTTTCCCCCTTTGCCCACCTCCACCCAGGGCCCCCCACTCCCTCAGGCAGCCCCCATCATTATCATGCACAAGTTCTTTGGCGACTCCATTTCCTATGCTGTACATTACATCCTGATTGGTTATTCTGTAACCACCCATTTGCACTTCTTAATTCCCTCACCTCTTCACACATCCTCCCCTGCCCCCCTCCCATCTGGCGACCTTCCAGTAACTAACTTCTTTTCTCTTGGCTGCTTTTGAGTCTCTCTTTATCTTTAACCTTTGGCCCTGTATTAATGATGTGTCTTGGAGTGGGCCTCTTTGCATCCATCATAATTGGGACTCTGTGCTTCCTGGACTTGCATGTCTATTTCCTCCACCAAATCAGGGCCTCCACCAAATCAGGGAACTTTTCTTTCACTATTTTTTCAGACAGATTTCTAATTTCTCGCTCTTTCTCTTTTCCTCTGGCACCACTCTGAGGTGAATGTTGGACTTCTTGGATTTGGCCCAGAGGCTGTTTATACTGTCCTATTTTTTTTTGGATTCTTTTTTCTTCTTGTTCTGCATGGTTGTCTTTTGTTTCGTTATATTCCAAATCACTGATTCTCGGCTTCATCCATTCTGCTGTTGTTTCCCTGTACATTGCTCTTTATTTCAATTAGTGTATCCTTCGTTTCTGACTGGGTCTTTTTAATGCTGCTGAGGCCCCCACTGAGTTCCTTGAGCATCCTTATAACAGTGTTTTGAACTCTGCATCTGATAGATTGCTTATCTCCATTTTGTTTAGCTCTTTCTCTGGAGTTTTGATCTGTTCTTTCATTTGGGCCATGTTTCTTTGTCTCCTCATTTTGGCAGCCTCCCTGTGTTTGTTTCTGTGTACCAGGTAGAGCTGCTTTGACTCTGAGTCTTGGTCCTGTGGCCTAATGTAGTTGGAGTCCTGTAGGGTCCGGTGACACAGCCTCCCCTATCACCCAAGCTGGGTACTCAAGGTTCACCTCTCCTGTGGGCTGAGGACACCCTCCTCTTGTAGTTGAGCCTTGGTTGCTGTTGGCAGATCAATGGGAGGGATTTACCCAGACCAGTCAGCTGTGACCACTGACCACCCAACTCCACACTCTGTGGAAGATCAGCTGTGCAGGGGCAGTGTGGTGGTGCTCTGGGGTGGTCTGTAACTGTCTACCGGGTGTGCTGGCCCTGGGGTTTCCAGGGCGATGCAGGCCAAGGTCAGCCCCCACCTGTGTTTCACCCAGGGCACCCTGCCTGAGCTGTAAAGCAATCTGGGGTGGCTGCTGCTTGTGCTGGGCTGGGAGACTCCTAGGTGAAGCCAAGCTGTGAATCTAATTTGGCTGCCGCTGGGGCTCACGGAAGCCAGTTGTTGCCTGTTTGATGGGGTTTAAGAGCCAAGACCAGCCATTCTCATGGGGAAAGCAGCTTGGGTGGGCCTGTAAGTTGGGTGGGGGACAGCCACAGATATACATTTCATGCTGTATTTATATATGGTACTTCTATAAGAACCAGCACCAATAAACTAGTTTATAGAGCCTAAGATCAACATTAGCAAAGGCTGACAATGAAATGTTCAATGAACACATTACAATTTTATTTGTCAACTATACCACAATAAAGCTGGATAAAGAAAATACACATTTTCAGATTGAAAACTCAACCCGTCCATGCAGGATTTTAAAATTACGTGAAACTTGTTGCAGACCACTGAAGAAATGATACTGTGTGCCAGGACATAGAAATAAGTGATGGACTGCAATCTGTTTGAGAATATTATCTGTTGAAAATACTTTTTCTGGTGAGTTTCAGTTTCCTTTCTCTTCTTAATTTGGTTCATGGGATTTTCTTTCTTTAGTTCCTTTGGCTGAGTCCTCCGCCTCCTGAAAATGGAAGCAATTAATGTTTTACTCAATTTACTGCGTATATTTGGAACTTTTTAACCTGTGGTTTGTGAAGACAAGGGAGACCCGTAGGGGGTGTTCTCGGGAAGCTCAGCGCAGCTTGCCCTCCGACCGGCCCGCACCGTGGGAGTCAGTGCCGGGCCCACACCCCTGCCCGCCCGGGAGTGGACACACGGGTCCGCACCTGTAAGCAGCGGCCGTCTCCGCACAGGTCTTTGTGGAACCTGCCGCCCAGAGGAGAGGACCAGCGGAGCTACAACGAAAGGTTTCCCTGGAGTCAGCAGCAGGTGGTCATTTTTCCTGCATGCATTCGGGGCCCGCCCTGGGCAAGTCTCCCAAGTTCTGAAACTGCCCTTGATGCGTCAGCCCGTTCATGGGTGGCTGAGGTGGAGGGTGCATGTGCTTTTCTGTCTTGTTACTTGGACAAACTTCAGAAACTCCGTGGAGTGTTGCGTGCACTGCGGCTGACATTGAAGGATCTTTCTCCCTTGAAGTGCCTTTCTGGGGGCTCAAATGGCCACAGGAGCTCCCGAGGCCTCTGCAGGGGTCCTGTACCCAGTGCCCAGGGGCGTGCTCACCCAGTAAGTGCTGCTCTGATGTGGCTGAAACGAGACGAGAGCAGGCTTTGCACCATGAGAAAAATCGAGCCCCAGCGCCATGGGACAAATGCTTACTAGTCCAGTCTCTCGACTCTGAGTCCGGGCCCACGGGCAGGGCCCACGGTTGGAGAGGTGTTCTTCCTCGGCTTTCAGGAACCACGGGGGTAGATTTTACAAAAGCAGTGTTCACCCTGCCCAGAGCGAGAGCTAGAAACGACACGCACGCCCACACGAGAGCAGCGGGGCCAGGCGGGGGAGGTTCCCATCTGCGTGGGAGGCTGGAGGCCTGGGGAAGCTTCCCCGTGGGCTGGGGCTCCCACTCCTGCAGCTGTGGCCCCCACCGGCTGCCTTTGAACTGTCAGTCGGTCTTTCCCCTCCCTCTCTCTCCCCCTCAAACCCAACACACACATTCAAAACACAGCTCATATTTCTTCCTAAAACAACACACACTTGTATCAGTTTGCATCAGCAAACGGAATAAATTATTAAGACCGTATTCACACACATCTTATTATTCGAGCCATGTGTTCCTGTAAACACCTCACCGAGGTGCGCCACTGAGAAAGAAAGGTGCCTTGTCGTTCTGCACACCACACTCGGCGTTTTGTTTGGAGTCTCCGAGGCCCTGGGGCGGAGGGGCCACAGTTTCCCCCAGAGGAACAACCTGGTCTTTGCATCACTGAGCTTTGGGTGGTGGCTCGGAGTCGCCACAGCAGAACACGCACTTGCCGGCAGAAGCACTGGCACCGATACCTGAATGTCTTTCTGTCTCTTACATTGGGGTGAACCGGCTCTTGCATCTTTGTTAAGGGCCTTGAACTCCTCTGTACCCTATGATGAACCAGTCCCTACTCTCTATGTTTTCCGGAAATGTCCTTCTGTGTGTATCCGTGTGTTTTTAGCTGCGTCAACTCCGTGTGTGAGTTTGGACACACGCAGAAGGCGCAGCAGCAGCGACATTTTCTCAAGCTTTCGGCTCGTCTCAGGGTCCTGCAGCCCCTGACAGGGTGCCCGGGGGAGGGGCTGGCAGGGCCCTGGCCTCCCCACCGAGCTCTCGGTCACGCGGGGGCCCCTGCCGCCCGCTCACGGACTCGGGCAGCCCGACCGCGGGCGAGGCCCACTTGCCCAGCTCAGCAGCCTGTCTCCACACGGCGGGTGCTTCCTCTTTGCCCACAGTTGTGGCCTCCGGTCCAGAAATGAGCCCCCCTCGGATGGTCTTGCTGAGGGCCCGAGGGGACCATGTCCCACAGGCCTCCCGGGGTAGAGGTCTCCAGTGACCAGACTCCAGCAGACTTGTCCTGCCATGGCCCAGCTGCTGTGGCTGAGCTGACCCTCGAGGTCCCCCCGCGGGACGTGGCTGGGCTCCCTCGGCGGCCTGGGGGAGGACTGTTCTTGTCGCCCTTTCCGAGGCAGGCTCGAGAAAGGTACGCCTGTTTACTAGAAGTCACCCTCTCACCGTGAGCTCTGTTTGTGCGAAGGAAGCCTTACCTCGCCACGCTGCTCCACCCAAACTCAGCCCTGAGAGTGTCTTCAGGGACGACCCGGGCCCCTTGCCAGGCAGAGAGTGCAGACAGGCCGCCGTGTGAGTGGTTCTCACGCCAGGAGGCCCTTTCACTTCCACCCGACGCCCCGGAGGGACTTGCTTTGGAAGGTTGTTTTCAGAGGGTTCCCTGTTAACGAAGAAAAAAAGCAATCCCAGCTCTCCGGGAGCCGGGGCCACAGCTGTCTTTGAGGGGAGCAAGAACAGGGGGCGGGCCGCTGCCGGACCCTCTGGCTGCGCTGGGGACAGGGACAAGCCTGAACCACTCCCTGGGGACAGCCGGCCATGGCTTTGCGGGGACGGGCACGAGGAGCCTGGGTGGACGGTGTCCTTCGGCAGGATTTCGAGGAGCGACTTCAGAGTTGCCACCTGTGGTGGGACCCCAGAGCAGAGGCGGGGGCCGGTGGTACGGCTGCCCGTGTGTGCGCGTCCCCGCTCCTGAAGGCTGGTGCGGCGCTGGGCCGGCTGTCAGGCCAGTGCAAGACGGCCTCTGCCTCTCGGAGCTTCATGTCCCTCACTGGGGGAGGGGGCGGGCCCCCTGCGTCGCTAGAGATTGTAGAGTCCACGAGGGAACGCGATGCTTCCCAAACTTTGTGCTCACAAACGAGGTCCCCCTCGTCCTGCAGGCCTTGGGAAAACACAGGTTTTCATTCACCTGGTCCGGGCGGGCCTGGGGTCCTGCCTTTCCAACAGGTTTCCTGCCGGCCCAAAGACCCCACCCGACGCAACAAGGAGATAACGTTCCTCTTGTCTGGTACCTAATGGAGGGTTGGGAACAAGGGCTGGTCTCCCTCCCAGCCGTCACATTCACCAAACTCTCCTATGTGAGTTGCCCCCGTGTGTGGCTGGTGGTCAGGCCCCAGAGCGGAAATTGTGTTACTACATTATCCAAGCTGATTTCTACTGTGAACTTGGCTTAATCTCAGTGATGGGCTCCATGTGGGTTCATTCTTTCTGGTTCACAGCTTATTCACTCACAATTTTAAAAACCAGACAGAACGGCCTTAAGAGCCTCTTGAATTGTCGACATGATTTTAATGATCTCACTCCCTTTTAGTGGGTAAAGAAGATACTGTCGCTTATTGAACTGCAAGAGTATTCTTAGCTTCACCCAGTCAGAAGTATTACTGCTAAGAATCACACCCAACAGCTTCGGATGCAGTAACAAAACAGCACACAGAGGGGGGAACCAATGATTATGTGTTGGAGAAAGAAAACCGTAGGAACCTACACTGCCTCATTCAAACCAGGCGTCGTCCTCGGAAATCACAGCCCAACATCAGAACGCACCTGTCCGTTTTTTCCTTTCCCTACGATTTAGTTTTATACTGCTAAATTTTGCATAACTCCTATGTCTGACGGTTGCAATTGAAAAATCAATGAATAAGGATTATTTTGGATTCTTGGTGACTGCTGACTTCCTGGCACCTCAGCCTCTTTGGAAAACAGATAATTTTATCAGGAGTGAAAACTTCCTGTTGCATTCTGTTTTCTCAGAATGGAGGGGGGCAGGGAGCGGGGAAGCGGGGAGAGCAGGTTTCCCAAGCCCTCCCTCGTCCCGGGTGGTGAATCGGGCCCTCGGGAATATGATGTTTTAATTGTGCCGGCAGCCGAATTCCGCCAGGCCTCTGATATTTTGGCTGAAGAGCTGAAAAAGTTCACATCTGGAGGAGACAATGCCCCGGAACAAGGCTCTGAGATGTTTTTTCTCCACTACATGAGGGATCTTAAAAACCATAAAACCCATCAAAATGGAACTGGAAATGTGCTGTTCACTATTTGGGGGTGACGCCGAATCTAGAATCTTCGACCTGGGGGGATGTTTGGCCCCACCTGTGCCGATCTCACCTTGAGGTGAAGCAGCAGGCAGCCCTCTGACCCGGGCTGGCAGTGGGGTCTGAAGGGGCGGACCTGCAGAGCGAGAGCGTCGGGGTGAAATCCACCCCTCCGTGAATGGACCCTGGCAGTTTTTCCCCGAGGAGCCTACAACGGTTCCCAGTGCAGCTTCAACAGCATTCGTGTGGGTTTCGAAGTGCTGGAGGTGAAGTTTGACCCTTGTGATGTGATCTTCTGAGACTCTTGGGATGAAAAAGTGAGGTTCCCTCCCCTACCTCAGCACTGTGATTGACTTTTTCTTAAAATACCTGCAGGCGAATCATTTCAGTAACTGCTTTTGTGCCTGTCCCCCAGCGCATCCCCCCAGGATGCTGTGATCGGGGGCCGAGGCCGGAAGACCCCGTGCGTGCAGGCCAGCGGCGGTGAGCAGGGCCCGGGAGGGGGGAATCACAGCTTCGGATCAGATGTTACTTTCCTGTTTTAGATCTTGAACAAAAGAAACCACTATAAGAAAAATGGCCCTTCATAAAGGACACATGGGCCTTCCCGTACCTGACGTCCTCTCTCTCACGGATGGGGACTGTGTACACCATTCAGTATCGGTCTTGTAGGATTTGGTCCACGATGCCCGACTTCTAAGTGGCTGCTCTGTGGGCGGTAACTCCTGTCAGATAGAAATCGCCAAAGCGAACGCAGTGTGGAAACCAGGTGTAGTTCCTGGGTTTGGGACGAGAAGGTAGATTCTTGTGCGGCGAGGGTGGAAGGCGGAGGGTGAAGGTCCCTCGGGTCGACACTGTGCTGCGGCACCTGCGCTGTGTTCTGAAGGTCACTGCGCCCGTGGGCCTGGCGCACAGCGATAACTGGATTTTGGTCCCCACCAGCTGCGTTTCCGACTTATCTTCATTTCACCTGGGATGCAAATCCCTGCTTTCATTCTCTTTAGAAAGGAGATTTGTGCCCTTATTCTCTCCCCACTGTTTGTCTGATAAACCCTCCTTCTGGCAGAAGCTTCAGAACGAAAGTCCCTTCTAGCCCTCAGGACAAAGCAGCACTGTGGGGTTCCAACAGGTTGAGTCACACGCTGTGAGCCCCTGGTAACCCCGCTGGGGTTGAAAAACAACACGTGTGCTCCTCACTCACAGAAAAGGAGGGTGAACTCGGCAAAAATGCCGAGAGCTACTCCCGTCCTTAAAGGGATACTTCTTTGGGGGAAAAATGGACCAACAGTCAAACATAACCATGACGACTCGAGTATAACTGTTTGCAGAGTTTTGGGGGGTGTGCTGGAATTTGCAGGATGATGGCACCTCACCCCAGCTCTGACAATTTCCACCCAGATGCGGTTTTGTCAAACCGTGGAATCAGCGACGCTCCTGGTTAATGTGAGAGTTTGAATCTGAGGTGGGGAAAAAAGCCACGTTCTGGAGGAAAGAGGAAACCCAAGTTCACGCTAAGTTTTGCTCCTCGTACAAGGGGCTGGGGGCGATGGCGCTCCCTGAGCTTCGTGTCCGCCTGGCTGGGACTCCTGGCCCGACCGTCCACGTCCTGGAAGTGCCATTGCAGCTGTGGTTCCTGGTGGCAATGGAAACAGTAAGGACCCACGTGTGGCTGGAGGCCACGGCCTCCCCCGTGAACGACTCTGGAGGGCCATCGGATGTCCCCAGCCCTCGGGAAGCTCCCTCTGCACAGGCAGACTGTCCCCGGGACGGCTCTGGAGCAAACTGCACGTGATGGGGACAGACGTGGCCAGGCGGGCTGCCCCACGCTTTGGAGGAAGCCTGATGGGCGCGAGGCCCTTCCAGGTCGCCCCCCAACCGTGGTGTCGGCACCCCTGCCTCCACTGAACCCTGTTCTGCCTGGTCTGGATCTGAGGTGTTGGTGGGCGAAGAGGCCGAGTATGTGGCGGAGAGGGAGGGGCAGCAGGGGCCATCTCCCCAGGACGCTGGTGAGACCACGGCCAGGGGCCTGAGGCCCGCACAGCCTCTTTACTGGGGGTCACAGGGGTCCTCTTGGGGACGGTCCGGATCCGCCCTTTCCTGGCCCCGAGGCCCAGAGGCCTCTCGGACCCGCTCCACACTCCTTCCGGACAAAAGGAGGAACGCTGACCACGACCTGCCTCGAAAACTCAGCTCTCCGTGGCCTCGTCTCACGCGCCGGTCTCACTTCCCCTTCCCCTCGCAATTGCGTCGTGCGTTGGTTCAGCACTCGGTAACTGAGAGAGGGGTTTCGGAGAAGGACGACACGAGTTAGATGTAAAGGTCCCGCCTCTGCTGATGGCCAGCGTGCCCCCTCGCTGCTGTTGGCAGATGAGCTTCTCTTGGCTCCTTCATCACCAACGGCGTCCTCTGCAGGACATTTCTCCCACGGAAGGAAACTGGGAGAGTAAAGGTGATCTTCCCTTGATTCAAAAGAGCTTTTGAGAGACACGTCCCGCAGGTGCGAGGAGCCCTGGAAGACCGGCGTCTTCGCGTGGAGCGCGGTTAATATTCGGCTTCCGAGGCCGTCCCCGCCTGGTGTCCACGCAGGCTTTTGAGTTTTCAGGCTGACCGCCTGTGCCCCTGCATTGCCGTGGTGGTCATTCTTCCTCTGAAATGTTTTTGACAATGCAAGACGGCGTGAAAAAAATGTTAGCAGACGCTCATGCCCACCCTGTGCAGGACGGACGTTTACAACATTTCGTCACGGGAAGGTTAGCGTGAGTGTTCCCCGTGTGACCCCCCAACTTCCCAAACTGCATTGTCTGTAGGGGCAGGATCGTGGACGTGGGTCGTGGTTAACTGGCCGAGCTGTCTGCTGTCCCGAAGGACCGCAATTGCCGAGACCGAGGGCACCGTGTTCGGACACCCCCATCTTCTCCCAGTTGTCACCAAGGTGCTGTTTGCTGTTAACCTCACCTGCCTGCCGGAAGGCTCACCACTTCAACATGAACCAACGGCAGAGACAGCCATTAACGCTCACTGCTGGGGGCTTCGTCTTGTCAGTGACGATTTCGTTCCTGAACTGGCACTAATTCCTCCACCACTTTGGGGCGGTTTCCCCCTGCTACTGGTTGTGTAGACTATTTTCTTGTACGATGAGAAAAGTATGCGTAATTCCTAACCTATAATGTCAGAGTGGCAGAGGAGACTATAAATATCACTTCCCGTCTTAGTAAGAAAACACTCAGCCACCCCTTTCCTAAAGGTGCTGGGCTCGTTTCTAAATTACTTAAAAGGACACACATTGAAATGTTAGCCTGGGTGCGAGTCCTCTCAGGGAAAGGCATAGGAAGCTGAGACGGGGGGGACATTCCTAGAAATGGGTGCGGGGCCCCGCGGCCTTACAGTAAATTGTGTCTCTTCTGCCCTGGGGGCTGCTGAGTAGCAGTGACCTATTGGCTGGCAGGACTTTTCCCCTCCGTGGGCAGGTGGCTTTCCTGGGCCCCCGCTGCCCGAAGGGCCCCGTTGCCGTCTCGTGTTTCCATTACAACAGCCCGGCCGGGAGGGAATCCTCTGCGGGACTCTCCCACAGGCAGGCCGCCAGTCTTTCATCTGTGGGCTGCTGGTGGAGCTGGGAGGTGAGCACCAACTGCAGAGCCGGGGTTTCCCTGTGCATGGGCGGATTAACCTTTCAGAATGTGTTTCTACTTAAACCACGGAGTCTCTGTTTGATTGAGAGAGACCCAGGCGCCCTCGGCACGGCCCTCTCAGGACTCATAGGACGCGGCCCTCCTTCTGCGAGGGGCCTCCCGGAGGAGCATGGTGAGTGGCCCCGCCGGGCCTCCCTTTCGTTCCCGGGGCGGAATGGAGCGCTGTTGCTTTGGGGGGGCTTCAAGATCTCAGGTTAAAATGGCCCGTGTGGTTGGCTGTGAGTTGGGTCATGTTAGCAACTGAGAAATGGTTGCATGTGTCCCAGGTGCAAAAGGAGGTAGGACTTGTGTTGTAAGATGTAGCCACGTGCTGTGCTCTCCCCGTCATTTTCATGGCTTTCTCGGAGTAGCCCCGTTCCACCGTCGGAGAAATGAGCCTTGGAAAGGACAGGTTTAGGTACGTGAGTGCAAAAGCCTCCCGCCTGAACGGTTTTGGGCGGTTCTGTCACTGCTGACTGTGTGTGAGTCACAGGGACCACTGTCCCGCCGTCTCGGCTCAGTCTGAGAGCTGGGAGGAGGAGGGTGGGACAGGGGAGGTGTGTGTCTCCTTCTCCTGGCCCCTCGGGACAGTGGTCCCATGTCCATGGGAAGTATCAAATGTCCAAAAGAAGGTATTTCTAAGTGCAAAGTCAGCGGGCTTTTTGCATAGTCACGTTTCTCAGAGAGTCTGGGGCCACGGACTCCCCCGGGTGTAACTGCTGCGTGCGGGAGGCAGCTGCCCTGGGGGGGGGGGGCGTTGGAAAGGGCCGAGGTGGCCAAGCAGGCAGATGCCTCTGGGCACAGCGTGGGGTTTTGTTCCTGTGGCCGAGTTCCCTCCCCGGCTGGGTCACAGCCTCCTGCTGAGTCCTGCTGGGGGACCCGGGTGTCCCGGGGGTCTCGGGCATTGCCCTGACACCCAGGCCCGGTCCCCATAGCCCCATCCCCATGGGGGAAGGCTGCCTGAAGCCTTTGTGGGCTGGGTCAGTGACATCAGACTGTTTTCAGGTAATATGCTCTCCTCAATTTTTTGAGACTTAAGAAAAAAACCACCCCCAAACCCTCGGAGTTATAATATGTGTCTGAAGTGCAGAAAAGAAAAAGAAGCCTGCCCCCGATTTTCTCCTCCCTGCCCCCCCACGCCCCCTCAGGCTCTAGCTCCCTCTGTGCACCGAATTCACATCTTCATCCGTGTGTCACGGGTTCCCACTGACATTCGCAGTGCCATTGCCCAGGCCAGAAGCAAACAAGGTATGAGCACAGGAGACACGGTACTTTTTAAACCCGTGAGACTGAGCTGTGAACTGATTCTCTCCTGGGAAGGGGACCTGAAACCCACAGGTGCCCGAGGGGCCCGTGTGGCCTTGGCGGCAGAGCAGACCGGCACCATCTGGACTCCTGCCGACCCTGTCCCCGGGGCACTCGGAGGGGCCAGAGAAGTCGGAGGGGCTTACCAGGGTCTGGGCCCACCGAGGGTTTCCTGTTGGGGGTGAAAGCCCAGCCCCCTCTCCACGGGTCTCTGTCACACTTGCTCTAGGACGGTCCCCTCTTCAGTGCCTTCCCTCCGGCCTCTGAGCTCCGCTTCCCCGCAGAGATGACCCAGTGAAGATGCCTCGAGGTAGCCCAGCAGGTGTGCGCTGGTCCGTGGGGAGCTGGGCCGTCTGGACCCGCCAACGACCATTTCCCCGAAGGACGAGGGGCTTAGCATACATGGAACATCCTTTCCACATTTATGTCCTCAAGTCTTTAAGAAAGAGGCAAAGATGTAAAAAATCTCTCTACTGAAATTACACACAGCATGAGCAAGGCATTAATTTTATTTGGAGACACAGCCAAGATGAACTATCCCCGTGGTTTTTGAATAAAAACAGCACATGGGGGAAGTTAGTCCAGTGGCCGGCGAGCCCAGCCCGACAGGTGGCCTCTTGATTGACCCAAAACAGGAAAAAACCGTGGGGGACAGAGAAGTAGTCACCAAGGGGCAGTTAGGTCGCAGTTCATAGATAATGGTGATAAGTAGTCAAAATGTAATTACTCTGTTCTTTTGCTAATTGGACATGTGTAACTTCTGCAAGATGAAACATATTAAACAGCCTAATTCTTGCAGTTTTAAAGAACATCGTACATACAAATATGGTAAACTGTTCCCTTCCGATGTGGATAAATGTTGATAAATAGAACACACTGTGTCCAGATGGGCTGTGGACTTCCAACACTCACCCTCTGTGAGTTCTTCAGCTGGCCGCTGGGTCCCCTTTCCCCTTCCATTGTAGACCATAAATTATCATTTTTCTCTAAGTCTTCCCTCAGAGAAGCTACTCGAAAGTCTTCTGAGGAGACAGCTCACAAACAGCAAAACAACTGTCAAAATAGGCAAGAAGTTGTTCAACTAAAACAGCGGGAGACAGTGCTTCCCTTTTGAGAGCTTCTTGTAGCGAGGGAGATAAAACACAGGGACGGCGTCAACACAGTCAGATTCAGTTTATAACTGAAAGGAAGCGCAGGCAGAGCTCAGCTTCCGAGTGCACTGTGTGCGCAGGTTCAACCCCGTCTAAGTGTGTGTCGGGGAAGAAGACAAAGGTGTCATCAGAGACCGGTCCACTGCTTGTTGAGAAACTAGAAAAATGTCAAATCCATAACCATCCACATTAAGATAAGGCTAAGGCACAGACTATAAAGTCAGCTTGGGAGGATCTTGAGTTTTGCATGAAAAAACCGAAGGGTAGATTTTGTGCCTGAAACCCAGCGCCTGGGGGGTCAAGGCTCATCTCAACTTTTCATCGCTGACCGAAGGCATTTATTTAAATCCCAGGGCTGAGTTCACGCATCGTAAACCATTCCTATAATTAAGTGTCTTTCATGTATTTTCACTTGAGTCGTATTGAGAGCAGCAGTCCTTATTTATGCGTCTGGTAATCCGGGGGCAGCCAGCCGGGTGTTCACAGCTCCACAGTGATTTCCGTGTGGGCATTCAGAGGTTCACAACGGCTGGATTTTAATAAGACGACATGATTCCACATATTATTAATGTCAGTACGTTTATTATCATTATCATTATTTTAAAACTGCAGTCTCTGTTGCTGGTATTTTGGTGCGAGCCAGAGTATGCTCTTGGAGTCACGTTCCCACAACACAGGCATCACGTCCTAAATCTCGTATTTTCATCAGCAAAACAATCAACATCCACAAATGACGACACACACAGCAACATTCCTGTCCCACAAACACCCCCTTCTAGACAGGATCTCCACCAAGTGTCCGATGTTGAGGATTTAGATTCTGTCACATTTATTTAGAGCTTAGCACCGAGCGGGCAACCCTCCTTGCGGTGCTGGCGATTGGAGGTGTGTTTTGAAATGCAGCCTTATTCCCCCCTCACATTCTCCCTCTGAAGGCAAGGAGTATTATTCCGGCTTCACAGGTGAGGGAAGCGGGGGCTCAGGCTGTTTAAATAATTTGCCCAAATCACAAAGTTTGTTGGGAGTCAGAGACAGATGGGGACCCACACACAAGCTCAGAAAGGTGACTTTACAATTTGGGGGACCTCGATGAGGTTCTTCAGTAGACCCCCACTGTACCAGAACAGCTCCCTAAACAGAGCCCCACAAAGACACGGGGGGGGGGGCACATGCGTGTCTTGCGGTAGCATGAGAGACCTTTCTATAGACAAGATCCTCTACAGGGGACCGGTCGGCCACTGGTCATGTTTCAGTGACTAAGTCACATATGTCGAGCACACTGTGCCGAGTCTACAACCCTGGGGTGGCCAGCTTCCCAGCACCGACCTGCCGGGGGGGGGGTCCCTTAGCCGGTGGGCTGCCCAGTCTCTTCACTTCACAGATGGTGGTGACATCCAGGGACAGGCAAGTTCAGTGGCAGAACCGTGGCCCCCTGAGCCCTGGCTTGGGAACCTTTCTAACTTCGGTCCCCAGGTGTGAGTTTTTCATACAGGAGTCTCGCAGGTGCCGGGGGTGAGTGAGCAATCTATTGGTGATGGTGAAGAATTGAACTTCACTGCTGTGAAACGAAATGATTTCTTAGAAGGAAATAGATGATAAATTCCCCTGACTTGACACCTTTCTCAGAAATACGAAGTGGAAAAAAACTAAAAACCAACAGCAGTTCTTTGGGGGGGTATCTCTTTCTTTTGGTTTAGCCAAACAAGCTGTAGGCAAAGGTCTCTTTCTTATTTTCCTGTTCCCTCGAGCCAGGACTGCAAAGGAGAAAGGCGTGTGACTTCCTTCTCCTGCAGTTTGTCTGCATGCGATCCAATGGCCGTAAGTGCCCGCCAGATCCAGAAACCTTATTTGCTAGAGGAAATCAATGAATAACAGCTTAGAACATGTGATTAGTTTCCTAATGACATTGTATTCTAAAAATCCTTGAGCATTTGCCTAATATGACATAGAAATGATCAGAAATATTTGGATGGAGTCTTAGCTTTGTGCTGGTAAATGTAGGCAGCTTTTACCTAATGTGTTTTAGTCCCCATTTCTAGACTGAGAGGATTCCTTTTTCTTTTATTTTAAAAAAAGGTTTTTTTGAGACACAAAAACTTTAGTAGGGAGCCCCAGGAACAAAGATTCTTGAACCTACACCCCAGCATAGAGAGCGCGCCAGACTAAACTAAGGTGTGATCAGAAACGCATGTTTAAGATTCTGTAGTAAAAGCATTACCGTTCTGTGTAGGAGGAAGTGCTGGCGTGATTCCTATGCTTCAGTCCATTCATTCGATGTTTGCGAGGCATTTGGCATCACGTAGGCACCGCCCGAGGCACCAGTCAGTCTTACTGTGAACAAAACCCGTCAAACCACCCTGGCCGGGTAGCTCAGTGTGTTGGAGCGTTGTCTTGTACTCGAAAAGGTGAGGGTCTGGTGCCCGGTTGGGCAGGGCATGTAAAGGGAGGGACTGACCGGTCTCTCTCTCCCCCCACCTCTGTCTCTCTCTCTCCCCACTTCCTCTCTCTCTAAAATCAATGAAAAATATCCTTGAGTGAGAATTAAAAAAACAACATGTAGCATCCCAGAACTCCCAGTCTAGTGAAGCAGAACAGCACACTCCAGAGCAGTGCAATTGCAGTTGTGACAGACAACTGCAAGGGAGATGTGCGGCTGTGCAAGCGCCTTTACATATGTGTGAGCTTAGGTGTGTGATTCATCTTACTGCCTTCCAGGGTCTTTTCATGTGTTATGTGCAGACAGGAGGGTGGTAGCTTTCATCGTGGTCCACTGCTCACCTAACATTCTTCATCCTTGGGGTGTCCGGCCTGGTGGACACTGGATTTTGAGTTTGGAGAAGCTAGGCCCTGGAATGCAACCGTTTCTAGATAAGCACTGAGTTCTAAGTTTGTGTGCCGGAGGGAAGGGCACTCTCTAACACGGGCACTTGCCAGCCTCAGGCTCCTTCTGTCTAAGAAAAGCTCTACCCAGCCTTGGCCTTTGGTTGCTCGCTTGTTTTGACACGTTCCAGTCCTGCAGCCTTGGCCCCAGGACAAACATGCCCAAGGGCAGAAGAATTCCATGGCAACTTGGAATGTGACATTCTCAAGGTCTGTCAAATTATTTGTGGTGGGTAATGCCCCCCAACCCTTGAACCTGACATTAGAAATCCAAGTGTATTAAAAGCTGCCACGGCGGATGGAGAAAAGCTCGGAAAACTTGGTTTACTTCCAAAAGCAGGTTTACCCCTTTCAAGTTGGGTGACTTTGGAGCCGTGGATTGTGTAAACTTCTGCTCAAACAATCAAACAGCAGATGATCTTCACTGATGGACCACAGTTCATCCGTGACGCTAGGAGCTCTCCCGGTGAAGTTGGAGAGCAACAGCTGCTCCTGGCGCAGCAAGGACCCTGAGACAGGGGAGCGGTGGGGAGTGGGGGCAGTGGGGGGGTGAACATGGAGCAGGAAGAGAACACAGCAGCAAGGGAAACAGAGAGAAGGGTTTCCTTTCAGCTGCGAGGTGGCTGCGGGCCAGTGGGGTGCTAACTTCTGAAGTCTTTGGTTCCCAGAAATTCGATGTGGTTTGTATCAGTCTTCCCCCAGGAAAATGAGAGCGTAAAACATCTTTAAGTAAAATGTTCGGTTCTCCTGATTTCAGATTTTTTTGATATAAAGAAGGCAAAAGCAAAATAGCGTAAATCACCATGTACTAAAAGTATCTGAGCACTGGCTGTGGCGGGCGGTACGGGGGTGCCTTCTAAGCCCCCTCCCGACTCTCGAACACTCTGACTCTGAGCTTCCGAGGGAGGAAATGAGGGTGCGTGCCTTCCTGCTGTTGGCCGAAATTACGGCTATTATCCTCAAACTCAAGTGTCAATACCACTTAATCTTCATTTTCACATCTTTTCTCCGTCAGGCGTCCTGCCTTCTCTCGTCTCCTCTCAGAACAGTAGGTGTTCCCTGTGAGTCAGGCGCCAGGCCGAGTGCTGGGGATACGGGAATAAAAATCTCCCGCATTTGGGCCTCCGAGCCTCCCCCTGTCTCCACAGGGTGGAGAATTCTTGGAAGGCAAACACCTATTTCTCTACTTGGAATCTTAGAGTCGTAGAGTTTTAGAGTCCAGGGGACCAACCCGCCCCCTCCCTCCATGGCCCTGTCTAGGAGCCCTGAGCTGTGCGCGCCTGGTGCTCCCTCACGCCAAGCTCCACTGCCTGAACTTTCCGGGCCTGTTTGGTGTGTGGGCACTATTTAAGTCACAGTTCAGCCCCCATGAGACAGGTGGCATTGTTATCCCCATCTTACCAGAGAGGAAACAGGGGCGCGGGAAGGTCAAGGGTCAGCAGAAAAGCAGGACTGGGGGGCTTCCGGCCCCCAGTCACTGCCCTGCTCAGCGTCTGTGGGCGGAGAGGAGGGGTTTTAAACCTCTGTGAGCAGGATGAGGAGCCGGCTCTGTCATTTCTCACCCCGTGACCATTTTAAGCCACTGCTAGTCCTTAGCTTTACTTCCTTTACCTTGCTTAACCCTCCGTCAACATGGAAATTTGGGTCTTTCCCAAAATTTTCCAAAGCGTGGGCCATAGCACCCGGGAATGACTCCAGCAGAGGGGACTGGACGCGTGATTCATGGTCGCCTCACTAGCAAAGGGCAGTGGGAGTCTAGTTACTTCCTGTGTCAGCGATGAGGGCAGACCACGGCTCCGTGTCCCCTCGGCCACGACAGTGAACGTCTCTGGGCCACAGAAGGCCACTTGGGCGACCCTGCCGATAAGTGCCAGGGACGCTCAAGAAAAGAGAGCTGCTGACTTTGGCCCCAAAGCTAGTGGCAATGGGCGTGGAGCAGGCAGACGTGCCCCTCGGGCAGCGGAACTCGGGGAGGCCAGTGCAGGCACCTCGGGGCGGAGTGTGAGCTCGGCTGGTCGGGCCCAGGCGTCCCGGGCTCCGCAGCCTCATCTTTCTGCAGATCCGCACTCAGTGCAACTTGCTTTCCGGAGAGTCCACTCTGTCGTTTGGCTACCTTGGTGGCCCCATTTAGGATCTGTCTCAACTACTTAAAGTGTTTAGCAAGGAGGAAATGTTTGATTTTGGTTTTGTAAGGAATTAGTGACCCGCCATCTCAGGTTGCTGCTGTGGCTGACCGGCTCCCGGGTCCGAGGAGCAGGTGGCCCCTTGGCCTGTGCTCCTGTCCTGTTCCTGGGCTAGGTGTCAAATGTCTGGACACCTAGTCCAAGGTCAGCCATGAATTAGCCAAACCGTTTGCCCCCTGTGGGCCCTGTGTCCTTCCTTTCTTATAATATGAAGGAGTCCTAGCTCTCAGAGTGTTCTCCGAGGTCCCAACGCCCGCGATCCCCTGGCACAGCCTGTCCCCTGCAGGTCTGCGGGAACACCAGCATTATTTAAAAAGTAATTTCAGGAATAATGAAGCCATGGAAGACACTGTAAAAACAATGCTACCCATTTATTTTGCTTAATAGTTAATTAAAATGTAAAAGCCTCCTCTTCTAAGAAAATGCAGCAGGGCACTTTTTGCAAGCCCCTCTTTGTCACGCTGCACCTCGCAAGCCTGCCCCCACGATGCACGTGCAGGATGGGGTCGTGTCTCCTGCGCCCCGTGCAGAACCGGCCACGCCCACAAGTCCCCAGAGTTGAAAGCTGGCCGTAGTAGTTGGTGGTCCAGCTCCTCCAGCAGCCCTGAAAAAGCATTTGCTTTCATCTCGTCACTGGCTCACACGGCGGTTGGCAGAGGCCTTCGACACAGCTGTCCCGAGTGGAAAACAAAACAACCGAAAAGCTGCCCCCCCACACTACGCACAGAAAGCTTGCCAGCAGCTGAAACAAATCCTTCTCCCAGTGTTTTAATAAGCACATTTGGGGGGGGTTGTTGTAAGAATTAAAGAGAAACTCATAAAACTCAAGACAAGCTGGCTTCCTGTCTCCCGTAGAACTGAAGTGCCTCCATTTTCCAGGGATCGTGACAATCAGTGGTTTCCAGACAGGCCTTCAAGGTGCTGAGAGCTTGTAGGCACTGGCTTTTAAAACACACGCAGTCTTCCAACGCCCCCGTCCACTCTCAGCCCCCCAGAGTTCCGTGATGTCTGCTTAACGTTTGAGCACCATTTGGGGCTGAAACTGCAATCCATATTACCTAGGCGAAAAATGACAAGTGCAAAAGATTCTGTCTTAAACACAGTTTCTAAATTTCCCTCCTCACTTAACGGTCACGTCACCGGTCCCCTTTCCACCCCGACAGTCGTGGCAACAGCCACTAACTCCTCCTGGAGACACAGCCAGGACGAGCGGCGCCTGGAGCGGAGCTCGAGCACCATGGGTATCAGACACCCCCGCAGAGCCCGTGCCCCAGACGAGGGCAGCCGGGGCCACGTGGCCGTCAGTCTGACAGTGTCAGCAGCCTGTGACTCCTGTGTCGGAATGTCCAGCATTCCTTCCCGGGCTCCTGGACAATTTCTCCCTGTCATGAGACCCGTCCTAAATCGAAAGCCCGAGTCTCCATGTTTACAGTCAATGTCTCACCTTTGATGGAAACTCGCCAGTGGGCAAGTTTTCGGCCCGTCTGCGTGGAGCTGACGGGGCTGAAAACCAGGCCAGACGAGAAACACATGGCTTTTGACGAAAATGCACCGAGCAGGTGGCTTTCTCCTCCAGGGACGGACTGAGGGACCTTCCCTGGAGACACGTCCAGGCCTCATGTCTTTTCTGTATTTTCCCGTTTAGATTCCATGTGGACGACTCGTGAACAAAAATGAGAAACACGAAGAGATGCGGGCAGTGCTCCCCAGCCAGCCCGACGACCCTGAAAGGTAATGCCGACACCTCCTTTCGGGTCTGCTTGCGCCCCAGCAGCCGTGTCCTCACGGGCGGACCCCGCTTTCTGGCGAAGGCAGTGTGTCTGTCCGGGTAGAAGAGGACAAACCCAACAGAACCTCAGAGAGAAGACGAGAGAAATCTGGAGTTGGGGGGGGTTGGCGCCAGTTCAGACCTCAGGAGCACGCTTTGCCCCCACTTCTGCTGCTGTCTAGGGGCAGGGATTGGTGTGGGCTACAGAGGTTATGGGTTTTTTTAATTGTTCACTAATTTTCCCTTTATAAATTTGTCCCTTGAGGTCACTTGTCTTGAATAGCACAGCTTTCCTCCTAGGGAACATCTCTATATCATTCTAGTAAGTTGAAGTGGTGTCTTATCTCCTGACTTATTTAATCAGGTACATGGTAAGAAATTCACTAAGTCCTTTATCCAAAAACACACACAGCAAGCCCTTTCTTAGGCACCTTCCACATTCTATCGATGTTTTGTGGCTTTTCTCAAGCCCTCCTCTTTTGCTGACGCATTGAGTTATTTCATCAACTTCATTTTCATCACCTTTTATGTGTGAGACACGGTCCTAGTCGCTGGCAGAGGTGACTGCAGCCCGTGTCCTAGCCGCTTGCCATGGGGATGCCCGCACAGACTCAGCGTGATGCACGCTGCGTGTTCTGCCTCACCGAAGAGGCCCCGGCTAACCGTGCTGGGAGGCTGAGGACAGTGAGATTCTTATGTGAGCAGAAAGAGATGCAAGAAGGAGGGGCTGTTTGACCTCATCTCTGGCAAAGAGAAAATGGGGGGAAGACAAAGAAAAGGGGGGAAGAGGGTCCCAGGCTAAGGCAGGGTGTGAAGGGAAGGTGGGGATCATGCTAAGAGCCGAGAGCGGTTCCGCTCAGCTCCCATGTTGGGCAGGTAAGGCGAGCACGTCTTGAGGGAGAGGCGGGGTAGCTGAGAGCTTATTCTGTAGGCCAGCGTCTCCCTGTCTATAGGGACAAAACTTCTTTCCTGTGACAGATAATTCAGAGAAATAATAGGACCCAGGTTGTTCGGCCCATATTTGTCAAATTAGGGTTCTCATAACCCAAGAGTCTGCACACAGGGTCTCAGGGCTCCTGGGCCATGAAAAATCTTTTCACTAATAGTGCCCATACTTCCCATTATGAGAGTCGTGGCCGTGCACGATTCAGAATTCAGAATTTTGAACAGGGGATTGACCACAGGCTGATCGGTGAGAGGGTGTGAAACCGGCGCGCAGGGAGGCCAGAAGCTTGCCCCAGTGCCTCTGGACCAGTGATGTGCGGTACCGACAGCAAGCAGCTGAGCCTTAAATGTACGCATGCACCGCTCTTCATCGTCCGGTCACTGTGCTGAGAGAGTCTGGCCTCCTGGACAAGATTTTATCTAGCCCGAGGGAAAGCAGGAAAGCCACTTACACAGCAGGTCTACCGCAAGCTTCAACCTATTTCATATACGTTTTTAGAAAACGTGATAAGACGAAAACACCTAGCACAGGAGGAGTCTGGAGGCTGTAGAAGGGGCCGAGACCACACACAGTGTTGAACGGTGTCTAGAAGACATTGCACCTTGTTGTCCTTTGGTGGCAGAGGTCTGTTCCAGGCAGATATTACCAGTTGGAAAAAGAAAGAAGAGAAGAGAAGAAAGGGAGGGCAGAGAGGGAGGGCAGGAAGGCAAAGCCGTTTTAGGTTTTGCAGGGATGAAGCTGGCCGTCCCTTGAAGCTTTTTTTTTTTTTTTACCTATTGCTGTTAGAGTCTTTACGCCCAGTTTCTTTTCAAAGTAAAAGTAAAGCAGCAGAGGAAACAATGCTGATTCCAGTGGGGGATTACCAAAGTAAACGCAATGTTTGACGGCTCTCTAGTCTCTATTATTAGAATCTCCAAGCCTGTTGTTTCAGAAGCAGCCCCACTCAGCACATTATGACCCTGGGGTCCCCCGTGTTTGGGAGACCCTGCCAGCGCCCGCTCGCATTTCAATGCATCCAACACAGACGTCTTCCTGTGCTAACACTTCTCTGAAGAAATGTATTTTTACATGAATTATGTGTTCAGAAAATTGTAATGATAACCTAGCAAGGAAAACCGTGATGATGTATTACAGCCTCCAGTAGAGGTAGTCCCGGAAGAGTAACATGAACGTGAACTTCTCACGAACGTGCCTTTGACCTGGCACGAAACTCAGGCAGGTTAAAACAAGGCACTGAAGGTGGACAGGTGCAACCTCGGTGCTGCACTGCCGCATGGGAACCACACGCTGGTCTCCAGGCACTTAGACGCTTCTCGTCTTTCCCGCATTCAAAGCACTTGGCTGTCTTTATGCCAAATGCTGGTGTTCTTCAAGAAAACTAAACAATAGTTTTTTTTTCCCCCCATGTGAATAGCACAGCCCCTCCAGATGTGGTATTGAACAGCCAAACAGCTGCTGGCCATTAAATGTCCTTTAAAGCTCCATTTTTGGCTCATAAAGGGAAGAGAAGTGTAGGGCTGTTTATGGGGTGCCTGGCAGATGTTTTCATTGGAAAAGACTGTGGATGTGGCGAGCGAAAGCTGAAATGATCTATTCCATGATATCATCAGCATTTTTACAATTCTTTTGGCCTCTTTATTTTTCACCTCCTTCTCACCTGACCCTAAATTAAACTCTTCTGGAAAGGCAGAAAAAAGGGCATTTGTGTAAGTTGCCGTCCCCACTGCAGAGCAGCTGATGGTGTTTTTTACTTCTGTAGAAACAGATGATTTCTGTCCACTTGTACCGTTTCATCGGGCAGGAGAAAAATTGATTTTGAAGTGATGAGTAAGGACTCTTAACGATTTCCAGCATGTTGGAAATCCTAGTTTTTCCCTCACAAGTTTTATTAACCCTTAGCCATGCTTTAAATTAGTTTCAATATTAAAGTCCGTGAAACAAATTTGTCAGTTTTTCAGAAATTATAGTTCTTCAAATGAATACATATTGAAGTTGTCTTGGTTTCTGGGCAACAATCTAATGAAGTCTGTTCTCTATCTAAAATAAGAAATGAGCAACTCCGCCCTGTGTCTGAGTGCTCTATGTGTCTGCATGCTCCATGTTGGATAAAATTAACTTTTACAGAGAGATAAATTCAGAGATTTAAGACAAGGGGCTTCGGGAAAGCTTGGGTGTTCAGCCAGGCTCTGACCCCCCCCCCCCCATTTGGAAAAGGCCCCTCCATGAAGACAAGGCCCAGGGGATGGACACACAGACTTCCTGTCTTCGGAGGCCTGTCTTACACAGAACACCCAAGAAGGCACCTGCAGCAATCATGTGTAAAGCTCCTACTGTGTGCTAGACAGTGCTAGGAGAGATACAGTGGGAGAGAACACTCAAGGGCTGGCCGGCCCTGCCTCTCAGGATGGAATCTTTTGGACCTAGAGCCCAGACCTAGAGCCTCGTCTCCGTGGTAATGTCTTTGATGGTGACTGCGGAGGCAGCGCTGGCCCGGGGCCTGCCGACGGCGCCCGGCCTCGCTTTGCAGAGGGCCTCCGGCTTGGTGCCAGGCCTGGCCTCTGATGTGGCCGTTGAACGCTCAGCCCCCCGAGGCAGCGCAGTCCACACCTGGGGCTGGAACTGGCCACCGTTCCGAGCCCATGAAAATGAGGGCAGGAGCTGCATTAGCAAAATTTGGTTTCCAGGGCAGTTTGGAAATAAATTCACGACTTTCTTCCTGCCGCTTGGACTGGCAGTCACGTACATACACTAAGTGAAGAAATAAGGGGAAAATGAAGGGAGTTGGGTTTGGGAAATTCATTTTGGTTTTAGATTGGATCTTTCTCTTTTATTTCTTCGTATAAACTGAACATTTAAATTTAATCCCCTCAGCAAATTGATTTTTTTAATCTCCGGTAGTTTCTGCTTTGAATATGATGTACATCTTGGTTCCAATGTAGGGTTACTTCAGAATGGAGGCGGGTTGTGTTCAGAATTTGTTGGAAATACATTTGCATTCCTCACTTTTACTCACTTATATCACTTGCTCATTTTTACGGCGGTGCAGTATTCTGGCCGACACTGTATTTTGAATGTACTGCTCTGTGACGTAGGATTGTAATTACTCAGTTCACTCGGGAACTCCCTTCCAAGGCCACTGGACCAGAGGCATGTTTTCTGTGTCACATCTAGGAACTGCTTCCGTGCGAGGGTCATCTGCTTTCCAAACGCAGTCTGTTCACTGTTCTAATCAAGTGGTTTCTGTCGTTCTCTTTAGAGTGCCAGGTCGGGGTTCTCGAGTGTTGCAGAAAATACCAGCACATTAAAAAACAAACTAAAATTCATTTTAAAATTCAAAGCATTGGGGTGATTTCCCTTTAAATTATTTTTTCATCACATTCTGCACTATGTTGCACTTCATTTTGGAGCACAAGCAGGAAGGGAATGTAAATAATAGCAATGAAACGTAGCCCCCTTGGGCTGTCAGTCTGATGAATACTAAACTTGACACTTGGGATGCTGTTACTCATCAGACTTACATTTGTTTAATCTTTTATCCAGCTTGGAAAGTCTGTTTCGGATCGACCTCTAAGTTGGGAGTGGGCTCCAAGCTACACGGAAAAGCCAAGTGCTGTCCTTGGTGACTCCCCACTGCTCCTGTCCCATCAGCCGAGTGGCCAGTTGCTCTGTACAGTGTCTGCTGGGGGGGTGGAGGCCAGTTCAGCCTGTCGGGGCGGGGGGAGCTCTGCTCCAGTGCCTTGCACAGCACTTCTCTGATCACCGTTGTTTGGTTTCAACCCTGTGAGGCAGTGCACAACTTAGCCCTAGCTGACATCTATCAGCCTGCGGTGAAGTGGATTCCGTTATTTGTCGTTTGACCTGCAGCGGCCAAGCCTAGCGATGGCTGTAAGTGAGGACTTAGTGTGTGGCGGCTTTCTGTCACCTTCCGAAACGGAATTCACAAGGGTCACCTGGAGCCTCATTGTCCGCTCTGGGCTCTCTGCTCCTTCTAGGCACAGAGCTGTGTGGGCTCCTACGACTGTCACTTACACTCATGGTGACCTCTTTCCTCTGATGCTACGTGAGTGACTTTTCCACACCAACCTTCCAGTGCCAGCATCTCGCTGACCATTCAGTGCAGTTCTGCACTAGCTGCCTGCAGTTTGCTCAGAGGCCACAGGTTAAGGGCTCAGTCCCACAAGACTGTTCCCAGAACCAGGGGCCGCCTGTACCTCTGACCAGTTATAAATTCAAGGGTCTCATACACCCTTCTAAGGTTCACTATTTTGCTGGAGTGATTCAACAGAACCCCAGAAAACACTGGACTCAGATTTGTGAGTTTATTATTGATGTGAAGGATAGAACTCAGGAACAGCTGAATGAAAGCCAAGTACAGGGCAAGGGATGGGGTGGAAGGGAGCTGGGCACAGCAGCCCCAGCCACCCAGGGTCTCACCTTGGGCTGCCTCATTAGCATAGACTTAGGTGTGGTCAGAGATGCCCCTTGGGCACAACAAGACACTCCTACCACACCGAGAACCCTCCCAGAGTTTCAGAGGCTCTGCAAAGAACGAGGGACCCAGGAGAGTCTGTTACTATTATTCCACAGCCCCGGTGTGGCCCCCGGCCTGCACTGCCCACTCCTCTGGGTGGCCCGCTGGGCTGCAAATCGACCGGCTTGTTGTGAGGTTTTCACTGACTGACACCTTCGCTGGTGGAGCACGTGACGACACCAGGTTTATGGAGCCGTGCAGAGGGAGAGTTACAGAAAGAGCGCATCTGCCTAGGATTTGTTGCTCAATTTTTTGGCTTTGAACTATTATAAATCATGTGTGGGTGCATCTCGGTTCTGACCAACTGGGAGTAGATGTGGCTTTCACAGAATTTTCTTGGGTTTTCCTCCGACGGGCTGATTTTTTCTCTTTGGGATCTTGAAGTCCTTGTTAGCGCTTCATGTCTGAGTTACGTTCTCTGTTCAAATGCATCATCGATCGTTGCTTTTTTTTTTTTTTTACTGTTCTTGAGGCTATTTTTCTCTGCACTAATGAACAATTTTCTGAACACGCAGAGTCCCTTCCCCTTTTCTCTCCAGGGGTTGGGAGTCAGCCACAGGACAGAGGGGCAGCGAAGGACAAGAGAGAACAGAAAACCCCAGGCCACGCGCAGGGCCAGCTCACCCCTGCGCACTCTTGTCTAAGGAGCCTGCTTCCTGCCCCCGACCACCTCCGTCTGCCTGGAGCGCTCTGCCCTTCAGAGTCAGCGCTTCAATTTATTTTATTTTGGGTCACAATGTCTAGGGGCAACCCCCATAAACACTAAATTAGACGGCTCTGTACTCTGGGGGGGGGCTTAGTACAAGAAAAAGCCCAGGATACACAGAATCTCACATTTCAGCATCTTTAAGTAAATGTATAGTTTAAAGTCAGAACCTTAAGAAGGTGTCAATGAGGAAACGCTTCTGACCTTCATGAATAATTTGTAGAGTATTTTTAAGAATCGAGTTGATCATCATTATGTTGAACTTACCTGTGAATCGAGCGATGGCCACAGCTCCCTGGTCAGGTCAAGGTGAGGACAATGCAAGGTGTTCGGCTGCAGGCTGGCGCCGCGTCGTCCTGACCCCACATTCCCTGCTTCGTGCTTTTGCAGTAAGGCCTATATCTGCTGAAATATCGAGACAAGTGGGAAAGGGAAAAGACACCCATAAGGAGACTCAATCCAAATCAGAACTAACAGTGAGAGAGGAGAACAAACCATCAAAACGGGACCATCACTGGTGATGAGGAAAACTCAGACTGAAACAATGATAGAAAGCTCAGTGTTAGCCGAGATATCAGTACATCCAGAGCTGACTTGAGCTGTGGGAGATTCTTACATGTGGCTAATAAAAATGGAAATCGCTATCACCAGCTTGGAAAATAATCTAGAAGCATTCGTGAAAGTCGAAACATTCACACCTGTTGACTTGACAATCTAATTTTGGTAAACCTATTCTCTGTAAATAAAGTACCAGTATGTGAGAATACATCTAGACAAATATTTCTACTATAGCATTGATTAGTGTGACCTTAAAAATAAAAAACAATTAGAAAAATGTTTGATATTCCATCACAGGAAAACGATTAAATGAATTTAGTCCATTTACAATTTTCAAATACTATTTGGCCATTAAAAATATTGGCTAGAGCTACATGTCTGAACCTAGAAGAATGTTTAGAAAAATGCAAATTAAACAACAGCAGAGGAATATATACTATATTTTAATTTTTTTAAAAAGGAAGAAAAGAAAGATGTATACCATCTATACTTACATTTGTATGAGCATAGAGAAAATCATGAAATACTGGTGTTAATAATAATTATCACAGTAATGGAGAATTAAGAGAAGAACCAAAATATCCTTAACTTTTTCTTTTATTTTATCTGATGTCTGCTTGCTAACATGGACATACTTCCGTGGTATAAACATACCCAATAAAGAAAATAATAATGTAGGCTATTGACTGGAAAATGCATAGCCTAATGCTTTGATAAATGCATAATAAGTTTATACATCATATCAGGGGATGTAGGTTTTTATATCAATTCTCAAAAAAGGGGGAGGCATTTATGGCGAATTACGATTTCAACACTGGGCTGATCTAGGGCTGTTCCTTCAAGGCACAAGTGGGGAGAGGAGGTCCTTGCTCACACCGCAGGGTCTCGGTGCCCGGCCACCGACCACATTCACGGCGGCCTTTGTCCCTGGGCAGAGAATGAGCTAAGCGCTGGCCCAGATCACAGCTGGTTAGCGGCAGGAGCTCCAGTAGAATCCAGACCTCCCGATGCCGGTCCAGGCTGTTCCCCCCGAGGACACAGGGCGGGGAGTGGTGTGGAGACAGATGTGTCGCCTGTAGCCACGACGGGAACATCTGGGAAAGTCTCACAAACCACCCAGCAGCTCTCAATGCGCCTGAGGCAAAAATCCTGAGCTCAGAGGGAAGAGCCATTACTGCTTCCTCTTAAAAAGCCTGTTATTTTGTTTCTGATTTTGTGTTTTGTTTTCTGAGGCACACAAAGTAACGCTCAGAAACTAATTATAAACACATGAGACACAAAACAATGCCCAGCGGCCAGATGTGCCCCTGGAGCTTGCTGTCCTCTGGGGCCAGGGGGCCAGCCCCTCGGTCCCCACGGCGGGCCCTCCTGCGGTCCCTCCCAGCTCCGGGCAGAGCAGCGATGCGGCCCCCGGTTGCCCCCTTTCATGGAACATTTGATCAGCACGTTTTCTGGACTTTCCTCACACCCCGAAACTTCCTCTCGGCTCCCCCTCCTCCAGGCTCGTCGGCGACACCCACCGCTGTGGCGTAGAGTCCGTTCATAAACTACAGGGTTCCTGCAGCTGCCAAACTTCCCCCTTGACCTTCCACTCGCACACTCTGCCCAGCACACGTTTCCACTTTTACTGAAAGCCAGAGCCTCTTACCCAAAAGTGACCTTTGCTCTCAGTCTCACCCGGCAGATCCAAAGACGCAGTTTCACATCCTGACACTTCCCTCCCGGGCTGAGTGCCACCTAAGACTCCTTGTGCCCTGGCCCGGTTCTGTTTGACCCGACCCAGGCCTTGGAAGGGCCAGCTGGGCCGGGGGCCAGGCAGCTGTTGGGGGAAAGGCAGGGCAAAGCTCTCCAAGGGAACAGAAAGAAAAGCAAAATCTGCTGAGGGGGGGGCCACCATGCTGCCTGTGCCGGAGCCACGCCGTGGGTGTCAGCGCCGTCCCCCCCTACGGAGGCCGTGCTGGCCTGGGTGTGCCCACGGCTCCCTGCGCCCGAGACGCCCGGGGCCCCTGCGAGGGCACTGGCCAGAGGACGGGGGAAGAGGAAACAGCCTTCCCCCGAAAGGGCGGAAACCCCTCGGCCTGATGAGCTCTAACCAAGTACAGTTTGGAGAAACGCTGTCTAAATAAAGACAGCTGATGACCCTGCTCTGAGTTTTTGAGAAATCCTGGGCTCGTGCCCAGAGCCTGCTTCTGAATTTTGGGTTGTGCAGAGAGGCTGTGCGGTTCCGACAGAGTCTGCTTGGTAAACTCTCTCCCGCTGTTGTCCTGAAAGCCCACTGTTGAGCCCGCTCGGGTGTGGCTGGTGTCACCTGTTGGGGGAGAAAGCCCGAGAAAGTCCCTTTAGCATGTGTGACCATTCGGGGGTGGCACAGGAACGTGTTCAAAGTGGTCACAAGGCCTCAACGTCATGACAGAAGAAATGCCCCAGGTCACCCAAATGTTGGCAGGTAAGAGTTTGCCTGAGATGGTTTCTGAGACAGGACAGGGTCACCTGGGTACCACTGGCCCCTGCAGTGCCTCTGTGTCATCGAGAAAGGGGCTCCTGGGTGTGTCCAGCCCACAGGACACCTGCTGGCTCAGCAAGTGGAAAATGCCGTCACCCAGGCTTCCCCACACCCTGGGCCCGGTGCAGCCAGGTGGATGCCCGAATAAGTCCCTGCCCTGTGGTCACCTCCACGAAGCGAGGCTTCCTCGGCATCCTTTCTCATCTGAGGGTGTCAAAGGGACACTTCCCCTTGGGGACATGGCATTTTGGGTTGACATGATCCCTTCTGTGGTACTTTCTACTCCAGCGGATGGGGCACGGTCAGGTCCGGGGGCATCTGGGAGGCGGAATTCAGTTCAGTTCCAAGTTCATCCCCTGTTCCCAGCCTGACTCGGGCTGAAGTCTTTAATCAATGGTTCCTGGGCACCAGTTCCCTCTCTAGTCCTCGCACCTGCCCGGGCAGGCAGGAGTCCTTGCTCCTCTGCCCATCCCCCAGCAACGAGACCGGCAAGAGCCCCCAGCTGGCTTCTCCCGCTTTCGTGGGAAAATTGCTGCCCACGTCACAGGAAGCCTTCCTGTTGCATCTTGACACTCAGCGCCCCCCAGGTAGATGCACAAACTCTCCTCGACTTTCCCAGGAGCCTTTTCTCTGGGTTTTCTCTTCCTGTTTTCACTTCTTCTGTTTAAACTGCCCATCCTCCCCGCCCCCTTGCCGGCGCTCCCAGCTGGCCCTGCCTCGTTGCATCGTTGCATTGTTGTATCGGGGCTCTCGCAAGTGTTTCTGTTGGGTTGGTGTTCAAGTTTCGTAAACTTCCTCAATTAATTTTTTGCAACTCTGTCTCTGACTGCCGTAGAGGTGCTACACCCTACGAGAGATCTCTTTAGAAGTTTCCCAGGTCGAAGATCATCTCTTCCTTAGTACTCCCCCCTCACTCTTCCGCTGTTTTTTAAAAAAACTTAAATGCCTCGGAGCCATCTCTGCTGTTTATGACGTAAAACACGGGGGTCCCAGTGCAGACCAGAGTCACTTGTGCGGGGAGGGGCTCTTCTCGTGTTGTAGTCCAGGATTTTGGACTAGTCGTGGCCCTTTGGACCCGCTTAGATTTTCTTTACAAACATAGGAAACGTCTACTTACTTTAAGACAGTCAGTCTTCCGGAGCAGGGTAGTGGCCCCTCGCTGGATCTTCTGAGCCATGTCTGTTAATGAACTTGACAGCACCCTGCCTCTCGGTTTGTTTGGAGGCGGGCTCGCACTCTGGGTGTTTGTAAGGACCCCGCGTGTCAGCGCAGGGACCTCTGTTTTCTTGCTTGTTCACTGACACCGCACACCCACACCGACAGCATCTGACACACACTCGGTCTTCGAGACGTGTCTGCTGAGTGATAAAATCTAGTCACTTTTTGTTTGGCTTTTTTATCTCTGTAGTGCTGGGAGGGCGATTTCAAACCCAGCCTGGGAAGCGTCGTCGTAACTGAAAGTTTCGGCCGTCACACCAGAGGTGTTATGTTCTGGGTTATGTTTTCTGCAAACACAGTTCTTTGCAGTGAAGGTCATGTACCACTTGCCAGCCTATTCCTATGAGCGGGTGTGTTTTCTTTATAATTCATTCCTTTTGGTTTGGCCTTTTGGTTTAAAAAGGCTTTTTAAATATTCTTGTCATGGTTCCCCTTTTCTTTCCTGCCAGTTCATTAGAAAAACGTTATCTTTCCTAGACCAGATCTCCAAGAGAAGCCAAATAATTGTACTCACCTAGCAGTAGGTCTATTATCCATACCCTTTCATTCTTTTCTGCAATCTGTTTTTAAACACATAACAAAACGTTTTCATGTTTACTCACTGTTCACGGTCACTGTTGCCGCAGTCTCGGTGAGGTTTTCATGGGCACATGTGTGCGTTGAAGCTGGGCTTGTCCCTGGACAGACACTTCCTTCCACAGTTTCAGTTGCTTGCACGCCGTGACTCTGTACCACGGCGCCACCCTGTTCAACGACAAGTCCCTGACTTTTCTTCCACGGCTCTTCCTGTTCGTTAAAATAACAATAGCAATCCCTGTTTCTCTTCCACCGTAGCTGACTTTCTTTGAGGACGATTCCTAAATTCTCCAATCCCTTCAGAATTCTTGGAGCACTCCCGTTCACTGTTGGCTCATCTTCGTAGTGAGGCTTAGCATCTGCCCCATGTGTACTTGAGCTTGGACTTGGGGTTAAAGAAAACCCAAACTCTTTCACAGTGAAGTTGAAGACCCAGTGCCTTGCTTGTGAACAGCCACTGCGTGTCCTTTTGAGGCCCCTTTTACGCTGCCGGGAACCCCCTGCATTCCAGCTGGTCTCGGCCTGTCTTCGGGGAACTTACGCACACAGTATTTTGTTGAAGTTCACGAAGCCTCATGCTCTGAGCCCAGGCTGTTTGTTTCTCCGTGTGAATGCTTCTGAATGAAGTCCTTTCCTCTGCACGGCTCTCTTTACAGAAGGAAGGCTTTTAATATTCTGACAACCCATTAATCAGAAAAGGCAAGATACAAAACTTCAGATGTGCACCCTTAATCCCAATTTACAAAAATGCGAATGTTCATACAATGGAAATAGGATAGATCTATGATTTTATTCTGTGTTTTCTACATTAAAGTTGTGTTACTATAAAAGTCGCTATAAAATCTTTGTTATGAAAGATTAAAATACTCATTATCCCTGTTGATTGGTTCAGCAGTTGTTGACTTGCGTACGTGGGGCAGATGCTAAGCCTCTCTGTGAAGATGAGCCAACAGGAAATGGGGTTCCTCTGAGAATTCTGAAGGGATTGGAGGGAGACTTTAGGGATGGTCCTTGAGGAAGGTCAGCTACCATGGAAGAGAAAGAGGGGTCGCTGTCGTTATTTTAACGAACAGGAAGAGCCATGGAAGAAAGTCAGGGACCTTGTCAGTGAACAGGGTGACGTCACGAGATTTGATATGACTGCATGTCTTTTTAAGCAGTTATTAACATTTTTTGTCTTCAAAGTGCATTACTTTCCCCTGGGTATTTTGTAACTCCATTTCTCTAAAAGTAAGTCTGGGCGATTCTTTGGTTTTCCTGGTCTCACCCGAGCGCCGAGTTGAGCTGTGCCACCATTGCCGTGATGGCCAGCCACACTGTGGCTCCCTGCGCGAGGCCTAACTTTCAGCTCCTGGGGACTCGACAGAGCACACGGCCTTTGCTCTCCTTACTGTCTTGTTGGCTCTGTGCTCGTTATGGGACGAAGAGCTGTGTGTTCATCATCACATCTACTGCTACTGGAATCACAGGCCGACCCGTTCTAATTCTCCACCCCTGGCAATCTGCCCTTGGCTCTCGCTCCAAGGAGGGCGATGGTGGAGGCCCACTGTGGGCAGGTGGCCGCCTCTCTGTGAACCTGTTTCCTGGCTCCTACCCCAAGAGGGCCCCCGTGGGCTGAAGGGGACAAGGCGTGTGCAGCCTGGAGGGTGCCACCAGGCTCAGCCAGCGCCCGTGGAGTGTGCGCGGTGGGGGTGTGTGAGGAGGGCGAGTCCTTTTGTCAGTAGAATGCTACTCTGTCAGCACCCATAAAAGCAATGTCACCTCACCCACCCGCCAGTCCCTGTTTTCACCACAGAAGGCTCCCCCTGCGGAGATTACTCTATTTCTGTTTGATCTTGGAAATGCTGCTTCTAGGGCAGACTCGCTTCTGGTGCCAAGATTCTAATTTACCCGGCTTTAGGGTAAATTCCTCTTCTAGTCTTTGTATAGTTGCATTTGAGCAAATTCTAGAGTTGTTTTTATGTCAATCCTGTGAAGATGGGTGAAGAACGAAAACAAGTCTATAGCAAATAACGTTCGCTTTTCCAGTTTCCCACATAATCATGAGCCTTGATTACTCCCACCTGCGTGCAATGGTGGGCGTTTTAAATGGAACAAAAGCAGACAGAATTATTTCCATTCCATGTAGGAATGAGTGATCCATCCTCTATAGTCAGAAATAGACAATATCTATGCTACTTTTATTTCATAACTTTGGTAAATAAAAATAACACCATGGTGCATCCATTGTGAATCCCTTTGATGTTTTCTGGTGTCAAAGGTCATATCCTTGTGTAGAAAAATAATGAATGAAAAAAATCCTATTTTATGCACATTTCTTTTGGAATCTTATCCAAAATCATGAGGACACAGGCTTAGTTGACTTTGAAAGTTAGTGGGCCTTACATGAAGATATTTTAAAAGAAATATTTATTGAAGTGAATGAGAGTGAAAATCTTTCCGGGTTTTAGATTTTTTTATTGGACATGATTTCTGGCACTGACCCGCACTTCCAAAGGCAGGCTTTCACGGTCTGAGAATCTCAACAGAGGCTGGGTGTTCATTCGAAGTCCACCAGCAGGCGAAGTACCAGCTGCCACAGAGCGAAAGGGAGGCAGCCGAGGTGCAGGGACTTTGTTTAGTTTGTGGACTCCCCCCCCCCCCCCCCCATGTGGGCTTTAAATCTTATGTAGGAAACAGTTCATCTTATTCTCTGGGACCCTGGGGCTGGAACAGACCATGGGAGTAATTCGATTCACACAAATGCTCTTCTTCCACATTCCTGTAGAAAAGCGAAACAGAACACTTAGTCATCTGCTATGTTTGGACTCGCCCTAATTTCATGCATCTCAAAGAAGATTTATCGGCTTGCGCCTTGGTTTCTGCAACACGATCAAGCGCTAATTTCATTTTTATGAAATGATGGCTACATTGAGCATGAGATAATTTAAGTGTTAGATCCAATTTTACTTTTAAGGCTTAATGTGTACTTAAGTACTTTTTCAATTTTAAGATAATTTCAAGCTCACCCCAAATTTCTAAGAAGTATGCAAAGATATATATTTTTCCCTGAGCCATTCAGAAATAAGTCAGCCCTGGCTGAGGCAGTGTGCACTTTCTACAGCCAAAAACACTCTCCCGTGTAACCACAAGACAACCATCTATTGGGGGGAAATCTTGTCTTTTACCCCCTTAGGTTCCGTGTCAGGGGGTTTGCTAATTTAACTGGCAAAGACTGATTCACAGGAGGGAAGGAGTACACACTTATTAATATTTTTACTTGCATGGGAGTTCACAGAAAAGAAATGAAACTCAGAGGAGAAGTTATACACCCTCCTTAACAAAAGAGAGACGGCGTGGACCTCAGGAGATAGTCAGGTGTGACTGACAAGTGACCAGGAAGCGTGTGAGGGAGCTGATGGAGTGGGGGACACCTAGTAAGGGTCGCGTATGCAGACGCGTCTCGGTGGTAAGAGTCGCTCTGCCCCTCCTGGCGCAGGGTGGGGTGTGGGGTGGGGCGAGTTTATACCGCTTCCTTCCTCAAAGGGAAATTGATTTCACGCTTTTGCGCACGTCAGAGGAGGGCGAGAGCAGTTTCTTCCTGTGTTTGTTGATCCTTCATTGCCTTCAGCTCCGAGATAATTCCTAATTCTTATGTCAGTGTGACCTGTCTGGGGCGGCATGTCTGATTCCCTTCAGATCAAAACTGGCCAATCAGTGTGAGCGCATCTGACCCTCAGATCCAGGCAGCGTGCCCCCCAGGTGTCCTCCCTTCGTCCTTCCTGGAAGAAAAGGGTCCCATTCAGGAGCACAGGTTGCCTTCCACTTCCGCAGCGTTAGCCCCTGTCCATCTGGGGCAGCTCTCCAGCCTTTGCTGACGCCCACGGCCTGGGAGTCAGTGGAGTGCCTCCCAATTTGCTTTTGTCCAGTGTTTCCTCACAGCTGGATTCGGATGATGCGTTTTGTTTTTGGCAGAAGTACCATAGATGTGAAGCTATGTTTTTTTTGTTGTTTGTTTTTTTTAAATATGCATCCTATCAGATGGTCAGTTGGCATTTTTCTCATTACAGGTGATTTTAACTTTAATATCTGGTGAAGGTGGTCTCTGGTAAGAGTCTCCAATGTAAAGTCGTTCTTTAGTATTTCCCTGGGTATTCAGTAAGTGTTGGGGAAATTGTGTAAATATCTCATGCCTCATCAGATTTCAGCCACAGTTCTAGGGCCCATTGACATTTCTTATTTAAATTATTACAACGACGGCTGCCAAGTAGTGATGTGTGATATCACAGTTTCTTCTCTATTTGTTATTGGGCGTTCCGACATGGAGGGAAGATGTCTCTGGTTCCCGTTTACATTTATCTAAAATGTTTCATAAGTATAAATCAATGAATTCTTATTTTATTTAATGAGTTAGAATACATTTTTTTATCATTACTTATTTTCATGCTAAAAATTTCCCAACTTGACAAGTTCTTTGAGCACTTCCTAATTTCTGGGACAAAAAGATTTCCTAGGCTCATCAGTTTCAGATCCATGTGAACCCCCCCCCCCCCCCCCACACACACACAGAGAAAGAGTGAAGATGAGCTGTACCGCCCTCGCACAAAATCAGCTCACCACTACAGAACCACGGCCATGCGGTGGTGAGTCTAGTACGCACAGAAATGTTAAATAATTACAATGTAAAAAGTCTATGAAAACACAGCTTTCATTAAAAGTTTTAAAGTAAAGAAAACACAAAAAAGAGAGCTACAATTAACACACGGGTGTACACCACGCGTTTGTCTCTCTCTCCTGAACTCCAAATTCAAAATGAAAATATTTGCCCAGAATGTTAACTTCACCAACTGGTTTCTACCCGAACTGAATGTAGAGCGCCCTCTAGAGGCGTCTTTTTGCCCTGCAGTATTTCCAGCCGGAAACACACTCAATGGCTAGAGGAACAGTTTCTCAAGAAACAGTTTTCATTCAACACACAGGATTAGTTCCTTTCGTTTGGTCAACTAAAGAAAGCTACAGTTGCCACGAGATTGTGGTTCTGTCACAAGAGTATACCAGACCTGGCTTATCTGGTCGCTTCTTTGATATAAACACATCTATGAAACACACTCGCTAGTGTCCCTGTTGAAATGCTTGTGTCCGAGAACATTATCAGGGAGAGAAATCCCTTACCTGAGCAGCATACTCACGATTCCCCAAGTCTGCACGGCCCAAACTGCAGTCTTCTCTCTGAGGAGTATGTCTTTTTTAGTGACGGGGGAAAATCCTTTTCTCCACCCATCTCGGGGGCTGGCTGAGGCTCTCGAGAGAAATGCCTGGATTTAAGCGTCCTGGGACACGGGAACCTTCCTATGGAGTGAAGACCTCCCCAACTGCGGAAATTAGGTTGAGCAAAGAGAGCTTTTGTGAGGAAAGTAAAACATGCGGGAGGCTAACAGAAGATAAAGATTTTTGTAACAAGGGCTGTGTGTGAGGAATTCCCTCGGCGGTAACTTCTCATCCTGGATAATGAGAATGTCCTGTTTCTCCTTGTACCAAAGGGGCATCGTTTGCATGGCAGTTTCATCTCCTGCTTTCAGGAGGAGAAGGGGGAGGTCAGAACCTTCTCGTATCTGCTGTTTTTCAAGCGCCTTTAGCTCAAAATAATGCTTATGTGAAAGTGGCATATTTGGGGCGGGCGTATTCTGCCACCCGTCAACAGTGACCGTGAAACATATAATTTCCCGTGCTCACGTCGCTAGTTTAACTTCGCTCTCCTCCAGGCGATCCTCAGTAAAGCAGTAAGAGAATATTTATGCCGAGAGCGATGGCACGAAGGTATTGACCAGGCAGGTGATACACACATTATCATATGTGTTGAGGTTTCCTCGACTTAAAAAGAAAATAACAAAAACGCCCTCTCGGCCCATAAAGCTGTCCTGCAGGTTGCTCCTGTGTCCTGTCAGAGGTGCGCTGGTGTCCCTTCCACTCTGCAATGCAGGGAGGGGGGGACAACGTCTGCGGGACTTCGTTTCTCTTTACCAGAGTCCCCTTGACGGTGCAGGGCCAGCCCACGTGTGGGATGTAACAGGGCGTCGTTTTTCTCTGGATACGAAGGGCGCCGGTTGGAGACAGTCCTGATCGAGACTGGCCTTGGGGGGAGGTTTTAGCCTTATTCAGTTTCCAGGCCCGTTGCCCTGACTATGGGTGTGATTCCAGGGTGCAGCACAGGACTCGGCTCCCAAACACGTGCCGACCCTGCAGCTGCTGCCTGAGGCTCGATGGCGGGTGGCAGACAGGTGCGTCCCCTGGTGACAATGCTCGTGGCTCTGCAGCCCCTGCCAGCTCCTCTTCCCAGAGGCAGATGTGTTCAGACGAGGAGGGAAGAAGAACACAGGTGCCCCAGAGCGATGTCCCCACGGGAGGGGACAGGAGCCGCCTCTGCTCGACTTCCTAACACACGCTTCTCCCGGGCCAGCACTGCCTGCTGTCCTGTTGCCTCAGATCTGCTTGTTCTTGACTCTGCTCTCTTGTCAAACATTTAATGACCCCAGGAGGTGAGGACAGGTGGGCTAACCCTGTGCCCGCCTCTGTTGGCTGATGGAGGATGCAGGCGCAGGAGCAGGCCAACGCAAACCCGTGTAAGGGGCGGCGGCCTGGGGTCAAGCAGGTTGCTATGGAAACGTACAGCAGGGAACATCTGTGCAGCCTGGGGTTCAGTTTCCCTCCCATAGTTAAGGCTGCAGGATGGTTAACATTCAGCTGGGCAAAGGGCCAAGGTGCGCATGTCTTGGAAGAGCTTCTGTCCACATAGTGCGTGTTCACAGGCACGGTGTCCGGTCTCCACCTGTCACTCTGCCCCTGGGACCCTGCAGAATGGCTCCAGTGTGGCACAGGCCGATTTGGCTCAGTGGGGCAGCTGCAGCCGGGAGCTGCTCACCTCCGCTGCCTGAACGGCACCCATGGCTGGGGCGAGCCGCTGCTCTCGAAGGGCTTCTCTGGTCTCGGGGTTCTCCCCCGTGCAGCCGAGGAGGTCCCGTGGGAACATGTGGCATCAGTCCTGGGACCTGGGCTGTCACAGAAGCAGAGGGGAACTGCCAGAGGTCTGGCTAGGAACGCAGGCTGAGGGCAGCAGCAGGTCCCTGGGATAAGACGTGGCCTCCTCCTTCCTCTGGGCTTCGGTTTCAGACCTGGGAACACCAGTTTAGACACAAATAATCAAACCGCATAACCTTGGGTTAAACTCTGAAAGTATGCACTCTTGCCCAGGGCCCCAGAATGCTCTGCGCCAGCCTGTTCTTTCCTACTATGTTGTGAAGCTGCACCATTAAGTTTTCTATGCATTAAAATAATCCAGACACCATGGTCTGTTCATCTAAAACACGCACATATGGAGTGATTTCTCTAGTGGGGAGTTTATTTCAACCCCGAATAGCCCGGAGCACACTCGGAGCACTAATCATAACAACAGAAAGTAAAGCCCACCCATCACTGCTTGGTTGAAGTCCTTTGGAGCACACTGTCCCTCAGAGTCACCGCGGGTTACAATTCCTGGCCTGGGGACATCTGGAAGCAGTTCCATTCTCCAGGAACCTGCGATCACTCTCTCCTGGTCTTATACTTGAAAATGTGCTTTGTTCTCCAGGCTCTTCCCTAAGATGCCCTGGCTCATGACATATGATCAAAGCCTGATGTGTGACCTTGGCTGCAGGCGGGGAGGAACTGTGGAGGCCTGCGGAGGGCTGGGCTGTGGGGGCAGGAAGCCCACCGGTGTCCTACGTTCTTGCCCTGGCTTTGCTCTCTCACAGTCCCCCCGGGCCTCGTTCTGTCTTCCAATTGCTGGAGGTGGAGTAAATCATCTTTGGTTGCTTCCAACGTTGTGGTTATACATTTTGTCTTTTGAGCGTAATTACTTCTTCAGGAGTACGTGCAGCTTGCCAACACTAATGAGGCAGCCGGAGCAGGTAACCACGAAAACCGAGTCTGGTGGGCCTGGCCTGCTTTCTCCCACGAGAGAGCCATTCCCCGCAGTGGAAAATTCAACGGTCTTCACGTACAGATGTCCAGCAGGGTCATTGTATGATGCATGTGACCTTTGTACAAATAGGGGATGAACCTACATCCACATTTTAAACTCAGCTCATTATTTAGCGAGGCATCCGGAAAGATAAGCAGGCTCATTGGAAGGGCACTTGAGGAGCTGGGCATCTGCAGGCGTCTGCTGAGGAATGGTAGGATAAGACCCTGTAGGATACACAGAGCTTGTTGATGTTCTGCAAGGTGGTAAACAATAACCTTTGAAAAAAATTATTTTTATCAGAGAGCCATCTACAGATTAGCAGCGTCTAGGCTCAAATCAAATACTAACATTTCAATAATCCTTGGATGAGCCATTAAACCATGATCTTCATGGACAAGTTGAATCCTTTGCTTCATTGGGCAACATTTTGGAGGCTCCTGGACCTGTAATAAGAGTGTGAGGGTCTCAGATCGTCCCCCTCTCCTCCTGTTCTCTCAGGACCCCCGGGGTCACTGGGCCGACCTTGATTTCTAGACGGAAGTCTACAGAGACACAAGACGCACGCACATCACACGTAACTTAGGGGAACTATTTTTGTCACACTGGAGTAACCAACTCTCCTATTTGTAATATCTACCTCAAGTTAACCTCGTCTCTTTCGACTTTCTGTGCTGATTTGTTCTTGTGAGTGAAGGGGAGGAAGGAGGGATGGTAACGGAGGAGACTCATATCCATGGAAGTTAGAGTGGGCGATGGACCAGCCAAGGGCCCAGCAGGGGTCTCCTGGCCTTCAGAGGACGCTGCCCGCCTCATCACAGAGCACGCTTAGCCGGCCGATGAGGTCTCTGTAATTCTCTGTTCACGTGCAGTTTAGTAAGGACGCACCCAAATGTAGGATTCTAGTGGTAGTGTTGGGTTCAAAGGGGCATTTATGGATTATTATAGTCCATGGTAAAAAAAAAAGAAGAAAAGAAAAAAGAAGTGTACTCTTAGACAAAGTAAGCTGTGATGAGATGTGATTTTAAAGTGTCCACTCGTGACAATAGCTTCAGCTGGGTTAGTGATTTTCTGCTTTGGGGGCAGGTCAAGAACTTGATGAAAACTGAACACTTTTTCTTTAGGAAAAATCAAGGAGTATAGATTGAACACATTATTGTGTATTTGATTGGTCTGGATGATTCATGGACCCCTGATCCCATCTACAAATCCAGCTCAAGAATTCACCACTTAGAAGACTAGGGAGCCCCGCAGGCCAGGCCAGGAGTGAGCGCCTGCTGCTCATGGCCTCCAGCGCCCGTCTGAGCCTCCAACTTAGTGAGTCAGCTGTGTTTCTGTTGCCGGCACCAGTGGGCCGTTTTCTTTGTAGCTAAAGCCGAAATGTCCATTGAAATGGAAAGGCTAAACCCAATTATTTGGATAACTCAGCCCTCTATGGGCCTGCCCCACTGACGTCCCTAAAACCACAGGGGCCCCGCGGTGGTGTGCAAAGTCGTTGGCTTCCAAGTGCATCCTTGCACTGCCCCTTCCAAGTCAAGTGACCTCAAGAAAAGGCGCTTAACCTCATGGAGGCTCAAGGACATTATCTAAACAATAAGGGTGACTAAGTCGGGGGACCAGAGCACAGCCCCCAGGGCCCACACCCTGGCCGAGTCGGCCGAGGGGAGCAGGAAGCAGACCGCGAGGTGGGGAGGAGGTGGCAGCCCCAGGAAAGCTGATGCCGGGGGCGCAGGTGGTGTTCGGCGTGTGTTTCCGAGGTTTGTAGAGTGTACCTCGTTTTCCTGACTCCCAAACTCGGGTCATGTTGTGATATGAGGAATGTAACTGCATGGCGTGCGATTATTTAGTACTCTGAAAGGCAGAGTTTACCAGCTCAAGTCTGCTTCTCAGGTGTCAGAATTTTCAGCTTTATGAGAAAGAGATAAACTTGATCAACATTTTCTTCGGCAAAGTAAGTCTAAGACCAATCAACACCCATGAAATACAGCAAATTTCACCCATTTTAAACAGAATGCGTAGGTATTTCACCCCTAAATTCTTACACTGAAGAATAATTTGGAAGACTTGCTGTGAATGTCATGAAACCCGGGTAAACGGCATGACCGTTTCACCCCAGGTGTTTCTGTGCTGCCTGGCTACCTTTTGAGCAAAACTGAAATGTTTTCATGCTTTTTGATTCTTTGTGGGTTTGTTTCCAGCAGTGTACTAAATGGAGGGTTCCCATCTCCCAGATTCATTGGTGGGGTGTTTGGTAACTTTGCCAGAACTTCAGAGTGATAACCAGGGTTGTTATGGGCCCCGGCTGAGCTACACGCAATTGCAGTCGCCAACCCCGCTCTCAGCTGTTTGTGGAAACAGCTTCCTCTGTCCACAAACCAGGCCCACAGGGTTCACCTCAGCAAAGGCGGGTTCGACTCCAGCGAGGGACGTAGGTCAGTGAGCTGCCGAATGTCCTCGGCCGAGTGTGCTGCACGGCGAGGTCCAGGGAGTGCTAACGCTTCCGTGGGGCGCGGCGGCCCCTGTGTGAGAACGTGCCCGCGAAACGCCCGGCTCGCTGCCCCGCTCAGTTCTGGCCCGTGTTGTCAGACTGGAAGTCCCGGTGGCTCACGTGCAAATGTGCACATGAGTGAGCATTAAACTCCAATGTCCTTCCGGGTGCTCAGGGCCTGGGGTAGTGAGCACAAATGAGGTCAGACGTGGGGGGATCCAGAGGGGTCCTGTGCCCACAAGCACCTCCGTGTCACTCACAAAGTCACCGCACCTGTGAATAATTTCTAGCTACCCGTGTAAACTGGGACTTTGCCGTGTCCTTGGACAGGTGCGACAGCATGGAGTTGGACGACGCCATCTGTGTCCTGATCGAGAGGGGCGCTCCTGCTGCCCCCGAGGGGGCCGCCCCGGGGGCCACACCCGGGCCCAGGAGCTGCAGTTCTCCAAAGGTAAGGGAAACGCCCCCTTTCTGCTTTGTCTCAGCGCACCTGTCAGCCTGTGGTCACCGAGAAGCCTCGAGGGGGGCAGTCCCCGAAGCACTTACGGTAACCTACTTCCTGGGTGACTGCGATGACGCTGTTATGTCACAGTCACTTCCTTCCGCAGAAGTGCTTTCCGGTCCGGAGGGTGGTGCCCACAGCACAGCGGGGAGGGGCCGGCAGGGGCGGCGTGTTGGCCACAGCGACCCCTCCTGTTGGGGGGGGAACCCGGTTCTGCACACCCACTTCCACTGGGCCACTCAAGTCAGCGGGGCTCAGGCCCCCTGTCTAGCTTTCCTGATCAAAAGTGTCACCGGACTTTCAGTTTCCTCTTGGGTCAGGGTGTGTGTCCAGGGAGCCCTATGAAAATCAGCAGCGGGTGCCGGGGGTGGGCAGCCCCAGCCGGGAGCTCTGTGCTCGGCTTTCTAGAAAAGCACCAGACGGGACAACGGAAATACTTAAGCTTGGTGGCCCTCTGAAAGCTGGTGCTAACGATCGCTTCAGAAAAGTCTGATCTAAGTAAATTTGAGACTGTGGGTGACGTTAGAAACTTTGCCTGACTTCTACTGTAGTTCCTGCTTCTAAAGCAATTCACGCTGGTTGTGAAAAAGTCACACTGCACACAGAGAAAACTGTAAAAATCCTGTGCAAACAGGTTTCTGAGGTGTTGACGGAGCTCAGATCCCCTTAAGCAGGGATTTACTTTTGCACCTAATTTGCATTCAGTAATGCAAATTTTTCTCTCTAAAAGGAGGCCCTGAGATTGTACGTGCCTCGGGCCTCCCAAAACATACAGGTGCCCCTGAAATCTGCTCTGGGCGGCCACTCCCAGAGCCTCCGGGAGGGTCAGGCGTCCGGTCTCTCAGTGATTCTCTCTCTCTCTCTCTCTCTCACACACACACACACACACACACACACACACACCCCTGTTGGTTAAAATGGCCCTTTCTTTAGTAACAAGCTGCGGCTAACCCTGGACCTCTTCCTTTCACTCATTTGATGAGCCAAGAGCATTGAGTGTGTTCTGTACCTGTGCACTTCTTCCTGCTTAGAACCGTGCTTCCTTCCTCAAAAGTCCTTCTTTTCAAAGTGAGAAATGGCTCTGCTAATGGTTGGAGCCACGGAAGGCTCCTCTCCCCCTTTTCCTTCCGCCCTCTCTCCCTCCCGCCGACCCTCCCGCCTGCACCTCTAACTCCCAGTGAGGACTTCCTTCCACCGTGGAAATGGACGCCTCCCTTGTCTAGTGCCGGACAGACATTTACAGGTGAGAATGTGGGTCCCCCTCCGGGACCCTGACTCTCACATCCTGGGGTCCTCGGCCCCAGTGACTCATCAGCTTTGGCCTTTCCTTCCTCTCGGTTCCTGGATCCCTGTCCACACGGTGACAACCTCGTCTCCGCCCTCACTCCCGCCCTCTTGGTAATCAGTCCCTCTGTTTGGGGGGCTTCACTGAGACTAGACTCCCTCCTTTGGATCCTGTTCCCCCTTTCGCTTCCTCCACGGAAGTCGCTGGTTTTCCTGTGCTGCACACATGCGAGCCGGGGAGAGCAAACGCCCCACGGTGTCCCTGTTTTCCGTGTCGAGTGTGCGGTAGAGACGCCTGTGGAGAAGGGGCGTTCACGGAAGCTGTGACTCCGCCACCGGGAGACCAGGAGGGGGCGGGGGGACGGGAAGTGAGCCGCTGACTGAGCGGCGTGAGGCGGGTCGTGGTGGAGAAAGCCCACCGCTGAGCCCTGCTTGGGCCCCTGTGTCCTCCTCTCTGTCACCTCTCCGTCACCTCTTGCTGGTCCGAAACGTCCTGCTTCGGACACCTGCGAGGCCCACCGATCTCCTGGGCGGTGTTGTGACGCCTGCACACGGCTGCCAGGTGTGGGACCCCGGCGCCACGCACGTGTCCTGCCTCGAGGGAGTCCAGTGGTCCTCCGCACCTGGCCGCCCACTGTGCCCTCACTTGCAGTGGACACGACTCACTCATTCAGACTTACCCCTGACACCCGTGGTGGGAATCCCTCAAGGCCCCTCCCTCTGACCTCCCTTCTCACCCGCCGACCCGGGCTGCTCTCCCACGGCCCACCTGGGCTCTGTCCGTGCGCCTGCGTGTAGCCCTCCGTTCCGTAAATGGCAAGACATGTGCCCACATCCTCACTGGGCACGGAGTTCTCTTCCATCGACACGCCCGTCGATGTCACTGAGCGTTTCCTGAACTGCGTTCCACATCTTTCCCGCTTGCGTTCCTCTTCTCCCTCCCCCACACTGGTTAGTGGGTCATTGTCCACTGAGTCCTCCCGACTGGGACAGAATTCTGGGTCCCTGCAGGGTCCCCTGTCCCAGAGGTGCGATTCACAGAAGGGCGTCATCCCCCCTTTAGCCCGGCCGCCCGTGGTCGGGCCTGGTCCACCTTTGTGTCTCGCTTGGGCTTTGCACCTCTTCCTGTGTTCTGACCACCGTGCGGACGCGCAGACACTGAAGACCTGCTGCCCCTGTGACCCCGTGACCCCGTGACACTGGCCCGGGCGCCCAGGCCTCAGTGGTGCTTCTTGCGCAGAGAGCTTGTGACAGGCAAGTGCCCAGAACTTCGACGTAGATGCTTTACCTACATGTGAGTCCAAATGCCTGGGCTTGATCTGTAAAGTTCTCTGATCGAGCCCCTGGCTACGTTGAGAACAAAACGTTAGAGGGTGGTCTAGGGGTTGCCGGGCACCTACGGTAACAGGTGTGGGCAAATATTTAATGTTTTGTTTCATATGAACGACAACACGGATATGGCTGTTTTTATCCGCATTTCCGGCCGAGGAAACCAAGGTTCCTGGAGATTTGAAAATGGTGTCTGCACTCACAAAGTTCTCAAGGTTCAGTCTCAGGACAGGAAGCAAAGGATCGAGTGTTTTTCTTAGTGTCATGCTGTCCCCTGCACATTCGGCCCCTTTCCAAAGTGCACCTGTGTCCTCCACACGCCGTAACCCTGCGGACTGCGCGGTCTTGTGTTCTCTGTGTGTTCACCTGCTGTCTGTGCTCGGCGGAAACCCGCCTCCCTGGAGCCACGCCCGGGGTCAGGGTGGCACTGTTGCGGGGGCAGCGCCCTTCTCTGGGCTCAGAGAGCCACCCGTGGCTGGAGCTTCTGCGCCTTCACCTCTCTCTGTCACTAGCGAGGTCCCCGCAGTAGCCCCCAGAAGCCTCTCTCATCCCGACAGACTCTGGCACGGCCTCCCCACCGTCAGCGGCAGGCGCCTTCCCAAGGCTGAGTCCCGGAGTAAACGCCCAGCTGGGGTCTCGGCCGAGCTGCTATCCACACGACAGCTCTCTGCCGGAGGAGATCCTACATTCAACACAGGACAGCAACCTTGGCATTCGCCCTGAGATCCTGATAAAACTGGAAACTGAAAAGTTCTTTCAAGGCCCTGGCCCGGTACCTCCGTTGGTTAGTGCATCGTGCCGATATACCGAGGTCGCAGGTTCCATCCCCAGTCAGGGTACATGCAAGAATCAACGATCGGATGCGCCAGTAAGTGGAACCACAAAGTGGGATTTCTCTCTCCCCCTAAAGTCAATAGAAATAAAAAGGAGGGAAATTTGTTTTGGGGTGAGACTGGGGTGAGCCACTGACGGAGGGATTGTGGGGGGCGGCTCAGGTGCCCCGTGGGTGTGGTAGGCAGAGCAGGAGGGGGACCGCCTTTGGGGGGCAGGAAATGAATGTCCTGGGGACGTGGTGAGACGGGAAGAGTGTCCCCGAACACAAGAGGCACGATTCGGTGAAAGGGCCCGAGACACACGTCGGGTTTCCTTCTCCCTCGAGTGCCTTTGCCGAGAACACGCAGGGAGGGAGAATCGCTACAGAGAGAAGAAGCAGACCTACTGGCTGCTGTGAGAAAACGGGGAGACAGGACGGACGCCCAGAGAACCCCGTTCGTTTTCATCGTCTGGGACGTCCGGGAATGCTGGCGAACAGGGGCATTGGGAGTTGTGCGGGCAAAGGAAAATCCTTGTCCGAGAGCAAATAACATCCAGGTTCCGAAGGAGAGTTAAGGGCAGTTACACTAAACCGAGGCAGGGTCCTAAGTCACTGGGAGAAAACGAACGTGCGAACATAAATTTATGACCCGTAATTTGCGTCTTCAAACGCAAAGGGACGTGCTGGCCGACCTGGGGTGTGTTCTGTGGACCAACAAACCCATCCCCAGTGATGCATGGACACAAGGATTCGGCAGGGAGGGGCGGGGATAGTGTCCGAACTCTAAGGAGTTTCCCCAGAGCCGAACCGCTCCCGGGCTTGTCCTGCCCTTGGGTTCTGGTTTGTCTTTCTGATTTTAACTAAGAGACAGCACCCCAAACTGGCTTTTCAGAGCTTGGATCCGGGCGTTATTCTGGAGGGGAAAAGCCCTGAGAGGATGTCTCGGAGGTCCAGAGAGTGATGTGACCTCACGACTCTCGAACAGCCCGAGGAAAAACTCCTTGCAGCTACAGTAAGATGACACATGTTTTCTGGAACCACATTGCTGAAAAAATGAAATCCAGTTTCCATATTTTTATTTCCCTTTTTTTAAAAGTTGAACTAGCTCTCCTGGACCAAAATGAAATTCTGACGATCAAAACCTCGTTTTCTCATCTGTAAAGTGGGATCTGACAAGAATGCAAAGTGGGGGGAATGCGGATGCTCCGGGTAAGGGCAGAGGCGGGAGAAACACAGCCCTGTAATCACCACCGCTGCCCTCATTGGAGGGTTTGCCGAAGCCTCGACGTTTCCTTTGTTTTCCTCGTAAAATTGCCGGCTTCCTCTTCGAATCCCACCATCTAGTTTCAGCACCGGTAGCTGAGGAGTCTTTGCTCTGCGCTGCGTTGCCATGTGACGCCCGTTCACATCCCACGGGGACGTCTCGGTCCTTGGCAGAAACACTGTTGCACGTTCCGGGAGCGAGGGGCCCCACCTGCTCAGTCCACTGCTGCCCTCGTGGTGTCGGAGGGTCACCGCGTGCAGCCCGGGTGAGGTCACTGAATGGGCTCTGTAGCTTTTGATTTTCTCCTTCCTATTTCTTTTTTTACGTTTTTAAAATTTTTGTTGTATTTTTTCCCATTACCATTCAGTCCCCATACACCCCCTCCCCCACAATCCCCACACTGTTGTCTGTATCTATGAGTCCTTTTCCCTTTCTGCTCTGTCCCTCCCCCCTCGCCTCCCCCCCCCCCCGAGCTGTCATCTGCTCACCATCTATGAGTCTGTCCCCATTTTCCTCGTTTGTTCAGTTTGGTCATTAGATTTCACATACGAGTGAAATCTTACGGTGTTTGTCTTTCTCTGACTGGCTCATTTCATTCAGCATAATGTTCCCCAGGTCCACCCACGTGGTCACAAAGGGTAAGATTTCCTTTTTTACGGCCAAGTGGTATTCCATTGTGTAATGTCCCACAGTTGTTTTATCCACTCGTCTACTGATGGACACTCGGGCTGCTTCCATACATTGGCGATTGTAAATAATGCTGCAATGAACATAGGGGTGCGTATATTCTTTCAAATCAGTGATCTCAATTTCTTCAGATGAATTCCCAGAAGTGGAATCGCTGGGTCATGAGGCGGTCCCGTTTTTATTTTTTGAGAAAACTCCGTACTGCTTTCCACAGTGGCCACACAAGTCTGTGTGACAGTCCCCTTTCTCCACGTCCTCACTGACATCTGTTTGCGGATTGTTGATGACAGCCATTCAGACCGGTGTGAGGCGACATCTCACCGTGGCCTTTCTCTTATCTATAAGTTCGTCTGCTTGCTTTTAGGCTTCTACTTGTAAAGTTATAGTCCAACATCCAGTCTAAACAGATTAGCTCATGAAGAGGCCAGATTGTGTTTTCCAAAACATCCCCAGAGCCAGGGTGACCCCATGGCTACTCTGACTGCCCCTCCCTCCATTCAGAGGAAGATTTCAAAGGCTTCTGTTGCAATGACTCCCAGGTACACGTCTTGCTTTGTGTGCCCACCTTGAACTCCATTGTATAAGAGGCACATCACTGGAGCCAAACACAGAGGCCGAGTCCCTAAGGTCTTCGGGTCTTCTGATCGTTAGATCTTCTGTGAGCCCCTGAGAGGACGAATGACTCAGCAGTGACAACAGGAGCAGTTCGGGGCTTTCTGGATGTCTGTGCACCGTGCGTATTGGCCAAGACACTGTTTTGGGTTTGAGAAATATGGAATGAACCCGAGAGATGAAGATTGCTGTTGTGGAGTTACCGTCTAGCGATGGGGGTCAAGAACAAAGAGGAACGTTCGTGTGTCCTGTGGGAAAGATTTCTGCAAAGGCAGGACGTGCAGGGATGGAGCGCGCTTCCAAAGAGGGAGGCCGGGGAAGGTCCCCCTAAAGAGAGGCGGTTTGAACAACCACCCACCGAAGGTGAGGGCATGAGCGTCCAGGGGAAAGAGAGCTGTTGGCAGAGAGAGCAGGGAGTGTGTGGGACAGGGTCACACAGTGGCAGTGTGTCTGGGCCACGGAGCAGAGAGACATGGGACGCATCTCTGTGAAGACAAGTCCCTCTTCGCTGCGGGAGAGGGACAGAACCTCCTGCAGTGATGTCGTGCTGTGATGTGGGGCCTCCAGGGCCATCTGAGGAGCTCTGCTTTCGCTCAGGGTGAGGTGGAAGCCACTGAACGGTCTGAGCGCAGGAGTGACACGAGGTGACGTATTTTGTAGACTCACGGTGGCTCTGGATGGATCATAGATGGGGGCGGGGAGTGAGAGCGGAAGCCAGGAGCACCAGGCATCCAGGTGAGAGATCGGGGGCAGCCCAGAGATGCTAAGCGTCTTGCCCGAGGTCAGCCTTCACCGTGGCTCTCCCTGTTAGCTATTTTCCTCTTCTCCAGTAGTCACTTGAGAAGTGAGGACTCTTCCAAATCACCTTAGAAACCTGGAGTGACACGTCCCTTTCTCTGGAAGTTACCAAAGCCAGTAAGATATCGCACGAAACCAAGCTCGATTGGACCGAAGCTGGACAGAGTCTACAGCGCACCTGAGAGTGTGGGTGGCGAGAAGCCAGGAGGGCGCCTGTCCCGCAAAGGGCCCAGGCCTGGCCTGGGCAGTTCCTTTCCTCTCACACCCGACTTGGGCTTTCCGGAAGAGTCCCAGTTCACACTGCTCTGTGGACTAGCAGAAAACCGGGTGTTCAGCTGCACGGAGAAAAGGCGAGGGGGTTGTGATGAGCATTTCTGTTTGATAGAAGCACCCACTGCAACAGGGAGGGCCCAGGACACCTGCCCGGAGAACACCCACAGAAACAGTGCCACGGAGGGCGCTTCCCGCAGGAGGAGGTTCTGACCCTGTTCCCCTGGGTCACTGTCCACGCGCACACAGAGGACACAGACGGGGACCTGGAACTCTCTACTACTGGGGGGAGTGTGTATGTGTGTGTGTGTTTTGGAAGAAAAACATTTCTACATTATTGCCTTTTTTTTTCCTGATAAGCAGCTTTCAAGGTTAATCTCTACTTCTGGCCCCTAAAATCAGAGCATATATGAGTCATAATGTTTTCCTTTAGATCTCAGAATAGTTGGTTTCCCACTTGTATTTTTGGGTGTTGCCTTAAGGAAATGTCACTGTATTTTTCAGGTGTATCCAAAACAGACCAAGAAACCAGCAAAAAGTAAACGCACACCCACAGCAGAACACCTATAAATTTGGTGTGTAGGTGTTTGTCCGTTGGTTCATTCAGCACCATGTGTTGCCCACCTGCTCTGTGCCCGCACCGTGGGCACAGAGGTGAATACCCTGACGTGGGGACAAGCTGTCGCGAGTGGCAGCTGAGGCGCTCTGCCTGGCTGGTCAGAGAGGGTCACACAGGGTCAGCAGCCACCAGGATGGAGGGGGCCAAAGAGGGGGACGTTCCAGGTGGAGAGAGCAGCATGCATGGGGACACAGGACTCATGTCAAGAAAAGGAAGGAATTCGGCCCCGGCTGGTGTGGCTCAGTGGACTGAGCGCTGGCCTGTGAACCAAAGGGTCACCAGTTCAATTCCCAGTCGGGGCACAGGCCTGGGTTGCAGGCCAGGTCCCCAGTAGGGGGCGTGTGAGAGGCAACCCCACACTGATGTGTTTCTCCCTCTCCTCCCTCCCTTCCCCTCTGTCTATAAATAAATACATAAAATCTTTTGAGAAAATCATGTTTGAGAAAAGGAAGGAGTTCAGTGTGTCTGGAGCTCAGGAAGCACTGGAGAGTGGGGAGAGGTGGCAGACGAGGCGAGGAAGGGCCAGCTCCGGGACCCCCGGTCACTCCTCTGAGAGAGTCTGCATTTCGGGAGTTTTAGGGTTTATACCAGGCCTATGCGGCTGCCTCGAGGGCGGTCTAAAGACAAAGGGGATTCTGTGATCGACCGTGGACTCTTTCATTTCTCCTTGCAGCAGCTCACCCTCTCCTTTGTCTTCTTGCCTTGTCTTTCGCTCTCTCTTCCCCAAGTCCAGAGTGAGGCCTCGTGCTCCACAGCGGGCCGTTTGTGTAGCTCCCAGCGTCCCCCTCTCCAGCCCACTTGTCCCACCCACCTAGTGCCCCATCACCCAACGCCCTGGAGGAGACAAGAGGCCACTGAGCAAGGCTAAAGTGTCGCTACCAGAAATGGTTTACTTTCGGTGGGTCATGGAGAAAGCCTGGATTCGCCTGTGGAACAGACAACCTTAAACACAGAGCCCAGTTTCAACCTTCTGCCGACATAGGAGATACCAGTTCTGCCCACCATAAGCCTTTCCCCTGCAGTGAATGATTTTCATTTTTGGTTCCATATAATTAGTAGCACTTATGGGATGATGGGTGACTCATTAAGTTTCACGCAGCTCAGCTCACATTTATGAGGCATTGCCAGAAAATCTTGCCTTTAGGGAAGCAAGTAACTGAGTTGTGGAAAAGTCAACAGTTACCTAACTGCCCTGGGAAGTTCAGTGCAACGCAGCCACGGCGGCGGCGCTGCTGAGGAAGGCGGGCTTGCCCAGGCTTTCTACAGGAACTTCCCCCTGCAACGGGGACACTGCCCCTGCCCGGAAAGCTGCCTGGCCATTTACATACCACACGGGCTAATCCACTGCCTGGGCTCTTAGTCAGAGCTGGCTGCTTGGCACATCCTGGGAAATCCCTGTTTGGAAGAGCAGAAATGTTAAAATCACAGTGGCTGGGCTTAGAACCTCATTCTGCACAAATCCCACACCCAGGCACTAGGCCCGCTGTTCACGAAGAAACCACCTCCATCCTTTTCGGTTGCAAGCTCACTGTTTCTGCGGCCTTTCTGAAACTGTGAACTTGGGCTCATTGAAAAAGACGCCTTAAGAGATTTTCGTTTTTCTTCTTCTTTTTTTTCTTTCTGCTTTCCAAGTCACCGGAAAAAACAGCTTCCATGGCCCAAGCACAGGGCACCACGGCGATGGGAGCTGCAGAAGGTTCCACGGGGCACATGGAGGTAAGAACGCACATGCACTCTCTGGGGCGGGGGCCGGCCCAGGCGGAGGAGGCGGCGGCGTGTCTGATGAGGGCTCACGCCGCTGTGATGAATCCAAGCAGAGACGGCGAGTTCGCCTTCTGTGGCCGAGACCATCTATGTGTTCAGGCCTTGTCGTTCCGTACCAAAATGGCATCGGGTGACCCGGCACGTCCTCGGACTCCTCGGGGCCTCATTCCTCCTTTCACAGGGGAGACGAAATCCTGTCCTTCCCGCTCCTGGTTCTAGGGGTTTCACATTGTCCTCCTGAGTTAGAAGAAGTCCATTCTAGGTAACATTTGGAAAGGATACTCTGTGAATGCAGGCAGGAATGAAAATAGCAGTACGGTCACCAGAGTAAAGACGTATTTGGAATAAGGAGTGACCCCTCTGTTTGGTTGCAGGTTACTGCAATAGATACTAATTGAATGCATGCATGCATACATGACAGAATGCATGAATGAGCTTTCTTGGAGTTTTTCAAAGAGAAAACTGAGATGTAAGAGGAAACTGAGTGAGACTCCTTTGTTCATTTGGGCATTTAATTCAGGGTGTCAGAACTTGACCATCTTAGAAGTTGGTCTTGGAATTACGGCAAATGAGACAGATGCACCCAGATGCCCTGAACACAGGTTACAGAGTGTTACAGGGGAAGAATTTCACAGGGAAGAATTATTATATATTATATTATATTATATTATATTATATTATAGTATAGTATAGTATAGTATAGTATAGTATAGTATAGTATAGTATAGTATTGTATTGTATTGTATTATATTATATTATATTATATTATATTATATTATATTATATTATATTATATTATATTATATTATATTATATTATATTATTATATAATTGTGCCCTTAGTGGGACTAATGACTAAAAATCCATGTATTTCTTGGAATATCAGATGCCTTCCTTAGCATGTAGAATGCAAAGCAAATACACAATGTTGTGTTTAATAGATTTTGCTTCATTTTGGCATATACCTGAGATATAAGAGCCATGGTGAAAATGTTGACTGATCTCCAGAGAAACCTCTGGTGACGCATCTATGGCTTACGAGCCATTCCTATTCTCTCTCTGTCTCTCTCTCTCCTCACCCTCCTCCTTCTCCCTCTCCCTCCCAGAACTGTATCTAGCTTTTTAATAACTCTTATTTATAAAGTAAATATTAAGGATCAACATAGTTCATATATTTTCAGAGAAAATTAAAAATGGCAAAAGAAAAAAAAAGAATGCACAGCACCAGCTGATGCTCAGTCTGGGTTCTCAGAAGGCCCAGTCTCGGGGGGGCGGACAAGTGTCTGCGTATCCAGCCTGTCTCTGTCTGTGGCACAAACAGAGAGGGGGCTCCTGACGGACCCCCGACCCAGGTCCCCACGCGTGTGTGCAACGGGAGAGCCTCGAACTGTGCTGTGAATCCCGATGGCCCGTGGAATTGATCAAAGGTGGAGGTGGGACGAACGAGCGGAGCACACAGGGAAGTTAGGGCAGTGAACCTACTCGGTGCGACGCCATAATGATGGGCACCTGTCACTCTAACTGTGTCCGAACCCACGGAATGCACTGCTGTGCCGAGAGGGAGCCTCACGTGTACCGTGGATCGGGCGATAATGATGTGTCGTTGTGGGTTCGTCCGTGGTAACCAGTCACCCCTCTGGCGGGGGCTGTACGTGGTGGGAGGGGCCACACCTGTGTGGGGGCAGCAGGAACGCAGGACGTCCCTGCGCCTTCCACTCCATTTCGCTGTGCACTTCAAACTGCTCTAAAAAAATAAAGTCTATTGAAAATACAACAGAGGTGCTCTGCCCCCCTTTTAAGATACTCTGGCTCATGTTCGGGCCACCTGGGGTTGGTCAGCTCCCACGGTGACCTGGGTGCACTCCTGTCCTGAGAATCACCGGTCCGGGGGCCTGTCTCTCAGGACCCCCTGACTAGGCCAGCTCACAGTGCCTTCTGGGTCAGAGATGCCTGATATTGAGAGTGTTCGGATCCAGAACGAGCCCTGTCTCTTGAAAGTCGCCCTAAAAGGAGAAAGCCCAGGTACAGGACCTAACGTATTTGCCACCTGGGTTTTGTGGTCACTCAGCCAAAGCAGCTTGAGGACAGAAGCAAGTGATGTCATTCTGCATCTGAGGACAGAACGTTGCTGTGAAAAGGCATCTTCAGTTGTACGTGGGTCTGAGAAGGAAGAAGCTAAGGAAATGGACAATAGCATCTATAGAGATAGAAAATATCACCAAATGCTAAAATGTTGAGTGAAACAGAGCTAAATAGAAAAAATAGAAAAGAAAATAGGAGAACAGTTTTATAAATCAGTTCTGATGAAAAAAGCTCTGGAAATCTCAGGATGATTACAAAAGAGCATTTCCTGGCCCAGAAACATGTTTTGAATATGTTTCTTAATCGTTTGTGAATATCTTTAAGCAATTTTGTGGTCCACGATAACTACTGAAGCCAAGTGAGCCTGCAAGAGGCGGACTGAGGGCCGACCCTCACCACCCAGGTCACTGTGTGTGGCCCGGAGATGAGCGGCAACGAGGCTGTCGATTTGGCAGATGCGTGTCAGCAAGCTTTGTTGGTGGTCTGTGCAGCCGGACGGCAGGCAGCCTCTAGAGCTTGTGTGCTTTCTTAAATGAAAATGCCCATCCCGACAAAAAAAAAAAAAAAAAAGAAAGAAAAAAAGAAAAAGAAAAAGAAAAGATGGCTAACTTTTTTATCATGTTGGTGACTTATAACTAATCTACATTCGTAGCCCAGTGGCTTTCAAAGGTCTGGTTACAATTACAATTAGTACCTGGCATTCTGTGCCCCCCCCCCTTACCTGAGTGTCTGATGGCCACTGGGGAAGCGGGCTTGCTGCAGTTCTAGAAGCAATTGTCTGTCTCGTCACCACGCGTGCTGGTCTTTCTTACTGGCTGGCTCTGTCACTCCCCTGGCTTTGGCCGCGGCCACCCCTCAGATCTCGGACGCATCTGCAAGATGGTCTTTCAGAAACGTTACTCTGCAGACGCCTAGCACGCACCCGTGAAAACTCCCAGGTTTCTGGATGCATTATACCCTGAATGTTTATTTTCAAAAGAACTGAAGCCGAAATTTGTAAAATCCAAATTTCTTGCTTGCCTATGACATCGATACATTTATGCTTTCTTAGAGAATTATTTTGATAGTTAATTTATTTAAAAGAGTCTAAAATGCAATATAAAGCTATTCATCAACAGGTCTCTAGGGAGGTCTATGGAGTGAGGATTGTAACTGCTAGAATAAGACACTATTTTATAAATGACAACATGACAGTTTGCCAGATGCATGGAGTTTGTGAAGCACAGTATTTTTCCTGCTTATTTTATAGTTTATTTTGTTTTGCTCTTTTTTTTTCAAGTGTGCTAACTCATCCAGAGGAAAGACCTCGACGATCTCTCTGGAACAGAAGATAAGGTACTTGGAAAAACAGAGAAAAGAGGTAATTTTGAAATGTTAGTTGGATCAACGTGTGCCGTGGAGTGAGGCTGAGACTGACATGGGGGGTGTGCCACCCAGAACCTTTCCTTCTCGTCACTGGGTCACGGCAACCACTGCGTGGGCCCGGGCGCCAGTATTTGGGGCGTGAATGCTTTGTCTCAGTCACCTACCCATCTCCTAGGAGGTCTCTCAGCACTTGTGCACGTCCGAGATGGTCATACATCCTATAAAGGTCATCTTAGTTTTCTCAAGGCTGTCCTCCACAGGGACCCGGCGAGCTCATCACCTGTCCCCCGCGTGCCTTGCAGTGTGACCTACCTTGAAAGTCAGATTGTCAACGGCTTTGAGTGCAGTTGCCTTGGGTGTTCTGAGGCCGTGGGTCGGGCATCCGACGATGGGGGGCAGGAGCATCACCATAAAAAATGCCGGTTTCTAAGATGTCGTGGAGAATGTGATGGTTACTTTTTTTTGAATTCTGCTTTTCTGAGTTTTTAAAAAAGTTTTTTAGACGTTTTCTGTTAAAAAGTATTTTATTGATTATGCGATGACATTGTTTCTCTCCCATTTATTCCCCTACCCCCTGCACCCGCTCCCACCAGCATCTCCCCTGCCCTTAGTTCATGTCCATGGGTCGTACATATAAATTCTTTGGCTTCTCCATTTCCAATTCCATTCTTAACCTCCCCTTGTCTACTTTGTGCCTACCATTTATGCTTCTTATTCCCTGTACCTTTCCCCCCATTCTTCCCCTCCCCTCCCCTGTACATTTTCTTTTCTGAGTTTAATGAATGTTAGGACCTCCTTATTCTTCCTGGCGGAGGAAGAGGTGGAAACTGTGATGAGTTCAGCCCCTTGCAGGTGGTCAGGTTTGTAACTGCTCCTATAAAGCCGGTCTGTCCATTGCACCCTTTATATTGTCTTCCCTGGGGCCTTCACTCCTTGATAGGATGTGAAATGCTGTGCCCTCTGAAAAATCACTGAATATAGCACCGGAACATCATCACAGCACAGGCTTGTTGGCCCCTAAAATGCCACCGATCGGGTGTATTTATGAAATAATATTGTACAGTCTTAGAGTGAATACCCACATCTACTTCCGGCATAAGCCTTGCCTAGTGACTGCCACTCTGCATTAGATGTCTTGTTTTGTAATCATGAGATAGTCTTGCTACATTTTGGTCACTGCGACCGTCCTCTTGATGGTCTGTCGGTAAGTGTTGGAATTTCTCTTAACGCAGGAAGTCGCCGAGTCCCCCATGTGAGAAAACAAAAATGCAGGTCACCTACTGTTTCTTTCCTTTTAGCACATCGTCTTAAAACTTCCACGTTGCTCGTAAATTATTTCTAAAGGTTGTCTTGGGACGAGACTACTATTCTTTCTATACTTTCAGAAAGTTGATATTATCCATTTGTTGGTCCATATTACACACCGTGTGTGGATTTTAAAAAGTTGATTATTGCGAGCAAATGATAATCAGCTAATGGGGTTTGAAATTTGTTCATCTAAATTCTGCTTTAAAAAAGCTGGAAGGAATATTTCATTATAATCAATTAATCACAGGTAGAAATATGGAAAAGTTTGAAAAAAGACCTTTTAGATTTTAATGAATCTTAGAGAAAGCCATCAATACTTACAAATTTTAACCAGATCTGGCTGGATTAAGCAAAGAAGATAAAAATTCACATAACTAAGCAAACTTAAAAGTTGCTAGTAAACTATTCAGCAGACTAACCAAGACATAAGAAAGATGATAGTTTTGGGGACTACTGTCTTCGCCCAGGGCTTCTGAAATATTAGTAACCTCAAAAAGTGACTTCGTTTTGTCCAAATTTCCAAACGGGCAAAAGTGCTTGGTTGGTTTACCACGTTCTCATCATCGCAGCTCCTGGAAGTGAACCAGCAGTGGGACCGGCAATTCCGAAAGCATGAAGGAGCTGTATGAGAGAAAGGTAATCATACCAGCGTCCGCCCCGCGGGCTTTGAGTCAGTCGCAGAGGGGCTCGTTCATCCAGGGGGCTCGGGGAGAGTCGGTACGTGGAAATGGCACGAAAGGCCCCCGCTAGAGCTGGCACTGGAGTTCTCACGCACACTTCCCTGAGTCCACGGGGTACCTGGCCCCGCCGTGTGACCAGCAGCCACAGACGTGCCGGGTCCATGTTGGGAAGAGAGGGTTTCCAGTCCATCATGCTTCGCGCGAAACTCCCTCTCTCGCCCCTGAACTAGGGTAGGTGGCAGCAGCGACTCTCTGCAGAGAACAGCACCCACAGTGACAACAGAGAAAGTGTGACAGGGAGTGGGGGGGTCCCCTCTTCTGTCTAAAGGGTGGTCTCTCTCAAGCCGCTTTGGCCCTGGTGAGAATGCCAACTTGGGGAGAAAACGCCTTTGAATAAGTCAAAGTCAGTTTAGAATTCGAGGTCATTCCACATTCAAACAGAGAGAAAAGAGAAAGTGAATTCCCCCAGCTGGTTCAGAGCTAAGAAACCTGACCACAAGTGAGTAATGCAGGGCATTGCTTTCGCTTCCCTGTCGGGGGCCCCCCTCCGTGGTGCCCAGAAGCATGAGGGGTGGAAACCAAAGGAGGCCCATCCCCCCGACTCCAGGCCCTGACAGGCTGCCTCAGCTCACGGAGTCTGGGCGCTTTGGGGACACCCAGGGGGAAAGGACAGGGTCCCAGGGAAGACGTTTCAACGGTGGTTCTGACCGCCTGCAGGTGCAGGGAGCCCTGGGGTGGAGAGTGGATGGCACCGCCCCCCCCAGAGCCCTGGTTGGGAGGCACCGGCTCTAAAGCTCTCTCAGTGGACTGTCCTCATTCCGAGGACCAACGTGGCCCTTAGCCACAGGTCCAGCTGTGGGTAAGTGAGCCGAGGGCCCACCCGGGATTTTCCCAGGCTTGGATGCACCCCGCCCCTTGCTGCCACCGCACCCTGAGAGCTGGGAGGACAGTGCCAGGCCCAGGACTGTCCCTGTCTGAGATCCAGAGCCTCGTGCTGGGAGGCGGTGTGGGTAGGAGCGCGGAGGGAGGGGCCAGAGGCTGTGTGGAATTTGTCTCCCCCCCACCCTAGAGGGCACTCCTTTGCTAGGGCAGTGGGCCACCGGCCCGTCCAGGGGGCTGCATCTGTCTGTGCCAACCACCTCAGGTTGCAGAGCTGAGAATGAAACTGGAGGCCACGGAAAAACCCCTCAGCACCCTGGAGAAGGGACAGCCACCAGGCCAGAGGGACGGCGGCGGGCCCGAGGACCTGGCCCAGGAGCAGCTGCAGAGAGCACAGGTGGGTGCGGCTGGGGGGCCGGGCTGGAGGAGCCGAGGACAGGGGGCGGGGCAGGGGGTGCCCACGCTTCCGCCTCCGTGGCACCAGCGGGCACGCTGTGATCTGCCAGCTGGGCCCGGAGCCATGGATTTGGCGATATCTTTCTAGGGTGTTCCAGAAAATTCAGCCAGCCCTCCTTCCTTCCTTCCTCCTCCTCCTCTTCCTCCTCCTTCTTCTTTCTTCTTCTTTAATTCATATTTAACAACAATATGACAATGCATTGTACTGGCACAGCTGTCTCTCACCTTGCAGCGAGCTTTACAAACAGGTATTATGTTTGTGATCTGAAAAATAGAACATGTTTAAAAGTACCTCACCCTCCTTGTCTCATGTACCATTCTCAGCCCACCTGTGCAGACATATTATTTCTGCCATTTTCAAGGTGAGAAAGCTGAGATGCAAGGAGGTTAGGTGACAGGGGCGGCGGATACTGAGCAGGTGGAAACGGGGGGCGGGGAACCCACCCTCTGGGTGCTGAGGCTGGCTTGTCCCGGCTGAGGACCGGTCCTCGGACTTCATGGAGGTTGTGGGAAAACACGGGAGGAAAACACTAAGCCCGACGACCTCTCTTTGTAGGCGTGTTAAGAAACATGGGAAGCACACGTGTGTGTGTGTGTGTGTGCTCAGGTGGGGTCTCTGCACTGGCGTGCCTAGGTATGGGCCTTCTCCCAGGGTGTGCACGGTCCCACGGCCGGCTCTCGGGTCAGCACGGGCGACGCCAGCCCAGGTTTGCCTCCTTGCTGAGGACCCCTTGTCCCCGGGAGTCCGAGGGGGACAAGGTGCAGCTCCCCCTCTTGGCCACCACACTCCGGCCAGGAGCCAGGGCGTTTTCCCTCGCGCACTCGGGGCCCGTCCGAGTGGAAACCACTTGGTCTGAGATGATGCTAAGTCAGAAAGCAGACACTTTAACCGTGTGTTAGCTATCTTCTCATCCTGACTGACCTCAATTCTGGCATACGGGTCGTGCTAGGTTAAAAGTCTCAATCTCACTGAGACTCCAATTACTCCACACGAAGTGAACTCTCCAGAAGATAGAACTGGGAGAGGCAGAGGTCGTCTGGACCCAGAGCCTGTCGGTGTCTAAGTGACCAAGTTTTCCCCGTGTATTTTCAGCCCTGGACCCCTCCCAGGGGACCTGAAACCTGGAGGCGTGGTGGCAACAGGGAGGTTGACCTCCTAACCTCCCCCCGAGAAGGGACAGCCACACCAGCACGGCACTCAGAACACTCGGGGCCTCTCTCCGGTCCTCTGTCTGGCCCAGAAGGGTGCGGAGACACCGTGTCTCACTGCCACGGCCCTTTTTCCTTTTTAGGATTTTTGATGACTTTGACTGAGTCATTGCTCCCCCCCTTGTATGGGGACATGGCGCTGAGTTACTCTGCGGACCCATTTGACAGTGAGGTTGGAGATGTGGACATCTTCTGAGGTCACACGACTTCATAGCATTAGAGGGGAAAGAGGAACAGAGTTCCCCGAGCTAACCCTGGCCCCCTGCAGAGGCGCGGGGTCCCCTGCAGACCCAGCGGGGCCCCTTCCCGCCGCCTTCCAGCGGGGGGCCTCGGGCGGCTGCTCCTCTGAACTGGGTGGGTGCTGTTTTCTTGCTCTTTACTTCAGAAGGAAAAGCAGAGCCTGGACCAAGAATTACATGAGTTGAAGAGAGAAAATAAGCTTTTAAGGGAAAAGAACACTGCCGTGCACAGGAAGAAGGAACATTACGAATGTGAAATCAAACGCCTTAACCAGGTACGACCAGCCTGCACGGGGCGGGGGGGGGAGCCCCTGGATGAACGGCGTGCTCCTGGCTGAGGGTGAGGGCCCCCCGAGGCCTGGCCGGCTGCAGCGGGAGCGGCTCTGTCCTTCTGTGCATCTGCCCTGCCTGTGCGGTTCTGCCAGACTGGCCTAAGGAGGCTTTTGGGAGCTCATGTCCCTGCAAAAACTCATCATGAAAAGGAGAGGAGGAGAAATCATAGAGGAGAGTAAGAATGGTGTTTTTTTTAAGTTTGAAGAGTTCCATAATGCAAGCAGGTGTTTGTGAAAAACAGCGTATTTCTTGGTCAACCGCAGGAGTTTCCTGAGGAAATAGGCTGCTGTTTAAAACCATCGCCCAGGGTGGGGGGTGTGAGGCCCACCAGACTGGTGTGAGGTAACAGCTTGATTTTCTGCAGGAAAGGTCAAGGCCAGCACTCGAGCCCGTGCTGTTGACTTTTCCGAGGGCCGTTCTGCATGCCGGCCAGGGAAGTTCACAGAACAGTGCGTGGTGAGGTTGACACACGCGTCTCCCACACTAGAGATTTCTTGACCCAAATACTTGAAATTGTCCTCCAGAACAGGAGTAGGCACTTGGCCTTGAAAATGCCTGGGATGTAGACTGTGTGCTCTGTCATCGTTAACGAGTGCCCGAGGGTCCCCGTAGCGCTGGGCGCGTGTCTGTGTCGCCGGCAGGGTGCGTCAGAGATGCAGCAGGACGTCCGACCTGTCCACGGGCCTCCTTACCCTCCCTCCCGGGGAGAGCAGGGCCGTGGAGGCGACTTCCTGAGCTGCGCCTTCTCTGGCCTCTCACAGGGCGAGTTGGCGGTCAGAGGCACCCACGCGGGGCGAACACACACTTCCCTCCCCTGTCATCCCCTTCTGGAGCTTCCCCACGAGTGAATCAGAGGGACTGGCGCTGAGGTTGCGTTTGAGACCCTCCCACTTCTGACCCGTCACTTGACACGTTTTCTTCTTCTCTCTGATTCATTTCTCTCAATGGAGGGGCGAGATGGGAAAGCTGGCAGAACCGGACCAGCTGGGAACTCTGTCTGGGGCCCACGTGCTCCCGTTATTTTCTGTGAGTCTTTGCTTCCAGTCATGCAGAGCTTTTAAAGAGTTAGCCAAATGCTAGTTTTATAAGTCTCATGATGATAATTGTCAAGTCTTAGTGAGAAAAGTTAATTTGAGTAAAATTCAGGTCTTCGTAGAAATGTTCCTGAAGAGAATTTTTCTGGCGGGCTACCCTAATCGGAATTACACTCCACCACTAGTACTTCCTGCTTTAATTTTTTCCTTGGAATTTACTGCTATGTAATACAGGTTGACTAGCTCATATTTATCGCCTTACGAGTTTCTGGACTCCCAATCTTGCTTGTAGCTCGAGATCGAGGGTGGATGCTTGCAATTTTGCAAGACCCACTCCTGTACTAGACAGAATAGGCACAGTGTCCAGGGCCTATGGTCCTTTTAAAAAACTTTTTATTTTAATTGTTGTTTATGTATAGTTTTCTTTCTTCTACTCCCATCCACGGTACTTTTAGGGGACCAGAAGTATGTTAGTTTCTCTCGAAATTGGAAGGGAAAAAGGGAACTTTTAGGTTGAAGAAATGTTTCCATCATGATTGTATACTCATCGTCGAAGGGTGGCCGCACACTGTAAGTTTCACGTGCGTTTCTGTAGAGGGACAGGCTCACAAAGGCAGTGTGACGAAGTGAACGGCGCTGTGCTTCTACGTTGTTCGCTGCGGATCCCTGGCTGCTCAGAGCGCAGCCCTCCTGCTCCTGGTGTGCTCTTAAATGCTCACTGGATGAAAGGACAAATTTCATAGGCGGCACGTAAGCCGTTCAGTGGCTCTTTCTGGGCCTGAGAAAGCAGGAGGTTCACGTGTGAACAGGTGTAACTCTGACTTCCAAGCAGCGAGAAAAAGGAAAAGAGGGCTGGGAGCCAGAAAACGTGTCTCCACCTTACACTGTCACTGGAAAGCCACGGATGAGAAGCGATCACTTGTGAAACAGGTCTGTCCTCTGCCAGCACGCGGAGCAGTGCCTCATGGAAGGCGAGGAGTTAGTGTTCTAACTAATTTAGTGTTCGAATTTACGTGGCTCACTCTCTTCTTTTGTGATAAACAGAATTTTCTCAAAGTGCCAACTTGGGGGGCTGGTTGTGCCCACCGTCCGTCACGGAGTGGAACTTGGGGCCACTCTCCTGACACAGACCAGCTGCCGGGGACCCTCGGGCTCAGCAGACACTTGTGGCGGGTGGGGTTGGTAATTGCCACGTGGTGTTCAGAAGCACACAACTTACTGGCTTTGAAGGAAGGGCCCAAGGGCTTTGTTTTCAGCCAAGTTCTCCAAAAGAAGCCAGATGTTTAACCAAAGTGAGAGAGATTGCCCGAGGCTGGTCGGCTGGGGCTGCCCGAGGTCAAACTCCAAGTGCAAACTGTGCTGGCACAGTGAGATGCTCCGGTCTGTGGGGCACCTCCAGGCTGCCAGGCAGTGACGGGTCTACGCTCCTGGAACGGGCTGCAGGTGTTTGCTCAGGGAAAGGTGGAAAGCCCCGCTCTGCCAGCCTCGCCTTTCATTGGTGACTCATTTGCAAAATTTCTAGAAGCCTGACTAACATGAAAGGTAGACCAGGAAATGCAAATATCACGTGACCTGCAGAGATGGTTTGTTGCAGGGCAGGGCGGGGAGCAGTGTGTTGGGTGGTCTCTGCTCCCCCGGCTCACCCACCCTGCAGTCTCTACTACTTCCTGGCACATTTTAAAAAAATTGTAACTATCACGATGCACTTTAACCAAAAACAAAATTAGTAAACAGTTTTTGTTGTTTCTTTAAATTCTTCTTGGAGGAATCAGAAAAGTCCTGTTTCTCTTGTGACCTCCTAAGAAACGATGAGGGCTCCGGTCTGGGCAGAAACTGAGACCAAGGCATCCCGTTACACGCGAGCCGAGTCCGTCCCACTTACTCAAGGCCACACTCGGGCCTTGCGTTTCCCACCTTCCTGACCCCGCTGCACGGGATGCAGGGCAGGGAGTGGCTCAAGGTGCCGTCAGAACGACATCGTTGCAGCCACGAGCAGGGTCCAGAGGACGCGTGTGCTCACGGCTCTGAGAGTGAACCTCTTGGTGTGCGTAGCGGACCCCGACCACAAGCTAGTAGTTACACAGTGCTCGAGCCCCGAGACCACCCAGGATGAGGTACGTCCCGTCCCAGGGTTTGGTGTCTGTCCTAAACTCACCATGAACTGAAGGGCCCCCGGGTAGAGGCGGTGCCCTTCACACGATCTGACAGCGTGCTAACGAGTAAGCATGGCGATCCTGTTGGCAAATCCCAACGTCTCTGGTTTCCTTCGCCTCCTCACCCAGGGTGCAAACGCCAAGTTGTGCTGACTGCCAGAGCACTTCATCCTCCGTGCGCGAGTTCACGGGTGTCTTCGTGGGGAGTAACAGGACTGTGCCGAGGGGCCCGGGCAGAGGGGCTGTGCGACTGGGGTCACGGAGGTGAATCTGCCTGGGCAGTTCCCTCTCTCCTGCTGGGGGCGTGGTTATATGGCAGAATAACTCACAATGTCACCTGGGACCTGCAGTATCTGGTTCCGACGAGAGTGGGGTCTCAGACACTGCCCCAGTCTTCCGACTCGGCTCTCTGGAGGCAGAGCCCAGGGCCGGGCACGCCTGCCTCCTGTCCAGGGGGCTCTGATGCTTCTTAAATTCAGATCATTGCTGGTAGAGGATCCACTCATATTTGCCCGAAGCAGAGAATCCAGGGAAAGACAGACCGAGAGAAAAGGTACAGCTATGTCACCGTTCCGTAGCTGGATAGGTGGAGGAGCTCCGCTGGCAAAGCCCTTCGGAATAACGGTGCGAGGTGAATGGTGTGAGCATCGTCAGAGAAAAGGCAGATTCTGAAAAAAATACACACATGCGAGAAAATCAGAAAGAAGGAAGCTGTTCAGTTGCCAAAGCAGGGTGAAAAAGATTCTGCCTTGTGGGTGCATCTGGGGCCAGTGTAACCGGTAGAGAGAGATCCCCGTTGCGTGACTCAGATCATCAACATGCTTATGTCGTCACACAGGCTCTTCGGAACGCCCTGAAAATCGAGGGTGCGTCCTTCCCTGAGCACCGTTTGCGGGAGTCCGAGAAGGGGTGCAGCCTCGAGGAGATGAGAACAGAAATGGAGGTTCTCAAACAGCAGGTGAGCTGCCGCAGGGGCGTGGTCACGCAGAGGGCAGGGGCTGTGGGGAGGGGACCTGCAGACGTTTGGGGGAGTTTGCCTTTCAAAATGGGTCCAGGCCCTCCCGTCGCTGTTTACAGAGCATTGGTGTGGGTAACTGTGCTGGAGCGTGAACCCCAGCTCCCTAAAATGAGAAACCAGGAAACATAAATGTCAGCTTGGCTGGGTGCAATTCTGGAGAGGAAAGCCTTAAAAATTAAAGGTGTGTGTCTGCATCTAAATCTCTATGAAATGTTTCATTTCTTCTTTTGTCTGCTATACCTTGTTGTGTCATTACTGACTTAAAGCTGATGAGCCTCTCGTTCAAACGTGTTGCCCTGTTGGTGAGGCTGCCACGTGCCCGAGTGTTAACAGACAGAATCCTAACTACCAGGTCCCGATGTGAGTTGGGACTTAACTCATGGTCTTGGAGTTTCTTTGCTTCCTTTATTCTCACAGGTCCACGCACTAGTTGTCAGGCCAGTAGTCAACACCATGCCAGTTAAAACCAACAATAATTAAATCTGTTCTTTCTTTGATTTACTTACTTGTCTGGAATATTTGGGGTATCTCAGGAGAGGTGTTCCACGGAAACATCACTGTGTTTCTTTTTTGTATAATTTCCCTCCAAAATTCCCAGGGCAACCCTTGTGAAAACCTTTGAACAGCCACGCTCTGCTTTTCCGCATCCACGAGCCTTCCTGTTCTATTTTGTGTTCGACGCAGAGTTTCCATTGGGAAACAGCAGGCCACTTAACAGCTGGAGGCAGCGAACTGACTTGGAAAACCCTAAGCAGTGTTCGTACATCTGAGCCTTGTGCCGTGGCTGGGTCACTCGAGCTAAAACAGGGACCCTTTGTGCTGGAAGAGGCCATCGCAAATAATGAGATAGGTGGCAGAATTATGGATGAGGATAATCTCTTTCAAAATATCTGTGTTATTACTTTACTTCTGAATTCAAGAGTCATGCTCACGAAGGACAGAGCTGAGAGCTCCGCTCCAAATGAAGTGAAAGATTGAATCGTAGTCCTGTGTGTTAGGATGGAGTCCCACCACGAAGCAATGTCCACAGAGACAGGACAGAAACCCCACCAACTGGACAAGCCCAGATACCACCCCTTCCGAGATCGGGCAGAGGGTATATGGGAGGGGGAGGCCACCAGTGACCGTGATTAATGTTTCCTAGGTGCAAATATATGAAGAGGACTTCAACAGGGAGCGATCGGACCGGGAAAGACTTAATCAGGAGAAGGAGGTGCTACAGCAGAGTAACCAAACCTGCCAATCCCAGGTGAACAAGCTGAAGTCCAAGGTACGAGTCAAAACAAAGTCATCTTTGCCAGCACGAGCCTGTTGTTGTGCTTTTGGTTTCTCACTTGAGAGAAAATTCAAGACTCTTTGGCTTCTGCTAGTTGACAGTGGATGACCTTGAGAGGTTAGCACCTGGGACGATGGAGCCGTTTTTAAACAATCTTGTAAGGAATTGGAAACAACTGGAGACTTCTTTTTAAGTCAAGTGCAGTTAGGAGCTACCCAAGCAAGTGGGCTCCAGAGTCTTTTACAAAGTCTAGTTCCTTTGATCTCTTCTCACAGTATTTATTTTGGTAGAATGGGAGTCGACCTTCCTGGCACTCCAATTCAAGTCCGAAACTCCCAGGGAAGCTTTGCTAAATTCTTGTCATTTTCTTTGAAGGGCTATGTTGGAATGTCCCTGCCTTCCAAAAACATACCTACTTCTAAATGTCATTTATATATCTAGTGGAACCAGATGAAAGTCAACTGGAGCACCCTCGAAGAAGCCAGATAACGTTAGGTAGCTTCTTGGGGTAGAACATATTAAATGTACGCGTACTAAAGTTAAGTTTAATAGGATGGGTTAAAAATAGTCTCAGGAAGTCACCATGATGCGTAAATGTGGGTGTTAACGAGGAAAATGTAGCCGACACAATCTTGACTTAAGACAAAGAAATAAGCTACAGAATATTGGATTTGCAAAATCAGGCAGTGCCTTTCAATAGGTGGGAAATCGTGGTGGGACACGCCGTGGTGTTAGTGGAATGTGCGGGCACGGGAGCCTTTGAACGCGTGGCTGACTAATCCCAGTCACATTTGATCAGTGATAGAAGCTGTCTCTACGTCCATATCTTCATGTGTATCTGTATCTAGTCCTATACGTACATCTAAATATAGCAACCTAAAACTGAGACCTATTTTAGCCCCAAACAACTTGGAATAACACTCTAAAACTACCCAACTCTCCAAACTTCCTTTGGGAATTTCAGGAGGGGGCGGACGCATGTCTGGGAAACCCAAAAGGCAACCGTTTTCCCTGGCACTCCTGCCATCAGCGGCTCCCCGGCCCCCCAGCCCCTGAGCGGGTCCCAGCGAGAGTAGCTGCAGAACCGACCATCTGGACTCTTTCTGATCAACCAATGCCTTTGTTTTGTCCGTAGTTAAAAGCTTGTCAGATGGAGAAAGAAAAACTAGAAAGGCAATTAAAACAGGTACGTGGCCCTTCACCCAAATCACCAGCCTCTGGCTGGGGTGTCCCTTGCACACGAGTTCCCAAGGGCAGCAGTTCTTGAAGTCCTGGCTAAAGGCACGAACTAGGTGCGCTACGGGTGGCCTGGTGCCCCCACGCCGCCCACGGCACTTGCTGGTAGTAGGCAGACGTGCTCGGGGCTGTCAGCCCCAACACTGAGGAGAAACACACGCTCCGCAGGGCACGAGCGTGCTCGTGCTTGTGCTCGTGGCTGGAAGCACGAGCTTGGCGTGTGTTCGCACGAAGGGAGATTCCCTTCTACACATACTCCCACCTGGGAAACATGTTGCCTTGGGATTCCTCGCAGTTATTTACACCATTCACAGTGGAAAACTACAGCAGACATGTTGGCCTCTTTGGTGAGAACGGTGTGCCCTCCCAGGCACAGACACCTTCTATCCCATTGTTCTGTCGTGACCCTAGTAATGGTCACCTACAATCTCTTGGACGTTTGTGAGGCTGTGAGGGTCTCCCTCCGGCTTCAGTGGAAGGGCGCTGATTCCATTCAGTGGCTGCTTCTTCCTGAGTGGGGCTCTGTGGGGACGGTCAGAAATGCCAAGTTAGCTCTATGGAACTTTTAGTCTTTCTCATTTCTTCAAAATTAGAACATCGTTTTAGTTTCACCAGAAGTAAATCTGGCCTGTGGGCTCATCTGGGGCAGCCCAGGGTTCGCAGTGACGTGCCTACTGCTCTGAGTTAGGATGTTGCCAGAAGTGGGCTGAAGCTTCAGGCGGAAACCGAACCCTGTGGTTGGGTTAGGCGAGTGTCGGCGCGAGTCCGCGGGGCGCCCACTCCCGGTGAACGGCAGCCTTCCTCTCCTCAGGTGTATTTGCCCACCTGTCGCTGCGGCTTCGGCGTCCACCTGCAGGACCTCAGTGCACCTGCCGGGCCCGAGGCTGTGCAGGACCTCGAGAGGCACCCGGTGAGTAAGAACTCACACGTCAGCCAGTGCGTGTTCTGTTTGGGTAAAATCGTGTCTGTCTCTGGGACTGTGGCACAGATAGAGTCTCTACGGCACCTTGGCCCCCAGTCTGCAGAGCAGCAGGGTCCACGTTCACTGTCATTTGTGCGGCGATGCTGGGTCCACAGGACTCACCTCTGTCACCCTTGATGGCAGGGTATCAGACTGAGCTCTAATTCCTTGAACACACATAAAACATTTTATACAGGTCATTGTTGACGGCGTGCCTGACTCTACCCAGAGGACATTTTCTGTGTGTAAAGAAAAGCAAAGGGAATAAAGCAGAAACCACCTGAGAGATGCCTCTTCCCGTGCAGACTTACACTGAACCGCTACGGCTGTCGCTGCATCTGGGGAAAATAGGGCTTGACACTTTCCAATTGAAAGGACGTTCTTAAAGGACCCAAGAAAAAGTGACCCACTGCAGTTGCCCTCCCCGGCTGTGTCTACCCAGACGAGATGGCATGGGCCGTGGGCAATTATTTGTGAGTGGAATTGGCTTGGACAGGCAGCCTGAGGGAGTTGCCTGCCTTCCCCCTGAGCAGCGGTACCCGCCCCCCCCCACCATGACCCTCTTGATTCTGCCTACAGAAACAGAATCTGCACACAGGGGGAAAACAGTGCGTTTCCCTGTGTCTTGCGTTTGGTCAGACAACTCCCCTCCCCTCTTGTGCTTATTAACTGCGCTTCTGATCATGCAAAGAACCTGAGATTTTCCCAGCGAAGCACCTGCAGAGGGTGTGACCTTGCTGTCCCCCCACTTTTGTACTTGAATGGGACTCAAGCCCTTTTCCCAAGGAAGGACAAGAGACTGTGGGTGGTGCAGGGAGGTCAGGACTTAACGAGCATCTTCCGTGACCCTGGACTTGCGGCCGTGCCCGCTGAGAAGGGCTGTTGCAGGGCTGCCCTCCCCCCCACACTCTCCCACCCCCAGTTCTGTTTTCTTCACCGGCTCCCTCGCTTGCAGTCCTCAGTCCTCGCAGAAACATTTCTGGGAGTCTCCAAATGTAGCCGTGATCCCTTAAACACTTTTTACAGAGCGTGGAAGTAAATTCATATTGTGGGAAATACAAAGAGACAGAAATTTACTTAGAAGTTGGTCCCTAGGGCTTAGGGAATTGGAAAAACATTCTTGGGAGAGTTTAACTGTAAAACCAATGAGTCCTTCAAGTTTATGTAGAAGTAAAAATGACAATTTTCTTCGAATCTTCATTTATGGGAAGAAGGCTGAAATTTACTAACCCAAAGAGCTCGTCCAGTTTTCCCCGTCAATTACAAGCTAAGGCCCTCGGATCCTGTAAAATTGGTATCACTGAAGGCCTGTATTTGAAATAACACTCCAAGCCATGTATAACAGCTGACAGTTTCAAGCAGTATTTAAAGAAACAAAAGCTCAGTGTCACAGTCGGTGTTACCCAAACTCCCAGAATCAATTTTAAAGGAATTCGTCACGCTCGTTTCTAAGCCTGAAGTAAAGCGCGTGCAGTACTGTTTATAAGATGACAGTAGATTCACCTTCTTTTGGCAACTCTCTTGGAATAGGAAACAAGCCACTCACCCTCAGCATTATCTGAGACGTCTAATAAACGAGGAGATAAAACCCAGAGGCGACCTCATTTCCTCTGTCAGGTCCCGGTGCACGGAGCAGGGAGCTGCGGTGTTGGGGGGCCCATGGGATCGGGCTGTACTAACTGCCCATTTCCAGTGTCCTGCCAGCCCGCACGTGCTCCCTATTGGTCATTGTCAGAGAAAGTCTTCCCAGGCCTCACTGAGCAGGGAAAGGTCTGTGAACTCTGCCTTGCGGAGAAGTGGGGGGCAGGGTGCGTGTGAGGAGCAGATGGAGCGGCCTCGTGGGCAGGTAGAGCCGAAGCTGCAAAGACACTGAACTTCAGGCCTGTCACTCCTGACTCGTGCCCAGTGTCTGACGCCGTCCCTGACGTTCAGCATCTGGCTGTTCGCTGCCGGCGTGAACCTCAGAGAAACCCTGAGAGGAGAGTGCAGGCCGCCCCCTGGTCTCCGGCCGCTCTAGTCTAACCCACCTGAGCATGTCAGAGACTGGTTCTGAGGGACAGGTACAAAGGGACAGACTGTCCTGCTCCTGCCACGTCCCCACCGCAAGGCTCAGGTTTCTGGCTCGATCCACCAGGGACACTGAACTTGTTCTTGTTCTTCCCGTTGCCTCCTGTGTGAGGGTTTTCTTTCTTTTCTCTTCTTTCTTCAAAAAAAGTATTTGTTGGTGGTAAATGGCTTTGTTTTTATTCATGGGCTATGGTGAGTTTCACAGAAGTGTTTACACTTTGGCAGATATCCAAAACACACCTGTTCTGAAACAGGAACACGTGTCCCACCCCCACAAGCAGGACCTGTGGGCCTTCCACAGGGTGGGTTTCGGCGGGGTCCGGAGATGGTCGTGATGCCCGGGGAAGCGAGAGCGGGGCCAAGGCCCTGGCAGTCAGGTGGGCGGCCTGGGCACCGAGAGAGCCACCGAGCCTCCTGGTGCCTGGGTGTGTGGCCCTGCTCTGTCGGAAGTCCCTGCCGTTGTGATCACGCTCCTTCGTCCGCACGGCCAGACTGAGGGCCGAGTGCTCCTGACCGGCTTCCGCCAGATGCGCAGCACGAGGCTGATGGTGAGACCACAGCCGGACGAGTGTTCTCTCGTGTGTACGTTCTGATGGAGTCTTGGGGGTGTTTGCTCAGCACACTTTTTCTTGTGCTCGGGGACCACCTACTCAAAGGCTGTGTCGCTCATGCTGCTCCGATGGGACGCGCCTGGGGTTGAGCTCGGCTCCTCGGGAAAGAGAAAGGGTCTCTGCAGAGACCCGGGGGTCTCCGTGCTGGCTCCCGCTCCCCGTCCGGCCTTGGAGGCGGCGGTCCCTCTGGGGCCCGCGTGGAAAGGCAGCCGCGCTGCCTTAGAACAACAGCGGCTCTGTGATCCCCTCCAAAGACCAGATGCGCATCCACTCTGTCGGGGTGAATTTGCCAGGCAGATGTTTCCCCTGTCGCTGGCAGGCAGACAGAGGAAACTAAAGGCTCAGAACTCGGTCCCTCGTGACGAAACGTCAGAGTCCAGTTCAGGCCAGGCGGCCCCAACGCCCACCTCCCAGTGTGCTGGAGGAGCTAAAAGTCACCCAGAAAGCGCCCACAGCGTTTATCTGACTTCTCTTTGGTGTGCCGCTCCTCTCCCTCTTTGCAGAACCCGTTCTCACGGGGCCGCCCGAGAGCGGGCTCTGAGAATCGGGCTGTAAACATAATCTCGCCTCCACAGAGCCAAAAGCCAGCCATCTGCCCATTTCAAGTCTTCTCTGACACACACCAGTGACCCTAAGCTGCTAGTTTCCAGAGATGAGAATCTAGAAAAGCTGAACATGAGCCACATTCCAAGTCCAGGCCGTACTTGAAATTCGACCTCACTCAGATCACAGCGCTGTAGTTCCCAGTACGAGGAGTCCAGTGTGGATGGGGGTGGGCAGGCAGGGATGCCCCGTGCAGTTTGGCAGGTGGTGAAGCCCACACGTCCGAGGGCTGTTTGGGGTGGTCTGTGCCCCGGGAGCCTCCTGGGGCCGTGCCGTGCAGGACCCTGAAGGCTGTTCACAGCGGCACTGGACGCGGCACAGCCTCAGGAGGGGCCGGGGCCGGGGCTCAGGGCAGCAGTACAGAGAACGAAGACCAAACGTGAAAACTCTAGAGCCAGGTGTCCAGGTGCTTAGAAAACTGCAGGCTTCCTTTTTCCTTTGCTTCCTGCTACAGCCGGCACCACCGGTTTTAATGAAGCGCTGAGGCTGCGGCCGTGATGGAGAGCTTCTGTTAGGAAGGCGGGCTGTTAGCTGTCATGACCTCTGCCTGTGTCTGCATTTTTGAGATCCATTGCCACTGAATAGCCGAGTTGTCTCCCAATTATAGTTTTCCATTTTATATTGGTCTGGAAGGAATATTAAAGATATTTTCTTCCGGAATGGGCGTTTACTCACTAGAAAACGCAGTTACTCAGGAGAGAATTCAGCGATGTCGTAAGGCCATCTATAAATCATGGTTGGGCTCTTCCTGGACCAATGTTACAGAAGCTAATCGTTGTATAAAATAGAAGTGGACCAAGATGATCACCAGAAACGGAATAAATCGTGCAAAAACAGAATATCACAGTTAGTGTGTGAGACCTACAGATGTCTGCCATCTTGGGAAGAAGTAGAATGAGTTTTATGACGCATGAGCATGCTGTGTGGGCAGCTATAGATGTAAAATTAAAATAGAGAATAAGCCTCTAGTATGCATGGACCTAAGTATTGTAAAACTGTGCTAATTTTCACAGCAATGCTCTCCAGTAGGTCTTAAGATTGCACCATTTTACAGATGAGGAAACTGAGGCTTGGAGAACGTAAGTCATACCCTAAGTCACAGTTAGTAAGACTCGGCCCTGGGACTAACTTCTGGGGTGGGGACCCCCAAACCCGCGCCCTGCCTCACATCCTGTCGGGCCCTTGCAAACCTCCCCACCACTCTGCTGAACTTTCTACAGTAACGGACACCGGAATGTGGACGGGGTTTCGAGTTGGGTGGTTATGTGACTAGTACCCTCAGTTCCCTCTTCTTCTCCCCGGCCTGCGGCAGGCACGGTCCATGCTGCCCACTGGCGTGGGGAACATTGCAGGTGGAGGCCGCCGTCCGACCTGAGTCTCAGTGCGTGGAAAACACAGTAGGAGCTAACCCAGCTGGGCCTCGGGGCCTGCCGGAACCGACCCGGCAGCCCTGCCGGAACCAGGTCCTTTTCCTCCGGACACAGCCCTGCAGCTGGGACCGGGCTGGCCCTGGCTCGGGGGACACTGTAGACAGACTCCTCCCTCGCAAACCTACCGGCGTGGGGTGCGACCGCCCCTTTCCTGCTTCCTAAGCCGCTGCCCTTTCGAGCTCCAATCAGGTCAAAAGAACCTGCGGACGCTCTGCGGTCCCCTTGCCACAGGCCTCTCTGTGCTGTCATTCATTCTGCCGGTGGCTCTCGGTGCTTTTGGTCCATTTAGTTGGAAATGTCCTTTTGATTTGGAGGTGCAACCCAACTTCCCAGATTCTTAAAAACTGTCATGTGGTGTTGATTGTTAGGCAAATGTGGACTTAGGATTCTGTTATAATACAGATGTTGTTGTTCAAATAGCACTGGTTGTCTGATTACAGGACCGGTATATTTACTCCCCACTATCTGAGAATATACAGCCAGTCAGGACGCCCTGTATTTCGGGGTGCAGATAACAAAACTCAAGCAATGGAAGGAAAAAGTGAGTGGAAAAGTCACATCGTCTCTGGTACTCTATAAGCAAAAATTATTTCTTAAAATGCCTATAAGTTTTGTTCATAACTACTTCAAATACTTATATCTAAATGAAGATGACCCCTTCAGAACTGTATTCTGAATTTGAGTCAGTGACTCTGAGTTGTTCTGAGTGTGTAAATTAGTGGGCGTTAATTAGTGAGTATTAATTGGTGTGTGTGCTTTATGGGTGGCCCCAGTCTCGGTTTTCACTGATTTCCCGTGACTGCTGACAGATCTGTTTTTCTGACCTGGATATACGACGCGCATGATATTTTTATCCTGGCATCTTCCCTTTACAATTGTCCCTCTGTGTGACAACTCAGCCTGGAACGGTGGCCCTTAGGCCCCTGCATTAAGCGTCTGGAAGGCAGCAACCTGTGACTGCAAAGGTCAGAGGTGGACGGCGGTGCAGCTTCTCTGACCTCACCAGGCCCCCCTGTGCCCTCTGGGGGCCGGGGTCAGGGGCTGGGGCTGCTCGCTGGGGCGTGAGGAGCGGAGGGATGAGCCGGGCTGGGAGACGGTGTGAGTGTGTCCCCTCCTGTGGGCACACTCAGCGGGGAGGCCGGGGCAGGACCGAGAAGGCTCGGAGCCCAGCCAGCTCTGCACCAGGACCCCGCGGGGCAGGCAGACTGAGCCCCGGCCTCTCTACCCCTCCCACTTGCCCCGGGTGGGGTCCGACTGCGGATGTGAGGGCGGCCCAGCTGGTACACCCCAACTGCGTCCACGTGCCCCTCAGCAGTCCACAAGCAGTGCTGTGTCCAGGCCTGGGGGAGGGGGTGCCATGAGTCGGGGAAGGAGGCCCAGTCACCTGGGCAGAGGATTCTGGGATCTGCGGGTGAAAAAGGACCTTATTCTGGAGGAAGGCAGGCTCACACTGTGAGATGAGGTGTGGCCGGTGGAAGGCCAGAGCGCGGTCCTCTGAAAGTGGGGGCCCAGAGCAGGGCTCCGTGTGGAGGGCGGGCTAGGTCAGTGGGTGCCGAGTGCCACAACGCACAGCCTTTGGGGCCACATGTGTCCAGCTTTGCTGTCAGTTGGTGTCTGCGGCTATTTCAGAGTGCTTTGGAGACACCGAGTCTCCTTTCAGAAATTAATGGTTTAGACACAGGTTTCCAAGTTACAGAGGACTCATTTGCCGAACACTGAAGCGCGGTGTTTTTACTCGCTGAAGCCCCCCGTGGGCAGGGGGGTCACAGCTTCTCGGTAGAAACGTGATTTTACAAAGAACGTTTCAGTCTGGCTCCGTCTGTTACCAGACCGGATATGAAATGACGCCCATGGTCCCGGAGCAGGTGCGGCTAGGGAGGGCGAGTGCGGACTTTGCCCCGCTCGAGAGCTGCGGGTCCAGGCGCAGGCACCGGGGGAGGTGTGGGTGCGGCGTGTGCACTGCCGATGGGCACCGGGTTCTTGGTGTAACCAGATCAGAGCCCAGCCGATCCGACTGGCCTCTGCTGATGTCCAGGAACAGCTGGTTGCGTCACTGCGGCTGACTTCTCTTCCCAGGGCTGGCCTAGCCAGGCCCGCAGACGGGGTTTGCTTGAACAGCAGAACACATTCCCTCCCTGCTCCAGAGGCTTCAAGCCCCAAATCGAGGTGCCGGCAGGGCCACGCCTCCTCCAGAGGCCGGAAGGGAGGCCCCCTCCTTCCTTCTTCCCAAGTCCAGCAGCCCCAGCTGCCCTCGGCTCCCTTTGCAGGGCCATCTTACCTCTCCATCTGAGGCCACGGGGGCCAGTCCTGAGAAGGACACCGGTTGTACCGCCTCAGCCTCGCCCAGCAGAACCTCCTGTGAACCCAGCCACGTCTGAAAAGTCCTTGCTTCTAAGTCACATGCACAGTTAGTGGGGTTACGACCCAAGCATATCTCAAAGGAGCACACGGTTCAGCCCATACGTAACACGAACTGAATGCCAGAAACGCTTTGCAGATATCGTGTCCGAGAAGCCTCACGTCAGCCCCGTGAAATGAGTGTGGCTGTGGCCCTGGTTTACGGTGTGGGAGCCGAGGCACAGAGCGGGGATGGGGCTGGTTGGCAGGGCGAGCTAGTTATTGGCGGAAGGTAGGCGGGCCCAGCCAGTCCGAGCCCAAGTCCACGCCGTGGGCGCCAGGTGGTGGGGACTGTCCTCAGTCCACACTGCACACGAAGAAAAATACCACACAGTCTGTACGCATTTTATCCAGATAAATTCTGACAGTCCTGTTCCAAAAGTCAGAATCTTTACTCTGCAGACCGTGTCTGTTTACAACTGTCTTTATGTGTAAACATTACGTGTGATTTTATGATGCTGAAATGGCTGGATCAGTTGCATGTGAAGCAGTAAAAGGAACCATATAAATAGTAAAAGCTACTTAACAGATGGAAGAAACAAAAAACTTGGGACCATACTTAGTATGATTTTCAATTCAGGTAGATGAAATATTAAGAATATTTTTCTTTTAAAAATACATTTTTAATAATTTTATCAGTGGTTATTATAGTAGATAATTTTATGCCTATTCCTACATTTTTAGAAAAAAATTACAGGAGAAATGCCCTTCACCTTATAACGTCATAAAAGCCAGCTTACGGCTGAACTCGGAGACTTTGCTAAGGGAATGTTAAAGTGTGAAAGTATGTTTCAAATGTACAGGAATATCTGGAAATATAGGTGGTAAATATATTCCTTTTCAGATATGGATTCATAAGCACATATTAATATTCTAATTAAATACTAAAGCAAATGCAAAACATGGCCATTAACAACAGTGTGCGTGGACACGTGTGTAGGTGTGTACATACATGTATGCACATACACGTGTGTGCATGTGCACTACATGTGGTCGTGGTCTCAGGAGGACAGTGCGCACAGTCAGTGCAGAGCGGCCACAGCTGCACCAGGGGTTCTCTTCGTGGAAGCCCCGGCTCGTGGGGAAGAGAGGCGGGGGTGTCTCACCCACCGCATCCCGGCGGGGAGGGATGCCCACTCGCCAGGTTTCCTTCCCGGTGGGGCCCAGGTACTGGCTCTAAGAGGTTAGAGGGCGGAGGGGACAGGCAGGGCTCCCTCGGTCCTCCGGCCCCGCTCTGTGGACCGTCCTCCCCACCCCTCTTAGTACCAGCAGAGTTCGGGGTACCGCCGATTCTGGGGAGAGGCAGGGCCTTCCCTGGGTCCTGCTGAGGTCACACCAGCCTCACGCATGTCACCCGCACTTGTGTGCCCACAAAGCACAGGGCGTGAGTGTCGCCGTGAGGGAGGGGGTGGGGCGGTGCTGCCCACCAGCAAGGCACAGCCAGCTCTGCCTATGCCCTGCGCCCCGTGACTCCCTGTGGCGTTTCTCTTGCCTGGCGGTCATGGAGCAACATCTCTCGAGGGAAGGGTCTCGCCTCCTGCGCCGCAGGGTGTTCTCCGTCTTCCCTTCCAGGAACAGAGGCCCCGGAGGCCCCGTCTTTGCTTTTGGTAGGGTTTCCACTCTGCCCTGGATGATCCTGGAAGCCCCGGTCTCTGCACCGAGAGCGCGGGGGACAGTGGCCCTGGCCCCTGAGTTTATTTTTCTTCGAGTCATAAGAGCCTCGGAGTAGGCACCGTGGACAGATTAAATCTAAACGTGAGATTGCTCACCTCGGCGGGTTACACGGGTCCCAGCTGCTGACGCCAACATGTGAGGTGCCTTTGTGCAGCAAGGCCCACGCTTCTGCCTGGAAAGGCCACTCACCGGGTCCCGGCCGCTCAGATGTCTGGTCGGCCTGTCTGAAAGCCCAGACGCAGGGCGGCAAGGAGGGGACACTGGCACAGCCCGCGCCGTCGTCGTGAACGAGGAGCACCCCGTATTGCTCGGCACGTCTGTGGTTCTGTTCCCGTGTCCCCGAGTGGGCCCCCTCGAATGTGTCTCCCCGGGGTACCTGCCTGTGGCATCTTACCGGGGCCCTACTGAAACGTCCCGCACTCTTCACCCCGGCCTCCCCGAGCCCCGCAGTCTCAGTGTGAGTGCGCCAGGAGACTGAGATCTCTTCCAGGGCTTTGGTGGTCCAGTGCCTGGTGCCCTATTTTAGAAGTAGTTTATTTGGCAAGTTATGCTTCTGCAGGTCAAGAACTGCCCCTTATGGCCACTCAAGTGACTTTTCTGTCATAAGCAAATGCCCGAGCCACCCAAATGCCAGCCTGCATGGGAAGAACATGGGACAGGTGTTCGGTGTGACTGGGACTGGGCCACATGGGACCTCGCCACACAGCAAGCCTGTGTCAGGGCTTCAGACAAGAGCTGCCCCCTTCCCGCCTCAGGGGGCCTGGGAGCGCACCTGGGGGCAGCTCGTGAATAAAGTATTTCTCTTTCACCAGCCCAGAAGTGTGCGCTCACCCTAAATCCAAAGAAGAGAAGTGAATCTTTTCTTTTTAATTTGAAACATCTTCCTGTTGTTTTTTTATAGATCTCTCCTCCGAAAAGAAAGTCGCCCAGTAAGCCGTGTGCGCGAGCAGAGGGGTGCGCGGGCGCGGGGAGCACCAGGCCGGGGCCCCGCTCTTCCGGGCCCTGTGGCTCATGTCTTCGGTCCGGCTGCGTGTCTTCTGCCCCGCCACCCTGTGCTGTTCCCTTTGGCGTGGATGGGGGAAAAGGCTTGTGACAGCTGAGAGCCAGATCAAGTCTGCGGGCCAGGATTCTGTGACCCACGGCACGGCCAGGCGTGTCCTCGAGATGAGACTGGCAGGCAGAGGACACGCTGCGCCCCGGGACCCCTGAGCACATGGCTGATGGGTTTATGGGGTGGCTGTACGGTTTCTGCAAGTCCCCGTGGGGAGCAGCCATGCTGCCTGTTGACGCACGTGTCTGTGCCCCGGGGGGCCGTCACTGCGGTGGTTTGTCCTTCCCTGCTCCCTGGTTCATATGGGGGCCCAGGTCTTGGGCCGGTTCGACTCGACTCGAGGGTCCGTGCGTCTCTGGGGGCCGGCGACGCTGTAAGCAGGACTGAGGACGTTGCACCCTCCTCAAACCACATGAGTGGCTCCCCACGAACAAAGGGGAGAGAGTTGAGGCGATTCCCTACGCAGCTGGGTGCCTGCTTCATGCCAGGAGGAAGGATGACGGAAGGCACAGTCCCAACCTGGCGGGTCCTGCTCAGGGGCGTGCACACCTTTGCACAGAAGTGGTTCCGAAGTCTGGGGATTTGCAGTTAAATCTGCGTTGTTTTTTTGTTTGTTTGTTTGTTTGTTACCCCTCTGTGGATTTGAGTAGTTATTAATAAAGAGCATTACCCTGACTTCTCAAACCAATTAAAATGAAAAACGAATGCATCCAACTTTTATTGCCATGAAATTACTTGGTGGCAGGACAGGTGTCTGAGGATTGGGCGGATTTGGAAGCATGAAGTTCGTCCGTTTACTAAACATGCTGCCAGGACCCCACGGAGACTCTCTGGGAGGCGTATGAGACCCACAGGGGGCAGGGCTGCGAGAAGCATCTGAAACCACGAGGCCCAACGGCCAAGGCCGCAGGCACGTGGAACAACCCTGGCGCGACATGGGGACGGCCCGGCATCAACGTCCACAAACTGCGCCGCGTTGTTCCAACTGGAGCTTTTTATGTTCAGTTTGCGGAAACACTGAAGTGCCAGGCGGAAGGCAGGGGCGGAGCCTCGCTCGGAAAGTCGAGCCCTCTGTGCCCCCGTCTGCTCCTCCCGCCTCTGGACTCGGAGGATTGGCCTTCTCCTGCAGGAGTCCCCGAAAGTTCTGTTTTTGCCGCTGCCTGGTACAGGGACCAGCCGTTCCTGGGCAGCCCTTCAGTGTAAGTGGGTCAGAACAACAACAGAATGGAACAAGTCAGTGACCCCAAAACATTTTGGCATTAAAAAATTCCTATTTTCTCAGATTAGTGAAAAAGTCATAGTGAGATCAACGTCCAGCTGTGGGTTAAGTGTCCAACCGAGGTGCGCCCCGAAGAATGAAAGCCAAGCCTGCGTACCAGAAGCTTCTCTCGGTGGGCTCACCGTACACAGCGATTTAGCGATCCTGTTTCTATTACCGAAGTCACCCGATTCCTGATTTGCAAGTGGCCAAAAGTTGGCAGGATGTGCACTGGCTCATGCCACAGGAGCAGGGCCGACTTAAGTGGGACCCGATTTAATCCGAACCCCCAGTGGCTGAGAAGAGGACCCCTTGCCCAGACCACCACTCTGACCCTAGAAGAGAGACGCAGGCACTTCATCTGCGAACCATTTTTTCCCCAAAGAAAAACTACCCTTTATTTTGATATCATTCCTAGTTTGCCAGGATTCTGATAAGATGACAGAAATCTGTCTTTCCCATAAAACATTAAAGGTTAATCCTAGCACATGGATTAATTATTTGCAAATTTCTCGAAGTTAAAATGGCGTTTTTCAATATAAGGAAGTGGAGGGTTCAAATTAAATTAGGTCTCCCTTAACCTGGGTTTTCTCCCATTCCATTAGCGCTTGCTCAGGGTCCGGCTCCTGGGTGTGTTGCCCGTGTCCATGGTGACGTGAGGATAGAGTCATTCTGCAAAGAGCAAAGGGCCTCTCCAGGACAGCAGGGCTAGGGGAATGAGGGCCATAGCTCTGGCATCCAACAGCAGCCCTGGAGCCTCCCTGCATCTCACGCACCAGCTGTGGGAAACCACGCAGTTTCCTCCTGGGCGAGCTACTGGGAGGCCAAGCCGAGGGCAGCAACGGGGCAGCCCCTGCCGGGCACAAGCGGAACCCGGTCGGGTGCTTTGTGGTGGTGATGTGTCCGCACACTGGTCTCAGCTCTTCCCTCTGTGGCCTCACATTTGGATTTCACTGTGAGCCATTGTTCGAGATCTCGAAGTGGTCTGTCTTTTGTGGGGCCATACCCACGTCCCCTGACTTTCTCAGGGAATGAAGAGCAACTCAAAGGCAACAGTGTCAGGCAACCGTGTTATAGTGGCACGTCAAGCGATAAGTAGACTCATCGCCAGTGTCACGTCGAAGCCGCACCCAACACATTGGCCTGCATTTGAGTAATTCCTTGACACAGGGGCAGACATATTCCAGAGGGCTGACGGCGTTAGAAAGCTAGTGCTAGCGATTTAGTTGTTGTTTGACGTAATAAAGTGAATGGCAGATTTCCAACCAAACACCTCCAGGTAGAACTGAATTCAAAACCTTGTAGCAACGGGAGACGGATCACCAGGCCGAGAACCTGCCCGTGGTTCCCAGGCAGCAGAGAACCGGCAAAGGTTTCTCACGTGGGAGGTTGTGACGCCAGCAATGTCACCGGTTCTCGGCAATTCCCAGGCTACGGAAGTTCTCGAGTTCCCCCAATTTTTGGTGGTGTTTTAATTTCCCTTTAAGTTGACATTCAGTGTTATTGGTATGAGTTTCAGGTGTACAGCATAGTGGTTAGGGAATCCTATGCTTTACACAGTGGTCCCCGATATTTCCAGTCCCCACCCGGCGCCACCCACGGTTTTTACAATATTCCCGACTACGTTCCCTGTGCTGTACTTTTCGTCCTCGTGCCTATTTTGTAATTTCCCATCCGTACTCCTCCCTCCCTTCGCCCTTTTCCTCCGGCTCCCCCACCTGCCCGCCCCCCCCCTCCGCCTCTGACAGCCACCAGTCTGCTCTCTGGGTCCAGGAGTCTGTCTTTGTTTTGGTTGTTCATTTACATGGTTCTCTAGACCCTTTGCACAAAGTGAAGTCGCATGGTATTTGTCTTCCTCAAATAGGTAAAGAATTCAGGTCAAGTTTGCAGATACATGCTTGTATTCATACATAAACATTCAATAAAATCGAGAAGCCAGGAAGATGTGCAACGCATATTCTGTGACTGCTCATACTCCAGACATCCACATTCCTCCAGGAATACGCCTTCTGTAGTCCGAAAACTTGACAGAACGGTGTCTCCCGATTCTAAAAATCTCAAGAATTTGTTTCTGATATTAGGCAGCAATATCACGCGTCGTCGGTAGGTGGCGCCACTTAACGTGATTTATGAGAAAGTGGAAGTTTCTGAGTTCGACGGGAACTAACGTCAAAGTGAGTGTCATAAATGTAGAAAACGCATGAAAAAGTGGATTCACTTACGCTAGGAACACTTTCCACTAGGAATCCAGAGAACGTTACGTCCCGAACGCTGCAACAATGCCTCTGCGCCATCTAGTGCCGGCCGTGGAGGGTCTTTTCGCAGAGACGACCACCCCGGGGCGCGGGACCCGCTGTCAGGACAGTGGCGTCGCGTTCGGCTCTGCAAGGTTTTAAGATAAAAAGACAGAATTGTTCCCAAATGGACTGAGATGATTCTCTCTTCTTTAAGGAAAAAAAAATCCTGGCGACTTGCTGCGGTGGGAGACACGGGGGTCTGGACTCGCGCAGGCCTGAGTTCAAGCCCAACGCCCCCAGGGGCTGCGGGGACCATTCTCGGCCTTTCGCTGCTTGTGTTTTGAGCCACAGAGTCCATCTCTTAATTTGAAGCCTTACACTTCTGACAACGTCTGGGGGGAGATTAATAATGTATATAAATCACCTGGCACATAGTAGGGATTCCCAAAACCATAGTTATTAGCAGTAGATGCGTTTCAGCAAAGCCTCAGAACCTACATTACCCCCCAGCGTAAATATGGGAGGACAGAACTTTATTATTAATAGTTGTAACATTAACGTTAATTTTAATGTATTCGAATGCGCTGTGAATCTAATATTTAAGAGGCAAGTATTTCCATAGCAAATCAAATTCCATATAACTTTTTATCTTGTTGGAAAAGTGAAATTGTACTTAAATGAGCTAGTCTGGGGGCGAAACCCGAGGGCAGGAAAATTAGCGGTTTCCCCAAATTAGCGTTCGGATTGAAGGTCACCCATTAACAGACCAGTTGAAGTGCGGAATGCCCATTAACGGCTCCTGGGAACCATCACTGACTGCAGCGTCCTCCAGGGCAGTGCCGGGCTGCTGGGCACACGGTCTCCTGAAGCGTCTGGCCGTTGAGGAAAGGACAGCAACAGCTACTTCTGTTTCCAATTATTCCGGTGATTTATTCACGGCCAGACAAGCCCCTTAATCCAGGAGGGCTTCAGTAACGCTCCTGCGGCTGGCCGAAGTGCGGCGGCGGTCCTTTTGATTTCAGACCCGCAGTCCCCGGGCCTGCCTGTGGACGTCTCCAGGACTCCGGGCTGCGCTGCTCCCTGGGTTTGCTTCCAAGTGACAGAACACGTTGGATACCGGTTAATACGAAACTCAGAGTGCACTCTCCTGCTGCTGATGGGCTGGACAAAGTGGGGGACCGAAGACCCTGCCACGCCCTCTGTGAGCCTGTGGCCTGTCATTTCAGTGTTTTCTTGTTTGGCCTCCACCATCTCAACACACTCGTCATAGTCTCTGATGTGAAAGGCCCGTCAAGAGGAAAGGGTGGGAACAGCATGGACCACAGTTTCAATGAAATAACCCACGGGCTGGGTGCTTCTTTGAAACGTTTTAAAAATGCGACTTTTCACTGCAGGACTCTTCATGACTGGAGATACCTCTCCCTCAGGAGAGTCCTGTTAAAGACTTTATTTATTTACTTTTAGAGAGAGGGGGAAGGAGGTAGAAAGGGAGAGAGATATCCATGTGGTTGCCTCTCATGCGCCCCCTACTGGGGACCCGACCCACAACGCAGGCATGTGCCCTGACTAGGAATCAAACCGGAGGCCCTCCTTTTGCAAGCCGGGGTCCAATCCACTGAGCCACACCAGCCAGGGCCAGTGGAGTTCTTTAATCCTCTCAGGTCAACTCTAACTACAGCCTCTCTCGCCGCCTTTTCTTCTGCTGTCTATTCATTCAACATTGACCTCGTCGTGGGAACCGCCAAGGCCACATCTCGAGTGCCCGTTCCGCAGTCGGCCACCTTCCCCGGGCTCTTCGGTCCTGTGTGCGCCTCTCTGGTCGTCCACGCCCTTCCACGCAGTCCGTTCTTGTATTAGTTTCCTCCTGATGGTCCTTGAGTCCCGCGTCTTCGCCTGTGTGTGGCATCTGTTTAACACAGCTGACGGCACCCACAGTGACAGGACCCGCCCACGACAGGACCAGAGGAGGACAGTCCCCTGGTGCGTGGGGCGTTTTGACCCAGAATCTACCTGTGCGGGAGGGTCGAGGTGGCCGAGAGTGAGAGACCACAGACAGCCAGGCTGGCGTGTGCCAGGGGACACCTTCGCGGTCGCGGTCCGAGCCCTCTCCACCCCTCCCCCACATCTCCGCCCCCACGTCTCCCGCACGCCCAGCGCTGTTCAGCCTGAGCAGGAGCGGTCCCTCTGGACAGACCCCTGGCAGGGCACGTGTCTTTCGAAGGGCCCCCGGGAGGACAGAATGCAGGCTGACGACCTTCCCCTGGGCCCGCATGGCCCTCAGCACTCACCACCTGCAGCAGGGGCTGCGGCTCAGGGGTGCACCCAGCCACGGCCTGCGCAGGCGCCTTCGCTTCTGCGAGAGCTGCACCACCGGACCCGCGGCGCCCCCTGTCGGTCTTCCCCGTTTCCTCCTGCTCTGTCCAGGGCAGAGCCGGACTCCAGCACCAGGGGTGCAGCCGCAGGCCGGGCGCGGGTGCCTCTCGAAGGCGCCTGGGTGAGATGTTTTCTTTGTGTAACATTCTGGTCTGAAATATGTGCTGTTTCCTCTTGATCAATTGCTTCGCTTCCTCATATGTTATAGTAACCAGATTTGTTGATTAAAATATCTAGGTCATTTGTGATTGGTCAAAGGCAGCACTTGCTTCCATTTCTAGGTCCACATGGAAACAAGCTGTAACCTTGTGATCTTCTCTTAACGCTGAGGCCGTTAAAAGAAAAGGCTTTTAGCAGTTGCAATCGAAGATCTGTGTCCTAGTCGTCTTACTACGTGGAGTAATCCAGCAATCGCCACGAGATGGCGCTATTGTTTCAAAAGAAGGCGACGCCGTTTGGGGAGTTGTTTTGGAAAAACATTTCTTCTGGAAGTTACATAGTTAAAAACTTTAAAAAACCCAACTAAGTCGTTTCTTTTTATATAAATGACACTAGCATTTACAATGCATGCCATTGGACAGTACGTATTCTGAAAACTTTTGCGTCTCTGACACGAGAAGTTCAGTGACAAATTATTTTTTTTAAACTTTTCCCCCCTATGTACCTGACGGGCTAAATGACAACAAATGAAAACAGCTTAGTTATCAAACGTGTCTTAGGATCCACGATTCATAGAAGTTAAATAAAAAGCTAGTGTGCTTAACAAAGATGAAACTGCAAGTGTGGAAACACACACACACACACACACACACACACACACACACACATGAAGTCTGACCGGGAATGTCGGTTAGTCATGTCTGCCAGTTCTCCCAGAAACAGTATCTTTGTGTATCCACACATTCCTGCCCCACACACGACTGTGCTTCAAGTGCATATTTTACCTATTTGCTAATGCAAACAGCACAGTAAAGTCGCAAATTCCATTCTGGGCCTGTTGAGGTTGCCAACAGGAATATAAAAATTCTTTTTATTAGCTCAAATTTGTCATGATTTGCCCTTAGTATACTTAAGGCAGCGTCTAGTGCAATGTCTTGTTGTTACTGTGAGTCTATGACTAATACTTTTGAAGTATGGACTTAATGCCTTAGAGCTATTAAGTGTTACAATTAAACAGGCATTGGAAGCAATGATTAACTTATCTTTGCCAAGTGCAATTCTGAAGGAGCAAAGTTATGACACAATGTAACTCAGGGGCTTCCAACCGCCAACTTAGTGACAGGCTTCCCCCCGGTTCCCGCGAGCGTCTGCTTTCAACAGTTGATAAAGAGAAATCAATCATTCCCTTTGAGGGCGTATTTATTGGAAATATCAAAGAGCGAGTGTTTCACAGAGCCCAGACGAGTTACCATGATGTCATTCAAAGTGCAGTAAGCTTTTTTTCTCTGTAAAGCTGAGGGAAATGTTTTAAACATTTAAATTGAAGTAGTTATAACACTTTCTTACATTTTTTCAAAGCCTTCAGTCAAAAAATATTTTTTTAAAGCTTTGAGAGTAAATATTCTTTCTTCCTTACATAATTGACTTAAGGGAAAGCTTTAGCAAATCCGTTAGTTTCTTAAGGACTAAAAATAGTAATTTCCTATTCTTCCCTTAAGTCTCTTGTCAAATGGAGTCTCAGACCTCGGGGTTTGGTTTGATACTGCGTTGTCGTCCACAGATGAAAGCCATGCACACCCCGGGAATCTGACCTACACAGTCCTCGTCCTTGGAAACGTCTCACGGCTCCCTTTGCAGTCCTCCAGCTGGACAGCTACCCCAGTCGGCCCGGCTGTGGGCTGGTCAGCAGTGGGAGGGACCGCACTCGGCGTTTGGGAGCGGCGGTGGAGGTGGGAGTGAACTAGACCCCCAGGTGACCCCGCGCGGGCAGGGACGCACAGGCCTTCGCTTGTGCTTCCTCCCAGTCACCGCTGCGCCCGTTCGTTGATATTGGGCAAATGTGTCGTGTACCATTGTTAGCACTCGGTGTTCTCCGGGTCTTTATGTTTACAAGGCTGTCGTACCTCTCTAACTGGATTTCCAAATGCTGCATTTTTCGACCGTAGCTCCCCACCGCCCACGGAACACTGCCCCCGAGCCCGGAGGGGAGCCCGTGGGCTGCTGTGTGAGGCTGTCCCGCGGTCCTCACCGAGGTTCGCTGCTGCGATTCCCCGCAGCTCAGACCTCCTTCGGATCCGGTCTGCACACCATTCCCTAACCGTCACCCTCTCCTCTTACCTGACGTTCATCTTTGCACCTGAAAGCCCTTATCACACTGTCCCCCGGGACCCAACCTGTCACGGTCTCTTCCTCCTGTGACCGGCAGGGACCACCTCCCCCTGGTGAGGGCCTCACAGCCTGCCACACCCTCCGTCCCACCTCCCGTGGGTTCCCTGCCTCTGGCTCTCGCCTCTCCTTTTTTTTATTAGCTTCTCGCCATCAGCAGGGAGACAGGCTGAAGTCTCCCCCTTCCTTCCCCACCTGGTACAGTCTCTCCCCTGAGCAGCCCACCTGCTTGGACGGGTTTTCTCCACACGCTGTGCTCCCGCTCGCTGCTCCCACAGCCCCTGACCTCTGTGACCTGGTTTCCATCCCCGTCAATCAGGGGAGACTGTTCCCACGAGGGACGCACCGGCCTCCCTCCTGGTTGTGGAGTCCGGGGCAGACTTGGGCAGCCTCTTCTCAGTGGCCTCCCTCCGTCACCGGGCACTGCTGGCCACTGTCTCCTCTCTCGGCGCCTCTTCCCCGAACAGCTGTGACTCCGTGTTCCTGGCTTCCGTCCCCCTCCGAAAATGTGGACGTGGGTCCGAGTCTGCCCTTGGTCTTCTTCCGCTCTATGCCCTGGACAGCTGTCCGGCCCCAGAGAAGTGGGGCTACTCTTCCAGCTTCAGACCTGAATGCCGCCGCCGGCCAGACCTGCCTGTGTTGAATGGCACACCTGCCCTCCGACAGCATGTCCCCCGACAGACGCGTCAGGTCCTCTCCCTCCACTCGCTGCTGCCTGGCGTTTGCTCCTCGTCAGTCGAGAGACAGGGGCATCCATCCAGGTTCCCGAGTCGGAGACCAGAGCTTCCTGCCTGCGCTGCCCCCGTCTCTCACTCCAGACGCCCCGTAGAGTTTGGGGCCTCTGTGTGGGGGCCTGTCTCCCCAGCCGCTCGCCCACAGCCATGGCCACGCCCACCCTAAGTCCCCCCCTGGGCGTCTGCCGCGATCTTCTGACCCGTCGTCACTTGGCTGCAGTCTGGGTTTCGGGCAATTTTTGTTCCACACCGAAGGCTGAGTGAGCCCGACAAACACCAGGGAGACCACCTGGGTTCAGCACACTGACCCCCCAGCGACTCACAGGATGGAGCCCAGCTTCCTGGGGTGGGTCATGGTTGTGCCCCTGATCGGGCTGCGGCCCACTCCTCTGGCCCCCTCCAACCGCGGCCCTCCAGCCCTCTGTTCCCTCCACACGAGGTGTGTTCCCTCACCTTGCTGCCACCATGGTGCACGATCACCGTTATTCTCAACTGTCGGCCTCGTGGTGGGGTTGGCTCCTCCACCAAGACTCTGCTCACATGCACTGCTCCCCCGACCCCCGGAAAGGCCTCACTAACCCACACACGTGGGCCACGTAGTCATTCATTCCCGGAGCTTCCGGTTGCATCTCGCACTTTATAAGTCGCACTTGACCAGTCCTGCTTGTTTGCACGCCTGCCTGCTCGTGAACTGGTGCTTGGGGACTGTGTCTGGTCTGTGCACGGCCCAGTAACCACAGCGCCTAATGCGGTGCCCGGTCACAGTGACCTCTGTGTGGTGAAGCGATCGCAGGTGTTCGAGACGCGTGGAACACAGATGAGTTTGGAAAAGTGACCGAACCTGCCATATTGGGAGGACACCCAGTGGGTGCGATTGCTTAGGCAGTTTGTTTTGTTTTGTTTTTTTCCGTGTGATTAACTGTATAAGGTGACAAGGATCGCAGCTACGCCAGGCAGTTACGTGGTCACACATGTGAGCCACACGGTGGAGGAGCAGGGTGGTGCTGTCACCCTGGGCTCTCCCAGAGCCACAGCCCAGACCGCCTGCACGGATGCCACACCCGGCCTTCGGGGCATTGGCCAGGGCCGTTCAGAGAATTGGAGTCAACGAGCCAAACGTGGGGAGTTCTGCCCATTCTGTGAGTGTAAGCTGAGCCCGTGTGAGTATTTACACACTCACACGCACAGTGGAGAAGGAATGTGTCGTCGATGATACGGAACTACGGGGGAAATCACTTCACTTCGTGCTGGGCAATTCTAGCCATTCACAAACTGGAGCGAATCTTTCAGCCAAGTGCAGAGAATCAGGGAACACCCTTAACTGCCCAGATGGCGAGCGGCAAGGAGCCAACACGCAGCCTCCAGCCTCAGTCCTAGGGCCCCCAGTGCCTCCCTGGCCCCAGCTGGAGCGGGCAGGGTCTCCCCCAGCCCACAGGGGAGGGAGCAGGCACCCGAGAGGCCGGCTGCCACGCCCCCAGAGGCAACCCTCCCGACCCCGCAGGATCCCCTGCTGCCCAGTTCCCTCCCATCACCCCGTGGGGTGGGCGTGGCTGGCCAGCCTCCTGTCCGTCACTCACGGGGCTGTGAGCACCCCCGGCCTGGCTCAGAAGTTCTGGGTCTTTAAGTTTTGGGTCTTGGAACATGGGGAACACACTTTGAGGATGCAGGTCGTCTGGCTCAGACGGTAGAACAGTTTTAAAAGATCAAACCTTTCCTGGGACGACAACATTAAAAAAACAAGTAAAGTCAGTGGGTGAGTTTTCTGGGCAATTTCAATCTCCATTGTTTGTGGGGCCCCGAGCCGGTCCGAAGGTCCAGAGTCTCCAGCGAGCAGGGCCCGAGAGCCCCTCGCGACGGGCGGCAGGGACTTTGGGACCAGGAACACGCAGCCCGCCGCTGCCCTCCACGGTCGCTTCGTGTGTGATCTTGATGGCCCTGAGTGTCTTTAACCGCAGTCAGGTACCGAGCAGTCACCACAGTGCGATGAGCCGGTACCATAAACTCAGCCCCCGGCCAGGACGAGGTGCTGGGAAACCGCGCAGGGGACGCTCAGGCTTTCTGTCCGCCTTTGTCTCCTGCATTCCTGCAACACGTTTTAATGAACTGACCGGTCTGTTTAGTTAGTGCCGTTCCACCCCCTCCCTGCCCCCGGCCCCCGGAGGGGCTTGGGTGACCGGCACCTCGGCAAGGGCTCCTGCAACATGGTCGACTCGGGGAAGCCCCCAGACGAACTTGTTAAATGAACATCCTTTAGGAGGCAGACACTGGCCCACCCTGAGCACGTCCACACACTGGGCTTCCCACCTTCTGCCTCTCACCCCCGGCTCTGGCCTCCCGGGCTTTCTCAGGAAGCCCCGCCCAGCTCATCGGGGAGGCGGGGCCTCTGCCTCTGCCGCACTCTTCACCCCTCCCGGCACTTCGCTCAGACTTGTTTTGGAAAGAGCACTTAGGGTCACCAGAGGAACAATTTTCCCCCCACTTGTCTCCGCCCACCACCCACTGCTCTCCACACCCAGGACACGCACTTCTCCGTGTGAGACCTCGCTGTTCTTCGCCTGCGTACGCATCCACGGGGGCCAACAGCCCAGCGCGGTAACAAGAGAGTGGGCTTCGGGCAAGACAGAGTGAAGACAAGCCGTGCCCTCATGGTCCTTTTCAACTGTTCTGTTGGCTACGGGGCCTTTCTGCATCTCACCCTCTGCACCTGCAAAATGGGGAGAACACCCGTTTGTGATACTTTGGGGAAGATTGCAGGCAACGCATGGGGGGTCCCGGCCCTGGACTAGGAGAGAAGGGCTATCGCTGGTGCAGGCATTGCTGTTTACTGCATGGGGCACTGGGAGACTGTGTGTCCACCAGGGTAGGTCCCTGCAGGGGCGGGCCCATGGCCCAGAGCCCCGCCTGGAAACTCCGTCTCAGAAGGACAGACGTGTCCTTCTGCCCGGCCTGTTTCGTGTTCCTGAGCACACGCGGGCACCTCGAGGTGTTGCAAGAACAGTGTGGACGAAGACCTCGTTTTCACCCCAAGTTTCCGTCGATTGGAGGCCGAGGAAGTCAGACAGTCCCACCCTCGGCCGTGTGTGGACAAACCAGAAGGGCCTGCCTGTCCCTCAGCCTCCCCGGTGGAGGGGGGACCGCACCGGTGGCAGCCGGGGAAGCCGTAAAGGTGATGTAGATGCAAAGCTCCGTGCGCTCGTTCCATTTCCACTCTGGACACTTAATATACAAACTCCGTACAAAATTCAGGAAACACACACTGTGCAGTGAAAGGCTGGCCCTCCCCCACGCCTGCCCGGCGCTCAGAGCCCCCACTAGGGGTCCTTGGGTTCTTAAAGCCCGTCTACTAGGCAGCTTTTACACGGCACGGCCCCACGCCTTCCTCCAGCCCACGGTCCCACTCAGCACCTGGAAAGCCAGGCCCCTCCCCCTCCCCCGCCAACCCAGGGCTGACGCCGATGGTGGGCCTACCCGCCCTGTTAACTGCGTTTACTATTGAGAGACCCTCGGTCGCTGAGGAAGGTTCGGTCACAGGCCTGAAAAAGTCCTCGTTCTCCGCACACGGGCCCCAAGAAGCACAGAGTCCAGGCGAGGCCCAAGTCACGACATCTGCTCGGAACGGTAAGAAGTAAGCGGCCCCCATCCCCACCAGCGCTGTATGCACTGGCTCCGGTGTTTCACGTTGACCTCCCACGTGCCCTGGCCCAACCTGGACGCGTGCGACACGATCTGGATTTTCCTGCACTTGTCTGAAGCGAGTGTGTTCAGCGCGCTCCTGGTCTCCGGCTAACTTCCCCGTGTGAGACTCACACCCAGCCACAGTCCCGGCTCCTGGCACTCCCACTAAAGGCAACAACGGCAGGAAGCTCTTCCGCACCTTTGGGGCAAAGTCTACGCTTCCCACAGTGCGTGGTTTTCATATCGGAGTCTCTCTGAACTTGAACTGTATCGAGTGCCTGTCGTGAGCCCGGAACCCCCTCACACACTGGCTTGTTTAAAGCCTGCGGGTGCGTGCATTCTGAACTGAAAGTGAGCAAGGCTGTCGTGTTCTTGTCTTGTCGCCTGTGTCACTCTTTCATCACTCGATCACCAATTTTCTTCAAAAAGAATGGGGCCGATGTCAACTTCGGGATTTCTTGTCAAACAGGAAACACAGAGTGCCAGCCAGGGTCCAATCGGAAGGGCTGAGGTCCCATGCTCTGTTCTTTAAACGAGAAGTCAGAGTCACCGGGCACCGGGGAGGTGGGAGGGCTCGCTGAGGGAGCCCTGAGGCCTCAGAGCGGCGTGGAGTAAGCAGCGGCGCCTCCCTCTCTGCGGAGTGGACACGGGACACAGGTCCCTGGGCTCCGTCTGAGCTGAGGGAGGCTCGGACGCCTGGGAGGCCCACACTTGTCCCCTCCCCCTGCTGTCCTGGGCGCCCCTGTCCACTGTTCTCCTGCCTCCTTAGGGTCTCAGAGGGGTTCCCACCCCCTCGGATCAGACAGGACCCCTCCTGCCTCCCACCTCCGGCTCAGGGACAGCAGCACCACGTGCAATAGTATCTCAGCGGGTCCATAGCAAATATTTTATTTATTTTAACGTGTATGAGAAAAAACCTCCAGCTCGTGAAACAGATATTACTGTTTAGGTTGTCAATTTCCACGTTAAATAAGCTATTCTAAAACAGAAGGTCTGCAGTTTAAACAAATCAAGTAAGGAATGGTGGAGGCCGTGTTTAAACTTGGGAAATGCCGGGGACATTCTGCTCTAAGGCTGGCTCGCTCCCCCCCGGTGCCCACGCGCGGTGCAGGGTGCTTTCCCTCCTGTGCCACGGGCTCCCCGCCGACTTCCAGACCCTTCCCAGTGCAGCTTCCTGTCCCCCTCCTTCCCCTCCAACTGCCCGTGCAGATCCAGCACTTCTTTGGGGTCCTCCTTCCTGACTGGTGGTGACATGGAAATTGTGGGCACAGGCCCCTCTGCTCCCCCGACCCCCCCAAATGTCATTGTCCCCACTCTGTTTTGACTTCTTGCTAGGTAAATATTGGCTTTAGGATGTCGCCTCTAGAGTTGGTGCTAAGTCGCCCCTTTTCCCTGGGACTTCTCAACCCCTGTGACAGGGGCATTTCTCCTCATTTTCTTTTCCTTCCTCTTCCCCTCTCAGACCCTCAGCCTCCAAGCCCCGGGGCCGAGGGGCTGCAGCTCAGCTCATTTCACTGCCCGTCGTACTTGTCCGTCTCTCTCGACCGTAGATCCTTACCCACTGTCTCTTGTCCTTGTCACCTTTCTCTCCCCACCACCCCATCTCTCATTGCCTTTCGCCTCTGCCTTGTTGGCCTTGTCTGCTCTCCTGTGTCTGGCCACACGGGCCCTGGCACATGGGGAAAGGGCGCCGGAGCCTTGGAAGGGGGTTTGTGAAGGTGAGCGAGGCAGGCATCCCGGCACTTCTGACGTTCTCCCTGACCCGGGGCCCTGCTTGGTTTGTGCGACTTATCCCCTTAAGAACATTCTCACTCACAAGAAACTACCCCACTTCTGGTCTAGAACTGATTGGATGTGAGATTACTTCTGGTTCTTGAGTGAGACTCTCTGTTTAACACGAATCACATGTTCCTCAGAGATCAGCGTGCACTTTCCCACACAGATAAGGTTCTTTGGAAAAGTCAAAACCAAAGGATTTTCCTACGTTTTGACAGATACACAAATGAGTTCTTTGGAGTTTAGGGTTTTCGGCGACCTCTGAGTCCCCACCTCCTTGAATTTTCATGGTGTTGTTCTCTTCTAACTGCAGAAGAATATCCCACCCTTACATCTGTGGTTTGTTCACGACGGGAATGCCCTCGGATTTCGACTGAGTCGTTTAAGGGCTGGGGATTGGAAGGGAGAGAAAAACACCTGGATTATCGCATCGCTAGACATTCGGGGCTTGGACTGTAGAGAGTGAGGAATGAAATGGTGGGGAGACACGGGAGGGACCTTCGGGGTTCTCTGGTGGTCATACCTCATGGGGAGAAGATGTCGTCCGAGGTGGAGGAGTGGGGAGGCCCTAGACCAGGTGCCCTGAGCCTGCGCCCGCGGGAACCCGGCTCTCCCTTTGTGGCTCTGCGTGGCCAGAGACGCTGGACTCTGCTGGGGGGGAGCCGTTTCCCCCCTAATCCTGGGACTCAGTTACAAGCTATTACCTAGAATCGGAGGCTGGACTCCTGCTAAGTGGCCTGATGTAACGCAGTTCTTTTCTCCAACAGAGCGGAGGGAGAATGGAGGTGTGCTCAGGCACGAGGGCGGCCCGTTTCTCACCGCCCTGCACGCGCAGGACTTCGCCGTGACAGGGACTGGCTCTCGTGGTCCAGTTCCAGGGTGGGACTGGACCCGGCCGGCGCAGTGAGCATCGGCGCGCTTCTTTCCTAGTCGTACTTTTAAAAGCAGACGTGTGACGAGAGCCGGCCTTCCCTGGTCCCTTCCCATCAGGAGTTTCATGTATCGGAGTCTGATAACACACTGAGAAGCTTAACAGAATTGAAAAGTAAGGTTCCTCTGTTCAAGACAAGTTTATTTCCTCAAAGGGAAGTTTTCTTTTATGCCAAATGAGTAGGAAATAGTTGAAGGTGGATGTTCGTGTGGCTGGACCCGGTTCATTCTGGAATTCTTTAGTTCATTCCGCACAACTGCGAGGGATACTATGAATCCGTTCCAAAAGGGGAGAGGGCAGGGTTACGGGGAAAAGGGGAAAAAGCCACTGGCCGGCTTCAGATTTCTTCTCAGCACGAAGTGTGACGAGTTCCGGCGGCCTCAGTGGGCTCACCTGTGAAATGGGATTCCAAACCAGACCCGCCGCCACCATTCCGTGGGGACCCAAGGCCGGCATAGCACCAGGTCGCAGAAGCCACTGCCTGAGAAACAGGGCCTGGGCCACCAAAAGGTTGAGAGGAAGGCCTTTAATTTTTGAGTAATTGAGCTCCTGGTAATGGAAACTGGCCGGATCTAAGATTCACATAGTCGATCTCTAGTTCTTCTGAGCGGCACGTGTGCAGAGTTTAGACATTGCCTTAGCCCTCCCAGCCGTACGACTGCTTGTGGGTACGCTGATGTGTTAACTACCTTTGGGAAGGACCTGTGCTGTGTCCTGCGAGGTCACATGGGTTTCAGGGAAGGGGCTCGGGCAGCTACCTAATTGGCCCAGAGCCTCTGGCTCGGCCTCCGGACGAGGCCTGAGATGTGTGTGTCTGTGGTGGCTGGGTCAGCACACTTCCACACACAGTGAGTGTGTCCGCGTACCAGCAAGGGGCCACCGGACTGTGTACATCATGTGCGGAAACCCTCCTGCAGGAAGTTGCCATCGGTAAGACAGCGCCAGGACAAGAAGGGGGGCTCGTGAGATGGACAGTGGAGGGGTTCTGAGTCCCTGGCGCGGTGGCCCAGGAGCTGGTTGGACGGAGGGAGGCCCAGAGCCCAGCCTGGCCTCTCACGTCTCCACACCTCAGTTTCCTCCTCCGAGAAATGTGAAAGTTCGTGGCTTTTCCACTGGGCGTTCAGGGAATAACTGGGACAGAAATGGTGAAGGGGGGAGTACTAGCTACAGTTGTACATTTCGTCACACGTGAAATCACTCCTCCTCACGGACAGGTTTTGAATGACCCCATTCCCTTCCCTTTTGTCACCGACTGATGGCTTTCTGACCGGTAGGAGCGAAAGTGTGATGTGTCGGGCACTTTACATATTCAAGCAGTTTAATTCAGACCCTGACCCTATCAGGGAAAGTTTATTATCCCCATTTTATAGGTGAGAAGACAGAGCCTCGGAGGAAATAGGTAGCTTTCCAAGTTCGCAGCGTCCCCAGGTGGTCACCAGGTGGTCCTGTGACGCAGCAGCCCGTTCTGTCCACTCTGTCTGACGCCACGAGGCCTCGCGACGTCTGAGGGACGAGCTGCTCTGCGTCATCACACAGCCTTGGCGGGGATGACCTCACTGGCCCGACACCACCAGGCTCCGGAGCGAGATGCCCGAGGGGAAGACTGTGCTTTCTGGCTGCGCCCCAACAAGCCTCAGGGCGCAGAAAACAGAGCAGCTCTGGGGTGGTCCCAAGTTAGAGAAGCGGTCAGTCACACACCCGCGGACTCCCTGTGACAGCCGAGAACCTTCCCACCCTGTGTGACACTACAGTGGCCCTGTGTCGCCCTCACCTGTTCACTTCTGCGCACACAGAGTCAGTCCCTGTGCGCCCTGGCTGCTGGCGCCACCGTCGGCACGGAGCCCGGTGCTGCACGCGGCAGCCACGCGGCTGTGCCCAGCAGCCCGGACCGCGGGAGAGCGGCACGCACCGCGGGCTGGAGCTCCTTCCGCGCAGCCTGGGCGGCTCTGGGGAAACGTTTTCTGGGTGTGTCCAAAACTCGCTGGTTTCCCCATCAGGTAACTGACCAAGTGTAAAAGGCAACGAGTAAAAACGTTCACAGCAAATGCCACGAGTGAGCAGATATATACTTCGAAATCAAACAAACAGGGGCTCTTAGGGAAGAGGAGGCTTTGCTGCTTTACGGAGAGGCGAGCGGTCTCTGGGCAGCCTGCGACGCCAGGCCCCGGGGGCGGTTGTGTCCGTCTCTGCGCAGCAGGGCTCCTCGGGACCCCTCGGCAACCGTGGAGTCCTGGAGGGCCCCAAGCAGCTTGTGCGCCCATGGGTTACTTCTACCAGCATTCACTTTATTAGGAACTAAAACGGAAGTTTAAAAACCATTCCTGTAAAAATAACTGCACTATGCCTACTCTGTGTTAACACAAATAACAGAACCTTTTCTGAAAACAGCCCTCTGCTCCCCAGGAAACCACTCAGTGAGAAGAGCGGCGTTGTGTTCACTGTCCGCCAGTGTCTCCAACGTCCGGCCCTGCAGAGGACGGTCGGGGTCCCCCGTCACTTCTGTGTCCAGTCCGCGGCACCGTCGTTGGGTTCCGAGTGAGCGCGGAATGTGTGGGCTCACGCAGATTTGTCGCTGGAAAACGAAGCAGCATTCCAACAGTCAGCTTTTCAAGTAACTCTCGCTGGTCCTCCCTGAGGCGGCAAACCCTCTGCAAATGCTGGCTCCTTCGACCTTATCACTGCGACGTGGAACGAGAAATCGCGTCTGTTAGTTAAGGTCCGTTGGGCTACCTTGAGCTTCGAAAGGGCCTTCCACTCAGGCCTGATGTTAGAACATCCTGCCTCATCGGCCGATCGCAAAGTACTGGCCGTGTCCTGCGGACCTTCCACAGGCTGACACCTCCCGGCACAGGATGTCAACCGCCGTGTTAATCGGAAAGAGCACTGTCTTAACCAGGAAGACAAAGTATTGGGAAGCTTCAAGTTCATGCGGCAGCGACGAGTTTTTGAAACAATGTGTGCTCTACTCAAAAGCTCAGATTTTTCATTGAAAATGAATACTTCCAGTTGTTTACCTTGACCTGACAGGCCCCACTTTTTTTTTTAAATAAAAAGATGTCTGTCCGATCACCGAGTGGGAATACCCGAACTTTGTCTGTCAGCTGTTCTTTTACATCAAGCCACATCCGTGACCAAAGCAGCTGGTTCAGCTGGCACCTCAGTCCCGCGAGAGTCTGAATCAGGGCAGACCAGGTCCTTAGGAAGCAGCAGCAGAGGACGAGTCTGGTGTAGTCCCCACCCACCCGCCCCCCCATTTCACTGCTCTCAGTAGCGAGAGGGCAGCGCCAAGGGCTGGCGTTTAACAAGAGGAATACTTTTTATTGCCTCATCAAAGACAATCTGGAGTGACAGGGACTTTTGTGGCAGTGGGGATGACATCACCTGTGCTGATATCTTGGTGTCACCGCCCGGACCCACGCTCTGGGGCTGGCCCTCGCACCTGCCGTGGCTTTTGCCCTAATAGTGCCGATGTCAGCACGGTAAACTGGGCACGTGGCCGTCCCTGTGTGAACAGGGGGCTGGCGATGGCCGTGGGCCTCCCTGACCAGAGGGTTGCCCCGTCGCCCAGGACCGAGGACCACACTCCAGGGCCGCTGCCTCGAGACCCAGACTCGCACCTGACTCCTCGTCCACAGACTCAGATTACACTCTTAATTCTGTAGTAGATTCTTACCTCTGTTTTCCTGGGTTGCCTCTTTGTGCATTTCATCGTTTGAAAGTAAATTCAGACATAAATAGTCAAATCACTAACAAACACTTGAACATGATACACCACCTAGTCCTCACACCACATCTCTATGTCAGCTGTAATCTGTTCCGTTTTTACGCCGGGAGAAAAACGTCGCAGCTCCGCAAGGTTAGCCTGTCTGTCTCACGGCAAATAATCACGAGTCTGGAATTAAACCCAAGTCTGCCTGAGTAAACAGCGCATCTCTGTCCAAGGTGGCAGGTTGCCCAAGTCTGTCCAAACACATTGAAGATATTTTCACATATAAATACGAATACACACACTGGTTTTACCAATGGTGTGTTTTTTGGGGGGGAGTGGAAGACAGGTATGTTGATATAAGCAAATCCTGATGCTCAGGACTATTTTTAGGAACTTTCATAAAAACTCCCTTCCCGGACTTCTTCCAGGCCCCCTCCCCCCACATCTGGCCCATCACTGACTAAACGCACTGCGGTGTCTGTCCAGCTTCTTCCTCCCAATGAAATGCAAAGGGCCGTCTCAACCCTGGTTGACCAGTCACCCCACCAGCCTTGTGGGGTTCAGTGGGTAGAATCTGTGGCCCCCACTGTGCCCAGGAGGGAGCTGACCCTCCAAGGAAGACCCTCACTGACTTCTCCGCCATCCCCTCCCCATCTTATTTCACCTCAGCATCACACAGTGAAGACCTGGTGTCTCAGGTAGGAAAGGCAGAAGCGCACCTACTACACAGACGCTTCCCCTACAAGCCTCTCCTCCCTCTCAGGGCCAGACTGCTGGGTGAACGAGCTTCTGCACTGTGTCCCCAGGATGCCACCTCTCCACCTGCGATTATCTGGCTCCTTCACACACACACACACACACACACACACATGCACACTGTAAACCACAACTGCTTAGGTTAGGGGCACAGAGAGGTTGGTGGAGGAACAGTGGCTTCCCAGCCTGGTGGTCCCATTGCTCTGCCTCTTTGTACCCCGGCCCCCCATCCCCTGCAGCCCTGGCTCTACCAGCCCTGCTCTCCCCTGAGTCCCCTCCACAATCGCTGGTCCCCATCTCCCTTTCACCGCCTGTTCTTCTCCATCCACCCAGCCTGGGGTCAGGGACCTGGGTGCTTCTGCCAGGCCGCACCCTCCATTCTTCCCCCCGTGGCCCTCCAAGTGACGCGGGAACGTGGATGATCCTGATGGGCGCCTGTGGTTGGCTCTTCCCCTTCCTGCCACCTACACAGTGCTGCGCTCAGGGACCCCTCACCCCCACACTTCCAACTCAACAGATTTCAAACAGACCCCATTACATCCCGCCCCAAAATGCACCTGTGTTGTTTCCCGTGGCCAATGGCGCCGTCACCTGCCTTCTTGCCCCACCGGAAACCTGGGAGTCAGCCTAGCCGGCTCCTGGCCCCCCTTACCCACCACGGCCATCCAACAGGTGCTCCCCTCAGGGCGCCCTCAAGGTCGCTACAGCGCCCCCCAAGGGCACTGCCTCACTGCACACCCGAGTGTCTCCTCCCGGCTGGCTCTCTCTCTGCCTTTGTCCTCTGCAGCTGACAATAGACGTAGCTTTCTGGAACTCCTGTCTGATGACATTTAAAAACCTTAATGTCTGAGTTCTGGGGAGGGGTGGGGGCGGAGGGATCGAGCGTAAAGGAAAAAGGACTCATGGGCAACAGTGTGGTGATTGTGGGGGTGGGGCCGTGGAGTGGTATGTAAGGGGGATAAATGATAATGGAAACATAATAAAAATCAATTTTAAAAGGAAACCTTAGAATCTGTTCTTGTTTAAAGTACTCAACAGTTTCCCAACCACAGACCACGTTCGAGAAGGTTCTGGCTCTGCGGCCCGCGGAGCCTGGGGTTGCCTGGCTGGCTTCCTCCCGCTGCCTTCTCCCAGTCCCCAGGACGCAGCTCACTGGGACGAGTCCCTCGCTTTCCCTGGCTTCTGTCTGTGGAATGCCCTTTCCTCCCACCCTTATTTGCCTGGCCTCTCCCTCATCCTTCTGAGCACTGCACTCAAAACTCAGCATCCAGGGTGCCTTCGAAACACTGGCCGTGCCCCTCCCCACCTTCGCGTCTGCCTGGTGGGCAGACCCATTTGCCTCGGCTGTAACGCCCTGCTCCTTTCTGCCTCGTCTCCTCCACACCAGGCCTGGAGCTCCTCAGAGGCAGGCACTAACTATGTCTTACCCTGAAATCTCAGCACCCAGACAGACAAGGTACACAGCGGGCACTTAATGAATGCTAAAGAACACGCGACCGGCCTGCTCGGCCTGCTCTGGGTCATGTCTCCTAAGGGCTGGAGTCATCTCCCCAGATCTTCTGGGCTGACACCCAGAGGTCTCCTTTTCCAGTGTCATTGTCTCCTCTTGCAAAAAAATAGGTTTGCACGGTGATGTCAGCACCTCTTGCAGCAGCAAGAGTTCTGTGGCTTTTACATAAGGGTTTAGGGGAGCACTGATGTTTTACATAACGGTTTGAGGGAGCACCGGTGGTCTCCTATACCCACCTCCGGCCGAGTTCTCAAGGAGCGTCGAAGCTGCAGAAGCGTCACTTGGTGGTGGCCTGACCCGGGACAGAAAGGCCACAGGTTTTAACGTGACTTTGGCGAGGTGGGTTTTCATCTTATTTATTGTCGTTTCGCTGTGGTGATAGGAGGGGGCAAGTGTTTCTCATGCTGTTGATACTGACACTGTATCTTAATGAAGTATATGCCCTGAAAACTTAAAATCCGAGAGTCTGAAAGCCAGATTTGCTGAAAACTAGGTTTGCAGCCGTGAAAATGAGATCACTAAATCACTCCGTACTTTTTTCTTTGGTTTTCTAGTCCCAGGCCAGGTTGCTAATTAGGTGACTTCTTATCATAATTACCTAGTCAGCCTTAATGGCTTCACACCCTCTGCTTCCTCTCTCCCAGGCTCCGGAGGGCCCTTTTCGATCGTTAAACAGCTGCTGGGCCCCAGCCCGAGGAGGCTGGGCGCGCGGGCCGCAAGGTGGGCAGGCGGCCTGGGGACCGCGGGACCCGCAGGCACGGGTGAGCACCCTCTGCCTTCTGCCTCCGCCCTCGACCCCCTCCAGTTCGCTGATCTCCCACCCCTTCCCCAAAGCGACCCGAGTCCCCTTATTATGCTCCCGGGTCTCCCAGACGGGGTGACGGACTCATGTCCGTGTCGCCCTGGATTTTGCGACTTGGAGGGGGTCCCCATGGGCCTTCCTCCGCTTCCCCCGGTTCGTGGGAGGTAGGAACGCAATCGGCCCCAGAGACGCCGCTCGCGAGGGTCTGGGTTTGGGGAGCGCAGGGTGGCTGGGCGTGTGTGTGTGTGTGTGTCCGCGCGCGCGCACGTTGGCGCGCCGCGGGAGGGAGGGAGGGAAGGGGAGGGGCCCGGGGAGGCTGCGGGCAGAGGAGGGAGGGGCGGGCAGCGGCGGGTGGGGAGGGCTCCGGGCTTCAGCGGTGACACTCGGGAGCCAGCGCGCATTCCCCGCTCCGAGCCGCCAGAGAGCGGAGCGAGCTGAGCCCTGCGCCGCCGCCCGTGCGCCCTTTTCCCCGCGCCCGCCCGCTCGCTCGCCAGCCGCATCCTCCGCACCCTCTCCGCCCGAGGACCTCCCGCGGCCGCCGGCCCTCCGGCCCTGCTCCGGGCCCCGCGCCGCCCGCTCCACTTCGCGTAGCAACTTGGGCGGCCGCGCGCCGCAGCCTCGTCGCCTTTGAAGTTCGCAGCGCCGCCCGCAAAGTTGAGACGCCCCGGCAACTGCACTCTCCTGCCTGCTGCCGCCTCCGCCCGGTCCCCGCGGGTCCCGAACGCTGGGCTAAGCATCTGGCCGCCGCGGGACGTAGACGTTTGGCGCCAACACCGCGGGGACCAAGTTTCTTCTCCCCCAGGAGGAACTGGCATATTTTCTCCAGGTGAGTGGGGAGAGGAAAGCCACCCCCGGCGCTGGGCGCCTTCGCCCTCCCGGCACAAACGCGCGCGGGGGGCTGCCGCCCGCTGGGAGGGGTACGCGCGTCCCCTCACTCAGTCGCCGCAGGCGAGGGCTCCGGCCGCCCAGAGCTGCGGGCCCGAGGGGCGCAGGCGGGTCTCCGCAGCTGCCTCCTGGGGGGCGACGCGGGCGGGGTAGACGGGCGGGGTCCCGGGATCCGCTGAAGCCTGCGGGTGCCGGACAGAGCCCAGGCACTGGCTCGGCTCGCCCGCGGGAGGGCTGCGGCTCCCTGAGGCTCCGGCCCTCGGAGCGCCGTCTGCGGGCTGGCCGGGCCGGGCGAGGGCGGCAGGGTGGACGCGAGTTCTGGACGGCGCACCGGGCACTGGGACCTGCGGCGCCTCCACTCCGGCCTCTCTAGTCCTCCGCGCCGTGGGCGAGCGTCGAGAAAGTTCCAGGGATGAGCGGCTGGCTTGGGACGGGTCCCGCTTTGCCCGGAGAGCAGCGTAGCGGCGGGACGCAGCGATGGGAGTCGCGCCCCAGCTGGGACAGGGCTCGAGTCACGGTTCTCTCTGGTCGGCAAGCCTGCAGGACCGAGCGGCCCGGGCGCGCGTGAACCCCGACTAGCGGTTCGGGTGCCAGCTCTGCCCTCAGGCACATCCCGGCTCAGGGTGCGGTCTGCCTTCCTCTTGCGCCCTGGGCGCACCCTCCTTTCCGCGCCCGGAAAGCCGCAGCCCGGCTCCACGCTCTGGACTCCGCGGTCCCCGCGCCAGGCCGAGCTGACCTGCAGCTGGCTCACGGTCCTCCTCCTGGCCCCTTCTGGGTGCTGTCCATCTCCTGCTCTGGGTACCAGGAGCTCCCTGAAGCCGAGACCTTGAGGGGAAATGAGCCTGAACAAATGTCTCTGGGCTTGATTTTTTAAAAACTGAGTTCTTTGGATACACTTAGTTGGGTTGGTAAAATTTGTTTACTTATCTTTCCATCAGGATAAATCACAAAGAAGAATTTATTCATGTAGCTGCTGATCCGTCTAAACACCCTGCCCCCACCCCGTGTGTCCCCTCCTCCGCCTGGTTTCCGATTCCTTTCTCTTCCCAAGGGGGACTGTCCCACCTCCTCCTCGCGTCCCACCCCTCTCCTCCCACCGGCCCCGAGCGCCGGTGAGAACCCGGGCGTCGTCAATGGAAATCAATAGGACCCGCTCCCTTCTCCGCCCCCTGCGCTGGGGCCGGAGGCTCTGGGGCCGCGGATCGGAGAGCGCGGCCCTCCTCCCGAGGAGGGCTGTGAGGGCGTGAGGCGCTGAGTGTGTGATTGTCCCCAAAGACCCGAGGGACGGATGTCAGAGCAGAGAGGCGAGCAGAGCCCAGTGCGTTGAGGGAGATGAGCGTTATGATTCATTATTGTTCAGCACGGGGGGTAATAAGGCCCTAACCCTGGCCGACTGCGGCGATACTGGGTTTTGGCTTTATGCCCGTCTCTTATTACAGCGGTTTCAGAAAAGGGGAAACACCGAAAGGGTATTAATGGCTTACACTCATTCCGCATATGGGATAAATCAGATGTGGAAAAGGTGCTGTCATTTTATTAAAGTTTTAACCCATGAACTTTCAGAAGGTTACAGTGTTGTGAAATGTCCTCATTTGCCTCCATCTGGCTTCTTAAAGTTCGAAAAACTTGGCAACGTAATTAATTATGGTCCCAATTCCCATTTTCAATCTAAGCCCATATCCAGGATTATATTAAAATATCACACCACTCGTCCTTTAAAGGTGACTCGGATGAGTTGAGCTTCATGGGGATGGGTCAGCTGGGAATGGGAGGCTCACAAGTTGGAGGCATCGGCACTATTTCACATTCCTCTCAAAAGTCCTTTATTTCTTCCTTTAAAGAAAGACGTGGCAAGTGCTTGCTCTACACACTTCTTGACTTCAGGGGACGTCCGCAACCTGCGTCCCACACTGGGAACCCAGCAGTTTGCAGCTTTGTCTGCTGACTGTTTCCATCTTCACGTCAGGACGTTTTATTCCTTAAACCTGCACGCCGGCCTCGCAGGCTGCAGGCGGCCGAACACTCTGTTTGAATTAGCAACCATGGTAAAGAAGAAGCTGGAAGTCTGTTCCGGGCCCGAATGGCTGGGAGTGACGTTCGGTTTAGATTACGGCTTCATTTCAGCAGAGATGGGACGAGGCGCATAAAACATCTTTTAATCACTTGCAGATACAGCTTTTATCTCTTAAGATGTTACGAATACATAATTGAAAAATATCCGTCCCTGAAGGACGGCCGCCCCCACCGCCAGTTAGGGTGTCCTGTGTCTGGGGAACAGCCGTGCCGGAAAGACTCACTGACAGCAGCCAGAAAGATGCTGCCTCGACCTTGGCCACGGGCTGAGGACACGCTGCCTCTGGGGTGGCCGCCGTGGGTCAGCTTCCAGAAAACTGCATGGGGTGACTTTTTCAACTGGCTCTGTGAACCTGGCGTTTCAGATTCTCGGTTTCTCGCTCAGACTTACTGACCAGACTCTGAGTTTGGAGGGCAAAAAAACATGCTGTAAAACCAACAAGTTAGTTGAAAGGAAAGGGGGAGAGGTAGATATAAAGTGTATCTGTTGGTTGTCTTCCTGTGTTCTTTCCTGTAGTAGTTCTATTCAGCCAGAGTTCAGAATTTCTACTTTAGAACGGATTGTGTTTTTGTTGTCACGGTCGTGGAGACGGAGCTTCATTTCTCAGCTCGCCTGATGGTGGAGTCGGTATCGGACGGGGAATGATTATGCCTGAATAAGCAGACAGCACAGGATCGGTGCGCTGATGAAAATTGTGTCAAACCTTCCTCCTTCATTCTCCCAGCGATCAGGTGGTTGGGTCTGGGGGCTGGGAAGCACCCCCCCCACTTTTCTGCCCCCTGCCTGGCGGCCCGGCCCTGCTGCGGGGAGCTGGGCACCCAGGGCAGCGGCCCTCAGCCGGCCACCGGGCCACCTCTGTCCCAGAGGCGTCACCTGCAGAAAACCATTCGGATTAACCCTTTGACCTTGAAACAATATCGAGAAACCCTAAATATTTAGTTTGGAGTGATGATTCTGAAAAAGTGTAGTTTATCCCTTCCTGTTGGCTCACAATCATTTCGTAGAAGCAGCCGCTAAGCAAGTTATATTTGAACAGTAAATCCAAATCTTTGCTTTGAAACCGATTCCACAATTAAAGTCCTCCAAGATTTGCTCTGTTTAATACTAGCCTGTAAAGTGCCGCCTGAAGCTGGGCTGAATTCCGACTGTTTTCCCAGGATGATGTCACAAACGCAGGCTGACATGGGGAGGGGTCGGAGAAGCAGAGCCGCTAACACTTTGCTGCATTGCGCCGTGGTTATGTTGACTATACATTCGGTTTTACTCCTGGGGAAAGCACAGCGCTGCAGGGCGAACCTGTGTTCACCGGGCTGTGGGGGTGGGTCTGCGTGTCTCCTGCCACGGCTGAGCTGACCCCGCTTCTTTGCCGTTCTGTAGGCCGCCGGTGCCCAGAGAGGGCGTTTTCTTGGCTGCGTCCTCCCCAAACTTACTTCCTAACCCCCAAGACGCTGTCCCCACAACTCCACCCTTCTTGCTGGTGTTTTACTAACAACTGCAAACCAACAAATCCATGCATTCTAGTCCTTTGAAATAGTTTGAAAATATGAAATGTACCATATGAACTCACCCCAAATAACAGAAGTTTTGTTTGCATTGCATTTTACAAATCGAGAGTAAGGCGTCAGACCGGATGGGATAACAGAGAACTAGCGATACGTCTCTGCAGATTTCTCCCTTGGAGATGAAGAGACAGATTTGACCGGGGAACAGCTGGATCCCGGGTCCTGTTACGACGCCGGTTTGTTTTTAAAGAACTCACTGAGCTCGACTGGCTTTAGACCTCACTCTGAAGCCCGCAGACCTCCAGTTTGCCGGTGTGGAAACTTCCCCGGGGGACACGTCATCGTGCCCCCCATGATTTCCGGGTCCTTTGGGAACGCATTTATTTCAGTGAGTTGGTGAATAGTGTTTGGTTTTCATTTGTCAGTTTTTCCCTGCAGCCAATTTGAACGTGCACACTCTCAGTGCTTCATCTATTTCCCCGAAGTTTTTATTTTTAGTTTCACTTGTGAAAACTCTGACCCTTTCAAAACAAAAGCTGGCATGATGTGTACCCTTAACCTCCAAGATGTCTCTTTTAATTATTCTTTTCAAAGAATTAGCTGCCTTTTATGTAGTTATAAGGAAAAAACCCCAGTTTTTAGAAGCGATGGGCTTGCATAAAGTTTGGAAGGAACCGAGTAAAAACATGATTGGAAACCGAGCTATTCGAGCGGAGCTCCCAGCCCTGGCCTCCGTGGTGTGGTGTGGAACGCAGTCGCCAGTAACAGAAAGTGATGCTCCTGCGTCCGTCCGCTCGTGGGCACGGCTTCAGCCAGCATCACACACAGTGGCGGCTGAGCGGGAGAGGGCCACCGCGCGAGTTTCTGGCTGCTGGTGTTTTTCTCGTTCACATGCAGTCGGGGTCAGCAGCCTCTCCCTCCAGCTGTGTGCTCGGCCGGCTTCTGTCAGGCCTAAGGACAGGCACTGCATTCAAAAGGTGCCTTATCGCAACTAAAAACCCGTCCTAACTATATTCTGTTCTCCAAGACAACGTCCCAATAGACACAGATCCTGGAAAATATGAGACTGAAACTCATCAAATGAGTAGGAACAACTAACGTTGGAGAGATTTACAGAGGATGACACTTTCGAAATCACCGTGACTGTTGGCTGAGTTATACCACAGAGACTGCAAACAAGCGTGTGTGGGCAAAGGCAGCAGGTGCCACGTCTGGACAGCTGGCAGACAAATTGAGGGGCAGCCTCGTGGTCCCCACTTGAAAATATGATGTCAAAAGGGGCACGTCAGTGTCACAGGGCTTGGTTTCCTCGGGACTGCTTTCTCCCACTTAGTCACTGCGACGTCAGGGCCCCTGCCGTGCAGACGGTCACAGCTCACAGCGCGTTGAGGTGAGGTGTTAGCCACAGGGGTCTCTGTGGCCTGCCCTCCTGTGTTCGGGTCACGTGGCCTCCAAGCCCGTAACGTTAGGCATTTTATTTCTGTAATAAAATGTGTTTCTGATTAAGTTATCGGTCATATAAAAAAAAACACCTAACACTAAAAAAGACAGACACATACAAGCATTAATGTACTTAATGCATTGGTTGGTTACATTGTTTAAAATGCATTGAAAAACAAAAATAAAACCCTTTTTACCTGTAAGGACACTCTAGATTTTAATCAAAATACTATTCATGTGTTGTTAGCGCCCAAAGTGCGGTCATTTTGTTTTGAGTTACAGTGGTCTCTGAAGCACACTGATGTCGTCAGAAGCTTAGTGTCGTGGTGGGCCCAGGAGTTGCTGGACCCTGTCAACTGTGGTGGCAGAGACACCTGGCGGGCGCGTCTCTCTGGCCTCCCGAGCCAAGGACAGCTCCGTTGTCCCGGGCATTGTCCCGAGCCATCCTTCAGGGCAGGCTTCGGCGTGGTACGACGATGACGTATTCCTTCTTCGTGGGAGAACGAAGCTGCCTCCTCAGTGGGGGGGGGCAGCGTGTGGCCCTCCAGCAATGGTGGCAGGACTGCCCGAATTGGGGGACGAATGCACAGGCCCCGGGGGAGGTGGCTTGAGAGGGCCCGGGACACCGCTGTTCACTACTGTCACCTGAAGGTGTCTCCTGGCGCTGAGACATCACCTGCAAAAGATGATTTTTCAATTTCAAAGTTCACTTGTGTTTCACGGGCCCTAGAAACACGGAGACACCTGGGGACCAGGGCAGGCGGTGCCAGCTGATCTTTCACGAGGTGTTACTGGCTAGGCAGGGGTGTCGAACTCATTGTCACCGAACTCATTGAGGCCACATCAGCCTCAAGGTCGCCCTCAACGGGCCGAGTGGGATTTTAGGACTGTATACATGTAACTGCCCCTCAACAGTTTAGCAAGAGCGGTGCTGCCGCGGGGTAGAAACGAGGCAGAGGGCTGGTGTCTGGGCCGCTGCCCTCGCCTCCTCTGAACAGCCTGCCTCCAGCACACACCTGCTGGTCGTTCCTCCCATCACCGACTTTCGGTGCGTGCACTCGATTACAAGTTACACCTGGGGCGGCGCTCGGACAGCCCTGCTCTGAGCTGAACTCTGCCTTTGCCGTCTTGGAATCTTCATTTCTGAACTGAGGCCTTGCCCTGAGTCCCACAAATCATGGACGTAACCCCCAGTCTACCCTGGTGGGAATTTAAGACATAGTGTCTTTAAAAAAACATTTTTATTTATTTATTTTTAGAGAGGGGAAGGGAGGGAGAAAAAGAGGGAGAGAGATGTCAATGTGCCAGTGATACATTGATCAGTTGCCTCCAGCACATGCCCAGTTGGAGACCTGGCTCACAACCCAGGCATGTGCCCTGACTGGGAATTGAACCAGCGACTCTTTGCATCACAGGCTGACGTTCAATTCACTGAGCCACACCAGCCAGGGCAAGACACAGAGTCTTGATGTTGAGGGATTAGAAAGGACATTTGAGAGTATCTTTGCAAGGTTAGGTCCAATGAATATTTATCTTTAAAAACGTGTCTTTTAAGTGAAGTGAGAGAGAGAAGGTCGTCTTTTTCAGCAGTTGAGGTGGAGGGTTCATACTGCCTTCGAAATGATGCTGAACAGGTCGGCACCTGCTTCTGAGAGGGTCATTGTGGAAGAGCAGAAGCCTCTAAAGGGACTGTCCTCGTGCCCTGTGGTGGCACACAGACCTCTCGTTTGGACGAAGAGTGAGGGCCTCCAGAAGTCAACTTACGGTGACTTCTGTGCATGAAGGAGGAAGTGAGCTTGGTTAATGCTGCGTAATATCGGTTGACAATGGCGTCCTTACTCGGCATTTGGATGGACCCGGAACAGTAGAAGATGGCGCAGGGGGGCTTCTATTCCGTAACAGCAGCACCAGGTGGAAATGACGACGCTCTAATCACCTCTGACAAGAAGTCATCCCTGCCTGCAAATTAACCAGGAAAAGATCTGAGTATGCAGCTTCATCCCCTGTAATAAACTATGATTCCTATCCCAGTATAGGGTGCCTTCCGTTATTTGCACATGTTTCCCATATACATTCCGAAGTCGCCTTTCTGGGGGGTTTGGAGACACTGCGTTAGAGTCAGAGCTCTCGAAGGAAGGTGGAAGGAAGCCGACCGGGTCCACAGGTGCATCGCCCCCACCGTCTTACGTACTCGTATCAGCGTTTCGTAATGCCTCGGCTTCCCATACGTACCTGTTACAGTCCACTGTGCGCCAGAAATTTCACTGTCCTACGAGTTAAAAAATGTTATCCAGCCTTCTTCACGCCCTCATAAAAATATATATCGTATTACATTTTGAATACTTTATTTGAAATTTTATTGATTTTCAGTGGCGTTCTCAGGTCTTAGCCTACATTGGAGGTGTTTGTGTGCTCTGGAGCTCACAGGGTGAGTGAGAATGATTCTGCTTGTTAATTATAACTGTGTGTAACCCACCATCGTGTGGAAGGCATCCCGCGTCCTTCGTTTTCCTTACTCCCCCAGGAACCCAGCGAAGAGGATGTTCTACCCTTCCATTCCTGAGAAATGCCAGCCCTGGTTCAACAGACTCACCTCAGCTCACAGACTTTCAACATAAAGTGATTAACTCTCTGATTTCAAAAGTAAAATTGATGGAAATGTCTAACATTTTAAAATGGAGATGAATTGCTAAATGAACTTGCAAGGACACAATTTACTTGGTTTTTAAAAATAATTTAATGATTCAAAAATATCATCAATTGAGTCTAATTGCCCAAGACCTTAATTGCAGACCACTTACGTGCTAAGTGTTTGTTGGTCAACAGTTATCCTGTTAGAGGTGGTACGTGTGGTCGTGCCGAAACGGCGTGTCTTCGAGAGTAGAGATGCTCTGGTTCAAAACGGCGGGAAGGACCAGCAGCGGTGACTAGGAGAGCAACGCGCACACCTGCCGGCTAGGAAGTGGGAGGCTTGTCCAGCAGTGGACGCGGTGGAAAGTGAGAGGAGTGTCAGTCTCCGAGTGTCTGAAGGTTCCCGTGCGCCCTCCCCCCGTCCCCCAGCTGCTGTCACATACATTCCACCCCAGTCCCGAAGGGCACCCCCGCGGGGTCACTTCGCCTGGTCGAGCAGCAGCCGTTAGGACAGCTCCTGCAGGCAGGTAGAGACCTGTCTGTCTTTCCTCCGCCCTCGCTGCCTCAGTCCGACTGACCGGCTGCGCAAGTCTGGGCGTAAAGCACCCTGAGACTCGCCACTTGTCCAGTCAGATTTGTGTGTGTGTGTGCGTGTGTGTGTGTGTGTGAGACAGAGAAAGCCATTAACCTACTTTGGAGACAAGTGGTCTGGAGGAGGAAGTAATGAAACATATTTTCTTGGAAGAATGAAAGTTTGTTGGAGACACATAACCCACCATGACTTTGAGACATATTCCAAGTACGTATCATGGATTCAAAACTAAAAAACCAGTAAACCGATTTCACATCCCTTTTTAGATTAGTGGCGATGCATTGTGACTCAGCTCTGCACTTATTCCATTTCCATTAACGATGTGGCGTTTTCTGAGTTTCAAGAGGGAAGCTTTGTAGTAAGGTCAGTTCTAAGATCTTTAAAACAAGTGACATTTTATTTACCTCCGTGTTGGATGAAACTGTACATCTCAGTGGGCAAATGAGGGAGGTTGCAGACATGTATGATGTGATATTCCACTATCCTGAGAGTCGAAAGCCCTTTAAAACACCATGAGGGGTAAGTAAGTGTACACAGCGAGAGAGTATATAGACACACACCACTGTTAGCACTTCAGCCACCAAGTGCAGCCCGTTACTGGAAAAGTCTTGACATGTCAAGTTTATTCCTGCCTACAAGGCGACGACAGCAGAGAGACGGTTTGGAAGCCCCTTCTCTCCGCAGGCTCTGCCCGGGGCGGTGACCGCCGGCCACCGAGACGAGGCTCTCCCAGGTTCAGCCTTCCCGAAACGCTTCCCCTAAATAGTTTTTCAAAAGAAAACCACACCTCACTGTCTATCTTACTTTTGCGGGGAAAGGGAGGAAATAACTGTGACCTTGAACTCCCATGTGGGTCTGCTTTCGTGGTTTGTCACCTACTTGTCATAGGTTTACAGGCTCATGTACGTCACCGTTGCTTTCTACCGGCTCTTCATTAAAAGTGGCCGCGGGGTCTCAGTATCATCTGTGCTGTGACCGTCCTGTTCTTTAATCACCTTTTAATCCAGAAATAACAATGCCGATCGTCCCAAGAACCGGGCCTAATCCTCAGCTCTCTCATCCCAACTCGAGCATCTCAACTCTGCAGCCGGACCTGGAGCGCAGAAGGCCTGTGCTCACTCACTGTGGAGCGGGATTAAACCCAGTTCTGTGGCCCACACCAAATCGACGTCCTCGGATGCCGCCTTTCAAGGCTGATGAAAGGGCGTTGGGAGTGTTCTGCCGTCCGGTGGCCATTTTTAAAAGCCCACCATGTTGCCTTTTTCCCTGTGTTTCCAGTCCGTCTCTCACTGAACAGTGACCTAAGGATTCCTGCTTGAAGTACAAACGCCCGTGAGGGCCCTGCGAGAACCTCTTCAACTCAAGTCTTCTTCCCCTAAGTCCAGTGGTCAGACTCTGTTTCACTTTGGCAGCCTTTTAACTGTCCCAGGGCTTGAACGTATGTGCATGTATGAATGTATGTATGTCCACACTCACACAAATGGCATGGAAGTGGAGGACAGAAGAGAGTAAAGAACAAGCCAAGTTGAATTCAAGTGTTTGCAAGAAGCTCCCGGCCTGAGCTGGCAGGAGCCCAGGGCCTGGGAAGAGAGCTCTGAACAGAAGTGAGGAGGGAGGTCAGACCGAGGGAGCAAAGGGACACAGGCACGTGAGCTGAACTTTCAAAGTTCTCTAAACTTCCAGATTGTCGGGAATCAGCATCCTTGGAGAGTATCATTTCTTCTCTCAAAAGGCGTGGCTCTTCTTTAGTTTGAAGTTTGTTCTTGGCCTTGGGTTTTATAAGAGAGATGGTAGAAGAAGTACCTATACAAAAACTGTTACTCTAACTTCTTTTTTCAAGAGCAAGACAACTCTGTACTCCGATACCGCCCCCCCTTTTCTTTTCTCTGGAAGCAGGAACCGTTTTAGAGTTTAACTATTTCGGGTTTAATCAACTACTTACGACCCCTGGTGTGTCTGCCGCACTCACCCGTCTTTAGAGGGTCCTACCTTGGTTATTACGGTTATTTTTAAATCGCGGTTTTGATTTTGTCCTGTGGTTGGCGCTGGAGGCCACCTCGGGTACACAGAGCAGACAGGCTGTGGGGCTGTCTTGCGAAGTAAGGGACCGCGGGGAGGGGAAGCTTCGGGACCAGCAGATATTGGAGCATTATGAGATTGGGTCCGCCCACGGACTGAAACTCCACTTCCTCAGTCTGTGATTACCCTATAGTGGGAATAAATGATGGCTTCTTGGTAGGACCTCACTTTTTGGCATTGTGTTTGCAAACTCCATGAGGCACGTAAACAAATGAGAAACTGGTGTACCTTGGAGTCTTGTCATAGTCTCCAAATGGCCCACGGCTCTTATTACTGGGCTTTAAGATAATCAACATGTCTCCCAGGAAATACACCTGCGTGTCTTTCTTTTTTATGTAAAGAAGGTAAAGAGAAAGCTATGAAATAATGTGGGTATAGTAACAGTTCTCAAAGGACTAGTCATTCATGCTTCTCCCCAAATTGGTGTTTAAAGTGTTAAACTTGGGTGAGGAATGGAGATTAGAAGTCAGGAAGTTTGAACAGCGGAAGTCCTGGAGGTGAAAATCTCGGCGCTGCCGTAGCTGACGGGAGGTCACAGGCCTGGAGGACACGGAGCTCCGCCACGTGTGGCCCACGAGCAGCGCGTTCCTGCTCCTGGGATCGTGCTGGGCAGGAGGCAGCTCAGGCCCCAGCCCCCTGGGGCAGAGTCTGTGTCCCGGTGGGAAAACCGGCCATCCGAGTGCACACCCAGGCGAGAGAGTGGCCATCTGCACCGTGCCTGTGCTCCGTCAAGTGCATCCCAACCGAACCAGGTTTCCCACGTTTTCAGAGGAAAGAGGCCCTGTGTCGTTCTTACCAGGGCGATTGTGGGCTCCTCAGGACACATGAGGTGCCCTTACACCAGCACCCGGGCCACCCAGCACGCCCCCGTCTGTGGCAGCCACGCCGACCTACAGCCGTGATAGCCGACTTTTAGGTGTCACATCACAGGTTATTATAGAAGTTTACACCTCTAAAATGGTCATTTCCCATTTAGCTCGTGTTACCTCTTGTGAAACAAATTCATGAATTAGCCCCTAGAGTCAAATTTATTATTTTCATTGATCCGTTATACACCGCAGCCTGTTCATGAGCCTGGTGTTGGGCTATGTGACCCCCAGTATAACTTGCAGGTAAAGAGGGTTTCCTTCCTGGCCCGGGGGTCTCAGGAGTACAGACAGACTGTTTATAGGGTCCATACGAGATGCGTGAGCCTAGACCAGATTTTCAGTGGTCGGATGTGGAGGAGGAGGAAGGAGAGGCATTTGCCGCCCAGACAGGTGGCGTCCTTGACCGTTCTCATTGTCCCAGTCCCTCCATCTCCCCCTGCCCCACGCGCTGTCCTTTGACGGAACCTGTGTTCCTGTGACCGAGGCGCATCTGCGAGGCCGCTCTTTCCCTCCCGTCCCGCCTCCAGCTCACCTGCTCGAACCCCATTCTGGTGACTGGTCTGCGAGGCACACCCCACCCTCCGTCCCTCTCCCTCTCCTGCAGGAAGCCGGTGCACCACCTGCCTACCGCGGGCACCCCAGCAGCCCTCGCCTGCTCCTCTCTCTGTTCGGAGATGGCAGTGTTTCCCCCTTCACCTCACACGTCTCCTAAAACCCACTTTCTACACAGCAGACTGTGTCATGCCTAGAAGATGTGGGTCAGATCCCAGGCCGCCCGCTCAGAATGGAAGCCGAACTCCTGTAGACGGTTCACAGCGTTCTGGGGGCTCTGCCCTTGGCCCTCTGATGCACCCTTGACCCACCGGGTTCGCACTGACACCCTTCCCTTTCAGCAGTGCCCCGGGCCTGGGGCCACCCGAGGGCCTGGGGCCACCCGAGGGCCTGGGGTCACCCGAGGGCCTTGGCACGAGCCGTTTCTCTGCAGGAACACTCTTTCCTGACGTTTGTTCCTTTGGCTTCCTCTTGTCCGCATCTCAGGGTCGATATTGTTTCACCCAAGGAAGCTTCTCAAAACATTTCATCCACAGCGGCCCCTGCCACGCTGTCACGAAGGCCTGTGTTAATCTCCACGTAGCAATGAATACCATGAGTGGAATTTTCTTCTGTGTCTTCCGACCATCAACACTGCAGGAAGAGAGCACCTCTAGTGTTCCCGGCACGTTGCTCGGCGTCCGGCACATGGCAGGCGCTGGGTCCGCGCTGGTTTAACTCTTACCGATGCAGGCCTGCCTCCGCCCTGGCTCCCTGCCTCCATCTCCCTTCGCCAATCCAGCTCTTCCTTCTCCCCCTTTGTCTCGGAGTCCTGCTCTGCCTTCGCCGGTGCTTGGTGATGCTTCTGCTCACCTCTGTTAGGCACTTAGTATCCTAGCTGCCCTTTGCCTCTTGGTTGCTCTGTCTTGCACTTCGGGGTCCTTTCATGCATCGTTACTGTCCACTCAACTCCACTGTAGACAGCACGGGCCCATGTTCCATATCTCTGTACTTCCGGCGCCTTTATATTGTGGCACACACCGAAGGGGCCCAGCCTTTGTTGACCTCGACCATTCACGTCTCGCCATCTGGGCCGACCGTGCTGTTGCTAGAGACTCTTGGCAGGCTTGGTGTGCCTTCCGAGCTCAACGTCGGCAGAGGGTGGGGCAGGCAGTTTGCTAGCTGCTTTGGGGGCGGTGCACAGCAAGTCATGCTCATTTTCCTGCAGATCAACAGGAAATAAGGCTTAGTTGCCGAAGTAAAGTGAGAAAAGCAACCAAGCCTGTTGCCCTTCCCCGCAGAACTTCCCTGTCTCTGGAGCTCACGGGCTCCCCGAAGATGGTGGGAGCCCTCCCCAGTGCCTCGGTTGCGCGTACAGAGGAAATTTTGTTGGGAGGAAGATAGTCAGCATTTTGTCCCGGTTTTAGGTTGCAATATAAATTACTTTTGAATTTATTGTATCTTTTCATCACATTTTAGATCTACTCCTTCCTTCCTGGACCAAAGCTATTGCTGTAATTTAGTTTGGCCCTGTCTATTGTTCATTATGCTTTTTATTGGCATTAACGATGGTGGGAGTGCACAGGACTTGCTGAAATCCGATCCCCTTTCAAACCGTGGTTATTGGGCGTGCCCTGGCCCCAGCCCGCCCGGCTGTGAGCCACACACCTTGAGACCAGTGGGGTGGGACTGGGGGGGTGACCTAATGGAAACTGTGTTGGGGTCTCTGGCGGGTTTCCATTTCACACCACTTTCTCATACTAACTTAATTTCCCTCCTGCATGAGAGTGGGCTGTCGTGCAGAGAAGTGGTAGAGAAGGTTGGAACTACTACAGCCGAAACGCAGGTGAAGGTCCCAGATCCGCAGACAATTGACGTGACGAACCCCACAAACCTCAACCATCATGCTGGCTGTCAGGGCGGCGGCAGGACAGAGCTTTGGCCCGCGGGCGCTGGACCTGATGCTGTTCTGCGTCCTGGGCCGTGGGCGTGGGCTTGGGGCAGCCACACTCTGCGGTGAGGGTGGGCCCGGGTGGGGGGCCTCTCCTGAAGGGCTTCTCTCAGAACCCTCTTCTGCCACCTGCTTCATTTACCCTCTTTAATATGGAAATGGACCAAACCACAATATGCTCCATTTCCCCAAATTTTCAACCTCAGCAGAGGAGGTTTCTGTATTTATAAGAGCGACCAACTAATTTCAGTTAACATTTTCATTGTTTGCAATAAACAACAAAACACAGCAGCTTCTGGCAATTTGGCTCCCCCGCCGCCTCCCATGGCTAATTTTCTGCCAGAGGGACTCTGGGTGTGTGTGACCAGGCGTTTCAGGATAGAAGTGCCCAGTCAGCCCGGGGCTCGCAGCGCAGGGTGCGGCAGACCCGGGGGTGGGGGCTCCCCACCAAAGCTACACTTTTTCCTCTACAGTTAGGTCAGATGCTCCAGATTTATTATCAGATGTGGTATGGCTGATTCAAACAGAAACAAATGCCCCTGAGTTTAAAAATAGAGTTAAAAGACTAAATATTTGCACTTAAAAAGGAAAAGAAAATAACAGAAATCTCTGTGGCAGCCTGGCCCTTGAAAGGATCCTCACTAAATTATAGTCATGAGGCTTCCACAGTCTGTAATTAAACACTAGACTTCATTTATCCCAGATGCCTTCCCCTCCAGTTCACTTGGAATCCCTCTTTTGGGTCACTGTGAATTTGTTTCATGTCTGTGGCCTACATAGGGTTGGGGACATTGGACAGGTTTTAAGTGAATCTTAATGACACTCTGTTTTTTCTTTTTAATTGTGTACTTTGTGTGGCATTTTATACCGACGATGCTGGTCTTGTTACATCTTACAAACATGCAGTGTCTCTGAGAGCGTGATGGCACTTTTTACAGATGGGGTCCCGTGTGTCTTCAAGGTCGTTGAGGGCCTTGGTGGCTGGTGTAGAGGGAGGGAGGGAGGGAGGGCCAGCTTTGATCACGTGGTGCTCAGGGGGCGGGCTGTTGGGTGCCCATCTGATCTGAGGGCTTCACAGGCTGACAAAGGTCACGGGCCCTTAATTTAGGAGACACTGTCTAGCCAAAGAGCCTTGGGCAGTGACGTGAAAACCCAAAAGAATTTTTTATCCACCAGATTTGCCAATTTCTTACATTAGTGAGATAATATAACTAAATAGCTGTCCATATATGAGGTCTGTCCAGAAAAAGTCCAGCCATTGTTAATATGATGAGAATGCTTTCTTTGGGTGACATTGATGTCACCTGGAAGCCAAGGAGAGTGGACTGGAATGCGCATGGGTGAACAATGATGACGTCACCGCACTAGTCAGTTGGGGTGGTAGATGCCCTTGAGTGAGCATGTGCACTGTGTGGCTGTCACATTCAAAATGACCGAGTAAGTAGAGCAACGAATCTGCATCCAATTTTGCATTAAACTTGAACATTCCTCCATGAAAACTATTCAGATGATTCAGAAGGTGACAGCTGTGGGCAACTGGTGATTGGCGGCTTCATCACAACAACATGCCTGTTCATGCGTTATGTCTCATGCAGAGTTTTTTGTAAAACATCAAATCACCCACGTGGTTCAGCCCAGATTTTGCACCTGTGACTTCTGGCTTTTCCCCAAACCAAAATCACCTTTGAAGGGGAAGAGATTTCAGACCATTGGTGAGGTTCAGGAAAACACAATGGGGCAGCCGATGGCGATTCGGATTTTGCAGAGTGTTTTGAACAATGGAAGAGATGCTGGGAGAACTGTGTGAGGTCCCACGGTGCCTACTTTGAAGGGACTGAGGTGTCCTTGTCCTGTGTGTAATGTTTCTTGTATCTAGTATCTTCAATAAATGCCTCTATTTGTCATAGCGCATGGCCAGACACTTTCTGGACGGACGGTGTGTGCGTGTGTGTGTGTGTGCACACGTGTGCATGCGTGTGCCGCAGCGGTGCCGCTGCTGTGGAAACCTGGGGCAGGTTCTATTCGTCTTCAGGTGTCTTGTGTTTTCTGAGGCCTAGACCTCACCCTGGGGGTTGGTTGATGCGCTGGTGGATTGCTCCAGCCTCCTTTAATTTTTCCCTTGCCCACCAGCCGGCCGGGTTACGGTTCTCAAACACCTTCTCAGGTTTGTGGAGAGAGGACCTCCCTGCCCAGTTGGACTAGTTTCGCTGCACCGTGGGCTACGTAGACTAAAAAGCTCAAGGGATTGCTGCCGGTCGGAGGGGGAGTTGCACGTTTCCGCTGCCCACCGCCCCGCTCCCGCAGCAGTAAAACTGCCTGGTCTGTCCATGGCCAGCCCTCTGCGGCCCATGGGTGTCCACTCTCCCCGCGGGGCAGGGGCAGTGGGCCCAGCAGAGACGGTGCAGACTGAGCGGGAGAAGCAGCCCTGTCCTCAGTCCGAAAGATCCCCAACAACACCGTCCACGCCCCGCTCGCCCCAGAGGGGGCAGTGCACGTAAAGATAAACATTTGTACCTGAAGGGGTCCCCTGGTGGGGCCGCTGCTCACTTACCTTTTCTCTCACACCAGCTAGTGGGACCTAGAGAACGTTTCTAAATACACTGACCTTCAATGTGTGTGTGTATCACATGAACTAATTACACTTAAAGTTACTTACTTTTCAATGTTTAAAACTGTCTCTCCCTCTGGTCAATCTTTGGACAATTATATTTCAAAAGCCACTTTATTCTGGGACACCTTGGCATTCCAGCAGACGCAACCAACCAGCGTCACCGTTGCCGACTTGATGGACCGTCTGGATTCCAGGTTGAAGGGTGTCTGTCTGCCTCTGCTCACCTCTGTCTCAGCAGCCTCTGCAGGTGTGCGTCTCAGGTGACGGCCCCTGAGGGCCGGAGCAAGGTCAGGGCTGTAGGCTGGCACCTGCCGACTTGACTCGTCAGAACTTCCCAAGTCAGTGTCCTCGGCAGTAGGGTAACAACGCCTTGATTTTCCCTTTTCTGGGCAGGGACTCATTGAGTGGCACGTCACCTGATCTCCCCAGCAGAGTAAAACATTTGGAATCAGCCCAGCAACTCTCTCCGTCTGTGGGGGCTGGACCCTTGGTCGTAGGGAGAGAACAAGGTTTCTTCCTGTGCAGACCTGTTTACTAGGTGGCCCCCCCAGAGGCCAAGGACAAAGAAAGAACACTGAGAGAGGAATTCTGAGATGTGCCATTTAACTTAAACTTTAGACAAGCTCTGGACACCTACAAGCCACGAGAAGAAATGAGAGGAACATTATACCATCAGAGGGCACTTTTGTAATCTTAGAACAAAAGTCTGTTCTGATGGACGGGCTTACCCCAGGCTTATTCTTAAGAATGTATTTTCAGTTAATCATTTAAAGTGACTAAGCCTTTAAGCTGAATGAGAGAAAATATTTTATTGGTCAGGAAAAAAATTTATACAATCTTAAAACCCTCCTTTAAAAATACCTAAGTAAAGCTTTAAATTTGAATCATTGGATATAAATTCTAAAAATATGCACAATAGTTTTAGATTAGTTACATCCTGTGCTTCTTTCAAATACATTTTGTCAAAAATTTTTGCCTGTAAAGTGATCAAGTCAAAAGAATGATTGACTTTCTCTTATAGCTGACAACAAATGAATGTTATTAGATAACATGTGGAAACTATAATCCTACAGGTTATGAACCTTCGTATCTGGGATTTTACTGATTTTCCCTGGAGTTTTATTGAAAAGTGATTGACATACATCACTGTCTAAATTTAGGGCATCACAGCGTGTTGGTCCGACTGACGTCTATTGCGATGTCGCAAGTATTGCCACCCTGTAAGTATGTTGTATATGGAGACGGCTTCCGCAGCCCGCTCAGCACCCGTCTTTTCCTACAGATACAACGAAGAGGAAACAGCGAGGAAAAGACGCAAGGGATCACACTCGTTTTAAAGCACCGTTCTCGGGAAGGCATCCGTGGTGCCCATACTTGTTGTGACGGTGAAAATGGTTAACGTTGACTCAGAAACAAAACGTGTGGACTGAGAGAATTTTAGCTGGGGACCTCTGGTATATTATGTAAAGAAGGCAGGAGATAAAGTTGAGCCTGGCCCCTGTGGGTGGTAATGTAAATGAAAATGCCTACCTGAGCCAGCACAGTTGATAAACTAGTAAAGGATTTGATAAGTAAATGCTCAGTGTCAAGAGCTGCGAGGATCTGAGAGGTAACCCCACTTGCTGGCTAACAGGTTTGTGTGCCTCATTTTTTTTTTGGACGCTGGATGGCCTAAGACTCCTGGGTCCGAGATAAAGGACTTCCTTACTCGGGGCAACAGCAGAATCCACAGTGTCCGCACCTTCTGCCCTCTGACCCCTGGTTCCCACGGGTGGTGCAAAGAAGGCCCCTGTGGTGGGGTCCCTTAGGAGAGGGTCCCTGAGCCCAGGAGCTCAGGCCTTGGATGACAGGCAGGGGTCATGGCCGCAGAGGCTTTGTCTTCCTGGACTGTTCACTGTGAGCAGGGGCAGTCTGTCTGTCCTTCTGCCCCCAGCAGGGCGAGCCCTGGGGAGCTGTCCCAGCCCCTGCTCTGCCCGGTCCTGTGGGAAGCTGAGTCCTCGCTGAACACTGAACTGCTACGTAGCTCACGAGGGGGACTTGCAATGCTCATTCCTACCATACTTGTGAAGTCACTCCTGAAAACTGGCGAGCAGCCCTCACACCGTAGTCTCTTCCCTCTGGGGTCTTCCCTGTGGGGGGCTCGTTTGGGAACGGAGGAAAATAACAGTGTGTGCCTCACGGGGCTGCTGCTGGCATGACGGGGGCCGACGCACGCACCGCACTCAGAGGCCCGCCTGGCATGCAGCACGCACGCAACACGATGAATTCATGTTCCTGTTGTTCACTCGGCATTCACCACTATAATGAGGTGATTTAATAAAGAGGAAGTTTTTCGCATGGCAGCTGAGGATGCTGGGAAGTTTCCCACCAGTCGGAACTAGCTCCTCTTCTAGCTCCGGGGCTGCCCTGAGCATCCCGATGTGCTGGGGCCCCGGGCAGTCTGTCCTGCCCGGCTGTCCAGTGGTGCTGGGCACTGGTCAGCTTTGCGGGCGAACATGGGCCCTGGGGAGGCCAGGCTGCCCTGAACCTGTTCCAGGCAGACATGGGCCTGGCACTCGGGCTCCTGGTCAGTGTGGAAGGCCAGATGCTGCCCATTTCCCACGACGCCTGCCTCATTGTCTGGCCGCCTGCTCTTAGGGGGCGGAGTTTCCGGGATGCCCTCCAGAGTGCACGGGGCCTATTTGTCCTGCTGAACTGATACATGTTTCTTAGCAGAGGCAGCGGGTCGTGTGCAATTCAGATTCGCCGTTTCCGTCAGCACCAGGGGCAGGGGCATCGTGGGGAGCGGGTAAGGCTGTGAGCGGAGGTCCCGGCAGTTTAGCTCCTATTCCTTTCGAGCAGGCTCACTGCGTGTTTTCTTTTGATTCCTCCAGCCATTTCTGGTAGATGCAATGCTGGTCTGCTGGGAGTTCTCACGGAGCTGCTGCTTACAGCCGCACCCGCCCTTGGAGTTCACCTTGCCCGTCCATCCTCGGGAGAGCTGGGGGCAGACTCTCTGGGGATATTTAAGGAGGCCTGGTCTCATTCCTAAACTGCGAACTGGTTGCAGGGGGTGCGGTTAGTATCAGTGGAGTCCTCGTTCTCTTTCAGAGTTGAGAGAGCATCTATCCAAATCCTTCAGGAAGTGGAGGTCCAGAGGGGTCAGGTGAATCAGTCGCCTGAGAGGGCACATCCAGGCAGGAGCTGACAGGAAGGACTCGGGTTCTCGGCTGCCTGCCGTGCTTTTGTTCAGCGACGGAGCCGTCGAAGAGGAAGGTGGGAAGCGGAGCCTGTGGCGAGGAATGATGGCGGAGTTCTCTGCAGAAGGGGCCGCGGATGAGCGTTTGGATTCCGCTGTCAGATCCAGCTGCATTTCCGTCGGTTCTCTGCTTGTGTACAAGGAGGTTTTTAATTCTTATTTATTGAATAATTTCAGAGGAAAAGGAAGGGTCGGGGGAGAGAGCGAGACATTGCTTTAGTATTCCACTGACTTATTCATTCATTGATTCTTGTATGATCCCTGACTGGGGATCGAACCCCAACCTTGACATATCGGGATGGTGCTCTAACCAACCCTGACTATGTGTCCTGGGTGAATGTTTATTATTACATAAGAATAGGCCCTGGCTGATGTGGCTCAGTGGATCAAGTGCTGGCCTGTGAACCAAAGGGTCCCGGGTTTGATTCCCAGTCAGGGCACATGCCTGGGTTGCAGGCCCGGTCCCCGGTAGAGGGCGTGTGAGAGGCAACCATACATTGATGTTTCTCTTCCTACCTCTCTCCCTCCCTTCCCCTCTCTCTAAAAATAAATAAAATAAATTTTAAAAAAGAATAGCACCTACTTCACGAGGTTGTTGTGAGGACTAGATGTAATAATAATCCACTTAGCGAATTAGCACCTTGTTCTGCACATGGCAACTCTGTTACCGCAGAGACTTTGGTCTAGAAACCGCAGAACAGGTGGCAGAGAAGCCCGTTTGGGGAAAAGAAGTTTGGGGACATGTTGAGCGAGCTGTGATAAAACTGCTTCTCACCCGTCAGAGAAAAAGAAAGTGAATTCCCTTCGAAGTGTCTTGGTTGTCTGGGCCTATTTTTAATAGCACCGACAGAAAGACACAGTTCAAGTCAGAAGATGGTTTAAGTGGAGGTGACCTCAGAGCCAGAGTCGTGACTTCAGAATAAAACTGGCTTCTGCTTCATTACAAATTATCACAAGTATTTGCACCTGACTTGCTATTTAAAGCTCTTAAAAGTGAACTGGGACCTTCCCCGGAGCCCCAGCTCCCTGGGGGGCAGTCTCAGGAAAGTGCAGTGAGACCCGTGCTGACAGCTCTGTCTGGGCTGGGGGCGGGGGGAGGCCCCCGGCCCTCCGGGCAAGCGCAGCCTGTCACTTGCTCCTGACTCCAAAGAACTGGCCTGCGTGAGGCTTCCCTTGGGGACACTGCCACACGCCGAAGTCGGTCCCTGACAACATCCCTCCAGTGCTGTGCAGGGGACAGTGCCCTGTAAGGGCGTCGGGGCTCTGGTGGGAGTCAGTGACAGTGAACCACCACGGGCAGGACGGCCACCCGCTGGCCTCCGGGTCTGAGGCCAGGATTCAAAGCCCATTCCCAGTGCAGTGGGGGCTTCTCTGTGCACCTGGTGGGCAAGAGTCTGGTGATACGCCGCCCTCGGCCAGTAACTCCCCTGTGGGTGTGGACGAAAGGCTGACTGATGAGGAAGGTAAATGCTGTGTGATCTCCAGAAACCCCTGGTCGGCGATCATCTGAGTGGGGGTGGGGGTGCTCCTGCGCGGGGCGGGGGGGAGGGCGCTCCCTCGGGCTTCGAGGGAGGAGGACAGTGGCCGTGCAGCGGCCTGTCCCGGCCCTCTGCGGCTCTGCCTCACCCGGGGGCTCGGACTTGGGGGCGTGTGTGTGCAGGTGCCTGCAGGGACCCCTGTGTGGGGTGCGTGTCCTCTCAGCGCCCAGGGAGGGCTGTGCCCTGGGAGGCTTCTCCCTGTGTCCTGGGAGGCTCACCGTCTTTGACCGTATCCGAGGTTCCAGCAAATTCATTATCAACCCCACAATATACCTTGAAGAAGAAAAAAAATGCCCAGAAAGTTTTCGAGATCGTGCACATGGTCCAAAACACAGAGCACAGCGCCAGCCTTCTGCCAGAAGGAAGCTGGCGTGGTTCCCCTTCAGAAGACCTACCGCTCACCCACCGGCCTCTGCCCCCCAGGATGGTGCCTCTGCGGTGGTGGCTGTCCTGGCTGGTGCTGGCCCTCGGCTCGCGGACCCAGAAGCTGCCCACCCGCGACGAGGAGCTCTTCCAGATGCAGATCCGGGACAAGGCGTTCTTCCACGGCTCCCCGGTGATTCCAGACGGGGCTGAGATCAGCAGCTACCTCTTCAGAGACACGCCCAAAAGGTACGCTCCCTGCAGCCCTTCCTTTGTCAGTAACCCGTCCAGGATGCCTGCTCCGAAGGGAAGGTCCCCTGTCACCCTGCACGTCGGCCCTCGGCCTGTTTACTCTCAACAGGGGAAAATGGGGGCGCACTCCTAAGCCTCCCCTGGGGGTTCTGTTTCTTGCTTCCCGGGACCTTTTGGGCAGAGAAGGGCAAGTTTTGCATTTCTTGCATTTCGGAATGGCCACTTCCTTTTCTTCAGGACGGGGGGGGGAAATCTCTAAGAAGGACTCTCTAGGATTAGAATGGGATTCATCGAATGCACGTGATTCTTCAAAGGTTTACGGCTTAATTTTGGCTCTGAATGTCACTGAAGAGTCTTTCAGTGACATTCATAAGAACGAAGGCACGAGATGCAGGAACGTGACCTTGGAAGGGCTCGCGTCCCATTGCGACTGAGGCCCGGCCTGGGCAGACCGGCCGGGGCACAGGACGCAACCTGACCAGGGAGCTGAACGACTATCAGCTGATTTCTTGCCGGACACGTTCACTGTCTTACTATTTGGTCTCTTGACATTTTGGAGTGACTCAAAATTTCTCTTTAAAAATTACTCTGATGTCCCGCAGGCACCTGTGTCCTGCTCTGGGCAGTGTTCTTCAAGTTCAGCTTCCCACACCATGACCCGCCCACTGCGTCAGATAAGTAGCTTAGCCGTGAACTTCCCGTTCTCAACATTAAGTAGGTTTGGGTTCTCAGAGTGGCCTTAAAACTTAGATTACCTTTTTTTCTTTAAAGCAACATGTTCTTGTTACAGGACATTCAAAACAGAGAGCATGTGTGCCTCCACTCCTTTGGTGTCTATTTTCTTTATTTATTCTTTCATTCTGTCTTTTCCCCACGGCTGGGAACTGAGGGCTCGGATACCTGCATCGGGGTGGAATGTCAATGTGCACTGGTTAAGGGAAGAGTTGCAGTGGAGGTAGAAACATCATTTCTATGTTCATACAGTCATCGCTGGTACTGCAACTAAAGACAAAATTCCAGAGGAGGTCGAGGAGCAGCAAAGGGCAGACGATAAGTTCAAGGGGAGATGGCGGCCTGGACCGGAGGGCGGCGGGGAGGAGGGAGCAGAGTGACGGGTCCGGGTACGTTCTGAAGGCAGAGCCAACGGTGTTCACATGGAGCGGGAGAGAAAGAAGTCGGCGATAACCCCGCGGAGTTTGTCCTGGGCAGCTCGGAGGCCGGGGCGTCGGTCACGGGGCGGAGGCGGACTGCAGGGCGGGTGGATCTGGGACGAGAATCACAGGTTTGGATTCGATGCCTTAAGTTTAAATCTAAGTGAAGATGGCAGAAGGTTGTTGTATGTAAATTGAGGTCAGAGTTCGGGCTGATGGTTGAGGTTTGAGAGTCGATAACCTAGAGGATGTGAGAGCCGGGAGTCTGGGCGAGGTCACGCAGGAGTGAGCAGAGGCCCCCCGTTCTACCCTGGGGTGCATAGTGCTTGGAGGGTGAGAAAGAGCCACGGAGGAGCCGTACAGAGTCGAAAACCGTGGCGGTCCCCCTGGAGAGGGTATGGAGAGAACACAGGCGGAGAGGTGCCCGGAGGTGAAGTGCGTGGCCGGGCCCGCTGGGGCTGAAACCGCAGGCTCCTGGTTCCCAGGATGCCGGCTGTGAAAGGCGACACCATGGAACCGTGTGGGTTACTCGGAGGGGAAATGCATATGGTGTTGCTAATCATTAGGCAACATTTTCATCCTCCTTCAAAAGTCTTCTGAGACGTCAGAAAAATCTGAAGGGAAAGCACAGAGCAGGATGTTTTGATTTTTTGTAAAAAGATTTGTCTTAAAACCACCAGGTTATTTAATCCAGTGGGACGTTTTAGTGACAGAGAAATGTGTCTTTCCACTGATTGAAACCTGGGCCTTTACATTAAAAAAAAAACAAAACCCTCTCAGTGGGATTAGGTCCCTCTACCCAGAAAGACGGGGCCTGGGACAGTTCTGGACGGAAGCCAGTGACGCCTTTTAGGAGTCCGCTGGTGGGAAACACAGGACCCCTCGGTCCACCTGCCCGGACGCCTCCCTCGGCTGTGACGGACGGTGCAGTGACAGGCCTGGGTGACACGGCACCCAGCTCCCCACCCCTGTACCACGCCTGTGACGCGTTTCAGTCCTCACGTGGCTGGCACATCTGGTTGCAGAGCTGCGGGCTCCTGGACTTGCACGGGGAATGCTGGGGGTGCCCAGGTTTGTGGAAACAGCAGGTTTTATTCTCTGTGACTTGAGTGAATGTTAAACCACGTGCTTGTCCCGGTCTGCCTTGGCGGGCGTGTTAGAGAGAGTTGTCTCGTTCTCAGGGGTGCGCTTTCCCGCAGGTACTTCTTCATGGTGGAAGAGGACAACACCCCGCTGTCGGTGACGGTGACACCCTGCGACACGCCCCTGGAGTGGAAGCTGAGCCTGCAGGAGCTGCCAGAGGAGGCCAGCGGGGAGGGCTCCGGTGAGCAGCGGCCGTGCTGGGCCGGGCCTCCACCTGGGTGGCAGAAGGCTCGCGGAGTGCGCAGCCTTGTCAGCAGGGCGCCCAAGTGCAGCTGGAGATTCTGCTGCGCCATGAAGGGAACGGGGGTGGGGTGGGGGGGGGGAGGCCGCTGGAGGGCGGGGGGAGAAGGCATCTGGTGGCGGAGACCGTGGTGAAAAAAACAGTGGGGAGAGGCTGCCGTAGTGCTGGGCGGCTACAGTGTGGACTCGCGCCTCTGGCTGTGGTTTGCAGTCCTGCCCCTGTGTGGGAGACCCTGCTGGGGGCTTCACAGAACACTGACGTCTGGGTTCTGCCCTCTGAGGGTCTCACCGATTGCCCCGGGGTGGTCTGCACTCGGGGACTGTTACCGGCTCAGCCGGAGTGATTCTGACATGCAGCCAAGGTTAAGTAAGGCCCTGTGATCTCTGGGGCATAAAGGGTGGAAACAAGGAGAGAAACCAGAGTGAGTCGGGATGAGAAGGAAGGCACAGCAGGCGTGGGGCAGGCATTTGGAGACCGTGCCAGTGACGGAAAGCAGACGACAAGATGCCCGGCAACGAGAGGGGTCTGCAGGGGGCCCTGGAAAGCTGCCCTTTCCTGCGGGGGGGGGGGCACAGGCACCATAACTTGAAGGGGACGAGAGCCCGCAGTATTTAGGGAGAGACTGACAGTGTGCATGGGGAGGGATGAGGCTGAGGGAGAAAAGGGCCAGTCGTGGGGTGGCTGTGTTGGTCTCAGGGCTAAAATACGAGAACCTCTGTACCTCTCTGTCCCCCTGCCGGGGCCAGCTGGGGAAGGTGAGCCCCCACGCGGCACCCGGTCCTCCTCTGGCCCCACGCACGGGTCTCTGGGAGATGGCTGATAGCCACAGTGCTAACAGCTGGGAAGAGCTTGTTCTCGATGCCGCCCCTGCACCCCGTGTTCTATCCATGGAAGACGGGTGCTCTGACTGTATTTGCAGGAGACTGTCCGGTCCTACCGACAGAAGCAAGGTTAGCAAAGTGCCTGGCCGCCAAAATGCAGCGGATGCACCCTTTCTGTAGGTAGATTGACTGGGGGGATTACCCTCTAACGGGACTGCCGTCTTCGACCTAAAAAGTCCACTCACCGGAGTGTGTCCTGAGGAAATAATTCAAAATCAGAAAAGCCTGCCACACAGAGGAACAGCGCAATTTATAATGGTCAAAAATTAACCACAGTATCATTTCTACGCTATCATTTTAAGGGAGAAGAGCATGATTCAAAAGTAGAGGCTTGTCTAGATACATCTAGTCATGAAAAGCAAAGTTATTAAGTTACAAAAAAATGAGAGAATGCTATTGATTATGTAATATATATATATATAAAAGACTGGGTGGAAATAACCCCAGATCTTCCCGAGGGGCCCTCTGTGGGCCGTGGGTGTGGATGGGCCTGGCTCTTGCCCCCGTTTCCCGTGTCTGCCGGGCCACAGGTGTCGTTTCCACGGTGGAGGGGCGTGCAGCAGCTCACAGTGGCTCAGCCCGGCCACCGCGGCCCCCGCCCTGACGCGGTGGCCCTGCCCGTCTCTGTCTTGCAGGTGAGCCCGAGCCCCTGGACCAGCAGAGGCAGCAGGTGACGAGTGCGACGGGCGCGGAGCTGTTCTCCTACAAAGGCAACGACGTGGAGTCCTTCCTGTCGTCCAGCTCCCCCTCCGGCCTGTACCTGCTGGAGCTTCTGTCCACGGAGAAGGACACGCACTTCAAAGTCTATGCCACCACCACGCCCGAGTCCGACCGGCCCTACCCAGAGTTGCCCTACGACCCCCGCGTGGACGTCACGGCCCTGGGGCGCACCACGGTCACGCTGGCCTGGAAGCCGAGCCCCTCGGCCTCCCTGCTGAGGCAGCCCACTCACTACTGCGTGGTCATCAACAGGGAGCACAACTTCAAGAGCCTCTGCGCCGTGGAGGCGAAGCTGAGCCTGGACGACGCCTTCATGGCGGCCCCGAAACCCGGCCTGGACTTCAGCCCCTTCGACTTCGCCCACTTCGGGTTCCCGCCCGGCAGCCCGGGCGCGGAGCGCGGCCCCCTGACCGAGCCGCCTCCCCGCCCGGGCCGGCCAGCCCCCTCGCGGCCCAGGGCCGACGTGCGGAAGGTCTGCATAGGCAACAAGAACGTCTTCACCGTCTCCGACCTGAAGCCCGACACGCAGTACTACTTCGACGTCTTCGTGGCCAGCAGCCACAGCAACCTGAGCACGGCCTACGTGGGCACCTTCGCCAGGACCAAGCGGGAGGCCGAGCAGAAGACGGCCGAGCTGAAAGACGGGAGGGTGACGGACGTGTTCGTGAAGAGGAAGGGAGCCCAGGTCCTGCGGTTCGCCCCCGTCTCCTCCCACCAGAAGGTCACCTTCTTCGTCCACTCCTGCCTGGGGGCCGTGCAGGTCCAGGTGAGGAGAGACGGGAAACTGGTCCTGTCGCAGCACGTGGAGGGCATCCGGCAGTTCCTGCTCCGGGGGAAGCCCAAAGCCAAGTACCTGGTCCGCCTGAAAGGGAACAAGAAAGGGGCGTCCGTGTTGAAGGTCCTGGCCAGCACGCGGCCGGGCAAGCACGCCTTCCCCTCGCTGCCCGAGGACACGAGGATCAAAGCCTTCGACAGGCTGCGCACCTGCTCCTCGGCCACCGTGGCCTGGCTGGGCACGCAGGACAGGAACAAGTTCTGCATCTACAAGAAGGAGGTGGACGACAGCTACAGCGAGGACCAGAAGAAGAGAGAGCAGAACCAGTGTCTAGGACCGGACACGAGGAAGAGGTCGGAGAAGGTCCTCTGTAAGTTCTTCCACAGCCAGAACCTGCAGAAAGCGGTCACCACGGAGACCATCACAGGCCTCCAGCCGGGCAGAGCCTACCTGCTGGACGTGTACGTCGTCGGGCACGGGGGCCACTCGGTGAAGTACCAGAGCAAGGTCGTGAAAACCAGGAGGTTCTGCTAGTGACCTGGGGCAGAGGTGCAGGACGCAGACTGCCAGGAGAGATGGAGAGTGAGCCAGCGCCCCCTGCGGGTGGGAGGCCTTGGGGCCGGCGCCCGTGCTGTGGAAGGAAGGGTGTCAGCGTGTCTGTGGGCCATGGCGTGCCCCGGGCGGGGGAGACTCGTTCCGGTGTGCCCAGCGTGCTGACGTCTCAGACAGAGGACGTCTCGAAGGAACCGCCATCCCTTGCTTTGACCACTGCATGAACCGCTCCTAAATTATTTTATTACCTAAAAAGTTAAAATATGCCATTCATTGCACACATCCACAAAAGCAAATCATTCCTCTCTATAGATGCTAGAAGATATATATATATATATATAAATTATTTTATAAAGTCTTGTTTTAAATGTCTGTGTTTCTATGATTGTAAACTATTAAATTCTTCTCCTGTTAAAGTGCAGATTTAATCTAAGTATACGAAGTGGACAGCTCTCTAGTCAGTGATACTGTAAATTCTTACCTGTTGAGTAAAATGTTGAAATGCGGTATGTATCTCATGTACAAAGTCGACACATGATATTCATGTACATAAAATTAAAGATACTAGATGACGTACTGCTCATTTTCCCAAGCAGCTACCTTGGTGTATTCAATCCATGTTCCGTCCGTCCAACTGCGCCTCTCTGTACTTCGGCGCCAGAACTGACCCTTTTTTATGGTTAAAGGACCTGCTGTCTCTCCCTGAAGGCCGGTGGCACTGGAGGTGGGCATTCTGTTGTTGTGGTTCGATGGCAAACGGCTCGCTGCTGTGAGCACTGAGGGAGCCCTGGTGGGCTTGTTCGAACAGATTGGACGAATCATCCCGAACAACCTGCACTTTAATGACGAGCACCTGTTTTAAGCACAAAGCAGAGGACAGTCCATATGTTTTCCCTCTGACTGTGATTAGGAACGAGAAAACGACAGAGGCTGCTGTTTCGTAACATTAACAGTCTGGAGCTTTTAACTTTGATATTTTCATGAATTTTTAAAAGCTAATTTGGGTGTAAGCTGGAACCGAGGCCAAGAAGAACGGGGACCGCGTCTCAGGGCTCTGCAGGAAGGGCCGTCCCGGGGGGCCGTCATTCCTCGCAGGTTCTGTCCGTGCGGTGGCGCAGAGCCCTGGACCAGGGTTCGGAAGAGTCCGGAACTTACAGTCGTGGAAGCCATGTGACTTCAGGAAGACCTGTCACTGTCTCCTGTCTCCCGTTCCTTTTTGTAAAGTCGGGTGGTGACACATTTGGGTAACATGGCATTATAGCATCTCTTCTATTAGAACACGTTGCTCTTGGTGGAATCTGTGACCCTCAGAGAATGTTTCTGGAACCAGCAGTAGGGACAGGTGTAACCCTTAACCTCTCGCGGTCCTGGGCCTGCTGGCCCCACCCTTCACCTGGGGTGCGGCAGGTGGCGTTCCCACGGAGCGCAGGTCGCGACGGCTCAGGTGGGTCAGTGGTGTCACTCAACAGATGATGTGGCCACTGGGAGAAAATATCCCCCGTAAAAGTCCAGCTGGTCAGTGTTGAATCCAAACCAGAGCCCGTCACATCTGTCCAAAACAGCGATGAGATCTGAACTGATTTTCATGAGAGCAGGCATGTAACTTCCCGAGGAAAACGCGGGTGGACACTAACCCTGTAAATCTGAGCACATCCCGGAGGCGTGGCCCCTGAGTCATCAGCTGCCTTCCGAGGGAGGATCCACTCTCTCCGTCATCACAAATGTGTTACTGCGCAGCAACGTGCCGGGTTCACGGCGGCAAACCAGTCGTTGCAGCTTCCGAGGGGGGCGGGCTTCACACTCAGAGACCCGGGGGCCCAGGCCGAGTCCTCGTCACCGAGTCTCTACTTTTGAGCCGCCTGTGACTGTGGCTTCCGCAGAGTCTGGATAAATCCGAGAACCCTTTCAAGGTGTACCAGGGAAATTGGGCTTTTAAAAATTACAGGAAAAATTAAAGACATTGTGAAAGTGCTGTCACTCATAAAGAGAAAAAAAGCTATAAAAATAAGTCTCCCTCATTTACTACTGTGTTCAGGTTTGGGGGCATTCAGGTGAACTGAGGACAAGAGAGAAGACGTGTCGTTAATGAACAAAAGGACCGGAGAGCAGCAGCTGCGGAGAAGCACCACCGAGTGTCCTTCAAGCTCTAGGGGTCTGTGCTGACGGCGGGGTGTTGGGAGTCCCTGTTGGGACTCCCAGAGCATCACTGAGGAGGAGGAGTTTGAACACACATAGTTCAAGTTCACAATCTTCATTTTTCAGGTGCAAACATCAATGGAAGACCAGAGAAGTGAAAACGGAGTTCTCGTAGTTGAAACCGATTAAGTGGTGGAATTGCCCAAAGTCCTCGCCTGAGTATAAATCACCAATTCTCGGGGTAAGGCGGTGTGTGTGGGGGGTTAACTTGTGGATTATTTTCCAAAAGGAAACAAACTTCCATTGGTGGTTTTAAAGCAACTCATTCTTAAAGACCATTTTGGATTTCCTTAAGATTCTGTGTATAACCTACAACGAATAACTCCAAACTTGTAAGAAAAAAAATTGTATGGCTATTTTTAGAGACACAAAATATTCTAATCTAGGTTTATGCACACGCAAACCTGAGGCTACAGGATCATTAGTCAGTTGCTTAAATGGTAGCCCTGTATTTGCTAAATAATTTGTTAAACTATTCAGAATCTATAAGAGTTCTAGCAGATAATTCTCCTGGTGAAGTTACTTTATCATCAGTGTCCAGATAAATTTTTAGGCATGCTTCAAAGGATTGGGGCCAGAAAGACGTAAGCACCCTGTGTTTTTGCTACTTGGAATACATTTGAGAAAATGGTGACTTTGGAATCCTGCAAAGCCAAATGGACTGACCGCAGTAAACTCATCACTCAGATGATCTTCGGGGTCTGAAAGACGCTGAATGGTTCTTAACAGTGGCGGGGGGGGCGTCCAGGCACCTTCATGAGACACACACACAGTTTCAGGTACAAGTCAGGAGACCTGACGACCCTGCAGCCCCTTGGCGTCTCTCTCAGTGCTGAGCCAGCCCCTCTGGGGACCACCCGGGACATGGCCTCCTTTCTGACATGGGCAACTGAGGCCCAGTGAGACCAGAACCCAGATTTCTGGGCTCCCGGTTCACTTCAGGAAACCATGGCGAGTCACCCCACGCGTACGTCTCTGCCTCTGTTCAGGGGCTGGCGCCAACACAGAGTGCACAAAACCAGCCCCGAAGTGGAAGAACTCGGGGACGTGGAGCTCCTGCGGCCGCTGCCTTCTCTCTCTGATACGGAGACACTAGGAGAAGAGGGGTGACACCATGTGAAACCAGGGACATCAGCAAGCATCACCTTGGGGTCTGTCCCCCGGCCAGCAAAGCCACCGCTGGCAGGCCTGGGCGTCCTGGGCACTCCTCCGAGGGGAGGGACCTGGGGGCACCAGGGCACACTCACTGCTGTGCTGTCCCCAGAGACTGTCGGCTGGAAAATGAACTGTGAGTTGGGACTTGGGGCGATTTTGTTAGTTTGAAGGTGAAAAGTGGAAGAAAGAGGGGTAGAGAGGGGAGATGGGGGAAAGTTTAGTTTTATCTCATTTCTTTCCCTAACCGGCGTTTGAGATCAAATAGGGCTTGATTTTACAAAGCTTTGGGAATCTGTTCTACACCCGACCTTACCCTGGAAAACGTCACCGTAATCACCGTCTGTTAACACTGTGAGAGACCCTCGGTTTCCTGGGAATGGTGGATTGTGAGTCTGGGTCAAATTTCCTTCATTTCTGCTCATGTACCTTCTGCCCCTTCAACCTTTGAGAAACAAACTCAGTCATCAAAGGTTAAAGAGGAAGTTAACTAGAATGGCTAGTCATAACCTCCCTTATACCACTCTCAAAGATGTTTTAGACTATTCATTCGAAGGAGGCGACTGGTCACCGCCAGAGAAAAACAACCATCTCCGAGGTCGGCCAGGCCCTGGGTGGAGCCCTCGGCCCCCTACCATTGGTCAGCCGCTTCCCCATTGTGTTGGGGGCAGAGCTTGGTGCAGGGAGGGTTGGTCCCAGAAAAAGACCCATCAAAACTGGAAATGGATAAACGTAGCTCATCCTCCCAGTGGGCCACGGGGAAGGGTAAGGGTTTCCTGGAACTGGCTAGAAAGAGAGAGCCAGAGGCTTTGAGTGAGGGACATGGGAGGCTCCTCAGACATGGGGTGTCCTGTGACTTCCGGTTTGGGGGCAATTATTTGGAGACTAAGGTGCAAAATAGAGACATCAGAGTGGGCGGGTCCTTGCTGTGGGCGATGAGGTCCAGTTGGAACCATCTAGAAAGACGACCTTCTTACAGCTGAGATGGGACGAATGTGCTGCTTTGCTTTTGAGTGCAGAATGATCGTCCGAAATGGTGGCTTCTAAGCAGCAGTTAGAAAGTGTTTGCCACCTCCCTCTTCTTGTGTTAATAACCTGCCAAAATTAACAGCCCAGTCAAATGGCCCTAGTTTGGAAATAAGCAAACACCTGTGTCTGGTCCAGAGTTAGTTCTTCGTGTGATTCTCCCAATTTATACAAATAGGGCAGCACAGTATTATACACCTAATCTATGTATAAGTTGTTTCAGTTATATGTACTTGACAAGGCCATGAAATGTCCACATTCAGCTATAACTCTGACAGGGTTTTGCGTCTGAGAAAAATTGTCTACAATCAACAGAATCGAGTGTGTGAGCAGTAGTGGGGTTAGAGGTTCGGTCTCGCCCCTTCCTGTAAAACAACTCGGAAATAAGATGAATATGTTAGCGCCTTCACTGCGCAGGCCTGACAGTTGCAGCACCCAGTCAACAGGCAGCTTCTGGAAGCAGCCACTCAGCCCGGAGAACCACAGAAATGTCCCAGAGGCCTCCGCGTCTGCCCCACCCAGCCCGTGCCCGTCCGCAGACTCCCGGGCTGGAATTAACAGACCGCGGCGCCCTCCTCACAGAGACAGCCAGACGGGGCGTGAGCCGCAGCAGGACTTTGCTGACAGTCCAGGGCCGCCCGTCACCGCGACCGCCCCTTCCCAACGTGGGTGTCCGGGTTCAGGACAGCCGCAGTCGCCGTAGCAACACTGAAAGTTTCCGGCTCTTTCTGGGTGTGGTAAGAGCTCTGCTCAAGCCAGGTAAGGAGGCAAGTGGACCAATGAGGGCAAAAACCAAGTATACGTAGTTCTCAAGTAACCAAATAAAATCCAACCAGTTTTAAAATGTCACTGAACAGACATGTTTTTAAAGAGAGCACAGACTGTTGGCCGACCGCTTTATGTGGTGGGTTGGAACACCTGCTGCCCAGGAGCAAACAGGGCTTCAGAACTTGCCTCGACTGAAGCGGCCAACATCTAAGGGACAGGTTTCCCGATTTTGCTTTTTCCCATCATGCACGCGGTCACGGGCTCTTGAGGGTAACCCGGGAGTGATCTTCAGGCACGGAGAAAGAGGACACAGATGGGAAATTAGGGCAGGACCACAGCGTCCCCATTTAAGTGGCGTGTGTTTTGTTGTATTTGTCAACTAATGGCAGGGGGCTGGGTGCTGAGCCAACCTGGCTGCTCCTGACGCCCATTCCTGGCTGGGTGTCCCGTGTGGATAAATTCTGCGACCGGGCACGCCAGGGACCAAAGCACACAGACGCTTATGTCCTGCCGTGGAGATCTCGGGAGAAGAGAACTCCAGTTTTCAATATCTCTGAGGACTTTGGGCCATTCGTAGACTACCCAGCAGCTCCCATAAAACTCACTCGTGCTTTCAAAGTGCGTTGGCGGCTTACCTATGTTAGAACCAGGGAAAGAATACCTTTTGATTGCACTGAGTTTTCTCTATTGGAGTTCAACAAGCTAATAAGGGCAAGGACAGCAGTGGACAGTGGAGGCCCAGGAAGCGGCCGTGGATGGCTTTAACTCCTGCGACTTGAGTGGCTTCATTTGTAAAACGAGGAGGGTGATGAACACTAAGGTTCTTTATGGAAAAGTAGGGAGCTAAGCAAAGCAGCTAGTGAGTGCCAGGCATGAGAGCTACAGCTGCTCAATCCTAACGACTCTGAAATGCAGGAGTTATGTTATCCTCACTGCACAGACGCAGAACCCAAAGAACAAAGAAGCCCCAGGTGTCACCAGGTGGGCACGAAGCGGGGCCGCCTGGCTCCAGGGCGCCCTCTTTTCACCCGCACTTGCATGGTATGAGCCTAGTGCTTACGAGGGAAGCAGAATTTCGCTGCAACAGAGCACAGGAGGGGGGATTGATAAAAGTGGGGGGAAGTTAAAATACGTTGAAAGCTTGGCCTGGACATTTATAAACAAGTTATTGTTGGTGTGGACAAAGATGGAGGGGCAGAAACAAGAAAAATAGTCCACAAAGTATCGCCAAATTGATTGTGTACAATTTCGATTTTAATGGTGTCTCATACTCCACCCCACCCACCGTGCTTGGTACCTGATTATCATATAGAGTTTGCTGTGATGTTCACATGTGATCAGATGCCAATAAACCTTTATTAAATGCTTTTATGTTATGTTAGCCTATTAAGGGTTGTCAGTGGTTATTTCTGGTTTTGTTTCTGTTTTGCCTTCTTTTGTCACTTTTTTAAAAAATTTGAACAGCAGATGGTTACTGAGCCTTCATCACGTGTCAGGCGCTGAGCTGGGAGTTATGTCCTGCACTGAGGTGTGATGTGGGTTACGGGACAGCCTGATGAGGGAGGTGCTATACTTCCCCACATGTTACTGATGAAGAAACCAAACGTCAGAGAGCTTAGGTAACGTCCCCAACATCACACAGCTAATCAGAGGTGCCGCCCAGTGTCCAGCCCAGGGTTAAAGGTCAAACCAGAGGTGGGATGGTTCTCACTCCCTGCCTTTGGGAAAGGCCCCCCCCAGCCATGCTCCCCATGGAATCTGGGGCACAAATTTACTTCGAAAGTTTGTTGGACCTGTGCTCTTGCTTGCTGGCTTGTTAAGAACCTGCTGTTGGTACTTTTCTGATGCCCTTCACCACGCCTTTGTTCCCATATTTGTTCCTCCTGTGTTCTTGGCATTCAAACATACCCACAGCCCTGGCCCGAGCCCCAGGCTGCACTCGGGGAACCGCGTGCCTGGCCTGGGGCAGGTGCACTGGTGACCGGATGAAGGCGGGCCCAGGAGGCAGTGAGTCAGCTGACGCGGCTACTTTGGGGGAAACTGTTTTCTGGACCATGGGAAGCAGGTATCAGGACCCTGGTACCCCTCTTCCACTTTAAAAATACTTTTTCCTAATTCCTAAAGTAACGTTAATTTAAAAACTGCGTTAGTGAAACATATAACATGAAACTTGAGCCTTCACTCCAACTCATTTGCCAAAGAAAACTTGCAATTCAGTTTATGTTCCCGAGCTTCTTCCCTGCACATGGACTCATATTTATTATTCCTCACTTTGATCAAATGTGGAATTATACTAAATACACGGTTTTGCAACTGTTTTTTTTTTTCATTGAACTGACTAGCGTGGCCCCCACTCCAGGAGAGCTTGATCTCATTTTTGTGTTAAACATCAGTCCTCCCTAGACGTGCCCGTCAGACGGAGCGCGGGTGGTGGCTCCACCAGTCACACGTGACGCCGTCCTCAGCCCCGCCCACCCCACATGCACTGCTGCACATGCGCTTTCTGTCTGTGGCCCAGCCCTCATCAGCCCCGGCACATCGTCCCCACCTTGACCGTCAGCGTTGGCCGTGCTGGACCACAGCCCTGTTGGTTCACCCAGCACCCCCAACCTTGGCGAGCTGATAACATTTGACCAAACTCCGAATCCCCTCCAGCCCCAGGTCATTTCTTCTCACCCCACCTGCCTTCGGCAAGAAGCTGCCAGTCACCTTTAGCACGGACACCGCATTCTCCTAGACCCTGTCCCCACCTGCTCTGTGCCCCAAAGCCCTGCTGTCCTTTGCTGTGTCTGGAGTTGAGCCCCCTGGGTCCCCTCCTGCAGAGCCCACCGCAGGTCCCTACCCTCCAGCCACACAACGGTGACCAGTGTCAGAACGGCCTTCTCTCTCACACGCCGGAAGCTCCCAGGCTTTGTCTGCTGCCCCCTCCGTCTCCATCCTGGAGGGCTCACCCTGAAATATGGGACTTGGCTTAGGGATCAGGGCACATGGGATTCTAGGGACCAGATAACGCCGTTCCAATGTGAGTTCAAAGGAAATGTTTCTAACGCTGGTCACCTTGCATCAGTTGCATCAGGTCCAAGCCTTGAACTCAAGTCTGACTCCAATGCACAGACGGGGCCTCCCTCCTTCCCAAGGCCACTGTCCCGAGTGGGGAGCCTTGTGGTGCCATGCGGCCTTGCCATGCGTGGACTGCTGCCTGTCCCCAAGGGGGGAAGGTCCCGAGTGAGTGAGGGGCCACGCCTGCCACACTCCTTGTTGGTGAACTAGTTCGCTCCTTCCTTCAACAGGAGTGGTGGTCTTTCGTGTTCACTGTGTAATAGGACATTCGGACAGGGAGCCAAGTGCATCCCATTATTCACATAAACAACAAATGTCATAATTCAAGTTCAGGGGTTACTGTCAGTCACAAAAGCTGAACGCAGCTTCTCTTTTCCTTTGGGTTTTGCACTGTTTCACTGGCTGAGCCCGTTGGAGAAAACCTGGGACACCCTTGGCTGACACAGCGGAGTTTCAGGCACTGGGCAGTGTGTCTGGACTTCTCGTGGGTGGGCTGATTCATCTGAGTACATTTAAGTAGTTTATCTAATATTATAAACTTCCTATAGAAGGGAGCAGGAAGAGAAAAAGATAGAAGCCCCCTTAAGCTGAGAAAAAATTGCATTTGAAATACCCTGCATGAATCGAGCTGCACAAAAATGCAACCGCACTGAGGAGGAATACATTCCTCCAGGAAGTCAGAGAGCCCTGTGGATATTTACTTCAAGAGTGGGGAAAGCGGGTGACTGCTCACGAGATCCCGGGCTGACCGTGACCCTGTTTGTCCAGATCTGGGACAGGCGGTCTCTGTGAAAGACGATTTTCCCATTCGATCAGGGATCGATTGCAAGGACGGGCCCCCTCCCCGGAATCAGCCGCCACAAAGCCTGGGGTCAGCACAGTCCGGACGAGGGGCCGCGTGTTCCCCCAGTGTGCGGTTGCTGAGCACTCGGAACGCCAGTATTTCCAGCCCATTTACTTTAAATTCACCCCCCTCCAAGGTGTCATTCTGCATGGCCAGTGCCCCTGGGCAACCCCGGGCACGGCTGCTGATTTCTCTGTAATTAAAAATCCTTGTGGGAAGAGCAGAGAGCTGGCCATTCACATCATTTTCTCATTAGCGTGGCTTGTCACTCCTTTTGGGTCACTGTGTAGGTTTGTCACAGGGCAAATTTTGTCAGGGTCCCCTGGCTGCCAGGCTGTGTTAACAAAGCGAATGGAATTCAGAAACCCACGGGAACATCTCCTCCTCATTTTTGACGGATAAAAGATGCTACTAAACACAATAGCCTCTTAAGGGTGTTACTCTGCCATATTTAATATTTGATATTCAAGTTTTGGCAAAGACCGTTGTTTGGGAAAATTTTACGAATGTTAAGTCAAAAATGTTAAGGGAGTCGGGGGAGTTTTCTATGAGATTTGGAGTCATAGCACCAGAGACTCAGGAGTGTGGGAACTCCCGTGTTCTGTTGACTTTCTTCCCTTGGTTGGCAGGAGCCTGGAAGGCAGACCCAGCGGCGAAGCTGAAAACTGTGCTTTGGGGACACCATCTTCCTTTTGGTTTTGACCTCTTTTGACCTTGGCCGCTTCTTCCCATGTTCACTTTGCCAGGCTGTATTTGAATGCTTGCTTCGGTGTCCACGGGCAGAGCCATAAAGTGCATGTCCTTGGACCGACCTTCAGATTTCCCTCTGGGGCAGAGGCCCACCACGAAGGCCAGCCTGCGTGTGGGCTGTTGCTGGGCTGTTGCTAGGTCACGCAGAGCAGAGTGGAGACAGCTGCCCCCCTCCATGGCTGCTCCGGGCCGACTTTTATCACCGTGGTGCGGTGCACAGGGAGGCCTGGTACCAGGCTTCCCAAGGGCCGGAGTCCAAGCAGGGGCCGTAAATAAACTTAAGGTCCTGACAACGGTGCAGACTTCGGGGTCAGAAGAGGAAATTGCACAGAGATGAACCCTGATTGCAGATAAGAAAACCTTAGCTTTCACGTGTTTTCTTTGTTGTCAGCTTGAGCTTTTCTCAAAAGTCTCGTCTGCGGCTACGTGCAAACCAGAATGGAGTCCTTGGAAAACACAGCTGTGCCAGGGGCCTGGAAGGCGTGTGCTTTGTGCGACTGTAAAGATCCCATGACTTCCCCTTACCTGTACCAGCAAACGACCAGGAGGATTTACCACTTCGATAAAGGAAGAGGAGGTGAGTGTGAATAATCACCTGTGGATCCGGGGCTGGCAACCTGGCCATTTAAATGTGTTGTCTGAACGTTATGTTCTGTCTCCTGCCGGCTCAACACGGCTGCTTGTGGGAGAGGAAGAATGTCCCTCTCCTGGGTCTCTGCTCAGTGTCACGACTTGCACTTCTGTGACTGGTTTCTTCGGTCCACGCCCGTGCTGAGAAGCTTATGTAATGCCCCGCCGTTTCAGCCCCAACTTATTGCACTCAGTCTGTGACCCGGCACATTTGCAGTGTAGGTAAGGGCCCCGTCTCGGAGCAGATGGGCCCCGAGGATGAGATGCAGGCAGTACACCTGGTGGGCCGTGCAAAAGCAGGAGGGAAGCCATCTCACCGCTCCGCACCGAGTCATTTCCAGCAGTCATAAAACCACAGAGTCAGAGAGCGCATTGTCAGTTCATCTTGGAAGCGCTTTCTCCGCCCATCTGGTCAAACGCAGTCGGCTGAACGGTGAAACAGACAGGCTCCGAGCGATGGGTGCCGCCGGTGGCCCGGCTGTTCCTTGATTCCCACTCAGAAGCCTTTTCTCTTCAATGCCTTCCTTGTCTCAGCTCCGCCGTTCAATGTCAAACTTAGTTATGAAGTTTGGCCCGATAGTCACACAGTCACCCTTACTTTTCTGGAGTATTTTCAAAGATCAAAACCCCACACAAATACAAGCTTGGGACTTAAATGGTAGGAGTGACCAGGAGTCTGTGCTTCTATTCCTGTATGTATTTCCAGCTCACAACAACAGATTGTTCAAAGCCCCGACATGGAGCTTTGCTTCAGAAACCGACCGCACTTAGATTTGCAGTAAAAACGTTGAAATGAGAGGTGGGCCCATAAATCGGTTTTCCGTCTCGCTGCACTTTAAGACACTGCAGGCGTACCCAGAGACCACTTTCTTTTGGAAAACCAGCCCTGACCACACCTTCCTCCCCAGGTGCCGCCAGGAGCAGGCGTCATTAATCATGACTGCGTGAAATTACGAGGGGCCGTTGTTTGTGAGCCCGGGTGGAACTAGCCCGCTGCTAGCCATAGCTCAAGGCAGAGGGGGCCAGCCAGCGGGAGCTGGCGCAGACACGGAACCTCTCCCTCCCTGCGTGCTCCAAAGGAAGAGCGAGCCACGGGCGGCAGAGCAGGGCCCCGGCAGCCTCCCCGCCGAGGAGGCGGCCGCTGGGTCCCTGTGCGTGGAAGAAGGCAGCCGGGGCAGGCGAAGTTGGCCATCCTGCTGGTTGTCAGAGGGGTGGGCGGGCAGGGATGGGGGGAATGGGGACGGGGAATATAGTCAGTAATACTGTGATGTGTTTGCACGGTGGTAGATGATGACTAGAATCTGTGGAGTGGCCACATTGTATCTAATATACATTAGTGTACTATGTGGAACCCACGTCAGAAAACCTGTGATGCTCTTGGCTGACGCAGTCAAGTTTCAGGTGCGCGACCACGTATCTGGATTTCTGGTGGGTGGGCTGATTCATCAGGGCACCTTTTAAGTAACTCATCGACATTTAACTAAAATTAGTACTGGAGCTTTGCTTCAGAAACACAACATGCCGCTTCAAAGAGGAAGATCTTGGAGGGATTTAAGGATCATTCCCAAATACACGCCCTTGACTCAGAGAGAAGACACTGCTGAAGTTCATGGTTGCATTCACAAAACCGCCCCCTGCTTAGGCAAGTAATCTGGTGGATTTTGGGAGAAGTGTTTCATTACTTAACCTGTAATAATATGCCTAAATTGGCCATGACATTGAAGCACCATCGGCTGGGTATTTAAGAGTATTTCCAAGGATATTTCCGGGGCACGCCTTGGACACCATCCAACAACAGCATGTGGGTGGGGTCAAAGCCTCAGCTTCCTCTGTCACGACTCTGTCACCCCACAAGTGGGCGGCACGCATCTGCCCGTGTGTGCATCTGCTGGTCATGTCTGTTCATTCTCGGGACGCGCTGGCGTTTTGTGGCTGAGAAGGAAGACTGGGGGCCTGAAAGTTTGTTCAACATTTTAATTGCTGTTACGGGGAAATCTAACCCATCGCCCCAGCGAGAGGTCACAGGCTTCACCGAGACCCTTATCGATGAACTAACTCTGCAAAGCCTTGGCTTTTACTAACCGAGACTTCCTCCTCCGTCCTCAGGGAAAGTAAAGCAAATAAACAACACTCTCCAATGGTCAGCGTGAGTTTCAGAGACACCCAGCGTCCCTTGGCCTTTGGGATTTCCTCAGCTTTCGGGACAATGAGGTCAACTACTTAGACCATCCGTCAGCTTTCGCCTTATGAATTAATTAGTAAGAGGCCGCCCCACGTAGCTCGGACTTCGCCGCCGGCCCCTGTGGCCAGCTCCTGCGGTCCAGGCCGGCCTCGGAAGCCTGCTCGTCCCGTCTCACATTGACGCAGCAGCTCCCCCCGAGCGCCCTGCTCGAACGTCTGACTTGGAGAGAACCCGTCTTCCAGGGGAAGGCCGCCCTGCGGGGCTGATCAGAGGCCTTGTCGGGGGGCGTTCACGGTGGGGCCGCCGTGAGCACCCAGGCCCCGGTGCTCGAGTTCAGGTTTCTAATCTAAAACACACGATCATCTTCCCGGGACCATTGGGCGTCCATCTCATCGAGAGGCCTTAAGCCAAGGCTTCTTTAGAATCCTCCAGAGACAGAAGAGTTCGGAGCACAGTTGCCAGCCTGAGAACCTCTAGGGTGAGCTGCTGACGACACCAAGTGGGCAGCCCCACCGTCGCCGAGGCGACCAGGTGCTTCTTCTGCTCTCGGCACTGTCCTGTTTGCCCTTTCTCTGTGGCTACTCTGACTTTTGTCACTGTACTTTGTTAACCCCCAGAACTGCCAACAAAGAGAAAAGCTTTATCAGTACGTTGTCACGCCTGGACATCATTTTCAGTAGTCTGAGCCCTTCTCTACCACCCGGGGAGAGGGGTCTAATGGGTCACCGGGCTGGTCATCCCTGCACCTGGTCCCGATGACAAACATTTAAGAGCCATTCAGGTAATGCCCCAGATGGCTCAGCCCCGTTCACTGGGCCCTCGGGGGCTTGGATTCACCGGATCCAGGCCCTGCTTCTGACCTCTCTGCAGCCTGGTCCCCCGAGCTGAGAACGGTGCTGGATCCAGCGATTCGGCTGTAGGAGTTGGTCTGTCACTTGGTCTGTTGTGACTTTCAGATTTCCCAGCTAACCTTGCCCAAACTGTTCGATTCCACTTGAGGAATCTGCCAGCAGTGACGAGACCAGTCACTGAGCCCCTCCTGCTCCCGTGACCCGTGCCCTACTCAGACGCTACTCCTTGTGTGGGCGCCTTCCTTGTGGTGGTCTGACACCCACAAATGCCTTGTGTGTGCAGCGTGAGGGCTTGTGACTTTCAGAACCCCTCCCAAAGCAGGGACGGGGGGGCCCCTCAGAGGGACACGGAGGGGTGCCTGAGGGAGCGAGGCCCCGGCTCCAAGCCCAGCGCAGGGACACTCACTGAGTTGGGGAAGACAAGGAATGACATGTCTTTCTGACCCAGGGAGACGTTGTCAGTAACATTGCAAGTTCTCTCGAAGTCGCTCCAAAATGAATTTAAAGGCAGGAGCGAGGACTGCCTCCGATAGCCACATAGCCCTTGGTCGTCCTTGGCTGGGCAGCGGCAGCGGGTGTCCCAACACGCATGCACCCCTGTGGCACCTGGATAAACACTGCTCGCCAGGTAGGGAGGTCTGTGGCCAGAGGTGAGGAAGACTCCGCCTGCTCTTCCAGAACAGCCCGGCTGTGTTCTGAGTCTTCTTTCATGGCCGGGACACAGCAGCCGTTACATGAATAGAAATCATTTCGGTTCCGGTCATTGTCTGTGTTCAGTTCGCTGGTGCAACAGCTGTTGGTTCACACACTTCGGGCTTTTCACACTGAAAAACCTCTTCTTTGAACCTATTCTCTCAGAGCTGGAGTTTAAAAGTTGATTTAGAATTTGGGAGTCAAGTGGCGACTTTTGTTTGTTGCTCTCTGTTCGGCCGTAACTAACTTTTTCTGCAGCAACGACTGACTCAACCCTACATCCCGAAGCAGGAACACGGAATAGGGTGGTTGGTTTAAATGGGGGGCCGCCACATTTAGACTCCCTTTGGGGAAATGAAGTCTTTCCATCGCGCAGCGTGACGTGAGTCTTCTCACGGGCCTCCCAGTTTTTGTGAGGGATGGAGAACGCCCCCCTCAGGTGTGTGCACACTCGTACCTCACCGATGTGTGTGGCAGCACAGCAGAGAGCCCTGGCACGCCTGCGAGGGGGAACCAGACATGCCATTCTGCCTCACTGCACGCTGCGGTGACATTTATTTTTGCTAGGATGGCCCGTGATTGTCTGCCCATCACACGCAACATGTCGGAGGCTTTTGGTGAGAGACACGCCGCAGTGAGGTATCTGCTGCGTCCAGATCACCTCCAAACTAAAGGAAGGGTGTTCGCCCAGAAACGATGAAGGGAAACAAAACATGGAACGAAGGAAGGGCCGTAGGGCGGGAGAGTTCTCAGGGGGCGTCCATGTAGGGGAGGGGTGACGACCCGAACTCGCTGGTTTCCCTGCAAGGGCCGCTTCCATCACGGAGAGCATCCGCGGGACCAGCCTGGGAAGCAGTGTTGATGGGAAAGAGCGAGCTCCACTGGCTGAACGTATCGCCCGGGTAGGACCAGGAGCACATGGCAGGACAAGGGGGGAGAGAGAACGGAGTGCGGGGGAGGGCAGTGACTCATGCTGCTGCAGGGCAGATGGGCGCGTGCGGGTGACATTTCCAATGTTCCTTTTGTGTTGGCCTTGAAAAGTACAACTTCAGGGTAGGAGTAGGAGTAGGAGGCAATGATGGCAGAATAAGAGAGAGGGGCAGGCGTACGAAAGTCCTGATGTTAAAGAGTTGTGCGGAGAAGGGCGGGGGTGAGGACGTCTAAGGGTTAGCAAGAAGAAGCTGTTTCTCATTTGCTTGTTTGGGTAGAATGGGGTAGAGAGAAACAGGTTTTTTAAAGAATATATTTTATTGATTATGCCATTACGGTTCTATTTCCCCCCTTCATTCCCCTCCACCCTGCACACCCCTCCCCCACCATACCCCCCCTTTAGTTTATGACCACCTGTCTCAAGTTCTTTAGATTCTATATTTCCCCTACTATTCTTGCCCTCCCCCTATCTATTTTCTACCTACCGTCTATGCTACTTATTTTCTGTACCTTCTTCCCCCCTTCTCCTTCTCTCACTCCCTTGTTGCTAACTCTCCATGTGATCTTCATTTCTATGATTCTGCTCCTGATCTAGCTGTCCTCTTAACTTGCTTTTGTTTTAGGTGTGGTTGTTAGTAACTGTGAGTTTGCTGTCCTTTCACTGTTCATCTTTTTTAACTTCTTTTTCTTAGGTAAGTCCCTTTAACATTTCATATAATAAGGGCTTGGTGATGATGAACTCCTTGAATTTGATCTTATCTGAGAAGCACTTTATCTGCCCTTCCATTCTAAATGAAAGCTTTGCTGGAGAGAGCAATCTTGGATGTAGGTCTTTGGATTTGCTGTTGAAAGAAGTAAAACCCAGGGAGGGGATCATGTTGAAGAGACCAGCCAGACAGGAGGGAAGCGATGAGCAAACGGCGAAGAGAACTCGGGAGGAAGTGGGGCAATGGCTGTAGGAGGCAGGATTAGCCATTTCCGTAAAGTGGGCTGTTCCCCCAAAGACCAGGGCACAGGAGTTTGTGTGCATAGAGGACAGAGGTGAAAGGGTGCACGTAAATGAACTTGTTTCTTCTGAGTGCAAACTGCACTCACGCTCGTGAGCTCAGGCTGTCATCCCCAGTAAACCCTCACTCACTGCCGGACAAATTGACAGTTGGAGACGTGCCATCCAGTTGGAGATGTGACGTGAGACCCGCGTCCCCACAGCGAGTGGGGTCTCCCCCGCCTCCGAGGGTGTGAGTGCCCCAGGCCCTGCGCCTCCTGGACATCAGGAAATTGAAAGCTGAGAGTCATCTTTGTTAATGAGAGGGGGGAACAGTAGCACCTTTGGAGAAGTGAAACTTTCACTGTGCTCGTCCGGAAAACTCAGACAGCCTCCCTTAGATGCGAAAACATGCCGGTAACCACGGAGTGCAGAGGACAGGGCCGGCCAGCTGTGCCTGGGGCTGAAAGGAGTGGACGGGTCGTGTTCTTTTCGCTTTCAGGTTTGCGGTTTTGAGAAATCCTTTTTCACCCTGAGATCGTAAGGATATTCCCCTCCTACTGCAAAATTTATAAAATTTTGCCTTATATATTAGGTCATATTATACAACTGAATAGGTGTATTTTATTGATATAACACTAGATAAAACCAGCAACCAAATATTATTTTTCCTTTTCTGATCAAATTCAGGATAATAAAATGCACTCACTGGAAGCATTCAATTCTACCAGGTTCGGTAGAACTACACACCAACGTCACCACCACAATCGAGCCATAGATCATCTCCAGCACCCCAGGAAGTCCCCTTGCCCCTGCCCCTGGGCCCAGGAGGCCACAGGGGGCTGTCTTTCCCCTAGATTAGCACTCTTCACCCTCAAGTTTATATAAATGAAGCCGTGGAGGAACGTCGTCTTCTGAGTCGGGCCCCTGCATTTGCCGTCACGGGTCGGACATCCACCCGCGTCACCGTGCTCAGCAGCACCCTGCTCCTCCCGGCCGCCCGGCAGTGACCCACCCGGGGGCTGAAGACACCACGGATCTCTCCTCCTGTTGATGAGAACCTGGTGGTTTCCGCTTGACGGATATTATGAATAACGCTGTTATAAACATTTCTATTTGAGATGTTTTGTGGACAAAAGTCTTTATTTATCTTGGGTAAAGCCCTAAGAGGAGTATTGTGAGACCATGGGGTAAGTTTGTTTGACTTTAGAAGGAGCTTCTGAGCAGTGTCCCAAACACTGTATTGTTTTTCGCGTCCACCGGCGACACTGGTGAGAGGCCCAGTCGCTACTGTCCTTCTCGTAGGACCTCACTGGCGCTGGTATTGAGATCACTGAGGTGTGCAGGTGTGTACGTGTGTGTACATGGACAAAGTACGCCCGTCTCTCGTGGCCGGATCAGCCACAGAGCCGCAGCCCTGGCTGGCCCTGCTCCCGGAAGTCCTCCCGCTGGTTCAGGGAGCGTGTTTTCTGCCTCGGTGGCTGCAGACCACATGCTCTGAGCAGCGTCTGGGAGCCACGTCTGGGACAGCCACTGCGGTTTGAGTCGCCGCCTTATCAGTGGCAGAAAACCCTTTTATATTGGCCGCAACAAAAAAACAAGTTAAAAGGGGACATGAGAGAGACACCACCTCTGTTTGAAGATGACGCTGACGTCTGTCGTCACCCGGAAAATGGATGCTGCTTTCGGCGAAGCCTTTGGATAGAGACACGTGGTTGGTTACTTGTGCTTCCTCTTGGCGCCTCCATCAAACAGTTGCCGCACAAGTCGGCGAGCCCAGCCCGGCTCTGCTCGGTGCCAAGTCTTCCAGTTGAGACGTCTCCACGTGTCAGGGGTGAGGTGCCGTTTGCTCAGTGGGCACAAAGTCAGGATGCTGAATGTTATGTGTGTTTTACCAAAATTAAAAAAGAAAAAGGCACACTGCCTTTGCTGAGGTCTGGGGACAAGGTCACGACACAGTTCCTGCCTCCCCGGAGTCCCGCCAGAAACAAAGTGAACGACAGGACACAGCGTCTCCAGGGAAGGCGAATCTGGGCTCAAGCTGTGCTTCTGGAAGGAGAGCAGAAGGCCTCTGCCTGTCCGGGTTCAAAGCCCTGCGTGGGGTGTTTGGAGCCCTGTGGCCCCCCGATGCCCCGTGAGGAGTGAAGGAGGGTAACCCGGAGCAGGCCAAGTGCTGCCGAGGGCCAGTTCACCCCATCCCCCCAGAAAAAATAGTTTTATGGAGGAAACATAATTCGAAGGCAGCGAGGGGTGGGTAGTATCACGCAAACAGGATAAGAATAAAGGCACCAGGGTCGAAGTGCCAACCTGAGTCACAGCAGCATAAAGATGGTCGCAAGTCAGGGTCATGACGACTTTTAAAGGGAGACTGGAAGTCCGTGGGTCAGGGGCAACCCTGATTCGGGAGACGAACCTGAAGTGACAGACAGGAAAGGTCGCACTTGTCTACTGCGCTCTTTTCCCTTCGACACAGTGACAGGTTACAGGTGAAGGGAGAGAAGAGTCAAGGATGTCAGACTTAGCAGAAAAGAGGCCTGCAGAGGGGCCGGGTGCACAGGGCAGCCCCCCGCCTGAGAAGGGCAGGAAAAGCGGAGATAGTGTTGGGACAGGGCCCTCTGTCTCCGACAGTCCCCCAGCGGTCCCTGCTGACACTCACTGCCCTACTCACTGCCTTTGCTCCCACCCAGCACTGTCTGGTTTCCACATCAGCATCGCTTCCTTTGTCCGGCGAAGAATTCATGACCCTGGGCAGTTGCCCAGTTTATCCAGCTGTAGGCACAAAGCTATTGGATCAAACGTCCAGCCTCTCGTGGGCCAGTCCCTGACAAGGGACTGGAGACTCTGGGAAATAGCCACTGTTTCCTCTCTGAGAGCTGGGCGGGCATCTTTTCTGCCATATTTCAGACCAGGTTTCTGTTCTGCATAGAAGTCAAAGCAGTGTCTCTCTCCCGTGTGTGGCCTGGGATTTGGATGGCAACAATGAGCAGATGAAAACACAGCATTTCGCTTCCTGTGTGGGAGCCAAGGACCTAATTTCCAGCCAGGGACCAGATTGCAGCACCGAGCAGCTGCCTTCTGCTGAGTCGCGGCAGCTTTTCCGGCGCCACCTCACGTGGACGAGCAGCAGAAACTCCGAGACTCACAGCCAGAAAAACTAAACCAAATGGGGGATGATGTGAGGGAGCGTTTAATCCTGATCTGCAAAGGGGGTTTGCTTGTTTGCTGGTTTAATGTTTGTTTTGACTTTGATTTCCTCAAAAAGATTTTCACAAAGAAGCATCTTCTACCTGTATCTGCAGGAAGGAGCTGGTGATTTTATTTTCAAACAGTAAGAGTGGTTTTTAAAAAGAAAAAAAAAACCATGTTATTCTGGCTGCGTTACTTCGATCAGCCTGGCTGTGGGAAGGGGCTCAGACCCCATGCGAAGCAGCTTCCTTGTCCCGGCCCCACGCCACCCACCCCTGGACATCCCGGAGAATCACCGTCATCCCGAGGCCCTGTCGCACCCAGTCTGGCGTCCACTGGGGCTCCTGCGCCCAGTCTGCCCTGGGTCTTTGGGAAGGGACCATGCCTTCCGGGCGGGGAGGAGGGCAGAACTTGATCCAGAACCTTCCAGAAGCGAGGCTTGCACAAAGCACTATTCCATTTAGACCCCTGCGGGGGATGTGCAATTACACACCCGTGTGCTTGACTAGTGGTCAGCTGTTTGTGTTTCAGAGTAGGCAGGAGGGAAAGAACCTGCTCCAGGCGGAGACACAGCGGTGCATGCCAAGATCCCGGGGCAGGAGGAGGTTCGACACTCGAAGATGTTGAAAAAGGCCCTTAGGAGTTCGAGTAGGATTGGCTGGGGACGGCTCTTGCATCTGGAGGGCAGAGTAATTGCAAAAGGGACTGTATGGCTTGGAAGCCTAAAATACTCTCGGGCTCTTTAGAGCAGGGGTGCTGACCCTTGACCTATCCAATGGAGAGGCAGGAGCCAGGTGTGGCCGGCGAGACAGAGCCTGGGCATATCCACGCAGGGTCCTTAGGCTGGTGCCGAACTGTAGGGCCCGGCAGAAGTGAGGCCTGCTTGAGCGCAGTCGGTAGGGTGATATGGGTGTGACAATGTATTGTTTTAATTTGAACATTTCACCTAAAATGTCACATGGTGTGCTTGAGTGCAATATTGTTATGCTACAGAATCATGTGCTTGTGATTTTGTAATAAGATAGGGGGGTTATTTGTGCTGGGCCCTGCAGTTTATGTTGTGGGCCACAGAAAGCCGAGGAATTGTTTTGAACATAAAGCGCCGTATCCAGGTAAGTGTGTGTAAGGCAGCACCCTGGCTGCTATGTGCAGGACAGACAGACAGACGGAGACAGGTATGGAAGGAGATGAGGGGACCAGTTAGGGGCCGCCGTACATGGTGCTCATGCAGAGACGGTGGGGGCTCTGGCCTGTGTGGTGTCGGTGAGATGCAGGGCGGTAGGGCCCTCGGCATCAGCGGGTTATTTGGCGTGAGGATGGAGGGGGAGGCAGGGATGTGTCAGTTTCCCTCGTGATTGTGCCTTGAGAGCATCAACTGGAATTGAGAAAAATAGAATAGGGGACCCTAGAGGCCTCTTCAAAATGCCAATTCTGCACTAAGTTCATGCACCGATAGCTTTGTTGTTTGGAGTTATTATTATTATTGTTATTTTAAATAGCTTATTTATTTATTTTTAGAGAGAGGGGAAGGGAAGGAGAAAGAGAGGGAGAGAAACATCATTGTGTGTTTGCCTCTCATGTGTCCCCTGCTGGGGACCTGGCCTGCAACCCAGGCATGTGCCCAGACTGGGAATGGAACCAGTGACCCTTTGCTTCACAGGCCCCTGCTCAATTCACTGAGCTATACCAGCCAGGATGGGTTTTTATTATTTTAAATGTACAATAATAATTATCAAACAAATTAAAATTATACTATCAGGCAAATATAATATAAATGCATATCAAAGATATTATTTAACTCATTAATAAATAAAGCACCAGGGAAATGTTATAATTTGTTCAAAGGACATTTATGAACTAGCTGTCTGAAATTTTAAAAAGAAATGTTAGGAAAAAAATTTCTAGGTTAGATGCTAAACCGGCTACTATCTTACGGGGTGATTGACTCTTGAGGTTATTGGCCCCAACCCCTGGGCACGGCATTTTTACATCTAACAGAAGCAGCCTGTATGCTGGCCCTCGCTGCTGCAGAGTTGGATGTATCTGAGACAGCACGCACCAGGCCGGCAATGTCTTTTGTGTGTTTCCAAGTTTCTCGTCGTCTTTCTGTTAGGTGCATGAGGGGGTTCTGTGTCAGGATAGATGGGATTGCTCATTTTGGCACAACAGAAGTGGACCATAATCCTCTTTCTACCCGGCTCCCCGCCAAGTTCAGTTCCGAGTGGGAGATCAATACAAGAACAGTTTCAGGTGGAGCCTGAGTTTTATGTAGAAGGATGGTTAGGAGACTTCTTTCAGATTTTAAGTGTGAGTTGTTAATTTCTGAGATATTCACTGAAATGTAAGTCCAGAAGTCCAACTTTAAATACATAAACTTGAATTTGTAGCAGGGGAGAAAGCACTCCTTAAAACATAGAGTGAAACTTATGGCGACCACTGCAGCCAGCAGCAAGATTTAAGAATGTTTTCCTTGGGTTTTCGTCCGACTTTGGCTTGCCTTTCTGGCAACATCCAATTTGAATGTGTCCCGCTATAAGCTGAAAAGCTGACCAGTATCCTCGGCGAGGCAGATTTTAGCGCCAGCTGTACTTGCCTGTCAACCTCCTGTTTTTCAATCTCTTAGTCACACCAATGGACTGATTCTCTCGGAGGGGACTGATTGTGAAGAACATACAACTAACTGTTTTAATGCCTCCTATCTTTTCCACACTTCTTCATGTTCTTGAAGCATGCCTTTGTGGGCAATGACTTGCATCGTTTCTCATCTTGCTTGCCTGAAGTCTGAGCCACGAGAAGCGAGCCTCATCTCTGTGCCATCCCACAAAATAGTGTGGAGAAAGTAAGAATGGTTTTTCCTGGGGAGCTGAAGGAATCAAATCATGGGGATTTAATATTGGCCTGGAATTTGGGTTCCCGAAAATGTATTTAAATGTCAAAAATGGAAATTCTGAGATGAATAATTTTGTAGAGAAATTCTAAGAATCTTTGGCGTTTTAATAGGTGTTGCTCATGACGAATGAGGTGTTCTGTTGTGAACTTGGACAGGGTGCCTCCCCGGGGTGCTCTCATGCACTGGGGCAGGAAGGAGGCCACATCACTCCAGTGTCGGACTTGGAAAATGAAAATGGAATCATTCCCTGGGGTGGGATTTGTCTGTCATTTACTACCAAATAAGCTCAAAGGTTCAATCCTCTTTCTCTTCTTGGTAAAATGAATGCAAGAGGCAGAAGAAAATTAACTATTTCTTACTGCATTCAGATAGTTCTAGAAGTAATCCACATGCTCCCATGGTGCCTTTGCCTATGCCTGGTGGCAGGCGTGGTCGTCACCCTCCCAAGTAAAGTCAGCGTATTCAGTGAGAAGCCTCCCTCGTCTCCCATGGACCCTTCAGAAGAACAAGATGCTGCCCTGCAGCGGCGTGGGAGACCCGGGCATGAAGAGGTCCATCCTTGTTGCGTTCCACCTGCCTCAGAGGAACAGAGTAGAGTTTCAATGATAAAGCGAGATAGTCCCAACATCCTAGGGGAGTTGAAACTCTTCCCCGTTACCACAGAAAGAGGGACAGACAGGGACACCGAGGAAGTGAAGGCCACGGGACCTTAATCCTTGATCACTTTCTATGCAAAGGCAGATGCAGAGAATTTCTGTTTTCTGGTACCTTCTTCTTCCTTACTCCTCCTTCCATCGATGGACAGTTTCGGAGTCCACTGCAAACCCAGTGACTGGGCATCTCCACCAAAGGACCCCTGGGAAATAGTTGTGCGGGCTCAAAGCAGTTTCTCCTGTCACTGTCCTTTTGTTCTGCCTCTTCTGTAGTTGGAATTCTATTAGTATTGGTTCAGAATTGCCCAAGGGGGATTAGAGGCAAATAGCAGCATAGACTTGGGCAGTCAGTGATTTAAAGGCAGACCATCCCTACTGAGGACAGATGTGGTGTCTCTCGAGATGCTCCCCTGGCGACCCAGAGCCACGGGAAGCCTGTGTTCGTGAGACACGACCGACAGTCCTGCTTTCCGACTGCAGCTCTTTTCAGAGAGGGGTCGGTTGTAGAGCATACATAGCACTTTCCAAGTATTTCTCCTGTCAGTACCCGATGACCCCGCACTTCATCCGTCATCCAAAGAGCTCTGTCCTGAGGTCCACTCTGCATGATATTCTTCACCAGGCATGGAGGACACTGCAAAGGCCTGAGGTAGTTTTTTACATAAAGTAAACCCTCGAAATGTTTTTTCCAACGTGCTACTAGTAACAAAAACACCCGGAGGGGCCCTTCCTCGTGCCAACAGGAAGACTGTCTCCCTGGCACCTGTTGAACATGGCCTCTCAAGGACTCTCTCTGTCTCGGGGAGCTAGCTGTCAACTCCCAAACGTGATTCAGTGAGTGACGGGTGATCCAATACTTAATGCTTTGCTTTGAACATTGGTGGGTTCAGAAAGCTTCAGCTTTTCAAGAGGCCCATGCCTCCAGGAACCTCCTGGAGTAAATGTCCGTGTCCTGCTCCATAGCTTTACGGAAACATGTGAAACCGTGAAAGTTCTTTCAAGAGCTCGTAATGAATCGATTGTACAGTCGTCCTGCCAAATGCAGAGTGAGCTGATAGACCAAAGTTGTCCCCCATCAGAATCTGATTTATAGAGTTTCCCAAAAGGATACTCCCTGAAGTGGGGAGAATAAGCTGAGGCTTCTAAAACACATGGGGGCCACCAATCCCCTGGGTCACTCCTCACACAGTGGTTTTCAGGGTCCCACACCTGCACTTCTGTCATGCTTGGAGGACAGAGCAGACGGCCGTGCCTCCGATGACCCGGAGCTCCATGGGACATGCTGATCACTCACTTTCTTTCCTGCTCAGCTCTGTGTGGCCTCTGTGACCCGGAGGTGGGGTGACATCAAGCTTACGTGCTTTCATCACACTCAGTACAACTGCGAGAATAATCCGCCTCTGTTGGACGCTTACAGACTTGTTTAGGACTTGAATAAGCTCTGATCATTGCTCACCATCCTCACAGTTTCCGAGCATGGACTATTCTAGCCTCTCCCAGAACACTGGCTTTTAAATCTAGCTTTGAAATGCTATCCCTCCATCCATCCCTCCATCCATCCGTCCATCCATGCAACCATCCATCCATCCATCCATCCATCCATCCATCCATCCATGCAATTGCCCATCCATCCTGCATTAGCTGGGCACCTCTCAGGTGTGAACCAGTGTGTCAGGTATTACGGATTTTCCCATATTATAGAAGATAGCTGAAGAGTATGCTGCTTCATGCAAACTCAAGTAAGCAAAATTAAAGGTTGTAATTTTTTATTGTCTTTAAAGCCCACACCCCGTCAAGTTGAAATAGTTCAGCCTCAGTCATCACTTGCTACTACACAGAGGAAAAGTTGAGGAGCGGGTCTTACTGGCGTTTTATTACATAGTCTAACAGTCTTCTCATCCCCAAACCTCATATTATGTTCTGGGACTCTGTATAGAGTGTGAGCAAGTACCAATTTCAATGCTGGTGGTTGTCCTACAGAGCCAAATGAAGTGCAAGAGACAAGCAAACTCAGAAATCAAAGATTCAATGGGTTGCCACTCCAGCTGAACAGACACGGTTCACTTGTTCATCGTTCACCAGGCAGCCAGTGAGTATCCAGTTCTGGGTGGGCACAGAAAACTCAAAGATAAGATAAACACCCCTTCCCTCGGAGAACCCATAGCTGCATCCTTCTTACTGATAGCTTCATGCTGGTACAGATACTAAAATATGCCCTATATACCTCTGTGTGCCTTCTGCAATTGAAACAAATGAAAGTGTTTATGACCGGCAGCAGACTTAAAGGATAGGATGGCAGTTAAAAGCTTGCGGGGACATCCCCTAGTATAACTGGTGGTAAGTGGATTCTTGAATCACTTTACTCTCAGCTCCGAAACCCAACATAGTTACAACAGCTCTGACCACTTCTCAACCATGTAAAATAAAAGTACGTTTATGTACAGAAAACATACATCTGGATACACTCCCACTAATGGCTATCTCTGAATGATGGGTACTTATTACTTTATTCTTTATACATTTCAGAATATCCTGAGTGCTCTACAATAAACATTTACTCAGAAAAAATACTTAAAATAAAATTGACTAGATATGTTTCATTGAGTTATTTTTAAAGAGGAGGAGCAGCACCTTGAGTAACACGTGCCCTTATGCAGACTGTTCAACGGCCATTTCCATGAAGTGGTGTTAACCGGAGCTTACAGGCAGGCGGGCACACCTCCCTCTCCCCTCCCCCCCCCCGTGATTTACCCCCACAGCCGTGGTAACCCGTTCAACAGCCTGCAGCTCTGCACTTGATCTTTCAGCTCCCCCTTTGTGTGTGGGGTCCCAGCTATTCTTAGACAACTACAAGGGCAAACGAGCCTAGGTTTGTAAAGTGTTTCAGAGATGAGTCTCCATGTTAAATTGCTTTGCAAATTTTGGTGTGATTTAAAGCAACAACGAGGATGGTGATCAATGATCTTAAGTGTTGGTATTCTCGTGGTGAAAGCAAACAGAGCTCCACGTGTACAGTGCGAGCTGGCGTGGCGGCAGAACGGCGCGGTGAGCGAGAGCGGCGTGTTTGGGAATGCAGCAAAGGAAAACACTCACGGGTGAGTCCCTTCTCCGGGACCCACGGCGTTGGCTCTTTGAAAAATGTTATTTTTTTAATGTATTTTTGAGGCCGAATAGGAGTTGGGGAATCTTGAACAAATGACAACATTCTTTGCAATATTAATTAGAATATAAATAGGATGGAGAAAAAGTCCTAGAAATTTGAGAGATGATTTTTAGTAAAAGCCTCTTTCATTTGAGATAGCAAGCTGACAGCATATTATCAATTAAGCAAGCATCTTTCTGCAGGTCGAAAATAAAATCCTCCAAAGCTGACTCAGCCTGAATTTAATTTAGTGGGTGATGGTATTCTGGAAGTTTCTTAGGCTTAAGAAATTAATGGACTAGATTGAAACACTGATTAAGGTCCAACAGTTCTGAAATAACTTCTGGAAGCAAAGGTTACCAACTTTTATCTTTAAAAATCATTTCCTTGTCCTAAGTCAAAGTATGTTAGAGGAGGAAACAGATGTTTTTTGCATCATCGAAAGTGTAGGCAAAGAAAACACTCCGGAATGGGGAGGGGGGCCTGAGTGCAGAAGGACATTTAAAAGGCTGACAAAAGGCCCGTTTAAGTGTTTAAGAAGGTGGATCAGGCCTTTGATTCTGGTGGAGGAGCCCCTGTTGGGAATCAGCTGTGAGCATGTGGTTTGAGTTGCGTTCATGTCAACGCGATTTGTTCCGGGTCTTCTGTCTGCAACTGTCCTCCGGCCAGCAACACCGCACAGGAAGGGAAATGGAAGTCAGGGAGCCCCACCTTTCAGGAGCAAAATGTGGTGCACGGGGCATCCTGTGACCTTGGCCATGCCCCGTGGTGCGATCGCCTCATCATGTCAATCCATACCCCTCCTCACCTGGCAAGGGGCACTTGTGTCTGTATACTGAGCTAGTCCTGTGCTAGTGCGGAGCTGTCCAAAGCAATCCTTGTGAGGTGGAGGGTCACCTTCCAGACCCAGAACCCGGACAGCCCAAGGGTGGCCCAGAACCTCCCCAGACTCTCACTTGCACCCAAACAAACTCGCTGCCCATTACAAAGGATTAGCGGGGGGTCTGTCTTGCAATTAACTTCTGGCTCTGATTTTGTTCCTTTGAACCTTAGCTTAAACCTTCCAGGAGTTCCTTCCAGGTTTACAGTTTTCTCTCTTTGCCCCTTTAATGAACAGTGAGTGCATAACTCGGTGGTGGGAAGGGTTAGTCACATGTTTGCTGACCATATTATTTGCATTGCTTTTTTATGTTTATTATTATTTTTTCAATTTCTTTATTTTTATTTTTTAAATATATTTTATTGATTATGCCATTACAGTTGTTCTACTTCCCCCTTCATTCCCCTCCACCCTGCACACCCCTCCCCCACCATTCCCCCCCCCCCCGTTTAGTTTATGACCACGTGTCTCAAGTTCTTTGGATTCTACATTTCCCATACTATTCTTGCCCTCCCCCCATCTATTTTCTCCCCACCGTCTATGCTACTTATTTTCTGTACCTTCTCCCCCCTTCTCCTCCTCTCACTCCCCTGTTGCTAACCCTCCATGTGATCTCCATTTCTGTGGCTCTGCTCCTGATCTAGCTGTCCTCTTAGTTTGCTTTTGTTTTAGGTGTGGTTCTTAATAACTGAGTTTGCTGTCCTTTCACTATTCATCTTTTTTATCTTCTTTTTCTTAGGTAAGTCCCTTTAACATTTCATATAATAAGGGCTTGGTGATGATGAACTCCTTGAATTTGATCTTATCTGAGAAGCACTTTACCTGTCCTTCCATTCTAAATGAAAGCTTTGCTGGATAGATCAATCTTGGATGTAGGTCTTTGGATTTCATGACTTGGAATACTTCTTTCCAGCCCTTCTTGCCTGTAAGGTCTCTTTTGAGAAATCAGCTGACGCTCTGATGGGAACTCCTTTGTAGGTAACTGTCCCCTTATCTCTTGCTGCTTCTAAGATTCTCTCCTCCATTTTAATCTTGGTTAATGTAATGATGATGTGCCTTGGTGCATTGTTTTTTTAGATATGGCAGAAAAGTACGCAGTTTTTCAAAGGTCACGGACCCAGAGCTTTTGTTATGTTCTGAGAGAAATGTATGTATGGAGGGCTTGGGCCTCGTTTCAAGAAGAATATGAACCCTGTGTCTGGTGCGCTCTGTTGACAACGTCCCGATCACGGAGATAAAAGGGAAATGTGTGTGGGGGAGAAGAGTTTGACCCCAGCATTTCTTCAGTTCTTGCTGCTGACGGCCTTGACTCTGGGGCACAGACTTCTGGCCAGTTTGTCATTAATAAAGGGAGATGTTAATAATAGTAAGGGTTTCAGTGTTGAGATGATATCGGGGTGCAGCATAATGTGGGTTTGAACAAACTAAGAGTGTTTTCGGTTCAGCTTTAATGCTGAAGGCCTTGGCCAGCTCAGATTTCTGTCTTTCTTAGGATGTTTTTGTGTGTTGTCCATAAGCAAATAAATTTGAATAGCCAGTTAAAACTGCATGGAACTCTGGAAATTTTTCACACTTTTTTGTTATCACCAAATCTCATTCACTCGTTGATTCCCTAGGAAGTGGGTTGGGAAGTTGAGTATAACAGAAGATTCCTTCCTTCTGAGGGTATGTGGAGGATGCTCTATGTATCTCCTAGAAGCGTATCCATTGGCTGTTGATGGCAAGAGAGTTAAGATGCTGGGGCTTCCGTTTAATTCAGCTCCCAGAAATATCTTTTAAAGCCAGACTGCAAGTAGTGCGCCTTCTCTGTCCCAAGCACGCTTGCCCATGTGGACCACAGGTTTGGGGGCCACACTCTGCTTCCGTCCGCCTCCTGCAGAAGAAGGATGCGCCTATGCCCACTGCACCAGGGTGCGGGCCTGAGGAAAGCTGGCCTTGCCAAGGGACGATTGCACAGTGCTTGACATTTGTCACGTTAGTGTCATGTCTTCATGGAGTCCCAGCAGTCAGGCCTCTGTCCCCTTCCCTGGGTCGTTTGCAGTGGACCGACTGCGAGTAAAGTGATGGGCTGCTCGTGATCAAAGTCCTTGAGATTTTCCTCAAACCAACAGCAGGAATCACCTCGGAAGAGAGGACAGCATTTTCGAGATCCTGTGATTCAAAGGACACGGGCACCCCGCGGTCACTGCGGTGCTGCTCACGGGAGCCGAGACAGAGAGGCAACCTGGTGTCATTGACAGAGGACCGGGGAGAGAAGCGGTCGGTTCTCACGAACAATGGGATGCTATGCAGCCATAAAAATACTGAAACCTCACCTTATGCCACTACGTGGATGAACCTAGAGGGTGTAATGCTCAGTGAACTAAGTCAGACAGAGAAAGACAACGCCAGAGGATTTCACTTCTGTGTGGGATCTAAACAAACACAAATGAATGAGACAAAACAGAAATATTCCCACATATGCAGACAACAAGCTGGCGGTTGCCAAAGGAAGGGGGCGAGAATTTTTTAAAAAGAGGAAAGGCTGTTAAATTGGTGCCTTGGGGACCATGTAGAAGGAGGCTGTGCCTCAGGTAAACAGCAAAAATGACAACACAACGACAAAGCCCCCAATGTGGCCCCGGCCAGGCAGTTCCGTTGGTTAGAGCATCCGAGATGCCAAGCTGCAGGTTTGATCTCCAGTCAAGGCACATACAACGGTCAACCAAGGGAAGCATGGGCCGGTGGAACAGCAAACCCATGTCTCTCTCTACCTTTCTCTTTCTAAAATTCATCCATAAAAATTTTAAATTATTGTTTATAAAAACCATGAAGGTGGGAAGAAGACAGCTGTGTTAGAATAGAAAACATCCATGAGAAAAAAGAGGTTAAGAAAAGGAACCAAATTTCAGGTTAGAGGGAGCGTGAGATGTCTAAAATGTATTTCGGAAAGGTTGCCTACCATCTAAACAAACGTGATTTTCATAATGGAAATGTTGTTTGTCCACAGAAAGCGGTCATCTGTGGTGGGACTGGAGGAGAGGCACCAGGTCCACTCTCGGTGGCTGCTTTGACACTGAAACCACGTGTGTGTGAGAAGGAGTTGTGGGTGGATGGACGAAGGAGGCCTTCAAGGCTCAGACTGCAGAGAAGATGTGGGTGTGTGTTCTGGACTGAGGGGTGCGCTGCAGACTGAGGGGTGCAGGTGGGCAAAGGCAAGAAGGCAAGAACAAGAGCTCGGGCTTGCATGCCGTGCAAGGATGCACCTGGGAAAACAAGAGAGGCAAGGGAGAGGGGCCACGCCCCTGATCGTAGTGATGCATGAACCCTTTAAAAGTTATGATTAACACGGCATTTCCAACCACTTAACTGAAGAAGCCCGGGTTCAATAAGTGTTTCACCATGTGTTGAATAAACTGATAGGAAGGATGAGCTCACCTTTGCGATGCGTTTCCTTAGTATCCTGACCTTCAAATTTGTGGGAACTGTGTTTTTCTCAGGCTCCGGGAACTGGGGTGAGTACCACTGAATGGGAATGCACTGCCCACTCTAGAAGACTTGTGCTTTCTGGGGGAGATGCCCTGATGTGAGCTGTGGGAAGGATGGGGGCGGGACGGGGAGGGTTCAGATGCACGCCCATTACATTAAGTGCTGTGTTTACTGAAACTGCTTCCTATTGCCTGGAGGGAAGAGGAGGGAGAATTGTTTAAAAGTGATAAAAACTTGCCCGAGTCTGGTTTAAATGGCCTAATCTAATGAGTGATTTATTTCTGAAAGAAGACCCTCACACGTGCTCGCTCTAGAATCAAGCAGAACAGAAAAGTTAATTGCCGTGTTTGTCCATGGCCTGGCAATGGCTTCTTTATCAGAGTAAACACTGAGCAACACATGACTTGAAGACATACTCTTCATGGTGTGCAGCTTCTGAAGAGGAGAGGTTGCCCTGGTCGAAGAGTGAGAAAGAGTTGACCGCTGTGTTTTTCCAGGAAAGGCTGCCGTTTTGCGTGTTAACATTTTTAGTGACGGTAGGTGAGCATGAGTAGGAGAGGAAGCAGGGAAAATTATTACTAGTTTAATGTAACTAATAGAATTGGTGATTACTTTTAGGTGACTTCTTAACCAGGGTAGAATGAAAGTGGATTTTAAAATGGTGACGCATTTTACATAGTGAAAGGTTTCAATTAGCAAAGGAAATCAGCCTCAACACTTTCTTTATCGAGTATACCATCAACCGTGAAGCAGAAAGTAGACGGGCACAGTGTTTTTCAGTGTCTGGTTGATACCTTTTATGGGTGCTGTGGTTTGTATAGTTTCAGATGAAAATAAAAACACGTTTATTGGAAATTCAGCTACGTGACCGAGTGAATACTCTTGTATGCAGTTTTATACTTTCCACCCTTCTAATACTGGGCGACTTTTAGACCGTGTAATCAATATGCGCAGACCTGTTGGTGAAACCGAATGCTGGGCTGTGTGCTTGGGCGTGCGAGAGCGTGCACTTTACTTTTTATGAGCGTCTTTGAGGCCAGCGTGATGGCAATACAGAGAGCCTGCAGGGACATCGGCATCTTGACCTGTTGGCTGAGAGAGGACAGAGCCTCTCAGCTTCTCATGAAGGTAGAGGTGCGGCCATGGGTGGGGGTGCGGAGGGGGCAGGGTGGGAGGGGAGAGCAGCCCAAGGTGCAGGGGAGCCTGTGGGGCCTGGGCCACACCCCATTGGTGCAAGCCGCTGACTTCAGCACCTGGTACCTGTTTCATCCCCTTCCTCTGACACCTTAGGGTTCCAGGGAAACTATTTTCTAAATCTAGCTGCTTGATTTGGAAGGCAGAACTTATTCCCGTAAGAAAACACTGACAATTTGTCAAGGCTTCAACAGGAGTTTCCAACCACTTCCTGAACTTGACACAGAAACACAACGGCGCCTTCACAAAGGTCGGGGCTGCGGGAACACTGGCAGACGTCCGGTGGGTCTCGGCCCGGCTTTTCTCAGTCCAGAACTTAATGTGGGTTTATTAAATCCGCAAGCTTAGAGATGGGCTTCAGTGATTTAGAGGAGATGAAAGACAGAAATTATAGCGTCCTGACAATAACTTTATTAAAAATCCATCAATGTGACATTTATTACATGAGAAATGTACTTGAAGTAGTGTGTGTATGGGTTAAATCCTTTCTCATCACCAGATCAGCCCCACAAAGATATTGCGTTTTGAAAATCCCAAGAGATTAAGAGGAGGCGATCAGACTGGAGCGAGAGAAAGGCAATATAACTTGTTTTTCATAGAGGCTCAGGTTTCCCAAGGGACCTTTTTGGTTAAGTATCATCGGGGGCAGGTTCGATGCTGGGGTCCCTGTTACCAGCCACGTTATTATGGCCAGAAAGGATTAACATCTCTTTGAGAAGCAAATTGTTTCGTGTCTACATATTGGCCGGTCCTGATAAATGGTCCCCCATGTACTTTAAAATCTTCTTATTATATTGTTCTCATTGCATTCTTTTGACAAAGGGGATTGGGGCCAGCTGTCACTTACACTTAAGTGACCTAAGGCAAGGGTGGTGGGAGATTGTGGCACTTAGCGATGCGGCAAGCCCTAGCAAACTGCAATGAGTGAAAAATAAAATTGAAATCCAGAAATAAAAAGGGACTGATTGCAGGAACTCGCTGGAGTGTTAATTTTTTAGAATTCAGAGGAATCGTACAGTTGGGCACTTCCAACTCCCTTGTTCTGCAACCCAGGAAAGTGAGTTACAGCGAGAGCCTTGCCGTGTGCAGGTGGTGTATCGGACAAGACGGGCCCATCTCACGAGACGCTCGTTCCTGGTCCTCTTCTCCCATCAGCTACTGCGTTTGGAGAGAGAGTCCCTGTCACCCACATCCCGGAAGGCTATAAGGAAAGCAGAACAATATGGACGTGGGCATCTGACAGTCAAATGGGATGAAGGCTGTTTCTGAGAAGACCCAGGAGGGTGTCACAGAGGAAGTGGGGGGTGTGCTGTGTGGTGCTTCGGTTTTTAGGATGAGGGATGGGCAGGCAGAGTGGTGAAAGGAGCAAGCTGCAGTGCAAGACAGTGGAGTGCTGGGGGCATGAAAGCCAGGTGAGTGTGGAAAGGGGGAGGGTCAGCGGGATGGACGGATGGGCTCTCGAGGAGATTTCTGGTTAAGTAGGAGGAAGTGACACTGGGAAGGTGGCAGAGGCCAGGGGAGGGGCCAGGCCATGCGAACAAGTGACATTAGACCTCACGTACGGCAGAGGCACTTGGCTTTGATTCTGGGCCCAGGTGCCCCTTCTGTCAGGGCTCATTACTCTTCTGCCTGGCAGGAGAGCTCTGCGAGTGGGTAATTCAGATTTGATTATAACAGCGTCTGGGAACTACTGTAATCTTTGGCCTGCCTTTGATTTCTCGAATGTGGTTATTTAAGCGAATGCATGTGCCGTTATACGTGCATGCACAAGAGAGACCCCCAAGTGAAGCCCCCAAATACTACACATTGGCTCAAAAAGTGTTTATTCTAGCTGATCTCATGCCTTTCTGTGCCTTAAAATACCATGAAAACACTGCAAAAAGTGGAGGACAGTCCCTGAGGAGATTACACCCATTTGTCCCTGTCAGTCTCCAAGGGGAAATACTTTCTAAAGTTCTTCCATGCACAAATGCTCATCAGAAGCCATTTTTATTTCATGTGCACTTGGAGTTCTTACAAGGTCAATGCCAAATTGTGTAGTTAGTGTCCTACCTTTGCAAGCATTCGTTACAAGCCACTGAGATCACGGGGCAGCTACGCTGAAGGGCCGTGGCCCTGGTGTTTTCCTGTCCATGTGGGTTATCACCAGGTGAGGTGTTAACGACTTTGTGATCTTTAAGTTGTGGTATGAGGCAAAGACTGATTTTTGAATCAAGGACTAACGGAACTCCACGTAAAGCAATAATACTTACTCTGTTTAAATACCCATTGAAGCTTGCCTTCCCGCCCCAACTTGTCAAAGATTTCGCAGATATTTACTGTCATTTCTAAGACTTGTATCTTTATTTTTTAAACAAAAACATATGTGTTAACTTGGACCAAAATTATTTTTATCTCTCATCGATCGCTGCATTCAGACACAGTTCTGAAGGCCCGACACTTTCCGGGACGTGGCATCTCTGCTGTGACCACACAGTGAGTGGTGTTTGTGAGGAAGACACGCAGCATCACTCTATGGGGTTACGTCCTCAAGAACTTTCATCTCCATCAGGTTCACAGTGTTCACAAGTGACCGAGATCAGTGCGGTCCCAAATGTTTATCTCTGCATTACAGATGTTCTCTTTCTTCATTTTTCTGCCTTAGATGTATTCGATTCCTTTTCAACTTTACCATCATGAGTTCAATCAATCACGGTTTCTGTGGGGAAAATCGTGGACTTTCACCAGCTGCAAGCTTCACTGCGCCAGTAAATTGATGTTTATTCTGTAGTAAAACAGTAATGCAGGGCCCTGGCCTGAATTCACAGATAGGATGCGATCTGTGGAATTGGGCAGGTTCGGCCTGAGGTCCTCCTGTTCTTCACAAAACTGTTCTCGGTGGTTTACGATTCCCGCAAATCTCTGAGGGCCAGTTACGGTTTGGGGCTCAGACTGGGAACACGCGCAGGGTTATTCGGAAACTAATACCCCATCTGGGGGCACTTTATCTTTTTACAATGGGATATTTAATTTTATTGGGCTTAGAAATATTTGTCAAAGCGGCAAAAGAGAAAACTTTTTTCCAAGCCCTTTGGTTCTTTGCTCTTGTTTTCCAAGGTAATTAGTGTAATAGCGTCTCAATTCCTTCAACTGGAAAACAAGTGTTTTAGAGCTGCCGGAGGTTGTCCCCAAGGAGCCAGGGCTCCGTCCAGGTCAGCGAGTCATGTCAAGTCTGGGTGTGGGCCTCTCTGGAACCCCCCGGCAGGTGTCGCCCAGATGGAGGGAGTGCACCGGGGACCCCGAGAGAGGCAGGGCCTCGGGAGAAGGCTCAGCAGGAGCCGTGTGTGTTTGGTTTGCACTGAACAGAGAGAGGGCCCTGGCGTTCTGGGGTCACTCACTGCCAACAGACGCAGTGTGTGGAGCGTCACAAATGTTAACTCACTCCATCCTCTACCTCTCTCTGTTGTGTGTCCGTTGTCACAGATCTATACGCAGGATGTACGTGATTATTACGTGTATGATAGATAATAGATGCAAAATGATATTTTATTATATGTTATACTCTATATGCTAAATTATACATGATATTATTATATGGTATAAATTCTACATTATTTACGATATATGCTAAATAGTTATATTTGTATAATAATACATGTATTGGTATTCCTAGTTAGTAAAAGAGGAAACTGGTTTTAACACACTGAATAATTTTTCACTGTGGATCCAGATGCTAAAGCATGATCTTTGTGGCCCCAAAGTCTGTCCTCTTTGTTTCTTCATTTTTATTTTTATTTTAAAAAATTATACGTGTAACGAAAAATCCATTCTTGGAAACATCTAGAATATTATGGCTAAACTTAGGTCTCTTTTAAAACCTGCTCCGATCCTGGTCTCCTCCTACCCTCGTCTGAGGCCCACAGTCCAGTAGCCCCTTCCCCCTTGTCCGGTGACGGTCCTGTCCCCGAAACTTGCATTTCTAGGGAACGGCTCTCAGGCCCTGTGGGCAAAGTGGCAGAAAACTGATCTCGAGGGCACACGAAGATCATACACTTTCCCCAGGAAGTCGTTTTGGGGCACAGCTGCGTATTATCAGAGAGCTAGGGTGATTACCCTGTAAATTTTCCTCCTTTTTCTTCAGTCTGGGATGGTCCTGGTTCCAGCATCCTGCATTTTACAGCAGCGGGAGTCTGGACGCGGCCACCAGGGACTGGCTTGTCACCCCGCTGCACTTGCTTCTGTGAGCAGCATCGTATGCGGAATTGCAGCTGCGGAGGGAATCAAAAGATGCCTGTGTTCTAGATTGAGAGCTGAGTGACTTTGGAATGTTTTAATAAATCATTCCACGGAGGCTTCAGAATGTTTTCGCTCCTTCTGGGTACCTGGTTCCATTTCAGCTTAAGAGAGAGGCCCCTCCCCCGCCTCCTCCCTTCCATCAGGTTCCAAATCCCAGCTTCCAATTAGGCCAACTTCTGACCCCAGGGCTCCTGATAAAAAACAGCCTTTCAAGTGTCTTCTCAGGTTTCAGCCAGGACGCACAGTGAATGTCCCTGCAGCAATGAACATTGTTTTACGTTCAATTATTTTTTTGCCTTTTCTTTTAAACCAAAGGTGTACCTATTGAGTGACTTGAAACCCAAATCCTTTTATGACAATCTTGGATGCAAGAACAGCCCCAAAGAGGGTGTAGGGTCCAGTCCTCCCAGGACCCAGCGCTGCTCCGGAGGGAGCCCAACAACCCCACTGAGGGCGGGGACACTCGGTAGGATGGTGGCCCACGCTTCCGTGCCTGCTTCTGTGTGGGCCCCCAACCTGAATGGTGGGTTACCTGCTCATGCAAAACCCGACCACCTCCCTGAGCTGGGCAGGCATAGGCCACGCCCAGTCTTCTGGACACAAAGCAGACAAACAGGAACACAAGGCTGCCGCTGCGAGGGGCAGGTCAACAGCCCATGGGCCCCCGGATCCAAACTCGCAGAAGTCACCATTCAAAGACCTGATTCTTCCACGTGCTTTTCTCCAGCTCACCTGAATTTGGAAAGGAAGGGTCAAAGTGCACTTTTGCCTTCCCCTCTTGCCCGGGCACCAGACAGTGGTCCGGGAGGGCTGACTTCAGGAAGAGTTCGCCCCCTTCCCTGGTTTCGGATGGTTTTCCAGGCCCCACTGTGAACTGAACCAAGCTGGGAGGTCTCGGGACCGCGGTGGCTCTGATGCTGGGCAGCCTACCTCAGCAACCCCAGTCTGGCCTGTAAATGCCTCCAGGTTACCGCATCGAAGCGCTAGGGATGGGTAGTGACAAACAGCCAGCAGGCTCTACCCAAAGCCGACCAGAGCTTCCTGCTTTCCCTTCTTCCTTTGCTCCCTCGAGCCCCTCCCCAGCCCCTCCCTTCCTCGAGCTCCTAACCACTTCTGGTTCAGTGCTCCCCGATTTGAATCCACTTTTGCTCAAACTCTTAAAAAACCTTGAGGATGCCTCAGTTTACCTTTTAGCACCACCAACAGGCTTCAGATCGAGAAAGGATTTCTTCTTTGTCACCCAAGTTGGAAGGAAGAAAAGATAATGTTTCCCCTACCTTTCTGAGTTCATGGCTGAGACATATTGGAGAAAAACAGATGGCAGTTTGTCACTATGTCCCCCTCAGGTACATGTGGGTGGTACCCAGGAAGACCGGTCGACTCTCCAGATGACCCGGGTCTTCCCCTTAAACACCATCTTCAGCTGAAGACGGAAGAAAGATGCTGAGGGAGGAAGGGAGGAGCCAGTTATGGGAGGTGCCCCGGAAAAGCAGGGTGAAGAGGAAGGCTCATTACGCAGATCTGAGTCGCTGCCTTGTCCCTACGAAGTGTCTTGTGATTTAGAGTCACCCTTTCTCTTCCTGGTACCAAGAGGGAGGCATCCTGCGGACGGAGATTTCCTTTATAAACGCACATTTCCCCCGCAGAACGGGAACTTCCACTAACGACACCTCCACGGCTTCTCCTGTGTCTGTTGTTTTTCAGAACGACCAGCTCAGAATAAATCTCTGTGCCCGAACGGTGTATTTTGGGTGGCACATGCCGCTGCCCTTCAGTAGGAAAGAGTCCAAGGCATCTGTGACCTACTGAGACAAAGGGTCGTTACGGAACATTAGAGAAATGACTCGGGGCAGGCAGAAGTCAGGCCTGGGTCCTGAGCTGACGCAGTCTGCCAGCGGGCTGCCCAGGCAGCCACACACGTGCCGGGCGAGCACGGCCCCGATGCGGGAGCCCACCTCCCTCTGAACCGCGCCACTGTCTTTACAGGGGGTTTCCAGGTAAACGAGGATAGAAAATTAAGACAGTACCTGCCATCAGAGACCTTACCATCTAATTAGATAGTTTCAGGAACTAACACACAGACATGCCCACCCCTAACAATAGAAACTAGTGATTGTTAAACGCCAAACTGCCAGGAAGCAGTTATCGAAGGCCGAGTGACAGCAGGAGAGACCACTTCGCATTGTGGGGATCGGAAATGGTTTTGTGCAAAAGACAACACATAGACTGGACTGTGAAGGGTGGTAGAAGCTCGGAATGAAATTGTGGAGAGGGCATTTCAAACACTGGGAAAAACCATGCATGCAACCTTGAGCTGGGTATGATAAATTTGGGGGTGGGGAGAGGGGTCAGCGAATTTGATTGGCTGGGGGATTCTTAAAGGACAGCGGAAGGTGGGGTTGGAAGGGCCGGGCGGAGCCAGACTGTGGACTGCCCTTTGACTCAGGGTGAGAATGCTGGGATACTCTGTAGGTTTGTGGACTTGGTCAAGGTTTTGAGGACAGGATGTGTCAGACGTTATTTAAGGAATAGAGATCGACCTGTATTTCTGCACTGCACTCAGGTAAAGAGGTGCAAGAGTAACGATTGTACAGGACAATAGTCTGCGGGCGGCTCTGAGGGTCTGAACTCTGGACGGCACCAGGGACACGGGAAGGGCAAGACAAGAATGGAAGCGATGACAATCCAGGCCCTCTGCGAGGGCAGGGAGGGGCGGCATTTCAAGAGCAGATGCTGGCAGAACCGTTTCTAGAGAGGGAAAGGCAGAGGGTTAAGCGCACTGGGGCGGTGTCACGGCAGGCCCAGAACGACCTCGGGGCTCGTGAATTCAGAGAAAAAATAACTAAAGCCAGTTTTTCTTTTAGTTGTTTAGTTTCGTTATTTTACTATTTTCCCCTTCTGTTCTTCTTAGCACCAGTGGGAAAACCACCTGATTGCAACTAAATATGTTACGTGGATCTAAATGGTCCTTCTTAACGCAGGCAGTATGGCCTTTTCAGATTCCACACTGCAGCTGATTGTCATATGGAGTGTTACTGGGCTAGGAACTATTCATCCTTTGAAAAATTGATGTCGGTATGAATAAATATTGTTGAATACATAAAGCACTCTTTATTAGATGTGTTCTCCTTCTTTATTTATTTTTAATCCTCGCCCAAGGATACGTTTTATTGACTTTAGAGAGAGAGGAAGGGAGAGAGGGAAGCAGTGATGGGCTTCCTCCCCCACACACCCTGACCGGGCATCAACCCAGCAGCTGGGTGTGCGCCCTGACTGGGGATCAGACCCGTGACGGTCTGCTGCACGGATGGTGCTCCAACCAGCTGAGCTACCAGCCAGGGCTACTCCAAGTGCTCTTTCACATAGGTTACAGCACTTCAAAGCTAGTTAAATGAACGACTTCTTTTTAATTGAATTTTGCTGAGTGTTAATGTCTTCCTTTTGAAAGTTCTACCGCTGCTATATAATCATAAGCGTAAGAAATGTTTTACTTACCCTGCAATCATTTTAAGCTTCATGGGCCAAGTTGCGCCCTCAGATATGCCTTCTATGACTTCCTCTGAAGTGAGTGGAAACACAATTAAACTATGTGAGGGCAAATATGGGAATCACATTCGCAAGGATACTGACTTCTCCTGATTCATGTTTTATTGAGAAATTGGACATTTAAATTGGCTAGGATGATCTGTAATAAAGTATTTGAACACGATGCCATTTAGACATATCGGGGAAAGAAGAAGCATTACTGCAAGTTGCTACTTTTCAGATTTTGGCTTTCATTTCCCCTGGAAAAAAAAAGTAAAACCGGAGAATTAAACACCTCCACATTTTCCCCTACTGAGCCTGAAAGTTAAAAGCATTGCAATTGCATGAGTGAACTATTTTTTATGGTATTAATAACACCAAGCTGCAGGAGACTGGCAGGAAGAGGGAAGGAAAACAGAGGCTCATGTGTGTGAAATAGGGGACCCAGGAATCCAAAATAAATGAACCAAATAGTTTTAAGATTAACTCATATATTTTTCTCCTCTCCATTCTCATTGTGTGAAAACTATTGCAAAGATTTCAAACGGTTCTCTTTTTTTGGTGTGGACTTTAATTATCTTTTCTAAATATTAGCGTAATGGTATGTGTGTACCCAGACAAAATTCTGTGCCGGGGGACAGAATTCCACAAGGGATGTGCTTGTTGCGAGGTGTCCCTTGTGGTCACCAGACTTTTGACGGCAAAGCGCAGGTAGTGGTCATTCGGTTCTGCTGTTGACATTTAATGAATTTTGGTGGAATCTTTTTTTAGTACCTGGCGAAAGATTTGTTCAAGACAATGGTGCTCATCCTCTCAATGAGAAAATCTTCAGTTTATTCCTCACACCAACTTATAATCAGCCGTGTGTCTGATTTACTGCGTGTCCCCTATGTGCTGGGTTCCCAAGCTGTTCGTGAAGAGCCCCCGTGGGTCCTCCTCTGTATCTGCAGGCTCCAGGCGCTCTGCACCGCCGCCCTTCGGGCCCTGGCTGCCCAGTCTGGTCTCCGCGAATGCACTTTGCCCAGATGCACCTCGAGTGCTGGGTGGTTACCGCCGATGCGTGGGAAGGGCTGTGGGTCCTTCCGGGTGCTCTGCAGGCCGGTTACAGGGCACACGAGAGCACAGTGCTCGTCTGTGGTGTGACTGCTCTGTGTCTGTGTCCCCTTCTGCCTAGTGAAGGTCACGCTCAGGGGACAGAGTGCTGGGGAACCCGCTCCTTGTCGGGGAGACTTTCCGTCCCTGCAAACTCACTCTGCCTCCCTGAGAATTCTTGGTGCTTGGCACGTAATTCCTTGTTCTCTACACACTTGCTGCAGAAATATGTGATGACAAAGATGGGTGACTTTAAAAGGTTTTTTAATCCTCACCCAAGGATATGTTCAAGAGAGGAAGGGAGGGAGACAAGACTCTGAGAGAGAAACACGGACAGGTGGCCTCCCGAACGCACCCCTACCGGGGATCGCACCCACCACCTTTTGGTGTATGGGATGATTCTCCAGCCAACCCAGCCACCGGACCAGGGCAAGATTTATTTTTTAAAATAGATACTTTCAATTAAACATCGAACAACTTCTTGCCAAGTTCTGTTAAATGAACTGCGAGTGCCGTCTTGGATGACATACTGACCGGTTTGTGTGTGCCCAAACCATTTAACGGGCGGGTTTGGTTTCCCCTTCACTGAGACATGTGAGCGATCTGCGGGCCCCGAGAACAAAGTGTCCTGCGGGCCCTCCCTGGGAACTGTCGGGGTCCCGCTCACCTCCGCGGGAGCATCACACAGTCTCAGAGTCGGCTCTCATCCAGACGCCGATCATGCCATTCCTGGCCTGTGAGGACGGCTGGGGGCTGCCATGTGTCCCGGTGCAAGTTAACAGACCCCTTCCGCGTCACTGCGGCGAGGCCCGGGTGGCGTGGTGAGCGACACGGAAGATGGCTTGGACCCCAGTCCCCAGCCATGGCAGTTGTAACAATAGCTTCCATTTATTTGGAAACCGTGCCGGGCTTGGGGCTCTGCAAAGGCGGGGCTCCCCTACGATCCCTGCAGCAGAGACACAGAAATGGGGGTCAGAGAGGTGCTCGCCTTCCCTATGGTCTCACTCGAATACTCAGCTTTGCCATTCCGATACCACGCTCTCCCGGATTGCGGAGTCCTCACCGTCCCCAGGGCTCCTCACCACTCCACCGGAGACTGGGGGCCCTCTGTGGGTGGGGCTCCCACAGTGGGAACAGTGGGGGAGCCCACGCTGGCAGCGCGTCCGGAGGAAGAGGATTGCAGAAGCTCTTTCTGCGGGTAGCCTGTATAATTCAGCACAGACTGCGGCATGGTCTGTGTGATTTTTTAAAGGCCTTTTGCTTCCTCTGGTCTGAGGTCCTTCATGGTAATATTTTTGCAGAAATGCTCAGAACTGATGACTTGAGGGATCAGCGTGATGCCAATTTTTTCTTCGCAGCTGCGCCGTGGCCTTCAATAAAGAGAGACAGACTTATGATAACTGAGTTCCTCAAAGAGAGCAGTGGCACAAAGGCAGCGGGATTATATATAATTCATGGAGGAAACATCTGACCCAACGGTATACGAGAATCTGTTATTTTTGCCGTCTTTGATTATTTAAAATTTTTGGCATCTTTTCTCCAGAGAATACACCTGTCACACAGCCAGAAAATTTGGTTTTCCATATGTTGACAAGTTTCTTGTAACAAAGGATTTAAGTTACCTTCAGGACACGCGGCATTGGGAGCTTTCGTAAGAATTTATTGTTTCTTATTATGCTCACATATACGATTTAAGTGCTATTCTTCACAAGTTAGGTTTGGATATAAGAGCTTAAGGTCTACAGGCTTGTTCCAGTGATAGAAGGCTTTGTTGGTGTGTGTGGAATGAGAGGCATGTCTATGCTGTGGCCTAATTACAGAGACTCTTTAAAACAAAGTAAACCAATGTTGGTGAATGCAATTTCTTGAACTCACCTAAGAGTCCAAGTAAAAATAATATTCTACATTCATATGTAAAAGTATGTTAATATAGTATTTGCTCACAATTGGAAAATAGAAACATTCTAAAATTAATGACCCTCCCACAATGTTAGCTGGCTGTGGTCACACACTCAGCGCAGGACGGAGTTAGAAGCTTCTCTTTCTGACGGTGAAACTTCAAGCTGCCAGATGTAAGAAGAAAGAGGTCATTGCGAGAGGACGCCTTGGGGGGCCCTCATTCCACGGGGACTTACATCACCAGCGTGTACGTGACCCTTTTTATAAGGGTGTCATGGAAACATCAGCACTCAAGTGGCGTGTTTATTTGAAATAACATTTTCTATGGAAAAGCTGGTTCTTCTCTTGTGCTAAATAACTAGTGAGACATTATTATAATAGTCATTATTTCTATCCTCTACATAATTTCAGAATTTATAAAAATGCCTACTTACTACGATTCTTTCTTACTCATTTGGGAGAGTGTGTCATAATCGATAAAATGTATCTAAAATTTTTTTTAAAAGGAAGGTGAGTTTTTAAGGAAAAATATGTTTGGGCTCTTCAGTCACAATGTCACTTTAATGAAGGAGAAGGGAAACTAGTAAAACAAATTGTGAGGTTTCGACAAATGTAGGAGCATTGGCGTTGCTTTGTTGGTTCATTACTAATTCCTTTTAATGCCATTTCTACAGATTAAAAATTCGTGGGTGAGCTAGGGAGTAATTACAAGGAGACCAAGACACAGAATGGCTGCTTCAGAGAAACCTTCTGTGAGATGGTCCCATCTCACACCCTCTGCAGAGGAGAGAGCCTTGGAGCATCACAGGGCTCGGTCTTCTCTTAGACACAGTGGATCGGGCCAGACTAAAGCCTCTGACCATGACCTTGACCAAACACACTGCCTTCCTGGTTTTAGAGGAGGAGTGGGAGGGGAGTTGGGTAGGGAGATAAAAGAAATGGACAGGGAGAGAGAACTGGAGAGTTCAGCCGGAGCCCCTGCTCAGCCTCGAGGGAAGTGAACCTGGAGAGAGAGGCAGTCCGACTGGGCTGGGTCCAGAATTAAGGACATCGCCGTCGGCCTGTCCTCAGGTTGCGTCACCTCCACCACGTTGTGGACGTATGAAAGTGTGTGAGATGGTCACCTCCCAGAGGTTGTTTCCCGGTGTGAATCTGGGGCTGAGGATGAGTACTCGGTGGGGCTGTTCTGGTAGGACCTTTCGGGCTTTGCGGTGATGGATCCAATGAACCCTGTGCAGTCTCTGGAGTATGAGGCTCAATACACAGAGACTCTCATCCTCTTGGTCTCTGCCTTCGCCCTCCCCCAGCTTCCTGCCGCCCCTGCACACCTTGCTCCAGGGTTGTTGCTGACTTGGGGGTGCCCGGACCACTGACGTATGCTCTGGTTTCCTTTTATAACACGACTCTCTCTTGTTCTGACAGTGTCTAGGCTGCGTCCGATGAAAAGGTGCTGTGCTTCTCTTCTCTGGTTCAGCCTACCAGTCAGTCGTTGGTGTCGTCACTGCGAACAGGAGATGACGAAGTGGGGATGCACAGGCGTCTCCAGCTTTCAGGGGCGTGTGTCCAGGCCCCGGGGCTACTGCGGAATCCCTGCCAAGGGGAGGTGGTTTCAGAGCCCGTGCCCAACTCGGAACCTTATTTTCAAGGAGTTTTTTTTTTTCTTTTTGCAAGTCACACCAAATCAGTCTTCATTCTTTTCTGCTCAGGAAAGTTGGTTCTATATTCATTCACTCCAAAATCCTTCTGACTCTCAGGAAACTGAAGACAAATAAAGCTCAGTGTTCCCTCCTGCCAGGCTTTCATTCTCCCATTGCAGTCATTAACGACAGTCATTAACGACCAAGACACCGTCAAAGGAATTTGACAGTGTGTGCGGCAAAGTCATTAATTAATACAGAATTAGAATTCAGGTCTTTCCTGGAATGCACCAACAGGCTCTGCATCAGTTTGAGTTCAATAACTAGAGTCGCTTTAGGCATATCAATAAAAGAAATTTCTGCCAAAAGACAATATAAAAGTACCAAGAAATGTGCTGGGAGTCATTTCTCTTGTGTCAGTGTAGTGAAATAGTTTCTGGAGTAAGTAAATCAGGAGCATGGTAGTACTTTACTGTCAATGTTTTGATTTTCTTTGTTTTCTTTTAAGACTGGATTTAAACGTTTGATATAAAGCAGACTTTTAATTTCCCTTTTTCAGAGATAATATTGAAAGGTCACTTTCTGGGTTTTAGGGTTTTGGGAGATGACTCATCGCACCGCCGCCGTCTCACTGGCTTTGAAATCCAATTTCCGGTCACTGTGGTGCATTTTAGTTTGGCAAACATGTATCTGTTTTCATGTGCTGTAATAGAGATTATTTTTATTGCTGGTTCCCATGTTGCTGGTAGTGGATCTTCAGAACACTCCATCAAATAGATAAAAAGAGCATGGCATACTTTGATGAAATGTGCTGTTTGCCCCATAACAAAATTCCTGGTGGAGATTATAAGAGATCTGGGAAGTTTCTCAGCTTATTACTTTCAGCTTTATCTTGGTGAACGCATTGATCAATTAATTTATTTATGTTACCGTTTCCTTACTGGTACGGATGACTACGGTACATTGAGAAAGGTGAGCATTCTCTGGGGCTCACTTTGTTCCCCAGAAACGCAGCGGCAGCCAGTGGGAGACAGGCCAAAGCCGGGGCATCTGTGATGGAGGACCTTTCCCTCTGCGTCACAGAGCTTTCTCTCTCGGTGATCGAACGTGGGGGGACTCTTGTGCCCACAGAGACCCTTGCAGAGCATTTGCCTGGGTGATCAGTGTGGCTTCAGGGCCAGAGCAAAAAGACAGTCCTCTGATAAAGGGCCATTTCCTGGGGAAAGGCCATGGGCCACCCTCTGCTTTGGTTGCAGCTGGGCCCGGTGGAGCTGGCCTGGCCTGGCCTGGCCTTAGCAAGGGGTTAAGAGGCCCCGGGAAAGCTACTCGGTCCGGATTCTTTGAGGCCCAACCATGACCTCTGGGCTCACCATCGACTAGCCTGGAAATCCCCACGTAGAATCGTTTTCACTTGTAACTAATAAATATTTGTTGAACACCTATTCTGTGTTTCAAGGCTGTCTAACTTCCCCCAAACAAACTTTGTGTTTATGTATTGATTCATTTCCCCAGACAGAAAGTTAGGTGTTATCTTCAACAGGGGGTCAAAAGGGCCCAAACTCAGAGAACACTTAAGGTGTCGTTTCTCCGACCCCTGGTAAAGCCTCCCTGAAAATCATTGTTAGAAGCATTTGTTCCATTCTTTAAAATCTCGGAACGTTGCTATTATTGATTTTCTTCATAATGCTTTAAGGAAAAAAAAAAACACTTTTCCTAAACGTTTATAAATTCTACTTGGGAAATTAGGAACTGTTTGTGTTCCAAGGCTTTCCTTAGTCCTGTGGACACAGAAACCGTTTCTATGGTGTTTGTTGTGGAAAACATGAGGACAGGCTCAAAATGGAGTCACTTAGGCTAAGGGCTGCAACCCAGCTGAGACTCAACTTGAGAGTTTCAGCTCTTCGGAAATGGATCTTACGCCTGTCAATCACGAGTTGTCTGATTGGTGCTGGTGAGGTCGTCTGCCTGATGCAGACAGGCCTCAGGACAGTGGCTTTGCCACAACCGGCTGCGGTGGGGAAACTTCCTTCTCTTGCTCTCTGCTCCCAGTGAAAAAGTCTTCCCTTCTGCACAGTTCCTCTGAGGTCCCGGCTGCTGGATTGGGTGCTGCCTGATCCATGGGGTCGTTAAATAAAGCCAGTGAGATCTTTCAAATGCATTCAGTTGGATTTCATTTTTTAAGAGAGTGGTTTTTAATTTCTCCAAAGTTATTATTTTATTGGTTTATAAGGAGCAGCAAATGCTTATGGGAGCATCAGTGGTTTCCGAGAGAAGAACCCGGGTAGAAAATGATCAGGACCGAAAGAGCCCCTGGCTCACCTTTGGGACGAACCGATCAGCTTTGTAAGCCTAGAAGCGCCCTGCACTGACTTGATCAAACACACTAGAACGAGATTGCGGCGTTATTTTATTGCTGCCATCGTGGGTTCCACCGTTTGAATGTCCCCTCGCGCCACCCCCTCCTCCGCCCAGGTGTGTTTGGAAATGCGCGAGGTCAGGTGATTTTCAAGCAAGAGTGGGCTCAGGAATAGTGTTGTTTCGGGAAATGTCTAACCAGGAGTTGGCACCATAAAAAAAAAAAAAAACCCAAAATCTAGTTCCTACTCCATTTAAATATTAGAGAGTTCGCGACAAATTTTGAATTAAATTTGGAAATGGATTGGGGGACGGTGTACACTCCCTCTCTCTGAACGTTCAACAACATTCTTAGGGGTTCCCTACGACTTCAGACCTCTCAAACCGGAAAAAACTAAGTAGCAGCAGTCAGACGTGGGAGGGACCCCCACTTCCTGGCGCCCAGGGCTGTTCCCAGGGGTCCGGAGCGCGGTGAGGCCCACAACCCAGGAGTAAAATCCCCGGCTGGCACTCGCCCTGTTTTCCGAGGGGCAGACCCAGCGCTGGGCGGGGCGCGCGGCGGCCGGCGCCGGTGGAGGCCCCGGGTCAGCCCCGTTGCGGGCAGCGCTCCCGGGCGCGGGTCCGAGCCACCGCCTCGGGGCCAATCAGCGCGCGGCGCCCGGCGCCCCTGCCCGGCCGGCCCGCGCCCCCGCCGGGGCAACGCCGGCAGCCGCGGCTGGGGCCGAGCCAGGGCCGGGGCGAGGAGGGGCCGAGCCGCGGGGGATCCTGGAATCGGCGGGGAGGTGGGGATTCTGGGAGGGAAGCTCCATTTCCTCCTTCCCGCCGCCGCGCCCCTCCGCCGGCACCCCAAATTTCGACGCGCCGCCTCCCGCGGCGGGAGGATGCTGGGCATGTACGTGCCCGACAGGTTCTCTCTGAAGTCGTCCCGCGTGCAGGACGGGATGGGGCTCTACACGGCCCGCAGGGTCGCAAAGGTGGGTGACCGGCGGCCCGCGCGCCCCGCCCGCCCCGCGCGCCCTCCGCGGGCCGGGCCGCCGGCTGCTCGCCCGTGGTGTCGCCGAGCCGCGGGGTCCCGGAGGCCGGGGGCCGGGGTCCCCGCAGGGCGGCCTTGCCCGCCAGCGTCCGGGCGGCAGCGCCACGTCAGTGCCGGCCTCGCCCGGCTGCCGGGTCGGGGGGCGGCACTGCCCGCGGCCCTGCGGCAGGATGTCTGTCCTCCCCCGGCAGGAAGTGTCCCCGCGCAGCCTTCCCTGCCCGGCACCCGCGCGACCGCGGCTCCGCGAGGGCTTCTTCGTCCGTGGGGCGGGGGTCCCAGGGCGCACGCGCACCCCCCTCCTTCCTCGCCTCCTTTGGGACACCCACGCGCGGCCCGCACCGGCCTGAGTCTCGCTCGGACACCAGGGGTGCTTTCCCTCCCGCGGATTCTGGGAGCTGCAACTGCACGGTCTTTCTTCTCTGACGAGGTCTCTCCTCCCAGAAACTTAGAGGCAGTGGAGCCGGGCGAGCACATGGCACTGTGCACGCGGGTGGCCTGGGAACTCTGACTCTTGAAAGCAAAGGCCTAGGAAGAGAGAGGACTGGAAACTCCCAAACCTTCGGGTTCGCAGTCCTGGGCTGCAGCCCTGTCTCCGGCAGGGGTGCGGGTCCGGAGGGCAGCGTTTCCGGAGCAGACGCTTAGTGCCCTGGCGCACCAGGTGCTCCGCCGGCGCGAGAGACGCCACCAGCCCACGGATCCCGGGGAACAGTCCTCGAGTGAAGCTGCGGCAGCAGAAGTACTGCAGGGTCCGATTTCCTGCCCGGCTAGTGAGTTAGGCCTCGAATCCGCGGCTTCTGAGTCCGGAGCTCACGTTCTTTCCAGATGGTTCCCTGTCAGCTTCCCAGCACCCCCACCCCACCCGCGTACCGGATATTTTCACAAATGGCAGTTTGGGCAAGAGCAGGCTTGTGCGTAAGGCATGCTGTCAGGAGGGCCTCGGTGCACCAGAGACGCCGGGATGCATTCTCTGAGCGTGGGTCTCCCCCACCCCTCACCTCAGAGCAGGGGAAGAGGGTGGTCGAGGCCAGCCTTTCCCTGGCTGCAGCCTCCAGGGCGGACTGGGAACAACTTTCTCAAACGGGGGTTTGGAAGAACGCTGGAGGGGCGCCCCCGGAGCAGGCAGCCTCCGTGAGTTAGAGGCGCACTGAGGAGACGCTATTGCCATGGGTGGATGGGCGTTAACATCGCCACTCTTTGAAAGCAGGCGCTGAAAATCTGCTTTTAGTTCTTTTTCACCAGGTAGGAAAATTCCCACGTGGATTTTTCTCGAAGATCTCAGCCTAAATGTAAATACTTAAAAGTTAAATACAGTCCTTAAACAAGATTTTGTTTAATGTTATTACAAAAAATATGCTAAAAAGTTGTGTAAATATTAGAGAATTATCACAAAATGCCTATTTCTTGCCTTATATTATTATGTAGTTTTTTTTTAGAAATAGCCGGCCAATGTGCTTTCTTTCGATGTATTCATTGATTCCAACTTGTTTGTCCATGTCAACGATCACATGGACGTTTCCAGTATTTGGGGGCATCACATGAACAGCTCCCCACGTCGTCACGTGACTCCACTTTGCTCTCTTGGCACCGAACGCACACGTCTGTTTTTCCTGGCTCCTGGGACTTCCATGTGTAAAACACCGAGATTCCCACCCACACACATCCGCAGTGCTGACCTGTCCTTCGGGTGAATCTGCTGCAGGTGTGTGCGGAAAGTCCAATGACAGCCTGCGAGTGACACAGGCCTATTTTGATCACGAGCTGCGGCATCCTGAAGCCATGGGTCACAGACGGGCTCCCTGAGGCCAGATGTGATCTCGGACAGGCCTCGGCTCCCCTACGGTCCGCAGGCTGAGGCGGGGGCTGCAGCTGGATTCAGACTTCGGGTGAACGGAAGCCTGATGTTGAGCGTCCCTACACCTTTTACCTGTTTGCCTGTGGTTTCTTGATTCCTAAGTGTTTCCCAAGTCACCTGCCCTCGGCCTGCCCCAGCGATGTTCTGGGAAGAGGAGTTCAGCTGTTAAGTGAGGGACCCGAATGTAAAGATCTCATGTTCTCTGGCCAGCTTTTCGAGGAGATCACTTTAGATGCCCGAACTCAGAGACTCTCAGCCTGCCCTGTCCTGAGGTGCTGGGCTCTTGCTGCCGGGTCTGGGTTCATTGCCGGCTGTTGGTTTTCCTTCCCTCTGACTTTGTCACACGCAGCGGGCCCTTTGCCAGGCTCTGGGGGCACAGGGGAGCAAATGGACAAGGTCTGTGTCCACAGGAGCTTGTCCTGCGAGGGGCGATGGGCGGTGAGCAAGTGAATGCGGGAAGATCCACACAGGGATGGAAGGGCCGGTTGTGCCAGGCACCGTACGGGGCCGCGGCACTGCAGAGTCCCAGTAATGTTCTGTCCGGTCAGGGGGCGGGAATGTAGACGGTGCCCATGCCCACGACGACGGCAGGAGGCTGTGAGGCTGTGCTGAGATGAGACTGCAAGAAGGTGGCAGAAAATGCTGGGGGTTTGCAGAGGCCTCACGGAGGAGCTGAATCGCATGGGGTCACGCTGTTGTTATTAATACTGTCTTTATTATCGAGCTTTAACTGTAGTAGAGGCATTATTTTCTTCACCTCTTCTGTTAACACTGCGGAGTAGGCACTAGATGACACCCCTGCTCACCTGAGGCAGCGAGGGCGGCCATGTGAGACATCGTGTGTTGCCTGGGTGACACAGGACGAGTGGTGGACCCGAAATGCTAACTGCGGCCAGCGAGTCTGCCAGGATTTGGGGCTCCCAATGCGAGTGGACGGGGCTGCGTGGTGTGTTGGTGGGACTGCCGGGAACTGGGGGCGACCCGAAACTGCCGAGCTCAGTCACGTGTTTCGAAGTCTGCGTTTTCTGTTTTCTGTGCCCGGGCGTGTGTTACCTCCTTTTATTGTACAGCGGGCTTCAAAGTTCTAATTACTAACCCGATTTACTGATCACGTACTCGATTGCTTATTACTTCTTGGCAACTTGTTTGCAATGGTCCTATGTTGACTTTAAAAATTTTTCTGCTTTCCAATCCATTCTTCACTAGTGAACTAAAACCTTACCTGGTCTTCAGATATGTTTAGAAGCCCTTTAAGTTGCATATGGTTAGCATAGCTGAGCTGGGTTTTCTTCTGTAAAATGGATTGTTTAAAAGAACTAAAGACTCAGAGGAAGGGTGAAGAAAAGTAAAAAAGGAAATAACTAAGTATCCGGGAAGTACAATATGGTGCCTCCCCCAGGTTTCTGGTCCCCTCGTTCCCCTGGAGGCAGGGAAGGGCATTGCCGAGCCCCTGGAGCGCAGAGCTGGGTGCACGCTAGGTTCAGGGGACTGCCTGGCTGGGCCCCCCTCGTCCCTGGCTTCTTTCCCTCCCAGACCTCTGCTGCTCAGCGCAAGGGGCTCCTGCCCATGACCCTGGAGCTATCTCCCACTGCACTCGGCCTTTCTCTGGAACAGACGCAGGTCCTAGTTTGAACTTGCCAGACACCCTCCGTGTTTTTCAGGATAAAGCATGGCATTTAGTGGCGTAACACAACACAAACGTATCACACTGCCGTTCTGGAGAATATACATGTGAAATGGGTGGCAGGCTGCCCCTTCCCTGGCCCTCATCGATGTCTTGGACACTGCTCCTGTCCTCTGCTCAGGGTCCCACAGCCTCCAGCCTCTGCCTCCTCCATGAGGACCCTGTGGTTAGACCAGGCCCAGCCAGAAACCTGGGTCCCTACCAGAGACACGTCGGCAGAGGCCCTTTCATTAGTGCCGTGTGAGGTGACCTGCTGCTGGGTTCTCAGGGTCTGGTCGGGGACGCCTTGTTGGGCTGTCACCCTTCCCTCCACTGCCCGACGCACAGCTCCTCCTCTCTTAGCTCACTCGGAACATTTCACAATGACCAGCCGGGGTGAGTCCCCACGTGCCGGTCCCTGTGCACTGTACCCACTGCAGGTCCCCCGTGGGATGGGTGCCTCGTTCTCCGACGGGTTCTGGTGGTGGTCTCAGCAGCAATGGTTTGAAGAGGTTCGGGAGCGATCTCCAGTGCATGTCCTCAGGCTGCGGGTGGAGACGCGGGAGCCCAGAGCAGCCCTGTGAAGTCCGGCTGAGAACCGTCGCCCACACTTCCGCAGTCCCCGTGCCCTGTCTGCCCAGCGGGGCCAACATCTTGATAGGGGACTTGCGGTTACATGACATGTAACGTGTTGTGGGGTCAGGGAAAGTCTCAGGGAAGGACACCTGACATAAAGGTTTAAATTTGAGCTTTTGAAAACACAGTAAGCTCAACAAGACGCAAGGTGGACACGGTCAGAGAAACGTGGCGAAGAGGAGCCACGAAAGGAAAAGGAAGTAGACGCATCCCGGGGGTAACGCGCGATGCGTCAATGTGTGTGCAGGCGAGAAGGCGGGGCTCTGCGGAGCGAGGCGCTTGGTGGTCAGCTCTGATTTGAAGGTGACTCTGGGAAAGAAACGAGGGGTCTCTGTGCTGGGGCTGAACTTCCGCCCGTGGGTGTTTGCTTGCGTTTCCCGGTGGCCGATGATAACTAGTCTGGAAAGTCACCGGCCAAGCCTGCCACGGGGGCCTGTCTCCTTCTGGGCCCCAAGGTGGCGGCTCCATCCAGCTTTGCACGTCGGGGGTTATTACAGATTTAAAAAACAACAAAAAACTGTACAACCAATCCACTTAAACTAAAGTTTCCTTTGAAACTTCCTAGTTTGTTTATTTGTGATAATAGCAGCTACAGTTAATTCTTTGAGCAAATATTTGTGGAGCCACAGTCTTGTTCGGCACTGGGCTGGCTGCTAGGGACACGGGGTGAGTGACAGGATGACAGTCACTGGCTGTGTCACACGGTTTGAATTTAAGTCCTACGCAGGCCTGTGGGGGAGGGGTGGCTGTCCGTGTTTTACAGGTGGGGGGCTGATGTGGAGGGAGGTCGTCGGGACTGGAACTGAGATCACCCCACAGACCCTTTTCACTGAAGAAAATGCCTCCTAAGACTTTTCTCTATACCGTTAAGAAGGTGCCACACTCACTCAAATGCTTTTAAAACATTAGTTTACAAAAGTGAAACAAGAATCCACTCACTTCATCATCTGGCATTTCTCATGCACGAGTGTCTTGTGGAAATCCCTGCAAGTGGTCTTTGTCACTTGAATATGTTATTTTTAATGAGCGAACATGTTTCTGTGCTGTGGGCGGTGCCATCATTTCATTGACTTGGGTCTCGTTTTGCACAATTATTTGATGCATCTTCGTCACCCAGATCTGCCCTGGCCGTTTGGAGGACGCTAGCGAACCGAATACCAGCTCTGGTTCTGTGAGCCTGTGTCCTGGCAAGGGCAGACGGAAGCCGACAGGGACTGCGTGGCTGAGTTCCGTGCTGCGTGGAGAGATGTGAGCAGTGCCATGGAGGAAGGAAAACATGGAGCCGGGCCAGCGGACCTGGTGCAGAGTGTGGGTGCGCATGCGGGGTGCTCCAGTGCGCAGGGGGCTCAGCCAGAGACCTGGGCAGTGACCTGCAGAGTGGCGGAGGGAGAAGAAGTTGGGCGTATTTCTAGGGGAGAGCGTTCTAGGTAGCTGCTAGAGCAGGGGCTCCCTGGTGGGAGTTTGCCTGTTGTGTCCAGACAAGAGGCCAGTGAGGCCAGAATGGGCGGAGCCGGGGGGGCCGAGTCCTGGAGGAGGCCAGAGAATGGGTGACGGGAAGGGCAGAAGCGGAGCAGCCCCATCTCTAAGGCCCTTCGGGTCCCTGTGAAGACTTTGGCTTTCCGTGGGGTGAAGGGGAGTCACTCACACAGGCCTCGGGGCAGAGGGGTCGTTCCAGCTTCAGTTTACTGAGCCCTCGCTGGCTGTTGTGGACGGGTGGGCCCAGGGCGCGTGTATGACCTGGCACGCTTGTCAGGGTTCTCCCGCGGTCATCCACGTGAGAGATGGTGGCAGCTTGGACCAGGATGGTGGCAGTGCGGGTAGACAACGGTGACAGAATGTGCTGCCGAGATGTGGGTGAAGGACAGGGAAGGATCGGGAACATTCTGAGGATTTTAGCTCAAGACATGGGCAGGGCTGGATTGTCCAGTTCGTTCCTCCGCCCCTGGAGAGAAAGCCCCACGCCAGTTCCGGGCCGGAACCTGGGGCCTCACCTGCACCCCGTTACCCATGCATGAGAGGAGCAGTGGTTTTACTTGTGAGAAGCAAGTAGTTCAGGGAAACAGTGCAACAGGAAGGTCACCAGGTGCCCAGAATCTCCTTCCTCACAACTCTCCTGCACATCCCATTTCCTATGTATTCTGTCTGTGATGCATCTCTTCAAGAGTAATTTGGGTACCTGGGCACCTGGACTTCTTTTCCCTGGCTTCTCCCATAGCAGCTGAGAGTAACAGAGACAACTGTGGTAACCTAAACCCGGGGAATTTCCTTCTCCCCATGACAAGAAGTTGGCAGGTGGGCTTGGCTATCAGTTCAGTGACGCAAAATGTCAGGGTGGAAGACTCTGCAATTCTCCTGGCCTCAGAATGGCTGCTGTAGCTCCAGCTCTCATGCTCTTATTCCAGGTGGGAAGAAAGAAGAAGTAACCAAGACTCACCAGTTGACCCAGCTCTCATAGAAGAGCTTTTGTGGTTTCTGCTTATTAGCTCTCCTTCCCGTCTAAATGGGGAGGTAGTAAATGTAATTTTTCTACCTGGTTACACCAGTCCCCTCAACAAGGTTGGCTTTCCGGTACTAAGGAGAATGCAGAAGGATGGGTATATGGAGGCAACTTGTCCCTGCTGGGCAGTCACAGTAGGGAAAGAAGACTGGATATTTTTCAGAATTGCACTTTGTTGAAGGCTTAATTGCATTGCAAGAGTGCATGTGTGCACAGTAGTTTAACATTGAAATACAATTATGTTCCAAGTGGGAGCTCTAGGCCCCTTCTGTGAAAAATCATCATCTCACACATAAATGATTCAGCTGCAGATTGAATTCACTTTAATGTGTTTCAGCTATGTGTATATACATTTTTTATTTGCTGAACCATTTCAAGGTAAATTACAGACTTTATGACAATTTACTTCTCAATAGTTCAGCATGAGGGCATTCTCCTAAATAGCCATAATATCATTTTCACATCCAACAAAAATAACAGCAATTTCCTAATGTTGCCTAATTCCAGCCCATATTCAGATTACTCCAATTACCTCCAAAATGTTTTTATAGCAGTTTGTTTTTGAACCAGGATCCAATCAAGGTCCACATATTACATTTGGTTATGTCTATTAAATCTCTCTTAACAGCCTCCTGGTTTCCATTCCTTTTTTTTTTCTCTCTCTCTCTCCCCTTCCTCCTCCCTCCCTCCTTCTCTTTCAACCCAGACCTCTAAGTTTTAGAAGTGAGGAGACTGAGGCTCAGCTATCTGGTGTCCCAGGTCACAGCTAATTAGTGGCAGCGAGGACTAGGGTTCAGACCTTGGGAAGCCTCCCTTGTGCGGTCCCTGCTCTCCTAAGGGGTACATCTGCAGTAAGTCTTGCTTTCAACTTCTTACCAATTATATTAAGCAAAACAACAGAAAACAGCCCACATGTTTGCAATCATATATTTTATAAAAGTTATTGTCTAGCCCCGTGGGTGGCAAATTGAATGGATAATTATCTGCTCTGTTCAGAAACAGCAGAAGAGCACCCCCATCGGCCGGGCTTGGCTGGGTCTGGGCGGCGAGTCGGGCTGGGACGGTGTGGTGTCTGCAGGCTGATTCTGTCCTGCGGTGGCATTTTGTTGTACCTGCACAGTTCTGAAATGTTGGAATTCCATTCCAACATGGAAGGGCAGGGATTTCACCTACACACTCAGTCATCAGCATGTCTGAAATATTTGCAGCTATCTGGCAACGTTCGACCGTGGAAAACTGCGGGAGTGGGCGTGCCCTCCCAGCGCAACTCCTGGCCTCTCCCCGCCCCGCCCTGGGCACGTTTGTTCTCGGGGTCCGATGTTGCTTCCTGCCCAGCTTGGAAGCATCGGAGATGGTGGCCCTTGAGATAGTTAGAAGCAAAGAGCTTTAAGAGTGCTCTTGGGTGAAGTCACAGACCAAAGGCCATGCTGGTAGTGCAGGCATGTGGGGACAGAGGGGAGATGTGACTGTCCGCTGAGTTCTGCGGCTGGTGCGGGGTCTTCAGCCACTTGGTCGCAGAAGGGGAAATTGGCCATGGCAGGAGGGCGGCTGGGAAATCTTGCCGTTTTCGAGAAGCTCGTTTGAGATGTTGGTTTTCTTCCTGTTATTAGCATTACTTACGAACCCCACCTGAGGGGTTTAATATGCTCAGGTGCATGTAGATCATTTATATTGTAATGAATTGTAAAAAGTTTCATTTTTGTAGGTTGAAAATGGTCAAATATTGACAATTTCATATGGTCCAACTAAAAGAAAAATAATTATATATATTTCTTATGTAATTACATATGATATATATTTTATATATTATTTGAGGTCTGTCCAGAATGCATCCAGCCATGTAATATGAAAAATAGAGACATTTATCGAAGAAGATACAAGAAACACTGTAGGTAGGACAAGGATGTCTCAGTCCCCTTCAGAGGAGGCACCTCGGGGACCTCACACAGCTCTCTCAATCGCCATCAGCTGCCCCTTTGTATGGTGCTATTTTCCTGAATCTCATTGAAGTTCCAAAATTTCTTTTCTTTCAAAGGTGGTTTTAATTTTGGGAAAAGCCGGAAGCCACAGGTGCCAAATCTGGGCTGTAGGGGGGCTGAGTCACCTGGGTGATTTGATGTTTCCCTGAAAAACTACACGAAACGTGATGTATGAGCGGGAATGTTGTGCTGAAGCTGCCAATCACCAGTTGTCCATAGCTGTGGCCTTCTGAATTATCCGAATAGTTTCCACAGAGGAATGTTTCAGCTTAACACAAAATCTGATGCAGATTTGTTTCCCTACTCACTCAGTCATTTTGAATGCAATGGCCACACAGTACACATGCTCACTCAACGGCATCTACCGCCCCCACTGACTAGGGCAGTGAAGTCATTGTTCACGCATGTGCACGCCAGTCCACTCTCCTTGGCTGCCAGGTCACATTGATGTCATGCAAACTGTTCTTGTTATTTTAACAATGGCTGGTTTTTTCCCTAGACCGACCTTGTATTATAACATGCCTGTGTTACCCAGGCTGGTGTGAGGCCCACTAGACAGAAGAAGCTCACCCCGAGGCTAGAGTTTCCACAGGGAGAGGTTAGTGAATAAAGCAGTGTATACAATGAACTTACAACGATAAGAAAGTGCTGTCCCCGGCAGGGTGGCTCAGTGGGTCAGAGCATTGTCCTGTGCACCAAAGGACTGTGGGTTCGATCTCCAGCTGGGGCACTTACAGAAGGCAACCGATTGATGTTTCTGTCTCACATTGACGTTTCTCTCTCTCTCTCCCTTCCTTTCTCTTTAAAAATTAGTTAAAAAAAAAGGTACCGCTTGCACAGTGGAAACCACAGTGAACAAAGCATTAGAGAGGGGGCGGTGCAGGTGCCGGGGTCCTCAGGGGAAGCTTCAGAGGGAGGGTGGGTCTGCTGAGTCTGAAAGCCCCGTTTGAAGTCCCACGCACACAACACACCCTAGTGATCCGCAGTGTCCCTCGCCGCCAGCGCTCTGGGTGACCGCGAGCTGGCTGCTCACATTTTTGTCATCTCCCAGCCACAGAAACTCGTGTGCACTTGACAAGTTGTTCTGACACAGCCACAAGAGTGCCAAGGTCGTCTCACGGAGGCCAGGGAGCTAAATGGCCTCACACATTCCCTCCTCTGTGCACGCCTGTGTGTCAGTGCCTTTCAAACCGTGATGGCGGCCCGTTGGGGAGTTGTGACATTAGGTTATTTGGCCAAAACTTGTATATTTGACCCAAGTGATTAGAATCAAGTTGACAATATTGTGCGTTGTGCAGAGTAAGGGTAGTGTCGTTTCACGAAATTTCTGTTTCAGTTTCACACGCGTGTGTTTCTGCGTGTCTACATGACTGTGCTCCGCTGAGATTTCACATGCATGTGTTTCTGCGTGTCTGCGTGACTGTGCTCCGCTGAGAGGCACAGCATGTTTCTGGCGGTGGGTCGGGGAGAAGCACTGAGAGCCGTATTCGTCAGGGTTTGGGTTTATGATGGAGTGACTGGACAGCGAGTCCCCATGTTGGTTTCCAGTCTCATTCTGAAAAGTCAAAGCTCTACGTCCTTCCTGCGTTTATTTGGGTTTCCTTCCTTTTCAGACTTTTGCGGGCCTGGCCGGTTCATTGTTTTCCCTCCAGATTCATGCTGACGGTCTTGGGTAGACCAGTTGTATCGGGAAGTGTGTGCACTGATGACCACCGTCCGCCGTGGTTGGTCAAGGCCGAACATGTGACCAAGTGGGGCAAATGGTTGAACTACATGTGTTACCACGACACCCTCACATTTGTCACCAAAACACACCTAGCTTTTGGTCTGTCTTTGAGACTGGCTCTGTCCTTGGTTTCTCCACTCAATTTGCCTGCTGCGGACAGGCCCCTGGCCGGCATGGTCATCTGCCAGTGTTTTGAGTGGTGGCCCCGGGACAGTGCCTGGGCCCTCGGCTGAGAAGATACCATAGGTTCCCAGTCCTTTTTCTGTCCTCCCTCAAGTGATAGCAGCTCTCGGAGTCCCAGTTTTCCTCCCTGTTGGACGGGGACATCCTCACATGGTGTCATCTGTCATGTGACGCATTGCAGGTTGGGAAGGGTCAATTTCCCTTCCTCCTTGCCATCCAGCACAGCCAGTCAATTCTGGGAAGGTCCCCTGTTATGGGGAGGACAAATCCCCTTTACAGGAGCCTATTTGGGCTGTTGTGTCCACTAAGGAGTGATGCTGAGTGTCCGCTGTCAGCGTGGAGTGGCCGGGACGTGTGGCTCTGAAACCTGTGCCCTGAACTCTGTGCCAGCACCTGTATGCTGCTATAAATAGCAGTGTCCCTGTGCTGGGCCATTAGGGTCAGGGTCTTGACTGGAAGGGTCTCTGTAGCATTTCCTGCCCCCGAGTTAACCCCAAGGACGGGGCCCTCCAGCTCCACCACTGCCCACAGCCTCTCGGGCCCCTTTCCTCATCGGGGAAATGAGGGGCTGGTTAGCGGGTAGCAACCCCTTTGTGCTTTAACCTTGCACCGTCCCCGGCGGCTGGGTTTTCTGTTGCTCATTAAGCCATTGTTTTCCTTCAGATGCTGTTTGGTGGTGATTCTCCCCCCAGCTGTGGTCATCCCAAGTCCCCCGCCTCCTTAGAAAGGAAGGGCCGCTTCTTCTGGGGCACAGGCAGGGTCCCTGAACACGGATCACCGAACACCTGGCCGCCACCCCGAGCCTGCTCCCTGGGTCTCTCCAGTCCGGGCCTCCTTTCCCTTAGTGAGAAGAGTGCCCCTGAGCTGTTGACCCACCTCCCGGGTCCCACTGCAGCCACTCCTGGTGCACGGGGGGCCTCTGACCCGGGAGCTGGTCCGGACGCAGCTCCCAGCCCCCCTCCCGGGACCCCGAAGTCGAGGCTCTCTCTCACGCAGGCGGGCTGCAGGCGGGTGCTGGGGCAGCTCTGGTTTCCCGTGTGCCCCTGGCTGTTTGAGAGACTGGCAGGAGAATTTAAACTTTATTTACGGAGTCTTCCTCTGAGAATGGCAAGCCTACTTCTTTCTTTGTCATAATTGGGATGAATTTATGATTTTGATGCAAACCAGGCGATTTTCAGCCTGGTGGGCTTGTCTCTCAAGTCAGGCAAAACCCAGGGCCTGTCCTCCGAGGGCCGAGTGCCCGAGGCAGCCCTGCCGGGCCTGGTCGGGATTCGAAGGTTCCGCAGTTTAACCCTTTGATCTCGACTCCTGTGCTTTAGAGTCAGGATCTTGGGCTAAAAACAAGATTAAGTTGGATTTTAAATATGTAAATGTTTTGTGTTGTATAAATTGGTTAATATTTTAAATGTGTCTCAATCACGGAGCACGAAGACTTAGCAGGAAAATTTTTTCCAGAAGAGAAGCGATAGTTTATTTTAGTATTTTGAGTGTTGCGCTCACGCTTCTTCAATGTAATCCCCCCCCTGTGCAGGGCGAGAAGTTTGGACCGTTTGCTGGAGAGAAGCGGATGCCGGAGGACCTGGACGAGAACATGGACTACAGGCTGATGTGGGAGGTGAGGCTGGGCCGGGACTTCCGACGGTTCAAGTCTGTCTGTCTGTATGCTCCTTCTTGCGTTCGCAAGGTGGGCTGATACAGATCGATCGGAGCCGACTCGTACCGCGGTGCAGGGTTTCTGGTTTAGGGAACCCGAGTAGCTTGGATGTTTGGCATTCAGGGGAAAATACTGTTGAAATATCTTACCGGGCAATTTCAGAACTTGGAACTTGACGGAGTTCACTGCTGAAAAAGAAATTTTCCATGTGTCAGGGTATTCGGAGTTCAAAATAAGCACATTCTTGTGCTGAATGTAGGATTTGATTTCTGTACATGAAATGACACTCTCCCTTTATTTCCCAGTTGTAGTTGTAACCGCACAGAATCAATGCTGAGCTCCGTGTTGGAATGAAAATTCCCACCTTAGAAACATACCTTCCTTTCGAAACGTGACACCGAATCAATCTCAGTACAGGGGTGTGGGGGGGGGGGAAACAGAGGGGGTGTAAACTCCGCCTTTCAGACAGGCTGCGCTCACCCCCTCTTCAGAAGGTGGGGTCTCACGAGGGTCCTGGAAGGAGCACAGGTGGGTGAGGTGCTGGGAGCACAGGGGCTCTGAGAGCTGTCTGCTTTAGACCTGCCTGCGCCCAACTCCGTGGCGGCGTAGTTCTTGTTTATTTTCCTAAATCTGCCCCTGTGAGGCCCGAGGAAAACTCCATTTTTCACAGCAGAGGCCGCTGGGGTCGCCAGGGCAGGCAGCCACCTCCACCCCTGGATGGTACACGTCACAAAGGGCAGAGTATCCAGCCATCGTGGTTTTGTCAGCAGAACAGAAGAAAGAGGCTTTGTGCCTCTGGCTAAATGACATGTTTTCAAAAACATAGCTACAAAAATATATGGGTTACAAGGGTCACAGGTATTTTTATAAGAATTGTTGGTCTCCTATCGTTATAGTAAATTATTATTTCATAATAAACGTAACATATGAGTGAGTGGGGACTCCTCATATAATTGGGCTTTAAGAACAATGGATATGGATTGTTTGGGGAAACTTCCTTCCCAAGCCCCCACTGTCCACTTCACCTGCAAACTGGGGTGGCCCCTAACCCATCCCTCCTCTCTCTTTGCTTCTAACAAGCATGCAGCAACCCTCACTTCAGGGCTCCAGGGAAGCTGGACTGGGGACTGTGAGTGGGATCCGAGACCAGAGTGTGGACTTGCTATGCAGCTCCCTTAACCTTGACCTTTGTACCACATGTGGCATGAGTTGGGCCTGCAAGGGAGCTTCTGAATATATGTGCCCATCAACTGCATGGACACCTGGGGCTGAACTCCCGTGGAGGACACCAGCAGGTGTGAGCAGGGACAGTCCCTGGACCGTGGAGAAGGCCCGCCCGAGAGGTGGGATGAGGCGGGTAGAGAGCACGGGGCGGTCAGGGTCTCAGCAGTGAGCCGGCAGGAGAGAGGCTGTGGCGGGGAGAACCCAGGGCACAGTGACTCTGCCCCCCCTCCCGGGAAGTGGACCGAGGTCACGGATGTGGGGTCTCAGGGTTTCTCTTCTCTTACCAAAAAACGAGGCAGTTGTTTGGAATTCTGCCCAAAACCAAACTGGGCCTGGCGGCGAAGCAGGAAACAAGACAGGGAGAGGGAGCAGGCGGGTGTTTGCTTCTGGTTCTAAAACAGGTGCAAATGCAGAGGCCGTGAGTGGCCGAGGCAGCTTTGAGTGAGGGACTGAAACTGGAGGGCTCGTACTGCCTGCTGTCGTGGGTTGTCATGGGTTGTTGTGAGAGAACGTTGATCCAGGGCCGTGCTGGCACCGGGGTGGCCGAGCAGCGCTGCCATTTGACGAGGGTGTCATTACCAGTGTGGGGGGAGGGCGGCATCTACAGTAGTGCCGGGTAAAAACGCTGCCCGCGTGGCAAACAGGTATTCTCACCCTTTCCTCACGTCAGATATAAAGGGTCAATTTAATATCGTCGTAAATGTCAGGTTAGAAACAGTGGCCTTTAGAGGAAAATGCAGAAGAATGCCTCCATGAGGTTAGGCTGGGCGGGGGTTTCTTACCTAGTAAACACTGCGAAGGGGAAAATGATAGACTGGAGACCAGCAAAATGCAGAACCGTTCATCAGAAGATGCTGTGAAGAGAATGAGCAAGCAGGTAACAGGGGGAGAAGATATTTCTAATGCATTTCTCTGCAGAAGGACTTGTGTCCAAAATAGCTCAAGAACCAAGCACTGATTTCGAAACAGAAAAATGGGCGAAACACTTGAACAGGCGCTTCACACAAGAGGAGACCCAAACGGCCAATGAAGAACATGAGAGACAGTTAACTTCATCGTCGCCTGGGAAATGCCAAGCAGCAGCAAAGGGAATTCACAGTGGTGGGCAGGGCCGGGGGCCTGTCACCCAGCTTCCGTGTGCTGTGTTCACACCTTGACAAGAGCCCGGGACTGCTGTGCGGAGGAGAGGCCCGGGGAGGCAGCAGTCTGCGGGGCCCCCCTGCGGGATGGAGTCTGCTCTGTGGTCCAGGAGCGACTGGATGGTGGCTGGACTGGGCCTTTGCATTGGAGTTGGCGAGGAGTGGCTGGCTCCTGGCTGTACGTTGTCAGAGGTAACCTTGCCCATGGGGCGTGCTCATGGCTGTGTGTCCAAGAGAAGAGTCCAAAACGACTTTGAAATGTTTGGCCTGAGCCACACGGGCTGCACTGTGATCTTCTGAAGACCAGGTATCATCACACCGACCTCTACTTCGTGGTTTCTACATCAGTGTTATTGGAGAAAAGTACAGTTCATGCCATAGTCTATAATAGGTAGTAACTCATTAATACTTAATAAACACATTAACTAAATGTGTGCTATTGTCACTGCCAGTGTTTTTAGATGATATGAAATTTAAAGGTTAAAGAAACGGCTTATGTTCCCTTGGCGTTTCACCACCGAGAGTTTCCCTGCCTGGCAGATGGTTTTCTTTGTTGTGAGGACGGTGGTTTGACTGCAAATGGCTTTTGGGGAAGCGGTGGGCTGGCTATTGGACTGGACATTTTGTTTAGATGTTTTCCTCTCTCTTTGCAGTTATTTTGTGATTACAGCTGTTCTGCTGTTTGGGAACTTGGTTCAGAACCAGGTTTCCAATGTGTTTTTGTTTTCGGAAAAAATGTTTTCAATTGTTTAAAATCTGTTATTTTTCTCAATTGTTTAGAGAAGTCTCTTTAGGTGTTTGGAACAAAGAATTGTCTTCGCCAAATGTTTTTATTTCGCAGACGATAACATTTTGTTTTAGGTTCCAAATGGAACCACTTAGGGTAGACATCAGTGGTCAGCGCCACCCAGGAAGCCCAGTATAATGCTGGGAATCCCAGGACAAATGTCCTGACCATGCCTCCTGACACTGGTCCTCACGTGGGGGATGAAGCAGAGCAATGGGAGGTTTCGTGTCTTCCGGAAGTTCTACATGGGTTCGGTGGCTGTCGTCTTCTGCTTTTCACAGGAAGGCTGCCACCTGAGGGTGCCAGCCAGCACCTGGCCGTTCAACCAAGCCTGACGTCCGAGTAAAGGATCCCGGGAATCCAGGCCAAGTCCTTTGGTTTACAAGGAAAAAACAAGAAACACAACCCTGTGGGCATTATCGAGGGCTCGCACCAAACTCTGCGCCAGGAGCTCGGGCGGCCAGCTTCCCCGGCCGTGCGGACCTCGGGACGTGTCTGTTCCCGCAGGGAGGAGGGCAGGGTCCGCTGCTGGGCGCTGCTGTCCGTGAGGACCACACGGTCGCTATTGGTTCACGCAGTGGCTTCTGTGTCTGCACAGCTTGCCCTGTGCCTTCCCATGCGTGTTTAATACCAACAGGAATGGTATGAGTTTCCTTTTACTCCCACGTGCCCAGTATTAACACTGCTCATCTGGTTGGTGATCACGGAGCGAGGCTTCCCTTCCTCACAGTTTACACACCAGTGGCGGAGGCACGTGTGAATTTTTTATAGCAGCTGTGTTGAGATCATCCACATACCAGAATCTACCCTTTCAAATGTATAATTCAGTAGTTTTCAGTATGTTCATAGTGTGAAGTCATCAGCACTAATTTTGGAATATTTTTACCACTCAAAATAGAGACTTGGCGCCTATTAGCAATTGCTGTTGAATATTTTATGAAAATACTATGTTTTGGGGTAATATTTCATGTAAAATTACATTTTAGAGGGCTGTGTTTCTCTAAGGAATTTTGGAACACAATATTCCCATCTTTTCCTGTTCGGATCTTATCTGACTTTGTCTTCCTGCACGGCCACCTTCTCACCAAGATGGGGGGAGCCCGTGCTGACCTGACCTGGCCCCCGGGGAACCACTGCAGGCTCTCCCAGGTGCCCTGCCCCCTGGGCGCTAGAGGACCGAGGGTGTTGGGGCTGCCCTGTGGGGCTTCGACGCGAGCGGCCGGCCGAGCCTGGCTGGGGAGACCCGCTGCCACGTTCTCTGATTGTCCACCTGGTGAGCACAGCGGCCTCCCGCCTTTGAAGCCTCAGAGTCACGGTCAGCTCAGCACCTGGGCAGCCAGCCCGGGGCTGTCGGAGGGGCACACTGCTCAGTCCTTCCCTGTCTTTGTTGTCGCTTGTTCTCTGTGTCTGTGAGGTGCAGGCTTGGCCTCCAGGGTGGCCTGAGCCAGGGCCCTGGGTGGGCTAACCGGGGGAGGTTGACCACACGCTGTAGGTCGCCACATCCGGCCAGCAGTCCGCTTCCTCTGCTCCCGCTGGCTCCTCGGAGACCCAGACAGCCCCTCGGGACATTGTCGTGGGCTGAGAAGCCGGTAACCTCTGCCCCGCAGAGGGGCCCTTGCCTGAGGGCCTGTGCTCTGACCTTTCACCCTCGTCCTTGATATTTCTGGCTTCTCACTTGACCTGCCCGCGCATAGGTGCCCCTGCTGCTGCTGCCCCTCCCTGGGCCCGGCCCCCCTTTCTCACCCAGACGCCCCCTTTTCTGCCCAGCCACCTGGCCTCTCCTCACTGCTCTGAACACCTGATGCAGGTGTGGTGCTGCGGTCACCACACAGAGTGGGGTCTGTCTCTGCTCGGGGACTGCGAGCTCCTTCCCAGTGACTGAATGGTGTTGACCTCTGATTTCTTGGTGCCACAGCCATGTTTATCCAGTGAAGGGAAAAGGGGTGGAGTCTTGACCTGTGTGGCCCTGGACTTGACCCCCTGTAGTTGTTTATGGCTTTGGAAAACGGGAAGCGTTGAGTATGTGTATTTGTGTCAGTTTTGGTCCTAATACCGCCAGAAATGGTTCTACAGACACCCCCCTTCCCTTCTCCTCGTTGTCCTCTCGGCCTCTTCTCCCTCTTATTCCTCTCCTAACTCCGCTCCCTGCTTTTCTAACCCCTCGCCACCTCCTTTCACGGGGCTGTCCCACTGAGTCGGCCGGCTTCTCCGTTCGGATCTGGGGCATCGGCGAGCCGACCCGGAGTGGCTCCCGAGACCTCGGATGCACTCGCCCTGCAGAGACCCACCCACGGCCTCCCGGGTGTGTGGACGTGCGGGTTCTTCTCCGATGTGGCAAATGAGGTTCCAGTGTACCTTGTTCAGTCTCCACATTTGCCGCTTTATTTACTTGTCTTTCTAGTTTTTTTCTTTTTGTGTGTGTTGATTCCAGCCTCCTGATGCCCACCACCTGTGGCTTCTCTGATGTCACAGCGACACAGGCTGCGTCTGTGTTCAGGGCAGTTTACGTTTTTGTTCGTCAAGGCCTTTCGCAGTTATTATGCAGCAAATCAGACGTGAGAGCAGCGGGCAGGCCGAAGGCCCCGAGCAGCTTGCTGTGTGTGTGTGTGTGTGTGTGTGTGTGTGTGCGCGCGCACGCGCGCTGTTGTGTGCTTGCTTCGTTTGCGGTCTGTTTTATTAGCGAATGGTAGTGCTAACTTATGTTTAGTATAAAGAGTGGATCCGATGGATTTTTCTAGAGTGAGGTGCGGAATTTTGTGTAAGTCAGAAACCGCCGGCAGGCCTGTTGCTGCTCCGTGTGCCCTGGAGATTCTCCAAACGCCGCCAGGCGTTTGCACCCAACGCTGCCTGAGGAATCCACGTTTTCATCTTGTACAGAGAAGATTAATGTTCATGGACGTGAATAAATTTCCTTTAATGATTTGGGCTATAATTTCCGTGCTGTATGATAAATGAGTATTCTGAAAGCACTTTGTTCTTCGAAGAATTTTTAGGACAGCTCTGATAATTAATGTTTTGTTGTGCGTATTTGTTACTTTTTAACTTTTGATTAACGAAGCCTGGTTTTTGCAGAGTCTTCCATTCTGTCAGGCCCTCGAGATGAATGGAAACACGTACATATTCTTTTGTCCTCATTCAAGGTGGTGATTTTGCATTTTTCAACCGCAGACATTCCCGTGCACCCGAAGGGGGTTGTGTTGACCCACTGCCCCGGTCCGGCTTGCACACCGCCTCCAGTCTGCACGTTCCTGTGGAGTTGCAGGTGGCTGAAGGCGAAACCTGTTCTTTCCTCCCGAAGAGACTGTAGGTCTGAGGGGTCTGTGCCTCATTTCTAGTCTGTGGGCTCCGCTGCCGGTCGAAGGGAGAGGACACTCTCCGGCCTGCGAGGGTGTGCTGAGCAGCACGGTCTGGAGGGCCCGCCGCCCACGCAGCCTGTCGGACTTTGCACGGCGAGGGGCTCTGTGGAGGTCACTTGGCGCACTTTCCTCAAATTCCACGCCATCGCGTTCTCCCTGGACGCCACGGCCAGAGCGCCGGTGACCATCCTCATCCGTTTGTCTCGTCTCCATGGAGCGGAACTCTGGTGGGCTGTCTCCTCACTCGTTTCAAGCCCGAGGGTTGGCGAACCTCCCCTGGGACCCCAAAACCCAAAAGGCTTCTTTTCCAATGACTTGAACTTAGGTGAGGCAGCTCGGGGCCTTCCGGTCTCTCCCTGCTTGGCACAGCTGGTCACACGCCGAGTCAAGGGGACGGGAGCCTGTTCGGTGATGGGAGGATGGAGCGCCAACCCTGGGGAAAGCATCCCCAACGTGATCGCGGCATCTACACCGTGTCCACGTCGGCTTTCCAACGTCAGTGGTTAGGAAAGGCGTTGTCCGGGACCAGCGGTGAGGGTGTCGTGCAGGGGCATTGCCGGTTCTCGTCTGGCTGAGAGCTGAGAATCATAGCCACTCCTGCAGGAGAGAGCCATTAGAGGGACTCTAACCGGGCAGCGGGAGGGTTGGAGTCGAAAGGGGCTCTTGGGGCATGGAAGTCGGCGTCGTTGTGTGCGTGGGACAGCCGTGACAGCGCCCCCATGTGCAGGCGGCTCGTCCTCGGGAGTGGGCTGTGAACACCACGCCAGCGTGGTCTCCACGCAACCAGAGGTACCGCGGGAGGCTGCGTCGGGGGTCCCGGGAGCCGGTGGTTGGAGCCCAGCACCAGGGCTCCTACCAGGTGTGCGGGCATGTTTTCCTCACCCCGGGGCGGCACCCTGGACCAGATGGTGGTTTTGTCACTTTGTAATTTCAGAAGGCTTATCCGAAAAGGTCGTTGGTTGCAAAATTAAAAACACTCTCTTAGGGAAAGCTCGCTCTTAAAAACTCAAACCGCCATCACCTGATACCTGTGGCGTGTTGGCGCCTGCTCCCCGCCCTTCCCTCCACTGTGCTCTGCATCTGTGTTGCTAATGGCTCTCTGTGCCTTTATGAGGTGAAAATGTAATAGGAAAATATTTACAGTCCATTGTTTCCTTATGTGTTAATGTCTTGGTGTCGGTTTGATGTCTTCATACACATGAGTGAAAATGTTCTCAGGCTAAATGCAAAAACAGTGGAAGATTTGGAGACGACTGGCGAAACAGGAAATGTAGAAATATATATACATATTTCTCCATTTATATGTAAATATATATAAATTTTGTAAAAGAAGCTGATTATAAAGAATCAGTTAGAATTTTAAAAGAGTACGTATAGGACCCTTTTCTACTTTTTTCCTCCCTTTGTTGAACATAAGATGAAATTCCTTATGTTAAGTGTACGTTTCTGTCACACTGAGAGACGTTTGCATTTCTCACACAACCACGTGACGTGGAGCATGAAGCCTCCTTCATCACTGCCACTAACGTGGAAGGGGCAGCTTCGGGCCCCTGGAGTGGGCCGTCATCGGACGGGGCGCAGCAGCCGCCCCTGCACACACAGCCTCGCCTGCCCCCCGGAGTGGAGGCCCGTCCAGCCGCCCAGACTTCGGACCCGTGGGAAGAACCGTGCTGTTTGAGCCGTTCTGTTGGTGGTAACTGTGCAGCGAGCCCAGGCTGACACTGGTTTGGGTACCAGGTGGGACCGTGGCTGCCTGTGACAGGTACCCCCAACTCAGGGAGTCACCAGGCTCAGACGCAGGCGGACTTTGGCTTCCCTTCTTCTCCTGGAGGACGGTGCATTGGCCCTGCGTGCTCCCGTCACCCTTGCCCAGAGGCGCGTGGGCACCAACTGTCTTCCTTTAAAAATACCCTCAGAACCGGGATCTCCGGTGTCTTGGAGACTGGCATCGTTTTTCACACGATCGGCTATTTCTAACGATTTGACGTCATACTCTGGCCTTCAGAAACTGGAAGGGCTCCACGTGGAGGAGAAGTGAAAACCTCGGAGGAGGCTGGAGCCGCAGGTGGTGGCTGTTGCTGGTCCCCAAGCCCAAGGGCGTGCCCACCGACTGAGAGGCACCCGCCCTGAGGTCAGGCGTTCAGGCCGAGGCCTTCTGACTGTGCACCGGGATGTGAACGGTGGCGTTTAGGATGTTGTCAGGTTCGTTCCTCGAAAACGCCAACAGGGCACAAAAACGGCCCTCGTGTTCCCAGCTGCGCCATCGGAAGCAGCGTTTGTCCCTACGGAGTCTGTGAGCCTGCGGAGCCGTTTCCTCGGTTCACTTGTACTTGTGATGGCAAAGCCTCATGGCAGTGGGGCACGAGCGGTTCCCGCGAGGTCGCAGGGCAGACGCCGCCGTCCCCCCCACCCGAGAGGTCAGGGGAGCCGGCTCGGCCCTGGGAGAGGAAGCCAGTCGCCCTCAGCGGCTCGGTCCAGGCTAGGGCCCATCGCCTTCTGGGTTCTAGCCCGGCATTTTTACTGCTCTGGTGGGCCGGCGGGGGTTCCTTTCAGCCCAAAACATGCAGGGCACTGATGGTCGTAATGAAAAAAAAATTTGTTTTTCTCACCAGGCTTTTTAAGGCATTTGGTTTTGTGCGTATTACATTCTGGTGGCTGTTCAGGAGACACCAGGACCCATGCAAGCCTGTGTCCTCTCTCCATCTGCTTTCCCATCTGGTGACAGGGCATCCACGGGCCGGGACTGTTAGTTGGTGTGGGGGGTGAGCTGGGGGGGATAAGGCGGACACGCTCAGTGTGTACCTGTTTGTACGCACCAAGGTGAGCGTGAGTTTTAGACAGAATCCTCTGAAAAATCAGCAGGAATAAAGTCACACCCTTTGCTTAGAAACGATCCATCACAACAGCTTCCTAGAGACGGCCCTGGCTGGTGGCTGGACGTGCGTCTCTTTAGTTCAGACGTGACCACAGCGCGGGTCAGAACCTGTGACCTGAGTGCCCCCGGGTTCTCGCGCTCCTGGAGGTGCCCCGAAGTGTGGTCGGCGCCGTGGTGGGTGCAGGCACCCGGCCTCCTCCCAAACAGGGGCGGTGAGAATGCCCGTAGTTTCCAGGAGAAAACGGCGCTTCGTGCCCTGAAGCTGGCCGCCCTTCGAATCTCAGGGCTGGAAATGGCCTTCTTTGAAGAGCCTGTGGGCACAGAGGGCACGTTTCCCTGGTAAGTAAGTCGTACAGCGTGACGCTTTGTGGCTTCTGGAGGCATCGTCGCTCTGTTTGGGGATCTGAGTCTGCAGCAGCTTCCCTGTACGTGAGGTCACGTTCTCCTGGTGACGTTTCCCCACGTCTGGGCACAGACCTGTCTGGTGGCTTTGCCCTGGGGCCCCTGATGGCTGGTGGGTCGTCAGTGCAAACGTCTGAGGCGTTCAAAATAATGGGGGGAAATATTAAAGTAACATCGTACTTCTGTGAAAATCAACCACCCAAAGAATGAACGCGCTTCTCTGCCTGTTGCCGATCGAAGCTCTGCGTGTCTGAGGCTCTGTGGATCCCCGATTTCCTGCCCCCCGTGTGCCTGGTGGGGTGCTCTCTTACCGAGCCGCACCTTTTCACCGTTTTCCTGTCCATTGCTGGTCAGGAGGATGAAGTCGGCAGTGGCACAGGGTCAGCTCTAGTCATCTTTGGACTGGAAAGGGACAGGCCCAGACACCACCCGTCCTGGGTGCCCGAGAGGTGACGTCGGCGGCATTCGACAGAAACGGGGGCCTGCCGAGGTCCGGGACAGCGATGACTGCGTTTTTGAAGTGGTGAAGGTGCAGCCAGGTGCAGGGCCGTGCTGACCCACGAAGGCTCGCCACCCCTCGGGCTCCTTCTGCTGCCCCACCTGAGCTGGCCCGTGAGACGGAGTCGGGCTGTGGGTGGGTTTGAGGCAGGAGGAGCGTGTTGACCTCGCCACCAGCGCTGGCGGGCAGAGGACGGTCCCCAGGTCCCCAGCAGGACACTGACCAGCACATTGCGTTTCTGAGGACAGTGTTTGGAAGATGAACTCCGACCGGCACAAAAATAGACCCTGGCTGCAGAGGTTAGTCAGATGCTGGAACGGGATACTAAGAGGAATTCCGAATCTTCTTTCTTTGTGGGACTTTCAAAATGTTCCATTTATTACCTCAGGGTTTGGTATCGCATGGAAATAGATAGATGGAGACTTTAATAACAGCCATCTGTCTGGAGTGTTGCGTTTGGTTTTTCTGTAAAGAGAAAGGCTGGGTTGGGTTTCCTCTGGCTGCCTCTGCGAGGTGTTTCCAGAAGGAGGCCATCGTGGTCAGGCAGGAAGGTGCCAGTCCCACGCGCAGATAGTCTAAGGCTGGAAGGGACCCCAGCAACGGTCTGCGACCGGCCACAGCCTGGCCTCCGCCGGCCTGTCTGCTCTCACGCCTGCCGCTTTCTCTGCAGCTCCTTCCGTTCTGGCCACGGCCTCCTGCTCTTCTCCCAAAGGACCTGAGTTGTTTCCGACCCAGGGCCTGTCTACCGCCTCCGACTGCTGCCCCCTCTGCCCGCCCACTGCTCCCCTCACTCCCCTGAACGTCCCCTTCCTGCAGAACTCTCCTCGGGCGCCTGCTCCGAGGGGCTCTGCCTGGCCGCCTCCCCCGGCAGCGCTGTGTCCCCCCAGCCCCCTGCCGTGCCCTCCTGCTTTGCTGTGTTGGTCGGCAAGCGCTTCTCTGTACCCGAGGCCGTGTCCTGTGCTCCTCACTCAGGTGCTGGGACCTCGGGCTTCACCTGCCTTGTTCGCCGAGAGAGTCTGGGTCGTAAGCAAGTTCCTGGCCCACGGTAGACACTCAAATATTTGTCAAATGATGAACGAGTGATAGTCTAAATGTATCATGAAAATACATGTACTGGGCTGGTTGTGCTTTATCTTATAGGATAAGATTTCAGAAATCTGGAATTTGTTTTTCCTACCCCAAGTCTGCGGAGGAGAATTTACAGTCTTTCTCTTCGTGTTGCTCGGTGTTGGAGACCTGGAAGCTCCCCACGAAACGAGGGGTTAGCTGCCCACTCCTCCCGCCCCTCCTCCCCTGGGCTGCAGTTGCACCCCCACAGGGAAGGAGCTCGGCACAGATGGGTGGTGTCCTCCGAGGCAGAGCCTGGGCCCCGTGCCGACAGCGCAGGGGTGTGCGAGAAGCCAGCTTTGAGCAACTTGGATTTGGGGGTGCCGGTGGGCTGCCTGCTGTCTTGGCGGCTCCCCACTCCCTCCACTGGAGAGCTGGGCGGATCTGACCTGGGCAGCTCACGGCGTGAAACCGAACCCAGACAGCCCACTGTCCTTCATAGCAAGCCGTGAGCAAGCCGAGGAGAGACGGAATGGAACTCGGGTTGTTCCCCTGCTCCTTAAAGCTGTGACATGAGGGGCAGTGGGGGTCAGGTCCCCTGGTTAAGTCGGCATGTCCTCCTCGTGGCAAAGGGATTCAGGAAGCAGGGGGAGAGAGAAAGTAAGGGGGTCATCCCACCCCTCGGCCCCCAGCTGGGGAGCCACGCTGCACTGTCCCCTTCCGTGGGACACAGAGGAGGGGCTGCAGCCGGGGGGGGTGTCCCCCTCAACAACTGCACTCGCGACACATGCGTTAAGATCTACCTACGAGTAAATAAAGGGAGAGCTCTCAGCGCAGGGGGTTTCTGAGAGTTGACTGCGATTGTGAGTTGTCTAGACAGCAGCCCAGTGAAACGGGAGGCTCTGTCCGGGTGTCTTCTCTGGGCAGATAGAAGGGTGCTAATCCAGCACCTACCCCACACCTGTTAGCGGGCACGGTATATACTTAGGAAAAACACTGTGCTCTGACCTTGATGTTTTTCAAATGGCTTATACGGACCGTGCGGGTAACCTCCAGCCTTTTGTGTTGCAGGTGCGCGGGAGTAAGGGGGAGGTCCTGTACGTGCTGGATGCCACCAACCCGCGGCACTCCAACTGGCTTCGCTTCGTGCACGAGGCCCCGTCGCAGGAGCAGAAGAACCTGGCTGCCATTCAAGTGAGCGGAGTGGCTTCTCCTCTGTCCTGAGCGCTGGGAGGGGCGTGAACCTGTGATAGCCGTGCCCCGTGTTTTTGGTGGATTTCCCAATGACCTGCTTCAAAGCGGAGAAATCCCATCTTGTGGGCACAGGCAGGAAAGGGCGGGCTGGGTGGTGAGTGGGCACAGGGTCACTCGCTTTATGAGAATTCAGGGCGCGATGAATCACAGGGGCTGATACGTCTTTCGCAGATCATGCTGCTGAGTGCTTTTAATTCATTTTGTGAATGTGTATTGGTAGTTTTTTTAAAAAGTGGATGGCTTATCCAGCTGATGGCACCATATTCTGTATTATTGTTTGGAAAAGGTGTTCTGGGCAAAGTTTACTCGGGTGTGTCCCCACAACTAGACTTTGAACTTCTTAGGGATAGGGTGTTAGGGTTCTCCAAAGGAGCAGAGCCAATAGGGACTGTGTCTATCTGTCTGTCTGTCCGTCCACCCGCCCACCCACCTAGGGATGGAGAGACACACAGATGCGCTGTGAGGCCCTGGCTCAGGCAGTTAGGGAAGCTGGCGGGAGCGGCCTCTGCCGGGCCAGTGCCCCACTGTGGGCCCCGAGGCCGTGGGCGGCTCCACTGCCGGCAGGAGCCGAAGCTGCACCCCAAGGCCTTCAGACCAGAAGAGCAGATGCTCTGGTGGGAAGGCCACCAGGCGGGACAATGCTCCTTCTTTGGGGGGGGACCAGCCTTTTGTCCCATCCAGGCCGTTCATGGACTGGAGGAGGCCCGCCTACGCTGCGCAGGGCCGTCTGCTTTGCTCACGTCCATATTTAAACGTTCATCTTGTGCAAAAGTGTCCACACAGAAACACGCACCATACGGTTTGGACAGCTATCTGGGCACCCGGTGGTCCAGTCAAGTGGACATGTAAAATGAACCATCCCGGGTGGGAGCCCTACTTTTGAATCCTGTGCGCCTGCGGCCGGATCTGGTGCCGAACACGCCGCTGGCCCCGGGACCAGCTACGGGCCCGGTTGGGGGCACCCTCTGTGGGAGCTAAAGGAAGGACAGCAGTTAAGGCAAGAAACTTTCAGAGGGGCTCTGTCATTGAAACTCATTAAACAGATGATTAAGAGAATAAAGAAGTAGTATGTCTGCTGAGAAACTGAACAGTCGCAGTAGCTCCTGGATTCTGAGCTGCAGAGGAGGGGAGAGAATAAGGGAGGTGGCGTTTTTTAGAGCATTGACCCCAGGCGACGCTCTGGAAGCTCCACCTGCATTTATTGATGAAAACTCAGAGTTTCGTATTTACTGAGTGCTGTGCTAATGTAGCTCAATTACAAGTGTAAAAACCAACAGCGGCGAGAGGAAAAATGCACAGAATTGGGATTTAAAGGAACCAGGAGGGGCCTGTCATTGAGAATGTCCTGATGTCCTTAGCCGTCCACATTTTTTTCAGTGCAAATAAGTATTGCATAACCAATATGATTACTGTCTTTTTTATATGAAAGATGAGAGGCGATTCTTTCCAAAGGGTTGGGTTGGATGGAGAATTGCATCTTGTGACTGCCAAGTATATTCAAACCACTTTTAAAGTTATTTATGATATGCGCCAGTCCAGCTGATCCAGCCCCAAATGTAAACGGATCTATTTGTTCATGTGTAGACATTATGAAGCATCTTACATGTTTTCATAGTTTCCTGAGGCAAACTCATCTCGAAGACCTCAGTCCGGTTATAATTTTCATTTACAGGCTCAGGCTGTGTGTCTTGCTAGACTTACTCATTTCACAATTGCCTATAGAATTATGACATTCTTGCTAAACTGCTCTTTGGTAGGTTCTTTCCTGTGGGGTTTTCAGAAATAGTATTCTTTTCAAACTAGCTTACATCGTGATTTTAAGCTTTCCTCAAACTCCTTCAGCCGAAGACCCTTTCCCTGTCCCAGTCCCCTCCGCAGCTGTTCCCGCTGCCCCCCGGCCCGGCAGGGGCTGAGCCGGGCTTGGAGCTCTGCCCCAGCGTCTCTCGGGCCAGCCTCGTCCCCGTCCCCATTGTGCCTGCAGCTGAATGCTCGTCAGTACCGCTCTCTCCACCTTCTGCTCCTGCCTTTGCCCGCTGTGCTCTTTTCATCCATCCCATGAGGCCGGAGCCTCCTGAAGGCCTCGCCTCCTGAGTAGCCTCCGTCTTTGAGGCCCACCCAGGGCCACACTGTGTTTCTGTCCTCAAAGAAGCCCCGAATCCGGGGAAGACGGCTCTGGCCACCTCGGTGTTTTCCTGCTTGCCCTGCTGAGGGCTGAGGTGCAGCGGGACTCCCGTGGAACTCAAGCCGGCCAGAGGCTCCGGGAGGTGTCCCCCTGGAGTCTAATTAGAATCAGCGGGGAGTGCTCACGGGCCCCTGGACACCTCTGGTGTGGAGGGGACGACAGGGCCTTCCTTCCTTCTCTCTCCACACTGCCCCTTACTACAGGGGGTGGTGCGTGCCGTGACCAGGGAGGCCACCGTGGATCTCTGCCAGCTCCCCGAGGTCACGTTTGTCCTACCTGAACAGTAGCTGGAGTCGTAGATGGCTCAGGGTTCCAACTGACATCTGCCCTGGGGGCAGAGTGAGTTGTGGCGAGGCCACTCCAGTCAGCCCTCCCAATGGGCCACCCCCCTGAGCAGGGCACCCGGGCGCTCTGCACTGGTGGGAGGGGAGCGTGATGTGTCCCGAGTGACATTCCGAATCCCTCGCATTCCAAATTGCATCTGAAATTTGGGGCATTCAGGAAATTTTTTATTTGAGCTGCAAGTCCCGAGAGTGGAGAAAATGAGAACCATTTGTGGCTGTGTGGCTTTCTTGGTAGAAAATGTCAGTACCCGGTCCAATTTTTTTTGGACGAGGGATTAAGAATTCGAAGTCTGTTTTGGCAGAGGGTTGGAACTTCTTTTTGGAGACGCGGTTATATTTCTCGTTTGGCAATTTATTTAATTTGAGGAAATTTGCTTTGGAAATGATGATTTGAGTGTCCGCATTATTGCAGAAGGTTCTCTCGGGCAAACTGTCCTCCCCACCTGCCCGCATTTCAGAGCGGTCAGGTGACCTGTGTGTTTAGACCCCTGAGCACAATTTCCAAGTAACCAGAACACTCTCAGAATGAAAGATGGGGCTTAAAACGAACCGAAAGAATCCTTAAGCTCCATGAGAAGTGGGTGATTCTTACTAAAGGTTAATAATTCTTACTAAAGGTTAATTTGATCACACTGAAGGAAAAATGTGTATGTGACATTTGAAAAAATATTTGACCTCCGTGTTTGGTAGGCTTTCGAAACTTTCTCATCCTTTGTGATAGAAAACTGTTTAAATACAGAATTAGGCCACTTTGGGTTGAAACTCAAAGAGAGTGTCACATCGCATGTTCTTAAAGATATATGTTCCTTACTCTTGCCTGGGACTTTTTTGCAAAACATTTTCAACATAAATGAAAGGTGGCTTGGTGTTCTCAGAAAGAGCAGCATGTGGAAAGTTGGCCGGGTCCCGCTCACCCCACTGGGGGTGCTGGGCTGTAGGGAGCGATGGTCTGAGTGAGTGGAAAGGAACCGGGCTGGGTGGAGCTCCTGGTGTGGACCCAGCGCCGCCGCAGTTCCGCAGTGAGTGTGGAACCCCGCCCCAGGAGGCCTGTCTGAGTCCCTTGCGTTTGCCCTCCCGGCTCCACCTCAAGTGGGACCCGAGACTGGGGCAGGTTTCCAGGAGCCTCCTCTGGCCACGTAACAGTATGGCGGAGCTGGGGGTTCGTGGGAGAGTCTCCAAATAGAGCAGCGATCTGGGTGTTGCTGGGCACGGATAGGGCTTTCCCCACGGTCCTCCAGCCTCCAGGGTCCACAGGCTTGTCACTAGGGAGACACAGAATTCCTGGGCCCACGGGTCCGGCCATGCAGCCAGGGACCCAACAAAAGGGAACATCCACATAGCCCCAAATTAAAGTTGCCTCCAATTCTGTGTCTTTTCTATTTATTTCTTCTCAGATTTACCCAAGTAGATTGCTGCAATATTTTCTAGGCTTTTATAGAAGAGTAAGGTGCAATTGGCTAGTGATGTTCTTCAGTAATACCATAAAAACATCTGTTCACTAGCTTGCAGATCTGTCTTTTCATGTTATCATCTAGTAAGGTAGGTATGTGACTTTCAGTAGGTGAAGTTTACACGGACGTAAAAATACTAGCCCATGGTCCCATGAAGTTTGAAATTCCAGCCCTGCCGTGGTCACATGTTCCTGGGGGGAGTCGGGAACTTGACTACTTATCAGTGAATTATTTCACTGGGGAAGGCACATCCGGTTCCCAGGCAGAGGGAGCCCACGCATGCGGTGATGCCCAAACCTTTCGCTTGGACACGGTTCACTTGGCTTGTAATCACATTGCATGGGTCAGGGCAAGTCACCTGCGAAACCTGACACGTGTGACCTTCCCCCAGCAGCACCGGGAGCCACATGGCAGCCGAGCCAGTCCTGCAGGACAGGGGTGAATGTGAGAACACCCCGGGCCATTACAGTGTGTGTCATTTTGAAGAGTTTTGGTCTCGTCCCTAGGTTCGTATTAATATGTGCGCATCTGCCACACTGCGGAAATGATCGCTTTTCCTGCCGGGCGTCAGTTTCACCTGTCGGGCTCTCTACAAATCACACTGAGGCACCTGTCGGGGCGGAGGAAGGGCTCCACAGAGGAGAGTGAAGTGACAGGTTGTTAACTGTGAAGTCCTTACGAGCTATTTTGGTGTTTTTCTTCTTTTCTTCCCCATCCACTGTTCCCTCCTCCTGTTGGTTGTTAGCAGGAGCCCACAGCGCACACTCCGGTCCGGGTGGTTTAAATTCCTAAGCTCAGCACTTGTTCCGAAGCTGCCCTCCCTGTGTGCTGATCCCCGCTCGTCATTTCAGGCCAGGAGGCTGGATTCTCTCAACTCGCTGCCTCTCTGGTACAGCGCCCCACACCCTCCCGGCCCCGGCTTTCCTTCCATCGTCCACATGTGTGCGCCAGCCTGCCGGCGAGTAAACAAACGCAGGTGACGTCACGGACAGACGCAGCTGGAACCCCCGCTCGCCCACGGCCTCCTCTGGGTCGTGTGCTTTTGCTCACGGTGGAGATTAGTGTTTCCTGGAAAACCCAGAGGCAGTTACTTCTGCCATTTTGAAACAGCAGGGCTGAGCCCCAGATGCCCGGGTTCCTGGAGTCTGGTCTGATGAAGCACAGAGGGAGGGAAGGGGTGCGGGCGGATGGTCGGGGGAGGCTGAGGTTTGTAAATCCTGTGGAGGTGGACGGCAGAGGGGCAGTTTGGAAAATGGGTACGCCCCCCAGAGACCCGGGGGTCAGTGCGGTGAGATAGTGACAGAATCGGGAAGGATTAGATGGACGGCATTGTGAGGTCACCTGTCCCGAACTCTGACCCCCGTGTAGGGTGTATGTTGTTCTACCCAATTCTCCTTCAGAGAAGAGCCCCCCAACCCCCCTACAAGGTCGTGTATTCCAGCTTGGCACCGACACCTGAGTCAAATGTCCTTTTGGGTTCCATGGCACCTGCCCTGTCTGTTGGGTGAGGCCGAGAGGGAGGCACAGCTGTGATTTTACAGCCTGGTGTCCTTTCCCTGCACGTTTGTCCCCAGGCTGTCCCCTGTGGCTGACTCCAGCTCTGCCAGGGATGAGCTAATCCAGCTCGGAGTCAGCACAGATGAAATGAAGGGGTGTCGGAGGTGATAAGGGGCTCGCCCAAGGTGACAGAGCCCAGGAGTGGGGGAGGCAGAGCCGGAGGGACAGACATCCACCCCCAGGAAGCCCCTTCCTCTGGAGACCACGTGCAAGGAACCGCTCTGAGAACACATCCGGGTTGGACCGAGGCCGCAGAGTCAACAACAGGTTCCGAGCCCAGTGTCTGACCAAAAACAAAGTTATTTTGTGAGTCAGTGAAAAGTAGACAGAAAGAGTGAAAAAGCCTGTGGGGACAGATTCCCTTTGTCTTGTAAACTCATCCAGCTATTTTAGGCTCCTTCGGAGCGTGTGTGATGTGGAAACACTGAATCGTAGCTGCACAGACGAAGTGGTCCCTGTTCCCAGCGAGCGCCGGAAGGCCTGCATCGGAAGGTCACCTGGACGGTCTGGCAGAACAGAGTGCAGGCAGCTGTGGGAACCTGCAGCTTGCTGGGTCGGCGAGAGACGGGGCCGCCCCTGCTGGGGGTCCCGGCCACTTCGCGGACCTTAGCAGCGAGGCCCAAGGCATGGGTCAGGCTGTGGCGTGGTGTGTTCTGCTCCACGGGTGAGGTGACAGAGGCCCAAGGGAGGAGGAGGACGCTCAGACGAGCCCCGCTGGCTCTGGAGCCCACTCTGCCGCCTCTCCCTGTCCCTCCAGGCCCGGGTTCCTGCCTCCCACTCCCAGGCTGGGATCCTGTCACTGCTGTGGGAGGGACAGCGGTGCCAACGGCTGTGCTGTTACACAAGACCTTTTCCCTCAAGTTAACCAGTCAGAACGCACGTCAGTTGAATGCAACTCTGTGTATATGGTGACGCTTCTAGACTTTCTGCATTTGGCAACGGCTGTTGTGGGGAAGAGTGTGTGTGTGTGGGGGGGTCCCTGCCTCGAGGGACAGCTGTCTGGTGACCCATGCGAATTCCCTAACAGGGTGTCAGAACCGAGTCCAGTGAAACCCCAGCCTCTACCATTCTTCCCAGCTTCATTCAGAGAGACAGACCAGAATTCTACTATGCTTATTGTAAAAACTAAATGTATTGGGGTGACACTGATTACTAAAATTACATAGGTTTCAAGTGCACAGTTCTATGATACGTGATCAGCACACTGCATTGTATGCCCAGCACCCAAAGTCAACTCTCCTCTCATTGCCGTGTATTTGACCCCTTGACTCCCCCGTCCCCCGTCCCTCTGGTCACCCCCACACTGTGGTCTGTGTCTGTGAGTTTTTGGTTCTCCAAATGAGAAGCTCTGTGATTATCTTATGATCTGCACTAATGTATTTTTTTTTGGCTGGGGGTTATGAATGAGTCGTATTTTGCAGATTGGTTGAAGAATAGTAATTATCTTTAAAAAGGCTGAATTGACTGATATTCTTCTCACCTGCGAGAAGGACCCTGTGAAAGCACATTTCTATGTGGAGAGAAGGGGGAGGTTCCAAGCGGCAACCTGGTTGCTGTTTTATTTTGGATGCCTAAGAAGAATGACTATTAAATAGAGTCACATCTGTGAAGGGGAAGCTTCACCTTGGACTTCCCGCTGACCCTGCTGCTTTGCCCATCCCCCCATGTGGGTACGTCTTGGAACTGCGGTGGAAGCAAATGAGGAGGAAGAGGCTGTTGGGCGGGGCAGCGGCAGGAATTAAAGGTAGAAAGCTCACTCGCTAGCTCCTTCAGACACGACGCAGGGTGGCGTCACCGCTGTAAGGGCTTGTCCCCTCTGCCCGAGTTCGTGGTGCAGCCCTAACCTGTGGTTGGTTCTTGGAGCCTCGAATGCTGGCGTGACTCTTACTGAATTGAAGTTGTCACTGCTGCATTGAAATTGTCCTTTACTGCGGAAGCCCTGAATAGGCATGTTGCGTCTTGTGATTGTCATTTAAGTGAATGTATCATGTTTTAAAATTAAAAATGGCTATCTTTTCCTGGAGCTATGAAGCCCGTCACAAAATTAATGGCTACTGAGTGAGATAGGCATTTCCATTAACTTCTGTGGATATTGGTCAGATAAGCTCTGAGATGGATGATCGTATTCTGAAATCTTCATTAGGCGAGTTCTTTGCTGCTCTGGGTAACTCAGCGAGGGGTTTCCAGCCCCCGGAAAGCGCGGCTGCTGCCGTGATCTAACGGGAGGCCTCTCTCGGGAGGGTCGACGTCGGATTTTGTCTGCCTTTGCTGCACCGAGGGTATTATTGTGTGAAGTGCGTTCAGGGTTCTCAGTCAGATATAACTTTCCTCCATCACTTTGTCTCTTCCACGGCATGTCTAATGTGTCTCGTGTTTAAAGGTACAAAGTCATCGGTTTGTGGGAAAAGAAGCTAAAACAGCCCTGACCGCAGACTCCCCTTCTGCCAACAGAAAACGAGTGATAACTGCATAGCGGTTGGATGCATGTTTCTGCAGTTGTTCACGGGGTCGTGCCTGTGTGTGCGCGTGCAAACAGACATGCCTGCAGGCACGCGCACCTACACGCATTCCTCTTCCTCCCTGCTCGCCCCTTCCCCACCCTCTGGGCTCCTCTCCTTTTTTAAAAAAATATATTTTATTGATTATGCCCTTACAGTTCTATTTCCCCCTTCATTCCCCTCCACCCTGCACACCCCCTTCCTCACCATTTCCCCCTTTAGTTCATGACCACGTGACTCAAGTTCTTTAGATTCTATATTTCCCCTACTATTCCTGCCCTCCCCCATCTATTTTCTACCTACCGTCTATGCTACTTATTCTCTGTACCTTCTCCCCCCTTCTCTTCCCACTCCCCTGTTGCTAACCCCCCATGTGATCTTCATTTCTATGGTTCTGCTCCTGATCTAGCTGTCCTCTTAGTTTGCTTTTGTTTTAGGTGTGGTTGTTAATAACTGTGAGTTTGCTGTCCTTTCACTGTTCATCTTTTTTATCTTCTTTTTCTTAGGTAAGTCCCTTTAACATTTCATATAATAAGGGCTTGGTGATGATGAACTCCTTGAATTTGACCTTATCTGAGAAGCATTTTATCTGCCCTTGCATTCTAAATGAAAGCTTTGCTGGATAGAGCAATCTTGGTTGTAGGTCTTTGGATTTCATGACTTGGAATACTTCTTTCCAGCCCCTTCTTGCCTGTAGGGTCTCTTGAGAAATCTGCTGACAGTCTGATGGGGACTCCTTTGTAGGTGACTGTCCCCTCACCTCTTGCTGCTTCTAGGATTCTCTCCTTCATTTTAATCTTGGCTAATATAATGATGTTGTGTCTTGGTGTGTTCCTTCTTGGGTCCAAGTTTTTTGGGACTCTCTGAGCTTCCTGGATTTCCTGGAAGTCTATTTTCTTTGCCAGCTTGGGGAAATTCTCCTTTATTATTGTTCAAATAAGTTTTCCACTCATGGCTGTTCTTCTTCCCCTTCTGGTACCCCTATAATTCGGATGTTGGAACGTTTAAAGATGTCCTGGAGGTTCCTAAGCCTTTCCTCAGTTTTTTGAATTCTTGTTTCTTCATCCTTTTCTGTTTGGTCATTTTTTTTTCCTCTTTCTGGTCCACTCCCTTGATTTGAGTCCCAGTTTCCTTTCCATTGCTATTGGTTTCCTGTGCATTGCCCTTCATTTCAATTAGTTTAGCCTTCATATGTTCCTCTAATTTGTGACTAAAATCAACCAGTTCTGTGAGCATCCTGATCACCAGTGTTTTGAACTGTGCATCTGAAAGTTTGGCCATTTCTTCATCACTTAGATTTATCAGCTCTGGGGCTCTGAGTTGTTCTTGAGCCATGTTTTGATCTGTTCGTGCCTGTTACGTTTGAGGGTCGGAGCCATAGTTGTTCACGAGGGCGGGGCCACCCAGGTCGCTGGTTTATGACGCTGTATGTGGGGGCGGGGTCAGAGAGGGACAATGGCGGTCCCCTCTGCTGCTTCCTGCCACTGGGGCCTGCATGGTCTGTCTCACCGCTCGCTCCTTCTCGGGTTTATCTGCTCGAGAATGTGTGACCGCGGTCCGCCTGCCGACTTGCGCCCTCAGTGGGTCCGCCCGCTTCTCCACACCTGGGATCCGCCCACGGCTGCCTGGGCGCCTGGGTCGTGTGCCCTGGTCGGTCCGGTGGATCTTTCCTGCCCGACCCCGCTCTGCTGTTGGTTCTGCCCCTCTTACCGGTTTGGCTAAAGGGTTCATTGTTGTCAGACTTCCATGTAGTTCAATTTTCTGTGGTTTGGCTGCGTTTTTGTTGCTAAAAGTTTGTTGTTTTTAAACTTGGTTGTGAGAGAAGGTGCAGTGCTCCCACCCACGCCTCCATCTTGGCGGAAGTCTCCTGGGCTCCTCTCCTTAACAGGAGCGCCGTGATAGCGCCAGAGGAGAGAGGCCGCACCGTGTGCTGGGCCTGTGGCATTTCTCCCCCCGGGGGTGGGGTACGTGGTCCAGCACGTTGTCCTGTCCCCTTCGCCCTTCTCCCACTGCCGAGGTTCCATAAAGGCAGGCTGCGCTTGCTTCTCTGTGTCCCTAGCAGCCACCCCAGGACCCCACCCAGAACAAGCCCCCAGGTTTGTAAAAGCCCCAGGGGCCCTTCTGCCCCCTCCCCGTGTCCCCGGAGACTGGCCCTCGCTCTCCGCGGCTTTGGGCTCCAGTGGATGGTGAGTGCGAGCTTCCCTGGGCTTCTCTGTGCGGCCGTTCGGGGGAGACTTCTCCCGCAGTTCCGTGTCGTTTCAGCCCCATCTGACCTCAGTCTCCTGGAATTTTCTTTAAAGCGTCTGCATGGTGGTGGGACTTGCTCCTTCCCCTGCTGTCACTGGAACAAGATGTCGGTGTCCTGGTGACACCGTGATGAGGTCCAAGGGCCTCTGCTCCTCTCCCCTCTGGTTCCGGCCCAGCGTTTCGGAAGTGCTTTCAGCCACGTTTGCAGTTTCTTTGGTCTGTAACTTGGAAGTTCATTTTTCTTCCAGTTTTGCAGTAAGTATTCTCCAAAATGACACCCTGGACACCTTGGTGCTCGCAGTCTGACGCTGCCCCGTCACAAAGCACCTCCTCCTGGGCCTGCCGGCCTCGCGGCCTGGACAGCAGGGTCCAGCTGGTGACGCGGGTTCCCTTCAGAAGTAGGTGATGATCCTGATGTCACCGATGGGTCTGAATGTCACTGTCCCTGATACGTATTCGTGTGTTATTTGAAGGTGGCTGAATATTGTCCGGCTCCTTGGTCAGTGTCCAGATTAACTGGACATGTAGAAAAAGCAGTGGTAACTTTAAGGGGGCCTGGTCCTGGCGCCTCTGAAAATGCGGTCTTCATCACTGTTAGCAGCACGCGAGTGGCTCAGCGGCCTTGTCACTGGTGTGGAGACGTGTTTGCCATACAGCACCGTGTTTTTTCACCTGTGGCCGCAGGAAGGGGAGAATATTTTCTACCTGGCGGTGGAGGACATAGACCCGGACACCGAGCTGCTGGTCGGCTACCTGGACAGCGACATGGAGGCCGACGAGGACGAGCCGCCCGTCGCCACAGGGGCCCCGGACGGGGAAGGTAAACACACCCTGGGATCTGGGAGAGTGGGAGTGGGGGTGGGGGCCGCGCTGGGTGCAGCAGGGCCGCCTTGTCTGGGGTGTGCTCTGCACTGCTGTCCGGGTGAGGCCTCGTGCACGGCTTTCTTCCCGGGGGGTGGGGAGCGGGCTGGTGCATGGGGGTGGGAATGCGCCCTGCATCGTGGCCATGGCCCCAGGAAGCTCCCCGCTGTCCCTGTTCCTTGGGGCAACCAGGAGTGAGGACCCACACTCCAGCCCAGCACTGTGACCTGCCAAGTCACTGCCTGTCTGACACTCCCCTGCACACGGGGACAGAGGGCCGGAGGGGCTACTCCGGGGCCTCGCTCTCACTGGGGAGTCTTTGAAAACCCGAAGCTTCTGGATACCGCCCTTCGCTCTGACCATGGAGGCCTGCGGGGCTGCTGGGGTGCCCTGGTGGGGTAACCAACACCCTGAGGACCGTGGGTCGGACCCACCCTGATCCCTCTGCACCTGAACCCGCACCCGGGAGAGAGTACCTCTCGCTGTGTGTCAGCAGCAGGTGTCACGGGCCGATTCCCCTCTGCTGGGCTTTGCTCCTGGGGGGGCGGAGGCAGGGACCTGTGAGTGACCTTAAGGGGTCCTCCGGCCCTGTGATCATCTGGCACTCATTACAGGGCACCTCTCCACTGCGTTCTCGAGACCACTTCTGGGGTGACCCCGCCTCTGTAGTCTTCGACGGGAATTCTACAGGAATTCTCCCCGTCGTTGGCTGAGAACGTGGGTGTGTTCTCGGCTTGGCCGTCCGATGTTCGTGGCCTTATTTCGCTCGGAGAGTTACAGGGAAGCCACAGCCGGCTGGCTGCTCTGCTTTGCAGAGATGCATGATGCCGCCTGGAGTGTCAGAGGCTGAGTGACGGGAACTATTTTTGCATTGTTTCATGGTTTGTTTTTTGTCTTTGCATTTATTCTCTGCCTCCGTTGCCCCCAAGCATGTTGTTACTCGTGTCCCTTATTTAAATTTAAAATCTCCTACTGACATATTACTCCCCGTATTTTTCTTTTGTTAAAAAATATCCATTTTCATTTTTGTGTGTGTGTGTGTGTGTGTGAAAAGAATCAACAGAAAGTGGATTTTTAAAACATATGATTTAGGTACTTAGAATGCTGCTGGTTTTGTCTTAGACTTTGGAGTTTAGTTTAACCAAACCCAAACCGAAACAACCAAATCACCAGCAAAAGAAACAAAGAAAACCGCCCAGATGTCCAACAATGGAGAGTTTTGTTAACTCAGTTACGGTACCTTCGTTTAAGTGTTTCTCTCATCCTTCCATTTCAAATGGAACAAAAGAGCAGCAGGCAACACTGCGTGTAGAGCGTGACTGTGAGTGGGCTGCTCGTGAACACGTGGCGCGTGAGACACGGGTGTGCAGAGCGCACGCCTTCACCGTCACGGGATTGTGGGTCACGTTTATCTCCTCCACATTCTCTGTTTCCCAAATCTAATCTCGTGTGATCATCAGAAAAATATGTTATGGGAACACACACCCGGGCCCACTGGGCAGAGCCGTGTCTGAGGGTCCGACCAACCGGACCGCCTCCGCTGTGTCTGAGCCTGCTCTGTGGGGGTCACTCCCCGGAGAGGGGACGTCCCCCTTGGTGACTCGGCACAGTTTTTCTCGGCTGGATTTGTCTCTCTGTGCGGCTAACCGTGACCTCGAGACGACCCATTTCAGGGAAAACTTCTATTTTCCAATTCTGTAATTGTGGTATAATAGCTCTTGGATGTGAACAGTTAGTATCACGGGGAGAATTAAAAATTGTTGGACTTGTGATAATTTGGTAGAACCCAAGTGAAATGATTAAAAAAACAATGCATTTCTCTCTAGTAACACTTCCCATTATTTTTCGTGGATAAACTATTAATACTGGTAGAGACTGTAAGTCTCTTCAGTGCTGATGCCATTGAACAGAATTAATGGGACTTTAAAGTGAGGGGAAGCCGATCAGAGCTGGTGGCTTTCGTCCGATCGACCCTCCCCTTCCTCACGGCAGACGGCCTGGGCTGTGACGAGGACCACGCCTGTCCGCAGTGCGAATCCAGCTTCACCAGCGAGGAGGTCCTGGCCGAGCACCTCCTCAGCCTGCACCGCACGCCCGGCGAGGAGAAGGAGCCCAAGTGCCAGGGCTGCGGGAAGACGTTCCCGGTGAAGCAGGCCCTGCAGAGACAGTGCGTACCTGGAGGGCGGCCTCCCTCCCACTCGGGCCCCGACCTGCGTGTGTGTGAGTGCGTGTGTGCGTGTGTGCGAGGCAGAGACAGAGTGGGGAGGTCAAGTGTTCCAATGTCACTGCCATCGACTCGTCTTTTCTTCGTTCAGGAGGTTGACTTTGGAAACGTTCTGGTCGGGGATTGCACAAGCCAACAGTGCTAATGTGCATTCGTCCCTTTGCCACTTCTAACAGTGAATCATGGGATCACGCCTCTGGAACTAGATACGCAAAGTGTAGCGAGTGCTCTGAGGGCAGGTGTCGGCTGTCTGCAGCCACTTCCCGCTGAGAGCAGCCCAGGAAGAGTGTGGGGCTGGACGGGTGCAGAGCAGAGCGAGCGGGGCCGGCGTGGGAGGGGGGCGCGTTTGCGTCCTGGTGCCTTTGGAGGAGTCGTTTGGGGGAGTGTGCAAGGACATGAGCGCAACCCTTTACCACTTTATTCATCTATTAACAGCACATAAATTTATTCTTTTACTGAAGCAGCTTACGGTACCGTCAATTATTAAAAGTGAGAAAGTGGATACATATATTTGCAAACTTTTATTTTTAACAGAACGTCACTTTGCATACGAGCAAGAAATCTTTAACATAGACTTCATGTTTCGTTTTTTCTTAGTCATTAAAGTAAAATTCTGAGATTTGCCGCATTTGAAATATGCCACGTTTCACGAGACTATTGCTATATGATGTATACATCCATTTCGGCTTAGCTGAAATTCAAGATGAAGAATTTCTGCTCAAAACTTAAACTGAAATATGTTAAACTTTTATAATAGCAAGAGATTAAACATCTGGAAATTCTGTTATAAGCGCTTTAAAAAAAACAAGGGCTACACACTTTAAAGCTGTGTTCCAGTCAGCTTTTATTGAATTTAGCATTATCTATTCCACACCAAAGACACTTTTGCTAAAAATCTCCAAGGGCCCAAGACGGAATGGAAAAAGCGATCACACGACTTAATTTGAAACGGGTATCTTTGTAAGTTTTGATCTTGGACTTGCGGTTTTCGCTGCTCGTCTTGCCGTCTCCCCTCAGCGCTCTTCAGTGTCCTGCGAAAACCAGTCAGAAGGACTCTTCCAGAAGTTTCCAGTGCTCCGCCTGTGACCCCCCCTTCAGTTCAGTGTCCAGGTTTGTGTCTGGGTGGGCCAAGGGCTGTCCCAGGGCAGCGGGTCTTTCGGGGGGCCCACGCTCAGGGTCTTCGTGAGTTAGCATCGTGGCCTCCGGAATTGAGCCGATTTTCCCCCACCTGCCCAGGTGAGGCGTGCTGGGGGGCGTGCGTCACAGCTCCTCCCCCGGCCCCTTCCCCTGTCCCGCAGTTGCGAGAAGCACCAGGAGCCCTGCCGGAGCAGAGCCAGGTTCGTGTGCAAGGCTGGCAGCTGCGGGAAGCGGCTGAGGAGCAGGGACGCCCTGAGAAGACACCAGGAGACCGTCCACGCCGGTGAGGAGTGCAGGGTGTGGCCTCGGTCTGCCGCTGGCGCTGTGGAGCGGAGAGCGGGTCGCAGGCAGACGTGGGTGCTGGCTGTGGTGATTTCCTGTCACCTGCCACTGTCTCCTTGCTGAGGTGATTTCGGCAGCATTGTCATTTTCCCGTCGCGTTCATCGAGACCGGAAACCTGCACCGGTGTCCAGCTGGACTGACGCACTCGAGTTAGCGTTTCTGCGTGGTGGTTGGTTAGGCTTCGCCCTGCGACCTGCTCCCTTTAGCAGGCTGGAACTACCCAGTGGTGCCCTCTGCCCTCCCGTGTTTACGGGAGGGTCCTGTGTTTGTGGCCTCGACTTCCCTCTGTTGGGGAACATGCCGACTACATTTGAGATGGGAGTTGGTGAGTAAAGCAGAGCCTGTCAGAGTCCTTCTCCATCCTGTTGGAGATCCCGGTAGCAGATCCTGGCTGGTGGCTCCACGGGAGCCACCGTGGAGCCGGCCTGTCACTCAGGTGTTGGCTGCTTAGCCCCCGGTGCCGGGCGTTGGTCCGGGGACGGAATCCACCGTGCCTCGCAGAGCAGGGAGGGTGGCGGCCTCGCCAGGGCGACGTCCCTCCCCGGATCCTGTCCTGGAAGGAGGCGGAGGTCCGCGGGGCCCCTCTTCGGTACCCACGCTTTCCTCACGTGCTTCCTGTTGCCCTTGGCTTCCGGGAAGAGGGTGGGATGGTCTTTCCGGACACGAGGGCCCTGGCTGTCTCTTTTCCCATCCTGGGGCCTCGCATTCGGGACACAGGGTCACGGTGTCAGCCTCGGTCCCCCATGGTGTCCTTGGATGCTGAGGTCCTAGACAATGGTATGAGTGTGTGTACTGGCCCCCATGTGGCACCCGACCTGGGCCGCACGGTAGGTGTGCTCAGTGAGAGCGCAGGTGGGAGAAGGAACGGCCTCACGGAACAGCTGCAGGGCGGCGCCCATTGCGCAGACCCGCGGGGCGCTGCCTCCTTCCCCTTGGAGCAACCTGGCTGATTGAAGGGAGCTGGCGTTTTTTTCTTTTCTTTTTTTATTGTCGTTCTAGTGCAGTTGTCTCCATTTTCCCACTACCAACTTCCCCCACCCCACTAGCCCCACCTCCCACCCTCAGTCCTTTCCCACTTTGGCTTTGTCCACGGGTCCTTCGTTCACGTCCCTGGAAGACCCTTCCCCTTCCGCGCTCACTGTTCCTGGGCCTTCCCTCGGCTGGCGAAGGCAGGCCTGGCTTTTCGTTGGACCTGTTTCCATAGACTTTTGAAAAGCTATTGTGTTTGAAATGCTGTTCTTAATTTTCTCCATCTTGGTCTGTAACGTATTATAACAAATCTTTCTTGTCATTTGTAACGTTAACTCTGCTGAACTAAGTGAAAAGCCAGATGCTCGCGGAAACCGTCTCTGGAAACTCGGGTTCCCGCTCGCGACGGGCATGTGGTCTTCAGGCTGTCTTACATAAGCATCATTTCTTTGAGGCTTCTTGTAATTGGCCTTGGATATTGTCCTATTACTCATTCAGGAAACTCATGGTGATTCTGTAGGAAGTCGTTTGCAATATGAAGTTTTTGCTTTGCCATGCTGTGGGTCGTGTAAAACGCGGAGCTCTCTGTCTGCAGGCAAAGGTCGCCATGCCCACCCCCTGCTGGGGCTGGCTCACAGGCTGTCTCATTCCTAGCCTCTCCCTGGCTCCCCCTCCTCTGTGACTATACGGACCCTTGGAGGAGAGAATAGTCCATATTCCAAAGCAGAGCAGTGTCCCCCTGGGGGTTGTAGAACCCTGCACTAGAAATAGGCAGGTATTCCAGGAAAGAGAAGGTCTTGCCGCTTCTACCGCTGACGATGAGGAACGGTCGTTGCGAGTGCTTTGGGTTGAAGATGCTGAGAAGAGAGAAGCTGAATTTTTAAATAAGCACCACATTTTTCTGTAGAAATTGTACATGTGGGGGACAGGTTTTCAGACCAGCTTCTAGAAGCATGCGCAGCCCACCCGGTGCCGAAACTCGCAGTGACTAAGTGACTGTGTGTATACACTGTCCCACTGTTAATTAACCTGCCCTTGTAAGTACTGAGTTCCTACTGATGGACCTGAACACGGGAAAAGCAAAGTGGGATAAAGGCCAGTTGACATGGTGGGGGCGGTTCTCCTTGAACCTAGATGCTGGTAGGGTGGCAGGAATGTCCACGTCACCCAGCGGGAAACAGAGAGAGGGGGCTCCGATCCCCACTCCCCACCTCTGTCCTTGGTTCAGGTTCTGTGGCTGCCACCTGTGGGGGTTTGCGTTCCCGGGAGGCGGCGTCTGTCTGTGTGTGGGTGAGCTGTCGTAAACTGTCCCCGAGCTTCTTCTCGGAGGAGCCAGGACCCCAGGTCTCGAGTGAGGAGCGGAGGGTGTGAGCAGGGAGATGCAGAAGCACTGCCTCTGAAGCCCTCTCTGTCCTCACCTAAATCATGGTGGCCCTTGGTTTCTGTCGCAGGAGATCCGAAGAAAAAGCTCGTCTGCTCGGTGTGCAGTAAGAAGTGTTCTTCAGCCTCAAGCCTGCAGGAGCACAGGAAGGTCAGTAAGATCCGGGTGAAGGCTCATCAGAGTGGGAGGTTTTTAATGTCGCTGGTGGAGTCTGCTGTGGACATCTACGCTGATTTCTTTATATTGCAAAAGCAGGGCTTGTCATGAGCTTAAATACAAACGCAGTCTAACGTGCGAGACTCATCACAGGAGAGTGGGTTCTTCCAAAGACTATTTTGAGTTACTGTTCAGAATTGGTAGAAATGGTGTTCGAATGCAGCGTCCTGTCTGCTGAGTCCTCACCTACGAGCCCCGTGGGTTGCTGGTAGTTCATACCTTGGTAGATCTCCATCCTTCCTGGGTGTGGCGGAGCACAGCAGCTAAGTGGTCCCTGTGGGATATCGATGACCAACCGAGGAGCTCAGTGCAGTGTTTCTCCGTGACAGCGGAGCTCCTCTAACAGCCTTTCTGAAGCCGCAGGCAGCTGTGACTGGCCTCGTCTAGCTGGGGACATCTAATGTCTAATAGAGGTTGGTTGCAGTATTTTCAATTGCCAGTAGGTGGTGCTCTAAGATGATGCCAAATTGCATTTTCAGCCAGGGTTGCAATAAGATACACGACTCTCCTTCTAGAAAATTATTTGATTTGGGACTTGAAATTTAAAGTATTACCCTCCCTATCAATTTAGTGCAGTGGACATTTTATGAAATGCATGTTACTTGGTGTCAGGCATAAATAAATAGCATCGCCTATCATTTTCACTTTATATCTGATTGTTTTGTTAACCCTTTTGAAGAGTTTTAAAAATAGCTTTGGCCTAAATTTTCCACAGAAAATAAGATGCAGAAATGCTTTTGTGCACAGTAAACACTTCCATTTTATAATCGAGGGATTAAATCTGTTCGATTTAATGTTTAAAAATGTTTCATGTTTCAGAAGCCATGAGCATTAAGAAGTAAACAAGTGTGATTATTATTCTGCAGTATTTTCACAGTTTCCACTTTACGTATGCATTAATAGTTTTTACATTTCACAGGCTAGTAGGAGCTTAGCATTGAAATGAAAATAAAGTGAGTGTGGCTGAAGAGGCGCCCCCTCTTCTGTAGAGAATCTGGTCCTTAGAAAGGTGTTGTGATGTGTGGCAGAAACGCAGGCCAGGAGAACACTAGTCTGCTCTCAGTGCGACAACTGTCGGGAGGGAGTGTCCCGCCTGGGCCTCGGTGAGGCTGTCTGCTGGGGAAGGGGCTGCTTCTCAGACGTCTCAGGCCGGGTCGTCCTTCTGTGCCGGGTGGTGCTTGCCCTCTGGCTGCCCGGAGGACCCTGCACTGCTTTCTGTGGGGGCTCAGAGGTCTCTGGACTCCACCCCCACCCCCGGTCAGATGAGATGCCCCTGGTCCAGGGGTGGAAGCCAGACTCAGGGGGTGGCATCTTCCTGCTTCTGCCTTGTTTCTCTGCCTTTTCCCGGCTTTTCACAACTGAGTTTACAGACTCTTACAGGGTCGGCTCTTCCCAAAGCAGAGTGTGGGTCAGCAGCCTCCCACCTGCCGTGTGGCTGGGCACAGCGAAGAGTCAATATAACATACTAGTGTGATTTGTTTACAGAAAGGCTGGATGTAATATGAACCACAGAGGTCAGCGGTATTACATGTTTAAGCGGTGTGCACTCCTATGTGCTTTAATGACATGTTTTCACCAGGTAACGATGCTCACTGCAATTTCAGTTGATATAGGACAGAATGAATACATTGGGACTGAGTTATAACATATAGTTCGGTTATTGCAGCTGTCTGCACTCTTATACTAGGATTTGCGCTCTGTATAACTTATTTGGCTTTGATAGTTGATGTAACTGTCAGTTTAACCTTTTGCAGATTCACGAGATATTTGAGTGTCAAGAATGCATGAAGAAATTCATCTCAGCGAATCAGCTGAAACGTCACATGATCACCCACTCAGGTAAATACGCTTGTTTTATTCATATGGGAATCAGGACAGATGCTGCCCGCCCGTGGTTGCGAGGAGCTCAGAGCAGGGCTGGCAGGAGCCCCGGCTGTTAGCTTTGGCCCGCCCACCCCTGCCAGGTGATTGCAAACAAGCTACATAACTTCCCCGGACCTCAGTCTGTCTGCAGAGCGAAGGCAGCTGGACTGCATGCTTTGGCAGATCTTCGAAAGCCACCATTTAATCTGTCCCTTGGTCCTCCTCAAGCCTCGGTGTCTGTGCCGCTCTTTCTGTGTGGGGTGGGCTCCTTCGATTTGGGGAGGCCGTGAAGGTGGAAGCTCAGAACCTGCCAGTCCAGCGGGGGCCCGATGCCGAGCAGCGAGGCAGCGGTCCGCACAGCGCCTGTGCCTCGGGGGGCTTCGGCACCGAGCCATGGTGGTTTTGAATATCCCATTTGGAGATGGAGATATTTTGGCAGATGTACATAGGAGGTCGGGAACACATGCCCTTCAGGTGTGCCCTGAAAAATACTCTTTGGAACAAAGAGTATTTTCTTTTACCTCGTTGTCAGCATTCCACGCACGCCGTGTCCCTGTGGGTTTCCCACGCCCACCTGAGTGGGTAGTTTCTGCACAGATGTGGGAGCCCCACCTGCATGTGGTCCCCTGGGCGGAGCTGGGGGCAGGCACGTCCCCACTGTCCATCACCATTGGGCCACTCCTCACTGTGGAGCTGGGCCGATACACACTCTCACCCGTCAGCAGGGGTTTCACTCGGAAGCAGGGTCTCTTCATGGGCTTTAAATCTTTGTGTCCGAGCTACTGCAGACATTTAAAAGAGCAAACCTGCCGTTTGATCGCGAACAGGCTCGTGTTGGCGTAGATGAATCAGGCAGCAGATTTTGTTGAGTTGTGCGGGTCACACTTTAGCCGACGTGTCCGTGTGAAGTTGTAGGAGGTGAGGCTGTTTCTGTTTTCGTCCTTTCCTCCGTGTACATCACATGAGACTGTCTCCACTCATTTTCCACAGAGAAACGGCCCTATAAGTGTGAGATTTGTAATAAATCCTTCAAGAGGCTGGACCAGGTGGGCGCCCACAAAGTCACCCACAGCGAAGACAAGCCTTACAAGTGCAAGCTCTGTGGGAAGGGCTTTGCCCACAGAAACGTTTACAAGAATCACAAGAAGGTAAACACTTGTTATGCGGTCACTCGTTTTTCTTGCTGGTTTGCTGGTATGATTTCCAGTGCTTTGCCTTTTAAAGGAGGTTCTGCACATCTGGTGCGGGCTGTCCCTGGGACAACTGGAGAAGATCTTGCGGCGATCCCCCCCGTCGGGCCGTGTCCGTGGGACCCCGTTTCCATCTTCCATTCTCTGCAAGCCGCTGTCCCAGCAGGCAAACTGCCATCCAGCCCCCGAAGGCTTGTCCTCAGTGTGCAGTCCTTGTTCTCCCCCATCTTTCTGTGACCGTGCACCTGCCTGTGCATCTTCCCTTCCTGGAACGCTCTTCTCTGCAGGGCCTTCTCAGTCTCCACTGCTGGGTCTCTCCCGGTTTCTCTGGGCGCTGGGGTCCCTCCTACCCCGGGGGGTGGTCCTGGGCTCTCTGACTGGACCACTTCTCTGTCCCCTGTGCCGACTGCAAACTCCACTTCTGCTGTCTGCTCTGCACTGATTGATTCCAAATGATGTATTTTTTAAACCCCAAGCTTCAGGCGCCTGTTTACGACTGCTTATCTGGCATGTCACTGGGCACCTTTCTGACCCCGTGAGTGAGCCGTGTCCCAGAATGACCTTTCATCCTTTCTGCTGCCTCTTCTGGAGTTTCCTATATCTGCCGACGACCGAAGCACAGCACAGCCCCTGTGTCTCTCTGTAGTCTTAGCCCTCATCGGACGTCAGAAGGCAATTCTCGAAGGTTCTCCCTCTGCACAGTCTCACTGCCGTCATGGTCACACGTCGCTGTCCCACCCTGGGGGCTGCTCATCACCATCCCACTCATGCCTGTCACTCCCCACTCCAGTCCCTTCTGCCAGGTAATCGACCTGGAGCACACCTGGCATGTCCGGCCTGTGCTTTCGGGGTCCTAGCTGACTCCTGAAGCTGAGGGCAACCGTGGTGTCCACGCATCGCCACTCAGGTCCCCACGCCCTGACCTCAGTGAGCTTCTGCCACTTCCTGGGCTTCAGTCGCTGCGTCACCACCCCTGACACAGTCAGACACTTGCCCTCGTTCGGCGTGACCCCTCTAACCTCCCCCTTCCTCCTTTCGGACGGGACTCTCGTCACGTTGTCTTCCTGCAGTTTTCTCTGTCGACCTCTGTTTGAGTTTTGTATTAGTTTTGTCATACCCACTTTGGGTCTAGAATACGTGATGTTCGAATCGAATTCACAGAGCATGTCCCATGAGACTCAGCACCTTAGAATCGTGTGTTTAAACGTGTTCGTGATACGGTGAATATTTGCTTCTTGACTGTGGTTGATAGAGGCTGCTGCCAAGTAGCATGTACATGGACTTTTCACTGACTGGTCGCACTGACTTTTCACTGACTGGTCACTTCCCTCCGAGCCCACAGAAGCTTGAGTGCTGGGAGTCTGCTGTTGGCCTGACAGCTCACCAATGACATCACGGCCGGCTCGCATGTGTTTAGTGGGTTGTATGTGTTGTGTACTGTATTCTCAGAATAAAGTAAGAGGAAGTGAAAAGAGGAAAGGAAATGTTTAGAAGACCATAAGGAAACAAAAGTGCATTTGTGGTATTTATTGAACGGAAGTCTGCATGTGAGTGGACACGTAGAGTTCAAACCTGTGTTGTTCAGTGGTCGGCTGTGGTTATTTTGATATTTTTGCGGAAACTTCAAAGATATCTTTTCTGAAATCATTTAAAAAGTTATGATTTCAGCTTCAGTTTTAAAAGAAGGAAGTGCAGATTTACTCAGAACAAGCAGGCTTCATTGCGGGGGGTCTCAGGTGGACTCTGCCGACTTCCTCGCCGTTGCTGCCGTCTGCGTCGTGGCCTCGTGCGCTCAGGACAGCAGCTCCCTGCGCCCGCCGCTCCGGAACCTCCTCACTGTCACTCTCCTCCGGCCGGTTTCCTGCTCAGTCTCTGGGACTCGCTGGCCCTCTTTGATGAAACTGGTGGACCCACAGCGATGAGATTTTCCCGGTGGGAGCCCGGCCCGGGCTCTTTGCAGCACTGCCCCTCCTTCCGGCCGTAGGTCACGGGAGAGCACCGGCGACAAGTCGGGACGGACCGAAACCACGATGCCCGTCATTTCCAAAGTGGGGGGTGCACGCAGCCCCCGCTCAGACCTGCGAGCTGCTCACTGGGCCGTGGGCCCGGCGCATCTGCCGGGGCTTCGGGAGGCTGTCTGAGAGGGTTCCAGGGCCACGTGAGAGCAGCAGGTCCGCTCTTCTGTCGTTGTTCAGTGGCAGCCGGTGAGGAAACGGAGACGTGAGGGGTGTGCAAGGAAAGCAGGAAAAAATCGTAACGAGTCAGATGGATTCTCATCGCTTAGCGCGGCCCGAGGCCGCTACTGTGAACCAATGAACTGTTTTTGGTTTTTGACTATGTACCCTCTGCATTTTTATTGTGCTTATTTGATTTATTTTGGGTGCTGAAACATTAAATCCCCAAAACAGGGGGCTAAATGTTAAACGAATACTTAGATTTGCTTGGAAAGGGAGTATCACCTCTCACCGCGATGCTGATAATACATAGTGAGCTTCCGAGGAGGTATTTCCGTTTGTAAAACCCGGTTACGGGCTCCACCCTCTTGCCAGCCACGTGGGTCGAGGTCGGTCTTCCCGCCCCCGGACCCGGCCTGGGGCTGCCGGCCCTGATTCGTCCTTGTGTGCAGGAGCCAGGCCGAGTGAGGGCAGCTGGACCGAACTGCCCTCAGGTTCCGCCTGGAGAGGCGTCTCAGAGCCACAGATGCAAACACGTCTCGATTCGTCCTCACCCTCTTTACTCCCTCTCACACCTGATGCAGAGTGAAACCGGGGTGAGGGGACCGGCCTCCCACAGGCCAGACGACTGGGCGGACTGAACCAGCTGGGACTCTGGAGCTGGAAGGGCTCGCCCAGTGGTGGAGCGCACAGGGCTCTAGTCCTGATGGTGTTGTGACCCAGCTCCGGGGGACAGAGGTGTGTCTAGTCCAATAATAAAAGCCTCCTTTTCTCGACCCTTTAATAACCCCCCAGAGGTGAACTTTTAGAGGCCGGTTGAGACCTCTGGTCCCACCCTCTCTGGGAGTACTGCCAGTGGCCTCCGGTGGTGACGTGTCCTGCAGTGGTCTGGGTCAAGACCACTTTGTGGGTCTTTTGATGAGTTTAGTGGGCCATGAATAGCCTCTAAACATCGCACAGAAAACCTAAGAGGGAGGGTCATTGAATGAAATAATGTGTCTGTGCGTGTGTGTTGGATTTTCCTTACAGAATGTGTGTCTTTCATCCTGGTCAAGCAGTTGGAGAGAGAGTGCAGATCAGGCAAATCTCTCTAAATAGATCCAATGGATGAGGTTCTACTACCACAATATGCGGCATGAGGTTTACAAAGTAACGAATAAAAGAAAGCTCCTGACCATCTCTCAGGAAGGCGCTCAGGGGGCCACTTTCCGCTCCAGCTTTGCATCAGGTTCCTCATCTCCTCATACGCTGCTGCAGGAGTAGGGTCCTTCACGGGCCGGCTGTGCAAAGTCACCTCCCTCTGCAGGCTGGACACACAGGACGCTGTGTTACCTGGACGTTGGTGAAGAGACACATTGTTGCTGTTCCGTACACTCGAAGAGCTTTGTGGAGCAGGAGAGGAGAGACCTGCGGGGCTGGGTGGTTAATCCGAGGCAGCGGGCAATGAGGTGGGCCTGTGAGCCCCTGGGCAGCGCGGTGCCCCCAGCCTTTGTGGTTGGGACCTCCAGGTCTCCATGCAGGGCGGGAGAGGGGACAGGCCCTAGTGGGGGTCCAAAGTGCTGTCTGGGAGGCAGACTTCTGGGAGTCTGAGGTCACCCCTTCTGTGAGCAAATTCATATTGCCCTCACGAGGGTTGGCCTTGGGCCTGGGGGTCTCGGCCGCTGGCTTTATGGGTAACGGCTTTGTACCAAGGGAGTCGTCTCTTTGAGGCAGCACTGGGGTTGGGCTTGGCCACACGGGGCTCTGATTCAGTAAGAACGTCACCTAGATTCCGTCATCGTAATTCTCCGCGTGGAACAGACTGCCTCTTCCTGGACTGAGGTTAAAGAAACAGGATCATTCCGAATCCCCCCAGTTCCCGTTCACTCAGTGAGAAGGAGCCAGGCGAAGAAGGAAGCTGGTTGTGAAGCCGACAGTGAGCATCCAGTCCAGACCCGTAAACGGCCGCACGGCACACACTTTATGTGGCCCAGTGGGATGGCACTGTGGTTGTGCTGTGCAGGCTGGAAACTTTCCTAACAAAACTCTTAAAAAAATAGTTCTAACACGTATTTCTGGGATATTTTCTCCAGGTTTATTTTTATCACAGTGTATTTCCCCTGAATTTTATGGAAGTGTTCTTGCTTTGTACGTGACCTGAAGAAGAATACTGCTTCCAGTAAATTCCGGCACTGTGGAGCGACAGCTATTACTGCTGGCCCAGGGTTTCATTTTCAGTTGCGAATGGCCCTCACAAACCTTTTATTCTGCTCTCGTGAAATTGGTATGTGGTCTGCGTGGCTGGAACGGTGCTAATTAGGTAATTATTATGTAAGAATCATGCTGCAAACCTGCTGGGGCGTTTTTAGGACATTTTATTAGATGCCACGATACTGTGACACGTTTTCTCGTGTTTCTGCATCTGCAGCAGCAATTGGACTCACTGCATGAAGGGACCTGTTTTGTTGCCGGAGCCTGAGGACACGTGCATTTGCTGCTGGCAGATGTTGGTGTTCTTGGAGGCTTGGCAACCACGCAGGGATGTTCTTCTGTAGCTCGAGGGTTGCGCCGTGAATGTCCCGGAAGAGCTTATCTGCTTTGCTACAATTGTATCTGGTCCCTGTAAAATGTGTCTCCAAGACAGAAGCCGTCCATCCACCGAAGGCAGCATTTCCCTCCGCCTTCCTCCCACTGAGACTTCCACTTGTCACGTCATCACAGTTCCCTCGGTGGCGTCTCGGTCTCCTGACCGAGGTGGCTATTCCCCTGGTCATGTGCCCACAGATTCCCACTTCCGACATGCCGTTGGCTTCAGGCCGGCGTCTCCTCGTGCTGGCTTTGGTGTGCAAAGCACTTTGATGCCCCGAGTTCTTCCAAAATCAAGCTATCAGTCACCCCCACTGGCTGTTTGGCCCTGGCCTGGGAGAAAGACAGACATAAGTTGGGGGGGGGGGGCGTGTAATATTTTTGGAAGCCCAAAGCAACCCTGTGTTTCTAACCTTTTTCCTTGCATTTAAAAATTTAACTCTTTCTCTCATATGCATACCTGGGTTTCCAACATACTTAGAATGCCTTTCCTCACTCAACAATTTTATTAAAATCCACTTATATTTTTTTCTAGTAAACTTAGGGCTTTATTCCAAACATTTTAAAAGACACCTGAATTAAAATGGAACTTATTCTAAGGGGTGTGAAAGAGACTGGACTTTTTTTCTCTGAATGTCTGTAGAGTTGTCTGAAAGCCATTTACTAAACATTTTATGGTTTTCTTATCAACTTGAAATGCCATATTTTCCTCTACTAAAAGTTCATATATTTTATGCACAATAAAAAAAACTATTCTTTTTTTCTATTTTAATGACCTGGTTATTTCCACCTGTCATTTCAAATTTCTGTGGCTTAAATAGCACATCTGAATGTCTGCAGTTTATCCTTATTTCTAAGCATTCATTCCTCTCGCCCTTTCTCTGTGTTTTCAGAACTGAAACCAGGTGTGATAACAGCTTTTCCCCCAGCTCTGTGTTTGTAGCTCATGCTTGCACCCCGAATGTTACAATGTCCATTGGGCTAAGAAAATGTGTAAATCACTACGTTGTGAATAAAGTGGCTTTCCTCTCATTCCCTTTATTTTTGTACCACACGTATCATAAAAACCCACCGATTGTGTGACTGATTTTATTGTCATAAGAGAGCACACTGCAGTGTTTGACACTGGCGTTCTCTTACCACCCACAGTAGAGAGGGCTTTATTTACCAATCTACGCCGAATGGATCAATGCTGGCGGAGAACAAAAAACTGGTTTTTGCTTTTGAAAGATTTTCGTAGGTTCCTCGGAGGAAGAAGTGCCAATCAGCCACAAAGTCGGGCAATATAGAGCTTTATTGGGGTTTGCCCGCCCGGGCCAGGTTCCCCAGCCCACAGAGTGGGGCCGGGAAGTCCTGCCCAAGCAGGGAATGCGGCGGCGGGTTTTATTTTGGTTGCATCTCCATGGGAGCTGCGGATTGGTCCCCCTGAAGGAAGCGGCAGTACATCATTGGTGGTTGTCCTCGGCTCAGGTTGCTATGCGGTGAAGCCCGCCCTTCCGGGCCCTGGTTTGACGTCAGCCGCCTTTTCCGGGTTGTAGTTCAGCTGCCATTTTGTCCTATCGCCCATCCTGACAGCTTTGTGGTTTGTGTTTTTGAATTTTGGGTCCAGCAGGTGGGTTCCTGAGGTTTCCTGTTCATCGGCATATTGTGTGGGTGGCGTGTGTGAGGGCACTTGCCGCATCTGGGCTGTTTGGCATTTGGCAAATTACCGAAAGTGGCTGAGCCTTAGTTTTCCCATCTGTGAATGGGGACAAGGACAGTATTCTTATTCACTGAATCGCGGCTGGAAGTTGGTGAAATAATTCTTGGAAAGTATTAGCATCTGACAGAAAATAAATAGTTAATGCGTGTTCCCTCATGTTAACTATGGCATGACACTCTGGTTTAATTCAGGGGAAAGCATCCCCTGGGATGAAAATGGACCTGACGTCACTCACTGATGTCGAGGGGCGGGGCGCAGTCCCCTCGGTGATGAGAGGCTGGCCCCGCGCAGGCACGGCCTGTGTGGCCGGGGAGGGGCTCTGGTCTCGGAGAAAGGGCGCGTTCACCAGACTCCGAGGAGAGCCGGAGGGCGCCCTGTGAGTGTTCAGAGTGGCCCAGTGCGCCCGCAGGCAGGGCGGCCGGGCCGTCCACCAGCTTTCTCATCGGTGAGAATCTGGAAGTACCGTCGCTTTCTGCTGTGACCGTGGCGTATTTGTGTGACTGGCTGAATTCAGGGGGCAAGAAGGTCACCAGGAGCAGCGAGATGCCACCTGTGGTCCCTGCTGTCCTCTTTCTCCTCTTGAACCCGCATTCCGGCTCCAGCGAGGACACCAGGGGCCTGCAGCCTCCTGACTCGGTTTCTCTGTCTGCAGACTCACTCGGAAGAGAGGCCGTTCCAGTGCGAGGAGTGCAAGGCGCTGTTCCGCACGCCGTTCTCCTTGCACCGGCACCTGCTCATCCACAACAGTGAGTCTGGGGGCAGGGGCGTGGGGGGCGGGGCGGTTGGGGGACGGGCAGGTCCAGGAACGTGTCTGCGGTGTGGGGGCTGGTCACATGCCCGCCGTCCTCTTGTCCTCTTCCTCCATTTCCCTGGACAGACCCCTTTATGAGACGTTTTCTCTTGTATCGCGTCCTCTCATCAGTCAAAGTCTGTGCAGGAGGACGTTTCCCGTGCTGGGTAAGGAGTCTTTGAAATGTGCTCCGATACAGTTGCTTCAGCCCCTCTCACTCATAATGACCAACGGTGCCGCAGCGCTTTCGGTTCTGCCCCAGGCCGCAGTTCCCTGGGTTTCCATGCAAACAACCCCCCTTGCGATGCGGACGCTTCCCCGTGAGAAAGGGGTGCCGCGATGAAAGGAACAGGCAGGCGGACTCTGGCGTGATTTCACGAGCTCGTGGACGTGCAAGGTTGGGAAGGACTGGAGTACAGATCAAACTTGACCTCTTAGTCTGGGGAATTGAGATGCCAGAGTCACCGAGCAAGATGGGGCGTCCTTGGGGCTCCGTGGCGCCAGGTCTGAAGACCTCTGCTCGTCCTGCCCACCATGCAGCTTCCACTCTGACTTCTCCCTCGTCTGCGGGCACAGGGCTGTCTGTCCACGTGTCATGTGCACTGACACCTGAAAGCCTGTCTGGCCATCACACATGGAGCTGGGTCCCAGTCGGCGGTAGAGGGACAGCTGTGCGGCTAAAGGCCGGCCCTCTGTCCCAGAGAGTGGAGTGTCTCCGCTCAGCGGGGGCTGAGAGGGGCTCACTGGCCCGGCACTGCGGTCCCCAGCGGTCCCTACATGGTGGCATCTGACATTGAAGAGAAAATGGTGTGACGTGGTAACACTGACACGTCCTGCTTTTCCTTTGAGTCGTTTACACAGCAGAACAGCCTCTACAGGTGCGCTCCGCACTGCGGATGACATTTTTACTGTCTCTGCGGAAAGGAGAGGCATCACGAGGCCCTGCAGCAGGTAAGACGGTGTCTCGGAAGACAGTTTCTCTGGTCCTCGGAAGCATCTACGAGTCAACGAGGTAAAGCTGTTGACGTGTGTATGACCTCGGAGGGCGGCGATGGTGACAAAATGCATCTGTGCTCACAGAAACGCTTGTGCTGTGGCCTTGGGCTGTTCGGCCGTCACCTTGAGGCCCTGGGGACATTCTCAGCACGACTTGCCGTTCTCCTCATACAGGACAGCTGTACCTTTCATAGACAGCTTGTCATGCAGCCGCAGGAACTCCCATCCCACGTGTCACCAGATTGTGAAAAGTGACTGTGATGAGATGAATGGATTTCAGAATAGGGACTTACGCAAGTGGGCCGTGGGCGTGCTGCCAAGACTGATAAACTTGGCCTGATGCTCAGGACATTTTTCTTTGGAAAGATGAAATTTTGTTTTTAATACCAGCAAGGAATTTTCTAGAGAAGGAATCCAGTACTTTGGGCTTCAGCCTGTTTGGTTCCCTCAGTTTGAAGCCGAGGATCGAGGTGCCTGGGGATAGACTGTGCTTGTGTGTTTGGTGTAGCATCGTGTTTCTAAGTGTTTGATACAATGTTGCTCTCACGTTTCTGCGTGTGTGCTGGTTGGAGTGGAGGGGAGCGAGAGAGAGGTCAGCGCTGAGTCATCCCTTCCTGAGACAGGGAGAGTTACCTGTGTTTTGTGTCAGTGTGTCTGTGAATTGGTGCTAATGGGACTGACCTCTGAGAGGGGAAATGAGTGCTCGTGCCAGTCTGTATCACTTATATGATCGTGGGCCTCGTGCACGTGGTAACCCCCCGGGAGAGATCCCGTTCTTCTCGTGCTGCTCACGGCTGGAAAGTGTAGCAGAAGGGGACCGTGACGAGGTGGGTGATGTCCCGTGGGACGGCATTCTGTGGAAGCTGAAAAAGCACCACGAGCTTCCTGCACACGGTTCCTGGCGCGGCTTCCCTGCCGGCCCAGGCTGCGCCGTGAGAGATGGCACCCGGGACTCAAGGGTGTGAAAGGGGGATTGCCACTCTGGGGCTCCCTGCCCCTCACCCCCAAACTGTCTGAGGGCTGACTAAGGACCTGAGTCAAAAACCCCCGAGACCCAGCAGAGGCCGGAAGGGGGCTGCGGCCTCCGCTGCCCCGGGACAGGCAGGCCCCTCTGACCACTCCTGTCTGTCCTGGGGGCCTCCCTCCTGGCTGGCTGTCTGTCTGTGGCCAGGCTGGCCCGTACCTTACCCCCCTGAAGGCTACAGGGCCAGCTGTGGGATTGAGGGGAGAGAGATGGGGTCCCCAACGCGGCCACCCCACTCGCAGAGGCCCTTTGTCACCACGAGAATCCACCTCCAAGCCCGGGCCCTGCCCTGGAAACTTAAAGAAAGCGCATCGTACCTGAAGCAACTGAGTTCAATCCCCACCTTTTTTCCACCTGAACAGACCGAGACTCTAGGAAGGTTGAAGGCTTCCCACGGGTCACACGGCGGGTGGTGCCGCGGATAGGGAACGGAATTCGCCGTGGAAAATGGCCTTTTATGTTGTGACGAGTGTTCAGGGCTCTGGGGCCGACTCGGGGGCACAGGACGAGCCCTGGGCCCTGCGCCCGCCTCTGTCATTTTCCCCCATACGACCTCTCACTCTCAGGTGAGAGGACCTTCAAGTGCCATCACTGTGACGCCACCTTCAAGAGGAAGGACACCTTGAACGTGCACGTGCAGGTGGTCCACGAGAGGCACAAGAAGTACCGGTGCGAGCTCTGCAGCAAGGCCTTCGTGACCCCGTCCGTGCTGCGCAGCCACAAGAAGGTGAGTCCAGCGGCCGTGGGTCGGGGGTCGCACACGCAAGCCGTGTGGGGCGTTGGTCAGCGCAGGCAGGCAGCCACTGAGTGACGCGCCCGGAGTGTGCGAGCTGCAGGCAGAAAGGCCCGCTTCCTTCGCTTGTTCAGAGCAGGCGTTTCTCGCGTGGCGGTGAGAACCTTGAGTCTGCGCCACGTGGGCCTGGCCGTGCCGACCTGGACCGGGGGGCTCGGGGCGCGGAGCTGATGAGTTTCGTGGGCATTTTAGATGAACACCGGTGTTTTAAAAAGAAACGTGAAGTGCCTTAATCATTGTATTTCTCAAAGCTAAGTTGGAAGGTATTGGCTGGCCAAAATGTCCAACTCCGGTCACATAAGTAAACAAGGAAATACTTATGTGACAGCGAATGAAATCCTGTGGATTTTATGTAGGTAGTACGAATAAATTGCCATTGCCCGGTGGGAAGGTCCCCTGTCATAATAACAGATACGTACAATCTCTACACAGCTTGGTAGGAATCGAGAGGAACTGTGACGTGTTTGCCCCTTCGGGTCAGGGAAGGGAAGGGAAGGTGCCGTGTTGAAATGTTATGCCGGCCTTGAGATGGAGCCTCCGTGAGGCTGGGGGGAAGGGTCTCCCCGCGGTGAGAAGAACTTGGAGCGAACACGGGAAGCTCGGGGTGCCCAGTGCGGAGTCGGAGGGAGGTCTGTCTGCTGCGGGCGGGGGTGGCTGGTGGCAGTCGGTTGCACTGTGCCTCTCAGACTGGAGTGTGACGTCCATCCTTCCGGGGGGGAAAACAGCTGAGGGGCCCTGGCGTGGACTCAGCTGTGATGTATGGAGAGCTCTTTAAACACCACCCATACGGCACTGATGCCCGATTCCAGGTGACCATGCAAATGTGAACACGGACAAGGAAAAGGCCAGTAAGACCTCGCCTCCCACTGCATCACACTGAACATGGGAGTGAGTGGAAGACCAGAGTGTAGGGCTGATCGGGGCTCTGAGTGTCGGGTGAGGAGGCGGCCGGCCAGCCCCTCTCCTCCTGGGAAAGCCTCGCAAACACGGGTCCCGGTCTCTGTCTCTCTCCACCAGCCCATGGCAGTCCGGTGGTACCTCCTGCCTGCCATTCACATAGAAACCCACACGGGCTGGGGCCCGGGGAGCACTGCGGTGCGCTCTCGACCCACGTGGCCACTCAGTGCTTCTATCACGGACACTAAACAGTTCTGAAGCAGCCCCTAGAAACTGCACAGAGCCTGAGGTGGCAGCTTCCTCGCCCTCCCTGTCCCCTCCCTGACCCCAGGCTGGACGAGGCCCCTGACCCTCCGTTAGGGGGGGCGCCTGTTTGAATGTTAGCACAAGGACTGGTCTCCAAATTTGCGATCTGTCTCTTCTTCCTGGAAATGGTCCTTCTCTTCTCTTTGAAACATCCTAGTGAAAACTACTTTAAAACATTCCTTCAGTGTGTGAGTTTCAGGTTTCTTTCACTGTGAGTTTCAGGTATCTTTCACTGTGTGAGTATCAGGTATCTTTCACTGTGTGAGTTTCAGGTGCACAGACTATAATGCTGCATCCCTATGCTACACAGGGGTCACCATCTCAAGTCCAGTTGCTGCCCATCACCATGTGTTGACTCCTTCACCCATCCCCCCACCCTCCTGGTAACCACCAGTCTGTCCTCTGTGTCTGTAAATTTATTTTTGTTTGGTTTGTTTTGCTTCCTTTGTTTTCTACATAGGAATGAAGTCACATGACATTTGTTTTTCTCTGTCTGACTTATTGTGGTTAGTATAATACCCTCAGAGTCCACCCACATTGTCACAAATGGCAAGATTTTGTTCTTTTTTATGGCCGAGTAATATGCCCAGAAGTGGGAACACTGGGTAATAAGGCAGTTTCGTTGCCAATTTTTTGAGGACCGGACCCCCCCCATACTGTTCTCCATGGTGGCTGCCCCTGTCTGCATTCCCACCAACAGTGCACGTGGGTTCCCACATATCCACACCCTTGCCAGCACATTGGTTCTTTTCTTTGGGATGACAAGCCATTCTGACCGGCGTGAAGTGTGAAAACTTGCTTTTGATGCTACTCATTTACCTTTGTTCAATGCCCAGATCAAAGGTGTGTCGCGGGAAGGAATGTCCTTCCCAAGTGACCACTCAGTGAACACCTGCTGACTTTAAAGGTCGAATCAGATTCATATTCTCTGTTTTGCACTAAATTAGTCCAGTCAGACAAGCAGGATGCAAGGAACATTCCTTTACTGAGATCAGTTCTGTCCTCAATAGTTAAAGGCGCACAAAGAATGTGGAAATACATTAAGGGAGCCCTCTGTGGCTGCGGGCAGCAGCCATGGCCTCGCTCTGGTCACGTGGTTTGAGGTGGGCACTGTCTTCGTGTTACTTCATCATTGTTTTGGGGGAGGCTCCATAAAGGCTTAGAAAGTCAACCACAGAGTTATTCTGAAAGGAGCGCTAATGCGTGATTCGGATGGGTTTCTCGACCCAGGGGGACCCCCGTGATAAACGGTTTCAAGTCTCCTTGCGATACTAAATCATCATAATGAATCGTAATCCAGGAAAGAGGGGGTTTACCGTTGTCAGGGCACTCCATCATCTGTCCCTCCCCCTCTGTCTGCCCTGTTGTCCCACCCAGACGCACACCGGCGAGAAGGAGAAGGTCTGCCCGTACTGCGGCCAGAAGTTCGCCAGCAGCGGCACGTTGAGGGTGCACGTCCGGAGCCACACAGGTGAGCGGGTGGCACAGCGGCACAGCTGACTCAGGCCACAGTCCTCCCGGAAAGGGCGCGCTGTGACCCCATCACAAACACCCCCGTGTTCTCTCCCTGAAAGTTTTGTAAAATCCGGTTTTCCCTCCAGACACATTTTGAGTAAGTACGCTCTCTCAAACGAAGTTAGACGTCTAACGCAGTGTGACCTGCACCTGCGTCTTCCCCAGGCATGACTCTGTGACACTGTGCAGGTCATTTGGAAAATGCTGTCTCACTGAGGGACCATGTCCCCGTCCTTGTCAGCGTCATCCCTGTGTCATGCGGCGAGCCCACCCTCTGTCACAGGCAGTGGGTGCATGGTTTCCCCCTTCTGCAGGGAGCCGGGCTTCTCTACTTCTGTGTTCTGTCAAAATTCCTCCCTCCCTCCCTCCTTCCTTCCTTCCATGGTGCGCTCACTCCTTTTACACTCAAGGTCACTGAATACCCACATCCTAATGGCCGTAGTTTGCCTGTCAGTCACTTCGTTTCAAGCACAGATGGAGCCCCCTGAAGTGGCCCTCCCGCCCAGCACCCCCGAGGCGGCACACACCCTCCCACGGAGCCGCTTTCGTCTGTCCCGCTGCCTCCCAGGTCCTCGCAGGCGCCCACTTCCGTCCATTTGGCACCACCCTCCCTCCGCAGCTGTGACCTGGCACCTGGTCATCTGTCTGCAACTCCACTCGGGGCAGAGCAGGTGCCCAGCCTTCATCAGCCGAGGGGGGTGGGGCCCCCTCAGACGCTGCCTCCCTCAGGGCCCCCCCACCCCAGCGTGTGGTCAGTGTCCAAGCCCACGCTCACTCCCCAGGACAAAGATGAGATTCACAGAAGCAAATGACCTGCCCGGTCAGGGCAGCCAGGTGATGACTCATCTGGTCAAGGACGTAAAATCCGAGTCTTGGCTTCAAACCCTGTTTTAGTTTTCACTGTCTCTTCTGCTTTGCTACACGGCTATTGTAATCAACACAAGAATTACAGAATCCTGTAAGTTCTCCAGTAGAAAAGCAGGGGGACGACATTCTAAAAGCCTGACGTTATCTCAGTAATTTGAAAGTTTTATGCTTTAGAGCCCAATGAAAGGTGCTTTAAAAAAATTTAACACTCCCGTTTGTTTATTGTGAGTCACCTTCATAGTGAGCTGTAACAGACAGAGAAAGGATGATTAAATTTAGTTTCACCTGATTTCTTTTTTTAAAAATGGACTTCATTTTCTGGAGCAGTCGCAGGTTCCCAGTGAAAGTTAAGAGAAGGGAATGACATTTGCCTGTCTACCTGCCCCTGCCCCGGACACACCTGCCCCCCCGCTTCCACCCCCGCCTCCACCCCAGCCCGGGGGTGTGCTCTTCACAGAGTGTGGACCTGCTCCGGCACGTCCCCGTCACCCAGGGTCCACAGTCTGCCTCAGGGTCGTCCGCTCTGGGCGTTGGGCATTCTGTGGGTTTGCACACATGTGTGATGACAGCTGTCCATCCTGATGGTGCCTCACGGACTAGTGTCACTCCCTAAACTCTTCTGTGCCCTGCCTGTCCATCCCTGGCCCTCCGCCCCTGGCCACCGCCGGAGAGTTCACTGTCTCCACAGTTTTCTCCCAGAATGTTCTGTAGTTGGGTAGATGGCTTTTTTCATCTCGAGGAAATGATTACTAACCGATAGTTCGACCTTCGAGTGAGGCGATGTGCATTTGAATACACTGCAGCGTGATGAGGATTTTACAGAGAAAGTGGTCTTTTCCCTGTCTTCCCGTTATGTTGAAGGAGTCGATTTCATTTGGTTCTTGTGGTATTCAGACTGTCCATCAATTTTTGGGAAGCAAACTCTCTGTTGGAACTTCAGCTAAGTTTTATGAGGAGGAACTCTGGCTGCAGTCGCTTGCCAACTGGTGGTGGTCTTCCCTCTTCGCACAGTAGGGCGGCGCTGTTGGTCTGCGTCGCGTTAGAGGGAGGTTGCTTTGTGTCAGCTTTCCCGGAGCAGGTCTTAGATGCCTCTGGTCCTTCCTGTTCCGACTGATTTCATCCTTTACTCCTAGACAACCAACTGCGTGCATCTCGTCTCTCCTTCTGCCTCCTCTGCCCCGCCCCCATTCCCATCCCCACCATCGGGGGGCAGAGTCCGACGAAACTTGGTTCTTTTCCATCAGTCTCGAAAACATCACTTTCCAGACGTGTCCTAACTCTGCGACTACCCTCTAAAGTCCTTTCTTCCTTGGTAATTAGGGGGTTAGAATAAGGGCGTGTGCTGCAGGTGTGCACGGGACATTTGCTCTTATCGGTTATTAAAACAACGTTCCTGACTTGTGGAACAGACAGGAATCTCGGAAAGTTTCTCCTTCCGGCCTCATCCCTGAGCTCCTGGCCATCGAAAGGCCGGGGCTCGCGGGGAACACACAGCTTGTGCCGGTTCCGCTGGACCCAGCTGAGGCCTCAGGGTTTTCCACTGAGTCGTGTTGCTGGTCTTTTTATTTCTTACTCTGTGACAGCCCCTCCCACTGCTCTTGGACCCTACCGGAGGAACTGCCGACCCCTCCCTCGGTGTGTGATGGTGTTACCTTGGCGACCAACCAGCTGAGGATCCTGGTCTGGACTCGGGAGGGTCCGGCTGTGCAGTTTGTCACGGTCTGCGCCCTCAGCTCCGCACGGGGGAGGCTTTCCCTCCAAAAAAACCGGCCACTGGTGGTGCCTCACCCCTTGGTGCTGGTTCGCATCCCAGCAGGTCCCGGCCACAGATCCCCGGCTCCCTGCCTCCCTGCAGAGCTTTAGTAAATCGTTTAATCTGTTTAGTGCCGATCTCGTCAAAGCTTCACTTCCTCATCTGAAACCTGGTCCAGGCGCCCTGGCCTCACAGCCTCCTTCCGTGACCCGGGGAGGTGAGTGCAGATGCCGTGCTGGGTGCCCAGCCATGGCCAAGCGCACCGGGACCTGTGACCTCCCTGTGCTCTGCTCCTGCCGCTCCTCCTGGATTTCTCCCCAGACAGGCACGCTCCTGGGTACACCGTCCGGCCCTCTATTTAGTGTCTCTGTCACCATCTCTTTTGTCATTGCCGGTGGCAGTGTGCAGATCATCTATGAACATGGCCAAGGGGCGTAATCCATCTCCCCTTTCCTGTGCCAGAGTGACGGCGGTGGCCCTGGGGGTCTCCCGCTGCCCAGGGTCAGTGAGAACTGGGGTTAATCTGCACAAAACCCATGGGCTGTGACGGCAATGCCGTCAGCTGTTCATAAATTATGAAGGAGATTCTGGGACCTGCTTTTGGGGGTTGAAAGCCCTGGGCCAGAAGGTTAATTGCTTGCCTCCAGTTCGGAGCAGCTTTCCGGGTTAATGGAGACGGGCTGGGCCGCCCTCCTGTCCCAGGCTGGCGTGCCCGCCCTGGTGGGAACGTGGCAATAAATCGCCATCCTGGGGAATCTGATTTTTTAGTAAATACCTGCAATCAGCTGGCAAGTAAAGGATCGGTACGTGATCATTTGATTCTTCGTGGACTTTAGTTGCTGATTTTCTTTCTTCTCTAATATGTTACTAAAGGAGTCTAGTCATTCTTTTTAGAAAATTTGTCTACAGTTTTGAAAAACAGCTATTAAATAATTCTAATAGCTATATGGCAATGTGACAATTATTAATACACAAAAATAGACACAGAGTAGTTATAAACACAAATGGACATTTAAAGCACGCTTTTCAGATTTTGTTTAGAATTAGGTGACCCTCACCTGATGAAAGGGAATTTATTTTGCTGTATTGATTTTCTAAGTGGTTGGTTTCTTCGGTAAACTATTAGATGATGCTAATAGCGGCCTCTGTGGGTTTGGAACCCTGCCATTCTCCTTTAGGCTGGAAAAGCGAGGAGATTGGGTTCCGCCTGGGAGGACCTCTCTCTGCCCTGGATGAGGTTCTCCCTGGGGCGACGCCCTGTGCCGTTTCTCTCTGTGACTTGGAATCGTGCTTCAGGGCTGGGAAGGTTTTGCAGCGGCTCTAGTTTGTAGGCGAAGGGAGCCATTTTCTGGGTACTTGCTGCCCAGAGTGACCGAGTCCTACAGCCTCCTTGCTGGCTCCGTCAGCAGGAAGCCCTGTGGCGTGGGCATCTGAGGTGTCACTGTCCCGTCAGGCCATCGGGCACCCTGCACCGCCTGTGCTCGTGGACGCCGGTTCAGGGGGACTCCTGCAGAAACTGCTCGGAGCAGGACACGCTGCGGGAGGTAGTAATGACTTCCCACCGAAGGCCGACTTCCCGACAAGAGCAAGCCAGTCCCTACCTGGCCGCCTACCTGGCCGCTCTTTACCCACCCACCCGCCTGCCTCAGAAGCATCCCTGGCCCAGCATCGAGGACAGCTCACAGTGGCAGCCTTCCTCTCGGTCTGAACCCTGACAGTTGGCCAGGGTCTGGGTGGTACGAGGGTCTCCCCTGTGTGCCATGCCCCTCATTCCACCGGCACCGGCGACAGAGGCCTCGAGGGGATGTCATGCCCCCTCCAGGCCAATGACGTGGAGAGGGCATCCTTGTACACCTGGTCGGCCAAAGCCAGGGTACCCTCAGTGGGGAATCTTTTACTTTCTCTCCCTGGATACGATATTTTTAAATTATTCATTTGCTCGGTTCCCTTTTTATTCTGCATCTTATTCTGTTTTGTTTGCATCAGTAAAACTCACATTCTGTCTGGCTCTTCGTTCTTTGACACAAGTTAGTGCCATGTGGGCCCCCGACCCCCTGCATCCCGCTGACCCTCCCTCCACAGTGACATCGGGCTCTGGGACTGCTCACTTTCTACGGAAGAGGACACGCCTTTCACTTTTTAATGGCTCCGTCCCTGGAGCCCTGCAGTAAAGAAAAGACTTGTTTCGATTCGAGTGGTAAAAGCATTTTGAGAAGTAAAGTTCCCCCCTTCAGTCACTTCTCAATTCTTACAATTTATTGCCCACTCCCTTGCAACAGTGAGCTCTTTAAGCTTTTAAAGGCAGAGTGTCTCTGTAAATAAATTTCTGCAGTAAATGTCAAGTTCAGATTTTTGTTGTCTTCCTTTTGACATGGTGTCCTCGGGTTTCACTTCTTTAGATCAAGTGAGATTCTGTAGGACTGGACTAAAAAGGGCGTCTCAAGAGTGACAGTGTGGAGCGCGGTGGGGTCGGGGTCTCGCAGCTCTTTCTGCTGTGGGAAACGTGTTCCCACTCACAGAAGAGTGCCGAGGGGGCCTCGAGCTGCTTGCGTCGGTCAGGGCAGCGTCTCGCCCTCTGTGGTCTGCCCTGGGCAGATGCCCCAGCCGTCGGGGTTGGGGGTGCTGTGGGGGTGCTGTGGGGGTGCCATGGCGGAGCCGGAAAAGCCACTGGGTGATGCTTGCACAATTAGGTGTTTGGCTTGAATTTTCCTTTAAAATGAGCCAGCGTCAATGTTTTGCAACATTTCCTTAGTTCGCAAAAGCAAAATAGGCTCATCCGATGATATGTGTGGAAAAGAACTGTGAAGTTCTAAAGAATTCTATACGACACCCATATTCCAAAGTTGGACCACTTGGAACCATTGTGGAGTATTTTATGGAACATACACTATTGAGGTACTTTTTTTTAGAATTTGGGATTTGCCCTCTCCAAAATTGATTTTTGTTAGAAAAGCCAAAAGTAGGAGGTGAAACTATAACTCCAGAGTCTTTAAACATTATTTAAATTCCATACTTAAACTTTATTTAATTTGGATTCATTTTTCATCTTAAATTACATTTGCTGTGCATGTAAATCTTTTCATCTTTTCAGAGAATTATGAAGTTCTCTGAAATCTATATAGCTTTTAAAAATGTACTGACTGACAAAAGTTAAAATTATTAAAATATCTGAAAATGGTCCTTTTTTATTTTGATCAAAATCTCTTGAAATGTATACATTACATATTAAGCTTTCCTGCTTGTTGAACATATTTTCAAAGCATAGAGATCATTTTATATTCACTTTTCTTTTTTAAACTTTGGTAGACTATATGTAAAATAAAACTTTTTTTTTTTTTTTACATTTCTCATCTTCAAAGGCGATCATGGCCATTATTGATCAGTCTGCTGCCTTCGATGTGTTTATCAGCATGAAATAAAATGTGGTCTTCTGAGCCTTCTGACCCAGCGGTCAAGTGTATTTCTTAAATTAAATCCACGATCTGATTTACGAATATTGAGATCTCTAGTTGAAGAATGGTTTGCCAGACTTGTCTTTATTCATTTTACCCTCTGTAAACACGGATCTTTAGGAGGGATTTGTGTTGAGATGTCGCACGTCGAGTGGTTATGTGGCCGTCGCCAGATGGGTAGTAATCGGTGGCTTTTAGATCCTTGTATCTTGAACACACACGTTCCCCTTCGCTGCCTCCCCAAACTTACGAAGCTGCTTCACTGTTAGTACCTGAGTCCTTTGCCGAGGGCCAAAGTTCTGCTCATGTCTTGAACTAACATCACATCACATACACTAATAATGATGTCGAAAAATTATCATCATAATGACCTACCTTACACTGGAATCTGACTTTTTCCCTGCTGCTTTTATCCACTTTTGCCAGTGCTTGGTGGCTGTCGTTAATGCGGTTTCTTCAAAGACCCAAGGGACTTGTTTGGGGACCGGGCCAGACTCCAGCAAGGTGTCCCACGTGGCACCCCAGATGCCCCTGTGGAAGGCCGAGCCCCCTTCTGAGGGTCCTCCGCCTGCGCCGTAAGCTGCGTCCCTCTCAGGTGCGCCAGTCGTGAGCGTCTGGAGGCGAACCTCCTGTGATACAGTCACGCAAAGATGAAGACCCATCAAGTGCACGCTCAGGTCTTGTTCAGTTGGCGTCAGGGAGCTGCTCTCATTCAGCTCCTTGGCCTTTTCTGACGGCCTTGCCAGGCCCTGCTTCAGCCCACGCCTGCGGGCATCTCTCCTAGACCTGCCTCTTTGTTTTGTTTTAATCGTGCAGTTTGTCAGATCTGAAGCAATTGTGCACCTTTGAACTCTTGCTTGTCTTCCCATTACATTAGTAACTTTGCAGAGACAGTGCTTTTGTGCGTGTATTCCTAACTCCCTCCCCAAGCCCAGGACAGTAGCTGGAGGATGGCAGGTACTCAAAAAGGTTCTGTTTAATTAGTGAGTAAATTTGCTTCATGGGGCACCCACTCTGTGGCACCTTTTACCATCGACCTAACCTCGGCCCTTTCCAGTGTCCACCGTGTTTCTGTTTGTCCCTGGCTGTGTTTGGAGAAAACCCCAGTGGACTTCACGTTGCTGACCACCAGCACATAATTTAAAGAAAGAAGCAGATGCAAAGAACTCATCTGTGTTTCCTAGTGATGTGGAAAGATATTCACATAAATTTTTTCTTAAACGTCTGAGCTTTGGGTTCCTTCCCTGGTCAGGGCACATGCAAGGATCAACCAATGATGCACAGATAAGTGGAACGACAAACTGATGCGCGTCTTTCTCTCTCTTCCCCTCCCTGTCCCTCCCCCCTTCTCTTTCTTTCTGAAATCAATCAATAAATAAAAATAGAAGGAAAGTCTCAGTGAAATAATTGAAGACCCTCACAGTGAGCAGCACAGTGCTCACTAATTAAATAGCTCGTTAATACATTGACTCACATAAAATCTTTTTCACAAATGATTGAAATGAGGAGATTTCATTGCGGCTCAAGTATTGAAAGGAGAATGCATCAGGCCTGCTTCTGGGGACTGTCACTTGTGTCTGGGTCCTGACCGTGCCCTGGGCGTGGTCCCTGTCCACAGCAGGGCAGCTGGTGGCCCCCCGCCCACACAGCCCTTGGTGTGTGTGGGGCCGGGGTCTGAGTGCGGGAGGGTGGCGAAGGGTGCGTGCCCCCCGCCCTTCCCGGTGTCTGACACGGAGCCCCTGTCTCGCAGGCGAGCGCCCCTACCAGTGCCCCTACTGCCAGAAGGGCTTCAGCAAGAACGACGGGCTGAAGATGCACATCCGGACCCACACGCGGGTAAGGGCGTCGGCCCCGCTGCTGCCGGGCACGGCAACGTTCTCCCTGGAAAATGTTTAGTTACGTGAGGAAAATAGGTGGCGTGCCTGAACGTGTATGTTTGTGTCTATGATGGATGTTTGGGGGATACATTTTTTAAAAGACAAAACAGTGACAAGAAGCAAAAATCCATGGCCTGCATTGTTTCCACTGTGACCCAGTTTTTAGAAGGCAGAGGAAGTTATAAGGGACAAACTCCAAATAGGTAGATGGTAACATTTTAATACTAGAAAATACCAAGTGGCTGTCTTGCTAAGCATCTGCCAGGAACGTTCTGGAATGGAGGCGTCTGTTGGCCTGTGGCCATTGGTGCAGACGGACAAGTGCGTTTGCAGAGGGGACGCTGAAAGGCAGCGTGGATTGTTGGGAGAGGTGGCCGGCAGGGCAGCTGGTGGCTTGTCACCTGTGCCTGGTGCCCTCTCCCTGCCCCGGGGCCCTGTGTTCCTCCACCCAGACTGTCGTCACTCTGTCCTAGGTGGCTGTTCCAGACGCAGCCGTCAGCCTACACCCCGCCTCGTTCTGCACCCGCCGCTCAGTGGAGGGCACGTGTGGCCCTGTGCCTGGTGGGGGCCGTTTCCCACGGCTCCGTTGGAGGGGACCCCCCCGTGTCCCCTGCAGCCTCTCTCTCGGCGCCTTTCAGGTTCGGCCCTGACAGAGCCTATGGTCTGTGTGTGAATGGCCTACTTTTCACATTTTAAGAGGTCGCCTGATCTCCTAAGAGCCGTTCAAATTTGGGCCTGTCCTGGACCTCACGTTCTACCTTCACAGTAAAATAAAAACTCGGAAAACATGTGATGGGAGTAACAGCCGTTCCCAAGTCAGGGCGCTCCAGCCCGGCCCCGCAGCACCCTGGGCTGGGCGGACACAGCGAGGGGGGGACCCGGGGGGCACCGGGAGAGGCCTCCGGCGTGTCTGATGGGCCCCTCTGCACCTGCTGGGCGTCCGTGGGTCTGTCCTTCCGCCGTAGGTCATCAGGTTCATCTGGTATGACTCTTAGGAGCTGGGGTACTGGCTATGTATAAAATTACTCCTTAAATAGTAGAATGACTTAAATGGGCACATTCAAAATATGTATTTCACAGTGAGCCTCGTTGAAGAGGTTTAAGTGAGTCTCAGTGTGGTTTTCTCATTTCACACGTGTGCAGCTGCCACAGATGTGCCAGTAACGTGTTTTAAAGGTGCCGGTGTGCAGGCAGAGGGCCCTGGTCTCTGCTGTCAAACCTGGTGCTGTGCCCGCCCCTGGGCAGGTGGGGGCTGGTCCCCGGTTTCCATGGTTACTGCAGGCACATGTGGTCATACCCCAGAAGGGCTGCTCAAGTCACCACGGGAAAACAATTATCTTTTGGGTTTTACCGAAGAAGGTGGGCTATTCCAAATTCAAATCATTTGTTTTTTGCTTTTTAATAAGAGCTTATTTAAAAAGTTTTAATAAAAGTTTATTTATGAGAGTAATAAAAATAGTTAAAATAAATCCAAAGACCACTTGCCATAGGCCAGGGACGACTCTGGGCCTTCACATGTGTTAACCCCGTGAGCCTCATGGTTCCCAAGTCACCGAAGCCACTGCGAGTCCGGCATCCTCATGGTCCCTTTGTCAAAGTGGGAAACCGGGTCACGGGCAGGCAAGGAGCAGGGCGAGATTAGGGCCCGTGCCGATGGGCTGCCAGGGCCAGTCCCTGACCTGCCCGTCCGCCTCTGGTCCTGTTGAGCCTCCTTGGTCCCACCGACTGGTCTACTCGCCCATGCACATGCAGACAGACAGCGGGAATAATGTGTCCATCTCACGTTCATTCGAATCTGGAGCCTTGACTCTAGACCCCGAGGCTGCCTCCAGGGGCCGGGGCAGGGGGCACACTCACTGCATACCTTGGGGGATGGTGTGCAGGGGCCGACCCCCAGGCTGGGGGCCCCAGGGCCTGGACCTGGAGTTTGGGGGTGGACCGCAGACTCCAGTGCTGTTGGAGGGGGGAGCCCCGAGGGCCACCGGTGGTGAAACCAGCCCACCACGGGTTGCCTGTAACTCTTGTCTAACTTTCCTTGGCACCTGCCATTTCAGTTTGATCGAAGGCAGCTCTGGTTTTGAAATCCTGGGTCCTAAGTGTCAGATAAATCCAGAGATCTTTTGCATATCAGTGCAACTTTTTGAAAGTGTATTAAGATTATGAGCTGATGGAATCACATTAACACCAAGAACCAAAAGAGACTTTTAAACACATTCTAGAGGCTCAAGCTCCACAGGTTCCTATTTCCCCAATATAATTCGGGCTCGAAGAGACTGCGTTCAGAAGAGACCCCGTCACGGTGGTTGGGTTGTGATCAGTAGCGGTAGTTTCACCTGTGTTCTTCCGACCCGCTTCTGCTGGCCTCGCCCCGCCTCCGACACAGGTGAGACAGTTCTGGGGCCGTCTCCGTGGCCTCCGCCCCCACGGGGCCTCGTGACGTGCGGTCAGCACGTTCGCTGCGCAGTTGCGCTCGCTGGCCGGCCCGGTGGGATCCCTGTCGTGTCCCCAGCCTTCGCGCAAGGACTTAGTGGCAGCCGCCTGGGCGTCGGGCTCTCTTCTCCCTTCAAGGCTGCAGGTCCACGTGCTGCTCCGTAAGTGGATGAAAACCTTATACTCGGGTCCGGGTAGCACCCCTACCAGGCCTTCCTCTCTGCCCCAGGGGTACGGGACCCAGTCCCAGGGTGGGGTGGTGGGGGCAGAGCCCCTGTGGGGGCGGGTCTCACACGCTGGGCGCCGTGGCCTGAGTTGAAACCAGGACTTTTAAGCCATGTGAAGAGGAAACATGAAATATCCTGGGTCTTAAATCTGGGCTTGGGCAGCTCCCGGCGCCCTGCCTCTGGGTCTGGGAGGTGAGCCCCCTCCCCCGATCTAACCGGGCAGACAGCCGTCAGCGGCTTAGCTGCCTCAGTAGCGTCTGCTGTGTGGTGTCTGCCGTCCACTGGAGCACATGGCACTCGGGGCCGGCACGTCAGCTACGAGTACGGGCTTTGCTTTTGTTGTCCTAGACACAGTGCGTGAGGGCGCGAGCTCATAAATAGCTATTTTGTAACCACCCCCCACAGCCTGCCGCGTCTCATTTAACTGCTTTTGATTTTCACCATGAAGAGCACCTGGGTGGGTCAGAAAGGTATTTGCAAAGCTCTGCCTTTTGAACACTGCTCGTCGGCCCACGCAGGTGCTCAGGTTTGAGGGGTCTCCGCTCCCAGCTGCCCCTCCAGCCCTGTTTGCAGGAAGAGCCGGGTCAGTTCTCACACATGTTAACATATGGCCCGTGGCCGGCAGTTAAAGGAGCAGCAGGTCTTTTATGCTGTTTGATGGTTCACTCCTGTCGTGAAACTTCCTGTCCCCCACCCTCAGGTGGTCCGGAGGGCTGGAGGGCGCGACTGCCGTGTGCACACGGCACTTGGTCTTGACAGCCTGCCCTCCACCCCCCTGCGGCTGCAGCGGGTGCCTCAGTCCCCAGGTCCCTGCACAGCTGGGTTTGGCTACGGGCTTTTGGGTGCCATGCTGATGGGACCACGTGAAAACTGAGCAGAGCAACCTGACCAGAGCGTCCAGCTGGCAGATGCCATGGGTGCCGGCCAGCATGACGCTGCAGAAAAAGGAAGGGTTAGGTCCTGATGGGGGCACATGCTGGGGGGGAGGGCTGGGGCTGTGGAACCAGAGCTGGAAAGGGGTCTTGTGGGGGGCGGTCAGTGCGGCGTCCTCATGGACGGATGGGGAGGCCTGCATGCCTACTGAGAGAGCCCAGGGGTCAGGCGGGGCGGAGCTTGGAGGAAATGGGGAGGGGGTTTGCTGGCACAGGTGATCCCCAGGCCACATGAGGGAGCGCCCACAGCTCGGTCAGGGAGGCCTGCCCACAGCAGCTGAGGGTGGGGTGCGCCCCGTGGTCTACGTGCGGTCGAGGGGGGCTGGCCTGGGGACCTGTGTGAGTCCTGGCAGCGAATGTATTTTGCTTACAGTGGCGGGTCCTATTTTGAGTGGGGCAGTGACAGGACCAGCCTTTTGGAAAGGTCGCCCTGAGGTCATGTCCGAGGGGGAGGGAAGGAGGCAGCTGCAGCCAGGCCGCTCGGACTGGGAGCCACGCCAGGTGGCCCTGGGTGGGCTGCCAGGGGCACTGATGGGGTTTGGACGTGGGGTGTCTGTATCAGGAGGTAAGTAACAGGAGATGCACCCCAAAGGACCTGGGGCCCCTAGGGGGCGCTGTGGGGCACGGGCTGTTCCCACGGACGTAAGGGGACGGGGGCCTGGGGGCAAGCCCGGCCCTCCTGTTTTCATACCCAGGGAAGAGGAAGAGATGAAGCAAACTTAATAACTTAAAAGCTTATTGCAAGTTCAGGGGACACTTTTAAATTTGTTTTCACTTTTCGTCCTGCGTGGACCAGAGGGTGTGTGGCATTGCCGCGTGGGAAGTGCCTTCGGTTTGGTTTATCATCCCTGGAACCCACACATTTCTTCAGGGGTTTCGTGTGCCTTGTAGACGAGTCAGTTAAGATAAATGGCTGGAAGGTACCACCGTGTTTTATTTGGCTCAGAAAAAACTACCTGCCTGAAATTGAACATCCTCCTTTCCTCTGGAAAAGGGGAACTCGGCCCACGCGGAAAACAACTTCCTTCTCAGGGAGCCACGGCCCCCTTTCTGCCTTTCTCCGACCCCTTCTCACCCTTCCAGGCCGGGCTGCTCGCACCTCGGCTGCGCCTTGGCTTCCAGAGCAAGCGGTGAAATGGGGGGGACTCCGCACTCTGGACGGGTTTATGGGCAGGTGGGTCACCCCGTGGGGAGTCAGACAGAAGTCCTGTGGGGGGTTACGTTGTTTCACTGGGCGCAGGTTTCCAAGGGCAGAGTCACACTGACTCGAGGGGCTGAACTGGGCCCAGTTCCACTGCAGTTGCCACCATGTCTTTGGTGGTCGCTGTTACTACTGGGTGAGGAACACTGAAGGTCTCGGCACCAAAGTTTCTCCGTAAGTTGGGAGCTATTTGGGGTATTTGTTGAACTGACTAGAAAGTGTCAGTTAATCCTAAGTGTCACGAGGGGGCTTCAGATCAGTGGCGTTCCAGTCCCAGCGTCATTTCCTGTGGCACTGCCGTGGCAAGTGCCACGCCGCCCTGGGCCCCGTATCCCATGGGGCGCGTGGGGTGCGGGCCAGGCACCCTGGGTCAGGGCAGCCTTGTGCCTGGTAGGCAGCCCGTCTGTGGTAATCACGTGGATGTTTCCGTGGTGCCCGTGGAACTCGGCCGTGAACTTGGTGTGAACTTGAGGTATCCATGGGGAGCATGCGTAGAGCAGTTTGCAGATTTCGCTAAAACAAAAACTTGGCACGTATTAGCACGTGGGCTGGTGGCGGCCTCACCGCTGCGTTGCCGTTATCTTTAGACTTAATAACACACTTCAGGGTGGAAGGGGGTGCAGCCGTCCGACGCTGCCGAGAGATTCTCTTTGTCTCTGAGACACGCAGCGCACAATTAATGCTTTAAAGTGGGATGGTTATTCTTAGGAAAGTGATACATTTTCTGTGCTATTTTCTCTCTGAAACAGAATTTTATATTTGTCTTGTACTCCATTCAAGGGGGTTAATTACTAAAATATCCTAAGAATCTTGAAATAAAGGACTGTCTATTTAGATGAAGAGTCTTGAAATAAAAGACCATCTGTTTATGTTAGTGGATTTCAGGAACACGGCTCTATTGAGAGATCCACACGTAATTCCCTTTCTTCACGAAATCACCCCGGTTACATTTTCGTAAAGTGTGCCCTTTTCCATCTGAATTACATTATCCACATGCATACTCAGATAACACACACAGAAGAAAGGAGGTCCATGTAATAGATGAAATGCCTGTCAAATGTTATCACGGGCCAAGCATTGTGACACAGTGCACTGCACCTGTTACAGACGAGGGCGGCAGGGCTTAGAGCGAGGTGGCTTGTCCCCAGTCCCACGACTAGTCTGTCATGGGCGTGTTGGAGACGGAAATTAGGTCTCTTGGCCGCCCAAGGCTGTTCCCACCATTACTGTGTGTTCAGCGGTGAGATGTCCAGGGTTCTGCTCCCTGTGGTACGAACCAGTCTTCACAGAGACTCAGGAAACGCTGAGCCCCACGCATTCAGAAGCTAGTTGGTAAAGAGTCACTGTTGTTTTCTGTTTAAAAAGTGGGTTCCGGTTTGTCCCCGGGTCCTGTGGGTGATGGCGGCCATTTCCTTCTGGGGTTAGGAAAGGTACAGAAGGCAGCACCGCCAGAAGTTCCGGTCTCTGTTCATGCGCGTGGCCCGTTCATGCGCGGACGGGGCTCAGGCGCGGAGCAGCGCTGTGTCGGGGGAGAGGGGCGCGTGGAGCAGCAGCTGCGTGCACAGAGGCTGTTCTGCGGGGACCTCTGGGCTCGGGAAATGTGGACAGCCGTCAAGTCTGGGAAACGAATGCGCCCCACTCCCTCTGGCAACCCTGTTGGGTTGGCTGCTTTTTGTTCTTTTCTGGACTTCTGGGCTCACTGCTGTTTTGTTAAAACATTTCGAGACCTGCACACATTCCAACCTGGCATGATCTCCGCCAGGACGGTGGGGGACCCTCACCCACACAGGCGGGGGGCGGGTTTTCCTGGCGTCTCTGAGGCTGAAGGGAACACTCTGCTTCGAGCTGCCTGCCCTCTGGGCGGTGTGCTGACCCAGGGGCGTGATGCGGGTGCGTGGCCTGACTTCTCCGCTCCTGCCCACTGCTTGATGGCTCTGTCTCACCTGTTGACGTGAATTTGGCTGAAATAGATGCTCTCAGCTGTGGGCGAATCATTTGCATGTGTGATAGTACCTTTCTGCTGTGTTATTATTTTTGAAGTTGTGTAATGGGATAAGTATGTTATTTCTTCAGAAGGAGAGACCAGGTCTTCTTGGAGGCCTTGCATTTACATAATTCCTCTCTCCGGTGGACCTCAGCGTCCGCTTGGTGGTTTTGTTCAAAGATGGATTGCACCTGCCACCGGCACATATGTCGGACAGCACGCTTGTTATTTTTGGAAGCAGGCGAGCGGCATTAATTGGTTCTCGGTGGACTGATTGGATCTGCCTCTGCCGGGTGGGAGTTTGCATCTGGACCGCGTTCGCCTGGGGCATCAGGCTCTGCACCCCGCCGTTGCGTCCCCCAAAGCGGCAGGGGTATTTGATGTGTCCCCCCCCAGTACTGAGTGGCCCCGAAAGCTCAGGGTGCGGACAGGTGCACCTGGGCTCTCCACCAGCTCCCTGCCTTTGTCTGCGCTTTGCACACCTTGGGGCGCTTCTCAGACACGAGGGCCACGTGTTCAGCTTGTGTTTCCCACAGTTCCCAACAGGCCACGTCTGGCTCAGTGTGCAGGGAGGTGTGAGCCGGGGAATGTCCCCTCGGTGACATCGTCTGACAGCAGGGACTCTCTCCACAGCTGTCAGCTCACCTGTCAGCAGGGCCGGAAACTTTGGAATTAAATGGTTTTCGCGCCACAAGTACTGGGTCAGGGGTAGCAGAGGGACTTTTCGTGGGACGTGGTTCCATTCCCCTCATGGGTCTGCCTTTGCTGGTGGGTGACTGTGTCTGAGACGGTGCGGGTTCCAGGACGTCCCCCTGGTGAGCGGGGCTCCCTGGACATGCACAGGAAGAAAACCCGAGGCTGCCGTGAACCTGTAAGACTCTGATTCCATCAGCAGGTCTCTGGGACACAACCAGCAAACGTGCTGGGGACGGCGTGTGACGGGTGCACTGTTCAAAACTCAGCATTTCTGCCTTGGAGGCGTGCAGCAGATGTGTGCATATCTGTGTGTGTGCCTGAGTAGGCGTATTTTGTCCCTCTAGCCTCTGTATTTTTATTATATTTGTCTCCTATTTCTCTCCCGTATACCCTTATATTTTCATTACAATTTACATTTCAGAGTTTGTTTTATAGTTTATTAAGACAGTAAGCCTCATTTTTTCCTTATAACATTTCCCTGTTTATCCATTTGGTCTTCTTTTGTAAGAGTTTTGAGAAAAAAAATAATCTAAACAACTAGTGACTAATCAGGGAAAGAAATATCTGAAGTTCCCTGTAGATAATTTGCATGATAACAGTCTCCACTTCGCCAGCACTTCCTCTTCTGAGGGTCACAAAGAGCACTCCTGATCGGGGGCAAGTCTTACATTTGCTCAGAACCCTCCTGGGCAAGTGTGTTTGCACTTCCCGAGACCCGCTCCTGTGAGGATTCACTGCTGTCCCAAAGAACGCTCCCCCCCTGTCACCCCCCGTCCAGAGGGGGCTCCCGCAAAGGGGCAGTGTCTTCTTCCGTTATCAGCCCCTGACAGGGGGGTTTATCCCCTCCCACAGTTTTGTGCTCCAGTTTGAGCCCTACGTCGTCTGGGCCACCCAGGTGGGGCCAGGCAAAGCTGCCCACCCCCCCGCAGCCGGAACACAAGGTTCTGAGCTGGCTGGGGGGGGGGGGCTTCGCCTGCTGCGTGCCCCGCAGGACCTCCTCCAACCACCTAGCCAGTGGCGGGGGAGCTCCCAGCCACCCTGTCCCCACACACTGTCCTGTGGGCTCCAGAGCAGACGACGGAACCAGGGCCCGATGCCTTCTTGCCCCTGCTCAGAGTCCGTGCAGCACGTCAGGGTAAAGTTGTGTTCTGTCGACGGTGCTTATTTTGCTGTTCCGTGTGCGAGCCGTGCCGTTCACTTTGCTGGCGAGTGTGTCCCCGTTACCTGTGAAGCGAGCCCCATGGTGGTGCACGGTGTGGGGCCCTGACTCTGTCGACTCCCCTGCAGGTGACCGATTTTAAAGGTGCGTCATTACTAGGCCATGGGCAGGGTTCGTCCTGTGCTGAAAGCTCACACTGGCTCTAAAATAAGACGGTGAATAAAAAGCCGCCAAAGTGTAAACGTGTGTGAAAGAAGTTTGCAGTCCGTGTTGGGGGGCAGGCGGTGCCGTGTGTGTTGGTGGCGTGCGGCTGGCACACGCATCTGCAGGGACCGTCACAAGTGGCAGGTTTGCTGTCCCTGTGCCTGTGCCGTAGCATTGGGGACCATGCTCGGACCCTCCGCCTGTGACTCGCCGTGAACTGGAGGCTCTGTGGGACTGGGAGTCACCCCCGGGCCACAGGGCCAGCTCACTCAGAGAACTGGCAGGCTCCAGGGACGGTGGAAAAATCTGGAAATATCAGCATGGGCTTCTCAGCCTCAGGGCTGAGCTCTGGTCAGTGGTCAGGGCCACGGTCAAGGCAGGATGCTGCTGGGGCTCTCCTGGTCTCCGGGGGATCTGTCACATGAAGTTCCGGTGAGGGGGACATGCAGACTTGATGAAGCAGGTGACCTGCCCGCAGGGGGCACGCACCCGGGGACCAGCCTGGGTGGGCTGGGCAGGGGCTGTGGGGACAGCCGGGCCGGCCGAGAGCTGAGTCGTCTCTGCGCACATTCCTGAGATGGTGTGTCTGATTTCCGACGGCTGCGTGTTTACACGATCCATGTCCCTTATATCAAAAATAGTTCCTGGAAAAGGACAAAACATCTGTCGGATGGAAGGAGAATGGTGATGTTTTAAGTTTTAGAATAACATGAAAGCATTTTTATTTTTAATTTTTAACTTGCCCAGACCAGTGCAGCTCAATGGCTTGAGTATTACTCCATGAAGCTAAAGGTCGCCGGTTTGATTCCTGGTCAGGGTACAAGTCTGGGTTGTGGGCCCGGTCCCAGTGGGCGCCCGTGCCAGCCGGTCCGTGTTTCTCTCCCTCCCTCCCCCTAAAAACAAACAAATAATCTCTAAAGAAACAACAATTCTCTTAACTTTTCACAAGGGAAATTTCAATCCCACGGAAGCAGAGAGAGTGGGGTGATGAACCCAGGGGGCCTCACCCAGACCCCACACGAACTCGCCCCTTTTCCGTTTGTAGCCTCCCTGCTCCCCCACCATAAATCGTGAAGTTTTTATGTGTAGCATTGCAATGACACTTATTTAATTCAGGGTTCAGACACCATTCTGGTGGTAGGCATCCTTTTGTGTCAGGGGAATCAGAGAATTTGTTCTCCGTATCTGGGTCTTAAATACCTGTGATCAAAGATGTTTTTATTCGAGAGAAGTGCTCCTCAAAGTGGGGCTCAGAGGCCACCCCAGCCCTGGAGCCCCATTTCCAGGCTGTGAGGGGACCAGGAGGTGCTGAGAACTTGGTGGTGGCACGGCCATTTTCAGGTACTTCGTTTTTACTGTGTTCCACAAAGTCAGCGACACATTGGGGAGCCACGGTTTTTCTCTTCAGAGAGTTTGAGGAGCGCTCCTCTGAACGGTTCTGGGCCCGTGGGGACACGTGGCATGACAATGGGGGTATTCTGAGTCATCACAACTTGGGGGGCCCTGGGGTGTGCTGCTGACACCGAGTGAGTGCACGGAGCAGCTCCCCAAAACAGAGCCGGAGCGGGTCTTCTGTGTCGGTGGCGCAGGCTGAGACCCCCGCCCCAGGCCCGGTCTCAGGGAGTTTGTCCTGGGCCTGGCTGCAGAGCTGGACTGGCTGTGTGTCCGCCTTCCCTGCGCTGGGAGCGCTACGTTCTGCAGCTGGTAGTGTCGGAGGATCCAGTAAACGACTTTGCCCCGAATCCTTAAAAAATATGAGGGAAGCGTTTCAGTCACACGTTGCCTGTCTCATCTGTGCCGAGGTTTGTCCTGTGTCCGGTGGGAAAGGGCCGACCACTGCCGTGGCACCTGAGAAAATGCAAAATCAGACACTTGTAAAATTCCTGTTTAGTTAGGAATTTTATGCTTAGGAAATTCTTGCCAAATCTCTGCTTCATGAGGTTTTTAATTTTTTTTTTAAAATGTAGAACTAGAAAATGATTACCTTGCAAATTTCTGTGAATGCTAATAGGGTAACTACTTCTAGCTGTGTAGTACTTTAAGCTAGGAAAAAAGCAAGCAGATGAAATGAATTTGGGATAAAAGATGACTTGTAAGTCCTACCACACTTGTGTATGTGAGAGAGAGAGAGGAAGACGAAACATTTCTACACCTGATCCCTCAGCTTCTTCTCTGTGTGTGTGATGCCAGCGTGGCTCACGTGGATGCTGGTTCCTTAACTGTGCGGGGACACACTAGCCTGTGACACTCTGAGCACGACAGTGTGTGTCCACAAAAGACGGAGCCACCGAGGAGCTGGGGCTTTGCTCACAAACAGAACCTCCTTTCCCCTGTCATTTAAAGCATGGGGGGCTCTGCCCACCTTTGCTGCCCTTACGGGGGCCGCTTTCTTTCCATCGCTTCCCAGGCTTCCTGTCTGAACTGTCGGGCTCAGGCTGCCACCAGTGTGAAGGTATGTTGCACATCCTTCGTTCCCTACTCCCTGTACCTTGGCCTCTGACTGCAAGGGGGAGAGCTGACCAGCCGGGTGTTCTGTTTCTGTTTGATTGCGGCCTCAGGTGGTATCGGCCGTAGGGGATGTCAGGATTCCGTGCCCACATGTGTGGCTGATCTGCCCACGGTCAGGCTAATCTGTGGGTGTGGGTACAGTGGGGGGCACATGTCTTTTCCTCCTGGCGAGGCATCCTTAGCTTTTAAACGAAGAGGAAGCCACCGTCTGATGAACTGTTTCAAAGAACTTCCCCGTCGTCATTCCTCCTCAGTGGACAAAAAAATGTGCCTTGGTCTCTATAGAACCTTCTCAAACGATATCAAGGTTTACTAACTCAGTTTATGTTGGCAAAACTATAACATTAGAAGTTCCGGTTCTTTTACATAGATGGGCCTTAGCGGCACAGAAATAGGACTTTTTATTAGCTACACAGCCAGGCGCCAGGCGGAGAGCCCCTTAGACCCCACCTTCTGGGTGAAATCTGCCGTGCGCTGTTTCGTCAAAGCTGGACGGATTAGACTTGATTAATTCGGCCTTTGATAAGTTACAGTTTAACGGGCGCATAGATTGCCTCCATTTGGTCCCGGTCCCCCTGTCCTGATGACAAAGGCCGAGCTCTTTGTCAGTGTAACTGTGTGATCATTCAGAAGCAGAGTTAATCAAGACGCTAATCACTTTGTGTCTGTTTACTCCCGCTAACCAGTTACATGTGCAGTTCGTGCCGCGCTGCACGCAGAGCGGAGTTGGAGCCCGAGCCCATCACGCTCCGTGGCTCCGACTGGTGCCCCAAGGAGAGGCTGTCACGGGGAGAGACAGAGGCAGCAATTAGGTCACGGTTCACGTTACAGTGATGTCGGGGGGTCTTCGGGAGCTCGGCGGTGGCACCTTGCGGGGTACTTGCCAGTGTTAGCACCCTCTGGAGCTGGCTTTCTGTGGGGACAGGAAGGCTCTGGCTGTGGGGCCCACCGCCGCAGTGCCGGGGCTCCGGGGCGGCTACACTCGGAGTGAGGTCGGGGACCGGAAGGCGTCTGCATTTGCCAAGTGGAGCTGCTCGGGGCTTTTAACTGCTTTAGTGTGATTCCTGGCCGGGAAGCAGTTCTTCTGAGAGTCTAACCAACCTCAGCATGTTTGCAGTTCAGATTTAAAATGTGGGCTTGACCAGAAAACCCTGAGTCAGGAAATAAAGGGCCTTTGACTGAGAGGCTTCAGGTGCAGAAGCAAAAAGGCTGTCTGGGGGGGCCTTCCCTCAGCCGGGGGTCGCAGGACTTCCACAGGTCAGGCCACCAGCGGTGACCTCTGGTCCCAAATTCCAGCAACTGCCGAGGAAACAAGGGTTGTGAGCGGGAAACAGGGGGGACCCCTGATAGCAGCACCCAACTTCCAAAAACTGAAGATAATGACTCATCAGATAAAGAAAACCACGTACGTGCCTAGAATATTGTTAAATACGCATAGGCAACATGAGTCAAAAACCCCCAAAAGCTTCTAGAAGATTATAATGGAAATGAACAACTCTAATGATCCTATTAAGTAGCAAGTTAGACCAAAAAAGAATCGATCGCCCAACTGTAAAGAAGTTCCATAGTGTAAGACTCACAGAGGGGAGAGAGGCAGGCAGACCTGGGGCACCGCCAGTGTGACAGGTTGGTCACTGCACGGAGGTCTCGGGCCGAGCTGGGAAGGCCCAGGTGCAGCCCCGCTTCTATGTCCACACGGGAGAATTAGCCCTAAGACCCAAGGGAAATGGGTCCAGGCCGTGGAGCAGGGCACGGCCAGCCGATCGGAACCCAGCGTCACACAGGTGCGGCTTCCTGCGAGGCAGGCAGGGGGTCCGACAGGGGGCCTAGGGCCCCCTGAGCCAGCAGACGTGAGGGTGGCTGGTTCCCTCAAATTGAAACACCCCTGTGGCCCTGCTGCGGCACCCTCTTCCTGGCCCGGGACTCACGGTCTCCCCTTGACCGCAGGAGAAGCCCTACAAGTGCTCCGAGTGCAGCAAGGCCTTCAGCCAGAAGCGGGGCCTGGACGAGCACAGGAGGACGCACACCGGGGAGAAGCCCTTCCAGTGCGACGTGAGTGGGCCCTGCACCGCCTGGGGGGGGGGGGCGGGCGCTGTGGGCGTCTGAGTGTGTGCATCTGTCAGGTGTGCGGAGTCACAGGGCCCTGGGACACCGTACACCTGACATTTCTATAATGTCACTGACTTGTGTCCTGCAATGCATAGGAATAAGCACAATTTAACTTCCGTATCGCGCGATACTTACTTGTAATTTCCAACGTGTTACTATATGCGTCGGGCTCCTCCCTCTCCGCACAGATGGGCCTGCACTTCCTGTGGGGGGGCGGGTCATGTCTTCCCTCCCCATGAACACAGAGCACTTTTTTCCTCTGCTTTCAAGTCTTCCCGCCTTCTCCTCACTCAGCCCCGTGGCTTTCTCTCCAGTGGGTTTGTTCTCTGTGCATGCATGACGCTGCTGTTCAGGGTGTTTGCCTGGGTGTCACACAGGCCTCAGGTCACCGTAGGCATGCTTTGCAGGAATTTCATGTAAACGGGACTTTTGTGACCACCACCAAAGTTGGAAGGAAAATTTGGTGGTGGTATAAGAATTCCGTTCCACTTCCTTTTATGGCCTGAATGGATATGCCTTGCACCTTCTGTGTAAACGTGGTATTTTCAGTCGTGTGGGTCTGATGCGTGGTGGGCCGGGGCGGAGCTGGAATGAGGAAGCGTACACGCCCCTTCGTTAGAGGATGGGCACGCAGGGAGATGAGGGGTTGGAGGGTGGGTGTGGAGGCCGAACTCACCTGCTCAGCAGGAGGGGGAGAGGGGTGGCCAGTGAGACCCGTCTTCTGCCATTAATGCCATTTAGGAGGTTAAATAGGAAGCTGCCGATGCAGCCCATGACCAGGAGAAAGGCATCGTTTTCAGGAGTCCTCTCCTTGACATGTCTACAGCAGTGGGGGGAAGGCGGGCAGTGCAGAGGGCACATGTGAAGGGCAGGAAACTCGGGAGCTGGCATTAGCTCTCCTTCCCCCTGAGCGGGTGCTCCAGTCCACCGGTGTCAGGGGCAGTGCCCCCGTCGGCCATCCTGAAGGCAGGAACGGCCTGGCGAGCTGCGTTCCGCAGGCTTCTTGTAGCCGTGTGACCCGTGTCTCCGCGTGTCTTCCAGGTGTGCGACCTGGCCTTCAGCCTGAAGAAGATGCTGATCCGGCACAAGATGACCCACAACCCCAACCGCCCGCTGGCCGAGTGCCAGTTCTGCCACAAGAAGTTCACCAGGAACGACTACCTCAAAGTGCACATGGACAACATCCACGGCGAGGCGGACGGCTGAGGTGGCCCACGGGCGGCTCTCGCGTGGCCAGCGTGGTGGAGGCGGCCAGCGCCACTCACGCCTCCCGCGTCTCTCTGGCTGACCTTTGGCGTCTGGAGACACGTATGCAAAAACAAAACAGAACAAAATCCCGCTTTTACCGAGAAATGGTACAAATGCAAAACAGCCCCTTTGTAGCCTTAAGAAACACCACGCACGCCCTGTTCTGATGCAAATGGAAAGAGCCCGGGCGCTCCCGGCCGTCTCCGTGGTGAAGTTTATTCGACCGCTCCCTGCGGGGCCCTTTAGCGTTACCGTTGTTTTTGCGTGTGCGCGCTTTGTGCAGAGGCTGGGCGTCCGCGACTCGGCCCCAAGGAGCTGGCGAAACCCACACTCGGCCCCCGCAGGTGGGGACAAGGGGATAAAGCTTGCTGTCACCAGGCTTTGCGACACTGACCCAAATCGACCCCGTTGACCCTCTCCCTCCCGCAGGTCAGTTTAAAATAAAGGGGTATTTAAGGTCGGATACGCCCCCTGACGTGGTGCTCATTTCCAGCATCTGAGGAAGCGTGACCCGCTCTTGACACGCGGGGCCTGGGATACTTTTATAAGATCGACGCGAAAGTGAGTTGCACTTAACTGTTTAGCAGGCTGGGTCACCCGAGTCTACATGCGTCCTCTTTAGAAATCACCCACGTGCAAACACGAGTGGGTTGTAGGGGCCCCCAGGGTGCCGTGGCGGTGTCGGCAACGACGGACCCCCGCCCTCCCCTCTCACTCTGCAGCGTCACCAGACCTGTGCCCGCGGGAGGCCCCAGAGCAGTAACGTTCCGTTCCCCAGCGTCTTGGTGGTAGCGGCTCTGGAGCACGCAAATACCCTCAGCCATCCTGAATTATTAGGGGTCCAGATGGAAAAATACACACCTGGCTGTTGTTCGGGTTGAGATGATCACTGGTGCCTAGGGGGAAACCGAGGCAAGGAGCCTCGGTTCTGGCTTCAGGTCACATTTCCATCAGACACTTGAGAGCAACATTGAAGGAACAGCTTGTTTCGGGAGAAGATGCGGGAACACGGGGTTGTGATGTCAAAGTAGCACGTAGAGGGAGGAACCCAAAGTCTGAACGAATAAGCAAGCAGCCCCAGATGCCGGGCTGTTCTGTTTGGAGCCCTCCCCAAAGAGGGGAACCGTAGCTCTGAGAAGTGATTGGGTTCTGACGACTTAGGGAGAAAGGTTATCTTTTAAGTCTCGTGTTAGAATTATAGTCATGCTTAGTTTCACTTATGGACAAAAATATTCAGCATACATATTTCAGCTCTGTAAAAATATTGACTTTGAAACTCACCAGAGAGAAGTTTAAGAAGCCCGAGTTCCCACCTTGTAGTTTCGGGGTCTCTAGCCATGGCTGTGTGTGGCGTTTCGTAGATGACAGCCCGTGCGTCGTGAGAGCAGATGTCCGTCTCGTTTCTCCCCGCTCCCTTGTTCCCACGGGGCATTTGTAGAGACTCGGTGTCTCCAGGGGACACGGCGGCAGGGTGCCCATGCCTCCGAGTACAACAGGGCAGCCGTGCCACTCGGCGGGGCGCACCTTCTGGCACATCTGCACGCACCTTTGGGTGCTGCCTGCTCTAGTGGGACGCTGCTGACCAGCGTGACACTTGAAGCCCGACACCGATTTTGTGACCTCAGTGACTCTCAGTTGCCCGGGCTGCTGGGGTAATGACCCCTGAAGCCACACATCACTGTGTTGCGGAGCAGGGTGACCAGAAAGAGGCACCGGCTGCATCAGGCGGAGCGTTCGTGGCCAAGGAAGTCGTGAGAAAGGGGTGTGGGGCTCCGGGCATGGAATCTGAGCCGGGTCTGAGGAGTCAGTTCTGCTTCCAATACCATTCAGAACAGCATCAAAACTGCAAAATACTTTTGAGATAAATCTCATAAAAGACGGGGAAGTTCTAAAAAGCACAAACTATTGCTGAAAGAGACAAGATTCAAATAAAGAAATATGCTCTGTTCATGGGTTGGAAGGCTGAATAGTGCCAACATGATAACTTTTCCCAAATTGATCTCGCCCTACAAAAGTTTCCATAGGCTTTTTGGCGTGTTTAGAAATCAAAAAGACGATTCTGAAATTCATGTAGAACCACAAATGATCAAGAAGCACTGAACCGGAGTAAAACAGAGAACGCACACTGCCCAACTCAGCCGCAGTGGCCCGGACAGCTCAGCACAGCACAAGGATCAGAGAGACCCACGTGAAGACAGATGCAGATATTTTTGACAAGGCACAAAAGACGCTGATGGGGAGAGGGCTGTCTTTGCACCGAGTGGGGCGGGGATGACTGGACAGTGGGGTTGAGTCACATGAGCAGGACCGGTCAGCCCTGTGCTGACCTGGGTGAGCCAGGCCGTGGCCCGGAGGCCGTGACCAGCCCGCCACCTTCAGTATGGCTTTGAGAAACAATGAGCAACCCTTGGACAAGCTCTGGGGGGAAAAAAAGGCAAAACAAAACGAAGCAATTCTATCCCAAGTGGGTGGTGGGTCCCTGGGAAACTCAGCGTATAAAGAAGGGTGGCCAGCGTTGAGCGAGTTCCCGCCTGGGCCTAACGCGGGCTGCCCTCTGACCTTGCCCTCTTGCCACACCCCTTCCTCTCTGCTCCGGAAGCTCTCAGGCTGTGGGAGGGGAGGGCCGAGCGCTCCACCTCTCACTCGTTTCTCCGGGGGTCTGGGAAACTCAGCTGAACGTCCGAGGCTCTCTGGACTTCTCCCTGCTGGTCAGCCTGGGAGGAGGAGCCTTGTCCCCCTGCTGGAGGAGACAGACAGCTCGGTGCAGAGTGACCAGAACCTGCCTAGGGCTCTCAGCGTAATCAGCAGACTCACAAACTGCCCCGAGTGTGTCCTCGGCCTTGTTTTCCTACAGCCCACAGTCATCACCGTTTGTCAGCTGCCTCCTGTGGAAAGTCAGGCGGCATCGTCAACCAGTCCCCAGGGACCTTTATCCTGAACACTCTTTGCGACCTTTTGCGACCTTTCTGTACAATTGCCAGATTCGACCAAACAAAATGCACGAAAGTCCTGAGAAACAAGTTGGATCATCGAGCAGCTCATTTGTCACATCCTCAGGGGCAGGAGGTGGGGGCACCACTGTTCTGAACACACACAGACATTGGGCGGAGCCCACAGGCCGCACCGTGTGCAGTCTCCACGGCCAGGACGGTGGGGGTGTGTGTGGTGGGGGGCCCTCTGGAGATGCACGTGGACAGCCGTGCGCACCGGGGCAGGGCCACACAGCAGGGCATCTGTACTCGCTGGGGCCTTCCACCCCCAACGAGGACTTGTGGCTCGGGATTTCACTGGCCGGGACGTTCGGTGGAAGGCGGCGAAGAGCGGTGCGTGGCCGAGAGCCTCGCGAAGCCAGTGCTGGCCAAGCCTCCCTGTGCTGTCTGCGGGGCGACCTGTGGTCTCCATCCCTCAGCAAGATTAAAGTGCGAAGCTTCCATTTGCAGAGGCTTCACAGCAGAGTGAACTCCCCACACTCCCCGCCCCCGCCACGTTTCTGTTTCCACACACGTGTGTGTGCTGCTGGCCGACCACCGGTCAGTGTCTGTCGGAGGTGAAGCCGGCCCTGACTCGGAGGCGCGGTGAGTCCCTGACGGCCGGCGGGTCCCCATTTCCGAAGGGCCACACTTCGTGCCCCTCCCCGCGGCCTGTGTCGCAGCCACCTCTTCACCAGACCGCGGCGTTTGCCACCTGCCTCCGTGTCGTCATTCCTGCTGTCTTCAGTGTTTCTGTCCAACCCCAGGGACACGTCCCCCTGGCTCTGACAAAGACCTTGTTGGTCCCCACTTGGGACGGAACAGATGGGGAAGCCAGGCAGCGTGTGACGCAGGGTGTGCAGCAATGTGGGCCTCGGCCATCAATCTCGGCTCGCAGGCGACAGGAAGGGGACAGTGATGGATGCGCCCTGTGCGGAGCAATCTGGAGCCGCTGCGCCCTGGGAGAGCGCGCTCATGCGCGCTCTGCTACTGCGGAACTGCTGTGTGTCATAAACGCTGTGCGGGGTGCTTCGCAACGCCGGAGTTTCTGGGGCAAACCCCGCCATGCAGCCGCCTCACAGTCATCCATTTTCCTGGCTTCCCCCCTGCAGTGCCTGTCACTGAAGGTGACAGGCACTGTCCAGGAGGACAGAGCTGTCTTACCCACCGTGCGTGGTGCCAGTGTGGGTCGCCTCCTGAGTCAGGCAGAGCCCTGGGGCCCATGTGCCAGTCTGCAGCATCTCAGCTGGGTGTCTGTTCTGGTCAAATGCCAAGGTGGGTGTGTCCCCTTCACCGGTGCTCCGGGTGGGACACGCAGCCCCACCCTTTCAGATGTGGCCTCTGCGGAATGTCCTTCCCTCAGAAGGTGACATGACGCTCCAACGGGCGTTTTGCTTCCTCTAGAAGATGACAGCACATGCCCACGTCCCAGCCCAGAGTGGGGTGGGGTCCCCTAGGATGTGGCACCGCGCGCGTCTTCTCCGGAGCAGCCTGCATGTAGGAACTGGGCCCCCGGGGGCCGCGGGACCGCTGCCTTGTCTGCAGACAGTGGGCTCTTCCCCGTCGAAGGGAACGGGCCTCGTTCCTCTCAGCACAGGGACGACACCAGCCTCCTCACTCAGTCCCCGCCTCGGAAGGCCGCGGGTGACGTGGAAGGGGTGAGATGAGCCTCCCCCCCTCCCACCCACTGGCAGCGTGGTCCAGGCCAGCAGTCGGACGCGGTGGGCGGGTTGCTGTGTAGTCCCCATTACTGCATCTCCAAAACAAACATGTGGCTTAAAAACTCTCTGTAACAAGCAGCAGCAATAATATAGTGACCAATGAAAACCACCACCAAGGAACAGTCACGCGAGCACCCCCGGCGCCCATCTCTGTCGCCCACGCTGTCGTCCAATCAGGTCTCCTGACGTGATGGCCGCTGCGACTTGGAACGGCCGAGAAGCCCGTCTGCCCCCAGCGTTTACCTTCACTGTCGGTCACGGCCGTTCACGGAAGCGCCAGCGCTGAATTTCAAATGCAGCTCCCCCGGAAGATGCAGTTTATTCTGTAACACGTCATGACGCGTAGTACGTGAACACAGGGTGCGTGTGTGGTTTGTGGATAGATATTTACTGAGTACACGTGTTCCAAATACCAAAGAGCCCGAGCACACTCTCCAGTGTAGACAGTTTTCATATTCGGGACGAGAGGGCAGGGAAGCGTGCAGAACGGGGCCGATGCTGAGCACTCGGCGTGCGCGGTCCCAGGGCTACGCCATTTCTGGCCGCACTTTAAACCAGCTGCGACAGTCACACGTTCATCGGTTGGTTTCGGTCTTGGGAATCTCGGGGGCCGTGTGCGTCCCAGTCAGGTGGAACGAAGGTGTCCCTGGGGCAGGGGCCTGACACGAGCCTTGTCACCTGCCTAAGGGGAGACAGAGTCCCCGCCTTCCAGGCAGAACCCTTCACTGTGTCCAACCCCAAACCAAGCCGACGCCTACGACCCACTAACATCAGAACCAGGGCCGTTGCACTGTGACCTTGCGGGGGGTGTGTCCCAGGGACGGAGTGAGTCGCAGTGCAGCGTGGTGCCCACGGACCAAAGCAGCCCTGAACACTGTCACCAGGAAGGGACTGCTGGCCCTGCCGCAGGACACCGAGTGCAGCTGAGGGACGGCGGTGCCACCATCTCCCAGCACGCTCTCCACGCTACGGTCCCTGTCCCCCAGACGCCGGACGACACGGACATCCCCATGCCCACGTGCACACGGGGACGTGGAAATTTAAAGTGGCCGATGGATGTCACATGCTGATAAACACCACCTCCGAGAGAGGAATCCCTATGAGAAATGGGTTCAGAAGCAGAATCGGACGTGAAGTTCAGAGGAACAGGTATTCCTTCAACGTTAGAAAGAGTTCGGAAGAATTTGGTCTGCCAGCTCTTGGAGCTGGGGGCTTCCAGAGGGGGCTGCTCTCCCTCTGGAGAGGCGGACGGCGGACCTGGTTCTCACGGAGACGTCTCGGGCTGGGGGTGGGGCTCATGGGGGCTCAACGTCGGGCTGGCCTGGGAGCAGATGTCGTCTCTCAGGGCCCTCACTCTGTCACACCGTGATTTTAACCCCACGAAACCTTTTTCAAGGTTCCAAAGTTTTCTGAAGCCAAGAGGATTACATTTATTATTGTTCTGTGTATTATAATCATCATTCATACCAAAACACTATCATTTTTAAGATAGGCAGAAATTTAGCGCAAGACTTAAAGTCAGCTCACTAGCACACACTTTAAAGGAGCATTTCCTGTGTCATTCTGACCAGAAAGGGCCCGCTGTCTCCTTTTCTGTGCAGCCGGGATCTGGTTATTGCCCTGATAATCGGTAACGAGCCTACCTGTAACAGACAAATATACTTTTGAAATAACGCAACGTGATTCTGAGTTCTGCCTGTGTAGGCGCTCATACAAAAGTAGGCGCTTTCTTTCCAATTGTCCTATAACGAACTATAAAATGAGAGTTTGGGGATGCACGTTTATCCATAACGGTAGCTACTCGTCACACATGTACACACAGAGGTGGGTACATAGGTGCACGATATGCACAGCCACACACATGCACTTATACATGTGACAGCCATGCCTTTGTAAAACGCTATGGACCTAAAACTACATGTCAACCACTTCGAAGGGTCGGAAATGTCACCCTACTTATAACGGAGCAGACCAGCCCGCCAGTGTCATGGATGCTGGCAGAAGACTGGAGACACCCGGGTCAGGGATCACGGACGGTTTATTGCTCACAGCCACAGCCAGAGTGTCTTCATCTCGGCACTGATTCCTGACCCCACGTCACGTGGGACAAGGGCCGAAGGCCAGGTGCACGTGCACTAAGGTGTGTGAGGAGAGGGACACCCTCGGCCTAGGGAGCCACCTCTGTTGTACCGGGCGGTGCACCTGTGCCTGCGCTGCAGGGGACACGGGGCTTTCACTGCACCGGGCGGTGCCGAACCCGCCCTTCCCGCAGGAGGACACGGCGTGTGCCTTTGCCAAGGCCACTCGCTGGATTAACATCCTGAAAAGACAGGGTGGAGGGCGTCAGGGACTGTGTAAGACACGCAGGAGGCTGTGGAGAACTGCCTGCCAGCGCCGGCGAAACACTCGCCCTTGGCATTTGCTTTGAAGAGGGACAGACACACGGTGCTTGTGAAGTCGTCTGTCTGGGCTTTGGTCCCTGAATGGCCACACAGAACATTGAGATGCACGAAATGTATGGCCTTTTCCGCATCACGTCTCCTGGGACGCACGTGTTTTCGGTTCCGGGCTCACTCGGACACATGTGGCCTTGGAGACCAGCGCCACTGACCATGTGGTTGTCACTGGTTTCCTCGGAGCTGCTGTGCCAGCTGCCTCCCCAGCCCCTGCAGAGGGTTGAGTAATGGAGCGTTCCATACCCACAATCTGGCTGTCGCACGGGCTCGATCCCTTTCAGCCTCGCAGGGATCTGGGCAAGTGGCAGAATCCGCACACCACGTGCGGCACCCATCGACTACAGGCGCAAAGGGCTGACACCCGGGCCAGTACACCCGAGGCTCCGGACGGTCTGTTAAATTGCGTATTAAGACGCACTCCTCGAGGGCAGCCACGTGGGTGAGTCCGCGCCAGACGCCCTGCAGTCTGGACTTGTCCAGGGCTGCACAGCCAGGGCTGCAGGATGGAGCGGCTTCCGCTTCTTCCCGCACTGCAGCCTCCGTGACCTGCTCCGCAGTGACTGCTCTGCTCCTTGCCAAGCACGGTGGTGGTGGCGGTGGTTGGGTGCCGCGGGGCGTGGCGATGTTTTCTGTTCTCATGGCCTCTGAACATGGGGGCCCAGAGTCCGGCGAAGGGCACGGATGTTCTGAACGGTCCGGGGTGGGACCCCGATTCTCAGCCAGTTGTCCGTTACAAATGTCGGTTTCTCATTCATTAACTACAGGGGATGGTTCACTCCTGTAGGTCTGAAGACGTAAGGAGAAAGTACACAGTTGACGCTGCAGAGAGCCTGTGGGGCGGCCCGAATCCCAAGTTCTGCCCCTTCCTGGGGTTTGGGCCATTCATTCTGTGGGCCGTAGGACCATGTGACCTGGGCCATGCCCACTAAGTACTCCCACCGCCCAACTTGGAGGGAGCTCAGGGAAAACAACTGTGAATAAAAACTGCCGGACTCGCTTCCTCCACAAAAGAACCTCCTTCCATCCTGGGGCTGGGCTGACGCTGTAGTGTCAGGGCAGGGAGTGGGGACCGGAGTCGTCTGACAGGGGAGTGGCTGCCCCCCATGCGGGGGAGACAACCATGCTGATGGCCCTGGGGACAGACGGACCCCACCAGCAGGACACCTCTGCGTGCGTGGGCCTGGCAGAGGGCTTTCCAGTGCGTTTAACCACCTGCCCCCAGGAGAAACCGCGCTTCCAGCCCGCATTGCCCGCCCGCATCTGCTGCAGAGCTTCGAGTGTGGCGGTTTCAGTGGCACAAGCCCCGCTCTCCCAACCCAGCGCCATTCTGGCCGTGGTGCCAGGTGCCTGGTGCCTCCCTCACATGGTGCCAAGCGCCTGCAGCTTTAAGGATTTGACTTTGTTGGCACAATTAGTGCTCTTTGTGTTTTATTCTAAATCGCCATGTGGGAGAAATATGTTTAGATGCAGCTTGTTGGATGTGTTTTATAAAGATGCATTTGTAAGACGAACGCAGTCCCGATGTGTCGGGCTGCTTGCTTACAGGATGGTTCTGATTAACGTAAGTGCAGACCCTACATATGTTATGTGGCATGAAATGCACTCCATCATTTTATTCTGAGTTATTACAATGGTTTAGTTTCTCCAATTATGAAGGTATAATAGAGTGAAATAATTGGAAGAAATGTGTGATGAACTTCATCTACGCTGCAATGTGGGTCTTCCTTCAACAAGTCATCTCTGAAGATACATTTACAGTGTCTTCTGTCCAGCTCCTCGACACGTTCTTCACCTGGACCCGTCACAGCTGTGTCTAAACAGGGACTGTTTTCTGCATGAACTTTCTTTTTGTTCTGCCGCCGTACACGTTCCGAGGCCTTGCACTGAGTCTGTGCCTTGCAGGACAAGCCGAAAGGTCCTCGAAACCTGGTCCTTGAAAGCCAGGCCTGTGCAACACATCTGAGGACACGTGTGGCCCACAGCGACCCGTCTCCGTGATGACCCTGCAGGCCACAACCAGCCAGGCGACAACAATACTCATGTGCGACAACATGCACTGAGATACCCAGAAAAACACCTTCGGACGTTTTCCAGAGACCCCCACACATGTGGAAACAGCAACTGCTCAGCGAGCCGCCGCTGTGAGTCTCCAACGGGGGGTTCTGAAATGCAGGTCGCCGCTCGCCGCCCATCGTCTGCGCAACACGGTTATCGGTTCACAGGCAGGATGTGGAAATGGGCTTCAGAGAGACCAAGGAGAGTCAACGGAGCAACGCCTCCGACGTCCAGCATTTTTGGAGAAATTACGTGTTTGCCAGGATTAGCATATATATTCTTGAAGTGGTCCGATACAAGACCGCAACTGTTTTGATGTTTGTCTTTGATCCTTAAATATTACGCACGAACACCGCGGTCCCAGTGACGCCACGTCGCACTCTCGAGTCGTTCTGTGGGCTCCCACGGGCGCTTGTCTGCTGAGGGTGTGCCTCCCAGATGGCCAGAGGCTTGGGACACGCTGCCTCCGATTTGCTGTAATTTGAGAAATCACATCTGCAATGCTGTTTGAATTAAGTATGAAGTCAGGGTCCGTGTGTTCTGAGTGGCCACCTCAAGGCCTCTGTGGGGGGCTGGGGCCCAGCGCAGGGGCGTGCGAGAGCACATGGAGCGCGTTACAGTGTGGGCGTCATCTGGCGTGTGCGTGCGCGTCTGTGAGACGCAGGGAGCCCCTGAATGTGTTTCCGTGTACGCGTGCAGTGAGTGGTGGGGACGGGCGGTTTCCAGCCATTAAAATACTTCGGTGCGCCACCGTGTCCCCGTGCTTCTCCCAGGAGAAGGAATGGCTTCCTCTCAGTCACAAAGGGGACGTTAAGGTGCCTGCAACACTTCTCTTTGCTGAGAGGGTTCAGACCTGGTCTTCCGACCCGTGAGCACTGGACAGACTGGGAAGGAGGCAGGCGAGGGTGGGCCCGTCTGAGGGTGCGGTGGACCCTGCTTCGGACCCTCAGGAACAGCCTCCTGGTGTGGCTGTGCCCCCTGACCCCTGACCCCTGACCCATCACACCAAGGCTGAATGACTGCAGGCGAAGGAACCCGGGCCTGGAAACAACAGCAGAGTGGACTGATTTCTGATGTAGCAGACGCCCCGACGGAAGTGCTCTCAGTTACAGAATGAAGCCGAAGCGCTTTGTCACTCCGAGGTCCTTTCTAACAGCCTCACCGGTAGGTAACATCACTTACAAATTCTAAGCAAATGTTACCAGTCGGGTGAGTCCAGATGCCCGAGTCACAAGGTCACGTCCGAGAGTTACTCAGGGCACACACGCAGCCTCCCAATCTGCCCCGGGGCCCCGCCTGTTTGGACAAGGGCGACTTTCGTCCCGGCGGCCCAGTCAGGGGCCTGCTCCCTCCCCCGCAGAGGGAGCAGGTGAGCAGAGGTGCTGCCCCTTTTCCCTTCCGTCCCGGGTGCGGCTCGTTGTAAAAGCCCCGTGTGTTCCTTTCAGTGACACTGGTCCAGATTTTGGGCTAGATCATGTGATTACTCAAAAAAAGCCAGATTCCCTCCATATGCTTCTATTTTTAAACACTACTGACCAGTCTAGAGAGGTCCCAGCGTTTCTGGGACCAAGCAGAACGCGTCCCCGGGCTGAGGAAGGCCTGCGGCCTGCCAGGCGCCGCCTTCTGTTTCTAAGGGCCTCAAAGCAGCGCGAACGACTCAGACACAAACACTCTTCTTTAGTCGCCGAAGCCGTCCCATGACGACAAAGTGAAATCCCACCCAAGACGACGGGCCACGCGGCCTGGTGGTCAGCAGCTCAGCCTCCCTCACGGCCGACCGAGTCCGGGAGTTCCCGGCCCACGCTGGAGAGTAATGTGCAAAATGCAAGTCCGAAAACTAGTAGAAAAAGCTGCTGTCAGCACAGAAATCAAGCACTGCTCACGTACATTTTCATAAGTTCTTGAGCATTTAATTTTTCTGTTCCTCCCTAAGCTATGAAGGCATTTTACACTTTCTCAATGTTTTCTGCCAGTTTTAAGCAAGTTCACTCTCCCCAGTGACGAGAGGGGAGGGGCCTTCAGGAGCACCCAGCCGTGTGGCCTCAGGGCCAGAAACGCGGCCGGGTGACAGGCGCGGAAAGCGTCAGGGCACCTGACAGTCTCCTCTTGGCTGAACACCCTGCTCCTGGTGGGGGAAGGGGAGGAAAATGTGTCCTCAAGAAATAATGTGCAGATGGAGTTTCGGTGACGATTTAATGACACTAAGCTGGCTCTTTGTTTGTGGAGAACGTGTTTTAAATTAGCAATTAGATCCCAGACTGACATGCAGGTCTACACACCACACATACGCACATACACACACACACACAGCGCACACTGCATGAGTTCATGCCCTCGTCTGAGTCGGCTCAGCTGCCATGAGGAGCCCCGGACACCGTGCATTGGAGACCAAGTGCTCATTTCGCAAGTTCTGGAGGCTGGGGGGCTGGGGCTGGGTGCGTGGCTGGAGAGCTGTGTCGGGGACCCTCTTCCTGAGGGTCCTCACACGGTGGGGACACAGCCTTGGCCTCTATCTCTTCTTATAAGGACACTAGTCCCATCATGGGGTCCCCACCCTCCAAACCTCATCACTTCCTAAGACCATCACTTTGAGAGAGAGTTAAAGCTTCAATGTGTGAATCTGGGGGTTGGGGCACAAACATTCAGCCCACAATGACTATATGGTCTTTAAAACAATTAACAATGGACCCTTCTCTGGTCTCACCTCGACCCTAGAGGTGCCAGGGTCTGTGTTTGGCCGGGCATCAGCCTAGAAGCCCGAGCTTCTGCTCCAGACAAGAGAAGGCAGAGCGGCCTGCTGGAGAGTGGCAGGCCCGGCGGGGCGGGGCGGGCGTGTGCTGTCGCTGTCCCTGCCTGGGTCCCTCCACGTTTGAATCCTAGAGGTTACACCACCCCCTGCAGCAGGGGCAGCGTGGTGGCCGCTGTGTTCAGAGGCCGAGCAGGGAGGTAGTCACCTCATCATTCACAGCCGGGAGATCAGCCCAGCGCCGGTGGGCCGGTGGGCGTGAGGATGCAGCCCTGGCACCCACCCACGGCTCTGCCTGTTCGCTCTGGGGCAGCCTGCGACTCACTCTCGGCCTCTGGAGTCCAGTTGTCGCCGACGGGAATGGCAGCCTGCTTGGAAAATCTGTCAGCGTTTCCATGACTTCACGCGCAGGTTCCGGCGGCTGTGCCCGCAGAGGGCATGGAACATGCCCTGGGGGAGGGGCGGCCGGGCGGGGAGGTGCACATTCTGGAACTTTCCTTGCCTGGCAGTTTCCAATTCCATGTCGGTGTTTCGGGGGCCCCTCCGTTTCAGCTGCTAACGAGAGGCGGAGCTCAGCGAGGCTCTCCCGGGGGGACAGGCCGGGCCGGGCGCTTCAACGGTCTCCACTCCCAGGGCCCAGAAGGGCACAGACCTCTGGTGACTTCTTTACTGGAAGGGACAATTTTAAAAGGTTCCTGGGCAGAGGCAAAGACCTGAGTTCCCATTCACCTACTGAAGCTTCAGATGAGCCAACTAGCGATGGTAACATGATCGTTTTAAGGACAAGGACAGCTAACACTTAAACAGTGACCGGCACAGACGACGTCTCTGTGCACTCGGCTTGAGTTTCCTCCGGATCGAACGCGGCAGCGTCCTTGGGTTCTCGGTGAACGACAGACGTTCTGCGGGTGCTTGCTTCCCTGGCCGGGCGGCACTTCACCGTCTTTAGCTGTGGAGTGAGCACCCCTATGAAGGGGCGGAGCGCTGCCCCCACAGCCGCCACCTCCCTGGCTGGCGCTCCTTTCTCTCTGGCTGGAGCGGAGCGGTGACCAGCCTTGGCTGTGAGAGTCAGTCTGCGAGTACCTGCCGCGTCACGCTGGGTTCGCTCACTTCCGGACGCCCTGTGAGCAGCATCGTGCTGTGGGCTGCCCTCCGCATCCCCTCTGTCGCCCACCCCACGTCTGAGACGGAGCCCCGTGGGAGCGCTCTGTTCCCTGCGAATAACATCCCATCGGGCGGTTGCACCAGGACGCACACCCCTGTCTGGGGCCCCCCCGCGCTGCCGATGCTGCGTCCTAGGGGCCACCCGTGGGGGGGGGGGCTTCGGCAGAGCACGTGGTTAGTCCATGAGGCTTCTAATTACATGCTGTTTACTACTGTCCATAGAGGCAGGAGCCGACTCAGTCTAGGAAAACCACACAAATATCTTTAAGAAACCTCCCGTATCTTAACAACACCCAGGTGATACATCCCACCCCAGGATGAGCAGAGAAATCAATCCTCGGTCGTCTTGGTCCTCCCTCCCTGTCTGAGAGCCACGGGAGGGAGCGTGAACTCCCCCAGACAGTCCGGGGTGAGGTGCCGAGTGCTCTCCTCTCCAATCGGGGGCAGCTGCGCTCGCAGGGACCCCGGACACTGTGCCCTTGGTAGTCCAGGAGCAAGTCTCCTTCAGGAAGAACCCCATCTCCCAGAGCACCTCCAGGGACGGCCCTCAGACCGTGATGCCCCTCGCCACCGGCTGGAGACCTGAGCCGTGTCCCCTCCCGGTGGCAGAGCCACGCCCTGTGAGGAAGGGGCCCGTGGGGGCGGGAGGCGGTCACGAGGACGACAGCCAGGGCTGCTTCTAGACGATAATGCACAGATAGCAAGTTGCAGACTATGAGGCCTCTTTCACAATTTGGGGTTTTTTTCTGAATCTGAAACAGATTCAAGAACAAAAAAGAGCCAACGGTATTTGTTTATGAAAAAATGAACAAACACCTCATTTATCCTGTTTCCACTTTAACACCATCAAATTCTGAAAAGCGGTATATTTATTGCTTCAGTAAACTTAGCATGAGTGGAAATTCACCAAACAGAAATAGAAACATGTTGTAAATATAAAATACAACTTCATAAATCAGCAAAAGCCCGCCGCGGGGCTTGCCCATCAGCGGGGCCGTTGGGACGTGATTGTGGGTGAATGTTTCATGTAGCATCTAACGAGCACACTGGCCCCCCTTGTCTGTGTTCACTTACTCAGGTGGGACAGGCCCGTCGGGGGAGGGGGTGTGGGAAGGAGAAAACCGACCACGGAGTCCGTCTGCGGGGGGGCTTGCGTTTCCGCCGGGAGAGGCCGGCAGGCCCTCAGATTCGACACGTGACGTGGCTTGTGGAGAAACCCAAGGGGCATCGGTTCAGAAGCGGGAGCCGGGAGGGGGCGCTTTGGGCTTTGATGAGGTGAGTTGTGTTTCTGGACAGTCACCCCTTCCCCAAACTCCAGAGTGACTCCGGAGCATCTGGAAGGCAGTCTTTGGGACATGGGGCACGACGGTGCTGATTCGCTGCTTTCTGGTGCCAGAATAGGAAGGAACAGAATCCCTCAGTCCCCAGAACGATGTTAACGGACAGAAGCCGCACACAACGTGTGGGGGGGATGTACAAGGTACCGAGCCCTCGGAAATTTCCAGAAGAGGCGGGGTCAGGTGTTCTTTGTCTGTCAAGCAGCGAAACTGCCGCGGTCAAGTTCGTTGCTGTTCTGGGGTGGAGGGTTCTCGACACCTCACCTAAATAGTTTCTGTTCATATTTTTAATGTATAAACTTAAAAACTATCTCTTTATGAGTTGTCTTTTTTTTTCCTTTAGACTTCGATCATTTCTTCACTAAAAAATGTGATAACATATTTTTCTCTACAAGGTTCTACTTTCTGAAGTCAAATTTAAACTCAAGTAGAAGGCATTCGGTGTGAGTTCAATCTAGTTCCAAACTCTCAGTCTGTCATTTTTGACAGCCAGGGGACTTTGTGAGGACTTAACGTAGCGAGATCCTGTAAAGCAAACAGCACACACTTCACAGGGTGTGAACATTTGCTACCACGACGCGGGTAGAGCTCCACCGGCTGCACCCGGACTGTAATAACTGCTTTAAAAAGGTGAGTTTCCCCCCCTTTCCCATGGTTCATACCTTCTCTGTGGGTCTCCTGTACTTCTGCACCCCTGGTAAGCACAGCCAGCGACAGCTTTTAGTGCCTCATTCTCTCTCCAAGGAAGTTGGCAGAATGCAGCGGAAGTTACAGTGTTTCCTTTCTGAGCGCAGGGAAGGGCGTGCTTCCTGTCTAGGAGGAGGAAGAGACTGCCCCTCCTGGAGACCAGGCTGACCGGGGTGCGTGTAGCTTGTTATAAAACGTCGGGGTCCCCTGAGTCTCGTGTCCTCTTCAATGGCTTGCCCTGCTGCATTGTCCTGTGGGAACCGAGGCTCAGAAAACCGGTCAAAGTGACGGTGTCGTAGTTACCACTATGGTTGTGAAGAAACTTTCCTTTGCCTCTGACCCGGTATTCTTCTGCCGGCATGCACGTAACCGGTTAGCTTCCAAGCACGGAAGAATCTCTCCACAGCTGGGCCAGTTCTCGGCACCTTCCCTCCCCACCGAATCTAAAATCTGCCTGTCTCTCCCTTGAAGTAATAAATGAGTGACAGAGTGCTGTTACCTTGGAGAGCCACGGGCAGGCTTATGAGAGCACATGTTACGGTTCCTTGGCGACTGCGGGAGGGGGAGGTGAGCGTCCACCTGCCCGTGGAGAAGGCCCCACTGGGGACTACCTGTCGGCGGACGGGGCGCCGGGCTTGGAAAACTGAGAGCTGTTTCCTTAGTGTCCAGACACCCACTTTCTTTAAAGTGAAGAGTTTGCAATACAATCATGGTAGGTCATCTTTGCTTTTACAGACGTCATTAAAACGTAATCTCCAACTCAAGGAAACTGTTAGGCAAATGATTTTTTAAACCTCCCAAAATTTAAAATTTAACTCAATTTATTTTTGTTAGATGGGATCCTGGCTGGTTTCCACTTCCTGAGGCTTTTTACGCTGGGTTTATTTTTAAGGTTAACCATCCTCACCTACGTAAACTTCCTGGACTTCAGAATACCTCACCAGTGGTCAGGGTCCCTGTCACCCAGATGACAGGGACCTCGTCCGGCGTCCTCACAACTAGGGTCCAGGCCACGTGCTCCAGGGGGCGGGGGAAGCTGGCATGAATGGCCGCAGGGCCGGCCGCCACCTGGAGCCCGTCACTGCAAGGCCGTGCAGAGTGTGGGGTCGCTGTGACCGTACCTGCTGGGGGCGGTCCAGGAGTGACTGGAGGAATCGTGCGTGAATACGGAGCTGGTGGTAGGAGGGCGCCGGGGCGGGTGCACGGACGCCTACCTTACTCCAGAAGTTCAGTAAGTGGTAGGCTGACTTCAGCTGGATATGCGAGCAAATTCTCGGCCAAAAAGGCGTACAGGTATTTGGGTTCTTGTTATTCAGAAGTTAATCTGGAACTTACACAAAGAAATTGGATTTCAAGGGCTGTAAGCAATTAACTGTCATATAAGATCTGCCTTTTATTGACCCGAAATTCAGAGTTCCAAGGGAATTCTGTCGTTTTCTCCATAAAGGGGAATAGAGTAATTTCCCCCTTGAAGGGAAGCGTGAACCCTTCGCCATCTGGGGTTTGCACAGCAAGGACAGGGTGGCCGGGGCCACTCACAGGTCGATTTCACAGGGAAGGCGAAATAAGCGACATTTTCACCTCCGTGTTTTCACGCGCAAAACAGGCACTTTTCAAGAGTAAGTGGCAAATTTTCTCTTCCTGCTGAAAAGCTAGTTTTGCAACTCAAAGGGCAAATAAGGAAACATGGTGTGTCGGGACTTTCCAGCTGCTGTGACTGGTACGCAGTGACCACCACTGCACAGGTGCCTGCATGGCCCCGGTCAGGCTCCCGGGCCCCCGGGTGCTGAGAGTCTAGGAATGACCCCTTCCAGCAGCCTGCCATGTACGTGACCATCAGAAAGGGTGTCAAAACTTGGCATTGACGGAGTTCAATTCTTTCAGACTTAGTTTCACACTTAGTTGCTGCTTAAGTTTTAATTGGCTAAAACGAGGCCCCTTATTTTCAGCTAAAATAGGGCACAGTTTTAATTGTGCAACAGTGACGTCACCCATTCTGGCTGTGACCCTTAGAAAGGAAAGCCAAGGGGGACTCTTTTGCATCTGTGTCCTTTACTTTTTGAAAATAAATTCAGAGACGTGTAGCCTGTGAGGGGCTGAGGATGCTGCGTTGCTAAGGACAGTGGTCCTCCGGGGTGACACCCACGGAAGCAGTGACCAAGGGCAGGGGACCGAGGGCTTGGTGCCCGCTGTGTTCTCAGGGCTCATTTGGTCAGTGAAGGAGAGTCATGTGACCTCAGGAACCATGGACCAGTGTCCACCTCATCACTCACAACGGTGTGGACACTGCATCCCTCTTTTCAGAAGAGGGTTGCGCCATCTGTGAGAGGCGGCAAGTCCCCGGGCTTTAGGCCTGTGTTTCTTTTCGCCCTTGGAGGGCAGCTGCAGCCTCTCCCCCTGCACCCACGGCCCTGTCTTGTCGGCAGAATCCTCTGTCTGCATGACTCCAGAGTGTTCACCCCCGGATAGAGCAAGAGCCCAGGAACACAGCACGTGTATCTCAGACTCGACATGGGATCTGCGTGACCGTGACGAGAGGGAGGGGGGCCTCCCCTGCTCTGTTTGGGAAATGCTGATTGTCAGGCTGTCCCCTAACCCACATTCACCTTCTCCCATTACGCTTCACGGCGGGGACGGGCAAAGCCACAGCCCTGGAAACGTGCTTGCGTGATCGGGCGGTTCAGTTTGGGATCTGGTGCTGGTTTATGGAAGAGACGATGAGGAGAATTTTCCTGTCCTGGGGACTTGGTATGTTTTCCTGTCTCCTAGACATTTGCCCTCGCAATGTGGTTGTGAAAGGCAGACGTTCAGTGCATCTGGGAGCCCTATAAACAGCCATCAGGGCACAGCGACCCCGCACTTCAGGAGAAGCCTCCGCAGCAGCAGGAGGGGCCTTCTGTCTGTGCCGACTGGGGGACTGTGCCCTGGACCTGAGGCGGACTACACCCTCTAAACTTAGCCTGCACTCACACCCAGTCCTATGTAAAGAAACCACACAACACCAATGAAAAGGTTGAAAAAAATCTTTTACATAACTCCACTGCAAAGTATTTATTCTGCTGACTAGATAGAGGCAGCCAAAAACACCCAAAATTAAATTTGCCCAGCCAATGCCAAGTTGCTCTTAAAATCCCACTGAGAGCTGAACTTGGCCTCTAATAGCAGTGTCCACTGCCTGGCACTTGGCAGCACAGAGGGAAGAATGGTCCTCACTGCTGTTTTGGGGTGGCTCGTCGCTGTGAGGAGACCTTGAACCTCACTCAAAGGGTCGCACACGAAGTTTCTAACCTACAGGAAACATTCAAATGTGGAGCGTTTGCTCGAACTGTTGTTCCTGTGAAAACAATGTGTCGAAGCCACCTTTATTTTGTGACATTTGTCTGTGTAAGCTATGTGATCCACTATACTGTTTTTGTATCGAAAAAAGTAAATTTGAAACAAAAACTTTGTTCCAGCAGATGCTGATACTCATAACCGGTTTCTCAAATACCAGGTGACGAATCAGTCACGGATGTATTACTGAGTTACTCACGGTTTTGTTTCCACCACGAAGTGGATAAAAGGAGGCGCTTTGGCCAGGGTGGTGTGTGGTTATAAGGATAGAGTGCTGGTAACAATTTGTGCTCAGGAAGCTCGGTAGCTGGCTTCCCATTCCCCAAGAAAACAAGTAAGCAAACTTCCAGCTTATATACAATCTTTCCTCAGTTTGTTACTTTCTGAAAATCCATTGGAAAGTTCATTAGGATATGGCCAGTCCCTAAGAACCACACGCGATTGGGAACACTTCATCAAAAAGCAGAGTGCAGTTTCACGGCTAGATTTGGCAGTGAGCTCCACGGACCGCACCCCAGTCTCCCAGATTAACCCACCTTCCTCCGCATCCCCGCCCACAGTTCACCCTGACTCAGCGCCCGGTGCCTGGTGGCTGCAGGCTCCTGAGTGGGTTCCGGAAAGCCCTTTCTGGTCTCTGAGTGCAGCAGCGTATTGTGGCCGCCTCTCTGCACCACGCACACCAGCCAAGGTAGAGCCTCCTCCCAAAATGTGTTCAGTCTGCCATCTGCGACCTGATTTCACTCATCGGCCAAAGTGTGCTGCCCCTTTTGGTCCCAGTCATTCCACACGGAGTCACCACTGCTCAGTGTCAAGCTAGACCAGCAATAGTCCTGGACGCACGAGTGTGCCGCAGAGAAATGGGGGCCAAGTGGGTTCCCCACGGCAGGCTGGCTGGTGCTGAGGCCAGAGGGCAGCAGGCCATGGGAGGGGCCGACTTGGGGGGGTGGGAGGGCAGGCAAAAGTGGAGAGGCAAAGAGGGAGTGAGCGAGCCAGCCGTGGGGGGCTCATCATGCAGCACAATCAACACCCCCCTTTTCTGGGCATCAGTCTGTGGACCAGCCAATTCAAGCTGTAGTGCTGCATTGGATAAAAGCGAGTGTGCACACACAGAATTTTTTTTCCTTTCTAGCAGTGGTTAGGTCTCCAGGAATTTTGTGTTAAGCATTCAACTTGAGGCCACCAGGCCGGGGGTTTCAAAACAGAGGGAAGAGGGAGTGTACAGGATTAAGCTGGCGGGGCTCTCCAGGAGAAAAAGAAAGACAATACGACCAATCGGGACGAGGGGAAGAGCTGAGGGTTTGCGCAAACACAGAAACCGTGGGGTTGAAGCTGTGGTGGGGAGATGCTGTGGAAATGAGGCCTGCAGAGAGAGTACCCGGGAAATCCGGTGTCCTCTGGGGGATCACACTGTTGGGAAATGGTTCACAAGGCCTGGATCCTTTTCTGAACTCGCTCTGAAGGAGACACACTAGGCCACAACTTAAGGAATCTCAGCAGACCCTCGGAAGGCCCCCCGGGATGCTGGAGTTGCTGGGGTGGCCAGAATCCACCGGCTGGGGTCCCGCTCGATAAGCTAGTTAGTAAAGGAAAAGAAACTTTTGGCCACCTCGGCTTTGGGACCACAGGGAAGTGTGCCGGCGCCACAGGTAAAGACACCCCATCTTGGCGTCCCTCAGCTCCTCAGGCGGAAGGACCCCAGGAATGAGGAGAGCACGCCCTCGGCCAATCTGAGGGCAGGGCGTGGTTGGGAGATGCGTCCCTGTGCCCCGAAGGTCGTCTGTGACACAGGAGTCCGGAGACTCCCGCCCCAGCTCTGGATCGGCCATGACCGGGCTGCCGATGCTCCCGGTCGCCAATGAAGGCTTTAAGTAATGTCATCCACCGGAAACACGGTCTGAAGAGGCTAGCGGGCTATTTTTCTAGCTGGCAGTGTGGGCTACCCAAGAAAAACATCCCGAACTTGGGTTTGCCTATGCACACACGCCAGATGAGACCAGCTCCCCTCACTACTCCGCTCCGCCCTCCTGGAAGCCGACATCATCTGTCACATGGCCTTCTGACGGGTCCACCCTGTCCCACTGGGGGCTGCTTTCCACACTGCAGCCAATGCCATCCCTTATGTGGCAAGCTGGGTCACGTCCCTCTGGTCAAAACCCTACAGCGCTGCCCCACCTTGCTCAGAAGAAAAGCGTCCCCGGCTTCTGGGCGGCCCTGGGTACCTCGCAGCCCAGGGTCTCCAGGTCTCCAGGCCCGTGTCCTGCTCACCCCGCCTCCCGGCCTCTTTGTCGGTCCCTGGAATTCATCAGGCCTGTCCAACTGTTATGCTCAATGCCTCACAAGGGTTTCCAGTTTTCTGTTGCCAAGCAGGGTGCTTGTTCACTCTTCCTTCCACAGATGTGAGATAATGTCAGATGGGAGGCAAAATGAAACCCACGGTCTCCAGAAGTGCACCCGACTTTTGTAAGCACGTGAGGTGCACCAGAGACTTAGTGCTCCACCCTCCTCAGGTTCACTTCCCCGCCTGAGCTCACACACGTGTTCCGGGGTCCGGGGATGTCATTTTGCTGGAGGGGAAGGTGACCGGTGCATTTGTGGATGTTTAAAGGGGCAAAATGATGAAAAAATAATCGGATGTCAGGTCTGTCCTTTGGAGGGGAGCTCGCAGAACAAGCGAGGGGAGACGTGAGATCATCACCCGCTGTTTCACCCACGAGAAGCCTGAGCGCTCACTTCAAAGTGGACGCGTCTCTCTTTTAGATCCAGAAACGTGAGGGAGGAAGAAAAGCGATACAGATGTTTCAGTGAGATCCGGCCACAGAGACACCAGCGGTTTCTGCAGACACTCAGTGGTAAGCCCGCAGGTTTGGAAGCCCCAGGACAGTCAGCGGCCGTCTCGGAGTCGAGAACCCCACAACGGGGCTCCGTGCTCCGCGGTCCAAGCAGCACGCGGTGGGTGACGGCGGGAGGGGACGCTGGGAGGACTGCCTTCGCTCAGGTTGTGGAAGGCTGAGAAGGGGACTTGGCTGGGGGCTTCATCTAAACACTGTGGAAATGGGAGCAAAATGCTGTGTGCACATGACCGATCTGTTCCTACTTCCTGGCCCTGGGAGAACCAGGCAGTGTGCTGGGGGGAGGGGCCGTGGGCTCTGAGGTCGGACGGGCCTGGCTTGGGACACTCACCCCACCATTTTCGGGCTTCGTGATACTGGCCTCCCACGCTGGGTTGCTGTGAACATGAAATGAGATGGTGTATGTAGTACATTCGCCCGGCGGCCAGGAGCCTGGGATGCAGCGGGAATTCAAGCCAATCCCCCTTCGCCTCTGCTTGTGTGCAGTGACTTGTCTACACCTAGAGTGTGATATTTGATACATCCAGTTAGGATTGTACGTTCCTAGAACACCACATCCTTGAAGGCGAGGGGTGTGTGCGCGTCTGTGTGTGCGTACGTGTGTATGAAGTACTCAAAATTACTGCTATTAGTAAATAATTATAACCTGTTGCTCACTTACTGGCATGAAAACATTAGAACAGAACCACATGTGTGAAATAAATAAGGAGAAAAGCTCCATGTTTTATCCGTCATTATTTCTGTGTGCTGGGGAGCCAATAGAAGGACCCAGAGTGACGGGAAATCGCCAGATGTGGGATTGAGTGGACGCCGTACAAATCACTTCTCCGCTCTCCAGTGGCACTCGAAGAACAGCCCCTCCCGGCCTCGGTCAGGCCCGGCAGCCGGCGGGAAGGCGGCCATCCACGGCGGCCTGTGCTAGAAACACAGAGCACAGCTCACTGACACGGGCCTGCAATGTGACAGAGAGAAACGCGTTCCCGCGGGGGAAAAGGCGCGCGGCCGTGCAAATGACACAAGTGTGTCACGTGCGGGAGGCGCCCAGGCGGCCCCGCGTGTCCGATCTGCACATGTAAATCCAGGCTGGGTGCGAAGGCCGTCACACCACGTGCTGTGAGGCCAAGGTGCAGAGCACAGGGAAGACTCCCGCCGAGGGCCATCAGAATAAAAACCAAGAATCAGGGCTGCTATTCGTCCGGTCATTTAAACGAATCCATCACTATTTACTGATTAGCGGCCACAGTTCAGTTGGCTGGACCCAGGGCAGAGGGACGCCGTCGCGAGGAGGCAGAGGCACAGGCAGGGCTACCCTGGAGCTGGAGCAACCAGCCCACGGACACGGACACGCAGCCGCCCTGGGCTGTGCAAAGGCCCCCGTAAGAGACGTGCCGCGACGGATGTAACGTGGAAGAATCTGCTCCACGCGGGGCTCTCTGGGGAGCTGACTTTTAAGGTACTTGAGTAAGCCAGCCCAGACGACCATGGGGCCCAGGGGAGTGTCATGTATCTGGGACACAGGGGGACTAAGGAAGGGAGGCTCATGATGCTGTCGCAGGGGCGAGGCCGGCGTGCCTGGGAGTGAGGACGAGGGGCAGGGTGGCGCCAGCGGGGTGGAGAGGTCAGTGTGGTAAGAAAACAGGCTTGTTGTTGTTCTTGTGGGTTTTCTTAGGCGCAGTGTGAGAGAGGACATACTTCAGGCACAGGAGCAATTTGTTCATGTCCCATTTTCCAGAGAGAACTCGGCTGCGTGTCGGGGGGCAGGGGTGGAAGGGGGAGAGCCCTGTCCCCGGAGCTCAACCCTGCGCGGAGCTGAGTACGCAGGCGACTGCTGCGGGGGTGGCCCAGGGGCGGGCACAGGAAAGGGCACCAGCTGGGGCAGCCAGAGCGGGGTGATGCCCAGGCCAGGAGAGAGGACGAGAGGCAGAGCATCCCTGATGGAGGCGCGCGAGTCTGAGACGTGCGTGGGTTGTTCACGAGTGTCCACGGAGGCGGCTCAGTTCTGAAACCAGGGTCCAGGAGCAGCGCTTCTGGCAGGGAACTAAGGGCGTCATCAGAACTCCCAGGGAGATAAATGGACACCCCTGGGAGAGGGGAGAGGAGAGCAGAGGCTTCCAGAATCCGGGCGGGGCGGGGCCCACTTCAGGACGCTGAGGAACAGAAAGCCAGGGAGTGTCCTGCGGAGGGAGCCAGCAGAGGGGACGCGTTTGGCAGGACAGGAGAGCAAGCGAGAGAAGCACAGAGCCCCGCAGGTGGTGGAGGGCACTCAGGGGGAGCAGCTTGCAGCGCAGGGAGAGGGGAGCAAGTGACTGTGGACACGGGGCCCACACCTGAGCAGGGTGCAGACGAGAAGACAGGAGGGGCTGCGCCTTCGAAAGGACTCTGGGTGAAGAGTGGGAGCTCATTTCTTTCCAGACAATTCCTAACAGCTCAGAGAAAAAAAGCCCTGTAAATATTTGCCACAACATTAAAAATGGTGAGTTCAAGTCCATACGCCATGATAGTAACAGGGACCCTGAGACCTACTGTCCTTGTTACACTGTCAGAGACTCAGCCTTTGGGCAGCAGGTTCCTGTGCCTCAGGATGATGTCAAGTCACCCAGAGCTGTCACCAACCCCACGGTCCCGCTGCCAGATGCCGGGGTGTCCCACAGCCAGGCTGCCCACCGGGCGTCCGAGCCTCCGGAAGCTGCTTTTGTGAGTCTGAGGCTAAACTGCTGGAACCGGAGATGCAAAGGCCGCAGAAGACAAACAGCATCAAACCACACACACCCTAGACGTCGCCATGGGGACGCTCAGATCACAAGTCAGAAGACACTGATGCTGAGGCGCCTGCTGGCCGATGACTTGCCCAAGGGCATGTGGGGACCCCAGGCCCAGGCAGCCCCCAAGTGACTCCTATTCCTACTCTTACACCTCCCAACACCCCATCAGCTGTGTTATTAAAACACAATTGCTACCACATGGCAGGAAGGCCCGGCGACCCTCGGCCTGAGACGTTAGCCTGAAAAACGGTTTTTCTGCTGTTCCGGCCCCACAGCGCAGAGCTCTGCGCCCCACTAGACGGTTCTAATAACTAACCTGCCTTCGAGAGGCTGCTAAAAATTGACACAGTTCTTTTAAACAGGCACGGAGCTCTCTTCAGACCCGAGGTGGTAAAATTTTTGTCAGTGCACTTGGCAACTCTCCCCAAGAATATTTAAAAGTTTGCCATGAAAGGCAAGAAGCGTTGAAATGCGAGATTTCGCTTCATTTTCCGTGCCAGCAGCCGGCTATTTCACTGCGGGGTATTTGAGGTGGAAGGGCGGTGAGATTCACAGTGAAAATCTTTAATCGGAGGGTGAACGTGAAACCCGAACAGGCCAACTCTCTCTGCTGGGCCAGGGGACAGCTGGTTACGGAAAGCTGTCCCCTCAGGTCAGCCTTGCAGGGGTGTGTGGTGGCGGGGGCGTCACGTTTCTCATGGAGACTGCGGCCAGACAGCCGTGCAGAGTGAGGGGGACCAGGCAGTGGGGCGCGGCCTAGATCCACCAGCGGGACCGGCATAGTCCAGCTGGCTGCACGAGGCTTCGGAGGGGGCGGGGCGGTTTGCTCTGTGGGCCGTTGCTCGTGGGCCAAAGCTAGGGCCGGATCCTAAATATTTCCCGGTTCTGCTTTCCACTTCACTTTACTTTTCATTTTACTTTGAGCAGAAACTACAGGTTTGGCTTCGGTTTCTCAGATTCTTGGACCACGGCGAGGGGGCACGATCCAGAAGATTCCGGGCCTGCCCAAATCTTGAACATTCACTTTGGTGTCTTGTGTTAACTCTACGGTGGACCCTCGAGCCACGCCGGTTGGGACTGCGCGGTCCACTCACGTGTCGGGTGCTTCTCAGTAAATTGTGTCGATGCACCTTCTCCTCCTCGTGATTTTCTTAATGCCTTTTTCTCTAGCTCACTTTCTGCAGCACACGACACACGGGTCGCACAAAACGGGCCTCCTGCCTGCCTGCCTGCGTTGCCCGCGGGGCAGGTCAGGCCCAGGGAGTTACTGGGTCGGCGTGGCTTATTTTCATGCATTTTTCTCTTGTTGGAATTGAAGAATACTTTCAATTCTTTTTTGCTGAAAAATGTTTACCCTGCCCTGGCTGGGGTGGCTCAGTGGATTGAGCACGAGCTGTGAAACAAAGGGTCGCCAGTTCAATTCCCAGTCGGGACACAGGCCTGGGTTGCGGGCCAGGTCCCCAGTAGAGGGTGCGTGAGAGGCAACCACACATGGATGTTTCTCTCCTTCTCTCCCTTCCTTCCCCTCTCTCTAAAAATAAATAAATAAAACCTTAAAACATATTTACCCTTAAATCAATTATTAATTTAAATCTCAGATCTTAAAATATATACTTGTGGCAGATAAGTTTCTGCATGTTCAGAAACAATGTGAACGATGGCGGTTGGTGAAAGGAAAAAGTAGATGAGGTTTCAACAGCTCTTCAAAATCCTACGTTCCTTTTATTTATTTAACTATTTGATTTCTGGAAATACCCTTAAGATGCATTGATTGGGCTTTTGGAGTGCATTTGAGATTGTTCAAATTTCAATGACTCAAAAATAGACTAAATTATTCAATTATTTGAAAAGAAATGAAATCCATGTTAAAACACCTTTTTCTCCAATGCAGAAAATTCACCATGCAAGAAGTGTGCTATCGTTCCTTGCTGAGACAGTTAAGGGAAGAAAAAACGGTATCTTGTTAGCTCTATTATTATTATTATTATCATTACACTTCACATATGGGGTGAGAAACTTATAGAAGGAAACACTACGGGTTACCTTTCTTGTCCGTGCTGCCATACACATCAGCTGTACTTGTACACTCAAAGCCAAGTTTGAAAAAAGTCTCAGAAGCCGAGAGCCGGGGGCCCTCCAACCTGCGCCGTGTGTTAACAGTGGGTGTCTCACCCCACCCCGTGGCGCCAGGCTCCCTCACTCAGAGCGCCCTTTGCAGTGGTTCACCAGGCCGGGACCGGACACCTCGGAGTGAGGAGACGTGCCCGCCAGTCCAGGTCTGAGACGGACCCACAGGGGTCGGCAGGCAGCGAGTCCCTCGCAGCGAGTCCCTCGCAGCAAGTCCGCAGGCTCGGGGTGGCAGACTCCCCCGGGGCAGCTACGACTGTGCCCCAGGGTGGCCGTGCTGCCTCGGACTTGGGGAGATGACGCTGGATAGAAATCCTGTCCGCCCAAGTCCACATTCATAAATCACCTTCGTGCACCGTACGGAGCTGTGGGTCCCCAATGATTTCACTGGTGTGCACATTTCCATGTGTTTTCATCCATGTTATATAGAAATGATTGTTAAATACTCAACTGGCAGAACCTAATCATGACATAACACTTCCATAACTTGTGTGAGCGGTTTTCTGTGCATATGACTTTTAACTGTTCTGAGAACTGGATTTCCGTTTCTTTAAGAGAGAAGAAATTTTGCCCCCATGGGACATTTTCTAGCTTAGCATGTTCTCCTTTTGTCCTTCACGTCTAATCCCGCCTGCCTTCCGTAAGGAACCGCCACAAAGAAATGGGTGGCCCCCCAAATTCAGTTTAAGGGGATTAATTAATACCCTGTTTTGTTTTTTTTTTACCTTGGATTCTTATTTTTAACACCTGGTACTCGCGCTGGTCTGTGCGTCCAGGAGGCCTGGCCGAGCATTTGGTATCACTTAAGGGTCTGGACCATGTGCCGGGAGTGGCTTTTCTTTCCTCCTTGTTTATGTTCCGAAGGAGCCTGCGGGGCCTCGTTACAAGAATGTGGTGTGTTCCGCTGGTTTGTTTATATCCATCTCCTTCTAAAAAATAATTTTAGGAAATCTGACATTCTGGAAGATGTGTTTTTACCATCTGATTCTCCATTTCTCTGAGACGATGACAGTCTAAAAAGCATTTTATATTCTAGTCCTAGAATAATCTTGACAATATTGTTCTTTTTTTTTAACTTAGAAGTTTCAACTTCCTGTTACTGTTATATTTTGACAGAAACAGTTAAACTAATTTTTAAAATTATAATTTTATTTGGAATGCTCTTTTTGAAATGAATAATCAGTGGAAAAAACTTTTTATTTACTCCATCACTGGGTCCACCATTCAATACTATTTTGCATGGTTTCTAATAGTTTTGAGTTAGATTTTAACTGCTTCCGATATGCTAATTTCAAAAGGAGAATTTTGAGTCATGAAGTAGATTTTTTAAAAAGTGTGATTGTGTTGAGAAACTCTGTAAACCAATCTAATAATTAAAGAGTTTTAAAGGTTTTAAATAAAGTTAAAGAAAATGAGTCTGGCATATTTAATATCAAACACCGTCTAATGTTTGCGCTAATGCGCAGTGAAGTAGGACAACCGCGGAAATTATTACGGGAATCGGAATTCTTCATCTACATATACTGACAAAGCTAAATAATTGTGTATTTAATGTGGCATGTTCTCTCTTGATTAAAGCTATTATTCACTATGACTAAGGACAATATATTAGAATGTCTACAAATATATTCCATCCCAAATCTTGCATTTCTTACAGGAATGCAATCTCAACAGACAGCATCACGTATGTTCCCATGTGTTCTCAGTGGGCACCTAAAATTAAAGTGCCCAGTCTGGCTCTAATAAATGTTTGTTCGGCAAACACACTGCTGCACTTCACTGATTTCATGGGTGTTCATCTGCTTTTTATATAGTATTTCGGACATTGAGGAAACTCACGGTGTTCTTCACGTGCGAAAGGGCGGTGGCCACAGTCCATGAAATGAGATGCTGTCTTTCTGTTTCATGAGAAGCCTGAGTGGCAGGAACCTGTCCTGCGAAAAGCATTCAAACTGAACGCTCTCTGAGGTCATCACCATTCGTGGCCCGAGAGAAGTCGAGGCGCGGGGCCCTTCCCACTTCATGGAGTTTATTTCTGAATCTCAGCGTTTTCCAATTGTTACTACGCTGCTCTTACTCAATGCTCGTGGTGAGTTTGATTCTGAAATGTTTCTGTTCCTTGTCATATCAGCTTTTCAAAAGTCAGGCCGTTAAGTTCCTACAGTAGATTCCAGAGGAGGGCGGTGGCCATCTATGGCGAGTCCCCAGGCCACAGGGACTACGCCAGGTGACAATGACTAGACCCATGCGTGTCAGATACATGGGTGGGGGGACGGCCGGGTGTGCAGGGACCACCGCCCGCCCCAGTGAATGGCGCGCTCAGGGGCGCGGCTCCTGCCGTGTGCCACGCTTGGCCTGTCTGTGTCCAGCGCCCATTCACGTGACAAAGGAGTAGAGTTGTTCCAAACGCCCTGTTCTAATAATGCACCGAAACACTACAGTTCTGAATAGCGTTCGCTGTGGCGATCTTGACGGCAAATAGTCTTTACAATTTTTCAAAGAATTTGAACACTGGGATTTGCGTTTCCCCCCAAAGGAAACGGCTCTGCCTTCCTGCTTGGTCCTTGCGATGCGACCATCACCCTCCCCCCTACACACAAAAGGGTTCTATGCCGGCAGTCGACCCGCAGCTGTGGTCTGCAGATGCATTTCTCATCATGTTCCAGAGTAATAGGTGCAAAAAACCTAATCTCAGGCAATTTGTCATCGGAGAAAGTGAAAACAGTTGGTACTAATAACAGGAACTATGGGATACTTCCCACGTGCTGTGCAGACCACGGAGGGGCATGAAACTCCAGTGTGGGAGCACGAGTGTATCTGGACATCGTCGACTGGGGCCGCGAGTCCACAGTCCCCCATCACCTCCGGGAAGCCTGTCTGCACCAGCCACGCTGAGTGCCTGAGTGCGCTCTACGCTGAAAGTCACCCACACGCTGGGGGAACTCAGGTCTGTTATGAGTAGCACTCACTTGGGACACGTGGACAGAATACCGACCGGGGTGGATGTGGGGGGTCCTGCTCCGTCAGCAGCTCGGCTGCCCTGCGGCGCCGCCTTCTCCACCCGTCTGCGAGAGGGGACCTTGTGACGCGGTCTCGGAGGAGCTCAGACTCTGCGTTCCGGGACTGAACACAGGAGGAGGCGATGCTTTCGAAAGACCTAGCAGGTAGAGATGTTTCTCTTTCCTTTTTTCCCGTTTTTGATTTTAGGGGAACTAGGAGCAGGAACAGATTAACACTGAATAAGCACTAACATTGTGCTTCTCCTGCCAGCGGGGTCGGAAGCCGATCCGCACCTTCCAATGGACCCGCTCCCAGGAGTCCTGCATGGTCGTGTTTCCTTTCATTCTCATGAAAATAAAAAGAGGGCAGGACGGATAGTATGTAACGGTGGAGGAACATCAGGTTTGTCAGTAAGTTCAGATTGGGTGGCATTACTCCATCTGAAGTGAGGAGGTGGAAATTTACCGAACACCAACATTCTTACACTCAGAACATCTCTGAAGATAAACATATGAAATTTTACACTGTGCACGTATTTTTTCATTGTCTAACCAACATTTAAAATGGACTGATATACGAATGACTATGAAGGGGGACCACTTAATTATAGTGGATAAAAAGCGTCACTTACATTGGAAATACATGTACTTTTTCCAAAAAAAAAAAAAAGAGGGGTTTAAATAACACCTTTTATTCTGATTTTTGCTAAATTAATCACATGCACTTTCCTAGAATATACATATTTAGTGTATGTACTTGTATTATATACTTATACTTATAAATTTAATCATTAAATGAAAGCTGTTTTCAAGTGTTATTAAATAGACTCATCATAATTTATTAGGAATAAAGCATAAATGTTTATCCTCAAACTGTGTTCTAAAAAGACATAAACAAAGAACAATAATTAAATTTTATTCACTCCTTCTGGAAACCAGCTTTTCTAAAATTCTGCTCTAGCCTCATGCTCCTGAGCGACTGATGAGTTAATGTTCTCTGTTCTTTCCAAACGGTACTTTCGCACGGGCTAATTTTGATTTTCGTTGCATTTTGTTTTTATTTTTGTTTCCCCTTACCTCCCTTTGATGAGGAAACCACTCGGTGGAAACCCCAGAAACACAGAAATCGGACCCGGGGATCTGTGGGGTCTAACCCAGCCTCACCGCAGAGGGCTGGACTCGTAAATCCATAACTCGGCAAGGGGGTGGCAGGTCCCTAAAGCTTAATATTTTGGTTTCCAATTTAAAAAATACCAGTTTCTCCCCCCAAATCTATAAATGGCTGGGCAGCACTGCAGTCTGTGCCCGGGGACAAATAAAGCCAGACTGAAGAAGAAAACATACGTGGAGTGTGTACGCTCACATCATTATCGCTCTTGGTCACGGTGGGTATTTTGTAGGGTTGCGGGTGAGATGCCCCCTTATCTACCCCCCAAATCGTCTCCAGGGCAGCGTCTCTTTGATGGTGAAACTCGCCCGGAAGCCCCAGGGCAGCTCCGTGGGGCGGGACTGAGCACAGGGCCCCCCGCCCCACACGGTCTGCTCTGGGCCCGGTCAGCGCCTTCCCGCGCAGCTGGGGCTCCCCAAGACGCACCCTCTTCCCATTTTGTTCTTTCCGTCTCCAATCTGAAACCTAGCACCTGAGGGAAGCTTGAGATATGTGAGGAAAGAAAAAGAAAGAAAATAAACCACGCACACTAGCTGAAAGGGGGGAATATGCATGTGCAATTTTATGATTTTTAGTAAAAAAAAAGTTAAAATGAAATTGATCGTTTTGTTGATATTAATATCCAGTCTGACTAGCAGACAAAACACGTCCCCCCACCCCCACCGTGTCGGATCACCAAGCTGCAGAATTACTACCACCTGGAAACGGCAGACTCTCATTCCTCGAGTTATTGAAAACCAGAAGAATTCCAGGCGGCGTGCGGGTGAGCAAGCTGGCCCAGGGTTGGAAATTCTTGTCTCCTGTACACACCACGTTGTGCCCTGACCTTCGGTTAAAGAAGTAGAACCAAAAGTCTGTGAGAGGTGTACAAACTATAAGTCTTTTAAAATATTAACGCAGAGATAGCCTTTGAATTTTAGGTAATTCTTTCTCTTCTTATTGTTACTCTAAGTAACTACTTAAATAGTACAAACAAAATTTAAGGAAAAGAGACGGGTAATTTCCACCACCGATTCCGCTGTTTCCTTCCTGTTATTTTCACTTTGAGTAGGAAGCAAGGCCGTGACTCACTGTAACGTCTGTATTTATGGCCGGCAAACACAAGCCATGCAGGGCCGGGCCAGAGCCTCGGGGCTTGACTCTCACCACAGTTCACGGGGGAACGTTCTGCCTCTGGTGCAACTTAGACAGTTAGGGACAAGCACGGCCCCCGTAGGAAGGAAGGGCTCTGAGCGGGTCGCCGCTGCACCGAAGCCGTGACCCTAAAACTTCAACAGTGACAGGGAAGGTTTAGGGTTGAACACGGGGAAGTTAGAGGAAATGAAAGAACACCAGGCTCGGATTCGCACAGGCTGCGCTAGCGTGGCCATGCGCGTAGTGAACGGGAGTGTAAAACGAATGGTCCTCTGGTTGTACAGTTCACTGACACCACAGGCTGCACTGGTGTCTGATTCGGCCCTCGGTGTGAAAACAAGAGGCCCTCGGAAATGCAGCGGTTTGGTGGGTCGTAACACGGTCCAGCCCCGATGGAACGCAGGCCGGTGGTTCCTCAAAGGTCAGCACGGTGTTACTATGTAACAGGGTTTCCAGTCCTCAGTGTATCCTCCCAAGAGAACCGAGAATGTGTGCGTGCAAAGCTTACATGTGCGTGTTCATGGCAGCATTATTTATAATAGCTAGAAAGGGGGACTAATGCACATGTCCATCAACTGAAGAACAGATACACGTGGCACATCCATGCAGTGGACTATTACTCAGCCATGAAGAGGAACTGAGCACTGATCATGCTACAGTCTGAGCGAGCCTTGACAATATGTCAAGGGAGAGAAGCCAGTCACAAAGGACACAACTGTGTGACTTCACTGACGTGAAACACCCATCCCAGGAAACTTAGTAAAGACAGAAATCCGACCAGTGGTTGCCAGGGGCCAGAGAGGCAGGTGAGGGAGTGACTGGGGTTAGGTAGACACTGGGGACATGACAACGACCTGAACATGGACAGTGACGAAGAGGCGCTAAACCGCGAATTCACCGAATATCACTGCGCTGTGCACTTGAAAATGACGACGGATACACGTGGAGACGGGAGGATCACAGTGGGAGCTGTGGCAACAGGTCTCTGCACTCGGCTCCTCCGCTGGCAAGATGGAGGGTCACAATAAATAAGTTGTGCTTCTACTTCCAACACCCCCACGTTCTGTGAAGACTGGTGATATTTTTAAGCAAGCCACAGTTAATGTGGGGAAATGGAGAAAGATTTCCTTGGGAGGGAAAATACTAAAGGTGCCCTAAGGACCCAGCATCCCAACTCTCACAAACTCACGCCGTAAATATTCTGAGTTTGAATGAGACAAATGCCGTAACAGTCATGGACTAGGACGATGTGATAAGGCACTGAGTTTAAACTGCACACGATTTTGAGAGCATGAAACATGTTTTATAATGACGATGATAGAATACTCCCAAAGTAGAGATTGAAGGGGAGATTTGGGTACAATAATTGCTTTTTGCAGGGTTGGGGCCGGGGTTAGATAATAAAGTGAGACCCCATGGTGCCTACAGTTCTTTGAATAAGATAATTGAAATGAGATACTTAGCACAGCGCCGGACTATGGTGAGTGATCAGTAAATATTAGCTAATAGTATTAGCACTGTTATTTTACATGAGATGGTGGGACAGTTTCTGCACTAAAATAAAACAGGAATTTACAGCCTCCCTTGATGAATCAGGAGAAGGAAAAGCCAGTGTATCAAAACACAAGTCCCTGAAAATCTGCCAACCCAGGAAGACAATGACTGTGCTGGTGTAGCAACTTCGTCTGGGACGCTCACTGTGGTCTTGTCCTTCCATGTCACAGACGTTCAAACGGGTCTACCACCGCAGCTAACCTCGGCGGGTAGCGAGGGTGTACCAGCTGGTCCTTCTAATTCTCTCTAGTATTAAAACTGCAACAACAACAAAAATACGAACAACCTGAAGGTAAATCCGATGAGTCATGTTCTGTCCTCTCCCAAGGCACCTAGTTGTGTGAAAAATCAAATTATTTGTGGGAATGAAGCACCGGCGGATCCCAGGGGCCGCTGCCCTCCTCTGCACACTCGGCCCATCTTTCCTTCTGCCGATGTTCGCCGGGGGCCTGAGCTGTGACCAGAGCCGAGTTCACTTTCCATCAGCAGCCGTTTATCTGCAGGCGTCCTTGGCGCCGCTGCTCTGCTCTGATTTCTGTGAGGAGTAAGTAAATGGAGGCCGGTCTCACTTTCTCCAGGACGGCGATGTTTGGTTGGGCTCTAGAACGTTTGGTCTGTCCTTCCACGCCCCATGGCCAGAACACGACGGCTCGCTTCCAGATACACTTTATAAACTCAGCGATGAGTTTGTGCACCGGGAGAAGGGGAAGTACAAGGGGTTGGGGGGGGGGAATGGGAAAATTGATGTGTACAAGATATTTTTTTACACCAGATGCATAAAAAAACAGTTTTTGGCTGTGCCGTTTTGCACAATCATCCCAGCATGCCAGGGGGTGGGGTGGGGTCTCGGGGGGCCAAGGAGGAGCACAAGCCGCTAGGTTAGAAAGAGAAAAACCTAAGGAAAACGGAATGGAGCGTGGACTTCAGCTAAAAGCACGTATTATTATCACCTGAAATTAGTTACTGTTCGTGCGTTCAGTGTAATAAAGGCATCACACTAACTTAAGACACCAGTGATGGGGAAGCCGCGTGTGGGTCGCGTGGGCACTCACTCCGTGTAGTATCCGCCTGTTGATTCCAACGTTTAAAGTCGTTCTAAATCTATTCAAGGAAAACATTACACGCACTTGGTTTGTTCCAAGGATGCAGGTGCAGTTCAATGTTAGGAAATCTGTTAATATAATTAATAAGATTAACAGCACCGAGAAGAAAAATTATACAATCCTTTCCGAATACTCGGAAAAGCACAACCCACCTCAGCATCTGTTTATGTTGTAGTGTCTGAAAAATTACGGACGGGACCCACAGTGCAAGGAGGAGCGCACAACTCAACAGCGAAGACAACCAGCCCAGTGGGAACACGAGCAAAGGTTTGAACAGCCATTTCTGCGAAGGAGGCATGAGGATGGCCCACAGATGCACGCACACAAGCGTGCCACGTGCCTACTCGGGGGGCTACAAGCTGTCCCAACACCGTCGCCCAAAGAAAACCAGAGCTCAGAGAGCACAATGTGCACACACTGAGAGACCCCTTAGGGTTGTGTGTGTGTGTGTGTGTGTGTGTGCGTGTGCACCTGCTGTGGGTGTGTTTCCTTCCAAAGAGAAGGTACTGAGCAGAGAAGGCTCCAGCTCTGGAAAAGGATGTGGACAAGGGTCACCCCTCAAAGGTCGTGAGCATCACAGATCTGGCAGTTCGCCCCCGAGAGCCGACGGGGCCACCTCACTCCCCCCTCCCCCCGGCCCCGGCTGTGCCCAGCAGCGTCCATCAGTGTGGCGGGGACGCGGCCCCCTGCCTGTCTGAGTGACTTCTCTTTCAAGGGGATGTGGTGACGCGTGCTGTGTGACTCACCGAGTGTGGGGGCTTTATTTCCAAGCAGAGTTGGTGGGAGACCACAGGGGACTGTGTGCTTGCTCCCGGCCCCTCGGGTCGGTGTCGCCCACCCTCGGCCCCAGTCCAAGGGACTCGGCTCCTGTGCGGCACGAAGGCTCGCTGGAACGGCACAGCACCCCTGAGTTCCGCATATGTCACCAAAAATTATCTGAACCACATGAAATGATCAGCGTTGGCAACCAAGGCATAAATGTGCATTAAAGCACAACATAAAACATAGATAAAAATAAATCCACTGAAGAGTCAACAAATTAGCTCCGTATGATTTGACCCAGAACTAAGTCTGATTGTGAGATTATCCCGTTGGGCTGCATTTAATAACTAAAATCAAATTCAGATAGTGGCTGCCAAATCCTCTTTTCATACAGTAACTATTGGTCGCTTCCCAGGGTTTACAATGTAACGTCATTTCCCTGTGTACACAAGACAACGTCACAGGCCAACTCCACTCCAGTGAAAGAGCAGAGCTGCCGAAGGCAACCGCGGCGTGAGCCAGAGGGAAGGAGTGGCAGGGACTGGGGGGGGCGCACCATCCCTGGGGATTTGGGCTGTCCCAGGATGAGTGGGGGGTGGGGACAGCGGACATTTGACTGAGACCCCCACGTCCCACAAGCGCATTTCTTCCTCCTCCTTCTGGTTACAGACCAGTCTCCTTCAGGGATTTTTTTAGATGAACTTTGATTCAGACCATGCTGCTGCATTAAACATAACGATGGCTTAGGTTTGGTTAAGCTTTCCAGCTGCTGGGCTGAATAAACTTAAAATCCTGGCCATGGTGGGCGGAATGCTGGCCCCGCTGAGATGTCACCGCCTCAATTCCAAAACCTGTGGCTATGCTACCTTACGGGGCAGAGGGACTTGGAGATGGGGACGCTGGGATCAAGGACCATGAGACGGGACACTCTGGGGATCGAATTGGGTCCCCAACCCTGCTCCCTGCACAGGACTGGCCTGTGTTCCCTTCCTCACTTCCTGTCTCTCCGCAGTGCCCGCCACTCCTAAGTGGCCCATGGGGATCCGAGCGCTTATCTCAGGTTGAACCAGAACGTCCGGTCACCTGCAGCCTCGTGCTCCCCGGCCTCCAGGCTGTGGCCGGTCCGGCCCTCCTGTCTGAAGTGCCGTCCCCTGGGAAAGCACCAGGCTTTTTGCTGCACACCCTTCGATGAGGCCTTCCCCGGCCATCCAGCTGTTATTCAGTCGTTTCATTTCGCCTCTGCGTTATTTTTCCATTAACACACACATCTACTGCTTTAACTGCGGGTGCACACCCGCTGACCAGCACCTCGGGTCTCTGATCTTGGTGACGGCCACTCTGTCCTTAATGTCTTTAAATTTGTATTCCACTGAGTCTACCCTTTTCTTTTCCTTAGTCTACTGATGCCAACGAGAAAAAAAGTAAATATCTAACTGATCAAAAGCATCAGCATAAATACAAAATTCTCAAATAATCAGCAAGCCAAATCCAGACACACTTAGAAGAGAGAATGCAGTTATCACATCATGTCTATTTCAGATATGCCAGATCCCTCCAAGTAGGATATCTATTAATACAACTCGCTGCAAGAACACACTAAAAGGAAAATGTGTACGATTATCTCGATAGATGCAGACAAAAACCTCAGAGAAAACTCAACCCCAAACTCCGCTGCCGCAGGCGCAGGGCTGCCAGGCAACGGCTGCGCTGGCCAGCACCCCCTGGAGGGGGACGGGACCGACCGCAGGACCGAGTTCTTGCCAGCAGAAGTCACCTGAGTAAGCTCTGGGCCTTGCCCTGGTAGTGAACTTGGACTTCCACTCCCTCTTCTAGCTCGTTTCCTTTACCTTCAGTCCCACCCAGACCTTCCACATGCCCAGACTTACTCTTAACTCGCCATAAAATGAGAGCCACTCAAAGTAAATACTTCCTAATGTTGTTTTATGTCATGGCGGCTGTTCTTTATTTGCGCTAATAAATCCCGCACTTCCTGAACCGGGGTTTTACTTGTTCACCTCCATATTCTTTTAGAACCTGACATAAAATTTAGCACGCGGAAACTCTGTTTCAACACTAGTTTAACTGCCCTCAATTTTGTTTTCCTGCCCCCGCTGCTTGCTACACACGGTACTATTTAATTAAGGCGAATTCTTACCAAGCTGAAAAGTGAAGGCACAATTTTGAAAATTTGAGTCCACTTAAATCCTCATGTTACATTTAATTGCAGGTGTTCTAATAACCACTTGTCTCCCCGGTGGAAGAGAAAGAGCCAGCGGCCCGTGGACGCCAGCACATCGGGGCCGGGGTTTTTGCTGGGTGGTTCCGAACTCAGCCCTTCCGTTCTCACCACACCCCCCCAGGCGGACAGTGTAGAGCATTTGTTTCTTGGCCTCCCCGAACTGAAGCACACAGAGATCATGGACCAATGTAGGATGGGTTTTCCTAGTGGCCTGGAATTGGGTAGATACGTAAATAAGGTGAGGTGCTTCTCTATTTCTAGAGTCAAGCAGGCAACGATTATTGGACAATCACTAGCAGCGACGTGACCTTCAATAATGCTTCACACCTGATTTCGTCATCTGTAGAAAGGTTTTGAATTAGATGGCTACTAACATTCTCCCGGTTACAGAAGTCCCTTTATTTTATTTTAAATACAGCTTCGTCATTGGAAAATATTTGCAGAAAGAGTAGGAGGGCTGGTGCCTTTAATACGGCTCCCAATTGAGCCGTGCAGGCCAGCAGCCCTCAGCAGAGCTGAGGTTTGCGAGCAAGCCCGGGGGGTGCCGTGTGGGGGTGCCAAGGGCCAACCCAGGGGGGAGTGGAGAATGAGCCACGTGGGTGGAGAGGACAGATCAGGTCTGGGTTTTAGAAACCTTCCAGCAGTGAAAAAAGATAGTCATGGGAATAAAAAATATACATTGTCCATTCAATACGAGTCAGCAAGGGTTTACTGAGCCCCCACCGCAGGTCACGCCCCTGGGCTGCCCTGGGGAACAAGTGCAGACAGGCCCGCTCTCCGGGGTGGGCGACGCCTGGACCCGTTGGGGATGGCTGTCCGACGACTGACCCATGTCAGTCATGGCGCCTGTGCCCACCTCAGTGGCAGATGAGCTGGCCAGGTTGGGGCCAGACCTCGTCTGTCTCGTTCGCTATGCACCAGAGATGGCGTGAAATGCCTTCCCACGGTGCATACTTGGTACCTGGGCGACTTTTATGAGGAAGCCTGCACCTCTGTATTTGTGGTGGGGCCCTGCAGCGCACTGTGCACCTGGACCACACTCGGTCACGATCGCCCTCTGCAGAGATGTGTGGGTGCCGCGGCTCTGCATCCTGGTGAGGTTGGCAGTGAAGAAAGGGCTGCCCCTCACCATCCTCCAATGCTCCCCCACCCTGGCCCGGGGGCTGGGGCCACAGCTTACTCCCTGGCCCATTCCTCAGTGTCTGTGGCACTGTGTCTGTCCTCCAGACCCCAGCAGGGCTCAGGAGGTAACTTTCCACCTGGCACTGACTGAGAACCTGGCCAGGTGGCATCTCATCCAAACAAAACCCGTAAGCCTTCAGCCTTCCTACAAGGGGCCCGGGAGTTTCCATGCGCCTGGGCTCTCCGAGCGGATTCACCCAACTGATGCATCATACAGATTTTCCCTAACGCATCACTGGAGCTCTGCGTGGCACTGGCCTCTCCTTGTCAGGTTGCTCGTGACCCGGAGGGAGAGGAAATGTGGAGCAAGCCTTCAGGTTGGAAGTGTACGTGTGCGTAGGCTTGGGGAGAGGTCTGAATCTGTCCCAGGGATGAAAGTTGCATTTCTGCTTTTTAAATTTTTATTTTTTATTTATTTTTTTGTCTTGTTCCCTTTCCAGCAAGTCCTGGCAGAGAAACCCTAGGAGATTTCCCAACTCCGCTTAGTTTGGGACGCTTCCTGCTCTAGAACTGCCAGATTCTGTTGTCTGACACATCTTTGAACCTGAACCGAGCCAGAAAATGAGGGCCCTGGAAGTGGGTCCAAGTGAGGGAGCGGATCCCACCCGGCCTGGCCGGCGTCCCCGTGGCACCCACGTGGGGCTTCAGCAGGCCAGCACCCCCTGCCTGCCAGCACGGGGCCCTCTGCAGACACCAGCTCAAAACAGCAAACTTGAGGCAGCTCTTTTGAATGAAAAACGGCCCAGATAATATTGTGAACAAGGATGAACAGCAGTAATAATGGCTTACATTGACACAGCACCTGGACTCTTCTTGCATGTGTGTTCACATGTGCATTTCCGTGTGCTGCCCGAGCAGTTGTACGTTACGGATTCACACACGTGGGGTTTTCTCTGATTTGGGTTCACGAATCTATACAGGCAGAGCCCTAGGGGCTTGCCTGATTCTACTTGTTTTTGTGCAAGAAGCATCAAAAATCACACACCGTTGGAACGTATTCAAGACAAAGGTTCATATATACCATGAAGTGGAAATGAGTAGGGTCAGAAGGCATGGGCTCTGTCGTTATTGTTATCGCCGGCTTTATCAATGACTTTAATTTAGGAGCTGGGCCTGCTTATGGCAATGCCACACCTAGCAGATTAAGCCAAGTTCAGCCACAGGGGCCACACAGCTGCTGCCCAGGAAGTTGCCCACTCGGGGTCTCCCACGCTATTGGCAGGGGGCGTGTACCGTGAGGGGTTTGTGCAACCGACATCCCTGAGGGCGTGAGTCTCACCTCGAGCAGGCGGATCTGAGAGCCAGAGAGAGGCCTGTGACGGGGCCCAGCCGGTCCGCTCAGCTCCTCCTCCCAACCTGCACACAGACACGCAGGCGCTCCTGTCACAGAGAGAGCAGGGCCACGGGCGGGCAGGGAGGGCCGGTGGGCTCCTCCTACACTGTCCCCCAGGGGAGTGTCTGCCAGGATCAGGAGGAGGGGGAAGTCCGCCGCACTCCTCTGTTTATTTTGGGAACTATGCATATTTGTTTACCTCAGCGGAGCTCATTTTGCTGTATGATTATTAGTTCCTATTAATCCATCTCAATAAGGATGTTTGAGTTTACGTCTGCAGGTCATGACGGGAACTCAGATGCAGACACGAATTCTGTGAGGTGCTATTTACAATCAAGCCCTAGACCAGCCACCTGACCAGAGCGCAGACGGCCATTCGGTACAGTCTGATCTGCTGTTTTGTTGGCAGAAATTCCACCTCGAAAATCTGTTCTTTTAAAAATATATATAACAAGGCTATTTTGCCTTGGACCTTTATTTTCACATGCTGATGAATGTTGCAAACCTTACCAAACCACGTGTTATATAAGCTTATATTCTTGGATCCACTGGACATTAAGTAATGTTCGATTTCTGGAACAAAAACTGTATGTGCACCATTGATTAAAAGCCACTGTAACATTCCAGTTGGGACATGAAACTAACACTTTTAATGGTTTTTCAAAGTTACAACAAGAACTATGTTCTTGTATCACTTACAAACAACCTGACATACTGTAATTATGTATCTGTATATTTGAAATTAGGTAAAAATAAAAAGTTGAGCAAAATTTTTGGCATAGGCAGATGCTTTTCCTAATTAAAATTAAATTTTCCCAAGTGAGCTTATACAGCCATTAATTAACATGACACCATGATGTGATGTCTGTCATTTTCTATATTCTGTTAGATACACTTGTATTTTTGTTGTATTATTTTATTGCTATGACCAAGAAGCAAAGTTTATTGATGGTTCTAGGCAAACTTTTTTTTTCTTTTCAGTGTTTACTCATAGACTTATTCATAAAAACGAGGGATTTCTGAATTGTTATGCACCAGAAATACTCTAACAAAATCATACTGGACTGCCAGGGTCTGTTGCTTTTTCCCGGTCTGATGGACATAAGGAGCAGGGCGGGAAAACAGGTCTCCCGTGCAGTCACTCGGCCCTGGCCGGGACCTGCAGCCTCGTCTGGGGGCGGGGCAGGGCTGCCGTGAAGATTTCAGAGGTCAGGACAAGGGCATTTACAAGAACTATGGACACGATTCAAACATGTTTGCTGCTAACTAGTAACAACTCATATTTATTGAGAACGTGCAGTACACCGCACATCCTTCCAACACTTTGTGTGTGTGATGGTTTGCTCCTAAAAGCACTTTAAAGAAGGTAGGAGTAATAACCAACCTCATTTTACAGGTGTGGAAATGGAGGTTCTGAGAGATCAAGTAGCTTTCCCAAGCTCACGCGGTGTACAAGGGAGCTGGGATTTGAGCACCGGCGATGCGGTTTTAAAAGTAGAAAGAAAAGGACAAAAACCTACAGCCGTACAAGTTAGAAGGAGAGAATCTGCAGATGACATGATCTGATTAGTTAGATTCCCCAGGAACACACACACACACACACACACATACACACACACACTAAATCTTACCAGGCTGCAGGACACATGAACAACACACAACAGTTCATTTTGTTTCTATATCCTAGTGCTGCCTAGGAATAGAAATAATTTGTTCTAAATTATTTTTATACTTCTTTTTTTCTCCTTGAATTAATGGAAAAGTGCAAGTATTCTTTGTGAAATACTGTATCTGGTGACTTTACTAGTATCAGAACAACTGTTCAGTGTGAGTCAGTAGAAATGAAGTGGTATTTAAATATTTAGCCCATCCGTGAGAAATGAATTAGCTATTCTCTTAATGTCTCCAAAAATAAAAGAAAAAACAAAATATGGATATGAAATAGTCTAAGAAAGAATTCTATCCCAGACTTTATTATTTTGCTTCACAAATGTACCGATTTCATTTTTTTAAAGTACAGAGATTAGACTCTGATTTTATCCTGAAAGATCACAATGATAAAATAGAGTTAAACACCAAGCAATGCAAATTTATGAAAGGCTAGGTGAGTTTCAGATCTTAGTTTCTTTATTCATGAAGTCACCAGTGGTCTGTGACATAATTATTATGAAGTGAGTCTGAATAACTTTCACTGAATTATACAGGTGTTATTTTTAATTGCAGTGATCTTCCTGGCTTATCATCTTAAAAATAACAAAAACAAACTGTTACATGGGAAACATCACAGATAAAAGCATAAAAAATCAGCCATTTGACTTAAGTGAATGGAGCCCAAAAGGAAATTAATGCCTTTGCCTGAAATGGAGGAATTACTATGCGTGTCTAAGAACCTGGTCAGTATCTCTCTGGTTGTTCAGTGAGGTGGAAAAGGCCAAATGTAGAAATAGATATTTCTCAACTCAGCCTAGGCAATTATTTTACTTCTATCTGGTTTCACGTATTTTATTAAGACTTTTAGTAAACAGTATACATATTCTTATTAAACATGGATTGAGACTTTTATAATTGAAAAAATTCAGTGACCCACAAAGCCACAATTTTGCTGCTTTGCATCAACATAACACTCCCCAGAACCTACACTCTACTGGCTACCACTTGTCTTCTCCATAACAAGTCCAGCGACTTGCCTCTCCATCCCAGTAAATGACTCTAAAGTGTGTATTTCCTAAGAATATAACTTATATAGACTTACTAATTAGAATAGAGTGATTTTTCTATATCTTTGGACCAGAATAATACTTTTGAAACATTAACATATGTCATTTTGCTTCCTTGATCTTGTCCATGGGGAAATGATAACAAGGCTGAATGTAAATTAAGAAAAATAATTTCCTGGCTTTATTTTTCTTAAAAAGTCCAAGTTTTTGGACTTCCTTTTCCAGTCTAGGTTATAGTGAGTCCCAAGAGATAATTGCTCCTACCCTGAAAGGCAAAAGTAAGATCATCTATAAAATCATAGATTTTTATAAACTATTGGTTAGTGTTGGATGCACAGAAAGCTAACTAAGCTGATTTTCAGAAAATAATGGGCTCCTATTAGGAAAGAGAAGCCAGCAACTGCAACCACCTTTGGTGGAGCGGCCTTAGGATCGGGGGAGCCCGTCCCGGGTGGGGTTGAGCAGAATGAGCAGGACTCCGAATGGATACAAATGTGCTAGATCGAGAGCCTGGAACCCCAGAGCGTCCTGGGCACACAGAGGGTACGAACCCATTGGCCATAAGCATTACTTATGGCCAAACAAGTCCATGGACCTTGTTTCCCAGAGATTGGACATGGAACAGGGCCCCCGACACACACAAGACACTTGCCGAGTGGGACACAGCGGCACCCGACTGAAAGAAGAGGGGAGGCCAGGGGACCTGAGCGAAATCGTTCAAAGTCCACCAGTTTTTCACAAAATGCAAAGCTGCGTCTCAGATACAGAGGAGCCGAGTTTCTGAAGGGTTTGGGGGTGTGTAGAATTAAAATACAGGGCGAGAAGAGAACCAAAAGTAGGGAAGAGAAATGTAACGGACTGTTACCAAGTTCCTACAACGGTTGTAGAGAACTGTATGTTATTTGAAGTATATAATACATAACATATAGTAGATAATACATATAACATGCACAATGCAGAGTATATTATTTGATGTGTAAACAGCATATTATCTGAAGACAGTCTGTGATAAATTACAGGTATAGATTATAATCGTAGAGTAACATAAATAGCACAAAGAGATGTATCTAAAAGTTGATATGAGACATAAAACTGACTATGAAAGTTATGTGTGTTTCCCAAATGATTCTAGGAAAGGAAGCAGAAGGAAAGGACAAACAGGATGTTAAAAGAGAGGCAGACAAAGTGATAGCAATGCTACATTAAATGTAAATGGACCAATAATTCAATTAACAGGTAAAGATTCTCAGACTTGATAAAGGCACAAGAAACCAAATCTATGATCTTGACAAGGAAAACACTCAGATGTAGACTGTGGCAGAAAACTCTAAAGGAGCCTTACAACCCAGGCACCCACACACATGTGTGGTCCCCACTCCTGGACGGTGAGGGGTGACTTGCCTCAAACCACAGGCCACAGCAGAGATCACGGGGTGCGCACAGAAGACTTGAAAACACTGACGATGGCCCTCACCTGACTGGTGTTTCTAGGTGATACGCAGGTATTTTCAGTAGCATTTCCTAGTGAACATGGAACGTTCGGGTCCACATGGTTTCACTGGTGAGTTCTATCAAACTTCTGAGGAAGACAGACTGCGGACTTGAAGACACTCTTTTGGGAGACAGAGGACAGTCCGTTGCCCACCTTGCCTCCTACAGAAGCCTTAACGCACCAGGTCAGACACAGACACTATAAAGAATCACCGCCGACATTGCTCATAAATACACATGCAAAAAAAATCCCTAGTGACATACCAGCAAATCAAACCCAGCAGTACATAAAAAGACTTGTACGCAGGAGGAGAAAAAACTCCAAGAACTGATTTTGGGTGCTGACGCACAGAGTGACCAAGCCTCCTAGGCCTAAAGGAGCCATTATTCTGCTCCTGCAGTTTCCCCGTGGGGAGACCCAAGGCTGCGGGACCAGCTCTGTTGACCAGCAGAGGTCTCCCGGAGAGGGACTGAAGGCAGACCCCGTGCAGCCAGGGTGGGGAGGGGAGGGCAGCAGCCAGGGACTCGAGGAGCCGGGAGACTCCAGCGTTGTCACTTCTGTGTCCAAACGAACGGCTCCTGGAAGTCTGCTTGCCAGCTCTGTGGTCAATAATCTCTCTGAGAATCTTTTCCTTTCTTTCAAGCCAGAAAAGCCATTGATCTCCCTGTAACTCGAGTTAAGTGACGTTTTCAGGGAGGGAAGCTGGAAACAGCCTTTTTTGTCACCAGTTGCCGCCGAATCAGAGACAATTCTGAAGGGAGGGAGCAAGACATCGGTTCTGGCCTCACGTTCATGACTCATTTTCAACAGAGCAGAGTTAACGCTGAAGGAAGATGAACAGCAACCCCCGGCTGTAACGAACACGTCACACGCCTGACGTCTCGCTCCGCACGCTGCCCGCCCTCACACCGCTCTCATCGGAGACGACAGCATTGGACTGTGTCCCGGGGTGATGGCCAGCCCCGTGCGCCCACCTGTGCGCCAGATGTGTGCCCCCCACAGCCCCCACCGCAAGAGGCTCTCCCTTCGTCTGCACGGGGGCGTCTCGTACCCGGCAGCCCAACACGAGCCCGTCCACGCTGCTGCTCTGCCACCTCCTCCTGCCCACGTGTCCAGCGTCCCTTCTAACTCTGTCTTTCCAGAGCAGCTTCCAGGCCAAGTGCACAAGCCACTTCTTTCCTCCGTGTTTAAAAAAATAAAGATTTAGAAGTGGGATCAGTGGTGGCGTTCGAAATTCATTTTTGTTTTCAAACGTGGGCAGTGGCCCATGGAGAGGGGCCGCACTTCATTTTCTGGTGGGGTCAGCTGTCGGGGAGAGAACAGTTAGGTTTTTGAAGTCCTCATGAATCTACTCCAAGTCTCTTGAAATTATTAGACCATGTCTATTTTTAAACCTTATTTAATAGAAATCATCAGTTTTTCATGTGAAATGAGGCGTGTTCGTTCGCACACGTCTGCGCCTCAGGCCGGGAGGGAAAGTGGCACAGCAGACAGACCCTGGGAACTGGGAGATCAAAGAGTGACGTCACGGGAGCCCAGGTCTGGGCGTGGAGGGCCAGGTGCGTGCCAGATGGACGGAGCGATTAGGATACTTTGCTGCTACCCACAGGCAGGAGAGCCAGAGGGGACCCGGCTCCACGCGTAGACCCCCACGGTCGGAGTTGCTGGCAATTTGCTGGGATTACCCCGAATGCCTTGCTTAAATCCGTCTCTGATCACGTTACCCCGTGCGTCCATGCGAGTCCTTGGACCAAATCACGGTGCAAAGTTTTAAAATGAGCCGTGACTCCCATGTCAAAGGTATGTAAGCAAGACGGCTAGACGCGTCCCTTCTAGATTCCCAAGGACTAATGTCAGGGCTGCGTGATTCCATGGGTTTCGTTTTAAATGCACAACACTAAGTGTGTTATGAGTGCAGTGATAGTAGAACAAGCAGCAACTGATGCAGCGGCGGGCACTAATGTAAGTGTTCCACCCACCCCACCTCACCGAGGGTTCGCACCAGTGGGACGCGGGAGGCGCTGATATTATACCATTTTGAAGACAAGGGGAAGGAAAGGCTGAGAGGCGAGGGGTTTCCGACGGTGACCGAGTGGGGATCCGGGGCGCCTTGACGCGGAGAGCCGGGTTGTTCGGCTCTGGGGTGCCTGTGGCACACACTCGGGGTGGGGCTGTCGGGTGTGCACTCGTCTCACTAGGAGGTGGCACGTTCTCCGTAATGTCCGTTACGTACACAGTGCTTCAAAGTCGGAGCTGGCCCGAGACCCTGATAAAGTGGATCTGAGTGCATCGTTTTACCTCGTTCTTCACGCCACTGTAATACCCGTAGGATCCCATTGGATTTGCGCTCCTCGAACATCGTCACGAGACACAACCTCTAAAATACTGAGGAAAGGCCACTCGTCACGTCATTCTTGAAGAATAAAATTCGACTAAAGAAATCTGCATGTGTGCGCTCACGATTCATTACTTATCAGAACAATATGGTGCGGGACTTCATGCAGGGCAATTCTGAAATATTAATGACGGGTAGAAGCCAGAAATTTCCAGTCATCTCGTTCCATGACTACACCATCCACATGGCTACCCGTGGTCTTTCAAGTTCAAGTGGACTCCCTTCTGTGCCGAAGGAAAGCATCAAATACAAATATTTTCAGACGAGCCGCCCGTCTCCAATTATACGTTATTTGCCTAGCCCATGATACTTGTAAATCTAAACCTAAAATATGTGCTAAACACCACACATACGCAGGTCCACTTTGAAACTCAGAACGAATGACGGGAAGTTGGCGCAGAACGGAACCCAGTGCCTCCCCTGACACCCAGCCCGGCACACAGGGGGGGTGCAGAGAGGAAACGTCTTTCATTTTAGGTTTGCGTTATTGTTATCCCACCCAGCGCAGAAGGCACTGCAGACCACAGTCTGCTACGGCGTCCACCCCGGGCCAGTCCCCAGGGGCGGGAGACTTTAGTTGCAGGGCGGGGCTTCAGGCGGTTCAGCAGGCCTCGGGTTGCTGGGGGCGGCCCCCAGGATTTCCGATCTCCCGGGACTGGGTGGGCCCTGAGAACGCGTCTCTCTGACAAGTCCCCGGTGACGCAGAGGGAACCTTGACCAGCGCTGGTGTGTGGTACCGGGAACCCCTGCTGGGGTCCGAGGGGGAATCTCCCGGCCTCAGGTCTTCTCCCTCCTCTGGTGCTTCCCGCTGTTGGTGTTTTTATTTCTGTTGGTCCCTTTCAGCCCCCTTTCCCGTCCTCATTCTGTACTGGCTCATCTCTTTTTGTGTCTGGTTCGGGGGACGGGTCGTCACTCACGTGGTCCAGGCTGTTTTGCTCTGGTTAGTACGGGGCGGGGCGGGGGGCGGCCGTCACTGCCCCAGGCAGGACGGGCCAAACCCGAGCTTCCCCGAGCACACGGCTCCCCACCGCTGATGGGGAAGGTTGGCTGGAAGGCCTCCTCCTGCCCCAGGCCCGTCATGGCCGGGGCCCTCCCTGGAGTAAGGCCGGAAGGGTCGTCAGTGTGGCAGAGTGTGAGCGCCAGGACTCCCGAGAGGGTCCGCCTCGCTGTAGGGCCATGGCCACAAGTTAGGAGGGAACAGCTTTGGTCTTCCCCAGGGACAGCCTGCTCGTAGAGAAGCGGTGGCCTTCCTGGGCGGGGAGACCCTTGTCCTCGGTCCTGTCAGCCTTTACCATGTGGTCATTAGCCTCTTTGCTGACCAAGGGGCACAAGACCCTTCACCACCCTACTCCTTCAAGCTCTCCAGGTGCTGGCAGGCCAGTCTGCCCCTTGAGTCTGAAAGGCACGTACACCGTCAGAGGCCTCACCGTGGCCTTGGGACACGCCGGGACTTCTGCCTGGGAGCTCACCCTGACCCGCTTCCACCCGGGAGCTGGGGTCTTTCCTTCCATCTCAACTCACTCACTGCCAGAGAAGCCCCACCCTGAACACCTGACCAGACGCCCCCTCTGGGCCCTGCCTTTGTCCCTTGTGCCCTTCCACTACTGCAGCGACCACGATTTCCAATGACACCTTTCAGTAACTAGCACTCAACAGATGCAACGTGACTGACGGACGGGCTGTTGATCTGCACAGGGACACACAGGCCGAACGCACGGAAATAGCGATGCACTTTTCCATTGCATTCGGCTGGCAAGTCTGCGCAACTCCCAAACCACGCAACACAGTCGCCGCAGATCTGGACGTGTCCCCCTGTCAGGAAGTTGTTCTCGCAAACACGTATGCTCTTCTATGAGAAGAACCAGGGATGCTGGGGTCCCTGCTGGCTGTGCGGCGTCTCTCTTAGGGCCGGATTTCCTCTGAAGACGCTGTGAGCGCCATTCTCCTGCTACTCCCTGCTTCCCCTCTACGCGACTGGATTTGAACTGTGGGTGTAAAGTCCCCCTTTTCTGCCTCCCTTCTTCTGCTGGGGCGTTCATCACTGTGGAGTGAATCTTTCCCAGCTTCTCTGTTCTGACCTTCATCCTGTTACGTGACTTGCACTGGTGCTTCTGTGGATAATTTCGTTTCCTTCTTTGTCTTCTCAACAAGCAGAAAGTCCTTCAACTATCGAGTCTTTCTCAGGAATCTGCTCCTTCCAGGAGGAGAGGAAAGAAGTGGCACAATTGCGGGGCCTAAGCCGGTGATGGTGCAGTTGGTAAACATCTAGCAACGGTTGGGCTGCAACAAGGAACAAGACGTCTCCCACCAAGAGGACACACCAGTGTCCCCAAGGGGTGAGGAGTGACTGTCATACTGGGGAAAACCCCCTCTGGCCGTTAACGGTCTGAATTTACGGAGAACATGAGGTAAGGAATGTTTTAAGTGTCCTTTTCTTCATCGTACGTAACGACTCTCATGGCCGGTTCCCAACGAACGGCTTCATTTGTCGAGTGGCCGGAGAGAAGGCACCCAAGGGTGGAGCTGTCCCGGGGAATCTCACGCGTGTCTTCAGGATCACCGAGGGTACAGAATTGGGGAACCTCTGCCCTGCAATGGTTTTACAGCATTAAACAAGTTTTTAAAAACCTTTTTAGGAAGTGAATAACCACCACGGAGGGGAAGGCACTTCCTTGGCCCCCCGGACACCCCTACTTTAAGTGGGTGCAGGAAGGGCTGGGGCTCGGGAGTGAACTTGCTTCTACGAGGACGTGCACGAAGACTCACCACCACTAAAGGCAGTTACTAACACCTCCCTCTGTCCTCTGCCCGAGGCGCGATGTGAAGACATGAACAGTAAAGATGCCCCTGTACCCTCATCACGGTGGCACTGCAGCATCCGAATGCGGGGAAGGTCTGACGGGCCTTCATCGAAACCCGCCCCGAGCCACTGGCCTGGCCGTTGACCGTGACTTCCCATCCTTCTCTCTTCGCGGAGCCTTGAGTGGGGGTCCCTGATAGAGCATGTTGACAAACGTAATTGCTGTTTTAAATTGCAAATAATAGATGCTATAGTAATTGTCTTCAAGAACAGTCCCTGAATTCACTTGGGTGTTCACATTTCTAAGTAAGCATTTTTTTAAAGTAAAAAAATCCCACAATTCTTATACTACTCTTTCATTTGGGTTTATTCTCGATGACCTGGTGTTGGAAACTTGGTATTATTTGTGGGTCATGGGAAGCTGAACCCACAGTTCTGGGAAAGCATTCTCACCCCAGTGTGGCGGCTTTGTGTTCAGAAATATTCCTGAGGGAAGGTTTAAAGACGTCAGCAGATCTCGTAGAAGTGGCACGATGCTTCAAAACAGACCTGGCCCTCTGCTCTCCCTTTTGCTAGACAGAGGGACTAAGGGAGAAGCCCAAACTTTTGTCTCACTGAGCCTGAGGAAGCATTACATGCAGGGGTGTCCATCCCGCGGCCCAGGGCGGCTATGAATGCAGCCCGACGCAAAATTATAAATTTACTTATAAACCTTCTCTTTTGCTCATCAGTGTCCATCAGTGTGTGTGGCCCAGAGACGCCGGCAGGTTGGACACCCCCAACTTGAGTAATTCTGCACACCACGGTCTCTTAGCTTCATGAAGATGGCAGGCAGCCTCGCTGGCCGTCCATCCGGACTGGGCATCGCTGTCGCACGCACTTGGACCGTCACGGAAACGTCCGAGATGGTCTCACTTCCAAACACAGGGTGTTTTATCATCTGGCAATGGACCTATCAGGGAGCGTGCTGATTTCTAAGCCCTGGCCGTGGCTGCATTTTTGGCCGTGACCCACAGCATGTATTTTAGAATCTCGACACTGGCCTCGCTTGAGCCAAAATTTCTCAGGCGGTTCGAGTTGATTAATGAAGCACCGGAGCAGGGTAGGGAGGAGCTGAAAGTGTGCTCCCGCCAAGTACAGGACACGCGTTACTCCTCTTCTCCTCCAGTCCAGGCTCTCAAGAGGAATAGCAAATTCTCTTACTATAAAAAAAGTGCATGTTAGTCATAAACATGTCTCCAACCCTAATAAGTGTTTATCAGCTGCAAGTGGCTTGGGCGGGGCCGGTCCCATGCGGCTACGTGAGCAGTGCATACCTGGGAAGGGAGATGCTACAGCCGAGCACTCTGATGAGGTGCTCGCCCGAGGGCCCTGTGGACCCGCCAGAACCCACGGAACTCCACGTCGCCTGATATAATAGGTCCTAAGAAGTTCGATTGTGTAACTTCCTATACCAAATTCATGAAAGTTCTTCTAGTTGATCAACTCGCAAGGTAAAAATTGTTTAAATAAAGTGTAGCCTATAGTCTAATATTAAATATTACACAATACAGGCAAAGAAACCCATATACAGAACGAAAATACTAAATGTAATATTGACCTCTGAACCACTAAGGAAAGGTGGTGAGATCTGCCTCTGACCTTTACTCCTGTCTCCCCCTCCCGTTGCCCACAAGGCACTAGGTCCTTAGCCCCCACCCCTCCCCCACCCCCGTGTGGATCAGTCAAATCCGTACACGCCCACCATAAACCCCTTTTGTGTAGAATATCGGAATCCAAGGTAACTTGTTAGAACTGCCGATCATAGTCTGAGCCTTTACTCATATTTATTCCCTCATCTTCCCTCTTTTTCCCCCCTCACCTCCTCCTCTCTTTCTTGTAAGATATTGGGCTTTCCAGGTGGATGGAGTGGATTTGAGCCCTGGCTCTGTGGGCGGGTTAGTGGACTAGCCTTTCTGATGCTAGTTTCCTGGTCCGAAAATGACAACAATATCACCTAATTCGAAGAGCTCTTCTGAAACAATGTCTACAGAGGGCAGAGCACCAAGAATATATCTTAAAATAAGCTACTATATTGCTATGTAACAAATCTATTTGTAACACTATTTTGATAGCTACTTCGGTATGACTAATTTTCTCTGTAAGCCTCTGAATTTTATTTTGTGGGGGTTGAACCATCATCCCCTTCACATGGCGGAGGGGTGTGGGCAGGAAAACAGCGAACATCTTAAATGTGAGGAAACACACTGAAGCTCTTCTCGTCTCTGAAGGACCCGGTGCTTCTAAAAGATCTGCCCCAAATCCACCAAGTAGAAGTTATATTTGACTAAGAAGTGAGAACTGTACAATTGATATAACCTATTTCTCCGCCCGGCTGCATTAAAAAAAAAAAAAGGACAATTCTAAAGACTGAACCGAACCTCCATGTGTCAGAAACGTTGTCCCCCGGACCTTGACATTTGACAGCTGTGGTCCGGGTGATGAGTTCCTACCCCTTGACTATATTTAGTTTCAAATATTAGTTACAAATAAACTCAGCCTTAGTCCCAATTTCGTCTTCTTTTGAGTTTCTTCCTCCAAGTACACAGGGAACAACCCACAATGTTGGAATATGATTGAATACATTACTGGGGAATGAATTACATCCATACTTTTCAGATGATAAAACAGGCAGCAGAAGCAATAGCTGGCCCAACACCTGGGACCTGAAATTTAGACTCAGCCTGTTCCCCCCTCAACAACAGCCGCCGTAGCCCACACGGCGCCCACTTCCCGAGGGGCCCTCTGCGCGGCGGTCGGCGGCGACCCCACCGCAGAGCCGCACGGTGGGAGAGCCCACCAAACACGTCTGGGTGCAGGAGGAGGGGCTTTCTGAGAACGTCTGTTTTGTGACAGTCACGGTTGTCACGTAACTATGATTAATTGGCTCTTTGTCACCAACAAGCCTTTCAGTGCTGAGACGGTGGCAGAGATGAATAGTGAAAAGACTTCATCATTCTGAAAAGCTGCAGTTTTAAAGAATGCACAGTTCAGGACGGAAGAGGGGAGTGGGCTGAATTATGGGCAAACTGCAACTTGACCAATATTGTTTTTCATAATAATTACTCCTAAAGTGTCAGCCACATTTTTCTTCTGGCACCGAAGCCATATTTCTCTGAAGCAACAGTAAATTATTTTCTTTCTTGTCCTCACTCACTCAAGTCGGGTGGGGCTGACTGATTCGAACCCAAACCCACCGGTTTTGGTGCACGCACCCCCCTTGCCTACTCCTGAGCTGCTGTGGGAAGCGGTCTGGGCAGAAACTTCCTGCTGGTTCTTGCCTGGTCATTTTTAGTACATCTGATGGAGTTCCTTTGGTCAAGAACTTTCAGCTTTAAATATAAAAAGAAGATCAGAAGATGCCTTTTTATTACTTACATTTGGGAAGGTGCATTTTATGAACAGAAAGGGAGCCCCTTTACTCAGTAAGGGACCCGGAATCACACTGTGGGTCTGGGGGAAAGGGCGCAGTGGCGTGGTCGCACCCACACAATGAGTCCTCTCACGCCCTTCCATACTGCCAGTACCCACAGTTATTTGAAGGTCAATCGAATATAGTTTTCACATATTTAATATCTTAATATTTGCACAAATTTTTTCTAATCTGAAAATCATAACATCAAAGAACTAAGCAATCACCTTATAGGGTTAAGTAAAGTGGGCTAATCACGTTCATTCTCTTCCTTGTAACTCATTAAATATTCCACAACAGTTTGTGAATAGTTTGTGAAGACATCTACAGAAAAGGCTGACAGGTGGTCATGCTTAAAACATTGTACAGTTACCCACACCTAACGATCACCAGCAGCTCTTTGGCCACAGTTTTTCTCGTACCCTTCTAGTGGAAGGGAGCGCACCCCCTAGTGGGACTGTCACTAGTGGGAGCCCCCTAGTGGGGCTCCGGTTCCTCTGGGTTCTCGCAGGTTTGAGGCTGCGAGAACCCAGCCCTGGCCCTGAAAGAACAGACGGGGTATAAATCCCTTGGTTAGCCATTTTCTTGAGTTTTTAAACAAATACTGCTACACCGTGGTTTTGATCTGTATTTTGCCCTTGAGAAATGGAATGCCAGTGGGATGTCCTCTTTATTTTGCAAGTGGCTGTTTTTTTTGCTTGAGGTTACGAGCTATTTTCTCTGTCTTTAACATCTCTTGCTGATGGCTTCTGGTCAGTTTTCCTAACTGCATGATTGATTGAGCCTTTAAGTGTCTGCATTTATACTTTGACTTATTTCTGGAAAATTTTCTTAAATTATGGTTTTAAATCCCAGTTATGTTCCACCTTTATGTTTTTTCATCTTCAGATATTCCAACTATAGAAGGCTTGGATCTTCTTTGTCTGCTTTCTACACCAATCACATTCTTCCTGGTAATTTTACTTCTTCTTTTATTGTCATTTTCTTGTCTGTTTTTATGTCTTTCCTTAAAAACTCTCCCTTTATTCTTCAAACTTATTTTCTCGAGTATGATCTAATTCAGTATAAATAAATTGTTATATGTATTTTCTATTTATACTGTTCTTTTCCCTTAAGTTCAATTAACATTTATTTGCCACTTACTTGTTATTCTATGTTTTTTCTGACTGTTTGAATATATGACCTGAACCTTTTTTCATGTGTAATAATTCTTGTTCAAGGACCTGGATTAGGGTTTGATGTTATGTTTCCCTGTGTTGTTTTTTTTTTTGTCTCTGGGTTATTGAAAGTATTGTTCTCAGCTCAAATGTTTTGAGTCTCATTTTCTGTATTCTTGCTTTGATAATGCTTTGTTTGAATATCAGCAGTCATCAGCTGCTTATTTCATAAAGTCTTACTTTCCTAGATTAGCGATAAAACTGTTCCCTGCATGGCGGCGATGTACTGTTGGGAACCGCACCTCTTGCTTTGAGAACGCCCTCTCCTGGTACTTGGGTGAAGTGCGAATTCCTTGCTGGTCCTTTTTTTTTTTTTTTTTTTTTTGCAGAGAAGGGATATGATGTGCTTATTCTGTGATTTTCTTTTGTTTCTTCAGGATATGTAATTCCCACATTTTGCTTCCTTCTTGTCCTTTGTCACAAAATCTAATGGGCAGCCCCGTCGTCCAAGTCCTCCCTTCTGCAGGCCCCTGCCTCTGGGTGAATTCTCTTTTATTCCTTCTTTTCAAACAGTACCAAGTGTTTTCAATGTGCCAGGTCTCAGTCTTGTTCCTAGTGACCATGCAGGTTGGGACTTTCTCCTCCTGAGTGTGACCTTGTCAATGTTCAGGAGATCCTTCACTTCCCCATCCAGTTTCCCACACAATATTTGCGAATATTTTTTTTTGATCTGCTGTGGGTGGGTTTTAGACGTGGCTTTCCGGGTGTGGGTGTGGGTGTTCATCTACCCCCTTATATGTATTGGCACTGTGAAGTTTGTCAACAGGCTCTCATCTGCCGCTTGGATTCTCGATGCATGGATTCGCAGGGCCCACTGGCTGATTTCTGTGCTTTTCAGAGGCTACCTGGAAAGATTTAAGTATAAGTGGCTTCCAGTAACACACAGGAATGTGACAGCTTTCCTCCACTTTGTGGATGAAGACAGTTTTCTGAGTGAGTATAATCTTGTTTGAATGATAGATGTATATACCCATCTTTATTTGTTTATATTAAAATGTTCATAATGTTTTGTGTGTGCTGTCTTTCATTATATACCCCATCTGGCACCCAAGTCTAATTGTACCCCTCTAAAAATTATCAAGGTTGCTCTTGTCTAATGCTTTATGTGGAGTCTCATTTTCTTTTGGGATCATAAATAGAAACCATAAGTAAAATCTGGTAGAAGTAAAACAAACAAACAAACAAACAAAAAACCAAAACCCAACCCTGAGGACAAACATCAACAAGAGAAAGACTCGCTAAGCCCGGCCATGGCCGTGTCCAGGACCGGCGGCCGCCCTGCCTGGTGGCGTCTCCACTACATTCCTCGCTTACTCCTCACAGAGAGGCTGCTGGTTTTTTCCTAAATAACGTAAAACGACTAAATCCTAAAAGCTGAGGAATTATCATTGATTTCTCACACTGGGGATGAACTCCTAGGAGTGTCGGGTAGAAATCCAGGCTTTCCTTCCTTCCTTCCGTGTATTTATATATTCTATATTTTTAGACACATAAAACTATCAAAAAAAGATTCTGTATCTGATATGACCAAAGCCCCTGAAAATGGTGAAACACTGACATTTTATACTTCCTGTATGTAGGCTGCAACTCCTTAAATTATGTCATTACCCTTCCACTCTACCTGCGGAAAATGCCGTAAAAACCGGCCTTACTGCTCGGTGCCCTAACGTGGGCTGTGTTGCACACAGCACCACCTCCACGTGTGACTGGCACCTTCTGGACACTGGGCATTGCCGGTATCAGACCCAGTGCTTTAAACATGCATTTAGACCGTGTGCCGCTCCCAGAAACGTGTGTGTGGAAAACCACGCCCCAGCATGGCGATACGGAGAGGGTTCTCGGGCAGCCAGCACCCACGCAGCTCTCGTCGCCACAGATCTCTGGGGTCCATGTTCGCAGACCGCAGATACGCCCCCACCGTGTTTGCCACCAGTGTGGTGCTGTCAGGGCATTTGCTCGGGTTACAGGCATCTTGCGACTCCGGGCGTAAAGAATGGGCGTGTGTGTTAGTTTGGGGTTGGGTACAGGGACACCATTAGTATATATGGAAAAGCTCTTGTGTTATTTGCATAACCGGGACTATAAAAATAAAGTTCTGCCCCTTTATTCTCTTCTTTTGTTTTCGCTCATTGGCAAGGGCTCATAGCTATTTTGGGGTTTTTAACGACACTGAAAACACCAGAAGTAAGTAGGTGTTGGCGCGCCGTGCAGCTGCGCAGGCCTCCGATACTTAGGGCTGTGTGTGCGTGTGCTCATGTGCTTCACGGAAACATCGCGGTGCTGAGCATCGGGGGCCAGGATCGAAGACCTGACGTGGTTTCACTAGCGCCATCTTTACGACACTAGGCAGACGCTGCTGTCAGCCGGCGGTGCACACGCGGAAACCGAGACTCGGAGTTTGAACACGCTACAGGACCACGGACAGACGGGGTCAAACCCACGGTGCCTTGCCCCACTCTGCCTCCCTCGGGCCAGACTGTGGGGAGCTCGGCCGATCAGCGGCAGAGATACTCCATGGCAAAAAAACACCAAGTTAGCCAACAACAGAATACCCACATTCTTGCAGGTTACACCACGGGCCTGTGGGACGTCCGCTATGGTGAGTGTGCCGGGGTTACTCGGTTTGCCATCTGAAATCACACGCGGCCTCCGCTTCCCTCACTTGGTTCGCAAACCCCTGCCTTGCTTCCCACATCCCGCACCCAGGCACGGGCCGCTGGCACTTGGGCCTCTGGTGGCACGGCTGAGCGGGACATTGCTGGAGACTTCCCGGAGCTAGTGTGTGTCTGCAGGGAGGGGTGTTAATGGCACACGGCTCTTGCCAAGGGCTGGCCATGAGAGGAAGCGCCTGTGTGACCGACGTCCGGATCTGACTGTGGGTGACGAGGAGACGGCTGTCCCTGCTAGACCCGTCCAGGCAGAGCGGCTGGGCAGGCGGCAGCCCGTGGGCCCACCCTGGCCGCCCGGACACGGTGCTGGTAACGCTGCCTCATCAGACACCAGAGGTCCTGGGTAGACGTTGCGCTGACAGGGCACACGAGAGGCGAGAACGAGGAGCGTCCCACGCAGACGGCACCACACGCACCTTACACAGGCTTCCCGTTGTCACAGAGCTCGCCGACTCCCAGGGCCGTGGCGGTGCGGGGGGTGAGGGGGCGTCTCACCAGGAGAGGGCGGGCCACGGGGGCTGGTGTCCCGCCAGATTGTCCGGGAGCCAAGACCACGGGAACCGCGAGCAGTGGAAAGGCAGGCCTGAAACGCCGGGTGAGGATGTTCCGTGAGAACTGCTGACTTGCACGGGTGCAGAGAAGTCCCACGCTCTGCCCGAGGCGTGACTTCTGTCTCCCGGCTCCCATCATTTACATGCCAGACTCCTGTGTGCAGTGACCGTTAAGAGAAATCTCTGTTTGGCTCGCTTCATTGTTATGGCTCTGTTCCTGTTCGTAAAACTTTGTAGTTATTCCTTAAGTCAGCATTTTTATGCAACACTGACTTGGAGCATGAATACATTTTGAGAGGCAACACCTCTTGTTTCCATAGCAACAAATGAAAGGCATAAATACTGGTCCCTTTGGCACCTTCTGCCTCCAGCACGGGCAGAGGTTAGCACCCTGAGGCTGTGCTCTGCTCTGCACCCTGAGTGGGGACCAGGGCCGGGGTGCAGAAGGGACGCTCCCTGTCTGGAGGACCTGTGGAGACCTCGGGGTGGGAGCTGGACTGGGGCCACGTGTGGGAGGAGACAGCAAAGATTTCGAGCCTGGGAGTGACAGGCCAGAGTGACATTCGAAGAAGACCCACTGGCCACAGGGAGAAAGGGGAGTCTGGAAAGCTCCGTGGTTCTGCAGTTCCCGAGAGGAGGCGCCATGCGAGCGCAGCAGTCGGGTACTTGGCTTCACAATCCCCTGACCCCCCCCCACTTGTGTCCCGGGCTTGAAGCATTCTCCAAACTCTAGGCTGGAGTGAGTTTCCATTTGAAAACCCCGTGCCTCATTAAAACTTAAGTTGTATTTATTACCAAGGACATAATGAAAATCAAACTTTAACGTAACTTCTCTTCTTAGAAATGAGGCATTTCCAGGCTCTTTGGCTGATTCTTGGTCTCCTTACTTACACCGCCAGGGAATATGTTAATGGGCAGTTTGGTGGTGGGAAGTACACTGTTTCCAGAACAAATGAGTGTGTCCGTGTCCATGTGTTCTAATGTGCATCATTCGTTCAGTAAGCTGTCAAAGGCTGGGGCTGGAAGGTCCGCTCTTCACATCTGACTCACCTTGGCTGCACCAGTGTGGGCCACAAGCAGAAATGGGACCATAGTGACCAAGTGAAGGTTTGGCGATCTGCATGTGTAGAGTTGGCGCCTGGCCCACTAGTGTTCTGCTTCAGAACACAAAGATGCACACGTCCCTCCGAGCCAGGAAGGCAGAAGTCGTCAGTCAACACAGGAAGCTTCGCTCCTGCTTCCGCCACAAGGTCTCCCCCATCGCACGTGACTGCCCTGCGCGGACAGGTCGGGCACCCAGAGGCTGGGCACTGGGGACCAGCATCGTTGTGGGTGTGCCCACGTGGGAATCACAGACACGCAGCGCGGTCACTTGTGAAGGGCACAGCTCTGTCCTGGGAGCGCCGATGTGCTGTGAGCCCGAGAAGCGCTGGCCCCCCTTTTCCGAAGAGAAGACGAAAAATGCCGCTTTTTCTTCGACCGTTTAAATACATAAAACTTTAGGGTAAGGCATTAAATGGTAAATATAATGCCATAGATACCTTGGGGTTATACTTATGTAATAAAATATGATATAACACACTGAATTTACTGAATTCGTTATATAGACACTAAATAGAATATAAAATAACATTAATTTACTGAAGTTGGTCCCCCTGACCCCCTGACTTCTGCTCCGTCAGCACACATTTTGGGGATCTGGCTAAGGAAGAGTCGAGATGGTCTACTTGAGCTCTGTGGGACTTGCCCACGTGGTTTGTGGTTACTTTCACGTGGAATTTTTTCTAGCAAGGCTCCGCAAGCTCAGGGGTGGCTGAGCTGAGCTGATATTCAAGCCGCCTGACTTGAGACGCTGACCGTCTGACCCGGGGCTGGGTTATCTTTCCTACATGCGGCGACCTGCTCACGGGCCTCTGATTCCTGGGCTCGGAAGCAGATATTCCCTCCGAGTCACGGGTCAGCCACAGGCGGGCTCCACCACACCCCCTTCCCACTGACCCTGCTTTGCACCGGTCTCTGCTCTGAGCTGCCCTCCGTCAGCCATCTGGTCTAGTCCACACTGATTCTGGCTCATTATTGCCTGGAACACCCATGTTCACAAAGCTAACATCAAACTCAGAAAACCAATTCAGAAGGGCCATCTGTTCATAGAGTTTTAAAGATGTTACTACACTTGAACACATCAACCATCTCCTGCATGGAAGTATGTGAAAGTAGCCCTGATTAGAACAACCTTGAATATTTACCTATTTTAAATATTTATCATTGACAATAGTTACGATGGCATAGGAAACTTTTTGAAAGTAGCAAAAATAAATTAAATTTTGATGAATCATGCTATACCAAAATAAATTCTCATATATTGACTTGACAGAAAATGACATTATAAAGTCATTGACATAGGAAGAGATGAACCAAGAGTGTGCAAGCGAAAAAAGAAAAAATACAGGGCGGAGCAAAAGTAGATTTACGGTTGTAAGTATGCAACACACAGAGTTTATTCTTGGATTGTTCATCGGTCATTGCTCCCATATGAACCACCGTGGACTACTTTTGCCCTATTCTGTATGATCAGAACCGTTAGACAACCCACACAAATTTCATGTCTTCCCAAGTCGTCAGCTTTTAAAAATGTGCACTTAGTCGGGAGGCACTTCCTCATTCTCCACAAAAAGTCACTCCTGGACCCAAGTTCACGTGAATACTTCTAAGTATTCTTTTTATTACAGAAAGCTCTCGAGGTATAAGAGTCCGATTCATAAGCTTCAGCTCAGCCCCTGGATGGTGCAATCCTGACCACGTGCCCGGCAGGAAGCAGCGTGCGTAGCCAGTGCTGCGTGGGTGACCTGCCACGTGGGTGACCTGCTGCAGGTCCCACAGCCAGAAGGAAGCAAGCCGGATGCACCCCGGGCCGCCCGCTGAGCCTGACTCTAGCCTTGCGCTGGTAACATTGATCCAAGGCTCGTCGGCCTTGACTGCCCACTCGAATCATCGGGGGGCCTTAAAACCGCCGCCAACACCCGGGCCCCACCCCTGAGCCATGAAATCCTTGTCTCTTGGAATCTGAACTTTGGTATAAGTTTAGGGGCCCCAGATGGTGTGGAGTGTGAGAATCACTTTTATAGTGTATCTCATCAATGAAATGTGTTGGCTTTTGTGATGGAGTGTTAACAGGTTTTCATACCATATGAGCAGTGTGATTGCAGAAAGCTGGCCAATGCATTTCTCAGGGTCCTTGTAACATCTCCCCTGGTCCAGACCCCATGGCCCCCTGATGCTTGCGCTGGCTGTACGTGGCGTCCACAGACACACTCAGCTCTATCCAGGCCGTGGGCTGACTTGCTCTTAGAAGCTTAAAGAAGCCCAGACCCCGAGACCTGCGTCCTTCAGCAACAAGCCGTCCTGGTGCACGGCCAATCCCCACGTCACCCGCCGCCCCACCCAGTCTGCAATCACATCTTGTAAGCACGTAGCCTTACCTATAATTCAACGTGACCAAATGACCAAATCTGCGGCTTGATGTTTACTTTTAAAATCTCATCTTTAATACTCATCAAATTATGTCACACAGTACCTTTATGTTACTTTATTTCTTGGATTTTACATAGAAATGAGCAAATATTGTATAAATCACTGTGAAAATTTACCTCAAATGTGTATGTTGTTGAATTACCTTGAAAATCAAAGATAGGAGTTCATTTTACACTGGAATGTGAAGGCAGCATTTTACATACGTGACGAAAAGCAATTGAGAACCATTGGAAAATGGTGAGGAAGGAAGGTCTTGAGAAGCAATAAAATGCCTTTCTCTTGCTCATACGTCCTAAGGATCGCTGGTTGCTGGATCAGTTTACCCATCTCTACTGTTTGTCAATGTCAGCACTGTGCAAAAGTGCTTTTTGTTTGGAGTGTGTGTTATTATTTTATACTATTTACAACACCATATACAAAAAAGGAGAAAAACAGGAAGAAAAATCCTTGTCAGGACATCGATTACTTTTTTCTCCTGAGTAGTACTTAAAACATGAAGGGGACCGTCTTCCTTATATCCTTGGCAACAGCCCAGGTCTGTGCAGAGGTCGGGGTCTCTGCAGACGTTGGTGGGCGTGCCCCCGGGGCCTCTGGTCCTCTCCTGTCCCCTGGCAGGGGGGGCGGAGTCAGAGACTTTCCTGGCAGTTCAGAGCCTGAGTGGACACAGGCCAGCGCTCCGCCCCCTGCCGAGCCTGTACCTCCTGCAGCTCCGCACCTGGCTTCGCTCTCTGCGAGATAAGCTTCCTTCACTTCCATGTGGACGCAGTGGCAGGTCATCCGTCTGAAAAGCTGTGGCCCAGGAACTCGCACCAAGTGCGAGACAGGTGTTCCACTCCTGTCACAGCGCTGAGGGCACAGTGGGGAGAGACCGAGGGCTCTGCAGGGTCACACTGACTGAGCGCCTCCCCTCCGGGAGGAGATGCCAGGAGGGGGCAGAATGTTTACTCGCAACACTAGACCCAGGACAAGGACTCGATCACTTTTGTGACGATGCGTCATGTTGCGCCAGCCTGGACGGTAACCGGTCGGCTTGACATCACAGGGAAAATAGATGACAAGTGAGGTTTTCAGGCAAAGATGCCTCCCGGGTTCTCGTAACGTCTCAGGAGCGGTACAGGAAGCTGCAAGTACGAAAGCCAGTTACAAGGCCGTGTTGCTTGGGCAGGTCGTTCGGGCAACTGGCCAGCGTGGGCTGCACGCCATTCGTTAGCATCACTTAAAAGGAATCAGAGGAAAATCTCTAACTTTTGTTTTACTTTTTTTTCTGGACATCGTAATACAACTTGAATAAACACAGCATTAACATATCAGTATTTAGTTTTGATGGTTTCTGGACACACAGTAGGACCGAGCAAGATAGGGACTCCGGACAATCGGGCTGGTTCTCAGGGCAGGTGGCTATGGGGTGGTCGGGGATCATGGGGCGAAGGCTGATTCAAAGAACGAGATGCAGAGATCAAAAGCCAACATGCACCCGAGCCACCTTCTTTGAAAAGTGGCTAGAAAGGGTAGGACTCAGGTGGGAGGCAGAATGTCAGGGAAAGCAAGACCGAGAAGTGGAGGAAGCTGTTAGAACCCAGGGAAGGAGGTGGACCACACAGGTCCCCGGGGTCCCCGGGGTGCATGTGCGTGGGGTCCTGCCCGGTCAGCCAGGAGAGGACGTTGCATCTGAGAAGCCGCGGAGCTGGAGTGCATCTCTGCAGAGGAGATATTTCTCATTATGGCTGTTCATCGATTAGAAAGCGGCAGGCAGAGGAGGGCTGGCTATTCGGGGGCTCACACGGGTAGCGAAGGAGAGTTCTAGAACTCTAACCTGCCTTCACGTTCTCTCCCCTGAATGTCTCTGTGATTTCCTTGTGCTTGCGTTCTGTCTGTGGCCTTCTCTTCTTATTTCTCCAAGTTGGCCTCAGACGTATTCTGAAGACCAGGGCTGGTCCTATTAATCCACAATTTAAAACTATTTACGGTTTCCCATCTTCAATGTCTGCACGTTAATAAGGTCACGCTGCGTGTAGATGGGCCGATGCCTGTACAGCTGGCATCGAGCGTGCATCCCCCTTAGGTGACAGTACTTGTCGGGAGCCTGTCTCCTTCCCGGACATCACGGGCCCCAAGCACTTTACCTGCATTACCCCACCTTCAGGCAGCTGTGAAGATGCCTATATGCTCAACAAATACTTAGGAAAATCAAGGAATAAACAGGCATCAACTCTAATGATCCTTTTTCTCTAGGTACATCATTATATAATTGGAAAATATTCATCTTCAGAACTAAAGACTTCACATGAGCAAATCTCTCAGCCGTGAATACAATTTTATCTGGAGGGCTGCACATCAAACAGGCCACTTTGAAGATAATTCCTTTAAGGTGCTTATTTCTCAAGGCAGCGCGTCCGCTGCCTGTGTGTTCCCAGGGCAGACGTGCTCGGAAGAGCCTCTCCTAATTGAGCAATCGATTAATTAGCACTTTTCCACCTTCACCAGGGAGTGAGGGTTTAGAGAGTATTACTGTGCTAATAAGCTCACACTTATCCTATTTTAAACTGTTTTCAATTTGGGGAATATAAATCCCTGAGACAAGAAAATACAAATTTCAAATCTTTTCACTGTGCACAGTACAAAGTAGGTCACCCAAAATAGGAAAAATAGGAAATTTTCTTAACTATGTACTTAAGGTATAAGAAGATAAATATGATATAAATAAATACACATATACATAAATATATACTAATGTGAAATTGCGCTGTGGAAATCACTTGTTTATTCCATATTTATAATGCTCATTAAAAAAAAAAGCAAAAATAGCAATCCCTAAAATGTATTAAAAAAGCCACTCATAATTCACAAATCTGCATTTAATATATTACTTTGTATTATGGTGTTATTCCACTTATTAAACTGAGAGTATTTATTATTTGCTGACACGCATGTATTTCTTAGGCATCATTTTATTTCAAAATGGAATGTCTAGAAATTACTGGCAATGAAAACAAGGCCGACATTTTCTCTCATGGGATTTATCACTTTCTTGTTCTTACTCTGTAACCGAGGACATGGCACTCGGCAGTGAGAGTGGCCTCCCCCACGACTCTGGGACTCTGACGAATAAATGAGACGCACACAGAGCGAAATCATTATCTGCCCAAGGCATTTTACATGATGGAGCACCCCCAGGTGGGGGGGGGATGGGAAGGGCAGGCTGGGGACTGGATGATGGGCGTGTCACTGAAAGAAGGACGTGCACAGGTAAAGACAGGGCACACGCACGGCTGTGCACACGCACAGAAAATAGACAGTCGTGGGTCCAGGGTGTGTCCATGAGAATCCAGCACTTTCGAGGGGGAGAGGGGCTGCGCCCAGAAAAGTGGAAGGAGCCAGGAGCCACTTGTGGGTCCACCCCACAAAACGACATTGCCATTGGATGCACCTGTTGCTGGTCTCACCGCCCTGGCTCCTCAGGGGGGCATCAGAGGAAGCCCTGGCCTCCCCGGTGCAGGCCGCTGACCCCCCAGAACCTGGCCACAATGAGAGGGTCAGCGCTGAGGGCCGAGGCGGCCTCTTCAGTGAGGATCCATCATCTGACACACTTCCCGATATGTAAACACTGGCGCTCTGGCTTCCCTACCGGCTGCACCTGGACCTGGTTAGACAAGGAAATCCCTGAATCTGCTGAGCTCGGAGTGAGCGAGGCACCAGCTTCTCCGGGTTGAAACGCTTGTGACACGTGCGTCCGGGGGACTTCTCGGCAGAGGTGTCCCCTGTGTGTCCTCCCTGCGAGTGACGGCTGATGTCCTAGGCCACATCTTCACCTCATTTTATTCTAGGTAGGATCACCAAAGATAGCAATAATAAAATAACAAATCTATTCTGTCCCTGCCATGTAATATAGACAAATCTTTTCTGCTTTGTTTCCGTAATGGGAAGTTTGGTTATCACCAGTATAATCACAATCATGTTCAGAAGCCGCAGTCACTCCCGGATGGCCACCCCGATGGGCTCTGAGCACCCAGCTGCACCGACAGGCGGGTGCTGTCTGGGCGGAGGTGCCAGTGTCGCTAAGACCGAGGAGCCCTGGCTCAGGTAATTGGGTTATTTTCTTAAAGTGATGATGGCTTCAAGATATAGAAAGTAAATCAAAATGAACTTACACAACTGAGCACTTATCATGGAAATGATAGAGTAAAAGTAACCCTAATTTTTAAAAATAGTTGCTCATTTAAAATGCTTGCATTACCATTATATTTCTCAATTAATAAAAACTTCAAAATGGAAGATTTCATGAGATGTGGCTGACTAATTATAGCGGAGAAATGCTCACTGGCCAATGTCCCAAAAACCCATGGATTCCAGTGCAGCCAGCAAACTCCTTGATGCCCCGCCCTGTACAATGATTCCTTCCTGTTAGACGGTGACCCCCAGCCCGACCAGTGCCCTCTTACTTTGGTTAGTTACCGAGTTCAGTGTTCAGCAGTGGACAAGGCTTGGTGGTGGCGGCAGACCCTGCCCACAGGGGTGGTCCTCCCGTGCCCCCCTGACCGCACAGCCAGGTCCCTCCACCCTCTGGGTTCAGCTGGAAAGAGACGGCGTCTCTGGCCTGTCGGGGCCTCCCAGGGTTCTGGGCCCACTGCGCTGTCTACAGTTCCAGGTCCCGAGTTCTCGCAGGTTCCGTGGCATGACATCCCCCCTTTCCCCTCTTTTCTGGTCTGAGACAGTCCTCCCCCACCCCCTGGTTCCCCCGAGCAGCCACCCCTCTCTAACCGCCCGCTGTGACCACTGCAGAGTAGGAACCTTGGGCTTTAACCCCAGTGTCCCTGACCTTGAACTCAGTCCTGTCTGCTTGGCGTCCCCAAGGACCCGGCCAAGGACGAGCTTTGTCTGAGCAGAGCCACGCTGAACTCCTACAGGACACATCGCAACTGTCATCACGAAAGAATAAGGAGACACACCAAAACACGGCCTGCGCTTCTTAAAATGAACAGTAATAAATGATGCAGAATGAACATTTCCACAGCAACGGGTCCTGAGGAACCCCTGGGACTCACTCCTGCTTTATAGACAGAACGGGAGACTCGCTGTGGGGGTCTGGGGACCAGGTATGTCCCACAAAGTGCCTGAGCAGCCAAGCCGGGACCAGGACCCAGGTCTCAATGCTCTGGCCCAGGGTTCAGTCCTCCTCAGGGAGTAAGCCACGCAGACCCTTAGGAGAGAGGATGGAGACTTGTCTCAGAAGTTGACTGCCCTTCCACGCATGCTCTCTGTCCAGTAACCAGCAATGGCCCCCGAGGAAGGACAGCAGGAAGCACAAGTTACCAGCAGCCTTTCTTTACCGTCTCCCCGAACCCCACAAACCAGACACTGTGAATATGCTGGCCATGTGCAGGACTGTTAACCTAGAGAGAGTCGTCCGAACAGCAGGCTCTTCCGGAGAAATGTCTGTTTGCCAATTCGACCCAAGTGTCCACTGTTTTTGAGACTGTCCCTCACTTAAACACAGTCCGAACTAACTGCCCCGCCCGTGCAGGGAGACGCTATCGGAGGCCCAGTGTGCCCCGTGTGTCATTCGCTTTTGGCCGCAAAGTGATTTATTTCCAGTTCAGGCGGGGCGCGAACGCTCCTCTGTGTTCATCTGGGCGAGGATGGCGCTCCAAGGAGCGGCAGTGCCCACAGTGCATCGCTGCTGCACCCTTCTGTGCCTTAGGCAGAACAGCTCCCGTATTGGGATGAAATGTCTTCACGCTGCCTGATTCCCATGCATGCACACACTGCAGGTAACATCGAATTGTTTGCTAAGGTTGAAGTACAGTATCTGAGCCGTGAGCAAGAGAACACGGCCCTCGGCCTCCCTCACAGCACAGCGGCCCTGCGGGGCCCACGGTTCCTCACAGACGTGTGCGCTCACAGGGCGCTGCCCTAGCCGCTCCCTCTGTTTCCATTTTAAACTTTTAAATGAACGCAGCCACACTGCCATTTCATTCCCGGCTGCTCCTTTCTCCCTGAAGTAATTTGTTACGAGAATGGGATTCGGGCGAGATCTAGAAAGCCTCCCGGCCGCACGTAATTTCTCCTCCTCTTATCCTCTCCCCTAAACGAAAACGTATGTCTGTACACAGAGCGCACGAGAGATTTTTTTGGAAACTATTTTACGCTGATGGTTTCCAGCCGCAGCAGCGGCACACGTGCCAAACTGTTCCAGGGCAGCCGCCCTCGTGACGTGACTCGGCAGCTCAGGCGGGTGGGCAGCAGACGCCCAGAGACCCTTCCTCCTCCTCGACTTCCCTTGCGACTCTGGATGGCCCGAGATGCACAACACACATCCGGAGGGCACCCGGGGCCATTCTGCATGACGTTCTGCGGAGGCCACGCCTGCCAGCTCTCCCCACAGAGCACGCCAGCCCCCGCCCGGTGACCAGTCAGAGCACACTGATAAGACGGATGAGCCCCGTGGGAGCCACCCGTGTCACACGCTGCAAAGACAAGGACAGCTGACAGTGTCACTTGGCTGGAGGTCTCAGAGCTACAGGGACAGACAGACATCCCCAGAATGAGGTGGGGAGAGAGAATCTCGACAACGGTCTTGTCTTCTGGGCAGTCCGGCACGTGAGAGCACTACAGGCGTCATCTCATATGACGTCCGTCATACCCCTGCACCTGACCTCTCCGGGCAAGGAGGTCGAGGCTCAGAGGGGTCATTCAACAGCAACACAGCGCGGGCAGGAAAACCTGCGGCCGGAATTCAAGCCCAGGAAAGCTCGACTGTGCTCCCCACAGGGGAAGAACCCGCTCCGGTCCCCACCACCCCCTCCCCACGGCCAGCAAAGCAATGACGGTGCCACACTGCTGTCCACCCACAGATGTGGTTCAAAATTTCACCAATTACCTCTCCCGACAATGAGTCTTTTTCCATCTGCTTCACGATCTGCATTAAGCCATCAAATGCAGGCACTGGGGCCTCGGGCTCCCTCCATCTGGAGGAGCTTCTAAGAACAATGCTTTCTGCACGTTTGTGCAGTTCAAACTGTGACCTGTTTGGGGGACCAGCACAATATCTGGAAGTGTCAGCGAGGAATGGAAAACTCATACTACTTTAGACCAACTTGCTTCTCTGAATACAAAAACAGTTGGGACTTGAACGCAAAACATGTTGCCATAAACGCATCCCTAAAATAATCAGATGCAAACCACTGTTGTGCAGGGCACGTCTGCGCAGGTTCTGAGAGTACGTAAAGTCCAAGATTCCTAGTTCCCCACACAGTCTTTATTTCTTTGAAGACAGAACACTCTTGTACAAATTTTTTGGGAAAGACTAGAATTTATGACTTAGAGACACTGTACTATCTCAAGCAGCAAGGCCGTGCAACGGGGCTCTGAGCTCAGCTGTGCTCTGGGTCCCCAGCCTGTCTCGGGGCGGGCAGCGGCTGCAGTGCCTGTCCCTCTGGCTCAGGCAGCGCTCAGCCCCCACGAATGCTCGGGACATTGACGGGGGTGGATATCTTTGCTGGGCCAGTGGACGGCCATGGGGGACGTTTCCCGCTGCCCCAGACCCCAGAGCGAGCTGCCAGTGATTAATCTGGGAGTCCCCAGCCCCTCCGATCTGCTCTCTTCACACCGGTTGCTGTATTTCATCTGCTCTGAGCTGGGTTTGCTTTATGATTTTGGTTAAGTGTGAAGAGAATCAGCGTGACAGATGGAAGGAACTCGAGCTTTTCTTTACCAAACACTATATTTCTGCCAACATGTATTTTGTTTTCCCGCTGCCAAATCCCTGACGTCGTTTTTCAGCCTGTCGAGGAAGCCTGTCACTCGCCAGGGTAAGTGATATCAGATGGAAGGCGTCCCCTGAAGAGGACACGGAGCAGGTCTCCGTGTTTGGCTCCCATGTTAGGACAACAGGGCCTGCCACGCACAACAAGTTGGAGACACTGTTCTTCAGAAGTCATGCCGGGTGCAAGGCCGCAGCTCTGCTTTTGTGTTCCTGCCTAGAGACACGCATCGGCCACCTTGTCCCCAGGTTCCTGGTGGCCTCTTACAACCTGAGTAGCTACAACAGTAAAACCTAAGGCAGACCCAGGAGAATTTGATTAGGAATGAGCGAGATAATGAACACAATCTTACTGACAGGCTAGAAACATCATCTTACAAGGTGGTAAACATGTTTTGTTTGGATGTCATCTACCAATAGCCAGTAAATCAATTATGTTACCACTTTCACACCAATTTTAACTTCTTAATAGAGTTTTGTGTCTGACCCGGTACTGAGGATCCAAACTGAAACTATTAAAACATGGCAATTTTGATGAGAAACAAAGTGAAAGTGGTTGAGTCCCGACCCTAATAAACCGCTGTCATAGTGTGTGTAGACTTGTGCTTACAACACACACGAAACTGAGACAGAGAAGCCACAGCTCTCTGTGCGGAGAGAAAGCAATGAGGTAGTGATATATGCTGTGTACGCAGGAATACGTATGTCCATATGTATGTATGTTTATGTAGAGAGAGACGTATATACACGCATGTCTATGTGCAAGCCATGCCAGGTCCCCGCCCCAGAACACTCGGGCCAGAGCGTATGGTGTGGGCCGGGACTGGTGCACGAATCGTCCCCCAGTGATTTCAATGTGTGTCCAGAGCTGAGAACGCTGCCCCACCCCTGGATCTAAGGACAGTCCTTTGTGGAGAACTCAGACCGCACTGGCCCACATGTTTTCATTCAGACCAGAAGGACGATAGCAACACGGCAACATCACAGTCTTCATCGATGCAACTAATTCACTGAAACCTGCCCCAAACCTTCTAGAAATGAAAACAGACACCACTTACCTCCTGGTTTCTTGTGGAGGTGGATGGAGGCGCTGGGCGCTGGGCGATGCCAACAGCGAAGTCACAGGGGCTCGCCCCCCCCCTTACGCAGCACCTACCTTGCTTTTCTTGCTGTGAATAAAACTGTCAGAGGAATGGCAGGTCTTAAAAAGACCATGAAAATAAAACCTGCCCAGAGGCAGAGATGGAACCAAGTGTGGGAACCAGGAAGCCACCGCAGACATGACTCCAGGAGAGGAGTGTGTGCAGCCCAGTCACACCTGGACAAGAGGGGCCCGGCAGTTGGTGCAACGATTGCAAATCAATAAACCTGACACATCGCATAAACCAGGTAATGACTCAAAATCACACAATCATGTCGACAGATGCAGAAAAAGTATTTGATAAAACTCAGCACTCTTTTATGATAAAAACTCTCAGCGAAAAGGGAACATAGGGACCATGCCGCAACACAATAAAGGCCATGTATGACGACCCCATAGCCAATACCATATTCAATGGGCAAAAACTAAAAGTGTTTCCCTTAAGATCGGGAATGAGGTCTGCTTTCACCACTCTTACTCAACATTGTACCGGAAGTATTAACCATACTAATCAGACAAGAAATAAAAGACTTCCAAATTGGAAAGGAGGAAGTTTAACTGTCATCATTTGCAGATGTCATGATATAGAAAAACTACTAGATCTAATAAATGAACTTGGCAAAATGGTTGAATACAAAATGAATATTCAGAGATTGGTGGCATTTTTATACACCAATAATAAATTATCAGAAGGAAAAATTAAGAAAATAATCCCATTTACTATTGCATTGACAAGAAATAAAGTACTTGGTTAAATAAAGGAATACATTTAACCAAGGTGGTAAAAGATTTGTACTCCCAAAATTATAAGATGCTGAAGAAAGAAACTAAGGAGGATGCAAATAAGTGGAAGCATATATCATGTTCACGAATAGGAAAAACAAACATCATTAAAATGTCCATATTACCCAAAGCAATCTACAGATTCACTGCAATTCTTGAAACACCAAGGGCGTATCTCAAAGATTGAAAACAAATAGAGTGGAACCTCAGTTCTTGAAGTTAATTCATTCTGGAAAGCTGGCTGTTCAAGAAGAAATTTGTTTGCAAACCGACTCATGCCTGAGAGATGTGTGACTGATCACACAGGTATTAACATGAAAGTGCTGTCAGATTGAGAACTGAAGTTTTGTTTGACAACTGAGACATTTTTTCTGGGAACAACTTGGTCAAGAACAGAATTTTTCAAGATGAGAGACATTCAAGAACTGAGGGCTGACTATATCCCAAAAGTTTATACAGAACCACAAATGACCTCAAGTAGCCTCCACAATCATGATACAGAAGAACAAAGTTGGAGGGATCACACTACCTGATATCAAACTATACTACAAAGCCATTATAATCAAAATAGCATGGTATCTGTGCAAGAACAGGCATAGAGATCAGTAAAACAGAGCAGAAAGCACAGAACTAAACCTACACCTTCACAGTCAGTTAATATTTCACAAAGGAGACAAGAACACACAATGGAATAAGGACAATATCTTCAATAAACTGTGCTGAGGAGAATTGGACAGCTACATGCAAAAAATAAATAAAACTAGTCCACCAACGTACACTGTACACAAAATACTCAAAATGTACTAAAGACTTAAATGTAAGTCACAAAACAATACAAATACTAGAAAACACAGGCAATAAATTTCAGACATTTCTCATAGCTATATTTTTGTCCATATACCTCCTTGGACAAAGGAAACAAAGGAAAAAATAAACAAATGGAACAGCATCAAAATAAAAAACTTGCACAACCAAGGAAACCATTAGCAAAATGAAAAGGGAACCCACTGAATGGGAGAACGTACTTGCCAATGACAGATCTGATAAGGGGTTAATTTCCAAAATGCATAAAGAACGTATACAACTCAACACCAGGAAGACAACCCAATTAAAAAATGGTCAAAGGACCTGAATGGACACTTCTCTAAGGAGGACACACAGATGGCTCACAGACATACGAAAAGATGCTCAACGTCACTAATCATCGGAGAGATGCACATTAAAACCACAGCGAGATATCACCTCACACCTGCCAGAATGGCCATCAGTAACAAATCAACAAACAAGAAGTGCTGGTGAGGGTGTGGAGAAAAGGGAGCCCTGGTGCCCTGTTGGTGGGAACGCAGACTGGGGCAGCCGCTGTGGAAGACAGTGTGGAGGGTCCTCAAAACACTAAAAATGGATCTGCTTTTTGACCTGGCAATGCCACTTCTGGACTGTATCTGAAGAAACCCCAAGCACTCATTGGAAACAATACGTGCACCCTATGTTCGGTGCAGCGTTATTTACAATGACCAAGGTCTGGAAACAGCCCGAGTGCCCATCGGCGGGTGGGTGGATAAAAAGGCTGGGGAGCCTTCACACAGTGAATGCAATGCGTCTACATATTAAAAAAAAGAACTCTTACCTTTTGTGACAGCATGGATGGAGCTAGAGATTATTATGCAAGTGAAATAAGCCAGGCAGAGAGAGAGGCAAATACCATATGGTCTCACTTACGTGTGGAATCTAACAAACAAAATAAACTGATGAACAAAATAGAAAGAGAGGCTGGATACGTGGAACAGACTGACAGCAGTCAGAGGGGAGTGGGGTTGGGGAGCTGGATGAAAAAAGGTGAGGGTATCGAGCAAAATTTCTCTCCCTCTCAATATATGTGTATCTCAAGCACACGTTGACACAGACGACAGCGTGGTAATAGCCACAACTAGGGAAAAGGCAGGGGAAATGCAGCGAAAGGGACTTTGCTTTGGGCACTGGGCACACAATGCAGTGTGTGGATGACGTCTTGTTGAGCTGTACACTTGAGACCTGTATGGTTCTGTGAACCAATGTCACCCCAATAATTCAATTATAAGAAGAAAAAATGGAGAAGCCTTGCTTACATACCTGAGGGTCCACACGGTTGGCCCAGGGGTGAGGTGATGAGACGAGGGACCCTCCTGTCCCAGGGCTCCTGTGTCCCCAGGAAGGACGACCACTCACCTTTGGAGCATCACTGCTGGGCTTTCGCTTCACGTTTCCCCCTGAAGGAGAGTTCCTGTGCAGGTCCCACCTGGAAGCAAAGAACCCCTTAAGATTCGATTCAGTTCCTGCAATGTACATACATGTGTGTGTCCCTGGGAAGGGTGGCCTGCCCAACTGAAACATAAACAGCCCTCTCCCCACTGCGACTTGAGAGGTGTGAAACTTAACATGAAAAGGTCACGAAATCTCCGTGGAAGGAGGTGCACAGGTCCGTACCGCACTTCACGGCATCTGCCCCTACCCACTGAGCCTGGTGCGGACGGGCCCTGAAAAGAGTCAGTCGGCGATCACCAGGCCATCTCTGCCAGACCAAGTCATTCACACCGTCAGTCAGATTTGCATTTCAGCCCTCGCGTCCAACACAAATTCTCCTGTTACTGTCCTCGTGTCCCCAGCGGTTCTGGTCAAACATCACTGTGTTGCAGGAACGTGGGGCACTCGCGACCATGCCGCCCCCGACTCAGAAGGTCTGGGTGGGATCTGACAGTCTGCACTGTTACCCTCCAGTGACCAGGGGATGCCAGCACTGCAGTCCGTCCCCCACTCTTCAGTTGTAAGGATTCGAACAGAACAAACAAAAAATAGGAAGCCAGGATTTACATCGCTCCTTTTGAAAACCAAGCCTGACTATGCCGGCTTTCTCAAACAAAACCTTGAAGGAATGATAGTGTCTGAATGAGCAACTAAAACAGCAGAGAAAACTCGGCACCTGGCTTTGGAACGAAGTCCCTGCCACCGAGCAGGACACCCAGCACTTGCGGGCGCCCCACTGGCCGGGGGCCCTGCCGTAACCAGTGAGGAGACGCGAGTGCTGCGGTTCGCTGTCGGGTCCCACTGCCCATCTCTCCAGCTCCATGAGGAGCAGCGAGCCCTTTAACGCACTCCTGTGATTTGTGGTTTCGTAAGTGTTGTTCTGATCCTGCTCCTCACTGTGAGCCACCCAGGAATGCAGCAGTTCCTTTATTTCGGTGCACGGAGCGTCCTTAATCTTGGGATTCTGTTATAAAAGACTCGCCCGGAGACATTAATCAATCTGCTGTTTTTCCTGCCCCCTCTTCTCACTGCTGGATCCACAACCCCAACATCAACTCCCATCAGCAATCCGAAATTGGAGACAGAACATGTATGGTTAGGGCTTGCAGATTTTTTTTTTTCCTTCTGTCAGGAGGAACTCACTGTGCTGGCTTCTTGCCTCCAGCCACTTCTAACAAGACTGAGTTATAAAATTAAGGAGGGAAGGCTGTGTGGTCCCCTGCCAGGCTCCGGGTGACCTGCGACAGTCACTGACGCGTCTCTGAACCTCGGTGTCCTCATACGGAAGGTGAGATGATTAGTACCACAACATCATTTATGAATGCTCCCGTAACGACGAGACATGAGCTCACGCACGCACTTGATTCAAAAACGTTTTGAGTGAGGCTGTAAATCCTCCTCTTCCCTTCCCCAACTTAAACTTGGTTTGGCAGCGGGCACTCTGAACACCCGGGGACAAGTGTGTGTGTGCGCGTTTCACCCTCTGCCCATCAGTTTTCCAAATTTAGGTCACAAGACAGCAGCCTCACGAGGGCAAGAGCAATCTCTGTCATTTGCCGCAGCGTCACAGGCCCGTGTGTGTCATTTACACCACACCTCTCAAACTCTGTGCCTGTGCACAGTTAGTTCCTTCCACACGCAAAGGGTGAGAGGCTCTCACCAGAACTGAGTTTGGATTCGAAAGAGAGAGTACAGTTCGATACAATCTGAGATTTTATGCAGTTCAGGCATCGAATCGACTGTGGGAAAGCAAGGGCACCTCCACCTGTGCTTGGGAGGCCAGCACAGGGGACGCGTAAGGCGGCTTCCCGGTTAACTGACTATTTAATAAGGTGGCCAAGTCTTCCCTGAACTCTCAGCGTGGAAGTCGTCATCGAAGCTTTAGTCACCAGGTCCCCAGTTTTACCGTGAGGCAGGATTACTGAGGACCTCGATGCCTCGGAGGCTGGTATTCGGTCAGGATGTGCGAGGCACAACTGGGCAGCAAGTGTCCACACTCACAGGTCTGTGCGGCCTGGGCAGAGGGGGGCACAGGCTCTCACCTCTCACGGGGAAGTCCTGGGGTGGGATGGCTTTCTGCTGTGGTTGATCCAGTGGCCTGCCCTTAAAACACGGGTTTCTTATCACTACTAATTAGAGTATTAGGAAAACTGGTGAACTATAGGTAAGATTCGCTGGGCTTTCCCCCAGAATATCGATCTGCCCACTTGTGTTTTAGCCCCTCTGGCCTTTGCAGTGTGTTAGACACAGGGCTTCTGGCTCTGCGTTTGAACATCCCCATCTTGATCTTTCTGACCTTTAAATTCATCATCCCAAAATAGCAGATGATATGGGAACTATCAACTCAACGACTATTGAATGCCAATCATCTCTGTGGGATTTTAAAATGTCATTTAAAAATCATAGACTTTCCTGAAGTTAGGAGTACTTTAAAAATTGTTCTTTTATTTTTGCTTCCTCATTGTTCCTATTGTACCCCGCGCGCTTGCGGTCCCGTGACGTCATTGCCCCCACTGACACAAGGCGGACAGGCTCAGAGCAGCATCTACACATTGTACTGCTGGGGTAGCGGAAAGTCACCCACAGAATTAGTGCTAAAAAGACTTGGGCAAAATGTGCCCTGGGGGAAAGCAGACTCATTCTTTAATAAAACCGAACTATAATAGAATTCTGATTCACTGAATTCCAATATTAAGCTATTAACTTTCTACTGATCTCAGTCCCTTCCCACTTTACTTGAGTTCACCTGGCTCACTGTTTCTGATTAGTGTTATTAAAACTATAATTGGCCTTTCAAGAGATATTTAAGTTTGCCCACTGGTTGGGCTGAACCCCAAGTTATTTAGCTTAATTAAAATCCCTTATATTTAAATCGTGCGGTGTAACATTTGGCACGAAGTAGGTGCTCAGTAACTGGTTTTTTTCCATTTGTCATTTTCTTCTTCTATTATATATTTCTAATGAGTGCTCTCCTTCCCTATGGGCCTGCTTCCCTCTCTCTTGCTTCCCCCACAGCCCATGCCCCCGGAGAGCCAGACACCCACCCCTCCAGCTGCAGCCCCCCACTTCGGCTGTTCATGAGAATCGCTAGCAAAGCCTTTGGAACATTCCACCTCTGGCCATTCTGCCGTCCCTGGCGAGGAACGAGGGCTGCCCCTCGGAGTTTTCACACAGTTCTCAGGGAGGTGTGATGGGCTCGGAACAGGAGAGACCACCGAGCGCAGCGGTGAGTGGCCCAGAACGGGAATGCTCAGTGGGCGCGAGGCAGACCGCGCCACCCCGTCTCAGGGTGTGGGGCAGGGTCGCTCTTCCCCAGAGGGACGGTTCCAGACAGAAGGGAAGGGCACACTGACGGTTGGAGGGGACCAAGGGGAGGAGCAGAGGGAACCGTCAGGAGTAGAGGGCGGGATGGGGGAGAGTCACAGAGTTCGGAGCCGGCCTGCCTGGTGAACACACTGGAACACAATGGGAAAGGGGGGAAGACACACGTCAGGGCTGAGCGTGGCGGGTCGTGCTAAGCGTTTGGATTTTATCCTGCGAGATTCAGTGGGGGTTGGTGAGATCACACGCACATTTTGGAAATATGACCCTGAGAAAAGTACAACGGATGACTAGAGGGACGTCTCGGATGACGTCCAAGAGCCGTTCCTGCTCAGCTCAGGGAAGTGACAGAGAGGGATGAGGGGTAAGTGACAGAGGGTGGGGTCGGGGGTAAACAGGGTGAGAGGTTGGGAGGAGTCAACTACACAGGGGGCAACAGTGGGTCAGTAATAATATAATACATGATAACACAGGAATAAACTGTTCCACACACTCACAGCTGTAACCCTCCCCTTGGCCCCGCCCCGGGCTCTGCAAGGTGAAGCACTTGGTAAGAACGGTTTGAGCAGTTAGTAAGCTCGCTCCGCTGTTGTCCAGGGTGGAGAATGTGGGTGAGGCGAGCAGGAGAGGCGGGTGGGTCCTGTTTGCACGAGCTGCATTTTACATAGCTGATAGGTGCCCAAGTGGAAAGGCAGGTTTAACAAGCAGTAGATTTGTGCATCCTGATCTCCAGAAAATTCTGAGCTTGAGCGAAGATGTAGGGGTCGTTCATGGGTTGATGAATCTCCGTTGGTGGGCACGCTTCCCCGGGGAGAGTGTTTCGGGTGAAATGGCAGGAGCGGAGCCCCGCAAGGACCGCCCCCTTTAGTTGCTTTGGTCCACATGTGGCACTTGGCTGTCCACGTCCCCCGTGGACACTGTATGTAGAGCCTACAGTGAAAGAGGCCCTTTGGACTCAGAAGAGCCACCAAGGACAGAGCCCCGAGAACGCCAGCTCTGTACGGTCACCGCAGGAAGGAGTGCACCTCTCTCGTGCTAGGCTGCTAAAATGACAGCAACCGGAAGAGCGACCCCCCCCCCATGGCCCGGCAGCTCCCAGGCCCCCCCTCTACCCCAGCTGTGCAAACTCTGTGCCTCCTTCCGAGTGCGATCCGGCTCTTCTCCATCTGAACTGTGCTGGCAGTGGGCACACCAGTGACCTTTCCCCTTCCAGATCTTAGCACGATTTCCAACCACTCTCCTGGCAAAATACCACGCTTTTTTGACACATATTATAACGTGAACTGACTTTTCGTGCATTTTTCTGGTTGCTGTTCCCCTGGGTGGACCCTCAGGCTTGTATTCAGTGTATTTTTCATGTAGCTTTCCAAAGGATGAAAAAAGTGTTTCTTTCTCCATTGGAAAAAAAAAAAGAATTTCTAAACTAAACTCCCAAATAAAGAAGATGATGGGGGATTTTTGAATTTTCATGTTGATTGAACAATGAAGTAGATGTTACGTGCTTGGCAAGGAAACTGAGCCCGTCTGTGTGTGCTCTGAATAGTAAGGATTACATCTCGGAGAACAGTGAACCACGGACCAGCAAGATTTCTGGGTTCTTTGAGAAGCCATCCTGAGCATTTATGTTTCTTTTGGAAATAATCATAGAATCTATCAGATACAGACAAGCTATGGCACTCAGTTTTTGATTTTGTAAACATTAGCCGAAGTTCAAGGTACAATACTCTGTTTACATACACTGTGTTTCTTAGGCTGACTGTCTTTATATTTTCAGGCCAATCCATCTCATTCCCTCCTCAGAGTAGGATGAAATTTGATATTATAAGCAACATTAACTTTATCTTTCAAAACCTGTCAAAGTATGCTTTATAAATAATGCAAAGTGCCAGGTTTCCCAGTTATGGGCTCATGGCCGGAACCAGGGTCAGGACACAGAGATTCCTGTCCCCTCTGACAGACACGTGGCTGTCCCCACGGCCTAGAAGCTGACATGTCTGAGAGGCCCAGGGCCTGGCGCCCAGCAGGAGTTTCCCTCCCAAGTTCGCAGCTAAAACAAACGCCCCTGCATCTTCATGTCCCGTCCATCGGCCACACGGTGGACTGCAGCGCTCCTTTGTTCCTCTAGTCCTTCGGAAAAGGAAAGGTGATAAGTGGCTTAATTATGTTTGCTTTTTAGAAGAAATCATTTCTGCAAGCGTGAGGCTATGGACACCATGCCTGAAGGCCAGAATTCAGAAAGGAAAATGTTTCTAGAAAGAGCATCGAAGTGTTAGGACCGCAGCCCGAGAAAGATAGAACAGAGAGCGGGGGTTGCTCGTGGCCAGGCTGCCGCCAGGGTGCAGAGCCCCCAGCAGCCCCTTCAGTGAACGAGAACGGTGGTCGGAGGACAAACGTTGCCCATTCCACTGCTCCTGCGACAGTGTGAAGTCCTCATGTGACATTGCTGTTTGTCACACAGCATGTGCATGTCAAAAGAAAAATGACCTAACGTTTACATGGCCCTTCCCACACAGATGTCCTCCCTGAGAGGGTGCCCATGTGTTTGTGGTCGGGGCGCAGGCCCCTGAGCCCCGAGACCCGAGAGTCAGCCACAGGCCGTCCAGCTTTCCGGTCTGCAGCATCTGAAGTCTAGAGCTTTCAGGACTAGAGATGGTGGCCACACTAAGTATTTAAAAACACACACAGAAGCATTGGCAGATCATAGTGAGTCGTTATAACTTAGGATGACTTGACCTTACCATCCCTAAAAATCCCATCAGATGATGGTGGTGAGGCTTCCATGTTCACGGACTGTGAGCCGGTAGGTTCACCGGAAATTAGTTGCTGAACTTCCGAGCAGAGACTAGGGTTTCCAGGGTCCCCGGAGTGTAGCTCATCTCTGCAGCATGCGGTCTAGCCTCGGAACTGAAAACACCGCTAGGTTTACAGTAATAGGGGTTCTCGTGTGAATTTTTTCTCTTAGATAGAAGGAGGCATTAGGACCAGTAAGTTGTGAAACTGAATTCCAAAGAAGCCTCATACCTGGACACCGAATGTCCCTTTAAACCACATTGTCTGGGGCTGGCTCATAATTTCAGCCACTTCACTGTCACCACTGGGGCAGGCGGATGCCCTTGAATCATCCAGTAGGAAAATATATTGTTAACTTACATTGGTGTTTCTGAGCCTTTCAAATTCTGCAGAACCCTTCCTGAATGGTGATGCACGTGCAGACACCAAATTTTAAATTTAAAAACACCCAGCAGGTTCCTCACACCTTTTCATGTAAAAATTAAGTAGATCTCACAGGTAAAGTTAGCGATACTTTTCAAAACCGTGAGGCTGGTGTCTTTAGGAAGCTTTCACTAAGGCCCTTGTTTCACGTTTGGTAACTTTGGACCATAACTCGAATTCTGCATATTGTGTAAGAATCAGCAGTGTGGCTTTTCTTCTTCTTTTTGCCTCTTACATTAGATAATTCAAAGTCAAGCTGACAGTCAGGAGCAGTGACAAGCAACGAACGGGTCAAGGCTATGGAGGACAAGGATGAGCGTGATTCTGTCCGTTACAGTGGGGCCGGGTTCCTGGGCTCTCAGCCTTTGTCCCTGCAGCAGGGGAGATAACAGTAGTGCCTCAGTCCTTGGGCCTGGGCAAGAATTAAAGCCCCCACTACAGATTAGAGTGTCAGAAGAGAGCCAGGCTCATAGTGGGGGTTCAGGAAATATTAGCTCTTACTATGTGTTGAGTCTATTCAGTCAGGGTCCAGGGAGAGCCTGTGCCGGACAACGTGGCTGTAACCCAGGTCCATGCATGTCCCTGGTCAGGCCTGGGCTGCCCTCGTTGTGGGATAATTTGAATACCCCCCTGGCACATTCCTGTAGGTCTCACAGCACGTGGACGTGACCATTACAGAGAGTCCTCGTTGTGCACTGCTCACTGGCACTCCAGCGAGGCTGGCTATGGGAGCACTCCAAAGACGGACACGTGTCACCTTCAAAACACAGAAGCAGCAGACTGATTCCTGACTCACTCATGCAGTCAATCCCTCTGCCTGAACGAGCCCATCAGGGCTGCTTATGAAAAAGCACAGACGATTCTTTGTTCTCCAAACTGAAGAACTTGAAGAAGCTCGTGAATGATGATCGCATCTTCTGCTAATTTTAGAGAACTCCACTCTACCGTAACATAATATCGAACACTGAAAACCTGACCATGGGCATTTCTTGAATGTATAAATAGATGGGTAGCTTTTCTTTGAGATTAAGATAATAAGAGTAACAATTTAGGACTACATTTAAAATGGGTGGACACCGATCGACACTAATGCATCTCCCACTGGCTTGGCCTCCGAGCCACGCTCTTGGAGACGGCCGGGGAATTGCTAACCAGAAGGAGAGACAAGATTGCAGCTGTGCCGTCATCCCGCCCTTGACCTTGGATGTCCGGAATCCTGGGTAAGTGATTTGAAATTAGCCTCCTTTAGGTGACTGCCTATAGTTTCCAAAGCAATATAATGATCATTTTAATAATAGGCAGGGAAATGCATGCTACGTATACGTATTACTATATGGGTATGATTGGTTCTAGCAGGGATGGATGGGAGATTGCAAATCCAGTCTCTCCATTTAGAGTAAATTAATAAGAAGATTTACGTTTTAGTCAAGCACGTCATTGTATGAAACTAATTCATAACAGATGCCATTAGGTACAAATACATGTATATTTTTCAGTGAAAATCTAAGCGTGCGATTGCAGTCCAATTAGATTCAGACCCCAGCAGGCGCATGTGGAAGACACTTCTGTGCATCTGGGGGACCTGCGCCCAGCACCCGGTCTCTGCATCCTGGCGGAGTGCGGAGCGCTGAGCATGCCCCGGCCTCAGAGTGTTTCCTGGGGTGTTGGTTGATACATTCCTTCCACCTTAACCAGAAACTCTATGGAACTTGCTCTGGCTCAAAAGGCTTTTAATGAAAGATTGATTGTTCACTGATTGTACTTAATTTGGATTCACGGAAAATTTCAGTAGTTTCCAGAGTATCAGAGACACTTAGTTATCCTCTGAATTCCATTAAATGTACTGGAAAAAAAATCAAGTCTTAGCTAAGGATTTTATTCCCTCAAAAAAAAAGGAGAATTAGGAAATCAGTGCTTAGGGCCAGGAAGGAACAAACATGTCATTATCATGCCCTAGTTCAAGTGGACAGTAGATGAATAAAACCAGTTCTCTCGGCTCCTCATGCCACCTGACAGGTGTGTCTGGAACACACAGGTGAGGCCATGTCACATCCCCAGCATTACGTGTCCGAGTCCCGGGGTTCTTTGTCCTTGCCAACATTTGATGCCGTTGGTTTTTAAACTGTAGCCTTTCTGGTAGGTGTGGTGTAGGCAGGTCTTACAGTGCGTCTACTGTGCATTTCCAGATGCGTGACCGTGCTGGGCGCCATTCTCACAGGGTGGTTTCTGATTCAGTGTTGGAGTTCCACGCTGGCCCCTCTTTGTGGGACACTGTGAGATGCCAGGGTAAGCGTGTGACCGTCGCTGGCTTACTTTGAAGAAAGGTCTGCTCTCTGCACACGCAGCCCCTCCTATTCCCTCCCGTATCCTGTCATTCTCTGCGTGCTTTGCCCGCCCCCAGGCTCCCTGCTGGGGGTCAGGGACTGGCGGTCCAGGGGCACTTGGTGACCGTCTGCTGCTCCCATGGTCTCCTCTCACCAACTCTGTCATCCAGACTGCACTTGACACATTAGACGGCGGTCAATCACCAGCAATCACCAAACAGAACTGGTTTCAGTCACTCACATGACAGAGGTCACGCTGACGACACGCTCGGCCCAACCATCGCTGGGGCAGTAAAATGCATGTTAAGCTCTGTGATGCTTGGTGATTTATTTAGACAATGTAAAAATGCTTAATTTTATGACTGATGTTTGCAAGCATTTAGAAAATACTTTAGAAAACTCACAGAAATATTTATTTATAGAAATGTGTCTGTTTTCCCTTTTTCCAATATTGTAGGTATTTTAATTTATTTGAGTGAGGTTGGGACAGAAACCTCAAGATTCAAGATAAAGACATCTGTAATGTACACTATACCTTTAAAAGCCTCAATTTTTTATGACATAACAGGGAAGAAATGCAGAGAATATAATCTTACTGGCAAGAGAGTTACTTTAAAATATTGCTTTTGCATGAGGATGTTCAAATAAAATGTTTTCTGAGTGACCTATATGAAATAGTTGGAACTGTTAGTCTAAAACAGCATCAGAGTCACTTCTGCATCAGGCCTCAGTGTACGCCCAGCGAACCTTCCGAAACAGTGGTGTCTGTCATTCTGTCGGGCGGGTGGGAGTTCCCGATGAGCTCTGATCCCCGAAAGCAAACGCAGACGTGCTCAGTGCTGATGAGTCACCAGGACAGAGAACGCCTGATCCATCACAACCAGGGTGTCCTTCTGGGGCCTGGAAAATGCCCCCCCCCCCCGTCACTTGCTGCCCTTGTCCTACTTTGTTTTGCTTAAAAATTCTGCGTTGTTGAAATGCAGTCAAACATCACTGCCAGCACAGAGCGGTGCCGGTCCTACCCTTCAGCCATTCACAGGGCAGGTCTTCCCTCCACAACACTGCACAGAACACCTGTGGCTGGCACAGGAGGTCGAGGCCAGACGTGGCGGGACAGCTCCCTGGGAGTGGACTGGCCAGCGTGGGGAGAAACACGCAGAGGAGAGGAGAGCAGCGGTCAGGCCCTCGGGCTCAGGAGCACTGTGGGAAGGCCTCGGCTTTCACCCCATCGACCTGCACAGAGCCCCTGGGAACACGGTGATCCCAGATCTTGCTAGGAATGCACTGCCATTCAGGAGATAACAACATTTGCAGGAGACCAGGGAGCTGAGTGAGTGTCGTGGCCAAGCTTCCACACCCAGAGCTGCCCACCATCCCCGATCCGCCGGGCCCTGCCGTCTGTCCGTGCCAGACAGTGGTCAGCCATCCCTCACTGCATCGCCACACCCATCGGGTGGAGCCGAATCGCCGCTCTCATAATCCTACCATGGGGAAGTCCAATTCCAAAATAGTTCACAGCTATTTTTTACAGTATAACACGTGCCAGAGACTGTAGATTTACTAAGGAATTCGTTCCATAGTCACAGAAAAGCCACCTGTTCTTTAGTGACCCCGGCGGACCAGGTCAGAAGCGGACAAACAAGATGAGGATTTGGCCCTACTCTCGGATCCTGGTGCAGTACAGGGCCCGGCACAAATAAAGCCGCTTTGTATTACAAAATCTTTTATTGTAAAGTCATAAGCATGTAGTTCTGTAACAACACTATCACCCTCAGGCACACCACATGACACTACAGGGGAAATGTTCAACTTCAAACTACATATCATTAGACCCATATCATTACCCTGCCGACCACGCTCAAGCAGGCGTTACTTCTGCTGGATCCTGTGTGCGTTCATTTGCCCCCTTTCTCCCCTCTCCCAGACACAAGGACACAAGGTTTTCTAATATATGGAAACCATGAGAAACTTCACTTGCACATTTTTCTCTCCTCCAGCCCACAAGCAATCGTGGGTTCTCAACAGCATTGTTGCCAAGCCATGTTCTGAAGATATATGTCCACAGACTTTTTCAAATGTTTATATCATACAGTATGTGGCACTAACGTTAATCATAGAGGGCTGATAAAATTCTGACTTTAAAATGCACAGGAGATGAGTAAAAGGAAGAAAATCGGCGGCACCACAGATTGCAGATTCTTCACGCAGTCGTGGGCTGTTCGTAGGCAAAGCAACCCCAGTGTGTTTCAGTGCCTTCTTTTTGTCAGTGAAGAGATAAATGATGAGGCCAGTTTTACTATGAGAATTTGTGGCTTTTTAATAAACTCTGTTGTGGCCTGAGTGTCTGTGCCTCCCCCCGAATTCACACTGAAGCCCTACTCGCCAATGTGACTGTGTTTGGGGACAATGACTTTAGGGAAATAATTAAGATTAAATGAGGTCCTCAGAGCAGGGCCCCGATCCAGTAGGACTGGTACTCTTGTAAGACGCGATGGCCCAAAAAAGAAAACAAAACAAAAACCACAAACAAAAAACAAGCGGCAGCCCGGTGCTCTCTGCCCTTCTCTCACCTTCTGTGCTCCAAGGAGGGGACACGTGAGGACACGCAGAGAAAAAGGCCCACCTGACACCCCAAGGGAGATGTCCCACCACACACCACACACCCGCCACCTTCTGGCACCTTGCCCTTTGACTCCCCATTTCCAGAACTGTGACAAAAGAAATTTCTGGGGTTTCTTTAAAGCCATACTATAGTATTTTGTTAAGGCAGTCTGAGCTAATATAAATTCCTTATAGGAGGTCTCCATAAACGTCTTTCAGTCTTAATTTTAAATTGGAGAAAAATTGCACAGAGTGGACAGATGCCACTGTGGTAATTTATGACAATTAATTAGTAATCCCTCCGTACCCCTTTCACTTCTTCCTTTACTGACAGAACTCTTCAAGTTCCGTGGCCGAGCACCTGTCTTGAAAAAGCCTCTTTTTTAAATTTCCCTGTGGCTAAGTGCCTGCCTAAACCTCCCACCACAGGCCCTAAGTGGAGGTGAAATGTCCCATTTCTGGATCCCGTCCTTAAAGGAAGGGGACGTGCTCTCTGCCACTCTCTCCACCCGTGTGCTGGGTGCGAGCATGGGGACAGGGACAATGGAGCCCTGTTGTGCGTGAAAGGACAGAGGTGCCGACCAGTCCTGTCCCGCAGCGCACCCCGGACCAGGGAGGAGAGGCAGAGAGGCGCACCGTGTCTGACCCACTGGGGCCCTGGCCTCCCTCCCGACTCATGGGCCCCCCGTTCCTGTCCTCGTGTGGCCTTCTCACGCAGCACACCCACAAGTGGCCCACGTGAAACAGGGTGAAAACAAGGTATTTTTCCTAAAAAAAAAAAAGACCGGCGAACTCTTTATCCCCCACCTCAAATAACTGCCCGATTATTTAACCTTGTTGACATGTAAGAGTCAAGTATCCATAAGTGTGTGTCGGAGGCTGGGTGAAAAGACAGAAAACGGAAAACAAAAAAATCATCCAATATTCTGGTCTTAGTCTCACAGTTTTTCTGGTCCCCCTGAGATTTTAATATGAGAAATAAATGGATAATTATTAATTATACCAGTATATTTCTGAGGTGTGTTTATTTACTTAAAGTTGAAGCCAGTAAAGTATGTACTTACTACTAATTTTGGTGTTCTAGTAACATAGCTAAATGTAGAAAATAAAGTAAAAAGCAGCCTTTCTTTGTTCTTTATTAAAAGATAGCATGCGTTTCAGCGTTTTTGAAACTGCGTGCCTTTCAAAGTCAGTGCCCATTGGGAATACGTTTCAAGTCAACGCCGGCTTTGCCCTTTTGCGCGGACACGCCCACGGCAGGAGCGGCACCCCTGCCCCGCGTCTGGAACCCTCCTTTGGACTCGGCAGGGAATGTGGCAAGCCCATTTGTCATCCTTTGTTCACAGGAGCAGAAGTGACAGAGTCTCCCTCCAAAGCTGCTTTGAGAGTCGCTGCCCCTTTGGGACGTAACATTCCTGTGCCCTTTTCCGCTGCACCACTCGCTTGCAGGCCTCCCCCGGACAAAAGCCCGGCCTCACGGCTGTGTGTGCACTGCCCTCCACTGTCTGGGGGCATGGGGGGGGGTAGGGGGGGAGGCTTCATGCCTCGTTCTGGAGGATAACAGCATTACTGTTGACGCAGAGCACAGCATTGTCACAAAATGACGTGGCGCGTACACAGGGAATGTGCCTGAGGATTTTATTCGCTTTGGAATCCCATTGCCTGTGTAGGCAACCTTTGCTTTTCGAATGGATTTCCTTTAAACAAGAAAAAAAAAAAGATCATTGCTATGGTTTAAAAGGAGCTTAACAGGCCAAATGTCTCTAATGCTGGGTTTTGGTTGAATTGTTAATACCCAGTAAATCACATTCTTCCCACTGGTGTCCAGTGAGGAGAGCAAGACGTGAGCCAGCGCAGGGAGGGGACCCTGAGTGTCCCCCCGCAGACCGCGTGCGGTCGGCCCCCAGGGTGCCCCCCTCGCTCTCAGCCCCCCTCGGCTCAGTGGGCTCATCTCGTTTCGAAAGAGCCAAGCATGTTTTATGTTCATTCTAACCTCACAGACAACACTCCCCAGGATATTTCAACTTGAATTTACAAGTGCTCCATTTGGGTGTCTGAGGTCACTTGGAACTACTAGACTGTTCATAACAACCTTTAGCATTTTGGTCATGGCAATGTGTTAAAACTTCATTAATGAGGACGGATGTATGTGTTTCGTCACACCGGCAAAGCAAGGTGGGCCACTTCACCAAAGCCACAGGAGAGTGCACCCATGCCGATGGATAACTTCCTATCGATTCACTATTATTCCTTAGTAAAACAATTTCATTCACTATGCATTCACTAATTCCCTATTTAAGTTCACTATGTAATTATCTCACTACATAATCGATTCACTACAAATTCTTATAAATTCTTCGTTTAGTCTATTGTCCCTGGTTTTCCAGACTGAGGAACGAAATCCACGTAGACAACTATACCGACACCAAAACAGTGAGAAGGAAACACTATTTTTTTCTGGTTGACTGGAGAGTTGAACTTGCTTTGTGCTTGGACACCTGTAGGACTGGACCCATGTGGACGGGCCTGGATTAAAGAGTCAGGAGTAGTTCAGAAAACAGTAAGCACTATCGTTGGACCCCCAGTCTCAAGAGACAAGTTCAAAGCAGATTAAAGACACAGAGAGACTGAGCCAGCTGGAATGAGGCAAACGTATGTATTTTCTGAACGTTCATCACGGAGGGTTTTCCTGCCTATCGTGTTCTCACAGTTTGTACTGTGTCAGCCAGCAGTTACACTGACCCCCCAAAACTCCCCGAGGGGCTCCCCCTTCACTGCAGTAAAGAACCTCTGGGGCCGCCACACTGTTTCCAGGGCGTTTGCAAGGGCCAATGGTCCTCTTGTTCGCGGCGGGACAGGTTCCTTCCCAGCTTTGTGCTGGTGCGGAAACCCCGTGGGGGTGCTCTCTGCCAGGGACCATCCCACTCCGCAGGCCGCCTGCGGGGTTTCTGCTGGGGCCTCAGCTGGGGGGGGGGGTGGCGCATCACGCTGGGACGGATGGGACTGCAGACACCGAGCTTCCCGGTGACCAACAGAACAGGGGCGACAGGGAGAAGAGTCTTTCATTCATTTCTCAATTTAGCTCTTCATTCATGTTTCAAAAATGTAAAAAGATACTACTCATAATTTTATGTCTATATCACTAATACAGCCCAATGTTAGAGAAAAGTTTATGTATTTTGCTGTACACATGTAACAAAATACTATCAATTTGTTGCACAGTTCCCTTCCCTCCTTCCTCCCTTCCTCCTGATAAATAATGTCTAAATATCCACTGTACGCAAAACATGGCTCTAGCTGCTGGATTAAGCAACACGCCCTATTTTGTCATGGATTATGTGTACTTTTTTGTCCATATTTGTGAGGAAAAAATAAGGATGCACATTATATGTGGGTATAATGATGACTTCCCATGGGTATAATAACAGGCATGATAATCCCATGTACAATGCACACAAAAACATTAGTGCGCATTGTACACGGCAAAATACAGTGCCTCTCAGAAAAGGACATGATCTGTCACAGAGATGCTTCCCTGAGGTCCAGGGCCCTTTCCCGTCCGCGGCATCCCCTCCCCACACCTGGCACCGTGGCCCAGGGCTGTGAGGTTTATGTAGAACGCGGAGCTGTTGTTCACTGGAAACACTGTTTACTAGTGCAGTGAGACGAGGGGTTACGATGTTAGTGTCCCGCCCCAGGCTCGAGAAATTATTTCCATTTAAATGACGTCATTACAAGGAGAAGAAAAAAGTAGGGTGGATGCAAATTGGGGTGTTCTTTACCCTGACATTTTATTCACATTTAACCCTCTCCTCTTTCATTTCATGAATATACATTTTTGAAAATTGGTCAGACATCTGGGTAGGAAATTTTCTCTTGCTAATTTAAAAATGAGAAATTGTTGTCTCAGAGTTTGATCTCAAAAGATTATGTCACGAAAGCCCAGACGGCACCAGGATGAACACCTAGACGTCTGCAGACTTTAAAGGAAAGGAGCCTCTACTCAATATCGAGCTCGTTTTTTCCGTAAATTAATTCATGGAAACTGCATTTGACTGCTGTCAACAGACAGTCACTGTTTGTGACAAATTCCTACATTTTAAATGTGCACTAAAAGGCTTCCGACTGCTGATACCCAAATATAAGAAACACTCGGCGTTGACGTAGGAATTCACCACAGGACCCCATTGCTCATGCATTTTATCTGTTTCTAGGTCCCTGGGCTTGGCCACGAGAGTCCTGTCCCCCGCCCACCCCAGAAGGAACTGGCTGCATATCCGCCTCACTTTCCCGAGCACAGAAGGGACAAAGGGCAGGTCTCAGCGCCACGGTGCCCATCGCTCCTGCACCGCCACTGAGCTACTCCACGCAGAACGTATCTCCATCATCACTCAGAGCAGGCATGTGAGAGGAAAACAGAAAAATGAAACAGGTCTCATGGAGTCCCCCTAAAAAGCAGTTGGTGGTATAAGAGCTAGAAGCCCCCAAAGTAAACGTTCTAGTGGATTCTAAAGTACAGGTGGCAAACACAAGGCCCGAGGGCTGAATCCGGCCTCCACCTTGTTTCATCCAGCCCGGCACCTTGATTCTACCTGTCGGCAGCACCGAGCTCTTGCTTAACTGTTAAGGAGCAGTTACATTCATACAGTCCTAACATCACAGTTGGCCCTTTGAAGGCGACCTCAAGGCTGACGTGGCCGCCGGTGACCATGAGTTTGACACCCCTGCTCTAAGGTAATCCTAGAAACCCATTGGTACCCACACATACTGCATCCAAAGTGCAATTCCCAACCACTGAGCCCAGAACGAACTCCGTCAGGCGAGGAGGTTTGTCCTGGCCTCACTCCAGCGATATTCAACGTCTCTGGCGCTTCTTCAGCTGCGTCCTATCACACTCAGCACCACCAAGCAGCGAGCTGTGTGCGTTTAACTTGCTAATGGCTGTTCATCTGGGCAGTGCTTGAAAAGCATCTGTTGGTTTTTATTCACACAGATGCAAAGTGTATGAAACTGGGGCAGTACACGTATGGAAAATGTGCTTCGGGAAAGCGGTTACACGTTTACTGTTTTAGGGTCATGCTACAGATACCCCTCTGGCAGCAGAGGCTTCCAAAATTAGTCCCTCTCTTTTTCCCTAAGGATGGAAAATAACTGAAGGTTTGCACTGGTCTAAGAGTAAATAGCCATCATTTCTCTTGAATAATTAATATTGCTTTCTTGTGATGTTATAAAGTCAAAAGAATTGATGTAATAAATGTGACTATAGTTACAAAGTAATGCTATGAGCAACGACTTCTTGGAAAGCATAGCAAGAGTGAGGAAGAGGTATGTGTTGGTTATGAAACAGCCATCTAATAATCCGAATCATGCAAAGAAATGTAAAGGGTGACAATGATGACTTACGTGTAATATGCAAACCCAATAAACCTCACTCTAAAAGAGCAATCAAACTTGAAGGCTTTTTCTATGGGGGTTATGCCACAAATCATGAGTGACAAATTATAATAGCAGGAACTTGACATTTCTGGCAATAAATCAAGAGAAACTGGTCAACGCAATATAATTTTTAAACAATCTGGTATTGTCTTTAACTATAAACTGGAAACAAAATAGCAGAGCCCACTGGAAAACCCCCAAACTGGCGGAGACAAGGAGGGGCCAACAACAGTGAGAAGGGAAGGCAGCGTGAGTCTCCTTGGTGGAGGGCCTGCCGGGGGCGTGGCCTCCACAGAGTCCAGCCTCCTCGGAGCCTCAGGAGCCAGACTTGGGCAGTGAGTAGAGACGGGGTGAGTGCCCAGACACTCCGAGTGCAGGTAAAAGACTCGGACTCAGAAAACCACACAACACGGGAGGAAGAAATGAAGGAAGACACAAAGAAATGGAAGCATATACTGTGTTCATGGACTGGAAGGAGTAACATCGTCAAAATGTCCATACTACTCAAAGCAATCTAAAGATTCAATATAACCCAATAAAAATACCAATGACATAGTTCACAGAACTAGAACACAGACTTCGAAAATTTATATGGGGCCAAAAACAACCATGAACAGCCTTAGCAACCTTGAGAAAGAAGAGGAAAGTAGCAGGGGTCACGGCACCTGATATCAAACTGTATCGCAAGGCCACTGTAATCAGAACACCCTGGTGCTGGCATAAGAACAGATGCACAGACCAGTGGAATAGAACAGAGAGCCCAGAAATAAACCCGAATCTCTATGTCAATTAATATTCAATAAAGGGGGCAGGAGCATAAAATGGAGTAGAAATAGACTTTTCAACAAATGGTGTTGGGGGAACTAAATGGTACATGCAAAAAAATAAAACTCGACCACCAACTTACACAAAAATAAACTCAAAATGATAAAAGACTTTTAAACATAAGCTGTGACGCCATGAAAGTCCTAGAGGAAAACACAGGCAGGAAATGTCGGATATCCCACTCGGGAATATTTTCATTCATATGCCCTCTGGGGCAAAGGGAATAAAGGAAAGAACAAACAAATGAGACTTCATCAAACTAAAAAGCTTCTGCCTGGCTAAAGAAAACATCATCATACTGAAAACGGAAGCAACCAAGTGGGAAAATGTCTTTGCCAATGACACCTCAGACAGGGGCTTGGGCTCCAAAATATATAAAGAACTCACACAACTCCACACCTTGAAGACAAATAACCCAATTAAAAAATGGGCAAAGGACCTGAACAGACGCTTCTCCAAGGAGGACCCGCAGAGGCCCAGAGACATGTGAAAAAAGGCTCAGCATCACTGGCCATCAGAGGGATGCAAATTGAAACCACAGTGAGATACCACCTCGCACTGGTCAGAATGAACATCATAAACAAAGCAACAAACAAGCACTGGTGAGGTCGTGGAGAAAAGGGAGCCCCAGGGCACTGTTGGTGGGAACGCAGACTGGGGCAGCTGCTGTGGAGAACAGCACGGAATTTCCTCAGAAAACTAAAAATGGAACTGCCTTTGATCCAGCAATCCCACTGCTGGGATCACACCCTGAGAACCCTGGAACACCAACCCAAAAGCACCCATGCTCCCCTGTGTTCATAGCAGCACAGTTTACAACAGCCAAGTGCTGGAAACAGCCATAGTGCCCATCGGTGAACAAGAGCATTAAAGAACTGAGGTACCTTTGCCCACTGGAATACCACGCAACAGAAAGAAAGGAGGAGCTCCTATCCTTCATGACAGCGTGGGCGGAACTGGAGAGCATTATGCTAAATGAAATAAGCCAGGCCGTGAAAGACAAATACCATATAATCTAATGAACAAAACAAACATATGAGCAAAATAGAACCAGAGGCATGGAAACAAGGAACAGACTGACAGTGACCAGAAGGGGGGGAGGGGCATAAGGGAAGAAAGAAAGGAAAGGGTCTAGTCTAGGACCATGTATAAAGGACCCACGGACATGGACAACGGTGTGGGGACTGACGGTGGGAGTGGGGGGTGGGCAGGGCAAGCAAGAGCAGTAAGGGGAGAATGGGGCGACTGGGATTGAACAGTCAAAAAACTAAATGAAGACTTTGTCTGCAGAAGGCTGCAGACGGCTGCATCAGACCCCTCCCTTAGGGGCTGGGCCGGTCTGCCCCCGAAGTCCACTTTCCTCTGCTCGGTCTTGACACATTGCAACACAGACACAGAAGTTCCCCCAAGGCAGAAGTGGATGTGATAACATCACAGAGAAAAATACTAAGAGGAGGCATGTGCACGATCACACAGACATCAAAGGCGCAGGTTTGGAAAGTGGCTGGCCCTTCACAGGAATAGCAACTACCCGCCGCGAGGCCTGTGGCCGGTGACCAGCTCTGGTGCCCGCAGCTCTTTGTCTTACACGGTGACGCCAGCAGAGACTGACTCAGACAAGACAGCTGTGAAAAGGCAACATTAAGACGAATAATGCAGAACAAAACTGGAAAGAACACGGGTTGAACGGGTGGAGTGAGCAGCTGTAATGTACACACATCTACAGACACAGAGCAGCGATTCCCAACCTTTCTCATCTCGCGGCACACACACACTAATTACTGAAATTCTGCGGCACGCCAAAAAATATAGTACATTTTTGGCTGATCTGACCCCCCCCACAAAACAGGTATAATTTTGATTCATTCACACCAAATGGGTATTGTTGTGTTGGCTGGTGTCATTTTTTACTTGGTAACCACAAGGGAGAAGAGGCAGGTATCGCAGCTTTACAAAATCCTTGTGGCTTGAAAACTGCTGATACAGACATTTATACCAATATACAGACTCGAAAATTTAACCAACAGGAAGGTCCAAAGAAAAAGTTTGCGAGGCCACAGTGTATGTTCAGGACTTAATCAATTTTGCTAAGACAAAGAGGACTGTCTGAGCAGTGTGTTTTAAAAACCATCTCCTGGAAAATGGGGAGAGGCTGGAAGAAGGGCACACATCTCCGGCGACCAGGTGAGCGGGTTCCGGGGTCTGATGTGCCGCAGGGCGCCCAGGCCCACGGCACCGTGCCGAGCACTGGAAAGCCGCTGTGAGTCCGTCTTAAATGCTCTCGTCACAGACAAGTTGTGAACGTGTGCGGGCATGGCTGCATGTGTGTGAGTGTGTGCACAAACCAACTCACGGGCCGTGCACCTTAAACTTCCAGCGTCATATGTCGGCACCTCTCAGTGGAGCTGGAAGAATTCACTTGCCTCTAACCGGTCCCTTCCAGAGCCTCTGGCCAGACACCTGCCCAGAGAGCGAGGGGCGGAGAGCAAAGCTCTTGACTTTGGCTGTCTTGTCTCCCCCTGGGCTCCCTGCACACACTGGCGGGGCGAGGCCTGTGTCACACGCCTGCCGTGGTGTCTGTTCCCACCCTCCTGCCCCCTGGCCACCAGCAGTTGCTTCATGCAGACGCCACACGAGCAGCATCCAATGCAGTGCTATTTGCCGCTGCCTCGTTTCTTCCGCAGTTGGATCCTCCCGTCTGACTTCAGTGTCAGTTTGCTGACTGTCTCTCCGGATCTGGAGCATTTGACACACCGTAGCCAGGATTCACGGGTCTTAAACGCCAGAAACACATTTAAGAGATACTTTGCATCCACTTTCAACTTTAACATTTAAAAGGATTTGGCCTGGCTGGTGTGGCTCAGTGGACTGACTGCCAGCCTGCGAACTAGAGGGTCACTGGTTTGAGTCCCGGTCAGGGCACCTGCCTGGGTTGTGGGTCAGGTCCCCAGCAGGGGGCGCTCGAGGGTCATACCACATGCTGATGTGTCTTTCTTTCTCCTCTCTAAAAATAACTAAACAAAATCTCCTAAAAAGTAAAACTGAAAGGGGTTTAAACTTCAGAGTGGTGTTCACTTCACAGGCACTGACCCTTGCACAACGTCTTCTTGTATCTCAACCCCAGTGTGGGCGACACGACTGGAGAGAGACCGCCAAACGTGGCTCTGCAAAGCTGAGCTCACACACACACACACACACTCCCCTCCCCCAACACTGAATTTCCTAGCACCAACGGCAATCTTTCTTGTTCAAACTCTCATTTCCCTGTAACCCCTCGTGACCCTGATCTGCAGATACTTTGCACCCCACGGAAGGAAGAGGTCAAGGTCTCAATAGAACAAAGATAAACCTCACTGTGGTTTTTCTCAGCATGTGTGGTGTCCCCAGTTATTCAGGCAAAATGTCCCTGCCGCCCACGGGAGGTGGAATGCAGAGCCTCTTGCCAAAGAGCAGATGGATGTGAGAGGGTGTGACGGATGTGACAGGATGTGACAGGCCCGGAGAGAGGAACTCGAGCTACCTCACCACTCTCCCGAGACCCCAGAAGTGAATAAAACCCAGGAACACTTTGAAGTTTGTTCATTTGTCAAGGCTCTTTTTTCCCTCCGCATGAACTTGTCTCCTCCGGTATGTTATCCAAAATACCCATGTGCCTTCCCATGGAGATAAGGCCCAGTGCCCACATGACTCTGCAGGCCCCAGGTCACACGGGCATAGATAACGCATCGCTGCGACCAGATCCTGTTTCACAGAATCCTGGCCACACAGCTGGGCTGGACGCAAGGGGGACACAATGGCCCCTTCCCAGAGACCCCAAGAACCACTCTCTTTCTGCTCGGAAGTCTGCATCACGCTAAGAAATTAGGAGAATGACTGGCCTCTTTCCTCTCTCTTTCTCTCTCCCCTCTGCAGCCACTTGCTCCAAAGGCGAATTTTCCCACATACGTTCCTGAACACGCGTGTCGATCATCAGGCAGGAAAGTTTTGAGGAAAAGGTGTCCCCCACTTCCGGTTACAAAGTCCACCGGAGGTGCGTGCACCACCCTCCAGGCCTGACGGCCACGACAAGCGTTCCATTTTGAAGACTAACCCACAAGATCACAAATCATTTTCTCACGAGGAGTTTCCCATCCATGTGTCCAATATGAAGCCTACAAGCTTCCTTACAGATTTTCCTAAGAATCCACAGATGACCTGGAGTAATAAATCAGGACAATTCTAGGAAATGTCCTAGACTTAACATAAGACAGGAATAAGCAACGTGTGAAATCGCGTCTACAGTAAAGAATGCAGGAGACAATACAGTGTGACTTAATAAGGGCACATGAATAGCCTCACACATTCCCAGAGCTCAGAACCCACTGCCTAGAAAGTACAGTAAAAAAAATCAGAGCTATTTCTAGTGCTGCTCCAGAACTTGCGTTGGAAAATTTCTAATTAATGAACACTGGCAAAGTCAGGGAAGATGCCGTTCCCTTAGGAATAAATACTCATCGAACATACTGGCGACTTTGAGGAACATTTATTCACGTGCAGAGTTGGGTCCAAAGCAGTTCTTCACTTTTCCAGCACTTCGGGCAATCGGCAGCCTGTTTAGGTGGGAATCGGGCAAAATAAACACATTTGACAGCCCAGTTCAGTCTCGGAGCCCGGCCCCATTGCCAGACGCCTCAGGTCTGACGCTCTCCAAAGGGGACTTCGTTCAATTCTCCACACACCTCTCTGCCTCAGTTTCCTCATCATGAACACAGGAAGAATCCATATGTTATTTTGTGGGAATTCATGAAACAGCACTGAAACAGCGCCTGGGACACAGGCAGCTGGCCTACCACGTGCCTTTGCCATTACTATACGCACCTTGAGGTTTTATTAAGTGCAGCTTTGTGGGGTTCTCCGGGCAGAGTGTTGAACAACCATGAACGAATGCAAACACTTCCCTTTACTGCAATCTGTTTATTTATTTATTTATTTATTTTAAAGATTTTATTTATTTATCTTCAGAGGAGAAGAGACGGAGAGAGGGAGAGAAATATCAATGTGTGGTTGCCTCTAGTGTGTCCCCTGCTGGGAACTGGCCTGCAACCCAGGCATGTGCCCTGACTGGGAATCGAACCTCGACACTCTGGTTCACAGGCCCACACTCAATCCACTGAGCTACACCAGCCAGGCGATCTGTTTAATGATCACCTTTCCATGCGTTAGTAGAACTCCTTTTCCTAAACCTTAAAAAAAAAAAAATCCTAAATGTGATCATTATGAAAGAAAAAAAAGGCTAGAGTTTTCAAAATACTATATATACTGAGTTTAGACAAATATCTCTTAAACCTCCGTTCAAATCTGAATGTTTCCCCAAGGAAGGTCAATGATCATAAACGCTGGCAGCTTTTGGGTGCACGCACCCTGTTACTGTGTGAGCCACGGGAGGTACTGTGCTCCGTAAATCCGAGCTGCCCCTTCCGTGGGTGGAATGACCCCGCTGTGGACTGAGGTGGGGGCAAGGGGAAACCCCATGAGCACGCTGCCACCAGGGACAACCCGGCTTTCAGAAAGTGCACAGTGGTGTTTAACACCCGGCGCTTCTCCTTCTGGAAGCACGACACCGATGTGCAAATAGTCGTGTCTCCTTTTCCAGTTGTTGGGATTTAAGCGACGCCACTTTTCTGACTCTGACGAGGGCTGCGTTCCTAGGGAACTGGTTCTGAGGCCTCCTGACTCGCTTTCCTGCCCGCCCTTCCTGCACACACACCTGTTTTATACAGAGGTCGGCATAGTTATAGACCCTAATACGGGGATAGACATCAACAAAGTGGTTCTTTTTCGCTTTTCCTAGCACTACATTTTAGTGTCATTCGAGCTTAAACAAGATTCTCAAAAGTACCCCCTCCGTGGTGTGACCCTGGAAGTAACCAGGTGAAAAAGTGCCAATTACTAGCTCAGTCTGGACATATAACATTGGGAAACTTAGCAGGCAGCTCTTTTTTTTAAAAGTTTTTCAAATCAGCATCAGTAATTTCTCCTGTGAATTTCTTTAGGATGTGAAAACTTTCTATCTAACAAGGAACTAAGGATTTTCTATCCCTTTCTTTTCATTGGATGCCTGGGCCAAAACTACTTCCGAGTGACAAGGGACATGCCTGAGGGGGACGCTTCAGGACACAAGCTGGTGGCCCCTGGAGCCGCCACTTCTCTTGGGACCCTGCGGCTTCCCGGTTGGCAGGAGAGCGGCTGGGCCTTGACCCCAGCTCCGCGGCGTCTCTGCCTGGCAGTCACTGGGCCCCTGCCCTACCTCCGTGATCTCAGTAGGATTCAGAAGGCTAACAAGAACCGGGGGTGATGGTGCCTTCTCTCAAGGCCTCTCACACGGACTGGATGATGTGTTCGTTCCGTCCTTCAAATATTAACCGCACCCCTCGGTCACCGAGTGTTGAGCCCTTCCTTGGGGGACAGGGCTCATGTCCGTGGGGACTGGCGAAGGGCAGAGACCCATGTTCACAACCAAGAAGAGAAAAGTGTCAGTTGGTGACATGTGTTGGACAGGGTACACTCAACTACTTGAAATGGGGTGGTCGGGGCGGCCTTCCGAGGAGGTGTCCCACTGGGATGCGGCAGAGGGGGGCTCAGGCGCAAGCGCTCCCCGAGGACAGACTTTCCGGGCAGAAGGAGCAGTCGAGGCAAAGATTTCGATGCGGGAGTAAGATCAGCATTTCGGGGAGTGGGAGGAAGTCTGGGTGCAGGCGGAGTCGGGGGATACAGAGAGTCAGAGTCACACAAACATGGGTCAGACCCCATCCCCCCCCTGCCAGGTCTGAGAGGATGTGCAACACGCACCCTTCAATCTCCTCGCCTGTGAGCTTAAACATCGCTGAGCTGTTGCAATCGGCAGTTTTTTAAAGAACAGGACACATAAAAATTCCCAGGTTTTATGGTAGCAGCCATTATCAGCAGCACCGTTATCATCGTCCTCATCGCCATCATTTTCTTTCCCTCCCTGAGGTGGATTTTCAGGGAAAGACAGATGTGCGGTCGAGAGCGCTTCTGCAGGAAGTGACTACTCCAGTGTGTGGCTGGGTCGTATAATATTTCAAACCCACTTAGGATGAAAGGTTTTCTAAAAAATCCTTTCCCCGTCTCCCCGCAGCTGAGAGCTTTGTGCCTCTGGCGTTATTTTTGCCGCACAAGCTCAGCAAGGTTAGATGCTGATTGGTGAAGGGCAAAGTGATTTATAAAGTCACTTTTATTTTCCAGTGGTTTTTCTTTCCAATGATAAGTGAGGAAATGTCATCGGGGATGTCAGCTGGGAATAACTAAAATATTTCAGTGGCTTGTGGGCTCACTTACTTATTGTCTGTATCCTGTACTTTGACATTTGATCAAAGCCACATCAATCTTGGTTTGTTCCCTCCAAGCCGAGTTTACTTCTTCTGTATCAGAATCAGACCCTTCTCCTCCAGACTGTGTTCTTTATCACCCTGTCACTGCCGGCCCCTCCCAGGAGCCCACGTTCCTCGGTGGCTGATTTCCACGGAGCTCCAGCTCACTTGCAAACCTATCCTGAACCCCCTTGTTAGTCTCTCAATTTTGTTCCCCCAACATACACTCACAGAGAAGAAATTTCATTTAAAGCTCAGAGTGGCCCTGTTTTTGAAGGGGTGCGAGTTCTGACCGTGACCAGGTTTGGAAGATGACAAAGAGCCATCAGAAATGTAACTGATGAGGCAACAGAGCTCTGTGCAAATCACCGTGACCCTGCCGAGGTCTCGGTTAGACGGAGCCTGTGAACACTTCATGCAATTCCCCATTTGTTATTCTGACACAGTGCATTGCATGTGGCTGAACTGAATCTCAGGATTTGCTAAACAAAGGCACTTTTGTGTAGCATAGAGAAACGTTAGCTGCCCTTAATCTTTTTTAACTTGGGGCTTATTTTTGGTTGTTTTAAAAATAGCCTTTTTGGGAATACAACAACATACATTTCAATGATAGAAAACTTGCTCATACTGAAGGAAGTAGGAAGAAGAAAGTGCCGACCATTGTTGCACTCGCTGCTTTTCCACGCCCACGTGCTCAGGAGCTCGCCGGATCTGTGCAGGTGCACGCAGGTGTGTGCACGGCCAGGTGAGCAAGGAGAGGCTGTTGACTGTAACAGTGTTAGTCTGCTCCAGCTGACTTAACAAAATACTGCAGACTGGAGGCTCCAACAAAAGAAAAGCATTTTCTCACAGGTCCAGAGGCTGGAGGGAAGTCCAAGGTCGAGGTGCTGGCAGGCCTGCTTCCTCCCGAGGCCTGGTTCACTCCCTGGCGTTCGTTCAGATGGCCACCTCCTCCCTGGGTCCTCACAAGGTCTTTCTGGGGTCAAGCACCCCCTCGTGTCCCTGTGTGTCCAGACTCGTCCTCCTCACAAGGACACCAGTCAGGGTGGATCAGGGCTTGCTCTGATGGCCTCAGTGTGACTTAGTCACCTCTCTCACGGCCCTGTCTCTACACGGTCACGTTCTGAACAGGTTAGGGCTGCAACACGTGGATCGGGGGTGGGGAGGGCATAATTCCGCCCCTAACCCTGACTGTCCCTTGTTAAGCCCAGAGATTCTGTCTCTTTTTGTGCCCAGGGCAAACTCACCCTTAGGGACTGACTCACAGTGAATCTAACAAACAAAAGTCGAATCTGGGGAAGTCACCAAGTGCCTGTTGTTTGTTTATGATGACAACTACAGTGCCAAGGACATCGAACGAGTCATTCCAGCAACATAGGAAATATTAGCAATGCCAACGTACGTATTCTATCTCCACTTCTGTGGCAGGCACTTTTTATATTAGGCTGCTCTGGGTAATTGGTGACGTTATTCAGCTAATTGGAATGTTAGGACAATTCAGAAGGGTTTAAATACTAACAAGAATTGATTAGTTTTTGAGGGTCTAAGGATTTGACAGCCTCGGGGACTCAGTGAGCTCATCAGACAGAATTATCTCACTCTCTGCTCCATCCCCTCCAGCCGCACTGCCTGTTTCCAGCCAGTGACAAGGAGATACCTCCGCAGACTCCGGGTCACTTCTGTGTGGTCGTCTCAGCTGGTGACCACAGGCTTTCCCCCTGTCTAACTCATAGGTACTTGGGCTGGGGGAGATCTAAGGATCTCTGTCGTGGAGTGGTCGTGGGCTGCTCAGCCTCAACCCCAGAAGGCGCAGCGATTGGGCGGAGCTCCACCCAGCCCGGGACAGGGGATGGATCTCAAGACCAATCGCCCCACCCCAACCACGAGGACAAGGGTCAAACCCTTCCCAGAAACAAACCATAGAGAATGGTCAGAAAACCAGCTGCTATGACAATAGGGGGTTTATTTCATCCAATCAAATCAAGTTGGTGAGAAGATAATAGAAGTTGTTACAAGGAAGGTTTCTTTAATCCCCCGGATATATTCGAGTGCCCAGCAACCCGACTTCATAGTTCCCCTTTATGTGACTCGGGGCTTAGTCTGAAGGATTGTTATGCAAAGTGTTCTTATATCCTGATTGGGTGGTCCTTCCCAAAGATATAAAGACGGGCAGTTATCCTCACTGAAACATATTTAGCACAAAAATCAATGTCAGGAGTATATACTTGAACTCTACTGTCTCAAATCAAGTTTTCTTTAGCTCCTGGAGGTTTGTTTTCATTTTCTGTTGGTGGTTTTTTTTTTCTTCAGTATTCACAAGTGCCTTGCAAATTTCTGAGTGAATGATACATTTGTATGTTCAGTTCACGGCATCAATCGCCGATGGCTATATTTATAATTACCTCTCTTACAAGGCATTAGTAAGGCCTTGTGCATTAGAAAGGCATCCAACTGTGAAGAGAGACCTTTAGTGGCTTATGCTCGAATCTAATTTCTTCCCACCCAAAGGGCAATTGAACAACACTGACCACTTAAAGGGCCAAATCAAACAAGATAATGAGGGATAATTCACTCTCCTCTTTCTGGTGTACCAATCCAGACTGGAACAAGACGGCCGACAGAACAATGCCGCCATAATTATTATTTGGCTTTTGGAGCTATACAAGTGGATAATCTTTTTCAATGCTGCTTCCAAAAAAAGTCCTAACATTGTTATATAACTACATTCTTCCCTCGCCTCGGCTATTTTGGTCTTGTTAAAATGTTGTTTTTGATCGAATAGCCCATACACGATTAGCTGCAGTATTAGAAAATAAATGAATCCCAGCTGCACCGACAAACACAGAAGCAGGAGCCGGGAACGGCGGACGCACAAACAGTCTCTTCTCTCGCAGGGAGCGCCTGACCCTGACCGGAGCGATTGGAGGACGTGGCAGAGCCGCTTGTCCCTCAGGCGCCGACCCGACTGCACAAAGACATGCCGGCCAAAGTTTCAGGGATAACTTAAAATCAATGTTCAGTTATACTGATGTCATATGTCCACTTCTGCAAAATGAAACACAGGGGAACGCTGATATAAAGAGAGGTTGCAGCCTTTGAGCATGCTCACAGGTGGCCTAGAGTTCTTCCGTGAAAGTGGTTCTTGTGAGTGTGCCTTGTCGGTGCCTCCCCCCTCCACGGTTTTTTAAGACCCTGTGTCTTTAGAGAAGTTCCTGGTCATTCTAGGAGGAATAGACTCCAGTCACCTCCAATTCCACCATGCATGTCTAATTATGGCGTCCTACCTTATAATGAAACCTAATTATGAGATTAAAAGGCAATAAAGTGAAAGTAAATGGGAGAGAGGTGAGTGGAAACAAATTTTTAGTAAAAACAAACTAACAATAGATTTTAAATCTATACTAGAGGCAAATTCCAGCAGAACTGGCACTTCAAAAAGCCGTCAACAATGTGACTGACAAACTGACCTTATGCCCTCTGAACTTGAAGAGAAAAAGATGTCCCCCATCTTCCCCTAAAAAAGCAAGAGAAGAGATGACGAATGCTGTGGATAGAACACAGAGCCCCCGTGCGCGATGTTCCTGTGAAACGTACAAGATCAAGTACGGCAGCCACTGGGAAGTTCTCAAGTTGGAGTGTGCGCTCAGGCAAACAAACCCCGGTGTGTCTTCCAAGCTGGGGCACCTGCTCCAAGTCCCTGGACCCGTCCCCGCCTCCACCTGCTGGTCTGCTAAATGCAGATGCTGCCCGGACGCTGCCTCCACTGCTCCCCGTGAGGACACGACGAGCTCGCCTGGCCACAGCACGGGAGCCCTCAGTCGGCGTTCGCCGTGAGTCCAGAAAAACCCTAAAGCCAGTTCCCGCTGTCCACTTCCCGCTTTCTCACGACCCACCGCGGACGGAGTGAGAAGTTGAACACAGAATAAAGAAAACCTGTGAGAACTGACGAAGGCCTGTGTCTGCAGAATGAAGGGGCTCATCGTTTTCTAGACAAAAATCACGAAAACAGACTTCAAATTAGATGTATCCTGGCTAGTTCCTGAAATATATGTAAAGAAAAATGTCCAAAGTTTAAAAAGCATCTAAGTCACACTTAGACCTCTTTCGTATTAGGCACTTTATACAATCATCCTCTGGCCTGCTCTTTTAGCCCACTCTGTCCTGGAAGCCCTTCCGTGCCCCTGCACAACCAGCGGCTTCGTTTTTAAACACCTGGAGTTTGCCCTGGTTTATCTGAACGTTCCCACTTATTGCCTTTACTGGGGGAAAACATTATTTTAAACGAGGACCTGTTTAAAAACCTGTGTTCTTAGACAACAGCACACAAATGCAATTCTTCCCCTTTTCCCTTATTAGACGTTAACTGTATGTACTTGCTGTTCATCATCTTTGGAGAGATGATTTGGAATTGGGACATAAGCATCCTTAGTCATTAAAAAGGGATTAGTTTAATCGCTCTGGGACGCTTGCCATCTTGTTTGCAGACTGCACCGCACTTCTCAATGTCGTCCCCAGACTGGAAGGCCAGATGGCCCTCACGTCGGCATTACGGCAACTTTTTAAGGAACGGGCATCCCTTGTACACACACACACACACACACACGCACGCACGCACACGCACGCAATGAAGGACTAAGGTTTTCGCAGATTCTAGCAAAGAGAGTTCAGTCGTTCAAGTGAGGAAGGACAGTGAGTGCACCGAGGAAAAACTGAACTTAGAGTTCAGATCTCAGGATTGGCTGACCGTCCATATCTCGACATTTTCCTCCAATTGCTCTTTTCTGCAAATGTCTGAGAATCCTGGGAGTTGTTCAGGGAGAGCTATTCTCTCTCATAACAGTGCCTACAAATCATCAAAGGGTTTATAATACGAGACCAATAGATTGTCCTGCCTTTTCCTGCTGCTATTCTTTATTTTAGGATACGCGCGCCATTTTGAAAATCCAGAAGAGTTAATTTTCCTATATAAAAGGAATTTAAAACTTCAAAAATAACTCCAACCACCAGTCATAATTTTCTTGAACTTGGAAAGTGGAATGTTGCGTATACCCTGCTGCGCATAATTGAAATTGATGAAAACAGAAATTTCAAAGACCTAGAAAACCCCCAATCACTCAGATGCAAAGTGGCACCAATCACTCAGATACAAAGCAGCACTAGCACCCGTTGGCTGAAGCACCGCCTTACTGTGGAAGAGCCCGCCCGCAGGGCCCCAGCATCCCCCGTGGATGCCGTGTTCCCCTCAAACACCGCGCCGCCACCACACGCAGACTGGCTGTCCGCGCTGCGTTCTGGCGAACGTGTTTCCTTAGAGCACGTGCCCCCGTGTGCAGATCGAAGAGCAGCTACGGTTCGTGGCAGAAACAGAACAAGCATGAAACACCAAGAATTTAAACTATGTTCTAAAATACGACAATCTGTAAAATTCCTTCATTCAGTAAACCGTTATGAAAAGCCAAAAAGTGGGTCAGGAATCTGTGGACACTGGGAATTCTGGGGAGACATAGGAGCTGAGTCCCGGCCAGCCACTGGGCAGCCGGCAGCCGGCCCCACGTGGGTGAGCACGGCTGTGAGGCAAGGACTGCGTGGTTCCCACGTCACGGAAGGCAGTGGGGAGTGGTATTTGCTGTTGTGTTGGAGAAATCATTTCGGGGGTCCCGTGCCCTCTTATTGAGAGAGGGGAAAAAACCCAGTAGGAGATGATGAAGTGTTATCTTCAGTTTTGCAACCTTAAATGATTTCCCCATGATGTCACTGAAGTAACAATTCAGGTGACTAAAATAAAAGTAGCAAATGGAAAGAAATACAGTCTTCATCTTTCAAAATATTGACATGTCTAAATAAACTATGATATTTTAGTCCTCCTTTTTAAACTCAAGGCTCATTAATGGATACAATGCTTGAAGAAAAGGCTTATTGTTCACATTGCAGTAGCAGAGACCCCATGACGTTCTACAGCTCCCTTGCTGCCCACTCTGCAGCCCTCCATCAGGGGCGCTCTCCACACTCACGCCCTCTGCCACCACTGCCATCTCCGTGCAAAGCACTTGACCTCCCACGCAGACCACTCTCACTGGGTCTATGATCTGTAAAAATCTACCCATGGGACATTTCTTCTCAGAGGCCCAAGCCAACAGACTTTCCAAATGTTACTCTAAACCTCTGTTCTCCCTCTCGGATTCATTAGCAGCCGCTGAGCTATAACCCTGCTGCTCACTGGTGATCCCCTCGGGCCACCAATCCCAGGGCCCATCTCCATCAATCTCAGTCTAGACCCTGTCAACCCTCCGTAGGCCAGAGGGCCCCGCCTCCCCTCCTGCCTCCATCATCGCTCCAAAGTAACCCTGACATTTCAAAACATCATCTAACCTGAAGGCTCCCCTCGCCTTCGGGATAAAACCTGAAGTTCCTAGGGTGGGATGAAGACAAACTCTGAGCACATTCAGCACATACGTGGGACAGTACAGGCTGGAAACCAGGGGTCCTGACCCTGGAAAGCCCGTGAGCCACGTGGGGCGTGGAGCTCCTGCTGCGTGACTGACACGTGGGCGCACTCATAACGGGAAGCTTCAGGACATCGGGTTGGTTTCCTTCTCCACTGGTCATGTTTATAAAATTTAAGATTGCAATAAAGTGTTAAGTGGTTGGAGGGTATTTGGGGAAATGATTTTCTTTGCACCCTAAGTAGAAGGTGTGCATTAATTTATACAATGGGCTTCATTTGCGAGTCAGAAAACCAACTAGGCTGTGCAGACGAGGTGAGTTTCCTCAGAGTGTAACTGGCCCGTGTTTAGGGGAGGTTCCTTGCACAACGTCGTAGCAAGGAAATGGAACCATGTTCCTTGCTGGATCTGTGTCGTCTTAGTGAACAGTTGACACTGTTGACGTCGTCAGGTTGTCCGCACAGGGTCCTGTGTCAGGCTCGTTCCTGAGGACAACTGGGGGCTATGCTAATGCTGTGAGATGCTCCCGCATTAACATTCGAAGGAGATGCGCACATCACCTGCCGCGCTCACAGCGCCCCTGCGAGGAACCTGCTGCTTCTGTGTCTAAACCAAAGTCACGAATGACGGATTCACGAGAAACTGACCGGAAAGCAGAAGTTAATTTCTGGTAATGCTTTTTAGCCAAGCAGTCATCTGGGAGGGGCCGCGACACAGTCTGACTCTGTTTGCAAACAGAGTACATTTGGATCCCATATCTGCCTCTTTTCTTTGCTTCTTTAAAGAGAAGGATAACACGCAGCTCTACTTGACTCCAGGACCTTCGAACCAGGGGGAGTTTAATGGGAAAATGATGAGACCTCCTGACTTTTCCCAGCGCAGGGAGAGGGGAGCCACGCTGTGCTGTGAACCCCAACGCCATGGGCAGGCTTCCACCAAGAGGGGCCGATTGTTTTTCAAATGTTTTTCTTTGTTTGAAAGAGGCCACGGGACTCGTGAAGAAGCATGAAATGAGGAGGGATATGAAGGGGAAACATGAAATCTGTAGGGGGGAAGTGTGGTGTAATATATACATTACAAATCACTTCAAAAATTTGCTCCAAAGATCTAAAACAATTAGAAGGCTTTGAAAAAGTAGGCATCATTTTTCTGCCAAAAAGTTACTTAACATGCCCTCTCTACTCCATACACTGCCTCCCCTGCACCCCGGGTTGCTGAAAGCTGAAATCATTACAGATGTCATTTGCAGAAACTGAATTAGCATTTGTATGTAAGAACGGTCATTATATTCCTTATAATGCACATATTTCAATTTGTAGTTCCCCTTACTATTTATTGTAAAACTTCTGCAAAGCAAGTACCATAGCCATACCCAGAACAGCATGAAGCAATCTGTGTACTTACTGTAGTAAGCCTGAAATATTGTATTTCTCAGACCATAAGACACACCTAGGTTTTAGAGGAAAATAGAAAAAAAATGTTGAAGCAAAAAATGTGGTAAAATACTTAATAAGATAAATAACGTAATATCTCACCAATGTAGATGAAAACAGAACTCAACGGCAGCATCAACAACCATTATTCCTCCCAAATTTGGGCAGGGGCGGAGGGGGTTCATCTTATAGCCCGAAAAAATATGTTAAGTATGATATTTGGCAATTAAATAATAACAATCTCTTAGAGCGGCAGAAGAGCCTCATGTCAGCTCGGAGTTATGCACATCAGCGCAGAGATTTTAAAAATCCCTGCATATAAGAAATAAAGCTGGAATCCACATGGCACACCTCTTTAGTTCCCATTTTGAGCTCCTGGACTGCACTTAGAAACCCATTTTTTAAATCATTTTTATAGTTATCCTATTAAAATTCAACCCAGTTCCCCCCTGTGCCCCCCTCTGTCTGTCCCACCCCAGCTCCTCAACCCCGACACGGTGATCCATGTCCGTGGGTCATTCACACGTGTTCCCTTGCTTTCCCTCTTTATCTCCCCCTGCCCCCATGGTCACCGTCTGCCTCTTCTGTGTTCCTATGCTTCTGTTTTTTAACTATAATTTTGGGGTTCCCCCACCTAGGTCTTCAGCTAATTAGGAACAGCATTTGGAGAGATGTCCTTGGACTGGAATATATGCCTCTTCCTGCTGTCGCAATGGCTGGCATCCTGGGGAGCCGTGAACGCAGAGGGTGCACCCTAAAACAACCCCCGTTTCACGATGTCAATAACGTCATCGCACTGGACAAAGTGAGACACTGGCAACTAACATGATGCTTAGGAACACTGGGTCACGTGGACGCTCACGCATTCAACACACGCCTCTCGAGAGCCCACCACGGCCACGTGCAGCCCCTGTGGGAACTGGGGGCACAAGGCGGGCCGCCTGCCCTTGACAATGAGAGGGCCTCACGTCAGGCCACGGCCACGTGCTAGGTCGGCACCACCACCTGCTACAGGAAGCAGAATCCGTACAGTGTGCATGTCCCTTTGTGCCCCTGGGGAGTCCCACCATGAGGCAGGAGTTCAGAAAACAAATAATGCCTTTGATAGCTTTAGAAAGCCTAAATTCCTTATTCTGAGTGAGTTTTGTATTCAAACACAGTATCTCAGTAGTTTCTACAACTGTTAAGTCGGATCCAACTGACCCCAACTTCTACATTTTAAAACAGTTACTTAAAATGTACACTATTTGAATTTTGAAATCTTTATTAAACAAATAATCTTAGAGGTCTTAATATCAACCTCAAAATTTGATATTACTCATAAGTATGTACTGAAAAGGAAAAAATATTTTGGCAACAAAATACAGAGACAAGAAGACAGTAATAAGGAATACACACAATATAATATAACAAACACTTTGAACAGCTCACCACAGTACAATTTTGGTAATACTTGAGAATTTCATGTATAATAACAGTGACTTTTAATTAAAGGGTTATAGCTATTTTAAAGCTGTAATACACAGCTTTTAAAACGGGCTGTGCAAGGTTAAAACTGTGACTACATGTCCGTTTCTCTGCAGTTGGAGAAGACAAGTGAGGGCCACAGAGACCGCCCACTCCGGTGCACGGACAAGCTGGTGTGGGCCACGGGTCACGCGTGCACACACTCCCAGCTCCATGTGTGATAACGCCTGAGCGTGAGGAGAGGCTTATTTTGAGACATCAGAATGAACACTGGCTCTGCTCCGGAACAGAGCTTTTGGTCTGCTTATTCATTTATTTTACCCGTCTCAGTCCTCCGCGTCCCTCGGGGGCGCTGGACCTCCATGGGGTCTCCTGACCTCTGGCTGCTCTCACATTTCCACTCGTTGGGCTTTGAATGACCACTTCAAAGTCCATTGCTTAGGGAACAATTCTTAATTTCGGTCATTTAAAGACTGGAGGTGCGTGAAACTAACACTTTTAAAATTTAAAACTAAAACAAACAGAAAAAACAACTGAGACCAAACGATGTCTAACCTGGGAACATAAGGTATGATTTAGAACGTGACACAGAAGAAATGATGAGAATGTGCTAACAAATGAGGTGCGCCATTATCTTACTGAAGGAGATGTAAAACGGAAGTGAGCCAACGTGGGAAGAAGTAATAGAGAAGGTTAGGAAATGTGTGGACGACTCTTTAACTTCATCGGAAGTACATATGCATATACGTGTAACCACAGATATATTCGCCCCCACATGCAACACCTATTCCTAGACATTATACACACCTATGTAGCGCGCACACACATCTATGCTGTATGTGTCTACTCGTGTGTACTTCACACTCTCCCCCCCCATACATACATGTACGTATCAGCTGAGCAAGGCGGAAGAAATAGGAACATGCCCAGTTTGCGGCAGAAATCAGACGAAGGACCGCTCCCAGCCCTCCCATTCTGAGCGTTTACCTCTTGGTATGACAAGGCTTGTAAATGCAATTTCAACGAAACTTAGCAAAGCAGCATTTTTGTACCAAAAAAGTTAATTACTATTCGCACCACTACTCAGTTATTTGTATTTAACGTCAAGTTCCGTACCTTTCCACGTGCTGACTGGATGTTCGCAGCGGATGATTGTTTTCAGGGTTCCGTTTCCAGGTGACAGGGGACCAAAGTGTCTACCAAGTTACCTGCTTATGTGGGCACACGGAGGCAGGGATGCCCTGGGGACTGACTCGGCCCCTGCCTGTCCGTGTGGGTGAGTGTGGGGGAGGGGAGGGGAGCTGCGGGTCTGTTCCCAACTCCAGAAGCACAGTTTCTCTAGAACCTTCTTCAGCGGAGCTGGCAAGGGGTGGCGGAGATGTGCTTCCCGGAGAGCCGCAGGTCTTCCCAAGGCAGCCGGAAATCGGCTCGAGGGCAGGGCACATTCCCCCTGACTCAGAAAGGGCGGGCCACAACTAGCAGAAACCTTTGGTGGAGTTTCGGGAATCAAAGCATCTGCCCTCTTGTTTCTTCTGCACAATGAAGTCACAGAAACTGAGTTAATCCACACACTGAGTTTTCGGTCACAGAATCATGAGGTCTGTCCATGCAAGATGCTTGTTTTTTTCGCCCAGCCCTCGGACCCACTGCCTGCTCCCCCAGGACGGCGTCAGCAAACTCCCTCTGGAAAGGGCTGTGCAGTAACTATTTGAGGCTTCGTGGGTCATGCGGTTGGTCTCTGTCCCAGCCACCAAACTGCATTATAGCAGGAAGTCGGCCAAAGACAGTACGCAGACGGCTCCGCGGCTGTGTCCTCAGCACAAAGACAGGTGGCCGGCTGCAGTTTGCTGCCCCTACTCTGAGACCCCTCCCGGCCCTTGGTCTGTATCACGTTCCCCACACTGACGGCGCTGTCCTGGTAGCGGGTTTGGTCCATCCTGCCGTTATCCTTCTCACTGAACGGACCTGCCCAGGGGAATGCGTGGTGTTCGCCGGTCAATGTGGAGTGGGCCCCAGGTTGACCTGGTGAAGTTGGGGGAGACCTCCCAAATGAGGAGGGGTGCAGGAAGCAGGTCACCCAATACAGCTGGGGAAAAGTGAAGGCGGGGTGCGCCCCATGATGTCCGCCGTCCTGGGATCCAGGGTGCGGTGTACCCCGTGTCCCCTCGAAGGGCAGAACTATAGAAACTCATCGTCCACAGCACCCTCTGTATGAAACTGCCCCCCATCCCCACCCCTGCAATTATCTACTTCTACCCCCTTTTCTACTTCCCTGCTTTGTACATTCACAACAAGCAGGTATCTAATTATTGAGGTGAGTGTTTTTACAACCCCTGCTCCCCAACTGGAGTGTGAATCACCTGCAGGCAAGGGTGCCCTCTGCACCTGTGTCTGCCGGCATTGTCGTCGTGCCCCGTAGACACTCAGCTGTCATAGCAGGTGCGTCATACACTGGGCTGGAGAGCAGGAGACGGGGGCGGGGGAAGGAATCCATTTAGAGGAAGGGTTTCGTTCACCCCCACGATGTCCACATAGAGCACAAGCCACGAGGCAGGTTCGACGGCTCCCTGGCAGCCTCCGCGGTGTCTCCTCTCACGTGTCTTGTGCAGACAACAGCCTTTCCTGCGCCCGCGGCAGCGAGCATGAGAACGTCACTGAGCCATCGCACGTTCCTCTCCACGAAGGCGCCGAGAGCCACCCCCCTTCATGTTGTCACACGACCACTGTGTTCTGTCACAGCGCAGTCACTGCCCCATCGTTCTTCTGGAACAACCCTGTCCGTCATTCTTGGTAACATGTCAAAACGCTAGACTAGATAGCAAATGAGGGGACAGCGGTACGTGGCTGGCACCTTGTGCTTTGTGAATGGGTAGTAAAAGCATCCTGTTACTTCCAAGGTCAAGGTGGCGTGGCACGCTGAAACGCGTTCATCAGCACGAGTCCGCAGGAGAGGAATGAGCTGCGCGTGGCTTTGCAGCTCGGTAATAACGTGCTGAGTTTTGCCTCGTGGGGGTGGCACATACACTTGCATCCAGACAATCACATGTCTGGGTCCGCGGCCACATTCCCGCAGCCAAGCAAATCACAGCGTGGCCTTGGGGGCAGGGCGGGGTTTGGCCACCAAGTGATGGGCAGTCGGTCTTCATTCTTGCTGGTTTTGATTATAGATAATTTATTCTAATTGCAGAGGAGTAAGGATTTCACATTTCACTTGGTATGGTTTTCAACACAGCATAATAGAAATCACAGTACAGCTGGCCTTTATCAATATGTCTCGGTCTACGGCAGGCCATTGGATCATGAATGCTCTGGGTTATAGATAAATCAAAAAGGAATGCAAAATTTTGATGCCTTCTGTTGGACTTTAAAATAAATTCCCTATGCCCACATTTTGTGTTTTTTACATTCATTGTAGAAATACCTTTTGAAAGATAAGAAAAGCATGAAACCATGAAAGTACTCACAACCACAATGTCTGGGAATAACCACAGTTTACGTTTCGATAGTTGGGCTTCCAACCTTTTGTACTTATTTCTACATAAAACACCGAGAAGGGAAGTCCAAGTCAGACCGACAACCATGTTTCAGACGGGCCTCGTCCTGGAGGGGCCGTGTAGGTGTGAACACGGACAGAAACGCTCCTTCATTTGTCCCTCTGTCCCCGCATCCTCCCGCCGCAGCGCAGGGTCCTCGGGCGCAGGGTGCCGACCTGCACACGCCTCTCCCACCCCATCACCCGCAGCGGTGCCTGGCCCGCCCACCTCTGCTCAGTGAGCTAATGAGCGAGGAACGGTTTAGTGTTACATTATGCTGAAACGCATTCCCCTCGCAGCGGTCTGGTAAAACAGTATTTTAATGGCAGCAAGACGGTACTATAACTCATGTTTAATCAATCTTCATTTGAAGAACTCTTTAGTTCTAATTTTCTACCTTTTCAAAAGTAACATTTTTTCATATTCCAATAATTTTACCTCTTTCGCTCCTCTGGTTTTATTTGAAAGCCCAGAAACTGCAGAGTGACAGTGAGTCACGAAGATCAAAAAAGGGGCTTTGATGTTGATCTGGAATTACATAGACTGTCTCTCTCTGAACTCGGATAATTAAATTCAGTGCTGGCATGTAACTTTAGATATTCTTATCATTTTAGAGAAATATATATGTATTTACACTTTAAGAAAATGTTAAAAATAAAGAGTGATATGAAAACTATGAAAATTCTTTGTCATTTGGTCTATTTACGTAATATAGATAGTCAAACTTCCCTGATACCAAATCATTTTTAACTTCCAGGAGATGCTCATTTAGTCATAAAATATTGCATTTTATGCACCACTAAATTAATTTAGCTGGTATTTTTTTAAATTCTTGTATGTTTAGTTATAAACTAACTTTGTCTCTAATTTTCTTTTATAGAATAAACTTTGTCAGTTTTTAATTAAGAAAGTTGGCTAAGTTCACTGAGATTTATTTAAATCCTTTCTACACTCTAGAATGATTTATTTAAAAAATATTTCTTGGAAGTTTGAAAGAAATCACTCATAAGGCTCTTGAAAGCCATGTCTTTTAAAATAGCTGAGCATTTCAAAATATATTTTTATTGGATGGAAGTCATCTTATGACTTTGACGGTCCTATGTAGTACAGCACTTTGCAAATTTTCGAAATGCAGTCTGCAAAATCGCCCAGAATTAGGACACTGAGCCTTTAATCTGCTCAGGAACAATGTGTGTTAGGACAGAAAGTGATTAATAGCAATGACCGATAATGAAGCCCAACAGTTGTATCAGCACACCACGGTCAGTTTCGTAATCGTGGCCTTGTTCAGTAACGCAGGGTGACGTGAACGCAAGCCTCACAGTTGCCTGATGGGTGAGGCGGCTGCGTGAGAGGCTAATGGGGGGCAGCCTCCTCCGTGTGGGGGCCCCTGGGGAAAGGAAGGAGTCGCAACCCGGGCAGGCGGGGGGTGGGGTGACCTAGTCAGAACAGCATTTTTTGTTTTGGGACCACAGCAGACTGTGGGTGACCGAATCTGCAGAAAGCAGAAACCATGGATGAGGAGGCACCGACTACGGTGTTTGTCTAAAGAAAGTGGAAAAACTACTTTGGAAAGATACACACATGCCTACGTTCACTGAGGCATTAGTTACAACAACCAAAATACGGAAACCACTCTGGTGGATGAGCGGATAAAGAAGGCATGGAAACCACATAAAATGGACTACTACTCAGCCACAAAGAAGGACGTTTTTCTATCAGCAACAACACAGGTGGATCTTGGGGCTATTACACTAAAAAAAAATAAGTTAGAGAAAGACAAGTACCGTATTATTTCACTTGAGTGTGGACTCTAGAAAACAAAAACTTGAACAAACAAAACAAAACAAAACTCATAGGGAGATACAGAGAACAGAGGGGAGGGGTCTGGGGGTGGGAAGTGGGCGAAGGGGGTCTGCTGTGTGGAGAGAAATGGCAGCTAGACTCACTGTGGTGACCACTCGGTGTGTGTACAAATACCAAATCATTAGGTTGTGTTCCTGAAACTAATATAGTGTGATCTATCCCAATTTTACCTTTAAAAAAAAATTAGCAAAAAAGAAACGCAGTCTCCGAAACAGACTCCTCTGTTTAGATCACACACGAATCATCTGTTAGCAGGGAGCGAGCTGGGGATGCGGAGCCTCGGGCTGAGTCCCAGACCCGCCGCTGTCCGAGGCCTCGGGTACGCCGATGTCGGCGCGGCCCGGACACGGTGTCCGGAGCACGGATGGAGTGAAGGGGCCGGGGCAGAAAGTAACCGCCCAGCCCAGGACACTGTGGGGACCGGGAGTCTCCACATCATCTCGGGCTGGGCCTCGTGCACGGACAGGCCACACTCGGGCACAGCCCTCCGAGTCCTCATCTGGCCCAGTGACTTCACGCGGGGCCCCGAGGGCTGGATTCTAACCGGGAGAAGCGCTCCTCCGTGCCAAGTGTGAGCAGAGGGTAAAATATGAACGCGTTTCCTGAGTCAGGTAAGGCAGTACCCTATTCACACACAGAGACAGACTCGTGCTAGCTACAGAGAGAGAGAGAGAGAGAGAGAGAGAGAGAGAGAGAGAGAGTGTGTGTGTGTGTGTGTGTGTGTGTGTGTGTGTTAAAGAATCATGAAACACGGCCCAAGGAGACCGGAATCAAAGGCTTGCATCTGGAGAGGGGTAAACGTGACCGGTGAAGCGTGCCCGAGGGGACCGTGCCTGTGGGGGGTCGGAGCCGGGGGACACGGGGAGGTGGCAGTCCCAAACAGGAACGTGGGGGAAGATGGCTCGGGGGCAGGGCTGACGCCCCACAGGCCCACCTCCATCTGTGTGTAAACCGTTCAGGTCACACTGGTGGTTCCCTTGGCAACCCTTCCCTGAGACAAGCATCGCTCTCCGGCTGCCAGCCTGAACTCGGGAAGAGTTAAACAAAGAGTCGGTTTTCAGAAAGTCCTTTCATCAAAACGGGGTATCCGAGATGTTTTCCATTTAACTGTGGTTCTGTCCCAGAGTGAAGCTCTCAGATCCCACTGTAAACAAACAGACTGAGGACTGGATGTGGCAGTGACAGCTGAGACTAAACCCGCCCTCCTTCGCTCATTCAGTAATGAATTATTTTTAAACACAGCTTAAAAATAATCATATTTTCCTTTTTTTTAAGAAGAAAAGCTTTAATTTTACATTTCAGTAGTGAGGGATGCAGAAGCACCTGCACTGCAATGTCCATCCACGCAAACGATCTTCTGGGGGCCCCCTTTCCGCACTAAGGGGGATGGTCTGGCCGGGGTGCCCCACTTCCCTGCGATGCGCCGGGGGCCCCGCCACCCCGAGTGCTCGCCGTGGGCCTGCACAGGCCATGCAGTGGGAGGTCAGCGCACTGGCAGGCACGGGCGTGGGCCGGCCTCTGTTCCCGCCGATTGACGATTCCTCCCCGAAGTGCGTCTTAAGTGGCCTCTGAGTTTCTGTGTTCTCGAAAGACTTTACCCGCTGTTACATGTAAAGTGTCCACTGAGTCGTCATCTCCACAAGGCCTTACGTAAACTCTTGAACTTGAACCAACTCTTCATGCTTCCCATAATCATGGAACAGCAACATGCAAATAAAATTCCTGTACGCCAGGGGAAGAGAAGTTCAGGGTCATATCAGGTATATCTGGACGTGCAGCCGTGTGCCCACGAGCGAGCAGACACAGGGGTGGGCCTTCCCCCTCATCGCACTTGACTCCACCACAGCAGACTCAGTCCCACCTGATGGGACCTGGCCCGAGGCCACGCCCTGAAAGCCGGGCACTGAGACCTTGGAAAGGGCGTCTCCGCTCCAAAGTCTGAGCTGGCTCAGCGGAGCCTCTCTGGGACTTTGGAGTAAGGAGCAGTGGAGGGGGCTGGCCAGGGGCCGCCCACCCAGAAGACCTGGAGCAGGAGGACAGGGGCTGGGACCCCCGTGGACGGCACGGAGTTCATGGGAGGACCCATGGAGACGGGGAGAGAGCGCCCTCTGAACTCCTCTGGAGGGCGGCCAATTCAGCCTCTCCCGGACTCCTCCCGCGGAGGCCTTGTGTGTGTCCATGATAACGTTCCCCTCCTTTGTTCTTTTCTTCTGAAAAACCCTGAGCCTGTTTCTAACAGGACACGAGTGTTGACCAAGACATGATTACTTGTGGCACCTGACTCCATGAAGGAGGCACCCGGGTCCACAAGCAAGGGGAGCGGCAGGGCCACATGTCTGAGCAAGGCCATGCTGGAGCGGCTCGCCCTGGGACAGGTCCCTCAGTCTCTCTGTCCTCTGCTTCTTCCTCCAATGTGGGGAACAGCCCGGGCTTCTCAGGGCTGTTACCAGGGTTTGAACAAGTGAGCATCGACCTATCATTGTCCTCGCACAGAGCAAGGGCGCAGGAAATGATGTCCACTTTGTTATCACACAGTCACTTGGCGTTGTACACTTTCCATTTTCACTTCTCATCCAACATGAGGCACTTGGAAGGCAGTGTCCTCATCGCAGGCCGCAGCTCCCTCTGGGGTCTTTGCATCCTGCAAGTTCACGCACATGGGGTGTATGCAGAAGCCGTGGATGCTGCGTTCTTTTCTGGGCTACACACTGGTGGAGAAAATGGGTCTATTCGCTCCCTGCGTTTCTCACACTGTTCACTCCAGTGCACACGCAGCGTGTCCTGTGTTATCGAGGAGCCTAGAGCATCTTCAGAAAGAATCACCTTCACTTTTCAGGCGGTTAAAACAGGCGGTCAGTGTGCAGATGCACCTCTGTGCGCCTGAAACACTCACACAGTCCCAGCACCGTCCGGGATGCAAACCCGGACCCAACTCTGTGTTATTCACGGACGTGAATAGGGGGGTTTCTCACCAACACCGTCACTGGGCACCGTCTCCCCTTTCCCAGGAAAGGACGGGGCCGTTTCACACCAAACTCCCATCTCTCCGAGTGAATTCACAAAACGCCCGGCCTCTGCATTCAGACCTCGAGCAGAAGAGAACATGTCAATTCCTCCTCTCTCTCAGTGGGAAAACCAGCTGAGCGCCCTTAATTGAAACAAGGAGAGGACACAATAGCCCTCGTAGCTCTTTCAAGAAGAGCGACCCGTGAATTCTTTCCCGTAGGAGGACTTGGACGAAACGGGGTGGATAAATAAACTTTTGGTAGACAAATCTCCACATAGTTTTTCCTAAATTGAAACCATTGACACACAAGGCCAGCATGTCCCCTTTCTTTCAAAGGTGCAATGTCCCCCATCACAAGCAGCAGGAAACTCTGCGACCAAGCGGCATTTGGGTCCTGGGACCCCAGGTGAGCCCCCTGCTCCGCGCCGGCACTTTAACCGTTTCTGTGCCTCCGCCTTGGAGCACCTGGCACAGCGACGACCTCGCTCGGTAATTCCGCCCCACTGGACGCTGCCTGACCCCAAAATAAACGGTACGCTCCACGGTGACTGCGGCAACCCTGTGAAATTCACTTCCCCCCTCGGCAGCGTTGACTTCTTTCTTTTTTCTTACAGGGCCTGATCAGCAGGACAAGTGACCTGCTGTTGACGAGAAAAAGGAACAGATGCCTCTGAAAGCGAGATCAGAACCTGAGGACCTTCCATCCACGGGAACAGGTTTATTGGTCCCAGGAATTTTGCAGACTTTTTTTTAAACAATGCTTATAAGAGAAATCTTTCTTAGCAAACAAAATTAAAGTTGTTGCAACATAAGTACCCACAATTTTTAAGAATTTTAAGTTACTAATAGATATGTTTGTTGCATGTAAAACATGTAAAAGTTTTGAAAATCGCACCAATGATAAATGTTAAATATGTTGTCAGTACTTAATCTGTGACAATAACTTCAAGAGACAGTAGAATATCTATTGTCTTCAGCTTCTCCAGCCGCCAGGTGAGTATGGAATTGACCACATTGTATCCTGAGCTTCAGGCTAAAACACTGCATTTGCTTTTACGCTACTACCCTTTGCGATCGCCGCCAGGTCTGAGAAACCAAAAGCAACAGAAATGTAAGAACTTGGCAGAGCAAAGACCGCTCCAGACTCGCTCTTGCTTCATTAAGAAATAACTAGTTTGACAGTCTAGTTCCCTGCACGGCTGACCGCATGGTAGAGGGTTCGAGGGGCCCAAAAGTACTCGTGCCCACTGTAATCGCAAGTATGAGACAAGTAAGAGACTCAGAGCAGCTCAGTGCACGGAATTACCTCAGTCATTTAGCAAATTATTCAGGGCAATTTTGTAGTGTTTATCTTATAAAGCTGCCAGGAAACATTTTTTAGGAAACTTCCAAGAGAAGCCTCCGTCTGTTTTATAACCTCAAATATTGCCTTTGCTTGGTCGGAAAAAACAATCCGATTTTTGGTAGTCCCATTACAGAGTCTTTGGCATGTGGTGTAATGTGTGTCGGTTCAAATACATTTCCCTAACACACGACAGCCTTTCTCTATGAGGTCTAAGTACACGCCGTGCAAATCCGCGCTGGAGCCGAGGGGATGGGAGCAATTTGGTGAATGAACTGAATTAGAAGTCGGCCAAAGGAGGAAATGCATGGATATGCCCCCGAACTCCGTCTCTGTGGGGACTGTGGCAATCACATAATTACCTACTGGGAAAACAAAATGGATAGCAGAATTTAAGAGAAGTGGTAAAACATAAATCCTTTCCACGTTAAGATTTATTCCTTGAATTTCTTACCAAAGTTGTTATTTTGAAAAAATTTTACATTCCCCAATGTCTGTTTATATGTGTGTTCAACATTTAACCACTTCACTGTTGCGGCTTCGAAGCCACAAAGTCCAGCAGAGCCTTTGATTTGCTTCAGGATAATGGACACCCTGACTCGAGTTTACATTTTGTTTGGATAAAAGGGAGGCGTGTTAGGACTGGGGATCTTATCTTAATGTCCCAAATCCCTTAATGCGGCAAAGCTGGCCTGCAAGCTGAGCTCAGAGAGGGCCATCTGCAGGCCTGGCCTTTGCGACCCAGCTCGGCATACAAATAAGCCTGCAGGCCACTATGTAATTTCCACCGGCCATTCCGACAGAGAGCAATGAGCCATAAAAGGACAGATGTGCCCAGTCCCCAGAGTGAAGGGTGGCAGTGGCCTGGCCGGAGCCTCCGAAAAGGCCCGGCCTATTTATTTCGGGCGGCTCCAAGGAAGGGCAGTTCAGCTGTGAAACATGAAGCTCACGGTCCAGTGAAGATCCTGTCTCTCTGTCCCTAGCTGTGGAAATGAAACTCCTCCAGCAACTCCTCTACCTCTTGTTTCAGGAGAAGTCACTCAAGGTGTTGCTGACCTCACCCAGAAGCGAGGTGACTTGCCACTACAGGAACCTCTCGATGTCTCCGTAGGAGTCAACCAAAGCCATCCTGGGTGTCTCTCTCTCTCTCTCTCCCCGCCCCCCAGCCTCTCCCTGTTGCCCCCGCCCCCACCAGCCCTGCACTTTCAGGGGCTTTCAGAGGAGAAAGCTATGGAGCACCTGGGTAGGAAGATCGAAAAATCCAACCAAGCCGTTTTATTTTGTGTGTCAGATAAAACAAGGTTCCAACTGCATGGGGTTAGGAGTGATCTCCCTGGTTTTGAAATCAGCGACCAAATCCTGACCTAGGTTTCTGTCCTGGGTAACACCCTCCCCTCCCCAACCCCCTGGGTTATCAGCAGGAACAGCTAATCAGTTTGTTTACAAATACGGAAAGGGGGATGTGAGTGCCAGTTACAGAAACCAACCATAAAAATATTTTTCTCCCCTGATCAAAGAAACCAAGAGATAAAGCCACACTGAGGTGAGCAGAGGGGTCACTCTCCCTGGACGTCCCTGGCAGACGCCACCAGGCTCTCGGCAGCTTCACCGAGGGTGACAGGCCTGCCCAGACGTGAGACAGGCCAGGCACAGATGGGCAATTAGCACTTCCCCAGGTCTCTAACCCGTGACCCTCCATTCTCTCTTGATTAACACCCAGGGCTCTGATCCACCCACATTGGTAAACAATCAAATCCAAGTAGGACTCCTCTGAAGGATGGAAAGGGGGTCCCAAAGCTGCTAATCACGCTCAAGCTTGCCCAAAACTGAAGAATATGCTGGACTCCGGCGAAGAGCGAACCACCTGGTCCAACGTGTTGTATCAGTATGCAGGGTGGCGAAGCCCCGCCTCCTGCCAGGCACGTGACGTCTGCATATCCATGGTGGAACATGGGACTAACGACGTCTGCCAGCGCCACTGTGTTCACTTGCAGTTCTATTATTACTCCAAACAGCTCCCTGCAAAACCACGCACTGGCTAACAGTAGAGTTGTGAGTGATTTGGGGGAAGAATGTTTAGAAGCTATTTATATTTTTATTGAATTGCTCTTCGTAGAACAATCCTAGATTAATTATAGCATTCTAATAGACGCTATAATTTTAAATGCTCTTTCCTGTATTCATCACATGTAGAGCTAAATCCACAAGGCTCCTCCATAAGTTTCGAATCAAACACAGTGAAAATGGTCTAATTGTTGGTAAGTTAATGATGAGGTGCTTGCAGAACTTCCCATCTTGTTCAGTAGACAAAGGAAAGGCTCAAGTTTATTCATGGAGCCTTCCCCCCAAAGATGGTCTTTTATTTCCACACATCTCTCAAGGTAGGTGTCCTGGTAGATGTCCATTATCCTGGTCTCCACATATGCCCTGGTCGGTGCCATATTTTGAGGCTGGGCCATGAGATTTAGTGAGATTTCAGCTCCGGTGAAAGGCAGGTCTGGGCTTGAATATTCCTGGCTAGGTGACCTGGAGCAGGCTGCCCTTCTTAATGGTGTTTTTCTCTCATCTCCAAAAACAAGGACGGTCCTATTCCCCAGAGTTGACTTAAGATTAAAAACGTAAGTGTGCCTAGTCTTGACTCTAATTCAAGTATAAACAGTGTTCTGAGGAACACCCGCAGTTTCCATCTGAGTCACTAAAAATAAACTGCGTGGCCCGTGAGGCACAAGCCCCTGCAGAAACGCTCCAGGACCGTCTTGTCTGAGGGTGGCTCCAGATTTTTCCCCTAATTCTGAAATTCAGCCCTGCATGCTGGAAGTTCAAGTGCTTCCAAGGGCCCTGGAGGATTGCCGCTGGTCAGCGCAGATTGCTGGTTCCAAAGTCTTGACGACAGAAGCAAGACAAGCCACCCATGAGTTTAACCACACTGTATTTTTTAATGATGAGACTTAAAATTTTGCGCCACTGCTGTCTTTTCTGCCGGATAAGGCCATTTCTGCCAGAGTTCCCCAGTAGCCAGTAAAGCTCCTTTCATGTGCAAGCTTTATGGAAAGTTTTCCTGTAAAAGTCAAGCACTGGTTTCGCTTTTAAATGTATAGCAAGGAAAAGAATAGAGTTAATTGTACTAAAGGAAAATAAATCATAACCAGACACACTCTCGCATTTGGACTGGAGTCCTTTTCCCTGGACCTTCTGAATACAAGCTTGTTTCCTGACTGAGGTCAACCTCAGAAACTTCGGTTCAGAAGAACTGGTGGGAATGCGTCCCCGACTGTTGTACAGGGGGCGACGTGGTGGGTATACGTGGTGGGGCGACGTTACTGGAAGTCTTAATTTAGAGTAGGCTTCGTGAGGATCGAAATTTGTGACATATTTGCAAACAAGTCTCGGAATAGCCCCTCATCTATGTCTACTGTAGATCCCCAAGACGACCATAGGATCATTAAAGGACTTTAAATAATTCTAGAGTGACAGAGGGCAGACTTTCTTAAAGTGCTGGCTAGAGTAACATCAAATTTAATGAGATCTCCAGCCAAGCATCGCCATCTCCCCAGCCCCACCTGCCATGCTAATCACATACTGGTCACCCCGCCCCTCTCCGCCCCTCAGCACAGCCCTGTGCGTGGCTGGGCTTCCAACGCCAGGAGCCGCGCTGAACAGCTGAGGATTCACTGAGCTTTGTATGACTTGGCATTGTTTCTTACCGAGATGGCCCTTACATAAATATTAAACAATAACACGTATCATACAAACACTTGGCCCCTACAAGAATTCCCAGGCAAAACTGCTGTTTCCTGCAAACTCCCAACCGCTCGGAGGACAGTGAGGGGGGAGGCAGGTTTACTCGAACTCCGAACTCCGCTCCACAGAACTGCGGAGTCGCTGAAGTTCTACACCTTGTTTTGAATTCTGTCCAACCTAACTTTAAAAAATTTTTTTAAAGATTTTATTTATTTATCTTTAGATGGGAAGGGAAGGAGAGAGGGAGAGAAATATCAATGTATGGTTGCCTCTTACGTGTCCCCTGCTGGGAACTGGCCTGCAACCCAGGCATGTTCCCTGACTGGGAATCAAACTATGGTTGTTTGGTTCACAGGCCTGCGCTCAATCCACTGAGCTACACCAGCAAGGGCACTTTTCAAAAAATTTTAAGTGCATGTTTTCTTTTTAACAATTTAGCTCTTTTAACTAAAAGAAGAAACAGCCAAAGGAGAAATCTGAAATGTTAGGAGAGTGCATTTATCAAGCCTGAGAGACTTTTGAGCCTTCCTTTTCCTGTCTTTGATTTGAAGGTTGAGTCTCAGTCTATGGCAAAGGAAAGTCATATGAGTATCTCATTAGAGAGGAGATCAGACAAGAGGGAAAGTAATATACGAAGACAAGGCGGAAATAATGAAATGAGAAGCCAATGAGATGAACGAGGTGTTAACAATGCCAAAAGAATGGAAACAGGGGACCTTGTGGAAGGTCGCCTGCTCTCTTTTCCCCAAAAATACAAAAAAAGAAACCCTTCACGGCGCCCACCAGCCGGCACTGCCCGGCCAGGTCCAATCGGCTGCCCCAAGTTGGAAGGCAATAATTTTGTCTACCAGTGGACAGAGTCACCATTTTTTTTTAAATTTAGAAATGTTAATTAACGTTAGAAATAGCCCCTCTTTTAGAACTGCTCCCTCTCTAGTAACAATGGACGCATTCACTGGGTTCCTTAGAAGTGGACTTATTGTGCAAGTTAATACTTTTTCTTACTATATTTGGATAAATGAAGAAATAGTGGAAACAATTACGAAATTATGACAACATATATTGCTCAAGTTGGGCAGAGTTCCACTTTCCAAGCTCCCAGGGCCTGTGGGTCAAAAATAAAGACAGTTCGAGGGGGAAATAAAAAAAGACATTCCCCTAATTTAAATGTTTAATCTTCCTAAGGTAAAAGTTATGTTGAGAAACCTTTATGGAAAGGTTGTTTTAATTAGTTGGTCTGAAAACAGCCCCTGGTTGTTTTTGCTTTTCTAAAATGAAAACACAATTAGACAAGAATGTGAAATCACTCAATAAAATTTTTAAATGTTTGTTTAAATTCAGGGGGGAAAAAAGAGTTTTAAGTGGATGTGAGGGACAGCGTTAGACCAGCGGAGACCACAGGGAAGGAGGAAAAGACAGGGCACTCCTTACGACCGGTGTGCTCGCTCCTGGAGCCCAGTCCGAAGACACGGCCTGGGCTTTAAAAGCATTCACAGGACTTCACTTGCAGTCTGGGACTGGCATGACCTTGGAATGTAGCGTCATTCAGTGTTGTGCCACCGAGTCTCTCTCCAAGTAAGTAGGCACAACATGAACAGCTGGCCCATCTAAGGGGAGGATGGGAAGGTGTTCATGGTCCTTTCCTGACAACTTTCCTGGAGATGTGAAAATTTCCAAAGTATTCGAAGAACAGAGGGGAGCTTTTCTAGCATTCCCAGGCAGTTATTTATAAAAACTTATAGTAAATTTATTTTGTTTTGGTCCACTGTGCGTTGAATAATCAATATAACTCAATGTAGACAAAGCTTTTAACACCAAGGACCTGTGGTTAGAGGAAATGTTTAATAAAGACCAACTTTCATGTAAGGCCTATTTGAAGACAATGCAATATGACAGGATAATCAATAAAGGGTTTGCAAGCACAAGAAGGGTAAGTAAAATAGAAATATGAGCTCAAAAATAACAAAGGGACACTGCACACTGTTTGAGTGTTGAAGAGCCCTCCTGATGAACTGTGTTTCCCTGGGTGGGCAGTGCACACCTGATCACAGTGGGGGACCGGAGGCCTTGTGCTATTTTTAACTTGAATAACTGTTGTTATTGTTAGAAATTTTTACAACTAATAAAATCTGAAACGGCCAAACTGCAATGGTGAGCACTTCACCAAATAAGGACTTCCTAGGACTTACCCTGGGTTCTGAAACCTGGGCTCTGCCATTTGAACAAAACGTTTTCAGTGTTTTTTATAATTTGACACCAATATTGGATAGTCTCACCTCAGCTGCAGAGCTGGGGACGTGGCTGACGTTGACCTACCTGGGACAGAGGGGGATTTCCTCTCACTCAACAGAGTTGTTTTAGCCCCCACCCATGCCCCAGAGGGTGGAGTGGTAAGGGGAACTCTTTGGGACAGAACCTGTCAACCCAGCAACATGCTACACACAGCACCATGCGTATGAAGACTGTGTGTGAATGGATGCGCAGGGGCTTGAAGGACAGATTAGAGCAGCTTCCAGGGCAGAACCAGGGCAACCATCGGAGTCACAAAGACCTGATGACACTAAGGAAACAAGGATGAGAGCCACCTGCAGAAAGGTGGGCGGGGGAACCCCGGTTATCATGGGGGATAGAGGAGAGAGAGCAGACAGCAAGAGAAAGGGTGTCCACATGTCCCAGACTGAACCCCGGTTCCGTGAATGGGAGCAGAAGGATGAGGGAAACGAAGCTGTGAACCCAAATACTGAAGTGCAAAGAGAACGAAAACGAGAGCACGTTTGTTTTCCACCTCCTGGAGGTCGGGCCCCCAGCCGAGCTCTGCACACACATTATCTCGCGGAATCCTCAAAGCCCTGTTCCTTCATTGCCATTATTATCTGTCTTACAGTTTAAAAATAGACACAGGGAGGTTAAGTAACTTTGCCAAGGTCATGATTAATAAGTGCTACAGCTGAAATACAGCCCCAAAGTATCTGAACTTCCAGAGCTTCCATGATGAATCGCTTGGTCCTAGAAAAAATAAGTTTAATTTTTATTAAACTAACTTAAGGACTTTATCATTCATGAATATTGCTTTAGGACTTTGTTGATAAACTGTTGAGAGGGTTCACAAGCAATCCAAGAACCAATGAAGATCCACTTGCCAGTTTCTGCTTGTCAGTATACACCACGCTCGCCTACAGCCAAACGGTGTCCCGGCGGGTCGGGACGCATGGCGCTCAGAGCTGGCTTAGCCGCCTCCTGACCTGACCTTTGACCTTCTGGAGGCCTGGGCTCTCCACTCCCCCGTGATGATGCTACTGCTGCCCACGGCACGGTGACGCCTTGGGACTGACAGTGAACTTGGCACTCCAGCTGCGCCTGTGACCACATCCAATTGAGTTGTGTGCTCACCAAGAACTGTTTGTTCCCTGTCTGTCAGTGTGCTTTTTATTATGATCACCGAATATAACCAAAGATTATGGAAAATGACCGAATGAAGATATAGATTTGTTGATATGAAGATTATGTGGAATTCTTTGGATCAGTAAGCTTGAGTTCTAAAAAGTCCAATAGACTGAAATATGAGGAAGGCAGCTGTAAAAAAGTGGGAAAATAATAAAACACTGAAAGATTTCTGAATCAATTTGCTGAACAACTTCCTTGCTCCCCTTGGAGCCGTTTTTTCCTTTCCTCCTCCTCCCTCCCTCCCTTTCTTCCTTTTTCATAGAAAGGAGGAAAATTCAGTCTGTACCTCCTGGTCACACATCACTGGATCAGCCAGACTCACAAAAAGTAACACTGTCAGTGCATCAGAAGGATCTAAGGAGACATCTGATTCAGACGCTGCCGCTGGTAAGAACCTCTGAGCCACAGCCGTGTGAGAGGCGCCGTCCTCCGGAGGAGGTCCAGTTCCATTTTAAATGATCGGTGATGGCTGACACGCACAATTTGCAGGACGAGATGGAGGACAGAGCAAGGAAGTTTGGGAATGAAATGAACCTGCATAAACTGAAGCTCTATGTCTGCTTTGGGGGAAATGGAAGTTTTGGCTTGCGTGTTCTCTTACGGACCAGAGTTTGTGGACGGGTGTTTGGTCAGACGCAGCCTGTCGATGATACATTGTGAAACGCAATCCTTAGAGTGGGCGCTTCCGTGTTTGTCAGATAATGCGGTCCTATTTCAGGGACTTATTTTTGGAAGACGGGGGGAATTCGGGGCTCACACCAGTTTCAGGCTTTGAAAACACTGCTTTCGTTAGAAAACTCTTTTAGGCAATACCCTGTACAGAACAGAAATTAGCCAGCTTATGAACATCAGCGTCACTGAGACCGAAGTCGGAGCGGGGGCCCGGCCCCCCACCTGCTCAGACGCCCGGGCGCAGGCCCGCCGAGCAGCACGGCGGACTGGCTGCCCCTGTCAACACGGGTGTGTGCCCAGTAGCATAAATATCTTTGACTGCTCTCCGTACTCTGAGCACAAAGGCTGACTTCTGTGAAGTATATCCAAGATAACAGTGTTTCTCACCACTGATACAGCAAGCTTCATAAAATGCACCCACCCAGCTCTGTGTGCTGTGAAGTGCACCTGTTTGGAGGCTCTGGCTCCGGTTAGCCATACCACGGGCTTGGTTCCCTCCTTCCCTCCCCCGCACCCGCTGCACACGTGGCGTGGCGTGGCGTGGCATGGCGTGGCGTGGGGCAGACCCGTCCCCGGCTCCTCCTCGCGGTCCTGCCCTCAGCATCGCAGAGCTGCCCGTGCGGGGCCTCCCCTCGGCAGCTGTGCTGGAGCTTCTGCCTGGCCACGGTCAGTGACCACGCCGGCAGGGGGTCCGAGTCACCAGAGGGCACACGTCCAGGCCCCTGTCCTCTCAGGTGTGAAGCGACACAGACGGAAGGTGCAGGAGCTCTGATCTCGTGTCTGCTGCAGGGCCGCCCCACTCCGCCTTTCGGGCGCCGACTTGCTGGCCTGCTGCGCCCCTCTGGTCCCAACACTGTCCACTTCCTTCCCCACACTCGGCGACAAAACAGCAGACCTCCTCCCTGCCTTTCCCAAGCTGTGTTTCTGTCACCTGTCACCCTTGTGTGATAGCTGGTCACCGCCTCTGTCGCTGGCTGACCTGTCCACTCTGAGAGGGAAAACACCCTGGGACACCGCAGGCCTCCTGGGGTCGGGCAGGACGTGGCCCTGGGCCGGTCTCCTTCTCTGTGTCACCGTGTGCAAGGGCGGCCACCCGGTGTGTCTGCTGAATAAGGGGGCGTGCAAATGCACAAGTATCTTTCCGCTCATGCACTGAGCAGCGAGCGTGCTAAGTAACACAAACTACTTCTCTCTGAAATCTGAAATCTCCAGAGAAAGATCCCCCTCTAGTGAAATCTCCAACAATTCTTTATTGTCTGAGAGTCCATTCCACTCAACACCCGAGGTGGCCACGTAGGGACAGTAATAATAATAAATAATAATACATTTTACGTTTTACTAAGCACATGATGTTGTCAGGCCCTCAGTATGGTCCCGTGGGGATGAGACGCAATGGTTCTGCTTTCAGATGCCCTGGAGAGGACGGCACCCTTGCCTTTGATTTCTCTCTGACCCGTAAGCAAACGAGCAATTCTATGACAGAGATTTCTCTCCTCCAAATCCTGTGCATTTTCATCATGTTATCCTGAGACTCTGAGCTGAAAACAGAACAATTGTTCAGAATAGACTATAATAGAATTCCCAAGGCCTCATAAAAACAATGGAAGACAGGAGCGTGGAATGTCCATGAAACGCTTACGTATTAATTCTACATATTTTTACTGGGCATCGCGGTGCCAGTCACTAGTATTCAAGATGTTTCCAAGTTCATCTGCTAGTTAGGAAACTCCAGAAGAAAAAGAACGCATTTCAGAATATGTGTGTGTGTGTCTTCTGGTTCTTCACGAGAGTAAACGGATGTCTCTCACGGGCTCTCCGTTCTGCAGGGCAGCGATGCCCGGGCTCTATGTGACGTTTCCACAAACGTCACGGAACACGGCCTCCCTACCCTGCCCCAACCCCGGCCCTCCGTTTGCAAGCAAAAGTATTATTTTCCCACCCTCCCTTCTTCTTCACGTCCCCAAAATAGGAAAGGAAAAAAGTACTTGTACTTAAACTGTGTGCTACTTGCTGGACCTACTAATTTGCACAGTGGCTGAGTTTTAGGTTAAATGAGTATGTCTAAGAGCCAAAACGAAACCCGCCATCTGGCGTCCAACCAAGGCCTGACCGATATCCCACAAAGTTTTGTGTTCTGTCGCCCCCACACTGAGGCTGGGGCTGCAGGTCTGGCCTTGTAGGAGACAGACATCCCCATCCGGCCGCCGCCGGCTGGTTTTGGACACTCGGCCCTCCGCCTTCCCCGTGCACTCTCTCAGAGACACGGGACAGCCTGAGCCGGGCCGGGAAGGAGCGCAAGGTGACTTGGAAGAAGATGTCGAGGGCGGGAGATAACACAAAGTTCGTCATCTCCGTGCTGTCCTCAGTAACAGTGGCCAGTGACCCCACGAGGCTGTGCCACGTCCGCAGGCCCCAGGCTCCAGTGCGCCAGTCTCTCCCTCTGCCTCCTGATGAAGCTCTGAAGGTTGCTCACGCACTCCCAAGTTTGCACATAACTGACGTTGACCATAAATAAGACAAATATTGCCCGACCAGGACACAACACTGACTGACCCTCAGAGCCTGGGCTGAGAGGAAAAAAGCAACAAAACCCCCAGAGTGAATCTATTTCAGACTCAAGCGAAGGACTGTTTGTCAGAGGACCAGCAAAGATGGGACACAAAGTGTGACAGCAAGGGCCCGGGGGAGGAAGAGCTGACTACTTTAGGACACGTGCTTATTTCTCAATGACCTGTCACTGGGGACAAGACCCTCCTGTCGCCCCGAGAGAACAGTAGCAGGCTGGACTCTGGCGGATTGAATGACACCAGTGGCTGCTGTGCCAGCGTTCTTGAAGGGCCTGCCCAGCACAAGTGTCTGGAAGGTCAAGGTCAAGGGGAGGGTCTCTTCTTGGTCCTGGTCACACGGTCATCGGTCCTAACTAAATTCAGATACTTTGGGTTTTACAAAGTACTCCGACTGACTTTCCACACAGAAAGGGAGGTAAGTGGGACTATTTCAGTGTCAAAATGTTCAACAAGCACACACGGGGAGACCACCAATCCACACACCGCACACTGGGCTCGGGCACCGTGGTGGGTTCGCCGTGAACCACCTGTGGGCCTGGCTTACCTGGGACCCCAGGCCAGGGTGGGAGGTCCACAGAGAGAGGACATGGTGACCATACACACCTAGAACATTCCCGAAAATAGACAGTGAGGAAAATGGGGGGATCTGCTTCCTGAGTTTCCATTGTCAAATCCTAAATAGCCACTCCGACTCTGGGTGATTTTCTTAACCCCTGGTGGATAGCGAACTTTTACAGGTAGTGTGAAATAATCACTGTAATCACTCCATCATTTCCTTTAGAATCTATTGTTTAATTTTTCTGCATATAAAGATAGCACTACTACTAAGACTTTGTCTTTTGGCCGAGCTAGCCAGGGGTGTGGCTTTTCTGAAATGGTGGCTATCTGTAATCTCTCAGCACCCAAGGATGCTGCCCAGACTGGAAATGGCCTCGATCTCTGTGAAAGCAGAATATTTGTGGTTTTTTATTATTGGCCAAAAGCATGTTATGTATTTAAAATAGTTATGTGCATAAAAATGCTCCCTTTGTCCCAGGACACCAGTAACTGAAGGACCAATCTTGTAAAATGTGGTCGGGTCGTTCCAAAACAACTGAATTTCTTCCCCGGCTCATGGAGGTGAGGAGGATGGACGGCCCTTCGAGGCCCTCCTGGGGGAGGGCCACACTTGGAAATGGTGTCTGCTGGTTGTTTGCTCCCAGTGGTTTCCGCTGCCCTTGAGTTCACCTGCCACGTGAGGCTGCCTGACTTCAGGAGGAGGGCAAAGTCCGCCCCAAAGCCAAGGTGACGAAGTTCAGACTGAGACCTCTAAACCTAACACTTCTACTATCCCCAAATATGACAACTGGAGGAATCCAGGCTTTTCAGAAAAGGAGAAGAGTCTTCTAAGTTAATAACGACAACAGCCAGAACAGGAACAATGGCGTCTTAAAGAGCAACAGCAGAGACCCCCAACCAGCGAGTTTGGGACTTACAGTGACAAACCAGAGTAAGAGGGAAGCGTGTGTGAGACCGACGGGGACCTGCCGCCCGGCAGAGCGCAGCCTGTCTCGGAAGTGGCCAGAAAATGTCTGACGGATACCGGGGGAGGATTGCGAGAAGGGTCCAAGGGATTTCAGGATCTCCAGCTTCCAGTATTTTTATGCTGGTACCCTTTATGCCTGAATTAAAGAAGCAGATTATTAAAAATAAACGAGGAAGCTCTCTGAACTGAACTGTGCTCCCCTCAAATCCACACGTTGAAGCTCTAACCCCCCGGTTGGCCGTACTGAAGTGAATGGCCTTACAGGGGGCAACCAGGGTTAAACAAGGTCATGAGGGCAGAGTACTCATCTCCGGACCCGGTGCCCCTGGGAGAAGGGGACGAGGCCGCAGAGCGCCGCCTCCGCCACGTGAGGACTCGGCAGGAAGGCGGCGTCTGCAAGCCAGGGAGGGAGCCCTCCCCGGGGCCCAGCCTTGCTGGCACCCCGACCTCCAACCTCCGACCTCCGCCACTGTGAGAAAAGTAACTCGCTCTTGAAGCTGCTGTGTCTGTGGTAGTTTTCCCGCAGCCTGAGCCCACTAGATAGGAAGTGGCCGCTCTTCACTGCTGAAAGCCGTCACTGTGGCCTCTCCAAAACAAAACACTGAACAGCACACTTCCCTGACACCTGTGATCACTGTTCAAGCAAACGGACAAGATTGGGCCCACGACCACTCATAACCTGCACCAACCAAGGGAAGAGGCTCTGCTGTACGGACAGCCCTGAGCAAAAAACAAAAACAGCTCCCACAGAAATGTTGGTGGCTGAGTCTCCTGAAATTAACATTTTGGAACTCAAATAGACATTTACTGGTCCAGCACTTGTAATACTATAAGTAAACAAGTCTGACGTTCAAAGGTATAAGATTTCTAATTAACAAAGCCTTGACCTTGCCTCTTCTTTGCCTTATGATTATGAAAAGTTTCACTCTCATTATCATGCCAATTTCCTCCCTTCTCTTCCTACTCCCCCTGAGATTTTCTTAAGCCTTTTCTTTTCATGTGTTATGAATAAATTCAACGCAGTTGTCTGGGATGTAGTCCAAGGAAAGAACAATGAGACTTTAGCTTTTGATTTTTATATTCATCAGTTGTTTTTGGAAAGGGACCATTTGAGAAACACTGGTAGTAATTGCCTGCTATGCAGAGTCGGGAAGGATCGGTACCCACAATTGCAACTCACTGGAAAGCGAAGCCCCGGGAGCCCACAAAATGCGTGCAGTCTGGTGCCAAACCTAGGACGCGTCTCTGGAAAACACGGTTCCTTCCACTGGAAAAGACGGACACCGAAACCAGAACCAAACCGCCCTGTGTTTGCTTTGGGAATGGCTTAGTCATTGGGCCCCGAGGAAAATGATGCCTTTTGGCGGTGAGGGGCTGTCAGAGCTGGAGAATGTTGATATGAGTGCGTACGATGGAAATGTTTTAAAATACAGGTTGTGTTTCGGGGACAATCTGGAAATCTCCATTGCTTACTGAAGGACTTTACTTCTTGGTCTGGGAACTTAGCAGCAATGAACTGCCTGTTCTTGCCTATCTTTCCACCAAACCCCGTCTGAGGAGAAGGCAGCTCCAGCCACATCTTTCTGATACTCGGGGCCGAGGGCAGAGACGAGGCCGTGAACCCACAGGCTGGGACAAAGCGATACGTGGGACTTCTGTTCCTTTGCATCGGCCAAAGCAAATCACATGGCCACGTCTGGGGTCGGGGGTCAGCAAACGGTAATCCTCCTTTAGAGCTGGGGCAGCTTCAAATATCTGGGGACAACCGCACAGCTTACCGCAGAACCTTCCTACGAGACACTAAATTATGACACGTTCATTAGCAAAGAAACACACTCTGCTCTTGCTAACTGCCAGGATCACTGGGAAGCGCTTCACAGGTGTGACCCCATTTAAACGTAGGACACGGGTACAGTCATTTTGAAGAGGAAGGTGGTCAGCTTCGTGAGGCTGACCTGCCCGTTGCTGTGCAGGTAGTTTATACACGTGCTTGATGGTTTATAAATTTACTTGGACCTGTACTGAACTTAAAACTATCTTATTTTATTTTTCTTTGTAAATTGGGGCCCACAGGAGCCATGCACCTGAGAGCAAGTTTGAGAAGGAAGCTGCCCCCCGAGTGAGCCCAGTGGGGGGCAGTGGTAGAGACCTCCCCTCCTGTGCTCACCCCCCAGCCCACACCCTGAGACCACAAAGGCCAAGGGCAACCAGAGTTCGCCCCCAGTGGTGCAGAACCATCCCTGCCCCGTGAGGTCTGGTCCTCTCACACTGAGTAGAACTAACCTCATTATTGCTCACGTTCTACATTTGTTCCATTGACTTGGGGGTGAACGAGCAGATGAGAGACAGGGGAGCTAGCCGGTCCTGAGACGCCTCTGAATTCATTGACTAATTTGATTCAGTTTATCAAGAGCCTATTGAGCTATGAAAACATCTCATTCGTCTGTTGGTTTTGAGAATCCCCAGCAGGCCCAGGGCTGTGTCCACCTATGTCCTGAGGGATGGCCGTGCTGTGTCCTGTGTTAGCAGGGAGAGCTGATACCGGGGCTGGATTTGCTGAGCCGAGATCCACTCAGAAAACGGGGTCAGTGGTCGGAGATGCTGCCCGTCCAGAATTCCACAGGGAGTGGCTCGTTTTTCATGTTTTGTTGGCTTTGTTCAGAACAGCCGGAGCCACCGGACAGAGCCCCAGAAGTGGGCACGACGGCCAGCTCTGGCCAAGGGCCCCGCCCTCTGGCTACAGGGACTGGCTCACAGGTGGGCGCCCAGTCGAAGCCCTTTCCCCTGGACTCCTCCGAGCAGCCTCCCACTCCCACGCCTGCTGTGACACCCACGGACAGAGTGCGGGGCTGCTCACGGCTCCTTCTTCTGGCTGCGTGATGATGAGAAAGCCATTTTAAAAAGGAGAAAAATGAGGCCAGAACGTAAGGGAAAGTGTCCCAAGAAAGAGGTAGAAAATTTCCTGGTGACATTATTAAAGCCTCTGAGACCAGCCATTATTCAGAGCTAATTTCTAGAAGAAAAAGATGGGAGAAAAATCTATGTAATCTTAAGTTAATCAAAGATTTCTCATATAAAACACCAAAAGCACAAGACATAAAAATAACTAATAAATTGGGCCTCACCCCAATTAAGAATTTCTGCTTATTCGGAAGACAGTGGAAAGAGAATGAAAATGAGAAGCACGGAAGGGGAAAATACTTGCAAACCACACGTACGATGAGAGATTCGGGTCCAGAATATACTTTTAAAACCATTAAAATTTAGTAAGGAGAAAATAAATACCTCAACAAAAATAGAGCAAGGTATTCAAATTTAAAAATTAGAACATTTGCTTTAACAAAGAAAGTATACGGGTGGCACACAGGCACATAAAAGGATGCTAAGCATCGTCAGGCGTTACAGAAATGCAAATTACAACCTCAACAGGATGCTCCGCTCGAACACTGAAGTGTCCGACATCTGAAAAGACGGCCCCTACCGGTGTGGCGAGGAGGCGGGTTCTCAAACACCACTCGCAGGGATGGGACATGATGCACCATCTTGGCAGACATTCTGACAGTGTCCTAAAAGTTAAACTCCACCAACCACTCCAGTGCTGTTTACTCAGAGTAATGCAATCCTACGTCCATGAATGTATATTGCAAATTTACTTGCATACATGTCAAGCTGGAAGCAATCCAAAATCCATCACCGGGTGAGTGGGTAGACCGGTGGTGGCCTCTCTGTCTGACGGGCGCTGCTTAGCGATGAAAACTGGTGACCTGTCGATGCACGCACCACGGCAGGTCCCAGAACGATCGTGCGCAGTTAGAGGTGCCAGACACCGCAAAGAGAGGCTCGGACCGCACGGATCCATCCACACAAATGTGCAGACCAGCGATTTCCAACCCACGCACCACAGGCATTTCTAAAACACGCCGTACCCAACTATTTAGCGGTCAGAGCACTGACCTCTTCCCCTTAGATTGTCAAATAAAACACTATCGACAGCCAACACAACAATAGCCTTCCAGTGTGAATGAATCAAAATTACACCCCCCCCCCCCGTTTGTCACATAGACAAAAATAGTTTTTGGTGCGCCACAGGATTTTTGTAATTGGTTCATGGGCCTCGAGATGAAAAGGGTTGAGAATCGCCGGTCTAGACAACGGAGCCAATCTGCAGCTGAACAGTTGCCAGGGAGTGTCGGGGGTGGGGACCAGGCGGAGGAGGACAGTGGGATGACAAGGGCACGAGAAGCTTTCTGGAGAGTTGACCGTGACGGTTATTCTGGTTCTGGTGATATTTTTCTCACATTCGTAAAGAAGCGCAAAGGCTACTTGGGGACAAGTCGCCCACTCAGGCAGCGTGTGGGGGACAGTGCACGGCTTCTCAAACCTGGGCATCGGACTGGACCTCACCCTGATGTGACCCACAGCACTTGCTTCTGTGACAACCGCTGCCACACTCCCAGCTCTGCGAAGACATGGCGTCACCGGAAGAAACAGCGTTCACAGTCCTGTGTGCTCACCACCTGCAGCCGGCAGCTGGCAGGTCTCCGGCGAGTACGGTTAAACGGACCGGCACCTCCAGAGCCAAACTGCCCCGATTCCCTGAGTGGTATTTCCAAGTTGCCTCTAAGAAGTCAAAGGCATAGGCACGTGGGGTGATCGCTGGGGGGAGGGGGCGTAAGGGGGCTAAATGGTAATGGGAAAAATACAATCAAGATTAAATTTTTAAGAAAAACAAAGCCATACACACAAAGCACTGTTGATTTAACCAGATAGGGTGTGACCTCAGGCAGAATTTTTGGAATGTGTTCCAATTCTCAGTGGGGCCATTCTGAATGTCCACTCTCTGTAATGTATGTGTTGCTTGCATCTTTGCTACAAATGCAAAGTAGCACGTGACCTGCAGCTGAACCCTTTGGTGACACTTTGAAAAGAAAATATGGAGACTATCCTGGCTCTTTCTTTGGGTGTAAACATCTTCGAAAATCTCAAATGAAGAAAACAAAGACAAAGAAACAATCCTTTTAATGGGATACCTGGCATTACCTTTAATTATCTTTTCTTCTGTTGTTTTAGCTAATAAATCATTTCAAGTTATTTTTCCCCACATTTTATAATGCAATCGAGAAACCTTATTTACTCATTGAGAATGACTGTTGACCAGCCCAAGTGTTCTATTTTTACTGAATTGATTGGGGTGACATTGGCTACTAAAATCGCACAGGTCTAGAACACGCCCGTGTGTCACACACTCTGCGTTCAGCGCCCCCATGTCGTCCCCCACCCCCCACCCCCTCTGGTAATCAAGCTCTGTGTCTGTGTCTGCGAGAGTTGTTTTGGGGGTCTGGGCCTTAATCCGTTCACCTTTTCCACCCAGACCCCACCCCCTCCCCTCTGACAGCTGTCGGTCTGCTCCGTCTCTGAGAGTCTGTTTCTGTCTTGCTTGTTGGTCGAATTTGTCCACGGGATTCCACACGTAAGTGAAATCATATGGCGCTTGCCTTCCGCTGACTGCGGCCGGCCCAACGTGGAGCCGTCACTGGAGCTTCGTGGGGGTTTGGGGTCTGCAAGAAGACGTCCCCGTGTCCCTCGGTTTCAGCACACGGGCAGAAGGAGTGTTCGCTAGCGGGCCTTTGCCTAAACCTGCCTGGCCTTCCACAGGGTTCGAATCCAGGGACATTCTCATTTCATCTAACCAGCTGCTGTCTGCATTTCACACGTCTCTGCCTGGGTAACACAGTCATCTAAACCTGCAAGGCAACTGGACCCTCTCCCAAGAACCTGAAGTGTGTTCTAGCCAAACGCCGATGACATCGGCCAAGTAATAACACTCCTCAAATGGCTGTACCCTGATGCCTAAAACCCAGTCGTCCGTCAGTGTACATGTTCTTCCTATTACACAGGGACATTGTTTGAAGCCTTGCAAACATCTGCAGAGAGAACCTGGGGCCCACGGTGATCCAGCGGCAACCTCGCTACCTAAGAATTGTGTGCCTTTGGGGCGGGTGAGCACTGGCCCGCTGACCCACCAAGCCGGCCTGTCCCCCGGTCAGCACAGGGGAAGGAAGGCTACATCACCTGTGAGTTCAGTGAGGTTTCAATGACACGCAACTCGCGGTCGCTCACTAGGACCTGTGTGCTGGAACTTGAGTGCTCAGCCGTTACAGCTCCGGATGCGATTGAAATCAGAAATCAGAAGAGCCCCAGGAGCACAGGCAAACTGGCAAAGGCAGAGAAGGCGTTCTGAACCTCACCCATGCCCGATTTGCTTTGCTTTGTTAACTATTTACATTATTACAGGCGAGACTATAATAAAAGCTTGCCTTTCTTCATTCGTAATGCTCACCCTAAAACCATAAAGGCTCTTGCAGGATGAGACCACCAGGCCCAGACTGGCCCTTCCCCAGAGGGTCCAGGAGCAGTGAAGTCACCACCCGCTGTCGCCACCCGGATGCTTCCAGGCTGAGCAAGTCTGGGCTCCGTTCTCGCCATCCCAGACTTCACAGCGCCCTTGGGATGCGTCATCCCGTGGAGCTGCAAAGGATGAGAAATTCTACCCCGGAGAGTTCTGTTTAGAGGGAGTTATTCACATCCAATGATCTCAGGAGATAGGAACATGGCGATGTTGAAGATCACCTATTAATTGTTAATCCTGGGAGGAAAAATGAGCCAACTATTTCTGCAAACATGAAAAGCATCACAGAATAAAAATTAGACTCCCGCTTGTGATTCAATTTCTACTCAGTAATTATGGGTAGAAATAATTACTAAATTGCCAGCAGTGAAAAATAATCATCCATCACTGGGGAAGTGCTGAGTTTCTATGAAACGATTAAATATTCTCGCAGCTTTGGAGCTCTCGGCGTCGGAGACGTTTCCCCACAGCCACACTCAGCTCATCAACTCGCTTACCGGCCTCAGCGTCTCATCGCTGCCTTTATCCCAACGTACTCTTTCTCTCCTACTAAATGAAAAACAGTTCCTTAAGGGTTTGGTCTTAAAGATCTTTGGATACAAACACTTAACCCCTTGTCTTACGCAGAGGACAAATGTATTCCGTGTCCATAATAAATGACCAACCTATTGGAAAATGTCCAAGACGAAAGCTATGTCCTTACAGCACCAGGGAGAGCACCAGACGCACTGAACAAATGAGGAATGTTTACTGAGGGTAATCTGCATAATGAGATGTTGTAAACACCCTCCCCAAACTAACCTGGGACCCCAAGAGGTTACCTATTATCTAAATTCTTTTGGTGACCCCAACGCCCAGGAATGGCATGTAAGGCTGGCTTCACATTGAGCACAGGTGATAAAGGAAAAGAAATAGAAAGAAAGAAAAGGGGAAAAAAATTCCGGTGCAGTAGTGACAATACATTGCTGGTATAAGCATTTGTCCGCTAAGGGTATTAATTCCACCCAGACTGCACAACCGGAATTTGCACAAGTGACGTGAATTTCCCACTATTAACATCCCCAGGAAGCTGGAAGAAGGGACACCAAACTGTGTCTTTGACCTTGGCAAACACTGCAGATAATTTTCTGTGGACAATGACTAGCACGCAGCCGAAGATAACAAAGCTCACAAGGGAATAAGCCGATATGGGAGACGCCAGAGGAAAAATGTACAGAAACCAATCTGCCAGCAGGTATTATTAGAATTTGTGGAATAACAAAGCATCGAAACAGATATGCTGATCATGTTTAAAGACAGAAGTGAGAAATGAAATGCCTATGGAGAACGAGAAACTATAAACAGGATGTGAGAAATAACTAAATGAATTATAGAATCAATACTGCGATAACTAAAGTTAAAACCTCGTCAGACACGTTTGGACATACGTGTACAAGGCAGAACTAGTGAACCGTAAGATAGATCAGAAGAAATGACCATGAACGCAGCAAAGGTCAGGCTCAGTGACTTCACTCTCAGGTCTACCAGACATTTAAAATCCAGAAATTAAAAGCACAATGTTGACCTCCTGCAACCTCTTCGGGGAGGCAAGAGGTGAGAAGACTGTGCAGCTCAGTTCCTGAGGCTCAGGGCCAAAGCTCGACGGGGACAAAGGAAAGCACAGCAGGGCCATCTCATTCGTGAGGGCGGAGACACAAATTTAAACCCATCACTAGCAAACTGGAACTGCTCTGTGAAAGATGGTAACACCACGATTAAGTGTATCTCGGAACTACAGGATGGGTTAATGCTGTCAAACCTACGACTGTACAGAAAACGGATAGTCAAGGGGCTTAGTAAAAACACAAAAACTTTCAGCAAACCAGAAATAAAAGGACACTTTCTAAGTATGTGAGTTGTGTAAGAATGAGCTTCAGTAAGGTACACGACGGACTATCAAGCACGTTCCTGACATCGTGAACGTCACCAGGAGACACTGCCATCAACGCTTTGGTGGATGCCTTCACCATCCACGACCCTACAGAAGGGCGATGGACCACAATACTCAGGGAACACCACCGGAGGTTTGAAGTTAACCTGGCCCTCGGACGAAATTAATTAAAATGTCTTATTTTTAAAATTGTAATAATTACAATGACATTTAAATCATCACGTGGGAATAGGACATGAAATCTGACTTGGATGGAATATCATTTCATCCCCCCAAAAAAAGGAGTGAAAATGAAGTCGGTCAAAGTGGCAATTTCTCTGCGTTCGATTTTAGAAGAGTTCACGGTTGGGAGTTTGTGAAACGCAGTGGACGTGGACGTAATCGAAAGTGCCTGTGAACCCCAGCGCCCCTCTGCCAGTGTGTCTCCAATTAGAAAAAGACGTCAGCTGAGTTAAATGTCCGTTGTATGTAAGTGTGGAGTCGAGCCAGCATAATCCACCGCGCATGTGCAAGCCTCCTGATTTTTTGGCTCCATTAACCAACCGTCCTGCCCTGATCGTTGCTTGTACGTTGTATGTGAAAAGTATGTATCTGCATGTGCATTACAGCCAAGTCATCTAATCTGCACTGTATGTTGCTCCCGGCTGTGTGTAATGGAATCCGTCCAGCGAGGGGGCGCGGTCTCCGAGTTGCAAACGGAACTCCGAGGGCGCTTTTATCTCAACCAGACCCTCTGCTTTGCTCGTGTTGCTTCTACCCACACATAATCCGGGCCAGATCGCCGGTAAGGAAGGCTTGTTTGCAGGCAGAACTGCACGTTTTGAAGGCCAAACTTGTCGTTTTATTTTACTTTCCTTATTTCATTTTATTGATTTGTTACTTATTTGCTGGTCCCATCTCTGGAATTATGTCCAAATACAACCCTGAATATGAAATTCCGCGACAGAAATTTTGAGGACACGTGTTTGATTCCGGGCGCGAGCAGCAAACTCCTATTAACAAGCTCCCCTCACTTCCACGTCACCAGCGAATTCTGGATCCATCCACTGGACGGTCTGGGAGACAAGGGGATGGACCATTACAGGCCACTTTATCTTTCAGAAGCCGGGCGCGGCTCAGAAGAAGCCAGCACCGCAGCAAGAGCACCTCTTCCAAGGCTACTCTCCTTCCCGGAGAGCAGTGTGTCCTGCGAAGCTGCGTTTTCTTCCAGTGGGAGGGGCAGCTACTGCCCATTGGGATGTATTTGGGGGCTTCGTGAGTTCTGTCTCCTAGTTTTTCCTGAGATGTTTTAAACCACACACAATTGGTGTGCGTGAACAAATTGGACACGTTGCTAGAAGGTTATGCAAAGTCCTTATGGATACAACATGCACCTCACAGTCATAGCTCTGCCTTCTTAAATATTCAAATAGTTTCTTAGAGAAGATTGTTTTCTTTAGAAAAGTAATCCCAGATTCAGGCTTATCTTCATGAGACAAAATGAAGGAAAGGAATGGACGGTCAGCACACAGTCTGAGTAGATCATCCTACGTACAGTGTTTTAATCAAAAGTGTTTAGAAAGCAGGTTTGAACGCCTGCTTGATTTTTGGCTACACAGACAGACAAACTTTTACAACTTCTTTGTAAATCAAACTACTAATATTATTGCTTTGTTTATTAATAATGTATCCATGTGAGGGCAAATATCCATTCAAAATGGATATTTTTCAACAATAATTTGGTGTTTCAAATCCTCAGAAGTCTGGTTTCAGTCATGAGGTTTTGGGATAGCAGACTAATTTTGTTTCCGGTTTTGTGTATGTAATATGTTTAAAGCCTTCCAGCTTATCCTAATATTGGTTAAAGATACAGAAACAGATCAATTTTTTTTCAGATCTCATAGGCCTGTTAAATTGTAGAAGTTGCTTTTATTGAGGAGATTCACTGTCTTTTGCTATTATTTACAGAGGTTCAGATCTCCTCCAACCTGTTTGACCTGTTCATCGCTGTCAGAGACTGGATTCCCACCGGTTCTCCCTGGGCCTGCCTGGCTCTCGGGTCCATATTCTTCGAGTTAAAATTCTAGCACTTGCTTGAATGTTATTTAATAATAATTAAATACATTGTAGATGTAGCCCCTACATCTACAATACAGCCACCGGGGAAAATGAGTGCTGGCTCAGTAGGAAGAAGCTGTTGCCGAATTAGCATTACAGACGCAGATGGGTGCTGGCCCCACAACACTGTTCACTGACCCATGTGGGTCCCCGTGACCCAGGCTGGGACCACACCCCGGCGAGCACAGGCCGCCTTCTGTTCCGGGTGCTTCGTCATCGACATTTCTTCCGTGTCGCGATGCTGCCATCATGGACCAAAACAACCTTAAACTAGGAATGGAAACTGTTGCAAAATCATCCTGGATGCCCATTTTTTCCTTTCGTCTCCCTCCCCATCAACTCAGATGTGTGAACACACAGTCAAGTAAGTTTCTGAAATTGTTTTATTCATGTTCAAAAATGGCTTTGTGTTGTCAGTTCCTTGTGACAGTTACATTTGGCCAAATCTGACTTCTTTGCAACATAAAAGTTTTAGCATCATTTCAAAGCTTGGAGGGACTTTGAACTCACTGGTGTCCAGTGTTCTACAGTGAACCCTCTCACTGACACTATTTTAATAGTTTATGCCTAAACGCCCGAGCACCCAGGATTGTGGAAGATCTTGGCTGTTTCCATCACCAAACTAGAGATGGTCCCCCAAGTCTAACAGGTGATGGCTGGGGCCACACCCCACCAGGTAACATGGGACAAGAGGAGGGTGTGAGACCGGGCACCCAGCCTTTGTCCGGCCCCTCCCAACAGAGACACACTCACGTGACCAGAATCGGAAAAACCGGGGCCTCCCTGGAGGGAACCCGTCCCTCCTCCACCTTCAGACCCAGTCCTGCAGAGCCGCCGCGGTGCCCGGACCACGCCCCTTCCCCAGAGCATCACGTGGGTGGCCCCACACGGGCGAACCCGGGAGGGGACCAGCCCGGCACACGCAGCGATGGTCCCCCAGTTTCTCGGGCAGCTCCAGTGCCTTTGGAGAGAGTGGGGACAAAGTGGCTGCTGACTCAGCACAGGGGTGACACGGGAACAGGTCCTCAATTGTTTGGAAGCCGTGCTGCGCAGGCGACCACTTTTAAAATGCCGATGCCGACACGGACACCGCGGCCGGCCGCAAAGACCGCCAGGGCCTATCGGAGCAATGAAGAGAAACAGACCTGGTGTGGGAGAGAGGCGGTTTGCATATTCGACAGAAGCTGTTTTGAACTTGAATCTCTGAAAATATGTGTAGATGTAGTTCCTACAAAGACTGTTTCTTAAGTATTTTCTCTTTCCAGACAAGATTTCCGCAAGTGTACCGTCGGTTTGGTTTCCCCAGACAACTGTGAGCAGGAGGAGAACACGAAGCTCAATTCCGGATCCACAGCGCACAGCTCGTGCAGAACCCCACGCTGCCTGCCAGACAGGGCCTCTCCCGCAGGGCGGGGCCTCTCCCGCAGGGCGGGGCCGGCGCCCAGAAGGAGGGTGGGACAGGGAAGGCACTGCCAGTGGTCCGACTGTGCCCACTGGTCAAGGCTGACTTGGGTCCCCGTGTTGTCTCTAATTATGTTAATGAAGAAGTAAATAATGGACTTGACCCTACGAAGAACATCCATAATTTGCATTCTTTTTTTTAAGATTTTATTTATTTATCTTTAGAGGGGAAGGGAAGGAGAGAGGGAGAGAAACATCAGTGTACGGTTGCCTTTTGTGCGTCCCCTGCTGGGAACTGGCCTGCAGGGAACCGGCCTGCAACCCGGGTATGTGCCCTGCCTGGGAATCGAACCGTGATTGTCTGGTTCGCAGGCCCGCGCTCAATCCACTGAGCTACACCAGCCAGGGCCATAATTTGCATTCTTAATTAAAATGCTTTTGGAAATGGAAACGGTGCGGAAAAGGAAGATAAAGAGCAAGGAGGGGAGGAGAGTGTGGGCGGAGCGCAGAGCCTCCGAGGAGGCCAGGCTGCCTGAGCTCCGCCCCGGAACTCCCACCCCCACCTGCCCTACAAACACAATTTCCACTATTCCCTGAACAGGCACCTTCTGCGAATCTAAATGCAAAGGGGGAGGAGAGGAAATGAAATGGATCTCCACAATCCGGGTTCCTGCAGCCTGGACCACGCTGTGTCCGGAGGCCCTCGGGTTACTCCTGGGCTTCAATTCTCCATCTCGGCTCGGCTGGCCGGTCCCTCCCCTGTCACTCTCCTCCTCGGCGCCCTTCCTTGTCCCATCTCTCTGGGACCCTTGGACCCCTTCCTGCCAGGCCCCCTGCGTCAGCTGCTCAGCCACTCACAGCGGGAAGGAACCCAGTAAAATGACAGGGGCCCGAGACGTTTGAACCGTAAAGAGAACACCATCTGTGAGCGCCGGATTTTAAGTTCGGTAGGTCTGACTCCAGCACCCAGACCTCTAGCCACCATATCACATGCCTCCTCTCCAACAAACCAGCCTGTCTCTAAAACCAGTCTGTTCCCCAGGGGGCCCACTTCCGCCCAGCGAGAGCAGTGGCTGCAAGGACGTCCATACCTATAGTGTCTGCACTCTTACCTGGCCTTTGGTCGGTCTCCTCTATCTGACCTTTCTCATAAGGTCGGCACGAAGTACAGGTGAGGTTACAGCTCGCACTCTGTCTTTCACCTGCTGTAGCCCCTCCAGCCCCTCCACCAGCCCCCCCGACTCCGGGCCGGAGCACGTTAGCTCCGGGCAAAGGGCGCCCATGTCTGCAGGTCACCCACCATGGAAGGGGGGCTTGGAGGTGGCGGGAGGCTAGCGTGGGTTTCAGCCTCCACCCACCCCGCCAGAGGACCCGAGGTCCCGTGACTCGTCCCCCGCATGGCCACCTTTCTTTTCTGATTGAGGGCCCAGGCCCCGAACCAGAAGCAACAGCCTCACACCGACAGCTGACCCGGCGACACGCAGAGCACATCCGTGCAATGCATCTTAGTGTGGACATATCTGCCGCTTCTTGATCGAATCCTGACGACGTTCCCCTGATTTACAGCAGCAGCAACTCCAAGTGCAGGGAGAGGAAATGCTTTTCAACAAGCTGCGCTACATCATGTGGATACATTTTGCGGGGAGGGCGGATAAATTTTGATTAGCACAAGTCAACTCCAGAGGGGTGCCAGATTTAAACTGATGTGCACAGAAACATATGTGCACAGATAAGTATGGACAGGACAAGCGATACACTGTGCTGCTTTAAAGTGAGCACCTCAGTTCATCAAAAGACACAGTAAAACGGCTCTAAGGTCAAAGTACCCTGCAGAAAGAGTTCGCCATCAACTGTGTATCAGAGGACGCGCAGCCAGAAACTACAATGTAGCCCCGCACGGCCCTGGGGGAAAGGCAACAGTGCAGTGGACACACCGGCGAACTTCTCTCTGGATGAGCCGGCCAGCAAGAAACTATCCAGATGCCCAGGAAACACAGGAAAAGGCGCTCAACGAATCAAAGGTTGGCGAGGACATGGACCCCCTCAAACGCACACTAATTTCTGGCGAAATTCGAATTGCTTCCACCATTTTGGAAAAGTGACAGAATCCACTAAATTTCGGCCGAGGCATTCCCTCGACTCGGCGGTTCTACTCCGGAGGGTATTTTTGGCAGAAATGCATCCATACCTGAACGACCTAGCACACCCAGGAATGTTCTGAGCAGTACTACTTGGAATAGCAAAGAAACCCAACCTGAAACCAAAAAAACAACCGAAACTATGCCCACCGTTCATCGCAGCAGAGTAAACAACAATGTCTGCTATCTGCCCCCTTGGACTCACAGGCAACAGCGGAATGAAACACACTGCAACTGCAGGTAACAGACACATACACCCCCCAATGAGAAGATGAGAAGACGCTGGCCACTCTCACTGAAACAGGGCAGAGGCGGCAGGACTCCCAGAGGCTGTAGGTCCGTTTCTTTATGTGACTCCTGGTTACGTCCTTACGTTCAACTTAGGCAAACCCACCAAGGGGTGCACTGTGGATTCACGTACTTTTATGCATGAATGTGGTGCTTACATTGAAAACGGCCTCATTTTTTAGCATAATCGCACACCTTTCTTTTGTCCAAGGTCAGAGGTCCAGGGCGCACAGAGCCAGGACTACGACAGGCGCCCGACCAGCGGTCCGGATGCCCAAACACTGTCAGGTCCCATCTCGCTGACCAGCAAAGCGTTCTTTGCCAGGCAGAGACCCCCGATCGGCATTCTGAAACATAACTCCTTTGGAAATATCTGCGCCGCGGGCCAGGAAATCAACACAAAACAGAACTTATGAGAATAGAATCTGATCTGAAGTTGGGAACCACGGCTGCAGCGTTAAACACAGTTAAATATAGAATTACTGTTTGGGGCAACGTGGGGGGAACAGCAGCAGACAAGGTGAGGCGGTAAAACGCACACTTTACCACAAAAATCTGGGGGAGCCGGCGTGACCTTTTCATGAAGGTCCCCTTCTTTGAGAGTTTTATCCAACTAACAAACACGTCTCCTGCATCTCGGTGGAAACCGCGGGGACCACTTCAAAACGCCCGGCCAGGGTGAGCGCGCAGCGACCGTGGGCCAGCCCGGCGTCCCGAGGAACCCGTGCGCCCCAGTGGTGGGGAGCACAGAGTGTTTCCCATTAAAGGGGAGCAGAGCTGCTGATGTGTTGAAAGGTTCATTGGAGGTTTTTAGGATGCTTTGAGCCAAGTTGATTTTTTGAAAGCGTGTCTAAAGACTTCCATTCCTCTAAAACTCTGATGAACCTTTTAAAAGCATAGCAATTACTCGACTAAAACATAAATCTCTCAGGATAAAACAACCGTTATTTCCTCCATCCAGCCAATCACCCATTCAGCCACACCTGACCTGCTAACTGCCAGGCCCAAGAGCCAGGTGCAAAGAGGTGAATAAATGTGGCTGAGCCGGGAAGCACCCCCCAACCCAACAGCAACACTGTGACAGAGTGGGAAGAGTTACAGCTGAAACCCAAAAAGCGTCCAATACTGTGATCTAAATTTCAGTTTCTTGGAAGTTACATTGTCGCAGTAACTGACATTTGTTGAGCACCTACTGTGTGTCAGACATGGGGACTGAGACTCTGACGGGTTGAGTCAAGTGTGTGACGTCACCCCATGGGCCATCCTAGTCTGGGCTGCGTGTGTTCAAGACACCCACCCCGAACAGACCCCGAAACCCACCGGAACTCGGAGCATGGCAGCTCAGAAGGAAACTTGGAACAGGTGCTGTAGGTGGCGAGGCCAGGGCAACGGGTGGCATGAGAAACACAGTGTCACCTTCACTGTGACGAGCCATCCTTCGGTGACGTGACTACTTATCCTTCCTGTTCTCTTCCAGTTCCCACAGGACTGTCCTCAATGTGACCACCAAGTCTAAGGGTCACGTGACTAACGGGTTTCGATGTGTCACCTTGAACAAGGCAGTCCTTGCCATCGGGCCCTGGCTGCGCAAGGGTTTGGAGCCAGGGGTTTGCTGGGTGGGGCGCTGGCCACCCGGGGTCGCCGAGCTGGGTCAGGACATTGTTCCCCTGGCACTCTGGCCCACCCCACCCGCGGCTCTCGGGCTCCACTGGAGGGCTGACTTCCCAGCCAGAGCCTAACTCCACGATGTGGACCTTCCCAAGGGGCCCCTGGTGCCCGGGTCCTTTGTCCCGCCCGCTGAGACATTCGCCCCACCCCCCTCCGGCCCGCCCTGCCTCCGCCCAGCCGCCGCCCCATCCGTCCTGCTGTCTCCCCTGCTAAACAGAGCTGAGGGAGGAGAGCACGGGACTCTGGTGGCTGTTTCGGGGGACGTGATGCTGAGCCAGCAGAGGGGACATGGCAACTCCCTCGGACAAGAGACGCAGCTGCCTGCGTCCTCTCGACAGCAGGGCCTGCGCTGCGGCCACGGGCACAGGTGCTGGAAAGCCACGCAGGAGAACCGGGGACCCCCGTGGGCACCTGCCTCCCTTCCCCTGACCTGGTGCTTCGAGGACACGGAGCACCGCTCCGCCACCCAAGCTCAGGAGCACTAGCTGTCCCCAGACCCCTCGGTGACATCACCAAGGCACACCCTGCAAAGCACACGCGGAAGAACACAGTGCGGAGCTGTAAGACGTCCGGGAAAGGTCAGCGCTCTCCCTGCCCAGGCCTGGATTCACCCCTGACCAGCAGGGCGTCGCCCCCACCCCCGTAGGAAACAAGAAATTCACGACTCCTGCAGCCCCGAAGACAGACGGCGCCCCCACACGGAAGAGGCCCCAAGGCCTTAAACCTGCGAGGGAGGCGCCCAGCGACGGGCCCCGCCCCCTGGAACCCGAAGAGTGAAATTAACAACTGGGTGACAAGGGTGAAACAGGCAACTGAGATTTCCACGGGGATTCTGTTTCTCTTTGCATTGCTAGTGCCTGTTACTCAGCGATTTATCTACTTAAAAAATTAAGTTAACAAAACTCTCCCCAATCCTGTGCTAATTTTTTTTTTCAAGAAAGAGACATGACAAATTTTCTTTCAAAAATCCAGAATGGCCTCCAAACAAAGGTCTCCCCGTGTTACTCCCTCCAACCCTGCAAATCGTGTTCCAGATGCTTTACGGCTCGGCACCTGCACATTCGAAGTGAGTGTTTGAAACTGTCTCTGAGGGTCATTTTACCAGGCCCTGCAGTGGCCTCTGTGCAGGGCTGATCTGACACTCAGCGTTCGCGCGAGACCCCTGAACGAGGCGGCGTGGGGGACGTCTCTGGCGTGACCGTGGATGGGGAGGGACTTGGCCGTGGGGTGGACTCGGGACTGGTCAGGGACCCGGGTGTCCCTCCGTCCCCTTCCCCTGGCAAACCCCATCTGGGGGCACTTCTTGCTTTGTACTTGGGCCAGATAAGAATTCCCCGGGCTTCTCGGCCGGCCCCAAACGTATCTGAGACGTGCGTGTCCTGCGATGAGACACATTCCCCGCTAGGGCGGGATTGCTCCTCCCACTTTTTGATGTTGGGTCGCCTGGATTGGACAAAAGGGGAAAACAAGGAGCTGACGGTCTGTTTCCTCTACGGGTCTCTTCTGTTCCTTTAGAAATTAGTCACGGCCTGGTGTGTGCGGCGCTGGACCCGGCCCGACCTAATTTAATTACCAGGACTTGTGTGGTTTCCAGATCAATGCCCTCATTCAGCCCCTCTGCCCCGCGGCCGTGCCCCTCCCTTTCCCAGGCCCCTGTGCTTCGGCCCTCGTGGCCCTGGCCCGCCTGGCTCACATGCAGCGGGTCTTCACGGCGGCTCTGCATTCACCAGCGTCCCCCAAAGCCACGCTTTCCCCTGCTTTGCCGTGTCTGCTTCGGGGCTGGGAACCAGGGGCCCTGGGGGGGACCCAGACTGGCCGTTCTTCAACTCGGTCACAGAGCTCCGTCACCCTGTGCACTCCTGGGGAGACCCGGATGTGCCAGGGGAAAGCGGGCTGAAAGGTGGTGGCAGGGACTTGGGGCTGAGAGACAGACCCCGTCCTGGAGAATCCCAGCCCACAGGGCAGGCCACTGGGCCCGGGGAAGGCTGGACACTCGCCCGGGGCCTTTTAATACAGAAAGTCTGTTTCTGTCCTTCCAGAGTCGCCGCACGCCTGGTCCAGGGGACGCTGGCACCACTTCCTGGTGCTTCCCTCCGGAGGGACAAAGGTGTGTGGGGAAGTCCAGGGGACAGAGATCACCACTCAGCCATCCTGCTTTGCGGCCTAATAAAACGGGCGCCCTCCCAGGGTGGGGAGCCATGAGGCGCCCAGGTTCACCGGGAGGGCAGCTCATCTCTGAACCCCCTGGGGTTCACTGGGTAGGTGCCACCCACACAGAGAAACGCCCAGTGGGAAGCGAGACCGCCTCCTGGACCGACGGACCTTGTTCCACGGCTGCGGGGCCCCTGGTCTGGCCCCGTGGCTGCCTCGGAAGGAGGTTCCCGCAGCCCAGGCCCTTGAAGACCGCCCTCAGTGACTGTGAATGCGACCTATTCTGCCACCTGCAATGCCATCGGAAATGGCACAAAAACCTGCTGTCCCACAAAACAGACCCTTCTGTTCCTAAAAAGTCAGAGAAAAGGAATTCTCGAATGCTGCATTCCTGCACAAATACCGCTTGCTTGGCCACAAGAAAAGACGGTTTTATCTTGCAAATGAAGTAAAAAAAAAAACTACGAAGACATCATTAAGAAAAAACAGTTCTGTGTGAACCACACAAAATACTGTGTCCCACACTGACAGAAGGGCCCTCTGTGAACGCCAGAAGCGGAGGCCTGAACATTCACAGGGAGACCAGTCCATGTCCTGGGGCTCACGGTGTCCCCACAGCCGGGGAAACCCTTCCCTGCCCCAGGGGCCTTGCGTAGTGACCACCCCTTGAAACTCGCCGTTAGCCAGAGAACACCGAGCGTGGTCGTAATAAAATGATGCCCACCGCCGAGGTGGCGGCTCATGCCCCATTGATTAGCACGCTCACCTATCACATCCCTCGGGGAGGCGAGTATCTACTCTGCAGCGTCTTAAGCAGTTATGGCTAATACTGAATATTTTTTCCCTCAACCGTGCATGGCCTGGCCCGCCTCCGTTCGCCAGCATTTCAGGTGTAGAGAACCTGGTTTCTGAGCCAATGAGTCAGACGTGCATCACAGGAGACACAGCTGAAACTTGGTAAGTGGAACAAGTGCCCAGGTGTGAGCTCTGAGTTGGCATTTCAATTTCAGCCCATATGGTGCACGAAATACCAAATGCCAGACTAGCTAGAAGAAAATAATAGATTTCTCCTGAATGTATACAAACATGAAAATAAAGCTTAGCAGTACTTAGCATTTGGCAACCAAGCCTAGGCCTGATAAATATTCCTATCTTCTTGGAGCAAAATTACACTTTGAATTAACTCACTTTTCTACATAATATGCAAGATTAAATAAATATTCCTGAACTCCTTAGATGTGGGGTCAAAAACAGAGCATTAACTTGATTTCTGCAGTAAGAAACCAATAACCAGTATAATATTGGGCGAAAACACCTAGAAAACAAAATGAGCCTGTCACAAAAGCCTTGAGTGAATCTAGCCTGTGTAAAAGGTGTTAAACATTTTAGAATGATTCGAAATCTATGCTGAAAAGTTTAGAACCACCCCCAGCTTCTAATGGCTGTCAGACGTTGCAGCTCAAACTGGGCCCGAATATTATGCCAAGCAGCCCGCCGGACAGTGATGAGTTGGGACACCGCACTCTCGTCTGGAAGACGGGTTTACTATCAAACATCAGACAGGTCCCTCCTGTGGACTCAGTGAGTGGATGGTACGTAACAGGGGTTCATCGAATGCCAGTCTCTCCTCCATCCACCCTTGATAGGCACAGAGGGGCACGTTCTCACTCATCAGGACGAGAGCATTTTTGAACTGGAGGTGTGAATACTGGATATCTGGAGCAGGGAACATGAACCATGTGCACCGGCGGGTTATTAGAACTCAGTAGCTGAGCTGGTTAATTATTAATACGGTGACTGCCTCTAGCCGTTTGCTAAGGGGCCTCTGGCACTTGTGTGCGCTGAGCTGGCTGTAGACTGATGAGGTTGGCTTAAAAGCAAAACACAATTTTACCTCCTCATGAATATGAATTACTTCCCACATGAGGGTTTTGATAAAGCTGCAGAATATCCATAGTAGGGCGAGCCCTGAGCACGCGAGGACTTGGGGATGTCAACGAAATCAATTAGATACGTTAGTGATGCCCAGGACAGCGCCCCTGCCTCTAGGACGTGGCAGAGGGACCAGATGTGACCTGTAGTCCAGTGCCCTGCAGGTCCTGGAGGATGATGCGGCCCAACTGTGTCTGGTGGTACCCAGCCACGCTCCAGGCCAGCTCCTCCCTGGCCCACCTAGTAGGGGCGCACAAGGGCCCCGTGAGGCCCAAGTTATTAACTCAGCTTGACAAACGAGAACACGGAGAGTGACAGCTGTCACGGGACTGACTGGCTGAGAGTCACACAGCTACTAACTGTCACAGACAGGCTTCCAGCCTAGAAAACGAGACTCAGGAGTGTTGTGGGTGGGGGAGCCGGGGTCCCAGGACATCGCCCCACCCACCTGCTGTTCGAATTTCTGGGCCGTTGCCCGTAAAAGCTCTTCGAAGTCACACCCGGGAACACACGCTCTGATGCCCTCGATCTATTGGACTTGGGAACTACTTTTTATTCCAAGCTTCCGAAGATTGATAACATCAGGGAAACTGAGGCGACTCAGTGGACATGAAATTTGCATCTGGAGCGGCTGCATCTCGCTGAGTCTCAGGCAGACCAACCTAATTCTGCCTCGGCGCTCCACGCCCCGCGGCACCATCTGTGCTCTGCCAGACGAGCTCATAGGCGGTCTGGGGAGGGCTTTCCTCCTCAAGTCAAAACTGAAATCGGCTTTTTCTCCTTCGGTGCCCCTGGAACCACGATGAAAGCGAATGGTGGCAACACCACCACTCTCCCGGGTGAAAGCCAGTGACCTCGTCACAAAATCTCACATGTGGCTCCGGTCCTGACCTCTGGGGCCCCCTCCATGACCTCCCACGTCAGAGAAATAACCCGAGTTGGGGCCTCTCGTGTGTCCCGTCTGATCCACGATCTTTCCTCCGTCTGTGCTGCCTGTCCGCTAACCCAGTGTAGCTGTATCTTTCCCCAATTGCCAATAACTGGGCCCCAGAATTTTTTCTAGCCCCTATACAACTGATTCTTTAGGTGAGGCGACTTTTTCAAAGTATAAATCTGACCTTATCACACCCCAAATTCTTCTCCTCCTCTACAGCCCAATTATACTCCAGATTTTCCTGTTCTCTTAGAATAATGAGCAAAATCCTGAATATGGGCCGCGGGGCGCCATTGCAACACCTGGTCTGGCTCCCTGTCCACCCGCTCTGGCCCCTCTTGCTTCTCGCCTGGTCCCTGAGGCCCGCTGCCCAGGCTGCCTTCCACCTCGGGGCTGCCGTGTGCCAGCCCTGAGGTGTGGGGTTCCCTGCTTGCTCCCCACTTCCCCTGGTTCGCCCCTGCTCAACCCTCTGAGCCCAGGGGAAGGATGATTTCCTTTACTGGCCCACATTAGGTCAAGTTCGCTGGTTCAGTGCTTTCCCAGGATTGACTTTTTATTTTCTTTGAACATGTTAAATCCCACATGTATTAGTTTGGTTAGTTCCAATAATACCAGCTCCCCCCTGAATTCAGTGAGGCCCGGGAACAAGGATCTCATCAGCTCGGTCTGCACAGGGACAGATTTCAGCTACAGCGGTCCCTCCTCAGAACTCAGCTGGGCCAGGGGACAGACCGCCTTGAGACTCACCTTAGTTAACTGGTGAAGCTGGTGTTGTTTAAAATGCCCGATGAACGAGCTATGGCTGCCCACGTACAAGTGCACATGTAAGTTTTTATAAAGCGTGGACTGCAAGCTCACAAAAGGCTCTCACCGAAGCAGAAAGCAATGCACTGGGTTCCAGATTGCTCCTTTCCTGTTCTACTCTTTTAAAGGTGGCCTGTGTCCTTTGATCTAGCGCTGACCCTGCACCCATCCACTCTCCTCTGCAGCGGTCCCGTGGGGCTGGAGGTCACGGGGGTGAAATCAGAAAGGACATCATGTGACTGAGACTCCCCCTCGCAACTTATCCCAGAACACGCAGGCGCTTGGGCACACGAACACATGGACCAACTTTCAAAGGGCCCTATTTGGCTCTCAAGTGTCACATCTGCACTGGGTGGAGTTTTCCCACACCAATGACAAGACAGAAGATGCCTCATGTCCTGGGTTCTGTCACAGGAGTCACAGTGTGTGACAGCCTCCGCCCACATCCCTCTCACCAACACCCCAGTATTTTCACACTTCATGAATGCATTTCCAATAAACTATTTCTTGATTCCTTTTTTGTTCCAGGTGGATTTTCTGAAAGGCTGTATCATCCATCAGCATGAAGTGATCAGATGAATACTACGGTCATTTAAAGTTCCCTCTGCGAACGTAAACACAGGGGGGAGGCGGCGGGGGGGGGGGCAGCTGAGAGCCACGGGTTCCTCTCCACCTGTTTCCTGGTTCTATGCTTTCTGTTTTCAGTAAAGGAAAATAAAACACAGTGTTCTTACATGAAAAGCAACAAATTCCTTGCAAAGCAAAGGAAAATTAGAATTTCTGGCAGTCTTTAAAAAGAGTATTAATTTATATAATTTATAGAACTACTACAACAGGTATCAATGAACCCCCCTTTTTAAAGGAGGGGTGTAGTGTAAAATATGGACTGAAATCCTCAGTTCTAGAGAGGAATTTTAAAAAGTTACTTTTTGAATATCATATGACTCGGAATAACTTTGTGGATTTCAAAACCAGTGAATAAAACTCCCCAGTCAGGTGCTTCTACCTCCACAAGCCTGCACACGTTCTGGGGACCAGGTGCCCTGAACCAATCATTTAATGTTAACATGCCTCAGCAATAATGCAGTAATAAATAGTCTAAAGAGAGGAAAAGACGTGGAAAAATTAATGTTGCATCCTTCTCCTTCCTCCCTTTCAGTTTCCCCAATCAAGTTAACATCTTCTGGATCAGTTTCCAAAGAAGACTCTTAAAAAGTGACCCGCCGATGTCTGCCTTCGGCTCTTTCTCTATCAAGGCATTATCTTCGATACAGCTCATCAGCCACATGAGAAATTCAGAGTAGTTTAGAATACCTCTGTGTTCTTCCAGCTCCAAGGCCAGACCGAGGTCTGAAGCCGCCTCACAGGAAGGCCAGGAGCCAGGAGCCAGGAGCCAAAGGCGGCTCCTTGGGGGCGGGACCATGGAAAACAGGTGCTAAGGACACACTCAGAGGCTTCCCACAGGGCTCCAAAACCAAACACCTGCAATGTCTCTTCTCCTTAAAAACTCCACTTACCGGTTTACATAAAGTGTAAACACAAATATGTAACATGTTTCTGGGCAGAAATACAAAAAGAAAACCATTTGGAGTTGTACTCACTTACTAGGCATGAAAACTTTCAGGACACACGACCATGGAGACTTCAACCCCGACCCTGAGAGTCCTGCCACGTCCCCTCACCTCAGAACCGTCTCACGAAAGGGAAATGGCTGCAGCCCTCACCTCGTGGAAGAGCTGAATAAACAACACGCGTCAGATCCTGACAAGCATGCGGTTCACACAGGGAGTGCTCGTTAAATGTCGGCTCCCATCACCAAGTTTATCATCGTCGCCCTCGCTGTCTAATGGACCGAGCACTACAGGGGCTGGGCGTTCAGTCCCTGACCTGGCAGCACCTGGCAGCAACAAGCCTGTGAAAAATGCCGATATTCCCTTCAAAACACACTGGACAAAACCAAGACCACACAGTTCTCATGTGATGAGACAGTGAAGATTTCAAATACAAGGCTACTTTCCATGTGTCCACTGCAGGCTACCATAGGAGTTAGGAGTTTGGGGGAAAATAAACAGATACACATAAAAAATGTAAAGGATGTAAAAACACCACCAACGACAACCTAGAAGGCGCAGACACGAATAACTGGAATGAGAGAGGGGGAGAGGATTATTAAAAAAATAAGGGGCTTCCGGTCAAGATGGCAGCAGAGGCGCTCAGATCCTCCCACAACCACACGAAAATCACAGCTAAACTGCAGAACCACCATCATTTGGAGCCGCCTAGAATCCAGCAGAGTGGAAGTCTTACAATGAAGGGCATAATAAAGAAGCTACATTGAGACTGGCAGGGGCAGAGACGCGGAATAGGCTGGTCCCACCCCCACCCGTGCCAGCTGCAAACAGGCAGGACACCTCCCCTGCAGAGGAGCGAGGGGTCCAGCCCCACACCGGCCCCTGGCCCAGGGTTCCAGTGCCAGGAAGAGAAGCCCCCATAACTTCTGGCTGAAAAGCCAGCAGGGACTGTGGCTGAGATGGAGGCTACCTAAGTCCCAGGCAGTTCCTCCCCAAGGGCCCTGGAGACTCATTCACTTACCCACTCTGAGCTCCTGAGCTGGGACAGCAGCTCCAAAGGCACGAGGGCCAGGCACGCAGGAAGTGAGTTGTCTGGCTTCCGGGAGAAGCTGGAGGAGCAACTTTCTCACTGGTAGAAACCACTCTTCGTCTACTGAGCCCGCCCCTTGCAAACACAGGTGGGAGCCATATCTGAATCTCCATCAGCCTGGCCCCAGCTGTTAGCTCCGCCCTAATCATTCCCTGAGACCCCGCCCCACCCAGCCTGGGAGCCCAGCCGAGCCCTTTCCAGTGGCTCCCCATACAACGGCCTGTCTTGGCTCATGTTGTGGACTTTCCCTAATTTCTCTCGAACAAGCAGCATCTGACCTCCACATACCACATGCTTCTTGCTAAGTGGCCCCGGGCCCCGCACCAGCAGCAGCTGGCTCCAGTTAGCAGATTGGCCCCTTCCTGGGAAACTCCAAGCCCAGTACCTCTACCGGTCTTCTGCCGATGGCTTTGTAGCTCATGCCAGGAGGCCCGGGGCAGAACACAGGTAGTGGATGACCTTGACCTACACCCCTCAGGAGGCCCCCGAGCCAGTGCCCCAGATGGACAGCTGCAGAACACCACAAAGCACCGTCCCACCAACCTCCACAAGCAACACACTCCAAGGGCAGGCTCAGCAGGTGCCTAACCCTATGGAAGTGAAGTCCGCCCCACGGAAGCTGCACAGCAGCTCCTCCATGGTTGCGGGCAGTCCTCACAGTCCATCAGCCTTGGGGGGGCGGGTCAATCACTCCCGTTGACATGCGAACAGCAATCAGGGCTCAGCTACAATGGGAGGGTACACACAGCTCACACGGCCGGGTGCTGGAGCTCCCTGGACAGGTGGCTGGGGAGGCTGCATCACTGGACTCACAGCACCTGCCACATAAGGCCACCCTGCCAAGACTGGGAGACACAGCCACTCTATGTAATGCACAGAAAAGAACCACAGGGAGGCTGCCAAGATGAGGAGGCAAAGAAACATGCCCGAGATGAAAAAAACAAAATGAAACTCCAGGAAAAAAAACTAAACAAAATGGATGGAATCACCAGACTGGGTCACTTTCCTCCAGACGCTGCCCACTGCCACCCCTCCTCCCTGACTAAGCCTCCGGAAAACGTCGTGTCTCTGGGATGGTACCTACCACTGTGCCTAGAGCCCCGGGGTGTGTAAGGAGAGACAGCCCACGGCGTGGCCCCCAACTTGATCTCCAGCCTGGACTTCTGCTCCGACTTCCATAGTCACCGAACCAGACTGCGCGACTCTGCCCTCGATGGGCGGGCCCAAAATTAGCCTCCCGCGTTTCCACCACACCTGGGCTTCCTTTTAATTCAGCCCGTTAAATACTAGTACCTTCATATTTTTACTTTTTAACGTTCTAGGTGAATGTTCTCTACCCTCTGGCTGTCCTGTCTTTAGGTTTATTTACACATTTGCCCTACAGAATGACTTGATACTTTCAGCGTCGGAAACCCCAGAAGCTCTCTCTCTCTGGTACCTGCGCTTCTGCCGAGCCTCGCTGCTCCGGGCGAGCCGGGCACACGGCACACGGAGCCCGCCCACTGCTCGGTTTCAAAGCTGCACGTGAAGGCGGAGCAGTTGGGTACCATGGAGCACTGGCCGATCTTGTCTCTTTGGCACTTTCTGCTCTTTAATCTTTAGGAAATGAGGGAGCCTCGTGCCTCCGTCTGTCTGTCCATTACAGCGTTTGCAATGTGCAGACGAACGATGTGTTCCTCAGCTACTTGGTGAACAGGTTTCTTAACATTGGGTCTATTGTGGCTTCACTGGGCCAGGTTTTAAGAAGTAGCTATAAAACCTTTCTTTGAAATAGAAGTCTGCCGAAAACACATTGGTGGAAGCAACAAAGTATTTTCAGCTTGACATTTCTGCTCTGCTCATTCTGTGTAGCTCGAGTCAGAATCGGGGGGGGGGGGGGGGGAACATGGGTTTACAGCAGTTTGAGAAGAATGACGAACAGTGCAACGATTAATAGACAACAGCACAAGGATGACGGGTGTGGACTCCGCAAACCGCTTTGCCTCGCCCTGTGCGTGCTCGCGCACGAGTAGTTGCAAAGGGAGGGTTGGATCGGTGGCTGGAAGGTCCAGCAGAGACCAGGTTGCAGACCGGAGTGGGACACTCAGGCGCTCTATGCGTATATTCTGTGACCCTGAAAGTCCATTCATGTGTCACGCCATGCAAATGTGTTTCAGGAAACACGTCCAAGGAAGTTCACAGCGGAGTTGTTCTCGGGGTCGGCCTGGAACAGAACGGGAGGGTGACGGTGAAGCCATTCGCTTGGCCACCGACATAGACAACACAGCGCCAGGGCCAGTGCGCCTCCCATCACAACACACGCCGAGCCGGGGAAACAGCGGCACGTGCATGCGTTGTGGTTCTGCTTAAAGCCTCGGTACACCGACACCCTGTTATTGGGCCGACGAGCGCCTGCGGCGCAGCCGGGGAGAAAAGCAAGGAAACGGTGACCGCAGGGGCAGGTGGCCTCCCTGGGCGGAGGTTCCGCGGCTCCTTGGCTGAGACCCGGACTGCGTGGGGGCGCGCGCTATACTCACTCCCTAATCACACATTTCACGATGAAGTAAGGACTTTTAGGAGCTGGCGCGCTGTTTCTCAGCCAGTCCCTGATCCTCGGGTGACAGCTGTGATGGGGGGGCGGGGAAGCAGCCTTTGGGTCCCCTGCACACTGAGCCGCAGGCCACTCCTCCCCTAGTCTCCCTCTGCAGGAACAGAGGGGACTCTGTCCAGCACTGGGGTGGAATCTGCCGCACTGTCCCTGCCTGCAGCCAGGTTGCCCTCGGAAGCAGTTACACAGCACAAGACCACCGGCCTGTGCAGGGCCCTAACCCTAACCCTTAACCCTAACCCTAACCCTAACCCTAACCCTAACCTTGTCAGCGCTCCCTGCAAAAAGCGGAGCTGCCCAACTCGAGCCGGGTGTGGTAAGGGGGTCACAACACACAGGAGAAAACAGGGGACCTTTAAAATAATTAGTTAAAACACATGTTGGCTCTATGTGAAAACTAAAGAAGCAGATCAGGAGAGTGAAGGCGGACAATTTTACATGGATTTAGGCTACGATATTTAGTTTTATCTTCCATTTGAGCCAAAGAAAGAAAAGAACAATGAAAAACAGGCTGAGCACCACCTTGCCGAAGTGGGGGGCATTTTTACTCTTACTCCCCGTACAGGACGCACAGCGGAACACAGGTAACGGCGCCGGAAAACTGTTGTCTACCCCCCAGCAAGGAAGAGAAACAGGAATGTTAGTAACTATGTTTTTAGAAAAACAACTCAGTAAAGCAGAACCAAAATTACGTATTTATGATCTTGAAAGTTAACAGTGAAAATGTCAAGCAGAAAATACATGTGAGAGAATACAAATAACATTAAATATTCTATATCAACTGTTATTTAACTCCTAAATAATGCTGTAATCAAATTTGAAAATAAGCATTATAATTGCCTCAGTAACTCAAGATTTAAAATGAGCAATCTCCGGAGAGCGTGCTTGTTTATGTAAAATATTGAATCATTTTTAATTTTTTTTTGGCTTTTTAAAATAAAATTATAACTAAGCATCTTGAAGACATTTTCCTAAATGGAAAATTACAAGATTTAAAACAAGCTGCTGCTTCTTACATCGCGCCAGTAATTTCTTCCCCAGTTTTCTTTGTCCATCGATCAAATTTGCATCCCTTTTCCTCCTCTCCCAACTTCAAAGTGCCGAGTCTGTGGTGTGTCTGTGCATTGTCATGAAGATAGAGAATTTTTTCTGATTTGCAGGAACGTAAACACGTTCACCGCAGTGTGAGCCGCAGTGTGAGCCTCGGTGTGGCCCTGCTCCTGCCGGCGGGGCGGAGCTGCCGGGAGGGGAATGCGCCCCAGGACAGATCCCGCTTCGGGAAGTCTCAATCTTCCGGAGGGGACAGCGCCCCTGTCCGAGGAGACGGCCTTTCCTGATTCATGAGCTCGTCCTTCTGGGTCTGTCCGTGTGGGAAAACATTACCGAGGCTCGTTTGTCTTTTCCTGCCAGTGTCCTCAAGTCATGACATTGCGGGACGTTCTGCAAACGTATTTTTTAAAGCTGACAAGCCTTTCCCTGTGGAGCATTTAAATAATAAAACCCACTTTTAATTAGGATCTGGGTGGAGTGATAAGAAGAAAGTGGGCCCGGAGTGGACCGAGTTCATGTTTGCCAGGGTGCCCTGTCCATTCCAGTCCATAGCTCGGGCCCATGGAGGATGTTTTTCTTCCAGAACATCCTGCTCTCTCTTTCTTTGCAGAGCTAAGCAGCCCTTTGTTAGGGATGTGAGAGTTGCATTTCATTGTTCCCAATACTATTTACCCTAACTTTTCCTTCTCAGCTCTCAAAATTATTGTTGCTCTCGGCCTATTGGGATAATCGAGAAAAGAGAAGAGTCGGATTTTTTTTTACCACTGTAGTGTTTGAAGGGATGTCTACTACACGCGTAGTTAAATATTTAGAGTACTTCTGGTGGGAGAAATAAAACAGATTTCATAACCCACCTTCTCCATTTATGGAGCAGGAACCCAGCCCAGAGCAGCTCCTGCCTGTTGGGGACAGAAGTTGCTGGGTCTCCTGGACTCCCGCCTCAACACATCGTCCTGGGAGCAGTCCCCTAAGGCCAGGTGACAATTCTGTTCCAAAATAAGTATAAAGCAAAGGCAAACTAACAAATAATTTAGACTAAAGTAATTCCAAAAAATCATAGTCAAATATTAGCCGTATTATCTATAAAACAGTGTCATGAGCAAAATTACTCAGGTGATTGTTCCTTCTTTGCAAGTGAGGTTTCTTTGCCCTACTGAGGTTCCTGGTCTCCTCTCATGCTCTCCACGAGCAAGGATCCTGGGTCCCAAGCCTGGGCATCAAGGAGCCCCCTGCAGGAGCCTGCCCAGACCCCACGCCCTCCCTGCACCCCACGCTTTATGGACTTGCCCTGCGCAGCCGCTGGTGACACCCGGGTGGATGCAAGTCCCTCTGTCCCCAATGCAAGTCCCTTGGGAGGGAATGCATCGCCCCTTTCCAAAGCTCTGGTCACTCAGTTAGTGTTGGCCGAGCGACTCAGCATGGGAACGCTTGCTTTGGGGCCATTTTCCAAAGTATTCTTAAACTTCTTACACATAGGTTTTGTTTTTCCCCTTGCGTTTGTTTTTTCCAAAAGATTCTCACTGTGAGTGAACAAATCCACCTATCTAGATTTTACAACTATAAATGTATTTTCCCCGACCCCCTCCCCTGAATAGAACCATGATTTCAACCTCCAAAGAGGGTAATTATAAGGCAGACGCTTAGTAATTACACCTTAACGCGCATGGCATTTCGAATGCAGATATATTTAGGGTCACCACCCGATTTATCATGCTATCATGCTGTCAAATTACTTCCAGTATGTTTCAAAGCCTAATAAAGTGTATTGATTAACATTCTGGTGGTTTAAAAGAATGAATGTAGTCCTCGAAATTGTAACGAACTACCGGAGAATAACCAAGGTCCGCAGCAGAAATATCTAGACTCTATATTGACGATATCAGTCAGAGTGTACATAAAATAGGAGTTAAGGATGATAAAAAAAAACAACAACAAATACCAGCCAGTAAATATTATATTCAGGGTTTCACGACATAACAGGAAAATAAAGAATAGAGAAAAGTACAAAATAGTCATAATACCAGAAGACGAGAAATTAAAATTGAACTAACAAGCAAAACAGGGACAGACTCACAGAGAGAGAGCAGGCTGACGCTCCGGGTGGGGGAGGGGCAGTGGGAGGCAGAGGCTCCGGCCCAAGGGAAAAGGCCTCATGGACCCGACATCAGTGTGGTGACTGCTGGGGGGACGGGGGGGGCCTGAGGGGGCCAAATGGTAATGACAACACGCAATTAAAAAAAACCTGGGGTGAAGAGAACTGTAAATAATAACAGTAGGAAGAAGAGGAAGAAGAAATGTGCCTAGATATTTTATTTTTCCAACAAATGTAAAACGAAAGAATATAATGTCAGGAGGAATTATTGAGTTAGACAAAAGTTACCAGTAAGACTATGAGAATGAGGTTGTTTGATGTTTATTCATTTCTATACCTTTCAAAGTATCAGATGAGCATTTATTATTTTATCACTCTACGAAAATAAAAGAAGTAACTGGACAGATTATTCGGTCCTCGTAGTCCTTAAGCACCAAAGTGTTTACTGAGAGAGGGTCTGAAACGCTCATCCCAGGAGATTATGAGAACCAGGACAGAGACAGATTAGCTGGGACGAAGGCTCGTAAATCTGACTTAGGGGCCGACCTCCACGCCTGCCTGCCGCTCCGTAAGGCCCCTGGCCAGGCCCGAGTGCTCCGTTCAACAGAAATAGATTTGTGTTCGGGGAACTGGTAAAAGTCTGTAACTCGTGCCTCACTACATGACCAAATACATCTTCTTTCTCCTGTTTACTGAGGCGTCCCTAAATAACCGCTTCCCTTTTCTCCCGTGCAGTAAATGTAACTTTTGAGAAAATCCAGAAAAAAAGTCATGATAAAACCACAGCAATCGATTATTTAATGCAAACCTCTACGAGGTCCAGGTGTGACCAGAGGAAGGACAAACGGTCCCAGGCGTGCATTACCCAGGATTCACGACCCGCGGCACGTGAGACACAGTGTCACGCACTGAAGACCCAAAGGTCCCCGACAACCCCAAACTACTGCCCCACAGCGACAGAGAAAGAACGGAAAATAAAGCTCCAGCCTGAATATCTTGAAATCGCTGCTATTTGACGTTGGGACTTAAGTAAAAGTTGATTTCCCGTGGTTCAGTACATAGCATGGTTATTGTAAAAAATCACAAAAATGCATTACCGTTATACAGTATTATATTTCACAAAATAAAACTATTCAGATGTGCAATGGGAAATTTCTGTTTGACTTCTTTGAGCTTTTTCGATTTGGAGATTTTGTTTTGTCTTTTCTGTAAGTGTTAAGCAAAACTTGCTTTTTGATAAATCCTTTTAAAGGCAGCAATAAAGAGTATAGAAATGACTTTATGATGTATAGAGCTAGATATTAAAAATCGTATCAAAAAACTTTAAAACCAGGCCAAACATGATTTTCACTGACAGGCAACTTACACGTCAGATGACATAGTTTAAGTTTGAAAATCCAGTGAGCCCGGGGCAGGGTCGCTTTTCCAGGTGTTTTCAGGTCTGTGACGTGACCAGTGCAGACTCATTGACCAGAACGTACTGACACGCACCTGCGTCCGCGTGAGTCACTCGTGGGTCTCGCTGCATTTCTTTATCTCCCATGCGTGTAGTGAAGTTTCTGGCTTTGGTTGATAAAATCCCCCAAACCAGAGCACCAGAGGTGTTCCTCTTGAGATGAACAGAAACAATCCTACAATTATAAGGTAAGAAACAAATTTTAAGAAATGTGTTAGAGCCCTGGCTGGCATAGCTCAGTGGATTGAGCACAGGCCTGCAAACCAGACGATCGCGGTTCAATTCCCAGTCAGGGCACATGCCTGGGTTGCAGGCCAGTTCCCAGCAGGGGAGGCACAAGAGGCAACCATACATTGATGTTTCTCTCCCTCTCTCTCCTTTCCGGCCTCTAGAAATAAATAAATGAAATCTTTAAAAAAAGACATGTCTTAGAAAAGGTCTTAAATTTTTTACGCTTACAGAAGAAACTATAAATGAAAATTCTGGCAAAGCGATATGAAGACATCATTAGTTCAGTGAATATTTAATGCACTTTAAATACAAGAATGCAACACCCCCATGTGGAAACAATATTCATAATGTTATTTTACCTGCTGTTCATAAGGAAGGACATGCGATCCTCCACGTTGTAAAACTCTAAGAGCCTTCAGCCAGAGTGGGAGGTTCCGGGCCGTTGGGCAGGGGTGCGAACCCACCTGGGGGGGGGTGCTTTGTCTAGGGACCCTCACAGCGGAGTCTGACTTCAATTACACTTGATCAGGTTCCTGTCTCAACTGGTCTTTGTGCCGAAAGAGACCATCTCGGAACATTTGGGCAAGATTTATGCACCAGCTCGGTCCCGCCAGCAATTCCCAAACTAAGTCAGGAGGCAGTGTGTCAATGTTTCAATGTGCAAACACGGGGGGGTGGATGGAACAGGAAATAGAAGTGGGGAGAGGGGACCCCGAACACCCTACTTCTGTACCGCACTCGCTCAGGACAAAGTGTGGCACTCCTCCCTCCATCCCCTTGATTTCCAACCTCTGGTGCTTTATTTTTTTCACATGTGCAAAAGCAAAACCTCTCCTGCCTCTTCTGAGTCCTTATTTGGATTCCATGCCTTCTTTTATGCTGTATTTATATGTCCAAATCCATCCCCTATAGAAATTCTTGAAATGGTGTCTTCCACCAGTTACAACAGGACAGGAGATGCTGCCCAGTCCTCGTTACTAAGCCAGAAATACGCGGAGCACCTTAGCGAACACACCTCAAACACACATGGGGGGCCGTGGAGGGGAGCGTGGAGGAGGGTCACCATTCATACAGAAAAGCCATGTCACAACTAAAGGCATTTTTTTTCCTAAAGTAAGCTTTTCCTAAAATGTGTGATTAATTTTTCTTAGGTACGCTCCTCCTCTGTTTTATTTTCTGCGTGAACTATTTAGCGCAGGGAGAGAGTCACAGCAACCCTCAGTAAGTGCAGAAGAAGCTCCAGGGTTGACATCGCCGCATCTCCGACCTCAGCGCGTAAGGGAAGCAAGGGCGTGAGAACAAAGGCTACCACTCAGTTTCCTCTGCACTCAAATGAACAGTCGGAGAAAAAATGTTGCTCTAGATTAAAAATGACATCGCACGTGTTCTACAAAATAACGTCCCCAACGTCATTCCATTTACATGTTTTAAATTTAGTCCTTCACTTTAAAAACTATAACGGATCATTGTAAAGAGTTTTTTTTCTCTTTTCAGAAAAGTGAAGTATTGTTGGTTACATCATGTGCTTGGATGGTTGGAGGGATTAACGGGCTCTGTGACTTTCTGCAATGACATTCTTCCCATTTTTGGGGCAGATCGCTCTATTGTAAGTAACACTTTCACTCAAAGAGAAAAGTCAGTGTTAAAGGGGCCAGCAAGCATCTAGCAAATGATCACTCCGTCAGCGCACACCTGGCTGATGTACAGCGCACACCTGGCTGATGTACAGTGCACACCTGGGCTTCTGCCTCTGGGGCTGCCTGCAGGTGGACCTCCCTCTCTCTCTCTCTTTCCTCCACACCCCCCCACCACACACACACACACACACACACACACACGACTCCTATTGCGTGAACTTAGAGAGAGTTACCATTTCCAAATCACTTTAATTACGTCTTTAACCCCTGACAAAGCATCAAGTTCATGGTACGCCTTGGCTGACCGTGCCCAACTGAAAACAGGCAGTGCAACCGCGGCTGTGGGGACAGGGGCTCCTGTAGGCACTGCCGACATCACCATGACCGTTTAATACTGTTCATTACAGGGACAAGCAGCGCATCCTTCTGGTTGAATGTTTCCACCTTTTCCTGGAGTGAATTACTTCTTTTTCCACTTCCTTAACTGTGCACCTGTTCTAGTGTCTCTCACCAATGTATGGATTCCTCTATCATGTTTGTCAAACGCCCACCAGCGGAATGACCAGAACACTCATGTACATCAATGGCCTATTGTACCGCCTGGCGTGTCTCCCGTCTCCCGGGTAGACCCGCCACTCCAGTTTGGCCGGAACACACAGGAGCCCAAGGCTTCATGGTCGCCCTGGAACCACCCACCACCATCACTCCTGGCCTCAGCTCCATCAGCTCCAAATCTCCTGCTCGCCTGATCTCAGGGTGCCTGCCACCTGGCGAGGTGCCCCTTTGCCAGAGCCCACCCTTGCTCAGCACAACACGAAGGAAGCTGAGTGCTTCCCTGCCAGTGTCTCGGCCTCGGGAGCCCCCCTGCTGACCAGCCCGCCAGGCTGACTCAGGGGTCACGGTCTCTCCTTGACTTGTTACCTTTGAGCGGGACAGCACCGGTCATGGCTGTCATCAATTTTTAATTGTGCAGCTACTTCATTACAACTGGGGGGAGAGAGAAATGTTACCTCCACTTGGTCACTGACTCGGGCCGCAGCCCAGCTTGGTCCTTATCACAAGACAGTTTGTAGCATCTATTTATTTCCTGAATGAATAAATGAGTAACTGCATTGCAGCTCTGGGCGCTGAGAAAAGATGGGATTCAGGCCCACGCGGAGCGGGGAGGTGGTCCTGCCGAGCCTCAGGCCGTATCGGCTTCCAGGGCAAGTCCGCAGCCTGCTCCCACGCGGCGGGGGACTCGGCCTACGTGCACCACGATGGGCATTTGTCCCCGACGCGCCCTGTCAATCTGATTCAAAGCAGGCACAGGTTTTAAACCTCCAGTCCTGAAGCCGTTCCTCCGTGGGAGCCAGCAAACCGGCCCCGCTCCCGCTGACCGGCGCCGTTCCACTGCCAAACGCCATCTCATTTTCGGTCTTGTGAGGAAGGGCCCCTCATGTTCTTCTTTTTTTTTAGATTTTATTTATCTTTAGAGGGGAAGGAGAGAGGGAGAGAAACATTAATGTATAGTTGCCTCTAGTGCTTCCCCTGCCGGGACCTGGCCTGCAACCCAGGCATGTGCCCTGACTGGGAATTGAACCGTGATCCTCTGGTTCACAGGCCTGCACTCAATCCACTGAGCCACACCAGCCAGGGCTCTGTTCTCAATTTCTGAGAGTCCAGAAAATGGACCTGAAGCGGCCGTGTCAGGCACTTCAGAATGTGACCTTGTTCTCGTCTTTAATAAACAACCTGCTATCATTGCGCCCCCTAACTGGAAACCAAGGTCAAGTTTGCTCTGTGTGCCGTAGAAACAGACCCACCCCAGGCTGTCTGCTATGTCCCACAGAGTCCATCAGGTTCTGTGCAAGGCACCGGTGACAAGAGTCATTCCGGAGTCGGACTACGCCAGCAGTGAACAGGAGTCGTCCCAGGCCGACCTTGCCGGGGCGAGACCAGAGAGCGTGTCACTGTGGCGCTGAGTTACTGACGGGCGCCCACCGCCAGCCTTGCAAGGAAAATGAGCGCAGGGCCTGTCTGCCCTTGCTCGGAGCCCCCCCCATCTCCTCTGTCAGCGATGGCCCCGAGGGGAGTGGGGGGCTCTGAGGGGAAGTTATTGGATGCTCTGGAGGCCATAATTTAGTGGGAAATGGCTTTTGAAAATATTTTTATATACCTCTAAACATGCAGACAGGCAGAGTCCTCAGGCTGCGGGTTCTTCCCGAGGAAGGCGACTCCCCACAGCCACAGTGCCGACACTGTGGGCCGGGGTTTACTGCCGCGTGGCACGGACGTTTGAAATGGAGCCAGAAGGGAGGGAGGAAGAGTGGGCGGCTTTGATGCGGAAAGTTGTACAAAGGACCCTGTCTTCCCGATTTGTTTCTGGTCTGCTGTGTTCTAAGGAAGGTGTGAGGTGAACAGAGAAGTGAAACCGAAGGACGTAGCTGTGTTCAGCTACTTGCGCAGTTTTTAGTTGCTAAAATTAACTTGTCAAATTAACGGAGACATGTCTGCGGTGACTACCTCCAGAACCCCCCGAATGACAAGGCGGTCTTTGGAGACCTGGACTTGGACCTGTCCATGGGCACCTGGTCTCAAGTACAAGTCCGAGGTTCGGACTCCGCCTGCTTCACCAGAACGTGCGCGTTTGTCCTTTTGTGAGACCGAATCGCTGTGTCCAGGACAGGACACATGCCTAATGAATGGACAGTAAGATCGCGTGGGGATGATGGCCAACACTGGGGCTTTGCGTGTTAATCATGAAAACCATGTCCTTGGCATGCTTGCCCGTGACCAAAGGACAAGGTCACGGTCAGATGAGAAGGAAGCACACGGTTTGAAGGCTCGTGTTTGTGCCCTGGCGTGTTTGTGTAACGCTCACAGCCTGCTTTGAACGCCCACCTGTGAAATGATAAAGATCGCTGGCACGGATGTTTGTGCGGCCTTGCAATTTTGCAGAACGTGCGACTTTGACCATCGTAAGGGGAAAATAAACTGCGTTTGATGTGTGAGGTTTATGCTGTGGTGAAATAGGAACGTGGTTCCTGAGTTCAGCTGGGACTCTGCGGCCACTCCATCACGTCCCCCGGCCGTCTGACATCTTGCAGGAGAGGCAGAGTGGAGACGAAAGAAATCACTCCAAGGAAAACTCCAAGGTGAGTAACAGATGCTGCCAGCGCCCAAGGAAGGTGGCGTGTGACTTCCCCGCAGCTGCCCCGCTAGAGCCCGGCCTTTCCAGGAGCTCAGCATCCGACTGAGTAATTTGGCTGTGGCTTCGCCCCTGCAGTGATATCTTACCCAAAAGCAGCGCATTGTGAGAAAACTAATTAACTTTGACTTCACTGCTTCTATCCCCAGAAGACTCAACTCTCTTGTTGTTTGGAGAGAATAATTAAAGAAAAATAAAATTTCCCCACGGAGAAGAACTTTGGGTTCTATTACTGAGAAATGTAGAGATGAACTAAGTGGTTACCTTGGAAAGAAATGAACTGCAAACTCTTTCCATCTGTTGGCAGAGGGAGACAGGTGGGTGACCTCATCCTTGGTGCCACAGACGGTTCGCTCTCTGTCCTGGGTCTGTGGCGTGGAGGGTGGACAGCCCAGCTGTCCACAGCCCGGGCCGGGGGCCTGGCCACACCCACCTTCACCCTAGGGCAGGCAAGTCAGGCGTGGGGCCCAGAGTCACACACGGGAGTGGGCCGTGTCCATCACCAGGTGACACAGTGACCACTGTCCCCAAACGATCAGTCACGAGGGCCCACAGACTGTCTCTTTGCGAGCGAGAGGCGCAGCGGGCAAGCCGTCGTGGTGGCCGGCGTCTTGCTAATTGGACAGAGCACTCAGATACTGGGTGGGAGATAAACAATCTCTCTGAACCAGAAGCAGTTTTGCAAAATTACAGTCAGCTTTGGAGAAACCTTTGAGGAGCTCTAATCTCCTGCCACCAAGTCCCAGGCGGTGCAGGACTTGCTGTCACTCACTGTCTGTGTAAAGCAGGAATGAGGTTTCGGAGCTGGTGTCTCTGACTCACTCTTGGGGTTGTGAGTAAGGTTTACACACACCGAGCTCGCCACCCACACGGATGACCGACCAAGGGAACACAGGAACCAAGGGGATTTCTGAAGGATGGAAAAGTTACCCTGCACTTTCATGAAACACCCCAAACCCCTTTCCTTCACTGCTCAGCATCGTTATTTGAGAGTAGCAGTGGCTTGCAATGACCAGCCCGCGCGGACAATGGCAGCAGGTGAGTGGTTTTCACGTGCACAGACTTTCCGGAGATCAGATCGAGAGGTAAGACGCAGGGTGGGGGATGTGCTTGGCAGGGCCCAGTCTCCCACTTCTGGCCGAACCGGCGAGAGCGCGGGTCCCACCGGGGCTGCTCCCCGCGCTGCACTGCACTGTGGGGAAGGCCGGCGCTGCAGTCCTGCCAGACCACGCAGCTCCTCCTCCTGGCCTCCACGCGGGACAGGCTTGCGACCTTCAGAGAACAGGACGAAAACGCCGTATATCTCTGCCATTTCATGCCCGGGAGGCACGTGTCCCGTGTTCTGCTCTTGGTTTTGGCAGCACTTCATCATTCGAGGCGCTGCTCCCGGGGCCGCGTTCTCTGGCTCTTGCTCGTGGAACCAGGAGCCAATTAATCAAAGTGGAAGATGAAACAGAAGTCGTTGGTGGCCGCTGATGCCGCACCCGGAGGCTCGGGAGGGGCCGGGGACGCCCCGATCTGTCCTTCCTCCTTGGACTTCAACCGAAGTTCCCAGAAATTCAGGAAATGGCCCCAAGGGACTTTTCCTCGGACTCCGGGGTGGCCTTCATCGCACCATCTGCCCGGACTGCCTGCCCCAAGCAGACCGGGGACAGGTGCCACATGCTGCTGACAGTGCCAGGCCCCGGCTGAGAGGTGGCAGTGCTGTCCCCCATCACACGTGGGACACGGCACCGTCCACCGCTGCGCCCTCAGGACAAAGCCGTGGAAACGGTGCTCATTGTGGGGAGGGTAACAGAGTCCATTTAGCGTCTAAGTGCAAAGCTGACTTTGGATACACATACAGGACCAATAGTTTTAAGAAAGTCTTTGAATGTTGCAAGGTCAGATGCTGAAGAAATCGAGGCACAAGCTTCACGCCAAAAAGAACCTATTTGTAAGGAAGCTGTGTGGGACGGCTCCCTGGGTGCCAGTGCTGGGGACAGACACGCTGAGTTCGTCACAATCCCAGGGTCCTGGGGCAACAAACTCAACATTTCACAAGCCCCCCCAAAGCGGGTAGAATTTAGATGAGAAAGAGCTGGTGAACTTGAAGGGGCCTCAGATGACAGGTAACGGGGTTGTAGAGAAGAACATCGCCATCGCCACAATGGCTTAGGAAACTGGACGTCCAGCACGTCATCGGACGGTGGGCCAGGCACGACCCACAGGGCCCTGCCTCTTGCTGGGGACCCTCGAGAGCTGGGATACAGCTGGGAATGGACCACTCAAGGCTGAGTGTCAGTGCCCACAGGAAGGGTGGCACCTGGAGACGTCAGTGACAGCACACATTGACCCTGGACTTGCAGTTTCTGCACTCGTCTGTCTGAGGCTCCGGATCTCCCACTCACGTCCGGTGTGAAAGATGAACCTGCGTAGTTGAACGGCCGTCTAACTAGACACAGGAAACAGTCCCGTGGGTTCAAGATGATGCAGGTGAAGGGACTGGAGACCTGCTACGTCCAGTCCGGCAGGGCGGTGCCCCCGGTGGGTGCCGGACACACCCGAATCTGCTCATCCGAGCAGGGTTTGCCGGGAGACGCACCAGCGGACCAGGCTGGCCCTTGGCTGCCTATTCAGTGACATTTGAAAATCAGAGACAATTCCAATTTCAATGTCTTAAAGGAAAATTCCATGGGATGGAGTCACACCTACTGGACTGATATGAAGTCGCTTTTGCACGTGACAGAAACAGGAGCAAAGTGGAGTAAACTGACTGTGTGACTGGAACGGCCCAAGCTGCCTGCCGTCCTTCCTTCACAGAGTGAGTTGGACGACCCGGATATAGTGCGAACTTCCAGGCTGAACAGAACAGAGCCCAGTGCGCACCCCACTCCGCCCCCATGTCCGCTGGGCCCCGTGGCTGTGCAGTGAACCAGCTCCCTCCGGGCGGTCACTGTGGGAAGTCCGGGTGCACTGTGATGGCACAGCTGGCTCCGTCTCGGGCGGGGACAGCCCAGCCCCTCGCCTGTGAACCCGCAGAGTTTGCGACTGTCACTCCAGTTGCTGCCAGGACTCACTGCTACAGCCTCAACATTATTGTCTTTGTTTTTAAGCTCAAAGAACCAAGTTTTAGTCCATTTAGCCCGTGAGAGTGAGGTCACCCCTGCTCCACACCTCAGAGCAGAGGATGTCACCCCGGTGCCTGTTTCTCTGAAAGGGGGGGACCTGAGTGAGGGGACGAGGCCACTCTGGTTCCACAGATAGTAACAGACAGAAGCTGGGAGTCTGAGATCCCAAGAGGATAAAAGTGGCCACAGAGGTCAGTGTGTATTGTGCGCCTTTGAAGAGTTGAGCTTTTTTTATTGCTGTTCTATCACAGTCGTCCCCGTTTTCCCCCATTGCCCTCCCCTGCCCAGCCCACCACCCCCTCCCACAGTCAGTCCCCACCCCGTTGTCCATGTTTGTGGGCCATTCACACCTGCTCCTCGATTAGGCCCCTCCCCTTCTTCTCCCATTACCCGCCCCCCAGCCCCTCTGGTCACTGACAGTCTGTTCCTCGTCCCCACGCCCCTCGTTCCATATTTCTCATTTGTTTGTTTTGTTGTTGGGTTGCCTGCACCTAGAGCTGAGACCACATGGTACTTGCCTCTCACGGCCTGGCACGGTGCTCTCCAGTTCCATCCACGCTAAAGCATTTCACATGCACAGTTGCATTCCGTTCTAATAAAACCCCCACAGAGATAGAGCTCCGCCTGGTCCACATGGAGAAATGGGCTCAGAGAGACAAGGGGCCTCGCCCCCGGGGGGTCGAGCATGAACAGGACTGCGGCCCTCTCCTCGCTCCCAACGAGCCCGGGGCAGGGGGCGGAACTTGAACAGGAGGGGCTGACAGGCGGGCTCATCCGGAAAGGCAGCTCCGGCGCCCTAGCGAATGGGAGCGTCGTGGTGAAAGGGCCTGAGGGCTGCTGGTGGCCCCGATATTCTCCTGTGTGAAGTGGCCTTTGCAGGTGTATGCACCACAGTCACTCAGATCGCGTCCCGTGGCCCCCAGCTCACCCCAGACGTTCTGAAAAGCAAAGGCCCTGCGGCTCCTCCCCGCCTCGCTCCTGGAGCAGCGCACCCGGTGACGCTGACACCTGGGGACCGCAGCCCTGGGGACCCTCGGCTGTGCCCCCTCGGTCTCACTCTAGTCACCGAAGGAGCTGGCGCGGCTCCGCGTCCCCTCCACCTCGGGCACCTCGGAGGAGCACTGAGCGTGGCGCTGCTTCAGATTTTCACAAACACAAGTGTCCCTGGTGGTGGAAAAACACGCGTGTTCGTCTAAACCTGTGCCGCCCGCCCTGCCCTGTCGGGCTCTGCCCTTCGACCCCAGCTCCACGCACCTCCAATCCCTGCGCTTCACGGCCACGCCCGGGTCCCTGGCACCCACTGCTGCCCGGCGACTCCCCGTGGTGACAGTTTGGGCGGCAGCAAGCACTCACTCTGTCTCATTCGTCTTGGGACCGATATGCGAGCAGTTTTCTTGACCTTTGTTGGCAGGGATGGAGCCACCGCTGCACCCTCCCCAAGGGGGCCACCTGCCTGGGAAGATTCACGCTTCCTCGTGCTGTCCTTGACCTTAACGGGGAGGGGCTGCTCTCCGCTGGTTTTCGGTTTTCACCCCCAGCTCTCTGACCCCCCGGGAGCGTGTTCTGGGCAGCACAGGCCTCGACGTTCTCCGTAAGTCCACTTTGTTCACACTGAAGATAATACGATATTTGTAACGCAATTTCCCAAGTTAGCCAGTTTATCAGCCCGTCTGAAAGTATATTCAACTGGTAATTACTGTCTTCCCGCGCCCGTCCCTCCCCAAATCAAACCTGCTGGTCCCGGTGGTGGCAGGACTGGGACTTTTCTCTCGGCCAAATGGGGGTTTCTGAGTGTGTTGACTGGCCGCCACTCCGTGCTGAGGCTGTGCGACGCCCCACATGCTCGGATGCTTAACCAACCTCCTCAGCAGCCTGGGACCAGTTTTCATCGCCGTTCCAAGGGTGTTTGGATAAACAGTTTCACTCGGTCCAACACGAGGTTGAACAAGGAGCGGAGGTCATGTGAGAAGCAGGCACAGAACCCGGAAATCTTCCGTGGGGCCGAGACAGGAGAGCCGGGCAGGAGGGAGGGCTCAGACCTGGTCATCTGGAAACTGGGCGCAGGATCCCTGGCGGGGAATCGAGTCGCCTGGATGCTGGGCCGCAGGGAGGAGAAGCGCAGCGTCAGGAGGAGCAAAACCGCACGGGTCAGCGGAAGGCATCCGGGGCCAGCTGGGTACAGGGGGTTGGCGGGTCCGGAGGAGGGTCTGGGTCACAGGGAACTGAGGCCACCCCACCCCCAGGTGCAAACACTAGAGCTCCGTTTTAGGAGAACCGCCTCATCGCCTCCCTGAGGGAAGAGAAGGGAGACTTGGAGGCCGGGAGCCCCACGCACGGGCTGAGCGTGAGCCGGGGCAGATGTAAGAGGAACGGCAATCGGCCTGAGATTGAAACCACAGAGCTGCCCGGGCGTCACTGGCGACGGGCCCGGGCGTGGGAGAGGGGGTACGAGAACCCTACCTGTCACCCGGTGACACCGTGATCCTTAGTGACGTGCCACCGTGAACGCTCATTTCCCCTCACGTGTTCACAGGTGGCGTCACTTTCAGGTACTGGGTAGAACGAGTGGTCCAGGGATGCGCTGTCTGTGTCCCGAACGCCCCAGCCCCCGCACGCCGGTGGCGCATTCTGTGGGGCGGCACCTCCAAATCCCTGCAGGAGGCTTCCGGCCTCAGCCCCTCCGGCTCCCACCGGCCACCGGACTTCTGAAGGTTCGCCCCTCAAGTCAGGGTCTTACAGTCAGCCTCCACTTTCCCAGTAAAACCCAGTGTGGAGACCACCAGAAAACAGAGGACTTTAAAGAAACGACATGTCTTCTCAGAAAAACCCCTTTTCCTACCTACCCTGTTCTGGTTTCACTGTCCGAAGCTTTGAAAGTGATCTCATTAACAGGTTTGCATTCACTGAGGCTGCCATCTGGGTCTAGATAAGAGTTAAACTAGCAGTTTTAGCTAAATATCTAACGTTGCATATATCACCTCTCTGCCCTAAGCCTTAGTTTTAAAGTGACAGGCTTGCCTTCTCAGGGCAGGGAGTACAGCCCTGAACTGTCTTGAACATACAGCACGCTGTTTAATTTACTACATGAAAACCAACCACCGACTGTGAGCTGAATCGAGTAACCCACCCCTTCCTTCCACAACTTATCTCAGTGTGTTGCTTACGCAGAAAGACGACATGTGGAGATGCTGAGTCTCTGGTTTCTTCAAACTCTACGAACCGTAATCTCGGCCGCCACAGATGCCAACCCTGGGGTCGTCCTGCTCGGCGCGGGGGGACATGTTTTCTGACTGGTGCATTTTACACGAATTCTGATAAACAGTAGCATTTGTCACTCCACACGGATGTCGACATACATTTTCTGCAAGTCCTAAAAATAATAGTGTGCACGCCAGAACAGTGGGTGTTCGCACACACGGCACGTCTTTGCACTGGCAACACTGCTTGATGGTTTCTGCCATGACTAGGAAGGGCCTGCCTCTTAATTCAACTTAATTTGCTGCCATCCAACAAGTATTTACGGAGCACCTGCCCAAAAGTAGCAATTGTGGGGAGTGAGAAGACCATCAGATGGGTTGACTCGCTCCCTTGATCTGAGCATGATCTCGAGGAGGCGAAAACGCCCGCAGACCCGGAACCAACCGTCCCGACTGAGCAGGGGCATTCGGGTGGGCGCCAAACTGCGTGACCCGCGCAGACAGCGCGCTGGGTGTCCCCAGTTTCTTGGCATTCCCTTCCCTCCGATATCTAGAAACAGTCACGTTGCCTGTTCTCCTGTTCTACAAAAAACCCGAAACCACTCCAGTAGCTGACAGTTACTGGGGAGGCGTCTCTCCCAGTTTCCTCCTGCTTCCGCCTCTTGCGTCCCCTGCAACTTCTCCTCCCAGTGGGCCCCGGGCATCTCAGCTCCCCCTCTGCCCTCGGGGGCACGGCTGTGACCCCGGCAGCTTCCAGAGTGCTGATGACCGGGGACGGGGCTTTACTGGAGGCTGGGACAGAGGAAGGCGCTTACAGCACAGGACAGGGGTTCACTCAGGACTACCTGTTTATACACATCAGCCGCCCCCCCCAGGCACGGGGACTTCCCTTAGCCCGCTGTCCCCAGAGCCCTGGCTCGGCCGCATTTCCTCGGAACCTCTGCCGAGGTCTCCCCTTCTCCAGTGTTTCCGAGCCTTCCACGCTCTCTCATGTGCGAGCTCAGACGGTCTCTATTCTACCTCGTGATTGTGAAGAACAGTTTGGCCTCCCCTTTGCAATCCGTGCTGCAGGGAATCCTCATCGTTCGGTCAAAGAGCCCGTCATTTCCCTAAAAAAAGTGTCTCCCCTCGTATGAAAATGCCGCTTGTCTAGCAGGTGCCTGCAGGGGGCTCTTCTTTGAGTGGAAGTTTTAATCATCTCACGGCGCAAAAAGGGAGAGACAGCTCCCCGAGGCTTGGGCTCGTCCGCTGGGCGTCCTGGAGGAAGCAGGGCTGGCCAGATCAGAGTCACGGGTGTCCAAGCGAACCGAGGAGAGGAAGAGGTGCCCACGCAGCAGGGCTTGGCTGTGGAATTGTGCCCGATTCGCGTGGGCGGGGAGAGAACGGAATTGCTGGCCTAGACCTGAGACGTGAGACAGTCGGGCTCCGGAGAAGAGTCCGCTCGCCGTCTGCTCGCCGGCCACAGCGCATCCGGAGAATGCGAGCGTGGACTGCAGGACACAGGAGGCAGAGCCTTTGTGGGCCTCTGAACAGAGCACAGTTGAGTCGAGAACTATTTGGACAAGACTCATCCGCAATGTGCGGCTGGGGTTAGAGCAGGGCGGGGGGCAGAGCAGGCATTCTGTGGGGGAAACTGAGGAAATGAGCCAGCCTGTGGGTCCCGGGAGGGAGCACAGTCCTGTGCACGAGAGGACGTGGTCAGGACTCCCGAGTTGAGTCCAGGCTGCGGGCTGGCAACACTGCCGAGGCGCTGACCGATGGACGGGCTGGGCGGGGACGCAAACGGGGTGCAGCCCTCCATCCGCGCTGCAGGCTCGCGCCAAAGCCACAGTCAGGGGTATTTTCTGCTCTGGGGGCCTCTCAACACTCCCCTCCGAGCCTCTCCAGACCTGTGTGCCCCTGTTTGATGATATAATGATAAACAATTTAAAAATACTTACATATTTTAATCCTTAGCAAACTATGTTTATTGCTTTTATACCCAAGGTAATGAATGGCAGTTGAAGAAAATGTTTAAAAGGAGTATAAAACAAAAACTGCAGTGATCCCCACCTGGAGATACACCTGCCGACACCCCGCCACTAAATGCACGCACTTCAGCAGACGGACACAGAACACGTTCAAGTCCATCCGCCTTCTGCCTGGCTCCGAGCGCTTCTCGAACTATGGCTGCCACAGGGCTTCAAAAAAAGACAAGTTCGTTTGGCTGTGCTTGGTTCTGCCCCCTTTAAAGGAGAGAAGAAAGGTGTCTGCGCTGCCAGAGCTGGGAGGTTGATGCAAGGAGCAGATGACACAGAGCTGGCGTCTCAGAGACAGACTCCCCCGCAGAAGCGCGTCCCGGCCTCCATTCTTCTTGGCCCGTGACATTAACCGTCCCCGAAGCGTCCTGAGTCCCATGATTCATGTTCACTGAGGACGGGCCGGGAAGGTGCCCGAAGCCGAGAAAGATGAGTTGCTCCCTGAGTTCACACCGACCCCAAGACCTCCAGCACTTGTTTTTCCGGTGTGAGTGCTGTAAAGACAGGTGTTGTGGGACACCTGTCAGGGACAGGGATGAAAACCGTAACAAAGCGTGTTATCAGAAACCGAGGACAACAGAATGAGCCGAGAGGTCATCTGCCCTGTTTAGTGGCCCCGCCGAGCGCTGTGCCTGAGTAGGGGCCTCTGCCCCGCCCGGAGATGAGGGCTCCTCCGTACTCCCCGGGAATCCAAATGGAGCCAGAGTCCGTCTTCAGCTCCGCCGTAGTGTACCCGCTGCTCTTCCAGTCTCAGGTCCGACCATAAAATATGTTTATTTCCCAAAGTCTCAGAGGCCTTCGCTGTCTGCTGGGAAGTAAGGAGACCAGGGAGAAGGGATGAGCTAACTCGGTGAGTAACGGGATTTTGGGACAAGACCTGCTGCGTCCTTGTCACCAATGCGTCATCCCCAGACACTGACATCATCTCTGTCTCTTTGTACCGGACGCTGTTGTGCTTTCGGCCCCTGTTCTCACTTAGCAGACACATTACTTATGCAGAAAACTGGAGGAAATTGGAACAACAGCAGTTTTCCATGCACCGAGTGGGGAGGAAGTCTGCACCCCCAGTAGCAGAGTCGCTGCCCCCGCGCAGGGACGTTGAGCCGCCTGGTGACCCACGGGTCGGCTTCCTGCCACACTCGGGAGAGCGCAGGTGCCCAGGGATGGAGGCGCAAAACAAGCAGCCAACACCTTCGCTGTTCAGTGTCTAAAAATGCTGAGGAGAAACTTTAACTGAGAAATGGGATGGACGAACTGCCTCCGGGGCAGTTTCCCTTCGCAGGAGAGGACGGTGAGTGGAAGCCACGCACGCACGTGCGGCTCTGTGCGTGCTCCGCCCAGTGAGGGGTCAGGTTCCAGAGACCCGGGGGCGCCGTCCCCACTGGTGCTGCAGAGGCTCCGGCTCCAGGCCTGGGCCGGGCAGAGCTCTGCTCCCACCAGCAGAGGCTGCCCCCAGCCCCGGCCCTGGCGCAACGAAAGACAATAAGAGAACGAGGACCACCCGTAACTCTGCCCTCGGGCTCAGTGACATCCTGGGCAGCCCTGTCATTTTGACGGCCCCTCACAAGTGTTACCAACACCCCAGGTTGTTCAGGTGGAGTAGAAGCCCCTGTTCCTGCAGACTGACGGGAAACCACAGTGGCCCCCAGACAGTGATGGGGACCAACCTGTATTTACTGAGTTGCCCACCAGACACCCAGGACCCTGCTCGGCCCTGCTGGGCAACCACAAAGCTATGGGGGGGGGTGTCCTTCCTCAAGAGCTTTTATTTACAAAGATGAAAATGCCAGCGTGCACGGGAATCGGCAGGTCTCCAGGATTTCAAAGATACATGTCTGCCGGGGAAGGACTGGACTCGAAGGCCGTTTCAGTTTGTATGAAAGGGAGAAAGCATCAGGCTGGGGTTGGGAGACTAGAGCGTGTTGTCTATCAAAAGTAATTGTAATATCAAAGAATTCTCATACTTAGGACACATTCGAAATCAGTGACAGCTCCCTTTGTATCCAATAAGGATGAACTTACAATCAATTACGCAGCAATGACTGATGTTGGGGTGAAAGGCCCGACATTGGCCTTGGGCCCCAGGCCACGGAGGACAGGCCAGAGTCTCTTCCCATCGGCAAGCCGCCCGCCACCTGCTGCCCACACTCTGTGCCGTGTCCAGCGCTTGGGTCGGTGTGTCATGACTGCGCACCACCGTCCTGTTCCTATTCTTACACGCTTGTCCTCCCCTCTTTTAGATTCTCAAAGAATCAGCAACATGAAGCTAAAATGGATTTCGTTTACATTGATGAAGATTTTGATTAGTTATTGAAAACCAATTCTGTGCAGGCGCCTGTACTGAAGGCCCCTCACTGTTCTGCCTCACGCTCTCTGCTCTCCGTTTGCTGTTCACATCTGCTGCGCAAAGCGAAGTTCAAAAGGAAAACGGAGGTGTTCTCACTTCCCTCTTCCCTGACCTTTGGGGTGCAGGGTTACGGGCATTAATCACCCAGAGTGGTTTATGAAATTCGGTCAGGGAAGAATATTTGCTCTCCTCCTAGGCGCACTTCAATTCCCAACACCGATGACATCTTGCCATTAACTACGAGAAGGAAAATACAGCAGTGATCCTAAGCGGAATTAAAAGTGCCCTCCAGGCCCAGCACGTCCGTGTGGATGGAAATGTGAAGGGATTAGGACGTGGCAAAGGCCTCCCCTTCCACCCTCCGGGCTCTCCTGGCTGGAGGGCGCGGCCGAGCCTTCTCAGACCTGGTGGGCTTCGTGCTGTTCTGTGTGGTGGTTTCGGTTCTTTTAATAAGTTAACTATCACCACCTCTAAAGCGTTAGGTGGTGCAAAATGCAAATACTTTAGGAAGTAAGTATGAACGTGCAAGTATATGGGCAGGAAAGTGTGTTTTATATTTCTATAAGTACACATATTTTTATAAAGTGGCCAAGATTAAACTTTCAGTTCCAAAATATAAGAATTCTAGTTTGTCACATGCCTTAATTAGACACAAAGATATTTCTTCTTAAAGTAATAAATTATTGTAAAAACACTATTTGGATGTCATCATGTTGGTTATGAATGGTGATCTGAGACGCATGAAAATTCGTTTTAGTTGGATGAGTAGTTTCTATTTTCTCAAGCAAGCTCTCCAGCATTTACCTCATAGTTACACCCCCATAGTTAGAGCTACCTACAGTTTAAAAAAACAAAAAATCCTACCATTTTGCTACATGCACAGAAAAACCGATGCCTCGCCCTTTTCCGTGCGAAGCTGCCAGTGCGTGGAACAGGCCACGCAGCCGCGTGGAGGACCTGGTCACCGAAACAAGGGCTGCTTAAACCAACGGGCGATGTGCCAAGTCTCAGAACAGACGTGAACAAACTGGACAAGGCCCATTTTAAGACAATCACATAAAATTAAAAATTCACGAAAGAAAGACCTACTTCTGCACACCCTGCTGGAACCAGGCAGGCCCCGGGCAGTTGCGTGCTCAGGGGCCACTAGAGTTCACTGTCTCGTGTGGATTCTGCAGGCCGAGTCCAGCTTTCCAAGCAGCTCAGGGAGTGGACATCTGAATGTCCAGGGACGACCCACACATTCCTCCAACAGTGCCCAGCACAGGAGACCCAGGGACAGCAGACGGGGAGGATGGCAATCCGAGGACAGAACAAACACCCTCCTAGAGCCACGAGTCCGAGTCACCTGCTTTCCAGACTCCGGGTGAGGCCCCGCAGCACCGGCGCAGAGGGACGGGCGGGGTTTGCCCACGCTCCCGCACCCTCGGGGGAACGCCTCTGTGGTGTGGGGACAGCCCCCTGTGTGAGGGAGAGACAGCGCCTGCTTCCAGCGAGCGCTTGTCTAGCTCACGACTGGCCACGAGTGTGTGCACAGATGTACACGTGTCAGCCTAGAAACTTGTGCGACGAAGTAGATGTGTCTCTGTCGACGGAGACCAGGAGCCTCTGCTCTCGACCCCTCACCGCAAGCACACAGCCCTCTGAGCCCGTCTGCTGCTGAAGTGGGGGCACCAAACCACTGCCCGTCTGACCCACCGCGTGCTTCTGAGAAAGTGAGAGCAGGAAGGACCTCGTGACCTGCGAGGGTCACACAGCACAGGAGGCATCTCAGATTCGACTTTCACGACAAGGCTCTGCAATGAGCAAGGGCTGCACGGTGAGCATTGCTCGCATGGGAAAATAGGTCCCAGGAGGCCAAGGGACTCATTTGGGGCCACTGAACGCATCAGGGCTGCTGCCAGGCCGGTGCCAGCCATTGCGTCCCCATCCCCAGCACCCCGTGCCCTCCCAGGCCACCCTCCTGCAGGTGGAGTTCACTTACACACAATTCGACCGTCGCCTCTGAAATAGGGAGCAAAGGAGCCTGACACGCACCGGCCTGTGCTTTGGACATGAACCTGAGTGAAAACCAGAGGCCGCCCTCACCTGCAGGGGGTGGTTTATCCGTCACATGGAAGCCTCGGCCATCGCCACTGGGCGGTCCCGTTTCAGGACCCCCCAGGTGGGAACGGGGGTGAGTCTCATGCTCACTCGCTTCCTTCTCTGCGGAGACGGCCCCACGCCGCCAGCTGGCAGACTCCCGAGTGCGGTTCGCACTCCAGCTCGCGCTCAGAGCCGGAGACGCTGCCGTCGCCGTCGCCGCCGCCACCACCCCAGGCTGCTTTGGACGGCTTCCTGGGCTCCAGGCCCGCCGTGCGTAGTGGCCCACAGGGACAGATGGAGGGCCATGGGCCCGCCTCTGACGTGACCTTGGGCCCCAGGTTTGGGTGTCCTGTCTGGGGAGAGAGGACAAGCATTTTATGCGCAAGTGTATGGTCACACCAATGTGTTTACGGGTCTCACGCGCACACACACAAATGTGGAATTTTTATTTTTCACTTCAGTCAGGAAAAAACGTTTGTTAACTGGGCCGGCTTTGCCCCAGGTCCCGAGAATCTGGGTTTCCTGTTCGGTGTGTCAGATGGTGCCGGATTTTCCTCCTGGCACTGGGACCTCGTCTCGGCAGGGCACGTTCTGTGCAGTTTGGGTTCCCAAGTTTCAGTTATTAAAAGTAAGAGACAGGGAAGCAGTGAGGGTGGCGGGCAGCTGGGGAAGATGGGGAAACCGTGGCCTGAACGCTGGAGGCGGGCCCTGGGTCCGTCCCTGAGCCGTGCTGACCCTGTGTGGGCCCAGTCTCGGCCTGGCCGTCGGACCCCACCGGGTCCCAGCCGCTCGGCTTTAACGTGGGGGATCGACAGACATCCGGTCCTGTCCGCCCTCACCGCACTCTGAGCCATGACGCAGTGCAGGCTCCACTAAGCAAACCCCACCGGGCACCGGCACCGGCGCTGTGCTGGGTGCTGGTGATGACCGCCGTGTCGAACAGACTAGGAAGCTAAGCCCGGAGACACCGGGAGTGACAGACTTAGCCTTCGGGTGGAGCTGCCGGGGCTGCCAGAACAAGACCCCCACGCGGGGGCCCTGAAGCGCTGAAGTCTGTCCTCTGCACGCAGCCCAAGGCCCAGGGGCCCGCGGGTGGGCTCCTGGCATCACCTCCCCTTCTGCCTTGGCCAGGCCACCTCTCACGGTGTGCACCCAGCGCCTGTCCCCGTGCACAGAGAGGGTGCTCTCCGGTCTCTCCCGCGCTCGGCTGCACGAGGTCAGGGGCACTGTCCTCACTGGGGACGCCTCGCTGCCCCAGACTGAGGGACCTCGGAGGAAGCGGGCAGCAGCGGCGAAGTCTCCTGTGACCCAGCCTACAGGTGTAAAGTCACGCCTGTCACTTCTGCCACATTCTGTTTCTCTTTCGAAAACAAGAGTGTCCAAGAACTTTTGGACACAGGACAACCAAATGACTCCTGGACAATAATCCACAACACATCATTCAGATGTACCAAGTTTGTGATAAGGAAAGTAAGGAGCAGGAGTGTCAGACGGACAGACAGCCTAGCTGCTGAGGTAGAACCTGGGTCAGAAGGGCCCGGTGAGAAAGGAAGGGAGCAGGGATGCCGTGCTATCGGAGAGGAGGTCCGGGCGTCCGGGAAGGAGAGGAGGAAGCAGAGAAGAGCCTGTAAGTGCACATTCACGTAAGACCCAGGGTTGGTGTTCTGCATGCCCGCGGCAGTGACCTTGCTGTGGTCCTGGCTGAAGACGAGAGTAGAGGCCGGAGTAGCTCCTTCTGCCAAGTGGACGTTCGGTGTCCTCTCTCTTCAGCCGAGACGCAGGGAGACAGGTAACAGCAGGTGGATCAGGGGCGTGCCCAGAGCCGCAGACACGGCACCGGAAATGCCGCCAGCACAGCACCACCCGCCCGCGGACGGTCGTACCAGGTGTGATGGCTTTGACGGGCGGGCTGGAGACGTGTGTCTGGGTTGCCCAGACACAGCAGGTCTGTGACAAAATCGAAAAGCAAAGCAAGATGTGTGGTGGTTAAAGTGGACTGTGGGTTCGAGAAAGAAAACTCCAGCACGCAAGACGGGGTGGTTGCGAAGGACACGTGTGCCCAGTCAGCCAGAAGTGAGGCTGTGACCCCACCGCCCGCCCACGCAGCGCGGACGGGGGTCCGACAGGCAGCGGGGGGCCGGCCTGGCGTGCACCTCATCTCCGTGACCTCAGAGCTTCTCCGTGAAGCAAACCGCCCAGAGTCTAAACTCCAAGGTAAAACTTTCTGCTGAAATTCCTGCCAGACAAACCAAAGGTTGTCAGACAAAAAATAAATAAATAAGAAACAACTTTTTCCAAATAAAACTCCGGCAGGACTGTGAATAAATAGGCTCCGTGGGCTTCCGTTTCGGAGACCAGGCCTCGCAGCCGGCAGGGGCCAGCAGGGTGGAAAATGACGGCACCTTATAAAGTTCCCCCAGTGCACGGCCCGGCTGGCACACACCTGTGACATTTTTAGTTTGGCTTCTCGGCAGCTAAAAGGACACTTTATTTTATACGTTTCTCCAGGCAAAAGGGTTCTGAGTATCTCACCCGTGGGTCTCGGTTCCGCTTGGTTCCTTAAGCAGCAGGGCCTGGCCCCAGGCCCCGAGACAGGCCGGGCCGCAGCCACGGCCTTCGAGAGAAGCCGCCTTCTTCCCACAAAGTGGCCTTGTGACGTCTGTCTGTCTGGGTTCCACGCAGCTTCAATCGCTTCTTTGAAACATAATGAAGCGACAGAGAATGGACCTGGTGACCCTGTTTCACAGTGTGGCACAGCACAAGAGAAGAATCGAGGGCATTCAAAAGGGAGCCCACACTTTATGGGTTTTCCTCCCGGACCCCAGACACCAGCATTGTCTGGGAGCCGGCTCCTTCAGGAGCCCCCCATTAACATGCAAATCAGGCGCAGAGGTCCCAGGGGCCTGGGTCCCGCACTGTCCCACGAACCGTTTTTGAATCTGAGCTGTTTATTCAGAACCATAAATATGTGTTTCACCCCGTGAACAAATTCTGTTTGCTCCCAGAGTTCGCACGCAGCGGACTGCGAGGTCGGCCAGAAGACAGCCGTGCTCTGGGATGGGCCCCTGAGCCAGCGTGCGTGTGAACGGACCAGACTCTCACCGCCGGGGTTTCTCTGGCACACCCCAGACGGCCAGGGTTTTTTAAATAATCATTTTAGGGTAGGTTTTGGGTTGAAGTAATTTACTTGCCTTTTAAAAATGGAAACATAAAAATAGTTTTAGTACACACTGTTTGCAAAATCATAAAAGCCACACTGTTGCCTCCTAATGGATCACTTCACGATAGTGCCGGGCAGAGAAATGGTTCTGGACACGTCCCAGGAGGAGACAGAATGGGGTCAATGTCTTCCAGGCCCCGCCCCCACCCCTGCCCCCAGGTGGAGAAAATTATAAAGAATCGACTCTCAAAACAATGTTAATTAACTTTTAAAGTAGTTTGAGCAAGCATCCCAGCCACCAGAGTGGTGTTTAGGCCACATTTCTGGTGTGGTTTCCCGCCCCCTCCCCCGCAGTCCCTAACTACCCCTCCCCACCCGGGTCACTGCTCCAGGGGGTGGACCCTGAATTCTCTCCATTCCACCCTCACCAGGGACAGGCAAACAAGGGGCAACCCCGGCACCCCTCCTCCTAGGAGCCCAGACCCGGGTCCACAAACATGGGTCTGTTTTTATAACAAATCAAAGCTGAAAAAAAATGCACAGAAAACGCTAAGACTCAAAAGGACACCGCAAAGCAACCCCCGGGGATCGTAGGAGGGGGAAGCTGCCATGAGCCGCCGCCACCAGCCAGGGTTCCTGCTGGGAAGGGGTAAGGAACCTTCCCTGGGACTGCGGGTCACACTGGGGACTTGATTCCCCACCTGAGATGAGGCCCTGCCCGCTCCGGCCTCCCTCCCAGTTCTCCTGCCCTCCCTCTTCCACAGCACAGGAGGGAGAAGTGGCGGTGGCTGGGGACCTGCCCCGCAGGCTCGGAGGGAGACTGGCCTCCTGGAAATCGCAGGGACGCCAAGACAGAGGACACTTGAGAGTTCAAGGCTCTGGTCCTCGCTGTGAACAGCACTGTTACATCAGAGAACTTAAGAACCCACAGGTTTCTGTCGCTTTCACTCTTATATTTCTTAGATGCGAATCCTGAACAATTATTCCGTCAGAAGCATGATGGAACTTTAAAATCTTTCTGAAGAGCTTCTCAGCATGTCTTAAATCTCTTAGGTCATGGTGCTGTATTAAAGGTGAATTTAGGGGCAAATAAATAATGTTTACATGCCTCCCCCAAACTACTCATTTGATCTAACTGAATAAAGTGCGAATACTTATGTTAATATAATACTATCACACTACTCATAAGATACTAGAAAATCCTATTTTCTTTTCTATGAGTTGTTAGTTTTAAGCAGCTGACAAAATCCATTAAGTCTGAAAAATTGAATGAAAGAAATAACACTACCAAAACTTATAAATACTAACATCTAAGACAGTCTCGTTTTACATAAAAAGGCAGTAAAGTTCTCTTTAAAAATAAAAGTGACATCTCAAGACATTGTGTGGAAACGGGTTCCTTGCGGAGGTGAGGAGAGGAGGGAGCCTGTCCCTCGGTCCAGGGGGACCGCAAACCAGCGGTCCTCAGGAAGGGGGCATTGTGGTTGCGAGTCAGGACTTCAGAGCCGAGAGACTCTTGACCAACATTACTTTTGTGAAATTGAATTCTGGGAGTATCGTCCGCACTTTTGTGAATTTCCAGGAGCTCCTAACATGCGTCTCTCGTCCCAGAAAACGGTTGGTGAGCAACTGAGTGTCACACGGGCGAGGGCCGGCGGGGGAAGGGAGGGGTGGAGCGGTCTCGCTTTGTTCCTCTTGGTGATTATTTCTATGAAGTTTCCAGGGAGGCCCAGCCCGAGAGCACCTGGGACACACCGACGTTGGAGAAACTTATTTGTCAAAATAAGCCTCCGGTTTGTTTCTTTTGACTTTTCTACGGTAATCACAGTGCAGAGCAATCTGAAAATGTGGCCACACTTTTTGAAAAATATAAACACTTCTTAAACGATTTTATTTTGCATTTAAACGTATAGGCCTAAAGAAGTGCGATATTCTTTTGGATGTTTACGGCCTCTGCTTAGGTAGGATGGTGTGCATTATCTCTGATTTTCCCCCCTCAGGCAGGGTTTTTCTTTAAGGCACTACTGCCATCTGCTGGAGACAGATAAAATTGAAGCCCTGGGATGACTGTTTCCTGTGTGACAAGCCCAACCAGGGGTCGCCTTGCTCCTTAAAAAACACTCGTTATTCTTCCAATGTACCCATAGTTTCAGCTAATGCTTCAGATGGGCACACTAGGAAACACAGTGAAAAGTCACCTTGGAGTAACTGCTCGCACAAGCAGCTTTCCAGGGCATGCACTACCCGACGGAACAAGCGTAGAGCGTTCGGGGGATGCAAGACGGACCCCGAGAGACCCCGAGAGCCGGCCCTCAACTCAATGGGAGTCCCGTGGGTCGGCCGGTTGGGACACACACAGTGAAATTAAAATGCTGCAACAGAACAATAGTTCCGTCATTCAAAGGTGTGAAATGGCTGGAATGATGTACTTACACAAAGAATAACAGAAAACATTTGTGCTGAGATTTTGTTTTTAGAGAAAGGGGAAGGGAGGGAGAAATGGAGAGAAACACTGAGTGGGGAGCGACTGCCTCCCCCCATCACCATCCCACCCCGTCCTGTCCCGTCCCCCCAACTGCGGACCTGGCCTGCAACCCAGGCGTGTGCCCTGACTGGGAATCGAACCAGCGACTCTTCCGTTTGCAGACCAGCACTCAGTCCACTGAGCCGCAGCACCCAGGGCTGCTCTGACATTGTGGACAACTGCCTGCGTTTGCAGCTGAGAAAACCGATACTAAGAGGTTAACGTCTGATTCGAGCCTGTTGCGGCCCCTGTGCCACAGCTGAGCCCGGGGCCCAGGCTGACGGACGCTCTTCTCCTGATGCCTCCTTCCTGTGTCATCACGTCTTACTGAAGGTTTTCACAGGGCGAAGGGAAAAATATTAGCAACAGTGAAGGCATGTGACATGCTGTAGAGAGAACACCTGAAAGACTGTGGGTCTCCGTGTGGGATGACCGGATGCCGCGCCGGCGCCTGGGCACCTCCTTGAACCAGATCGGCAGAAGAGGACGTCTGCCCGCGCGCCGGGGCAAGCCCAGTGAGGGTTCGCACACAGAGGGGGCTGAACGCAGTGTGAAAGGAGCACCTTAAGTGAGTGGGAGACGCGGACACCCACAGCAGCGAAGGACAGACGGACAGAGGATAGCCGACTGAGGGCAGCGAGCGTGACCACAAGAAGCGGATGTCCCGTGAAAATATCGAAGACGTTTGGAAAGGGAGGAACAGGCTAGGGAATGATTTTTAAATGCTTTAAATATATGGAAGATTATTATATGAAGAATACAGCCTGCTTTGCCATGATGCAGTAGTCCCTTTGGGAGAGGTGGATTTAAACATCCGTGAAATAGTTTGGTTACATGACAAATTATGAATTACTGAGGATGATGCTGGGTCAAGATACGCCATAAACAAAACGTCCACAGCATCTCTCCTCGGAAATCCATCAGCCTCGTGATGAGCCCTGTGACCCAGGCAGACGGCGCCCGAGAGGGAAGATCCAGACAAATGCAGTGAGGCACAGCTCCGGAGTTCTGGCCTCGTCCGCATCGGCCGCCTCCCCCGTCAGTGACACAGACACTCACCGGAGTCGTTCCCTTTTCATTGTTCATATGTTTTTGTAAGGGCGGCCACCTTGTTCCCGAAGGCACACGTGAGTATGAAACACCCTTCAACGATGGGTGGTTCTGGGGGTGCTGGCCACGGCCGCACAGCTCGGAAGCCCACCCATGACTGAGGGCTGCTGGAGACCCGCTGTTGATTCTCTGCTCACGCACGGTGGTCCGGAGTCTGGGGAGAAGACCTCAGGCTAAAAGCGACCCAAATTTTTAGTAAAAATACGTAGGTTTCCCCTGAGGATCTCCTCGTGCCCAGATAGTGTTTTCCCACAAAATAAGTGTGAATGTTATGCGAACTCCACAGTAAATGGTGGTCTATTGATTTCCTTTCAAGGGGATTCCAAGATGTTGGAAGTGACAGAAGTTTGCGGTTGGTTGATGGGTATGTTCCGAACAGTGTAGTAGGCATTTTATCCAGATGAGAGTCCCACAGAGTTTATTAAAAATCAACTCGGCCTGGCCTGCCGAGTTCCTTGGGAAGGCCCTGAATCACCACAGAAAAATTCTGTTTTCTTTTCTGAGGAAAGTTTGCATTTTCTACCTTTTGGCTTTGCTGCTGTTCAGTGGTTACACCATTATCCAAATGGAAGCTTGATAAAATTATGATTTGGACCCTGCTTTGCAAATGTAGAATATTTAAGTGTGGTTCTTCAGGGTAAGTTGCTTCCATTTTATCTAATTTGTGTGAAAATAATCTTGACATTTCTCTCTTTTTCATTTTATTGTTAGTTAATGTGCAATTGCTTATATTGGAGCTTAGTAGAATTGTAATTCTTAAGGTACTATTTTATATTTACCGATTATTGAAACATGACTTACGAATGCACTATTTTATTCCAATTCTAGACATGCAAATGCAGCACCTGGGTTTCAGTTTTCCTGAGTCCTTGATCACACAGGCAGTTCAGCAAACAGGGACAATTGAGACTCAAGGGTCACGTTCCTATCCTGTGGGCCGATTTCGCTCTCACAGGAGACAGGGCGAAGTCTCAGCTCGAGCTGCGCCTGGGAACCAACCGGCCCTTCCCGCCGCATCTCGCCGTCTCCCTGCGCCGCGAGGCACCGGTGCTGGTGCGGGTACAGTGGGCAGTCTGCGCCCTTGAAAAGTGACCACGTTCAACCGTCTAGTTAAAACTGAAGTTTAAAACTGACACACCACCCTCTGAGAGCGCCTGTCCAGCTTCCACTGTCCCACCCTGAGCGTCATCCACTTTTCCCGGTGACGCATGGCTCACGGTAGGGACGCGGGCAGGACAGTGTTTGGAGCGCGGGAGACGCTGGCACCTGGACAGGCCGCCGACACGCGCCCCCCCAACCTCGCGCGCCCCGCACTCGGCCTGTGTGCGCCTCAGTGCGGAGGCCTTTGGACAGCTCGCTTCGTCGTCGTGACGTTCCTCTGGGGCAGGTCGAACACCTGCCAATCATTTAAATGGGGGGGCAGCCGAGTCCTGGGGAGGCCGAGGAGCTCGTCCAGGGACTCACAGCTCCAGGCGACAGGGCTCAGATCCGCACTGGCTGGGATCCCGCCTCCGCCCACGTGCGCACTGTCCCGGGTGCGGTGCCTGGCAACCGCGGGGGGCGGGGGGTGGGGCACTGTCGTGAAACTCCTTACACACTCGCGGTCTGAATTCCGGTGGCTCCAGGTCGTTTCGTCCAGGCTCTGGTATCTGGCTGGTTGTCAACACCTGTGACGCAGAAATTTGTCACCGACTAGCAGTCGTTATTCGAGAAGTAACGGCCTGGGGTGGGGTCCTTACACAGTTCCTTCCCTCTGAGGGCGCATTCGTGTCCGCGGGCTCTTTGAGGTGCGATCCGGTGGTTTGCCTCCTAATGAAACCATTCCTCCAAAGTGCCCGCTGACCCTCCAAACACGAACTAAGTATCGCGAGGTGAGACAGGGCCTCTGACAAGGGATGAGGTGGCCCTCACAGAGAGGGACCATTCCATGACAACGGGGTGCCCAGGCCGGTGTGGCTCAGTGGGTTGAACGCCCGCCTGCAGAGTGAAAGGTCGCTGGTTGGCTTCTCAGCAGGGCACACCCCTGGGTTTCGGGCCAGGTGCCCAGCTGGGGATGTGCGAGAAGCAGCCCATCGATGTTTCTCTCCTTCTCCCTCCCTTTCCCTCTCTCTAAATAAAAGTAAAATCTTTAAAAACCATTTAAAAACAAAACACTATGTAATAAATATAAGAAAACTGGACTGCGGTTTTCACAGAGAGAGAATATCCAGAGCTTTTGTCCCTCGAAGGGACGGACGAGGCTGCCCACCCGGAGCCGTGCCGCTGCCCAGCCCCCGCGGAACCTGCCCCAGACACCGAGGCCCCCGCTTGTATCTGGCTTATGACAAACGACTGGCTAGTCCATAAATTCACAAAGCTTTAGCAACGTTTTTATAATTCTGTCAGCACTTAAGGCTGACCTGAGGGTGACCAGGGAGGCCCCAGCCTGGATGTCAGACCTGTTCCTGGGAGAGCAGGGGAGACAAGAAGACTTCCCGGCCCGCGCAGGTACACGGGGCAGGGGGCGGGGCCAGCACCGGCGCCTTTGGGGACACCCTCGAATCAGCCCTTATTCCCAGAAAAAAAAAGGTTCAGTGAGACAGCCTCACAACACAGCGATTCCACAAAGATCAAAAATAGAGTCGATGATACTGTACGGAACCAAAAGATATTACACGTGTTGATTTCAATTTAAGAATAAGGCCAATTAACATGAGGTCAGAGGTCAAAGAATTAGAGAGTGTCACTATTGTGATAATACTGGTGCTTCTGAAGTTAGAATGAACGCATTTAGTTAGGAAACAACATAAAAACATTAACCCTAAGACATTTTTTAATGACTTAAAGGCTAGAAAACAAATCTTACTGCTCTTTTTCTGCCTGCGCACTAAGGGGAAGGCCTTTCTCATGTTACGAAGGGGCCGGGGAGCCGGGAGACACACAGACCACCCTGCCGAATCATTCATGAGCTTCCAGACTAAGGATAAACCTGTCTATAGATAGATAGATAGATAGATAGATAGATAGATAGATAGATTATTCTAAGGGACAGGGTAGAAGTGGCTAGTAGTGAACCTCATAACTTCTAATAAATACTCCTCAAGATGCCCAGCCACAAAATGCTGATTTGAGCTCGTCACTCGTATAGATTAAACAGAAAACCTACACACATGTGTATTCACATATAAACATAGATGCATGCATGTACACGCATATGCACGCACCTGAAATCAGAGGCGTGCAGTAGAGAAAACCACCTGCCTTTGGGAGACAGAAGGGCCTTTGTTTAAACCCATTCTTTGCCCCTGGCTGGCTATAGGACATTTGCAAGTCGGTTACATCCTTTGAGAATTAACTCAATACTTTAGGATAAGAAAAATGAACAGGATACTTTGGAATAAAATAAACCCTTAACTCAGCAGATATTTTCCGATTTGATGGGGAAGACCCACCCGACAGCAGCACGGACGAGGTTCACCCCGGTGCTCAGGAAGGGCCCCCCCTTTCCATGCGGTCCTGACTGCGTTTGTGCGGAATCGGGCGTTTTCGGTAAACGGTAACTGAACCAAGTTCCACTGTCTCAAACCCATCAACCCCCTGAAACGTCCCTAACACATCGGGCGCCTGCACAGAGCACACACAGGCGTTCTGACGGGCTCCTCATCCATCAGCAGCTTTGCACCGGGCCAGACTCCTCGCCGCGGTGCCTCTGGGTCTTCAGATGACCTGTGGTCTCCTTAACGGGGCCTCGGCGCCCATCACAGTCCTCCACGGTTCCCCCGGTTAACAGCCTAGTGCACTTGGGAAACTCCCACAGTTCGTGTCTCTCCAAGTTTGTGGTTAAGTTAGTGTTTTGATGATCTTGGCGGGATAGAGATGAACTGCGTTCTTCTTCTCTTCAGTTAATGCTCACAGAACGTTGCAGAAAGCTCATTTCCCCTCTACTTGAAATATGGAAGCAGCCAAGGGCAGTGGCCTGGAACTGGGCCGAGAGGAAGCGACAACCAGACACGAATCCACGGGGAGCCGGGCACAGGGCTCTCCCGATGTCAGTGCCGAGCGCTGGGTCCTGGGGGCGCAGGCCGGGCAGCCGCGGTGCGTGCGTGCGGCTCGCTGAGTGAAGGGGCTCAACCCGCCTGCAGGGCTCGCGGCCCTGCTCACCGTCAGGGCGGGGGCAACCCCTTTGTAACTCCGACTTCCAGTTTCTTCTATGACATGCCGTGTGACACCTGCTTCACAAGAGTGTGCTGAGGACTCAGGGGACACCGTGCGGGGCGTACCTGGACGCACCCCGCTGACTACGCGTCCTCTCACTGTCTTGGATCTGGAAACTACTCAAATGATGACGATCAGGCTTAGAAACTGGTAAACACTTTTCACTGACTTATATAAATGTAGCAGCAATTTTACGTCACAGAGAACATGCGCAGGGAGATTCACTTTATATTTGTTCTCTGTATTTATACACTAAGAAACGAAGAACAAGTCAAGCCTTCTGACTATAAACTGATGACAGACACTCCAGGCTGCCCAAGGCCCCTGCCACCGCAGAGGGTTCAGCTCACCGAGACGCCGGGGAGGCCCTGAACCGGAGCCCGGAGGAGACAGTGGAGGGGTGGGGCCGAGGGCCCAGCCCCATGTGTCTCACTGGCTGCGCGACTGTGAAAAAGTCACCTACTTCTCTGATTTTCATCCGGGAAGGAGCAACAGTGTCAAGTCAGATAATAAATATATGCAGCAGGATAGCCCACAGCTGACACAGGGAGCCCTTGATAAACCCTGTCGATTAACATTATCGAGTGGTCTTTTTCCTCCAAGGTAACAATCAGAAGAAAAAAATAGTTGTCCTCACCAAATGTGTTCCAACATGCAGTCCTGAAACACATAGCAGTGCGGTGTCAAAATTACCAGTATCTGTAGGACTTTCAAGTGAATGAAAACTCATCTAAATTCTCATTGACTTGGTGCAAATTACACTCCGTGTTCAAAAAGCATAAATATAAGAGTGTAAGCTTTCATAAAACAGCAGTAAAAGATGACAGCAACACCCTTAAAAATGCTTTAGGTTCCTAAATCGAAATCAAGTCCGCGAAGCTAAATAATTAGTGCTGAAAAACCCTCCGATTTTTGAAGTGCTGCGTCAGTCAGCTTCACTGCAGAACGAACGCCCCCGATCCCAGTGGCTTCCTCGGCGCAGTCCCTTCCTGCCCGGTTCCCCTGTCGTGGCTGCGGGCCCCGGTGTGTCCCTCATCCGCACCCAGGTAGGGAAGCAGCCCGTGTGGCCGCATCACCTTCTCCCGGACCAAGGAAGCCGAACAGCCAGGGCCAAAGAACAGGGGAAGGGACGTCCCCGGCTCCCACGCGAGTGGGAAAGGGACTCGGTTATCTCTGCAACTGGAATTTTAGCTCCACGAGGGCAGGGCCACACTGGGGTGCTTCCCAGCTGCGCACTCCGTGGTTATTCCACAGATTGCGTGTCGTGTTTGCTAGAAACGTTTATTGAGTGTGTGGCAATGGGACTGAATACAAAATGGGGGCTCTCGTTACATAATTCTCATTACATAATGCCCTGGAGGGGAGCAGCAGCTTCCACACGGTTTCCTGAGGGAGGAAGAAGCGCCTCCCCCCCTCCCTCCCTCCGAGTTGGTCTGCCCTCTGCTGCCGGCCTCTCCCTGCCCGGCCGAGCCCTAAATGTCCTTCCCGAGTCTTTAGCACATCACGACCACCCACGACCAAATGGGTCCTTACATCCTAGCAGCTGGAGATTTTCAAGCCGTGTTGTGTGTTTGTGCGTGTGTGAGAGTGCACACACACACGTGTGTGTCCTGCGTCACTTAGGACATGATTATGTAAGAGAAAGAGATAAAACACAGGGTGATTGTATTTTCCTACGATTTGCAACCTGGGAGATATGGAGAAGGACGTCACTCCCCCGTGACCTCCCATGTGATGGGGCCGTGCGGGGGGCTGTGACGAGTCGTGCAAACGGGGACCCCCCCCACCTGTCGAGCACAGTGTCTGTTGGAACTTGCGCTTGCTCAGCTCTGAACGTGAAGTGCCGGGACGCGGTATGAGGGCCGTGGGGGCGTGAACCTGAGACCGCCAGCGTCTGCGGTGAGCACAGATGCAGAGCCAGGACCCTTCCCGTGTCACACTCACACGCGTGCCCTGACCGCTCACTGATGTGGCACTTCTGCATGACGCCTCGCACACACACTCAGTGTTCCGCTTCCCTGAAAACCTTCAACTGGCTGTGTTCCAGATAGTGCATTTTTAAATTAGCTTTGTTAAATTATAAATTCTATACAGTGACATTCACCAATTTTAAATGTACACTTCGATGACTTACAATGCAATTTCGACATAGTTTTCCTTCAAACTAGATTTGTGACTTTATAAAAAACATTACATGATACGAAATGGCCGAAATGGCCTTATCTTCTAAATTATTTCAGCATGTACTTACGTGGATACCTTTTTATTCCGTCTTATCCTGGAATATACATGTTGCATTTTCACATGTCAAAAACTCCTTTTTAAGTGAATTTTCAAAAGCATATAGGTCTTTCCCTATTGAGAGTTATACCTCAGAGAAGCAGTAGAAAGATTAGACACACAGAGTTGTTAAAAATTAAACACAAAGCGAACATTCTGTACTTAATGTCTAAGCCATGGATGGGAAATTATTCACCGTTCCTCAGAAATGATAACTTTTTATGTTATAATTCTCGCCTTGAGGAGAAGCATGGGGGTTTCTAACTCCAGTCCCCAGGACACTTTATCCGACTCATCAAGCCGGACCCTCCCCCACTGGACCTCCCGGCCCCCGGCCCAGCAGACCCCCATGTGCACCGGCACCCGGCAGGGCCCCTCTGGGACCGAGGGTAGAGGGACACGGTCCCCGTCCTGCCCACCACGGGCGCAGAGCCACTGCAGCGGGCACTTCTCTCTTCACCTCCTTCAGTTCTCCTAAACTGTTCCTGTTTTCTGATAGACGTGAGAGGCTTACAAATAGTGAAGCTGGGTTTTGACACCGGAAACTTTGCATGGAGATTTCTCTAACCCCTCTCTGGAGAGCGACATTGTCATCTCGGCATCGGCCAACATTTTGATCCCATTTAATGGTTTTTCTGTGCAGTTGCTGCAGAACCTTACTGAAGGCTCGGTCGGTCAGTCCCTGGGGACTGAGCCTTTGGGGCAGACCGTGGCCGCGGTCACCTCCCTCCAGGAGCCGGGGACAGAGGGGGTCGGAGAGCCCTCACTTCCTCAGCTTGCCTACATCTTCAGACATGTTTGTATGTTTTAAAGTGGTCTCCAGGAGCGAATATTACTTCTGTAATGTCAAACACCATGAACATGCAAAATACAAGTGAAACTTGGTCATGAAAAGTTTCACATAAAACCGTCAGTGGAAGAGAAAGGCGGGTGTCCTGCAAGAGAGGCAGGGAGGAGGAGCCGGAGAAGCGGAGGGGCCGCTCCGTGGCCAGCTGGAGTTTCCTATTTTCACAGATTCGCTTCAACACTGCTCCCACTTGAGTTTTCCGAGTGGTCACTTCCATGTGACCCTCCCCTCACCGAGGGGCCATAGCCCACCCACACGGTGCCGGGGAGTGGCCGGCTTGGCCGGGCTCGCAGCTGGCCAAGCAGCTGCCCACCTGCAGCTCCGGGTCCCAAGGCGCCGCCCAGGAAGCTGGGAGCGTGGGCTTCAGTGTCAGCCCCCGGGGCCTTCCTGGACCCTGCTGGCGGTCCGTCTGTCCATTTTGTCTGTGCTGCTTCTGCTCAGAGCACAACCTTAGCCTCCAGCATCACCCCGGGTTTTGCAGTCTGAGCTCCGATGAGGCTGAGGGGACCCCTGCGGTCAGGCCCCCGGGGCCCATGCGATGCCCGTCAGGGGTGACACTCCTGCCTTCACGCCTACTCGATGTTCACTGGCCATAGTCTGGGCTCATGGGGGGAGCGCAGAGACCCCCAGAGTCCCTGTCTGCAGGGTGCGAGTCGGGGTGTCTGCTGCCCCCTCTGAAAGGCCCACCAGCAGAGTGCGGACACCAGCCAGGCGGCGGGCCCGGGCCTCCCCAGTGGGTGGCACCCAGCGCTACGTGGGTGGTCTTCCCTGCTTCGTCTGTCACTTCCTCTGGCCCCCTCCCCATGTGAGAACATGTAACAAAGCCCTTATTTCCCTGGGGGCGCTCGCTCCCTCTCTCACTTTGAGCCCTGCCTGAGGGTGGCGCAGACCTCCCGGGGAAGGCTGGCGGCCCACGCTTCCGGGCCACGCTTCTCGGCCCACACCCGCAGCTGCTGACGGCAGGAGTGCCCCAGGGTGTCCCCGCAGCAGAGAGCCATGCTGCCACTCAGGTCTGTGTCAGCGACTGCTCCCCACAGCCCACTGAGACAGAGCCCAGTGCCGGCCCTTCCTGCTCTGTGATCAGGAAGCAAACACAACCGAGACAGTAAACTCCAGAAACTTCACCACGAGGAAAAGCCGGGCATGGTAACAGGAAGAGTCGAGCACAAGGAGGAGATGAGGGCTGTGCCCTGCCGAGGACCGCAGTGGGGCCCACGGAAACGACTGGGTGATCGACGGGGTGGTCTGCACCGCGGGCGAAAACCCGGACAAAAGACCAGCGCCAAGAGCACAGACGGTGCACGGGGCTCGGTGGTGTGCAACGTGGCAGGGGAAGGAGAAGGAGAAGACACAAGAAAGGAGCAGCTCGGCGACAGACGCACCAGCACCAAGGAGGCAGATGCTTTGCTGGGATGGGCAGAGCCCTGCGGGCGGGGCAGCAGGGCGGAGCTAACACCTGGGGGTCGTCCAAACAGTGGCATCACCTGGTGGCTACGCAAGGGGCGGCCTGGGCCACCAAACTGCAGGGTCTGCAGCTGGAGCAACCTGAACTGACTTTCTCTCAGGTCTGGAGGCTGTGAAGTCCAAAGTCAAGGTGAGGGCTCCTGGGGAGAGCTCTCTTCCTCGCTTGCCATGGCCACCTCCTCCCTGTCCTCTCAGGGCAGAGGGCGAGGAGGAGCCAGTGGTCTGGTGTCTCTCCTGCAAGGCCGCTGGTCCCACTGTGAGGCCTGCACGGCCTCACGTGAACCTGGTTGCCTCCCGAGGGCCCCACCCCCTACTAGCAGCCTAATGCAGGTCGGGGCTTCAACATGTGGATGGGGCGGATACACCCCACCCCTTCCCACATGCACAGATGCAGACACGCACATGGGCGCAGCCAGGGCGGGGCGGGGCGGGAAGGTATCTTCCCACCCTTGTCACCCAGGGGGGTGCGTCACCCCCCCCCTCTGCCTGTGCAGGTGTCCCCGCCTGCTGCAGGGGCGCAGGTGGGAGGGACTGTGGCAGCCCCTGGGGCACCGTCCCATCCAGTCAGTCACCAAAACAGTCGTGATGACCACTGAGGGGGAACCGGTCACCAGACAGAGGTTGGGAGCACGGCCAGTCTGCCCAGGGCGCAGGGGCGGGGCTGGCACTCGTTGTAAGGAAGTCATCAGACACGGGACAAAGAGTGACTCACCAGGATGCTCACAGAGGCATTACTTCAAATTGCAGGACGAGCCAAAAGAAAAGTTGGACTTGAACTGAAGAGCCCCGAGCAGGGGGTGGTTAAATAACATGGCCCGTGAAGCGGACGCCAGCCCTCGGGTTTGCAGAGGAGAGAGAAGTGGGAAAATGCTCGGGACGTTGAAAACGGGCCCAGCTGCACACACGGCGCATTTCAGATCAGCGTCGCACCTGCTGCGTCCACAGTGGGCCGAGGCCAGACCTGAGGAAAGGACTCGGGACGATGCCAAGGACTTTCCACCGTGTCCCGGGCCAGGTGGGGAGAGAGGCAGGAAGGACCCAAGGGCGGGGGGAAGAGAGCAATTTGCTAACAGACAATAGGGCTTATGTTCCTCCAGCCGAGGAAATGGTCTTCGGGTACAAAAACTGCAACAGACAATAAAGATGCAGGAATTCCCACCCAAAATGGGGACACAGGCTGGTGGATGAGCGAGATCAGGGGCGACGGGTGTACTCGGTTGGGCCGCCGAGTCTGCACCACCTGGCGCGGCAACACCTGAACACACGGGTATGGGAACCGAGACACAATCAGAAGGGGTGAGGAAAGGGCTCAAACTCGGAGCTATAACATCAACAAGTTCTGGAGCTCGGATGCACAGCATGGTGATTGTAGCTAATAATATCCTGTTATGTCCTGTAAAGACGCTGAGAGTAGACCTTCGACCGACGTCTCACCACGAAAAGAAATGGCAACAATGTGACGGGGAGGCGCCAGCTAAGACTACAGGGCTCATCATCTCGTGATATGTAAGCCTAATACATCAACACATCTTATACCTTAAGCTTATACCATGTTATATGCCAATGATATCTCAACAGAGCTGACAAATTGTAAATCAGCAGATTTTTCTACAGGATCCAGATATGCCACCGTAGTCCAGCTGGTTCTGAGTGTGCTCCGCTCCCGAGAACCGCCTCCTCTTACCTGCTTTGCACCGCGTGCCGAAGACTCATCAGAAAATGGAGCAGTTTCCCCAGGATGTTGCCACATCTCAGCACAATTCCAGAGCTTCAGTTTTCAGGATTCTCTGTTGAATAACAGGAAGTGTGATGTAGAAATATTTCTATCAGAAATAGTAAAAAAAAGAGTAATCAGGTTTTGCACTGAAATATCTATGCTTCAATTATCTGGGGAATTTTCTGACACAGGACAAATCTTTCTCGGCCAATTCTGGGAAAATGAGGTGCTGCGTATTAATTTAGAAATATTCAATCGCAGAGTCCATGTAGACAGTGGCGTGGCTGAGAGGCAGTTCCGGCTTCCTCTTCCGACTGGGGGATCAAAGAGATTTCTAAGAAAATAACAGCCATCAGCCACAGCAATGGTGAACACTGCAGACGCTGCGTGTTGGGGGCCACTCACCACGCCCACCGCCTTTCAGGAAAGATGCCAGTCGGCGTGGCAATCCTAAATATAAACTTACAGAGGGCTAAGCCCTCTTCCCAACGCACTTCAAAGCTCCCGGAGACGACTGGCTGCCCGTAATAAACAGGACAGGGTAGTTTACTTCTGGCCCACAGTCAGGCTTTGAAGTTCGAGTTTAAAGAACATGTTTGGAAGTCGTTCTCAGAAAGAATGTTATTTATGAGAATGAAAGGAAATACTACATCCTCGTGAATTTCATTTTTCAGTCTCTCTGACAAATGCCTTCGTGGCTCCTGTGATACGATTCATGTTACTCCTTCAGAAAACACAGCAACAACAAAACTGTCTTTAAAATGAGCCGTCCGAAAATTCCACCATCCCACAACCGGTATCCACCTCGGGGTCAGGAGACGCCAAGGCTTCTAAGGGTACAATTACGCAGGAAGCTTGGAGGAGAGTGTGAGCAGAACACCTTGGTTAAGGGGTTCCTGAAGCTTACACTCCAAGTCCAATCTTAAGAGATACTTTCGAAGCCCTGCAGGGCCACGATTTGCCCCCCGAGGCTGCCGGCTGCTGCCAGCAGTGCCGGGGATGGCTTGCTGTCCCCAGAGTGTGTTCCTGGTGGCTGACGCTCATTCTGCACGTTTTCACGCGCGTGGACACCCAGTGACAACCCCATCAAGGCCACCTCAAGACACCGCCCTTTTGCAGAGATGCTCAAGTGGGAAGAAAAATGTAAATGTTAGCATCCCAAGAGCTAAAATGTGGAGAAATCTGGCTGGCAGCTCTAGTTTTGTGTAGGCCGCTTGCAGCAGCGTGGCTGTTGGTCTGAGCTGGTCAACCTGGGGTCCCACAAAGTGTTAACCCCACTGTGGGGGCTACTTTGAGCTTTAAGAAGGGTCTGGCCCTGGCATCTCTACTGGTGACAGCAAACCATCAGTGTATTTGTTCTTAACACTGAACTCAACGCATCCTGTTTAACAGGACAAAAGCCCCTTTCTCAGGCCTCGCCCCCAGGGCTGGCTGCACCCCAGAAGACATGACCGAGCCTAATTGTTTGATGAGTCTTTTTCCTGAGGACCAGAAAATTACTGGAAGTGCCCTGAGGGTGCAGAGGTCCAGGAACTTCCCAACGGGCAGCCAGGCCGTACCCCACCCACCCGGATGCTGCGCCCAAAGATGACATCGGAACAAGCTGCAGCCTGCGGAGACAGTCTGCTCTTCAGCCGCCCGTCACTGGTGAAAGCTCCCAGCCCCCACCCCTCCGGGCTGGTGCAGGCACCCGACTCGGCCCCCAGCCCCGTCCTGGGGAAGGAAAATCAAGCTGCTCTTCATGATTTCTCTCACAGCCCCGTGAAAGTCCTCTGAACACAGATTTCCTTTTAAAGCGCTTGCTTCTCAAAGAGTATAAGTAAATCTGGGATGAAGACTTTCTTTTTTCCTGGGAAAATATTGTCTTCTTCTTTCGAGTTCATGGACTGATTTCCGGAGATGAGGGTCAGCCTCTCTGAGGCTATAAACGGGGGTCCAGCGCGCAGCCTTGAAGGGAAAGCCTGGGCGTCAGACCAGCGAGGCGGAGACCCGCCGTGCCCTCAGGAGGCTGACCCTTAGCCCGAGAACGGCGGCGGCGCGGTGCTAATGACAGACAGTGCGTGTGGTTGGCGTTCCACGGATGTCCTTGTCGTGGGCACCAAGGTCGTCCTAGCCTCGCAGAGTAGTTTGGGAAGCACTCACTGCCCTTCAGATTCAGGGAGAAGACACGCAACATCAGCATTAATTCTTCTGTAAATGCTTTGTAGAACTCACCAGTAAAGCCACCTGGGCAAGGTTTATGCTTTGTGGGAAGAGTTTTAACTACAAATCCAACTCCTTTTAGTAGATATTTGACTATTCAGGTTATCTGTTTCTCCTTGAATGAACTTCATCATTTCATTCAAGATGAAATGAACTTCATCTTTCCAGGAATTTGTCGATATCACTTAAGATCTCTTATTAGCAGGAAAGAGCACAAAATCGTCCCTCCCCTATTACCTTTTCTGATTAAAATAGAACCGGCATATGATATTGAATTAGATCGAGGTGGACCACAGAATCATCTGCTGCGCGTCCACACCATAAATTGTTGCCATGATACGCCTAGTTAACGTCCATTGCCACGGTCAGGTACAGTTATTTTTCTGGTGATGAGCACTCTGAAGATCGACTCTCAGTAAGAACTTCCAGACACGCACCATTGTCACCCACAGCCACCACGCTGCACATAGCCTCCCGGAGTCCATTTACCTGACGACCGGGAGTGCCTGCCTCCTGACCGCCTTCGTCCGCGTGGTCCTCCCCACCCCACCTGCGCCCCTCTTTCCCGCAGCCACCTCTCTGCTCCCTGTACCCACAAATTCCTTTTTCGTTTGTTTATCTGTTTTTTAGGTCCCACATGTACGTGAGATCATCAATATTTGTCTGACTTCTTTCACTTACCATGATGCCCCTGGGGCCCTCCCCACTCCGTGTTGGAGAGAGTGGCAAGGTTTCCTTGTCTTTGTGGCTGCCTAATATTCCCTTGCACGCATGCACTACGCGGGCCCTGTCCGTTCACCTGTCAGTGCACACGCGGTCTTTCAGCGTCTTCACTACCATAAACACTGCTGCTGTGAACCCACGGTGCGTCTATCTTTTCAAGTTAGTGCTTTCGTTTCCTTTGGACATATATCTAGAAGTGAAATTTCTGGGTTGTATGGCAGTTCTATTTTTAATTGTTAAAAAGATTTTATTTATTTATTCTTAGAGACAGGGGAAGGGAGGAGAAAAGAGAGGGAGAGGAACATCAATGTGTGGTTGCCTCTTGTGCGCCCCCTACTGGGGACCTGACCTGCAACCCAGGCATGTGCCCTAACTGGGAATCAAACCAGCGACCTTTTGGTTCACAGGCTGGCATTCAATCCACTGAGCCACACCAGCCAGGGCCTATTTTTAACTTTTTGAGGAAACTCCATAATGTTCCCTAAAATGGCTGCACCGATTTACGTCCCGCCAACCACGCACAGGACTCCCTTTTTTCCACACGCTCACCAACACCTGGTAGCTCTGGCCTTTTTGATGACAGCCCTTCTGACGGGAATGAGGTCACTGCGACTTTGACTCATGTTTCCCTGGTGACCAGCGAGGGCCAGCAAATTTCCAAGTATCTGTTGGCCGTCTGTCTGTCTCCTTCCCTGTTAGCTTCTTAAATATCGGTGTAATCTACAGTGACTTCATCTCTTACTCCTGATCGTTCCAACGTGAAATTCCTTTTTTTCCCTGATCAGCCTGAGTTTTATCAATATTATTGATATTCTGAAGGAATTCATTTTTCATCGACTTTTATCTATTATTTTCTTTGTTTGTTTGCTTTTTACTTCATGGGCTTTTGCTGGTGTTTTCATTACCTTCTTTCTTCTGCAAACTCTGGGTTTCATTTAATCCTAGTTTCTTAAGGTCACAGCTTACATCATGGATGATCTATTTTCCCTAAAATATGCATTTGGTGCCATAAATTTTCTCTGCGTACTGTTTAGCTGCACCCCATAAATTTTAACTGTTGTGTTTTAGTTTCATTAAGATCCAAATACTTTTCAATTGTCCTTTTCACTTTTTTCTCTGAACCATGGTTTATATAAAAGTGTGCTATTTGGTTTTCGAATATTAAAGATTTATCCTCTTGTCTTTCTACTACTAATTTATATTTTAATTCCCTCCTGGTCATAAAATCTCTGTCATATGATTTTAATCTTTTTAACGTCACTGAAACGTCTGTTGTGGCTTAGCGTGCAATCTACCTTGCTGAATACGTGTGCGCCGCGGGACCAAGTGTGTCACACTGTTGTCAGTTGGAAGGGGCTCTGAATGTCACCAGAGTCAAGCTGGTTGACAGTGTTGTTCATCCCTATAATCTTCCTGACACTCTGCCATCTTATTCTATTAATTCTGTGAAAAGTTGGTGTCGAAATTTTGAACTAGAATTTTGGATTTACCTGCTTCTCCCCACAGGTCTATGAGTGTTGGCTCATGTATCTGGATGTTCTCTTATGAAATACGCTGTTATTTAGGGTGGTTGTGTGGCGGCTGTTAACAAAAAGTGGGGGGCTGCTTTAACAAATGCCCGACGAAGTGAAAGTGGCTTTGAAACTCAGTAACGGGGAGAGGCTGGAGGAATTTTGTGGTGGGTGATGCAAGTGTAGACAACGAGGGTGGTTCGGAGGACTCGGGAAGAGAAGAGAAGCTGTAGCCAGAGTTCCAGGAGATGAGACCGAAGGTTTGGCTGAGAGGTGGCTAAGCCCGGTGATGAGGAGTGAGCGGCCTGACTCCTCCGAGTGCTCATGGCCAAAGGTCACAGGAGAGAGATCAGTGGAAGAGATGTCCTTAGTAGAAGGAGCCAGAACTCGAAGCTCTGGGAAAAATCTCAGCCCATCGATACTGCAAACGTGAGAAAGCTGTCTCTGAAGAGCAGATCCTTCCCGAGTCCAGGAGCCCTTGGACACGTTCCTCCTCCATCACAAAAAAGAACAGCGTCGAGGGCCGCCAGCGAGCCCCGACCGTGTGACTCCAGATCCCCTTTTTAATTAGTGATGGCTCGATCCGAGGCTGTGCGAATAAAAGTGACATCAAAACACAGCCTCTCGCTTTTTGAACTGTTAACGAATGCCCCGTGGATCGGTTTTTTAATTGCACAAGATCAGACAAGGAAATGCCTCCATAAACTTGTCCCTTCTCAGGGAAAAGTGTTAATGTTATGTAAATTAAAATCTGAAAGTCCCTGTAGCTGAAGTCAGCAACACGGAGAGTTGTGCTTCGGAAAACAACTCATCGGTTGGCAGAGCCCGCCAGCCTGCGGAGAGCCCTGCGTGTCCCTGGCTCAGCCGCCTCCCATGGGCGCTCTGGGCTCCTGTCTCGGAGGAAGCAGGGGTTCCGACCGACTTCACAGAACCTGAGAGCCTGGCAGGGGAAGGGGCGGGGGAGCCAAAGACAAACCTGATTTTCTCCTCGTGAAAATTCTGTAAATCCCTGCGGAATGAAAGTAACTGCATGTGCATCCCCTAAAAAATCTTCACTCAGTGTCATCCAAAAAGGTAAATACGGCTTTAAAAAAGAAATGGGGGGGAGGGTTATGTAGTTACAGACATTAAAATGTAAACTGCGTAGAATTACTATTCTTTTAATATTTAAACGTTCAAAAGGCAGTTATAACCCCTATCTTTTCCTCCTCCCTTAGCAGCTTCAGGCAAAAACTTGGTAAAAAATATTTACATGCAGTGAATTCATTTCATAGCACATTATGAAAAATGATGGCTGTTTGTAAACGTATTTAATCCAAGGTCTGGTAATTTTTTGAATTTACTGAGAGGACATTGGTTAACACGATCATACACATTTCCAGGGTACAGTTCTGCATGTTCAGGCAAACTCTTGGCCACGCCCCCCTCTAGCAGCACAGTTAGAAGAAACCAGTGATCGCAGAACCAGTACCTGGTCTATGCTTTGGCCTTAGCTGAGGGGAAGCCACCAGCCTTCCAACGGGGGGAGGCGCTTTGCTCCGTCAAGAATTAATAGCGTGTATTATAGATACTTAATTGGTTTGGGTGAACAGCTAGAGCACTGAAGAAAAAGTAAAAAGAATAGGAGTGTTTTACATAAAGAAATGCAAAACCAATAATTGAAGCTAAAAAATAACCTCCTTATTTACTTGGTGTAGCATTGGCTACACAGTATCGCTCAGCACTTTTCAGAAGTGCGCCCCGGTTTCGTCTCCTCGGGAAATGTTTCCAGAGCACCGGACACCTGCCCCCCTCTTTCCTCTCAGTGCCACGTGGTCTGCTCTCTCCCCGAAAGGAAGCAGGTACTTCTGTGGCCCCCAGAGTTCTGTGAGGTGTCATGGAGGAATTCCAACGATCAGATTTTGGAAAGTGCTTATCTAAAATAATGTACTGAGGCCTCGAGGTCTCTCTGTTACATCTCAGAACAGCCTAGACGAGAGTTCCGCCTGCATGTCGGTTAAAGCGTGCGGATCGAGGAACTGAGTCCTGTCATTAAGGAGCACACGTAATAAATGGGAAGACCATACACCCTAGCTTTAGACGTCACCAAAATCACAGTCCAGTTCACATGGACAGACGATTTGCGTACAATTTTCAGTGACGCCCCTGGCGGGTCTGTAGACGTTCTCACTGCTGTCTCAGCGCTGCCACACTCTCGCCAAGAGGGACCTCGGCCTCCAGCTTCCACCGCGGCCGCAGGGCGTGGGCCGGACCCGATCCACGGAAGCTCTCCCAGGGCTTACAGGGGCTCTTCTCCCCAAGCCCCCTGCGCTGCTCTCTCAACACAAAACCGCTTTTGAACCCCGCATTCATCTGCTGAAACAAGGCATCTGCTGTTCAAGAGATTGATTACCCCGGGCCCGGCATAACTGGGAGATTAGATATGGTTCTCTCCTCGGGACAGCATGGCCTGCAGAGAAAAAACTCAGACCGAAAAAAAAAAAAAGAAAAAGAACAAACTTGTTTTCGACTCCAGGGCACTTTTCTTTCATCCAGCGTTCTGGACACGGAAACACGCAGCACCGCAAATGTCAGGCGATGGAACCGGTGCGTTTGGAACCTCGAAATCTTTGAGCTCGTGGTGTCGGTTCTGCAGGATCAGGGAACACACTCACGTTCATCACACGGCCACACGTTCCCCCAACTGACTCTTCTGTCACCTGCCACTGAGTCACGACCCCAAGTAACACACACACACACTCACGCAGACACACTGAACCCGGCCTTTCGTGCGGGCGTGCGTCGGTTTCTGTGGCCTTGCAGGTATCACCTGCGTCCCCCAAACACAGGCGTCCCTCAGGCCACGGCGGACTGCGTTCTTCTCTCTGGCCGATGACAGCCAGGCCTTTGTTGGTCCTCTCACCCGCCTGCCCGTGGGACACAGTGCGTCCATCCCAGACAGGACAAAGGACGCAGATGCGTACCCCAGGTCCGCCCTCTCCGCCCTGCGCGAGGCAGCCACACACTGGCCACCGCCAACGCGCTGGGCCAAGTGCGCGTTCCCAGGCTGTGGGGAGCGCGATGCTTTGTCTCCTCGGCAAATCAAGCAGCCGAGCCCATTGGGAGGCCGCACATCATTTTCTCCACAAAACTTCAACACGCTTCCTGCAGCCGAACTTCAAAACCGGATCTGTTTTGCAGGATGAAGACGTCTTTCTACTTACGTTCTTCCGCCTTCTTGAACTCTCGAGATGAAACCAAGCCCAATTGTCCTCTTTCACCGAAGAAAAGGGGTTTCAGGCGCCAGTGTCCAGGCAGAAGTGCAGGACTGAATTATTCATAACATATTTCAGAACCGAGAGGCCGATGTTGCTACTTGATCCTTTCTTAACGCTTTCAGTACCATTTGCATTAATTACTCAGAATTTCTACCTTCTAAAGCCTTAATTAACAAAATAATGTCAAGATGTTTGGAAACTACTCTAGAGATGTTTTTAAAGGGGTTTTTTTTTCCTCAACAGAATTTTTTATTTACAAGTACAAAAGGGGGGAGTAGGGTAAAACACAGGCCAGTCAAACACTGTCACACTCGTTTGGGACGGAGCCCCCACCCCTTCTGACTCTGGGTGGGTCTTACGCAGACTCTGCCAGAGCGACATGGAAGGTTCTCATAGATTCCGAGGGCTCCGGGAACGCACCGTGTGTGCGGATGCATCCACATTCTAGAACCAAGACTTCTTACTACTCATTTGCATCCTTTATACCTTTTCACTTCCTCTATTTTGACATTCACTGTTTTTTAGACACCAAGTCATTGTAAGAAAGGGCAGACATGGATAATTTATTAAGTAGAAAACCTATGTATCCAGGGAGAAGCCAACAGCAATATTTCGGCATGTTAAGCAAAGCACAGGATCCAACTCGGTATGTGACTCTGGTCTCCGTTCTAAGGACTTTCGAACCTGAGGAGCACCGAGCGGAGCCCTGGTGAAACTGGAAGAGGCCCAGAGGGTCCCTGGGGCTGCCGCCCTTGCCTTCCACTCACAGGTGCACCCGCACTGACCTGGATGTGCTCATCCATTCGTTCTAACGCCAGAAGGACACAATCGCTTCCGTGAATGTACGCCATAAAATGACACTGAACACCAGCAACCACTAAAGCTCATTAGCAAATGTTACGGGACATGGGGGCCACCTCGGGAATCGGGTGACCCGGGCCATCCCGGTCAGGACTCTGCACGGTGAGGCCGAGGCGCACAGGCTGAGCCTCTGACCTGCCAGAGCAGGGCCCTGGGAGACGCGGAAAAGGCCCAGACGAAAGGGTGGGAGCTGCAAAGGAGGCTGAAAACTTGGAGGAGCTGAAGGACCAGAAACCAAAGACAGGGAAGATAGGAAGCGGGGGCGGGACTGGCGATTCTGCATTAAGGAGGCGAAAGCCGCGTTCCTGGTAAGTGCGTCACTCCCTGCGGTTTCAACAGGGAGGAGTTTGCCCGCTTCTTGTCTAAACGGTCACTGTAGTGTCCCAGTCAGTCAGGTCAGCTCCAAGGATGTTACGAAGACGTCACTTTGATGGTCGTGTTCCTAAGTTCAAAATCCTGCGATGGCTGTCTCATGTCTCCCGGGAAAAGCCCAAATTGTCCAGCCTGCCACGCAAAACTCTCTAGAAAAGGACCCAGGTGTGACCCGAGGCCGCGAACACCGTGTCCCGGGGGACAGTGAGCCCGCGGGGCACTTACCCACGTTGGAGCCACTGAGTTTAAGTTCTGGGCCTGCACGTCCCAGTCCCAAAAGGTGATTTTCCTGCATGACCCAAATCGGACGTAATACTCTCCACCCCCCACCTGCCCTGCCAGGCCCTCTGGGAACCGTTTGCAGGTGCCTCTGCACTGCTGTCGCAAGGGCTGCGCACCTCCACCTGGCTCCCCTCCTCTCCCTCCTGCTTGGCAACTTTCTCACACTCGGCCCCCCACCTGCAATGGGTTTGTCAGGCAAAGAAAGGCCAGTCCCTTCTGCTGCCCCGAACAGTGGTATCAGCCGCTCTCGGTGACCCTGAGGAGGGACAAGCCTCCCTGTTGTGTCTCCTCCTTCGCTCCCCTTCCAACCCCGGGACAGCTGCTCCGGAGCCTCTCCCGCTCCTTCACTGGTCTGCCCGTCTTTGCCCTCCCCCGCTTCCCCAGACTGCCCCCACCCCCAGACACTAGAGCCCCTCACTCAGGGTCTCATGACCGACAGGAATCACCTGCTCTCCCAACTCCCCGCCCTGCAGTTCCTAAATCTCAAGTGGGAAGTGTCTTGTTTTCAGGCCCAGTCCCCGCCTGGGTCCCTAAGGCCTCCAGGGGCCGCCTCCAGGGGCCACCCTCTTCTGTCGAGCTCACTGTCTGCTTGTCCTCTGGTTCTCTCTCCTCTCTCCCCCTGGAAATCAAATCCCCAGGGCCAGTACACGCTCATGTCATTTCCCCACTTCCCACTTCTCGGATCTTCTTTGTGATGCATCGGTTTTAGTTCTGACGCCCCCAAAATACAAGAACAAACCCCAAATCTCAAGCACTAAAATAAGCTGAAGTTTCAGACTTGTAAATCACTCTTCACAAAAAATTAAACTCTAAAAGACTTTAAAAAATAATAAAGTGTATTAACCACGTAAATCTTAAAATAGTCATATGGTTAGTGAAAGCAAAAATCATTGCTTTTTAGTGATATGAGAATGCTCTAAAATAAATATTTCTTGATTTCATCTTTCTTAATCACTAACATCTGTGAGTATTTTAAACATTTACATGTGTCTGTACATATTTATACATTACACCTAATACTGTGGGAAGTGTTTACAATTTAGAGATGAACTGGATTGGGGCATGGTCATCGCTTTTCCTGTCACTGACGGGAGGGATACACCTCTTGAAAGAACGAGACCCTCGAGAGGAGAGGAGGAAGGGCGGAGGCATTTCCAGAGTCCCGGGAAACCTCTCCCCGCGCCCCAGCCCCCAGGAGACCGGCAGGGCCCTGGGGCACCAGGCTGCCCCTCACCCTTCCCTAAGGCGCAGCATCCTAGGGTAGAACCTGCCCCTTCTTCCTACGTCCCTGAGATGTTCGACTTCTGTGCTTCTGTGTTACAGTCGCATTTTGGGTTCTCTGGTTTTGGAACCAGAAGCTAAATGTTATAATTTTTTATTAATTCAATGGAGACTAAAGGTAACTGAAAAGTAATAAGACTCAACGTACAATTCCAAAAACAAAAAGGAACTGATCTTATTAATGATCTTTTAATTATACAAACTTATAAGTGCACCTCATTTTTAACAATACCAAAAATCTGTGACTACACTTAAACTCTCTAAATGCCAGTCTGCTATTTCTCACAGTAGGGTCTACAGGAATACTCTTGGAGCTACACTAAGTAAATAAAGCTTGATTTCAAGTTTCCTCTTATTTTTATGACAACATAGCACAGGTTTATTTAAAAAGGCACACGCTGGGTCATCTGAAAAACTACCTTAGAACAGAGACCAGCCCCGAGTTCGGTGCGGAAAGTTAGCCTCGCTACTCACGACCACACCGGGACAGAGCAATCACGAAGACCCCACTCAGTCTTCACTCCGCCCGCTCTCCAGCGCCGGGCCCAGCACTCTGGCGCTCAGGGAGCCCTTCTGTCGTTCGGTGGTGTTAAGTGGGTTAGGCGCCTTACTCAAGAATGAACATCGCCGTCCGACGCAGTTTGTAACCGCAGCACAAAGGATAGAACGAGTGTGCACGACTCACACGTGACCTGATAAATGTGGCTTCACTACTGTGTGCGCCGTTTGAATGAGGCACAGACGAGGCAGGTGATGAGAACTGTTCCAGTTGAAAAGGCCAAGTTCATCAAAACAAGAGAAATATATAAATGGGTTAAAGTACGTTTTCATGTTTTCACAGAACTTCTCATCCTGTACATGTTTATAAAGCGGTATTGACAAATATTTGAGAAAGACCTATATTTCATTTTTTTGTGTGTATGTAGCTCTTCAAAACATATTTTTCCACTTACTCAAAATCTTAGTTTTATCATTAGTTGGTAGATTTAACAGAACTAATTCAACTATGCTTTCATATTAAGCAATAATAAAAATAACCCTACATACAAAATATTCAGAAGCAACAAGCTAAAAATGTACTGTGGTCATAAATTGACCAAACTTAATGTATAATCATAAAATCATTTAACACATTAAATTTATTTGCATTAATTTAACAGCAGCCATGGCATTTTCATTTCTCACAGAGGCTCTGCATTGATAGCTTGCGTATTTACAACTGTTCTATTTTGAATTTCAGTTATATTTTAAAATATGCTGCACCATCAAACCCAGCCGATCGCAGACCCATTCTTCATGTACGTTACACACACACGCATTGCATTTCTCAGTCTCTGGGAAGTGACTGTGAGTATAACCTACCTTGCAAATTACAACTTTTGGGACCTAACCATGGTTGAGCTATCAAAAAACTTCAAAGTGACCAAAGTGACAATGTATCACTATTTTGAAAGAAGTATAATAAAATTAACACAATGAAACCCTAATAAAACATGAGAATGCATTCTGATAAAGGCAGCCCATGCTTCTCATAAGAACTGGGGACATTTATGCTTTCAATAATATGTAGCACTCAATCTTTACTAAAAGTAACATTTAACATCCTATGCATACAGCTGGGTCATTAAAACTACGAATCACGGCAGTACGGAGACAGGTCTGTGGGCCTCGCTAAGCTGCGATTCAACTCTGCCCACTGCTTTTCTGAGCAGGGGGGCGGCAGTCAGAGAGCCCTGAGGCAGAGCCCGAGAGGAAGACCGGCTTTGGGATCCACATGCTGCAATTTAACTCTCGGGCCCATGAAAAATATACACACGCACTAGATCTACAAAAATAAGCCTTAAGTAATCAGAGTAGGAAATTTATTATTACAATTCTTGCCTCTCACAAATGAAAAAATAGAGTAGAAAAACTTCAAGGCTTAGGACAGCATCCTTTTTTAAAATAAGCAAATTCCTCTGACTTATATAATTAAATGCCTAGGTGCACAATTTAAAAAATTTAATAGGTGAATGTCTTACTAAAATTATCATAAAGTATCTACTGTATCAGATTTAAAATAAACTACTCTATTTCAAGATATTGAGCTCGAAACTACAATAACACCTGACAATGTGGGAAGAAAAAACTTTCCTATGTCTATAACAATAATGATTCAAATACGTGAAATGTTTTTGTTAAAAGTTTAATATGCAACTTGAATGTAAATACAAACATGTTTTTCCAGGGTGCTGGTGTGAGTGCCCATGGGTACACATATAAATGTTTAAAAGGACACCAGTTGCTTAATATGTTATAATTCACTTTGATGAAGTGGAAACCACCAAATTCATTTTCCCTTCATTTTACTTTGATCTGAAGCACAGATGAACAGAAACTGAAGTTTTAAGATGTTATTTCGCATGGAAACAGCGCCACCTTCTGGCATTACTATGGAGTGTACCTGCCACTTTCTCGACAAGTTATTTAGTAAAACCTCGTAGTCTAAAATCAGTTACTTTTTGAAAACAATCTTTAAAGATAAGAACATTTTTAGCATGTCTTCGGAGAGATGTAATTTAAGAAGAGACGGGGCTAGGAACCCTAAACGGTGCCACTAGATCCCTGAGCGGACAGAGACTAACTAGAACCACTCCGCACCAGTTTCCTCATCTGTACGGTTGTTCGGCCGAGTCACTAACCAAGTCCCTTTCGGTCTCAAGTCACACTTGATTCTAGCTTTAGAAATGTTTGTGAGTGTTTCTGGTTTTGGCATTTTAATGTGGAACACAGGCACGCTTTTTCACAGTTATTCTTTTATTATTACAGATTTGGTTATATACTCTGCTTGAATTTTCCTCAAAAAAAAAAAAACCACCAAAACCTTAGCTTGTACTTCTCCTTGTCCAAATAGCATTTCCCTAAACAACACACATTACAAAGAACTGATTGAGTTGTGAATTAAAGTGAATGAATAAAAACAAGTTGTGTTTTTTTTTTAATCGCATAAAGATTAGGCGTGCACGTTTTAGATAGCGAGGGGCCGAGGTCAGACCAAGCACTCGAGTCCCTCCAAAGCTCCCAGAGCTTTAGTCTCTGAGATAAACAGGCCACAGCGCAGGCCTGGAGTCCCGCAGCCCTTCCTCGTGGCCCGCAGCTGTGGCCGCACCGGGCTTAATGCAGGCCCCGCGCTCAGATTCACCGGGGCTGAACCCCGTCCTCCCTCCACAGCAGTCGTCAGCCCGACCCGTTTCCACCGGTTCGGAGCATAGGCTCCGATGTATTCTTCGAGCCCAAACTCTGTGGCACCCGTGTAGCCCGGACTCCCGACTCGGAGGCCTGCACTGCTCAGACCCATCAATCTCCTCTTCCGAATGCCACGTAAGGGCCTCCCCCGGGCTCCTCCTGGGCGCGGGCTACAGCGCACCTTCTCCCAGAGCTCAGAGAACCGGCTGCCACACGCAATGGGGCGCGGGCCGCATCCGGCATTTAGGTGCTCTCGTGGCCAGACTGAGAACTGAGGAGACACGAGTGGGGTTGTTTAATAATGTTTTATTTACTGCGATGCATGTCAAGTGCAATTTCAATAAGCAATCCTTTTAAAACCGTATCAACGTGACACTGTTTTCCATGCTAAGTCCTGCAGCACATCTCAGTTCCGGCCCGCAGGTCCGAGTGCCCGAGCGCCCCCGGCGGCGGCTGCGGGAAACGCGCTGGACCAGCGGGGAGACGCCAGGAACCTACGTTCCGCAACATGCCCAACGCAGACTGGCTCGGTCGTTCTCTGTTCTACAGCCATTGCTGAATGTAGCCCTTTCCTTTTGGCGACCGCGAGAACCCAGAAATCCCGGGCACCTTCCATCCACTCGGATGCGTGTTCGAAGGTCCCTAAAAGCCGTCTCACTTATCCATCGACCTGCTCTCCAGCTGCACTGTTTTGGGTTCTTCCGTGAAGTAACGGTTCAAATGCTTGCGCGTTCCACACACATTTGCGGAGCCCCCGCTAAACGCCATCGTGGGCGCGCTGCCCGGTAGGAAAGACGGATCAGCCGTCGTGATCGCGAAGGTGACGCACGAGGCAGCTGCAGCGTGAAAGGGACTGGGCCGAAACAGCCCGCGGGCTGCTCTGGGATGTGCGAGAGCAGGGCCTTGGGGTCCCGGGGGTCAAAGGGAGTTTCCTTAACGCACCGGTATTTACTTGAACAGAGGATAAAGGTGACAGGGGTTGGAACAGATGAAACGGAATTTCTAGGCAGAGGACAGCGCCTCACCAAGAGATGCCGGAGCAGGCCGGCGGGAAAGCTGCACAGCCGGGCCTCCCATCGTTTCTTTGTCTAGGGCTTTGTATTTAACAAAACTAGGCTACAACCCCGCAAACTACAGACCGCGCCTTCTCAACCTTATTTCTTTTAGCTCCTCATAAGGCACTAAGTACTTAATGAATACTGCTCTCCATCTAGAAAACTCATGTATAGGTTTTAAAGCTCTAGAATCTGCAAACTATACTAACAATCATTTGCCTCCTCGGAGCGTTCCCAGTCCCTGCTACAAGGAAACCCACAGGTGTCCCCACTGTACTGAGTATGGGCACTCAGCTCCCGGGAGAGGGCCGAGCGTCGTGTGGGGCAGCGTGATGCAGAAACCCGCCTCCCGTCAAGGTTCCCGGGGGCAGGGAGTCACACACAGGGGCACACGCGTCCCGCTGAGACGAAGAATGCCAAACGCGCTTTGCTGGGTCAGGCCGGCCTGTTCCCCTTATACTGTTTGACCCCTAAATGGATCCAGCCTGACATCTACCGGCGTTAGGCGGCATCTGCAGACGGCCCTGCACTGGCGACCCCTGGCGGGCGCACCCCTCATAACCCGCCGTGTGCGCGGCCAGAGCCGCGCACGGGCGGGGACTTTCCGGGAGACGGCTGGACCAGCTGAGCCAGGCAGCCCCCGTGACCTGCCCAGGGCAGAGCGACCGGGCGAAGGCCCGGGACTGACCTCCGGGCAGGAACGACGAGCCCGAGTCCCGCCCACCACGAGTGGTCCCGGAGGAACCCCTGGCCCGGTTCACACCGCCGGCCGGTGTCCTCTGCTACGCGGCCGGAGCAGCGTCGCCTGGCGCTCCTCGAAGTAACACATCGGTCCGGGAAGTGCCCCGACCCATTTTACAGGTAATTTTTGTGGCCGCTTTAGGAGTAAACTAGTGAGCCGGGGGCCAGCTCCCGCGGACTCGGCTCCCGGACGCTGAGTCTCCGGACTCGGCCGTCCGCGCCCCGAAAAGCTATTCGCGTCCACGTGGCCCCCGGCGGCCCGGCTGCGGGCCCCGCGGCCCGGGCCCGCTCCTCCCCTCGGGGACCGCTGCACGCCGCGGCCCGGGCCACTGGCGACCCTGGGGCTGTTCGCGGCACTCTGAACACATCTTCCAAACGCTCTGGGGCGCTCCTGGGAGCAGCGTCCAACCCCGCCACCCGCCCTCCTCCCGCGATCCCACCCAGCGCGCTCCACCCGCAGGGAACCCACGCCTGGGGCCGCGGCCCACGACCCGGAACTGCCGACCACGCCTCCTTAAGCGCCCGCGCAACGCGCCAGCGCCCGCGAGGGCGGGCCGGGATCTGGCGCCTGCGCAGACGCGACGGCGAGCTGCGTCGTTACTTTTGAAACCAGTGGCGGGACCCGCTGTGGAGCCCATCGGAGCCTTGCGGTCGCCGAGTGCTGGGGCCGCGCGCCGCGGCCTTGGGCCTGGCCATGGCGCGGCAGCTCTCCCGGGAGCAGGGCATCACCCTGCGTGGGAGCGCCGAAATCGTGGCGGAGTTCTTCTGTGAGTCGTCCGCGCGGCCGGGCGGGAGGGCGGCGGGGCGGGGGCTCGGCTTCTGCGGGGGAGCGGGCGGCCGCTGGGCCCGGGGTGCCGGCCTCCTGCCCTGCGGGGAATCGGAGGAGGGGAGGAGGCGGGCGCGATGCTGTGAGGATGGAGGAGGACCCGGTGCCCCGGAGGCTCTGTTGGCGTAGCGGTCTCTTTCCGGGAGCGCTCCGGGAAGTGCCTCCCGCACCCCCCCCACCCCCCCACCCCCAGCGACCTAGGACGCCTTTCGGCGGGGGCGGGACTACCGGGAGCTCTCGCCGCCACCGCCGTCCCCGCCCCCGCTTCCGCCGCAGGACCGGGGCGGGTAGGCAGACTGCCCTCTGGGCGGTGCCCTGCCGGCCCGGGCGGGTTGTACCTGCTGCTGGAAGCTGGCCGGACTTGGGGAGGAAGAGGGAGGGCGGAGTCTGCGGGCGCCCACTTTCTCTGACATATCCTGAGCACAACAAGGTCTGAGTTTGGGCTCGGAGTGCAATGACAGGAAATTTGTCAGCGGTAAGCCGTGTGTTTGGCATTTTTCTTTTATCGCCGCGTAAATGGAGGTATATATTTTATTTAGAAGATTTAGACGGTGTTTAGTGGCACTTGATACTCTGCTTTCAGCAAGACACAAAAACACATATTTAGGCGTTCACAGCTTAATACTATTCGTGAAACCTGAAACCCTAGTCACATCTAAATAGGATTCATTTTCCAGTGTTACAAAACGATAATGGTTTGTCTTTACCATTTCTGCTTTCAGCATTTGGCATCAACAGCATTTTGTATCAGCGTGGCATTTACCCCGCCGAAACCTTTACTCGGGTGCAGAAATATGGACTCACCTTGCTTGTAACTACTGATCCTGACCTTATGAAATACCTAAATAATGTGGTGGAACAACTAAAAGGTATTTATTGGAAATAGTTGAGTTTTGCAGGCCTTCTGGAATCCACATTTTCTAGCGTCTTGGTGGTTACTTTTCGGCTTTGTACACAGAAGTGTGAAATTAACTGCCATCTCAACTAGTGACTCAGGAGGAAGCAAGTGATATAAATTGGTGTTAGGAATCTTGATACAGCTTAACAAAACTGTCTTCATCAACTTGCTTAGAAAGTGACATGCATTTTGTGTGACCAAATGGAGACAGTTGGAATTTTACATAGTTATGGTATTTATTGTGGGCGGGGAGACCTTTATATTCTTAATACAATGTATTTTCTCTACCTGCATGAAGTCTAAAGCTATCATTAAGACTAAGGAAATAAAAGGGGATTCAACCTGGCAGCTAAACATAAAAGTTAAAATAGAACTATTAATAGAACTATTAAATAACAGAGCACCCAGTAGAGTTTTTTTTTAATTTTTTACCTATTTCCACTTGTTTTTAAGAAATCCTGCTTAAATTTAAACCTTTTCTGAATGTTCTTTGGTCAAGAAGTTGTTTTGTTGGATCAAAACTTGTTTTGCATTGATTTCTTTCTCCTTCTAGAAGTCCATTACTTTCTCTTTCATGTTTCTTTCCACTTGGAATTCTCACTTTTGATTTTTCTGAGTTGTAGGATGTTTTTCACTATCTTGCCATTTGATTTTTCAAAGTACTAGTTCCAAAAAGTGCTACAGTGCTTTTTAAAAATTTCCTGTATCCTATTTTTTGTTTCAAGTAGCTTTGTATTTTAAATTACATCCTGTTTTGATTAACACGAGGGCTAACTGGCCCACAGCCCTTAACAGGGCTGTGCCCAGGTGGCGTGGCCCGGAGCCCGCAGCCAGCTGCAGGCACGTTTCCATCTCAGTTTGATGGAGAGGACGGACTTGCCCAAGTTGCGTTGCCAACATTTCACCTCACGTGCTCCAGACCTTCCTGCTCGGCACCCGCCTTGTGTGCTGGTAAAAACGGAGGACTCTCGCTTCCTGGAGGGAGCTAGTTCAGTCTGCCTCCAGGCCCAGCCCTCTGGCCTCCTGATGGGCTCTGCTTGTGAACTGTGTCTGTCTGTCTGTCTGTCTCTCTCTCGTGCTTTTGACTTGTTTTGATGTGAACTATTTCCAGTTTTAAAAGATAAACAAAATCACCACCTGCCCCAGACCTTCACACCCCACCCAGTCCCCTCCTTTTTGGAACTGAAACGCTGAAGAGCTGCGGGTCGGTGCCGGGGGTCAGCGAGGCCGCCTCCAGCACCCGGCCTGCGGGCTGTGCTGCCTGTGTGTGAGCTACGGGCGTTTGTACGTTTTTAAAGGGTTGTTTTGAAAAGAGCGTGCAACAGGGACCTGGGCGGCCCACAAGTCTTAAGTGTCACTGAAGTGTTTTCTTTCTCTTTAAAAGACCAGTTTAGGGCTCCGTCTCCGCCCTCTTCTCGCCGCAGTCTCTCCAGGTGGCTGTCGGTGCGCGGCCTCTCTAACGGCCTTGTGTGGACCCCCAAGTCCTCACTGTCTCCCGGCCCCTGGGGAATGGCCCCCGATGCCTTTGTGCAGCTCTCTCAGGGACGCTTCAGAGTCAGCGTGCACAGCTGAACCCAGGGCCGTCTCCATTTCACTCTTCCGTCCTCTCGGTGACTGGATTGGTCACCCAACCAGGGACATGACTCGCTCTTCTTGCTCCCTGTCACAGTGATCCAGTTAACCGTGACAGTTAAACCCCACCTCTCCTGAGCCTGGTCCTAGGTCCCAGCACTCCGTTTTCCACATCTCGGCCGGAGCAAGAGTTTGATGTGCAAATCTGGTTACATCACACGCTGCTTTAAACACAGCAGTGCCTTCCCGGATTCCTGAAGTAGAGTCTTGAGAATTTGGCCCACGTGACCTTGCGTGGTCGGCCCCTACTCACCTGGCAGCCTCACCTGTTTCTCCTCCTTCCTCGACTGCACTTGTTGGGGCATTTCGGTCCTTCCTCTGGTCAGATGCTCTTCCCTGTCCTCCTCCGTGTTTCACGCTGTGGGTTCTCGGAGCCGGAGTCAGGCCTTTGCAGAGTGAGAGCTCCTGGGGGACTCGGTTCTCCACGTGAAGCTCTCACTGCTCCGTGCACCTCACCTTCCGTGCACCTCACGGTCATCACAACTCTTATGTCACCTCTATTGGCGCAGTGCTTCGATCAGCACCTGTCCCGTGTTCTCACATGGACTGGGGTGGGAGAGCCGCGGTCCGCCGCTCCTCTGCACCCGGAACTGTCCCAGCTGCGCATACTGAACGTGGGGAGGGGCTGGCCAGGCCGGAGGCCCCGCGGAATGCAGTGGCCAGAGTCTGCTGGGGGCGAGGAGGGGGCGGGGAGGAGAGTGGCTTTGTGCCGCAGCAGAGCAAACCGGCGCCTGTCGTGCATTGCAGATTGGCTGTACAAGTGCTCCGTTCAGAAACTGGTGGTGGTCATCTCGAACATCGAAAGTGGCGAGGTCCTTGAAAGATGGCAGTTTGACATCGAGTGTGACAAGACTGCCAAAGACGACAGGTAAGCACACATTCGGTTGTTTCCACTTTCATATATGAGTCCTGTCTGGGAAAAAGTCCCGCCAGTGTCGGTATAATGAGAACAGTTTGTGCAACATCAGTGTGACCTGGCAGCCAAGGAGAGTGGACTGGAATGTGCGTGTGCGAACGTTGATGACTTCACTGCACTAGTCAGTGGGGGTGGTAGACACCACCGAGTGAGCCTGTGGACTGTGGCCATCGCATTCAAAATGACTGAGCAAGTAGAACAACAAATCTGTATGAAATTTTGCATTGAACTTGAACATTCCTCCGCGGAAACTATTTGGATGATTCAGAAGGCCGCAGCTGTGGGCAGCTGGTGATCGGCAGCTTCATCACGACAATGTGCCCGCTCAACATCACGTCTCATGTAGAGTTTTTTTTTGAGAAACATCACATCACCCAGGTGACTCAGCCCCCTGTGGCCCAGATTTGGTGCCCTGTGACTTCTGGCTTTTCCCCAAACTAAAATCACCTTTGAAAGGGAAGAGATTTCAGACCGTCAGTGAGATTCAGGAAAGGACGATGTGGTGGCTGATAGCGATTAGAACTGCGTGAGGTCCCACGGTGCCTACTTCGCAGGGGACTGAGGCGTCCTTGTTCCATGTACAGTGTGTCTTGTGTCTTCTCAGATAAGCATCTATTTTTAGGTAGTACATGGCCGGACACCTTCTGGGCAGACTTTGTATTTTTTTCCAAAATTTGTTTAGTAAAATGAGTTCTAACTATATTGAATTAGTTTCCTATAAAGTATAGTATTTTTCTAACCTGTGCTAATTAGATTTTCAGTCTCCTATGGAAAACCATCCTGCCCACTTTGATGTGTCATTGATGTGTCTGGGTAGCACCCTTAGTGACTGCCTTTAGTCTAAAGCGGCGAGTTTCCGGTGTGTCCACGTGGTATGTCCACGCGGTGTGTCCAGCACTGCACGTGATGTGCTCGACGGGCCCTTCAGGGACTTGGTCAAAGGCCTTTTCACCAAAGGGGTTACCCTGGACTCTCCTGGCTTGTGATGCAGCTCTAATGCCTTTCCTTTATTGCCACCGACACCCTAAGACACGTCCTGAGCTCTGCGGTGTCCAGACCCCCAGACAGGAAGTGCCTGGTTTGGTCCGCTGATGTGGAGCCCTGCCCTGGGCCTGCTGCCTGTGAACTTGGAACCATTTCTCATAGTGTAGTCAAGCTTGTTTCTAAAGCCTTTGGTCTGTGTTAGGAAATGTGTAGCTCATAAAACCAGTTTGAGGCAGCAGGGGTTCGGTATTTAAGCATTAAAGGATGAGACCAACTATGTGTTTTAGATACTGCCTGCTGTTTTCAGTTTCAGAGGTGGTGGGGTTTTCCTCATCTGGACCACCTGACAGATTTCCCAGTCATTTGAAACTGGGCGACCCGGTACTGAGACCAGCCACAAAACCAGCGGGGTGGGACGAGCGGGCTGGTGGAGACACACGCTGTGCTTCCTAGGAGCGGGTCCTAAGGATACACTTACACTCATCTAAAAGGGGGAAATAAAAGACCTCCTTTTTAATGGATTATTTGATTTGGGGGAGCATTCCATCAAATAAACAAGTTCACCAACGTTTGAAATAACTTGTTGAAACTAAAGGGAACTGACTGGTTTCTTTGCAGCACACCCAGAGAGAAGTCTCAGAAAGCGATCCAAGACGAAATCCGCTCGGTGATCAGACAGATCACTGCTACCGTGACGTTTCTGCCGCTGCTGGAAGTTCCCTGTAAGCCTCGCACAGTTTCTTACGGGCTTAGGTCTGTTGGGGAAAAGCCTAAGCTACTGTTCCCTTTAGTCAGTGTTTCCTTAGTAATATGTACTGTCAATGAGGGGAAAGCATTAGAAAGCAGAAGCTGTGGTATGCGTTCCAGAAAACCTGGAAATGCTACAAAGGCAAGGAATGAAAGTGCTCCGCAGCCCTCGCTCTTGACCGTCTGGCGGGGGTCCTCTCACTGTGGTTATTTTCTGCACACTCGCGAATGTGTCATTAACACGACCGATGTCACTGTGGCGCTCCCCCTAGTCACTCCCTCCTCCTCCGCTGTCCCCTGGACGAGCACAGGGTGCAGCGGTCCCAGGGCGCACGCTCGCTCCCCGGGGCTCTCACACGCGACTGTGCACTGTCTGCTAACACTGCGTAGCGGTTTTCTCCGTGAGGACAGCAGGACTTCATGTCTCGTAGGACAAAGTGGAAGGAGTGCAGGCGCTTCTGCACCTAGACTGGGGAGGGGATAACTGCTCAGAGACCGAGCCACACTCTTTACTGACACTGAGTGGTTCGGAACCGAAGACAGGGACCCAGGTGACCAGAACCTAAAGCCCTTTGATGATCTTATCTCCGTGTAGGTTCCTTTGATCTGCTGATCTATACGGACAAAGATCTGGTTGTGCCTGAGAAGTGGGAAGAGTCGGGGCCGCAGTTCATTACCGACTCCGAGCAGGTGCGCCTGCGCTCCTTCACCACCACCATCCACAAGGTGAGCAGCACGGTGGCCTACAAAATCCCCGTCCTCGACTGAGGGGGCGCCAGTGGCACGAGTGGGGTTCTCCGATGCCTGCTTCCTGAAACCACGTCAGCGACAGTCTGTGATGCGCTTCACTGCTTGATTTTCAGATGAGCCAAACCCAACATTTTATTGAACTGCATGATTGTTCCATCTTTTGGTACCTGTTTGACTTTCAATGTAATTTTTTCCATACTATTCAGAAGGGAGCCGCAGGTGGCATGGGCACCACCAGGTCCTTTTCTGTGATGGTCGTAACTAGACGGGAAAACTTGTGCTGTAAAGCTGAGCGTCTTTTTAATCCTACCTTCTGGTCGAGTAGCTTGAGTCAGACAGAATGCAGGTGAACATGAAACACAGCAGCAGAAGCCCGCCATTCGGAATCTTTATTTAGGACTAAAGTGACTGATCGGCCACCGCAACAAAACACTTCTATTAGGTCCTTCTGCCATCTGTTTCATTTGTATAGTTTCCATATTGAAGAAAATCTCCAATTATTTGATTTAATGTATATAATTTACACCCATAAAGCCACTGCTATTTCTACTGTTTAAATTTTGGTGATACAGAATTCCTAATGTCTTTTTGTTTATAAAATCAGGCTCTAAGTGACAGTGATAAATAAAGTTAGATGTGTGTGTTTTAGCTCTGGCGCACACTGTCTGCAACGGCGCCGCGATGTTCCCGTCCACAGCACTCAGGTGCTGTGGGGGCCCACGGCTGACACGGTCTGGGACCAGCAGCTCGTCGGTTTTCAACCGTGTGCAGTGTGACGAAACTGCGTCCTGCCCGCCCTCCCCGAGGATGTGCATCGCCCCTCGGTCCAACCTCTCCACGCTGCAGGCGGTCCCTGCCTATCAGTCACCAAGGGGTGGTCTCGGGTCCTCGGATGGACTGTCCTGGGGCTCGTGTCACCCTCGTCCACTCCATCACGGCCCCGGAGCAGCTGAGGGCAGGTCAGGCACGCACACCCAGGCACACCCACAGCCCCGGGTGTCCTCGGGGGCTCTGAAGGCTGCGGTGCCCTCCCCAGACCAGGACGACTGTGACCGCAGGCGGCTCCTGGGAACCGCGAGGTGGTAGGCGAGCGAAGGCCGAGAAGGTGAGAGAAACTGGTCAGTAGCCTCTCGTAAGCCCCTGTCCGGGGACCTGACCTGCAGCCCAGGCGTGCGCCCTGACCAGGAGTCACACGCAACCTTTCAGTCTGTGGGACAACAGCCAGCACACCGAGCCACACCGGTCAGGGCGGGAGGTGGGTAGGTCCTGAAGGACGTCCGACGGACTGGGCGGGCTGTGCGTGCACCCGCTGTCGCTTCTGTTCAGTGGTGGCCTTGGGACTCGGTTCGGTTTGGCCTGTGTGGCCTGCAGCGCCGCGCCCCACTCGGCCTGCGGTCGGCCCGGCTCTTCTCACATCCCAGCCCCGTGCCTTTGGTTTCATTCACACCCACGTGTCCAGCTCCCACCCGCTTTTCCAAGGTCAGTGCAAGGCAAACTGCTAGAAATTCTTTTCTGTTCTAAATCTCATTTCGTAAGAATTCAGTCTGCTGTGTGGTTGGTTTCAGGCACTGTTCCAACCTGTTCGTGTGAATTAATCTAACTGTTACTGTTAAGCACACGTGGTCTGTGTCCATTCATTGAAAAATTGGGCCCTGGGCATCGTTCACGTGCAGCAGGCTGGGTGTCAAGTGCCAGGATGCAGGAGACAGTCTCGGCCTTTCCAGAGCGCGAGACCTTCAGGAGGGGGGAGCCTGGCAAAGGACCACAAAGGGTCAGGCTTGGGTCTCCCCGCGTGTGTGACTCTTCCCTGCCCGATGGCCTCCTGTCGCTGACCAGGTGTCTGCTCGTCGGTGAAGGACAGCGTCCCACCCCCTCCGCCCCTGTGCTGGACACGCAGCTGCCCGAGTTGGGTGGAGGATGCAGTGGGCCCCGCTGCGCCGTCGGGGTGAGGCCCGCCCACAAGCCTGTTCTCCCTGAGTGAGCAGCGGCCACGCAGAACCGGAACCGATGTTCGATTAGGTGTGATCCAGGGTCGGGTCTCCCAGCGGCGTGCCCCGTACTACTGAGTGGACGCAGTTCTTGGGCCTCGTGACCTTAACATTGCAGATACAGGTTGAGAAGGAAAGCAGAAGTAGAACCCCAGTGACAACGTGGGAAGATTGACCTCTCAGTCGTATCTGGGGAGACAGGTTAAACTGTGGAGAGTGTTGGCCGCTTCTCTGCTAAGTGAGATGGAGAGAGATGAGCTGGTCCCTCCCCCGCCCACTCACCGGCAGTGACTCGACTTTCCTGACATTCACGTTTGTCCAATGACCCTAATATTAATATTCAACAAATATTAAATTTAAATTACAAATTCAATGTAGTTTGTGATTTATTGCACCTTTATTGTCAATAAACCCACAAACAAGCGCGGGCGAGGATGTGGAGAAAGGGGACCCTGGAGCACCGCTGGTGGGAGTCCGGACTGGGGCAGCCACTGTGGAGAGCAGTATGGAGTGTCCTCGAAAATCTGAACATACAACCGCCTTATGACCCAGCAAGTCCACGTTCGGGACTTTATCAAGCAGCCAGGAACACCGGTCGGAAGGCACGTGTGTCCCGTGCTCACCGCAGCGCTGTCTGCCGTCCCCGTGCCACGGGAGTGGCCCATGTGCCCCCAGGGCCCCCAGCAGACGAGCGGACGAGATAGCCGTGGCACATCAGCACGACAGTGTCACTCGGCCGTGAAAAGAAGGGCAGTGCCTGACGGAACCACACGGGCGGGCTCAGACCGACGCCCAGGTGGGCGTTGTGCTCCGGGACATACGTCACAGAAGGACAGATGCTGTGTGGCTTCACTTAACTGCGGAATCTGAAGAACAAAATAACCGAACCAACCAGACTGACCAGACTCCCCAACGCAGAACAGACTGGGCGTCACCGGAGGGGAGGGGGCTCCGAAACGTGGAGAGAGAGGCCAAGGGAGGAAGTGCAGGTCGCTGGTTAAAAACTGTCCTGGGGACGGGCGTCAAGCCCGGCACGGGGAACACAGCCCGCAGCACCGAGGGGAACGCCATGTACGTGTGTGACCGACCAAGCTGTACTCCTGAAATCAGTACAAGATAATTCCGAAAATACAGTGGAATTAAAAAATTTTAGAAAGTGAAGGAAATAAAGGTTCTGCAGAGCCGATGAGTCAGTGCTGGAAAGCCCCCCAGTGACTCCGATGCGTAACTGAATCGGTTACAAGCCTCCTGCTTCTCAGAGAAAAGTTTCCCAGTCTCTGGCCTCCACGCCGGGGGTTAGCAGAAAACGGCAGCAAATCGGGAGCCTGGGTGAGGTCCGGAGACGAGTCCGCCTGCACATCTTTCCGTCCTTGTGCAGATGCTCACAGAGGCTCTGAGGAGGCCACACGGGGCCGCCCCGAGCCTCCAGGGTCTCAGTGCAGGCACACACCGCCAGGCTGGCGGGTCGCAGTCCCTGGAGGCCACCAGCTTCACGCTGCTTATATGCTAATTTGGTTTCAGGAGGAGACCCCTTAACAGAATCTAGAATGACTCAAAGGACTGCTGTTCCGGACCCTCTGCCTCTTCCAGCTTATTTCACCCTCTGCTTTGTGTCTCCCGTCTAGAGAACTCTTCCTGTCTCTGAAATTCACATCCTCAAATTGGTCCCTTCACAGGAAGACGACATATCCCCTCCAACACACACTCTCCCATGCACCCATCCGTCCATCACTGTCCACCCACCTACTGTGTGTAGAGAGGTGCCTCGGCCAGCCTACCTGTCCTTCACCCACCTGCCCGCGACACACGCATCTGTGTGTCTGTCCCCACTCATCTGCCTGTCACCCCTGTCTCCAGAGTTCCTGTAAACTCACATCAAGCCAGCTCCTCCAGGAAGCCTTCCTTGCCTGCCCTCCGCACGGCCGAGCAGGGGCCGGGTCCCTGTTCCACGCCTCATCTCTCCCTGCGGCTCCTTCCAGAGCCAGGCCTTACACAGCTCTCCGAGGCCCTCCTCACTTGATTTCTGTCCCCCCTTCAAATGCAGGATCCGTCAGAGGGGGGTCTGGGGCCTTCAGCACAAATGTTAAGTTCCTCCGACGTGCCAGTACCTGTGAGAATTAAGTGATACATCAGATATAGACTTTTTCCTCGAGGTGCTTAGGGTCTAGTAGAAGAAGAGAGATGTATTCAAGGAACTATTTACAGAAGCCTGTAAGGGCATTGACAACAGTCAGTCCTCCCCAGGTGTCACAGAGCGATGTCCCAGGGAGAAGAGGCCATGTGGCCTCCTGTGGCAGCTGGACCTGCCTCCTGTCTCACTGTGGCTGCAAAGTCGCCCCCACCCACTGCGCAGCCCCTCCTCCTTTACGTCGGGTGCTTTCGGCAGCCTGCTGCAGGGTCCTGATGCTGAGGGGGAGGGACACGTGGCAAAGCAGCCCGTGCAGAGGTGCCGGCGTCGTCGACCTGAGGGGCCTGCGGGTTAAACCCACAGTGGGTCTCACCACGCAGCCAGCACAATGGCTGCAGTAAGAGTGACAGCACCAAAGGCTGCCGCGGACGTGGGAGACCGGCGCTCGTGCGGGGGGACTGTCAGGCGACACAGCCCCTGGGAAACGGCAGTTCGTTCAAGAACGAAACCTGCAACCACCACGTGGCCCAGCAGTTCCACGCACGGACACCCAGCCCAGGGGGGGGGGCTCCCACAACACAACCCTGTGCACCATGTCTGTGGCGCTCCGATCTTTCACAGCCGCACGCCAGAGCCCGTGCAGAAGTCCTGCGACAGCTGCACACTGAGACACACGGTCGCACACCCCAGTCGGGGGCACCACCCAGCGACACAGTAACTGCCTGCTCACACCTCAGCAGGGGGCCCAGCAGGAGGAGCTGACCCATGAGGCTCCAGACTGTATGGTCCCATTGCCATGACCTTCGTGAGAGTCAGGGAGGTCAGAGGAGTGGTTGCTGGGGGGGAGAGAGGCGGACAGGGTGGGAGGGGCGGGTGTGTGGCTGTAGAAGGGGACACAAAGGATCGGGTGGGGGCAGCCGTGGCTCTGCCAGCGTCTACATCCTGGTTTCAACCTGGCCTGCAGTTGAGAGAGACGGCACCGTCGGGGCAAAGTGGGCAAAGGGCAGGTGGAGTCTCTCTGACAACTGTGTGCAAATGCAGAGCCTCCGAGTCGAAAATGAAATCAGAACTCTGCGGACGGAGGCAGAATCAGGGAGACGAGTCCGTCCGTGGGTCAGGTCTGGCACGGGCCCTGGAACTGTGACGTCACGCTGGCCGCAGTCAAGACGACCTGGGGACCCGCAGGCTTCCTGGAGTTCTTGACAGTTTTCTGCCAAGTGCTGAAGACGCCTCTTCTCTCAGTGCCGAGCGCTGGGGAGGGGAGACGTCCGCGTCCCCCAGACGGCGTTCGGGTTTGGGGTGCTTACTCCAGGCTCTCCAGCATAAGGCCGTCTTTGAATGCACTTTTAAAAATGCACTTGTATTTTCCCCATTACCACTTAGTCCCCTTGTACCCCCACCGCCAGCAGTCACCACACGGTGTCCGTGTCACGGGTCCTTTTTCCTCAGTCCCCCCACCCCTGACACCCACCACCCTGCCAGCTGTCACCTGCTCTCCATCCAGGAGTCCGCCCCCCGTCCATTGTTAGTTTGCTCGTCAGATTCCACGGCCTGTGGAGCTCAGGAAGGGCTGGAGCAGGAAGTGGCAGCCTCTCTTCTCGTTTGGAGACTGGCTGCTCACATCCAAAGCCACGCAGGTCGGTGCCACACACGCTTGGCCACCCGCCCGCCCCATAGACGACTCAGTTCACTTCCTGTGTCCCATCCGAGTGTTGCTGCAGCTGCTCCGGGAGCAGTGGAGGCTCGGCAGTTTTGCCCACAGGCCTCTCTCACCCACGTCGTCGTTGTCTGCGCACATGCGGCTCCACAGAGCAGGGGCCCCGGACGTGAGCCCGCGTCACCTGTGTGTGGGCTGGGCATGTGGGGCCCCCCGGGAAGTGCCAGAGGTGACCTCACCAAGAGATACGTGGTCTCCGTGTCAGGGGTCGAAGGCGGACTAGGCAGAAACGGTCAGAAAGCGATTCCCTGCTGACCACGTCGCCCACTTCCTCAGTGTCCGGAGGTCACGGGGAGCCCTCCTGCCTGGACGCCCTGGGGCACGGTCCCCACTGGGAGCCCGAATGGCGGTGGTCGCCCTGCCACACGTGCTCTGAAGTACACGCTTCAGCCCCAGGTCTCTGGGCGCGTGGGGGTCTGGGACACATGGACGGCCCCGGAGTGCCTGCTGTTCCCACCCGGAGACGACGCACTGGACACGTGAACAACAGAGAGAAGGTTGGGAGGCCCCGTGGAAGACCCAGGGTTGGAGTGTGACAGCCGGGTGCAGTTCTCAGCCCAGTCACCGAGGGCTGTGTGACCGTGAGCCCGGGGTCCAAGGGCTGTGTCACAGGTCACAGTGCTGATGGCACCAGCCGCTCTGGCTCTTCCCTGGCACGTCCTTGGGGGCGGGGAGACGTGGGCCTTCCAGCCAGCGTGGCCCCTTGAGCAAAGGGAGATACCAGCTCCCATCCTCCTCTGCTGGGGAGAGGAGACAGTTGTGGCGGCCCAGGGCACCCTGTGGGGCCATGACGAGGCGGGGGGGACGGTGCTGGCTCTTCCCCAATCCCCTGGAGAGCAGGCATGAGGCGGGGGGTACATGAGGGCCCACTGCTGCTGGACAGATGGACGTGTCTGTCCCCACGGAAAAGCCCAGAAATCTCTGCCTCTTGAGATGCAGAAACTTTTTCACTTAAGAAGTGAATTTCAAAGGTTTCGTCTATTGGATGCTTTATAAGTTTCAATAAGATGGCATATGCCATTTATACCTCAATAGAACTGGAAAAGCTCAAAATCAGAAACACAGGAATAAGTAAGTACAAAGTAATGAGAGAGTACACGTCTTTACCCCAAACATCCTGTGAAATGGGATCAAAAGGTTTCTTGCTCCTTGAGCAGAAAAAGCTGCCTCCGACGGGGCTGAGATGAAAGATGCTGAGAGCGGGGTGGAGGGCTGCCTCTCCAGGGCTTCCCCGCACCTGGGTGCCCTGTCTCCAACTGGATACTCTTTTGATTGATACTCTTCAAAATCTTCAGTCCAATAGTGAAGCCACTTAGACATCAGAGGGATGCCCATGGCGCCCGCTCAGAGCAACACTGTTCAGAATCCTTGCAAATGACTGACGTGGCAAAGCGCTGAAGGAACCGGCAGAGGAAAGAAGAAACTTTCCCCGGCACCCCAGCTAATCTGCAGGGCCTCAAGTGAGTAAATTTATCTTCCACAGACCAGATAAGAGGCCTTTGAAACCTTGGAACTCGCTCTTCTTTGTCTCCATAAATCCATCCTTGTGTTGGACGCAAAGTCTGTCCATCCCGGTCAGTCGGTGGTGCCCCCGGCCCTCGGCGCCCTCCCGGTCGGGCCGGCCTGTCGGGCCTGCTGATGGCCAGCCCAGCGCGGCTCTGCCTCTGCAGACCGTGCAAGGGTCCAGAGTTTAGTTCAGTTTACGATGCTGGCTCACTAGTTTCTATATTTCAAGTTTTTAGAATGTTTTCTAAAAAAAAACAGTGGTCTTGAGAAATCACTGAGGGATATCCATCAGTGTAGCAACATAATATGAAAAAGTCAACCCTGGCTGGTGTAGCTCAGTGGATTTGAGCTCAGGCCTGTGAACCAGACAATTGTGGTTCGATTCCCAGTCAGGGCACATGCCTGGGTTGCAGGCCGGTTCCCTGAAGGCCAGTTCCCAGCAGGGGACGCACGAAGGGCAACCACACATTGATGTTTCTCTCTCTCTCTCTCCTTCCCTTCCCCTCTAAAAATAAATAAATAAATTTGAAAAAAAGAAAGAAAAAGTCAAACAAAATTACTGGGCTTTTATCCCAAGCACATTCAAAAGCCTAAACGATGTGGGAAACATTCTCAAGCTTCTTGAATGCAAACCCGTCGGCACGATCGGCATGTTCTGGAGACGGGGAGGAGGCGAAGTCGCGGCCGTGACTGCGGTCCGTCCCCAGCGGGGGCCACTGCCCTACGCGGGTGAAGTGCAGAAGGCAGGCCTGGAGCGGTGCAGACACCTGAAGTCGGGCCACACACCTGACTGCGTTTTAAACGGCAGTTGCTCTTTCTCGGCTGTGACCCTCTCCTTCCTCAGCTGACAGGCGTGTTCTCCGTGGTCTCCATCCTCCCACACGCGCCACACGCCAGCCACACGGAGCAGCCGGCGGGACAGAAACGGACCTTCCTTTGAGGTCGCCTGGGTTTACTCGCTTCAGAGCTCGCCCCGCTGCCGGAAAGGACTCCCTCCCGATGAGCCACTCCGGGTGGGGCCTCCCTGGTGAGGACGGAGGTCCGTCCAGGCCGAGCTCTTCTCGCCCCTGTGCTGTCCAGATCCTGAGCCCCAAGGAGTGCGCTCAGCACACAGTAGGTGTTGACTTTCTTAATACATTCAAGGCACAGGACACGCTGGGAACATTACCTCATGTAAGTCTCAAAGTGATCTTGAAATGTAACCACTACCATCCCCCTTTCACGGTGAAAATCAAGGAACGAGGGGACGAGTCTCGAACCGAGCAGTGGAGAGGAGGTCTGAACTGAGGCCTGCCGTGCGTTCTGCTGGGGGCCGTGTCCCTGACGTGGGCTGCATTCGCAAACAGGACGACCATCACGGGCATCAAACCGAGCGGCAGGAAGTAAGAAACGGGGTGCTAGAGTGGAAGCCAGCAGCCCCCGGATGCCCCCTCTAATCCAGCCCACCTGAGAGATAAGGTCTCCACTCAGGGCTCCGATGCCCCCTTCTTTGGGGACAGCTGCCTGCTCAGGTGGCACCAAGCACACTCTTGTCCTCTCCGTCTCAGCCGCTGACCGCGGACCGTGCACGGCTCCCTGCAAACTTCCACTACGGTTTGCCTCTGACAAAGGCCGTGTGGGATACATTCCCTAAGACCCAGCTGGGTGCCGAGAGCCCCTGGAGCTGAGAGACCGCAGAACTCGCTCCCCGAGCCCCGGGTGCCCTCGGACTTTACTCCCCCTGCGGCTTGATTCCAATCTCCTTGGACTCTCAGCGTGTCTGACCCCCTTGGTGTGAATCCCACCGCCAGTTGGAGCAAACACCGTGGTTATCTGTTGCCTGTAACTGACAGGGGGCTAGTTTTGAAAAATGTTAAAGATACTTAGTTAATGCCTAGTATAGCTGGTCAGCGATATATTAGGTTTTTGAATGTCATTAACCACATTAAATGCAGAAGGAGGATAATAGAATTTTTTTTTCACTATAAAATTCCTGCTACTTGTTCCAACAGCCAATAGGTGGGGTTACCTCTTTTGAAAAACGAATAGAGGAAACACTCATACAGTGAATTTCTCAAAGTAATGAGGCATATTAAACTCACACGGCATTCCAGATTTCTTCATTTAACCTCACCAAAATTACCTTATTAAAATGACCTAAGCCTTTTGAACTAAAATAATGGGAATTTCTCGTGACATCCAAGCAGATAGTGATGCTGTGATGTCCCTCTGCAAACGGGTGGCACTTCTTCTAGCAGTTCGATGTCCCGGGGAGTCACGGAAGCTGTTCCGCCTATTTCTGCAACACACGTAGTGAAATCCAGCCCCGGCACACCCCCCGGTCTCTTCTTCCCCATTGCGCACACCTTCCCAACACGCCACCGGCTGCCTCGGCTCCGTCCCCTTTTCTTCTTCACTGTCCACCCCCACCTTCCCCCCAGAGCTAGTTTGCAAGGCCAGGCCATGTTCACTCTGCAAGGCCTTCCTGAGACTCCTCCTCCTCCTCCTCCTCCTCCTCATCATCAAGTGCGGTCTGTGCACGTTCTGTCTGAGCCCCACGAGCAGAGGGGTCTCTCCTTCCACTCCGGGTCTCACCGTGAGAGTCCCGCCGGTGCTCTCGTGACCTGCTCTAGCCGTGATTTCCGGTTTGCTGCCCAGAGTCACCTGGGATCCCAGTGCTGTGCGTACGGCCAGGGCCACGTCTCATCTATAACGGTGAGAGTGTGTTCAGCATTCGGACGGTTTCTCATTGAAAACCGACATTCGGTACATAATTGTAAACTAAACTTTCAGTTCGGAAAAATGCGAGGAATACTGGAAGTGGTCTGAAGATAAAGAATTTGAAAATCATCACAATACTCTTCACTGTAATAACACAATTAACTGTCCGTAACTCCTATAGAGTACGGGAGCCTCTATGGTTTAGGTGCACAGTGGTTCTTTATTTATGGTTTTTACTTTTTAATTTATGGTTTTTTAAATTTGCTAAGAGTTTTTCAAAGTAGTTTCACCAATTTCCGTCCCAAACGGCAGCAGGCGAGAGCCCCGGTTGCTGCAAACCCCACCAGCACCTCCCACTCCCACACCGTGTTGACACGTGTGAACGCCAACCCGCACACGCCTGCAAGGGAGCCGCCCGCTCGGGCTCCGCTCCGCACCTGGCGACACCTCCGCGCCATCCACCTGCTTCCAGGAAGAGATGAGCTCACGCTGAATGAAGAGGTGCATTTCCAGAAGGCAGAGGACAAAAAGCAATAAAAAGGGACATATTCTAAAGTATCTTTCATTATTGGAGAATACAATTCTCCAATTTTCAAAGAGCAAAAATTAATATCTAATTCCAAACTGTGTCACCAATCAAATCCCCCCCTGCAGGTATGTCAGGTGCCAGCACTGATCTACGTTTGGTTTTCAGAGGAACATTCCGACTGTGGTTTAGACAAAATAACAGCCGACGGTTTCCTGTTTTGTTGGGGTGACGTGAAGCACTCTTTTTGTGTGTAACTCCAAACTCGAAAGTCAGTCTTCAGAACTGCACTTACACACACGCGGCCTAGGGAACAGCTCTGTTTGCCTTTCAGTGTAAAAGACCTTTGTTCTTGAGCAGTCACACACGCGCACACACGCACAGACACACCTTGAAACTGAGCTCCAGCCAGGCCCCCTGCCATCTGTCCCTGGGACAGACCAGGAGTGTGACGGGCTCTGCCATGGACACCGGCCGTCTGCAGCCCTGGTGGCAGCGGTGAAGCTCCGAGGCCCTGGCGGGAAGGCGCTCACACGCCCCTGCTCAGGTGGCCCCGCGTGGGAGTGTCAGCGGCTCCAAAGCTACAAGGAAGGGAGGCCTTGGTTACACGCGGAGAAGTTTCCTTTTCAAGCAGAGAATGTTGCAAGTGTGTAAGCCCTTACACACAGGTGATGCCCAGCTGCGCACACTTTGGCATTGTGCATTTCTGGAAAAACTGTGAGATTTTTGTAGATATCAATCAGTAAACGGGTTGTGAAAAGTTATGTTCAACAAATATAGAAATTTACTGTTATATTAATTAGATAACTTTAGTTCTTTAGAACTAACACAACACTACTCCCAGTAAGTTTAACCACAGAACTGAAACAGGCCCCTAAGCTGAATTACTAAATGGAGCATTTATGATATGTAGCTAGCCTAAGCAGAATGTGCTAGAAAAAAATCAGAGTATGACTTCATGAAATGTTCCAAGGCAAGAGTTATTTCTACAAATCACAGAATGAACTATTAGTTTTCTCTGTTAAAAACACATGAGGATATTTAATTGGTTTAAGTTGTAAAAAAAGACTCACACAAAAGCCACCCATTAACTGACTCACTAACTAACAGGCACATTTCCCGCAGGCACTTTTCCATGTCTAGTAGCTCATTCGGTGTTACAAAAATGCCTGGTGCTCCTCAAACTCATCAAAGTCACTAGTTAGGAATGTGTTCGACGTCACCGACTGTTCCTCACAACGCGAACCCGTCTCTCCTGTCACCCAGCACCACGGACCCGCTGCAGCACCTGCGGCTGCGACCAGCCCGCTCTCTGACCCTGGGCCCCGCGTCCAGTGGATGAGACAGTGGGCACCACGGTGCCCGCCTGCTCTTCCGGGCCCGCGGCCACCAGCCTGAGCCCTCCCGGCAGCGCCTAGACCTCCACTCCGGATCCTGCCTCCTGGCTCCATGTCCCACCGCACGGCATCCGCCGCCTGAGAGCTGCGTGGGAAAAGGCCGAGCCGCAGGCCGTGTCTGCCATGTCCGTGGGAGATGACGACGATGACACGCCAGCAAATGTTTTCCCCTCGAGACTAAATGGCCTTGGTGTGAATTTGGTGTGAAAAGTTGCAGCTTCTCATCTGAAGGTTTTCAAAGGCTTGCAGAAGTTCCGTTTGCACGAACTTTTACAGGGCAGTGCGCTCCACTCGTGCCTGGGTATTGATCAAGTGACTGTTCGTGTCCTTTGGACAACGGGCCAAACTCTGCTCAAGGGTCCGGGAAATGGGCAGGACACAGCCCCGAGCGGAGGCTGACGTCTGGGGGCGCTCGCACCGCCCTGTACAGGTGCCCGTCCTGACCGGCAGTGACGCGTGAGCCCTGGGAAGGACCCCCCGGCCTCCCCGAGGGACCGCCTCCCTCCACCGTTCCGTCGATTAGCGGTGAAACCACAACCAGAGCCCCCGACTCAGAAACAGACTCTTTGCTTCGAGTTTCACTTTATCACATTTAACAGCAATTCTGAAATTTTTAATGGCTTTTCCTTAAACTGGAGGCCAAGGCAAGTGGACTTATTTGTATATATTCTGGAAGTAAAGTAAACAGCACTCTGCTTCCCAGAACTCCCCGATCCCACGTCTCCTGAAGGAACCCAAGGGTTGCTGAACTTGAGCTATTTATGGGAAAAATTATGTTTTCTCTTCTTTTCTCCATCTCTATCCACCTCTAGCTATTCTTCTTTCCATCTCTTTGTTTCTGCATCGTTTAACATGTAATAAAGTCCATTCTCACAAATGAATAAAACTCAAAATACAATGACCTTGTGAGAAATCTCATCCAAGGCCGTTCCAGCCAGGCAGTAACCAGGAGCTGCCGCATCGTCCTCAGAGAACTCCATCCGGCAAAGCGCGGCACTGCGCCGGTCACTTTCCTCTCCACGGGGAGACCGCACTCACACCAAGTGTCGCAGTCGCACTTCAGGTTTTCATTCGGTTTACGTTTAGACCCTAAGATGGTGACAGGTGACTGTCCCTGCCTCTTAGGGTGATCGCAGGAACTGAACAAGACAAGGAAGCCAAGTGCCAAGCTCAGAGTCTGGGACATACTTAGTAGGGTATCAAAATAAACAGTGCTTTCTGCTTTATAATAGCAGCCTTTCAATTCGATAAAAGTAGGAAACTCTGCTTCATTGAAATGTAGTAAAACATAAAAATAGATGGAAAACAATATAACCTATTTCAAATTACTTTCTCTAGGCTACTCAGGAATTCAAAAGAAACAGATGAAACACAAACATAAAAAGAAAGAAACGAATGCCCTGAGTACTTGGAAGAAATGAGACAGGTTAGGATAAGCTCCAAGTTTGTCACTGAAAGCTCAGGCCACCTGTCATTTTCAGAGCCAGAACGTAATCGGGGGACAGTCAGACACTCGGGGAGCACCCAGGTGTGCTCCCTGTTTGGCAGCTCTGTTTTTAACCGGGCATTCAACACGTGTACGTTACTGATCGCTGCTGTGTACCAGGCGCTGGGACGATTGTCAGTGGGCATACGAGTTAACGAGAAACTCTCTTTGTCCTCAGGGAATGACCAATCGATCCTGTGGTGAAGCCCCAGGTGGTGGATGAAACCTGAGAGGCGTGAGCAGCACAGGCGCGCAGGGTGGGGGGGGCGCGGCTCGGGCTCCTGAGGGCAGATGGAGAAGGTGGGTCTGGGCCTCGCTCGAGGAGGAACTGGCGGTGGGGGTTGTGTGACGGGGGCGGGGGGGGGGAGGGCCGTACTCCAGGCAGGGGCAGGCAGAGGGACGGGCTGAGAAGGGGACGGGACTGCGTCTCTAGTGCAGGCCCGTGGACGGGCGGGAACTCGGGGCGATCCCAGTGGGGGTGTAATCGTCCTTCCTTCCAACGCCCCTGCTTTCTCATGGGAGTGAGAGGTGCTCAGAGGTGTTCCAGCCACATGCAAAAGTTCCTAAAGGCAATTTACTACCCATCTCGATACAAATTATTAAACAAGCAAAGTGGAAGTGACTGAAAAGATGGCCAGGGTGGGCTTCGAGGGGCGGGAGGGGTGAAAGCAGGGGAGGCACGCTTGACAGAGGCGGCGGTCTTGGAGTAAACGGGAAGGGGCCTTCAGGGAGATAAGACGAACTCAGAGGCCTACACCATCCGACCTCAGGACTTACTGTAAGCCACAGTTACTGAGACAGCAGGATGCTGGCCGAAGAATGAACAAACCGATCCATGGTAGCAGTGAGAGACCCCAGAAATAGACCTGTGTGAGCCCCGCCAGCTGATCGCTGAGAATGGAGCAAAGGCAGCCTGTTCAGCAAAAAGTGCTGGACAACTGGACAGCCAAAGAGGGAAAAAAAGTAAAGCTAGACACCGACCCGACACCCTTCACGACAATTAGCTCTATGTGCCGTGGGTCACAGGCCTGCATTTAAAATGCAAAACTGGAAGACCCCCTGGAGACGGCACAGCAAACGGTCCCCACGGCCGGCACGGTGACGGCGTTTCTGATGGAGCAACGAAGGCATAGTCCGCGGAAGGAATCGCTGAGGAGCTGGGCGTCATCACCATCGGAAATGCTGCTCCACGGAAGACAGTTCCAGGAGAAGAGAAGCCACGCGGGAAAAAGGATCCGCAAATGCCGCATCTGATAAAGGACTATCACCCAGAATTTACACAGGATTCTTAAAACTCGACAATGAAAAAACAATCCAATTAAAAAAGGTCCTGACCCCTCACCGAACGAGACGCACGGAGGGCAACCAAGCGTTTGAAAGGCACTCGACCCCACGTGTCTACGCCAATGTTAAGAGGAGGTGCTGTTGGATTGAGCATAGGCCTTCGAACCAGACAATCGCGGTTCGATTCCCAGTCAGGGCACATGCCTGAGTTGCAGACCAGTTCCCAGCAGGGGACGAACGAAAGGCAACCATACATTGATGTTTCTCTCCCTCTCTCCTTCCAAAGATAAATAAATAAAATATTTAAAAAAAAAAAGAGGAGGTGCTGTTACACGCCTGCTGGAGCGGCCAAAATCCGAAGGCTGACAGCAGCGGATACAGAGAGGACCCAGAGCGACAGGAACTCCTCGCTGATGGCAATGCAAAGTGGAACAGCCACTCTGCACGACAGGCGGCCTGGCGGTTTCCCTCGAAACCGAGCACACTCCTACTGTGCAATCCGGCAGCCGCACTGCTCGGTGTTTGCCCGAACGGGTTGAAGTCTGTGTGCACACAAACCCGGACACGGAGGTTCCCAGTGGCTTCATGTGCAGCCCCCAGGACTGGGGAACAGCAGCAGAGGCGGCCCCAGCGGGTGAACACACACACGAACTGTGGCCCGTCCAGACGACGGAGCGTCATCAGTGCTGGAAGACATGAGCTGGCACTCTGCGAAAGGACAGAGAGGAGACTTAAATCCATGTTGCCAAGTGAAGCGAGCCGGCCCTCAAGGGCCACCGCAAACTGCAGGCTCCGGCTGCACGCGCTCCGAAAGGCGCACAGCTGCAGAGTCAGCGAGAAGGGGAGCGGCTGCCGGGGGCGGGGGTGGGGGCAGGCAGGACATGGAAGGCTTGTAAGGCAAACTGACCGTGTTTGAATATCCTGTGAAGGAACTGATACTTAAGTAATTTAGTGATAAATTAATTTGCTAGAAGAGGATAATATATAATATATTGAACTGAATATGTGATTAGATTAGAATTTTTTTCTAGCGCTATCTAGATGAAAAGAGAATATCATCTTAAAAATAGAACCTTAACTAAGGTCATACTTAAATATATATCTTCTTTTTGACCCGAATAAAAGTTAATTTTATTAACTGTGCAAAATGCACTTCAAAAGCATTACCACCTTCAAACCTCCTCTCCTCACCTACTTCACGTGTATCTGGGCAGACACACTCCGAGTATATGACAATATTTAGGTATTTAACTATAAGGATCGAAGCTGAAGACCGAATATCGGTACACAGGAATGGAGAATAACTTGAAAATCCATAAATCGCATTATTTGTGGTTCCACTGTAAAAAGAAGTCATCACTTTCAACATGACCTATGCCTCCATTCAAAATGTTATGATGATCTCCAGTGACGGCAGACGAAATGACAAGGGCCCAGACGCAGGCAGAGGAACACAGGAGGGTGAGCCCAGCGCTTGCCGCTTCAGGGTCTCCTGATTCCTTCAGGGGCCGTGACGGGCAGTGCCAGACACCAGAGCAGTGGGCTTCGGGCAAGGCGGAAGGCAGGCAGGTTGGTGGTGGTTACACAGGTATCGCTTTGGCACAACTCGCTGAGCAATGCATTAGTGCTTTGTGCGCCTCTGTGTGTGTGTGTTACACTTCAAAGTAAAAACAACCATATTGAGAAATCTCGATGCTTCTTGATGTCCTTAAATGCGCTTCGACAGACACACACAGTGAACATCTTCTCCACGCCCGTCGCTGCGGCTGCGCCTTCATCGAGCTGCCAGTCTAGGAAAACCTCGGCGCCGTGAAAGACCTCGGTGCGAAGTTCCCAAAGGGGGAGTCTAAAACGCCCCCTAAAAACGCCATCACCGTGCCGGCCGTGGGGACTGTTTGCTGTGTCATCTCCAGGGAGTCTTCCAGTTTTGCATTTTAAATGCAGGCCTGTGACCCACGGCACATAGAGCTAATTGTCGTGAAGGGTGTTGGGTTGGTGTCTAGCGAAGTACCCGAAGGGGGAGTCCAGTAGACATCCAGAGGTGTGGAGTCAGACTCTCGGACCGCCTGGCCACTTCCTAAAAGCAAGACCCATCACTGCATTCACGAGACAGAGACAGGTTCACGGTTAGAAGACTTTTCACCACTCAGGGTGGAGCTGACAGCGAGGGCTCCCAGGGAGTGCCCCACTCGCCCTCCTCTCTGGGGTCCCCAGGGTGGCCACCCCACCGAAGCCCCTTCAGGGGCGGAAATAACCCCACAGGTCGGGGCGTGGCCACGTCGTTTACGCTAAACAGTGAGTCCCGCCCCAACACAGCACACAGCCCTCGCAGAGAAAATGCGGAAGAGACTTGACGCGGGGAATTTAGAAATCACGGCAATGGGACGAGTGCTTGGTTATTAAGACATTACCTAGTGCTGAAGGTCACAGAACTTCTTGGGCACTTGATCTTTTTCACCAAACGCAGTTCAGCAAAATGAATGAGTCATTTAAATGAAAAATTCCTGCACCACAGGACAACCTTTCCCGGGTTCAAATGTTTCTTGGGGCTCAAGGCTGATTTAGAAAGACAGGAACATTTTATGAAGACAAACTCTATTATAAATTCAGAGAAAACTTTGCTTTGCCAAAACATTTTGTAGTCTAAAAATTAAAGTGTAAATGAGCACACGGGATATTTTCACGATCGCAACGCTACGGCCGAGTCTCTGTTCGCTTTCTGGTACGCTGCAGGAGCCCCCAGTTTTCTCACCAGTCACATTACATCACCTTATTTTTCCATATGTGACTGTTTTTGTTGTTTAATTTTAGAAAAATGTCAGCTTCTTATTTTTCAATTATAATACCCAGAGGGAGTTAGTGAAGCTGAAAATTTCATAATCAAAATCCCTTTTCTCCGACACAACTGAACAATGTTTCTTTCTGTTATATTCTGGGTCCAAATATTATTTCTGGAGAAAAAATAAATTCAAATAATTGCCTTAGATGTTATCAGCAACCGAAACCACGACATGGGAGACTCTCTGACAGCTTTGCTACTTTTTTTTAATCCTTACCAAGGATGTGTTTATTGATTTTTTTTTTTTTTTTTGAGAGAGAGAAAGGAAGAGAGAGAGAGATGGGTTGCCTCCTGTTCGTGCTCCTGGCCGGGGCTCGATCCCTCACAACCTTTCGGCTCCAGCACAACGCACCAACAGAGCCAAATGGCCAGGGTGAGATTTGCTACTTTAAAGATACCAAAACCCCATCTGGCTTTTTGGGTAAACGCTAAAAAACCAGGGCATTGCCTGGAAATGCCAACCGTGAAGAAGGACAACGTGCCTGCCTCTCCCGCATGAGAGTTAAAGTCGCACATCGTACTGATTAGTGTATCACCTGGCAAACCGATACCAGAACAAGGCTGAGTCATGTGGTTTGACGACGCCCTTTTTCTTCCTTTTCTTTTTCTTCACTTGTCTGATAGCAATCTTGCCATTTTCTGGAGCGTTCTCCTTCAGCAGCAGCGACTTGGAGCGGGGCGGGTAAGCGGGTGGACTCCAGAACCACAAGGCCCGGGTGCCAATCACAGCCTCATCGCCTCTCAGCCCCACGCCGCACCTCTGCGTTTGCATCTATGAAGTGGGCACGCTGATGATGTCATCCCGCCTGCCGGGCTGTTGCCACAATGAGTTCATGCACTTAAAGCCCTTAAAGCGCTGTCTGGCGTGCTCGTGATGCTACTTATCGCTCTTACTGTCTGCAACTCCGACTTCATGCCGGTGTAAGAAATAGCCTATCACTCACATTGGTTGTTTTCAAATAAGCATTATTTTCATTATTTATATTAATTTCATCTCACTCATACCTAACAGTTCTTGGGGGAAAATCAATTGATCTGTCAGAAGGGACAGACTATTTTGAAAAACAAATTTATTAAATAAAACCACTTGACTGACCACTTATAAATGAAAGTGATCTTGTTTCAGAAGAGTGAGCAGAGCAGGTAACTTATTATACACTTTCAGGCCCCACTTTGAGTGTCTACTAGAATTCTTCAGGGAGCTATTTATGCAAACAAGAAAAGTTAGGGTTAAATAAAGAAAAAAATAAAAGATACAATGTTGAATCAAATCATACTTGCAATTATAATATGCATCTATTCTAACTTGAAAACGTTTGAAGTATTATCTCTGCAAAAATTTGAAAATTCAAAATTTTCTCGATCATGAATTAACAGCAAGTCTAATTTCTAAATATTAGAAAAAACCATTAGAATGATGTAAAGTTAGTCTTTTCACTTTATACTGGTTTCACTTGTAAAGCTAAAAGTCCTCAGGTTTTAACATTGTATTCTTGTTAGAATCATGAACATTTAAAACATTCCTATTAAATGGAACTAAAAAAAGCAAGTCACAGGATGGCCTTGAAAGCGTAAACTTATCTTTTTCCGAGCGAGGCCCGAGGAGTGTATTAAGCAATGCCAGACGCAGGTGCCGTTTTAAAATAGTTTTGGCACAGCAGCTGGAAAAACCGAGACTCAGAACTGACTGTGTTGCGTCCGCACGGAGCCGGAGCACTTTTGTTTTGCCTAAGTGCACAGATGGCGATCGGATGGATTATTTTAACAAGAATTCCGAGAGAGAACACCAAACTTGGTCCTCTACTAGCTGTACAAACGCCCCGCCTGCTGCTCTCTGAGAGTGACGCCCTTCAGCCCGGCTGGCCCCCCGCTGCCAGCGTTGAGATAAAGCCAGTGCTCCCGTCAGACCGCTGGGCAGCGAGTCTCACTGCAGGCTCTACGCCGTGAAAAAGACAAAGTTTTTATGAAGGCAATAATCCGCTAGGAGTAAAGTTTGGAAAATGCTTAAGAGGAATGTGCACAGCATGAGTACGACCGCTACTGGGACTAACTTCTAAATATAAGTTGCTTGTCATGAAAATACTCTGCAGTCATCAAGACAATGAATGCTTTAAATTAAAAGATACACAAATTTCATTATATATCCTAATCTTACACACTTAAATTTCCACTGTAAGTATTCTCATGAAAGGCGAGACAACCCTTCATCTACTACTCTCTGAAGTCAAGAAAGGAATCTTTTGCGCTGAAAGAGCAGATGAACAAGCACATCCGATTTCACTGTGTCAGAAACAGTCACTACACCTGCATATGTCAAAGATAAAACTTCACAAGAGAAACCAGAGACACGCCCACCCTAAAGCACGCGTTAGCCTCGCCCGGGACATCTGCACCCGCCTCCGTGGACACGCTGCCAGCGCAGACTGGGAAGGGCAGCCGCCGACTGGGCGCTGCGGGGGCCAGGGTCCACGGACGGTCTAAGTTCAGGGCATAACACCTGTGTGGAAACTTTCTGTCTCACACCACAGGCAGTTTGATAAAGGAAGCCACACACGGACCCCCTGAGATTCGTCCTCAAGTCATTTGGCTTTCAGAACCCCACACCACGTGCTCAGGCACCCGTGCTTTCAGAGCCCGGGTGCAGCGGGTGGTCAGCGCAGGGCCTTGACGATCGCTCCAAACGCTGGCCCCAGTGCAACACTGGCCGGAGCTCGCGGCGTCCCCAGGTCTGCGGGGCCGCAGTTCTCCCGGCTCCTCCTCCTCCTCCTCCCCCTCAGGGTTCCTCAGCTCCGGCGCAGGGACAGTGAAAGCTTTCCTGCAGCTGCCTTTGAGCGACAGCCTTAAATTCACCAGAAGAAATAAGAGGCAAAACAACAAAAGAAAAGATGACTTTTCTTCAAGTACCAGAACCAAGGAAAATTCCAACTATACCATTTCCTTGTATATCCAGAGCCCAATCTTTCAAACAATTCCAAAAAGACATTTTCTACACCTGATTTTGATGGAAAGCAAAAGAAGCAAATTTTGATTAACTTATGCTATAAAAACTAAAAAAAAAAAAAGACTCAGGGGACCCTTAGCATTTCCCTGCACCACAGGCCGAGCTCAATTATCCAGTTGCAGGAAGGAAAAGAGGGGCCTCCCTGGAAGGCACCCAGGCTTCCGGCAGAGCCACAGGAGGCCGCACTTCCCCCCAGAGTGACCGTCCTCTGCTGCCAGGCACGCAGCCCAGACCCTGCGGCCGGGCGAAGAGCCGGCCCGGCACTGCCAGGACCCTGATGTGCGAGGGTGGGACACGGATTTGTGTCGGGCAGAGAGGGCGACAGCTCCAGGCACTGAGAGCGACAACATTCCTGCACACGACTGCAAGTGTGTCTGTGAAACAGTTTTTCAAAGCATGAATTTATAGTCATACCATCTCATCACCCTTCAAAACGTGTGATCTTAAAAAAGGGATGCTCTAGTGACGTTTTCAGTCCTCGATTATAAGTCTCCTGCAACATTTGAGGCCCAGTCGGAGAGACGTCTGCCTTTATGAATTCGGGATACAACCAATTTGTATGTGCTCTTGAATCTCAAAGGTTCCGCTTAGATCTTTAAGCTTATTTTTAAACACTGAAACAGGACCAAAGAAATGGAAAAGTCAGTGTAACTAAGGGGTTTTCATGCCTTTTAAGAACAGTGATTGAGTTTTACAATGTCTCTTGAGGAAACTGCTATAATACTGATGAAATGGTAAATCCAGAAACCAAATGCAATTCTGCAAATGCTGAGTGTTTGTGGTCTGAGCAAAGCTCTACAGAGAGACACAGATAAGTCAAACCTGTCCCTTGAGTATCTTAAAACATAATGGGAAGGATAAACCAAAATCTCAGATAACTATAGAAAGTTACAAATAATATGTTATAGAGTATAGAATCACAGAAATGGAGATCACATGGAGGGTTATCCATGGGGAGGGAAAGGGGGGAGAACAGGGGGAAGGTTCCAGGAATGAGAAGCATAAATGGTCAGTACAAAATAGACAGGGGGAGGTGAAGAAGAGTGCGGGAAACGGAGAAGCCAAAGAACTTGTACGTGCGACCCATGGACATGAACTACGGGGGTGGTGCTGGAGGAAAGGGGGTGGGTACAAGGGAATTAAAGGGGAGAAAATTTGGGGCAACTATAATAGCATAATCAACAAAATATACTTTTAAAAAAGTGGATAAAGTCATTAAGAGGTCCAGGCAGGATTTAAGGATGAGCAGAAGGTACAAGAGGAGTTCAGAAGGAAAACAACAATCTTATTATCTACCCTTTTTCCGGAGACTTCAACATCTCACTTAATCTTTACCACTCCCCTGTAAGTCGGTACTTTTGTCCCAAATTCCCAGATGAAGTGAGGCACCAACCCAGTGATTAAACAGCGGGCCCAGCGCCACCCAGTCAGCGAGGTCCCCAGCTCTGCCTGCTCCACAGCCCCCACGGCTGTCAGGGAAGGGGTCCGGAGCACGGCAGCCGGGAGAGGATACTTCCAAACACAGGTTCCGCAGAACAAGCCGGTCTTCTGATGCCCAGGCTTTCTATGAGGAGACGGACAAAGGGGGAGCGAGGCGGGCAGATTAGGTATGTTTGGTCCCTAATTAAAGTAGATCAAATTGGCAGAACTCCCAGTCACAGGGGTGGAATATAAAAGCCCCTCTCTCATATGACTTTGACTCAAAGCCCAGTTAGAACAGAAGAGCTTTTTTTTTTTTTAAATAAGGAAGACATTTCTGATCCTGGTATGGACAGAGTGATATCTTGCCAGGAAACTCCCCCAGAGATAGTAACTGTCACAACCCAGACACGCTGGGTTACCTAAAACGAGCAATTACCCACAGGCCCCAGAGAGCCACCTGTGGCCAGTCTCGCACGCTCTGTGGACATCTGAGTGGGGTTCCAGGGGAATTTCTGTCCCCACTGCTGTGAGGGAGAAGCCAGGTGCTGCTGGCGTGTCCCACACAGGACAGGTGCCAGTGGACAGCCTCATGTCAACCATAGATGCTGAAGAAAGCAGGAAAGCCACCAAGGGAGTGAGCCATTTGGAGATGTCCATGCGGCCTACCCGCGTCTTTCCCCGGCCCTGACCCCCACGCCTGCGGCACAGAGTCAAAGGGACATGGAAGTCGAAGCGAACGAGACGAGACCTCAGACCCGAAACCCTCGGTCTCGGAACTGACAGTTCGCAGGACACATTGACAGCCCGAGTCTGGAGGATGGCGGCAGTGGCGGCAGTGGCGACAGAGGGAAGGGCGGGCAGACCTCGGCACGGGCAGCCGCGGACACCGAGCGGGAGGGACAGAAGGAAACCCACCGTGAGGACAAAACGGGGCCTCGGCTCCCGTCACGTAGTTGAGCTCGGGCCCAACGCGTGCACACGCAGAATTCCAGAGGGAAAGCAGAATGGAATAAAAACTTACTTGCCTAACAAAGGGCTGAACATTTCCCAACTTTGTCGAGACAAAGAACTTCCCAGACGCCCACCATGGCCGACGAGCAGCAAGCAGAACAGACGGAGGCGAGACCTCGCCGGCCTCCCTCAGAAAGGCCTCCGGCCACTCTTCAGGAAATCTGCAAGACAGAGGTGACATCAGTGTCTTCATTTGTCAGATCAGGAAACTAACACACGTAACAAGAACCAGTTAAAATGCTTCTACAAGACTCCGGGCCAGGGAGCGGCCCGCCCACGACGGGTCGCAGCCATCGGGCCGTGGAGGCCCCGCTGCCGCCCCCTTCCTCCGCGGCCTTGCGTCCCTGCCCGCAGCCTGCCACGTGCCCCTGAGCCCCGAGGACGAAAACGAAAGCAGGGGACGGACACATCCTCGAGCACGTTAGAAGACAAGGAGACACCGTGTGCAGGGGAGACTGCTCTGACCCCCACCGAGGCGTGTCTGCTGAAGTGACTAAATTTCGTGCACGGAAGGGGAGCGTGGAAATCCAAACAGAAAAAGCGTCATAAGTGAGTTAGAAAACCTTAGACGGACCTCGGGCTACTGTACATCTGGGAACAGAGTATGTAAGACTCATTCAAAAAACCTGACGAAACCCAGCCAACAAAGCACAAATGAAAACTTAAGTACTCAAAGGGGGAAATTCACAGTAAAACGGACTATTCGTGAGCTCAGAAAATTTTATAATTCCATTAAAATATAGAGTTAAGGTTAAAAAATTGGATATTATGATTAAAATATGAAATATAAGGTAATAAACTGGGGGATCTTAAAATAGTAACGCCAAAATTAGTAATCAATACTTGGAAGCAGGCAAGAGAAAGTCGGAATTGGTGTGGGGGTGTCGGTCAGCCATCCACTGTGCTATGTAACAAGTGAGCTGCTGAAAACCATAAACATTCTCTGCGTCACAGCGTTCGGGGGTCTTACTCATGGAGGAGGGGCACCTAGACCGGGCTGGGAGAGCCACCTGGCTTCCGCCACGCCCCGAGTTCCCATCTCACCTTTCACCACAGGACAGACAGCAGGGCCGGCATCAAGACGGCCTCCCGGGGATTTTCTCTGCCTTCCGTTTCTATGACAGTCATGTCGTGTCTTCAAAGGGGTCCATTTAGAGCGTGAATCTTCTAACTCGCCCCGGGCTTCTCCTCCTCTAGCCTTAGTTCTGGTCTAGAAGTTGCCCTCTCTTCCCTTCCATATGGGTTTTTGAGCAGAAGCTGTGCTCCTACCCACCACTCGCTCAAAGGAGAGGAGCGTGACTTTTAACTGGAAGGCCCCTCTCACAACGGGACGCCCTGCACGGCAGGAAACACAAGGAGTGACTTCCCCCTCTGGGCCCTGCCACAGTCGTCGAGGAGTCTGCCTGGGCGTGGCCCCTGGCCATCGCCGTGTGGCAGGTGGCAGGTGTGGCAGGCCGTCTGCCACTGGGGAAACTGACACACTTCCCCGACTCGGTGACCCGAGAAAACACAGTTTAGTGTAACTGTTAGTTTTATGGGCCGAGAATTCAGGCCAACTCCGGCCAGGTGATTCTTCTGTCCCTTGTAGCATTGACAGAGGCTGGTCTGTGGCAGTCGCCTGGCTGGCTGCTCCTGGGTGTCTAAGACAGCGCTCCTCGTGTGTCTGGCGTCCTGGCTGCTGTGGCTAGAAGCAGGGGCTGGCTGGGGCTATCGGCGTGGCACCTCCCCAGCAGCAGGCTCAGGTGGTGAGGCAGGCAGCTCAGGGCTCCCAGAAAGCGCTCTGGGGGCCCAGGGACAAGGGGCAAGGCTTCTTAGGACCTAGTCTTAAAGGTCCCAGGAGTGTTGTCCAATGTTCTCTTCATTACACAAATCACTACGGGAAGCCCAGAGTCCAGGAAAGGAGGACTGAACCCTGCTCCTTACTGAGAAGAGCAGCCACCTGCTTGCAGCCATGCTGAGTCTCATTCCTGGATTCACAAGAGCCGCACATGAGCGCAGGTGTCACGACGCCAAGTCCAAGTGTTAACCGTGACTGCGCGTCCCGCCTCTTCATCTCCAGGTTGAGATGTGCTCAGACGCTGTTTGGACACGTAACCAAGGTTGCATGTGTGGTTTCCAAGACCACTGTATCAACAGTAAGATCAGACTGTCACACTAATCATCTAACAGCAGTAAATGCCAACTGTTGTGCGTACGTATCAGGAGTTTAGCACAGTCCACGTGAACTACCGTGTAAAGGAAAAAATAGACTTCCAGCCAAGATGGAGGCATAGGTAGACATACTTTGCCTCCTCGCACAACCAAAAGAAGGACAACCACAAATTTAAAAACAAAAAAACAAGCAAAACTGCCAGAAAACCAAACTGCATGGAAGTCCAACGACCAAGAAGTTAAAGAAGAAACATTCACCCAGACCGGTAGGAAGGGCGCAGATGGGCAGCCGGGTGGAGAGGATGCCTGGTAAGGCAGCAAGCAGCTGGTGGTCCTACACTTGCCAATAAACCGGTGGGAACAATTCGGGGGCAAGACAGACCACCAACCCAGGGTTCTAGCATGGGCAAAATGAAGCCTCAAATCCTCTAGCTATAAAAACCTATGGGGGTTGCAGACCAGCAGCAGGAGAAACCCCAGCCTCACAGAAGAGTTCGTTGGAGAGACTCACAAGGTCGTAGAATATGCATAAGCCCCAGAAGGGCCCAGTCTGCACCAGAAGGGAATCAGCACCAGAAGGGCCCAATTTGCTTGTGGGGGTGGAAGAAGGAACTGAAAGTTGGCAGAGAACTGAGCGAGCAGCACTGTTTCCTCTGAGACCCCTCCCCCACAGACAGCACCACAACGCAGTGACCGGGGTTGCCCCGACCTGGCCAACACCTAAGGCTCTGCCCCTTACTGTGTAACAGGTGTGCCAGGACAAAGAGATATGGCTGAAATGAAAGAACAGATCAAAACTCAAAAAAAAGAGAACTAAATGACAAAGAGATAGCCAACCTATCAGATGCAGAGTTCAAAACATTGGTAATCAGGATGCTCACAGAATTGGTTGAGTATGGTCGCAAAATAGAGGAAAAAGTGAAGGCTATGCGAAGTGAAATAAAGAAAAATCTACAGGTAAACAACAGTGAAAGGAGGAAAAAAAGGTCTCAAATCAATGGTTTGGAGCAGGATGAAGAAGTAAACATTTAACCAGAACAGAATAAAGAAACAATAATTGAAAAAAATGAGGAGAGAGTGAGGAACCTGTCAGACAACTTTAAACATTCAAACATCCAAATTACAGGGGTGCCAAAAGTAGAAGAGGAAGACCAAGAAATTGAAAATTTATTTGAACAAATAAGTTAGGAGAACTTCCCCAATCTGGCAAAGGAAACAAACTTCCAGCAAGTCTAGGAAGCTCAGAGAGTCCCAAAGAAGTGGGACCCAAGGAGGAACACACCAAGACGCATCATCATTACAGTACCCAAGATTAAAGAGGAGAGAATCTTAAAAGCAGAAAGAGAAAAGGAGGCAGTTACCTATAAAGGAGTTTCCATCAGACTATTAGCTGATTTCTCAAAAGAAACCTTACAGGCAAGAAGGGGCTGGAAAGAAGTATTGAAAGTCATGAAAGGCAAGGACCTACATCCAAGATGACTCTATCCAGCAAAGCTATCATTTAAAATGAAAGGGCAGATAAAGTGCTTCCCAGATAAGGTCAAGTTAAAGGAATTCATCATCACTAACCCCTTATTATATGAAATGTTAAAGGGACTTATCTAAAAAAAAAGAAAATAAAAAATAGGAACTGTAAAATGACAACAAACTCAAAGCTATCAACTACTGAATCTAAAAAAAAACTCAGCAAACAACTAGAACAGGAACAGAATCACAGAAATAGAGATCATATGGAAGGTTATGAAAAGGGAAGGGGGAATATTGGGGGGAAGGTACAGAAAATAAGTAGCATAAATGGTAGGTACAATATAGACAGGGGACGTTAAGAATAGTATAGGAAATGGAGAAGCCAAAGGACTTATATGTACAACCCATGGACATGAACTAAGGAGTTGGGGGGAATGCTGGTGGGTAGGGGTGCAGGGCAGAGGGGAATAAATGGGAAAAAAATGGGACAATTGTAATAGCATAATCAATAAAATATACTTTAAAAATAGTAGTTATTTTAAAAAGCAAGATTCTCTGAAGCTATAGCTAATCCTTATTAACCGAGGAAAAGATGTAAGTTCTAAATAAATACAAGAGTCAGTGGAAATTCCAGACACAAGGCCAAGAGTGGTCGTTCTAAATAAAATGATCGTCAGACTCTTGATACTTACACACGCGTTACAACATGTTTTGCTCTGTGTTCTCACTGCTAGCAAGATGGCCACGAGGTGCGTGACAGCCGCCTCCCAGCGAGTGTCCCGCCCGAGGCGCCTGGAGCGGTGCTCATGGCGGTGCACTGGCATCGCCCTGCGTCGGACCACAGGCAGCTGCCGGCCCAGCACGTCCAGACTTGGGCAGCCTCAAGTCTCCAGTTTGCAACCTATCATTCACTTGATCTGTATATTCTGCAACCGTTTCCCTTTTCTAAAAGTAACTTTTAAAAGAAATTTCATTTGAATTTATTCCTTTTTAAATCTATAGTATATCTTGCCAGATTAAGGTTAAAACACTGAGAGGCTGAAACTAGAGATCTTGGCATAATCTTTCTTCTTCCTTCAGCCTCTTAATTTTCCTCATCGTCATTGGTACACACCAAGTTAGGACTCACTATACCCAGAGCACTCTGCCAAGGTACCGTGATTTTAAAGATGCAGAAAACAAAGCCCACATTCCAAGGGTTTACAATCTTGTTGAGGTTATGTGACACATTTAGTTAAAATACCAAGGTAGTTTAGGGCTGGATGTCAGAAGGACAGGTGTGGGACCCCTCGAACACCCTTGAACTTGAATGATGTCCTCTGAGAAATCATGAGCAGGGGCATTACTCCTCCCTTTTTGGAGACTGTTCTGGTGTCCGACCCTTTCTCTGTCACCCAGGTGCCTGGGGTCATCATTCAGGACACCCTCAGAGGTAGCTGCCTGCGGGGACTCGCTCTCGGTGGGACAGCCCTCTTGTCTGAGTCCCCAGACGACCATCACTCGAAGGGTTTGCCTCTGATACGAAGGCTTTTGACAGAAGCTAATATTTTGAAAACTAAGAAACTAATGGCAATAGGAGTAAGTGGGACACGGAGAAGCAGAGTGAGGAGAAACACCCCGGGGAGGTTAGAAATGGTGTGGCTGAGGCACGAGAAGGAGCAGGAAAAGTGGGAAAGCCAGTACTATTACAGGAGCAGAAAGTCCCCTCCGGGTCAGTACGGGTCACCGAGTCAGTCTGCAGGGATGTGCAGGGAACAATCGCCAACCCTGGGCACCACTCAGCGGTGGGCCGGGCAGTGCTGCTGACCTTGCCTGGGCTTGCTGGCAAGTTACCTTGGGGATGGCTGGCTGTCGGCTCATCTGGAATGACCTTGGCTGCCCCAGCAGGGACAACCTGGGCTGCGCCATATGCCACTCGCTGTCCAGCAGAGCAGACTGGCACGCTGTCTTCCTGGCAACGGGAGAGGGCAAGGGCGGACAAGCTCAAGGGCACCAGCACTCTGCACATCTCGGCAGAGACAGGAGCACGAAGCCAGCAAGGCCATGAGAGTGCGCGTCGCCCCCCATGACCTGCGGCTCGGAGAAGTTTTGGCGAGGACCCTGGGAAGGGGCTTGATGCCAACTGCATCTTGATCGAAGGGCAGAGATGCCCCAGCTGACACCTAGTGTATCAGCTCTCTGTTGCTGCTGTAACAAATTACCATGAATTTAGGAGCTTAACACATACAACTACGTTAGCATCACCGAATCTTCGAGGCGAGTGCGCCAACGGGCCCCAAAGCAGCCCTGCCTGCGTGGATGGTGGAGTCTCCCAGGACTGTGACCCCCCAGCCCCCACGCCTCCTCCCCTGGGGCAGGAAAGGCGAGAGCTGATCTGGTCCCCACCCCAGCATCAAGTCTTCAGCACCCAGCTGACCCCCTTCTCCCTTCCACTCCTACAGTAGGAGGTGAACACTTCCTGTGTACGGGCCCCCAAACACAGGGGGTCCTGCCAGTCTGCCAGTCCCACAGACAGCCTGACCTCTGTCCCCTTCTGGGACAAGCGAGGGTTTCCAGCTGTGTGAGCGGAGGGCAGCTCCGGGAAGCTGGAGGAAGGGGAGTTCCCCGTAAAGAAAGACTTTTAACAGGAAACTGTGGGATTTCAATGAATGGAAAATGGAAGGCCTTCCAGGCCACTAGCAGAGAGAGAAAGGAGACAGATTTGGATGTGCAAGGCCAACGTAAGACTCGTGTTACTCAGTCACTGTGATTCTTCACGAGGGTCCAGCAGGAGAAGTCGCCTCTAAACCCAACCCCCAGCCCCCGAAATCTTCTTTTACTACCTCTTACCCTCAGAAAGAATGTCTACATTCCTGGGAATTATTTAGATAAAAAATATTTCTTTCCCACTCTCTTCATGTAGGAAGTTTCTGTTTGTTTGGTTTAGAATTTCTGGCCCTGCCTGCGGGGCGGAGCTTCACTCTGCTCCGCTCTGCCCGGGCCGCAGCCGCTCGAGGTCGGTGTCCACGCCTGCCCACCAGGCGGATGCCCCATCTTCCCCTCTTCTCCCCATCGGCACCACTGTGAGCCCCGAATGGCTCTTCCCTCCTCTCTGAAGAGCTGCAAGGAGCAGATGCATCACCTTCCCCCTGAACTTTCCTAGCCATGACCTTGCTGAACAGAGGTCTCCAGGACAGCAGGACGGCAGGGCAGGCCAGGCCTGGGAGAAGCCTGTTTCCACATCGCAGGGACCAGGAAAAGCAAGGGCACAGGCTCACGGGACCTGGGCCGCCAGGACTCCAGGCCTGGCCTCCATCCTCAGGACGCCACACCTCATGACAGTCACCTCGAGGCCGTCTACGGGCAGGCTGGGGAGGGCCGGGGCGCCCCGAGTGCTTGTGTCTCTAGCGCTTGTCCTTCAGCAGAGCCAGGAGGCTGTCTGGAGCCTGACCCCAGAGACCGCTCTGCTGTGGCCCATTTAGGGGCTGTGGTTGGTCTCTGCGGACATATTTTAGTGGAGGGCTGCTCGGGACTTAAATGGCCCTAATCATTTAATGTATCAAAGCGTTCCTGCTCCAAGAAATAGGTTACTCGCTAGTTAAGAAAACAAGCATTACAATTGGTTGACAGAACCCAGCTGGAATTAGTTATGAAAGGTCATAAAAACAGACACATGTTTTTCCAGGGCTTATTAACATGCACAATGTCTATAAATAGTCAAATAATCCTGGTGGTGGGTGATATGGCAGCATGGTGAAGTCTTGCTTGAGAGTCTGTTTAATGTAGAAGGGATTAAATTAACTCGTGCTGAAAAGGCGACTGAATACACACTGATCTGTTACGGAGAAGTCGCCATGGAGGGCTTCGCTCTGTTGTATTTCCATGGCAGTCGCTGGAACACACTTGGATTAAAGAGCGGCCACAGTAATCTGCGGCCGTCTCAGTTGCTAGGATGCAGCGGAATCCTGTTTAAATCTTCCATAAGTGTTTCTCACAGTAAGTGCTACTTAAAATGACACTTAATCTTTGGGACTGCTAACATCTTCTCTTGCTGCTACTGCTGTGGCTTAAGAAACTCATCTAAAGCTGTAAAACGTGGGTAGGAAAAGGAAACAGTGTTGTTTGAAGGTCCACACGTCTTGGGTGCCTTGCCATGGAGAGCGTTGACCTTCACACCGATTCCCAGCACGGTTTACTCTGATTTTACACAGGAGAAACTGAGGGTCCTGGGGGGAAGGTACCTGCCCACTTCTGCGCACGGATGGCCGCGCCCATATCCATGCGCGTGCCTGCCCGCCTCGCCGCTGAGGCTTCCTTCTGTGCCTGCTGGCCTGGAGCGCTCCGAGGCGCAGGCTGTCCTCCGCGCTGAGCCCACCTTCCCACTCGTCCCAGCCGGGCCTTCGCTGACGTCAGGGCCCCGCACCCTGCACCCACCACCCAGCCCTAGCTCAGCACCTTGTCCTTTCCTATGAAGCACCCAAGACATGTATTCACTTGGCTGCTCGTTTAGTCAGTTTTTTGCCTCCTTTAAAATGTCAGCTCAGTGAGGACAGGAAGCGCATCTGTCTTACTCGCTTCTGTGCAGCCAGAGCTCAGCAGAGGCTGGGCCCATAGTAGACAGGTCAGGAGATACTAGTCGATTGTGAATGACGCCCAGCCTTTCTTTATTCACTACATTGCTTCTCATGAACAGTTCATTCTATTAAAGATTGTTTGCTCATTAAGTCCCAAAATAAAAAGGTTAAAGATAAAAATAGTAACAAAATGTCCCAGTAATACAGTGACTTTCTAGCCACTTGTGATTGACTGTTCCTTGTACGGCCCGTTCTGGTTTCTTGCACCCACTTGAAACCAAGACGTCCCAGCCCCCAGTGACACAATGAGTGTGGGCTTATCTGCCCTCTAAAAAGGCCAGCCCGAGACAACCAGGGACGAGCCGCCCCCACGGAGCCATGTGTCCTGTGGAGGGTCCAGAGCACCGTCTGAATCTGATAGGTTGCTTAGCTCCATTTGCTTTAGTTCTTTTTCTGGAGTTTTGATCTGTTCTTTCCATGTATGATGGATAAAAATTCAGAAGGGGTATCTTGGGAGCAAGGAGTCCCATCCCCATAACAGGCCCCCCAGCCCAGGGTTCCAGTGCCAGGAGCATAAGTCCCCTCCTTCTGGCTGCAAACACCACTGGGGATTAAAGTCAGTGGAAGAAACTTCTGGAGTCCCGAGCAGCTCCCCGTGAAGAAGCCACACATGGGCTTACTCGGGCTCACTCCCTCCAGCTCCAGCACCAGGGTAGCAGCGCGGGACAGCTTTCTCCCAGACGGAAAGGTGGGCAGGAGCCCTGGTCCCTTTTCCGAGCCCGCCCCTGTCCCCAGAGCCACACAGCCTGCAGGAGGGTGCTGTATCCGAGACTCCATCAGTCCGGCTAACTAACACTATTTGCCCCGCCCTGGAGATCCCCCGAGACTTTGCTGCACCCAAATTATAGGCCCAACCAAACTGTCTACCATGGTTTTTCCATATGATTGGCTGGTCTCGGCTCATACTCACAACTTCCCAAATCTGATCAAACAAGCAACAGCTGGCCTTAGGAAGTCTCCTGCCCCCATACATCTTGCTAGGTTGCCTCAGGCCTGGCACTAGCAGCAGCCCAGATTCATAGCTAGACTTTGCCTGGGAATCTCCCAGCCCAGCACAAGTAACAGCCATCTCTGATTGCTTTACAGCTCCTGCAGGGTAGCCCAGGGCAGAACACAGGTGGGGGTTGACCTTGGCCTGAATCCCCTGGGAAACCCCAGAGTCTGTGCACTCAGTGGACAGCTACAGACCATGTCAGAGCACCACCACCCTGCCCAGCTGACCCTCCACAGAGGGCGGAGGTGGGTGGTCAGTGGTCACAGCCAGTCCTTGCAGCTGACTGGCCTGGGTAAATCCGTCCCATTGATCTGCCAATAGCAACCAAGGCTCAACTACAAGAGGAGGGTGTACTCAGCCCACAGGAGAGGTGAACCTTGAGTACCCAGCTTGGGTGAGAGGGGAGACTGTACCACTGGAACCTACAGGACACCTGCTACATTAGGCCACACGACCAAGACAGGGAGTCAAAGCAGCTCTACCTGATACATAGAAACAAACACGGGGAGGCTGCCAATGTGAGGAGACAGAGAAACACGGCCCCAATTTACTGTTCTCTCTCACTGAGACACACTGACATGCAACATCATTGTTATAGCCGATCCCTATTTTATAACCTGTGATGGCGCTCCTTGGCTGTGACAGTTTTGCTTATGGCTCTTAGGACACACGTGACACTTAATCCAACTTCCCGAACTGGCATTTCTATTGAGCCTGTTCGCTTTTGCTGAGTTTGCAAACTCTCATGTGACGGAAGGTCCTGGGCCTGGCTGTCTCTGTCACCGAGGCACGTGAGTGACCAAGGACCAGACCTTTCGCCCCTCTTTTACTCGCAATTTCACTCACAGTGCTCTGGCCCAGACGGTGCTATGTGATGCCTGCTGTCTGGCTGGAGGGGTGGGTGGAAGGGGACAGGGACCAGGGCCCGACCTGCAGGGCTGCTCCCTGCAGCACCACTGAGCAGAGACCCCGCAGAGGTCCCAGGACTCTGCTCCTGGCGCCACGCAGACCACTCCCCCAAACAAGGCCTGTCCCTGAGTCCACGCAGACCAGCAGCCGGGCCCTTCGCCAAAGCATGTGAGTAAACAACGATGGCTCCGGACCTGCACTGTGTGTGTGTGACATGCACACACACACATCGGTACATTTGTGGACATACAGAAAACATGCAAACTGTTAACATGAATACTCCTGGAGCAGAGAGGAAGGTTTTGTGGTTTTACTTTATTTATTCATATTACTTGAATTTTCACATACATGTAATCATATTTACATTTAGAACAATTATTGAAAATGAAAAAACGTAATTTTTGCAATGAATGCATTTCTTTGAATACTCAAATTCTACAAGCCGGCAGGATTCTGTCCCCCAACTGTCCCATTCTCCTTTCTGCTGGAATAAATGTTAAAGGAGCTATTTTTGGGCGTTATGCCATGAACTTCATTAGGGGAAGTTACAAAAAATTTCTCTGTGAAAGTCGTTTTATTTAGATCATGAAGGTCGTTCAGGAAACAAGTCGTCAGTCACCCTGTAGCCTGGCGTTTCTGCGCCAGGAATGGAACGCCGGTCTCCCGGGCAGCGGCCGTGTTTAGCTCTTAATGAGTTTGCTAGTTACTTAATGAGTTCTCTGGTTACTAATGATGTTTCCACCGTCACACCGGCTTCAGAAAGCTCAGAGCCCGCTGTCAGCAACCAGACAGACGCTCGCAGCGAGCACTTGTTCAATGCTTTCACCTCTCACTTCCTCTGTTTTGTCGTATTTTCCCTTTTCCACAATTGCTCACTCTTTTATTTTGTATATTTTTGTAAGTTGTCTGAAATCCTTCTTAAAACAAGGCAGGGTATAAATAACTGAAGTCATAAATATGCAAAGCAAACAGTGCCAGGACGCTGACATTTCCATTTATGTCTAAACGTTACTTGTTTCGCTCCAGTCCTAATACCCATAATGCCCTCATTTCCTCTCCACAGCCCTAAAAACACTGTTTTATTAACGTGCTGCCGAGTCTTTGAAATGTTCGGAGGAGCTGGGATGCGAAGGTTTGTTCAGGGCGGAGGCTAAGCTCTGTCACAATCCTCAGTGAGTCCCCAGTGGGAAGTGCCACCAGGCAGACCATGCAGGGGACGGCCAGTCTGTCCCATGTGCCACAGACAACGTGCAGTTCCGGCTGTCGTTGGCACTTCCCACCAGGTCCCAAACTGCGTCATCATCCACTGAGCCCGAGTCCCCTCATCCTCACTGTGCTGTTGCTACCAAGTCCCGCCGACATGTAGAAAGTTAAGGGCCTTGTGAGCAAGAAGGAAGTTGACTTGTGTTTTATAACTACTCAGAGAGAGAAAAATCTAAAATATCCTTTCAGTCTCTTTCCAAAATAAGTCATGATAAAGATGGTTTTATCACACTGTACTAGCTGGGCCTACAGAATAACAAAACACAAAAGGCAGAAAAGAAAACGCTAATAAAACGGGAAGTCGTTTACTCCCAGGCCATAAACTGTGAAGGGCGTCTGCCAAGCCCAGAGACGCAGTCCCGAGCCGGCAGCCCTGCCCCCGGCCCCCTGCAGGCCCTGCCCCCCCCCCGCCCCGCCCCGCACAGCAGGTGACGCTCTGACCACTCTCTGCTCACCTGGGACCAACACAGCAGCACTACTGTCCGCTGCACCTGAAAATAAAACTCATTTGCGCTCTGCAGGCGCGCGGCCCCGCCCACACGGAGTCGCAGGATGGGGACGAGGGGGAGGCCGCTGCCACCTTGGTTTCCTGGGGCGCCTTGGCCCGGACGGAGAGGGGTGTGACCGCAGTTGCAGTGGAAACGGGAGTCCCTTACTGCGAGAACTAAATGAGCACCAACCGGTGGCTCGGCGGCGCTGTGCTGGTTGGTGCGGGCGCAGGTGGCGTGAGGACACGGCTCGCCGCGGACACAGGCAGCTGCCCCGTATCCCTGAGTGCACCGCCCGTACCTTGCATACAGAGGAACAGCAGAAAAGAAGTCACAAGGGACGCCAAACACAGACGCAAACACAAGGAGAGAAGAGACAAGGCCGCGACGGTGACTCGGAGGGAGCACGCGGCACGTCCAGCCGCAGCCCAGGGTTTGGTCGCCCTCCGGCTCCGGAGACCAGCCGGGTGGAGCCGCATTTCCCAGACGAACCCGCGCACGCGTTCCAGGAGGGTCCGGGTCCCACCCACTGAAGTGCGCGCACTGGAAGTCAGGACCGAGGAGGTGGGGAGAGAGCCGGGAACGCGTGTGGCACGGGTCACCGCACGAGGGACCACGCACGTAGTGACCGTCACCCCGCATGGTGGCAGTTTGAGCAAATACCGACTCAACTGTGCCGTCTGCGTAAAACTCATGTAATGCTGTGTACCAATTACACTTCAGTAAATACATACACAAATAAGCAAAACCCCAGAAAATGTTACCCTAAACTTTATGTATGCAATATTTACAGAAATGAATAGAATTTGAACATAAGCTCTTTCAAAAAGCATAAAAGAGGTTGGAGAAGATATTATTATAGCAAAAACCCAAACATGTTATTATGAAAAAGGGCCAGTTAGGAAACAAAAAACAGCCAGTTTTTAAATTTTTCGATTATAATTACTAAAGTTTAATAGAATATTGGGACGATAAAATTAAGATTTACCTACAAAAGCACAATAAATTGGAAAAAATGGGGGTGGGAGGGAGGTAATCCAAATAGAAAAACAGAGAATTCAGATAGTTTAAAACCAGGGTGATACAAATCACAGGAGGAAACCCCCAAAGAAACAGAAATAAAATTAGTGAAGTGATAAAACCACCTCGACGGTGAGGTAAGCGCCTGTGCAGCTGAAAGAACACATGTCGTGCCTTCCCGGGGGCCACGGCAGGGGGACCAGACACAGCAGAGCCCACTCGGGAACAAACCCCGTGGGAATCAAACTTCTCGTCACAAACGCTGGTGCCGAGTCAGATACAGACTCAGAAAATATGTTTCCCGTTGTCCTCTCCTCAGGGGGCTGTAAAAAACTGCAGGGGGTGAAGATGTAAATCAGAAAAGGACAGGAAGTAAGTCCAGAAGGCAAGGAAGGACGCACCAAGCCCAGCCATGAAGATGCCCTGCAAGGAGTCTGGGGAGGGGCAGGGGGGGCCCGGTGAGGCAGAGAGCTTGGAAACAGCCCCTCTCACTGTCCCCAGAGAAGAGTGGCAGGAACTGCACACCAGTGACCCTCTGAGAGCTGTCAGAGCTCCGAGGTCTCTGGGTGGGTCACCACCTCCAGCCCTGGACACGGGCTCAGGACTGCAGTTGCCACCCACCCCCCCAGGCAGTAGCCCCACAGCCAGTGGGTGGCAGGAGCTGGCAGCAGTCACTGTGTGAGCTGCTGGGGGCTGAGTGGGCACTGGTTCAAGTGTTCAGCCCCCCTGGGATCAGTCCTAGAGGAGCCAGCCCATTGTTATGGGTTTTCCTTCCGGGACCAGGAGTGAGTTCCCAAGGTGAAGACCAAAGGAAAAACCCCCACGTTTCGGGCAAGGAGAGGAGAGGGCCAGGGGATTCTCCCCAGAAAAGGCCTGCCCTCCAGGGAAGGCCACCTGGGGGACCTGGGGACAGGCCCTGGTGAGTGCCGCCCCTCTCTAGCCGCCCTGTTTCACAAAAAGGGAGAGAGCAAGGCTGAGAGAGGCTGCCAAAGGCCCACCCTCCCCGAGGGAGCCAAAGCCACCAGCGAAACTGAGATGTGACCAAGCTGAGATGACAGAGTGCTGCACGCCCATCCCCGGCACCTTGCACCCCTCCCGGGACTTCAGCGTGGTGACAGGAGGTGGGCCGCAGCCCAGAGCGCCCCAGATGGACTGGGATGGGGGTTCCTAGGGGAATCCAGAGACAGTGGGGAGGAGGAGAGAAAGGACACCCGAGCAGACCGGGCCCCTGGCTCTCCCAGCTACAGCAGACGTTAGGCACAGCTGGCTCCCAGCGGGATTCACGTGACCCTGCTCCGGTGGCCTGCTACCTTCGTTCCCAGCACCAGGAAGGCCCTGTCCAGCGCTCGACCCAAAATCGCAGAGCAGCTAAAGTGGGACAAAGCGTCTGAAGAAACACAGCGCGCACCGGCACCAGGCGCAACACATGGCAGGTTTGGGAATAAGCAGAGGAAGAGTTTAAAATAACCATGACCAACATCTCATAAGGGCTCTACGCAAAGTAGACAAGAGTCGGTGGTTAGTGAAAGCGGAGAGAGGGGACCTCTGAGAAAACACTAGGACTCAAAAGACAGCAAAAGAAACCAGGGGCACCCCTGCGACGCCTCTGCCGGCTCATGCGGAGCCCGAGGAAAGGAGCAGTGAGCTCACTGTCCTGTCCACAGAAATGCCCCAGAGACAAAAGCAAGCAAACAAAAACCAAATGAAGAAAAACCAGAATAGTGTATGCGACAATTACAAGAGCTGCGATGTATATGAAATTGGAATACTATGCAAAGGAGAGAAATGTAAGAAATATTATATCCAAAGTAATAGTGGCTGAAGACGCTCCCGAGCTAATGACACAGCCTCCCCATCCACCCAGCAGCTGCAGAGAACACCGAGCAGGATAAATACTAAATATTCCACTCCCAGTCCATCATATTCCAAGGAAAAAAAAGGATGAAGAGAGTATCTTGAGAGAAGCCAGAGAATAAATGCTCCTTGTGAAGAGAAGCCGCAGAACTCTTTCCTCCTATCAACTCCCTTCTCCAACAGATTTTCTCCAATTTCCCCATTTCTGTGTGCACAGACCCGATGGCAGAGGGGACCCGGGCCGTCTGGCCGCCTGGCCGCGAGGCATGGAGGGTCCGTCTCTCTCGAGAATGTGCAGGTGTTTCGTGTCTCTTGTGCTCCAGGCTTCAGTCCAAATACTAAGGAAACAGAAAAATTCCTACCAAATATTCAATGAACACATTTATGTAGTTATTAGGACGTGATATTTAATATTTTTCTATGCTTGTTGCCCTCCGACATTCAGGCCCATGTAGGCAGACCAGTGGGCTCTGTGCCCTCAGAACAGGATAAGGCGGGAATTCGCAGCACGAGAGAGTCGGGCTGCTGCTCAGCAGCGGAAGCCCCAGTGCGAGGCAAACATCTGATGAGGAGAAATGACCGGGTGGGGCCACGCGGACAACCAGAGAGTCAGCGAGGATGGGGGAGGGGCGCTGGTCCAGAAAGAGGGCTGTGGCCAGACAGGACGCCCCGCCGCCCCCTTAATCCTCACTCAGCCTCCCAGCGAGCCTAGACCGTCAGGGCCACGAGAGCTCTGGGCAGAAGCCAAGGGCAGGCACAGAAGTTGGAGTCAGATAGCCTCACAGCCAGAGGCTCTGACCAGCAATTTGGACTTGACCGTGTCTACCTGATTTCCGTGGAAAATGTCTGGAAGATCACATGAGAAATGGCTCACATGGCTTATCTCCTGGGAGCAGGACAGGAAATCAGTAGGGGGAACAAGAACTTCAACTTCTCCCTTTAAAACTTCCACAGTGTTCACATGTTTTTGGAATTCATTTATTTATTCAACAAAGTATCATTTATTTTTAGGAAAGCAAAGTTAACACTCCACAGAGAGTGCGGAACACTTAAGCAAATGTAATCGGTTGTGTGAGAATGTCTAGAAAAGGAAAAGGGAGAAAACCGAGTGAGGAAGAGGAGGGACGGAGAAGGCGAGCGCGAGGTGAGACCCAGAGTCGGCAAAGGCGGGGAGAGGCGTCGACCGCTCGTGCGGCGGCAGGTCGGGCTTCGTGGAGGTGTCCACAGCCGCCACGCGGCTAGAACACACCGAGAACAAGCCCCAAATGAGACACGGGCCAGGTAAGGGACCATAAGGGCTAAGGGGCAAGGACAAGTTCATGTTTCCACAGGAGACAAGAAGCCTCGTGGACAACTGCAGCCACCTCCAAACAAGTGACAGTTCGTCAAGTGGCAGAAAGACTAGACTCAAATTTTGCCTGGGGAATAAATATTTGAGACTAAAGAGTGAGTTAAAAGGAAGCAGATTATATAGAGTTTCCTTAGATTGGTTACATTCACTACAAAGCAGTCCTGGACACCCTGAGGAGCGAAGCCTCAGGAGATTGGGACCCGTCCATGCCTCCACTTTGCTTTGGCCTTCACGGCAAAGCAGCTGGGTGCGCGTAGGTGGAACCTACGTGGAAACCCACTCCCTGAGAAGCCACGGCGAGCCCAGCACTGAGGGGCAGGCCTCCCTGAAGAGGCGGAGCTGGCTGCTTCTGCCTGTTGTGGGAATGAGGAAGACGCAGCTACCCCGGCTCACGGCTGCCAGCGTGGTGTCCAGGACTCAGCAAGAAAGCGTCCGCAGACGGGGCGTCCAAACGGACTGCACGGACAGAGCGCGAGGAGGCCTGGGGAAGCGCGAAGACGGACCCGATCCGCCCACGACTCGGCCGCGGGCCAGACTCCCGACTCCCTTCACACATCTCTTCTGATGCCGCCCGTCGCGCGTCCACCGAGAGCAACGGCCAGCTGACTCGGAGCATCGGCCCCACACACGTGTGCTGTGTCGGCACAGGCTCCTGGGCCCGGAGGTCTGACGGCCAAGAGGCGTTCGCCGAGCATGACGATCACGTGTCAGCAGCCTTTCAGACGGCAGAGTGGCAGCCGAGGACGCTCCGCATCTCGGTGCTCTTCCAAACATCGTCCCCAGGAAACGAACACTTCCCACGATCTCACATGCAGGAGGGAATTCCTAAATGACAGCTGTTGTTCTCAGTCCAAAACCAAGACAGCATGCGCTGTTTAACAACCTGGAGGCTAGAATATTAAATTGATGGAACAGACAGAAACTGCTGATAGATGCAAACCAAACTGGGAGTGGTTACCTTATTAGGTGCTTGCAAGGAATGTTTAGCAACTTCATAGTAAAGATCCTTCCTAAAACAAGAAGGACCCGTCACACCCATCTGTGGTGGAATAAACAGGAATTCGGAGACTGAGTTCAGTGTTTCCAGAGCCGGGGCAGCATCGAGAATCCGGCGCAGGGTCACAAGACTGAGGAGGCAGCACTGGCACCGTGCGGCCCTGGACGACCGTGTGACGCGTCCTCCTGTACCATCAGCTCATGTCATTCTCACAAGGACAGTCTTCTTCTGCCCTGTCTCTCCTGAGCGCCCTCTTCAGGTGAGAGGCGTGGAGACTGAAGTTGCTGTCCAGCCCACCCAACGGAGCCAAGTGGCTGACCCAGAATGCAGCAGGGTTTGACCTCGGACCTGTAAACAGGCACCTTGGAACAGTGCCTCTCTCTCTGAAACACTGTTTCTGTCATTAGCAAGCTCTGTGACGACAGACAAATTGATTCATTTCTCTGGATCTCAGTTCCCTCCCGGGTAACACTCTGTTACTGAGTTACACGGATGGCAAGTCCTGTTTCTTATCTAGCGTTCCATCGCTCTGCTAGGAAGAGCATATCATAAAACCAGAGCTAAAAGATTTGATCGTCTGCTAAGTGTTTTTTAAACACGGGTGATTATTCCTCTCGAGAATGTAAACACTGTATGAAGAATCAATAAATATGGAATTCATTAAACCAATACTTACTAAGAACTGACTCTGCAATAGATTGATATGAAGAGAACAATGATGAAATAATAATAATAATAATGATGATCCCTGCCTTCACGGAACTCAGAGACACCTGAAAGGATGGGCGAGTCGGGAAGCCGTTTCGAAACCCTGTGTCAGGACAGAAACTGGACCAGAAAGAGAGTCATGTGACGGAGACCAGGAAGGTGGGCCTGGCTCCCTGCAGACCCCAGTGCGGAAACACACCTTGTCGGGTGACAGATGACGCAAGCAAACAAGGAAGAGAACGATGCAGGGAGAGCTGCAGAAAACCAAATATCCAGAAACTAATATTCCAGAAGCTAATTTGCACATAATTGTCCAACTTCCAAAATGTACCCATAATTGCCATGGCTGCAGGCGCCGACGCAGCAGAAGTCATGCCCATGTATGATCCCACAGCTGTGGGAGAGGTGCGCAGACGGCGGGCGGCGTGACCGAGGCGTGCAGGCTGTCCGACCATGAAGCACGGGCCCGTGCCCCCTGCCCCACACCCCACCGCTTCCCACACACGTTTCCCGAAGCTCAGCTGCCCACAGACGCCCTGGTGCAGAAACACCTTCCGGGACACCGGACACCTGAAGGACCCTGGGGAACTCAAGAGGAAACTCGGGAACAGAGCTCAGCGGGAAAACCAGGAGCGAACCTGCTCTCAAGCCATTTGGAAAGGCCTCCAGGAAACGACGCCACAACCCTGTCCCAGAGGCGTCTCAAAGAAAGAGGCCCTTCCTGCAAACAGGCAGCAGAGGGGAGGTGTCCCCGGAGGCTCGAGAGGGCCGGCCATGGGGCCGCCGAGCCCGTAGGCCTGGCAGAGGAGAGCCAGGCTCGTCCCATGTGAGCTAAGTGCGATTTTACTTGTGGTTCGGCAATAACTGGTAATTTATGGGCTTGCATGTTTTAACAAGGTCTTACCAGCCTGTAATTTTTAAACCAAAAAGGTCAAACACATTTTGAGTTTTCATTCCTAATTTTTACATCCCAAGGACAGAAGATCAATGATTCTTTCAAATGCCCGTCACACGACACTTCCTTGCTCACCGCATGCCTGGCGTGGCGAGATGAAACAAATGCCCTTCTGCACCCAGACATGAAGTGGACTTTGCAGTGAGCAGGTGTTTCCCGCTCTGGGAAGGCAGAGCTCGGAGGTGCAGAGCAGGTCATTTTTTCTTTTCATATATTGTTATGAATTGGACTTACTGGGATGATGCCTCAATTTCTGAATATTTTCCAAATCTTCTCTGGGTCCTCATTGCACCCTTTCACTCTCTTCAAAGCCCTGGGAGACCAAGTTCAAGGCCCGCTCACCCCATTCCCATTCGGCCAGTGAGAGGCGCCGTCCCCCTGCCCGAGGGTGGGGCGTGAGGTCGGAGCGGCTCCCTGGCCCCTCCTGGTCACGCTGTTGCCTCCCTCAGGGGGACTAGCCAACAGCTAGTTTATAACTTTGTCTTCTGTTAATAGCACACGGAAAATGTTTAACTCCTTAATTTTCAAAAAAGGTGAGGATTAAGGGCGATTAGAATAAAATTCACATGATGTGCTTGGACCAAAACAGATTTCAATTACTTTATGGAACATTGCATGTTAAAGCTGAAAAAATACGTAAGAGTTTTATCTGGGCTTTTTCCCAACTATATTTGAAAATGTCTATGTCCCAGAAGACACCCCACCACGTTTTACTAAAGCCTCCCGCCTCTGTGTTCTGTGGCTGTTCTTAGGGGCTCTCAGTGTCTGGAGAAACACTGAGAAGGGTGGGAAAGGGTCTGCATCACCTAATACGTGGAAAAGAGCATTTGTAAGCATTTAACACTTCTTACTGACGCTGTTTGCTGCTCTTCCTGTTTGGAACTCTCCCTCGGAAAACAGTCAGGGAGTGAAAGAAGTGGCTCTGTGTAAATAGAAATGGGCATTTTTCCCTGCACTTCAGTACCATGGACCCGAATCCACCACTCATGTGGCCTCACCCTTGACGGCATGTGGACACGCAGGGCCAGCTCGCAGTGCCCTGGTCAGCGGCGCCGTCACGCAGGGAGAAAGGGGGAGAGAAACATCGATGTGAGAAACATCGATCAGCTGCCTCTCGCACCCTGGGCACGCAACTGGGTCCCCGGCCTGCGACCCAGGAGTGTGCCCGGAGTGGGAATCCAATGGGCCACCTCTCGGTGTGCGGGACGCCCCCCAGCCCACTGGGCCGCACGGGTCAGGGCAGGATAGAATCTGTTCTTACTGATTGGAAAGTAGAATATGATGAACATCACATTTTCCCCAAATACCCTTCGCTCGGGTCGATTGACTATTTATGTCATCAGTCATTCCCCCTATGTGTACACAACACACACATGTCTGCATTACATGTTACATGCTTACACGCATGTTGGTGTGCATTATGCCCAAATACTGCAGCATGTGTCTCCTAAAAACAAGGGCGTCTTTCATATGACCACAGCACCAGGGCCAAAGCCAGGGAACACAGCCAGAACATGGAGGCAGTGCCCTCAGCTGACCCGGGGGTCACGCACTCAGACTTTCCCCGCCGCCCGGTAACGTCCCTCACGGCCGCGTGTCCTGTCCAGGGTCCAGTCTCGGGCTGCGTGCCGTACTGATGGCTGTGTCTTCACGCTTCGCCTTCCCAGACTTTCGTGACCTTGGTGCTTTTGTCCAGGTGAGAAGAAAGTGCTGCAGCTGGCACTGTCTGGTGTTCCGCGTGGACAGTGCAGACAAGGAGCCTTTTTCGGCAGTAAACGTGATGAGGCGCTGAAGCCTGGGAGTCCCGGAAATCGGGGAGGCCTTGGGGGAGAGGCTTCTGAGTGCAGTGGACCAGGTCCTGGTCCTCAGCTCTGCTCCGCTGTTTGCACACACGCTCACTTGTCTATCCAAGAAGCATTCGCTGAGCTCCCGTGACGAAGCAGGCAGTCTCCCAGGCTCTGGGAGCGGAGCAGTGCACAGAAGACAAAACCCGGACCTTGGTGCATTCAGTACCGGGTCCTGGGACCTGGGACCTGGGACCTGGGACCTGGGACCTGGGACCTGGGACCTGGGACCGTGACTTTACTGGAAAACATGGTCTTTGCAGATATAATGAAAGTGCAGAGCCCGTGATGAGCTCGTCCTGGATTGCCAGGATGGGCCATGCGTCCAGCCGCAAGGGTCCATGTCAGGGACAGACGAGAACACACAGACACATGGTGGGGAGGCCACGTGAAGGCAGGGGCTGCGGCCAGCGTAGGGCTGCCACGCGCTGAGGGCGTCAGCTGCCGCCAGAACCGCGGAGAGGCAAGGGCGGCGACCTAGGAGGAGCCCAGACTGCTGACACCTGGATTTTGGGTTCTGTCCCCACAGCTGTAGGGAATGCATCTTGGTCTCTGTGAGCCAGCAAGCCTGTGGCACTTTGTCACAGCCTTCCCAGGAAACGGACGCCCGGAGGCCCCACTGTGGTCACCAGGGCGTGGGGGGGCGTGCTAATGGGGCACGGGCCCCTGGGCAGCTGCTCGAGTCCCGGTGCATCTCTCCCTCTGTCTCACCCTCTCTGGTCACAGTTGGTTTATTTTACCTCATTTTTCTACTGCAATTGACGTCCAGTATTACTTTGCATTAGTCTCTGGTGTACAGCACGGTGGTTAGATAACACTTCACAGAGCGATTCCCCCAGTAAGTCTGGTGCCCCCTGGCACCGTCCACGGTTACTGCCTTATCAGCTCTGTCCCCCGGGCTGCACCTGGCGTCCCCGTGACCGTTCTGTGACCGCCAATCTGTGCTGCTCCACCTTTTCACCCGTCCCTAACCCCCAGCACTCCGGCAGCCGCCAGTCTGTCCTCTGTGTCCGTGAGTCCGTTTCCATGCTGTCTATTTATTTTATGAACATAATGTTTTAAACTAAAGAAAAGGGAGTACGCTCAGGTAAACCCATGCCGTCCTCCCACATTTCTCGGGGCCCTTGTCTGGCCTGCCCCAGTGCCCCGCGCCCACGCCCTGCCTCCTCTCCAGGGCCCGTGGGCCTGCGCCCTCTACCTGGGGCAGCTGCAGACGCTCCTTACGGCCCCGCCAGTGAGAGTCGGCGAGCCCACTGGCCGTCTCTTCAGGGCACATCCTCCGCTGTGCACAGTCAGGGCACAGAGTCCACAAAACCCGAAAGTGGAGACCCCCGGACCCCCTGTCTTTCTGAGGTGGCGAGAAAACGCGCAGGCGAAGAGCAGAGAGAGCGCCCCCCTTTGCCACGGGGAACAGGTGAAGTGCCGTGCAGCCCGCGGTTCTCCGGCACACGCTTGAGCTCTCACCGCGCGGCTGCCACGGCCCTGGCAACTGGCTAATGTGCCCTGGCAGGCTGTGGTGGTTCCGAGGGTGACTTCAAGTGCTTGATGGGGCGACTCCTCGCTCAAAAACCCTGGGTCTGCGGGGAAGCCGCGTCGCAGCTGTGCACCACTGGGAACCTTTTCGGGCCCTAACTAGGCCACGAGGCCACCAGGGGGCGGGGGAAGGCCTTCGTTCCGGGAACTGACCACTGGGCAAAACCGGTGTTGCCATGGAGGTTATTTGTTGCCCCTTGTAGTCTGGACTCGCAGACCCGTGGTAAGGACGTGCTGACCAGCGACTTAAGTGCTCGGCGATATAAACTGTGCCCCCCCATGTCCCCCCAGCATCACAACTATGTATCTGTTGGAGCTTCAAACGTCTCCCTGTCCGGCTCATTGCTCCCTAGAACGTGGTCTCTGGGGTCCTCGGGACTCTGTCAGGAGCTTCAGAAAGTCAAGAACACCTTGTTTTAGATTTTTATTTATTTAGATTTCGAGAGAAGGGAAGGAAGGGGGAGAGAGGGAGAGAAACATCAGGGTGGGGTTGCCTCTCGCACCCCCCACTGCGGACCCGGCCTGTACCGGTTCGCAGGCCGGCACTCCATCCCCGGGGCCACACCGGCCGGGGCCAAACTCTTTTTTCAAGTTGGCATATTTTACCACGGGGCATCATACCGTAAGCACCTTTCCCCCCATGAAAGTTATAAAGAGGTTTACACAGAAAGTTTAAGTAGAATTATAACAATCAGTTCACCTGAGTTCCAGTGAGAATATAATAAACCCTCATGACTGAGAAGAAAGCCACGCCTAACCGCGGCATTAGGGAAGTGAGAAGTGTTGGAAACAAGTGAAACACAAATGTTCTTATAACAACACCTCCTGAGTTGGAAACCAGCAGCTCAGACCAGCACTCACAGGAGACACAACGGATTAGCGTGCGGGGAACAGCCTTTCAAACACAGGCTTTTCTTTAAGAAAAGAGACCGAAAGGGGTCCAGCCACAGGGCGCAGACTTTCAGGCCCGCCCTCCTTTCTGGAGTGGACTGAGGGGTGACTGACCACTTCTGGTCGCTCTGGGAACAAATCTGGATTGAAATCGTTAGCTGGTTTCACTCGATTCCTATACAAGGGGAGCGCCCCCGAAACAGAATTGTCTCCTGGAGGGCAGGCCCCTTACAGTACAGGCCTCCCCCACTAGGTGTTTTAGGAAGCCACCTTTATCAGTGAACCAGCTGGCGCTGTTGTGAGAGGCTGCGTTCAGCTTGGGTGAGTGTTTCTTGACAACTCTTTCAACGTGTTTGCCCGTTCCACGGGCTCTTAAATGGGCGATTTACAAGTGCACCTGCCCGCACTGTGCTGAACAGCGGTTTCTGACTAAAAGCAGCACGACACCCACGCCCCACCTTCCCATTCACCCAGTCTCACCCCGAGTGACTTTTTTGTTTCCTCAATGGAAAAGGTTCTCAAAGGGAAATATTTTGTTGATGTAGAAGATGTGGAACAAAAGAACAGCAGAAGCACTAAAAGGTATCAAAATTGACAAACTCAGAAACTGCTTTGAGCAGTGGAAAAAACACCTTAATAGGTGTATCGCATCAAATGGAGCGTACTTTGAAGGTGACTGAAGTTTAAACATGGAAGAATAAATACATAAGTTTTTATAAACAAATTCTCGAGGTCTGGGGAGTCCCCCCTCATATCTAAAACACTCAAAGAATTTTTTCCTTTATCTTGTACAATCCTGAGTTAAAACATTGAGAGTGACTAAATCCAGGCTAAGGGATGGAGAAAACATGGTTTTAACAATGATTATGTATAGCCCAGAACCTGAGGAATAATACTGTGTGATGTTCCAACTTCCCTCGATTTGTTCAAGCCAAGGAGGAGATTACACTCGTAACCTCGGATGGGGGTGGGTAAAACAATGTTTATAAATCAAACCATTCCTTCCATTCCTTTCATCACCCAGGGGTTTCACTGTAGACGAACTTCCTCTGTAATCCACACCATTCGTACTTTGTATGGGACTTAGTAGAACTTTCACTTTAAAAAAAAATCAGGAGTTGAAGTAAATGCCGAGTATTCTTAGGCTCCTTCTGCAGCTGTTCAAAGTTCCAGTTCCGGTTTCTTGTTTAAACGCTCTCCTCCGTAAGCCATCCCTGTGGCTCGCAAACTCTGCTCTCGGCTGGACGGAGCTATCAGGCCTCCCGCCCGCCCTGCAGGTGCTGTCGCTATCGCGGCGGCGGCTGGTCCCGGGGAGGAAGCGCCGCCCCCCTTCGTGCGGTGCTCAGCTCTCGAGTTCTCTCTCTGTCCTGCTGGGGGCTTCCTGGCTTTCTCTACGAGGCCTAGGGCAGCCTTTCCTGCTTGTGTTTGTTTCTGAAAGCCCCTCACCGTTCGTTTGCCCCTCACTGCATCAATGGGAAAGGTTAACCAGATGAACCTTCTCTCTTTGGTGAGGTTGTCTCCCTAAACCTGTAACATAAACAAGCGTCTCCCTGGCCAAGTCTGCAGATGAAGACAAGGGGTGGTCAACACATTCAGGCATTTACAGGTAAGTTTCATTACCTGCGTGCACAACATAGAATTTTCCTTTTCCTCGTGTATTTCTAAGTTCATGAGTGCACCCACTCATCCGTTCAAAGAAATGAACAAGGAGTGCCTGTTACAGACAAGGTACTGGGCCAGTTATGAAGCATGAAATAAAAATGGGTCACATAAGGTGACCGTTCAGGAAGCGCACTGACAGCTGTACCATGTCACATGGACGCATGGTATCATATATCGCCACAAAGAAGACATCTGTGCTCCGACACACAAGTCTGGTCCTGCTCTGGGGCCTCGGTGGCCTTGGTCTGTGGTCTGAGGCCAATGTTGATGGGAAGCCTCTGGAGTCAGCGCAGGAGAGCCCTGTCCCGAGTGGCCTGAAGCTCGCGGTACCAAGAGGGAGAAGCCCACGTGTTGGCGAGAATGAATTCTGTGACCAGGGCAGGGATTTGTGCCCAGCTATGGCCTACAGGTCAAGTCCCAACAGAAGAGAGGCCAGGGTATTGGGAACAGGCCGGTATGGAGTAAGACCAGTCCGGGATTGGATGATTCTACCGTCTTTACAAACCAAGTTTGCCTGAAACTATTTCATAAATGCTGGTAGAAGACATGGGACTTCTGGGTTGGAAATAAAAGGCTGCGTCACACCCGTCCTTTGCGAGCCCCACCGAGGCGACACGAAGGGTGGGCTCAGGCACCCACCCGCTTGGACGCACAGCAGGCCGGGCCCCAAGGGAGACGCTGATCGCGCAGAACCTGCCGTTGCACAGCGAGAAGCGAGGAAGCCGGCTCCGCCCCGGAGAGGAGCACAACTCTGTTTGTCAGGGCTGTTTCCCAGACAGGAAGCCCTAAACACGGCTCCGGCTCCGGTAAAGAGCTGTCCCGGCCTCGCACGCCTGGGCCGGCCAGCACGGTGTGCGGGGCCCGGGGGAGTCGTGTGCACCGGCTCGGCCCACACGGGGCAGGTGTGTCAGACCCACAGTCTCGACGGGGGAAGCGGGGCCCTGCTCCACTGCAGCTCCAGCCGGTGCATTTGCTGATGACTCACAGAGGTCACCCCTCCACCAGAGCTGGATATTGGAACCGGAGCATTAAAAAATCCTTATCCCAGAGATTTTGATGAAATTGGTGTCTCATGGGCCTTTCCATGAGTATTTTTAAAAACTGACTCCAATGTACGAAAACGTCAAGACTCATTTAAACGACCCATGAGGACTGAGAGCGTGTCTCCACCTCCCCCAAGACTAAGAACCGCGCACACAGCGGCTCTCAAACATCAGCGTGCGTCAGAACCCCCTGCAGGGCTCCGCACCACAGGTGGCTGGGCTCCGCGCCCAGAGCTGTGGACGCAGCAGGTGGGGCCTGAGAATCTGCAGTTCCAGCAAGGTCCCCGGGCTGCTGCTGCTGGCCTGGCGCTGCCCTGAGAGAGCCACTGACCGCGAGCAGCGCCCCTGCCCACACAGGGACGCAGATGCCGCCTGAGCGTGTCCAGGCCGGGTCCCCGCAGTCGGCACTGCAAATGAGCCCCCACAGGATGCTCATGCTGTTGGCTCCTGGTCCCCATTTTGAGTAGCAAGGACCTGGGGTCCCAGCTGAAAATGTGAAACCCAAGGCCCCGTTCCAGACCCCCTGCATCACGGTCCCCCAGAGGGAGACCTGGGTTACACTGCCAAACAGCCCAAGTGACTCTTTCTAAGACCAGAAGTTCGCTGTGAGTAAAAACTATGTGATCCGCCCTGAACTTCCCATTAGCGTCCATGCAATCCCAGACAGACTGGTTTTACGATTCACGTTCAACAGCTGGAAGCTGGTGAAGGAAAGCAGAACATGCGGGCCCCAAACAGGCCCCTTTGGCACAGGATCTTTTCGAGGGGAAAGCAGCTGAGAAGAAGCAGATGCAAGACAGCGCTCTGCACGCCCCCATTTGTCTGAAAGCAGGACACGAACTCTCTGTCAGGAAGGGCAGCAGTTAATCACGGACACAGCTCTCGGCCCATCGGCCCAGAGGCTGGCAGGATCCACGGAGCAGACCTCGCTGAAACCAGCCCTCGGGTGCCTTCGTTTCCCCTGCGTTTGCCTCCCCACAACTTGTTGCCCTTAGAAGCTCAAAGTCCTTGTTCTTTGTCTCGTCACTTCTCTAAAAACTTAATCTTTTGTTAAGACCATATATAAACCCAAGTTCAAACTATGCCTCTGAGTTGCTAATTGCTGAGTGCTGTGTACGCACAAGGCACACCCAGAGAAATTTCTGTTCGCTTTTCTCTTGTCAATCCATCTTTTGTCTAATTGACAGAGAACCCAAGGTGGGTACGAAAAAAGATTTTTTTCCATCCCTTACATTGGAAGAGGGGTCATTATGCAGAGAAGTCACTTAGCATGGAGGCCAAACCAGAGCAGCTAAGACCCAGCCGGAGAAGGTGGGTCACAGGAGCACCCTGGAAGTGCTAAACCAAACCAGAACCTGGGTTCCAACAGCAGGAGCCGGACTTGGGGCTCCTGAGAAGGCTGTGCCCTGCGGAAGCAGGAGCAGGTGCTGAAAGGGACCGAGTCGACAAGCCAGGAGTCAACAAGCCAGAAGCCGACGGTGGCAGCAGGCGAAGGGCTTGGGGGGGGTGGCTGGTGTGGCCCCTCGTCATCTGCACAGAACTGCGGACAGTTTAATACTGAGGGGGGTGGAGAAGAGGAGGGCACACCAAAAAAAGGTGAGGGAAGGAAGTAGAGGGACTGGGAGACTTGGGAGAAGGAGGCGGTGAGAAGAGGAAGAAGCGGTGAGTGGCGGCCGGAGGAGAGGATGGGGAAGTGGCTGGGACCGGCGTGGGAGGCCTGGCCGGGCTGCCTCTCCCCTTCTAGGCCTCGGACAGTCACTGAAGACGCCCAGGCGCCTGGGCAACGATACAGTCAAATCTGAACTTTGGGAAGGGCACTCTGGTAACAACACCGGAAAGAGCCGCTGGCAGGGGTCTGGTCAGGTGGCCGCCTGTCGTGGCGTTCCGGCTGGCGACCAGCAGGACGAGTACTGTCAGAGGCCACTGGTGACGCCACAGGGCACACAGACCTGAGATGGAGCATGAGGGGCCCGTGGGGACCCGCAGTGAGAGGACAGAGGAAACACGGGCAGCGTCGAGTCGTCTCGACGTTTGGCTGCTGTGTGGCGTGACACAGCGGCGGGACAGCCCCAGGATTGGGAGAGGGCCACGCTGCCCAGCTCCCGGCGCGCTCACTGGGAGACTCCGACCCCCGTGGAAGATGCGCATTTAGGGTTGTTTTTAAATAGCAGCTGAAGACTCAGAGGTAGATGACATTATCCAGAGAGAGAACACAAGGTCTGTCCAGAAAAAGTCCAGCCATTGTTAGTACAACAACAATGGTTTGTGTGACATCAACGTCACCTGGCAGCCAGGGAGGGCGGACTGGAATGCGTGTGCGTGAACAAGGACGACTTCACTGTACTGGTCAGTGGGGGCGGCAGACGCCACCGAGTGAGCACATGTGTTGTGTGGCCGTCGCAGCCAAAGTGCCTGAATTCACCACTGCTGTGCGCCAGGGAAAACGCCGTGAGACAGGGGCCGGGACGTTCACCGGGCTTGGCGATTACGAGGTGCAGAGTGACAATGTCAGAGGAAGAGGGAGGTTGGATTTCAAGTTGCAAAGGGAGGGGAAGGAAACAAAGGTATTTTATTTATGAAAATGTTTACAATTTATTTTATAAAGGCATTATTCCAGTATGATGGTGGAGAAAGACAGAAACAATAGAGGCATTAACCAAGGAAAGAAAAGTTTCAGACTGTTAGGCTTCTTTGTTAATGTTTTTAATGTCAGGTCACTCTTTTTTTTAAAGAAAACAAAGTCACGGCAGTTTTTCCTCTTAAGCATTCCTGGTAGCAAGACAACCCACCGCTGAAAATCTGGAAGTCATTGGAAACAGGAAGTGTTAGAGTTTCCGGACCCCCCCCTGCCCCCCCCGCCCCTTGGCAGGCGGCCAGGCCGCAGGGAACAGGGCCCCCGATGACCACGGCGCGGCCGAGCAGCCGGTGTGCACCTGGCCGAGTGCCGCGGTGCTGTGCCGGCAGGGGCACCGCCTGCCGAGACTGAAGGCCTGGCTCTGCCACTCTCTGTGGCCTTGCCTGAGTGACCGACAGGGCCTGCAGTCCCAGTGTCTCGCCTGTGACACGGAGACAACACTAGTGTGCATGATGAAACTCTGCCAAGAGTGAATGAGTTAGCGCTTCGCGGGCAGTCAAAGGTCGGAGCGACGGTGAGACTCGGTGCACCTCGACAGACGATGGAGACCATGTGGCCTGCGCACAGCTGTCGGCCTGGACCACAAAGGCAGTGAAAGAAGAAGCGGGCTGAAGACTGTCAGGGGCCACAGGACACCAGGGTCCCGTGGGAGAGCAGCAAAGGTGATAACTTGGGGAAAGGAGAGTGGAAGAATGACCTGGCATGCCTGTCCGGCAGCCTAAGGCGGGAGGGAGGAAGGGGACAGAAGGAAGAGGAAAAGGACCACAAAGGGAGGGAGGGAGGGAGGGAGGGAGGGAGGGAGGGAGGGAGGGAGGGAGGAGAGGGTGAAGCACAAGGAGGTGGAGAGCGAGGGCCAGGCAGGAGCGGAGGGCGCGGAGGGAACCCTGAGCTGACATCTGTCCCTGCGTCTCCGTGGCCGCAGTGTAAGGAAGAATGGCACATGACAGTGAACGGATGTGCTGTTAGAAGGTAACGGTTCTTGTTTAGCATCGAGACAACTTTTTCTGCCTATTTATCACATGAAAAACAAAGAAAGCATTGAAGCAACGTGCACAGCAAGACACTTTACTTAGATTTCTGACTCTGCAGTCGTTCGGCTCTTTCCTGAAAACGCGGTTATTAACAGTACTGACTGCACAGTGCTCAGAGGCCCTCGTGTTTGGAGGGGTGGTTCTCAGCAAGCTCGTGAAAGCCGTAACAAACGAAAAAGACCCAGATCTCCACCGCTTCTTCTACAAATGCTTAAAGGACAAAAGACGCCAGATGAAATCATACTAGTGAACGACCAAAAGGCGCTTTTCCACAATCTAACAAGTGAGATTCATACGGCCTGCGTGAGGCCACAAATGGACTAAAACACATACCATGTATCGAAGGACTCTATAAGGCTTTCATCAAAATATCTGAATTCCTTTTTCTGCTCTCATGACAAATAAATAAGTAGTTTTGAATATCACACTATTTAAATTCTACTGTATTTAGTTATTTCCTTTTTCAAACATTTTATTTAAAAATTTATCAGATATTGGATTGGCCAAAAAGCCCATATGATTTTATATGTAAAAAAAAAAGGACACATTTTTCATTTTCAGCAATAACTTGATTGATTTGGGTAGTTTGAGTATGTCAGCTAATCTCCCGGGTGGTAGAACATGGACTGTTCTCAATTAATGTCTTGATTGAATCTCTGTCAACTTTGACTGGTCCGCCTGACTGTGAGGCATCAACCAGTAGAGAAATCTCCAGTACGAAACCATTTCTGAGATGTTTGATCGGTCACAACACCTTCTCCATACAGGGCACAAATCTTTTTTCACATTTCAGTTGCATTTTTACCTTTCTTAAAATGATAAAGCATAATATGCCAAAATGTTACCTATTTTCTCCCATCTTCAATATTAAAATGGCTGCACAAAAATCGTCACTTTTTGTGTGTGGTTTTTTTAAACGAACGCTGATATGACACCGTCACAATGGAATCTAACAACATTGTTCCGAATGAAGTTGAAGATGGATAAGTGCTACAGGAGCCGTCGTACACAAGAAAACCAGCGGCTCTCAGCCAGGCCGACGCCTGCAAGTTGAAAGCGTTTTACGGAGAAGACGCACACACTCACCAACTAAACTCTCCGTGGACTCCGGTAGCAGCCGGAGAGGCGACCTTCCACCGCTCTCTCCATTTTCATAAATCCCACATGGAGCACATTTTTTAATTCCTTGCTTTACAAAAATTGAACCGAGTTACCTTCCTCTGCTGTGTAAATGTCCCCTCTCAGTCTGCAGAGGTCTTGTCTGGCGTTACATAACCATGGGAGTGGGCGCCCATGACCTTTGACACGTGACGCACCTTAATAAAGGGGGCCACCGCCCACCACAGCCACGAACGCCACTGAGTCCTGTCCGCCCTGGGGATCCGTGTCCTCCTCAGGGGGTTGACATGCTGGCGAAGAGCTGGGACCTGAACTGAGACCCCCGAGGTTTCATCACAGCCCTGCCACTTGTCAGTGTTGTGACCTGCAGCCCTCGGCCTCAATGGCTTCACCTGTCATATGGGGAGAACAGTATCTCAACAAGTAGCTGCGGGAATTAACCAAGCTGATGTGAAGTGTTTATTCCTGGGGTTAGCAGCTAGTAAGTCCACCGGAAAAGTATGACCTCCATTATTCCGATTATTAGGGAGCTGGACCAGATTCCTGTGCTTAGAGCAATATGCCTCCTACCAGGGAAAGAGCAAAATTCCTCCAGAGTCAAGCGTGCCTTTCCGGGCATTAGGATGATAAGTGTCAGGTATGTGGAAGGTTGCAGTGTTCCTTTGAAACATCATCTCAGTTGTGTTTTGAAAATTACTTATAACAATAACCAGAGGGTAAGGGGGCTAGAAATGAATATTTTCACCTCTGCGATTTTTAATGGTGAACTTTAACATTGCTGTAAACTATAAAGTATTTCAGCTGATTCTCAAATCCCCAATAACTTTGCAATTAAGTGAAGGATGGCATTCGAGAGAGGCCCCGAGCAGCTGTCCAGCCGCGGCGTCGGAGAGCGGCCTCTGTGCTCCGGACCACAGCCGACCGGCTCTTTGGGTGTTTTCGGTGTGGCTGACCAAGGGCCGACGGCAGACCTCCCGACCTCCCACACCTCTCAGGCAGACACTGGAAATGCTGACTATCACTCACGTCAGAAGCTGCTTTACTGGAAAATGCAGACGTGGAGAGAAGACGTTGGCATTCCAGGCTCTTCCACACCGGGCCCCCCTGCAATACTGCGGGAGTGGTCTGGACAAGGAGCCCGGAGACGCCGGCTGCATGCGCCTGGCCAGCCCGAGCGTCCCCCTGCGCACAGGGTCCTGTCTTCACACACGACAGGGTGGGGACTCTCAGTGGGGGCCCCACAGGCTCCTTCTGGGCATCGTTTCCAAAGGGATGAATGGTTTGTATTTGCTAAACAGAAAACACCAAAATCACCCGGTGTTCCTTTTTTTTTTTAAATGGACCGCCCCCTCTGAGAGCATGCTTGAAAGAAAATGCGGGTGAAAGGCATCTTGATGGCCACTGGTAGGAGGGAAATAGACTGCAATTAGCAGCTGGAATCAATATAAAATTAAGTCACACCGTAAGAATATTCAAATATTTCCCTAGGCACAGAAATGGAACTTCCAGGACTATAATTTTTAAATTGTTACTACTTCAAAATGCACATGGTTGGTAACCATGTGAAAAAATAAAGCAGAGCACATTGTTAATAAAATTTGTGTTACATGTAATCAGCAACTACAGAAAGCAAAGCCTTCTGTGAGTTATCCTCAAACATTCAGACGAGGTTTTATTTTGTAACAATCAAACTTTCTAACTGTCATTCAAACACCCAATCCTACTCCCGTCCTGGTGAGATCAAACAGCTCGGAAACACCTCTCAAATCCCTCATCGTCCTCTCTGCACCGTGCACACCACGCTTCTCTGTGCTCTGACCGAACGCCGCACTTGGGAAGAGGTAGAAGAACCATACAGGCCGCGTCTGTGTTAAGTGTAAAGTCACTACAGATAATTATAATCCTGCTCTTACCACTGGTGAACGGCAATTGTGTGTCTTCCGGGTGGTCCTGACCGAAGTGGCCCCCACTGACTGGAAGGAGTCGCCCCCTAAAACGGACGACCTGCCGCCCCTGAGCTTTCTGGTTGCTCTGGGACATATCGGGGTCTTTTAATCAACCTCCAAGTCCTTTCTGAACAAGCTCTAACTAAACACTGTGATTTAAGTGCTGAGATTAGTGAGCCACTGCTCCAGGGAAATTGGTGTTTTGAGAGTTTCTAGGGCAACAGTTAGTCTCTCCCAGCAGCAAGTCTGTTGGAAAATGTGAGACAGGAACATAGAAAACCTCTTAAGTTGAAGGAGCCTCCATGTTTGAAGATTAAGGGTGATGGAGAGAGGCAATCAAATGCACGCTAATGAGATGCTAAGGGGCGTGTTGCTTAAGTAACAGGGAAGTCACTCAGAAAAGCAGAAACCAAGGCAATTTTGCTTGATTAAATAGGGGTTTTTTTGTCTGTTTGCTCGTTTGGCTTTGTTTGGTGCTTTTGGTGGTTTTTCAACGCAGTTTAACTGCTGATCTGCCTGAAGGTCCAGCTGGAGATGACTGGGAAGCAACCGTGCAGCCCCGGCGGCGGCGGGGGGGGGGAATGGTCTGGGTGCAGAGGGGGGCAAGGCAGCAGGGCTGGGCCCGGCCCCTCCCGTCGCCTGGGATTCTGCTGCCCCTCCCTGCCATGTAATCTCTACTATAGACCGCCCTAGAAAACAGAGGTTCTTCTTCACAGAATATTCTCAATTGTAGAATTGCTTTTTCTTTTAAGATCTGCAAAGGCTTACTTAGATCAGGAACCAAAACCCTCCTAGAGAGTAACCTTTTCATACCCTTCACCTGGGATTCACGGTGGGCGGGGGCTGGGGGGCAGAGGCCACAGGTCCTGCCGTTTGATGCCCTTGCTGGAGGCTGGGAGGCTGCCCTCCTCTCTCTCCTTAGGGGTCCTGTCCCTGATGCAGAAGTGGGTCACAGAGATCGAACCGCTATCAACTGTGACATTGTGCTGACTGATGACGCTCAGAAAGCCTTCACACATGACAAGGGTGCTGGGAAGGGAATGAAAGTGGAACGAGACTGCACGTTCACACAGCCTCCACCCACCAGGGAGGGGGGATATCGGGGCGCAGAGTGTGTTCGTCTGCTGTTTGTTCGTTTGCTGTGTGTTTGGGTGGAGAAAAGTCAGATTGTGAAGAGGGTCCAGTTCTAAGCCCCAAAATAATTCAAGGAAAGAGGAGCAGCTCCCTGAACTCTCAACACTTGACCTCGTGCCTCCAAGGACAAGAAAGCCTCAGGAAGCTGGTATCCAGCAGGAGAGACACCTGGGCAGGGGCTCCCCACCTCAGTGTGCCCTCTCACCCCACCTTCTTTTAACACGTTCATGTTGTACCTCATCTTCAACATCCACCAGAAATAAAAGCTTTGTTGTTCTTCCTTTTTAACCAAAGTAGCTATAAGGAGGTGCTTTATTTTGTTTAATAGGGTAATTTGAACAACAATTCCTTGAGGAGTCAGAGTGTAACCTTTCTATTCACAGAAAGGGGAGCATAAGCAAATGGACCATTTCCGAACTGCATTGTGTGACTGGCTGTAAGAGACGCAGCCTCAACACCTGCTCACCAATGAGAGCTGCCGGTGCTTCTCACTGACAAGCAGCCAGTGCCGAAGGAGTAAAAAGCTGGGGGTAATTTCCTTACAGGTGCAAAGAAAATTCTCACTCCCGGTGTGACTGGAAGCCGCCCTCTGCCTGTCTTAAGTCCTCGGTGAGGAGAGAGTTCCCAGTGCTTTACAAAATAAAAATTTGTAAAAATCCATACATGCAACTTGCTTTAATTATCCAAGCCCCTTTGGAAGCCCAAGAAAGAGAAGTGTCGTTTTTTTTTTCCCTGATCTAATCGTCCCTTTTATTAACCCACCCTCCCTCCTTCCCACTCTGGAGGGCCTCTGCCCAGCCTCTCCTGCACTGCAGCAGTGGCCTCCATAAGTCAGAAAATAGCAACGCTTTGGTGTTTTGTTTGCCTTTTTAATAAGACTTGGTGAAGGTGACCTGAGTGTGTAAACTTCTTTGGTGAACCAAAGAAGAACCCACTCCTCGGCTCTGCCTGTTGGAAACGAGCACCGTGTGGGGTGTGATTGTTGGGAGCAATCAAGTGCCCCCGGTCAGCCAGCTGCCCCCCAAAACACCTCAAGGGGCAGTTCAGACAACAGGCCTTCTGGGTCCCGGGCCCCGGGCCCCGGCTGCTGGAAAGAATGGAGAAAGCTCAGCTTTTACCCGTAACTTTCAATTCTGGAAGATCAAAGAAACAACTCAGTCTCTTTCCCTGAATTATTAATGTTTTCAGGTAGGGTGAGATTATCACTAAGAGGGTATTTTCCACAAAATCCCCCAAACCCTGGCCCAGGATCGCAGCGTCCCCAGAGTGTTCCCACTGACGGGGTGGTGTTGGAGAGAGAAGCGTAACTGTTTCAGTCGCACGCTGTGAACAGTCCCACCGACAAAGAGCCCTCAGGGGCATTTGTTCCGGTGAAATGCACTGGCTCGGATGTGGAGGAGGCGACTTGAGGGCACAGACGCCGCGGAGGAGACACAGAGGAACAGAAACTGAACGAGGAACGAGGAAGGGTGACCGGCGGCAGCGTGTCATGCCCTCGGGGCCGTTTACGATGCGGAGCTTCCAACGACACGCGGCCACGATACTAAAATCGTGTTTGGGAGATACATTCAATGTTTACCTCCATCTCACACACTTTAGAGACTATACCTGATGTGAGATTCTGGGTACAACAAATGTAGAATAGCTTCCCCACTCTTGGCCCTACCGCACAGGTTTACACAGTACAGATACGTAATAAAATAATCAATAAATAGATACTAACACAAGAATAAACTCTGTGCCGCAAAGTTACCACTGTGATCCACTTCTGCCCACCCCCGCATTTTCTCTTCCTTTGTGCAGATACTTGGGGGACCATAAGACAATGCTTGACGTTCCACGTCCACTGCCGGTCACTGATTTGACAAACGCTGTTCTGGAGACTGTTTGCTGCCCCGTTCGAACTCGGTCTCAGCCGGCGTGCTGGCCCGGGCTGCTCTGGCCCAGCGAGCGCCGGCCGCCTCGCTTCCAGGAGGCTTCGGGCCGGCTGGCCGCTCACTGGCAACCAGAAACGTCCACAGGAGGGAACGTGCTCCATGATCCATGGTCACTGTCAAATGCCGGGAGCCCTGACCGCCGGCCCCACCCCGAGGACCGACGCACAGACACGCACCGGCACACTGCTGGCCGGAGCTGTCAGCCGGCCTTTCCACAAAACACTGAGGAACATGAAATCTATTACGTATGTAATTCAGCGTTGACTTAAAAAAAAACCTTTAAAACATTTCATCTTTATTTTTAAAAATCAATAACTTAAAGATCTCAGGAATGGTACAATTAAATTTACAGAACACAGGCCAATCAGATCATATCAGATTAGGCTCCACTGTACACAATCGTACTCATTTCGAGGTTGGAAATTACATCCTTCGAAGTACTGTGCTCGCTTTCCTCCAGCTGGCAGTGGGTCCGCAGGCACGACCCCCCACCCCGTGCACCTCGTCTGCGGATTTAGCTCTACCCATTCAGTAACTTGACATTCCGAGAACATATTTATGAGTAAGCGTGTATGTGGAAAAAAGTTTACGTCATTAGTCATTTAGCATTATTTTGTTGAAGACAACAGTCAAATCAACGCAAATCGCAGTAAACGTGAAGGTGAAGCTGACACCCCTGAGGAGGAGAGGGCATCGCAGGCCCAACCTTGTCTGGTGGCAGCTGTGGTCAGAGAGGACTTCCTGGAGGAGGCCACGTCCAGGCGGAGCCCCGCAGAGAGTCCACACCACAGCGGCTGGGCCGGGAGCACCCGTCAGTTCCCAGGAGACAACCAAAGATGTCGACGCCGTTTGCACACGAGCCTATTACTGAATCCTTACAGGAGAGCCAAGCCTGCTTCGTTGGCTGTGGCTTCCATTTCACGCGTGGCCCCCGCCCAAGGCCAGTGCAGACGCCGCCTTTGCTGAGGACTGGGCCCGGGGTCTCTGTGTGATTGATGCTCGTGCTGGGCCTTTGTGCAGCGTTCAAACACGGGAAGGGGGCGGGCGCATGGGAGTCTTAAACCTCGCTCCCCCCACCCCTCGGCTCCTGCCCAGTGTCCCTTGGGAAGGGGCTGTGAAGGGACCTGCTGCCATGTGGAGATGCTGGCAGAGGGTCCCTTAACACCCCCCCCCCCAGTGACCCCGCTTCTGAGGATGGAGCAGCCGGCCCCGAGGGCAGGTCCCGTCTCTGCCCTCGAGCACAGGGACCACGAGGCCACGGGCCCCTTTCCGAAATCATTTCTGGCCAGTTTTCGGGGGCTTCTGCGCTGCTCAGTCACTCCCGCTCTACCCATTAACCGCCCCGCCCCGCCGTGAGCTGTGGGCCCCGGAGAGTGCTTCTTTCCAAACACTGGGCCACCGGCCTCCGGTCCCGCCACTCAGCTCACTCGGTGTGGGGACTGCAGAGGAGCTCTCCTCTCTGTGCGCTCGCCGTGGGCAGCGGACTCGGCCCTGCCCCCAGCGCCAGGGCCCCCAGCACTGGTGGCCTGGGAGAACCGAGTCCTGCGGGTCAGGCCGGGCAGGGCCTGGGTCAGCGAACGGCCAGCTCCTCTCCGACTCACACCCTCACCGCCGTTGACAATTCCTCTCTAGATTGGTTTTTAAACAAATTAGTGTCTGTGTAAAACTGTGCACACGTAACACTGCTGGCGTTCTTTAACTCATTCACGTCCTGCTGCGGGACTCGGGCTCTGGAAACCCCCAGAGAGCGGCGGCTTTTCCTCTGAGCGCCCGCAGGAGCCCTGAGCCGCTGCCACCCAGCGCTGCAACAGGCCAACCGGTGAGACCGGTCTGCACAGTCCAGGGCCAGCCTGGGTGGGTGTGGCCGTGCCCTCCACTTCCTATCACGTGTGAGGCCAGGGGCCAAGCGTCAGGTGCCACTGCCGCCCACAGGGGGACTGACACGCAAGGGTTCCTCGCCGTGTGCCCCTGACTCCGAGTGACCTGAGGCCGTGCATCGGAACACCGGCACCTGAGAGTGTCCAGGTGCCCCAGTCCACACTGAACCCCAATCAGGTAACTCCCCAAGTGGGCCGAGCCTACCCGAGCCTCCGGTCCCCTTCCCAGGCTCTGGGAACTGACCGCGGGGAGGCAAAGCCCTTCAGCTCCAGCCTCTGGCCCTAACCCTGGCTGGTGTTCCGGGCTCCGGGTCCAGCTCCCTCATCTGGAGACCCCTTATTAAACTGCCAGGGAGCCCTGGGGAGACTGCGTCCCGTGCGGACCACCGAGCGACATAATCATTCTCTGCGTGTGTTTGACGCTTCACTACGGAAAAGCCATCTGCTCCCAGGCTGCTGCCCGGCGGGGCCCAGGGGTTTGGTTTGGCAGAGGCAGCAGCCCTGCACAGGCGGCCTTGCCCGTGAGGCAGCACACCAGGCCTAGACATGCCCACTGACCCCACGGACAGTGAGTCCACGGAGCATCCCGTGACGCAGAGCCCCGCCTCACGCTGCCGCAGCAGCAGGGCTGGGCGCCCCGCCTGTTTCACCGCACGCCTCCCAGTCACACAAAGATCACAGCGCCGAGGCGTCTGGGCCCTCCGTCCCCGCCAGCGAGTCTGCACGGCCGGCACCTGGCAGCACCACTCGCCCTAGTATTTTCCTCCGGACGTGCCTCTGAACCAGGCGGAGAGGAATGATTCTTCCTGCTTCTCCATCTCCCTGTCCTTTGGGCTGCTATTTGTCAGAACACTTCATTTATCAAAGAACGCCCTCTCAGAAGTGATGAAGTGCAAGAATTTAAACCCTTTAATTGCTGCATTCATTTCAGATCTTACGACACTGAATTCTGATTTAGTGCTTGACACTCTCCACTAACATTCCAAGAATTATTTTACCCGGCACTGATGCAAACATCAAGTTGAAAGTCGGTCACCAGAAGGAGCGACATCTGCACGCACACTAGGCCTTGCTTCGCGCTCAGGTGCCCAGGAGACCACTGGGAGGGCGCTCGCCGCTGCGGGCAGCCTGGGTTTCCACCGCGCCGCAGGGAACCAATGACAGGGCGGTCTCGGCACCTACTTGCTAGACTTCCATTTAATGAGATGCAGTGCTCTGTGAACGTGCCGGCCCATGTCTCGTTTCCCCACACCCGTGACATCGTGCTTGTCAGTCCCGGGCTGGCAGTGGAAGGAAGGTCCACACAGTGTCCGTGGGAGCGTCTGCCTGACTGACGGCGCCATGGCCTTGGGCTCCAGCCTGCACTGGGGGACACTGCCCAGTGGGCACAGACAGGCCACGTGCCCCCAAAGGTGAGCAAGAGTCACCGTGTGCAGTCTGTGGTGGCGCCAGTCACGGGCGCAAAATTCCACAAAGTAAAGGAAAGTCGCTTAAGGGAAGTACACAGTATTTCAGTCAATCTTCCTCTGGCAATTGGTGTCTTCTGATGAAATTCCAGAGATGTCCCGCGGGACACCCACGATTGTCTCGGCAGCTCCGTGTGCCGGGGCCACAGCCACGTGGAGACACGCGTTTGGTTCCCTCCGACCCACACGAAGGCAGGCAACCCGGGACCCCTGATCAGTACCTCGCTCTCAAATCAGTGGGAAATGTTCTTCCAGTAACTGGGCGGCACATTGAAACTGCTGCTAGGAGACTGCAGGCTCCTTTCAAACAGCTCCCGGCGGACAGGCTGGGACGCAGACGCGCGGCTGCGCCCGCAGTGCCACGTGGGTGCTTCACCCCAGCGAAGTCACAGCCCAGCATCTTCTGCCACTTTTACGCAGTTTGCTCTGAAATACGGTCGGCAGCCTGGGCAGTGGTTCAGCGTCTTCTTTACCTGTGTAAACAGCTTTAGCATGTTCTCACACCCCTTTCTAGGGCTGAGGCTATGGGTGGAGAGTCTCGTTTCGGTCCCTGGGGTCGAGGCAGCCTCCACGTTGGGCACGGGCGTGCAGAGTGAGAATGGCGGGGTGACGGGGGGGGGCACCGACTTGGGCACTTACACGGCACTGGTTCTAACCGAGAGCATCTCGTGGGTCTGACACCCCTGCCGTCCCACCGTCCCTCAGTCCCACCTTCACTATTTCTGACGTGGCCCCCGCCGCCCTCCCCACCCCCGACTGCTCCATAGGCATCAGCCCTTTGGCGCCTTCCCTTAAAGCCTGCGCACCTGTCCGAGGGCCTGCGGTCCTCCAAGTTCAAGCTCCGAACGCAATAAGCCAGTTTCTTCACAATTCTCTCCAGCCTGCTTCTTCCGCCTTCTCTCTAGCCGTCCGGTAGTGACAGTCTCCCCAAACTGTCATTTCCGTCCCAGTGGCGAACGACACAAGCCGGGCTCTCATCCCGAGTTGTGCCACCTTCTAAGTGTGTGAGGCAGAGCCTGAGCACTGAACTTCTCCGAGTCCCAGTCTGCCATCTCAGAATGGGGACCAAAGGCTGGCTGCTCATACTGAATGACGCACGGCCCCCAGTAAGGCGCAGCCAGTATTCATCAGGCACATAAACAGTGTGTTCGTTTGACGTCCACGCCTGCGCCCAAACCCGTTGCCGTCATCCTTTCCTCCGGGACGCCCTCCTCCTTGTCCCCCAAAGTCCTGTCCCAGTGGCAGAGGCCGTGTACGTGTGAGCGGGAGGCAAGGGCAGCTCTGCAGCCGGAGCAGGGTGGGCCCCCGACCCAGAACGACAGACGGGGGCCCTTACAAACAGACAGCAACCTGCAGACGTGGGGACACGGAGAAGGCACCCCGTGACACGCAGGCAGAGACCCCAGTGACGCCGAGGGCCGCCGGCCTTGCCCAGAAGCAGAGAGGCAAGGAAGGGCCTCCAGGGGTGTGGCCCTGATGACCCCATGGTTTCGGATCTTCGGCCTCCAGAACTATAACACGACAGTTTCTGTCATTTCATGTGCGGTACTTTGTAATGAAAGCCTGAGCACATCACCTCATTTTCCCAGACTCGGGAAAAACTCCAGTATATTTGTGGTGAAGCTCAAGTGGCTTAATGAACTGGTCTGGACTCACACAGGGAAATGGGCGCACACGGACGGCTGTGTTAGATCACCGAACGCTCTGTCTCCATTTCCGGGACCGTCTAAAAATTTCAGGCGACAGAGGTTCAGGACTTAGGAAACTTTGTTACGTTCCCCCTTCCCTGTGACCTACACTGATCGCCGGTAAAACGGCAGCGACTGTTAACCATCAGGCAGCGACACAGTCGTTCAACCGGTGATTCATGCAAACTGCACAGTTGTTCATTTCTATGTGTCATCTGTGACCTAGGAACACTGTGTGCAGAACTTTAGAAAAACATTTTAAAGCATTTTTATTAAAACATGTTTGCTCTTAGTATTCTATTGATTATAACGCTACTGTGTCCCTTACCTAGAAACATCAGTTTATGCAAAAATAACAGTGTGAAGATAGATAAAACCAATCTGATATTCCAGGCCAGAATCAAGGTCTACGCCCTACTTCAGTAACTATATTTAAGAAGGAAGGATACAATTTCCAGCAGAATTTGGAAAGAGAAATGCAATTGCAGTCAGTGTGGTTAGAAGGGATGTTCACTGTGTAATTGAAAATTCCCGAGTATGCCGGGAAGGCGGCTCGCCAGGCTCTTTGTTGCCCAGAATAACACATTATTATACAGTAAAGAGATTTCCCGTTTGGGGCACGGGAAACCCAAGGCTCTGAAAGCGCCTCCGTGGGCCCCGCAGCTCCAACTTCACGGACAGGCAACGACAGCGCCGAATCCGTCCTCGAGTGGGAACCTCACGTCAGGTCCACGCCTGATACCTGATGGACGCCGAACGCCAATATTCTGGGCCAAATCCAGCCCAACGCCGGCCTCTGCCGGGCGGCGTTCACTGGCCACAGCCACCCTCTTCTCGTCCTGTGGCCTATCCCTACTCCCCCCCAGAGATCTGAACACTTGCAAAGAAGAGACCACGTACGTCTGCAGACCCCAGAACGTGCATTACCCGGCCCCTGAAAGACTCAGTTTGCTGACTCTGCACTGGGCCCTTGGCAGCTAAAGTGTCGCCCTCGATTCGTTAGAAAGGGACACGCAGGTCCCCCAGACCTGCTGGGTCAGAGTCGGCAGGTTTCCACAAGCCCCCGGCCACTTCACAGGCACGGGAAGGCTGGTGCGGCGTCCGTCCAGGCCACAGGCCAGCCATTTCTTCTGTGAAGGGGCAGATGGCGAACATTTCCACCTTTCGGCCAGGACTCAACTCTGCCTTCCTAACTTGAGGGCAGCCAATGAACAACACGGGAATAACAGGACATTGTCCTATACCAATAAAACTATTCATGGAAACGGAAATCTTAATTCCATTACATGTTCATGTGTCACAAAGTATCTTTTCATTTTTTCCAAGCATTTAAAAATGTTAAAGGCCTTTCTTAGCTTACAGGCCATAGAAATCGGGCGGCAGGCTGGGCAGAGCCACCGGCCCCGGTTCGCAGCCTGGGCCCGGGTGAGGGGCACATCACTGCCCTGCCCGCCCTCTCCCCACCCACCCAGGCCCCCTCGGACTCAACACCTGTTTATATTCTAGCTCATGGGACTTCAGAGAAGTCACCTGTTGTTTATCTAACCTTTCCCAGGATACGTTTCTACATGTCGGGTCCTCCTTTATCATTTCTAACTTGCCACCTACAGTCTCCGTCAGATGACGGCTGGGATGATGTACTGCAACCTTTCTCACGGGCTGAACAGACCGGGGCAGAGAGGCCGGGCTGGGAAGATCACACACACACACACACACACACACACACACACACACACACGGCTCCCAAGGAACAAGAAAGCGATCATAAAGACCTCTTCTGTCTTACATTCAGACCAAACACACTGAACATTTCTAAATATGCAGTCTCTTTATTTGACATATAACCCTTATGACACACAGAGACAAATCAGTTTTATAAAAGAAGTTTAGTTCATGGAAATCTTTAACTGACACTCAAGCTTGGTTGAAGATGGGCTCAGCAGAGACCTGCCGCTGATGGTGCACAGGTAAGAACTGTCGAGTCAGCACGACACTATTAGTTTGGGTTTGCAATTTAAGAAACAGGGAAGCATTGGAGTCAAAAGCATAGACTGTGCTAACTATCTGAGTAATCTTAGAGGAAGCATTAGTATATATACATACACTATAATGGATATATTCTTACATTTATGATCTGAATGAACTTGTCAGAAGAGGTTCTGAGTCCTGGTCGAGACTATCACTACACTGTCATGTATTTTTTAAAATTTTGCCTTAATGACTCTATTTGATGTGTCTACCATCATCCAGTTTTCTCTCTCCTTTCTAAGAAAATTATTCTGTAAGACAAGCTAATATAAAGATCTTTGTACTTAATCTCACAAATCCTTCACTAATGAAGCAAACCCTTCTCTAATGAAGTATTTCCCCCAGTGTATTAATTAGGAAAGTTACATCTGCATGAGACAGAAAATGCTGGCCTCACTAGCTGAAGCCTTGCGAAATTTATTGTTTTGTGTAAGAAATTCTGAGGAGAAAGAGCTCCAAGTTGCCCAGTTGAAGGCCTCAACAACATCCCGGACGAAGCCTCTCTCCATCACTGCCTACTGCGTTCTTCGGGGGGTGTGTGGGCTCGTCCTCAGGGTACCGGCCCGGCACCATAACCAGACAAAGCAACACCCAGTAAAGACGCCGTCTCTTTCTGTGTTTCTGCTGAACTGTGATGGAGCGTTTCCCTAAGTTCCCCAGAAAATTCTACTTCACGGCCCATTGACCAGGAATGCATCAAACCTGCTCCTAAAATATGAACAACCAGGAAGAATGGGATTATCATAATTGAATTAGGAAAGCAAATGGCCATTCGAAGGAGCTTAAATTACCCGAACAAAGTCGGAGTTAGAAACGAGGAAGGGGGCAGGGGTGCGGAAGTTACCACTGAACAGCCAGGCAACACTCGGTGCCACAACCAGAGCTGGTATTTAGCCAGTTGCCACTACCCCATTCTTCAGCAAGAGTTAATCTGAAGGCAGCTTATTAATTTTCATGGCATATCCTTGTAAATACCATGGGGAGATTCTGATGCGGACCAAACAAACTGCGTGTCTGAGTAACACAGACCTGAAGAAGCCGAAATCGAATCACAGAGTTAAAGGCACATACCCCAAACCGAGAACCCCTACAGAATTTAGCAAAACCTCGCCCTCACACCTCTCAGGAGACCAGTGTCCGTCATGTGAATTAGGAAGCTGGAACTCATAACCTCCATGGAGGCTCCAGCCGACCTCCTCAGTGACATGGTCAGTTCCAGTCAATACAACTGCTGACCAATCAGAACCTGCACTCTTTTCAGATGCTTTTTTTTGTCCAGCCCAATCAAAACGCTTGCCATTTTTAGTGACATTCTATTCGCTCCTGAATTCCTCGCATATCTTTGTGGTATTGTGGGTTCTTGATCAAAAGTCATTCTAATTTTCACTGTTTGTATGTATCAACAGCAACCGCCATTCATCTTCACGGGTGGGGGATCAGGGAGAAGTGCAGACTGGAAAAACGGAGGATACATGCTCTACGTAAAGGACCAACTCCTTCCTAGCATAACTGACTACTGTTAGTGCAAATGCAGGCTCAAGTGGTGAGACTTCCCAATTTTTCAAGAGAAATAAGGAATCTAAATGCTTATGAAGTAAGCACACACTATAGTGTAAGAGATTACTTCGTAAGTTGTCAGTGTTGGCAATTAATCACATGTTATTGATTATACAGAAGTGTTCATGGTGTGAAAACTCTTTGATCTGCACACCTTGATTTATGCATTATTCTATATTTAAGAGTAATGTATTCTTAAATTCAAAGTTTACTTTAAAATAAACACAAACTACTTATCAACAACAGTGTACTCCCACCTTAAAAAATAAATATTCTATTCTCAAGAAAAAAAGCAATACAGCAATTAATTAACCAACTAACTTAAATTAAGGGTAAAAATGCTCTAATGTGGCCTAGAGGCTGTCACCCCGTGACCATCAGGGGCGTGTGTCTGACGAGCGCATTTCGGGACCCGACCTTTCAGCGGCCAACGGGTGGCCATGCACTGGAACGCGAAGAGGAGTGTGCGCACGACGCTCTTCCTTCCGTCCCTGGCGGTCCACCCCCAGTGTCCGCCCAACCCCAGAAAGTCCAGAAGTCTTGCTGAGGAGGCAGTTCTGTTTCGGAGACCCAGACAGTAGAGGGCCACTACGCAGACCATTACCATTTCCTTTTCTCAACTGCTCTTCAAGCTGGGAAACAAAACCCATCTCAATATGACCTATTCTACATGTTCCAAATACAACACAGAAAACATCTCAAACAAACGTCCTCTTTGTAGTTTAGAAAATCTAAATTAGAAATGGATTGGTATTTGTTAATATGATCAGGATCTGACATGTTTCAGAAGGTTATTTATCTCACCTTCCGGTTATGTTCTGCTTTTTTAAAAAATAGGAATACAGTTTCACAGTAAGTAATTTAGGATGAGACTGTCGCTCAGTGTGCTTCACACGTAGTTTTGCTGGAGACCTACTTCTTTTAAATATTTTTCTGCTGAAAATGTGAAAGAGCTATTCTTTCCTTTTCCCGTGAGTGTTTTGAAGACACGTTTCAACTTTTCAAACTATGAGAATTTGCATGCCTTCACTGCAGAGCTATTAGAAAAAAGGGTTATTATTTGCACAGGAAAAGAATAAGGCATTCAAATAGGATCAAATATCTAGAAATAAAATAGTATATTCCATGAAGAAACTGAGAAATCACAAGACACACAGACTGTCAACAAGCAATTCAGAAATGTAGTGTAAGAGAATAGGAACATAGTGATGTCGTTCAGTTAAGCTTATTGGAATATGCAAAACCATACAAGAATAAGTCTATTGGTTTTTTCTACATAGAATAGAGGAAAAAAATAAAATAAAAATTGGTGGTATAAAATTTTTCCATTCTTTCAACTTAAGGGTGAACTGTAGCTTGAGAACTTTCTGAAAGTTTAATAAATAACTATTTCCCTTCAAATCTAAAGTTTTTCCTCTACCAGCTTTTCGGTGAACTAGCCGGTTTACAATGCAACACATCTACTCTAAAGATATAATTACTGACTGGATCCTTAAATGGCATAACTATTGCCTCAGAACCTCGGGAAAACTGTTTCTCAGAAGCTGCCAGGATTCCAAGAAATCAACCAGGAAGTCTAAGAGCAAAGTGGGGAAATTTTAATTAAAAGTTCACTATCTAATCTAGGGTAACTGAGTATTTCTACAGATGTTTATGGGATTTTATCACATATCATTAAGGTTCATAAACACGTCATTTACACACAATAACCATGTATGACTCAAAGTCTTAGAACTTTCAAGTTACCGCCGAGCTGAAACAATCAGTCACTGGATTTAGAACATTGCTCTGGTTTATTCTGAATGGGAAAAACTAGCTCGTGGGAAAGCAGCCCAAGACACGAGGAAGTTCCTGACCTTTAACCTTTCTAAGAGTCATTTAACAGCACTCAGCTGCTTCGGACAGGCGAGATGTTGGCTTCTGTATATTTGCTCTTACACAAAATGTAGAGACCTTAAATCTGAAAGGTCACTTTGGCCTTTAAAAAGGTGGACATGTGGAGCAAAAGGCATTCTTCACGTGTCCTTTCATCAGGGACTTTGCCACTCTGCCTGTTGGAATCTCCCTTCTGGAGACAAGGACTTACCTTGCTGACTCTGGGAAGCCTTTCCAATCCTGTGACTTCCACAGCCCCCTGAATACTTGCGCAGACCCTGGCCACGGCACAAACTGTCCCTTAATTAGATGCCCTTCCGATAAACAAGAACTCTCGAATTCTGCCCGACTTTTACTCACAAACAAAATGCAACATGGGGACATTTCCAAGATCTCACTCTGTGCTTTGTTGTCTGTGATGAACTGATGCCACATACCTGTATGTGAAGTCTTCCTTCTCCCATTGAGGAACAGTGGGAACTGCCCCACCAGGAACATCAGCCGCTGTCAAGGGCACCAGACAGACCCTGAGCAGCCTGGGTCCTTGTTCGCCACCCCAGACGGTTCTGTCCAAAGAGATCGGTAAAGAAGCGAAGTCACTGACCCGCATTAGAATGCTAGTGTTAACCACGAAGACCTCTTGTGGCGCGCTGGCGAGCACCCCAACTTCGAGAGCCCTGCGCGTGGAGCTCCAGGACAGAGAAAACCAGACCTGTGCAGGGTCTACGACTGCGCGAATGTCAACCTATAGTGGAAAAATTATAATAATGAGCATCTACGTGGCGACTCACGCACGGAGATGCACTTGAAGTCGGTGTTGAGTCTGCGACTGTTTCCATTCTAACCGAGTTCTGGTCCTCGGTCCCCGTGGACTCAGGGAGGAACACGCACAGGCAACGGGTCTCATTTGTTGATAAGACCTGTAGACACTAAGCGCGGGGAGCAAAGCGGCAAACAGTAGCTTCCAAACGGTTCGTCTGCCGACCAAATAGGAGTCCACAGGCGCCCTGGCCGGGGCAGACCCGCCGTCAGAATCCCCCCCCTACCGCCCTAGCTTCCGGTCACCCCGACATCCCACCCTGTTGGTCTTTGTCCTCTACATGACCCGGTGTGCAAGGGCCGAGGGGGGACGGGGCTGGTGGGCGCCACCGGGTCTGTCCCCCAAACCCCCGCCCCTGGCCAGCCCAGCCCGCGGCCCCTCCAACTCCCAACTCCGGGCGCCGCAACTCCAGGCCCCGAGGAAGCAGATTCACTCCCGCCCCGACCGTTAGCTGCCTTCTCCGGACCACGCCGCCACCCGGGCCTGGCCGACCACCCGCTGCCACCGCGCCGCTCCTGCCCCGCCCGTCTCAGCGCCCCGGCGGGAAGGCTGCGGGGCCTACCTGGGCGGGTGCGGCCCAGCGGGTCCGCCCTGGGGCAGCGGCCCCGAGGCCCGCCGGCCGGGAGGCCTGGAAGCCGTTGGAGGCGCTGTTAGGCGGGCGGCGCCCAGGCCCTCCACGTGCGCGACCCTCCGTGTGCGCCCCCGAGGCCGGCAGGGCCTGGGGTCGCTGAGCAGTTACTCTCCCCGCGGCGGTGCGTGGAGGGCCCGAGCTGGGGGCTCTGGGTCCCGGTGCAGCGGCCCCCCCCCCATACGAACGCCCCACGCACGCGCGCGCACGCGCAGGCCCGCCCGCCCCTCCCGCCGGCCCGGGGCCCACGTGCGTTCACACCCAGCTGGGCCTCCCAGGGCGTCTTTACTAGGAGGTTGGTGAGCGGAAAATGGCTTCCCGGCTTGGACACGGTCTCTCCGGTTCTTCCATCATCGGTGTGGGCTTCCTCGGGGCGTGGCTTCCTGCCCCCCCCCGCCCCGCCCCGCGGGTGTGCAGGGCGACCAAGCGGGGCTGGGTGGCTGTGAGCCCCCGACCGGAGGGAAGGCTGGAGGGCTTCCCGGTCCAGGGTGGGTCCTGCCTGCTGCCCCCGGAGCTGCCCGGGCAGGGGGACCCTGACCTGGAACCATCCATTGGAAAATAAAGATCTAATTTGCTTTTTCTCGTCTTTCTAAAATGTCTGCAGAGCTCACACTTGTTCTGCTCTCTCCATTTAGAAGTTCAGCGGCCTTCACGTAGCAGTTTGGTGATGTCTTTGTGACCACGAATAAGCGGTGGGGCCCTAACCCTTGTTTCTGTCAATTAGCCTCTGTTCAGACAGACTTCCTCCTTCATCTTGTTACTCAAAGTCACAGTTTCGGGGAAGACGTGAGTGATGTCAACTTGGGGCGTGCTGCACGTGTGTATTTGCATGTAAACCAGGAAGGATTTTTACGGTGCCTGGGCGGCTTCCCTCCGAACCCACAGTGCATCCTTTGGGGCCTTCTGAAATCAGCCAAGGACCAGGGCAGAGCAGAAAAGAGAATCACTGGCTGGGATAAGGGGGGGAGGAGGAGGCTGGAGAACTTGACATTCCCACGGCCCATGCCCTGGGAGAAAGGTCAGCAGACAGTGGCACCCCCACCCCCAGGGCTGGGGGACAGGGCCGTGGTGGTGACCCCAGCACAGCTGGGCTTGCTGTGAGGTGCCAGAGGTTTGGGGAGGAGGCTGGCTTCCCCGAAGGGTGGTGTCTGCCGCCTCCATTCACGGACAAGCTCAGTGCTTAGACTGGATATGTTTAGCTGCCTTTGGATTTCCCCTCCTGCACTTGGTGCGGACAAGTTACAGGGCAAAACCTGGGCACCGGTAGGTCTCCCTCGTTTGGTCCCCTGCCCTCCAGGACTGCTGCCTGTGCGGCGCACTGTCGAATACAGTTATTCCCTCAACCGTGTCCACCCTTCTGGTTGCTTAGGGAGGAAGGGTGGCTACATATCCTTACTGTGTCCTGTGGCCGAATTCCGACATAACTTAGAATGGACTTCGGTTCCAGAAAATTCTGAGGCTTAGGGCCTTCCAACTATAATAGACTTGGAGGTACATGCAGCTAAAACTAAATTTTAAAAAATAGGTGCCTTTATTATTCATTTCACATATCCTCTGAAGTCCAGTGCCTTCCACTAGCAGGGAAAAAATAAAACTGGCCAAATAAAATGAACTCAGCTTCTGCCCTGGCCGGTGTGGCTTCGCTGATTAGAGTGTCATCCCATAAACGGAAGGGTTGCAATTCCCAGTCAGGGCACATGGTGGGGTCACAGGTTCCGGCCCCAGTTCAGGGCTTACAGGAGGCAACCGATTAACGTTTCACTCTCACATTGATTTCTCTCTCCCTCCCTTCCCGTCTCTCTAAAACCAATAAGCCTGTCCTCGGGTGAGGATAAAAAAATTAATTCAGCTTCTTTTGATTTTAAAATATTTCAGGGGGAAAAAATCAGCCAAGTAAAGGTCAGCCACAGCTGTTTCTCCCTCTTCGGGAGACGTCTCTGGCTCGCCCTCCTCTCCACCGGCTGCTGGGCCCCCGGGGCCCGGGGGGGAGCAGGCGCACGTCGGGCCCAGCGCTCTCTCCCCCCGGAACTGGCCCTCCCCTCCTCCCTCACTGGGTGGCCTGCACCAGGGCCTCCTGAGGCCCGACTGGCCTGCTCTTGTTTCATGGCGTCACCTGCGGTTGATGCTTCTGGGTCTTGTCCTCTTGCCTTGTCCTGAGGTCCCCACAGTGGATCTTCTCTGTTCTACTGGTTGTCTCAGAGCTGTGAGCCTGTGGGGGACCCTAGAGCCACCAGGCCACGGCATGGGGGATTCTTTTCTTTGAGGCGGCCTTCAAACACGACCTCGGCCGTCGCTCTGCTGTCCAGAGACCATGCGGTGCCAGCGCAGGCTGGATGCACACCCCCCCCCACCCGCCAGGCTGGCTGCATCCCCTGTTCCTCTCTCCGGGGCGTTAGTGCCCCCGTAGGTGACTGGGTCACTCATATCTACACTCCCCGGCTTCTCTCCCTCCAGTTTTCAAATCCTACTCTGCCTAGGGAGAGCGAACTGCCCCTTCTCGTCAGGAGGGAAGTGGCCCTGCAGGAAGAAACTCCTTTCTGCTCTCTGTGCTGCGGCTCTCCGTAAACACAACAACGTAGGAATCACGCACACCAAGCCCTGGCTTTCATTGTACACAGCAGCTTTTGGAATTTATAAAACACTCTTGTTCTTTAACAAAGCGCGGCTTTATGACTAAATTCGTGCAATCGGGTTCAGAAATGTCAGCTTGAGGACTCCAAGAGGAATAAAAGCCCTCTTTGTTCCGTACCTCCCTGTTCTCAGGAGCGGTAAATCGCAGGGACTCAACAGATACGGCAGCCACTAAACACCTGGGGACTAGGGAACCAAAAATGAAGAAAACGCTGATTTAATACTTGAAAAAATAGTGTCACCTTTTGCCTACGCTCTACAAAATCTTTGACCAAGAATTAATTGCCTTTCAGGATACCCTCCTCGCCCTCCCAGCTTCCCGTGGCCGAGCCTATTGTCCTCACCCCCGTTTTACAGACGAGGAAGCACAGAGAGGTTCGGTAACTTGCCCAAGACCACACAGACACTATCTCAGATAAAATTCCTAAGTCTTTAATTTTCGATCACAACTGCAATGTCAATAGTATAAATGAGGTGGTGTGTGCAGCAACGAAGCAAAACCTTCCCAGCTCCAGACCGCCTGGGTTCAAGTTCTGAACTCCTAGCAGGTGCCCTCCAGGTCCTTCACCTCCAGGTACCTCAGCTGTAAAGCAGGAGAGATAAGAAATGTAAATGCCTCCGAGCATCAGCACGGGGATAAAGGAATTAACTCCTGCGGAGACTGGAAGTCACAGCCGGCATGCAGCGAGTTCTCAGGAATGCCGGCTCTTCCCCAAGGCCCACCTCACCTGAACTCCTAGGACCAGGTGAGTTTTGGAATTGGGAGACTCGTTTAGCTGGGCAGTGTGGGGCACGATCACAGGGGTTGTAAGAACCACCCATAACCAGACACTGAGGTTTCTATAGCAAAATTCATGAACATTCACTTTAAGTGAGATAAATGAAACCTAAAAATAGGCTCACGTCTGCCCTAACACTGGCCCATAAATCTACTCAAATCGCATTTTGTAACTGTTGTCACATGAGTCATGGAAACAGCAATTAATTTAATCATGTTGTTTTAATTCTCGTGATGAAACGGTTGCAGGAAATGCTTCAGTGACCTACTGAGCTTTTCATCTGAAATCCACTCCATAGGAACAACAGGTAGATACTCACATTTCTTTTAGCGTCCAAAAAATAAATAAAATAATGAGGCTGGGATAGGGCAAATCAATTGTTTAAAGTCATTCGATCAAGGCCAAATGCGGGGGAGGGGAGTTTTCTTTTACTTCATGAATAATAAATTGAAACCAACTGAACACGTTAAGGAAAGAAAAACGCAGAATGAAGACTGCCGGTTCCCATTTCATCTTGTGTTCAGTAAACATCAAATTCTAATTTAGATGTAATCGACTTTTTTAAAGAGAGAAATGTCATCTGTCAATATTAAACAGATAATTATGAAGCACTTCTGAGTGGCAGAGTCGACTCAGATTTTTTTCACAAAGCTAATAAAAAAGAGAAAAGACAGCATTCAAAATAAAAATATGGGTGAGACATTCCTCAGTTCCTCGGTTGAAAGGAGCAGCCCTTCCTGTTCTCAGGCCCCCAGAAGCTCCCCGGGTGGGGGCCCAGCCCGGCCAGAGCCTCCCGCCCCCCAGCGGAGCGGATCCCTTCCTGCTCCCGGCCCTGCCTGGGTCGGCCGCCTCGGGCCACTCAGCTGACCACCAGATTATGATGTTCCCAAGACCACAAACCCCTTTTCTCCCCTGGCACGTAATGCATCATTCCTCCCTTCAGAAGCTCAGGCTCCTTCCTCTGAGAAGCCAACAGAAAAGCAGCTGAATCATGGCTCTTTCAACATGGAGCGTGATCTAGTTTCTTTCATTCCTGGACAGTAGATGAAAAAATACATCTCATTCTTGGTGTAACTTTGACCTCCATTTTCTAGTTAATAGAATGGCCATTTGAAATTTTCATACAGTTATAGCTTAGCTTTATTTCCAGAAGACAAGGATTCCATTGGATTGAAAACGATGGGTGACATGGGAGAGTAGCAGACTCATTACTCAGGAATTAGGTCACTGAGCTGGCTTAGGCTGAATGCTGTAGATTCTACAAAACAAAGACCCCTCCCCCCCCACGCCATACAGGAGAGAACCAAAGGTTGCATGGCCAGCGACCCCTTTGCGGCTCACAGACTGGAGAGCGGTGGCAGTGGCCGGCAGAGCCAGCGGGGAGAACCGCAGCTGCGGCCTGCGGATGTCCACATTCCACTGACCACGTCTAGGCAAAGATAACAGGAGCAGGAACTGTGGAAACTCTGGTGGAAGAGAGAGGATGTTTCAAGAAAAATATTCACATTTGTTTCACATGGCGCTGACCGAACAAAATGAGGTTGCGAGCCATTCTCTTCTGGGGAAGAAAAAAGGATGTTTACATTCTTCATTTTTCTTTTCATCCGAGTCCAAGTTGGAAGAGCCTGAGAGCCTAAAGCTGGGTCTCCTCATTCACGGCCGTACTTCAGAGGCCTTCAGTGGGGACGGAGAGAACCCATATGGGGCTGGGAGTGCGGGAAGCCGGGGCGCGTGCGGATGGGGGTATGAGCAGTGGAGTCTAAAGGGAGGCACCTCCAAAACTCAGTTTTTGCTCTGTGGTCCGAACTCCTCACGGGGCTTTTTCATAACACGGTTGCCAAAGGGCCGCCCCAGACTTCCTAAATCGGAAACTCGAGAAGTGGGGTGTGGCCATGGATGCTTTTGCACTGTTCTACAAGTAATTCTGAAGCATGCTTCAGCTTAAGAACTGCTTTTCCTCGCTGCTCTGAGCGCACACAACTGTGGTGATAGCGAGACTTAAACCTCGTGGCCCTCTGCATGTAATTACAGGGCCATATGTCTATGTATGGACACACAGCACCTTCTCCCTAGTGCATGAGCTTGTGTTTCACTTTGCCCCTGATCCCCTTCTCCAAATCCCAAACACCTGCACAATCATCCCACTCGTGAAAGGGATCCCTTGGTTTAATAACCCGTCACACATTCAGTGATTCTTGGCGTTTCCGCAGATGTGGAAATCTCTGCACCCCCTTGACAATCTGTAGTTAATACAGATATCTTTCTCAACGACTGAAGCATGCGTTTATTTTTTAAGATAAACAAATAAGAGAAGTTCAAGAACTTCCCACAAAGTTGGTTTTCGCAGCTGGAATCTCAGAGTCTTGATCGGTAAACTGTGGGCAGAATGCCTACCTCGTTGGTTATCAGAAGAGATGGAGCGTTAGAAATGAAAAGCCTTCTGCTTTGCCCAGCCCGGGGTTAGCTGTCACCTTCTCCTTCAGCAAAGCTCAGGGCTTCCCCAAGTCTGGATTTCAAATCACCGACTTGTCCGCAAAATAAGCATCATACAGGTTTTCCAACTAGTCCATAGCTTGTGGCCCCAGTGTACCGGGCTTTAAAACGTCATAGGGTTACTGAGACCCATTAGCATTCCGGGGAGACATCTGGCTTCCCGTCATGAAGCTCGGTACTCAACAGCCTTGGGGGAAAGTCTGCTGTGATAGAGTCTGTCATATACGAGCTCTGTTTTTGATTATTTGTACTAACTAGCCCAACCCTCCAGCCCGCTTTCCGTACAAGACGTATTTACAAAGCCTTCGGCTGGAGCTGGAGTTCTGTGAGCCCAGACTGTGCACGAACTTTCTTCCACAACATTGTCTGGGGGCGGTTTTTCTGATGAGACTTTAATTTTAGGGTGCCTGTTCATTTATGATTAGAAATACATAGTACAAACTTATTTTTCTCCAGTGAGAGCTATGTTTGATGAAAAATATACTATTAGGAATAAAACTAAAATTATCCAATGCATTTCCGCATGGGTTATAAATTATATGTGTAGGCCGTGACATGATCCTTAAGCAAGCCAAAAGAGTATAGACTTTTTGAACATTTAGTAAGCCCAGTTGAGCCATATTTTGAAAAGAGTTCCAGTTTCTCCTCATGGGATAATAGGAATCACACAGAAACTCACATTTACCTAACTTCCCTATTTTTTAAAGTGTAGAAAAATTTGGGTTTCTTTCCCAAGTAAATTACATGTTATTCTTTAAGATAATTGTCATGCGCCTGCTTTTGTTGGCCACACTAGGGTTCTCACCACGACACATTATTACTTGACGAGAAATTGCACATGTGCTGGGGGAGGGGCGTCTAGAAGCACAAAAATTCTCATGCAGATTTTCAGTATCAAGTCAGGTCTTTTCAGCACAAACAGTTACAAATGTCGGCAACTCCTTTGACTGGCCAAAACAGAAAAGGAAACTAAATTCGTATTTCAAATAATTTTTATCAGCATTTACTGATAAGAAAATAGAGGATTTGACCAGGAGAAATAACTGTTTTGAACACATGGGTCAGAAAAGTGGGGGTTTTTGTTTGAATATAAAAATGCGAATACCACAACCACCATCAATCTTATCCAATTCTCTCTTAAATATAACTTGAGTGGGCTCCATGGGGCCACTGGCCCTGCCCGGCCACGCTTCGGGCCCAGAGCCTGAGGTACCAAAGGCTGGGCGAGGAGTCCGGCAAGAAGGAGCCGAGATCCAGAGCGGAGAAAGGGGGGTGCAAACCACTGCGCTCAAGAAACACAAAGAGTCTCAGCAGGGAAGCCACCTGTGATAACAAAAGGACAGCCAAGGGCAGGGCTGGCCCCGAGAGGCCCACCCAGGGGACAGCCGCCGGGTCCAATGGTAAAGGACGGGAACACGCGGGGAGTCGGGGTTCCTGGTGTGTGGGGGCCGGGCGCCGAGGCCTTCCCGGGTCGCTGGGACTGAGGCGCGGGAGTTGTCCCTGGAAAGCGCATGGTGAGAAAGACACAGGAGAGGACAGGTGTGGTTGGCCTTCACGACGTCCCGGAGAGGGGACACTTGTTAAAATGCCGTCTCACTCCACGGGCTTTCACAGTGGTCACACGGTTGTCCACTTCTCGCGCGTTTGAAATGTTCCGACTAAAACCCTGGGAATCAGATTCTGTAATTAACTTAAGTAATTATAGATGAGTAATTAGAGTGATTGTTGAATATCTGAATTCCAGATAAATTATTTACACGTCATGTTGAAAAGAATGAGACTTAAACCCTTCATCTTATAGACAAAAAGAATAAAAGTGTCCTGCGAAGGCCTCCGGCCTCCCTGGCACTTGGACCGATGCGTGGCAGACACTAAGGAGGACACGGGCAGGAACCATTTCTGACCCCTCACGTGTTGGGGTGACTCCTTTAAAGTCTTATCGTGGCACTGTTAGGAAGCGGAAAAAGTACTGCGATTCAATATTGTATTTTTGTTCTCATCTGTACCTTTGTGTGAGCACACAGTTCAGCAAAGCCCTTGAATCCTGACTTTAATTACACCTGCGGGATCTTTTTTGACTAATGACTGTACTTAACTGCCCTCCTTCAGATTTTCACGAAGGGTTTTTCTGCCTCGTGGTAGTTTGTGTGTCCGATGAGGCCGAAAGGACGTAACTCTCCACGAGGGGATGGTGGTTGGTGCAGGAAAACAACATGGCGACACAGCGGCTGGAAGGCAAGTTTCCCAAACGCCTGTCTCGACTGACTCAGTGTCAACTTGTTGGGTCCGCAAAACCCAGCTCTGGAACTGGCGGTAAGAAAAGAGACCCCGGGGCGTGCAGAAGGGGCAGAATATGCTGAGGCCGCAAGGGACATCTCAGGGATAAAGGGTAGCAATCTCAAAGGGGCTAAAAAATCAAAAGTTGTCGTCCTCCACTACACTGTTGCCATGCGTGCCTCGAATTAAACATTTGAAACAGCATTTTACTCAGAGCCAAGTGTGTGGAGTAAAAAGTAAATCAAAGTCCCCCACAACCAATAGCCACTTAGAAACTCCATTTTTGGTCTTCTTCCCTTGACCCCTAACCCCACAGGAGAAGGTTAACTTCCACTACTTTTTGGCGCAAAGAGAAATCAGACATCGCTGTGAAGTCGACCTTCCAGGGCAAGGAGCAGTCCTTCCGGCAACCACACAGCACTCACGAGTCCCCCAGTCGTTGCCCCGACGGTGTCCCGGTTTGCTTCTTGCAGCTCCTAGGTGTGCAGGTCTTCCAACCGGTGCAGACAGAGGGGCTTTCTCCCGGCTCCCAGGCAGCCGGCCAGGTGGCCACTGCAGACATGAGAGGCTGGGGGGCCTCGGTGACGTGGAGTCCCGTAAAGTCTGATCGCCGGAGCTGTGTTTTGAGAGAGTTCAGGGCACTGTGCTTCTCTTCTCTGCCCAGAACAACGTGTTTTTGCACGCTGAGACGCTGTGTGTTAAACTTCACGGGAACTGAACGCTAACCGTGTGTTTATGTATGTGTGGCTGGATGTTTCCCAACATCCTGCAGGACTGCTGAAAAACACACACACACACTCACACGTGTAGCGGAGAGCCAGAAAGGCCAACTCAGCCATAGAGCAGAGCTTAGTTTAAGCTTCAAACTAGGGGGAGGGCATCTCCGGCCATTAAAAATACCATGAGAGGGAGCCTGCCTGAGAGCTTACCCCGACCTGGGTGTGCACCTGGGCCGCCTGGGGGATCATCGGGTGAGCCCCTTAGACACTCTGGCTGCTTAGTGTCGAGTTTCAACAGGGACAGTAACAGGAAGAGTTAGCCGTGTCCCTCTGTACCTCACCCTCCCTGCCATCACATGCACACACATGCACGCACTCCTGAATGGAAAGGAACTTGGGACTCGTCCTCCCCAGCCCTCCACGCCTCTGTGCTGAGCCTGCATTCACTGCTCCCCCCGTCCTGTCCTGGGACCAGCGTGTGTGAGCACATGTACACGGAAACACACAGGCAACCCCCTGAACATTCGTCTGGCTAACACTCCGGCAAGTTCCAGCCCTCTAAGGACTATACCAGTCACTCTGTTTCTCTTGGAAGGCCCTGCTCTAACTGAAGCCCGACATTCTGTTTATTCTGCCCCGTTTAGGCTCCGAGGAACACTCTGGGACGCGCTCGCCGCGACAGAGGGCCTGCCGTGGGCGCCCTCGACACTGCGGGACCCCAGGGCTCTCTCTCGGGGCCAGAGGAACCCACGTGCAGCTCCAGCTAATTTTTGAGCCTCTGTGGTTGTGGGCAGCAAATGAGGCTCAAAAGATTTCAAACAACTTAACGTCGTGTTCCCGGCCCCTCTTCGTGTGTAAAGTTACGCAGATCCACTTTGTTACGTGGATTTTTGAAACCTACACATACAAGCAAATTCAATTTGCTAATTGTTTTGGCCCCCTCCCCCTGCAACAGCAGTTTTCGGAGCACTTCTGACACAGCGTGAAGGGAGAATTGAGTTTCCCTTTCTTTTCAACTGAGCAATGCAAAGAGTCTCTGGCGGGAAGCCAAGAAGAGCATAAAGGAAGCAAAGACGGAGGTTACAAGCAACTCCACCAGCTATCCCACGACCCCTCCAATGACTGCGGATCCATGATCAGTGAGCTGGTTTTTTGGCCCTTTTGCTCCGGTTCCTGACCGGAGCGGCGGCTCCACAGAGAAGCGTGAAGCGTGGCTGAGTAGTGACTCCCCCACACGCTCAAGTCCCTGTTTCCCCTTCAATGATGTCAAAACCAGAACTGTGTGAAGTCATGTTTTATTAAGAAAAGAAATTACGATTTTAGTTTCTTTTCTAAATATATTTTTATGAAAATAAATTGGAACTAAGGGAACTCAAGGAGTTTATTGTTTGCCTCGATGGCTGGGATTTTAGCACTTATATGTAAACAACTCAGACACGTTGTGAGTGCTACATTCAAAACACAGACATTCTATCAAGTGCAAATAAGATATATATTCTTCACCTTTTTCTGACCCACATTGTATTCAATTAGCGTGTGATAGTCAACAACACACATGCCAGATATTTCTATTCTAACGATGCCAACTATTATTTTCAAGTCTCTTTTAAAACAAAGGTTATGAAATCCACGAGGATTAATGGAGAGGCCCGTGACTTGCCTCGGGAAGCTGACAGGGAGACAGAAGGCTGAGCCCGGCCAGGCCCGGCTGTGCTGGTAAATGTTTAGCAGCCGGCTCTCTGGGACCAAGGGAAAACACCAGGAGGCCTGATTTCTAGCATATGCTAAATGACTGCCGCGTAAATACGCCTCGGCCTTGAGCTTCATCACCGGGCGCGGAGGTGGGAAGAGGGGCACCCACCGGAGCACGTCGTGGGTGGGGCCCACTGGACAGTGGCTCTCTGGCGTCAGAGGGCCTGTTGATGGCACTTAGCAGACCGGCCCAGGGGGCTGGGAGCTCTGCAGGGCGACCCGTCGTAAATGCCCGCAGACATATTCCCGCGTGTGCCCATTGTCCTCTCTCTCCTCCTCTGGACTTGGGAGCGCCCACTCCCCCGAGCTCTCCCTCTTTAGCCCTTTAGCCCTCTGCTCTTGGAGCGTGTGGTCTCTGCCACTACAAAGCCAAGTGCGGCTTCTGCTACAGGACTCTGGCAGTGACTTTGAGCTACTTCGGCAACAGGTCTCGCCAGTCGGCCCCACAGTCTTACAAAGGTGTGCACCGTGGTGGCGTCAATGCGCAGTCCTGCTTCCGCAAGGGAGGTCTCAAGTGAGACGCGGTTTTCCAGAGACTGTGTTGAGATGACAACTGTAATGATCATAAGCTTTAGAGCTAAGTTTCCAGAAGTTTACCCAACTATCTAAACAACGTAAAGGGCAAATGACATTTCCGTGTTACTATGAAAATAGCGTTTACCTGGCGAGTCCCACAGAAGCACCTCTGGGCCTTTCGGGTCCATGGACAAGGCCGCGCGCACCACCACCCCAGCCCACGGTCGCAGATGTCTCCTGGTTTGCCTAGTACGACAGGTCCCATTCGGCAATGAGCAGCCACTCCGGGCTTGTAACGGGGCCACTGCGATCACGTCTCTCCCCACTTCCATTAGGACTTCCCGTTATTCTTAAGATGAAATCAAAACCCTGACCGCGGCTGACAGGGCCCTCTGCGGTCTGATCCCGGCCTCCTTCTGCCCTCGCCAGCCCACTGGTGACAGCCACACCAGCTTCCTTCTGTGCTTCAGACACAGCAGGTTCACTCCTGCCCCAGGGCCTGGGCCCCCGCTCCTCTTCCCACCCGCCGGGCCCCTGCCTGCCCTGCCGGCCTGACCCGTCAGGCGGCTGTCTCCTCAACGCTCCCTGCAGGAGGCTCTCCTTTTCTGCCCCCCCTTGGATTAGGTCCTGCATCATGAGTTCACACCGTCTCTTAATTACATCGTTAGTGTCCTCGCTGTCGTCAGGGATGAGACTGAGGGTCTGCTGCTTTGACCATGAGCAGCGCTGACCCCATGGCCCAATTAAGGGACAAAAAAGCACCTTCATCCACCAAATGACATCACAAAGACACTTATCACTAAAAGAGAAAGTACAAACCAGACGTTCAGAGAACACATCTCTCATCCCCACGAAAATAAGTCGCAGCCAGACCAGCGAGACTGCGTACAAACGCGGAAGCCAGCTCCAGTGATTCAGGTCCCGTGACAGGGAGGGATTTGTCACTGGACTCCTCTTTCCCCCACAGTGATGTCCCTCCAGGGAGGCCCTAACGCGCCCCCACCGCGGGCTCCCCGCTGCCCTCTGCCCAGCGGCTGTGTTGTCTCACGCATCCCTCCCTTTCAGCGGAAACTTCAGAGCACTGGCTCTGAGTCAGTCTGCAACATCTTAACTTTCCGGGACAATTATCAGATTCCCAAGCTCAACACCACAGTAAATCTTGCTTCTAGAAAATACTCTGGCTCTTCTTCTATTTAAAAAAAAAGTGTGTGGCCCTGGCTGGTGTGGCTCAGTGGATTGAGCGCTGGCCTGTGAACCAGATGGTCCCCAGTTCGATTCCCAGTCGGGACACATGCCTGGGTTACAAGCCAGGTCCCCAGTAGGGGGCGCACAAGAGGCAACCACACATTGATGTTTCTCTCTCTTCTTCCCCTCCCCCTAAAAACAATAAAATCTTTAAAAATAACGTGTAGGAAGTTAGGTAACTCCAGGGGCCTCAAAGTCTTTGGAGTTTGCCCAATATGACTTATCTGTGTCTTATGCAAGGAGGACAACCAGCGGGTGACTGGACACAGAGCCCAAGAAGAAACCATTAGAAATTATAATTTTAAATATTTATTGTTCTGCTCAGTACAGAGTAAGTCACCAAAATGTTTTAACGTTTCCCGAAATACTCCTGTAGAAGTTGCCATTCATTCTACTCCGGACAAGTCTGAGGCTTGTCTTACACAGTGCAGTGTACGGACGGTTCATAGCCAGTCCCGAAACTCCAGGCTGGTTGGTGATGAAAAGTGAAAGCGTCCGGTCAAATGGCTAAACCTTCGCTTTAAAATCTCTCAGCTGCAGCTGGAAGTGTCTGAGAGGACGCTTCCTGTTCTAGTTCCTGCAGTCTCCTCTCAAAGCTGGAGCTTGTTTTAAAAAGACACAGATTAAACACTGCAGTGAATTATGTCTGCGTCCATGCGCAAACACTTTTTCGTTTTTGCTTGTCTTCGTGGATTTTTGGAAGTGTAATGTTTATTTCACTGTGTGTGAAAAATGACTGGTACGAATGCGGAAAAGAGAAGGGGGGAACCGTGGGAGACCTAATGACAGTGACCTGTGGTAACTGGGTCAGCAGGAAGGGGGGAAGGGTTGTGTTTGCATTGGAATAGGAACTTTCTGGAACATTTAAACAGCCGACACTGCGCCATCGCCTTGGAAACCCACTTGGACATAATCGGTCACTTTGGATTAGGTTTGAGAAGGGGATTCCAGGTGGAAGCGTTTGAAGTAGGTGGTCGGTGTCTGGAGAGGGGCTCGTGCCTGTTCTTGGGACCCCGGACGTGGGGAGACCCTGGCAGGACTGACGGCTCAGAGAAAAAAGCTCCCGGGGCCTGATCCTGTGAATGTGGGCACAGCAAGGACAAATGCCATTCTCCACAGTGATCGGATGACATTGTCATTGAATGGTTGGAGTTGACTGATGCCTTTTTATATTTTCCATTCCTAATTGCTTTTTCTAGTCACACGGCTTCATTTCAGGCTAATCCGCAGCTGGTGAGCCCCACCGTCCTCCGTAGTTCTGTGGTACCTCCTTCAAAGCGGCGCTCCTCACCCGCAGCTGGACGGTGGACCGCTGGTCTCCGGCGTCTTACAGTCGCCCTCCTCCATGTGCTGAGCTGTGGTTCCCCTCCTGCGCCCCCTGCCCCTCGCTCTCCTCCTCCTCCCAGGCTTTTCCTGCGGGGAGGGCCTTCTCGGAGCTGGAGTCGGGGAAGGCAAGACTTCAGACTCAGGCCAGCCATGTCGGCAGAGCAACTTTCATTTTCTTAAAGGTTGGAGAACTTTGAGAAAGTTATGGAAAATAAGAAATCGCCAGCAAAAGTGAGGTTTGTAAATCGTCTGTGAACACAGTCGACTCACATTACAAATTCCCTCTTTCTGTGGAACAGCAGCATCTGGCAGAACTTTCCGTGATGGAGGAAGGTTCTGGTCTGTGCCGGTGGTGGCCTCCAGTGCGGCCGAGTGACAGAAGCGTCCTCTGTGTGTCACTGGGATCCTCATATGACCATCTCAACAGATACAGACAAAACATAGTTCCTCCACAAAAATCTCTTAACAAATGAGGGGCTGGAGGGAACGTTCCCGAGCTAATAAAGGACACCTTACAAAGTGCCCACCTCACCACTCCGTGCGGTGTGAAACTGGGGGCGCTGGCCTGGGCAGCGAGACGGGGAAAAGAAACAGAAGGATCCCAATCAGAAGGGAAGAAATAAAAGCCTCTCTGTTTGCAGGTGACATAATTTTATGTCAAACACACACACACAGTTGGGCTAATGAGCTCAGCACGGTTGCAGGATACGAATCAACAGACAAAAATCCATTGCATCACTCTACACTAGCAGTGAACAAACTGGCAGGGAACTTCAGCAAACAAGCCCATTGATCATGGCATCGGAAAGAGTGAAATCCCCAGGAATACACAACACAGGACACTGACAACGGCCACACGTCACTGAAGCAAGTTGACGGAGCTATAAATAAAGGGAGACGTGTGCTCACGGATGGGAGACACGGTGTCGTCACGGCGACACTCCCCATGCTGACCTAAGACTCGGCACAAATGTTATGAAAAGTTGACATCTTTCTCAGAAGTCAACAAGCTGATCCTAAAATTTGTATGAAGATTCAAGGGACCCAAACTAGTACAAACAGTCTTGAAAAAGAGCCAATCGAGAAAACTCCCACTTCCCAACCTCAAAACTTCAGAGTTGCAGCCACCAAAGGGTGAGGGGCTGGCAAGGTAGACACCAACCAGAGGAAAAGAGAGTTTTCACGGCAAATTAGTGGTGGAGCTGAGTCGAGCCCAGATCAGACATGGAAACCCGTGACCCCCACTCCCGCCCAGGGGCTTCGTGGGGGCGGCTGTGGTTCTCCACATTCTCCTCCACAGTAAGGACGCCGGGAGCATGCGCCTCGGAAACAGCCAGTAGTGAGTCACCAGGGAGTGAGTGAACAACGCTTCTGGCGGTGACAGCTGCACACACCACGTGTGCGAACCGGTAACACCACTTTAGTATGTGGTGTGTAAAGAGGGTAATTCCATTTCTAGGTATAACACACCAGTTACCCCGAAGCCAAAGAAAGAAGTAAAAAGCTACTTATCCATGTGCCAAATAAAACACAGATGGAGTCTCTGCCCGCTAACATTCTTGACCCTTAAGGATCGGTAAGAGTATGAAAATTAAAAACTATCGGTCTAAAATGTAAGACAGTCCCACACTTCAGACCACGACTGAGATGAGAATAACCGGGGGCACCCACCCCGTGTTCTCACTCTCCGTCCCCGGCCATCACTCCAAGCGAGACAAAGACGGGCCGGCGACGTGGAAGGCGTTTTACACGCGTTCACACGCATCCTCCCAGCCAGTCCTGGGAGGCACTAGTCGTAGAATGGATTCACGGAACAAAGCAGCCCTAACGAGTTCAAGGTCATCAGTGGCTCAGGGGCGCCGTGTCACGTGGCCTCCTTCCACACCGAGGGAACCGCTGCCTCGGTGGAGCTCAGTGGTGACGGCGCCGGAGAAGGAGCAGCCTCCTGACGACGTGAGACGTGACCGTTACTCCGTCTCTCTGGTCCCTGCGGACTGGGCCCAAGGATGCCAAGGGAGCACACCCGGCCATTCCACCCGCAGGCGGCCAGCAGGACGGAGCTGCCCCCTGCACGGCCCTGCATGTGCTTGTGACGGCTGTGGCCACGCAGGGGAGAGTGGGGGCGAGGGCTGGGCCCGCCTTCACCACTGCCCCGCAGTCTCCTTTCACAGCCTGGAGAGCTGACCCGGAGCTGCGGCGTGCGGGCTGAGAGCGGATCCTGCAGCTGGAAGTCAGGGCCGTATCTGGCCCACACTCCGGGCTCCTTGCTTTGGACAGTTGAATACTAACAATTGTTTCTATGGGGTAATAATTAATGCTTACTGGTACTTTAAAGGACTTACATTTCATCCAGTAATGTTACGTTAAACTAAGGCTTTTTTAGGTAAAACAAATAGCACATTGGCATTGCGTGGTGTGTGACTTGTAAAATCATCTAGAATAATTGGCTTCATTTTTAGGGCCTAAATTCTCCTGCTTGTGAAAATAGCAACAATGAAAGTTGTCTCTCTGTTTGCTGCTGTTACTGGGAGAGCTACTGCACAGGCCGTGGAAGTGACCCTGTGGTGTGGATCAGCCTGGGAGGGGCGCGGGGGCCGAGGCCCAGAGGGTTGGGGCCTTGGGGGGGCCTTCTCAGGAGCCTGGGCTAGATGGCCCCTTCCTCTTCCTCCCCGTGTTTATTCCATCCTCTGGAATAAACAGTTTTACTGTTTAGCTGTTTTAAGACCCGTCCATCTATCTATATACCTATCTGTCAAGGTATCTTACCATAGGTGCAGTAAGACAGCTGCCCAAAACCCTTTCGGAATAAAATAAGGGTATAGATAATCACATGCTAATGAAACAGTACAATCATTAGCTGGCTTTTTCGAGCCCACACCGGGGAGGATGGGGAACAGCAGAAAACCCCAGTGCAGTTCAGTAACACCGACCCGCGAAACACTGAAATGCACAAATCCCAGACGAATTAGTAAGGCCCGTCTCAACATTTGGGAGAAATTTTATAATGGCAAAAATGCTAGAAGTGGAAATTAATTACTTACTTCTAGCTTGTCTGCTATTTATACTGCATATTCTGGGCACTGGTGTGGCTGCTCCGCACGTGTGACATCTGTCCTATTATTACCACCGTCCCCTGTTCCCTTCAGAGACTGAGGATCGGAGTGGCCAGCGCCCCCGCCTACACTCGCGATGGCCGGCAGTGGCTCTGAGATGTGAAGCCAGGCGGGCGGGCCGCGGGGTCTGCGGGACCATCAGTGGTGGAAGGTCTCCGCGTGGCAGGGGTGTGCGGAGCCTCGTGACCCTCAGCCCGGAAGGCGAAGCAGCAGCTTGAGGTGGGGGGAGAGGGGAGATTAAACACGCACGCTGGTCTGAGTCTCACTCAGAAATCCTCACGCACATTTTCCCAAAGCCCCTGGGTTCGGAAGTATGGAACTAGGCGAGCCATCGATTTCAGTTCACACATGAAAATGCAGCAAGGACTCTGAAGAGATGCTCTGGATTCTGAGCGGGCGATCAGAATCTTTGGCATGGAGGAGTGATCGAAATGAGTGCAACGTCACAGTCACAAAACAGTGGGGAGAATGACCAGGCCCTGAAGAGACAGCCACAGACAGGCCCAGGGCTGTCCTCTCCTGCCGACTAAAGACCCCATGGCAGAGGCAGCACGAGTTCCAGCAAACAGACACATGGGCCCGGAGGTGGCGGAAGGCGGGAGGGGCCGTACCTCGTTTGCGGCACGTGTGGGTTCCACTCTCCATCAGTAGAAGTGGACAGAGGTCCTGCTGTAGGACGGCCACCCGCTCAGCTTCCGGCCCAGCTGCCGACGCCGTCCTCACTGCTGACAGAGAACGTCCCTTTCCGCCCACGCTTCCCGGTCAGAACTCTGCAAAGTACCTTCATCACTGGAACTTGCGACGGGAGACCACGGCTGGAAGGCTCATTCACCGAGCTACTGAACTCTGCACTCCCAAACGAGACTATCTGGAGGGGCGTGGGCAGGAGGAAAGAGATCAAGTGGAAAAGTCTGAGTCGGGCGTTACCGGGAGATACATTAACATGAGCGCCTGTTGCCCCAAGAGCCACTGATTCTGTCTGGAGACGGGTGGGGGGCCGTTTCATGCAAGCCCCCAGCCCGCTCCGTTGTTTTAGCTCCTGGAGCTTTCGGGCCCGCAGAGGAGTCAGCAGGTCACGGCAGCCACACCCATGACTTACTCACCGAACCCCCTGCCTGCATTTCATCCGAGTGTCCACGGCTCTGCACAGTGGTGCTAGGGGCCAGATTCCTAGAAGGAGAAAAACCCCACAACAGTGTTCGGTTCTCCGTCCTGGCTTAGATGCTGCAAACCTTTTGTGGGATGGTGGGACCATACAGAAATAAATTATTATACGTCCTCAAAGGCTGCCCGAGTTTGTGCCAATGCCGGTATCACTGGCTCAGCTGATTGGCTCCTAACGAGACATAGTGAAGTGGCAGTTAAAGCTCCCTGCTTAGACTTCACCTTGAGGCTCCAACTTCAGGGAATAAACTGCTGTTTGTGACCAGAAAGGGACTTGTGCACCTGGTTTTACCCCGGCAGCCACGTGTTCATGGAACAAATGTACATCCCAGAGCCCACCAGCTCCAGAGCCGGGTGATCGTGAACCAGAAACTCAAATAGGATTGCACAGAATGGCAAAGACATGTTTTTGCCTCAAAAGGAAAAGGACAGAAAACAGTGCTTTGTTGTTTGAACACCTCGATGTGCTAAATACTACACTGGAGACATCTTTGTCATCGGAACCTTGCAGTGGTTTTGTGATGGCCACTTTTTTCTTCCCATTTTTATAAAGAAGTCCCTTTAAGTTCAAGGGATTGAACTCGAGCTCAGTAGTGCACGGTTGGTAAGATCCACGTGGGGCCCCGAGCCCAGGCCCTTCCCAGGGCTCCCGCCTGGTGCTGCTATGGCCTCGCTGGGCAGTGGCGGGGAGGGTGTGCAGCAGGCATGGCGGGTGGCTTTGCAGCCCCGAAGGGATAAGCCCTGCGCGCCCTCATCATCGGCACCCTTGTCGGTGTGGCCTGGCACCCACAGGAAGTCAGGGTCCCGTCATACATAGAGGGATGGGGTGTCCTTCATTCAACATTCTGTGTGGTGAGGTTGCCCATCAGGCCCCCGGAGACCGGTCTTCGTTTCATGTTGGACAATGTGTTTGCCTTTGGGTGAAATGGAACTGTTACCCGACATAAAAGGCAAACAGAAAAGTGACAGATTGCAGGACTGGGTCAGGACTCAAAAAAAACCCCCAAATCCCAGAATGGATTTGATGTAGAACCTGGGGACAAAAAAGCAGTCATAAAAATGTATTTTACAAGTGTCATAAAAAATTTACCTAAAAACGGATTTCATGAAAATTCTTACTCCTTTGCTACAGAGAAAAACTAGTAACAATTAAACACATAGAGAGTTTAAATAATCTTGCTCCTTCCTACATTTTACTTTTTATCAAAAACATAACATGTACAGGAAAGTATATGCCCCAGCCCGCGTACACATACGTGTACATAGTGCATTCTCATAAATGCACTATGAGGCAATTCCGAGGCAATTCCCCAGTCCAGGTAAACCTTTCTCACCAGTGACTTTTTTGTTGTTGTTTACATGTCTGACAAATCCCATTCAACTTGTGCCCGGGGGGAGCTCTGACTATGGGCCACAGAAAGTGACAGTCTCTCCCTCCGCCCCCAAGAACCTCGGGCCTCCCCAGCGAAGGCTTTGGGGCAGATTCCCCCTCAGATGCGTGAAGAGAACTGAGCAACGCTACCTGCTTTTGCAGTTGCAGTGGCAGAGGTGATGTGTAGCTCCTACCCCAGTCGGCACATGGTTTATGGCCTGAGGGGCCAGTCGTGGCTGTGAGTGGCATGTGCACCCGTGAAGTCACAGGTGCGTCGGTAAGTGGAAGGCCGCACGCAGAGTCCCCACAGGCACGGCATCACGTGTCCCCGCTTGGCTGTGGAATCCATCTCACGTGCCCCTAACCTCGAGAGCGCGCAGCGCCGGGCAAGGAGGGCAGGGCTTCCCGGTTCCAGACCTCCTCTTCCCTCCCCAACTCGCTCTGTGCCAACTGGTCCCCCGAACCCCTCGCTTCCAGAGCTTTCTCTTTCGGTGCTGGCTGCATTCTCTTTCTCTGAGGAAGAGGAGGCATCTTGCCCCCAAATAATAAATTCAGTGAGTTCCCCAGGTCTGCCCTTTATCTATATCATCACATCATTTTCAACAGCAGTGGCATTGAGGATTCGAAGCTCCCATGTGTCCTCTCGTCGGCTGCATGGGTCGCAGTCCTGCCGTCCAAGTGATTTGAGAGCATCCGCTGCATGGCCAGGCCCGCAGCCTGCCGCAGCCTGCCGCCCGGACACCTGCCTGTGATCTGGGTCAGGGTGCGGCCACTTGAAGCTCCGCCTCCCGGCAGTGCCCACGGTGGCGACCACAGAGCAGGAGGCCTCTGGACCTGCGCACGGTTGGTGCTGTGGGAAAACCCACCTGCAAGGGACCCGTTCAAATATCACAAATTTCATGTCAGATGGTGAGACGTTTGCAAATTCATCTTCAGAAATTCAGGCTCAACTACATGAAAATGAATTCATTTTAATTCGTGGTTAATATTGCAAAGACATGCTATTTCTTAGCATAAATAATGAATCAGGAATTGATCTTGGCATCCTTTTTGGGATAAAATTATAATAATAGCAGGATAGGCAATCCTCCCTTGAGATTCGGCTTTGGGAGCAGGATCATAAATCTTTTGATATGCAGTCATTTTTCTGAAGAACACGACCCTCAACGATTTGCTACTCTGGGTTCTATTAGACCCTCGTTTTTCAAACGTCTCTGTGATCTGAACAGTGTCTCAATGTGTTCCTTATGAAGCTCACGCAGTCTGCATCTTTTCCAAAGTCTTTGCGCTGTGTGGTTGGTTTCTGCCGCGACGGCGTGTTTGATACGGTTAACTGGAAACTGAGGGGCAAAGCTCCGGGACTGGGGTGCTGGGTGTACGTGAAAGTGAGGCTTGTCTCCGTGGGAATTCGTTCTGCACGTGGCCGATCTGTGAGCGAGCGTTTGGTGTTACGCTGACTCGTGCTTTCCTTGTAGCCACTAGGACTCGGTGAGTCAACCCTGCCACGCGGGCTCCCTGAGTCGTCGCGGGGGACGGTCAGGAAGCCGAAGGCGGGCTGCCTGCGAGGCGCTGAGCACGCACCGCGCCTGGGCCCTACGACTCAGGCCCCCATAGTGGCGACAGTCACAATTCTCTAAGAGTGGCAGGACGAAGGGACACGATTTAAGCTGAATGTCCAGCTAGGCGCTCACATTGGGGTAAAGCCATAGGGTTCAAGCTAGGGCAGCTGGGGTAAGCCTTGCAGAATGGGTGCGTTAGGTGGTACACAACTGTGTAAAACACGGTAGTTTGAAGGAAAGGCTGGGGGGGGGGTCTGTGATAATGTCTCAGTGATAGTGATGGTGAAAATCAGGTGCCCCACTGTGGATCCCGGACGAACACACGGTGAATGAACAAAGCCTTTACTCAATGACTCAATGACTATTGAGCCTTTACTCAATAACAGCCCCTCCCCCCACAGAACACCCCTGAGAAGCGCCCAAAGAGTGTGAGCACCGCGGCGACGGACCAGTGTTCACAGAAGCCTGGAACAGCAGAGCAGCCCCCGCCCGCCCACCGGGCGCATCTGGACGAGTCGGCGGAGGTCTCTCCCCAGGCCCGACCCCACCGAAAAGGGCCTGCAGCCTCCGCTACTTTGTCAGCCTCAGGGACCATCAGTCACAGTCGCCGTTTGCAGTGTCCGCTGGCACAAACCTCTCCGCCCAGGGCCCGCAGTGCTGGCCTCCGCCTCAGGCACCTCACTGGGAAGACCCGGCCGCGGAACGAGTTTGCGAAGGCGCAGACGGCCACTCCAGCAGGAATCGCCGGCCCCCGACACACGTTCAGAGACGCTCTCCAATTCCTGAAGCCACGCTCCCTGCTGGGTGTCAGGCTGGGCCGCAGAGAGGAAGGAGGTCAATGCACGTTCACTGAAGTTCTCGGATATTGCTGGCTTGGCTGGATGCAGGGCCGGCAAAAACGCGGTGATGGCTACTTACCAGGAAAGACTAGTGACGGACAAACAAGACAAAAGAGTCCAGAGTCACAGAGGCAGCAAGTGGAGCGGGACTTCCCTGTCCTTCGCCCTCGACTCTCTTTGGCTTGCACGGAGGACAGCTGAGAAGGCAGGCAGGAGAAACCACTCTCCCTCAAAATCGACGTGCGGCAAGCCCTCATTAGAGACTTTGTACTTGGGGGCCTGTTATCGCCCCCAAAAACTGGAGGCAGAAGAGAATCTGGGAAGAATCCTGGGAATAATAAATAATTTAAAGTGTGCCGAGCTCTATGAAATATTAAAGATGTTTAGGTAAGAAAAAAGAACAGTTCTGTCTTCTGAGAGGCTTACCTTCCATTTACTTCAGAGTTAATACAAGACAGAACACGTGTTGACTGATTTCAGAGAGAATGGCCTGTCCCCCACCCGGCTCTGCAAGGTGCCACCAATCACGGAGGGACGCCGCCTCACACCCCGAGAGGGCTCCCATCAAGAAGACAGACACGAACGGGTGCTGACGAGCAGGTGGAGAAACTGGGACTCCCACACCCAGGCCGCGGGATGTAACACTGTGCCGTCACTGGAGAAGACAGCCCGGCACTTCCTTAGAAAGTTAGGGTTACGACCCGTAATTTCCAGTCCTTACATCCTTCAGAACCAAAAACGCCTGTGCACACAAAACTGTTACCTGAGTGTTCACAGCCACAAGGTGGAAAAACACGGACACCCGTCAGCTGGAGGATGCACAAATACCGCACATCCCTGCAGAGGATGGTCACTGACCCGTGAACGAGAGCAGCGCCCGCTGCCTCTCGGATGGGCCTCGAGGTGCTGGGCTGAGCGGAGGAAGCCGGACCAAAGGGCACACATCCCACAACGCCGTTCACATCAGCTGGCGAGCACGGGGGGAGCCCGGGGGGCAGAGAGATGCATCGGCCTGCAGAGGGCCTGGGGGTGGGGGAGATGGCTAACAGGCCGGAGTTTCTTTGGAGGTAACGAAAATATTCTAGAATTAGCACTATTCTAGCACCACATAGTGATGATGGGCACAACGTTGTGATCGACTAAGAACCACCGAATTGCACACTTTAAAAGGGTTAGTTTTATGATATGTGTGTTATATTTTAATTCTATATATAAACCCGTATAAGTGAGTCACTGACATTACGAAAATACCTATTATATTTTATAATCTCTTTATGATCTAAACTTCTGTAGTTTAAAAATATTCATTAAAAGCATAGTGCACATTGGCTGTGCCCTCGTATGAAATATGAACCAAGAAACAAAAAGGCCGAAATGGCAAGGTCACTCACACAGGGTCCCAGGCACCTGTGTGGGCTCCCTGTGCGGTGGAGCCCATGGACACACAGACCACACTCCCTGAAACGCGTGGAACAAAACGAGGGGACCCGAACACGGCGCTGGGGCGGAGGAGGAGCTCTGCTTCTGGGCGGCGTTGGCGTCTGGTCCGTACCATTGAGCGTTTGGCGTTCAGAGACAGAATGAGTCGACCTGAGTCTCGACGGAAGAACGCCTGGACGCCCGGACACGAGGACACACGGGAGACAAACAAACCTGAACGGCAGTCGGCTTCACGCACCTGCAAGTCGTCGGCCGGGCTAGAACTTCAGGGACGTTGCAGAAGAAGAGCCGACGAGGCCTGAAAGGTTTTGTTCCGAAAAGGAATGAAACTGGGGGCTTCGTTCCGTCGGCGGTGGGCAGCCGGCAAAGACGCTGTGGGAGGAAATAAAACACTCCGCATTCGATTCGGGTAGGTCCTGCCGGCAAGCACGTGGGCGAGGACTCGAGGCGGGTGGACGCGGAGGCTCAGAGAACCTCACGGAACGACCGGTTCGGGCAAGGAAACCACGAAGCGCCGTGTGCGGGACCCGGACCGGCGGCCGGTTACGGAGACAGGGCAGGAGGCCCCGTGCCCCGGGTGGGAGCAGGGCAGGGGAAGGCCTCGTCTGCGGCTTAGGCAGGGAGAGCATCAGGGTTTGGTGTCTGCGTTCCTAATAAAATTGTGTTTAAGTCGTGATGTTGAATTTGAGGTGTTTGTTCCAGGTTTAGAAGTCTGGTGGGTGGAGTCTTGAGCTCACAGTTCAGGGAGAAAGTTTGGGTTATAGATAAATATTTGAGGGGTCGTTAGAACACGCCTGAAGTAACAGGAATGGCTACCATCGGTCAAGGAGAATCAATAGGCCAAGACCAGACACCATGAGAAGCCTGGATGAGGGACCGGAGAACATGGAGCCAGGCACACGCTGCCCAGTGCCCATCAGTCCAGTGATGGACCAGCAGCCGTCCTGTTGGGTCCCAAGGGAAGCAGCTGGGAAGACAGGATGAAGTTGGCGTTGAGAGAGACGGATGCCGTGGAATCTCCTTTCCTGGTCGTCTCTACATCACAGTGAGGAAGAAAATCAGCGTTGTTTTGTGTTGTTCTACCGCGGCGGGCGGGGCATGGAATTCTGGAAGCTGTCAGCTCAGAGAGCAGGTGACCACTGAGGAAGTGAGTAGGACCAGAAAGAGGAGGCAGGTCCAGCAACAGCCTGAGATGGGCTGACGGGACATCAGAGTGCTGTCCAGGAGGCCAAGTGGAGAAAGGGGCAGACCCCCCCCCCCAGTGCCACTGAGAAGTGAAGGCAGCGGAGGACTGAGCATTTCGTCCTGGGAACGGCAGAGTCGAGCTCCGCCCGTGACCTTCGCAAGCACCCTGCTGTGGCGTGGGGGTGGAAGAAAGCCTACCTGCCGGGTCCTCAGTGGAGTGCCGTGGCGTCTTCAGAGAAATGGGTTCAAGTGCAACACGCGGGCATGAGGGCACAAAAGGAACAGAGGCAGAGAGGGAGCCCCACCCCCAGAGGGGCCGAGGCTGGGCGGAGCCTGCGTGGGGGCACCGGGCGGGGCCCCTCCCCAGGGAGGTGGAGGATGGTCAACACGCTGTCCTGCTGACGGTCGCTCAGTGCAGGCAGAAAGTCGGCAGATCGAGGGGAGCCCCAGAGACGCGGGGGCTCAGATGCAGGGGGCCTGGTACGGGGGGGGGGCGGAGCTGCGCAGGGAAGCACTGGGGTGGGTCCAGGGGAAGGGACATCGATAGACGTGGGGGAGTTTAATTTTTCAGACAAGGAGAAAAAGTAATAAATGCCTCCCCAAGAACCAGGAAGCCAAGACAGTTCACTTCATTTCTATCCAAAAATTAATGGGACCTATGCTAAATGCTGGCCTGAGTGAGACATAGTGTCATTACCTTAAAAGAATACTGTTGTTTTGTAATTTGCCCCTTAGTAAGTGTAAGAATAAAATGCTAGATAGGCCTGAACACAGGAGGCAGCTGGACTTTACATATCAAACAGCACGGAAGCTGTCCCGTGGGAAGCCCCACAGAGCAACACTGAGCAGCGCGGGGCATCTGCAGGGTTGCCCGCGGCCTGACGCGGAACAGGAAGCCGTCCACAGCAATACTGACTCTAGGAATCCATGAGCGAATCAAACAAGCGCAGGGGGTGCATTTCCTTGCAAAATAAACAGAAAATAAACGGCCTACTAGCTGCCTTTCCAGCAATAGCATATTTTCATAAAACCCTTCTAAATGACTACAATTTATTTCACAGAGAGGCATTCAAAAATCTTTCTGTCACTGAGCATGTGACTGGGTGAATAAACATGGAGAAAACATCAAGGGTCTTTCTGCCTCCTGTGAACAGCTGGGTTGTTACCTCCCCTTCTAGAACACTGCCTGTTCGGGCCCTAAAGCAAAAAAAAAAAATCTACGTAAGTATATTTTATATATTCATAAAAATATATATCACACAATTATTAGAATATGTAGAGTATGTTCTATAACATTCACAATATTCATAACCTATACTTATGAATTATTATCTATGTCATAATGTGTTCATAATATATAAAATATATATTGTATAATCGTTAGAATATATTCTATAACATTCACAATATTAGAATATGTACTCTAAAGCAACTAGCCTTTATAGAGAAGAACATAAGAGGTAAACTTATCTTGAGCAGGGAAGGGGGCAGAGGTTCCAGGAGGCATTGGGAGACACTCGCTTATTTTCTGAACTGAACACTCAGCGGAAGCTGGACATGACTCCGCACACTGTCCGCCTCTCTGCCCACTTGTCCCTTGACGAGAGTTTCCTTCTAGCTAGTGGCTGGGTTTTCTTGACAACCAATTAGGCCCTTGGAACACTGTCACCACCTGAGGAGGTGACGACGTGGCCGAAACAACCCGAACGTTTATGTCCAACAGGGAAAGTAATAACATTTAAATATGGCACTTGGCAAATAGTGATACTCGATAAATAGTCTTTGATTTGGTTTAAAGATGGTAGCGACTTCACATGGAGTAATCGCTGTTTAACACGGTAAACTATGGGTCCAAGATCAAGTCGGAAAAGCCACTCTAAGATCAGTCAGGAACAGCAATGCCATTATGCGTGAACAGATTCTGACTATAAAATAGATACACTGCGCTTTCCCAGTTCTTAAAAAACAATAGAGTTCTTGCTTTCTGCACTCGACGAAGAAGAAATGTCTCTGGGACGTCGGGAGTCCCACGTGGGAGCCACCTTCACCCCTGCCCTCCAAATAAACGGGCCAGAGATGCGTTTGGAGAAGGAAAAAGAAGAAAACTTGAGAAGTGCTGTTTCTCTATATAAAAAATAGATGCTTTTTAAAAAATCAGTTAATAATGTAATTATAGACCATACATAATCACTTAACAAATAAAACCATTTACATTTTTCTCATAACTGTTGGTCCTATTTTATACTTGAGAGCATAATTTATTTAAGTCATGAACATACTTTTGGAATTTGAATGTAAGACAGTGATTCATAAATTGCTAATTACTCTCCTCTGCTAAATCTTTAAACAAAATGGACATATTTAACATTAATTGCTTGAGATGGTCTCAGTTCGAACCCCCCTGTGGATACTGCTGTATCTTTTCAGTCCAGGATGCTTTCTCAAAGTGATGCATATCCTTTATTCTTAGGAGGGAGAACTGAAGAAGCCTTGGGTAGGGGTGGGGCCCACAGGGGGCCTGGGAATGTGAGTTTCCTGAGGCGCCTGGCCTCCAAATTAAACCCAGAGGAAATGGCCGAACTTCACCAGAAGCCGGAGGAAGAGAGCGAACTTCAGCTCAAGCCCAATCCTGGAGGCGCGCGCTCCATCTACGGGAGGGCGGAGTCCGCAGAACCCACCCTGCAGCGCCTGCCAAGATCCTGTCCCCCTCCGTCCAGGGGATGACGGAGAGCCAGCTAAGCGCTGCAGGAGGGAAGTGGCTCCACCAGGCTTTGGAGAGGTCACTGCCCGAGACATGGACAGTGGCAGGGTCTGGGGGTGAGGACCAGAAGGAGAAAGGGAGAGGGGAGGGGCTGCAGAGTCGGGATGTGAGTCAAGTTCAGGACGCCCTGACTCGTGGGAAAGAGAGAGAGAGAGTTCCCCTACGAGACGCACAGACGGGGACCTGACTTTGGAGAACCGCTGTGGCGTCTCCTTTGAATGGTATGTTGGGTTTGAACAGATGGAGAAAGGAGTTTGGCAGGAAGGGCAGGGGCTGGCAGTCCCTCACATGGCTCCCCCCTGGGCAAGAGTCACTGCGCCCCCGCTGTGGGCTGGCTCTCCGATTGCCACTGCACAGCTGTGCCATCGCTGAGTGGTCAGTCACACCGAGTCCGGGGGCCATGGCACTCGTATCACAGAGAAGGAAATGGAGGCCCTGGGAAGGTGGGGGAACTGTCCGTGGTCACAAGGCCAGCAAATGAAAAGGATGCTAGAAACCCCAATCCAGGGAACAGAAATCTGCTCCATTACTTTAAAGCCATTCCTGGTCTTACAACAAACAAACAAAGACAAAATGTTGTCACTACCGAAGACAGCAAACCGACACTGAAGACATCCAAGCGGATTCCCCAAACAGTTTCGGCAATGGCCACACGGTTTATGAAAATACGTGGCCTTCCAAGGTACCCACAGCGACGAGAAAATCACTGGCAGTAACGAACTCGGCGTTCTCCAGACACTGCCGAGACGGTCTTCAGGTCCCCGGCCCTAAGATGCAGGACACGTCGCAGGCCTTCCGCACAGGTGGGCATCGGGGTTTCCCTGGAGAAGAGTGAAGACACGGGAGCTGAGGGCCCGGGGGCCTGCGGTGCAGATGCCGCTCCCCTGCTCGCTGACATGCTGACTCCTGGGAAGAGCTGTCCTTAAAGACGACCTTCCCGTGAGCCTGGGCGGACAAGCTGGCCTGGCACCGCCAGGTCGTGCGGCTGCAATGCCCCCTGCGGTAGACTGTCCATCCCCCTGTCAGAAGGGGGTGGGTCGCTCGGAGCCGCCGGGACTGCGCTGTAAAGAATGAACTTCCTGCTTAGTCCGTGTGTCCCTACAACCCTCGCTAATTCACAGGCAGCATCTCCCAAGTTTGTCTCACGGCTGCGTGAAAATGTTTGCACATCTTACAGCATACCTAATTCGGGGGTCTTGCTTCCGTTTTAACTGATTTTATTAAATTGTGACTGTCAGTTTCTGTTTGAAAAGAATCGACTCAAAGAAGTCTATTCCAAGTCCACCTTTGAAAGATGAAACTTGTCTCTAGTCATGCAGTTCTGCCTTCCCCTGTGGCGTGATCACTAAATCACACGCCTCCTTCAGTGTTTGGAGGAGACGGCTCCCCAGGGCTGTGCGTGGACACCTGAGATTTTCAAAATGAGTCTCTGAGCATCGACGGGAAAAAATTTATTCATGATGTCTAAAGGAAAGACGAGTGACTCTCTAGAGGAGAAATGAAGATTAATCAGCCTCTGTTGCTCTCGGATATCTTTTTGAAATTCGCATTTTTGTCCCTGCAGTCTTCAGAGAGTCTATTTTAAATGACCTACTTTTGAACTGGCTTTCCGACCAGCGTGTAGCGGCAGAAGACAGTTGACTTTAAAGGGTTTTGTGGCTCACGATTTCCTCCTGAACGCATCACTTTACTCTGTCGCTCTGACTGGTGCAGACAGGAGTCCCTAGAGAACAGACGCCTTTCGTTAACAGAACAGTGGATGAGAAGAACACAGGTGTGCTCTGGGCCAGAGTGTCACGCATTTCTGCAAGGGGTCAATGTTGGGCATCACAGTCCCCACGTGGAGGTGAAGGGTCAGCAGCCCTGCACTGATCAGCTCCCGAGGCGGGTCTCCGATGGCGTAGCCACAGGCGGCTGTGCGCCCGGCAGCCGAGCCCTCTGGGCGGAATTCCACCGCCATCTGTGGTCATGGGTCCGGGTGCACTGCACCCTCTCTTAGGAAGGTGGGTGGGTGGGTCTGGGGGCTGCTGCGCCCCTCCCTGGGGTACTGTCCCCTCACTTGGACCAGCCTTCCTTTATCCGACCAAATTCTTGGGTAGAAAAGCCCACGTCCGATTTGGGGGCGAAAAGGCTCATTGGCATCACAGCACACTGACTGGGTTCTGTTATTCAGAAGCCGGCCTTGGCTTTGACGTTGAGAGTTAGGACGAGATTTCAGTTCACCTGTTTAAAATATTGCGCTGATCCTGGTGGCACAAAACTGAAGCAGGTGCCCCAACTCTGTCCTCAAAAAACAGCAATCCCCACGGGCCTCGGAGGCAGAGGTGGTCTTCCTGGGGGCCATGGCCGCTAAAGGCCGTGACTTCGGGTCAGAGATCACCAGTGGGCACAGTCACGTGCAGGACACGACAGTCCCACCCAAGGGCCCACAGAAAACACCCACACTTCTGCTCGCGTTACCCAGCAGGTAGCTACTGCACGCATGCTCTGTTCAGTCCCCACCACCCGCTGTGACCACCCCGTGCCCCGCGTCCCCCCATGTGAGGGCAGGACCTGGACTCGGTTTCCACGAGCAGACTGCAGCGCTGCCGTGTGTGTGCTGTGTGTGCGTGACCATGGGGTTACATTAGGTAAGACTGTGGTGCCCAGCCTGCCGAGTCTCTCTCTGGGGCTGGCCGCCAGGAAGCAGGAGCCCCGCTGGGGACTCCGTGTGACAAGGGGCTGCGTGGCTCTAGGAACAGAGAGGGTCCCCGGCCAGTCACCAAGTGGGCGTGGAAGGGGGCTCGCAGCAGCTCTGACCAACTGACCCCGGATGGCCCCTGGGGTGCCCGTGAGCAGGGAGCCCGGCTCAGCCAGGCTTCTGCCCTGGGTCTGCGGAAACCGGGAGAGCCAAGCGTGTGTGGCTGGAAGCCGCTAAGACTGGTAACATTGCTGCATAGCAGTAAATGACTGATACACGGCTCCACAGTCTGTCTTGACCTTCAAATCTCTGTGAAAAGCCCCTCCATCTGGGCGTTTGTGTGAAAATCCCTCAGTCGGATTCCCAGGAGCAGATTCAGGTTTTTGGGGGGATGAGGAATGTCGTGTCCCTCTCCATACATCCTATTAAAGGTGCACACTGGTGGTCTGTCCCCCTACGTGTGATTCTCAATGCGTCACTTTGTCAGCGTGTCCACAGGTCCTTCTGAGTAATGACAGACACTCTTTCCCACGCTGACTAATAAGTAACTGGTGAGAAGCGACTTCACGTAAATACCCCAGTCTTCGCCTAATTCCCACCCTCCAGTTTCGGCAACCATCAGTGATGTCCTGGCCACGCGATGCCTGTGGACTCACCAGTGCCGGGCTGCTGTAAGGGCCATTCCCTTCTCTTCTATTTCTGTGCTTGTCTAGGTAATTACTGATATCGGCACAAACCCACGGTGAGTGGCTTTTCATTTGTTACCATCTCTGTATATTCCGACATTCCAACTGTCCCAGATTTGTCCGCTGGAAGCCCCTTCAGGTGTGTATCTGTCCTTCTGACATGTTCGCACCATTTTTAAGCCTTCCTCATTTTCTGGCAAAACAGAATTTCCCAGGTATATGTTGTGGTTTCGCTGCCCCAGACCTGGATCTTTTCTCCAAGGTTTCCCGGTTCCTTTCCAAATGAAGGGTGGGGTTTAGCAACCGAAATATGGGCACCAGGGGTACTCGTTGCCAGAGAGATGTCCCGGCTCCCAGTATCTCTCGGTGACAAGGCTAGAATGTGTACATCTAACAAAATGCACGCAAGATCCATACATTAAACACCGTCAAGGCATCGCTGGGAGAAACTTTAAAAGCCCGAAACAGATGGGCAGGCCCGAGAGACGGGCAGTAGGTGGGCTGTAGGACTCTGTGTGATTAAGATGTCCGCTGTGAAGATGTTTCTGCTGAGCATCTCGCAGGCTGCCATCGACTTACTGGCTGGGACTGGGGTCTTATCTGAGGCTTGACTGGGGGACACTACTTCCGAACCCACCCAGGGTGTTGCAGCATTTCCTGGTCCTGTGGGGTTCCTCCACCTCTCTCTCTCTCTCTCTCTCTCACACACACACACACACACACACACTGAGTTTTTAACCTCCACTCCCACGGCAGCCCTGTGGTGTGCCTTCTACTCTTCCACCTTCCACACGGAGAAACACGGGTGCCCTTTTCTGTGCAAGTGCACGAGCCACTTCCTCGGCTTCCTCGAGCCCAGCGTTTGTGGGATTTGCTACAAGAGCAGGAGGTGCCGTGTGGCATTTGAAAAAGAAAATGGCCAGGCCGCAGAGACACCACGACTCCCTGACCCAGGGTCGGCGGTGCCCCTTGTGGAAAGGAGTGTGATCATCCGTGGTTCCGCTTGTGTCTTCCTCCCTGAGTCACCGAAACCTTTGATGGCAGAGGCGGATAAAGGCGGAAAGTCCTGCGGAATCTGAAAGCCGTGCTGGGACCATCCGTGCACTGCTGCTCATTGGTGTGTTGTGAACGTCTCTGGCTGAAGTTCGCTATTTTCTCATTCGTGCAATCATTCTGAAGCGAGGTCTGCGGTGCCCGGTGCAACCCACAGCGGTCAGCTGTGACGGGAGACAGTGGGGCAGGTGGCGCGAAAGAAGTCAGCAGAGCTGGGAAGCGCGAGCAGCCAGGCCACAGGACGCTTACCTGTCAGGGCTTCACAGTCACAAAGGTATCGTCACCCATGGGAGCTGAGTTTCCGAGAGAGAGCAGCACGAAACGCCTCGGCCCTGGATCCTGGGTGACGTGTTCGTCTGGGTCACAGGCCTCCCCACTGACCCCCAGCTCACCACGGACGGGCTCAGAACTGAGACGCCCCGAGGAGAGAGGCCAGAACTTCCTTTGGCAGCGATTTTTCAGAAGCCTTCCTGGTTTCTGATCATTAAAAATCGGATATGATTCACCATCTGACATACTTCACACTCTGCTCCTCTGCCTGCTGATTTGGGGTTGTGGCTACTTGCCGACCACCAGAAGGTTCCGGGGAAACTGAAGTCACAGAGGGACATTTGTTTACTGCAGGAAGCACCAACCGTTGTGTTGAGGAATTGGGAGACACTTTAACAGTTCTCACGTTATCAACTTAATTGTATGCTTCCTGTGCAGCAGTAATGTCTTACGTTGCTGCCGAGATCATTTTGAAAGGAGTTCGTTCAAGGTGTGCAGCGAAATGCTTTTGGTGTCAACCACTGGTGACAGTGTCCTCCACAGGCTGTGAAACATACAAGGCCCGGTTTAATTCTGCCACACACAAAAAAAATTAGTTCATTGAAAAGACACCCGACTGAAAGCGCAGGCGTGGTTCGAGGATAACGGGATGAGGACACAGCAAAGGGAGCCGCCAGTTCCTTTATGTGTCCTTTCAAGGGGACACATGTGAAGAGGGGGAGGGGGAGTCCCAGTGAAACCTAAATGAGGAAACAATTTAAAACCCGGTGGCCGGCTGCTCCGCGCTGGGCCAGTGGGCGTGGTCTCCAGGTCAGCGGGCTGCACTTCGCGCACAAGTGAGAGAACCAAGCACAGCCCGCTGAGCCGTCGCGGTTCCCCCACCTCACTCCTTTCTTTCAAAGTCGTTCTCCAAGTCACGAAAAGGGGGGTGCTTGTTGCAAAGGCACTTCATTTATAAATGTTGTTACTGTTTTTATTATTAACATTGAACACGGGAAAGGCCGTCTTGGAAGTCACCTGCAAACCCGTCCTGGTGCCCCCACTCTGTCCCCGGGCGCGCTGGGTGGCTGGGGCGCTGTGAACCACCGCGCCCGCGGGGCTCCGAGGTGGTGTCCCCGCTGCTCCCAGACTCCGTCGCCGGCTGCAGCAGCAGCAAGGCGCACGGTCCTTCTTCGCCCGGGCCCCAGGAAAAGCGCCCGGCGTGGCAGCACCTCCCCCTCTTGGGGAAACGTCCCCCGGCTACCGCTGTCTGGGCTGGGGATGGGTCTCCTCGTCGCGACCGCCCCTTTCCTAGAGGGGGACACTCGCGAACACACCCGTCACCTCCGCGCGACCCGCGGTCCGCCCGGCGCGCAGCGCACCCCAGCGGTCGCGTGCCGCCTCCAGGCCCCGGCCACCGGGCTTCCGGAGAGCTCGCCAGTCGCCGCCGCGGCCGCCTCGGAATCAGCACTTGTGAGGCCGCGGGAGCGGGTCTGGGCCCGACCCCTGAAGGCGCGGCTGCGGTTCCGGCCCCGCTCCCCGCACCTGGAGTGGGACCCGGAGAGGCGGGGCGGGGCTGCAGCCCGGCCGAGTGCCGGTGCAGCTCGCCGAAGCCGCCCGCTGCGAGCGAGGCGAGGGGGAGGGTCTCGAGGCCGAGTCCGCTGCTCGGGGGAGAGACCCCAGCGGGGGTGGAACCGGCCCCCGAGAGGCGCCCAGGCGCGCGGCGCGGGCATGGAACGGGCGGGCCCCCGCTCCGCGCGGCCGCGGGACCACAGCTCGGTGGAAGCGTGGCTGGACGACCACTGGGACTTCACCTTCTCTTACTTTGTTAGGAAAGCCACCAGGTAAGCAGAGGGCACGCGGCGGGGCCCGCCGCGGCGTGGAGCGCGACCTGGGCTGATCTCCCCCGGCATTGTCCCCTCCCTTCACCATTAAACAGCCTCGGCTCCCGGGCCTTCATTTTAAAGTAGGTCCTCGGTCCGCTTACGGTGCCGAGGTCTGGACTTGAGGGCGAGCGCGGTGTAAAAACCCAGGCGTGGGCTTGGATCCAACTCGCTCGCAAAGTTCAAATACAGAAACATCCGAGCGCCCGGCCCCCGCCGCTCTCATCCCCGGGGAGCCGTTCCCGTGCGCCCTCGTTCACGGCCTCCTCCTGCAGCCCCGTCCAGCTCCCGGAGCCCCAGACCTCCGCGGCGAAACCAAAACAGCCCGAGCCCCTTCCCTGCAGCTCCGGAAGCGCCGTTCCCAGCGCGGTCCCGGCGGCTGCGCTCCTCCCCCGTCCCGCTCGCCCGGGCCTGGGGGGCGGGGAGCCGGGGAGGGGGCGAGACGGCGGGACAGCCCCGGGACAGCAACGTGCAGGAGCCTTCCCGGAGTGAGTGCGGGTGCCGTGCACCCCTCTAGTCCCCAGTGTCCCTCCTGCCTCCTTTTACTCGCTCCTGCGTCCGAGGCGGCGCCGCAGACTGAGCTCCGGGACGGGTGGCGTGGAACGGACCCGGGGCTGGCGGGTCCCGAGCGGCCGAAGCGACCCCAGGGCCAGCTCTGCCTGGTCTGGAGCCAAGGCCGGCGGCCGCGGTGGAGGGCGGGGGCGAGCTCTCCTCTGGGAGGCTGCCGCGGGCCTTGGGGCGCGCGTGGGAAACACTGGCAGAGACTGGGGAGGAACAGAGGCCGCAGCCGAGGGACCCGGAGGGGAGCGGAGAGTGCGTGGCGCGCGGGTCCCTGAGGGCTGCGGACTCCGTGCGGCGCGGGGACGCGGACAGGGCTCCTGCGCGCGCTCGGGCTGACTTCCAGACGACCCTTTGGGGAGGGCGCGAGCCAGCCCTGGCCGCGGGGCCGGAGGCGATGGTGGGGGAGCCGGCCGGGGCTCCGTGCGGGGCTCCCACCCGCCGGCGCGCAGCCGCCGCTGTGCAGGGCGCTCCCCGCCAGGGGGCGGCGCGGCGCGGGCCGAGCGGGCGGCCGGGTCGCTAGGGGAGCCGGCTGCAGTCACCCGCCGCACCTGGGCGCGGTGTCGCCCCCCGCGCCTGCTGGAGTTCGGGGGTCCGCCGGGGCCGCAGGGCCCGCACCTCGCCTTCGCACGTCTGCTATGCTGCCCTTTGGAGACAGAACGAGGTACCAACCAGCACCCCTTTCCCACTCCTCGGGCGCGGCGGGCCGGGGCTGGGTTGCGGGAGTGGGGTGGGGTGGGGGACACCTCACTGGCAGTGGACCCTGGGACATTTGGACCTCCTTGTCCCTCTGCGGACTATTACTTTGCAGCCGTAGGTGGGGCTCTCTTTAACCCCGTTACTCCTAGGAAATGTCCAGAGTTGGGGTCGACTTAACCACTTGCGGGGTTTCTGACAGAGGCGAGGGCTTGGGTCATATCTCGTCTCTCGGATTAATCACCGACCCCTCAGAAAGTCAGTCCCCTTCCCTGCCTTCTCCTTCGGCCCTGGAACCCCACGTCTGGAGTGCCCGAGGGGTGAGCCCTGAACGGAAAGCGGGTTTTCCCGGAAGGCGCTCTCTGCCTATTTGGGGAGAGCACGAAGGCCCGAGGGGTCTGGAGTCGTCCCCTGCTACTCCCAGGCCACCTGTCCCGTCTCCTGGCACCTTGGCACCCTTCTCCCTCCTGCCCTCACTGAGTAGTAGGGCAGTGGATGGGGAGTGGGCAGGGGACCCGTGCTGATCTTTTAAGTGTGGGGCGTCTTTCGTGTAGATTATTAGCAGTGGAAAGAAACAAGTCGTCTGTCTTGCGAAGCAGCCTTAGATGCCCCTTCCCCTTCCTCCTTCCCGTGTAGAGCAGAAGTGGGGTGGTCAGTCGGTGGTGGGTTTTAACCGGTCACACCTAACCCCGCTCCGCGTCCAGAGCCTGCGGGAACTTTGGAAGTAGGATCTTAGTGGAGAACAACAAATCGAAACTGTTGCTGCCGTTCTCTTCTCCTTACATTTTCTTCCAAGTAGCACAGGATGAAAACCCTAATTCTCAAAATGGTGTTCATCTGAGCAAAATTTAGGTCGTCTGGGACTCGATACGTTTCTCAGGCCCGGTTTTCACGGCACAGCCGATGTGGACAGCCGGCCGCTTCTCTCTGTGGCCTGTGTATCTCTGTGTGTGTACACTCTTAAGAGAAGAGTTTATGTTGAGTTCAAGTCGGAAAACGAAAGTATAAAATAGTTTAGAGTGCTTCAGGCCCTTGGTTTTAGGAGTTACAAAGTGCCTAAGTTGTCCGTATGCAGCAAGGGGTGCTTCAGAAGATGGTGGTCCAGTTTGGGACTGGATTTGGTGGTGTGAACTTGAAATTAGAAATTAGAGACCCACAGGAAGAATGAGAGATGGGAAGGTAGATGCTTGTAAAACTGCCGAACTGCTAGGTCCAGGGAGGTGAAAACTTACTGCAGGCATGTTAACCTCCCCGACAAGATTTTGTTTTTAACTAGAAGCTCACACTCCTGCGCTCTGTCCCCTTTTGTTCCCCGCTGTTAGTGTGAGTACCATGGGCGACTCAGGAAACCCACAAAACAACAGACTCTCAGCACCCGTGGGGGCCCTCAGCTCAGCTATCCCGGCCTGTGAACAGGCCTGATGCCGGGACTATCTCCACATCCTTGGATGTGATCACGGCCGTTCCACAGGCAGGCTTGCCGCTCCGTCCTTTCCCTGGTGGCGTGAGGTGGCGTGATCCGTGATCCGCACCCAGGAGCAGACACTGAGTGGAAGGAACATTGTAGCCCACCGGGATTCTCCTTGAAACACCCCGGAGTTTGGGCTGCCCTTGAAAGCCCTTGTGCATAACACTGTAACTATTTTCAATTGCAGAGTTAGGCACCTCATTGAAAGCTACATAGTTTGCAGCATAGAAATAGATGTGCTTTGACCCTGGCAGGGTAGTTCAGTTGCTTAGAACATCATCTGGATACACCGAGGTTGTGGGTTCGATTCCCCAGTCAGGGCACATACAAGAAGCAACCAATGAACATTTGAGTAGGTGGAGCAACAAATGGATGTTTCTCTCCCTCCCTTTCTTTCTCTCCTTCTCTCTCTAAAGTAAAAGAAACAGATGCTGTTTAGTAACTAAACTACAGTCTGTATATGTGAGTAACTACAATCTGAACTACAATATGTGAAGGTGAGGGTCAGTTGAACAATTATAACATAATCTATTGGCATAAAAATAACCGGACACTTGCCACCAGAGCTGGTGGAAAGGCCCCGCCCTCCCTGTTGGAGGGGACAATGTTGCAGCTGCCCCACAGGCCAGAGACTGAGAACAGGGGCTCTGAGGCCCGGCCTCCTCCAATGACATCCTCCGGGCTGCAGACGCCACTGTCCCCACCACTGCCGTTCTGCACAGCCAGTTAGAGGCCGCTGCCTGTCCTTAGCTGCAACCAGCTCTGGGATCCCTGGCGAGGGGGGGGGTCTGTTGGAGGAATAGCGCCGCAGGCTTTTTATTGCTTTATTTTGTGTGAGGCAAATGCTTGAGAATATTTGGCACCTACTGTAAAGAGGAGATACTAAATGAGGACAAGTGTTTTACGGCCGCTTAGATCAAAGTCCAGAAACAGAACTTCTGTGCCACCAGGCTGTTCTGGGTGGCGGGCTTCCTGTCTGATGCCACCAGGCTGGCCTGGGCATTCACGCTCCAGGCCCTGTGCTTGGGGTCCGCTCTCCTTTTCCCCTTTCTCCTCGTTCTTTTGTAATTTTTGCGCCTCTAAAAGTTGTAACATTTCCATGTTGAAGGTATTTATATTAAAACAGAAGATGGATAGAATATAAATATTGCTCTCCACCCTTAAGAATGACTTACTGTAATGATACGGGAACAGAAACAGCACGATTTTCAGACACTGATACCTTGGCATATTTCGTTAAACTGGGCACTAGAGCTGAAGATAATAAAACCCTGTGGGCGCAGACTCCATTGCCCTGGACGGGACTTAGAATGCAAGGCGGGGCAGCTGTGGGTGCGTTCACTCTTGGTCCCGTGGGAAATTATACAATAATTAACAACACGAGAATACGCTCCTGCACCCACAGTGGTAAGTCTACTTCTGCCCCACCCAGTGTTTTTATGATGGTAATTCTGGGGCACAACAGCCTTTTTTCTGTATTGCTTATAGCCAGGACACAGACAGCCGGCTCTAAGCTGCCTTTCCTTGACCTCAGCGCACTGGTGCCGATCGCCTGGGAGACCACCAGAGTTCCCCCCCACCCCCACCCCTCGGGACGCGTCTCATTGCCCTTCCACCTCCAGGCCTCCGGTTCAGACCATGGAGAGCTCGTGAAACTAGGCCGTGGCTCCTGAAAATGTGCTCGAATGTGCACAGTGGCAGGTAGTCAGAGACGGGTCTTTGGGAGTCAGACTCTGCTGGGCGTAGCCCACGCGGGAACAGGCGTGCGGGACCATTCAGGGGCTTCTTTCTTCTTTCTCCCAGTTTGTGACCTGGAGCTGCATAGAATTCGCCAATATTTTCACAAGATCGTGGCTTCAGCACATCAAGACGAGCAGTTGCTCGCATTTTAATTATGTTGTGCAACAAAGTTTCCTTTTTAAATAATGCCACCTAACTAGATGATTTGACTCTGGTCTCTCGTGTTGTTTCTGTTAAAGTGCTTGAAACTCCTTTCAAGTTGCGCAGGTGAGAGTCGCACCTCTGCCCTCACCCGACGGGAGAGCCTGCCCTCCTGCCGCTCTCCCCGAGCCCCGGGTCCGAACCCACAGACCGTCCTGGAACTTTGGTCGGGCTCCCCAGTGCATTCGAGTAACAGCTGGGAAAGATTTCTCTCATAACTGAAGAGGCTAAACAAACAGCACTGTGTGGTAGTTTTCAGTTTACCAACCCGGTAATTTATTAACCCCGTGGCTGCTGTGATGAGTTAGATGTGCCCCTTGTTCTCTGCGCTGACGGCGGACGCGAGCCTCTTCCCGGCACACGGGCCTTCGGTGAGGGCTGCAGGACAATGAAATAACTCACCGAGTTGGTTGATAATGGAGGGTCGAAAAGTGACTAATTTCTGACTTTAGGATGCAGACCAGCTGCTGACGACGCGGGACATCCTATGAAATTAGTTTGCCGGACAGATGTGGGCCCAGCTGACCACGTGGCAGCCGACGATGGGCCTCGTTACAGTGTGACAGTGTGAGGTCACAGGGAGGTTACATATTTGTTACAGCGTGAGGTTCTCCACGCACAGAGCCCAGGAGCTAGGAGTGGAAGGGAGGCCCCTCCACGTAAGTCGGCCTTTGCTCCTTAGCTCCGCAATCTTGTTCTCTGCCGGGAATGCTCCCTTAGCTTTGAATGACATAGGCATCCATATTTTATGATGTAAGTATTTTGTTCAAAATTTCTCCAAATAGGAGGAGGTTATACTTATTGCCAAACAAATGCTTAAAGCGGCCGAGCAGCCTGAGTGTTAAGTTCATAAGTGTTCCTGACAAGTGTTCTAAAAACCTTTTCAACATATGTATTCTTCGGGGTTTTGTTAGAAGCGAACCTGCTTTTTAAAGTCTTTTGTGCCATTGTGCTGTTTGAGACTTTCCCCTTGAATCTGAGTTGTAAAGGAAGATCAGCTTTTTGCAAGTCGCTTTCTCTGCATAATTTTATTACACCCACACTTGAGAGACCAAAGAACCCCATTTGATATCTCATCCTTAGTGATAATTATAGACAACAAGAATGATCATTTCTACTCTCTGTGGAATAGTTATGCTGAGGTTACAAGGACAGGAGATCCTGATCTTCTGAGCTGGTGAAATACTGACGCATGCACACCCGGAGGATCGTTGCCTCTCGGACGTGGAGGGGATCACGTGACCCATTTTCTCAAACTTAAGTAGTACACCCCTGTTCCAGGAAGACATTCTTCCCAGTCTCCATGACAGTAGTTAGGAAGCTTTCCGTCACATGGGGCAGCAACCCAGCTGGAGCTCACAGAGAATGATTCACATAATGGAGGTCCCTGGGGACTGGTTTGGCTGGGAAATGCAGCTGGTCAGATAATCTCGTCAGATCCTGCCTGTTGCTCTGTAGATCTATTTAATGTATCTGTTCTTCGCCCCTCCATTCATCCATCTTTGAGCCCTGTGCTGTACTGGCTTTATTATTCTGCGTGTTTCCTTCGCGTGCTCGAAACGTCTCTTCTTGGCAAGATTCTGAGAGTCTTGAACATCTGATGTTAGAGAAGCGCCTTCTCTGCAGGTCAGTCCTCAGAGTGACCCGGGCCTCGTCACGTGGCCCGCCTGCTCTGGGCCCGTCACCGAGTCCAGGGCAGTGTGGTCTGACCGCTTTGCCGAGGCAGGCGGTCCACCGTGGGACCCATCCTCGGGGTGGGGAACTCCCAAAAGGCGGTGACGAGGGCACGCCCTGCAGCTCCCGGTTAACACCATTCCTAGGGTCAACTTCCTTTTACTTGAACGTTCTTTAAATGTGGAGTTTTTAAGAGCCGGTGTAATTTAATCATGCTTACAGCATGCGTGCAACGGTAATACCAGAATAAATATGTAAGTGAATTATGCATAAAATGAAAAAACTCCAGCCCAATGGCCATGGACAGCATTCGTTAAATCCACCCGAGGAGTGGCCACGGCCAGGCCTGCGGACAGAGGTCCCGGGGCCAGCTGGCCTGTGTAGGCTCCCTTCTCCCTCCGGGCCCCCCCGGCAGAGCAGCGAGGAGTTTTCACTTGCAGGACGTGGCTCCTCGGCTGCACTTGGTCTGCAGACGTCTCTGCAGACCGCATCCCCCTCTCCCACGCACTCTCCCTCCGAAGGCCTGCAGTGTGACAGGCCGCCAGGCGGACAGACGGCAGGGCTGTGAAGCAGCAGGACGGGACCTGGTGACACGGGCCGTCCCCGGCACAGGCGGCGGACTTCTTCCACCTTGTTTTGGGTCCGTCCTCCTGACCAAAGTGAAGTGTTTCCCTGCAGATGGTACGCGGCCGTGTGACCTCTCGGCCCGCCCTCTCCGGCCTCCGCAGACCTCAGCCTGGGCGGTGCCACCCTGGGCAGTGTCCCGGCGTCGAAGCGGAGAGCCGGTCCGCGGGCAGAGTGACGGCCTACATTTCAGCGGCTGCGTTCCTGCCGATGTAACTAGGTTTGCCTTTAAGGGATGCTCTTCATGCGTGTGATTGCGAATGCACGGAACACCACAAAGCGTGTTTCTCCGATTCCCAGTCACACTCGAACGTGAAAGCACGTGAAGCGGTTCTGCGCTGTGTTTCGGTTCCGTTGGCATCCCGACGTTTCCAGAGCTGGAGAGAACGGACCCGCTAAACCGCCTCAGGCAGAGGACCCGCTCCTCCCGGCGCGGCCCGGAGCGAGTGCCCCCTCTGACCCGGCCTGGGCCTCGGTGGGGGTGCCCTGAGCCACCCCGGCCCCGTCTAACACCGGGCGCCCGTGCACTTGGCGTTTCCTTCCCCTGAACCAGCACTTCTGGAAAGGCAAGGCTCCCCGTCTGCTGCAGACCCCGTCTTTGCCCTGAGGGACTGTCCAGCATGTGGCGGAAGGTTCTCGGACCCCTGGCCCAGACACCGAATGCCAGGACCCCCCCTTTGTAATCCACATTTCCAAATGCCCCCCAAGGGCTGGCGCCAGTACTAGATTTCGAGCTACTGTTCCCAACCTTTAGCATCCGTTTCTGCCTGTGCTGGTTAAGGGCCCTGGGCAGAGTCAAGCTGTGACCCCAGACCGCCTGCTCCTGAGGGTGTGACCTTGGGGACTTCTATCGCTCTCTCTGTGCAATGGAAACAATGGCAGGTACTCCCTGGGGTCCTTAAGGACCCTAGAGAAGATGCGGTCCGCTTCCTGGTCGTTCTGGGTAGCAGTTCTCAGTCGTCCACTGTTTTGCCTTGAGAATCACTCAGAGAGTCGTTCCCTCGAACTCAGAGTCATTCCCTCCAAGCGGAAAGCGGAGTTAGAACAACAGAGGGAGATTTTAGAGACTTATGCGTCTTCCTCGTTTTTAGATGACGTTTTATTAATGGTTTGAACAGAATCTCTGTGGGTTTTGTAAGGCACCGGAAAGGGGTTCGGAATGGCCAGCCCGAGTCTGGAGCGGGCCCCCAGCTGTGCTGTCCCCCCCCCACCCCGCTCTGCGGCAGGCGGCCCAAGTGAAGACACCCCGTTGTTAAAACAGAGGGGTGGAAGGGAGTGAGGAATTGGGGCGCAGAGACTCGTAAACGGGCTTAACACGCTCTTTCGGCTGCAAGCATTTCTGAGTCCCTCTCACTCTCCTTCAGTGTGTCCCAAACACGAACGGGGGGCCCAGTCCAAGTGACGCACACAGGGCCACCAAAATGGCCTAACGTTAGGTCCAAGAGCAGGAAAAACATCTGAGAGACACTGTATTTTGTGAGAGCTGTTTTTGCGTTTTTCCTGCAGATAATTTTAGCAGACGCCCGTGTCAGCCACCAGCCGTCCTCCCCCCCCCCGACAGGAAGTGTGCTGCTGTGTCATTCTGGTCTTCAGTGATGAGTTCGCACGCGTGACGGGGAAGGCCACAGGGCGGCTGGGAGAGGGCGGGGTTCTAATAGCAGACAAGCCCGTGACCCTGGGGTCGCTCGGGGCCTGCGACTTCCCACGCTGTTTGGGGGTGTCTCGCAAATCTCCCCACATGCCGCAGCTCCAGGGACTCGCTCCACAGCCTCCCTGAGGCCCAGGCGTCAACCCACACGTGAGATTTCCCCGGGCGGACACGCGTGGGCAGGAGCGAACAGGCCACCTGCCACCCCCGAAGCCCCTGTGGCGGAGCGTTAGAGCCATCAGGTGGTGCGACCGTCCTTCAGGGTAGAATTAGGGTCATTGTGAAACCCCGCTATGGCTTCATCACAGGTGATCAGCTGTATATTATCTCACATTTGTCGTCGGTTTCACTGTATCTTTGATACTTTGAAAAAAAATTGTCCCTCAAGTCTCTAAATTATTTTGGAAAAAAATTAAATTTTAAGTAATGACAGAAAAAAAACAAGTTATATTCTTGCATGTATTGTTCTCAGCTAAACGTTAGGCTCTTATCTTTATGTATTATTAGAAAATGATACATGTAACTGGAGTTGTTGGTCTGAGGAGTCTGTGTATTTCACTTACATTTTGAGAAAATACTTACACTAGAACAACTTTTTTAAAATGAGTAGCTTCTGTAGAGAAATCGTGCATTTAAACTGGGAACCTAAGAAGAAACAATGGCTAACATCTGGTTTTTCTCTAGAAGCCTATTTATTGAATAAGTTCCTTGCATATTTACCAAAAAAACCTTTTAAAAACACATCACCATTTAATGCCCAGTTCATTTAAAGCAGCACCGAGTGTGCGGGCCTCACTGGGCACCTGCCACCACACTGTCCCTTTCTTTGTGGACGTCACCTCCTCAAGCTGCCAAGGGGCCTGCGAAGGCAGTGCCGCCGTCCCTGTCACGAGGGGAGAACAGAGCGTGTCCCTCAGGCCTCCCCTTCGAGAGTGCTCCCCTCCGAAGCCCCCGTGTTCCCCACCTGGGGCCTGACCGCGGAGGGCGCAATGCCCAGACTCCCGGCCGACCTCCAGCGGGATCGAGCGCAGGCTGAAGTTTCTCCAGGGGCTCGCTGTGTGAGCCTCCCCCCACCCCAGGGAGCGCTGGAGACCTAGCCCACGGGGGGTTATTTCCATATATAGTGTAGAGTATAAAAAGCGGGAACTCTCCAATGACTTTTTAAAATAGAGTGGCTGAACGTTTAGGTACTAGGCCATGACAATGATATTTTTAGTATTAGAACACAAATACCCCAAATACAGTATATTTTCAAAGAGTTTTTTATCCTCTGCTGCATAGTTTTAGGCAAGAGCACAAAACACGTTACACTAGTTGTTTTACAGGGAGGTTTCGCCGAATATTTTTAACTCAGAAGAGTTATGTTTATATCACATTTATACTTTGCTTTGTAAATTGTTTCCTCCTTATTCTTCTAGATGCCAAGAGATATTCTATAAAATGCAGGGAAGGTCTTTAAATTATTTTCTTTTCCCAGACGGCTGGAATGTTGAAGACGTATTTAAGGCACTGCTGCCTTTTTCAGGATTCCTCCTGTAAGATGCGTGAGCTGTTCTGCTCTGGAAGCGGCTGTGTGCAGTCCTCCTCACAGGCGTGTGCGTGCATCGGCGCTGTGCACACGTGTGTGTTTGGCTGCTCCCATCGGAAATGCTCGTGCCCCCCCCCGTCCTGTCAGCAAGCACTGCCCCCCCCATGTGTCACTGCTGGAGAGGGGACATGTGCGGGGGCGGGGCTGTGACTCGCCCACATCCATGGGGAATTTTTAGAGTTCGCACTGCATCGTAGTTTTCCTTCCTGTGATAAGTCTCTGGTAATCTTCAGTGAAAATGAGAAGTTGGAAAAGGGAGGAAGTTCTCATTCTTAACAGCATGCATGCCTTAGACTGACTTTTTCTTTTTTTCAGTGAATAGTACTGATCAATTTACAAAGTTTGTAGAAAGCAGGTGATGAAGTATACCCAATGCACAATACAAAACTCGAACCTGTTTAAATATCTGTAAGAAGGAGCTACTATTTTGGCACCATTCCATGTAATCATTAACTTAATGGAGTCTACCATTTTAAGAATGATACACTTAAAAATATTTTGTTTATTTATTTTTAGACACAGGGGAAGGGAGGGAGAAAGAGAGGGAGGGAAATATCAGTGTGTGGTTGCCTCTCACACGCCCCCTACTGGGCACCTGACCCACAACCCAGGCCTGTGCCCTGACTGAGAATTGAACCTGGGACCCCTTGGTTCGCCTATCAACACTCAATCCACTGAGCCACAGGCCAAGAATGATACGCTTTGTATCTACTTAAAACAATAGCACGCAGGATGTGTGGAATGAAACACAGAGCACTTTATTTCTGCCATGTGTGCAACTTTGATGAACTGAACTTTTTGTTACAACCGTCGTTAAAACATGGCAATCCCCCATCTAAGCTTGCGAGCCCCCAGAATTCCTTTGACATTTATCATTCACAACCGCAGTGACACTTCCCACTGAGCATTGCTGAGGATGCCAAACGCCCGACCCTGGAAGATCACGTCCAACCTTCTCCCTGCGGCAGCTGCTGCGACCCAGCAGCCCGGCCGACTGCGGGAGGAGCTCCTTTAGTGTAATAGGGTGTTCGGCCGCCTAGTGACAGCGCCATGGACTGAGCAGGACTGTCAGTCCCAAAAGAGGCCCCATGGAATCAAAACATCGCTTTCGTGTGGCCAATTTTCATGCCCAGTCGTCACTGGAGGACAAGATGAGCTGCAAGGGTTTCCCCTGAAGCAGTCCCTACTATCCCGAAATAGCCCAACGTTCCCTAAAGCAGGGCAGCGGGACAATGCCCCCCTGAGTCGATTCATCCTTCCAGCAGGTTTGAGATTTAAATTTCAAGTCACGTTTACGGAAACTTATGGCAAGTTTTTGGCTGCTGCCAGGGCCTGTGTGTCCTGCTATGTGATTAATTCCCATCCTCGGTTCTCCTCTTGCTCTGTGTGGAAGAGGGCGCTAAGGGAGGGGCGTGTAGGGGGGTTGGGAAGCACAGGTGAGGTTCACCTGAGGTGAGGTTCACCCGAGAGGGACGCTCCCAGCATTGATTGTGGTACCTTCGGGCTTTCTCCAGTCGTTGTAAGACATATTGTCAAAGTTTAAATAGAAAACGGAACCCGTGTACCCATCTACAAAAGGTGTGTAACGCCTGTCATGTGTGAGGTAAGACGTGTTTTGTGGAGTAAGGTCAGGAAGGCAAGGAGTGGCTGGAGGACAGTAAAGAAGGTCAAGTCCACCTGAGACTGGGAGAGGGAGCCCCCTCCCGGGGGTCCAGGTTCACGGGAGCTTCTGGAGGGAGCGGCAGCCGGGGAAAGGCCCGCCTCCGAGTCACTACCGCCTCCGGGGTCCAACACGTCCCTGGACTGCGCAGCCCTTGCTTTTTTTGCCCCGATGGCTACATTGTAACTTACATAGAGTTACTATGCGACTCTAAAGTGTCAGCTTTGGTCTAGGGCTTCAAGAGGCCACTCAGCCTGTGGTCTTGTACCACCCGGGGGGCGGCCTCTCCCCCTCAAAGCCGGATGAGGAAAGAGCAGCCACTCTGGCCCCCAGGCCCGCCGCAGCGTGGGATAAGCCTGAGGCACAGGGGAGAGCAGCCCCTTGCTCTGGGGAGGGCGCTGGGAGCGCTGGCTCTGAGTTCTCTGATCGGACTCCACCCGGCCCAGGCAAGGGTCCTGCAGGAAGGAGCTCTTTCTCCGACTTCAAAATTTGGGGCCAAGGGACAGAAGGAGCCCAAGTGAGCTGATGGCCCTGCCTGGCCCGTGGCTGGTGTCGGCCGCTGCAGGGGCTCTTTGGTCTCCGTGGCCGATGGCCACAGCTGCCCATTTTCACAACGGAAGCATCAGCTTTGAACTCCCGGGAGGCTGTGGTCGGTCCACCCTCCCGGCGGAGTGGTCTTGTAGCCAGGACTGGAACTGCGTCCTGAGGACCTTCCGGAACACCCATGCGGTCTCCTCAAATTCCCGCCGGCCGGGCGCCGTCAGCGCCGCGCACTTCAGGAAGGCAGGACAGGCGGGACTGGCCCCGTCTCACGCGGGATGGAATTGCAACTCAGAGGGGGGCCGTTGCAACTCAGAGGGGGGCCGTTGCTCGCCACTGGTCACGCGCCCCCTCGGCAGCAAACACACAGACGGGTCAGAAGTCAGGACGCACGGCTGACACCGCCTGTCGGGCTTCATCGGCCCAAGGATTCTCAGCAGTCGAAGGGCCGGTCATTCTCCCCTCCAGAGGCAGATCGCAGTTTGCCTTTTCTCTATTAAATACAGTATGTGGTATGGTTCTGAGAGTAAAATGAAAAGGCTTGATTTAAGGAGGAATGGCTTGCCACCCAGTATTAACCCAAGAGCTTCCAAAGGTTCGGCCATCGCACCCAGGCTGGCAGAGTGAGTGCCCGGTGCCCGGGGTCCGGCTCGCTCTCTGGACGCCGTTCACTCCCGGTGCCCAGCAGCCCCCTCCACGGGAACTCTCCTTGTTCCCCGTGCGCCGACGGGGCTGGGAGAGCAGAACGGGAACCACGGGAGAGGCGGGCGACACACAGGAACTCCCCTGGGCCCTCCTCTGCCACGAGCGTGAGATCTCTGGAGTGAATGGTGGCTGCATCTTAAAACTGTTAGGTACTTACTGCCTGTTTGCCTGACGGAGGGGTGACGCCAGGGTTCACTACGACCGAGAAGATCGGGGAGGGTCTGTCCCTCGACACTCCCCAAAACAGTGCCTCACTGAACGTCTTCGGTCCTGGCCACTTAAACCGTTACCGTGGCATGGAGATGGCGTTGCTCTTATTAAGGGAAAGTTCTTTTAAGTATCTGCAGTGGAAGCAAGTGTTTTTCTTTTGAAAGTAAATTTTAGTTTTGGCAAAAGTCAAGTCCTAGGCATGACATAGATTTTAATTAGCTGTTACTGCTGGTTTCTTTTTGAATTTTGCTGTATTTGTTTCCTTTGTTTTGAGAGGAAGGCTTGGTGAAAAACAAGTTTAACTTTTAGATAAAACTAATATTCTTGAGGAACTCATAAATTTTTTTAGAAGTTAATCTCAAAGGAAGGGTTTTAAAAATGTCTGAAGTAATGGCCCCGTCCAGATAGGTAAGATTGCAGCCTTCCGGGGGAAAGTTCGAACTGACCGGTCTTGGAACAGTGAGACCTGGTACGTTTGTTTATAAACAGACCAGCTACTGCAAAGCTTCTAGCTAAAGTAGGGTTCCTTCACAAGAAAGGGCATTAAAAACAAATCATTTCAATTTTTGGAACTGGATTTTTAAAATTAGGTATTGCCTACGGTAAGATTTCCATCCCTCACACCAGACGAGATTGGTTTGAGCGCTGCTGATCGGGCACCATTGGAGCCCCACCCCAGCCTCCCTGCTCAGGGGGTCGAATCGCTGGTCTTTTCTGTTTTCTCTTCGGATCCGCACGGGGCGATGGAGAGGCAGCTGTCTGAAATCAGGGATGCGAATGAGCCCCATTTGGTGAAGCATTTGTTTTTAATGTTCATATATTTAAGTTTAGAACAGGCTTTGTTGTCGACGGCCAGTTTGCCTCCCTATTTACGTTTTCCCAAGACTCGTCACAGGCAGCGTCTTGCGCTGCAGCACGAACCGACGTTGAGAGAGGTAAACTTGACATTGGACGTGGTATAGGTCAGACGTCTGAAAATCATGGGTGTAGACCTGCTTCCTTACAACGTCCATTGGACCAGTTGTCCTCCATCCGGTTCCGAATCTGCACCGTCCTGAATGAGCCACCTTGTTTCTGTTTCCTGTGACCCCTCGGCCCCCGGCGCCCTGAGCGGACCGGGAGTGGGGGCGCCCTTCACCGCGGCCACAAGTAACACACCACCCTCTGTGTTCCCTTCCGTAGAGAGATGGTCAACGCGTGGTTTGCTGAGCGAGTGCACACCTTCGCCGCCTGCAAGGACGACGCCCGAGGCCGCGCCGAGTCCTGCCCTCGTCCCACCCGTCCCACGCAGCAGCCCTGCGCCCGCGCGGAGAGCAGCACCCCAGCCGCGCCCGCCAGGAAAATCTCCGCCTCCGAGTTCGACCGGCCCCTGAGGCCCATCGTGGTCAAGGACTCCGAGGGGACCCTGCGCTTCCTCTCGGACTCGGGGAAGAAGGAGCAGATGCCACCAACCCCCCCTCGGGTTGATGGGGACGACCAGGACCAGTGCTCACGACTCCTGGAGCTAGTGAAAGACATTTCCAGCCACCTGGATGTCACGGCCCTGTGCCACAAAATATTCCTGCACATCCACCAGCTCATCTCCGCGGACCGCTACTCGCTGTTCCTCGTGTGCGAGGACAGCTCCAACGACAAGTTCCTGGTCAGCCGCCTCTTCGACGTGGCCGAGGGGTCCACCCTGGAGCAGGCGTCCAACAGCTGCATCCGCCTGCAGTGGAACACGGGCATCGTGGGCCACGTGGCCGCGCGCGGGGAGCCCCTGAACATCAAAGACGCCTACGAGGTGAGGGGGGTGAGTTCTCGGCCAGGTTCAGAAGAGGAGTCAGTGGTGGCCACTTTTCCATCTTTAGACGCCGGTTCTGGTGGGTGCATCCGGGAAATGGCCCTGGCGGGGCCCTGTCCCCTTTGTCCCCCTTTCCCCGCTGGTGATACTGCGTCATCGTCCGCTCACAGCTGTGTGCCCACCTTCTTACCGGACCTTCCCACAGCCCCGTCTGTTACCTCTGTGTGAACCTCTGGAGTTTGCGCTGAGATTCCAACGCAGGTGCAAAAACCGTCCAAAAAAAAAAGCCTCTTGGCTTATATATATTCGTCTACCCACCCACCCATCCATCCAAAATCACACTCATTCACTCCAGGTCCCCCTGACACCAAGGACCGAGTCTCTTCCTTTCTATTCTTTCTTTCCTTTTTACTAAGCAAATAAAGTCATGGAGGTCTTTAAAAATGGAAATTTCAACTCTAAAATATTTTAATGCGAAGATTTCCTATTTTTCCCACTTCTGCTATAGTTATATACAGACCTTTCATTATGCTCTTACGGTTTATACTACATGATGTTTCAAATTTCATGCTTGAAGTGATCCTTTTCATCAACAAACCGACAGGCTTTACACCAAGCCCCTGGATTGAGAGACACGTCACCTGCGGGTGACAGGAAGACCCTCCGTTGCCGCCCCCCACCCTCCAGTGCGGAGGGCTGCCCTGTAAAGTGTCCGCGGCCCCCACCTGCAGCTCCTCCGTGGGATCCCGGGGGTCACGGCGCTCATGCACCCCAGAACCCCTGAGACGGTGCCTGGTGCCCAGTCATCTTTATAAACACTGACTCAGCAAAAGTCACAGCAGGTCCGGAGGACAAGCGGACAGGAGGCAGACCTGAGGGGCGGGTGCTGAGGAAAGCGGTGGGTCCGGGGCGGCAGGAGAGCACAGGTGTTTGGGCAGACGGACGGATGGAGGACGGAGGCCGGAGGGAGCGACGCTGGGTGTGGACACGGGACGGCGGACAGGACCTGAGTGGACGGAGGGAGTCGTGTGCGTGGTGGGACCCGCATGTGCAGAGGCAGTTAAAGCAGGGCAGGGAATGGGGGCCACGGCGCATGTCGAAACCGGTGGGTCGTAGTCCAGACACCGCGGAGCTGGAGGGGCGGGGCCTGCACACGGAGGGGACCTGAGTGCCAGGCTGAGGCGAGTGGCTGGGCCCAGGGCCCCGGGAGTAATCACAGCGGGTTTGAGGGGGCACCAGCGCAGCAGGCTGGGCCTGAGAAAGATGGATTTTACGGAGGCTGTAAAATGAAGCCGAGGGAAAAAGACTGGAGCGTGGGAGGGGAGCATTTTCACAGTGTGAGGAAGTGAGGTCTCCGAAGCAGGGCCCTGGCCTCCAAGGCCGAGAGGGGGTGCGTTCCAGACGGGGAGGTGGGGTCCGCTGGACTGGGCAGCAGGGGGGCGGAGTCGGCGAGAGAAGAGTCCAGGACTCGGGTTTGAAGGTGGGTGAACAGTAACTGGCGAGAAATACTGAGGGTAGGAACTTGGTAGATGTGACAGTTTAAGTGGGTTAAATCCTGAACTGTTTTTCAGAATCCATTCTGTACACGTGACCTATTCAAATCTGACTCTTCGCGGCGCTGTCTCGGTGCCCCCTTCCACCTCTGTAGTAACATCCCACCACAGCTGACCCCAGAAGGGCACTTGGGCACAGCTGAAGAATTCCCTTCTCATGACAGGTGACAGCTGCGTTTCCGCCCTTTGGTGGCGGTAGAGTCCCAGGGGTCCCCCGCCCGGAGAATTTCCCCACTGACCTGCATTTCCTCTAATCTGCTTACGCTCCTTGAATTTGGGCAATGCCATTTTTGTTCAGCGTCGGTGAGGATTTGACTTGTGCACGGCCATCTGGAAGAGCCTGTGTCCCCCCTGTCCTCTGCCAGGGCGAAGGCTCTCAGCCGAGATTCCTGCATTGTCACTTGACCCCCTGGGTCCTGGCCTGGGTGTAGAGCGGCCCCGCAGAAGTGACTTGTGTCCCAGGAATTTCATTTGAGGTGTGGGCTGATCGTTGACAGGCAACCGAGGTTGGTATGAACCTGGAAGTCAGCCCTGCCAGTAACGTGAATAATGAAGTGCCTGCCTCGCAGCCCTTTGTGAAAGGAGTCGGGACATGAAAGTGCATCAAGTGTTTTCCGAGCCTTGAAACTCGCGTCTGTGAAAGCAGCACTCTGCCGTAGGGTTTCTCAGGCACTCTGGACCACACGACACTTGGAAGGAGGGTGACATCACCCTGGGAAACCTCGAGGTGGCCGTGAAGTGTAAGCATGCGGGGGTTGGAGCTCAGAATAAAAAAATACCTCACGGATAAATGAGTAGTGAGAAAAATCAACATTTTACTCACTATTTGAAACTTTGTAAGAGAATGACGTAAATTGGAGGACTCAGATATTTAATTACTAATAAAAGGAACACACGCATACACTCAGGACGTGAGACCCAGCCCTCGGACAGCAATCCTTGGTCGGACCTCTGGAGCCAGGCGCTGCCCACCTGTCCATGGCCAGACACCGTCACCTTCTGCATCAGCCCATCGGCATCACGCAGGTTCTGGAATGTGGCACCGAGTGGTTGATAATAAGACATTAACACGGAGAATGCAACGTGGCAGTAGAAATCTGTTGGGCGCTTCTCTTACCTATAAAAACTAGGTGTCGCCCAATGTCTGGGTTGGACCGGGATCTAGTCAGGGCTCCATGGAGGAACAGGGCCCAGGGCCCAGGGGCCGACGTGCCCTCCCGCCTGTCTGCTGTGGTCGGGCCCCAGCGGGCTGGCCAGCACACCGCGTCGCCGAATTCTCTGCACCCGGCCCTGGGACGCGAACGCCCACTCTTCCGGAGACCCCCAGAAACCACGTTCCACCGGCTGTCAGATGTCCCTGAGCCGGGTCAGGGTGACGCGGGGAGTGGCCAGCACAGACGGCCTCCAGCCCTGGTTCCGCATCCTGTGGGAGCCTAAGCCTCCGAGACCCCCGTGTCCGAGGATCCACAGTGCGGAGCACCCCTCCTTCCCCCGAGTCCACTGGAAGGCCGACCCACAGGACGGCCACCCCGCACGCGCCCTGACTTCTGAGGACACGACTCGGGGTCCGAGGGAAGGGTGCTCACCGCCCAGCTTCCGTTCCTCCCACCCCACTTCGTTCCCCCCTTTCCACGCTTCCTCCAGAAAACTCGTCACCGTCTCACACCCTGCGGGTCTCACTTTCCACTTTTATTGAGACACACGGGCTCTCAAACGAGTGTCTGATGAACAGTTATTTCCAAGACGAGTCCCGGGAGGAAGAAATAGCTGCAGCCACTGTTTTGGTTTTGACGAATCCAGCCACCTGTCACCGCCCAGTCACACCCCAGGGAACGCAGTTTGGGAAATGCCGTGTCTGCTGCGGCTCGGCGCGCTCATCGCCTTCAGGCTTTGTCTGGAAACGCCACTTTGCAGAAGAAAACCAGCCGATACTTTGCCGAGTCTATTGTGTGACTTCCTTTTTGGTTTTCTGTTCTTTTTCGTCTCATTCCAACTCACGGGAAAGCTGCGAGACCCGGGTAAGAAGCTTCCACGTACCCAGCCCCAGTTAGGTTTTGCCCTATGTGCTGTAGCATTGTTCTCTTCCTCTCCATATAATGCATTTAAGTAATGAATGCGGGTTATGTCTTCTGAACCACTTAAGAAGTTGGAGACATTTTCACTAAGCATTCCAGTAAATTTTCAGTGTGTTTTTCAATGAGAACATTCTCTTCCGTCATTGCAATGTACCAAAATCAGGAAATTTTATGGTACAATGCTATTATCTACGCGGTTAAAGTCACGTTTGGCGAAGTGTCCCACTAATGCCCTTCACAGCTACTTTTTTCCTCCGACAAGGACCTCGTCCAGGGCGGCATGTGCACACCCTTGCCCCGTCGCTTTGGTCTCCTGCACATCTGGAGCCATTCCTCACTGTTTCTTTGTCTTCCTGGACACATATTTGAGAGGAACACAGGCCAGCTCTTCTGCGGAACAGATGCAGCCCAGGGCGCGGGCCTTGCTCCTGAGGACCCGGCTTCCCCTGCAGGGAACGTGAGGCACGCCCTGCCGCCCGCCCACCTACGCGGAGTGAGACCCGGGCTGCTGTCGGCTTTAACTCCCAGTCTGCCCCGGGCGCACCTGTCACAGGGCTGCTAACTTCTGAACTCCCCTCTGCCTACCTCTGTGGCCTGAATTAGGCGCTTGGGGCCAGCGCTGGTCTTTATAAAGTGGCCTTGTGACTGAAGTATTCATTAGCAGCATAAGTGCCGGCGGTGCCTTCTTCTTCCTGTGTTGACATTAGATTCACTGTGAGCCCATCGTTTGCTTCTTCCTGCGCGTCCACGTCGGTGTGCTGTCTGCTCTCTTCAGACGCGTGGCAGAGAGAGTGTTACTCGAGAACCACTTCTTAGAGACACTCAGCCACGCCTCCCTGTGTCTCGACAGAACTGTGAGCATGTGGCAGACAAAGCAACCACACAGCAACATTTACGCAGACCATACGAACTACTCACACTGATCCCCCACCACTGTGTAACTTTTCTTTCGAAAGAGCCTTTAATGCCACGTTTGGGTCCCCGAGGGGAGGACTGGCCTCGTTTCTGACCCCAATTGAGTGAATCCATGTAACCATTTAATCCATTTACAGCTTGGGCTTTGCATGACTTTTGACTAATTAAAAAAATAGAAATGACCTTCAAAGATGAGGATTTTCCAGTGTGGCTATTCCATACCCTCTGAAGGGAATTCCCAAAGCAGACTCGTGCAAGCAGAGGTGCTATTATTAGGCCGAGCCTGTATCTTCCCAGGCCTGCTGCTCCGAACGCTCATTCCAGGGCTTCTGCTCCGCTGTGCGGTTTCCGTTCTAGTCGCCCCCACAGGGCGCCCCCCACCCACCGACGAGATCGGCTCTGAACAATAATAAGCTGAAGATGATCCCCTTTGATGATGGCAATGCCTGTTACTAATGAGTCCCTTCATTAATGTAGCAAATGCGTGGGATTCCTGTGTGAAATACCGGAGATGCACCGATGGGCCAAACGCAGCCCGTGCCTGAGCCGACAGCCCACCTTTCACCTCCCGGGTCTGCAAGGACATGGGGCCCCCCTCTCCCTGTGCCCACCCTCCGGACGGCACGGCCCCCAGTCCCTCCTGACCGCTGGGTGTGCATGGTGTGCCTCCTTAAAGGGGGCGGCACCCAGAGGGCGAAGTTGTATGTGGTCTGAGGCCATTCAGCTTTCTCAGGTGTTAAAAAAAGGGGGCGACGGTAAGATTTAAATTCCTATGAGCCCCTGGGACACAGGAAACAGGGGGCCGGTGCTCCCAAGGGAGGGGAGGAGGCGGTGAGGAGGCGGTGGGTTTCGTGGGGAGTGTCAGAGCAGAGACAGCGTCTTGGGGGCGGGCGGGTGGGGGGGCACAGAGGGACAGAACTGAGAGCTGAGACTGTGCTGCCCAGGGCATGGCTGCGCTTCCCTGATTTTAAGTAAAGCTGCCGAAATTGGTTCATATTTTGAATTCCCTTTATTTCTGAGCGTTTTGGTTGAGTCTTTATTTTTCGGGTTCTCATAAACATTCGCTTCTCGGAAAAACTTAAATGTGTCTTGTTAAAAATGCTGTGCACTTACATGATCAGCTGCCTGTTACAGCAATAAAATTGTCATCCAGGGCAAAAAGGTAAGTCGAAGGGCAGATTTCTCTAATCTTATAAGTCAGGAAAATCAAATCAGTCTTTGAACAGGTCAGCCACTAAATTGAATTTCTTTTTCCTTGCAAGGATCCTCGATTCAATGCAGAAGTTGACCGAATTACCGGCTACAGGACACAAAGTATCCTCTGCATGCCAATTAAGAATCACAGGGAAGAGGTAAGCCAATTTTCCATTTTATAAAAGGTCATCTGAAAACATTTTTCTTTTTGAAAACAAATTTGCATACTAGAGTGACAAATTAACTGTAAAGTACTTAAATGTCCTGCTTCATCTTTCTAATTTAGACTTCAGTTTCAGGGTTGAATCCTGATACAGATTTTGCTGTCACTTACAAATAGACTTCGGGCCTTTCATTTCTTTACCAACTCCCAGCTTCCCTCGTGACTTTATTCTGCCCAGGACATGCCATTGTGGTTGTGGTGGTGATCACTTCATTTGTGTATGTTGAGCGACGAAGTAATGCTCTTTCCCAAATGGTTACCCAGTTACAATGTTCATCAGAAATTTTAAGGTTCATCTGCAAGTTTTTTCTAATTGTTGCACATTTTTTCAATGTATTTATTGAAAACAATCTGTGTGTAAGAGGCCCTGCGTGTTTCAACCCGTGTGGTTCAAGAAGGGGGGCGCTAGTCCCCTGGTAGGTGGGTGTGTGACTGTGGGAGGGACTCCCCATCTCTCCCCGAAGGCCACTGAGCCACCTGCGCCCTCATCCACCATGTATGGTGGCCCCATGTCCTCGGCCATCCTGGGCATTGTCCGTGTGTGACATTTCAGCCACCCTGGAGGGGACGATTTAAACTCAGAAGCGTGGACACACGACCCCACCCTCAGCCACGGGCCACCTGTGCCTCGCAGGTCGGATCAGAGTGCATGCAGGCCCGGGGGCCCAGGCTGTGGTTTTCCTGCCGGACCCGAGTGTCCTCCCCACCCCTGCCTGCCCCACGCTCCGCATCCTCACCGGCGGTCACCGCTCCCTGGCACCAAGCACTCCATGAGATAAGACACCACCAGGAACTTCCCTGGAGGCCGGAGACCTTGACTGAAGGGAGGGTTTCCACACACGGCTTTAACCCTCTCGCTGCCCCCCCATCCCGCCGCCTCCGCGCCCCCGCCCCAGGCCCACATCACGTCCCGTGAGAGTCATCTGCACAGAAGAGGATGATGAAAAACAGAAGAATGGGAGGCTCTCGGCCAGGCCCTGGTCATCTGAAGAAGTAACGTGGCTGCCGGGGGGGCGAGGCGGCCAAGAGGATGTGGCGGAGGACTTCCAGATTTATCCTCCCACTTGTGGTCACGTAAACACGCTCGGGGCAGGGGCAGCTTCTGTGCACGCGCGGAAGTCCTCTTTCTCCCATGAAGCTTTTGGGACCAGAATGGAGAGTCCCAGGAAGGGCTTGGCGAGCGACGTAAGACGTGTGCTCTTGGGGGGAAGCCCCCTCACCTGCTGAGAAACGGGGTGGGACGGGCCTGCCCAGGAGTTCCCTACAAACCCGGGCTTACGGACGACCTGCCCCTGGGGTCTTGAGGACGGCGCAGTCCCTGGTACATGGGGAGTCCTGGGTACAGGCCAGCTGTTTGTTCTTACGACAGACAGAACTGGCAGGGCCTTTAAGACAGACAGGGAGTGACAAAGCTGTCCCTGGGAGGGACAGGTCACCGGCCACAGACCGACCAGCCAGCTGGGGTCACGTGATCACGGTACAGTCCACCATCGAACCAGCGCCTCCAAGGAGACGGCTTTTGCTGGCTTTCCCCATAAATGAGGCCAAGTGACTCTGGAGTCTGCTCTGTGTTGGCCCCGTGCCAACGCCAGCTCGTGACCGAGGGGCCTACAGTGGAAAGTGACCAGTGACTATTTGGTCGTTGTCTGCAAAACGCCCTGGTACCTTTCAGAGACCCTGATCCCAGGGCGTGGCGTCAGTGTGACAACTGCCTGGCGGGGCAGTTAAATGTCGAAGGCGAGGCTCAGCTGTGACGGTGCAGAGAGTTCAGGGAGACTGAAGATTTGGTGAGAGGTATAATCATCTGTCTCTAGTTCTGAGTTTTGGGAGTCCTCTTCCTTACCGCCCAGTCGTGAGGGCAATAGCTGCAGCGGTCCCTTTTTAGAAGCCCGATAGCAGACATTCCTGAACTTCTGTGGTGAATGTCTTTTTAAATTGCAGAGCAGAGCTTTTTACAACCTCCCGCGCCTCAGCTCCCTTCTAAGAGGAGAGGATTAATGAGGAAAGTGGTGGGTGGGGGCTGGAAAAGCTTGAGAAAACTAAAACAATTTGTTGGGAAAGGTCAAAGAGCAACTGGCTGGAGAGAATGAAGACAGAAAGACGCAGGGCCAGGGAGAGAGGGGAGCCGCCGGGCCCGGCCGCAGGGTGAGGACCATGGCCAGGGCTCTGGCGACCGCTGCCCACCCTGCCGCACCCTCCTGAGGACCTGGGGTACATCGACTCGCATGACCTTCATCCCGACCCCAGGAGGCCGTTGGTACCGCCCGCGCCTAACAGATGAGGAAACACACAGCACATCGGGGAGCTCGTCCAAAGCCACGCAACTCGGCTCTGGCGGAGCTGAGAGTCAGACTGGGCGGGCTGTCCCCAGGGCCACAACGTGGGGGGAGGCTGGGCCCCAGGGGGCTCCGTGCGGGGGAGGCCCTGACAGTGGAGTGAGGGGTCCCGCTGCTGTCCCTCGTCCCTCGGAGGGCTCTGCGGAGCGAGGGGTTCGAGCCGCTGCACACGAGGCTCCTTGTCAGACGGAGGAAGAAGGGCAGGGTCGGGAGGGAGGCGGGCTCGGGGTCACATCCTCTGTGGCGTCCTGGGAGGACACGTCCCCCGGGAGGACAGCGTTCGGGGGCGTGCATCCTGTCCATCTGGGCCCGGTGCTTTAGGGAACAGCCGGGACGGGCCCACAGGCACAGAGAAAGCCATTTGCAGCGTGTGTGTGGATTTGGGGGCAGCTGTTCCCTGGCTTCCGCGCTGGGTCTCGGGGACCCGGTCACTCCCGTCAGTTACTTCTACACCAGACAGTCCCTTTCCTGTTCGGGAAAGGAGGGCAGGGAGAGCAGCTCTTCCTCTGTGGCTCAGGCGACCCATTTCTGCAGTGCCGCCCTCCCCGGGCGCTGGTCGCCGTGACGCGGGGAGACGCGTGTGCTTTATTTTTAGGGCTGCGCGGACCAGGATGAGGGAACGTTCCTCCTCGCTGCGCCGAGCTGGCCGTGCTGCCCGGGGGGTCTTCCTGGCGGAGACCCCGCTTCCTCTTGGTTGCATGTCAACTCCAGTCACGGAGGGGAAATCTAATTTGGAACCAGGGCTCTCTTGCTCCTTCTCTGTTTTCATTCTGCGTCTCGATTGTACTTCATCACAGGCGATGCCATAGTCGTCAATCTTTGATGCAGATACAACAGGACTCTGATAAGTGTTTCAACAATTTGATGAGGAAGCGTTTTAGTTAAATATCTAATTACTTATATCCTCCTTTGAAAAAAAGCCTACAAGTTTTGAAAAAATGTATCAGCTAATTTTTGTGAGGTTTTTGTGAGATGAATACTTTGGCGAACCAAGAGATTTAATGCTGCCGAAACCACAAAGTAAAGCGCTGATGGAGTCAGACGTGCAATTCCAGCTGTAACACACAAAAAGAAACGTTCGCAGTGTGCAAAAGTGACGCTAAGCCGTACTGACTTTGCTGATTTTAAAAATTCTCATGCCCCACACACTGTCTTCTCTGGACAAGTAGTGAGTGAGTCGCTATGACGTGTGGGTGCTTGGTCTTGGCAGCGAGGCTACGAAAAGCTTGAAGCATGAAGACACTTGCTGTAAAGCTGTTGCCCCTGGTGGGTGGAGAGCTTGAACAGCAGGAATTACAGATCAGCTGGAGGTAACAGGATGCAGGCTGACCGAGCTTCAACACCCACATTCAAGGGTCAGGCTGTGTGAACGGGGAACCGGAGAAGTGGCCAGGGAGGGATGGCCGAGGGGTGTCTGGGGGGTCCGCAGAGGGGCCTGTCGGGTCCACCCCGGGGCCCGGGGTGGAGGGGCTCGGGCGGTGGACGCCGGTCCGCGGTGTCCGGCTCCCAGAGCCGCTGGGGCCTCCTTCAACTTGACACAGCAGCTGGGAGCAGGTCGAGTTACAGCTTTACTAACCCACGGTCCTCCCGTCTGCAGTCAGACGGCGTGCAAATGTGGCCACGGAAGGAAGCAGAGTGGAACTGCAGGCTGCTGGTTGATCCGGATCTATTTTCGTCTTAAAGAACTGGCTCCTCCTGTGTGTCTTTGAAACCGACAAACCGTCCCCTGCCTTTATTCCCTCTGGTATTTGTTCTCGTAGCTTCGTTTCAGAAACAGAGCAAACGTGCTCGCAGAGTCCCTGTTTGTTCTGGACGGGATGTCACGATGCCCATGAGCTTGGCCTCCCCCTTTCCCGCTTTGCCCTTTAACCACCGACAAGCGTGTTCACAAGGAGGAAACAGCAGCCCCTGTGCTGAGGCCGCAGAGGCCGCAGGTGGCCTCCCGGGAGCAGGAGAGGGCGCAGCGTGAGTAAGGGTCATCTCATGGTGACGACCAGGGCGGGTCGTCTCACGGCGGTGCCTGGTGGGGCGCTGGCTGTGGCCTGAGCGCCGGGTGACAGAGGACACCGTGTGCGTGTCTCGCTCGGCCCCGCAGGGCGACCACTGCAGCCTTGCTGGATGCATTACGTCTGTAGTGTGACCGATCAGTTACACGCTGCACTTGGAGGACTCGCACGCAGGCCCTGAATAGCGGCCATAGTGGTCTGGGGCCCGTGCGGGCAAAGTGCCAACAGTTTCTTGGGTAACATCGGACCCGGAGGCGCATAACCAGACCCTGGGGTGGAGTTCGAGTGCTGAGTGATTCTGACCTTGTCTCAGACAGTTAAATCGCCGCTCTCAGCAGATACATGTGCAAACGCCCACGTCCATCGACTCAGAGCTGAGAGTCAAAGGGCTTTATAAAGGGCTCTATTCCTTCCGATTAAATCCTCAGCTAAACGTCCGCAGCTGCTTCTCCTCCAACCGAGTGGAGATGCACATTCCAGGGTTAAATCCAGTGACGGAGTGAGAGGGGAAGATCCCTACAGTCATTGCGTCCCACTTGGTTTTCATCGCCCCCTAGCAGTGAAACAAGGGGAAAGTGACTTGGACTTAGCACCCGGGTCTCTTTGGTGATTACAAATGACTTGATGATTGTGAGGACCGTGCTAGTGATCTGTCGAAACAGGACAAAGCCCCTGAAGCCCAGGGACGATGAATGGACCCCGGGGGCAGGGCGGGTCCACGGCTCCGCCCAGGCCCCTGCTCGCAGGCCAGCAGCAGTAGTGGAAGGTGAGGCCCTTGTCCCCAAGGGCTCCCTCCACTGCCGTTGGGAAGGCAGCCTCAGTCCATCCTCGCCTGGGCCTCGCCCCACAGAGTCCCCACCCCGAGGCAGAGGCCAGCAGGGTGGGGGTGCAGACCAGTCTCCAGAGCTGTGTGCCATCCCCTCCGGGCGCCCTGCTCCCTGAGGGCCAGGCGGCAGGTGTAGCCCCAAGTCGGGGGAGGGGCGTCAGGCCCCACCTGTGAAGAGGGGAGGCTCGGAGAGTTTGTGGTGACGTCTTGAAACTGCTAAGGACTAAATGTATTTTGTGGCTTCATTCTCTTTCCTTAAAACTGGCCCAATGATAGAGGAGGACACTGCTGGCTGATTAAAATAATACTTAAGACGTCTTTCTCACCCCTCGTGTGCTCACCTACCCCCTGGACCACCCGAGGCGGCACCGCTGGGCTGACGGAAGGTGCCGGGCTGGCCTGTGTCCCGGGGCAGCGGAGGTGGCGATTTGGAGGAGCAGTGCGGAGAGAGGACAGGGCCTGCTTCCTGGGCTGTGGCAAAGGGCCGGGGCATTATCGTGCTTCCAGAATGTTCTGTCACACAGGCTGCTCTGCGGGCAGGTGCAGCTGGCACGGGACCGAAGTCCTCTGCTCTTCAACCTCCACAGGAAGTGCCACGGCTGTAACCTCACTGTCTGTCCGCCCTGGTGTTCCCTGCACCCGCCCGGGATCCGGAGCCACTGATCCCGTCCAGCACTTGCTGCAGTTTAGACTGAAGGAGGGGAGGCCCTGGCAACAGAACCGTTCCTGCCGGGCACTGGAGGGGCTGGGTTTAAAGGACAGCTGGCGTCCCTTAAAGATCGCTGTTAAGGACCAACAGCTTCCTTTTGCTTCCCATGGAACCCAGAGCCCCACGAGCCGACACCTGAGAGGTCTGCACAGTCAGCACCTTGCACGTGTGTTTGAGCGTGGAGGATGGCCTGTGTCTCGGTGCAGGGACACTAGTGAGGAGGCTTTCCCCACGATTTGGAGCAGACACAGAGCCAGCTGCAGCCCCGGGGCCAGAGGGGCGGGTCTGCTCCTCTCCGCGTGGGAGGCTGAGGATTGATCTGATACAGGAGGACCGGAAGGAAGAATCGGGAACACATCCCAGGTTGTTTAGATAAACGTATGGGGGAGAGTGTGGTCGTCCCTAAAATAAAACATGCCGCAGAGAGGATCCGTTCGTAAGGCTCAAGACAATTAGCTCCTTTTTTGGACATGTTGTTTCACTGCCTAGCACTCTCCCCTCTCTTGTCCAGTGCCCAGGCCGCCTCCCCACCCCCACATCCAGCGGACGGCCTGGCTTATTAGCTCCGTGGAAACAAAGCCATCAGAAGAACGCCCCCCCCTCCTGTTCCCTCCCGGCTCCTTCCCCGCTCATCGGCTTTTCCCTCCGCACCGGCAGCTGTTCCTCCAAAGCCGTCCCAACCCCACCCTCACCGCTCTGTGGAAACCGCCCTGGGAGAGAACCCACTCTCCTGTGGGCAACAGCTGTGGTCCTTTCTCTGGCCTCACCGTGCCCGGCCGGTCAGTAGCACGTGGCAGTGATGGCGGTCACTCACTCCTCCGAGACCTCAGACTTCCCAGTGGTCCTGTCTCCCGAGGCCTTTCCGAGTCCTCGGCTGGCACCCGCCCATCACAACTTAGTGTTTTTTATTGAAAGACCATAAAAGATAATCACATGAACTGTGATTGCCAATGATTTCTTTCACCGTGCTAGGTGAACTCACAGAATCAAGTACAGCCTGGGACCCAAGAAGTTGAAAACTTCCAAACTCTTCCAGGGAACCAGACCGCAGTGAACACTGCAGGACTCGTTCAGTTACCGACGGGTTTGTCCGGGTTCCGTAGCTCACTGCCACCCCAACACCGGCAGAACTGCTTCTGCACACACTCCAGTGAATGTGTACCAGTAACTTTGCTCAACGCAATGACCGCCTCTCTCTCCTCGCACCAGGTTGTCGGCGTGGCCCAGGCCATCAACAAGAAGTCGGGAAATGGCGGGACATTCACGGAAAAGGATGAGAAGGTACGAAACTTGCGTCCCAGTGTGACGTTTGTCCAGGAAGATGTGTTCTCTTTAGCCCACAGGTGGCAAACACAAGGCCCTCGGCCGAATCCGGCCTCCACCTTGTTTTATGTGGCCCGGCACCTTGTGTCTACGCGGCGGCAGCGCCGAGCTCCCTGCCCCTGGTGAAGGAGCGGTTACACTTACACAGTCCTCAGATTGCATGCGGCCCTTTGAAGGCCGGCTCGAGGCTGATGGGGCCCCGGTGAAGGCGAGTCTCACACCCCTACTTCAGAGTGCACAGACCTCCGGGCTGGGCTTTGGCTGAACCTTGTTGAGCACAAAACTCACTGTGGTTTAAAGCGGCTCGGAACGGCCGCCGCTGCCTTTCCCTTGGCAGACACGGGGCCACCCTGGCCGTGGACCACCTGTGCTCTCATCCAGTCCGCAGAACCCCGCCCCCCTCTCCATGTGGCCACGCCTCCCCAGGGCTGTGTGTGCCCAGGGTGTGGTGGGCCTTTAATTCGCTCCTGTACCTTTTATCACTGCTATTAAGAAATTTGACCTCCAGCGAAAGCCCCTAAAGCAGTGAGTGCTCCAGGCTTGGCGCTCCAGTTCAGGGACAAATGGAACTGCCTTCCGGGCAAAGCCAACTGCAGAATGTCTTCTCAGCTTTGCCCACAGACTGCAGGGCACCAGCGTGGGGATTCGATTTGGGCTGGAGGGTGTGCGGCTGGCTCCCGAGAGAGCAGGGGCTCTGAGCCGCTGAGAGCACAGCAGGCCCCTCTGCATAATGGGTGTAACAGACACCCGTGCTCCTTCTCTGTGAGTGACCCCTGCGAGTACTTGGTGGGAAGCACAGCTCTCAATGGGCTTTGCGTCCCGCTGTCTGTCTGTGGTCCATTAACGTGAGCCCCGCTTGAAAGATTCTCATCCCAAGGCTGTAGTCTCCTGGCAAAATAAATCCATGACCGTGGATTAAAATGTGTCCTATAAAGACAAATTCTGATCAACAAGTAACATCACCGTGAGCCCATCGCCTTAGCTGGTGTGGGGAGGGTGAGAGCTGCCTGTTAACAAGAACGCAGTCCAGCTCCTGTTTGCCACTTTACAAGCTCAAGAGCTTTATTTGCCCTGGGAATAAGTTATAAGTCACTCCTGCCTTCTCAGCACGGACCCGAGTCTCGCTGTCACTTGGGGATCACACCGAATGGGCACAGGGCAGGCTCGGTTTCAGACGATGTCAAGAGCCCCGAGTCTTCATCCCCCTCCCTCCTCCTTGTTCATTAGTGGACGGACGTAGGAGACTCTGCGAACACTTGTCATCCACGGGGGGTGCCGCAGAGCTAGGTTTGGCTTTCTAACACTGACTTCAGCTCTAAGAACCTCCGGACGCCTCTACACTTCAGGTAATGTAAGGAGACAGTCTCACGGACCGTTCTTATCTGGTGCCTGTTTTCTAGGACTTCGCTGCTTACTTGGCCTTCTGTGGGATTGTCCTTCATAACGCCCAGCTCTACGAGACTTCGCTGCTGGAGAACAGGAGAAACCAGGCAAGTCTGATGCCCGGGAGCACGGAATTTCATCCTGAATTTTTGTCAGACCTTTACCAGTGTGTGCGTCTGACTTTTGTCCAGCGTATGTGTGTGACTGAAACCCACAGAGCACAGATTCAGTTTCTAAATACTTGGGCCGTCTCTTCTAACAGTCATTCCCATTCCCAATTGTGCTTTATCGCTGATCAAAGGTGCCGGCTGGCTTAACAGGTGCAGGCTTGCTTGGCTTGCAGACCCCGCCTCGCCTGACAGCCGTGAAGCCCCAGGGCTGAGCTGTGGGATGGGTTGCATCTGGGATGGAAAGAAGGCTTTCGGTTCTCGCTCTCTCAAGTAGACACATCATCTTTGGATTTTATTCTCCACAAGACGAGGACCTCGGCGCCCCCGTCTCTCCTTCAGACCACCGCTCCTAACCGCTGCTTTCCCACCCTGACTTTTTCCCCTGGGTTGCCCATGTGGGTAACACACGTATTGTCTACGGCCAATGTTTAATGTTCTTACCCCTTTTGTGTAGGTTAATTCTGAAGTTGCAATTTCAAATAAGGTGTTTTTATAAGTGCTATGGCTGTGTAAATGCTGTTCATATTAGTTTTTCTGAATGTTGCTGAACTCCTCGCTTTTATCCTTGAACCCTTTGCTCTGGTTTACTCCCGTACTAACTCCTGTCCCCGAGACTCTCCATTATTCAAGCACTCGGTTGAGCTCTTACCTCGGAGATCTCCAAATCCTCCTCCTCCTCCTCCTCCATCTTTCCTCCTCCGAGGCAGACGTCTTCGCCCCACGGCCTCCGCACAGCGTCAGTGCAGAGCCCCTTCGCGGCCTCCTCAGGAGGGCACCTCCGCTCTCCGCTGCACCCCTAACTCGCCTCGGTTCTCCGCCTGGTTTCACTGCAGCCCGTTCTCAGCGAACTCCCTGGGGAAGGGCAGTGGCGCGGCGGGCGTTCGGAGTCCTCACGTGTATGAGAATGTCCACCGTGCCACCGCCAGTTTGGCTGGGTATAAAATTCTCAAAAAGTATCACCTTCTCAGATTTTAAAGGCAGAGCTTTCTTTATGTTCTGACTAGTATCCATGTTGTGCCAATTCTTGCCTCTCTCTGAGTTTTTATTTTGCCCGTAAACTTCTGGATTATTTTTTGATCTTTGCTTTGGTAACGTAATCTCACAACATGACTTTTTTGTTTGAAACTCATTATGCTGATACCTGGTCATCCCTCTCAATCTAGAGACTTGTGTCCTTAAGTTTTAGGTGATTCTTTTTCATTTCTTCTTTGACAGTTCATCTCCCCTGCTCTCCATTTTTTTCTTTTTTTTGAACTTGTGTCAATAAGATGAACTTGTGTTTGTTAGTGCCTTGTAAATGCTACCTTGTTTCGTGCTTACAACATTACTATGATTTCGGTACCGCCGTTACCCTCAGTTTTAAGAGTCGGGCCCTAGATCACAGACCTGGCGGGAAGGGAAGTCAGGATTAAACTCCGGTGAGTCTGGACTCGGAGTCTGCGATCGAACCGCTGTCCCCACTGTAGTAACAGCAGACAGGGAACCGCCGTTAGGTGTTAGGGGCAGCGACGGAGGTGGGGACATGCTTGAATGCGAACCTGGTCCTGACTCGTTAGGTTACAGGCGTACGAACCCCACATAGCCCATGTCTGTCCTTACGTTGCTTTAATGATCACAAGCAGTCACTAAACAGCAAGCTCCCGGCTCTTTCCGGTCTAGGTGCTGCTGGACCTTGCCAGCCTGATCTTCGAAGAACAGCAGTCCTTGGAAGTGATCCTGAAGAAGATGGCCGCCACCATCATCTCCTTCATGCAGGTGCAGACCTGCACCATCTTCATGGTGGACGCCGACGGCCCCGTGAGTGCAGGACACGCCTTCTCACTTGCAGGGAGGCAGACACGTTCCTCAGAGCGCCACTTTTCAACCGCACGCCAGCCCCTGAGCTCCCTCTCGGACCCTCCTGGCTGTTCACGCAAAGCCAGTGACAGGCGGTGTGAGCTGTCCTGGTGGAATTTGGTGGCAGCAGGGGTGCAGGGTCCCCTCAGTGTCCCTCCTCTAAGCAGTCGCCACGGGAGCGTCTTGAGTGGCCGTGGTCCAGGGCTCCGCAGCCTCGGTGGAGAATCACGTGGGTAGTACAGTGTGGACTCTGTGGTCAGGAATGGGGGGTCCCGGCTGTGAGGGACAGGTGGACCCCCATTCTGAATCCTGGGGTATACAATTTTCTTTTAGCGGAACCTGTCTGAAAACCAGCGGGCAGGGCCGCGTACAGGCGGTGTTTTTCAAGCTGCCTGTACATCCCCGACCGCGACAGTGTTCTAACCGGTAGCGTTCCACCCCCCGATTTGTAACATGAAGCAGCAGATGCGTGTGGGAAGTCATTTCCCACACAGCCTGCTGCGTAGTTTCAACCAGTTATGAGATCTTTATATCGAGATGACTACAAGGTGGTAATCATCTGGACCCTTTTAAAGTCCGGGTCGGAACTCATTAACGCAGTACGTCAACCCATCGCGTTCGCCCGGGACCCGCTCTTCAGCGTCTGATTTGTGGAAGTCGTATGTGAGGCCCCCTTTTGCAGACGACTTACATGTCGCTCTGATTAACATCCAGCTGTGCTTCCCACTCCCCCCTGTCGAGTGTCTCTGATCTGGTTCAGCGGTGCTTTGGAGTAAGGCCCACTTTGAACGACTTCAGTGCCCGGGCTTAGAAAAGGAATTAAGTGATGTGATTTATTGATTGACTAAAAGTATGTCAACAACGTGAGCCAAAATCAAAATGTAAACGAGAAAAAAAAACACTCCACTTTTAAACTAACATCATTGTTTCATTTATGTTTCCTTCCAATTCTTTATTCAGGTGTGAGTGTGGCCTCGTCGCAAATGTGTCCTCTGCTTTTGTTTTTAAAGATTTTATTTATTTATCTTTAGAGGGGAAGGAAGGAGAGAGGGAGAGAAATATCAGTGTGTGGTTGCCTCTCATCTGTCCCCTGCTGGGAACTGGCCTGCAACCCAGGCATGTGCCCTGACTGGGAATCGAACCACGATTGTTTTGTTCGTAGGCCCATACTCAATCCACTGAGCTACACCAGCCAGGGCTACTCTGCTTTTTAATGTAACTCCCAAAGTATTTTTCTATGTTGCTAAACTCCTCATGATTCTTGTAATGATCTCATAAAATATTACTGAAAGGCACGTCCTTTAAAACAGACGCTCCTCACCTGGGATCTAACAGTGGCAATAAGTAGACACATAAAAGCAAGAACGGGAGGACCTTGAACAAACACAGAGAAGCTGCGAAGCTAACATTGGTTAACACCTGGTCAAAAACAACAATAAGTAAGCGAGTTGCAAGTGAAGAGCAGAAAGGACGGGGCCACGGCTTCAATCACACAGGGTCAGGAGTGAGCGCTGGGTCCAGTGTCCTCTGAAAATGACTGAGAAACAACTGGCCCCAAGGCGCAGGTGCCCATCCTGCCCTGGCCGTGCATGGCCGTGCGTGGCCGTGCGCAGCCGCGGGGGCGCCCTGGCCGGCGCGCCTCTCAGTGCTGCTGCCGCCTCTCTCTCCCCAGGACGCCTTCTCCAGCGTGTTCCACATGGAGTGTGAGGAGCTGGAGATGCCGGCCGGCGCAGGAGCCAGGTAAGTCGGCCCCGCTGCCTCCCGGGGCGCATGGTACTGGCCGCGGTGCGGGCGTTACATTTGAGACGCGAATGCGCAGGCTGCCGTTCCCCACACTTTAAAATGGTTCGGTCCATGACAACTAGGTGAATGTACCTGATTCAATATCAAACATACGTGTGTCGGGGAAGCAAATGTGGCGACGTGTGAATATTACTAATAAAAGGTTGCTGAGTCTAGGACTAGGATACCCATTGCACCTCCAGCTTTTTCATGTATTTCAAAACAATCATCACACAAAGTTAGAAGAAAAGGCTTTTGATTTAAAAAAAAAAGAGAGAGAGACAAGTGGAGGGCACGTCACCTCTGCGGGTCCCGTACAGCGGACCGCCGGGCAGCACGCCCGAGGGCACCGCCTGCCTCCCTCCGGCCCTCGCACGACCACCCCGGGTCACCACAGGTGGCAGCGCCGCCCTCGAGTCCCCCCTCCCTGCTTTCTCTCTCGCCCGCTCTCTCCTCTCTTGTCCTCCCAGGTCCCCCATCGCGGTGGAAAACTGCACCGCGGCCACTGCCAAGTCCTTGGTTTGTAGGGATTGTGTGTAAATCAAAACTCACGATTTCTACACCATTATTTTACCAACACATGCCAGTAGAAGGCCTTTCTCCTACTAAGAAAACTCCGGGGTGCAGCTGAGGGGCAGGAGGTAGCTCCGGGTGCATGGGGATTCCCGGGACGGAGGCAGAGGGTGCCCCGGCCTTGGCCCTGGCTGCCGGCCTGGGCGTGGGGCAGCTGCGCAGGCAGGTGAGCCCGGGTCTCTGCCCAGAGGCTCTGCTGCCCCGGAGCTTCTGCTTCACAGTCACAGCTGACAGCTGACCTTCATTTCCCTCTGGGCACTGCTGGTCTCGACTGGAGTTCGTTCCCTTCTCGTGTCCCTGTGTTTTCTGGTTCTCTGACACTGTGGAGTGCGACCGGTCCCCTTTGGGGGTGCGGGGACGTGGCCACGTCCTGGGGAGTGGTGGCTCTCCCACTCACACGCCGGGTCCCAGGCTCCACTGCCTAGTTCAGCTACGGAGTTTCTCACTCTCTGCACAAGCAGTAATCCACACTATTCCAATTTCATGAGGCCCCGGCACTGTCATTGCTTTTTATAAAGAACATTTTAGAAAGCTTCCAGATAAGACGTGTAATAATTTGACGTTTTTTTTTTCGGCTTGCATAAACAATGAATTCCCATACGTGTACAAATATAAACATACATGTATATTAGTGAATTTAGGACATTGGTGTGATAATGCACATGAAATGTACAAAATTATGAATTATCTGCATTTTCCTTTGAATATTTGTGCAGCAGTATGTCTCTGTAATTCTATTTCATGTATTTGCATTGGGATTTTATTATTAATTCAGGCAAGTCCTCTAATTCCCTGTGGTCACAGCGGAAGGAGCCCAGTGAGTTGGTGTAAGAGTGACCCCTACTGGTGAATGTGCACGTTTCAAAAAAGCAATGTCGTTCTATAGATTTAATTTCTTACTATATATTCAATTTGTGTCTGGTGAACACCATATTCCCTTCCTGTAAGCAAAATAGAGGTATCTTTTCACATACGCTTCTAATCATTTCAAAACTGTCATAGGTTAAAGACATTTTTTACAAAAGGTAACTAGAAGAGTGGGACTGATCTGCGGGGGTCATTTTCACCGATTCGTTAACTGATTCTGTAGTAATGCAAGTTGTTGAAACACTAGTGCCGTATGTCCACTAAACATTTTAAATGTAGCTGTTATTCTAACGATGTGATATAAGGTCTCATAGTGAGGTGAGTTTTTTTAAATAAAAATTAGATACAAGGCTGAATGTTGCAAAAACTTTGCTTCAGAATGGTGTTTAATAACCCTGCATTTGAGGAAGGACTGGGCTGCCACTCACACATCAGCAGCAGTTTTTTATCTTCTGAAACTGCTCAGTGACTGCAGCACCCAGGCCCCTCCCGAGCGTTTTCTCAGTCCAAACACTCCTCCGTGAGAGGAAGATGTCAGCCACGAGGAAAGCTGTCTTTGCAGGCAGTCACGTGTCATTTTGAAAGCTTGGTTCACTTGGTATGTTTCCAGCCAACCCACTTATCTTTTATGAATTCAAGTGTTATATTGGAGACGGTTTGGAAATGTTAGGTGCAAAACTAAAACATACCTGGGGTGCCCATGACGCATAATTATCGGCCCCCTTCGTTCCTCCTGTCTCTCGTCATTCCCATCCTGCCCCCTCACCTGGCCTTTCACACCTGCCTCCGACGCCACCTCCCCACCCGCTCTGAGCAGGTGCAAACTGTCCTCTGCCCCCGCACCCGCGGTGCCCCCGCGCCCGCGGTGTGGCGCTGTTACGCCGCGTTAGTCAGCCCGGGGCCTCACCGTGACTCTAAGATCCCGGCACAGAAGGGGCCTAAGCAGAAGTGCAGACATGTTGCTCCGTCCTGGGGAAGCCCAAGGTGGGCCCAGGCCCCTCGGGGTCTCTCCCTGCACGTCCAGGGTGGGCCCTCCTCGTGGGGTTGGGGATGCAGCTCCCGCTGCCCCCTCCGAGTTTCTGAGGGTGGCATGGAGGACAGTGAGGGACGGGCAGAGACACATGCCCGTGGTCCCCTCAGCCAGGGTTTTTAGAAACCGCGACATTTCCTGTTCTGTCCTGCTGACTTGGACTTAATCAACCGGCAACCCCCAGCCACAGGACGCCTGAGCCCCACAGTCTTTGTCCTGCGGCCAGGGGCCCAGAGGGGAAGGAGGTGAGGGAGGGACGCCGGTGGCCTGGGCCCCGGACAGGGCGCTGCACCGACCATCGTGATGTTCCCCCACCGCAGCCCTCACCCGGACCATCGGGGCCTGGGGCAGCCCCACCCCGCACCATCTGGTGCCCCACCTGCCGCTGACGGTGCTGCTCTGTGTTAACCAACCGAGCACGGGAACTGAGAGGCTGCGGGCACTTCTCCTGGGGTAGGAGGGAAAATGGCGCCCCACAGCCTAATCGGCCACGTTCTCACTTTTCACTAGAGTAACCAGTAGGAAAACTGAACAGTGTCAGGGAATTAAAAAAAAGAATTTACCCCTGGCTGGGCGGCTCCATTGCTTGGAGCGTCGTCTCCAGCCCAGAAGGTCACACACGGGTTCCACCCTGGTCCGAGTGTGCACAGAGGTGGCTGATCAGTGTCTCTCTCCCCCCAACCCCCTCTAACATCAACAAACATATTAGGTGAGGATTTCAAAAAAAGAATTAGGTTTCTGTTGATTTCAGAGTACTTTCAGTATTTCTGCTTCTCTGGGTCAAGGCCTCGAAGTCTGATTTTGTTCTCCTGGCGAGCTGCTTCTTAGCTACTTTGGGTCTCACCCAGTGCCCACCATCAGCAGGACGACAGGAAGAATAAGGAAAGTCACTAACGGCAGTGGCGTCGCTTTTTAGAAGCTTGGGGCCAGGGTACCTCCCCTTCCCCTGCCCTTCTCTTGTCTTCGCTGGAGCCTATCTTTCTTTCCTGAGAGCGTCGCTGCCTGGGGAAGACTTGTAGTTTTACAGTCTGTTCTCTGGACCGAAGTCCTGCCCTCATCTCACAGGCCATTCTCAGGATCCCACCCAGACACCATGTACGCAGTGGGGCCCGGGGGCGGCCGGCCGGGCTCGACTCCGCTCCCCTCACTCACACGTCACGCCAGACACGTGGTCAGCACCCGGTCTGAGCAAGTTGCACTTAAGCTAAAACACAGAGAAAGGGAAGGAAAGACTGAAAGGAGGCCAGGCTTCGGGCGTCTGTGTGGGGCCGTGGGCGTTCTCGAGTGCCTCTGTCCGAGAGGCAGGGGACGGCGGGGGAGGCGGTGGTGAGGGGACGTGTGGGGACTTGGAGCACTCGGAACTAGTGGACGTTTTTCTGAGGCTTGTACTTGACTTTGAAGTGACCCCGCTATTGGACTTCCCCACTTCTCTGTTAGTCATTTTACAGTGAAGATGGGCGCGTCCTTCCGCCGCAGTAAATGCTGTAACGGGGCCCTCTCGGCCAAGTTCATCCCCATCGCCCGGGACACAGGAGGTTTCCTGATGAAAAGCGTGTTTTACCCAGTTTTTCCCACCCCGGCGGGCCTCTGACGTCACGCTGCTCTTTGTGCCCCTCCCGCAGAGCAAGAAACTGGGGGGATGTCCTCAGTTCAAGAGGATTTTTTGAAGAGGATAGAATTTTAATCTAAAAAGTATCATAAAACATCTGAGGAGAAAAGGGATGAGCGCGTCCTTAATGAGATTCACCCAGGTCTGTCTGACTTTCCCCTCGTGTGAAACGTGGAAGCTGTTGGGCAGGAGAGGACAGCGGAGGAAGTGGGTCAGGCCCGACCCTCCTCACGCTGAAATCTGATGAAAAATAAGCCACGGGAGAAAATCCATACGGATTTTACGTGAAACGGCGCCCAAATCAATGTGCCTTTAATGGTGGCAAGTCGATTACTTATGACGTTTGAAAACCCGTCATAAGATACATGAAAAGATGTGGGTGTTTGTTTTTTTCAAAACATCTCAGTTGTAGCAGCTGCCGAAGGCTGCAGATCAGCCAATACACGCGCAGCTGCCTTTTCCCAGTAAGATGCCCACTGTGCCCTGGGACGAACAGCTGGTTCGTCTCTCACGTACTTGACCCCGCTCTGCCCAGAGAGGACTCACACGTGTGGTCTCCACAGGGAGCGGGATGCAAGCAGGATCAACTACATGTACGCCCAGTATGTCAAGAACACCATGGAGGTTCTCAACATCGCGGACGTCACCACGGACCGGCGGTTCCCCTGGACGGTGAGTGACCCAGGGCTGGGCCTGGGGCTCGAAGCTGGCTTTCCCCTCAAACGGGGGCCAGCGGCGACCCCACCGCTGCAGGGCTGGCCGGCAGGGACGGTTTAGGAGTGGCCTGTGCTGTCCCCGACCTGACGAAGGGGAATCCAGGAGCACCTGTCGGAGCTGGTTGGCCACCCGAGTCCTTTCCTGTGCACTCGTGTCAGGGTTCAACACGTACTAACGAATGACACACACCAGTTTTGAGGTCATTTATCTACAACCTACTCAATGGCGTTCCTGAGACAGGCTTGCCAGGATTCTCGAGTTTGTACTAAAAAAGGAAGTTCCGTGTGGCCTGGAGTCCTGTTACTGGAGATCCAGCCCCTGGAGCAGCTCTGTGGGAAAGGAAGCCTGTTTTCCTTGACAGCAAAGCTACAAAGACGAGTGTGTCAGGCACTGGAAACCTTGAATTCTGGCATTTTCTCTCATTGTCTCTCAGGAGAGCGTTGCCCATTGAGGCCGCTGTCCTGCTGTGATTTCACGTCTACGGGGCGTCTCAGAAATCGGCGGGTGGGCACTGGAAACGGCAGCAGTCTGTCCGCAGAGGGGCCAGTGTGGAACCGCAGGGCCTGGGGCCAGAGGCTTCTGGACGCTGCCCTCTCACTGTGTTACCGGAGACGCATCCCGCCCAGGGCGCCTGCGTTCTAGCCCAGCTGTGAGCTGCTGGGGCCATTTAAGATGGAAAAGAGAGAAACACGGGGCATTTATTCTCTTACTAATACGAAGACTAACTGCTTTAGGTTGCGTCTTGTGGGCTCTGTTGTAGTTGGTACATTCTCTGCACTAGCACGAGAGACCTGTGTTGCTGGTCTCAGGTGTCCCACATGGTTTACGTAATAGCATCTCACGGGCAAATCAGTCTTCTTGTAACTTTCACTGGTTTCTTGTTTCTGTTTAGAATGAAAACACGGGGAACACAGGCCAGCAGGGCATCAGAAGTCTGCTTTGTATGCCTATAAAAAACGGGAAGAAGAATAAAGTGATAGGTAAGCCTTCTGTTAACCTCCATGCTCCCCTGACTAAAGAAAAAAATCTCTGTGTTCCCAGAAACGTCTCTTCCAAGTACACACTTAAAGAACAAAATGTGTCTAAGATAAAAATTGAAGTGACAAAAGAATTCTGAAGTAGGCACAGACATGTGTGAAATGTCGTACTGACTAGGACGTATTTTTGTACCTACTCTAATCCTGTTTTAATGGAGTTTGTGCCGAAGGAGGATGTGCCGTGAGTCGGTAGACAGAGGGACGTCAGGTCTGCAGTGGGCACCGTTTCGGAGCCCCGCCTCTCGGTCTCTGACCCTCCTTTCACGAGCATGTGGCTCAGACTGCAGGGTGTATCATCCATCCACCCAGAGCACTTAGTGAGCCCTCTGTCTGCTGTTGGTGGCACCTGGGGTGAATCGGCACCCTGGGCAGAGAGAGGCCCTGGCCCCTGGGAGCTCAGGCCTGGGTCGGAGCTCGCAGAGGAACAGTGCTGGCGAGGGGAGGGGAACGCGCACACCTCGCTGAGTGTGCGTCCGCAGGCATCGCCCTCCTCCTCCTCCTCCTCCTCCTCCGAAACCCATGTCCCTGCTGCAGCCTGACCCAAAGCGGTGGGAGGCTGCCGCCCTGTGTCTAAGGCGGGAAAACTCCCGCAGACACACGCAGGGGAGCGAACCTGAGCGTGCAGACCACCCGTAGTGTTAGAACTGACGTGTGCGCCCCGGCGATGCAGGGGCGGGCGGACGGCCTCGCGTCTTCCAGGACCATGGAACCCTCTGGGAGAAATGAGGGAGAACAGACCGCAGTCTTCTCGGGAAGGAAGCCGCCGGAGCGGCAGCCTGGCCTTCCTCTGCCGGCTCGGTGGGCGGTCTCTGAGCCCCTGCCGTAGGCCGGGCCTTCCGCCAGCTGAGGAAGTGGGACTGAAGAAATGAGACCTCTGAACCCAGAGTCTAGAAGAGAGACAAATAAAATCCCTCATGATGCCCCAAGTGGTGACGTGGGGGGCACAGAGAGAAGAGGCCCCTGGGGCTCACTGGGTGGGGCTCCAGGAGCAGCAGCTTGGGGAGTGGGCGGGCCCAGGGACATGCACAGGCCAGGGCGCAGAGGGAGAGCTGCCGGACACGGGGGGGAAGAGCACCCAGCAGCACCTTATGGCAAAAATCGCCTTCGGTAAATAAATAAAATCTTAAAAAAAAAAAAAAAAAAGCCCTGGCTGGTGCAGCTCAGTGGATTGAGCACGGGCCTGTGAAGCAAAGGATCACGGTTCGATTCCCAGTCAGGGCACATGCCTGGGTTGCAGGCCAGTTCCCATCAGGGGACTCACAAGAGGCAACCATACATTGATATTTCTCTCCCTCTCTCCTTCCCTTCCCCTCTAAAGATAAATAAATAAAATCTTAAAAAAAAAATCGCCTTTGGGGCCAGGCCGAGCTAGGGTGTGAGTTGGGCATCTAAGCACAGCAAACAACTTCCCCTTTCTGAGACTCAGTTTCTTCATCTGTAAGATGGGGTGGCCCCACCCACGGTAAATCGTGAGGTCACTGGCATACTGGAGCGTCTGCCACAGACAGGCCCGCCCCTCGGGTGCAGCTGGTGGAGGCTGTCGTCCTTGACTCAGGGACAGAGGAGGGAAGGGCGTGAACAGCACAGGTTCCCCAGAGGGAGGAGGCGCCCCCGAGTCCTCCCGGACCGACCGCAGGCTCCGAGTCCCGTAGAACAGCGGGCTCAGGGGGATCCATCCAGTCACTCGCCTTCCTTTTATGTGGGTGACACGCTCGACTCGTGAAGAGGGGCCAGGACGGAGGAGGCGAGGGTTCTCCTCAGAGACCTGCTCTGCTTTGACCTCCGCGTGAAGGTTACTTTGTATTTGCAGCATTAAAAGTCATCTGCAAACGGGATTATCCTGGCTGCAGAGGACCGCACGTGAAATCTGAGAGCCCACGTGAACTGTTTTCTGCATTCTCTGCCTTGGAAAAAACTGTGCTTTTAACTTCTGGCTTCTCTGGAAGGAAACGCAGTCTGCAGGCCCAAATTCCAATGCACATCGAAATCGTTCTCTTGGCCAGGACGCAAAAATCCAATTCGTCTCCAAAGGACAAACTGTCTTTGGGGACTCAAGTGACCCAAAACTCACGCTCGAGTTTGGAAGAAAGTAGCGCTCTAGGGTTATTTGGACACGGGCATCTCGCGTTTGGGACCGTGTGGAACGAATTCTCGTGTAAACACATTCCATTTACTTTTCTATCTTGCACTGTATCTGGGCAGACTTGTTTGCTTGTCCTCGGATGCCGGGCATTCCTCGGAGAAAAGCACAAGCCAGTCTTTGGGGGGCAGGGGGCAGAGTTGATAAAAACTGTGACTGGCACTGGTAACCCGGGCTTCCCCTCTCGGGTCGTTGCAGGGGTTTGCCAACTCGTCAATAAGATGGAGGAGAACACGGGCAAGGTCAAGCCTTTCAACCGGAACGACGAACAGTTTCTGGAAGCTTTCGTGATCTTCTGCGGCCTGGGCATCCAGAACACACAGATGTACGAAGCCGTGGAGAGAGCCATGGCCAAGCAGATGGTCACGTTGGAGGTGAGCGCAGCTGAGCGGACTTCTCAGTGTCCTCAGTGGACACCCAGGTCACTGTGCTGTCCTCACAACATGCGGGTCTCTTCTGTCACGCACCCTCCCAGGACCAGGGAACCACAGGACCAAGTTTCTCCGTCCCCATTCAAACGGCTAGGGAAACAGACCCAGAATGTCTGTCAACGGTCACAGGACCAAACCGCAGCCCCGGGACCCAGTGTGTCCCGCCCGTCCTCTGCTTTTTCGGTGGGAAGTGGTCCTTGACCTGAGTCATCCATACACACAGACGGCACTGCCTGCCTTTCCCCATGCCACCTTGCCAAGAGCTGTGGTCACAAAGACAGAAACCCTAAGTGCTCATAGGGAATTAGAAGTAAGGAAAGGAAAGAAAAGCCCACACAAGTGAGGCACAGTGTAAACTCCTAGACTGGCTACTTCCTCATCTCTCGGAAGTCTGACTGGGCGGAGCCTGGGCTTTGCTGTCCCCAAGCACCCCCAGCGATTGCCACCTGCAGGGAGCAGGGAGCCACCATCGGGGAACTGGCCCCAGGCAGCCCCTCCCCCACAGGACCCCGGTGGGGCAGCCCCTCCCAGGTGCACCCGCTTAGGGAAACAGCCTTCAAAGGAGCAGGCGCCCCGGTCGTTCATCCCTCGGTGTGAAATGCACTTGAGCGCCCGCCCGCTCAGATCTAGTTGCCAAGAACTGGAATCGGTGTGCGGGACACGGCTTTTCCTCAAACCCTTAATGAAGAGACACCCAGCCTAACGAGCCAGGGAGTGTGCGCGATGTGCCGAGACTCACCAACAACCCCGACGGCTCACTTTACTCCCAAAGGGAATGCACGGCACTGTTTTGCTGTGTTACATACGGTCGTAAACCGGGGGCGCCTCAGTTCCAGCTATACTGCACACACGCACACGCTTACACAAGGCAGATACACTCACGTGTGTGCAGAGAGCTCCGAACGTCTGAGAAGGGTACCTTTTTACCAGTGATGCTGAAACTTGGGGGGATGTTTTGTCAGTCTGTGTCGTCTCCGACAAAGAGGAACTTTCAGACATGAGTTTTGACAGCACGACGCATGTCGGAACCCCGGCCACTGCCCTGGTTACGTCTGGAACACCATCCCTGCGCTTCGAGCTTGTCACTTTGGAAACAGGGATCAGTGATCCTCCTGTGCAGTCGTGAGAGCCAGTGAGCCCGGCTCTCTGGCCTGCGAGGGCGAGGGAGTGTGCTCTGGAGCAGGAGGGCGGGAAGCTGGGTCTGCATGTCCCCCAACACTGGGTGGGAGCTCCCTGCGCCTGGGTGTGCTCAGCTGGCCGTGGGCGGACCCTGGGCCAGAGCCTCTGCTCTCTCGGAGTCCTGTGCGTGTGAAAGGGTCCCCGGGCTGGTGACGTTCCTGTCCCACCCTACAGTTTCTCTTCGGGAGCTGTGCAGCTGGCGCAGGCCTCGTCTGGGAGCTGCCTCCAGAGCGCTCGCTCGCCGCGCAAACGGCAACGCTGAGACGCCAGCTTATGCGAGCGCGGTTGTCCTGAGTCTCTACACAACAAGCACAAGCAACTAATATCGGTGTTTTTTAAGGGAAGAAAAAACAATCAAAACTAAACGTTTTGCCAAGTTTGAGCCAATAGTGTGGCTTATAAATGCGTTTGTTTTATCAATGATATCAGATTTCTTTGAACGCGGGGACTATAACTTTGTTTTCTGAAACAAACCATGGAATGGAAACCTGGGACTTTCTCTCTGTTGAATGAAGAAAGCAGGAACCCAGGAAACCGCACTAGGCCTGGCAGTCTGAGGGGCCCAGTCCTCCTTCCACGGAGTTTCAGCAGAAACCCCGGTCCGCGGAGGCCGGCCCCTCACCGCGCCCATCTCTCCCGCAGGTCCTGTCCTACCACGCCTCGGCGGCCGAGGAGGAGACCAGGGAGCTGCAGTCCTTGGCGGTAATGCCCGCTTCCTTCGCAGAAGCGGCTGACTCATTCACACACAGATGCGCCTTTCGCACGGTACCTGCCTCCGCCAGCAACGGTCCCTGAGAAATTTGATCAAATGGGTCAAAGATTCAGATGGACACTCATAAACATATTTAATCGACCCCCATTTCCTGCGGGGCTGCAGTCCCCGATGATGCAAAGATAATGACTTCCATTAACTTGTCATACATTAGACAGTGCTAGGTTTTTTCCTAATAATTGTCCTAATCTTTACATCGATGTTAGGCCAAAATTAAATTTAGTTTTCAGCTGCTGCAGAGATGGGGCCAGGTGGTTGTCTGGTCAGGGTCCTGGCAGTGAGATTGTGTGGTGTGTAGGATAACCTGCTCCGTCTCACTGAGAACCAGGAGTGGTTTTAACGTCTGACCACACGGCTGGCGGAGCGGAGTTGGAAATGGGGTTCCCGCTGGGCCAGTCCCCGACTTCTCCCTCCATCCTCACCTGTGGGCTGAGAGGGGGAAGTGCGCAGACGTGGAAATGGCCTGTCCCCAGTGGCAGCTCTCGACACAGACGGCCCGGGTGGATAGCGTGGAAACCCGAGGCATTGACACTGGACAGTCGTGGCGGGCCTTCTAGTTTGAGGTCCGTGTGAGATGGGACGAGAGTCCTGCACTGGACGATGGGTGGGGCCAGGCTTTGGTGATTGTGGTTGCCGTGGAGAGCACCGTGGCCCGCCACACGCATGCTCGCGGAGCCCGTGTCTTCTCATGTGAACTGTGAGCTGTGGGGCCACACGAGCTACAGGAGCCGGTGACTCTCAAGGTGCCCGTGGCAGGAAGCGGGAGCCCACGTGCACGGCCCACCCCCCGGCCCACGCACATCCCCACAGCACCACGTGCAGGGACAGAGAGGAGGGAAGGTGAACCGGATGAGGATGGCGGTGCCCTGGACAACTAGGGCGGGACCACCGGGGGAGGGTCGTGACTTGGGGTAGAACATGGAGGGGGTGAGGCGCTGCTGGGCCGACCGGATAAACACTGGCGATCAGGGGGACAGGCTGGAGCAGGGAGGGCTGGCACTCAGACCTGGAGGCGGTGGTCTGGGTGCTCTGGGAGGCAGTCCTGGGATTCAAGTCGGGGGGATCCCATGGTCGTGAAGGCGCGGCAGGGGAGCGTTTGGGAGCGCACACAGAGCGGGGGGAAGATGGAGGGCAGAACGCAGGTGAAGACGGAAGGAGCAGGACCAGGAAGAGCTGAGAGGTGGGGTAGAAAAACCAGGGCAGGAGGGACCCGGCAGAAGGCAACAGCAGAAGCAGCTCTGAAAGGAGGGCGGTCCCCCGAGTGGTAGGAAGGGTGACAAACGTGAGGACTGAGAAGAGGCCGTGGGACTCGGTGATACACGGGGTGTTGAGAAAGCAGCTCCGGGCACAGGGGAGGAGGAGACGAGGGAGTGGAGGGAATGGCGAGGGGCTGTTTTTAAAAAACAAGTTTTGTGTAAGACAGGAGGAGGAGCAGCTATGAAGGGTGATGGCTGACACATGTGAAGTTTTTCTCCTTTGTTTTGTGCTCACAAGCAAAACGGCCAACATGCTCTCGGGCCAAGGCAGGGGAGCAGCAGTGCAGGGCGGGCGGGGATCTGGGCCCGGAAGGGGCCTGAGCAGCAAGGAGGGCCGTCCGCCCCTCGGGCCAGGACGAGAGTTCGGGGTAATAGCGAGCCCAGCTGCGTGCGTGGGGCACGCGTGAGGTCCTTTGTGTGTGTTAACTGGGCACGTTTCATCTGCAACCGCTCTGTACGTCAGTGTCCTTCACACACTGAAACGGGACTCGAGGTTGACGGCTTTTCGGTTGTCCTTCTCAAGGTCTCCCAGCACAGAGGCAGGGGGGCCGGAAACGCAGGGAGGGGAGGACTTGTGTCCTCAGGGACCGAGCAGCAAGCTGAGCCCGTTGCCGAGGGGAGTCTGAGGAACTTGAGATGGCTTTTCCCCCAAAAGTGAGGCCCCTTTGGAGCTCAGCCTCATCTGGAATTGGCTGTATTTGTTTTGTTCTGGGTGGTATTTGAAGAAACTAGCATTTTTTCCAATTACTTACAAAGGCTGGTAGGTTTAAAGTATCTTTCACATCACACTTCACTGGCCCCTTTGACTGACCCTCCCAGAGTGCTAACGTTGGGACTGAATCGCGCTGTGAGTGGGAAATCACCGCGTGGAAGGGTGTGTCTGTGCATGCTGTGGGCTGGGGGGGGCGGTTCCTAAATTCTGAAACAATGTCCAGTTTGTGCTGTTTTCTATAAATAAAAACCCGCATACAGAGTATTTTCTAAAGATAATGCCCCCCCAAAATATCACCAGGCTATTAAACTTTGCTTTTCACTTTGAGAATAGCATAGTCTTTCAGAAAACTCTGAAAATTATTCTCTCAATTATGTGTGTAATTTTAGCAAGGGAAAAACACTTTGGAAGAGCTGAAAATGGCTGTATTGCCCTATTGTTCAAAACCATCTGTTATCCCATTTGGAAAATAGATTTCTGGCAGCTGCACTGAGAAATTTGGGGTTACATAGCTTGTAGGTCAAATAATTCACTTAAATTGGTTGCAATCCAGCAACCGATTGCAACTCACAAAATCGCCGGGACCGCCCAGCCGCCCAGACAGCGGTACCGTCGGCCGTGACCGAAACCACTGCCTTTGTCCCGTGTCTGATTGTTGATCCCAATTAAAAACCTAAAATAAAAGGGAAAGCTATCAAATGTTTTCTTAACTTTTATTTTAAAAAATTGGTTCTTAAGATAATTAAAAAGTATTCTAAATATTTATGCCTGTTCCCAGAAAATTTCTCTAGTTAAAGCAATTTTGTTGATAGGAAATTCAGAATCCTAATTTTTTCCCCTTGAGTTTACTGAGTTTCCTCTTGTAAATCTAGTCATCTCTTGGCTTAGCATTGGGTGTCCCACAAGTAGGGCCTCGAGCTAAGCACTTCGCCATGTGTGCTTTAATGGTCCTTCGTCACAAGTCATTAAAGATAAAGCGCCCCAGCTGACCTGGTTATGGCTCTTAGGAAGTTATCAGAATGTGATAAATGTTTCTTTATTACAGGTAACTATGTCGTTGAGTGGCTCTTTGCCTCTCCTGCCTTCCTCTCTTGTCAGAAGAGCAGCGCGTACAAGCTGTTAGTGTTCTGTTTTGTCAGGGTCCGGCTGACTCGGTGCCGTCCCTACAGCCTCTGCCTTGACTTCTTTAATCTTGTCTGAAAGCAAATTGAGGCGCTGCTGTAAGAGGGGTTGTATCGGACAAGCAGGAGAGGGAGAAGCTGACCACGCAGGCGGCGGGTTTCCTAGGGTGCCCTGCCCTCCCCGTATCAGGCGTGGGTGGGGCGGGCAGAGGCAGGCGTCCCTCTGTCCAGGTGAGCGCGGCCCCTTGCTTAGCCCCCGCTTGTAGGGAAAACCTCTACTGACCGCCACACTGTTCGTGGAGAAGGCTGAGTAAATAATAATGAAGAAGAGTTGACCCTCCGATCCGCAGACTCCCTGTCCCTTGGACAGTGCTGGAGAGAGACCCGCCCTGGGTCCATCGGGCCCTCCGGACTCCCCGTGGCCCCCGCGGGTGCTCTCGCCCTCAAAGGTGCCCAGGGACCGGCCTTGGCTGGGTCTGGCTCACACAGGTGACGCTCAACAGACTCTTTCCGATTCTCCTGGTCTCGCTGGACCAGCAAACCTGATCTGTTTTGTGTCGACTTTACTAGGTGGATTATCTCCAATGGTATCTTAGCTTCAAACTGTCATGGCGCCGTTCTGGAACTTCCTCAGGGCTCACGAGATGTCGCCAGCTCTGTGTGTCTGGTCGCAGCCATAAATTTACTCTCAAGTTTTACTGATGAGCATATGTCTTTTACCCTAATCTTGACATCAGCACTTGCCTTCTTTGTACGGTTTTGAGAAACTGTACACTCGTTATCCCACTTTCTATAGGCTGTGCCTCTTCCTTATTGAGATTTAAAGGAACCCGCTGACACCAGGTTAGAAAGAAGGAAACACCCTAAATCCCGAGGCTGCAGTTCCTGAAGGAGCTGCACTAACCCTGCCCCGTGTGTTTTGCTCACTCCGCGCCCCACGAGGTCTGGGTCCCCTGCAGCGTGGTGGCCACTCCTTCTGCGTAAGCAGGGTTCTCTCTCCGTAGGTGGACGCACTCTTCTCATGGAGAAGGAGAAATACTACCAGCCTTGTTAACTAACCGTGCACATTTTTTCTTTATCTTTTCATCCTCACCCAAGAATATGTTTTATTGTGTTTTTGTGGGGTTTTTTGGGTTTTTTAGAGCGGGAGGAAGGGGTTAGGACGAGAAAGCGAGGCATCAAAGCGAGGCATTCCCTGCCATCAGTGAGATGCAGACTCTGGTTTCGTGCACTGGCGCTCAGTCACCTCCCCAGGCCTGTTCAAGGCAGACAGAAATTGGATCCCTCCTGATGGTCAGACAACTTTAAGTGACGTGTGACTTTCTCGTGGTGAGTCACGGTCCCCAACCGCAGGGCTCTGGATGGACATGTTTGCCGGCCCCCTGAGGTCAGCTCAGGAAGGGCGGGCTATGGCGTGGCCGGGCCTGTAGAAGAAGGAGAGGTGCTGGCTCTCGGGAGAGCCGCGTTGGAGCCGGCGCCGGCGCCGGTGCGGACAGGCCCCGGCCGCGCTGGCCTCTGTCCCTGCCGCACTGGGGACATCCTTTGTGGAGGGAAAGAAAGACTTCCCGCTGGGTGGACACTGATGCCCTAAGGAGAGAACACGTGTTCTCTGCGGAGCGCAGTGCGTGGGAGGGGACGGCTGTGCTCGGCTGTGACTTCAAGGGTGGCCGTCCCACCTCCTCACTTCTGGTGGGCCGGCTGCTGTAAACAAGGAGGCCCTTTATCTAAACCCGAAAACCCGCCCCCCCACTGCAGCCTGTGCATTGGCCTGCAGGACTGGCTTCATACAGTGGGCATTTTCCCGTGATGGCCGGGCTGGGGAATGGAGCCTGCGTCTGGAGTGGGTCGAGGGCAAGATTCACGCAAAGTTTGTGCACACTGGTGTCTGAGTGGGAGGTGAAGGTCCCGGTGAGCAGGGGGGCTCCAGATCGCTCTGTGAGATTTTGTTATCTGACCTTTTACTTCCCATAGAAGGAGGTAAAGTGGAGTAGTGACGTCCCAAGTGTTCACAGGAAACCTACGGATTCGGGGGGCAATCGAGGAAAAAGCCTCAAAGAGAGGAGAGCTGGTTCAGATGACTGACCGCCCCCCCTCCCCCCGCTAAAGCCTCTTTTTAGCAGGTGGCTCTCGGCCCATCCAGCTGAAGAGCTGGTTGGGTGGACAGCCCAGGGCGGGGGCCCTGCAGGGGCCGACTGTCACCCGCAGCCCCGCAGGAAGTCCCCGAGAGACTCCTTGCAGCTCTGCGCGTCTGTGGGCCAGGACGCTGGGTGTCGCTTTGTGGGAGCTGGGGCCCAGCGTGGCCTGATTTTTCAGGAGAAACCAGAAATCCATTGTTTTGTAAACTCGCCCAATTCTTAGACAACACCACAAATTTGGTGATTTTTAGTAACAGCACCAAACAGAAGAGATCGGAAGGCACCCGCCAAGCCCGCCGGTGGTTCCCGGCCCAGCCTACAGGCTTCGCCCTCCTAGGAGAGTTCGGGTGCTTAACACCAGAACTGAGGACTCCATCCAAGGGAAGGGACTGAGACTGAGTCCTTCCACTCACTTGATAAGTGTTCACATTAACACATTTCAGAAACGCCCACCCGTAGTCACAGTGGATACGGAGATGTGTCCCATAACAGCCTGCCTGTTATGCAGCTCCCAGGTAGTTCACAGAAAGGCGGAAAGTCCTACCTTACAGCGAACTTAGCGCACTGTAACGGGTGCTCCCGGCTGGGGCCGGCTCTGAAGGCCCCTCTGTGGGTGGCAGCTGCGCCGCCAAGGGGCTCATCCCTGAGACAGTAGGTGCCTCACGGGAGAAGCAGGAGGCACAGGGGGCACCGATGCAAAGAGCAGGTGTGTCCGACGAAGCTGCCGGTATCGACTGCAGTTCAGTGATGAACAGATCGACACCAAGGACGGCCGTTAGAAAACAGATTCCCCTCCAAGAAACGACACTGGCTTCTCAAGACCCATCCTGGGCCTCCTGAAGGAGGTGCCCCGGGTAGTTCTGGGCGCGGGCCTGCCTCCGCTCGTCCCCCAGGAGGAGGAGAGCAACCCCTGTGCTCTCGCACCTTCTGTGTGCCCGAAAAACGGCCGCCTGAGAACAAAACACCAAATGCTTGTGTCCTCACTGTCCTGCTCCCCACGGACGCCCAGCCCCCGGCACTGGGACCGTCCTGGGTGACGAGGCAGCAGTAATGATCTGTTTGAGGCCTCAGGCCTGTGTCCTGCTCTAGGTTCAGCCCAGGGCAGCCACGGGCTCTCCCCACCTGCCTCCTGGGCAGAAGGTTCCTGGTGTGTGTTGCCTTGGAGAGGAAGGCAAACCCTCGTGCTGTCTCCCAGAGCACACCAGGGGGCGCTGTGAGCCCGGCTGCTGGCCGGCAGCTTCCCTCATTGTCGCCCCTCTCCCCCAAGGCTGCCGTGGTGCCCTCCGCCCAGACCTTGAAAATCACCGACTTCGGCTTCAGCGACTTCGAGCTGTCCGACCTGGAGACGGCGCTGTGCACCATCCGGATGTTCACCGACCTCGGCCTCGTGCAGAGCTTCCAGATGAAGCACGAGGTGGGGCTGCAGCCACGCCCTTCTGGCGTGTGCCTGTGTCATGTGTGACCATGGGTGCATGTGTGGGGTCTGTGCCATGTGCCACACATGTAAGTAGGTCACGGGCACATGTGGCGTGTACTTGTGTGCCTTGTGTATATGCATGTGTCTTGTGCCGTCATGTGTGCGGGCATGTTGTGTACACGTGTGTTTGTGTGAACATGCATGTGTGTCTATGAGAGAACTGGTCTGGGGTGCCAGTGTGAAACACGGACAGTAAGTCTCGGTTGGTCTCTGTCACCTGATGCATTCAGGAGAATGTTACAGGAAAATCACCACCCATCATGAAGATGTGCACCCAGCACCGGGGGGAGGGCCAGGAGTGAGTGTTGCCAACAGGGGGGGGGAAGCAAGGCAGGAAGGCGGGGGGGGGGGCACTGTGCGGGGGTGAGGCTGGCAGGGAAGCACCGGCTGGGACAGCGAGAGGCAGGTCGTACAGACCCTGTGAGCTGCGCGGAGGGGCCCGCATTCCGCCCGGAGAACAGTGCTGTCAGCAGGGAGTTGAGAGGAAGGGGACGTGGTCCGACTGCAGAGGGCACGATGCCCCCGAGCAGGGAGGGCCCAGAACCGAGCGAGCCTTAACACCGACCGCAGCGCCGACGACCACGTCACCGGCCTGCGGGAGTGGCAGGACCGAGAGCGCGGGGGATGGCACCAGGGAACGCAGGAGAGGGAAGGCGCTGTCTGGAAGACAGAAGGCCACTCGTTCCCCTTTGAAGTTAGTTTTTCTGGTCGGTCGACTGTCTAGCCCAGCGATTTTCAACTGATGTGCTACAAAATTTTGTAAAACCGCAATTCCTGGCTGTTGAGTCAGGGGCACTGGCCTCTTTTCCCTGCGACAGTCAGATAAAAAGGTGACCACAGCCACCACAACAATGGCTGCCCAGTGTGAATGAATCAAAGTGATGCCAATTTTTTTGTCAGATCGGCGGAAGACAGCACCTTCCTTGGTGTGCGTGTCAGTGTGCGTGTGCCCGGAAATGGGAAAGGCTGAAAACTGCCCGCAGCGTCTCTTGCTCGGATTTCCTATCAGGAGCTTAAAAGGCTCCAGGGCCTGCTAATTCACGAAATGCAAGTTCTTTAGCACGGCCCGTGCCAGCGTCCCCTGGGACGGGCGTCACGGCGCAGGCGCAGATCCCCCACAGGCGGTTTCCGTCATCACAAGGAACCCGCTGCTTCGACCTAGGTCTGTGGCTGCCCCGCGGCAGGAACTGCTGATGCTGCGTCCTCCCCCCCCCTGGGCACTTCCTCCAGACCCCGGGCCCCGCCCTGTGGGGCTCTAGGACCAGGCACCACTCAGAGGGGCCTCCATCCAGCGTCCGAGAGTTCCTCTGCAGCCCCTCCTTCTTTTGTTCCACCTTTATATTTTTTCCCCTATGGACCTCAGGGTTTTATTCTGCACATATTACTTTTTAAAATTACTTCTTGGTAACTGAGCAGTGACTCTGCCTGGATATTTAAGCACAGTTTAAAGGGCACAGAGAACCCACTCTTGCATCAGGGCTGGGAGCTCCCCTCTGGACGCATGCTGTCTCCCTCACACCCCCGTCTGGCCCCAGAGTCCCTCCCCAAACACCTTCGAAGACAAACAGCCGGAACCTGAGGGGGGCATGTGGGTGGCTTCTTGCAGGGCTCTTTCTCTGAAAGGGACCCAGTGCGTGACTCCCTGTGCAGACTCTCCTAGTGGTGACACGCGGACATAATAACTTTCAGAAGGCTCACGGGTGCCCCCAGGCCCCCACACCCCTCTCGGGGCGGTCTTGCATTTCGCCTGGACCTTAGCCAGTGTGGTGAGGGGCAGGCCGCGCTCCGGGGTCAGGCTGTTCGAGTGGGAATGCGGCCGGACCCTGCAGGGGCCACAGGCCCCCGAGTACGTCCCTTCCCTGCCTGTCGGCGTCCTCCTCTGTGAACGGATAAAGTCGGTGGGACCCTGGCGCCTGCCCCAGGGGTGGGAGGGCCCGACGTGTGTGCTCCCTACAGCGCCTACAACACCGTGATCTGATTTGTGCGGTGACCATGAGTGGCCCTTGTGACCTCCTGTGCTTTCTTCCCGAAGGTCCTCTGCAGGTGGATCTTAAGTGTCAAGAAGAACTACCGGAAGAACGTGGCCTACCACAACTGGAGACACGCCTTCAACACGGCGCAGTGCATGTTTGCCGCCCTGAAAGCAGGCAAAATCCAGGTACTCGGGGAACCGTGCACGTGTCCGAGACGTTCTGTGGCTCCGCCGGTACGATGCATCCCCTCGGGTTTTTAATGTGCTCTGGTGATGGCCGAGAACAACAGTCACTGCCAGTCACAGGTCAATTACACTGCAACGAAAGACGGCAGTGGCAGGGCACTTGGTGGCTCCCTTTCTGTCAGGTCTAAAGTGTGAGCGTGTAAAATACTCTGTAAATACCTTCACGTTCAGTGTAAATGGTGCTTGGACAGATACATCTTTCCCTCAGGGAAAACCCCACAGCATAAGAAAAAGTGTTGCATTTCTCAGGCTCAAGTTCAACCTGCTCCATAGAATTCCTCAAACCCACGCAGGCCCCAAGCCCGCCCCGTGGGCATGTCAGGGCTCTGCGCCACCCCTTCTCTCCGGCAGCCGTTGGTTTTACAGGTGCGGCGGCCAGACCCTGCTCACGAGGAAGTCGGCTGCCGGACCACGTCCGGACGGCCGCTCCCTCCCGGGGAAACCGTGCGCATCCCTGGCCGCAGATTCGAACTTCAGTAGGGACCCACAGGTCATTCTGAGTAAATGATTCTAGGCATCTAGCACGTCACTTTTTAAAATTTTTTGTTTCTTTTTAGTGAGAGAGGAAGGGAGAAATAAACATCAATGCGTGGTTGCCTCTCTCATGCCCCCTAGTGGGGACCTGGCCCGCAACCCAGGCATGTGCCCTGACTGGGAATCGAACCAGCAACCCTGATCACATACTTCTTTTTTAAATTCGGCGCTTCCATGATTTTTTTAATTACCGAATTCTAATACTCTCATTCTCTGCCTCTGCTTCCACTGGGGGCACATTCAGCGGCAAGGGCCGGAGCCGGCATTTATCAGAAGCAGGTGGCCCTCATGCGGGGCCTGGACAGGTCTCATGGATCCAACCATCGGATGGCATCCTGGCGTCTGTGCAGAAAAACCACACGCTGGCTCCTGTGTGTGTTGGGAACACACCGTTCAGAGCCCTGAGACTCCGGCAGAACGGAGCTGAGAATTCATTCCCACATGTGTTTTCTTAGTGAGAAGACACTAGCACAGAAAACACAAACGGCAGCTCCCCTTCTGCCCCAAAAATCTGCGATTGGCTTTGGAACACACCGAGCAGTTTTAAAGCTCATTCCTGGCTCCCTCATGTGTGCCATTTGCTGAACAGCCACACTGTCTGTGGGCCTTTGGGCTCAGCCATGGGGAGCAGAGTGCAGGGGCGGCAGGGAACACGAGGTCAGAGAGTGGGGTGGCCACGCCGGGTTCACCCCGACTGCTCCAACGTGCACCTGGATCACTAAGAATGAGAGGCGCTCCCTGTGGTGGGCAGGTGATGGGCAGAGGTGGCTCAGGCTTTCCCGCTGATCAGTGACATTTGCAATAACCCCGTTCTGAAGAGGAAGTGCAGCTGCCCCGCAGAACAGGGCTTCCCACGCTGCCCCGTGGCGAAGCAGCATGCGTGTACGGCCCAGAGAAAAACCCCCGGGACAGGACAGAGGCGGTCCGGTCCTTGACCGGCCCCCTCTCTGTCTTTCCTGGCCTGTGTCGGCCGCGCAGAGCAAGCTGTCTGACCTGGAGGTGCTCGCCCTGCTGATCGCCGCGCTGAGCCACGACCTGGACCACCGCGGCGTGAACAACTCCTACATCCAGAGGTGAGGCAGCCCGGCCGGACACGGCCAGGCTTCTGCCCTGCAGGGGGTCTTTTCCAAAGCAGAGGCCGCACCTGAGTTGCCTGGTACCAGCTTTCAGTGTGCCAAGGCCCCACAACACACTCTGGGTGTGTTTAAGGCAACGGGAAAAAATGTTAGGTCTGGTACGGTATTGGTAACATTTCTGGCCTGAAGTTAAACATACTTATATTGAGAATCTTATTTCATGAGACAATTACCAAGAGTTTTACATGAGGCTGAACTTAAGCACTTCACAGAAAAGAGCACAGACTGGGTCAGAAAAGGTAAAACCCAGTCCTGATGGAAAGGTAGGACTTTAGCTCAATGCTGGTACTTAGTAAGTACTCGGGAGGCGGAGGCTCTGTTTGGTCCTAGTGCAGGGGCCACGCGTCACACCGAGCTGGGGACTTGGATTCAAACCCTCCCCCTCGCACTCGGGCCTGGCCTCGAACGGGGCGCGCCTCCCCCTGTACCTCATTTTCCTGATCAGTGGAACAGAGGCGGGGGCGGCATGTCTACCTTGCTGGCCTGGCTTGGGCTTCAATCACCAGGGCAGGCAGTGCGACCGGCAAGTACTTAAGTGCGGAGTCAACCACAACGGCAGCGGCAGCAGCGGCTGGGAAGGCCCGTCAGCAGGGCCTTGCCGTGCGCCGGCTCCGGGAGAAAGACGCTGACTCTCCGGGCAGGTGCTGCAGGCTCCCATAGGGACCTCGCTTACGTGACAGTTTCAGTGACAGTTTCAGTGACAAGTGAGATGTGAAGATGGCATTGTTTTCATCCGATTTTTCAGTCCTTGTGACATTTGTATTTTCTTGCAGCAACTTAGTTGAAAAACCCACATTTTAACAGGAAAAACCTTAGTGCTGAGCATATTTTTTAGCGTGCAAGGGGATTCCACGGGTGGGTAGATCTCTTGCGGAAATTCCGGATGTCTGACATCTTGAGGGAATTTCAGACGGCTCTGGTCACTCTGCCTTTATCTAAATAAGCAGAAAACTCCGAGTAAAAGGAACTGCTGTGGGGCACCATGTCCCCTGCTGACTTTCAATGGGAAGAGATGGCAGGAGTGTCAGGGACAAGCCGTTCCGCCTTTAAAATCTCACGTTCTGGTGAACGGACGCGGTCCCCTCCATCATGTGACTGTGGTCCTGAGTCTCTCGCCGTGACAGGGAGTGGAGACGGGTCCAGACGGACCGTGGAGCTCGCTGGAAGGCCTCAGAGCCAAACACCTTGTTACTGGCCGTGCAGACTGGGGGCCATGCAGCCCTGCTGGAGAGGGGAGGGCACTCGCCTCTCTGTTCCTTTGTTTATTTAAAAATAACTACCCAGAAAAACATCACCTGCAGGAACACTGTCCCCTCGTAAAACAAAGCCCTAGGAGAAGTCACGGGTGTGGCATCTCGCTTGCATGAACACCCTGGGTCGAGGCAACTTCCGTGACGCAGGAGAGCGGCGTCAGAGGTTTTGTTTCTTCCGACTTCCCTGCGGCTCGAGCGGAGGAAGCCATTTCTGGGGATGGGTCTTCTGCTGTCCTCGGTGGGACGGGCAGTCCCTCTCCGGGAGGGTGCAGGGGCCACAGCCACACCCGCAGGAAGCGCCGACCCACCGCCGGGAGGGCTGCTGCAGCCTCGCCCCTGCTGGCACTTGCTCCCGCTGGCACTCGGCGCTGTACAGAGAGACCCAGCGGGACGGACGAAGGCACAGGAATGACAGGAGCGCGTCTTCCTCTCTAAGCTCTTCTTTCTTGGGCCCGACCTCCGCAGGAGCGAGCACCCGCTGGCCCAGCTGTACTGCCACTCGACCATGGAGCACCACCACTTCGACCAGTGCCTGATGGTCCTCAACAGCCCGGTGAGCACCGCCCGCACCTGAGTGCAGGCTGGAAGGACAGCCTTCTGAATTCCGTTGTCTTTTCAAGTCCTGGGTCTGGGCCCTGGATCATCGTTCCCGAGCCTGACTCCTTGTTGGGTGAGGAAGACAGCAGCGACCCCTGAGGTTAAAGCAAGCACCGTGTGTTTTGCTGTTACCGGCCATGCCCCAGCCGCCCCAGTACCTGGGCTGGTGTGTCTGGGGGGACACTCAGTTGTGCCGGAGCCGGCAGCTCCTCCGCGGGGCAGGCGGTGCGAACGCTGGTTTCCTTCCTTCCCGAAGGGCAACCAGATCCTGGGCGGCCTGTCCATCGAGGAGTACAAAACCGCGCTGAGGATCATCAAGCAGGCGATTCTGGCCACAGACCTGGCGCTGTACATTAAGTAAGTTCCGGGAACCGGCCTGCGAGCGTGGGTCTCGGAGCTGGCCACGTTCCGGCTGTGCTTGTGTCCACACCGGGAACGCCAAGCCCACAGGGCGTGCGTCCTGGCAGAGCCGCCAGCAGACCCGGGACGGCTCCTCGGAGGGGGAAACGTGGGCCTTCGAGGCTACTGAGCTGGGTGGGACTCAGCATGTACGTCCACCCATGACGTGTGTGCCCATCTGGGGCGCAGCTGCAGGGCACACGCAGGCCTGGGGGTCCCTGCAGCGAGTAGGGGGGTGGGGGGAGGAGCACGGGCAGCTCACGGGGTTTCCCTGGAACCCGTGGCCCTGCCCCCTCCAGTCCCCAGGGTCGCACATCTAAAGGTACCTGTGTCCTAAAGCCGCTGCTTCTCTAAACGTTGGAGGGGGCAGCACTTGAAAGTCAAGGAGGGTGACAGAAAAGTCAGTAAGTTTCGGTTGATTCTAAATGATTGCCGAGTAGAGATGATCGAAAAGTGCCTGGGACCTCAGAGCCATCCCTCCTTCCCCATCTTTCGGAGAGACCCCCTACCTTGCGGGGGAGCCTGCATTTCAGTCGGGGGTCTCAGTCACCTGTGGCCCATTTCGTTCCATTTCCCCGCTTTCCTGGTGCGTCTGGAGTCTCTGCCCCCGAGACACTAGCCCGCCGAGGGCAGGGAAGGAGTGCCGCTCCCGGTTTTCTGGGTCTTCCTTTGCTTCAGAGGCATGTCGCAGCATCAGACAGACACAGCGCAGTTGTCTCGACCTTGCTCTTTAACTGTGTCACAATGCACGTGAGTTACCTGAAATTAAGGTAACACCACACAGGCCTCCTCGTGCTGTGCATTTGAAATTTCTCAAGTCAGTCTCGGCGTCACACTTTAATTCACGTCGTTTCATTTATTTGAAATTGTGTTTAAGAACTGAGATGTCGTTATTTATGATCGGCACTAGGTGAGGTTTAACGTTTCTCCCAAAGAAATGGGAGGAGGAGGAACAGTGAGCTGCTAACGGTTCTTAAAGGATGACTTTTACGTTGGGCTCTAAGGCGAGCAAAACCTGTTAGAGGTTTTCCCCCCAAAAGTGCGTCTGTGCCGCTTTGCAGAACAAAGGGTAAGATAAGAGCCTTCTAGAGACGCTTCCTAACCACCAGCTATTTCTCTTTATTTTCAAGGAGGCGAGGAGAATTTTTTGAACTTATAAGAAAAAACCAGCTCAGTCTTGACGACCCTCACCAAAAGGAGCTGTTTCTGTGAGTAGCGCGGCCGAGTGGGCAGCTGCGCTTCGCTCCCCGATGGGTTGTGTCCGCGCGGGTTTCGGACACACCAGCCGCCGGTCCCAGCGGGGTGATCTGAGAGGTGGCTCTTCTCGGAGAGCACGGCCACCCCCTCCCGTTGTGCCAGCGGTCGGTGGGACGTGCTGCCATTCGATGGTCAATTACTAGCGATCGATGTTCCCATCTCCCCCTCACCGTCGGGCTACAGGAGGCGGTGTGAGGGCAGTGGCTCCCCGCCGAACCAGGCGACCGCCCCCGGCTGTCGTGGCGTCAGCCACGTTTCTGTGCCAGTTCTGTCCCTGCTTCTCTGGTCTTTACAAACGGACACCCCGGGGTTAGAGGGCCTGAGTCCAGCTTTTCCACTGTGACTGCTTCCCGAGGGTGGTGCTCCCACCAGAGTAACGGCCGTGGGGTCTCTCTCCCCCGAACAGGGCGATGCTGATGACCGCGTGCGACCTCTCCGCCATCACGAAGCCTTGGCCCATCCAGCAGCGGGTAGGTGGCTCCGCAGTGAGCGCGCTCAGTGTGAAGTTACAAGGGGAAAAGTTCTGACCCTGGAAGGCAGCCGCAGAAGCGTTTGTGGAACTTGCCGTCTAATTTTCAAGTAGTAGCAAGTGCAAGTAATTGGCCACACAAATTTCCCTTTGGAGATTCCTTAGCACTTCATAACGCTTGTAATGCACAGTAAGAAAGAGAAACCTGTATTAACGCAGCAAACCCCCAGTGGCGGTTACGTTCTACTTGGGGAGGTATGACTTCTGGCTCACTGAGAGCTGTTTTACCCCTTGAGTAACGGGATGGGGAGAACCTGGGTTTCCACTCACCCTTCCCGTCTCCCCATCCGGGCCCTGAGCAGGCAGGGCGGCGAGGTCCAGGCCCAGACACGAACACCGGCACCAAGGTCAGCACCGCAGGGCTCAGGGGTCAGAAGAGCTGGCGTGGGTGATGGGCTGGTGGAGGGCAAGAATACGCTGAATGCAGCATAGAACATTAAGTGGCATTTAAAATAACCGGGCAAAGGCAGGCTTCTCACTAAACTACATTAGCATGATCTGCCCGCCTCACAGACAGACAGCAGAAGGCAGAGCTGGGCCTGCTCTGCAAACTGGAATCCAAACTGAATTCCAAACGGGGCCGAGGCCTCCGTGCAAAGAGTCAAACCATCCAAGTACTAAACAGAAACCGTTTACATCCCTGTTTCCGATCCTCGTCACACGTGATGTGGGAGAAGAGCACCTGAGAAATGACGCTGGGGCTGTTGAGGACTGGGGGGCTGCGTGTGAGTGAGGACAAGGCTGGAGGGGGTCCGCCCCGGGCAGAAACCCGGGCGTCCTGGGTGTGAACTGAAATACTGCGTGAGCGTGTGCCGCGTCCCAGCTCCAGCCCCTAGAGAGGCCTCCGCAGAACCATCAGCCTGGTGCCCGACTGAGTGGGGGGGGGGGGGGGCAGGGGCTGGCTCCGGGAGGAAACGCTGATGCAGGGTCCAGAGCAAGGACGCGCAGGAGCCCCAGAAGGGCTGGATGCCCAGCGAGCAAGGAGGCGGGCCCCCCACCCCCACTGGCTGGGATGGAACAGTGTGAGCATCCGTAGGGGTCGAAATGCATTAAATACGTTTTAATGTAAGAGTTCAAAGTAATGCTGAAGATGGTAAAACAAAGCCTTCCCTGGTCATCTGTGGTGAATGCTCTGGTGGAGACCCAAGTTACAGCTTTTACATGGCAATTAATATGGAGACGATCAAGTGTTTCTCTTGCTTTTCTTATACCAATTGTACTTTAGGGTACTAAAGACTTAACTTTCTCTTTACTGTACTCCGACTAATGACGGAAAAAGGAATGAGGGACTTGGCTCAAATCTCCGCTTCTGCAGCCCCGAGTCGCTGCATCTAGACACAGACCACTCACGGTGGTTCAAGTCAGCCAGGCAGGCGTTGCGGAGCCCTTGGCGGCGGCGGCACACGGCCCTGCCCGGCAGTAGTCCTGGCGCAAATACAAACGAAAACGAGCCCAGTCTCCATCCAATCCAGCCCCCCAATCCCATTACCGGTGTGTGGAGTACGGGCCCAGAGGCTCTCCCTGACGTCAGAGGGACAGAATCAGTGGACCCCAGACAGTGAGAACCGAGGGAGGGGTGACCCAGCTTATTCAGCAACGGCAGAACGTAAAGGAAAGTGTTGGGGGGAGGATCCGGAGATTAATTGAGGTACATGAGGCCTGCCAGTCAGTCGCAGGCTAGGCCCCTGTTCGACCTTGTTCACGGCACCAGGTGTAACAGGTGCTTGCTAGCTCCTGGATTTGGGGTGCAGAGGGGCCGAAGGGGGTGCACTGCTACCTTTTTCTGTGTGGACAGATTACGGACTCCAGCCTTCGTCGGTAATTAGGCGCACACTGACGGCAAACGAGACATCACTTCACCCCTCGTTACTGCTTTACTCTTGATTCTACTGATGTGCTGGAAAGCTACAGACCTGATGATTTTATCGTCTCCGTTCAAAGTCCCCTTTGCAGGGTGATGTGCTTTGAAGTGCCAGCCGTGGCTGTTGTTTATTTCAGATAGCCGAGCTGGTGGCGGCCGAGTTTTTTGACCAAGGAGACAAAGAGAGGAAGGAACTCAACATCGAGCCCGACGTGAGTATGAGGCTGTGGGGCCACCCAAACAGCCACTCAAACACGTCTGGCTCGCAAACTTCTTTGTTGGTGTCGCTGAGAACTTTCCTTAGAAACAGGGTTTCTCCTCATTGTAACTTCTGTCGTATTACGCCTACATTTTTGTAACTTGCTGTTTTCACCTAAATGTCATACGCTGCTTTTGGTCCCGACAGCCGTCCCTCTACCTGTGACTCAGCGGCTCACAGCAGACAGATGTCACTGTGACTCACCGCTTCCTGGTGTAGCACAGGCACTGCTCACTGTTCCAAGCAGCACAGTGATCAACACCGTGCTGCTAACCGCTCCTTCGCCGCAGTGGGATGAAAGCCCAGGGCTGCCGCGGGGATGGGCACGCAGATTTTGAGGGTCCCTTTACACAAACCGCCGTCCACGTAGAGTGTGGGAACTGAGTTGCGGCACCTGTGGCCTCGGCACCTTCTTCTGAGGGTGCTCAATTCCACAACGGTGGACAAGTCAAAGCCGGCGTGGTCTCCAAGTTCAGGTCGGCAGCTGGCTCTGCATCAGCAGTGGGCTTCGGGTCAGTGGTTGACTGTGGGAGAGGGTGCAGTTCAGGCAAGGTCACCGATGAACTCTCGGTCAGTTCCTGGGGGACATCACGGCCAAGACAAACGAGGCTCACAGTGCTGGCGGCCGTGCAGGAGGCCGGCACAGGTGAGCGGGCAGGTGAGGGGCCGCAGGCTTCCCTCAGCTGGCCCCGTGACCGGCCGCCTTAGAGCCGGCGAGCACTGTGCTCTGGAACCGGCCGCAGGTGTGTGAGTGCCTGCTCCTGTGTCTGTGTTTCAGGACCTCATGAACAGGGAGAAGAAGAACAAAATCCCGAGTCTGCAGGTCGGCTTCATCGATGCCATCTGCCTGCAGCTGTACGAGGTATTTCCGTGACAACCGCCAGACTTGCTACCTGCAGGCTGTTAGGAATTGAAATCTTGAGTAAAGCGAAGCAATTGGCATTAGGCTTATATTTATTGTTTCTTCTGCTGATGAACATGCCGTTTCAGTGAACAGGGACACATTTTATATTCACAATTCCTCAAAAATGTTCAGGCCTCACCTCAAAGCATAACCGTCTGTTGAATGCCTGCTGTGCGCGCTGGGCTGTACGCGCTGGGCCTGCACGGGTGCGGGGACAGTGAGAACCGGGTGCCAGCGCCACCCCTGGGGACGCTGGGCACACACGTGTCAGCACGTGCTTTTCCAGTGGAAGTTTTGGAGAAAAGAAAGAAAACTATGCAGCTCTTTCCCATTGAGTACTGTAGCTTTAGTATCGCTAGTAAACTTTTCACAAGGATTAAAAGGAGGTGGCCAGGAGAATATTGCAAGTGCCGTTCCCATACACCTGCCGGCTTCGGATTCTTGTTCCCAAGTTGAAGCTCCTTCCCCTGCGACACCCAGTCCATTAGTTCAGATGTTTGTGCCCCGAGCACAGGAAAGAGGTGCTGTCCTTGTCATGAGAAGTTCAGACAGGAAACTAAGTTTTGTTTGGAAAAGGGCATTTCTCCTGGTGCCCTCACAGGAGGTCAAGGCCAAAAGCAGCCTGCAGCCCTGCAGCCCAGACAGTCCCCAGACTCGGACCTGGGTCCCTTAGGCTCACCCCCCGGGGACACGGGGCCGTTGCCCCAGTCAGGCAGGCACGTGGACCATCATTGTCACCCAGGGAATTTCTCAACAAAGCCGGGGCCACTGAGCAGGAGGGGAGGGACGGGAAGGCGGGGCAGGAAGGGGAAAGAGGGAGGCGCGCAGGTGAGCCTGGCGACAGCGTGTCCCACCAAGTTGGGTCCACTGTCCCCTCCCTCGCACAGCGGGGCTCAGAGCACTTCCTCCCGCACCCCCAGGCCCACGCAGGCTCTGTCCCCAGAGTAAGAACGCCTCGGTTCCAGGTGCTGGCGAGTCTCCTGACCCCCCTGTGCCCAGAAAATGCAGTCAAAACCCCAGATCCCATGCGAGGGCTTTCCTCTATGCACCTGTGCACAGGGCTTCGCCTCATCGCCCCCGCTCCTGAGTGCCCTCGCACACGTGGGGATGCATGTGCTTACTGTTACGTATTGCAGAATCATATTCTGAGTGAGAGAAGCAGAAAGACAGATCAAATGACCTATGATTCCACTGCTGTTAACCTAAAAAACCAGGATGATCTTCTGCAGGGTAGGGCCCTTGCAGCACAGGCTCCCCCACCCACCCAGGGGAGTGTGCTAGGAACCATCTGGATCCGTGTGTCAGCAGGCACTGTTGTGAGAGGCTGCGTCTGTGGGATGGTGGTGAATTGTTTTTGATGACTTTTGACCCATTTCATGATGGGTGATTGACGGGCACACCTGCCCACACTGAGCTGAGGGTTCACCAGTTTTTGACCAAAAGAGCACGACCCCCATGCCCCACCCTCCCTATTCACCCAACTCGCCCCAAATGATTTTTTTTTGTTTCCCTGAAACAAAAGTCCTCAAAGGCAAACGTTTTGCCCACGTGTGAGAGGTGAAACAGAAAAATGGCAGAAGCACTAAAAGGCACCCAAATCGATGCATTCAAAAGCTGTCTGGAGCAGTGGGAAAACCACCCGATAGGTGTATTGCATCAGATGGAGAGGACTTGGAAGGAGACGGAAGTTTAAACACATGAGAACAAATACGCAATTTTGATAACAGATTCCAGTTTGGGGGCCCCCCTGCACGCACTGTGACATTTTCAGTTTTCATTTTACGGACATTGCCGGCTGCGGTCCTCAATGACTCACAGTGCCCACCTTTCTGTGCGGACTGTGTCCACGCCGCAGCAGCGCCAACCGCCGCGCTGTTGTGGGGCGTTTAACTCAACGTTTCTCTATTGTAAAGGAAGCTATGTAGGGCGCAGTAGTTGCTGAATGGTAGTGAATCCATAACAGAGCGTTAAGAATTCCTCTGTATTGGAATCTTGGATTAAAAAAAAAATTCGATTCCAGGGCACAGCCCGAAACCCTTTTATGGAGAAGCTGGAAAGCGAGGCGGCAGGTCCAGTCGCGCGTGGGGAGAGAAGCCCGGCGAGGGCAGAGTGCGCAGCCTCCCCGCAGAGCGGCCGTGGCAGGTCTGGCGCCCCAGCTCTGCCCGCAGCAACCTCTGTCTCCCCGCAGGCCCTGACCCACGTGTCCCAGGACTGCTTCCCCCTGCTGGACGGCTGCAGGAAGAACAGGCAGAAGTGGCAGGCCCTCGCAGAGCAGCAGGAGAAGACCCGGGGGAACGGCGCCGGCGGCCAGGCCCCGCGGAGCTGACGCCCGCGGGCGCACGCCCTGCCCACTGGGCACTGCGAGGCCGGGTGGGCCCCTTCCGGCACTGCATGGGTGTGTTTGCACAGCTTTTGAGAGCACAGCGGGGACCACTGGTCTTTGGCCGGTTCCTGGCCTCCGTGTCCGTGTTTGGCGCCGCTGGGCGGAGGACCCACTGGGGCCCGCTGTCAGCACGGGCTGGGCGCTGCGGGTATCTGCGCTCTGCAAGTGGGAGCTGCATTCTGGCCCTCGCGTTCCCTGGTTTTACTTGGGAATTTTCCATGAGTTTTGTGGTTTCGGAATTGTCAATCTTTCAAAAATGTTTCAACTCTTTTCTTTAAAATAGGGTAGGAGAAAATTGAATATATTCTGGGACATGTGAAGCCTTCGTAGGCAGAGAAAACCTGTGGGCTGAGAGGATTTTAAGGGGAAGGGGGCATGTCTGTCAACAATGTATTATGTTAACAAAAAAGTTAAAACTCGAAACAAACGGGAAGTACTATAAGGCAGTACTGTAAAGCAAAGGTATTACACTGATCATCGCCGATTTATCGAGGGGCAGGTGTAACCCAGAGACCTCGGTGGCTCTGCTCCTGTTTTGCACAGTTTCCTCATGTGCAAAAGTTGACGTGCGTTCCTGCACCCAGGCCGTCTGGGTCGGGGAAGCAGAGGAGGCGGCAGGCGGCTGCTTCCGGAAAGGGAGCCTGCCCCAGATGCGTGGAAGTGTCGGGCCTGAGCAGGGAGACGGGCATTTGCTTGATTTGTTTACCTCCCCCCCCACCCAAAAATTCCCCCTCTGTCCCGGGCTCGGACAGCTCTGGGGGATGGGGAAATGCAGCACCGTCACGGCCGCCACTGAAACACATTTCCATTTGTATCATTTTTTCTAAACCTCCTAGAGTCCAGCATGCTCCTTGAGTCTTTAAGATTCTGGGTGAGTGTGTGTCTCTTAAGATACTGTGTCTTTATTCTTACCATTCAGGTGGGGAAAAAAAGGCCAAACAAACCGTGGCCCTCACTCTGCGGTGAGAGAGGCCAGCCTAGAAAGTTACCGACTGCGAAGGCTGTGTGGGATCGTCATACGCTTAGATTTCCGGGATGTCACTCTGTTTCTATTTCCTGTCACACAGATGAGATCTGTCAGGTTGCCTCTTGGTGGCACGGGTATGCAAAGTGCCTCAGGTGTCAGTGAGGTCACGGTGTGCGCAGTGCGGCACACCTGTGCTTCCTCGGAACAACGCCACGTGAAGAGCGGCAGCCACTAACTGCCGCCCACGCGTCCGACGCTGAGACTCCCGTGGCGAGGTCTGCGGTCACTTGCCTCCGCAGCTGTCCGGGCCTCCCCGGCACACGTCACCGGGGCTCCACGTGACAGAGTAGACTCCACCCCGGGAATGCGTACACGTGCTTTGTTCACGAGCAAAAAGAAACACTTAGATGAGAGAGCGAGTGGTTTGCCCGCAGGTAGTGGTGGGTTTCACTTCACTGGTTCAGAAACGAGAAGCTGGGCGAGGCCACGCCCGGGCATTTTAGTTCGTGCAGGAGGAGAGCTGCTCGTTGGGGCTGGTCCGCTGGTTCGCATGATGCTGATTTCTAGGAAAGTCATTCCAGTCCATGGATTAATATCTGGTATGCGGGCACAAATCGAAGTTTCTGTTCTCACGCAAATATTTTCTGTCCGGTGTCTTTGGAAGCTGGAAACGCGCACACACACATGGGGGCGGGCAAAGCAGGCTGCAGTCGTTGCGTGGGGAACAGGACAGAACAGGACAGAACGGGACGGCAAAAACGCAGCACAGGAATGAGCCCTGCTCCGGCGTCGCCCCCGGACGGCTGCCTTGGCCTCCCCGTGAACCCTCTGCCCAAGCCTGTGCCGGCCTTGTCCCAGGAGTCCGTTCTCGTTCCAGCTGAGACACGTCACACGGTTCCCCTTCCGGTCTGAGCCCCCACGGCCCCCACTCCACTGAGCTCCGTGTGGAGCCGCCCGGCCTTCTGCTCGTCCAGGTGCTGCTGTGACAGCACCGGGACCAGCCCAAGGAGTCACATGTGGGTGAGGCCTCGGTCTTCATGGAAGGCGTCCCAGAAGGCCGCCCCTTTGTCAGCCCTGGTGGGCCCCGGACACCACCTTCAGATGCGACAGGACAACACAGCATGGCGACCTCATCCCACATGTCACCTCTGACACGGAGTTTCCCAGACTGAGAGAGCAGAGCGGCACCTTTGCTGGGCCTCTCGCGCGCACGTCACTGTGTGAGAGTCGGAGCCCTGCGAGCACCAGCCCCAAAGAACAAGCCCTGCGGAGGACGTGCTCCCTGGCAAGCGCCCCCCCCCCCGCCCCCGTCACTGTGGCGGCCACGGGAGGGGCCAGAAAACGGGCAGAAACGCTGGGCTCTGGGGGGAAGCTGGCAGGGGCAGACTCCTGCCTCCTCGTGGCAAGTGCCTCTGGGTTCATCACAGAGCGCGGACGGTGGGCGCACCCCAGTCTGACCGAGAGCATCCCTGTGTCTCACCGGACTGTCCCCTGGCCCGGCGCCGGCTGTCACGCAGCGCCGCTTTGCTTTGTTTCCAGTGGGGGTGGGGCGTGTGCCTGCCGCCCTGGGCTGGGAGAGCTGCCGGCCAGCAGGGCAGTGTGACTCTGTGCTGTCTCAGACGCACCAGGCCCACTTCCGGAGGCGCCCCTGGCTCGTGGCGGCCGGCTCAGCCCCAGAGACGGGCACCGCCCGGGCGCAGTTTCACTGGCGGCACAGGCCAGGCCCGCGGCAGCCCTGCACCGAGCCGGCCGCCTTACCGTGAAAACAGAGGGGCCGGTAAGTCACTCTGCTTTCACCTGTGACGGTTTCCCAAGGGCCCCTGTCCCCGGAACTTGGTAAGACTCCACTAGTGACCACTCTGGCCCCTCGGGAGTGGAGCGCTCAGACCCTGGGGATGCCCGCGGCGGGAAGGCACTGCTGCACCGGGTCTGAACGATGCTGTCGAAAGCCATGTAAATAGTTGAAAATACAAGTTTCTTACAGTTTCGGGAGAGACAACCTCCCAAACCGTCACTAGCCACTGTCAATATCTATTTGTATTCTGACACCTTTTCCATATATTTGAACAAACATAGATTTCGGGCACTATTTTTGTACTAGGATAAAGGCGTCCCTGTGTATATTATGTTTAGCTCTCAAGCCGTTGTACTTCATCGTGACCGTGGTGTCTTGCCCTCCCTCTGCCGCCCTGAGCAGCATGTTGGACACCAACCACTTCAAAGGACATTCACGTGGGCAGCCCCGCGCAACCGGGCGGTCAGGGCACAGACCCTCACCTGCCGGTCACGAAGCACGTGTGTCTGTGCTTTGTGAAAATAAAGAGTGGACACCAGGTGTGAGTGCAGTGTGGTTCTTAGCAGGCGTTGAACCTGAGGCAGACAGAGTGGGCCAGTGAAGCTCAGAGTGAGCTACCGTCCAACACCCGAGCCGGGAGCCACCGGGTTTTGGAGCCTGCGCTTACTCCACTCAGCTCTCTCGTTAAGTTTTAACTGGAAGAGGCCCCAAGTCCATTCTCACGGGTTCAAGTGGGCCACGCAGAAGCTCGGAAACAGGCAGGTTGGGCGAGCTTGGGTTTCACTGGGTAGCGGCGCCTTCCAGGGCTGCACAGCTGGTGACGGGAGGTGGGATTCAGCGCAGGGCTCCTCCCCCTGTTTGGTTTCCCACCAGATGCACCCCCTTCTTGTGGGACAGAACCACTAGGCCCGGCCCAACCCACAGAGCTAAGGACAAACACCACCGCTGCCCATAAGGCCGAGTTGCAGGTTCTCTGACCAGCAGAGGGCACCGGGTGTTTAGAGAAGTAATCCCCCGGACAGGGTTCAAACAATGCCTAAGAACTGATGCTTAAAGAGTTTTACTAGCAAAAGAAAAAATCAACGGAGAATTAAGACCGACTTACTGCCCCTGGTCTGGCGGTCGTTTCTCCAAGATTTTCTCCAGCAAGCGCTGACTGCCCACTGAGTGTCCCACTGAGTGCCACTGTTCTACCCACGGGGACCCGGTTCCTCTCCCAGCAGACAAGCCCCTGCCCCCACCTCCCCGTCCTCGCTGTCAGGGTGCTGCTCCTCGTCACAAGGCCCGTGTGTGGCGTGTGCGGATGTTGGGGTGCACCTTTCAGGTGTTAAGCTACGGCACGAACGGAAACCCCTTCAACGTACAGCGATCAAGCTCTGATTTAAGCTACAGTTGGCCTCAAGTAAAAGCTATGTGTTTCCAGTTCACAGACCGTTTGTTCAGGATAGAAATCCACAAGTTTTACCAATGAAATCAAACTACTAATCATTTGCACCAGAACAAGCCTGCCTCACTGAATGGTGTGTGTGTGTGTGCGCGTGCACGAGTGTGTAAGGTCCGCAGCAACCCGGATGCCACACGGTGAACTCCTCTCTGCACTACCACACACGGCCAAGTGGCAGAGGAAGCGGGGAACGCCCACTGGGGCCTGGCCTTGGCCCCTCCCAAGTCTCACGGCCCCCCAGGGGCCAGTTTGGGAACCACATTTCACTTCCCATCAGCTTCCCCTGAGCCCATGGGAGTGTTTTTAGCCTTTAGATGACCCCAATCCAGCACATTCTTGTAGGAAACAAGCTTCCCCTTTCCCAGCCAGCTCGTTGCACGTCACGAGTTCCCTGGCCTGGCTCACCGCCCAGCTGAGGGGAACAGGCCTGAGACTCGGCCAACCCCGCCCGGCCCAGCCCTGCCCTCTCCAGCAAGGTCAACGGAGGTCGTTGCCAAGGATGCCTCTGGGCCTGCGGAATAAGGAGCTTCCTGGGCAGTGAAGGCAGGACCGTGACCGGTGGTTATTCCTTCTGTCTCTCGTAGCTGAAGCCGCGGCTGCTCTCTGGTGCTCCTGGCTCCGCCCCACGCCTCCTGGGGAACGTACTTGGTTCTCCTTGTTCTACCGTCCCCCTGAAACCCACGGTCCCCCCACCCCAGGGTCCCGACCTTTGCTCCTGTACTTAGAAAGCACTCAGCAAATACTGAGTGGAAGAATACACTTCTATCCTTTCCCACTTGACATAAAATGCAATTTTTGATACAGGAGGGAGAAGGGACCCCACGAAGGGCAACAGAAAAACCAACACAGCGCACTTAGAGGCTCTCGGCTGGACGGGAGCCAAAAGTTAGGGTGCAATAACAAGCTGAATTGAACAAGTTTTCAGACAAAAGACTTGTTCCCTACCACGAAAAGTCAGTCGGTGACCAGGCCGTCACTAACAAATCGATAAGCCCCCGGGCGGGGTTTTGCGGAGCTGCTGGGAACCAAGAAGCACCCACAGCATCTAGAGGCCAAGGATCTTGTGGCCAGAACAAGATTTACATTTCAAATAAACAAGCGAACAAATGCTGAGGTTCATTCACAAAATAGCTGGTTCCCCGCCAGGGCTCAGGCTGGGCGAACTCCGCAGGCAGGTCTCAGGGGCTTCGTGACCCACGGCCAGGGCAAGGACAGGAGTGGACGGCACTTAATCCAAACTTGAGGGTTGCAGGCAGCTCCCTGAAGGGTGTGGCGCCTGGTCGAACCAGCAGGTGGCGCCCCAGGCAGGGAAACAGCAGGGGAAGCCCGGCAGCTGCGGCACCGCCCATTGAAAAGGTCGTTCTCGCCCTGGGCCTGGCCTCCAGGTTGTACGGACTGACGCAGGACAGAGGCAGAGTCAAGGTCAGGAAGCACAGGTGTGAGACAGCGCTCGTTTCCCCACACACCCCATGACCGGACAGAAAGGGGAGAGAGCCACGGGACAGAGCCTGGAAGTGACGCTTCGGCCGTCAGAGTGACACTTCCAGTGACAGACTCCAGCAGGTCTGACCGCAGACTCACGGGAGACCTGGCTCTTGCTCTCTTTAGGGGGGCTCCCCACCTCGACAAAAGCTTGGGGGTCCCTCTGCACTGGGCGAGCCCCACGGGCCAGGCGAGCCCAGGACGTGGCAGCGTCAGCTGTGGCAGCAAGGACAGCCGCCACAGGGGGCTTAGCAGTTCCTCCCGCTGACCATCTGCTTGTCCCCAGAGACGGCCGCCGCCTGGAGGGGTTGTGCGGACCAGGAGGGAGCTTGGGGTGGTGGGCTGGCCTCGGCCATGCAGGAGGCAGGTTCCAGTGAGCGCTGGCCCTGTGGACGCTGTGGGGTCTGGTGCCCACCCCAGCACCCGTCCCAACCCTACAGGGACAGACCCCTGTGCTCCAGGCCCCTGGGCTGCAGACTGTCAACCCTTGGCCCACAGCTGCTTCGCTCCCAGCACCGCCCTGACTTGGAGGGGCTGCCTGCCTCGGGGGGGGGGGGGGGGGGCAACACCCAACCTAAGGGAGGGACAGAGCTGAAGGCCAGTCCCGGTCCCGACCTCCGACATCACCCTGGCCCACTTCCAGGTGTCTCCCAAGGGTGCGCCCTGCTACAGCCCAGTTCCACTGTTTAAACGAGGGGCAGCTAAGAGGGGATTTATTTGATTATTCTCGGTACCATACATGTGAGATGTATTCTTTTACATCAATGCGCATGTTAATAAAAGTACTAATAAAAGTGTACATTTCTTGAATTTCTGTCTTATCCTTTGCAAGAAGTTTGCCAGAAATGTGAACAAGATATGTGCTCATTTTCCCCCGCAGCCCTGGGGCCACAGTCCCCTGGCAGCCCCGGCAGCCCCAGGCCCAACCCCGACGTTCTACCAACACACTGGCCGCCCTCACAGTGCCACCACCAGGGTCGCAGCGGGGCTGCCCCTCCGGCAGTCTCCACGTGTTTTAGGAGAGCAGCAATTCCCCTCCTGCGTCTGCGCTGTGCAGGTCACTCTGCCAGGGCAGGGTCCCGGAGGCCGTGTGCCGCGGCTACAACAACTTTTTGGACTACACCTCATTCAAATCCCGGTTGTGCTGCCCCAGGCAGACGTGGTCCTGCGGGGTCCTCCTGCCTGTGGCCAGCACATCACAGCTGAGTTTACGGAGCTGGACGCTGTGCAGGCTGGGTGTAGGGAGCAGGGCCACTGAGGTGACCGAGCCGACCGCTGACTGCCGACCACGGGGCACATCTCAGAACAGCACGCTGCGTGGACCCTTCGCTCCTGGTTCCACGAATCGGCCAAAGGTTCCTTCCCCGGTCTCAGAGAGTTATCTGTGACCGTTGGCACAGTAATAATTCTGTACGGTGCAAACTAAACAGATAACAAAATTTATTGAGTAAATTACCCTTGAAAACAGTTTAAAAAAACATGAAAATAAGTTTCACACAAACATGCAGTGCCCACAAGGACGTGCCGGTGTCCTCAACGCGAGTCCCACTCACTCCTGTTGACAGTCACCCCCCTCCGTCCCGGAGCCCCGAAGGGTCGGGGACACGCCCTCTGAGAGGGGCTGGCAGCTGCCTGGCAGGAAGACCTTCCTTTTTCCCTGAAGGACACCAGGGTCATGACCTCCCGGCAGAGATGGTGAGGGAGCGGAGCCCAGGGTGGAGCCTGCGGATTTGGGGGCCTGCAGAGGAGACTCGGGGCTGACGTGACCCGCTCTCTGGGACGTTTCTAACAGGACAGCACGTGCTGTGACCCCTCGTAGGGCAGACCCTGTGCTGGGGCCGATGTGGGGGGGCGGACCACCTGGGCTTCCATTCCCTTTGCACCTGGCGGGTCCCCAGCTCCCAGGTGAAGCTGGTGCAGCCCCGGCCTCCAGAGACTCTTTATTCGCCCTCACACGCAGCCCGGCACACGAAGGGTGGCAGTGGTGGGAGGTGCCGGGCAACTGTAACTAAACTGATGATGGCCACCGCTCCGGCAGCGAGCAGAACGCAGGTCCACGTGAGCAGTGGAACCCAGAGACGTGCTCCGGGGACCAGAGACACGGGCTGCTCGCGACGAGCCTTGGGACTCACGCTGCAACTCGACTGTCTTTACGCGACTTTGGTGCCTTGCTCACCTCGCTTTCTGCATTCATAGTTATTTTAAACCAGTATTTCATCAAAACGTTGTTTACCTTGGGTGCTGAGTTCTGCCCACCCCCCTCCAATCCTGCACTCAAGGTGCAGGCCTCCCCAGCTGCCCCCAGTCCTGCACCTGACCGAGGGGCACAGGTAACAAAGTCTGAGCCCCCCCCCCCCCAGTGCGTGCTGGAGCCCAGACAGCACAGAGGTGCGTGACTGCGCAGGTGCTCTGACAGCGGGTCGAAGCACGGAAAGGAGGGACGAGATGGGAACTGGAGGCAGGAATGTCAGCCTGGGCTCATTCAGCTGGCATCCTGTTTGGGAGGAGGGTGGAGGGCTGCCTGGAGGCGGTGGCTCCGGGATACACTGCCAGGGGGACAGGAGCTCAAGAGCACCACAGTGACCACGTGCAGGGAAGGCCTGCTCCTGTGGGGCGGGAGATGAGGGCCAGAGCCAGCGGAGGGGCCGCCCCTGGCCCTCCAACCCCCCAGCCCTCCAGGGAGAGGCAGGAATGCTCACCACGCACGCTCTTGCCAGGAGACCACTGGGGCCTGCAGCCAGAACCTGGCCCGGGGCGGCAGGGACAAGCAGCCCTGAGTGAGGGACCAGCAGTGTCCCGTGACACAGCAGACAGGCCACTTCTGAATGTTGAACTGAAACCACGAACTCAACACTGAAGAGACCTTGGCCTCAAGGCCCTGCTGGGGAACTTGCCTGTCAAGGCCCCCGGGAAGGAGCCTCAGGGAGACTGGGGCACTGTGCCGACCCCCCCCCCAGGTACGCCCCTCCCCGCCCAGGCCCTGGGAAGACCCCCGGGGGCTGCTGCGGCTTCCTGGGGCCCAGGGACAGACCCAGACAAGGGTGGGTTTGCATTGTCCTTCGACTTCCCCCCTGGGCTCGCTCCCCCTGGGGTTGAGGAGGGTGGTGGAGACGGGAAGGGAGGAGCAGAGATGGGGGCCAATTAAGTCATTAGAGAGAGTGAGTCCACCTAAAGCGACCTCTGCCCTGAACTGGCGGCAACGTCAGGAGCTGATGTCAGGAGCCAACTGCCACTGCCAAGGAGAGGAGCACTCGGCCTGGGAGAAAGGTCGGCGTCCCCTACGGAGGCTCAGGGGCCTTATCTGGGTTTCAAAGGTCCCCAAGGCCCCTCCCATGCAGAAGAGCTGGCTGCAGAGAGAATGCTGCGCCCAGACACTGCACACAGGGCCTGGCCGGCACCCGCCGCTCGCCCCTCTTGCCCGCCAGTGCCCGGGCACGCACAGCTGCCCCGCTTCCCCCCAGTGCACGGGCGCGCCCCGAGTCCTCAGCAGGCTGCAGGCGGGCCTCCAGGCCCCTCCTGTGCTTGGAGCTGCATGAAGGTGTGTGTGCGGCAAACATCAGTGTGCACACACACAGGTACACAGGAACACGTGTGTGCGTGAGTGTGCACACACATACCCACAGGCCTTCCCCTGGAAGAACCTGCACAAATGTCACAGTAACTACGGCCAGCTGGTAGCAGGGGCCCTCGATTCGTTTTTTCTTTATGCCTTTCAATATTGTCTAACTTACATGCATTCACTGTTCCTTAACTTACAATTCTGAATTTTTCTTAATGATGTAAGGAGTATTCAATAAAGTGAGAAAGTGTGAAGACGGCTGGCCATTTTTCCTGTGTTTATGAAATCACACCTGCGCCGTGAGTCCCCGTAGCACTGTGCCGGCAAGACGGCCTTCCTCCTGGGCGGCCTGCGAACGGGCGCCTCCATTCGGCAGCACAGCTGGCAGGGCCCCGGCATTACCGCGGTGACCACTGGGACCAGAGTGGAAAGCAGGGGCCCCTGTTCGCTGTTCCGCACGCAGGCTGTTAGCTCCTCGCGTGCCGCGCTTACGGCAGAGACTCGGGCCCTGACGGCTTTCGCTGAGGAGCGTGCACTTGCCTGGCCCGTGCTTTCTACACCCCGTGCGGTCTCTGCCCTGGACTCGGGAGTCTCTTGGAAGAAACCGGCAGGGTGGCCGGCCACCCCCACGGGCGCAGCACGAGTGCAGGGAGGGCTGCGGAGCTGCGAGCCTGGGCTGCAGGTGGAGGTGGGCGAGGCTGGCTTCTGGGAAGTTGCATTCAGCTGCTTCTTGAAGTCTGAGTGGGTGTCCGGGGGTGAGGGAGGGTTTCCAGGCAAAGGAGGACCAGGGACGCAGGCAGAGAAGTGCTCAGGGTGGGAGGGAGCACAGCCTCAGCGCAGGGAAAGGCGGGGGGGGGGGCTGCAGTCTGGGGACGGAGAGCGGCAACAGCTGACTGCAGCTCTCTCCACACCAGGGGCTGACGCCAGGGACACAGTGAAGGGTGGGGAGGGGGACGGGTGGTCGGGGGCAGCCTGTGGCCCATCACAGAAGGCAGGGCGGTGGGGATGACTGATCGATCGTGGGCTGCAGCCCTGGATGGGAGCAGACAAAACATGGAGGTGACGAGGGGCAGGGACTGTGAGGCCAGTGTGACAAGCAGTCATCCACGTGGACCTGGAGGTCGCCCGGGGCAACAGCAGGGCACAGGTGGAGGGGGCCAGGTTGTCAGTGACTGATGACAGATTGCAGCTGAACGGGCACAGATGGAGACAATAACAAACAAGGCAAGGGGCAGACCACAGGAGGGCACAGGCTGGAAGGCGAGTAGAACTGGGTTCAGGCGAAAAGGTTTCCTTAAAAAACAAGAGGCAAAACACAAAGTTCAAATGTGGGCTGCGGCCATGGGGAGCGAGCAGAGACCAGGCACAGCCCCACCCTGTGTGGCGCAGGGGCCCAGGGGCAGAGCACCCCCCACCACAGACCCAGGTCACAGAGGCCAGGAGGTCGAGGGGTCACTGGACTGACCCACAGAGGTTGTGAGCTGGCCCTCTCCTTGTCGATGAAGGAGCAGCAGCAACGGCCCCCCACCCCCAGTGTCCACGGCTCTGTGGTCTTTGGGGAAGAAACCTGACCTGACCTCCCAGGTTCAGACCCTAAGACCTAACAGGTCTCCACCCCTACATGCAGCGGCTGGGTGCTCCCCTGGGTGCTCCCCTGCGCCCCTGCCGTGCTGGGGCCTCCCAGTGCTCCTCCGAGGCCCCACACACGGCCCCTCCCGAGTGAGTGCCCCTGCGCATGGAGAAATCAGCCAGCCTGGGCCTGAAAAGCAGGGTTCAGGAATTCTGTCTCCGTCAAAGGCCTGAAAACACGGTTTCCGTAGTGACAGTTTAGAAACTGCTCTAGCAAGGGGGCAGAAGGGCTGCCGTCATCTTGGGAACCTGATCCTTTGAGACGAGCTTGAGATGTGAGTCTCCGGACTGCGGGATGATACCAGTGTCCCCCTGGTGCCACAACTCGGCGGTTTTTGTCTCTTAGGGGCGACCTTGAGACCTTCGGAAGGTCGCTGCACCTAAGGCAGCTCGCCTGGCTTCCCCGGGGGCAGAGGGATGGGGTGGGGGAGCGGCACAGGGCTGGCGGCTGGGCCTGAGCACCAGAGGACAGCACACTGGGAGTGCAAGATGGGGCCGAAAGACATTTAGTATGTGCACGCCCTGGGGACACGGTGGGGACAGCAAGAGGCTGCAGGCGTGAGCAGGGGCACCGACAGCCGTGTCCCTGGAGGGACAGGATGGGTCAGGGGCCAGTGTAGGGGGTGCTGGCCGCTCCCCACCCCTCAGGGCTGACGCCCACCGCCCTGCCGCACGCCCCCTGGAGGAAACAAAAGGCAGGGCAGCTGCACTGAAGGTGTGTGCCCAGAGGGCACAGTCCAATGGAACCCCGTGTTCCCTTCAAATGTGTCGGCCATCCTTCCTCTGGGCCCAAACGGACTTGTGGGCGGGTTGGGGGGCTTCTCCATTGATGTAAAAGTGGCAACCACAGTAACAGGTTCTCGAAAGAACTGTCACTTTTCTCTCAGGCCGGTTGATAACCACACTCCGCTCTGCACGCCAGGCGCACAGCTCCCCCCGGCCGCTGGGCCTGGCGCTGCAGGCCTGTGCTTGGGGAGAGACGCTGAGCTCCTCCCCGCGACCCTCAGGCCCCCCACCCCACACAGGGAGTCTCCGGGACTGGCTGCGGGTGGTGGGCCGCGCACACGTGCAGAACCCGGGAGCGGTGCTAATGAACCAACCACACGGCTGACGTCTTGCGTTCGCGTCCTTCGTGCACGGCAGTGGTTTGAGGCTCACACTCCCCCGTGGGGGTCTGCGGGCCACCCAGCCTCACTGCTGCCTCTCGAGGTTTCCCTCAGCGGCCATCGCCCTCCATGACACTGCGTCTGCCCCGAGCGTCATGCTCTGCCCGGGGCCGTTTGCCCGGACTCCCATCAGCCCCACAACACGAGGTGGCACCACCTCAGGAAAAGGAGCCCCTCTCTGTCTCTGTGCCACATGGCCTCTGGCCTTGAAGCTGTGTTGGACCAGAAAGCCCTGCCGGCGAGATAGCTGCTTGTGTACAAGTGAAAGGCCATTAACACCCGCACTTCCCAGACGGTACTTGGTGTGCGCTCCAATTACGTTATCTCCAGTACAACGTACCCTCTGAACTTGTGAGCAATAAAGGAAATCTGTCTTCAGACAGTACGCATTCTAATTCTCGAAACAAATGTGCCCACAAACAAATTGTAGTTCAAGAAAGCGTATGCTTAGCATGTTGCAATTCGGCTGAATTTCAGAAAAGGAACTAAGAAATCTGCAGGAAGCAACACTGGCTTGGCCTTCTGTGTATTCGGGCGACCTCCTGAACTTCGAACTGCCATATCACACAGCACAAGTCGAGTCTAAGATAAGAAGCAGGATAACTTCCCTCCCAAGGTCGGCCCTGGAGCTCAGACTTCCTAGAGGCTGACTCTGCTGCAGACCATGGCGTTCGACGGGACTTGGAAGATAGACCGGAATGAGAACTATGACAAGTTCATGGAAAAAATGGGTAAGCACTTTGTCTCTAGCGGGTCCTCCTAACCCCCTCTACACCCCGGGGCTGAGGCAGCGCCCCTGCTGCGGCATGAGGACCGGGCGGTGTGCTGGGGCGGGGCGGGGCGGGGCAACCGCCTCCTCCTCCCTGCTCCCACCGGGAGGAGAGCAGACCCTCGGAGCCTGGAGCAGCAAAGGGATCCCGGAGTACCGCTCACCCGCCAGGGGCCGGCTAAGCCCCCACCAGGGAAAGCCGGCAGGTGGTTCTGGTTAGAAAGTAACTAACAAATGGCAGTGTGTGCGGGGAACTGCAGACTAGAAGTTTGGACCCCGGGGGGTGGAAGAGCAGAGACCATGTGATGAAGTGAGGGCAAGGCGGCAGGTCAAAAGCCGCAGCGCTGAGGGAGGAGGCTGAGCTCTGCCCCCTCTGCTGTGAGAACCCTGAAACGGTCTCAGGCCAACGTGCAGCTTCTAAAGGAGGTTTCACTTGACTGATTTTAACGTCTGCACCAATTCTCTGGCAGCGCATTCGCTGCACAAGATGGGCAAAAAAAATCTGTGTTATTACCGCAGAATACAAACCTGCTTCCATTGTAACCTACAGTTCAGAGGTTACAGTTCCAAACCTATGGAGTTTGCACATTCTACGATGATGAACTTGACTGTAAAGACTGCAAACTGTCGCATTTTTGTGACAGAATTGCCACAGAAGGCAAAGAGAATTATGAAGTTCAACATTTAAAACCATCATGGCAGGTGAAGGTGCCATAAATAAAGAGTACCAGGCATGCAGAATTAGGGTTGAGCACCCTTATAAATAAATGGATGGTTTTAACTCTTCACTTGTCCTATCTGGAATTCGGCTTACTCAACTCTGAAACAAAAAGTTTGATAATTGTAACAAAGTTACTTAGTTCTAAGATTCTATAATTTTATGCTTCCTTTAATTTTTCTGGAAAAAGTGCCCTTTCTGTGTTGGAGCTTGAACTCTCCCCCGGAAGCAGTCTGAACACTGTTGTGCGAAGGACGTGCTCCGAGCCCCCGGCCCCGTATCTGTAGGAGCCAACACAGAGCGGTGGCCCTGACTCTGTGGCACCTGCTGTCCCCCTCTGCAGGCATCAACGTGGTGAAGAGGAAGCTGGCAGCTCATGACAACCTGAAACTGACGCTCACACAAGAAGGGAACAAGTTCACAGTCAAAGAATCAAGCACTTTCCGGAACACCGAAATCGTCTTTGAGCTTGGCGTTGCTTTTACTTACAGCCTGGCGGACGGAACTGAACTCAGCGTGAGCCCTTTTTATAAGCAATGCCTCCCTGACTTTTCTACGCAGTACAGCTGGGACGATCTCTGCCTCCCGTCCCTGGGGGCTGGGCTAGTGTGGGTCTCCTCCACTCATGGTTTATCCACAGTGTATATCGCTCAAGCTGGCAGAGCCTTTAAATGTTCTTATTCTCATACATATCTGCAAGGAACCTGGGCTGAATAATTAGAGTTAGAAAAAAACCCTTTCGATGACTGAGTATAGGCCCATTCATAAAGTAAAGCGTGGTGTTTTCAAGTTCACCAAGCTGACAGCAACAAAATTGCTGTTCTCTACCTTAAACATAACAGGCACTGATAAGCATAATTGAAATGATAACACGACTGACCAAATTAGTGAATGAGTGGGTGGCCTAATGCTACAGGGAGGTCACACCTTCTAATGTTGACGATACCACATTTTAGGGGACCGTATGTTTCAACAGATTTTTTTTAAAAACTTTTTTGTCCTCAGAATTTTTCTAGTTAAATTATATGTTTGCAATGACAAACCGTTAAATATTTTATCAGTTTCGACCTTTTAAAAACTGCTGTAACAATTACCTGAGTTCAAGGCACGTATCCAACTGTACCTGGGGCGTAGGGGCGGGACTCACTGGAGGCAGAACCCGCGCCTGCCCGCGGCCTGGCCCCGCCCCCGCCCCCACCCCGGGACTGCACGTGGCTCCTGGGCTTGCTTCCCCATTGCAACCCCCACTTTTCAGGGGCACCTGCGGGTGGGAGGGGCCCCTCCACACAGCTCGGTGCTGTCCCTGACACATGCAGACCCAAAAAACGCTCCTTTCTTACTTTGTTATTTTCGCACAGGGGACCTGGAACCTGGAGGGAGGTAAACTTGTTGGAAAATTCAAACGGGTGGACAACGGAAAGGAGCTGAACGCTGTCCGCGAGGTGGTCGGAGGCGAGATGGTGCAGGTGAGCTGTACAACCCTCATGGCTACTCCCCACGCCCAGAGTAACGACATAATATAACGTTATTTTCGTGGTTGCTGAGTTACGTCTTCAGTAAGCAGACTATTACTTTTCGCATAAAGCCTCTAGTTTAAGAAACAGAGATCTCTGCAGGTGCCCGTCTACTGAAGAGAAGCTACACCCACGTCAAATGCACCGGTGCTGACCACACTGAACGTGTCGCTCACACCAGAGCGGGTTTAAGGGGTGCGTCCTGCACCTGGACGAGGGGTCTCTATCGAGTGCGAGAAATAACAGTGCACTCATTTCGAAGCTACAGTGATAGCACACGAATCTACTCCGATCTTCATTCAGCCTCGAGTCTCACTGCTGAACTCCCCTGTCTGTTAACACCTTCCAGACCTACGTGTACGAGGGAGTCGAGGCCAAGAGGATCTTCAAGAAGGAGTGAGTGCCGCCTGCCCGGGGGCTCAGCCCAGAGCCAGCGGACGCAGGGCCCACATCGGCCCTGACCCGCCCCCCACAGCGCTACTGACCGATTGGTCCTCGAATCAGCAGTGGCCACGGGCTGACATTCCCGGTCTCGCCGAAGCGAAAGAAGTGAAACCTAATTAGGACCGAACCTGGCTTATGTTCTCCAAGACGTATGTTCATCGGCGTTCTAGCATTCTGAAGAATTTGTGACCTATTTTAAGACAGATAAATAAATAAATACTGTCCCTCCATTGCTGTGTAAGTAGTCTCTCCTTGAAAAAAAAAAAAAGCTACGTGGCACAAACATGTGCATCGACAGACTGGGGTTTTTTTGCACACATTTGGGAAACTAAAAACGAAGACCGCGTTGGTCTTCACTCCATTGCAAGACACTCAGTACATGGAGTGACTCCCACCTGCGCCCTCTTTTCCAGAGAGAGCCGGGCGCAGTCTGTCCGAACACCAGCAAGTCTTCTGTGGGGCTGCCCCTGGGCGGCCACCTGCTCTCCGCAGCGCTGGCGTGAGACTGCCACCTGCTGGTCCAGCCCATGAGCGCGTCCAAAGCATCAGGCAGCGGCAGGTGCGGCTCAGTGGGCGGTGCTCCCCGAAGTCGGCCACACTGCATGGGGCCGTTAGAACGACTCACCCACGGCTTCCTCAGCCCCAACTCCCCACCTAAACAGCAGTGACCCAAAGATCCCTTTCTGCCCCCCACATGACCCCCCATGGCGCGCCCCTTTATTCATTCACACAGCGCTGTGCGCCAGGCATCAAGGAGCCCCTGGGAACAGGGACCCAGGTCACTGAGAAAGTCACCACACAGACTCAGGCTCTCGGGTCCGTCCGGGGTCTGGACCGGAGCACCGACAGCAGCGGCGCCCCCTTCTGTGTGCACTAACACGCAGGGTGGCGGCGGCCCAGGGACCGTCCTCAGGCCACCGGCGGGAAGAGCCGTCATTGGAGAGCGGGTGGCCAGTGACACAGGCGGTGGCGGGAGATGACGGAAGTCGGGGTGTGGGCGCACCGTTGGAAGAGCACTCGAGGGCTCCTCTCCGCCTCCTGCGCGCCCACTGGGAATCCTCCAGAACGGAGGGTCCCTGGAGGCCGCCTTCGGTGACGTCTGCTCCACCAGGAGGAGAAGAGGGGACCTGACCTGGGTCCATCGTCAGTGGGCAGGGCCTTGTGGAGGGAGAGGCGGGAGGTGGCAGAAATCCAGGGCGGGCGAGGAAGCTCTCCCGGGTCTCCACCCGGTCCCAAGGCCACGTCCGCAGAGCAGAAGAGGCGTGACCGGTTTTTTCCAGGCAGTTCCGATGCAGGACCACACTCACCTGGGCGAGTACCTGAGCACCAGCCAGCAGAGCTCTCCCGCCATCAAACAGAAACAAACCGGAAGTGCTTTAAAGAAAGGCGCGCCTGTTCACTGCCATTTCTTGATTTGGCTTTGGGTGATTGTTTAAACCAGAGAGCAAGCCAACAAGTGTATCAAAGGCCATAAACGTGACCCAGAATGTCCTCGCTTCAACACACCCTGAGAAAGACCTCAGTGCGGCGGGTACTTTATCTTCCGTCCCAGCCCCCGTCCCAGCCCCCCAGAGTGGCCGTCCCACGTCCCTACTGCGCAGCGAGCTCGCCAACATCCCGCCGCACCCTGTGCTCAGCCTGCTCCCCTGCCCGCCACAGCCTGTGAGTGCGCCCGGGGCACGGCCAGTCTTTGGTCTGCACACCTCGCGTCCCTCTGACACACACAGTGCACGGCGATCACTGCAGCTAAGCGAACCCACGGGGCCTGCGGAGCCTGCACCTCGGCCGCCAGCCCCGCCACGGGCGCCACTTGCTGAGCGCTACCCACCGAAGCTCCGCTGCCGGGTGAGCCCCACTGTGCCCCAACACACCTGCCACCCCGTGCTGAGCCACATCTCCCAGGGGCTGACCTCAAGTCATGGTGGGAGAGGCAAAGCTGTGTGTCCCCATGGAGCGGGGGATCCAGCCTGGGCGAGGATGTGGAGGTGGCCGTCTGACGTGAGCAGGCACCACCCGGGGTGGGGGCGGGGGCGGGGGGAGGGCGTGCGGGACACGACAGAGAAGGAGCGGGACCCTTGCAGATGCTCGCAGCGCCGTCAGTTTGCTTCCATTGGCCTCTTCTTCCCAACACGAGGTCACGGGGGCCTGGCCAGGACTCCGGAAGGCCCAACATGCTTGAGATTCTTTTCCTCCCTATGTGGTTCTCAGGACCTGCAACACCTCCAAAAATACAGCCAATTGGCTCCCAAATGCAAGAAGAAAACTATGAACTGGAAGTAAAATGTTTTGTGCAGAAAGCACACCAGTGACTCTGATGGAGTCGGTGTAACTCCCACGACCTCACAGGAGCGTGCAGTGTGCCCGACTCCACGCGGAGTGCTCTGTGAGCGTCAGCCCACACCCTGAGGACTGGCGCTCCACCTCCAGGAGCACACGGGCAGCCGAGCCAGAGGTCAGGCCCCTTGTCCAGTGTTAGCGGCCAGGGAAGTGGCTGGGCCAGGATTTGAACCCTGGCTGCCTGGTTCGAGACTGTATGTTCTCGAGTCCAGATTCGATTTCACGACCATGCATTTTGAAGGGTTCTTTCGAACAAGCATCAGGAAACGTTAATTGAACAGCTGCTACATGTGGATGCGGATCCACGTGGCAGAGACACAAGAGTGGATGAGGCGGCAGCCCCCAGCCTCACAGAGGCCCACGGGCCCCACACACACGACAAGGCGGGAGCACCTTTGACAGCACGGTGCTGCGGAGAAAGCAGCACCAGGAATGGGGACACGAAGTGCCAGGGTGACGAAGTGACCAGGCTCCACAGGGCGCTCGGGGAACTGGCCAGGGTGGGTGACGTCTGAGCAGCAGGAAGCTGGAGGAGCGAGCGAGGGAGGGAGCCATCCTGAGCACGTCCTCATGATTCCGGAAAGAGAGGAGCCTGGCGCGGCCGCCGGCCACAGGGCAGGCAGAGAGGGCCCTGCAGCCACACTGATGAGCCGCACTCCGCCAGCACTCTCGCCGGGGTCGGGAGGGAGGGCACAGGCACGAGATGGGGCGGCAGGACCCATGAGCACGGCCCCCTGCCTACTGCACACGGGAACTTGTGCAGGGCTGGTTCGGGAGGTGGCGACGCTGAAAACATCAGACACTCGTCCCAGCTTCTAAAGTCAATAGGCTGTTTGCCACCCCCCGCAGTCACTGTGCTTTGCAGCTGGTGGGCAGAGCGTACCCCACAGTGGGTAGGTCTGCGGTTCACAGTGCCGTCCCAGTCCCCCGTTTTCTTCCTGCCCCCCCTAAGGATGGGGGTGTCGGGATTCTCTGCTCTCGCCGTGGAACTGTCCATTTATCCGGTCAGTTCTGTCCACGTCTCCGTCACAGACTCTGACAACCTCACCCCGGGCAGTGCCTGCTCACTGCTCAATGTTTCTGTGGAGGGACAAGGCGTGGAGCTGTCCAGCAGCCACAGTGAGCACGGGTCCCCTCTGGACACAGTGCCCTCCTGCATTCCAGCAGGATGCCCGCCGTCATGAAGGGGAAGCCTGGCCCCCTGGGGACCGCAGGGCCCGAGAGGCAGACTGAAGGCCCCGTCGGTGACCGCTGCAGCCCCACAGCAAGAGCCTTGGGGCTGGGCGCTCAGGGCGGAGCCAGGCAGGCATCGATGCTGCCCAGCCTGCCTCCTTCATTCCCTATCTTGTTTCCAAAACCCTCCCAACTCCTCAGTCACGTATTTCGTTGAGGAACTTTGGAAAATGTGGAAAAGCACAAAGACTAAAAGGGTCTGTGGCCCCATCTCCCGTGGCTGGCGTTCCTCACACTCCCGCAGAGTCTGATTCGGGTGAGTGTTTTATCCGTGGCAGCTGCCGCCTGCCATCCCCTCATGTCACACTGTCATTCAGGGTCGTGCCTACAAATACCAGCACCTCCTACCCTGGGAAGCCTCTTAGGTAACTTCATGCCACCAGCTGACTCACCTGCAGTCTCCACCCTCCACGACCGTCCCTCCAACACCCTCAATGAGATGAAAACAGGTGTTTTGCTCCGTTGATGAGCATATGATAGTTCAAGGTTGTGGGTTTCCACATCTTTGTCATCGACGCCTGCCTTCCAACTTAGTAACCTGAGCCCTACTGAGTGGTTTTAAAGTTTAAAAAGCAGCAAAATGCTTCATTTTAAAATAAAATCTTCCATGACACCCTGAAATGTGAGATAAACAAGACTAAGCTCTCCCAGCTGAGGTGGGGGGGCGCAGCTTGTGCACAGCCAGTCCCATGTGGCCTTCTCACCACCCCCCCGCCCCCACCCCACCCCCGCACTGTGGTGCCAGCCCCCAGGAAGCTGGGACAGGCCTCGAGGTTGTTGGGCGAAAGCACATGTCGCCTTGCTCAGAAGGCTCTTGTAGATGCTCACCGCCAACACTGCCACCAAAATCAAGAACGGGCTACTCTGGATTCAGGCGAGCCACCCCAGGTGAGACCCAGGTCACCATTCCCAGGATGCTGGCAGGCCATCCCAGAGGCGACCTTAGTTAAGGACCCCTGGGCCACTCCCCAGGCCCCAAGGTGGACACACTGACAAAGCAGACAGCTTTTTCCAAGACCACAGAGCAAGAAACTTCACTTCCACCTACCTTCTCCCCCGTGGGGTCTCCGTACTCCCTGAGAGAAACACAAAGGGGAAAACCTTCCTCTTGACAAGGCCGCTCCTTCCTTCCCATTTCCTGCAAGGCTGCCGGAGCCCGCTTGGCCCTACTTCCGTCTGGGCCCCCGCTGGGCCGTCCCTCTAACAGTGCCCCACTCCCAGGCACTGGGCCTCCTCAGCAGGTCGGGCGCGGCCCGGACACCAGCTCCCCACGCCCGGGCCACGCAGCCCGACTGCTGGGCCCGTCACATCCGGACCGTTGGCCAGAACAAAAACACCTGAGCTGTGCTGCTGCCAGTGAAGCGCTTGGTGGACCGCCTCCAGAAAATGGATCTACGACCAGGAAAACAGTGTCGCTCTTCTCCTTTTGGTGGGTTAACTGGACACAGAAGCTCAAGGGCTGGGCCTGCTCAGTACAGACATTGGAAGGGAACTTTCCCTCCGCACTGGAAACAGGCGTGGCGCTGGGCCTGTTTTGGGCAGCCCCACCGCGTGGTCCGACTCCACGGGTAGCGCCCTCCCACCGCTCGTGGGGTCACAGGTGGTCTCAGCACGGGCTCTTAGGGAGGGGACACTCACCAAATCACGAGACATTATGTGTGACTCACAAGCCATCCCTGTGGCTCCCGTAGTTAGCTGCCAAAGACCAAACATTACCTACGGGTAGACCAAACACCTGGACTGAGCTGGCCAGGTAACAAAACCAAGCCTTAGAGCCACTAAGGGGGCGGTAAGGCCTCGTTCACATCAGGGTTTCACCGCCTACTCTGCTCCTGCAGGCTGAATGCCGTGCATGGCGGGTGGGGACCTGCAGAGGCCAACACAGCAGGTGACAAGACTCACCACCCCCAACCTGCTGGGTCACACACAAGTGCCTTTCTGCACTTATCCATGAACCACACTGGTCTTTTCATCACATTTGATAACAAGGCTTGTAAAGCTTCCCACCTGCATAGCTAGTGTGGGCTCAGACTCCTGACACCGCTGTCGCCAGGTGCTCCGCCTCACATGCCAGCAGAATCACACACCTGGGCTCCTTTATTCTTAAAGTGGAGCCACACACACACACACGTGAGATGTCACAGAAAATCGGCGTGTACATCACCACCCTCCCTGGGTTCTTTTTGGGATCAAGAGCCTTTTCCCGGGCTCCAGAGTATGTCAGTTGGGAAAGCAGTTCCAACTCTTTCCAGAGTGACAGAGTGTGACATCACTGCGATCGCTCAGAAGGGAGCGGTGCAGCCCAAAGCCCCTCACCTGGACCAGGGACAGCCCCACAGAGAGGCACCCGACATCCCAAGAGCCGCTCACCAGCACCCTGTGAAGGACAAGATCAACACTCTCTACCCGACAAATGAGCCTCGGCCATTAGATGGCACTGACCTGTTCCCGAGCGGGAGATGGATTTAACAGGATATACGGAAATGTGCTCAGATTTGTGGCGTTCTGTTTACTCACCCTTAGTCTAATCTGTGTCTTTGCAGATACGCCTGTGCAGACCCCTTGCCGCTGGGCTACTAACCAATTCAGCTGTAATGGGGAAGCATCCTGTTCCCAGGAAGCTTCAGACGGGAGAAATGAAGTTCAGAGCATTTCACCTCAACTGTGCCTCTCTGGCAGGTTGACTGTTCTGAGTTCAGTGCAATCTGAGAAAACAGTAGGTGCACAGAGGGCCCTCTGACCTTTTTCTTCCTGAAACGAGGCGATGAGGTGCCCTCCTGGACCAGACGGAGCGGAAACACATCCATTAGCAGGGATGAGGCATGAGGATCGTCCCAAACCAACTTTGTGAGACAAACCCTTATCTCCTTCCACAATCTACCACCACCGGAGGCCCTGGGTCTCCTTTGCTCATCATGGTAAAGGTATAAAAGCTCACTGCTCTGGTCACCTCCCCAGGTCTCAGTTCTCCTGTGCACGGAAAAGGTGAATAAACTTGCATGCTCTTCAGTTAAACTGTCTCATGCTGCTTTAATTCTGGGGACCCAAGCAGGGAGGAGGGGTTTTTGCTCTCCAGTCACTGTCTTTCTGGATGCACTCTGACCTTGCTGGGGTCACACTGCAGACCCCGGGATTACTCTCAAATTCAAGCCCATGAGGAACGCGCAAAATTCTGTCCTCTGCTCCTTAGACGCTCGAGCAGATTAGGATGATTAGCACCTTATTATTAAGTCCCAAAACAAGTGTACCATGCCAGGGAAGGTACAAAACCCAACCCTCCGACACCCAGGAACGATATCCCAGGAGAACACTGGACAAGAAAGGAGAGGCGCCCCGGGGCGCGCCTAGGTGGAGCCGTCGCCCGCCGGAAAAGGAGTCACGGTGACTTCCGGTCCCGCCGGAGTACTTCTTCCAGGGAAACCTGAGCAGCCAGCTTTACGCCCGGAGGCGGCAGGAGGAGGGGCGGGCCCGCTTCGTCGGCTGGGCGTGCCGGCCGCCCCGCCCGAGGAGCTGCCTGCGGGCTGACGAGGAGACAGCCGCCAGAGGTGGTGTCTGCGCGCCGGGGGCGGCTCCTCCCACTCCGGGGCGAGGCTGGCCGCCGCGCATGCGTAGGTGGTGGCCCCGGGCTGCTTTCCGGCCGCGGGAAGGCGGAAGCACAGGACCTGCCAGGTTTCCGGCTGCCGGGGTGCGGCGAGGTGGGTGCGCGATGGAGGGGCGAGCGGCGGCAGGAGGCGACCCGGACGGGCCCCGGGAGCGGCGGGGCCCTGGCGACACTGCGAGGCCGCAGCAGAACCACCAGGCGCGGCCTCAGCCCGCGGTGGACCGGCTGCCCAAGCAGTCGTACTGGCTGGACCTCTGGCTGTTCGTGCTGGTGGACCTGGTGTTGTTCCTGTTCGTGTACCTGTGGCCGTGGTGAGAGCTGCGAGCGCGGGGCGGCGGGGTCGCAGGCTGCAGAGAGCAGGTGCTTCCCGGGCACCTGGGCGGGGCTCTGGGAACAGGTATGCGGGAAGCGGGGCTTCTTCCTCTGTCGGATGTTTTGGAATGGAACAGCCGGGTTTGGGCTCCTCGCTGCTGCAGACAGGAAGGACCACGACAGGTGTCTAGCTTCTTGGAGCTTTTGTCATTACCACGGGGGACCCGGGTAGCCAGGTAGCGAGGACTGCAGTAACTTATCCGCAGGTGTCTCAGGCCCCAGCTGCAATTTCCCAGGGTTGCCATTTCAGTGGACGTAGCTTCAGCCTGGTTCCCACCCACCCACCCGTCTGGAACACCAGCGGACTCATCGCGCAGCTCTGCAGGTTCCACTCGCAAATCCGTGTTCCCTGTTCTCATTGTCATGCACTCTGGAGACAGTTCTGGCAGCAGCAAAGGGCCAGGGCCTCGAGAGGCAGCCTGAGAGGCAGACAAACTGGGGGACAGGTGGGGACAAGTTGGGACAGAAGCAGGGAGCCGAGGAGGCGCCTGTGGAAGAAAAGCTTAGGGCTCCTTAGACAGGAAAAGGCTCCTTGGGCTTTGGAATGGATCACGCCTGCCAATCCGCACTCTTGATAGGCAATCGCAGCTTCTTTCTCTACCTTCGCCCAGGTCTTGGCACAGATTGGAGCGTAAGCTCCTATCTGAGACCCCCTTTGTCTGACTTCTCGGATCTGTGCCAGGTTAGGAGGCAGAGGGGTGAGTGGGAGAGTCAGGCATTTGTAAGAGGAGTTTCCACGCTTCTCTCCCTCCCCTCTTTTTTTATAGAGATACCTCAAATATAGTGTTGGGGTTTTTTTTAATTACCTGGATTTTCAGCTCTGGGTAGAAAACACAAGGCTTTCGATGAATAGTTCAGGCTATTTTCTGCTCTTATTAATATGTCAGTGATTAGGACTAGGCAAGTGACTAAGGCAGGTGATTTCGGAAGTTGATATAAAGCATTATTATGGGAAGGAAGGAAATACTGTTGACAAACATTCATTTTTTACAGACGGTTTGCCTGACATCCACATTAAGATGTTGGCTCCTGGACTGGATCCTGAAAATGACCCACTTCTTGAACAAAGAAGACAGACAGGATTGTGCGGCAGGATTTCAAACTCTAAGGGACCTTCCTCTTGTCTTACACATTTGTTACTCATTCGGGGACTCTATTAAATGGGTAATGAATGATTCATAGCTAAGTTCTTAAAATTAGACTCTGATTCATGTTTGAAAATGTTTTCAAGCATCTGATGGCTTTACAGAAGCTGAATTAAAATACTTATACAGAAAAGTTTAGTGCATTAAGAACTACAGTCATGTCTTTTAACATTGTAAGGGTTGGCCAGGGTTTAGCATGATGCAGATAATCTGGTGAATTAATGAGGTGAAGTATCTCAAAATAAATAACTCAGAAGTGAGAGAAGGATTTTGAGAAAAGGTGAAAGCGGTACAGAAGATGCAGGTCCAAGAAGCACCAGCTGTGCCTGGGCCTCCAGTGTGGCTGCCGGACCCACGGGTCTCCAGGAGGGTGGACAGCGCCCCCAGGTGGAAGGCTGGAGTGCAGGTCTTCCCACCCTACTTCTCCCTCATCCTTTTAAGCTCTTGAACTCCCTCAGAGAGGATGGTGTGCTTCAAAGCCATGTTTTATTATTAGGCTTGCACCAAAACACATTTATTTTTATAATTTCTGAAACTTACTTAACTAGGGTATTTCAGCAAAGTCAGCATATTTACTCACTGAACAAATATCTGGGCTCTTAGTATGGGCACTTAGGGTCATAGTGAAACCTGGGACTGATTGTGGAGGATTTTATCTGTTGACCCCAAGGTTGACAAAGGCAGGAGCACCCAGAGGAACGGAGCTGGGGGTCCCTGACACTGTGTGAACAGCTGTCCTGCTGCCTGCTAGTAAGTGTGGTGTCCAGTAAACCCTTCTTGTACAGCTCAGTGTGGTCTGGCGTGCACTTGAGGTGGTGGCAGGACTCACAGTCCTGTAGCCTGATGTTAAGTCGCACACACAGACTTACAGCATTTCACCCTTCTGAGCCTAAAATCTGCCCCCGACCACAAGGACAGAATTCTGAGCATTTCCAATGCAGGGGAGGTGGCGAACCTTCTGGCTAAGGCGTGCCTGTAAACAGCGAACAGAACTGGTGGCCGTGCGAGGGCGAGTCTGGCCTCCTGATGTTGAACAGGAAATTGCCACCCACCAAACTGCCACTTCAGGCCAGGCGGCTGCCACAGGCCCTGCCCTGGCACCCTGCCAGCTTTTACCTTTCCACACTGATGAACTGACAAGAGGTGACAAACTTGCTAGGACAAAAACAAAGATGTCAGAAGAGTGAACAGCAGTGTGATTTTAATCTGGTAAATTTCACGAAAGAAAGGCTGTTTTAATAACCGTTTGCAATGAACTGGCTGATTAGGAGCTGTGAGGAAGCCTGTAGGGGTCTGTTAACCTGAAAATGTTAGGACGCAAGGTGCTCCACACACCCAGTCCCTAGGCGTCATGGGACAGCATTTGGAGTCCCCAGGGTATTCAGGGACAGGGAGGCATGGGATGTAGAGAAAGCTGCGGGGTAAGGGTCCTCAAACTAAGGCTTAAGGGCCAACGGCCTCTTTTTATAAGGCCTGTGAGCAAAGAAGTGATTTAAAATCTTAAAAGGACTGAAAAGAATCAAGACCACTCAGAGAGGTAAAAATTATGCGCAGCCTCAAGTTTCCACGGCGGCGCTCCCCGGGACCTGTGTGTGCTCCTGCAGCATGTGCTCCGGGCCGTCTGCTGGAGATGCCGTGACCCGCAGGCCTGTGCTGCTCCCCATTTCACCTCTGACGGAGGCTGGGCCAGTCCCCGCGGGAGCCCTGCTCTGCACCCCACTAGGAAAACGCCACACCGTCAGAGACGGTCCCCACACTCTGGGCTTGCGACTGACTGGCATTTCTCATAAAACGCACGCCACACGGGGGAGAGGAAGCCACTGCTGATGAATGCCAAGAAAAGTCCAACCACATCAACTCAAAGATTGGTTTATCAAAAAAAAAAAAAATCTGAGAAACTGATTCCACATGAAAATAGAAGTCATCTGGGAGACTAGTACAGTATCTTGAACATTACAATTGGTGGCATTATTTCAAAGATTATCACAATAAGCTTGTAACCAGAAGAAAACACCTGTAAAAATAAACAAGCACAATAAAAATGAAAGTTTACATGTGAATTGTTAGTTACTCAATGTGCATTCCAACTGCATTTGGAGTGTTGATCAGCACAGAACGAGTGGCTGCTGTCTGTCTGTCCGCACTATGACGTGACTCAGGAGGCCTCCACGGGACAGGGCTTTAGAAAGAGCCCAAACGGGACGTTTCTGGTTGATGTCTGCAGTTCAGTTGTGAGCGGAAAATACAAATGTATGAGATTGCTGTTAAATATCAAATTATTTAACTATTTCAAATAATACATTTCAACTGGACAGCCTGACAAAATAAAAAAGTCTTCAAAAGCTATTAAAAATACTTGAAGCCCATTTTCTAGTATTTTACGATGTTATAAAAGCAATATTTATATATGCTGATATTTCAAATACTATTTTACAAAGTTTACAGTATTTACAAATGTTCCATACTAAAAGTTATGTTAAAAAATAAGCTTTCTTAAAAGATAAAATTTAATTGGGTTGATTCAAGTAATTCTAAATTCAGAGAAAGTGATCATCGCTGCTGTAGTTAGAAAAGGCTACTTAAAACTTCTCTTGATGGAAGACAACTTTGACCAAGATTTCGGAACTGGGTGAAGTTAGATTTTTATAAGTAATTCCGTTCTATTTGTCTAGAAGTATGTTTAGTCATTTACACTTAGGAATATTTAACAATTTGCGGAACTGGCCAAAACATTAACTTTAGTAGCTTGTTTATAGAATTATCAAATTATTTCTATAGACTTTATCCACTGACAAATGCAAGGGAAATTTTAATTCTGTAATTCTTAGTTCTCTGGAGTGGGCGAGATAAAACCAGGCTGAGCCACGGCTAGTTTACCAGCGCACGACAGCACAGAATGCCAACGAATGAAATAAGGCAGCTGAAGTAACATGCCACCCTTGTCAGGTCACCATCACGCCAGGAAATCCTTGTTTTATGTAAATGGAGAGCCCTCCCCTGCCCAGCCGTGAGAGGGGAATGGCATTTCATCAACACTGCACCCTCTCCTGTAAGGCAGAGATTTTATCTGGGAACCGGGAGGTGCACAGGGCGGGCTGACCCCAGCAGCAGGGAGGGGCCCGCAGGGGACGCTGGTGGCCCCAGCGGGGCTCCCAGGCCCAAGGCAGCGGTTAACCCCGAACACTGGGTGCTGACCACCCAAAGTAAACCAGACCAAAGTGAAAACTGTTCACATAAACTCAGAAAACTGTGACATGACCAATGGACTGAAGCACTTTAACCGCCTACAGCGAACGGGGCAGAAGTGCTGTGTGCGGACTCGCACACCAAGGCCTCGCGCTGCCCACCACCGTCCGCAGGCGGGCGTTCTGGGAGCAGAGTCGGTGTCTCCGATTCAGAGCTCGAGAACGGGATTTAAAAATTTCTTTATCATTAAGGCTTCTTCGCCCCGACGCCCTCGGCTCCACAGGCCGCGGTTTCCTAAGACGCCCAACGCCAGGAAGCAGCAGGCCAGGCGTCTCCGCAGGGCAAGCGCTGCTTCCCACCGCGCCCCCGCCTTCCCCAGGTGGCGTCTTCCCACCTACACACACGTGCTGGTTCGGCTAATCCTTAGGGGGCTACTAACCACAGAATAAAGCAGCGACTTCGATTCTCGTTCTACTGCAGCTGACGGCCGGTGACCCCGCGCCCCCTGGTGTTCAGCTTCTCGAGGCATGCCAAGACTACACGAAGGGGCTTCTAGGATACTCGGAGAAGTATTCAAGTATCTGTAGAATACTCTGAAACTGCCAGGGTGCCGCCTGTCCCACTGGTTGGGTCAGTCCGTTCCTGTGCTGCCCTTAGGGCCCGAGAGCATCCTCACCGGTCCCCTCTCTGCTGGGCGGAGCAGCGCGCTCCGGGATGGCTGGTGGCGTGGCTGCCAGGCCTCCTTGTCCTGGAGCCGCTATGGCCTCGGCCGCGCCGCAGAGCTTGGGCCGCTGGTGGTACTTCAGCCGGTAGGTGTCAGTCATGCAGCTGTCCACGGAGAAGTAGGTGGTCATTGACACCGGCTCGCTGGGGCAGCTGGGCCCGGCAGCCACTCCTGGCTGGCTCCTCGCAGGGACAGGGGGCCCCGCGTTGGGCCGGGCAGCCCTGGCCCCGGGGCTGGACGGGCGGCCCCACGTGGCGCCCACAGGCCCCGGGGGTCGGCCGTCCCTCGTGCACGTCCGCACGCCGGGGCCCATCTCCGGGGCCAGGCCTGCACCAGGCTGCGGGGGACCGGGAGAACGGGCTCTGCATGGGTCGGGAAGTCTGGCCTCGTCCTTCCCCGATGGAGGCACACTGGGGACCGCATACTTTTTTGGTGGCAGAGGGGGCGGTGGACTCTGGTAGAGGAGCTTTGGCATCGGAGCGGCGTCAGGCCTGCAGTTGGCCAGGACCCCGTGGGCAGGGCCTTCCGGAGGACAAGACTCCCAGGGACACAGAACTGCAGGACAAGGCTGCAGTGCAGTGGGCAGCTGGGCAAGGGGGGCAGCGTCTTCCTTTAGCCCAGCAGCGGTCCTCCCTGGTGGGACAGCGGCGTCACCCCTTCTCCTCCTAGAAGCAGGAAGGTCCTCGGTGTGAGAGAGGAAGCCAGTGTCCTCAGAGTCCCCTGCGCTTGGCCGCCCAGCACCCGTGCCGTTGCCGTCCAGTTGCCGCTGCTCCTCCGGGCGGGCAGCGTGCTCCAGGGCCACACGGGCCTTGCGAGTCTGTGGGCTGGACCAAGGGGGCAGCTTCCCGCTGGCATCCCGCACCGGTGACCTGGAATATGGAAGCAGACGGAGCTGCAACATGACACAAAATTGCAGGGAAGGCAGACCTCCGTCCTCTGATTTAACCCCCAATACGCGGCGTACAGGGCTTTTGTAACGTAACAAAAATGGGAGAAATTGGAACCATTTTCATTTCACACTCTCCGCCTCTAAAACCTCTCTGGCAGAATACGTGGGCACTTGCCAGAAACACCTGTCACTACTAAAATCAAACTTCTGATAACTAGAAGTGTGATTAAAAAAACGATTTCAATTTACAAACCCTGAAATTCCACTTATCTGAGGTACATGTAGCACAGACTCAGAAAGACGTTACAAGCAAACACGTCAACACCCTAAAACACTTCCCAAGGGACAGTGAAGTGCCGTCAGAGAGGCGTTTGAATTCTGACACATAAGGATGACACAATTTTAAAAATTTAGTTATTCAAAATTGCGTCCATTCAGGTAGTAAGTGACTTTGACACTGAAGACAAATAGTCTCGCGTTGCGAGTTATCTCCCCGTGGCCGGCAAAGCTACGCTCGGGTTTCGGCTCCACTGCTCTGGGCAAACCGCCTGATCTGAGCCCCCGTTTTCTCTTTCTGTAAAACACCCTCTGCTTCCCAAAACTCCGTGAGGCCCATGGGCCAGCCTCCTGCGAACGGCCCAGGTAACGCCGGCCCCGAGTACTCAGACCCACTGCTCAGAGGGGCAGCGGTATTTCCGCCTTTCCGCTAAACGAAGAGGCCCCCATGAGGTGCATTGAGGAGGAGAAGAACGGCCCCGCCCATCCTCCATTACCCTTTCCCCAGAGGGTTTTTCATCTGCAGACGTGACTCTGGGTGGCCCTCCTGAGACTGGTGACAGTCCACCGCCAGGCTCTTGAACTCTTTTCTAAAGCCTACAGGAGGAAGTGAGAAAGACAAAATTATTTACATTCTTCCAATTAACAAACAAAAATGAATTCTGCAAGACTCAGCTCAATAAAACCTCTTTTATAAAACCTGTTTCCCCAACTAATCATCACTTTGGAAGTGTCAGCAGTGTGCGAATAACGCCGTCCCCGCAGGCGGCAGGGACCTGGGTCCCTTCTGTGCAGGGCCCACTGAGAGGAGACAGAGGTGTGGGGGTGCGGGCCCTGCGCTGAGGACGGCTGGCTCGGCGAAGGTCTGGAGTCACTGCCGATGGGCGGGGAGCTCGGAGGAAGCCCCCCCACCTTTCCCCTCCAACATCCCCCTCCCACAGTGAGAACGAGATGGCCTTATCCATTTCACGGGCCTCCAGGGAGGCCAGGAGCATCGCCTGAATTAAAATGAGTGGGCATGTGTCACCACCTGATTAAGCATTGAACACCACTTTTACTCAAAAAGATGACAGCCCTGTTTATTCAGACTTGGTCGTTTGGCAGAAATTCTCCTTAAAACGAGAGCAGTGAACATCCGACCCCGAGAGAACAGCTGGCAGTGTTGACTGCCAGTGATGAGACTCCAGCCTTCAGGTGGAAGTAAGAATGTCGGAAAAGTGGTACCCACCACCACGAGTTTTGCAGCTTCCCAAGAACTGTAAAGACTTTGGCTAGTATCTGCGGTGACACTAACAAACATAAGATGGAAGTGCCCACGACTGACAGTACAGGGACGTCACGAAGTCAGGCATGACCGAGGTCAGTCGTTCTTCAAACGGACAAATAAATTGTTAGAAGGTTAGGTCTGAATGCTGAGCGCAGCACGTGTTGACAGACATGAGTGTGCAACGAAAGGTCTCCGAGGTCGTCACTTTCAACAGCACAGTGATCTGTGGTCAGGAGTTTGCAAACCCCCCGTCCTTGCCAATGGAAAACCAGCTGTCTCCCCAAAACCCGCCAGGGCGAGTCTGTGAGACCACCCCCTTTCCGTTCCCCAGAAAGGCAGATGGCTGAGCGCCGCACACACTGGGAGGTGACCGCAGTCTCGGGGAGCCAGGGCTGTGTCCCCACCTGGAGGCCCCTGCGCCAGAGCCGCTAACACACAAGGTCGCCGACAGCATTTCCGTCCGACGAGGCGAGACCCCGGTTCGACCATCAGGCACCTGGTGCACCGCCATGTGCCGATGCCCACAGAGAACCACGGCATCCACGCGTGCGCCTGCACTTTCGGGTGGCTGCCCCCACTCTGCCCAATGCCAACACGTCTCTCCGGGCCCCCCGATTCCAGGCGGCCTGGCTGTCGTGTGCTCATCTCGGTCCCCTCACCTTCTCACATGACCAGACCGAGGGACTGAAGACTGAAGAAAACACCACTGAAGGTTTTCAAGCAGCGACCTTATCTTTCAAACAACAGGGAACTCGATGGCAGATACCTTTTCATCCCTAAGTTGATCTTCTGGGGACGTTTTCAAAAACTGCCCCGTCACTCGAAATCCACGTGAAATCACAGGTGACCAAAACCCCTAAATATCCCCCAGCCAAAAAGGCCGAGGTCTGATTTTGCCCAGGCTCTGCAAATCGAATCTGGACGCAATCTCCAAGGCAGACCCGTGGGACGCGCAGACCGTGGGACGCTGTCTGTGCACTGTGGCTCGTACAGTGACGGCAGAAACTGCAGCGGCATCACGAGGGAGCCACAGGGCTCCTCACACGTGCTCTCACCGGGCTCGGCAGGCGAGCGCCGTGCTGCGCCGCAGCTTCCCGGGGGGCTGCCGCGGCTCCCAGCACACGGGGGACTCGGGGAAAGTCTGCAGAGTGAAAAAGCAGCCGCGGGAGAGACACGCCCACCCCGCCCGTCCACCCCGCCCCCAGCCCAGGCACCGGGACCAGGTGAGTGCAAGCAGAGGCCAGGTCTCCTCGACCTCCGCACCCGTCCCAGGTCTCTGCAGGGCCCTTCTAACCCGACCTTACAAACAAGAGGTGCAGAACGCATCCCAGAGTCTCCGTTGCTGGTAAGCTTAACACACTGCCTGAGGCTTGAAAACTAAGCCCCTTTCTTGACAGTTACTTTATGATTTAAAAAAAAAAAAAGTACTGTCAAAAAGAAGCTCGATGATGTTTCCATCTTTACTGAAAATTTGTAAGTTACATTATAATTTTCCACCCACTCTGATTTCACTTCAGAATGTTTTACTTTTTAACTTAGTCATTACTTTCAAGTTTCAAGTTTCCTATACTCACACACTTGATTAAAAAAAAATACTAATCCGCCCTGGCTGGTGTAGCTCAGTGGACTGAGTGCAGGCCTGTGAACCAGAGGATCACAGCTCGATTCCCATTCAGGGCACATGCCTGGGTCCCAGACCAGTTCCCAGCAGGGGAACTGCTGGGGACGCAGGGGACGCATGAGAAGCAACCACACATCGATATTTCTCTCCCTCTCTCCTTCCCTTCCCCTCTAAAGATAAATAAAAATCTTAAAAAAAAAATACTAATCCTTCCAGCTCTCACTCTTGTGAGAGCATCCACCCCGCGGGCAGCAGGGGGCAGCAGCGGCTCAGTAGCTGTGTCTGCAGTTTCAGTCTTGCTAAGGCAGGCATGCGACCAAATGGCCTGACTTCAGGATTCCAACTCACTTAAAAATAGACCTGTTATTTTCCTCTTCTGCTGACACAGACAGCCGTGTGTCTTTACTGGGAATTCTGGCTCCAGGCTCCTTGCAAATCTAAAATAGGCCGATTTTAACACCTGGCACAGAGCCGCCGCAATGTCAAACCAGAAGCTTTAATTAATAATCGTGCTAATTTTGATTCTGTACGAAAACACCTAAAGCCCAGGAGTCTAGAAATCAAACTTCCGCTGAACAGGCGGCCTGGGTTTGAAACAGACTCTGTGTGGCAATGACACGAAACAGCTGATGGGGGCCGAGCCACCGGGCGCAGGGGGACTGTGGGACACCCGGCCACAGTTAGGGAGCCCAGGGCAGGAATGTGACTGGTGGTCAGGTTAGGAAAGTCAGACACTCCAATAAGATCTGAATACTCCAGAAAAATCACAAAACTGTTATTGGATAAATACTTCTGGCTACATTCCCCCCCCCATGAAAAGGAGCAGGTACCTTACTAATGCTCCGAGGTCACTGAACTCTGGAGAGTACAGAGTAACGAGACAGGAATCAGCAACTTCTTTTCTCACTGGAACTGTAACTTGAAGAAACACAAATAATGCCATTTGCTACAAATGAAATTTCAGTGCTGGAAGTGCATGGTTTTGAAACATACATGGATAAACATCCAGGTGGTGTTGGACAGAGAAGAAACTGTGAGTAAACACACCACCTCCGAACAGTCCATGCCACTCGGAGAGCACATTACGTGTGCAAAGGAACAAACCCACCATTAAAAGTACTTCTTTCTCTAGACACACTTTATAATGTATTTGTTTTAAATGAATACACTCTGCAGTTTCAAAAACCACCTTAGAGAAAATAATCACTTAGGCAGGTGCACAAACCCCTTCAATAACATTTTTTCACTCACTAACCCCGGGAGTTCACAACACTAATGGTGTCTCTCTCACGTCACAAAGTGGAGGCTTAGATGCAGACTTTTCTGTAGGAAGGATTCCAGGGCGTTAGCAGGTTTTTGAGCACCGATGAGGTTCCACCACTCTTGACATCTCCAAGGTCTGGAGATCCAAGGTCCTCAGCTGGCACTGACCTGCCCTCTCCCAGGACCTGAGACCAGGACGAGCAGAGGTGCCGAGGCCAAGGGCAGGGATTCTGAGAGCCCTGACAGCCCCTCTGTGCTGTGTTGTGTGTGATGTGCACTGAGGTGGGCAGGTGACCTCGGCTTCTAGGGGGAGGCCACCAGGGGTGGAGGTCTTCAAGTGCCCCCGGAGCTCCCACCAGGGCGGGGGCCTGCCGCCCTCCCTCTCCCCCGGAGACCTGCTCCTCAGTCAGCACCCGACCTCACCCTGGGGACGGACCTGCAGGTGAGACCCAGTTCCCGAGTCCTTTTTCTCTCCAGGCACCGCCCCCGGCTTGTTGCTTCAGGGGCCTGTGCAGACCCTGCTAAACCCACTTCTTCACTTCTCTTCTATTTCCTTTCTGCTCCGCTGCAAAGAACTTTTTACTTTTAAGTAACTTCGGAAAGTTCGGAGAAGCCGAAGACTGACGCTAACACAAAGAAACCCCGCGTGACCTTCACGGAGACTCACCCCCGTGAGCGTCTGCCCCGGGTCTCCGGGCAGTGAGTGTTTATCCGAGGGTCCGGCGCCGGCAACGCAGCCTCTGCTTCGAGGCACTGACTCGCCCCCCACTCCTGCTGTGGCTGCCAGCGGCCCCTCCTGGGGCTTCCGCTGCCTCGACCTGCCTCTGAACCCAACCGGCAAGGCCCGCTCCCGGCCCCGCCTTCCCAACCTGCACCTCAGTCCCGGAGGCCCCACCTCCTGCCTCTCCCCCGCCCCCGCCCCCGCCCCGAGGCACCCGTGTCCTCCCGGCTCCCCAGCCACTCCTCATGCCCCCAGCGTGGCTCCTCCTCTCCATCCCAGGCTCCCCTCTGTCCACACAAACCCCACGTTCCTTCCTGTCTAAACCGGGAACCCTCGGTTTCCTGAGTGACGTGCTGCGTGTCTTTGTCACTCAATCCCCACACTCAGGGATGACTTCTAAGCCACCCTCTCTCCCGAGTGCTAGACCTTCCCTCACGACTGTCCCTAAGCCCACCGACCAGGCTGGGGAGGGGAGCGTGCACACGCCACAGAGCGGGGCAGTCACAGAGCAGAGACCAGAGAACTGGGGGGGCTCTGGCGGTTACTGGCAGCAAATGGTCTGAGCAAATGGGGGTTTCGTAGTGAAGTGAAAGTGCTTCACAGGAAGCTCCAGGAAGACACCACGTCCCACCCACCAGGGCGGCGACAACCAAGAAGGACCAGGCAGACCGCGTGCAGGGGAAGTGGGGAGGCTGCCCCCCAACACCGGGCGCTACGGGACCCGGCTCGGCTGCTGGGGCAGCCGGCCGCTCAGGGAGTTCACTCGGAGGGAGCACAGGGCGCGGCCACTGCGCCCCAGGTCCGGTCTCTGAAGAACTGACGCAGGGCTCTCAGACAGCTGTCTGCCGAGTCCCCAAGGGCCAAGGGTGGACGTGCCCCGCTGTCCAGCAACAGATGGACAGGTGGGCGAGGCACACGGCGTCACGTGATGGAGGCCTGGCAGCCTGGACCAGGAGGAGTGGGAACACGGGCTGCCATGCGGGAGGACTTTGGAGATGCTGTGCTCAGTGAAGTGAGCTGGCCGTACAAACACTGTCCTTCCTTGCCACTTACCTGAGGTCCCGGGGCCGCAGCGTCCAGAGACCAGCAGGGCGGGGGCAGTGAGTGTCTAACGGGACAGAGCTCCGAGAGAGAAGGGGGAGGAGCCTGGAGACAGCAGTGGTGACGGCGCCAGGTCACTCACAGACTATCGGCACGGCCGGTGCGCGTGCCTGTCACCACAATCAGGTCGCTCAGGAGGCCTCGACCCCGCTCTCCCTCAGTAGGAGCCCTCCCCACCACGCTCCCCTGCCACACACTCTGGCCACCAAACCCAGGGGCCGGGTGTCCCCTCTCGGGAAGCCAGACCTGATTTGTGCACAGCCGTGGACCTGCGGTCATTGCCCAGCTGGCCGCTGACAGGACACTGCCGGCCTAGGCCGCCACCCCCTGCCGCTTCCGGTAGTGCGGGCAGACCGGACCCCGCCAGATTCCCAAACAGGCGGGACTTTTCACGGGGAGGAAGGCTATTTCCTTAATAACAATGTTCCCTTCTGATACCAAGCCCACACAGAAGACAAAGTAACAACACTGAACTGCGTTCAGCGTCTGCAACCTGTTCAGCGTCTGCAACCTGAACAACAGTCTCCACGAAAGACTGAGAAACAAACTGTAAAACTTTTCACGGCATTTTTATTTTGAAAAGTTAAATCCCCTCTAATCCTCTGAACTTTGAAATCTCAGCACCGCCCACTACTCCAGCCTTGGTGACCCCTCTCCCCAGGGCCCCCACAGCCCTGCCGAGCTCTGCACACACTCAGACGCCCACCGTCCTTCCCTTCTGCCTGCTTCCCTTGCTGACTTGTCACCAGTGACAAGGCCGCACCATGAGCTACTATCTCCACACTGAACGCCCTGCAGGCCACTCGCCAGGGCTCCCCCTCGTCCTTAACCTTGGGGCAGCCTTAGGACCTCCCGCTCACCCTCCAAAGCTGTCCCAGCCCGGAGGTCGGCCTCAGCCACCCGCAGGCTGCGGTGTGAAGAGCTGAGGCTGCTGGCCTCTCCCCAGCCTCCCCGCCCGCTCCACACAGTCGAAGAGGCGTCTGTGCCCACGGAGCCCCCCAGCTGGGGCCCGCACGGGAACCAGGAGGAGACAGCACGCTGACCCCCACCAGATGCACATCGAGAACGAGAAGCATCGTGAATGAGAAGCATCGTGAACGAGGAACAGGCCCGGACACTGAGGTTCTGGGGTCGTCACCACCCGTGACACCCCCGTCCCTACCTGAAAGGACCACCCTCCCCTCCCCGAGGCTCCAGGCACGAGCTCACCCTGCTTCTGCCCCCGGCACTCCCAGACCTTCGGTCCCAGGGCCGCCCGTAGCGTCTCTACCCACACCCACACCTTCCTCTTTACAGCCTTCAGGACGACGTATTCACTAGGACTTTACCTTCGAGGGGGCTTTTACTCTGGCGGGGGGACGAGTTCGCATGCTCTGCACCTTGGTCGTCTCTCTTGCTCTGGTCACTAAAAAACAGCAAAACACACGGCAGACGCGTCACTACCAGGAATTACCACTGCCGTTCGCTCCGAGGCAAAGCAAGGAAACGACGTTTGTTCACAATCACGATAAGCCACGTGCTGCTCCGGGGCTTCACGCACATTGCTCTACATCGCAGGACGGCACTCGGACATGCGGCTGTCCTCCCTTCACGGCGGGTTAAGGCCTGGAAGTCACGCCACCTGCCCGGTAATTAAAGTCCAAACCTGCCTGGTTACAGAGCCCCAACCTCCTCCCCCTGGGCCAGGCCGTCCCAGAGTGTTATGAACCTGCCCTGCCCAGGAAAAGGCTCCCTGACCATTTCGATGAAACACCAGCAGCTGGTTTTAGTAAATCTGGCTTTTTAGTGATGGAGGTGGGAGAACAGCTGATATGCAATCAAGACATTTCAGACACACTGAGAGCAGAAAGAGTAGCCAGAGCTCCCTGAGGGGCTGGCCTCTTCCGAGGCTGTCCGGGGTCACGTGTCCAGGTCACACATGGAGCATGGTGCGCTGCAGGAGTGACTGAACACCAAGCCCATCGTGGACTGCATGCTCATACATCCATGGGACAGAAAGCGTGTCTTCCCAGACCTGGACGGGGACCGTGTGAAGCCCCCGACCCCGGGCTGCCAAGTCGGGGGTGGGGTAGCTGACCCACTAGTCTGGTGACGGGAGGCAGCCGGGGGCATCGACGCTTCGAACCCTGGCGCACACACCCATTGCTTCCAGCGCTAACTCGGTGATGGGCTGCCATACTTCAAAGGCCCTAACGCGACACAGTTGGGGTTTGTGGAATCAGGAAAGAACTATTAAGAATGGAAACGTGAAATGTCAAGCAACCTGCACTATCCCAGGTTTCGTGCCTCTGAACTCAAGCTCTTTCCTACAACACCCGACCACAAACTTTGAAAATCACGCCAGATAATTAACGAGAGACCCGCCTGTTACCTGGGGGGGGCCGCACCCGCCGGGGGGCCGCTCCCGCTGCTCTCGGCGCCCGGGGAGTCCGGGTGAGTGGACCCGTTGCTGACGTGGTCGCTGCTCTCGTACCCGGACTCGGCCCTTTGCCCCTGCCACGTGTCGCCGGCGGCTCCGGTCTCTCCGAGGCCTCTGCCGCACTTGGCGCCGCTGCCCCCCGGGGAGCTCCTCCTTCCCACCTCCGGCTTCGGGTCGTCCTCGTAGATGGTCACCAAACACTTCTGCTTCGGGTCCTCGTTGGGCCACCGGTGGGGACTCTGATCTCTGCTGCATGGAGGTTTGTTGCCGACACCTGATTTACGTCTCGGACTGTGCTGCCTCCTGTCACTGTCACTAAAAACACTGTCCACATTCAGCGTTTCTCTCAGCGGTCTCCAGCCTCGGCTCCGGCTTCTGCTGCTGCTGTGACAGCCGCTCCCTCCACCCCGAGAGTCCTGGCTGCTGTCTGTGTCGTATCCGGTGACGCCCTCACCCCTGGCTCTGCCGGTCACCTTCTGTCCTGCGGCTGGAGCCTGGGGTTTACCTGAACCCGGTGTCTGCGCAGCAGTGCGACCCTGCGGGGCCGCCTGGCCTTGCCCGTGGGGTAGGCGTGGGCTGCCCCATGGCCTGACGCCATTCAGGGCAGGAGGTGACCCAGACTTGAACGGCGGGAGCTCCTCGTCCAGCAGACCTTCAAAGAGCAGCAAGTCAACAGAGACACACGTGAGCCCCAGCCAACCACCCGGCTTGGGAAGGTCGAGCAGTAAGAGGTAAGTGGTGACTGTAAGCGTTTAAATGACATCACAGCGCTTTGAGATTGAAAAGTGCTTTTTGAATCTTATGCTCAATGAGCAGCATTTATACAATGAATGCTTATAGATTGATTTTTTAAAAAATGATCTGTAAAGTAGATCACAAGACAGTTTAAAAAAACAGTATTTCATTGCACTCACTAATTATAGTCATAAAAACATTTTCTATCTCTTATGCTGGTAGAATTTCAAAGGTTTGCTGAAGCAAATCCCTGTTGAGAGTGTGAGGAAAAACTACCCGGTCACTGTGTGGGGGGCAGATGGGTCTGGGTGTCAGGAGGGCGATGGAGCCTCGGAGTTCAAGTTCAAAGCAGACCTGCCCTAACCCTGCAGCTCCCCTGAAAGAGTCTACACTATGGCCACATACACACTAAGTGCACCACGTCCACGGTGGAAGGGGCCGCTGCAGCAGAAATCTTACATCGGTACCTCCAGCCACAGCCCCAGTTAAATTCTGCCCAAAAGGAGAAGTGTGGGCACCCGCAGGGGAGATGGGCTCGCAGTGGCCAGGAAGCCAGGGGAGGTCAGGGGACCCCAGGGAGACCAGCTCCTGCCCTTCGCGCACATCACCTTCCTCACATCACCTTCCTCACTAGTTACATGCGCCAATCAAGTGAATTGGAGTTCATATTAATTACAAATTAAATAAAGCAACTTTTACTAGCTTTTAGTTAAAAAGTTAAAACACCAAAACAAAGACAAGTATTCCAGGCTAGAATTAAATGAGAATGAAGAAAAATTTACATTTATAGATTTAATAAGGGTATTAGTGAAATCATATTAAAATGTATAATACATAAACGAATACATGTAATAAGTACATTTTTAAAATGTTAAGTCGAATTAAAGTCATAAAACTTAGTTTCAAAGCCGGACTTTCGCAGCCCCTCCCCAACGGAGGCTGCAAGCCCCACCAAGCCCCCGCTCACCTGCAGGCCGACCGGGCCCGGCCCTCCGCGGGGACAGCAGGCTTCTCTGCTGCAGGGCCTTCAGGGCGCATTCTCTAGAAATGCCTTTTATTCTTTCCCTCTGATCGTCATGACCTAACTTAACTGCAAAAGAAAAACCATTCTCACAATCATAAAGCAGGTCATTTTCCTAATTGCTCAATAAAAATACAAACTGAACTGCATGAAATATTTAAGATGCTACACATTAAAAACAAAATATATACAAAAGTATACAGCAAACTCATTCTCATGTTTAATTTAAAAAGGCAACGTGGTTCATCCTGACACTGCAGATGCCCATCTTCTAAAACTGCCTGTGAGGCATCGGAGCGAGTGTCAAAGGGAAAACGAGACCTGCCACAGGAGTGCGAAGAGCCAGAGCCGTGGGGACGCGTGGCCCCGTCCCGTGTCTCCCCGGCTCCACCTCCCGGGCGAGCACGGTCACTCACCATTTCGGATCAGGAGACATGAGTCAAAAACTCGCCCGTGTTCCCATAACCTGAAATGTAGATTTCAAGAGGTCCGGTTCCAAAGTTTGTGTTCTTTAAAGTTTCTGGGCTTAAAACAAGGCATCTCTGGAAAAGCAGAGGGTGGCTTAATCCAGCGGTTTTCAACCGAGGTGCCACAAGAATGTTTAAAACACGCAACCCCTGACCACTCGGTCAGGGGCCCTGCCTCTTTCCCTGGCTGACCAACGAAAAGTGACAGCGGCCAACAACACAGCGGTGGCCTCCCGGGGCGAGCGCCCTGCCTGACCCATAGATCCACAGGCCCCGCAGCGCAGCTGTACCTTACTGGTCACGTCACATCGTAAGACTGTGTCCGGTCAGCTAATTCTTGGAACCAGAAATCCCTACATACAAATGGAGGAACCTGGCTTTTAAGAAGTCAATTTGGAGCAAAAAGGGTTGGTAATTACTATTATCATTATTTTTTTATAAATGAAAATTATATCTATTTTTTGTCAGATCGGCAAGAAATGGAACATTTTTTGTTGGGCCATGGAGTTTTAGTGGTTAGTTTATGTGTGCCACAAGATGAAAGAGGTCGAAAAGGCGCAGTCCCGCTAAAAGTTCTAAAGCATTTACTGCACTCCTCTGTTGATAACCATTAATTCCGAACCTTACCACCCTGGAAATGTGATCTCATTAACATATTTAAAAAGTCGCTTACCAAATCACCCCGGACACCCACCCAAGTGGACTGTGGGGCCCGCCTCAGGCCCGCCCTGGACTCGGCTGGCGAGAACCCCAGTGGTGGCAGGGCAGTAACAGGGGAGCTGGGTAAGAAGGAGGCCAAGGGCAAACTACCACGGCAACTCTGAACTGCTAGGGCACTCACTGACGGCCCATTTCATTTTGGCACAGCAGACAAGCCACTGAGCCCTGCTTGTCCTCTGCCGGTTGGTAAGGACACCCTGAAGGGGAGGCCACAGCATTCTGTTCTCACTGACAGTGTGGGGAACGGTCCCGACAGCCTCCACCTGCGAGGCTCAGAGAGCACGGTGCACCTCCAACCCTGGGCGAGTCACACTGCTCCGAGGACACCATAGTCTCAGGCACGCAAGGACCGAAAGACACGGTTCTGTCACCTGCCTGTCCAGTCTCCCCGCGGCCCCGCCGGGCAGCAGGTCCAGCGAGGGAGGAAGGGCTCCCAGGGACACTGTGAGAACTCATGCACGTACCTGGTCCTCTGCCACCACTGGTCTGAACGTGGCTCCGGGTGCACCAGGAGGTTCCGTCTGTTTGAAATTTCTGATTCTCTCTCTGTTTGGCCTGGTCCCCAAGTCCATTTTCTTCCCAATGTTCTGACTTATAAACTGAGGGTTTCTCACATCCTGAAAAAGAAAAACAAAAATGCATTGTCCCTTTCCTTCTCCTGGAGAAGGGATGTTTGAATCCTCTTTTCAGACATTTTTAAAGCTGAAGACAAAACTACTTAAAAACTTAGAGGACAGACACCTTCCAAGGACTTCTGCGCGCTCCGCATGCCCCCCAGCGGCCTGGCTGCTGGGGCTCCCCCTGAACTAACTCCCTGTAACTCTCCACGTTTACAGCTGGAAAAGCTGGCAGCCCGTGGTCCCCTCTGTGCTTCTGTGGCCACGGTCGGGGGTGGCTCCTGAAGGTCCTTCTGACGCCACAAATAGGGAAAAATCACAAGGATTAACTCCAGCACTGGAATCTTCCTGAAAGCCATCTTAAACGAAATTTTGAAATTACTCTCGACATTAACTTTACCCTCGGTATACTAGCATTCTTAGTGTGACTGTGACAATAGAAAAATACCGAAGTAACACAAAAGGATTACCCGTGTTTCCTGTGACGGGCCCGTGGGGGGGCCAGCTGACCACCTGCCGGAGCGCGTCCTCGGTGGACACGGCTGTGCCCTCAGGGTTGGCGTAGAACAGCAGCAGGGGTTGGAAGTGGCAACGCAGGCACTTGGACACCACGTCTTTCCACCTCGCGCCGACCTGCCCAAAGCCGTGGCGGGAAGAAAGCCCGTCACCGAGGCGTCACGCCAGGCGGACACCGTGAACCCGCACGTTGAAACTCCCACAGACGTTCCCACAGCAGCAGTCCAACGGTTTGTGGTGCTGCACGACTAACTATCTCACTTAGTAACTAAACAAGACACCTCGGAACGTTAACATCTTAAAAACCGATGGGCAGGATTATATCCTCTCTATAATCGAGACTTAGGTTGGTGAACTTTAAAAAGCTTTTCACATAGTGTTCTCGCAGACTTCCGACAAAGACTTTAAGGCAATTTAATGGGAAAATACGAACGTTGATTCCACAAATGACATTGGAGCAAAAGAATGAAAAACAAAAAGCAAGACGACCACACAGGAAGCCCAAGAACTAACTCGGAAGGGGCCGCGCGGGGGGGCCCTGGTGCTCACGGAGGGAGACAAGGGAGAGCCCGACAACTGGGGTAGGGGGGGGCGGGGGGGGGATGTAACTGTCTGACGCAGGACACCACGAAAACCAAGAAAAACACTGTGAAATGGGGTTCCTCAGAATGAATTGATACTTTGCTGCTCTATGAAAACACCACTGAGACAATGAAAAAGTGAAGCCACACACATCTAATAAAGGACCGGTGTGCAGAACACAGAATTCCTACAGCCCCTTAAGAAGACAATCCGGTCTGAAAAGCGGGCAAAACAGGAGAACAGACTTCACCAACAGAATGTTGAGAGTGGCCGGTAAGCACGGGAAAGCTACCCTGACCTCCACTAATTGCGAGGGGAATGCGGGTGAGACCCCAGAGACACTGTGCTGAGCCCCTGGGGCTGAAGAGCGCCACTCGGGGCGCCGGGGCAGGCCAGCTGCCCGGAAGGATGGAGAAAGTCCGGAAGGACGGAGAAAGTGGTAAGCCACTTTCAGGGGTTACCAAAGAGCAGCGGGGAATCACGTTTACCCCGAGACTCCTCGCACTCAGCAGTGAGTAGGCACATGGCTCTGCCCAGCTGGACGGCAGGACACAGAGGAAAAGCGAGGAGAGACACACACAGTGAGCGTGACTTTTCACACCGACTGTGCCTGGTGAAGGAAGCGGCCCCGGGAGGCCATTCTCTTAACGCCGAAGGAGGGGCAGAGACGGTCACAGGGGCCTCGGTGAGTCCTGGGGACCGGGGTGTGGAGGGGGACCGGCAGGGACATGGCACAACTCTGGGGAGATGGAAATTTTCTGTATGATTGTGGAGGTAACACAGGAGTGTACACAGCTGTCAAAACTTAAACTATATACTCAAAATGGGTGCATTTTAATGTTTATAAATCATGCCTCTATAAAGTCCACTTAAAAACAAAATAAGATCAATCGAACAAAACAAAGCATTCTAGAATGCTGGCTTTTGCAGAGAAGGAAGGGGCCTTAAAAGGTGTCTGAGGAGTTTTTCAAACTGCACATATTTAGCTGTTTACCCTCCTTCCCTGGGAGGCTGAGACACTTGCAGAACTAGAATCATTTGAAAGCAAAACAAACATAAAACTCACAAAGGTGAGCCCTGGCTGGTGTGGCTCAGTGGATTGAACACGGGCCTGTGAACCAAAGGGTCGCAGGTTCGATTCCCAGTCAGGGCACAGGCCTGGGTTAAGGGCCAGGTCCCCAGTAGGGGGCGTGAGAGAGGCAGCCACACTGTATCTCTCACACATCAATGTTCCCTCCTTTTCCTTCTCCCTCCCTTCCCCTCTCTAAAAATAGATGAATAAAATCTTTAAAAAAACCCTCACAGGGTGAGTATACCCCAGTTCCTCCTCCCAGTTTCGACAACTTAAACTGTAAACTATGTGGACGCGAGGAGGATGGCCAAGGTGTCGCCACACGCGGGCGGCAGATGGCACGTCTTGGTGAACTGCTGTAACCGCGCCCCGAGGAAGCGGAGCAGAGGGCTGGCACCACGTACACCGTGCACACACCCCCTGGCCGTGCCCGGCACAGTCTACACGGAACTACCACCGGCACACTGGGGGAGAGGCACACGGCCACACGGTCCTGGCGCGGGCCCCGGGCCCCAGCAGCGTGGGCAACCCGCCGCCCTCCTCCTGTCGCCTCCCATTTCCCCTTGTCAGAGTCCTGTGTAAGTGGAGTCACCGTGCTGGGCTGCTGACGCCTCATTCCTTCATCGGCACCATCACTGCCTTTGAGACCATCCACACGGTGGCACTGCCTGCAGCTCACTGTACGGTGAGACCACAGCGTGGCCGTCCACTCCCCTGCAGGTGGACACTCGAGGTGTCGCCAGGTGGGGCTGCCAGGATAAGCCAACACGAACGTCCGGCACGAGCTGTGTGTGCGCGTCCACGGGAGGGGAAGTGCCAGGCTGTGCGCTAAGCATCCGCCCCAGTTCAGAGGGAGCCGGCGCACTTTTCCGAAGTGACGGCTCCGTGCGGCTCCTCAGGACGCCTGTGCCCAGGGTCTGGCCGCTTCGCACCCTGCCAGGCTCTGGGAGGCCAGGCTCCCGAATTTTGGCTCTCCTGACAGGTGCGTCCCCAAGCTCACGGTGACGTGGACTAGCATTTCTCCCGGGCTCCGTCACGCCCACTGCCATCCCGAGGGCCGCTCACACCTCTTCTTCGGAGAACTGTCCAAATCTTCTGCCTATTTTTAAGTGGGTTTGTCCTTGTCCTGCTGAGCTACGTGCATATGGCCTCCGTTTGGTGTTCGCCTGGCGAACACTTCCTCCCAGTCCATGACGCACCTATCCCCGAACAGTGTCACACTGAAGGGTGGAGGTTTGGGTGACGTCCCGCTAATGAGTGACTTTGTGGTCCACGCCCCGTGACTGTTTCCTAATGAAGCTTCTACTTAAATAGGAGCTGGAACATTCTCGTCTGGTACGTCCATCTCTATCATTTTTTGTCTTTTTTGTCTGTTTGTTTTTGAGTGACTTAATGTCACAGCTGGCCCAGAACTGCTGTGCAGGCCGTCAGGCTTGTCCGGAGCATCACTGGGACAACTCGGTCACTCTGCTCGGGCGACGCCCTGGGTGTCCGCACACCTCTCAGCATGTGCGGGTGGGAGGCGCGCTCCTGTGCGAGCCCTGGGCCAGCCTGACCTCCTGCTGCACGGTGGCCTGTCCGCACCCTAGCAGGACGCCCCCAGGCAGCAGGTCACCATTCAATCAAGATGAAAGGGGACCCCTGCCAGCCTCCAGAACTCGCCCCTTGTGGGACTGACTTTCTGGTGGTCTGTCTAGCAGTCAGCCACCTGGGCCTCGCTGATTTTAGGTTCCTTCACCCATTTTATATAACTGTATATTTATCATTAATCACTATTATATTATTCCAGTTATTCCAGTCTGTGAAATGCCACTCACCTCCTTCACGTTCGCGTCATCAAAAAAAACCCACTTGGAGCTCTTGGTGTGAAAGGTGAAGGCACAGTAGTGTCGGCTGGTGTAGCAGATCATGCCAACCAGGTCAAGTTCACTGTTTTTGGCATTTTCATCAGTGACCCTATAAAAAAGCTGTTTAAAAAATTAACAATGTACCTTTGATACAGTATTTTCCAAAAATGAAGTAACGATCACTTAATGCCACTGTGTTGCATCACTGTGTTGCTAGCGGGGTCACGACTTTGAATCGTCCACGAGAAACACATGTGAACACACTGAACTTAGCTCAGCCATTCGGTGTCTCCAGCCATGCAACGCTCACACGTTACACACGTGAACTCACAATGTGGGATAAATCACACATTTTCTGGTAACTCCCGACTGAGTCACGTATATGAGTTACAATTATCATATCACCTACATGACAATTCTCTAAAAGTTTAACCGTAACACAGACCGATCCGAAATACGTTAACGAGCACAGAAGAGGTGGAGACGGACTTCCATCTTCAACCCTGCCGGTCGCTGTCTGCATTTACGACCACGTCACCACCACGCTGGCGTGACGGGGACGCAGCACGAGCTCGGGTCAAACTGGCCGCCGGCCCCAGCCGGGCCAGAGAGGCCTTCCGGTTAGTCTGGCTGGGCCAGCCTTACCAGAGTCGCACCTGAACTCTGTCTCCTCTAGAGAGAAAGTGCAGTTCTGAGGAACCGAGCCCCGCGTCGCACACCAAGACGCGCCGGGGACGTGTAACAGCGAAAGGGCAGAGAGTGAGAAGGGCTGGGCTACCCCGGGGAGGTAGAGGCGCGTCGCTAGGCTCCGCACGACGTCCTCCGTCAGGTCCGACTGCTCGGAGTCCCAGACCAGGCCGATCGTGACGATCTCGGGGCAGTTCATCAGGACGCGGCGGATTTTTATCCTTTGGCCACAGTTACTCTAAAGAAAAACACAGAAGGCGAGTCTTGAAATTACTGAAGCAGACATTCCACAGGTAGTGCCTCGTACGGTTGGCGATGTGCAGTAACAGTCTTAACGTATGTGGGGAATTCATTTCTTCAGCACATTAAAACGAACATCTAACAGACAATTTCTCTTACTGATTACACTGGAAGTTTATTTTAAATTACAGTGCTTTTCCTTGGCATTTTTGTAAATCTGTTAAAACAAGAATTCAGCCTAAAAAAATCAGAAATAGAACCCTTGAAATCATTAATAATGTTACATCAGAAAAGGATGAAACCATTTGTAAAGTTTAAAGAAAAAAAAACAGAGTTAATTTTGTCTTTGGCCGAACGGCAAACTTGCAGAAATAAAACATTAACACACTGCCTTAAACCCCCAGGGCGTTCGGAGCCTTTGGAGAAACAGTGCTGAGGTGCATGGCCCACGTGGCACAGTCCATGACGCAGCCCCCTAAGGGACGCTGCAAAACCGACCCTTCAAGTCGGTCCCACGGGTCACTGGCGCTCAGGGAACCGTCTCCGAGGGGCGTTCCCAACGCCGGCAGGGAGCCCGGGGCTCCGCGCGGGACTTACGGGGCACCGCCTGTCGTCATCGGCCGTGTGCGCGGCCTGCAGCAGGTCTGCGAACAGCTCGGGCTTGCAGCGCTCGTGCCGGGCCAGCATCCTCTCCACCTCGTTGCTGCGGAAGAAAACACGGCCCCAGGTCCGACCGAGGCACGTGGGCCGGTCTGGGGATCGTGCAGGGAAAACACTACGTAGTCAGCAGATGTGCCGTCACTTGTTTCCAGCTTAAAACATGACTTTGTGCAAAAAAGTCAAATGTCGACATTAACCACTTCCGCCAAGATGGAGGCATAGGTGGATGTACCGTGCCTTCTCACACAACCAAATTTAGAGACAACTAAATATTAGCAACAGAAAACACTGCCAGAACACAGAAAATTGAACTTTTTGGAAGTCTGTTAACAACAAATTCTTCAGTCTGACCAGTAAGGGGCAAAACCAGCAGCTGGTGGAGCGGGGTTGCACAGGAAAACTCGGTCAGACGGACTCAGGCACCTGGAACCCAGGAGCGCGGAATCCAGGCCCAGGGTTGGACCTAGTGAGCGACCGCGGGGGGGAAACAGCGAGGGAGCAGGGCTGCGTGTTGACTGTGGTCGCGCATTTGTGCGCGGATAGACAAGCCAGGGAGTGGGCGATTGGACCGGGACCCAGCGGGTCCCCGCAGCAAGCGGCAGTGGAGGGCACCGCCATTTCCCTGCTCTGACCCCACCTCCACATACAGCGTCATAACCCAGCGACTCTGAGTGGCCCGGTACAGGTGAACCACCTAAGGCACTGATCCTCACCCAGCTGTGATAAACAGCAGAGGGGGCCGTCATTTCCCAGCTCTGACCACGCCCCCACATACAGCGTCACAACCCAGCGACCTGGGAGTCCAAGGCTCCGCTCCTCACACTTAACGGGGCGAACAGACCAAAAATGGCTCAAGAAGAGCTCAAAGCCCCAGAGCCTATAAATCTAAGCAATGAAGAAATAGCAAAACTCTCAGATGCACAGTTTAAAACACTGCTGATCAGGATCCTCACAGAACTGGTTGATTATAGGCACAAATTAGACAAATATATGAAGGCGAAACTAACTGAAATGAATGGAATTGCACAGGACACCAATAGCAATGAAATGGAAACTGGGACTCAAATCAATGGAGTGGACCAGAAGAAAGCAAATAATGGCCAAACAGAAAAGAGTCAAGAAGCAAGAATTCAAAGAAATGAGGAGAGTCTTAGGAACCTCCAGGACATCTTTAAACGCTCCAACATCCGAATTATAGGGGTACCAGAAGGGGGGAAAGGCACAGCCACCAGTGGAAAACTTATTTGAACAAATAATAAAGGAGAAATTCCCCTATCTGGCAAAGGAAATAGACTTCCAGGAAATCCAGGAAGCTCAGAGAATCCCAAAGAAGTTGGATCCAAGAAGGAACACACCAACGCACATCATCGTTACATTAGCCAAAATTAAAATGAAAGAGAGAATCCTAGAAGCAGCAAGAACTAAGGGGACAGTCACCTACAAAGGAGTCCCCATCAGACTGTCAGCAGGTTTCTCAAAAGAGACCTTACAGGCAAGAAGGGGCTGGAAAGAGGTATTCCAAGTCATGAAATCCAAAGACCTACAACCAAGATTGCTCTATCCAGCAAAACTTTCATTTAGAATGGAAGGACAGATAAAGTGCTTCTCAGATAAGATCAAATTCAAGGAGTTCATCATTGCCAAGCCCTTATTATATGAAATGTTAAAGGGACTTATCGAAGAAAAAGAAGTTAAAGAAACATGAACAGCGAAAGGACAACAAACTCACAGTTATTAACAACCACACCTAAAACAAAAGCAAACTAAAAGGACAGCTTTTCTAGATCAGGAGTGGAAACATAGAAATGAAGATCTCAAGGAGGGTTAGCAACAGGGGAGTGGGAGGAGGAGATGGGGGGAGAAGGTACAGAAAATAAGTAGCATAGACAGTAGATAGAAAATAGACAGGGGGGAGGGTAAGAATAGTATGGGAAATATAGAATCTAAAGAACTTGTGACACATGGACATGAACTAAAGGGGAGGGATGGTGGGGACGGGGGAGTAGGGTGGAGGGGAATGAAGGGAGGGAATAGAACAACTGTAACAGCATAATCAATAAAAAAATTAAAAAAAAAAAGTTAAATGTCCATCAAGTGGAAAACCATGAAATCTGGCAGACGTATGATAAAAAATCAGGCCAGAACAAAGTAACAGGAAAGTTACACCACTGTTTGGAACTATGTGATGAGGTGCATGATGCTCTGTCCAAAGGTCTTTCCAAGTCAAATCACTCTTTTACATTGTTACTTAAATCACTACATAACTCACCAAGGGACCTGAGTATAAACTTGGGCCCAACCAGAACAGCAGACGGCAGGGAAGGCGCCCTCTCTAGCCCGCTGCTCCCAGGAACAGTCGCCCTGCTCAGGGGGGGAAGGGCCCCTCGCTGGTGAACAGGAGCCCGGCCGCGCCTTCAGCCCCGTCAGGCTCGCCGACCACTTCACCGGGGCCTCCAGGGTGTGTGCCGCGTTTTACCCAACACCCCCCGACTGGAGGCCACTTTTTACTTACATATCGGGGTGCTGAGTATCTTTTGACTTTATTTATTAATTTAAGAGTGGGGAACGGAGGGAGAAAGAGAAATATCATTGTGAGAAATAAATATCCATTGCCTGCCTCTCGTATGCACCCTGACTGGGGACAAAACCCGCAACCTAGGAACATTCCCGGACCAGGGATCAAACTGGTGACGTTCTGCTTTGCCGACAACACTCCGCTGAGCCACACCGGTCGGGGTCGGTATTGCACATCTTTAATCCAACAAACACTCAGACATTTCCAAAAAGAAACGTGATGTGAGCTCTACCGCCCGCACCGGGTTCCGTTCCAGAGGCCCAGCCCTCCGTCCGTCAGTGCCCAGAGCGGGCCACACGCGGGTTCGCAGTTCCGACAGTGTACAGCACGCGACCTCGACGGGAGTGCCCTGGCACTGGCGCGCTCCGCCGAGCACGAGAGAAAGCACCGAGGCTGGTGGGCTCCTTCTCCCAGCCACTGGAGAGGTGGGTGACCAGGAAGATGCCGGAGTTAAAGGAAGCCAGACCTGGGTTTCCATGGTGACGACTCTAGTTACCAGAGGGCCCTCACTGACCCCATTTCTTCATCAACGAAAGAGCGTTTTCATTAGGGTTAAAGTGACAGTTGATGCCAAGCCTGGAACACAGTAAGCATTCAGTACCTGACATGCGGTACCTACGAGTGCAAACAGACAGGAGTCCTGACTCACGCTCCGTGCGTCTCACCGTGTGTATCTGCCTAACTCACCAACACCGACTGACGCAGACGCTGCCTGTACTGCTGAGGGCGGCCGTCGGCCAGCCCCACAGACGGCAGACACTCGCGCAGGTCAGGGCTTACAAAATAAACGCTCGTGGGCTGAGAGGCACTATTCGGTCTGGTAATGGTGACTTTCAGGGGCTTACCACAGGGCTGTTGTCGAAATGTAGCGCACGAACTCCGTGAAGGGCAGAGGGTCCGAGGAGGCCCCACAGCTGCGGCACACGCACTGCGGCGAAAACAGGTGCTTAATTCACCCATCTCGGCACAGACGGGCACCTGGGCGGGAGGGGCCCGCTGCTCACCTGCTCGTACAGGGTCATGGCGAACTTCTGGTGGGTGACGCAGCACTTGGAGGTGCACATGTCAGCGTCCTGGCCGGGCACGATGTGGAAGTGGATCCTCTCCAAGATGTTCTCCTGATTCAGAAACCGGGTGGCCAGTGAGTCGAGAACCTGGCAGAGGGCACTTCAAAACACAGCTCTGCAAACTCCACAAACTTAAAAACCTTCTGAAGGCTTCCTGACGTCTCAGATTAGAAGCGCCCTCCGTATCGTCAGCTTTTCTACTTAACCAACACTTCAAATCGTGTTCCATTGTCCACTATTTGTAGCATTAGCTTTTTAAAAGCAATAACAAAAGAAACATTATAATGTAATGTATGGTTGTAATAAAGATTTTTTTAATCCTTTTAAAAACCAGCACGTGGTGGCTGACATCTGGAACTTAACATTAGAAAGCACAGTCCCCCTGTTTTCAGCACTCTCCCAATGCTAAAAGCTGTTAATTTAAAGAAAAAGGCCCCCCCGTTGGACCGTGTGGATCATCTGTACAATGTGCACCGGCACATTGATCAGTGATCAATGATCAATACCAGTGACAACACCTGCTCTAACAGCCTCATGCAAGGAACGAAATCTGGAACAGATTTCAAGTGAAAGTTCGGATTTGTAGTGCAAATCAACAAGGGCATTTATTTCTTCAAAAGACAACTCTCCTTTCTACCAGAGCTGAAATAACGGCTCCTTCTGGCCAGCCACTTCCTCCTCCTCTGCCCCGGTGGTTTGAGAAGGCGCAGTGGTTTAAGCCAGGACGGTCTTGAACTACCGTGTCCTGCACCACTGCGTTTCATTCGAGAGAAGTGAACTGTTCACTTCAGTGTCGTGCCCAACATGCTTGATACTTGACGCACTGGGTCAGTTCTAAAGTGGAGAAGGGTGAGAAGCGGCTTCCCGACTGTGGGTGCTGTTCCGGACGCTTTACCCAGCACCGGGAGGGTGGCCCTGGTCTGGCAGCCTCGCGCCTGCCGCAGGGATGGTCGGGTGCTCACGAGGACACACCACGACGCACACGCCAGGTAGACTCTGCGGGACTCAGAGGCCCGCGAGGCTGTCCTTGTGCACCTCCCCGCCGGCACCCACTGGCCGAGCCTGCGCCCCTGACCAGGTCTGAAAGGCTGTGCGTGGTTCCGCAGGGAGCAAAGACTGTACCCCCTGCATGGAGCTGTCGCCCCAGGAGGGAGGGCGCCGCCCCGAAGGTCAGACGGGGTCTGGACGCGCATCACAGAGCCCCCTCCCTGAGGAGCAAGCACCATGTGAAGGTGAAAACACGGGGGCGGGGTGCAGGTGAAGGGACTCTGGGCAGGAGGCCTGACCTGGGGGCGTGGGGACAAGACAACAGTCGGACGAGGAAACCCGCCCAGGGTTCTGAGGGGAGAACTGGCAGGATTTGCTGGCTACGTGCAAGACTACGGCAGAGTCTGCTGCACCTTAAACACCTGCGGCACCGAAACATTTTGAGTTCTGCCCAGTGTGAGAACATGCCAGCCCAGTAAAGGTGGGGGGCGGGGCAGGATCCCAGCCTAAATGATACTATTTAACTGAATAAAGCTCTTCGCGCCCATAAATACATTTTAAAACATTCTAACACTCAATAAAACTTGGCACACAGCACAGAGGTCCGCCAGCACAAGGGCCAGGCCCCGTCCAGCGGTCCAGCGCTCCTCCCTGCGCACTGTAGGTTCAGGATGGGGCTCAGGACCTCGCCCCGCACCCCGCACCCCCAGACGCCGGCGGAGGGCTGCCCATGTCCCTGCTTACAAAGCACTCAGCGGCATCGTCCATGAGGCCCAGCTGGAACCTGTGCTCGTCCCTGAAGCTCTCGGCCAGGGCGCGCCGCACGTTGTCCGAGGGCAGCGCCTTCTCCCGGCTGTGCCGGAACTGCGCAAACATCACCTGTGAAGCCACAAGCGCGGCCATGAGCATCATGTCCACAGTTTCACTGCCACACTCGCCATCGAACACCAGTCCTGCTGGCCTAAAATTCCACCCACAGGCCAAGTGCCGGAATGACAGGCCTAGCCTCATGCAGCACAGGCCGGGCCCCCGAGTGCTGTCCCGCTGGGCAGACTTGAGAGAGGCCTGCTTTTAACCATCCCCAGCTGATTCTGATGCAGGTCTCGGGAAGTTCTGAGATAAGCTGCTTTAAATCTGAAAGTGCCATAGGAACTAAAATTAGGTTAACCCAAAACGAACACCTAATTACAGGACAACCAGTAGGAACTCGGCAGCCCCAAAATGCGTGGACGACATCTCAGTTCAACCATGTCAACGAGCGTTACCTTCAGCCAGCACAGACCGACTCCGGCTCCGCCTGCCCGCCTGCCCGCCTGCCCCTCTATTCTCAGCCCGGGAGGCACGGCCAGGCCCCAGAGCCTGCCTGGGCCAACAGACAGGCCTGGTTTCCCAGACAGCATCACCCCATGCCCACCTGGGGCCTCTGCCTGCCCGAACGCTCCGCCCACTCGGCCACCCCGCCCATTCATCATGTCTACGTCACCCTCAGTGAGGCGTTCCCCCCCCTCAGCTCTGTCCCCTTCCCCACTGCTGCTTCTCTTGCAGTCACTAGCACCTGATATACTTTCCAGTTTGCCTAGTTATCCCCGTCTCCTCCCTGGAAGAATATAAGCACCATGAAACAAGTTTTTTATCAGTGTTGTTCACGGCTGTTTCCTTGGTAACCAGAATTCAGTAGTAGCTCAAAAAATGTGTTAAAATACTTTCAAAATAATACAAAAGGTACTGTTGCTAACGAAGGTGAAAAATGACATGAACCCGAATAAGCCATACTTGACGAATTCATCTTCAAAACTATAAGTTACTGGACGGTGAACTTTCATTGCAAACAAGATGATCGAATATGTCACATACATCAAACAGGCCACCAGGCAGAATTAAATCCCTGGAGGAACGGCATTAGCCTTCCAGAGCCGGGACGGGGTTACCTTCAGCGCACAGAATATGCAGGCCTCCCCCTGGCAGGCATGTCCCGTCAGCGCCCGCAGGCTCCTTCGGAAGATGTCCAGCTGCCACAGCACCTGGAACACAGTGGGTGTGGGAGAGGCGGACAGTGAGGCTCTGCTCACGGAGACGGGAGACTGGCACGGCCTTCCGGCCGCAGGAGGCTAACGACTGGTCCACCCCGGGGACGTGAGCAGACACGCACGGCCCAGAGAGCGGCAGCTGGGCCCACGCAGCCGCACGCAGCCAGGGCGCCTCCAGCGGATGATGCGGCATGACCCCTACCGATGCACACGTGAACACGGGACAGACGAGCCTTTCGGACCTGACCAGGTTCCGCAAGGGACCACAAGCGACACACGCACTCCACAGGGAAGGACGCCCTAGGAGTGGGGACCTGGGGTGCTGACTGGAGGGCTTGGCGGGGGCGCGGGAGAGGCAGCGACTATGACCCTGGGGAGGAACTGGAATTGGGAGAGCCAGGGCGCGGCCAACAGGGGTTAGTCAGCACAGGGCGAGCGAGAAGCAAGTGTGAGCAGAGGCTGGTGGCCCCCGAAGGAGAGGGGGCTGGGCCGGGGCTGCAGCAGGAGAGGGGGCAGCAGTTCCAGCCCCAGGGCCAGACGACGGTAACAGCAGGAACCACAAAATACTGCAAGGAAGGAATAACCCAAGTACTTTTGCTGCACTTGCACATGCGTCATTTTCTACTACAAGACAAAAGCAAGATAAACAAGCAAGCCTGTCGCGGTTTAAATAAGTCGGCCTGGTACTCGAAGTCGTTGTGAGAAGTCTGCTGCCTCTGCCACGGGGACCCCTGGCTGCCTCGCAGGCTCCTGCCCGGATGGAGCGCCGTGTGATGGCCCGGAGGGCCCAGAGCAGCGCCCAGCACAGCCGGCGGGCATGGACCCTGGCTGCCCTCTGCTGCTGGAGCTGCCCTCCCGGCCACCGCCCCAGGGAACAGGGGAGTCTGAGAGGAGAATGGCCCAGGTTTCCCAGTGCGGCTGTAACTATAAACCGGCTCTCACCAAGCCCGACACAGAAACCTGGGAAACGCAGTGCGCAAGCGCACCCTCGTCGAGCTGCTGACGCCAGTGAGGGAGGAGGGACGGGCTGTAGGGCACGGAGACCGGACGGCAGGGTCTCTCCCGGGAGACCCCCGAGCTAGAAGGAAGAGGGGCGGAACCTTTCAAACACTGAAAGAGGAACACCGTCAACACAGGCACCTTTGGCGGAAGAAAGCATCATTCGAACACAAAATGAGCCCTGGCCCTGTGGCTCTCTTGCTCGGAGTGGCCTCCTGCGCACCAAAAGGTTGCGGGTTCGATCCCAGGTCAGGGCACATATACAGGAGGCAACCCGTCAATGTCTCTCTCTCTCTCTCTCTCAGCATACTCTCGGGTGAGGATTAAAAATAAATAAACAAGCAAACACGACAAAATCGATTTTTGTCCGGACCCCCATAAGCTGAAAGAACTCATCGTCGACAGCCGCGCAACGAGAACGGTCGTGCAGGGGCCCCCCTGCAGGAGCAGCGGGCGGGAGGAGGCAGCGGGGCCCAGGCAGAGGGGCGCTGGGCACCTGCGAGGCAATGCCACGGACCAGGGCGAGTCACCTGCCTGGCGGTGGTCAGCGCAACGGCCATTTAACAAAGTACCTTCCCGTGGGAACAGGACCCCGCGTCCTTCCCCACGATCGCGTCCTGACGCAGACCCCGCCCCCGTGGCGCTGCGCTTTGCAATCCCGGCTCCCTAGGTGACCCTCACCGCTCCAGCGTGCAGCCCACGCCTGTCTGCAGCAGAGGCTCCTGGGCTCCAGGGGGACGAGGGTCCCCGTGTCCCGTGTCACTCAGCGAGCATCTTCCTGCACGTCTGGCAGCACCCGATGCAGTGAGGCCGGGCCGGCGTCCAGACGTGAACGTGAACGAGAGTCCACACCTCCCCAGCCCACGGGGGTCCGCGTTCCGGGATGTACCCGACAGGGGGCGACAGAGAGCGCACGTCCGAGCCGGCAGTCTGCGCATGCGCTGCGCTCCCTTTCCCCCCCCGGGAGTCCGCCAACCAGCCCCGTCTCCCCCTCTCAGGTCTCGGGAGCGAAGACGCGTCGGACACGCGAGCAGGCTGATGTGTCAGAAACGCACTCTTCCAGGGTATATTCTAGGGCCCACGGAATACTCCCCAACACTCTAAGTCTGCCGCGTGGTTAGCAGTGGTGGAAGGACACGGGGTCCAGCAAACCTGGCACCGGTGAGTTAGGCTGGGCCGGACGCAGAGGGGACTCGCAGCCCGGACAGAAGGCAGGGCTGGTGCTTGTTAGTCGCAGGGGCTCAGCAGGGGCTGCAGCAGGGTGGGTGGGCCTTCCGCGTAAGGAAGCCGGGCCCGGGCCCAGTTCCCCGGGGCGGAGGGAGAGCGGGAGTGCCGAGGCCGGAGGCCCGCAGTCTCCTGCACCCCGAGAGCTTGCTCCTTCTCACACCGTCTGTGGGGCGCCCCCGGATTTCCTTTGTTAAAAAGTATGTGCGGGGGGGGGGGCGGACTAGCTGATTCAAAACAAGATTACATAGTGCACTAAGTAATCATTATAAATCGAAAGATATTTTTATATCACTTATTGGCAAAAAAAAAAAACCCAGTTCCATTTGCTATAACCAAAATGCCCAGCCAAAATATTTCCCCACCATTAAAAGTGACCATAAAAACTCATTCCAGTCAATATAACTTCATTCTTAACTTACGAGTTAAAGGAACACTGACAAAGAACTTCCTGAAAAGCACCCGCTAAGCCTGCGAAAGACCCGGGCCTCACCTGCACGGCGCTGTTGAGGAAGCAGCTGTTCTGCCCCGGCTCGTTCAGCAGTCCCTTGGTGGGCGCCAGGGACAGCAGGCTGCCCGGCTGGTAGGCCCGCGCCAGGCCGCCGCCCGGCTTCCGCAGGAACCTCACCCAGGCCATGCCCGCGCGCGGTGTCCGCGTGGAAGCCCGCGGCTCTACACCGCCGCGGCGCCTCGGCCCACGCGGCCCGGGTCTCCACCTGCCCGGGGGAACGCGCCGCAGGGCACCATGGCGACGGAAGCCGCCGAGTCCGTACTGTCCCCGACGCCGTCAGTTTTGAGGACTTTGTCGTGTGAGAACAGGGTGCGGGAACGTGGGGTTTGGAAAACTAAAAAGGAAGGCCATTTGAAACACGGCCTTAGAGATTTTTATGTGTTAAATTTTAAGAGAGATTTGTATAGATTAAAAAGAAAAAGATTTTTCCAAACTGTTACAAGTAATGTCGATGAATAAATCATTTTCTTTCAAGCACAAGCCATTGTCTTGTCTGGCCTGACCCTCTGGCCCCTTGTTCTCCTCACGGACTTTTCACAAGAAGGAAGGTTGTCTCTCCGGTGACGTCGTCAAAGGTGACTCCGTGTTTCACACCCGTGTGGCCTCGAAGCAACTCTACAACGAAGAAACACATTTAAATAAAGGGAAAGGCTAATCGAGAAAACCCCTACTTTACTCTTGGAACACAAATACTGAATAGATATTTAAAATGTTGCCTATGTAATCATAAAAAGATTAGAGTTAATGTTCCAAAATATGAAAATGAAAACACGGTTTGTCATTAAAAACATGTAAATGTCACGGTAACATCAAACGCTGCAGAAAGCAAGCCGATGGCTGTCGGCACCTGGCACAGAAAAGGTGAAGGGACGAAGAGGTGCCGGCTTGCAGGAGTAAAAGAGGTCGCGAGGCGGCAACAGCACAGGGCATGTGATCGATAGCAGCGTAACGACAACATCCCCATAATATTGCAACAACACAGGACCGCAGGGCTGGTCACTGCAGCTAAATCAGGCAAACGAAGCAGCCTCTCCCAGACGCTGCTGCCCTTCCGCAGGTCCGGGGTTTTGACCCGTCCAGACGGAGGGTGCCCATGTGGCCACCGATAAAAGCCCGGGTCCCTGCGAAGCCTCCTGGTGGACGCATTTCCATGTCACCACAATGCGATGCTGGAGCAGTGGCCTGTCCCAAACGAATCCACTGGGAGAAGCCACTAGAACTTTGTGCCTGGTTTCCACCAAACCTCCCCCACGACCCTTCTCCGTCCGCTGACGGCTCCGTGGCCTTTCTCCGTCATTCAGCAGGGCAGTGAGCCCAACGACACTCCCAGACAAGGCAGGCTAGGGGAGGGGTCTGGGAGACACCACCGGCACAGGGACCCAGAGCTACTTTGTTTCTGTCAGGCCGGCAACACTTACCAGTGACCCCCTCCGGGGAGAGATGGAGCCCGCACTTTCCTTTCTCCTTGACTGACACTTGACTGCCAGGAAATGTAATCATACCCCCCTACCCTGTGGCTATACTGTAGCAACCTGGCAACAACTATTAAAATTAAAAGCAAACACACTTCAATCTAAACACAAAAACAAACAAAAAACACAAAAGCCAATACTGACGATCTATGCCCCTAAAATAAGAGCACCTTCCTGAGATGTATGGGCAGGTGCAGTGAGACTGGAAGGAAACGAAACCAGTGTCCACAAACAGGAACGTAACAGTGGGACACTTTTCAGAGACAAAGGCAAAAGGCAGAAACGTAGTAAGATCCCGTTTTGGTGAAATAGCAGGTGTGGAAATACAGATCTCTCTATGAGCACCTGAGCAAGGAAGGGGCAGAGAGTGTGTGTGTGTGTGTAATTGAAATGGAGTCGGACAGTGAAGCTAGAAGGGACGCACAGGGAAAAATCCCTACGAACTGGGGTTCCCACAACTCCCCACAGGTCCTCTGAACGTGCCAGCACGACTCACCGGCGGACTTTGGGTCTATTAGGAAAGGACAGCACCTGGGCACAGCCTGCTGCGAGGGAGGCGAGGGGCGTGGGGAGGGCAGGGAGTTGGGTCCTCTGCAGACACACGCCCTCACGCACCCCAACCCCCACGTGTTCCCCACCCCAGACCCACAGGCCCTTAGTGACTGACTCAGTGCCCTCCACCCGCCCCTCCCTGGAGGAGGAGGAGGCTGAAGTCCGCTCCTCTAACTCACACGCCAGTTCCCCTGGCAACCAGCCCCACACGAGGCTGCACGGGAGCCTGGCACAGGCCACCTCGTCCCCACGCTAGAAACACACACCCTTCCCCAAGACTCCAAGGGGTTCGGAAGCTGTGGGGTGGGAAACGGGGCCAGAGGCCACATGGCTACTTCTTTGGGCCACACCTGCCCATAACCCCACCCGAGCCGGTCTCCCAGCACCTTCTCCACTTTGGCACCTGCTCTCACTGAACACACCGCGAGAAACCCTGCTCCGAGGCCACTGCCTGGCACTCCTCTGCCTGGAGTGCGCTTGTCCTGGACACCCACACAGCTTCTCCCCGGGTCCCTGCGTGTTGCTTTGCTCAAGAATCAGCCTCTGAAAGAGGCCCACACTTACCTAGACTGCAGCTCAGCGCCGTCTCCACCCCCCACTCCCCTTGCTGCCCCGCCCTCAATTCTCCCTGGCGTCCATTCTGCACCGGCTACACACGTACACCTGACTGTGCCCACTATCCTGTCCTCTCCCATCCTTGGGGAATGTGAGCTGAGTCCCGGCGTCTGGAATGGGGCGCAGTCCATGGTAGGCTCTGGCTGAACGCTTCCTGAACAGAAGCTCTGGCAATGAAGCAAAACCTCATGAACACGCCCTCTGAAGTCAGCGTTCCTACCAGAGATGACCCCGGCGCTCAGGGCCCAGGTCTGCCCTGCCCATCTGGTGGCGAGGTCAGGATCGGTGTGGACCGGCACAGAGGCTGGGCGGCCTTGGCCCACGTAGCAGTCCAACAGAGGAGGAGGACCGTTCCAGGACCCAAACAGCCGGCTCCTCTGAAAACGGCATTTGGTGGGGGCCGAGAGGGGCCGGGTTTAGTGTGCAGCCAATGGGGTGCAGGGGAGCCGAAGTAAAGGGTGCCTGCTGGGTCCCTGCGGCCCCCGACACAGGCGGAGCCCCCGACACAGGCGGAGCCCACGCACCAGCTGCCTCGGGACTCGCCTGTCGTTTCTTCCGCCTTGGTCAGGTGCTGGAGCACACTCGGGACTCAGCTCCTGAACCCCTAACGCAGGTCCGTCCCTCATCCACAGTCGCCGCTATGCAAAAGGGAACCCTGGAGTTATGGTAAGAGTCCCAAACCATGAGTGGGTAAGACACCTAACACACACCTGACACCTCGCAGGCACTCGGTACAAGCAAGTGGCTGTAATGACAGCAGCAGTGCTATCTTTGGCGTCAGAGCATTTTGAACAACATAAGCAAACATTTGAGTCAAGTGAGCAAGCGTGTGACGTGACATTGTGTGTCCCACTTGCCATCCTTCTGCGGTCCGGTCCCTCAAGCCTGCATCTCAGTCTCCACTTCAGCCTTTCTCCAGACTCAGTGGAATCGGATAAACTGCACACCAAAGCATCAATGTCTAAACTTTTAAATTCGTTAGTAAGTCATTCTCAGTAGAAAATGAGCAATTGCCTGTAGAGTTACATATACTCTAAGAAAACGTGACATGTGAAAAATTCTCATTCACTGAACACTGTTTGGGAGCACTTCCCTTCACAACTGCATTTAAACATTCACGTGCGAACTGGACCACAGGGAGAATGGAGCTAAAGCCCCAGAGGCAAAGCATCAGAAACACAGGGCGGCGACTCTGAGACGGGCGGGCAAGCAACAGGAAGATTCACTCCAGAGAAAGTCGACCTGCGACAGCCCTTCCCCCGTCACAGGGGTGGGTGTCTGAAACTGCGGCCAGTGCTGAACCCCACATCTACTGAGACTTTTCCTACACATGCTCACCTCGGATAAAGCTTAACTGGTCAACTAGCCACTGTGAAAGACGACAACTAGCAACAGAGACGTTATAAAGTGCAAGAAACATTGCATGAATGTGCCCGGCTCTCTCCCTTGGCAAACTGGCACGAATGTGTTCCTCCTTCAGGATTTCACGGGAACGAGACTCCGTGTCACTCCAGATCTTGGCGACCTCAGCACACGAAGGCGAGGAAATGCGCCTCTCACTGGAGGAAGCACCTGCGGCACTCCCGGCCTCGGCGCATCCAGGCCGCCCAGGCCGCCGCTCTCCTGCGTCGGGGGTGCTGAGCAAACTGAGGCGCCTCGCACCCAGCACTGCGGTCCCAGGACAGTGGGCGCGACACCCCAAGCAGCGCCTAAGTGACCCACGGGCAGGGGACACCCGCAGGGCGGGGATGCTGAGCAAGGGGCGGAGTCACTCTGGGACAGTGACAGACATCATCACATCGTGTGATGCCGGGCTGCTCAGCACCAGGCACGACAAAAAACTCATGAACTGTTCACTTCTGGAATTTCCCATCTAGTGTTTTCGAGCTGAGGCTGACCGTGGTAACTGAAAGGGGGAAAGCAAAAGCTGCAGATAAGGGGGCACTAGTAAAGCTTTTCAGAAACATCAGTACAAACATCCTTAATGAGGATTTAAAGTCATAAGTAAATGAAGATTCATCTGGCCACAAAAAAAATGAGAGCACCCAAATGCCCACTTGACATCGCTGTCACCACGTCTGCGTCCCTGAGAACCCTCCCGCTGCTGCATCACTGTCCTGGGGGAGGTGGGGGGTGGTGCACCCACCACCCAGTGCTCTTCGGACACTTCAGACATCAGGTGCATGCCACCATCTCTGGGTGCCCTTAGCTAGTCAGTCCTCCTGTGACCCAACCCAGTACGAACCCTCACAGAGGAATGTGCGAAGTTTGGGGGTTCCCAGCGTTCCTGGGTGTGCCCTCGGGGACTTCCGGCAGCCTGATGCCGCGCCTTTGTCAACTACATTGCTATTCCTTCGACTCCTGACCACAGGCCAGGGTTCTAATCCTGGAGCCCAGTTTAAGAAACTCCTGAGGGAAGATATGGGTTAACTTGGAAAAAGCAAAGAACAGATACTTTTTGCCTAAATGTTCTATATATGTCAAATTCCTCCTGTTAAAAATAAAGTGTGTAATAACTCGCCAAGTTGAGGATTTTATACGGCTATTTAAAGTGACCTGGGAAGCTCTGCTCTGTGGCTGCACAGGCTGCGTCTGCTCCTTGCCCCCACTACATGGGTAATAGTGGGATGCAGAACCTTCTCAGACCATCGCCTCTGTGCAAAACTAATAATACCACACTAACCCCACATGTGTGTCACTGCTGACTCCCAGCCGGCTCTGCAAAGGTGACGAAAATTGGCACCCCCCCTTCATCCACGGCTGCACCGGCAGCCCACCCCCCCTTCATCCACAGCTGCACTGGCAGCCCACCCCCCCCTTCATCCACGGCTGTACTGGCAGCCCCTGGGCCCGGCGCGCCCAGCACACACCGTCCAAACTACGTCCGGACGCCGCACGCGAGGTGCCACGCTGCAGGCCGTCTCTGGGGTCTATAATTAAGAACACCTTGTAGTTAAAGCTGTCAAATAACAACGTCTGCTAAGTATTTTAGTAACTAAACATCTGTAGCATAGCTTCATCTACCACTTTATAGATTTCAAACATATTTTTGGAAAATCGGAGGGTAAAGCAGGGTCTTCTGTAGAATGGTAGGTGAGTGGATCCAAAACAGTCCCTGCAGGCAAAATAACTCTGGTTTTGACTTTTAAATGTGTCCGTCACCTTAAAATAGATCGGAAGTTTCACAGTTTAAGTCTTTGTCCTGCTGAAACAGGCTTCTAAACCACGATTCCAAATTTGCATTTCTTAATACAAATTTAAACTCTGTGCTACACAGTTTAAAATAAACATTTGACACTAAGTCATATAAAAGATCTTGAATCACATATCAAAAATTATAAGAGTTTTGTGATTTTCTTCTTTTTTTAAGTATAAATATACACTAGGTGGAAAAGGGGGCTTCTCCCCCACTAAAATAGCTATCTTTTAAAAAACTACTTTTAATATCTTCTAGAGAAAGTAATATTAATGGAGTGCCTACTAGTACCAAGTTCCATAAACAATTTACGATCTCCATACATTTTAAAAATATTTTTCTCAAAAAGTAGTAGAGAAAAAGAAAGGTCTGTCCGTGGGCACTTGTTTTTTACACTATAGGAAAGAATACACATAGCTACCAGTGAGTTTAATGGGTGAACAAATTTAAATAAATCACTTCCATGGTTTATGAGCAGTAACCATGAGCCTGGTCAAATTGTCCAAAAGGCTAGTTTTAAAATCCTCCAAAATGTAAAACAAAAACAAAAAGAACTTGTTTTTTCAGGCTATAATTAACTCCTACCAACACTGAGTTAGTCTATTTGGAATTCTTATGACAATGGCAGATAAATCACATATTACTTTTGCAAAGTAAGTTTTGTTTGTGTGTGTTTGTGTAATTTGTCTTTAACAGGAGGACCTTTGCCTAGACCATCATCATGGAACTTAAAAAATAGAAAAAAAAAAGCTAATAAGTATCAATTTAGCCAAAAGTTCATTTCAATCAGAATGTTGTGTAAGATGACTACTCGTCTTAAATACTGAGAATTAGCTTTTCTTTAGAGACCAGAACTAAAAGGGAATCAGAGCCTCATCACAAAGAACTTCCTAAGTTTACTGGTAAACATCTCTCAAAACACAGCCTTGAAAAATCCTTAAAAAAAAAAAAAGACCTGGGTTGGGTTTTTTCCCCCAGATAAAGCAACATTTGGCAAACCCTGCTGCGTGACACAGAGCCTTGCAGCGCATTCTGCAAGCCTTAATCAGACTGCGCTGATAAAGAAAACTTGTAGCGGGATAACAAAACCTCAGACCGCGCTCAGAGTGCAGGCTCCGGGACCCTCCCGCGGACACCTGTGCAGGTACTTCCTGTTCTGCGATGTACTTTTAAAACACATGGGTAAACGTCCCATACGTGAATGTTTAAAAGCTAAACATTAACTTTGTATGCGACTCCTACCACCCAGCCAACACCAGCCCAAAGCTGCTCCCGGGTCCCGTCACCTGTCGTCTCCAACGAGGCCGGCGGGGCCAGGCGGACCCCTTTGAGAGCCGCCGCTCCGGGGCCGTGCCCGGGGGCGGCGGGCGGGCGCCCGCATCCACCGCCCGCAGCGCCCCCGAGGGACTCAGGTCCTCTCCCGCCACCGGCCCGCGAACCCAGCAGCGCCACCGCCACGACCCGGTCTGCGCGGCCCCTCTGGCCCCGCAAGGAACGCGGGAGTGGGGGGCGCCCGGGGGGGGGGCGCGGGGCTGGAGCCGGGGTGTCCCAGGCGGGCCAGCGGGCGGCGCGGGTCGCTGAGTCTGCATCCAGGGCGCAGTTCCAGAGACTTACCTGCGCTCGGCCCTGCCTCCCCCACGGGGCTCCCTCCCGCTGGCCCGGCGCTGCCTCACGCCGACACCAGGCTGACACGCCGACCGCCGCCACCACCGTCCCCGAAGCGCGCGAGGCACTGGAGCACGGGCAGCCGCACTCCGCCGCCCAGAGCACGACCCCGCGCACGGAGCATGCGCACACGCCGACACCCTCGGGGCCTGTCCGGGCAGTGACACCTGCGATCAACAGGTCCCGCCAGCCCCGCCCCTCGGCGCCGCGCGCTCGCCCCGCCTCCCCGTGCTGGCCCCGCCCCCATCCTCCCCGGCTGACCCCGCCCCGCCCGGAGTTCCCGGGTGTGGACTTGCGGGGCGGTATTCCCGCGGGGGTTGGATGGGCGCGAGATCCCGCGAGACCAGGGGCCGAAGCATCTCCCCGAAGGCCGGAGCGGACCACGGGGTCTCGGGGCCGGGGCCAGGTGGCTGTAGGTGGGGCTCCCGGTGCAGCTGAGGGGAGGGGCGCGCTCCTACGCGCAGGTGATTTTTCCGGTGCCCTCAGTCGTTCACCCGGAATTTTCCAAGCTCAGGAAGGCGAATCCGCCGAGCACGGGCTTGGGGCTGGGTGGCGGTCCCTGGGAGCACTGGGTCTCTGGCAGCAGACCCTTTGGCTGTCGGTGCCTCACGAAGACCTGTTTGCGGGGATGTGCAGTCCCCAACCGGTTGTTTTCGTGGCTGCTAATAAAGTGAACGCTTTCATAAACGTGCTGACCCAGTTAATGGCTAATGGTGGTAAGAAACGTGTGGCTGCCTCCTTAGGGCGCTTTCCAACAGGTTTCCAGTTACACGCGGAGTGCTGCTTGGGAATTGGGTTAAACCTGGCTTCGTTATAAACTGTTTCTTAGGAAGAGCACTGAAAGGAAAACCCACGGTTGTCTGTAGTGTTAACGTTGCCTCCGTAAGTAGTAAATAAGGTTGTGGAACTCATTCCAAAGTGGGTTCAGGTAGGACCTGCAGATTGTAACATTTAAGTAATCTCATAGGTAGAAGCATCTTAGGCTGTTTTGAGCAAATAGTGCTTCAAACTGAATCTAGGAGAATGTCTTGAGCACTTGCTATGTTCCTGTTACTATGTTCCTTAGGCATGGAAGGAAATTCAGTGAAATTTAAGACATGGTTCCTGCCTTCAAGAGATTTAACATTTTTGGAGGAGTAGGAAGATAAAAACTCTACCTTTTAAAAATGATAATGACACCACGAACTCCCCTTAGTTTCCCCAGTGCCCCTGGCCCCTGTTCTCAGACCCCCTGCCTGCCCCGTGTTACATGCTCCTCTCCCCTGCTGTGCTCTGGGAGTCCCCTCGGTTACCGGTTTTGTTGTTTAGCATTCTCATTGTCTCGGAGAGCAGTCTCTTTCCCAGCAGGGACCCACCTGCCAGGTGTCCCACACGCCCAGGACTCCCAGATGCACATCTTCAGGTTCCGCCCTTGTAAGCAACAGCATCTGCGGTCACTTTCAACACGGCCCACATGGACGCCATTCCCCACCCACCTGGAAACCCAGCCCGTGTTCATTCCCTATTTCTGAAACCCACAGACACCCTGTGTTTCACGTCCTTTTCCTCTGTCGTGTTACCAACTTCCGTTGACTCTTGCCTCTTTAAGTATTTCACACCCACCGCTCTTAAATCTCCACTCTCACTCCTAGGCTGTCAAATAGTCATCCTCCCCGACTCATGTCACCCGCCTCGGAACTATTGCAATAGCCATCACGTGCTTCACCTCCAGTCCAGCCTCCATTCCACCACTGATCTCCCTAATGTGAGAACACAGCTGCGGTGTCCCACGGAGTCCAAGGTGTTGTCCGGGGCTCTTTGGCAGCAGGAGGGCCCCTCGGATTCGGCCCCAGACAGCTAACCCCGCATGCATTCTAACCCGTGTGCCCACAGTAGCCGTGTACAACTCCTAGCTGTCCCGAGATCCAGCAGGGTCCCCGAAATATCCCGCAGGTCTCCACCCAACACCCGTGCCCCCGGTAAAGCCTTTCAGAACCGAAGACAGACTTGCCCTTCCTTCGCCACTTTTCGGCCTGTTCCTGTTACAACACTCGTAGTGTCCTATAATCATCCCTATGCAAATACAACGGACGGAGCAAGGCCCACCTCCTCCCCTGAAAGAATAAGTCGGACTCGGGTTGTAGGCTCACACTCACCGCCTTCCTCGTGTGGAGGTTGCAGAAGGATGCCCATGCAGTTCACCCTGCCCGAGAATTTGACTAAACCCTGGCTGTAGGCTTTTTAAATCGTGCAGTTTCAAACTTCCTGCCAGTTCGTGGCATATCTAAGGGCTGAGTTTTGAAATGTAGATGTGTCATAGGTCACCAGTTAAGTGTCGAGAGGTCGTGCTGAAGCGCACACGGAGGAAGAGAAAACTGGCACTGCCCTGCATGCAGGGATGGAAAGAGCCACTTTGAAACATATTTGAAACCCGTGTGAGACATTCCCAACAGCAGGAGTCCCCAGAAAACTCTGTGGTGAGGACTGTCACAGCACAGGTTTTAAATGCACTGCCTCTGGGAATCGCCGTCTGTCCTTGAGGGCTGCGTGTGTGTGACTCAGTAGTTCCAAATGGACCCGAATTTACGAAGAATGGTCTCTGCCCCTCAGGGAGGCACAGGGTTGTGTGTGGGGATAGGCTTAGTGTGCCAGAGACCACCTCGCATTGATCAGCCGAGGCCTAGCCAGCATTGACGTCACCCACACCCCCACGCTTACACACAGGTCACCATTATTCTGGAGTGGCCGTGACTCGGGCTTTGGGAAACCTGCAGCCTTGTGGCTGGACCTACCCTATCCCTGGTGAGTAGCAGGGTGGCAGCAGTGACTGCACAGTGCCAGGAGGTGAGCACAGCCAGAGGCACCGTGCACCAGGCCTGAGCTGGGGGGGGGGGGGGGGCGGCCACTGGAGGCTGGAGAAGTGGCCTGACTCAGGTTGGGCTGCAAACACACTCTGTTCTCCTAACGGCTTGAAGGGAGTGGTGAAGGCTGATGGGGTTCATTTCCTCACTAACTGAAGGCCCCGGAAAGCAGGGCCGTATCTGCTCTTGGCTGGAGTTCCAGGACGTAGCACAGAGCCGGGTGCAGACGCTTGCCAAGTGCATATTCACTGCACGAGGTGGAAGATGGGAAGTTCTATCGATGTTTTCAGAGACTAGAGACATCTGAGTGGACCGGAAGTGTTGGGGAGGGCCTGTGGGGGGTCAGACAGGAGCCGCCGCCTGCAGGATGCACGGGCCGGTGTGCTGGAAGGCATGGAGGAAGAGACGCAACTGCTTCAAGAGCAAATCTTTAAACACAGGAATAAACAAGGCTGATGTGGGGCTCTAATAGGAAGCCTTCAAATGTTCCTGAACAAGATGATTAGTTGGGAATGACACACAGAAGATTCGTAGGGGGAACTGTAGCTACACAAGAAGAGCCCAGCCAGAGCGGTTCCGGAGAAGTCTTCAGGTCGTGACTCAGTGACGAGGTCACCGGAACAGCATGGTCACCGCCCACCACTCCCTCCTCCACTCGCTCACATTCCGGTGGTTGGGATGTATTCCTCCCCAGCTGTGCCCCAACCTCTCTCTTTAACCCACTTTCATGCTCCAAGCGACACCAGGCCTCAGCGCCTGCGACCTCATCTGTCCTCCTGCACTTAGATCCGCTTCCCACGCAGGAGCCACCCACAGGGGCTGTTTCGAACAGAGACGTGTTATTCCCCAACTTCAAGTTGTTCGACGACTTACCATTCACATACAGTCAAGTCCAGGTTCGCACCGAGGCCTGCAGCCCACCGGTGACCTGTCCTGGCTTCCTCACCACACCTCATGCTGCTCAGAGCTCTGTGTCCGCTCCCCACCCCCTTTGTATGGCACGGTGGCTCATCCTCCAGGGCACATTTGGCAAAGGCCAAAAACACTGTCGCATTGGGAGTGGGGCGCGTCCCTACTGGTCTCCAGTGGGAGAGGCCAGGACCGCTGTTCGACACGCTCCCGTGTACAGGACCGTCCCCCGCAACAGAAACGACACGGCGCACGGTGCTGGCACTGCCCAGGGTGGCCAACGACGCTCGCCCCTGTTTCCAAGTGGCCGACTCCTTTCAGCCTCCGCACCCCGGGTTGAACTTCACCTTCTCAGCCTCCGGGAGCCCCTGCTGACCTTGGACAGAGGGTGCTGTTGACACACCTCCTGTTCATCACAGCTTGTGACTGTCATGCCTGTCCATTTGCCCACTTACTCATCATCCTCCGCACCACCTACAAAGAACATTCCGTGAAGGGCGTGCATCCCCTGTGGTCGCTCTGTCTGTCAGGCCTGACACCGTGGCACACAGTAGGGATCCACAGAGTTGTTCCACCCTGAATGCGTGTCTACGCTAGGTCACCGCGTGGACACTTACCAACCTTTCTTCTTGGATACTTTTCCTGGAACATTGAAATGCGCAGCCCTAATTTTCTAATTTTCAGAGAGCAGAGTGAAGACACTGGGAAGAAGTGGCCGCGACCAGCACTGTCGCTGGAAGGCCGCGGTCTGCGGTCCGAGCTCAGAGGCGCTGCTCGCTTCTCTGTCCTGAGCAACTTCTCACAGTCAGAACCGGAAGGGCAGTAATAGCATCATGGCCAAGTCAACTGCCGTCTGTTGGATGACAAAAATCAGTCAGGGGGGAAAGATGGTAAGGGACAACAGTGCCCGACGATGAGAGAAAACGGTAATATTTTTGATGATCTCTTAAAAAGTGAGAAAACCTGATTATTTATTTACTACACTCACGTCTGAAAAAAGCTGGTAAAAGTGCACTTGGCAGGTGGTTAATGTACATGTCATTTCCTTCAGCTGAGAAAACATCAATGGGGACACGTCTTTCTCTGCTTTCAGCGACAGGTCCAGACCAGGGAACCTCGGCAGGGGCCGAACTGCCAGTGGGGCGTTTCCCCCTTTTCTGGCCACAGTGATTGGTCTGGAGTGATTGGGGCTCATGGGCACCCCTGCCCAGGAGTTTTCAAATGACAACTTGCAGGAGAGAAGTTGTTCCCTGTTCCCTCCGACTGCGAAGCCCTGAAGACATGTACTCGGAGCTGCCTGTTCCCCACCACTGAGCAGCTGGTCTGAATGAATAAGGCGGACACAGTGGGGGAGGAGTCCTCGGATAAAACAGGGAGTTCGACAGTGGTGTTCACTGGGCTCCTCAAGGCTTGGAAGCATGGCATCCTGTTAAAAAGCAAGAGGTCAAGTTCAACACCCATGGCGTGTCGCCAGTCAGCATGTGTTAGGTGACCACAGTTGCTGGCTTAACCAGTGGACTCTTTGCTTTCTGCTGACGCGTGGGCTTGAGTGATTTCATTGCCCTTCATGTGAGTTCACTTTGCAATGTTCTAATTTTCTTATCTGTAAAACCGGGGTGAGAAATAATACTTATCCTGGGTGTCTTTGATTAGGCCCCAGATAAAAGCCACTGTAAAGGCCCAGCCTGTGTCATTACGGCCATTAGTGCTGTTCCCGTGGTTGCTGCTGGCCTCGGGGATAATGTGAGGCTTTATGAACCTGTACATCATCTTCCTTGCCTGGTACGTATTTTACTGCAATCTCAATGACGCAGGAGGCTGTGGGCGTCATCTGGTCCAGCCTCCCCTTCCCCGAAGAATTGTCCCCAACCTCTGTTTCAATATGGTGACAGGAGGGACAGAAAACCAGATGCTTTGTGGGGCGGCCTTTTGCTCTTTAAGATTTCTTAAAAGTTTCTGAAAAAGATTTCTTTAAGATTTCTGAAAATTTCTTAACTGTTAAGAAATTTTCATGACAATGAGTTAAATCTGCTTCCCAGAAATTTCCACACACTGGTCTTACTTCTGTTCTGTGTACCCGCGGAAATCTGTATTCTCTCTTCCATAAGACTATTTCACTTTGAAAACATCTCATGTTTTCCACCTAAAAATACTCAGTTCTCTCAGCTTTTGAAGGCCTCGTAAATATTAGGCTAACCGACCCAACTTCACCTCATCGTACAAAGGATTTAAAGTAGGGACTTAAAAAGGTAAAGGAAGAATGAAATCTCACATATAATATAAAGCAGGGATCAGATATAAATAAGAAAGAGAATCGGAGCTGGGAGACTAAAACACAAGTGGAACATTAAAAGCGAGATCAGAACAGATATGCGGAGACAGCCGTGGCTTCACCCCCGCTGGGCTGCGCTCGGAAAGGCAAGTGCCTCTGTGAGGTCAGCGATCGGGAACAGGAAAGTGTGTTTCTGTCAGCACCTCAGTCACAGTTTCCCCCGCGTGGCCTTCATCTGAGGGCGCCGTCATCTCTGTTCTCTCGCAACGGGCCCATCTGCAGAGCCCGGAGTTCACCACGCACTTGTGTTATCAGCTGTGGAAAAAAACGTAGCTCCAAAAATAAAAACAGGTTTTTAACGCAGGCTGATGTGTGGTTTGGGGCCATTGTATCCTCTCCTGGCTCAGAGGTTGCGTTGTGACCAGGACACTGTGAGGGTGCTGCCACTCACTGCGCAACCCGTCGCTCCTTTAGCCGATGCAAGTTCGCGTGGCCTGCCCACAGCCGTGGGGAGAAGCAGGAATGAGCAGGATGTACCCGCCTAAAACACCCAGACGTGAAGGATGCGGGGAGCTAAATACCTCTCTTTAAATTTTCACAAAATGCTCTCCCTGTGCGGTCCTTTGGAGCCGCAGAGATGCAAAGGGCCTCCGAGGCGCGTCTGCGGCAGCCTCCCTGCCAGGAACAGCGAAGCTCTGGGAGGTGAGGTCACCCAAGGCCACGCCAGGGGCCGAACCAGGCCTGCGGCCCCGTTCCAGGACACTCACCACCGGCCTGCTGTGAAACACTGTCCCTGAAACACTGAGTCTTGTTTCTTAAAGTGTGGTGGCATGTCTTCCGTATTCAAGTGCTGGCACCTCTGTGCCCTGCTGAAGGTTGAGGGACGGGGACGGGGGGACTGGAGGGCAACGTCCAGAGCATTTTGCAAGTGCTGACTGTCTCCTTGTGAATTATGCCGCCCAGGCTGGGTCTTGGGTTCCAAGGAACACACCGAGGTGTTTGGTCCTTCACCACTTTCGGTCTCCCACCCCTTGGGGACCTGACAGATAGAAGCCTCTGTGGTAGTACACACACACTCACACACACACACACACTCCCACACAACTTGACCTCCCGGACTGGCTGGTTTTTAAAGTAGCTCTGTAAGAACACAACAGGAAAGTCACACCGCGTCCTTTCCCCGAGGCCTTTGGCCGCAGCCCTGGGCCTGAGCAAAGGCAGTTGCCCTGGAGAGCTTGTCGCTTTGTCAAGGTGACGAAAATATTCAGGGCGCCCTGTTTTCACGTTGAAATTCCTTGTTGAAATGCACTTCATGGCTGAAGGAAAAGAGGGAAATCAGGCATGTTTTTGATAGAGTAATAAAACTGTGGGAAAGTATTCAGTGATAGAAATACTCCCAAGAAAGACACGCATATATAAAGGCAGAGGTTCCGAGTTTATTTCTCATTCTTAGCAGTCTATTTCTCTCCAGTCTTTCTCCCTCTATGAAATGAGTGCTAACCCTGGAAATGTACTGGGGGAAAAAAACCCAAAACCTTGGGCAAACAATACCCCTGGAATGTATGTGAAAGCCTTTCTGTGCATTTTAAAAATCAAAGTTTTCTGATTGAATTGTTTTGTGTCATTTTGTCCTCCTGTGTCAGACTCTTGAACTTCACAAGGACTCTCCTCGTCAGAGCAGTCCCAGTCGTTCTATCGAGACGGCAGCCGCTGCAGACAAGCCGACATTTGCCTTCCACGCAGCGCCTCCGGCAGGCAGAAGGGCGGCCCGGGGCCTGGAGGGAACCGTGTGTCCGCACGTCCGCGTGGTCCCGTGCCCGCGGCAGGCAAGAGCTGATCGGACGTCCACAGAACAGACTGTCCCTGAAAGCCATGCCCTCTGTTGCTTCCTTCTGCGTTATTCTTCCGAGTGTGACAAGGGGCGGAGCACGGCCACCTGCACCCGTGTCTAGACCCCTCCTCAGAGAACACAGCTGTCAAGTGAGGGACACAGAGCGAGAGCTTTGTAGCGAACGAGGCACGTTCATTCACTCTTCAATGCGGCCGAGGCGTTGGGTCCCTTCGCTGGGCGAAGAGGGTCCCTGTTGGTGCGTTTTCCTGGTGGGAGTGAAACTGCCGGCATCGTGAACTAGGCCTTGACCTTCCGGCTCCACGTTTTCTGGTTAGCCCTCCCCCACCTTACTGCCCCGTGGTGAACAAGGAAGGCACACAGATGACGTGAAGCTGTGTCTAGACGGGTGTTACTTGCTGTCTGTCCTCAGAGGGGGTGTGGTCGCGCCCCATGGCGGCTGCGTTCGGCGGAGGCAGGAGGAGCTAGTGGAGGGGTGAGAGGAGAAGCGGATGGTGGGCCCGGGTTTTAGACACGCGTGTGAGAGCAGACTAGCAACGTCACTTTTCTGAGTTTCCATCCTGTAAATGCGGGGGTTGGTCTAGAGTATTTTAAGACAATGTGTAATTCTGAAGCTCTTCCGTTCTAAGTCCAGGGTTGCTTATTTCAGCCAAGGGAGGGTTTCATTATGCTGCTCACATAGTAGTATTAGCAGGTTGTATTTGGCAAAATGGTAACGCGTTCTTCCCTTATTATTACATCCAGAACATTTACATCCTTCCACTGTGCTGACCGGGAACACGAGCAAGCATCAGGGTCCGGAGCCGCACCAACAGAACAGCGAGTCTGTGCAGTCTGATCGCCGGGGCATCGACCGTAACTGCTACACTCACACGCGTTCACACCTGACCAGGTGAACACCTCTCTGTGTTGCACTGCAGCCTGGTCTGCTCAGAAACTGCTGTGAACAGCACACGTTTGCCCCTCCCAGCCGTGCGAGCTGGCAAGTCCAAAAGGAAGGCGCCTGGCAGAGTTGGTGTCTGCTGAGAGTTTGCAGCCAGGTCCCCAAAGGGCTGCCGGGTGTGGCCTCATGTGGGGGAGGGGTCGGGGCTCTGTGGGGTCCCCCATCCCACTTCTGAGGACAGCACCCTCCTGACCTCTCACCTCGCACAGGCCCCGCCTCTAACACCATCCTGTGGGAAGTTAGGGCCTCAATGTACCAAGTTTAGGGAGCCTACATTCGGCTCCCGGCCTTTTACGTTTAACATGTTCTTACTGGATTTTGATGAGCTCGTGAGGGCACTGACTGTAACGAATCACATCCTGTGTTCGCATCTCTTTCTGGGCGTGAGGAGAGAAGCACACGCTTCTTCGATGTGGTCCGCCTGGCTCCACGTGCGTCCCTGAGCTGGTCCTGGGCCCGGAGGGCCGCGTGGCCCAGGAGGCCCAGGGCCTGTGGCCCGTCAGCTGGGCCGCGGAATCCTGGCCAGACCCACGTACACAGAGGCAGAGATGAAGCCACGTGGGCATCAGGAACCGAGCTTTAAAATTAAGCTTGAGCACGGGAGTTGGAGAGTATTCCGGCTGCTCCCTCAGGGTTAGGCGGGGAAGAAAAAACGGCTACTCCCGGTTGGCTGGGCGCAGGTGAGTTTTCCATTGGTCTACAGGAGAGGCCCCTCTTTCCTTGGATACGACTTCCAGGTGCAGAAAGGAAACCCCCAGAGGCAGGGGCTGGGGGTGGCTGTTTTTGAATCCGCACGCTAGAGATGATTGTGCCAGCGACTGCAATACTAGTGCAATAGGTTCTTGATTGGAAATGTTACCAACAGGTATTTAAATGGAAAAAAACCCAGCTTTTTTAGTTTTAAAGAGTCTAGCAGCTGTCAGTCCTGGGGGACTGTCTCCTGAGAGTGTGAAGTTTTCCAAAGAGGTCCGGTACTCGGATGAAGGGCAGCACACTGTTTTGTTTTGTTTTTTTAATTCCCAGTGACCTAGAAAATATGTGAATGGTCACAAGAAATAACATTTTAGCAAGACCCTGGGCAGGCTTTTTCCGTGGTGACCCGGACTCTGGGGAACAGGGCACAAGCTCGTGCTTATTCTAAGCAGCAGTTGGGCTGCCTCCGTCTTTCTGAGTTTGTCTGCACTTAATACTCTTGCTGCTTCGAGATGGGTGACTTGTAAGTCAGGGCTGAGTGTATTTATCCCAAAGCAATGCCAGTGTGACCTCAAATTTAATTCCAAGGGCCTTTGTGTTCTTACTGTGTGATGCTGATACTTTTTTATTACGTTAATAAGAGTAACTAACAGTTACCAAGCCCCCACCATGAATCAGGCAACCTGCTTTATCATGCAGTATGTTGAAGACAGACCCTAGTATTGTCCCCACAATTCAGATGCACTTGCTTATTTAACAGGTTTTCATCATTCGTCATTGTGCACCCGGCACAGAGGATGCAGTGGTCAAGGGCAAGGCCAAGTCTCTGCGCTGGGAGGGAGTGCACCCCGGCGAGTGAGAGGAACAGCAAAGGGATAAATCCGCGTTCATGTGTCCTGAGCTGCAGCCACAATCCCTGCGGATCCGTAACAGTGCAGTCGGCCTGTGGTCCCAGCTCTGTGCCCCATTGACTACTCGTGTGACATTCTCCCCGAGGCTGTCTTCCGCAGTCTGCTTCCAGCCAGCCACTGACCTTGATGGCAGTGACGTTGGGGCAGACCTGTTTCTGGAAAATGTAGGCCTCTTCTCCCAGGCGCCTTTAGCTCAAGGATCCCCCGACTGCCTTGATGAAATCTTCCCTGGACAGCACAGCTGCCTACAACACACCCCTGTCTAAAACACACCCATGTCTAGGACACGCCCGGTCTAGGACACGCCCACATCTACACAAGCCTTTTCCTGGAACACATCTATGTCTGGACCAGCCCATGTCTAGGACACGTCCATGGGCGGTCTCTCGACTCTCTGCCCATGTCCCTCTCATGTGGACAGTTTTCCTAACACCCTTTCTGCCCTCAGAGGACCCAAACTAGAAGGGCACTAGGTTAGGGAGCCACAGGCGCTGCAGAGAAAAATAAAGACATGACCAGCCATGAGCAGGATTGTCTCTTAAATAAGGGTGGTCCGAGGAGGTCCCAGGCTGAGCGGCCTTGAGCCACGTAAGCAGAGTTGGAGAAAACTCTGACTTTGAGAGTGAAGTAAATTGCTTACGATTACATCACTGATTTGTGGCAGGTCGGTAGGGAGCTGGTCAGGGCGCTGTGTTCACGTGTGCTTGCTCCAGGGTTGGGACGAGAGGCCACGGGGGTCCTCGGGAGCCGGCTCACAGCCCAGACTGCAGTCGTGTCCGCAGAGCCACTGCCGAGGCTCGTATTCCCCTCAGCCTGCCCCTTCCCGGCCCTCCTTCCCCTGCTCCTTCACATTCATTTTGCTGGTGCCGTAGCTTCCGTAGCAATTCCCCGATCAGCAGCTTTAAAACAGGGAATCACACCGAGTTTATCTTTTCCTCTCTGACCTTCCCTGCCCTGTTCCCTGAGTGTCTGTCTCCCACACCACGCAAGCTGTCATCGAAATGTGTCTCCAGATACCATGCAGTGCTCAATCTCGAGCACATTCTGTCTGGATCTGAACTAGAATCTTTTAGAAATAACTTTTGTCCCCCCTCTTTGCCCCTGTGCAGCAAGTTTCCTGTTGAGCTCATGTTACATGGAGAAGCCAGGGAACTTCACCAGCAGGTTGAAACCAAGCTCTTCTGTGTAAGGAACTGGCGTAGGGACACACATCCTTGGACTCACCTGAACCATCGACACCCTGAGACGCTGGTTCGCTCTCTCAGCTCTGAAATGCTCCACCTCTCTCGATGTCCCTGTTGGCACATCTGCCAAGTGCTGGCACCAGTTACTCTGGAACGGGTCCCCCTGCTCTTCTGGCAAAAGTCTGGCCCCCGTCCCTCTCATAGGAAGCGAGCGGCCGTCTTCTGCAGCACAGAGCGCGCAGAGGTGGCAAGTATTTTCCATGAGGGAGTGTTCACAACCCTACTTCCCTGAGCTTGGCAGAAAGCGGCGGTGGCGGAGACCGCACTGGCGCCACGTAAGGTTGATCTCGCCGCAGCAGCAGAGGGCACGTCCCAGAATTCATCAGTCTGCGGGCACAGCCCTGCTGGAGCAGCAAGTTCACCCTGTGCCCTTCACACTCGCCACCGGACGTTCTGCTCCGCGGGCACCTTGGTGGCAATACTTGGCTCCCTCCCCGTCCAGGCTGCTAAAACGCTTATAAACGCGTCCATTTGGAACACGTGGAACCCTCAGGGGAGGCAATAGATGGCCATTTCAACTAAAAATTATCGCTCGTATTTGCACTTGATTTTGTAATAACCGGTAACTCGTTTTTTATCATCAAGTCCTTGCAGATATTCGGGATGGAAAATGAGGGGCTCAAAGGCAGCGTGCAGGCCAAGGAGTATCTGTTCGTCACCTCGTTCTAGTCATCCAAGGGCCTCTGCTTATGGAGGGAACAAGCCGCCAGCTGGGCATCCAGACACGGGCTAAGTAAACCAGGAAATTAGTTTCACGCCCCAACCTCTGTTGGACGATGTCACAGACTTGGGGAGAGGCCCCACTGGAGCTGGAGAGCCCACCACCCCTGCGTCTAGAAGAAGTGTGGGCGTGCTGTCCCCAGTGCGCAGCGCTGACCAGCGGCTGCCCCCTGAGCGCGCCGCTGCGCCTCTCCAACGCGAACGCGTAAGGAAACGTGCGCGTGGCGTGCCCGGCTGCAGGCACAAGGACCGCGGTCTGAGAGCACAGCTCCCCGTGAGCGGGAGACCGCCTTGGTGGGCGAGTGTAAACTACCTCGCTGTACAGCTGGATTGGCCCAATTAAGATAATGGAGGGGTTGGTTGGTTTGTCTGTCTGTCCAGATGTAACAAAATAGTTCCAGGCTGAATTTTACTCTGAAAGAGAAGTAATGAACGTGAGTGCTTATAGATGTTCGAGTCAGACTTGCCAAGTTCTCCCCATTTTGAGCCAGAGTCAGGCAAGTCACCTTCGTTGTCTGGGGCTCAATTTCCTTATATGAAATGGAGGTTGTGTGTAATACCTCCCTCACAGAATAATTGTCAAAATAAAATAACATTAAAATACACATTGAATGGCCTTTATGAAGCAGGGCGCGGGCGAAATGCCAGCCTTCCTGCTACTCCACATGGACAATTGTGTTTCCTCAGACTCTGAAAGATGGGGCTGCTTTTCAGGTCAGTGGAAAGCCCAGTAAAATTCCTTTTGAACTCTTAATAGTACAGCAACTGGAGTGTGAAATTTTGGCATTTCTAAAGGTGTCAGACAGCTGAGCTAGAATTACTAGACGGTTCCAGGAAAGGAAGAAATACAATAGAGGGCTATGCCATCATTTTCTACCCAATCTTAGAAAAAAAAAAGGCACTCAGCTTCTGCCTTTTTAAATCCCACTCTGGTGCCGGGGAGCCCCCTCTCCTACCGCTGACTTGTCTAGTTGCTGCCCTGTCGGTGGCCGGCTGAATGGCAGCCCATTTGGAGCAGTTAAAGCCATGAAATAAAATGCCAGGTTAAAGAAAGAAGTAACTCATTTCAAACTTCCAAGAAAAACTAAGCCATTTCAGCAAAATGCATAACAGAATATGAGTGATCTTTATTTTTGTAAGATTAAAGTGAACCACAAATGGTGTGATGGGAGCCTCCTATCTAGTGTTTACCAAAGGTGCCAACATTGTTATTTTAGAACAGGTAAACACTAAAACGTAAACAAAGAATATGACATAAAGGTATGTTTTAAAGTATGCCAATTATCTTCAGTGATCATATGTGTAGATACAAATCATTGATGTGATTACTTTCCAGGGATTGCATTTTTCACAGGGAAAATGGTTTAATTTCTCTACTTACAAGTCTAGGGTGACTAAGTCGCCCACCGGTTCCAACACTGGGTGCAGATTCCGGTAAATCGGCAGCACCCCGCGCGGCACTTCCTCCCTCTCCTGTCCTCGCTCTGACCCGTCCCCCGAACGTCATCTGGTCGATGGTATTTTCTGTGGATGGGACAATTCCTCCCTGTTGAAAAGTCTATCGCCGAACCCTGAGTTCAGATGGGAAGACCTGCTACTTACTGTGGGACCCGTTCTCGGTTACACACGTCCTCGGTCACACTCGAAGATACATCTGTCACTTTATATTAGTCTGAGTCTTTTACACCAGTGCACTGACGCCTTTCATAGGAGGTGTGTGTGACATTACTCTGAGATGCTGTCATTTCGTGGCTTTGTTTGTGCGGCAGCATGTGCTCCCTAGTGCTTCAGGGTTCGAGCAGACTTTAACGACCCAGCAAAGACAGCGGGCAGTTCAAGGTCCTCTCCCCTCTCTCGTATACGTATGTTCGTTTACATGTGTATTAGTGTGTATTTTATTTGTCTTTACTCTTCTAAAAGTGTATGTGGAAAGTTGACCTTCAACAGCACACAGCACTGGGGTGTGAGGAACTTGAACCTCAGTAACCTTGGCCTTTAAAATGAGGAGGCAGGCTGTGCCTTGAGTCATCGTCTCGGGCTCCTTGACTGAATGTCAAGTGAGGAGCACGATGCAGCCAGGCCTGGAGCGTGTCTGGGGTAGTTGCTCTGTGACTCACAGCATGTGGAAGAAGAGCAAGCCCTCTGGAATCTGTAAGAATGCCAACCACAGTTCTTCTCCCAGGCACGCTACCGTGTCCTGGCCACCGGGGAGGGCCCGGCCCAGCCAACTCTTTTCCACCGATAACGGTCGTGCGTCATCGCCCATAACTTCCATTCCTCAGATAAAGCGTGGAGTGTGCCTACGTCTCTCCGCTGTGTTTTGATCCCAGACTCCCTTTGAAAAGCTTATCTGGGACCAGGTCGGTGCAAGGAGAGGGGCCAGAACATTTTGTCGTCCGCTGTCTGGGCTGCATCGGTGAGAAGGCTGCATTGTCAGGGCAGGTGACCGCCAAGGGCTCACCAAGACAAGGGAGTTCAAAGCTTGCACAAGTCATGGGTTGTTTATTAGTATTGGATCTGCGGTGGAAAGTAAATGCTGTCAAAGGAAAACTGCTAAATTTCTATCAAATTATCGCTACTGATGAAGAGTGTGGGAAGTAGCACAATGAAATGGCAACATCGGGGCTCCGGGGCGCAGAGGACTTCCCCCCAGTCACAGGTCTTCCGATTCCGGCGCGGCGGCATCCTCTGCAGCCTCGCTGGTGACCACTATGGGGATGTTCTCTGACATCCACCCCTTAGGAGTCCTGTTAAAGGACCGTCTGCCAGAAAGAGGGTTTGCGAAGGCCATGAACCTGGAATCCGTTAGAAGTAGTAGCTCGAAATCTGGAACCTTGAATTTAACCATTTTGGATGCTTTTTCAAAACCTCCAAATGGGGTGGCAACTCTGTGGGGAGTGAAAAGGAAACGAATACATTGGTTTTCAAGTTTATTTACTGGAAAACAGAAAACAGCCTAATGCATCATCACTTGACGGGCACCTTAGGCTCTATGTGACCTTTCGTTTTTGACCCTGAGACAAGCCTCTCCATTCAAGTCCCTTTGGCTGTACTCTTGGTTTGGGACAAAAGTAATCTAGCCCCTGTCCCCGGAGACCATCACAAACATGTCTTGCCTTTGGGGCTTTGCTCAGGGAAGCTGCCTCTTCCCTGCCTGCACTCCCCCTGCAGCCTGTAAATTCCCGCCACCCCCCCCCCCACCACCTCCCGCCCCTCTCCCAGCCTCCACCCCTTCCTGGCCAGATTCCTGCAGCATCCACTGTCTTCTGTCTCATTCAGGGCTCACGGAGGGGCTTAGATGGTCATTCATCTGAGCATTTAACCGAGCGCTGGATTATCATTCAGATGCTCCGTGATCCTTAAGCGTCAGCAGGCGGAGATGGTGATGAGAGCTGGCAGGTAGGGACTGGGCACCGGGCACCAGACCCTGACCGACATGCTTCCCAAACAGTACCGGGCCAGGAGGCGCCTTGGGCCCAGGTGACAGTGCAGACACTGATGGAGTCCAGGGTGTGTCCGGAGAGTGTGTATCCCTGACCAGTTCCCGAGAAACACCCGAGTTGTCTGTGTGGCCCACACATTGAGTACCGGGCGGTTTACAGGATCATCTCCCCAAATCCTCACAGCCTCGTGAGTTGGATCTGTTAACAACCCCATGCCATAGATGGAGGCACACATCTGCTAAATGTCTTGCTCAAAACCACTCACTCATTCAGTTGCAGAACCAGGACTTAAGCCTGCACACACCCCGGAGGCCCGCTTTCCCAGGACGCCTGTGGCACACCCTCGGGACGCCCTTCTCCACGAGTGGTGGGCCCTCTGGGGGCGCTTCTAGTGCCGCGTGTTTAGCTCTGACAGCCCACTCGGGCCCTGTCTGAAGGATGTCACACCTTGTTGCCGTCACATTCCTGAAGCCACTAGCTGATTCAATGTCCCACCCCTGCTCATCTGATGTAATGAACTTCAGAGTCTTTATGGCTTAAATCTGATTCCGTAGACAAGTAAAAACCTGGACTTCCTTTTTAGATTTAGGCTGCATCTGGTCAATTCATTTCATGCTTACGAATTCCAGAAATGAATTTTACCAATCCATGGGGTTTTTTGTTTTTGTTTTTTTTGCACTAAATCAAAAAAGAAACGCTCCTTAGCCACTGAAGTCCAGTGTTTGGGTTTGGTGATGAGGGTATTACTTTTTCCCTTTTCATCCAGTTCTGTGTTGTTTTCCCTCCCCGTTTGCGGGTCATTTTCTTCTCTTGTAAATGAAAACATTCCCTTCCTTCCCCCAGCGTCTCCTGCCTCCTGCCTCCGACCCAGTGAGGACTCGCTCTTTGAAAAGCAGGGCGTTCTTTTCTTTGGCACCGTGGAAGCTACATCCTGTTTGTTTGAATTTTTACTGCCCTCAGCACACAAAGTAAAGAAAGTCCATTACCAGAGATGTTAAACGTTCAAAGTAGGACCACTTGTAGGGTTTTGAAGAGCTCTGAAAATAATTCCAAGTTTTACTCAGAGATACTGAAGCACAAATTTCCACTGAAGGATTTAGAACAGTCTACCAAAAAAATAACTGAGCATCCTTGTGGCTCCTACAGAAATTCTTCGACCGTGGATCTGACTAAACACGATTTCACACGGGGTCGTCTGTGGAGTGGGCTGGAAGCCTGTGTCACTGAGGCGCCCAGTCAACAGATGCTTTTTGCTTACTTAGATTGATCAGAAATGGGTTTGCCTATATATTAATTAATACTGCTGGACTTAACAATACTCCCCTAGTAGTTATTGATTATTCAGTAAGGCACAGAATGTTATAAATGATTGTAGGATTTAAAATAAGTTACTCAACTAAATACCTAAAATATGTAATATATTTATAGGTGCTCATGGACTTCATTTTACCGATGAGGAAATCGATATGAGGAGGGTTACGCGACAGGGTCACGCGGCTTTTCGAAACTGGAAGCCGGGCCCCCAGTTCACTCCTCCTCCCGTGTTGCATGGGTTTCGTACAGTATTATTGAAATATAGTGTGATATTGAAATAGTGCCTTGCAAATGGGTACAAGACTACATAGCTGTATTAACCGTGGGCTATTTTAACAGTCTGATTAGACTGGGGAGCCATTTCTCACCTGCTCATTATCCCTGCTAAATGCTAGTGGACTTCCCCTCACCTGGTATGCCTCATTAACAATATCTAGTAACTATGTGTAATAATTCGTGGCTGCCAATAATAATATTTTACTCTTTGCAAAGGATTTGGGGAATATTTGGAAACTCTTTCTTTCTGTTGCTTTCATTTGTTTTTGCAAAGATAAAAAATGTATTAGGATAAAGTCCTAATATAATGATGTTGAATTATTTAAGAAAGACAAGAAAAATTGTACTCCTTATTATACTTTATTTTTTAAGTGAATAATAGTTGGGTAAAGAACTAAATTTCTGCTGAAATTATTTTTTCATAGCCTGGAGTAGGTTGATAAAATAAAATCCCATTAAATAACCTATAGCAAGAAAGATGTTAACCCACTTTGTCCCTAGAAATTATTTTAAACTTTTTAAATGACTGGAATGTGTTCTGGACTAATTCAGAGAATGAATTTTCATCACATCTAATTTAGAAAGACCCAGATAACCATTAAAATTATGTTGCCTTTGTAATTTTTTAAGTAAAAGCTTATTGAAGTATAAGATACATTTTTAAAAGTGTATGAATCACAAGGGAAAAGTTGATGAACATTATTTACATTCTAATTATTTGTTGCTGGTATAGAAACATACCGTTAATTTTCATTTTGACCTTGTACTTGATGATGGTGCTGACCCTACTCACTGAACTTCTTGAGGACATCACGTTGTTTGTGAATAAGGGCGGCTGTATTTTTCCGTTTCTGTACATATACCCATGTTTGTTGAACAACTTACTTGTGTGAAGACATGCAGGCATGTTTTCCTTTTCACTTTCTCCAGACAGAATGTTCTCACTGGTCAGGACGCACAGGCTGCTGGTCGTCCAGTTCCGGACTCGGGAGGCGCCCCATGAATGTCAGCGTTCCGCGTGGCTGACCGAGCCGCACGGTGCTCCTTCAGTCCGAGGTTGACATCTTCCGTCAATTTTGTAAAGTTCTTGGCCACCGATTTCTGAGATATTGCTTCTGCCTCACTCTTGCTTAGCCCCCTCCCCGAGACACAAATCACACCCACACACTGGCCTTTTCATTGCCGTTAAAAGTGTGTCTTCCATCCCCCACCCGTGAACCATTTTTCCTCTGTGCTGCAGTTTGAACGGCGCCTGCTCTTCATCTGTGCCTAGTCTGCCATGAACTCTACTTATTTAATTTTAAAAACATTCCTACTGTAAACTGTAACACAAGCACCCAAGCATGTACCACAGCTTATTCCAAAGCCGACAATCTGATTGCCCCCCTCGGGCTGGGCCCCCCACCCCCATCCCCACCCCCGCGGCACCTGCCTCATCATCACCCACTCCTGCCACGGCAGGGGTCCACATCTGGGGGTCATGATAATATCCACCTATAAGGTATTTAAAAACCTTCTATCTGTGTCAATAACCCAAGTGTGCACTCCAGACACAATGGCGCGGTTTTGCCCATCTCTCAAAGCGACGTCTTTCGAATCTCTGCTGCGCCGCAGACGTGCCTTTCTGCCTCCCTCACGTTTTATTTATTGAAGACACTGGGTCTGTGTTTCCTGTGGTCCCCCCAGACTGGCCGGGGCTGATTACACCCCCTCGGTATATTTTAGCATTTCGCTGTTCTTTGGGTTTTTAGTAAATTTTATATGGGTCCGGGGGCTTCATACTTTGACTTCCTAATTTCAGTTGCTGTATTTATGTCTGTAGAATTTCCATCCGACTCTTTTCAAAGCACATTCCCAATCTGCTGGAATTCTCCATCTTGTCGTGTCTTCTCTCAAACATCCTTCTCGTAATTAATTTGAAGTCAGTGCCTCATATTCCAGTAGTTGGGTCTTTTGCATGCTGATTTCTTTTCTCTTCATTTTTAGTTGTTTGCCTCTGTCTCATAGCATGCCCGGAGATTTTAAACATGGGAGCGAGGACTCCGGCCTCTGAGCGCGTCACCTTTCCTGCAGAGAGGGCTACTTTTGCCCAACAGCAAGCAGCTTGACTTAGAGAAGGGACCTGACCTGACCTACAGCTGTGCTGATGGGCACAGGCATTTATTTTCACGATCACTGATTGATCACTTGTTTGCCTTGATTCCAGTGACAGAGCCTTAGCTCTTCCAACTAAAAGCTGGGGCTGTTTGGCCGCCTCCTCCTGGCAAACCCCAGGCTCTGGAGGTTCCCATCAGAGGGTTCAGCGCTCTGTACTGTGATTCCACAACCGGGGCGGTGCCTGCCAGCCCTGTCGCTGGGGATGACTGAATTACCTGTTAAAGCTCCTGTAATCGGGCAGTTCTGCCTTCCCTTCCGGCATGAACAGTTTAGGGTGCAGAGCCTCCAACAGCTCCGGGTCGCTGCCGATGGCCTGCTCCCAGGGTGACTGGTAGTACTTGGGGACAGCTGTGGTGTTGAATCTCTCAGGAGGAATTTCCTTCAGTGGCCCAGAATATCCTTCGGAAAAACATGGCCAGGATGAGTAAACACAGAGCAACCGGGAGCCGCGGAACTCCACCTGGCATTCCACCCTGTTTAATTTTCATGAAGAATACATCCTTTTTATGACTTCTCCGGAATGAGAAGTCTGAAAGTGTTAGACATGTTTAAGCCCCTTTAAAGAAATTTTCAGAAGAAACCTCTTATCTTAGTACATATTTGCTCAGTGCGACTATTCATTTAATTTTAAATAATTGGGCCCCTTACGTTAATCAGCACAAGCCTTTAGAGGTCACAACTAACGAATTGACTCGAAAATATACACTGAGTGTCTCTGGTGGGCTGGGCTCTCGGGGAACAGCAACAGAGACAAAGTCTCCGTTGCCGAACTCCTGGCACAACTGAGAACCGTCTTCACAGGCACGGGGGCGGCACAGGCCCAGCCCTCCAGGCCCCGCCCTGCGCTCACCCTCCTGCGACCACTCGACCCACTGTGTCCGCCCTGAGTCTCTCCGCCCGGAGCTGCGCCTCGCACCCAGACCTCCCCCGCTGGGACACCCTGCCCTCGGTTTCCCTGGGCTCACTCCGGGCTCAACAACAGTTTCTGTGTCCCTCGGTCAAGCCATGCCTGTCCTTTCTTTACCGTGAATATCCACTCTGGGCAGTTCTGGTGGCAGTAATTTCACTTCCTTCTGAGTTCTGCCAGTGTGTACCTCTGTCCCCTGTGCAAGGCGTGCCTCTCGGACACTGGTGTCACTCAAAGCCCTTTTTTCAGACTGTACATTCTGCCCAGAAAATTCTATTCCTGCTCCTGACTCCCAGGGCGACCTGCACATCGGTGGTTCCAGGTTCCGATTTCGGCCCCCAGGCCCTTGGACTCCAGCACCTGCCACGTGTGTCCAGGTGAACGTGCCTGCACCCCGGACCGCCTGTCTGGGTCTCTGACACACCTGCCGCTTCCCCTGGGGGGTCACCTCAGCCATGCCCGAGACAGGAGCAGTGCCCCAACTCCCCTGCACCCCTACATCAGCTCACCAAGCAGTGCACCAGCCAGCCCCCCAAGGGCTCTAGAACAGTGCTCTCAGACGTCATGTCTCTGCACTGCCGGGGTCCCCTTGGAAACCCTGTTAGGCATCCAAATGCCGAGGGCTTTTCCCTCCAGACACCGGGCCCCTCAGTCTCAGGCAGGCTTACGGATCCTACACAAGTGGTTTGCAAGGGAAGTCAGGGACACTACTCTGGGGACTCCCTCCGTCCTCTGTATGTCCCACACAACCCCCTGGGTCGGCCCTGCCCATCCCCCCCTTTCCCAGGAGACTTTAGACTCATTGCTTAGCTCTCCACCCCTCCCCTGCACCCCCCCCACACTGCTGCCCTAGTGACCCGGCCACTGGAAAACTGGATCCTGTCACTCACGTCCCGAGGACACAAACGTAGCCAACTCAGCAGGGTGCATGTCCCCCCACTTGTCCGCCTGCCTCCCGACAGTCCCCTCTCGCAGTTTCTGCCCCAGAACTGTGCATCCACCTGGAGCTCGTTGCCCCTTGGCACCCTGACTTGTTCCATGTGCTCTGGCTGGAGACGGCCGTGTCCATGTGGCCATGGCCGCCTCCCTGTGTCTCTTGCGTAGCTGGTCCAGGGCCAGGCATGCAGACGGCCGGCATTTGCAAATCTCACCTTTTCAAATGTTTCTTAAAATCCCACCAACCTGACACCATTGTTTCATTTCTATGTATTCCCCCCAGTTTGTCTTCACTCGGTACCTGACCTGGATTTAATTCTTCATCAGTCAGTACTGACGCACAGTCATTCGCTAACCTCAGTCTCATCTTGTAAAATGCAGGTTGTAATGAGCGTGTGGAGGAGTTTACAGGGGAAGTAAGGAAGATATACATATCGCTTCAGAAACTTGCCCATTTCATACAAATGGAATTTCAGTGTAATTCCAGATGACCTCATTTTCACCGTAACAGGTGATCGCCCACAGATGCAATGGGCCGTCTGGAAGGACAGAAGTCTGCTGTGCCTGTTCCACGTGGCTCCTTGTGGTCTAAATATTAACATCAACTTCATGTTTACCCACAAATACAGGGTGGGCAAAAATAGGTCTGCAGTGGCCCATAGGGAAAACATAGATATGAATAAAGAATAACACAGAAACAAACCCTGGTTTTGTGAGCTCCCCAGCATAAACCTCCCCTTGCCCACCCCAGACAGTGAGACAAACTGTGTCCCTTCGATGTCATTGACCGAAGGATCCAGTGGCTTGAGCCAGACGTCTAAAAAGGACTGTATTGCTCTGTTTGTCAGGGGATGTGTTACCTGGTGCGATGCTTTCCGGATTCGGGGGGCTCCTCGGATCCGGGCTGTTGGGAGGGGTGAATGGGGCTTGCTGCGAGCCACCGTCCGCGGGGCTGCCGTCCACCTTCCCGTTCTGCACGGCGAGGCTGTACTGTGTTTGATCAGAAGGGAACTCTGCTGAAAACTCAGAAGTGTCGGACATGCCACCAGAGACACCTATGTGCCCCCACTCACATAGTCAGGGTTCAAGCACAAGGTCGCTTCCTTGTTTCCTGGGTCATTTACACGGCCACTGGCTGAGCTGTTGGCTGAGAATCTCCCTGAAAATCGATCTAAGACCCAGTTTGTGATGACGGCCCACTTACTGTGTGCCAGGCGCTGTGTCGGGGCTTCGTGCCGACCATTTAATTTAGTATTCGCTGCAGGGTCCCCATAAGGCAGGTCAGTTCAGGTCTGAAGCTGTCGCTGACCTAATGCGGAGCTCGCTGGGTACTCGTTGGTTAAGCCACTGTCTCATTACCGTGTTATTTACAGTGGGGATTGAATTAGATTCCCTAATACACCTTGTTTTAAAATTGTATCTGATTGAACACCAGTCATGTGTCATAAAAAATGCACTTTAAATGGTATAAACTTACAGAAGGAAGGATTTGGGATTTCAAGAAAACAAAATGCCTGAAAGATATTTGTCTTTAAGTTTTAGGTGCACTTGTTTATTATTATAGCTGAGGATTTATTCTATAGCAATAACAAAGCAGTTTAAAAACAGTCTGTTTGCCTTTTAACAGAGAAAACAGACATTGTAACAGGTTGTGTCCTCACAAGTACAACTTAACTAAAGCATTCTTTTATTTATAAATGGGAAACACATTTCTTTTTTCCAAAAGCCAATCTACAATATATATAAAAAGTGCATAAAGTCAAATTAGTTTTTAAATTTACTAAAGAACATAGCAGATAGGCAGAAAATATTTTAACACTTTTTATTTCTATATTTACTCATATGGTGAAGCACAATTTTATATTTTAATATGTGACTTTGTAGAATGTGAGAATAAAAGAGTATTTTTGTCCTAAAACCCAAATACTCACCATAATTACAGGCTGTAAGTTAAGGGCCTCACCTGAGGAGTGCTGTAATTTGTGCCAAATATACGGTAAGATGTATTCTTTGGACATGATGAGAACATATTCAGAAACCCTGTATTTAGTTTGGCCTCATTTCAGAATTATTTTTTATAGTATACTTTCCCTTCTCCCAATATTATGTCAGATTTCCAGGGATTTCAGAAAGTCCCTGGTTACTAAACACAGGTCGTCTGAACTGTGAGATGTGGATGTTTTGCTGAATTACCATCCTGCCCTGGGTTGGGGGGGAGAATCGTGACTGTTCTGAGCCACACTTCTGCTCTATCCCCCACCACCAAGTAGAAGATTTCCCTCCGTTGCCTTTCCTGCCCTCTCGGGTGTGCAGTGGGCTCATCCACCAACCGGAGCTCCAGGGCGGACTTGCCCGGAGAGCCCGGGGCCTGGCCTCCCTTTAAGAATGAATGTTCGTTTCCTGTTTCCACTATTTCCGTCCCAGATGGTGGCCTGGCTAGAACCGGCCAGTTTCTGAGCAGCAGACTTCGCCCACAACTGCTCTTACGTTTTTGTTTGTTTGTTTTTAAAACGATATTTAATATTTGAGCAAGTGGCACAGGCCACTAGGAAGGGAGTTTGTCTGTTAATAGCATGTTTGTTTGTTAATAGCACGTTATTTAGGGGACATTTGGCGCCAAGCGTTCTGTCCTCCCTGGTGGTTCTGTGGTTGACAGGCAGCAGACCTCCCCCCACAGCGCGGAATCCGAGCCCAGGAGGCCCAGGGGGCTGCGGTGCCCAGGCCCCTGCAGAGCCTCAGACAGTGCTTGCTCCCGGATGGCTGCTTCGCGCCCCGCGCTCTGGCGGCGTGTCCATCCCCCACGCCCCACTGGCCGTGACATGACTACAGCCCGGGGGGCACCCCGCCCCCCACTGCCTCCCCTGCTCCCAGTGGAACACACGGGGCACTTCAAGTGCCGAGTGGGCCACTCAGAGTGTCCCCATTGAACTAAAAAGGGACTCAGACAGAATATTTCTCCCCTTTACCCACCGGAATGACACACACACACACACACACACACACCCCACCCCACCTCCACCCCCGAAAAACCAAACCACCTCCACCCGACAGGAGCACCCGTTGGGGAACCCGCGAGCGCGCGCACGCTCCCAAGGGCTGCCCGTGCCCCCATGCCACCAGGTGCACCTACATCCATCTGCGCTTTCGACTGGTACTGCACGTTCTCGAACGTGTACTTGTCGGACCGCCGCTGCCGCATCTTGAAGAGCCGGGCCCCGCGGTTGTGGAGATGGGACAGCTCCTCCAGCATGATGTCCCTGGGGACGCTGACCTTTTTGCCCAGGTCCATGCCATCCACGTCTGGAAAGTGACACACGCGCGCGTGAGAACATGAGGGAGCGTTTCCGCTGCTTCCCACACCCCGCGCCTGCCGCCTGCCCCCTGCCCCGCGGGGTGTGTGGCCTGAGACGGGGGTGTGGTCTGAACGGGGGTGTGGTCTGAACGGGGGTGTGGCCTGAGACAGGACTGCCCTGGGCCCCAGTCCAGGCTCCACTGCATCCTAACCACGTGATCCTAGATAGGCCACCTGCTTCGTCTAAGCCTCAGTGTGTGTGCTCATCTCTGAAATGGGGCTTGTAGAAGTCAGACCTAGCCTGTGGGGCTGAAGTGAGGGTTAAATACAATGCTGCGTTCAAGGCCCTTCGCATGGCACCCGGCGCACAGAGTGAGTGAAAGCAAGCTGCCATCAGTAGAGGTAGAATTCAGTCTTTTTCTGCACGGTGAGCTTTCCAACAGCCCCGCATGGAGTTCTTTAATGAACTCCCGGGGGTTCCCCACATTTTTAGGCACCAGTCCCAGCTGGCCCGTTCCTGGGAGGCCCACCCTTTCACCCATGCCACCCCCTTTTCCTGCCGCTGCCCAAGTACTAGGCATTCTGCATGCGGCGCCCAGTACCCAGGAGCCCTGCTCGCTGGAGGCGGGTGGTGGGTGCAGAAGAATCAGACCCTGCCGAATCCAGTGCAAGGGCTGCTTCTGTGGCTCCCTTCCCCAAAGCCTCTGCTCATGGCTGCTCATGGCTTCGCTGCGTCCCCACAGCACTGAAGAACAGCGACTCCGGTCGTTCACATATCCTACCGTTTGAACTTTATGTTTCGGTCTTTGTGTCTCCCACGCGTTAAGTATAGTGGGCTCACTCCAGAAGTCGGAAAGATACCAGGAACATCTCCAAACCCTCTGGACCTAAACGACGCCACTTCTAAATAATCAATGGGTCAACGAGGGAGCCATCGGGGAAAGAAAGAGTTCCGTGAGCTGAGCGAGAAGGGAAACAGTATCGACACGTAGGGGACACTGCTCACACGGTGTAGGAGGGGCATTTACAGCGCCGAATGCGAACGTTACAAAAAGAGGAGGAGTCTCAAACCAGTGATCTGAGCACTACCCCGGAAGTGTGGAAAAGATAAATCCAAGGCGGCAGCAGTAAAGAATGATGGGGATGGGAGCAGGGGTTGGAAACAGAAAAGCAACAGAGAAAAGCCCCTGAACGTGGAGTCGGGTCTGGAACAGATCGGGGGAACGGACAATCCTCTAGTTACGCTAACAAAGGAAAATGTAGGAGACACAGGTCACCCACATCCGGAACAAACCAAACTGTCACTAGAGATGGTACCTGGAGCGAGTGGACAATGAGACACCACTGCAAACAATTCTACACATAAGTCCACGCAAATTGGAAAACTTGGGAAACTTGGCCGATTTCTTGAAAAGCACAGAGTACCACCCGTCGCCCAGTCTGGAGTAGTTAATCTAATCATCTCTGTGTCTACAAGGCCAGTGGGTTCATACATTGAAAATGTTTCAGGAAAGTACGTAACCTTTGGGGCTAGATGGACTCACTGGAGAATCTGCCACTCGAGGAAGAACTCGTGCCAGTGCCGCAGAGCCTCGGCCTGAGGGGGGAGAAGAGGGAAGAGGCCCCAATTCATTGTGAAGCCAGTGCGACCCTGACCCTAAACTGAACAAGGTCAACAGACCAAAGGCCACCAAACAACATCCCCCAGGCATAGAGAAGCGTCACACCAGCAAACGGATTAAAAAATAGTTCTGCACCAGGAGCAAGTGGGCCCCCCCAGGGTGGGATACTGGTGCCACATTCCGAAACTAATCGGCACCGCCCACCAGCCATCTCACAGGCTAAAGAAGAAAGGTCACGTGCCCGCACCCTCGGGACCCAGGGTTGGACACGGTGTTGTTCTGGTGAACACGGAGGGCACAGTCCACTGAAGAGTGAACGGATCCATTGGACTTTATCAACATCGACGACTTTCATTCTGAGAAAGATTCTGCCAAGGGGATGAAAGACACGCTACAAAATGGGAAGGAATGTTTACAAAACACAGGCTGGACAAGAGGCTAGAACGTGCGAGGAACTCGAAAAGCTCATGGGTCGGAAAGCAAATGGAAAGCCAACGGTCCCACAGAGCGCAGGCAGGAGGCAGGAAGAGCTTTTTCACCGAGAAAGGTGTGGGATGACCAGGAACGAAGGAGAAGGGAGTCGGATCCTTATTCAAATTAGAATTGAAACGGCCACGAGCTGTCACTCTGCACATGGCAGAGTGGCCAAGCGGGGACACAGGGACGGGCCCTATGCCTGTCGAGCGTGTGGGGAAAGTGGTCACCCCTGCAATGCTGTTGGGACGGAAAAGGGGGGCAGCCGCTTTGGGGAACCATTCAGGAGGTTCTGTGTGAAACTGAACGTGGAACTACCAGCACCCTGGGCGTTTACCCCAGCGACATCAAACGTACGTTCACACGAAAACCTACCCGCAAATGCTCTCGGCAGCTTTAATCTTAATAGTAATAAAAAACAGAATAATGAAATATCTGGTGGAAACTATGTAAGGTCCTCAAACAGCACATCTCTTCCCGGGTCTGCACGCAGTGTCCCCTCCATGGCGGCTTGAAACTGGCCTTGGTGAGAGTAATTTGCACCCCAGAAATGAGCAAACTCTGCAAGCCAAGGCACGCCGCACCCCCAAGAACCAGTAGTTAAATATTTACCAGCATACTGCTAGACATGGGTATATGCTAAGTCAACACATCTTGCACAAACAACAAAAGACATAGACTCAATTCTCCAATATCCCCTCCTCCCCTTCCAACGGTAACTGTGATGTGGCCAGAGCGGGAGTCAGACCACCTGCGAGGGGAGACTCTAGCGATGGGCACTCTTGTCCTTTAAAATTTCTGAGTGAAGGAGGCTGTCAGCTGGACCCTGGAGTCCAAGGTCAGCTGTTCTGAGCCCTTTGCTGGAACTGCTGTGCAGGGTCTTAGCCATGTGCCTGGATCGGATGCCTGATAAGTGATATAACTTATTCAGGATACGCGTCCATGACCTCATGCGTTCGAGGGCTGCCTTGGTGGCATTAGCTCATCTTTTGAAAATAATATTCCTGGGCATAGTTTCCTACTGATGTCATGGATCCTGATGCAGAACTTCCCACATGTTCTTTAATCATTTCATAGAACTTCATCTATTATATTTTGCCACTCTTTCAAGGAAACCAGTGATTAACTTTGAGTAAGTATTTAATTATAAAAGGATGTCAACATAAAGCTTTAGGGTCTCAACCATAATCAAAATAATTTCCATAAAAAACACACAGTTTTTAACCTACTAGAAACATGAAATAATTCTTACCAATATTCTTCCTCTTTAGTGTCCTCAAATGTACGCCGTTTTTATAGTTGAATTGGGATTTAAAATCTCACACTAAAAAGTTCACCTATTTCAATCCTTGGGGACACGCCCTTCCACTTGTCACACTGTGGAGCCGCGCTGCGGTGCGGACTACGAGCCCGGTGAAAAGCCTGCTTTCCCGGGAGGAGGGCAGCGGCCCCCGACGGACACTGGGACCAGCCGCCTCTCCGGCCCTAACTGCAGTGTGGCTCCCGGGGGGGTGGGGGCCCACAGCTTAAACCCCTCAGCGGAAACTTTCTGTGTTTTCACGCTGCTTTCGGAGATGAACAGTCTGAGACCGAGCCTGCAAAGATTTCCCTGCGCCCAAGCGGTTCTGTGTTTTTGGTCGGAAATTCTGACCCTGCCAACGTCACAGGTTGAGGCAGATCAGCAGACTCACTTCACGCTTTGTAAAGATACCCATGTACAGATCCCTGTAGGGAGACAAGACGGCTTTCAAGACGGTTTCCCACGATGCCCTGGCAGCTCCAGTTCCAGCGGAATGGGCAGACCCCTGGAGGGGAGCCCCTGAAACCGGCTGGCTGCGGGGGTCCGTGGGTTCACTCGGCAGCCTGACTGAGGCCTGGAGGTTTTCTCGTTGCCTACCGACCATCGGGTCTCTGTGGGCTGGACGCCTACCCGTGAAATGTACGCTGTTGCAAGACACAATGCCCTCTGTAAATGCCAACAGTATAGGCTGTGATTGCGAGTAATGTCTGAAAAGACTGCAATTGATGAAATGTGTACTAACAATTTCCCCCATATTAAAAAGTTGATACAGATAACTAATAATTCATCATTATTATATTTAATCATTAAACCATTATCATTTGATGACTGTGTGAATCTGCAGACATTTAAGATATGAGGTCCCTGTGCACTGAGTCACATGAACAGGATGGCCCAGCACTGTTACTTGGGTGCACACCCGGAGCACCTGGGCGTGAGGAAGACCACGCCAGGAGGGTGGAGTGGGCGGCCAGCTCCGAACACCTCCGCTTCAGCTTGGACGTAAACTGGACCTTGGCCTGGTCCCCCGAGCTGCTTTCCGGGGGGGGGGGCTTCTGAGAGGGTCAGAGTCTGCAGCCTGCTCAGAACTTCTGTGGGCTCACTCCCTGTCCCTGCACTCCACTTTTCAAGGTGAAACGTCTCTGCTGTAGGGTTAGGAGAAGTTTTAAACCAGAAACCACCTGACAAACTTGTACACTAAACCATTAGGTTATCTTTCCAGCCCCAGATTTTGCTCTGTGGCACTTACGGCCTTCCTGGTGCCCTTATTTCGACATTCGTGACTTGATTAATTCGGATGTGTTTGTTACCCAGGACAAGTAAAAGGTCCTCCCGTAATCTTCCCCCTGAAATTCAACCTTTCATACCCCGTCCTTCTCAAAGGGCTCGTGCAGCTTCTGTCAGTGCCTCTGCTGCCCGTGTCACTGGGGGAGAAACTCAATACACTGACGGCGGACGCGGGCCCAGAGCCCGAGAAAGGGGCCGCGTGGAGGCTGAGAGTGAGCCACGCGGCACCACCAGCCCAGCCCGCCTGCTGCTCGACCTGCGCCCCGCGCTGAAGCGAGGCCCGGCCACCTGAGAGCGCCCAGCGAGCCTCCTGCTGCAGCGCAGAAACAGCCTGTTTGGTCCTCCTCTGCACGAGGGGAAGAGCCGGTCACCGGTCACAAGGGGAAAAAACGAAAACATACCAAAAAAGAAAGCGAGCCCCGTGGGGCCCAGGTGAGGACACGGAGGGTGACGGAGCAGCCTCTGAGGTCTGGGGCCTCCCTGCTTCCGAGACTCTCCTTCCTCCTGCACCGCCAAGCATGACGGTGCCTGCGTCTGGGGGCCTCAAGCTGCCACTTCTCCCAGGCGCTGTGTCCCCAGGCCCGGCCCGCTGCTGCTGGACCAGCGCCAGGAGGTCCCGCACTTCTCAGTTCATGCCCCTGTCAACATCCTCTCTGCCATCGTCCCTCTGTCCTTCCCCCTTCTCCCTCACCAGTCAAGTCTCAGTGGACCGAGTGCGGTAGAGGAGGCTGCTTAGCAGGCAGAAAGCTCCAGATTCAGGAAGAGAGCCACCTGCCCCAGCCCTGCAGGGGGCTCCCACACTGACGAGGGCGGTTCTGCTCGTCTTACGATGTCGCGCTGAGATGGTGTCGACACGGCCCTGACACCTCCGTGCAAAACGCAGAGATTTGGTGTCATCATAGTGACACAGGATGGTGACCCCCATCAGCTCTGCTGCTCCTAACACTGACAATGACCACAACGTACTAACAAGGACGGCCCTGCAGAAGCAGGCGACCCTAGGGTCACAGACGCCTCTGAGTAGTTACAGGTCGGGGGTGCGGTGTGTGAGCCTCTGGGACACGAGTTGACTCGAACACAGTGGGTCCGGAGTGAGTAGCAGTTGGGGTGTAGTGAGTAGAGGCTGGGAGTACACGTTTTTACTACTTATGTCTAGTTTTATGTGTCTTAGTCTACACGGGTAGGATTTCCAGCGGCTCCCCGAGGCCATTTCTCCTGCAGATGGATGAGCGCTCTGACATGAAACCGGGAGGAACAACCGGGGAGTGAGACAGACCGTGCCGCCCAGGGTTCAGCTTGGGGAAATAAAGCCTCAAACCTCCGACTGAAAACACCTCTGGGGGTTGCAGCAGCGGGAGACACTCCCAGCCTCACAGAAAAGTTCACTGGGGTGTCCTAGAACGTACACAAGCCCACCCACAGGGGCACCAGCACCAGAAGGGCCCAATTTGCTTGTGGGCAGTGGGGGAAGGGACTAAAGCCGGCAGAGAGCCAAGCAAGAGACACTGTTCCGTCTCGGACCCCTCCCCCACACACAGCATCACAACACAGTCACATGGGTTACCCCGCCCTGGTGAACACCTAAGGCTCTGCCCCTTATACGTAACAGGTGTGCCAAGAAACAAACAAACAAAAAATGGCCCAAGTGAAAGAACAGATCAAAGCTCCAGAAAAAATACAACTAAGTGAAGAAGAGTTAGCCAACCTATCAGATGCACAGTTCAAAACACTGGTAATCAGGATGCTCACAGAAATGGCTGACTACGGTTGCAAAATAGAGAAAAAAGTGAAGGCTATGAAAAGTGAAATAAAGGAAAATGTACAGGGAACCAACAGTGATAGGAAGGAAACCGGGACTCAAATCAACAATTTGGAGCAGAAGGAAGAAATAAACGTTTAACCAGAACAGAGTGAAGAAACAAATATTGAAAAAAATGAGGAGAGGCTTAGGAACCTCCAGGACAACTTAAAACATTCCAACATCCAAACCATAAGTCTACCAGAAGGAGAAGAGGAAGATCAAGAAATTGAAAACTTATTTGAAAACATAATGAAGTACTTCTCTAATCTGGGAAAGTAAACAGTCTTCTAGGAAGTACAGGAAGCTCAGAGATTCCCAAAGAAGCTGGACCCAAGGAAGCACACACCGAGGCACATCACAATTACACTACCCAAGATTAAAGAGAAGGAGAGAATCTTAAAAGCATCAAGAGAAAAGGAGACAGTCACCTACAAAGGAGTTCCCATCAGACTGTCAGCTGATTTCTCAAAAGAAACCTTGCAGGCAAGAAGGGGCTGGAAAGAAATATTTGAAGTCCTTGAAGGCAAGGACCTCCATCTAAGATGACTCTATCCAGCAAAGCTATCATTTAGAATGGAAGGGCAGATAAAGTGCTTCCCAGATAAGGTCAAGCTGGAGAAGTTCATCATCATCCAGCCATTATTATATGAAATGTTAAAGGGACTTATCTAAGAAAAAGAAGAAGGGACTTATCTAAGATAAAAAATGTGTATAATAAAATGACAACAAATTCACAACTATCAATAATCAAACCTGAAAAAACCAGAACCAAAAACAAACTAAGAAACAACTAGAATAAGAAAAGAATCAGAGGAATGGAGATCACATGGAGGGTGACAGTGGGGAGGGGGAGGTGAGTAGAATGGGGGCAAAGGTACAGGCAATAAGTAGCATACACGGTAGGTAGAAAATAGACAGGGTGAGGTTAAGAATAGTACAGGAAATGGAGAAGCCAAAGAACTCATATGTATGACCCATGGACATGCACTGACAGGGGGCTGGGGGGTGAGGAGGATGTGGGTGGGAGGGGGTGTGCAGGGTGGAGGGGAATAAAGTGGGGGGGGATGGGACAACTGTAATAGCATAATCAATAAAATATATTTTAAAAATTCCCGATGCACAAGGGAAGGAGAGGCCTGAAAACGTTCCTCTCTGTTCATTTTTGCGATGGTCAGACCGCTAAAACAGCTGCACACTCATCTTCAGTCACCCAGGTGCCACCCTGTGCATGCGTGAAGGGTTGGACGGCTGTCCCAGGAAGGTCTCTGCCACCAGGTCTCTTTTCCACATCCTTAGAACCAGGGTACTGCCCGAAGCTCCAGGTCCCCAAACACTGGGTCCAGAGCAGACAGTCCCCAGGAGGTGCCAGCGGGCACGGGAGAGGGACTGAGTTATGCCACTTTATGACACACTGCAACGGGGTTACGGGAGGTGAGCTGGACAGCGTCTGCGATGATCCCTGTGTTATCTGGGGCCCTGTCACTCCAGACAAAGGCAGGGCATGTGACTCCACTCCCAGGGCCTGGACTCCCCCAGGGACAGGGGGCGGGGGCCTCTGGGGACTTCGAGTGGCTGGGACCCACTGGGGCTGAGACTCTAGGGTTGAAGGGCTCCCCCCCTTGACATATGACTGTCCTTTTGTATTTCACAAACACACAAGTGAGTCTGTATAGAAAAAGAAAAAGGCATTCTCGCCCTATATATAGCTCTGTGTCTGGACTAACACTAAGACCCAACATGTGATTTGAACTGGGAATTCATTAGATGGGTCGACTGATCTATGATTTTGATGCAATGAGAAAATAACAACTTATCTCAGGTCTAGTTTTAAGGTAAATAATTCAGCCTCAAACCCCAGTGATCATCTTATTTTTGCCATACTGACCAAGAAAACTGTAGAAATAATCTCAAGTAAACTGCCTGAAGCTGCAAATACCAAGAAACATATATACATTTTAAAGAAGCGTGCATTCTGAGACTCTGGATCCTGGGAAGTCAGTCCTGAATTCCGATCCAGAATGATTCCCACGTTAGGCCGAGCTGGGTGGACATCGTAGAACATGGGAGCGGGCTGGGGCCCAGGGCCCTGAGTCTGCCTCGCAGAAGACAGAACACGTGGCCACAGGCCCCTCCATGTAACAGCGCTGCCTGGTAACCACGGCACAGGTGACCATCGCTCCACCTCCTCCAGGGGAGGGGGCTGGCCGTGATGCGCTAGCTACCCTGTCCCCGCTGCCCCTCCAGGTCTCACGTTTCTAGGTCTCAATGACATTCAGGTGGAAGGTCACCTGCCTTGTCCATGGAGCAGGGACAGGGCACTCCGAGAGCTGCACGGGCATCTCTGGAGTGGCTCAAGTCCGCCCGTGAAAGGACATTCCACTCTCTGCCACTGGACATTGGTGCCACCCTCGGCCCATGAACACCACTGGACTTCCTTTACATCAACCAAAATGCATCTGTATATGGCATCGCTTTCTGGGTGTTTGGCTAGAACTTAAAGGAAAAGGAGAGTGGACAATGTTTATGTTGGGATTTTTTTTGAATCATAGGCTTTGAGACTACAAAAACTTTATACTGTCCTAGAAATTATAAATAAAAGCAGATTCCCACACAATACATATCTTGGTCAATTAATTACTAAATTTGATGACCGGTTTCAGGGTTAAAGACGTTTACGATGAATATGAATTCCAACTTAACTGTGTTTGGTTAAAAAGAAGGACGATAGAACACATTTTGAGTGGTTCGTGTGCTAAGAGGGGACGCAGACCCAGATTTGTGCGTGGGATGAACAGGGAAGACGAGCGTGAGGTCCACCCGGAGGGAGAGAAGGCGGGGAGCAGAGAGCCGTCCGCCCGGCGCACATCAGCTGTCAGGCGGCTCCATTCCTGCAGAGCAGTTGCTCATCTGAAAATAGCTTCCAGATGAGAAAGGAGGGCTACAAAAGAATCCTCGGCCACGGGCCTCCCACCCCTGCAGCTCCGGCTGCCGTGACCGAAGACCGAGGGTTTAAAGGTCGTCGGCCAGGGATGCCCACGTGAGGGAGGGCGCACGTTAGCACGTTCGGGCCACACGGGGCGTTACTGGTACCGTGTCCGTGGGCCTCCTTGGCGATGGCGGACGCTTGCTGCTTCCTCTGCCTCACCATGGCGCTGTGTGACAACATGGCCCTCGGTCCGTCCCCTGTGAAAGGACACCAGGGTGAAGCAGCAGGAGGAACCCGACCTTTTGAAAGAGAGCATCTTTGTTCTTTACGGAGAATCAGTCATCGCTTTCCACGGAAAGACTGTGGCGTGTGTTCTGCCCTGAGACACAGCCTGTGCGTGGTGGATGGGCAGCGTCACCACGACCAGGGATCAGGTGTGTCTGTGTCCCATCGCACTGGCCTCGGGGCCCAAAGGGCTGGCCACCCCCACCCCCGCTCTCTTCTCCAGCTTATTTCTCTCTGCCATTGTGTGCCCCCCGGCCCCCCAGTGTTACCAGCATCCATCAGCACACCAACCCCTGCAAACTGTGACAATGGAGAAATGATACCGGATCACACCAGAACGCTTGGTGGTGACACTTTAAAATCGGCATCAACAGCTGTCCTTTGAAGCGAAGAATGCCCATTTATGAGTCACAGCTCTGAACACCCTAGGACAACTGAGTAATAAAACATCTTAGGGAACAAGACACCCACCTTGCTCTGAGCCCGTGCTCGCCGGCAGGACGAGCCCCGAGGTGAGGAGGCGAGGCGGGGGCCGCGGAGAACGGGTGGCTCGGCCGGTGGGTTTTATTCCCGAACCTCAGACGGCATGGTCCTCACTCTGCCTCCAGCTGGGGACTGAGCCTCTCTGCAGGGACCGCCGTCCCGCTGACATCAACCGACTATATATAGCACCAAATACTTCAGCGACTCATATCTTCCTGGCGAAAGAGAGGAACAGAGAAAGATTAGGCTCTCTCCATTGTGTCCCTGCTCGGTGGGACGGCCGAGGGGACGGCCGGCGGGGTTTTGTGGGCGCCGTCTCCCTTGGGAGAGGTGGCAGCGGAGAGGGATTTGAAGAACTTTTTAATATGTAGCTCTAATGCTGGATCTTAATTGGGACGGCAGGGCAGGTGACTGACAATGCAAATGGACCTGTGGACAATCAAGAAGAAAGCAAGCGATGCAGGTGGACCGGCACAGCCATCCCTGGGCTGGGCTGAGAAAATGGGTGACATTTGTTCGGTGAAGGGGGGAGCATTCTGAAGTGGACATTAGGTGCTGAGCCCTGGGCCTGTTGAGTAGAATCTGAGACGCCAGCGGGGGCCAGCTTTTGGAGGAGGCCCTGCAGAGAGCCGGGCACACACAGCGGCTGTCTGCGCCGGCTGGGGGGCCGAGGATCCTTGCCCGGGAGGAGGGCGGCTGTGCCGTCTCCTTGCCGGTCTGGGGGACGCAGGAGCATCCTCGCACCTCTGAGCATCTCCCACCCTCATGGCTCTGTCACGCGTGTACGACCCATGGGTCTCAGGGGTCCTCCTCACACGGCCCGTCTGAAATACCACAGGGGGCCCCCCTCCAGCCCCTCACTCTGCTTCACATTCCTTTCTGTTTTCATACATCTTGTTGGCTTTGGCAGAATGGTTTCTCCCTGGAACCGAATGAATACCTTCAACAAAAACACTGCTCTAGAAGAGACTGTGGTGGGTCAGCCTGGCCCGGCCCTCTGCCCCCTTGCCCGCCAGGTCCTCTGACCTGCCACCAAAGTGCGCAGCCCGCCTCGGTCTCGTAGCAAACAACTCTCTCCCGAGTGGCCACTTATCTGATCGAAGTCAAATGACAGAAAACGCCCAAAACACAGACACCGTCGACAGTGAAGGCTGTTGTCCCACCACAGCTCAGTCTGGGGGACACCACGTAGCGTTGGTGGGACGGACGCACCGCCAGGGGCTCGGTCACCCGCTGACAGTTGCTCCATCGTCCCTGCAACGCAGACCCCTCGGGCCTCAGTGGCGTCTGCAGCTCCGGTCAGCGTTTCGTGGTTTAATCGGCAGTAAGCGGACGCGATGAGCCAGGCTCAGCGTCCCTGCTCCGGAACACGGCCTGACGGGGCCCGAGCCCCGTCCCTGCCTTCCCTCTGGCCGGACCGTAGTCACAGAGCCACGCAGGGCTCAGGACAGGCAGCAACGGTGACGATTCTGTGTGGCCGTGTGCCTGGCTAAAACTCAGAGGTTAGCTGACCGGCAAAGCAGATGGACAGCTACTGGGAGTCAACGCTTAGCTTCTGTCACAAGGACACAGTCACATTATTTTACCTGTTGTCTGTCCGTCTGTCTATCCGCCCAGCCATCCACCCATCTGTGCAGTATCTGTTTCCTGCTAAACCATGACCACCAGGGGGGCCTGGGCTTTGCACACACCTTCGGCAGCAAGGATGGATGGCGTCCAGTCCCCGGGGCGCTCGGTTCTCACCAAACACAGGGGCGCATGGAGATTAACGGTGGGACGCGTCGTCACGGGCACTGTAAGGATGCGGCAGGGGTGTGGCGTCCTCTTTCCCGTTGCGCCCAATTCTTGGGTGACAGTAGGGACCAGATATGTGGATACTCCGTGAGCATGAGAAGATGGTGCCGCTCGGGAGAGAACTGTCCTCTGTGAGACGGAGGCAGGTTGTGTGCACTGTGGGGTCAGGTCAGGGGACCGGGCGTCGAGGGGGCTGAGGGCGGGGTCGGGCTGACCTACCGCAATCGCTTTGGGGCCGATGTTCACGCCGACTGTGCGAATTAGCTTCCGCAGAGAAACGGGTTTACCAAAGCTCCCGAGGTTAAATTCCGTCTTAAGGCCCTTCCCTGGTCTTTATAGTCCAGGCTTTAGCGTTTACTGTCGTCTGCTTTTCAGCTAGTCTCTTACATTCTTAGTGTTTTTCATCCATAAAGTGGAGATTACAGCCTCTGCCACACAGTGTCACGGACACTTCACACGTGATAATTTTAGAAATTCCTGATGGTTAATAAAAGTTTAATACTATTTATTATTATTATTATTCCTGAAGTGTGAAAGGACTTAGAACCCTAACAAAAGCAGCGAATTATTCAGGAAAAACTGCGAACATCCTCAGCAGGCCCCGGTTTTCCTGTCGGTCCCTTCGGAAGGTTCCAGCCTCGTCTTCTCAGTGGCACAGGTTGAGGTGCTCCTGCTAATTTTGGTTTCCAAATTAAAAGATGTTTTAAATTTTTTAAAAAATATATCGGCCTACTTGTGTTTATTTTTCAATTACACTCAGAACTGTTTTGCCTTATTTTTAAGCCCCTTTCCACACCTCTCTGATAGCTTCCGGTGTCTGGTGCCATCTGTTCCGGAAAAAGAAGAAAGACACCCCGCACCTCGGTTCTTGGGCGGCGTCTGCTCTCCCTGAGCTCGGGGACACAAGGGCTCCATGGGAACGGGGACGATGGTGGCCTGTCCCGGGAGCCGGAGCGTCTCCATCGGGAATCGAGTCGCAGTCTGCGAAGTTCCATTCCACCTGCAGAGACCTGGGGCAGGTCGGCTGCCCCCAGGTTACACCCCCTCCAACTCGTCAGGGTGCTCACCCCTCCCTTGGTCCGAAGCCCTGCCCTCTGATCCCCGGGACCCAGCACCGCCCCCTACATGCTCTGCTTGCCGCATGGGCCCCAAGTGTGGGACCTCAGCGCCCACACCTGGCTCGTCTTGATGATCATTCTTGTCCCAGAAGCTCCCCCTCACCTGCTCTGAGCAGAGAAGAACTTTGTGTTCCCCTCAGGGCCCAAAGCAGGTCACATTAGTTCCCTCGAAGGGTGAAGGCGAGGAGGGCTCTTCTCGTAGGCAAAAGCAGGGGTGCTCGGGGTGGGGGGGGCCGTGGCGCCTCGGGGGGCTGCCAGGCAGGATGGTGTTGGGTGCAAAGCTCAGCCAGCCCCTGTGACCAGACTCCCTGCTGCTGGGGTGGCCTGGGGTGCGTGGGCAGCCCCCTCACCACTTTCAAAAAGAAAGTTGGAATGAGATGGATTTTGCCCCCTGACAACACCCCCCCCCCCCGGGGGACCCGTGAAAGACAGCCTTGTTGGGCCAGGGCTGACAGGGCCCACACTCCTCTGACCGGCACTGGTGTGGATGCCGGTTCTCTTCCTCCCTTTCCATCTGTACTCGGTGGCTGTGGGCAGCTGGAGGTCAGAGCCAGATGGTGGGGGCGGGGGAGGGGTGGCGGAGGAAGTGGGTCCAGGGGGCCGAATGTGGGGACCAGCTGTCCGAGAGGTGGGTAGAAGGCACATCAGCACCACTGAGGCTCAGTCCTGGACGGGCGCACGCCTCGTCCAAACGGGGCCGCTGCCAGGCCTTGGGCGGGGTCTGACCATGGGGGAGGCATTGAGGGGGCGGCCTGCTGAGCTGCCCATGGGCCTGGGCTGAGTGTCCCCCCAGCGGCTGGGCGGCCTGCCACGTCACCGTGGGGGCTGTTTCCTCTGCGGAGGAGGGTCTGCTTGCAACTGCTCTCCCCAGCGGGCCCTGGAGAGGCAGGTCCGTCACCAGCAGGGCGGCAGCGACCGCAGTACCTGCCCTGGTGAGACGGTGCAGGACAGGTGGATGAGTCTGCAGCTGGTGCATTGCAGGGAAGGGCCAAGGACACACCGGGAGAGGAGCCGCAAGCCCCCGTCAGCTGGGGGAGGGGCCAGGCACCACCCCGATGAGGAGACTGAGGCTCTGAGACCCCTCTTCTCATATGCGAAAGATACGGAGACAGAGTGCGGCCCCGGTTCTGCCTGGTCAGACGGCCGCTGTGTGGGCACCGCACTGTGCAGAAAGCTCGCTCCTCCGGAATGCTGGCTGCCTGAGGATGGGCGCCTTCCGGCCGTGCCGAAGGTGCAGAGTCGAGCGTGTCCAAAGGCTGCTTTCCACGCTGCCCTTACTGACCCCCCCCCCCGGAGTTCAGCGCCCCAACGGCAGGTTTGCTTTGGCCGAAGCACTCGTCCTTACAGCACTGCAGGCCCTCTGCCAGCTCACGTCCTTCTGCTTTGCAGACTTCTAGAGTTCCTCCTGGTGTCTGTTCTCAGGGCGCTTTCCTTCCCTTTCAGCTGTGCAAACACCAAAGTCAGCGACACTCGGAACATAAACAGATGGAAACCTGCCCGCGTGCTGTGCCGGCCTCCCGCGTCCTCCCCACACAAACACACTGCAGCTGGGGCTCACCTCCCACTGCACCGAAATAGCCTGTTTAGAGGCGAGCCCCGTGTAAGAGCCCCGTGTCTCCTCGTGTCCTCGGCAAACGTGTTTTCTGCTCAAGTGCTTCAACTAGACTCCAAAATTAAGCCTGGAGGTAAACTGGGGAGAGAAGGAGAGGTAAACAGAACCCGGGGCCAGCTTGTCGAGGACAGGAGCTAACGGAATGGGGTTGGGAACTTGGAAGGAAATAACGTTTCACATACAGGAATATTAAGAAACAAGTTGCCAAAGAAAACCTGCAAATCATTTTTTTCCCTTTGCTTGCATAATCCCAGCATTTATCCACGACTTGGTCCCATTTCCTTTCCCGGTTCCAGCCAGCCTGTATTTTTCCTATAGTCTACAGAAGCAGTTTCTTTGACAGCTTTCTCAACGGCAAGAAAAAGAATCTGCTTCTATGTACAAATTAGCTTGACCTGATTAAATAAAAGTTCGTTACAGAAAACATGAAGTGTTTTGAAGAATGCAGAGTCCCGGAGTTCAGCGACCGAATCCGGATTCGTGGCTGCGTCTCCCAGACCCCACTCCCTGTTTTCATAGCGTGGCTGTAAATTAAGGACAAGCACGGTGTCACCACTGCGTCACGGCGTGGGGCGCGTCACGGTGCGGGACCAATGGGACATGTGTGAAGGTGACTGTCGGCCATTGCCATTTTCGTCCTCCAGAAGTTTATCTTCGGCCCAAGACCGTGAAAGGACGACAATGAAAGTGTGTGACGTCCCCTCCAGTGAGGGTGGCTGAGTCCCCGTTGCAGGGGAGACACAGAGAGGCTGCCCCCAGACACAAGTGCCGGGGGTCGGACAGAAAAGGTGGGGTGCTCGGGGTCCATGCAAATAAGCGCCGCACCTGTGGCTCAGGGAAGGCGTCCCCAGAACCCGAGGGTCCGAGCCAGCACTGAGGGGCCCGCGTCCGTGATAGACTCACATCCCTGCTGGGAGATTTCTCGGGGCCCCGGAGGCTGGTGCCCGTGAGGACGTCTGGACCGAACGACTAGCTCTCGGGTCCCGACCTCCGAGCACTGCCCAAACTTCCACCCGTCCACTGTTCTCCCCCGTAGTCGGCCGGGGCCCCGACCCGCAGCCCATCGTGGGGCTGGAACGGCCAGGACCCTCGGCTGCTGGCGAGAGAGGAGTGAGTGAGACACGGCTAAAGAAATGGGGGGGGGGCCCGCAGAGCAAAGTTCCAGAGAAAGGAGACTGCTGAGGCACGGGCCACAGAGGGGACGCGGGAGAAAAGGTCATCGGGCTCAGCGGAAGTCGGTCGCTGGCCAGAGACGGAGAAAGCTTGTCAGTGTGGGGGGTGAGAACCCACACAGAGCAGAGTCAAGGCCGGAACAGCGGAGGCCGGGGCCGGCTGCAAGTGGAAACTATTCGTCCGAAAGGACGGGCCGAGCACTGGACGGGGGCGGGGGGGGGGGGGCAGCTCCGTGGTGGGAGGAAGTGCCGCTGGGGGCACGTGCCCGGGTCTGTGTGTGTGGCGTCCTTTCTCACACGTGTATGAGTTTTCTTTTATTGTGAACGCTCATTCACAATGAAACTCGGTCGCTGGGCTTTTCCGATCACCCCCCACCCCCGCCCCAGGGAGGGTTGTGTTCTTTCCGATGCAGGGGCCAGACCTCCCAGCCCTTGGTTCCACTTTGAACGGGCCCGGCTGTGGAAGTTTCAGCTCACCACACCCTCGCCAGGCAGACCGGGCGTGCTTCGACCCTGAACCCCAAACCTTCCAGGGGCGGCACAGGCTCAGGGGAGCTTCCGTGCCCCAGGGCCAAGTTCCCTCCCCACGGTGTTCTCGGCTGCTGGCCTCCATGGAGGGTCCATTAGCTGCTTGTTTCCGGTTGCCCTGCCCAGGGTGCGGGGCTCTTCCTGGGCTCAGTGGGGACAGAAGGTGGGGAGCCCTGGGCACCCCGGCGTCCATTCTCACCTCCCGGGACCCCTGCTTGACTCCTCGCAGGCTCTTCGTTCATCTTCCAAGTGGGTTTCACACTTTTGGATTTTATCTAACAACTCTCAGTGAGTTGAGAGAAGTATGAATACACTCGGCATGTAAATCCAGTTGAAAACGGTGCGGGCATGTGTGGGAAAGACCGTGTTTTTCAGTCTAGCGCCCACGCTGGGCTGCCTCGGTGGACAGGCAGGTGCCCGGACGGGACCTCACCAGTGGTCCGAAACGACGGGTTCTGGAGGGCACTCGGGTTGAGCCGCTGTCCCGGGAGGCCTGAGAAGGCCCTGTCCCTGATACGTGGCTCTGTTAGCTGCTCTGGTGACCAGGCAGCCTGAGGCCTTGACCTTTCTCTAGCTAAGATGTGCCGCTCCATCTGGAGTATCTGCCCCAGCGGACCGGGCCCTGTGTCGCCAGTCGCCCTCCGTCCCCAGTCGTCTCATCTCTCCCAGAGGCCACGCGAACCTCGTTCTCCGTGTGCTCCGTGCTGTGCCAAAGGTGAGGGAGGCAGAACAGCCTTCTGTCGCTGCGGCTCCTGATTCTCGGGACTAACTGCTAACGCACTTTCCTTCTCCAGCGGGGTCCGCGAATGAGCGCGTGGGTCCGAGGGAGAGGGGCTGGGTTTCACAGAGCGCCACTCTGCACCGAAACCTTCAGAATGAGCTGCATAGCTTTGTGAAGGACGAAAATCCCAAGAATTTTGGGCTAAGTGACTTGGTGAGCACCAACACTGCCATTCTGGGAAAATGGTTCTGCTGATTCAAAGGTGCATTCATGTCCCCGATCCAGCTGCCTGGATGACAACCACATTCTTGTCCTGCCTAGGGGGTGTCCTGAGCCAAGGCCATTTCTGAGTTTCGGCAAATTCCAACAGGAGTTCCGATGAACCCGGCTGTGAGGAGGCAGAACCGAGATTCAGGTGAATTCTCTTCCTCCGGTTTCCACGCTGCACCTGCGCTGGACCCTGGGGCCCTCTGCCATCCGCAGGCCAAGTGCACGGACAGGGACACATAGGCCGTGTCAGGTGGGAGTTTCTGGCCGTCTCTCTAGGTCCTTGTGATTTATGCTACCAGGTCGTTCCAGACGGGGGTCTCTGGGAAGAAAAGCGAGACACCCAGGGGGACTCGGGCTTAGCCGCTCTGGGCCGAGTCGGGTCGGGCAGGTCTTGCGTGTTCAGAACTCGCTGTCTGGCTTTGCCTGCAGGTCAAGGCCGGAGAAGGGAAAACGTGAAGGACTCTTTTTCAGGATGGCTTTGTGGTCTCCAGGGCGACTTAATGTTGGAACCACAGCCAGCTCGTTGGGTTTAACGACATCCTTTGTCCGTCTTATTCAGCAGAATGAGATGGCTCACGCTTCCTGAATGGCCGGAAGCAGCTCTTTGGGCTTCTGAATTCACACGTCCCCTGGCCCTGCGGTCGGACACCTCCTCGCATCTCAGTCTGACCCTCCCGTTTATCTTAAGGAGGATCTCTGTCATTTTCATATCATAGCATCCTTGACCCAGAATCTTTATTCTTCAAGTATTTGTGTATCTATAGACATATAGTAATATGTGTGTAACTAATATAGGCTTTAATAAATTGCAAGGGTTTTTTTTCTGCAAAAATACAGTACTGAATTACAAGACCTTTTCCAAGCCCCATAATTTTGATTATATTCTGCATACTAACTCTCTGTGGTTAAGTCCTTCCTACCTCTGTCCAGCCTAGAGGTGACAAAATGCATTCTGCCACCAGTCACCTTTGCCACCTCCACCGTCCACGACCAGCAAACGTCTCTGCTTAGTTCTTCTCCGCCGCTGGGGTGAGGCCGTTTCACCGACCTCACCGGCAAAGCGGCAGTAGCGACAAGGACCCGCTTAGTGTGGATATTCACAGAGGGACGCTGGAGATTGAAGCGGCCTGAGATCACCGTTCGGTGAAGCGAGTGACCCGCCAGAGATTTTAAATGGCCACCAGGTTGGATTCTGTCCTGTTCTTTCAGGGCTATGGGGCGGGGCAGGGGTGGGGCCCGAGCTCCCTGGGCGACCTTCTCCCTCCCCCAGCTCGCAGCCTCTGTGGCCTTCAATCAGGGCAAACACTCAGAAGAGCAGCGGGCCCCTTGCCCGAGTTCCTTAACAGTCCTGGCCCGTGGGCTTTCCGTGGGTCTGCGTGTTATTTACTTCTCTCTGCCGATCACCTGCCTTCTCGAGTCCTGGCTCGGGGAGGCGTGGCTCTGGCTGCCGGAACCGGGTTTGCTACAAGTGCCCTTTGTTTTATTTTTACTGTACGAAGCACAAAGGGCCATGTAATTACCAGGCTCGCCTATTTATACTCCGAGGCCACAGAAGGTGAGGGCTAGGTCCTCTGCTTTGTGTTCCTGTTTTTCCTGTGGCACTAAACCCTTGGGTGCCAAGCTGTTATTTGCCAGGACAGTGGCCTACATTTTGATGTCTGATGTCCCAGTAACCTCTTCAGAATCCCTGAAAATGTTCACAGTTTGGGGATCTGAAATAATACACAGAGGTGCCCTAGGACCGGCTGCAGAATTCACACCTGTCCCCCAGAGAAGCACATGCCTGCTGTACACTCAGCTGGTGGCTGTGGAAGAGAAGTCACTTCTTTCTGAAGACGAGCTTTGAGTGGCTGAAAAGTAGACGAAGAAAATGGAACTGTGACCTTGGTTCCACCCTCCCCTCACCTGTAAAAACCAAGCTGAACTGCACCTCAGACACGGCACGGATTGGTATGTAGGATTTCACGTGTGGCTTGTAAGCTCGTGGTTTCCTCGTCCGACCTTCTTGGCGATGGGCACAGATTAGACGTCCCCACCCCTCAGGGCAAACGAGGAGCTGGACACCGCGGCCGCCCTGCACCTGCCGCCAGCGAGCAGAGCCGGGATGGGAAGCCGGGCCAGTGGATTCTAGGGTCTACATTCCTAACCCCCCACATTACACCCTTCCCCCATGGGTGTGTTACAAAAACGATGAAACAAAGTTCGATATCTGTACTTGGAACAGAGACCTGCGTGAAGACCCACCAGTCACGTGAATCTGACTCGGGAGGACTCGCTCCCGGAACCAAAGCTACGGAGCTGTTACATGTGGCGAGGCTTCTGCGATGAGACCAGCGGGTCTGCACACGACCTCTCAGACCCCTCCCCCTCCTGGGGAAGGATGCTGGCACCCCAGCCCTCCCTCGCCTGGACAGAACCGAGCCCCAGGGTGTGGGACAGACCGAGCCCTCTCCCTGGGACTAACGGTTCTGGAGCCCACGCCGGGTTGGCTCTCGAAGCCCATTTCCAGAGGAATCGCTGGCGACTCAGTGGGAGAGGCACCAGGACAAAGAACGGGGCACCGTGGTTTCGTGCGTCTTCCTCTTTTTCTTAGTCACCATGACTGTCAGCAGCTGCTGATCATAATAAGGAAATTGTCTGGTGTTTTCAGGATTCCTTGGGGTTAGGTCATTGTTACTAGATGGAAGGAAGTCCGGTGCCTGGAACGTCAGGGACTTACTCAAGATCGCACCAGTGAGTCACGCAGCGGAGAGTGAGCGAGGCACTTCCCGGTCACAGTGCTGTCACCGGGGCTCGGTCGGCCCCGTTCCACCGCTGGCCCTCGGGCCCACGGGCTTTCTGTGGAGGCCGAGCGGCTTGTTCTTCGGTGTGACTGCCACGGCCGCTCCCCACGAAGCCACCAGCTTGGAAGAGGGTTTGTCCCTTGTCAGTTGCTAATTTCTTTGGATAGACTTTGCCTGAAAGGTGCACTGTTCCGGAGAGCAGAGGTTTTGAAGGTCGGCAGCTGGTGTCGGGCTGTGAGCAGGCGCAGGGAGTGAGACGCGCCACCCGGTGCCCTCTCGCGTCAGACCAGGTCCCGCCCACCAGGTTTGTACCCGGTGCGATGCCATCCTGAGGGAGAGGCCCTGCTCCCTCCGACTCACGCAGGGATCCCTGTCCTCCGGACGTGCACGATTCCCACCATTTGCTCCTCATAAACCGAGACTGCATCTGCTGTTCTGCGGAGTTCGGGATGGACGCTGCCTCTGCGGGGACCACTCCTAACTGTCCAGTTTGTTTTTCTGTCCGCTCCCTGAACTCGGCACCACTTGTGTCCTGGGCCGCAGCTGCCTCCGTGCCCCGTCTTACCCTGAGTTTCGCTGACGTGAGCTTGGCCTTGCTGACCTACACTTGCAGAGCTTTGGGGAGACGGGCGGGAGGTGCCCCCCCTGGGGCGGGGCCAGCCCCCGCGCTGGGGCCTTGGTGTTCAGCAGATCCTAACGGAGGGTTCCACTCCCTCCTCCGTCACCTTCTGCTTCCGCTTCACAGGACTCTTGGTCTCGGGGTGCGCCATCTCCTCCCCAGCTCTGCCTCCTCTGAAAGGCTGTTCCACTCCCCCCGGCAGACTTCTCTGCCCACGGTCCTTTTTGAGTTTGCTGTCGACACAGAGTCTAGAAACCGGACAGGAGACGAGGTGTTTGGCTCGTGTGGCCTTTCCATCAGCAGTCGGGGGGGGGGGCACCCCCTTTCCTCCACCCGAGCAGCCCAGCCGCATTCCCCCGGCGCGTTGCAGGAATTTTTAACACATGCCGTCACGCCTGACTATTCAGTCGGGGGCACTGACCTCTTTTCCCTTACATTGTCAAATAAAACAATGACAACAGCCAACCCAGCCACAGCCGCCCAGCGTGAATGGCCCGTCTTGAACCACAAATACACAGGTCACACAACGGGGCCAAATCTTATTGGTCACGTCGCCCAACCAGGTTGCGTCTGATTGGTTATTTCTTGCTATCAGAAAGCCTTATGTACCAGGTTTCCTTAGGCACCTGATTTTTTTAAAAAGTCAATTTGGAACAAAAAGGGGAAATGACTGCTTTTAGTAAATTGATAGAAATTGTACCTGACTTTTTGGATTGGTAAAAATATATATTTTAGTAATTCATTTATGTGTGCCCCGAGATGAAAACGGTTGAAAGGCACCACAACCTGCCGACTTTCACACCTCCTTTCCTTTCGTAGGGGACTGTCCCTGTGGCGCCAGGTCCCTCCCTCTGTGACAGCCCACGGCCTCGTGCGGGAGGGAAAGAGCCCGAGGTCCCCTCTGCCTCCGCCTGGAGGAATGCGGGTGCCCCCCGTGACCCTGGAGGAATGCGGGTGCCCCCGTGACCCTGGAGGAATGCGGGTGCCCCCTGTGACCACCTCCGGTTTCCAAATGGAGACTCCGCTCCGAGGCGTTTCCTCGTCCCCGCGTCCCCTTCCACTCCGCACGCAGCGCAGCCGTGGGCACCAGCTCGTCTGCGGGGGCAGCTGCGGCACTGCCAGGGCGCGGTCAGGTAGTGGGGATAGAGACCGTAGGGACACAGAGCCTAGACTATGTGTCGGCCCTCCCCTGGAAATGTGGACCACCCCGCGCTGGAACAGACGCCCGCCAAGCAGGGTGCTTGCCGGTCTCCGCCGCGGCCCCAGGGCCTGGAAGGATCCCGGCGCTTCAGGGAGACTCAGTGAGAATTTGCTGGAGGCACCAGAGGAGGAAGGGTGGGCGGCCGCCCCACCTGCGGCGCTGTCCTGCCCTTCACCTGGCGGGACTCAGCCTTCTGTCCCTCCTTGTCCTCTGACTGTCCTCCGGCTTCACTCGCCCACTAAGCTCTTCCTCACATTCACCAAATTTCCAGATGGAGAAAAGTCCCCGAGATCAGCTAAACCCATTTTGGAAACAGAAAGGTTAAGTCAGAGAATTTGGGGACGTGGCAGTTTCATTAAAAATGTGTCTATTTTTTTCGCCCTGGCTGGCGTAGCTCAGTGGATTTAATGTGAACCAAAGGGTCCTGGTTCGATTCCCAGTCAGGGCACAGGCCTGGGTGAGAGGCAACCACACACTGATGTTTCTCTCCCTTTCTCCCTCCCTTCCCCATTCTCTAAGAATAAATAAAATCTTTTTAAAAACCGGTCTATTTTTTCTTTACTAGCCCATTAGATCGTGTTCATTTTAAAGCAAAACCTCCGGCAGGAAGAAGCGATATTTCTTTTCATGGCCAGTCTTCACGTACCTGGCACACTGCTGGGTACCCTGGGTTACGTTTGCTAAAATGTGGGCGTGTGTTAAGCTGAAACGTTGGCCCAGCTGATGGGGTTCGATGTTGACGGACTAGTTCCCTTTCTGCTCTGTTGGCTTCGCACTGACGACTGTCAATACGCTCGCCCTCCCTGTCGGTTTGTGCGCAGGAGACTTTGCCCAAGAGGCCGCTGTCCTGCGCGCACGCGCCTTCCCATTCACGCCGCCGTGAGCTCGGTGGGCGCGGAACGAAAGCAGCGCGAGCTGCACGAGCTTTCCACGCCCACACTCACAACAGAGGAAAACACACAGAATCCCTGCTGGGGCTGAAGGCGCGGGGGGGGAGGGGGCGGTGCTGAAAAACCCCGTGAACCTGCGGCGTCTGGAATGTTCTGGCAGCGAAGCCAGTTATCGCCTGGAAACTCAGAGGTTTTTGAAATTGGAGGCCCAAACTCCACCGTGTCCAAAAATAACCTGGGGCGTGAGTTATTACTGTTCCCTTCGAGGGAATTTCACAATTGGGCTGAATCTGATAAAGGTAAAACCATGGGACTCTGAATACCCGGCCACTCGGGGCAGTCCCGACGCGGTCGCTTCTGTAACTTGGTTCTGGTGCCCGAGGGACTGGCAGTCCCGCCGTCAGTCGGGGTCTGCTGCCACCTTTGGCAGTAACATAACGAGAGTACTCAGCCCTGGGCTCCCGCCTGGGTTGCTGACTGGAGCCCCCGGCTCAGTCCCCACGGTCCCCCCACCCCGTTCAGCTCCCACCCAGCCCCAGGGCACCCCACTCACCATCCGTCTGGGTCTCACAAGTGGGGATTGTGGCAGGGAACCCAGGTGAAATATTCATTACTAAATATCTAAACACCTTTCCAAGTCCGTTTCAAACTCTAAGATATGTAAATGATACAGATTTTATCTTCCATCACGATGGCTTTCCCAAGTAACTTCGGTGAAACCCTGTTCTCCGATTACCGAGTGGCGAAAGCAGCTAAGGTGGTGGGAAATAAGAAGGTTGGACTACACCATGTGATGGCAAGTTTTTCTTTAACTGTTGTTTTTTGCCTTGTTTCTGTGCTCTAACAGATGGACTTGGCTTATTTTTCATAAATCTCTGTCCTTGAGTACTTAAAAGAAACCACATTTACAAAATGTACCGGGTTTATTAAATGTTTATCAGTTTGGGAGGAAATGAGCCTGCTCGTGCCCTGGTGGCTGATGTAGTCGAAGGGACCTGCCTGGACCGTGGGTGGCGTTGGCCTGGGGCCCCGGCCTGTATCTCTCCCGCCCTGGATCTGGTTTCTCCTTGAGGCTGGAGACGGCTGGACTGGGGCTCCGCATCCCCCGCAGGCAAACAGTCTTCCACTCCCACTGCGGGGCCTGGGGGGGGCGTGTTGTGGAAACCGACTCGCAGGCCGGAATCCAAGAACTACGCCCACTTCCAGCTTTGTCTTGCTCACTTCCAAAATTCCCTTCAGAAGGAGGGTAAAAATGAAGTTTATTTAACTTATTCATCTTTTGTTATTCCAAAGGCACACCCAGCCACTGGGTCAGGGAGAAAATGTTCAAACATTTGTAAACAGTCGACGTGGGCCCTCCTGGGAAGGGCAGCTCAGCAGAATCCTGAACAGGGCCAGGCCGTGGGAGCAGCCCCAACCCTGGCAGGACCCCTCAAGGGCCCCAAAGCAGGACCCTTCGCTACCTGGGCCTCCCGCGCCTCTCTTTGGTCTGCAGCAGCGTCTTACCGCCGGAGGAGAACGGAGAGGACAATGGAACTGCACTGACTCACCGGGATACACCTCTCGGCGTGGGGATTTCAGCGCCCGAGTTTGGGGGAGGCTGGTCACGCTTCCGGGTGATGAGGTGACTCGACTCAGCAGCATGGCTGTGCAGGGCCTGCTGGCGGACCAAGGGCCAGGCTGAGCTGTGGCTCAGAGCAGCTTACGGTATCGATAACGACACCAACCAAACAAAACAACACCTGGTCTGTACCCACCAGCCGGAAGGGCCCGGCCGTGAACGAGGGGCAGGTGTGAGCCCGGGGAGGGGAGCGCACCCTTGGAGGGCGTTTCCAGACCTGGACGAACTCGTATCTTTGCAGTTTTATGGAGACAGAACAAAGCCCGGGGCTCGCCAAGCACGGGACGCTCACTAAGTGAGATGCGCCCTCTGTAAAACTGGGACACAGAGGACTGCAGTGTCATTGTCCAGGCGGACCAGAAACGGACCCTGCCAAGAGGCGGTCCCTGTGCTCTCGGCCTGGCAGTGCCAAGGTGTGTGGCAAGTGGAAGCCCTTCCGTGGGAGCCCCCTGCCCCAGGCCTGCAAGATCCTTGGGTTGACGAGCAGCTTACAGACCCGTGTGTCTGCTGCCCACGCCAGGAAGCAGGAGACCGAGGGGAAGAGGCGAGAGACAGGAGACAGAACTCGGCTCCTCCTTCCCGGGCTCCGGAGCCCGGGGTCTGGCAGTGGAGTAGGCACGTGGGTTTGCTGTCCTATAAACGAGGAAGTCGAGGGTCAGAGAGGTTAAGAAATTGGCTGAAGTCACAAAGCAAGGGAGTGACAGAACCGGGGATTCGAACCCAGGCTGCCTGACTACCGGGGCAGAGGACAAGCACAGGAAAGCAGACGCCTGGGCTGATCCCAGGCTCCACCAGTGGGTTCAACTGTCAGCGAGCTCCCCCCTGCCCCCCACGCCAGCTCCCGAGACCACGTCCACCAGACCAGGCAGGAGCGCGGTGGCTCGGACTCAGCTGGCGCTCGGTACGTACGCCTTTGAGGCCTGAGTCCAGCAGGCGTGTGGCTGTGCCTGCTGCAACCGGAACCCTCTCCCCCCACAGGTCGGTGGGGAGCACAGGCCGGAGCAGAAGGGTTTTACGTCATTGTGCCACCCAAAGGTGAAGGGACCGTATAGGAAGGTGCAACGAGAGGGGCCAGCAGGAAGGGCAGCCCATGGGCCAAGGACCGCTGTGGTCAGTGAGGGGCGGGGTGACAGGAAGCTAGGAGACCGTAGTCCCCACCTGGGCAGGGGGGTGCCTGCTGTGGTCCGGCCTTAAGGGAGAAGGTGGGACAAGGAGTCGGCCGCGGGGCAGGGGGCCGCGTCTCCTCCGTGAGCTTTACGTTCAAGGTGGGGTCTCGGGAGTGTGACCACAGAGGTCACGTGGAGTGGCAGTGACTTGGGGGTGCTCAGGGCTCGCTCGGGGAGCTTCTGCAGAGAGAGCGGCCCTGCTGGCGCCACCTCCCTCCCGGGTCCCGGCTCCACGCACTTTCAAAGCTCTGTGACCAGGCCTGGGGAGGAGGAGCAGCACAGGGAGGGGCAGAGGGCCGGCGCCTCCTGGCCCTTCACTCCCGCCGCAGCAGCACTGCGGGGTCTCCAGGCCCCTGCTGGTTTTAACAGCCTGCGAGATTTGAAAAGCTACCGAAAATATTCTGATTTGAGTTCTTAATCCTTTAAAAATAATTTTTGGTGCTGAAGCACACACAATTTCCGGGACTTTGAGACCAAGATGACTTAGCAAAGGAGAAGGGCTCGGATTATACTGCAGTGTTCCCAGACGGCCTTGCTTCCTCGGCCAAATTCAAGTGGAAATAAAAAACAACAAAGGCCGTTATTCCTGTCAACCGGAAAGTAGTGTCCCGAAGACGGTGACCTCATCGGACAGGTGTGGGCGGCTTGGCTAAGGGTCGAGTCGCCCTAAGGCCCCCCTTGTCTTCCCAGAAGTCAGGGCAGTGGCCGCAGGGGCCAGGTCAGCACCGGCCCCCGCCCTGGGCTCGGCAGAGAGGCCTGTGAAGAGGCAGCCAGCTGGCAGCCACGCTGTGCTGGGAGGGTGGAGTGAGGGAGGGAGAGGGAGTCGGGGGAGGAGGAGGAAGCGGTGGCCCAGCGAGGGGAGCGGCGCGGGAACGGGCAGGCCCGGGGGCCTTCCGGCCAACTGACCCCCCAGAGTGCTCTGGGAGGCAGGGGGTGCCTGCCTGTCCACAGGGAAAGACTGGCAGTTCCGTCTGTCCGTCGTCCCTGTGTCCTGCTCAGGCCCCCCCTTCCCGGTGCTGCCAGGACACACTTCCTCCCGAGATCTTGGCTGCTCACGCCCATCCCGGCGGGGCTCCCGCGGCTGCTGCCATCGGGGGCGAGCCCCCCAGGGCCACCAGCCGAGTTTGACCCGACACCTGTTTTGCGCAGCGAGCTACAAATAATCCCAACATTTGTAAGTGCTCAAGAAGTGTGTGAAAGAATACTGTTGGGTGACTTGTGAAAAACACACGACACTCGGACTGCAGGGTCCGTGGGTAACATTTCATGAAGCCTCACGCATGCCTTTCCACGTCGGAGCGGCACCCAAGCCGCAGCATCCAGCCCCCCTGGCTGGCCCTCCATGGAGGGGCTGCCCTCCCCCTGGGAGGACAGTAGCCCCATCTGCAAGAGCCCAGCTCTGGCTGCTGTCCCCTCCGCCAGGCGCCCCTGCTCAGCCCCCAGGACCCGGCCCTGCCACCCGCTCTCCCAGAAAGCCTACTGTGGGGCTGGAGCCCCCACCCTCGTACTCTGCAGGGGGGGGTCCCTACGATGCTGGGGTCATCTGTGTGACCCCCTCCAGTCGCCCTGCCCTGACATGGCGCCCTCCTCAGGTCGGCCAGCTCCCTGGGAGCCAAGGCCACTTCTGTTTGGTCCCTGGTGAGTCCCTGGCACCAAGCTCCCCTATGGGACTGGGGGGAGACGGTAGAGATGGCTGACGACTAACGCATGTTGAATGTGACCACGCCCCCCCAGTGCTGCCACCGAGGGGCTTTCTGGGCCCTCGTCAACGTGGTGCACTCCAGAGGCATCGCTAGGTGTCTGCTGGCCGTGATGGCCACCCTCCTTCCTTGGGCTTCGTCCACGGCCACAGACTGAGGCGAGCCCACGTAGGCCCACCTCCCACTCGGGGAGAGGCGTGGCGTGCACTGCCGCTACAGAGAGATCTCATCGCCCCAAGAAGAAAAGTCCAGGGCAGGACCCGAAACTGGGTCCAGGCTGTGAAACCTGCCCACACCCTCGTGATGATAAAAAGCGATGTTTCCCTTCGCCGGGGAAATTAGACATCGGGGTCTTCACAGAAGCCCCTCTTTTGTACCTTAAAGTCGAAGCTTGCCCCTGATAACTTCAAACAACCAGGCCTTGGGGGAGGTGTTACGTTGGGTGGTTTAGTGCTTGGAGGGAGACTCTTCCCAGTGAACGAGTGTCCTTTTGGGGAAATATTTGTGCCGTCGATATCAATGTCTTCACGGCAGCAAAACGTTTTATACTCACAGCGAAAATTCATTGTTTCCCTCCTCCTTTTGATCTTGGAATGGACCTCTTTCAATGTGATTTATTTTAAGAACAATTTTATAGCAACACAACGGCGAGATGAAATCGTGTTACAAATTCGTGTACGACTTCCCGGGCACAGTACCGATGCTGCGTGTCCACACCTCTCTCATTTTTCCCTACAGGGCAGCCGTTAGACCCCGAGCAGCGCGTTCTCATCTCTCTCTCAATCTCTTCCTTTCTGTGGAAAGTGAGGAACCCGGATATTCCCCGTCCACCCCACGGTGGCCGACGGGCGGGCCCGTGGGAGGCTGGGCTTCAGGGCACAGCCACTTCCGCCGGGCACAGGGCCGGGCTTGGCTGAGCGCTGAACTCCGACTGCTTTTCACAGATCAGCGCTCTGTTCCCCCCTCCCAGCCCTCGGGGAGGCCCAGCTTCAGGAAACGACAGGCATTTCTTATTGCCCTTGGTCAGAGTGGTGGTCACCGCACCGGGAGACCAGAGAGGAGGTGTCTGAACGGAAGCGCAGAGGGGATCCACCGGCAGGAAGGGCCAGACGATACCGCGTCGGAGGCGGGGGAACCCCTCGCTCTGCACTGCTCTTGTTCTGCGGCCCCTGAGCAGGCCCGGAGCAGAGCTGTGGTATCAACGGCATGTGGGGCAACAGGAAAAGCCACCGGGGACCTGGGCCTGCAGACAGGAGGGCCCTTCGGGCAGGTCCGGGCTCAGCCCGGCTGCAGGCTCCCGCCTCCTGTCCTGGGCTTTTGTGCTCCTCGCAGCCACTCTGACAAGGCCATGGCCACAGCCACAGCCACATGGGAGTGAGTAGGGACAGTGCCCCTCCCAGGTGCAGGCTGGCTGGCCAGGGACACACGGGGGCCCGCACAGCTCTGGGAGACTGCTGCCCAGCGACACCAGGGAACTGCACTCCGGCCGCCTCGGGCCTTGGGGCTCCACGTGGGGACGGCAGCACAGTCCTCTCCTCTCCACACTGTGCGTCCAGCACTGAGGGTTCCTCAGAGACACGGGGCTGTCCCCACAGCACTTGGGTCTGAAGAAGGGGCCCATCTGTCATATAATCTTTAGAACAGCCCTTATTTGGGAAGTGTGTTTCCAAGGGCTGCCTGGCTCTCTAAATAAATAAATAAATATATATATAATTAAATTTTTTATTTCTTTATCTTTAGAGGGGAAGGGAAGGAGAGAGGGAGAGAAACATCAGTATGTGGTTGCCTCTCGTGCCTCCCCTGCTGGGAACTGGCCTGCAACCCAGGCATGTACCCTGACTGGGAATTGAACCATGATCCTTTAGTTCACAGGCCCGTGCTCAATCCACTGACCTACACCAGCCAGGGCTAAAAAATATTTTTTATGAGACTATCAGAAACAGCTGTTTTATTCAGCATTTGTGCCCCAAAGTGTCAAAAAGTTGCACTGCATGGCACCGATTGGCCGGGCAGCTCACGGTGCAGCTGATAGTTTAAGGTTATGTAGGAAGAGCCAAAGCCGTTTTCTGAAAGTCTTACTCAGACTCGCCCCGTGAGAAGGAAGGCTTCGTGGACCGGGTCAGTCTGGGCCCGCCCGCAGGGGACAAGTCGCTGGGAGGTTCTCCGCGCCCAGAGTGACTTTAGAAGCACAGCCACCTGTCCTTACAGAGTCACATCACCACCGGTCTGCTTGTGCTCAGGACCGACTTCCCGTGTCCTGTGAAGGAAGGAATTTAAAAAGACTAGTACGAACGTGTGTTTGGATCGCCAACTTCTTAGCTGGCATTTGAAATGGATCATATTCTCAATGAGGTTTTTCTGAAGTTTGTAGATGTTACAGTAACGATGTTGCCAATGAGCATGAAGTTCTGGGGCATCTGGAAGCTGACACTGCAGAAACTAACCCTTAAAAATGTGCAGTGTTCAGTAGATAAGATCGCGTCCTCTCTGGGGCGAAGACCACTCCAAAGCAATTCTCTGTACGGAAAAATGAAAAGCCACTTGAAGCTGATTTTCAAGTCACCTTTTATTATGTGATTCTGAATTTCAGTGTGCGTCTTTGCAGTACAGGATTTGGGGTGAACATGGGTGGAAATGTCAATACAATGAGCAGGAAAACTGTTTTTCTAGTGAAAAAATGTGGACAGTGTGGACACTTCTACTGTGACTAGAAATTCAGTGTGAAAGTCTACTTCCTCTTAAAAAAGAAACATTCCTACCATTCCTCTCTGGTTACAATAGCTGAGCCTACTGGATACACTGAGTTTTGCCCGGAGTTTCAATGCATCGGTACATACGTACCTGCCTGGGACCCCACAGGGTGTGGCCCTTTCCCGCTCGAGTTATGGGCCTAATGTGAAAGAGGCTTATTGAGAGAGAAGGAACTATAATCCCGAGTTTAGGAAGCTCAAAGCACTTGACAGCAATTAAACCACGTTACCAGCAAACACGTCCCACGCATGCACCGATAGGCTGTTTAAACCCAGGAGCGAGGAAAGTGCTGAAGGAGCGGCCCTCGGCCACGCTCTGTCAGGGCTCCCCGACTCGTGGTGACAACGCAGGGCCTCCGGCCACCTGCAGGGCTGGGACAGCGAGGGGCGGTCTCTGGGAGTGTGGCCTGAGTGACGAGCCCCAGCTCCCCTGTGGAGGGCTGTTCTGACCGGACGGGCAGGGGGTTGTGTCCTCTCGTGGGTGCCTGGCCCCGGGGTGGCTTGAACGGAAGCAATCCGACCGGCCTGCAGTACAGACCAATGACGCATGGTGTGACGGTTTGACAACAACGTCTTGCCTTTCAGAGCCGTGTCGGCAAACTGCGACCTGAAACACGGATCTCTGAAAAACCCCTGAGACGGCCATTCCCTCCCGAGTGTGACCCAGGACAGTGAGAGCGCGGGAGGGGGGCGGCTGTCTCAGAACGACCCTGCTGGCTGCAGACGGCTGCTCCTCTGTGTCTCGAGTCCCGCGGCAGCGGCAGTAAGCACGGCGGTGCACAGCGCACCTGGGGCTGGCCCGCGCCAGGTCCCAGGAGCAACGGGCGTCCCCGCCAAAGAGCACGCAGGCGACAAAACATAATCCCATCCTGTCAGGCCAAGTCTTTTCTGCCAAGTCGGCCACGGCTGAACACACTCGCGTCGGGAACACTGGACCACGATGGCGTCCCACGAGACGCCAGTGAGTGTCTCACGTGGGAGTTCCTGAGAATCCGCTGACAGACTCACCAGCACATCGGGCGTTACTTCTCCACACCCCACGGAAACTCTTCGGGACCACTCCGCGCCCTCTGAGAGCCCGAACACTGGGTCGGCTCACGGTGACTTAACTCCGCGCCCCAAGAAAGCGTCATCTTCTCTGCCGAACTTACGTAAACTGGTGTCCACTTGGTCCGTTGTGCTGGCGCTGGCTGTGACCACTTCCCATCTGTGTGCTTTCACTTCTAAGCTAAGGGATTGCTTGTGCTCAGGGGAAACAGTTTCAAAGTTTTTTCAGTGAAAGACAGCATCATAATGATCAAGTGCAAGAGTTAAAGAGTAAAACAAAGCAAAAGTAATGCCTTTCAAAACCCTAAGGGGATTTTCAGTCCCCAAGCCATCTTGTATTTTAAAGCACTCCCAGTACTGGCTTCTGAGGTGAAGCACGCGGGCTGTGTCCAGGGGGCAGAGCTCGGTGGGACGCGCAGGCGGGAGTGGGCGCGGGACGGCCTGCCTCTTGGCGGTCACCGGCCTGGCGCCCACGCGGGTGGAGGAGCAGCTGCGTGGCCTCCTCGGGCAGCCCGGTGACGGCTTTCTGAAGAAACGCCCCTGGTTGCATAGGCTGCTGTGGCGTGTTTTCTATGACTAAATAAACGGCCCCGACCTCCAATCGCGTAACGACAGACACATCCATCTACCACTTCCTTAAACCCACTGACAGCTGGTTATTCACGTCAACCCCTGTCCGTGGGGTACGCAGCACAAAACCTGCAGCCCAGTGATCCCTCGAGGACCTTCGGTGACCTGCATAGCGTCGGCGCCCTCCTCACCTGGTCCCAAGCTGCAGTGCTGAGCAACAAGGATGGGCAACCGACCCCCGAGTCTGCCCATCTCAGGCCGCTGGCTTGAAAGAGATTAAAATAAACCCTACACCTGAATCCTTCCATGCCCCACACATTCTACCATTTACCTCAAAAGGCCTTTTGAAACGTTTGATTCTCTTGCTCTCAGATATTTCTTTCTGAGAATGCCTGTATCTCAACTCTATAAAAAATGTTGAATTGTATTAGATTTTTCAAATGTCTGACAACTGCTTAAAGTGACATCACGGAAATCTGTTTTTACATGTAATTATTATTCACCGGCCCACTCCCAGCGATGACTTCCCAACGTCCTATCCCTCCATGTGACTTGCTAATGGCCGTCAGTGCATCACGTTTCAATTCCTTCCTGGACCGAGACACACGGGAGAAAACACTGAGTTTCGTTTTAACCGAGCAGGGTTACTGCCTGGGCAACCCCACACCGTGGAATGAGTGGAATTAAGATTATGAATTAGATACAAGGGCCAACATATCAACACAGAAAATGCACTGTTTTCTTCCGAGAAGTTCTCTGTGCGTCAGCAAACGGGGAAATGACCCGCACTCGTGTGTGTGTGTGTGTGTGTGTGGACTGATAAACACTCAGGAAAGTGGCTTCTGAGAGTGAGCAGAGACCCAAGTGAATGCAAAACCGCTGAAGACGTCAGAACTCCGCAGAGGGGCGTTTTGAACATTTACTGTTTCCAACGTTCACCGTTACAGGGCACACGGTCGGCTCTGCTACCTTTCACGTCTGGCGTCTCCACCCCCTGGGCTGTGGGTTATAGTTGCCACCGGCCACTGAGAGACCGTAATCGGACCTGGTCTCCAGGGACATCATCTCAGACCCGGTTCTGGACAGCTGCCAGGAACACGCAGAGGACCACTGGGAGCCGGGGGGCACTCGGTGCCCGGGTAGGGGTGCAGCACCCCACTCTCGCCTCCCCAGGGAGCCCGTGCTGGCCCCCGGGGCCCGAAGGACTCGGGGCAGCCGGTCGTTCCAATCCTCCGAGGGCCCTGGAAGCACCTTCCTCCGCGCTGCCGAGACCACGTTTGCTGCGATGGACTCCCGGATGTCCCTGGGTTCAAAGGCGTCCTCGGCGAGGCCAAGGGGAACCTGGGCCGCTGCTTCCCAAGGAGCCAGCCCGCTGCGTGCTCTCTCTAGCCCCTCGCTGGGATGGGGACGGCAGATGCCAGCAGGCCAGTGCGCCCACGGGGGCGTTGTGGAGGCGGTGGGCGGGGCTGGTCTTCCAGGAAGAGACAGGGAGTGCCCACTCTCCTAGAGGCAAGGAAGAGGTTAGGACACCTTGTTCATTGTGGTTTCTGCAAAAGACACAGGGTGCCCTGACCCAGTGCCTCCAGGACCCAGTCCCCTGGCGCTCTGCCGCAGGGTGTGCGCTCCGTCTCTGAACCCATGGAACCCGCAGCTCCGAGGTCACCACGTCCGCTCCGCCCTGACTGCCGGTCGTCACTCGGGTCCCGGGGTGTCTGTCCGCCCACATCACTCCCGTCGGCACACAGCCCACCCTCTCCCGAGGCCTGCGTTCGGCACAAAATTAATAGGACGTGTTTACAACCCAGAAATGCACCCTGACCCACTGGGCTCCTGACGTTTCTCAGGGGTGTTTAATCCGCTGTTCTCCCCGCCGCCCACTGAATGCAGCAAACACGCACCGAACTGAACTGGGCAGTGGCTGCCTCCGTCCTTTAACAAGTATGTCACTGAACACCCTCTGTTTCCGGGCGTCTGACTGTGTGCCTGGGGACACCGAGATGGCTCAGTGAAGCCCTGTCCTCAAGGAGCACAGAACACGGCGCCCACAGTCACACACAGGCTGGCGTAGCTGAGACGTCCTTCACCCTCCTGACGGGACCAACAGGAAATTTTGTGGCCCATGAGGAGTGTTCACAGTCAGCATGATAAAGGGGAATTTAGCTCTTATCCTCTGCCGCCTGTGTCAAATCTCCCTGGGGTCCCTGCTGTGGGAGAGCCCCACAGAGCCCCAGGGGCGGATTCCAGACCCCATGTCACCTGGCCGCAGACGGAGCCTGGAGAGGCCTGGGCAGGCGGGACTTTGCAACCAGAGCGGCTTGCGGGGGTGAGAGCCAAGGTCTCCAGGACCCCCAGAAACACCGGAGAGGCTCCTGGGTGCCCGCGCAGGGGACCGACCTGCCTGGGTGACAGCCGGAAAGAGAAAGGGTCCCAGCACACTCGGAAGTGTGAAGTAGCACCTGAGTGCGCACACTTCCATGACAGCGCGTCCCAGACACCGGACGGAAGAGCAGACCTGGCTTTCTGGTCTTTCCCCACCTGCTTAGTTTCCAAACTGTCATAGAAATGGAACCTGGGAAGTCAGAAGCTGGAAGCGTTGCTGAGTGACACCCCATAGCACGGGGCTCGGGCACATTGTTCTCGACTGGGGAACCAACAACACCCGCCGTGGGGCGTGTTGCGGGGCCGGGGGAACCTGGAAGTGTGATACTGAAAGAGGAAGTCAATAGCACTAACGTTCTTAAAAACCCTGTTTTGTACAGAATGCAATCTGCCCGAGGCGGCGCAGCCCTGGCGGAGGCCACAGGGCGGGGAGCAGAACCGAATGCCCCCAAACGCCTCCGACTCGCTGCAGGTCCTGGGGCCTCAGTGCTTCCCCCGGCCTTCACCACAGGGGACAAACCCCCGGCGGTCTCCGTGCAGATGGATGTGCCCCGCGGAGCAAACAAACAGGCCTTTCAGGGGTGCGGTAGTTTGCGCCCAGAATGTCCCAGGCCACTTGTGTGCCAAACCCCCATGTTAACACCGTACATCCCCACACGATGCCCCACTCTTCTTCTGTCAGTCTCGGTCCCCAAGGGCAAGCTGTCCTCTGCCTGGCTGGCGGAATGAAGCCAGGTGACAGGCCCGGAGCCAGAGGGGACCGAAGGGACTGGGAATCACAGGGGTGTGTCTCTGGTTCTGGCGTCTGCGTGTCTGATGTCGGGACCCCAGGAGGACCCTACAACCAGGGGCCTGGTTGTGGCTCCCGGTATGGCTGTGTTTTTATGGAAAGAATCGACGCACTTACACGGGAGCCCTCCACTCAAGCCAGTGTGAGAAAGTGACCTCATGCGCGAGGTGCCACCTGACGGCTTCTTTCTCTCCGCCTCCTACTACCCTCGAACTTCTGCTGCGGAAGGGGTGTCTCCAGGGCCACCAGCTGGGGGCTCGGCAGGTGCTGGGACAGACTCGGGAGGCCCTTGTGTTTGGGGCTAGTCCTGCGGGGGCCGCCCGGTGCCCAACCCAGTTCATCTCGAGGGAGGATATTCTGTCCCTTGTAGTAACAGGCTCCACGGGGCCCTGCCCAAGGCTCAGCTGCAAGGCTCCGAGAAGCCCAGGGTCCTTCTCGGCCTCACAGGAGCCACGTCTGTCTCCGTGCGCATCAAGTGTGGGGTTATCCGCTCAGCCTGCTTGAGAGGCGGCTGAGTCAGCTCCCTTGTCACGCTGCCTGGTGACTGCTGACCCGGCAGGGAAGGCCTGACCCTGGAGAAGGAGGTGCAGCCTGAGGCCCTCTCGGGACAGAGGTGAACGGCCCCCGGAGCTGACGAAGTTTTAATGCGACGCAGGTTTTGAAGTTCAAACTATTTCCTTCCGTAAACCTTCCTAAAAGCTAAAACGTTCTCCTGGCCGAGACCCTGCCTGCACGTGCGCGGCGGGCAGGGCGCCTCCAGCGGACTCGGGTTTTCCCAGCCCCTGCCTCCCCCTCCGTCCCTCCGCCCCGTCCGCACTCGGCGGCACCCGCACCGGCACCGTGTCCCGGACCCGCCCCAGTGAAGGCGAACAGAATTGGACGGCACTACTTCTGCCTTTTCGACCACGACCTTCACGAAGTAGACGCCGTGAGGCAGCACGTGAAGGGCGGAGCACAGGCGTCCTCCCGTCCCCAAGTGCTCAGGTCACACCTTCGGAGGCACTGAGACCGCCCCCATCTCGGTCTGCACAGACTCAGGTACGTCCACCTCCGGCCACCGCTGCCAGCACCACCTCCGAACCAGCGCAAGCCCGGCCTGGATGACTGACTCTGACGACTCAGTGTCCCTGGTTCCTCCGGTCCCTGGTTCCTCCGGTCTGTGCTCAACCCGCAGCCGAAAAGACCCGATGAAGACCGAAGGCCAACTGAGCCTCTCAGTCCTCGGTTTGAAGCCCTCTCGTGGATTATTTCAGAAAAGGAAAACCCACACCCTTCCTCTGACCCACAGGCGTCTGAAATCAGCTGCCCCCACACCTCTGACCTCACCCCCAGCCCCCGCACCTCTGCTGCAGCCCCGCCGGCCCCTTCCTGTCCTGGGAACACACCTGGGGCACCTGCACCTGCTGACCCTTCTGTCTCCCGACCACGCACCGTGGCACCGACCTCCTTCCCTTCAGGCCTTACTCGGACCCCAGAGGGTCGAGGCTCAGCCAGTCTCTCCCCCAAACTCGCTGTGCCCCTCTCTGCTTTATTCTTCCCCCGGGCTCACGCCTACCTAACGTAACATTTCATCTCCATCACCTTGCTCCTTCCCACTAGAACGTAGCTCCATCTACGGGTGAGCTTTAGTGCCACGCCCACTGAGACGTGCTTAGACCCAGAACAGGGCCCGACAGGCGGATGCGGTCTCGGCGAAGGATCGATTGCCTCTGCCTCAGACGTGCAGGACCAGGGAGCCGGGTCTCGTCGGGAATCACGACAGATCTGGCCACGTCCTCGGACGCCGCCCTTCTCACGTGTCAGTCACTCGGGATGGGGCTCTCACACAGTGGACGCGTCCCCACCGGCCCGGACACGTGCCCACGAACCCTGGTGCCAGGCCACGTTCCGAGGGACGCGTAGGATTCATCGAGACGTACAAAGGAAGCAATTTTCTAAGTGGGCAGAAGATTTTAACGTGGGAGCAGAAGATCTTCATCGCGATCTGTGGAAGTGCGAGGCATGTAACCAGCCGTGATTCCCCGAATGAGAAAAGCCCCTAGAAACTTCTACACAGAGAGAGGGGGGTGCCTTTGCCCATGTATTTCCATACAGGACATATGTTCCCTGGGGCTGATTTAGACCCAATTGAGCTGGAAGTCGGGGGACAAGGAGCATTTTAACATCACGTCTGTCCCGGCCCCTTAATAAAACACAGTCCCCGTCTCATATTCCCTGACGCTGCCTTTGGGCCGTGGCTCTCAGACGCTCGCCAGCCAGGGGGGACTCGGGGGCTCTGCGGTGGGCGGGCCGATCTGAAGGGAAGCGGCCAGGCCGTGCCACCCACCAAGAGCGGGGCAGAGGCGGGGCCTACGCGGCCTGCAGGGCTCCGTGAGGGCAGCCGGCCCTGGGAGAAGGGAGGGCGTCTGGGAGCTGCAGCCTCGCCTCTCGTCTCTGCCAAGGGCCCTTCGTCCTCCTTCATCTTGGGTCCGCTTTCAGAGGAAGTTGTCGGTGAGAAGTCTCGTGTTGTGTTTGAGGGGACCCCTGTGGGAAGAGCGGTCACGGTGGCACCAATGGCAGCCGGCAGGACGCCTTGCACGGAAGGTGAACTTGGATGTCACCCTGGCCCCGGGGGTCCTGCCTCGGCCCCTCGCTGGGTAACGATGAGATGATGCCGCCTCCCGGCCTCGCTCTCTGTGCTTTTGAAATGGTGAACACACCGGCCACCCTCTCTGGGCGACGGGAAGAAGGCAGACAGCATTTGGACGCAGAACGCCCCTGAGCAGGGCAGCGCAGATCATTCCTGTCGTTTGTGACAAGAGCCTGTGAGGCCCGGAAGGTGTCAGGGCCCTGGCAGGACCTTTTGTTCAAGAGGCCGGCGCACGGGCTGGCTGCCGGTGGATAAAAATAGGAGGGGCCTTGCCTTTGAAGTGGCGTGGGCACCCACACCGCAGACGCCGAGGTGCCTCTGCCAGCACCGGAGGCCGCTGGCGGCAACTTGGCGCTGACCACTGCTGCCTGCCGGCTCCACACTGGCCAGAACACAGCCGTCTCCATGTCCTTGAACCCCCTGTTAGAACAGTGCCGCAGGCCTTGACGGCCAGCGCACAGAGGTGAAGGGCATGGGCACGCAGCCCTCGGTGGTCCCTGCCGTCTCAGAACCGGCGAGAGCACCCGTACTGCGCGCTGCTGCCTTCTGACACTGCTGCCCCCTCCAAGGACCCATAACGCCCCCATCTGGCCAATAAGGAAACCGAGGCACAGAAATCAGGTCACTCGCCCCCAGGTCTCACAGCGAGAAGGCGTCTGTGCAGGAAAGTGGGAGGATTGCAGCCATGGGTCATGAACTTTTAAAATTTTACTTATTTATCTTTAGAGGGGAAGGGAAGGAGACAAGGAGAGAAATATCAATGTGTGGTTGCCTCTCATGCGTCCCCTTCTGGGAACTGGCCTGCAACCCAGGCACGTGCCCTGACTGGGAATCAAACTGCGATCCTTCGGTTTGTAGGCCTGTGCTCAATCCACTGAGCTAACACCAGCCGGGGGGTCATGAACTTCTATCAGGGCAATGTACTTAGGTAAAGAAATCACTACGGCAGCTTCCCTGACCCCCTTTGCCCTGAGAGGAAGTGTGGAGCCCACGCCCGCGGGCGGCCCCAGCTCGGCTGCGACAGACTCGTTCTCGAGAAGCAGCCGGGGTGGCCCTGACAATTTTCTGTATAATTCCTGGGGGGAGCTTCACTTCGGTGTCTTTTGTAAAAAGCCTACTTCAATTGGCTTGAACACGAAAATAAAAGCTTTTGAACACATTTCAGCGTGTTTCCTGAAAAGCTTTCTCTCCCTGAAAGATGTACACAGGGAAGGTTGCTTAGCTCCCCAACACGGGACGAAGAAATAAACCACGGAGATCAGAAGTTCAAAGTCTATCGGTTTCTACAGAGAGAAAAAGCAATTTTCACAATAAACAGAGGATGCTGATCCTGTATGACACCGATGAATTTTTTTCCTTGTGGGAGAGTTTTGTGGAGAAAAATGTCAGTGGTTGGCACACATAAGCGCCTAGTAAAGGAGAATCATCGTCATTAGTATAAAATTAATATTTATGCTCCATACCTTAACAGAGTCAGAATTATGATAAATCAGAAAGCCACTTAAAATATCTCTAACGACGTGACTACAGCGTCAGCGGCCCGTAGCATCCTGAGTCTCTCTCCCAGAACAAACCCAGGCCACCTTCTCCGCCCTCCCTCCCTCGTTCACAAAAGGAAAAGTCGCCCCTGGACGCGCATTTCTCCCTTAAAGAAAATGGGGATCAGAGGGAGGATTTTTTATAGATTATGCATCTACTATTTGGGGATGAAAGGGGATGAAAAGTGTGATGTGATGATGAACCATAAATCCCTCACTGGGCGGGGCGGGGTGGGCGGCGGCGCCCCGGCCTAGACCTCCTCCAGGGAAGGGTTTCAAGCCAGCGCTGCCCATCGTTCCTGTGCACGGCGGTCACACACCTGCGAATGCCGGGAGCGATACCCTGCATGGCGTAGGAACCCTCAAGGAGGCACATGACCTTCTCAACTGTCCTGTAATCCATTCCTGCCTTGCCCTCTCTCCCCTCCATGTAATCTCCCTACTTCCCTCCTCAATGTCAAGTGCAGAAAAGGAGACGCACGACCGTTACTCTCACAAACCCTCCCAGCGTGCGTTGCCAGCTGGGCTCAGGCGCAGCCTCATAAAAACTCCCTCTGGGTCTGGGTGTCCCCCAGGTGGACAGACTGGGGGTGGGCCTGACGGCCTGCCCAGAGCCAACCACGTCCTCCGAGGACACTGGGTCAGCGAGGACTTGGGGAACGAGGGTCCCTGTGGAGTGACTGTGTGACGTCCCCCAGCCGCCACTTTCCGGGTTTCCCACTGGCGTTTCGCAGCCAGCCTCTGGCCCAAGTTCTGATGACCTTGCAGAGGTGACGGATCAGAGCGGGTGAACGGCAATGACAGACACGCCCACAACAGTCACCGCACTGAAACCTCACTTCTGTACGGCGACCCCGTCTCCTCTCTGTCCCTCCACTCCCTTCCTCCATCACGAAGTCCTCAGGACATCAGATTCTGGTCAGCATCAAACTGTCGTAAGAACAAAGCCTCGGGTCTGCTGACCACAGAAACAGAGTTTCCTGTCAGACCAAAGATGACACGTGTTCTGGGCAGTGCTTCGGCCCCAGGCCCAGGAAAGCAGACGACCCTCGGGCAGAGCACCAGCCACCACAGCCACTTACCCCTCCCCTGGCCCCAACCAATCAGGAGAGCCCACGACCCCCACTCCTTTAGCCACCAGGGTCAGTGACTGCTTCCCTAGGTAACCTGCCCCCGGCAGCCATCGGGGAGCCGGGTCTTCGAGCATCAGTTCACCTGTGAGTCTGGGCACGGTGCCATCCCTTCCACTAATAAACCCTCATTTTCTCCTGTTTGTGTTTGGCTGGGCTTGGCTGAGCACAGGTGAGAGGACAGCTTTGCTTTGGTGGCACGAACACACAGCACCTGGTGCGGTTGCTTCACAAGAATGAGGAAAAGGACCGATTCGACCTTCGTGACTGTGTTCCATCCATTACATTTCTAAGCTAATTAAATGGATCCTTTGATTCATATCTTGGGCCCTAGGGAAAATCTTTAACCTACTGTTCTTGGGAAACTTTTAGGATTTATTGCCAAATGTTTTCCTTGTCAAAAACTTGGGCCCAGAGTGATATTTAAAATTAGGAATAGAAAATATAACTTTTCACCTGGGAACTCACTGTAAACTTGTTTTCTTAAGCACAGAGTAGGAAAAAGTGTGTTTGACTGCCTGATCACATTTCTGGTCCAACTGGTAAAGTTTATATTAATGACATTGTTCTCGTTGGAGGGAATGTGCACAAAATCCATGTCATTTTCCTGTAGAGGTACGGGAACACCCTAAAGTAAGTGGGATTTGAACGACCGTTGTTCAGGGACGGATAGATGGAGGACCGCAGGTGGGGGGACGGGGTGAGTGAGAGCAGAAAACCGGTGGAGGCTGTGGCGGTGGTGGGGGGGCTCTCCCAGGGACGCTGGGGGGAGGCGTGTCTTCACCTCAGGACGCAGGCTTCGAGTGGAGATCCTCAGGCCCCCGGGTCGCAGCCTGCATGAACGCGTGTCCGCCGCACTGTGCACCTCAGCCCGGCACAGCGGAGTGTTGAATGCAAATGGTGACTAAACAAAAAACTAAACATAAGGAAAAAAAAAGAACGACTTCACAGGAAACACAGAAGTGGTGTCTCCAGCAGCCACACCTCCCCTGTGACACGTCAGGAAGGTCACGGGCAACTCCGATTGGTCGCGCTGGGGCCACAGCTCTGGCTTCTGGGCCCGTAGAGGGAACTAAAATGCTGTGGAATGAAAAGGAAGAAGATACAGCTCCCGGGAGCATCTGTGACACCCCCAGCTTCATGAGGTACTGGTGTGTCCCTCTACCCGCCAGACTTTACAATCAGAGAGCACGGATTTCGTTTTGCCCTTGGCATTCGCTGCTCTTGCAGCTTTTCCGACAAGCATGGCTTTCCTAATGCGCCCACAGAATAGCAGATGTCACCGTCCGGACGTGGCGCTGCGTGTTGGTGCTGCAGCCGACATGGCCACGGGGGACCCCTGGTCATTTGGGGGGGACCTCACTCCCAGTTCCCCTGACTGCTGCTCCTTCCCAGGTCACCTTCCTTTGGCAGGACCGCAGGTCATTACTGACGGTCTCACTACTAACAGCGTGTTTTCCACTTTCGGTGTTGACCCTCGAGAATGCGAGATGACTGAACAAAACCCTGTGCGTTAGCCGCAAACGCGCGTTCAAACCTCTCGGCCACTCTGCACGGACAGGCTCAGACCGAGGCAAAAGGTGTTTTCTAGGGAAGTCAAAGGTCTAGGCCTCGTAAGACCAGGTTCGAGGGGGGAGGAGAGCCGCAGTGCGTCCGAACTTTTAGGCAACTATGTGTCACAAACAGGAGAAAAACGCTGGCGAGGGGCTGGGCCTAGGAAGCAGGTCCCACCTTCCGGCGGCGTCTCTGGGCCGCGCTGGGCGGAGAGTTGTCTTGGTTCACGCGGTAAACGCACAGACACTGATGAAAACCGCAGTGAAGTCACAGTTTCGGGGTGGGCCGCCTTCATCGCCATCCTGGGCCGCAAGTGGCTCGCGGGCCGGGGGTGGGACACCCTGGCTGGAGCTCATCCCCAGGGGTCACGGCCCGCCTGGGGTCACACCGCGGTGACCGAGGCTGGGCCTTCGACGTGCGCCTTTCCTGGGGGCAGGTGGTCTCCACGCCTTTCACAGGAAGGGCCTGGGCGGGGGTCTCCTGCAGTTTGTCACCGTGGGGCAGGTCTTCCCAGAGGAAATGCACCGTCCGTGTTCCAACTAGTCACTGAATTCCGGTCAGTCTGGACCCTACAACTTTTCTTTTTTTTTTCAGAACATGGAGGCTGCCTGAGAAGTGCAGAGCCGGGTGCCCAGGCGTCCCCACAGCGCACCGACACACTCAAGGCGCCACTCCCGAGGCCGGCTGTGGACCCGAGCATGGTGACGGTGGCCGTGACCGGAAGGCAGAACAGGACAGGCGCCTCACAAAACAAAGCACAATGACAAGAAAGCTGGCTGAGCCGCGAGAGCCAAGGAGACGACTCCTCAATGGTTCTTTGTGGAAACAGTGCTTCCTGTGAGACCCAGCGATACAGCTGACAACACTGTATCGAACCGAACGGGCACTTCACAGCCAGGGCTGCAGACCCAGCGATTCAGGAGGCACGAGGGGCGGAACGTTCTAGAAGCCCCGCCTCACAGTTTGCAAGCCCATTCCCCATTTATGCTCCACCCTGGGACTGCAGGTCCCTCTGTGTCTGGGAACACTCCCTTCAAGGTGGCAGGGGGCGGCATCCCTTCCCCGGTGACGACACCGACCCCGGTCACAGCACCCTCTCACCTCCTAGGCCCTGCCTTTCCTCTCCTTAGAAAAATGATGTATTTAACTTGAAGATATTTTTCTTTCCAATGTCCTGGAATTAGTGGTAAGGAACACACAAATGTTTCTCTTGTCAGACACTAACCACCCCCCCCCTTTTTAAAAAGTATTGAACTAAATCAAAATACGAGATTGAAGAACCCAAGTGTTTTTTAGAAGATGCGTATATGGCCACTCTAAACTCTCAGGAGAGGGCTTTAGAGACCCCGGGAGACTGCTGTGCTGCAGGAGCCCCCACACACCTGACTGCGTTTGAGTGGGGCAAACACGGGTGTTGGAACAGGTGGGCCTGGGCCCCCTGCTGTGCCTGCCACCTTCCCAGCTGCGTGACTTGGGCGGTTTTCTCCACCTCTTGGAGCTCTGGTTTCCTTAACAGTTACTGTTGCCGCGAGAATTAAATCAGTCACACGTTCGAAAGCCTGTGACACATTCTCTGTGTCCAAGGTACTCGGCAAGTCCTTCCCTGTCTTTCCAAGTGTGAGGTTTTCTTAAGTTGCACCGGACTTGACTGACTTACATTCCACTCACTGGTTCTGTGTTTTCTCACCGGCAGAGACCTTGGCTGCTCTCAGTCCCCTGCAGTCCCGTCCCCTCCCACCTGGAGGGCACCACCCTGAGTCAGGGGTGCAGAGCCACCCGTCCGTTTGGGAAATAAACGTGAGCGAGTGGGAGCTCTGAGAACGGGCACATGGCCCGGCACCCTACTGCCCCCGCAGGCGAGCAGCAGCTCTTGCCCTGTGCTCCGTGGCTTCTTTTCAGCTTGGCAACGTTTACCAACCTGCCTGTTTTCTCTTTTAAAGCTAATGAGCATTCAGAGGGCTTCAGCGTTCTCCTTTGGCCTAGATCCCTGAGTAAGAATGTTTTGATCGGAGCCAGAGATTTACGCAGGTCGGTTTTGAGGAAGGACATTTTTGACGGGCCATGACCAGCCAGCCGCCCCGAGGTCAGGGACCGGGCGCAGCCCCCTCCCCGCACGGTGTCCCGGACGGTCCGACCCTCTGCTGCGGGAAGCGGGGGCGCAGCCGCTTCGGAAGCCTCTCCGCGCTTCCCTTGGAGAAACGACCGAGACAGGGCGTCCACCGAGTCCGAGTCTCCAGGCCGCGGGCGGCGCGGGCTGCCCCCTGCTGGGCGCTGCCAGCCGCGCGTCCCCGACTCCGCGCCCTCCGCGCAGAGACCCGAACGCGGCGCCGGTCCCGTCCGGGTCCCAGTCCCGGCGGGCGGCGGGCGGCGCCGTGGGCTGGGGAAGCGCTGCCTTGGGCGTTGTGTGTCGGGGACGCAGTTTTCAAACCGGGGTTCACAGCCCAGCGGCATCACAACCACCGGGGTCGGTGTGAAACCAGAAGTCACCGGAAACCAGGCCCGGGCTCCGCCGGACCCACTAACTGCGGGGTCCCGGCGGGCGGGCGGCGGGGCCGCAGGACACCCCACCCCTCCCCGAGCCGGCGCCGGCGCGCGGACAGGCCCGGGGCTGCCGGAGGGGCGGCTGGACGGCCGTGACCCCGCGCGGAGGCGGAACTGCACGCAGCCCCCGCGGTCCCCGGTCTGCCACCGCCCTCCCTCCCTGCGAGCGGCCAGACCGGGGACCGCGCTCTGTGCCCGAAGACCACCCCCACTGTGCAAGGGCCCCTGCGACACGTTTAATTGGCACTTTCTGTTAGCACTCCACCTATTTCCTGAATTTTCGCTTTAGAGGGCAGCTTTGTGACATAGAACGGAATCCATCTGAGGTGTGCTGGGAAGTAAGAGAACCGGGGTATGACATGCAAGGAAGGGACCTAGTGTCTTTCCTTCTAAAGAAAAAAGTGTAATTGAATGTCAGACAAGGAACACTGGACTAAATCAATTTAATTGTGTTGGAAGTAAAAGCGCCTTTGGAATCAGATAAGTTTGCCAGCATGTCCCCTTGTTTTGACTTTCTCTCCGCCAGGCCGGCCCCCACTTCTGATTCTGACTCAGAAGGATTCTAGAAGTTCCAGAAAACCCACAAAAATTCCCCAGGGCTGACTGGCAGCTGCAGTGTGGGACTCCCCCCTCCGGGGGCCTCTCAGCTGTGGGAACCGCCTCTCCTCCCTGCTGGCCCCGGGGCTGGGGGCAGACCCCAGTTCCACGTCTCCGCCTCAGAAACCGATCCTGCTTTGGGGGCGGGGACCAGTGACTCTGGGGAGGCGGGTTGCTGGCCCTTTGTCCTGGGCACAGAGGTGGGAAGAGGGACAGGAACAGCTGCCTGCTGCGGCCTGAGTGGGGCGGCCGGGGGACGCCCCGTTTTCCCTGGGACAGGCCCTGTGCAGCTTCCCTCATTTCCCAAGCACTTCCCTGGAAGAGCTCCCTTCCTGTTGCCAAGGGCACCCCCACCCCGCTCGCTCTAGTTAGCATGGGTGCTTTGGATTTCACACAGCTGACGTTAGGTTTCCTTGTAAAAAAAACACCGAGCCAGGGCTTTTAAATCCTGGTCTCATCTTTGTACCCCGCTCATGTCCCAGCAGGCCTGGCGCAACAGGTGAAGTCAGAGTTTGGCAGCAGGCTGAGCGGAGAGGAATGCGACCGAGAGCCTGGGCGAGGACCGGGCTGGAGAGCAGGGCAGAGGTCTCAGGGGACTCCCCGCACCGGCACACGGCCACCACAGATGCCCCTCCCCGGGGGTCCGTCACGGGGGACGCAGAGCGTCTGCGTTTGTCGGGGGGGGGGTCTTTGGGACGGTGGCGGTGGCGGCTGCCGAGTGCCCTCACAGCAGCACCCGCCGCCTGTGTCGTCCTCCCGTGTGACGCCCTGGGCTCACTGCGTCCACAGGACTGCTGACCCCGCCTGTCCCATGCCCACTCCCCAGCCCAGGGGCGTGACACACGGAGGGGCAGGCCTCCCCTCAGCTCAGGCGGCCTGGCCCGTCCACGTGCCCCAGCACCGACAGGCCACTCAGCACCCCACGCTGCCTACCTGCCAGGTGTCACCTTGTCACATGGGGATTTCCTTTAAGAAAGGGTTAACTTTTGTGTCCACTAAATGCAACCATGGCTTCCTAATTTAAAAACCTGGGGGAACATTTTTCACGTAATCACCACTGAATGTGAAGACCTCCTTTCTCCTTCTCACCTGGTGTGACTTCCCGCGGCCCTAGTGATAGGTGCAGGTTGGCTGGGGCGGGTCTGAGGCACACGGCCAGGCGTGTCACCGCGTCCCGCAAGCTGTGACCAGCCAGGCGTCCCCTACCACTGATCGAGCTCTAAGCAAAGAGGCTGCAGGAAATGGAGACTGGGGCACCCCGGGCGCTCCCGCCTCGTTTGGAAGGGGGTCTCGCTTGGGGCCACCCAGCTGTAGGAAGTCCTGGCACTGTGACACACTTTGATGTCGAAGTTTAAGGAACCATTTCTGATGCAGGTGCAGGGGGCAGCCTCTGGCGGGGGCAGGCCCCCTCACCTGTGACCTTCATGTCCTTGGGCTGAGGGTGGCCTGTGCCTGGGGAGCATCACCCAGGAGCCCGACTCCAGACAAACCCCTGAACTTGTCTTCACCTCCATCACCTCACCTGTGCAGTGGGCGGCAGCGGTCCCCACGCACTGCTCGGGTCACTCTGCGGCGGCCAAGAAAGCCGCCGCCGCTGCGGACGTGCGGTGGCACCTGTGTGCTGTGGCCCACGAGGTGGCCCCTGCCGGCGGGTCTGACGGCCGGTGAGCGAGGGCTGCGGCGCGCTCAGACCCTGCAACGCAGCCATTCCCGTCTTCCCTCTGTGAAGGGACAGGCTGGACGTTCAGAACCCACACGCAGAGCCCGTCACGCTGGCCCCTCAGGAGACAGTCACAAGGACAGTGGGATGGGACACAGACGGGGAGAAGAGCCTGGGAAGGGCGGCAGTGGTGAAGGCATCCTCACGAGACCTCGTCCGGAGACCTCGTCCCCAAGGACCCTGGCCGGAAGGGTGCTGGCTCGACCAGGGTCACCGCAGAGCCCGCCAGGGACCATGGCTGCCCGGGGGGGGGGGCGGCGGGGGGCTTGGGGACCTGTGGCTCCCGCAGCCTCGTTCCATTTAGAATTACCCGGTGATCACCCGCTCAGCAGCCAGTGAGCCGCAGCCGGTCCCGGAGTTACACCCCCTCAGGAAGGCGCGGGGCAGGGCCGGGTGGCCCTTCCTCCCCACGGGACTGCACGCGGCTTTACTTGCGCAGGTGGCGTTTCTCCGCACTCCCGGCCCACGAGCACTGCCTGTTCGCTCTGCCATCAAGTGGAAGAACTGGGGCGGGCGCAGGGAAATGCACCCCAAGTCACCCTCTACCCTTCTCTAACAAAGCAGGTGCGTTGGCCTCTGTGGGAGGTCACATGACAGTGGGGGTCCCTCCTGATGCCACTCCGTGCGGCCAAAGTCATCGAAAAAGCAGGGACAGACTCGTGAAGATCTGGGGGCGTCAGGGAGGTCCCAGGGAACCGGGCCCAGTGGGGCCGTGGAGACCCGGGGTGGGTGCTGCGGAGACACTGGAGCCCCATGTCTGGGCCCCCCCCCCCCCGGCCCCTGCTGATGTGCTTAGTGACGTCGGAGAAGGTGCCTGGTCTACAGACGGGGGCCTCACGAGGCAACTGGTCTCGAGGCCAGTCCAGGCTGAATGTAGGGTTCCCTGCTGAACACTGCGTGGCCTTGGGCAAGTTGTCAGCCTCTCTGTGTCACCTGTGGGCTGTAGACAGGGGACATGGCACCTACCCCGCCAGGACGACCACTGGACAGAGACCGTCGGCGCTGGTGGCCGGAGCTGGTGGCTGCTGGGCCACAGACAGCATACAGTTATGAGGGAGGTGAGCCCCGGGGCCGTGACGGACAGCGCGGTGACCACGGCCAGCAGGACCGTGTGCCGGGTGTGTGCACGATGCTGGGGGCAGGTGTCAGTCCTCACCGCAGGCAGCCACCTGTGACCCTGTGAGCGGACTTGCCACGGGGCTCCCTCCACAGCGGACTGAGCGCGGGCCGCTACGGTGCGCACCTGAGGCGGCGCCGCCGCATGTCGGCTGTGTGCCAGGGGAGGAACAGAACCTCTGAAGGGTAAGTGGCCCGGTCCCGGGCCCGGCTGGTGCTCGGCCGGCGTCAGCCATCCTCGCAGCCTGTGCCAGCAGCTGCCGCTGCTCCTGGCACGCGGCACGGACTCGGCACCGCGCTCCCGCCCCCACGTCCTCGGCACGAGGGTCTCCGGGCGCCCAGAGGACACAGGATTCCACCCGACAAAGATGCCACGACGCCCAGACTTCTGCAACGCCTCCCGAAGCAGAAAAGCAAACAAAACACGTGCTTTTTGCTCTTTACTTGCGCAGTATTTTCCTAGGCGGTGCATCACTTTTCAGCTCAGAAGCGATTGCAACCCTTCGTTTTTTGTTTGTTTTTTTTCTTTTTCCCCAGGACAAATCGTGGGTGGTTACCAAGGGCTCAGGCAGGGGCGCTGCGCGAGCAGGTGTCTCCGTGGCCCACCTGCACGGCATCGCTGGTCTGGGCCTGGTCATCGCTCTCAGTGGGGGAAGGCAGACAGGCTGGGAGGCTGGTCCTCCTGATTATTGCATCAGGAGCCCTGAATGCCGAGTTACTGCACAAAGCTCTGAGATGGGCATGTCGAGAATGAGGCAAACACTCAGAAATGACAGGATGCGGGCCTGAGGAAGCCTTCCGGTCCACGACACAGACTCATCTCAACTGGGGGCCCGAGGAAGGCCGACCCCCTCTGTCTGTACCTGAGACCATCAGCAAGCAAACCTCAGCGTCGGGAGTCTGAGAAATGTTGGACGGGGGACAGCGTTTGAGGTCAATTTCTCTACGGTCAGTGCCTGGGGGCTGTAAGTTCTGTAACTTCCAAGTGCCCTATAGCACGTTAGAATGCAATACACATACCACGGAAGCATCACTTTTTAAAAAAATTTCACCAGGCGGGAACAGAGCCCAGCCTCTCTGCCCTTCTGCCTGGTGATCAGGTCCTACGGGGGCTGACCGGCTGGCCCCTGGCCCACGCTGGTGGGAAGTCCAGACGACTAGTTCTGAGCCTTCCCAGAACGCCTGGGGACGGCTTCTGCAGCACGGTGGCGTCACAGGAGCCTCTGTGTCCCCCAGAGTCTGGGGTAAGGGACATGGGACTGGCTGGGGTCAGTGTTTCTGGGAACATAATGATGGGCCCTGGAATTCCCAGTTTTCTCATGAACTTTTAACCATGTTTAAAACAAACTCAACAGCTCTGATTTTGAGAGGGACAAGCTCACGGCGCAGGGCCCCCCGGGAGCCCGGGAGTGCCTGGCTCTGCAGAAAACAAGCTCTGCTTCTCGGTGACAAGCACCAGCCCGCCCCCCTGCTGGCCGGCAGCTCTGGGGGGGCCCTGAGTGTCCCCAGGTAAGCTGGCAGGTCCCCAGGGTAGAACGTAGCACAGCCTTCCTTCGGGAAGAGGACACTTGGGTGTGGCAGCCGCGTGGCCTGTGTGCTCACAGGTTGCTCTGGGAATGTGCCGGAGTCAAGGGATCAGGTGCCTGTCACAGCGAAGTGACTTTCAAGGATCTTTAACTGAGGACCAGGATAGGACAGTGGTCCCCCAGCCCCGTGACAGCCTTCCCAATTCAGTGCAGACCCTGAGTTCTGACATCTCAGGTGTGATTGGCTGCCCGGCCAGAACTCGGGCCCTGGGAGAAGGCTGCCGTCCCCCAAAGCCCACCCTCTTCCCGGAGGGGGTCTGCGCCCTGTGGACTGGTCCTGGAGCCCTGGCTGACACTCGGTCGGCTCTCCTGGGGTCCCGATGAGCCGCTGCCCATCAGGGCGCGGTGCGGTCCATGCCCGCACTGGCAGTCTCTCGCACAGACTCGTACATGCTCCTGAATGACAGCCCAGGTGAGTGTGGGGAAGCCTCTCCCCAAAAATGTGCAGCTCCCACCAGCAGTGAAGGTCAACACACAGAACGGTGTGTGTCCTCCTCTCCAGACAAATGTCTGTCGCCGAGACCAAGCCAACATGACAGATGTCCTGCAGTCACAGCAGCGGCGCTCAGGCCCCTGGGCGCAGCCGCCGGGACCCAGTCCGTGGCCGACGGAAAGGGGTTCGGGCTGGCAAAGGCTCTGCAGCCCACCTGCACACACCTGGTGCTCAGCACCTGCGTGTGGCTGTGGTGTCGATGACGAAGTCACCTGACCTCCCACTAACAGCCCAAGGGAAGGGGCGAGGTGCTGAACACTCAGCCAAAACTGCCCCCTTGAACCCTGCCAGCAGCCAGCACACCCCACCCCACCCCACCCCGGCAGCCACAGCCGAGCCAACCGCACCCAGGCTGCAAAGGGCGCCCCATGGGAGCAGGCTGAGTTCCCAAGTCCCCAACCTGCCACGCTGACATCGCCCACTCGAAAGCTGGCGCAAGCAGCTCTCTCTGCAGGTGAGTTCCCAGGGGCCCTGGTCAGGGAGAAAAGGCACAGGAATGTCTCTCCCCAGGGAGCAGGCTCGCCCCCCCCGCCACCGCCCACCCGTCAGGACGAGGTTACATCCCGTCTGTAACCTGGGGTTGTGTGGTTGGAGGTGAGGCCCACGCTTCCCAGGCCCAGTTGAAGCCGGGGCCGCTCTGCCTGGCATGTCTTGGACACCTCTGGGGAACTCATGGCGTCCCCATCACGTTTGCTGAGTTGTTAGTCATAGACCCCAAAACTGGCTCTGCTAAGACCACCACCTGTCCCACAGGAAGTGGGCCGCAAACATTTGTCATGCCTGCCAACCGCGGGGCCCCAGACAACTGGGGACGCTCCTGGGGCGTCACCACCCCGGGCTACTTGGGACCGATGACCTCAGGCTGCTGCCTTGTGCTCCGTGACACGATCCTTCCTCCAGTTCATGCCATTCTTTAAATGCTACTCGGGGAACGCAGAGGACAGAGAACGACCGCCTTGCATGCCTGACCTCGAGAAGCCTTTTCTGGCTGTTCTGTTAGAAAAGAATGTGGAGCGCAGAGCACTCGACAGACCCCTCTGTGGGGACACGGGGACAGAGGCAATGGGGCAGAGGACAGGCAGACACTCCTCCTGCATCCTGTCCTCCCTTCTCACTGACCCCCAAAAAGACCAAGGAGAGACAGCTGCGCCCTGGGTGTGCAGCCTCTGGGTCCGCTGCCGCCGCAGGTGGCGGGAAACTTTCCGGAGATGAGGTGGGAGAATCGGCCCGTGGCTTTGCAGCCGGCCGACTGCTGCCCTCTGCGCGTGATGCCCGAGAAACCCGCGTGCTCACGGCGAGGAGGTGCAGGCGCTCGGGGAGCGAGTGAGAGAGACACAGGGCAGGGCGGCTCGCAGGCAGGTGTTGTGAATGAAACACGCAGAGAGAAGAAAGCACTATTTACTAGGAGAGTGCAACACGGCCAACTGATAGGCAGAGACGGAGGAGGAGGAGGGAGGTGCTCCCGAGGACGGGCAGGGCGGCCCCCCTGGGGAGGCCCAGAGCACCCCACGGTTCTCCGCACGAGCTCACAGCAGGTGTTCGCCACACATGGCCGGGCTCGGACTTAAAACAGACATGAGCACGGTCTCGGGGTTGCCGTCAGTAACAGGGCGGCTTCGCAGCCAGCCAGGTGGCGGCATGCTGTGTGGCGCTCCAAACCCGCAAGGCAACCCCGCCCCGGTCCTCCCGGTCTGTCAAAGGCGGTGGTGAAGCGGAGTGAGCAGTGAGAACTGCCCGGAGCACTGGGTGAGGCCGCTGTCACAAAGCAGACACACGGGGGAGAGAAAGCGGCGAGGCCCGTGGACGGGCGGCCAGCCACGGTGTGCACTTGCCCTCCACTCGCCGCTCCTCCTGCTTCACAATCAGCCTGGGGTCCAGAACTCCGCCCTGGCCCGCCGCACAATCTCACTGGTGGGCGAGGGCAGGGTCACGTGCGTCTGTGTCTGCAGCCCACCGGCCACCTTCACACCTGCCTCCCCTGCCCCGTCCTCTGCCACGCCCCCTCAGCCCAGGGAGCACCACTGCACCTCCAGGGACACCGAGACAAACCCCCTGTCTCAGGACACTCAGCCTTCCCACCCCCGCCCTACCCCACCTACTGTACAGATGCCCCTGAAATGAACTCTCGTACACTCAACATCTGGCCAGGAGCTGACTACACCCTAACTGCTCGCTGATGATCGACGCCCCCCTCTTACCCCCAGCTAAACCCGGACATGCAAACAGTCCCCAGGCGCCTGCGGCTGACCGGCCACAGCCGATCCCTGTCCTGGACACACTTCTCACCCCTTCGCACTGGCAACAACGCACTACTTGAAGCAGAAACAGTCCACGCGTGGCACGCCCATGGCCCAGAACCTGTCAGCGAGTACAGCTGCCCTGGTGCAGGAGGGCCGTGCCCTGACGTCCGGCAGTGCTGATCACGGCCTGGCTCGCGGCCACTGCGTGCACCCTCGGTCCCCCGCTCACACTGTCTCGGCGCAAGTCTGTCTGGGGAACCCCTGAATTTTTAAGTGCACAGAGAGGAGAGGTGTGGCCGAAGCCCAGCTGAGTGAGGTTTGAAGCGCTGACGTCACACTCTTTGGACCCACGCTGGGAGGTGACACCTGAAATGAGGGAAGTGGAGGACTTGCTGGGCAGCTGCAGGGGCTCGAGTGACACTGCACACTACTGGCTTCAAGCAAAGCAGACGCCGGCTCCCGCTGTGCGGTCACCCCTCCGCGATCGAGGGTTTCCACACCTGCGCTGCGACTCCGCTCTTCCTGGCCGAGAACTTGGGCCTCGGTGCCAGAAAAGACACTGCGGAGGCCGACTCTTGCTTCGGAGAGCTGGGGACACCCCCCGGCACCGGGGACGCGCTGGCGGGCGAGGCGGCCTCCGGGAAGAAGGCCGGCTGGGGGCTTCGGGCCGGCACCGAGCACACGGACGAGGCCTTCCTGCTGGCGGGCGAGCTGGCGCTGACTGCCAGGGGCGGCAGCGCCTGCTGCATGGCGGGCACTGAGTTGACTTTGGTGGACGGCCTTTGTGGGAGGGCAGCCTTTGCATCTGGAGGCTGGAACGTGAACAAGGATGCATTTAGCTGGTACGGCTGGTGCTTCATGACATCCAGAGCATTGAGGGGTTTCTTGCCCTTTTTCTTGCTGGGTTTGGAGGCCTGCGGGGCCGACGGCTGGGACTTGATAGCGGCCGGGGGGTAGGAGGGTGAGTGGATGGGGTTGTAGGCCACAGGAGGTGGCGCTCGGATGTTGGAGGAGTACTTCCAGCCGGCCGGGAGGGACGGGGTCGGGGACTGAGCGCGGGCCGCGTGGGCCTGCACGGTGTCTGAATCCACCACGTACTTCTCCATCCTAGACTGCCTTTTAGCAAAGAGCTGGGCCCCTTTGCCCTGCATTCCGGGAAGCTCGCTGGGTGGCCCCACTGCAGCCACCTGCCCGGTGCCCCCTGCAGGCGCGGGGGTTGCTGGCTTGGCTGTGTTGGCAGTGTAGTTCACACTGGCCACGGCTGCTGGGGGTCCCCTGAAGGGACCGGCCAGGCTGAGGGCACTGGCGGGCCGGGCCGGAGGGTAGGATGGCTGGGCTATTTTGATGGATGATGCAATGGTGCCCTGTGACTGGGTGGCCATGGGGAAGGCAGGAGGGTGGGCTGGAGCCAAGCCTGGCGACCAGACTGGAGACACAGGAGTCACTGGCGTCACCGGCTGGGAGGAGGAGGACTTGACTGCTGGTTTCGGAGCCACAGGCGGGGGTGTCTTCTGCTTGGCGGAGGGGCCCTGCAAGAAATTGCAGGCCTCCGCCCCCAAGCTGAGGTAGTCTTCCTCGGGGCCGGAGTCACCCCCAGCCCCGGTGCCGCGCTTGCCTTCGGAGTTTTGGAGGAGCGACAGGAGTTCCGGGTTCGGGCTGACCTTGGGCTCCTTGAACGTGAACATGGGCTTGGTGGTGCCCCTGCGCTTGGCCTCCTGCAGGATGCCCGTCCTCTTGGCGGGCACGGCGATCCTCTCGTCCCGGGATGCTATGCACTCGGGGAACCAGGGTGCAGGCTGCGGCCAGGGTGGGGGCTGTGCGGGGCCCGCGGTGGGGCTGCTCACTGCGTGGGCCAGGGCTCCCGGGGGCGGCGTGACTGCAGAGTAGGGTGGGGGTGCGGGGAAGTCGGCCGCGGGGCTCGTCCAGCTGCGGGGCGGGGCGAAGGCGGCTGCGGGCTGGACCGTGGACCCCGGGAAGGGCCTGGCCGTCCTGTTGGTGGGGGCCACCCTCGGGGTCTCCTCAAGGTAGGGCGCCGCCCCGAAGCCGTTGTGCTGGGGTGCGTGGCCAGGGCCGGGGCTCACCTCGATGTAGCTCCCGCTCACGTAGCTCTGCGGGGTCACGGCTGCTGCCTCTGTCCGCAGGTGGGGCGTCCCGGCGCTCGGGCCGTCTGTCTGCATCCCCATGCCCCCTGCGTCCTCCTTCTGGGCCGCGATCTGGTCCATCCTCTCCCTCCTCTTGGCGAACATGAGGGCTCCCTTGCCGGAGGTGTCAGGCAGCATCTCCATCTTGTCCTGGCGGGTCAGTTTCTTCTCAGCGTCCCCAAGGGTGGAACCCCAGTCCAAAGTCACCACGTGGGCTCTGTGGTCACTGTCGGACAGCAGCTCCTCGTCCCCGTCGGACTCGCTGGCGCCCAGCAGAGCCTCCTCGAAAGGGCTGTCGCTGTGTCCGTCCTCCGGGTCCCCCGCCTCCTCCTGCCTCTGGAGCTCCCCCGTCCCGTAGCTGACGAGCGTGAACTTCCTGGCCCGCCGCCGCAGCTTCTTAAACATCAGCACGCCCCTGGAGTGGGGGCTGGGCGGGGCCGTCAGCAGCAGCGCGATGCTTCGGCATCGGGACCGGGCCTCCTTGGCCTGCTTCTCGGACAGGCTCTCACTCCTCCGGAGCCCTGGGCGGGGAAGGACAGAGCCACACTGAGCGGCGGCGCAGGCCGGGCGGGGACGCCACCCCCACCAGGGACACCGGGGGCTCCCTGCTGGAGCCCGGCAGCTTCCCCCCACCAGGGCCCCTGCACACCACCCGCGCTGGCCCTGGTGCTCCTGAGAAGACGCTCCTGCCTGCTGGGTGCACACCTGTCCCGCCATCTGCCTCTGGGTGGGGCCCCTGCTTCCACAGGGAGTGGTGCCTGGTGATCTTGGTTACCAGGGGGCGACCAGAAGCGAAGGAGACCATTTAAGGGCAATATTCTCCGGAAACAAGTCAAGGTACTCCTTAGCGCTTCCACATTTAAAAACCAAATGTCAATACAAAGCTATTTCCAAGAGTTTTTAAAACGTTGGGGCAGGGAGGGGGCAAAAATGTCATTTAGCTTCATGTTTTAACATGATGACTTTCAATATTCAAGTTTTCTCGTTTTTTTTCCCCGACTTTGTCTTCCCCCCAAAGCCTTTCCATGTGTGGAGAGGGGATCAGTAGAAATTCGGAAAACTGAAGGGACAGTGACTGGAGGGGGTCACCGGGGACGCAGGAAACACGAGCCGCAGCGCCGTCCAGACAAGTCCGGACGCGCCGCTACTTCAGAGACGTGAGTCCCCTTCAGCTGCAGTGGGAGTGACTGTAAATCTTGGCAAAACTTAAAAATAATATGACTAGTGACCCTTTGAACTGTGGGTAAGAGCTGACACTGAAATGAAACCATTTAAAGCAAGAGTTTGACAGTTTTAAAATAAAAATCTGAATTTGAAACGCCAGCACTGTTGTTACAAGAAGACACTGACAGTGAGCTAATGTACAGCATCGACTAACCCGGTCGAGCTCAACGACAGTGAGTGTGATTCACGGATGAACTCAAAACGGCTCAGTGCAGATTTCAGAAGATGCTCTTGAGTATTTTACGATTGAAAATCTGCTCTTTTGGTTCTATAAAGTCCGACTTAGTGACTGAGTTTTGAAGAGTGGAACCATACTAACTAGTTTTATAACAAAGTCACAGACATTCACTGGCTGTGACATTTCACTAAGAGAAAGTGACAAGGTGTGTGGCCATCCCCACACACGCTCTGTTCGGAGGTGCGACACTCTCACTGCCAAAGTGACAGTCACTGCTGCACACTTGCCACAACGGCGCTGCCGACGTGTCAGGCACGTGGACCTGCCCTCGCACACCTGTGAGGTCTGCACCTGCAAGGCTGTGCTCGGCACCGGCCAGCGTGGTCGCGAGCACCCGGGCTAAAAATACGAGCTGACGGGAATGACCGCAGGTTGGAAGACTCGGTTTACTGCTCCGTGTGACCAAGTTCATTACCGCTCAGACGCCTGAGCGCCTTTGCCCACCAGCCTCTACTTCCTCCAATGACACTCCAAACCGTGTGGGGGAAAGAAAATAGCAAAACCCCCGAAACTAGCTGCCATTCCCACCCCCACTCTTCTTCCCCTAACCTCCCCCAGGGAAACAGACCCCTGGGAAGAAAGAGCCTTGGATTCAGAGGCACTTTCTGCGTGGGGACATTTAAATGCCTCCGCGGGGCCCTGGAGACGGGCTCGGGTGTCCAGAGGCAGATGAAACCCTCAGCAGCGCGCCGGGGACTTGCAGCCTGGGCAGGATCATGTAGCCGCCGGGATGCCACATGCCCTTGTCCGTCAACCGCTTCTGCGGGCGTCATCACGCTGCACAGCGGTCAGGCTCAGGACGAGGGTCCGCCCCGGGGTCCTCGGGGGCCCGCACCTCACAGACGGACTGCTCTGGGTGTGGGCTCGGCAGCGCCTGGCGCTGCACCTCGGAGCCCACGTTCCTTCGCAGACTCCCGTATGCTGCTTTAACACAAAACACGACAACCCTCTGAGACTAACCCAAAAGGCAACAGTAACAGCGCCGTTGTCTTCACCACTGCCCGTGCCCTGGGGGAATGAGACTCGGACTCTACCACAAACTGGCTGCTTCCGACTCAGAAATTAGTTTTGAACCCCGTTTCGTGTTTGTTATTTTGTGCATCAAATTTTTTTAAAGAGCCGATGAAAGACACAAGAAAAAATCTAGTGCAGAGAGAGCTGTGTGGGGAGCAGCAGCGGGACGCCCAGGCCCCCAGCCCCTCGCGCCCCCGCAGGACTCACGTGCGTGGCGCGCTCTGTGCTTGTGCGGTCGGCTGTGGTCCCTGCCGCAGCGCGGCTCTGCCCCCGGCTCCTCTGACGAGATGGCCAAGGCCACCAGAGAAGGAGGTGCTTCCGACCGCCCCCCTCCCCCCGGGGAGTCCACACCCCCTGCTGCTGCCGGCAGCCTGCACCCTTCCGTCTGCTGCCTGTCAGCGCAGTCCAAGATCACTTCCACTCGGGGAGGCCCCGCGGCCCCCGCCTCCCTCCCAGGGGTCACTCGCAGCTCCTGGCTGCTGCGGATCTGGACGATCTTGCTGGACCTCAGAGGAGGGGCCCCCTTCTCGCTGGAGGGGACTGAGTTTATGTGGGCGACCCCGCCACAGTCTAAGTCAGGGTCTGGGTCAGGACGCTGAGACGTTTCAGCCCCCAGGAGAGCCACCACGGGGACGCCCGTGCCCGAGGGCCCCTCCCGTGACAGGGACAGCTGCAGCTCCAGCACAGGGCCCGGCCAGGCCGGCTCCTCCTCGGGGTGTCCTTCCGGGGCGGCAGGTACTCGGGGAGACACAGGGCGGCTCAGGCCACTTTCTTCTTTTTTGCTTCCTTGGTCCTCGGCGAGGCGGGCTCCACTCTCAACGGGGACAATGCAGGGCTCCCTGTCCTGGCCCGGTGGGGCCGGCCGGATCTGCAGGGTGGTGCTTTCCACGTGCCCCTCCTGAGGGGGGTGCTGCTGGGTTCTGGCCTCAGTTTCAGGGATCAGAGTCTCGGTTACCCCACTGGCAGCTCTGCACACAGAAAAAGCATTGCAGACAGTTACTGTGGGCACCGCGCCTGCCCAGCCCTCTCCGACGCCCTCCCTGACGCCCTCCCAGGGGCTGGTACGAGGCGCGGTCGGTCTCTGGGCTGCCCCGCAAGTGTGGCCGCAGCCCATCCGAGAACACAAGGGGTGACACGTTTCTATGGTTATTTATAGATCTTCCAGATAGTTTTTTCTTTAAAGCCAAGGAACAATGATTACAAGAGATGATAAAACCTAAATCCATCCTAAATTCAGCTTTTATGTTTTTAAAAGGACAGGTTCCTGCCACATGGATGCTCTTTATTTATAACTACTTGGTTGTTTCCAAAGAGCCGTGTTTGTTAAAATACGACGCAGCATTTCCCTGTCTTGCGGGCCAAGTTCAGGTCTGGACACTGTGAAGCCACACGGGCCGCCCCGCAGCCTCAGGGCGGTGCTGATGCACCGGCCGCTCGGGCGACCCCACTGGAGGCTGGGCCTCCCAGAGAGGGCGAGACACGGCCGTCCTGGGGCCCCAGTGGGTGTGCTTAGTCACGCGCAGCGCCCCACTCGGCAGCCTGGTGTCTGGGAGCCCCTCCTGGGCACCGTGTCGCGGGCTGTTTATGCCGGGTCCCTGCTCCCCGTGAACCCGTCCCTGGGAGTACCGTCCTCAGAAGGCCTCTGCGGTCCAACTACCCTCTGCCTTGCAGCCGAGGAGCCCTGGTCTCCCCGCCACAGTGCCTTGATTTTGACCTTGGCGTCCCCATCGGGGTTTGCGAATCTGGGTCTGCAAGGAGTGGGGTCGATCCCAGGGTGGAACACCTCTGTGCTAAAACTCTAAATTAGATTCTCCCGCTTTCAGGGCCGGCCTCACCCCACAGCTGCAGCCGAGGCCTTGGGCCTCGAGTTCGTAAGGCTTCTTTTTTCCCCCTTTTTGTTTTCTTGAAGGAGCAACACTCTCCCCTCTGCCTGCCTCTCCCTCCCTCAACACGGCCTGGACTAATGCAGGAGCCTCCCTGGGAGGACGGGGTCCTCCTTCTTGTCGACTCACGAGGATTTACCTCAGGATTTCCGTGGTCGTACAGTTTCAGAGTCATAATTTGGCTTTTGACTACACTTAGCAAAATGAAACTAAAACAATAAAATGAAATGCAGCTTTCTCTAAGCATGTAAACCTCGACCTGGGAATTAAAAAAACCAAGTATGATACAGGGAAAACCCCAGGACAGCACATCGGGTCTGTCTCACATCAGAAATGAGGTCCCGGGGGGCAGACCGGTGCGTGGGAAGGGCCTGGGCAGGGGGCCCGGGGGCGGAACCCACGCCAGCCTCAGGGACGGCACACGGCGGCCAGGCCAGGCGGACGCTAACGCTTCCTGGTGGCCGAAGTAAAGTGGACTCAGGTGGTAAAACCACGAAAGCCCTCGAGGGAAAGCTTTATCCCTTAAAATGTTCACTTCCACGCGGTCTGCACGGGCGCTCAGTTCCACAACTTGTGTGTCAGACGCAGGGAAGCAAGATTTGACTGCTCAACTGGTGTCTCTCTGGCGGGAGGATTATTTTATTTTTGAGAAACAAAAGATTGAGGAAGAACCTCGGGCCTCCAGCCAACTGCCTAGAACTGAGACAGAATGTTGTTCCCGGAACAGAGCTACCAGCAGAGAGGGCTCCCCAGGGCACCGCGTGGGGCCGTGGGGCGGTGGGGCGGTGGGGGGTGCTGCAGAGCCCGGAGTGCAGGCTCTCCCCTGGGTCCCCATCTCCTCCTCTGTGTCCCCACCAACTCCTTCCAGCCCAGCACACACTCGGTCCTTCCTCCCGCTGAAATTCTGTCTCCATAGCCCGAGGCGATGTACGGGCCACCGTGCCCTGGTGCCGCAGTCCTGATGGCCCTCGTACACACAAACATGGTCAAACTTGGTCATTTTTCCTGTCCATCTGTCTCATGTCAACACCGTTCTTAGACCAGCCAGAAGAACCTAGAAGGGTAGAGATAAATTTCCTTCTCCCAGCACATAATTACTTACCTTAAAAATATCTCGGTTTAATGGCACTGGTGATAATAGAGACCTAATGACCACAGGGTGTTTCCAGAGAGCCTGACCTAGCTACCTGCGGGCAGCCGGCCAGGAGGAGCCAGCGCTGGGCCCCGGAGGACAGTTCTGGGAGAGGGGGAGGGTCTAACCCCAGGACACCACACTCAGACACCAGAGTGGAGGGGACGATGGTGATGGAGTGACCGTGATGATGGTGATGATGTGCTGACTGCCTTTTGGTAGGTACTAATTTGAGGTTCTATTTTCAATATCATCAATTATTTGGTGAAGCCAGAATTCTGAAGAGAGAAGGCAGCGATCACAGTCCCATCTGTTAAAGCAGCAGGGAAACAGCCCCTGGTTTCTGGCCGTGAGCAAGTCCCTCCAACTCAGCTCTGGCTGCCTGCCCCGCCCGGGTTTCCCAGGGACAGCCACGGTGGCCCGACTGGAGCGAGGAGGGGTGTCCGACCACACTGTGCTCCCAGAACCTGCCTCACAGCTCACGTGGACCCTGAAGGGGGAGCAGGTCAGGGAAGGGACTTCCAGCCTGGCTGTGATTAGACCGACTGAACCCTCTGGAAGACAGGTGTGCTGCCGCTCAGAGCCACGCAGCCTCGGCTTGCTGTGCCCTTCCTGGTGGCAAGTGGCAGCCTGGTAAAGAGGCAGGGTCCTGAGGGTGCAGATGCTGGGCTCGGAGGGTAAATATCTGGATGGGAGGTGCTAAGAATACAGCTGGTTTCATTTATTTTCCCAGGATTCTGGCCGTGGAGAGGCTGCGTTTGTAGAGAAACAGAACTGTACTGAGTGACATGGGGGGCCCTGCTGTGGGCTGCTCCCTGCAGAGTCAGGTGACCCCTGGAGGGCTTGCAGGTTCTGGGAGAGGACCCCCATGCCACAGCGCCATGCCGGCCGGAGCCTTCCTGCCAGCAGGCCTTACGCTGCGCTGGCCAGGCCCCCAGGAGGCCGTTGGCTGCACTGTGCTCTGCACGCAGTGGAAACACGGATGCTGCGGGCTTCTCTTCACTGCCCTTGTTCCTGTCTTTCCTTTTTAGGTTGAAACTTCTGCATTTTTAAGTGGTGAGTGCTCGGGTGGATGTGGGGAGATCAGATTGACAAGTGATTCGCAAGGGCGGCCGAAAACCTTGACTCTGACGGCTCCTCTTGTCCAGACCCAAGTGCGGGCTTTCCCGGGGGCCCTGACCACAGGGTCTGGCTGCTTCTAGGTTTTTTGCTGTTCTTTCCCTTCTCCTGGGCGTTTTCTTTCTACTAAAAAATTAGTGTCCAGTGGAGTGGTCTAACATATAAACATTCAAATTCACCTGCAACCTGGGAATTAAAAGCCTCTGATCCTGACCCACCAGAAACCTTGGCCCGGAAGGATTCAATTATGTTCAACAGGCTGGGCTTTCTAAAGAAGTAGTTGTAGGTAACTTAAGATTTTCAATTGAGTTCTTGAAACAAAGATTTCCGAGTTAATTTCCCATCAACCAGGAAAAGCAGTGGATCAAATGGTCCCTTTTCCAACACGGAGGTTTTTCTGTGCAGCTACACTGACCCTCCACAGAGCACCCAGCTTCCCCCGCCTGCCCCCCGCCCCACAGCCTCCAGAGGACGCAGGTGCCCCGCCCACGCACTGTACCGTTTGACCAGCAGGTGCAGCGAGTCCGAGACGCTCTCCATGAGCTCGACCACCTGGGGGTGGGAGAGGCCCGCGCAGGGGTGCCCGTTGATGGAGACCACTTCATCGCCCTCGCGCAGCCCGGCCCCTGATGCTTTGCTCTGGCTTCGGATCTGAGGGGACGAGAGGGAGGCAACGGTCACTGTCCTGGCCCTTGTCCACACCAGGCCACCATCCCCGAGAAACCTGTGTTTGGGAGAGGCAGGTGGATCTAAAAGCCACAGCGTCATCCCCGATTCTGTGTCAGCCTGTGCATCTGTGAGACCAACTTAAACATGCCCCCCCACCCAGTGCAGCATCCACCAGGATGTCCACTCTGAATTCACGTCCTTGTACACAGACAGGGAAGGAGAGGACGTCCACTCTACAGCGCTGATCGCACAAGAGAGAAAGACCCGAGAGGACTGGGAAGACGTGTTCGAAGTGTGTTCACGCTGAAAACACTATGAAAACAGTCCAGTCGCCTCGCTGTGCAGTCTGGCCCCGGGGGGACAGCGAGGTCTCCCGTCAAATAAACTGTGCAAGCCCATTGCACCACGAAGGCAGGTGGGTACGAGCTGTCCCACAGTAAAAACGCAGAACTTCTCAAAATATTGTTGTGTAAAAACTTGACTTATTGGTTTCAGAGAGAGGGTGGAGAGGAGAAAGAGGCAGAGGGAGAAACGCCGACCGGTGATTCCGCTCACTGATGCAGCCGCTGGCTGACGGCCGTCCGTGCCCGACCGGCCGTCGAGCGACACGCCAGGAGGGCGCCCCAACCAACGGAGCTGCCTGGCCAGGGTGTGGACGTGTTCTTGGTTGTGAACAGGAGAGTAAGTCCGGACACTGATGTCACTAGTGCTGACAAGACTCCTGTGAGTTTGTCCTCCAGTCACATCCGACCGAGGCCACCCGTGGCGGGGGCCCAAACCGCCCGTCCTCAGGGAGAGGACACCAGCCCCAAAGGTGGAGCGGAGCCAGTGGTCTGGGCCGGCCCTGGCGGCTGGCGTGGACATGACACAGAAGGCCTGGGTGCCGCGGGCACAGCCAGCTCCTGGGCGTGCTCTGCAGGGACGGTGGGGGACTACGTGGGGCTCCCCCCCCCACACACACACGAAAGGAACATGCCAGGTGAAGAGAAAGAGTCCAAACGTGGGTCCTTCGTCACAAGACCCTTGAACATGTGCGGATTTATTCGCAGTTTTTATCCAGACGCCTGGCATTATTTCACCACGTGGAAGACAGTGTTTCATCTTTCTCCTCAGCATGTACACACTTCATAACCGAAAGACAGAGGGGACGGGCACATGTATTACATTTCCCTGCAAAGATAATAATACAAATACGAGGTCTGTCCAGAAAAAGCCCAGCCATTGCTAGTGTAACAAGAACAGTTTGCGTGACATGGATGTGACCTGGCAGCCAAGGAGAGTGGACTGGAATGCGCATGTGTGAACAATGACGACTTCACTGCACTAGTCAGTGGGGGTGGGAGACGCCACTGAGTGAGCATGTGCACTGTGTGGCCGTTGCATTCAAAGTGACTGAGTAGAGCAATCAGTCCGCATCGAATTCACAAGGCGGCAGCTGTGGGCGGCTGGTGAGTGGCAGGTTCATCAGGACAGCCTGCTCATGTGTCACACATCGTGCATTTCTTCAGGGAAACGTCCCATCTCCCAGGTGGCTCAGCCCCTACAGCCCAGATTTGGCACCTGTGGCTTCTGAATTTTCCCAAAACTAAAATCACCTTTGAAAGGGCAGAGACTTCAGACCATCAGTGAGGTTCAGGGAAATACCACCGTACGAAGGGGCAGCTGGTGGCGACTGGGAGAACAGAGTGAGGTCCCGAGGTGCCTCCTCTGAAGGGGACTGAAGGGGGCGTGCGTGTGGCCACAGGGGGACCTGTGCTGGGGGGCCTGTGCCTGGCCCCCGCCCCTCCACGTCACTCAGGCTCCAGCTGGTGCCGACCTCGGGGACATTCACTCTGGATGCAGCAGGGCCACTGGCAGCTTGTTGACCCCTGGTCACAGCTGAGGGGGACGCCCGAGATCCGGCGCTGGCTGGGGTGTACTGACTGTGGCCACCAATGGCGCCAGTCCCCTGGGCAGCCAGGGCTGCGTGTTGTCAGAGGTCCCCACCGTGACATCCCCTTTCGAGAGACTCCCCAGTGCTCACCAAGTCCCCTTCTGACCAAAGTACTGCAGGGGTTTCTGCATCCCGCCGAGGCGCCCTGACCGGGACTGAGTGGCGGGACCAGGGGCAGACGCAGAAGGTCAACAAGGAGGCAGCTACATCGCAGACGCAGAGACGAGGGGCAGGCGGAGGCGGGTCCTTCAGGCCAGACAGGGGAGCCTCGTGGGAATGGATGCCTGGTGGGGGGGGGTCACCGTCTGCAAGGACGCAGGCAGGGCCCAGGGCGGTGACACGTGAGGGCGGTGAAGGAAGTCCAGGAACGTGAACGCAGGAAGCGAACTAGGAAACCGACACGAGAGAAATGAGAGCTCCTGAGGAGCTCACAAGGGATGATGGGAGATGATCACCCTCGTGCACAGCTGTCCACGAGGAGAGCAGGTGACTCCAGAGGGGAAGCGAGGCTTTTCTCACAGGAGTACTGCCTGGTGCAGGAGGGGAGGGATGCGGGTGGCACCCCCCTGCCGGGCCGCGGGGCCCATGCAGGCAGACACGGGGTCTTCAGGTGCTCCACCCTCAGAACCTCCCCCAAGCTCAGGAGGCCGTGGCCATGCTGAGTTCGGGTTGAAGACCCAACATCTCTGCTCTGGTCATGAGAACACTCCCAGACACTGAGCGGGAGTCCTCCTTTTGGGTGACTGTCTGTGTCCTGAGCCATAAAAGTAGAAAGCATTCCTGGTAGCAACCCTGGGCCGCTCCCCGGAGGGAAGAACGGACTTGGACACTTGGACGGGCCGGCCCACCCCTCGCCCGCACCCTCAGGAATGCACAGGCTGTCAGGCCTGCAGTCAGAACTGTGCCGTGATGCAGCTGCCTGCCACGGGCTGTTCCAAAGCGCAGGCACTGTGAGGCCGGGCGAGCAAGTTCAAATATGGAATGGAATTCTCTGCTCGCCGTCCTTCCTGGGAACTTGCGGGGCCCCTGCAGAGGGCCTCGGGCGGCCGGAGCCCCTGCTGCAGCGTGCTGGGAGGGCGGCACAGGCTTCTGCACGCCAGGCCGGCTTTCACAAACACTTAGACAGCACATGAAAAAAACTTGAAAAGAACTCATTGAAAACACATGTACAGTTGAAGGAGACATGCATAACTGTCACTGCTCTGAAAACGAGGGCGCTGCAGAGCCCAGATGTCCCGGACGGGAAGCGGTGGACATGCTGGGACGCTGGCGTGGGGCACCTGTGGCCACACTCCACCTCCAAGCAGACCCTGCAGGCGACCGACCAGCCCTGGAAGGACATCTGTGTAGCTTGCAGCCGCCCGAGAGCCTCCTCCGAGTGCCGCGCACAGGCACCCGGGCCAGATGCAGGGTGCAAGCTCCCCGCACGTTCGGCCCCTGGTTTCCCCGCCAATGACCTTCGCCCTCCGGATGGCCCCCTACTGAGCATGCTGAAGACAGGGGGTTTCCATTCATTCTTGACTTTCATGTGAGACCAAACACAGTGACTTTTCAACTTCCTCTGTCGTTACGTAACCCTGGAGCCAGGCAGTGGAATTGCCAAGGGCTTGTCTCATACGGAAACCGATCTCCGCGTTAATCAAGTCAGCCGTGCAGAACACGGCGTCTCCTGGTGCTTGCAGGAAACGGAGAAGTCACATGAAGGATAAATATACTAGGCTGCCGTGATGAGTAAAAGGTGGTGCAGAAGCGTTTGATGTCACGCAAACAAACTGCACAGTAACCTACGGGAACTATGCTTTTAAAGGACAAAAACACTCATTTCTTGAGACAAGGACTGACTGTCCTGCTTTACAGACAGTTGGCGAAGGCGAGCCCAGCAGTGCTGGGTCTGTCTCCCTCTGAAAGGAACGGGCTCCTCATATTGGCGGTGAAACAAAACACCACAAGCACCGTACAGAAAGCAAAGAGGAAACAGCCAGCACGCTCCTTTGGGGGGTCTCGGAACTCCAGCCCCCACCCTGCCCCACCACGCAGCTGGGGGCTGCTCACTGCTCTGCACAAGCCCTCCCTTCACCTTGACAGTCTAACGGGGCAAGACCCTCGAGATCCTGTTAGAACTTGGGGGCCAGGTGCACGGCCAAGGTCAGCCACCTGCCCCGCTCCTGGGTGAGCAGGGCGTGCCCAGGTGAGGAGTGCAGGAAGGTGCTGTCTCCACCCCGGTGCCCGTGCTATGCTGGCAGCTGGTGTGGAAACACACAGATGTGTGAGCATTTCACGTAAAGGGCTGCGGAGGGTTTGCAAGGGAGGGCACACTTGCCTGTCTCCCCCCCTGGGCTCCTTCCCAGTCAGCTGACCCATCCTCCCCTTAACTGTAAAGAGGGGGCCGCGGGCCAGGACACTGCAGATGCCCAGGGCCCCCCTCACTACACAGGTTAACGACACCCCCTCAGGGGCACCTGCCACTCAACGGTAGTGACTTCTGACCTCTTGACTGGGGCGCATGAGGGCGGAGAGCCAATGGGGACTCAGACACTCCAGCGGGTGGCGGCGCAATGACAGTCCCAGGCCCTCCCTGAGCCCTACTGACCCGGGGGAGGGGGAGGAGGCCTGATGTTGGAGTGCTGTGCTCAGAGACTTGCTGGAATGAAGTCTCAGCAGCAGTGGGGGGAGGGCCAGAGTGGGGGAGGCGACCGGAGGCACTGACCCCCGGGCTCCGGTTCTGAAGAGTGCACACCTGTGTCCACTTGTCCGACCTGCTGCTCTTTGCTTCCCCTCCCCCTCCACAGCGTCCCCTTTCCCCTGGAACCCAGCCCTGGCAACTGCTGTGGCGATGAGGTCACTGGCCCAGAATACGGCCCTGCGGTAGAGGCCACCGCATCGCTGCCCTGCCGGCATTTCTGCCCCGCCCTGCAGCGCCCAGAGGGGCGCCGGGCCAGGGGAGCAGCTGCGAGCCTGGCTGCTGGGCGGAGCAGGGTGGCGACCCGGGGCTGCGTCCCGTGTCTGTGTCTCTGCCATCTCCTGTTCCCCACGCAGCCCAGCTCTGCTCCCACGGCCACCGGGGCAGGAGGTGGTGGCATGGCCCTAACTCAGGGTGCATGCCCAAGAGCCAGGGCATGTGACAAGCAGAGAGAGGTTGAACTAGGAATGACCTTCTCTGACATTCTTTCTTCCAGACTCTCTGGGTGTTGGCCTCTTGCTCCTTGTCCCCTCATTAAGTCACCAAACCTTGCCACCTGCTTGGAGAGATGGGAGGGGCTCCTCCAGCTCTCGTCACGCTGTGGGCACCTGGCCCGTCGACTGCACCTCGAAGCTCCCGGCTGGCTCCTCTGGAGGAAGCAGAGGAGCCAGAACACAGTGGTGGGGGACACGAGGCCTCAAGCCTCCAGAAGACCCGGGGCCACGGCCAGAGCCAGGAGACGGTCACGGACGGGAGAAAACTTCTCTGTTTGGAGGCTGCCCTACGTGCCAAGGGTCCCCCATCTGCCCCCAGAGCCCAGAGCAGACAGGCTCCCTGAGGCCTGCCCCCTGAGCCCCCACCCTCTGCCACACAGAGATGTGCAGGCTGTGCGCTCGTTACGAGTCCAGCGCTTCATAACTCACGTTTTAACGATCGGACACCATGAAGCCTCCGCTCCTGACCTGTGTCTTCCCAGAGACAGGGGCACTTCTAACCTCCTGTTACCCGATGTGGTGACGCAGTCGTGACAACGGCTCTGCGCACCACTGCCACACACACACTCCTTCCGACCCTCTCAGCAACCAGGAGGGGCAAGGCCTCTGCGCCCATTTTGCAGAGGACGAAACCGAGTCTCTGAGACTCAGAGGGGCACAGCTCACTGGAGGCCACGCGCTCAGGACGCAACCAGCATGTCACTGCACCTGTCGTTTCTGCAGTTATCTGTCCCCTTACAAGACTCTGCTACGTGCTGGGGGGGGGAGGAGTGAAAGGTCTCAGGCTCTGCCCCACTGGTCAGAGGAAAAGCCACAGGTGGCCGGGGCTGTGAGGCTGAGAGACGGAACAAACTAGGTACATCCCGCCCTCGGCTCCCTGTGTGGGGAGGGCTGGGACCCGGGTGGCTGGGACCCGGTCAGGGTCTCGGGCCAGGGACCCAGCCCCAGGACCCCGACCCCACCCAGAGCACCTCCTCTGCAGGATGGACATTTCAGAGGATGCCGACTAACGGACACCTGAGCTTGTTTGCCTGTTTAAACTTCTGTTTTCTGAAGTCCCCTGGTGGCCGCGAAGCAAGAATCACAATTTCTAGAAGTTTTCTTGAACAATCGTCTCATTTCCAAACACAGAAGCTAATATCTAAAATGCCCAAGGTAGCGTGCTTGTCTTTTGTCAGGCCACCAAAAAAGGGAAGGAATATCTTGCCTTCAAAAGGGACTTCCCACTGGGCGGCCGCAGCAGCACGAGTCACCCCTGCTGCATCCGAGAGCAGCCTGCCGAGCTCATACCTCTGAGCAGCACACAGGTGGCCGAGTCCAGAGCACGACCAGCCGGCGAGGCTGGGCGCTGGGGCCCTTGTGTGTATTCAGGGCCATGTTCGGACCTCGTGATCCTCCCTCAGTGACTGACATCCGCTCTCACAGGAGACCGTGTGTGGCGAGCATGGCCAGTCGGCCCGGGCCGGACGACCCCAGACCCACGAGGCAGAGCCAGGTCAGGCCTGCCCCCCCCCCCCCCTCCACCCCCGGCCTTGGCAGGCCTTGGGGATGGGTGGGGGGGCAGGGCTGCGCCGAGTGCCACCTCCGAGCCAGGCAGCAGGAGCTCCGCAGACGGCTGCAGATGGGTGGGCTGCGTCGGCTGAAGCAGCCAGCTGGGCAGCACCACTGCTCTGAAAGAGGATGTATCTCTCCAAGGGGTTGTCCAGAAATGGAAATCAGGAGAACGCCCGACAGGGTGCCCATAAAAGTACTGCCCACAGGAGCAGGTGCCTGGGCTGAGGGCTCATCCCACACAGAACAGGCGCCCCCGTGCACAGGTGGGCGGCAGGCCCCCTGCAGCCGAATGTCCAGCTCACACATGCTGTTCCGGTCCCGCACGTGGACCCAGCTTCCGACAGCCACCAGGGTTCTCGGGGCGTCAGCATGGCTGGCTCCCAGGACATAGTGGCGCTCAGTGCTCTTGCGGGTGGGTTCCCACCTCTCTCTGAAGAGCCCCGCCTCCGTCTCCAGGGAGCAGGCTCCTGGGCCCGGATGGGGGTCCTGCTTCGGCGGCCACAGCACTGGCTCAGAATCTGCGTGATGGAGGGTGTGGCCCAGAGGAGGCGAACCTGGCCAGGTCAGCCCCCCGCCAGAGACCTCACTCAGGCGTCAGGGGAACCTCGCCCGCTCAGCGTCCCTCCTTCCCAATCCCTGTCAGAGCCACAGAGGGACACTTGTGGACCCCCCGCAGGGCGGAGCCCACGCCTCGCACTGGGTTTGCTTTTCCTACGCAGAAGCTCACTCTCCATGGAGCAGGCGAGCGAGCACGCTGTTCTACTTGGTTTAGTCCATCGCTGCTTCTCAGTGTCAGTGTGGAGGTGAGCGCACTGGGACCGCCAGGCTCTCGGGGGCAACAGACAGGACACAGGAGCAACAGGCGTGACCGAGCAGGAGTAAACGGCGTGAGGAGTGCAGGTGTCCCAGAAGGGGGAGCTGGGCCTCGCTGGGAGGTGACATCCCGGGGAGGTGACATCTGAACTGGACTCGGGAAAATGGAAGCTCGCCCAGAAGACCAGAGCACTCAAACTGAAGGGACGACCTGGGACCAAGGGACACGGGCAGTACCGTGGACACGTGGGAACAGGGAGGAGTCGAGGGACGGGCTGAACAGGTGGGCGGGGCAGCGGGGCTCGCTGACCGCAGGGTGTGGGGTGCTGCACCACGAATGGATCAGCGCCCGTGCAGGCGAGGCAGCGCCTGCCTGCCTCCCCGCTCTCCTAGGTGCCTTTCGCACACTAGCACCTGCGTCCTCCCGAGGCCCACGGTGCCGACCAGCGGCCTCGCACGTAGAGCGAGTCCCTCCGGCTGCTCTTGCTGGCATCTGCCGTCAGTTGGCTCAGCAAAGACTCGAACCCGGAGGGTCTGGCCCCGGCGTCAAAGGCCACGGTGACACGCGGTGCCACCATCGGCCACTCCCAGCCCCTCACCCTCTGCTCGCTGGCTGTGTTACTGTGGGCACACACTGAGCCGTGGAGCCTCAGTGTCTTGTCTGCTCAGCGGCAGAGGCCCCTCAGGCTGCTGCAGCAACAGGAGCGCGGTGTGGGAACGGCCGTGGCCGGGAAAGGCGCACGGTGAGCTGCAGGGAGCGGCCGCTGCCTGGCCTGCGAGCTGGGCGAACCCGGCGCCTGGAGCCACGCCAGGATATCCATTTCCGTCCACCTTCCGGCACCGGCTGGGGCATCTGTGCGAGCCCCGTGTTTCAAGGAGTGATGCTGTTCACGACGACGGCATCCGTATAAAGAGCTTTGCAGACGGAGTTCCCGGGTGGCCCTGGGGCCCCCGCTGGAGTGGCCATGCCACCGGGTGCCACAGGGCTGAGACCGAGGGGAGCAGAACCTTGCCCCCTCCCCAGGGAGAGAACGAGCAGAGGGAGCACATCGGAAGGACACGCGTGTCTGCGCACTTTATCAGCCAGTGACAAGAGCAAAAGAAGGAAGTGACCGGGCGCGGGTCTGTGGTTACTCGGTTAAGCACATTTCATCAAAGGGTCTCCAGTGACCATGCCTCCCACCCGGTGGTCTTACTGCACCTGTGGATGAGAAAACAACAGACAAAACCAAATAGCCAGAAACCATCAACAAAGGGCGCGGCTCTACCGTCCAGCATTGTCAATGCAGGTGATGTCCGCCTCGTTCACGTTAATGACACGCCATTGCCTGTCATGCATGTGGTCACACGATCCACACATGCCACGGAACTAGCTTCACCTTTGCACAAAACACCTTGCCTCCCCCTCCATGACGAGGTGCTCGGTGCACAGCCCCTCGACAGCGCTGAAGACGACCTTAGCCACCAACTCACACGCGGACCCTCCTAGTCCCGTGTGAGCCGAGCCAACGAGCAAGTGCTCATGGGCACAAAGTCCACACAGGGCGAGTCTCCTCTTCCTTCGGAGCTAAACCAACCACAGGCCTAACACTCTGGGTGCTGCCTCCTTTGGCTCCTCTTGCCTTGGGCTCCACCCCGAGGCCTCGCTGGGCTGTCCCCAGGAGATGCTCAGGGGGCCCCACACCAGGCTGGCCCCCCAGGTGCAGCAGGTGAGCACCTAGTGCGTCCAGAGACCCTGGGCCCCTGGCTGTCGCTGCAGCCCGGGCTCTGGTAAAGGTGTGGGTTTCTGGCATCTGCCTCGTTCCCCAGGCAGTTCAGGTGTCACGGACAGGGTCCCCTGGTCCGCAGGGCCCACGACTCGGACAAAAGGCACAGCTCTCTGCTGGGACAGAACCGCGAGTCGGAAGGCAGCCTGCAGTGGGGGCGGTGACTGCAGCAGAGGCCTCCCCGGAGAGCCAGACGCCGTCCCGAATACAGGGGCACACCGGTCAGCCTCAGGACCGTGGTCTGGAGTGGGGCCTCCCACCGTGGCCCCACGTAGCCCTTCCCCCACTTCTCCTCCAGTCTCTCCACACCCTGCTCAGAAGCCTGGGGCTTCAGCAGGGCAGGGCTCCCTGACGAACGAAACTGCCCCCAAACTCCCCCACCCGCTCCACCCTCAGCCCGGTACAGCCGGCCACACCCTGCACACTCTGCTCACTCTGGGACGCGCTCCCTGTATCCCTTCCTGCAGACTGTCCCTAAATGCCACCGGCTCCTTTCTACTCCACCCTTCTCTCCCCTGCTCAGCCAGGCCGCTCCCTGCTGCCGGGCCACCGCACGTGTTGTCCCACCTAGAATGCTCTCCCCTCACTCAGCCTGGCTCGTCCCTCCTTGTCCTCGGCTCTTTCTTGGCTAATGTCAGGGGCGGAGAATCAAACTTCTCTGCAGAGGCCAAGAAGACCATGCGCTCCGGCCCGTCGCCTACTCTCTGTCCCCAACCTCTGTCTAATCACTTCAGTCCTGGGGTCTCCGGACTGCGACAGAAGGGTCCGCCTTGAGGAGCACTTCTCCAGAGGAACGATCGGCTGGTGAGCAGCGGGGCTTGTAGTTCCTTTCCTCGTTTTAAAAAGAAAAACAAGGTGGTCACACAAAATAAGGGCCACTGACCAGGGCCAGCAGCAGACTCTGGAAGTACACTTGGAGCCCTGGGACCATGGGGTGACCGGGGCAGTCTCGTGTCTACACCTGAGGGGGGTGGCTGAGAGGGCTGAGCCTGGTCCAGGCTGCGCACAGGCTGCGTGGGCTGGCGGCACGTCCTGGGAGGCTGGGAACAGGTTGAAAGCATCCGGCCTGGGTCCTGACCACGCCTGGGCGACCCTGTGCCCGCAGCTCGAGGGGAGACCATCAGCTGTGGGCCGTGAACGGCATGTGCATGTGCGGAGACAGCTGGGCATGGCAGGGGCCATGGCGGGGCTCAGAGCCAGGCCTCCCTGTGACTCAGGTTGGCGTGTGGCCCCACCCTTGTTTGTACCACTGTCTGAGTGTCCTCTCTGTGGTCCTGGTGCCTCACAAGCCCGGAAGCATCTAAAGACAGAGCATTCGCTATTTTTGATTTCCCAGAAGGACCCGAGGGAGTCATGGGCGCCTCTTGTGCACTGACGATGGGCACTGTCAGCTGTGACTTCAGCTACAAATAAAGGAGAACGGGTCACGCTCCACTTGACAAGGCGTGTCCTTGTGGCCGTGCCTCTGCGGTGTGTCACTGACCATGAAGATGACCACACCCCATGGGGCAGGCGAGGCCGAGTGGGCGCAGCGTCTGGGACTCAGGTGGCAGGGATGAAGGGCTGGCTGCGGGTCTGGGATGCGGCTTAGGCACCCAGCCACCACCTCCAGGAAGCCCCCCGAACCCCGCCGTGAGGTGCTCTCTGAGGCAGAGGCGAACGTGGGCCGTCGGGCGGCGCGCTCCACGGGGCGAAGGAAGCAACAGAAGTGAGGCTCTGCTCCGGAGGACGACGCGGGCCCGTGCGTGGGAGCCGTGGTGTCAAGTCCAGCAGACTCCGCAGGGGCGGTGGGACTGCGTCTCGGGGCCAGCCTCCCCCTGCCTGACTGTGGTCCGGAGGTGGCCTCCCAGGTCCTAGATGCCAAGTGCCACTGGGACCGCAGCAGGGACCTGGCAGAGGTGCTGGGGGTGACAGCCGCCTACAATGGGGGAGGGCCTCCTGCCGGGAAGTCCCTTCTCTGCTTGATCTTGGAGAGTAAGAAGTCCCTCCCCTGAGCATTCAGGCAGCAGGAGGGATGCAGCGGTGAGCGGGCAGGTGAGACCCTGGCCCTTGTCTGCCAGGGAAGCAGAGGGAACCAAGCAGAGGGGGATGGCAGTGGGCGGGTGCAGGCAGCCCTGGCCTCTGGGGTGCGCACCAGGCCCGGGGGCTCGGATGCCAGACCACCCGTCCGCTGTGAACAGGAAAGCTGCAGGTGGCTGGGCTGGCCCCAGGGCCTCAGGCGCACTTCCAAAGTCTGGTGCCGGCCCAGGTCAGCAAGGAAGCCTTCTGCTGTACTTGAGCTTTAACTCAAGTTGTCCCACTGAGTGGCTTGTGTGGGCCTCGGGCCACAGCCATTGCAGCTGCTGTTTACTGAGAGGGTGGCACATGTCAGGCACCATGGTAACTACCTCGCACACCTAACTGTTCTGAGTCGTTTCCCTGCTTTGTAGAGTCACGATGATGACATACACTTTACATGTTGCTGTGAAGAACACAGAAAAAGCATCTTAACAACCACATATGCGCTAAGTGAACAAAAAGACGAATATTAAAAACCAGAAGTGGAACACAGGCGTAGCCAGCTACTGTATTTAAACAGTGACTTCCTTCCTGCTCCACTCAGATGAACTGTTAACTATCAACTGAAGAAAAGGGCCTCGAAGCCATGATTCTGGTGCATATTAGGCACTTTGATAAGTGAAATAAAGAATAACTGAAGTGACATCACCTTTAAACCAGAGTGAAGCCCTAATGAATGAAGAGCACGCCATTCAGGTCCTCCTGCCGTTGGGGTGGCACAGTCTACATTCCAAAGAACACAGGTTTTCTTACAGCCCTGGGAGGAAATTCTTGGACCTCCGTTTGAGGTTTATTCTGCCTTCGCTAACTCCCTTCGTGAACCTGACCCAGTCAATGAACCTTTTCCACGTCTGCTTGCTTCTCCGCAGTGAGCTCGGCGTGTCTGTTCAGTTTCACCTGCAGCAGGGGGAGCGCGTGGGACCCAGAGCACTTTCGGGCCACGCAAACGGACAGCAGCAACCCACGGGCACTCTCTGGCCTGGACAGGGCCGTCGACAGAGCAGCTGCTGGAAGCTTCCGGGGCGCTGTCAACAGTGTGCTGAGCAGCGCTCTGCTTCCTGGGGGCCAAGACCCAGTTGGGGTGTCGGTCAGGACTGGATGAGAGGCCGACAGGAGGGGCCCAAGCAGCCCCACCCTGAGACGGCGTGGGGATGACCTGGAGGTGGAGGGACTGGCCAAATGCCTCTTGGGAGGGACCCCCCGCCGGCTGCGGTGCCCCACCGTGGGACGGGGAGGGCGGAGGTGGCCGCGTGTGCCCGTCACCACCTCTCAGGCCAGGGGGTCTGTGCTGTGGCCCATCGAGGCCTTGGTACCATCAAGACTGAAATCAGAATCAAGTTTTCGAGCTAGTGTCTAACTCACATAAAATCCGAGAAAGGAAGAAGGCAGGGTTTTTCGGGTGTCACCCAGGGTGGCTCTGTTCAGACGCTGTCCCCCTGCAGGGAACCAGCGATGCTGGATTCCGGTTTTCCCGATCTGACAGGCCTGGCAGATCGTGTGACAACCTACGGGAGCTCGTGGCCCAGAGACCCCAGGCCGAGTGGGGGTCTGCGCACGCGTCGGACCCGCTTTGCCGGCTCCGGCTCGCAGAGAAGGGAACCGGCAGGAGAGAGGAGGCCGGCCTTGCGTTCACGGGGCTCCACGGGGACCGCTGCAGAGCGGACGGAGACGTGTCGGCGAACTCAGCCTGCACCCGGTCCCGCTGTCTGCGGCCCGTCTGGACAGCAGGGTGGGGTCTGGGCTGCGGCTGGGTGCCGACCGGGGTCTTGGCCCGGGAAAGGGGTTTCCTGCTGTGTGGATGGCGGGGGCTGAGTGTGCAGGGGGCGGGGGAGGCACCTCCCACTCAGGGCGCGTGTCTGCGAATTTCTCCTGTGAGTCCCATGAAGACCGAGGGAAACAGGACGTTGTCAGAGCCTGGGGTCCAGCTCAGAGTCCCCAACAGCTGGTCAGGGCTTGGCGGCCCAGCCTGGCCCAGCTGAGCTTTCTGAGGGCTGTGGAATTACGTAAATGGTACCAGTCCCTGTGGAGTGAAGCTCAGGGAGCTGGCCAGCCACAGGGGTGGACGGCACGGCACAGAATTAGATCCCAGGTCAGAGATGAGGTCAGGTCGCGGCACTGGGTTCTGACGAGCCAGGCCCAGCTGGCACTTGTTGAGTAAGTCACTCATGAGCACCTCCTCACCCAGTAAACGCTTGTCAATTGGCTGATTGACTTACTAATGGACAAAATGCACACCGGGAACATCGTGCTGGGGAAGGGGGCTTTGCAGGGACTCTGTTCGTGTGTCAGAGGCGAAGGCAGGGCTCGGCTGTTCCTGCCTCGGGAACCTCCCTCATCTGCAGCACAGGGACACCCCCCTGCCCCAGCCCCCCGGCCCGGAACTGTGAGGCCACAGGGAAGGAGAGTGAGAGAAAAGGATAGGAGGTGACTGCTGAAGTCAGAGGCCCCTGCCCAAGTGGGAGCCGCCAGCACCAGCCTCTGCAGGACTCAGAGCCTGACAGCTCAGCTGTCACCTCCTGAAAGGGGACACGGAGGGCAGGCCAGGTCTAGGAGCACGAGGCACAGCCAGGCACAGGGTGGAAGGGCTGGCGGCAGCCGATGGCGCTGAGCGCACAGCAGAGCTGGTAGAGGAACCGCAGGGTCCCCTGCCCCTGAGACCCCCAGTCCTGCTCCGCCCCAGGAAAGCCAGGGTCCCTGGGGGGTTTGCTCTCACTACACACAGCCCAGCCCATGTCTGGGGCCCAAGAGCCTGCGTTTCAGGAGGCACTGGGCACCTCCACAGCAGGTGGTCTGCGGCCATCGCGGGAGGCTCCCTGACCACAAGGGTCCCTGCCCAGCTTTGTACTTGTTTGTGTCTGTGGCAGCCCCGGTGATGACGCCAAGAGGCCACCCATGGAGCTTCCCAGGGTCTGCAGGACCCAGGACCCTTTGAAACCACTTCCTGAAACCTTATGAAGGGAAAAGCAGTACCTAAGGGTGCAGAATGTGTGGAGGGGAGAGGAACCCTGCACAGGTGCCCGAGGACCAGGCTGACTGTGGCACGCTCCAGGGTGTGGGGCCAGAGCAGGCAGGGGAGAAGGGCGAGGCCCCACAGGCGGGCGGGGCCACACCTAGGGCAGCGGGAGGAGGCGGGGAGGGCAGGCTGTCCGGCAGGAGGGGGCTGAGAGAGGGGGAGCCTGGGCTCAGTGATGCTGCCTGTGGGGTGGCAGTGGGAACAGGAAGCTGGGGGCGGGAGGGGGAGCTGCGGCTACAGCACAGGGCCCCTGAGTGAGCACGGTGGGGCGGTATCGTTCCTTCTGAAGGCGGCGAGTGCAGGAGTTTGAGCTGGTGACGGAAAGCGAGGCTTCTTCCTTCCACGTGGCAGGCGCCACTGACGAGCAGAGTCTGCACCCTTCTCAGCAGCCACTACCGCCCAGGGCTCAGGGGCCCAGGTGCAAGGAGGCACCCTACTGGGAGTCTTCCTCCCTCGAAGCCTGGTTCCTGCAGCCTGTCCTGGAGGCCGCTCAGGGCACCAGGGTCTTTTCTCGGGGGTGGGGGTGTCTGGGGAAAGGGCCGGGGGCAGACCCTGGCTGAGCTGGAGTGGGGCAGGGGGGGCCATGGCAGGGGCGGGGTCGGCGATCCTTCAGAAGTCTGGTGAGGAACAAAGGTGGTTCAGAGTGCGCCGTGGCCCCTGATTTTGAGATGCTTCCTGAGGCTCTATTTCCAGAGTGACAGTAAGGTGGGGACCCCACCCTGCGAGACTCAACTGCTCCCAGGGCTCTGCTGCCCCCCAGTGGCCACAGAGCCCTTTCTGACAGCTGGGCCCCCAGGTATTCACACAGTTGATAGGCCGCAGCAGAAACACAAGCCCCTGGCTGTTCCATGCAAAAGTATAACCGTTTCCCCTGAACTTGCTGTTTGCACACAGGAGTGTGTGATGGAGGGGGAGAGGGGGCAGGGGCCGATGGGGACAGCAGCCAGCTCACAAAGTGAGTATTTCTGATTCCACGGCACCTAAGTCATCGCTAGGGTTCACAGGAGAGGCACCACGGTTACTCAGCACTTCCCCTCTGATGAAAAACAAACTCAGCCTCAGAGAGATTCCAGTGGCTTGCCCAAGGTCACAGCACTGGTCCCTGGAAGGTCATGGAGCTGCCCCCCACCCTGCCCGAGGTCACAGGGCAGCAGGTAGTCAGCCGGGACTCATCAGAGACGTGTGACTGAAAACACCGCACCCAGGGCTCAGCAGCACCGGGGGTGACTCGGGAAGCTGCCAGCGGCCCCGGGGAGGGAAAGCCAGAGGGCGGATGCCCGGCTGTCCCTTCCAGAAGGTCATCCCCCCACTGTTAGAGGGGCTGGAGGGGCAGGGAAGAAAAACAGGTGCTGGACGTCCCGTTTTCCCAAACAGGGGCCCTAAGGGGGGCAGTCCTTGCCTCGGCTCAGGTGCCTCTTAGGCCCTGTGGTAAAGTCTCCCCCCGACTCCTCCTCTCTCCCACGCTGTGATGAGGGCCGTCAGAAGCTAGGGTGAGCCCTCGCTAAGGTTCGGGGGTTCAGTCGGGTCCTACCCGCCCCCCTCTGTGGTTCAGGGCCACTGCAGGCCGAGGAGGGCCGCAGGTCAGCGGGACGCACCGGAGGCCCTGCCCTGCAGGACAGCTCAGGGCGGAGGCCTTTCTCGCCTCTCCCACGCCTTCTCCAAAGAGGGCATTCGGGACAGGAGAGTGCTCCTGGGTGGCCCGTCCCTCCTCCGTGGGGAGGCACCAACGCGACTGGGGGACTGAGCCCTGATGTCTCCCCGGGACTACAGGCACTGAACTGAAAGGGGGGTCTTAGCCCAGCCACGCTCAGGGTGGGCTCTCTGGAGCTTTGGGACCCCAGACAGCAGTGAACCCGCCCCCAGGGGGCAAGTCAGGCTCCCCTGAACCAGAGGCTGTTCGCTTTGACTTAATAATCGTCAACTCCCAAAAGACGAGAAAGCGCCATTAGCCTCAGGTCCACCTTAAAATGAGCCCAACTCAAACCTCACAGTGGGTGAGTTCTCTCAGCCTTGACCCTGAGGCCCTGGGGGAGGGCCTGCCATTCTTGCTGCCCCGAAAACCACCCAACACCGCCCCAGCCCACCCTGGGCAGGAGGACGGCTCCTGCTCGGAGAGTCCGGGCTTGTTTTGCATTTTTCTTCTCTGTTTAACAGTCACATGATAAACACGTGCTGATTGGTTACAGTCGGCAAACAGCAGCTGGTGTTTAGACTGACCCCACGAGCCCAGACAGCTGGCCTGAGGTGCTGAGCCAATCCCAGGGGCCTGGCCTTCCACCCAGAGAGTGGCATGTGCTGCATGAAGACCAGGGGACGGGGGAGGCCCCCTGCCCTGTGGCACCAGAAAGGGCTCGGTCCCCAGGCCAGTCTCGCTCTGTGCCACCTCTGAGAGGGGCCCTGCTCGCAGCTGGCAGGCCCACGATTTCCGAGTTCACGGGGACGCCCCCCGGAGGGAGGCGGGGGCACCTTTCTGACGAAAGACCTCAGGGTCCACTCACTGACAGGGACTCGGGCCGGGCAGGCAGGTGCTCCGGGTGGGGAGGGGCCGAGGACAGCCTGCTGTGGCCGGTGTCACCGACCACAGTGCCGACCTTTAAAAATCTGGGCTCCTTCTGTGCAAGTCTGGTCGGATTCTCCATCAGCTCAAATTAAAGGAGGGAACAGAGGACGACTAGTTATTGCCCCTGAATTTCGCAACATTCTTATTGTATTTCAAAATAAACACTTCACGGAACATGTTCTTGAAGCAGTCCTGCGTGCCAGAGGCGTGAGTGGTCCCCTGACCAGTTCCTGTAGCGCATCCAGCGGGCAGCTGAACACAGGGCGGGGGGCCAAGCCGCGCCCACCTATGGGTGCCCATGGAGACGGGGTGGGCTCGGTCGAGACCCTGGGGAGCCGCTGGGTGTTTCCCTCCGAGGCTCCTACATGTGGACGGGCTACCACGGCCCCAGCTGTGCTGGGGGGAGGGGAGGGGTGGGGAGGGACGGGCTCCGTCACGAGAGGCTGTGTTGCGGGTCCCGATGGGACGTGACGGAGACCCAGCCCTCGGCACATCCTCAGTAAAGTACGCGGTCACCTGCATCTGCCCCCGCCGACCCGTGTGCCCCTTGGGCGCACCTGAGTCTGCGCACCTGAGTCTGGGCCGACGCGTGGTTGGCACTGGATGCCCACCTGGCGAGCCTGCTGGCGATTTGTGGTCCGGGAGTGAACTGGCTTCAGGTGGCGCACGTGCCAGGCCAGCAGCAGTGGCCCCGAATGCCTCTCCCGTCTGTCTCCAGAGGCCCTGTGTGTCGGCTAGTGAGGGCCCCTGCCGCTCTGCTGGCCTGGGAGCCCTGGAGAGGGCGGGGGCCGAAGGGGCCGCTGGGGCGTCCCGTCAAGGGCGATGAAGACACGGTGGAGACCGTGGGGCGGCCCTTGACCTCCTCCCCGCGCTGAGCGCCCCCAGCTTCAGTGGGAGCGACAGAGCACCCACCACACTGCAGCCCACTCTTCAAGAAGCAAGGGTCTCATCCGAGAGCAGTTTTGTTGCCCTTTTGGCTCATTTTCCGTATTTCAAAGAATAACCTTTTACCAAAAAACCCTTGTAACCAACTGCTACATGAAGAGCTATTTCCATGGATCAGTGATCCTGCAGAAAGAACGCCCTGAGAAGCTGTCAAACCCCAAAGATCAGTCAAGCCTGACCCAGAGAACACGATGCCCACTTGGCATCAGCCCTGTGACCTCACGGTTGGGAAATTCCAAGTCCGAGGGCATTGCAGCATCTGCATTACTAACAGTGACCTCCTTGCAAAGCCGGCCGTCCCCAGCAGGAGGCAGGGCCAGTCCCCCAGGCGTGTCCCCAAGAGGGCAGCAGGGGGCAGCACACACTGCTGACTGGCCACGGGAACTTTCATCAGGGTCCCGAGAGAAGAGGCCCATTTCCCTCCCACGGCTCTTTCCATTTTAAACACTACCCGGGCAAGAGGTTGGGCGGTCACACATTTCTGGTCTCAGATGCATTCTCGGAGTCATATGAAATGTTCACGAAGTGAAACAAAGCGTCTGTACATCATTTCGGGACTTGTAGCTGAATTTCCTGGAACGGGGGCATGTGGTGACCCTGGTCTCCAGCACACCCGTGCGGCGTCGCAGGCCCTCCGATGCCGGTGAGGCCACCAGAGACGCACTCCTTCCCCGCACCACGGGGTCCGGGGCTCACTGCCGCCCGAGTGCTCTCTCCGCGGCCTGCACGGAGGCCTGGGGGCGGCTGGGAACCCCGTGCGCTCATGCCTCTCGCAGGCTCGGCCCTTTCGCCACGTTTCCCGAAGCACCAGGATCCCCCTGGAAAACGCACCGGGGTCGGCAGCAGCCTCATCCGGCCTCCACGGAAGTGCGTGTCTGCCTTGGAAGGAAACACCTCCACAGGTGAGAAGACAAACCTGGTCATGCTGAGCACTGGACACTTGACTACTAGCAAGTGCCCGGTGCCCGGGCAGGGGCACCGACTGCCTTCACCCAGGCCCGGCCTTGGTCCCAGGAGACTGATGCCACCCACCCCGTGGGGAGCAGAGCAGAGTCTGCAGAGACCCCCGAATTCCAGGTGGCTCTAATCAGACTCCAGAGCCTGGGTGGGTGGGCACCGCGCCTCTGCTTCAACAGGGCACACTGCGGTCAGTCAGGCTCGGGCTGCCGACACGGACGTGCCCAGAATTCAGGCCCCACAGTGAGGCGGGTGTCCCCTTAGCGCGGGGGCTGGGGGTTGGGGGGAGGCAGCCGCGCAGGGCAGGTCCCATTGCCCATAAAAGGAAACGCCAGTCTGCTGTGGCCCGGCTGATGTAAGCCATGGCAGCGTCTGGCCCGGAGGAGACAGGCAGGGATGACAGGGACGTTTATCACCGGGCTCCGGAGCTCTCCCACTCAGCCCGGGGCCTCCGGGCCAGCTGAGCGGACTGGAAGCCAAGGGGAAACAGGTCCCTGGCAGCACCTGAAACTCCAGCACCAGGCCCACCCCGACAGAGCAGAGGTTACTCGGAAGGAGTCTGGTTGACAACTGTAGCTGTAATTTCACAAGACCACGGTCGTTCCAGTGCAAGAGCCGGCCAGCTCACAGCGCCCGGCCCGGAAGTCCCTGCCTGGGCGCGGCGCTGCTCCCACTGTGCTGGTTCTCGTGGAAAGAGAGGGAACTCGATGACTCGCTCTCGAAGACGTCAGCACTTCCTCCACACTTTTTATCAGACATTTAGAAAGGAGAACGGGCTGAAAGACTTTTACTGGGTTGGAGATGCTAGAGTACCATTGTAAAGAGGCCAACACGTGAGTGTCATGCCCTAGGGTCACAACCCACAGCAATAGTGCAGAACAGGGTGAGCTGCATGGACCCTAGTGAAGTCAGGAGACCATGGAAGGAAGGACCAAGCCCGTTAGTTACACAGCCTGAACGCAGCACAGTGTGAGCTGGTGGTCTGCCGGGTTCGCCTGAGACGTGACTGCCAAGTGTGGGGCCCTGGGGCTCAGGGCTCCCCTCTCTGGGTGGCACATTCTGAAACTGGGTCACAGGAAGAACCAGAAAGTTGGTGACTTCTCCTAGCGCCCTGCCGGCTGCGTTCACGGCAGCCCAGAGCTCCCTGAACGGCACGCCGAGCCCTGGCTGGACGAGAGTGCACCGTTCCTGCCGACGCTTGCCTTGCTCTCTAAACCCTCCAGGCCAGGTCTCGAGCAGCAAATAGACCCACAGGCACCGCAGTGGATGCGTGCTCAGCTGTGTGGCGTCTGGACCTCGCACGGCGTTCTGGGGGCTTCTCTGGATGGCCATCCTTGCGTGCGGCCCCTTGGCTTCCTGTCTGCCCTGGTTACCTGGGCAGGGGGTCCCCGCGGGGCCTGCCACACCTTAATCTACAACCTACAACAGACACCCCACGCTAGTCTGTTTTTAAAGAGTGTTAAACTCCTCACCCAAAGAGCTGCCTTCAAAACAGCTCTCAGAGTGACTCTGGAGGGACACGGGGCTGACGATTTTGATTCCACCTCACAGCCCCCTGGTTTCCGTGAAGGAGTCCAAAAACACCCAGCCCAGCTCCAGGATGACTCTGGCTTGGGGCGTGTCCCACCTGGGGTGACAACAGGTCACTACCCTGCACTGTGTGTTTGAATGTTGCCGAGGGAGTGGGTCTAAAAACCCTCTGCACACGAGAAACTGTAACTGTATCATATGACAGGTGTCAAGGAAACTGTTCTCATTCCTGACACACACACACACACACACACACACACACACACACACGTCAAACCCCTGTGCTGTGTGCCTGAATGAATACAGTGTTACACGCCCGTTATATCTCAGTACAGTGGGGGGGATGAATACAGTGTTACTCTCCCATTGTATCTCAGTACAGTGGTGGTGGGGAATGAATACAGTGTTACACGCCCATTGTATCTCAGTACAGTGGGGGGAATGAATACAGTGTTACTCTCCCATTGTATCTCAGTACAGTGGGGGGGATGAATAGAGTGTTACTCTCCCATTGTATCTCAGTACAGTGGGGGGATGAATACAGTGTTACTCTCCCATTGTATCTCAGTACAGTGGGGGGAATGAATACAGTGTTACAGGCCCACTATATCTCAGTACAGTGGGGGGAATGAATACAGTGTTACACGCCCATTGTATCTCAGTACAGTGGGGGGATGAATACAGTGTTACTCTCCCATTGTATCTCAGTACAGTGGGGGGAATGAATACAGTGTTACAGGCCCACTATATCTCAGTACAGTGGGGGGATGAATACAGTGTTACACGCCTGTTATATCTCAGGACAGTGGTGGGGGTGGGGTGGGGGGGGACTACCTCCAGCAGATAAACGGCCCTGGAAGGCCTGCCGGGAAGGCTCTGACGCCCACAGAAACAGGCTGTGCGCACACGCAACGGGACCTTCACGCATACCGGGGGCACAGAAAGCAGTATGACCACCAAGGAATGTTTCGCTAACACATAGCTCCACACATGTGTCCCCCCCGAAAACACACCCCTGGGAGGTGGCACACTCCCTCCGAGGACGCAGGCCCAGCTCAGGCGCCATCAGACCGCTGTCCGCTGTCGCTGAGGTCCGGTTTGTGTCCTTGGACCCTGCCCTCCACTTTTATGAAAACGGCAGGGGGGACGCAACCTGCCACACAGAGCGCCCTCTAACAGGAGGGTGACGGCTCGGGGCTGCCCTGGGAACTGCAGGGTGCTGCCTGGCAGCATCCTGGCCTCCACGCACTGCACACCCAGTGCGACAACCAAAAACGTCCCTGGACGTTGCCAAATCACCCATAAAAACCACCACCCACCCAGATGCTCTGCCTCACACCTGCACAGCGCTCACAGAGTTGAAGCCCCGTACTGGGCGGAGCCAGCGAGACGCCTGCATTTGGGCGCCCGTCTCACCCGCAGCACGGCCTGGAGCAGGGAGAGATGCCCCAGAGAGAGGACATCTGGAGAGCGTGTCTGGTGCTGTGGCTGCCGCTCACAGGAAAGGCGGTAGCAGTGGTTCTGGTGCGGTGAGTCTATACAGCGAGGGCCTCCGGAGAGAGGTGGGGCCCTGAGGGGACAGGGCGGGGACCGGGCGGCTGACCGGCCCCAGAGCGCCCTCGCTACCCTGCACCTCACCCTGCGGCCTCCCCCCGAGATCACCGCGTCCCACCTGGTGAAGACTCCACTTCGAGGGGCCTCTCCCTGAGCAGCCCAGGTGGCCACCCACAGCACAGCCCTCACCACACACACATCTCGTTTGATGACGGGGACCAGTCTCGTCTCCACCGTGTCCCCAGCCCAAGGTCACGTGTGCAGGAGACATTCCGCTGACACCACTGAAGACAGGAAGAAACGTTGGTTCTCATGCTCCAGGCGTGGCCAGTCCTTCAGGCGACTGATCACCCGAAGCCAACAGGGTCTTCCTTCAGAACTCACCCCGATACGTCTCCTCGCCCCGGGGGCCTGGACACAGACAATGAGGGGGGTGAGCTGGAGCCGGAGACACGCTCATGGAGCCTGAGGACCAGCGTGTAGAAGACGGGGCGCTGCTGGTGTCCTCTCAGCAGACGCCAGCGCAGCACCACTCCCGACGCTGGCTCGGGACTCGGGGGCGGTGCTCACCTGAGCTGTCCAGTCCCCGGAGGCCGGGTGAGGAGAGGGGACTAGTCGCCAGTCAGGAGGCTGTCTCTGGTCCTCACAGCCGCACAGTGTGCCGGCGACCCTTCCACCCGCCTGGGGTGAGACCAGGCGGGTGGAAGGGCATCTAGGGGCAGGCACGTGCGTTCGGCAGCTCTCTGGGCCCTGGGACTGTCTGCAACTGCCTCTGCCTGATTCTGGGCGGGGCCGCCCGAGCAAGGCAGCCCCGAGGGTGGACACGGCCCAGGGGCCCCGGGGAACCGCTCCCCCCACCGCCCTGCAGACTGGGGAGCGCAGGCTCCTCACAGCTCGGCCAAACCGCCGCCCGCTGGCCCTGATGCACCCTTGCTGCTGTGGCAACATCTGGGAGGACCCCCGTGCCCCCGAGGGAGTGGGTCTGTCGCCATCCACAGTCGGCCTGAGCTTCCCGGCCACCAACCTAGGCCTGTCCTTTGGGACCCTCGACTCCAGCTCCCTCAGAAGCACTCCTGAATAGGGCGCGGCGGCTGGGCGGGTGAGGCTGTGAACACCGAGGACCTGAGCACACTTCTCTCGGGGTTTCTCGGTGCCAGACACGGCGGGACCGGCGGGACCAGGACACCGCTGCTGCTGCTGTCGTCATCGGGACGGACCCTGTGGGCGTCCCGGGGCCTCTCAGGTTCCCACCCAGGGGACAGCGCCTGCCCGGGTCTGTGCTCGGCCATGGGGCTCTCACCGGGCCAGGTGGTCACTGCACTGGCCCCGGGGGAGTTGCCAGGAAAAGCCAGGCAAAAGGAGAAGGGACCATTCTTCTCCAAAAGCTGAGGTTCCTAAAAAAAGCATCTCTGTCGAGAGGCCCAGCTCGTTCATGTGTGTGCGAAATGTGCCCAGCTCATCAGTCTCAACAGAGAAAACAACCAGTCAGCGTGGATTATTTTTAAAGCATCTAAAAATAGGCACAAATTTATATTACACAAATTTTTAAAACCTCAACAGATTTTAAGACGACTTCTGAGGGAGAGATGAAATGGGGTATTAGCATGGCTACATTGAAGCATGTGTCGATGTAAAAACTCACACTCAGGAGAGTCACACTTTATCGGCTGAAACGCAGCCGTCACTGCCGCCCTCACCTGCCCGGCGGCAGCTTTCCTAGATGTTCCGGAATGAGGGAGACGCCAGCACCGTTTCCGGCCCCTCAGCTGCACGAGGACGAATGGCGACCGTCGCAAGTGCTGGCCGACGCCTCCCAGACGGAAGGAGGGTCTCGGGCTGCACGGCGGCGCCCTGGGGGGCTGTGCTTGGGCCCCTCGAACTGCCCCGTAACGGAGGTGATGTCGCACCTCCACTGGACAGGCAGAGGCTCGGGGGCTGCGCATGCCGCCCCGTTGCTGCCAAGGGCGGCATGCGGTTTGGCCCCAGAGGCCCACCTGGGGGCTTCTCACCTCCCCGGGCCCATGGCGTCGTGCTGGGCTGAGGCATCCGTGTGTTTTCTGCACACGCAAACAATTGCCCCCCAACTCTGATGTCACCCACACTTGTGCAAAGTCATCCGTTCCCAGGAGAGTGGAGGGCCCAGCTGCCCCTGCACTGCGTTGTCCCCTAGCAACCGAGAGATGTCCCTGACGCTGGCCTCTGAGCCCTCCCAACTCTCTTCGTGTACAAGTCCTTTCAGAACAAACTATGTCAACCAACGTCTTAGCTTCCAACTCACGAGGGACTAGAAACGGACCCAACGCAGTTTCTCAGGAGACTCTGACTGTGCGCCTCGACCTGACCCTCCTCCTCCTCCAGTGGGTGTAGAACCAGCTGCGGCCGTATAGGCAGCCCACCAGGTCACGACCTTGTGGCCCAACTGTGTGAAACGCTCAGATGACTTCTCAGCGTGTTTAGAGCTCTGGCGGCCTCACAACGCAAGAACCACGAAACCATTTCGCATGCTGCTTTCTGCTCCGTGCACCTGGAGTCTGTGGAATCGGGCGGCTGGCCCTCCCACCCCAGCAGGTGGTCCTGGACTGGGTCCAGGTGTCCCCATCCTTTACCTACTGGGGCTTGTACGTACACGGAAAAATAAGACAGGAAAACAAGAGGCGTGTGCTTAGGCCAAATACCAGCATCCCTCCCACCTCTGAGGCCGGTGGCACGGGAGTGTGCTGCGGTGCTGACTTCTCTCTCCGGTCGGTCCCCAGGGCGGTGGGGCCGTGCCTCAGCGACCCCAGGTCTGCCTCTGGCCAGGAGTAGCCTTGTCTGTGTGTCCCCAGTGCAACAGAAGTACTGTCCTTCCCTACACGAGCCGTTGCAACAGAAAGTCCAGATGTGCTCACTGCCCTCAGTAAACCCCCCGAAGGGCCGAGCCTGCTCCTCCCCGACCGAACCCGACAGGTCACAGCTCTGGGCGGTTCCCATCAGTACGGTTCTGCCTGCTTATCAGTAAAGCAGGGCTTTCCTCCGAGTTTGAATTCAAAGGATTCAAGGAAATCCAGAACTTCTTTGCTTTCTCAGCAGTGAGACAAATCTTTGCACTTGTCTCCTTCCCTTGAACATCATGTCACACCCTCGTACCCAGGGTGCCACTTAGGAAGACGGCCTCCGCAAGCTCTGGTTTTGAACTGCACCTGCGGGCGTTCACCGGGGAAGCGTGGTGCAGCACCTGCTCACGTGAGCACCGTCCGTGGCCAAGACGCCGACGGCCCTGGGACCGGAGAGGGGCGTGCGGTCACGGAGACCACGCGCAGGTCCTCCGTAAACCGTACCAGGCACTCGGGGAAGAGGGGCTCGTGTTCCCACAGGATGTTGCCCCAGGACTCTGATGGTACCTTTCAACCGACCGCTGTCACCAGCAATAGCTGTTTAACAACTCGGCGTTCAGTCAGCAGGAAGCAGGTCCTGACGTGTGTTCTCAGGCTTCTCAGCTTGCAGCTCTGCGTGGGCATGGGAAGCGCCGTTCTGTGGCAAACGCCAAACCTGAGAAGTGTCTGTGCCCACTCCCGTGCAGACATCTGACTTAACCAGGACAAAAATAATGAGCTGCAGATAATGTAGGAAATCCAGGCATTTGTTGGCTAAAAGAAGCAAGAACTGCTCAAGGAAATTTAAACGGCATCGCCAGGCAAGGTGAGCGCTGCAGGACGCTCTTCCCCGGGATGGACCGCGCAGTCTCCCTGACAGCCGGCCCGGCCCGCTGCACCTCTGCTCTCCGATCCAGCCTCGAGTGCGGCCTCCCTCGGGACGCGGGCAGGCCGCAGGGATGGATGGCTCTCATCCACTCCAAATGCCCCAGGACCTTCGAGGTGAAAATTCAGATAAACCCATTATTAGGAGTCTTCGACTAAACCATTCTGGTCCGAAAAAGGCACCTGCAGGGGGAGGAGAGGCAAAGCTGTGCGTAGCCATGAAAGCAGACGTCCTGCCGTGGCTGGCTGGCCGCCGTCTGCTTCTCTGGGCTGCAGCTGCATCTCCCAAAACAGGGAAGGGACCCGGCGGTTTGAAACCTGGAGGAAATGGGAGCGGTGACGTGTTTCACTCAGGATGAAACTACACCTCAGCCAGTTCACACCAACAGCTGAGAAAGCCAGCAGCTCTCAGCCCTGACACCAGCTCGTACTGGCCAGTCTGAAATCAAGGGGTGGGCCACCCCACGAGAGCCCTGCTCTGGGGGCCGAAGGCTCTCCTTGGCACTCTCGACCAGAGAGCCTGCGATTCAGTGAGCCACTGCACGCGGCGGGCACGCTATCCTGCTGGGCTGGAGCTGGGCCCTGAGATCGTGGGGTCCCACCAAGCGGCTCACACGAGCTTCTGTGCACCCCTTTCCTCTTGGCTACTGCTCGTCCGCAGAGCAGAGCTGGACGCTTTGTGCAGCTGAGGTCACAGAGACGAAGCAGCCTCCCGGATGCTCGTCAGACTGCCTGCGTGTCCTTGGGGGGAGTTGGCTTCTCGATGTCATCACACAGATGATGTTCCTCACTGCGTCGTCTGTCACTTTGTCAGTGTTTGACAGATAGCAAAAGCAAGACTAGCCTAACAACGCCGGGGACCTGGGGGTCTGAGTGTTCTCACAAACTGGAATGTCAGTGGTTATCAGTTTTATGTCCCACAGGGACCCGCACGAGGAGCCAGAAGGCCTATGGGGGGACGCCCCAAAAATGGAACGACCTTCTGGAGGGTGGGCCGGTGAAGGCCAGGCTCCCCCACTAGGTGAGTGTCCTAGGAACCCATGTGCGTAGTACACCAGCTGGTCTTCTTGTGAGAGGCTGCCTTTGGCTTCAGGGAATTTGGGGGAAACTTCTTCAACCCGTCTGCCCATTTCCTGACGGGTGATTTACGGCGCACCTGCCCGCGCCACACTGAGTGTCCAGCAGTTTCTGACGGAAACAGTGGGACCCCCGTGCCCCACCCTCCCTATTCACCCGATCTCGTCTAGAGCCCCTGTTCTTTGTCCGTTGCCCAGATGAAGGAAAGTCCCCAAAGGGAACTGTTTTGCTGATGGGGAAGAGGTTAAACAGAAAACGGCAGAAGCACTAAAAGGCATCAGAACAGACGAGTTCCAGCACCGTCTTGAGCAGCGGGAGAAATGCCTCGATTTGTGCACCGCCTCCGATGGAGCGCCCTCCGAAGGGGGCTGAGGTTTACACACGTACGAGCAAGCGCAGGGTTTTTATAAGTAAGTCCTGGTTTCTGTGGGTCCGCTCCTCTGTTCGCATCTCAGCGTGGCCCCAGGGGATCTCGAATGCAGACACGTCACCGACGCTCGGCTTCCTTACTGTGTCTCCCAACCTCCCAGGCTCACTGCGAGGGTTCAACAAAGGGTGTTTGTGAGCCCGTAAAAATCCCAGAAGACGGCGTCCGCAGTAAAACCCGGGACATGGCTGCTAGCGATGTTTTTTCTGATTTGTCTCCGAGGGCAAGGGGAGCAGAAGAAAACACAAACCAGTGGGACTGATAAGACCAAAGGCTTTTTTACAGCAAAGGGTCATCAACAAAGTGAAAAGGGAACCCACTGATTGAGAACATACTCACCAACGATACATCTGATCAGGGGCTAATACACAAAATGCATAAAGAACCTACACGACTCAACCCCGAGAAAACAGTCCAGCTAAAAAATGGTCGAAGGACCTGATGTAAACTTCTCCAAAACAACGCACAGATGGCTAACAGACGTATGAAAGGATGCTGAGTGTCACTGGCCACCAGAGAGATGCAGACTAAAACCACAGTGAGATACCACCTGACACTGGTCACACTGGTCAGAACGGCCACCGTTGACATACTGACACCTGACAAGTGCTGGTGAGGGCGTGAGCATGGAGAACCCCAGGGCACTGCTGGTGGGAACGCAGACTGGGGCGGCCGCTGTGGGAACAGCATGGAATGTCCTCAAACACTAAAATGGAACTGCCTTACGACCTAACGATTCCACTATTGGCAATATATCCAAAGAGACCCGAAACACTGATTCAAAAGAACATACGCCCCCCTATACTCACTGCAGCGTTATTTACAACCGCCAAGATTTGGAAACAGTCCGAGCGTCCAGCAGAAGGTGAGTGGATGAAACAACTCTGGGGCATCTACATCGTGAAATTCCACTCAGCCACAGAAAAGAAGGCACTCCCCTCTTCTGCAACAGCAGAAGATGAGCCTAGAGGAGACTGTGCTAAATGAAATCGGCCAGGCGCTGAAAGACAAACACCACGTGAGTTCACTCACAGGTGGAGTCTAATGAGCAAACTGAACTGACAGACAAACAGAAACAGACTCACAGACACAGAGAGCAGACGGACAGCTGTCTGGGGGAGGAGGGCTGGGAGCTGGGTGGGAAGGTGAAGGGATTAAAAAGAAAGGAAGCCCACGCAGACCACAGCATGGGGATCTGCAGAGGGAAGGGGTGCAGGGAGGCAGCAGGGGCACCGGGGGATGAGCGGTGGCTCCGGCAGTGACCGCGGGACGTGGCGTGCAGGTGGCACGCGGCAGAGTCGGGCGCGCGGCTCCTGCTCTGACTTACTGGCCAGTGTCGCCCCAGCAGGTTCAGCAGGAAACAAATAAACTGGAAACCCTGCAAGGCGTCCCATTTACCTGCTGGCACATGGACACAGACGGGACTGTGCTGTCATATCTCAGTTGACGCAATGGAGCAGAAGTCCCACGCCCTTCCCAGTACAACTGCTCGCTGACGAGTGCGTTCACCGGAGCCCAGCTCAGCTCCGCAAACACTGGCCTGAGTCTCCACTGTGGGCAGAGGCCTCACCTGGCAGACAGTTTGTCACAATCCGATGAAGGTGACACACCCGCAGGTGATTCCCACGCAGCGCGCACAGGCCGCGAAGGAAACACAGGCCACAGCAGAGAGTGGGCAGCAGGAACAGCAGGAAGATGGTGACCCGGCCACCGGAGGGCAGCACTGCGCAGCCCCCTCAAGCCTGAGTCCTTGTCTTGGGGTAAACTTAGGGCACGATTCAGTCACTTGTGCAAACCAAGACACCTCCACCTACGTCTTTAGAGGCTCCAAAGAATTGGCCAGCTTATTATTTTTATGGCAAATATAAAATACACTCAACCAGCTTTTCCTTCTGTACGCATCCATCAATTCTTTTGTTGACATTATATAATCAACATATAACAAACACTGTATTAGTTTTAGGTGAACAAAATGAGGACTTCATAGTAATAATGTATATAATGCAAACATGGTCTTCACAGTAAGGTAACATCCATCACCTCCCATTCTTACATTTTTTTCCTGTGATGAGAACTTTTAAGAGCTACTCTCCTAGCGACTTTGAAACGTTCAATACAGTGTTGATAACGTCAGTCACCATGTTGCACAACTGTCCCCAGCACTTACTCAGCCCGCTTTATTTTTTGCTTTCTCTCCCTCCCCTCTTCCTTCCTTTCTCTTCTCCCCATCCTCCCCTCCTTCCCTGCCCCTTCCTCCCTTCCTTCCTTCCTCCTTCTTTTTTCCTTACAAGGCCAGGGACCAGGAACTTAAGTCCTAAGTGCTGGCAAAGAAACAATGAATAAAATAGACAGGGCTCCTTGCTCCCAGAGCGTCTCATCTTCTACAGAAAACTGGTGAATTAAACAAGAGTGTTTGTTGCAACATTGTAACAACCGGGCTGGCCCAACCACACTGCTGTGAAAGGTGGCCCAGCTCAGAACCAGAGCCACTCCTCACCGGGGTGTCCAAGCTGCTTTACTCTCACTACGTATGTATCCATCTGTAGGTATGTAACTATAAAGACACAACACAGTGAACAGGGTAAAACTGGGTTTACGAGTTTTGGGTCATTTTAATACACAGGCCAAACCTCTTCACCAGACATTTATAAACTCAGACATGAATAAACAAAAAGTCCCTTTCTGTATCTGTGTGGGAATGACCTGGGCTTTTTAAGCAAAGTCTAATCTTTCCAAAGAAATGTCACCGCAAACATTTGGTTGTCCTTGGAACTGGTCTGGACTTTGAAGTCTCCAAGTAATCAGTTTTGACCTAACAAGACCTGTGTCATCTGGTTTTTCTTGCTTGGAGAAGTGTTTTAAAATTGACTATAGAAGGGCAGATTTAACTGTACTTCTTCCCACACAGATCTGTACGGAGGTTGGCAGGCCTTCTCAAAGGTCAACACTCCGCCTTCGTCAAGGGTTTTTTCCGGCACTGTAATCACAGTTGACTGCTTTGCAAACGCTTTTTACAAGTTTTGATCCTAACCAATTAGCTAATAAACCCCTACATGGACTGATTAGTTCTGTGCAAACAAACCCCCTCTGCCATAAAACGTTGACACTTCTTAGAGGGGAGCGCGCCAGCCATTGCGATCTGCCCTAATTTACTGCCCTGCTCGCCTCAGAGGATGGCCGCAGGCCAGGCGAGTACACCTCCACTGCTTTGAAAGCACCTCCGGTTGCCTAGCAACCCGCCAGTCCCCGGAGCCAGGCACCAGGCCTCGGAGCCTCCAAGCACCCGGCAGACGATCAACTGCCACACGGGGTGCAAGACGTTCTCACACACGCTCATTAAGTGAGGGAACACTGTTTATTTCTGTAATCGACCCCTGCACACATTTAACACAGCCCCTCGGAAAGGTAAAAACGGGGACACGGTTAACGTCTCTAGATCGGTAGGGTCACCTGGCCGATTTCTAGGTGACACCAGTACAGCCCGCGCGAGAAGGACGCTTTTTCCCAAAACTGACAGCACAGGTAACTTTCCCAAAATTCTAATTGTGTCTATAGAATAAAGCCAAGCTGAGCACGGCTACGAACACATCAGTGGCGGCGGCAGCCTGCGCAAACCCGCAGCCACCTGCAGACTACGGGACGCCCACTGCTCTCCGGGGCTCCCTCGTGGCTGCGCCTTCGTCCCGTTCGGGGAAGAACAAGCCCCAGGTGAGCGCCACGAGCAGCAGCTGCGGTCGGCGTGGTGCCCGGGACGCGCCATGGAGCAGGTGCGGCCTCTGCGAGGCGTGGTGGCCTCGCGGGGCCGCCGCGGCTCTGTCAGCAGGACCTGAGGTTCCAAACACATTTCTGGGCGCTCTTCTCTTCCGGCAGAGAGCGCGCAAGTTTTCACACCCCAAACACACACTTCTCTCCTCTTTCCGGCGCAATTTCAGGCAAGCTTGGGCAGGCCCTCTCTGACTCTGCCCCCACACCCCCCGGTCACAGGGCTTTGAACCACTCACTGCACCTTTGGGGGCCTTAGTCTCCTCACCTGTGAAAGAACAGGGCCAGAGAAGGTGATCCTGAGGGTCCTTTCCAGTTGTGACAGTTAAAGAATGAGAGTCAGAACATCAGGGCTTTCTAAACATGTGGCAGCGTGTCCCCTTGCCCTCTACCCACCACCTCCGAGGGTCAGTCGGGGCCCAGCTGGGCTGTGGGGCAGACGGCTGAGGCAGGAGCAGACAGGCCGCCTGTCCCACGGTCTGAGTTTTGCCAAAAGGGCAGAGATGGCTTCAGACAGACAGACAGCCACGACGCAGGCCGGCTGCCGCACCCACGCCTGCCTCCAAGGACAGGCTCCATCCATTCAGGGGCAGGCGGTCCGTCCGACAGGGAACACTGTGGTGGCTCAGTGCTGCCTCAGCACCCACGCTGACAGAGGCCAGGGGACGTAGCCGGCCCTCAGGGACAGAGCTTCAGAGGAGGGGACCGCAGCTGACTCGGGAGAGTGGAGGACGGTCCCCTGGCTCTTCCAGTGAAAAGCATCATTTACCTCAGTACAGTTTCAGAACGTAGGGCACTTTACAGCAGCTGCTTTATCACACCTTTCGGTGACCTGACCAGTGACCGTGTCTTCCTCCTCCTGACTGCGCCTCGGTGCAGGTCTGCACCGCACAACTGCAGGGGGCGCTCTGTTCCCTTCTGAGAAGGCGTACGCAACGGGTAATCACGGCAGACAGCAGTATCTTCTGCTCCCTGACTGCTCTTTCCCCACCCCCCACGGCCCAAGCATTTCCTGGCCATGCCGAGTCCTCCACAGCCATGGTGGAGGCCACAGCTCAGGCCCCCACCTTGTGCGGATTCATGGCCAGGGAGCAACCTCCAAGGGCAGCCCTGGGCTCTCAGGCTGTGCTGCACGTGTGGTTTGGCCTGAACGGCAGCACTCTGAAGCTGTCCCCTGCTGTGTGTGGCAGAGGGACAGTGTTTCCCCCGCACATGGGAGAACCTGGCACCGCAGCCCCTCAGCACGCCCCCAGGTTCCCCTTTTACTGAGAGGGCCTGCTTTGCGCAGTGAGCGGGACGCAGCATGGAAGGCCACGGCGCAGACAAGGCCAGCCAGGCCCAGGGACGCGGACCTCGGTGCGTGGTGGGAACCGCCTCGCTGCTCCCGGACCAGCCGAGTGCTGGCTGTCCGAGCCCCCGCACAGAGTGTGCTCCCCCGGACACCCGTCCTCCGAGTGGGAAGTGTAAGACCACACCGTGTCCGCCTGCCCTTTATAGTACTAGCCCTCTGTTCATGGGCAGCAAAACCCAAAGATGTCTGCAACTGATGTGCTGGAAGAGGCTTCCTAAGCAAACGTGGTCCCCCAGCCTTCGGGTGACTAGGTGGGTCCCACCTGGAGCAGAGCAGGGGGACCACCGGCCACAGGCCCTGGAGCAAGGGCCAGCCCTGGCTGGTCCGGGACAGGGGCTGTGCTGGATGTGAGCCCCCCGCCCACTGCACACAGACAAGTCCCAAGTCCTTCCCTCCCCTGGGCCTGGATTCGCCTGCACAGGGGCCGACAAGGCGCCCCGGGGTTCTAGTGCGTAAGAATTAACTTGTCGTCTTCCCTGCACACCTGTGCCTTCCGCTAAGGTCCTCGTCTCCAAGGGGAACACGCACACTCACTGGACAGCCCAGGTTGCCCCGACTGCTTTGTCTGTCCCCACCTTCCACCCGCACGGAGCAGCGGACCCCACAGAATCTAACCCCTGCCTTTGGTGGCACTGGGCTCCTCTCTTCTCCGCCCCGCGCCCTCTGACCCCACACGGGGACGCCGCTCCCTGCCCTGCCAGCCTGCAGTCTCTCGCCCCAGCGGTTCTCTCCCCAGGGGTACAGCACGTGAGTCCTCAAGTGGGCAGGCGGCGCCCAGGACTGCGCTCAGAGGCTGCCACCACCCGTGCGGCCTGGGCCTGAGGCTGCCCCTGGACACTTCCGTGGCCCTGACAGATGTCCTCTCGTGCGTCCAGCTTCAGATGGTGTAGACACCTTGAAGGAGAAGTTCCGGCCCCTCCCTGTTCCTGGTGGCGTCCCTAAGCACCCCTGCAGGATGGCGCCCCACCTTCCACCCGCCGGGCCCTGCACCTCATTTCCGACGGCCCTGCCCGGCCTCCCTGGGTCAGCCCCCGATGACCATTTATTGACCTCAGAAAAACTAATACTCAGAGGCATGCATTTTTTCTCTTTTCGTTTAATCACACTGGTGTACGAAAGTAGCCAAAACATGAGGGGAAAATGCCAAGTGCCCCGAGTGCAAGGAGATTTCGGCTCAAAGCCCAACACCATCAACCGCGCTGGCTGACAGGCCCACGTCTGGGACGGGCTGCCCAGTCCCTCCCGAGGACTCTGCTGCGTCCTGCCTTCCATCCTGCTCCTGCCTCGGCCCCAGAGCAGGTCTGCAAGGAGCAGGACGTGTTGGTAAGTAGTCAGCACCGTTAAAACCCTCACTGTGCGCACAAGGGTGAGGCGGAGCCTGCGGTTTTCAGGGAACACTTCCACAGTGGGGACGAGGCCCCGAGCCTGCGAAGGCGCTGTGGTGTGACGCAGCCACTGGGCTCTCAGAGGGGGGCACTGCTCTGTGCCGGCCCCACCTGTGCCGTCTGGCCGGGGCAGCCTCCGCGTCTTCTGGGACCCGGTGGACTCGAGGCTCCGCAGCGGCCGTGCTTCGCCTCCAAAGGGCCCAAAGAGGGAGGGTGAGAGCCCTGCTCACACCGCCCAACAGATGAGTCACGTCTGTCCTGCCTTTTGGCACAAAGTCAAAAACAACATCTCATTTCTGTGTTTGGATTGTCTTTTTTTTTTTTTTAAGGAACAACTTATTTTCCTCTGTAAGTCAATTTCAGAAAACACCATCCCCAAAATGTCCTCTTAAAAAGGACCCTCTGGTCAAGGTCTAATTAGGAGCCGTTTCCTGACAATTTTATCTGCAGGCGTGGGCCGAGACGCTGCTCTGCTGGTGAGTCAGAGCACAGCTATTCCCAGTGTGCAGCCGAGTCCCCAGAGCAGCAGAGGGAAAAGAAACAATCGCCTTTTAAGGCATCAGACCCGTTTCTGGCCACAAACCCCTTTCTGTTCCCATCTGAGCAAACTCGGGGGGGGGCAGGAGACCCTCGCACAGAGCACCTCCACATGCCTCCTCGGCTGTTCAGTGTCTCTCCTGGGCCGTCGCCTGCGACCGTACCCGTGGGCACTGCGGCGGGACAAAGGGCACTTACTTCTTTCTTCTGCAAACAGGAAAGCATCTGGCCTCAGTTTGCAATTACATTGTGGCTACCTTGTTAAAGAAGTGTGTTGTTAAAAGTAAAACAAATAATAAAGGGAACTTGCAGTTTTTGGAAACTGATAAAATGTGGACTTTGTATTGCAAAGAATTTGCACAGCAGGCCGGGTGGGGCAGCCCAGGACAGTGGGGTGTTGCCGCACACCTGCCCCCATCCCCCGCGCCTCCGGCAGCTGAGAGGCCCCCTTGGCTTCCCCAAGGCAAGTGACAGAGTGCAAAACGGCAGGATGTGGTGGCTGGGCAGGTGGCTATTTCTCTAAATTTTGCTGGTCGCTGGATTGTCCTTACGTTATACCAGAATGTTTTTCATCACTGATCATCCTTTGTCAGCGTCTTAGAATGAGCTGCAAAAGTGACCCCTGGCACAGTGACCCCGGCACAGTGGAACTCCTCCCTTAAAGGCACCGGGGGTCTCCCGGGAGCACAGACTCGCTCCCACAGACGGAGACGTGGGCGCTGCAGCCTGGAGCTCCCCCCCCCCACGCACGGATGCCCACGGGGCTGCGCAGCAGAGAGGCAGGCACGGGCTGGGGCCGGGTCCCTCCTGCTGTCCTGACAGCAAAGCCGACGAACTGAACACTTAAAATACTCGACTCCCCACATCCGAATCTGAGGGCGCTTTTGTTTGTGTTTACCCAAATTACTTTAAACCTTCAAGATGATTAAAATAAAAAATTTTGAAAACAGCATACATTCTCTGGAATTTAAGAACATCATTACATTAGAGTAATAAAAAGTTCATTGTAAAAAATGTATGTGGTAAAACATCTTAGGGAAAACTATAGTAACTTAAAAACTCAAGAGCTTATAGAAAATATAAGTGTTTCTTTATTAGACCTTGGCATAAGTAAAAGATTTCTCTAAGAAGACCCCAACACTCTAACTACAAAAGGGAAACGAGATGATTGGCTGTGTAGGGGAGCTGTCCGTCACCGGAGCCTTGGATGCCGCGGAAGGCAGGCCGGGCGTCGGGAGACTGCTCACTGCACACACTGCCGATACTCAGTGGGGCAAGTGAGTGAGGACCGCACTGGGCAGCGGGGGGGGGGGGGGGGTGCAGCCAAGCAGGAGCCTGGTCTGGGCCTGCAGGTGTGCGTGCCAAGGAGAAAGCACCAGTGTGGGGAAGCTGCTCGGCCTGGAGGCAAGAGAGGCTCGGAGGACGGCCGTGCAGGGCACCGATCGGAGCAGACGGCGCATGTCAGAGAGCCCAGCACGTCAAGGGCTGCAGAGGGCGCGGAGCCCAGGTGCGCACTGCCGGCGGGACCGTCACATCAGGGAGGGTCTGGAAAGGGGCTGCGTTTTCCCCTAAACCTGGCTGCCCACCCACCACGCAGGGCTCCAGGAGCCCCATCCTGGGAGCAGCAGGGCACCAGAGGCTGTAAAATTTTTAGTACCCCCAGGCCCTTCCATGACAGCGAAGGGGCACACTCCTCATCAAAGCCTTCCTCACAGAGAGGAGCCTTTCTGCGGGCTGGGGGACGGGGTGCGGTGCCCAAAGCCATCGCAGAGGCCGACTGATGGGCTCCTGTGCGCACGGACAGACATCACAGGCCCCAGAGGACGCTCCGAACCATGTCAGGCAGACCTCTGTCCCGCACAGACCGGCTGACACCCGCCTGTCCCAGCGAAGGGGTCACCCCAGCACCGGAGCGGGATGCTCTCTCCGCAGACTCCATCTCTGCCGAGCGCCGGCTGCTGGGGACACACCGTGCTCCTGGGGGCCCCCCCAGCCTGGGAGGACTCGTCTAGTTCAAGGTCTGCGCTGCCCCAAGGCCGCAGGGCAGCATCAGCTGCCTCACGACTTGATGTGAGAACGCAGCGTCTGCTCTGCTCCTTGAGGCCTTGTCACCATGTGGGACTGCTGCCCGGCGCCCCCCTGGAAGGCCGGCCTCTCGGAGGCAAGGACACCGCCTGCTCTTTACCTCTGGTGGCTGGCGCTGACCGCCGAGCCCTGGAACCTCCAGGGGCAGGGTCTTCTATTCCTCAGAAGGAGCCTTGGGGACACCCTTGGGCCGTGCTGACAGGGTGACTCCGGGTGGGAGCCCTGGGCAGCCTCAGGACTGGGCTGGTCATGGAAGACCAAGTGATGCGTGGGTGGGACCTCCGGCTGACCCTCCGACCTCTGCTCGGGGGGTCGGGGTGGGGGTGGGGGTCGGGGTGGGGGTGCAGACTGAGCGCTAAAAAGCTCCCGGACACTGAGATTAATGGTGGGATCGCCGTGCTCCCAGGCTGGTGGAGGCATCCCTGTGCCAGGACAGTGCCATCGACTTCCACAGGGACAGAGGGGACAGAAGCTCCTGCCCTTGCCTGGCTGAGCCCTCCACCCAGCTGGCCATCTGTCCAGTACCAGGTCTTTCATGGTCAAGTGGCAAACATTTCTCCGAGGCTTGTCAGCTGCTCTCACGCAGCGGTGGAACCCCAGGAGGGACCTTGCACTCACGGGCAGCCGGTCAGCGGCACAGGTGGCTGCGGGTGCGTGGCGTCGGAAGAGGGCGGTCTCGTGGGACTGAGCCGCTGCCCGTGGGGCCCGACGCTATCCCCGGTGGGCAGGGTCGGAACTGAGCTACGTCTGTGAGTGATCCAGACTCCGCTGCTGAGGTTTGGAGAAATGCTTGGTGGTGTTGGGAAAAACGCGCTGGATAGTGCTTTATACAGAGTAAGTGGTGAGTACACCTTCCTAATTAAAGTGCATACCAGAGGCTGATGCCAAAAACTAACATCCGTGAGTTCAGGACTCCATACACCTAGGACGTGTGGTTTATTTTACCCTTAAATCACTGCCCTAAAGGCTGTAGACCCAGGTTGGGAAATTATGTGGAAAAAGAATTCTTACAATGAAGTTGAAGCCATAAACATCTAAACATTTTCCTTACTCACGATGCCCAAGATTATGCTATAACTGCTGCATCTCAGTGTAACTTAATACTGAGCCTGGGCAACTTAAAACCCTAACGTCTTATTTTTCTGAACTACTATCTAGCTAGTATTGCTCAACTTATAAAATGGATGTTTTAACTAAATGCAGCACTTGGCATTTACTGGTAGAGTGAGAGCTTCAAGGTAGATGTGTTCCATTACAAGGGCAACCTAAGGGGAAGCATGATTGGAATTTTCACAACTATTTATTTGAACGGCTGTCATAGGAAGGTGTAGATTGTTCGATATTTCATTGAAGGCAGAGTTTGAATCAATGTGTAGAAGTTACAAGAAGAAGATGCCATCTAAATATCAGGAAAACTTTCTGTGGATAATGGTGACAACGATGAACTGTTTGACTTCACTGGGTCCCAAGACCAGACCTCTCCCCAAGAGGCTGGCTGTGCACCCGTCAGAGATGCTGCAAAGGGAAGTCCTCCGTCTGGGGGCGAGTCGCATCGGATGAGATGTCTCCTTCCGGTCCAGGGTTTCACGATCCTGTTACCACTTTCCCTATTTTTCAGCGTTTGGCATTCTGGAACCAATCTTATTTTGCACCTGGACTTCCCCTGTCGGCTGGTGTGACTTGTTCATTTGTGCCTGAACCTCTGGGGACGTCTCCCTTTACCAAATCAGTCTGCCTTCTCACCGCAGACACATGTATCGTACGGAGTGGATGAAAGCCCTCTGGACGGACACGGAACGTGTGGCAGAACGATTTTAGTTCACGTCTTGTCCCAACTCCTAGAATCCATGATCTAAAGAGCTTCTGATCGTATCTTAGCTCTTTCCACGGTGGTGAGACCAGGGTAAGAACTTCATGGAAAAGAGTTTTCCTTTGACTTTGACACAGAAATTTCATGCAAACTATGGAGAAAGAATGTAAAGTGTTTAATGATATGGGAACACGCCAAAAATGTTCACACATGCATGAAGCAAGGAAAAAAAGGGCAGAATGAAGGGGAAGGACCAGGCACAGAGGACTTGCTGGTACCTCCACTGCGGCCACGCGGAAGGCGACTGGACCGGACAGAAAGGCGAGTGTGCTGGGGAGCACATGGAGACTGGCCCACCTCCAGCACGCACCGCAGTGTGCGGGCGGGGAGCGCAGCCCTGCTATACGACGCATCTGTGTTAACAGATGACCCAGAAAGTTCCGCAGGGCTCACACGGGCAGTTCCCCATCACCCACAACCACGGAACCACCGCCAGCGTGAAAAGATCGGAAATCTCCAGTAAGTCAAAACTCCACCCTCACGCCCATTAGGTTTCCTTAAACCAAAATGTTTCCGTATCCTTCATCCTCGTCCCGAAATAGGTGGCGCCGATTAGTGCGAGGACCCAGGACAGACACTGCGTAGGAAATGCAGACTAGAACCCTGGACATTTACCAAGGGCCTTTCCTGGGCAAGAAACCATCAGATAAAAGAAATGTAAACCATTGGCTTAGTGTTTTCTTTGGGAACCACCACCCCATGCAATTGTGAAAATCAAGTACATTAACGGAGCAGGAGTGAGCACCGGGTAGGGCCCTGACAACCAGCCGCAGGCGTGGGCTGGAGGGAGTGCACGGGCACTTAGTCGGGGGAGGGGCGCAGGGGAACAGCTGAGTCCCCCAAACTTGAAAAGCTTGCGAGGGACCTGAATCAGCTGCAAACCGCTGGCTTTTCCAGGAAAGCTGTGAAAATCCCCCAAAGCCACCGCCCCTGCAAGCTCTCCTTTCTCCGTTTTCTGAGATCGGCACACCAGTCTTCCCCGTTTCCCCTAACAACCAGCAGGAACTAGCAATTCTTAAAAACAGGCATCTCCCAGCCCTGGTGGGGTGGCTCAGTTGGCTAGAGCACTATCCCAACACGCCAAGATTAAGGGTTCGATCCCCAGTCAGGGCACACACGCTAATCAACCAGTGACGCATCAGTAGCGGGGACCACACACCGGTGTTTCTCGCTCTCCGAAATCAGTGGAGGAGGAAGACAAAGTCCATTCATGCACCTGAAATTAACCAAGTGACTTCTAGGCATCTGCAGCCACTGTGAAAACGAAGTCCCAGAGCAACACTCCTCATTTAGACAAAAGCAGATTAGGGGACAGAGGGAAAAGCGAAGCCCCAGCACAGAGAAGGAGCAGCCCACGAGCAGAGTGACCTGTCGGTGTCCCCACCGCCACCCCGGCCTGTGGAGGGACCGGGCAGAGGAAGCCTCTGGGCCTGCCGGTCAGCACCCAGACGGGGACTAGGCAGGAGCAACGGGCGGGGCCTCGGTCACCAGGCCCCACCGTGGGAGGGGCTGGGAGCGCAGCGACCCCCGGTGAGCGGCCCTGAGCAGTGGGGTGCCCTGTCACCCCACTCGTGATTATCTCACGTTTTTTAAAGTTGGAACTGAATGGTAAGTGCGACTACAAGTCGGCATGTGCGGAGAGAGGAGTCTCCCAGCCGTTTACCGAGATGTCGACCTGCCATTTCTGGGAGGTATGATTTTTGCTTTAGTTTATCCTTCTTGGTCCTGTTCAACTGTTTTTATAATGACAATGTGCTGTTTTCTATGAGCCAAAAATAAGAGCCATTTTCAATTCTAGCTATTTTAATGTTTTTACAAAAATAACCCCCTTAATCCATTCGTGGAACAGGCTGCGACCTGCTCAGAATCTGCATTTTGAGATGTGAAACCGTGAGGGTGTCCGCCCTCTGGGCACTGCTGGCTGCACTGGGAGGAGAAGAGTTGTCTCGGCCACACGTTCGATACACAAACACTATCCAGAGCCAATGAGCGAAAGAAAGGTTTTAAGTAAACGTGCGACTTTGTGTCCAGCGCATTCGCAGCCGCCCTGGGCTGCCCGCACCAAGGGCCACATGGCTGGATGCCCCTCGGGCCCCTCGCGCCCCTCACAGCCAAGTCCGCCGTGACACGTCTCTCCCACGGAGAGGGGTCTACGGGACAGGTGAGGAATAGAGGACATTCCATCTTCCCCATCCAACCAGAAAGCTTCCTGGGAGTGATGGCGAGGTCGGGGTGAGTGGTCCCCGCCTGCTGCCTCTGGGGTCTCGGGCAGGGAGAACGAGACCAAGAAGCTATAAATCACATCGGATCCAGAGCTTGAGTGAAGAAGCTAGATTCATAAAAACATATCAATTGCTTTATATCCAAAGTCTTAATGAAATTTTAAGAAGCATATTGATTACGCTTGCAAATGGAGACTGAGGGCAACCTTTGCCCTAGCCCCAGGGTCTGGCAGGGGTGCGAACAGGGAGCAAGGACGTCCCCCTGCACCGCCCAGGGCCACCCCTGCATCCAGCCACTCTCCTGCCACCCCCCTTCTGGGCCCTGAAACCCAGTCCTCTTCCAGCTCACTGGCCTTGGCTCAGACGACAGACTTGACTCAGGTCTTCATCCCCAAAGGCATCAAGGGAGTTCATGAACGTGTGCGAACAATGGGTACTTGTCCCTGGTGGAATGCCACTTTCTCACTCACCGGACTAGAACAGGCACTGTTCACTAACTGAGCCCTTAACACACAATCATCTCACTGCTCATCTGCCGGATGCCGGGGAGAAACAGAGCTGGACGTCCTGTCTCAGAGAAGGTCACCGAAGGTCACCGCAGGTCACCGGGCCTGAGGGGCCTGAGGGGCCTGAGGGGCCTGAGGGGCCTGAGGGGCCAGAGGGGCCACAACCGTTCCCAGAGAGGAGGAGGGGCCCTCGGAAGGAGGAGAGGGCCTTAGAGCCCGAAGTGGAGTTCCTGTGAGCAGAGTGCTGGCCTGGCAGAACACACCGCGGGGAAGTCTCGGAGGGGCAGAGGAACTCCCCGCGCGAGCGCGCCCTGCCCTGATTCTCTACACACACACGCACACATACACACAGCACCGCTCCTCCTCCTGCAGATGAGGCAACATCAGGTTCAGGGAAGAGAGGCAGGAACAGGACTAGGCAGGGAGGGAGGCAGGGAGGGAGGGCAGTGAGGCCAGAGGAGGAGCTTCCTCCTCCAGCAGGAGAAGTGAAGAGGACGGCTGGGGCCCTTAACAGTGACGAAGAACGGGGAGAAGGGGATGTGTCAGGGGTCCTTCGCAGTGTGTGTCCATGCCCAGCGCTGGCCGAGGAACCCACGGTCGCTGGCTCCCCGGGATGCTGCGTCTGGCACCTGGGGGGCGGGGAGGGGGCGCCCCCGGCTGATGGCAGCTGCGCCCCACGGCCTCGTCCGCAGGCAACCGGGTGGGCAGGTGCCCCGAGGCTGAGGGCCCTCACGACTGCTGGCGTGGGACTCCCCGCAGCGACTGGGAACTGCAAGGCCACATTTACACAACTCCTCCGGGCACCGGCCACGCTGGGTCCCAGCCGCTGGGCCATGTTGCATTTCCCATCACAGAAGTAGAAACGAAGGTGACCCTGTGGTTGCCTCTGACTCCCAAGGCCTTTCACACGTCTCGTTTTCCACTGAGCCTGACCTCGAAGGGTGAAAATGATTCACCCAAGAGTTAGAAGCGCCAGGAGCTCAGTGCGCTCTCACTCGCTCACAAAAAGCAGCCTTACATAGTAACAACGTCCCATTTGGAAGACGAGCGTGTGGGGCGGGGCGGTAGGAGGGACGCTCATCAGCCTCTCCCTCCCGGAAGGCCCCCACTGCCCTCCCTGCTCGGAGGTCAGCGTCCTGCCTTCGCTGACCAGTGACAGTTTATCATCTTTTACTTTTCAAAGCACCCCGAACGATTCCTTCTGTGTGACGGTTCCCACGAGCTGCTGTTCTCCCACACAGCAGGGTCACGCTCTGGAACTGTGCAGTGCTGCTCGGCGGCGGGGGAGGGGGCACCCGGGGCTGCAGGAGCCCTCCCTGTGCCGACAGAGCTGGCCTTGGCGGGCACCTCGTGGAAGACGGGACAGCCCTTCCGCTCCCACCATGGCTCAAATAAAGTGACGAGAACCACAAAGGTGACAGCAATTAGTTTTTAACCCCCTTGACTGTCCAGGGTCAAGGGGTTTAAGTCACTTAGGTGTGCAACAGGGCACAGTACAGGCAGAGACACTGAAATTAAGCACAAACAGTGACCAGAGGGGAGGGGATAACGGGTGAAAAGGGGAGGGGTTTCAGGAACATGTGTAAAGAACACATGGACAAAGCCAAAGCGGGTAGGAGGAGGGTGGGAGGTGGCGATGGCTGGCGTGGGGAGTGGTGGTGGGGAAAATAGAGACGAGTATTTGAACGACAATTTAAAAGAGAAAAAATTAAACTCTTCTTTCCTCTGATACTAGGGTCAAAATAAACTGGATCTGTGTGTCAAATTCTCCTGGACACTCCTTAAATTCTTCTTCTCTCACTGGGAGAGCCAATTTCAGAGGAAGAAGAAAGATTAATAGCCTTTTTAACCAAAGTTCTACAGAAAAGGCAGTGGTAATTATTTACTTAAAATATAGCACTCTATGGACCTGCCGGGAGGCTGTGCGCCCCGGAAAGCCAACAGGGTGGAGAGAGGGGGAGGCAGCCCCCAGGGAGCCGTCTGTCCCTGGTGTCCTGGCCAGGCCCCGGGGAGAGTGTGTCACTGTGCGAGGCAGGACTTCCTACAGCGGCTCCTCATGGACACACGTGCCGGCCCCCTGCCTCCTGGTGGCTGCGCGGCCGTGCCCAGGATGCCCTTGTCCCAGGACTTTTGTCCTAGGAGCACCCGGTGCCTGGAGAGCACCCCCTCATCCCTCGGGCTGTCCCCAACCAAGCCACCAGGGCGCCTACAGACATGCAGGTCCGTTAACCAAACAAGGAGGAACCGAGTGCAGACTGGTGACAGGCCATCTGTGCTGATGTGCACAGGGGCACGGAGCCCGGTGCACCGCCGTGCAACCGCACCTGTGAGTGAGCTCACCCCGCAGGGGACCTCCTGACACAAGGTGGTATTTCGGTCTTACGGTGCTTGATTAAGTGAAATTTCTGTGTTGTTACCCAGTTTCAGCTCTCACCAAATGACAATGAGCTTTAAAACATCCCCGAAACGAAGCTCTCTCCCCGTGACAGGTGACACGCCACACGCTCACGGGGAGACAACAGCTACCTGACCCTCCTCCCCGTCCCTGCAGACGCCTGCCATCAGCCAGGCTGTCTGAGGGAAGCCCGTCCTGTCGCCTCCCAGGGGCAGGCAGGGAACACTTGAAGCCCAGCGCAGATGCTCTGGGACTCGGGTGCGACCCCTTAGTTAGAAGCGTCCTTGCCTCACTGCCTCTGTGACGTTAGCTCACGTCAGTGTGAAGGCATCAGGACTAGGAAGACATTTAATAACTTGGCATCGGAATATGAGAACCTTCTGGGTCTGTTTTTCAAAACTGGCTGGAGTCAGGCAATAGCTGATTTAAAACTTCACAGAATTTAAACCAAATGATAATTTTTAGAAAGCTCTTCCTAGATGCAATTAAAAATGGCTAAAATAATATCATATGGCAACAAACCAAGATGTATGAGGTCTGTCCAGAAACCTCCAGCCATTGTTAACGGGACAGTTTGGGTGACATCGATGTCACCTGGCAGCCAAGGAGAGTGGACTGGAATGCGTGTGCGTGAACAATGACGACTTCACTGTACTGGTCAGTGGGGGCGGCAGATGTCATTGAGTGAGCATGTGGACCATGTGGCCGTCACGTTCACAATGACCGAGCGAGCGGGGCAGCAAACCTGCATCAGATTTTGTGTCAAACTTGTGGAAACTATTCGGACTCAGAGGCTTTCGGGGACGATGCAGTAAACGCAGCACAGATACCAGTGTGGCACGGACGCTTCAAAGACGGTGGAGAACCTGCTGAGAGTGACCCCGCCCTGGGAGGCCTGCAGCAGGCAGAGCACCTGAGCTCGTGCAGCACGCATGGGCTGCCATCAGCAAGTTTGGGCACCCAGGGCACTTAGCCCCCTGTGGCCTGGATTTGGCACCCGTGACTTCTGGATTTTCCCAAACTAAAATCACCTTTGAACAGGGAGAGATTTCAGACCATTGAGGAGATTCAGGAAAATACAACAGGGCAGCTGATGGCCATTCTAACAAAGGACTGTGCAGAGTGTTTTGAACAGAGGAGGAGACACTGGGAGAACTGTGTGAGGTCCCACGGTGCCTACTTTGAAGGGACTGAGGTGTCCTTGTCCTGTGTACAATGTGTCTTGTATCTTCCATAAATGTCTCTCCTTTTCATATTACGTGGCTGGATACTTTATGGAGAGACTTCGTTTTTGTGTGTGTGTGTTTTCAGATAAAGGAACGTGTGTTTCCGGCACACCTGTGCAATGTGTGTGCCACTTCGACACTGAAGCCGAGGAAGCAAGAGACTGGAGGCCAGTGCTCAGGAATAAATGGACCCTTTACCCTGAAAAAAAATCAATGTGTTTCGAGGTGCACGAGAGCAGAGCCACTGCTGAGGCAGCTGCTTTAAGTCCAGGCCAAGGTTATGCAGGGCTCACAGAAAACTCGCTGGGCGCCCAGCTGCAGGTGAGTTCAGCAAAGGAAGCTGCAGCTGGGCGGCCACAGCACTGCAGATGCCACTGACGCAGCGAGTCCCACGGAAACCCGCACGAAGGCGGCCAGAGTCTCGGGCACACCGGGCGGCGGCACAGGGAGAGGCCGGGAGGGGCTCCTGGGGCCCGGGCGCTGCGGGGCTGTGGGGGGCCTCCCAGGGCCCTGACGCCTCTGCCGGGGTGGTGGCGCCTCTTGGTCACAGGTTACCCAGCACTGATCCAGACTAACAAACACCATGTGCCCCAAACTAGAGAAAAGTGATGAATGAAACAAGATTTGGAAGAATTGCTGAAAATGCTTCTATCATGATGCGATTTTTCTACTTGAAAATTACTTGTGTGTTAGTCTTTAAAATGCCACATCTGCGCATGTAACTGGAAGGAAAATTTCTAACCACTTTTCACACCTTTCGAACAAAGAGCATCAGTGGGGTCTCGACACTAAAACACAGGCATGTAGCCCCTCCAATCAGCTTGTCAGCGGCAGCTGTGGACTTCCGGGAGACGGACACGACCCATCCGACCCCAGCGAGCGAGCGTCTGCGCCCCGGTGAGTGGGCATCAGGACGGCGACCTGCAGCCAGCGGCTCACGCGTCCGCAGTCTGCCTGCGAGAACCTATGGGAAGAGCTGGTCTTCTCGGCCGCGACAGCCTGCAGAGCCGAGCGCTGGAACAGACTCCGACTTCTCTAGACCCGAGTCACCCTGCCACATGGGGTCACACCAAGATGTTCAGAGTCACAAAGCCTGTCAATCACATTGTTCTCACTAAAATTAAAAAAAATACTTCCGGTCAGTGAGAGTAAAAGGCTTTGTGCTCTCCAAGTAAAATAAAAATTTGTTTTGAACTATGGCCTATTTCACCTTTATCTCGCTCTTTCCCCTCTCTGACGTGTGACAGAGCAGACACAAACCACCAGCCCAGCACGTCCCACACCCTACCTATCCCCTTTATTATGTTCCGTGCGCGCTATTACTCTAACAATCAGAGTTTCAAATAAAATGAGTCCACACCGATTTACGTTAGTGAAGATACAGGAAGAGCCAGAACCGAAGTTCTCGGGACACAGGCATCTGCCCACCGCGGTCTGTTTCACTCCCTGCCCCTCACCTGCCGCTCCAACCACACCAGGCCCACAGCGCCATGTGCAGGCGTGGCGTGGGGGTTTGCGTGGGGCACAAACCCCGGAGCCCAGCTCTCCGCACACAGCCCTGACTCCCTGGGACCGGGGGAGTCTGGGTCTGTGCCACAGGGCCCCACACAGGGCTGAGGTCACAGGGGTCTCCCGGCGCACCCACCTGGTTTGGGTGGGGGTGGTAACTGCTAACGGAAAAGCACAATAAGAAGAAGGGCGCCTGGCACCGGTCAACACTGTACGTGTTTCCTGGGCATCGCTGTCTCCACGGGGTCCTCCTAAAGGCAGTGAGACGTCTGGGGGTGATGACGATCTTGACTGTCACCCCCGATTTCTTCGGGGACAGATAGCCTGTGTCCTACCAAGGGACACTCAGGCCAGGCAAGTTCTGACCATGGAGAATGAGGAAGAGGGTAGAGGGCAGCGCGTCCCCTGGGCAGCGCTGGGTACAACGCTGACGTTCACTCTGCCCAGGGAAGCCGGCCAGTTGCCCCTGCCCCCGGGAAGGGCGGGCTGAGGAAGACCCGAGGCCGACAGGTGGGGAACCAGCTCTTCCTTACACGCCCGGGACCCACAGTCTTTCCCTCACAACGGCCCCAACAGCAAATCCACCACGATTTTCGGCACGTCCACCTGAAACTCACTGGACGGATAGGCTTGTTCAGGAAAACCACACCCAGACTCTGGAACACGGACACTGAACCTGTGAGCGCCAGGGAGCCGCCCCAGGCCGCGATGACGGCGAACAGTTTTCTGAGAATCTGGCCATCTCCACTTTTCAGTGGAGAAAGAATGGCAGGTAACTCAGCGAGAACGAGGCATCTAAGACAATGCAACACTATCGATGCGTTCTCACTGGGGTGGTCCAACAGCGGAAGGCCCCCCGGAGCAACGTCGGTTTGTGACTCCCACCGCTTCCCTTCACGGACACCTCCTGGCCTCGGGCTCCAGCGTGAGCCTGTGAGAGCAGATGCAGAGAACCTCTTGGAGTCCACGCGTGTTTCCAGTTCATTTACAAGTGAACTGGGTCCCTTTCCAGTCTCGTCTCCCGCTGGCCTTGAGCTTGGAATGGTGTCGCCTCGGCCGTCTAGAGGAGAGGCTGCCGGACACGGCTGTAAGGCCTGCACTCAGTGAGCTCCTGCTTCCCACAAACCCCGTGCCGCAGTCTCTGCGACCACCAGCGTTGCTAAGTGACAGCCGGTCCCCCTACCAGGGAGATGCAGAGGGGACAGGGTGCCCCTGAGACAGGGAAGGATCAAGTTGACTTTGGATTGATTCACATAATATTTTTGCAAATTAGTTATGAAGGGCCAGTGTTTCTGATCTATAAGCTGAGAGTAATGAAACTTTGCTCACCCAGCTGGTACCAGACGGGATGGCACGTGTTAACACGCTCGGATGACTGAAGGCGCACGCACATGAAGCATTTTTAGTTAGATGTACACATTTGCTCGTATTCCTGATTGCTTATTTTGGATGCTAATCCTCCTCTCAAAACTATTACCATGAAAAGTACGCAAATGTTATCTAGTTAGGGACAAGGTATAGCTCACGGTGACACTGCATACCGACGTTCAGAATCTGCAACGGGATTTTCTTCAAAGCAACAATCACTTCGTCAGAGCTCTTCCTTCTCAGGCGAGAGCCTGGGCCCAGCGAAAGCGCGACAGCTGCTTCTCATTCAAGGGAAGAAAAGGAAGAGAGAGTTTACATTTCCTATCAGGCCCCCAGCTGGACCGTGACTCTACCTAGAACCACAGCCAACAGGGTCATTGACGGGAGTCACGTGGCGGGCGGCACATTTTTGGAGCTGACACAGGGGCACCCAGCCTGTGTGATCACAGAGACCTGGCGAAGGAGCCGGTTTTCCTGAGAAGGGTCAAACCCACTCAGCTGTGAACACGAAACTGTTTTATTCCTTCCAACAACCGCTTCCAACCCCGATCCACTCAGCCCGCCCTAATCACACGCGGGTCGGGCCCCATGGGTTTCTGGTGGCTTTTGGTTATCACAGCAGTCGAGTCCAGTCCCAGCTCCCACCCTCTGTGGGGCTCTAGCTCTCTCCCTCAGCTCGAGGCCAGGCCCAGGGTGTGGTCCGCTTCCTGCCACCTCCCGTGCCCTCCCCCAGGTGTAGGCAGGAAGGAAGCCTGGAGAGGGAGGGAAAATCTGATGTGCTTATTCAAACCGAACGAGACGGCACTTGTCTGTGGCTAACGTGGACTGGCCATCGCTGTCCTCTCGGTGGCTGGTGTCCAAATGCTTGGGCACCCGTGGGGACTGTCCTGGAGGGCACATCGCCCACAGGTCCCCGCCACAGGGCACAGGGCTCCTCCCCACTCCTCCCCTTCCTTCCAGGCCCCAGGCGCTCCCTGCAATGGCAGCTTGCTCCTGCCAGCACCTGGCTGAGAGGGTGGCCCTGGGGGAAAGGGTGACTGCGTGAGGGCGTAAGTCCAGCCCCTCTCTGGGGCAGCCCTGCATCCAGGGAAAATGCAAGGAGCCTTGCCTGCCTGTCAGTGGGCACGGGGCTGTCCCGTCTCCGGGTGTGCTCCTGTCTCTCTCCTGGTCTCTCCCGTATCCTAATCCGGTTTTACTCTGCCCCCCTCCTTCCCACTGTTCCGATGGGCACTAGGCAGGCCAGCGACTGCCCTGACAAAGGGGGCATCCCCCAGGGGATGACCTGCCAGGCACCCCCTGAAACAATCCTGGCTTCACGATGACCATTCCTGAGTGTCCTAGCACCCACCCCTGTCCCCCCACCTGGCTTAGCTTCAGAAGGGGGAAGTCCCACCAGCACTCACTACGGCCCATTTGCACTGGAGGGCTGGGCCCGGCTCCCCTCCCTGGGTCCTGCCCTTGTCCCCGGAACAGGTGCAGCAGGGCCCTGCACAGTCGGACGGCCTGGGGGACGTGTCTGGCCTCCGCTCTCTGCAGCAGCGTCCCCGCCCTGACCACGGGTCAGCAACCTTCGGAGGTCCAGGGCCCCCGGCTGATGAAATCGGTTTGGGCGAAGGCCGAGATGCTTTTTGTAAACTCCCTTCCCAGGACCACCCTTACCTGCCCGACCCTCTGGGCACTGTTTCCCCATCACGGTGGGGAAGTCAGCTCTGCAACCAGACCCAGATCCACTGCCGTGCGACCCTCAGCAGGTACCCGCACTTCGGTGCCTGGGTTTCCTCGTCTCTAAAGTCGGGATGGCTTTTGTCACACTGCTTAGGCCTGGGGGGTCCTTTGCAGAGGTAATACCTGCAGAGAACTTGGCACATGTGCCAGGCCCGACTGGGGCCCGATGAAGCCGTTGTGCATGTCCAGGTAACGGCCAAGTGCACACCGTGGGTCCCTCCCACTGCCGCTCACCAGTGAGCTGTCTGAAAGCCCAAGAGACAGGCTGTGCGGGGCGTCTGCTCTGTGACTCAGCACCTGAGCGCAGACCGGCGCACCTGTGCTGAGGGTTTTCCGCGAGTTCGTGCCCAGCCAGAGTGCAAAGCCAAGTGACCTGTAACATTTTCCAGTAAAGGTGCTGGCTCTCTGCATCTGCGGTGAGACGCACTCATCCTCCAACACACGGTCAAACCCACCGAGAGCCTTTCCCTTCGGAAAACGTTTCTGGAGTTGTGTTACGTGACACATTTTAGAAACCTCACTGATGACACCGAGGGGTAGGAATTATGCTATCTGAATGTGCTTTGCCTAAATAACACATTTTTACTCAAAGTTTTAAAGGGAGAATATGCAGCAATTGACAGGAATCTTACTTCTGTCTCACACTATGCGTGACTGTACTTTGTTATTTCAATAGTAAGAAGCGATTGTTTGAAACTCTGGGTGAAAATGTAGAAGAATGAGAACCAGAGGGCTGTGGAACTGCGGCTGCAAACTTGCACTTCCACATGTGGAAGCACGTCAAGGACAAACAGTCCACATGCTTCTTTATTCATTATTTTCAAAACGCGAGCTATTTCTAAATTGTTCAGAGATCTGTGCGGAACAGACATCCTCCCCACTTCTTTACAGAAAGGTTTTTCACAGACACTGGCCAAGAGCACGTCCGGAGACAGAGCCATGTAAGCACATGTTCCCAAAGAGAGTCTGTGACGGAAAAAACGCTGGCACGCGCCCATGAGGGTGTCTACACACACATACACACATGCACGCACGCGGCGTTGCTGGGTGACCCACTCTGCAGAGTGACGTCCTGTCACTCCTCTGTGAAAACATTTGCCTCCCGTCACGTGAATTTAGAGCACAAATTAAAAGACGAATAAACATTTTAAAACCAGGGTAAGATTACTGATTAGTTGGGCCTTTTTAACATTCAATTTATGCTTAGAAAAAAAACCCAGAATTTTATGGCCTTGAGTCTCAAAGTCAATTCAAGTTATTAAGATTTGTTTGTGATCTTTAAAAGTTGGGGTTTGCCTACAGGTTGGTCAGCCAGCCTAACAGTAAAAACGTCTGAACACCTCTCAGTAGTAAACACACATGTCACTACAAAGATATTTATTGGACATTTACAGCTATTCAGTTTCTAATCATTTGCAATAACAGTTTTTCTTTTGCTATTTCAGCTTGTCAGGTCCTCATTCTGCACAGAATTATGGAAATCTAAACTCTAGGCATTTCACAATAAGCCAAGCTGTTACCTAGAGAACCTGATAGCGTTCACTGTTGAAGGGGCAGATTCAAGTGCCGTCTGGAATTTGCTTTTCTTTGGAAATATATTTTTTTCAATTCCCTGTGAATTGTTTGCAGGTTCTTCAGAACTATGAGCATTTTGTTTGCCAGTAACCCTCCCCTCCAGGTGGAGGTGACCTGGCCTGGTCAGTTACCGCCAGTCCCAGGGAGGGCGGCGAGTCTGTGCCTGAGCGGCCTTGAACTCAGCAGGAAACCATCAATGGAACCAAGTGGATGCAATGTTTTAAGTGAAAAACAATGACCCGGGGGAGGCTGCACCTTGATGACACAGAGTGACAAACACTTTACTCCAAGGGTTTCTACAACGAGGTTATGCTAGTATAAAGAATTAAATATTCTAGGTTTGAAACAAGGAGGGAACAGACAAAAAGATTCATAACACTGGTTATAATGAGGCTCACAGAACTCGGTGAGGACCTTGAAAGCATGAAATAAAGGACACACTAAGTGAAATAAAGAACAATTGACAGGGAAACAACAGGAGGGTGGGTGAGGTGAGAATCAAATCAATGATTTGGAACATAAGGAAGCAAAAACAAGCAATCAGAACAAGAAAAAAAAAAGAATAAAAAAATGAGGACAGTGTCAGCAGCCTGTGGGACAAGTTCAAGGGGCCCGACATTCATATCATATCATAGGGGTGCAAGAAAGAGCGAGAAACTGGAAATCTCTCTGAAAAAATAATAAAGAAAACGTCCCTGGCTTGTTGAAGGAAACAGACGTGAAGTCCAGAAAGCACAGAGTTCCAAACAAGACGGATGCAAAGAGGCCCCTCCAAGACGCATCATAATTAAAATGCCAGTGGTTAAAGATAAAGAGAGAACCTTAAAAGCAGCAAGTGAAAAGAAGTTAGTTACCTGCCAGGGAGTTTCCATAAGACTGTCGGCTGATTTCTCGAAAGAAACTTTGCAGGCATGAAGGGACTGGCAAGAAATATGCAAAGTCATGAAAAGCAGGGACCTACAGCCAAGATTGCTCTACCCAGAAAAGATATAACTTAGAATTGAAGGGCAGATATCTTCCCAGACAAGAAAAAACTAAAGGAGTTCATCATCACGAAACCATTATTATATGAAATGTTAAAGGGATTTAAGAAAAATAAGATCAAAACCATGAACAATAAAATTGCAAAAATACATGTCTACCAACAACTGAATCTAAAGAACAAACTAAGCCAGCAAGAACAGAGACAGAGTCATGGATGTGGACAGCGTTTTGATGGCTGCAGGATGGGGGGGTGGGAGGGAACGAGAGGTGAGGGGACAAAGAAGTACACGCAGGGGTCCCAGAACAGCTCTGGGGACGTGAAGCACAGCTCAGGGAAGGGAGCAGCCAAACAACCTACACACGACCCACGCACGTGAACGATGGTGGGGGACTGCTCGAGGGAGTGGGGGTGCTGGGTGGGGACACCCGTAAGAGCATGAGCAATGAAATACAATTTTAGAAAGAAGTGGGGTTGCCATGGGACTTTGGACACTCCATCTTCTTTAGAAGGCTCTCCAGTCGTGTTTTACGTCTGCCAAACAGCAGACGACGTAGCGCCCTCTCTCCCCCACTCTCTCAAACACACACACACACACACACACACACACACACGAGTCAGGAAGGGGGGAGATGCGGCCCAGGCCCGAGGCAGCTACATCAGAGCTGGGACGAGATCTCCGTCCCTGGAGCCAGCTGACTGCTACTCCAGACCCGGACAAGCCCAGGCTCACGCTGCTCGGCTGCTGAACTGGGCGTTACCGCTGGGCGGGAGGCTGTCTGCCACCGTGCCCTGGAGAAGGACAAAGGCACGGCTTCCGCACCCCCGCGTCTCCCTGCTGGAGCTGCCTGACCTCTCTGGAGCACTTCCCGCCTAAAACGAGGGTAGACTGGAGCTCTCTGAGAAACGTTTGGTTCTAAAAATCCTGCCTTTCCTCTCCTGCTGTATGCGAGGGTAGACTGGAGTCTGAATTTTCGCTAGGTGGCAGGGTTCTGCCGTCCCGGTAAGAAGGGGCCGTCTGACGGAAGCCTGGCGGCAGGCCACTTCAGAGAAACCCCCTTTCCCCACAGGGTACATTTTTTTTAAAGTCAAGGGTGAAGAATAACTACAAAGCCCACGGGTCACGTATTTTGTGAAGATCTAGGTCCATTTAGCGTAAATATAAACCCAGAAATGAATCAAACCCGCTCTTGCACAGGACACCAGGGTTGAGCGCTAACCTCAGATAAAAGCCTGCTTATCCTCACGCACTTTAAGATTCGTTTCAGCCTGGTCTCGCAGCGGGATCTTAAGCAGACCCCCTCCAGCAAACTGGCAGCTTCTCAAGCTGAGCAGCAAGCGAGCCAACAGCAGCCGAGACCCCTGGGCACCGAAAAGCACTGTTCAGGGTGTTTCAAAGTTGCCTGAGTCTCCTTTAAACAGATTTTGAGTGTCTCTGAATGTATTCTGAGCACTTACCCAGATGCATACGCATCGCATGGATGGAACAGAGCGCTTGGATTTTTGCCCTTATTTGTCAAACCCTGAATGAATATTCTTTTCAATCAGACTTTGTGGCTTCATCGCACTTTAAAAGTCGCTGCCCCAAGTCGGCCTTCCCATGAACGCTGCCCGGGAAATGCCAGTCCCAGCACCTCCTGAGACCCCACAGAGCAGCCCAGCAGGGGCCCTGCCCTGGAGGGATCAATCGCCCAGCTGGGATTTCTATGTGGCGGGCAAGACGCTGCCCAGGGTTCTTCGGGTTGTCAGAGAAGCTGATTAACTAGGCTTCTCTTCAGCTGATAAGTGTGAGGCATTTTCCCCATCAAGTATTGGTTAAATATGGACATACTCTTATTTTTTATATCCAAAGTTTCCTTTAAGCAAACAAGCAAGCCCAACTTCCTAAGCAAAATTCAACGACAGCACCAAAACTGAGCTAATCCACAGACTCGGGAATCAACACCATGGACAGACAGGTTGCTTCACTCCCTGCCCCCCTCCCCCCAGTGGGGCGACGGAAGTCTCTGGGGACCCTACCTTGGCCACCCGCAGGGGCTGCTTCTGCTCCCTGCCGCCTTGCAGTCTGAAGCCCCAGGGCGCCCCTCCGCTCATGGAAACGCAGATGAATTCCCCCGTGCCCATCCTGTCCCTGCGGCGGGCAGCGCGCAGGGCTGGAAGAGAGTGGAGCCCACAGCAGGCGGCAGGGACGCTCTGAGCGTCCGCAGGTCGGAGGGGACCCAGAGGAGCCTGCGCTGCGCGGGTGCCGCGCTAATGGGCCCCACCGAGGGCGCGCAGGGGGGACCCAGCCCACTCCTGCGTCACGCGCCTTCGCTCGGCCCCCCTGCGGCGAGGGGCAGGCGGGGGAGGGGGGGCGCGCGCGCAAGAGACAAGCCGGTGCGGGGCAAGATCAGACCGGGAGCCGGCGGTCTCTAACCCCAACGGGAGGAATCCCTCCCGGCACTTCACAGAAACTGGACTGCAGCACTGGCGCTTAATAACTGAAGTCGCAGAGGCCATGGGGAGGTGTTAGCCTCCAGGCCTCCAGCGACGTCCCACCCCGGGAGCTCTGCGCGCCCGGCCCCTGGATCATCAGCGTCCCTCCCGTACGTGTGTGCGGAGAGAATCACCACTCCGACGCTGGAACACGCCAAAGGAGCGACGGAGGTGGTTTAACCATTACTTCTCCAAGCTTTGCTGTCTGCAGCCTGGGCAACAAGCCCTGAAGAAGAGGAAATAAAAGAAGGCGGGGCATTTATTCTCTTTAGAGAACCGCCTATTCCGAACGGCAGTCTTCTGAACTGTATCCTATACACACCCAGTAAGGTCCAGGTAGCGCGCGACCTGCCCGGGTACATACGGCTGGAGGAGGGAGGGTTCCCTCCCGGAAAAGCGTTCTCCTCACCCCACCTAGTGTGCGGTTCAGAGTGTTTTGCGTTTAAACAAGCAGTTCACTTAAGACACTTCTTGAACCTGAATGGAATAGTCAAGCAGCCTGAGAAGGAATGTCAACTACAGGTTTATTTTCTTTTTTGTTGCTAAGATTTTACTTATTCTTTAGAGAGCAGCGAAGGGAGGGAGAAAGAGAGGGAGAGAAACCTCAGTGTGTGATCACCCTTTGTGTGCCACCCACGGACCCGGCTGCAGCCCAGGCCCGTGCCCTGACTGGGAATCGAACCGGGACACCTCGGGTCACAGGCTGGCGCCCGATCACCTGAGCCAGGCAGGTTTCCTATTTTCATAATATCTCACTCGTGTTCTGAATCTGGACGGTCCAACGTAAAGGCCGACTTTATGTGTGATCCAAAATATCTGAATGTTTTAAATCTACCAAGATTACGCAAATGGAGCGCTTTTCTTCTCTGTCGCACTCATCCACATGAAGACACACTCAGCCGCAGAGCCTGGGAACCTGAGCCCGCGCTCCCCAGGGCTGCGGTCCCAGGGACGGGACGGCCACCTTCTACCGGAAGCCCTTTCCCATGAGCTCGGGCACGCGCACAGCCCGCTCCGCCCCGAAGCCAGGAGGCCCAGTGAGGGCTGTGCTCACCAAGGCTGGGTGGGAAGGGGGGCGAGGAGGAGGGGGAGGGGTGGGGAGGGGAGGGCGGGAGAGATGCCACCACAGTCCCTTTGAAGGTCACGAAAACCAAACACTGAAGAAGCCTGAGTCTCTTCAGAAAGCTGAACTGACTTTACCAAACTCTTTAAAAAAAGCCTTTTACAAGTGGCACCCTAAAATAGGAACTCTAGGAACAAAAGTAAAGAAAAAGGACTTTTTAGATTGTTTCTCTCCCCTTTCTCAGGTCTCTGCTGCTCCTCAACCAGTCTCCACCCAGCCCCCACACGTGGCCCACAGCGGGAAGAGCCCCCAGTGAGGCCACGTGACCCTGCTCCCCGTGGCAGGCGGAAGCAGGGTGAGGGGCAGCCTCTCCGCACCCGCTGGCTGCTGCTCTGGGCCAGGGCCCACGGCTCCCTCTCTACGGGTTCTCTCGTGCACCCCGGACAACTTGACCCCCCCTCCCCGCGAGCTCAGACATCTTTCCTTAACTCTGGGCCACCTGTTTCTTTGGGGCTACGTCACAGAACCTAGAACTTGATATATTCAAAACCAAGTTCATTATCCCCCCCCCCCCAATTCTGCGTCTTCTCCCGGGTTCCCCATCTCAGGATGATGGGCTAGGTCATTACCTTTCCTTTATGTCTGGTTGGTTCCCTGAGACCCTGACTTAGGTTTAATGTGGTGCTGAAGGCTGGGACTGGGGCAGCCTCCTTGTGACCATGAGAGGCAGCGGGAGACAACTGTGAAGCCCCAGTCCTGACTGAATCAGTGCCGACAGCCCTGCAAGAGAAGTCACTGGGGCTTCCCCTGCTGTCGGCCGGTTCGCCATCCTCGAGCCGACACTTAACCAGCTGCACCCGATGAGCAGCTCCCCAGCCGGCTGGCTCCCTCGGACGGAGCCCCAGGGCCTCCGAAGTCGCTGAGGCTGGCTGAAGGTCTGCTCTGGCGGGACCCCCGACACCTGCCACTCCACCGGCCCTGCCGCAACCGTGCCGGGTAGTTGTGAGCGCTGCCCTCTTACTGGCTGTGGGCACAACCCTCACCCCTGGGGGCCCCGGGACGCGACTGCGGCCCGACCGAATGCCCAGTGCGTGTTCTCGGCCCTGTGCCCCGGCCTCCGGGCTCACACACGTCCTGTGCTCACCCCTCGCGTCCTATCGCCCTGGACACCAGCACGCCAGGGAGCTGCTCATCACCCCACCCTGTCCCGTCCCACTGCTGCGGCCACCTCTGTCCCTCAGGACTCCAGCACCCCCCCCATTCGTCTGTCTTGGCCTTATTCCCACCCCCGGTCACTCTGGACGCCACAGGGGTGACGTTGCTGAAGAGCAGCTTCTGTCCCATTTTCCTCTGCGTGGCATCTTCCTGGGCCTCAGGACAGCAGCCCCCTTTCCAGAGCAGACACTTCCCGCCTCCCACTCACTCCTCACGTCTTCGCCCACCTCCGCTCTCACCTTGAACCCTTTCACTCACACGGAGCCACCTTCAGCTTTTCCCTAATTTGCAAAAAAGCTGCAGCTGCTGGGGCTTTCCTTCTCCCAGGCCACACGCAGACCACCTGAGGCCCCCTCGCACCCTCCGCCTCCAGGCAGAGACCACCCTCTGCAGGGAGCCCTTCCTGACCTGTCTGTGTCGGGGCCCCTTCCACACGTGGCCTCGCCCACCCTGCCCCGGTCGGTGGTCTCGTAGCCTGTCTGAACCGCCAGCCCCGGCGGACGAGGGGCCGTTTCTGACTCGCTCAGCAGCGTGTGCCCATCTCCCACGTTCCCGACATCTAACCGGGGCTCAGTTGGTACAGGCGGGGTAAATGGTGGCTAGGACGCCCCAGGAAGAAGGTGCAGCAAGGACAGCCCAAGAGGTACAATTTCTCTCCCTCTCTCCCGGGGCTTCTGACTTGGCGAGTCTGTAAGCAGAGTGAGATCCCTGGCTGTGCCACCCTGTGAAGCAGGCAGGCTGCCTTTCCAGCCGGCACCCCGCCCCCAGGGGGCCGCAGCTGCTGTCGGGCAGTGAGGGTGACTTGGCTTTGTAACCAGGTCGGTCGGAGTCACCTTCTCTCCTCAACACAGAGATGAGTCAGGGATGGGTACCAAACTGAGACCGGAGTCAAGGGCATTCCCCTGGTCCCAGCGGTTAATTCCCACGTGGTCCAACCGCAGGGGAGCTTGAGAGCTGTCAGGAGCAAAACCACGCCGTGGACTCTGCCGAGGCCAGCAGGGCGGCCAGTGTGAGGGTGAAACCCCCCGGCTGTGTCGGGCGGGTGGCCCTCCCTGGGTCTCCAGGGCTCCTGTCTTTCTGGGTGTGTTGCCATTCAAGGCCCTGATGCTCCTGGCACTGGGCCATCTCTCAAAGTCGCATGTGGAACAAGCAGCCTTGGGGAGGTAGTTAAATCTCATTCAGGGACAAAGACCGAGGTTGCTAGCTGATTGTTGGCAAAAACAAAACAAAAAGATAAAAGCAGTGGGCCACCAAGCTTGGTGTTCCTGTTCCTCAGCCCCACCGTGTCACCGCTAGAGTCTGAAGAAGACGAAGTGACACCAGGTGCTGATGGCCGTGCTCTCGCCCGGCCCCGGTCGGTCAAGTCCCTCGTCTCTGACCCAGGAGTCTCCTGTCTCCTTGCAGCACCGGGAAACTCTAACAGGCTGGCTTAGTGGCCGGCAAGGAGGCGAAATCACACCCGAGACCTCGCAGGTGACGCTGGGACTCTGCCCGGGAAATGCAGCCTGGGCACGCAGCACACACACCGCACTTCATTCTGTCTGCGCTGCAAGAATCGAGGGGAGAGCAAAAGGAGTTACTTTGCGGAGGGTAGAAAAGTGACTTGGGGGGTTTGAAAATGGTCTGCTTAAGGGAACTCTGCTTCTACGACATTTAAATGATTTAACAGTGTATCAGGTGCTCTGCTTTATATACCACTCATTCATTTGCTTGGCTACGAAAAACAACATGGGCCTGCCTCAGAGGTGTTGTGCGTTGCGTTCTAGATGGGGTGAGTGGCGATCTCCTCGAAGGTGCAGAGACTTGCCTGCCGTTTGCAACAACGAGACACCTGCGAAGCACGAGCAAGCCCGGGCGGCGTGAGCCTGGCCTGCACCTGCGTCTTCCCCAGCTGCGCGAGCCCGCAGCCTGCCCTGGGAAGGTGCGTCGCAAACAAAAACACCCCGTGAGGGGCGACTCGTTCTAGCTCACAGGTGGTGAACACAGGCCTGTGGGCAGAATCCGGCCCTCCAACTTGTTTCTACCCAGCCGCAGTGCTGAGCTCCTTGCCCCTAGTGAAGGAGTGGTTACATTTACACTGTCCTGAAATGACATTCGGCCCTTTGAAGGTCACCGCCAGGCTGATGTGGCCCTGGTTCTGGAGTAACTTCACACTGGCCACTGGGCTTGGCTGGTGCTCTCTTCATTTTTCTAAATCAGCTTTTACTCCAAAGCATCATTACTTTCCATGTTGCGGGAATGTCTGCGATCTCTAACTATTCAAAAACCTCGATGTTATTCTTCATTATGAATGACTGGCATTTTGGGGGGGGAAAATAAAGCATCGCAGGAAGAGGAATAGATATTGTAAAATTATGTGAAACTCTGAATGACTAAAACTGGGATAATGTAGCATAATTTCAACATCCATACTAAACCTCAGCCTTTCCACTGAGGCCATGAGAACTTGGTGCTGGTCACTTATAAGCTCGCAGCAATGGGAACGAGCGGACAGAGCAGGCTGGTGGCTGTGGAGGGGCACCCGGGGGCCAGGGTGGAGGCCGGCAGTCACAGCGCAGATCCTCACAGCGACCTTAAGTCGGGGGCTTTGGCTGAGCAGGGGCAGAAGGGGACACCAGCGTCCCCAGGTCTGTAAGGCACACACTCACTTGTGACGTGACTGTGCAAGGTATCCCCAAGGAGAGGAAGCAAGGGAGGTGGTTAGTCCTGATGAGGAGGGTCAAGTGTGTGTGGGCGCCCGAGTCCCGCACCACCTGCTGGGGCCAGGAGGAATGGCGGGGCCTCGGAGGGAGATTGGACCGGAGGACGGAGCGTCCCACCCCTCTCTGCACTCCACAGCCAGACAGCTCAGTCTATTCGCTTTCGAGTCTATCGTTCATTTGTTCATCCATGCACCAGTCACTGGAGAGCTGAGTGCCGGGTGGGGAGCCCTGCTCTCCCGGGGCGCAAGCTTCACCCAGAAGCCAGCCAGGGAGCCTGAGACAGGAGCAGGCTGAAGAAGCCACCGGCCACCCCCACGGCGCTGAGGCCCCAGGTGCTGTAAAGCAGGGAGAGTGGGTACAAAGGCAGAATCAACTCTGTAGGTACAAAATCTTGAAGGGCAGCGGAGAGAGTCCGTACTCTTTACTGAGAGTCCGAGATGGAGTTAATGGAGCAGAGGCCCATGCCCCTCCCGGGGTCAGCGAGGAGCCAAGGGCTCTGGGAGCGCTCCCAGTCTGCAGGCAGAGCAAGGCCACGCAGGTCAAGGCCGTTTCCCAGGCAGGGACTTTCCTGCACGTCGTTCCCCAGCACCTGCCAAGCCCGGCCTTCCATACTTCCAGTGCTGGCGTCGCCCTCCCCTTTCTGACTCTGCCACCCGGCGATGACACCGGTGTCCCAGAGCTCTAGCTGCCAGGCGGCCTGTCTGTCCCTGAAAGTGGGGCTCCAGGTCTCCTCTCAGGTCTCTGTCCCCTTCCCAGGTGACGCGGATACTCATCACCAGGCTGGGGCCAAGGCCGTCCCACATGGTGAAGCCCTTCCCTGCAATGATCTAAAACACCTTTGGAAAAGTGCCCCATCTTTAATCAAAAGGCAGGGTGTTTTTTAAAATCAAAACATTGAGATGTTTGAGAAAGTCATCTGTTTTGCCAGATATCTGTCCGAGTTCAAGAACACGTATGAAAACCAGTGACAGGCGTGAGACCCCGCTGAGACGCGGCCGTCTGCTCTCGCCGTCGGAGGCTTATTAATGCCTTTGAGGAGTCCGAGAATCGCCTGATGGAGATCATCTGAGGAAGTGTAAAATCTAGAGCAAGTGTGTTGTGTTTGTTGAGGACGCGGCCCTTTCACAACTGCAGGCAATTAAAAGAATGTGTGTGTGAAATCTGACGGACCCAGTGCACAGAAATTCCGAGTAAAAATATGTCCCTTCTTCCGACACTTTCCTTAAGTAGTTGGGGTGTTTTGTAAGTCCGGGGGAAGAGTGGATCCTGTGAAGGACGCCCTCAAAGCGCAACAGGGCGGGGCCTGACTTGGGGGACTTTTCAGCCCAAAGAAGAGCCAGATGATAGGCCTTAAAATCGACTCCACGTGGTTCTTCCCACACCCACCTGTGCTGTCTGGGCAGCTCCTGAAACCCAGGTGGCGGAGCGACCCAAGACACGTTGTTTTAAGCCCTGGGAAGCGGAGACGTGCTTTCTAGTTAGTGTGACCGTTCATCTGCAGACCGAGCCCGCCTTAGTCTCTCCACAGGGCTGTCTGGGCTGAGGAACCCCTGGGACTAAGTCGCTGAAATCGCGAAGAGCCCTCTGGAGACAAGTAAATAGACGATGGACACAGCCCGGGTGACGCAGAACCACACCGCGGGGTTTCAGACTCGAGAGCACCTGTTTTCAAAGGCGCAGAGACGCACAGGGTGGGACGCGCACTTGTCTCTGAGTTGATGGAACGACACAGGGGCGCCCTGTGCGACTCGAGAGCGTCGTTAGAGATGAGCAGGATGAGACTGTGAGTGAGGGCGACAAGGTTCAAAAGTGGAAGCTTACGGTGGCCATGGTCTTGGTAGACAATGTACACGAGTATTATTTCAGCCCAAGGACGGCCCGTCTCTACAGCCCTGGCCTAGCAAAAAACGGGCTTGCTTTGGTCTCTGAGTCCGTTCACCACAGGATGGTGCTAATTACCTCTTTCTTATGTGCGCTCGCTCGTGGAAGGGGTGGAAAAGGGCAACCGTTACAAGGACCACCCACTTTTAAAGGGAACTACACACAATTCTTGTATCAACTATGACATTACCAAGCACATCAGCTATAAATCATAGTCTTCGGATGAAATTCAGAGAGAATTAGGATTAGGTTTAATAAACACAGGGGGCTTTTTCAATCTTTAGGGACAGCCAATCTGTACTGATGTATTCATTCACTTTGTCCTGGTCTCCTTGTGAAAAATAGCACCTTTTTTGGAATATAGGTAGTGAAAGAGGCCGTCTACGACTGAACAAAAGAAAACTAATGAATGTAGCCAAGAACTGGGCTGCACTCGTAGAGGTAAGCCCTTTAGCATTATCCTTTAACCAGCCATTTGACTCAACACTTAGTAATGCAGACAAATACAGTAACGTCTTTTCAAAGAAAACAACTGAATTTGCTTTATATTTTGAGCTGAATCTAAGAAAATTTAAACATGAGGCACTCGGCTACAAACTATTAGACGCCATAGGTACAGCCTCTTGGTCCCTACCTTCAAGGTGTCCAGACCCAGAGTGGGCCGGCCAGCTGCGGCCCGAGGACCACCAACGCCTGAGGCAGCCACTCCGCAGCTTTAGACGACAGGTGTGTGGGGTGCGGCTGTGTTCACGCAACCTGATTCCAAGACGGGCAGGAGCTGGGTTTCGCCCGTGGGCTGAAGCTTGCTGGTCAGTCTGTTAGAGTGAAGGAAAAATACTAAGATGAAACCAACGACTGAGAACAACAACAACAACTAAAGACAGTGGTTTTTAACTCTGTGTCTGGACACGAGGGGACACCATGCAGCAGGAGGAATTCCCAGAGAACTGCCAGAGAAGCCGAATAAAGGTCCTTAACACCCGCGCAGGGACGCCAGACAGGCGGAGCCTGCCGGGGGTTGGGGGGGCGCGGCGAGAGTGCAGGCTCTGCCGGGGGCGGGCTGCGGGGCGGCTGCGGATGGCGGGGCCTTTGCTGATCCCGTGCACCGAGAGCAGTGGGGTGATTTTTGTCTGCAGGGGACACCTGACATTGTCCGGGGACCTTTCCGATCGTCATGGCTGTGCGGGTGGATGGCTTGCCACTGGCCTTCGGTGAGCAGAGGCCAGGGATGCAGCTAAACACCCCTCAGAGCACAGGGCAGCGCCCACGCCCAGCAGAACACTCGTTATCTGGCCCAAAGAACCAACCCTGAGAAGGACGTGGTTAGAAAGCCCTTTGGTTTTCAACTGTGAGGAAGTATAAACTGTAAGGAAAGCCAAAGAAGTGTCAGCAAAACAAGGAGAAACTACCACCTCTTGACTCCTGTAACCTTAACATGTCACTCTCCCCAAACTACTGTTCCAAGTTAGAGTATCCTACACCCCCTCAAAAAAGCCACTCACTTTCCTCATAATAAAATACAGTAAATGTAGCTCAGTTATGGTCTTATGATCGGTTTATTCAGAGAAATGGTTGTTCCCGAGAACTGCATACAGCTCTGTTCATATGAAGCCTTCACGTCAGCTGGTGATCAGACGTGCGCTCAAACATCCCGTGGAGGTTCAGAGGCTTCCTCACAGCGAACTGTCACGTCAGGTTGACCCGTGAGGAGATTTAAAGTGTCAGTGGTTTCCCAGGCCACTTAACACACTCGATTTTCCGGGAAACCCATTGTGTTTCAGTCCACCGTGGGCTCCGTGCCAGTCCTTCGCGGGCAGATCCGGAGATCCGACCGCCGAGGTTCTGCCCTGTCGGATGACATCCAACCTGCTCCAGCTGCAGCGTCCTGGCTGACCTTCGGGGTCACATTTACTCATTTCCTGTACAGTCTGCACCTATGACCATGTGTCCTGGCCTCATTTTAACCTGGTCACCATTGTAGGGCGTTTCCTGGGGAACCGGCTGCTCTGTGCTGTGCTGCCACTGTCCTGGAAATGACGCATTTTCTCACCATTACCGCCCCTTCCCCACGGCCCTGACGCAGAAAACTGGAGAAGAAACACGCGCAGGTGTCTACACTGTTCCTTCGATGTCCGGGAAGGAACGGGGATGACAGGTCCCACCAAGGCTGCCCCAAGGTCAACACAATGGAACCACATAAATAGCTTGATGATGTGTTTGTTAACATGTTATTTTGAAGCCAAGATTTTCTTTTCAATTATAAAAACAGAGGCCTATCTTTTGGTATATACTTGTAAAGAACAAACTTTTGAATGAGGAATTTTCATAGATTGTTTTTAAAACAAAGTCAATTTGCATCCTTTTGTTAAAACACCAGGTAGAATAAAAATAAGGGGAGAATGTTCATTACTGCTATCTAATTGAAGCCCCTGTGCTTCCTGTCTCCATAGTAACAACGGAATGAGAGGAAACCCTGTATTGTAGAAGACACAGGTTTGGAAAACTCGGGGCCCTGGAGTGACGACTCAGCTTGGCAGGGCTCTGTCTGCAGGCGTCCTGATCCTCCCTGCAGGTTTCGGAACCCTCCCCCACACATCCGTGGGCGTGGCAGAACTAGATAGGTGCTAACCCCAGTGAACCAGAAGATACAGGATTGTTGACCTCAAAACATAGTTACTGAGAACCACCAATGTGTCCAACCCTGTTAGATGACCCAGTAAACAAAGAGAGCACGCCCATCACAGGACACTTGTTGAGCACCCACTTCCTTGCATGCAGTGCGAGAAGCTGGGGACAAAGGTGAATGAAACATGGTCCTCAGCCACAGACAGTCCACAAGCTAGTTGTGGGACCAGGTGTAAGTGCAAATCACAACGCCCAACACAATACTGCTGTGAACAGGTAGAGTTGTGACGTTAGGGCAGCTGGGAAGAAAACGAACGGGTGCTGCTGGTGGTGGCGAAGAGACAGGTGCTCACAGGCTACTGCCAAGTTCAGGAAGGACCCCAGAGCTGGGGAGACAGGAGGGAAGCACGGAGGAAGGGGGAGGAAGTGGGGGGAGGCCAAGGGTGATGCAGGCAGGGAGAGAGAGATCCTAACAGGCCTTGCAGACAGAAGCAGGTATAAAATCAAGGACTGAGGCCTGGCTGGAGAGTGGAGACTGGCGGGGCCGTGCTGGGTGCGGAGCCGAGGCTGGGAGCCCAGTGGATCCAATTATAACAGGCCTGGGGCTACAGTGCTTTATCTTGAAGGCAAAGAAGGGCCAACACAAGTTCTTGAAGAAGGAAATGAGAGTGGAAGGTGTTTGGGTGGTTATTTTATTTTTGTTTTGTTATGTTTTGAATGCTGCTGTTCAGATGAATGTTTTAGAAAGTTACTCCGGCAAGAAAATAGACCCATATAACAAAGTAGAGAACCCAGAAACATATACACACAAGCACACAATATACACACAGACACACAATCACTTGATTTTGGACAAAGTTACCCCAGCTATTCAGTAAAAGAAATGATAGTCTTTTAGATAAAAGGGCGCCAGAAAAATTGGATATAATACCGCATAAAATTAAACATGATTCCTATCTCCCACAAAAACTAATTTGAAATAGATTCTGCTATAGGCTGAATGTTTTTGTCCCTCAAAACTAACACGCTGAACCCTAGTCCCCGTCACTACCATCCAGCCCCTTCCTGGTCGCGCATCGGGATGTCCAGTCTCTCCACGTGCAGTAGACTGGGCGCTGTAGCACCACGGGACCTGCCGCAGCCTTGGCCGTGACCCTGGGAACTCCTCCCAGACCAGACTTCCACTCCGACAGCACAGCCCCCGGAGGCCTCCCATTGGTCGAGACCCGCACTGCGCCTCGGCGCCCGCACCCTCGCCCCGCCCCGCAGGTCTGCCCCACGTGGGTTCAGGGCCCCTGGCTCCCACCACTCACCCAGAAACGCCGGGCGGGCCTAGGGCTGAGGGAGGACCCGCTCGTTTCCACCCTCCTTCCTCACGCCTGGCAGATGCAGCGGACTCAGGCGGACATCCGCACGCATGGGGTCCTCAACAGAAGCCCCTCCGCGTCTCCGCCCACGTTCCGTCAATGCCCTTGGCCCAATTTCTCAGGAATTAACGCTCCTGTTCCACGTCGTCGCTGTGGCTGTCAGAACCAGCCCCGAACCGCAACAGCAACTCAGGCGGAAACCATCCACCCAGACAGGTTGGTGAGCCTGGCGTCCGGGCAGGCGGGAGGCAGAGGCCTGGAGACACGACGTACCAGCTGCCGCTGAGCTGCGCGAAGCCGGTTTCCCGCGCTGGACGTTCCTGTGAGACTCCGCCCCCTAGTGGCGGACACTTGGGCCGCCCTGCCTGCGGAACCGCCGTGGCCACGTGACAGCCAGCGCACCTGCGTCGGGGTGCTGCCTCGAAAGGGTTCCCACCCGGGAACAGTGGGTGGAACCCACCTTCCGAGGACCCCCTGGCTGGTAGGAGTCCCCGCCATGGGTCCAGCCGGGTTGGCGGGTTACTCTCTGATATAGGGGAGTGTAAATGTGTGTCAGCCTTTCACCAGCTTATGACTCCAAAACAAAGTGACACTGCAGAAAACGACCCCGTGACTGCGGGGCCAGCGGAATTCCATCCCTGCTCGCAGTGCTGACCTACTCGTGCTCCAGATCTCAGTGCTGGAGACTTCCGGTGGCCCAGAAGTCCTGCCACGTGCTGGCCTGCCGCGCGGTGACCCCTCTGCGCATCTCTCTGCGAGGAGTGGAGCCCGAGGACAGGACTCAGAAGGGCCCCAGCAAGGGAAGGAGCAGGGGCTCCAGGGGGCAGCAGCCCACTCTCCCGCCACCAAGACGGGCCTGTGGGCCGTCCGGTGACTGGAGACCTCTCCCAGCCGGTGCCGCAGGCTGCTGGGGCCTCCGGGGCTGGACGCAGCTCTCGGATCTATGGGGACAGGGGAGGGGAGCCTCTGGTCGTCCAGTCAGAAAGTCACCTTAACTCTAGGCCAGCAATACACGCTGCACTTCATTAATAGCAGGAACATCCACTCCCTTCACAAGTAAGCTCCACGCTCTCCTATCAAACTCTGCGGGCAACGTTGGGCCCCGTGGCAACAACAGACTGACCCACTGTCCACTTTGCTTGCGCCGTGTGGCCCGCTCAGCCTTCCCCTGCCTAGTCTGCTGTGCACACCAGTAAGTCCGTCCGTGGTGGATACACCCTGACCAGTAAAATGTACTGGTCTTAATTTTTAAAACAGACGGATTTTAAAGTAGCATTATTTATTTTAAGAGGTCCCCCCAACCCCAAACCAGTGGCTGAAACTACACAGAGTTTACTTTTCTCTTGCGTAACAGCTCAAAGGCAGACGGGTGGAGGGGAGGAGGTGTTTCTGCTCCTGGAGAAACCGGGGTCACGAGCTCCTTTTATTTTATCCCTGGCCATCCCTCCTACAGGACTGTCCTCGGCTAGACTGCCACGTCTGCCGTCCGGCCTGTGGGAAGCTGAGAGAATCAGGAAGGCACACGTGAAGGCGAGACGAAAGCTGTGCACTGGGTCTCCACTCCAGTGAGGGAGGCCGCGGCTGCAGCCCACGCGGCTGCACCCCGAAAGAGGCCTGTTCCGGAAGAAAATCAGCCATCACCACCGCAGATGTGACATCCTCAAACCTAAATCTCTAATACTTTATTTACAGCAAAAGTATAGAATTGCGTTATTTCTCTAGTTAATCACGTAGGTGGACTCGAGGAAGGAATCCAAGGGAAGTCATTTCTTCTTGTTCGTGATCATATACTAAAGCACTGACTTCAAGTGGATTGTCAGCACCTTTTCTACTTCATCCGCCATTGTTTCAGTGAGTTACCAGGTGCTTTTTATTTCTCAGACTCAATCCTAACAGCAAAAAGGAAATATGTGTGATGGAATACCACATAATGAGCTTTCGGTATTACGAAGGTGAGAGTACCTTCCTCATAAGCTGTTTGTTACATAGAAATTGCGTTTCATTCACCTCCTAAGTGCCCGCTCTCCTGCCTTCTTTCCTTAAATCAACAAAATCAGTGCATGGACAGCATGGGGTCACATCTCATCCAAGTCCCCAGGAATAAGCGGTGGGAGGGGTGAGCTGTGCATACAGAACTACTGCTGTGTGGTGGCCACAGCTCCGTGTCCCACCGGCTTTGAGAGCAGGCGACAGACCTGCACTCCCTCCGCAGATCTTAGCCCGGCCCAGGAAAACCTGCATAAAACCCAGAGACTGGAGGATACATTTCTGACTCTAAAACCTCATGGAGACTTTGGGAAATAAATGTTTTCTGAACACCACATTTTTATGAAGACTTGCTGCCTCCATATAAGTAAAAAATATTGAAAAGTAAGTCAGCATGTCTTCCTCAGTTTAAACCTGAAATAACTGTTCTTTTGGTCAGAGTGAAAACCAGGCTCCTTACAGTAGACTGAAGGACCCAACCCCGTTTGCCCCCTTGACCTCTTTCCTCTCCTTCAGTTTCCTCTCATTCCCTTGCCGGCTGCCTTCTGCTCTAGGAACATTCCAGAAGCCCTTCTTTCTGACATAGGGGCTTTTGGGGGCTCTGTCTTCTGCCTAGAATACTCTGCCCCCGGTGATCTGTGGGGCCGACCCCACTGCTGCCTTCCAGGCTTTGATCAAACCTCACCTGCGTGAGGCTGGGTCCATCCAGGTCCCTCAGAAGCTGATGGCAGTGTGGAATTAGACACACAGGAGAGTTGTGAGGGGACACACTTGTGTCCAGTAGACCACAAAGAGGAGCAGGAGAGAAGGTTTCATGGACCTCATGGAGCTAACACCTGGAAACAGGGGTGGGGCAGGGGGCGAGCTGGCTGGGATGAGCCTGAGGCTGCAGGGCGGCTCTGGGGGAGCCTCAGCCCCAGGCGCCCCAGGCTAGCAGACCCCCTGGGGCAGTGGTCCGCCACACTCGGGCTGGTCCCTTAGCAGTGGTATTGAGTGGCTGAGAGCATGTTTGCTTTGGGCTGCATTGTTTATTTGAGATTCCCGAGAAAAATGGAGATGTATATCCAGACAAAAACTTGTACATCAATGTTCAGAGCAGCATTATTCATGCTTTTATTCCAACTGATATTCCAACAAGGATGAACCTTACAAACAGGCTGCCAGGTGAAAGGACTGTCATGAAGGACCCCATCTGCGTGACCCCATTTATACAAAATGCCCAAAATAGGCTCATCTGCACAGGTGGAAAGTAGATCAGTGGTTGGCCAAGGCTGCGGGATGGGAGGGTTGGGAGAGGGGGCAGCGGGGAGAGCATGTTATGCCTCCATTCAAAACCCAAAGTGACTTTTCTTCTGCTCGGAGTGATGGGAATTGTTCTAAAACTGTGGTGATGGCTCTATAACTGTGAATGTATTAAACACCTTTGGGTGCACACTTAAACAGGTGAATTGTTCGTTGTATCTCGATTACAATTGCCTCAATGACAAGTATCTTAAAGCTACTATTTAAAAAAAGGAAAAAAAAGTAATTCCAGAAACAGCTGGTTGTTGTGGCCTGATGAACTCTTAAACTCTACTGTTACTGGTTGCTGTTCACAGGCCTTCCACACACCCTCCCCACCCCCCAGAACTGGGCCTTATTTCTTGTGCTTCCCAGCATGCAACCTAGCCCGGGCCTTGGCCACTGCCGTTATCTCAAATACAAAGCTCTTCAAACTGTTTGTAGCTTTGGACTCAGAAGACTGCAAACTACTTAAGTCCCAGGACATCAGAGCTCTGACTTTCTGGAAGCTGCTTTCTGAGTGTTGTCAGGATGTCCCTTCTCTTTCTAGACAGTCTTGCACAGAGCTGGCTCTCTGTGGTCTTCTCCTTGTAGAGTTAGGACAGAAGGACCCTACAGAACACAGAGCTTCAGCACAGGGCTTTCTTTCTCTGTGATCTCCCCTGGCAATGACGCTGTGGTTACAAGAGTGACTAAGTTCATTAACATGGAAGGGCAGAGGCTGACCTCAGGTGGCAATAGGGTAGGGCTGACCAAGAAAGGCTGGCAATCCAGCTGCCCCTCGGGTCTGGTGAAGGTCAGCGATCTGACCACAGGAATAAGGTACTGGGGCCACCAGAGGGAAGCCGTACTGAAACTAGAAGTCCATTCTGTAAGAAAAAGGAAATCTGTGCTTAGTAGGTCCAGTCCCTGAGGGAACTGTGTGATCAATTAACATTGCGGTTATTTGAAATCTTGACGATAAGGCGGTTGTGGGAGAAAAAGGCAGAGACGGTTAAGAGAGAAGAGCCAATGAGCAGCATCAAAAGGAAAAAGTACGAGGTGAAAAGACGTTCGGAATTAGAACCAGAAGGTATTTGCTCCAACTAGCACTGAGAGTGGTCATTTTCATTTTCTGAACCTCTGCGCATCAATCTATAAAACGACTGGGTTGAACTCTGTCCTCACTGAAATGGAACATGCATATCTCTAAAATCTTTTCCAGCCTTAACATTTAGGAACTCACAACTTCCCTCTGTTATCCTGGTGTCCCGAAGCAAGGGGTCAAAATGAATTTACAAATTCAAACTTAGTGATTTTACAGGGAGGAGAAGCCAGCTAGTCACACGGTGTTCTTATTTGGAAGTGGCGAGGCTCCCCCGCGGTCACGTGGCTGAGATGCGCGGTGGTCGTTGTCGCCCTCACAAGCTCTCGTGCTTCAGCAGAGGCCGGGGCTTCCTGAGCACCGTCAAATGTCTTCATATGGAGCATCTAGAAACACATTTCCCACAAGACTTCCACTGCGGGGTTTTGAACCTGACCAGTGCAGAAGCTGGATGTAGGCCAGGCATCACACCTCAGACTCTGACAAAAGGAGGGGAGGCTGGGGGCCGCTGGTCTTCTCCACAAGCGCCGGGACAGTCGGGAATGCCTGCACGGCCCACAGAGCATGTCCGCGGCGGCCTCGTCCCCACGCAAGCTCTTACTGCGGCGTTTCTTCGGTAAGGGGATCTATCGAGTAGCTTGTATTTTCTTGTAGCCCAGAAGAAAGTATGTTTTGAAAACAACATTGGTCTGACTTTACTTTTGTAAGTTTGATCCAAGTGGTAGTCATACTAAGCCGAGGGTGGGCTCTGTGTGTGTGTGTGTGTGTGTGTGTGTGTGAGAGAGAGAGAGAGAGAGAGGGAGGGAGGGAGGGAGACACCAGGCAGATGGTCCTGAAAAGGACCAGGTCTCATAGAGGTGGCCCTCTGGTCTCAGCTGTCCCACAGCACAGCGAGCTAAGCCCCGGGAGTGGTCCGCGTGGCATCCCTGCCGCGGGTGGGGCCAGCCACCCTGCTGCACAGACGGGGAGCACAGAACCCTTGAAGGAGCCCACGGAAGTCCAGCCGCCCCAGCTCCAGTGCAGACACCTGCCCCCGTGCTTTTCAGCGGGAATCATTTTTGCCCCCGCCCCCCACCCCGTTTTCCCGCGGCGGGCCGAGGCCTCCACCTCTGCGCTCGTGCCGGGTTCGCCCGCAACTGGGACCTCTCGGAGGTCCGCAATCGCGCGCCCTCCTGCCCTGGCGGCGCAGCGCTCGCACCGTCTCGGGGACGCCAGGGACGCGGAACGAGCAGCGGAGGAGCCCGCAGCCTGCGAGGAAAAGAATGAATGAGCCCTCAGTCCGCACCCCTCCGCCCTGCGGGCTCCGCCGTGGACCAGTTGCGCGGATTTGACCCGAAAAGCTTTGACCCGTAGGACGGAAACAAACAACACAGACAGGGGAGGTGAACAGAGAAAACAGGCAGGACCCACTGCCGAAACACCACTGGGCGGGGTGGACGCCCCGCCCGGCCCCGCCCCCTCGGGTCCCCGCCCCCGGCCCCGCCCCATAGGCGTCTGCGCGCGTGCGCGGCGGGAGCGCGGCCCTGGGGGCCGCCCGGCGCCGGGAGCGCGGCCGGGAGTTTTGACGTGGCAGTTGCCAGCCGGGCTGAAGTCCGCGCGCCGCCAGCCTGTGGGGACAGCCGCTCGCGAAGGTGCGGCGCGAGCAGCGGGAGCCGGGGCGCCGGGCGCGGGCACCAGGAGCAGAGGCGGGCAGTGGCGGGTGACGCAGGTCCGGGCGGGACGCCGCCCGCACAGCTGGGGTGGGCGCAGCTGGAGTGGGCGCGGGGCGGCCTGGAGGGCGGGCGGGCGCACGGGGACCCTCGGCTCCGCTCGGCGCCGCTGCGCTCATTGCCCGTGGCGCAGGGTGGCTGGGGCTGGAGCGGGGCGTGGGCGTTTCCCGCTCCGGCTCCGGCTCCGGCTCCGCGTCCGGGATGCTGAGCTGTTGCAGGGGTCCCAGGGCCACTGCCAGCGGCTCTGCTCGCCGGACCCCTCGTCCCGCCTCTGGGAGGAGGGAATGTCGGGAACGTTCACAGTAAAAGCGCCTGCGAGCTTCGGGACCGGCTGCCCGGGAGGGACGCGGGCCGGGCTGGGGCGCGCACCTGGCTGCACCTGGGCCGAGCTGCCGGGCGTCCCGGGCGCGGAGCGCGGGGCTGGATGCCCGGCCTGCTCCGTCCAGGTGGCGCCCGCCACGTCGCCGCGGCTGCTGACTCAGGCTTCGGAACTCGGCCGTGCGAGGAAGTTCGACGTGGCTACTGGCCGCGTGAGGAAGCAGATTCCTCCGGAGCCGCGCCGAGGCACCGACTGCTTCCTGCGCGCGCGCGGTGCCATCCTGTCCCTCCGGTCTCCGCGTCGCCCGGCAACAGGCGGCTGCGGGCACTGCCCCCGCCAACTTCCCCGACGCGCGCAGCGGACCGAGCTCAGGCTGCCACGTCGCCCTCTGCTCGGGCGGGGGCTACAGGCGACCCGGGCGCTCCAGCAGCCTCAGCGTTTTCTCCGCCCCTTTCCTCCACGAAGAAGGACGTGATTTTGTAATATTTTTACTTGGTTGCTTTTATTTTGGAAACATAGTTTAATGGGAAAATGAAACCAAATGAAGAATGCCATTGCCTGAATATGCCTCTAGTTCCAGTCTTAGGAGGGATCACCCGTCGGGGAGAATATCCCCGTAGTGGGTGAAGAAACTGGAGAGAAAGTGCAGAATCAGTGATTTGTGGCTGGAAGGGGGGACCGAGGCCCAGAGAGTCTTCAGTTTATCCTAAGGCCCACAGCAAAGTATTGATGGATTTGCAGCAAAAACCCATTTTTCTCGCCAACACTCAAAGCTTTCCCTGTCTTGTAAAAAAAAATTAAGAATAGTTCTATGAAATGCTTCTTATTTTCTGAACCTGGAGAAATGGAAAACTTTACCAAATTGATGTTTCTGAGCAGGATCAAGATAGAGCTACTGTGTTTACATGTGTAAGACTGACTCCTTCCCAAATCCATGCGCGTGTGTCCTTGGAGAGGTGGTACTTAAATCAGAAAGTCTCTGGTCTTTGCCTGAGAAACCACCTACAACTCCTGAACGGTTGTCGCCCGGCTCAGTCCACTTGTAACTCACGAGCCTCGGGCAGCTTCTTTATCTAATGCTGTGCTCGTTGGACTATTGATTGCTCCCCGTTCTAACTGCCCGACTAAAGCTGCTCATTAGGACAGAACTATAAAAACACAGGTTGTGAAATATCTAGTTGCAGACTAGGGGCGTTCTGCTGGCCAGTCAGTTGGCTGGCACTCAGCTGTCACCACAGGCGTGGTCTGTGCTGAAATGGGGCCACGGAAGCCACGGGCACTGAAATGGGTCCACAGAGGCCACACACACTTCCGAGAGGCTGCCCTGAGCCATCTTCGTCTGAGCGGACAAGACAGTGGCAGGTGTGCAGGTTCCAGACCTGAGACTTGGCCCTGACGGTGGGATTGAGTCCCCAGGTCCGTGCAGCCGCGGCTGGAGCTTTCCAGGGGGCGATGCCACCATGGCGGTGCCTCTCCTCCCCGCAGAGGGAACAGTTGACAGCTTGACAGCACCGGCAACTCTGAAGGCGGCAGGTGGCTCGGCTCCCCTCACTGACAGCGATTTCTCTTCTGTTCCAGGGTTCTTTCGTAGGACTCTCTCTTGGAATGAGATTTCCAGCATGAGCCAACAAGGTTACGTGGCCACGCCCCCCTACTCCCAGTCCCAGACAGGGATGGGCCTTTCTCCACCGCATTATGGCCACTACGGGGACCCATCTCCTGCAGGTGCTCTGCCAGGTAAAGCACGTTGCTCCGACTTGTGTGTGACCGCGGGCCAGGGCCGTGTGGTCTCCTAAGAGCGGCTTTGGGGGTGTGGAATGGCCGCTGCAGGAGGCAGTGGCATGAGGTTACGGGACCACTTGGAAAAGGCTCCCGGGGAAGAAACATGTCAGCGGCCCGGTCACTGCGTGAGGTGCAGTGCATTGGGTTTTCACGTGTGGGCTTAAACAGGGAGGCCTCCCGAGTGTTTTATTTTAGACTTGCTTTTAATCGTGGTGTGATGTTATGTGGTAAGCACTCGATAAAAAACAAGCTTCATGTATATGCTGAAGTGGGTTTGGCAATAACATTATCAATTCAATTTTGACATTGGAAAAATATTGTTAGATTAGCACCTAAAGATTCCTCAGTGAGAATAACCAGATAAACATGGCCTTGAAATTATTGCTGAACAATCCTGGTTGCTTTGAAATAGGATACCCACAGGGAATCTCGGCTTCAGGGGAAGTGGGGGAGGGAGGGAGTACTGGACTGGGACTACTGCTGCTCTGGTGAGTCACACCAGGAAGCCACCCCCCCTTTATCCAGGGGTTGCTCCGGGAGACCAGGTGGGAGAGGCAGGAGTGAGGCTCACAGTGGCTTGTTTCAGGCCTGATGGTCCCAAATTCCCTGGAAGTCTTTGAGTTGTGGGGCTTCTGGGAGAATGCTGAGGAATGCAGCCCAGGCCCTCAGAGGGGACGCGCTGTGTAGGCGCCAGTGAGTGTCCCTGGGGGCGCATGAGGCCTGACTCGGACGTGGAGGGGCCGGGCCGGGCTGGCCGCAAGGGCAGGTGTGCGGTGTGGAGTGGTGGCGGCCTGTGGGAGCGGCTGCACACCTGTACTGCTGCGGAAGATGATGGTCCGAGACCGAGTCCCTGCGGGAAGCCCCACCCCCACCCCCACCCCCACCAGCGGCCAGTGTGCCTCTGATTTTAAAGAAAAACCCCTGGATGCGGAGCCCTCATCTGGCCCAGGACCAGTGCACCCCACTCTGGTCACAGTGTCGTCTCTCTGCTTTCTTCAAGAGCCATTAACCATCTTCCCCAAGTTCCTCTCTGGTGGTTCTTTACCCCTCAGATTTATGTATAACGATAATCATACAAATTACTCTTTCTTGAGTGCTCGCCATGTATCAAAGCTGGCCCTAAAAACTTAGTGCCTTATCTCAGGTTCATACAACGCTGTAAGGCATGTGTTCAGCTGCAGCTAAGGAAACTGAGTGTCTGGTGCACTGTGACGTGTCCCAGGTCACAGGGCGGGGGTGAGGCAGAACTCGTACCCAGGGCTTTCAAGAGTGTGCTAGGGAACCCCACTGCCGTGTGGCTCTCGGCCTGACCCCCTCTGCCTTCCTCTCTCCACAGCCGTCCACTTAAACGGTGCCTGTGTCCCCCAGGGCCTCCGCGCCCCGTGGCTCGGCGTGGCCTCCACTCCACAGCCTGGGTGCTGTCCACTGTCCCCTCTCCCATCAGTGTAGTCACTGTCCTACCCACTCTGGAATCCGACACTTTATCACTTTGTTTGTTCAAAACCCTCTTCTCTTGTCTCAGTGACATGGTCCTTTGTTACTTTTCTCGGTGGCTCTCCGGACAGGTCTTTCTGAGAAGCCCCCGCCTTCTGCGTGACCGATAAGTGTCGCTGCTTCTCCTTTGCTCTGCCTTCACCCTCGTCCCTCTGGCTCCGTGGTTCCCCAGGACCCTGTCGCTCCATGTCGTGGGAGGGGCTGTCTCTCAGCCCGCAGTTCTCTCCTGCGCCCGCACCTTAGTTCCGGCTGCCCACCCGCTGATGCCCCAGGCCGTTCACGCTTTGAAAACATGATCCCCTGTTCTGACACCCTGTCCTTCGCTCACGGGCAGTGTCTTGCCTTCATCCAAATCAGAAATTTTCATAATTAAAAAAAAAATCTCTCCCCTTTACCTTCTCCAGCCCTGTTGGTCTCCCTGAGTCTTCTGGATAATTGTTGACGTCTTTCCCACCTGCATCCTTCTCTGTCCCCTCCTGTCACCCTTCCGGCCTGCTGCCTGTCTCTCACTGGATCACCCAAGGTGGTCTTGCTCATCACCTCTCTCCAGCCCTGCGTTTCTGTCAGCTGTCCAGTCCTGGGCAGCATGGGTTTTTGGCGGCACCAAACCCCTATCCAACCTCCTTTGCCTTAAAGCCCTGCGTGGCTGCCATTGCTGCGGTCGGTGTCAGCTCCCCCGGCCTTCGCTGTTCGCCTTTTCCTTTGTCGTCTCCTCTGCCCCAGCCCTACACTGTCACTGCGGCGACACTGAGCTAGGAGTCCCTGGGAGGCCGGTTTGCCCTGGTGCCGGACAGGCAGTCCACCCCACCAGGCAGCCGGTCTGAGCCTGAGCCCCCGCCCTGCCCCCGCAGGGTCTGCCCTTGTGCCTGTCCTCAGGCAGTTCCCGTGCTGGTGGGCGTTTCTGACCTCGGTCCTTCTCCGAGCTCACTGTGAACCCTCCGCACCTCCCGAGTTCTCCCAGCACTGGCGTTGGGTCCAGCACCCACTGCACCGCGTGGCGAGGCCGTGTGGAGCAGAGGGAGCACCGCTGCACACTCACTTGTGCTGCTGCGAGGCTCAGCCCCACACCCTGGTGTTTCACCAGCGTTTGAAACGGCAGCTGTTGGGAGAAACCCCTCCTGCCTCAGCTCCTCCTCCGAGTTCAGGGCTCAGGCAGACTCCACTCCGCAGACTGTGCACAGACTTCTGTGTGTTGCAGTCGGCCGAGCCTTTATTTCGTTGTGCTCAGTACCCTCACATCTCTCCACCGCCAGGCACCACACGCCTTCTTTTCTGGTCCCTGGTGCTGCTTCTGTCGCTTGTCTGGCAGAGCGGCAACCCAGCTGTGGTTTGCAGGACCTGGCGGTGCCAGCTCTTGCTGAGGCTTCTCCCGTGCGCACCTGCCCCGGGGCCTGCGGGTGCTGCCGGTGCTCGGGGCTCCCAGTGGAGCAGGTTCCTGGGTGACCGACAGTGTGCTCCTGGCGGAGGAGCAGCGACTGTAGTAGGATGCCCGATGTCAGCCCGACGCTGACCGGTGGGACGTGAGTGAGGCAGGCTGACAGTGGCTGTGTGGGGCGGGGGCCGGACTTAGGGGGGTGACCTGAAGGTGAGAGCTGGCCAGGTCAGGGGGCAGCTTGCAGGTCAGAGGTGGAGGCAGCCCTTCAGGGGACCTGCGGGGGTGGGCGGTGTGGCTGGGCTGTCCAGTGCAGCAGGAAGGATGCCAGGAGTGGAAGTGGGGCTGCCCGAAGCCTTCGTTCTGGGTTTACTGTGAGGGCAGTGGTGCCATGGAAGCGCTTTGGCTGGGAAGGGTCGCCCTCCGCACTAGAAGGTGGGAGCCACGAGGGCCGAGGGCCGGGCCGCTGCCTTCAGGAGCCGGTGGCTCGGCCGGTGGCTCGGCCGCAGCTCTCCAGTGCCGGGACCAGAGCTCCTCGCTGGGCGGCCGCACTCTGCATGCTGCACCCTCGGCTCCTGCCCAGCATGCACCAGTGCCTCCACGCAGCCTCCAGCTGTGGCAGCCAAACCCCCGATATTACTGAACATCCCTTCAGGGACAGAGCCACTGGCTGAGGACCGCTGGCCAGGAAGCTGAGAGGCAAGAACCCTGGGGTCCCGGACCCAGGCAGGGCGGGGGCGAGGCCTCAGCACAGCCGGCTTCTGCAGGAGCGTGCCCTGCAGTGCCCCAGGGCGCAGCGGTCTGCACGAGCGCATCTGTGTTTACTCTGGGCACACATTTTTCTCACAGACGAGTTTGAATTTTGGGTTCAGTGTGTCAGATGCAGGGCCAAATGCAAGGTACACTCTCTGTGATGTTTGCTGGTGGCAGAGACCCTCCCCCACCTGGGAACCAGGCAGGGCGCCCCCACAGGGCTGGTCCGCAGCAGCCCCCCCCCCGCCTCTCTGCCGCAGAGCAGAGCCGTGTCTCTGCCCCACCAGGGTGACTGGGGCGCCCAGAGAGGCAGGGCCCCGCAGAGCTCCCAGCACTCGGCACCCTGGTTTGCCAGGGAGCCGGGAGCCCGGGCTCCCTCTGTCCTGCTCAGGACCCTGTGCAGGGGCCGGTGGGAGGAGCCTGTTGGGACACCTGGCCCCTGGGAAAGGCTGGCTAGTGGTTTTGGTGCTTTCTTTTGTCATGAGCACCTTTGGCTCTGTCTCAGGTCCGGTTTTCCTTTCCCGTTAAAATTCTGGCACTGACTTCTCTTTGTCTCTGGCCACTTTCAGACTTGGCCACTGTGTCTGCAGGTGGCACCGACCCCTCCTTCCCTTCGCTCTGAGGACAAAGGCCAAAGGGCACCCATGACTTTGCAGTCTGACCCCGGCCAACCTGGACAACCCTTGCTCAGGCTGGTCCCCACCCACAGGGCCCCATCACACCCTGCTCTCCCCGCCCTGCTCCAGCTTTGCTGGGCCTGGATCCCCTGTCCCGTCCCCACACTGAGAAAATTCCTGCTCGGCCTCCACCAGCTCCCCCCGAAGTCCTTCCTCTGCGCTTCTCCCAGTCACCAGAGGAGCCGGGGTTCCACACACGCACCAGCTCTCTGTCCGCACGCGTCACTTCCACGGGGCTCAGGGCCTCGCAGACACAGTGGGCGCAGGCTGCCGTGGGCAGTCTTGGTGTGGGAGACGGCGCTGCTGCACACGGAGGACCGGCCTGTTGCTTGCTCTCAGAGGCAGGTTATTAACGTGGGCGCAGCGCCCACGCACAGGAACGCCAGCCACGAGCGGCTCCGACCCACGTCCGGGGGGCGCCGAGGAGTTCACGTTCCCTTCCTCCCTGATTTAAGACATGAGAATATCCTTGGTTTCTTGTAGCGCATGTAATTAGTTACTCTTTTAGTGTTGTGCGTTCTCTGCTTTTATTTAAAATCATGCTTTGAAAATGAAAATACAAGTGTGCGTTTGTTAGAATGTAAATGCCTGACAAGAGGAGGGTGGAGGCGGGGTGGGCCGGGGCCTGGGAAGTGGGCGCAGGAACTTGCTGCCCTGGCCCTGAGGGGGCTCTCCCAGGCCCTCCGCCTCCCCGAGTTCTCAGAACAGCCCTCAGAGGTGGGGCAGGACCACGTCCAGGTCTGAGGGGTTCAAAGGTCTCCCCGGGGTCACAGCCGTTAAGTGGTGGGGGGCTCCAACCCGCCTGGGGTGCAAGCCTCACGCTTTCCCATCGGCTGGGTTTGGGGTGTAGAACTTTACATAAACAGGCAGTGTTATAAGAGTCATGTCACTACAACGCTTTTCATAACTTTGAGGAGCCCTGTGTCAGGAGATGACACTTGTGTGAAGGTCGGCGGTACTCAGGGGTCCCGCCCCTGCACGGGCTGCCTTCTGTTCTGGGTCACCCCAGCATCTGAGTGCGTGCTCTGGGACGTCTTGTGGGGACACTGGGAGGAACTCCTCCCGGGCACTGCAGGGTCGGGGTGCACTTTCCAGAGGGACTGGGGGCACGAAGGAGGCGCTGAGAACGGCACGGCACCGAGAGGCCAGTGCAGGGCAGGAGCCCGCATGGCGCTCACACACAAGAGGCACCCCCTTCTTGTCCTCCACGGCGAGCGGAGTTTCCTGTGCAAGAGGGCGAACGAGGCCCTCCAAGGAAACTCCTCGCCCCGCCCGCAGTCCCTCCGGGAGAAAAGAGAACCGGTCTGAGGGCAGGCTGCAGCGGGCCGTCAGCCTGCTCTGCAGGAGGAGGGCGGCCCAAGCGCCCAGCATCAGATGTGAGCGGCCGCGGGCACGAACCGCTGGTGCGTCCCTCAGCTTCTGTCACCAGGTGTTAGGGTCTGGAACTGAGATCAGCCCCCGAGGCTGGGCTGTGACCTGCTGGAGGAACACAGGCGCCTCCCTGCCTCCCTCTCTGCTTCCCCACGTGTGTCCCCTGCGCGCAGGTGTCCTCGGAGGGCCCGAGCCCCTGGTTGGCTTCGGACGCTGTGCGTCTCCACCACGGTTTCCCCCAGACCGACGTCCTGCTCTCGGTCGGCATCTTCGTCGTGCCTTCCACACCTCTGTGCGGAGGCGTGTTCTGTCGCAGTTCGCTTTAGCGAGCAGGTGGCTCCTTCCTTGTCTGCCGTCTGTCCCGATGGTGGCCAAGCGGCTGCGCACAGCCGGGCGTCCCCTCCTGACTCCGCCTTCCGTTGCAGGTATGGTGAAGCCAGCAGTGCCTTCGGGGGCTGCCCCTGGAGGGGTGTTGCCCCAAGGCCCCCCGCCTGCTGGACCCCACCAGCTTGGCCAGAACGGAGCTCAAGTCCAGGGTCACCTTCCCCAGAGGTGAGTGAGGTAGACTCCAGCCCTCTTTTGTCTGTTCTGCTACTTGTCTCTCAAGTCCCTCGTAAACTTATACTTGTTTATTGGTTGAAAGTCCACTCTGGATCCGGCCACATCCTCAAAAGGATCTCCCGGAAAACTGGCCCAGGATACAGAGCGGTTACAGAAAGTCGGGCGGGCGGGGGTGGGGGGAACCAGTCCTAGTGCAGACAAAGGTCTGCAGAAGCGCTGTGTCGGCACCAGAGGCTTCACTGCTGGGTCACGGTCGCCTTCCAGGGTTTCCTATCGATCCCTCATGCCCTGGGTGTCTGCGCCCGAACTCCCCAACACACTCTAAACCCCCGCCTCTCAGTCCCTTCGCGGAACTGAGCCCAGTGCCAGTCGGTGCTTGTGGGGAGTAGTTTAAAGCTTAGATCAGGTGGTGGCCCAGGGAAAGAGTGGATTTGACGCCCAGGGAGGGACTCGCGAGAGCAGGCGGCAGTGCCAACGAGACTGGCGGGAGAGCTGGGCTTGTGCCTGTAATACATTGAGGAAGGGCGGGGGCCGGGGGCAGCCTGGGGAAGCTCAGGTGGCGATGGACGCCGCCCAGAGCCCTGCGGCCCAGGGGGTACTGTCCCGGGGGGAGGGGGCCCGTGTCACACCTTCCCTGCCGGGAACCCCGCTGCCGTTTGTCCCATGAGGCACTGCTATGGGGGGGTCTCTGGAGCCAGCAGAGGCGTGCACATTGGACCTTCCCCCGGGATCTTTCCCAGGCTGCTCGGCTGCACGGTTGGGGGTGTGGGGCAGGAGAACCCCCACTGTGCGTCTGCACCCCGGTGCAGCCAGCCAGTCAGTCACCCAGCCAAGGGACCCTCCGTCCCTGCTGGTCATCGAGTGAGCTCTCCGACAGAGCCTCACCGGGGATGCCGCTTCCCGGCTCCCAAGGGTCTGGAGGCCTCGGCCAGTCAGGAGGCAGCTGGAGGTGAACGCAGGAAACAGGATGAGTCTGTGTAATTCATGTGGGGCAGCGGTTTGAGGAAGGGGCAGAGGGCAGAGGGCAGACCTGGGGCTGCCCCGCTGCCCCTTCTTGGGTGGCCTCAGGGGGAAGCAGAATTACCCAATAAGACTCTTCTGTTGAAGCCGGTAACTGGCCAGACGATGCTGGTGATGCTCCGGGTGTCCAGGCCTCAGTCCCCTGCCTTGTCACACGAGGAAACAGGATGCTCAGTCCAGAGGACGGGGTCGGGACCCAGAGGAAGTCCTTGTGTGAATTGCCCCGCACCTCAGGTGTTTGTCCAGAAGAAATGCAAAACCGGGGCAGCTGCTTTGCGGTTAAGAGCGGGCCTGGGCCGCTGGTGTCAGCGGGATAGGACGGGCCCTTTTGGCTTGTTCTCCTCTGTCAGGTCCTGGAGGGCGGTGAACCTGGGCCCTGCTGGCAGGCAGCCCCCGGTGGGCGTGGGGCTGCCAGAGCAGCACCGGGTCGGCAGGGACAGCGGGTGGGCGCCGGTGTCGGGATGTGCTTGCTGCTCTCGGCTGGGCAGTGGCTGGGCCCTTTCCCGAGAGCCTTGGTTTCCGTCTCACACCGGGACGTGGTCGGTGTGGCAGAGAGTGTAGGGCCGGAGTGCACGTGAAGAGCCACGTGTGACACAGGGAGCCAGGCAGGACTGCGTGGTAGCAGCCACCGGTGCCGTCTCCACGGATGGACACCGTGTCCTCCGGAGCTTCCGTTCCCACTGCCAGGCCACACCGGGACCACTGCCACTGCAGTTCCCGGCCCGGTGCACGGACTCCGCCCCTCCCCACACGTGTCCCTGCTTCCCCTGAGACTGTGAGTGGAGGGCGGAAGTGGGGTGGAATGGGGCGGAAATGAAAAAGTCGGGGCAGGTCTAGGATGCAGGCCGAGCCACCGTGGTCACCAGGGTGCTGCTCCCCGGTGCGTTTGGGCTCACCCTGAGAACGTGGGAGACAGCACAGAACTCAGTCCCCACCAGACGGGTGTGTTGGATGTTACGGGTCACGGACACTCGCTGATGGCGTCCATGCACAAAACCGTGTTGTCATTGAGCCTTCCTGCTCCTCTCCAGGTTCCCAGGGCCTCCGCCCATGAGCAGCGGGGCCCCGGCCTACGCCCCGTATGCACCCACCTCGCCGGCAGCGTACCCGAGCCCCGCGGCCGCCTCGCCCGTCTCCCAGCTGGGCGCACAGCTCCACGCCATGCAAGTCAGCGGCGGTAACTCCCTTTCTGCACGGTCTCTGGCGGCCTGGCCCTGAGCACTGCCGATGGGGAGGGTGCGCTTCCTTTCCGCAGATATAACTCGGGCACGCCATGTCGAAGTTGGCCGTGGGACACTTGTATGTGATTGGTCTGTGTTGTGTCAGGCTCTGATTCAGTTTTCCCTGATCATGCTGTCATTTATTTCAAGGTGATGGAAGGACCCCCAGAATACCTTACGTTCTGTAGTAGAACAACAGAAAACGGAAAATGCTGGTGTCGCAAACGTTAGAACAGTAAACATATTTTGGGCAACACGAGGGCCGTTTTAGTCTCGTGCTGTTCACTGGGGACTAAAATAAGAAGTGGAATCCTCCTCGTTTCACAGAGCATCCGATGCCCATTTAGAATGGGGACCCAGAGGCCACAGGGACAGCTGTGGGAGGGAAACAGGCTCGGGGCGACAGTGACGGCAAAGAGCCGGGGACCCCGGGGGTTGCAGAGGCACCCCCTGCAATCCCAGCAGTCAGCCCTTTGCCTTCATGCAGAGCGTTTCCGTCACTTCAGTGTTTTAGAAACTGTGTCAGTAGGAAACCCCTCAGAGTGTTCTCTCTTTCTCTCTCTCTCTCTCTCTCTCTGGTTCCAAAACCAGCAAATCTCCAACAAAGCGACTCAGTTTCTCATGATCAGCTAAAGGAAAAACAATCTGGCCTCACAGTTGTTTCCAGGATGGCGGGACGCCCTGTGGGTAGCCTACCCTTCTCCCCGGGAATCTCTCCCTGGCTCTGGGGGCCCCTTGCCCAGGACCAGCGCAGGGCTCGGAGGGCTTTCTGAACACGCGCTGCCTGGGTGATGCCCACCTCGGGATGGCGTGTGGTCCATGTGACTTGTACATTGCGTGCCAGATGCAGTTTCTGAACTGATGGCCCATTGTTCACTAACAGTCCACACACCTGAGTTAGAATCTTCCCTGCTCCTTCTCTTGCTGGGATTACTAATGTTGCTTTTACCCTGTAAGAAGTCCCCAGCACAGAATGCCCCAAATAGCATCTATGTCACTCTCAGAATGAAGGCTCCATCCGGTGGCAAAAAGGACGCCCCTGGGTCTGGGCAGGCGCCACCTGCTTTGGTCAGGGGTGTCCCGGCTTCGGGCTTCACAGGGGTCAGAGAGTGGGTGTGGGTGACTGTCTTCTTTCTCGCACAGGTTCGGGCATGGTGCCCCCCAGCCAGGGTCCTCCCCGGCCTCCGCAGCCGTCCATTCTGCAGCCTGGGTCACAAGTGCTCCCGCCGCCACCCACTGCACTGAATGGTCCTGGTGCGGCCCCCCTGCCCCCACCGGGGCACAGGCAGGGCGGGCTCCCTGGGCCCGCTCCTCCCAGTGGCCAGCTCCAGCCCCCACCTCTGCCAGGACAGACCCCGGGCTCTGGATACGGCCTGCAGCAGGGTAAGGCCGGGGCAGGGCTCCGGAACAGCCCGGAGCCCCTGGGGCCACCCTTACTGGCAGATCCCCCTGGTCCCTGTTGCTGGGCGCTGTTGCTGGCTGTTAAGGGGACTTTTTGAGCAGTGTGGCAACGGCACAGGAAGGGAGCGGGGTGGTCTCACGCACCCCCTGCCTGCGGGAAGGGGTGGGACGCAACGGGCCTGGCCGCCCGCGGGATGTTGTCTGGGAGCCCCGCGTCGAGGTTTGGGTTACAGTCGTCCTCCGTGAACCGTTTCCCAAACAGCCAGCTACGGCCCCCAGGTGCCAGGGCCACAGCTCGTGTACCCGGGGGGCTTCCCCTCGGGGCCTGCGCAGATGGCCGGCCCACCCGCACCCCAGAGGAAGCTGGACCCCGACGCTGTGCCCAGCCCAGTGAGTGCCTCCTCGCCCCTCTCCGCGTCCCTCCCGAAGGGCCACTCTGCACCGTGGCTGGCAGACACCGTCCCTGCGGTTGGCGCACCGCGCCCATCACACCGATAGGTTCCCTTCCTTGTGTGTGGGTGGGGGGCGGGCTGATGGGCACACTGGGCTCCCCAGGAAGATTCTTCTTTGATGTTCTGTGAACTTGTCTCATTGATCAGATCCAGGTGATCGAGAATGACCGCGCCACCCGGGGGGGACAAGTGTACGTCACCAGCACCAGAGGCCAGGTCCCTCCGCTGGTCACCACCGACTTCGTGGTCCAAGACCAAGGTATTTACAGTCTCAGCAGTGGCTTTGGTGGAGGTTTTCCGAGTTTGCGCTGTCGTTACGCTCAGCCACCAGCACCTTTCCGTAATGACTTCGCTGACGGGGCCCTTCCACGAGCGGATCCCGTGGATCTGGGTCTGGGCCCACAGAGCACGAGGCAGGACAGGGCTTTGGGGCTCGGCCACGTCACTGTCTGCACGTTCGGCCCGAGTCGGTGCCCGAGCTCTCCAGGCCTCGGTCGGTCCTCCGTACAGTGCTGGCATCCGGCACCCGGGTGCCCTGGGAGGACGGGGTCACACAGCACACAGCGACTGCCCAGCGTCGAGCACCACAGGCAGTGAACTTGTCACCAGCCACTCAGGAACAGAAGGGACTGTCAGCCGAAGTCCAGCGTTTCTGGTGCAGTGCAGCCTGTGCCTGAGCAGAGGGTCCTGTGTCCTCCCTGATGGGGGAGCGTGAGCTCCTGCCCCTGTGTCGCCTTAGGGACCTCACTGGGACCTGCTGGGGCAGCAGGAACGGAGCAGCAGACCGTTCCGGGCCCTGCGACGTCTTTTCAGCAGGTTCTTCAACACTCTGGGCCTGTTTCCCCCCTTTTCAACTCGGGGAGCAGTGGCGGCGCCTCCTTGCTGACTCTGCCCGGGTCTGCTCTCACTCAGTCCGCCTGCCAGGCCCGTGCAGGGCTGGTCTCCCCAGGGAGAGGGCACCCTCCTGTGAATGGCAGGCTCAAGTGCGTCCCGATGGGGTCGGACACGTCACATTCTGAATGTGCCGCCTGGATGGGTCATGTCCTCGGTCCTGTGATGTTGATGTGTGAACCGGCATCTGGTGTCATTTCTGAGTGGTGGAGCCAGACCAATTCTAGTTGGGGGTCCCCCACCCCAAAGTCCATCCTCTAAGCTGTCCTTATAGAGCAGGCAGCAGGAGAGGCAGAGGGGCGTCATGGAGAGCCATGCACACCTACATGCCTCCCCTACCTGCACACCTCCCCCACCTGTACGCCTTGCGCACCTGCACGCCTCCCCCACCTGCATGTCTCACACACCTGCACACCTCGAACACCTGCACGTGAATCCAGGCTCCCTCCTACTGCCCGCTGAGCTTTGCCTCTCCCTTCCCTGTGCCCCTCAGCACCACCCACCCTCAGTGACACCTGAGGACTGACACCTGCCCCGGGTGTCTGCCTGGGGAACCCCGTGCCTCCTGGGGTCTTTACTCCATGGCACCTTCCAGTAAGGCCCCTGTGCAACTCTGAAACCCCCTCCTCGCCCACGTGGGCTTCCCCACAATACCTGTCCCCCTGGTGGCACACACTTTACCCCTGTATTCAGGTCAGTATTTATTGTCACTTCCGCAGGGACTAGTGGACACTCAGTGAACATTTGTTCAGTGATTATGTTCTCTTGATCATAATATATTATAGTTTCTAATCATTTAATTTCAAAATTGATTGTAGGCAAGTTATTCTAGTGACTCAAAGTCTTTTCCACGCCATGGACAGTGTTCTAACACTTATGTGTGCTGTGTCACGTAAAGACACTTCGTCAGGAAGCCTAATGTCTATTAAAAATAGATCAGGGTGTTTAAAATATATTTCTATTACAAGTAGAATTTTCATCTCTAAATTTAATGTCCAAATTTAAGACAAAACCTGGTCAGATGGAACCGTCGTGGAGACAGCGGCCCTTGCTGTGGGGACGTGGGGTCCGACGCCTCGCCTTCCCCCGGCGAGGCCCCGCTGGGAGGCGCGGGAGGCGGGCGGGCTCCACGGTCCTGCACCCGCGCCGCGTCTCTTCCACGGACTCCAACGCCCCTCCCGCCCGCGGGGGGCTCTGTCAGCACCTGCTCGTGGGAAATAGGGCCAAGCACCTCTTCCCTGTTTTATGGCAGAACTGGGTGTGGCGTCGTTCAAGACGTGGCCGTGTGCCTGGGTTAGAGTTGGCACAGCGCGCAGCACTCCTGGTTTTTAAGAAGCCGTGGAGGAAGTTTTACCAATGAGGCAGCGCGCTACCCAGAAGCGCCATTATGGACGTGTAGATGTGAGCGGGCCGACTTCCTGGAGCCCCTTTTAAATGTGTCTCTGAACATTCCAGGCAACGCCAGCCCACGGTACATCCGCTGCACCGCATACTGCTTCCCCAGCACGTCGGACATGGCCAAGCAGGCCCAGGTCCCCTTGGCCGCGGTCATCATGCCCTTTGCCACGGTCCCTCCGAACGAGGTAAGGGGGGCAGACAGAGCAGTTCTGTGACTTGCCAGTTCTGCAACTCCACTTGCGGCGGTATTTCCTCATACGTTATTTTGTGTTGTGAACAGAAATGGGGTATATGTCATGCAAAAATGTGCAGTCACCCCATTTGTTAGGGACCCAAACTCTGCCAAGCCGTGTGTTTCGGCGTCCTCACCCTCTGGGAGGCCCCACGCCCTCATTCAGGCCCCGTGTCTCGGTGTCCTGCTGAGGGCAGGAGCAGAGCCCAGGACCCCTGGTCTCACTGCATCTGCTGCGAGACCCCGGGGCCCGATGCCCAGACTCCGGCATCGGGTCAGCAGAATTGGGAAGCACAGGGCAGTGCGTCTGAGCGTCCAGATTGGAAAGGACGCCCAGCCTGTGGTGGGGTGGGGGCCGGACGGAGTGGTGGGCATTTGACATTCCTGAAGCGAGGGTGCGGTTGGTGGGTACTGGGGTTGGGACACTCCCCTGCCCTCTGCCCTTGTTCCTGTGGGTGACGGGTGCCCTCTGCTCCCAGAGACACAGGCACCAGAGGGTAGCTGGTCGGCAGGCGAGATCAGCTTCACCGTGGCCGTGGCTCTGACCCCCCACTGAGTGGCCCCCGAGGGAGGTTCGCCCCGGGGTTTCTAGTGTGCGCAGAAGGCTGCAGCCACAGGTTCTCTCTGCGATGTCAAGCCCCACTTGGCTGCAGTGGGGCTTCATCCCTGGAGGCCGCTGGGCGGTGCGCACCTCGCAGCCCCCGAGCAAGAGGCGGGGCGTCCGGGATGGATCCGTGCCCGCCTTGGGGGGCACACCAGCCGAGGCGGGGGGACGGTGGGGTGGGGACAGGTGGAATAGCTGTTTGTCTCTTGATGAAGAAAGAGGAGAGAGATGCGGACAGCGGCTTTCACCCACCGTGAGACGTCCACGTGCTCTCCTGTGGGTGTGGGAGAACAGGGGCCGCCACTCGTCTCTGGGAGTCGCATGGACAGCGGCGGGGGGGGGGGTGCGTGCGCCATCCCCAGAAGCCACGCCTCCACGCAGAGGCGAGTGGGGCGTTCTGCATCCTCTCTCGCAGGAAGGCCCACAAACTCCCCCACCCACAAAATCACTGTGGCCAGTGAGGTGGGGGGGACCAACAGGCTATGACAGGGGTCCAAGCTGCATGTGACGTGTGCGCGTCTTCCATGAGAAGGTGCCGACAAGGGCCAGTTATTGCGAGCATTCTAAGCAGAAAAATCGGAAAAGCAGAAAATCAGAAAGACTTTCCAGTGAGCACCTATATACCTGCCACGCAGGTCCTGCCGCTGACACTTAACGCGCTTGTTTGGTCGCAGATTGGTCCATCCGTCCCTCTGTCCATCCCTCTCAGTGAGTCTCAGAGTAACCGCAGACAGTGCAGTGGGTGCCCGTACACCAGAGTTCGACCTTTGCTTACAGACTGCTCTTCCTCTTGAGGCGGAACCCATGTGCAAGGGAGCACACCCGCCTCCAGCAAACGCTTCGCTGGGTCTGGACAGGGGCTGCCCCAGCCCCTGGGAGGGTGTGGGCTGTGGCCGCCCCCTCAGGCCTTTCCCAGCCAGCCTCCCGGCCCTGCCCACCCCACCACGGGCTGGTTTGGCGTGAGTAGACCCCGAGAGCGGGCACTGGCTGCCTGAGTCCCACCCCCTCCACACGGCGTGGGAGGCAGCCGTGTAGTGCCGCACAGGCAGGCATCTGTCCCTCTGTCCCCGTGGGCTGGTGCTTCGTTCCCTGGCCACACGGGTTTGTCTGCTCTTTCCCCACGGCCTTCGGGGCTGCTCCTAGTGGGGGCCCCTGCGGAGGCAGCTTCTGTGGACGTTCCCGTGGGAGCCTGTGCGGTCACGCATCCATCTCTCTGGACCAGTGCCTGTGTGTTCGCTGCTGGCTGGTGGGTACACACTCACCTGGTTCTAGCACTTTCTGAGTGGCCACTGCCGTGGTCCAGCCACAGCGGGGTCCAGAGATCCCAAAAGTGGGTAAGGCATCGGCAGTGGGTAACAGATGACATCACGCCTCAAAGGACAGTGAAGCTCTGTTCCGTTTATTGCAAGTACAGGCAGGTTTTTATATTTTCATTTTAGGTAGTGATTAATATTTGCAGGTGTATAGTATGTTCAGTTAAGCAGAAAAAATCAATACAAAGGTAACCAGGAAAAGTACAAGAAATTCCATAGTTTGTTATGTTAAACAGAAGTTGTTTTGACTAGAAGAACCATTAATCAGACTATTTGAAATAGCTCTATGGACAGAGTTTGAATGTCTTATTGTTTATTAAAGGTCTTAGAATTTGACATGGGGCAAAAGATACACTAGACCGAGCGGAGGTTAGGAAATTTATTATAAGGCCTTTGTGATGTCTAACTTAACTATCTATTTTCTCTGTCTAAATGTTTTCTCTGTGTACTATAAACTCTGACTCTTTAGTAACTGTTTCTACGTGTTTAGTTTGTAATAACTAGCCAGCTTTTTTTTTATTTCTATGCCTGTCTAATTGATATATATTCTTATTCAAGGTAAAGGGGGGCTGCTACTCCAACAACTTTTAGATATTCAGGGGCTATTTCATTAGAGGGGATTAACTTGGGGGAGCCTCCGCTCTGGGTAACTCTGGCTCCCTGCTGCCTAATATTAACTTGTTCTGCATCTGCTTAACTGGGTCAGGGAAGGAAATATCCTTCCCCTTGGACTCACTGGACATGGTGGGCCTTTCCTCCTCTGGGCCCCCAGAGAGGGTATTATTTTGGGGAAAGGCCAAGGTAGCATTGTTCTCAGTCTGACCTAGTTGCTGATCAGCTCTGAGAATGGCCATCATTTTTAGGAGATTCCAAATTATCAGAAAAGTAAATGTCAGAACACCAGGAGTCAGCACGAACAGAATCAACACCATATATCCACTTATGCCACGTCCGCCTGGCCGGAACACGCTTCTGTGAAGGCGCAGTCCCCACGCCGTGACTTTGCCAGACGACATGGTCAGCGTTGGACGTGGCAGGCCGCACCGTTTACAGTCCCAGCAGCATTTCGGTTTGTTCTCCTCGACCATAAGTGACTGGCTCGTTTTCATGGGTAGTAAACTTTCAGTACTTTATTTCTCATCCCACTAATGTTGCCATCATCACTGCAGTTTAGAAAGACAGGCCCTGAAAGAGCCCCTCGTGCGGCATCAGCAGAAGGATGCGTCCAGTGCGTCCCCTCTGTTGTCCCACAGAGCCTTGCTCAGCCCGTCCTCACAGCAGCGCTGGCCCCTGAGAATGGGCGGCCGCCAGCCCGAGAGCTGCCCCGGAGCTTCGCTTTGAGACCCACGCTCTCGGGTCCGTGTATCCGTGTGCAAGTGTGTCACGTTCCTGACCTTAAATTTTAACCTTTTGCCTGTGTTTACGTGCCTCATAGCTGTTTGCGAAACACTTGGTGTACGCAGTTGCCCAGCACGTCAGCACCTTCGTCCTAAGTGCGGTTTTGTTTCTGATGCTGTGTTTCCAGGTCTGAGGTGGAAATGGCGTAGGTTTCCGGTGCAGAGCACTGAGGACTATTCTTAATTTAGCTTCACATTGTCTTTAAAACAGGAAACCCTTACATGTTGGACACTTGCACACATCTCATCATACCTGAACTTAGGTAATACCACCTACAAACCAGGCGGCAGAAGCTTTAACCCTCTGTGACTAGACTTGGGAATGTCCGGGCACGTATTTGTAGATTAAGACTAGACCTCAGAGCCAAAGTCGTCTCCTTCCGTGTTGAGTCAGTTCAGGACAGGTAAACTCTCACCTGAGACTTCACGTGTCAGTGGGTCTACAACCCCTGGCGCACTCTCTGCAGGAACAAACAGAACTCAGGGGCGGGCACAGGAGACAGACTTGCCTTCTGGGATGTCGGGAAGTCTGCAAGCGCAGGGGCAGCCTGTCTGGGGAGCTGAGGGTTAGGGAAGTTACTGCCTTACGACTTGCAGAACAAAGACACCTGCTGCCCTTGTGAAATGCTATGCAAGTCCTTTTTCTTTCTATAGGGTCAGTGGCTGTGAGGACCAAGTTCTCAGAAAGAGCAGGGAAGGGCCATGGGGACTGACAGGCAGGGGGAGCACAGAGTGAGGCTGTGGGAGGGCTGACCTAGCTCGACCCCTGTGTCGGGGGGCCCAGCACAGGTCAGCCCGTGACTCTTTGGCCAAGTTCTGGCCAAGTCCACACCACTGTTCAAGGTGTCAGGCGCACGGCCCTGCCGCATGGCCATGTCCTCCTGTGTCACTCACCCTCTTCTTGGGGTGAGGGCAGCGGGTGCCACAGGCGTTGCAGGTTTTGCAGGGAGGAAGGCAGCTGGCAGCAACAGCCCCATCCAGGTTCTGTCTCTGGGAGGCCGTGCGGGAGCACGCTCGGCTTTGATCTGCTTGGCCCATGACGCAGCCTTCCTTTGTCCTGCCTAAGTGGACCTCAGGCTCCTGCAAGTCTGTGGCCGTCTCCAGGGGTCCGTCGTAGCCTCTTTGCTCAGTGGCTTTGACTTCAGGCTGCTGCACAGCCCCCTGAAGGCCCAGGGCCTTTGGACTTGGGTGGGGGCTGGGCCGGCATAGACAGAGGTTGGTGGAGTGAGTGCCCTCGCTCGCCAGGGTCAGGCAGCCACTGAGTGGGCAAAGAGAGACCAAACACAGAGCTCGGGTGATTTCTAGGTCATTTGAGTCTCTGAGCTGATCTCTCTGGTGCAGGAAGTTTGGATTGTCAGCTTCCTCGGCAGTGGTGGGGTCTGTGCATAAACAGTCGTTCATGGCGTAAAGGGCGTTTTCCGTTTGGCTGTTTTGTCTCATTCTTCTAAAGGACTGCAGGCTCGCAACCTCGTTCACTGCCCTGGCTCTGTGGACAGAGAAAACAGCCCTCTTGGAGCTCAGAGGTTCTGCCTCACACTAGTGAGAGGGGCCCCATTTCACCGTAACGAGCAGAACAGCCAAACAAGGACGGAGTTTTGATCCTATACAGATATTTCAGAAAACGATAAAAATCAACTACTTTCTCCAAAGCATGATAGTAACCAAAAGGTGGAACCCTTGTTGGGGGTCAGGAAAGGCCTCTGGCCAGGTCCTCATGGTGCCTGGACCATGACCTCGGGCCGCCGTGGCCAAGAGGGAACATCCCGGCTCTGACGTGCGTCCCCTGGAAGTAATCGAGCCTGAGGTCTGCCTGGCTCTTCTCTCTGCACCGGGCCCTCCACGTGCGCGACCAAGCGCTGACCACAGGTCCTACGCGCAGTCGATGTGCAGCCCAGCACTCTGTTCATGGGACACTGGTCACAGGAGGAACCTCAGGGGTGCGGTTCCCTCAAGGGGCACAGGGGAGACAGCGAGACAGTGCATTTTTCACATGAAGTTCCAATTGAGCCTCAGTGACCAGTTTGCTCTGAAACGAAACTGATTGCTGCGTAACATCTTGTCCTTTAAAGAACTTGAAGGCTGACGATTAAACTATTTTTAAATTAAAGCTTCGAGAGCCTGAATTTGTTTTTTAATATGTGCATTATAATCTTAAATTGTCTGCTTTAATGCAGTATTTTTAAAAGTACTAACATAAAAGCTTGGAGAAATACAATGCATATATACTTATATAGAAGTAGAACTACGAGTGTTGCATTTAAAAGACTTCCCTGTGTGAAGTTGCCCTGAAAGGGAACCGCATCCCATGAGGCTTTTGGTCACTGTTTGAATGTGCTGCGGAGGCGCCATGACGAAGTCCAGCAGCTGGAGGCCAGTGTCATCCCCTTTTGGAACCGTGCCAACTGCAGGCAGATGCGGGGGGCCATCCCATCCATCAGGGCAGAGGTCAGTGGCATCTGTGCTGAGTTACAGCTCGGGAGCTCCATGCACTGAGCCTCCTTTCCCAGCCACAAGTTTCTTCGTGTAAATCTCAGTCGTTGCCCTACACGCAGAAACAGGAATGAAACGTCACCACGCTGCATTGACCCGATGGCTGCCCTCGCCATCGTCTTCGCCATTCTCGTGACCGTGGGCTGCACAGGTTAAAGTCCTCCGTGGGCGTCTTGATTTAGCCCAGCAGTCGTTGACTTCGAGTGTCTGCTGCGGGCACAGGAGAGAATTTGCCCGGAGTGTGTATGTTCAGTGGGCTGCTGAAGGACTCTCTCGGTGACGCGGGCAGCTGTGGGACTTGTACGCGGGGCAGGCAGCTGAGGTAGGCGCCGCGGTGGATGCGTGTATGTGAGTGGAAAGAACTAGCCACTCATTCACCTTTTAAAAAAGAGATGAGGCGTCTGTGCTTTGGTGCTATGTCACTGGTTCCTGTTTTTGTTGTTCGGAGAAGTGCCCACCACTATGGAAACGTTGTGTAGCTTTTGTGTTTTCGGAAGGTCTTCACGGGCATTGGCTGGAATGGTTTCTCCTGAGGCCTCCGCACACCGCTCACCTCTTTCACCTGGTTACCTGCTGTTCGGCCTTCAGATTGCAGGCCAGAGTCACGGTCTCAGGGGGGCTTGGCCGGACGCCCCACGTGACCCCCTGTAGCTCCCCGATGCCATGTGTCGCAGTCGGCAGCATTGTGTTTGCTTGGTCGCGTCTTCCTTCTCCCCCCGGGCTCCGTGAGGGTGGGGACATCGGTTGCAGCCCCAAGGCCTAAAGGAGTTCCTGGACCATTTTGGGGCTCGATAAACATGTTATACTTTCACTGCATAATACCATTTATATCTGGAAGTAAACTGGAATTTCGAGGACCAGTAACTCGATGAGATTCTCACCATAGGGGTCTGTGTGCGAACATTTATTGAGCGTCCGTTCTGTGCGGACGCCATGTTCGACCCTGGGTGGGTCCGGCTGCCGTCCTGGCCCCTCTGTAGCTGGGCCTGCACTGCCGAGTCCTCTGTGCAGCACCTGACATTTGTTTGGATCTCCCTCTTGTATGTCAAAGAAAATATTTTCATTTCCTACACACGTGTGCTTATGAAAAATGGCCATCTGGGGACTCTGCCAGACAAACAGCCGTGCCGACCAGGGTGGCAGTTGCTCGGGAGATTCCTGACCAGTCAGACTCTGTACACATGTGGCCCGGGTTTCACTTTTGTTCCCCCCTCCAACGTGCGTTTCTCCCCACACCCCACACTGGGGGTGTAAAGCTGTGTGCGTGCTCTGAGGGAGGAAGCGGGAAGACGTGGGGGACCTACATGTACAAAAGGTCAAGGTCTCTCAGAGAGTAAGTAGTCACGGGCTTTCTGGAACAGTGTTGCTGCGAGTCCAGGGGAGCAGGGGAGGCGTTGCCACAGACTCAGGGCACGTGGGCACCGGGGCTCGTCCACCGCAGTCCCACCTGTCACCCCCCCACCCCCAGTCGCTCTGTCTCGTTGGCCAGCCGGAGTCCCTCAGAGACCCAGACGCAGGAACGAGCCTTCATTCTCTTTTGTCCTGGGGGCTTAAAAAGTTTCTGAAAAACTCAGATCTGATTACTTCAGACATAAAATTGTGTTTTCATTTCCCTTTTCTTAAAGGAAGAGGAAGAAAATGTATAATAGCTCATATGTGTCAATTTTTATTTTTTGATAAATTAAGAAGTCATCTTTCTTTTTTTTCTCGCTGATTATTGACATATATTCGTATATAATTTCTCCAGGTGCTTTTGAGTCTGTCACACATTTTTTTCTAAATTAAATTTTTTTCCTCAACTTTTTAAAACCCTATTTTCAAGTCTCTCCTCCAAATGGCTTTTGGCTATTTTCCCAAATCAAATTAAGTCACAAAAGATGGCTTTCTGCATTTCCTGGAGAGGCCGGCCAGTGCTGGGTGCCCCTGCCCCACCCTGGGGCGGTGACCCAGCTGCGGCTTCCTGGTTGGCCTGTGGGAGGCGGGGCCCTGTGGGGCTCCGCCCCCGACTCTGGAACCCAGTGGTACAAACAGCCTCAGTGCCTGCTCTGGACAGGGAGATGGTGATGTGGCTTCTCTGTCACACTTATTTACAGAATCAGTTTCGTCACCGAGCAGTCACACCCAGACTCGGGAGTCTTCGAGCTTGTCCCCCACGCCCTCGCCCTGGTGACCACATCTTGCTGCGTGGCGGCTGCGTGGCGTGACAGTTCGTAAGCAGTGTCCTTTCTACAAGGACTGTCAGTGCGTGTGTTCCGTCGCTTTCCAACAAGGACTTAACCCACAGACACGTACAGCTCACTCCGCAGGTGCCGAGACCTGCCCACGAACCCTCCGCGCCCCTCCTGCAGCCACCCAGCGGGGGCGTGCTCTCTGCCAGGGCGCCCCAGAGGCTCTCGTTGTGCGCGTGCCCGAAACTGCGGAGCCTCCAGGGAGCGGCCCAGCCCCGGCACGCCGGCCTTGGCTCGTGACTCATTTGTTGATCATTTCATAAGCTGGGGCGTCCCTCAGGACTGCCGATGGGGTGGCGGCATCCCCGGCCCTGCCCCGCCCCCCACACTGGGAGCTGAGGGTCCCGACCTTCCCTCCCACGGTGGAGGGCCCCAGCTGGGTTTGCCGCAACGCACCTCCGGAGCATTCCCAGGGGAGGGTCCGCTGCAGTTGTTTGTACACGTTCGGGGTGAACTTGGCATATCAGGGCTGGTTGCACCCAGACCTACCCTCGGTGACAGAAGAACTGGCCGACAGCCTCCCGTGGGAACGTGCCTCTGTCCTTTCCTCCCTCCTTCCTTCATGTTTCCTCCCGACTTCCCGATTTCAGGGTCTCCCTTCTTTCCTCCCTCTTCCTCTTCCTCTTCCTGTCACTCATCCCAGAAATACCTGTGGGGGTCAGCGCTGAGCCTGAGGCCTGCCCGTGCTGTTTGGGAGCGAGTATTTGTGGTTAGAGATTTCGTTGGCAAGTGAAACTAATACTTAAACATCTTCTGAGTTCATTTTTTAAAGTTTTATGAATTGAATAAAATACAGGAGATGATGCAACAAACAAATTCTAAAAACCCCTCATGGTGTTTGTAAAATACATGTTAGAAATGACTAACCTGTAATAAGATTTCGGGACATTGTCAGATGGAGCATTTTCCCCAAAGACGTCATTTTAGTTCAGTGAAGTGAGGTCTTTGAACCGTCCTGCCTTTGCTGTTACTGGGCAGTGAGCCACTGATTTGAGGAGAGAGAGAGACAGGGCCCTGGCCCATCGGGCCCGCCCGCCCTGCCTGGCTAGCAGGGCTCTGGGACGCCACCCCCACTCCCCGGGGGCCCGGTCACCTTGCCCCTCCTCCTCCCGGACTGAAACGGTCTGGCTCTCTGTAAGCAGAAATGTGGGCTCGATCACCGCCCGCCTCTCTCCTGAAAGGAGCCGTGTCAACTAGATACAGTTACCAGAATCAAGAGGCTGACAGCGAGGTGAAGAGAGAGAAATGGGACATCACCTCTCAAGTTCCACAGACACACAAAGCAGCAAGAAGTTCATTTCCCGGACATAGGAAAACACACAGTTTCAGTTAGTAGCGGCCAACCCCAGACCTCCTTGAGAAGTGTCCGTGTGTTCTTAGAGTGGACCCTGGTGCCGAGGGTTTGATGGCCCGGCCTGTGTCCTTCTAGAGGGCGGAGCGCGACTTCCGAAGGCATCGGGAAGAGGCCCCTCCAGGCCGCACCTGTCGTTTCAAAGGGTCGGGCAAGGCCGTCCCGCCGGGCAGAAGCTGCGTGTGCTGTGCGAGCCAGTGGCCTCCCCCTCACGGCCCAGCAGGCGGGTGGAGGTCGCCAAGGGAAAGCTGAGAGTGGACACGTGCCCCCCACGCCCCTCGCCTTTCTGCGGAGCCGACTCTCCCTTCCCTTGGGCTCCTGGGCCTCGTCCCCTGGCAGCCGGCGGCTCGTCTGCCACGTGCCTCGCAGTCAGATCGTTCCCGCTTTTCAGGGTGGCCAGGCTTGTGTGGGTGTCCCCGATTAATCCAGGCCCCTCTTTGGCCCGCCCCGGGGGCTGATCTGTGGGGGGGCTGCTGGCCAGGGCCAACGAAGATCTGGCCCAGGTGCCGCCTCTGCTGGACAGCAGCCCTGGGGGAGTAGGACCCGCCACTGCAGGGCCAGGGCCGGCTTCGCTGGGCTCCTTGCTGCTGTCTGATCCGATTTACGGGCCAGGCGGCGCGAACGCTTCCCTCCCGAGAGAGACCGCCTGCCCTTCGGGACCCAGCACACAGGACACTGGGTGGATGGGGACCAGGGTGGGCGCGGCTGTCCTGGAGACCGCTGCTGGAGCAGGCGAGAGAGGAGGGGAAGGCAAGCGAAGTGCACAGTGGAAATGCAGACTTAGTCGACAGGGTGCTTGGGGGTCACCTGCTGCCCTGTGGGGCCACCTCTCCCCAGACGAGGACTGCGCCCCCTACAGACAGTGGGGGGAAAGCGGCAGAGGGCTAGAAACTTAACTTTCTTGGCTATTATTTGTCTTGAGTAAATTTGCCACATCCTGTAATTTCTATACAATTTATCCTTAAGACAACCTGTATTTCATGTTGTTTAATCTCATTTTGTTTTACCCAGACTATTTTTTAACCATGATTGAGTTTTTTTCCTGAAAAACATAGGTTTCTTAATTTTGTGATGGCAATAGAAGGCCTAAGTTCTAAATAGCTCTTAACGAAATGCTGTCAGAGTCACACAAAATGAACTTTGCGATTATCCTGCGCCTGTCACCCCTGGGGAGATGGGTGGTTTTGATTTGTAGCTGCACAGCGCCCCCTCGTGGGTGTGTGTTCCAGCGTCAAATCTTGAGCTGCCTTAGTTACTTATCACTTGTCTGAAATGCAGACTTGGTGGAGACACTTGTGCGTTCAGACTTTTGTGAGGTCTGTTGTTGCCCAAACGAAAATGCAGGGGCTACACACTTGGTAACTCGCCTCCATGTGGGGTCTGTGTGGGCCGTGCCCCGTGGCACTGAATGTCATTTTGCTCTGGAAATCCCGTCTCTTTTCTCCTGGCGCTCCAAGCTAAAGAGACTGTGCTGCTGCCCTTTCCCTAGCTCTTCTCTGCACCTGCTCACTGCCTCTGGTTGCGGCTTTGCCTGCGGGCTGGGTTCCGGTCTCCGCATGGGGAGGCTGCGGGGCAGAGTGGCAGGCGGACTTGGGAAACCTTATCCGGGGCCTTAGTAGTCCCGGCAGCTGCTGCCTGACACAGCCAGTCTTCTCTCTCACATGGAAAAATAGCCAAAAGCGTCCTGTTCTCGTTCGGTTTTAAATCACACATTCCATTGTCACACTGAACCCATTTCTCGGTGAATTACATTCTGGCCTGTGGTCCCAAATTGACCATGATGTTATTGTACATGCACAAGAAGAGAGACGGTCTATTCAATTAGAGCACTGTCATTAAAATTGATACCGACATAGATCTGGCCCAGCCCTGGTCAGTCGAGCCCGAGATCAGACACGGCAGCCCTCCCGCACCTTTGCTCAGCCCCCTGTCCGTCCCCGCAGACCCAGGGCCTTGGGGGGGGGAGGGGCTGAGCCCGGATCTCCACTTTGCCCCTCCCCACATTTCAGGGAAGAACAGGAAAGAAGGGGCTGGCAGGAAAGTATTAGAGGAGGAAAGATTTAAACACATTCATACACAAAGTTATTAAATCCGTAAATATTTCTGAAGAAAATATGGTGTAACATCTTTGGGGGGTGATTTTTATGATGTGTAGTTTTCTGCTAGACCCAGTGTGCACTAAAGTTGAACTCAGGTAAGCGGGGAGAAGGCTGTGTGTGCGTCACACAGGCTGCCACGCAGCAGATGCGTTGGCACCCAGAGAGGACAGAGGACACGCCTGGACAAGACGGCATCACATTACCCTTGTCCTGTGGCCCGCAAGAGAACGTAAATGCAAAAGGCTCTTAACAGTCTTTGCTGTCACCTCGGTTGGCACCTATCTTTCACTCTGGTTCCAGAGAGCGAACACAAAAACATGAGTGTGCGGACAGCCTGGCAGTGCGCTGGGCCGCAGGCCGTGCCTGGACTCTCAGTGTCCAAAGAGATATCAGAAGAGATAAAGGGGACGTCCGATCTGCCCCTGGATTCCTCCAGGCTAGAACTGGGGAGGGGCAGGCCGAGGCCGTGGGGACTGATTCTGAATTTATAAAAAGCTCTGCCCTTGATTCCTTCGTGTATTATCCTAGCCTTGTCCCCGCCACCCGCCGCCCCTGCTCTGAGGCCTGAGGACACCAGAGAGCAGTCTGCTCTGCTGACTTCTGTCTCCTTAAAGAAAAAGTTAGTGTGTGCACGGGAGCCTGTACGTCTGAAGCTTTTCCGGAGATGTGATCCTGAGGGAGGTTTCCACAGCATCTTTGTGGCCCCGCCAGGGAGGCTGGAGGAGTTGAGGAGGAGGAGGCGGCGTCCGGGGAGAGGGAGTGGAAGGTGCGCAGTGGCTTCACTCTTGTCGATGAGAAAGAAGCAGTGGGAGTGTTTGTTTTGGGGTCTGGCAAAGCAGGAGCAGCCACAGAGAGAGGAGGGCTCTGTGAAGCGTTTTGTCGTGGGCCAAAGTAGTAGAATGGACCCATGGCCTCCTGCCCGGGACGGTGGGCGTGGTTGCCCGCTCTCCCCAAAGCGCATTCTTCTGAAGCACGGGGCGTGCTGGGCCGGGCAGTCCATGCGGCACTCCCACGGTGCACCCTGGCAGCCTGGCACTTTCCAAATCAGATCAGATCCCCCACTGTGTTCGCGGTCAGCGAGCAAACGCAGCGAGGTCACGGTACAAGGTGCTGAGGATGCTTTTGATGGAAGTGTTGCTTGTATTCGTACCAGCCTGTTCCTTCTGCTTTGTCTTCAAGTAGATACTCACACCCACCCACATGTAAACACATGCGTGTCTGTGAGCACTTGTAACAGGCATCCCCTGACATGTGTGTTCATCAGGACATGGCCGCACATTCACAGGCTGTCGGGGGTCCTCTTCTCTCTCCTGGCGACACACGGGGCTGAGGGCTCCTGGCCCAGGTGTGCCAACGGCAGCCAGTCCACGGCTTGTGGAAGCCCCTGGCGCCTGCGAGCTCACTGGACTTGCTTCTCGTAGGCTCCCCTGTACCTGGTGAACCACGGAGAGGCCGGACCAGTCCGATGCAACCGGTGCAAGGCGTACATGTGCCCCTTCATGCAGTTCATCGAGGGAGGGCGGCGGTACCAGTGCGGCTTCTGCAGCTGCGTGAACGACGGTGAGTCTGCTGTGGGAAACGTGCTCCCTCCGCACGGAGCACGTGTTCAGGCTCCTGGTGAGGCCAAAGCTCAGCCTGACTCCCCACCCTAGGCTGCCTTCCAGACCAGCTCCGGGCTGGGTGGGTGGTTTCTTTGCAGGGAAATGGCATTTCATCTGCGTTTGCAGACGACAAACTGGCGAGAGTTTTCTCCTTCCTCACTCCTCTCCTTTATTCTCGAATGTGAGCTCATCTGCGTTTAGGAAAAGTTAAGTTATAATGGAGGATGTTAACGTGGGTGCAGATTTCCCAAATTTCGGCTGTGCTAAGCTCAGAACACTGGCACTGTCGCCCTGCATCTCTCCAGTGTCCACATCGTAAAGACGCTTTGTCATTTGTAACTTGTAGAAAGGTCGAAGGGTTTTTTCTTTTTTTTAGAAAGCCCTCATTCATTCCAAGATAGGCTTTTTAAATAGTGGGAGTTGAGAATACACAACATTCCAGCCTGGAAATACCCGTTTCCCTGAGACTAAGCCCGTTCCTCCCGGAGCGGACGTGGAGAACCCACCACACTGTGCTGCGCCAACAGAGCCCCCCTCTCCCCTTCTGTCTCGTCAGTCCCGCCCTCCTACTTCCAACACCTGGACCACGTGGGCAGGCGGCTGGACCACTATGAGAAGCCGGAGCTGTCTCTGGGCTCCTACGAGTACGTGGCCACTCGGGACTACTGCAGGGTGAGTGGCCGGGGGCCAGGGAGTCGCCTTCACCCGTGAGGAACTGCTCTGCATGCGCTCACCAAGCCTGTGGGCGGGGCCAGGGGTGTAGACATGCCCCCAACTTGGCCAGGCCTTCTGGAGAGGGCTGGTAACACGGGGAAACAGTGAAGCCACTCACGACAGGGCTCATTTTATTTTTAAAGAAAGATTTTATTTATTTATTTTTAGAGAGAGGGGAAGGGAAGGAGGAAGAGAGGGAGGGAAACATCAATGTGTGGTTGCCTCTCCTGCACCCCCTACTGGGGACCTGACCCACAACCCAGGCATGAGCCCTGACTGGGAATTGAACCAGTGACCCTTTGGGTCACAGGCTGGGCCTCAACCCACTGAGCCACACCAGCCAGGGCTGCAGTGGCCATTTTTGACAGGTAGTCCTGGAAATGGAAAATAGCGATGTGACTTCCATGTCCCTCCCATCTAGAACGTGCTGGGCTCTTAATGCTGCCTCTGCCTGGTCAGTCCTCTCCTTAGCTCAGAAAAATGTCACCGTAAAGCCAAAGCTTGGCCAGCGTTGTCAGCAGGACAGTGATTGCCCCTGGGCCTCCTTGCTCTGCTGTCACCATGTGAGCCAGGCTCTCGGAGTCCCCGGGAGACTCTCAGCAGCCACGGGCTCCCCCCACTACCCGACTCTGGAGTGTTAAATTCGGTGGTTAAGTCTCCTTCTAAGGCCACCGACTCTCGGGCTCCAGACTGCCTCCTCGGCTCTGTCTTCATTTGTGGCAAACTCTGGTGCTTGCTGGGGCCCTCCTCTCCTCCCTCATGGGCTCCGTGATTCCGGGGAAGGTTGCCCTGTCTGGCAGCCCCCAGGGCCTGGCCAGGTTTCACCGGCTGTGAGCGCGCATGCGCTAGGCTGCCTCTGACGTCATGACGTTACACGTCCTCACAGCCGCTGCCTAGGAATCTGTTTTCTTGTAGCCCTTGGCTCACAGTCCCATTTTAGCAGCTGCCCCCCCCTCCCGGGACCGTAAATATTACTCGTCTCCCCTCGCTGTGGGTTCTGATACGCGTGGGGACAGGCAGCTTGCCCCAGCTCCCTGGTGGCCTCGGGCGCAGAGTCCGCCCAGGGCGGGCAGTGATCGGGCCGGGAACGGAGGAGCGGATTCATTCGTAGGCGGTGGCTGCTCCCCTTCGCCAGCGTCCTAGTAGCGGCCACACGGTCGCAGGTGCCCTGCAGGACTTGAAAGCACCTCATGGATCTGACGGGGTCTCCTCGGGCATCCATCGCTCAGATTCCAGCCCCCGCGTGTGCACCAGGGGTGGCCGTGACGCCGCCGCCACCGCGGACTCAGATCCTTACCGCGCTCCGGAGACTGCGCGGCCTGGTGCCGGGCTTCTGTCCTGGGCGTCTGCGGGCGGAGCGCTCCGTGCACCGAGGGCGGGTTACAGGGAACATCTTTTCTGGTGCTCGGATATGCACGTTTTTCACTTAATATGGCTTTTTGCATTTATTTTAGTGTTTTCCATGGTTTTTTTTTTTTTTTTGCTATATTACATGCAACCAGTTTCTAAAGGCTAATGCTTTATTAGTGTAAAATATAACATTTGAACATAGCTTAGGAAACATAATAACTCTTTGGTACAAAAACGTTATTATGTTTCAGGGAAAAAACGGCTCCTGAAGTCCCAGCCACTTTGGGACAGCTTCTTTGTTCCTTGTGCTTTGGACTGAAAGCAGCTGATTAGGCAGAACGTAAATGTTCTAATTAAATGTGATCAGTCCCTTGTAACTGGGGTGGAAAATGAGCTCACTGGTCTTTGGAACTGGAGCGTAGATCCAGCTGTGTTCTGAGTTGCCAGTTCTCTGCCAAAAAGCCACATTATCCTGATTTTATGCTTTTCTTAGTAGAGACCCAGGCAAAGAGTCAGATAAATTTCTGGGAACAAAAGTCTCAGCATCTTAGACTCTGTGACCTGGAAGTGCCCCAGACGTCCAGTTGATGGGAAATTCTAACCAGCAGGCAAGGAACCAAGTAAAAACTGTACATTTTGAAGAGTTTTTTTGTAAGCTTATTCTTTCTTTTATTACCCCAAGTGAGGTTCATAATAAAAGATGCTGTGTCTTCAAATTTAGTTTGAAAATGTAAAACATAATAATGAGTCGCCTTAGAGATTTGGATGATGAAGAAGATCTTATTTTATTTACACGTGTTTTTAACACTGTACGAACTGCAAAATCACATTTCCCCCAGCTCATTTTAGTTTATCTTAATACCAGTTTTAGATATCGAAGGGACCATCAGTATCTAAATGTTCTACCAGGGTGCCAGATGCCAGCACTGTACGGGGGACCGACCGAGGCCTGGAGAGCTCGGGCACCGACTCGGATTGAACGTCCAGACAGTGACGTGGCCGAGCCCCAAAGCCCCACCCTGCATTGGTGCTCTGTGTGTGTGTAGGCACAGATCCACAGAATCACCATGAAGTCCCCTAGGGGGAGAAAAGAGAAAGCCACTCTGTCACATAACTAAGTTTTTCACATATAAGTTTACGGAATATATTTATTTGCATATAAAGATGCCTAAAATGAAAACTCATTCTGAACCAGCCTTTTATTTCTCCCGTGAGTTTTACTTAACCTTGACGTTGCCTTGGACGCCTCACTCGTCCCAGGCCCTGCTCTGTGCAGTGAGAGAGACTGGAATTAGCAAGGCCAGGGGCCTGCTGCAAGGTGCTGGTCACCTGGAGACCCGGCTGAAAGCTCCGAGCTGTGACGTCAGCCCCGGGCAGGGGCTGTCCGTGGGGCAGGCGCGGAGTAGTCGGAGAGCCCTGGAAAGGAGCCATGCAGTGGCTCCCAGTTTGGGGGACCAGAGAAGGACTCAGAGGGGTGCCTCTGGAGCTGGTCAGTGGGCCCTGAGGACATGTGAGGCCTGGACAGTGAGCAGGAGCAGGTGAGAGAGACAAGTCACTGTCGGGAAGGAGAGACCTGGAAGAGCTCGGAGCATGAGGATGTCCTTGGAAACCAGGCTCGGGCTCAATCCGCACTTGTGCAGTGAGGCGGAATGAAGCAGGCTGGACCGCAGGGGCGTAGCAGTGGGTTCCCAGGCCAGGCCGAGGGGTCATTGCAGTCTCTGGGCCCCAGACGGCAGAGTTCCTGGTCGGGGAGAGTAGGGGTGGGGTAGAGCATGGGAAAGGAGCCTTTGGAAAGAGCCGTGGGACTCGGCGATGGGAAGAGGGGAATAGGCAAATGCAATGCCAAGAGTTCAAGCCCTGGGCTCACTGTGTGGCAATGTCCTTGACAAAGACACGGGAGAGGAATGCTATTGGGGGGCCAAGGAATTGGGAGCCAGTTGAGCGGGGCCTTGCGCAGGAGAGAGTGCGAGGGGATGCAGAGGCCCTGGGGGCAGTGGTGGTGAGGGTGGGTGCACGGGGGGTCCCAGGGTCCCAGAGGTGTTTCCGTGTGACGGGTGGGAATGGTTGTTGTCGTTCTGCCTACCAGAGCATCGGTCTATGCTGAGTTAGACGAGGTGGGACCAGGAACGCCCCGCAGCAAACTGCCCACGTGGGGGCAGCGGGCTCTTTCTTGCTCTTGGCCTGGTTTCAGGTGTGGCAGTGGCTGGGGGTCAGGGTCACGATTTGTCAGTCCTGTAGCTTCTTCCTCATTTCAGATGAAGAGCTTTTCTTAAGCGAATGCTGTGTCTAGCCTTGTAGTACTTACAGGATGAACCAGCGAGGTGACTTGGAGATCTTACCCTCTCACTTCATAATTGTAACAATTAAACTACAGTTTGTAGAGTGTTTTCCTTGATTATTGTGTAGTTAAGTTAGCGATGGCTCTGTTTTCTCTTTCCGAGTGCGTCACTGCAGTCACTGGCCTGTGGCAAACGGTTTTCCCCAGCACTGTCGTGAGATCTGGTGGAAGGGTCCCGCCCCACGGCCGCCTGGGCGCTGGCCCGGCAGGGCCCACAATTGCCAGTGTCCATGGGGCAGCTGCTTTGTGTCCCAGTGACTGTTGTCTGGGTGGGGAAAAGGCCTCCTGCTCCATGTTTTATCGTAAAGATGTTAGAAATAGGCAGCTAAGCATGTAACAGTGTGGTACAACTTTTAAAGCATGCAGTTATATTTCAGTATGTACTTTTCTGTCTCTAAGGCTGACAAGGCTTATCAAGGAAGAGATCTGAGAATAGCACGATGAAGTTAATGCGGTTTTACTGCAGCTTTGAAACAGGCGCCCATCATTATAGGGACTCTGTTTTGGCACAGCTCGTCAGGGTTGCAGCCGCTTCCCGCTACGAGGCAGAGTGTCAGGAGCCAGTCGGTCCGGACCACGCTCCCCCCGGCCCCTGCACCTGACTGCACAGGGCCCAGGTCAGACCCCAGAGGGCAGACAGCCTTCGTCATGCACGGCGTCCAGACTGTGCGCTAGGAAACGGTTTGCTCCCACAGCCCCTGTGGCCCCGGCGTTGACCGAGACGTCTGGTGGCCTGGGGAGCCCCTTGAGGTTCACCTTGGCGGTGCGTGTGTGTGCGTGCATGCTCTGTAACTGCTCTATGCTTTGCTCTCCTGCAGAAGAATAAGCCTCCCAGCCCCCCAGCCTTCATCTTCATGATCGACGTCTCCTACAGTAACATCCAGAGCGGCCTTGTGAAGCTCATCTGTGAGGAGCTGAAGACGGTGCTGGAGAGGCTGCCCAAGTAAGGAACCTTCCGCGCCGTCGTGCCTCAGGTCTCGGGCAGAAAACGGTGCAAAGGGCCCCTGGTATCTCTGCCGATGAGGCCCTGAGTAGCTCCCCATTCCTGACACAGCGCCGTTCTTACCACCCCTGAAAGTCAAGGTGACCGTCTGCCCGAGCCAGAGGACCCAGCAGGTAAAACGGGCCGTGCGGACACCGTGCACGACCCTCGCCAGCTGTAAGGGGCCCCACGTGCTGGGAGGAGCTTGGGGTGTGCTGTTCATTTTCAGAGGCATTGGTCTTCTGGTGGAAACCAGTGGCTGCTGGCGTGGGCAGGCTCTCTGCCGGAGGGGAACAAACTAGTGCCATGTGAGAGACTCGGGAGCAGGGCCCGGGCCTTTCTCCGTGACAGGGAGATGTGCCTCAGACACAGGCTGGGGGACCTGGAGGGCCTAGGAGACTGGCCACTCCAGTCTCGGCACCTGCCTCCCCATCTGCTGAGCTTGGGCCCCCTCTGCCTGGCCCAGATGCTTGGGGTGGTGCCACGCAGCCCCGGGCTGCCAAGTCCTGGGGCGGAGTGGACGGGCAGCCCTGGGCCTCCAGGAGTGTTTTGTTTGTCCTTGATGCTGAAGTCATGATGTTCCCGAGAATGGCTTGGGGAAGGAGTGCGGATGTTTAAAAAACATTGAGGTGCTTTCAAACAGCACCTCAATATGCAGGATGAGCCGAGGGCACGCGGAGGGCACAGCACTTGGAGGGCAGGGCACTCAGAGGGCGGGGCTGTGGGCTGAGCCGCCACGCTCCTGTCCAAAGACTCACCTCCTCAGAGGTGTCCGTGGGGCCGCTACTCAGGGCCAGAGCGAACGGCCTCCGTCCTCTGGGGCTTTCATGTAACCGGTCAGCACTCGGGACACGGGCAAGTTAGGGAGAGCCTGTGCGTGCTCAGGAGTGTTATTATGTGTGTGTGGGGGGGGCAGACAGAGGACAGACAGACTTCAGTAAACATGGAGCCGCAGTCTGGGCCCCTCGCTTCCAGGGAAGCCGAGCCTGGACCTGGTGACAGCGTCCCCGCCCTCATGCTCCTGTCGGGAGGGGAGGCCTGGCCTCAGGTTCCTCCCAGACACTGTCACCTCCTGCTGCAGTTTGGGAGCTGTGGCCCTCGCTGGGGTTACCTGTCCCCTAGTAGGACTTACCCCTTCAGTCCGTGTCTGGGATTCAGGTGACAACACACTGACACCACGTTCGCACGTGGCACGGCTCTCAAGTCAGCCTGTCACCGCGCGCAGGAGAGAGTCACCAGAGGGCGGGCAGGGCGGTCCTGGCCGGGTAGCCCCTCGCTCCTGCCCTGCGGCCCGTCTGCCTTCCGCCCCGTGGTGGTGCCCGAGAGGCCTGTGCTGGCCAAGCATGGAAGGGTCGGGCCTGTCAACGAACAAAACAAAACAGAACAAAACATCGCTATGGATTGAGAGTAGGGATGGGGAGAATTATGAGATTAGAGAAAGATGAGCAGATGTTTTTATAATAGCTCTTTGATTTTTTTCTTGCTTAGAGAAATCAACTGACCTATTTTGCTGATATCCCTTCCCCACGCCCCGTGACTAGGTGGTGTTGACTTCTGATAACCGATAGTTCAGACCGGGCTGCAAACCCTTTCTCGTGGCCCATGCATTTCATGGGCGTGTGCTCACTGAGTTTCCGGTGGAAGGCTCTCTCCCGTGACCCCAACGAAGAAGCCCACACTCTCGTTCTCCCCGCAGGGATGAGCAGGAAGAGACGTCCGCGGTCCGCGTCGGCTTTGTCACCTACAACAAAGCCCTGCATTTCTTCAATGTCAAGAGCAGCCTGGCCCAGCCGCAGATGATGGTGGTGACCGACGTCAGCGAGGTCTTCGTCCCTCTGTTGGACGGGTTCCTCGTCAGCTACCAGGAGTCCCAGGCCGTGATTCACAAGTAGGTGCCACGGCCCCCAGTGCGGGTGCGGCCAGGTGTCTGTTCCTTTCGGCTCCGTCACACGTGGCTGCTTTGTTATGCCGTCTGCAAGGGGGCTCAGCCGGGGGTCACAAAGCTCTGCCTTTCGTGTTTGCTCTGAGTCTTTCTCGTGTAGCCCAGTCTGTAGAGAAAGGAATTCATTGCCTGCTCGCCCTCAACCCTACCAATGTCCCCTCTTTGCTGGGCGGTTTACACGGGCGGCTGTTTCCTGCCTGAGGCGTGTTCAGTGGTGAGGAAGGTGGTGTAAGAGCTACGTGGGAATTTATGCTCTGAGACCTCAGTGCCCTCGGGAATAGAAAGCTGTCTCCAAAGAGTGGGATTCTGCGATCATGCCCACCCTTGGGTGCTCAGGGCAGAGTCAACACCGCCTGTCAAGGCGGCGGGAGAGCCTGGCATGTCGCTCTCTCTCACTGACATGCTGGACACCTGAGCCCTGCGCTCCTGTGTCTCGCACAGTTTACTGGACCAGATCCCCGAGATGTTCGCCGACTCTGGCGAGAATGAGACTGTCTTCGCTCCTGTCGTGCAGGCCGGCATGGAAGCCCTGAAGGTGAGCGCGGCTCCCCCAGGGCTCACAGGTGCGGATCAACAGCACACACTCACGTCTGTGAAAGGAGGGGTGCCTTCGGTGACGGGTGGGCTGCTAGTGGCCACTCCAGATGCCCACGGAGCTCAGGAGGGAGTGGCCCTGACTGTGGGTGGGTGGCTCCTGGCATCTACACTCCAGCTGGTTGTACCAGGGCTTTAGCTCCTCCGTTTGGTTTTTTCCGTGGACTTGACCTGATCTATTTAAAAATAGATGAACAGGGTCCAGTCCACCAGGTCTGAAGAGGGACCCCCCTCCTCGCGGCTGTGACTGCCAGCAAGCAAGGGCCTCTCAGGAATGCCCGGGCTCTGGGAGGTGGGGTCGGGACCTCACCTGCTTCTGAGTCCCTCCCAGTGGGGGGCAGAAGGGACTGCAACACAGGACATGACGTCATTAGCTGCATTCTCAAAGGAAGGTGGTGGACTGGGGACAAAGAACCCCGTCAGGAGCCCAGGGCTGCGGCCAGTGAGCCCCCCCAGGAGGGCGTTACAGGTGGCCAGGACGAGCGTCTCATCCTCTGGGGACAGGCAGTGGGGGCTGGGAGAACACCGAAGTGGAGGCCTTGCAGTTGACGCCCCCGTTTGAATTAGAGCTGACTTTCTGTCAGAGGTGCCCAGTAAAGTCTGTAGCTGATCAGTGGTGATAACCTTGAAGCCGAGGACAGACACCTGCTAACACGAAGCACATGCTTCTTGTCGCCACGATGGGGCGCGCCTCCCCCGCGGCCTTGAACCAGGCGGCGAGGCAGCCACACGCTAGCATCTGGGCCTGCCCCGCATCCCGGCGTCCCCTGCGTCCAGCGTCTCTGTCCCCACAGAGTCTGGGCGGTGTCGGCGTGTCCTCCCCTGCACGAGGGCCCTGTCTGCTTGTTGGCGCAACTCACTGCCAGGCTCAGCAACCAGGAGGCGGGCATGGGTCCCTGGCGTCAGCTGTGACCCCCCCTCCCCAGAGCACATCAGGGCAGGGCGTCACGCAGTGTGACGAATCAGGGCAGGCCGACCTTGGGTTCTCCGTGTTTCCGAAGGAAGTATTCTCAGACCCAAGCACCTTATTATTACTAGTAAATAGCCTACGTCCGCCTGCTGACGGGGCCCACCAGTGTGCCCCCAAACTCAGTTCCAGGCCAAGGAAAGGGAGTGGTGGGTGCCAGGCTGAGGGGACAGGTGTGCAAAGGTATGTAAGGCCCACGGTGCACTCCAGGAAAGCCTGGAGTGGTGCAAGGGGTGGCAAGCTGAGGGAGCATTGGGGATTAGCCCAGAAAGACAGACAGACAGGATGGGAAAGTCCTTTCCTGGCAAATCACTCGTTCTCTCAGGGCCCGGTCCCTGTCCCTACGGCGGGGAGAACAGGGTGCAGAGGTGACGCTGAGGGTCCCGTGAGAGGCGTGCAGTTCTTGGCTCACAAGTGCTTGTATCTGAAGTTATTCTCTGACTGCCTGAAATAGCACATTCCCCCCAAGACGTTCCCTGCGACTCTGTCCACGTAGGCTGCAGAGTGTCCCGGGAAGCTGTTCATCTTCCACTCTGCCCTGCCCACGGCCGAGGCCCCCGGGAAGCTCAAGAACAGAGACGACAAGAAGCTGATCAACACGGACAAAGAGAAGGTGCGGGGACAGCCGCCCTCGGAAGGGCCCGCACCTTGGCTCTGCGGGCGTCAGGGGAGAGGGGGCCCCGGAACATCCGGGGGTGGGTGTGGACACACCACTTAGACTCGCCAACACCCGAGAAGCTTTCTGTGTGTGGAAAACCGCGGTGTGGGGCGCAGCTGCGTGGAAGTCAGGTCTCGGGCCGGCTTCCTGACTCGCTGAGTCAGGGATGGGTGTGATGGGAGTGGGGGACCAGCCGTGGGAAGGGAGGCTGTCGGCCCTCCTGCGGAGGGGGGCTGTCCCCTGGCAGGACGGTCCTCCTGAGCTGGGACGCGGCGCCTTGCCCGGGTCTGTGGAGGCGGGCAGCTGGCCGGAGCGGCTTCCCGGAACCGCTGGAGGAGCCGCGGTCGGGCAGACACGGGGCTCGCAGGCCGGAGCGTGTGTGCTCCCTGCACTGACCGTGGTGGGGCCCTTCTCCGGCCGGTCTGTGGACTGTGACGCAGTTGCTTTCCACGTGGAAAGTCGGGGCGGTGCCATGGGAATGGAAAACTCCCACCCGCACGCCTGTGGTCCTCACTGCCCCCTCCTGCGTCCCCTTCCTCAGACTCTGTTCCAGCCCCAGAGCAGCGTCTACGACTCGCTGGCCCGGGACTGCGTGGCACACGGCTGCTGCGTGACGCTCTTCCTCTTCCCCAGCCAGTACGTGGACGTGGCCTCCTTGGGCCTGGTGCCGCAGCTCACGGGGGGCACCCTCTACAAATACAGCAAGTTCCAGGTAAGCCCGTGCGTCCCCGGGGTGCCCACGCTGCTGCGTGGGGCTCAGGCCCCAGGTCAGAGTGGCCCCCAGAGCCCAGCTGACGAGGCGGTTTGGAGCCCGTGGAGGCGGCAGCTCCCCAGCCCCGAGTGGGCAGCTCACGGAGCTCGGGTGGCAGCAGAGTGCAGTGTCCCCTGCGGGAAAAGTGAGGGGTCCTGCCGGTGTGCGGGTGGTGGGGTGACAGTTAATGCGAGCATGTCACCTACAGCGTCACGGTGCGCTTGTGTGTGACACTGTCATGTTACAGAGCGACATGCTCAGGATGCTGCGACTGCAGATTTTGTTGTAAAAAGGGGGCATCTTTTATGGCGGACCCCGTGTGTTGTATGTAAAACTTCATGTTCAGTCCCTTGGAGAAGTTGGTTTTAGGGTGACTTACGTCTGTGGTAAATGGTGACGGTTTGGGGGTCGGTTCATCACACCCGCCCCCTCCCAGCCTGAACCGAGAGAGGAGCTGGGTGTGCACCGCAAGCCCGGTCTGCGGGCAGGTGGCCTTGGTCACCCTCGCTGTGACGTCGGAGACACTGGGCTCGGGGGGCAGGGGACACCAGTACCTCAAAAACTTAGCCTTTTGGGGGGCGGGAAACGTGCCGGCCGCCCCAGGAGGGTGCGAAGGGGCTCCGCTGGGCCCGCATTCCCTTCTCCCGGTCTGCCCACCGGGTGCGTCCCCTAACCCTCACCGGAGCAGGAGGGGTCGGGGCGCCTGCCCGTGGGCACACGGTGGGCACGCGGTCCCCCAGGAGTGGTGGGTGTCAGTCGCTGTCTCCTCTGGGTTTAATTCTCCATCCACGGGGACTTTCAGGAGCCCAGCTGCATTTGTATTATAAACTGTTTGAAGGGGTAAGATTAATGATTGCAGGAGGGGTTAAAACTGAAACAGCTTTAAGAACTCTTCCAAAGGTTTCTGGGTAAAGTAGGCTTTAATTGGGATTTAAAAAAAATAAGGCTTGTTGCCCTGGCTGGTGTGGCTTAGTGGTTTGAGCACGGGCCTGTGAACCAAAGGATCGCGGTTCGATTCCCAGTCAGGGCACGTGCCTGGGCTGCAGGCCAATTCCCAGGAGGGGACGCATGAGAGGCAACCACACATTGATATTTCTCTCCCTCTCTCCTTCCCCTCTAAAGAGAAATAAATAAAATCTTTTAAAAAACCAACAAGACTTGTTAGGGCCCGTGTTTGATGGCCACCTGGTGGGCGTGGGCCGCCCTCCGTCCCACAGGTGCACTCGGACAGCCCGCAGTTCCTGAGCGACCTCAGGAACGACATCGAGAAGAAGATCGGCTTCGACGCCATCATGCGGGTCCGCACCAGCACAGGTGAGTGCCGGCCACGCGTCCGTCAGGCCTCTGCCGTGTCGGCGTGTCCTCTACCGGGTCGAGCCCGGCCGATGGGGAAAATAACGGCAAAAGGAAGAGGAGCAAAGTGCCCCTTTCTCTGGCCCGTAGGCTTCCGAGCCACGGACTTCTTCGGTGGGATCTACATGAACAACACCACGGACGTGGAGATGGCGGCCATCGACTGCGACAAGGCGGTGACGGTGCAGTTCAAGCACGATGACAAGCTCGGGGAGGACAGCGGGGCCCTGATCCAGGTGAGGGCACCCGGAGTCCCACCTCTGCTCGGGGGACAGGGACAGACGGCCGTCGCCGGGGCCCCCGATGAAGAAGTCCAGCCCTTTCTCTGGAGCTGAAGTCCCCCCAGATCAGGGCGCCTGCGGAGCATGCGCTGCGCGCTGACCCGCACTCGGTGTTTGTGGGCGTCGCAGGTGTGTCGGAGTGTGGGCGCCCCGGCCTCGAGGCCGCGTCCCAGCGCCGGCAGAGTGGCCGGGCTGCTGCTCGCAGGCCTGCCCTGTGCTCCTGCTGTTGGTCAGACTCTGTGTTACGCACGTTATGTTCTTAGCAAGTGTAAATAGGGTTTGTCTTGTAAAATGAACCAGGAGCCAGGAGACTGAAGTGAAGCAAGCAATTCTAATGGTCGCAGTTCCCAGGCCCAACCAGCGCCCTTAAAGAATGCAGAGAGGCTGGCATCAGTGCGGTGGGTGGGTGTCGTCACCCTGGAAACGTGTAGCCAGGTCATGGGCATCGAACCCGGTGCAGCACCCAGGGGAGTGAGCGTGCGCAGGTCTGGAGACCACGTAGGCGTCATGTCAGGGCCCGAACCTGTGGTCACAAACCCGAGCTGTAGGGACTCCGTGGAGATGCACATAAGTGTCCGTTCACGTGCGAGCAGCCTCTTTACACCTTCAGCTTAAGCCTCGAAAAATGCCACACAGGCCCGGGGTGTGGGCAGGTCTCCCAGCACCCATGGCTCCGGGGCCGTGAGGCCGGGCCGGCGGGGTGGGGCCCTCCTCAGAGCGCACGCGTGGCTCTCGCCTGCAGTGTGCCGTGCTCTACACCACCGTGGGCGGGCAGAGGAGGCTGCGCATCCACAACCTGGCGCTGAACTGCAGCTCGCAGCTGGCCGACCTCTACAAGAGCTGCGAGACAGACGCCCTCGTCAACTTCTTCGCCAAGTCGGGTAGGCTCTGTGGCCCGAGGAGCCGGGGCCTCCCTTGCCCAGGCCGTCGTCCTGTATGTCCGAGGGGGCTTGGTTCCAGGACCCCGGGTTGTGAACATCTGTGGTGCACACCTCCCCCGTAGACCTCACGTCCGCTCTGGAGCACGCACGGTGCCTGATGCGGCGTGAGCGCTGGGTCCTTAGGGAGCAAGGACGCAGGAGTCTCTGTGTGCCCAGGACAGACCCAGCCGCTGCGGGCCCAACGGTGCAGTGCATGTCAGCAGTGACATCACGGCTGGTTGAATCCACGGATGTGGGACATTAATGGAGAGACAGCTGAGTCAGGCGCCATGTGCAGGCTCAGTCACAAGTCCCTTCCCCGGTGGTCCTTGGGCTCACGTGGGTAGGGGAGTGTGCCCTCGGGCCCTTGGGGACGGTGGACGAAGGTGGCCCCTCCCGTAGACTGAGCACCCTCATGCCAGCCCCAGTAGCCGGGAACTGGCAGTGGCCAGAGCTGGAGTGCTCCCTCCCCCGAATCCCGAGGGGAGTCTACACCGAGGTTTAGAAGAAGCAGCAGTCCCGCCTGCAGGAGCTCGGGGGTCAGAAGACAGCGAGCCCGCCTTTCTCTCTCTGGGTGCAGAGTTCCGTTTCTAACCCCCCAGGGAGGAGCGGGACCACTCACAGCCTTTTGTGATGGGGCCACCGCTGGCTGGGCCTCACGCAGAGTCAGGAGCAGCACGGGCAGTGGCGTGACCGCTCCCGGGCCCCCGTGCTGACCCGGCCGCCGGCTGCCCCGTGGCCCGTGCTCTGTTGGCGTTCAAGGCGGGAGCTGAGCACCGCCCTTCCTCCCTGTGCACACAGCGTTCAAGGCGGTCCTGCAGCAGCCCCTGAAGCTCGTCCGGGAGGCCCTGGTGAACCAGACCGCCCACATGCTGGCCTGCTACCGCAAGAACTGCGCCAGCCCGTCGGCTGCCAGCCAGGTGAGCCACCCGGAGCTGGGGACGCTGCGTCTGGGCCTCTGCGTGCCCTCCGTGTGGGGCTGCATGCCTGGAGGGGTGGCGCTTGTGGGCTCGGTCGTGGTGCATGAGAGTCTCTCTGCCGCCTGGGAGGTCGGGTGTTGGTGAGATGGGCGTGCGCGCCTGCTTCCCAGGCGCACTGACAGAGCCGAGGGACAGCGGTGACAACTTTGTGTTGTACGAATTGTGATGTGTCAGTGCCAGAGTCCTTCGGGCTCTGAAAGCTGACAGGCACCAGGAGGTTTGAGTCCTTCGAACCTCGGGCGCTCCCTGAACTGACCCTCAGTCCGCGCTCCCTGCGTCCCCCTCAGCTGGACTCGTCTCCTCCGTTCGCGTTTCTCCCCCGTCCGGCCAACCCAGGCCCCGTTCTCCGCAGCCATAGCGTGTGACACTTTTCTGTGCACAGCATCTGAGTTGAAAGAAGACAGTGAGCAGCAGAGGGGACACCTTTCTGGTCCTCGCTGCCAGAGGGGGTGCCGAGAGCGCACCTGGAGCCTCAGCCAGCGGGAGCTCTTCCGCCGCAAAGGTGATGCCAGCAAACTTGGGGGCCACGTCCCCGACCTGGGCAAAGACGGGATGTGGCAGTTGTGAGCCTGGGTCTCACCTGGCGCCCCCCGGGGTTCACTGGGAGAAACGCAGCCAAGTCCCCTGCTCCGCCCCAGAGCCCAGAGACACCTGCAGGCAGGGCCACAGCAGCTGGGCCCCGGGAGAGATGCCGTGTTCCGTGTTGGGACTGCGGGCCAGAGGTGTCTGGGGCACGAGGCTGGAGGCAGCGCCCACTCCGGGGCCACAGGGTCGAAGCTCGGTGAGGTGTGTGACCACAGACAACATTGTAATGATTGTTTGAATTTGCACGAGCAAGGTAGATTCTCTTATCGAAGCTAGTGGCTCACGGTTCCAAATTATAATATATGAGAGCACAGCGCCTTCAGAAGGCAAGTCAAATGGCTTAACAGCAAATTGTTTTTGTTTTGTTTTGTTTTTTAATTATGCCCTGGCTGGTGTAGCTCAGTGGATTGAGCGCGGGCCTGCAAACCAGAGGATGGTGGTTCAATTCCCAGTCAGGGCACATGCCTGGGTTTCAGGCCGGTTCCCAGCAGGGGACGCACGAGAGGCAGCCACACATTGATATTTCTCTCCCTCTCTCCTTCCCTTCCCCTCTGAAGATACATAAATAAAATCTTAAAAAAAATGTATGACCACATCTGCTATCCCAAACTTAAAAAAGAGGCAAGTTCTTCACCTTCAATCAAACTACACTGGCAGGCGTTTCCACTCCCCCTCCCCCCAGAGCGATGCCGAGTGGGCGTGGTGCCAGATGTGGGGAGTGTCTCCTGCGGCCGCACTCAGCCCCTGGGGTCTCGAGTGTTCCTGTGGCCGCACCTCTGTGCCGCACCCTGGGCAGCCTGGCCACGCAGGGCGGGGCGGCGGGGAAGGCGCCCCCACCGCTGCTTCGTCTTCCCGCCTCAGGGGCCAAGACCTTTGCTTTCGCTCTGGCCCCACTTTTCTCCAGCTTCTCTTCCTGACGCCCCCACTCCTCTCCCCGCTGCCCCGTCATGGGACTTGGGGTCCTGGTGGTGTCCTCTGGGCCACTTACTGTGCGCCTGTGACATGGCGGCACTCACCCCCGTTTGAGGCTTGTGACCGTGAGTTTCAGTGGGAAGTGGAAGGAAGGGCCGTCTGGTGGGCAGGAGCAGCGGTGACCTCCAACTCAGCAGGCAGACAGTGTGGTGCAGAGTAGGCAGCCCCGTCCCCCCGCCCCTTTCATCAACCTGTGTGCAATACTGTACCTTCTCCGAGCCGTCACCTCAGGACGGCCCACAAACCCGGAGGAGGGACGGCTGGTCCTGCGTTTCAGATGAGACGCCCAGGGAAGGGTGTCAGCCCAGAGTGGCGGGCGGCTCAGGGGTGGCCTCGCTGCTGCCCGTGGCTGCTGGGGCCACGTCTGTGCTGTGGGCCCCTCCCTGCCCGCAGCCTCAGCCCGGCGTCCCCGTCTGACGGAGGGTGTGCGGGCCTCGTTCCTCTTTTGCAGCTGATCTTACCGGACTCCATGAAGGTGCTGCCCGCGTACATGAACTCGCTGCTGAAGAGCTGCGTGCTGCTGGGCAGGCCGGACGTGCCCGTGGACGAGCGGGCCTTCCAGCGGCAGCTGGTCCTGACCATGGGCGTGGCCGACTCCCAGCTCTTCTTCTACCCGCAGCTCCTGCCCCTAGTGAGCGCTCGGTTTGTTCTCCTGCCGGGTCAGCCGTGCCGTGGGGGCGCCCTCCGGAATGCTCTTCCTGCCCAAACCCCCATGGCTCCTCCTCCTGTCTTCTTGGGTCTCTGCGCAAAAGCCACCTTCCCCACCAGCCCCCACTGACTGCCCCCCACTGAGTGCTGTTCCGCGCCCTGCACCTGCACGCCCGCCCCACGCCCCTGGTTCTCGTCATGGCGCTTCACACCATCAAGTGCTCTCCACGTGTTGCTTGCTCATGCTTTCTTCTTTCTTCTGAAAGACTGTGAGCCGTGTACAAGGGGGGGAATCCTTGTCCAAGGCCTGGTGTGCAATGGCGCTCACCAAATGTGCACAGGCCGTGGAGGGAGGGAGGAGGGAGAGGACGGGTCTGACTCTCCCACCCCCCGCCCAGCACACGATGGACGTCAAGAGCACGGCGCTGCCCCCCGCGGTGCGCTGCTCCGAGTCCCGCCTCTCAGAGGACGGAGTCTTCCTGCTGGCCAACGGTCTGAGCATGTTCCTGTGGCTGGGGGTCAGCAGCCCGCCAGAGCTCATCCAGGGGATCTTCAACGTGCCGTCTTTGGCGCACATCAGCACGCACATGGTGGGTGTTTTCCTTCGAGTCTGTGGCATGCAAACAGGTTCTCCTGTGTTTCTGTTCATTGGCGACCGTGTGTTGCATAGGAGAGAGGGCAGGCAGCTCCATGTTAGGGTGAGAGCGTTCTGCGTGTGACCGGTGCTGGGAGCTGGGGCAGGCTTGCTGTAGGGACAGTGGGGCTGGCCCACGTTTCTGCCCCTGCGTGCCCATCGCTGTCTCGGAACTTGCAGTGCAGCATCTCACTCACCTGTCGCCACCGGGCAGGGATTGGGCCCTGGGGTCTGGGGACACTCTCCCGGGTGGGCGTGGCCCGGGCAGACTGGACTCCGGCCAGGGCTGGGCGGCAGGGTCAGCAGAGGGTGGAGGCCTCTCACCCGGACTGCAGACAGGTCTGGTCAGTGACCTGCAGAATGAAGTTCCTGCAAGAACAGACTGGACTGGGTGGCCCTCCACTCCCGCCGCCACTCGAGAGTGTTGTGCTTGGATGGGAGTGAAGGCAGGTGACCAGGACGTGCACCGGGAGAACCGGCGTTTGCCGGGAACCTGCAGGCCGTGCCGCCCACGGCCGCCTTCCCCACTTGGCACTGACCTCCGAGGCTTCTCAGTGGGGCGGGGCGACCACTCTCCCCGGAGGCCACCTGCGTGCCGGCCGGCGGCTGCGCGTCCCCATCTCCGGTTGGAAGGCAGACGCCTCCTGGCATCTCAGAGGGAGGGCGAGGCTGCAAGGGCAGGCGGCTGGTCTAGATCGCTGCGTGCCCATTACCAACGTCAGAAGCCCGTTTTTAATGCACCCGAGTCTGCTCACGTCCCGTGAAGAGGCTTGTGTGAAGATGAAAATGAAGATTTACAAATGGTGAGGAGTCTGCTTGCAGTTGGAATGAAGGAATGATTAAAAATGCAATTTTAAAAAATCAGAATTCAATGGCAAAGAACGACCCGTCTCAGGAGCCTGTCTGTGATACTTGAGGCGGTGCCCTGCCCTCCATTTGCACGGCTGCCTACCCGTGCGCCACAGACACCATGTACGAGCAGCCGTCCCCCCGCCCGGGCTTCTCTCCGGCCTTCTCCGGAGGAACTTCAGCAAAAGGACAAGCCAAACGCTGCTCTCCGAGGAGGCACCGGGCACTCGGAGCCACGAGCGGGAAGTGTGCCTGCTAGGCACAGCTCGCCACACCAGAGGCCCCGTGCCCCCGTTGGAGAGCCCCGCGGGAGGCGGACAGGGCGTGTAAGAGGCGTGTTTCTGCCCTTTTAACGGCTGCCGTGGAGACGTGGGCCAAGGCCTCGTCCTGAGACGTGTGACTGCAGCTCCCGCTCGCCTTCCCAGCAGCCAACGAGGCCTCACTCTGGGGGCTGCGCTGAGCAGGGAGTGACCCGGCAGGGCACCAGGGTCCTCGCATCCCCAGGCCGAGTGTGGTGGGACAGTGTCTTGTGTGGATGTTAACTGGATGGCAGGGAAATCCAAGGGGCCGGCATCCCCTTGGGGGGCCAGCACTGGGTTCTGATATGGAACGGTGAGTGGCACTTGGGCGGCGTCCCCCAAACCTAATGCTTCAGGGTCCTGCAGGGACCCCCACAGGGCGAGGGGGTCAGGGGGAGTGTGCCCTCCCTGCTCCCAGCACAGCCTGGCAGCGGGCCACCCTCTGCCTGGACTCAGCCGGCTGTGCAAGGTTGGGGGCAGCGGGCAGCCCCGGGCACAGAGGGGGCGTCTGTGTTCACGGTGCAGCCTGCTGGTGGGGATGCGGCCAGTGGGAAGGGGCCGTGTCTCCAAGTTCTCCAGGTTTGGGTGATTGAACTGGGTCCAGAGTCAAACACGTGGTTCAGAGGGCGTTTCTTAACCTTGACCTTCCAACACTCACGGCTGCTTCTACCCAGTGTTGCACACTGCGCTACAGTGGACGTTTTCTTCCTCGCAGACTGCGCTGCCCGAGGTGGGGAGCCCGCACTCGCAGACGCTCAGAATCATCATGGGCATCCTCCAGCACAAGAGGCCGTATTCAATGCGGGTAAGAGTGTGCTCCTGTGTGTCCCTTCACATTTCGTCACAGACCCTTCAGCGCACGTCCTACACGTGTGTAGGGCTGAGAGTTCACTGGCCTCTGAGACGGCCCGCCCGGGTGCCTGCCGCCACCTGGGCGCAGCCTCTGCAGGCCCAGGACAGAACGGGGCCACTGTCCTCAACGTCAGTGCGCTGCCAGCCTAAGTAGTGCTCTCACCTGGGACGGGGCAAACATCTGCTTCAGAGGACAGGTGAACTGGACCAGTGACGAGCCTTACAGTATCTGGGATGTCAGGAACACGGAACTTTCCAGAACAGCTTTCACGCCAGTTTTAGGACAAGACAGAGATGGCAGAAGGGAACCCAGGGGTCTCCAGGGCATGTGGTGGTGGCCCTGCCCCGTCCCAGCTGCAGAGAGTGACCCACTGACAGGCAGCCAGCCTTGGGCCTGGAGCCCCTCCCTGCAGGGACTAGCCTTCTTCCCTCCTGTGTCCTCCCACCCCTCTTAGGAGGGGTCAGCTCTGGCTCTGAGGACACCTGGGGTGAACGAGCATGAGAACAAGGTGTGGATGGTGGGTCCCACAGTGGCAGAGTGTTAGCTTAAGCCCCAAGGGCCACTTGAGCGCTCTCTGCATGCACAGTCCGATAGTCCCAGACCCACTGGGGTCAGCGAGGGTGGGCCGGACTCCGGGACACCTGGGCCAGCCCCAGACCCCAGCACCCCATCTCCATGCCCCGTTTGAAACGGAGGAAGTTCCTTTTAATATATCCAGGCTGCTCTCGTGCCCACATGAAGTGGGGTATGCAGTGGGCAGGTTCTGTTTTCCACGGTGACTCTCAGGAGTCCGCTGTGTGTTCACGTGGCTGCACCTCCCGCCTGGGACCAGCCACGTGGAGATGCTCGACAGCCATGGTGGCCGGTGACTGCGGTGCCGGACAGCACAGCCCTGGAGAACCCGGGGGCAGGGGCAGCCTCCTCCGCACCTGCTCCGCCAACTCAGACCCGGTCCCCGCACCTCACAGGCCTGCTACCCGGGCTTGAACCTTCCTGGGTCACATTTCTTACTGAAGGCCGAGCTCGTTCTCATGTCCGGGTCCCTGCGCTCCCACCGACTGTCAGCAGTGTGCTGCTCTCCACGCAGCCAGGACTGTGTGGCACGCAGCATGCGGCCCCCTGCACGGCTGTGGCAGGCTGTGCACGGCGTGTGCCCCCCTGTGGCTGTGCAGATTGTGCGGCCAGAGCCGGGCGGCTGCGGGGTGCGGCCTTTCCCAGGGCAACCTGCTGAGGCTCCCCGGCCAGCGCGTGGGGAGCACCCCCGCACCCTGGGCGACGGCACTTCCCGCACCGGCCAAGGCGGCTCACGCAGACACCGCGACCCGGGTTACGGGGGTGCGTGGGAACCGAGCCCCCAGGACATGCTCGTAACCAGCACGCCCGTTGCTCGTTCCCAGCTCGCCATCGTGAAGCAGCGAGAGCAGCCAGAGACGGCTTTCCGGCAGCTGCTGGTGGAGGACCAGGGCCCGGACGGGGGCTCGTCCTACGTGGACTTCCTGTGCTGCGTGCACAAGGCCGTCTGCCAGCTGCTCAGCTGAGGGCCCCAGCCCCTTCTCGGTGCCTCTCCTCCAGGCGACAGACCGGACCGCGGCTGCGTCCCAGCTCTCCCCAGGCCGGCCTTAGCCTCCCGTTGGTGCTCAGGGCTCCAGCCAGCAGAGGGGCCGCTGCCCCCGCACCAGGGCCGTCTGCAGACTGGAAACATTCCCAGATCTCTTTCTTCGTGCTGGGCATATAAATTATTTTTCAAAATGTATAGATTTGGGGTGAAGTTTTCTGGATTCCTCTCCCATTTTCGGTGAGGGAAAAAAACGTAATTTTTACATTGTTTTTAAAATCATGTAACCCCGCCAAACACCCTTGTCAACCTGAGGTTTGCGTGGCAGGCTTTTAACGACCCCGGAATCTCTTTGGTAGATCGATACTCGTTCTGCATTTTTTTTCTCAATGGCTCTCTGTACAATTGGGAAGGTCCTCACCTGTATGTCATGGACCTCAGCCGCTATCAATAAAGCCCGTCCCGCGCTCGCTCTGCAGGTGGGCTCGTGCTTTCGGTGAGCCGGGCCTCGGCTCGGGAGGGCTTGGGTCTGTGGGGGCCGCACCTCACCCCACAGTCTCCCCGAGTGACAGGGCACTGTTAGGGATGGTGCCGTCCCTGTTTGGATGTTCCGTCAGATGGAAGCGTTTCTCTGTCCCACACGTGGGAGGCGGTGGGATTTAAACTGCAGGGAGTTGGCTGACAAGCTGATATCTGAGCTTAGAGTTTTTTAAATTTTGCTTTGAAATTATTTTCATAAATACAATATTCTTAATCATGCTTAGAAATTTTACTTCAGTAAGACAGAACAGTAGAAAAGTAAGCTCTAATCTTCTGTAAAAAGTTAAGTTTCCAGGGAGAGGAAGTAGGGAAGAGAGGAAGGGAAATGGGTTGTTCACTTCCTGCTGCATGTGCCCTGACCGGGAATCGAACCCACAGCCTCAGAGGAACAGGACAGGGATCTAACTAATCACCCTCTGGACAGCCACACAGGCCGGGCGTCCGTGCGGCAGCGTGTCTGAGCCTCGGCAGACCCCGGAATTGGAAGCGCCCCTCTAGGAGGACGGCAAGTGCCACAAGGCACCTGAGTGATGGCCTGGTGTCGAGTGTGCAAGCACTGTGAACTGCTAACCTGGGCCTCTGACCAGAGGTGCCCTTGACTTCCTAGCCCCCCATTTAGAGACAAGAGCACCCAGAGGGGCAGCAGAGTGTGGCCACCCAGCACTGCGTGCCCTCCCTGCCGCCCGGTGGGCAGCTCAGGCGCGTCCCTGGGGGTGCTCGCCCACGGCTGCCGTCCTGGGCTCCAGAGTCCCCACTCAACACTCATAACTCGCGCTCGGAGGTGATGGTGTCCTGGCCCCCTGAGAAACTACTCCCTTTCTTTTAGTGAATTTGGCTACACTGTATTTATAGGGCAGCATTGAAAATATGCATGTGGTACTTAATGAGCAAAGTTAACTTTAAGCCATGAAAAATTAATTTTAGTTCCCTGAAAGGCAAAAAATGTAGGGAGATGCCCCCAAAACATCAGACTCACCCCCTTCCCTCCAGCCACCAGACTGGAGCTGACGAGCCCACGTGCTCCAGGACGCGAGATCTCGGGCCCCACCTGGTGCGGGTCTGCAGGCCCGGGGCTCAAGCCCACCTGGTGACGGCGGCGCTCGGGGTCAGAGAGGAGCTGAGCAAGCCCGTCCCAGGGAGACCAGCCTGCAGACGAGGTAAGTGGGCAAGCCGCTGGTCCCGCCTTCCATGCGCAAACGAAAGGAGTCTCCAAGACGCCAGGCCGCCGCGCAGCCGGCTCCCGCTGGCTCCATGGCGGGCCCTGCGCCCTTAGCTCCTGCGGGTGTGCCCCACTGTGCATCTCTGTCATTTAGGAGTGTGCTTGGAGAAACCCACGTAGTGTGACCTCATGTTCGCTGGCACCACTCTGGTCGGAGGCAGAGCACCCGCCCGTGTTAGGGTCCTGTCCAGTGCAGGGCAGAGCCCCGGGAGGGGCTGCCGGGGCTCAGGGTCGCAGTTCACCCTGTGGGCCTGAAGCCGGCAGTGGGGAACGTGACGGGCGCTCCGCCAGAGCTCAGTGGCTCATCCAGGAACTCCCAGATGCATGGTGCCAAAGCCCGTCCCGTGCACTGGTTGGCCAAGCTCAAGCTTAGTCCCTGCCAGCGAACATCAAAGACAGGCTGGGCGGAGTGCCCCCTGGGCCCCTGAGGCAGGGCCATTCGAAAGGGAGGTCTTGCTTGTGAGCACAGGTGGTTCTCAGGGCTCACGAGCATGACAAGCTCCATCAAGGGGCCCTGGCGAGTCCCAGCGGGGCCACCGCACTGTCAGGTCAGAAACGACCACAGGGCACAAACCACTAAGGTCTGGGGCTGCATCTGCCCCTCCGTCTGTCAAAAACCTCGGAGTTTCAGGTGCAGGATGGGCACACGGTGGGTTTTAGAGGAAGCCGCTGTGACCGACCGGAAAGCCCTAACTTAACAATCAGGGCGCACGAGAGGACACACCCCCCCACCGCCGCGGCTGTGAGACAAGGCTGGGTGGTCACGGCGCTCACCCAGCTCCTTCCTCGGCCCACTGACAACTGGTGGTGGGTGGCCCCACGGGCACCGCGGAGGAAGAGCAGAGGGCAGTCGAAGCTTCCATGGCTCGAACTCCACACCTGATGGAGGCTCAGAGCAGTCCGCTGCCACCGAGCTGGTCCAGGCCAAAGGGGCACACAGCCGCTGCCACCCTGACCCCACGCCCAAACCACGTTCTGTCCCCTCACCCTGGGTGCCATCGGCGGGGCCATTCTGCACCCTGACTGCGTCTCCACGGACCCAACCGGTCAGTGGAGTTTCGGTCTGGGAGCCCCCCCGGCTCCACCCCCCTCAGTGTTTGCAGTGACAGCAAGTCAAGGGACTGAGGCTGGGGGCCTCCACAGCCCGCCGTCTGGGGGCACTGGGGCCGGTCAGGCGTCTGCCCTAGAACTGCCAGATCGGTGATTGTGTGAGATGTTGGGGTGCTTGCCCTGGAGCTTTTGGAACGTAGGACACACGTGGGGTCACTCCAGAATTCCTGGTGTCTGTCCCCAACATGGAGTCAGTAAGTGAAGCAACTGAAACCCCTTGTGGAGACCCCCAGACAGCTCCGTGAACACGCACACAAATGTAATGCCAGTTAACCATCCAGAGGTCGGAGGAGCGAGTCCCTGCTCACTGCAAACCTGCCCTCGGGTGTAAAGGCTCCTTGTCAAAGTGACACTGGGCCCCGCTGGTGCGGCTCAGTGGATTGAGCACTAGCTTGCAAACCGAAAGGTCACTGGTTCGATTCCCCGTCAGGGCACAGGCCTGGGCTGCGGGCCAGGACCCCAGCAGGGAGCATGTGAGGGACAGCCACACACTGATGTTTCTCTCCCTCCCTCTCTCCTTCCCCTCTGTCTAAAAGTAAAGAATCTTTACAGGGAAAACGAGATGGCACATCAGGCCGTCCTGGGGACAGTTCCAGGCTCTGCCTTCTTTCCAGCCACCGCTCACCTGCTCTCCACGTGGGGGCCTGACTCCTGACCCTCCAACCCAGAGAGGCCGCTCCTCACCCCGCGTCCACACTCTGCGTCCACACCCCGAGTGACGCGGCAGGTGCACAAGGCAGAGCCGCCTGGCTCGGCTGGGTGCGTGGCACGGGCCACCTGCACTGTCCTGCCCGTGGGGCGGCCCCTCCTTGCTGGTATTGCTAAGGACCCCGCTGGGCAACAGGACATCTCTCCGCGCTCCTCCTTCCCAGATCGACTCTGACAACTGTCTGTCCAGGTCACTTGTCCTCACTGAAGCTGAACCTGTGGTTTCAGGAAAACCTCCCCCTGACCGTGACGTGTCACGACTTCACCCAGAAATGCGTCAAAGGCTGCCCATGCCATGTAGGGCTGTGGGCCCAGCTGGTCACCCCCCCCACTGTGGGCTTGGAGGCCTCAGCCACTCCCTGCGCCTCAGTCCTTGTCCTCACACTGGGCGACGCTGGGGATGACCGGCTGTCACTGACACGCGCCATAGACTGGGGGACGGCCCAGTCTCTGCCCGCCCTCACCTGCAGACCATGGTGAATCCAACCACACGGAACCAACTAGCAGGGCTCAGAGGTCCCGGTTCCATCAGGAAAGCCACACCCCGAGTGGAAAGTGCTTGTCAGGAACGGTGGTGCTGCTCCGGCCCTGAAACTCGCCCACCGCCCGAGCTCCAGACGGGACCTGGGGCCTGCCCCCAGCGCGAGCACAGCATCTTCCAAGTCCAGGGTCCTGCCCAGGTCGCCAGTTCCATGCTCAGCTTTCTCCAGAGACGTCGTAGGTTGTGCCACCTCCTCGCTGCTGAGGACGCCCTTTGGACGCTGGAACCCGGCACCGGAGGGCCAGGGGCCCCGTGCTGCCCCCGCTCCCCTCGCTGTGCCGAGGGCACTGCCTGGGGGTCAGTCCACGTCCCCCTGAGCAGGGGCACTCGCACCCGTGTCCCGCCGGCCTCTCAGGGTCCCCCCGGGCAGGGTCACTGCAGCTACGCAGCCAGGGTCACGGTGAGTCTCTCCCAAGTCCGCTTACCCGGCTCTCCCTCTTTGGCCACCCGCTGTGCGCAGATCTGGGAGCTGACGATCAGTTTCTAGGGTTATGTAACTGAATCGCAGACTAGGATTTTTAAAAAGTACCTTTTTAGTCACGGTAGTAGAAAACATCAGAACCCCGCCAGCAGCTCCCCCGGGAGCCCCACGGCGGCTCCGGACTGGGTCCCTCCCTGCTCGCCTCAACTGCTCCAACAAGCAGCGGCCTGGTCTCTGAGGACGGGCTCGGTGTGGGAACATGGAGGCGTCTGTGTCACTCCGTCCCATCTGGTTCCACGCACAGGACAAGAGGCCGGACGGGCGTTCACCCCGGGTGGGACTGGGCAGAGTGGGGCAACCCTGGGGAGGGCGGCGAAGGCCAAGGGCGAGCTGGGGCCCAACGAGGCCCCCTGGAGGGGGGGTCTGGCTGCACCCAGGAGGCGGCACGTGGCCTCCCAGACTCAGGCATCAAGGTCACCGGGGTGGGAAGCCGCCCCGGTGGGCACCTCCTCGCCCACCCCGGAAGCCGCCCCTCTCCCCTCGGAAGTTGGATCGGTTCCGCTCACGGCCCCGGCCGGCAGAAGTCCCCCCTCTGCCCCCGCCCCTGGGGGCGCCGCCGCCCCGGTCGGATTTGGACTTGGGAGGAGGCGACTTGGGGCGCAGCCTCTCGATCTCCTCTGTGCACCCCGTCAGGTAGGAGTTGGGGGCGCTGAAGTAGGACGCGTACGTCTCCGCGTTGTAGTTGCTGTTGGTCAGCGTCGGCCCCACCGTGAGCCAGCCTGGAACAGGAGAGCGAGGGTGACCTTTCCGTTCAGCCCCCTCCCAGACCGTCAGGTGGCATTCCACACCGTCCGAGCCCTCTCTGGGGTGTCCCCGCCGCTCTCCCGACACCGACTGTCCTCACGGAGAGCCACGCGTGTATGCAGCCTCTCCCCTTAGGCTAACTTTTGGGACCTGCCTCCCACACCACCGCGGCCCCGCTCCGGCTCCAGGAGAACCGCACCAGGAAGACGCTCTCCACCGCACTGAGCTCCGGCCCAGCGAGAACTCAGTTCCACGCAGCCTTCCCACCTGGGGACATGGAGCCTCCTCTTCTGATTCAAGCTGCGCGGGCACTGGGCTGGGCCCCTCCCTCCCCCCAGGCAGGGCGGCCAGATGTGCCCACCCTGCTGTCCACCCCCGCCCTGCCCCTCAGAACGTGGGAGCCCGAAGCAAGGCCCCACACGCCCCTCCTCTGTGCACCCCGGTGCTTTCTGGACAGCGCCAAGCCTGGCACCGGGGGCCCTTCAGAAGGAGCCTGACCTAACGCGGCAGCCACGGTTCGTGACCCCAACAGCACCCGTCCCCTCCACGCCCGTGACCATCTGTTCCCAGCCCATCAGCCGAGAGCCGAGCCCACGTCCCTACCAGGAGCCCAACCTCCACCGCAGGGCTCCCGTCGCCACTCTGCTGGACGGTGCTGCCCGCTGCGAGGATGGCCTTGGGTGGATGGAACTGTCCCTGGGACGGGAGGACCCACAAGAAGCCGAGTGCTCAGTGGACACCACGCTTTGGGGCTCCCAGGTGCGCTGGTTCTTCTAAGGGACGCTGGGAGTGCACCTCTGCACAGCCCAAGAGACAGGGCCTTCAGTGCAAGGAATCTCCAAGAACTGGGCTCTCCTCTGAGAAATCTGAACCCATCTCTGCCCACAGCCTCAAGGCTACCCCAACCCTTCCTTAGCAGAAGCCGGCCCTACAGCAGAGCCCTGGTCCTGCCTGGCCTGTCACTCTTACCGTTGTCTTCTTTAAGCAGCCAGTGACGCTTTGAAAAGCCACACCAGCCACGTGACGGAATAAGCCAGGAGCTTCAGGTTCCATCAAAGCCCAGACCCGTGTCCTGCAGGTGTGGTGCTTTCCCCAGGGCTGGCCAGCCACTCCCCTGCGCACCCCTCTGTTCAGCACGACGGCCCCCGAGAGCTGGGGTGCTGGGCGGGAGGAAGCGGATGGACGACCTCTGCCTTCTACGCGTGAGACCGCAATGGTGTCCCAGGGCCCCACGACGCACCCCGCTTTCCCCGAAGCCCTACCTGGCCGGATGGTGCTGTCTCTTCCGAACAGATGGAGGCGCCGCCTCCCCAGGCAGAAGTGCTCGATGATGTGGAAGATCTCCACGGGCTTCTCGATGTTGCCGATCTCCGGCTCCTCCGTGATGATCAGGTCGATGTCCACGTTGGCGTGGATGAAGTCCCCGTCCGTGCTGCGCTTCACCGTGCCCTTGATGCCCATCAGGCAGTGCTCCTGCGCGGCAGCAACGACGGCCGGTGAGGCTCTTCCACCCACACCTACTCCCAAGGCCGGGACGGCTCTCACGCCCCGGGGTGTGTGGGCAGCCCCGGGGAAAACCAGGGTTCCTGGCTGCAGGGAGATCACGGCCGTGGGGCCCGCACACTGCGGACCCGCGTCAAGGGCCAAAACTGCACCACGTCCTGTTCCCACTGGTTACGGGAACAGGACCTTGACCTTGGAACCTCCCAGTAATGCTGTACTGGCCTCGGCCACCCAAGACAAAACCACACACAAGGAGCCAGCCTTCTGATGTGGAGGTAGGGCTTCAAGAACGGCTATGGGCTTCCGAATACTTAAGTGACCGTGAAAATGCCACCGTTTTCTTTGTTTTCAGACCTTCTCTCCTGAACCTGCCCAGCAGGAGTATGGCCGACACAGAACGATCTCTCACTGGCTTCCAGGACCCAGCAGCCCCAGACGGAACCCCGCCTGTGGCCCCTGGAAAGTGCGACCCTGGGGGACAGAATCCCTAAAGGCCGACGTGTGGGGTGCACACAGTGGAGGGTGCGACCTCGACATCTGCAACAACACGGACGGGCCGGGGAGGGCTGAGGCCAAGCGAGATGAACTGGGCTAAGAGGAGGGCCACGTGGCATCGCTGACGTGTGGAATCTGAACGGTCGCACTGAGCAGAAATGCGCTCAGACATAGATCAAGCTGGTGGTCGCCCGAGGCGTGGGGTGGGGTGGGGACATGGGTGACGGGATCCAGCAGCACAAACTCCCAGCTCTGAAGCAGACCAGTGTGGGGGCCAACAAGCCCCTAGCGACCCTGTGCAGTGGCAGCAGGTGAGCGGACCCACAGCTACTGCGCCACGAGTGGCGGGTGTCGGGCCGCAGCCCAGGACAAGCCCGCACTGTGGGGCGGCTGCAGGGCGGGGACCCACGTGGACCCACGGCCCTGACGCTCGCTCGGCCAGCACGCAGTCGTTCGGGAAACGGGGAAAACCACCCGAGACGCAGACTGAGAGGACGCGATGAACACAGATAACCACCCACCTTCGTTCTCTGGAAGACGGCCTTCGGGTCCAAAGTCTTCGTTTTCCCGGGACTGTTCTTGTTGGTTTTAATCCAACAGATGTCTTCGCACCTCCTGTAACCCCACTTGCGTAAACACTGGAAGTGAAGTTTAAAAACCCTCAGTGGGAAGAGATAAGCAGTGCTCACGAGAAGCAGCCAGCATCAAACAACTTCTCCAGGCCTGGGGGGAGGGGCGTCACAGGGACGGTGGCTGTTCCAGCTACAGGGAGGGTCCCAGTTCTTTGATGCCACCTCCCGTCGTCAGTAGCAGGAAGTGGGCTTTCAATGGTGACACTCAGCCCCTCTTGGCCACAAAGCAACTCCAAAAAGAATGATTCCTGCCACCTCGATTCCTACCCGCTGACAGGGCTGAACCCAGCTGGAAACGTCCTTTGCACGTGAGTTTTACAGAACGCTATTTTTGTAGTACTAAACCTCAAACAGCTCAGAGACTTAAAATGACCGCATGTCTTTCTCTGGGTGAAACTTCACTTCCGCCTTTACATGCTCTATAAGGCAGTGATTTGAGCCTGAGTGTCCGAGAGCCGTCAGTCACCATGTGGACCCGAGACCACCACCAGCCATGTCGCCCCCGCCTCTTACCACGCGCCCGAGGTCCAGCCCCTCCCCGGAGCCGCACCAGAGGAAAATGAACGACCGAGGGGCTGCAATCTCGTCTATCTCCAGCTTCATGATCTGTGAGGAACCAGAACACAGCGTGAGAGCATCTGTCTCCCGTCCTAGGCACGCTCGCTGAGGTTTAGCGGGGCTTTCAGCGGACGCAGCCTCTACACGCGTTAACTTGCACTGGGTTCCGTGACGGGTTCCTGTTCTTTGGTTTCCTTGCTCTGCACGAGATGACACGCACGCCCCCCGACACACACTGACTTTCATGTGGGCGGGGGGGGGGGGTCCACAGGAGGCCGCATCTATGGGTGTTAGCATAGCTTTTCCATTTCACAAAAAAAGAAACCGAAATGAAAACAGGTCACGTTATCCCCAAATCAGGGCAAAACTGAAGTGAAGTGTGATGACATCTAAGCACCAACTTGAATGAATTCACCCTCGAGTCTCCAGCACGGCCACTGCCTGGAACGGAGGGGTGCTTAACAAACACTGGTCATGTCTGTTACCGACGACAACAACGTAACTTTCTGTAACTCCCTGAGGTTATCCCTTTAATTTTATTCAGAAAAACACAAGTTTACTGCAGTTACTTTATACTGAAATTGTGTATATTTATCCAACATGCAGTCAGCCCTCAGAGAGCAGAGGCCCTACACGCGCACACACTCTGACGGTCCCCAGACTTAGCCGGCGCAGAGTGAGCGTGGTGATGCCGCCGACTTCCGACTCTGCGAGCTACACGTCCCCGGACGCTGAGACAGCAGCGGCGCGTCCGCCCGACGGCTTACCCACTGCCTGTGCAACCCCTGCCCTCAGAAGGCGCCGCAGTCTCTTAATGAACCTCAGGCCTCTGCCGCAGTCCACCGTAAATCTACGTTCAGGGTGCGCCACCTCCACCCACCGGGAGGCCGTGGGCTCCACCTACGTCGTCCCAGGTCCAGCGCTTCCCGCCCGTGGCGATGCCTGTCTCCCTGTAGTACTCCTCCAGCGGGGGCTCCAGCAGGATCACGTCGAACTTGGGGGTCAGCTCTCGGATGTCGAAGGCCTCTATGTCTGCTTGTAAGTACCTGTCGAGGCCGGCACAGGACACGGGGGTCTCTCACACACCTCCCGGGTGGGAGGGAGAGAAACGGCCCCGGTGTTACTGAGAAGCTCTGACGACGCAGCTGGGAGCCCTCCCCGAACGCCCCCTTGTGCTCGTGTGGGGCGCCCGCCGGAGGCACAGACGGAGCACCCACCAACGCCCGTCGGAGGACAAGCGTGCCCTCGGCTCCCACGCACACCCGGGACGTGAGCCCCTCCCGCCTTCATGCTGACAGCCCATACTCCGTGGGGAGACTCTCCACCCCTTTCCATTGTCACCCGAATATTTTAAGGAATATCGCGTTCCTTTTTTAGTTGTTCAGTTTGGAAAAACTACTTCTCTGTAAATTTTAAATCCCTGCCTCTATACAGTTTCTAAACTATCTTTATTTTTTCCACATTAATAGTCTTTTCTGGCCACCTAGTATAAATTATCACTAGCCTTTACAAAAAAGTTATGCCATGCAGTATAAAAGTGTTTTGAATACAAAACACTTAAGTCTAAAATACTGTAAACACAGTCTTCTTTTTAAAAAGGATGAAGATTAGAATCTGCCAGCCCTGCCCCACAGACTCAGGACTCCTGTGTGGCGGTTCTGACCAGCGAGAGGACGCCGTCAGCACCCCGTGAAATGGACGAACATTCGCAGTGACCTAGATGGGAAAGAAATAGGTTCTCTAACTTCGAAGACCTCAGACATGTTTTTAGGGAAAGCGTTTTTTCTGGCAAAGGTTAAAATGAATTTCCATATCCCCAGAATGTTAGGAATAGAAGCCCCGGACACTGAGTTTTAATTAATTTTCACTTTCTTCTTTTCCCTCATCTAAGTTGTCTAAACTTTCTTTAATAAATAACTTTTTGAGAAGAAAAGTTATTTTAAAAATTTCATCTAAATTCAAGAACATAATAAATATGATTTTCTAACAAAAAGAATTTAAAGATACTCTAAGTAAATTATCTGAAAAACTGAAAACAAACTACATGAGAACCTACTGTGTCCTTGGCATGGGAGTTTCGAACTGGTATGTTTTCCTACAGATATATTATAAAGAAGAAATACGGGATTGTGGTAACCTTCCACAGGTGCTGGGTAACTTTTGAACAGGAAAGTGAGCAGATGAAGAGGTAGCATTTAAGCCTGAGTCGGGACCAAAAGTAACTTGAAAAGCCGCTTACATCGGAGGGGTGTTGGACTTGGCTATCAGCTCGTCCTTCAGTCTGATGAGCTCCCTCAGCTTCGGGTACTCTTCGAACCTATCGGCCAGACCTGAGGGAGACAGCGGTTCTGCACATCGGCACCTGCGACTGCTGCCGCGAGCTGGAAGGTTAAGTTCTGTGCTCCGAGAACAGAGTGCCACGCACCCCTCACTTTCCTCTCATGTCCCTTTAAGAAAGATAACTCTGAGCAGATAATTCTAAACATTTCATACACAGATTTCATATACAGCAACCCTCATGCCATAGGCCGATAAATAATCCAGATGTTCCAAGGCCAACTTCGAGTCACTGGACCATTTCTCCTATTAATTTAAGTAATCTGCTCATAAAGTCAAGTTTGATCATTCTTTTCTTGTGAAAGGCAAAAACTGCCTTTCTCACACGCTTTCGCTTTCCTCCTTTTCATTTAGATGAAAAAAATCAAGTAAAAATGACGGTGTTTTCCTGTTTTATAGTTAGGTAGAGGAGGAGACAAAATCTGGTGGAGATGAAACAGAGCAGAGGTCACTGCCGATGACCTCACAGGGAGGGGCGGGGCCCTGTGAAGGAGGCCAGTGCTCACGGGCCCCCACCCAGAGGCAATCCACCAGCGAACAAACCAGACACACAGAGGCAGGAGCGAGCGCAGCGCGTTCCCGGCAGGCCCACGCACCTACGTCCCTGATGAAGTTCTGGGGCCTGTGTCCCGTGTCCACGAAGTGCTGGCAGTAGTCATTGTGGGGGTTCAGACTCTGTGTTCCCTGAAAAAGGACCAAAATGAAATCAAAGCACGCACTCCGACACTGGCCGGGCTTTGCCTTTAAGTGGGAGGCCACGTGAAGTAAGTTCATTCACAAAGTAAAAGCCACAACTCCCACGAGAGGACTGCTACTCAGCAGCCACAGACATGAATACACTGGCTTACCCTACAGAGCCAAGGACCACAAGACTATCTCATGGATAATTTTAAATAGTCTTTATAATAATGATGTTTTAATAACTAAAAACATCTTGAAACAAATGGGTATTTAAAGTCTTTTCGGTCACAGAGCTGCACTGGGAAAAGTGGTGGCACCTGGGAGTCCCTGGCCCACCTTAAGGAAGGTGCTGGAGTCTTTGTAGATTTCCTCCTCATAGGGCAGGTTCTCTTCTTCCTGCTGCGTTTCCAGCTCGTCCTTGGAAGGCCAAGCAGACATTTTGTGCGTGGTTACAAATTGTTTACATAGCGTTACATCTTGATTAGGACTCAATGTAAATATTTTATTTCCCTAGTGGATAATACATTTTTCAAATTACCATTAAAGTCAAACATTAAAATCTTTGCTTTCTCATCATTAGATTGAACTAGATTATTTTCACAAGTAAAATAAAAACTTTCATTTCTTTTTCATCAATAACTGTCCCTAACTACTGTCGATCAAATTGTCTAGAATTCTTTAACCTCAAATGTAACACAATAAATATTAGAATTTAGCTTGAATCGGAAGCTATAACCACCAACGGGCCAACTTTACTTCTACCAGACTTAAACAGACAGAAGTGTTCCCTCGAGTCCAAATGCCAAACCACAGGGCGCTGCACAGGGTCTGGCCTGGAGCGACCCCAAACGCCCGGGCCGCGCGTGGGCGCACGTCACACTCGGCAGACAGGACAGAGTCCGCAGCAGGTGTCTGCGCTGCCAAACCCCCCAGAGACTCACTGAGGCCAGGCTTCCCTTCTCTTAAATGCAGTTACACGACAATGAACTTCAAAAGACAGAAATAGGGTTTCTAGCACAATGCCTTCTTTTCAACTAAATATCGCAATGACAAATTCGGAAGGCGAGTATCTTCTTGGGCTTCTTTCAGAAATACTTCTATTCGGCTTCCTAGCACATGAGTTTTCCCAACATTTTAATTGGACTGCCCCATATTCTTCACGGTGAACACGAATCAAAAAAGACAGCAGCACAACCCTTCAAAATCTGGTCCGATCACCCCGTTTCTGACACACTGGCCCCCAAACTGTCACCAAAGAGCAGCACTGCTGGTGCTCACCAGGCGGCGCACCGGGCGCTTTACCGGCATCACCGAACCGCACCCACAGGAGCCGTGTTGAAGCGCGTGAAGCGGCGTAAAGGTCCAGTTCGGCTGGGCCCCCACGTGCTCCACTGCCCACGCGTGCATTACACTGCGACGGTGCTTCCAGGCCCTTTAACGTTCAGCTTTCTGTCTGTTTTCCTGGGTGAGACTGCGTCACTGCAAGGACTTCTTGACAGTGAAACGGCCCCACTCTCTACTTGCCTTATACTCTTCTGTTTTGTCTTCATCCGCCTCCCCTTCGTCCGGACACTTGCGCTTTGCACTCGCAACAGGCGTGTCGTAGGAAGCCCTGAGAACGAAAACTGAAGCGTCACACGCGAGTCCGGACCAGACGTGCAGGAGCTTCTGTTAACAGCGTTAAATACGACAACAAAACAGAACACAGCAAACTTCCCGATTAAACAGCATCTGTTCGCCAGTTCACAAGTCAGCTACAGAGCGACACAGCCGGATGGGTGCCTCCGTCCATGTTTCTACTGGGAAGCAACGGAGTAAGAATGGAGGCTGTGGATGCGGACACACGGCAAAAAGGGCCTCCTGTGCTGGAACCTGTTACAGCAAAACCAGGGCTCAAGCTGATACAGAATACTGAACAACTCTGAAACGCCTCATGAACTGCCAAATAATCACCTCTGTGAGGGTAAAGTCTGTTTTCTTTCATAGGAATTTAAGAAACAATTATTTACTCGTGGTATCTGAGCTAATCCTTAGTGTTCCATTTCCTCACTGCTACGTGCGAAAGACTCCCATCACTCCTGAACTAGCAATAAAAACCAATAGGTCTGAAATCTCTATGTTGGTGCTTTCGTAACACACTTCATACTTAGGCTTACTTGCCTGTTAAAACAACAGCCCTTTCACAGGATTTGCAGGTCAGTGAGTGAGCGAGCAAGTGAGCGGTGGGACCCACCTGCACGTCTCCCGAGTCTCCGCGATCTCTCTCTGCTCGTCCTTGCTGTTTAACACTGCGCCGATGCGGTCCGCACTTTCGGCCCCCAGCTGTGCAGGGCAGAAGCCAGAAATGGGATCGGTCGGCATTTTATGCTTTTAGTTATAGTTGAAAGTAAGACTTCACTTTGCCCATCTTTTCCTTTCCAAGCAAATAAAATATGACTTAGTAATAGTTGCAATAACAAAAAAGCTAACATACTCTTTATAGTGTGGCCGGCACTATGTTAAACACTTTGCATCCAGCGAGTCACACATCAGCGAGTGCCCATTTATCCCGCGCTGTAATAAAAATTCTTCAACTTTTATTCAAGCCCAGTCTTTATGTAATGACTAGAGGCACAACAGAGGGCTTTACCGATTCCTTAAAAATGAAAATGCAGATTCTGAGAGGCAGTTGGGGGAATTTTGTGAAACACAACTGTGGACGGATGGCTGAGACAAGGCCGGCACTGCGTGGAGTGAGATTAATTCTCAGAATCTTCAAGATTCTGAGAATTAACCAGGGGTGCAGACGGCAACTGACAGGCCACGAGCACCATCCCCTGTGACCAAGTAGAAGGCTGAGAGCAAACCTACGGAAAACAGTCCCTTCCACAAACAAAAGGGGAGGTACCCGGAACGCGAGGGCCACATGCCCCCAGCCTTGGTCTCAGACCGGGAGGGCTGCCGAGGTGGCCCCTGCGTTAGCTCTGCTCTTTAAACTGTAGATCTGTCCACGAGACCTTCCAGGCGCCCGTCCTCCCTGCTGGGGGTGGGGGAGGGAGCGATTCCCAGGGGAGACAGCTGGCCTGTTTCTAACCTTCCCTCTGCCCGCTCCTCTTTCACGCACAGGTGAGTGCACGCGGAGAGGCCTCCAGGAACACTGTCTGTGGAATGAGTGGGCACGTCCCACAGTTCTCCTTTGTCCCGCCTTTTCTCGTTCAGGTCACAGCACCTAACAGTGCCGTCAGTGACTGTGTGTCTCACTTCTGTTCGCTCCCCATTTACACTGCTGCATGGTCTCTTCCAGGATCCCAGTCATCTCGTGGGTTCCCTTCTCCTCACGCCTCCCCCACTGGCGAGGTGCCCTCGAGAGAGGAAGGGCTCTGATAGTTGTGTGCGCAGCAGCAAGTGTCTGACTCAGGGCACATGTTCAGGACGGATGCAAAGGAACCAATGAAGTTTCCTGCTAGGGGCTAAGTCAGAAAACAATGTATTTCAAGAGAAAGGCTTTAAATCAAAATTCCACTTACAAATGTAATCGTCTTCTCATGCTCCAAAAATATTTTAAAATTGTGGAATTGCTGAATTAATATCAGGTTTCCTATTAATGGTAGCACTAAATATATTACTTGAATACCTGAAAGTAGCGATTTTCTGAAACAAAGCTACGAGTTAAATAAAGAGCAGGTGTAAACTGTTGGTGGCCCCAAAACAGCCTCCGTCACAGGCTGGGTCTGCACGTGCACGTGACACCCACTGGGCAGACAAACTCAAACCTCGACAACTGTGTGCGCAGAGCTGTGCTCCACTGTGCGGAGTCAAGAGACAAATGCGCAGTGAAAGCTTACTCTGGACGAGGAGCAGTTAAGGGAGAAGGCAAACCCAACAGGAGTTCAATGCAGACTTCCCACTCAAACTGTTCATATGCTGTGCGGTAATAAAGAAGGCCTGGCAGTGGACTCAACAGTGAAAGCCCAGAGCAAGAGTCTAAAGTACAAAGGTCAGGAAGGTTTCACACTTCATTTGAGCTGGGCTACGTCAGAGGACAGACACAGGTCAGACAGAAAGGTCAGCTTTAGCACCACCACAGCGTATGTATTGCACAACCTGTGTTCGTTCTGTCTTGTGCATATAGAGAACAGTAGAGAAAGGAAGGGTGAGATCAGTGGGGAAGTGGAACCTCTCACTGATTCTACTGGACATCCTCACTTAGGAGGATGGTTCCCACCTACCTACACAGATGTCATGGAAAAAGCACGAAGGGCCTGAAATTGCAGCTTGCAAAGTTGTGGGTTTGAGCACACAACAAATTCTTTGAGCTTTATTTTCTTCATCTATAAGACACAGGCAGTATCTGTACGATTGAAGAGAACCTACGGAAAAAGCTCAGCAGAGTCTGACACGCAGAAGGGGCTTTGGAAGTGGCAGCCATAGAGTTTTATGCACTGTGTTCGCGTTTTCCAGGGTCCGGGCTAGCTGCTGGTCATCGCCGAACTGCAATACTTTCTAAAGCCCCCGGCACAGAGCAAGACCCTGAACACATAACTGGGGTATCATGTGTTTTGAGCCAGAGTTTGAATTCAAGTTAAAGTGTAAGAACTCTACTTGGTGGCAACAAGACGCTACTTGAAGATAACATGTTACATACTGAGAAAAGGGCTTAGGAAAGATACCTGATTTGTCCAAGACCAAAACGTCACTGGGACAGGAGCAGAGATGACTCCAAATGAACACACTGTTAACACTATATCGTAAGTCTTTTCATAAGGTCACAAAAGAGGAGAGGTTTCAGATTTCCTTTTACTAAAACCAGTATTTACTACTGAAAAGAAAAACAACGGTAGATGCCTCATTAAAGCCCATGAGCACCTCCATCCCTTTCACTGAATGACAGAAATGGAAACCAGCCCCTGGTTTAGGCAGAGACCTGCGCCCCTGTGTCGTCCTGGGCGCACTCCGTTCATCAAGTCTTCACTTACACACTCACACACAGGCGGCGAAGACCAGCTTTAGAGAAACAAACTAGGTTCGAATTCCGGACCTAGCAGTGATTAAGCCCGGGCCAAAATGACTGAACCTCGAGGGCCTCCATGTCGTTATTCATTAAGTGAAGATAATCCTGTGTACAGCAGGGGTCTGTTGTGACATGGAGTATGAATTCACGTGCTGCCCATGGGTTACGATGTGGACACTGTAACCTATACGGCACACTGCAATCAATACACAAGAGACACTCTAAAATTTACACCCAAGACCACCTGCAACTCAGTCTTTAGATATGACCCTCCGCGCGCCCCAAATTCTGCAAACCCATTTCACAGGAAGCCACAACCTCGAGGGGGGTGCTGGCTACGAGTACAGGCAAGAAACAGAAGACCAGTGGAAACAGCGAAGAGAAATTTAGGGGCCACATCGCGAAAGTGACTTGTCCCCTAAACCACGGTGGTGTACTGACAAAGACCTAAGCTTCGCATCCTCCTCACTGGGCGCTGGCCCGCACTCTAGGCGTTCGGACTAGCATCACCATCAGGACCGCGTCACGGAAGGGGAGCCCTTCGGGGCGCCGCGGCAGCTGAGAGCAAGAAATGCAGGATTAGGGTTGTTGGGAACGCAATGAGAGGACGCGAGGAAGAGGGCGCCGCGCACGCGCGCTCGCGATCCCGCCCAGAGCCGCGGACCTGCTGCGCGAGGAGCTGTCGCCGTAGCTTCTGCCGCTCCCGAATCTCCTGCAAGCGGCTGTCCATGTCCCAACTCCCGTTTTCCACTCCCCCGGAAACTTGGCGACTAGCGGATGAATCTCCGCCGGATTTTTCTCCCAAATTTGCGAGCTACAAGAATTGCCTCGAACTTCAGGTAGCGGATACCATACTGTCTTTCTCTCGTGGGCACTTCCGGCGCGGCCGGAATTGGCTTTGCGCCCAGAAGTCCCGCCTCCCGGTGGACGCCGGAATTCTACGCCACAGGAAGAGGCCCAATGAGAGACGCAGAGGCGTGGGCGGGGCCGCAGAGCCGTGTACCTCCCGGAACCGAGGCGACTGGAGCGGGTCTGGGCGGTCCTGCTGACGGGCGTGTCGCTCGTCTGCTTCCCGGGGGCGTCAGATGCCCTTGGTGCAGCAGCACTGTTTCGAAGGTGTGGGCCGATTTCTTGATTCCCCTTTCCGTTAATCTCCCAGTTGCCAGTTCTCACGTTTCAAAAAATTATGAGATATCCGTTTCTTTCAGAAAGCACAAACTAGAGCCAGATGGCCAGGTTTGGTCCCGGGATTGTCGTCTATTGAGAGGCCTTGGCCTGTTAATAACCTCCAGGAGGTGATAAGGGTGCCCGGCTCAGGGAACGGATGTAACATCCTCAGGGAAAAGATGTTACCGCGCCTGGTGGCGCATGCGCGGTGGCAGGGCTTACTGTGCTTTCAGAGTTGCTTTTTTTTTTTTACCTTGTTCTCCCGCGGGGAACGGCGCAGCATGTACCTGTGCTCTTCTCCACACCTGACTACCCACGGAGAAGCTCTATGGATTCTTCCCTTCCGGGAAGTGGGCGGGTGGTAGTACAGTGGGGCAGAGGCCAGGGGTTCCCTCCTGGGCTTGTGCAGTTAGCTGTCTTAGTTGGAAATAACCCCGGGACGAGGACACTGCCTCCCGGAGTTACCTGGGTCTGGTGGGGCGGGACGGGGAGTGGAGATGCTCTTCTTTCCGGAGCCTTAGGGTATGACCACTGTTTTCCACCGCATTTGTCATCGCATTCCAGAGTCAAAGCGTCAGAGGCGGGCGAAGACATTATGTTGCCTCAAGTTTAATTGGAAGCTGTGGCAAGTACTTACCCGCATTAGTAACAAGTCTTTATTCTTCTAGAGGGGATTTCATTTTTGCAAGTACTATTACAGCTTCCAGATCGAAGCCTGGTGGGTCAGGCTAGGCCAACATGGGCAGGACTGGATTCTACTCATTGTGCCTTTCTCAAGAACTAGCTCTGAAAGTCAGTTGCAGAAGAGAGTTCTGGAAATCTCTCGAGAAATGGTAGGCCTGTGTGAAAAAGCGGTTAAGTGCAAGGGCCCATACTGTAAGAGAAAATACTAATTTGCGCATAGGAGTCAAAGTATCTTTCTAAAAATTGCTTTACCTGCCAGTCATGTAAGGTGAGTACTGATTTGAACTATTTATCAGTGATGGGAATAGGCGCTTGTGCACTCAAAACTGTAGCGATATTTACTGAGCATCTTAAGTGGCGGTGACTCTGCCAGACCCTGCCTGCAGTCTGGCCAGGTCATAAAAAATCGAAGACCAAATGCATCCGGTTGTGTTACAGAGTTCACACCTAAAGGAGGAAGCTATTTTGTTCCTAATTAAGTGCAGTGCCGGTTTGGTGCCTGTGATCCTTGACCCCGTCCACCCGATCTCTGCTCTGTGAAGATGGTTGGGCCCACAGTCTGCAAACTATCCCCCACCGTCAGTCTCCCTGGTCAGGTGTCCTCCGGTAGAGGTGCAAGCAGGGAGTCACAAGGAGAAGGTGGGCAAGCCATTGTTCATTTCTTTTCCTCTGGCTCCTGGCGTCCCGGCAAATGACTGTGCCCTTCACAAAGCCCCAGAGCTGGTTGCAGCAGCCCCTCCTTGGCGGTCCTGCCTTCCCTTTCCGACTCAGACAGAGCCCCCAAGCTGTGAGTTTCCTCTGGAGCTCTGAGAATAAATCTACCCTCTGTTCTACCAGCTCTAGGACTGGAGCCATGAATGCTACCTGTTCAAAATTCCTCAGATGGTTTCTGTTTTCCTGCGTGGAACCTGCAGGGATAAGAATGCAAATGAGTACAGCCCTGCAGCCTGTACTAAGCCATTGGCATTCAGCAGAGGGCTGTGGGAGACCAGGCTACAGCCCTGGCCGTGCCCCGCCCCTGCTGGGACTGACCTTGCCTGTCAGTAGCATCTATTCCTACGGGCCTCTAGGGCGTGTGTATGGTGGGGGCAGGGCTGGAAGAAGAAGCCTGGGAGGTCTCCACCTACCATTCATAGTCTGGTGCTCCTGCAGCCAGCAGGCTGCTGGGCAAGCTCAAGCTGTGGTGGGGTGTGTTCACCTCCGTCCCTCCGTCACAGAGCAAGGGTGTGTCCCTGGCCCCTGGCTCGCGACCTCCTTGCTCTCGTATCAGCCTCTTCCCCTAACCATCAGTGGGGGGGCTGTTGCAGCAGAGAGGAGAGAAGGGGAACAGGAATGTACTAATGTTTCATCATAACTGGGGATCCACGGAGTGTGGCCCTTCCCACTCGCACCAGCCCTCTGTGGTACCGCACCCTGTCTCTCTCCTCCTGCTTTAAAGGGATTTTAAAAAAGGGATTTAAAGGGATGGAGCGTCTCCACGTGCTCTGGGAGCCTGTTTGGCCATGACCGCTGGGGTTGAGGGGCCTGTGGCTTGCTCGTAGGCCACCACCTCGTGAGGGCAGCTTCCTGTGACAGCCCCACAAACACAGAAGCGTGAGAACACAGAGTTGTGTGCCGTGGGCTGTAGCGACACAAAGGGAGGGGAGGGAGGCAGTCACAAATGGTGCTGGTCAACAGACTGAACAACAAAAGCAGGCAGGCTGGGCAGACCAGCAGACAAAGTGGGAAAGACTTCTCTTTTCTAGTCGATTATAGAGAAGGGAAGAAGACCGCAAGGACAGCAGGACTCTAATGGATTTTGACAGTGTTGTGTAAATGTCACTGATGCCAATGACACTTTATCTCTGAGTCCAAAATAGCTCTTTCAGAGGAAATACAGCGAAGTTCTGATGAAGGGACATGCTTGTCCAGCCAGTGGACCAGTCCCTGACTTTCTACTTCCCCCTACGTAGCATCGCAATGGCCTTTCTAAATGTTTGGTCCACTTTTACAGCACTTAAACCAGGACGTCCAACCTTGTGGTGTCTGTGAGCCACCCTGGAAGAGCAGGAGTTGTCTCGGGCCACACATTAAATACATTGCGACATGTAATCACACACACACACAAAAGCTCACAATGTTTTAAGTAAATTTACGAGTTTGTGTTGGTCTGCATTCACAGCGGTCCTGGGCTGCATGGGGCCTGCGGGCTGCAGGTTGGACTCCCCTGAATTTTAAAGTATCAAGAAGAGAGAAAAGTAAGAGGCTTCTAGAAGTTCTTGTAGATAATTAGGAAGAAATGCACGTATAGTATTACTTTCTGTAAAAGTTGTTGATTCTCACTACTCCCATCCTGGCCAGCGTGGCTCAGTGCGTAGAAGCATTGTCCCATAACCGAAGGGTTTTGGGTTCGACCCCTGGTCTGGGCGCCTGTGGGAGGCAGCCACTCGCTGTTTTTCTCTCTCCCCCCTCCTTTATCTCTTCCCTTCTCTCTAAAATTAATGGAAAAAAAAATGTCCTCAGGCACAGATTAAAAAAAAGACTTTTATCATTACTATACAATGTATGAAACGTTCTCTGTAAACAGAGTCCCATTTTTAACACACTAATAATGCAACTATTTCAAAGATCTGTGGGATAAAAGAATTCGTCAAGTGAAATATCCTGTTGAAATGAACTTAATTCCTAATTTATCTCTTCTCTTATCCATTTTCTTTACCAGGTCACTGTATCTATTGCAGAAAATGTCGAGTTCAAGATTCGCCACGGTAAGTGAAATGCTGCTGTGTGCGTAAAGCTTATGGCGCTGTCTCTCCGAAAACTGCAGTTCTCACGTACGAAGTGGAATTGTGTGTGAAGGAAGCACTTTCAGGAGCTCACTCTGTGGTTTTTAAAAGTGCGTAGCATCTTGGGGTGCAGCTCATTCAAACTAACAGCCTTAATGCTTTAATATTGCTTTTTAATTTGTTTTTACAACTTAATTCTTACTTTGAAGTTAAATATACTCTCGCTTCATAATTTGAAGTGGTAGAAACAATTAGGAAAAGAAAGTGCGTTCTGTAATGAATCAGAAAACCCTGCACTCAAAGCCTTGGTGGTGTAATGCCGTCGTTAAGTGCTGCTTGTTTTCAGGGGTCTATTGGGGATTTTAAATAAAATGATATGAATAGAAGAAGGTCTGTTCTCAGAACTTAAAAAGTGCGAGTGGACTTTATGCCATTAAAAAAGTTGTTATAATAAAGAAAGCTCCTATTCCGGAGCTCTGGATCAGAAAAATGGTAAAAATCATTTATGTTACTTTATACCTAACCAATAAAAAATAGATTTAGTTATATGTATTCTTTAAAAACATATATCCAATGAAAACATTGTAAATTTTACAATATTTAGAATAAAAATTCTAAATTCTGAAAAAAAAAGCTCAAAAGGCTATACAAAGGCAATGCTTATATAAATGCTAAAAAAAAAAACCCCAAAAGCCCTGGCTATTGTAGTTCAGTGGATTGAGTGCCAGCCTGTGAACCAAAGGGTTGCTGGTTCTATTCCCAGTCAGGGCATGTGCCTGGGTTCTTGGCCAGGTCCCCAGTAGGGGGTGCCCAAGAGGCAACCACACATTGCTGTTTTCTCTTCCTCTCTTTCTCCCTTCCCCTCTATAAAAATAAATAAATAAAATCTTTTAAAAAAAGAAAAAGAAACTAAAGCCAAATTATGGCCAAGACGCTAGATCTGTTTCGGATTATGAATGAGCGCATCCAAAGCACTCACTGCTCTCTGATGGGCGCTCATGCCAGACGGTGCAGGAACGTGCAGAGTTAGTGTCGCTGGCCCGTCACTTGCTCCTCAGAATCTCCTCCCCTTGGAATGATCTCTCTTGTTTCCTCTTGTTCATTTATGGGTCAAAGGTTCAATAAATCAAAGCCACTTGATCCTGGTTTTGCAGAGAAAAACAGCTTTGGCCAGTGGCCACAGAAGCTTGAGAAGTTTAACTGAAGGGAAAAAATTGGACATTTCCTCATCCTGGATGGGGACTGAATTCTACCTTTCATTTCCAACCCCGGTGGTTTTGCCGTTCCTCTGAAAACTGTGGCCTGTAGCCAGACCGGCCTCCAGCCAGAGTCCACAGTGTCACACTGCCGGTCACGAACCGCTTCCTCAGCGAGCCACTCCAGGGCTGGAGACCGTGTCCTCAGGAGGCAGTGCCCCCTGCCCCCCTCCCCCCGCTGTGTCCAGGTCAGGAGGGGCAGCTGCTCAGAGCATCGGCGTCATCCTAGGGGGAAGCACACAGTTCCCTGTGTGTGCGTGTACATGCACACATGCTGATAGTGACATGGGAGCGGCTCCTGTCACCATGGAGAGGAGGACCCTTTGCATTTGGGACACCGAACAGGCAGGACCGGTCACATGCATTTACACAGTGAATTAAATTGTTTCCCACCACCCTTCCTGTGAGGCCCTGCTCCCGGCGTTCATGCTTTTTTCTGCTCATCTTCGATATTAGAAACAGTTATTGGTTATTTAAGCTTCAGCCTCAGCTTAACAATCAAAATACGAGGCCAAAATGTAGTTCTGGCTGTTGAGTTAAGGCCTCTCTTCCTGCCCCTTCTCCGGGCTGCTCACAGGCCTGGAGCCAGCAGTTTGGGAGGAGCAGGAGGGCGCGCCTGCTGCTTCTGGAACCTTCCCCTGGGGGAGGCTCCCACTCGAAGGTCGCCTGTCAGAGCAGTGGCCTTGCCGCCACGTTTGCCACTTTATTTCACACGCCCAGCCCAGCACGGCTGCCGCTCCGCGAACTTGGGTCCGTGTGGAACTGCCCCATTGCCTTCTGGGAGAGCAAGTCTCCTTGTGATTGTCCACTGCTGGGAAACTCACTGTGTCCTCAAAAGGGACCGTTTGTGGTGACGCAGGTCCATTAGAGGGACAGAGAAAAGTGAGTTCTGAATGCGGAGAAATTCAGCTTAGCTACTCAGCCATGTCCTTCACTCACGTTCTATGGAGTTCAAAACAAATGGAGAGCAAGGCACATCTCTGGTGTGCATTGATTGCGCGTGCACAAGAAGTGTGCACACGCACTGTGCTGTCACAGCTCCAAGCCCTGGAAGTCCCTGTCCACCAGAGCCAGCCGTGCCTCTGCGACTCACCCGGGGCAGGTCTGAGTAGGGCTCCAGGGCTTTGGCTCCTGCTGTGCTCAGAGGCTGGAACCCGGCTGACCTCATCGGGCTGCTATGCAGGGCAGTTTCTATTTACTGCAAGTGCTGCGTGGCTTTTGTGTCTGCACAAGCAAGGGGCAGCACAGTCATTACGTGGGACGCGCAGGCTGCTCCACGCAGGGGCCGCATTCCTGGAGACAGAGAGGGATTACCGTGCATGTGTCCAGTTAATTTGGGGACCGTATTGCGGCGAAGCCCAAAGATAAGTTTGGAATTTAACTAGGCCGAAAATTGTCTCAGATAATGTTTAATTGTGTGTTAGAATAAGACTCAAATATCTCAGCACTTCAGCACTTTAGGAGAGTATCAGTGAACTATACCTTATAAAATTGTAGAGTTTATGCACTTATATGCATATGTATTACAGAAATACAACATTGCGGGCACATTCTTACTCTGAAACGAAAACCTTTCTGACATGATTGGTATTCATATACTCAAGAGCTGTGGAATCCAACAAACTAACAGACCTGGGAAAAGAACCGTCAGCTCGTTCAGGTCGGAACTCTGGTTCTGAAAGGGTGGCACCACTCACCTGTCCAGCTGGAACTCGAAACACATTCGGGTTCGTAAGATGCGTTAAGTGCAGTTTCTCAGAGGACTCGGCCTGAGTCATCCAGCCCCCTCCGCACCACAGGTTCCTTGGCTGCAGTCTGAAGGGAGTGAAGTCACTCAGAGTGTTTCAGACATTTTGCTGAAGACCTGCTTTTCCCTCTCAGAAGATACTGACTGGACACAGAAGGCAAAATGAAGGTGAAGGAAGAAAAGCACTTCTACTGAGCCAGCTTGAGAAGCGGTCACCACCGCCCAGCGCTGCATGGCCTCTGAGTCGGAGCGCGTGGCTCCCCACGGCGCGCCTTGGGCAGTGGGGGCGGTCCGCTCATCATAGAAAAGCCCTCCGGTCCCGACGGGGGTCAGCGAATGCTTGAGGACAGAGGGCGTGTAGGTGGGCAACACATCGGAGAAGGGGGGGGTTGTATTTCCCCCAGAAACAGGAAGAGTGCCAGCATAAGAAAGCTCTCAGAGTGAGCGTCGTGTAACTTTGTTATTTCAGAACTGCTCGTGCTTATTTGATAAAGGCATTCAACTTTCCCCCTTGAAACACTCATCTCACAAAGGTAAGGGCAGACGGTCCACGCAGTCCCCCCCAGAGTCGCATCCAGTCAATGCGGATGCAGAGAGACAGCCGGCAGTCTTCTGTCCCTCGCTCTCGAACCGTCCCCACCCCACCTCCGACTCAGTCTGCTGTCGTCCACCCACAGTTCCTTCCCAGTGTCCTCTCCTGCTCGCCGGCCACCTCTCTCTGCCTGCCCGACTGCCGACATCCCGTAAATGCCGACCAACCCGGCAGACACTGATTTCATGATGCCAAGTGTAAACCGTGACCACTGCGCCTGCACCTCCTCAGAGGCACAGTGGTGGTGGTGAGCGGTGAGAAAGTTCCGGAGTCTTCCCCACTCTTTGAAGAGTATCCTCTACTGCTCCTGAATCTTTTCTAGAACAGGAGGTCTCATTAAGTTCTAGCAGTAATCTTACCTCTAGATAGAAAAGTTGTTTCTTTTGAAAAGTTCCAAAGCATTAATTCAGAGCTTCCCGGTGGGGGTGGTGAGAAACGCAGACTGTTGTGACGTGTGTAGAGATAGTGCCTCTCAGCTCCGGGGTGGGGTGCAGAACCCGTGGGTGGGACCGTGTGCCTGTGGCTGCGTGCACAGGGCTTCTCTGGGCGCCTGACAATCATCGTCACGCCGTGTGTTGCCAGGGCGTGAAAAACAGGACAGAAGAATGTGAACGTGCTCAGAACATCTGTATAATGACCCACTTTGTTGTGAGTTGGAAAAGAACAGGAGGTATTAAATAAAGAAATCTCTTGCAAGAGATTGAGTAAGAAGCACATGCAAGCATATGTAATAGAACCATTTAGGTATGAATTAAAGGGTAGTATGAACTAAATGTTTAAAATATTAATAATATGTCATACTATTCCAAAAATGGGAAAGATTCATAGGGAAAGGTGCTTACATATACTGAACACTGTGCTTTTAAACCAAGAGAAACATCCATGAAAGCTTCTCAATGAGTCAAGCTCGTGAAAAGTAAAGCCTTGGGACATTGTGGTCCATAGAACTCACCTTCCTCTGATGGCACAGTTAACACTGTGTGACTCGTTAAGTACGATGGGCACAGAAATGGCCTAATACTTCGAAGATGTTGTTCAAGAGCCTGAGGTTAATGCCAAGAACAGAGCAGGTGGCTCATGCTGTGTGCGGAGTGTCACGCGGTGTGCGGAGCTTCATGTGGCGTGCGGGGCGGGGCAGAGCAGCGCCTGCAAGTTGTGCTTCGTCGTTTGTCGTCCACACGAGAATTCCTGGTGGTGAACACTGCCATTGATGAACAGAAGGGTTAGTCAGTGAGTTCACACAGTGAGATAACACGATTGGAACAAAACAGATGTTTCTAGAAAAGTACTGCCTGGCCGATTACACAGAACTCAGCAGGAGGCTGACTTTTGACAGGGCGCCTGTGTTTTCCAGATTTACAGAGCTGTTCTCTTGGGATGTTAAGTAACCATGTTTTCAAATTTCCACTCCTAGAGTGATGGCTGGAGGCCAATTTCAGAATAATTTCTAACACTTTAGAGGGTGAAATATATTGGGTCAGCCGAAAACATTCATTCTGTTTTTCCATAAGCTGGCTTTAATAGCACCTAGTTGTCTTTAACTTCATTTGAAACAATTTTGTGACATTGTATTGTGATAGCTGTCATATCAGTGTAATTTAAAGAAAACATAAAAATTAGTGAACTTTTGTGTAGTCATTTCAGTGTTGAAGAGGGAAGAAAACCTGTTTGGTTATTCTACTTTATTATTTCAAGAAAGACAAAAACAATTGAAATGCAAAAAAAAACCATTGGTGCATAGAGAAGGTACTGTGAGTAATCGTGTGTGTCAGAGGTGGTTTGCAAAGTTCTGTTCCGGAGATTTCTCGCTGGACGATGCTCCACGGTAGGGTGGACCAGGTGAAGTTCGTAGCGATCGAGGTGAGACGTTCGTTGAGAACAGTCAATGTTCTACCATGTGGGAGCCGCCCGACATACCCAGAACATCCAGATCGAGTGTTGGAAACCATTCGCACCAGCTTGGTTATGTTAGTCACTTCAGTGTTTGGGGTCCACGTTGGTTAAATGAAAAACGCTCCTTGACAGCATTTCTGCATGTGATTCTCTACTTAAACGTAATGAAAACATTCTGTTTTCAAAACAAATAGTGACAGTAGGTGAAAAGCGGATACTTTACAATAACGTGGGATGGGAGAGATCGTGGGGCAAGCGAAATGAACCACCACCAGCCACACCAAGGCCGGTCGTCATCCAGAGAAGGTGATGTTGTGTCTGTGGTGGGATTGGGAGGGAGGCGTCTGTTACGAGCTCCTCTGGAAAAGCAGACGGTCTCCGCCAACAAGCACCGCTCCCAGGGAGGCCAGCTGAAAACAGCGCTCGCCGAAGTGGGTCTGGAGTTTGCAGAAAATGCAGAATCTCCCACCAGGACAACACAAGACCACATGTTCCTCTGGTCACGAGGCACAGACTGTCGCAGCCTGGCTGGGAGGTTCCGATTCATCCACCGTATTCACCAGACACTGTGCCTTCTGAGTTCCATTTGTTTTGGTCTTTACAAAGTTCTCTTAATGGAGGAAAATTTCAGTTCCCTGGGAAACTGCACAAGGCACCTGGAGCAGTTCTTTGCTGGAGACATAAAAGGTTTTGGGAAGATGGATTATGAAGTTGCCTGATTGGCAGAAGGTAGTGGAACAGAATTGTGGATTCGTTGTCCAATGAAGTTATTGGTGAAAATGAAAAATATGATTTATGCTTACTTTAAAACCGAATGAACTTTGTGGCCAACCCAGTATTTTTAAAGCAAGAATTTATCCTAATCGCATATCCATCTGTTTCTACATGTGGCCATAGGACTTTTCCCAGAACCTGTTTTAAAACACGTGCATCCTTTTTCTGGGACCGTTCCTTATTCCTCCCAAAATGAGACAAACATGCTGATTTCCCACGAGCGACCCAGCTCCCAAACACGCACACTGCGCCTCCTGCCCTCACTGTGAGCCCAGGCGACACTCCCGAGGGCCCTCCATCCCTCTCCCTCCTCATTCTCCCACCAGAGGTGCTCACACAGTGTGTCCCGTGCGAGTCCCCTGTTCCCTGTCCCGTGTCCGGAGAGGTGAGGGCCCTCTGATCCACACTGCTGTTCTTCGGGACTCATAGTGAGGACAGGTAAGTAGGTTTCTAAGCGATTTACACTGCAGCCTGGACTCCCGCGGTGAAAACAGTAAGCCTGCCAAGTGAGGCAGCGCCGCTGAGATGCTGAGCCTCTGGGGTCTTACGGGGATCAGGTGCCACCACCCGCCCCGGCCTTGGCCGGCCAGTGTCCCCCAGACCCCATGGGCCAGCTGGAGCCGCCCCGCTCGAGCAGGGAGAGCCCGCTTTTCAGGTGGCAAACTGCGGCTGTGCCCACCTGCCCCGAAACTTCTCGAAAGCCTCTGAATGTGTGGTAGTCACACAAATACAGCTTTGCTGCTGACACGGTCAGTTCTACCTTCGGTGACTCGGGGTTGGGGAAACCTTGGGGGAGACCATAGCGTGAGCTTTCTGGGGTGGCCAGCGGCAGCTCTGCCAGCGTGGTGCTGCTGCAGTGCCAAGGCTCAAGGTCGCTTTTTGGTTTTGGTTCTACATACAAATGGCCTTGCCTGGGTCTGCAGCGCTTCAGGTCACTGTAATTGTCCAAGGCCCACCAGGAGGGGCCTGGAGGGAGAGAGACAGCCCCCAGCCAGCCCTGGGCTTCCCGAGGGGGTGGCTTGGAATGCCTGCCCTCACCGGGCATTCGGGGAAGCAGGCGGCTCTGTGTGCAGGGCGGTAAGGACAGTGTGGAGGACAGCGTGAGGACAGCGTGCTCAGACTGGTCTCTTCTCTAACTGGTGGTACTGTTGTCCTGCCTTTTCAATTTGGAAAGATAATGAGAGCAAATTACAGGGGAAACCATATTTCTGTTTCAATGTTTTGAACAAAGCAATCTGCTGAGTCTTTGACATTTTTTAGAAACCACCATCATGATTAAAAAAAAGTTTGCTGCTCTTTAAGGCTTAAAGAATCTTCAAACTACAAGGAAACGACGATTATGATTCCTACGAGTTGGTGGTCCTCGTTGAAGGCGAGAATGCCCATCAAGCTCCGCTTCCCAGAGGGGCACAGGGCGAGGCCCGGCGGCCTCGGGCCCAGACACCGGCAGTGGTGTCGGGGGCAGCCGTGCTCTCTGGGACCCGCCGTTCCCGTTCGAAGCTGTGCACAGCCTAGAAGAGGGGGTCCCATCTTCACAGCTCACCTCTCAGATGGGTTCAGACCCGGGGGTCCCGGCCCGGGTGCCACCCGGCCCAGGGCGCTGGCTGCGGGCCGAAGACCGTGGTGGTGGGCGCAGGGGAGGCCAGCTGCACGGAGGAGCCCGAGGGCTGGGTTTGCACCGAGGAGGACACAGCTGTGGGCGTTCGCATGGCCAGTTCTTGTTCAGGTGGTGCTGCTGCTTCGAGGAAAGTACCGGACCGAAAGGGGGCCCACCGGGCAGTTCCTCGGAGGGGGCTGAACCCCGGAGTCTGTGACGAAGGCTCTGGACCAGGGCTACCTCGAGTCTCCGTCCACAGTGTCTTTGCCATTGGCGTTGCACGCTGGGAAGCAGGAGGCAGACACATCTCTCAGGTTGTTTCTTTCTTAGGAATGTCAGTTTCCACATACACTCTTTAACGTGTGTTTAACATGGTTATTCTGACATCTTCTCATGTACTCTTTCTACTCAATGCCTACTCTGAAAAATATCTTTAAAGTTATAAAACTCAACACTGCACATTTCAGAGATAAAAAACAAAGAAATATTTAAAAATATTTCAAAATACCAGCTATTCTACCACCTGGGATACCACTTTTACGTTTTTTGTTGAAAAGCTTATGGAAAACCCGGTATAGGACCACATGGTCCCACTCCCAGGCTCCCCCCACTCCCCCCCCACCTTGGGGAACAGGCTGTGCTTGCGTACTGCACATTAGCAGAAATGCTCAGAAATTCTCCTTCAGTGGCTTCAGTACTTCCAAGTCCAAATTTCTTTCTCATTTTCCTACTATTGGACATGGAGTTTATTTCCAACTATGTTATTTCAAGTAAAGCTATAATGCAATATTCTTTTAAATAAGCTTTATTCCCCTGCTGCTTTGATTATTTCCAAACCTAGTAAAAGTCTTACCCTCTCTTTGCCCCTTCTTAGATTTGAGAGAGGGGAAAATCAGGTCTAATTATGGCTTAAATATGAGTGGTGCTAGATGACATGGCTTCTTAAAAATAAAGGAAAATTGTAAGTTTTTAAAACAATTATATGTAACAGTCAATTCCAGCAACTTCTAAGACCTTGAAAATGCCACTAGCCAACTTGGTGTTGTCTTCATTTTCTGTCCTTGTTTTCCTCTCTGTGAATTCAATTTTCTATAGTGACATCCTTCAAGTAAAAAGTAGGAAATCCCGTTCTTTAGTGTAGATTTTCCACTCCATTCTGTAATAGGAGAGAATATTATTTTCTACTATTTTGCTACATTGCGTTTCCACCTAAATAACGAACTTGAATATATATCCTTGTACTCACCGTCATTTCTGTGGAACATGTGTTCAAAGACCCGAATGCACCTTTGCATGTGAACTTTGAACAGCACCAGGTGCTTATTGGTGGGAGGTTCTGGCCTCTGGAAGAGCGGCTGAGACCTGGTCACCCTCGTGCGTCATCACGTGCAGACGACTAATGAACGCGGAGCTAAGATGCATGATTCGTCGTCCGGCCGAAGCCCGACAGCTGTCTTGTCTAAGAGACACGCGGGCACATGCTGGACACTGGTGGGTCGCTTCGCCCAAGGCCCTGGCCCCCGCAGCAGTGAGTACCACTCCCAGACCGGCTTGTCTCCGAAAGGAGATGAGGAAGCCCACAGCTCAGGTCTCTGTTCCTGCCCCTGTGTCCCCTGTCCTGCTTCATTTTTTCATGACATTTATCGCCATCTGGCTTGAAACGTCGTTTTCTGCTTTTACGCTTATCGTGTGCCACCCTTTACTGGGCCGTACACACTGGAAGAGCCAGAGAGTGCTTCCTTCTCTTCGTTATTTCCGGCCTCGCTCCATAAATGTCTTGTTTAAATGACTGAGTGCATACTGAGTTAATAAACAGTAAAGATGCTTTGTTTTTCAGACTGGATACAATAGAAGTAATATATTACAAAATATTGAAAAACTTTGTAAATAAGCCCAGGTTAAAAAATTTGCAAGTGTCATATTTTTATTATTCCTTAAAAATCAGATGTATCATATCTTTTAACTAAATCTATACAGGGAAGAAACATGAATCTCAAAGCCTATGGAGAAAATAACATGCATTTTTCTTTCCAAATAAATTAAAGACTTTTGCCTTAAAAATATGGAAGAGACACGACTCTGTAAGCCAAGTAATGTTGCTAATGATTTTAGAATGTGGTTGTCCGGTCTTCATGGGAAGTCGCAAAGACGGTTTTCATTTAATGCAGACTTTGTTTGGTTTATTCCAAATAAGTAAGTTAGAACTCCCACACCACAAAAATGACCCCTGGACAATGAATAACATGTAATTCGAATGTTCTGAAAGTAAGACATCTCAACAATTTGAAGACAAACTGCTCAGTCTTATTTTGGGAGGGTCAAGGCTGCAGAGAAGTAATCAGATGGCCGTGCTTTCAGACGCTCTTGGGCGTAGGGATGCACCTGTCACAGGGCTTCACAGAAGCTCCCAGACGAAGCTAAATGAGGAAGCGGAATTGGGACAGATTGGAAACAAGAGTTTATTGAAATTCACAGCTGAATTTATTGTGGGTAACTGGGCCTCCCAAGCAGATTACTGAATTCAAGTACACAGTAACAGGAGTGACCTTTTTAATTCATGAAAGCAACTGTGAACTGGGTGGGAAACAATGGAGAAAGAATCGTCCGTGAGAGGTGAACCAGTGAATAACCGCCGGCCTGCCATTTCCATTCGACGGAACGCTCTCCGTCCCCTCCCCGCTCCAGCCTCCCCTCTCCAGACCTCATCCCTCCCTGCACAGCCCGACTGCGCACCAGGAGGCCCCCGGGGCGGGCGCAGGTGCAGGGCTCCCGTCTTGAGTCGGTGGTTGGCAGGTTATCTCTCTACTGAAGGACCTGGTCACAGCCAATGAACGGGGCCCTGACAGCAACAGCTGCTCGTCCCCACAGATGGGCATGTGAGTGAAAAAGTGACTCCCTGATCTTGTTGGAAAGCATCTACCTTGTAAGAACAGCAATCACTTTTGTCACTCCCGGCAGGAATCAGGATGAAATTCCTTCATTTCATGGAAGGAATGGGAGGAATTTCTACCGTTTACTTTGCCTCCAGAATCACATAGAAAGGCATTTATTTTAAAGGCCAGAAAAAAACATCTACAAATTTTACTCAAAAAAATCTCAGTACTATCTCAAGTCTGTGTTTAATACAAGAACCATTTAATCTAATATTCCAAAATACAGAGAAGTGTGGATGTAAGTGTTGCTGAACACAACATACACAGGAAAAGTTAGGCAAATAGGAGATTTTATTGGAAAGATAACAGATGAGTCACAGAATTACTGGCATGTTTATAAAATAGTGTCTGGGGGGTGGAGAGGAGTTAGAAAACAGCTCTAGAGGGGGGCCCCCGAATTACAGGAATTCCAGAATCCCTGGTCAGTGTGCTACTCCCGGCATTAGTCCCCTCCGCCTGTTGTCCTTTCTTAGTTCCAATCTGCTTAATTCAGAACGAAAGACAAAGAGAGGACTCAAGTAGAATGAGAAATGAAAGGGGTGTAACTGATACCACAAAAATACAGAGGATTATAAGAGACTGCTGTGAACAATTAGACACCAACAAATGTGACAACTCAGAAGAAATGGGTAAATTCCTAGGAACTTACAACCTGCAAGACTGAATTCTGATGAAATAGAAAATCTGAGCAGGCTGATGACCAGTAAGGAGATTGAATCAGGAATGAAAAACCTCCCAAGAAACAAAAGTCCAGGACTGGACAACTTCACGGGTGAATTTTTGCCAAACATTCAAGGAGGAATTAGTATCAGTCCCTTCAAGCTGTTCTAGAACATAGACTAGGAGGGAATGCCTCCAAACTCATTTTCTGAGCCAGCATTATCCTCACATCAAAACCGGAGAGGGACGACACAAGAAGAGAAAGTTACAGGCTAATAGCCCCGGGGAACCGAGATGCAGAAACCCTCAGCAGAGATTAGCAGGCAAGTCAACGATGCACGAGAAGGATCACGCATGACGGAGTGGGGTGTGTTCCAGGGGTGCAGGAATGGTTCAGATCCACAAGTCAGTGTGATACACCCAGCACATTAACAAAACGAAGAATAAAAGTCATGTGCTCAATCGACAGATGTAGAAAAGGATTTGACAAAATTCAGCATTCACTGATAGTGAAAAAAGTTCCTTTCAGCAATGTGGGGAGAGAGGGAGTGCACCTCCACGTAATAAAGGCCACGTGTGACAGGCCACAGGTCGTGTCACACCCACAGGTGCTGAGAACTTTTGCTCTGAGGTCAGGAACAGGGCAGGGATGCCCACTCTCACCACTTGAATCCAGAGTAGAGTTCCAGCCAGAGCAGTGGGGCAAGGACAAGACAGGAAAGGAAAGCCTGAGACTCCATCAAAGCTGTTAGAACAAACACAGGAGTTCAGAAAGTTGGAGAATACAAAGTCAGTACTCAGTTATCTGGTGAGTTTCATATACTAAAAATGAACTATCAGAAAAAGAAGTAAAGAAAACAATTCCAGTTACAGTTACATCAAAAAGAATAAAACACCTAGGACTAAGTCTAGCCAAGGAGGTGAAAGACCTGTATATTACAACATACAAACATTAGCAAAGGCAACTGAAGAAGACACGAATAAATGTAAAGATATCCCATGTCCATGTATTGGGAGACTCGGTATTGATAAAATGTCTGAACCACCCAAAGGAATCTACAGATTCAATGTAATCCCTGTCAAATTCCAGTGGCATTTTTTCAAAGAAATAGAACAAACAATCCTAAAATTTGTGTGGGACCACAAAAATTCCCCAATAGCCAAAGCAATATTGAGAAAGAAGAACAAAGCTGGAGGCATCACACGCCCTGGTTTCAAACTATATTACAAAGCTATAATAATTAAAACAGTATAGCAGTAACAGGAAAACAGACGCATCCAGTAAAAGGAACAGAATAGAGAGGCCCGGAAATAAACCATGCACCTGTGGTCCATCAGCTTATTATGAAAGAGCCAAGAAAACACAGTGGGAAAGGACAGTGTGCTTGATAGATGGTGTTGAGGAAACTGGACAGCCACATGCAAAAGAATGAAACTGGGCCACCATCTTACATCACACACAAAAATTAACTCACAGTGGATTAAAGACTTGAACACAGGACCTGAGATTACAAAACTCCTAACAGAAAACATCAGCCCTAAACTTCTTGACGTAGCGAAGGTTTTTCTGAGTCTGACACGAGAAGCTAAAGCAGGAAGAGCAAGAATGAATAAGACTGCATGACACTAACAGGCTCTGCAGGAAAAAATAGGAAATCGTCAACAAAATGAAAGGCAACCTACTGAATAGGAGGAAATATTTGCAATTATGTATCTGCCCAAAATAGATGAAGAACTCTTACAATCCCACAGCAAAAAGCAAACAATTCAGTTAAGAACTGGGCAGAGGATCTGAATAGACATTTTTCCCAAAAGACATGCGGATGGCTAACAGGTACCTGAAAAGATGCTGGACATCATTAATTATCAGGGAATGCAAACCAGAACCACAGTGAGATGCCCCTTCACACCCACGAGGACAGCGGCTATCAGAAACACACACACACAGATCAGTGCTGACGAGGGTGTTGGGATGTTGAGAAATTGGAACCCTGGTACACAGCTGCTGGTTAAATGGTGCAGCCGCCATGGAAGACAGTCTGGCTGTGCCTCCCAAAGTTAGAAATAGAAGTGCCACACAATCCCCCGACTCCACACGATGGTCAGCACGAACTTCACAGGAACAGCCTCAGGGTCATAAAATATTCTTCCGAGAAAACATGTTACGATGTATTTAACTTCCTACACTACTTGGGTTGCTGCCACGTTCCTGTGGAATAAACAGTACAGCAAGGAGTAGCTCGGTGTCTGCTGACTTGCTGTGTAACAAAGCACCCAGATTGTCGGGAGTCCTGCTGCCGCTCACAGTTTGGGTTGATTACATTCCAAGAATATGTAACACTTTAAAGCCAGGAGTCCTGTTTTTAAAATAACAACTCAAGTCATAAGTTAAAATACATAACACCTTAAGTAGAAGACAAAATATTTTAGGACACTGCGACAGCTAGGAAATAAATTCTGTCTAAATTGGTAATTGCATTTAAACTTACAGAGCGTGAATCCAGATACAAAGAGTGACGTCAGTGGACAGTGTTAACCTCTCACCTGAACTGTGAGTTCCAGTTCAAGGACCGTCCTGTGTTAGAGGAAATAGATCTCAGGTGCTGGAGACTGCCACCTCTCTCCCGAGACCCACACCCACAGGGCAAGCTCGGTCCGAGTGTGTGTACAGACCTGGGCCGGTGTGGACGGCTGCGGTTCCCCGGGTAACCATGCGCAGGCCTTGTCCTCGGAGCTCGGAGGCGGGCAGGCCTGGCCGAGAGACCCCGCTGGCCGCCCTACCCACCAAGGCGGCTGTGGGTGGTGACCCTGTGAGGGGAAAAGCTTTCCTTGATGTCACTTCGGCCACTGTCCAGGGGCGCTTGTGCAGCTGTAAAGAGCCTTTAGGAATGCGGTTGCTCCGCCGCTTTGTCTATGGGGCCGCGGACACCGCAAACGGGGTCTCTGACGCGGCTGTCTTGTCCAGGAGGAAAGTTCTGCCAGTTCCCGTTGCCCGTTGGCGTGTGGCAGCACCTTTCCCGCACGGAGAAACGGCTTGGTGGAAGGGAGAGGGGCACAGACTCACCTTCACCGCGTACCCTGCGTCCTTTTCGGTTTGTGCCCCGAGGCTGTGCATTTGCCGCCTGTGCAGAGCAGGTTTTAGAAGCACAGCGCTGTGCCACGTGGCGTTTTGGTCGACGACAGACCACGAGTCCGACGGGGGCGAACCACCGAGCTGGGAGGTAGCAGGCCAGGCCGTCCGGGTGGACGTGCGCTCAGCCATGGTCGTGCAGCGGTGAAGCTGCCGCGGACACAGTTCTCGGAAGGTTAAGTGGTGTGCACTGTACACCAGTAGGTTAGAAGCATTGTGTTTCTCTGTGTGTGTGTGCATTCCTCTCTGTCACTGGTGTTCAGTCGGGGGTGCTTCTGCCCGTGGGGACATCTGGCAGTGTCTGGAGGTACTCCGGGTGGGTGGATCGGACTGCTGGCGCCCAGGGCAGGGATGTCGGGGTGCTGTTATGTGCCCTGAAGTGTGTGGCGGGGCACCCCACCCCAGTGACTCAGAATTGTCCCACCCAAAATGTCAGCAGTGCTGAGGCTGAGAAGCCCCGTTCCAGGCACGTGCTGTAACAGTGGACATTAAGTGCCCACTTGTGACTAGACATGGTCAAGGCCCTGGGCATGCAAAGGGGCCAGACGGCCCTGCACCCCAGGGCACACAGTCCAGGGAGGGGAGAGGTCAGCAACGACGGCAGGAATGCGGCGCACCCGAGTGGAGTGCAAACAAGCCCCGGAGCAGCGCGCAGCGGCTGTAAACACACTTGGCAGCAGAAACCCTTGCCAGAAGCAGCCCTCCGGATGGAAACATCCTTTCCAGAAGGCCTCTCCGGGCAGACCCCGCAGGCCGAGAGCTCAGCGCTGGTTCAGAGGCGCCGCAGCCCACAAGCACCAGCGCGCACTCTATGGACCAGACCTGCGGGAGGGCCAAGTTCGACCCTGACAACTGTCACTCTATTTCTGTGCCAAGTAGCACGTTTGGGGACTTTAAACGGACCCAGTGCTGTATGGTAAAGGAATGTGCAGGTCACGGCCGAGGCTGCCGTCTGGAAGACAGAGGCTGTGTTTTGTGAGAACAGCAGTGCAGAGGATTAGCATGCTTGGCACTCCTCCTCCCACGCACGTCTCCGTCCCCACAGGCCGCGGGCGCAGCTGCGTTCCATCACCAGTCGCAGCGGCCAGACCCGGCTCACACCCACCGGCCTCATTCTCGTAGGTTTTCCTGAGCCTCGGTGCCCTCGCACTTCGGCTTTGGTTTAGATGCCACTGGGGAGTTCGAAAGCCCCGTGACGTCTGGCAGTGAGAAGGAGCCTCAGCGCCCAGGGGCGGCCTGTGCGCTGTGCCCCCACCCCCACCCCAGCGTGTCACGTAGCGGCGACTTGGAGAGCTACGGAGGCGACAGTGAGACAAGGCCTACTAAATTCATCTGTCACGGCCAGGAGGAGTGCACCTGGGACTCGCCCCAGACTTCGCTGGTGCTCCTGGTCAACGCGGTCGTAGGAAACTGCAGTTCCCGTCTGTTCGAGGAGTGGTCCCGTGGGGGGCTCCGGTGGCATCCACCCACCTCTGTGTCCAGGCCGCTGCCTCCTGCCCGCGCTGCAAGAGTTCAGCAGCGGCTCTGGGCTTCCTGGCCAAGCGCGAGTTCCCTGCTCCACACCCCAGGCGGGGGCTTCTGAAATGCCTGCGTCCCCCATTGCCACACCAGCCCTCCCCAGACAGGGACCTGAGGCTCCTCAGCACAAGCCCACTCTCCGCTGCATGAGGACGCCTGCGGCCGCTCAGCAGAGCTGGTTCTGTGTGGACCCAAGGGGCCCTGCGTGGGCCACAGCAGCCGAGGGCTGCACCGTCACGTGGTCACCCGCTGCGGGTGAAGAGGCGGTGTGGAGGAGGGGACTGCCGGAGCCCTGGGGCAAACTGGCACACGCGCCCCACCCCCCAGCTACCCAGGAGGATCTGAGGGTCTGCCAAGGCCCCGCCAGAGGTGAAGCCATGAAGCCCACATGGACAGAGTCGGGCGCGCACAACGCCACAGGTCTGGGTCCCATCCACCAGGCCCTGAAACACACCTTCCTTAGAAAATGGAAGGGCAGCTTCGGAACTGGACCAGGAACCGAGGGCCTCCGAGTGGGTTTTGTCCTGTCTCCCACGCAGAGCAGGCGGTTAAACGGACGCGCTGCAGACAACTCCTCCCTTCCTGGCCACTGTCCCGTCCCCACCCCCCACTGCCCCTTGCTGCTGCCCACAGGTGAGGCGGACAGCGTCCAGTCCCGCTGCCCCTCCACCAGGCACCTGCATCGGGGCGAGCTGGTGGGGGCGGGCCGGGACAGATCCTCTCCTTAGACCTCAGGACCCCAGGAGGCCCTGCCTGGGCACAGCTCTCCCTCAGACCCTCTCCGCCTACGAAAAGGGAGGGGAGGCAGCTCGAATCTCCCTAGAAGTGCAAGCAGCACCCCCCATTCTCCCCACCTCCTCACCCCAGGGCAGTGACAAGGAGGCAAGGGGAGGGCGGGAAAGAAACCAAGGACGTCCTGCAGGACCCCGCTCGGGCGGTCACCTCTGCCACAGGACCCCAGGCTGACCTGGGGCAGTGGGGGCGGGGGGTCTGCCTGCCCCAGGGCAGCCGGCGGGTGAGGGACCGTAAGGCAGCCCAGCGGCACTCCCCTGGCAGCTGCGCTCCGGAAGAAAACCCAGTGTGGCGGCGGTTCGGAGGGCCAGCGTGCTTCACACACACACGGGCTGAGAAGTGCACTTCCATTTGGAACCGGAACCAGTAGCCAGTGTGCATGTTGTTTTACAGACTCCAAAATCCAACCTATAAAGGAACTTCTGGGGAGTTCCATTTACAACCTGGGTGCTGCCTGTATCTGAAAACCTGTGAGCCGTGAACTGCCCGGCCCGACAGCGGCCCCAGTGTAACCCCAGTGGAACCGCGTGGCAGCCTGTCTGGGGGCTGTGGGGGACGTGAGGTTAGAAGAGGTGGTCAGGACTTCATGGGGGGGCGCTGGGGGAATACGGTAAAAGCATATGTAATATTTAGTTAAAAGCTCAATAAAACAAAAGACCCAGAAAGTGAGTAGTGAACTTCTAAATGCGTGGTACAGACCCCTGTCAGTGGGAGGTCTCTGGCCGTGGAAGTCAAGTTTACAGCTTGGCCTTGTCAGGCCACGTGCTTCCTCGGTGGCCTTGGCCAGGAAGATGTCTGAGGCCCTGACAGCAGCGGCTGACCTTCCGGGAGCCACAGAGCACAGCCACACGGGGCTGCCACCTCCAGGCGGAGGCCAGAGCACACCCGGGCCCTGCCCTAGTCACCGTCCCCATGACGTCCCCGAAAGTCACCTGGTCTGTGCTTTCCTCCGAGTTAAGTGGAATGCTATAAAACAGAATGCTTTTTAGGCGTTGACATGTTTTTAACAATTTAGCTAACCTTGGTATAATCCCTGTATAAAAATTAATTCTACAGATTCGTGTGCAGGGTCACCCAGATTATACACACGAGCAGATGAGACACAGCGATGTGGACACAGACCCAGATCTCACACACACCCACGCACACACGCACGTGCAATCCTGTGCAGTCACCTCAGCCTGGGAATCAGACCGGCGCTCGGCCTGGCCCAGCTCTCCCTCACGTGGGATCCGAGCAGGTTCCTGAGGCCCAAGCTCGGCACAGGTGACGGCGCAGGAACCGCTCGCAGGAGGTCGCTGAGACGGGAGGTCGTCGGCACACACTCGGGCGGTGGCTCCCCGATGGCCTCGGCGCCCGTCTCTGAGCTCTCGGCCCCAAGCCTGCGGTGCAGGCACCCGTGTTCCCTACACAATGGGCGCCGTGGGCGCTCACTGCCACGGGAACAGCCACTGCCCACGGAGCACGGGGGGCAACGGGCCCTCATCTTCCCACCACGCGTGTGCCGCTCCCCGGGGTGAGCACACTCGGTCATGTTCTCTGGTTGCAGGAAAACATACGCTTTTATCAGTGACTTCAAGTGCCCAGGCTCCCAGGAGAAGGCCCAGAGCGTCCCAGCTGCCTGATAAGACCTCACGTGTCAACCTTCTGCAGTTACCATTGGAACAGGGACAAAGAATGCACGGGGCGGACAGAGGGATTGCGGGGCTTCCGCACCCCGGCGCTGAGTCCCGGGAGCAGCATCTGGACGGGGAGGCGCCTCCTGAAACCGCCTCCGCGCAGGCCACTCCACACTGGACACTGCCAACGACAAAGACGGCGAAGGCCGAACCGAGGTGGCCGCTGTGACGAGGTCACCGACCTCCTCCCTTGAACTGGGTCCACCGTCCGTGACACAAACAACTCCCCGAATTTCGCGATGTGACAGTTTCTTGTCCGGGAGATTAAGAGACGTGTTATTGTCACTCTCCTGGATACCCTGACCCAAACAAAAAGCCCCAAACCACCAAAAGGTTTGTTTATATTTATGCATGATGCTACTACAACAACCAGAAACAAACTTTCTGGTGGAGCTGAAACCAGGAAGAACGTCTCTCTCCCCCATTTTCATAAAACGTTTTGGGACTGAGAGACACACACACAGTTTTGAAACAGACTCGTCGGCAGTATTTGTAGCCGAGTTGTGTAGTAAAACAAACCCAGGGCACTGAAAATACGACGTAACTCTGGTCTTTATTTTTAGAAGGCTCAGAAACCCCTGCCCAGTGTGAAAAGGCCTCTGTGTGGCTGAGTGCCCCGCGCTGCCCAGGGGTCATCAGAACGGTGCAGCACCGCCGGGCGGTCAGCAAGAAAAACGATGCTTGACACAGGCGGCCAGTTGCGTTGGAGCTCACAGCTACATTTATGCAAAGGCAGCTTTCTGGAAGGTGCTGGGTTTCATCTCAGGCCTTAAAACATATTAACCAGTAAGGTTTGGTTCGATGAAAGAATGCCTGTTAACACAACGCAACGCACATGTCTTCTGGGAAGCTTGTCTCTAGAAACTTGTAGGTAAATTGTTTCGAAGAATTGACAATGGTTTTGAATGACATTAACTTTTGGAATATAACTAGCTCAACAGGGTATATAGTGATCAAAGAAGAAATACACCTGTTAAGAAACATCTCTTGAAGAGCTGACTTTAAACACTGACAACGCAGAAACCTGAGCAACAACATCAGTTTTAAGAGGATAATTCTTTAACGCCATGGTCTCGGTTTTGAATGGGATCGGTGTTGGCAAGCTACACATCCTGATTCCCTCCGATCTGCCCGCCCGCTGAACCCTTGCGCGGATTCCGAGTTCATTCAGCCACATGCAGTGTAGAGCGGGAGAGTGGAAGTAACTGACCTGACGACTTAGGTTAAGCAACAAGAGCTGGCGTTAACGGAACGCTATGTTCAAGTTCCCGCACTAATCACACTGTCAACCATTCGTTTGATACATATTACTCCTTCCCAAGTTCTATAATGCACGAGTTACAGTCCCGTTGAAAAAAGAACACCAAAGTTTACGGCATTTAACCAGCGTGCCACATCGGTCTGGCGGTGAGCAGGGCAGTGCAGACACTCGGGACACCGTGTTGTGTGGGTCCCAGGAGACCGCGTTGCCCCCGAAGCTCTATCGAGTGGGAGGCCAGAACCCAGTTCTCGTGAGCTGCAGCCACACAGCTGGGGAAAGCAGGTTGCAGGGACCCGAGCTCTCAGGGTCTGGTGACTGAGTTTATCAGGTGGGTCTTCACGTGTGCACGCACTCAGGTACAGAGCTGACCTGCCGAGACGCAGATGACCCCATGGTGATACAGCCAAGGAGCGGCCCCTGCTGGCCCCTGAGCTACGTGCCTGGCCTGGCTGGGACTTTGTCAGGTGGGCGAGCCCTGATGGGGAGCGGGCAGTTGCCAGCCCAGGCTCTGGGTGCAGGAGGGTCTGTGCTCACGGCCCTCCCGGCAGCCCGCTGCTCTGCTGACCCCTTGCGAGGGTGACACGGCCCCCCTGAGCCCCTCTAACCGCCACAAGGAGTGCGTGGGAGGGTTTCTGTGAAGCACTCGTGTGGGACCTGGCTGGTGTGTTCACTCGGTTTGTCTTTCCAGGAGTAGGTAATGTTCTCTGTGTGGTGGCGGTGACAGCTAAGTGGGGACATGCTATCCCCTGGGGGACGGCCCACGGACCGGCCGCCAACAGGCCTGAGGCCAAACCCCACTCGGCCACCTCCCGGCCCTGAGCTGCCTACCAGCCCCCAGGAGCACCAGCGAGACCCTGACGTGCAGAGCAGTGACAGAGGCTGTGCTGGCCACTGCGCAGGCCCAGCAGACGGCACGGCCTCTGGTCCACCTGTCCCCTTGTGCCGACGCCACACTGGCTTCAGTGCCCACAGAGGCGGATGGCCCTGCCTCCCTGCGCGGGGGGTTCAGAAGCCCCGGTTTCACAAGGCGGACGAGGGGAGCCAGTCAGGAAAAGTTGTCACAAACCCTCTCATGCAATGCGTACGTACCTGGGGTCCCGGGGTCCAGTAAATAACCTGTCGTTAATTGAAATCTCAGCTGCTTTGTGAAAGCGAACTTTGTCTTTTAAATGGCGAAGCAAAGGAATTTAGGCCAAATTAAAGTGTTCTTGAGCCTCTGAAATAGAAATAAAGTATTACCTCTAAGGACTAAATGATGTACTGATACTCCTGGGTTCCCACACAGAGGTTTTAACTATTTTTTACTTTATTTAAAAATGTAAGCCTCTTAGTCCAATGAGTTTTATCTATGTCACTTTTTTATTCCATTTTTTCAGTGAAGATATCGGAGGTGCCACCTCCCTGTCCCTCTGGCTCTCAAATGCTCCAATGACTGCGACCCTGCGGTCGGGTCGGCCACCGAGGCCCCCACCCTCGGTCACGGAGGTGCTCCACCGCTTTTCAAGCCCCTCTTGTATGAGGGACATGCAGGCTCTGGAAGGTCCCCTCAGGATGGAATCAGGGAAAGGGGGGCAGAGGGAGGGCAGAGCCCGGCTCGGGGGGGGGGGGCAAAGACAGAAACCAGCAGCCCCAGGGAGACCCCCAGCTTCCCGGGACCTTGCATCAGCTCCACGGGGATCTGGGCCTCGGGGGAGGGACAGCTGGCCTTGCTGATGCTGCTCACGGGGAAGAGACAGACCGTCTCCACCCGCCTTCAGTGTGGCAGGCATCACCACGCCCGGCTCTCCAGGGCTGCCGGCCTTTTGGCGCCTCTGGGCCACACTGGCAGGAGAGTTGTCTTGGGCCACACAGTGAATGCACAAAAACTGATGAGAAAACAGGTTTTAAGTAAGTTTACGGCTTTGTGTTGGGCCGCAGTTCCCTTGGCGCCCCAGCAGGCGGAGCGAACTGTGAGTACCGAGCACACGACCAACCGCATCTCCCCGTGGAAAAGCAGGCAGGAGGGACACGTGAGGGTTCCCAAGAACATTATTTGTGGCCACATAACCTATCACACGAGCTTAACATGGGATTGAGAAGGCCAGCTTTCTGTGATGGGTGGGGTCACCCTCACTGTCCTGGAGCCTGAGAAGATGGGGCCGGGGCGGGTGTGAGGGACAGGGCGAGGCTGGTGGGTGGGGAGGGTGCCTCCCCCCGGAGCGGTCACCTGTGACATCAAGGGCCCGGCACCGGCCAGCAAGGCTGCAGCAGGCCAGACCCCCTCCGCACACAGAGGTGTTGCTTCATGTTCCCCGGCGCCTGTTTGTGAAAAACCCAAAGGCGGGCGGGGGCGCCTGGAGTGAAACGACCTGAAAACACACACTTCTTCCCGGAGAATTGAGGTGAAATCACCTATTTCTTTCAAAGGACCACAGAACCCTCATATGATTGTTTGCAAAAGTTAAACTAAGACGGATGACTTGAACTGGGTGCAGGGAATCCATTCATTCTGCACCGGAGACCTGGGTTAAACGCGAACAGCCGGGCGCCGCTCGGACTCGCCTCCGGAGCAGCGGACACCGGGCAGGACGCCCCGCACCCCCGCCCCGCCCGCCCCGCTCCCACGGTGAGCGGTCACCTTCCCGCGGCCGCGGCGGCCCGCCCGAGGCGCCCTCAGATACCAGCGCCCGCGATTGTTGAGACCCTAAGGCGTTTTTTCTGGGGGGCGGGTGGGCTGTCGCGGGGCCCCGCGGACTAAGGGCGAGCGCAGAGCAGCTACCAACGGCCGGCTCTGGGGAGGCAGCGGCGCGCTCGGCCGCAGGCCTCTGCCCTGCACAGCCGGGCAGGTGTCGGGGCGCGGAGGCGTCTTCGGTTAGAGAGGAAACGGGGCGTTAAGGGGCTTCCCGGGGACCCAGTAAAACCGCGCGGCCGGAGCTGTCCGAGCACCGGGAGGAAAGGGGGCGGCAGGAGGCGGGCAGGCTCGGGCCCCTCCCTCCCCGGGCTGCGCGGGACCTGAGCGTCCACCGCCGAGTGTGGGGCCGCGGCCGTGGGCAGCCGGGGGGCCACGCCGAGCGGGGTCTCAGTCAGTGAAGCGGCTTCAACAAGCCTCGCGGGCCCGAGCACTGCCCCCCGGGGCCTGTCGACGGTCCGCGCCGTCCTGGGCAGTGCGAGGCCAGGAGGCCGGCGCGGGGGCGGGGGAGAGAGGGCCGCGGGGCGGGGGCCGTGGCCGGCTCAGGGCAGCGGGACTGTCGCCCGCACGGTGCCAGGGACGGTTCGGGCGGGCGGCCCGGCGGGCGGACAGCAGGAGCTGGGGGACCGAGCGGAGTCCGCGCGGCAGCCTGGGGGCGGCGGCGTTGCGGCTCGTGCGGCCGCGGGCTACCTGGGCGGCGTCCGGCCAGCGCTCAGCCGAGCTCCAGACCTCAGCGCCCCGAGCCGCGGCGGGGAGGCGCGTGGGGAGGGGAGGCGATCAGCGCGGGGGCCGCGGGGGGCTCGGGCCGGGGGCTCCGGGGACGCTGAGCCCCGCCCCGCCCCTCCTCCCCTTCTTCAGGGCCCGAGGAGCCGGCGGCATGGACCAAACCGCGCTGGTCTGGCACCATGACGCCTGTCCGCTTGGTGGTGGCTCTGATTTTAGGGGCGCTCCCTGAAGCCGTCAGCTCCGATCCGGTCCTCGGGTACCCCCTCCACTACCGCCATCGCCATCCGCCCCCCGCGGCTCCCCGCTTTCCCTACTACCTTCCCCCCCTGCAGCGGCCTCCGAGGCCGCCCGCGTCCCTGCGGGCGCACGCCCCGCGGCCCGGGCCGGCGCCGGGTGCGCAGCACGGGCTCCCCCTTCACGTGGGGCGCGCATCCCGGCCGCACCCCGGGGACTGCCCTGCTGGCGGGCCCTGGGTCAACGTGACGGACTTCGGCGCCCCTTGTCTGCGCTGGGTGGACGTGCCATCCCCGCTGGAGCGGTCGCCCCCGGAGGGCTGGGCTCCCCTGCGAGGGCAGCGCCACAACTTCTGCCGGAGCCCCGAAGGCGCGGGCCGGCCCTGGTGCTTCTTCCGCAACGCCCGGGGCCAGGCGGACTGGGGCTACTGTGACTGCGGACACGGTGAGCGGCCTCCGCGGCAGGACTGGGGCGGGCGCAGGGTCGGGGGGTTGCCGGGTCGCGGTGCCCAGGGGATGGTGGCAGCACTGAGTCACCGGGCAAACGCCGGGATACCTTGGCGTTGAACTCACAAGGTGCGCTGTGTGGGTGGTCGTCAGGGCTGGCCGGGGGCTCCGTGCTGGGCTCTGCTCTGCGTGCCTGGGCGTGGGCTTGTCCCTGCCTGGCCACCGTGTGTGTGCTCGCCCACGCGCACTGGGGACGAGTGTTCTCTATCTAGATGAGCTCGCCTTCAGGGCGTTTCGATGTTTACACAAAAGAGGCAAAGCAAAGGAGGTAGTTTCTAGTCATGCGTTCTGGAAAGGGAGATGTTAGATGTAATAGGACACCCTCCCCACGACCCGACTGGGAAAAACGTGCGACACTTGCTTCACTTCCTTCACTGACCTCTATCTGAAAAAGTGTGGCAAAATTTCTGAGCCGAGAGAAAACCTGTGGAAATGATGCTCACGTCCTGGGGCAGAGGGTGGTCAGTGTCCCCTCCCAGACAGGAGAAGAGTGGGAAGGGGGCGGAGACAGGAAGGACCCTGGGGAAGGAGCAGCCTCATGAGGCCGGTGGGGCTCTGGGGGGGGGTGCTGCTCGGCTGTGCGTGTGGTTCGTGAAAAAGCGGGACTCGCAGGCGCGGAGAGGGAGCCGGACGACACTCTGGCTTTGCGGTAACGCGGGTGTCCCGTGAACAGACTTAATGAAGGTGAATAATCAGCCTTAGAACAGTGCTTCCGAGTGATCTCGTATTTTGTTTAATATGAAGGCTTTCTTCTTTCAGTAGCTGCAGAACAAAACCTCATGTCCTTCAAAGCGTAAATTTTTCTAAAAACTGATTGGCAGCTCCCCACCCCCAGCTGCAGGGCAGGGTGTCCCAACGGGCATTGGGACGGACCCCACTCTCCTCCTGCTGATGGGCTGCTTGTCCTCCTGCTGCATCAGGGCTCGAGTTCAAGGAGAGCTGGAGGAGGGTGAGGCCAGCTCCCTTCATCCCACAGAATGAAGTCATCACTCTGCCCGTGGCCGTGGCCGTGGTCGGAATGACAATGCGGCCGCGAGATGCCGCTGTGGTGAGCAGAGATCCCCACGCGGCCTCAGCGTTTGCTGAGAGAAGCTGTTCTCAGTGAGAGCTTGTTCATGCCTGTTCAGCACGCACTGACGGTTTGCCTGTTCTGTGTTTCACGTGCAGAGAGAAGAAAAGTGATTTAGAGTTGAGACACTGTCTCAATTTGTTGCTCTGATTCTTTCTTAAGTTGTTTTATTGTTGTTCAATTACAGTTGTCTGCACTTACCACCCACCACTCCCCCCCCCCCCCCAACAAACCTTCCTCCCTCCCTTGCTTCCACCCCCCTTGGTTTTGTCCACGTGGCTTTTATAGTTGTTCCTGGAAACACTTCCCCCCTTCCCCCCATTATCTCCTCCCACCTCCCCTCTAGTCACTGATTGTTCTTAATTTCAGTGTCTTTGGTTATATTTTGCTTGCTTGTTTGTGTTGTTGATTAGGTTCCAGTTAAAGATGAGATCATATGGTACTTGTCCCTCACCTCCTGGCTTATTTCATTTAGCATAAGGTTCTCCAGGTCCATCCATGCTGTCTCAAAGAGTAGGAGCTCTTTCTTTCTTTCTTTCTTTCTTTCTTTCTTTCTTTCTTTCTTTCTTTCTTTCTTTCTTTCTTCCTTCCTTCCTTCCTTCCTTCCTTCCTTCCTTCCTTCCTTCCTTCCTTTCTTTCTTTCTCACAGAATTCCATTGTGCAAATGTACTGTAGTTCTTAGATCCACTCATTTCTGATTCTGACCTTACGCTCCGAGTGAGGGAGTAGCTGGCCCTGTGACGCCTCTCACCCCCTGGTGTTGAGCAGAAACTCAAACCTCGTGGCAGTGCAGCCCCCGAGAGGCCTCAGTGCTCACAGCTGGACCCCTAGACAGAGCCCCAAACCTGCAGGACACCCACACGTGCTTCCCAGAGGCAAGGGGCCGAACAGTGGAGAAAGGAAAGGAACCAGTGGGTGGGACCTGAGTGCCCCCACCGCCCGAGTGAAACCCCCAAACCAGCAACAGCACCGCTGGCTACGGGACCATTGAGGTACTTTCACGGACTCGGGGTGACCGTTCTGTCACTGATTTTCACTGTTTGGCGTAGCTCATCGCTTTGAAACACCCGGCGTGTGGTGCCCCCCAGGGCTCTCTGGTCCTCCACTCACTGAGGCCCGTGAGCAGGGCCGACGTGGTGACAGCGTGTGGAGGGGCTTTAGAAAACACTGGGGGCTGCTTCTGGCTCCGCGAGGAGGGAGCAGCGTCGGCGCCCGTCTCCGGAGGAGAACCGAACCCGCGCCCGAGGGCCTTCAGCTCTGAGCTCACACCAAGACGGCCCGGCCCATGAGAACAGCCGGGCTAACGAGTGTGTGCGCGTGAGTTCGCTCGTGCGACTCTCACGGCGCCACCACAGGGAAGTCACACGCTCACCTCTCAGCCCGTCCTGCTCGAGTCCTGCAGCTGCACACGCGCGTGCCCGTGGGGTCCGAAGGCCCTTCCGTAGCCCGAGGTCCGGTCTGGGGGGAAGGCGGACGGGAGTCCTGTTGGTCTGGTGCATGTGATTCCTAGTCTCTTCTGGTTAAAAAATGTCCAGGGTTTTCCTCCTTTTCTTTTTCCTGCACAAACACAACAAGGACAAAGGAGAGGAAACTTACAGCCGTGAGACCCCCTCCGTTGGAAGGTGAGCGGGGGGCCGGAGCCGCGTGTCTAGTTGCATCAGGAGAGATGAGGTGGAGGAGTCGGCAGCAGGGACCTCAGGTGAGCCGGGCAGCGCGGGCCCCTCCAGCGGCCGGACGTCTGAGGAGGAGAAGGGCGAAGCCGGCCCCGGCCAGTCCGCAGTGCAGGGTCCTTGCAGGAGAGGCCCCTGGCTCAGCCCGGGGAGCGAGTTCCCAGGGTGAGTTCTCAGAGGGTCCCAGGAAGGCGCCCTGCCAACCAGCAGTCAAGGTGGTGTAGGTGCTGGAGACCCTTGGTCACTGTCAGGGAAAGCCACGGGCGGTGGCAGAGCCCGCCTAAGTGACGTGTGGCCTGGGCGACCCCGTGGACTCGTGGCAGCCCCCATTCTGGAATGGTCCTGCTAGGGGAGGATCAGGCGTGTGGCATCTTGTGTGGGGTGTAGCAATCGGCATCACTGCTGTTTCCTGGCCCGTGTGGGGTGCGGTGGACAGAGCCTGGCTCCTCCCACTCCCGCAGGGAGGGGAGTGGGCTGCACGGCTGACTGGGAAGCGAGTCACCTCCATCCCCCGGGTCACGGCCAAGGGGCAGTGGCTTAACTCCGTGTTTGGAGGTTCTCTCTGTCACAGCCGCAAGTGGAACCAGCTGCAGGTGACTGGTGACCAAGAGGTGGAACAGGTGCAATAAGTGACCCTGTCCTGAATAACTGGGATGTCACCAGAAAGCAGGGTTCATAGCTCCGACCTTCTGTCATGTGCTGGTGTGTACGTGGGCACCTACCTGCCCCTCAAATCTCCCAACGCAGAGAGACAGAGGGGGAGGGGACCCGTGTCTGCAGGTGGCGCTCCTTCTAGTCCCCCTGGTGTCGAGAGGGGGGGCACTCGTGTGGCGGCGCCGAGAGCTGTTTCTAAAACAGGCTGCATCTAGATTCTGTTTGGCAGATGCTGAGAAACATTTCTTAGGGATACCAGATTTGATACAGTTCCTGGCTACATTTTAAATACTGAGCTCAGTCTAACTTTGCAGACCAAGGCGGATACATTGTAAAAGACATTGCTTCCCAGAAACACACTCACATTCACAGTGTACGGCAAACAGCGTTTGACACAGGAACCACAGCGCCGCGGCGAGAAGAAAGCCTCTTCAGTAAACGGCGCAGGGAAGTTGGGAAGCCACGAGCAAAAGAATGAAACTAAACTACAGTGTGTCCCCACGTACAAAAATAACTCAAAATGGATCAGAGACCAGCGTGAGGTCTGAAACAATAAATTACAGAGAAGGAAGAACAGGCACGAAAGTCACGGGCCTTGGTCTTAGGGAAGATTTTGTGAACTTGACCCCAAAGATAAGCAACATAAAGGCCAAGTTAAATGAATGGGACTGTATCAAACTAAAAAGCTTCTGCACAGCATAAGAAATACCCACTAAATTGAAAGGCGACTGAATAGGAGATGATATTTGCAAAGAATAGCTCTGGCAAGGGTTTAATATCCAAAATACGTAAAGAACTCATACAACCCAACACCAAACAAACCTATAAAAAATGGGCAGAGAACCTGAACAGACACCTCTCCCAGGAAGACGTACAAATGCCCCACAGATACAGGACAAGGTGATCAGCTTCACCACCTCTCAGGGAAATGCAGGTCAAAGCTTCAGTGGCGTACCACCTCACCCCTGCCAGAGTGGCTGCCATCAGCAAGACGGTAATGCCACGTGTGGGAGCAGCTGTGGGGAAAGGAACCCTCATCCCGTGAGGGTGAGACTGCAAACCGGTGCAGCCACTGTGGGGCACGGCCTGGAGGCTCCTCGGAAAAGTAAGACTACAGTTACCACCTGGCCCGGCCACCCCTCTGCTGGTGTCGACCCAAAACACGCGAAAACATTTATCCACAGAGATATTTGTACCCCTGTGGTCACTGCAGCATTGCTCACAGTGGCCAAGACGTGGAGACCACCCAGTGCCCCTTGACAGAGGACTGGACGAGGAAGACGTGGTGTGTATATACGACGGAAGACTCACTGCTCAGCCGTGAGAAATGATGCAGTGCTGTTATTGGTGACGTGGACAGACCAGGAGAATGGCGAGCTGAGTGAACTAAGTCAGACAGAAAAAGCTAAGAGCTCACCACACCTGGGACATAAAACTGAAACTCACAGACAGACGTTATGGTGGTGCCCAGAGAGAGGGGAGGGGCCGGAGCAGTAAAGGGTGAAAGGGGCCAAGTGCACGGCGAGGGGAGGAGATCTGACCTTGGGCGGCGGACACACTGCGGTGTTCAGACCACGTGTCGTAGAGAAGAAGTTCACTTGATGGCTGTGTGACCTTGTTAACCCGCGTCACCGCAGTGCATTTAACTTTGGAAAAGATACAACAAGTACTTTGAGTTATGGTATTATCTATTAGTGTGAACATTGTTTTAAAGAAGAAATAAGGTATCTGGTTACTGTTGCCTTTGATGAGTGAGTATCTGATGTGTGTGTGTGTGTGTGTGTGTGTGTGTGTGTGTGTGTGTAGAGCCCAGTCCAACTGGCCTTGTCTTAACTTGGTCATCTCTGCAGAGACCGCTTCCAAACGTGGTCACATCCGCAGGTCCTGGGGGTCCGCACTCCAACGCCTCCTGCGGGGACAGAGTCCGACCTGTTACGGCAGCTGTGAAGACTGAAAACCCACGCAGCTGTGACGGGGAGACTCTCGCCCCGCCCTCCTCCAGGGCACTGGGCGCCGACTGGGACCCACAACATGGTCCCGGGGACCCTCAGCGCTGTCCGGGGTTTGGGGGTTCCTGGTCTAGCAGCTCCTGAAACAGCCACCTTCCTGTGTAGAACTGGAGCTGTGTCCACGCGGAACCAGAGGAGCAGTCGGGTAGGCATCTGAAGGACACTGGGCCTGGTGCGCCGCAGCTTCAGGTGGTCGTCACACCGCAGCCTGGCGCAGGTGGCTGGTTTTGGGCCCTTTGGAATGTGTTGCACCAGCGCATCGCAGGCACTCGGGCCCCCTGTCCGTGACTTCCCGCTGCCCCTGCTTTGGTCTGCAGAGGTGCGGGGCCTGCTCCTGCCCTGAAGCCTCTGATTGGGATTTCAGACCCCACGTTGTCACTGGGCACGCGTTTTAAAAACAGGGCCGTTTAGAACAGCAGAGGCTCCACCCACGTGGCACTGACAGACTTCCAGGCAGCTCGGCGCTGGTCCACTCGGCGTGGTCCAGAGACAGAGCTGAGATGGGGGCCGGGGTGGCGGGGGCACCACCCAGGTGTGCCCTTGGGACCGTAGACCTCGTCTGTAGGTGATGCTACTTGAGGACACGGGAAAGCGCTTTACTCTCCTGTGGAGAAGGGGATCCGATGGCAGACGGCGGCGCCCAGCCCGCGGCAGCGAGGTCGCAGGCAGCGCCCCGAGTTTGTTCTGTGTCCTCAGCTGAGCCCCCGCAGAGACGGCAGGTGCATGCTGGTGCGGGAACACCTGGTGGGGGGGTGGAGCCCGCGGCTCCCGCTTCCACGTTCCACCTGTCGTCACTACGGTGGCACTTCTGTCTGCCTGGGTGACCCGACGGCCTTCATCCAGTGCTGGACGAACTAGCAGCATTGCGGCGAGGGTGTCGATGACCCGGACCCCTGCTCAGCCTCACGCACGGAAAGAAGCCCACGTGTGACCGGCAGAGGCTGCCCTTCTGAAGAGGCAGGCGGGCCCACAGGCCGGTCTGCAGGTCCCCGTTACTTGCCATTAATGGCCCCGGGATTCTTTTCCCTCCAGGGTTGGTCCGGCTGCGAGGCGGCCCAGATGGGTCGGAAGGCCTGGTGGAGGTGTGGACCGGAGGGGCCTGGGGGGCCATATGCAGCAGTCGCTGGGATGACGCCGGGGCCACTGTCGTCTGCCACCAGCTGCAGCCCGGGTGAGTCCTCCCTGCCTGGCCCAGACCCTTCCCAAGGCAGCTGAGGAGGGGGTGGGCCCCGTCTCCCCTCCCCCCTTACCAAGGAGGGCCCGGGGCTTGGGGCCCCGCCCTCCCCTGTCACTGCCTGGAGACCTAGGCCGGGGAAGCATCTCTGGGTCCTCCTCTCTAAGCAAACGATTAGTCCCAGGAAGCTCAGAACCTGATTCTAATCGTGATTCTTCCTCCGAGCCACGTGGCCCTAGGTCACTGTCATTTGCTTTAACTTGCTACCTGCAGCCGCCCCCAGATCCCACGCTGGGGGGTGAGAGGGGGGCTGTCTGCCGCCCTGGGCACCCACTGCAATGACCAAGGGCCGGCACCAGAGCACAGGCTCCAGTTTGCAACCAGAGGTTTTGTTTCTGCTGTTACTCTGTTGTTCTGTTCCTGGGCCCCAGTTTTTCTAAGTGTGTATGTTCTCCTGGGTCTTTATCACCAGAGACCTTAGAAAGCAAGGAAAAGGTCTCGGTGTGAGCAGTGCAGGTGTAAAAGACGGTGCAGTTTGCAGTTCACAGATATTTCTCATTGATGACCAGTGAGTGGGAGGATCTGGGACAGTGACCCAGAAGGGGAGGTGAGTCGGCTGCGGCTGCGGTGAGGTCGGCAGGGACCCGGTCTTCCTGCCGCCCCCCACGTGGAGGGCGGGGAGTGAGTGCTTGGTGCAGGGGGGGCCTGCGGGGCTTAGGTTTTGCTGGAGCAGCCGCCAGGGTCCCGCCCTTCATTAGGTAACAGTGTGTGAAGTGAGGTTGGTCTGGGTCTGGAGGAGGAGAAGGCGGAGCCTGCAGCCCAGCGACTGTGGGATGTAGGAATGTTGATCAGGATTTTATCAGTGAGCCGTCAGTTACAAAGAATGCTGACCCGAGGGCAGCCTGAGGATGGAGCCGCTTTGTGGGCGGGTGACCAGAGTCCCTCACACGCACATCCGCCTGTGGTTTTCTTCCCAGGGAGGGGGTCTGGGAGGGACTCGAGTCTTCCCAGGCCATGGCCCGCAGAGGAGGAGAGCTGGGCGCATGGCTACAGGCCTGCTGGTGGGGGCGCGGACAGCCCAGCCTGCGCAGGCCCCTCCGAGTGCCCACCCCTGAGCAGGACCTCGGGGCCAGCAAACAGCTCAGGACTGGGGTTTCAGCTGCTCTTGCAGCAGCCGCTGTTCGGCCGATGGAAGCTGTTGTGTGAGGACAGTTTGTAGAGTCGCCGTGTTCGTCAGACGGTCATTTCATCTCTTTAAAACCCGACCTCAGTTTGTACATACAAGCGTCTGTGGACTAGATGCGCTAAAAGCAGAGCTTGTCTGCGTGTTATTAGGCACCACCGGTTTCAAAGGCTTGCCAGCCTGTCCTGTGCACAGAGGGCATAGGACAGAACGCACGGCCTCCCTGGCTGTCGTCTCCTGGGTGCAGGAACGGCGACCGTTTTGGAAACGCTAGGCCGCAGGCTGCAGTAAAAGCCTCTTCCCGCACCCAGACCCCTTCCTGTCGGGTCAGGAGGCGGAGCCTGGGCAGGCCCAGCTCAGAGTGACCTGCGGCCGAGGCCACACTGGAACCCGGTCTCAGCTCCCGGGACACGCTCCTGCCAGCCCAGTTCCCGCTGCACGGACGCCGTGTTTGCGCCCATCTGCTAAAATCAGCCGTAGGTGGCGCAGGCCCATTCGTGCCGTTGGCCGCTCCACACTGACCGAGCTGCTTGCCTCAGGGGACTGGCCGAGCTGGGCTTCCCTTCCGTTCACATCCACCTTTGTGGGTCCCTTCCATTTTTAAAAGTCCAAATGATCTGATAAAAATGCGCCTGCCTCTTTGACACCTAACTTCGACCGTTGTGTTTCCAGAAGAAAAGGGGTAGCGAAACACACCCCGTTTTCGGGCCCGGGCCCTGTTCCCGCCCACTGGGGCGACGTCCGCTGCCGCGGGGACGAGGAGGACCTGCTGCTCTGTGAGAGGGACGCCTGGCGGGGCGGGCCGTGCCCTCCGGGGATGGCAGCCGCGGTCCGGTGCAGCTTCTCCCCTGGTAAGAAAACGCGTGTCTGTGCTTGTGTCCCTGTGTTTGCAGCAGGGCTCCAGGCGCCGAAGTGCCCTGGTGACACCCCTTCCTGAAGGAGCGTGACCACGGAGGTCCGAGTCCTCGAGTCCCGCAGCCGTGATTCGAGTCTTCGCGGTGGCGTGGGTGACAACCCGAGTCCCGCCTGACCTCACGTTCAGTGTTTTCCATTTCATCTCAGCTCACAGAGTTGTCACATACCGTGTATGATACCCTTGTTTTGGTCACGGAAAATCACGATGCACTTGTGACAGAAAATCACCTGAAACCAAATACAAAATACAGCACCCCCAACAGAGCAGGTTCCGTCACAGGGGGAAATGGGAACTTGGTACCAGGGTCCCCCTGAGTGTTATAAAGTCAGTTGCTCCCTCGGGCGAGGTCCCCGTAACACTGTGTGCTGGCTGAGAGGTGACCAGTGGCTGGTCCGGTCCACCAGCCCGCCTGTGCCCTGTGCCCCTGTGCACGCCCGCAAAGGCGGGACCCGCCACCCTCACGGTGACCCAGGGTTCCCGGGGGCTTGGTGTGTTTTAATGCGCGGTCACAACCCGAGACCCCCACGCCGTCACCAGGTCCCTTTCTGCGGTTTCCTTGGAGACGGCAGCATGACCTGACATCCCAGGGCTGGTGTGCCGGCAGCCAGCGCCGGGCGGGGCTTCTGCTTTCGGTGCAGGTGTCGGGGCAGGGGGTGCGCAGCTCCCACCACGGAACCGCAGAGACCCCTGCGGAGCGGCCCCTGGGGGCTGCTGGAAGCCCGGGGCCGTGCGGGGCGGCCCGGTGCGGGTCCATCCACAAGCCCTGTGAGTCCCCCGCTCTTCCTCTGCTTCTCCACCTCTGGGCAGAGCGCACGTGGCCGGACCCAGCCGTGCATCGCTGCCTGGAGGGCGGGTGACGGGAGCTGGGGGGGCTGCTCCTTTGTAGGTCCCTGCCTCTGTTCTGTCTGTGTTCAGGCTGCTCCGTGCGGTGCTTCACACTGTCAGGCCTGGAAAACAACAGTTTTCTTTCGGGATATTCATCCACTTAAAAAAAAACTCTTTCGAATCTCTATAAGCTCTCCACTTGTTTATGTAAACGGTGGTTGCAAATATAAACGTAAGGTCATTTATAAGCATCTATAAAATGCAGACGGCTGAGATGAATTTGAAGTGAGACCGAAAACAGAGGCCCCGACAGTCACCTGCCTGAGCACGTGAAGGCGCACGGCTGGCCTGGGCGCCCCGAGTCCACGGGAGGCGCAGCGCCCGACCTGTAGCACGCGTCTTAGCTGGGAAGTGACGGTCAGTGTCCTGTCATCGGAGCCTGCTGCCTTCCACCGCGGGCAGAGCGGGGGCGTGCTTAGGCTCCGGGTCGCAGGAGACGGCACCCGCCAGGGGGGCGCCTGGGGTTTTGTTTGTCTGCGAGGTAAACACAAGTCGCCACCCCACCGAGCTCTCTCGCACGCGATTTTGTGTGTTTGTTGGGGGGGGGGGTGTGGGGCGGTGACCCAGCTCTGTCCCTAGCTTTTCTCTGTCCTCACAGTCACAGGGCCAGAGAGCTCATGTTCCGAGGTAAAACATGGCATTTAAACGTGAGGTGGCGGACCCTGGTGGTTCTGGGCTGCAGGCGACTTCAAATTCCCCTGCAAAGTCTTTTTTCCCCCGTTTCCCTGAGCTTACCTGGTGGTGTGGGGCAGACAGACAGGGGAGAACGTAATCTAAACAAGAAATGTATACATTTCCCATCATTTTTCTACACTTTCCAAGCTTTCTAAGGAAAAAACACATATAATAACTTATGCAAATTCGTTTCCTACTGTGATTCAGCCACCGGCTGATTGCAAGAAGCTCATGTGCAGTGTTGAGAACAGTCATGCGGGGTGAACCTGTCTTCACTCTTTGCAAATGAGCACCAGCTGACAGGGGGGTGGGCACCAGGCGGGAGCGCGTGCTGCCTGCCGTGGTCCGGGACTCTGTGCAGACCTCCCGTGTGGCGTCGGAAGAAGTGTGAGGGTACAGACATCACTTACTGGGAGCCCAGGACCCTGTGGGCCAATTAGAGGCCTGTTTCCTGGGAATCGATGCTTAGCATTTGGCAGGAGATGCAGCTGAATTTCCTCGCAGGGACCCAGCCTGTTCTCAGCCTTTTCCCATATCACAGCCTTTGGTCCAGAAAAAATAGGTCGCCTTCCATTTCCCAGGCACATTCAGTGCTGTCCGTCTGTGCTCTCGCTCATGTGGTTCGCTCACTCGTCTGTAACTCTGCAGCCCCACGCACCCACTGAGGCCCCTCAGCTACCGGCGTCCTTCAGAGATGCTACAATGCCACGTGGCGAGCAAGCCGTCTTGCTCCGAACCCCTGTGGCCGTGTCGTGTTGATGACCCGTGACCAGGCGCCCCCTCTGGTTCCTGAGGTTGCAGGGGGTCTTCCCCTCGGTGCTGTTGGCGTGAGCACGGTTCCGTCCGGAGCACTTTGACTGCCTGAGATCATCACTGAGTAAATGCCAGTGTGTGCCCGTGTCACCGAAGTGGCTTCGTCAGTGATGCTACCCAGTCATTGAGGACGGGAAAGCAGCGGGGCAGAACTAATCTCTTGGCTCGGTGTCACTGTGCAGGTTTCACTGTCTCCAATTTCCTGTGGCACAGGCCCAGCGTCCCCGGTCCTGCGCCTGGCCGGCGGCAGCAGTGAGCGCGAGGGCCGCGTGGAGGTGTTCCACGCCGGCCAGTGGGGCACCGTCTGTGACGACCAGTGGGACGACGCGGACGCAGAAGTGGTCTGCAGGCAGCTGGGCCTCAGGTTCGTCTTCCTTGTCCCTGTTCTGCTTTGCTTTAATTTTGGAATCTAGTGCTTGGTGCCCAGAGGTGGGCCCTGTGTGTTTGTGTCTGAAGGGCAGGTGTCCTCAAACAAGTGGGAGGAGCCAGCCCTGATCCTCCCACCAGGCCAGGGGCTCCAGCAGAGGGTGGGTGCACCCCCCGCAGGTCCCTCTGCTCCCCCCAGAGCACCACCCAGCCCTTTTCCGCAGTGACCCGCCCATCACATGATGAAGCCCCTACCCTGCCCCATCAGGCGTCCCATTTCTTCCCCCCAAAATTGTCTGAACGTTTGGCTTCTGCTTCCTTATTTGTTAGGTGCGTGTGTAGAACAGGGATGTTGGTTAGTGCATACAGGGAACCGTCCCAGTCTGGGCAGGAAGGGAAGCCTGTGGCACCCGTTGGGGAACAGGGTGTCGCTGCCCCAGAGCTGCTGGACACTCTCCTGGAGGTTCCGGACGGTACTGCAGGCCCGAGGGTCTCTGCGGCCTCCTGCTGGGCAAGCTCTGGAGACTTGATACTGCACTCACACTGGCAACGTTTTGTTTGGCGCTCGTGGGGAGGCTTCTCTGTCCTGGCATCTTTTTGTCTAGTGATGTGTCAGCCTTGACACGTTCCAGTTTTGAAACTTGAGCCACCCCAGAAATAAACCTGAGTCTCTACGCTCAATTCGTATCTGACAAAAGGGGGCAGAAGCATAAAGTGCAGTAAAAATAGCCTCTTCAACAAATGGTGTTGGGAGAGCTGGGCAGCTACATGCAAAAAAAAAAAAAAAATTAAGAGAGAGAGAGAGAAAGAAACTCAACCACCAACTTACACCATACACAAAAATAAACTCAAGATGGATAAAACAGTTAAATATAAGCTATGACACCATAAAAATCCTAGAGGAGAACATTGTCAGGAAAATCTCAGACATTCCATGCAGCAATATTTTCACCGATATGTCCCCTAGAGCAAGGGACATAAGGAAAGAATAAACAAATGGGACCTCATCAAAATAAAGAGCTTCTGCGTGGCTAAAGAAAACATCAGCAAAATGAAAAAGGAACCCACAGTATGGGAAAACATATTTGCCAGTGATACTTCATACAAGGGTTTGGTCTCCAAGATGTATCAAGAACTCACACGATTCCACTCCAAGAAGACAAACGATCCAATTAAAAATTGGGCAGAGAACCTGAACAGACACTTCTCCAAGGAGGACACGCAGAGGCCCAGAGACACGTGAAAGGATGCTCAGCATCACTGGCCGTCAGAGGGATGCTGATTAAAGCCACGATGAGACACCACTCGGTACTGAAATGGCTTACACAGAAATTCACCGATTTCGGTAAGTTTTTTGAAATGCAGGCTGATGTGGCAGCTGTCACAGGACAGTGTAACAACATTGTTTCGAATGAAGTTAAAGACAACTAAGTGCTAGTAGGGCTGTAATACAGAAAAAAACAAACCCAAATGTACTTTTTGGCCGACCCAATACATTGTTACTGTTACTAATGTCTGTAAGGTTTTTTCCTTTGGCTGCTGGCCATAGTTAAAATACTTCTTCCAGATGGTCAGTTTGCCTTCTGGTCCTGATTAGGGTGCACTGTTCTGTACAGGAGGTTTCGATCTGTACGTGGATACGCTGAACTCCAGGTTTCTAACGTTGTGCAGGAAGTCTTACTCCAAGGCTGTAAGGGCTACGTTTTTATTCTAGTGACTTCTCTGCCCGCCCGCCTTTTCTTTGCCCTCCGCCCCCTCCCCTTGCTCCTCCTTTCTTTCAATATTTAAGTCTTTGATCCATCTGGAATTTATTTTTGTTTCTGTTATCAGTCTGGGATCAAATGTTATGTTCTTTCATACCGGCCCCGGTGTTCTGATAGCACCCAACCCTGGCTGACCGAATCGGACCCACGGAAACTGTTTCAATGCATCTGACCCTGTCCAAGCATTGATCCCGGGCCAGGCCCCAGCAGGCGGTCACCCTGCTCCCCACAGCCTTGCTCCCCGGCTGTCCCGCTGCTCCCCAGCTCTCAGGGAGTCCCTTCCCGTCACTGATCAGTGTCTCTGGGGCAGGGCCACCAGTCAGTGTTTCCGCCCCTGCAGCCCCTCAGCAGGGCCGTGCGATGCACAGGCCCCCACAGAGGGGAGCCCGCGGAACTGCAGCTGTGCCCCAGCCAAGCGGAACTGGAATTTCATGTGGTTTTGGTTTTGAGTTTCCCCAACCGTTTACGTAGTGCAGAAAACTGCCCTTCGCTCCCAGTCCACAGGACAGCCACAGCGGGCAGCGTGGTCCCTGCCCTCTCTGCTGAGGAGCCCCAGCCTCCCCTGCCCCCCCAATGTCCTTTCCCTGCTCCCATCCGGGACCTTCCTGCAGAGAGGAGCTGCGGGGCCCAGGCCGCTGCCGCCTCGCTCCCTGGACCAGGGCTCACGTGTGTGTCAGCGTGCGGAACCACAGAGTGGCGGGTCCCTCAGGCCTCTGAATTCTGGCCAACAGGTGACGCCGGTCTAGGTTTGCAGTGGGTGTCACACTGTTCCTCGCTCACTGCGGTGTAGGGAGAGCTCTTCCACCATCAGTCACTTTAAAACACTAATTTCTTCACAGCCTTACAGACTACTATTACAAGATCCTTTTGGTATAAAAAACATCTCCCTGGGGATATACATGTTTATTTATTAAAAAATAGTTTTGTTTTGGCCACTGGACTACTTCTGTGAAATACTGTAGGGGCGGTGAGACACTGGGACCGTCTGCCTCTGTCCCCCACTGCCGCCCCCGCCCGCCAGCCTCTGGCACCAGACTGGAGCGGAGAGATGCGGCTTCGTGGGCTGGGGGCCACCGTCTCCTGGGAGTAAAATGACACGGACTCGTCCGGTGCCTTTGGGGCTACACATCACTTCCCTAAATGTGTTATTGGTAAAGTGACTGTGAAATAAGTAAGGAAAACTTTTTACAGCATAAAATGAGAAAATGTTCGGACTTGAATCGATTCTCTCTTCCTCCCCATGTGCCCAGCTCCGCCTTTGGGGGAGCCGGAAAATGAAAACTGGGGTGCTTGTTTCAACCGAACACCAAACGGATTTGGGCAACTTCCTTAGCAGTGGGGAGGTGATTCAGCAGGTGCAGGACACCTCCTCACAGCTCCCCGTGGGGAGAGGGGGAGGGAGCCAACGGCTGGGGACGTGGCTGGAGGTCCGACCTCGTTTAGTGTTCGCAGCCGTGCGTGGGAGGAATCACCATCTCGGTGTTTGAGAGAAGCCTCTGAGGCCCGGGACGTGGCAGCGAGTCCCCGGGTGCCCCCAGCAGACTCCGCACCCACCTGTGCTCTGCACAGGCTCGGCCTGCGGGGAGCTGGCTCTTTGCCCGGGTCTGTGAACGCGGCATTTACATGGTGACTGTTCTCGGCCGCGGGCACACAGACCCGAGTGGAAACCACCACACACTTCACTTTAAAAATGCTACTACTAACTGAACATTAATTGCTTCTTTCTAGAAGACTGGAAATGGCTTTCTCTTCTGTTGTTGTATGTCCCATAACAAAACATGCAGATTCATTCACAAAATTGTCCTTTTGACAATGCGGTTTGCGTTAGAGTTTCGTTTTCGTTCTTTGAAATCTCCCCCCTTCACTGTAGGTATTAATCTTTGGTATCTGTGGGGCAGACTTCCGGTGCCCACTGTACGAGAACCTCGGCCAGTGGCTCAGGTGTCTGTAGGATTCTAGCTGTGCACTTTACCTCCACTCTAACTTACTCCCCCTCCCGTCTCAGCCTCCTCCCCCTTCTCCTGTAAGCATTCCTCCCTGCTCCCCTCCGGCAACCCCTGAATTTCAGACGGAGGGTGGGGCGGCTGATAACGGTGTTTGCTTTCATGGTATTTAACGTGTTTAACTTTCAGGAGTGTTTCAGACGTGTTCTCATAAGGGAAACTCCCACGGCACCTGGTGAAACTCCCCTTCAGCCGTAACGTTTACTATGCACCATTCCTGCGGCATAATTACTCAGCGACCTTTTCCCTTCAACGCAGTTTGGCCGTGAGCTCTCACGCTGCCGCGATGTTGTGGGGAAGGGCGTCGAGGGAAACGCCACCGGGCATGCGGACGCCCTTGTCCGACACTGGCTCAGAGCAGCTGCAGAGGCGCTTTCTCAGTCCTTCCTCACGCCAACAGGCAGGGGGGGTCCTGTCCCCGGAAAGCCGGGGTCCGGGGGTGCAGTGTCGCTTTGAATTGCGGGAGAAGCAAAGTGAGCACGGACGCTTGGAGTGAAAGGATGTTTCGCTGGAAACGTGTTGGGCTGTAAGAGCTGCAAGTGGCAGAGGCTGCAACAAGAGCTTCTCTCGAGAAAGGAGCCCGAGGCAGCCGGCTCCGGGCTGGCCAGGGCCCCACTGTGGTCACCTGCTCTCTCCCACTCGCAGTTCTGGCTTCATTGTTCAGCTCTCCGGGCCACATGGCGCCCCCAGCCCCGACGGTGCCCGCAGGCTTGCACTCAGCAAGGAGGAGGAAGGGAACAAGGGTCCTCCCCTAAACACCCCTGGTCGGAACCCGGGCGACAATGCTGGGGGCTGAGCTCCGCCTGGACGACCAACAAGCTGTGGGAATGGCGATTGTGCTGCTCGCCCAGCAGGGCCGGTCGGTGCCTCCTGCCCTGGACCGGACACAGAAGTGTCTGAAATGCCTTTCATGTTACACAGACTGTGCAACCCACACATGTACACACGCACCGTCTGGGAGAAGAGGGGGCCGGGGCTGTGGCTGTCCTTCCGGAGAGCGAGGCCTGCCGAAACGTGGGGTGCTGTCACTAATGAGAACAGGAGAGTGAGCACTGGGGCTCGCACAGCTGTCTTCGAGGCCCTTGTCACAGTCGAGGATGTAAAGAGGGACAAACAGGGTGTGGCCAGTCCCCAGTGACCTACGGGGTGGGCTGCACGGGGAGGGTGGGCCCAGCGTCGTCCAGCTCTTGCTAGGAGCGAGGGAGGTCCGGCAGCCCCCCCCCCCGCGCCGTCTGACCCAGAACTCTCTCTCGTCCTGTCCAGCGGCGTGGCCAGAGCCTGGACCGAGGCCCATTTCGGGGCGGGGGCCGGCCCGGTGCTTCTGGACGAGGTGCGCTGCACGGGCAACGAGCTGTCGCTGGAGCAGTGTCCCCGGAGCCCCTGGGGGGAGCACAACTGCGGCCACGGAGAGGACGCGGGGGTGTCCTGCACCCCTCTGACGGGTAAGGCCCCGCCCCGCCCCGGGTCAGCGGCGCCCTGGCCCACGCTGCGCGGGGAAACGCTGTCCCGAGTCACTGCCTCTTCTGAGTGTTTCTTCTAGAGAACACGCCGTCCGGTGAAGCCAGGGCAGAAAGAGGGCTCCGTCTCACCACACAGTGCCCAGTAATCAAAACGGCTCTAAGTCTCCTTTTTAGGGGGTGCATTTATAGTGTCGTGTGTCTGCGGGGAAGGTCTGTACCGGCTCTCTGAGGTCACGAGACCCAAGTTCTGATCTGTACCACCGGCAAAGGAGCCAAGGCGAGGCGCGGGCCCCGCTGGTACAACTCGTGAACGGCCGAGGGCCGGTGGGCGCGCCCACTCTCCAACAGGCACAGCCTTGTCCTGCCTTCAGACTCCATTGCCTTTGTTTTTGCAGTTAACGTTTTGAACTTTTCCTGAGTCACCACATTTCTTGCTTTGTAGTTCGAGTGGCTGACACTGCTCAGACTCAGGGAGACGGCAGCCCCGGGGCATCTCCCAAACAGGACTGAACTCAGGGCTCAGTGGCCGCTGTGGGCTTCTGGCAGGACACAGCTTTCCACCAAGCGAGCAAGGGCGCAGAAAGGGAAGGGGGTTCCACGCAGACGCACACGCCTGGCGTCCTCCTTACCAACCACCCGGGGACCGCAGGCCGCTGAGTGGTCCCGAGGTCAGTTTAACAAGAAGCCGGGAGAGAGAGAGAGAGACCCCAGCAGGGCGACAGTTCTAGTGGAAGGAAAATGCAGTTTCGCCCCCCTTGGAGAGTTACTTGGCTTAGCTTTTGTGTCTCCTTCCTGTCCCAGACGGGGTCCTCCGACTGGCAGGTGGGAAGGACAGCCGCGAGGGCCGCCTGGAGGTGTTCCACGGGGGGCAGTGGGGCACCGTCTGCGACGACGGCTGGACCGCGCTGAGCACCGACGTGGCCTGCCGGCAGCTGGGCTTCAAGTAAGGCACCAGGACTCAGGGCTGCCCGAGGCCCTGTGGGGTTGTTGAGGCCGGACGCCGGGGTCCTCCCCGGCGTCCCTGTGCCACTAACCGTGCGTGCTGTCATGGCCCTGCCTGCCTGCCTGCCTGCAAGGGGAGGCGCGAAGGCAGGAGACAGCGGCACTGTCCCCGCTGATAAGCCGCCGTGCCTCCCTGTTGGTCCCCTTTGCCTTTCCGGCCACCAGCCCACGTCTCGAATAGTTGGTTGGAGCCGGGTGGCTTGCTGCCCCTTTGTGCCTGTTCAGGTAAGACTCTGCCGATGTCGAAAGCTGGACTTTGTCCCCGCACGTCGTCAGCCCTGGTGTGGGTAAGTCTCAAGTGGCAGGGAGCCCGAGCCCGGTGCTCCGGGACCCCGTGGTTCCCTGTCTCCCATGCTGACGGCCACGTCTGGTGGGAAGAATGGCCCACTAGAGGAATGGCATCCTAGTGGGGTGGCTGTGGGAGCTCCCCGACCTCACTCTTCCAGCCGGGACGCTTGGGCGACACGCTGCCGGTCCCCACACAGTGCGTCCGAGGCAGGGCCTGCAGCTGGCCCAAGGGACGGCAGACCGTGCCTCTGAGCTGACATTTGAACGGCGCTCACGTCCTGCTGGAAAAATTGGCCGGATTAGCTTATCTTGGCTCGAGGGAGAGCTAATTGCAAATATCCATTAAACCTTAAAGATGTCCTCCATTCAAGCTCGTCATGGCCATGCCTCAAACAAATGTTTTAAATTTGTAAAAGTGAAGTAAAATATTAGCAAAAGTTTGGAAAAGAAGGAAAATAAAAAACTACCCGTAGTATTTCTGTCCTTACACCACCATTCCGGTGTCTTGCGTGACCAACTCTGTAACAGCCGTGCTAGTGGGTGTGGGATTTTCCTTTCCACACTTCTACCTTTATTTTACTACCTAGTCATAACTTGTTTATTTTTATTTTATTTTTTTTAGGATTACTTATTTATGTTTAGACAGAAGGGAAAGGAGAGAGGGAAACATCAGTGTCTGATTGCCTCTCACGCGCCCCCTACTGGGAACCTGGCCCGTAACCCAGGCATGTGCCCTGACTGGGAATCAAACCTGTGACCCTTTGGTTCACAGGCCAGCACTCAGTCCACTGAGCCACACCAGCCAGGGCCACAGTTATAATTTTTAATGACAGAAAAATGTCCATGGAATGTTTCCACCAAGGTTTGCCTAATTTTTAGTTTAGTTTTTTGGTGACAAATACTGCTATCATGAAAATATAAATGCATACATTGCTCAATATTTTGAATTGTGGACACTGTAGTTATAACGACTGGGTCAAGAGGTATGACATACCAGCAGATACATAATGATATTAATTAATAAGAAGTACGTAGGGTCACTGAATCACGAATCTGTTAAATTGAGGGCTGTATGTCGTTTTCACAGATTTAGATTCATAAACGCTTTTGTTTATCATTTTCGTATTTTTCTTATTAAGGTAAACAATGGAGTGACCAGATTTCTTTCTCTGCATTTCATTTACTTTGTCTCATGCACCATTTAGTGTTTTTTGCATCGACAGCATGACCGGAACCCAGTTGTTCTGCAGCCTCTCAGTCCCATTTGTAAAGGTGCTGCAGGGCAGCCTGAGAACAGGCGTGTGCTGCACGCACCCTTCTGTCCGTTTTCACTTGGGGTTTCTCCGAAAGAGACTGTGGGTTTGGGGCGAGAAGGGTCGAATCTGGGTGTCTGTGCACCAGTGAGGTCTCGGAGGAAAAGGGCCCGCAGCCCGGTGCACACGGGTGGACACGGGTGGACAGCGGTCAGACAGATCCCTGCGCTGGTGCCCGACGGGGGAGTGGGAGGGGCCGCAGCGAGCGGTTTGGGCGGGTCGCCTGGCCCGCCAAGGCCGGACTGGTCAGAAAAATAGGAGGTTTTAGAATTAGTGATTAAGAGTGTCGTTGTTGCAGTTTGTTAAAATGTTACTCTTGTTGGATATGTGGGATATTGAGCGCACGGGAAGAGGGTGAGGAGACCCATGCCGGACGGAAGGGTGTCCACACTCTGGTGTGGAAACAACGAGGAATTAGTCCGTGCGTGAGCGAGGCTTGAATCACACAGACCCTCAGGTCGGAGAGAGGCCTTTCAGCTCGGTGATTTCTGGAGGTTTGGGGTTTTCAGGGCAAAAGAAAACAAAATCGGGGAAAGGGTGAGTGAAGGTGCAGACTGGCGTAGTTCCCAAGTTTTATTTTGCAGGTCTTTTTATTTCTACAACATATTTTTATGTATATGTATGTATTATAATTTATTTAGGTTTTTGTAGTGCAGTGTTACAAATAAAGTTAATTAAAACACAAATATAATTCATACATTTTTTAAATCAAATTCCTGTAACTTTCTGGAAAGCGGAGGACTGGGCGCCCTGCGTGAGGAATCCCGGAGGACTTCTGCTTCCTCTTTGGGAGGAGGGGAGAGCAGAGAGGCCCGGAAGGCCCCGGGGGCCGGGCAGGCCCGGCCTTCTCACCCGCTGGTGCCCGGTGCTGCTGGCCGGGTCCGGAGGCCGAGAGCTAGTCTTGGTCTGCACTCTCTCTGCTTGGCGGGCCAAGCCGAGGACAGAGCGCGAGCGTGGGCAGTGAAGAAGGATTCCTTCCCAGTCAGTCCTCCCCTGGACCCAGGGAAGACTGTTAGGGTGGTGCAAGTGTGAGAAGGAGTTCAGAATGGGAGGAAGGACGCTGGTCCTCCGGAGTCGTGACACTTAATTAGTGGTTCTTTCATGTTTCCTGGCTCCTTGCAAGGAGAGACATGCGTTTATTTTATTGCGCAGACACGGCAAGCAGACCTCCGCAGACGCCTTTGAAGAGAGCCGGGGGCCCATCTGGCTGGATGAGGTCAGCTGCCTCGGGCAGGAGCCCCGCCTGCTGCAGTGCCTCAGGGCGCCGTGGGGCCAGCACGACTGCAGCCACCGGGAGGACGTGGCCGTCGCCTGCTCGCCTGGAGGCCACCAACACCGGCCACCTCTGGGTGAGGACCCGCCGCACTGCGGGGCTCGGTCCGTGGGTCCGTGACGCGTTGCTCATCTGTGACCTCTTTAGTCCAGTTCCCAGAGTGCCCCCATTTTCGGTAATTTGCATTCAGAAAAAATAATCTTTTGAGTCTTTCCACCAATGTTGTAAAATGTTGCTCCAAAAGTTATTTGTTTTAATGAGACACTAAATTTCTTCATAAAAACGCTCATAATCGCAAGCACCTGAAAGGTGGCACAAAGGCCACCATGTGTGACCCCCGGCTCATGGGCCCCTGCTGGGCCCTCCCTCCCCTGCTCTAGTGGCCTGTGACCGGGGGACTCAGAGGGCATCCGAGCACAGCGGGATCCCTCCTCCGCCCCCGGGGGTCCTGTCAATCACCGGTCCCCAGCCCTCCATTGCTCTGGCCTGGCCCGGTGTTCCAGGTGCCCCAGGTGTCCCTGAGTGGGTTCATTGGCGTGAAGAGCCCGCCCATCTTTCCAAGACACCCTGTTACTCTGGAGACCCATTGGGGACCTCACTGGCCCCTAATTCTGAGTTAGTGCAGACTTATGGCCGAGTTAAGGTGAGGAACCTGCCCAAGTCACAGATGATTGTGGGTGAAGATTGTCTTCTGAGCAGGGAGCAGCTACGTGTCCTTCACAGACTCCACCTCCGACGAGGGCAGAGTAGACGTGAACGAAAAATGGGGGAGGGAGGTTGCTAAGGCAGACGAGCCAGGACCTGAGCTGCAGGACCTCTGCTGTCCCTGTGTGACCGTGCGGGTGGCATCACTGGTGCCGTCCCCACATGGTGTGCTGTCCATGGGTACGTCCTGAAACAACCCTGGGTGGTCCCCACTTCCAACCTTGGAGTCGGGCTCGACCCTCGAGTCCCCTGCTCTGAGAGGGTGAGGCGTAAATCTTCCTGTTACAAAGAGGCGGAGCTTGCCGATCCGCACAGCATTACCACGCTGGGGCCGCAGATGGTCAGCGTGATAACTGTCCCTCACCGGGCTCTGACCCCTTGTGTCACGGGGCCTCCCTGCACCCAGCTGGCACCGGGCCGGGCGAAGCTCCGCACTCACCGCTCAGTCCGGGTCCTTCCCGACCTCGTCTCTCCCTGCTCGCTGCCTCTGGCCCTTTGGCCCTCCGCCTGGGGTGGGCCCACGATCCTCCCAGGACCGTGTGAGGCCGGGTCACGCGAGTCTGTCTGCTGGGAGTGGGTCCCCTCGGCCACAGACGGCGACGTCTGGGTCAGGAGTGGTCTACTGATGCCTCCGCGCTGCAAGTGACAATTCCATGAGCAGGACGCACTTGACGCCACCTGGCTTCTCCAGCGGTCTGTGTGGTTACAGATGTCCATGCCGGTGGACAGTGAGGCTCAGTTCTCCCGAAACCCTGCCAAACCCCAGGATTCTAGATACGTTTTCAAAAATGTAAAAAGCTGAGGGTGGAAACTGTCACTAAGGTATGTGACCATTACTGTGCATCTCCTCGGGCCTCATGTCAGTGATGTGACTACTCATCGTCCGAGGGACGTCACGTCTGGGCCGGACGTCCTCCTGGAACGGAACCACGTCACCACGTACTCGCCCGGGGACCTCACGAGGGTCCCACTCCCGGGCAGGAAGGGTCAGGCCCCCTCTGCAGCCCACCGACGGCATCTTCTCCCCACGTCTGGCCTCGAGGGCGTCTGTCCTTACTTTCCCTTTTCGCCGGGGCCCCAGCGTCCTGGATCAGGGCCCACCCTAGCCATCTCTCAGCGCAGCCCGAGCGTGCCGGCCCCACGGGACTTCCCGCTTCCCAACACGGCGCCTCCTGCTGGGGCAGGTCCTGTGACTCCCGACGTCTGCGTCTGCACAACTTGGATGAACCTCAGGTGCTGGAGACCAGCTCCTCGGCGACCTTGCTCCTCAGCCACCTGGAGGGCGTGCGCCTTCCTGGGCAGTCGGCAGCCCCGGAGGTCTGAGATGAGATGCCCCTGCTAGCCGCCTCCTTCCTCGTTCTGCGCCTCTGGCGCTCGCCTCCCCCAGGGGCCAGGGCTCTGTCCCTTCACGCCTTCCTGAAGGCCTCAGCTGCGGGGCGCAGGTGTCCAGCGGTGTGCGTGGGTCACCAACAGGCAGGAAGCGGTGCAGCTCTCGGCTAACGTCTTTACTGTCCAGAGCTCAGTGGCAGTAAAACCTCTCAGGGCTTCACCGTGTGCCTCCCTCCCCCCTGTCCCTCCCCCCCTCCAGTCAGCCCCTGCACAGCTCTGTGCCCCTGCACAGCTCTCCCCTCCAGGCCCCGGTGCCAGTTCTGGGCTGCACAGCGGAGCACGGGGACCTCAGGGCTTCAAAAGACAGGGCCGGCTGGATCCGGCTTTTGCTTGGTGTCCCTTCGCTCGCTTTCTCTGTGGCCCAGCAGATGTTGTGGCTGCTGTTAAAGACAAATTGTGCCGTGTTTTGGGACGTCTGTTGCCTCAGCTCCGGCTGCCGCCTGGTGTTTCTGATACGTTTGCATCCTGACGCAGGTTTTCCCATCAGACTGAGGGGCGGGGAGAACAAGAAAGAAGGGCGAGTGGAGGTCTTCCTCGGCGGCCGGTGGGGCACCGTCTGCGACGACGGGTGGACGGACGCGGACGCGGCTGTGGCCTGCCGGCAGCTGGGCTACAGGTGCGGGACCCGCCAGCTCGGAGGGCTGCTCGTGGGCGTGTCTGGTTTCTAAGCCTCGTTCCAATGAGTTAGTTCTTTGAAATTAGTTCACATCGCTTAGTTGGAAATACTGGCAGCTTGTTGATTCAGAATTGTAAAGAATACTAAAATAGAGTCTCTTTCAATTTTTCTGTCTTTTCACCAGAAGCCTGCATTATATCACATGAGACAGGCAGCTCTTATTTAATAATAGCTCGTGTAGAACTCTATTTTTTAAAAAGACTTTATTTGTTTATTTTTAGAGAGAGGGGAAGGGAGGGAAAAAGACAAGGAGGGAAACATCAATGTGCGGTTGCCTCTCACTTGCCCACTACCAGGGACCCGGCCTGTAACCCAGGGATGTGCCCTGACTGGGCTTTGAACTGGTGACCCTCTGGTTTGCAGGCTGGCACTCAGTCCACTGAGCCACAGCAGCCAGGGCTGTAAATACATTTTAAGTACAAAGCTATAAATGTTTTAAAGAGAATTAGTGCTCCTATATGCTAGGTAGAAAATAATAAGAAAAATGATCTCTTCATAGAAGGTACTAAAAGAAACAAACAGAAAGTCTGGGAATGAACTTGACAGGAACTGAGACCGATGTGGAAACCCTCGGTCTTCACTGCAGCCGGAGGGCCTAATAAATGCACAGCCACAGCCCAGTGGGAAGAGTAATCAGAAATTGATGTCTACATTAAACGCTATCCTCATAAAAACTCTCCGGTTCTCTTGGTGTCGGGGAGCAGGGCAGGGCCTTGGCTTCCAGGTGCATCTGATGCCACCCCCACGTGGGGCAGGCCTGGCAGAGCCCCCGACCCTCGGTGCAGCCGTGGTGCCGGCCTCGGTCGTCCGTTCAAGTCCCTTCATTCGGGACATAAAAACTAATGCCCGCGCCTGGCCACATGCCGCGGATTCCACCTTAATAGGTGCCGGGGCCTTAGGATTTGCTGAACTCTAATGTTTTCAGTGGCAGTTGACATTCAGTGTTATTCTGCATGAGTGTCAGGTGTGCAGCATGGTGGCGAGACACCTGCGTAATTTACACAGCCCTCCCCCAGACAGTTTCGGTGCCCAGCCGGTGCCCTACACCCGGCTACAGGCCTCCCTGTATTTTAACAACCCCCCGAGATAACTCAGCGCCTTGCCAAGGTCGGGAATCTCTGAGCTAGAAACTCTGAACAGCGGCCTCAGTACATAAGCGTGATTAATGAGTAAATAAAAAAGCCCCTTGAAGTAGCAGGAGAGGGTGTGGGGACAATTGCTGTGGGGACAGACATCTCGCTAGACCCCCTCCTAACACCGACCAGAAGTACGTTCCAGAGAGAACTGTGATACACCAATTAAAACAGGAAAACTTTTCCTCTAAACGGTGCCATTTTGGTCACACACGTTTCAGAGGCACGACTGGTTTCCCAGAGAAGTGCCGCAGTCAGCAATGCCTCTCCAACCCTGAGAAAGGGACGCGCTGTGCCTCACTCTGATGGGCCCCTGGCTGACGCTCGGCCCCGAAACGCTCTGCTTGCAGGGGTCCTGCCAGGGCGCGGGGCCTGGCGTACTTCGGGGAGGGAGGAGGGCCCATCCACCTGGACAACGTGGGCTGCACGGGCACCGAGGAGTCCCTGGCCGACTGCGTCACGCAGGACGTCGGGAGGCACGACTGCCGCCACGGCGAGGACGCGGGCGTGATTTGTGGTTATCTGGACAGGAAAGCCCCCGGCAACGCTGACAAAGGTGAGTCTCTCCTGGCCCCACCCCAGTCGGGAGCACCAAACCCCCTCCCCAACCCCAGGCGTCCCAGGCCTCCTCTGGACGAAACGTGACTGTCCCCGTTCTTGGCGTCCTGGAGGAGCCGGAAGTGACGCTGGCCTCACGAAAAGAAGGAAAGAAACGAAAATATGAGGATGGACCCTGAAAAGGCGCTTCTGTTCATCCTGTACTTCAGACTACAGGGATAATCCTTTAAGTTAATTCCAGAAAGAAAATTATTTTGTGGGTTTTATTCTGTGAAGTTTAATGTGAGTTGAGAAATAGTCTTTTAGCATAATATAGTAATAGACGTTTCCTACTTAAATGGAAGAGTTGTTAAAATTTCCGAGTTTGGTGTTTATGCAGCAAATACTGCTTTAAATGAGCAAGTGGAAGAACTAGCTGTTTTGGACAACTGGTTCTGTTTTATGAAGAGAACAAGCACTTCTCCGTGTGGATAGGAAGTTCACCGCTTTAATACACTGGGTTTTCTGAGAATGAGGTGTCTCTGCACTTGAACATCCTCCTCCAACACCTTTCCCTACCTGCCGAAGACGAGACGAAAGGCAACGGCACGTCGTTGGTCCTCCCCCCAGTCTCTGAGCACGTCTGAGAGAGGACCCCGCGTGGTCCGTGGTGCTCGGAGACCTGGGCGCTCACGCACGTGCGGTCGGAGCCACGGACGAGCCAGTGGTTCCCGAGTGCTGCTGACGACTCAGTGTGTTGCGTCCCTTTAGTAACTCGAACCACAGTTACCATTTGAACGTAACCAATGTAACCAACATAATAGTCTTTGGATGACTCCTTAAGCGAAAGGAAAACACAGACACTCAGGAGTCGCAGAGAGTCTCTCTAGATCTCCACGCAGACCGACTTTAAAAGGACCTGCCGTGGGCCAGTTGCCTCCCTGATGCACGGGTCTCCTCGCCTCCCGGGAGCTGTAGCAGGGCCGCTGCTGACGCCTCCGTGGTCCCCGCGCCGCCACCCGCAAATGGAAAGACGGCGTGGGCCTCAGACCGGCATCTAGAGCCTTCTCCGAGGGGCTCCGATCTAAGCCACGGGTTGTCTGACGGCGTCCTCTCGTAGATGAACTCTGTTTTGCCCTTGAACTTTTGGTAACAGAGGGTTTTCCGGCCTCACACAGGTTTCCTTCGTTGCGCTCTGGTGCCTTGCCCAGTGCGAGGGCGCGTCTGCTCACTGTCACCTCACGCCCTGTCCTGGCAGTGGGCCCACTGAGCTGCCGCAGCACTTCTGGGTCCTTCTGACGTCCCGTAGTCTGCAGTGTGGTGCAGAGGACGCTCGCCCCGAGAGAGGAGGGTGGGGTTTGACAGCGGCCTCTGTGGGCGCGCTTCTCCCACAGACGGGAACTCAGTGCCCACCTGCCCTGGGTAGGTGGGCGCTGCCCCAAAGCACAGAGCGCCGCCCTGCAAAGCGCTTCCTGAAATCGTCTGGAAACTGGCCAAGCCTCAGCTTTTTTCTTCTTCTGGCACCAGCTCATCATGAGCCGTTAACTGAGCTCTTTGCTTATGCTCTTGACAGGACCTGTCCCCTGGGGAAGCTGACGAAATGCAGTTTGCCCCCTGGGTGGGCGTGGGAAGCCCCTTCTACTTGTTGACGCCCGAGTCTGTGTGGGGTCGGGTCAGGGTTCCCTCCCCAGGCCGTGCTGACCCCCTCGAAGCTGCACGTGCGCCTCTGTGGCTCGGAGGAGGGTCCTGTGTGAAGAGCAAGTGGTCTGGACCGTGTGGTCTTTGTCTCACGTCCCTGAACCCCAGACAGCCTCCAACCCGCGCGGGCAGATACCAACAAGGTCAGACCCAGCAGCCCGAACCCCGCTCCGGAGACCAGGCGGCAGAGGGCGGAGTGAGCGGCGCCCCGCCTGTGGCGCCCGCTGCCTGGGGCGTGCGAGGAAGGAGCTGGTCGTCCTTCCTGTAGGGAAGAGGCTCCCGCGACTGGAAGAGGAAGGCGCTGGAGGCGGGTGGGGGCAGGAGGGGTGCGCGACTGTGCCCCGGGCGATCTGAGTGCAACTCTGCACCCTTCCCGCCCAGCGTCCCCGCCGTCCACCTGTGGGCTCCGGCCGCTGCGCCGCCGGCAGAAGCGGATCGTCGGTGGGAAAAACTCCTTAAGGTAACCAGCTGCTCCTGGGGGCGGGTCCCTCCGTCACAGAGTGATGGACGGACACACAGGGTCACAATCGGGGCTCGCCGCTGTCACTGGGGGTGTGACGTGCCCGTGTTCTTTTGCGCATTAAACACGGACCGCACCGAGCCCCCGCCGCCCTTTGGCGTGTTCCCAGTCACCATCCTGACTCACCAGCCAGGTGTCTGCTGAAAGGCGGCAGCAGGCGCAGGCGCTTCAGCTGCGGATGGAAGGACACGCACTGCGGGCGCACTGAATTCGGAGTGCGCCCCTTCTGGGCCGGACTCGATTTAGTGCCGCTGTTTTGCTGGCCAGATTAGCTCCTGGAAAACCAGTGCTTGGTGTTGGATACCGTCCAGGCTGCTGGGGGTGGGGCAGGGGGAGGGCACACGTCCGCTCCTGCAGTGTGGAGGAGGCCCAGGTAGTTGTTTCTGGAATGTCGGTGTGGGGTGCACACAGTGCCTGTCCTGCAGGACTGCGGGCACGTGCTCCAGTGCGGGGAGAGGGGGGGATTTCACCCGAGGCCCCCTTCTGCCCTCCGCCCCCACCCCCACCTCAAGCCCACCGGGTCATCGCCTTAATGGGTGCTCTCCTTTGCCCTCCTGCTCCGGGCGGATGCGCATGGGGGGCTTCTTTCCCTCGCAGGGGCAGCTGGCCGTGGCAGGCGTCGCTGCGGCTCAGGTCGCCGCGGGGAGACGGCCGGCTGCTGTGTGGGGCCACGCTCCTGAGCAGCTGCTGGGTGCTGACGGCCGCACACTGCTTCAAGAGGTAGGTGTCCCTGCTGCGCGACACGGGTGACAGTGCAGACCCTGGATGCAGCCTGGAGCAGAGAGCCCTCGGGGGCCCCTGGGGGCCCGGTGGTGAGAGGGTGTCAGGCGTGTTCGCAGGCCAGCGGCTGTTGGTTACAGTCTGAAACTTGGAAAGGCCCGAAAGCCGGGTCAGTGAACTTCCGTTTCCTGCTGGGGTGGCGGGGAACCGCTCCAGGGCTGTGGACCTTGACCTGGGGGCAAAGAGGAATTTCAGGAGCCGAGCCGAACGGAGACGTTTGCATTGGTCTGAGTGGGCGCAGCAGTTAGCAACCCAGAGTCTGGGAATGAGCTCCCCGTTCTGTGCAAGTCTTTGTGTGTGTGCTGTCAGCCTTCTTCCGGAGGGACCCGCCTGAGTGCCCCTTACCGTGGGGGTCAGACCCACGTGGTGGGGACTGGGGGGCAGGTGGAAGGCTGCTGTAGCAGATCGGAGGGTCAGAGACGGGAGCAGAGGTGCAGACGCCCCAGCACGCCCAGTACCTTCCCCCGAGACCTGTGTCACCTCTGCGGTGTTAATGTGTGCAGTTTCTGTTGTTCAGTTTAAGTCGAGTCTCGGGGGAGGGGGATCTTGCTCTCACTGGGCTGCGGTGTCGTCTTGCTCAAGCTCGTCTGAAAACCTCATCCAAGTTGTATTTGAGGGGGAGGCGAAGGCATTTCATCAAAGCAAACAACTGGATGGGGTGTCAGCCAAACTGGAAGTGCTTATTTTGGAAACATTTTTGAATATAATAACGTGTATCAAAATAACTGAAGCTCAACCAGAAAGACCTTAACATAGGTTGCCAACGAGGGTTCCTCGAGCTGTTGTCTTGAGAAGCCCAGAGACGCAGTGAGCACCTCCCAAGCCCACAGACACCTCGGGGGCCTCTGCCGGTGCTGTGCCTGAGGGACTGTCACGGCCAGCGAGCCTACGACCCTCACCCCCAAGGATCCTCACTAGTCCCGGAAGTCCTGGAAAGGGTCCCAAGCGCTGCGGCCGTGCTCTGGGGCTCGGCCAGGTCTCAGGCGGGGCCGGAGGCGCTTCCTCGTTCTTCAGACTTGAGCCTGGGAGAGGAAACCCGTCTTGGCCACAGGAGGACGAGGGGAGGGAGTGGGCTGTGAGCGGGTTCAGCAGAGACAGGTTTGGGCGACACTTCTCTGAGCAGCTGCGGGGACAGGGGCGCGGAGACCGGCTGGGAGGAGGGCGGTGGGTAGACAAGGGCCGTTCTGGGTGGGTTGGTTGGCTGTTTCGGGAGTCTGAACCTTGTCATGTGGACAGTGGGGCCCTTGAAGGAGGTTCAGAAGACCGGCTGCCGCACGGAGGATGGCTGGATGTTAACCTTGACCCTGAAGAGGAGGGCCCTGTCATGGACTGTCGCCATGGTCCAGGCGTGAAGCAACACACGGAAGCAAGGCCACCCAGGATGTGGGCGTGTATTTTGGACACAAAGTTCCTTGTTTCCATTCAGATGCAAGGGTTACCATAGCTAAGCATTAGCTCTTTTTAAAGAATGGAGAAAACTTCTTTTTAGGTTGAACAGTAATTTAATGATTCTAATGGATACAAAAAGTTGACACATGAGGGGAATGTCTCATAACTCAAGTGAAGTGTTATAAACAACATAGGAAACGGCACTGAAGGGAGATGGTAAAATTGGATGCTTGGTTTGTGCCAATTTGATTGTCTCACCAGCGCCACCTAGTGGAATATGACGTGAGCCACAAACACAAGCCATCTGTGTAGCTTTAAATCTTTTAGTAGCCGCACTAAAATATAAAAAGACCAAGCAGGTGAAATTAATTTTAATGATATACTTCGACTCAGCAGATCCAAAATATTGTCACTGCAAAATATCAGAGTTGAGACACTTAACTTCTTATTAACTATCTAAGGAGGCGTTATTTGTAGTGCCCTTTTTTCACACTGAGCACTGAGGATGCGGAGCCTGCCTTAGACTTCGGCTCATTGGCCTTGGGACTAAGTCCGACGGACACGGGCACCTGCTGGCCGCTGTACTGGACAGTGGACAGCGTGGGGCTCCAGCAGTGCCCGAGGCACCTCCGCGGCACTTTGAGGGGTACTCTCGCCGTCATTCTCGGGAGAAAGGCAGTGAGTCGCCTGGGGGTCCACGTTAAACCTGAGCACGTTGACCAGGCCCTGAGCACTGAATCTTTGCAGCGGAATGGCGGTACCGGGGCACAGAATGTGGACGTGAAGGGAGCGTCACTCAGATGTCCGAACGTCGCCCGTGACTGTTGCTCCTCAGTTTCTGGATGCGAAATGGCCCTAAATCTTACTTTCAGTTGCAGTGGAGCCGGACGATGATGTCTGGCGCGTGCGGGTGCAGGAAGCCTCCGAGTGTTCAGATGGGCGCCGATTCGGGGTGGGCGGCGGACACCCACCCTCGAGGAGCTCAGGAAATTGTCAGTGCCACAGAACTGCAGGGGGCAGGGGGTGTCTGCACAGGCTGTCGCCGCGGTCGCGCTGTTCTGGGCTGGTGGCACTAGGTGACTCTGCACAGCCGGAGTTGTCGGAGCCCTACCCTCGGCTGCTGCAGCTCCCGGGAGCACACGGCGGTGGGTGGGTCGGCACAGAGCTAGGCGGCCGCAGACAACACCGGCGTCTCTCACTCCACGTTCAGGCGCGGGCCTGGTGCCCAGGGCCAGACTTGCAGGTCTGGGGGAGAATTGAGATGGCAGCTGTCGAACATCACTTCCGCTCTCAGCAGTCGCGGAGGCGGGAGCTGGTGAGGCCAGAGCTGGGGTTTCGGCAGATCTGAGGAAGGAGGGACTGGGAGTCTTTGCAGAGAGTGACTGTGGGGTCCGAGCCTGGTGAGAGGGGCGCACGGGCAGAGAGAGGCGGAAGCGCACGGAGCAGTGGGGTCAGAGGACGAGCCCCGTGGGGCTGGAGGGGCTGGGCGGGGCTGGAGGGTGCTGGGGGCGGGGCATGCAAAGAAGGCTTCAACTCCCAGAGGGGCCGGAGGTGCGCGGTGGCTCGGGGTCCCCAGGAGCCTGCGCCCCGCCTCTGACCGGCACCGTGCTGCGCAGGTACGGGAACAGCACTCGGAGCTACGCCGTCCGGCTCGGGGATTATCACACTCTGGTGCCCGAGGAGTTCGAGGAGGAGGTGGCGGTGCAGCAGATCGTCCTGCACCGGGCGTACCGGCCGGACAGCAGCGACTACGACATCGCGCTGGTCAGACTCCAGGGCCGGCGGGGGCGGTGCGCCAGGCTCAGCCGCCACGTGCTGCCCGCCTGCCTCCCGCTCTGGAGGGAGCGACCCCAGAAGACGGCGCCCCGCTGCTACATCACTGGCTGGGGAGACACAGGTAATGGGCGCAGCAGGGGCCTGGCTCCCGCTCGGGTCTGGGTCACCGCACCGTGGCTGGGGCACAGCTGGCTGTGAGAGCGCTCGGGGCCCAGGCCGAGTTGTCCGGAAGGCCTGCTGAGGGCCGGTGCGTGCCCGTGTCTGGGACTGACGTCCTGGGTGCTGCTGGGTTCCTTTAGGCCTCTAGGCTGAGCGGACAGCGCTCCGCGGCCTCGGAGTGGAAGGGGGTGGGAATCCTCTGCTGCCTTCCAGTTCCCCAGACTAGTGAGGAGACAAAGGGAGGGGTGTGTAAGGTGTCCCCCCCAAGACTTGGGCCTCCTGCCCTTGCTGCAGCTGCCCCAGCAAAGGGCTGTGGTTTGGGGCAGTTTGCTTCTCTGTCAGGGAGCCTGTGGCCAGACTAATTCCTAGGGAGAATTCCTTACCGGCGAAGGAAGGCCGAGCATCTGGGGCGGAGCAGCTGGGGCGGACATGCAGGGACCTACCCTCTCCATCCTCCTTCAGCCCCCGCCCTGGTGCTCCACCTCCAAGTTCCTGGGCAAGAGTGGGGTTCCCAGACCCCGTCTGTCTCGGTTACATCAGCCCACGTTGCCCCTGGGACCGCAGAGCTGAGTGCATGCAGGTGAGGGGCCAGGCCCACAGTGGTTCGGGAATAAGGAGCGATGGCAGGCTGATTGCACTCCGTTAAAAAATACCCAGCCCTGGTAGCTGCTGGAAGGAGCATCGGACACATCTCTCCGCAGGGATAGTTCCAACCAGACAGGTGCTGTTTCGTGACCCTCAGCGGTTCCGTGTTCGGCGCACCTGCGCTTCTCTGCCCTCGTCGGTGAAAGGCAGGTGCAGGTGTAGCAGGTGCAGGCAGACAGGCACGGGAGTCGTCCTGAGAGCCACCGCCATCGATGACATGATTCCTGGGCGGTGCGGTAGTTGGGTGGAGCAGGGCCTGCTTGCTCGGTGCACCGTGCCGATCAGGGGGCAGCCCGGTCCGGAGAAGGTGCACGTTTACGTCAGGAGCATCGGTCACTTTCCTGTGGACACAACAGGAATGACCGGGGGGAGATTTTTACAGCCCGTTTCATCAGTGCGAGCTAGTCCAGATGAGCACGGGGGGCAGAGACGGGTGGGATGTCGGTGTCACGGACGACGTCGCGGTGTCCGCGCTGCAGTCACTCAGGCAGCGCACGGGGTGCGTGGGCGGTGGGAGTGAGGCCGGTCCCTGCAGGGGCAGGTCTCGTTTCTGAGGCCTCTTCATGAGAACGGTTTCCACTGGTGACCATCATCGCCACCGTCCATGCTTACACTTACCACTAACACTCCAGTCAGTGAGGTGGGTGGGCCTCAGGGGGGTGGGTGGGCCGGCACCACGCAGGCCGGAGAGCATCCTCCGCCTCCACGGGCGGAGTTCAGGTGCCGGCTCCCACACCCGTGCTGTCCCTGCACCCAGTCCACAGGCGCCAGTAAGCCCATCTCGGAACCTCGGTGGTGGGCCACAGGCCGGTGAAGGGCGGTGGGAAGGCGCTGGGAGCAAACGGGAAGCAGGGCCGGCACCGTCCACCACCGAAGCTGCACCAACGTCACTCTAGGGCTCCTGTTTCGAAGGCTCCGAAGTGTGCAGGAAACTGTCACCTGGAGCTCTTCCCTGCAGGCTCGCTGGCCGGCAGCTGACTAACGCCACTCTGGTTTGAGCAGGACAGGCCTACCCCAGAACTCTGCAGCAAGCGGCCATCCCCCTGCTGCCCAAGAGGGTCTGTGAGGAGCGCTACCAGGGCCGGTTCACGGGACGCATGCTCTGCGCTGGGAACCTCCAGGGACACAGACGCGTGGACAGCTGCCAGGGTGACAGCGGAGGACCCCTCGTGTGCGAGCGGCCGGGAGCCAGCTGGGTGGTATATGGGGTGACCTCCTGGGGGCACGGCTGCCGTGTCCAGGATTCGCCCGGCGTGTACACCAAAGTCTCGGCCTTTGTGCCTTGGATAAAAAGTGTCACCAAAGTGTGACTCATGGGAACCTCAAGGGAAAACAGTATTTAAAGAATCTGTTGGAGATTTCCAACCTTCACATGGGTGCTCGGCCAGGGGTGCCAGCAGATGGGGACCGAGGTCCCCGATGGTGGTTCAGGTTGAAGACTGTGTGCACCGCCCCCCCCCCGCCTTAGACAGCGTGCAACGTGGGTGGTTGTTCGATACCTCAGTGCAGTGCTAATGGTCTTTTATGAGCACAGTCGCCGCCCCAGGTTAGTTTCCTCGGACACTAAACTTACTCTCATTTGAAACTTTTGCCTAGTTCTCAGAACTCTCAGATTATTGTGTATTTTGGTCGTACAATGAGGCCGTTTCTACCTTTACTGGGAGAACTTCTTATAACTGAGTGACTGATACATGGATCCATATTCCGTGCCCATATTTGATGTGACCTTCACACAGCTGATCTGTGTAGACTGTCAAGGGGGGAAATCTAGGGCCAGGAGGTCAAGGAATTCTGCTCAGTCCCCACAATGGACAGATTCACTGTCACAGCACATTCCTGAACGGTGCTTTGTAGTGAGCACCATGGCGATCGTGAGGGCAACATTCCTGTTATCTTGTGTGTTCTTAGCAACGTGCAGAGGAATTCCTGGTAACACAATAAAGAATGTCTTCAAGTTGTCGGATGCACAATCTAATTTATCCACTCGATTAGTTAACACCTCCACTCTGGTTCCTTTTAACTGTTTCAGGTTGATAACTGGGTAAAATAAATGTTTATTCCATAGGATTATGCTGTTTTCTGCATTACCTAAGAGTGCCATCTGTTGCAACTGTATGGCCATTGACTGAATCCTGTCCAGTTCCTAAGGCCAGCCTGGTGGTCCCATTTAACACACTGAACAGGTTTCCCGGCCTACAGCGGGGAGACTGGCAGGGCGTCCAGCCCACGCTCAGTGGGCTGCATGCGGCCCAGGATGGCTACGAATGAGGCTCAACACAAAATCATACATTTATTTTTTAAATATTTAATTTATTTTTCGAGAGAGGGGAAGGGAAGGAGAAAGAGTGGGAGAGAAATATCAGTGTATGGTTACCTCTTGTGCGTTCCCTGCTGGGAACTGTGCCGACTGGGAATCGAACCTCGATACTCTGGTTTGCAGGCCTGCGCTCAATCCACTGAGCTACACCAGCCAGGGCATAAATTTACTTTTTTTTTTTTGTTGCTCCTTAGTATTTAATACCAATACTTCTCTTAGTATTTATTTAACGTGTGGCCCAGAGATGCCAAGAGGCTGGACACCCAGTTTCATTGGGTGTAACTCACCCACCTGTTCTCGGCTTGGGCACCTCAGTGCACTGCTATGGAAAGCAGCCAGATTTCCCAGCAACCCGTTTCTGAATGAGAACTCGGCCGAGAGGGGTCAAGGCGAGAGGGCTGGTGAAAGGCTTTGACTGCAAACTCCCAAGGTGGGCCCCTGTGCTGAGGATTCCTTTGCCACCCCCACCCAGTCCTTTCCCTCTGGCTGTTTCTGTGAAGGGGGAGCAGTACCTGCTCACTCTGTACCTTCACAGGACTCTTGCTGGCAGTGCAGCCTTTGCCCCAACCTCAAGGGCACGCCCCCCGGGATGCTTGAGTAATCCTATCCCCAAAACCCTATAGCCAAGGAAGAGATGCATTAAGTTCGGTGGTCTTAATGAGAGTTTTAGGATTAAGAATGGTTAATTCCCCTCTCCATCAAATGGTCCTCTTTTGTAAACCCACAGCTCTGTAAGATACTGGTGGCGCTTCGCTTTCCAGTTTACTACTGAGAACTTCCTCCCGGGCTGACCTTGGGATTCGAGCACAGTGCTGGCGCAAGTGACAGCTGACACGTGCCATCGTGTTCCCTCAGCCTTGCAGACAAACTGTGGATTCATGAAATATGCCTTTATTCTAGCTAATTTGATAAACGTGACTTTTGTAAGATACAAATGTTCAATACACATTTGTGTAAATAAAGTGCATAACCTTTCACCTTGTGCAGTGGCTTTAGTCTCTTATGTGGTTGGTGTAAAGTGACTGCCGTCCCCCTCTGGGGTTTCCCGGTTTTCATGTGTCCCTCACCCCCAAATGCTGCAGCAGCCCCTCCCGGGGTTCACCCAAATCACCACCACGCATGCTCCTAACAGCAGAACAGGAGGCAAGTCGGTTCACTGTTTTCTGCAATACCCTCCCACTTATTAAATCAGCCAGAGCACTGAATGTCCACAAGAATCAAGCATTTTATTTAATTACAGAAGAAAGCACTCCCTTACTGTCTTTGAAAGAGTAACATTCAGGCCTTGGTAGTTTCCGGAACGTTATTTTGTTTCCACAGCATCACTTGCCACTCAGCCCTGGAGCCGTTGACACTCCTTGTGCCACGGGATTTCTCTGTCCCTGCAAGACAAGGGCAGGTTTACGACTCACAAAACTGAGATTTCAGTAGGTAGTTCAGTCACTTCCTATTCATTTGTCTAATTATTCATTCCAGTTACAAAATGGCAGCAAAAGGGGCCAATGTTGGTCTTCCAGCTCCTTTGCACTAAGATTAGCTCTGAAACATGAATAAAGAGGAGCGTACCTTGTTATGTCTCCCGTCACCCATCAGAACAGTTAGTTCGCCTTCATGGAAACATTTGAAAAACAGATCTTTGCGCAATAACCCAGCACCCTCCCGTAACAGTGAAGAATGTTACTTGTGCAAGTCAGAATCTGATACCAATTAAATGGTGACAGCTTTGCCAATAAACAAGAATATGCTCTTCCATGGCTAGGAAGGGAGACTGCCACAGTCGACAGGTCCCAAAGACACATGGACGTCCACAACCGCGAAGTCATCAGCCGGCATAAGCAGACCCCACTCACCACGTAGCTCGCTCTTTAGTTGTCGGGGAGCGGAAGGGGTTCAGGTCAGCAGCGGCAGAGTGGATTCACAGGGCCACGTGGCGCCCTGGGCCGACTCACCCGGAGCGCTGGGTGCCCGCCAGGCCACAGTGCATGCACGAGGCTGGGGACTCAGCTTCTAGGGATGCACGTGGCGGCCGCGCGACCTAAGCGGCCCCCGAGCGCGCCCAGGCCCCCCAGCCCGCACACTGCCGCAGCTGCCCTCGCCCCCTCACTACAAGTCCCCCGGGCCCGCTGCATCCCGACTATGCCAAAAGGTTCCGTTCTAATCGCCATCTGAGCGTAAAACACACGACCCCCGACCCCCCCCCCCCCCCCCGCCCTAAAAAAGTAACCGACAGACAACACTGGCAGTTTGCAAAAGGACGAACGCTCCTGCGCACGCGCTCTTATACGGCAGATGACGCCATCCCGGGGACGCGCCGCGAAGGGCGGGGCCTATGCGATCTCTCCTCCGCCCCGCCCTGCCCCTCCCAGCTCCGTCCCGGCTCCACCTCCTTCCCAGGGGCTTCCAGTTTATCTCCACCTCCCCCACGCCCCGCCTCCTTCCACTGAGCCTCGAATTCCCGCGCATGCGCATTCGGCGGAGCTGAAAGGCTGTCGCGAGAACCGGAAATCCAGATGTCGCGGGCGCTGGAGTAGTTGTAGGGCTTGTTTCCAGTTTGTTTCAGGCTAGTTACGTTATAATCGGCGGGCCGATGGCTCCCCGCGTGTCCACCTTTTGGTTGGGCTAGTTCACACGGGACGAGCTGGTCCGTGTGTGAGTGTGGAGGGGCGGCCCTGCCGCAGGTGCGGGCTCGGTCTGACGTCATAGGGGGTTCGCGCGCGGCCGCGAACGCCGGCGTCAGGCGAGAGCGCGCCGGACCGCCCCGCGGGTGTGACCCTCCTGTTTTCTTCCTTGTTTGAAAGTTGGGGTGGAATGGACAGGGGACGTTGCCTTAGTTTCAGGCGTGCGACCCAGTGCCGGGTGTCGCACACGCCGAGAGAGGATCGTCACACCACATCTGGTTAAACTCAGCCCCACACGCAGCTACTGCTTTTTCCTCTCGAAAGGACCTTTACGACCTGCCTCCTTGGCAACGTTCAGACGGACGACGCGCGGCGTGACTGTCTAGTCGCCGCGCGCCGCCGTGACTCAGTGTGTACTTTACACCCGGAAGTCTGCCTCGCGCACCCCCTCTGGCCACCCCGGTCCGTCTGCGTCCAACTTGCTTCCCAGCTTCCCTGTAAATAGGAAACTACAGGGACAGGGAGGACGATGCAGACGCGTTCCTGGCGCTGCCGTCTGTGGCGCTGCCATCTGTGACGTCCCCACGTTAAGCAGTGCTTTAGCGACTGTTCCCATCTGCTGGTAGCGTGAGATTTTTGGCTGAGATGGCGATACATGTGTGGGGCTTTGAGATCGAGCCTAACGCGTTTTTATCCGCTGTGACGCCAGATCTTTGGGACTTAGAATACTCAGGAGAGGTCATGTAGCAATAGGTAGAGTTAAAAATTGACAGCGAGTTGAAAGGTGCCAGGCGACGCTGTTCGAACTGATCAAACGAAGGCTGGGCAGCACTTTAACTCTGCGGTTGCTACCAGAGCTGAAATAGATACTTATTTAATAGTATCTGTGAGCATCTGGAATAGATGCTCATCATAGATACTTATTCAGCAGTGTTGCTTCCCCTACTCTTTCCTCTGTGGTTTCGGTATAGAAACCGTGGGGACCGTCAGAGACACAGCGTCAACTGCACACCTCTCATAGGAACCTGCAGATGAACTGGAGGGGGTCGAGTCAGGAAGTGGCTCTCGGGCTATTTGTCACTTAACACGGGAGGTTCTTTGTGCACGAGCAGTGCGCTGCTGCTGCTGCTGCTGGGAAGGTGGTGATGGGAGCACAGCGCCCACAGAAGGCGACGGGAGTCGCCCCTCCGTCTAGCACCCAGAGTGTTCTTAGCTCTGAGCACCCACGGACGCTGCAAACTTAGAAGGCTCCAGCCTTACTATGCGGGGTGGCCCCGGTCCCAACGCTGCAGTGGAATCAAGGTCTGCTGGTCCAAGACATCACAGGTTTTCCAGATGATTCAGAGCTCAAAGCCTTGGAGTAGGCCCTGATGTCTCTCTGCACCCCACCTTTGGTTTCTGGTGCCTGTCTGAGTCAGCCAGTGTGTTGGTTGTCCACTGCTGGGTGTCAGTTGACCTATGGCATCAAGGGTTAAGGCAGCAAGCGTTCCTTATCTCAGGCGGCTTCTGTGGACGAGGACTCAAAGAGCACCTGACTGTCTCTGGATCTCACGAGATTGCAGCTAGAAGGTCCACAGGGCTGCCGGGTTTTCTTCCAAGCTGGCTGATGCATGAACTTGGCAAGTTACTGCCACCTGGCTCTCCACTGGCCGAATGAGTGTCCTCATGATCTGGCCGCTTGCTGCCCCCGAAGGAGTCACCCAGCAGAGGGGGCCCCAGTGTTCTTATGACCACCAGGTGTTAGAAGGGAGTGAGGAAACCCTGGTCACACTGGAAGGGAAGGACATGAAGCTCTGACTCTTGAAGAGTAGATATGATCCAACTCTGGGTAGATATGCTCCAACAGCAAAGGTTTCTCCCTTGTCACGCCCTCATCCACTCTAGAGACTCAGGCTAAGGAGGCCTTCACCAGGTGTCCCCTTTCTAGGCCATGCTTGTGCCTAAAGACGTCAGTTCTGCAGTGGCACTTGTCACACTGCCTCCTGCTTCATGAACCAGAGCAAGTTCATGGCCATACCCAACTTCAAAAGGATGGGGAAATGGAGCCCTAATATGTGCTTAGAAGGAAGGGAATCAGGAACATCAATGAACAGCTCTGAGGATTTCTACAGTTGCCACGTTATAGCCACCTTTTCTCCATTGTCCTGCTACTAATCTGGGATGATAGGATTGAGCTGCCGCCCCACCTTCCTAACTCCCCCTTCTAATCATCCGAGTGTATCTGTGATGGATGAGGTTTCCTGAAACACCATTTCCTCCCGCGAGCCACCTGCTACAACAACTGTAGTGACTCGCCCACCGGTTACCAGTGCCACGCTCAGCACGCTTGTTCTCTGACACGGACACTGGCCCACTGTGTCTGCAGTGTATGGATGACACCGAGACAAATTCACATGGACCACTGAGTCCTGTGGAGGAAGAGGGATGGCGTGGCTGCTCTCCAAGGGGAGAGCAAGCCTCGGAGCCATCTCGGCCACCCTCAGGAGGAGGAGGGTGCCCAGACCCTGCCTTGACAGGCTTTTATGGATCAATTTGCACAGGAATCCAGGCCGTATATACACGTAAAGCTTATCAATCTTCGTCAGGCGGAGATGATGAAACGATAGAGAAACATTCAGAGAACTCTGAGCGCCTCTCCTGAGTCAGGGTCAGATAGTTAAAGGGCCGTCAAACTTTGAGGAACAAACTCACTTCCTGCCTGGACCCTTACCATTTAAATTGACAGTATTAGCAAAGTAGGTGTCTTAGGATGTTATGCATTCTTTCTCAGGCCTGATCTCCTGGGGAGCCCGCCCTTTCCAGCACAGGGCTGCACTGCCCTCTGTCATTGTTTCAGGCAGGGGGAGTAAGGCAGCCAAGAGATTAGGAGACTTCTCACAGACAGAATGAGGACTCAGGCTATGTCAAAGCCGAGGGGCGAGGGTCCATCACCCCCTTTTTCTATTGCCCCCAAGTCCTTCCCTGAGGGCCCCCGTGATCGTACCTGTGTTAGGTCATCCCTCCCTGGAGGAATCTTACCCATTATTGGCTAACTGGTCAAGCACTGGGGGTCAGGCAGGATGAAGTAAAAGGAGCAGGAGCGGTGCTCCTGCCAGGGAGATAAGCTTTGTCTCCTTAGTGGCTTATGGTCCCAAGGTTGCTCACTCAGCCTTAGCCATGGGCCGGGGGGCAGAGGGGGCGGTTACAGCTCCTAAAACCAGGCAGGGCGGTTCCCAACAGTTCTCGTCTTTGCTCACATGCTCTCATGGCGTAGACTGCACTTCCCCTTCTTCTTGCCCACCCACGAGACTCCTCTAGGTTCTTATTTTTATTTTACAGGAACCTTTCTTCTGGAACATCCGGGTATCTTGGTCTCTTCCTTTTCTTGCCATCCTTAATATTTATTCTTGTGCCTTAGATTTTAAAAATTGTTCACCCATAAATATTTACTGAGTTCCTGCTATATGCCAGGTCCTGATCCACATGCTGGGGCAAGAGCAGTGAAGAAAACAGTCCACGTTTTTTGTTCACAGAGCTTATATTTCAGTGGTGGAGAGTGTCTATTCCTAGGACTGTCAGAGTGTGTCAGACGAGCAGAACCACCAGGAGACTCTATGGATAGTGAGGTCCACTGCGGGAGGAACTGGTACCCGCGAGAATGGCCAGGAATCTGCGCTGACTTCTCCTGGGCCCACAGTTCCACCTTGGGGACAGGACACCAGTGGGAGGAGCTGGTCCCGGGTGGCAGGCTTGCCTGGGCTCACTGTCCCACCAGGGGGGCCGGCACGGGAGTGACACGGTGCCTGGGCCGCAGCCTCGCCTTGGGCCCTGTCTGACCTTCCAGTGCGGCACAGAGTCCGACCGCGGCTCTGCCTCCTGGGGCGTCTCATGCAGAAAGTCCCTGTGGCCACTGTCAGTCTGTAGCCAATTCAGGGGAGGGAATGGAATCGTAGCCCTAGCCCAGGATGCTGTCAAAATGCAGATCACCCTCAGTTAATAAATAACGCAGTGAAGTCTTTACGTGGAGAAAAGTGAGGAAGGGGCGGAGAGTCTCTGGTCTTCGAGTGTTCAGAGAAGGGCTCGCTGAGAAGGTGCGGTCTGCTCGGTGAGGGAGGGACTTGGAGAAGGCGAGGGGGCGAGGCGCACTGACACCTGGGAGGAGAGCGTTCTCAGCACTGGGGCCTCACACCTGCTGTGCTGGACAGCTTTCCACGGGCTCCCGGGGTCCCCACCTCCCGTCCCCCCCCATGTGATTCCCTTCCCGTGAGTGGCAGAATGGTGACGTGTCACTTCTGAGATGTCATTGTAAAGGACTCTGCTTTGAGTCTTGCTACCATTCTCCGTCTCGCCTGTTTGAATTGTTGGCTCTGATGAAGCTCCTTGCTCTATGGGAGAGGCCTCTGGCCCACGGCCAGTAAGGACTGATAGGAGCTAATGATAGGAGCTAAGGGAAGTAGTCTTTAGGGAAGTAGTTTTTAGGGAAGTAGTCTTAAGAAAAGTAAGTTGCTTGTTCGACCTTAGCTGCTTGCTCAAGCCTAGGCGGGAAAACGCACACCCCACCTGGGGCAGATACTCCAGGAAGTTAAGAAGTTAAGAAAAGAACAATGAAGTAATAAGAACTAGTCAAGCAGATAGCCTCCTGGAAGTTTTTTACCCCCTAGCGTGAGCCCAGCTAGCTCAGCCGTAGAGCATGAGCCCCCAGGCCAATGGCGAACCTGAGCACGAGCTGTTCATGCACCTTGCAGGCCAATCATCAGCAAGATTACGAGCCCTAGCTTGAGCCCCTGACCAACGGCTAACGGCCACCTCTCGCTTCTGGAAATCGCTTGCTTGCTCGCTTCTATAAGAACCCTAGTCTGTAAGCAAGCGTTCGGCGCGACTCTCATCTGCAGGTATTTTTGGCACGGTGTCCTCGGACGCCCTGAGAGCTCGCCCCTGCGCAGGTAAAACTGTGATTCAATAAACATCTTTAAACCTCTCAAAGTCTTCGTTCCTTCTCTCTTGAACTTGGGATGCAACAAGGACCCGAGGCTGTTTTCAGACGAGCAGCCCACGAGGAGCTGGGTCCCGTCAGCAGCCGGGAAGCGGGGTGTGGAGGCGGAGCCTGAGGGGCCCCAGGCCCTCTGGTCCCCACAGCCTGAGAGACCATGCCCTGGAGGGGCGGCCAAGTCTGGAGGGAGCCGGGCGCGACCCTCGACCCTCGGAGACTGAGTGAGACAGTGTTGTTTAGGGCAGTGCCTTTGGGGATGACTTGTTATTCAACCAGCAGCTGCTCTGCTTGCACATTCACGAACAGGACGGATTCAGCTGCAGTGAAGCGAGGGAGCAGGAAGGGAGGCTGGGGAGGCACGAGGCCACTTCGGGCCTTGTGGTCGTCGTGCAGTTTTAGGCCTTTTAGAAGGGAGCTCTGTGGCCAGCAGAGAGTTCCGGGTGGGGCTGGGACGAGGCCCGGCCCCCGGTGCGCATGCTCGTGTTCACTGCTGCTGAGAGGAGGCCCAGAGAGGTGGGTCCGGGTGGGAGCGGGGAGACTGGGAGTCAGCGCAGCCGCACAGGTGAGGGAGTCTGGCGTGTGTGGTGGGGCCCGTGGAGGAGAGGCCTGGTTCAAGCCCGGATCTGTTTTGTGCAGAGCAGACAGCGTTGGATGACGGAGGGGCTCTCGGTTGTCAGAGAGGGACACAGGGTGGGGAAAGTGGCCGCGGGCCTCTGCCTGTGGGCTGAGCTGGGGCGAGCGCAGGGACAGCCATCTGGGGGCCAGCACTCGGGGGTCGGTGCTGTGGGTGGGGAGGGTGGGAGGCGGTTCGGACGCCCACGCAGAGCTGTTAGGCAGTGAGGTCGGCGTGAGTGTGGGGTGCGAGGGAGGGGCCGGCTGGAGAAGCGAAGGTGGGAGCTGGCACAGCAGACGGCCCTGGTGGGGTTCGGTCACAGTGAGCTTGTGCCCAGGGCCCCCTTGAGGCAGAAAACAGGAACAAAGACTGGGCCCTGGGCACACGGACCTTTGTGCACGAGGAAGTGCACCAGGAAACGGGAGCAGGCTGAGCGCGGGTGGGAGGAGGGCCGGGGGTGCGTCTCCTGAGTCAGGAAGGGTGTTTCCACCTGGGGGGGTGGCCAGCTGCTCAGGGTGCCAGTGGGATGGGGGCTGAGACGTGACCTTAGTGTGGCAGTGGAGGGCGTCTGGGACCCTGCGAGGAGCGGCTTCAGAGAGAGTGGGAGCAGGAGGACTGGAGACTGTGGATGTGGGTGACTCGAGGACTCACGCCCTGACGAGGGCGAGAAGTGGGGTGGCCCCTGGAGAGGGCCGTGGGGTCCAGAGCGGGTCATTTCTGAGTGGGGGGGACGCGAAGCACGTTCACATGCGGGTGGGAGAGATCCAGAGGGTCTGGGGAAGCCGGGGACGCGGGAGAGGTTGGCGAGCTGCTGGTCGGAGGGGAGGGGACTCGTGCACAAAGCTGGAGCCAGCCCGTGACGGTCCCGTGGTCGGCGGTTCACCTGTGGAACAACCGCGGCCGGGCCAGGTGCTGGCCCGTGAGGACGAGGTGGAGAGGACTTCTCAGTGTTCTCGTGTGTCAGCCCCTGTCCTGGCCGATAGAAAGTACCCCCATCCACCGAGAGGGAGCAGGGCCAGGGGATGCGGGCGAGGATGCGGTTCTGGTGGTTTGGGCAGAACCTGAGCCAGGTCAGGGCGGATGACAACCTGAGAGGAGGGGGGACACAATGACTTGTGAGGCCCGTGAGTCAGAGGGGCTTTGGAGCTGGGCACCACATTAAGTGACTCCGCTGAACATCTGTCACACACGTTTACCGGGACGGTCAGCAAGATCGGCTGAGCCTCGTGCGGAGCCCTGTGGTCTCCAGCTGGCTGCCCTGACGCTGCCCGAGTGACCGCACTCAGCGTTCAGAGAGCATCTGTCACCTCAGAAGCTTGACCTTTTCTTTCTTCTCTTCCCAGAGGATGTGTGATCCCCAGTCTCTGGTTTATCCTACTTACCATTGAGACCGTTTTTTTGTTGGTTTGCATGCCTCTATGTAAATGATTATTTAATACTTAATGTAGCAATATATAGCATTAAAATGAACAGTATTGTTACCATTTTATAGTATTTATAGACTAATTTGTAAAATATCTCGTGCTGTTATATTAGGCATTAGAATGACTTGAAAATGTAATGATCACTGACTAAAATTCTCTTGTGTTTCTTTATTTTCCAATATAATTTATAAATGTTTTATGATTTACTCTAATACTCAGATCCAAAATTCCTCTGCTTCGCTATTTATAAAGACTATAAATGTCTACATTAGTGAAAGATTAGTTTATGTTTGTATAAAATAGTGGAAATAAAATTGCAACAGCCCGTTTTCATCTGGCCACTAGGTGGTGGTGTTACCCTACGATTCAGGTCTGTTTAAAAACCTATGGGTTTAAAGGTAAATGCTCATTATTAGCATGGATGTTTTGTAAATGAATATGTGGATTACAATGTGGAAATGTCAGCATATGCAATGGCTCTACCAGCCTGCTTTATGGCCTCCAGTTTTATGTGACACATTTTAGCCCCAGTGGATATGGAAAACCTTAGGTTCATCTAGAGAGGACCAGCTTGCCCCAGATGCAGATTCTAAGAATAAAATAGAAACACCACAGGCCTTCTTTGTAGGAGAACTGTTTTTAAAATACTATAAAGTATTCAAGGAGAGACCTAAGTCATTTTCTGACATCGGAGGCATATGAGTTGATACTTTTGCCTGTGGGGTGGATGAAACGCACCCGCTCTGTTGGAGAAGTGTCATTTTCCTGCCCAGCCCACCCCAGCCCAGGGGCCATCACATTTGTCTTGCTCACTGAGCGTCTGCCCCACGGGGACGCCTGGACGGTAGCGGTGAAGAAGCCTCGGTGAAGAAGCCCCGGGAAGTCACACACAGTGTTCAGGAGGAAAAGCGAACTGCAGGTCAGCCTGTGGAAGTGAGCGTGGTGTGTGCTCCTGGACATTGGCCCGTCCTCCTCTGTCTTCGCCAGGGGTTTTGAGTTGAGGGCTTCCTTTCTCTTGCAAGGCTATATTTCAAATTTTTATAATGGAGATCATTTCACAGTGAAATTTTAAGACAAACTTTGAAAGTGACTCCTGTTAGTCAATATTTATAATTGGAATGGATTTCCACTGCCTTGAGTCTCAGCATTAGAGGTTTAAATTCTTCACGAGATAGTAAGGCTCGCATTGATCAGTTTCCATTTGATCCTCAAAGAATTGACGGGATTCGTACAACTCTGAAAAATTTAAGCTTGAGCTGAATCTAGAAGTATCTTATTTCTTTATTTTAAAACTACAATGAAATACTTCAAATGATAATAGGAGAATACTCCAGTTTTTTTTATTAGTTATTTCTTAATTCTATCCAAGTAAATATATAGGAAACAGTAGAATTTGAACCAGGGGACCGACTTTTAGAATTCTCTGATTTAAAACCCTTCTGTTTGTATATAATTTATGTAAATGAACAGGGTGTCTCAGGCATCAGAAGAAACCCCCGCCCGACACCCAGTCAGTTTGATAAAAGCGATGCGCATATTCAAATGCACTTCTTTCTTTAGGGCACAGAACAGTCAGGCCCAGACTGAGGAGGGACTTCGTGGGGAATGAGCTGGCACCAAGGGGTCTGAGAAGGACAGTTATTTGTTGTCCCTTCCTCAAGGCGGTGATGGTAGTGGTAATAGCTAATGATTATTGGGTCCTCCTCTGCTCATTAATGAGCACATTTCATCCTCACCACAGTGGGGTGAGGGTTACTGTTATTGTCTCCATTTAACAGATGAGCAAATCGGAGCCCCAGGGAAGCAGGGGACCGACCTGGGGCGAGGTCAGGGGTCCGACTGGTCAGGGTCTGCACTCTCAGCTGGAAGGAAGGAGAGCGACGTTAGGCAGAGGTGACCATGACTCTGGGCTCAAGCCTCACGTCGTTGGCCTTGCGTCTCGTGCGTGTGCCGTGGGAAGTTGCCGGTGCTTCGCAGACCCGTTTCCTGTCCGAGGAGGAAGCCAGCAGTGTGGACTTCAGTGCGGCTGGTGGTGATCTCCCAGAAGGCTCTGGTCAGTAAGGCTCCCTGCAAAGGTCAGGGGTTTTTGTCTCATGGTTTAAAACTGTTTTGCTAATCTTAATTTTTATTAGGAATTTGTTATTATTTAAAGTTTGAATTTATTTCTTGTTATTTAGAAGGAAGATATAGATTTGTCTTTGTGCATTGGGGAAATGTGTATCTTTGTTAATTTATTTGTAAAAATTTATACTTTTTTATCACTTAAATGTGGGAAATAGGCAATGTTAAAACCACTACCCTATGCTTTTTTAATTTCCCTGGTTATTTAGTGTGAAATCAGCCATTCATTCACCACATGATCACCTGTTCTGTGCCAGATTGGCATGCACACGAGGAGTCACATGTTCTGTGTCAGAGACTGGCACGCACATGAGTCACATCAGTGCAAGGACACAGGCACATCTGTCTGCGCTCAGAAAACGTGTCTGAGCAGGAGAGAACCACAGCTGTGATGGAATCCGTAGGTTAGGTAGTAGTTACGACAGTACAGGGACTGTCCTGGTTAAAACCAATCCGATCAGGGTGACGGACGGGGACTGCAGGGGACGGGGAAGGTTTTATGTCGGGTTGTCAGTGCTGGCTTTCTCGAAAGATGGCATTTGAGCAAAGAGGCCGGTGATGTGGACAGTGGGGGCACTGTCACCACAGGGCCCCAAGAGCGTCAGCAAGGAAGCCGGCCCACCAGCTGCAGAATGAGGAGAGGAACTGAGGTCCTGAGGCCCGCGGACTTTAGGGCCTTGAACTCTGCCCGAAGGGGGCCGTGGCAGGATTTGGGACAAGAGCCCCGACTGGATGTGCAGGAAGGTTACTCAGGGGACGGGGACGGAACTGTCCGAGAACTCTCAGAGAACTCAGATCTCCGAGCTAAAGATGATACTATCGGAACGGGGTGGCCCCACGGAGCTGGGGAGCAGTGGCTGGTTTTGGATGGAGTGGAGGATAGAGCCAAGGGGTTTGTTCACACAGTCAGTGTGGGGTGGGCGGATTTACAGGCTCCCCCACACCAAGGGCAGGGCTCAGGGTGTGTCCATGTGTGGCGTGACAGGTGGCTTGGGAGGAAGGTGGAAGTCTCCCTGCGCTGCGCCTGCAGACTCCAGCCTCCCTTCCTTCTCAGCGGGGCTGGGCCGTCCGCAGCCTCCCGCCACCCCCGCTGTTGGCTCCTTCCCCAGAGTCTCTGGGATGAGATGCCTACCTGGTGGGTTTCAGTCCCATCACCCACACACCTGGGCAGAAACGTAGCTCTCTTTAGTTTTCAGTAAAAATCCCCATTCAAGAGGGGCCTGGTTACCTTAGGAATTTTTAAGGCTGTGTTAGGCAAACCCAGTCAGATTCAGGATTCTTCGTTCCCCTCCTCCCCGGGGTGGTGATGACAGGGACGTCAGGTGAGAGGGTGAGGTCTGGGCCTCGGCTGTCCCCTGTCCGCCCCTCGCGCGGGGGACCTCCTCCAGTTCCTCCATTCTGTCCGCGGTACCGGTCAGCGGTCGGGGCCTCCGCGGGCCGCCTCCTGGTCCTAGGTCCCTTCGGGCCCAAAGGCCGATTCGTAGAGGTTTCACCAGGGAACCACCTCCGCGTGCTCTCCCGGCCACTCCTCACCGCGCGAGCTGTGGCTCTTGGGACTTCACTGACTTCCACCTCCCAGGCCAGGGGCTCTCACGCCGTCTGGTCTCAGGACCCCTTTATGTCGAAAACTAATGAGGTCTCCAAAGGGCTGTTGTGTATAAGGGGCTGTATCTCTCAATATTTACTGCGTTAGAAATTTAAGGCAAGAAATTAAATGATATTAATTGATTTAAAAGTAATAAGCGCAAACCCATAATAATATTGTAGTTTTAATGAAAAATAAATCTTTACCAGGAAATAAAAAAAAACAAATTCAGTGAGAAAAGTGGCATGTTTTTACATTTCTGCAAACCTCATTAATGTTTGATTTAATGGAAGACAGCTGGATTCTGGTGTCTAGTGTTGCATTCTCTCTATTTCGATATGTTGCTTTAGTTGAAGTGAGCAATGAAAACCTGGGCTGACACAGATGTGTGTTTGGGAGAGGAAAGGGTGTGCTTGTGGCCTTTTCAGAGAAGGATGTGCTCCTTTCACACGACACCGACACCCCACAAGTGGTGCTCTCTCACGGGTGTGCCCTTGCCATGTGGAACGTTGCATTTCTGTTTTAAGGGATCAAAACTAAAAAATTCAGATTCAGAATATTACTTGTTGCAGAGAGAAAAGAAAGCCAGTTTCTTTGGTCCAACTGTGTGAATTACGCGTCTCCTTTCAGAGCAAGAGCTGGCCTGTTTCAGTGATGGACGGGAAACAAGCGTCTTGGCCTCAGACACACAGACAGAAGGCATTTCCTGCGCCGGCTGCTCCCTCAGAGCCGGGAAGCAGACTGGCGGGGAGGACTCTGCAGGAGGCCTGTCCCCGGTCCGTGTGCCGTGGACGTGTCTCCTGTTTCATTCGGTTCAGCTCGGTTTTCTGCATGACACAGCGTGAGTGCACGTTCTGCCTAAGAGACTTAGGAAGTTCTGCCTTGGAGGCTCAACGCCGTGAGCATTCATTCACTTTGTGAGACGTGCCTTCAGGTTCTTCAAAGGGACAGCCAGGCCCTAGAGCGACCCGAACCTGTGAGTGGCCGTCTCTCCTGGATCCCTCCTGATGCCGTCCACAGGCCTCTCCCTCCGCGGCGGCGCTGGCCCCCCGTGTGCCGCAAGCATGTGTGAAACGAGCGACCCCTGACTATGGAGTCCGCACGGACCTCCTCCCCGTCAGGTGGTCAGATAAAAAGGTGACGACAGCCGGCACGGCATTAGCCATCTACTGTGAATGAACCCAAATTGTATCTATTTTTGTCAGATCAGCAAAAAGGATATTTTTTGTGTGCTGCAGAGTTTTGGTGATTAGTTTCCGTGGGCCGTGAGATGGAGGAGGTGGGAAGCCGGTGCTCGGAGGGATGTGCGGAAGGAGACGGTGAAAAGACAGCTGGTTCCAGCCCCGGTGATTTATCGATCTTTGTGTTTGTAACTTTGGCAGATAAACTGAGAAGTGAGCAAACCTCAAAGGTGAAGATTGCAGCAGATTTGATTCCTGAAGGTGCAAGGAGATATTAAAAACCGTCACACGCTCACAACCCAGTGCATAAATCCTCTGTGACGTTCGTTCAGAGCACTGACTATGCAGAAAACCCTGATCCATGAGAACTCGAGGACAGTAAGTGGCAAGAGCCAGGCCAGCACGGGGGTGGAGGTGGGGTGGGACGGACGTGGCCCCAGAGCCTGCTAAGTCCCTGGGCCCCGGGGAAGGGCTCCCTCCGCGTGGAGCCTGGACTTCCGCTCTGTGCCTTCAGGTTCCATCCTCAGCTGCAAGCCGTGGCCCGACCGGGTGAAGTTCAGTCTGTCTCGGGCCAAGTGAGTGGAGAGAGGGTTGGCATCTCAAGCCGACACAAGTGTTGTCTTAAGGACAGTCCTGCACAGGTGTGCGTTGCCCTTGTCAGGACTGGGGCCGTTTGGGGCCAGGGGTGAGCGTGTGCCTGCGTGGGGTGGGCTGGAGGAAGGCGGCAGCAAGGGTGTAGGCGGGGGCCCGGCAGACTCAGCTTTGACGGAAGAGAGCCCAGCTCGGAGTGCAGTTGAAAGGAGAGAAAGCCCTTCCGACGGATCCATTTGCGCAGTCTGTGCCTCGCCGTCAGCCAGCCTTTGGCTGTGCTGCGTCTCTGGGAACTTGCAGCGCCAACATCCCTGGAAAGTGCAAGGTTGTCACTGTAAGCCAAGTAGCATTGGTGGGGCTGGTTTAGAAAACAGTCGCCCGCTGGCTGGAACTCGAGTTGGCACATTCGTGTAGAAAAGTGGGGTGAGAGGGTCTGTGATCGGAGACCTCTGGTGGGGGTGGCCTGTCTGGAGTCCCTGCAGCACCCAGGCCAGTGGGCTGTGAGTCGGGGGGAGGGGGCTGGAAACGAGAGGAGGGGTGTGTGGGACTTGTGGAGGAGGGCGGACTCCCCCACCGCCTTTTCTGCAGATGCGTTTTGCTGATTTCCAGCGACAGAGCAGCTCACACTCGGCCCCAAAGACGGCAGCCGCTGTGTGGGAGCGGAGAGGGGTCTCGGGAGCAGGAGGCTCTGTCCCCTGTCCCGTCCAGGCAGTGGCCCTGGGGGCCTCTCACTTCTCAGGGCCTGTGGGGGACAAGCGGAGCTGCTTTACACTTACTGGAATGAAAAAGAATTGACCGGGAGGAACCCCGAAAGGTTTTATCATTAACTTACATCCTCCTGGAAGTGTCCACACATCGGCCTGTGCCGAGTCCCACCTGGTGGTGGCCTCTGTGTCCTCCGGCCGCCTCCCACTCCGCCCAGGGGACACGCTCGGACACCCGCCTGTTACCCAAAGTCACCAGGCTCACGCTCTGCATTTTCTCATTGCAGTTTGTTGTCAGTCTACGTAGCAGGTGCCACGCTACTGTAACAATTATTTCCAGGGTCACTTTTATTTTAAAAGTCTCGGAGAAAGAAAATGTTTCCAGTAACTTCCATTCAATGTGAGTGACAAGAATATTAGAGTGACGAACACGGAAATGACCGTTTCATTTCCTCCTGAGCAGTTTCCCGTTGTAAGCAATGTCCGGGAATCCTGTGCAAACTTGGTCTTCAGCCGCACTCTCCCGCACTCATTTCGCAGGGCACTTGTCCCTGTCCCCATCGGTGGCCGCCCTCGGGGGCACGTGGTGGAGGGGGCACGTGCTCCGGGACGCGAGGCCGCCTCTGCCCAGGCGGGCCCGCTCCGGGCAGGTCCTCCCTGCACTGCGAACCAGCGCAGTTTGGTTTGACCTCCGTCTCCTTTCATGACACAAGGAACGAGACGCTCTTAACCTTGACCTTCGAGGGTGAGCCATTCACTGCACCCCTTCACCTGGACAGAAATCATGCCAGTAGCAATTTTTTTCAGAAGTTTAAATGCACATCACGTGATGGAAACATCAGCGTGTCAATTTTCTGTTTTTTTTTTTTCCCATCAGTAGAAATGTCGTCAAAACACGAGCCTGGTGCTGTCGGTAAGCACGGGGGCCCGTCCTCACCCTGTTTGCCCTTCTCGGCCGCCTGTCCTCACGGGGCTGTGTCCACCCGTGTTCTCTGCGTGTCGGCACCTGCTGTGGGGGAGGAAAGCGGCACCAGGAGTGAGGACGGAGTTTACCGCTGCGGCCGGACACCGGGAGTTTGCTCTGACGGTCGGCGTCTTAAACGTGGATTCTTTTGCCTATTCTTTCTGCTAATAGCTTGTTTGTTTAAAAACTTGTGTATCATTTGGGCATGTAAAACTTTACGAAAATTTAGTTAATAATCAATATAATTAAAAAATTTATAGTATGTGCAAGGATCTCAAGACTTGTTTTGTTATTAATGAATAATTGATATAGTTTCACGGGTAACTGTGAAAATATTTGGGTGGTTGATTTTTCTTGCATCTTTTTTTTCTTAATCATACTTTTGATAGTGTTTTGCAAAGGCTTATGTATAGGGTATGGCAGGGAATTTGCTTACTGCTTACATACTTTATGTGTAGTGTGCACTTAAAAATTAAGTGAACATGAACACAGGAAAATGCATATGAGGTTTTTTCTTTGTTAAATGCTTTGTTATTCATACAATCATTGAATATTTAGGTGAAAGTATCCTGTGAGAACTGTGCCTGCTTTGTCTTTGTACTTCCTCCATTTAATTTGGAACACAATCCATCAGTTTAACTGTGTTCTGTCGTCTTCCACGAGTACAGTGACAAACTATTCCAAAAAACTGGGCACCACCCTGCTATTCTTTTCTGCCTTGTATTAGAAGTATCATTGCAAATATCACATTAACAATTACATATGAATTTGTTTTTGCTATAAATCTCTACATTATACAATTTCATTTAGAGCTATATGAAAAATGTACTGTTTCTACAAGTGTAAATAACCTAACACACGATCTAGAGAAACCGTCGCTAGTTTTCCTCCGACAGGCTTTGCTCTGAGGAAAACTTAAGAAACAGTCACTCCCACGTGGGTGCCGGTCTGTGTCCGGAGGCAGCTCATGCCTCAGATGCCGGGCTGGGTGTCTCTGCGGGTGCAGGGAGCGGGTGCAGGGAGCGGGTGCAGGGAGCGGGCCCGAGAGGCTGGCGGCCCGAGGAGGGGACGCGGCTGTCAGGGGCCCGCCTGCGCCTGCGGGGCGGATGGGCGCTCGCCTCAGAGGACCCCCCCCCCCACAGTGCTCACGGTTGTTCACCGTCCCGGAGCCCCCGGTGTGTCTCTGTTCGCCGTCCGGTGGCTCTGTGGCCGCGTGCCCCCCCGTGTCCTGGTACAGGGGTCAGTCATTTTTCCGTGAGTGCGCTGGGTGCTGTGTTTGAAAATCACTTCTTTTCTATAGCCGTTGTCTCTCTTTGATGCAGATGAAGATCATACATATCTTTTTCCACTCTGATCTCGCACAGATTGTAAATTACCATCTTCCTAAGCACTTCAGTGGATTTATGTTTTGACAAGTGTTCTTCGCAGGAGTTAGGCCTTTGGCATTGTACGCTGTGTCGTGATGTTGTTTTGCCGGTTGTTTTGCAGGACACTTTGTAGAATCAGAGTAAGGAAATGTCGCACAGGCGAACAGCGGTCTAGAACTCTGCGGAGACACGGTCTCGGCGGCTCCACACAAGTGCCGGTTTCTGGGAAGCGGAGCAGCTCCGGGTGTGAGTTCGATGTTCACGGGGGTGCAGGGCAGCCCCGGGACCCGGCCCAGGTGCGGGGCAGGAGGGAGGCCGCAGGCCCCAAGGCTCGTGGTGGGGGCTTCTCCTCCCGACCGCCCACGCGCCGGCATCCGAGGATCGGAGGAGACCCTGTTTTCTCCTCTGAGGAGGTACGTTTCCAAACAGCCTTCGGTAGCTTCCCGAAGCTTTGGGAAGGTGCTTGGGTGTAAGAAGCGTCCCCGGCGCCACGTCACCTTCTGCGGCTCCTGTCGCAGCCAGGCCGGCAGCGGCTGCCCGAGCCTGTGCAGCAGCCCGGAGAGCCCCCCCGTTGTGGTCCCGGTAGTAGCTGGACAGGAAGGCTCCGCTCTGCGGGGGAGGGAAGGTGCGTTGTGTCCGACGGTCTATTACAGCTTCACCTGCCCTGACGGGTCACGTCTGCCTGCGCCTGAGTCTGGGTCACGCACGGGGACCTTCATTAGCACGAGAGAAACACCGGGACTCGTTCTTCAAAATACGCACCTTGGTCTACACCCCGATTCACGAGGGGAAGAGCTGTCCTCGCAAACGTGCCGTTTATTTGACTCTGTAGAATTAAATGTTAAAGTAAGGAGCTCGAGTTGCTGGAAGCCGGGCTTGACAGTACTGTGCTCTGTGAGCACCACCCCAGCCTTGGGGACAGGGCCGGCCTGGCCCGCCTCTGCTGCCGAGGGCCCCTCTGTCACCGCTGACTGGCATCCGGACACTGTGGAGATCTTCTAAGGCACTTACGAAGCCCTGGCTGCTGGAGCCGAGCCGCGGCAGGCCTCACCGCTGTGGGGGGTGTGCACCTGGCGTGTGGCGCACTGGAGCCGAGGCGGGAAAGGAAGGCCTCAGCCGCCCCCCGACCTCACAGCCGAGCTGTCTGAAAGGGGGGGCTCTGCTGGGGGCTGGCACTGGGCGGGGCGCTCGGGGACTGCGGGCTCCGGCCGACCCTGGGGAGGGGCGTGGGGAGGGGCGGTTCCGCACCTGCGTCTGTACCCGCTGCTTCGCACGACACCGGGAGCTTTAAAAGCACGCACTTACTCCCTTGTGCTCTTCTGTCTAAATGGCCTGCGTGGCTGTCCATGTTCAGTGCCACAGGAGAAGTCTCATCCTGCGTGGGTAACTGTCTCGTGCTGGGTTTTGCAGGGGTCACGGTCTTTGGCACTAGGCTGAGCACTTGTGCCCCGTTCTGAGCGGCCTGTGATGAGGGAGGGCCCAGGCCTCTGTGCGGCTTGTGCTGTCAGTCTCGGTTGCCCGGCTCTGGTCTGTCTTGGCCTGTCGGCCACGCTCAGGCTGGGCCAGGGCGGACACACGCTAGGTCTCCCGTCCGGGAGCCCCTCGTTCTGTGCCCTCCGCTCAGCTGGACCTGGAGTCCAGGGCAGGGCCTGGTCTTTGGGGGCAGGGGTGTCCGAAGGTCCCCTGTGTTCTCTCTGAATGGCTCGCTTCTCATTGTTCCCCGTGGCGACCTGCTTGGAACACTGCTGGTGCCCACTGCCTGCTGACATTCCCACGTGGGGACTGGTGGTCCCACGTCCGAACCCACCGCAGCATTGAACCCCCCGGGCCCCTTTCTCCCACCCTTCCTCCTGGTGTGGGGGTTGACCCCCCCGAGAGCGAGGGCTCGCTCAGCCACCTCACTTCATTGGCCACGTGGGCATCGTTTTCCTGCCTGGCGAGGGGCTCAGTGGCATGTGGACAGCTCAGAGCTCAGCACCGTCACACGCAGGACACACGCGCTCCCAGAGTGACTCGGTGATGAAACAGTGGGAACCTTCTGGTTCTATCTCCAGTTTCCGGTTGCTGAGTCTCCTGCCTCAGCACCAGGGGACGTGCTTAGTGCTGCCATTTCTGTGAGAGTAGCTTCCTTTTTGGAAGGAGATGCGGCCGCCCTTGTTCTGACTCAACGCGGGAAGTCCCACCGCCTCTATTCCTGCCTGAGAGGCGATGCATCTCACCAGAAAAAACCGGACGCTTCGGAATCCAGGTGTCACCTTTAACTTTCAGAAAGGCTGGATTTCCATTTCTGCCACCTTGCTAAGAAAGCAGGTGTGCTGTCGCTCAGAGTCGGGCTGATCGGTGTGCATGGTAAGCTCTCTCCTTACATCAGGGTCCACGGAAGGGTTTTCTCCCTTTGCTCCTTCCGAGGCCTTTTGTTCTCCCTTCTTGCAGCAACTGACACCAGAAACCTTTGTGAGAATCAAACCTAAAGAAGTAAAAGAGACAAAAAAGTATTTTTCAAGTCATTTGTAAGATGCAGTCACCCCAAACAGGAACATTTTTATTTGGGCATTAATCGGTAACCAGGGAAACTGGCATATTTTTGACTACCCCTCTGCACAGTCTGCTGGCAGGAGTCTCGGTCCATCTGTCAGGTCTGCGAGTTGGCCGGGCTCCTGGTAGAAACCTTGTCAGCAGAAGGTCCCCTATTAATAGACGTTAATAAGCCTGCCTCCTTTATCTGAAGGGAGAAGTTGTCTGCATTTCAAGCCTTCCCGGGGTTTAAACAGGACAAGTCAGGCCCCACCTGCCTTTCCTGACGCGCACGGGGCCTGCGCGGCAACCTGCAGAGTTGCAGAGCAGGGGTCTCGCTGGGACACCGGTGACGCGCTCAGGGCCCCCCGCTGTGGACCGTCTCCCAAGTCCCAGAGCCTGGTTTGCCCCGAGCTCCGCATTCAGGTGACGCCCCTGCACAATTGGGTTTTCACACCACGATTGTATAAACAGAGCAGCATCAGCACATTCGATGTGTATTTCACCCACTAACACCTTTCTCATGGCTCTTCATCATTTGTGCTCTTGTTACATGACCCTTCAGGACCTGAGGCCCGTGTTACGGCCCTGAGCACCGCCCACCCGGGGATCACTGAGTAAAAGGTGAAGGACGAGGGAACATCATCACGTTTTATCTCTGAGCGTTTTTGAGATGTAATTTCCATGTCTAGCCCTCACCCATTCTACGTGTGCGGCTCAGTGATGGGTGGGGCTGCTTACAGCTGTTCGACTGTCACGGCCATCCCGGTGGGAGGGACCCACCCCACCCTGGGGACCACGGCAGCCAGTCCTGGACATTAGTCCGGCCCCAGAGAGCCCAGTCTGCTTGCTTTGCTCAGTCTGGCTTCTGTGGGCATTTGCTTTTTCCTTTCTCTTTGCCGGAGAGGAGATGCCGACCCATTAATCCACCTGCCAGTTGCTGCACGGGCGGCATCTTTGGGTTCCAGTCCGGGGCTGTGAAGAAGGGCCACTGTGCGCACGTTTGGGGGCCGTTCATTTCTGTTGGGAGGGGCTCCTGGGACTGCACCAGCCGGTTTGTGAAAACCGTTGAATTTTTTAAAAACCGCAAAGCTGCGTTTCCAGAGCGGCCTCCCATCACACATCACCATTAGCGGTGGGTGAGGGCTCGGTTTCTCCCGATTTGCGAGGCGGCTGATGCTGCCTGTCGGATCACAGCCATTTCGTGGTGTCTCCCCGCGGCTCCGCTGGCACGTCAGCGTGACGGCAGGTTATGGTGCAAGGTGGCAGTCCTGTGTCTGCAGATGGGCTCTTCTGACAACCAAGTTGGGGACAGCTTAAAAAGCTCACTGAGGGGGTTCAGTTTGTAGGGGAAGTGCTTGCTGTCGGCATGCGGCGCATCAGTGGAAAGGCACAGTGCCGCGTGCCTCTGTCCCCCGTGGGGGGCACAGCGCGGAGAGCTGAGCGGCTGGCGGAGCGGCCGCCGGGCTGGCGGAGTGCGGGCCCCGCCCCCTGCACACGGGAGCTCGGCTCTTCCCTGCTGGTTTCCCTGCCGATCACCAGAGCTGACGGGACCCACCGTGCACTGTTGTTACGAAGCAACACGTGGAGATACCACACACAGCCGAGCTGGACTTTGAAATGTAACAACCACTTTGAAAACAAATTCGTCACAAGAAACAGGAGCAGACCATTCTCTTCTCTCTCGCCACACAGCGCTCTGGGCTCCCTGTCCCGGGTCACCTGGAGGTTCAGCGGGTTCTCGCTGCCGTGGAGGCCGCTTTGGCCGCCGAGAGAAGTTTCCACGCAGCACGTTTTTACTCAGACGCCTCTCGGTTGGCAGGGGGGGCGGGGGGCGCTCTGGGGACGCAGGGACTTGGTTGCAGGAGGAAGTGATGGCAGCAGACGGAGTAGAGGTCCTTCTGGGCTTCGAGCCAGCTCCTGCGCGTTATCACTCAGCTGAGCCCCGTCCACACAGCAGGACAAACGCAGTCTTCATTCGGCCCCTGGCCATCAATTTCTTATCGCCCATTTATTGGCGGCTTCATAGTAGATCAGCACTAAAAATCGGAACAATTCTGTCTGGTTCCACTTGTGCTCACAAAGAGGTTAAGTGACAGAGAAGTAAAGGCCTTGGTTCGGGGTTTGACTCACTAGTATCCTATGTGGGGACACTCCCATCAGGGACCGTGGGGGCTGGGGATAACTGAGTGGATGTGTTCACAGGAAGATGGAGACCTCGCATGTTTCATGTCAGCCGATAGGAATTAGTGCAGCTCCACGCTGAGCATTATTTTCCCTGCTTTCTCTCAAACAATCAGTCAGCTGGGGACACAGGGCGACACGGACCACACAGCTGGAACTGTTCGGTGTGCCAGCCCTGCCTGGGGGGGAGGGGTCAGAGTCCCCGGGACAGGCACTGGGAGGTGCTGATTGACTGGGCGGAACCAGAAAGTTCTCGTTTACATTGTTTAATGCTCATCCTGCTTATTTGAAATCACGCCCACACTGGTTCAGAAATCAGATTTCTCACGCACTCCGTGTGCCACCTGAAGTCCGCGGTGGCGGAGGTCGGTCATGTTGGGCCCATCGCCGCGTGAGACTTGGACGTCTGGCCACTTTCTTCGTGACTGTGGAAAGGGGTGAGTAATATTCTTCACAGGAGAGTCTTATCGCCGTTGTTTTACAACAGCTTTGAAACTGGAGCTTTCACGTTGAAGACTGTCGGTTTGCGCTCTGTCTCATGGGTGCCGCCTTGCGCGCCCAGTGCGCGTGGCTCGCCTTTGCACGGTCCCGTTCACACGTGCCCGGCTGTGTGCCGAGGGCCGGTTCGGGCAGCCGAGGAGTCGCATCTGGTGGCAGCGCTGTGTTCTCAGAGGGCAGTGCGTCGTCGTTTGTAAGCAGCAGAGGGACCGGCTTCACGCTCAGCAGCGGGGAGAATGGCGGGCAGGGAACGGAGTCCCGAGAAGGTGCCTTGTCTACCATCTGCCAGTCACCACGCATGCGCAAGGCACCCCGCCAGCCACTGCTACACGCAGGCGCCCTGACCAGAGTAACCAAAGGCACGGGGCGTGGGGAGCGGGGCGGGCGCGTTTACACCCACCGAGACCTGGGCCAGTGACGGGAGGTCCCGACCGCCCCGCAGCAGGGCCACTGCTGCTCTTTACCAGGTGGGTCAGGCCGGCTGACAACTTCCAAGACGCAGAACCATAGACAAACTGCAGCAGTTATCCATCCCTGTGGGTGGGGAAAGGTGCAGACCACCCCTGTTTAATGTTGCTGCTCCACTCACTGAGCCCTGGCCAGGCCGGAGAACCGCGTGGTGGGTCATGGTAGCCAGGTGCCCAGCGGGCTGCGGCTGTCTGCCCGCCGCACACTGCCTTGCTATCACCTCTCTGCCGGCCGCACCCCTGTGCCAGGCTGCCGAGGTTGCCAGCAGCGGTGGGGTGCCTGGGGCTCACAAGGCAAGGGCTGCCTCAGGGAAAAGACCCTGGTTCTTTGCAGAGCACCCCGCTTCCCTTCTCTGAAACAGCACGGTGCTCTGCTCTACACGCGATAAATGACACTCAAGCCAACGTGAAATAGAAAACTGTTTAGAAAATAAAAGCTTCCTTTCGCAGCACACACTCAGAAAGATATGAAGCAGAAAGTGGACTTGAATTTCTAGCTGCAAACTGAAATCCCTGGGCTTTCTTTAGGTCATGCCGGGAGTTGAGCACCCAGGGCTGGTGTCTGCGTTAGCCCTGGGGCTGAGCTGCTGCAAGCACAGGGCACTCCTGGCACAGGAAGCTCGGGCCCAGCAGGCAGACAGCACCAGTGGGGACGACTCTGGGGAGGAGGCCGGGAACCTGGGGTCTGCCCCTCCCTTGCCTTTGATCCCAGAAGTTCTCCCTTCTGCGTGTGTCTGCGTGTGGTTTGTGCGAGGTGTTTTCCGCCAGGGGACCCTGCCTCTCACTCAGCCTCTCACATGGGACACAGAGCACATTGGACGGAGGACACCATTCTGGTGAGAGGCGGTCGTGGCCGGTCTACCAGCGTCTCCCAGCTGCTCCAGCACGTGAGGCCGGGACAGACACAACCCTGGTCTGCCAGGCGGTCGGCCCTCGTGCGTGGGCACAGGGCGGCATGTCAGGGGGTGCCCAGGCAGAGCTCCCGGGAGGTCAGGGGGCACATTAAGGAAACCCCCTCCCAGGCACTTGCACAGCCCCGCGAGCTTGGGCCTCCTCGAATCCCAGTGCTTTGCTCGCCTGGTCCCTGCCCAGCTACGGTCTTTACCCGAGAACCTCAGGGGGAACCAGCAAGAGAACACTGACCCAGAGCTGTGACCGCTGAGGCCCCTGCGGGAGAGGTGGCGAGTCAGACCCGCAGTGGGTGAGGCCAGAGGGGCAGACACGGGGTCCCCTCACAGTGCCACCCCCTGCCCAGGCCCCTGCTGTCGGAGGCGGTGTTTGACGCCGCTCACAGCCGCTGGCGAGCCCGTCCTGGGACCCCGGCAGCCCGGCACTGCCCCTTAAACAGAGATGGCAGGGCCAGCACACGGGAAGCCTCTTCTAAGGTGAGTTGCTGGCTTTGTGATTTACAACTGCTTTCCCTCCCTGGTCCCTTCCAGAGAAAAGCTTTTGTAGTTAGAAATCAAAAGAGGACCCAGGACACGTGTTTGCCGCACGGTGGACAGGCGCCTCCTGTGTGGCTGATGTCAGCCCGGACGAGAGTCAGTGGGCAGGGGACAGTGGGCACTGACCGCAGCCGCCGAACTAGGGTTTCCTCCAAACCAGTTCTCTGCCGAAACCTCGGTGCGTGCGTTAGAGCACAGACTTACGTCAATGCTTCTGAGTAATTATAATGTCGAGAGACTCCTAGAAACTTCTGGACTTCATCCACCACGGTAGCAGGATCCGTTCTCAGCTGCTACCCATCAGTAATTAGCAGCTAAGTCACCAGAGAAAGAACAAGGCAGTGCCCACGGAGAAAGACAAGCAGCCGCGTCATGCATCTCCTCCGGGTGCGGCTGTTCAGGGCCAGGCCTGTGCCGCGGGGTCTGCACGCCCCGCTCTTGGCCGGGACCAGGCCCCCTCACTGGCGACCTACAGCAAGAAATAGATCGCACGCGTTCAAGGCACTCACCTTTCGTAAGCCGGGAAGTGCCATGATCACTGTGCAGACACAAAGCCCTCCAGGGGATCAAGAGACCTGGAGGAGCGTGGCCATGATATCGCAAGTGGGAACCAGGTCTGCGGACGTGCGGACTGTGGGCCGCGCCTTCGAGTGGGGGCAGGGCGGGAGAAGACCTGCTGTGACGGCTCATGGGACGGCCACGCTCTGAGGCCCTGCTCGGAGGGGGAAGCACTGTCAGGGTTGAAGGAGCACTTCGATAAGGCAGTTGCAGTTGCAGAAGAAGACGAGATGCCCCGGGACCTGAGTGTGGAGGAGGTTCCTTGGCAGACTGAGTGGGAGAGTTGGCTTCTTACTCTGGTTTGGGGGAGGGCAGCAACCCCAAGGGCCGGACGGTGCGGCGGAGGGCCACCCGGCCTGCTCCTTCCTGTGCTCCAGCCCAGCACCGATCACTGGAACTTTCTGTGAGGATGTCGGTGCCCCGCAGTTGTGGTGTCCATCAGGTGACAGCTGGGCAGCCGAAACATGGACGATGTGACTGAGGAACTGAATGGTTAACTTTCTGCGACTTTAATACCTGTTCTGACAGCCGTGTGCGGTAGCGGCTCTCACATTGCACAGTGTGGTCCCAGACACACAGGCATGTGGCGTGTGACCAGACTGCTTTCGGTAGTCAGTGTCGGCATGGCTTTGTCCTCTGGTTGCTGCCGGCAAAGGAGAGACTCAAGGAAGCTGGGAACAGCACAGGACTCTGAAAAGTTCAGCAAGGCATTCGGAGGGAAATAACAGTGTTTAAGTAAAACGATGTTTGCCTTGTTTGGCTCAGAGGCGTCCGAGGCTGCTTCTCGGAGTGAGAATCGGGCTGTGAAGCTTCTGGAGCTTGTAACAGTTTGCAGAGGTGTGGGCTCGGGAGTGGAGTGTGGGGAGCGAACCTGAAAACTTTCAGAAAGAAATCAAACAACGTTCTGCCTCTGCCTACTTTTTAACTCGTCAGCACAGCCTCACTATCAAGAGGTAAAGAGTAAAAGTGGGTAATGTTTTCATGGTAAAGCTTTCCTCCTGGCTCAGGCAGAGCCACCCGCAGCCAAGTTTTCACCGATCCGCACCAGGAAGGCGGGGAAGTACAGGAGCCGCCTCTCCATGTGGCTGGCCTACGGCCCTGGGACCAGACACTGCTTCTGCAGGGCACGGAGCTCGGGGGATGCGCCGGCCCCGTGGAGATGACTTCCTAGAAGCTGAACCTCAACGCCACGGCGTCTTCATGCGATCGCTGATGCTACGGTGCAAAGGTGGACGATGACAATGAACCTCAGGCATAAAGAGTCACGAGCATGTCTCCGACAGGCCCCCCAGCTGAGGAAGGGGCCGCCTCACTGCAGGAGAGGCGTCTGTTCTGCAATTAATCAGCAAGAAACCGCTTTCGCAGAGGGTCCGGAATCAGAGCGGTGACCCCGGGGTGCGGGAGGCCGAGTTCTTATTGTAGGATCCCCTCACCAACTGTATGGACTCGTTTCCTTGGTGTACACACTTTACCCTGAGAGTCGGCTTCTGGGAGAGGCGTGGGCGCTCCCTGGAGCCTGTAAGCCCAGCTTTTGTCCCGTGCGCTGTGTCACGTCACACGGGAACTCACTGCACGCGGCCGCTGCCCGGGGATGCGCTGCTGCAAAAGCCCTGCCTGCTGTGCCCACCCTGACACGCGTGGGGGCTGAGACCCACGGCTCTGTCGCACACACCGCAGGTCTGAACGCTGCTGTGACTTTACCTTGCGGTGACCTTTGTGATGGATCAGAAACGTTTCTTCCAGAAGATGCAGGGAAGCAGCAACCCAGGGAGGAGTGGTCATCAGGGCCCAGGGGCTCGAGCAAACCACCTTTGCCCTGCGTCACCCCCTAAATACCCAGGCTGGGGGTGGGGGCGGGGGGGTGTGCCACACCTGAACGGCAAAGTGGGTGCAACTGGGATTCGAATGGCCGCGCGCTGCCCACTCCCCCGGCCTGGGTGGGGCCTGCATGCTGCCCCTGTGTGCGCTTTATGTGTGACGTGTAGAGTGTCCTTGTCAGCCGGCAGCCTTGAACCCCCCTCTCCAGCACAGTCTCAGTTTTTCAGGGGCTAAGTGGTTGCCAAGCTCCAATTTTCTCCTTTCTCTTTCAGGCAGTTAAGGCTCATTTCTCTTTTCTCCAGATACCTGGTGGAAGAGCTAAATGATGCAAAATCGAATCAGTCAGTTTGCAGCCTACTGTTCACTGCGACTTAAAAGAGGGTGCGGGGGCCGGAGGTGCGCTTCAGCCTCCAGGGGACCGCGCCCGCTGTGTGTGACCTCTCCCGCCCCCGTCCCAGCCAGCAGACTGCTCCCGACACCCTGGGTGAACCGGGAAGACTGCTTTTGTCGGACAAGAGGGCCCTGTGCCGAGGACTGGACTCCCTGACGCCGCAGGTTACCAGGAGCGCACCTGTCGGTGTCCCGCCGGTGAGAAGGGAGCGCCCGGCCTTGCTGGGGGCGGGGGGCCGCGTGGGCACCTCATTTCCACTCGGGTGCAGAGTTTCAGCAGATAAGGGGTTTCGGACACACTGCTTCACGTTCACCTTCACGTCACGGTTTCCGAGGAAACAGGAGCCTGAGTCTGCTTGTCAGGCCTGACCCCAGTGACCCCTCGCAGGCAGGCCACCCAGCTGCGAGCTGACGAAAACTCCCCGTTTTCATCGCACCTAAATGCCTCCCCTCGCAGAGTCTTCCCTCCTCCAGGGAGGTGCCCGGTGGCTCTTCTGGGTTGGCCGACGGACGTGCCTGACCCGTGTCCCCTTGTCACTCGGCAGGAGTCTGTGGGTCACTCAGAGCTCCTGGACTTGTGCCCTGGTTGTTTACACCTGTGTCTCCACGTACATGGGAAGCAGCTCGAATGTAACACCCGCATGTGTTAACGTGTCATCATATCACGCTTACAACAGCACTGGACACACGGTGGTCCCTGCGGCCCGTGGCCGGGTGGACACACGACGCGATTTCAGACCACCGGGCAGCGGGGGGTGAGGAAGCCGGCAGCTGTTCTTGTGCCCAGCGGTGGTGGCTTTTTACGGAGCCTTTTCCACCTGGTGACTGGAGCCTCACCAGGACGGGTTCTTTCCCTTGTTCTTAGTGAGTCACTGAAGCACACACGCGTTTGCTGTGTCAGTGCTATTACGAGAGGCTCTTGGATCAGTTCACAGTGGTCGATTCTGTGCCCCGTCCTCCCCGACAGCAGACGCAAGGCAGTGGGGGTGTGCAGAAGGCCCAGGAAGGCTTTGGACCCGCTGGGCTTCCAGGCAGGGAGGGTCCTTGCATTTACTTTTGCTGCTAAGTTATAAGATATTTTTTCTCAGTACAGCAGTTATTTAAGCTTTTTCAGAGTCAGGCTTCACTGGCTCAATTTGGTTTGCCCTTTATTGTAAATAAAGTTTTATGGGGACACAGCTAAGCTCACTAATTTGTACGTTCTCTCTGCTGCTTCTGAAACGCAGGGGCGGGACTGCAGCTGAGCCCGGCCACGTGGCCGGCAGAACCCGAAGTGCCGCCCCCCCGCCCCTGCCGAGCAGGCCTCTCCGACCCCCTGCGGGAGGTCAGTTCTGCTGCTGGGCGGCGAAACGGACAGTGACCTCAGCGTTGCACGTTTGGGGGAAAATAGTGATCTCAAAATATTATAACATTTTGCTTTTAAAATGCACATATATAGAAGCATAGATATATCCCAGTATGTATTATTTGGTTTGTTATATTTTAATTTCTCCATTGCACTAGCACATTTTATTCAATAAGTTAATTAACTGAGTACAAAATTAATAATATTGTAAGGAGACAATTAGTTTCTCCTTGGCAACAAAGAAAAACGTACTCACCCTTCTGCAAATATAAAAATGAGCAAGTGCTTTGGGTTAAAACCTGAGGCCTGAACCCCCTGAAGTCTCCTCACCTGGTACCAGGAGTAGGCTCGGTCCGAGGGGTCAACCAGGGTGGCAGTGATCTTGGCCTTGGGGACCAGGGAAGCTGCCCTTTTGGGGGCCTCCTCGGAGTGGAAGTAACTTAAACAGAAGCTCCGTGGTGGCGTCAGACGGGACGGGGAAGAGGTCCGCGTACCTGGGAAGGGAGCATCGCTCAGAGTGCGGCGGGCTTGCACTCAGCGCCGGTGACGCAGACGTTTGAGCTGTCCCTCCAGTTCATCAGTTCCCTGCACAGAAGCCTCTGCTGCGAGGCACTTGTCCCACACGGAGACCAGCAGGGAGGAAGCACACAGAACACCCGTCCTGTGGCCTGAATGCTTCCCAAATAAATACGTTTTCTTGTTGTTTTGCTTACTGTCGGGGACAAGGCCTTGGAGGTGTCGGAAACAGACCCAGTTTTCAGATCGCCCTGTAACGCGCCAGGGCTCCTTTCATTGCAGGCCGGCCTCACCCTCCAGCCCCACGCCCCACCCCCCATCCACTCTTGGGCCCAGAGAGGCCGGGCTGCTCATCGTCCCTGCACAGAGGGTCACGGACACTGGTGCCAGGGCTTCTTCCGTCTGTTGGCTGGGACTGCAGCCAACACATGGCAGACTGGCAGGTGCCACGAAGCCCCGTCTCGAAGCTTGGGGCAGTGAGGAAAGAAAGCCTGCCAGGTTTTCTGGAAACTGCGTGTTGAGAGCTGTCACCCTGGCCTCCTTTGGGGGAAGGGGGTGCATGCAAGCATCCGGGAGGCGGGGTCTGCTCTCCGTCTGGCACCAGCGCTAGTCAGGGCGAGCACCGAGTCTCAGGGCCCTGGGAGGGGTGGGAGGGGCTGGTGCAGACAGGGTTCAGGGCCCAAGCGCTGCCCTGCCCTGCTGGTGCCCGGGCCTGTGTCGGGCTACCCACCGCTGAAGGCGGCCCTGGGTCCCCCAGTTGTCTGAGGGACACGGACCTGGGTCCAGGTTACCCAGTGGTGTCTGGGTAGGTTCTGTAGGGTGACCTTGGCCCCCTGAGGCACGTGACCTTTAACCTCGGGGCTCTGTGGCCCCAGAAGGCCCGCCTGTGGGCTGATGCCGAGCACAGGGCGTCACTGCTGCTAGTAGACAGGCATCTGCAGTTACCAGTGTTGGTTATTTGTGCAATTGCCTTCTACAAACATATAATTTGTCCATCAAAATGTTTGCAATTGGGTTTTTTTTTAGTGAGTTTTAATTCAAATTTGTAATTGTGCCCTGGCTGGTGTGGCTCAGGGATTGAGCGCGGGCCTGTGAACCAAAGGGCTGCTGGTCTGATTCCCAGTCAGGGCGCAGGCCTGGGTCGTGGGCCAGGTCCCCAGTTGGGGCACGTGACAGGCAACCCCACACTGATGGTTCTCTCCCTCTCTTTCTCCCTCCCTTGCCCTCTCTCTAAAAAATAAAGAAAATATTTAAAAAATTAAGAAATAAAATTCTCAGTTGCTCTTCCGCTCTCTGCCTGTCCCTGCCATCTCTCTGTGAACTGCCCAGGGGCTTCCTGTGGCTGCCGCGGGGCCTCTGCGCATCGCTGGCTCGTGGACGGCGCCCTCCTCCCAGCTGGTGATGCTCCTGGACAGCCTTCGTCCCCGGGCACTGGGTGCCTCGTTCCTCTCCAGTCCCGTGGCGGCGCTGACCCTGGCCGGTCCTCAGGCCCACAGGACGCCCTCTGCCGCTGTCAGGCAGGCAGACCCCCGGGCCCTGCAGCTGCTGATGCGGAGGGTGCCTTCTAGGTCCTCCCAGCTGCCGCCGGACGGGGCGCAGCGGGGCAACAGCCGCCCTGTCCCAGGGAACGGGCAGAAAAACGGGAGCCTGAGAGTGAACCCAAACCCTGGCAGTGGCTCGGGCGGCCCTCAGTCTTTCCATCCGGGCCTCCCACAGCCTGTCTCAAGGGTGTCGATGCTTATAAAATGAGATCATACGCTTTGACAGCAGGGGTTAATGTGTACGAATGATCTGTGCTAACACACATGAAAAATATTTATGCCCATGCTCCGGAGTTATTGTGAGAATTCCACTCTTGTACACCCCTTTCTGCCCAGAATTTACACCTTACCAGCAAGTCTGGCCAGTTAACTTTATCACTAACACGCTTGCAACATCTCCTCCTACTGCATTACTGTATCTATATTATGCATCCTGAGCGCATTTGACATTTTAAATGAGGTATTTTCCTTAGATGATGGCTATATTTCTAATTTGAATTCAAAGGCCAAAAATCAAGTTTTGTATATTGTTGATATCTTTTTTAGGGTTTTCATTACTTATAAAATATATACACATTTCCAGTTCTATTTATTTTCCTTTTACACCAAAGCAAAGTGGAAAATCCTGTACACGGACGGCAGGGTCACTTCAGTGCAAAGCGCACAGGGACAGAGGCTGCGGAGGGTCTGCTCAGGGCGGGGACTGGGGTGCCCGCTGTGCACGGGCCTCTGCCTGCTCGCCCGTGACTGACCGCCAGCGAAGGCGGTCGGCGCAAATCGAAATGACCTGCGAGGCTCTCAGCATGTCCCCTCGGAAACTGGGGAAAGTTTGTTTGAGCAGCTTCTGTTCTGCAGAATTCAATCTCTAAGGCACAGAGGATAACATTTATTTGCGGCTACACACGGAAAAGTTTATAAACATGAGTGCACAGTACATAAACTTTTAGATTTATCCTAATAACCCGTCTTACCAATCAATCCCCCTGTGGTGGTTATTTCTATTAAAGAACTGTACTTCCTCTAAGGTTTGGGGGCTGGGGCAGTTACTAAGGATGGAGGGGTACTCGGCCAGGGACGGGCACAGAGCCGTGGTTCCCGCAGAGACAGCGGAGGTTCAGAGATTAGTCAAGCGAAAGCATGGTTTCCAGCTGTTTGCATTGCAAAGTGATGGGTACACTGAGCATGGCGGCGACCCAGACAGACACACAGACGCCCTCCTTGGGCTGGACGAGACAGAGCCGGCACTGCGTGGAGCCGGTGCTGTGGGGAGAGGCCTGTCTCTGGGCTCGGAGAGCCAGCCCCGACTCCACCCTGTCCCTGACTTCGGCTTTGGCGTCTCTTGGAGTCGGTGTTGTTAGCAGAAAGTCACCTGCCTCGCCCGGTTCCCGGGCTTTCTCTGAGGATGAGGAGCTGCCTGGTCCCCGAGGACGCCCGGACAGGAGGAACGCACTGCTGCGCATGGGAGATGCCGTCATCTAGCATGCGACAGCACTGGACCAGCGTCCACCCCGGGCACCTCCTGGGGAAGCTCTGAAAGCCTGTGACACTGAGGCAGAGTGTCATCTGTCACCGAGTCTGGTCAGCTGTGCGTGTGCTCACATGGCTATAAAGAGCAGTGTCCAAACCTGCTTCAACTGCCAAGTTTGGAAACACTTATCCTTTCTTGGTTGGTGTCCTCTCTTAGTGACGTGGCTCTGAGAACTGGCATGTTTTGAAAGAGAATGATATGTCACAGATGCCCATGTAAATGTTGGGGACCAGGAGTGTGAGTTTGGAAGTGAGCAAGGTCGCGAACGGTGACCTTGGAGGTGAGTGTTTTCAGGAGCCCAGGGGTGGAGCCCAGTTAGCCTGCTGCACGGAGGCAGGGCGAGCCAGTTCTGGGTGCTGAGCATCTGACCAATCAGACTCGGCTTTATGAAATGTTTCTCTCATGGGGAGAAATTTCTGTTCTAACTTTGCTCAGTAACAATGTCTGTGTCAAGTTTTGAACTTTCTCCTCTCTCTGATAGTTTTAGTTAGCGTTATACTTAAATCTACTGTATTAGTGCTACAGAAAAATCGTTAGAATAGCTCTGTCAACAGCAACATGGTCTAAATAATGAACGGAGAGATGCAGGGTTCACAGATGATTTTCCAGCCAGACAACGAGCATTTTGCCCGCGATCCCAGATAACCGTAGGGAATGAGACACAATGATCTGTGCTATGCAAAGTGAGAATGCTCAGCACAGCTGTAGCAAGCGTGGGCTGGCTCATGCCCAGGACGCCGAGCCCTGCCCCAGAGTTTCTGATTCAGCCCTGAGCACCGCAGGCTGAGCAGGAACCTGGCACAAAACCTATAAAACGCGTTGGGAAAGGAGTCCCACTGTGTGAAATCCACAGGGGAGTAAGTCTCTCTGGAGCGTGGGCTTCCAGCCTCAAGTGTAGTTCCAGAGTCATGGGTTTTACTGCCCACACCTCCTGTGAACTTGAACAGAAAGGGTCCAACCGAGTCTTCATTTCCTCATCTTTCTAGTGGGGGAGGGGCTTCGCAGCTGCCAGGGCTCCCGGGTCGTGGGGTCGTGTGGTGACCTGAGTGGAAGCACCTGCACGGCTCCACATCCGAGTGGTGGGAAGGGTGGAAACCAGCGTGTGCAGATACGGTCCAGTGATGCATTTGAAAAATGAGAACGGACTCTTGTAAGGATAGAAAGTAAGGCTATTAAAACGTGAAGACAAGAAAGCAGGTTAATTCCTTTCTCAGATCAACTGAAAGCATCCTTTTCTGGATTTTATCAGTAAGAATGGTAGTAAACCATGCTATTTGCTTGAATAGCATGGCATTATGAAGCCAACGGTAGAAGGGGGTGATGCGATTGCTCTCACGGTCGGCGACAGGTGCGACGGGCTTTAGCGGACCTTTACCAGAAAGCTGTGTGGTTTCTGAAGCCCGTCTCTGCCTGTGCGTGTTCCTGGGTCTGAGTAAACTGTCCTGTGTGTGTGTGTGTTCATATGCACACACAGAATCATGGACACATTCAAACAATCATCCAAAGGTTCGGTCTTTGTATTTTTGACACATTCATGTATCCAGGTGATTCTACACAAGTGCAAAACTGTCCATAAAAATACTTAAGTAAAGCTATTTAATTTTTATAGAACTAACTTTCAAAATAAGAAGGTTTTTTTGTTGTCGTTGTTGCTAATTTAAAAAACTTCAGCCCTGGCTGGTGTAGTACCTCAGTGGATTGAGTTCGGGCCTGTGAACCAAAGGATCGCAGTTTGATTCCCAGTCTGCACATGCCTGGGTTGCAGGCCAGTTCCCAGCAGGGGACACACGAGAGGCAACCATACATTGATATTTCCCTCCCTCTCTCCTTCTCTTCCCCTCTAAAGATAGATAAATAAAATCTTTAAAAATTTTTTCACAAAATGTTGACATACGCAACACCCTGACCAAGTCTCAGGAGCACTGTGCCCTGAGAAAGGAGTCAAGCTCAGAGAGCGCACACTTTGTGCTCTTTCTACAGAGTCTAGAAAAGGCAGGCGGACAGGAAGGCAAGCGGTTGCCTGCGGCTGAGTCGGGGGAGGGGAACTCACTGGGACGGGACCTGGGGCTCTTTTCAGGGACATGGATTCTGCATCTCGAATGTTGTGTCGGCTGCACAACCATCTGTAATTTCCAAAATTCATCAAACTGCACATTTCAAATGGGTGAATTTCACTGTGTGCAAGCCGTACCTCTATCAAACGGGGAGAATTCAATTCCTGTAGAAAGGAGATAAAAGAATTCCCTTCCAAAGGTAAATGTCACAGGCAAAACGCAACGCAAGCATTTGGAAGCCCAACGGCATTTAGGATGACAAATAGTGATTCTGCCGTCTAACCAGGATCTCACAGGTCTGTGTGTCCAGCACAGCGCTGGGGGGGGGGGTGTGCCCTGCAGAACTCTCGGAAGCCAGCCCCGCCCGCAGAGACACGGAGGGACGGGCGGTACTGACGACCCTGCGTGGTGACGGGAGCTTGCTGACTGGTGCGCGTGCTGTTCCAGTTGCCTCTTGACTCTCAGTAGGTAAGGACGCGTGTGATGAATGAGGACAAGACAGCATTCGTCCTGGTCATTGTTGTTCCCGGACTGACCGATACCTGCGAATGGGGCTGAGAGAGGAAGCTCCCGGTGCCCGTGACCGCGCAGCGCTCTCCGGTCCCTTCCGAAGGCCCGAGGGGAGGAGGCCGCTGCTCCCGTGGGCGCGCGGCTGAAGGGCTGTTTCCTGCGTGACCGAGGTCCCAGAGGATTTCCCAGGCAGGAGACGTGAAGTGCTGGGCGTTTCAAAATGTCCAGTGGGCTTTTGCTGTAATACTGATTCTTAGAGAAATCAAAGTTTATGAGAAAAAGCTTGTACACAGGCTTAAGAAAAGGTACAAAGAGTTTCTCCTGGGTGTGAATAAATACCTTTCTTAGCACAACATTTTGCTTATGTCTAGGAATTTTGATTATCAAATGTCCTCAGGCTTTCAGAAAATCGTCATGTCTGCAAGAAATTGTTTCGAAAGGAACTGTGGCACCCAGGCGGCCGGAAGAGCCTGGTTTGAGGAAGCGTTTCTCACCGAGTCCTAGGGACTTACACGTGTCCGTCTGACCTCCACCGGGGTCTCGTTGGCTGCTCTCTAAACACACAATTCGTTTTGATTTTAGAAATGTTAATCGCAACACATTTCAGTTAAGCTTTCTGGATAAAAGTAACAGTTCCCACCGAACTGACCGCTGGGCATTCAAACTGAGTGACATCCACCACATTTTTTCAGACCATAGGACACACCTAGGTTTTAGAGGAGGAAAATAGGGAAAAAAATTGGAAGCAAAAAAATGTGGTAAAATATTTAATAACATAAATAACATAATATTTCACCAATGTAAATGTAAAGAGACCTCAATAGCAGCATTAACAACCATTACTTCTCCCAAATTTGGGGGTGTACGTCTTATACTCCGAAAAATAGGATATTTTCTTCCTTTTTACTTTAAACACCGCTTTGACCAGCACTTCCGGGCGAGCACGTTGCTGACCTCAAGGGAGACAGCGTGGGAACGAAATGCGTTTGCGGGTGTGACTTAGTGTGTCGGGGGGGGGGGCGCTCACCGGGCTGCGCCCACCCGTCTGTCAGAATGGAACGCGCTCTCACCGGTTTGCTGTGGCCGGATCGCCAGGAGCTTCCGCAGGTGGGCGCAGGTCTTATCCTTGGACCAGATGTCTCTGTGGCGCTTGTCCTCGCAGGGGTTCTGGGTCGGGGGAGAAGGCAGAGAGGCACTGGCTGCTCTGGAGTGTCCCGTGTGCCCGAGGTTTCCAGGGAAAGAGAGCCCACCCACCCTGAGGTTGAGTGGCCGCTGGGCCAGCGGTGGAGGGGACACATTTCCACCCCGGAGACGCCGCAGCGCTGAGTGGGACGTTTCTCCTCTGGCGGGCAGCTCTGCTGTGCGTGCACGAGTGTGTGTGTGTATGTGTGTGTGCACGTGTGTGCCAGCAATCGTGAGCACTCCCGCGCTAACGGACGCTGCAGCCCCCGCCCTGGTGAGTGACTGGTACACATAGGTGCCTGGTTTCCATCCTAGGAGCTCCATCCGAGCTGTCCTGCGTGGCCTCACGGGAGTGCGGCCCTGGCTATAACCGTTTGAAGAGACAGCAGATTTCTCACAGCCACCTTCAGAGGTCAGCGAATGTGTATCTGAAACTATGCAGACTATCACGCCAAAAAGCACTAAATTTTAGCAAAACGGAAAAACGAGGCTGAATCACAGCCGTAGGGACACATGTGAGACTGGTGTAGAGCAGCGATTCTCCACCTTTCCCCTCTGGGCGCACGTGGGCGAACTGCCCAAACCCCGCAGCTCACCGAGCGAGGTTCTGCTGACCCGACAAGAAACAGGTAGAATTTTGATTAATTCACACCAGACAACTATTGTGTTGGCTGTTGTCATTTTTTTTGCAATCCCAGGCAGAAGAGGTCAGTGCCCCTGACTAAGCAGTCAGGTGCTGCTGTTGTACGAATTCCAGCGGTGCAGCAGTCGAAACTCTGATCTAGAACATCCTTGATTTTAACTTCAACATGCGTGTCACATGACGAGTTGACAGGACGCCTACGACTGTCACAGAGATGGGCAGACAGGTCCGCACTCTCGTTAGCGCTGTAGGCAGATGTCAACGCTAACGTGAGCTGCCCCTGTTGGCTGTTCTCCTGGAAAAACATGGGTGAAAGACCTGTCACCTGAAAGCATAAGGATTTCAGTTTGAAGGCAGGTGTTAAACAGCGGGAAGATTGTGTGTCTTTCCGGAGGCCAACATTCCGTGAGGTTTGGTAGTGGTCACGGTAGAAAAATGTGTGTTATGGCAATTCTAGACAAGGCGCAGCGATAATGGCACAACCAGCAATGGTGACCTGCTCCAATGTGTAGTGATGACTGGTTTGGGGTCATGTGCCTGTGCTCAGGAGGCGATTAGCTCAAGTTCAAAGCTGCATGGACTTGAACATAGAGTCTGGAGCTTGCTTCAGTTCAGCCTGCGACTTGACTGAACACCGCACTGGAAGCGTGTTACTGTGCCGTCAGCTGCCGGTGTTTCTAGCAGCGCTGGGCCGGTGACTGATGGCACCGTCTCTGGGACAGATGGCCTGGGAGACTCCCAGGCCGCCACTCACGAGCTGTGTGGCCTTGCTTTAGTGTCTCAGCTTTTGTGCCTCAGTTTGTTGGTCTGTAAAATGGGGATCATAACTGCACAGACCACACAGGGGAGCTGTGAGGATTGAATGGGTCTAACACTCAGCAAGTGCTACGTAATTTTGTGAGATGACTACCTCCCCCAGATCACGGAGGGGGCAGTTTAACTTCAGAACACGTGCCTGCAATTCCAGGGCACGTGAGACCGTCCTCTGTGAAATCCCAGTTACCCCCAGTTTGGAGATGTCATATTTAGGTGACATACTCTCTTGAGAAGCTCAGTGACTTTGCCATGTCCAAAGTCATCCCCAAACAATACTTTGAAAGCTGCCTGTGTCCCCCAGCTGCTGCTGTCCCCCACGGTTCCGGAGGCAGATGACAGTGTGGGTGTGCCTCGCCTGTCCCTTGAACGTGTTTGTCCCCGGAGACGGGGGTGTGCTCAGGTGGACCAGCTGGCTGCCTGCCTCGCAGGGACCCTGCTGTCTGCACACTCACCCCTCCCGACTGAAAACACCCCACGCCCTGGAGCCCTCCTGGGGCTTCCCGACCCCGGCGTCCCCACTGGGCGCAGGGCAGAGAGTCGGCCTATCACGGAGCAGCGACATAAAGCTCCGGTTCAGGAAGAAGCAGTTTCTCAAACCTACTAACGTTCCCACAATGTTCCAGTTCCTCTCACCCCACCCCAGCCCCCAGATGCCTTCACTTTTCAGATTTAAATGGTCTTACAGAGATCCAAGCTATGTTTGGGGGGAGGGGACTAACTACACCAATTATCGACTCAGTCTTACCTGCCACAGAGGGTCTCTCTGCTCCAGGAAGAGCTCGAAGTACTTGTGGGCCAGCTGCACCGGGGGTGGAGTCTGCAGCCGCAGGTTGGTCCAGCTCTGCACGAAGCTGGCCAGGTTCACGAAGGTGTACGAGCCCAGGCGGTCATTCCCGTAGTTGGACAGGTGGGTCATGAAAATGCTGATCTGAAAAGGCACATGAACTTGGGTATAAACACACGGGATTCTAATTGCAGCAAGGCTGGGACATGGGACTGCCGTCCGTGACGTCGTGACACATTTTTGGATTTGGGGCAGGTCCCAAATACTCTCATTGCGTGAGTGCCCTCTGGCACCTCACCGGGTGAGGTCTTGCTCTCGGCATTTTCCCTGAGGTTTTAAGAGAGTTCATCACAACTAAAATGAGTTCCACGTGCCCAGGCTGGGGCGATGAGGCAGATGCCGAGTGCTTTGTCCCGGACAGTCCCCGTGAGGGACTCGTGCTGTGTGAACTCCTCTGAACTGGGGGCAATGGTACCCCAGGATGTTGGGGCTTCGTAATTTCAATCCATTCAACTGGTATAAAAATAATCAGTGCTGACATGGGCATTAACCGGGTGCCCTCTGGTTTGTATTTATTCGAGGCCACAATGACAAGAGGGAGTGACTGAGTTCTTGCTGAGACAACCACGAGCTGTTCTCCATCAGTAACACTCAGAGCCTTCCCGTGTTCGCCGGGTCTGCTGTTCTGGGTACCAAACACGTCCTTTAAGAAAAGTCTTCAGTGCTTGGCTAGATGGGATGAACTCTTTCTGAGGAAGCAGATGCATTAAAACAATCACAGCGTTTTATTTACAGTATATTTGAATCCTGTAGGTTTGAGGACATTGGCCTGGGATTTGGAATGGGCATTTTAAAATAAAGCTACTGCTTTTCATTGGTCAGCGTTAGAGAAGGGGACTAACACTGCATGAGAATTTCCGTGGCAAAGAAAACCGCTGTGGCATTTACGCTGCTATAGAAAAAACCAGGGACATAATTCACGTAGGCCTAGTACTTTCTTAAAATATAGAATGCCCTGTGAATGAATAGTAATAATGGTTATTATAATCATCATCGTAATGAGTGTAATAGGTCCATTTATTAAGAGACTGAAAGAAATATTCAAGACAATTGATTGAAGTAAAGTGGCCCAGAAGAGAGAAAGGTTGTGCTAAGATTTGATATAATAAAGCAGGAAAACGTAATTACTTACAAACAGAAATAAGAGGAAACAGTGCGGCCTATATTCTAAAGAACCAACCCCGTAGGCTTCCACACAAAAAGCCTCCACTGTGACCAGGAATATTTAATTACATTTCTATTCGCTCTGCCTGAACATACATACATCTGAGAACTTCCACGAACAGAACGCTTTGGGGGGCGCTTGAAATCGCTAACAGCAGACCGATACAATCATGGAATTGATAAGTAAGACCTTTGCAATTTAGGTATTTCTAAAAAACAGGACTTAAAATTTTGGTTATTTTTTGTGGTAGCTTTATTTCTCTTTCTCTTACTTCCCCCTCCTTATCCCCTCCAACATTTTTGACAACGATGGGCTATTGAGAGATTGAAGAAACTCACACTGCCACTCGGAAGTCCTTTGCTAGTGTCTGTTGGAGGCACTCTTTGGTCACTTTTTCAACTAGCCCAGTAACAGCAAATGGCACTTCGTCACAGCGACAGACACGTGCTCAGGTGGACCAGCTGGCCGCCTCCCTCCCTCGTACCTGCTGACGGGTGTCGCTCACAGTCTGCCAGCTGGTCCCGTACATTCCTAGTTACTTCACATTTCTTGCTTTACTTTTATGAAAAGATTCACCAATAAATCTCGGTGTCCGTGTTCCACTTGACTGGTATCTGCAGTGGCCAGGACACGGGAAGCTGAGAGGCACAAGTGTTTTCGTGACACTAGACATTCGACCTCCCTTTGCGGGTACTTTTCAACCTGGGACAGTGCTGGGCAAGGTGCCCCTCTTGTGCTTGTGCGAGCAGAGTGTAGGACGTGCCCCCGAGTGAGGGAGGGTCTGGTGGGCGAGCTGTGTTGCTGGCCCGAGGCTGGTCAGCAGGGGTGAAGGTGACAGGGAACAGGAACTTCCCAGGCTTTCGGCTCTGCCTTCGTGTGTGATCTGTGCCGGGAGGCACAGGGCACGGCACACAAAGCCACCCCACCGCCTCGGACCCGTTCCGACGGCGGACTTGACCGGACTCGTTTCCCGTTGCTGCAGATCCAGCGCCCAAGGCAGGCTGCTTGGCCAGGACCGAGAACCCCTCGGTTTCCTTCTGGCCTGTTTCCGGGGGGCTGTGAACCACATATTCTCAGTGTCCCTGCAACACTGACAGAAAGCCTCCTAGTTTCCCTCACCTCATTCTCGTTGGGGAGCACGGGGCACGCCCAGGGCTGCGGGGAACAGAGACACGGCGGGAGGGTTTCGGCTCACAACTTAGCTGCACACCCGACAGTATTTCTCCCCACCCCTGTTCTGACGCAGGACAACCACGGTGTCACTTTACTTTGGGCAATTCCTCACGTGACGACGAGTTGTGCACGGAAGAGAAAGACGTGAAGAAACGTGAGAAGGTCGCCCCCAGGGAAAGTGGGCCTCAGTCTTCCCACGGGAGGAAGCCCCTGTAACTTCAGAGCTTCAGAACTGAGGGTCTGTCTGGGTTGTTTGTTTCTGAGGGATGTAATGGACCAAATCAATGATCTTCACTGCATGTACAGAATCCAACGAGGAGGAAAATGCCAAATCAAACGGCAAGTGCGTTTCTAGAACCATTTTGCTAGAAGCCCACCACGGGTAAGTAGAGGTTACAAAAGGTCAAGTTAGCTGCTTAAAACTCAGCGGCTGGAGGCTCTGCCAAAGGCGCCCGATTTACTGAGCAGCAACCGAGGAGCCTCCTCCCCAGCCTGGCGGATGTCGGTGTTTGCAACAAGGCACTTACACGTGGTTGTTTTTCCTGGGAAAGGCAGGGCCATCGGCACTGGGGTGTGTGAGAACGAAACACGACTCGTTGGTGAACCTGCAGCCAGTGGCAACACGCCGGGTGGTTTGCTCTGCCCGGAGCCTGTACCACGGAGCCGAGGGCGTTCCGGTGTCGCTGCCGGGACCAGGGAGCAAACCGCGTCCTGGGGAGGAACAGGCTGGCCGCTCGCTTCTCCCAGTGCTGGCGGGCAGCCGGGGGGCTGGGGCGTGGACAGCTGTGCACTGCTAACTGGGGACACGCCGCGCTGATTAGGACCGCACGTCACATTTGCCGTCAGCGCCAGGTTTCCGTGCTCGCAGCACGTCTTCCGTGGGGGCGCCACCCGCTCCGTGTTCAGTGTCACTGTGTCGAGTGCGGCTCCAGACCTGAGCTCCGGGAGCTTGCGGAGTCCAGGCTGCCTCGCCCCTGCTGCTCCTCGGTCCCCGCGCCTGCCCCCCACCTCACTCCCACCAACGCATCCCTGCGCCCCTGCCTGTGGCTTCTGGTACCTGGGAGACACCACCACCCCATCCCCTGTCCCCTCCACGCCTCTCCAGGTTCGGGGCCACCCTCTGGGCACCTCCACTGGGTCGGACGCTGTCTGGTGGTGACTGTTGTGACAAGGTGTCGGGACTGGTTCGCGCAGCCCTGGCTGCCCTGTGAGGCAGGTGGAAGCTGCGGTCTGGGGGTCCCTGGTGGTGACAGCCGGGCGCTGCTCTGAGGACCACTGTCCTGTCAGGTGGGTGTGGCCTTCCTGGCACCGGCTGTCACGCCCGGGAAGCATGATTAGGACGTCCGATGGGCTCGGATGGCTCAGTGTTAGGTTGGTGGTGAGTCACGGGGGAGAGAAACCAGGCACAGCGGAGGGACCGCAGGGAGGGAGAGGGTTTCCATCAGCCTGTGGCGGGGAAGAGCGGCGTTGACACTTCCAGATGAGTTACTGGTGGGGACTCAGCGCGATGACACTGGGGACAGTGAGGTGCAGGAACCACTCACGAAGCACCGGCGGCTGCACAGGGCTGAGCAAACGCAGCGTTTAGACCGTCCTTGACTTCTCGTCCCAGAGGCTGACGTGCTGCTACCGTCCCTCCCAGTCCGAGGAGGGTAGGCGAGCTCACTGCGGAGTTGCCCCGAGTGCACAAGTCAGTCGGCCGCTCTGAGCACATCGCGTCCATTTATTTTGTGATCAGTGTGGACTTTGAAGCTGTAGGTGGATCTACTGTGTGGCCACTCCCGGTGCTCTGCTGCACGACGTCCCGTGGTGGCTGTGGTAGCTCCCTGGGCCGACTTCTGACCGCGAGCTGCCGCTGTCTGCTCTGTCGGCACAGCCACGGCTGCCACACCTCACAGAGGCACGTGTCCTCGTCAGGCTGCCACTCGAGCCCACGTACGGGGTCTGCGTTCCTAAACGTCACGGGCGACACGCATACCGGGCACTTGGGATTTACGGGCGTGACGGCCGCAGTGACCTGACTGCTCTCCGCACTGCCCCTTCTTCACGATGGGTTCAGCGCGTGTGACTGTCCCGTCCTGATGGAGACTCGGACAGGTGGCAGGAGGTCCTGTGTGGCTGTAAGTTGTGAACGCAGACTTAAGTAGTTGTGATCTCCTGGCCCAGAAAATAATACAAACTCCCCACTGGCTGCAGAATTCGCCCTCCTCCTCCTCCATCTCCGCTGCGACTCCGGGCAGGAGCGAATCCACAGGAGAGGCTGGCTGGGTGCTGCTCACTCTCTTGCGTGGGACTCCAGGCCGGGTCTTGCCACCTGGGGCTCCCAGTCCCTGAGTGTTTGGGACGTGGAGTTAGACGGGCAGGGATGCGGGACACCATCACGGGGTGGCATGCGTGCAAAACCAGCGGGGCCCTCCATTGCTGCTGGCCCTGGCCTGTGTCGGCCGCCTTGGGGCGGGGTCCCGTTAACGGGACTCCGGAACAGCACTGCCCCTGGGCATTCCACATCTGGGCCCCGCACCGGGGGCCTTCGGCCTGGCCCTGGGGAAGAGGGTGGGTCTCTCCAGATGTGGCCGCTCCCCTTCCCACACAGAGCCCTGCAGCCGGCCTCTCCCCTGCCTCAGGGTCACCAGTCCCAATGTGTCCCTCTCCTGGGGGGAGCCAGGCTGGGGCGCCACCCCCTCTGCTCTCCCAGGGGAGGGGGGCAGGGCCTGCCACCTGCAGAGCATCCCTTTTCCCCCAAACCTTCCTCTCCAGCCCCCCGTAACTCCCCGCACCAGAACCATGTCACCCTGGATGTGGCCCAGACCTTGACCTTTCTGCCTGGTGGGCCCGCTCACCTCTGGGGCCTAATGTCCCTCTGGTTTCTGTGCGGCTGCAGCTTTTTTATGCTAAAAGTTACTCCCATCATTTTTGCACCTAGTCCAACAGGAGAAAAAAACATGCCGCTTTCATTTCTAAGGCCTAAAGTCACCGAGGCTGTTTTTCTACCCGGCTTGTGCCTTGCTTGCCACTTGAGAGTCTCAAAGGAACTCTACTGCCGAGTGACCTGGCGAGGGGCTCGGACCACGGAGTATTGGGGTCCGAGAGACACGCAGAGGGGCTGGGAGCTACCTACGTTGGCTGCTCTCGGTAAGGCACAGGTTTCCGAGGCACAGAGAGGAGGTGAGTGTCGCTTAAAGCACTTGAGTTTGGAGCATGGGTCTTTTTTAAAAACCACATTTATGTCTCCATTCCCCTGGCTGTGCATTCAGATCTGCAGGGTCGGCCCTTTTATTACCAGCTAATGACTGGTGATCAGTGCACCTCCCTGTGAAGTTTAAGGCGCTGCGGTTGCTTCAGCTGCTGAGCAAATGTGCGCAGGCCGCAGGGCACCCCTGACTCACAGACCCCCCAGTTCTTGAGACTTCACCCGGCCCACCATGGCCGTGCCGTTCTGACACTGTCTCTTCAGGTCCCTGTTCCCGTGACTCCGAGCCAGACGACAGCTGCCCTCTTTCTCTTGGACTCACCAAGTGACAGGACAATGAAACAGTCACAGTTGAGAGCAGGTTTACAGTGCCTGGTTAATAAGGGAAACTGTTATTTCGGCAGCAACACAGCACAAAGTCTCATCTGTTTTTGCAGTGAGCACGGGCTGTTTTCCTAGCAGAAACCTTTTTGCTTCTTACTTTTAAAACACCACGTCCACAGCCTCATGAGTGTAGAGAGAGGTGTGATTAAACCTCCCACGGGTGTTTGATTTCAGCAGAAAACCCTGACAGAATTTAACAGAAATCCTCCAAGCGCATGGGCCCACATGAAAATTGGGTTTTGGCTCAGATGGGAATAAACTAAATTTAGGTAATCGAGAAGATCAGCTTCATCATCAGAAAGCTTTAGTTAGTTGTATTTGTTCATAAAGCAGAATTTGCCCTAATACAGGGGGCAGAAATCAACATCCCAGGAAAGTGTATTTATTTGGTGGGGAAAAAAGCTGGGCTTTCAAAATGTCATGGCTGATTGCGGGCAACTTTCTAGATACCCAAACACATTTAAAGTTTTCTTTTTATTTATTTTAGACAGCCCTTCTGGTGAAGTGATTTATGAAATGTCAAAAGCTTCTGGGAGGGTCAGTTTTGAACAGAACTTGCGTTGAGAGCTCTCCATGCGAAGAGCAGAGACTCCGAGGGCGGGAAAGCACCGGGTGTCCCTGCGCCTCTCGGGGACCTGCTCCTGCCCCCCCACCCCGGGGCCGGGCGGGGCTGCAGGGGCCGCACCGACTGCGGGCCTCTGTCCTGGGGCCCCGGTCCGTCTCCGGATCCGTCCCCCTCCGCGTGTTTTCAGGCAGCTTCACACACTCGGTCTTCACAGGGTCGACCGTCACAGCAACTGTGACGCTGCTCTTCCTCCTCTTTACGAACACCGGTCATTTAAAGCGAGGCTGTGCCTCTCAGGGCAGCAGTTCTGTCCCCTCTGCTCCCGACTCAGGCCGGTCTCTTCCTCCCTGTCGTCCCCCCCAGACCCCTGCCACTCAGGGACTGCGTTGTCTGCTTGCCGTCCTCATGGTCCGTGTTCAGCCCTGGAGACCTCCGTTCCTGACGCCTTCACGGTGATTTCTGCCTTTCCAACCCCCAGGAGGAGAGTGGGTAACTCAGCCCCAAACTGCGTATTATTTTGATTGTTCTCCTTTTTTTCACGCATTAATGTTGTATCTCCCAAAGTAAAATCAGTTTTTTAAGGGAAGCGGCACAGGTGGTAAAGCTCCCTGGTTCTGTAGCTCACCACAGTGGGCATCTCACAGCAGAGACGTAACGAGTCTTTCCTCACGAGGCCTTTCTCGGCCAGTCCCTCAAGACCGTCCCACCCTGCAGAATTGTGACATCGGTTCTCACAGGCGGGGCCAGGTCGCCTGGCGCCCACCCGCGTGGGTGGGGGAGGCAAGCCCACCCTGTGCCGCGGCTCATCGGGGTCCAGCGGGCAGTCCGGTCGGGGTCCGGCGGGGCGGACTGCCCGACGTCCACACCGAAATGAAGGGTCAGACGGTGGTTGAGCTTTGCCACCTTCACATCAGATGGTGACAATGCACAGCTGTCCGTCGGGGCACAGTGCCCAGTGCTTCACGGAGCAGGCGTGCAGAGGAGGGACACGCAGGAGAGTGTGTGACGTTACATGCGTGCATGGCGTGTGATGGAGTGGCAGGGAATGGGTTTGCGCAGACGGTTTTATTTCCTCCTTCGAACTCAGTGGCGATGTGAGAATACCCAGGTGGCAGCGGCCGTATTCCGGAGGTGGGCCCGAGACGCGGCCAGCGGTCTCAGCCGTGTATGTGACCCGCCTGCCCACAGCTGGTGACACCTAGCGAGACCCTTGCAGTTTCTGCCTGCCTTTGACTGGGGCAAGAGTTGCGGATTTGCCCCACTGGAGGGGCCAGAAAGGACACCAGCTTGTGTGCGAGGCAGGGGCGGGGGGCACAGACCAGCGAAGCAGCCTCCGACCCCCGAGGCCCGGCCCCGGAGAAGACAGACTGCCAGCTGCCCGCAGATGGGCCGAGGGTGGCCAGGCCCCCGCCACAGGCGCGGCTGGGCGAGCAGTCCGCTGTGTCCGCGTGTCTTCAGGGACAGGCAGGGCAAGGACAGACTCAGGGAGGTGGTCCGGCCACCCCGGTGAAGCAGGCCCAGAGCGCGCGCCTCCCACGGCAGCCTCACCCAGGGGCGGCATTTAACCCTTGTGTGCTTGGCAGCAGGAGAACAGGTGCCGCCCCAGAGCTTCGCCTGGTACAGAGGACAGTGCAGGCAGGACAGCAGCTCTGAAACCGGGGAAGGCGGCCCAGGGCGAGGGGCTTGCTGATGGCCACGTGATAATACTACGAACGCTGGGTAGGAACCGGGCAACATAAAGGTGGGAAAAGAACAGAGGAAAAATTTATGGCTTCGTGGTTAAAGGGAGTTACCATACTTTGCTGTGAATAATGAGCTTTTTTTCCCCCAAATTTTTGAGGGGAAAATAAGGATGCGCATTATACATGGGTAGTACTAATTCTGCATCTACAAAATGTTTTTAATTCCTTTATTTATGCTTATATGATAAAAGTGTAACTCTAGGAAGCAGTGATATCCTCATGCAAAACAATACCCTGGAATGCAATAATCAGTTTCATTTCTAAATATAAATAAATCAAAAATTGAATTAAAAATTAAAACAAAGACTCATTTTCTGAAAGTTTGGGCCCAAAACATGGGTGCGTATTATAACACTGCAAAATACGGCGAGTGGGTGATACCGGCCCGGGTTAGGGGGAAAGGCAGGTGGGTTCTGGTGGGGAGTCCCTGAGCCCTTGGGCAGGGCAGGCAGGGCGTGAACTCCCCGCTGTGGGCAGAGCCCAGCGGTGAGGTCGGCCGGGGGTTCGCACTCAGGTCCGAGGGAGGCTGCGGGTGTGGGTTTCAGCGGTGAGTCTCAGGAAGGTAATGGAACATTGCGAGGGGAAGATGTGGCTTTTATCGGAGCAAAAGCAGTGACACGTTGTAGGTGACAAGGGGGACGCAGGTCAGACGGAAGTCAGAGAAAGGTGTCCTTCCTCAGCCTCCTGCAGGTGGACGCAGGGACGCCCGCCCCTGCAGAGTGACTGTGGACCGAGCTCTTCAAAGGGTCGGGGAGTGGGGGAGAAGTACGAGTTAGAAGGACACCGTGCCAGACACGGCGTGGGCGGTACTCGGGGTCCTGGTGGAGGGGCGGAGGGCGCACCGCAGGCGCACTGGGTAGACGTGTGTGCACAGGGCCTGTGGCCCAGCGGCCCTGTCCTGGCACTGGGAGCGCAGGTGCAGGGACCCCGCCGCCAGCCCCGCCCGACCCAGCACCGGAGGCCCCGTTCACCCGCCCACCGGCCGGAACGACAGCCCGTATTTCCACATTTTGGACAAGATGGCGCACTGCCGCCTCCACAGTCCTCGAGATCTGGTTTCTCGTGTGAATGTAAGTAGGCGCTGTTTGCAGAATCTCAGAGCAGAATTTCCTGTGCAGACAGATGCTTGCTATATTTTTATAGCCCGAGCTCCTGTTTACTCTTCTGAAAGCCCTGGGGGGCTGGAAGCCGATGATTTTGCACATCGAGTTTTGTCTAACATATGGCAGAGAGCTCCGTGAGACTGTCTCCAAACTCCGCTTTGAACAGTCTCGGCCTCCGCAGGAAACGCAGCCGCGCTCCGACGCACCGCTCCAGGGGCCGCGCAGACAGCCCGGAGCGAGCGCGCAGACGCCGGGTCCTGCGGAGCACGCCCTGTGCTGCCCGCATCGCGGGGAGCTTCCTGGGGCCCCGGTTCACGAGCACATGGTTCCAGCAAAACGCTGCGAGGCCCGTCGGTGACCAAGGACCTGGCGGGTCTGTTTCTCAGGCTTCAGTCGGACAGGCAAACCCCGAGTCCCGGTCTGGACATCCTTACAGTGGTCGCCACGTGCTTGTGAGTCCCCCGCTGGCCCGTAGCTTTGACAAAGACTGGGTGAACCGCACCAGCCGACGCACAGCTCGGCCCTGCGTGAAGTCATTTTGGGGTCCCGCTTCGGTGTCACAGAGCGTGGGAGGCGGCAGGAGTTGGATGGGGTGCAGGGCTCAGAGTGGCTCAGCACTGTTGTCCCGCCAGCGAGGACTTCCAGGTGACCCAGGAGCCTTGTGCTCTGAGGGCCCGGTGCTTTCTGACCAGGCAGTTCCCTCTGGAGGGCCGGGGGGGTCTCAGTGCGCCGGCCTCTCCCAGTGCCACTGCCCAGCAGGCCGGGCCTCCCCCCCCTCGTGCTCTCCTCCCACATGTTCTCGTGTGCGTCTGCAGGCTGCCCCTTAGCGTGAGAGGGAAGGGGGCGTGGCCTCACTCTCTGGGAAGGCCAGGCTCTTCAAGGTCATGAGCGTGGCCTGGGGTCCTGTCAACAGCCTGGTGACAGAGAAGAGGACCCCCTTCTTCTCTCTCTGTTGCTTTTTTGGCTGAATGACGGCATCGGTTTGCACCCTGTTTCCTCACCTGTAAGTGCTTCCTAGGGTTGTTGTTAAGGCCCCATAAATGGATCAAGTCCACGAAGCCCCGAGGCGGTACTGGCATCACACCAGGCTGTGAATGAAAAGCCCGCACTGCAGGGGAGGGCCCCTCTTCTGACCCCCTGCTCTTGCCCGGATGTGCGGTTGCGAAGGGGGACGGAGAACCGCACACGGCTGAAGGGGTTACGAGTGTTTGTGCCCCGGCCCGTGGAAGGTGCTGCAGGGTGGGCCAGAGTTCATCTGGTTTTTCCCGTACGGTGAGTCTAGTAGTGCTTAGTGGTCTTTAACTTCATTCAAAACAATTTTGATTGTGTGTGACAGCTGTCCTATCAGCGTGCATTTTTTAAAATCATCAAAACTGGTGAATTTTCATGTAGCCATTTTAATATTGACGATGGAAGAAAATATGCAGCATTTTCAGTGAATTGTACTTTGTTATTTCGAGAAAGGTAAAAACCTAAGTGCAAAACAAGACTTGTGAGTGTGGACAGGGTGACGTGACTGGGGGAACGTGTCAAAAGTAGTTTGCGAACTTTCTTGGTCCTACTGACGCTGTGACCAAATTATCCTTTGCCGGGGGCCTGTCTCGTGCGTTGGAAGGTGTTGAGCAGGGCCCAGGCCTCAGCCCACCAGAAGCAGGAGACAGCTGACATGCTGCAAATATCCAGATCAGTGAAGTTATTTGTGAAAATATAAAATGCATCTTTTATTTTACAGAAAAAAAACTAAATGGACTTTTTGGCCAAACTAATACTATTTTAAAGTTTGAAGAAAAAGATACTTTAGCTATTCAAAAAGTACTGTTGAACTGCACCCCTGATAAAATGCTTTGTCTTAAAAGAATATGCGCGGTTTCTACTGACCGCCGTCACTTTCCCACGACTGTAACGTCAGACCACCCCGGGGGACCGTCTGCACTTGGAAACTGACTGACGTCCTTGCAGATCAGCTCCTGACGGGTGATTGTAGCACTGCCTGTCTGAGCCAGAGAGTCAAGTGAATACGTGGAAAGTAAAAACAAAAAAACCCTGTACACCATTAATCCATAATTAGACTGGTTTGATCCCCAGGATCAAAATCATAATCAGATGTCAAAAAACCCACTGCTGATTAAAAGAATCGAGTAGAATATTTCCCATTCATGGTCCTTAGGTCTGTGATCTGTAGAAGGAGATCTGAAGCGTCAGAACACGTGGGTTACAGGGGAAAGGTCTGGGGGTCACTGGTGGGAGTGCTGGCGTGTCATGACTGCCCACTGCGGGCTGGTCTTCGGTTCCCAGTCGGGCACCGGTCTGACCTCGCCTGCGAGGTCAACTGAGGAAGAGAGAAGGAAGCCGGATAGGACGATCCGGAGGATACGTTCACCTTGCACGCAGACAGACCAGTCAGCAGGGTCAGATTACTTCTGACGGTGGGTTGGAGTCAATAATTGATGTTTTCGTGGCATGACAGTCGACAAACTTCCAAAGGCCAGAGCCCCACGGCCCCGAGCTGCCTTGACGTTGCCACAGGTGAGTTCACACCTGGGCTCCCGCCTCATTTCCCAGGTGCTGAGAAACACAGTTACTGAATAGAGAAGATGATGAGAAAGACCTGCCATTTTTATTTTTTTGTGAGAATTGTAAAATAAAGGTTACGGGAATGATTGTCCATGGTTTACTTTCTTTTCCAACTTTTATGCAGATAGAGTATTTTTTCACATTTGGAAAATCTCTCTTTTTTTTCATCTTGAATACTGCTGGTGCGTGCATCTCCTGGAAATCGAGCACAGGTTTACTCCTGTGTTTCCTGTGCGCCTTTGTTCAGTTAGCCCACCTGTCTGCGCACGGCCTTACGGGGCTCGCAGCGGCCGGGTGGGCTGGCCCTCAGCATCGGGGGTCACACGGGCTGCTCCGCCCGGCCTGACACCCAGCGAAACAAGACCTTGGGTGAACGTGCCAAAAATGACCACATTTGCTCCCTGAATTCCTCTCCCATCCTGCTCGTACTTTTACTTTAAATAGGGAGGAAAAGGCGATAGTACAGTCACGGTCGGCTGAGCGAGAAACCCAGGTCCTGTGGGGACAGAGGTTTATAGGGGAATCCTATTCTCGGTGAGAGCGAGAATCTCCAAGTAAGAGCGGCCGCTCTCCGGCACAGAAGGGGCGCTTCTGGACACTCGCCTGGCTCCGCCACGAGCTCCGCAGGCCGTTCTTACCTGGGGAGTTAGTTTGCCCCATTTCCGGAGCTGTTTCCACTGAGTTTCTGTTGCTGGGACTTCAGCCTGTTCGGGCTGAAAGCCACCGACCCCACCACTTCGGGGCTGACCGGGCACCATCGGGCCAACGCTGCTGGGCGGTGTCGAATGTGCGGAGGAAGTGCTCTCACCAGCGGTTCTCGGAGGGGCTGCTGCTGGCCTGGGGGGGGGAGGTGGGGCTGTGGGAGGGACAGGCGGACATCTACTCAGGGGCAGGAACCTGCAGCCCAGTGGGGCTCACGCAGAGAGAGGCTCGGTCTGCAGCACAGCCGTGTCCAGCGGCAGCCCCCGCCCTCTGGAGGGGCTCACACGCCCCCTGGCCTTCGTTCCCACCGTGCTCTGAACACCCCAGACGTTAATTCATCTCCCCAGCCCCCGTCTGTGAGCCCCAGGGTCCCAGCCGAAGCACCGATGCGACGTGGGGATGGGAACGCAGTGGCTGTGCCCCCGAGTGCGCCCTCCCTGCCCTCAGACCGCCTGCGTCCTTTCCCTCCGCCCCAGGGGCCGTCCTGGCTGGCGCCTTCTCCCCACCTGCGCTTGTCTGAGGACACCCGCGCCCTCTTGTGTCTGTCCCAAGCTCCCTGACGCCAGGTACCTGTCTCCGCTGCCAGGCTGCACCCTGTCAGCCGAGCTACTGCGGCCAGCGCCCTCCCCCGGAGCGCTGGCTCCCTGCATGGACCCGCAGCTCCGACCTCCGCTTCCCGGCCAGACCCACCGGAGCCCGTCGGGTGGAGCCCCGAGTCCCAGAGCCTGCCCTGCGGACAGATGTGTGTGAGTCCCTCCCGCCAGCCCCGCCTCTCCCCTGACGCAGGGTCCCCGCACACGCTGCTCCCCTCGTCTGCCAGTCTCTCCGCTTCCTCTGGCCTCATCCTCCGAGTCCTGTGTCCTGAGCATTAGTGTCTCTGCCTCAACCAAGCCCCTTAGGGCCACCCCCCCCCGTCAGGTCTACCTGTCACCTACGTCGCCACCTGCCTCACCTCTGTGGCCTGCTTTGCAGTTGTGGCAGTTATTCGGTATTTTTCCTCAGACCAGAAGCATGGGGGGGGGGCTGACTTGCTCACGCCTATGGTCTCGGTGTCAACAGTGCTGGGACGAGGGGCACCTACCCTGTTAAATGAGGGAAGATGCCCCGATAAATGAGTGGACACCTGTCCGTCACACTGCCCTCAAACGGTCAGGGCGACCGTGCAAAGCCAGCGGGTGGTGGGGACCGTCCGGCTGCAGCTGTCAATCGGGCGTGTCCACAATGGGCCTGCGACCAAATCTTACCCCAAGGCCTACTTTTCCTGTTCTGATGTTTTTCAAAATTCATCGTGGCTACAGTTGTTTTGCCATCGTTTTCCACCAAGGAACTAGCCGTTACTGAATGACCCACCGTTAACAGACGGCGGACGGAGCAGTTCATGTTCAGAATCACGGGCCACTCCGTACACACAGCGAACTGAGCATGTGCAGACGCACACTCTGCAGAGTGTGGCAGTATCACCAGAGGAAGTACCCACTTGTCACCGCGGTCCGTCCTTCTCCTCCACAACACCCGTCGCCCCCCGGCAGCAAAAATCACTTCCTGAACAAAACAGAACCGCGTTGAAGTTGGCAGTGCAAGAAATGTGGGGGAAAAAGATTTCCATCTGGAAAACGAGTATTAATAACCAAGGAACATTGGGTTCTCACAGAAATGAAAGCCATTTAAAAGATCTCGACAATATTCCTCTTTCCCAAAATTAACTCTATTTCATACGGTTGAAAATGCTTCAGGAGGCGTCAAGCACGTGACGTGAATTGGCTGAAGGAAAGTTGCAGTCATATTAAAAACGGACAGAGAGCGTGTTTTTCTCCGGGAAAGGACTTTGTGGGAAATGCGTCGTGGTGCCGGCTCCGCCGCGGTGGCCCGTGGAACACCGACTGGTACGGAGACCGAGTGATGAGAGGCTCGCTGGGGTCATCCGTGTTCTTGGGGGGAAATGGCTTTGTACTGCGCCTTCACCTCCTCCTCTGTGTTTAGAGATTATGAGCGATGTGTTTTGTTCACGTCCGCCCTTGGTCTGCCGTCCAGGGCGTCAGGAGCACCTCTCCCAGGGCGGGTGAGACCAAGGGGGGACGTGTGCTCCTGACATCAGGGCGTCATGGTCACGGCCAGGGTGGCTTTCAGGTGAAGTCTGACCTTGTCCTGTTATCTTTGTTCAGAGCTGGGGAACCAGAGGGCTCCCTCAGCACCCCCTGCCCTCGATGTGAAGCTACGGACCAGCTGTGATGTGTGTGGGTCACATGGACCGCGAGCAGGCGGCCGGGGAGCACAGACAGGAGCAGGGAGGAGCCACGGGGCAACACGCAGGCCATCCACGGAGAGGCCGGACACGTTCTCCCTGTCCTACCCTCAGACCCAGTGGTGACCCAGTGGGGCAGTGAGAGAGCAGAAAGACCCCCCCGAACCTGACTGAGTACACCTCCGTAGGGCGAGCACTGCCATGGGCCTGGCACAGTGCGGGCACGAGAAACCGCTCTCGAGTGGATGCATGACCGTTTCACATGTTCAGGGACAGTGGGGAAGGTGACCAGAGTGGCCCGTGAATGGGCTTGGTCCTTCATTTGGTCCTATTGAGATGCATCTCGAGCACAATATCTGAGAGCGAGACAAAGTAGCACGGACACACAGCGCAGGAAGTATCTGGTGATGTTCATCCCGATACAAAGTACCAACATTTCTCCCTGCAAATATCATCTCTCTGATCCGAGCAACGGATCAAGGAATTCTAGCAGCTCGCAAGGCCTGCCCCGGCTGCAGCTCAGGAGGTGCTGATTCTGGAAGGACCACACGCCTCTGCCAGGACTGCGGCGGGGGCCTTGCCGGGCTGGGAGTGGCGTGGCCAAGGGCCCTGTGACGGCACGTGGGAGGAGACCCTCAGGAAGTGCGTCCGGGACCTCAGAGGGCCTGCCCAGGCTGAGGGGTGGCCAGACCACAGGGCTGTGGACGTGATGGCGAAGAACTGGAATTGCTGAGAGAGGGAGAGGACGGAGAGGGGCTCCTGGAGGCGGCGGCTCCCGAGGAGCCGACCAGTGAGGACTTGGAGCCGGAACAGGGATGTGTGGCTGGCGAAGAGGCAAGAGAAAGGGAAATGCAGGAGGAAAACAACAACAACCACCAAGAATCCCCAAGGAAATTCGTGGTGGGGGCTCCGCAGAGGATTTGCAGACTGTTGGGAACCGCTCTGCCTGTTTTCAGGAGCTGTAACTGCCCCCCTTGAGTAAGGCTGAGTGAGCGACCTCCGGATTGCGAGCCACTAAGGAGACAAAGCTCGTCCCCTGCCCCCAATGCTTGGTTGGTTAGTCTATGACGGGTACGACCCCTCAGAGGGGGCAACCTAGCCAGACACGATCACCTGGGAGGCCATCGTGGAAGGACTCGGGGGGCTGCAACAAAGAGGGGGTGATGGATCCTCACCCCCCGGCTATTCTGACATAGCCCGAGACCCCATGTCCTCTGGGAGAAGCGCTTCCCGGCTCTGATCCACTTAAGCCTGAAAGCCTGTGATGGGGGAGGCGGTGCAGCCCCTTGAGGGCTGGAGCGGGATCCAGGGTGACCAGGCCTGAGAAGATGCGCAAGGAGCTGGGGGTTGGGTACACCTTTCCCCCTCTGTACCACCGAAAAGCCCACTGCCGCTGGGCGACCAAGAAGGCTCCATGCCTTCGGGTTACCAGGAGGCTCAAAAGCGGAAGAAGCGAAAAAAGGGCATTAAAAGCCGCAGCTGCAGCCCGGAAACAAGGCCAGACAAACCCAGAAAGCTCTTCCAAAGCCGGACTAGAGGCAATCAAGGAAAACCAATAAATTCTGTTAAAATTTTAAAAAAGAAAGAATGTGTAAAATCCTGTGAAACCTGCTTTGTTCAGAATGCTCTCATTTAAATGATAAGGGTCCAAGCAGGAAGTTTGTTCCCCAAAGCATTATGGCTCTTTAGCCAGCTGACCCTGACTGAGAAGAAGCCCTCATAGTTCTTTGAAAGCTGTCTATTGTTTGATCCTTACCCGGATTCTTGTGCAAACGAACCCAATAAAAGCCCCTTGAGCTGGGATTGGCCACCTCTCCTCCTTTGAGGGATCAGCCACCTCTCCTCCCTAAGCAGATGTCTTGGTGGTGTTACTTTCGCCTGTAGCAGATGGGGGGTGGGGGGGACTTGCTGGCAAAGTTGCCCCCGCACAGACCTCCACTAGCTCCTTAAAGAGCTTGCAGTCACGGGCCCCAGCACCCAAAGGTCTCTGTGAACACGGAGGAACGTCCATGGTGCATGACCGCTTACCAGCAAACCGCCACGGGCACCTTTCTGAAAAGAGGGACACCTCCTCGGGAAGAGCCCCCAGAAGGCCCCTTTGGGGGTGACGTGTGCGATATGACGGGGGGAGTGTGGACACTGGTATCAATGGCTCTGACCCTGGGTGAGGCTCGCGTGTGTGTTTGTACCTCGCTTTAAAGAATATTTAGAAAGTTAAAAAATAAATAAAGACAAACAGGTTGTAGAATAAGGCTATAAAGGAAATATTTTTGTAGAGCTGTATTGTGTGTTCATGTATTGAACTAAGTTGTTACAAAAGATTCAAAAAGTTTAAAACAATTTAAAGGTTTAGAAAGTAAAAAAGTTACAGTAACCTAAAGTTGATTTATTATTGAGAAAAAAACATGTTAAAGATAAATGTAGCGCAGCCTAAGTGCACGGTGTTCGTAAGGCGTGCGTGTGAGTGAGCACAGCGGCGTCCTGGACGTCACTCGCTCCCCCTCCCCCGACTCACCCGAGCGGCTTCTGGTCCGGCAGGCCCACTCCGGCCAAGTGCCCCGCGCAGGTTAGCGTGTGTAGCTCTGAGACAGCGCTCGTACTGTGACTTTCCGTGCCTCGCTGTGTTTAGACACACACACGCACCATCACGTCACAGCTGCCCCCAGTGTTCAGTGCAGTCACGTGCCACCCGGGCTGTGGCCCAGGAGCAGTGGCTGGACCACGCGGCTCAGGTGGGCAGGGGCCGGACCATCCGGTCTGGGGGGTTTGCACAATGACAAAGTCACGTGATCACACGCGTTTCTCTGACGGCATCCCTGTTGTTAAGCCGCACATGACTGTGCAGTGGTCAAGGCCAAGGGCATTGACCGTAGACTCAGGTTGCCCCCCCCAGCTTTACCACCGGCCGGGAACATGGCCTTCAGCCAGTGGGTGACTTCCCAGGGCTTCAGTGTCGTGTTTGTGAAGGTCACAGGAGCAAAAGTTAGTACGGGAAGTGCTCAGGACTGTGCCTGGTCCCAGGTGGCCGACCCGCTGCGAGTGTTGGCTGTCAGCTCCGCGACTTCCACATTTACCAGTAAAAACCGAGACGGCAGTGGTTATTAAGTTCAGTTGTGTTCTGTTCGCTGTGTTTTTTCTCGTGTGCTTGTCCTGTTCGCCAGGGCAATTTCTACAGCAGGGATAGGGCAGGGGCTCTGAGTTCCTCGCTGTCCGGGTGTGACGTCCCAGGGGCCAAGGGGACAGTGCCTACTAACAACACAAGCAAACACACCGGTTGCTTTTCTACAACCAGTCCTCCAGCATTCTCAGAGAACTCGAGTCGTAAGACGTAAGACGGCATCAAGTGCTGTGCAGACCATTATCATCACAACGGCAGCCCTCGGCAGTGGCCGGCAGGGGTGCCCTCCATTCCGCACAGCCGAGGGGGGCCATGCGGTTTGGGGTGAACAGGGATCGCCAGCAGCCAGAGCGCAGAAGCTGGAGACCTCTCCTTCCCTGCCGTCCGAACCGCCAAGCAGCTGGAAAGCCAAGGCCTCCGTCTCCTCGAGAACAGTGCGCTTGTCACTGATTCTACTTCCCTGTTTTTATGGCACACACAGATCACAGAGAATTCGAACACGGGGTTCTCGGCCTGTCGTTTACACCTCGGCACATGCACACGGGAGCCAGAGGCTCGGCCTGGTTCCGAGGGGGTCGTGTAGGGAGATTTCCCGAAGGGAGAGAAACACTCGTTGTCTCTCTGCAGCTTGAAATGTCTGCAGTGCCCAGCCTACCACTGAAGGGTTCGATTCTCGCTCACGGTAACTTCTGCAGCAGAATATATAAAAAGAACCTCAAGTGCCTGGTTATTTCCCCTAATATTTTTTTCAACAAACCTTTCAGTTACACCCCAAATTGCTCTAATACTTGCCATAATCTTCAGAAACAATGCTTTTCTCCAAAAAATGTGTTAAAGATAGATATGCTGTAACTGAACAAAACTAAACCGTAACAAACCCCTCTAGAAAGAGGTAGAAGTTTTGTCTTCTGAAATAGTCTAGTAACCCGAAAACCATTCATTCTGAAGACCATGGACTCCCGCACCCACTTCAGCACTAATACGAACTTATATGAAGGAAGAAGCTCTCTGTTTGCCATTCGGACCACACGCAGGACCACGGAAGTGTCGGGGATGGTGGGCGGCCGGGGAAAGGGACCCGAGGCTCGGCTTCCGCGAGGGCTGGCCTCTTTCTGTGCTCGGCACCAGGTCTCAACTGCCTCTTTCAAATGCATTTTTGAAATCTCCTGGCCAAAGATATGCCTAATAGGGAACTGTGGCTGAAAAATAAAAGGGAAACGTGCCCTTGGGCTGCACGGGAGCTGCTTGGGGGTTTCTCGCCTATGCCGGCCGGGCGCTTTCTGCGGTGGACATCGCTCCGTGACCGCCGCTGCACTGGCGAAGGTGGAGGAACTGGGGGCTGGAGATCGGAGTCTCCTGTGTGTCAACGCCAGTTTTCCATCTAATGTAATACTAAGGTTTGCTGTTTCCACCCCTTGGGAGTGGTTTCCTCCAACTCTGCCCGGCTGCATGTGCTACACCCCACTGTTTGTAAAGAATATGGATACAGTTTCAACTTCCAATGAGTCTGAGGCTTGAGGAGTTTCTAGATACTAGAACTATTTGGAAGATGTTCTAGGTAAAGCCCTCGAAGAAGAACGTAATGGGGCTTCCCCCCCAAAGTGGGTGAATTACATGGAAGATACATGCATTTTCTTTTATTTTAAGGCATCTGTATCCAATACTTAGGCTGGCTATTTCCAGTTGCATTCAGTTTTATTAACCGCACACTTTTAAATAGTGCTTATAAAACGAGCTGCGTCAGGCAGACAGGGGGTCGGGACTGGGTAGGTGGGCAGCGCTGGTCCTTGTCTGCTGTGGCTCCGGGTTTCTAGTCCAGGAAGCAAAGGTCTGTGTTGAACAAATCTGCGGGGTGATGCCGGGTCGTGGTGGAGACCTGGGGTGATAGTAAGGGGCCATCTCCCTGACACTCTAGTTTTGTGAAAGAGAAGCTTTGAAACGGGCCCCGCGAGGTGCATTTCTTCCTGCCGCCCAACGTGAGCGCAACCCCCGATTCTCCCACCAAAGTGAGATGAGTTCTTAGATCAACGGAACCCGAAGTTGCTGTCTGGCACTGAAGCCCCTGCGCGCGGGAGCGGGTTCTACTCGCGGGTGAGCAGGTGCACTTACCTGGAACCTGGGCTGGAAGAGCGAACGCGGCCGCTGGGGGAAGTGGCCGCAGACGCAGACCGAGGAGGCAGCGCCCCTCCGCGCCCGCTCCGGCTCTCCCACCCGCGGCCGCCCCGCGCCGGTTCTGTAACATCCCACTAAACCCCGCCGCCGGCCGTCACCAAGCCGCTGAGGCGCTTAGAGGGCAAGAGTGTCACAGGCAGGGCGCGCCGCCGCGGAGGGGCAGCGGGCACCACCGGGGGACCCAGGCTCGCTCAGCTGACGGACGCCTAGGCGGACCGGCCGCGCTCCTCCAAGAGCACGGTCCCTGTCACTTCTCTGGCCCCGCGGTTACCAGGTCAGCAAAGGCGCGCCAGCGAGCAGCCTGCAGAACTGCAAACCTGAGTCACCCGGGAGACAGCACCTTGTCGTCCGAGTCACCTTGGTGGACAGGGGCGGAGGCGCAGGCGCTGGGTCCCAGCTCCGTCGTCACCCGCGCATTTTCGGAGCTGCGGGTGCCTCCCAGCCGAGTCCGCGTTGGGCCTGCAGCGCGCGCTGGGTGGTCAGGTCCCGGGCTCGCTCTTCTCCGGGACTTGGACCCGCCCTTTGCCTCCGCGCCTCCGGGAGGGAGGGGATGCGAGGGAGGGACCTCCGCCTGCACCGGATCTGCACGGAGCCGCACCTCGGCCTGGGTGCCGCCCCTTCGGCCCTGTCCCCCGCCGCGCAGGGTGGTTCCAGAAAGTGGGCGCGTCCCAGGGAGGCGCTGAGAAGGCGGGGCGTCCACTTCGTCCCTCGGGCCGCTCCAGCTCCGCGGGAGGCCCCGGACGGGGCCACAACTCCCCTCCCTTTTGCCGTCTTTCTGAAAGTCCGCCAGCTCGGCCCCTGCGGAGGCCCCTGGGGCCCAGGGTGCCAGTTGCACTCTTCCACGCTCTCGCCTGACTACGAGCCTCCCTGCACGACTTTCCGTCTCCGTTTGACCCACCAGTGCAGCACCTGCGGGTCTGTGGCCGTGGGAAGGGCCCTCTGGGAGGGTCCCTGGTTGGGGGGCAGGGTCGACTGCCCGGGGCTCACTCCGCGCTCTGCGGAAACAGGACCCGCCCGCCTCTCCGCCCTTTGCAGCAGGTGATGGCCTCCTCCCTGTAACTCTCGGGTGGCCCAGGCCCAGGGCTGCCATGGGCACCTGCCTGCCCTGCCCGTGGCATCCGCTGACAGAGGAGTGTGTGGCCCGAGTCTCCTGGCCAGTCAGAGACAGCACTGCACCCCCACGGTGTGGGCGTTTGCCCTGCCTCACCTCCCCGCCACACCCCAGTTCAGCTGCGCTGAAGCCCGTGGCCTTACCGTGGGGATTCTCAAGTAGGAACCGTAAATCCAGTTCTTGACCTTTGGCAGCCTGAGTGGGGATGTCGTTATCACGATGGAAAGAGACCCACATGGCACAGACATTAAACTCCGTGAGGGCGTTCGCCTGCGGTGGGGCAGGCCCCCCGTCAGACCTCGGGGTCCTCAGGGCCAGATGAGGGTCCTGGAAAGCCCGACCCTCGCTCTGCAACAGCAATTTTCCACCTTCTTCCTCTCGGGGCAAAGGAGACCCTCTCAGCACAAACTGCTCACCAAGATTCTGCCACACAAACGTGTTTTCTGCCGATCTGACCAAAAACAGGTGTAATTTTGGTCCATTCACACTGGACGGCTGTTGTCACTTTTTTACTTGACAGCCGAGGGGAGAGGAGGTCAGTGCCCCCGACTCCACGGCCGGGGCCTGTGTTTTAAACATTCTCCCCGCAGGTCGGGACCCCTGCCGTCACGGTGGAAGGGCTGCCGGAGGGACTCAGACAGCGGCGCTGGAGGAAGGAGCCTGCCACCCTGCCGGGGGGTAGACTTCTTCGGCCACATGACACGGGTCAAACTGCCTTTCTTTGTTCTGAGTTTTGAGTCGGGACCCCCGGAAGTCTCGTGATCTCAGGAGCCCTTCTGTGCTCACTTTCCGGAGTCCTGCGGTCACCCGGGCACCTGTGTGGCCATCATGTCGGCTCCGACCGACACCTGGCGTGTGGCGTGGGAACACAGTGCTCCTCAAAGGGAAAAGCGGCGCCTTCCCTCCCCTCCGTTACTGGTGAGCTGTGGGTGGCCGCGTGGGGTCCACCTCCTCCCACGGTCCAGGAGCTAGACCGGCTCAGAGTCCCTGCACCCCGGGCGCCTCCAGGTGCGTGGGCAGGTGCAGAGATGGCTGCCATGCGCCTGTTCTTCTGTCTTCCCAGCACACACACACAAAAAAAGGGAAAACAAATCTCTTCTGCAAAGAAGGCGATCGGAACTTTTGACTGCTTTGGGTCTCAACAGGTTTGCCCGGGGCACCCGTGTCCTGCAGGTCCTGGGGAGTGACCGCTTCCCTTCCCCTCCCCCGTCTGCAAGGGTCAGGCCACCCTTTCCTGTGACACAGTCAAGTCTCGCCACCGTGCCCCAGACGTTCCATCTGGGCACAGGTGAGACGGCGGCCAGTCTGTAGCAGACCGCTCAGTGCCCGTGGTTGCGCCCGCCTTACGGGGACGGCAGGCAGGGGACGGGGGCCGTCAGCCGGCCCTTCCTAGCTTCTCCCCCTGACCCAGGCCAGGGAACGATATTTCCTCCTGAGGGAGATTCCAAGTCAGAGTAGGATGAGCCGTGGACGGCGAGGACCCGAGGCTGTGGCCCAGGAGGGGCGGAGAGGACCGTCTGGTCCAGGGACCCACACGTGACGCACCTCACATTTGTCATCTGCAAATGCGCCTGACAAGGTTCCTTAGTGTGACAGTGCGTTCGGTTCAGTTTAGACTTCTGGGGTGTATCACAGTTTGGGGACCACCTTTGGAGTGTCTATTGTCACGGTTTACACAAACACTAGGACTCAGAGAACGGAAGGGGTCCCGCCTCTGCCTGCCTGTGCAAAGCCCGATACGCTGCGAGACCTTTGCATCAGGGACCCGGCTTCAAACACACAGGAGAGGGTCTCTGTACAGGTTAAGTGCTTACAGGAAGCTGTGCACACGTTCGTGCACTGAAACAACCTCCACCCGTGTTCGGCCCCCCTCCGGAACAAGGCAAACCGTGATGATTCGGTGTTTTATCAGTTCACGCTTCCTCTAGATCGAAATTACGTGTCTCTTTTGATGGGTCTTTGTCCTTCATCTATAGACGCTTCTCTGTGGAGGGTGGTGGTTCCAGGAGGATTCTGGGCTGTCTTGGCAGAACCACTGGCTAGGAGGAAGGGGGTGGCAGGGACGTCCTGGGAGCCACAAAAGGTGACGGTCACCTGCCTCTGAGCCTCATGGCAAACAGTGCGGTGAACAGTGCGCCAGGTCAAATTCCTCGCGTGCCGTCCCGTCCTCCCTGATAACACGCGGGTTTAAAGTACACTGGGCCCCAGGGTGCCCGGGAGGGCTCGTCCGGTCCCAGGTCCCCTGTCCGCCCGGAGTGTCCCAGCAGTAGGGGCGGCCGGGGGCTGGGGGAGTGGCATTGATAACCAGTTCCCGGGACAGATTGTGACTTCACGTGGGTCTATGAGAATCAACATTTATTATTATAGCAAGTCTTGATTTTCAAATTGATTCTGCTGTTACGTTAATCGTATTGCACATACAATTAAAACCTCATGTTGCATATATGATGTTAATCTTCCCTCCCTATGATCAAGGAGGTAAGTGATGAAAATAAAAGGAAAACATGGTGGAAAAAGTACAGGCCCCTGGCGTGGTGGCGGGCAGGCCTCCCGGGTGGTGGGGTCTTCCCGCTGCGGCAGCCGGGACGCCCAGCCGCCCTCGCCCACAGTGCAGGGGGGAGAGAGGGAGTTTTCTCAGTGTGGTGGGTGGTGTTTACTGCGCCTGAGAAGATGGCTCACCTGGTGTTACTCTGTCCTTAGCCAAAATCAAATGCCTCCACAGATGATTTTCTGTCATGTATGGTCAGTTTTCAAGAGCTTTTCCCTCCAAAATAGCTTCATCCCTACGTGTAACTAGTTAGGTTCCCACGTGCGATGGTCATGTGTGTGGTTAATTACGAGCCTCGCGTGAGACGATTTGGCGACGCGAACAAGGTCGTCCCCACCTTGTACGGCCATCTGGGGAGGCGACTGTTCCTCGTTCCGTCCGAATGGGGAAAACACGGGGGTCGTGTTGTTCTAGAACGCACAGTGCGAGGCCTCAGAGCTGTGGCTTCACACTCGGGCCTGACCACAGGCTGTCCCGGTGTCTCTCGGCCCTGCCACAAGCAGTAAAACATGTCATTAGAGCTTGGCCTCGGCTGTGAGGAGTGGGGGAGTCACCAAAAAGGGGAATGGAAGGTTCTCTCTCAGTCTGTGGGGGAACGGTCTCTGCCGGGACCCCGGGACTTCGGGACCCCGGGACCCCGGGACCCTTTGCCTGGCTTTGTCACACATCTAGCTGAGCCTTCGACTTCAGAAGTTTGGAAAAATGAGAAATATTCCAGGAGGTGGAGTTGTAAGAATTCATTCCGTCTGTCTCCTCGAAGCTGCGTCTCTGGGACTGTGATGTGAGCTCTGCCGGAGGAGTGACGAAGGGGATGTCGGGCGCCCTGTGCCCCGTGCCCTGACACACCCTGGCCTCGAAGCCTGTGGCCGTGACTGGGTGCTCCCCCGAAGGCCGGAGGGGGAGAGGCCTGTGGGTGTGTGAATGAAGGACTGACTGGGAGAGGGGACATTTCCGCACGGAGTGTTGCCCCCTTAAACGCGGGCTGTGCCCTCCGCGGTGACGGAGACCCTGCTCCCTGGCAGGGCGGCTCACCGAGCCCAGTGCGGTTGGGGGCGACGCAGACCCTGGTTGCTCTCTCCTAAGGCCCGCCCTGGAAACCCACCGCAGACGCTGGAGTGACAGGAGGTGAGAAATGCATCTTTCTGCAAAATCTCACTTTGATCCCTGGGATGCACGATCATCTTACTTTCCAAGCCCAGGGTACTGCTCGCCAGTCTAGAAAAGGCTCTTTTCCTTAAGCCCTTTATGTAAAATGGTTAAGAATTAATCTTTGAAAGACGGCAGCTGTCCCTTTTGCGCCTACGGTTCCGTATATACATTACAGGTTCAGAACTTCATTCTCTTGTTGCTCAGGGCAAAGAATAAGGTCAGCAGGAACTCCCTTGTGTTCTGAAACTTGTAACAGCTTTGTACCTGCAGCCAGAGGAGTCATTCTGAGCTGAGCTGAAGGTCTGGGGGTGGCCAGACAGGAGGATTTTTCACTCGGCCTCCGCGCTCCGGGGCCCGCCGCTGCCTGCCTCCTCTGAAAGTCCGAACTGTAGCTCAGCGTAGAAGGCGATCACTTTTCCGTGTGGGTGGACTTTCACCCAGACACAGCTGGGAGAACCGTATCGATTCTGTGTATGTGACTTTATAGATAATCAATCGTACGTGAGCTGCCTCGCGGTCGGTCTTGGTCTCTGTGTTTGTGTTTCCACTCATGTCTGTGTCATGTCTCCTTCACCCGAGGCCGTAACCATTTTGACAAATAGTATTAGCCAAACCGCGACACAGTAACAGCGCCAGAGGTGACACCGAGACAGGGGAGAGATAGGACGTGCCGCACAGTGTGGCCGGAGGGACGGTGCTGCTGAGGCTGAGGGTGGAGGCCGGGCTGAGGCCCGTCTTCGCCGGCGGCCCCTGCTGAGGGCGGGGCCGGGGGGTGCCTGTGCGCCTGAACCGCAGCCCTGCTCTGTGTTGCCCGAAAACAGTGCACGAGAGAACAGGACCACAGCGTCTGCGGGTATTTTTATCGCTGCAATTGGGGAGAGGCCCTGTAGCCGGTGCCCTGGGTGAGTAATTGTTGCTACTCTAACGTCCGAGGCAGACTCTGAGGTGAGCATTTAAATGCAAGTAGTTAGATGGTTCTGGAAAAAACGGTCAGGACGTGACTGAAGCGAGTCAGGTGGGAATGCGGCGGTGGTGACTGACAAGAGCCCCTGATCTTCACGTCCAAGTGCCTGGAAACTGTGAAGGTCACGTACAGGGCAGGGAGGCCTTGGTGGGTAGGACTCAGCCCAGGGCCTCGAGGTGGACCCGGGTTTGGGGGGGCCCTGGGGTTGTTACGCGTCCTACAGAAGAGGAGGGAGGCGGAGGGAGGTGGGAGCCCGGACTGGAAGGAGGGAGCCCTGGATGCAGATGGGCGAGGTTCCTCTGGAGCCGGAAGAGGTGGCCCCTGGACGCGGGAAGGGAGAAGAAATCGATCATCCCTCCTTCTGCTGCGGTTTTCAAGTGTGTCTCCAGTTGCAATATTGGTTCTATGAAAGTCCCGTGACCCTGTCACTGACATCCTGCCAGGCAACAATGACCGTCTTCCTACAAGAAATTTGGGGGCCCCCGTACCCTGCAGGCGTGAGGGGTGGGCAGATGTGGCTGTGTCTGCAGGTGGCTCCCTGCAGCTGCACTTCCTCACCTGGGAAGCGGACACCTCACCTGTCCCCCCTCCCCTCAGCCCACCGGGGACCTCGGTACAGCCACAGTGGGATGGTCTCACCACCCGCCACCTGCCCACCTCAGGTGCCGGCGTGTCTTCGGCATTTTCGGAAGCTTTGGGCAGCTCACTCTGTCCCCAGACTGAGCAGCTGGCAGGTGCGGGGACAGCACCCCCAGGGCACCCTAACCCTCCTTAGCCAAAGAGGGTGACCATGGGCAGCTCCTCAGAGGACCCAGCTGAGACAGGACTGCTGGTTGCCTTGGTAACCAGCTCAGTCACCTCCTCCACTGGCTCCCGTCCCTTCACCGAGACAGGGGCACGTGACCTGCTTCCTGAGACCCTCTGCTGGTCTCAGTTTTTAGACACACCCATAGTGGCACTTAGCTGAGACCTCAGGAAAGCCCTCCCTGTCTCGGCCATCCCAGCCCCGCCCCCCACCGCCACCAGGGCCACGGTCCCTGACTTCTGTGGGAGGTAACGCTTTCTTACCTTTGGCTCTCCGCCCCTCACAAAGCGGGGGTCCCCGTCGTTAGCCCTCCGTGCTGCTTTACATGCTGGCTGTTATGGTGACAGGTAATGTGGCCCTGAGTGCCGGAGGAGGGTATGGACAGGCCTGCGGACGCGCGGACCCTCAGGGGCGGCGCCCTCCTCATGTCCCTGGAAATGGGGGCAGTCTGGCTGGGACAGGCCGTCAGTGGGGCCGGTGTCCCCAGAGAACCGAGGAATGGACACAGGTCTGTGCCCAGCGCCAACTTCGTAGGGCTGTTTTGTGTGTTTTATCTGGACCTTGGTGTCTGGAACACTTTGTTTTCTTCAATGCACAGATTGGCAGACCCCTCACCAGAAAGCATGTTAGACTTCATGGCATTGTTTTCTGGATCCGACCTCATCTTGCTCAGGAGAGAAGACGGATCTTCCCACCCAGCGCCCTGCAGCAGGCCCCACGCCCACACGTGGGCCGTGAGGAGGCCAGTGCAGAGAAGGCGCCTTCGCCCTGGACCTTCGTTACATTAACGTTCGGTCTACAGTGGACACGGTTCTCGGCATCTGTGGCGCCGCTACTGCAAGCGGCCGGCAGAGCTGCTCCGGGAGGCAGCTGGTCGCAGCTGTTCTGTGTCCCCGCGGACTCCTGTGTGCATGCGCAGTCCTATGTATGCCACACAGAACGGGGTGCACGATACCTGTGCCCTGGCACACAGCCAGCAACAGCGGCACGATGTGGGTGCCCCTCTGCCTGTCTGCACCTTGATTTTTCACCTGGGGGAGACCCAGGTGTCATAGAGTCAACGTTTTAAACGTCTGCGTGGCCTCCCTGCTGGAGTTTGCCATCGCCTGCTTCTCCTGAGCCTGCTCCACGTACGGTCGGCCCTGAACCTTCGTTTTGGGGCGGCTTTTGCTAACACGGGCTCCGCGGAGCAGCATGCGTCCTGCTGTGCACCCCATTTTTCTCTCTGTCCCCTGCCTCCGGGTCAGGAGGGTGCGTTCCTGCAGGACTGCCGAGGCCAAGGGGCTGAGTGTTCACGATCTTGGTTGAAGGGGTGAACTTGCTCCTTTTAGCAGCTCACTAACTTGTACCCTCTCTTTCCTGAGCTCCTGGCTCCCTGGGCAAGTTGTACTTGGATTTGCAACAATCTTTTAGGTGAAAAACCTGGTTCATCAGATCAGCGGTTGTCTTTGATTTCTCTCATTTTCAACAGGCCGACATCAAGACTAGGTCAGCTAGTCTTGTCTCTCCCCTGCTGACATCACCCTGGGTGTTACTGCGCATTGAGTCGACATACGTATGGTCACCTTTTCTAAGGTGACGTTTCCATTGGGTTCCCATGTGGGCTGACGGTTAATTCAGGGGACGACACCTTCGCCCTCTGCAGGTTCCCACCGCCAGGCCCCTCCCATGATACCGTCGAGTTACAGTTTCACTCAGCGCTCACATGTTTTTCAGCATTTTTAGCTATTTCATCAGCTTGGGGGTAGGCGTAAGTGACCGTTCTTCCTTTAGCTCTTTAGTTCATTGTTTGCCCCTGTGCAAACTATCATTTATGGATATTAAGTTCATACTCAGCCACCTGAGTAACTTCTCTCAACATTGTCGTTTCTCTGTCGACCTTCCTGGCCTTCCCGGCAAAGACTCGTATCACTTACACAGGGTGACAGTTGGCGCCCTCCCGCCGTCCAAGTCTGTGTCCCGCGCGCTTCCTCCCTGAAAGTGGTTGGTGAGGACTTCTGGGAGAAAGTGAAAGATCAGGAAAAAGAGTCTCCATTTATTTAGCTTGTTCTGATGGGATTTCACTTCCGTTTCATTTTGCTTAATTTTCTTCCTTCAAATCTCCCACTGTGCATTTTTTGGTGAATACTTTAGAAATGCTCTTTTGAGTTAGTAGACTTCAGAACTTCGAGTCGTCTTAGGTGTGCAGAGAAGTTTAGTGAGAGGACAAAGTGACCTTGTTGTTTTACTGCTTTCCGGAAGTGTCTCTTTTTCCGTGGTGTTTGCTGCTTTGCTCTCGTGTCTGTGACATTGTCGATGCTTCCCTCGTCCTTCCCTGGGCTGGGACGGGCCACAGCTCCCTCTCTGATTGTTGCCCCATGTCTCCCCTGAGGACGTGCCCCCTCACCTTGTGGGAGCCACGGTGTCACACCTTTACATCGGTGACGGCTTTCCCTGTGACTGCAGCTTCCATTTGTAGCATGGGAACATTTCAGGGGCGATATATTGTGTTTGCATTTTACCCTCTTTCTTTTCTTCTGTATTCTTTTAACCTTCCTGTGTGGTCTAGTCTGGTTTCCTTCTAGTTAATACTCCCTTTCAAATGAGATCAATTTTTCCGTATCCACCGCTGGCCTGCGTGTGCGCGGGGCCAGGGCTGTGCTCCGCGGAGGGACGCACCCAGGACCTGAGCTACGCCCGAGAGTGACCTCGGTTCGGCTCTACGCCCCAACTCACCGGTGCTGACCCGTCAGCCCCGTCCCCTGCAAAGGACCCGTCACGGAGATACCCACCTGTGTCCCTGTTCTGGCTGCTGTGAACAAGACACTGCTGACCTCACACCCCAGGGGGCCTCTTCTGTGGAGAGCTGTGGTCTGAGAGTCCCCCTCGCGTCCCCGTCTACTGCGGCTGGCGCCTCTGTGTGTCGTAGCCCCTCCTGGAGGGTGTGTTTCTGCTTGTAGAAGGGACTTCTAGTTGTGTTGGGATGGATTTGAATCTGTTTCTCTTTCTTCTCCTTTCGGATGATTTCTAAAAGAAAGAGAGGAGAGATTATCTTTTTAATATGTCATTTTGAAATAAAAAATTGAGGCTCTTTTTGCAATTCAGTTTTTCACATCTACCAAGTCCAAGTCACCGGGTGACTGTGCCCCTTGATGGCTGCAGAGAAAAGCCAGGGTGCGAGGCAGCGTGACCGGCTGAGGGGCGGTGCTGGGGTCAGCAGGACACAGGGTCCTTGGGGAACGGGGTAGGGGGTGACTGTCCTCGTCCTCCCAGTGCGAGCCAGCCCTTGGGTGCCTGAGTGTGACCGACTGCACGGCAGTGGCTTTCTGTGTTGCAATGTTGATCGTGCACGATATTAGGTTTATTCAGAGCTGTGCGAATGAGGTAATGACTATAAAATCACTGTTCATATAATCACGTTCAATGCAGTTTCCAGTGTCTCCTAAGTCTTATTCTTCAGGATGAGGCCACACATTAGCAGGAACTGTTCTGATGAAGTTTTTGGATTAATTTTGTTCTTTTATTCTCTGCTTCATTGCTCTCTTTAAATGAGTAAGTAAATTAGGATGTTCATTTCAAGAACAAAAGGAAATTAGGGGCTTTGTTGAGGAATATCAACCTTTTCATTCAAAACTGAGTCTGAACGCTGGTGCAGTTCCGGGGTGGTGCCCTCGGCACACCTGGCAATGTCGGGGTACGGGTTGCCTTGATTCATGCCGCCCAATCTTAATAAATATGGAAATCAGCTTTCTGGTCACTAAGACTTTTCAAAACTAACCTAAAATATATTTGATCAGAGCATTTATCAGGAGCTAGTTGGTCAATGTAAGCTCAGAATTCTATACATATTAATTAATGAAGATAAATTCTATTAGTTCCAAAGAATTCCCCAACTCCCCGATTAGTTATTGACCATTTGACTTTACACGCTGTGTGCTGAGTTCAGTAGAAAAGAAGTAAAAGTTTATTGTGACAGGAAATGTAGTTGGGATCTGCCGTTACTTCCACCTGGCGGAGAAATACACCACAGCGCACATGGCATTCCCCGTCCAAAGAGACCCGCCGGCGGGGACCCAGGGAAGCAGAGACCCGAGAGAAATGGAGCCCATGGTGAGAGGACACAGCTTGGGATCCAGCCCAGCCCGTGTCCCCTCCTAGGTCCTGCTTCCCTCCTTCAGGGCCCGTGACCTTGTCACTTCTCCGAGAGAGTGGACAGACCACCCACGTCTCCGTGTTTGGCGTAAAGGCGCAAACTTCGGACCCTCCAGACTGAAGCCCGGGGGAAGGATGCTGCTTCGCTTCCCGGGTCTGAGTGCTCAGGGGTGGCTGTGACTCACCCTCATGTGCCCTCCCGGACTCCGTCCCTTCCCCGTCCCCGCAGAGGAACGAGGAGCTTTGTCACTCTGCTGTGATGCCTGCCAGATGCTGTGCCTCTGGCTCTCTGCGGACCCACTTGCCTCGTGCCGTGTGCCACAGACCTAACCAAGCCCACCACAGACTTCTGAGGGAGCGCTGGGCGCGTGGTGCAGAGGACGCCAGCTAAATCATTGCTTTCGTGGAATTAATACACGATACGTGGCGGAATTTCAAAAGGTGCCACGAAGTCAGTAAACAGAGTGGCTGGGAGAGAGTGTGTGGGAGAGGCGGCAGCAGGTTTGGAAGCCAGAGAAGTGTGTTCCGTGAATGCGGGGAAGCCCGTGTGGTCGGAAGGCTTTGGTCCCGAGACCACCCGAGGGAAGCGCCACCCAAGGAGCGCGGCTGTGAACTCCCTGATGTGGGAGTGGGCGGTCGTGTCCGGGCACGGGAAGAGGCCCGTGTGCGCAGGGCCAGGCACACGGGGGGAGTGTGACAGGTCGGAGAGGGAAGCAGAAGCTGTTCACACAGAGTGTGTGAGGTCCGGTGTTGTTTCGGGTGTAGTGGGAACCGCTGTGGGGTTTGGAGCAAGGACCCTTCGGTTGCCCGTGCAGGGTGGTGCGTGAGAAGGAGGGAAGTGGCTGATCCACGAGCTGGAGTGAGGACCAGCCTCTGGTCTGTGTGAAGGCTGTGCAGGCTGGGACCTGGACGGCGGTGGCAGAGACAACAGAAAATGGCAGATTCGGGACTTATCTGGAATCAGATTTGAGTGATTCACGAACTGATTGAATAGAGGATGAAGAGAAAGTCTGCTTAAGGCTGATTCTTGGGTCTGGGCTCACGGAGCTGAGTGGACGGCGGTGATGTTTATGGTCTAAGCGAAAGCAGACGCCCCCAGGGACCGCAGTCCCAGAGGTCTTTCCTGGTTGAGCAGGGTTCTGATGCTGGAAGTCGTGGGGTGTCACCCCGCCCCCCCAGCCTCGGCCAGGGAGGTAGGAGAGCGAGGAGCCAGGAAAGCCCCTTGGCAGCTGGAATGGGGGACCCGGGACAGATGGCTGATTCGAACTGGCCTCCCCCAGCACCCTGGGCCCCCACCTCCTCCTCCCCTGCGGGGCTACTTTCTCCATCATTGTGCCCTCAGCACAGTGAGGTTCCAACCTGCATCACACAGTCCCAGGGATGAAGCCTCGGGCCTGCGGACCACAGGGACAGAGTGTTGGTCAAACAGGAGGTGACGTCTAGGCCTCAGTCGTTTTCAGCTCCGGCCCGTTAAAGCAGCCAAACCGGAAGAAGCCATGCCGGGGCTGACATCTGGACCAGCTGCAGTGACCAAGGACCCCTGCCCGAGAGCAGCCAGGCACTGGAGACAATGACGCTGACGCTATGTGCTCATTTGATAAATCAGCATATTAAAAGCCACACCTGGAAAGCTGATGAAAATCTATTGAACCCCCCCACCCAGATCTCCCCTAAAATCCCTGTCTTTAGATGAAAACCCTTGAGACAGAGGACAGTGCCCGCTCTCTCTTGAGCACGCCCGCTCCTTCTTTCTTTGTGTCTCTGCTCTCCTTTTCCTGAGCCCTAAGGGTCCCCATGAGACTTGCAACCAGGGGAGCAGCCGGCAGGGGTTCCTCATCCTGGGGTAGCCCCTGGATGTTTCATCAGGAGCCCTCTTCTTCCTCCAGAACTTGTTTCCCGAGCCCACGCAGCCCGGCGGGCTCACTTGTTCTGTGTCTGTGACTTTCCTTCTGAAGGGCGGAGGCAGGTCTCTGAGCAGCCCAACCTCCTCTTTGAGCGCAGTTTCACTTTGCTAAATAAACGTCCTCTCGCACCCAGCGCTTGGCTCTGAGTTCTCTCTTTGCCCGACTCGAGAGCCAGGAGCCGACATCGTTGGTCCACAGTCACAGGGACAGGGCGTCTTCCCCTGTGTGACGGCCCTTTATCTTCCGCTGCTGACGTGACTTCTATCTCTGGCAACTGACCTCTGATAGAGCGAGCCTGTTATACTCAACAAGCGTATAATTTCATTGAAGGCAGAGAAAGGAGCATTTTGTGATGGAATCGCCAACTCTGTTGAATCCCGCCGAGCGAACCTGTAAAACGGATGAAAGGAAGTGACCTTTGGCTTTGCCCAGGAGGCCGCTGGCGTGCTGGTAACTGCCCTGCGGCACAGATGCTGGGAAGCCTGAGTACAAGGCGGAGGAGCAGGAAGGAGACGAGGACCAGTCGTTCTGACGTGATGGGAACAGAGGTGTCGTAGTTGCTGCAGGGGAACTCGAGGTCACGGAAGGGTGTGTTTGGTCCTTCACGTACCAGTGGTTTCGCTCTCGGCTACAAGTCACAGAACTCCCAGCTGAAACTGGCTTTCACAGTAACGGCTCAGGATGGTGTGTGTGACCGAAGCCCAGAGTCGGGGCTGCGGCTCTCAGTTCCACAGCTCTGCACATTTTTCCTTATACTAATTTTCTGCTTTTATTGTAATAGCAAAGTAAGTGTAGCAATTCTGGCCTTCCTGTCTGTTCAGCGTGAGAGGCACGCACGGGTCCCAGCCTGCTCTCTGACCGGCTCAGCATCTGCCCCCCACCCCCACGAGCCGAGGGGCCAGGGTCTGCCTCACTGCCACACCCCACAGCAACAGCTGGGTATAGGGGACGGTGTTACCCAACTGCTTGTACCTGGGTGCTGAAGGTGGGGGTCCGTGCCATCTAGCACTTGGCTGTTGGACCATGGGGGTGGAAGCAATGGTCAAGTTCATAACGTGTTCTGCGTGCTGTGGGAGAGAAGTCGGTGGAAGAAACCAGTAATGGCAGAGTCGGTCATTCAGGTGGGAACCCTGAGACAGTTTGGAGGAGGGTGTTCCAGAGCCAAGGGCAGTAGGAGGGGCGCCTTCTCCGGAGGGGGATGCAGAGACAGAGCCTGGGGGAGTTGCTGGCTGCATGTGGGGGGGAGTGTCCCCTGACACTGCCTCACCGTGGTAGCCCTGCAGGCCAGCCACTGACAGTGCAGGTGGGTCCCATCTGAGACCACTGCTCTTCCTAGCTGTCCTCGGGGTCAGCCTGGAGGCCGAGAGGACCACGGCTGTCTCGTGATGGCAAAGGGCTCTGTCTGCGGATAACCGTCTGCAGAACCAAAGTCTGTGTGAGAGGCTCAGACGTCTTGAAGGGCTCGCTGCTTGCTCCGAACATTCTCCAGGCTGCTTCTGTCGCGTAGGTGGCCGTGCGGGGCTGGCCAAAGTCTGCCGTCAGAGTCACCAGTGACAAGTGTTAGATGTGGGATGAGCTGAGCCCTCCACGGTGACAACCTCATTGGAAGTTCAGTGTCAACGTCTCTGCCAAAGCAACGGCGGAGAGCTTTCCCTCCTGGGAACGTATTTCTAGTGGATTCAATGAACACTCCTCACACAAGCTTCCTGGTCCCCGAGTAAATCTTCTGCCAACCCCCTTCTAAATGGCGCCCTTAAATCTGACGGTCCTCTCCCACGCTCATCAGTTACAGACGCCACTACTTCTACTGGTGTCAACCACCGTCTCTGCCTCCTGAAGGACCAAGAAGGGAGGACCTGAATTCTCTGCCGTGAGGGGTCGGTGGGGCCCAGCCGCTCACCGGTCCAGTTCAGTACGAGTCACACCGGCACCTGGTCGGTGCCGCCCAGTGGTCTCCACCGCCCACTGGTTTCGTGTCTTCAGGCGAGTTAAGGAACCTCTGGGTCCCAGTTTCTACCTGCGAATGTCCCTTCCTCACAGCCTCTCCCTTCTCAGAGATGCTGAGACGGCCCCGTGGGGGTCTCCACAGAGCGCCGAGTCATTCTCCTGCCGAGAACGTCCTCCATACACATTAGTTCCTGTTATTCTTATACGTTGTAGCTTCAAGTTCCTATGGACCAAAACCTGCTTTTCTCGGATCCAGGTTTCTCTCTTCGAAACACCCTTAAACAACAACACTTCCACTATTAATCAGGAAATTAAGTAAACTACTCTGGAATACAGGGCTTACTGTGTTAGTTATTTATTCGAGTTCTGGATTCGCGCTGCAATTTTGCTTTATTTTTTTTCACTCCTGTTTTTAAGTATATAAACCTTTAATGTGTGTCTTTCATTTAAAGCACATTTCTACTGTTTTAGTGAAAGAGGGTGGATGGTGCATTATAATATGGCGAATGGTCAGTCTAGAGGTTTTCTACCTAAAAACCAGGTGGGACCTGGACTTCTCTGACTCTCAAATTATGAATGTGTGATTTCTCTTAGTAATTGTTCTAACGGTGGAATTTAAAACACTTGGTGCTTCTCATTTAAAGTGAACATAATGAGAAATACAAGGTTTTTCTTTCTCACAACTCACACATCTGCTATCTCTTCCATTTCTAGTCTCTGAGACTTCAAACTTTTGAATACTTTAATGTCTTACAGCCCTACCATTTCCTCACGGTGCCCTTTACAGGAATGGAGGCGAGGCCCCCCCTGCGTGGGCGTGAGCGGGGAGCTGCGGAGCAGCACCCTGCAGACCAGGCGCAGGTTTCCCGGAGCCGGTCGCGCCTGCGTCCTGCCGCCGTTTCTGACTGAAGGAGCAGCTGCACTGGTTTCCAAGGGCAGATCTAGACCCGATGAAAAACATACAGAAAATTCTGAACCGAAACAGAAAAATGCTCCAATTGTTTGAAATGCTCTTTTGAAAAAGAGTTTTATTTGTACAATTTTAAAGTGTATAGTTGGATAAAGACAGGATTTCATGAAACCTGGGCTTTTCTTTCTTCTTCTTTTCTTTTAACTAAAGAAGGAAACTTAAACCGCATCTCAAAGTCAAGATGTGGGTCACAAGGCCAAGGACATCACAATAATTAAAAAATAATGTTGAGTCAGTCCATCCATTTCCTCCTTGTTTCTGATGCAGCCAGGAAATCATTTAATGCGTTCTCGGCATCAATAATGCAACGGCTGTAAGTGGGGAGGACTGAGCCCCTGCCAGTTCCTCTCCTTTCGCACAGACCAGGGAGGAGAGGGCTGAAGGGGCTCTGCCAACCGTCCCCCCAGGGAGGCGCCCCCGCTGCTGGTGCTGTGAGCTTGGTGGGGGGGCGCCTTCCCTGGCGGTTGGGGGTGTGGGGTAGACAGGAGAGGAGGAAAAAACAAAGCAGCCGACACGCAGAATGGCCGGGCCGGGCCCTTTTTCACTTGCAAGCCCCACCTTTTTCCGTCCACGTTCTTCCTAACACAGATCCATGCCTCTCGTCTTCACCTGCCTCCGCACGCTCCATCGCTTGTGTACATCTGGCATCCATAGGTGTGTTCCGAAACCGTGGCCCACACGTGCTTTCGGGCCACATGCTCGCAGTTACGGCTGCGGCACCGCCTCTCCTGTTAGGGCGCTGGGATCTTCAACACCCGTGAGGGAGGCTGTGGGCGTGGGCCGGAGCGATTGGCATCCTGTAGTCTGGTAGCCAGACTCAGTGGCAGTCTCTGGTCAGCCGTCCCTGGCGGAACTGCAACATAGCGTCAGATGGGGTTGGTCGGTGACGTTCAGCCCTTCCCGCTTGCTCGAGTCCGGCTGGAATGACTTTCCACCTCCCAGGACCGCGCCCTGTTGAATACTCGTTCGCAGGCCCAGGAGCCAAATGCCTTTGCCAAGTGAGTGGAGCCGGCAGCGCTTCCTCTGCAAAACCGGGCCCTGCAGGGAGAAAGGGGTGTGGGAACTCCTCCGAGAGCCCCCCTGGTCAGGGGTCCAGGGGCTTTGCTGCGATTAGAAGCTGCATTCTTCCGCAAGTCAGGGATGGGCAGGCCTGCCAGAGTTCTGAAGGCGTCAGCCAGTCGGTTTTCCAAAAGGGAAAGGAATGTGGCATTAAATGCAGTCATGAAGGAGGACATGTTTCCCGCCAACAGTTATTACATATCACTCTTAATTACAGACAATATTTAAATATGAAGAAAATTTAAACAAAAATTTAAGCCATGGGCAGGCCATTCTAACATAACTTATATGTGTGTGAAGTGGTTAAAAATGTGAAAATGCATAAATTTAAGTACTAACCTTTCACTCTCTAATTTTCTGTTAAAAATTTCCTATGTTTTAATAGTCATTACAATTATTATTTAACTAATGTATGATAATTCATCTAGAGATAAACTGTAATTCTTTCTGGATCTTGAAGTGATTTTCTACGCACGGGAGTCAGGCAGCGACCATCTATCTGTCGAGAGGAGAAATGGCGCTTTGCTTATTTTCTTTTGCTACGTCGGGATGTGGTTTCTACCTCACGCTGCCGTATTTGCTTTCTCCACTGGGAATCATTTTCTGGTTGCACTGGATGGAATAACATTTCCCCTGAAGTTCTCCACGGTCCGTTTCTACCCTTGATGAAAACACTGCATTCAGAACTTTGTAACCACACACTGACATTTTGATTAAAAACAAGATGCTTTGCAAAAACAATTTTTAAGATATTTAGAGAAATTGTGTTTTGGTCCACCCCTGACTTTTTGCCAGCGTGGGAAATCACATCCGTGTCCATCACGTGTCTGATTTGGAGCCGTCCAGGCAGGGGCTGAGCAGGGGGCGCTGCGGCCCCGTTGAGGTGGAGACCTCTCGGCGGTGGGGGCGTCTGCATCTCCTTGCACTGATTTCTGTTGGACCTGGGGACCCCGCCGGAGTCTCTGCTGTATTCCACAGCGCAGGCAGGGACACAGCGCTCTCCCCCTCTCTGCCAGGCTGTTCCCCCCGACCCACGAGCAGACTGTCCAGTTTCAAGAAAGAAAGCTTTTCCCGGGAGCCTGTGCACTGAGGTTTCGGTTGCCTACTTTACACGGTTTTCACTGTCGTTCAGCAGACTTTGCCCGGATCTTGTTCCTTGTTTTAGATGGTGTTGCTGTTCAGCCCGGTACCACTGTTCACACCGGCCGTCGGGAGATGAACCTTCAGGAAGGACGAGTCTGCGTCCAGCTCCGCAGACCGACGGCTGTGGTGCCGATGAGTTTTCGTTGGTAATGCTCTCCACCGTCTTGGAAGCTTGCTTCTCTAACACTCCAGAATAAATGTGTCGAGCAACTATTTAAATGTCTAAGCAGAAACCTTGCAATATTGGTAACCGAGAGGTGCCCAAAGCTCCCGATGGGTTCTACTTACACTTTTTCTGGAAACGGAGGTGCGACATGAAGTTTGCAGACGGAAGACGCGAGGGCCCACGGGTCCCTCCTTCTGCACCTGGTGAGGTGCGGACTCTGCACCTGGTGAGGCTCTGCCATCTCTGGTGTGTGTTACGTGGGAAACCGATGCAATTTCACTTCTGAGGCTCCTGAAGGAGTAGATAATAAGGCTTCTCTTTTTAACTCATGTTTCTTACCCCAGATAGTAACGTTAAACTGCACATTATCTCACCAAAACTTAAAAATATTCTCCCGTATAGTTAATAGTTACTATGAAAACCACGAATCAGAAGTAGGAATAATTACTTTATGAAAGCTGGTTACAGGGTATTTAAGTGAGACATGCTACTGACGTCTTAATCACCCAGCACCAGTCAGTGACCTGTTTCGGGATTATTCCGAGGCTTATTGGTTGACTTTTGACCACTCCAGCCCCTTTTCCTACGGATCTCGTGACGTCTGCAGCCACCTGTCCCTGCAGCCCGTGTCTCTGGTGACTGACCACAGCGGCCCCCTCCCCTCGGCCCGGGCGGTGCTGCCCAGGCCACTCGTCCACGGCTTCCTTGCGGGTCCTGGAGACACAGGCGGTAAAGACCGTTTCCCCTCCGAGCTCTCACCGTCCGTGGAGGGTGCAATTCTGGCTTCTCGGGGAGCAGTTTCACAGAAGGGACAGGTTTCTCCTTTGCTTGTTGTTCCCCGTGTCTTTTCAAGCTCCTAGGAAGTGTGATTTCTACAGCGGGCCCACTGCGGGGTCGCCGTGGTCCCTGACGTGGAAATTCCTTCAGTGCAGCAGACGGAACCGAGTCTCTAATAAACGTGAGCTGTCCTGCCCGGCTCTCAGAACCAGCGACCTGGCAGGTGTCTTGGAAAGTGCAGTTTCTGGGTATTTAAGCGGGTGGACCAGCCAACGGTGATATTGCCTTACAGTGATGTGGCTGTCTATTTGTTTTCTCCAATCACAAGCCCACCTGACCCTCGCTGAATGCGAACCCCCTGACTTTGCTGGCTCCGAGAGTGTGTGTCTGTGTGTGTGTGTCTGTGTGTGTGTGTGTGTGAGTGAGTCTGTTGAACGTGTGTCTGTCCCTGTGTGTGGGGTGCGCAGCCCTCGAACCTTGTAGCTCCTTTCTCTGTCCGCCGCTCACTGTGACAGCTGCTACCTCACCACTAGCACGTAGACACAAACTGCACACGGAACGAGCTAGTGTGCTCTGCAGGGCTTTGCTCCTGAAGGGGCTGTGCAGGCTCAGTCCTCCCCACACGGACCCCAGAGACAGGAAGTCGGGAGGCGCGTGGCTGTGACCACTCCGTGTGGACGGCGAGCGCAGGACGTGGTGTGGGGAGGCGGCCAGGGAGCCGCCGTCAGCGGGCAGACGCGGCGAACATTTGGCCTTTTCTTCCGATTCCCAGTCCCCCGTCTCCCGGTCTCTAACGAAGTGACTTGGACTACGAGCGCTTGCTTTAGCTGACCAAAGTTCAAGAAAATCAGAAAAGAGTGTTTTAAAACTGGCACCCAGGCGCAGAAGGCACAGAATTTGTCATGAACCCCGGCTGGGGAAATACAACTAAAAACAGAATCCCATTCCAACGGGGACAAACTCCCCACAAAGGGAGAAGACGGCGGTTTTGTTATCGGCGAGGTGCTAAGCCAGCCTGAGACGTGCGCCGCAGACGCTGTGAGGGGAGACAGACCCACGGGCCGGGCCCTCCCACGTGGCCAGGCGACGGTACAGGTCAAGCATCTGTGCCGACACCTGTCGTTCCGATTGTTCAAGTCCTGAGGACAAGACTGTTACTTGGGCCAGCAGTCAACGGCAGCTCCGTGCCTTTGCCTGTGTCCGTCTGTCTGTCCTGGGTCTGCAGAGAACCTGCCACCCCAGGTTCACAGGGCAGCATGGGACCCGTCCTTCACGGTCACTATCTGTAAACGCCAGGAAGTGAAATGCCTTTTTCTCTCACTGTTGCTTGTCTATATTTTCTTTTTTCATATTTCCAGCCAAACTAGTTAACAAAACCTTTCTGCGTGAAGTTGGGGTCTTGAGAACCTGAATGCATGTTCACACTTTGATTTCGTGATTATCAAAAACCACTCGTAACCTCCTTTCCTCCAGCGAGCTCCTTGCACCCCGACACCCACGTCCCGGCCCAGGTTCCTTCTCCCTCCCCCGTGTCTGCCTCCCTGCCTGGCTCCCCTCTGCCCGTGACCCCGTGGTCACCGGAGGGGCTGGGGCTGGGCGGATCGGCATGCAGTTACTTCCAGAGGCTCTAAGTTATTTCGGTAAAACCAAAGGCAAATCCACAATACAATAATTGATCAATAACAGTACAAAAGTGAACTCTGCGTTTCATGGGCTCACAACTGCAAACCTGCTCTTGCCAAACTCTGTATTTTGTGGAAGTTGCTGAGGTTAAGTGGCAATTAGAGGAGGCTGTTTTTAAAATCACGCCTCCTAGGAAGCATCTTTCAGATGTGATCTCCAAACTGCGCTGTTCTCTTTCCTCTGCACTTCCCTGACGACAGGTACGCACTTGGCCTTGAGCCTGCAGACATTTCTGTGGGACGTGCCAGAGGCATTGTGTCCAGGCTGTGGCCTTGGAGGGTCCGACTTCTTCATACTGCCTTCCCTCCGCCTGTGGTCGTCTTATAAGTCCCACCTGGTCCCACCCGACTCGGGCCACAGGGAAGAGATAAACTCCGAGTGGTGTCCGTGGTCATGAGGTTGAAGAGGAGATGTAATTTGCTGAAACGCTTTGGACCCTCTGCCGTCACAGTTGCTACTGACACCCCCCGCCCCCTTCGTCCTAGATTAAAATACCTTCCCCACCCAGCTGACGGCGTGTTTTAATTTCGTTCATGTGTCCCCTCAGACCCTGCGCTGCTCTAAGGCTTTGGACCTGTGGATCCTGTTACGTGCGTGGCGTTAGCCATTTCCGAGAACGAGGTGCCCAGAGAAGTCTTTTTGTTTTCCTTTTAGGGTCTATTTAAAGGAGGTTGGGAAGAGGCTTGTAGGGTCACCCTCACAGAGATTTCATTGTGGTTATTAAAGACGTTTGAATGCCAGTTTTTTATTTAGTCACTGACAATGGAGTTTTAGCCATTTCCTAATGAGAATAGAAGTCTTTGAAAACACTGTCCCATTTGAGTCTAATTAATTACAGGATGACATAACCATTGTTAACGAATAACTCACTTTTAGTTTGGTTTAAAGTCTAGTGCTCTTCTTTGCCTTCTGAAATAATCGCAGTTGTGATCGGAAGTGCATTAAACAGTAGAAAGTGGGCTGGCTGTGGGGAAAACTGGGAGCCGCATCCCTGCCGTGATTCACGTCCTGTGCCACAGAAGAGTCCGGTGAGGGGGTGGGTGTTGCGTGTACGCTGTGTGCATCTCTGTACGCGTGTGTGTGGGTCTCAGGGACAGCACTGTCCCAACTGACCAAGAGACACACAAGCAGAGAATTTGTCTTTGAGCTGCAAGACCAGCGAGGGGCTGGCGGGAGGCGCCCGCGTTTTGTGTGCCTCTGCGGGTTTCCCACCGACCCCGTGATTCCACGAAGCTGCTTTCCCTCCCCTGCCTGCCCCTGCACCTCATCTCCTCCCTTCTGCTCTGCCCGCCCACCCCGCTCAGGCCCACACCCACGCCCACCTGAGCACCTCCTGGCTTTGATTCCAAGCCATCGGGCTTTACAACTGCAATTCCCTTCCGAAACCTTTGGGGCTCGTTACACTTGTTTAATTATATCGCACATTTACATTAATGTTCAGCTCATTCCCACCCGCTAACGTACCTGATGTCATGTGCTGGCTGGGACACATTCCAGGCCTGGCTCGCCCTGGGTGACCGTCAGCAGGAGGGGACCAGCAGCCAGGAGAGCGCCGCCCTCCAGGGGCTCTGGGGTTCGGCTGTGTTGTTGGAAGGACCCGGGCACAACCGGGGGAGTCAGGGCGGGCCTCACCCGGGGGGGCGCCCCGAGTTCTCTCTCCAGGGATTCCCAGTCCAGCAGAGAATTTTGAAAAGTCTGCCACATTTTGAAAAGATGTGAGTTCCTATAAAATGTTTTCTGCAAAGTTTCTCTTTTTTAAAGTAAACTATTTTGTTCTTCTAGGCTACATTGGAAGTTATTTGAAATACTATTTATAAAAATAGTTTTAGTGCTCTGCTTGGATATTATACAAAAACAACTTAATACATAAGCAATTGTGTGGATTAAAGCCCTAAAATAAATGTCTAATTTTGTTTCAAATTTTTAATATATTTTTTCCCCCAAATCAAGGCAGTTAGACAGACTTTTCCCATGGACCATGGGAAGAATGGTTTCCGATCCACAAGGAGTCTTTTGACTATGTTTACATTTTAATAGCAATCAAAAGCATTTGTTTATTGTGATTTTTTTGCTTGTCTCTTGGTTGGAAGGACAGAAAATTAACACATTTAAGTCTGCAATGAATAGAAGGTGTACAGAATCCGAAATGTTTTGTTTGCCTCTAGACAGTGGCAAGGCTGAGAGAATCCCTTTGACATGTACTGGCTGACATCCCGGCATCTGTACTCAGTCCAGGCGGTGGCACTGTGTCCCTGTGCGCCAGACCAGTGCCATCATCCCGTCATTTAGGGGGTGAGGTTGGTCCCTGGTTGGGCTGAAAATAATCAACTATAAACACAGTGGGCAGAGTGAGCAAGGGGTCTCCGTTGTGTTAGGTTCCTCAGACATGGAACACTTTTCCCTTGTCGAACCTGTAACATAACTGGAGCCACGGCCAATAAAATACTTAAAATTCAGTGACAGAAGTATGATCAGAGGGTTCGAACAAGAAATACCATTAGAGAAAGCTTTGTTATTTTTAATATTTAAAGAAAATTCAGACCTTTCTCAAATTCCCAATACAATATCCATACACCTCCCATCAAGTGCATTTCACAACCCGCACTTGAAAGGCATAAACAACCGTCTGGTTGGCTAACAGTCGACCCAGACTCCAGGTGTGAGGGGTGGTGAGAGAACCGGCGTTCTCAGCGCCACACTCCTCACACCTTCTTCTAGCTGCTCGGTAATGTAAATATGATTATCGTAGGTTTTGGGTAGGAAACGGATGCTCAGAAAGATTCGTATCTGTAAATCTAAGAGCTGGTGGTGATCAGAAATGGGGTCCGCATCAGTTCTGTCTGAACCTTGAGTTCGTGCCCACAGCCTGACAAGCCTTTTGGGGTCTCCAGTAGCCCCCCTTCCTTATGTCCGTCCTTGTGGTTTCCGAAAGCTGGGGCGTCACACATACCCTCAACGAAATCCTTACATCCCTGCTTTGGAGCTTTCAATTTTAACAGTTGGTGAGACTAGACTGCTTTTGCGGATGATATTCTGGGATGGGGGCTCGTCACTTTAGGTCACAGACGTCAGCGACACCCAGGCACGGCTGTCGGCCAAGTTCCAGACCTTGGTGCCTTGTCCTTCCTGGCAACTCACGCCAACGCTGGGCCTGTCTCGTACCTGCGCGTGGTTTTCATGTCTCCTCTGAGCCTGGCTTCTGGCTGCTCTGCAGAACCATGTCCCGTTGGCCTGCTTCTGGCTCACACACGCACGTGCAGAAAACAGGGCTGGAGAAGTGCCAGGCTTGTCGAGTGCTCACTGCCAGGAGTGGGAGAGTGACGGGTGTGGGACATCCTGGGGACCCGGGGGGGGGTCCACCGGCCAGCAGAACACATCTGTTCTGATCGGGCTGGCAGATCCGAGACCCATTGTCCACCAGCCCGGAGCTCTCGACTGCGTCTCAGAGAAACGCACCCAGGTGCAGTGACGTCATCCCGGCCGACCCTTCTCCCAGCCAAGTCTGCAGCAGACTGGGGGGGGGCAGCAGGACTGGGGGTAACGGATGTGACTCCGTTCATAGACAGAGCCCGGGGGCCATGGCCACCAGGCCAGGAGCTCAGGGGACGGTGACTTTCCCACGAACAAGCACCCCTTTTCTTTTTCTTTTTTTCAGAGAATTGTCAAGGGAACTGGAGCTATAATTCAAGTAAAGTCTTTGAGAAGTCATTCTTTAACTATAATTATTAAATGTTTCTTTGCTTTTTAAATATTCTGATATTTGTTACAAACTGTATTTTTAAGAGATTATTTTAAAAGTTTTCATTTATACTTTCACCCCATCAAAGTACTGGATAATGGAAAAAGTTCCTGTGAGCTGATGAAAGCAGCACTATTCACCACACAGTCAAGGTCATGAAGCCTCTAAATGTGGACCATTTAGAATCAGAATAACAAACACCAGCCCCCCAGTACCTGTGCTCATTCATTAAAAATGTGCTTCAGGCTAGATCTTGGTTTGAGATAATTGCCACTTCCTAAATTAAGTAGAAAATTTCAATGCCTCTGGCCACTTTCAGGTTTTATCAGCATGAGACATGAATTAAAAAAAATCTGTGTTTGAGAGGCACCAAGTAGGGTCTTGTGAATAGAAAAAAACATTAAAACAAATGTTTTTGTTAAAATATACTGGTTTTAGCCAATTTTAAAAAGCCTAAGGAAGAACAATTAAAGTACCTTAAATACCAATATTGTTATGTCATAATAATATTTAAGGTTATAATAAAAATTGAGAAGAATGTTAAAAAATTTTCTTGACAAGTTTGTCTTAAACTATTCTAGAAAAAACCCCACCCTGTCCTGGCTTTATTAGTGTAGACGGAGCTCTTCCACGTGGGTGGAAGTTAGAAGGTGTTTCCAGCATAACAGTCGCTGGTGTCTTAGAGAATAAATGGGGGGTTCTACTGTCTGGGTAGGAGCAGTTGTAGTCAACAAGGAAACAGGCCTAATCCACTGTCCACCTTGGAGTTAAGCAAATGCCTGCCATTTTGTCCAAGTGGTGCCAGGTCCTTCGTCACTGGGTCTCTGAGATAGTTTCACCCCGTGAGGACTCGTAGGAGGCACAGTCAACGTTCTCTCCTGGAGTCTCGAAGCTGGCACCCCAGACGCGGGGCTGAGCGCCCCACAGGAGCACCGCTGCCTGGGGAGGGATGGCCCCTCGGGTTTGTACAGAGAGAGAATGAGGGGAGACATCACATTGCTGCACAGACATGGTGACAGTGTGACACCCTGAAACACAAGACTGGGGGCAGGGCGGGCTGGTAGGATTTAGAAGTGTCTCGGAGGAGCAAACACAGACTGATTTGCGCCTCCTGACCCGTCACCCGCCGTCCCTGTGCTCGCTGTTTATTCTTTCTTCCCCCGAGACAAAGCAGGGAGACGCAGCAGGCAGACCCTGTGAGGACGACCCCGTGAGGACGATGGCACGTTTTGTCCCTGGCAGTTTCCTGGTGGGACACCTTCCCCCGTAACGCAGCTCCTGCGGGGCCGGTGGCCTTCGACAGCGATTCACGGGGCTCATGGGGCTCCGTCCCTCGGTCTGTGGGCGAGTGGGCGTCATGAAGCCTTGTGGATGTGATCTGACAAGTTCTTGTTCCCTCTGAAAGACCAGAACTCTGACCAAATCCGTGCTGAGAGACGGTAGTCAGGAAGTGCAGAAATCAGGCACTCGTGGTGTTTTGGGGTGGTGTGACCTCGATCGATGGCTTTGCGGGGAGTGGGAGCCGAATCTCTGTGGCTCCGTCTGCTTCGCAAACACTGAGTGTCCCTCCTCCTGTGACGTCAGCCACTGCGGCTCCTCTCGAGTGTGTCCCTGGCACGCTTCCGGCCCATGCGCAAGCTCGGGGTCTGTGTGCCTGGGGCTGGGGCGTAAGCACAGCGCCTTGAAGTGGCAGGTGCCATGTGGGCGCTGGGTGATTAACAGAACAATCTGAACATGCTGCTTAGTAACCTTGAAAGCGTCCTTCGCTTTTCTTGAAAATCGAATCTCCCTGTACCAGCAGGAATGGCTCACGTCTGCTTTAAAAATGCACCACAAATTATACACCTAAAGCCCCAGCCCTTTGTCTTCTTCGCTAATTGATTTTCAATACTTTTGCTTTTACATGCACCGCACTTTTAGAGCATCTTCCATTTCCTTTGTTTGCTAAGACGTTTGTGTGGCTAAAAAAACATTGTCAGTTAATTCCACACAGATTGCACTCGACCCTGAACGTGCATCCTGAACGTGAGTTGATGCGGGGCCTGGGCGCTCGGTGGCCGCTGGGCTGAGCTGTGGGTCTGACGGGGGTCAGTGAGTCCAGCACCCGCCCGCCACCCAGGAGTGCTGTCCCTCTGCCCGGGTTTGTCGTCCGCCAGAGTTCTCGAACTCCGGTTCTTTGAGAATGTTTCAGAAAGATAGTCGTTTAAATACAGGTACTTATTTAAAGCCCACCCTGAGGGCGTTTGTGTGGTTACCTTCTCTGCACGTATAAAAATCACCGCACATAAAAGTAACAAATGCCTCCTAAGAAACTGGTGTTAAAATGTAGTTATCAGAAGCGTTTGCTTTAGAAGAGGAAACATCTTTTCTGGCGTGTATATGACAGGCACACTACATTCGCTATGTTAACAAAATAGCCCGTTCGAAAGTCATGCCAAACTAAGGTAACCAAAACCTAAGTTTTATCTGAGGAAGAAAAAGCCATTGGTTTTCTGAGAACCCACTGGAAATAATGAAATAAAAAGAGACCCTGGCTCCCCGCTGCCCAGGGTCACGTTTGCAGAGCCCACGGCTGCCAGGGGAAACGCCGCTGACCAGAGACTTGGTGCTGAGCCTCTCGATTTCCTCCTTAGAAGACAAGGGTTTCCTGACTCACCGCCAGAGCCACACAAACTGCCGAAGCCCAAAGCCTGGGTACGGTCTTCACTGACGCGACGATGGGAGTAATTACATTGTTAAGAGTGTCACCTTGTTTTATTTAAACCCTTTGACACTGCAGATGCGCTGACATTAGTAACAAAGAACATGAACATTTGTATCGGCACCGTCTCTTAAAACTTTCCAGTGCGACATCGTCACCCTGCCATTGTGTGTGACTTCTCCGTAGAAAGGCTGGGCTTGTTCAGACAGCGCGGGCCGTTCAGGACGGTTTGTGAGCAGGATGAGCAACGTGGACCTAGGAGACCGGACAGAAGTGTCTCTGCACAAAATCTCCCCTCCGTTCCTCGCTTCTATTTCAAATCTAAAAAAGGAAATGGAAAATGGAATGAAGGTTACAAATCATCCCTTTTAACTGAATGCATCTCTTGGTCTTTCATGCTTTGGAACGTGAACCTGCAGACCGGTGAGCCACACAGCGTGAGGAGGGACCTTCTCTGGACGTCTTGCTTCTTTTTTCTGGTCCAAAGTCCTGTTTCCCATTTGAAGTTAAATGATTATGAAGAACTAGGAAAAACGTAAGTATATAAAAATTATTAAAGTCTAAGTGGCATTTGGGGAAAAGGCAGCACTAGTTTGGAAGAGCGACTGGCCCCGAGGCGGCCTTGGGGGCCGGGAGCAGCCTGCGGTCGGGGTCCTGCAGGGCCGGTCGGACCGGCCTTCCCAGTCGGTCCCGGGGCGGTCCATTCCTGTGCTCCGACTCACCGCGAGCTGCCGGGCTGTCCGCTTGTCCACGGCGGAGCTCACGGAGCACAGCCTCCCCCTGGAGCCCTGCCTCGGGGCCTCCCATCCCCCACCGGGGGTGCGGCGCAGGTGGGGGTGCGTGTCTGAGCTGCGAAGGTCAGGGCCCTGCGGTCAGGACGGGAAGTGGGCAGGAGGATCCGGAGCCACTGCTCTCTGGTGGGGGGTTCCCTCCCTGGTGCGCCCCCCTCGGGCTCTGAGAGGTTGTTTTTTTCTCTGTTTCGCAGATCCCTCCCCCCATTATATTTTCCAAGTGCCAATTTCCCGGCCAGCATACACCGCGGTTTGGGATTCCAGAACATGTCCCACGACACGGGGGATTAAAGAGTCTTCACCACGTGTCAAGCAGGGCAGGGGACATGGGCGGGTTATTCTGGTTCCCAAAGTCGCTCATTTTAATGTTTGGATTTGCTGTGAAGGTCAGAGAAATGGACAAGCCGCGAGGCCCTGGGCCCTGACCCCGCACTGTGGGTTTCCATGTTCACAGTCAACGCCGCCGGCACACGGTGGACGGTGCGCTTTGGACAGGCGATGTGGAGGACACTGCGGCGTGAGCTCGGCCGGCGTGAGTGGGTGAGGAGGGTGAGGAGAAAGTGGGCCCGTGGTGCGCCGAGCGCCCCGGCGTTGGGAGTCCCCCTCCCTGGGCGGGCTGCACACCGGCTCCCCGGCCGGGGCTGAGTGCGCTGGTCAGGGTGGGTTTCACCGAGGTTTCTGAAGGTTTACTGACCCCCCTCGGCCCCCTACTTTGCCCAGCACCAACTAGTCTAGGATATTTTGTGTACAAAGCTCTTAGGCACCTTCAAACTTAGCTTTCATATTTTTTCTAATTTTTCAGTGGCAGCAATGGCCTGCTATACTTTCTATACCAAAATGAAAATATGTATTTTTAATTGCTCAAATTTAAGATTTTTTTCAACTCCTTTCTCACAACTGAGGTGTGAATTGTATCTCCTCCCAATTTGGAAAATAGGTAGTTCTAATCCTTCCCATTGCAATCGTGACAAGAAATAAAGCTGAGGTAGGACATACAATTACCGCTTCGAATTTAAGGCGATAATCCAGGAGGAGAAGAGAAAACCTCTCGCACCAGCACAGCGAGAACAGGTGGGATTCTCAGTTTGGATTCGGTTGAACAAATTGCCTTCCAGACAGTATCCCTTTATCTCCTAGTGCTGCTGATGGTCACAAAGGATGCAGAAAACTCAGTGCGACTCCTACTTCTTTTCTGTCAAAGAGATGGCGTCCTTTCGGAACAGAAGCAGCCGCAGCAGCAGCAGTGGCTGGGCCACAGCCCACACCTGTCTGCAGGGGCTGGTCGTGGGCTCCGGTCGGTCGGCGAGGTCAGAGTGTGGGGCCCGCACTGAGCCCGGCTGAGGTCAGAGAGGCCTCGCTCATAACGCCAAGGGCTCTTCCACTTCAGGGCAGACCTGCAGACGGTGGGTTGCCACGCCGCTGGCCTCTGCAGAGCGGTCACAGCTGTCGTTTGGACGTGTTCCTGGCACCAACAAGGCCTGATTTCTGGGCAGTAAGGACTGATTCAGAAAGATGCCACCCAGCACGCTGCTGGCAGAGGATCGATTGGGGCCATTTAAAGGACGTTTATTGAGGCCCAACATCCTGAGGCCCAGCACGTTACATTGGGCACATACATCGTAATTTGCTGAAAATAGGTTTTTGTTCTTTATAACCATAGTAACGAGCATTCTTGAAAGAGCTGTGAAATTCGACAAAGCCAGACATGCAGAATCGGCAGCGACTTTCTACAGACGAAGATCTGAGAACGAAGCAGTTGCCTGCCTGCCAGGTGAGGAGACCTTGGAGGGGAGACATTGGAGGGTGAGTGGTGGGGGCAGGTCGGGGTGACCCTGACCCCAGCGTCCCCGTGGCGTTTCCATGAGCCTTAAATGCCGCAGGACGATGCAAGCAGCAAACAGGTGAGACTCACGTGACTGTGCGCCCTGGTCACACTACAGACGCTGAAAACTGTTCGCTTTCCTCCGCTTTCGTCATCCAGGGGTTTTACAGAAACGAGTGACGTTCTGGTGAACGATGATTTTCTGTGCAATCAATTTCACAACGAATAGAGCAGGTTTTAAGTGAAAGATGATTTATCATCACACCATTGTTTAAGTGTTTGGACTTTGGAAGAAGAAGTGCAAAGTGAATAACACATTAGGAAATAATGAAAAAATAGGAAAAAAACCCGAACAACCTAAGATGGTCCCAGAGAAATTCCGGAGAAGCACAGGCTGTACTGTCCTGTCACACACGATTGAAACGTCACAGCTCATCGCTCTGATGTCAGGAGTGCTGCTTTCCGGAACAGGGGAGACTCGTTGTTCCAGGCCCGACAGCAACACGGCCCCACCTGTGCATCGGGAGGGGGACTCCCCCCTCTCGAACTCACAGGATTACCCGTTCCCCTGAACTCAAAACAAAACGAAACAAAATGGAAGCTGACAACAGCTCCGTGGAGATCGTTTGGGGGGATCTTTGGGTGGTAGGCGCTGTTTAAAACAGCGGCCACACCGAGCCTCCCAGTGCTGCTGCCTAAGAAACGACTGGTCCCTACCGGACAGCGCCGTGGGGACTTCCCGAGCCTTGTGCTTCTGTCAGGTGTGCCATTGTCCCTGCTGACTGCCACCGAAGGTCAATGTCATCACCGCAGGGCGCCAAACGGCGGTAGAAAGAGGTGTCCTGGTGATGGTGAAGTGGGAGCAACCCCTGCACCCCGAGGGTCCTGCACACAGTGTCTGTGGGTGATGATGGGACACGTCACTGTCACGGGGCAAATGACATTGCTTCTGTGAAGGGCCTGCTGTCTGCACACCTCCCACATGGCAGCCAGGCCCCATGGATGTGTCTGGGGAACCCGGTGCCGTACTGGCAAGTCGCCGAGCGGCAGACGCTCAGGCAGGGCTTTGTTTTGCTTTGGAGATTTAGTTGAGCTTCCGGGGGTTTTATTTGTTCAGACCTAAGCTTCCTGCGTGCACAGGAGTTGGAGACGCAGAATCACAGGAAGTACAATGTAGGCCATGCCGACCAGCAGTGATCTCTCCAGCCCCTTTCTGTCCCTGTGTCATTCACGTTTTCTGTGCTGGTCTGGCGTCCAGCAGGTGCCACGTTCCAGGAAGTCAGGAGGGACTGTGAGCCAGCTGGACGCGTGCTGGACTCTGGCTGCCCTTTCAAAGAAGAGGGAGTGAGTCACGATGAGCCCTCCATCAGGGCTTTCATGCTCTCCAACGAGGCACTGAGCAAAGATAACACTTTCAAAAACAAAACAAAAATGCCAGGAGGAACTCTCTTTGCTAAGAGAACCCTCCTTTCCTTAGTGCGGCGGTTAAGAAGGACATTTCTTTACTGAGCAAACCCTGCAAGAGCAGAGGCTGAAATCGACCCGTCTCCCCGGGATCGGGAGCCAAAATCCCAGGCAGGAAAGACTTCTCCGATTTCCGTTCACAGAAGTCGTGTCCCATGAAAGACGCACACAGGTGAAGCTGGGACAGTGGCGGGCACAGAGGGTCCCTCGGGTGGCTCTGGAGAAGGTGGCTGGACCCTGTTTGGGTCCCTCGGAAGTCTGCCTTCAGAAGGCGCCGGAAGGACTGCACACAGGGTCACACAGTGTCTGGAATGCCTCCCGCTGTCCTTTGGAGGAGCTGCTGCTGCGGCCCCTCGGCTGCAGTGCTGGTGGGAACGGTTCCTGTTATCTCCACACTGGTGCTTGGCAGCCTGCCTTGTTGAAAATGACCTCTTTCAATTACTGTATTTTTGGAGCAGAATATAGAGTATTTAATAAGCTGGCATTGTGTTTAGAATTTAAATAGAAACGACACTAGAATTGCAGTTACAACAAGATACTTCTTGCCTGGAAACAGATGGAGTCAAATGGCCTTGACCTCCGGCAATGCACCCTGACCCCGGCCCATCTGCTCTGGCCCAAGGCGGAGGGCGCCGTACTCTGGTCTGGGGGAGCACGAGGCGTCCCCTGCATGCGACTCGGTGCTCCCGGTGCTGACGTGAGGATGCGGTGAAAAGCCGCCCGGGCCCACCCAAAGCTGTAGTTTCTGACACACTCGTATTTTCCTAGACAGAGCGCCTTCTGATCAAAGTTGGTCACTCTGTTTACTTCTTCTACTCTGCAATTCGGCTACAGCGCAGTTCCCTGGGGTCTGTCTCTCGAGCTCCCAGCTGAGCTCAAGTCAGGGCCCCGACTGGTCGACACCCCACCACCGGTCTGACAGGGGCGCCCCGAGGTGCCGCCCAGCGCCCACGGTGGGGTGTGTCCAGGCTGCCGGGTGCGTGTGTCCGGTGGCAGCAGTGTTTGCATTGTTTACTTAAGAAATCATCTAAACCTCAAAGGTTTGATAGGTGCTCCCTATGTATCCAACGCTGATGATTGTCTTTCTTGGACCAAAGATGAAACTGAAACTGGGCTAAAATGAGTCCATGCCTGCCACTGCGGGAGCCTGGTGTGGCGGGGGTCAGAGAAACAAAACAGACTTCCCCCCTCCTACCTGGGTGTCAGCTCAGACCTCTGTGAGTGCCGGAGACCGCCAGGCCCCCCGCGCCCGGCCTCGAGCATGGATGACAGAAACCTCTGCGTGGGGGAAAGGTCATGCCACGCACCAATTCGTGTGTATCGTCCCCGTCGATACCCGAGGGAACACGGACTTGCCCGCGACCCAGAGTGGGTCATGCTGTGGATGGTCCTCTGTTCCGCTGACTGCGGACTGTGACCCCGACACCGGGAAGATCACGCTGTGCGTGGGGACGACGCCAGCGGGCTGACGGCAGACGGGGCAGGTCCGCACTGTTTGTGAGACACGGAGACACTGTCACTGCAGACGCTGAGCGGCGAACTCTGCGGCGCTGCTCCCAGAGGAAGGGTGGGCGAGGTTCCGCCGAGCTTCCGCTCACAGCGTGGTCACCACCAGACCAGTGCGTCCCCTTGTGCGTGTGACTTCCCATCTGAGGACACCTCGTTGGATGTATATTAGAGATTCTTTGACCCTGACCTCCCCACGACAGCGCTGCCGCTCATACTCTCATGGAGCTTCCCCAGTGCCCGTTCGGTCCAGCCTCCCTGTGTGGAGGAGCTCGGGCCCTTCGGCCGGATCCCCGGGGCCCCCGGAATCAGAAAACTCACCGACAAAACCCTCGGTGGTGTGAGAGGCGTGGCTCTGCACGCCACGCAAGGACGCGCGTCTGTGGTAGCAGAGAGCAGACAGCTGGGCAGGGCGCCCTGCCTTTGACCTCAGCTGGCAGGTGTGTGCCAGGCGGCCAGGCCATGCGCTGCTCCGTCCTGTCCGCGGCGGGTCAGGAAGCGCCTTGGTTTGGGCCCATGGGTGTGTTCGGTGAGTGGGTGGGTGGGTGTCCGGAATTCGTGAACGACAAGGGCGGGCTGCCCACGGCACACGAGAGAGCTGCCGAGCTGCCCCGTGAGGGTGGAGCCTGCCCCTCGCGCACAGTGTCCAGGGCGGCCGCTTGTCCGGGAAGTGGGAGCGCTGGCGGCAAAGGCCCTCTCCTCGCCACACGGTGGCAGGTAACTCCCGCCGGCTCAGTTCCAAGCAGACTGTCCCCTAGGCAGTGGGAGAAAAATGGCTTTAACAGAACCTACTTCTGGGTTACGACGCGAGGATCTCAGTTTTATTGGGGTGAATGTGCATCTGAGTCAATGCAAAGAAAATGGGGCACGGGAAGTGTGTTCAAATGAAGTGAAAACTGCCAGGACCATGGGTCCTTATTTGGAACGAGGAGTGACTGACTACAGACTCAGGACAGACGAGGGACCCCGTCCTCCCTGCTCCAACTTCACTTGGGAACAACTTTTGCTTCCACGGGACCCGGAAGCTCAGTGTTCGTCTCAGCAGGAGACGCGGCGTCAAGGTGGGTCCGTGCCCAGTGGGGGCCTCTGTCTGTCCTGGGGGCGCAGTCCTCCGGACGCCAGGCTTGTCCCCAGTCTGCCCCCTCCCGGGTCTCAGCCAGACCCGGAGGGTTTCTCAGACTGAGGCCCGAATGCTCCTGCGTGGTCCTGTGTGCGAGCTGCCTGCTCGCACAGCCCTTGCAGCCTTTAAATGCTCAGAGTCAAAGGTTTAGGACCAAGGAGCAGAGACCCACGGACTGAGAATCGGAGCTCCCTCCTTGTCACCTCTTCTCCCCCCGTCCTGTCCGTCTAGGGGCTTGTCATAAAAATGCGGTCCAAGGCGGACACACTTGCTGAATCAGGGCACACTGCCCACGTGGCGAGCGGACATCCCGGGAGGAGCAGAACTCAGGGTCAAGAGCAACATGGACTCCCCTTGGCAGGCTCCGTGAACGTTCACTCTGAACGGTTTTCTCTCCTGGGGCCTCTGAAATTTCAGTGGCAGCACCAGAAACTACAGAGCGATTTTATTCAGCTGCAGGAGAGTTGGTTGAAAATAGACTGGCCGATTTGACCAGCTGATTACAAAGACAGATTGCTCGGTATGAAAAATCGCTCAGAAATGAATATTTCTGATTGGTGGCTTCCAATTATTTGTAATTTTGGGCACTATGGAGATGCGCTTGCAATTTTTCTGCACCTGCAAGTATTTTCATCCTTTTATTGAAAGTCGGGGTGAAGGCAGGAGTGATTTTTTTTTTTGCATGAACTCTGGGAGGGTTTAAAAAATGTGTCCATGTTTCTGGCCGTGTTGGTGCAATTTCTTCTCTAAACTTATCACCGATGTGCAGCAAGTTGCATAGACTTCTTTCTATTACCTCGGCCTTGAAAGCAGAAACTGTTTGAAATTGTAGCAAGTTAATGACATAGGAGAGTGAAAATTATGCCTAAAATGTTGCTGGAAAAACCTGAAATTAGGGTTAAAAACACATGTGCAATAGGAAAAGAGAAAAACATGACTGAAATAAATGAGGAAGATACCATCGACAGGCCATGAATTATTTTTCGACAGTTTTAATTCTTTCTTTTTTATTAAGACACATTTTATTTGTTTTTCTCCTTTGATTCCTATGTATAAATATTCCATTACCATTTTTCATTGCCGTTCAAGTCCAGTTGTCTCCACTTTAAAGTATAAACATCTTATAAAGTGGAAAGTGTTGTCCAAATGGTTTTTAAGGGTTTGAAACTTGGCTTTAGACAAATCACCTGGAGCTAGAAGTAGAATTAAAAATTCACACACACAAGTAAAATAAGCAGTATGGTGAAAAGAGAACTGAGTTTGGGTGGTGAACACACGGTACGATATACAGATGATGAGTATAGAACTGTACGCCTGAAACCTATATAACTTCATTACCCAACGTCACCCCCATCCATTCAACACCCAAACGAAAATGAAAACGTAGAAGAAATAGAAATGCAAACAGCTCTATGTGCCCAGAGTAATCAGCGTCTGAAAATACTTTGTCCTTTCACCTTACTCACGTATGACCTCAGCCACTGCCTCCCTTTTGTCTCCTTTATAAATCACGTAGCAGTTAGTATGCGTGATGCCTAAGTGTCCCCAAATGACCTGAAATGGATTTTCTGTTTCTGAAGGAGTGACAAGATCTCCACCGACTGTGAAATGGAGAGGAGCGCAAGTTCAGCTCTCTGCACGAGACAGTGGGCTAACCTTTGACACAGGATTCAAAGTGGTAAAATAGATTGCATTGTGGCTTATCAGTGCAATTTTATCTCCATAGACAAAGTTACAAGTCCAAGAAAATGAATTATAGCCAATTTCCTTGGAAGCTTTGTTTTTGGATGCCGAACAGACGGAATAGCCCCCATTTCTTCTTCGGGTTTGTCAGCGGTGAGAGCAGCCCCTCGCCTGGACGGTCCTGCTTCCCGCCAGGCCTGGACCGGCGGCCTGCAGGGGCTCCTCCTGGGCAGCTCTGTCCTCAAGGGCCGCTGCCAACCCCAACGATGGTTTTTCTCTTTTCTTTTCCTTTCTAAGAAAGAAGGGGAAAAAAGAGCTGTTTAACTTTCGGGGAACTGAAGTGATTCCTTAACATGAAAGATGACATTAGGAAAAAGATAGTCTTAAAAGCTCAAATTGTGTTGAGAAATTTTTGACTCTTTAAGTGAAATTCAGTTTCTAAGAGACCCTCATTGAGACACGCATCCTCCCCAAAACCGTGTTTATCTGGAACGAACCAACTGTCATGTCAAATAGAAGAATTACGTACTTTGAAGTGTCTGGCCCGTCCCAGTGTGGCCACTCAGTGTCACTGACATGTGAGGGCAGCTCTGCTCCCGGGGTCCTGGGGCTTTAGCGCTCGAAGCTGGGGGCACGGAGAGACAGGTCCGTTCTGGAACAGATGAGTGTTAACAGGGACACGGAGGCGACTCACCGGCGGGTCTCCGAGCGGCTCCCGGGGACGTTAACCAGGTGCTTTCACGAGCCGCCGTGGGCCCAGCTCGTCCACTTGCCTCCGACCAGACTGTCTGCGGCCCTCTGGCCCTTGGGGTCCTCGTGTCCTGAGAAGCATCTTAAAGGTGGCCCGTCACTCTGACTTTCCCGAGGAACTGAACGGGAACGGTCTGACGCAGACGGCCTCTCTCTCACCAGGAAGGAATGGGGTGAACTAGAAGGATCTGGAAAATGAGAGGAGCTCCGGGCAGGTCTCAGGCCTCTGGGGCAGCGGCAGGAAGCTTCCTCTGGGAGGCGATGTCAGCTGGAGAAAGGGGATTCTTCATTAAAAAAGGAATCGTCCAAGTTAAATCGTTCCTCATTTAGAGTGTGTGGTGGTGCTGGATGTACGTGATGGGTAGGTGGGTAGGTGCAGACGACAGACGACAGCTAGGAAGACAGACACAGGTGGGTAGGTCGACACTGGGAGCTCTGTATTCCAGCTCCACAGTGTCCGAGCCCCACTCGGCCATTAAAAATCACAAAAGGAAGAGAGTTGAGTAATGATAGCATCTGCCCACATGAACGGCACGTCAGGGTTCCAGAACAGATACGTTAACTTGAGTCACTGCACATGGTGAACCAGGGTATTCGAGTCGGCCCCAAACTTCCTGTCTGTGCCCCTGCGTGCCATCACCAGCAAACACCCCGAGACTTCCGCTGCCCCGCAGTCATGCTGCCGGTCGCTGCCGTGTAAAAAGGGCATCTCCGGTGCCTGCCTTTGCCCACCGGCCCAGGCACCGCGGGGCTAGTGCGCTGCGTGCGGCACTCTCGGTTCTCAGGGGTGTTCCGGCGGCTTCCGTCTCCTGCCCATTAGAAGTGGGGCTTCTGTGAGCTCTCTGTCCACATCCCCCCCCCCCACTAGAAGGCCAAAGAGCGTGTTTCCGCTGACACGGCCCTTCCCCGTCAGTCCTCAACGTGGAACGGAACATGGGTGCAGCCACGGGAGCGAGGATCGGTCAGCATTTCTGCGAGATGTGCCCCCGTCCCCCAGTCTTCACTGTGGTCTGGTCCATGACTATTTTGAAACCAATTTTAAATGAACTTCTCGACCTAATGTGGCTAAATAGTTCAACCGAGATTTGATAAAAACAACTGTCTTTATTTCACATTAACGATTTCTACCTACACAGCATTTGCTGGAGCCGATAGGGTTTGCAGCGAGTGCACCTGGGTGCTGGTCAGCGGACGGCCGCCCGCCCTGCTCCGCGCCTCGGTTGGGGGCCTCCCCCTCCCGGGGGACGGGCGCGGTTGTGACCTGGACCGTGGGCTGGGGAAGGTGAATCTACTTTGACTTTCCTGAATTGTGTTCCTCTGCTGCACCCTCCTTTCCGACATGAGCTCTTTGCTGAGCTGCAGGCCGACATGACCCAACAGGGATGTTCTCAGTGAAGTGAAAGGTGGGTAAGTGCTACGGGGGCCGCGTGCGGAAAAATGAGAGGGACATCATGGCCACCTCAGTGAGAGCTTCCCCGCCAATGCAGATGCGGTGATGAGCAGCTGCGTGACCTTCCGTGTGCAGACGCGAGGCCTCCGGCAGCCTGCTCGTTGACAAGCCGTGGTGGTCTGCTCAGCTGGGCTGGCTGAGGTTGCTGCCTCTCGGCTTTGGAGCGAAGCAGTTGTATCTGGTGGGAGCCATCAGCGCCCTCCCACAACACCTGACCCTGCGGCCCTTGGGGAAGGAGGGCCTGTGCTTTGCCGTTGGGACCTTGCAGCTGTTTTCTGCCAGCGGGCCGAGGTGCCAGGTGAGGGGCCCAGGACAGGCTTTGTGCTGCGGGGCTGGGTGTCGGTCGGGGTGCGTGTTGGTGCGATGCTGGTCCGCCCTCCACGCTGGGAGCTCCACTTCACCCCTGCTGGTCTTCAGTCCCCGGGCTGGGGTCCCGTCCTCGTGGTCCCAGAAGAGAAGGTTGTGGGGGCTCAGCCACCTGCGTGTGACTCATCAGGCAGAGGGGACCAGGGGCACAGCAGCACCCTGCCCTCCTTCCTCAGCCGCCCCGGGGCCCCACACGTCTCCAGAGCCCTAGCCGGTCCCCAGAGTCTGCACGGTGAGACCCCCTCAGATCCCTGTGGCCACGCCAGTCCTCATGAACTCGCACTCCCTGGGTGCTCCCCACCACCCCCTCCTGTGCGGAGGTGTGGGGGGCCCGGGGGATAGGTCCTGGGGTCTGCAGGTCCAGGGACGAGCAGGCCTGGGGGTGGCCTGTGGTTCTGGAGAGCCTGCCTCACCCGATCTGGGAGAGGCCCAGTGTGAACGGGGCTCCCACTGCACACGGTGCCCCCACCCGGGGTGGGGTACGTTCTGGTAACAGGGCTCCTCCCAGGCGCAGACCTGGGCAGGAACCAGGGGAAGGTCCAGCTCGTCCCAGACGGCTCCCCCCTCTCTGCCCCAGGAGGTGTTTACTGGGGACACCGGTTCGGCCTGGGGGTGGGGAGGGGAGGCTCTCAGCAGCGGGGGGCCTGGAGCCTTGCCTGCACTGAGTCTCGCCCCACGGGTGTTCCTGCGCCGCGCTGGGCTCCAGCTGATGGACGCTCAGCTAGCGAGGGGGTGGCTCTGCCATCCTGCTTCATCCAGGTTCCCAGTCTGACTGCCCGTCAAACACGTCTCATGCGAAGGGTGTCACCTCTCATCTCATTTATCCACAGGCTTCCGCTGGCATGTCTCTCATGTCACTTCCAGACTGGGCAGAAGAGGCGTAAAGTGTTACAGGAAACCACGAATTTGAAGCAATAGGTTGGTGGCATGAAAAAACCAGTCATGGGGGTGAGTTCCCCAGAGAGGGGGCTTGCGTAGGCGTGGGTGAGTTTCTGGAAGGAGCCCACAGTCAGGTTGGGGACGCTGGCCTTGAGATGGAGGACAGGACTTGCGGGGGTCTGAGCTTCCAGCAAGCTGGGTCCTTTCTCGGGCCCTGGAAGACGGCTCTGCGGCCGGCTGCGTCCTGGGCGTACGGGCAGGCCCTGCGTGCTCCCACGCTGGCTGAGCGAAGCGGTGAGGATTCTTTTCCTGTTTTGTGGAAGGCACTGGAAGGTTTTCAATGAGAGGCTCTGGTTGGCAGGAGTAGCAAGTGTCAGAAATCCTGTAATTTAGACATAATGATTTCTAAGTTTTTAAGGCAAGATTACAGTACAGTAAGCATAAGTGCCCCTTAATCTCCTGTGTCAAGTGGAATTCTGCTCTGGGGGGGGTCGCCCTGTCTGCACAGCACTGGTGGTCCTGCAGAAGGGGGACAGAGGGCGGCGCCCCGCCCAGCGGGCCGTCCCCTCCACTCTCTCCTCCTCCCCGTCTTCCTCTTTCCCTTCTGTCTGCCTCCTCACCCTCTTCTTCTTTCTTCATTTCTAAGATGAACAACGATGTTCAAGATGAGGCCCTTCTGATCAGTGACCCGTTGGCTTTGACATTTTCTGTAACTCGAAAGCCCGTGCCTCGTTCTCTCCCTGAGAAACACCAGGTCGCGTGACCGTCTCTGTGAGCTGTTGCACAGGCCCAGCACCGAGAGACGGGGGCGGGGGACAGGCAGACACGGGGCGCGGGTGCTGGTGGTCCCGACGCCAACGGCTCTCAGGCATTTCCCGCCGTAGTTTTCATTCCCGTGTATTTTGGGCGCAGAATCTTCGTATCTGAAGCTGTGTCGTAAAGCTGGTCCGTTGCGTCTCCGCGTTTCTCCCCTTCACTCCAGGTGACCTTTCCAGTTCTGAAGCATAATAATGTCCTCTCTTTCCTGCTTTCTTCCTGGTGGCTTTTCATACACTCACAGTGTAGTGTTTGCTCTACTCTCGCTGAATTTTAATACATTCGACATCTCCTTGCAGATGCACACTCTCTGATCTTCCTCCACAGGCTGAAACAAATCTGTTGTCAAGAGTAGAAAACCTCTAACCCCCACAGCTCTCCTTTTTATCAGATGTTCCCAGAATGCTGGAATATGTTAAAACACATGTTGGAAACTGCAAAGACGGCCTATCTAAATCACACTGTTGGGCAGAAAGCCAGATGAAGGGTGAGCATGAGCGAGGCGGGGGGGCTGGCTCAGGACCGAGGCCCCAGCCTGCAGAGCCGGGCTGAGCGCCGGCTGCGGGAGCCTCTGAGTGCTGCCCACCGACTGATGCCCCCCTGTCCCTGCCAGCGCAGGGGCTAGTCTCAGCCTCGGGCAGCCTGCTGAGACTGGTGAGCCCGGTGGATCCTGGGGACCGGCTGCCCAAGGTGTGGACGACCTGGTACCGGTGTGTCTCCCGTCAGCGTAGAGGCTGCAGGATAAAAATGGTGTGTCCCAAGCTTGCAGCCACGGTTCCGGCTAAAACTGAGGCTCTGCCACTGAGACTCTCGTGCCCACTCGACTTCGGTGCCGAGTGAAGCAGAGAAGGAGCCAGGACGTAGCCCGTGAGACCCAGGTTGCTGGTTCCGAGTGTCGGTGAACCAGAGCCGGCAGTTCTGGTGGGGACCTGCTGACTGTGGGCACAGCCGCCCTGTTGCTGGGGCTCGGTCCTCTGAGAGTAACTGCGATACCAAATCCCCGGTGTAACCAGAGACCAGCCTCCTGGAAGTCGGGGCGCGTTGCCGGGGGGCCTCATTCCCGGGGTGGGGGCGGGTCCGGCTCTTGTCAGCAGCGTTGGTCTTGGCCTTCCTGAAATAGTTGAGACGTTGATTTACGTTGAAATTTCATGTCTTAGGTTTATTTTCTTTTACCACGTTTTACCGAGTGTCAGTGTCAAATGGATTTATTGATAGCATTACCTTGACCCGACCTCTAAATGCTGTTCTGTAATCGTGCCAAATGTCTATTGCTTTTGAAAATTACTTCATCATCAAAAACACATTAGTTTTTTAAAACATGATTTTAAAAATTCACCTCCATCTGATTTATTTATGTAATTGCAATAATGGAGAAAATAAAAAAGGGTAGCTTGTCACTATTTTATGCGATGTGGTAATTGCTGGGTTGGCCATAAAGTTTGTTTGTTTGTTCACAGGCTGGCTCTCATGTCTTCAACTTCATCTGAAGCAGCGTGCATTTAAAAAAACTACCAAAATGGGCGAACTTTTGTGTAACCATTTTAATGTTGAAGATGGAAGAAAATACACAACATTTTTGGCACAGTGTGCTTTACTATTTCAAGAAAGGTAAAAACACAGCTGAAATGCAAAACAAAAGGGTTTGTGCAGTGTGTGGAGAAGGCGCCGTGACGGATCCAAAGTGTCAGAGTGGTTTGTGAAAGTTCGTGCCGGAGACTTCTCTCCAGACAACAGTGCCCCGTGGTCAGGCGGACCAGCTGCAGTCGACAGTGACCCAATGGAGACATTAACTGAGGACGGTCAGGGCTTCACGATGTGGGGAATCACCCACACACTCAGAACGTCCAACTTGGTCGTTACTGGTGGAGATGGAAAATGTGTCTTATTTTACAGAAAAAACTGAACGGGCTTTTGGGCCAACCCAATATATTTAATGTCACCGTATAACGGGGCTTTTATATGCATTGGCTTAGTTGTTTTTGTGGCTGATTATAGACCCGTGAAATTGGGAGCACGTGTAAATATGTGCATTTTACAAAAGAAAACAATAATAAAGCTCCAGAAACTTCTGCCCAACACCTGGGCTCTCAGACTTGACTGAGATTCCTCACTGGGTGTTTTACTGCTTTAGCAGATGTTTCCAGGGTTTTATTAAGCAGCTTTCCTAGTTTCTCACAATTTTAAACTGCATCAAAAACATGTATGCATATATAACAAATATACACACACGATTTATTTTCTGAGTTTGCGTTTTAGGAACAGTTGATACTTTAAATATTCATTTTTATATTCAGCATTTAGATAATAACTTTTTAACCTGGAGTGAAAAGCGATTGTGCTTTGCAGTGGAGTATTGGAAATCAATGACGGTTTAATGTCGTATTTATGACCCTGTCAAAGCTGCCAGATCACAGGCGTCTCCAGTCGTGTGAAGAGGCCCCATGCCCACCAGATGCGTGGCAGGCTGGCTGAGCGAATGACAGGGGGCTCCTCCCCAGATCCGGGTTCGTTGGGGCTGAACCACAATGGAAGGGGCGCCTCTGCTCCTCCCCTGTTTAGGGAACGTGTGGTGGGCGGGACCTGAAGAAATCTAGGCTTAGGTGTGATTCGGGGATGGTTCCGTATGAGTGATGAATGACAGCAGTTGAACTGACTGGATGTGCCCCCCCCACCACATCAGGGAGGCTGATCTACTTTATTTAAAACCAGTTGATTGTAAATATTAATCACACCTAAATGTTACCTTTACAGCAAAATCGACATCACCATTTACCAAACAGCTGATACACACAGTCTGGTCAAAGTGTGAAATTAGCATTTCACTGGGAGGGTCGAGGAGGGTTTACAGAGAGGGCGGCAATTTGGAGCGCTCGCAGGAGGGTGGCAGGTGGACGGGGGCAGGGGGACGGGGTAGACGCCCCACCCTAAAGAAGCGGTGAGGATGGCACTGCGGAGACCCTGGGGTCTGCAGGCACTCCGGATGTTCCTAGAGCGGGCACTGAGGACTCAGCCCCACCGTCCAGGCCAGGCCAGCTGTCCCGTCCCCTGGATAAAGCAAAGGCAGAGTGACATGCGTAACTGAGTCGCGACACTTGGAAAGTTAAAGACACACTGGTAGTCATCTATTCTAAAATCTCCATTAGCGTAGAATCTCCAAATTATCCGCCTGCCATTGCGAGACCTGTCTTGCTCTTGCTCATTTCCAGCTTGGACCTCTGATTCTCGCATGGGGCTGACTCTGTGGGAGTGTCTGGAGTGTCTAGAGTGTTCCCCGCTGCCCAGAGCGACCACGTCAGAGTGCTCGCAGCAGAACAAGGCAGCCTGACCTCTCGGCTCCCACCCACGTCCCGGCTCTTCTTAGCGGTGTGACCGTGGTGCAGTTTATAACTTCCTGTGTGTGTCTCCGGTCGCGTCCTGGGTCCGCGATACCAGTGGCGATCCGGGCAAAGTGCCAGCATCTCACCTCACCTCCATAGCCATCCCTCCCGCCATCGTTGTCATAACACCACAACACCGTGACAGCAGTAACAGTGAAAATCCGAGAGTCACGCCGTAGCCACAGTACTTTGGTGTAAAATGACATGGGGGAGGGGGTGGCGGAAGGGTCAGGGCTGGTCCCTCCTTCACAGGAAAGAACCTTCTGACGATTTCCTCTCCTACCCTGCACATTTTCAGCTCACACACTGCTCCTCACACAGCAGTTCACACCTTTAGGATCACAGCTGGGCCTCGGGCTGCTCCAAACTTGCCAGCACCCTTCCCGAAACGTGGCCCAGAAACTGGGGCTTCCCCAAGCACGGCTGTATCAGACTGCAGTGTTCCGAACTATTTATTTCCTTGAGGATACTCCTTATTACCATGTATGCACCTCAGGTTTGCTTCGGCTTTTTTTATGTAAATTCCTAGCTCCTTGGAATTTATAATCCACTACAACTCAGGTCTTGCCGCGTGGTCCACGGTGGGGCCAAGTTCCCCACTGCTGTTTATCGGCTGTTGGTCAGCATTCGGTGAGTCTGGACCGAGGGCCGGCGTTTGCTTATCCACACGAATTCCTCCGCATTCACGGGTACACCTGGGGAATGTGGGTTCTGCTCCAGACCACCGCAACGAAGAGAGGCGTAACCTTTTTGCTGGTGGGCAGTCTGGCCTTCAACAGGCAGAAAGCTCGCCTGTGGGTACAGTGGGGTGCACTAGGAGACGGCGTGTCCGGTTACTCACCCAATAAAGCACGTAGTACAGGTGCTGCGTGTCCTCTCCACCCCGTCTGGTTCTGTGAACTTCTTAGTCTTACTCCACTTGGTGGCAGTCACAGTTTGATAAACAAAAGGTCTACCTCCGAATCTGAGGCATTTAGAAACGTTTCCCTGAGTCCAGGATCAAGGTTAGGTCCCTGCAGCACCGTTCCGACACCCCCTCTGATCTGGTGTGTTCACACCCTGCGGTGCGGTGTCAGAACAGCTCCTGGTTCACCAAGTCCCGCTGTAACTCCCTTCTCTCTCAAACGACGGAATGTGCTGAGCTGCTTCCCGGGCCTTTCCAGGTTTACAGGGATGCCTGTGCTCGCCCTTCTTTCTGGCCACCTCTGGCCCCCTTTCCAGCCCGAGGTGCGGAGAGACGGAGGGAATGATGGACTCGTGCACAGCGGGTCCCGAGTGGGAGTGACATTGGCTCTCTAGAGACCACGACTGTAACACGCGGGCGTGTCCCTTTGTGTCCTCTCCCTGTCGCTGCCACTCTGCCCAGAGCAGCAGCCGTTTTTGGGAAGGGCAGAGCGTCAGGGGACCAGCTACGGCAGCCAGCCTGCAGTGCCTGCGGTCCGGGCCCTGTGAGGGGGGAAAGGACCGCCCTGCGTGTGCTCCTTCACGGACGTCTGGGTCGTCCCACACGGCAGGGAGGCCAGCCACACGAGCACGGCCCCGGCCCCTCCTGTGACTCCCTCACGGAAAGTGTCCAGCCCACGCTTCACGAGATTTAATAATGAAAAGATCACTCGGGCCACATGCGTGGCCAGTGCAGAGCTGGCAAGAACATTCATCTTTGTTTGGCTGACATGTTTTCCTGCTCAGGCTTTATGAAAGCCCATCGTTCTTTCCCAGAAGTGCTTTTTAAATCTTTGCTCCTGAATTTTCAGACTTAAATCTTTAGATCCCTTCCCAGCGTGCGGGTCTGTCGTTCTCCTCCGGAACAACGTGTGGCCACTCCCTTCCGCCCACGAGGTTGAAATGGGTCCACCTCCCACGCCGAGCAGCGCAGTCCCCAGCTGCGCGGAGGCAGCGAGGTATTTCTGCAGTGTCACCACCCCTGCACCGTCCTCGCCGGCAGGGAGCCTGGCCCTTCTGGGTCTGCCGCCGCCTGGAGCAGCCTTTGAGCTTCTACCACTCTCCCCAAGCCTCGCCATTCTGTGCTGCTCTCTCACCTTCCTCAGGTTGGTTTTCCGTCTATTTGTGCGAGAACTGGTCCAGTTCTCTCCCTCCCATCTGGCCGCATGTCCAGACCTGCTTTCTCTGAGAGCAGCTGGGGCAGCTGGCGTCTGAGACAAGGGTCTAACTAGGTTCCTGAGACCTGGACTTCCCAGTCCGTCTCCCCGAACCCGGGAGACACTACTCATTGGTCACGCTCAGCCTTCCACGCCGCGGGTGTCAGACTCCCACGTTCCCCCAGGACGCCACCCTCGCTTCCTGGACGCCCAGTTCCTCTGTTGTCCTGGGGTGACCTCACGAGAGGGGAACGGTGGATGGCGCGGTAGCCGATCTCTTTCCCACACAAGACGGTTTCTCATTGTTTCCCTGTTGGAATGCGTCATTTTTAATAGTGTATTTCCAAACTGGAAATGGGTGCTTGTCCAGCGTATGGGTGCTTGTCCTTAAATATTTATTTCCTTTTAAGCATTGGAAATGCTAAAGGAAGCCAAGGACCTGCGTGGCTGTTCTCAGCTGCGCCTGGCGGCGTGTCTGGTTGGACTGTTTCCAGTGCCGGGGAGGATGAAACCCTCGGGCAGCCCCTCGGTGCAGTGGAACGGGGACCCCCCCCGGGGGACGCTGCGGTGTCTCGGGGACTGCAGGAGCCTCGGCGCACAGGGCGTGGCCGACGTGTCAGGTGGGAGACGGGAGGGGACTTGGCACTTGCTCCTCCATGATGAAAACACTGAACTTGAATACAAAAGAACATTTCAACTATACTTAAGCTTTGTGTATTTTCTTGCCATATTCTGAATATTTTGAAATTAAATGGTGAATAAAGAATATTGCTTTCTTCACCTTGTAAAAAAATCGAATGAATAAGCCTAGTTACTGCACAGCATTATACTGAAAAATACTCCTCCAACACAATTTTTACTAAAATGATCTTGACCCATTTACATAGATCAATGTACTTGGTTAAGTTGATGATGCAATGACACCGGAGGGATTCTGCGCCTGGGCATCACATCAGGACGCACACGTGTGTGTTTGCTCACCTGAGACACTCAGCTTAAGTGCCGTTTCTCACTCCCAAACCCGTTCCCCGAGTGTGCATGGGTGTGTGGATGTGCACACGAGCATGTGAGCATCTCTGCACACACTCGTGTGTGTGCCTGTATCTTTCCTGTCGAGCTGACGGAAACTCGTCCGTGCTGCCGGCCATCACGGCAGCGGAGACTTTGTTCATCGGAAGCAGCTCAGCGGCTCCAGGAGCCCAGCGCCGTCCTGCTGCCCAGGGCCCTGCCGTGGGCCTGTGGGCCGTGCGCCAGGTTCCATGTGCTCCCTGCTCCTGCAGGGACAGCGGTGACGCTTTTCTCATAAAAACGCTGCCTTTCGGGGCACCCGTGAGTGGCAGCTTTAAATAAGACAAAATTGATTTTGTGGCAGCCGCCTGGTTTTGCCGGTGGACCTGTGTTAAGGCACTTTTATAAATTAGGCGTCAAATCCAGCACTGGCGACACAGAGCGCTTGCCCTTCGTTTGAGGGGTCTGTGTGCGGTCGCCCCGCGGTGCTGCCGCTGCCCCAGGGCGGGGATCAGTTGGGGTGCGGGGACCCCCGCTGGGGCAGAGCTTCGGGTCACGAGGGGCTCGATAGCCGGGGCCCCGCGGAGGGGGGGACAACCTATTTGCCTCTGGGAGATCGAACTTTGTGCTTTTAATTATTTAGGGTTATTTTAGGTACTTTTCTGGCAGGTGTTCTGATAAATCAGCATCCCTATTCTGAGTGAGGCGTGAAAAGGAAGGTAGGCTATCACTGACCAGTGATTCCGAGAATCTCGGCCTCTGCTGCTGGTTCGGGGGCGGGGGGGGGGGAAGGTGGGGGGAGAAGGGCCCTTCCTAGTGGCCACAGCCACTAGCTGCCGGTGCGTCTCGCCTCGGAGACTCTGAGCCACACTGACAGACAGTCCGTGACACTGACCTGGAGAACAGGACTGGCTTTTGTTTTTTTACTGAGCTTACTGGGTAAGTGCGTGGGTTTCGAGTGTGCAATTCCGTGATAGGTGATCTGTGTGTTGCGTCCCGTGCCCACCGCCCCAGGTCAGCTGTCCTTCCCTCGCCACGTCTGTGGCCCGTGACCCTTCACACCCGCACCCCTTCCCTCTGCTCACCACCAAGCCGTCCTCAGTGGCTCTGATTTCTGGGGTTTTCTTGTTCATTCGCTGCTTTCGGTTTCCGGTCCCACATATGCGTGAAATCAGGGTCCTAAACTCTTTCTGACTTGTTTCGCTCACCCCGCTAGCCTCAGTTTTTACAGCTCATTTCCTAAGGGGTTGTTTTGTTTTTTTGGTTAGACTGTGTGATCCTCTGATATACTGGAAATCATAGATAATTATCTAGATAATGAGAGCCCTTCACTCTGCCAAAACGAACAAACCGAAAGAAAAAGAGGAAACACGAGTGGCGTTTTCCCTGCTCAGGAATCCAGACCACGATGTGGCCTCAGTTCTGTGCACAGCGGGGGAGCGGAGGCGGGGCTGGCGCACCTGCGGCGAGGGGCCTGGCCCAGGCGGAGCGTCCGGCGGCGCACTGTGGCCCGGGCACACGTCCAGGCACACGCTGGTGTCTGAAGAAGGAGTCAGTTTTCTACCAGCAGCTGCACCAGGCTGCCTTTGGCTCGAGTTTGCTTAGTTTGTCATTTTCCACCCTGTGCTCTCAATCTTTCTTGCTCCTTAAGGGTCAAAAACCCAGTCCGATAATATTTAATTTTCATGGGAACACTTCATCCATCTGCATGCAATATTAACACTAATATATTTGCGTTTTTTTCTTTATCATCTGATTTTGCATTTTGGGTTATTTTAGTTTCTCTCCTGCCTCCCCCATCCTCCACCTGACTCTTGGGACTGATTGCTTCTACTCTTTTTGTTATTTTCTCGTCTCCTACTTTGAATATATCTATAATATATCTGTAATATATAATATATTATTTACAATATATTTAAAGTAAATAAATAATATATACATCTGCTATAGATCTCTAGGAGTTCCAATGAAAATATAAAACTTATCAAATGTTTCACCTGGCTTTTTTACCCTTTTATTTTTATTTTTTAATTTTATTTTTGCCATTGCCACTTACCCCTATGTCACCACCACCACCCACCCCCGCAATCACCAGGCTGTTGTCTGTGTCCTTGAGTCCTTTAGTGAGCGAGTGACTTTCTCTCCCAGAAGATGGGGTTCAGACCCGTTCACCGCTCTATGCGATTATTGTGTACGTGGTGTTTGACCCTGAAGTATACTATTCTTGTTATTTGATGAAGTCAGTGTCTGTTAGATCTATTCACACTTTACCCCCTTCTGCTGTTTGTTCTTTCCTCTCCCACGGCCCTTGGGCCCGAGACGGCTCTGCTCCCGAGTCAGCGCAGCCTCAGCATTTCTTTGGCTCCGCGGGTGGCGTTTCACGTTCGAGCCCCTGCTTTGTCCGTGTGGCTCAGGGAGGAAGTGTGTTTGGGAGAGAAGAACGGCTCGTCCTCTGCGTGCATCCGAAAAGCAGCTTCATGCGGCACCGCACTAAGCAGCTGACAAAGTGCATCTTCTAAAATAGACTTTTGACAGTTTGGGAAAGACATAGAAAGGCGGTCTATACTTTAATACGGCTCCATTGGAGAAATTTTGTCTCTCCCGTGCTGTCATATTGGTTGATCTGTCCTTCCTGCTTTGCTTCCACGGTATCGAGTAGTTCATACTCGGTCAGTGCATTTGAAAGTGTAGAAGACAATGAGGAGGCAGGAAAATTCACTCTTAATCAGCAGGGAAAGCAACCGAGGTGGAAACCGCGGCGTGGTTCTCACACCTTTCATTCAGCAGCACCTTCGTTTAAGATCAGTCCACACCGTGCTGCTCACAGGCGTTACACGCTTGTAACAGCCCCTGTGCTGTTCCTGTCTGTGTAACGTCTGAAACTTTAAACGTTTTCTCCTTACAATCTAGTGCCCAAAACACTGTCTGGAATATGAGAGGAATTTATTCATTATTTATCAAGTGAGTGAGTGTTATGTAATGGGGACAAGAGTAACGAATATTTTGCACAACCGTATAAATCTTAAAGACAGAAGTGGGCAGAGGTGTGTGCGTGTGTGAGTGTTTACACACCTGTGAGGTGCCCCCGTCAGTGGGAGAGGCACAGCCTGGTGGAGCTATAGTGACACCGACCCAAACCAGCCTCACGGCCCAGAGAATGTTAACCAGGTGCCCGACTTGGCAGGGTCGTCCGCGTCTGTCCAGTGTGAGTAGACTCGTCTCCGTGTCCTGGCGGTGTCCTCCCAGACCCCGGAACCTGGTGGTCGTGACAAGACCCTGGGAGGAGCCAGAGAGGAGGCCGGTACAGCCTAGGGGTTCGACGGGCCCATGGGGGCGAGGAGCCGACGATGGAAACTTCCTCTAGCAAAGTCGGCGTGACGGGCTTGGCCGCAGTTTGGGGAAATGAGAAAGACGAGGGGGGCAGGTTCAGCCCCCTGAGGTGGGGCAGGTGCACGGGGCGGGGCAGGTGGGCAGATGGGGCAGACACGTAGACGGGACGGGTGCACGGATGGGGCGTGCGGGCTCCTGCCTCTTGCCTCCCCCGCTGTGACGGGGTCCTTGGCTCGGCGGCAGGGTTGGGTGTGCTGTTTGAGGTTAATTAAAATCAGCGATGGACTTTAAATTGAGGTGCAGGAATCGGGGCAGCGGCGAGGGAGAGATTTCCGAACCGGTTACGTGCAGCCTGCAGGTCTCGTGAGATACCCGCCACCGTCAGGGACAGGAGCGGGGCTCCTGGGAGTCTCGAGACTTCACTAGCGAGAAGTCGACAGCTCCTTGAGGTCTGGGCGTCTCTGCAAACGCAGAACTCTGACCCCCCTGCAGACAGGCAGCCTGGCGCTTGGCGATGGCCGCCACGGCCGGACGGAGCGCGTGGAGGGAGAACAAGCAGCGTCTTCTGGTGTCATTTAATGGGACGTCGGTGGTGCAGTGTCCAGTTTGATGTCTTTCTTATATCCTTTAAACACAAGGTAAAAATACCAAGTTTCTGGAGCTCTGATGCTTGGTTTCGGTGGTTGTAGTGGCTCTTTTGTTTTGATAAAATGTAAACAAGTGTTTCGATATTTTTGGTACTTGAATGCTGATCATTTGTGTGACAGTCTGTAGGAGTCCCCTTCCAGTTCAACTCTGCGTGGTTAACAATAATGATACAATCTCAGTGATTCAAGTGCTGAGCTTCCCAACAGGGTAGCCAAAGCCAAATTAATCAAAATGAGATAAAATATAAAATGTAGCTCCTCAAACACAGTAACCCTGAGTCCCGTACCCGGTGGTCCCACGCGGCTGGTGGGCACTGTCCATCAGGCCGAGGTCCCTGTGGAACCAGGGTCGCCTCCCCACCTGAGGCCCCCGTGGAGCAGGGCCCTGGGGTGGACAGCTGTAGGGGACGGAGGGTTTTTTCCCCACTATGCTCCCTGAAGTATTGGAGATTAAATATGAAGTAGTATAATCTATTATAAACACCATTTTTGAAAAATAAAGACAATACCCTGACTTTAATATGAAGGAGTTGTAAAAGGAAAAGAGATTTTTGGTAAATAATATGTATGTATTTCAGTACGTAAATGATTGGACAAGAAACGCTCAGATACAAAGTAGGCGAATGCTTTTATCTATTTGTAGTGAGTCGGACTGACGATAAGGGAAGCAAACAACATGCAGATATCGTCACCATTTTTTATAATAACATTCGAAGGTAAAGATTATGTCAACTTGTTCATAAACTTATACACACACGTCTGTACAAACACAAATGGGAAAGCGAGAAATGCGTGTGCAAAAGATGTGTAAGCTCTCGGAGGAAGGTAACGTAAAATGTTTGAGTCGGTTTCCAAATAGTAAATTAAGTGTCGAAGTTATTTTTAGTCAAATGTTTACTTTTACAGAAGAAACTCCTCCAGGTTCATGGCAGCCTTACTCAGTGTCTAGCACCCGGTCGGACTAGACCACGCAGTGCTCCACGCGGCCGGGGGTGCGTGTCTGTGGGTGGGGGACGCGGCTGGGCTCGCTGTTCGAACCCGGCCCCTCCGTGCTCTGCAAAGGTGCATTCTGGGGGTGGCGGGGGCTGGGGGACCCCCTCACCTTGGCCAACATCGAGAGCCTGTGTGCTTGTGTTTATTTATCCGTGTGTTTTTATTTATCCATGTGTTTATTTATCTGTGTGGGCTGCGTCTCTGCTCTGACCGTTGGGGACCTGCTGCACAAGGTCGAGGTCCCACCTGGGCTGTGCCACACACACAGGTCGTCCTCCCTCCCTGAACGTTGGTCTCCTGTGCGCAGACTCACGGCGCTGACCTCACGGGGACTGAGCGCCACTCGGGGCCGGCCCGGGGCCAGCCAGCTGTCTGTTGGAGCAGCTCATTGATTTCGTTATAAGAAATGTTTGATATTCTGAAAGGAGATCGATGGAGCGCCCGGGTAATTTAGATACTGTCTCTCAAATCGGTGTGAACGTGCGTCTCTGTCCATTAGCTCTGGGATGGGACCGGTTGACGTCTGTATTTCGGGATTGACATTATTACTTATATAAGTTGATTATACGCACAAAAAACTGATCTTACTTTAAAGTATAGTTGCTTAAAAATTGGCTCTGGTTCTGATTTTGTGAAATAATTAAAGATTTTCTTCTGGACTTTGCCTTTTTAAAAATAAATGTCTCTCAAAATAATAGAACAGTGTATGTGCTTATAATGTCAAAGGGTTTTTTTTAGCACTTTAAAGAGAATTTTAGAGTTTTATAACGTTTACAAAGAAAAGGTAGGTTAAAAAAAAAACCAACCTTGAAAACCAGCCCGAATCACTCGGAGACAAGGAAACACTTCCTGTTCAGGTAGACCTTGATATTGGTGTTAACATTTGGTACTCACGACTGCCTGTGTTACACACCCATGTCACTAAGCACACAGTGGACACAGGAGCTAGTACACAAAATAGTGAACTCACTGGGGATTCGACTCATGTAAAATGTTGTGGGTGACTTATTTATTCAGCGACTGGGGTTCTCAGTCCATCCCTGTAGCTAACGAGCTGTGTGAACACACCAGCTTTTGAAAAAATATGGAAGTTTCTTAAATAGGCATGTCTAATACATTTAGATCAGTAAGGAAAACTCAATGTAATGTCTCAAAAGCCCAGGATGCCTGACTATAGTTTTTTAATATGAAGTCCTGCCTGAGGACTAGTTCTTAAAGAGGTTAACAATACCAGTTCTCATTTCAATAGATAGAAATGAACAAAAGTTAAAACTGGTTCTGGTGAGTTTATTTTTACATATATTCCTTTGGTGGCTGGTTGAGCAGCACCCAAGTTCCACACGTGTGGATGTGAATCCCGGCAGTGACTTGGTGACCTGAGGAAGCCTGTCCCCCACTCTGCAGGGGATGCTGACGTCACTCTGCTCACAGGGATGTCGTGGGGGTTAAATAAATCATGCAACCTTAAGAGCTCAGAATACACACCCTGGCAAATATTAAGCTTTTTATTAAAAAACCTAGGTTAACTTTTACTTTAAAATTGTTTCACTTCTGAAAGGAAAATCCCTCATCATCTGTCATAATTTTAGAAGCCGTGTCTATTCACTGCCGTTAGTCACAAGGTTGTCCTGCCGCGGGGAGCACAGAGACCCCAAGAGGAAGTGAGGCTGGCGTCAGATTTGGGTCCGAGCGCAGCCCGAAGGCGCCGGCCCCCACACCCGGCATCCCGGCCCTATCTGTCTGTCCGTCCGTCTGGCATCCTTGCTGGCAGTTCATTGACAGAGGTGAGCTGTGCTTTGTTCAGAAAGTGGCTTGAGTCTTACATATCGTGGGAGAATTTATTGTTGTAATTTCTGTGATTTCAACGTTGATAGAGAGAAGACAGACTGTGGCTTGAGGGCTCATCAGCGGCTGTGATCACCTGGATTTGTCAAAGGCTGCAGCTCACTTCCAGTTCTGCTTTTAATTTTAAATCACTGCCTTGCGGAGAATGTTCATCTTGTCGGTTTTTTGTTTTTAAGCCTCTGGATTAACATATTGCCTTTCATCTCGGGGCAAAAATGCATATATCCTTTTTGATGGCTCTGTTATTCAGATGACGATGCCCCTGTTTGGTTGGCTACGTTGCGTATAACTTATGTTCCAAATTATGATGGATACATTGTTATTGAAAGGTAGCAGCGAGTTAAAGCACAGAGGCGAGCTCAGTGTTTTCTGTGGTGAAGAAGGACCCATTTTATTCTCCAGGTCCTGTAGTATTCTAAGGACACTGTGTAATAATAACACATGGAATTAAAATACCTAAATATATTTAGTAGCCCTTTTGCAATGAGACTCACCCCTTTTTTAATTTTTAAAATAATGCGAGGAAAGACCCACAGGTGGGGAACACTCAGAGGGTGGGGCGGTGCCTGCGCCCTGTGGTTGTGGCGTGCCTGGGTGGTCTCCCCTCGCCACCCCCGGGTCTCCAGGAAGCCCCCAGTGTGCGTTCCCGACGGCGCACACACATCAGCGCCTGGCTCCCGAGTCTGTGTGTCCTCGGCTGCTCCAAGAACCCGTGCCTGCAGGTCCGGGTTCCATCACCTTTTCGTTGTGGGGTGAACTGGGGAAGGTCAGGTTCCACCCCTGCTATTCAGTTCACACGAATGTGTTGTCGGTCTATAGCAATGTCACTCAAAGCACATACACATGGTAAACAATGCATAAAATAATAACATCGTGAACATTTTTTACATGTGCACAGCGCAGTTCCCTTGTTAAGAGTCAGGAAGGGCAAGTCTCCCTCTCCCCCCCCCCTCCTCGCCCCCACCACCCTGCCCCCACCACCCTGCCCCCCGAGATGGGCCCCACAGAACGTGATGGACTAATGAAGCGACTCACCATCACCTTCGCATGTAATGCAGTCGAAGGCTGGGACACCCCAGCACGGCGCGTCCTGTTGGTGAGACACTGTGACAACCATGGGCACACCACTCAGGGACAGGTGCCCAGGGACGTGGACCTCGAGGCCCTCCCGTCGGGTTTGCAGTTCGAGGCAGACAGGAGGGAGGGGACAGGAGACGGATCCAGGCCGTGAAGGGTCTTGAGCTCGCCCAGGTCTCATGGAGGCTTCGCGGTGCTGTGAGCAGCGACCCCTGCAGGATTCCACAAGATGTGCCAAGATATTTTGTTTATCTGCATTTTGTATGAAAGTATCGTGATTCCAGTTTACTTTCTCTAATGAAATAGGAAGACTTAGAAAGGAATGCAGTAAATAGTTGACCCTTCAAAGACAGGTCACTGTAGTTTATCTGCAAACACTTCTCAAGTTGTGGGTCGATGGGCTCATCACTGGCTTCGCTAGATTAACTCCTTTGTGAGGCCTGTCTTGCCATCTTTGCTCCCAGGAGATAATTTCGGGATAAGTCCCCTGCGTGAGTTTAATCGTAATTCTGCAGCCCACCTTCCCCTCTTCTCGGTGATAATTCCTCAGGAGAGTCGTGAAGGTCATGTCAGGTCCCTTCTCATGGTGAGCACTGCATTCGGTCTGATTGAGTAAATGAAAACATTGTTCAGAATTTGGCAGGTAAGACACTAGAGAGAAGGGTGATACAAAAGCAAGTCATTAGTTAAAAGATACACTGTTTTTTCTTCTAAAACATAAATCTCACCCTGAAGGCATATGACCTTTTGCAGAGCAGCCTTATCCATAGATACCAACTTGATCTCCACCAAAAATTTTGGTGGACTTGATCTCATGTACGTTATTTTGAAAGTCAAGAAACAGATTCATCGATGTCGAGCGACTTTAGGGAGCGTAATTGGGGGGAGTTGGGACAACTGTAATTGAACAACAATTTTTAAAACAAGATAGAAAAGCAAGGACCGGGACCACCGCTGTCTTCCTTCCAGCTCTGCATCCGCGATGCTTTTCTGACAAACGTTTTACTGAAAAAGGGGACAGACGGACCAGTCAGGAGCAGAGAATGACCTGAGCAGACTGGATCGATAGATGATCACGCTGCCAATTTCTACAACGGGTGACCTGTTAAAAGTTCCCTCCTTTTCGAAGTGACGGCCCCCTGGGTTCCAGTCAGTCTTTGTCCTTCTTGGGGCCCCTTTCCCAGGCTCATCCTTTCACGCTCTGACAGGCACTGTTCCACGGGACCAGCGAGTCCCCTTTGCAGCCTGCACACTCTCCCCTAGGGACCCTGACGGCCCTTTCCAGAGCTCACCTGCCTCCTTGAGGCTCCGGGGTGTTCTGAGCCAGATCCGGCACCTGCCGATGTAGGTGTGCGTGTGTAAGTGTGGGGAGCCTGGGAACGCTTGCTCACACAATGTTTGGGGACGCAATACGTCAACCAGAAATAAGTAGGAGAAGCTTCATTGGTGCCGAGGAACAACTGGACCTCACCTGTAGGGCTCTGTGGTGCAGCCGATTGATTGACCTGCTCCAAGGTCTCCTGCGATTCAAGAGTGAGAAGCAGAGAAAACTGGCACGTGTCACCAGCAGCAGAGGACTGGGCTGGAGGGTGGCGGTCCCTGTCACCTGAGCTGTAAGGCGAAAGCACACCCAGTTACACGAGCCCCGTCGTGAGTTCCCTGCGGTCACCTGGGCCCCTGTCATCATGCCGGCAAAGAGTGGTTGTCGGATCAATACTCATATTAACAAAGAAGTAAGAGGCCGGCGAGGACTCTTTCTGACAGCGCCTTCTCGTTAGCTTCCCTTTTCCTTAAAATACTGTCTGGTTTTAAAATAAAATGAGAAGTCTGGGGACTTGCCCCTCCGAGTGAACGTGGCCATCAGACTCTGACAGTGTCAAAACCAAAATGCTCGGTGGTGTGAGGGCGTCACACCCTGGTCCCGGGCAAGGCGGCGAGCGGCCAGGAGGGTGGGCAGCCAGCAGTGGGCGCTCTCACTTCCAGACCCGGATCAGATTAGTATCGATTTTCTTTAAAGCAAAATGTCTCCTGCCTCTTGGCTGCTTCCTTCCAGCTCACTTATTATCGACGAGCACCCTGGCGGTCAGCCGTGACTTCGTCAGGGCCGCGTCCCTGTCACCAGCCTCGATGCTGAGGCTGTCGGAGATCAGTAAGTGGGTAGACAGGAGCCGCCGCTGGTCATCCTGAAGGGGTCGGTGGGTGCAGGGTTCGGGGGGCTTGCTTTGGCAACTAAGTGGTTTTGTTTTGGTCGTTCTTGTTCCTTATAACTTTGTTCTCTTTTTTTGGAGATGAAAAGTATTTGCTTTAGTTCACTTATTGGCCTAGTTTGACCGCGTGTCTGTTCTCTGTGCAGGAAGAGGTGGGGAGCACCTGTAAGTCCCACCTGCTTTTATTCAGTGGCAGACAGTTTTCCCCAAAGGCCACTGGGTAATAACAGCGGGAGAAGTCATTGTTTGTTCTGCTTGGGTTTTTTAAAAGATTTTATTTATTTATTTTTTTAGACAGCAGGGGAAGGGAGGGAGAAAGAGAGGGAGAGAAACATCGGAGTGTGGTTGCCTCTCAAGTGCTGCAACTGGAGACCCGGCCTGAAACCCAGGCCTGTGCCTGGACTAAAAATCAAACCTGTGACCCTTTGGTTCACAGGCTGGTGCTCAGTCCTCTGAGCTGCACCAGCCAGGGCTGTTCTGCTCACTTTATTGGATAACAGCCTCAACTGTGTACCGCACGTGTGCCGGGAATTCAGGTTTTAGAGAACTGGGAAGCAAGGCACGAAGGAGGGGGTGGGCTCTTCAGCCAGGTGACAGAAAGCCGGAGCTGCAGGGACCTCATTCGTCCCCCGAGATGTCCCGAGGACTTGGGAAGGCTCAGCGTCGACTTGGAAAGACCCCAGCTCCAAGTTCCCGCACGACTGACAGGCGCGGCAGGTGTCCTGTGACGCTGATCAGATAACACACAAAACAAAACTCTGTCTGCAGTGCTTCAAAAATCCCTTCCTCGTAAAAACATGTGGTCATGTGTTTTGTTTGTCGTTGGCTGAGCAAAGGAAATTCACTCTGTTTTTCATGTAAATGCGGCTTTTCTGAAAACATACCTGCTAATGAGCAACTATGGCATTCATATGACTAAAAGCTTTTGCTCTCTTTTCAAACAAACATTTTTTGAGAGAGAAATAAGATTTCAATTTCCTGTATTTCTGAGGATTTGCAGGAGGACTCTACACTCAGGGGCCAGCAGTGGGGAAGCGGGGCGTCGGGGGTGTTCCGTCCTGCACCCCTGGCCTGCGCAGGCGGACGGACGGCAGTCCGTCAGGAGTCTGCCCATCAGGCCGGCGCCGTCCAGGCCAGACGAGTACACGAATGCTGAGTGAATAGTGCAGAAGTTAAAACAAAATAATAGCGTCTACTTTATAAAATGTGCAATCAGAAAGAGTCATGCGTACCTGTTGCTTTTAGAAAAACATTACTTCTCACAATGCTACTCTCTTTTAAAGTTCGTTTAAATGCTTTTATTCCTGATTATATATTTTGACCGTAGAAGCTAATTTATGCTTTTTCTTTATATTGGCCTGTTTGGAGGACAGAAAACAGCACAACCTGAGTTGGCCCGCAGTGCTGGCCACACGCCTGTCCCTTCCCGGCCGGAGGCAGCTTCTCTGTCTGTGACGCAGGGGTGGCCACGCAGCTCCCTTTGGTTCCTCAGGTGGGAGCGGGCGTGTCCTTGGCGTGACCAGCCATAGTCTGCGTCCTCTGCTGCCTGTCACACGTGCACAGGAAAGCCGCAGGAGTGAGCAGTGATGGTTGGTCACATGGACTGTTGGGGTCAGAGAGGGGGCTGCGATGTAGTGACCTCACTCTGCCTCAGGCCCGGCGCACACACATCACCCAGATGAACCACTCTGCCCTGAAGAACTGGCTCACGGCGTCCATTTCTTGGGGTTCACTCACGGTTCTCCAGGCACAGAGTCCAGCCCCTGCAGGCTGCGCCTGCCTTCTCCCCGCCGGAGTTGACAGAGCCCTGAGCGTGACCGTTCGGTGCGGGTGTCGCATCCCGAGGGCCTGCGCTGCCCGACGCCCTGACAGATGGCCCAGCATTTGCGGGCACTCGGTCCCGTTGTTCGATAGATGCTGTGAAATGCAGTCAAAATGGGCTCTCCAAGAATTATTTAAAAAAATTTCTACCTTCTCCCTTTACAGATTTCTAATAATATATGCTCAGAAAAGTCTGACCACATGCCCTGCCCGTGACAGAACACGCCCTGACCCCCTCCTTGGTTTCACGCCTGTAACATGTCAGTGTGTTTATCAAACGAGGGGAGACCAGAGTATTTTAAGGGACATAAGAAAGTACTACAAATTATGAGAATTCCTAATCAAGGCAGAAGGTAATGAAATCTTGCCAGACAGAAATTCATGTACCTTATTGATTAAAAGAGATAAAAAGGGGGAAAAAGAAAAAGGAACAAGATCCGAAGATCCCTGCATTTCAGAGAGGACAGAGCCGCCCTGGAAGACGGGATCCGCCTTGGACATAAAAGTGATTTACAATCAGTCCCAATTAGGTGGAGATGAACCCCAGGAGGTTTCCTTTCTCCAGAACTTCTCATATTAACTTCACTGTTGGATTTGACTATCCCGTGCTTTGCATATGAATATGTCCATGTGCTAAGCTGCCTGCATTCATTTAAATTCGATTTGACTTGGTTAACACTAATAGCTTGTTTTGACAAAGTGGAAAAAAGTGCCCTAAAAAAGAGCAGACAGTGAAAGCCGGGGTGCACCTTCCATCGGGGAGAAGGGTGTGTCCCCTGCTGTGGGCGGCGTTGACTCACGGGGCGGAGGGTCCGCACACAGGTGGTCACTGCCATGGACGGGAAATCGAGGGTGGGACTTCGGACAGGAGAGCGGCCCCCGCCGTGTGCTGCAGATCGTGAGGAGGCACACACGTTGGTTCTGGAACATCATCTGCCTGCGTCTGAGACGGAGTGTGTGTGTTAGGGTTCCGGGGAGCAGCTGTCCTCGAGCCATTTAACAAACCGGACCGCGGGCCTCAGTGAGCGCCCTGGGCAGTGTCGGCCCGGACTGCGGGGCGGCCGCAGCTGTGGTGGCCTTGTCACGTGTAACTGTCATCTCATGTGTGTTCCCCCCGCCCGACGCCCCTTGCCTCTCTCCTGAGGAGTGGCCCGGACTTGAACTTGGTGTTGGATCCTCCCCAGAGCTTCCTACTCCCAGTGCTTTTCAGATTTTGAACTCGTTTTCAGTTGGTTTTGTCTTTGCTGGTAACTGTCCATCCTTCTCTTCTGCTCATTTTTCTCATGGGTTTTGGTGTTTTTCTGATTAATTTAGGGGTCTTTGAATATTAAGAATATTAAAGCTTTGTTGGGATCTGTGTTGCAAATAGAGTGATCATTTCTCTTTTGACTTTGATTCCGATTATTTTAGGCACATGGATTTTTTTGTTTTTTTAGAAACAGAAGACTGAAGTATAGCTATGTCGTGTCTTGTGTGAACCGTGTGCGTGAGAGAGATGACCTTTATTCTATTTTGAAGTTAGAGGGGGGAACCAAAACCCTGAAATTATCTTCTGGAAGTGGGACCCATACAGGACAGGCTTCCCCACTGGGTGAGCGCTCTGGGAACCCACCTGTATCAGTGCACCAGCTGGTGTTGTTGTGAGAGGCTGAGTTCAGCTCCAGTGAGTTTTGGGGTTTTTTTTGAAGACTCTTTCTATGCATTTGCCTATTTTGTATTGGGTGATTTATGAGTGCACCTGTCTACACCATGCTGAGTGTTCAGCAGTTTTTGACTAAAAATGGCATGACCCTCATGCCCCATCCTCCCTATTCACCTCCTAGAGACTGTTTCATTTCCCAATGAAAAAAGTCCCTCAAAGAGAAATATTTTGCCGATGCGGCACAGGTGAAACAAAAAGCAGCAGAAGCACTACAAGGCATCAGAATCAACCAGTTCAAAAACGGCTGTGAGCACTGGAAAGAACATCTCCATAGGTTACTGCGTCAAACGGAGAGCACGTTGAAGGTGACTGAAGTTTATACTAGGAAGAATAAGTGCGCATTTTTCAATAAATAAATTCTGGTTTGGGAGGTTCCCACTCATGTGAAATTCACTGGAGGGCATTTTAAGGCATTGAGTTTATTTAATGTCATTTTCACGGCCCGTGACAGCAGGAGTTGGAGCTGACCTGCGTTCTCTCCCAGCGGCATCGGGGCGAGCTTCGTCCTTCGTGCTGACTGCTGTGCCGCGTGCGTGACAGCTGTGGGGCTGCGTGTGTCCGGGGGCTTCGGAAACGCTGTGTGCAGAGGGAAGCTTCAGCTGCCGGTCTAGCACGCTTTCACGGTAATGCTTTTTCTGGGAGTACATTTTAGACCGTGGGAAAGCAAGCGATGTGGGTCGTGCACCAGTGATTGAATGTACTATCTGCATCTACCAGTTTTCACTTGTATTTCGGGGGGGGGCCGTGTTAGTTTCCAGGTAGCGGGGGACCAGACTGGGAACCGGGCGGGTTGCTCTGCCGCTTCCCCAGAATCAGGCAGATGGCCAGTGGTTCTGCCTCCCTCGAAATGACGTGGCACCTTGGTGGCACTCAGGGACCACTTTCTGAATGGCGTCACTGACTGTCTTTGCAGCTTTAGGTGAGAGCTTTGTTACTTATTACTCGTTGAACTTCAAAGTAATACATTTTCAGCTGTGCAGCACAAGCAAAATAGAACCACAGACATGGAGACAAGGGACAGACTGACAGAGACCAGAGAGGAGGGGGAGGGCGGGCGAGGGTGGAAAGAAGGGAAGGGCCTAGTCAGAAACACGTATGCATGACCCACGGACGTGGCCAACAGGGTGGGGACGGACTGTGGGAGGGGGTGGGCTGGGCGGAGGAGGGGAAGGGGAAAAACTGGAACGTCTGTGATAGAAAACAATAAAAAAGTGATAGGTTTTCAAATGATCATGTAAGCTGAAAAACAGTGTAGCAATGAGAACTACAATAAGACAAGATATTCTAGGAGCTTGTAATTTTATGAACATGGCGCTCTCGACCACAAAACACAGCTGTTTAGTCTATAACACTGGCCAATTTCCATGCAATTTGGCAAACTGTAAAAGTGCAGAAATGACACTAAAATAGAGCTGCAGTCCAGAACCGATAATGCGTTTCCGCAGTCTGGCCCAGTGCAGCTGTGCCTGAATCAACACGAAGGTCTCCTGCCTGAGTTTGTCTCACTCACACCTGTTGGAAATACCACCGGGTCAGAGGTCGACTTCAGTCTGGCCCATTGGCATCATGGGAAAGAAAAACTTTCTCACGTTCTGGGAACTAGACACTTAATCAAAGTTCCAATTTAAGTACAAGAAATAGTAGGCTACGATTGGTGAGTACCAAAGACATAAAAACCTTAACCAGGTTCTATTTTAATATTATTTTCCTTCCTTGGATTGAGGATAAAGCTGGCAAAGACAGGGACTGGGCTTTGTGGAGTTGCTAGTTCTTGCATTTCATTCACGCAGAGGGGACAAACTGAAATAGGTACACCATTCTTTGACCTTCTGTTACTTAAAATAACTACAATATTTTTTTCTTAAAAAGCAATTTATCTTGTACTTTTTTTAAGCTAAGTCCCTCCTTGTGCACTTACTTGCTTTGGAGCAAAAATATCAAGGAAATGCGTTCTGCTTGATGGAAGAAATGAGGCTGAGCCAAGGCTGCTGACCTGCAGAAATAGGAGAGGGTGCGTGTGCAGGTAAGCCGTGCATTTCTGGTGGTTTGGTGAAGCAGCAGGAGGAAAATAATGGAGTCACCCATTCTCTCTTTATTTTCATAATTGTAAAAATGCATTAGAAATAATCCAATGCATACTTTGTAGAAAAATTCCATTAAACTCGCACCTTGCACATAAATATTTTGATAATTTGTTTTACTTTTTGGAAGAGGCATATGTAGGAAGGATGTCAGTAGGGTAGGTACTGCCTCCAAGAATTATTCACGAAAATTTGCAGGGTTACGTGACTGTGTAAGTCCACATCTGAAAACTGTTTTTGCGGGGGGTTTGACTTGATAAGACCTTTCTAATAACCATAAAATAGTTGATGTGAGTCTTCATATTCATTAGGAAATTCTGTATGTAGACAGCTAGGAGTTTCTGTTTGTAGTTATGCTAATATGATAATAGTGTAAAAATAGATATTCAGTATCTTAGTTGGGGGACTTTGAAGCTGACTCAACACGCTTTTCTTGGATGGAAGGCACAGCCCACATGCCTCTGAGTCGTTACAGGCAACAACTGGGGCGTCTCCAGCGAGCTGTCCCTCACCTGGAGTGGGCGTCTGGGACCTGCTCTGAGCGTGTTTTCCAGGGTTAAGTGAGGAACCTGTCTTGGTGCAGGGCGGTGATTTTCCACCTTTCTCATCTCACGGCTCATATCAACTAATTCCTAACATTCTGCAGCACAGCAAAAGGATACCTGTTTTACCGATCTGACAAAGAACAGGTCTAATTTTGATTCATTCGCACTGGACGGCTACTGTTGTGTTGGCTGTCGTGTTTTTCAGTTTAACAGTCTAAGGCAGGGGGATGGGGGGGTCTCTGCACCCACCCCAATTTTATTGGAAACCTGAAACTTCTCTAAAAAGCAAAATCTTAAAAAGACTGCAAAACGGTCCGAGTTACCTCATTTACCCGTTTGACCGTATTTACCCGACATATTGTCTCCTGCTGTAAGTCATTTTTGGTAATAACCACAATGAAACTCAGACAAAATGCTTAGGTGCAAAGTAACCACTAACAAATTGAAGTATTTATTAAATTATCTTAACCTAACAGATTATAACTAATATCTATACACAATAGATAATTTAATGTCTATGTAAAATAGATAATAAAATAGAGCTTTTAAATTGTTATTAGTTGATATGCATTTTTGGAATTACAGTTTTGCAACCATGAAAAATTGAACTAATTTCAAATAAAATGAAAGTCTTCATAGCACGTATAATTTCTTCCATCCTACTGTACATCTAAATTGGAAGTGACAAAGACCAGTATTTTTTCTTTAAAATTTTGTAAAATAAGTAAAACTAAAATAGTTAAAAAATTTTAAATGCTTTTTAAAAAATCCAAAGTACATTAAATCCTTTATCTTGGTCCACAGATTTAATAGCATTATCTTAAATTTTAAGTTATTTAAAAATTCTCTTCTCACAGCATCTAAGCCATGTAAGAACCATGGGTTGGTGGGGGGGACATGGCAGCTGGGCTCCAGCTGTTTTATCTTGAACCCAGGCCTGGCACCCCCTCTCTGACCCCGCCCCTCTGCACTGAGGCCACTCCCCCCAGCACTGAGGCCACTCCCCCCAGCACTGAGGCCACTGTGCTGTGAGGCTCAGACACCAGTGGAACGGCCACAAGCGTTCCAAGTGCATCTCTCGGAAAAACGCTGTATTTTGCTGAATGGAGCCATCCGACGCTGTAATTTTCAACCTTTGTGAACAGAGTTATATTTAGGTGGAAAGTATTTCAGTAGCTGTTCTGACATTTTTAAAAAAATTACAGATATACGAAATCTGAATACTCCCGCGGCCACATAAATAAACCCAAGGCTACAACCAGTTCGAGCTCCTGCGTGACAGCTGTCGTCACAGACGCAGACGCCCCTAGTAGGTCGTTTTTGGTTATCACCGTACACAAGCCACACCTCGGGCAGCCGTCTCCCTCACACTTTGTGATGACGATGTATTTCTTTGCTTTCCCAGGGCAGTCGCATTCTGGACATTATTTTTGTGGCTTTTTATAAGGCCCCAGCAATGTCACCTTCCCGGCCCCCGCTGATTTCATTTGGCTCCCCGCTGCCACCCGATGATTGTGTTGCCTCACCGTGTGGACATTAAAAAATTGCTCGTGAAAGTTTTCCGAGTCGCTAGCAAACCTCAGGGAAGGCTTCCCCTCCCGTCTTTGCCCTTCGCTGACCCCGACAGCGAATCCGAGAAGGACTCTTCTTCCCCTTTTGCTGCCCTTGCTTTTCCCCACCTTTCTCGTTCTTTTCTGGCTTTTCCATCTGAAAATGCTTCAAAAATACAGCTCCAGGCCCCCAACCTATAAAATTTTCTTTACACTCTAACCAATCCAGATTAAATACCAATTATTATTATTATTATTAATAATAATAGTTAGCTGTTCCTGAGGTCCCCGCCAGTGACCTTGCCCGGGCCCTCACCTTTACCTGGTGCCCACCCTGTGGGTTCTGTCCATTCACATCGGCTTCAACAACAAAATACAGAATTTATTCTGGGCCACGTTTTTGTTTTTGTCTCAATCTCAACAGTCCAAACCTCAAAGAAACAATGAATAAGCTTGAAAACTGGGGAACTAAGAGCCATGATGCCGTCATTTGTGTTTGGGGACCGGGCTCAGCAGTGAGAACGTCCGGGTGTGAGAGGCAGGTTGGGGGCAGGCGGAGGACATGTTCTCAGGGATGGGAATGGCGGGTGTTCCGGGACTGGAAATGCCGTTGACGCGGAAAGAAGGCCTGGCTCCACGCGTGTCTCGTGAAGACTTCTCTGGCATTGTTGGGGGGGCAGGGGAGGGGGGCCCGGTGGGGCGCGGGTGCCTCTCTCCTGAACGGTGGGGGTCCGATCGTCACTCCAGGAGCAGTGGGAGCGGAGAGGCATGAATGAGCCGTTGAGTTTCGTCAGAAGTTGAACACGTTCTGTTCTTTCTGATATCCGCACTCTCCATGTGCAGAGGAGTCGCAGCTCAACATCATGCAGTTTCCTAGACGGAGACACCAGAGAAATGGTGAGAAACTAAATGCAGTTAAAACGCAATAAATACATAGGCAAGGAGCTCACTGGGGGCCGGATTGAGGAGCACAGCCGGGTCCAGTCGGTCTACACAATGGGTCCTACCATCAGGGGAGCTAAGAGCCCCCTTTCAGCACCGCCCATGGAGTGTTTGCTTGATTAAAGGAGTTAATTATCCATCTGGAAACGTCTTTCTCCAGAATAAATACGCTGCCCTGTGCGTCTCTCAGCCCCACTTGTCACAAATGGTCGTGTGTCATCTTTTCTCATGGCTGAGCAGTGTCCCCTGGTACATTGTGCCGGTGGAATAAATCAGAAACAGTCGAGAGCCATGTGATTCCCCTCATGCGTGGGATGGAAAACTGAAAGCGAGAGAGAAACAAGGTAAACAAACCTCGGATACACGGACAAGGAGGTGGTGGTGTCCAGAGGGAGGGGGTGGGGCGGGGAAGGGTAAACGAGGTCAATCACACGGTGAAGGAAGGAGATTTGACTTTGGGTGGTAAAACATCCCGTTTTGTCCAAATGTACACCTGAAGCTTACGGGATCTTATTAACCAATGTCACCCCGACAAATTTAATTAAAAATAAAAATAGGATAATAAACAAGAGACTGGTCTCCACAGCCCAGTTTCAAAATCCAGAACTACAAAATGAGAAAGCGAAGCCCCCCTCTGGCAGCCCTGGCGTTCAGCCCCACAGCCGGCGCAGCACAGGAAGGTGGGCTCCGGTCGGCGGCAGGAGGAAGGGGCTCCCGAGTCCGTGCTGGCGGCTCGGCCTCTCTGCCTTCCCAGTTTCATCAGGAGCCGTCTTCTCCTTTTGGTGCTGCCTGGGTGGTGCTGACGCTTCCCTTATGCAGGTGGCGGGGCGGGGTGGGACACTGGGGAGACACAGCAGTCCACTGCGGTGACAGAGGGCGCGGAGCGGCTGTTCCACGGGGCTGCCAGCCCGAGGAGCTGCGCCGGAAGGTGGGGCATCCTACGAGCCACGTGCATGGGGCGCGACCTGGGGAAGTGTTTTGAGGGCAGTTACGCTTGAGCACGTATGGCAGCCCCCCCTCTCCTGCCTGCCTGTCCTGCTGCACCCCTAACAGGCTTCACACATCACTGCGGGCGGCGGGGTGTTAGAACGGATGCCGCTGAGGGACGCTGTTGAGAGATGACGATTTTTTAAAAAAGATTTTATTTATCTATTTTTAGAGACAGGAAGGGAGGGAGAAAGACAGGGAGAAAAACATCAGTGTGTGGTTGTCTCTCGTGTGCCCCCTACTGGGGACCTGGCTCACAACCCAGGCATGTGCCCTGACTGGGAATCGAACCAGTGTTTCTTTGGTTCACAGGTCTGCGTTCAGTCCACTGAGCCACACCAGCCAGGACAATGATTTTTGACCATGAAATGTTTCCTAACTTTGTAGTCTGTGAAGTTCTATCAAAGTTTTGTTTGGAAAAGAAATTTTCCTTTCTAGAGTAACTAACTAATCATCAGTTAGGATTAAATATTTAAGAGCTTCCTCAGACAAATAAGGCCTTTATGTAATTCAAAAATAGATAACTCTAATTTTTCTCCTCAAGTGCTCTTTAAAAAGCAATATTTCAAAGTATGTTACAGACTTCACTGTGCATAAGAGAAAGCAGCAATTTTCCTTAAAGTTCAAAAATGTCACCTAGATAAATCGTGCCTTTGCAAAACCTAGTTAATGATAAATTTCTGTGCAGATTCCACTTCAGCTTTCTTGAGTTTTTAAAAATTGAAATTATAGGCCTCCAAGTAATTTTATTTTTCATGACAATTAAGATAAAGAATCCTAGAGGTGATTTACTAAATGCTAATTACCTAATGTCTTGATGGTTAACCCAATTTATCCTTGATATTATGTATCTGAAAAATGCTGATGTGGAAACAGAACGTGTGTCTGGTTTGTAGCTCTGTATAATTTCCTCTTTTCTCTAGATTACATGTTACTATCATTAATGAGCACACATATGTACACACATGTGAAAGAGTAGACAGCCATGGTCATGTAGACTCTAGCATGCTAAGTATCTGTTATCTACCATTTCAACAACAGTTATGTATCCTATGATTATTATCATTTCCACATAAGTTAATTTGGAGCGATGAAGCCCTGTTGAAATGGACGTCTGGGTGTGCGGTCCTTTAGGTGTTCGTGACAAGGAATTCATTTTATCCTGTGCACCTTGTGGTTTGCAAAATTCTAACTCACACCTTATTTATTTATTTTATTTTTAAATATATTTTATTGATTATGCCATTACAGTTGTTCTATTTCCCCCCTTCATTCTCCTCCACCCTGCACACCCCCTCCCTCACCATCCCCCCTTTAGTTTATGACCACGTGTCTCAAGTTCTTTAGATTCTATATTTCCCCTACTATTCTTGCCCTCCCCCTGTCTATTTTCTACCTACCGTCTATGCTACTTATTCTCTGTACCTTCTCCCCCCTTCTCCTCCTCCCACTCCCCTGTTGCTAACCCTCCATGTGATCTTCTTTTCTATGGTTCTGCTCCTGATCTAGCTGTCCTCTTAGTTTGTTTTTGTTTTAGGTGTGATTCTTAGTAACTGTGAGTTTGCTGTCCTTTCACTGTTCATCTTTTTTATCTTCTTTTTCTTAGGTAAGTCCCTTTAACATTTCATATAATAAGGGCTTGGTGATGATGAACTCCTTGAATTTGATCTTATTGTAGAAGCACTTTATCTGTCCTTCCATTTTAAATGAAAACTTTGCTGGATAGAGCAATCTTGGTTGTAGGTCTTTGGTTTTCATGACTTGGAATACTTCTTTCCAGCCCCTTCTTGCCTGTAAGGTCTCTTTTGAGAAATCAGCTGGAAGTCTGATGGGAACTCCTTTGTAGGTGACTGTCCCCTTATCTCTTGCTGCTTCTAGGATTCTCTCCTTCATTTTAATCTTGGCTAATGTAACGATGTTGTGCGTTGGTGTGTTCCTTCTTGGGTCCAACTTCTTTGGGACTCTCTGAGCTTCCTTGAGGTGTAGGTGGAAGCACTGCACCTTCTCGCACCATCAAGTTTAAAAACAACAAAGTTTTAGCAACAAAAATGCAGCCAAACCACAGAAAATTGAACTACACGGAAGTCTGACAACAACCAACCCTTCAGCCAAACTGGTAAGAGGGGCAGAGCCAGCAGCAGAGTGGGGTTGGGCAGGAAAGATCCACCAGACGGACCCGGGCACATGACCCAGGTGGGCCAGCAGCCGTGGACGGATCCCAGGTGTGGAGAAGCGGGTGGACCCACTGAGGGCTGACCACGGTCACACAGTCGCGCGCAGATAAACTGGTGAAGGAGCTAGCAGTGACACAGACCGAGCAGACCCCAGCAGCACGGAGCAGCAGAGGGAACCACCATTGTCCCTCTCTGACCCCGCCCCCACATACAGCGTCACAAACCAGCGACCTGGGTGGCCCCATCCCGGTGAAAACTAAGGCTCCGCTCCTCATAGGCACGAACAGATCAAAACATGGCTCAAGAACAACTCAGAGCCCCAGAGCCGATAAATCTAAGTGATGAAGAAATAGCCAAACTTTCAGATGCACAGTTCAAAACACTGGTGATCAGGATGCTCACAGAACTGGTTGATTTTAGTCACAAATTAGAGGGACATATGAAGGCTAAACTAATTGAAATGAATGGAAATGCACAGGAAACCAATAGTAATGGAAAGGAAACTGGAACTCAAATCAAGGGAGTGGACCAGAAGGAGGAAAAAAATGACCAGACAGAAAAGGATGAAGAAACAAGAATTCAAAAAAATGAGGAGAGGCTTAGGTACCTTCAGGACATCTTTAAACGTTCCAACATCCGAATTATAGGGGTAACTCATACCTTATTAAACTTAGTATTTCACCACATGCCACAAAGCTCTGTGGAAACGTGTTAAACATGGAAATACCATTGCATTTGATACATGAATATAAAATCTATTGGCAGTATAAAATATTTGTGTTATTATCTGACATATTTAAATATAGGGTGGAGCAAAAGTAGGTTTACAGTTGTGAGTATGGGAGACAGGTTATTCTTGTATTATTATTTATTGCTATTGTATCATTTTCCATATAAACAGCCGTAAACCTACTTTGAGACCTGTATAAGGTCTCAAAGGACATTTTTAGACCTCAACCTACTTTGAGGTCTAAAAATGTCCATGCGACCCCCGCATTTGCCAGGGCCTCCGCTTATTTACACGCGCAAACCCCGAAACGCTCACCGAGCACAGATATTTTCTATGTGGTTGGCAAATTTCTCAGGTGCCATCTGATTATTAGTGCGACTGAACCAAAGCACAATCGGAGCGATAAAGGTGTGAAGCTTGTGCAGAGCAGGTTTAAAATAAATCCTTCGAGGAAATCACAGTGCGATGTGTCCGGCGGGGGGGGAGGGCGGTGGGTGTTGACCTGGCAGCACCCTCCAGCCCCGATCAACAGAACGGATGCAGACGTTTCACCGGAGCTCAGACGCCCGAGCAAAGAGGGGTTGGGGACAGAGGCGGGAAAACCCGGCGTGAAAGAAATGGGACACCTCGAGGCCCAGTTAGAACAACTGGTGCCGAGAAAATGACGGAAGAACTGGTTTTAGCATTTCGTAGGCCCTGTGGTATTCTTTAAAAACGTACAAGAGAAAAAAATCAGAAGTCCTTAAAATAAAATGTTGTACCTCCCTTTATTGCAAATGTATTTCCCATGATTAAAATCTCTCTTTTTTTCCCACTTCACTGATTTTCTTGTTGCTAACTGCTGTCGACTCAGGTTCAGGCTGCAGTTAAGACTATCAAATGACTCTGGTGCCCAGAATTTAATAAAAAACATGCACCGTAATCCCACTGGGCTGCGCACTCTAAACCAAGTGTATTACTTCTGTCCAAAAACGCTTCAGGAGAAACAGGAAGACTGGAAAAGCGGTCATCGAATGTGCCAAGCACCCACTTTTTTTGGTGCTACGGGACATTAAACCACCTTCCACGAGATTCATTAAACCAGGAACCGCTGCTGCTAAAAAATACATTGATTACTTTAAAATTAGTATGCAGTTTATCAAGTATAAGAACTTATAATTACAAAATTATTCTTTTAAAAGAGAAAAGGGAGAGTAAATCTAGTATTTTAGTGAAATTAAGGGCGGTTTCATGTTACGATAAAGTTTGACATTTTGTGAAGCGGCAGCTGTGTGCCAGGGAGACAGTGGGCAACCCCGTGTTTGGGTGTTGAGAGCACATCCAGCCACTGGGGAACTTGAACTATTTGCTTAATCGTTCTGTCAATGGGGGTTTGCCTTCGCTCGTTGACCGTTTCAGTCTGGGTCCTGAGATCCCACACAGGTTTTTGGGGAGGACCAATAGCGTGATGAATGTGTTTGAAGCTCTCAGTGGTGTCTGACGTATGTAAGGTCCACGTGTTGGGGTTCATTCCAAGCCCCCGGCTTAGCCATCTCGTTTATTGTCTGAAAATTTATGGGATGCTGCGTACTTGTATTAATCAGTAGGCCAGTCACTTTCTCCGACCAGGGAAAGACCCTGGAACTGGACTCGGCAGAGGGTGTGTGTTGGTGAGGTTCCCGCAGCCCCCCCGTCAGTGAAGCGGCAGCCCCACAGACAGCCTTGCTGTCCACACCAAGGTGTGTGTACCCGCAGAAAGGTGTGCGGGGCCCGGGTGAGGGCCGGGTACAGGACGTCTAGTTTAATCTTAGGACCAGACATCCAGAGATCAACCAGGTGGCCGATGGCACTGCAGCGGCTGGAGAGGTATTGGCGATCCAGGTCTGTGTGGGACGAATGGGTTGTTCCCTGAACGGTGATGAGACAGCGGGGGGTCCGCACAGAGAACACGCAAATGGACCGACCTGTACCTCTCGTGCCCTGGGGAATCGACTGCAGGTGGAATGGGAAGCTAAAGGTGAGGGCGAAACTTGCAAAGTAAAGTGTGCAGATACCTGTGAAAGCTCAGATGGGGGACATTCTTGAACATGTGACCTACAAGTAACGAATACGACCCACAGTCAGAAAGATTCTGTGCGTGAGAGACAGTGCCTTCGTCACGGATAAACTCGCAGACGAGTGGTGTTGCCGCGCATGCGGCGCCTCGGGAGGGGGAACCACAGTGCGCTCCCCGGGTGCTGTCCTCCGCCCTAGAGAGGGACCGAGTGATGCAGGCCGCTGGCGGATGACGCCTGTGGTGTCTGGGTTTGGTTTGAAATCGGGGGCTGGGACCACCTGGAGGCCTTTTCAACTCTCCACCTCCCAGTGCCAGCGCTGGGATGAGGACTGGGTGGAGGGCGGACATGCGTCTGCTGGCCATGCGCCAGGAACTCTGGCTTGGCTGTTGTTCCTCTTCACACAGCGGAAGGGGATTATGGAAAAGAAGTTAAAAACCTCATCTGGAAGCTTCAGCAAAATTTGCTTAAAAATTAATTTCCCTCACCCACGAGGGTCCTGGCTGGTTGAGAAGCGTGTTTCCCTGATACTAGTCATTTTCTGAGGTTTTCGCAGCTCACAAAACTATGGAGTCTAATTAAAGTTGAGACTGCCTGTCTGGATTAAGCTGAATTGTGAACACTAACGAATGATGGTTCTAAGGGATGTGTGTTCGTGTGTGATACAACGTTCTATGATTTCCTTTTTGGCCACATTTATACATTCTATGCTTTTTCCCACACAACAGCCCAAAGGTTCCACAAAATATTACAGGAAGTAAAGAAAGTAATACGATTATAAATGGCAATTCGGGATGCAAGCACCGCTCACCCATAGGTGCTGTTTTGTGGGCTGAATGGCTGTCCGTCCAGGGGGGCGTGGGCAACCGCCCAGGTTTCCATAGAAACGGTGATTGCTTAGGTGAGAAGATTACCATTTTTCTTTCCATAAAGCCGACACCAGATGTCAGTTTTTGCATTTAAAGTCAAAACACGTAGAAATTCTTTGGTATTTTCATTGGCTTTGCTGATGCATCTATTTCTACTGCGTTTAGCTTGTATCATCTTAAGCCTCAAATGTTTACATCTGCTGCTTACCCTTTTAAAATATTTAAGTGACTACTTCTTTCCCAGCTGTTTAATTGTACAATACAAATTTGTAACACTTTTTGAATCTGTGGAAAGCAACACAGTCTAAAGCAGATTTCCACATACGGAATTTGGTACTAATGGCAGTATTATGTAAACACAGCTTCCAAGGACTGCATCATTTTAACTAAGCATTCTCTTTGCCCTTCCCAAAAAGGATGTGTTTCTTTCACTTCTCCTTCAGTTTTGAATATCAGCAAAGGTGAAAGGGATAAATTGATATTGCATGTATTCTCTTATATGAGTTACAAAAATAAAAGTGGAATTGTTTAACCTAACTCCGGAGCACAAAGGCAGAAAATAAAAGACTCCCACAATTCCTGTCATTTCTTGTATTATGTCCACAAAGCTGCCCAGGGCACAGCTTCACATACATAAGGCCGTTCACCCTCCATTTTTGGTCGGCAGACGCAGTGAGCTCGGCTCAGGGAGGCGGGGAGCTGTTTCCAGCCCCCCTCAGCTGAGGGCATTCTTGTCACCCCAGGGGCACGCGCTGTCCATGCCACGGGTCCCTCCTGCCCCCCAGAGTTAGAGCTGTGGTGCCTCAGTCACCTGAGCAGGGGGCAGGAGTCCCTCAGGTCCCCAGCTTCGCTGTGCAGAGTAATGCTGGTTGGTGTCATTCAGCGTATAATAAGGACGGCCATCTGTCGTCACTGCATCGTGACTTTCAACCTTTTCCACCTCAAAGCACACATAAGCTAATCGGTCAAATTCTGCCTCAGACTGAAAAATGTTTTGTATTTTTTGCAGATCTAACAAAACACCTACTGCTGTGTTGTCTGTTGTCACTCGTTTGTGTGACGAGCTAAGGGAAGAGAGGTCAGTGGCCCTGACTCCTTAGTCAAGGGTTGCGTGTCTTTTAAACGTTGTGGCGCACTGGTCGAAAATCGCCAATGTGTATAAATTAGACATGGAATTGGAAGAAGCAGATGATAACTTACAATCTAATTGTTCAGAGAATGAAGAAAGTTCTACTGCATCGAAACACATCTTTGTATTAACCCCAACATTATAAAAAATTACAAGTCCTGAGATTTAAAGAGAGTAAATTTCATCATAGAGAGAAAATGAATGTTTGAGAAATTCATTCCCTGAAGGGCGCAGTTTATAACAATTCTTATTTTCTTGGTGCATCCATTCAAATAAAATGATACCCATTTACTCTTCAAATGGCAAATGAGCAATATGCACTTTGGAATAGAACACATTAGGGCACAAGGCAATGAACTTTCAATTATGTTTTATGATCATGCCCATTGTCTCAACAATAACTTAACATTTTAATTAAATCTTGTAACTTTCCATTTCTAAAAGAGTGTGTTTCATTCATTAGTACCACAATTTAATGACTGGTTTCCCATTGCCATTTATAATAGCTGGCTATAAATTTTAACATCATTTCTCAATGGCCTAAATCTATATTCTTCACCTTAAAACAAACTTGGAGTAATAAAAATTATGAAGTGGTTTATCAGTTCACACATCATAAACTATATTTTATGTGCCATATATATTAGTACTAAAATCTAAGTGTCTTTTATTTTTTTTAAATTTACTTATTTATTTATTTTTAGAGAGAGAGGAAGAGAAGGAGAAAGAGAGGGAGAGAAACATCAGTGTGCGGTTGCCTCTCCCGCACCCGCTACTGGGGACCTGGCCTGCAACCCAGGCATGTGCCTGCGCTGGGAATTGAACCAGTGATCCTGTGGTTCATAGGCCAGTGCTCAACCCACTGAGCCACACCAGCCAGGGCTGAGGTCTAAATGTCTTTTCAGCACTCACCACGCAAAGATGAACGTGAGACAGCATCTGTATCACTTTGGGAGTTGTAAGCCTTCTCAGGAACCCGACGGAGTTGGACAGTGTGAGCAGTGGGCTGGACGCTGTCTCCCTCCTGCGAGGGTGCCGGCAGCCTCTGGTCTGCGCGGGACCGGCTCCCTGTCCTTTTCCTCTCCTTCCAGCCGGTGCCTCCCTCCTCCCTTCACTGCGGCTTCGGTCGGCGGCGGGTGGGGACTCGGCCTGGGGCCCTAGAGCGGCATCAGCACCGATCAACCGTGTCCCCGCAGCGCTGCAAAGTCTGCCCTTCTAACAGACACACGCGGGAACTCTGTTATTATTTCTTCAACTACATTTTCAAAATGCTTTCCTGTCCATTGTAACGGAGCACTCTACCCTCTGGAAGGAACAGGCTGGGAATCAAGTTCAAACAAACGAACAAACAAGTTCTTGTGAGAAAAGTATTACCTGGCAACATGGTTTCCTTTCGAGCTTCCCAATATCAAAACCAACCAAAAGTGAGCACCGCCGTTTAGCCACACACACACTCACACATGCACACACACTCATACACCCACATCCAACACTCATACACACTCACACACGTTCTCTCTCGCACACTCACACACACACTCATACACACCCACGCACTCGTCTTGTGTTGAAAATATGGCGTTTTCTTCGGTTGCAGGAAGACTCTCTTGCAACCGAAGCTCTATGGTGAGCTGCTCCCCGAGGTGGCCTCAGTGACGACCTCCACCGCCTGGTGTCCGTGTCCTCCGTCATCCCCTGGCCTGAATGTGGGGTGGCCCAGTGACTTGGGTCTAAACGGTGGAATATGGCCACGGTGCCACTTCTGTGATCAGATGAAAAGAGACCGATAATGGCCACCTCACAGATCCTCTCTGCTTCCCCTTCCCCTGGCTGGCTTTGATAGAGCAAGTTGCCATGTTGGTGAGGCCCACGTGGCAAGGGACTAAGGGTGACCAGTGGCTACGGCCGGCTGGACAGGGAGACCCTCGGTCCAGCAGCGCCTGCGTCCTGGCAGCAACCCCAGAAGCAAGCCTGGGGCTGAGCTCTTCCCGGACCCGAGATCCCGAGAGACCCCAGGCCTCGCCCACACCTGCGGGCGGGCCCCTCGGGGGAGGGAGACCCCAGCAGAAGTTCTCACGCGGGCAGGCCAGACAGTGCGATTCATTGCGGATGCTTAATGCCCACCGACTCGTTTAACTTTATCTTTCCACTTAATTCACTTGTTTTGATGTTCTAGAAAACATTTGCTTTTCATCCTGCTCCTGCGAAAAGTGGAGAATGAAGAATATTTCAATAAATGATTCACATTCGTATACTTTCCAAATATCTTTAGAAATAGAAAAGTGTGTTTTTATAGCCTCAGAAGCACTTCTTGACTTTTAATAACATCCCTTTTCTTGCTCATTTTTGTTTTTCCCCCCATGAATTTTTCTAGTCCCCCTTTTCCTCCTGAATCCCTGCTGAGAAATGAAAATGTCGAATTAAAGAGGTTATTGAGAACCGGCTGAAGGATTGTTTTAAAAAATACTCCCTCAAGCGTGCCGGGTGAGTTAATGAAAATCGGTATTCTCTTACAAGAGGCCAAAAAGCCTTTCAGGCCCGTACGATCCGGGGGCTTCCCAAATACCCCACCCAGATTTGCTTTAGGCACGGAGGACCCTCCTCCCGGGTGATGCCAGCCCCGCCCCTGGTGACCCTCTGAGATGCAGGGGGCCCTGGGCCGCTGCACCTGGTCTCCTCGACAGAACCCTGGCCCCTGCAAGTCCACAGCTGGGCGGGGGGGTGTAGAATTCAAGACGGTAACTTCCTTCTGCGTACCAGCTACGGGACCGCAGGTGGGGAAGAATGACGTCTGGGGAAGGTTTTGAGTCTGAGAGATGGATGCCGCCTTCTCTGAGTTATCCAGGAGGTCGGAACAGACTTGCTTCAGCTCTTCTGTCCTCAAGTTCATTTCCCCTTGGCACCTCTTGCTTTTGCGCCCCCCCCAGACGTGTATAATTTACACAGAGACACGAGACTGTCATCTGCCCAGTGGCAGTCGTGCCGTCCGAATGTAGGAGGCTTGCCTGTCAGCTGGCCGGTCTCGTGCCAGGACCAGGAAGGCAGCCCGGGGTCACACCTGTGGCACACACAGCCACGCCCCTGGCGGAGAGGCTGTGAGGTTGGCTGTGTCATTCCGTTACCCACCTTCACGGTGCGTCCTTCAGTGACACATGCTGGGTTCTCAGTCCATAATTAGGTGCGTGTTCAATGTCGACGAACTCCAGTGCGTTTTATTTCGGTTACATAGAAGGCCTACCCATTCCTAAGACAAATGGAACGAGGCCCCGATTCTCGAAATTCTCACTGAACATGCTTTGCACTGTTTCATCTCTGTCTCCGAGAGTGTTGGAGAGGCCTCCCAGGTGTGAGACAGGAGAAATGAGAAGACAGGGACAGATTTGGGGAGCATTTGCCTGTCTTCTTCCTGTGAATATTTACAAATTTTTGTCCCCAACAGATGTGGTGGCAGGTGCCTAAGCACGATTGATGTGCAGGAAATGTTTGGTAAATGAGTTGTTTATAAGGAGAAGCAGAAACGCATTTTCTCGAGGACAGCGCACTCATAATGTCGCTGGCCACTGAAAACTTTGACCGGCAGTGATCTGTCCAGAAATGTCAAAGTTTGGCAGGAAAAACCAATATCTACCCACTGTTTTTTCTGATGCATACATTTATTAAGCACTAATTACCACACCAGTTATTAAAGAAAAAAATTAAAGTTACCCTTTGAGAGGCAAAAAAATCTTATAAAATCTCAAATGTTTATTACTTAGTATTTGTCGCTTTAAACGTTTATTTCCTCTGTGGTTGCGAGACCGACACTTGAAGCCAGTGGACCCCGGCGGTCGAGCAGAGGGCTCGCAGCCTTTCCGGCATCACTTTGCTTCCTGATGTTTCTCCGTTTTGATCCTGACATCCAGGCAGTTAAGTTTCTTAAGAAAACATTTCAGTGTTTATTTCTAAAGAAATATTTGAAAGTGTGAACTTCCTTCTAGACAGATTTGTAATTATCCCTTTTGATTCCCTTAATAGAACGTGTGGACCCTCGTAGGGAAGGGGCCACAGACTCGACGCTGAGTCGCCTTCTGTGAACACCACTGTTAGCGCTGTTTTCTGTGCCAGGGGCTGACCAAGCACAGCCCGGCTGCCTCGGGGCTCGGCAAGGGGCGTGTTCCAGGGGCCGGGCCGGGCCCGCTTCTCCAAACACGCTCCGGGACAGGTGTCCTGCTGGCCACAGGGACGGATCCAGCAGACCCGGACGGCTCCTGCAGACACTCTCGGCCGCAAAGCCGAGAATACCCATTCCTGGCGCCTTTGCACACACCCGTCTGCCCACACTTTGTACCATCATTTCGAACGATGCTAATGGGGGTTAAATCAGTACTGGGGTAACGTTAACAATTATATTATTAAAAAGCTTAATATACTTGTTTATCTTTAAAGATTCAATAGAGTCGGTGCCTAAATGAGATGAATTCAAAACTATGTTTTAGTACCATGATCCTCCCATAGAGGAAATGTCAGTAAAGTCTCTCACGGCAATGAAATGACTTTCAAAGAACAACTGCGCACATACGAATTAAATTCTTATTTAATCAGTCTGATTGGACACGGTACCCTTGTCTCTTTGTCGATCTGACTGTGTACTTCATCGATCTTTGCTGTCTACACCAATGGCAACCTTCAAAGCCGTGTTGTAAGCACCCAGAACAGCGTTTCCTGAACGGACACTGGTCCCGCACAAACACACCTGGACCATCCTGGTGGGACTGGGAACCTGTGCACCGTCCTGTCCCGCAGATGACGTCTAAGTCAGTACTAACGCCAGCCCCTCCCCCACCCAACAACCGCAGTCAATCTGACGTCACCCGAACAGGCAAGGCCATTACAGTCATTTCATACCTTAATCCGACAAAAAAGCCATTGTTTTCTGCTCATTTGAGCTACTTAAAAATAACAGTCACAACCCCCAAAGAAAGACCAAAATAGAGCTATTTCAGTATATAAGCAGCTACTAAAGAAAAAAAAGGAAAGAAAAGAAAGAAAAGCATCTGCCTTTAAACATTATTTTATCTAGAACAAAGCCCAGACATTTGATGCTATTCCCAGAGCATCTTGATGATGTCATGTACGGATTAAATGGTGAGAAAATATATAAAGTGATTTAATCATTATACCTACATTAAGCCAATTGGTTCGGTAAAATGTGTGTTAGGCAGAGTGTGTTGACGTCTCAGAGACATTTTGCCACAACTGTCGTTCAGAAACACTGGACATGACGCAGACGTTTCCCGTGATGGACGTGGCAGCTGCCAGGCCAAGTGGAAACCGGTGGATGTCTCCCAGCTCAGCGGTGGCCGTCACAGAGAGACCCCGCCACTCCACCGAGGACGCACCTCGGCCCCCTGCTGGCTGGCTCAGCCCCCCAGACTCCGACCGGTCCACTGGCTGGGTGTTCGCCACAGAGTTTCAGCGGGCAGACAAGTTACACACCGGAGGGTTTTTTTTTTTTTCCATTTTAGATGGAAAATCAAGTGAGTTGGCAAAGGTAGAGAAAAGTACCTATTATTTCAAAATGCCTTTGATGTTATAGAGTTTATGTATTTTCTCTTTTTGAGACAACAAAGGTGTTTTGAGTCAACATGGCCTTTGACCCTCCACAGTTTGGATTCTAGCGTCAAGGGGCCCGTGGACCTGGGACAGGGGAGCTCTGCTAACACAGCCCCACCCACAAAACCTATCCACCCCCACACTAACAGTGCAATGCCTCATTCTCCGTTCCTTTGAATTTCCAAAATACCCACAACTGGTTAAAATAGAATGTAATCTATGAATCTATTAATCTAAAATAAAGAGACATATTCCAACGTTTCTCAATAATTACGTTTTCCAAGGACTCATGTTATAAACTGGTAAAACCACTAGTTTTTGCCACCTGGATAATGTGCCTGCTGACTGGATAAAGCAGAGATGCGTTGGTCATGGTCACGGCCTTCCCGGGCTGCCCTGAACTCGGAGGTGAGCAAGCCTTTGGGAAACAGGTGCCAGGGGAGCATCTGGGTCCTTCTGTCTGTCTGTCTGTCTGTACTGGAAGCGAGAGCAGAGGCTGGGCCGACCAGGGCAGCAGCGTCGGGAGGGAGGGAGCGGCGCGTAAGGAGGAAGGTGAGATACGACTCCCGCTTGCGTTTGACTTTCCGAGACAGTTGGTGGAAGGTGGGACACCGGTGGTCGGCCACATCTCAGAGACTCGGCAGGACACAGGAGAGGGTGCAGGGACACTCGGACGCGGTGCAGGGGTGCGGCAGGAGCGGGGTTGCCGTTCGCTCTGTGGCAGGGGTGGGGTCCTCCCGCTGCAAAGGGGAGCCCAGCCCCATTGCTGCAGAGCCTGCCCTGGGGACGCACAGTGAGGCGGACACTGTTTCCAAAACTTACACATTGTAACCAGCAACACAGAGCTACACAGATACACAGATGCAGACCTGCAGGTAAAACGCATTACAACACGCGTGCTAAACAGCAGGCAAGGCCCTGCTCGTTTGCTTTTATTTTATTTTCCCCCATTCCTATTGCCTCGGAGAGCTGTGTGGAGTCAATCCGATCGAAGTAAAGCAACAATTCCAACGCAGCCGAGAAAGCAAAGGCAGGGTATGAGGGCAGGAAAAGGGGCCAGCCTAGGCACCAGCTGAGAGAGTCCCCCAGCTCCGTGAGTCTCCGCCATTCACCAGGTGTGTGTGCATCGTGGGGAACTAAACCGATGTCCCCATGGGAAGAGTTATCATGTCCCCCTTGTTCCAGTTAGCTGTTGTGAGTCTCAAGGGAATGTTTTTCCTTAACAAGCTATTTTGAAACCCACCCGGGGATCATATTAGATTGCCCGCTTCCTTGGGAAATGTGAGGCTTATTTCCTTCTTCAAATTTCCCAAGGAAATGGCATCTTCAAAGCCGGTGCCTTTGACTTTAAGAGAGAGGAGGCTTGCTGGACGTGGCTGGCTCACACGAGGGGGCCTGGCTCCCCCCGTTTCTGAAGAACTCACTGACAGTCAGGACACAGGGCGCCTGCCACCTGGAGCTGAGTCACCTCCCGGGGTCTGTAACCGCTCACAGACTGCACAGTGCCGCTCGCTGGCCAGGCAATGGACACTCTGTTCTGTTGGACACCAGGGACCCCCTGCTCTCCCCTTGTATGTGCCTTGCATTCCGATCCCAGGGGTTCACTGGACCTCACCCAGGAGGAGTTCAAAAGACACCACGTGTCTCCCTCTCACATTTATAAAGGATTCCATGGTCGACTTTGCTCTAAATTGGGCATGAAATAAATGGATTGCGGCAAAGGCCGGGAAACGAAATCTCTTATGGACTTGAGATGAATTCTGAGCCGGTAAATCACTTTCCACGGTGTGGCATTTTCTCTGACACTGTCTTGCTCACTTGTAAAGCTTCGCTGCAAGGCAGTTATGCTTTTCTTTCTCTTTTCTTTCATTGCTTAAAATTCAACATTAACTTCTACCTCAGCAGCAGCTGGTTCCATTATTAAAGGACCGAAAGACCCAGCTAATGAAATGAAGGGGTCACGCTTGAGGACGGGGGCGGGGCAAAGGCAGGTGAGCGGCTGCTCCTGTGGAAAACAGTGCGCCCACCCACCGAGGACGACACACGAGCAAGCTCTGGGTGTCCTGCACTCACAGCTGAAAACCTACTTCCGTCCCACCCCTATGATGAATGATAAAGCGTCCTTCTTCAAGAAGATCAAGAATTAATAAACACTAAAAGATGAACAAAGAGAGAAAAACAATTTGTAAATGTAGGCGATGAAAGTGAGGATTTCACCGCAGATCTTTGCAGTATGAAAAAAGATACTAAGTGCGTGTTAGAACCAGACTTTGTACATTTGACCACACGGGTTGCTTGTGAGCGTGTGTATGTGCGTTAGTCACTTTGGAAAACGTGTCTGAGTTTGGCTGTGTCCAATAACAAATGTTTGCTACAGAAGAATAAATGAGAGAGGAGAAAGGGAGAGAGAAAAATGCTCAGAGGCACTAATACCAGGATCTAAAGACCAGCAGGGGCCACCTGGAGTTTGCACAGTGACCAGGGCGTCCCCACTGTCAGGCTGTGGTTGGGGGGAGGGGCACCGACTCAGACACAGTGGGCAGCGGGCCTCAGGGTCTCTGTGGGACCCCACACAAGGCTTGGCCCTGTCTGGGCTCATGTATGAGGCCAGCACCCTGCTCCTGTCCGGCTCCGACCCGCCCAGAGTGACGCTGTCTGGCGGCCGTCTGCATGGTGGTCCCTGGCATGGCTCATGGTGCCCCACTGGGACCCGCTGCCAGGCACTTTCTCAGGGGCCTGATGCGGCTAGAGGTACAGGCTGGACCTTGGTCAGGGCTCCGGGGACGGCTCATTGCTGGGGAAAAGGGGGCCCTGTGGGTCTGCAGCCTGCCACGTGTTGAGGGGTGGGGGAGAGTGACAGGGACGTCTCAGGGCAGGGACCACAGACACTGTCTGGCACCCAGGCTGCAGAGGGATGAGCCAGGTGTCGTCTCAGAGGGGGGGCTGTGGGGACAGCAGCAAAGGATGTCACAGCAGAAAAGTTCACAAACCAGTGCACCCTGCTTGGCTCTCCACAAACATGGTGGGGGGCACTTTGAAGTCCCAGGGTGTAGACCCTCCTGCAGGCTGGGGCATCCCGATGTGTCCCTGCGTGAGGAGACGCGGAATCAGACATTAACTGGCTTCCGAAACATCCATTACCCTGTGTGATGAAATAGGAAACTGATTTTTAAAAACATTTCAATTGCAGGTTTCAAGTTTAACCAGATCCGCTCATACAATCCACATCAGATGACTGGCTAGTTCTGTGTGATCACCGAGAACAGGACGCCGTGTGCCGATCTCACGGGCACCGCGGTTCAGTGCCGGGCCCTCTCATTGCTCCCCGACGGTCAGCACATTCCTAGGGGCTCCGACCATCGCATCTTTCTGCAATTCGACGCGTGGACTCGCTCCCTTCAAGTCTGTGTTCTTTCACTTATGTATCTGGAAATTAGCATCTCTGTTGCATTTGCAGTGTTCATCTCCATTTGGGAGAAACTCAGTTCCGAGGAGGCCCCTGGTTTTCCACCCGAGAGCAGCGAGGAGCGGCCGTTGCCAAATGGCTCAGGGTCTCCTTGCTGGCACCGCAGTTCTTGTCTCCCTCCACACTGGGCTTTCCTTCCCTGTTACTAAGGGTCCCCAGGTAGTCGGCAGGTGTCAGGTGGTGGCAGGCACGGAGAACCCAGGGTGAGGGGGGAGTCTTGGGAGAGAGATCGCCCCTGGTCACAGTGTGTTCAGTGTTCCTAGAATGTCTCAGTTTATGGAGTTTTATGGAGTCACTCTGAATAGTAAAGTATTCTAATGATTGCTTTTTAGTGACCTATCAGGGGAGAGAAGGACTGGAGGAGAACACTGTTAAGGCCTCTTTAATAAACACCAGTGCTCAGGTGACACTGGCGTCTGGCGCCACTGAGGAAGTGTCCACTTTGACCTGGACAAACAGGTCACAGAGGGAGACCAGAGCACAGCCCGGGAACGTCCCAGGAGTTACTCGTCGGCGGGCTCATGTGGCTGGGTGCACCCAGTGCAGAGGGACCGTCCCCCAGACGCCGCCCCACCTGAGGACGGGCCGGATTTTACAAAAGGCTGGGCTCCAAAGGGGTCGGCTTTTCCTGGGTGACGAGGACAGTGGGAAGCACAGCACAAGGTCATTTTGAGAGTAAACGCACGTGTTTCAGGTGGAAGGGAAGGGTGACCCCTTCAGGAGGCCTGGGCAGTGCACTCGAGAGCAGCTTGCCGACGCTTCCCACCTGCTTTTCCTGGTTAGACCACGCTTCTCCGTCGGAAGGAACGTGTTGCCGAATGAGGTGCGCTAAGGGCTCGCACCTTTTCAGTCTCTTCCAGAACCTGAGGGGCTGCAGGCCATCACCCACGACGGCAGAGAGAATGCGGCCCATCGGGTCTTGACTCTTCTGGGAATGGGAGACGCTTGCAAGATTAAAGGAGAGAAGCTCTCTAAGCAAAACAATAAAATTCACTCCCTAGGTCAGGTTAGCAGGAGTTATTTGTGGGTCCTGATAATTTCTTGAGAAATGGTCCACATAACCGAGACAATGTTGGTAAAATGTTGTGTTCACAGTAACCGCTGATTCCCGTGGGATTTCGGGGTTTTAACAGGTGTAATCTCACTTCTAACCCCATTGACACCTTCGATTCATAGCTGTGAGCTTATTATGGCTTTCTGGAATGAAGGAATATATCGAGTAGCCCAAATGCATTTTTTTCAGTTTTTATTCCCCTTGGCTATCAGTGACTGAATCTGTATTTCAGTGCCTAGGTTAAAGGCTGCGTAAGTCGGAGACCGGTTAAGAAAGCATCTCCACATGACCATCCAAGCACTCCCTGGGCGGCGTAGCGTCTCCGGACCGCAGCACCCGGTCCACTGCATTCTCCATCCGCGGGGGCTGCCCAGGTTAGGTCCTTTTCCACGAGCAAGGCCTTCCTGGGGGTCCGTGGTAGTAAACCTCTCATCTTTCACGTCCAAACCCTAGGTCCGTCCATGGGAAATGACAATTGTTTAGTTTCTTGTTGAATAAATGGTTTATGTATCAAGTTATGGAAAATTTTATGGAAGATTATTTGAATTTCTTACCTTTGAAGGTACTAAAGTATCAAGCAAAGATTTTACTTTTCCTTTTGCAACTATTGTTGTGCCAGAGAAGAAACACTCATACATCAAAACCAGTTTTTAAGGCCGCGTCCATCCATCACGGCCCTACTTGTTCTCAGCAGCTCCGAGTCAGACTTGCTGTGCAACCATCCCATTTTCCCCATTGAGAGCGTCCTGGGGTGAGCGTGACGGATTCCTCCCTGATTTCCAAGCAGAGAGGGCTTGTTTTTCTTTCCCCAAATGAGCACACTAGACCCCTGCTGTCCGATCCGGTAACTACCAGCAACACGAGTGCTGACTCTGGTTGCAGCGCATTTAATTAGAAGGCACATCTTCAGTCACACCAGTCTCTCACCTCGAGTGCCGGGGTGAACGGTACAGGAAATGTCCGTCTCCGCAAGGTGTGCTGCCCGACCGGCCTGCGCCCACACATGGCCCCCGAAGGCTACTGCGTTTCCAACTACACTTCTTTATTATTTTCCTTCTTTTTTTGTTAAGCCGTACATTGAAGAAAAAGTGTAAACCGCAGCCACTTTTCTCACTAATATTTTTATTTAGGGAAAGATACTTTTGAATAAAGTTATGTTATTTATGTTTATATAGAATGAGTTTCTTATTCTATTTAATTTCCTGATTTTATTTATTTTTAATTAAATGTATGGGGTGGCACGTCACAGATTCATCGGATGTCACCTGCCAATGACATTTCTCAGCACAGCGATGACGCCACTTGGTTTTTCCCGGCTGTCCCTTCCGGTCCTGTATCCTGTGTGATTTCTGGGCTGTCTGAAGAAGGAAGAATGATTTATTGTTTTCTGCAGAGCTAAGGTCCCAGTTTTTTCTCCACATCCTTAGAGAAAGATTATGCAAATTCCCGTGATCTGCGTATCCATATAACTCCAGATAGCAGCAAATGGTCTCTTCAGAATTTAGCTATCGTGATAGCTAAGAGTTCATTTCTGTCTGGAGACAAAGAGGAAGACAGGTGTGGGTACAGGTCGTTTCAAGAAGCTTCGTTTGCATCTGGTCAGTGAAAATTGTGATTTTCTTGCACTTCTGTGCGAGTGTGCGAGAATGACTAAAAGCCCACCCAGGACCTCACAAGTCTTAGCACAGCAGATGCAGCCCAGGGTGAGTTACTTTGACTGTATGTTAAGTGGATTTGGCAAATTTAGAACTAACCTAAGTGTAGCTGCTAATTTAGACAGAGGAGTTCAACATAAAGCACCTCATTTCATTCTCTCCAAAATGTATCATGTTAATTTTATCTTTGTTTGCATATGAACACCAAGGCTCAGACTGCAAGGTGATGCCAAGTACAGGACTTCTTTGCAAGTCCAAATTGCTTCCGATTTTTTTAAATGATTCTGTCCAATGGTTTCAATAGTGTTTATCACTTTATTGGCTTAAATTGTTCTTGGCTGTAAGAAAACTACATAATTAAAACACAAGTTCTGTCCAGAAGGTATCCAGCCAGGGACTATGAAAAATAGAGATATTTACTGAAGAAGATACAAAATACAAGGAACATTATACAGATTCTGTAATTAGTTTTATATTCTTTTAATTCATCCTTGGAAAATTAAATTGATGGACTATCAGCAGACTGTTTACTGGTTATTTCCATGATCAAAAATATTCACAAGCTTTAGCGGTCATGTCACAGTACCTCTCTAACGTAAAATCATACAGACAAACGCCACATCTCCTTTTAGCCCGAGAACAGCGTGACCCAGCGGGGCAGTCGGAGGCTCTTTGAAGGAGTCACGTGTCACACGGATTTTGAATTAAAGTCCATTCTAGCCAGAGATGTGACCGTTACAACTTTTAACTAAAAAGAGATTGTTTTATATGACATCGTTCTCACAGCTTACTTACTTGACTTTTTAAAGTTTTAACTAAATATTCATAGACTGGATGTAAATTATAAATTGTGCTTCTTCATAGCATTTACAAACTGAAAGTGTCAAGTCTATTTTCACCAATGATAAATGAAACATATTGAAAAATATATTTTCCAAACCATAGATTTGGGGAGGTTATTATTATACTAAATTGCTGTTGATCTTATTTACATTGACATTATTTGAATTTCAGCTACTACTGGGAATCTCACATTCTGTACTTAACCCGTTTAACGCTTACCAAAATGAAATCTTAAATTGATGATAAACAATGTATCAGAACTCTACAAGTCTTACAAAATACTCTCTTGTATTTCACGTCAGGTAATGTGTAACCTGTAGTTTTAGAACTGATGTTGACAGAGTTTTCTAATGTGTCAAAAGCTAAGCAAACTGCGTTGAACCTGTGAGAACACCAGACGGTCTTCCGCCAAGACTTATTCTTATTCCTATTATTGATCATCTTGGAGGATGATGTAGTTAATGACCCCCGTCTCTCGAAGGCCTTCATCATTGGAAAATGATGCTGACGCCCCCACACCCACCCGCCTGCCGCGGCCAGGGGAGGAAAAATGGCTTTTCTTCCCTGCAGAGCCGGCGTCCGTCCATTCCACAGCATCTGGCCTGGAAGCCAGGTCAGCCAGCTGCAGGGGGTTCTGGCGAATATTACCCACACACTTTCCCAGGCAAAGTGGCAGAAAATGCAGACTCGGCGGCAATGACGCCGGAATGACAAGGACCACCGGCTGTGACAAAGCGGAAGGAAAGGCATCATCGCCTGTGGCGCTTGGTGCTGACCCTGGGTGGCCACTGTTAGGGGAGAAGGAATCACTGAGAAGCTGACCTATCAACTCCCACAAACACACGGGGGCTGAGGAGTCGCCAGAAAGGGGGCGTCCCAAGGGCTGAGAGCAGAGCTGTCGAAAATGGCCCCACAACTAGCCCTGCCCTGCGCCCACCCGCGGCCCTGTCTCCACTCTGAGTGTGCGGCCGGCTGGTTCCTGTTCGGAAGAGAGGTTGTGACCGGCATGAAAATGAGGCCCAAACGAGGCAGGAGATGCCCCGCTGTGTCCAATGAACTGAGCGCCCGCAGCCCGTGGCTGCGCAGGACTCACACCTGCTGGGCCTTCGGGAACCGGGTCAGGGAGGGGGTCTCGGACTCGCAGCTGCGGCCTCCCCGAAGAGGGCGGCGGGACATGGAGGCACAGCGGCAGGTGAGCCATCGCCTCCGGCCTGGCACTCGGGGTTACTGTCCGGGTTCTTTCCTGTTTGCTGAGCCACTAAAGCTTCCTCTGGATCCTGGGCTCCCACTTTGCTTCCCCGGCAACTCATTTCCTCGGTGAAAGAAGTTCCTGACTCATCCGAGTAATAGGCCCCTGGGGTGCGTTTCTGGCCCCGAGGGGGAGGGGGTTCATTGGAAATGGGTGGTCAGCACCCCGGGGGCGGGGGCGGTGCGGATGCAGCTGCACCCAGTAAAGACCATGGCGGTGCTCGGTGGGTGACAGAGATGAAACCCCTCCTCCCATCGTCACCCCGACGACACCTGGAGTGAAGAGCTCTCTAGAAGGAGGGTGTTTGGGGAGCTGAGAACCTTTGGTGTTTGTCTGATGAGCAAAGAGTGTGGGGGACTCTTGGGAGGACTCGGTCGGCACAGGAGGGGGCACAGCGGGCCCATGGTGACAGGTAAAGTCCCTTACCACGTTCCACACCCGTGAGACTCATCTGGGGGGCGGGGGCAGGACCACAGAACGTACCCAGACCCGAGTCTTGTGAGGTCGGACTCCTTGGGGAAAGAGGAGGGTTCAGCCTTCGTACCACATTAAGCCTCCCTCCAGGACACCATGAAGGTTGCTGAAACCCACAATCGCTGGTTAATTACTGTTCCAGCTGGCGCTCCCACTCTGTGCTCTGTCCTAGACACAGACTCAGATATTCTATTACTGTGTCGTTTAACCTCTATGACGACTCGACCAGTTCATCACCAAGTTTTCAATGTTTAGAGTTCATTTTTAATTTTAATTTTAATTGTTGTTCAAGTACCGTTTTCTGCCTTTTACCCCCATCCCAGCCCACTCCCAGCCCTCCCCACCTCCCTCGCGTTTCCACCCGCCCCCCTTGTTATTGTCCATGTGTCCTTTATACTTGTTCCTGCAAACCCTTCCCCTTTTCCCCCGAAATCCCTTCTCTTCTCCCCTCTGGTCAGAGTTCAAAGAGCAAAACTTCTCCCTGTTTATAAAGTTAACGAAGGACACAGCGGGTCTCAATGTCAGCTCCGTCTGCCACACAGAGTATCCTTCTAACCATTGCTCTGTGCTGGGATAACAGGAAAGGTCCAAGGTCCACTGAGCAGCGTCGGACGGAGCGACCCCGTCTTCCAACCCAGAAGAACACGTCCTCCCTGAAGGGCCCGGATGCTCTCGTTGCACAGACTCTGCAGGGGGCAGAGCCAGTCCACGGACAAGGAGAGAAGGGAGGCAGAAGCTCAGCCGGCTGAGGTGCAGGAGGTGTGGGCGCCGAAGGGAGCGCAGGCTCGAGGGACTGGAATCGGGGAAGGGTCTGGGCTCAGGGACAAAGGCCCAGGGAAGAGGCTGTGCAAGGATGTTCCTGGGTGGTCGCCACTGGGTGCAGAAGGGGCCACCTCGAGCGGGACACGACCAGGCGCCTCGAACACGTCCCATTGCAGGACCTGTATCCTGACACGGGCGCAGCACAGGCGCGGTCACCCCTGCTCCTAGAGCCACAAGCCAGGGCCGCGCCGTCCCGTGTCCCCGCCCTTCCCCCTCTCTGACCTGCGTCGTTCACCTCGCCTGCACCGGGCTCCTCCGAGCACAGCCAGGCAGCAGCCAGGTCGCACGACGCAGGTCCCGTGAGAGCAACACGGAGCCGAGACATCCTGTCGCCTGGGGACACTGCTTGTAGCACTGCCGCCACCGTGACACTGTGATGTCCTGAGGTCGTCACGCGACAACATGGAGCCTTGCCTCTTCTGTGTCTCTGAGCTGTGGGTGGTGACGCCATGGGGCTGAAGGGCCTGGGACACTCACCTGCCGAGAGTCCCACACGGAACCACACACATGACCTGGTCTCCTAAGATTACATATTATAGTGGAGCTGAAAGTTCCTGCCACCCAGTGATGTCACCGTGGAGACATTATCCCTTGGTAGCCTCATTCCCTGCAGAGTCGTGGGGCTCTGGGTCCCATGTCCTAGCACAGAGCCGTGCCGGTCTGGCGTGGGGAGCCTGTCTGTGGGCCCTGAGAGGCCCCCCCACATGACCTGTGGGGGAGCCAGGCTGGAGTGGCTGTGACCCTGGCAGGGCAGCCTCGGTGTGGGTCGCCCCTCGGAGAGCCAGCCGGCGCCGTGCGTGGGGAGGACCCTACTGAGATACCAGGAGGGTCACAAAGCAGTGTCAGACTTCCAGAGTGTCCAGGGAAGTGTCCAGGGAAGACCAGACCTGTTTAGCTACCTTTATTTATATCCTGCGTGTGTACAACAAATGCACACATACAGAAATTCAGCCTCATCCAAATGCAGAGGAGAAATGTAACTCTGGACAACTTGTGCAACTTCTGCCTAACACCAGTGTGAACTTGAGCGACAGAAGACCGGCATCTGAGCAGACGGCTCAAGGACTCAGATGGCCAGTCCTCTGGCTCCACTCGGGTGAGGCGCAGGTGCGGCCTCAGGCCCAGTGTGGGGACTGTGCCCCAGTTATTTCAGGGATGCGGGGCACATTCCGATCAGTCCCCTGGACTTGTCACTTACCCTCTGGTAGGGTGGCGTCTGGAAACCACGCAGTGGGGTCAGCCGTCCCCGTAGCCCCTTCTCATCGTCCCCGGGGACGCTGTCTCCTGCCATCCTGGTTGGCGGCAGCCTCTCTTCACCTGGGGTTAAGGACTCCCTTGTACGACCTTGACCTCCGCTCACAAGGATGGTGGTTTGTTTTCTCCAGGTGGGAGGTCATGTCATCCCAAATGGGGCGGGAGACCCCTGAGTTAACGCCGGGGTCGAGTTTGTGGTAAGTGACATCACGTCAGAGGCAGCACAACCCATTTCTGAAATGCTTTTCTGTAGCTGCTGCTCACGCAGTTTCAAACATAATTTAAGATAATAATTCTGAAAACCATTTACAAGTGTTTACGCTGCTTCGACACGCCAGTCATAATTGAACATTTCCACCTCACAAAGGCATTTCGTTTTACGTGAAACTTTTCATTTTCAGAATAGATGAAAGAATGAGCGAGAATGACTATGGCGCATGGCACATGACTTTTAGAGATTGTTGTTTTCCTAAGATTGCTTTTTTTGTGAAAACATTGTTATTCCGTTCTCCCAAAAGGTGCGTCTCTGTTTTGGCAAATAAAGGTTTCTACTATTTTCTATTTTTGTATGCTCGTTTTATCTTTTTCTAGCCTTCAGTGGTTTTATAAAGAATGTCAGGCACCGAGATCGCCTAGTCTCACAAGCCCGACAGCAGTTTTAAGCCCCGTCTTCCGGCACAGGCTGAGCGAAAGGACAGCGAGACCCAGAAACCCCTGGGGGGTCCGTGACCCGAGGACTAGCTCTACCGAGTCAGCTTTACTTTTTTGAACGTAATGACACTGTGCTGGATGTTTTGGAAACCAGCGTATATTGTGGAAAAATGGTTCCAATATAACTCAGCCTATGTTCTCGTCATATACAATGGGATGTAAGTGTTATTATAAAAGAACAGTGGTAACATCTGACCCAAGGGCGGACAGGAAGTGCGTCTGTCTATCATTTACAAATCGGGTGAGCACCAGGTAGCCCGGCTCACCGGGTCCCTGCCGTGTGCCACGGGCCTGGGTTTGCTCTGTAACTGTCATCCGATGAGGAGGCTCTGGACTTTGGCCCCTGATTCCTGGAGGGAAACTCTAAGTCCTTGCACTTACCTGGGTGATAGGAGGGTCTGGGTGTTCCTGGTGGGACCCTCAGAAGTCACCTGAGTTTATGCTGAGGATGTGGCCCTGCTGGGCCCCTGCATCGTTTGTGTGAACAAGATGACCCAGGATGGGGGCCGGCCCTGCAGAAGGACCGGCCTGTGCTTAGCGGCCAGGGGCTCTGAGCCGGGTGACCTCGGGGAGGGGAGGGGCTCCGGGCTGGAGATGGAGTGGGAATCCCGTGAGCAACGGACGCCACCCACCGGCTCGGGGAAGGAGACTGAAGCCCTGGTGCTCCGACACCCGCTCCGACACCCGCTCCGTCGCCCGCTCTGACACCCAGTCTGGCATCCAGAGAGTGACCTGCGCTGACTCCAGAGGCAGGACAGGGAACCCTGGTGTCCAGGCCCTGCTGGACCTCACCGCCAGCCCCTCTTCTTCCCTCTGGCCCTGATTTTATGCGTTTTGCTGTAAGAACAGTGCACCCACAACTACCGCACACTCCTGAGTTCTGAGGCTCGTGAATCCTTATACGTGAGTGGTGCATAGGGACCCCCAGACCCACAGCCAGCTGGCCGGCTGTCTTAGGTCCCCTGAGTGGGCAGCTGCCGTCTGACCTGGGGACAGCGTCAGGAGTCGCCGCAGCTGCAGGACGGTCCCTGCTTTCCCACCTCTTCAATGTGGACCTTGGTCAGGCTCTCCGGCAGGTAGCTGGCGGGGAGGGCTCGTCCTTCATCAGCAGCGGGATCAGTCGGGACAAGTCCCACTTCTACACGGCACTGAGCACGCTTGTCCTTTCCAATTGGGGAACCTGCCCGTTGCTTGGCAATGACAGGACAAGCTCTAATTGGCCCGCATGGTGGAGTCAGAATCCCGCCCGTGTTTGCGAAGCTGGATTTATGAGGCGACAACATGAAGGTCGGCTGTGAATTTCTCCACCAGGGTCCGTCAGAGAGACTTAGTGAAGCAACGAGCTTAGAACACACTGTGGTGTTATCTTTGAAGGGAATGTCTCAGTAAAATGGAGCAAAACATGGAGTGTGGGATAGTAAGAATTTTAAATAAAATTGACTTCAGTTTGAGAACAAGAGAAAAACTTGAGTCTGCATTATGTTATTCTTGAATTTAAGCAAAATATCCAGTAGTATATTTGGCAGTAGAGTGAGTCGTAATTGTCAGGATAAGTACAACTTCTAAAAAGATTGAAAACACTCGGGGCCTCTCCGAGTGCCCTGCTCCCCGTGCTAGCTCAGTGAAAATAAACCCCTCTCTGTTGGCGACTATTGATGGCTGTCATGTGACTCGAAGTGGTAGAGAAATTTCCTGTTTCACACACGGAACTTTCTAGAAATGACTTTTTTTTTTTAGTTGTGAATAACTTTCCTAACTAAAATGTACTAGGTGTTTTGGACTCTGAGCCTCTTGTGATCTGCCAGACACACAGGGCCGCCCGTGACCGCGGCCGCCCCTCCCTGGGTCACGTTTTCTCCTCCTGGTTAGGACGCCCCGTTCACGGTCCCGCAGTAAGGCCTTCCTTATTTCTTCTGAGTTACCCACTTCCTCTCCGGTCTTCTCACACTTCTGGCTCCTTCGTTTCAGGGTTACTGTCAACCAGGAAAGGACCGAAATGCGACTGTGGTAGACACTTTCATTCTCTGCACTGCTTTTATAGGGCGTGTGTGCGTGTTTGTCCCAATAAAACTTTATTGCTCTTTGTTTGGTCCATGTTTCTATCATTTACTTCTGCCTGGGGGGTTTCTTTCAACATCCCTGGTCGTGACTCTGTTGCAGATGGATGTTTTTTCCATCTTCTAAGTCCTAAAATTTTTCGCCTTGCCCTTGTGTTGACAGATGTCCTCCGGGTATAGATTCCAGATTGACAGGGATTCCTTCAGCGGCCCTTGGCCGACTCTCTCATTACCTTCATTGTGTGGAAGAAGACCTCTGCTGCCGTCCTTATCTTTGTCCTCATTTGTATAGCGTCATGTTCCTCTGGCTGCTTTTAAGGGTTTTTAAATAAGTTTTTAGGGCAATGTGATTATTATGTGCCGTAATGCACTTTTCTTCATGGTTTCGTACCTGATCTTGATGAGCTTCTTGAATCTGTGCATTTATGGTTTTCATCTAACCTGGAATTATTTTGAGCGTAATTTCTTTAAATAGTTTTTTGACACACAGCCCCCTTTGGGGGACTCTTGTCACACATAACCAAGGTTCCTAGACACTGTCTGTGACTCGCTGATGTTCTGTGTCATTTGGATGACTTGTATGTCTTCAAGTTCACGATTTAGGTACTTACAAAGTTCTACTTTGTCTTATTGGAGTCTAAGGAGACAGGCTCCTTTTTCTGATGTTCTGAAGCTAAAAGCCTCTTTTACGAATTGATTTGTTAGTGACAGCGCAGTAACATGTGACAAGGGAATATTGGGGAGGCCAGCAAGTTCAGTTTGTCTGTACGACGGCTCTAGTGGGGCTTAGCTTTCTTTAAATTCATTTGAAACACTTTTGTTAGATTGTATGTGACAGCTGTCATCTCAGTGTGCATTTAAAAAATTTATCAAAATTGGTGAATTTTTTTGTCACCATTTGAACATTGAAAATGGAAGAAAATAAGTGACGTTTTGGTCATATTATGCTTTATTATTCCAAGAAAGGTAAAAACACAACTGAAACACAAAAAATATATTTGTGCAGCACATGGAGAAGATGCTCTGACTGATGGAATGTGTCAAAAGTGGTTCGAGAAGTTTTGTGTTGGAGATTTCTCACTGGAAAGTGCTCCACGGTCAGGGAGACCAGCTGAAGCTGATGGCGATCAAATTAAGACATTAACTGAGAACAGTCAATGTTCTACCACCCGGGAGGCAGCAGACATGCTCAAAATAACCAAGTCAATAAAGTTACTGGTGAAAATGACAAATGTGTCTTTTATTTTATGGAAAAAACTAAACAGACTTTTTGGCCAGCCCAAGAAGTGATGAGATAGCAAGATTCCAAAGATGATTCCAGGTCCCTTTGTCACAAATGCAATCACTTGGAAGTATTTTACTTTCTCAGACAAAACCACAGCCGTTCTTGTTAGGAGATCGACAGCAGCAGAGAAGGAAGGTTTGCCCAGGTCCGATCTGAGACCTGTGTGTCCTTCTGTGATTCTGACCTTGGCCGAGCTGTGCTTTGTGACTGTGTGATTGTGGGTCTGAGTGACGCTATCGTCCTCACGTCGACTTGGAGGCAACGTGGCCGTCTCGCCGTCCAATAAAAGTGTGCATGGGACCGTCCCCCGGTGGACATTGTCAGTCTGGTACACACAGTGGGCTGTCTTTTCTAAGTCAGATATAAAATGTTGACGTATGACATGAACAACTCGTGATATTTACACATTATTTGATCAAATATTTATAAATGTGGCCTAACTTAGGATTGTTTTCCTGACCTATGTTTATATTTCTGTTTTGGATTAAACTTCATTTTTTAAAAAATAAAAATTGACTGCTGCAGCATCGGGAAGGCCCCGGGCTGGCGCTGCGCAGATAACAAGGCCTACTGTGTGCGAGCCAGGCCGAGCCCGGTGACCAGACCTGGCCGTCCTGCCATCGTGAGAATCCGGAAAAGTGAGTGGACTTGAAAACAGTATCCACATACTCGGGAGACTGCTGGTCATCGTCTCCAGGGGCAGTCGCCTCCCCGTGGCTCTGCGGCTCCATGTGACAGCACCTCCAAACTTCCCGCTCGTGCACGAAACAGTCGGGAGGACTGGGATGGGTTGGCCACACCCATGGGCCCATCCCGGCCTCTCTGGGTACGAAAGAGGGGTGCACTGGGCTTGATGGTCATCATGGAAGTGACTGCTCAGACTTAGGGTCCAACTACTTTCCATGGTTTTTTCTCTACTTGGATTCTGCAGAGTTTATTTTTATTCCTCATTATGATTTTTCCAGTCATTCTGTACATCGTTTGCCTTCACATTTCTTAATCCAACAGGTGCTTCATTGAACTGCTCTGAACAAGACGTCACACAGGTTTCTGAGATACAGATAGGATCAGCACGCCATCTCTGGTGTCGGTCACGGGCAAACACAGGCCTAATTAACAGTGAACTAACGCACTGGTCCAGCCTGGGGGCCTCTCTTGGGGCTGCCCATCGTCCTGTTTCCGGCTGTGCTCGAGCACCTGCTACCAGTACGGATTTGTGGGTGGCGCGCGGGTGTCACTGGTGGGTGCAGCTCCACAGCCCACTGAGGGAAATTTAGAGGCTGCTCCTTGGCCAAGGACCCCACGGGGCCAAGGGGAGATGAGGCCGAAGAGTGTTTCCGGAGTGATCGTGGGAAGGCGGGGTGGGCCTAAGTCCGGAACAAGACCTGATCCGATGAAAGAATTACCGTCCAAATAGTATGTTTTGTGATCAGCCTCACGGCTGCTCTTCACACTCAAGTGACACATATAAGATGGAAAGTAGAAATAATAGTGTGGCCCTGGCTGGGGTAGCTCAGTGGATTGAGTGCTGGACTGCAGACCAAAGGGTTGCCAGTTCGATTTCCAGTCAGGGCACATGCCTGTGTTGTAGGCTGGTCCCCAGTCAGGGGCATGTGAGAAGCAACCACACTTTGATAACTCTTTCTCCTTCCCTTCCCCTCTCTCTAAAAATAAATAAAATCATATATATATATATATATATATATATATATATATATATATATACACACACACACAGTGTGGAAACTATATAAATCATCTGGAAGTAAGTATAAGAAAATTACATAGGACCTCTTTATAAAATAGTATAAATTACTACAGAGAGAAATTAAGACGTATATAAACCAATTAGAGTGACCTACTGTTTGGAATCCCCCAGGGACAAGGGCGAATGGCCACATGAAGTCTGAGGGGGAGGCATGGAGCGTGCGGAGGTGAGGGACGGTGGAAAGAGGACCGGACGTCAGGGAGGTCGAGGGGAGGCCCGGGAAGGGGGAGTGAGTTACGACCGAAGACAGCACTGAGTGTTTCTGGAGTGAGAGACCGGTGACCCTTGTTCATCGTGGGCCACTGAGCTGTCGGGGGAGACGGGTCCCCAGCACGGGCCATTGGAACTCAGGTCTAGCTTTACACGGCCAACTTCCAGCCGGAGGTGACCGCTCACCTTTCCACGAGCAGATAGACAGCACAGAGTGTTCAGAGGGGAAGGGGGTTTGCTCTCCCGCCAAGATAAATTTCACGTGTGCACGTGTGTGTCCCCACAGTCACCGGCTCTGCGATTATCGACCGCCGCCTTAAACACCCCGTCACAGCTTCCTGTTGGAGGCGCCTTCCTCAGTGCATGGGGACAGTTCTGTGCGGACCACATTTAAAGACGAAGCTATCGGAGCGAAGGCCGGCTCGCTCGCTCGTGGCGCTCTGGGAAGTGAGTCTGGCTCCCTCTGTCTCCCGTCCCTGTGTGCAAAGTTGGTGTGGCGACGTGACTGCTTGTTCACCCGTGGGTGGCCCGGCATCTTCTGCAGAGAAGTTAAGTAGAGAAATGGGGAAACATTGTAATAATTGTAAAACTTAGGGTTTGAGAATATTGTGTATAAAATTATCAATCCTTTCACTACAGCTATCAGAAACTATTTCAGTGTAAAAGCTTTCATCATAATTGTTTTTTTTGTATAGTTATTAATGAATGTGCACAGGCGAAAGGAGAGAAAATTCATGGGAATGACCTAAAAGTCCACTGAAATTCTATGAATCCCCCAGCACAATTATAAAAACACGTTGGAAGCTACAGTGATACAGTTAAGTTTTTCTGAGAGACACCAACTGGAATGGAATTTTAGAGTTTCAAAAAAATCACATTTTCAAGTCTTCTGTTACGCATCGTCAAGTAGAAATTAAGGAAACTGGCACCAATTTACGTGCCTGCAAGCAAAGCGGAAGCGCTTTTTCCAGCCGCCTCACTGGCCCTGCGTGGATTTACTATTTCACTTTACGTCTGTGAAGCGTGGGGTCGCTCCTGGTGTTTGATATCAGTGGCCAAAGTGGTTCAGAGGTCAGTGAGGGCTGACCCTCTGCCTTGCACCCCAGTCAGCTCTGTGACGCCATGTCCCAGGTCCCCTCACCAGACGATTGGAGGACCCTGAAACGCTGATTATTTTCTCTCCTTCCCGTTCTCGCTGGCCTGGCTCTGAATCGCCTCCCGACGTCTGGAGGAGGGTTTGCGGGTTCCTCGCTGCAGGTCGGAATGGGGGTGCAGCAGGGTAGAGCCAGGGGCAGAAAGAGAATAAAACACGACCCTGGCATCTGTCACCAGGGCCTGTTCTGTGTGCGGGGAGCCGGGCAGATGCGGTTGCCGGAGCCGCATCTGAGTAGCCCAGGTGTCCCCAGAGGCAGAACTTCGCTGGGGACCCTGCGTGAACACCGTCACTCCATCAGGACACGCTGCGGGCTCCATGGGGCGAAGGGGTTTGCAGTCATGAGGGCAAGAATAGGGTTTCTTCCCTTTAAAATTTGTATTTTATACAACTTCAACCACTATCAAGTAGCCCAGAGAACAGAATGTGTTGTTCCAGAGTGAAATGGAAATGGAAACCATTTCATCTTCATACACACAGACTGTTTTATTCAACATTGAACACTGGTCGGGCCCTTCAAATCTGTACTTGTGCCCCGAGTTTCAGTGGTCGGTGTAGAGACACCATGTGATTTTTGACAATTTAAACAGATGTGATCTCTGTGAGATTGATAAACAACTGAATCACTCGTTAAATGGCGGGCTTCCAAGTGTGGACCAGATGCAGGGCTCTGGACTGGGGACACTGACTGTGGACACGAAAGGATATCACACTTTTGCTTGAGGTGTTCCAAATCTGGTGGCTGAGAGAGGTACTTTCTGAATTTAAAGGTAAAGCGTTATAAAACTGAACAGTGAATCAGATGCACCCTAACTGCTGTGCTGGCGGTTTGAGATTAGCAGAGCTAATCTGCTAAGAAGAACACGAAACCTGATCTATTAGAAAGCAACAAGCCCTGGCTGGTGTAGCTCAGTGGATTGAGCGTGGGCCTGCAAACTAAGGGATCATGGTTCGATTCCCAGTCAGGGCACATGCCTGGGTTGCAGGCCCGTTCCCAGCAGGGGGCGCACGAGAGGCAACCACACATTGGTGTTTCTCTCTCTCTCTGCTTTCTTTCTCCTCTAAAGGTAAATGAATAAAATCTTAAAGCAACAGGTGGTACAGAAGCTCTTCAAGCCAGTGAGGCACGTGATAGACTCTTAATTTTCAAAGAAATGATGTTAGCAGGGCCGGGCCCGCGAGGCAGGGAGACCTCTTGCCCCAGGCAGTCTGGTGCCGGGGTTTTCACTGGGTCTCCCTGGCAGGAGGGGGCCGGGGCGTTTGCCCACTGAAGGTAATGGAGTGTTTCGCTCTATGGGAGAGCCGGAGAGGCCTCCATCCACCTCTGTTCCCTGGTCACTTTGTGCCCGAGGTCGGAGAACGGACATGAACCCTGAACGGTAACAAGGTAGCCCTGTTTCCCGGGCCCTTGGACGGCCGACCACAGGGTGGCGGGGACACATGCTGCAGGGTGACTGCAGGGGGACAAAGGGACGGGCCCCCGCTCTGTGCTGCTCCCCGCTGTCCCAGCTGTAGGCATCACGGTCGTCCTGGCCCATTCGGTGGCTGTCATGTACCTCTGTCCTGTGATTTGGGTCACTTAGCGGTTTGACCGCTGGGCCACAGCACGGTTCTCTCCGGGCACCACCCACTGTCCTCTCTCCCTTCCAGCCCAGCTGGCGAGGCTGTACCCGTCGGGGACATGGAGACGGCGCCCTGGGTGGCCCTCACAGCGAATGGAGGAACCCACACACTGGGCCAACTTGTGATTCGTAGTATTTATCCGAGCAAATGAGAAGTTTAAACTCATTTTCTTCAAGAAAAATGCGATGTTTAGCCACATGGTGTGCGGGTCCCATCTAGTTCTAAGATTATACTTTATCTACTTCTTTTACTCATTTCTCTAACACATACTTAGTATACTGCGAGCAAGACTTTGTCCCCAGAAAATAAATGCATGGATTAAAACATTGGGAGGAAGCACCATTGTGTGTGATGCCCGGGCGTGTGTGAATCTGCACAGGTGTGTGAAGTAACCCCGCCTCCGATGGCCTGTGTTTCTGCTGCAGTAGTTTGGTCTCTGGCGTCTCTGTTCAGGTATTAAGGTTGCCGTCTGTCCGTCCGCACGCCCACCCGCCCTTGCTCACTGTCCCTCCACTGGCGCACTTCGCATGCCCATTACCCCCGTCCCACAGGCCTGACCCATACTTGTTAACTCCTCCATCGCTGCTGTGATGGGTCTCAGGCTGGCCCTCCCCTGAAATCCTTGGCTTTGCCAGCAGGTGGGCCTCATAATTACGTCCTGGCAGCGGATGGAGGTACGAGGTAAGGGGTCCCAGGACAGTCTTTGTGCCCTGCCGCTGGGGGCCGGGTGGGAGCGCAGGGGTCCTTCCGTGGCCCCGGGACCACATCTCAGGCTCCCTGGGTCTGAGCCTCTGGTCTCTGGGCCTCGCCGCCCTCCCTCCCCTGGGGCGGCCGGCCCGGTGCTGCCCCAGGTGAGGCCGGCTCCTCGGTGGGTCATGTCCCTGTGAACCCCATGGTCACAGCGGCGCCCTGGGCTACTTCCCAGACTCCCCGTCCCCTGTCCCTGACACCGCGGCTGGCCTCCGGGCACTGGCGGACCACCTCCCCACCCCGGCTGCCCCTTCCAAGGCGCTGGTTCCAATCCGGCCACTCCGGGCAGTCTGGATCCATCCCTGCCGGTCCCGTCTCGCAACTGGGTCCCATCCCCATGGTCCCAGAAGAGAGGGCTGTGGGGGCTCAGCCACCTGCGTGTGGTGCCTCAGGCAGAGGGGACCAGGGCCGCAGGAGCCTCCTGTCCTCCCTCAGCCGCCCCAGGGCCCTGCGCCTCTCCGAGGTCCCCTGAAAGGCCCAGCAGGTCCCCGGAGTCTGCGCAGTGAGACCCTGTCGGATCCCCACAGCCCTGCCACAGCGGAGTCTTCATGGCCCCGGCTCCCCGGGTGCTCCCCACCATCCCCTCCTGTGGGCAGGTGTGGGCGTCTGGGGGGCAGGCCTGCAGGCCCAGGGATGTGCGGGGCTGGGGGCAGCCTGTGGTTCTGGGGAGCCTGTCCCACCCCACCTGGGGGCGTCCCGGGCCTCTCAGGTGGAGGGTGGGGGTGGGTCCCCCTACAGCAGTGTGAACAGGAGCTCCAGCTGCAGGTGGTGCCCCCACCCAGTGGGGGCAGTTCTGGTAACAGGGCCCCTCCCGAGGGCGGGCCTGGGCAGGAACCAGCGAAGCTCCAGCCTGCTCCAGACGGCCCCCCTCCCTCCAGAGGGGGGTGTTTACTGCAGGCACCTGGTCAGCCTGGCGGGGGGTGGAGCTCTCAGCAGCTGGGCCCTGGAGTTTCCAACCCAGACGCCTCCCGGCCGAGCCCCGAATTCACCGGCTCGGGGTGACTTTCTTGAGACCTGCTGTCTGCCGAGCTGGGTGACTCTCCGTCCACCGGGCTGGCCCCCCAGTTCCTGGACAGCGGCTGCCCTGTGACCCCAGTGCCCTCACGCCTTCCAGAAGAGTTGTCGATTTTCGTACCTGCTTGACGGGCAGCCAGAACACAGAGTTAATTTTTCCAGTTGGGGAGAATAACAGTTTGAACATTGTAGGGGGAAAACACAGTAGAGAAGGAAAATTTTGTTGATTGAGGATAATCCTTAGACTAAATATTCGAGTAGTGACGTGAGGTGGTTCAAATTGGCTCTAACAATTGAAAATTGGCTTTGAGTCTTTCAAGTTATCAAAGCGTTAACTTTGTTCACAGTGCATTTGGAAAGATTCCTTCTGGTATTTAAATGCTGAGTTTACTGTAGATCCCACATTCCTTACATAGAAATGCTTGTCTGAAACTGCCTTAGTATGCATTTTCTTATTACTGTAAATGCGAAGCGTTTGTTTCTGTACCTGAGCTGTTTTCTGGCCCCTGCAGGGCGCACCGTCGGCGGTAGCCTCACCCTGTGCACCAGAGGCTGCGGGCTGAGCCCTGGTCGGGTGCCGCCGGGAGGCAGCCGGTCCACCTCTGCCTCTCCCCTCCCTTCCTCTCTCTCTAAAATCAGCAAACGTATCCTCAGGTGAGCATTTAAGGTACGTATATTTTCTGCTCTTGGGAAATGAAAACGAAAAAATATTTTTGCAAATTTTTTCTCTTTTTATGAATAATTTTATGACAGAGTGGATGACGCTTTTTAAAAACTACTCATGAGACAGCTTGCTTCTCCCTTTTTTAGCATTTTGTTCGTCTTTGAGATTTCTGGTTTGATCTCTTGAAGATCATTAACTCCCACAGATAAACCCCATACTTAAAAAAGAAAGATTGTTTTTTCTATATTCCTAAAGGTCTCACTTATACCCCAACTTATCATTTCATAGAAAAAAATTAAGTATTTTCTTTTTGAATTGAGGGTTTTGGAAAAATATTAATTTGAAAACTGAATGCTACCCTCTATTTTATATTCCATGCATAGAATATAAAAAGGTTTAGTGAGCAACAAAAACACTACAATGAATAAAAATGCTTTTTTAACAGGTTTGATGCTGTAGTGACTTGGAAGAGATATAATTAAATGCTAATTTATTTCAGAGCAGACTTGTCTCTATAGCACAGACTGTAAGACGTGCCGAAGCCGTTTGGTAGAAAACCAGTGGTGACTGAATTGGGAGAGTGAGGCAAGAACAGAAGGCGCGGGGGAATCGGACGTTTTTACTTGCACCAAACGCCGTCATACGTCCTGGATTCCTGCCCTTGGGATGATGGTTTTTTCCCTTGTAAAAAGAAACATTTTCATTTATTTGTGAAATCACTCAGAAGCGATGACCTGTCCGTTCTCTGCGTGCCCAGCAACTTTGGACCGTGCGTGGAACAATGAGGACCAAGCGGCCTCCGCCGTCCCCGAGCTCGGGTGAGCGCTGAGAGAAGAACTTGTCTTTCTAACGTGTTTCGGGCGCATCTCGATCTTAGCATCTGTGTGCTAGCTTGTCTTGCTCACACGGAATGCTGGAGACAATTTAGGAAGCTGCAAATTCGGTTTCAGAATGTGTTCTAAGGGACTGGAAAGCGGCCAGTGAAGCGTGGAATTGGGGACGAGATTCAGGAGAGCAGAGTGGGCGGACCTGGGGGCCGCTTCTGGGAGGAGGAAGCCGTGGGCAGCCAGAACCTCGGGTGCAGAGAGGGCCACTCTCTGAGTGGCTCTGCTAACACAGAGCGGGGGGGTCTGCAAGGCAGGGGGTCCCTGGGAAACACCCAGCTTCTGGGTGGGCCCCTGGTGGGCCCAGAAGACTGGGAACAACCACTTCTCAGGGTCGAAAGCCCAGATTTCAATGATCTCGGTTTCCTTTTGAATTTAAGTCAGGGAGAGAGGAGGAGGCAGCGAGTGAGGTGAGGTAATGAGCTCATGCTGCCATCAGATCAATAAAGATGCAGGACCTGTTCCTTCTGCAGCACAGAGACTGCGGTGGGCACTGGTTCTGAAGGACAGCAGGGGGGGTTCTGCCTCGAAGGTGGTGTGAGACCCCCAGGGGGTTAGGGCTGGTCGGGGAGCGCCTGGCCCCCCGAAGGTGTGAGCGCTGTTCCCGGGGGAACCTCTGCGCAGGGTTGGCCGCTGGTGGGTTTCTCAAGGGAGGAGAAAAAGGGCAAAGTGCGCATCAGCGAGTGGCAGCTACTGCTTCGCAAGCAGATGGAAAAGTGGACGTGATGGGAAGTAGTTTACGTTTATTAGTGAGGGAAAGTGCCCCAGGACTATGAATTTTTACTCGGACTAGTGAGACTGCTTGTCATGATCCACACCTGCTACTGTGGAAACTCCTTACCGATGGGCCTGCTGATCAGGAGTAGCGGCCACTCCGGACTCATTAGTCACATGCTCCTGGGTCCCAGGTGGGTCAGGAAATCCGACCGAAACCCAGTGACATCCCTAGGGGTCCAGCCACGCGGGTCACACTGAGATGCCCCTTCTAAGGGGAAGGGTGTGGGGTTGGCTCTGCCTCCTCCTGCGGCCGAAATGCAGGCACGAGGCTCGGTGGGTTTCGTCAGGTCTGGGAGGCAACGCGGTCCTCACCTGGCTTTGCGACTCCGGCCCGTTTACCACGCCCCTCATTTCCAGTGGGCGAGTGGGGCCAGGACAGGGGAGGGTGGTCTGGAAGCCCCGGGCTGCTGCGCAGATGCTTGGACCCTGGGCCGTGCGATCTGGTGAGTTCCATGGGTGCACCACATCTGGGGTGGGTGGGGTGCTATTTGGAGCCAGGTGGGGGCACCACTGCGTGGGCCCTTGAGATTTGGGGACAAAGCCCAGCCACGCCCCACAGATAACTACTCTCCTTTTTAGAAACAAACAGCTCTTGGCCTATCACTGGTCCTTCCAGAGACTGACTGTTTGGCCATGGGTCACCGGTGGGCTGCCTGAACTGCGCCCTCTGAACTGGGTGCCACCTGACCCAGCGAGCACAATGTGGGTGTGTGCAGCTGTGTTCTGTCAAATGTGAAGTTGTCCCTGCAGGGTGCGGCCCAAGCGGGCCCCAAAGACACAAGTACTTTTCAGGAAGGAGTGACCCTGGTGCCAAGGTTCCCCTCCGGCTGCACTGCCTTCTCTCCCCCAGCCTGTACCAGGGGCTTCGTGGGGACTCCCGGCAGGCAGGTGACACGAGCAGGATGAGACTCGCCCGGGTGCCGATGGCTCCCACGGAATGAGCTGTGATGACCAGACAGGGCTCGGGCTGAGGGCAGAGGGCCTGTGGGACGGCTTGTGTGGAAGGTTGTTTGGGTCCCGGTGAGTGCTGGCCAGTGCCGCACGGCCTGTGCAGCGTCGAGGGCTGAACTTGGCACGAGAGTGTCTCCCCACTTTGTCACACACACTTTTGCGTGTGTGTTAAGCCCATGGTTTTGTTTGCTTTCCTCTCTCACTCCATTAACACTCAATGTGGGATGTGCTGACTTTACGTCACAACACTTAAGTTACGTGACAGTAACAAATGTCACTCGAGGATTTGACTTCCTCTCCTGTGGACGGAGCTAGTGAGTTCTCAGCTGTGCGCAGGGTTGTGCCGGGTCACGTCAAATTGTGACCTTGTCTTTGTCTTTGTTAGCATATTGGGTGTGGCTTACAGAGACGCCTGTGGGTGCCGGGCAGACAAGGGGCGGACTGGTGATGATTAACTTTACGTGTCACCGTGACCGGGCCACCCAATGCCAGCAGGGGGTCTGGTTGGGCATCACCGCTGGGTGCGTCCGTGAGGACGGTTCTGGATGAGGTCAACGCTGGGACCGGTGGGCTGAGGAAAGCAGATTGCACTCCCCAGTGTGGGTGGGCCGCGCCCCACACACTGAAGGCCCAAGTTAAACAAACCAAAGGTTTCTGCCTGCCCCCTGCTTACCTGTCTTCTCCTGTCCTTGGACAGGAATGTCCTCTTTGGCGCCTCTGGTTCTCAGGCCTTTGGGCTCAAACCGAAATGATATCACTGGCTGTCAGGGGTCTCGGGCTGCTGAGGAGATGGGCAATCATGGATTTCGCAGCCTCCATGACCCTGCGAGTCAATTTGTTACATTAAATCTCGCATGTAACATAAGTAGGAGTGTAGAGACTTATGTATTCTGTGGGTGCTTGCTCTGGAAATCACTGCTTTGTGGTGTTTGCAATGTCGTATCGAGAGGGAGGAGAGAGAGAAGGAAAGACGCAGGGACCCCGAGCATCTAAAACACACCAACACTTAACGGTAGATGCACTTAAAATGTAAAAGAAAAGGTTGTACATTTTTGCTCCCTATTTTCCCAAGTTTCTAGAGTATAATGGACAATACTATTAAAAAAATAAAGCCTGCATTTTAAAAGAAAAAATTGGAGAAAGATACATTTGTCTGGGAAACTTAACTGATAATAATATTGTGAGGAAGATAAACTTTGCGTGTACTTTCATTGTTACAGAGGAATGCGGAAGAGTTCACAGGCTGTTGGATCATTATCTTCCAGCTGTTCAGAAAAGATCTCATTGTCTCTATTCGAACGCCTTCCTTGAACGTCCTGGAATCAACTAATAACAGATCTGAGTGGAAACATGAAAGTGTCGGGTTTTGTGAAATGCTTTCTCTGCGCCTGTTGAGGTGATAATGTGGTTTTTAGTCTGTGCTCTGCTACTGGGGAGCATCTGATGCTTGGCCCACCTGTATGGAGCCGTCTTCGCCTTCCTGGGGAGACCCCCAGGTGACCGTGGGGGGAGGGCCCGTCCCTGTGTCCTGGAAGGGTCGGGCTGGACGGAGGTGGCTATTTTGTTGAAGAATTTTACATCTGTGCGCGTCAGCGTTATCAGCCTTGTGCTTTTCTTTCTTGGAGTGTTTGTCTGGCTTTGGCATCGGGGAGATGCTGGTCTCACAGGATGAGTTTGCAAGGGCTCATTTTTCTGTCCTCTTTGAGGTGTTTGAGAAAGGTGGGCATGAACTTTCTGTCCCATGTTCGGTAGATGTCCGGCAAAGCCCCCTGACCTGGGCACTCCTGCGTTGGAGGTTTCTGGTTGCCGAGCCGTCTCCGTGTGTAGCTGCGGGCTGCTCGGGCTGTTTCCTCGTGATTCAGTCCCGGCGTGCGCACGTTTGCGGGAACTTTCTCATGACTTCTACGTTGTCCAATTTGCTGGTGCATAATTATTAACAGTGGTCCTTGTTATCGTTTTTCTCTGGCATCTGCTCTAATGTCTCCTGATTAACTATTGATTTAATTTTTTAGTATTCTCCCTTTTCTTCTTAGTTATTCTAGCTAAGGGTTTGTCGATTTTGTTTATCCTTCTCAAAAACCCAACTCTTAATTTGTTGAGTTTTATCTGGTTTTCCTATTCTCTATTTTATTGATTCTGCTCTAATCTTTATTTTTCTTCCTTTTTCTAGCTTCAAGCTGACCTCGCATCTTGTTTTCTAATTCCTTGAGGTAGAAAGTAAGTTGTTTGCTTGTTTGTCTTGCGATCTCTCTTCTTTTACAGTGTAGGTGTTTATCATTGTAAACTAACCTCTTAAAACTGCTTTTGTTACTCCCAAAAGTTTTATATGTTATGTTGTCTTTTCCATTCATCTTGAGATATAAGCAAACGGGTGTATCAGGATGTCCTTGAGCTAATGTAGTGATGTAATGAAATAAGTCAGTTATTTTGCTAATCAGTTTGTTTGCACGTAACTGCGTGTAGCTCTCTGACTCTGGAGACATGCTGCATTGTGTTGGCAAATTTGGGGCTTTGTTCAAACCTCCGGAGCTGGGGTATGTAGAACACAAAACTGTTCATGAAAATCGAATGTGTCAAAAACCAGAACCCTGACATTGGTCGCAGTAGCACCTCTGGGTCGCTGTGAAGAGCGGTTTTAGAGCCCTGGCTTTCGGTAGAAAGTCGGTTTCTGCATCAAACGAGCTTCTGGGCTTGGGCTGCGTTTTACAGAATCACACGGGCTCTGCCATGAGACGGGGCAGGGGACCTGTAATGTCCCAGGTTTGTGACGTGGTCCTGCTCAGACTGCCCGGTGAGCAGCCCTCGGAGAACGAGGTAATTCTGACTGTGGAAAAAGCCGTCGGCACTCTCCCACGGCAGGCCCACGTCCCACGGCGAACCTGAGCACAGCTTCGTCTGCTCCGGGAAACGCAGGGACGCTCCCTCGGCCGGAGCGCCTGGTCCGGCTCCCCGAAAGTTGCACGTGCGACAGACAGTCCCTGTTCTGGGCGCAGCTGGGCGTGGGCGGGGCGGACATCATGTGCGCTTCATTCTTAAAATCATGGAGCGCTTTCCTTCGAAAACGTATGTTCCGCACTTCAGATTTTAACTCAGTAATGGATGGAATCTCATGAGGTACAGAAGAAACAAGAATACTTACTTCTCAGGATTCAAAGAGGAATTTGAAGACACGTGGAATTTAAATTGAGAAAAATATTATTAGCACGTGCAAAAGCTGTTTTTGACCTGTGAATTTTAGAAAAATTATAGGCCTTCACTGGTCGATTCTTGTATGTGCCCCACTGGGAATCGAACCCACAACCTTTGGGTGAGCGGGCCGACACTCTGACCCGTATGTGGAGTCTAATGAACAAACTGACCTAACCAGCTAAACGGAGACAGAGTCCTGGATGGAGAGCAGGTGACAGCTAGTGGGAGCGGGGGAGGCTGGGGGTGGGGGGACTGAGCAAAATAGAAAGAAGACTCACAGACACGGTGGGGGGATTGCCTGAGGGGAGCGGGGCATAAGGGGACTAAATGGTAATGGAAAAATAGAGTAGTTTTTATAAAATAAAAAATACGCAAAACCAAAGTAAAGAAACCTTATTTATGCTACGGGAGGAAATGCAGTTTGGGGCTTTGTAGGGGAAAGACCCTCCGCCGAACTGAGAGGCGCCCCTTTCCAGCCACCGCCCGGTGGTTTGAAACACAGTCAGCACGAGGCCTGAGCGGACACTGCCGTCACCACACCGTTACCGAGGCTCGGAGGCCGACGTTGCCACAGGGCGCTCTGTGGAAGGTCCCACAAAGCGTCTGCAGGTCTGATGGATGTGCAGGGAGAGGCGGTTGAGCACAAGGGTGATGAGCACCCGCTCTTGGCGCCCAGGCCACTCGCTGTGTCCTCGCCGAACCGCTCTGTGCCTCAGTCTCTCCTACGTAACGCGAGCGGATGACCGAGGGCTCGTACCAGTATTCACCTGTTTCTTGTGCAGTTGATGATACACAGACAGGTAGACAATAACTGTGTTAATTTCACTGGGTTTTCTGCAACGGTTGCATTTATACAAGTAAAGCACCAAGAACAGCACCCGGTAAACCCTGTGTGCACTCTGAGAATTTGCTTCTGTCATCATTGGGGCGCTGTTTCCATCGTCGTCCTCGCTGTCGCCGTGACAATGGAGCCCAGTAGGGTCCTGCTTTGCCAGAATTTCTAACGAAGAGGCTAAGAGTTCAGGGGTGCCCTGCCTGTGGCTGGGGTTTGAGGCTCGCAAGACGCCCCCACGTGGGGCACCCAAGCTCCGCCCCAGGCCTGGCACGACGGCCTTATTCCCTGCCCACGGCCGTCTCTGAGCTTGTCCCAGCTGCCTCTTGGGCTCCAGTCCCGGCCTCAGCGGGGAGGGACCAGAGGGGTGGGTGGTGCCCCAGGGTGGGGCCCGGGGAAGGGGGCTCCAGGGCAGCTGGGGCTGCACCTAGAGGCACCCCGAGCCCCGGCTCCCACTGCCTGGAGCCATGGTGCTGCGCTGGCAGCAGCCGCCCGTGCTGAGCCACGAGTTTGTGCTGCAGAACCACGTGGACCTGGCTGTGTGTGTGGTCATGTTCTTCGTGCTGGGGCTGCTGTCCGAGTGCACGGTGTCCCTGGTGTTCCAGACGCGGCAGCACCGTGTCCCCGCCCCTGCTGAGGGCCCGCCCAACCTGGCCTGGTCTTCTACTCGCTGGTGGCCGTCCTCCTGCAGGATTGCGTGCTGGACCGCGTGTGCGCTGCCTGCAGCTGCCCTGCACACGCCAGTGACGCTTCCATGAGGCCGGCCAGCTGGGCGCCTTCTACCTGCTGTCATTTACGTGGGGCTTCGCGGTGCTGCTGGCCAGGGCTGCCTGGCCGAGCCCGCCGCCTGTGGAGCATGCCGCCGGCCACCACGACCTTCCGTACCAAGCTCTTCTGCGTGGCGCAGCTGGCCTACTGGTGCCATGCGGTGCCAGAGCTCTACTTCCAGGGGACGTGCCCGCAGGACCTGCCGTGCCGGCTGGTCTACATGGGCCTGCACCTGCTCCACCTGCTCCTCCCGCTCCACCTGCTCCACCTGGGGCTGCTGCTGCTGCCACGCACCATGTCGTGGAGCTGCCATTCATCCTGGGCTGTCTGGGGACCCTCGTGGTGTCGTGCCCACCGTGGGCCTCCGCCTGGCTGAGGGGCAGTCCCAGAACCCGGACGTGGCGAACGTTGCTGGCGGCCAAGGTCGCCGTGCTCCTATCTTGCTGCACCATCCAGGCCTGCCTCACCTGGGGCCTCTTCAACACCCAGCTGCAGAGGTTGGTGGAGGGCGACGCCCCCCTGCCGGCCCCCACAGGTCTCAGGTTTCTGTGTAGAGCCTTGATGACGTTTTGTGACCGGAAATGGGCTGTAGGGACTCGGCTCTATCAAGTGGCCCCTGGTGGAAAGTTTCATTATACAGAGGTGGGCAAAAGTAGGTTTACAGGTGTTCGCATGGAAAAGCAACACAAGAATTACTAACAGTAGAAGAATGAACTCTGTGTTCTGTGTACTCACAACTACAAACCCACTTTTGCCCCGTGCATGTTTCTGGTTTGAGCCGAGGTTTCCAGGAGCCTATTGACACCCCGAAGTGAGGACCTACTGTGCGTCCTCTCCCTCTCTGCTGTCTCGCACTCTCTCCCACCGCCCCGTCTTTCAGAGCCTCCCCCTGGTTTGTGGGGGGTAATTCGACTTTGTCAGTCCCAGCACCCGGGAAAACTGGACTCCACCCCCTCGACCAAAGACGGAGCCGCACCTGGCCAAGCTTTCTCTTCCGTTCCATCTGTGGTGAGAGGTTCGTGAGGAAGCAGGACTGTTTCCTTCTTGGCATCAGCATCCTTGGTCCTCCGGTTGTTTTATTTCTCCTGTGGTCTGAGTCTGTAGAGTCGATGGGGCTCTGAGATCCGTGGTGAAACTCCACCCCCGCCGGCCGCGGTGCGGCTGCAAAGCCAAGATGTTCAGCTTCTCCCGGAGAGAGCGGTCTCTCTGCTCTCCCTGACTCGCCTGTTACTTGTCACCAACTCCTGGTAACACATTTCTTGTCCATCCCAGATGCCATCTGCACATGAGCACAGACCTGGTGCAGCCAGGGAGTGACGGTGAGAACGCCATCATCTCAGGGGACTGTCCAGGCCGGGGTTCAGCTGGGCTGGATGTGGAATATGATGAGGGTCCTGATTGGCTCCCCTGGAATTTTCCCGGCCCTGTCCCCTCAGGTTGACTTTCCAACTTGGCAGCAGGTGACACAGCTACTCTGGGCCTCATGTCCATGTGTCACAAACGTAGAGAGAACGGGAGACACAGTTTCTGGAGGGCCCAGGACACCGAGTCACCTTCAGAGGACTCACTGGAGAAAGAGTTGCACAGGGCGGGTTAGGCGGTGCGTCCCCCCACCCCCCGGGGAAAGGGCGAAGCCCCTCTTCTGGGGACGTGGGTGTCAGCTTAGGCACATACGTGACCGAGCGGTTTAAAGTTTTGTGTGCCTGTACACGCCAGGGAAGAATCCCCACCGAAATGTGCAGGGCATCGTAAGAATTGTGTCCATGTTTGTCCCATGTTATTTGTCAGGTGCTGTACACTCTCTGACACCACCCGTGTCAGCTGCATGGCCCCGGAGGCCGGTCCTGACCCGCCGGTGGCTGTCGGCAGCCGGCGGGCCGTTTCGCACTGTGCGTGGGGACCGCCGCCCCCTCCCCCAACTGTGATTGGTGCTGGGTGAGGACGCATCTGTGGAGCCCAAGGTGTCTGTTTGCAAAATGCTCTTTGGGTCTTTACATCGGATAAGCCTGTTCTTGTTCATCACGGAAATGGCATCGCCTACAGGCAGGAAATCGCCCTTCATTAGGGTTCAGCTGCAGACAGGCGTGATGGACTTTCCCGGCAGCGTTAAGGTGAGTGGCCTGTGTGGGACTTATCCCCGAGACAGGCGGCCAGCGAGTGTGTCGTTCCTTGCTGTCTCCAGTCCACCTTCAGGCCAGGGCATGGACCCTCACCCCCCGAGCACAGAACTGAGGCCTGAACACGGGCCCGACACTGCACACCTGTAGCCCGGGGCCCGTTGGAAGTGGCACCCAGCTCACACCTGTTGGTGGTGCTCCTAGGTGTGGAAGGGCGGTGCGAGGGTCTGCTCACACGCGGCAGCCGAGGGCTCACCGAGGCCAGCGTCGCGCCTGGGTCTGTGGCCAACTGAGCCACACAGCCTGGTGTTGCCGAAGATGCCGGGCACCAGGCTGGTCAGTGCGGGGGCACTTGGCTGACCGGGGGTCACGGGGCCCAGAGTCGCTGGTTTGAAGGAGAACGTGGAAGACCCATCACTGTGACTGTGGACGTCAGACCGGCTAAGCGGGGAGAGGTGCGTTCCACAGACAGGAAAGGGAAGCAGGGTGGGATTTCTGAATTCCTGATTGCTCTGCTAGAAACATTCTGAATTATTGATTCATTTACAAGAAACATTCCTACAATAACCTAAGTAAACAAGAAAATAATTAAAATAATAATTAAAAAATAAAAGTCAGTGTCCCAACGGTAGCTTGTCTGACGCACATGCACATGCACACGCACCGGGTCAGATGGATGGAGACCCACGCCCAGGGAGCTCTGCCTACGGGTCATCGCTGAGCCTGGACCGATGGTGACGGAGCAGCTGGCAGGCGGCAGGCGCGGTGACAGCTTCTCAGCGTCCAGTGCGGTGTGTTTGCCGTGTCAGTCCAGACTTGACATTTAATTTAAAAGGTATTAACTTAGGTCTGCGCGCGCTGAAGGAGACAGCAGCTAGGAGACCAGCGCTGTCGTGTTTGGTCCCTGGCCAGGGCGGCGGCGTCGCTGTGACAAGTGAACTGCCACCTGGGGCCACTGTGGCGTGAGAGCGCAGCCGGCCGCTCCTCCGAGGGACGGGCTCGGTGAGCAAATTGGACTGCTGTGGCTTTGGAATTCCTATCGCAGTGTGTAGTTACCAACTTGCAGGAGAAGTCCTCCGCTGGGGTGTGTGTGTGTGTGTGTACATGTGTGTGATCGCTCATGTACCTGTCTATATATCAACCGTAAACATATCATATAAATACATATCATATAAATTTTGGCACATTCATCTTACAGGTTTTTAAAAAGGCTTTATCTTCTCATGGAAAATAGAGACTAGAAATGACAATATATTTTGATTTTACTGAAAAACAAATATGTTCTTCATATACATAACTAGTGATGGAATCAGTATTTTCCCACCATATTGTCCACCCGGTAAACACTGCACTGTCCTGAGTGTGGCAAGCTGATGAATCGTAACTCACGGCAAATGACAGCAGATTCCACTGTGTGGTTTTCAGGGGGTTGGAAGTGGAAGCTTAATACCCTTCACTATCCCTTACGTTTCCAATTACATCATAAAATACTGCGCTAAATTTAGCATCGTTGAAATTGTACTCAAACTACTCACTTATAACCTAAAACACATCGGACAGCACCGCCGGCCCTTCCCTCATGGGTGGGGGCCCCAGTCCGTTTTCCACCCATTTGTCTCACGATACTCGGGGGGCTCTGCTTACCTAAGCCCTGTGCTGAAGAAGGTAATGCCGGTGTGTTAGCGACCCACCCTGGAAACCTGGACCTTGGGAGGGACAAAGTGGCTCAGTGGCCTTCAGCACTTGCTGGCTGTGACATCCAAAGACAGGCCTGGCCCGGGGGCCCTGAGCAAGCCTCCTCCATGTGGAGGCTCAGGGCCTGCTTCTCACTCCTTGGCGGTCCCCCTGCACCGGGCAGTCTCCCCTCCTGCAGGAAGGCCTGCAGCCGCCCCACCCAGAGCAGCAGCTTCCGCACGGCCGTGATGTGCCTGAGTGACAGGCCCAGGGCCTCGCTCACCTCCGCCTGGAGCAGGCAATGCTATTTAAAAAACCTTAGTACAGTTGGGCATCCACATTCACACAAAATGAACCAGAGAGAGTTTATACCCTTCACAAAAATGAACTAACATGGAGCATAGACAGCATAGATTTTTACCAAACCGTAAAAATCCTAGAAAAGAACGGAGAAAATGCAGGTGAACTTGCAGTCAGCAAACACTCTCTAGGTACAGCTCCGAAGGCTCGGCCCTGAAAGGCTGGAGAAGCTGGACTTCATTACACTTTCAAAGTTACGCCCGGAGGAGACAACATACAAGGAGCAGACGAGGCCCAGACTGGGAGAAAACCACTGCAAAAGACGCGTCTGGTAAAGGACCATCATGCAAACCTGCCAAGAACGCGTTAAAGTCAAGGAGAAGAAAACGAACAACCCAATGAAACAAACGGGCGAGAGTCATGAACACACCTGTTGGGAGGGCCCCCACCCAGGCGCCACCCTGGGGAAGGCAGTTCGGCCGAGAGCTCACCCCATTTAGACGCAGCCCAGCCGTCACACGCCAGGGAGTTTACTCAGCAGAGCGGAACGTGCAGGTCCCCACGGAAACCTGCCCACGGGTTCACGGAGGCTTCAGTCATGGCCGCCAGGATGGGGAGCGGTGAGATTCCCGCCAGCAGGGGGCGGGTGAGGGGGCTGTGCTGTGGGCAGAAAGAGGTCCCTGCGCAGCACTCGGAGGACATGAACGGTGAGACCACCAAGGAACCTTGCCTGCGGGTGACCGAGAGCAGCCAGTCAAACGGGCCGCAGGCTGCGTGAGTCCGACTGCATGACGTTCTGAAGCCGGCAAAATTGCGGACACCGTGGGAAGGCCCGTGGTCAGAGGGGGCGGCAGGGATGGCAGGCAGGACCCGCCACGCTGGTGGACACACGTCTTCCTAGGCTTGTCCAAACCCATAGAACGTGCAGCACCAGCAGTGACCCGATGTGGACTGTGGACTCTGGGAGACCGTGTGTCGAGGTGGGTTTACCCGTCACGACCAATCCAGCCCCGTGGCGTGAGGAGTCCACAGTGGGGAGGTGGTTTGAACGTGGGTGATCCCGGGACCTCTCTGTGCTCCAGACTCAATTTTGCTGCAAACATCAAACTGTTCTAAAAAATAGTCTATTTTTAAAAAAAGTACCACATCACTCCCCCACCCACTTCCTCACTGATCTTCCTTCCCCGTTTGTGATGTCAGGAAGGAAAATGCAGGGCTGTGCACACTAAGGGTCCTTTAGTCACTAGTGGCCCCACTTTCCCTGGGCTGACACGGGAACCCATCGGAACAGACAGAAGCCACGGCCACAGACCACAGACGGTCCAGCCGTGGTCGGCTTTCTGGTGGCTTGTGCAGGTGGTTGGCGTAGCCTCTCATTTTAGCCAAGCAGTGCCTTGAGTTGTTCAACATTTTACTTATATAAAAAGGTTATGTTTTGGTCTAATTCTAAGAACAAATCACCTAAACACAAACTACACTCACAAACTGTCCTCACTCTCGTTCCCTGTTGCTCTTTGCTTCTCTAAGGAGTCCCTCCCAGGATACCCGAGGGATCCGGTACATATGTACATGTGTGTTCACACCTGGTGTGTGTGTTTGTTTTATTCAGATAATGTACCTCTATTCACTTCACGCTTCATACAGATTTATATGCCGAATGATTTGAGATTAAGGTGTGTGTGCACAGCTCTCCTTCAATGTAGAAGGCGCCACTCCCCCTATTCATCCTATGTGTGACCTGCCTCCTTCCTGGGGGGCTGTCCTGTCTGTCCCAGGAGCCAGGTGTGGCTGGAACCCAGGAGCAAGGGCCCCGAGCGTGGTATGACTGGGCAAGGCCAGGCTGGGGCCAGACGGCCACGGGAGACCGAGACTGAGTGAGGTGCCTCAGTGTGACCGCAGCATGACACGGCCTCGACAAGGTGGCGCGATGACCTGACCCCCCTTCCAAAGGTCCCTCTGGCTTCTCTGTGCCGAGTGGAGTATCTTGGTGTTGGAAGTAGAAGTCCCTTTGGAAGCTGTTGTCGGTCGAGGTACCGATTATGATTTTCTGACCGAGGGGCAACAGTGGAGACAGAGAAAGGGAGGGAGTGGAAGGGGAGGGGACAGAAGTGTGTGCTCTGAGGACTCGAAAGTGGACTGGGCTGAGTGTTGATGGATGATGCCGACTCATCGCTGGCTCCTGGTTTCCGGCTTGAGGACCTCGTGGCTTTAGCAGCAATTTGTGTTTGAACTTCACCTCCAAGTTTCTGTGACTCGCTGTTTGATCTTACAGACGAAGATCTTGGGTTTCTGTGTTCATTTTCTATGCAGATAAGACAACGGACATCCTCTGAAAAGTCGTGCATTAGTCAGTCAAGGTCTAACAGTCAAGGTCGTGTGGCTAGTGAGCAGCAAAACCCACCCCTGCTGCTCTGCTCCCGGCCCACGGGCTACCCCCAGCACCCCGTGTGGTGAGGAGCTGCTCTCAGACGCCCCGCCCCCCTTTTGCCCCCTCCCCCTTCCACAGCAAGACCGCCTCAGCCCGGTCACAGGGGGACCTCAGGAGGGCGTCGAAAGCTGGTCGTCCAGCAGTCCCGTGAATGACAAGGGCAAGAAGACAAGGCACTAAGTCAATTAGTTGCCAAACTTTTTTGAGTTATTTATTGGTTGGATTTTCTGTAGAAGCACAGTGCCTGGGGCACAGATTGGTCTTGTAAACAATTTCAGAAAACATCCAGGCCTCCGGGAGGGAGTTGAATTGTTAAGACCGGTCTCTGTCCCCTCCTGGACTTTGATCCCCTGTGAGCCCGGAGCCCCGCCGGCCCCACGATCCAGTTAAATAGTGCGTCTCATCCCGCCTGTTACTGGACCATTGACTAGAGGTGGAACTGGGTTTTGTTTAACATGCTAAAATTTCACCTTTCAACACAGCTGACTGTACTACTGCATAAAGGAGAATTCAAAAGCATATAGTTAGTAAAATGATAGAAAGAACAGTGAAAATTTGGAAATAAAATGTCTTTGATTTCTCAAGTCTCGAGCAAAAGAAAGAGGAAGAAAGTGAAACCATTTTTTGTGTTGGCTAGCACTTTGCACCGAGACGCACTTCACACTGAGGCCGTGGGGGTCGGAGAGAGCAGACGGCCCAACGGCTGATGGCCCGACAGCTCACGTGAAGAGGGAGGTCTCCGTCGGCTTTCACGCCGATTCCACGAGAATAGGCTCATGCTGCTAGAGAATTTACTGGGTTCGGAGGGAGTGAAGCATATACAAGCTGCAATGGTGTGATTTCAGATATGTTGTTAGAAATAACCTTAAAGATTATGGACGCAGGTCTTCAGAGATTCAAATACAGTTACTGGAGTTTTTGAAAATTATAAGGGATGAAGACGTTTTGAAGATGGTGTTGGCTAACGACAAATGCCGTACAGGCTACACAGCAGGCCGTGTGCCTGGGACTCAGAACACGGGTGAACTGTGGTGGAGAAGATGTGACTGTCCCCTGGGCACACTGCTACCCATTACCCTCTCTGTGGCCCGGCTTCCTTATGTATTTAAAATAATTGTGCCTACTCAGCCTCCCATTTTCCTGCTCCGGGAAGATGTCCTCTCTCACAGGCCGAATTCTCCCCGAGGAGCACCACTGCCCTGCGGTTAAAGACTCAGCCTCCCTGTGCACACCGTTCATTGGGGTCACTCCCAGACAGGGGTTCCTGAAGGTCGATAGAAAAATCAGTGTCATACTGTGTAAAGAAAATTGCTTTCAAATCATACAGCTGATAGGCATTTTTATTCCCTTTCATTTACTCGATTTCAGTAATTGGTTTGCCCACCCTCTTAAAAATATCAGTCCTTGCAGAACGTTATTATCGTAAGTATACTTGTCTGCGTGCTTCTCGCTCATTTCCCTGACATTTTGACTCGTTAAGCTTCTGGTGGGCTCCGGATATATACCTGGCTCACTCAGTTCTGAAGGACGGCCTTTTGATTGGCTTGAGTGGCTTTGGGACTCACAAGCTCAGGGGAGAGCTGTCTCCTGAACCTGGACTTGAACCAATGACCTCTGTTCTCCTTGGGACTCCACAGACCAGACGTAGCCACACCCAAAGAGCAGTGTTTCAATCGAACCTTCTTTACAGGGGAGTTTTATGGATCGCACAGAGACAGGGCACTTTTTAATCATTTTTATGTCACTGTACTGCCTGAGGCTTCCAATTCCATTATATGAGGATTATAAACCTTGTTTTCAAATTGATTGTTGATGTCCAGCCAACAGAGGCTTTAGAAGATCAATCAGAACTGCCAAGCCCTATTAAAATGAACTTATTGGGTTTAATTGTTCATATTACGGCTCTCTGAGCCGCTGCTGGTCCTAAATCTGAATTTCCTTCCTTGCAGATAAAGCTTCCCATTTAGCTAGCATTGCAATAATCTTCCCTGAGTGGCCATCGACGATCTCATCCTATGTACACATTATTTTCCTTACACTTTGCTGTTTCCTCCAAGTGTATGAACTAGAAACGTGTTTTGTATCCTTCCTATAATGGTATTAGTTAATAACATTTAAGAATTAAGCACTATAATTGGGAGTTAAAAATCTGGCCCCAAAGCACGCGCACACACATTTCCTGCAGCTACATCCTGGCAGAAGCGTCGGTAAACGTGCTTCTAAGAAAATGATACGCGGTGTGTTTTAATGAGATGCACCTCGAAAGCATGGTTTAGTCTTGGATGGATCATATGCACGAGTGACTCCATGTCGTTCTCGTTCGAGAGACCCTAAATCTATTCCCCTAGCGTATGTCACCGAATAATACGGGACAGCCCGAGGGAGGTGGGCAGAGGGACATGAATGACACACTGATCTGTGCCGAGCTGGTTTGGGGTCGCAGAGACCCAGATCTGAGACCCTGATTCCCCACAGGCCAGTTAAGTCTCTGAATTTCCTCATTCCTTTAGGACAGTTTCGACTGCTTTGAAGGCTGTAAATACACATTATTGTTAACTGTGTAGTATAGAAATTTGACTCCCAATATGACTACCTAGTCATACAAAGGAGACAGCATTCAGTAAATGTTGGTGGTTATTACATGTGTGTGTATGAATTGCTGTTGATTCTCAGAATACATTAATAAAAACAGATCCAGAGAGGCCCCACTCAGTGACCCACGCCTCCAGAAGGCTGAGATGAATTGATTTGTAATCCAAAACTCTACACCTAAATACCAGTTAGGGTTGAGGCTATTATCGAGGCATTCCTGGACATGTAAGTACATAAGGAAACTGATTTCTCAAGCACCCCTTCCCAGGGAACTGTTTGGGGTCAGCAGTGTCAGAGAGAGTGGTCTGGAAAAGCAGCAGCAGAAGGCAGAAGTGTGGGTTCAGACACGAGAGGGGAGTCGAGGGCAGGTGGAGAGTACAGGTGCAGCGATGTAAGGACACCCTGGGGCTGTGGTGCGGCTGGTGAGGGATCCCACAGGACAGAGGGACACAGCTTCAGGGTGAGGACATGGGCAGCTCTCTGGGGAGAGATGCAGAGTTGCTAGGGATACGGGACGATGAAGGGAGGGGAGTGTGCTGGTGAATGAGGGGTGGGGGATGGGAAACTAAACCCATTCCCCTCTCCATCACGGAAAAGATTTATAAAATTGGGAGATAACATTAAACAACTATATTCATACACTATTGAGCAAGAAGGAAGCCAATATAATAATAAGAATAATTTGCAAGAATCATCTGAGCCTTAAACACAGTGGCGAGTAGGACACAGTGTTTGCTGGAACTTTCTCCCCTACAGTCAGGCAGCCGTCCTCTGAAACCATATGTCCTTCCTCCTCCTTTATTTTGGGGGGATATCAGCTTTTAAATATTTTTGAGTATTTTCAAATTCAATTTATTGGGGTGACAGTGACTGATAAGATGAGATGGGTTTCCAGAGCACAGTTCTGATACGGGACCTGTACCCAGTCAGCCCTCCTCCTGTCCCTGTATATGCGACCCCCTGGCCCTTCACCGCCCCCACCACCTTCCCTCTGGCCGCACGCACCTTCGTCTGGGTCTGCGAGTTTCAGGTCTATGTCCCACACGTGAGCGAGATCCTGTGGTTCCCCACTTTCCCCATCTGACCTGTCTCACTCAGCTGCTCTCTGTGCATCCACGTTGTCGCAGACGGCGGCGTTTCGTCTTCTCGTGGCCGAGTCGCGTTCCGCGGCGCACGGCCACCACATCCCTGTCCCACTGTCTGCGGACGGACCCTCTCCGAGTCCCGGTCACCGCGACCACGCCGTCATGCACACAGGAGTGCCTGCATCTTTGCGAGGGGGCGTTTTTAGGTCTTTCGGGTCGACACCTGCTCTTTGTAACGAGTGTGTTTACCTGCCCTTTGTTCTCCTTCGTTTCTCTCTCACCTGCCGCGTGTCAGAGGAGTGAGGAACGGTCTGCACACCTGTCGGGAGCAACGTGACACGAGGAACGACCAGTGAGTGACTCGAGGTCTGCAGTCAGCAGCTTCCATTTCTACTTACTTAGAGTGTAGATTAAATTCACCTTCTGTTGAGGAGTTAGTGTCTACAAATGCCCGGGTAGACGCAAGAAGCTAAATTAAAACCACTAGGCCGCAAAAAGCAAAGCTGGCAAAGCCACAGCTATTTTGTTCAGTAAATGGATTTTTCCGTAATTGAAAAAAAAAACAAATTTAATTAGTCACATTAATGTAACTCAATCTTAATTACTGCCCCGAGAGGCCATTTAAATATGCAGGGACAATTCTTTCCAAATGCCTCGTCAGCTCTAATTGGCTGGCACGTGCTGTCCCTTGTACTTTCTGGAAATGACTTTGGTTTCTGGGTTCCGCTGCGTCCCGTGTCACTTCATACTGTGTCCCTGCGGAGCCTCGGGCATCTGAAGCCCGCAGCTCCCGAGGCCCCGGCCAGTGGCGCCTGGTTTGGCATTGAGCACCTGGCAAGGAGAACCAGGAACACCTGCGTGAACGACCTGCTCCCTCGGCCTTTGTCCCTGGGAATCCAGAGTGGCTCCAGCCGCTCAGCTGAAGGTCCCCTGCTGAGCGGAGGTCACTGGAGAAGTCAGCAGCGGCTGCCCTGTGGAAAGGAGGAGGCTGTCACCGCCCACAGGTAGCATCACCTCTCTCCAGTGGCCACACTCTTGGGAGAAAAGGGCGCCAGATGCTGGCTGTCTGGGAGGTGAGGTGGGTCCCGACTCAGCATCAAAACGTGACCACCTGCAAAACCTCTGTTCCTGTCAGCCAGAGAAAATGCTGTTTTTACGGAATCAGGTCAGCCCTGCTATGACATCCTATCACCGGTCTACTTTAATTGGTATTATGATTGTGTGCCTATTATGAAAACCTTTCAGTACTATGCTTATTTCTGCTTTTCTATCTACACTGTTTCTTAGGAATTTTGCATTATTTTGAAAGAGCTTTAAACAATAAGGCATCTTTTATTCAGTGTTGCCCCTGGAACCTCCGTTTTGTGGCCTTTATTTCCACGACAATGTTTGCATCTAGCATCACAATTCTCTGTGATGGTTTTTCTCTGATATTTTTTGTAGTTGAGATTTAGTGATAAGTGACTTCAAATCTTGAAAAAGATTTGAAAAAGTCTTTACTGCACTTGCTGTTGAAACATGCTTTGCTGGGTATGGAATTACAGGTTGACCTTTTTCCCTTGACCTATTTTTTAGGGTGTTCCCGCCCTGTCCCGGCCCGTCGTCTCCAGTGAAACCTGCTTGGTCATCCTTGTGGCTCCTCTGGGCAGTGTCTCCTCCGTGGGACGCCTCAAGATTTACTGCTTATCACTGGTTTGGAGCAATTTAATTATCCGGTGGCATGACTTGGTACAATTTTTCTTTTCTATATAGTATCTGAGCTCCATGGATCTGTGGGCTGGCTAGGGTGGCTCAGCTGGCCGGGCATTGTCCAGCAAACCGAAAGGCCGTGAGTTCGACTCTGACCAGGTCACACGCCTGGGCTGCGGGTTTGGCCCCCAGCTGGGCTGCGTGAAGAAGCCACTGGGTCAGTGTTTCTCCCTCTCATGGGCGTTTCTCTCCCTCTCTTGCGCCCTCCCTTCCGCTCTCTAAAAAAGTTTTTTAAATGCTAAAAAATATCCCACCATTTTTTCAAATATCCCCCCTTATTTTCTGAAGGCTGCAATGACATGTATATTAGTGTTTAAACTTTACCCTCAGCCCATTCCCATGATTTTATCATAACTTTTTCTTCCCATGATTTGTTTTGGGTAATTTCTATTGCTTTGTTCGCTAACCTTCCTGCGGTCGGTTGGTCATTCATCCCAATCTTCACATTTTTACCTCGTGCATCGTAGACTTTCATCTCTGAAAGTTCACTTTTGTTCTCTTCTGTATCTTCCATAACAAATACCTACCTTTCTGAGCAGACGGTGTATAATCATAGCAATGTTTAAGATTCCTGTGTGCTAATTCTGACCTGGATCAGCTCTGGGGTCTGTTTAAACTGATTGCTTTTTTTTTTGCTTTTGCTTTTCCCCCTCGCTGCAGGTCTCATTCCCAGCTTTCTCCCCTGTCCGGTGGCCTTTGACTGGATTCCAGACATTGTGAGTTTCACTGTTGGTAAAACAGCCATAAAAGGGATGAGGCTGTGAGCACAGCTGCCCTGCGTGGCGGGGGCGGTGGGGGGCTGCAGCCCGGGGCGGGGTGCACTGAGGAAGCTGGGAGGCGGGTGGGAAGTTAATCGTAGTTCTCTGGTTGCCGTGGCAGGTGCAGCCCGAGGGTTCTGGGGGGGGGCCTGCCTCCAGGGCATTGTGTGTGGGGAAGCAGAGAGGCCCCGCTTCAGGCTGGGTCTGGTCAGCCTTCTCCGGAGAGATCTGCCCTGACCCCTCCTCCCTTTCCCCAGCCCCTGGAGAAAGAGGATGGAGGGTGATTTCAGTGAAAGGAGGGCTTCATTTTGACATTTTAAGTGAACTTCCTAATTGTTATAAGTTCACTGGGACACTGGCCCACGCAGGAGAAGTTCAGTGGACACCAACCGGGCGCAACACCAAGGGGTCCGCACCTGCACGCACGGCGGTAAAAAGAAACCTTCCAGAGCAGCCTGAGACCACCAACTGGCCTTCCAGGGACCCCGCTGCGACCCCGCTGACTGCTCACCAGGAACATCAGAGACCAGAGGTGAGGGGTGGCATTTTCAAGGTGCTGAAGGAACTCTTCAATCATTCGTGGAATTAATAAACTTTACCTATTTCGATGAGGAAAAACCAGGCATGTAAGTTTGCAGTTTGAAGGCATGTGAAAGGTTCTGTGTTCACAGAATTATATTCTCTGTATTTCAGCTTTTTAAAAATGAGCAGGTGCGCCATGTTGTCCCCGAAACTGTGAAGGCAGCCCTCAGTGGGCGTCACCCATGTTTACAAAGGGGGAGGTTTGTAACGTGCTTGTGAGAAAAGACATCACCGAGTTTCCGACAGGAAGACCGAGATTTTATCTCCCGGAGTTGCCTCTGCAGCGGCTGCTGGAGCCTGTCAGCTGTGCAGTCGGGAGCCGGACGCCCCCAGGGACCGAGATAAAGCGACGGCACTGCGGCCACATGGTCCTCGGACAGCAGGGACCCTCACACGCCGCCGCCGCCGCGGGTTTCACTTCTGCACCCGGAGCCGGTGCTGCACCCCCGGCAGAGGGACCTGAGCCTGTCCCTGCAGAGGGAGGAGGCTGCTGCCGAGTCAGGGAACGAAAAGAAAACACTTTCCAGATTCGCGTAAGCTGTGAGTCGGAGGGTTGTGACCGAGTAGGACAGACACTCATTTGGGTTATAACATAGAAACATTCTAAGCTTAGAGCAACACTACTAAAATGTTTTGATTTGAAAAATGCGTGGGTGAGAAAAAGGTTTCTATGGTCCATCTCTCATCTTACATAGTTTCTCAATGTCTAATTCGTTATCACTGTGGTCACTCAAGAATTACTTGTTAGTTTGTTTATTGAGTTGACTTGTGGTGACCATCCCAGCGTGACCCTGGCTGTGAGGACGTGATGCTGGAGGTGACAAGTGAGGACAAATGAGGGTGATTTTCGCAGTTTCAGAAAACAGGTCATTTAAGTTTCGGACTTGCCCAGGGAGTCACCTCGATACATTATTTTGGCTTTACAGGAGTGGGATCGTGTGAATTTTGGGCATTCCAGTGAGTACTGTAGAAGCTGTCTTCCTATCAGTTATGACTTTATGAGTTCGTGTTTTAATGAGCAGCTACAATGTGCTCATTAAACGGACGCTCCGTGTCCTGTCTCTCCTGATTCTCACCGTGCTCGCCCCAAGCGCGTGTCCCGCCCACGTTCCCGGAGGCAGGTCCTCCACTGCGGCCCCCGGCTGCCGTGTGACCCACCCGCGTTTGCGCGGCTCCTCCTTTGATTAGCCGAGGGCTTCTCCTCCGTGGCCGCGCTCTGCCAAGTCTTGTGGCAGAGTCTTCCTGTTTTCCCACCGCTTTTGCACCATTTTTAAAGAGAAAAGTGAGTAAGTTCATGGTGTAACTACACAAGTACCCAATGTTAGTTCATGTTGTTTATGTCGAGAAGCCCCCGAGGGGGCTGGATGGTGAGGATCTGTTAGCTGATCACCACTCCCTGGCCCCTGCACCTCAGCATCCGAGGAGCCGCTGTGGGCGGTGGGGTAGTGGGGGGGGCTCAGGGGCAGCATTGAAGTGCCAGCCTGTGAGTCATCCCGCTTCTGACAGGGGCCTCAGGGTCCTAGGGGGCAGCCCCAGGGGGGTCTGGTCCAGGCATTGCGGGTCACCTGAGACTCTGACGCCCTGGGAACCAGTGGCTGCTTCTTGCTGACTCTCCGATTTCACTTTCTGTCCCTTAGCCCTCCTGTCGCCGTCCTCCGGCCCCTGACCTCTTTCCCTTGTGAAGTTTTCTAGAACTGAAGACAGCCAGGGAGAAACCCCACGAAAAGGGCCGGCCCACCAAGCCCCCTGTGAGGTGAAAACGTACACACTCACCTATCCGACCAGCCCGGGACAAACAGCCACGGAGCGTTGGCATAACAGCATTCCGTGTTCTACAGAACGGAGGCTGTTCATTTTCTGCCTCCCGGTTAAAGTGCACAGGACAAAGACCGGACGTTGCATTGATCGATAACTCTGCTCAAAATCAAATGAGATCACGGCCTAGATATTAACCCTCAGAGCAAATGGGAGTTGGATGGCACGCTGGCTTATATCAGAAATATTTGCTAAAAGGGGGAAAAAATCATTATATCACTGACCCCCGGAGACCGAAATGTAAATGTATGACACTTCTCTTTTTGTCCAAAGCCTACCACAAATAATTTTTCCCCACCCATTATTTCAGCAGCTTCTAAATATTTTAATCCATTTCAGCCTCACTAGGCTGGTAACTAGTGAATAAGTCAGTCCTTAGCCTCAGATATAAAAAGGCACTAAGGTAGTAACTGAATTATTTCATAGGCACATCCATTCAAATATCCATTTTGGATGCTCGTCAGAATCTCCAGGGTTAAAAGTGACTAGAATTGGGCCAAACGCACTTCATTTCCGCAGGGGTGGACCTAGTTTTCCTGAGTGTTAGTGCTGTGTTCTGGGAGGACTGTGGGCTTTCAGCGGGTGGGAGGACAAGGCCTTGGTTCCGGGCTCTGCCCCCCGCACGCTCCAGGCCACAACCGTGTCCCAGCAGCTCCGCGCCTCGGTCACTCCTTCATGAAGCCGCGGTCCCTGGGAATGGTCCTGATGGTTCAGGTAGAACATCGTCTCTGCAGGACCTGCTCAGAGCGTCCCCTTGGTGACCCTCCTGCCACTTGCGGTGGACGCCGGCGCAGAAAGCGATCCTTGTAACTGCAGTGTGGAAACACGGCCGCACCGGGGGCGGGCAGGACAAGCTGTGGGACATCTTACTTACTGATTCAGCAAATGAAATACAAACGAAAACAAACCTGTCCCCGTCACAGTGAGTGACAGACGCAGTGAAACACAGGGTCATGGGCCCCCAGTTGCACCCACGCGGAGGGGCCGGGACCTACTTTGGTGCAGCAGATGTGCCAACGCTGGTAGCGACACCCCTCAGGAGCGAGTCGGGGCCCCCCAGACTCCAGGAGCGGTGGGCCCCCTGCCAGACTGGCTGCAGCCGGGAAGGCTGTTCGCATGCTCAACGCCCTTCTAGAAAAGATTCATGTTGTGAGAAATTCGTATCAGAAAGTGCTCAAAACTATAATCACCAAGCAAAACAAATACATAGGGAAATGAACAGATGAAACTGCGGGTATTTCAGGAAAATGTTAGCGGAAAGGCACATTTGAATTCCGTCCTGGAGAAGGGATGCCCGGGGCCTGTGTGTGTGGATATGGAGTACCTGTTCTCCCCACTTGGATGCAAAAACAATGTGGTTACCGTGTCCGGAGGCAAACGTGCTCCGGGCCCGCAGACTGCGGCTGGCAATGCCTCCGTACGCCGGCTTGCGCAGAAGAGAATGCATATTTAAGCATTTCCTCTTGCACCATTTTAAACAAACTTCAAAAATCACCACACCGAGGTCTGCATCAGGCCTCCCAGAGCCCCGCAGAGCTCCATTTTACCCCCAGGGCAGTTGGTTGGGACAAGAACCTGCGTTTGGGGGTGAACCTGAGACTCGTCCGGGGAACCGGGTGGACTGACGGATGCAGGGCAGGCTCTCAGGGTGGAGGCTACACCCAGCCGTGTGCTGTCACCGTGCGGTCCCCACAAAGTGCTGGGCGTGATGATGTGGCCAGACGCTGGTCTCCCGGGACACCGCTCCGCAACTGCGTGCAATGCCCCAGGCCCCAGGGTATGACGCTCGTTGCCCAGAACAAGGCGGCAACTCTGATTTCTCAGGGACACATTCTAATTGCCCGATTCCTACGCCCGGTTGTGCACTGCAGCCGAGTTAAAACCAGGTAGAGCGCTTGAACAACAATAAAAAACAAACACCCAGCACTTAGGGGCCCTGAAAACTGTGGAAACGAAAACAGTCTGTTTCGATGATTCTCATGCCTGTCTGCGTGGCAAAAGCACATTAAAACCCCGTAACGGCACTTCCAGAGACCCCTGAGTGGGCCTCCCTAAGAAATGCCACCCGAGGGTGCTTGGGGTACCACCGGCTGAGTCCCCACCCCCTTCCCCGCCCCCAAGGCCAGGGTGGCGCCAGGCTGAGAAAGCAACGCTCTTTGGAAAAACAAGCAAATGAGAACAGTGCAGAAATTATTTTGTGAATTATTTAAAGCCTGGAACAGCTATGGGAAATGAAAAGAAAGTAGATTACAACGTGCACTGGGTGGGTAATTAGAGTGGGCGAACCCCAGGACGGCTGTCAGTGAAGAGGAACCTTGCCCGCTCACACAGCAGGGAGGGCTTTCTCCTGGAGGCAAAGACTAAAGGGCAAGGGGTGGTTGCGGGGAGGCAGGAAACCGGGGTGCCGAGCCCGGAAATGGGAATGGTGAGGTGGGATGTCAAGAAGACCCTGGAAACTAATACTGGTTCACGTCACCCGTATCTGGGTCTCCACACCCGCCTAGGATTTAAAAGGAGGGAAGATGCCTTTAAGGTCGTTGGTGCGCCCTCTGGTGGTGCAGGACCTAATGCCCCCTTGGTCCTGCCCCTCCCCCACCGCACCCCCACTGTGTGGAACGACCAGTCCCGCACCCACAGGTGGAATCTGCTGCGTGTTCAGCCGCTGCTCCACCAACTCGCCACAGGGGGGCGCAGGGGCCCTCAGTCAGCGTCAGCCCCCCTGCCCTGGCCCCTGTTCTCTCAACGCACCGGGCTCCACGCCGGGTGGGCGGCCCTCGGCCCTCAGTTCCCTGGGCCCTGGCCCCTCCCCGCCACACAAACCGCCACCTGTACCCTGGGAGCCACGGCTCTGCCGCTCACACTCTCCTCTCGGGTCTGAACTGGGCTTTCCACAGCCCCACTCGAAAGGCAGCGGGGTCTCCGGCATTTTCAGGTCACGTTTCTCCTCCTCTTCCCTCCTCGTGGTCGGCGAGGACTCGTCACCTTGGTCTCGGGGGCATTCTCCTCCTCTGTCCGGTAGCTCTGCCCGCAGGTGCGAGTCTACTGTGGGAGGGCACGTGAGGACGTGGGCTAGGTGGGGTTCCCAGGGAAGGGAGGGGTGCAGGGGCAGGGCCCGCGCCCTCAGGTAACCGCTTGTGGCAGTTTCATTCAACGTCTTACACAGGGAGTCCAGCCTCGTGCTCATCACACGTGCAGTCTTGTTCATCACTCAGCAGCTCCTCTGACCCACAGGGCTGCCACTGTGTTGAAAACGTACACAAACTCCGGACGTCGCCAACCATCACAGGAAAGCCCAGGCTGTCCCTCTGGGCTTCGGGAACTCCAAGTCTCCGTGCTGTTTGCCCGGGACTGTGACCTGGGGCGTGCACGCGTATCCCTGTGTCCTCACTAGCCCACCCAAGTCCACCGAGAGCAAAACAGGCCTGGCCAGTGAGAGAGGACCAGTCCGGACCAGGCCTCCCCTCTGGCCACAGGGCTTGTGCCTGCACCGAGCAGCCGCTGCCTCCCCGGAGGGGCGTCCCACTCATCGGACTCGGAGGGCTCGGTGGCGCTGGTAAGCCCTGGTCGAGCGAGGGTGCCCCTGTCCCCAGCTACCACCGCCTACTGCAAGGGCTGACCTGCATGGGGCCCTGCGCCAGCCAGGCAGACACACAGTCGGGAACGCGGACCTCTCAGTGCAGAGGTGAATGACACAGCGATTTTAATTACACATTATGATGTGTAACGCATCGAAGCTGATGGACACGCTCAGAAAAAACACCCAGTTTATGTAAAGTACCAGTGAAGCAACAATGGGGGCGGGGAATAACTGCCATGGAACGTCAGGAAGTGCCACACTCGTCATAGACAATTGCTCCTCCATGCACAGACCTGGCAGCCCGAGCTCCCTGCCCGCGGAAACCAGCCAAGGTACGCACTCGACCCGGAGCAGCTTTCCAAAGACAGCGACCGGTGGGCAGCCCGGTGCCCGGCCCAGCTGCCCGCTGGCAAGGGGGTGTCCGCACAGGGTCCACAGACGCTGTGAAATGTTTCTGAGGTCAAGCACTTCAAGAAGCTGTCCAATGGCAACTTAATTCTGAGGAATGACCAGTTTGTAGCTGTAGGTCCCTCCTCTCGCCGGAAGTGCAGCGGGGGGCCCAGGAGCAGAGGGGGCGGAGGGTTAGTTTACGAGAGGTGCGGTGTGTGTGTAATACACCGTAGCAAGCACCAGGAGGTACGGAAACGGCAGCTTCCGGAGAACCCAGGCAAAGAAGCCTTCATTTTCGCCACCACGTGCACTGAATTAGCACAGCTCTTCCCTGGGGCCAGGTAACAAGGAGAAGGTGACAGACTTTGACCATAAACGCAGCTAAATCCGTTTAAAAACCAGTGAGACAACGAGACAGGACCCAGCTGCTGCACCTGTAAACCCCCCTCTGATCACATCTGAAGAGCCACTTACAACTTCCTTCTAAGGGCGCTGATGTCTGTGGGGGCAGACAGCGCACCTCTCGGTTTGACTTCGCAGCCACACACACCCGTGCAGACACCCACCCCTCGTGTTGCACACCTACCCGCCCCTGATATTGCACACACACACCCTTGTGTCACACACATGCACACACCACCCCTTGTGTTGCACCCGTCCTTCTCTCAATAGGCTGGGCTCTGTAAGCACCCGACTGCTGAAAAGTGCGTTTGCAGTTGGCTCCCACAGTAAAACAGGGGTGTGCAAACACCTGACTATTCCTCAGCGGAAGCACATTTTTGGCTGGATAATAAACCATGTATTTAAGGAACATCCAATGGCCAGGTGAAAGTGGTTACCATTTCCTGAACTGTCTCATTCGTCTATCCTTTAAAGTCTCTTTCAGGTCAATGGCTTTGGGAACTTCAGGCCTGTTTCTGACAGGGTAGCAATGTAGGTGCTTCCTAAAGTGAAATATTATCAGAATCTCAGGTTTTATTTACTGGTAAACTTCTCTGTCAACAAGTACATGTTTATTGCCTACTGTAGCCCAGGCAGTGTCCCACGGGTCAGGAAACGTAAGAATTAGGAGCAGGCCCGAGCACCAGCTCCCTCCTGTGCTGTGAGTGGCCGGGGGTTAGGTTCCACGATTGCCAAGAACAGCCTGGCCCCAATGTCTTGGGGTGTCTGCCCACAGAACCGCTAGTGAGGACCACTGCAGGGGTGAAGGGCCGCCCCCAGGGTCCTGTTCAGAGGGTGGCCTGGCACTGCTCAGCCGAGGGCAGGTGGCGGAGGGGGCTGCACCAGCTCCAGACCGAGGCCACCTGGCAGCTTCCTCGTCGGAGCTCCCCGACTCCCTGAGTTGTCACCTGAGGGATGTGGCTGCTGTGTCGGGGCTCACACACGGGGGCGTGCAGGGGCACCGGATGGAGAGAAGAGGCCCCGTGGCCACTCGCAGAGAGAAGGGAGCCCTGTGTCATAACCTGCTGGGGAACCTCAGGCACTCCCAGCCCCCACTGCCACTTGGTGACGGCCACAGACCCGGAGGAGCCCAGCAGGAGAACCGCCCAGCTGAGCCTGGTCACGCGGCAGAACCAGGAGAGAGAGAAAAGGTGACAGAGCTGTTAGTGTCACTTTAAGTTGAGCCGGCGGACTCCGGGGTGGCTTGTCGCAGGCAGTGCAGAACCGCAGCAGACGCTACCTCTCGGCATCACGGTGCGAGCAGTTCCCCGAGACTGTCTGCCCAGGTCCTGGTGGTGCAGCGCCTGCGTGGGCGTGCGCGGTGGGCTGTGCTCCCACCAGATGTGGGCGGGGCTCAGACCAGCCTCGAGCTGGGCAGAAGCTTGGTAACAAGATGAACCACAGGGTTTACGGGACACGTGGCCTAGGTGGGTGGCACCCAGAAGTGTGCATGACACAAAAAGTAAAGCCGGGAACACGGTACGGCAACAGGCTTACACATGTTACATGGCTGACAAATACCGTGAGTGAGACATTAGATCCAGCCCTTGGCCTTGGAAAGGCCTGAGGTCTGGGCAGTGGGTGTAGGAAGAGGGCAGCTGTGGTGCACCAAGGTGACCTGTCCCCAGGCACCGACCCACAGGGAAGGCAAGGCCTGACCGGTGTGGCCCAGGGGGCTGGGAGTCGTCCTGCAAAGCGAGAGGTCACCAGTTTGATTCCCAGCCAGGGCACATGGCTGGGTTCGGGTTCGATCCCAGGTCGGGGCGCACAGGAGAGGCAACTGGTCCGTGCTTCCCTCTCACATCGGATGTTTCTCTCCCTCTCTTCCTCCCTCCCTTCCCCTCTCACTAAAAATAAATAAAATCTTTAAAATTAACCCCCCGTAGTTGCAATTTCTCCAAATACGCATCAACCATTGTAAATTTCAATTCCAGCTCATAATAAACTTCATCCACATGGCATATGGTTTAAGGGGAAATAATTGAAAAATAATCCCTATCATTAAAAGTACCTTTCAGTTTCACCAAAATTACTCAGATACTGGCAATAATTTTCAGAACTACTATTTTCTCAAAAAGTAGCTAAAAGAAAATGTCATCTTGTAAATCAAAAAGTTAATAACAAATCTCTTCACAAAGGGCAATATAATTTGTTTTGAGAGTCCTTAATTTTAAAGACAATAAAGAAAAACTGTAAGCCCCAGCTGGCGTGGCTCAGTGGATTGAGTGCTGGCCTGAGAACCAAAGGGTCGCTGGTTCCATTCCCATTCAGGGCACAGGCCTGGCGTGTGGGCCAGATCCCCAGTGGGGGGCGCCCGAGAGTCAGCTACACATTGATGTTTCTCTCCCTCTTTCTCCCCTTCCTTTTCCTATCTTTAAACAACTCACACGTTTACAAATGAGCCAATGGATAGAAACTCCCCACCCCCACATTAGAACTGGAGTTTTCCTGCCAGCGGGGCAGAGGGAAGCAGAGTCCAAGCTCAGGATTTGCCAGGATTTGCGCTTCCCCAGGGCGGCCCACAGCCGGCGCCCCAGCGCGCCCAGCCCACATCAGCCAGAAGAACCCCGGCTCTGGAGCCCCGGGCGAGCCTCCGACCTCCAGGAGAGGTCCGCCTCCTCCCTGGACGCGGGTGCTCACCCAGCGGACTGCAGGCGCTCGCGTGCCTGCCCTGCGCCATCGGGAATGTTCTCATTTACCAGGAGTCTCCAGAGGGGCCTTGGGAGCTGGAGAGGCGGAGGGGTCAGAAGCGCAAAGCACGGACTGATGGTTGCAGAGAATCACAGGAATGCGGAGTCCCGCCCCGGGGACACAGTGAGAGGTGGTCACCACGACGTGTGCGTCCGGGCGCTGGAGAGACCAGAGGGGCACTTTGTAAATTACACAGACGCCGAACACTAGGCTGCACGCCTGAAACTAATATAAAGTAATATTGAATGTAAACTGAATTGGAGAATAAGGAACAGTATTCCAATTTAAGGACTTCTAATTAGCCAGAAAGTTAGCGAAGGGAGCCGAGTAAGCGAGCAGCCCAGCCGCCGCGCCTGCGGAACTCGGGCCCCGCACTACGAACCTGCAGTCGCCCTCGAGACAGCGTTTCAAACCTCGAGTCACCGAGGAGCAGAGGCGGGCCGGACCCTTCCCTCCGGGTCCCCGCCCCGGCACCGCGCAAGAGCCGCCGGGCGGTCGGGTCGCGAGCTCTCTCCGCCGGGGGTTGGGGGGGTGGGGGGGGACCGGGGCCGGGAGGTGGGTGGTGCAGGGGAGGGAGGAGGGACTTCTGCCGTCGGACTCCCAGCAGGGACCGCCCTCCTCCGCGTCCCCTCGACCAGCCTGGTGGCGTCGCTGGGCGGCTCCGGGGAGGTGGGAGCGTCCCCGGGGCGGCGGAGGGCGCTGTTCGCAGCCCCCAAAGTTGGTCACAGTCGCTCCTGGGCGGTGGGTGGGGAGGGGACAGGTGCTGCGCGGTTCACAGGACGGTGATGCCGATCCGCGCAGGCAAGGGGCGCGGCGACCGCCCCCCGCCGCTGCGCCTCCGCGTCCCCGCCTCCTGGGCTCTGCGTCCGCTCGCGCGCCGGTCTCGCAGGCTCAGCGCCCGCGGCGTCCGCTCCAGGCCCCGCGTTGAGGGTCCAGGACACCACCGGAGGCCTGCGGCGGGAAGCCCAGTTCGGCTCTGCGCTGTGAACGTTTGACGTCCAAAACGTGTATTTTCTTAAGTGTCTTTTATTTTAAAAAAATCCCATTTTAGTTCCAGCTAACCCCGAGAGCATAATTATTTAATACATAGGAAACAACTTACGGTGGTTTTCTTTTCCCCTCAAATATTTGCAGGTTTGCTGCCTAGCTAGCTCTCTCTCCGTGGGGAACGGGACGAGACTCTGCTCGTACGAAGCTAAAGTCGCCCTCCCTCTTCCCGCCCCCACCGAGCGACTCCGGCGCCGCCTGCGCCCCCCCCCCCCGCGGTGGCAGTGCGCGTTTCCCGGGAAACAGGCCTGTGCCCCAGAGAGTGAGGCCTAAGACGGACAGAAATTGTTCTGGAACGCGGGGGCCCCTCTCGGCCGGGGTCGCAGAGCTGCGGGGTCGCAGAGCTGCGGGGTTACTGGCGTCTCACTCCAGCGGGTCTGCGGTGCGGGCGTGAGGACCCGCGGTGCAAACTCCTGGGCGCCCCAGCCCGGGGCGCTGGTGGCCGGCGGCGCCTCCTGAGGGCCCTGGCTTCCCACACCCTGTTGCCGAAGTAGGCTGCGCGTCTCTGTGACCATGAGTGACAATAACTTACTCAAGCAGTACTAGAATCCACACTGTGTTGCAGGTTGAGTCAGAAATACCAATATGGTTTTTGTTTGTTTTTAGCACATTTATTTTTTAAATATTTTATTTACTTTTTTAGAGAGAGGGAAGGGAGGGACAGAAACATCAGTGTGTGGTTGCCTCTCCAGCGCCCCCTACCAGCGACCTGGCCCACAACCCAGGCCTGTGCACCAACTGGGAATCAAACTGGCGACCCTCTGGTTCACAGCCCTTGTTCGATCCACTGAGCCACAGCAGCCAGGGCTGCACACACCTTTAAATGTACCTGTGCACACTGGCTTGTCTTATGTACACAAGGTTTCTAAGTGTGTCTGCCGGGAGGGCCCAGAACAAGGGACACTCAGTTGTAAGGACACGCACATGCACCCACGTGTTGCTTTCAAAATGCCAGGTTTTCCCGTAAAAGGCACCAGGAACCCTTGGAAAAATAGGTAGTCCCAGTGCCGTCGGTGGTGGGGGGGGCGGGGAGTGGTGCGGGCGGATGAAGGACGGGCCGACCAGCGTGGAACTTGCGGGAGAGAGAAGAAAGGGTGGGAGGGACCCAGGGACAGGGCAGGCTTCCTGGCAGGAGGATTCGAACTGCCCGGTACAGGAGAAAAAAGAAAGACAGACGCCATCACTAGAACCCCGCGGTGACACTTGCTGAAACCGGTCAGAAATGGCTAAGAAACAGGACGCCCACGTGGCCTTCCCGTGTGTCGACCACACTTAAATTCGTGACGCCGTGGTGTGAACACGCACCTGCACGTGGGCCCCTCCGCCCGGCAGGGGGCGCAGTGCCTCCGCGGGCTGCGAGCTGGGCTTCGGCGCTCCCTCTAGTGGCCGGAATGGGACAGGAAACGTCTTCACATCTTCACAGGTGAGAAGCCTGGGGACCCACGTCCGCCCGCGTCCACCCGCGGCGCCAGGGCCAGGTTGGCGTAATGAACTCTAGCATGATGCGATGAGAAGGGACACCGTCTCCGTGGCGTGTCCCCCAGATCATAACCTCATCTTCATCACAGCGACCCACCGAACAGGCCCAGATGAGGACATTCCACAGAAGCCTTGGCCTGTGTGCTCTCTTCCCTGCCACCGGCGTCGCAGCCCCGGAAAGGCGGAGCAGCTGTCGGAGGTGCCTGAGTGACCTGGTGACCAAATGCAACGTGTCGTCCTAGAGGACGCTCTGGAGCAGGAAGGGGAGACTAGCGGGGGCCCTGGGGGAACCCAAAAGGCTTCTAGTGTGGTCAGTAGTATTGTCCCCCTGTGTACGCACTAGGGCGATACCATCAGTGTGGCTTTAAGATGCGAGCACCAGGGGGCGCTGTGGGGAAGGAACAGGGCAACTCCGGGCCCTGCGACCACTCCCTGCCCACCTGAAATTGTTTCAACCTAAGAGGACAGAGAAAAGTGGGTGCCAGCTGTGATCTGAAACAAGCCAGAGAGAAGATGCAGCGGCAGTATCTCTAAAGTCTCCGCTCTTCAACTCCAGGTGGAAATCCTGATTCACACGCACCGGCTCTTTGTTCAAGGCACCTCTCAAATGGCAAGTCGGGGCGGTTCCCTTCTGACGCAGCTACAACAAAGCCTTTATTCTACAACGTGTTCTGTGCTAGAAGGGGGTGCGAATGTTGATTTCAGGCTCCCCAAATGCACACTATCAAGGAGCTTATAGACTAGTTGGCAAGCTTGTTTTTGTTTAATAACTTTTCCTAACCAAATTAGAAATTCAGTCACTACAAAACTCTCTATCCTCACCCGAGGCCATGCTTGGAAAGAGGAAGGGAGGGAGAGGGAGGGAGAGAAGCATCGGTGTGAGAGAGGAACGTCAATCGGTTGTCTCTCACACGTGCCGGGACTGGGGACTGAACCCGCAACCTGGGTATGTGCCATGACTGGGAATTGAACCCATGAACTTTCGGTCTATGGGATGATGCACCAACCAGCTGGGCTGCAGTGGCCAGGGCAATAACATTTGTTGAACACAAAACTGAAACACAGCTGAGATCCACAAGGTGATACACCAGTTTGTAAACGCCACCTCGCAAAGTTGTTTAGTACATTTCATATAGAAACTCTAGAATCAACTTTGTTGCGTATGTCTATGAAAGATACATGAAAACAATAAATATAACAAGCATAACAGAAAAGTCATAAAAAGCGTTAGTAAAAATATACTGAATAATTAGTCGAATTAAAATGCTACTGATAAAGGTACCTGCCCAGGCCTCAGAGTGAAGGGGCGGGCGGCGGAGGTGGGGGACCGACCTTCAGCCCAGCAGCAGGTGGTAGATTTTCCCTAGCCTTAGAAAAGGCTAAACAAACCAGCATGCAGAGTCTCGTTGCCCTGGCAACCGAGCTAGCAGCTCCCGACAACAGAGGGAAACCTTGCACACACCATGTTTGCACGGGCTGGAGAAGGTGATTGAGGGAGGAAAAACCCACCACCCGGTTCCAGAGGTGTTGGCAGGGGGAGGTGCGGACCTGCCAATCTCGCGAAAGGAGGGGTTGGTCAGGAAAGTGGGACACTCCAGGAGCTCACTGAGTAAACAGGGCGGGCAGAGACTTGGCCTCACCGTCCCCTTGATTTCCCTGTTGGGGGCGGGGCATTCGCAGACTTGGGGGCCCCAGAAACCGCGTGCTCTGGCAGCTCCCCTGCCCAGGATGCGGGGAGCGGCGGCAGTGGCCTGGCCGCGTGGCCCACGTGCACACAGACCCCAGGAGGACACCTGAAGCCGGGCTGCGAGCAGGGACAAGCCAGATGACCCCACTGCAGCCGCCTGTGTTTCCCCAAGGACCCCAGAACTGATCTGCCAGTGGGTGGTGGGGTTTTTATTTGGGTGTTTGGAGGGAATGGGCTCCGAGGCAGAAGTCTGCCATTCCTCCAAAACTGTGGAGCTTCTGAATAAATGGCCTCTCTCCTTTCACGCCGAACCTCTGTGTCAGGAGTTTGCCTGTGGGCGGCAGGCAGTGGAACCCGCTCCTGTTGGGCCACACTACCGCTCGGTAATGTTGTGCCGCCGTTAAAATAACTATGAACAAGAGTTCAGCGCGGGGAAGATGGCTGATGTAATTCTAGGTCGTAAAATACGTAAACGGAAAGGGAAATTTTGTGCAGACTGTTTACAAGTGTTTATAAGAGCAAGTAAAATATGAATATATCCTGACAAGAAAAATACAATTTTATTTTAAAATATGTTAATGTTTTTAATGCTTATATTAAGCTTTGGGGATCAAATTGCTAATGATTTATTTTGCAAGTTTTTATTTATAAAAAAATGAGCTCGGCGTGTTGCTCAGTTTGGTATCTTGCTGATCTCATGTTTGCTGTTACGAAGTTACACCAGCATCTAATGCTGTTCATTTGCACAGATATAGCGGTGCAGTGTGCACACTTCTCTGTGAACCTGTGCTGCTGGTGTGTGTAATCCACCATGTCAATCAAATTTAGATAGTATTTTTCTCTTCTGTACACTCTCTTTTTCTTGTGGTCCACACACACACACACACACACACACACACACTTCCTGTCTCTCTCCCTGTCTGTGACTGCTTCCGTCTGACTGTCTCTCTCTGTACTCACTTGTACACGTGTGTGTCATGTATGTGTGTATTTCTATGTGTGGGCCGTGTGTGTGGATATGTGTATGTATATGCGTAGATAGGAACAGAGATATAATTCACTCACCAGAAATATCTGTGGCTCCTTACAGTGGAATAATAAACACAGTGACAAAGTTAGTTAAATAGTAAGAAGGAACTTCGTAATCAACAGTAAGTGTATTGTTTGACAAAGGAAACATGTAGGATAAAGCTGTACAACTTTTCACACTGCGTCAAGGCTGTGTACGCAGACCCCCAGCTCTGCGGCCCGCGGCCCGACAGCGTCCGCGTCGTCTGGACCATCAGGACCGTCCGCCGCAGTGGGCAGCGGGCCCAGGCCGGCGGCACAGGCACACTGACCAGGCCGCCCACCGGCCGTGACGCTGCCGACAGACTGCAGCTGGGACGCAGGCCCGGGGCTTGAAAAAAGCTGCACATCGAGATTTGATGTAAAAATTTCTTTGATGTTGGGATATTTAAAAAAAATTAACATCATGGACCAAGCAAGTCACCGCTGCCATCTTCTGTGACCTGCATATGCCCCCCCAAATTCCGCATGTGTAACCCTCACCCCGAAAGGCGGTGGCGTCAGGACGTGGGGCGTGGGCAGGTGATGAGGTCTGAGGAGGAAGCTCTCATGAGCGGGAGGAGCACCCTCAGAACAGAGACCCCGCAGAGACCGCCGGCCTCCCACCGCCAGGGACCCCCTGGGATGGCTCACCCTCGGAGGCCCTCGCCGCCCCCAGCCCTGAGGGAAATGACATGCTGCTGGTCACACCACCGGGCTCCGGGTTGCGTCGTGACGGCAGCCTGAGCATCCCACGAGACCACCGTAGTGGCACGTGCCCTCGGTTTAGTCCCAGTTCTTCCAGTATTTAGTGGCACGTGCCCTCGGTTTAGTCCCAGTTCTTCCAGTATTTTTGAAATGAAGGCGTAAGGTTTGTAAAGGGGCCGACATCCGAGACAGCTGAGGCTGCAGAGCTCAGGGGTGGCCGCCCTGCCCTCCGGCTGCCCTTCCACCCAGTCTATTGGTCTGCTAATTAAGAAGCGTTGATCACGCCAAATTTAAAAAGCAAGTGAAGACTTCATTCCTACCTGAGCGCTATAATAAAGGAAATCTTCTGAGTGCCCTTAGCATGCAGTCACACAGAGGATCTGGACAGTGTGTTTTCCGGGAACGAACGGCCAGTTCGACTCCTGGCCTACGAGGCCCCCTCCTTTGGTGCGGTCTGCGGCCCCCGCTGCCCCTCAGAACACCGCCACCCACAGAGAAGTGTGGGGCATTCTGCCAATGCCAGAGCAGATGACTTTTTAAAATTTCAGATTAATCAAGATGGAAATTTGCCGGACTAATTTGCATTCTGCATGCAAATGTGGAAACCCTGTCATCCCTGGGCGCCCGGTGGCACTGGCCGCTGAGACATGATTTATTTAGACAGAGCGTCTGGTTCTGCTTTGCTCATTTTTCAAATGTCTCCTCCAAGCACCGGGTCTTCAAAATGTCGACCTCTGGGTCTCCCGCGGTTTTCAGAATAATAAGTGATTTGCCATATCATTTATATTTTAAGTTTTCTTATGAATAATGGGTCCCATTCTCTATCCTAATCCTCAGACACCACTTGCATGCAGATTCCCTTCTCAATGTGGTCTTTAAAAAAATTCCTCCCTCCCCTTTCTCCTTAGCTGACTGCCCCTAATGTTGCCAATCAACTCAAAGGCACTTCAGTTTGCAAGATTTCACGTCACATGATGGTCACATGACACGTGACAATCACGGACAAGATGTGCGAGAAGGCAAATCCCTCGCATGTATCTCGGCCTCACTGTCCATTTGCCCCACCCTTTTGGAGGCCTTCCCTTCCCCACTTGCCCCAATTTCGACTCTTCAATCATTTTTAAAGCGTCACTTTGATTACACCCTTCTGCTGCTAAAAAATCTCAGTGATCCTCATTATGCAGGGTACTAGACCTAAGTCCCTTTTCCTTTAATTCAATGTTCTCTAAATGGTGTCCAGTCTCAGCTCTAATGTTAATTCAGAATATCCAGAAGGTTATTTTCCTACGTGGAGTCTCTTGTAGAGACTCAGAACGGATCGCGTTTTAATGGGAGGGGGGACGAGACCGGCCGGCCATCGCCGCGTTGCCCGGACGCGCCTCTGCCCACTTCCTCCCCATGGACCTCCCGGCAGGCCCGCCTCTCTCACGGCGGCGCAGTAACTTGTTGAGAGATTGATACGCATCTACTTTGCCCACACTGTCCCAGGCTGGTTTCCGGTCCTGTAGGTTCCTGACTACAGGAAAGTTCTTTTTCCAGAGAGAAGGAAGGATGTTGACACAGGACGTGTTTTCCCAGCTGAGTTTTTTCCCAGGAGAACGAGCACCCTGAGGATTTGACTTCCTAAGTGGGAGTGAAAGCAGGAGATGAGAGAGAAAGGAGGCCCGGGAGGGGGAGGGTCTGGCAGGTGACAGGAGGAGCAGGGCCGTGTCGGGGACAGGGGACCACAGGGCAGAGGGTTTCACTTGGTCTCTTCTACATGAAAGAGGAGGGTTGCCCTGGACGCAAAGACCGGACTCGGGTGCGCAAACTGGACTTAGAAGCAGCAGCTGCCATGGTCCACAGACAGCAGGACTGGAATAAAACAAGGACATGTTTCCGGCACATCGACACGTGAGGTTGGAGACACTCCTACCTACAAGCAGGGGCCTCTCCCTGCGCTCCTGGCCTCTGAGCGGTCGGAGACCTGCATCTGGGTTCTGGGCGTCCCGGCAGCCGGTGCTTTAGTGTTTATTGTTAATCATTTTCCATGCGAACCTTTGGCCAACCTCTCTGCTGGGAAAGGGAAAGAAACCGCCTAGGGGAGGGGGCATCTGACCGATGCGGGTGGACAAGGAGCCGCGCTGACCGGGAAGTACAGGCTGCAGAGGCAGATGGTGGTGACTGAGGGGCAGACGAGGTGCCACCTGAACCCCACTCTCCTGAGAGAAGCGGCCCTACCAACAGCGACCAAGCCCCGCTGCGGGCAGGTGCGCAGGGGAGCTGCCCTCTCACGCGTGGCCACCTGGCCAAGGACAGCGCCCTGCTGAGCCGTGAGGTGAGGCCGTGGGAGTTGGAGGCCAGTGAGGACCTGAGGACCCAGAGGGGGGCTGAGCACTGGTCCAGACACACTCTGCAGTCACACAGTCTGGGCTGCTTCCTCGACTGGGTCTGGGATCACAGTGGGCCGCTCTGAGCGATGAAAATCTGTAGTGGCTGGTACATCAGGTGGTGGCCGTTCTCACCAGCTGGGTGGTCGCCATGGTGGTCTGGTGGTCTCCTACCTGCAGGCGAATTTGCTTCTCCTTCCCTCCCACCAATTCAGTTCCGTGCCAGCCAAGCCCCTTTCTCTCCAGCAGTCCCTGGTGGCAGCACTTCCTCGTGCAGGGCGGGTGTTGCTGCACGGAGCTCGGACACCTCCCCCCGCCCTCCCTGCCCTCCCTGCCCTTCCCTTTTCTGCTGGTTTTGGACTTGGGGTTCTCGTCTGCCTTTCGGTTCAGCGGGAGACGCCGCCCAGGCTCTTGTCAGCGGAGACGTGGGGCCGTAGTGGGAACACGCCTCTGACATTGGTGGGCTCGCAGCACAGGGGAGCCCGCGCCCCGTGCGCCTGTCACGGCCACGCCAGCGCCGGCGTGGCAGGGTCTGCAGGCCTGGAACTTGTGAACACAGACACTTGTTGAGGATGCGCCTCTCTTGTGGCCTCACATTTCTGCAGAGACACTGCAGATTCTAAATGCACGTCTCTTTTTAAGGGGACTATGCGGGGGGGGGTAATTGGGGGTTTTTTTTTTTTTATTTCACTCAGAGGGAAGCAAGTCCCTCACCTACAGCAGCGTGAACCGGAAGGGGTGACAGCACACGCCGTGTCATCCTGAGGTTCCACAGGGACCTCAGGATGACACGGCCCGGGCCCACCTCATCACAGGAGAGCATCGCTCAGCGGTTGTCCCCGAGTGCCCACTGGTGGGGACAACGGTTCCTGTGTCAAGACTGGCCGTGGCCACGAAGTCAGAGTGACCGGCTGAGTCTTGGGAACAGAGAAGACGATGACCATGGCCAACCAGCATCGTCACCGCTGCGCATTTCCTGAAAGACGCTCATAGCCCCTTGGGGTGATAGCCTCCAGAGGGGACACAGCTGACCGACACGCTCGGGTTGAGTGGGGACACAGTGGTGGGCCAAGGGCCCGCCAGCTTCTGTGTTTTTGCCGAACAACCAGCAGCTGGACTGTGGAAGTGGTGGTGCCCTCTGCAGGCCTGGGCCCGAGCCCAGGGCCGGGCGACGAAGGGGCATTTGGCCCCTGGCAGCACAGTCTCTGCCCCTGTCCGGGAGCGTCCCATCGCGTGGGGACTGGGCGAGGCCTGCCGCCCACACACCAGCCTTACTCTCCCCGAGGGACAGGGTATCAGGCAGCCGGGTCAGCGTGACCCCTGTGGTTTTCATTCCAGGGTAAAACCTGCAATTACTTCCTTCTACCGGTTTCTTCTGAAATTTGTCTATTTCGTAATCATGATACTCTCATCAAGTTTTGTAGAGCCAATTATAGAAAATTGATAACATTTTGGTGAAATTCCTTTTACGTGGAATCTTCATAAGAAAGTTTTCATGTTCATTTTAATTTTGCCCAAATGAAGAAGCTTTATTGCAAATAAGCATTTGGAAACACTCGCCACATCGATCCCCCAGACTCTTGATCCCTCCTCACACATAGAAGTCACACCGGTCTGGGGACAGGGCCCTCCCTGCCTCAGCCTGGCCTTGGCCTTTAAGGGGGGACCCCAGCAGAGCCCAGTGACCTGGGAGCCACCACAACCGTCCAGAACTTGGGGTTGGGGGGGGAGAACTGAGTGGAACCCTCAAACACCATGCAGGAAAATTCTACAGATTTGCTGAATAATGAATTTAGGGACCAGTTCACAACTTCCAGTTCATTTTACGTAAGAATGTTTCCCAGTAAAATCAGGGTATATTCACTATACCTAAAAAATTGCCCTCGGACGAGCATCCCGAGAACATTCAATATTTAATATCTTCCACACTAACCTCTGCTTCGGGGCCGCGTCCTGAGGACCCCGATGGGAAGTACACGCTTTAAGAAAGTAGACTTGTATTAATATGCAGCGACCTCGCTCATTTCCCTTTGAACTGCATGACATCTCATGAAATGTGCTTGAAATTTTAAGAACCTGGAAATCCGTCTCCGCAGAAACGAGGGTTAAAGGCCCTGAATCTCTGGAAGCGTCAGCTGGGATCCGCCCGGCACTGGGCGTGTCTTCAGAAGAAGCCCCGCCCCCTGCCGCTGAACCGCTGCCCCTGCTCTGGGGCCGAGCTGCTCCTGAGCCCACTCCCTGCCGCTCCTTCTGTCTCACAAACTGCAAACATTTTAAGGGCGTGTCTTTCCTCTTCTTTACAATCGGGGTGTGGTTTTCCACTTTACCACGCGCTCAGGTGTTATCTGCTTGATGAACTTATTAAATTCAGAAGTTCAAAAACTCCAAATAGAGAGTTTGTAGGTGAAACTCTCCTTACCTTCTTACCATTAGGTTTTTTTTCTTTATTTTTGTTGTTGACAGCACTGCAGATGCGTCCACCCCGCCCATGCGCCCCAGCCCCCGCCGTCCCCAGGCCGTTGTCTGTGTCCGCGGGCCGTGCGCACAGGTTCGTTGGCCACTCCCGTGGTCTTCCCTCGGAGTCCCCTGCTGATCGGATCTGTGCGCACACGGAGGGGCAGCGAGGTCGGCCCAAGCCAACGCGCCGCAGCCTCTCCGTGTGTTTTCCACGTCAGAACCACCCTCGTCTTTCCAACGTTCCTTCTAAGGCGTAAGAACTACTTCCAGTAAAGATTACACGTCTTTGATCCGATTTTGACTTTACTCTGCAGAGGTGAACTAGCTCTGTCATTATAGGTAAGTGGTTTGTGTATTATACGTTAGATACATGGGGAAAGAATGAAATTTAAAGATTAGAGATTTTTACTTAACACAAAGTCTTTGAAGGGGAATCCTGGATACTTTTGGGGAAAACAAACGAGGAGGAAACAGAACAATGGCTGACCACGTGACTTCTCCTTTTCTCCGGAAGCTGACATTGGAGGAGGGCGCGGGAAGCATCTGTCTGTCAAAGACTCTTTGTCAAAGAGTCTGTCAAAGGCGAGAGCGGCTTTGACAAGGACCAGAGGTGCACACTTCAGTGACCAAGTCCGTGTTGCGAGGACGTGGTGCGCAGAGCGGCGATGACGACTGATGGGACAGGAGTGCGTATCCGAAAGTTCCCGCACAGGTAAGTGGTAAAAGTTCTCAACGCAAGAAAAAGTTCTGCAGGGCGACAGATGCCGGCGGGACTCACCTCACATACTGGGTCACTGTGCCCGACACACACCTGCGACTAACACGATGTTGCATGTCCGCAAAACCCCAGTAAACTGGTCCTTTTCTCCTGGGTGACGGAGGACTCTTCTCACATGGCTATGTCACCTTCTGTCTGCGGTTTGTGAGTGTGTGTAACTCAAAACAGTTCACACCTCAGGGCGCCGTGTTTGGGGAGGCACCTTCTGAACCCCCACAGGGCTCCGGTGTGGGGCCCGGGGAGAGAGGGCCGAGCCCGTGGTTAAAGCGGCCCCTGTTCGCCGTCCAGGCACTTGTAGTGACCACACACAGATTCGAACTGGTCTTCCCTTTGTGGGATTCTGTTCTAGACCACCGGGAACATTGATTTAAAAAACAAAATGCAGATCACCATATTTTGCCGTGTATAATGCACACGTTTTTTTGCCAAAATTTTGAGGGTAAAATAAGGATGTGCATTATACATGGGTAGTACTGATTCTGCATCTATATAAATGGTTTTAATTCTTTGATTTATGCTTTTGTGTCAAATGCGTAACTCTAGAAATAAACATCTAGCTGCAAAGACATCTGTATGAAAATAAAACCCTGGAATCTGATAATAGTTTTTGTTTCTAAATATAAATAAATAAAACTTGAATTAAAAAATTAAAATGGGAGATTTTTTTTTCTGAAAGATTATGCCAAAACTGTGGGTGTGCATTATACACAGGAGTGAGTTACACACAGCAAAGCACAGCAGGAAAGACGCTGTGGAAGAACTCTCCAATCTGTAAGAAAAAAGGATGTACAAGAATATCTTTAAATATCGAAATTATTTCATCAACTTAATTTACATGTGGCCTTTGAACAGGTGTCTCTGTTTTAAATTTCGTAAGCCAGTCCCGAGAGGTATGATTGGTGGACGAAATGAGCTACAGTGCACGTTGCTCGTGTACAACTTCGTACGCGAGGAGGTAAAGCCACGAACCACCCACCACAGCCTGGGCCACGAACATATTGGTCACCCCACAGTGTCCTCCACCCTCCCTACTCGTTGTCGTGACTGTTTCTGTGGTGGGGACAGAAGGTGTCATTCAATACAGTGCTGTTAAGCACACGCTCCAGGTAGCAGGTGGCCTCTCGGACTCTCTCCTTGTCCGCCTGCCGCACCGGGCCCTTGACGGGCGCCTCACCTCCTGCAGCGCGTTGTACCTTAGCAGTAAGAAAGGATTTCTCATTTATGCCTTTCTTCCTCTATAAAATCTCCATGAAATAAATATGGGTTTCATGGTTAAAGTTGGCGATTGAGTAAAATTGTTTATATCCTCCTGAGAATTTGTGAGAATTAATGACCAATTTACATGATTCCTTACAATTAATTGCTTGACATAGGGAGAAAATATCAGTTTTGAAATAAATCTTTCAGTACCTCTAAGAACAGAGGTACTACACTCAAATCTGATCTGGCCGACAGACTCAACTGTCCATTTTTGCAAGAGCGAAAGTCTCTGTGTCTCAAACACAGTCATGCCTGGCACCCTTGTCCTGGGCCAGCCCTTTGCAGACGGTGTCTGTGGCGGAGCCAGCTGGGGCAGGACTGGGAGTAACCATGCGACTCCGTTGGTAGACCAAGCCCGGGCGCCACGGCCGCGAGCGGTGCGCCACGTGGGCGGTGACTCCCCACTAACAAGCACCCCCTGCGTCATTTCGGGAAACTGTCCTGAAAATTTGACGTGAGTACCACATAATGGAATTTGCCTTTTACCTATAACTATCAGATATATTTTTGCTTTATTTTCTATCATTTAGTATATGTTGAAAAAGTATGCATTTTAAAACTTATACTCAACTCACCCCATCAGAATATTCAATACACTTCCTCGCTGTTGAAATACAGTGTCATGAAACTCTTCACTGGCTTTTCAACAGTGTTTCTCAGTCCCTGCTTTAGAAGATCGTGGGAAACTAAAATATGTATTAATAATGACCAAATAATGAAGAAAAACTCGATGTTCTCGGAACACATTCCAGGAAAGACACACACGTCCGTCCCTGCCCCCAGACATTTCATTTTCTCCGGGAGCCTGAGCCGTTACCGGCATCAGGAAAGTGAGGAGAGGTCGATTTTCACTCCCCACCTGCCGGGCGCTTGCTCAGCGCATTGTCGCCTTCCTGGCGAAGTGTGACGGAGGAGGAGGCAGCCTGTGACGGAGCGGTGGACGTCTGCATCCTCCAGGGCCTCCCCCGAGGGGTGCGCTCATCCACACCGTGGCTTTTCACGGTCCCGGTCCAGCCCCGGCTGTCAGTGTGAGGGATGAGGCCTGTGTGTGTGGATGTGCGAGGCCTCGGGTCCCTGGCGATTTGGGCAAAAGAGCCACGAAAAATTCTGTGAAATGTGTTTGTCACTATCCTGCTGGGTCAGAAAGCACCTGTTAGAAAAGAAGGACTTTTCAGCAGAAGAGACTTCCTTCCGCACTGTTTCCCGGTGAGCCCTCGGTGGCTCTCTCTCGCACACTCGGTCTCAGCCGCCCGGACATCAGGAGGGCCCGTCCCGAGCCCTGTGGGCTGACCCCTGGCCGGCTGGCTGACACCGCAGCTCCTCCTGGACACTGGTCCCTTACACTCTCACATCCGTGTCCCTGGCGGTGTGCGGCTTAGGTCTGCAGACGAGGCGTGGCTTTTCTCTAGTGATGCTCCCGTATCCCGCTCTGCGCAATCGGAACAACGGACGATGCTGCCAGACAGACGTGCTCCCGCCCTTCCTGCTGTGTACCAGCCTCGCCTTTACTTTTATTTTTCAATGATGCTGAGGCCGGAGCACAGCTCCCACGGGTGCTACGGGAACTTCAAGGCATCACGTCATCACACAGTTAGTAGCGGCTTAGAAACATTCACACGGTTCCCCTTCCCCTTTCCCTCCAGCTGAAGACATAGGAAGTGTGACGAAAACTACCAACGATTAGACAAAAAATCACTGTCAGTGTAGGTGCCTGAAATACTGGACTCTTTCAAACTGCAGGTGTCCCAGGAGCTACTCGAATTGTTGGTCATTTGCTGTGTTCACACAAAGAAAGAGTTGGAAGGCTCAGAACCAAATAATAGTTTCAAGAAGAAATAAAAGCAGGTTTGTAATAGTCTCAGTGATAAATTGAATAATCGAAACTTTAAATTTTAATGATTACAAGTAAATGGATAATTATACTGAACCTTCATTTCATTGAAATCCACTGGACTGGATTCTCAATGCAGTTATTAAAACACGTCACAATTATGCACAAATAGAACACTTGGAAGGCTATAAATGTATGATCCCTGTGCTTTTTCTAGAGGCCTTTTAATGTGTTTAGCTGCTTTGACTGTTGGGCTGCGCATGACTAAATATAAGCTCACAGAGGACGGGGACGTTTGTCTGCTCACCGACGTGGCTGAATTTCATGGAATGGCTCCCACACGGAAATCGGGTTTCAGATACTTTTAAATGAGCAGATGAATGACAACCTAGAAGTTACCCAGCAACATCAGTCCATTAGAACCCAAGTCCGCCCTGACAAGGTGATGTTATTGTTAATAAGAGGACGGAGTCTCAAGAACTAAATTAACTGCACAGAGTCCCATAGCCTGTGAGTGGTGCAGCTGCTGACGTCAGCTCCGAACGTCACTCTGCATGCGCTGGTTGGCGCTGAAGGTTTCGGGTGAGTATAATTTAACTTGGGGGAGAGTAGACTGTCTCTGACATTAATACAAAACAGTAATAAAAATATTTCTGATGGAGTTATCTTTAAAAGAATGCAAAACATATGGCCAAGTGTCAAACAGTTAAATAGTTGACCCAAACATTATTAACACACTACTATTTGTAAAATATCAAGATTTAGAGAACATTAAATGAAAAAGGAAGATAATAATAGCAATTATCAGTATCAAAATCTGTTTGGAAGTGCCTGTGCCAAAAATCTCTAGCAGTTGTCCTAAGTTTTTACCATTTTTAATAAAACTATTTACAACTTTTGGATGGATAGCCAGAAGCTCGTTTTCATTTCCATGTACTCTTTGACTTCCCAAACTTTAAAATATTTATTTTCTTCCATAATGGTAGGGATACATTTTACTTGACTTTGATCTGTGATAGGAAGGAGGCGGTGAGCGTAGCAATATGGACTAAGCTTTCTGACCTTCTTTTTAATGATGGGCCTTTGGCTACATTTGTGATCAAATTAGATACATTATACATTTGTAAGCAAGTGTTACCAAACCAGAAGATTATGACAGTTTGGTCTATTTTTTAAAAATCCTCACTGGAGGGTATGATTATTGATTTGAGAGGGAGGGTGAGAGAAACATCTATGCGAGAGCGAAACACTGATGGGCTGTCCCCCGTTGGGACCGAACCCACAGCTCGTGGGTGTGTAAGATGATGCCACCTGGCCAGTGCTAGATTCTCCTTCCAGGACAGAAAAAAATGTAGGCAGTTCAGAGCAAAGACTCTGTGGTCTGGATGAGAAACCAGCGTACACACAGTCCCCAGGAAGGACTTTTTACGTGTCCAGATAGTTCCCGCCGTCTCGCCTGTGTCCCGTCCTGCCGATACGGGGACCGCCTCCGTGGGCCCCTCCAATGCACAGGTGGGGAGCTGCCTCTGTCTCCTTCACCGAAAGGGCATCGCCAGCCTTTCCTTTTTAATTATGCCGACACAGCAGAGTGAGCATTCCCAAACGCTTGTTATCTGTCCCTGCCTTTTCCAGCCTGTGCGTTCAATGCTACTGTTTCCCAGGGACTACGCCGACTTCCAGAGACGTTCAGTGAGAAGGAGACAGACCCCTTCCCAGGGCCCGCCAGTGTCTGCGGTGGGATCTCAGGTGGGATTGGGGAGTGTTAGAGGTAGTGCAGCTACAGTCCTGGTCCCTCTCCTCCACCAAGCTTCTGACACCCGCCCTGATCTAGAGAAGACAGACAGGTTGCTGATACAGCCTCATCCTGAAGTTGAATGGTAACAACATTTTCAGCATATTATGCTTTATTATTCCAAGAAAGGCAAAAACACAACTGAAACGTACACAAAAAGATTTGTGCAGTGTGGGGAGAAGGTGCTGTGACCGGTCGAATGTGTCAGAAGTGGTTTGCAAATGTTCGTGCTGGAGATTTCTCAGTGGACAATGCTCCACGATCGGGTGAAGGTGATAGCGATCAAATCGAGACATTAATTGAAAACAGTCAACGTTGTACCATGTGGGAGACAGAGCCAACATACTCAAAATATCCACTTCAATAAAGTTACTGGTGAAAACAAAAAATGCGTCTTTCATTTTACAGAAAAACTAAATGGAGTTTTGGCCAATCCAACAGGCAATGATAACCTTTCACACGTCACACTCTTGTGCTGGTTCCGGTTACTCACCTGGCATCACAGATCGAGACACGGGGCACCCGGGTCCGCAGTGAGGCTCCCACGGAAGCCCAGCTGGTCGGCTACCAAAGCCAAGACGCAAAGCTGGCCCTCCCCCTCCCCCCCCCAGGTCCGAGAGCTGGCAGAGTATGTCCTGAGAATGATGGGCAGCTCGGGCCTGTGAACTGGACAGTGGGGGCTTGTCACCTCCAACAAATTACCTGAGCAGAGTGGGTGAAACTCAGCGTCGGTGGGCGGGTCCCTGGGCCTCGTCATCACAGGGCCTCTGCTCATTTCTCCTTTTTCTCCCCAAACTCCTTTCACTGGCTACTGTTTAAAAAACCTCGTAGCTGGTGGAAATCCACTCGCTTTATATGTAATTATAGTTCAGAAAAATAAATGGGGGGAGCATGCAGCTCACCTTTGTACCCTTTCGGTTATTAGCTCAGACAAAACCTACCGTTCAAACTAGGTTGGGGCTAGCACGGAAGTCTGAGTCTCTCTAACACTTTGCAGGTGACGTTTAGAGGTGATTTTGTAAGTAGAAGACCAGCAACTGTATTTCAAGTAAAATTATGCGTATTCTCCAACTCGAATTTTGTCTCAAGTTTTATTCCAACAAACAAATAAATCCTCACATGACCCTGCTATTTGGCAAATGACAGATTAATTGGAATCACAATAAAAACATTCGTGTGTCTTAGAAAACCGGTAAGAATAAACACCAGGAGTAAACAAAGTATCATTTCCGTTCGTATCCAGTGCTACCTTGGCATTCATTCTCTGACAGTCTGTTACTGCTAACATTTAAAACGTGTCCCTGCTAATGTATCCCAGACAAGTGGGTTTTGGAATAGTGCCAATAAAACGTAACCTGGTGTGAGCAGAAGCCCAAGCCACTGCGGCAGCTAAGAAAGCTTGTCAAGGATCAGGTGGCATTTCCCACGTAACGTCCAGCCACACTGCCCCGTGTGTCCGGACTGACCCCTCCTGGGCACCAAGAAGACAGGCTCCTCACCTGGCACTTCGTGGGGCCCTTTACTTAAACAATGCGGTCTGGTGATGGTCGCCCGGGAGTTCCCTCTGCAGTGCAGGGGCATCTGAACTCCCTCCCGTCCTTCTCCCCGACACACTGCCCCTAACGCTGTAAGACAGGTGAGCTAGCCTCCGTCCCCTGAAACACTTAGTTCTCCATCTCGCTGAAGGTGAAGTCTCGGAGCGTCGGTCAGCTTGCCTGAGGGACCAGCAGGCGCCCTGCCCGCCGAGAGCCCTGTCCAGGGTGGGCCAGAGGAGGTCCACGTGGTTCCTATGGACAACAATTGTGCCTAATAATACAACAATTAGCAAGTAACAATACAGGAGTGAACACGGTGTTGCGTCCTCACGACCGTGTGGCACTGGGGCTCCGTCACGTCTGCTGTGATTTCGGCATGTCGGCAACCTGGGGAAGGGCTGAGCTGCCATTCTGTTCAGGCTTTAAAGGTGCAGCAACTCTCCGATGGCCGATGTCCGAGAGGTACGTGAGGAAGGATGAGGAGGGTGGAGGCACGGCCTCTGACTCGTGTTACCGGCGTGAGCTGGATGTAGGGCATCTCCAGCATGTCCTACCCGGGCAGCGCTCTGACCGCCCCACTCAGCCTCACGCGCTCCCGGAGGGCCCGCCCTCTCGGACACGGCCGAGTCCCCGGGGACAGTGCTGAGTCTCGTCCCAGTGCATTGAGATGCCAAGCCCAGTCCCCCACTAGTGACCCATTAACCGGGGGAAACCTCAGCTGATCCTGGCCAGCTTCACACCATTATCCGTGAAACTCCCTCTCTACTCTTGCTTCTTTTTAAATACATGGCAAACTCTTTTTTATACATCCGTGTCCTGGGTAACAGCAGTGTTCCCAGAGCAGGTGGGGCTTCCTTTCCCTGGGTTGGGACTGAGATTCCAGCTTCCTAGTTCGGGGCCTGGTGGAGGCGATGTTATGAGCAACAGTGGCTAAAATGCAGCAGATGAAGAGAGGGGGCTGTGAGTCAAAAGCCCAGGACAGGACGCCCCTAGTAAGGGGAAGGAATTGGGCGCTAATACACACCCCGGGGATCCAGGCGCGCAGCGGCTGCGCAGGTGAGCTAGCAGGTGAGCTAACACTGAGCAGCTGGGCGACCTTGAGGCTCTCTCCCAATTCCGTCCCTGCAGGTGCCGTCTGAGTCCCGGCGTCCCAGTAAGGGTCTGTCGGGAGCACTTCCAGAGGCCAAAGCCTGTTCTGTCCATGGAACTCGTTCTGGAACCGAGAATGATTTTAGTGCGTTCAGCCACCCCATCCAGGGACCTGTGCAGCAAATATTTAACAAGGCTGCACCCCATTCACAATGGAAAAATATTCTACACGAGCTGCGTCAGCTGCAAAAGAAGTATGCACGCATTTCCTGGGCAGCGACAGAGCCCAGCGGCCCGGGTTCCGCGCGTCGCGCGTGGGCCTCCTCCCGGCGCGCAGGACCTGGTGCGGGAGTCCGTGCAGCAATGCTGCCCGGGCGCCCGGGCTCTCCCGCCACGGAGACGTGGGGCCTCCAGACGGCGGATGGTGTTCAAGAGCAGTCAACGTCTTTTTAGAAGCTCCGGTTCATCACACAGTGTACAGAGAAAGGTTTTCCTTCCAGAAGTTTTGCTGAGGAAACTCGATCTGTTAGTTTGTTGTTGTTACAGCTCTTGCAGTTCCATGGTAACCAGCTCTAGGGGGCGCCCTGGAGACGCCCGCGGGTCCGATACGGCCAGGCTGACCGGCGGAAATCCAGGCCGAGCGTGAAGGGAACGCGCTGAGTACATTCTTAGCATGAACTTCACACACCGCTTCTGACCCGTGAAATCCGTCAGAGCACCTTCTCTGTGCAGGGCACCCATGTTTCTCTGTGTTTCAGTTGTACTTTTATTTGTTTGTTTGTTTGTAGTTATTGTATTGTTGTTTGGTTACAACTGTTTTTACCTTTCTTGAAATAATAAAGCATATTATGCCAAAACTGTTGCTTGCCTTCTTCCATGTAAATGTTAAAACGGCTACCCCTAAAATTCACCAATTTGGAGTGTTTTAAAAGTGTACAGTGTACAATTGTGATTGTATCACAGTACAATCTAACACAACTGTTTCGAATGAAGTTGAAGACAACTCAGCCCTGCGAGAGCGGGAGAACCCGGTGGACTGACCGGCCAAGAGCTTCAGTGCTGCAGAAAGGGCGCTGGGCCATGACCCTCCCCTTGAGATGCAGGGGCTGCTTTCGACAGCTCTGGCAGATTTTGAGATTGTGTCCAGTGTATATTTGTTTATAAAAATGTTCTTTCACACCTGGAAATAAAACTATCAATTTTCTATTTCAATTCCAAAATGAGTTTCTGATTGTTGAAAGAAACAGAACTGATCAGCTAAAATGATTTCGTGTTTGCCACTGATAACAACCTGAAATGTAAAGTACTTCATCGATTGAAAACCATGTAAAACAGAAAAAAACAGTCTTGTTCTGAGTAAAAGAAAAATTAAACGCCTTCCGTAAGCGGAGCTGAGTGGTGCTCACGTGAGGCTGTGGGTGAGCGCCCCGTGGGTTGCTTCCTGCTCTGACCGGGGGGGAGCCCGTCTGCACGGGGCCCAGCGCTGTGTACTCGGTGCCCCTCCTGTGTCCTCGTGCCAAAATGAATATTAGTGACAGAAGATTGAGTTGTGGTCAACAGGGAAAATAAGTTGCTAGAAGACACACTGGTTAACTTAATATGTAAAATGGAAAAAAGTGGATTGCAAGTTTGTTAATCATTAAATTGCAGAAAAAACCCTTCTGGTTCTCGAGAGACACAGTCCTGTAACACTGACTGCATTTCCGGGGGGTGGGGGACGATTTACAGGTGAAAATGGTCTGAGAAAAGGGGGGCAGGGGCGGTGGAACCAGGAAGGATGGTCTGATTCCTGGCCACCCCCAGGGGAGCGAGAATCCAGGTCAGGGCGTGTTTTCTATGTAGGAAAGTAAATAACATGCAGTGTTTTGGTTTTTGTTGTTTTTTTGGATGACCCACTTTAAAATATTTCAGTGTAAAAATTATAGACCAAAATTTCCACACAGAATTTAGTCTACGGGATAAAATACTAGGCAGAGGATCCTTGGGCTTTTCATGACCTTGCAGTTCCAAAGTAACAAAATGTCACTAAGTAGGATGTGATGTCTAATCCTGAAAATACCACGGAACCACCAGTTTCCCAGGGCACAGAACGGTTCAGATGTAATTTGTATGTAATGGATGGGGACTCACAGATGATTATGAGACTGGATGTAAACATGTTCCTTTAAGCTGTAATTTGGAGAAGAGTTAATCTAGTTTTTCAAAACACTGCAATAGAACAAATACCACCTATTATGCTACTATTAAATCTGCGGATATAACCTTCTGGGAGCAGAAAGACGAGCAAAAGTAAAAGCAGACGATGGTCCTTTTTGTTAAGTGAGAGGGTCAGTCTTTAGAACTAACTTAGTTAAAGCTTAGGTTCCATGTTACCTACTTGGGAGGGACAGTTCTCTTTAGAAAACTTAAAATTGCTATTGGATGCAAGATCCAATAGCAATTTCAAACCCCGGACATGGTTGGAGGCACGAGTCACAGAAATATTGGCAACTCAGGTTCAGGATTATCTCTCCGAGACCCTAGGTGGTCCTCCCTTCGATTACTGAGAAGACAGGATTAGGTGAGTCAGATAATGGTAGGACAGGCGTTTCTGAACTAAGTGCAGGAGTTGAAGTAAAGATTTTCAGGACTTTCCACCCAACTTCAGCGTTTGATCGCAATGAAAAGCATGCAAGTTTCTTTAACAAGGAAGAGACTTCTAGTTTCCCCTTGGAATGTAAACCCTGAAAAAAGCACTGCTCCCCTGTGATGCCAAGAACAAGAAGTCAGACCGTCTCCAAATTCACAGACTCTAAACCCAGCCCGAGAGCTGACGGGGCACCGCAGCCCACCCACCTGACACGGGCCCAGACAGGCCGGGAGTGCTTGCTTGTCTGTGACCAGTAAGAAGGATGGAGCGAAAATCGTCCACGTGGGCAGGTCTCTGAAGTCAGCTGGGCCCTCTCAAAGGCTTGGCGGTTCCATTGTTGCCGTCCGCCCTTCCCCCACAGCTGGCGTGAGGGCCCCCGTGCTGTGTCCCGGGTGAGAGCGGGCTGTGGCCGGTGCTCCTGTCCCCCGGCTCCCACTTGGGGGTTTCTGATTGCTCTGCCCACCCGCCCCGCCTCCAGGCTGCTACAGTGCACTTCCAGAAAAAAATCCTTATTCCTCAGACAATTTAATACCTTGAAGTTCGAAATGTGTTTTTGTAATTTGCAATTTATAATTTGATTTTGGAGTTGTTTTGAGGGCCTGATTTGGGCCAAGGAAACCCTCTCTTTTCTGCAATGCAACCATCTGTCACGCTCTGTCGGGGTGACTGCCGGGCGCCCAGGGTGCAGGTGTCAGGTGGGGGAGGACGTAACGTCGGGGTGAGGGCTTCCTCATGGACCCCTCACGCCCACGAGGAAGGATGGACAGGCAGGCAGGGCCAGGCACCCATTCTTCATATTCACAGTCGTCTGGGACTTCCCGTTAGTGAAGTAGGGACACCAAGGTCAAGGATGCTTTTAAAGAGACTGAAGATAGAAAGGCAATGAAAATTACTCCATATTGTGCACAACAATAATTTTTTAAGATGTGAACCACCCAGGCAAAGAGCGAACACTCCGGTTGGAAACCCCACCCCGTGGGTGTGCTGGGTGCAATCAGGTTAACGACTGCTCCCCCCACGGTGAGGTCTACACGCTCGGAAAACGTGGGGGGGTTGGAAGTGGGTGGCTGTTGTTTCATTCCACAGCCTCCAAAGGATTCAGTGACACTACGGACATCAGTCAATCCGCTTTCTTCCCCCCATGCCCTTCTGAGAGGAAATAATTTTTATGCAGCCTGAAAGGAGTTTTCCAAATGTAAATACAAAGTTGGGCAAATGTGCATTTGCACTGCGAGTACACGAAACACGGAGTTTACTTTCGCGTTATTACTTTTTAATCATTGCATTACTTTTTTAATCATCGCATTACTTTTCACAGGAGCAACTGCACACCCACTCGCCCTGTGTCTCGTGCTTCAACAAAGACCAGAGAATCCAACTGAGAGAAGTGCGTGGAACCGGCGTCCCATTCACTGTCTTGTTACCTGCTTTTCCTCACCTCCTTTTCTGTTCCAGGGGAAGCCGGACTCCTCACCCCGGACTCCAGCGAGGGACCCGATGCTTCCCACTCGGTGGCCTCATTTAATTAAGTTCAGAATTCTCATTCGGAAGTGAAAAGAGATCTATTACACGCCTCCCAGGTGGCGGGAGAATGAGACCTAAATTCCCTAGTATGTGAAACACTCGGCGTAGGTCCATTCGCTTTCAGTTCTACAGTCCAGAGGAAATCCGGAAGACACAAATAAAGTAACATCAGTGAAAATGTTCTCCTTCCTATCAATAATTTATCATTGAGAAATCGCAAGTACATTTATTAATAAGTAATCAATACACTGTTAATAGATGTTGCTCCCATTAATAATGGAGGTGAAGCAAGATGGAACTGTTGATCCCGCAGGGGACGATTACCATGGCAGCAGAAAGGGCGGCGGAGGCGACAGCGGCCACTTAACACCCCCGCTCACGCAGTGCTGCTCACACTCTGCTTAGTGCTTCTCCGAGCCTTTCAGGTGCATTAACTAACTCAACTTCTCCAGAAAACCGCAGGCACTCAATACTGTTACAGTTTACTTTGTCAGGAACAGGACGGGAAACCGAGGCACAAGCGTGCGGAACTCCCGGGAGGCCACGAACTGCTGAGCGATGGGCGGGTCGGTGCCGGTAACTCTTGTGCTCGGTTGCTGCGGAGAGCCGGCCATTTCTGGGGATGTTTCATGGGAACGGCCACACAGCACTGTGGGAAATAACCTCTCCTCTTAGAAACTAAATGCCCACCGAAATACTACTGTGCAGTCTGCACCTGTACTTTCCAGGACTCAGCGGGGGCCGGCGCACAGTTTGGCTGGGGGGTGCAAACCTGAACTTGCTCAGGTTCTGGCAGATGGGAATGGCAGGCTTCGCCTCATTAATGTGGTTTCGTCTATCACTTCCTAAATCCAAATTCACAGAGACAGCTTTTCTTCCAAAAATGCTAATGGCCTTGTTAATTAAAATTCAACGTCTATCTTCAAATTTCTCTCTGAACCAGGGGCAATTTTTTTCATCGTTCTCTGTCTCCTGAAACCCTAATAATGAGTGATGGAGTCCTGGTTGGATGTGTGGGTTTTCCTTTCAGGAAAATAAGTCGGATGTGATTTAAAGGATGAAGCTGACATAAGACTCACCATTGTCTATGTTTCTGCATGACATGCGCTCGACAAAAACGCGGTCCACCTGCAGCATCAGCGGCAGGACCCCGACAGAGGCCAGTCACGAAGGCCAGGCGGCCCGCCAGCCTTTGGTCCCCCGGCGTGCCTCTGAGTCCGTGCCCCCCCCAACACCGGGGCCCCCTCATGGGCGTCTCCTCCCGGAGGAGCTGCCTGTCATCTGTCCACCCTTCTAAGGCCCCGCTCACTGTCTGCTTTGCTTTGCTTTGCACTCTGAGGTGCTACTCAGCCTGCGGCTCTGACAGCTGGGTAACGAGCGCTGTCTGAGATTAATTAAGTCGGTGATGAATTTTAAGCAGAGGTCCAAAATCAGGGCAGGAAGACCTAGACGAAAGTCAGCTTTGCCCAGGGAGGGTGAGGGGCGGGTGGGGCCGCACCTGGCTGGGGAAGGCGGCCTCCGCCTGAGCGGATGCCCCCCCCCCCTGCCGACCCCTGGCAGACGCGTCCTGCGCTGCTGTGGTCCTTGGGGCCACACAAAGTGTTAAAAACCACTGTGTGGTTTCCAGACTTTTGTCTGCATGTGAGTTTGGTGTTGTTTTTGGTGGGACTTAGGGCTCCACTTGTGCAAGTCAAATCAATTGTTCTTCCAGAAGTCATGTATCCAGACCAGAAGCCGGAGCTTCATTCGTAAGGATGTTGTGTTGTTTTACTAATAAAGAAAGCAAATGTGCGGAGGAGTGATTTGTAAGTACCTCAGCTAATGCCTGTAGAGGACTCATGTGTGTGTTTGTGTTTGGTCTTCTGGTTTTTTGGTGATCTCGACTGAAACCTTAAACAGTTAAGGCCAGGGTTTGGCGCAGCCTCAGGGTCAGGGTCAGGGTCGGGGTCAGGGCCAGGGTTTGGGGTCAGGGTCGGGGTCAGGGCCAGGGTTTGGGGCAGCACCAGCGTCAGGATGCTCCGTGTCTGTGTCCTGTCTCTGAGGACCCAGTGTCTCTCGCTGCACTCATCTCTCCCGTCTTCCGTCCCGAATCTCAGTCTCCTGCCCAGACCGTCCGCTCTGTGCCCAGATAATAATCGCTGACTTTGGCAACATTCAGAACAGTCATTTTTCTGGATTTATATTTTTAATGTTAAACATTCCTTAATGGCCATCATGCATTCGACTCCGGAATGGTCACTGGTTCTTAGGCAGAGGCCAGCCGGCCTTGCTGTGACGCGTCCCCCCCCTCGACCCGGCGCTGTGCTGAGACAGCCCACCATCTGCGGGTGTGGGTCCCCACGGAAGCCCGTGGACATTGCTTCTGTGGCCTGGATTTCGCTCATGAACTTGGTGGGGGTCTGGCCCTTCCCACATCACTCCACATCTTCATTTAGCATTTTCCTTGTGAACTACATGCCCACGTTTCCCTTCGGCCTGAACTTTATTCTCTCGTGACTCGTCCGCTATAACACGAAGGCTTAAAATTAGAGTGTCCAGTGTTTCAACTTTGCAGACCTTCTCATAAAAATGTAAATTAAAGTAAATGAAAAACGTGTATAAGGAAGATTACTTTCTTCATACTTTTGTCATTCTCCTTTGAAACTGTTAACAACACTTATTATAATTAAAAGGCCTGGTACCACATCATTAAAATGCCACCAGTCTTCCGTGAAGTGCTCTGTATTTTCTCCGTGGGGGGGGGGGTTGCCGTTGAAGATGCCACCGGAGGAGGGCGGCTTCCTGCCGGGGCCCCAGGGTCACGGTGCCGGTGACGGAAAGAGCCGAGCTGCACTTGGCCAGTGTCCCATTTACAGCACGCACGCGGCTTCAGGAGTGAGGTGAACTGTTTCACATCGCCGACAGGCCTCGGCCTCCGTCTGCCACCGTGGAGAGAGTCATTTCTAGGTCAGGAGCTCGTCTGAAATCAGGGAGGCGGCGTCAAGATAAACAAGGGGACGGGGGTTAGGCCTCCTGGGAGTTGATGCCCAAGTCCCGCGAGCTGAACGCGAGCCCACTGCTCGCTTCCGAGCAGAAGGGCCTGGCGGGTTAATGACGTTGTCCTTCCTCTTCTCTACGCACAGCCGTCAGCGAGTCCTGCGCACCCCTCGCGCCAGCCTCTGCCTCTGCCGTGGGCAGGGACACCCAGACTTGGCGACATTCGGAGGCGTCGTTGCCCTCTGACGTCACAGGGCTGGTGCTTCAGGGAGGCTGTAGCCTGAACGGTGTCGGCACGAACAGAGAGGACGTTCAGACGCCTGTGCCGTGGTCCTGTGCCGCGTGGTCCTGTGCCGCGTGCTGAGCGCCGGCCAGAAGGAGCCGCGCCCCGCCTGCTCTCTGACGCATGTTGTTTTCCCTCTGTGCCTGTAGGCGGCGCCCTCCCAACCCCCGGGCCGCCCTGGCTGGGGGTGGATGCGGTGTCCGTGCAGACACCCGTGGCCTCCACATCATCCTTGGATGTTCGGCCAATTCCTCAAGGTCGCTTCATGACCTTCGTGAGTTTTAAGTTGCATATGAAAAATAGAAGTTTCACTTAAAATAAAGGAGCTGTGAAACAAGTAGCTATAGCTTTTCTAGTGAAGGACGGGCGTTATCCATCAGGGCTCGGTGGCCAGAAGAGAAACAAAAATCAGTTACCTGACCAAAGTCCTGTCGACTGAAACTTCTTCAACCTGCAGACGCAGCAAGTCCCACCCCCTCGAGTCCTGCTCTGTCTTGGCTCCACCTGAAGTTTGAGGTCCACATCCGTCACCGAAAGGGGTCCGTGAGCCTTTCAGCTCCTGGGCTTTTCTCTCTGTCCATCGGCCTCGTCCCTGGAGACACCCCCACCGACGTCCTTCTCCGGGTCCGCTTGTGAGAGGGTAACACCTGGGAGACGCCACAGCGACACGGCCACCTGGACTGCCGGCCAGGCTTCCTGAAATTCGGGAGGAGGAAGGTCCGATCAGCCGACAGCACAGGCAGTGAGGCTACGCCCTCGGACTGGAGCGCACCCCGCTCCGCAGACCCCACTCGGGGCTCCCTCCTCCATCATCTTCCCGGCTCTTCTCCTCCAACCAGCGGGAGGGGCGCCCACATCTCAGGGCAGAAGAAGGGGTGAGAAGGCAGTGTCACCGACAGTGAGCTCTGGCCCGTGTCCTGTTCCAACGACTGGCCTCACGTTCCAGCCTTGGGCCTGTCTACCCCTTTTCCTCCCGCCATTTCAGGGACTTCTGTCTGTCATTCCTGCTGTGACGCCCAGGAAGGAGCAGCTTTCCCGACGCCCGGGTCAATCCGCCCTCAGGGGGAAGGGTTTTGGTGCCCCCACAGGGGTTGGAATGAGTCACCCCAGACACGTGGGTTGTTTTGAGCTAAAGGCAACCAGGACCCTGTGGGCTCGAGAGGAACTCCTTCCCCCACCCATTCCTGAACTCCCAGGAGGGTTTGAATTAGGGGCCTTGCCCTAATAAAATGTTATCTGAGACAGCCTTTTCAAACCGCCCTGCCCGGCAAGGCGCAGGGCCAATTAGTGAACACTACAGCTCTTACCCTCCGTGGTGACCTGCCCTCTGATGACCCTGGGACCCTGAGCTCGGGATGTCTGCACACCTCCCTTCCCTTCGCGCCCTGGCACCCCTCATGCACGTGGGGTGCTGTCCGTTGGTACACAACCCAGTGAGGTCCCCTCCTCTTGTTATCTGTCTTCTGGGACTTGAGTGTTAGACCGACCAGCCAGAAAAGCCTCCCAGTGACTGTTGTCTCACTGGAAGAAGCAGAGCTGAAGTGCAGCTCGTTCGTGGCACTCCCTCATTTGCGATGCGTGGTGGCCGCCCCTCGGTTGCAGAGGGTGATGGACGTGTGGGCGTCCCCAAGCCCGCAGCTACTCTGTATCAGGAAATGTCCAACGTAGATTTTCTTTTCCAATGGCAAGTGGTATGTCCATTTTTGTGCTTTCCAAAGACACGTTCTTGTTTTATTTGTGTGTGTGTTTGCAGGAGCACTAAATACTTTTCATTTGAACACAATAATCAATAGATTCAGCTCACTCTTCCTGCAAACTTAACCTTGTGCAAAGCACTTGATCACAGAAGGTTAGCACAGTAAGAAATACCCCGTTGAGTTTAGTGTGAGGTGGGCTTCCCACATCAGTTTTGGCTTCGTGTTTACTTAGTGTCCACCCTTCTCCTTCCCATGGGGACGGCGTGTTGGACTCAGTGGGTGCTCAGCGTGGCCTCCCTGGGCCTGGTTAGGATCTCGCGGTGAGTCCACAAGTCCGCTCACTGTCTCCCAGGTGTTTGAAAAGGACCAACCCACGAATTGTTCTTTCAAGTTCAAGCAGTTCACTTTAAATGACTGTGCAAGAATCCAACAGGGTGTCTCAGAAGCCCGTAACTTTTACTTAGAAGATGAATTTGTTCTACAAACTAATTTAGAATACTACCCAATTTTAGTGCAAGTAAAATGCAGGAACTAAATTCAAAGCAAGGCAATATTCTAAGAATGAGCCATAAATTTATGAAATTTGACTTATTATGCCTACAATGAAGCTGAGAATAATGAGCTCTTGCTTTCAAAAGAAACTTAGTAGGAATATATGTGTTACTGTATTTGCTCACTTACATACACATTTAAAATATCTAATACTTATATTGCGATACATGTAGACCCGTATTTTCAGCTCCAGAAGAAAGCTGGTGCTGCACGCAGACTGGCTGGTTGGCTTGTTGAGCGTATCTCACGGGGTTTACAGCGGGACCTCTGGAGTCCGAGCCAGTTGTGAAGATTTAAAAAATAAAGGAACGTCATAAAACAAGGCTGGTGTGAGCCTTTCTGCCCCTCTTCCACGAAGATGAAAGAAAAGTTAGGGAACTTTGAATGTGCTGTGTAAGAGAAAGACGTTAAATAACCGCAACTCTGCACTTCTCGTCCATTGAGTGGCCCTGGAGGAAGATGTCTTTGCACTCCAAGTCGTGAGAAGCCCGCCATCCCTGAAGGAGCTACTTGAAACTCTTCCTGTACAAAATGTACCCAGTTTTCTCCCAGCGACTGTAACTTCATGCTGAAATCAGTTTAATTTTCTTAACTGTTTTGATATACACCATCCCAGCCTGGGAGGCACTGGTTCGGTGAATTGGTAAATCTGACCTCACTTACAATGGAGAATCGGGGCACCTGTGCCTTGTGAACCACGGGTGCGTTCAGTGGGTCCTCTCTGCTCAGAGTAGCAGGCAGGATAAACCTGCCCCAGCGGAGCTGACCTGCCTCAGGGGAGTGACTAAGGCAATTAGGCTACAAGGCAGAGAAAGGGTGGGCTCCCTCCCTCACTGTCCAGTGTCCCTACTGGAGGGGCAGGGGCAAATCCATCAGAACAGATTCAGGGAAGGGAGTGGGAGTCACCCGTCACCGGGGAAGTCCTGAGCAGAACACTCTGCCATTTGATGGACCCAGGGTGGCAGAGGGGGTGGGGCGTGGGCTGGAAGCCAGGGGCGCAGAGAACTGAGCCAGCAGGGGGAGGCATTTTCATGTCTCCTCCCCCCCCCCCCCCCCCGTCTCTGGGAGGCTCCTGAAGGAAGAGCCCTGAGCGCAGATGCTGGGCTGGGAAGCCAGGTGGGACGCGCACCGCAAGGTGGGTCTGAGTGGTGACCACAGGAAACTGCCCAGCACTGGGTTTGGAGGCGGGGAGGGCGGCCCCCCTCCACCACCAGGAGACCCCTCAGGTGGAGACTTTGTCATCACCCAGTTCAGGGTGGAAGGATCACGGGTGCAAATTGGGCCAGAAACCAGACTTGGAGATCCAGCCGCGTTGTTCCCTCGGTCGAGGCAAACCCTCCGCACCTGCGCTCACTTCCTTCCAGGGGACCCACTGCTTTGTCAGTCCGTGCCGGCCACGCAGAACACCGCCTAAAATGCATTTGGGGCCAGAGGGCGACAGTGCACTGTGACCTCTGCGGGCCAGAGGGGGCGGAAGCCTGCAGAATTCAACCGGCCCCGGGACAGGCCTAATCACACGGTCTCTGGCATAGCAAATCGGGTTCCGGGTCCCCTGGGTGGGCAGGTCTGGGGCTGGGACGCCCATCGCTGGTCCGCTCCCCGCCCCCGCCCGGCTCCGAGGTCCTGGGAGGGCTGCTGACCTTGGTCTCCAGGGACCGCCATCTCCCAGGACCAGAGCCTCGCCTGTAGTCCTAATGACCAGTCTCTACTTGTAGAACATCTCTTCTTGTTACGGTTCAAACCCCAATGGGTTTTCTAGTCCCAAGACAATGAGGGGGAATTTTCAAGTTGGTTCTAGTGACACTGCATATGCTTTGGAGTATGTTTACAGTGAGACCCGCAGCAGCCTGGCCCAGAGTCCCCCACCACTCGTGGGGTCCGCCCACTTACTGAGAATCCCCCCTGTGAGAGACCCAGGACAGGGGGGCGGGAAGGGGACCTTCACTTGGCCTGACTTTCGGATGTTACGAAATCTCTGTGTGTGTAACTTTATCCAACTATGAGACTAATTCAGGGGAAACAAAACATTTTCATTTATGTAGAAGAACTGTAAAATGCTTCCCTGGATATTTCTCAGAATATCCAGTTTTATTTTATTATCTTTATTCTATGCTCTCTTCGACTTGGAGTGAGTTACCCAGAAGAGAGTAGATGTGATTTCTTTCACTAAATTAAAAGAAATTAGTGATAAATAAATGCAGTGGTAAAATCCTAAATTAAATTACTCTATAATATTATATAAATTTTCTACTCTTTGAAATCTAGAAAAAGGCTCTTTTTGCTGTTTTCATGAAACTGTGAGAACTATGGATTTAAAAAAATTCTATCCGTGGAAAAACAAAAAAAGGTATTTCAAGTTTACTTAGGTTTTCAATTTCCAACTTTCTCCAAGAAAAACTGTGTCAAATGTTCTTTGATTGACGAAGCTAGAATGAGGCAAAACTATAAAAGAAAATCACCCAGTCACTTTCTAAACTGTTCCATGAATAACGTGGCACGTGGTTAGTTCTCCATGTCCAACCCTCCAGGGGAAAGAGGTGCCCCCGCCGCCCCCGGTAGGACCCTCGGTAAGACCCGTGCCGCACACGTGAGACACACACTTCGGCTGCTGTTTCACACAGAGGGAAATATGTATCTACAGGTGTATGTGGATAGAGATGTCTAGTACTATGCACACATGTAACACATGTAAATAGACATATACAGTCATACAATATATAGTTATATAAAACATTTTGATATTTTACACGGGTAACTTATGATTCCATGAACGACAGTTCGGAGCAGGAGTCATGAAAGGGAACCCTGATATTATGCATCTGTGCTCCTAACTCTACAGAGAAATACAAATCATCAGAGGAAATTTCACTGTACATTTACTTTCTTATTTACTGAACTAATTAAATATATTTCAGCCTTTGATGGCATCAGCCTTAGAGGAATTCCTGAGCATTTTAAGATGGGATGAGAATAAGTATTAATTATGTGTGACTTTAAAATAATGAGACCAGTTTCCGGTGCCCACCGAGGACAGCGAACTCAAGTCAGTATTGGAGAATTCGCATTACGGTTTTGTCAGGTGGAGGGAGACAAATGATCCGTCCTTATTTACTCTTAAAATATTGGCCTGCAACACAATGTAGCTTTCTGGGGAATATGTTGCAGTTTATTTATTATAAAAGTGTTGAATAATGCAGCGAGTCCCTGCAGAAGGAAGCGTGTTTTGTTACGCCGGGAATGTTTCATAAAACAGGCAGGAAGATAATTTCCCTCGGGCAGCCCAGTGAAATAACTGAAATTTCATCTTCCTCCCAAACATCCAAGATTTTTGTGAACGGAAATATTTTAAAAGGTTTTTTTGTGGTCATTCTTGGCTTGTGTCGACATTTCTTTGTTATTAAAATTACAAAAGATAGCAAGCAATTCGATTGAGTTATTTTCTTTTGTCAAGAAAACGCTGGGTTTGTATATATGCAAACATAAAGCCTCAGATTGTTACACCGTATTCACAGGAATCTCACACATCACCGTCTGAACTAATGATTCAAGAAATACAGGGTCTGGCTCAGATAACGCCCCCTTTTTGTTACAAAATCATAAGCGTGCAATGCTGTAACATAACACTATCACACTCAAGTGCCCCATATGACATGTTAGGTGAAGTGTTCAGATCAAAACTATAAGTTATCACATCCATATTGTCACCCTACCAACTGCACTCTCACAGGCTGGACTTCTGCCGGGCCAGTGCTGGCGTAGGACACGGGTGAGGCTTTCTGGGTGGAGACGTTTGATCCCATTCCTCACGGCCTCCACAACGGCCCCTGCTTTCTTGTATTAGTCCAAAGTCTGAGCTCAGATTTAATGCATTTGGGTCATGGGATAACCCCACTTTATCTTACCAGTAATTACGCAGTTTATTTTTTATTTATTCCAGTAGATGTAGGTATACTTGACAAAATCCAGTACTTCTTCATGGTAAAAAGTCAACAAGCTGAGGATTGAAGGGGACTTTCTCAACCCGGCCTTGGATGACTTTGAGAACCCCACGACTCACATGGCACTTCAGAGCGAACAACTCAGTGTCCCCGCCCAAGTGAGACACAGGACGAGGCTGGCTCTGTGCGTCGTGAAGGCACCAAATCTCTCAGAATCATGCACAAGTGGGCAGATGATATGTCAGTCAGGCTGGGAAATAACGAGACTGATTTCTGGCGCCCACTGAGGACAGCGAACTCAAGCCAGTATTGGAGAATTCGCATTACGGTTTTGTCAGGCGGAGGGAGACAAATGATCTATGGTTATTTATTCTTAAAATATTGGCCTGCAACACAATGTAGCTTTCTGGGGAATATGTTGCAGTTTATTTATCATAAAAATGTTCAATAATGCAGCGAGTCCCTGTAGAAGGAAGCGTGTTTTGTCACTCTGGAATGTTTCATAAAACAGTCAGGGAAATAATTTCTTTGTTATGCAAATTATATATCAATTAGGCTGTTTTTTAAAAGACGATAAATATGTAGAACAAAAAATAAAAGCAGGAAGCAAGTCCACGTTGGATGAAGGAAAGTTGCTCTCCTGTTTGTGGAGGTAAACACCCCGCCCTGTGGTCCGCCCAACAGTGGAGGAGAAACCAAGACTCTTGCAGAACTACTCACTTCTGAAGAAAACGGAACCCCCCGCAGACAGACAGACAAACAGACAGACAAATCGCCGGCATTGATAAGAGGCGGCAGATCACAGCTGCCGGCAGCATCTCTCCAGTCCCTCCGCCAAGACACTCGGTGACGTTATTGAAGTCGTTCTTCTTCTGCCTGGTGGGGAGACATTTTTCCCCGGTTCCTCTGTGGAAAGGCGAGATATTTCTCTACTTACTGTGTCATGTGGGACGACCCCAGGAGACCAAGTCATGGCAACTGAAGTCGTTACAGAAAGGTGGCAGCGCACCTGGCTCCCACAGGGCGTCCGCCTGTGAGCGGGATCTGCTACCTCCCACCTGTGTTTGAGGAAAGGGGATTGGAAAAATGAGAGTCCTCGAGTCCCCGGAGTGTCAAAGAGATGGGTGGAAGGTGGCCATGAACCTCCTTTTCAATATCCTCCCAATGGTGGCCTTCTGAGGAAGGCAAAAGCACACACAGCTTGGAGCGCCCTCTGCAGGCAGGGTGTGTGCCGGGTTCACCTGCAGTGACTGTCCGCGGCCCCCCAATCTGCTTTAAAATCTCCCTTTTGTTCCACACCTTTGTAGCGCATCAGCAATTTGGAGTTCGCTTCACAGGTGCCAGTGAGAGTGGGTCTCGGTCAGGAGAAGCCAGGAGGGCGGGGCAGATGCTCCCGGGAAGCACCAACTTCTTCTTTCCTGCTGTCTTCCCGGGGTATTCCCCCAACCAGAAGACGGGCCCCTGCAGATGGGAAGGCGGAGGTAGGTCCGTGTCCTTCCTCAGCCAGGTTCTGCTTCGTGCCCGAGAGGGGGTGCACCATGAACTGCACGTGTGACCGAGTTTTTTACATGTAGGTTTGGGCGTCTGCCTAAAACACGGGTCAGGAACAGGAGAGAGTGAGGCAAAGGGAGTGGCCTGAGACGGCAAGAGGAGGAGAACGGAGGGTGCTGACCTTGACACAAGGCAGTGCTCGTAACTAGGGACAAAGGGCAGAGCAAAGGGAGGTTGCCCAGGTGAGAACCGCAGGTGAAGGGACCTTCCTCGGACGCTCCGGACCCCGTCCTCTGTCCAGGAGCCCTGCTCACAGAGGTGGAGAGTGGTGGCTGGTGAGAGGGATGTGACCGGTACATGATACTCAAATGGGAATTGCAGAGAGATTCATGTGAAACCTGTAACTCGATGTACGCAGCGATTTTGGGGACGATTCACAACACCCGGGCGGCTCGCCCCACCGGTTCACATGGAAACGGGAGAGGCGTGGGTCCCAGTCCCTGCTTCCTCTCCTGCCAGTGTTGCCCCGTGTGCAGGTAACGCCCCACAGGCCGTGTTAGACGGCAGGTGGGAGACTGGAAACGCTGCAGTCGTTACCCCTCAGGGAGCCTCGGGTGCAGAAAGAACACGACACAAACAGGTAAACAACCGCGAGAAACCAGGGTGAACCCCGCAGGGCACCGGGAAGGGAGCGGACAATGGCCCAAGGTTCAGACCAGAAGAAAACAGAGCGAGCCGTGGAGGCTGGACAGACACGCTTGTTGTGGGTGGTTTGAAAGGCGTCCACCTGGAGGTGAGGAGTAAGTGGTTATCTGAAGGACAGTGGTGAAGGACTGCTGAAGAGGTGAAATCAGGGCTCACAGTGTTTGCTCCGTGTGGTTGGACGCTGCTGGGCACGTGCTCCGGGAGGGCTGGCGTGGGCAGGGGTGTGCACCCCGCGAGGGGCACATGTGGGCTCAGGGCCAGGGACTCGGGAAGCCTTCAAACCGTGCAGCCGAAGATTGAGGGAGAACCAGCCCCTCCTAAACTTCCGTCTGGACCCCCGCGGGCTTGGTGCCGGCAGTTCTCCTGGGAAGGAGGACAGGAGGGCGGGCGCACAGCAGGCTTCGGGTGGGAACCGAGCAGCCTTTTGCATGTATTGCTGTACGTGTGCCTTTGGGGACCGAGCTGAGAGAGTGGGTTGCACAAAAAAACTTTTTTAATTAAAAATTTTTCAGCAATAACTTTATTGATTTGGACATTTTGAGTATGTCAGCTGTCTCCCACCTGTTAGAACATGGATTGTCCACAATTACTGTCTGGACTGGACCGCTGCCAGCTTCGCCTGGTCCACCCAACCGTGGGGCGTCGTCCAGCGAGAAAGCTCCAGCACAAAACTTCACAAACCACTTTGGACACGATCAGTCAGAACACCTTCCCCATACACTGCACACATCATTTTTTTGTGTTTAGGTTGCATTTCTATCTTTCTGAAAATAATAAAGCACAGTATACTGAAAATGTTGTATATTGACATTCATTTTTAATATTAAAGTGGCTTCACAAAAATTCACTGATTTTGGTAAGTTTTCTTAAAGGCACGCTGATATGACAGCTGTCATGTAGAATCTAACAGAATTGTTTCCAGTGAAGTTTCCAGCCAGGAGCCACCTTGCAGAAAAACAGAACAAACTTTCCGACCAGTCCTGTAGATTAGAGGTAACTGGACGGAGAGGACCCTGACCTTGGTCCTGGAGACAAAGTCAGTGCAGAGAGAGGCTCTCAAAGAGGAGTGAGCGGGTTGGTCTGCCTCCTTAGTGTGGACCGGGTGTGTGGGGAGCAGCGAGGCCGGAAGACAGCCACACTGAGCAGGACGCGCACCAACAGGACACCCAGGACCCGAAGGGGTCATTGGCCAAGGTCATGAACGGTCTTGGCAGAAATGTGGGAGGGACAGAAGATGGACAGAAATGCATCTGTGGCGAGATGTTGGTTTGAGTGGTGGTTTCTTGTGGACAGAGGCACAAACCCGCAGGGACCAAGGTGATCCCGACGAACCTCAGTGAGACCGACAGGAAGAATCACGAGTCGGTGCAGGGCCAGACCTGGGGGGCCCTTTTTTCCAAGGTGCGCCCGTGTCCACTTCATAGGCTCTATGTTTTTTCACTTTTCAGAAATGAAAATGAAGCAATTTTGTGGGAATATTTGAAAACTAAAGGTTTATAATTCCTGTGTGATTTCGTTTTTCCTTGTGTTTAGTGTCATCAAATCTCTCTACAATGACAATTTCTGCACATCAAATTGAAAACAACTGAAGTTATGAACAATGTCTAAGCCCTTAGGTAAATACAGTAACATCAATACAGTACTTATTATATCAATTTGACTCATCTGCCAAGCACAGAGTTTTTCACTTTTCTTCTTAAAAATCTTTGTATTTTCATGGACTTGTTAAGTACAATGTCAGTTTTATGGTTCTGTTAAGGGGTCGACAAATTATTCTTAAAAATCTCTTAGGTTCCATGGACTTTAGAATCCCTGAGGAATGGATATGGAGTTGGGGATAGAAAAAGGCTACAGAACGTGCCCACTTTTCTCCCGTGGCTCTGCGGGGAGAGGAGCTGGGCCTCGTCTGTGGGAGTGGGTCCACAACCCTGGCCCTGAGCTGGGCAGATGTGCCCTGAGTATCCCAGGCGCCAGTGCAGACAGACCCCAGCACAGGCAGGGGTGCTCTGGGCAGCCTGTCCCAGAGGGGGTGGGGACCAGGAGGCTGACACCTTGCATGCGGTGCTGGGCAGAGATCCTCCATCACCACCTGGCTCAGCCCCAAGGAGGAGTTCAGGCCTTTTGCTGCTTTGACCCCAGATATTCCAACCTCCTCAGACCAGATCCCAGGCCCCAGAGCTTTTGAACTCCTGGTTATCACAAATGCCAGTCATTATCAAATTGTAACTACCACTTCATTTGGAAAGAGGGCGTTATTCCATCGACATGTTGAAGATGCTTAGGGACAGTAGTTCATACAATACCTTCTAACACAGGAGAAACCATCAATATTGGTTTTTTGCCCATTGTTCTTGGTATTTGAATGAAGTGTCTTAGTGTCAAATATGTGTATTAAAGTGGGAAACGATTTCCTTAGCTTTAATGAACTTCCCAGCTCTTCAAAGTCAATTCCACCAAGCACGGTCCACGGCAGAAGCCCCGTTACCCTCTCACTGAAATGCTCTTCGGCGGCTGCCATTTAGTAAGGAGGCTGTGCAGGGACCGACGCTCGAAACGCCGTCGCCGTCCCAGGCATTTGACTAACACAACAAATCTTATTCGTACCAAAGCCGCCGTCTATTAGAGAAAGTAATAAGCCGTCAGCCCCTCAGACGCGGCACTGCGGTGATTATCCGTGAATTATGGAATCCTTATCGTTGTTTATTGAGTCTCGGGGCTGCCAACCCCACTTGTGCTTAGGACATAAATATTCCTGGGCTGTATTTCAATTTATTTTTATTTTTTTGTTCTATTTCAGTTCATATTTCCAGACAGAAAATATTTTAACGGAATTATCCCTGACATCAAAAAGTATATTCTCACTCTTTTTAGAAAAAAACAGTGACGTCTAACAGATGTGGAAACAGAGACACATTCAACAGACATGATGCCCGATAGGGTTTCGTGAACTCAGGGTCCGCAGTCCTCACGAGGCTCCAGTCTCCCTCGCCGCACGGAAGCGCTGCCCTGCCTGCTGGCGCGGGATGAGGTTCCCGGTTTGTGGGTGCCGTTTACCCAGGGTCACCGAGTACCCACTCCTTCGGGCCTGGCTCCTTCTGCTCAGCCGAAAGCTCACAGGGTTGTGTTCTTTCATGCTGTTCCCTGCAGAGCACGGTCACTGATTCAGATTTTCTTTCTCCAAACTACCACCATGTTTCCATTTTATTCTTGATGGCATTTGGTTTCCAGGTTGTGCTGGTTGCTTTTTTCTTTCATTTTGAATAGTGCTACCACAGCACTGGCCAGCTTCTGTGGCGCTCGGGGACCTGTTCTTTTGGGGACATTCCTAAGAAAGAAATGTCAGGTCACAGACGCGGTGCCTGTCCACCTTCAGACACTGCCAGTCCCCAGGTGCCTAGAAAAAAGCCCAGATGGTGGCTGTCTGCACAGTGTCCCCAGCGCTGCCTAGCTCCACCTTCTTACTGTAGACATATAATTTATCTACTAATCGGGAAAAGCAACACGAAACAAAGGAACTAAATATACCATATGCAACATGGAATCCTTTTTACGAAGAAGTGTGGAATACCAGTTCATTGTCTCAGATAGGATACCTGCTGAAGCTGAACAGCTGTCACAGCTGAGAATTTCCAAAATATTTTTATGAGTGGGCACCCGCCCATTCATGCAACATCTGACATGTCCCCACGTATCACTGTAGGAACATGACATGTCACCGACAGAAAACATCAACGACTGCAAAAAAATCCCCTCAAGAAGTTCTGGAATATTTTCCTTCTTTATCCGACACATTACAAATGATGCAGAATATATTTACAATGGCAATGCCACATTTTTATGTCATCAAGAACTATGCCACTACTTTTGGCTTCAGCCGAGGGAGGGAACGCATAAAGTCTCTTCCCTTGTCACCTCCGAGGGCCACGGGTCACTCTGGGGCCATGATGACACAGAAAATCAGTCACGGTCCTCGTCCACCACTCTTTCTAAAACCATGTAACGTATTAATCTACAGACAGAATCTGGATCTCAACCCAAATGTATTACTTTGTAAATACCCATATTTAAATGTTATCAGTACTAAAATAGTATGGGGATCTAAAAAACATTTATATTATAGACATGAATGTATATACCCACACACATTTGGAGTAGTTAAAAAGTCTTAGAGGAAAACCAAGGTACTGATCTTAATCTATATAAAATATGCTTATCAATTATTGGCACTAAAAAATTTGTGAATTCTCCTCAGACTGAGGCCAACATTTTCAAGGGAGAGAAAAGAGGGAAATCATTATAATTCTAAATCCCACAATTTTACCATTTATGATCCAAATAAATTCATCGATCTTTTTATCTCTATTTTGGATGAGAAATACTACCCCAGTAAGTCATTCTGAAGATACTGGGTCTATTTGGAAGACATCCAGACAGACTTTCTCCTTGTGAATATAAGGACAACGGTTTACGTGACATCGATGTGACCTGCCAGCCACGGAGGGTGGACTGCGATGTCAGCCTCTGGGGCAACAGCAGTGTGACCGGGTGTGGGGTCCCTCAAAGCCCCAGTTCTAGAGTGCCACCTGACCGGGGCCCCAGCAGCCCAGACACGCCTTTCCCAGGGCCTGCTGGTGGCATCTGGGTCCTGCCGACTCACAGCTGTTTGTGTTCAGGTGGCAGCAACTGTGGTCGGGAATGAAGGAGAGGTGGCCACGGGAATGCGATTGACAGGGACCCGTGGGCGCAGGACTTCACGATGGTAATTAGCAAAGTAAACGGTCCGAGATGGAATTACAAAAGCCATTTCCTGAAACGAGGAAGCACAAATCACTGAAAACCCCATGTTTAGAAAATAGTTGAAACTTTAGGAAGACATTTTATTTCACAAGCAGATTGAAGTTCAATGATCAGGAAAAACATCAAATGAATACTTCCTTAAGAAAAGAAAATATAACATAGCAATCAAAATTCTTGATAGAGGAGAATAAAGCCAAAGCAACTCTATGATTGAAATTTAATAATCGACTGACAAGAAAAGGACTCATTATGCACAAATACAAGGTCGTTCTAGCGCTAATTACGTGTAGTTATAGATTTCATTGTCCTAACTGTGTTCCCTATCATTAAACTTCACTGACTTCTACTCAGCCTTTGTCTAGCTGCTTGCACAGAACTTTCCACCGCGCTCGGCCCTTCGACTCTGCACGAAAGAGTGTGGCTGTCACCTGGCTGGAGGCTCGGGGCTTTTCCTTTCCTAGCCAGGCTGGAACCACGACCCAGCTCACGCCTTGCGGGGACACTCTGCATGTTACACTCTTTATAGCTCAGAACCTTTTTGATGGGTGGGTTTCTCCTCCTGAGAAGTTTTCGTGTCCTTCTCACTGTCTGAAATTTGGCTTTAGAAGCTCTGCTCTGAAATCGCAAGCCTTTTTAAATTTACAATCACCCCAGGTACTGTTTTACCTGCAAAGTCACTTAGTTTTCTTAATGTTTCTGTCACGGAAACACATGAGGAAGACACGAAGGAAATGAGAACCTGCTGCTGAGTGTTTATCTTCTACAGGAACAAAGACTCGCAAGATGACACCGGTCTCTCTACAGGAATGTGTTCTTCACTTCGTCAAGTGCCTTTAAGGGCTTTTGTATAAATTAGTCGGTAGCAAGCTGCCTAGCTGGTGGGTTATAATTGGAAAAGGAAATTGGTAAGAGAGACTCTAATAGCATGCTTCTGTAAAAACTTATTGACACTGATGATGTCCATATAGTTACAAATAAAATTAGTTTTGATTTTGAGGTTCATAGGTGCTGTGACTGACTTTCTAATTACTGGAAATTACATAGATAAAATTTTAGATTTATGCTTAATATATACTCATATATACATATATGTGTGTGTGTATATATCTATATCTATATCTATATCTATATATCTATATCAGTTCTCTACAATAGATGTCTCTTTTCTCATTTTCAAAACTTAGTCTCAGAACCTAGAGCCAAGACTTGCCTGCCCACATTTCGTGTTCAGGTTGCTCCTTCTACGTTCTCCGCTCTGAGCACTGGCTGACCCTCGAGTGGCTGGGGGTGTCACTCACACTGATTTCTTCCATGTCCCTGCCAGCTCCTTCTCGACCGTTCTGCTGTTTTCTTTCTGCCTCCGTGGCTCTCACTGTGAGCGCTTCCTTGGTCTTTCTGACCCTTTGGTTTTGCCCGTATGGTACAGACACCCATCCATTTCTTTGAGTAGCTTGGTTCCTCCCAGCCCCAAACTGGAAATCGCCCAGATGTTCCGTTGTGAACCGGGGTGCACTGTAGAACATCCACAGAACGGACTACTTGGTATGGAGGGAGCACAGTGACCGGTTGGCCAGCAGCACGGACGGCCCCCGCAGCACCTGTTCAGCGGAGAAGACCATTGCCGGCCGCTGTGCGCCGCTGGATTCCACGTGTAGTTTGTGTGTTCGGGAAAAGGCCAAGCGTCAAGGTCAGAAGTCGGGCCGGCGGTTGCCAAAGACTGTGGGTGGAGGTGGTGCTGAATACAGGGTATGAGGAAACTTCGTGAGTGACTTATGCCCCGACTGCCGTGTTACATGTGTGTGCACATACAAGTGAGTCTCACCACGTGTAAAACAGGCGCCCATAAACCGATGTGAAACCAAAACAGAACTTAAAGTGAAGAAAGAGCAAATGTGGACTTCTAGTCCGCACGACTTTGACCTGTTCCGGAAGTTGCTGACAGGTTAATTTGAGAGGAGAGGAATATCCATTATCTATTTCTTAAAAAAATATGCTTATCCACCTTAATGACAGCTTATTGATTATTTACACTCACCATTTTTAATTTTATTGCTGCCATTTTAGTCTTCTACTTTTCAATATGTCATTATGTATTTTTAACCTATCTTTTCCTTTTTAAAGGCAATTTTAGAGCAGTTTTAGGTTTACAGCTGATTTGAGAAGGAACCGCACAGATTTCCCATGTTCCTGCAGCCCCCACATAAGCCCTTCCCAGTACTAGTACCATTCACCCGACAGGACATTTGTCACCAAGGGCGAGGCTGCGTGGGCACTGTGTGATCATTGGTGTCCATGGCTGGCCTCACTGTCCACTGTCCGTGTGCATTTGACTGGGTTTGGGAAAATGTGTTAACGGTGCAACTGCCGTTACGACATCATAGGGAGTATTTTCAATTCCTTAAATATCCCACTCTTGAATTTCCAAGGAATAATTCAGTGCTAATCTTGTAAAAAGAAAGCTATCTATCCCTGTGAATTTTATAAAACATGGGTGATAAACTTCCTAAAAATGAAAACAGATTCAGTTTTCTGCCCCTTGATTTAAAATACAATTGTTTTTAGAAAAGTGACATGAATTCTCTGTTCCATAACACTGTCTAATAGGTTTTAAGGTCCTTATTTTTCTGTTTTCTGCTAAAACAAGCTCTTCACTTTAAAGAGAATAATTATGAACAAGTTTATAGGCCATATGATAGGAAATATTTTATCTTTTTAACTTTTTTTTTTATTCTTGTCTGAGGACATTTCTTCATTGCTTTTTGGCTTCCCCCCTACGTGCCTGGACCAGGGACGGAACACGCAACCCAGGCTTGTGCCCTGACCGGTAATTGAACTCCCAACCTCTCGGTTATGGGACACCTCCCCAACCAACTGAGCCACACTGGCCGGGGGTATTTTATCTTTTAAAAAATTTGTGAATTTATATAACCTCATCACACACACATTCCTCACACTTAATACCCAGGTAAATAAACAAATGCCAGCTGATCAGGGTCTTTCCCAGGAATGACAATAGCAATAGCGACAACTTGCCAGAGACCCAGCCAAAAAGCAGAGGACTTTCTATTGGAAATATCAACGAGAGAACGCAGGGTAAGAGAGACGCTGGAGGGAAAGGTAGAGATAGAGAACGGAGTCCCGAAAGTCTAGCGCCAGCTGGAAGCAGATGCGCTGGACAGAAGGGAGGTTGGCTGGCTGGGGACACAAAGTGTGGAGACGTGTTTACGAAGGTCTGGGAAGGCGTTCCCGGAGCTGGGCTGCTGCCCGGGTCTCGGAACTTGACTGCGTTGCCCGAGATGGGGGTTCTGACATGCGTCAGCTGGGCCACTTTGCTGTATCACTTGGGTTCTTCCTGCCGGTCTGAAAAAAATCAGGTCAGTGGTGATTACAACAGTCTACTTATAGAGTCGATCTGGCAAACAGGCCGAAATGTCAGTGACTTCCAGAAGCTCACTATAGTCACATCCCCTTCTCCCTTAAAAGGTCCCAGCTGTGTGTGCCCAGGTGCAGACTAGGACTTCGGGCTTCTTGGCAGGTAGGGGTGGCCCCGTGACACACACAATTCTTGTCCCCAAGTCAGCCTGCAGGAAATCAGGGTGCGGGGCCCCTCCCAGAAACACTCTGGGAAAGGCGGACTCGTCCCTTATTTGCTTTCCGTTGGTTTCCTCTCCCTGTTTTCCAGTTCAGTGCACTTCTGGGACACCTCGGGATCCTGACACGTATTGGGGCCACAAGGACCGGGGTGCAGCCTTCGGGAGGAGGGCTCACAGCCTAGGAAGTGCCGGGAGCCCCTGGCGAGGACACCTGCCTCTGGGCTCGTTTCTTCGAGGGAGCCTCTCTCTCTCTCTCTCTCTCTTTCTCTCTCTGCCAGAGATACTCTGCTGTGTGTGACCAAATCAGGTCTCCCAGCCACCACGTGTGAAGGCGGGGACAACCGTCTGCACTTCGTAAGCACTTGATACACACAAACTATCCCCAGGCAGCAGCGAAGCCCTGGAGGGGAACCGGCCGCAGCCCTTGAACGGTTTAGTCTCGGACCCTGGCCTGGACGCAGGGAGGTGCGTCATCGATGACACTGCAGAAAACGGAATAGATTCTGAGAGGAGGGAGACAAGCGCACCTGTGTTTGTGAGACTGGTAACTGATGGCACTGCTGGGAAGAGCGCACAGTCTGGACAGACGGGGGGAGACGTTCGTCCGTGGTCGCAGCGGGCCGCTTACAATCAATCGCCTGGTGGTAGTTGGTCCCTGTTCTGGTACGTACGTTCCCAGTGTTTAACCTGCCTGTTGCACACCTGTGCAGGGGCACGAGGAGTTACGGTTAATTCCTCTAACTTCAAACGACTTCCCTCCTGGCCTGTGTACGATCCAGCCCGTGCCGCCGGGCGAACCTGCCTGTGGGTATCCGCGGGTGGTCCTCCAGCCCGATGGCGCGGTGCTGCCGGAGAAGCCGCGGGGGGCATGGGGAGGGGCGAGCTGAGTTCGCCACCCACAGCAAGGCCCTGGCACGGCACCCACACTCTGCATGCGGGGTACCGGCTCTCCCCTCCCACCTGGTTCAGGACTAATTCATAGAGGAGAGGTTTGCTTGTGGTAGCAATTATTCAGGAGTGATTGGCAAACGTACCAAAAGGCATACTGGTATTTTGTCTTAGAAAAAGTTGCTGATAAGAATATTGTTTCTACAAATACCACCAAGGAAGTTAGACTAGCATTACATGTAATGGAGTATTTGACACTGATCTCACTTTCCTGGTGGGGAAAATCTATAAAGCAATCAGTTATTTACTTCACTGATGGTTAAAATAGAAAGAGACGGAATTTCCCGACGGCTCCCAGAAGCACAGTGCAGAGATGGGCCCACCCCTGCCACAGGCCGTCCAAGGGTGGAATCGTCGCGAAGAACCAGAAGCACACGCTTTGGCCCGATCTGACCCCTAACCCTTCTCCAATAACCCGAATCGCCCCCATTTCTCTGGGCTCAGGGCCCAAACGCACGCTCAGCATGCCGGTGATAGACACACACGCCCAACACTTCAGAAAGGTGAGTTTGGGATTAACTTTTAGCTTCCCTAAAACTCATTTTCTTCATGATCAACTTCTACTAAGAACTACCGGTGACAAATAGCAGTGTTTGTGTGAAAACTTGCAAATGACCTGAAAGTGCAACATTATTGGGGAAACTCGTCAACAGGCGGAGAACAAGAATTGCTTCTCTCGATGAGGCTGATGTGATCTCGAATATTCATTCCGCCATCCAGGCTGGACTTCGGATGGAGAAACAGAATTTCTGCTTACCGTTTTATGTGTGTTACACAACATTTATTCAGAAGCACCATCAAATTAAAGCACCGCGATGCACAGACCACAAGTGTCGAGGCAGCCGCCCCGCCCAGCTGGGCAGAGCAGCCGAGGAGCAGTTTCCTTCTGCAGGGTCCGCAGCCGCGACCGGAGCTCAACCCAGCAGCCAAGCAGGTGACTTCGGTAACGAGAACGAATTGTTCAATTTAGCTCTGCGGTCCTAAAACAAAGCATTTTAACTTAACAATTTAGCTTAGTTCAGTAATTTTAGATGGGTAGAATTATATTTTATACGAAAACATTGCCTTTTTAAAAAACAGAACGCACTCTTCTTTACAATTTTTAACAGGCAATTCTTCCATGTCTAGTCCTATATTTTGGTATTGTAATTGCTCTTGATATCCGCACATTGATACAAACTTTAGTTTTAGCTGAAAAATGTAGGTCGGACCCAAGAATGACAGTGACTGGAATGGTGTTAAGGTGATGCTGACAGGTGGGGCTGCCTGGTGCGACCCCCGCACTGACCACCACACCCGAGGGTGGCCTCCACCGCGCCCCGGAAGTGGGGGCGCTTTGTTTTCCTGCTCCGCTCCCATCCGCTGGAAGGACATCTTGTCCCCAGGAAGCAGAACCACAGGGCTGGAGGTGATACGAGGGAGAGTCGGTGCCGACGGCCACCCCTGCTGCCCCGGAAGGTCTTTCCCGTGCAGTGCGTGTCTCCCCAGGAGAAGCGCAGACGTGTGCAGCCGTGAGCACCTGTTACATTCTGTTTGTGCTTTAAGTACTGTAAGTATTTAGTGAATAAGTACGCCTCTGTGTCCCCTCTTACAGTTTCCTGTGACTCGGGGGTAGGTTTCCAAAGTCATGCTCGGGAGCTCAGCTTCCATCTTCTATGAGTCTTTCTTTCCATCCCTGTCGTACAAATTACACACACCCACCTAAAATAGACCCCTCCACATACACTCCCACACACGCATGGAGAGAGGACGGCGCACAGGCCGCGTGGAAGACACTCTGCCTGCCGCCGCCTCCTGGGATGCGCCCCAGCTTGCTCAGGGGTGGTCACGCCTTCTGTGGACCTTCGGGAAGTTGGGTTGTTCTAAATGTCCTTCAGTATTTGAACACTTCTATTTGTAAGTAGTTAAGTTGTAGACTTTGAAAACCTGCTGTTGGAAGATAAAGGTATTGCATTTATGTAGGAAATTAATATCGATGGTAAAAGATTACGCGTGCTTAAAACACAATAAAAAAATTTTGCCCCTTGGATGACACTGAGGGTATTAAGACATGTGGGGCTGGAATGATACCCCAACAGGATGAGAAATAAACATGAAGACGGGGTGGAGAGAGCACCGTGACAAGGATGCCTTGAACTTGTGAGTGAAGTGAAGTGGGATTCTCATAGTTAAAAATTAAGAATACAGACTGAAGAGGAGAAAAGTGTAAGGAATCGAGAAAATACAATTGTGATAAATTCTATCTGATTTATTTTGTCAGTTAAATCTAAATATAAGCTGTCTACATGATAAGCAATTTAACTTTTAATCAAGTCTCACTTTTCTATGCAAAACGACACCTATTCTATTTTTTTAAATTGATAATCCAACGGTTAGCATACAGGTTCACCTCACTAGGGAAGTTTCCCTTTGAGAGGATGTTGTGAACATGGGCTAGGGCATCGGTATGCCGCATGGAGCCCACCGGTACCTAATACGGACCGTGATTAACCTTATTAAATTATATTTCCTGTCATGGCAGTGAAATTGAGCTTCAAAAGTTGAACTGATTCTGACTCTGCTGTTCAAGTCAATTAGAGTTTGCTAAGTGGCTGCAAGACAGTGAACAGTTTGCCAAAGTGGAGAAGACAGGCACTTAATGCCAAGTAGGAGCATGAATTTCCCCAGCCGCGCCTGGTACTTAGTGAGCACATGAAACCCGAACAGTAGCCAGACATCGTGCACAAACTTACTAATTACCGGAATAAGTACCTCCTGTTTGGCAACGGCCTTAATATGTTATACACCCAGAATGACATGCGAAATACTACAGATTTATAACTTAGAAGGTAGAGAGGAAAGGGGGTTGAAAAAAAGTTAAATTGTGTTGTTTTTTAAATGTTTTGCTGCAATAGAGGTCAGTTCCCAGAAATCCAAGACATTCAACAGAGTTCAAGACATGAAATGATTTTTATTGTTACATTTTCAAGAACCTATTACCGGGGTTATTAAATCTGCTGAGATTTAAAATTTTTATTTCAGTTACGTCTATGGCCAAGGCAATGTGGTCAAATCATTGGCAGCCTTGTAAAGCCAGGTGATATTAGGTGTTGCATTGTCTGTGTGTGTCCATGGGGTGTGTGGTGTTTTTACACTAGTATTCCTACGTTTAAAACCAAGGTTGAAAAAATTCAAAATACCACGCAAAAAAAGAAAAAGTACTCATAGTGAGGGGCAATAACTTTATTGAGTCAGGGAAGAAAAATGTTTTCATAAAAGAAGCAATCTAAAAGAATCAGCAATCTCCCAGAATCCTCTGACACAGCCTATAATTCTTTACGGTTTATTTTTCCTCCACCTTAAAAAAAGGAAAACTTCACTAAAGATAAAAAAGTCAGTGTGATGTGGAAATCCTAAAGGAAGAGCCAGAATTTGGAAAAGTTTAGATCTTCGTAGATGATGTTCGAAGTTTCTAAATTCACTCCAAACAGCAGGTGTAACTGTGAAGTATGCAGAAAGGTATTCCACTCGCTGTCTGGTTGCTTTGTGGGACGTTGGGTGTCGCTGTGCACGGTACTCTCCGCCTCCCGACCCATCCCCCAGCAACAAAGGCACAGGTGCAGAATTGCTGTTTATCAGCTAATTTTTTCAGTGGTGGGTTCCCACGGACTGAGCAACAGCCCACATGGACGTGGGGCTGCAGATGGACAGATGGACGGGATCTCGGGGCTGGGAGCAGAAGTGGTCCAGGGAACAGGGGGGTGGGTATCCTTGCTTCTTTTTACACTGTGTTAGTGTGCTTCTTTTATTTTTATTTATTTTATACATATAATGAATATGTATCATCTGCCTTTTAAAGTTAAATCAAAACCTTAAAAAGAGGATGGATGGTTAGAAATTATTTGGAAAAATAATTGAGTACTGTCATTTGCGACAAGAAGGATGGATACTGAAAATAACATGCTAAGAGGAATATATCAGACAGAAAATCAGCTTCACTCATATGTGGGCTATAAAACTGAAAGCCACACATGAACAAACAAGACAAAGAAAAGCCCGTAGACACAGAGAACAGTATGTTGGTCACCAGAGGGAAGAAGGGTGAGGGGTCGTGGAAAGTAAAGGGGTCAAATACACGGTGAGGGAAGAGGATTTGACCTTGGGTGGTGAATGCACAATGCCACGGACAGCTCATGTATCACAAAATTGCACACTTGAAACCTGCATGATCCTATTAACCAGCATCGCCCCGATGACGTTAACAAAAATATAACCGAGCCCCTGTTTTCCCTGCTTCGTTATGGTTTCCCTGTCACCTAGCTCTGGCATTTCACTTGATCTCACACTCAACGTGAGAGTGAGGGCTGGTCTGCCAGGGGCCAACGTTCTGGAATCGTTTCTGGGTTCCTTCTCCTCACGGGTCAGAGCTTGGCAAAGGTGTTTAAGTTCTGTGAGCGTCAGGTTCCCAGCTTAGAGGTGTGGAGATGACGTGGCCCCTAATTCACAGCACAGTGATAAAAAAAGTTCACGTATGTGACAGCCATTTGTAAACTGCTAACAAATAGTGGCCAGCCGGGTGGCTTCCTCATCACCTAAACGCACGTGACAGAAAAGTGGCCCAACTGGGGACCGAATTCAAGTGCCTGACCCCTCTTCCTGGAAGAGCACCGTCACCCCCACCCCTACAGCTGTGGGACGGGGTGCACTACCCCTCAACTAGGAGGCTGCAGAGGAAGTAACTGGCCCTGGGGCTTGAATACACGGTTTGTAGACGGTTCTGTCGTTGGAATGGCGGTGGTGCGGACAAAGCCACCCACAGAACAACTATACTTGTTGATGGACCTCAACCAAAATGTATTCAACTAACTTTTTGTTAACATGGCTATTTTAAGAGACACCTGATGTGGTCAATTTGGGGCATCACCTTGTGTGTGTGGGTGTGTTTATAGGGGTGTTTATAGAGGGTTACCTGGTTTGAGAGCTATTATTTAGGAGTTAAAGGGCTAGTATCTTAAACTTTCTGGAGACCTTCGTTTCTGGCAGAAAGAGTTACGCTGACCCTTGAACGGCCCGGCTTTGACCTGCCTGGGCCCATGTCTACGTGGGTTCTTTTCAACAATTATTGCGAATGTGCATTTTCTCTTCCTTGTGATTTTCTTACTGACACTTTCTCCAGCTTACTGTATTGTAAGGATATAGCATGCGATACATCCACCACACAAAATATGTGTTTGTCGACTGCTCCTGTTACCTGTAAGGCTTCCGGGAACCTTAGCAGTCGCCTTTTGGGAGAGTTGCCTTTTGCGGGGGGGTTGAAAGTTACTCCTGGACCTATGACTGAGTGCAGAGTCCGCCCCCTGAGTCCCGGGTCGCACAGGGTCAACTGTATCTCTGGCTAGTTGGTGTTCTTACTGCTGTGTAGAAAATGTTAATAGTTCTGAGCGCAATATTTTAATAAAACTCTACACACGCGTTCTCCACGTTTGCTTCTGGTCTTTAAAATCTCAGGGCGTTCTTTACTGGTGATGCACTCTGAGCGCTTTGGCAGAAAGCGGCCAATCCAGCTGCCCCTGGAGGTCAGTGTCTGGTCTCCAAGCGTGTTTCCAGAGCCTCTCGCCCCCTGTGGGCGTCCAGTGAAGTGACCGAGTTGTTCCCCTCCACTCGGGGGGAGGGAACCGTCTGTGACCAGCATGAATGCGTCTCCCTGACCCCGGCTGTGTCCTGAGGTCCTCAGCACTGCGCAGGGACCCCCACTTGCCTGAGGCTAAGCCTCGGAATTCAGCCTGGGTCCCAGGTCACGTGGGGGCCCATAGGGCACGAGGCATCGGTCAGGAAGTCCTTCCTCTGGCCAGTGATGGTGACCTGCCCAGGGGCCCCCCTGCCCAGCGTCCCCCACAGCTGCCGGCCTCTGGAGGGCGCTCACTCCTGCCCCACATTTCACCTTCAATTCATTTTTCCTCTAAGGGGTTTGGGGCAGTTTGGAATTTAGGTGGCTATGTTCTTTACTTTGCCCCATTATTTACTCTGTATTGTATTATTTGTTTAAAATTCTTAGAAATACTTTAATTGAATATTAAGAGAAGCCTGCGGGCTGCGGAATCACGCCCTTTAATCGTGTCTTCAGAACTTAACTGTAGCGAGTGCACCTTGGTGCTCATGTCTGCTGTCCTCATGACTCACCAGAGCTACGAGAAAAAGCTCCGGGGCTTCAGATTTCGAAAAGGGGAATCTCTTTTTAAATCACACATTTACAAGAAGAACGGTATGGAGAGTACGGTTTTAGGAGACAGCGTAGGTTGTATCGTGCTCTTGGGGAGCTCCGGGTAGAGGGTCTGGCCTCCGCCGGGGCCTCCGTCCCCCCTCATCCTTCTCCACCTCGTTTCCCTATTTCAGCGTCGGAGCCGCGGGGGCTGCAGCGCCGGCGCCCCCGCCAGCGACTTCAGAACCATTCCCTCAGCGCCGTTGGCAGCAATTTAAAAATCACTCTGGTGGATACGATTTCTGGTCTTTTCAGGGTGTTGGTGACTATGGTGTATTATATATTTTTCATTCCTTTGCCTGTAAAAAAACTAAAATAAAATAGATTTCATGAAAAGAGCTTTCAAAGTAGTTCTCCCCCCACCCACATGGCACGGACTCACAGGGTTCACCAGGCTGGGCTCCGGTGCTCAGACACAGTGACCCGCAGTGACTGGCAGTGACCGGCGGTGACTGGCAGTGACCGGAAGAAAGGTGTCCGTGGGGAGTGTGGTGGGTGGCAGGCCTGTGCCTTTCAGCCTGGCACTCACTCATCTGCAGAATCCCTTTTGCGTCCGCTCTTCATTTGTAAAAGGCACTATGAGACTCTGAGGGAATTTTCTGTACATAAACTTACACACAGCTGGTGGGTTATTATTCAACAACTTTTCTGTACATTATTTCTAATTTCTACTAGTATTTTCATGCAGTAAAGAAAAAAATACATCAGTAAAGTTCAATTCGAAGCCGCATTACATTGAAAATAAAATAGGTATGCTTCAATCTAATGGAAAACTGGATAATACTCTTGTTATTCTTATAAACATTTATTAACTTTTGTAATATTTCCTCTGCCATTCTATCTTAATAAGTTCAACAAAACATTGCAAATACAGGTGCATGTTGTAGTATGTGTATTTACTATAGAAACATGTGTAACACACACTTACATGTACATGCAGAATTGCCTGTATACTCACAGATAATGCACATGCTTACGTGCACACGGAACCATATTTCAGCATACGTGGAAAGTGCAGCTCGGCCCCCGCAGCCTGTGTTCTAGGTCTGAACTTGAACTTCCCCGTGTTCCGTTGTCAGCTCGTAAGTCAAACCGCAGACGAGCGTAATTCAAACAAGGGTTGGTTTTTTCAAGTGCAGAAGTTTCTGTTTGGATTTTTGTTCAAAAGAATAACAACCAACAATCAATGCTGTTCGGTTGCTGATCAGATAGACTCCCCTGGAGTTTACTTACCGGCGGCCCGACCCACGTGTCCCGCGACCCCTGACCTGAGCCCTGTGCCACAGAGGATGGGGATCAGAACACCCCCAGCATCTAGAGCCTCGCCTGGCGCAGACTCAGCACCCAGTAAATGTTTATCGACTGCAAGTTTAATCCCTAAAAAGCCTCTTCAAATATTTCAGTTTAAACTGAGCATGTAGTGAGGAAGTCTTAGCAGCGTTAGAGGATTTCTGCTGCAGGCCGAGAGGACACAGGGCAGGGTGGCTGGGAGCACTGTGTCCCAGTCGTCCCTCCAATGGCCTGGCTCTGGTCCCCGGAGAGAGAAACTGATGGGTGAGACGTTTCCCAAGGTGGATGGGGCACGTACGGTAGGTAGGTGGTGTTAGTGGGTCCTTCTGCGTGACAACTGGCCTCGCGGGCTCTGGCTTCTCTGACTGGTGGACGCACAGAGTGGAGGGCCAGCAGAGGTGCCCTTGAACAGGAGGGAGGCTCAGTCAGAGCAGGGGTTTGCTCCTGACCGCTCTACATTTATCTCCGACTGGCAATGACCTCTCCTCACTCCTATCTGTGACGTCATCCTGTCGTCTGAAGCGTAACTCTCGTCCAGAGAGGATCCAGCCAGGCATTGTGAAAAATAGAGCCATTTATGAAGAAGATACAAGACACAAGGAGCACTGTAAACAGGACAGTGATGCCCCAGTCCCCTTCAAAGTGGGCACCTGGAACCTCACACAGTTCTCCCAGTCACCATCAGCTGCCCCGTCATATTTTCCTGAATCTCACTGGTGGTCTGAAATCACTTCCCTTTCAAATGGGGATTTTAGTTTTGGGAAAAGCCAGGAGTCTCAGGCTGCCAAATCTGGGCTGTAGGGGGCCTGAGTCACCTGAATGGCCTCCGTGGAGGAATCTTCAGGTTTAACACAAAACTTGATGCAGATTCGTTGCCCTACTCACTCAGTCATTTTGAATGTGACGGCCACACACTGCACATGCTCACTCAACAGTGTCTACCGCCCCCACTGACTAGTGCAGTGAAGTCATCATTGTTCACGCATGCGCATTCCAGTCCACTCTTTCTGACTGTCAGGTTGCACTGCTGTAGCACAAACTGTTCTCGTTATATAAACAGTGGCTGGACTTTATCTGGACAGACCTCATGTACTAGGTACCTACTAGTTCAGGTTTAGAAATACCAAGGCAGACGAGGGGTTACCGAATCTCTTCCTTTACACAGCTTCAAATTTGTTAGTGCCATAAAAGTTCATTTACTATGTCTATTAAAACAGTTATTATATTAAGTTCTAAGAAAGGAAAAAATATAAAATGTTGAAGGAATACATGTACATAGCAGGTGTCTTCAATTTGGGGGGTTGATGCTCATTGATTTATTCTTTCAAGACTATTTGGAGGACAGGTGTCGAATTACTATTGTTTTGATTTAGTAAATTTAGCAAGACAGAAGGAAGACTATTTCTATGTCCAAATCGTGCTGATAAACACAACGTCACCTGTGAACGACGGTTTGAGAGTGGAACACATCAGCGCCACTAACGAGATCACCTGCTTCCCTCCGGAAAGAAGAAACCTTAACTGCGTCTGAAGGACACAGCCCCAAACAGGTGCTTTTATACCCATTGTCAGTTTGCAACTTCATTATAGACATATTCTATGGAAATGTAGCTGTTGTAACAGCGTGTCTCAATTCCACATTTAAGCTAAGACTATTGGAGATGCCATTAAGTGAGGTGAAGTATTTCTACTGATTAGGAAAAGGTACGCATGTTATTTATTGGGCTTTGAAGGATATTTTTCAATTAAAAGAATAGGGAAGCCATTATGCAATCTGATACATTTCAACTCATGTTGAGTCATTTATATTAGAGACAAGGATATAGAAAATGCTCTCATGGATAATATTTTAAACAAGGGTAGTATTAGCACATTTAAAAAAAGTTGTTAGTTAAAACATACAATGAAATATCTAGTCAAAGATAAATTTGTAAGATAAGTAAAGCATTAGTGCCAAAGGAAAGGGATTAAAAATGTGGAATTAGCAGTGATTCTTTCTTATTTTTTTCTCTTTTGGAAATTTTAATGTTTAGGTATCCTAGAGTGGAACTTCTTTGCTGCGATATCAGACTGTTTCCAAGTCAGAGGTACTGACGTTGCTCATTTTTAGATCAATTTTGTTCTAAGATGCAAAATAAACCTCTCTGTCTCTCTCTGCTTTCTCGAAAAAGCTGTTCAGTAAATTCAGCATTTAAAGGACTAATAAATGTCTGAGAAAATGTCTGAACATGAGTGTGAAATATTCTAATACTGTGTTTTGTGCAGATTTTAGGCAAAGTCTTCCCTGGGCCGCAAAGCCAAGCCAAACAAGGCCAGGTGCTCCTTTGCCAGATCAGAGAAGGTTTTTCCCATCATTTTTCTCCCAGCACCGGATGGCTGGGCCTCAGGAGGCTATTAAAATCAAGCCAGCCTTTCGTCTACTCATTACATTTGAACCAGGTTAATGTAAATATAAATTCCACCGAACACAGTACATTTCAAAGCGCTTAAAACTCAGTAGATGGAATTCCTTACATTCCTCCAGTGAAGTCATGCAGCTCACCTGGCGTCCGATGCTCCGCCACCAACGGGACCAGAGCAGTGCATACAGCCGGTGCCAACTCAAGGAACAGCACAGGTTTTCTCCTGTGCTCTGCACGACAGCCATGCAGGGGCGGGGAGGGGAGCCTGCGCTTGCACAAGAGAATTTCTCTGAGCCGATCAATGCCATGGAAAATCCTCATGAATTTAGCTGCCATATGTCATCATAAGATCGTTTTCTTCAATGATCCTGTTTAAATGGATTCAAACAGATGGACAGAGCTCCTCTGGACGGACGTCAGCCACGCAACTGCGCCATATGGCACTTGCGGAACAGGCCCAGGGACAAACGCTCGTTCACACCAACACCATAAATATCGTTTTGCATTTTCTTTAATAGGCTTTTATTGCTGGACACTGGAAATGAGTATTACAATGACTACCAGGAAAATTATGGCCACGCGGCGCCTTGCAATGAGCAGTTAGAGAACTGGGTCATTTGGAGCCACCTGTCTCCTGTCTGTCACAGGCTGTACAAATAAGTTGTCGCGCCGTCCAAGGACAGTGGTGAGCAGGATTTTTAAAGTGGTAAGAGGGAAGCTGGAATTAATTTTTGTGTTGGCGAAGTTAGAATCGTTTGGAGAGACACAACCCCAAACACAGGGTGTGGAAAACTCCATGTGGCTGCGAATCGCTGGAATGGAAAGAATGTGCAGGGGAGCGCGGTCTGTCACCGGGCGGCGGGGACAGTGCCTCCGGTCTTGGCTGGTGTCCTAGCCGGAGACAATGTGCGGACGTGAGTGGAGCCCAGCTCTGTGGCTCTGGGTGTCCTGCTCCCGGCCTGGGCCGCCTGGACCTCCTCTCCTGGGCCCTGAGCTGTCCCTCCGAGAGCAGGTCACGGCGCCGACCTCCCTGTGTCTAGCTAGGCCTGACACCAGGAATCTCGGGACACACTCTCCTTTAAGTAGAACAGTGAGATAACTGATTTACTATTTTTAAAATTTAAGATACTGGAAATTGACAATTTTAAGGGATTATTTTTGGTAGATTTGTGAAACAAGCTCCCGGAAGTGGGAAAATCCTGGCACAGAGCATCCGAAGGCAAATCCCCCGTGGAAGGGCCGTGCCGCGGGGACCCTTCTTACAGCACTCGGGCGCGCGACTCACGCGTGGTTCTAACCTGTTCGGATCCCCAGCCCTGCTACTCGTGGTCGAAAGTCAAATGCACAGACTTCCCACCAAAGACTACAAAGCACAGCCCAGAACTGGACGTATGAGAAACTCAGCTTTCTCTCTCCCTCCCTCATTTTCAAGGATCAAGGTCAAACCCTCAGTGCTGCATGGCTGCCCTGCATTTCAGAAGGGGGAAGAGGTGCATTTGGTGGTCTCCGTGCTGTGAGAAGCTGGAAGATCATTACCCCACGGCATCAGCACACGTGTTTTAAAAGCATTGTAAAATGACCAGATGGCAGTGACACATAAGGGAGAATAGTCTGATTATTTCTGAAGAAAGAAAATATGACAAATATTTAAAAGGTAATTGCCTAAGCAGTTCATTGTACTTAGTATATAGTAAGCACACATTGTTAGTTATCAGTACGAATATTCATTAATAGTGGTACTATTTAAAAATGCTTAGACCTATCTTAAATGAAATATAGATTTAGGCATTTGATGATATTTACTATCAAGCCTTAACATTTATTAATCACCTCTTAGTCATATTATGGAACATAATCACTTTCTGAAACTCTAAGAGATTGGATTGAAATGAAATGCACCGGTACAGGTGGTAACACAGACTGGAAAGGAGACTTTAAACAGGCGAAGCCCCACTCAGAGGCTGAGTCTGTAGAGTGTGGACTTACACTGACACAGGTGTCACCGATACTTTGTATCCATTTCTAAGTGATTACATTTTATTCCCATATCTATTTAGTGACCAAATGTTATAGTAAATTGCTTTCTGCTGCTAGATTTATAATTAAACAACTAAAATTTTAAATGCTACAACATATGTGGCTAAAGAGAATTTTCCTTGCTCGTTAGAAATAATAGCAAATTGGGAGATTATCTGCCCAGGTCAATTTGTGTGTGTGTGTGGTACATACTGTATATAAAGTGTAGTATGTACTGTATGTAGTGTGTACGTACTACACATACTACACCACATATACACACATATTAGCACACTGACACCTGGCCACTCTGACTACAAGGCACTAACATTTCAGAAACTGGTACCAGGATGTTGTTTGAAACACAGAAGCCAACTTTTAGAAAGCCGTAGGTAATAACAGAAAAACTTTTAACCATGCTATGATTTTAGAAGCAATTATTTTTGGAGCTGATAACACCACAAAAGTATATATAATTCAAGTAACTTCTTGTACCTAAAATGCATTCTTTGTCTCCGTAAATGGCTTTTGTATGCATCACGTTGGAATGACACCCAATAAATGAAAGAATTTTTAAAAAGAGAGAAAAACAGAAAACTTAACTCTTGAAAAAGATTAGATGAGTATACCAACATCACGGAAGAATTTTGCTCCACTAAGATCTCAAGATGATGCAAACCTTTCCCGAGGTAATTGAAGTAATGGTTGATAACTTACAAAGGAGAGAGACTAACATGGTGATTCATAAAGTCTAACCCAGACACACCAGGCAAGAGAAAATAACAAGAAAACAGGATTGTGTTCCTACCAACCAGAGACTCACTGTGTTAAAATCCACGGTACGGAGCAAAAGGAGATGGATAGGAGTAGTGCACTGTGCAGTGAATAGCTACGTCATCGCTTATACGAAGCAGGAATCAAGGAGACAAAGGAGTCGAGTACACCATGCAGGTGCCAGGTGACGTAATGCTATTCTCAGGTCAGCCAAGGTCAAGTGGAAAAGCAGAAGTAGGGACTGCTGCTGGTTACACAGGTGGGAGGTACAGACACGAGCTCCCAAGTGCAACTCCATCATTTCTTAGCAAGATGTATTTCCATACCACTTAGGTCTTCGACGCTTCCTGCAGTCTTGTGTGAAAGGGGACAGTAAAACAGTCCGTCTACGACTGCATTACAAAAAACACATGCAATAATCCAGATTAAAGATTTAGCGTGAACTTGGTGCAAGCTGATTTTCCAGGCAGCATTAGCTGCTATTACTCAAACAGCAATATTGTCCTTCTGCATAGTTTTTACTATAGAAATTTTAAACATATTCAAGAAGAGAAACATTATTTTTATGACTCAGAAGCATTTAGGAGTTTTAAAATCTTATTTTAAAGCAGCAGGGCTAAAAGCCACCGACCACAGAGAAAACTGTCGGTGATATTGAGCATGAAGACAAAGGTCAAACTTTGAAATATATCTGAAATGCATGTGAATTCACCTGAGAAATGCCCCATTAGGTAGTTCATTTTAATACGCTTTTCTTACTAAAGCTTAGAGGAGCTTTAACTTTTCAAAACCTTGTCTTCTGGTTCTTTGTATTTACCACATTTGTCAAATATGCCTGGCCTCACTAAAAAAAATGGCAACTCACATCAGCTGAGGTTTAACTGCTAACATATAGCAAAATGACTTCTCTTCTGTCCCCACTATTCTGCTGGACGGGAAGCTGCTCCTGTCAGACACAAATCCCAGCCCCTCTGGTCTTGCTGAGTCACAGGATGAAGGCGGGAGGTCAGGCCAGCGAACCTGGGGACAGATGACGGAGAAACACGTGGGCTGATCCTATGTCCTAGCACAAGTCCAGCTGTTGGAGTTCACCATCTCCATGCTGAGTGACTACTTAAAGCTGCCTAATTTCGTGTTTTTATGACTGATCAATATTAGGCCAGTTTCAAAATAAGAAATCAAGTTTCAGCCATTGACAGATTTCTGTAGCTCTCTCGGAAGCTTCTCTACAAGCGCATTGCTCTGCTCTGTAGCCGCAGCGGCTGCCCCAGCCTAGCATCACCCCGCAAACAGGGTGCGGGGCTTCCGGCTCTCCGCAGCCTCTCCAGTGACGCTGGCCGTTGCTGGCCTGTTGGATCATAAAACGGGCCCAGGTGCCGCTTCACTGTGGTTCTGATTTCCATGTCCCTGACAGTCAGTGGCATCGAGCATCTTTTCTGTGCCTGGTGGTCGTCTGTCTGTCTTTTCTGGGAAATTGTCTGTTCAGATACTCTGCCCATTTTTAAATCAGGTTGCTTATTTTTGTTAACTTGTATGAGTTATTTATATGTGTTGGATATTAACTTCCTATTGAATGTATGATTTGCAAATACTTTTCCCATTCGGAAGGTTGCCTTTTCGCCTTGTTGATGGGTTCCTTTGAAATCTTGCCGTTGGCGACAACATGGATAGAATGTGGGGATATTATGCTCAGTGAAATAGGTCAGATGGAGAAAGACAAAAACTGTAGAACTTTGAAAAAAAAACCATAGAACAGTACAAAACACACTAATGGGTGCAGACAGCAGCTCAGGGTTACATTTCCCCTCGAGGAAATGGGGCTGCGGAGGGTGAAATGGGCGGAGAAGGGTGTGCTGTGCAGTGACGGCTGGAGGTGGGACTTCTGGTGGCGAGCGCACCGCGGCGGACACGGGTGTCAGACCGTGAAGCTTTTACGGTGCTGTATCCCCATGTCCCTGATAAAACAGTGCATTTTAAAAAGCAATGGAAGTAATATCGGTGCATATTGTATATATTTAACTTTATGTGGAGAATAACAGCAAATAATGTAACTGTGAATAAAATGTTACCAACATGTCTAGGACAGGTTATTCATATTACTTAGGAGTTATAAGCATAAAAGCAGCAATAACTTTGTTAACATTTATGATACTATTATCTTACATGATGTCATAAATTTTATACTATGTTTCAAGGACATGGAGAGTTGAACAAACATGATAATAGTCACATTTGCAAAGTGAAACAATTATTTATGACTGATTTATTTTCAATTATATTATGTAACTTAAAATTCTTGATATAATAAACCCACAGAAAAGGCAAGCACCTAATATTATTTAAAACAGTTTAAAATGGAGGGGATTCTGTGTCCTTTAACAACAGATTGCCAAACTGGTCACATACTAAATAGCAATTTCCTTTGTATTGAATTATCTAGATTAATCTTTCTGGTTTTCTTAATATATCATCATTAGCATTAATTAAGTATGGTTGGTGTCTTTAATAATTTAACAGTTTTTGTCTAGACTAAGAAAAATTTGTTTAATTTAACAATAATAATATTACAGCTCATTATGATAATAATGACAGAAATAATATATGAAGTCATATTATAGATAGTTGAGTGAGCTATGAAATTAGTGGAATTCTGGAATGCTTTGCAAATTCCATGAGCATCTTTTCACATTAGAAGAAATGTCTTTTTCTAGTTTTTGGAAATAACATCCTATAGGCATGTATCCTGTTCAAAAAAATATTTTTTGATTTTTATTACCTCCAATGAGATGGACCAAATAGAGAGTTGAGGGAACTGTCAGTAGAAACCAGTATTAACCCCCTTACTTTGCCCATCTGACCTATGGGTGTATGTACGTCAGATCACAGGTTTGTCAAGACCAAACGTGCTGACTTCCACTCGGTTTGGGAGCTGCTCCTGCACTGAGACCCAGTAGACCCTGGGCGACCGATGGTCGTGTGTGGAGCAGCACCCATGGGCCTCACGGGGCCCCCCCATCCCCCGCCCCGCTGTGCACAGCAGGACTCCGAGTGACTGGTAGGTGTCCCGCCTGTTGCACCAGGCCCTTCGCCTGCTCCCTGCTCAGCAGAAAGGCCACCTGATGACTGTCACCGTACCATCTCGTGCACAGAAGCAACTGACCACATCTTCACCTCTGGACATTCACAGACTTCGTCCACTGGGTCCTGACCCACGTCCACAAGAGGGGCAATAACCTCCAGTAGCCCAGAAATTTCCAAACACAAACACGAATGTTGGGGAAGAGAGTCAGTCACGAACCACTGTGAATCCTTATGTTATTTTACACATGGGAATCCTAATTTATAATCATAATTTAAGTTGTAGTGTGTGCAGGGCCCTTTTCATGCAGAATCCAAAAGACAGATTTCTGATCATGCAAACCATGTACATTTTTAAGTTAAATGTATTGGGGTGACAGAGGTTATAAAATTGTAAAGGTTTCATGTGTACAATTGATATATTGTATTGTGTGTTCACCGCCCAAGGTCAAATCTGTGGCTGTGCATTTGACCTTGTTTACCCTTCATGACTCCCACACCCTTCCCTTTGGTCACCACGCCGTTGTCTGTGCCTCCGCATGTTTGTTCACTTGTTCGTCTTGCTTGTTTGTTTGTTGCTTTCAGTTTTACCTCCCACATGTGAGTGAAATCGCACAGTTCTTGTCTTTTTCTGTCTGACTTATTTTGCTTAGCATGATACTCTCCAGATGTAGCCATATTGTCACAAAGGGCAGTATTCAACCTTTTCTTGTGGCCAAGGAGTATCCCATAGTCTACACGGACCACATCTTCCTTACCCAACCCTGGGCCGAGGACAGCTTACCCCCAGCTCTCTGACGTTTGAGAAGAGAACAAATTCAGCCCAGACACTTGCCACAAAAGCAAGCAAGCAGACAAACAGACAGCAAACGAAATCCCCATGTGCTGCACCGGACATGGGTCTGTTGGAGGCCTGCAGGGAAGGTGCTGTGTCCAGAGGTGGAGGACCCGTCTGCCGGCCTGCGCAGAACAAGCCGTCCACTGCCTTCCTGTGCAGGCTGCTCCTTTCACGGACACGCTACTGCTGAAGACTGTGTGCGTGACCTCCTGAGAACAGATCGAGATGGGGCAAGATGTTTTTGAGTGATTCTTTTATTTAAAGAAAATGAATGCAAAATTGGATATCTATGCATTTAACTTCAGCAGTCCTCCATATAATCAATAAACAATAAAACGCATTGTTTACCCACTCTGTTTAATCTATTTTTATGCAATTTGATCTTAGGGGCAGTTTCTTTTAACAACTGTCAGCAGACCTAAAATACATTTTTAAAGAAGGACAGCCTCCTAATAATTTGGGTTAGGTGTTGAAAGTGTTTAAAGGTGATTTGAAGGCCTTTATTGCACTTTCATATTTCTCAAGCATATTTTAAATATTTTGATGCAAAATCCTGTCCTAATGTAATTAGTAGAATTAAAACAAAGCCAATCATTTTTTAAAGCAATAGAAATAATAACGTTTTTAGAAATATTTTCTTGTATATTTATTATTTCTCAATCCTTTCCTTCCTTTTCAGAAGGATCTTATTCACAGAAAATTTCCCCTTGGTGAAGCTGTAATAATCCAAATATTTTTAATAGGTCACGTTTCTCTTTTCCTTTATTTAAAAAATCCTGTAAGTACAGTTTCAGCTTCTGACCCCAGAGAAAACAGGCAGATTTTCAAGATTCCCAGAGAGAACATTTATATTTTCTTTTTCAACTCGACACATTGGATGTTGTCCTAAATTCTCACTACTTTCAGATCCACTAAGTTGGGCTCTAAAGAAATAAATTTCAACTGATTACCTTTTAAAAATACAGTGAGAATAAAACGCTTGATGGAGACAATGACTGCCCCCCACGCCCCCCCCGAAGCCCCCCACGGCCCACCTCCTGCTCCACAGTCCCACGCGCTGCGTGGCAGCAATGGCGTTGGAAGTGAGCGGGACATTGAAGGCGAACTACCCAGCTGTAAAATACGAGGCTGCCCTTTGCGGTAAAAATAACTTAGGAGGCAAAGCATCGCTGGCAGAGCCGTGGGAGCTCTGGGCTACTGACTGTTCGCGGCAGCGGGAATGCGCCTCCGGCCACCCTGGGAGCTGCCTGGCAACGCTGCTGTGATCCTCGCCCCTTTACAGCCACAGCGAATGGGGACGACTTGGTTTAGGACAAAATAAAACCCGCCCTGGGGGAAAGAGGCTGGGGAAATGGTGCGGTCCTGTCCCCGCGTCACTAACGTTTTTCTTGCAAAGCCACAGCGTCACCGCAGTGTCACCGCAGTGTCGGAGTCCGGGGGCTGCTCCGCATCACCCTGCCTGTGAATGTCGCAGTAAATCACAAAAATGTAATTTTAATGAAAACACACTTTACGCAAAGGCAGTATCTGGGACAGTGTTTTCACTTCCAAATTTAAAGTAGCATAAAGCAGGTATGGACATGCCCCTACTTCTCACAGACACTACTGCTACTTTCTCTTGCTGTTACTGTTACGCTGGTTAACAAGCCCCTTCTCTGAGAAAATAGCGCCTTCAGACAGAATCCGACGAGTCCTGGCGTCCGACACAGGGAACAGGCCTCCCAGCCACGCACACTTTGTGAGCACACACACAGAAACGCCGGCCGCCACTTTTTCATGCTTCTTTCTTCTTTGCTCGTAGAGACCTGCGCACACTAGACACCTGCGGTAACTGCTGCATCCAGGTCACGGACTCAAATATCTCGAAGACGTCACTGGTATGAAACCTGTTTCTGAGCAGGGTCTGCTCCCCCCGGGCCCAGAGGGAGTGGGCCTTTCAGAGCTGCGGCTCCGTGAGTGTGACAGTTCGCAGACCTGCCTCCCACAGGCTTGGCTCGGCAGGCCCCCTAGAGAAATGTCTCCTTCCTACACACACGCCTACCTGCCTGCTGATGTGCACACACCTACATGTGTACACGCCTACCGACATGCGTGTTCACACGCCTACCTGCCTCACTATGAACGCACACAGATGCCTCCATATACACTCACACAAAGCACGGACAGAAAAACGCAATACAGAGGATGGGACTTTTTAATTAATTAATTTTACAATACTTAATGTATTGTTAGAGTTTTAATGTTTATTTTATTTTTACCATGTTGTCTAATATTTACCAATATAGACATTTACAAACTTCAATGTCCTTTAGATGCCACAGCAGACTTTTGCCATCATTGATGTTCCCTCAGTATTTGTTGAGGGACATAATTAATGATGGCAAGAAGCAAAAATTAGTTATTGAAAGTCTGTGCCCAAAGAAATATCCAGAAGTGGTTCTGTATGGCGGGCAGGGAAGATGGCCCTCATTTTTTTCAAGCTCCAGAAATGAGTCACCAACTAACCAACAGCCAAGCGTCTGCATAGGAAACACGAGGCTTCGGTCACACACACTGGCAGGTGTGAGCACTGCGAGAGATCGTGAGGAACACTGGTTCGCAGTTAGACGAGACCCGTGAACTTCACGCCTTCAAGTGCTCGGCAAGTCTCCACCTGGACTGTGACTGACTTTAGAGCATTGCTACTATTCAGGGCTGCAAGGTCGATGTGGATGGGCGACTATATTGAGAAAATAAACCATGCACGAGAGGAGATGTTTTCCGGCCCCTAAAATTCCCCAGCACCGATTTGTATTCTTAAGTTTGTTGCTCAGACCTCTTGAGCAGGGACATTCCACCTCTTGTGAAATGGAAACTTTCAGTAGTAATTCCTAAAATAATGTCTGCTAGTTCAAAAATGCCATCAAGAATATTAATTTGATTCTTTCTTACATTTAAAAATATTTGAAAACCACCAGTGGTAATGTATTATTTACACAGTAAAACATAGTTATTATTTCTAATTCAAATACTGTATCAAATACCATTAGGCTGCACAATGATAATACTAAATTATAATTAAATTACAGGTACAACTAAATATTTAATCAGAGTTAAATAGAAGGGGCTGTTTTTGATTCATTGTTAGCTAAATCAAAAATAAACAGCCATTTAGCTTGAATAGACCTAGTTGACTGACTTAATGTCCGAACAAAAATCTCTCAAATCTCTGCAACACGTTTCTGAGTTTAGAGAGAAACAGCAATAATATATCTTGAAGAACCAACGGACACTTAATTACCTAACACTAACTGTTTACATGCAAATGAAATCCTTATCTAAGCAACCTAATTGGATGCGTTTCTCTGATGCTTTTATTGATTTGACTAACAACTTTAATGGGGTATTTCGTCAGGTTCAGCTGTCCAGAGACCGAGCAACAGGACTTACTACAACCGTGCCTTGCAGTGTATGCTCGGAAGGATGATTTCTGCCCAGGCAAATGCTCGTCTTGGCCAAGTTCATAGTCTCATGTTGCACTAAGCCCATGCATTTGCTTGAACTCATTCAGCAACACTGACTAAAGCCAGGAATAATAATGGGCTAATTTAACAAACTTGTAAATAGTAACTAGAAGCCTTAGATTCTGGTCTCGTAAACAGTCAGTCAGAGCATTTCATCTTCCACAACTACTAAACAGCCCGTTATCTCTGGCTCGGTGCTGAAACATGCAGGCTATTGAAACTGTAAATACTAAGTCCAAGCATCTTGAACACCAGCGCCGCGGAGAACACGTGCTCCAGCAGAGCGACCGCCGCCGAGACTCAGTGCGCAGCACCAGCCTTGCTCAGTGTTTCACGAAGAACAGAGTCCAAGGCAACGTAACTCCTCAGAGAACAAGGGCACCCGAATTAAATACCCAAATCAGTGCAGTGACAAAGTATGGTCATGAGTGAGAAAGAAAGCACGAGCTGTTGTGGGCATCTTAAACCCCTTGCTTATTATGCATAGATCTTCCAGTTTCTTCCTAAATCTGAAAGGGATTTTGACCTAGTTAAAATTATTCAGTTTCTTTCAACTGAGGTCTTCGCTACAAATTGTCAGAAGGCCATTTTAGTTGGATATTTGCTTTTCTGACTACAAAAATGTGATTTAAAATATTTAAACACATGAAGCAGATACAATGATAACTTGAATGAGTTTAATATGTACATATATACATTATTTCGGGTAACCAGTTTGGATAAAAGTAGGTCAAGGGATTAAGCAAAATATATCTATATCTATATCTATATCTATATCTATATCTATATCTATATCTATATCTATATCTATATCTATATATCTATATATCTATATATCTATATATCATATCACATCATATAACAGTGTGGCAGCGGCCAGAAGGGAAGGGGTGGTGCAGGTGGAGGTGGGCAAAGGGGGCGATAGGCGCACGATGCCGTGTGCAGATGGTGTTTTATTGAGCCGTACACTTGAAACCTGTATGGTTGAGCAAACCAGTGTCACCCCCAATAAATTCTATGAAAGATAAAGTAAACTTCAGAAAATGAAATAATGAAATAAAATATAACTGCAGTGGGGTATGCGGCGGACAGAAGGTTTGTGTCCCCCCCAGATTTGTGTGGAAACCCTAACTGTGAGTGTGGTGGCGTTCGGGAGGTGGGGAGGTGAGTGGGTCCCAGGGATGTGGCCTCAGGAAAGGGATCGGTGCCTTGCCGCTCTCTCGCCCTCTCTCTGCCGCGTGACCGACCAGCAGGGAGAAGACCACGGGCCAGATCCCAGAGGAGGGACCCGGCCGGGACCCGGCCAGGCAGGCGTCTGGGTCACGGGGGTGAGGTGAGGAGACATCCTGTCTGCGGTGCTTACCTATAACAGCCGACACTGACTGGGGCAGGGACGGAGCATTTACATCAGGGAAGTAATACAATTTTCACTTCATGAGTGGGAGTCCAGTGGAACAAAAAGTTACTCAATTTACTTTAAATATTTCCTGACCCACACAACACGCGTGAGTTTCTCCTGCTGGACAGACGAAAAGCTGCTGACCTCCCACCCTCTGACCTCTGGTGCAGCATCACCGGTGGTCCTGGGGCCGTGGAAATTCGCACAGACCGATCCAATAAGATCTCGTCCGCTGAGCCAACACCGCCAGTCAGAGAATTCATGAACGTAGTGCCGGGCCTCCTGCGTGTGGATGGTGCAAACGCACGTGGAAGCCACTCCCACCCCTTCCAATCTCTCTAAAATGAAGTGACTTCCACACACAATGAGACACAGACATTAACATCGGTGAGGTTTAATGTCATGGGTCAGGTGGCTAGGCTCTGGGGCCAGTCCAGCCCCTGTCCAAGTGTTGCTCTGAGGATATTTTTAGGTGTGATTAACATTTCAGTCAGGAGACTTTGAGCAAAGAGAATGACTCTCCATACTGTGAAGGGCCTCATCCTGATTCTTAAGTTGAAGACCTTAAGGCAAAGATACACTGGCCCCTTGAAGAAATTCTGCCTCCAGACTTTGTCCTTGGACTTGAGCCTTGAACTTCAAGTAGCAAAGTCAGCTCTCCTCTGTGTCTCCAGTCTGCTAGTGTCTGTCTGTCTGTCTGTCTGTCTCCATGCACATTCTCTAATTCGTTTCTTTCAAGAATTTTAATACAGATTTCTTCAGCTACATGATACTGTCTAAAGAATTCTATAAGCAAGATGCCTTGTGAATGAAGTTGTGAAACTTCGACGCCGCCCTTCCTTAGCCAGTCTGCTCTTGGAGATCAACCTGCCGATGAGGCAAGAATCAAGCCCAGCAGGGAAATGACTGCTGAGTTCCAGCGGGGCCCTGGAGGGGGTCTACCCACTGACGTACTGCACAGAGCAGTCGGGGGACAGCAGTGAGCCCGCGGCCAAACGCAGGCAAAACTGTTACTAGTCTGTGACGGAGAAGAGAGACAGAGCGCAATCAGTTTTCTAGCTCTTATTTTTACACAGAACAAAGGGTATTCAAGCGTGTCGGACAGTCTGCATGTCTGCACAACCTGTGTCCACGTTTACCAATTATCAGCATCTTTTCGGCCTTGTTCGGAATAAACGATCAAGTGAGAGCTCAGGGAGCCTGTGCGATGGCTCCTTAAATTCCGAGACTCTTTGTCCCTCGGCTCTAACAGCAAACACACTAAAGTGACATGAAGAGACGCGTTTCTGCCTGAACACTGCACGTGCATCTGTGGAAAACGTTGTTCAGTTAAAATACATCCGTGAGTAAAAGTAGGGACGGAGCCCATTAGACTTCATTACCAGACCACACGCACGTAACCGCACAAATAAACACCTAACACACGGCACACTGGCCTTTTGGAACGAAATCCATGACACAGTGACTTGAAGGAACTCGGAAGAGGCAGGACACAGATGAGTTTTCCAAACAAAGGCAGAAGCCAGTTACACCCGAGGTGGCAGGGAAGACGTGGGAAGGGATCCGTGGGGGGGTGTGGGGGGGCCTGGGGGCGGGGGTGCGGCTCTCGCCTGGCGTGCGTGTGCCCCCACAGTGGTCGGAGACCGGGGACAGCTCGCTCTTCCTGGGCAGAGCTGGAGGTCAGGCCCCAGCAGAGGGAGGGTCCTGGGTGAGCAGCCCCCCCCCCCCACCATTTCCCCGCACCTGTGCCGGCAGCTCCGCCTTTAGGGTAATTAGGGCTTGTCCCAGGTCCTTGTAAAGAATAGTTGAACAGATAGTAGATTTAAGATCCAGGTGAGAAGCAAACCTTAGAGATGCTTCTGAGATTGACCTGGTGGAGGGGATATTTCTGTCTCAGTGGGCCCCAAACCCCATGCTAACGAGCCTTTTGACCAAGTTGGGTGTTTGGGTCATTGGAAGGAGACATGGGGCAGGTCACCCTGCATGAAATTGCCACCACTGATGGTTCCGGTCCTCTTTGTACTCACACATCTCACGTCAGCCCTGGGGTCACTGGAGGGACCTGCAGAATGGTGTGGCCACCTGCGGGTCTCAGGCCACTGTCCCCAGAACCGGGAGTGCCTTATCAATGAGTGACTGTATTCTGGGCAACCAACCTTATTCTTTCCACTCAAGAAGATTTGGCTATTTATCCTGGAAGGAAGAAAAAGTCTGTTGTTTTGTTTTTCACTTGACAAAGCAGAAAAAAATGGAAGCGTGTTTGGAGAAAGCTGCTCCACCAGAGAGAGCTGGTGGCGGCACCGGTGGCACAGTGGCACTGGGGTGACATTGCACAGAAATGCGTTTGGATGTTCCGTGCTTGGCAAAAGCAGCCTGTGTGTAACTTGATCTCACCCAGCACCAGCCTCACCGGGCAGGATCCCGGTTCACAAGCACAGCGGAGGACTGCTTGCTGTTTTCTAGGTGTGATAAAAAAAGGAAGTGAAGTTCCTCTGAAGCTCCAAATGGGCAACAACCTGAATATTTATTTGTCCCCCTGGTGAGCTATTTTTCTTCTGCTGCCCTTCCCCCAGACGCCCGTCCTGGGATGACCAGGTTTGCTGGGAGACTGGGTCTCACCCGGGAGAGGGTTTCCTGAGGTCATTGAAGGAAGGGTCTGCTCTACTCTAAACACTGATGCATTTCAGGGCGGCAGAGCACCCTCCAGGCGCTGGTGAGCGTCCTGAGGAAGTGGAGGGCATCTGCCCCGCCTCCCTGGGAGGGAAACCACCCAAAGGTGTGGTGGGTGGTCTTTCTCTCTCTCTTTTAGGTATATGATATAGTGGACACGTAGTCGGCCCTGACTCCGGGCGACCCCATGAACGGGTGACGTGCCCAGGGTCCTGTCCTCACAGCCCCGCTCAGCCCGGGAGACTCAGCATGTGGCTTCTTTCACAGAGTGAGTGCATTGCACGCTGGGTCCCCTCTCCCGCTGTCGCTGTCCCCAGCATCACTGTCTTCCCAGAAGGTCCCCGCCTGCTCACCAGGTGCCCAGCAGGACAGCTGCAGTCTGTCTGTCATTCTGCCCCAGCGATGTTTCAGGCTTATTTGTCCATTTTTCTGGGGATCTCAGGTTTCCAACACCCTATTGTAAGTGAATCTGTGTTTCCCATCAGCCTTCTTCACTGTCTGACTGTCACATCCTCACGTAGTGACTGGGAAGAGGAGGGGTGGGCAGTCCCAGCCTTGGTCTCTAAGGACACGTCTGAGCTCTTGGTGACCTCTCCCGATTCCCACACTGCTGCCCTTCCGAGTCTCGGCCTGCTCCTGATGCCTTGGCTGATGCCTGCACTTGAACTGAGGACTGAACCAAGGTCAGCACAGGCTTTAACAGTCTCACTGTGCACGTCGAAGTTGTCTGTTTTTTCCCTAGCTGCAACTTTTGTTTGCATGATATTTAATGAACTATCCTGCTTATCTGTAGACGATTATTAACACCAGTAAGCATTTGCCGCCAGTGGGTACAAATCTTGTCTGGCTTCCTTCTAGTGCCCTGAGTTCAGAAGTCTCTTCGCGAGAGTGACGGTGTAGTCTCTCCCGCCACGCGGGGGCCTCGGATTCGTGGTGACAGCCACTCCAACTGCAGACAGACCCGCCACCCTCCTCCGAGTCCAGATGTCTACAGGGGGAGGAGTAGGGGTCCTTTTGAGATTTAGGGTAAAACCCATATCTCCATTACACCACTGTGAATAGAAAGCTTTTAATTTTACATTTTATGTGAGATAGGAGGGCTTCTTGTTGAAAGCATCTAAATGTTTGGTTTGCTTGTTCAAGAAGTAGGCAGTTAAATTTTATTTCCACAATACATCAGGGTTGTCTCTCTCCTACAGCAAAGGGAATAGAGAGTGTGAAACTCAATACTAATCTAATTAATGTTTGGAAATCCTGGATTTTCCTGCAGCTGTAAAAAAGAAAATGAAAGAAACAATATAAAGTACAGATAGAAAGATCTGAAATAAATATCAAAGTGAAGCTTGAAACCGCAGAGAAGGCACCTGCTGTACCGTGTGGGTGGGGACCTTGTCTTCGTCCTGGATGGGAGTGAGTCCCCAGTCCTGTGACAGGGTCCAGGGCGGCCACCTCTCCGTGCCCGGTGGGCGGTACGTTTCACGGGGGTTCCTCTCATTGCACCCCCAGCTGACAGTGTAAGGAACGCACACATCCAAGTCCGAAACAGCGGGGGAGGAAACTGCTGTCTCCTGTGCGTCTGCTGTGTGTCAGGCACGGTGCTGTGATTCTACACGGTCGTGTCTGAGTTCTCCAGCCGAGTCATTCTCTCCAAGGGCTTCTCTTGCCAGCTGCCTGCTCCACGTGACCCTAACGGCTGTGGTCGGACTAACACACGTTCCTTGTGTCTGAACGTTATTTTCCATTTGAAGCAATGTGGTTGCTTAACGTTCAACAAAAAAACGTCCAACTGCCCTCGGATAACTCCACTAGATTTTCTTCCACGAGAAACAAAGAACGGACAGAACAGAAACAGAAAACAAACAAAGCTCAAAAGCTGGGCATTACTGGCAGCGTCTTTATTATGTTGGGCACTTGGAAAAAACAGTAAATAATGTGTGTTTTGTTTTCTAGTTTTATCAACAGGATGCTGGTGTTAAAAACAGAGGTCGAAATTTTTTCAAAGTTGATTTATATCAACTTGTAATTCTGGTTCTAGTACATTTAATTGTACGGAGAATAATGTAAATATATATATATATGTATTGATATATGCATTCATAAATGTATATTTAAAGTATAAAGATATCGTTTTTCTAATGTCCATTAATCTTTTTCTTGAAAACAATATGTCTCTACAGGGAAGCTAGTTTTGATGCTCAATCATTTACCACACCCTTACATTTAAATATTAAATATAAGATTGCTAATTGCCTGCATACTGCTTATGTTTTCTATGTTCTTCCTACATTTAAAATTTTATGCTACTATGTAAATAACTGGAAATAGATTAGACCTTTTAAATTACATTTTCTTCTATGAGTTAGAATACCTTCGTTCTTTATTCTTCAAACTGTAAATTATTTATTTTCAATTGGTTTTGAGTTATTTTAAAATGCCAACCACTACAATTTGAGCATTTTCTAATTGCTGAAGATTACTTGGGTTTTGATATTGTGGATTTATTATTTTGGAGGGATTTAGATACACATTGATGATTCATTCGAGGAACCTATTTTTATTCCTTGGAAATATTTTCTTAACACATATTTGGTAATTTTGACCATTTTGAAAATAGGAATATAAACCCATGAAAATGTACTTTATATTTATACATTCAACATTAACAATGTATTATTAACTGTGCAAAATAATTAGTATCTTCTCACAGACTTTAAAGAAGATAATTTTTTATTGTATTGATTTGATATTTAAAAACAATGGATTTTTAAAGAAAAATGTTTTGTCTCTAATATCAACCACTAAAGCCTTATAAATCAGATTCAACTTCACATAATCTTGACTGTACATTTATTGTCAGCCAAATTTTCCCATCAGTCACGTGCAGACCCTAATAAATGGGCTTCCTGGCCACGCGGACCCTTGTTCCAGCCGGCGCAGTGCCCCCAGTTCTCTCCAGCGTTTCCTTCCAGGTTCAGCGACAGAAGACAGGTGCTGAGCTGTGCGCTGGCCGAGGGCGTGGCGCAGGTGTGTCGGAGCCTGGGCCACAGCCCGCGTTTGCTGTCACACACACGGCTGGGTGTGATGCCCGGCTGCACCCGTGACATTCGGAGTCGACGGCGTGTATCTCTGGCCAAGCTGTGCTTTTGTCCTGCGTGTGCTGATGGGCACTAAGGCTGACCCTTCTCCGTTGTGACAGGAGATCGGAGAGGGTCATGTGTGCCGAGGTCAAGTGTCGCAAGTCAGAGCTGAGAAGTCTGTCCTGAGGAACCCTAACCCTGCACATGGCCTGCTCGCCGAGAGCTGCCCATATTGAAGAAAGACTTATTGCCTCCCCCGCCGGGTCTTGAAAGACTAATTTGCCAACAAAATGGAAAGATAATCTCACCATCAATCCATTGGATCTGCATCTCAACTCTTTCTGAGAGTTCCCCTCCCTTAGACCAGTGAGATTCACCCACTACGACCTCCGAGATTCCAGTTGCGCACTTTCAACGCTCTCTCTCCAAGTGCGCAGAGCGCCCCTCGCTCCCCGCCCTCCCCAGTTTCCCTGACTCTGCTTATTCGCAGTCCTTTCAGTCTCTGATCATCCGGTGAACTTTGGATTCTGCCAAGTTCTGAGACGTATAAACTGAGTCACCGCTATTGACCCTGGTTTGGGATTTCCTCCCACCAAGGCTCCATCTAAACTCAGTCGTCCGCTCCAGAGCCAGACGAGACATCCGGGGGCCTGGCCTGGAGGTTTCACGGGGCTGCTCTCACATGTGATTAAAAATTACATGTGATGTGAATTACAGTGCAGAACTAACCACAGGAAAGAGAAAGTCAACACAGTCGTTTGGAGTGGCATTGTAAACTGGAATGTAAGTTTTATCACAAATGATGCCCCAGATTGCCCGATTCTGTAAATAATGTTTAGAACAACTCTGTGGTGACTTGCATTGGTGGATCTCCAACAGCCTCCTGCGTTCATTTCCCCATAGCACAGGTGTCCCCTGTTCTTTGTTTCTGTGGAGCAGACAGTCCCCGAACACGCTCACCTCTTCCCTGTCCTCGCTCACTGTCTGGGACAGATGGAGAGCTTTACCAGAAGGGCCGACTTTGCCGGAGTCAAGTCGACAGGCGCAGCGCAACTCCCCCTATTCTCTCTGCACTTCCTCTGGAAATGGATGATGTCATTGTCCCTGGAAATCGATAACAGACCTGCTGTTTTCACCTCCCACCGTGGAGGCAGAGAGAGTCCCACACCACCGCCGACCTGTCTGCACCAGGACGGGGATCACGGAGTCAGAGCATCAGACCTGCAAGAGGCTGATATCGCCCGTGTGTTAACTGCACTGCCAGTCACTGCGGAAGAAGAGCGGGCCTACTGGGGGCCCTCTGCTGGTCCGCGAGGTGTCTTCTGTTCTCTGAATGCTTGTACGGAGAGCGTTCCTGTTTTGGCAGCGTTTCGGACACATCCTTACCCACCTCAAACTGCACTCATTTCTAGGCTCTGGTAGAAAACAGAACACAGCGCTTTACCTAAAACAGATTAAGAGACACAAATATTTTTAAAGAAACAATTGCTCTTCAGCTCCCACAAGACAGGTATTTACAAGTACAGAAAACAGAGGCAGAGAGTTACAGGGTTTAGTGGTAAGTGAACAGAGCTTTGGGGTATGTGCAGGGGCGTATTTTTCCCAAATGGGTTGTAATGGGAAGGATGGTTAAGACTATGTCCAGGGAAGTGTGGCTCAAGCCGCAGTGAGTCACGCAGCATCGATGCCATGGAAGGAAGAAAAGGTGCAAGTTGCAGGTATAAAAGTGGAAACTGGGAGGGATAATGCGACACACCGCAGAATCCGGACAGCGCTGGTTCTGAAACAGCGCACCGAGACGAACAAAAGTCCCTGTCCCTCTCACAGAGCTCTGGGTGGAGCGGCTGTCCCTAAACAGGTGGCTCCTCCTCAGACCGGTAAGTGGTCCTTCATGGTTGTGCCGCAGCCGTAAATCCGGAGCGTCTGCCATTCCCGTTAAGGTGCCCTGCCCTCTCTCTGAGGAAATTCCGATGGTGGGGCCACGTTTTCAGGCCAGAAGCAAAGAAACTGGTTTCCTGGGACGCTCATGTGACCGGGGTTCGATTTTCCTGTTGCTGTGCACTCTGGGTCCCCTGCGAAGACACTCGGCGGGAGGAATGTGTGCACATGACAGTCGGCCACCAGGGCACGCGTGCGAGTTGGAGTTCTGGGCTGTTAGTTGACACACTAGTCGTTGCATTTGTTCTCATACATCCGAATGTTAGGGTTTAATGCAGCTGAGACATTTATTTCAGTTCTTTTTGGGAAGAATAAGGAAAGAGAGTACTTCTAAAGCATGGATGTTTTTTTAGCAACAATTAACCATATAAAAGAGGTGAAATTTTAGCCTTTACACAATGCACAAAAATCAATTCAAGACAAATCACTAATTCCTTTGTGGATGTCATGTTTTTAAAAAACTTACAAAACACCATAATATTGTTATATTCTTGCAAAAAATCAGGACAAAGAAAACCAAGATTTAAACTATAACTAGGTAAAAATTAACAGTTCCTTTTCAGCCCTGGCTGGGTGGCTGAGTTGTTTGGAACATTGTCCGTTAAACCAAAAGACTGCCAGTTCCATCCCTGGTCAGGGCGCATACCCAGGCTGTGGGTTTGTCCCCGGTCTGAGTCCATCCCGGAGGCAGTGGAATAACGTTTCTCGCTCGCATCCATGTTTCTCTCCCACTCTCCCTCTCTCCCTTCCTCCCTCTCTCAACTCAACAAGCATGTCCTCAGGTAAGGGTCACTCTGTCACGAAGGTGTGACTTACAGCTGCTGGAAAGACAAACCCCAAGGTACACACAGCACCCGAGACGCATGCGATAAGCAAATACTTGCGTGCGAGGACGCGGACCGCTCCCAGGAATCAACAACAGGCGGCAGCAATGCATTAGGCAAATGGGCAGAAGCCATTAGCAGACGTTACACAGAAGAGGAAACGCAAATGGCCAGCAACATGCGGGAGACGGTTCACCTCACTTGTCACGAGGGAACTGCGGGTGCAAGGACGCAGCGAGCTCCCGTCTTGCTCCCGACCCAGGGGCAGAACAACGTGTGCTTTGTGAGACAAGGGCTTCATCCGTGTGTGCTGGGGAGGAAGCTCGTTACGAGCACTTTCGAAAGCGATGCGCAGTAAGTGTTGAATTTGGATAGCCACGCGTGTTCTGACCTGTTGCCCGGACGTGCCTGTGGCAGGTCTCCCCCCACGTGTCTCGGGAGGCAGGCTCACAGACACTCAGAGCATCACTTTCTGTAATAAAAAATGAAAGATCACAACCCATTTTTCTTTCAGCAGTGGGCTGTGTTCATGCACTGTGGTGTGTTCCTACAGTGGACTCCTTTTTAGACATAAATGCCATAAATCAAATCTTTAATATTGATGTTAATTTTATAGTGATGAGATTGATCTTATAATCATGGTGTTTAACGAAAGGAGCTTCATCTCTCTTGCACATGTGATATTAACATAGAGTTCAAGAATAAGCACAAATGAAGAGTAAAACTACAGAAACTGATAACATCTAGCAGTCGTCTCGGGTGAGGGGAACAGTGTGTGGAGTTGAGGCGCTGACCACGTCCGGAGATCGGTGGTGGGCGCTCGGATGCTGCGCTGTACAATCACTAAAGCTGCACATAAAACATGACGCATTTCACGTGGAAGGTCCGTGTGCAGTGAGACTTCAATGAGAACAAGGATAACTCAATGAAATTACTAAAAATATGCAATTGTATAATATTCTCACCACTGTGTGTCATATTAGATGTCACAGGGAACCACCTTTGGTTGTCCCTAAGATATTTCTGTTAACTATTAATCAGTAATTTTAAATTATAATAGATGGATTATTTTGAAGACTAAATCAATCTGTGGTGTACAGGTTATAAAATTCATTACATACTTTATTTCTTTCTAGCTTCTAGAAGGCTTTCTAGCAGTTTTAAAAGAAAGAAAAATGCTAAGATTATTTGGTTTATATTCCAATATGAAAGAAAACATGTTAGTAACGTAGGGAATGTTAGCTATTGTTTACTGAAATGAAGCTGCTTCCAACACTACCTGATGTCAAGTTGTAAGGTCAACCTTTTGGGTTTTTTAAGGCAATGCTACAAATATGCGTAATTAAGACAACGAGTATTCCTAATCAAAAAGTGTCATAAATATTCAGAACTGGATTTTTTTCTTTTGTTTTTACCACGACATATCACATTACAAAGCTCTGTCTGGAGTGGTGTGATAGACTCTTAAGAGTCTATTCACCAATTATTTTTCGTCTATATCCTCAAAGTAGAAGTATGAAACACGTTTCACTAAACAAGTGTGTGTACTGAATCAAGAACTTGATATCTGAAAAGATTATTTAAATGCTCCTCAAAAAAAGAAAGTGATCCTTTTTGCAGTTAACGAGGCTCGTGGTTCGAGACAGTGGACACTGCGGGAAATGAACGGAAACAGGGGCCTCGCAAATTACTTTAGAAAGTGAATTTGCTCACTTTACGATCAAAACATTTTATTAAAATTTATAACATGCAAGACTAAATTTCCCTTCAAAGCAAAGTAAAATAATTAAATATTTTCTTTATAGGTATCATGAATTGTAAGAAGCATTTTATGAAATAATCACTTTTACACAAGAAAAGCTTTAAAACTCCTTATTTCCATCAGAACAAGTGCAGCCACGATGAGTTACAGGTTTTATTGCACTTTCAAGAATGGAGAAAAGAGAGGGAATATCAGTTATCTTTATTGCAACAATGAAAATTTGCAGGTGCTCACACTCTGCAGAAGGAAGGAGCTGTTGATTAAAATGTATTAACATTGTAGTACAGTATCAAGCAAGGCACATAGCTTATCAAATGCAAATGCTCCTATTTACAGGGAATGCCACTCTCTCAAGTTCAAGTCTTTAAAGTATTTTGATAAAGTGATATTTCCAGAGGAAATTCTGTAGTGCTAAAAACAGAACAATACTACATATTTTTGTACATGACTTTATACTAAGCACAATATAAGGCTGGGAATTGGATACAATTCTCCGTTTAGCACTTCATCCACCTCAGATTCAGGTCGAATGGCCCAGCTCTTCCTGCTCCGCCTCCTGGGTTTTGAGAAGATGTCCGTCTGTCAGTCCGTATGGGATGGCACACACCTCCCCTGACCATCCGCAGTATTTGTGTCCAGGGAGGAGCCGGTGTTGGAGCCCAGCTGAGGCCCGTCTCATGCAGGGCGGAGAAGCCCCCTGCCTCGGGGACTGAAGGTCCGAGCTCCTGGAACGCCCTCAGGAGAGGGACGTGCCCGCCAGATGTTCTGGGAGCTGCCTAGGCACAGACCCCACCAAAGATGGCCAACTACACGTGGCATTCTGGAGAACGGAGTTTACTGCATGTGGCTCATGTCCTCATCACCCCCTCACCATGCTTCCATGTCCTGGTAACTGTGTATCCCGTTGGCAAAGAAACTGTTATGTAAACTCCAGGCGGCTGGTGCACGAGGCCAGAAAACCCAGTGTTTCAGGGTGACGGCGGGGCACTAACCAGGACCAGAGGGCGAGAAGGCTCCAGGGGCCTGGGACGTCCCGTGTTTTCTGCTCGAGTTAACGAACAGAAATGGGTGACTGTACCTTCTTTGCGTTGTAAATGTTTTCTTTTCATTGCACTCTAGGTGTTTTGCTGTGATACAGTAGCATTCCATCCGACAACTGCAGGAGGGAAATTAGTGTTATGCTCAAACACAGACACGGCCGGGCAGAGTCTTATCAGGAAGCAGGCGGTTGTCAGTGCCCCTGCCTTGCTCGGTCTGCTTTCCGGGGGATGAGAATGTAGAAACGCGGACCCATGAAGAGCATTTAGAGTCAGAGAAAACGCACAGCCTTCATGAATAGCGGCCGGACTCCTTCTCAGGGGTGTGTGTGTGTGTGTGTGTGTGTGTGTGTGTGTGTTTCCCAGCACTTGCAATTTGGCTGAGAGTGGTTTTTCAATATTATGGGTTAGTATCCTTTTAAATCTGTTAGGAAGTAAATATGATCTTTCCTTTAAAGTTAGAGAAAATGTAGAATGAACATATTTCACAGCAGCACAGATTAAATAACACCCATATGCTACAGAACATTGCCTCTTATTTTCTCATAGTTTAAAGAAACTGAGAATATTTCATTGGGTGGCAATGCACAAATATATTGGGGAGCAGAAAGTTCTGATTATTATAAACAAATCTTTGAATATGGATAGTGAATCTCTTTTTTATAATTGGCCTGCATTTCATTGAACAATAAAATCGTGTAGCTTAACTATGTTTACTTTGGGCCTGATTATTCATTCCCTGGATTTCCAAGGAATGAGGGACCAGTGGTGAGATAACCAGAGCTGGACATCAAGGGCGCGGTTCACTGAATAAGCGGATATCAATCCACGCGAGGGTAAAAGTGCACAGCTGCCTCGCTTGGTGAGGTGCGGGCTACGGCATTTAACAGGCTTGGACGCGGGTGGCATTCCGAAGGCTGGATGCAGGCTGAATGGGTGCAAGAATGGCGTTTATAAAAAGAACATCACATAATCTTTAAGATGTTCTGGATCAAAAAATAATCTGTACGTTCAAAGAGACCACTTTAGTCAAAATATTAGTTGTATTTTTAATTGTAGTTATGCATTTAATTTTTGACAGTGAGTTAAACGAAGAGAGAACATTTTGTTTCTCCCCTTTACTCATGAACTCGGACCCTGAGCCCAGCAGTCAAAGTCCAGGCAGATTGTGTGTAGCACCTGCTGAGTCTGTGGACTGAGTGGTCTCGCGTTCCCAAGAAGAAGAAATGCTACCAACACAATCTGTGGCCAAGCTGACACAGAAGCGACATCCTGGCCTGTCCGGCCAGTCCCGCTTAGAGGAACCCAGTTCATTCATTCACTTCTCTGTCCCTGGGACCCGCCCCGTCACCGAAGCGCCTCACCTGGGCGGTGCGTGCAGAACTGTCTGCTCGCCACCACGTTTTGAACATGAAAGACGGTGGATCAAGCGCCCGGCACACACAGGTGCTCGTTAAATGGCGAGTTGTTTGAAGCAAGACGAGCTGGATTACGCTGAAATATTTAAAGACTGGAAACTGACGTTCTTGTTCAGGGAGATTCAGAAGTTCCGACGAAAGCCCTGTTTTCTGTTTGCCTTTGCCTCTTACTCGCGTGCGAAGATGCTCAGATGCCCTTAATGCCCCCGCAGGCCTCGAATGTGAGACCCACCGGTGACCGTGAGCCGCTTCCCAGAGCGGTCGCCACCCGCCGGCGCCTGGAGGGGGCGCTGCGGCCTGCACCGCGGTTTGCTGGTCCTTCACGGACTCACCTCGTGACCTCGTGGGGAAACCAGGCGGCCTCGAGGTCACCGGTCCTCACTAGCACTTAGTCATATCTCTCCGCTGCAGTTCTCATTTAAATAAAAACACGCACAGAGACGGGGTTTTATTTTGTGCGACACACCGTGATTTTCGGACCCGAGCGGCCCCCGGGTGGGGACGTTTAATGGCCTCGCCCAGTTGCTTATATTTGCCCTTTAATTTCCCGGGAGGTCGGCGGAGTCGGGGGCTGTGGCCCGGTGGGCGCCCGAGGCCACGGCGGTGAAAGCGCACAGAGCGCCCGGGCGCTGCAGGCCCCACGGCTCCGTGAGGGGGGCCGTCACCACCACCGGGGACGACGGGGTCTGGGGGGTCGGGGGGGGACCCCGGGAAGGTACCCCCTTCCCTCCTGCTGGGTTTTCCCCGAAAGCCCGGGGAGCCCGAGTCAGTTTTCGCAGCGCCCCAGCCACGCGGGGCCACGATGCAGGGTCCACCCGGTTCTGCCCGCGTCAGGGAGCCTGGGACCTGTGTGATCCACGCGTGTTCTGGAGCCCACGGTGGACACGGATCATGAATACCGGCCGCAGTGCGCTCATTTCAGCCAGAAGGACTTTGGAGGGTCAACTCCTCACGATCGTAATTAATCTGACAAAGAGTGTCCACAAGAGGCCCTTAGAGTAAAAGAGTAAGTTCAGTGGCTACTGACTTACTTTATTATATTTGTCTGTATTCACTCATGCAAATAAACGCATTATAGGCAAGATAGAAACGCATTACCTCCAATAATTGAGACGAACATGATTTAACCCTAAACATGCATTTCGTGGACGCGCGTGTTGGGTTTTCACTCGGAGTCACGCTCTGCCCGACCGCACGGCTGCCGCTCAGGGAACAGCGTCGTTCCCCGATTTTGTGGGTGTGCGAACGGGAAGGCACGAGCGGCCGCGGCGTCCGGACGCTCCGGGCTCGGGATCGGGCCACCTGCCTGCGCCGTGGGTCCTGCCAAGGACAGGACTGGACCCAAATGTGAGAGGGCGCGGCGCCCGCAGGAGACTCAGGACGCGGGCGGTGGGGGAGGGTGCTGCTCGTGTGGAGGAGGCGTGCGGCACACAAATTCTACAAGAAATTATCTTTTGCCTCTTAGACCAACCAAAAAATAGGTGTGATTTCGATTCATTCACACCAGGAGGCCATTGCTGTGTTGACTGTGGTCTTGTTTCATGTGGCAATCTGAGGGAAAGAGGTCAGTACCGGACGAAATAGTCAGGTGTTGCTTGTTTAGTTAATTTATTTAACTTAATAACTTCGGTGAGCTTATATCTTCTCAAAGGGAAATGGACTGTAGTGAAAAAACTCTCTCTCCCATGTCATCCCACTGGGGCACCTGCCAATCACGCAGGTCCACGGCACAGCAACGTCTGTCACGTGAGTCAGCAGAACGAGCAAGAGAGAACCAGAGGCCTGGGGATGAAGAAGAGGAAGGGGGACGGGAGGGGAGGGACTAGGGGAGGACCACGAACACAGGACCCTGCCCGTGGACAACGGGGTGGGGACTGGATGTGGGAGGTGGGGTGGGTGGGGGAGAGGGATGGGGGAAGTGGGGACCACTGTAACTGAACAACAGTAAAATATTTTTTAAATGCCGTTGCTTTTAAAGGTATTTATACATTCCTTCTATCGTTGAAAGAAAATCGTGGCCTAAAGGGAAAAAAGTACTGCCTCCAAAGCAACAGGTAAAATCCTGAATGAAAACAAATCCATGTTTGAATGTTTATAAAAATGTCTTCTTGCACACACAGATTTTTGTTCTGTCTTCAAAAATATGGAGAACAGATTTATGGTGCCATTATTTAAAATTTTAGATTGTAAAGTCTTTTTGAAACTTTGCGGCAAACATTTAAACATGATACGTGCCCGGCATTCCTGCGCCCGGAGTCGGACCGCACCCAGGGCCGGTGCTGGCGCAGGGTGGGCGGGGCCGGGAGACGTCCCTGACCCGCCCTCGGAGTCAGCCTTCCGCGGAGCATCCTGTGTCCTGCAAGGAGGGAAGGAAGGAAAAGCCGAGCTGCGAGGCCCTGACTCTGTGCTCGCTTGGGTGTCCAGATGCTCGCTGGCGCGCACCCCTCTGTCCAGGGATGAAGACGAGTGGCCGCCCCCAGGACAGACCTGAGTGTCGGCTCTGGGGTTCTGGCCACAGTGAGCGGTTCCACCACGAGACGGCAGCACCCTTGGACATGAAACACACACATCTCAGGGAGTAGTTGAGCTTCAAACACACTCATGCGCGTACTGGCACAACTGTGGGACAACTCTCACGAGTGGGAAGCGATGATTCTCTCACTGGATGGGCGTAACATTCACGTAATGTTGGGGAAAAAGTAATTTTGTGACAATGGGGGCTGTATTCTCTCCAGCTAACATGGTTCACGACAGAAAGCACAACTCCAACCCTGCCTTGCACTGGGTGACAAACGACATCGGCAGAACCAGTGTGTCTGCTCAGCGAACCCTTGCGTTGACCGGCTTCAGATCTGGCAGGAGGCTGGTGACCGTGACCCTGTGGACACAGCGGCCGAGGCTCCCTGCGGCCCAGCTGGTGCTGAGCACAACGGTTATTACGGCTGCTTTCCCGCGAGGCGCACTGCATGTCTGCGGTCTGGGTAAAGCCCACGGCGTCTCCGAGGTGTCTCTGCACACCCCTGCCGTCCGCCCTTCTAAGGGCCCTTCTGAGACCGAGTGTGAGACACACCCGCTGGGCTTGCAGACACGCTCAGGGCCCGGAGAGCCAACTGTGTCCATCCTGTGCCAACTGGTGGGTCACTGAAACAATACCACCCCAACGTGCCTTTTTGTGCTTCTCAGGAGAGGGAGTTCAACTTGTTCTTTTCAACAGGTTTTTTTAATTGACTTGAATGGGGGCCAGGGTTGGGGAAGGGGGGAGAGAGAGAGAACACCTGTTGTTTGTTCTACTTTTCATGCATTCATTGGTTGCTTCTTGTATGTGCCCTGACTGGGGATTGAAGCCACAACCTTGGTGTATTGGGACAATGTTCTAACCAACAGAGCTACCTGGCCAGGGCCATAGATTCCGTTTTAATCAGCAAATTCAAAAGCAGCACAAAGGTTCACCCAGTTCGATTCCAAGCTGTGCACGGCCACCTCTGAACTTGACGCCCACCACTGGACACGCCCGAACCTCATCACCCCCCCAGTGACACGTGCCCGAGTTTTCTTTGCTTTTGTTTCGTGGCAAATAATCAATGTTTTGTTCCACAGAAATGCAAGAGCTTGTTGTGATGAAAAACATATTTTTCTGCTTAGAATAATCTACAGCCTTATTGTTCTCTGAAAATTAATGTGCTCTGACTTGTTCGGAATGAAGAAAACTAAAGACGCGAGCAATGCATTCAGAAGTCTCCTCTGAAGTTCTGTAAAAGTGACAGTAATTTCTGGGTGACCCAGAATCAGGGTTTGCGATCGCATGGCTACTACAAAACGAGACAGTATGACCTGTTCTAAATGCAGCTATTGAGCAGTGGGGTCAGCTCCTCTCGGAGGTGCTTCACTCTGCACCCTCAGGGGCCACCACCCTTTACACGCGCACATGGCTTTGTGCGTTGCGGCCCTGCCCTGTCTGTTTCAGTTCCTCTTAAATTAAGGTTATTGGAGTGACACTGGTTCATAAGGTCCTACAGGTTTAGAGTGTGCAATTCTGTGTCCAACGTCAAATTTCCGTCACCATGTAGCCGACCCACTTTACCCTTTGCTCTTCCCCCCTTCCCGCTGGTCAGCACCACGAGTGTCTGTGTGCATGAGGTTTTGTTTGTTTGTTCGTTCATTTGTGGCTTTTCCGTGTCACATTTGAGGGAAGTCAGGTGGGTCTTGTCTTTTTCTGTCTGACTTCTCTCGCTGCTGTTTATGCCGCAAGGTGCTGCCCTGCCGGTGGCCGCCGAGGGGACAGCTGGGCCGGGCGTGCTCTCCTGGGCTCCGTGCCCCAGCCGGGCCCTCCGTGTGGCTCACGGGCCCCGAATTCCCGTCTGGCACTGAAGAGCCGAAGGCCGTTCCGAGACCTGCTGTGTCAGTTTCCCACGGCCGCTGAAACAATTCCCGGAGACCCAGATCGGTGCTGCCGTCCTCACAAACCGTGAGAGACCTTAGCGTCTGCCGCTCAGCCCTGGAGTCACCATCCTCACCTTCCGAACCACACAGCCATCAACCAGAAGTGCCCGTGCAGGTGGACAGTGGCTCAGTCTAGAAATGGTTTTACGGGAGACCTTGCAAAGAGACCACAAAACACCCCATAATGAATCCCCTTTTTCCCTCTGAACATCATGTCAACTTGCTCAGGTGTCTCCCCTCCCCTGAGGGACCGTGCGCTTCATGGAGGCAGGTCCCACTCCAGGCTGCAGGGGGCGGTGCTGGCTGATCCAACTCGGTGGCAGTGGGGCCACCAGTGAACCGGGCCGAGTCTGTTCTGCGGTACGAAGCACATTAGGAGGGGAGGCAGGTGGAAACTACCTTTCTGGGCAATGATCCTCTTTTTTTCTGGGACAGAAACACAAGGCTGACAATCTTTAGTGTTTTTATCATTTCTAAATGTGATGTCTGAAAATTCAGAGTTTTTGCAGCATAAGGATGAACTTCTCTAACACGGATGACAGAGAAGTAAAAGTAAAAAGACCTGGATATTTAAAGACATTTCCAAGCCACTGAACTCGAGAACCACAGACTCAAGCACACATTGGAACCTCCGTGTGTATTATAACTGGGAGTGTTACTGCTCACGCCGGTAGGAGCGGTGGCTTCGGCTGGACTTCACTGACGGGTCCGGTGGGAATGTCTGTGGCAGAGACACGGCGGGGGCAGCCTCACACGGATGGAGCGCGTTCCTCACCGCCTCTGAAGGGGCGTTCTGTGTGTCCTTTGAGTGAGCTCTGTCCTCCTTGCCAAAAGCGGTGCCATTTTAGTTGGATTTTTTAAAAGAGAATTTTGCTGTTGTTATTGAAACAGCCTCTGAATCCCATGGACCTAACTCATTATTATAACCTACTTCCTTTCCCAAAACCCACACTCAGCTTGCCTGATGTGATGGACTCCCGAGGCTGTTATTCATCTTTTATAAAATATTACTAATGCTTAGCCTCGTTTCGAAAAACAATAGGTATCTAGGTTGTTGAATGAACATATAATTATACAACAACTTATATTAAACTCTATGGAAAAAGGTTAATTCTTATCTTGGCTTTAAAGACAAAGGGGATTAAGTAAAACACAGTTCTTCCATTTTGCAAGTACTTTTGTGGTACCCAAGAAAAATGTTTTAATATTTACAATTTGCTTATATATGTGACCTAAATCCTTCAAGTAGTAAGTCCAGTAGAGCAGAAAGCGAAGCGAACTCTCAGTAAGAGCCCCGGCTCCAGTTTGTGGGTCTTCTGCCAGTTGGACCTGTGATGTTCAACTGTGAACAGCACGGATGTCGGTCTCCACAGACGTGTGAGAATGACAGTTCCACCGTGGACTGGCTTACACGAGAGTAAAATGAGATGAAATACACTGAACTCCTCTGAAAATGACTAAGGGCTATAAGGATGTTTGCTATTAATAGTAAGATTTCTATTACACAAAAAAATCAATGTCAATCGCCAGAAACTGCTGTGCCAACAGATGACATCATCGTCTGAGGTAATGCAGGGCATTTAAAGAAAAGTAAGACAATGACGATTTGCATGGACCCGACGCCATGAAAACTTTTAAAAGCCACCTCTGCCGGTTCTGCAGACGCCCCCGGTCCCCATGCACCACTAAAGCCTGTGAGTTTATAAAGTGCTAAACTGTAAACAGGTGTGTGGCGGTTTCCAGAGCTGTAGTGTAACGAGATCTGATCGATCCCCAAAATCTGTCTCCTGCGCAGTGATGAGCCGATGATAAACTCCCTCCCACAGAACACGGCATCACTGCTCAGTGTGGCTAGTCCTTTGGAGAGCTCACGAGTCCTGCATGGAGTGTCACATCGAAGGTGGTAAAACAAGGCACGAACGACAGCTCTCGAGGACAGGACAGCACGGCGCAGTCAGACACACGCAGGGGCTTTGGGAGGGATGCTCTGGAGACCTGACTTGGTGGCCGGGAACACGTCCTTCTGCCAGAGAACCACTGCACGGTGCCCACCAGGGCCTGGCCTGCCACGGCCTGGCCCACCACAGTCCGCCACGGCCCACTGACGAGAACCTGCCCGGACCGCCTCAGAACTGACCGTAGGGAGCTGGGAGAGAGGGGTGTTACTTGTTTACATAGTATTTAAAATTCATGCATTAAATTAAAAAGCAATGTGAAAGTAGATGGTGTTCTAATATTGATTAAACAACAGGGAAAGAAAAACAGAGTCGGAAACAGGAGAATGGAAACAGACAGGTGGGGCCCTGGGGGGCTGGGGGGCGGGGAAGGGGATCTCAGATCACGGAGGCTTCAGGACCCTTCAGGAGAGAGAGGCAGATGGCCTGTGCAGGGGAACGAGGGCCCAGAGGGTTCCTAGAGGGCTGGGCCACGCCCATGACGAAAGGCAGGGAACAGGGCCCTGGGCACCAGAACCACCCGTGGCTGTGCTGCTGTGCCCTGCACAGGGTCGCCGCATGGGGGTGTGGGAGCTGCGTCAGCCCTGGGGAAGGGGCCACGGCGTACTAGCTGCAGCCAAGGAAGGACTCTCACCTAGTGCACTTGAAGAAGAACACTTTCTCTTCCTCCTCCTCCTCTTCACACAAGAGAAGTGTCTGCTGCATGGAGCCCTGCCCCCACCCCCGGCCCCGAAATGGGAATGAGGATCCAGGAGAAGGTGAAGCCACTGTGTCAGGTCTGGCTGGGACCCTGGGAGGCGTGCTGCTGTGTGGTCAAGGTCACGGCTGGGTGGAAGGTGACCGAAGTGCCCAGTGGACAGTCAGTGGAAGGGGCAGCTGCCACGGAAATTCACAGAATGTGCGAGAAGCATGTTGTATGTAAGATGGAGCTGGGTCTGGGGATGATTCGTGTGTGGGGACTGGAGAGCAGTCTTCGACACACAAAGTTCTTAACCAGAAAGACCAGGTGGGCGCGGTGCTATGGTGGCCGAAGGTGGGTCCGGAAGGTGATGAAACAGAAGGAAAATCTTACACAGAAGGGCGCAGTAAAACGAAAATAAAAGGTGAAGGACAGACTGTACCACCACCTGCACAAATCGGGGGCTAACCTGCCTAACTCGCACCTGGAAAAAATTATTAGATAAGTGACTGATTTTTTGAGGTCTTTGTACATACTAAGTATCTATCTAGTGATGCTCTACAAATATAAAAATAGGAAGCTCACAGGTGCCACCGGGTCAGTGTAGACCGATGCTGTGACCGTACACGTAAGCTCACTATAGCCGCAGCAGAAAATGCAAGGGCGTGCAACACCCAATCACATCCTGAGATTGTGCGCAAGGCACATTTGGCAATTACATGTATCTATTAAAACCAACAAGGTTAATATCGGGCATTATTGTGAAATTATGATGAATTACAGTGAAAATGGTGTTAAGAGTATAATACACACCATGTGCATTAAAGGCTTCAAAACAACAGGCTTTGAGGTGGCACCCACTGGTCAAAGTAGTTTCTCCGAGTAAATGCAGTTTTAAGTTTAAAATTACTGCTTGTGAGTCACCGACTTTTAACTAAAATGCTGTAAATTAGGGGCTGCCCACAATGGCTTTACAACATTCCCAGACTGTGAGACTCTATCAAGAAATACATAACGATCCTCACAATAATTAATGTCTGTATGAAACCCCCCATATTTCTCCTGAAGAAAATGTTTTGTGCATTGTTGTCACTCACTGGTTTAGAACAAATAGCCGACAAATCATCGTCCCATTCAGTGGTGGGGACGGTTTTCCACGACGCCACAGATGGGAAACAGAGAAAGAGGGACAGCTGTTGGGGTGTGCCCCTGCGGAGCCCCCCAGTGACCGCCACGACCCCGTCCCTGCCTGTCTGCACGCCCGGCCCGACAAGCCTGGGTGGGAGTGAGCAGGGAGGCCTGTGGGGGAATCACTTCCCGACCTGGTGGCTTCTCCTCTCCAGCAGCGGATGGACTCTGAGGCCCTCGGGGGGCCCGCTGAGCCGATGGACAACGAGCGGGCCGGCTGTACGCATGCCCCGCCCCTCCAGAAACACCCGAGATCCCGCCTCAGGGGACGGCTCCGCTCGCCGGGCGGTTACAGTGGGGAGTCTGCCTGGGAAACCATTCCCGCTTTCAGTCCTAGTGGCTCGGTGACGTTTCTCCAGAGCGTCCTTGGGGAAAAACGAGTTAAGTATTTCAAACATTTTCAGCTTTCTGCTTCTTTGACAATAATGCCAACATTTTTAAGGGATTACCATGTGTTAAAAATAAAACTATACTGAATTAGATGAGAACAAAAGAGATACACGTCTCGTCTTCGACAACAGAAGCTACTAGTGATTTCGTTTGCTTGCTTGCTTGCTTTTAAAAAGCGCTTATTTATTTATTTCAGAGAGAGGGGAAGGAAGAGAGAAAGAGAGAGAAACATCAATTTGTGGGTCCACCCGCCCTCGAATTCAGTGGCTGACTCTTGCGTGTGCCCTGACCATGCGTGGGACCTGCGACCTGGGCGTCTCAGGTGACGCTCTACCCCACTGAAACGCCCAGCTGGGACTCCTGCTGGCTTTTTTGTGTAAACAAGTTACCTATGACAGAGGTTAGGAATTAGGGGCTATTTCAACTGTGATGTTGTTATTCCGGTTTAAGAATGGGTTGGATTATTTAAATTTCATAACAATTCTACCAGCTATTTATCTTTTTGTAGATTTTAGTATAACAAGGTCATAAACTTGAAATAAAATAGTTGTACTTCTTTAACTCACTTGCAGGCTCTGACAAACATTCTTTTGGCAACACATTAACTGAATCTTATTCTGAAAAAATCCTCGCTAAGCATAATAGGTTTTCTGGGATATTATGTGCATCGATTTTAAATTGCTAACAATATGGTTTCACATTAACGATGTTTGATTCAATTGCAAGTGAGTTTCAAAACCTAAGGTGTTTTATTCTCCTCATTTAGCGTCTGCCAACTAGAAAATTCTACTTTAATGATGATGAATGGACAAGAACTCAACTATAAATTTGAAATAAATATCTTGTATTATATCCAGAATAACATGTTGTGTTTGTTGAAAGTACATAATGATGGAGAAGATCACTAAATTCTCCAATATGAACTAGAAATGGCCTGTCAAAATTTAAGTAAACTGTGTTGAATCCGTGGTTAGTCAGTTGTCAGGCTGAGTAATAGATACACATGTTTTAGAATAAATTTCACTATTCATTTCTGAAAATATGTGGTTAATGACGTTTGAGTTCTTGCCTGTACTGATGCTCAAAACAAAATGATATCTGGATAATTAGCATTCCTATTCAAAATATATGAACAGGAAAATATCCTAGAATATGTGACCATTTTTAAATATATCCATTGCTCTTTTCAAAACTGCAAGTCAAAAATATTTCTGAGAAAAGTGATAAAATGAAGACATTTCCAACACATTCTCCTTTCTGAAATAAGATGAATGTAACAAAAGTGACATGATTAGGTGCTGACGTACATGCCCTTCGGCCCAGGTAAGGTAGCATCCTGGGGACACGTACTTCCGCAGATCTCGTCTGCTGCGCAAAAGCCTGTAGAAGCCATGGGGCGCGCCCACTGATGTCTCACGTGGAAAAGCGGCGAACGCTGTGCTTCCAAGCCACCTCAGAAGGGAATGAGGGTGGAAATACAGAAAGGCAGCCAGGCAAGCCTGCCCCGTCTGCCGTGCTCAGGGAACGGACCACCCGGCAGCCCTTTCTGCCTCGGGGAGGGCGGAGTGAACGGGCGCAACACCAAGCCCAACGCACACGCCTTTGTTCTGCCAGAAAGAACGAGCGTTTACAACAAAGATCTCACTATGGTGAGCGGCCATTGCCCTGGGACAGCTCGAGGGGCATGATGAGTTCAGTAAGGAGAGTTGCCTTCGTGAGGTTAGGTGTGGTCCTCGTGAGCACAGATCACTAAATGATCATTGAACTTGAGCTTGCCAAGCAGAGTTGGGGCGTTTTGTGGCCACCAGAGGGCGGAGAGAGCCGACTAACATCCACGCTGGTGCCTGATTGGAAATACTCAGCCCGCCATGATCTCACCAGACCGCCTGGGTGAGGCTGACTCACTGATTAGAAAGCCTGCAGCTCCCGGGACAGACCTTGTGGGGGAGCTGGTGACTCAGTCCCGAGCCCCCAGCCTCTGACTCCCTTGAGCCCACATGTTGGGAGGAGCAACACCATCTTCGTGGAATTACGAAGCTCACATGTTGCTTTAACGACCCCCAGACTCCCTGCCGGAGCAGCCCCTTCTTGGTGGCAATAGAGTCATCTCCGGCCTTGTCCTGAGAGCCAGAAGGTGGGGCTGCAAAATCGGCGAGTCACGGCGTGCAGAAATTCAGTGCTGCTTCATGAGCACGGGGTCCCCAGACCGAAGTGAATGGGCAGGTAAAAGTAACCTCACTTCAACATGTCACGGAGCCTGAGCCAGGGTCCAGGGCTGGGGCGAGGGTCTCCCGCAGCGTCCGGAATTGACTGAGTTCACAGATGCAATTTCCACTGGAAGAAGGAGGTGGCTGGTGCACTTGAAATGGTGCCATAGAGTCTCACAGCCACAGTCTAAGGAGTTTCCTCTTATAATTCCTTGTTAAAGACAGAGAAAAATTGTTCAAAGAATTTGCAGTTTGGGCCCTTAGCCGTAATGAGTTACACTCTTCAGCCCACAGCGCAATGAAGACTTTAGTCTCGGTGTTTCTCCCTGGTTCTGCTGGGACCACGAAAGAACAGCCCACCTGCCTGGTAGGAGGTCAGGGGCTGAAGTGGGTTGCGCAGCCCAGTGGCGGAGAAGCGGGGGAGAGTCACACCACTGCGCATGTGTACGCAAAGCCAAGTGCGAGCCCGGACAAGGCTTCGGAGAAGAAAACGGTCTCAGCGAAAACAGCGCGTTTAATGGCAGTGTTCCTCCTCGCTCCGAGAGCGAGAGTGGACTCGGGCACCAGCCTGGAGGGCAGGCTCTGGACGCAGGCAGCAGCCTGGGGTCATTCTCACACCCCCAGAGAGCAGAGCGGCCAGCGGTGGTCCGAAACGGTGCTCACTGAGAGAGGTGACTATTGATGAGTACAAAAATAATGTATTTGATCCCACCAAATATTTTGATACTAGAGTGGATTAAAACTGAATAGAATGAATTGAAATAGAATCACTATGGTACACTAATTGGGATATTAGGAGCACACTACATTATTAATTGTGCTTATGAAAAAAATATGAGTTTGTTCCCCGAGGCTGTGAAACAATTCCTATTGTATTTCACAAAAATAATTCTAAATTCTTGAATTTAAAGTATGACCCTGCATATGTTAATTGGGTTCCAGAACTAAATAGTGACAACTAATCAATAAAAAATAAATGAATATTGATATTGTAAGACTTTTTCAATATGTTATTTATAGCACCCTTAAAACAAGCTAGACATTGCATTTAAGGAATCAATATGGTGATATAAAAACTCTAGAGCTAATACCTTGTATTTTAAATTCTTAGTTTGATGAATAGTTGTTAAATATTTATTCCTTGATGGTTTACACCCTTGATTAGTTTCCAAAACTTATTCCACTTTAAAAAACAAGCAATCTGGAATCATCGATTTCCTTTACATTGGATTATATGGGCATTCTCTAAGGCTAAGCAAGGAAAAAATTAAAAAAATAATCTAAAAATAGAAGGAAGCTCAATGTTCAGTTTATTGCATCGTAAATGTAAGGTAGTGGGGGCTAAAAGAACCAGGGAGAGAAAGGCCAGCAGTCACTGTTTTAAATGTTCAATAATTGACATTTCACATCACTGCCTCTTTGGTTTAATTGCACATTTGTAAATATATTACCTTCTCCTTGCCCAGCTTTCACCTTTTCCCCATTGTCTCCCACATTAAAATATGCTGCGTAAGTGCAATACGCCCGAGTCATTCTATTGCCAGGAATAAGTGGGAGCTTGCCGCAGTCGCACAGAAGGAAGACGGTGACCTCGGATGGGCGGGGCTTCGGGACATTCTGCGGAGGCTCGGCCGACGTGCTGAGTGGAGAACTGAGGTGAGGCCTCACGTGTATCTTCTCCTTTGTCAGATGTCCTTCGCCTCCAGCTCCTGAGGTGCCACAGAAACGTCCCGGGGTTTTTAGCAAATAAACTGGAGTCTCAGTTTGGAAGGGGATCCGACTGATTTGGGAAAGCAGAGAAAACTATCCAAGTTAACCTACTGTGTGAAACCTCGGATGGCACTGCCTTTTTAACGTAAAATTATTGAAACATGATAGTGTAGGGGAACGCCCAAAGCACACCCCAGAAAGGTACAGGTAGGCCTTCCGTGGGTGTGGGCGAAGTATGTTAGTTAATTCAGACCCTGCATCTTCAGGCGTGTGGCTGTCCAAGGTCCTGAAACCCACGAGCTACTCTGGAATGTCCGTTCTTCTGGCTTCTCGGGCTCCTTCCCTGATGCGGATTGATTTAGCAATTTTCCCCTTTATTTTTCCTTCCCTTTTCTTCTTGTAGTTATACAGAGGGAGTTTAGTAAGAATCACTGATCGTGATAAAAGAGACGCGTGATGTAAGAAGGCACGGCGGCCCCCTGGGGCTGAGGGGAGGATCCCAGGAGGGACGAACTTGGCAGGAGTGCAGGCCTCTCTGGCGAAGGTGTGCATGGTGTCGGTCATCGGGGGTCAGGAGTCTGCTGGCCGAGCCAGGACAGAGATGCTCCAGGGTCACTGGGCAAAGGACAGACCACCCTCTGGAGGGCAGGGTGTGGAGCGGGGGACCAGGGGGTGCGGGGACCAGTGGGAGCCTGGTGCCCAGGGAGATGGAAGGCCACGGAGCACGCAGGCTCTGCAGGGGCTGGGAGCAGGGCTGGAGCTGCAGCAGTGGCTGTGGGGCCTCCTGGGTGGCTCTGGGCAGGCGTGCGGGTGCTCCTCACAGTGGCAGCTGCCGGGGGACCGTCACCAGGCCCAGGCTGCAGGGTCGCACATCCGAGCACACGGCTGGGGCAACCTCTACTGGGTGTCTTCACACCCACACCGCTGACCCCTGCCCTGCCGGACAGCACAGCGAGCCTCCTTATCCCGCGAGGCCTCCCCAGGGTCCTCTATTGCTCTGGTCATGCTCACTCTGAAGGGGAAGGCAGTGCCCATGGGCACTGCTGTTTACCACAGGGCAGTACAGGCAGTGGCTTGGAGCCGAGAGGCCATGATTCGCCACAAATGAACCAGCGATTAAGCATCAGAGGCGGAATCTGACTCCAAGGTCATCTTCTGGGGACGTAGAGTATCTTAATTCCAGTCTCTGCACATGCTGTGCTCTCCGTGGAGTGACCCAAGATTGTCACCAGCTCCTCTTTAGTCTGTGAATGACCAGGGAAGTACCCAAGTATTGATTCTGGATTAGTGACAATGCCTTTGCAAATATGGAGCTTGAGAACAGTCAGGGTAGACTGCATCCCTTTGAAAAGTTAGAGCCAGCTCAGCTCTTTTTGAAACTGCATGTGTGTCTATGAATGACCCTGTTCTGGGTCGGTCAAGCCAGGCCTCCCAGCTGTTGAAGAAGCGCCCGTGGCCCCACGAGTGACAGGGGAGCACAGTGGGAGCTGGAGCAGATCGGTCTCGCTTCACGAGACCTGGTGGCAGCAAACTCTCCTAGAAGAAGCGTTTTCTCCGACCTCACCCTCTGACGCAAACCAGCCGGCTCAGAAAGAACCTCAGGTACACAGAGGTTTTGTTAAATGTCTGGACCTGGTTCCTGTGGGTTCTGCAGTCAGCCCAGGGGCGACTCTGGGAAACTGGCCTCAGGACCCCCACTGAGCGCAGGACTCGGGACTGGTAGGGGACTCCTGCCTCAGGACAGGTGAGACAGCGGCGGCCCACAGCCTGTTTCCTCGGGGACAGTCAGCAAGCTCAGAACGTCCTGCACATTTTAAAGAGTGTGCGTGTGTGTCCACACCCACACATACGAATGTTTCACAGGGGCCACAAGGACCCCACAAAGGCTGAAATATTCGCCTTCAGGCTCTGGATAGAAAACATTTGATGTCTGCAGACTTAGAAGACACTTTGAGTTGCCAGATGCCATATTCGTACTGAGTCTTCAGCTCTCACCTTCAGAATTGGCCTCGGCTCTGCCACTTTGAAGACCAAAGGTGGGCATCTGTGGGCTGCATCCTATGGACACACGGTGGCGGCCAGTCGCATTTGCACCCAGGTGCCCACAGGGAGCCTGGTCTCTGGGAGACTTTAGTGGAATTGAGCTGCTGACACCCTGAATGGACCAGGTCACCACCGTCACAACTGACCTGTCGCTGTGTCTGACTTGTGATGCACCTGCCACCACAGACCGGGCATCCCTGCCCTGACCAGTCTGTCTAGGAGGGGAACCTGTGCCCTCGGCTCCCTTGGCATATTCCTTGCTACTTTTCCCGAGTAGTTACTGCCTTCCTCTGTGCCTTATCATGTGCCTGTTTGCCACTCTTTGTGCATTGTTTATAGCTCCCCCGTGAGAAGATCACCTTCAAGACCGCCAGAACCAGTTTTTGACTATTGATATAAGCCAGACACCTAGAAAAGTGGTTGGCCATGGTTAAATAAACATTTAAATACAAAAATACATTAAAAGTAACATTAAATATTGCATACCCAGTTCGCAGGACAGTGATGTGTTGATTTGCTGGGCACTGTCCTCATTCATCTACAATAAGATAGAAATAGAAGACTACAGATTGATAGAGAAAGCATGACGCGTGAGAGAGAAGGGCTGTTCTGAGCAGAGACGGGGGCATTGGGACGAGGGCGGGTCAGCATTCTGGGGTGTGTTCCTGTTTGGTTCTTTGATGTGGGGAGTGGGGGACAGAGTCAGCTAAACCCTCCAAGGCAACTCTCCAGTTGGCAGCTTTGCTCTGGACTTGTGACCAGAGAGAAAGTAGTAAAAACGTGTGCCTTACTCAGTGGTGATTTGTTGAAGTTTCAATGAAACTGCACGTGTGTGGATGGGAAAGTGTTTTTGATAAGAGTTCTGTGCCTTCATACAAGAGAACTTAAGTAACTGGCTCTCCAAAAGTCCCAAATATCCTATAATAATTTAACGCATAGAATACCAACAAATGATCTCTTGTCTTTCATTTATCTTGTTGTATACCTCACATTTAAGTAGATAAAGTTTAATGAAGTATAAAACATTAGATTAAAGTGGTGCAGGTTTTGGAAGAAGGTCAACCGTTCTAATCTAGGTCTCTTACCGGAAATGACTGGCTGTGAGCGACTGGCCACGCCCACACCGCAGGCTGGACCGCTGGGCCCCGGAGCCACAGCGAGGCCCCTGTAACCGACAGGCTGACCGGTGCCTGGCCGGTTCCAAAGAAACGTAGGCGATGTCATTGAAAAACGATTCCTGGGTTGTCGCTCCTGCAGAAAATTTCTGAAAACCAATTCCAAGGTTAACTAGTGCCACTGAATAAACTAACGCATGATGAAAAACTTGGAAGCATTGCATGATGACCTAGTGAGATTATTTTGTACGTCCTTAAAGCTTAAGTGGTCCATACATACATGATTAAAAGAAAGAACTCCATTAAGGTGAATATGGGTAGTAAGGTCATTACTGGAGTTGAAAAGAATTAAACTACATGATTAAAATGTTCATTAATACACTAAGTAGTATGATGTTGAAGAGATTAAGGAACATTTATGAAAGGTGCATTTCATTTTAATGAAATTCCATATGATGAAATCTAGTAACTTTAGGCAATGCTCTAAAAATAGTTAAAGTAGACATCAGGATGACATAGCTCCGAGTTTTTGTTCTGCAGAGAATAATGTACCTCCCAGTCCTCTACTGGAGTGAAGTTGAGAGGAAATACGGTAACACGGCCAGACCAGTGACGGGGACTAAGGATGTGAACTGAGATGCGGACTCCCAGACCCAGCTCCATGACCTCGTCCCAAGCCTGCTGGTCTTCCCTGGCTGAACGTCATCCACCCACAAAATGACACACAAGGAACACAGCAGGTGCATATCTCAAGCACTTTCAAGTTTTAAACGTGCTATCGTTTAAAACTTGCTATCGTTTACTGCAGAAGTAAACATGCTTGGTTTTTCAGTAGCAACAGGAATTGCCTTTTTATATGACATTACTGGCATGGATCAATGAACCATCACTGATATTCAGAAAGAACAGTGACTTATTAAAAAGTGGGTGGCATTGTGAAATTAGTTTACAAGCATAAGCTGGATGTGTCAGGTTCTCCAGAGAAGCAGAGTCAATAGGATGAGGACATAAATAAATATTTAATTTAAGGACCTGGCTCGCACAATTATGGAGGTTGGGCAAGACCAACATCTCGAATTCCAGTGTGAAGGTCATGAGGCCAGAGACTTGGGAAGAGCCAGTGCTTCTGGTCCTGCGAAGGTCATCTGGGGGTTGTCTGGAGGTCATCTGCAGGTCATATGGGGGCAGAAGGCCCTCCTGCTCAGGGAGGACAGCCTTTTGCTCTGCTCACGACTTGAGCCACCAGATGAGGGCCACCCACATTTTGGAGGGCGGTCTGCTTCCCTCACAGTCCACAGACTTAATTGAAATAACAGCCTCAGCCAAAAGCATCCTCCCAGCAACATTCGCCACAGCCCAGCCAAGTTGCATAATATTAGCCATCACATAAATTAAATATGAGTATTAATTATGTATCCAGCATACTCGCCATCTTAATTACAAAGCTGTCTTGAAATTGATTAAATGCCAAGTAGTGACCAAGTAAACAGGAGGCTCATAAAGTTCCCACAATCCTTTGCCCTCATCAGTTTCAAGGTCGTAGACAAGCCCTCCCACACACAGAACATCTCCGCTTTCGCTGTGTTTTCACTGGAAAAAAGTCATTTGTGATGAGAAATACCGTTTGTTATTTTGTTTGTTAAGTACAGGGAAATGAGACAGTGCAGCGGGTTGTCTCTGGCAGACGACTGCAGCAGACAGATGGTTCAGCTCCATGGAACGGCAGGCTGGCGACTGGGTTGGGTGCCGCGGCCGACGCGTCTGCGAGAGTCCCTTCTGCTGCGGGGCCAGAGCACGTCCGAGCCCCGCCTGCCATCTGGGACGGCATCTGCCCAGCACACGCCAATACCTGTGCTTCTGCCAGGAAGGTGCTTGCCATCCTGTGTCTTCCCCAAGGCCGCATCCCACGAATGGAAAGTGGGGTGTTTACTGTGACCTCCCAGGGTTACTCTCCACACAGATTCATTTTGCATAAAATGTAAAATCTTTTTCTGTCCTTATTTTGCTTTGCTAGCATATGTTCCTAACAATTAACTTGGAAAAAAACAGTAATTTCTCTTCCAAACAGCTTCTAAATGCAGAACCAGTGCACCCGCGTGGTAATTCATCTAAATATTATGCTGTGGGCATAGAAGACATTAAGCAAACGATGAAATTTCATACTTTAAATGTTTAAAAAGATGCACACATCTCATGCTTATTCCAGAGAGAAGTGCAGTGCTTAATGAATTCTTTTCTCTGGTGAATGCTGATCAGCACAGGTTTTGCAACTCGGTGGATTAGATTCACTGGAGTCACACCAGGAGAATTTTTGTGTTCTCATGCCACAGTGTGCCCCTCTAGGTCGAACGCTGTCACCTGAACGCTCATTTTGCTCTCACTCTTCCATGTTCCTCTTCCTTGAGCAGTAATTACCGAGCCGTCACATCCGCACATAACGTGCGAAATAGATGGAGGGACCGGATAAGCAGTGGCTGCGGAGTTATTTCCTCACTTTTCTCTCTGTTCCTCATGCACTTAGGGTTATTTTTCTTTGTCTGGTGTGGTCTTCAGTGGTGTTTCAAGATGACAAAGCTGGCTGCTTGCAGCCGATGTGTGTGAGTGAAGGACACTGTGCGTTCACCTTCACATCTGTGTGCCCCGAGGAGGGTGTTTCCTGCCTGAAATCTCTCAGAGAATTTCAAATCGCCTCTAATGTGAGTGTTATTGAAAATTCGATGAAGCCTGGGAAATTACCCGACAAATGTTCCAATTTGTGTTGTGTAGACTGTCTCCCTGGTCCCCGAACTCTGCCTGCCCGCGCTAGTGCACGGTTCTGTGGGTACACAGTAGTGTGATTTCGGGGACATCAGAGGGAACCCCCACGCCAGCTGGATGGTCTGATTAACTTTCCACCAAGGCACAGTCGAGAGCTTTCCAACTGTGTCATTATTATGCCATCAGATAATTCCCCCTAAACGAACTCATTTCCATGAAACTCGTGGGATAGATAAATTGCAATCTCCTCACCTCTGTAAATATGTCCAGATACTGATTCTGAAAATACAGGAATCTAATTTTACTGGCACCTACTATTCTGAAGGCTTCAGGAAGAGTAACCCTTATCATGTGGGGACGTTTTTCTTGGGTCAGGAGAAACTAGAGGTCACTCAGGAGTTGCGCTAGCAGCTGCCAGATAGAGGCGCCCTCTCTGGCAATGGCCATTCAGACAAGTTCATAGCCTGAGCCACAGTGGGATCACTGTGATTCGATGGAAGGGTTGGTGGAGTTGGGCTCCTCAGTACAGATGCAGAGAGGAAGAAAAAATCCATGGTGAGAGGGCAAATATTCTCTATTACTCACATGTAGTCAGATCACATTGTCGGCCATTCAAGCAGAAATGCATTGTAATATGTCATCTGTCGTTTCTTTTAATGTTCCTATGTCACCACAGTAAGGATGCAAATATGAGAAAGGAAGTAGGACTTCTTACTAATTTAAGTCTTCTTATTTATTTCCATAGACCGCTATTTCCCATAGGTATGCTGCTCCAATCCCAAGGCCCTTGTTTTATTTTGTCTTGATGTTTATCACATGAAAGCAAGGAAGGACATTACAAGTCAGGGCGTGTGTCCCAAGGGACCTGTGCTGAGTATGAGCTTCTGGGGCAAATGCGCACGTGACGGGCAGGTTTCTGTCATGGTGCCAAACCTGCACGGACTCAGACCTCGGGTTTCCCCTGAAGTCCTTTCCTCCACGTCGTTCCCAGCCTCTGTTCTGGTGTTATATTCCACACCAGACGCAGCCAGAAAATTCAATCATCGGTGACGTTTCTGGTGTATACTATGCAATTAATTACAAAATTCTATACATCTTAGCCCCTACGTTTTTCAAATTTCTCTTTTATTGCCAAGCAAGAAATGATCACACCTCGAACTCCTATGATCAGTTGCCCGAATGCGTATAAAGCCTGGAGGGGAAACTGTGGGCTCCTGGAAAACTCAACGGAAATATCTTTCATGACATTAACTAACGACTATGACAATGAAGGGAAATGGGTCCACTTTCCCTTTTAAGTTTTGATGGATTTTCACATGGGTCCATGAAAAACCACGTGTTAACCCTGAAAATTCACTGTTCCCATTTACTATGGTCCAGTTGCTTCATACACGTCAATTTAATTCACACAAAACCTTATAGAATTTGTAGGATTGCCCCAGTATTTAGACAAAGACTCTGAAACACAAACTAATCTGTGTGTTTAAAACGATGATTCTCTGTAACTGATGCTGTTTGCATGCCCAGCAGCCACGTTCCCTCCAGCGGCGGCCTCCGCCCCACCGGCCGCGCAGGCCCTCCCGGGCCGGCCGGGCACCGCCTTCCCCACGGATGCAGCTGCAGCCTCTCGCGGCGATGGGGCCCGGCGGTTCGCCGGGAGCGTGTGTGTGCGTGTGTGCGCGCGTGTGTGCGGTGTGCCAGTGGACCGGTGGAACAGAACAGACACACGTGAACGTCTCTGAATAGTTCAGGCACATTCTCTCACGGCCTAAACTGTGAATACGAGATTAATAGCCCCAGGCACAGGTGAAGTGAATAGAATGCCATGAGGAAATGATTATGGAATAATCGTTTTAATTCGTACTTTTTTCTGAAACAAGGGAAAGAGCTCCCCCGAACGTGCCACAGCCTTTGGGCCGTGGCGTGGACACGGGAAATCCCACGCTGCCAGCAGCACCGCGGCCTGGACTGTGGTTCGTGTTCACTGGTGCGGGTCCCTGCGGAAGGTGGGCCACCCGTCCCTTGTCACGTGGCTGCGCTTCAAGGGGGGGGGGCTGGCCTGGCCACGTGACCGGGGTTGGCCAATGGCATGGAAGCAGAGGGGACCCCCCCCCCAGCGGAGGGCACACCCAGAACAGCTCTGGCCGCGGGGCCCGTCCGTCCTGTGCGCCCCTCCCCGCTCCGCCCGCGTCCGACCAGCGAGAAGCAGACGCGGGTCCGAGACCCACGCGTGTGCGGGGGCCCTGCCGCTCGTTCCCAGCACAGGGTGGGGGGCGACGCCCTCCTTCGAGTGCAGTCCCGGCCGTTTTCAGGTTCCACTATTCAGCCTTCCCGAGGGCAGACTGCAAACGCACTGAATTCTTTCTTCATGGTTCTATTTGATCTTTTCATTGAATATTTTGTTGTTCTGTTACAGTTGCCTCCATCCCCCCTTCATTCTCCTCCGCCCAGCCCACCGCATCTCCCGCAGCCTGTCCCCACCTGTTGTCCACGGCCGTGGGTCATTCCCACCCGTGCCGGACCAGTCCCTCCCCGCCGTCCCCGCCCCTCCCCTCCGGTCCCTGTCGGTCTGTCCCCCAGTGTCCATGCCTCGGGCTCGGTGTCCTTCGTTTGCTTGTTTGTGTTGTTCACTGGGACCCTCTGCCCTAAATTCTTTATATATCGCCATAAAGTGACCACGAGCGCTCTCACGGGCCCCCTTCTGCAGTCCGCTCAGGGCAGGACGCCGCTGCAGCTGTTAGCAGAGAAAATGCGCCGGACTGTTGGTGCGGGAGGCGCGCCCGCAGGCCTTGCAGATCCAGCGAGACCATGAAGGCCAGTAACGGAGACACGTGCGGTCGAGCGCCGCCCCTCTCTCTGCCCCCCCCCCCCCCGCTCCTGACCTGGTGTAGCCCCCCCCCATCCGCTCTCCCTTCAAGGCCTATACACGAACTTCTTTTTTAAAATAAATTTCCGGGGGTAACATTGATTAATAAAATTATAGATTTCAGGCGTACAATTCTATGATCCATCATTGACATACTGCATTCTTTTCTTTTCAACAATAAAATTTAAAAAAGATAAGTTCCAATTCATTTTTAAAATAGTGCCCTGAGAAACCCTGAGAAAACCTTTGTTTGGCTACATTTCAGCTGCCTGTTATCAATGTTTTATTTTATTTTATATTGGAGACATATTTGTGGTGTAAAGCTGCTAATAAAATTTGTGTAGCACATACATTTTCTTGTTCCATTAATACGTAACTCCTATAATTAAAATGATCAGTAAACAAAGTTAAAGAATACTTATCAGACTGCATGTTAGGGTTACTAGAAGAGCTTAAAATTAATTCAGTAACTATCAATTCCCTTTACATGTTCTAATGGTATATGTAATACATTGTATATGTACTTAATACATGTATTCATATAGTACATAACTGTAAATATACACATATAATTTAAGGAAAACTTTGTGGTTATTTTGCTTAGTCCTTCTCACGTTCTGGCAACATCAGAGCCACCCAGAAACACGGTGGAGCTCAGATCTGGGGGCCTCGCCCCACTCCTCTGTCCCCGCGGGGCGGGGGTGGGGCTCCAGAACTGGTGTGTCTTGCATGGCTCAGTCGGTACTAAAACAAACAGTGCGAGAAACCCCAAGGGCTCTCAAACTCAAAACTGTTTTGTAAAAGTATATTTTACATAGAAGAGAAGAGCCCTAAAAAGGCTACCAGCTTGAGTTACAATTTTTTCTAAACTGCAAGCTAAGTCTCCTAATAGCGTGACAGCGACCGTTGTAGGAGTGATGGAAGGAAACGCCGTGTATTATTCGGACGGTCATTATGGAATGGGCCGCACTGACAAGCTCACGGAAGGTTCGTGCATCCAAGTTTCCCTTTGAGTATTGCACAGACATCGGCGGCCTCAGACCCTGCTGCACCACGGGACGGCCCTGACCACAAGATGATCAGCCACTCACGTTGGAACAGCATAAACGCTGCCTGCACGACCTGCGCCCAGAGGTCGGCAGGGGACTCGCAGGCAGAGCGCGGGAGCTGCATGATGCTGCTTTCAGGAGACGACACTGAAGCCACGAGAGCAGAGCCGAGACCCTGTGTGTCGCCAGAAATTCCTTCCTTCCCCTCTCCCACGGCTCCCCTATACAACCAGGCAGGCCACCTGAGATGCTGAGGTGGACTTTGGGACGAGAATCCTGCATCCTCCAGGCACGCGGATAAAACCACTTTCCTTCGCATCAGCACCTGCCTCTCCAGTACTGACAGCCAGACCTGTGTTCAGTGACAATAGCAAATATTGTTTTTTAATCCTCCATGCAATTCGAACACCTCTGCCACCCCAAGTGATCTACGGATTCAATGTAATCCCTGTCAAAATGCTGTGGCATCTTTCACAGAAATCATGAAAACAATCCTAAAATTCATATGGAGCCACTAGAAACCCAGAGAATAGCCAGAACCATCTGGAGAAAGAGCAGCAAAGCTGGAGGCATTGCACTTCCTGGTTTCAAACTATGTTATAAAGCTATAGTAATCAAAACAGCATGGTGCCTGAGCAAGACAAAAAAAACCCACATTGGTCAATGGAACGGAACAGAGAGCCAGAAATACGTCCACCCTTCCATAGCAATTTAATCTATGACAACAAAGGCAAATATGTACAACAGGGAAATTAGTCTCTTCAATAAATGACACTGGGAGAACTGGACCGGTATCTTACACCATACACAAAAACTAAGTCAAAATCAATTAAAGACCTGAACGAAAGACATGAAACCATAAGCCTCCTAGAAGAAAACATGGAATGCATTTCTTTACACTGGTCTTGGCAATAACTTTTTGGATTTGACGCCAAGAACAAAGGCAACAAAACCAAAAATAAACCAAAAAACACCTGTGGAAGTTTGGGCACGTGTCCCCATCCTGCTGAGTCCGAGGCCCGCGGTGTGTTGGCCAGGTCGGGTTTCTCTTCTTCGTCCCCTCGGAGGTTGCCAGGGAAACTGCTGATTGCTTCTCCTCTAACCGCTCTGCACCACCCCACTGATTCCCACTGCAGTGTGTGCACATGCGTGTGTCCACCTGTACATGTGCCCACACACATATTATATGTATATGATTTGTTATCAATGACTGTCGCCCCCAAGACCCTGATTTAAAACATCCAACTACTGGCGACCTCCTGCCGCCTGCCGGGGTCACTTTCTAAGGCTCTTCCTCCGGGTGTTCTCCTGTCAGTCCCTCTGGCTCAGCAGAGTAATTGACACTGCCACCCCTTCCTCTTTGCCACACCTGACACCTCCTTTCCTCCTTGTCTTTTTATGTAGAATAAAGGCAGGGGTGTATCATTCTCTTGCCCCTTTCCACATTTCTTATACCTGGTTCTAAAATATCTAACTCCGATAGAAACCATATGGTTTCGTACTTAGTTACTGCACCCAAGAAAGAACGGGATTGCAGGAAAAATGAATCAGCTTTGCGCGCTCTTTTCATTGTGGGTGAATAGAGATGCATCGCAAATGCTGTGTTATTGCTGCGAGGCAGCCGACTGTTTTATCCCTCATCAGCGAGCCCTCGGAAATCTCCAGGGTAGCCATTGCCTCTCATGAAGTCTCTACCATTCCCTTCTCTCTTGTATCAAGCTGATATCCTGCTATTTGTTTTACAGAAAGGGACTAACAAAAGGAAACAAACTCATTTCCTTTCAAAAGCACACTTGCGTTCCTCTCACACTCCACCTGCTCTCCTGGTACAGGAGTTCACTCAGGCGATGCTCTCCTCTCTACGCACAGAGGCCCGGGGTCTCCGCGGTCACCAGTGGGAGGGGCGCGCCCTCCCAGGCGTCTCTGCTGATGCTGCTGTGCCTGCACAAGGAGAGCACAAATCCGGGTTTAGTTCAGAGCTCCCCTCAGACACGTGTTCATTAGAAGTCAAGAGACAGTAGCGTTATGAGCAGGAGCCAGACAGACACCGTCCAGACTAAGAGAACAAGTCGTCATCCAAGAGAGAGCAGATCGGAGCTGTGCTCCTTTGCCGTCCTGTTCGGACGGGACAGAGCAGGGCCCTCCTGGAATCCCTGCCCCGTGACTCACCCGAACTGAGTCCCAAAGAAACATCAGGCAGGTGTGCACGGAGGGACACCCCGAGAAATACTGGAGGGACACCCCACAGAAATACCAGCGGCATCAACATGTGACATTGAGAAAGACTGAAGGACTATTGGATAAAGGGAGATCGAAGAAAAATCCCCCAATGCAATGTAAAATCCTGGATTGAATCCAGGAATGAATTTTTTTTTTTTTGCAAAAAGTGACATCAGTTGAACACTAGGCGAAACTTGAATAAAATGTTTCTGCTAGATACCAGTATTATATCAATACTAATTTCTTAATTGTATAATTGCATTGTGATTAAGAGAATTTTACTTATCCCATGTCTTACCCACAACTAAGAAAAAATTAAAGAGTTAGTAATAAATAGACTTAGAATACTTTAAGATCAGAACAGAAAATTCACAGTTCTTAACGTGTTTGCTACATTTACCAACCTGATTCTGTACAAGAAGGATTCTGACAGGAACTCGCCAGAAATTTCGTGCAGTTAATCGGGCAGTTAAAACCATTTATTGAACCTTTCAAACCTGTGGTTTTAAATACGCATATTTTGCATGGAAAATTGCTTGAAATGTCGCCGAGTTCCTGAATAACTGTTACGTTTGTGCGCATCTCCCGAGAAAGGTCTCATTCCTCTTCACATGGATTATTTACAGCTAAGTGGGCTAGAAAGAAACAGAGTCCGTAAAATGCTATTGTGTAGGCAAACCAATCTGTCCTGCTCATTTTAATTGGGTGTAAGGACATTGGTTTGTGGATTTTAGTAACCTAGCTGTATAAATGTTTCTCACAGACAAAAACAAAGGGTGTAGAAGTAATCTGTCAACTAATTGCTCTAATAAACTTTTCTTACTGAATGTTTCATTTTCACAGAGCATTGCTTCTCCTATTTCCAACAGGTCTATCACTGCAGATGTAAACCTGCATTTTTTAAATCACTAAGATGTCACTTTTATTCTGCGGAGCACACCAGTCCCTCTGCCTCACAGGGTCGTAATTAAATGCCGGTGGCCACCAGGGGGCGGCAGCACGTTTGTCGTGGCCTTAGACTGTGGATCAGTTGTTTCCTTTCACGCACACGTCCATCAGGGCGTTTCTCTGCGGTGCCAAGAAGCAGGCCCGTGTTCCGTGTCGCTGGAAGGCCTCTCTCCGTGGATTTCCACGTGTTAGCTTCTGTCCTGCACTGAATTTCAAGGACGCTTGTATAGCGAACAAGCTGGAAATGCACAGAGCTCGGGCCCAGCTTGGGGAGAGGGCAGCTTTTTCCTGACCAGGACGCTGAAGGGGAGGTCTCCCTGGGGGGGAAGTTGGGACAGGTTTGCGGGGACCACCCTGTGAGAGCGGAGGTGGCCTACGCACAGAATCGCAGCCCCAGCCCGGGTCCACTCAGTGTGGAGCGGCCGGCTGGTCCTCCCCACGTCACCCGGTGGGGCTCGCTTGCAAAGGGACTGAGTGACCAGGGGAGCGTGCTGCTTGCTGTGCCGTGGGTCCGGGTCACTGGGCCTCTGACAAAAAGGTCTCGAGTCTCCTACCCGCGTCCAGGAGCCCGGGCTGGGCCACCTGGTGAGCGTCCACGCGGCGGAAACCTCAGGCCCAGTGCAGTCCTGGGCTTGCGTGACACCCATTCTCTGACATGCAAGAGCAAATTTTCCCGAGTGAAATTAAGTAACACTTTCATTCCCTTCACATCCGTCAATATTCCCTCCTTCCAGCTGCATACCCCAAACACATGCCCTGCCTCCCCCAGGAGATCTGTGCACACACAGACATCAACTGACTTTGTTTGTTCGGCACTGGACAGAACTGTGTGTGTGCTATTCTATGACAGAACACGTGCTCGTGGCCGGGACACTTGTGGAACACTTATATTCCTTTGGAGTCTTTTAATATAAAATGTCTAGGTCACGCAGCTTAAAGTTGCTTGTTATGCCGTGCGTGTTTGGGTTCTAACGTTCTTGTGAGTCTTCTCATTGAAGATGCCCCTTAACGGTCCCCTTGGCCATGCCGATGCCCCCGCGGGGACGGGCTCTCAGTCGCCGAGTCACTGAGTGTCCTCCAGAACGCACTCGCCCAGAAGGATCTCGGTGGGGAAACCGAGGTCAGGCAGCCTTCCCTGTTAAACTTGCCTGCACGCAGTTGTCATGGGAGACCCCCGGAGTCACAGCAAGGGACAGACATGCTTTGCATGTGATATTTTTAAACAGCTTTCTCTTTCGGGCAAAATAAACCATAGAAGAAGAGAAGGCAAAAGACCCCTGCCTGGGCCTTAACCGTCCTGGGGCTCCAGACGATGAACCGGGAGGCGTCCTGAGGCGGTTTGGAGGCGCGAGGCCGGTGTACTTTGCTGGTAGATTCCACGGGGTTTACGGACCAGACGTTGGGTGTGAGGCAGAGTTGGAGGTCGTGTCACGTTTGGGTTGAGAAACTCACTCCTACAGGAGCAAGTGAGTCTAGAACTCGCTGGGAGGAGCCACTGAGTGAAGAGAGTAGTGGGCTGATTTCTGACGCGCTCCGTCGATGGGGGGGCGCCCAAACGAAGTGGCTAAGGAGACAGGTCGTATAAGAACACAGGCGCAGGGCAGAGACAAGGCAGGAAACACGCATTTCGAACGGACGTGGACGTCAGCGTCCCCAGGTGAGCCTGTTGGTCAGGAGGTGAGTCTGGGCCCCCGGACCTCGGTGTCCGAGTGAGCTCAGCCCTGGCCCCTCTTGTGGGTGGGGCCACAGCAACATGTGTTTACGATGCACCAAGGGGTCAGTTCAACCACTGTAAGCGTAAAAAATTATAAAATAAATGTCTGTGCAAAAATCGCTGCAGTTTTGTGAAAACCGTAAGAAGAAACACACAGTGTATGACCCGTGAACCTGCCTCTGTTTCTGTTGCTCTCCTCCTCTTCGTCAGCTCCGGCTGGGCTGAGCTCGTGTGTGCACATGTGCACAAGTGTGTGGTCCCCCCAAGCCCCGCCTGCACACGGCACGCTCCGCACAGACCTGCCGCTCCCTTTCCGTTGCTGTCAGACCCACGTCTTCACGTGGGGACTCACGTTGAGATCGCCCTGGGAGGCCGGTCCATATTGTCCATCTCGCCTCCTCAACCTGGCCTGAGACCAGCGTCCCATCAACTTTCCTAAAACACAGGCCTAATGAAACCGCTCGTCCGCACAGAACGGCCACACGGAACCTCGGTGCTTCCCCGTGTGCCCTCCATGGCCACGCGCCCTCCCCTCCCCCACCCCGCTGGGCCTCCCTCCCACACGCCAGCAGCGCGTTTGGGACTCGTCCCACCGCCCGTCCGACCTCCAGATGGGCGCCTGCCTCCCCGATGCTGAGTCTTGGGTTAATAGGATTGGTAATGGCTGTTTTCTGAGAGCTTTCTATGTGCCAGGCATCATCTAAGAATTTCCCATGAAGAATATGAAGCCACATTAAGGAAACGTTCAGAACATCAGTGTCCTGGCGCTAATCAGGGCAGCACCTGGGCTCCCCGCACCCTCCCGTCCTGCGCCTAGCGCCTAGCACCTCTTCTGCAGCGTTTTATTCCTGCGTGTTAGCTGACCCTGGTCCAGGGTCGGTGACGGCAAGGAGAGGCCCTCTGCCACGGCCAAGCCCCAGGTTCCTGAGTGGGGACTGACTTGATTAAACCAACGTGCCTGTGCAAAGGAATCGCTCACAGGTGAGATAAAGCCTCAAGTGTAGGTGTTTACACCAAGGCTAATAATTGGAACTGATTATGCTAATTAACACTGCTTCGTAATGCACAAGATTATTTCTGTGAGTGCCACATGATTATCTTGATTTTATATTTACCGTGAGTAACTCTTCAGAATCTGAATTTCCCGGAAGCATTCCTCTATAATACAAGAGACACGAAGTCACCTTCTGCTCGATCACAGTTGTGAAAATAGGGGGATGCCAACGCGCATGCGCGAGAGTGGGCTGGACTATTATTACGACAACGAGCAAACTGATTAAAGCCTAATGAGTTACTAAATCACAACATTAGACGTTCAACTAACAGGATCCCTTTGCTGAGACTCGAGTGGGCGGAACAGAGGGGCGGACGTTGTCCAGGTGGAGCGGGGCTGCTCGGTGCAAGAGGAGGAGTGTTCGATGAGGGCTGAGGGCGGCCGGTGCCAAGGCCACGTGGGTGGGCCGTGGCCACCGCCAGAAATCCAGGAGGAGGCGGGGGCTGACCGTGGAACTTCGAAGAATGACAAAGCGTTTACCTACAAGGGAGGGGCTGATAACACTGAGTCCCGCCATGTTCGATGTCCCCAGGCAAAGCCTCGCTACTTGTTTTTGAAACACTATCCCTTCGACAATATGGGACAAAGAACAGAATATGCTCATGAAATGTATTCCGCCTGATTCCGCCATCCTCCCAGGAGAGTCCACAGCACAGGGTTCAGCCCAACCTGGCAGAGAGAAATGGGGGGGTCGCCGTGGCAGGGGCTCCCTGGATGGTGACTCGTGGACACACCAGCGTGGAGAGCAGTCCCCCTCCCGCAGGGTGTGACGTCCGCACCCCCGATCCCAACACAGGTAAATATTTCACCCCGAGCAGGTGCGGAGCATGAGCGCTGACCGCAGGATAAAAGGACAATACGAACCAAGTAGTAATTAGATCGAGTCTCTTGTTCAATAAAACTTTGCATTCCTGAAAAATGTCTCTTCACATTTTAAGTGGGTGCGCACATAAGTACTACTGATCATACATATCCAGTTATGTACCAAAGATAGATTTGAGAGTCCACGCAAACTTTGGTGACACAAGATGGGCCGTGTATCTTATACCCTTTCATAATACGTTCTCTTCAACGAGTCATCACGTAAACTTTAAAATATGTGAGCAAACTCTAGAACGTGTTTCTAGTTTTTCATAACTTGCTCTCAGCAGACGCTGAGAGTTCTCACTGTTTTTCTTAGCTCTCTGTTCGTGGTCTTGCTAATGTTACCTCCTTAATCTTTGTGCCCACCTTACAGTCAGAGTTGAATTAGTCAGGGCTCATTTCTTTGGCTTTTGGGTGTTTAAGTAAGACCCTCCTGCTCATATCTGACATCTGGTTTCAGTCCTGTGTCCACCCTCCCTCCACTGCCATCGATCCTTCCAGCTCCAGGAGCACCCCCCACCCCCAACCACCATGCATTATCTGGTCACACTGGACCCTTCCACCCCCCACACCTTGCTCCCACCCCAGAAAGGACATCGATGATCGCCACGGCTCCCCAGTGGGAATGCTGACGTTGCAGGTGGAAGATGCGCAACAAGCTGAGGCAGCGCAGAGAACCAGCGTCACCAGGTGTGACCGGGGAGTGCCCTCCAAGGTAGACACCGCCCTGCCGGGGTGGCCTTCGCAGACCCGGAGCAGAGCCAAAACGATTTGTAGGATGTGACAGGGAGGAGCCTGGTCCGGACACCGGAGGCCCATGAGAGGATATTAGAAAAGATAAATCCAGGACACTAATTTTGGAATTTCTCTGCTATCAGGTAGACTGTGTTAAATAAAGTCTCCTCTGCCATTTCTACGTAATACTCTGATGTACAAATGGCTCAGTGAGCGTTCTGTGTGACGATGTGACCCCGGGGTCTCCAGTCTGAGGTCTCCGGCTGGAGGGGGCTTCAAGTGGGGAGAACAAGCTGCCCTTCTGGTCCCGTCCTCCTTCCTGTAAAACCCAAAGCAAGTGTCTCGGAGACACTTCCCTGGCCTGCCCGACGCTTGGCTTTGGCTCAGACCTCCTCGCTGAAGGCGTCAGGCTGCACTGTAGACGCAACATCAGTTGGAGCCCCCTGCAGTCCCACTGTGCAGCCGGAACGTGGCACACAGGGAGCAACACACAGACGCACAGGCCGTCACCGAGCACCGCCGTTCATGGCGCCTTCAAAGCAGTTCTTAGTCCACGAAGGGCCCGCCTCGTCCGCTGCCAGCTGTCAGTCACTGCAGCTTTCCAGGTTCTGAATAACGGTACCGAGAAATACAGCCTCTGAGCAGTTAATAAAAAGGCAAATTGTCTGGACACTGGTGTCATTGGAGATGACAATGAATGCCCACAGGGGAGATCACAGGGTCTCTGAGGGCGGAGGCGCACCGGCGGTGGGGACGCGTGGGGGGGGGGGGGGTGGGGGGGGCGCGGGAGTCTCTCGGGAAGACGTAGGGGCCGTGGGGCTCCGGGGCCCCTGCGCGGACTGTGTGCTGAGTCATGATCAGATCCTGAGTGTTTTCCCCGCAAAACCAGAGGGTCGCCATGGGAGGTGATGGATGTGTTAATTAGCTGAATCATGTTAGTCGTTTCAGATGCAGACGTCAAAACACTGACGCCCACTGTATATATACACTTGTTACTGGTCCACTATACCACAGCGAAGCTGCAAAAACTTAAAGTGTATGAAATACGTTCCATGTGATGGATAGCGGAGAACCACACAGTTGGAGAATTCAGTGAAACCCAGGCCAGATCAGTCCCCATCAGCCATCTGTACCTATTCGGCTGGATACAGGCTAGAACAAGAGGCTTTGCCAAGTCTCAAACTGGTAGCCGGGCAGCTTGAGGCACAGTCCCTGGCAGTGGGACGTTGAGAGCAGAACAAAGGACAGACAGTCCCCTGTGGTGGCCCCGGGGGGCGTGACTGCAGCCTGAAGAAGGTGAACAGCACCTACACTTTTAATCTTCCCTCGCTCTTCCTCCCCTTGCTGAAGACATAAACAATTTTTCGATAACCTTCAAGGTTGAAGAATATAACTCATCCGTTGTCACAGAAATACTGCCATGTCTTCTGTTAAATTAATGGTGTTGGCTTTTAGAATAATAGCATTCGGCCTTACTCCAGAAGCTATCCAGTTGTTTATAAACAAACTGGCAGTTCTGAATTATTTTGCTTTAATGTACCTATTTGTCAAAACTCTCCTCTGTAATAGGTCAGAGTCCCTCGACTCAAGGCCAGAGGCTGATTAGTGTCCACAGAAAAATGACAAATGTCAGGAGTGGGACTGAGGGTGAGTCCCCTGAGCCCAGTGTGAGAAGGGCCTTTGCTAGCAAGCACAGGCGGGATACTGGAAAACACAGCTTCCCGGGACTTGCGGCATGTCTGAAATGACAATATTTACTTCTCCCTAAGGGTCGCAGTACTTAAAAAACAAAGTAAAGGCTACCCAGTCCAAATAACGTTTTTGTAAAGTGATGCTGGTCACTGATTATATTGAGGAGCGCACAATGATTTGATTTGCGATTCACCCGAGAAGAATAGAAAGTGAGCATGTACTGAAGTCTCTTAAAACACATTTCCAGAGAGAACTCAGACCGTCCCCTGGCAGCGGCTGGACGGAGCAGGAGTGACACGCAGAATCCAGGATCTGGATTTCTGTTGGCTCACAGACAGCACAGTGAACGTAACGTCAGCACTTGGGAACTGCATGTTGGTGTAAATAATAACACACCAAAGGGGCACCACAGTGACTGAATGCGTGATGTAGTGGGCACCGCAAACCCACGTCCCTGTGTCTGCACACGAGCTCGAGCAGCGGTGATGCAGGGCAGAGCCAGTGAAGGCCCGTGGCTGTGGCCGGGAAGGCCAGCGGCTGGGCCCCTGCAGCCCGGAGCATGACCTGCCCAGAGGCATCGAAACTTCCGGCCTCTTCCTGAAGGGTAGAAAGAGAAAAGGAGGCGAAGCAAACTAAAAATGACTGAGTTTTCCTAGACTTTCCAGGGAACCAGGCGGCCGGCAAACCGCCACCTGCAACCAGCGGCCACGGAGCACGACCCAGGCAGAGGGACACACGCAGACTGATGAAGGGACAGAGCAGAGAGTCTGCAAAAAGACCCCCGCGGGCGCCCGGCCAGCGGGCCCTGATGAAGCAGCAAGGGCCACTCCTGGGAGAGGAGGTGTCTCCAACCAGTGCGGTGAGAGCAAGTGGCCACGCGTGTTTGAAAACATCCAGGCACGGGCGCACCTCTTTCACAGAAGAAATGGAGAGCGAGTCTACATGTGAAATTGGGAACAGTGACATCTCTAGACGACAGAGGAGAAGACCTGGGCCAGCTGGTGATGAGTTTTCACAGGAGACGAAGAGGGAGGGTCCCTGAGGGTGGGAACAGGTGCACCGTCCACTGTTGCTGCGCGTGGTGGAGGGGACGCGGAGCCCAGGCCCAGCTCCAGAGGGGACGTTCGCGAAAGGCTCACCCGATGAGGACTGGGAACCGCAACACGCAAAGGTTCTTAAAGCTCAACAGTCAAAAACAGTCCAATAAAAAAATGGGCAAACAAATGATCAGAGGTTTAACCAAAGAAGAGATACAGATTCTTTTTAAAACAAAAAGTTATTAAAAGATGCTTGGTGTAATATGCCTTTAGGAAACTGAGAATTAAAACAATAATGTGCCCTGGCTGGTGTGGTTCAGTGGATTGAATGCTGACCTGTGAACCAAAGGGTCGCTGGTTCAATTCCCAGTCAGGGCACAGGCCTGGGTTGCGGGCCAGGTGCCCAGTAGGGGGCGTGCGAGAGGCAACCACACATTGATGTTTCTCTCCCTCTTTCTCCCTCCCTTCCCCTCTCTCTAAAAATAAAGAAATAAAGTCTTTGAAACAACTTCACCAACACTGGCATTGCACGCGGTGAGACCCTCACCCCTGGGAGATCTGGGGGCGCGGCGGAGCGGTGGGGACTCTCCTTCATCCTGCGGGAACTCGAAACAGCGCAGCCGCGTGGACAGGAGTTCGGTGTTTCGGACGAAGGGCGCTCTCCGGCCGCGCCGTCCAGCTGTCCCACTCTCAGGGGTCACGGACTCAGCTGAGAACGTGCCACACAAACACCTGCGCAGGGACGTTTGTAGCAGATTCCTACCTCCCTGCCCAGACAGACGGGAAGCAGGCAAACGTCCCCCAGTAGGTGAACGGCTAACACACAGCTGGAGGCTTCCATAGAGAAACGTTCCTCAGCGGCAGGAAATGAGATGCCCGCCGCACCCGGGCAGGAGGAGTGTTAAATGACCTGCTGCAGGACGGAGTCCGGTCTGAAATGGCTGCGTACTGCGTGACTCCAGACACCGGCCAAAGCCACAGCCACCGGAAACGGATCTGGGGCCTCGGGGCGCGGGGGAGGGGAGAGGAGCTGGGGGAGGCCCAGGGGAGGGATGTGGGAGCTGCTGAAACTGGAGGGTGACCCGCATCCTGCGCCCGCCGAAACCCACAGAACTGTGCAACGCAAAGTGGGAACCTCAATGCAAACTTGCAAATTTAGTTAAAGTTTTATCAGCATTGGTTCAGTAATAGCAGTGGATGCGTCAGGCTAATCCAGGTTAGCAACAGGGAGAACTTGGTGTGTGTGTGTGTGGGGGGGGCGGTGAGAGTCTCTGCCGCATCTGCTCCAGGACCCTCCAAACCCAACCTGCTCTAAAATTAAAGCCTGTGCCTGAAAACGCATGCTTAGGCCTCCCATTTTTATTTCCATCTGGTTAATAATTCATTTTCTTTGCGGGCAGAAAGAACCTGCAGGTCATGGTCGGATCACTGTATGACGTTTCATCCATCAGGCAGAGCAAAGCTGAGCAAAGTTTTAAAGTTAGGTCCACACGTAGCACTGCCCCCCCCCCCCCAACATCAGGACCCAAGTTCCTGTTCCCAGCACAGAGTCCCTGTGAAGGATCCTGGGGTCGGCGCTCCGCTAGGTGACTGTGCATGTACACCTTCTCCTCCTCGTTCTAAACTCTCTGAAAAATGTGTTTTGTCCACTGGGAGAATTTAAGCGGCTTTACTTCCCTCGACCAGAAGCACTAGAGGAGTGGACGAGACGTGTGGCCGCAGGTGGCAGGCGGCCTGCGGGACACCAGTCACCTGTCTTCTGCGTGTTCTTGAAGCATTTGGACTTTTCCTGGTTCCTGATAAAGAACCAATGCTGGATAGTCATAAATACCCATTAATCAATTCCGAGAGATGTGAACATACAGATCTGTTTGCAACATTGCAGTGCGGATAGCCCGCACTCTCAGATCTATGTTTGTTCAGTTTACCGGATTCTTAATCGACACGCCAGACTCCCGACACAGTGAGCCGCCTTTTTGGGGACGTGGCCGTGCTGGGCCAGGACGGCTTTGACTGTCAGCCTGATGGACCCGAGTCAGCCCCTCGCGCTCAGACCCCCGGGTTCCTCACGTCTGCAGTTCTCTGATTTCAGGACGGGAGACACAGCTGGAGGCCACCGTGACGGCCTTTGGGGACGGCCTTTTCTTCCTGGTGCTGGCTGTGATGTCATTGCCGATGGACAGACGACACCCTAGTGGCTCCGTGACACCAGCAACAGTGACCCAAGGGTCAGCTAGTTGGATGCCCGGCCCGAGAAAAGACGCCCTTAGGCTTAAGGGGTTTGGCGGGAACATCCTGCCACGGCGGAGGAGACGTTCCCCGAGCACAAAGCGCTGGGGAAGCCAGAGCCGAGCGAGCGCCAGGGTCCGCGGGCCTTCCCGCTCGGCCAGCCTCCGGGGAGGCCGGGCCAGGCCCCGAGTCCTCCTGGACGCGCACGCCAGAGCACAGGGCGCGTGACCGCTGGCAGCACTGCAGGGAGGGGGCAGGAGGGGGCAGTAGAGAGGCACGTTTTCACTCTATTTCTAAAAAGCGAGAGCAGCTTTAGGTTTACAAGAGCATTGAGGGCAGGCGCGCAGGCGTCCCTGAGACCCCACCACAGCCCCCCACTGTCGGCACACCCCCAGAAGCTGCCTTTGTCACATGATGAGCCTGCTCTGACACGTCGTCATCCCCCATAGTTCACCTCAGGCTTCACTCTCGCTGCTGTGCGTTTGGGCACATGCACAACCACACGTGTGCCACACGGCAGTGGTGCGCAGGGCGCTCCCACGGCCCTGAAAACCCTCTGTGCTCCGCCTCCCTCCCCAGCCCCTGCCCACCACCCCTGGCGGCCTCCGAGCCCGTCATTGTCTCCATAGTTTTGCTTTTTCCAGAATGACATATATTGGGGAAACAATGTGTTTGAAAGCCAGTCGGGGATGCAATTTATATACAAGGACTCACAGAAATCTTCAGAACTGCAAACCCCAAGTAGGGCCGCTGGGAGCTGGAACTTGGTTCAACCAGAGACGACGAGGAACGTCAAGGACAGGGCTCCCGCTGAGCCCGCCCCCCACCTCCCTGTGGCCGCGTCTTCCTTCCTACAGGTGCGTCCTGAACCGAAGCTGAGCACGGAGGGAACGCGAGGCACCAGAGAGAGTGGAGCGGGGGGGGGGGGGGGGGCACCCATGTGTACACGTTTGCACAAATGCACGGACGCATCATCATCATCGAGTATGAGTTTTGTAATGGGGTTCTACTACTAAGCATGAAATTCTGTTTGGGAGAAGGATTATGGGTGGAATTGTGGTCCCTGAAAACCCCTTGGTGACCACCCTGGAAGATGGTGCCCCCACAGAAGTAATCGAGCTCCAGTGAGACGAGACCATTGGGGGGGCGGGCCTCCTCCGAGGTGGCCGGGGTCCCTACCAAAGAAGTGTCAAAAACAGACACACACGGGAGAAGGCCTCTGAGCTCCAGAGGGCCAGCGGGGGGAGGGGCCTGGGACATTCCTCCTCTCAGCCCCTACCAGGGGCGTCCACCCCACGGCCTGCAGGCTGCATTCGGCCCAACACAAAATTGTAAATTTACTTACAACCTTTTCTTTTTTGCCCATCAGTTTTTGTTTACTTAATGTGTGGCACGAGACAACTCTTCTGCTTCCAGTGTGGCCCAGAGAGGCCAAAAGGTTGGGCACCCCGGTGGCTCAGGGAACCAAGTCCAGGAAGCCTCTGTCTCTGACCTTGGACTTCCAGGCTCCATCATGGTTGTTGTGGTGCTTGTACGGCTGCCCCGGCCAGCTGACCCGGAGATGACCTTCCCGGGACCGAAACTCAGCCAGTGCTCCCCTTCACCGAGAAGACTGCGAAAGCTCGTCTGCTGATAACGACGTGTGACGAGATTGTTTTAGTTCATCTGGGAAATGCCTCCCGCAGACCAGGCGCCGCCGGTACTGCCAGCGCTCAGTGAGCACACGATCTTAACTGCACGGACCCAGGCTTGGGAGGCACTTACTGAACTCCCTCGGGTTTCCCGTCGACGCGCGCCTCCTCACGTCCTCGTGTTCCCGATCGATTGCCTCCAGTTGCAGGCCAGGTGGAGGCTCTCCAAGGAACGCATAAGTGGGCTTTGAAACAGGGTCATCTCCTGTGCATTTGCACCAAGCTCTGAGAAAGCTGCTAGACATGTAGTCTGAACTCAGAAAAAAGCATCTGGTAAGTTGGGGGTTTGGGGGCGCCGGTGATCTCATGACTTCACTGCAGTGCGAAGCCCGGTGAGTACACAGAGCAGGGGGGCGTCACGGGCGGCTCAGACAACGTGAGTTTTCACCTGCCTGACGTGACAGCGGCCGGGGTTTGCGCATCAGCACTTTGCGGCTTGTGATTTTAGACGGACTACACTTCAGAGCCATTATCGACTCGGCAGCAAAGGCCACCTTCTCAGAGCTGTTCCGTGTTCGACAGCAGTGGCTGAGGGCAGATCTTGTCCCTCTAAACTCCCATGTTGGCCCGAAGCCCAGAGTGTCCCAACAAAAAGGACACACCTGCTCTGAGCTCCGAGGGAAGGCAGCCAGGTGGGGGCAGTAGAGCGGGGGCAGCCCCCGCGGGGCCGGGGCCGCGGTGCCGACCCACGCACAGAGGGACATGGCCGAGGGGTGCAGTGCCAGCCTCTGAGTGTGTGGTCATGTGTCACACGGGATCAGAAGTCAGCCCGAGTCCTTCCGCAGAAAGGGTTTGCATCCCAGAGGCAACGACTGCCAATCAGCCCAGCCGATTCTTCTGCACCGTCCTGTAAATAACTGGGAATGACATATGTTTTAGCCATTTTGTGAGTTTCCTGAAGCATTTTCTACCACCTCACATCATTAGGTCATCTTGCGTTAAATGTATATTATTTTGCCCTTTATAGTAGCAAATAAGACCCATGTTGGTCTCCAGATAAATCACAAAGTTCCTGTGTTACTAGATTTTGGGAGGAATCCAGCAGTTGCTGGCTGACTAAGCATTTTTTTGTGGAGGAGAAGGTACCACTGACATCAGCTGTTCTGTTTGCGAGCCTTGTGTGAGTTACTGAAATAACTATGTACTATATAGAAATATGAGAAAAACAGAGCATTATATAAATACATAAGTATGAATTCATATATGATATATCAATTTATATATAATTATATATTTGACTATCAAATGCATTCGCTGTTAAATGAAAAGTAAGCAGGTTCTAATGCAAAACACTGTACAAAAGAGAATGATTTAATTCATAGCAACATCAATTCTTTTTATTCTTCAAACAAAGTGCTAGAGTTTGCCTTGGAACTCATTAGACTGACAGTATATCCCGTGAAATATAATTTAACCTTTCAGTAAAAGATCCTTTGCAGGATTTAGCATTTTAATGAGACAGCTAAAATGAATTAATTGCAAGTGAAAGAAATACCTATACTTCAGTGTAAAATACTATAATTAGATAATTATGCCAAATAGTATATATAAATTAAAATTATGTCACTTCAATTACTACCTAAAGATATTATCTTAGTATATGACATGAGTACAATAAAAATTAAGGGGTTATTAGATCTCTGTGACGATACTAACAGCACATTAAAAATCACAGCCAATCTCATTAGTGCTTTAAGTATAATACTCAGGAATAGAATCAGGTATTAAAATAGAAGTCTTTTTAGAACAATGAGTAGTTAATATGACTCTTAGTAGTGAATTGTTTTAAAATAACTTCCTTTTACACAGAGTCGTGCGTGTTTTCCCGTGTCTGGATGGGACTCTGTCAGCAGGGCAGTCCGATGTCATTGGTCTGGTGATGTCTTTTAAACACTTGGTCATAACAGATAACAAACCATTTTATTTAATGCACATGAAGTGATTCAGTTTCAAGAGCTCTTGCAAAGCACAGACGTTACCCAACATAAAACAGGAGCTCCCTTGGTTATACGTTGACCTATAAATCATTTTGTCTAAAAATGAACTGAGGAAGTGAGAGTGTGAAGGTAACAACATTTTCCCCTCATTAAAAATATCAGGGAACTACACGAAGAAAATGCCTTAAATGACGTGCACATTTTCTCTTTGGGGGAGATTTTATGTTACTGAAACTGTGAAAATTACGATAACATGTACAAGTGTACAGATGTGTAAAATGTGCTAAAGTATCTAGATTTTTATGTTTAAAATTAATAACCTAGAAAATCTTCTTTAAATTTGGGAGGAAAACTAAGGAAATTTGTGGTCTTCCTGAGAGTGGGTCATTCAGCGCCCAGGATCTGGCACAGCGCTCGCTCTTTAAAACGAGGGCGGTCTCGTGTTCTGGGCGCATACACAGGAGGCCGACTGAAAGCCAATCAGTGTCTTTGCACTGGACTTGAGTGACCGCGTGTGTTAAATGCTAGCCCCACCCGCACACGGCAGGGACACACAGAGCCCCACCACGCGTGGTGCCCGTGTTTAGAAAAACGCAACCAGCTGTGCTCGGAATCTTCAATATCATGTCGATTTTTAACTAAAACATTTTATGATTATGTATGAGATACACGACCAACAAGAACATTATGTCCTGGCATTTAGCTTTAAAAAGGTATTAAACTAAAGAAAACACTCCCTAATTTCTCATGGCTCATTTAAAAACAGACATCGGTTTTTTAATACTGAACAGTAAACACAACAGGTAACTACTACGTTCTGTCAGATTTTGTTTTTATTCATTTACCTCTGCAGGGAGAAATTTGAAAGTATTCGGAGTCTGTGGCATATAAAACATTTTATTACGGGGATGGTTTCTGGTATTTGTAAACTAACACACAGCACAGCATAAACCAGACATTTTTCATTTGCTTCGCCCTCAATAATAGTTGCTTTTCTCGTTTAACATACAATATTTTGTTTCATGCATCCATTTGGTATATATATAGTAAATTTGATTATTATAGTTCTCATTCCTTATGGGCTAGTTGATAACTCTTGTTGCTTTTGTAGTTGGACTCTTATAATTTTTGCACATAAAGCTCAGAATTAATGGAGCTTTTTTTTTATCTGCAGGGACATCAACTAATTAAGAGCTTCCCAGAATGACACGACCATCCAAAGTCGAAGTCCTTATCATGGCGGCCATTTAATAATGTTTAACGGTAAGAATATAGCTGCCCGCTGCCCTGAAGTTCAGCGGTTTTACTTTATTACCCTGCCTTTTTAGGTTGCTTATGGGTCCTTCAATATTCTAAACCATGGCATGATGCTTAGTTTTAATTTAGTAGTTAAACAGTTAAAAATTTAATTTCAGTAACTATTACAGAGGAGAAATGCTGAAAATACAACAAGTGTTTTATTACGTATTTATGACTTCAAGAAGTACAATTTGATTTAAACTGTCGCTGGGTTTATAAGGTCGCTGCCTGCTTGATGTGGTGGGGGAGGTAGTTAGAGCCTGTAAGACTCCCGTAAAATCACACAATTTGAGGACGGTAAGGACTAAAAGGCCAAGTTCGTCCGCCCTTGAATGTGTAAAGCTCATCACAATGTTTGCTCTGGGGGCTGCCCTTGAATGACATTGACATAAGCAATTAATTTCACAAAGGCAGCTGTGCAATTTTTAATCCACTGGATTAGAAAACGTCTCCTTCTATTACCGGGAAATGTCGTGCTGGAGCTGCTAGCCGTCCAAGGGACTCGACGGGAAAGCCTGCCCCCTTGCCCCCCCGCCCCCGGGCCCCCCGGCCCCCCCACCCCAAATGAAGGCCCTTCTGCACACGGTGGAGTTTCTTCTGAATCTTTTCTCCTCAAGGCAAAACAGACTCTTGGAGCTCCTTTTACAGCCGGGCAACAAGTACCAAGTCCCGTCATGTGTCTCACTGCTCTTACAGAATAATATATTGATTCAACATATATTTACGGAGGATCCACCGCTATGTCCCAGACTCCAGGGAAATAAGTGTCGGAGCCAGAAAAACTCCCTGCCTGCGGGGAGCAGGAGGCTTTTATTTTGGTGGGAGGCTGACACGGCCCCAGGTAGTGCGGACGGATGGAGCTGTGGACCCGCGAGCTCATGGGATTTGTCTTTTCCTGATGTCTGAACCTGCGTTTCCCTGAAAACCACGTGGACAAGAACCAGGAGCAAAGAGCCCCACAACCCCCCACCCCCAAGCCTGCCCTGCCCGCCGCCACCCGCTCTCTCATTTCCATTCCGAAGCTGCTTCACTGTGAATCCTCCCCGTCTCCAGCCGACCCTGCCTGGACCGAGGAGGTGTGGTCTACCGTCATGATGCCTCTCTGTGCTGCCGTCATGAGGACAGAAGATGAAAACGGGCTCACAGCCATTACAGGGTCCCAGAAATTTAGAGAGCATTTCATTTCAGGATGAGAGGGAGGGACAGCCTGAACATTTGCTTACTCGGTGGCAACTCGTTTGAAAAAACTATTCTTCTCGATTACTGAAAATTTAAATAAAAGGCAAAACGATAACCCCAAACTATATACCACGAAGAGATAGACAAGGCAAAGATATACTAAACAGCACCAGCACAGGGGGTCGGGAAAAGTCTACCTGACTTTACAATCGGAGTTTGTCAGGCAGTGACAGGACTTCCCAGATCAGCTGTACGTATCTTAAAAATACAGTTTCTTCAGAGTGAACGTCTGAGTTCCAGCCATTAAAAATTATTATAACACACTCTTTCCTTACCTCATGCCCATTAGTGTATAGAAGGCAGAGTGATTTACAAAAATAAACTAATACGGATTTCTTGTAAAATCACTATCAGAAGCTTATTTTATAGTGAATCTGATTCCGGTAATGTCATGAATAACACTTTGCATGAAAAATAATTATTTTGTGTCACCGGAGAGGTTTGCTTAATGAAACCGTTAAGCATAACACAAAGGGGCTGCTGGGATCGAATTTCATCCCACGCTGCACACCTGGCTCAATAAGTCATCAACAAGATTAATGACTTTAATAAAGTATAACTTTCCACCACATTTTGCCCAGTGGATCATAGATTAATATTGAATTTGGGGATTTTATGACCTATACCACTTAATTTACCTAAGTTACTCATCTTTCTCATATAGAACATATCAGACTGAGGTTTCTAGAAAAACTGTTTAGAGACCTTTCAACAAATAAAATACGACAGAGAAGCACAGTGCCCTACGCACTGGTCGGTACATGCAAATCTCCGAAACCAGGGCACACCATTCATAATAGAACACATTATGTTAACGTAAAATGCCAGGAAATGCGGTTTAATTAATTCATGCCACGGACGGTAATTTGGTCCCTAACATTCTTTTTAAATGCCACCTGAGTTGGAATAACTCAGTTGGTGCCTCTGAGATGAACACACCTGCTCGTCCGGAAGTCACCTACCAGGACGGAGGGGCAATGTGAACGTCCCCCCCACACACTGCTGTGGTTTCGGACGGGTGATCACGCCCCGGTCTGTTCCCGGGAGCCACGTTTCACCTCTGCGTTAAGGAGGTGATGTGTTGGCAGCACTAACGATCCTATAGCACTATAGAGCACTATAGGCATAAAACACAGCCCTGTCACCAGATTCTGTATTTCTCCCTCAGTAGCACACCACACAACAGCAAAGATACAAAAGGAGCTGGCCACACCTGCAGGGAGAGGGAAGTCAAGACTCACTGTCCCCAGACGACACAGTCCCTGCTGCGGAGACGGCTCTGAGTCCCACGTGTGGTCCCACTGGGGCCGGGCCACGGGCCTCCCACCGCACGGCGTCTCCCCTTCAGTTGCGACCGAGCTTCCCCGCGTTTCCAACGTTCTCTTCACCCCCTTTCTTCTCTGCTGGCCTCCTTTCCTGCGGGCAGGTTTGAGTTGCTGACCTGCACCGGTTTCCTTCTCTCCGAGGAGCTGCAGCGGCATTTGGTGCAAGGCAGGGTTACCGCTGACCAGTCCCTTGGCTCTGTTTTGTCTGAGAAAGTCTTTATTTCTCCTTCGCTTTTGAAATATAATTTTGCTGGGTGCAGAATTCAAAGTTGGTGTTGATGTTTGTTTTTCATTTTATGTGATGTTGTTCCACCAGGTTTACCTGTTTCACTCAATTACCTTTTGCTTGCGTGGTTTGTGACAAGAAGCCAGACAAAAGTTATATTCTCTATACTCTGAGTTCCGGGCCCACCCCGGCTTCTTCCAAGGTTTTCTGTTTGTGTCTTTTTGAAGTTTGAATATGCTATCTCCAGACAGAGTTTTTCTTATTTATCCTATTTGGTGCTCTATGGATTTCTTGAATTTGTAGCTTATTATTTTTGCCACTGATTTTAGAAGATTCTCATTCATCATTATTTGAAATATTTCTCCTGTTCCTTTCTCTCTTATTTTTCCCATTACGTATATGCTTCATTTCTGTAATCGTACCAGCGTTCTTAGATATTCTGTTCTATCTTTTTTTCATTATGTTTTCTCCCTGCTTGTCACGGGGAGTTTCTATTGACGTACATTCTGTCCATTCCTCTCTGCAGCCTCGTCCAGCCCGCAGGTCCACCCACCAGAAGCTTCCATCACAGAGTTCCTGGTGTCGGCTCTTCCTGCTGAGTCTCCCTGAGAGTTTCTGCCCCTCCCTGTGTGAATATATATGTGTGTGTGTATTTTTCTCAGTTCTTGAAAATTGCTCATTTTCCACAATACCTCTTTCTCCCTACATTGACCATAGTTACTACCAATTCCTGCTCTGAAAATGCTAAAACCTCTGCCACAGCCAGGCCTCGTTCTGACGCTTGCTTTGTCTACTCAGACTGCGGTTTTCTTGCCTTTTCTCAGAACTTCTTGTTGTTGGGGGTGAAAACTGGCCACGAGGATCCTCGTCAGGGACTGAGGCCCACGCGGTTCTGCGCAGCTGCACGCTCATCTAGCTGGCGGTCACTCTGCGTCTGCTGTTTGTCACAGCGGAGGGTGTCCGAGGCTTCTCCCCCTGCTCTGTAGTGTTTGGGTTTCCCTAGAAACTCCTTCTTAAACAGAGCCTGCCCCTGTAGCTCCTTTAGTGAAGTCCACGGTCACTACACAGGAGCCCTATGTGGCGGTAAACAGTGCACATAATTGTATCTTAAAGGTGAAGAGCTGATGATTTTTAAATATACCTACACATGCTGGGGTGCATGCCAAGCTATTTTAGTGAGGGAGGTAAATGATTACCAACCTCTGAGAATTATGATCCAGAAATCCACCAAAATGAAGTGATGATCTGTGAAGAAGCTCATCTCCAGATCCTCAAAGGGAGAGAAGGAAAAGTTGGGCCGTTGAGTTCTGGAGCTTGCCTGTGGGTCATTCCGATCTGGGGAGCCGTTAAGAAGAACTGAGACCCGCTGGGCCCGGGAGCTGCGTGGTTCTCAGTGCAGGCACCGCACGGACGTGGTAAAAGAAATCAGAGAGGATGCACCGTTGGTGTGACTGACATCTAGGGAGATGTCACCTGGAGCGGTACGAGGGGGAAGACTGAGAGTATCGGTGGGTTGAGTGGCCGCTGGTGAGGACGGCACAGACACCTCAGGGGAGCCCCTGCATCCTGGGAATTTCATGCTCATGAGCCTCTGTTCACCCACATAAAGTATTTATAAGACTTGCTCCCATAAAATCCACATACTGTTATGAAGATAAATGAAGAAAGTTAGCAGCATGCAGTATACTGTAAACGTGCTGTTAAGCATGAGCTATGGTCACCATTACCATGAAAATGTGACTGAAGCGAACAGGCTGTCTCTCTGAGCTCCGGACCGCTGGGTCTCTCAGGAGGCCACTCGTCCCAAGGGGTCCGGGAGCAGGGAGGGCCCAGCCTTGCACATGCTTTGGAACTGAAGTTCCTAACCCGGGGCCCGTAACAGTGGGATCGATCCCTGAGATCACTATTCGTCTAAGATCCAGACAAAGAGTCCATTGGGATGAAAGTTAAGTTAAAATGATCATACATTTACAAATAAGATGACGCTCAGTGTGTCCTGTCCCACGGGCAACGCTGTGCTCATCAGTCAGCGTCACACTGCACTGGAGGCCCGTGCGGCACGAAGGTCACCCTCCCAGGACAAGGGAAAATACAGCTAAACATTCACAACCCGCAGCAATATTTGTGCCCCCAAATATGGATGCAGAAGCCATGTTTAGAGCTGCGTTCAGTTCGGAGTTACCTGCAATGAACGCATCTGAGATGGAGGTGAGCAGCAGAACATATGTTCCAGCAAATGCAAAAGACTAAACCAAGTTCACTGTCAAGTGTGAATTTTGATGTTTGACCCAAGAATAAACAGCTAGATTTGCCTGGTACATATTTCAGTTAGTACAAAAGATAGAGTTAATCTGACCATAGCACAGAGATAATTGTTCAGGAAGGTATGTGTGTGTGTTTCAATGTAGTGGATATTTTAAGTGAAGTTGGAATGCTTTCAAAATTAATTCTCAAAGGAAATGGCTTGATTGTTATGCCTTACCGATCACAAGACCACACTCGTGTTCGGTGTTGGTCTCTGGCCTTTCCTATTGTAACTTGTGTGCCTGACGCCATGTGCAAACAGCGGTAATCTGCGTTCTCCTGACCTGTACCCACAGGCTTCCGGACGTGGTGTGAGGCACACACACAAACAACAGCCACAGGTCCTGCCTACGAAGTTTCCGCCTCAGGCTCCGAGCGCACACGTACAAGTACATTGGCATTTTTGATCCACACCATCTCTGTTATTGTCACAACTGCTATCAATTATAGTCTTCAGATTATCACATCATGTTGCAAATAATGTGGTACAAGGACCACGGTGGCCCAGTTGGTTTTGTGACAACGCAGACCTTTGTCATGTTGGAAGACAGCCCTGTTCTAATTGTGTTCCATGAATCAGCTTGGCAGCATATCACGCCACTCGAAACCAAATGACTTTCCTTTGCCTCTTTAATTATATTACCTGTCAAATCCTTTGTCAAGGGCTCGTTCATTCTAAAAGCCATTAGAAATACCTGAATTCTCAACAATAAGGCCTACAGGCAAAAGATAATTTATTGTTAAATTTCATTATCTCAAAGAACAGTGTATTGTCTCAAAGTAGTGAGAATATTAGTTCTCTAATTGGGAGTTGGGCTTTGAAGCATGCTATATTTCTTTCTAAATGATGGCAATGTTCTTAAGCTACCCTTCTGATATTAATTGAAGTAAAAGATCACTTAATAAAATGGCAAAGTAATGCACATGGTCATATTTCATCGGTTTTATTATTTCAAACTTTCTTTTTGATAATTTACTAATGCGCATTTCTACTCTAAAATCTAAAGCTACTGATATAATTCCACCCCCAGGGGGCTTGGGGGTGGCCTTCACTCAGCACCGTGCCTGGGACCCTGGGCTGAGAGGGATGTTCTGCAGGCCGGGCTGGCAGGCAGGGCGGGCGGGAGCCTGTCCTCACCAGGTGGGTGCCGAGCGCAGGCTCACCCGCGATGGGGGCACAGGGCAGGGGCGGTCCCACCACGCCAGGGGGTAGAGATTCCTCAGGTGGACATTCCACCTGTAAAGTGATTGCTACACATGTGCCTGACTCACACTCTGATGGATAACAAGCATTTATCTTACCTATGATTCCATCAACATCTTGATTATGTGATAGTGACTGTCAACATTTCAGCTCTTAAGATAAAATGAATGGTGGGAAGCATTTTCTGCCGGTTATTAATGCATTTTCTGACCATTGACAATATCATGAAAGGCTGGAGTGCTTTTCTCCCTTTGTCTGTCACTGATGGAAACCCAGCGCTTGACCCAGCGATGCTCTGGGACCGAGAGGAAGAAGAGCCCAGCTGAGCGGAGGGACCGCGGGCACAGGCGTGGCACTCGGGGCCAGGAGCCCACCCGCCCGTGACCCCAACACTCTCTTAAACCAGTCACTGTAATCCCTACTTCAATCACAGAACCTGCATAACGGCAAGAAAATAAAACCAGGATAAATATTAAGATGCAGATTAAAGATTAACTTACATTTTTTGTGTTCAGTTAAAAAATTTTAAACATATAGCTATTTATTTTTAAAATATTTTATTTATTTATATTTAGAGAGAAGGAAAGGAGAAAGGGAGGGAGAGAAACATCAGCGTGTGGTTGCCTCTCGTATGCCTGCTACTGGGGACCTGGCCTGCAACCGGGGCATGTGCCCTGACTGGGAATTGAACTGACAACCCTTTGGTTCTCAGGCTGGCACTCAGTACACTGAGCCACACCATCCAGGACTAAATATATAGCTATTTAATGTGATGAGAATTAAAATCATTCCTGATACTACTACTTAAAATGTCTATTAACTATTTTTATTAACTTCTAAAAACAGTTTGAACAATACTATATTTCTGCTTTGGGGGAGTTTAGGGACTAGTTTGCTGTGCTCAGGCGTGAGCTGAGTGCGTCACAGCCAATCTCGGTGGAGCCTGGGGCTCTCCCCACGCCCTTGGCACCGAGTCGGCTGCTCTGGGGGAGGTTCACAGCCACAGGGCCCCGGTCTGCTCCGTGTTTCCACCTGCACAGCTGAGGGTCGAAGATGTCAACATAATGCAACACCAGGGAGGCGGAAACACAGAAGTCACCAGAGTAAAGAGATCTGTCGTTTCCCCAGGAGCAGATAACAGCATTCGAAATACTTTTATTTAAGGCCGGATATAAGCACTTCACTTCACCCACGGTTTCAGTCGACGTGACCTAAGAGTCATCTCGCAGGGCAGGCGTGTGGGGCGGTCACACTGTCGCTCCCACCCGACAGCCGAAAGGACGGGCGAGTTGAAGCTGCGAGGAACACACGCAGGAACGCCTGCGCTCTGAGGTCGGGCCCCAGGGCTCGGAGGTTACACCGTTCTACTCGGAAGGAGTGGCGGCTACGCAGCAGCAAGTCGCTGTCCTGTCGCACTTTCCACTGTCACTCTCTCCCTACGAAGCTCCGAGAGTGGACCTGCGGTTTCCTCTGACTGTACCACCACCACTCCTAGCAAATCAAATAAAAATTACTCTGGGTACAAATTATTCTTTGCTCTGTCTTATTTTTAGATTTCATTATAAAAACAATCTGGGATACAATCGAAAGCAAATTAAATACATAAATTAAGTCCAATTTGCTTCTATTTTAATTCTAAGGAAGCCCTGTCTTGCTTGAACTACAGTGACACCTTGTGGCCCAAAGTGCTTTGTTTGTTTTATACGTAAAATACTCATGTTTTCTGCTTCTCTTTGGCTCTGGGTTTTAAAGTAGGCAGTCTTCATCATCACGGATTCCAAACAGTCACCATGCTTGGCAGAAACAAAATAGTACCCAGCGGAAAATGAAAGTTTGACAGAGAACATGTCCTAGCCCATTGCTGACCTAACTTCTCTCAGGAGCGGTTAGATTTCTTGAACTGACACTTCTCCGAGGAGGACATACAGACGGCCCGTGGACATATGAAAGGATGCTCAGCATCACCGATCATCACAGAGCTGCAGATGACAGCCACAATGAGCTACCACGTCACACCCGTCAGATGGCCGTCTTCAACAAAACAAGTGCTGGCGAGGTTGTGGAGGAAAGGGAACCCTGTGCACTGTTGGTGGGAATGCAGACTGGGGCAGCCGCCGTGGACGACAGTACGGAGTTTTCTCAAAAAACCTAAAAATGAACCTGCCTTTTGACCCAGGGATCCCACTTCTCGGAATACATCCCAAGAACGCCGAAACACCGGTCCGAAGGAATGCAGACCCCGTGTTCACGGCAGCGTGGCTCACGATGGCCACGGCTGGAAACAGCCTGAGCGCCCATCGGAGGAGGAGCGCACAAACCGCCGTGGTGCGTTTACACTCGGGCAGCTCCCTGCGGCCGTGCGAGCGAACGGAGGAGGCCTTACCTTTTGCAGCCGTGTGGATGGAGATTAATATGCAAGGGAAAGAAGCTGGTCCGTGAGTGACAAAGGCCATGCAATCTCATTACATGTGGAATCCAACAGACAAAATAAACGGACGAACACAGTGGAGACAGAGGCGTGGATACGCGGAGCAGACTGTCACCTGTCAGAGTGGAGGGGACGAGGGGAATTGCATGGAAGGGCGGGTCAGCCAGGGAACACGTATGTGTGACTCATAAACACGGACCTCAGTGTGGCGACAGCGGAGGGAGGGCGTGGTGAGGTCTGGGGGCAAAGTGGGGGAAAGGGGAACGTCTGTAGCAGTATAAACAGAAAACATGAAGAAACATATATATTTTTAAATTATTTTATTGTTGTTCAGTTACAGTTGTCGGCATTTTCTCCCCACCCTTGCCCCCTACCCCAGCCAAACCCACCCCCTCCCTTGCTTCCACCCTACACCTTGGTTTTGTCTGTGTGTCCTTCACAGTAGTTCCTGAAAACCCTTCCCCCACTGTCCCCTCCCCTCTCCCTCTGGCTGTTGTTAGACTGTTCTTAATTTCAAATGTCTCTGGTTATATTTTGTTTGCTTTTTTCTTTTGTCAATTATGTTCCAGTTAAAGGTGAGATCATACAGTATTTGTCCCTCACCGCCTGGCTTATTTCACTTAGCAAAATGCTCTCCAGTTCCATCCACCCTGTTGCAAATATATAGTCTTTAAATATTAAAAGAATAAATGGAAAAGGTGATTCAACTTCATTACAACTTCGAGAGTAAGTAGTCTCAATAATTGTATGATTTTTCTGTGTAACTAAAATAGGAAGAACTAATCAATCAATGTTTTTTTAAATGTTTGACATTTATCCCAATATCTACATTTTCACAAAACCTTTACTTTTCTTCTACGATGTGGTCATTCGTTATCTGTGCAACCGAGCAGCTTCAGTCGGTTTCCTTGTGTACATACTGGTAGCAGATTGAAGTTATAATTTCCTCAAGCCTGTCTTGTCTTCAATTATTTCAATATTTGCCAGACGGGTTGAGTATTTCCAGAGTCCCCAGGGCTCCATACTGAATGCACTGAATCACATCGTCGGGTTTTAGCCAGAAGCTCAAATTACTGTGCGTCTTAAGAAAGCATAATTTTGAAGTGAATGCACAACTTAACTGGAATACATGGAGAGCTGCAGTTTCTAAAGCTGGTGCTTTTCAGAAATAAAATAAACATGATATATATATATATATATATATAGTACATGATATTCAAATGTTATATATAATATGAAATACAATATTCAGCTAATTTTATAGTAAAACAATGAACATTAATTATTTAACGCGTATCTCACCCTAATACTACTCTGTTAGCATTGAAATTTTACAAAATCATCGTTTCATTATAACCAGTATAATCAAATCGGTCTCCACAGCATTACCCATGTATCCCGGTGCCGGTAATTCTGCTGTTACTGCTGTTTATTTTGGGACCGTTTTCCCACAAATTCCACCGTGAGTGCGTCTGTTCTGAGAGCTTCTGTTCGGTAGAAATGGAGAGTCAGGTTCGCCCCCACTGGCGGCTCTCGTCGCAAAGACCAGCGCGGAGACCCCATCCCCCGGCTGCATGCCACGTGGAGGGAGTCACGCAGGACAGTGGTGACTCCGGCGTGGTCACGGCTGCCGTCAGGGCCTCTTCGGACCGATAACCGAAGGGGTCACCTGGATGAACCCCAACGACCGCTCTGACGCTGTGGAACGTCACCAGTGTCAACGTGGGTGAATTCCAAACGCCCGGCGGGTGTGACGTTCCGCCCCTGCCTGCTGGGCGCTCTGCCGGCCCTTGGGCGGCCTGGGCGCGGGTGCTGGCCGGGGGCGGGTGACGCTCTGATGAGAACCTAGCGTTCTTTTATTCTCGTCTCTGAAAAAATTGCTCAGTTATGTTTCTCCCTTTCTAAGTGTGTTCCTTCCATCAGAACTTGTTCTTTATATGATATCTAGAAATTCTGAAACCCACAATTGCTCCCGTAATTACTGCAAGATGCTTGAAGGTACATTGCAAACAAATCTTATCCATTCCTCATGAGGATGTGGAGAGACATGGAGAGACCAAGGCTATTTTGAGGCTGATTTCACTTCCACACGGCAAACACCATTCCCAGGGAAAAACTGCCCACAGCCCCTTAGGTTCCCGTGCTTTACGAATATTGCACATTTATTCCACGCTGTGGGTGGACCCACAGGCTCTCGGTCCTCATTAGATGCAGCCCGCCTCCCTCCCCTCCCGGCATCCCTTAAGTACACGTACACAGATTGTGAGGTCGTACATGGGAAATTCAGGTCAGTGTGCCGACTTCCATCCAGGAGATTCTAATAATGATGAATCACAACTCGGCTGTTCAGATGGCCTTTGTGTGACCGTTACACTGGCCTTGGAAAACCTTCCCGAGAAGCCTCGGGCGTGGCCGGACGTGAAGGGGCCTTGCTCACGCCCCACCGAGGTCACAGGTGTGGTGCTGACCGAGAGCCTGGGGGACCTCGGATTCCATCCATAACCTCCAGCTACGCGGATGCCACAGTCCACCTGTTTTTTATCAGCAAATGTTGCACTAGGCCTACATGTTGGATTCCCCATGTGTTTATTAGGACGTTTTCTCACTTCGTGTTACTCATACAGCAGCTTTTATTCAGTTCCTGTAGTGCACACTCAGTTCCCACTGTACATGTATTAAAGCTGTAACTTAAACTGTAGATTGATTTTCCATATTCCTCAAAGTGGGGCTTGGCCAGCAGCTCGCTTGTTAGAGAAAATATACAAACCAAACTCTGTGTCTGTGTGTGTGTGTATCCATGTGTGTGTGCTGGAGGGAGAATTTTAACACACGAGAGATGATAAAACACATTAAAAATGAACGAGCCTAGTTAAATGTAAAGATTACACTTGTGAAGAAAAGTGAAAATATTTATTAGTGAAAACAGTTGCATGTAAACTTAATGCAAATTATATTTTGTGAGATATATCTGGAACTTTTTAAAGACTATTTAGATGTCAATGTTTAACTTAGATTGTTATGTTGGTGCTCATGATTATAAAAGTGAGAAGTCAATATTTTAATAGGAAAGGAAATTATTTTATGGTAAAGGGATGCAGGCTTAAAGCTAATGTATTTTTATATATAGTATATCTCTCCTGTAATAAAAAAACGCACCAATATAACAGGATGTGTAGTACTTTGCATGCAAATAAGAAAGAACTACTGACCTGAGGAAAAACACCTGTTAATTGATTTTACGGTCCAGTGCCCGCAGCGCTGAGTGAGTGGGTAATTCGGGGCGAAGGCCTGGCTCTCTTCTGGTGGCATCTGGGTTTTGCAGGCATATAAGCCGTAAGTGGTTTTCTGTCGAATAACTTAGGGCCTGGCTAATACTGAATTTTAGAGAATCAGGAACTGAGTGGTATCTTATGGTTAAGCTTATGAGTTTAAATGCATGCGTTCAAAACTACGTACTTGAAGGGAAAGGCGGGCTCTGTACCTGTTCAGACTCCGCAGGTGGCAGACATGGCTCCCCTGTCCCCTCTCTGTGTGGCTCGCTGTGACTTAGTGGAAACACCCGGCACCACCTCCCGGGACCCCAGTTAATTCCCCTGCACTGTGACTTAGCTGCAACCTAGGGTCTTCCTACCCATGCTCACGAGACGGCGTGAGTGAAGTAGTTAAAAAGCAGTGGTTACTTCAGTGAGTTAAACCAGGAAAAATACAAGAAGACAAAATCGGTCCTGCAAAACTTGACCGAGATCCAAAACCAGCGACAGCCCCACCACCAAATCTGGGTGTGATGCCGTGAGAACATCACCAGTGTTTCGGCAGAGAAGGCCTGCAAGCGTGTGTGTGGACACACCCGCCCAGAGGCATGTCACACAGAGACACTGCCAAAAGAGAGGAACTCCAAGTGCTAAACTTGAAAACCTGGATAAGTGGATGCATTGCTAGAGAAGAATAAAGCCAAAACATGAATAAAATGAACTGAAAACCTAATAATTATGAACAAAATAAGATAGAAAAGATTATCTTAAAATTTTCCTATTTAGATTATTGTTATTGGAAATGATTTCAGTACTCATAAATACATTATTATCATACCTTCCTTATGTAAAAGAACATTCAAAATGTATTGAACATGGTAGCAAAATGTTTATCACAAACTGGAATTATCACTTTTAAAGAATTAAAAACCTTTCCTGTGAACCACTATAAATGGCTATAGGTGTAATATTCACGATTAAAATACTAGCTCTTTTAGCACAACTTCATGTGATATGGCTAATCCACCACGGTAGAGGTGATATAATAATAATAAATAATAATAATAATATGTAAGAACAAAAGATATTATCAAATTTTTAATATTCCAAAGTACTAGAAAGGCCTGTGGGTAAAATAATGGTAAGTTTTAGATGTTGTAAATTTGTAAATTTAAATTTAAATGGTAAAAATTTTCCAGAGAAAAATATATAAATTTTATCCCTTGGATGGGAGGTAAAAACAAAAATGCAAAATTTACAAAAATAAGATCTCATTCACTCCCCAAAATGGCAAGCACCAGAGAAAGAAGGAAGAGTAAACAAACACACATGTGATGGTAGAAAGAGTCCGTATACAGCCCCGCTGGTGTGGCTCAGCAGATTGAGTGGGTCAGCCTGCAAACTAAAGGGTCACAGGTTCAATCCCGGGCACTGGCCTGGGCTGCTGGCCAGGTCCCCAGTAGGGGGGGAGCGAGAGGCAAACAATGGTGTATCTCTCACGCACTGATGTTTCTCTTCCTTTCTCTCCCTTCCTGCCTCTCTAAAAATAAATAAAATCTTTAAAAAAGAAGAGTCCATATATCAATAATCACAATATCACAAATGGAATAAACTCATAATTTAAAAGACAGAGATGGTAAAAGCATTTGAAATATAGATGGATAGTCACATAATATTAAAAGAAACAAACACCAAACACAAGAGCAGAGAAAACTTGGACGTAAGAGGAACCACGGCCAAAAAGAAGCCAAGACACCTGTATAGGACACCGGTGCAAAAACACCTGGGAATGAGCACAGTCAAAAGATCACTTCTCAAGGAAGATACAATAGTTTTAAACTTGTATGTAATAAGTGTGACTCATCTCTTCAATTAAATTCCAACAAAAGACCCAAAGAATTATTCAGGTAAATTAAAAGATAAATGATGAAATCCACATGTGGATGCAGGAGCCTTTTTCTACAGAAGAGGAGACAGGAGGGAGAACATTCCTAACCCGCAGCAGAGACTCCTCGTCTCTGAACGAAGTCCACGTGGTGCTGCCAAGGGGCGGGGCCGAGGGGCGGGGCCACGGGCGGGGTTGGGCGTGGACGGAAAAGCCACAGGACACAGGTGGCCTGACTCTTAGTGAAGCTGAACAAGGTGATGTCTGTAAGTGGTGCAGCACAGAAAATTAAATATTCACGGGAAAGTTTAAAATGTTTGGAACAAAATAGAAACTGCGGGTTCAGGATATTCCTAAAGTGCACGGAGCCAAACCCACGAAGGGAGCATATTGGTAGGTCAGCCTCCTTTGATGTCGGAACCCAGCCGAGGCGAGAGGTCAGCGTCAAGTTAAGGTGTGTGCAGCGTAGGAGCGAAGTCCTAAGTGTATGTGCAAATGTATAAGTTCTGCTTAAACAACACAAATACACACACACATGCAAATAATTCTCAGACTCCAAAGGGAAGACAAAAATGGGCTAAAGTGAAGAATGAACAAGTAAGAAAATGAGAACTTTAGATAGATAATAGCTTTGAGTATGTGGTAAGCCTCAGAACTAACAAGTAAACTGAATTTGAAAACCAAAGTGAGACGATAATTTACATTTTTTAAATTGGCAAAACTTAATGTCTTCAAACATCAAGACACAATTTAGTAAAATGTACTGAAATTTAACATATGCATAAATACGCATACATTAAATAAAAAATCATTCTTCAATTTACATTCCTCACTATAACTCTCACACATGGGCAAATGGAGAAATATAAAATTATAGCAATTATGGCATTGTTTTCAATGGAAAAAAGGAGGTGAATTTTAAAAACAAAGTACACCGTAAAGAAATATTCCTTAACTATTGGGCTAAACATCTAACTTTCTGCTCACAAACGCGGTGCACTGAGGTGCTGGAAGTCGCTGTGGTGGCTACAGCGCCGCCACGGGACTCGCAGGCCCAGCGCGTGCAGCCGGCGACGCGGGACAGACGGGCGACCAGGCCCCAGTGGGCAGAGCGGGTCTCCCGAGGCTTCATCTCGGCGCCTCAGAACCGCACCCAGTTTAAAGCTTGTGCCATGTTTACGTCTGGAGTTTTCCGTTTAACATTTTAGGTCGACATGGACTCGGAGGTGCTGAGGAGAGTCATCATCATAAAATAACGACGTTAATTATTTCCTGATGAACATACGGCCCGTCTAGTGTGGTCCTTCCCCCGGCCAATGAGCACACCCAGCTGTCGGAATCACGGAGCACTCAGTAAAAGCAGAAACCACTACTCGCTTCGGGCTGGGAACCCCGCCCTGTAGCAGGTGGCTGCGGCCGCGGGAGCTGGGAGCAGAGCCTGCGGTGGCCCGGCCGCCTCCGCGGAGGTCAAGGGCGAGCGGAGCGCGAAGGGGCAGCCCCGCCCCCGTCCTCGGGAGGGATTCCCCTCTCTTCTCCTTTTCCGTGGGAGGAACTCGTGCACGGGTGTGACGACTGTACGTAAGGAGGCAGCAAGAGACACTTCAGCAATATTAAAATCAGAGATAAGGCCACTTTAAATGTTTACATCTACGTTTATCATTTTTCCTTGGAAATACGTCAGCGAACCATATTCATCAGGATCAGTCGTGTCATTTTATGTTAATGTTTTTTAATTACAAATGAAAACGCGATTTGATTTTATTTAACATTTTGATAAAACAACCAATCTTGCCATATCATACATGTTTGTAAAGGGTTAGATTCTAGAAAAACAATCCCTCACCCTTCACTTTTCCTTTCATTGTTACCAGGAACAAACCAGACAAACGCTGTGTGGGGAAGATAATTCAGGCTGTTTTTTTGCTTCAATGCTCCTTCTGTTGTAGAAAGTCTTGCATGGAGCTGAAATTATTGACTCAATTTTCTAAAATAGAACCTTAATCACTTTCCAGGCCTTAGTTCCTGTATTTGCATTTTCATGAATGTATATCGATGTTTTGTGGAATAAGAAGGTTCGCCTTTGTGGATTAACTCGATCACATTTAAATGTTTGTGAGACCCCAGTGAGCAGGAGGAGTGTGCGCCTGGGTGTGCCTGTTCGCGCAGCGGATCTCGGTGTTCACGGGGTCCCGAGGCCCTGCGTGCGTGAGCGGTACTCGTGGAGGGGGTGCACGGGCCTTGAACCGCCCGGTCTGGAGGAGAGGAGCGGGAGGCAGACTTCGCAGTGGCTTTGAAGACCAGGAAGAGCTGTTCTGTTTTGCTCTGAGCCCTGGAAATGAGTCGCGGTGTATTTGCAGCCAAGCATTCACCCCATTGAAAAATTATGTATTTTATCATGTGGAAGGAATGGTAGCTGAGGATTAAAAATTTACATTATTTGAAAGGCCTCTCGTGCTTGAATAAGTGATAGTTTAATAAACATAAATATTCAATATAGGCACACATTTCTCTCGCCTTTGTATTTCAGTGCAGAATCGTACTCAGGTGTGCCGAGGTGGGGGCACAGACTGCCCCCGACTGCCCTGCGGGTCTCTGTCCGCCAGTGTCAGACGTCAGGTGGGTAACTGCTTACAGCTGTTTCCTCACAGAGACACTCTACAGCCATGCAAGGTCGACCGTCCCTGTTCCGGACTCCCCAAAGCGTCTCGAGGTTGGGGGTCACAGGCCGACAGGTCCTTCAGCGCCCTTGTAAACTTCTCAAAGGCGTTACCAAGGGTAAAAGGTTTTTTCCTCAGCAGACTTCAAGACATTTTTGAGACCAATGTTCACTACTTTTAACCACCACCATCCTTTCTGAGTGTGATTCTGGCGGTGTGCAGAGGGTGCACTGTGGAGTTGGATAAACCACGCTTTGGAGACGCTGCGGCAGCCGCCATTCTCCAATGAAGATGAAGCCCGTTTCATGTTTAATTTGTGGGAGGTCACTGCAGGGTCCCCAAACCACGCAGCAAGAGGGTTCAGGCCTCATTGCTTCCCGGCACCAGCCAGCCGTCCTGTCTCTAACTTAAAGAAATCCTTGTGACGCGGCCGCTCCAGAAAACCGGCGTGCAGGCCAGTCTCCACTTTGCACAGCAGCACCGCATTGCTGGAACCCCATTTCCCTGTCCAAGTGGTGCATGTTTACAGCAGCCCCCTTATCTGTGGGGATCCGTCGCCTCATCATTTTAAGTTTGGGGAACTTTGAATCCAGGCAAAGGATGGGACATTTTGGATGATCGGAGTAAAGATTCCAAAGGGCTGTAGCGGCTACACACAGGCAGGCTCACCCATGGCTCGTGTGACCCAGTCTTCACCTTGGTGTCCCTTCAGGGAGGAGCTGGCGAGGGAGCTCCCGGCAGATGCAGTGGCCCTGAGCACCTCGGGGGATGGGACAACAGGACAGCTTTCTGCCCAACATGCACCTCTCCAGCAGTCTTAGATGGGAAGCCAGCCTCTCTCCCAGCAGCTTACGGCTGGATGCTGTTTTTTATGGGTTTAACTGCTTATATTTTTGTTTGTTTGTTTGTTTCCCTGGGCACAAACTGTGATATGAGGAGTTGCATGAGTTAGTTTATGTGTAAGACGTTCTCAGTCAACCCTGGGAGGGGAGAGGAGACGCAGGCTTGGAGGGGGGCTGAGCCACTCCGGGGCACCCGAGGAAGGCCCCTGGGGACCTTGAAGGTAAGACGGTGGTGACCCCCCAGCCACTCACCCTCCAGAGCACCCAGCTTGGAGCTCCGTGCCCAGGGGAGCACGGGATGGGGGAGGGGTGTCCACATGGATTCCTGGTAGTCACTGGCCCAGAGCCGCCCTCACGGGCACCACATGTCACTGGCACCTCCAGGGCACAGGGTGCAGCCGGTTCCAGAGCAGGGGACACCCGAGGGAGAGTCACAGAAGTGACAGAGAAAAGTTAGAGTGATGGGGACAAGTAAGTTCAGCGCTAATGGGTCCTTTGCGATCCACCCGTGACCTCTATCGTACAAGGCACGTGCACAGTGAGACAGACTCTATCAACACGGAGCCACACACCTGCTGGTGAGTCCACGTGAGGACAAAATGGCGACTCTGTGTTCTGTCGTGTTTTTGGTGTATTTCGTTTCGGTTCCTCCAAGTTGGTCACCACCTTCCTCTTTTGTGGTGAATACGAAAATATTCAAAATTTTTGCACATGAAGGTTATGACCTCACATCCAGAGCTAGATTATTCTATCACATGAAATAAGGTCAATGAGATCATTATGGGCGGAAATGCTCAGTAATGTTTAAGTGCCATGATGACCTCAGTTAATTAATCCCATAAATCCATTCACACTTAAAGATCAAATAGCACTAAATGTCTGAACTGAAAAGAGCTAGGAAATTAATCAGGTAAATGAGTTCGTTTTCATATATAATATTTTCAGATAAAAATTATTCCTCGAGTAAACCCCTTCATAAAATGGAACATATTTGAATTCATTCTAAAACATACTTAAATTTTAATCCTCACATTTCACTCCAGAATATAAGATACAACCAATTTTTCCACATTAACTGTGTCTTATAAATGCGTAAGGTCACTCAGCAAAGCTTTCAATGTAGTATCACTCTTACCTATTAGAGCCTAAATCAGTCATATAACTTGGAACGTGATGAAATTTTGTAGAAAAAGAGAAAAAATGATTGCATCATCAGAAGAATGTTATGCGCGAATCACAGTGAGTAAATGCAGCAGCAGCAAAATCCATTCACAGGAATACATCTCAAACATGCGCCCGGTTAATGCACACATCCCCAGAGAGTCAGGAGAACTTTCGTTCCCATCACGGACTCCCTACAGCGGGTGCGGGTTTGCTGGCTGTTGCCGTAACAACACTCACTGCGGTTGCTGTGACTTGGACACCGAGGATCACACGCTGTGAGATCCGTGTTACCGAGATTCTTTCCTTTTCAGTAAACACGTTTTCAGTCCCCTTGTATTGCCTCTGGTTAAACTTAACATTAACCATACCTTCTTCGAAATATGCTATTATGGAAATTGTTTTTCACTAGCCTTTTCATTAGTTGAGATGTAGTTCTAGCCCACGTAGGTGAGTTGCTAAAACAGTTCAGGGTAAGCATATTGCTCTGTGAAATTGAAAAGTAGGAACTGGCTTATGATTTGTAGAGGAAATGAAACATATTTCCTGAAAATCGACGCTTTTAGTGCAGATTTAGATATTAGGGACTTTAACCAAAACTTTACGTTCTAATACTGCAACTTAAGATAGACAAATCCTTGTTTTTGTCAATGATATCGGTAAATTCACCGTGAAAGTGAAGGATATTAAAAAGAATGCCATGGAAATTTTTAAAACAACTTCATGATGGCCACACTGAAGTTTAAATATGACAATTCTATTTTTAAAATGTGCACAGGAACCCATTAACTTTAGACTAAACATATTTTTATTTAAATGGCTATTGTTTTCCTAAATCTTTGAATTTCTACTTTTTACATACATTTCAGTAAAATATATTTACTACAAAAATGAATGATTATAAAAATTACTTCTGGCATCGCACTTAATGATCCTTAATCACTTCACTAAAATATAAATATATTTTACTGTTAGTAAAACCTATAATAAATTCTAAATCAAAAACTCCTGGCTCTCGTCACCTGAGATTCACATCAGTAACATATTCCAAAGCCTCACAGCATCACTACCCCGGCAGGATCACCCGGCAGGCCAGCTAGGGAATTATCCCCAAAAGATGAGAAAGAATCTGCAGAAGAGGAAGGGAAATCTATGGAGAAAAATCTATTTATGGTCAACCAGGGGAAAGCATCCATCTGCAATGTATTGAAGAGCTGAAAAGAGGAGGAAGAGAAGGGTTCAGTGATTGGTGACTCACAGGAAAGTATGGAAAAGCCAGAGGAGAACGTAAGGAATCTAATGGCAAAGTCACGGCGCTTCCTCCACCCCGTGCCCACCACCGCCGCCCCCACCAGGCAGGACTGGCTTTAACTAGAGCGGAAGGGGAGCTGCGGATGTGGGTTTTATCCTAGGGTGTCACAGAGCGGTGACGTTTTCAGCCAGGCTTCAAGCTGCCCCGCTAGGGAGGCAGAGCGAGAGGTCTGCACTGTACGGAAGTTGCGTCCATGCCGGACTGTGTCACTGACATCCGCTGGCCAGAACACGAAGCCCTGGAATTTTGGCCAGGACTTCGGTACAACGGTTTGCGAAGGCAGACCAGGGAGTACCTGACAGCCAAAGGTAATTGCCAACCTGCCTAGTCACTGATCACCTTTGAGTCACTTTGTGAGTCTTGAGCAGGTAACCCCTGAACATGCTACTGTCCAATGTCATATCACTCTCTGCTCGTTAGAATCCGAGAAGCATAACATAAAACCATGCGGGGTGGTTTTTATCTGAAAATTAAGCCAGTATTCAGGGTTAAAGAGTTCCAACAAAATGGCCCCATAATACATAGAATATAAAATAACTAGCAACTTTTATTTAAAGTCTTTTAACTTTAGAAGAGAAGAAAAATATCTGAGAAGTGGTTGGCATCTGCTACAGTATTGTGGAAAACCAACATTGTTAAATAAAATAATAGTCAAGCATAAGCAGTTTATTAGATTCTAAACTATGTCGACAATTAATTTAATCTTTTCTCTGAAAATAATTTCCAGATTGTAAAGCATAATTTCTGAATACTTCTAAATCTCGATACACACGTGATTTCAGACATAAATGCGCAGGATAAAAATTAGGGAATCATTTTGGGGGAACTGTAATTATTATACCTGTTACTGTTTTCTTATTCTCCCAAACCGTGGCTTTTTAGGGTCTGACCAGTCTCTTGGTGCTTCAAGTGCTGCCCACCACCCCGGGGCTGGAAATGCCTCTCTCGAGGGCATCCCGGCCGCCTGCACGCAGCCTCACACCCCTGTCTGGGCGCCGGGCGCAGACTCCACAGCCGTCACCTGCTATCCCGCTCTCACATCTGGGCAGGTGCGGTTTTCAATGATTCCCAGGAATGGGATGACAGAGAAGAGGCGATCGAGCCATTTATAAATTGCCTAGTTTTGTTCATCAAATTCCACTAGAAGAAAGGTGGATATATTATTTTCCAGACTGCGTGTTATATGTAGTACTCACTTTCTACGTCCCTCTGACAGTGTGTATATTTAATATGACTGTTTTACAGAACCCTACTGGTCTGTATGTCAGACAGTATCAATCAGGTCAACATGATCCAACTCTACGGAAAAAATAGTGTCAGAATTCCTGTCCACTGTGTTCTCACGAAACCAGAGGCTCGTTCATGGCCTCTTATTTACGGTCCAAGGACAACATTTTGTGCTGAGCTTTTGTACAAAGTTAAATTGCCCTTTTGCATTATTGATGTACAGCCAAGTCTAACATTATTTTTATAAAATCCATTCTAACACTGAAGGAACCAGTTCAAAAATACAAAAGTTATGTCTTGGGATAGCAGACGTCTAAAAATCGAGAATAAGAGGTCGATTATCAATGAATCACATCTAATAAAATATGTATGCCATATTATTTCTAAACCAAAACGCTGGCTTTATTAATTAATGACTTTTTAAGTATGTGGTTCCTACCACCCTCCTCAAAGAAAGCATTGGAATTCATGCCTTTATTTCAGCCTTTAGAAAGATAGTCAATAAATCCATTTACACCAAGGTATTTGCAGGTGTATGTGGAGAATTCTGTAAACATGTTTTATGTGGCTGAGGTTGAAAGGGGTTTCTAGGCCCCCCCGGCAGCCTCCGAGCCCGTCCCAGTGACGGAGTGTCTCCCCGCACCCCTCATCCTGGGGCAACACTTTGTTCTGACTCTTGTCACGGTGCCAGACTCACTCAGAACTGCTTAGACAAATGTGGAGTTGACCCAGGTCGCTGGATTGCAGGTTGGCCTCCAGTGACGTTATGAGTTCCTGACTTTCAAGTTTGCAACCTTTCATCTGAACTACTGGCCCATCATCCAAAATCTGCTGTTTCTGTTATAGACAAAAACATTTTGGTGTAGAACTTCCAATACCAAATCCATAAGCCCACTTGGAGTACATAATTTTAAATGTCCCGGGATAGTCAGCTCTACTGAATTTGAGGTTATAATAATAAACAGGGAAATAAGTCTAACAGACACATTCCCCCCACTGTGCTGAAAGTTTAGAGGGTCCCCTCGCTACCTGGAATCACCAGGAGACCAGACCAGCAGGCTGACAGGGAGAAGACTCAGGGTGCTAGTGCTGCTTTTTCTCTGTGAACATCGTGGGAAGCTGTTCGTCCCTTCTACATGACGTGTGTAAGAAAGTGAGAACAAAACCCAGGCAGATCCAAGAGCCAGAGTTGCGAGTCACAGAGATTTGGGCCACGTGGTCCGGCAAGGCCAAGTGTTTATAGCATGTGACAATGTTAGTAAATAACCCACCGAGTCTCCAGTATTTTAAGTGTGGTCAGAGCAACTCAGTAAACAGAGAAAAATGAACGTCACTCAGAGATCTTAGGCTTTCGGCTGCCGGCTTGGGCTCTTTCCTCTTTAGTGAGGAGTGGAGTGTGATTGTGGCCCCTGTCAAAATCCCCGGGTGCACCGGGTAGGCAATTTTAACACTGGGTTTGGAAGAACGTGAGTCCTGGGCGTGGGTTTGGCAGGAAAGAGCTGAAGTCTCAGGGCTTCACCTTATTTTGTTTGTGAATGTGGTTTGTCATGGCTTTTAGGACATCCACTGACTTCTTCTTTGGGTACAAATTCTTTTCCAAGCATTTTTGATGAGGCAATAAATCAAGATGTTTTCCTTCTGCCTAGGAGTGAGGAGAGAACCAAGCTTTTCCCTTAAAATGATTTTAGTGGCTTCACGGAATGTTGAGTGGCATGATACACGGTTGTCAGAGTGATCAATTCTGGTGCCATTTCCCGAAATCCCCCCAGAATTCTCAGAACGCAGGAGATGCACTGGTCCCTTCTCATCTCGAGACAGAGCTGTCATTTTCTCCTGTACCCATGTGACAGTGCGTGTACATGTGCGTGTACGTGCTTATCTGTGGGCAGTGTTTTTAGAAAACTTTCCACAGAAGTGCGGCAGACGAAGTACATGGTCATGATTGCACAGCCCACGGAACTTGCATGAGGGGACTCGATCCAGGTACGTCGTTGTCATGGCGAACAGAAACAGAAAATGCCTCTGAGCTCAAGAGGTCCCCCGGCCCCCGGAACTGCCAACCCACCTGAAGGTGGGAACCCACCTGGTTCTCAGATGACAGAGACGGTTTACCTGCTTTTGAAAGGCAAATGGAATCGTCCTGGGAGCCTGGCTTCCTTCACTGGGAGTTTTGCCCCTGACGCTCAGCGTCAAACACAACAGAATTCTCACCACTCCGTTTTATCCGTCACTGAGAGTATACACGCAGGTTTCTCACTCTGAGTGTGGATTTATCCATGTATCCTGCCAACGCTCACAACTTCGTTGTATGTGTTTAAAACTGCCATTCAGTGCCCAGGTCCAGAATGTGGGCAGCTGTGTGGTTGAAACGGCATCTGTGTCATTATGAATATCCACTCTATGCTTCTGGCTTAGTTAACCTGCAGTGAGTGTAGACACTCCAGCAGTTTCCAAACTGTTTGCCAGCGGAATCTCTATTCTTCTCACGATCACTGTTACCTGTGCCTCTATTTGAAGTGGTTTCTTCTGCACCGACTTAGCCGAATTCTACTCCATTCCGACAACCCATTCTGGGACTGGTGCGCCATTTGCAACAGTCTGTGGGGTAAGCAGGGCTCTGTCTCCGGGCCTCACTGGCTACGGGCGTCTCTCCCCATTTCGGGTGGCGGTTCACCCTACGCCCAGGTTTCCAGTGAATCCAAGAAGAGTCATGGGTGCTCATTTCGTGTTTCAGCACGACAGAGATGAGTCCGTGCTCTTTACATGTCTAAGCTAAGACCAGAAGCCCTGTGATATTCTTCTGATTATAAAACTCATTCTCACTGAAGAGAATCTATAATACACAGAAAAGTAACCCAAAACACCCTCGAATGGGTTCCTGTTGGAATTAAAATAAAAATCGAATCGTGTCTGAGGCTCTGTTAAGGCCGAGAATGGCTCAGCCGTTCTCCAGGGGACCTGCTGGAGCCACCGCGTCCTGAAGCCTCTGCCTCAACGTCCTCTTCCTGCTCCTCCTCCTCGTCTTTCTCTGCACTGTTGGGCTTTAAATCTCATTTTAAAGTCTTCTCCCTAGAGACGTGCTTCCTTAGTCACCCTGCGGCAGATGAACTCCCACGCAGATCGTACGTGCCCTGCACCTACAACGGATCGTCTCCACACCACGTCCACCTCCGCTGCCGCCTGGCCCTGCCCAACTGCCAGGTGAAGCACGGGCTCTGGGAAGGCGGGGGGCACCCACTCCCACGTTCACCGCCACGCCCTGGGAGCGGGCACCTGGTTTCACATACAGTGGGTCTTTCACCTATGTTTCCTCATCACTAATTCAAACAGGTTATTTTTACAGACGATGATGAAAATGTTCAAGCACAAAGTCAGCTGGAAGCAGCTTTACTTCCCACAGACTCTGAAGCCCCCAGTTCAACGCCCCGTGTCTCCCTGAGTGCGTCAGTGGACCGGGTGAGCTTCCTGTCTGTCAGTTTTCTTATCTGTACAATGAAGCTGATTATACATTGGTTTATACAGAATATCAGCAAAAAAATAGAAGCAAATACGGAAGACCTTAGAAGGTCCCCAGGTTATCACTGCTTAGAATTCATTATTTTCATATAAAAATTAAACATGAATAATGATCATGTATGTCACAAAAATATATGTACAGTTGTCTGCAGTATTTCGCAACACTTCTTTGAAGTGTTTTACAAAGCACTGTAAAAGCACAATGAATGCATTTCCGTGAGATTTCCTTGGCTCTGCTGACTTCTCCAGTGTACCGTTAACAGCCTGTTGCATCCGTTGGCAGAGTCAAAGGCAAAGATGCAGTAAAGGCAATTGCCTTTCGCAAGGTCAAACACATGTTTTCAGGATGCGGTCTGTTTGACAGGAAGTGATCTGCTTAAGAAAGCATGTTTATATTCCAGTTAGTCTTCATCAGAATCCATTCAGCGCCAACACTGTGTAAACACCTTGTGCATAAACTCACCGCAGAGGACGTGCAGAAGCTGTAGTCTGGCTTCCCCGCCCCAGCAGGCACAGCGGTGGGCTTCCCAGGGCACTGGCGCGTCAGTACCTGGTCCCGAGGCTCGAAGTCCCCCGTGTGCCTGTCGTAGCCCCTGTCCCGCAGCCCCTCGGCCACCGGAGCATTCTTGTTGCAGCACCAAACTCGCTGGTCAGCTTGGGGCAAAGTCAGTATGTGTCACTTTCTTCTCTGCGGCTCTAACCCGCCTTGGGGCCCTGTGAGACATGCTGATTGACCTACTATAAGAAGACGTTAACAATGAATGAGTCGAGCAGAGCTGAAAAGGCAGGACGTGGTATCAACAGGGAAAAGACTCGAAGCCGTTAGGACTCACACACGTGATAAAATAACTAACATCACGGTTTTAGTCATTACCTAATAACTGAAATACTATTACTAAAGAAAAAGGATTGGACTTGGCCTTTGTGCCCACTTTTCTGTAACACTTCTTCCATTCTGCTTCTATTTCACTAAATGTCTTTCTTTAAAACTTCACCTTTCTATTCCTCCCACTCAGCAGTTCCAAGAACCTTCACACTTTGGAACCAGTCGGGAAACATTAAGAAGTTATCTGTGCCTCGGTCTCATCCATGAAGATTTTAATGTAACTGAGCTTAGGGGGTCCCGAGAGTGGTGATTTTTAAGGCTCTCCTGGCTGACCCACATAGACAGCCGCGGTTGTGAGTCACAGCTTTCAGCAATGTTTTTTTTGGTACCTTAAGTCCTTCACCCATCTGATCAGGACTCGCCTGCCTGTGTCTGAGCCGAGGGGCCACCCTCTCCCCGTGGCCCCACCTGGAGTCCTTAGGAGCCCCCGCTCCTGCTGCCAGGCTGGCCGGACGGGTCCACAGTCGGAATGCTCATCAACATTTCACTAATGAAACATGTTTAACCTCGTGTGTTATTTCTCCAGAAAGACCCCTAGAAGGAATTTATCCTTGCTTTTGTTTGGATATTCTACATCTTTTCCAGTGTAAGCACATACGAGGGTCCCAATAAGTTAAAAAAACTCAGATCCAGAAGGGGATACTTCAATAATAATGGGCTCCCTCCTCACATACGACGCTACAGTGAGCTTACCTACCAGGTACTGAATACTCAGGATGCAGCGACGGATCGACAGGCACGCGCTCCCCTTCTCCGCAGCCCCCTCGGTTTGGTACATGCGAGGCCGAAGGAGAACTCCAGGGGTTAACTGAATAGTTCCCGGGACCACGGGCTGGGAAGCACCGGGACCCACTGGACTCCCAGGCTGACCGGCCGCCTGTGTGTTTGTCACTGGACAACATTTACTGTCTCAATAATATAAGAAAAATACTCCGAAGCCGCAAAGATGAGGTTATCTTGTCAACAGCTAAGCTCCCATCATCGGTAGTATTCCCACGAATGCTTGGCAGAGAGAACTTCCGAACCGACGAGCCCCTGCCCTGTTCGGGGGGGGGCATGCTCTTAGGAGACCCCCCCTCGAGTTCTGCGTCATCTGCTCAGGGGGTGCAGGGGTGCGATGGGGTGCGGTTTGGAGGGTTTGCTCTGGTAGCTTGGCTGTGACGATTTTTAACGGACATTTTAATCTTTAATGGGAATTTTAACAAAATTTAAACATAATAAATTATGTAGCTTTGTGCAATTTGTATAAATATCTGTGTGGAATTGGAGGGTTGCGTTTTTTTATTTTCATCTGAGTATCAGTCACGGGCAATGGTTCTTTACTGAGAGACAAGTGGGGCCTCTGCTGAGAAATCGGAACACGAACCAGAGCGAGACTGTGTTAATGAAAGGCATCACGGTGCAAAACTCCGTTTAAAATTATTTTATTTTTCCGGAAACAAAGGCTATGAAACTCATGTTCATGTATATAATTTAATGCTTAAAACACCCACGAACACAGAGGGCGGGTGGGACGCACAGTGACCGACAGCCGAGACACGGCCTCAGCCCAGCGGCTTACTGTGCACTGTGGGAACACACACACTCTAAGGTTCGCATTTCCACGACGCGGGAACGTGTTCCACCCCACGGCAGTGAACGTCCAGTGTGAGCGGACGGTGTCTGGCTGGCAAAATGACCTTTCCAGGCGAACACGCTCTTTTCTTTTTTTTCTGAATCAGGTCTACAGAGTCTTTATCGTATCGATCGTTCTCCATATTTTCAGGTCAGAACTGACAGTGGCTATTGCATTATTATTTTTCATTTGGAGCCTATTGATTCTCTGCCAGTGCCTTACAGGTCAATTTGAGAAAAAGAGTTATTATAATCCCTTGATTTACATGTTGTCGACAGGACGGTGCCCACTCGGAGCCCCTCCTTCCGACTGCGGCGGCTTCAGCACCGCGACACCACGGTCACGCCGCCTCCAGGGTGTGTTAGGGTTTCTCGTTCACGAGGACGTTTGGGACAGTTTCAGATGCACACGTCTTTCACGTGAGTGAGAAACGAAACGTGACAAATCGGCTGTTCGTAGTAAACTGACCTGGAAGTCGGCTTTATCACATTCAGAATTGCCTTCATGAAACATTCACTGTGTTTTGTTGCCCTGTGAGCACAGAGAAGTTTGACACAAAACAAGAGCCATGGCTCTTGCATTTAGTCCGTGATGTGTGATTGTCATTCGTTGTCAACCTAAAATGACCTGTGAGCAGGGCACAGCCCACCCCCCGACTGGACAGGCCGCAGAACAGGCCCGAGGCCCTGTCTGCACACGGACCCACCCGGGCCCGTCTGGTCCGGAAACACAGGCTCAGGTGCGGAGGCTCCGTCCAACCACCGAGTCCGGCGGCAGCGCCTCCTGCTGGGGACTCTGCGGGCAGCCGCAGGGACAGAGGCGGGTGCAGAGGCCAGGTAGCAGCTACGTTTGATTGCAAAACACAGGCAGCACCCCCGCCCCGGTTCCAGGGCCCAGTCGGTGGTTCCATTTGAACGCGGAGCCCCGCCGGAGGACCCCGGACACCGACAGCCACCACTCGGCGCCCCAGGCTGAGCTGACCGGCGAGGGCGCTGCCCTGAGAAGCGAGCCCGTGGAGTCTGGAGGAAGCGGCTGCTGACCCAGATGTGTGATGTCAGTGCACGGGGTCAACGGTTCCAAAGAATCAGGTCGACAGGACACCGCTGAGGAGTAAACCAACCAGTCAGGCTGCGACTGCTGGCCTCCGGGAAATGGCACCTCGTGACCTGCCTGCCGCGGACGTGGAGCGGCTCTCGTAAAGCCCAGACGCTTCGGGACACGCAGCTTCAGAACACACCGGCAGCTGGCAAGACGAGTTAACAACGAAGAGACAAAGTGAGAAGTCTAAAAAGGAAACGTGATCCCTTAAAACAAACGCAAACCAGGCCTCCTAGAGCTGAAGGTTGTGCCGGAGCCAAAGACTCGACAGAAAGCTTGGACGACAGACCCAGGCGAGCGCACGGCTCCGGGGAGCCGCAAGGTCATTTGAAAGTACCCGGTCACAGAAGGAAAAAGGAGTGAAAAACAGTGAGAAAGTCTGTGAGATTTCTGGACAACGCCAGCAAAGCAACATACACATCAGGGAATCGCAGAAAGAGAAGCGACCACAAAGTCTACTTAAAGTTTCCCCATCTTGAGAGAAATGAACGTTGAAATCCGTGAAGACCCACGAAGTCAGACAGGCTGACCTTAAAAAGGGCTCTACCGAGACCCATTACACTTAAATGCGAGGCTTGAAACTAACACTCCTGGAAGAAAACAGAGAAAAGCTCCTCAATATTGGTCCTGGCAACGGCTTTTGAATCTGACACCAAAAGCACATGCACAAAAGCAAAAAATGAACAAGTGGGATGACTTTACACTAAAAGGCTTCTGCACAGTGAGAGACACAACCAACAAATCGGAAAGGCAATCTGTGGAATGGGAGAGAACACCCACAGGCTGGAGTCTGATGAGGGTTAATATCGGGGCACGTGAGGGAGATGCTGCTGCTCAGAGCCCGGCGTTGGCCGGTAATAACAGTCACCTGCTTAAAAACGGGCAGAGGACCTGACTAGACATTCTTCCCCCCAAACTGACATGGTCAAGCCTCATTGTTGACTTTATTGTTCACACTTTTTAGAGTTTGCTCATCAATTTGTGTGAACGTCTCACGTGAGAATAAAACGAACGCTTCTTAATGCCTTTGACCAGTAATAGGCTTCCAGGTTATTGCCATTAGTTTTTATTGAGGTGACTTTGATATGCATTCTTAAATACATATTGCTGAAATAATCTTTTTTTGCAGAGACTCCAGAAATTTCTGGAGCTTATATAATGCCCCGTCACCATGGGGAAAAGGGAGCAGTGTCACAGTAGGAAAAGCTGATCACAGAATGTTTTGGTCAGACTGCAAAGCAGCTGTAACATCGCGAGTCGTAGGGGACTGTAACCCAACTATAAGGAGATGCTGGTTCGCACACCCTGGTGCAGCCGTAATTTTCCAAAGAAGAAACGTAGAGAGAGTTGGGGAGGAAGGAGACAAAGGGGGTCCTCCCGACACTGGCAGCTGCAGAGTGAAACGGTGCCGCCTCTGGCAACCGTGGGGGTCCCTCTGGAAGTCACACATGGAACTACCACGTGACCCCGCGGCTCCTTTTCTAGGGGTCTGCCCAAAGGAACTGAAAGCGGGGACCCAAACACGTCCTTGCACATGTATGTGCCTGGTGGTACTATTCAAATATTGAAAAGTGGACACAATCCCAGTGTCCCTGAATAAACTGATGCACACGCACAATGTGGTGTATGAGACGGGCAATGGAATGTTACTCTGCCAGAAAATAAGGTAAAATACCTGTTTACCAAAAAAAGACGAATCTTGAGAATGTGATGAAATAGCCCAGTACCAAGGAGACCACAAAACTTCATGGTTCCATTTACCTGGAATACCCCGAGGAAGTGGATTCACGGAGGCGTGAAGGACAATGTCGTTGCTAGGGGTGTGGGAACTCCCACTGGGCTTTCTTCTGGGGGTGGTGCGAATGGAGACTAGACGGAGCGGCGGTGGCCCGACACCCAGAGGACCCCGACTGGGACCCCGGACCTGCTTCGGAACAGCGAAGTTTCTGTTTGATGAGTTATGTAGCTCAGTAAAAATGCTCTGCTGATGAAGGGGTAACACAATAGGTGGTTTCCAATAATTCCCAGTAAAAATTGGCCTGGAAACTTGACTATTATATGTTATGCATTATGGTATTAGGTGACTTGAGGTCAGGTCTCCCATTGGTTACTGTGACTTTTGGGTTATTTTCACGGCTTGTCAATACTTTTTTACCACATGAAAATCCAGAGCTGTGGAACACAGTGATGTGGGGGGTTTTAATAAGGTCTTTAAAGCTTTGCAAATACTCTGCTAAATTATCTGAAATGTCCTTCCTATATATTGTCCTCCTAAATACATTTTCATCAGTTTTACATAATTTGAAGTATTCAGAAACCTGGTAGAATCTTTACTAACTGGCAGCAATATGACAAGTCCTCTTACAAGGTTATACTACTTAAAAATATGTCATATTTTTAGTTCAAGTATTTTTTAAAATTTCGTCTGTGATAGTGACTCTCTGAAATTTGCTAGAGGCATCTCTTCCCTTCCTCACTTTCATATTCAGTGACTTCGCATCCCCTTTGCACGTGATTTCCAGGTGACGCGGGTACTCGCTGGCGCCGGAACGTGCGGGAAGAAAACACAGCCCTTGCGCTGTAAGTGAAGTTGCCGTTGGTTATTTAACGAGATATCCGCGCCTCCACAAAGTTGGTATTTCAAGGTCCTCCACACCAGCTGGGGCTAAAGATAATTTTTTAAATTGTCAAGTAACTTACTGTGAAGATTACTCTTCGTTGGGGGTGAGAATTATTATTCCAAGTATTTTGTCTGTTCTTGGATTACATTGTTCATCTGACTGTTATTTAACAACTTCCAATAGTCACAGTCACTCGGGACAGCTACTTGGGGAAGTACCATTAACTTGATAGAGTTTTCAACCCTCTGTTTCTTTTCTTCACATGCACAGTGCTCTCCTTCCAAAATTAAGCATCGAGGTCGTGTTCTTCTGCATCAGCAACACCCTTCCGGCCACGGGCGCCCTCCAAGCCTGGCGCAGCGCGGTTCCCAGCCACGCTCCTGGGGGGAGAGCAGGAGAGGGACCAGAGGCTCTCGGGTCACCCTCTATCCCTCCCCGAGGTATTTTTGAACCAGACCAGAACAGAGACACTGCCCTTTCCGAACATGTCGTTTGCAGAGTGATAGTCAAGAGTACATGTATCATCAGGATAAGGTGTTTGAGGTTCTCGGGGACCGAAGAGAGACCGGCTTTCAGCTTCACGGTCTGCAGGCCCTTCCATGACGGGTGTCAGGTTCCACATGAAGAATATTCTACAGGAGCATGCAGCAGTGGAAAGATCATTCTTTTATTTTGAATTATTTCTACTTATTGAAAAGTTACTTTAGAAAGAAATATAGTTTGTCTTCACCCGACATGGCCGCACCAGACAGCCCAGATATGTGTGAGGGACACGCGTGCTCCTGCCCAGGGCTACAAGGAGCCCCCTTTCACAGCCCTGGTCCAAAGCAGGGTGGGGGGTGACGTCCCGGGTGCCGCCCAGGGCACGGGGACTTCCAATGAGAGGAATGCCTGTGATCTGTGCCAACTCCGGTGTGAGATGTACTTCGACTGACTGGCATTGCCCATTCGTTTCTGATTTCTTACAGACAATATGTTTATCCCATTTTCGGTGGAAATATTACAAAATTTAATTTTACCCAAATATCCACTACAGGTCATAACAAATATGAAAGATTAAATCTGGAAATAGTTGATGCTGCTGTAGTCATATTTTTAAATGCTTTTAGTTACTTTGTGCCTGATCTCACTCACCCCAAAAAGCACAAACACATACCTTTTGTGTATGTTAGCTGTGAGGATACAAAGAACCCGACTCTAGAGCAGTCATTTGAAGACTTGAATGTCCATGATTATCCTTTTTGAGTTACCTCTCTAACTCCAGAAGATACATTTTCCAGGGAAGGCCGGGGACACAGTTTTAAATTCCAACCCAGTTTGACCTTTCGTTCCAACATTCAGTTGCCTGCTAGTGAAGGAGTCTGGCTTGACGACTATATTACTGAGGACACGATCTGTGGGTTCCCAGATCCGTTTTAATGCGCATTATTCTCCACTTAATCATTTTAAATCTATTAAAGATATCAGCATACTTCCTTAGATTGTCATTAAAAGACTTTGAAACAGCTCATTACTGCAATATCTCCACATCGCTCTATCTAGATAAACATTAAGCAACCATTACATTAAGTTTTGCCCATCAAATGAATATAGAATAGGCTTCAAAAGCATAATTTATCTGTCACCGAAGTTTGAAAACTCCTTGCTTTAACTTTGATCTGAGCTCTGTCTACTTTGCACTGGCTCCCGAGCTAGTTCTCTCTTTGCAGTGACATGTCTTTCTCAATAAAAAAAATAAGGAAACGTGGAAGAATCATGTTTTTTTACTTTGAAATATTTTTAAAATAGGCACAGGTAAACATGTCTAAAATTCCAAAGGAACATTCCAACGGCAAACTTTTTTTTATTGAGTATTACTGTAGTTTTCTGGACTATAAGATGCATCCCCCAGCCAAATTTGGGAGGAGTAATGGTTGTTAATGCTGCTGTTGAGTTCTGTTTACATTTACGTTGGTGAAATATCATGTTCTTTATGTTACTAAATATTTTACCACATTTTTTGCTTCAAAATTCTTTTTCCTATTTTCCTCCTCTAAAACCTTGGTGCATCTTATGGTCCAAAATATACGATACTTTTTATCTAGAGTAAATGATATTATTCTGCTTTTCAAATTGAATCAAGTGTTTCTAAATTCCAAGCTATTTCCATCTTCATTTGCAAGAGGATGAGTCTTGCCTCAGAGTAGTTCAGAAGAACCTGCTTCTTTCACTGGGACACAGGGCAGGCGGCTGCCCAGCACGGCCCAGCTGAGCCTCTCCGTTTCGGACACTCCAGACAGGACCCTGCCTGACCACGGCCCCCAGCCTCTCTTCTCTCAGAGAACTTGCGTTAGAAAGCTTCCAGTTGCAAATTCATTTTCTGTGCCTCTGAACTGGGAGTCTTCTACCAGGCAGGACAGTTTCACATCCCAGGGAGAGACTTCCCCGAGGACCTGGCGACGAGATGGTGCCCTGTGTCCCGTGTCTGTGGGACAGTGGGGATCTGGGTTCACACAGTGACAACCAGCACAGACAGGTGGCCCAGCCGAATGGCCCGCCCCCTGCCATCACCCTCCGCAGCTGACCCAGCAGCTCACATCTCCTCCATCAGCTGTTCCATAGTCACAGTTACGGAGGAGGCCTTCCTTGCCCGGTTCACTCTGCCTAAGCACCACTTTGCCTTCAACAGGGCTACCCAACATTTATATTTCTTCCTGAAAAAGAAAGTACAGAAGCTAAATTTGAAACCACTTCATATGGGAGCCTAATAGTAAAAAATATAACAACAGCACTACAATGTACTCAGTGCTCACCATTTCAAGGCGTTTGTGGGAATCAGCTCACTGAGTCATGGAAGCTGATGCACACAGTGAACGGAGACTGAGGGTGCGAGAGCTGGAAGCTGGCCCGGGACCCCCAAGACTGCTGTGTCCGGGACCCCCAAGACTGCTTCTGCAGAGCGTTTTGAACGGTAAAGAGACATGGGGGGACCTGTGTGAGGTCCCCAGGCGCCTACGTTGAAAGGGACTGAGGCATCACCCCGTGTACCATGTTTCTTGTATCTTGGGTCTTCTTCAGTAGATGTCTGGTTTTCACAGTGCGTGGCTGGGTGCACTCTGGACGGCCTGTAGTTACCACAGGGAACAAATGCAGGGCTTTTTGACACTGAAAAATAATAGCTACTGGGTTTTTTTAAGTGCTCATAAATTCTCCATTCTTGTCTAATCCCATCATTGAATCTTCTACTTAAGTAGCATAACACCAACATTAGTGAACCGACATTTTTAAATACTTGTATTTTCTCAGAAATGCCACCTCTGGCCAGGGTTCCACCTCTGTAAATGGGTAGTGTATGGAATGCACAGTCATGTGATGTGGGTGACTGATGACAGGCAGTCACGTGACACGGGGTGACTGACGAACGGGAGTCTGAGGTGGGGACACAAAGCCTTTCTCGGGGCGATGGGATGGAGGGGGTTTCCTCGAGTGGACGTGGTCTTACTGAACGTTACTGAAGGTTTTACAGTAATCTCTTGTTCAGACACGCATTTCCATGTATTCCCAGAACATATTGACACATTGGAACACAAGGTTATCGAAACCAGAAACAGTGGAAATTGAACATTTCACTTATGAGTGGATGGTTTAATCTACGAAGCATGTATTTATAAATTACAGTAATGATGTGAACCATAATATTTTTCAGCTAAGAGGCTGTTGCTGACTGATGCTGAAATGTTCCCTAAAATCCCCGTCCTTCCTGGGCGTGCTGTCAAGCAGAGAGAAATTTGCCACACGAAGTAGCTTTCCTCTGACATCTGCTGAGAAGAAAGTTTGTTTGCAGCTTCTGGTGATGGATGAATTTTTGACAGGTAATTGCAATTCAGATCAGATGCAGGCAGATTTAGTACCAAAAGCTCCTAGTTTATTAAAATCACCATTGATTTATTTGGCGCCTTTTCTTCCCTCCAAACTGTCTTGCATTTTAACACTTTTTGGGAATTAATAATTCAGCTATGATACCTATAATTTATACGGTTGGCTGAAATTTATTAGATTTTTCTTGGTTCTGCAAACAAAACCTTAAATAGGAAAGTACTTGAAAAATAAAGCCATGTTCTTGTATTGTCATAAAAACAAAGAACACGGCATTTTTACAGCTGCTCATCAATAACTTGGCATTGTCCATCCCCAATGTGTGACACAGTGGCTCCTCCAGCGACAGCTCATGTTTCCGTGAAGAGATAATGTGCAGGCGTCTGCCACACCCTCTCTTTTAGGTGGTTTTCTGGGAAACTGACCCCCGGGAGGAGGTGGGCACACAATGGGAGCATACAGAGGGTACCCTGTGGTTTAGCTCCTGGGGGGGGAGGCTGGGCGCAGGGAGGACACGAAGCAACGCAGGAAAGCCAATAGTATCGTGTGTGTCATAGCACGCACACCATTCAAAGTGACAGTGAGATCAACAGACCTGCACCAACCGTATTAGCTGCATGTTTGAAGCCATCTCTGCAGTCACGTGACCCTTTCAGTCGCATTGTCTACCATTTTTCTTCAGAGACAATCCATTCCCTGTATTTTACTCATTAACCTTCTGTTACTGTGACACCAACAGCAATTCTCTATGGTACCAATCATTTTAACAAATGACCGTGACTGACCTAGGGCAATCTTTGGTCACGTGACTAACTCCTAACTAATGAGAGGTTACCAGGAGTATTATGTGATACTTCTAGGTAGATTCCTGAATCTGGACTGGCTTGAATGTAGACATAATGGCTGGTGCTTCAGCAGCCTTCTTGGTACCACGAGTCAAAGATACCCTGAATACTCAGAAAGTGCACATTTGGTTAAATAAAACAACGAGGTGAAAGAAGGTGAGGTCCTGGCATTTAGAGTGTCATGCCAACCCGGTACCACCTCATCACGACTTCTTTCAGGAGAGAAATACACATTTCTGTCACGTTTCATCCCGTGTGGTGTTGGTGCCTGTGTGTGAAGTGCTATTCATGGGTGTGACATCTGTCCACTAACCGATTTTGTTGTTCAGGTCATCTCTATCCATGGTTGGTTTTCATGTTTTGTTTCCAACTCTGTGAGACTTCAACTTGACAGCATTAAAAATAAAGTATTGTTATCTTTGCTTGGAACTTAGATCTTTCTCTAATTTTCTTATAAGTGGGATGCTTTACATTTAGTGTTGATGTTCTTACAAGTTGGTTTCAGGGAGCACAGACAACATAACTTGTTTCAGGACAACATCCACTGGAAAACTTCTGAGTTGCCTCCCCGGGCTTTTCGGCCTCTCTTTCCACATCACCATCTTTCCTGTTGCTCATCCCTCCTCTGTGTTAATGCCACTGACTTATCCCCACACCTGGGGTCTCCGATTTATTCCACTTCTCCCTGTATTGCTTTCTGCCACTTTCCACACAGGCCTTGCTTCTAACACACTTTTATTTACTGTGGTAAGAGTGCATAGTGCATACACGAGACCTATTCTCTTACATTTTTCTGAGTGTACAGAACAGTACTGTTGACTATAATCAGAAATGAGAGAGGAGACATTACAAACGATGCCAGAGAAGTAGAAAAGATGATCAGAAACTACTATGAATTATACACCGACAAACTGGACAATCTAGAAGCAAGGGGTGCGTTCCCGAAGCACACCATCCACCAGACTAAATGGGAAAGAAACAAAGTCCGAGCAGGCACAGAACTAGTACGAAGATTCATCAGTAGTCAACGCCTCCCAACGAGGAAAAGCCCCGCACTAAACAGCTTCCCTGGTAAATTTCACCAAATATTTAAAGAAAGATTAAGGCCAACCCTTCCCAAACATTTCTTTTAAAAAAATGGAGAGAGAAAATACATCCAAACTCATTCTATGTGGCTGGCATTGTTCTGTTACCAAAATAAAGACACGGCAGGAAAAGAAAGCCACAGGTCAGTAGCCCTGACCATCACGGACGAGAAAGTCCTGAACCAGGTACAAGTGAACAGAGGTCAGGAGCGCGTGGGAAGGACCGCACGCGTCTGCAGGTGACAACTATTTGAAGTGTACTCTGCCGTCTGACAGAGGCCTTTTGAAAGCGAGTTTTTGTTTTCTCAGCTCTGTGAGATCGGCTTTAACCTTCCCCAGCCCCCGGCCGTGCGCTTTCTCCCTCGTTGGCCCTCCCACGCGGCAGAAATCTGGGCGGAGGGCATGGGCCCTGTCGTGGGAGAACCCACCCCCGGGCCGGGCCTCTGCCCACGCCGGTGTGTCTCTACTCTCAGCGGAGCTCATCTGGGGGCGCTGGTGGGCGTCCCTGCTCCCAAACCGACCCCAGCCCTGGAGTTCAACTCCAACATCCCCGAGACGAGTGGACAGCGGTTGTCCGCTCCTTGCGTTCCAACGTTCTGAGTCAGTGTGGTTACGGAAAATTCCCGGTATGAGCAGGTATTGTTAATGTGGCTCCCTGAAGCTGTCGTGTTTCCTTCTTTATCAAAAATTACCTGTTGACGGAGGCGCTGGCGCACCCCGCCCCGCGTGTATCTCCCAGCCCCCACTCACTGTAGCGTGAACGACCGCACGGACAGACGGCGCACGATGGTTCCTAACACGCTTGCCCTGCGCGCACAGGGCTGCAGTCCACGCGGACACGTGAGCCCAGCCGGGATCGGTGGTCCAGCTCACCTTCACACCTGCTTTGCAGGGTAGAGAATGGCTGGGTCAGGGGAACGGTCAGCAGCGAGTCCAGCTTTCCCGGAGGTCCCCAGGGTGGCGCTGGGGACGATGCGCGTCTGGTGATCAAGTCCGCGTGGTACGCCCTGCAGTCCCGGCAGAGACAGGCTGGAATAGGTGTTAGTTTACGGGGTTCGGGTGACCTCGCTGAGGGAGGTGTTCTCCTAGGGGTCAACACAGGGCAGGGGCAGTGACTCCTCCTTCCTGCAGGGGTTGCGGGGAGCGGGGAGCGGGCAGGGCAGCTGTGGGGAAGCGCAGGCTCCGCTTTGACCCGCCCACGGAGCAGGCAGAGGGAGCTGCCTTTGGCCCAGGGGAGCCTCAGCCTGAGCCCTCCGGCTGGTTGGAGTCGACCTGCGCGTTCCGACATTCTCCACCGCCTCTGACATTATCTTGTGTAGGGGGTCTGACTTCTGCTCCTTCAAGCAGAGCACCTGGGTTTCATAAGGAATGTAGACCCAAACAGCTAAATCATCCACTCCAAGAACAATTATCAAGAGTAAAATAAAAGTTCCACTTTTTAACTGTGCAAGTTTTGCAGAGGGAAAGTGCGTGCCTGTCTCTGTAGACAGAGTATTTCAGGAGGGACAGTTTCTCAGTGCAGGTGAGACAATCTGTCTCCGCAAGAAATGTTCTCTTTGGGGAAAAAATAGGTTCCACTTCAACACTCCACAAGTGATAAGTGAAGCATTTCAAAAATAGAAGCTCCTAGATGTGTTGATGAGACAATATGTCATTGCTAAAAAAAAAAATCTGCTTGAAAAGGCTAAATTTCACCCTGTCCCCACATGCCAGTTATTTAAATTTCTACAGCTGTGGCGAGTTAGCAGCCCGTATGGTTCAGGAAATGGAAGAAGAGGTATCCATTTTCTTCCCGTTATTGACATGTAGTGAAAATGTGCATCTCTAAAAAAATACACTGAATTAATATTTCCATTTAACATAAGTTCACACTTCATTGTGAACTTATAGAGGCTTATTTGTAGAATTTATAAAGAAAGTAAAACCTTAAAAAGTCACCTGTACACAGGTGTGCAAAACACAAGTGGCCAGGCAATCTTCGCCTCAGTGCCGGCACAGAGACCAGGCTGCGGACCAAGGGTCCCGGGTACGGTCATGGGGGGGGTTTGGTTTTGCCCACGTGGCCTAAGGCGGAGTTCTCAGTTGTCTGGTTGTCACTTTTCCCACTGCAGAAAATGAGGGAGCCAGAGCTCCCCCGCCCCCCGCATTTCTGATTCTGGGATATGCCAACGCCCCCACCCCGTCGGGGAGGGTCTGCCCACGCCCTTCCCGTTCCATTCAGCGCTCGCGTGCGCTCTGCACCTGGTCCACCTCCGCTCGCACCAGCCTCGGTCTGCGTGCAGCTGTTCTCCAGAGCGGACGAGCAGGTGGACGCTCTTCACACACGTTCCCTGCTTCCACGCTCACCCATGGGGCAGCCCCAACAGTACAGCCGGGTGCGAGTGACGGTGTCAGCGAGATGCCTAAGGTCTCGGATGGACCTGTGCCTGGGGGGCGGGGCGGGGGTTCTGGTAAAATGTGATGGGCGACCTCTATCTCTGCCCCCCTCAGTAAGCCGAGCGCCCCACTGGGTGGACCTGGACCGTCCTCCCTCCAGATGGAAGGGGGCGGGAAACAGCCAATCCTCTAGCTTTGAGGTCAGGTGGCTCCGCAGCTGGAGGTTTTTTCTTTTCCCTTCTCCTTTTTCTGTCTCTACATGTCACGCCCAAAATCTTTAGCTAAAACTTTGGTCCTGATGTTTTCCTTTGCAGTCTCTAGAATTTGCTCCATTTACATTTATGCATTTATTTTGGTGGAGAAACCCCAAACTAATAATATGTGTTACCTTGTAACAACCTTGCACACCGCAGAAATTCAGCTCCACTGTGACTTCTCACCAGAGCCCAGCGGTTTGTGTGTTTTCCTTTTGTTTCATGTAAATCGATCTTAAGTGCTGTTATCGCCCTCTCTCTGTTTTGAGTTCGTACTGGAATTTTACTGGACGTCAGGAATGTGCTGACACCCCATCCGACCTGTCTCTGTGGAGCTTTTGTTTACAGGGGGCTGGTCAGACCCCTCCCTCCGGACAATGAGCACGGTTCCCAGAAGTGCTTGCAGGTGGCGGTTCTGCGGCAACATTGTCCCGGAGTTCAGGACACATTGTGTGTGCATCTGCTGCTGTTACTCTACTGTGATACAATCCTTTGGTCTTTCCTTTAAACATTTTAAAAACCACGAGGGATCAGATTCATCTGCTTGCATCATGATCCTGAGTGGAAGCCCCTAATCCCACTCTTAAATCTCAACTGTGGAAAGTGAAATGTGCCATATAAATAATGTATAAGTCATGCAAAATTCCAGCTTTGAAATAAATAATATGTCACTTTCTTTATGAGACAACGATTTATTCATGATTTTAAAGATGTTGTAAAATCAGTAGCTTTCTTATCCCTCCTGTCCCCTGGAGGTGATAGTCCCATTGCTTTGCCAGTCCCGACACGTCACGTCACGGCTCCACGTCACTCAGGTGAGGGGCAAAGCCACAGGCCCTGTACCTGCGGAACAGTTGCTGCTGAGACCCGGGGAGGCCCACCTCGCAGCTGTGCTGCCTCTCTCTCGGCTGCGGGGCCCAGGTGTAAGCACACATCCTCCCCCTCAGAGGAGCTATCTGGACACCGCGCGCCCCCACTGAGGTCGAAGGCCCCTGAGTTGGGGTCAGAAGTGTCTGCCGCCCCCTGGGAGGTCGTGTAAGTCTAGAGCAGTTGCCGCTCCTGCCCCCCCCCCCCAGGGCGAGTCTTCGTCAGGCGACGGGTTTTGTTGCTTCAGCAGCGTCGGTCCGCACCCTCTGTGGCTCCTTCCTCTTGTTCATGAGGTTCATCCCGTCGACATTTCCTAGAATTAGAATTAATTTCAGCCGTACGCCAGCCATCATATTGGGCATTTTCTATGCATTTTTCTTTCTTTTTTTTGTTTACCTTTGAAAAATACTGATCGTCTGAATTTTCTCTGTTATTTAAGCTTTATTATGTAAATTATGTATGTTATTTTTTCTTCTTGTGGCTTTCTAGAACTTTTTAGGATCCAGATGTATGAGTGCTGTTTCTGTGAACATCCATATGTATTAACAGCTATGCCCCCCAAATAAAATACCCCTCATCTTGTCCAAGTTCTGTTCTTCTGTATGTGTAGGTAGTTCATAAAGCGTAATAACACATTTTTGTATTTTTGTTCCTGAATTCTGATTTCGTGACAGCAGATTTGGGGAGAATTTGGCTTCTGGGGTGCACCGTGGCAGAGATGCCTTTCACTATCTTTCTTTTTTGTGTCATTTAAATTTTACATCACAGGATGTACCATCCATTAACAAGTTATAAAAATTTGAAAAATTTAGCACAAAATGACTAAAATATGTAAGACTTTATGTTATTATAATTATGTTCTTATTTTAATTATACACACTTTTTTCCCAATAAAGATAGCAGTCTGTTTTTTGTGTATTCACAATATAAAGAATGCTATCTCAGTATAGGAAGAATAGAATTAATATTTTTAATAGGAAAGTTAATTTGTTCCTATGTCAGTTTCATTTTATTTTTATCAAAACCTTATTTTTAGCTGTCTTGTCGTACATCTTACTATTACTATATAACTCAGCTATACGTATTTTTAGTTAATAGCATCACTTCCAGTTGTCATTTCATGTACTTTTTGTTGAAGGTTGGAAATGACTTTGGAAAACAGCCACCGCTCCCATAATGCGAGGGTCCTGCAAAGCAGGCTCACCTTCCAGGGAGCGCGAGCTTCCCAACCCGTCATCCAGCTCTAACGCGGCACAGATGGGACCCCCTCTCCCTCGGGCTTCAACACCTATTTCCCCATCGATTCACACGCAGCCAGTGAAACACTCCGCGGGGCGGGGCCCAGGTCTGTGCTCCAGACGTGAGGGTGCAGATTTCTCCCTGCAAATACGCACCTTGAGTTTCTCAAGGGTCTTTTCCCAAGGGTCTGAACTGATTCATTTAGGTGGTAAAACAAAGCAAACAACTTAACTTCATAGATTTGACACTACCAAGCTATCAAACCAAATGATGTTACTGATAATCATTTCCCAAACATTTTTTGATATTTACTTTAAGGGAAGCCTTCGATTGAATTGCAACTACGGTTCTGTGATTAAATTCACCGTTTACAACTTTGCTAGTGTTTGGGGATGCACAATAAATAAAAGGATGAGCTATGACTCTCATATTGTGGTTGGAAATTCTCACAAAAGGCCACATTCTGCAGAAAGGTCCCGTGTGATAAATTTATCAACGTCTGAACTCCCTGGTGAAATATGGCTGGTGTTGCCCTTAAAAATGTGGATCAATCAATGTTATTGAGGGCTTTTCATCACTGAAAAATTTTTCATTTATACTTGAGACTTTGATAAAGTTTTAAAATGATTTATCCTTCTCAATTATAGCCATAGTCAGATTTTTTTGTCTACTAGGCTTTAGAAATAAGAATTTACATCTCTCTGTATATGATATCTGGGTGAAAAGCCCACGTAAAATGGGGACAGAGACGCCTGGTGGGCAGTGCCCTGCCCTGCTGATGAGGAGCGGGGTAGGAGAGACCAGGTGTGGGGCTCAGGCACGGAGGATGTTTGCTGCACAGACTCAGCCTCACGGAGGATGTTTGCTGCACAGACTCAGCCTCCACGGCAGCCACTCTGAGATTTCTAATTCAATGTTTATTTCCTTATCATTTATATACTACTTTCCAGGAAGACAAGTATGGGGTCTGTTTTGCCTCAATTGCATGAAGCAATTGAAAATATTATATATGAGGTATTCTGTTTGCAAATAAAAATGTTGAAAACATAAACATAACATTTAAAATAATAGGTAGTTGGTCATTATGATTTCAAATATAATTTTCATTTTTTCAAACCTGTAAGTTTATTTTCATTTTATTTATTTCTTTTTAGAAAGAGGGGAAAGTAAGGAGAAAAAGAGGGAGCGATATATCAATGCGAGGTTGCCTCTTGCATGCCCTGCCCCGGGCAACCTGGCCCGCAACCCAGGCATGTGCCATGACTGGGAATTGAACCAGTAACCCTTTGGTTTGCAGGCCAGCGCTCAGTCCACTGAGCCACACCAGCCAGGTCTAGACTATAATTTTCTAATGTTCCTTTATATTATATAACATATGTCTTGAAATAATTACCTCCTTCCTACATGCGTTTTGAGACCTTACATTAAGTAAACGGCCATGAGAAACATGCATGTTTCCATGAGGTCAACCCAGAGTAGCAGCTTTTCTAATGGAAAGTTTCAAAGTTATAGAAAGGCAAAAGGTTCTCAAGCTATAAAAAGTTCATAATTTCTAATTTCCACATTTTCACTTTTATTGGTAGAAATAGTTTTTAGTAAAAGAGATAGACATCTCTATAAAGAAAGAATGATCTCTATAACTCTGTATCCATAGATCTCTATAAACTCCTCTGTAACAAAGAACGTCTGGATTTCAAGTAAAGGCGAAATACGCACGCACACCCTGAAGTCACGCCTCCAGTCCACCAACCACAGGACCACAGGCGCGTTCCTCATCCGGGCAGATTTCATTATCAGAAAATGTATCACAAAGGTACGAAGAATGACTAGACAGCTAAGATAAATAAAATGAAAATACCAATCTTCACCTGATCTTTCTCTCAAGTGGGGAGATACATATGTCTCTCAAATGCATATACATGTAATTATATATGAAATATATACTCATACACACACACAGCCATTCTGAGCAGTGACATAGTTGTAAAACATGACAGGGGGGTTGATCTGTTTAAATCTCAATGACAGGGCTCAGAGGTTGTAGCATATAGTAACCCTGGATGTTGGCATGTTTTTCAGCAGAAAAATTAGAAAATACAAGCTCAAATGCAATGAAAAATAACACAATCTTTACATGGACCCATATACTAGAGATGAACTAAGTGACGATGTGAACAGAAAACCTATAAGGTTAATTTAAAAAACTAATTGAAATAAGAACTATAAGATATGAGAACATTGTTAGGGTTTAGTATTTGTATATAACAATATCTTAAGTAAAAAGTCAAAAGCACAAACACATGAAGAAGAGGAGGAGGAGAAGAGGGAGGGAGGGGTGGAAGGCTTGTTCACCGAAGTTTCCTGTAAGTAAGTGTAGGGAGAGACAAGTGGAAGAGGGGTCCCGAGGGGCAGAAATGGACCTACCAAGAGATGCCAAAAGGCTGATGAGCATAGGAAGAGATGCTGAAACTCATTAAATATGAGAGACATGCTAACTGAAATGTCAACGACTAGGCATATTAAAAAGCGGTAATGCCAAGAATTTCTATGGATTTGGGGTGCAGATTAGTACTACGATTTTAGAAAGTAAGCCTATAATCCATTAATCCGGGCTCTGAATGTACAGCCCTGAGAAAGCCTCCAGGAGATCAAGGAGGCTGTGACTGTGGAAGATGACATCATCCCTGTGCTTCTTGGGGTTTGTCGTAGAGTCTTGGCTTGTGAGAGAAATTGATGAGCTCATTTCTACCAAGAGAGAGAAGGTCTGCTCTCGTTTCTCCAGAAACATTTTACATTTCATGGAAGGAGAGCAGCTGACCGGCAGGCCTTCTCTCCCCGATTGGCCATCGAATTGCTCTGGCCCGGGAGATGATGAAGCACTTCTCGTCTCCGGGGTAAGAGTTCTGGTGCCAATCTGGGTCGACTCAGAGCTGGCCCAATACCGAGGAGCACTTGGGAGGGTTTCAGAAGGCGGTCCTAAGAGGTATTGACCTTTCAAAAGGCACAGATACCTGGGTGTAAATTTGAAGGAGCTGGTCTCACTTCCCGCAGGCCCAAAGGTTTGGTCACACACCGAAGGCGAGCGTCAGCGTGGGAGGATTCAGAATTCAGGTCCCTTTCCCGGGAGACTCCCTGGGAATGAGCAGGTTGACAGCAGACTGTTTCCAGCATGTAAGCAAAGAAAATTTACATTTGTGGTTTCCATGCCTGAAATATGTAGACGAGATCTATCTAGCTCTCGATGTCAAATGGGTAAGAATTGGGTGCATGGAAACCAATGGTTACCGTTTGTCAAAATAAGAGGTGGGCTCAGCGGACTGGATGAGAAAGAGGGGAAGGATTGGCTGAAGAACACACCCAAGGACATGGACGAGTGTGGTGATGGCTGGAGAGAGGCCGTGGGGGCTGGACGGAGGTGGGCAAAGTTGGGGGTGGGGGAGAACAGTGACGTCTGTACTAGTGTCGATAATAGAGAAAAGCATCTCTTCTGATTAAAAAATCTCATGTGTGCTTTCAAAATAACATCAGTAAGTACAGATATTAAATGTGTAGAGAGTGTTCCCTGTAGCCCCCTTTGTGTTAAAATGAAGTCGGAGGCTAGCTGGTGGCCATGGCCACGGCCAGGCCTGGGTGTGAGAATGCTGACTGCCTCTCCTTGACCATCCTCCACTCGGTGTGAGACGATTTTCCAACTAGGCCCCCGTCCTGGGGGGACCCCACTCTGGGCTGCATGCTCATCTCAGCACTGTCCAATTTCAGAGAGAATCATGCTACGTTAGTTCAGCCACAATCCACATCCCCACGTCTGATCCCCCGAAATACCGAACTTCAGTCCCTGTCCTTCACCGTCCCCACTCAATGTCCCATCGTCCGGCCCGCCTTCAAGGCTCCTGTGAGCTGGTTTGGGAGAACAGCTTCCCACCTCCACTGCATCCTCTCGGTGATTTTCCCTCCACTGACCCGCACTCTGATTCTCGGCTCCAAGCCCCACTTTTCCTTGTATTTGGAGTTGAACCCAACCCCTCTGCCCAACATGCCGTGGGTCACAACAGCCTTCTGGAATGAAGTCTTTCTTCCCATTTTTAGCAAGTGTCGTGAATAGCACACGTGTACCTTTCACATATTCTTGTTAACAATTTGTCGTACAAATGACCTATTTCCCTCGTCACTTACATTGCAGCGTTATACTTCTGTTTTTCTCTGTCAATTAAATTTTTAAGTGGCAATGTCATGAGAATATTTTTTCTATGAGAAAAATTAAAGGTGATATAAATAAGATTAGTTGAATATATTTAGCTAAGCACTGTTCATGTGAAAAAGCAAATGCTGATAAGCAATACCACTCATTCAACCTCTATCTGATATACACTATATACATAGATATTACATATATAATTCCTGAGACTGGCAACTGTTGGCCTGTGGGTCCAATCTAGCCCATACCCTGCCTTCGCAGGTAGAGTTTGGGGGGACACGGCCAGACTCCTTGAGTTACAAGTGGTCAGTGACCGCTTTCAGACCATGAGGATGGCGTGGAGTAGCTGTTCCCTCACGAATCACAGAGTCTACAATATTTACTCTTTGGCCTTTCAGGATAAGGCTTGCTACCCTGAACTTATATGGTCGATTCTTCCTCTTTCTCTCTCTTTTCTGTCTTTCTTTCCTTCTTTCTTCAGAGAAAAACTCTACTCACCTTACTTATCACTCTTGCAGAGAAAGACAACTGTTTCTGCAGGAGCCGGGATTCAGTCATCAGGAACACGAACTGAAACTGAACTTAACACCTACATGTTTTCAGCACTTAAAACTGAAATCGCCATTGCTAATTATCAGTGTCAAATATTTTTCATTTCTTAAATGGGATAGCTTTACCTAGTAAAAATGACATTATTCTGATGAATGTACTTGCTCCTATACCTCAACCACAATATTTTTAGCATATTTAGTCTGGAAATTTTCAAAGAGGTTTACTACATATAACTTAAAATGACCTGTGCACTTAGAAGTAAGACTTTATTCTCTCTTTTTTTAAATATACTTTTCTTTTAGGAACTGATGGTTTCTTTATTATGCAGAGAAGCCAATAAAAATATTAAAATATAAAACATATAAAAATACTTGCATTTTGAAGTTTTGTGCAAGGAGTTTAAACTACAGGGTTGGCAGTTTAGCAAGATGCACAGAATATATTTGGTGTTAAGACTAATGCAAACAGACTGTTCTGGATTATTGTTTTAACTCACTGACCACACAACAGTTTGTGTGTGGCCAAGACCCAGATACAAAATAAGCTAAAATAGAACTTGGCAGAATTAAGCAATTTAGCAAAAAAAATGTGTTCCTGTTGGAAGAATTGTGACTCTTGGAAAAATAACCGAGTTGGGATAATTTACAGAAATTTCAAAATTCTCTCTCTCTTTTTTTTTTTTGGCCAATATACAACCCACCACCTGTTCTTCCTATTACCCAGGGAAAAATTATAGGAGAGAACATCTGGGTAATTTAACTGAAAAATAAGATTGCTCATCACACTTCTGAATTTTTTCTACAAAATGCTGACAGCGGGAACACAGAAAGATGGGTCTGATAGCTTTTCTGCACAATGTACGTGCCTGGGTAAGTTGGAGTTTAATGTGAGAAAATATTTATGGTTCGAATTTAGAAATCTTTACAGAGTTATTGTATTTTTCCTTTATTGAAGCCATTTGCAATTAAAATCAATGTGAGCACATTCAGGAAATCTCCACCAATTAGGTATGTTATTTAAGAAATGCACAAATGTTTAACAAACGTATTAAAACTCACGCATCTAAGTGAGTATGTTCATCAGCGTCCTCACGGAAGTCAGTGCAGGGATTGGATGTTTCTCCGGCTCGTTTGCCCATGGTGTTGAAAAGCCTTTAAGTGACTGATACTTTTTTTAGGTACGTGTAGAGGACTGAAGGCTGTATTTTATTTACATTTTACATTGGAAGAGGCCAATGGCCAGTTAGAAGTTGGACCTAGTACCTATACAGAGAGCAAGCTAGGTCACGTCTCAGAGAGACATCTCACTGGGAAGTAGAACGCCACAGTGACAGCCCTTATGCACCAACGGAGGCTGCCCTCCAGTGACGTCCGTGGCAGGTACTGTTGGAAGGACACCTGATTCTGCAACACCGACCTACTTACGGAACTGAATATAACACCTCTGCCTTCTCGTGTCCTGCTACCAGGTAGCTCAGGCACCTCAGCCTTCCCATGTTGGGGATATAGTTAATATAACTTACCATATGTCAGAAAGACACAAATTAAGGGTGAGGCTATTGGAACTCCCTCCTCACGTCACCTGCCCTCCTGTGTTTCATGCAATTCTAGCTACGCGGTACCCCAGGCACACGTGTGCTCGGCGCTGTGTGTGACCACAGAATTCTAAATAAATGTCATCGCTTCCTGAAGCACTGCAGTATAATAAAAAGGAGAATATTAAGATAAATTATTGGTTTTAATATGTTTGTCCCTGCAATACATTATGTTCAATAGATGAGCTATGTAATTGATACATACACAGACATCTAATCAACTTCACAAGCACTTCGGCATGGTTTTTCTCTGTAGGTAAGATGCAAATCACAGTAATCATCTTGCTTACAACACATGGATAAAACAATAGCAAGTGTATTGTAAAAAATGAGAGTTTCATACACAATAGTTGACTTGAATGACAATGCTACCTTTAGAACTGAAAAAAAGTCAGAGATTTCAATACAACACCTCATTTTAAAGTTAACTGAGGATCAGAGAAATTAAGTTTTAGACTGTTTCTTTGAATAAAAAAGGAACATAATCAAGATATGATCTTCTTTTGAAGGACTGTTTTATATCATACCTAAATTCAAAACAGAGCAGCAAGTGATGATAGCAAATGATGAACAGAAATAGTGGTCCTGGCTCATGTGGCTCAGTGGATTGTAGGCCTGCAAACCAAAGGGTCGTCAGTTTGATTCCCAGTCAGGGCACAGGCCTGGGTTGAGGTCCCCAGTGCGGGGTATGTGAGAGGCAATCACACAAAGATGTTTCTCTCCCTCTTGTTCCCTCTCTTCCCCACTAAAAATTAATTAATTAAAAAAAAAAGAAATAGTGATATTTGTTAACACTAATATATACTCATCTAAGCAATTTCTAAGGTGTGCATCGATGCCATTTTTAGTTTCACAGGGTTAAGAACATATTCCCTCATTCCTGGTATCTTGGATCTGACCCAGGATTTAATTTAATTGTTATGTCTCTCCTTCCACTCATTAGTTTCTCAGTCTGTGCCGGTTATTCAAAACCTCATTATTTTTGAAGAGTGTTGGACAGGTATTTTGGAAAATCTGCCTTACATTTGATGTTTTCTCATTAGTCCGGATTATGGATTTGGGGAGGCGATTCCACAGAGATGAACAGACTTGCTCGTCCCACACAGGGGTATGTAATATAGGTACACCATGCTGTTGGTGACAGTGACCTTGCCCTTTTGGCCACGTCTGTGAGATTTCTCCAAAATAAAATTACTCTTTTCCCACTTTGTTGTGTTCCAGGAAGGAGTCACTGGGTTCACGCCACACTCAGGGTGCACAGAGTGACAGGCTGCTCTCGGGAGCAAGGACTTTGGGGGATCTGAGGGAATGTTAAAACCATCATAGCATTTAGAAAATATTCCAAAGAAATCATTTTAGAATTTGCAAGTATTATGTTTCTCCACTAAATCTTCTTTTCCTGCCTCTGTAATCCATCAGCGGATTTTGTCTCTGTGGTAATGGTGATTTTTAAATTCCCTCATTCGTTTAATATTTATTATATTGGGACCCACCCTTTCTATTTACTTATTTTCTCAGTCATCTATGTGTATCAGTATAGATTCATAAATATTCTTTTCATTATTTTTACCTATTTCATTGCTTGATAATCTATTTTGAATCAAATCTCATTCTAGGAAAAGAAGTTTCCATCGAGGAATTTACAAATTATTTTGGTGGGAGAATTGAAGAGCATAGAATTAGTTCTTCCTTCCCCCTCGTCCCCTCCCTCCCTCCTCTGTCTCTATATTTATTTTGAAGAATGCTGGTCCTTAGCCTTGTCTCCCTAGGAAAGCTGAATTCTGCTTCTAGGAAGACAGATGTGGTTTTATATGACAAGACACCAGATTACACATTTGTTTATGCAAACACAGGCCTTGGGCAAGTCTGGTCAGAGCAGCAAGATTAGACCAGGCACATGGCTGGAGATTCCAGAACCGAAGTCAACCACAGGAAGTTCCTATGGGTGGAAAAGCCATTTCATGTCTGTGCAATAATTCTCCTCCACCATTCCCAGGACTTCAGTAAAATCCATCAGCAAACTAACCTTAGTTACACTTCAGATTTAAAAAAAAAAAAGTGTGTTGGGCTGAGAGGGCCAACTAGAAAGCTGGAAGGAACACAAGACTGAACATTGGTTCTGACTCTCCGGAGTCACCCTCAGGTTTGATAATCTGCCTGAAGTGCTCCCAGAACTCCCCAGAAACTATTACGTTTCTAGTTGCAGTTAATTACTAGGAAAGGATACAGTTTAAAAATAGCAGAGGGAAAAGGTGGGGCAGTCAGAGTGCGGCAGGGTCCAAACAGGTCGTTCCTGCTGTCTTCCCCCCATGGAGTGAGGGGCAGTGGTACCTCCCCCCGAAATCTCGTCTGCCATGTACCAGTACCCTGCAGCCAACATCATACTCAGTGGGGAAAAACTGAAAGCTTTCCCACTGACATCAGGAGCAAGACAAGGACGTCCACTTGCACTACTTCTATTCAACATAGTATTGGAAGTCCTGGCCACAGCAATCAGACAAGAAAAAGAAGTAGAAGACATCCAAATTGGAAAGGAGGAAGAAAAACTGTCATTGTTTGCAGATGACATGATAGTGTACATAGAAAATTCTATAGACTCCACCAAAAAACTACTAGACCTAGTAAGTGAATTTGGCAAAACAGCAGGATATGTTTTTATTCTTTAATGAAATTACCTGGTATTATTTAAAGTTACATTTATGGGTGAAATAAATTATCAATATCTTCAATTGGATCTATTCTGTGAACCACAATACTTTCTGCATGGAAACACTCTTTCTTTTTAATTTAAGTTTTTTTAATCTTGTTTTATTTGTTTTTAAGAAATTTTATTTATTTATTTTTAGAGAGAGGAAGGGAAGGAGAGAGGGAAACATCAATGTGTGCTTGCCTCTCGCACGCCCCCTACTGGGGACCTGGCCTGCAACAGAGGCATGTGCCCTGACTGGGAATGGATCTGGAGACCCCTTGCTTCGCAGGCAACACTCAATCCACTGAGCCATAACAGCCAGGGCAAAACACTGTTTCTGTAGGTCATAGGTACTAGATAAGCTCAGAGTAAGTTATTATAAATGAAGAATATTCTTAAATATAATTTTTGTAAACATAAATCAGTGACAAGGAGTTATTTCATATGAAAAATATTGACATGAATACAGTACAAAAGAAATGTGAGAAATATGGCATCAGTATCACATCTCCATGGTTTTCATTGAGCTTCGTATCACTGAGGCCCCACTAGTGTGACTCCTGAGAGAAAGGGCTTTCATAACTTCAGCAATTCAGTCTTTCCTCCTCTTTATTTACCATAGAGCTATGACACATTTCTTACATTTTGTAATTTAGTATCACATCAAACTATATACGTTCAAACTAAAAAGCTGTTGAAAATTTAGAAACAGTATCATTCAAATGCCAACTTATGGCTGCACCCTTCCCTAAAATATTATCTACATAATGCTAAACACACAACACACATTCCTATGCTTTCGTGAATTAGCTAACATTTTCAAGTCGACACATTCCTCCCTCACTTTACACAAGGCATATGTAAAGCTTTTCGTATCTGACGGAATCAGTATTTTGGTGGCAACTGTAACTTCACCCGGAGTTCGTCTTCCAGTCTCGGATGAACCTGGAGCACACCCAAGCGTAGCATGAGGCACTGTTTCGGGACATATGCAGAGAGACTCCACGGCAGAACCGCCGCTCACTGAATTAGCATAGGAAATCATCTTCCACAATAAATCCTATACGGCAGCAGTATCACACAGAATGCAAAGCAGTGAATGATTTCACAGAATCTGTCCCCCATAAATTTCAGTGTGAAGTCTTGGCGGAACATCGGGTTCCTTGTGGCGCAAACTCTGCAGTCCTCATTGAGAACCTGTGTTCTCTGCTGAGATTCATGGCATTGCCTCATAACTACTACTTTTGATTCTATTTTTTATGGATCAAAAAACTTTTTAAAATTTACGTCCACATCTTGCATCGGAATATTTTTCAACTGCATAAGATTCAGTGAAATCCCCGCTATTGGTAGGTTGTTAACCACTTCACCGATATGTGATTGACACACACAGCTGTCTACATTTAGTGTATACAACTTGCTGATTTGGGGTCTGAGTCCGGACCTGTGAAACCATCTCACCGTCTGCTCCATAAACATATTCCACGCGTGCACGACTTTCCTCCCATCCTCCAGTTCTTCAGTTTTTAAGCGCCCAGTATGGCATTGTTCACTATGGTCATCACGGAGCGAGTCAGCTGCCTCGCTGAAGTGGCCAGTGGCGCTGTTTCTGACGACTCCCCATTTTCTCCCCCGGCCCCACAGCCTGACGTCCATCGTTTTACCCTCTGCTTCTCTGACCGCCCAAGAGGACAGGGCAGTAACATCACAGATGTGGCCAACAGTCACAGAGAGCTCAGGCTGACGGCCAACCTGTCCCCTTAGATGGTGACCTCAGCCAGCACCGGGTTAGAGAAGACAAGGAGCAGGCGGCTTAAATCTTGGGTGCGCAGGAGCAAGGGGCCCGGCGGGGACGAGGAGTGCAGAGTGAAGAGCGCGGCCTCCCCCCCACGTGCTCTCACGCTGGCTGGTTGGTTTCTAACGAACCGGCGGACACCTGGTTTGGAGGAGGCAGTGGCAACCTCCGCGTCGTCGGGGGTCGCAGACCGCAGTCACGCGAGAGGAAGGCGGAGCAGGGTTGGAGAGCGTGGGGTAACTTTCTGCTAGCTTCCTGGCAGAGAAAGCGTGAGGATGAGGAAGGTGAGGGGGGCCCCAGACAGAGTCAGGGCCCGCGGTGCTTCTGCTCCTGACGCTGAGACCACGTGGAGTGCCGTCTGGCGGCCGCAGCCCGCGGGACCAGGGCGCCCACGGGACCAGGGCAGGGGCACCCGCTTGGGAGCCGGTCTGACGCCTGGTGTGCAGCTGGTCTGCGAGGTGCGCGCCGGCGGTGGCAGCTCTGCGTCTGCGACACACACCCCCGGGGCCCACCAAGGGTGACAAACCTGAAGACTGACACGCGAGGGAGTTAAGTTTGCGGGGAATTGTGCTGAGAGAGCGGGCGAGTGAACAGTGTCTCTCAGCGCGCGTGGACTGGCTCCCCGGTTGTCCCTCCGGCTGCAGGCCCTGCCCCCCGGGGGTGTCTGCCCGGTGACTGCCCAGCCCGTGGGCCCACCCTTGCCAAGTGGCCCACAGCACGAGGGCCGCAGGGCCGCAGGGACTCCGTGGGGAAGGGTTGGAGGAAGGTCCCTCCCGAGGTTGCACACTTCGCCCACGAGCCTGGAGAAGAGGTGATGCCCAGGGCGGCCCGAGAAATATACCCACCCAAGGGTGGGAATGACGTTTCTCCGCACGAACCGTGCCCGGCTCCGGCTCTGTCCTGCGGCCTGGCCCTCAGGCTCCGGTGCCACCTCCTCGGCCTCCTTCGCCTGCCCAGGGCCCTTCCCGCCGGCGGTGCCCTGCGCTGCTGCCCCCAGGCTCGTCCGAGGATACACCCTGTTGTAAAGCACAAGGTCCTCTTCTTGTTTTCTCTTTCATGAAAAACACTTGGGTGTTCGAGCAAGATTTACAGCCATTAAAAATCTTGATGGTCTCTAAATCCAAATTATTTTGCAAAAACCCTTATACACTTCTGAAGCCTAAAATTTGGAAGCACGATCCATGCTGTCCTTCTGTGCGGTTTTATTGTACTCATAAGACGATTTCACAGGCAAAATTGTGGTCATTTGTACAGTTGATACTTTCGGGGGGAAATCACACACTTTACTATATTTTCATTATTTTTGTTTGTTCAATCTGATGAATTGCAGTGATAGATATATTAGCACCCAGATAATTCTTCTACTTTTTGCTTCCATTCGGAACGACTGACCTTTTCACATGAAGGCTGAGTCCCTGAAACTCAGTAATATTAATAGCGTTTCAGAGCTAATCAGCATGTGAGCAGGCCGGCCGTGTGTCTCTGCCCGGCTGTCAGCGTGCGGAGCTGCCTGGGGGCAGAACCAGTATTAATAGCTGCAGCCCTTGGTGCCCGGGGGCTGCCGCACGTCCGCACCCGACTCCGCGCGCGTCTCTGCCAGCTCGTGAACCCATCATTTAAATGAGGCTCACAGACAGCAATGCAAGAGGCTTCTGTCTTCGGTGCCGTCTGTCAAGGACGAGGAGCCGCTGGCGGTAGGGAGAGGGAGGGGGGACCCACGCCTCCGGGAAGCGTTGCGAGGGAACGGCAGGCCTTGTCAGAGAGAGAACCGCTAGGCCCAGACGCGGCTGCACGTGTGCAAACGGCCTGGCAGCCCCAGAGGAGGCGCTCTCTGCGGAGCTCCCAGAACGTCAACAGAAAGTGACCCCTCTCGTCCTGCCGTGACACAGTGGCAGCAAGGGGGGGGTGGCCTATTTCCTAATAATTCTGCCTTCTGCATTCACATGCTGTGAGTCAGGTGTGTCTTACAGACAATGTCTAACTTTCAGAGAAAGATCCATTTTTATTCAATTATATAGGTCGAAAGACATTTCATTTGTACTGCTATAGCGATAGTATCACAGACTCTGGAATATACAGATATGAATGCATAACAAATGAATGATCTCAGGATTTAAAGGATAATATAATATGAAATGTTTTAAATAAGCCAATCTACACCTTAAACTGTTAAATATTCACTGGGCGCACTTGTATTTAATAATTTAATCTCCTCAAGTGGGGTTTAAATTTCACTCCGTGTCACAGAAAAGACAAGCATGTTAATGTAGGAACTGCTAGGTTGCAGGCACTTACTCTTTTGTCAAAATGTACAATATTCATGTAATTCCTACTTTATACCCAGTAAGCAAAAAAAAAAAAAAAAAATTAAAACTACCTCCTGAGCAAATTAGTCATTCATTTTAAAGAATTTTCCACAAATTAAAATACAGATTTTGGACAAAAAGGAAGGAAAATAGGAGAGTACTTGGTATCTTCAATTTTGAAGTAGCACACTCACTTTATAACTTTTAATTAGTGGTATTCAACTATGAACACTAATAATTGCATGCATGTGGCCAAATTTCTACAGTCGGCCACAAAAACCCAACCACGTCCCATTTTACCTCATTCACTCAGAGAACCTTCAACAGGAATTGAAACTATTGCTTAATTTGCAGCCTTTTTACCTGCCAGCAACAGCTGGACCATCATTCATAACCACCCTCAGTGCAAAGTGAGCTCACAGCCAAGTCAATAATTATAGAATCAAATGGAACACCAGCCTCCATCCAGGGTTTAATTTGGCAGTACACGGTTCCGAAAAATAGACCCTTGTATGTTACTGCTACCGTCTCCAATTTACTATCTTACTGATGTTTCTGCCCGAGTTAGTCTAAATTATGTGTCCATTAATATTGGAACATAACCATTTAAAAATTGAATTTTGATAGTCACCCTCTCACTTAAAAAGAACTGTTCTATATTATGTGATTGCTTTGGGCAAACTTAACAAATAATACCTCAAAATTCTGTTTTACACCTGCAAATTCTGAATAATTTGTTTTTCTTTCTGAAGTTGGATCTGTTTCTTTATGCTTTCTACTTTTAGATATTTTTCTCAGCTCCAGAATAATTCAAAATAGCTTGTTTTTGGTTAGAGAACCTACACATGTTAGAAATGATGGACTGGTCTCACTTTAGGATTCTATAAAACAAATGAGCTGATGCCCACATGGTGTAATTCCAAGAGTTCTAAAGCTCTCTCTTGCTTTTGCTGTAACTGGTAATTCTCCCAAAATGCAGACCCGAGGAAGAAATCCATTGCTTTAGACCACATTGGATATATATATGCAAATTATGCTGGTCACCACTGCTGCCTCTAATCTGAATAGGCTTTTCATGTTCATACAGGCTCCTCATCCTAATCTTTACATCCTGATTGTTGGTCAAAGAGTGAAAATTTTGATGAGCACACAATAATAATGACTAACAGAACATCTTTTATTGTTAAAATATAGATATTACAACATTGTAAAATACCCTGTTCAATATTTGTAGTCAACTTTTTATCTGATTTTCCTAAACCTATAAATTTCCCAAATGTGGCAGCTACTGCACATTTTAAAATAGTGCCTGGCCTGGCAACACTTCAATAATTCCACCCACAAAGTGCTTAAAAAATAGATTTAACTAATGAAAAATGATGTTTGTGTCTTACAAAATGAAAAATTTAGAATGTGGAAATGAAAAGTCTCAAAGAAAAGTCATTTAAGACTTAATTTTAAAAATCTGTTTTTATCATATTTATAAAATATTGCAACAGAATGATCATTTCTTACTTGAGTTTTTGAGATATTGAATATATTGTGGGAGAGTTATATTCTAATCATAATGATGGTCCATATTAAGGAGCTGACCAATTCCCACGTGCACAAGTTCTCCTTACATTCCTTCTTCCTTTTGCATTTTATGTGTATTTCTTCTTCTACTCTCCGCCCTCTTTTCCTTTTGTTCTTCCTCCTCTTCTCCTTCCTCCTCCTTAACCTTAGATGCTTTTTAAAGGTGATTAGCTACCTTGTTGACCAGAAAGGGAATGGTTTTTAGTGTGTTAAAGGCAAGGTAACTAGTTTACACAAAGCACATGATAAAGATGGCATATTGATCAAGAACATAAATAAAATAAATAGAAGCTAATTAAAGGTGGTCCTGTAACAAACAAACAAGCAAACGAGGTGTCCCAGAGGTGTCTGGTAGATGAAATCAGAGTGCTGATCACAGCCCAGGGAAAGGCTATCAGAAAACTGGAGAATTTTTGTCTTTTTGATTCAAGTTATCAACAGTTTCTTTTTGAAACTCAAAATACAGAGTTTCAAATAAATGTTTCACACCCTTTCAAAGGTAATTAAGCCAGTTGTTTGAACTAAGCATCAATCAAATATGAAAACCTAACATACTGTGGAAGGGAAGGAGGCAGGAATGGAGATGATGTATACGGCAGAGTAAAACACGACACCCCATAGTTCCAGAACGAGAAAAGCAGATGCTGTGTCCACACAAAGAAGATGGTGCATGTACACAAAGATGATAAATGCCTCGAGAGATGAGATTAAACTGAATACAACAGAAAGAGTAACAAGATCGAAACCTCAAGGATTATTCTAAGAAGTTATAGTAACTGAATAATAGAAGTTTCATTATCAGAAATATAAAGCTGGTAAAATAGAAAGGAGGCAATTTTAAAGGGTAAGAGGATACACATAAAATTTCCATAAGCCATAAAATTCAGCTTTCAGAACCCAAAAACACTATACAAAACAAAAAATATTCTCCACAAGGTACTTCAATGTATAATTCTGAAAAAACAGCATTAGAAAATACTAAAGCTACGCTCATAGGAAAAAAGGGTGGGACACAGACTTGAAGAAAATATTGCACAACACACAGATTTTAATAAAATTGCATCTGAAACATATAATAAATACCTAAAATTCAATAATAAAAGAACAAACAATCCAATTAAAAATGGGTGAAAAATAGGAGCAGACACTTCAAAAAGATCTGATGAAGATGGTAAATAAATATACCAACATTTTTATTAGGTGGTTAGAAATGAAAATAACAACGGCACATGCCTGTGAACACGGCTGTGAAACAGCACAGAACCAAAGAGCCGTACTCCGATGGCTGGCAGGGGGCGGGGCCGGGGGAGCCCTCACTGCCTGCTCACAGCAATCAAACCGGCAGCCACGGGGCCAGACATTCTGCGGTTTCTCGCAAAGCTGAGCGTCCTCTCGCCATCTAACCCACGAACTGGGTTGCTAGGTGTTTACTAATGGAACTGAAAACTTATGCGAACACACACAAAAAGTGCACGTGCATGTTTATGGTAGCTTTCTTCATAATCACCCAAATTGGAAGAAACCAAGATGTCATTCAATAAGTAAATGGATTGAACAATAACAACAAATCCAAAGAGCAACAACACCAACAAACACCAGGTGCACTCGCAGACGGCCCAGTGGCCAGCGATCAAAAGAATGGGCCAGCAAGCTGTGCAAAGCGCGGGGGGACCTTTCATGTATGTTGCTTAGTAAAGCAATCCCATCCCAAAAGGCTAGGTACGGTGTGATTCTACTTACATGACATTCCAGAAAAGACCAAGCTACAGAAACAGGAGAAGATGAGTGCCTACCAGGAGTTCAAGGGAGAGGGAGGGTCACTACATAAAATGCAGGGGATCTTTAGGACTCTTGAAACTGTCCTACACGATACCGTGATTGTGACCACATGACATCAAGCATATGTCAGCAGCCACAGAACAGCAGAGCCTGCAGAGTGAACGCTGGTGTGCACTGAGTAAAAGAGGCCATCGTGTGGGTCAGGGAACGGAGGGTGGGTGCACAGTGAGAACAGCGATTCCCGGGTCGGGCCTGCAGCCCCCACCCTGAAGACAGTGGGAGGAAAAAACACTGACCTAGGAGCCTGGGAAGGAGCAGGGTCTGCAGGAGCCCAGGCGCACTACACACGGACACTGTGGTCTGGTGGAGACGCTAGTGCAGAGTGGAGGCGCTGGTAACAACCTGACCACCCTGGTCCCTGAGACGGTACCGGAATGGAAGGATTCAGTGCCTGGAGGGCAGCGGGCGGGGCCCGGTCTCTGCTGTTGGAGCCCGAGTCCCTGTGAGTCCCAGAAAGGGCAGGCCTGGACTGTCACAACTAACACGGAGATGACTCACTGTATCCCTCACAGAGTACTGACATTAGCACTAAACAAAGAAATACCACCTCCAGGGACTCTTTTTCTTTTTAGTTGGAATATTGTGTGAAGTAAACGTGCTGATGTCACCTGTCCTGCAATGCTGTGTGGTTCGATAAGGGTTCCCACGTAATCATCCGCAGGTGACCGCCACCCAGACCAAGACACACGAGAGTTCCAGCCCCACCAAAGTTTCTCCCGTGCCACAGTCCCAGTCCCGTCTGGAAACCAGCTGCAGAAGCAGCTGCCGCACTGGCTTCTAGGGGCAGAGATGGACGCTCGTTTTTGAACTTCATACGGGTGCAGCCCCACGCTGACCGCTGTTTTGAATTGGCCCCGTTGCCCACCTGCTTTTAGGTGGACTGACCCACGGTATAAATCTACCACAACCTGTTTATCTCAGTGTTGATGGAGAGTTGGAGGTTCCACCGCTGAGGCTACTATAAATGAGTGTTAAAAGTGAATCACAACTTTCTCTCCATGACATTGGTGCTTGATTCCAGCAGACACGCGACTTGGAGGCGGGTGGAGGGGTCGGAAGGGAGGTGCCGGAAGGGAGGTGCACAGTCAGGGTCAGTGCAAACCACTGCACTGTCTCCCAAGAGGCTCCCCGGACGACACCCTCAGAAGCAGTGTATCAAAGTCCCAGTCCCTCCGCACTTTTATCGACACCAGCACTGTCTTTTCTGTTTACACTGTAGCTCCGTGGCAGGTGTGCAGGACTGAGATTTCACTTTGCATTTTCCTCGGGACTATGGTGGGTACAGAACATCACTGCAGAGACTCACAGGGATTTTCTGTGTGTTCTTTGTGAAGTGAGTGGTCAAGCATTTTGACTTCTTCTGTTGAGTTCGCCAACCATTTACAATTGATCTGTAATGGCATCTTTCATAACCTGGATGTGAGCCCCAGCTGACCTTTTGGGTCACATAATAATGTTTTTTGGTGATCAAAGTCCTCAATTTTAACAAAGACAATTTTTTTATAGTTAATCATTTTATCCACTGCCAAACATCTATGCTAACCCAATATTAAATTGAAAACATTAACTGCATGACTGAAATTAAGCCTAAAGAAAGCATTTGTGGTTTTTCAAATCTTGAATTAAATAACCTTTGATATTGTTAGCTGGGTCTCATATTCTATGAGAATTCGTCCACAGTGATGGCCCCCAAAGATACTGACACTAACCCTAGGAAGCGTGGAGAATGTTCACTTACATGGCGAAAGGGGTCTGGCAGGTGCAATGAAGCCTAAAGCGTTAGAGACCAACGTGTAGCCACGGGCGTTCCCAGGGAGCACAGTCCATCACAGGGCGTTACCCAGCAGGCCGTCTTTCCCAGTTACGGAGACCCGGAGCCACCGCAGCACGAGCCAGACGGCCACCACTGCGGGCCTTGGAGATGGAAGGATGGGCTGCAGGACAAGGGACGCAGGGCTCCACAAGCTGGAGGAGGCCGCTGAAGCTGTGATCAATCACAGTAACCAGATATATGTATATGCATGTACACACACATACACACGTGCACACATACATACATAGATACATATGTAAATATTTACATATTTCACTTTATCAACATCTTTAGATACGATGTGTATACTCAAAGACCATGTCACAGTGCCCCTAAATTCCCTAAACCCATTGAGTAACAAGTTCATGGTTGCTTGATCACAAAATCAACTGTAAGTTTCCAAATATTTGATGAGGAATATTCACAGAATAAATATGGTGGTTGTTACTTTTTTGTGATGTTTCATTGAGGAAACACAGGGGACCTACGTGATTTTAGATGGTGTGCAACTTGGGATATAGGCTAACACAGGAACATGGGGAAGCGGTTTGAAAAATGTTCAAAGTAATTCAGGCTGCTGTGATAACGGCAAGTGAGAACAGATGGCCGATCGCGGAGCTCATCCATCTCAGTTACTCACGGCGAAATAAACTTCGGAAATAACGAGGAGTGATTCATCAGGGCGGAGGACGAGTCGTTAGGATCACTGCACTCCCTCGGGGTGGCTTCCCACGCAGGAGCGGACTGCTGGGCTGCTGGGACGCCGGGTGGGGCCCGGCCCGAAGGGGAGCGCGCCTTGGGCACGCACTCGGTCTCGGCTCCCGGGACGGACCCAGAGCTCGGGCGGACTATTCAGGCAGCTGGGCTCTGCTGTCGTTAAAACAGACACGTACCTCAGCAGCCTGAGTGAGCAAATGCAACTGCACTTTCATGAAGTATCATGCCACCACATTGAAAGATACAGGTCTATAAAAACAGAAACAGGAACTCTTCAACAATATTTAAATTAGCAGGGATTTATAGTGTTTACGATATTTAGCAAAACTCGACAGTAAACCAACATATTGATCATCAGCAAATTTATATTATGCATGCATGATAGAAACACACGCACGCACCCCAATTACCCACTGGAGCGACGGCACAGACATCTAAGCCCTGAGCGGAGAACACCGGCAATGGAACTCCTACACCCACTCTCAGCGCTCCACTTCTCTAGCCCCTGCTGAGAACTGCGAGCAGAGTGAGGGCCCTGATTGACAGGACCCCCAACTCCCCTGGCATCACCCCCGTGTCCCTAGCAGCCCGCGGTTCTCTGTTCTCGCACCCACCCCGCCTGACCGAGACCATCTTTCTCTCTCGGGGGTCATTGCCCACACACTTGTGTTGGGGCCCCGTCTTTCCCGGGGTCTTCAATTAAGGGGTGAGGGCCGGTGGGGTGTTTGTCTGGGGACGTGCATCAGCCTAAGTGGTGACAACTGCTGACAAAGAGCTGTCCAAAGTGTCCAGAAATTAACCCCGAGGAAATGCAGCAGAAGAAGAAATACTTAATCACGACAATACATTAAAACTCAGTAAAGACAGTGCGAGTCCGTGACCCCTTCCTCACGTTTGAGTCGTGAACCCTTCCTGCTCACACCGTTTCAGCGGGGACAGAGCTCAGCTGTCCACACAGATGTCCAAGAAGATGAGACCTCCTCTTCCTGCAGCCCCGGAAAGCCATCGCCTCTCCTGAATGGACAGGCCGCCTGCCCTTCTCCTCGCCGTCAGTCGGATGTTGCAAAAGCTCTGCTCCAGGCAAGAGGAGCTGTGTCCCCTTTGCAGCGGAGGCTCTGCTCCCTCAGTTGGGCCCTGGCCAGTTGCTCTGTGTCTGCAGCTCCCACTGCCGAAGGCTCGTGTTGGAGACCACAGCCTTCGTCCCAGCCTGTCCCAGCTTGCAAAGGCGGTGGGCCAGTCTGAGAGAGGACCCTGGAAAGAGACTAAGAGGAGCCCTCCCAGAGTCTACATTACCTTAAATGTTAACAGACGAAGACGAAGAAAATCTTGAAAGGAGCAAGAGAAATAACCTCATTAGTTTGCAGCTAATTTATGACGAGAATTCACAGCTGATTTAGGATCAGAAACGATGGCACCAAAAGGTTGTGGGATGACATTCTCCAAGTGCTCAAAGAGGAAAACCTGTCACTCCTGAATCTGATATCCAGAACAATTATCCTTCAGAAATGAAGGCAGGGGGAAGGCATTTCCAAACATACCGCCACCAAGAGACAATGCATTGCGCGGACACAGCCTTACAGAAAACACCGAAGGATGATCCTCAGGCTGAAAGCAAAAGCCTCCGACAGTAATTGGAACACACGCGCACACAGAGGCCCCTTCAAGTGGTCGTGTGCCCGCAGCAGCAGTGTGATGGCGCATGTCTCCTCTTGTCTTCCCTTAACTCATTTATAAAGAAATGAAATTTAAGAGATAGGTGTAGAATTGTACTGTGCCGCCTGTGACACATAGGAAAGAAATGCATTTGCCAACAGCGGCGGCGTGGCGGTGCGGAGGAGTCAGGCCGCCCCGAGCTCGGCGGTGGCACTGCTGGGCCGAGCGAATCCACGGGGATGACGGGAGGAGACCAGAGACAGGGAGTAAGCTTCACACACCAAACTCTAGATGTGCTTGTTCTCCTTTCTGGTACCTCTTTGGTAAAAGACATAGAATTATGTTAGGTAATACTTCCAACACCTTTTTTGGTTTATGACACACAACACATAAAATGTAGCAGGTACACTGAAAATAACACCAAAGGTGTGCAGGGCAATCAAACCACACAGGAGAAATGTTTGTATTTTCACTGGAATTAAGCTCCTTCAATCTGAAGTAGATTCTCATAAGTTAAAATGTGTAGGGTAATCCCCCAAGCAACCATTAGAAAACAAATATAATTATTTAGTTAAAAATCTTTAAAGGGATTAAAATGGTGTACTAAGAATACTCATTTAAAGCAAAAGCAGTAAAGTTCAAAGAAAATTTAAAAGGGCATGACACATAAAAGGACCAAAAAATAAAATAAAATTGGCAGATCTGAATCCAACTATATATATAAAATCTTTTAAATGTACATTGTTAATCTATCCAACTAAAAGGCAGAGATTGTTAGCCTGTATTAAAAAAACAAAAAAAGATATAGTAAGATCATACAATATACTGTGTATAGGGGACATGCTTTACATTTAATATACTGACAGGTGGAAAATAAAATGAAAATACATATTATGCAAACAGCAACCTTTAGAAAGTTGGAGAAACTATACTGTTATCAGACAAAGTATGTTTAAACCAAAAACATTATTATTAGGAATAAAGAAGATTCTCAAAAACAAAAACAGACAATCCATCAGGAAAATATATGCACATAAAAACGAAGCCCTTAAATATATGAAGTAAAAATTGAGAGAAATGCAAAATACATGGAAGAATTGAGGGAGATAGACAATTCAATAGTCGATTCCAATATTCAATGTTCAATAGTCAATCGGACAATGAGGCAGAAGACCCACACAGAAATAGAAGACCTTAACAATGCATACGCCGTAACTACAAACGAGGACGGACATCCAAACACCTGGGAACAGAATATAGATCGTTAGCACACACACAGACCACAGCTCAGGAGAGACCTCGTCTAAAGCCATAAAATACGTCTCGGTTAATTTAAAAGAATTGAAACAATACAATGCATATCCTCACACCATGGTGGAATTAGCATTCAACAACAAAAATAAAAATTCAAACTATATGTGGAAATGACAAACACATGCCTAAGCAACCAATGGGTCAATAAAGAAATCACAGGAAGAAACTAGAAAACACCTTTGAAATGAAAGAGGGACACACGCAAGCCAACATCCATGGGAGGCGGCTGAATTAGTGCTAAGAGGAAAACTGGCATTTGTAACTCTGCATTAAAAAGAAGACTTCGTGTTAAAAAAAAACAAAAAAAACGCAAAAAGCTATAGCAGGCCCCAGATGAAATCGCCATGGCAGGGTACCGGCACAGTTAGCTATTGGAATGATTCGGAAAATGTGCAAACATTTTAAATTGGGTGTGAAAATGCAGGACGGTGTTACGCCTCCATAATTATCCGTAATGTAGGCAGTTCTCTATTTGCTGTTATGATTTTAAATGACTTTTAAGGTATGCTCTTCCTTGTTTTCTTCCTGATATATTTTGCTCAACCTATTAAGACTTGTTCAAAGTAAGTTTCAACATTCAGTTCAGTTCTTATAAATTCCTGCTCAGAAACACTGAATCTGAACACGAAAGCGGGGCCAAAAAGAGTCCCCCCTGCAACTCTACACCTGTGACGTAGGCTGTGTTTGTGAATACACATTTCTCAGCTCACACTCCTGTGCACAAGCGAAGCACAGAAACGTTTGAGTTTTTATTCTTGAAGGGGACCCCTTGCGGGTTCAAAACCTGGGGATGGAGGTGTGAGTGGCACACTCGTGTAGCCACACAGAAGCGTCACTTCCCCTCATGGCCTTGTGTTCTTCCTCCCCTTTTGGTCCACACTGGCCTCCCCAGCGCGCTGACCCGCCTGCCCCTCCCGCCTTGCAGGTGCACTCCCTTCATCAAGGACAGTGAGGTTCTGGTGGCCTCCGGTCACCTTGTGAGCAGAGCCAGGCGTCTGTTGACCACAGAGACCGGTCACACTGGAGGTAACGCCTAGGGCTCAGCTGTGTTTTGGCTCCAGGCCCAGAAAGGCAGCAAAGCGATGTCGCCCCCCACCGCTTTGTGCAGCCAGAGAGAGCGACGGCATGGCTGACATGAGGACCCGGTGCAAGGGCCCACCGCCCGCGCCCCTGCCCCGGCGCCCAGCAGAGCGCTGCCCACGGCCTGAACTCCCTTTCACCGCTGACTGACCGTTGCCCCCTCTGCAACTCGCCCCTGACAGTCCCCGAGCCAGGTCTTCGCGCGCAGCACACCTGTGTCTTGGTCGCAACGTCCCCGAGAACCGCGCCTGCGCCTGTCTCCCTGGGCGGCGGGCGCACAGGTGAAAGGACCCCCTGGTTGGGAACCCGAGCCGCCCGCACCGCAGGTGGGAGGGGGTCCTTTCTGACCCACCCAGTGAGCACTGGGGGCCTCGGTGGCGACGTGAGAACTGGGTCTCTGTTCCTTCCGCCGCGCTGTCGGACAAGTCGGGGACTTACCCTCTGGGTCCCGCTGGTGGCCGGATCCCGAAGTGCCTGGGTGGCACCAGGGGCGGCGACGCTGCCACCAGAGGGTCTCGCGGGGCTGCACCCTGAAGTGGCTCCAAGGCCCGGGGGGTTGAGCACAGGTTCCCGGACTCGGGGGGGGGGGTGAGGAGCCCCGAGGGCCCGGCTGGGCCCCACGAGTCCGGAACCCAGTCTCACGATAGCCCGCCCGCCCCGTCCCCGCACCGCCACCCACAGTGGCAGCCCTGCCCGCGCCCGGTCCACCTGCCGTGGCCTCCTCCCCAGTGTCTGGGTGTCCGGGTGTCAGGGGAGCGCGTGCCCTGCCTCTGCTCATGTCCCTCGGCATTTGTCAGGGACACTTTTTCTATTTAAAGTTCTGTGGAAGAGCAGCTAAGAGGCCCCAGAGGCTGTGTTCTCCGGGGACAGTAACAGGCTGGCCTGTCTCCCCCGGGTTTGTGGGGACACTCGCCTAGAGCGGGAGGTCGCCGACGGGAAGGGTGGGCTGTGCATCCGGACTCGCGCGTGGCTTCTCCCACGACAGTGGCATGTCATTAGCAGCCGAACCTTGGGGACCTCTCGGGTTGGGGTCCGACCCTCGGGGGGGGGGGGAAGGGGCGGAGACTGCAGGTGACTGGCCCTCAGCGGCACAGGCCCGGCGCAGGGGCCCAGGGGTGCCCAAGGCCGGGTGAGAGGCCCCAGGTCGTGCTTCTTATCAAAGCTAGAACTGCAGGCTTTTAAGTAAAGTGCACATTTATAGGGTTATACGTGATGGCAAACTTGAATTTAGAAAGAAATTGGATGGAATTTTAATTAGCACCAAGCCCATTATTAGTGTAAATTGTTAATTCTCCTCCTCCTTCTGTAGTACCGGCTCCGGAGATACAAAACTCTAAAATGAAGAAATCTTCCATCGGTTTGCTTAATTTCTTCAAAATAGTGTTACAAAAGTGTCACGGGGAATTTATAGAATTCTAAATTCAGGAAATTAGAATTCTAAATACAACCTCATCTCTCCACAAGGGGAAAATGTGCTAACAGTGCACTTGATATTTAAAATAATTTCACCAATGTTCAACTCCCATATTTTAGTATTTATTTTAAATGTCACCATGAAAATGTTAATTTTGGTATTTTCATCACCCTGTTTAATCCGTCGGTATATGTATTTTTCAGTGCTAGGAGATGATCAATTCACAAATAAGATAAAAGTACTTCCACTGTAAAGTGGTCATCGGTGGTGACTACAAGCTGGGTTTCCTTATGCCCCAGAGAGGGGACACTGTGTGCCACGCCGTCATCTGAGGGCTCTGCTGGTGGTGACGACGTGTGGGCCTTCAGACCTTTGTTTTAATCCTCACCGGAGGGTGTGTTCACTGGTTTTAGAGGGAGGAGGGTTGAGAGAGAGAGACAGGCACACTGACCAGTTGCCTCCCATACACACCCCAACCAGGGATTGAACCTGCAACCTAGGGATCTTCCCTGACAAGGACTCGAACCCTCACTGCTTTGGTACATGGGATGAAGCCCCAACTGACTGGGCCACCCGACCAGGGCTGGCCTTCAGACTCCTACAAATGGTATTTACAGACCGTGCTGACCTGCGTTTTTTGGCAAATGAAAAATGTAATAAAGGAGCATCCAGGGTTGAGAGCAAGCCTCGTGTCTAATGACAAAACGCGAGAGTGAACCTGAAAGGGAGGTTTTTGGAATTTACAGCAGCCGGGGTTTTTTTTTTTAACCCAGTTTTAATCATTGACTCAGGCAAAGATCATGGTCCCTACAGCCCCTCAATTTCTACGTACACTCCAGGATCGCTGTGCCTTTCTCCAGTGTTACCCTCCGGCACTCTTTATTGGAATTCCACTTTTTAAGATTCCCACGCCCCGGACACTGTTTTGGACTTTTATGTCCCTGTCCTCAGCTACGGTCCCCCGGGCCGTGTCTCAGCCTCTGACACCAGACAGGCTGATTCGGGTGTGTGACGGTGGAAGAGGTACAGGGTGCTGTCTCTCTCTTCTCCCTAAGTTAATACTTTAACAGGGACATTGTCACGGTGACTTGCTTTTGTTTTCTGCTCCAGTGGGATGACCATAATGGAGAGAGTATGGGCGCAGATAAGAAAAATAATGACACACAGAATAGTGAGAAAGCTGACCTTGGTAAGGTCTAATTTGATGATACTCCATTAAAATATTTACAGCGGTTGCTTATTTCTGTGTCCATCTGTATAAATCTCATTCTGACTAGACTCTGTGCTTACGTAGGCATCAGTCTGACTTACGTGTTTTTATGAAGCATCAGAAGCTAATCAGTAGTGGGGGCAACCAGTTCAGTGGACTGGCTGGTACAGAGCTAGTTCTCTCCTGTATGGGCAATAATGTGTGTATACATTACACATTATGTATGCATATGCATATGTGGTATACATATCACACTCTCTATATGTGTATATATATTAAATAGATACAAATACATATATAATTTGCATGTTACACAAAATATAGTACATAGTATATAGTATAAATACTATTCATCGCTCATTATTGTATATGGAAAATCAGGGTTCAAAAGCTTAACTTTATCAGAGTCATTTAGCTAATATGTTCCATAAATTCAGTCTGAACCCAAATGATAGACTTGATAGTCCTAGAACCTACCGTTAAATTCTTCGTTCCCTACCTCACTTACCTGTAAAGTATCCCGGTCTCAGTATGAAGACCTCTGAAATCCTCTCATTTCTTCAGCAGTGGCGATAATTTTCACATGGGTCGCATCTGCAAGGAGTCATGACTCCCTGCATCTCTGCCCTCCTGGACAAGGGCTCTGCATGGCAGCCGGGTCTCCGTGCTCTGGCCAGCTGTGCAACTTGGTAACACAGTTGACATCTCTGTGGCTCCGTGTCCTCATCATAAAGTGAGGGTGGAATGGTACTGACTCCCAGAGGTGCTAGGAATAAATTCCGTAATGCACTTGGAACAATGACATAGTTAATATTGTCACTTTTTTCCCACAGTACATTTTCTTGCCTTTTTTTTTTGCTACCTTCAGAAATCATGTTCTAGGAGACCTGGGTTTTGTGGCTGATAATCATTTAGTTTGCCAGCTTGTCAAAAGTAGCAATGAAAGTACATTTTGACTGGGCTTTTCTTCTTCGTAATTTAATATATTTCAATGATAGTTGATTCATGTTTGGAAATAAAAGTAGTGTAACTAACACTAAGTACCTGAAAAATTCATAAGATTCCTAGCTTATGAAATTATTACAGACATTTGAGAAAAAAAGCTTATAAGATAGTTACATTTGAGAAAATATTATTCAAATAATACCTTAGATACCTATTTTTGACAATTATTATTAAGATTAGCAATTGATGCTAATTATACCATAGCTTTTAAACATCTATTTCATCATGAATATTTATACTGTGATTATACAGATAATAATTAGCATATTTTCATTGTTTATTTTGAGGATCACAATGAACATATCAACATTCAAATTAATGATACAATAGATATTTAGTAGCACATAGCTTTACGCTAAGAGCTTTATAACAAAGCATATAATTTGTTATATCCTAATATAACAAATTAAAACATTTCACTTTCCCTGGTGGAGGTCCAACTACAATTTGTATACTTCAACTAAGAAGGATTCCAATGGTTTACCTTTCAAGGATGTTTATTCTTAGATTCCCCCAAACACACAGTGATGTAGCAGCATGAACAATGACTTCAACCTTTTCCATCACTGTCCACTTGCAACCCCGTCTTCTCTTTCCTCGTCTCTGTAGACCCCCCCAAACATGCATTCTGGAGACCTGGGCATGCGCATAGTTCCTCTCCGGCTGCTGCATGTCCACGGATGGGACGTTAGAAGAGCAAGTAGATTCAGTAAAATACAGACACCACCTCATTTATTTGTTTTTGTTTTACCCAACAGTTTCAAAGAAAGAGAAAGAGAGAAGAAAATGTAAAACAGCAACTAAACAACTATGGTTTTGTTCCAGCACAGCACAGGAGCAGCTTTACTTATAAAATGATTTAAAAGTGCATCTGAAGAGAGGGTTTGTTTTCTCCTTCATGTGCTGCTAGTCCTTATTTTTTGCACTTGGCAATGGCCTCAGCAGCTTTAAACCTCCGGGACTTCTGGGCCTCTTCCTGGACAGTGGGAAATGGAGTGTCCTCAGAGTCTGCAGTGAGTCCAGAGGAAACGTAACAACATGTGACAGGGGCCAGAGTGGCAGCACAGGTCCTCAGGACTAACTGTCGGCAGCGTGAAGAAAGAGCCCATGAAGTTCCGTGGGAGGAAGCTCCCCTTCTGCTTCCTTTTTTAAGAACCAACTCAGGAGTGGACAGATCGGAACATCTAAGGAGGGACAGCGCTGAGCTCGAGGAAAGAAGACAGACTTTGAAGTGGTCGATAAACGGAGAAGGTTGAAGTCATCGGCCATGTTTCTATCACTTCCTTCCCTTCATCCGCAGAGACAAAAATGAAGAGTCATTTGGGTGGATCGCTTGTTTGCAGAGCTCTTTCCGTACATTAAGGAGGGAGTGACTAAGCGAAGAAGAAAGAAATCGATGCACCGGGGGACAAAGGGGAGAAGCACACTGACCTTCTCTGGTTCCTCGCTAGCCCTGTGAAGCGCCCGTGATGTTGCAACCCACGGGTTCGTTTCCTAACCTTCCACAGAAGGTCTCCGTTACCAGACGGTGGAAAGCGAATTTTGAAATGATTCAAGGTTTTTCTGAAACTTCTCCAGAACCGTGTGCAGGTGTTTTGAATAGAGAAAGTGTGCCCATCTGCAAATGTTTTCACACACAAGTGTCTTCGACAGATCCACGGATTCGACGCAGCGGACACTCGGCAGGCTCCCGTTGTGTGTAGCCGCACGTGTGATTAATTTTATTTACACTGGCCTGTTGCCGCGTGTACTTATCAGGAATGAAACAGTGGGGAGGATGTGGGGGCAGCTGTCTGGGATTTAGCATTCAAGCATTTGGACCAAGCGACTAAGCTAGTAAATATGCTTTCAAAAGGATTTTATGGACATTACATGCCATCTGAAGCTCTCAGCATTCTTTCTTTTTAAAGTCTATTTTATTGATTATCTGTTACAATTGTGCCAACTTCCCCCCTTGGCCCTCCTCCTCCCAGTACCCCCTTCCCTCCAGCAGTCCCTCCCCTGGTTCATGTCCATGAGCCATACATACAAGTTCTTCGGCTTCTCCATTTCCCACACTATTCTTACCCTCCCCTGTCTGTTTTGTACCTGCCAGTTATGCGTCTTATTCCCTGTACCTTCCCCTCCCCTCCCTCTTCACCCTCCCAGGTGATAACCCTCCAAGTGACCTTCATATCAATGACTCTGCTCCTGTTATGGTCGTTTGCTTAGTTTTTTTTAGATTTGGTTGTTGATAGTTATGAATTTGTTGCCTTTTTAATGTTCATAGTTTGTATGAACAATGACATTCATATTGCCTTTTCTAAGGCGTGCTGCACTCGTGAGAAGCATTGCTCCGTATGTGTGACTCCGGCGGCTGGCAGCTCACGGGCCTGTCAGAGTGGTGGGGGTCCCCGCAGTGCGGGGTTCATGGAAAGGGGGTGGAGGAAGAGGGGGTAGGCGGTGAGCCTGCAGGAGATGTTGTAATGATGCGCCCACCCACCGAGCGCGTGCGTACACACACACACACACACACACACACACACACAAAGGGCCACATCGTCTGGTTCGCAAGAAACAAAGGGGAAAAGAAAGTCTTGTATTTTTCAGAAGAGCCGACAGAGAACACACGCAGGTGAAAACTCACACAACAATTTTTTAATTACTAGAAATGTATGTGTGTTTAGCTCTGATGTGGGTTTGGGTGTCTTCTTAAGTTGGCACTTTTTATAGACTGATGGGGTTGAGAAAATATTATTTTATCCTACAAAACTTCTGTAAAAAAGGCCAAAAAAGGTAACGTGCATAATGCTCCCCACTCCGTAGAGTCTCTCTTAGAGTCTCTTTCTCACAAATTAATCCTAAAAAACCATGTCTGTCGTTACCAATATACGTACATCGTGGTGCTGCTCATCAGCTTAACTGGGCTAACAAAATCCCCTAAAGGGAAGTACAGCAGAATATGGATTTTATGCAATTAGGAAGACCATGGAGTGTTAAAAATGTGTTTAAAATACAATAGGGTAATAAATGTCATTTTTGTTAAAATTATAGGTGATAGTTTTAAAGTAATAAAAATTTTATTTTAAATATTTTTAGATTTTAAAATAACATTTATAAAAAATTTATATATTTCCCAATTATTACAATAGAAAATTCTTTGTGGTAAAGAAAAGCAGTGGAATTTAGGGAAGAGTTGTTTCTCTTTAAAAAAACCTTCAGCACCTTTATCCTAATATACAGAAACCAGATGAAAGTAAAATAAAAAGATAATTTTATTATTGATCAATTTTATTCTATGAATAACAAGAAGTACACAGTGTTAAGAAGAAATTGGCCTTGAATATTTCAATGAACTAAACATTTCTGATTTACATTCTTTTAACTGACATTGAATACCCCCCCAAAAAGTGAGCTAAATCTTTGGCTGTATCCACTCTGTCTTAGAAATAACCGTATACCAATGTTTTTCGTGAAAATCACTGCCGCGTCTGGATTGAGAAGCATTTCACACTCACCTTATTAAATAATCCCTGCCCTTCCTCAAACAGAGAAAACAGAAAAGGAAAGGAAAAGACAGCCCCAAAGGATGCTGTTGAAAGCTTCACCTCACCCTCCTGCCAGCCAGCACCCACTGTCTCTATGGAAAATTGCAGGAGTTGTTGGAGACTCTGACTTCCTTCAGATTTATAGTTCTTTATGTCCTTCCAAAAAATCCCTCAAGAATAATACAGCTGGAGAAAGAGGAGGTCAGACAATCCCTCCAAAGGTGCTCAGTTGCCTTTGGCAAAACTTTAAAATACTTCTGGAGAAAGAATGGCCAGAGCAACGTATGGTGAGAGAGATGGTGCTTTATGCGTTAGAAAGATCAACACTTAAACCTGGTTGGAAGTCAGGTTCATCAAGGAGACTGCAGGCCGTGAGGCGTGGGCGGTGTTAACAATTCAGGCGACCTGACGTTGTGTCCACTGTGCAAGTGGTGGTTAAGCTGAGCCTCTCTGAGCCCGGGTCTGGGCGGTGGAAGCCCAGAAGGTAACTGTGGTGAGAAGAGCCTGACTCTGGGCGAGGGGCTCCCTTTGTCACTGGGACGGTGGTGGCAATCTTGGTGGTCAGAGTAAGATGTGAAAGTGGGAAGGGTAGACAGGCAGGTTTTCACAGAAGAGGGTGGCGGAGGAGTTGAACGGGTAAAGAGCAGCAGAGAAGAAAAGATGAAAATGACTTTTTAAAATAGCGGTATATTAATTTCCTTAACAGTCATAACAAAATGCCATCACTAGGTGGCTTAAACAAGAGAAATTTACTGTCCTCAGGGTTATAGAGGCTAGAGTCCCAGCTCAAGGCGTCAGCTGGGTTGGTTCCTTTTGAGGACTGTTAGGAGGAAACTGGTCCCCACCTCTTCCTACGTTCTGACAGCGTGCTGGCAATTTCTATGTTGGTTTATATGGGGTTGGCCGAAAAGTCCATATGGTTTTTCTATAAAGTAAAAGGTACATTTTTCATTTTCACCAGTAACTTTATTGCTTTGGATATTTTGAGTATGTCTGCTATCTCCTGGGTGGTAGAACATAGATTCTCAATTAATGTCTCCATTTGGTTGCTACCAACTTCAACTGGTCCATCCAACTGTGGGGTATCATCCAGCGAGAAATCTCCGCCATGAAACTGCAAAAACCACTTCTAACATGTTTGATCAGTCACAGCACCTTCTCCACACACTGCACAAATCTTTTTTGGTGTTTCAGCTGCATTTTTACCTTTCTTGAAATAATAAAGCATAATATGCTGAAAATGATGGATATTTCCTTCCATCTTCAGTATTAAAATGCTACACAAAAACTCACCAATTTTGAAAAGGTTTTTTTTTTAATGCACGCTGATATGACATCTGTCACAATACAATCAGACAAAAAAAATTTAATGACATTAAAGGGCAACTAAGAACTACTAAAACCATCTTACAGAAAAAAAATCAAACAAACTTTTTGGCTAATATGTACTCTGCTTTCTCCCTTTTATGCACCATTGTTAAAATATAAAATTTTCTTTTTATTTTGGAGAAAGCACAAGTATGCCCTTAGACTTCCAAACCGAAACACTGTACGGCAGCATATTTAATTAGGTTCCATCCGTGACTGATCAGAGGCTCTCTCTGACAACTGACACTTCTCTGTCATGGAGTCGTGAATGAAATGAGAATCTCTCCGTGGTGGGTTGTCCCCCACCCAGCCTTTGTTGGCACTGATGTTCCAGTTTTTACACCAGACTTGTCCAGTACTCTCGAATTGTTTTAAGCATATTTTCATCATATTAGAGCTGGCAAAATTTTTTTCTTCACTGGAGAAAAGAATATCTTTCAGTCTTTCTGTTGAAATTCAGTCTTTCCATAAATAATCTTAACCTTATCCTGATGTTGTTTTAACCACATTTAAGTCCTAGCACCCTGTGGTCATACCAACTGTATATTATTTAAGGATCAATTTAATTAAGAATATTATGTTTGGGTTGTTTAAATTTAGACTCTTTCTTAAGTCCTACTTACAAAGACCTATTCCAGTATGAAGGTTTGGTTTTGAAATCATAGTTGAGAAAAAGCAACTTGCCCCGGCTGGTTTGGCTCAGTGGATTGAGCACTGGCCTGCAAACCAAGCGGTCACCAGTTCGATTCCCAACCTAGGTCACATGTCTGGGCTGTAGGCCAGAACCCCAGAAGGGGGCTCATGAGAGGCAACCACACGTTGATTTCTCTCTCCTTCTTTCTCTCTCCCTTCCTCTCCCTCTAAAAATAAATAAAAATCTTTAAAAATAAAAAAGAAAAAGCAATCCAATTTAGACAAATATTTTTAACATAAACTAGGAATGCATACTGCTAAATATAGTGTGCTAGAATTATTCCAGGTTATAAAAATCAATCTCTATTCGCTCTATTAAAGAGCAAATAGAGAAATGTAGGTAAAATGAGATGTAACCTGCTTCATGAAAACTATCAATCCATTTTTAAGAGTTAAAAAAATTTATTTAAAAATAATTTCTAATTTTTAAATTATAGTTGACATACAATATATTAGTTTCATCTGTAGTGATTAGACATTTATATAACTTATGAAGTGATCACTCCTATAAATCAGTGCTAAGAAATTTCAACAGATTAGTTACTGTATTCTTTAGACCATAAGACACATCTAGGTTTTAGAGGAGGAAATTAGGAAAAAATTTTTTGAAGCAAAAAATGTGGTAAAATATTTAATAACATGAAGAACATAATATCTCACCAATGTCAATGTAAACAGAACTCAACAGCAGCATTAACAACTATTACTCCTCCCAAATTTGGGTGGAGGGGGTGCATCTTATAGTCCGAAAACTATGCCATATTTGTTATTGAGGATACATGTTACTTAATGGACATTATTTCTCTTATTGCATATATATAACATATTTACACACATATGTATATGTCCACAAACCTATATTTACATATACCTGGGATATGTATGTGTGTGTGTGCGTGTGTGTGTAAACCTCCTAGATATTTACACACACATGTATATGTCCACAAATCTCTATTCTATATACCTGGATACGTGTGTGTGTGTACGTAAACCGCCCAGGATGAACATGACTACTCAGGACACGTGTGCACCCCAGTGCTGCTCCGACCCTGTGAACGTCACTGCGGACGAGCAAGCAGCAAGGCCCCCTTCGGGAATCGTACCTTTTGTCGCTTTCATTTTTCAATTGCACTTTTTTCTCCATCTTAGTTTACTAAGGTTAGGCTAAAAGCCTAGTGGATTTTATTTGTTTTATTTGACTATATGTAACTAGCATATGTTAAGCTGCTCTGATGCTTATTTAAGTTTATAAAAATGATTTCACTACCCTACCAAAAATAGAGCATTAATGCAATAAACAGAATTATCAGGAATATAGAGTCACAAAAATAACGCACAATTTATTGGTTAAAATTGATCAAGAAAGGTATTATAGCACTAAATTTAACAGTAGCTCTTACAGATGTCTCAGGTATGAACTATTAGTGGGCTGAGAACCTGAATACGCTGAGCCCCAGGGGTCAGCCGGGCGGTATCTGACTTTGGTCTCATCCTCATCTTCACCTCACAGGCTCTTTGATGGCTTTCTGTGCCCAGAACACTTTATAGTCACTACAGGTTGGTACGCGCAGGTGGGCGAGAGATGGGCCTTGCTGGAATAAGCAAGATTCTCTGACTGACTCATGTAAGTGAAGCATCCTGGGTTCAGCGTGACCGTGTTTTTCAAGAACAAGCAATTAAGCCTCCCAGGCTCTGCGCACCTGCGGCAACGCTGACTCCAAACCCGTTAAGTAGGCATCTGTGTCCAGAAGAAGGACTGTCGATTTTGCATTTGCTAACATGAAAGCCAAAGCTAATTTACACTTTGCTACAGTAAATTAGAGAAGAAAAGATGGCCCCTTCCAAAAATTCTAGTTGTCAGTATTCCGTCATCATCGTGCTTCTGTTTTGCTTTGTTTTTCCCTAGCCCACAGAGAACAATGTAGATTCAAATTATCTACATGTGAGAGGATTTCCACCCCCCAATACAACTTTCTAAGTATTTATAGCAACAATAATTGGTCATATTGGGATCATGGAAAAATCTGACTAAAGCTGTAAAATCTCTTCTTGAAAGCTCGGTGTAAACTCAACATGCTTCATATACTTCAATAAGTACGCAAAGAGGGAGGCTGTTCTTATTTAAGTGACCTCCAGAATGGCTTAGCTAAGGCAGAAGCGGGCTTTCGCTCAACCACAAGCCAGTCCGAGAGGACTGGACGGCCAGGCCCCCTCCATCGCTGCGGCCCAGGTTTGCATCTCTGTGGTCAGAGCGCATCATGGCCATGTTTGTTTTTCAAAGAAGAGGGAGCGACAATGTGGGCACAGCGACTCCGTTTGTGTCAGTTCCTCGGTACCTGGCAGCACAGGGCCGCCACCTCCAGGGGCAGCTAAAACCCAGAGCCGAGAACCATTTCCCCAGAGGAAGCATCCTCAAAAGGGGCGCTGCTGATGAGTAGCAACGGGCCTAGTTGGGTTCACTGAACTCTGCTTCTGTGGACTGTGTTCAATGCTGCGGCACTTTGATGTTTCTTGTAGGTGGGTTTAGCCATGTGTGAGAAGTCTGATCTGCTTCTGTAAAGGAGCTCCCACACTTCCCCCCAATTTTAAAGGAAACACTCCCCCTCCATTGTGCTTTCTCATCCAGTTGTCGGAGTCCTGAAAACAGTTCCTGATACTCCTTGCTCTTACCGTCCATGTGTTCAGCTCCCAGAGTCTCATTAGTTCCTTCACCGGCTCCACTCCTAACAGCCACTTCCACTGTCAGCTCCCAGTCAAAGTCCTCAGGTTCAAATAATCATCATTTCTCCTGACTGGGTTATTTTTGGAGCCTACTAACTGGTCCCCGGCATTCTTTTTTTCCCTTTCTCTTCCCTTCTAACGATAAAGCCAGATTTATCTCTCAAATATTAAAATGTAGGATTGTATGACTTCCACACTTAAATGTGTAGTGACTTTCACTTCTTTAGATCACATTGAAAATCTACCAACGCAACATTGTGCATCCATGGCCCTATCTCGCGAATGTAAAGTAGGATCAACCCCCTGCCCCTCCCTGCCTTCCAGGCTCCACAGCCCCCCTGTGCTTCCGGCACCGCGGCCCACAGGAAGCACTGGGGGGCGCAGACCTGCTGCGGATACTTCTTCTCCCACAGAAGCTTTCCTCACACTGCTCACCCTTTCAAAACGCTCTCATTGAAAACTGTGTTGAAAATATTCTTACCTAAATTTAGTAGAGGCATTCCAATTTTTGAAAAGGACGTTACGGATTTTTCTGGTTAAGCTAACTTATTTGCATTCGGTATTATCTCCTTTTTTATTTTTCACTTATACATAAATGTCTATACCGCCCAGCTAATGCAAAAAGGAAGCACCAGCTGATTTTTTATCGCCTACAGTGTAATGGGTTAAAGCCTTGCTAGTTTGACAGAAGAAGCTGGGCCTCTTCTCTGCTAACAAACATGGTCCCAACTGGGTTTTGAGGATGCATCACAGAGGAGCGTCTGCATTTGAGCACGAAAGATAGCAATTTAAAGTTTTATTTCTTCCAAGAGCTGGTGTTCGGCTGTCCTCCTCTGCCATTCCGGCTTCTCCATCTATTGTCTTTGGTTTTCCTGAGAGGATGCGGAAGGTTCATGCGTGTTGTCATGGTGCCCGGTGTCCCCACGAGGTGGTTCTTGCCTGTTCCAAGTATATAGTCCCCTGTTGTCCCCAAAGGCACCGTCCCGTGCTCCCAGAGCAGGGACAGCTTCGGCGAGAAGGTCTCCGCACCTCACCGACCTGTGGCCCATGGTCCCACACCTACATTGCTTTGAACACATGAACATCACCTCCTAACATGTGTCCTCATTTACCACAACCACACCTTCAGTCCCGAATGAATGATGTCACCTCCCCATAACAGAAATACCCAACTCGAATCAGCTTGAACTTGTACTTCCCCCAAACTGGAGTACCAGGCTGTGTGGGGCATTCTAATCGCAGGAAGTGCATGAGTAGGAAAGGCGCAGGTAGATTTGTTCTCCCATGTGCTAGTGATAACCACACATGGTGATAACCATGTGCACACGTGTATCACACACATGTACTTGTTTCAACAGAGATGAGAGATGAGCTAGATGACGTCATGATTCTTCTTACTCTGAGTCTAAATAAAGGAAGATATTAAAATTTTAAGTGTGTATGACCCTAAAATAATAGTACTAAGTGTATATAAAACTGGAGTTGATAAGGCTAGGGGAATATAAATAAATAGATTGATATATCCAGAAAATTTAACTCTCATCTCTTATAGAAAAAGAAAAAAGCTAAAAAATATAAAAGCTAGTCAAACCCAAATAAATAATGATTGGAAATAACATGGAAAATTACATCAATGAAATATGGAAGGAAAGAGAATCAACTTATTTATGACATAATCAATACTGCTGGGCAGCGAGAAAGTTACAGTCTCTTCAATAATTAGTGCGGTGTCCACTGGATCCTTGGGGGAAATATTGGATTCCTAAATTACAACGTTCATAAATATCAATTTCAATTGGCTTGTGACTGTAATTGTGACAGATAAAGCAATAAACTTTCAGAAGAGAACTTACAAGACTGTCTTTATGACAGAGGGCAGGCGGAGATTTCTTAAAGAGGAAGCAAATATTGGCCATAAAAGGAAAAATGCTAACACCGCGGTAATGATTAGATCTGGTAATCAAACGTTCCACTGATAAAGCGCACAGTCAGAGAAGATGTTTGCAATGATGGTGTCTGAGGAAGGACTTATTTTTGTCACCTACAAAGAACCCCTAAACATCAATAAGATAAAGCTGCCTTGTTCAGCAGCAAGAGTAGTAGAAAAACTTACGATGTGCTTCATACAGGAAAGGGTATTTCAATAGCCAAGTGACACAGGAAAAGCTGTTTCATTTCACCGGTAATTAAGGAGATGCAAATTAAAACCACAGTGAAGTTCAGCCACACACCTGTCAGAATGACTGATACACACCAAGTGTCACGGGAATGCGGACCACCCTTGAGTCTCAGACACCACCAGTTGGACAGCAGAGGCAAACCTGCGCACTGATGGCACATGACCCCGAAACCCTGTCCCTACTGACACGTGTAGCAGAAATCACACCAGCCTGCTGAAATAAATTATTCTTATTGCTATGAACGCTCAGAGCGATGCTCAAGATTGACAAAACTATGAAGAATGAACAAACTGTGGCTCCATACAGTGACACCCACCTACAGATCTGATGTCGGACAAAAGGAACCAAACCAGAGCACAAGGACAGTTCGGTGTGACTGCACCGAGGCCCTGAGACAGCCAGCGACCAGCGAACCAGGCGACAGATGTGCGGACAGCAGCTGCCCCGGGAGACAGGTGCCAGGACATGGCGAACAGGGTCCTGGAGTCTCGGTGACGTTGATTTGGGTACAAGTTGTTCAGTGTAACTATTGTGTAGCTATGGTAAAGCCACACTATTCACAAATTACTGCTAAAATAGTGTAGAGCGCCACAATGAAACGAGCCATTTAACGAGCCACTTGGGCCTGTTCACGTAACGCGCTTCTCACGACGGTGAGTGTAGGGTGAGTGAGGTTCTGCACCATTTCGACGTTGGAAGTCATGGGCAAAGGCTCATCAGACCCGTTTTCTGTGATTTCATAAGCCCTTTGAAAACCTGGGTCTGTATAGATTTTTAACCACTTTAAAATATAATGCTTCAAAGGCAACATACTTTTAAAAGTGTGCGAACATGACGATTGTTTTGAAATCACCCGCACCCCACAAAAATCTGACACTTCAGCAACTTCTTACTCAAAGCCAACCTCACACAAACAACCATTTCGGACACTGTTCTCTCTGACCCAGACTGTCCTCTTCGCAGACCACGGTGACCGTCAGCCAGTGTCTGCGCAGACATTGAAGGGGAAGGCACACGATTTGAGAAGAGGGGCCAGAGGTCCTCAAGTTGTTGTACAGAATCACGAGGTAGGAACTTGCTTCTGGATGATGCAGGTCAGAAAGTGGTGACGAGACATCAGGGAGAGACAAAGACCAGTGAAACTGTCACCACCCAAGTCCCATTTAAAGGATTTTTAAAAAGTGAATCTCCTGGCTCCTGCATGAACAAATCCTCCGCAAGTAAACCTGTCTGTAAAATATATAGCCATTGGAAACTCTAGTATATGATGTTGTGACACCCTGTAAATCCTAGAAAAAACAAACCCCAAAACATTACTTTTTATTTGACATATAGAGTACGTTTGGGGCATATTACTGTGTATGATATATGTAAAGTGTTACAAATCTTTTTTTTTGTGGGGTCTTTTTGTTGCTTAGTAACAGGGGAATGGAAGGAGTGGTAGAAATAGGTCACTATTAAGTGAGGGACTTTCTTGTTTTTTGTGTCAGGAAATATTGTTTGAGGATAATAATAGACATAAATCAGAGTGCGCCGGCACGGCTGAGACAGCCCAGGCCCGAGAGGCCGGCCGCTCCTTCCGGTCACTCCTCAGCCCCATTTCCCCCTCTGCCGAGATGATAAACAGGGAGCAAGCAAGTCGTACCTCTTAGGCTCCCATAAATGCTAACAAATTTTTAATAGCCTATCAGTACTTCCAATTATGTACGAAATGAAACCACACTCCTTGCGCATTTGCAGGTACCGCCGATGCTTCTCACAGCAATAATCGCTGTTCTGGGATTTCCAAACTCAAGTGAGTCATTCTTTTTCTGCAAACAAAATAAAACGTAAAATGTATTACTTCATTAAAGTTTTGATTTTAATGTTAATGGTGAATATAAGTACCTAGGACATTTAATTTCAACTGATTTAGGTAAGCACTTTGCAGGTGCACCGCATTAATTATAATCACATTAGCCTGGTGGTATTCTAATTCTGTGTGTGTTTGTGCAGCACGGGTTAGCCGGAAGTCACCGGAGGCCTCTGTTATTAGATGCTAGGAGAGACAGCACAATAAGGATTTATTTTCCATAATGAAAAGGCATGACCTTGGCTTCTGCTTCCAGATACCTGGAAAACAATGATTACCTGTGAATAAACCACACTTTAAAAATTCAGATCCATGTAGGCACTGGAAATAACCATGTGAGCAGGGGGGACCAAAGCAAAACAAAACAAAACAAAAAACCCTAGAAATTAATGGATGCTGAGAAGAAGGAATGATACAATGGAATTTTTCCAGGTATCACTTTCCACGTGAAGACAGAGCCAAGTCTGTGCACTAAAGGGCAAAGTGAACCCAGTCCCGAAGCCACGGTGTCGCTTGGAACCTTCTGAAGAGCTTTCAGAGCTGGTACAGGAGGCGGAAGACAGGAAAGAACCATGGTGGGGGCCAGTCCCCCCTAAATGGAAGATATGGGAAGGACCTAAAAGGCCGAGCCGAAGACTGAGGTCTGAGGCAAGGTCATAGCGGATGCCCACCACAGGAAAGACGACATTCGGAGCCCGAGTCCAGCCAAGGTGAATGTCACATAACCCCCGAATCAGCAATACCCTTAAAAAATAACAGAATCAAGAGTTCGTGAAACCCTTCCCTTCGCAGTGCCCCGTCTATAGTAAAAAGCAACCAGCGACGATGCCAGGCCTCGGATGAGACACCCATCACGGCTGAGAGAAAGGCAGACAGCGCGCACTGGTCGGGAAGTGCCCTGGAACTGCCAGTCCAGGAGTTAAAGGAAAATACGCTCAGTGAAGGTGCTGGTGGGTCACCGCAGCAGGGAACGGAAACTCTACAAAAAACAGTGTACACTCCAGAACAAGCTCGTACAGTGGAAAGAAAAACCCAGGGGTGGGATTAACCACAGATGGTTGGTAGCAGAAAAATGAAGAATTAGAATCAAAGATGATGCACAGGTTTACAATGTGGAGGTCAGATTTTTTAAAATGATTTAAAAAATAAATCTTGTACGATGTGGAGTAATGTCAAACATCTAATGACATCGGTGACCCTGGAGCTCCAGAATAATAGGAAAATATTTTTTTAAAATAAAGCTGGAAAATTCTCAAATGTTGTGAAAATCAAACTATTACAAAAAAGGAGGCCAGCAAACCCAGAGCAAGACACATAGAAAGAAACAGATGGGACAATCTAATGGTACCACATATAAAACTGATGAAAAGAGAGGATTTTGAAAGCAGTTAAACAAAAACATCACATTTCACACAAAGAACGGCCGATTCTCATACATACAAACTGGGAGACAGAGAGATGGAAGGGAACCATTCATATTTTCCGGGAAAAGTGTCAATCAGTAATTTCACTTCCATTAAAAAACCTTTGAGATAGAGTCAAAGTGATGCAGTTTTATCACGAGTGAAATGGGAGAGAACTAATCACCGTCAGAACCACGTTCCGTGAAATTCAAAGCGAAACCTCCAGGACGGAACAAACTGACCAAAAAAACAAAAACAAAACAAAAAACCAGACACCGACATCTACAAGAAAGAATGAAAAACTCAGAGTGATCAATAAGAACAAGACACAGGCTAAAAAGTTCTCCTCGCGTCGTGTAAAAACGGGGCTCCCTGTGTGAATGAAACATTATTGCGCAGTGATGGGGAGCCGATGAAGGAGGGCGCAGGTCCCCACTGCACGCCGTGTGGGCGCCGCAGCGCCGCCGATGGGCGTCGCCGGAACTGCACCCAACTGAGCTGCTGTTTTTTTGTATAGAGGTTGGAAATGTTTCTCTTAAAATTTCATTTGATCAAGGAATCGTATTTCTCCTGGAACTGCTACAAGAAATAGTGCAAGCACTAATAATGAAAACCCTGCTGGAATAATTTAAATGCCATTCTAGCCATACGCATGGCCATCACAAGGCAAGAAAGGGGAAGGAACCAGGTGAAAAATAGTGCTACTCTGACCCAGACAGAGTGACGTGGACCAGGGTCACCTGCTCACCCCAAACAACGGAACATGCAGAGAAATTACATGGAACACGAGTTTTCAAGACCTTGGACATGAGACAAAAATGGACAGCTGATCAGCGGAGCTCATTTCATTGACTGAATGATGAGGAGCACTCTCTATTGTTCAGAGATAATTTAAAAATCAGCAGGAGCCTTTCTTGAAGTTTGGTGGATTTCTCACATGAAATTATGAGTCTGATTTTTTTATATGCAGTTACCTAGCCGCTGCCCACATTTATTAAATACTTAGGCCAGTTCAAGTTGTTTTTTCTTAAATCGTGAGTAACTTTTGTTGATATATTTTTCTAGATATTTCTCCATTTAAATTTAGGCTTAAATATAGTTGACAGGTACTCATTGATAATACTCCCACTTTCCCTCCATCTCTACTGCGTCTATAGTATTCTTCCCCTTATACATCACATCTTCTCTCAGTTTCTCTATCTTACAAAAATATTTCCTTTTTGGTAGATATTTATGAGCTTTTTTGAAGGCTACAGTTTTTTCCAGGAGAATGTAAGGGTATGAGGTGGCGTGGGCTCACGTTTTCACTCACCCTCAGTTTAGTTCTCCAGATCCTATGGGAACTGCATGGAAATGCAGCTTGGCATTTAACTTCCAGAAACTGTAGAGTTTTAAACATGGTCCATGGTTCTTTAAAAGGGGATGACAAGTAATTCAGAAAGACTACTTCATGACTCTCCAACCTAAGGTTAAGACGAATAGAAATAGAGATAATAGGAGTTAAATGGAAGGCAGAGGCACACCTGAGTGGTTTTCTGGCCCCTTTTACCCGAAAACATGCTGTGAACGACAAGCACATGGAGCTGTTGGGTTTTTTGTTTTTGTCTGAAAGGGGATTGAATTTAATGATGCATATTATGTCTTTTAAAAGTCTGATCAAAGAACAATTAAAACATACCATTTATAGCAAATATCCTTGGATGATGAAAATAAATTTCTTTGTCATAAAATAATTAGAGAAACGAAGGACATAATTATATCCACTCCCTTTCCTTAGTGGTGTTTTCCCAACAAAGTCTCTAACAAGCGTTTACGTGCGTCCCTATTGAGGACAATTGTCTGGCCATTCACGGGGGAGGGGGAGTCTACGCCCGCAGTGTTTTTAGGCTAGTGAAGTACTACTGAGTGAGTGGGCAGAGGAATAGTGTATATTTTACGTTTCTGAATTAAAAAATGGCATCGGAAAACAAAGAATGTGCACATTATCTTAAAGTACCCGTGGTTTTCTCAATGGGAATACCTCACCACCCCACCATATAGGAATCATATTTTCACATATCTGTTAAAATATGCACATCACTTTTGGTGTGCTTGGTTAATAAAACATTAGCCTTTATCACAGAGGTATATTTTAACTCTTGGTTTAGACATATGTGGACAGTCTCCTGCCCATCCACCTGGTAGGAAGGAAAGAGGGCTGACTCTGATGAGCCCCAATTTGAACCAGATTTCAGATGGATAAGAGAGGGTTTCCCATCAGGTCGGGAACATCAAGACACTGAAATAGAGAGCAGGCTGACAGGGACCAGAGGGGAGAGGGGAGGGAATTTCAGGTTAAGGGGAAGGGTTTGCAGGAACAAGTATGAAGGACACATGGACAATAACAAGGGGGGAGTGGAAATGGGAGGGAGGTGGGGAGGGCTGAGGGGCTGGGCTGGGATGGAGTAAAAGGCAGAAAATTGTACTTGAAGAACAATTAAAATAAAAAATAAAAATGTTTTCATTTAAAAAAGATACTGTGAAATTTAACTAAATTTATTTCTATAAGAAGCTTTCTGGACTCAGGATCTAAGAGTCATTTTTAAAAAAAAAACCAAGGAACATCTATACACACACACAATGACATAAAGATGTGTGTGGCAGGAGACACACAGTTCGTGTCCTGAAGAAAAATAATTTGACATTTGCTAGGCTGGTGTTATGTAGTTATCATAGTTATACAAGTAATTAAACTATCTTTTAAAAATAAAATAAAACCAGGTGTTAGAGGAACATTTAACGCAGTTCAGAAACTTGTTATGACGGAAGGAGCATTCCTCATGGACCAAGGGACCTTGATCAAGTCCCAAAACGGTCTCGTATTAGGTTATCGCGTTGTATGTGTGTTGGAAAATTCTTTCCCAAGTGAAAGGCCCCTAAACTCTGCCTTCTATAATTGGAATTTTTCCTTCAATGCCTTAGGGAAAAAATATTAAATTACTGGGACTTTTCCAAAGCAGTGCATTTCTTATATTCAAGCCAATTGCCAAGAAAAAATGTTTCACTTCTATCAAAGTTTGCTTTCCACCAATAAAATGGGAACCATTGTTATATCTTTAATATCATTAGGTAAAAGCAGCTGAGATAGCCACGTAATTTGGGCATTTATCGTTTATTCCTCTTTGGAGATACACAGAATGGACCTTTCACACTGCAGTCAGCATAAGTGACTGTCAAAGAAGATAACTCAGCGCCACAGCTGGGCATCGCCCCAGGGCTCACTCTGCTGCCCGGCAGCCGCTGCAGCCTCCCCAGAGGGCGGCGATGTCAGGGGCGAGGGCCGCTGCTGGGCCGGGGCCAGAACCGCGGCAGAGTCAAGACGTTCACCTCCCCTTCCATCCAGTTACTTCCCCTTCCTTCCTCTTACTTTTTTGCTTCATTCATGCTCTTTTCTTAAGTGGTGAAGAAGTTAATGTTAGCCAGAATACAGAGTCAAAGAGATGCAGATGCCTTAGAAAAATGCATAGATGAAGCACAGTCGTGCATTCAACAGATGACTCAACGCGGTTCAAATGTTACACTCAGCACACCTCCAATGCAGTCATGGTATTGCTCTAAGAACTTACAATATCTGGAAACACCATCGGCCCCCTTCCTTTCTTTCTCCCTTTTCTTCCTTCCTTCCTCTTCCTCATCTTCTCATCTTGCTTTCCTCCTCGTCTTCCTTCTTGCTGTTTTTCATTCTTCTTTAGAAGAAAGAAATGACAGTCCCGAGCAGCACCCCTGTGAAGGCATTTCTCTCCCCACTAAAGGCAAACTCTGCTCCGAGCAATCAGTATGTATATAGACATATTCTGTTAGGGTAATAATTAGTGACAATGGACTTCAGTTATATTAAAAGACTTCCTAATTAGAACACACCTTCACTGGCATTTTAATGACAGCACCAGTACTTGACAATGTTAAGTCACCTTGTTAAGGAAGAAAAGGACGGCTAATTATAATGCGTGTAAGTCACCTCTCACATAATGAGAATGCATGTCACCAATAATATCTCTGCTCTAAAATCCCAAATTAACACGAATGCAATTTTACTTTCTACTGACGAATTACCATGGATTCAGTGAACTGTAGGGCAGAAAACAAACAGACTCTTGGGAAGGAGGCACAAGAATGTTCTCAATCTGATCTGAAATCGAGGGAATAGCAAATGAAGCTATTGCGTTGCTCAGGTCAGCTCTGGCTCCGTGCCGTGAGGAACTGCGGTGCATGGTGTGCTTTGGCCTCAGTTGGCTCAGCAGCTAGTCATAGTTTCTTTCTTACTACATGATGGGAGTTTTAACTGTTACTAACATTCTGAGCATTGATTTCAATGTTCTCTTTTAAGGCCTACGTAAGACAGAGGTTGTAAAACTCTTCACAGGTCTATCATTAAAAAAAATTGCTCCTGCCTGTTCCTGTCTAGAGTCTGAAAACCGTTTTTCTTCTGCAGTGGGTATTTCCGACTGTAACAGCTATTAAAATATTGTTAAAACGGTTTTGAATGCAATGCATCTTGAAAGACAGTTTCTGTGCATGTCTGTTCATGTAGGCGAAGTAGAAGATGGAAAAGTTAAACACACGAAGCAGGTCTGTAGCACCAGGCACGACACCTCCGCCACCTCCGCTTCTGTGCTGCATCCCGGTTGGGGGTGTCTCCCATCCCCCACCCTCCACCCCAGGGCAGCACCTGAGCTCTGGGAGCCGGGGTTTCCTGGAGGCTTTTCTCCATCAAGTGCTCGCTGTGCTGAGCTCTCCATAGAGGGCGCTGTGGCGATGTCCCAGGAGGCAGGGCTGCCCCAGTTTCTGGCTGCTGTGAGGTCTGGGGGTGAGAGCCTGCAGACTCAGCGTATTGGCTTTAAATTGAAGAGAAAAGAAGAGAGGAAGGTGGGGAAGGAAGACAGGAGAGGACGTGGAGAGGGAAAGAGCTCAGGGTTAGAAGAGAGAAGGGCGAGAAGAAGCCCGTGTTAGGAGCTGGAGGAGACAGATGTATTTCATCCCGGAACCCATTCATCTTTGTCTATGCTGGTTATAAACTTTGGCACACACTGATGTGAGGCAAGGTTGGAAAGAAATATATGCATGTTATTTTAATTTTTCATTGAGTTTGAATCATAGTCCCAAATGGAAGGAAAATATGTTTGTATTTTACAGTGAAACAAACTAAATCCATAAGTGTTCCAAGAATGTTAATGTAGTGTGCCAAAAGTTTGATCTCATAATTTATAACAAAAGATCTGCTTTAAAAATTTACATCCTAAGATTCAGATAAAAAATGTAGTCATGGAAGTAAATGTTATTGGCTCTTAAGAAAATGATAAGACTCATAAATGGAATGTATTTGTGATTAAAATATTCACAATGCTGGTATAAAATGAAGCTGTTAATTGTCACCTATAATAAATTAGTAAATGTAATGATAAAAATATGACATTAATTTATGTGAGAGACAATGTTGAGAGAAAATGTGAAAAACGGAATATTCAATACCATATCAACTTTAGATTGTTGTCCTTGCAGGAGCCTCGTGTATTTGTAATGGTGGGAAAGCTGGAGACTCAGATATAGCATAATAATTGCGACATAGTGAAGGCAGGAAAGGGACGTAAAAAAGAAGCTTACACTTACCATAACATCCAGATTTTTACCCTAATTCTGACTGTTTCTTAACTATTAAAATCAGCGATAATCTGTTTAGGACAAGGCTGTAGGAGGTACTGGAGGGGCACCCAGCTGTCGTGCAGGGCAGGGAATTCTCTGCTGTTACGTCTGCACCCGCTCACAAAGCAGGGCGCACATTCCCAGCAGCTGGAAATGACCCGCCACGAGCGGCAGGACTAGAAGGAGCCAGAGCAGCAGACGTACTTACTTCTGATCGGCGTGAAAACTCTCTCAAAGGCAGCACCATGCCTCTTCTGAATATGGATCCTATTGTGATGGTTACAAAGTGACATTTGTTATACATTTTTTTATCAAATACATTTGGTAATCTGCTTTGGGAAATATTTGCATGTTAATCATGAATAAAATATGTAACAAAAATGAATGTCACCTATAGCGAAATCTATGCAAAGTGCTATCATAAAGCTAGCAGCAGGAGTTCTCTAAATGGATAAAGATAAATCACATTTAATAAATTACAAATGGAGGATGGAGAAAAAAAGCGTTGCAAAATTTTCCTGGAGGCTCATGACCTCGACACCTACATATAATTCTTTTAAATTCTCAAGTTGCTTTTCTTGATGTTTTGGATGGATCATCCCTGGAAACTGTTCTACTTCCCAACAGGATTCTTGCGAAGACGGAAGCTCGGCGCAGCGAGGCCGGCTGCGGGCTGGGATTGGGTGTGAGGACTGGAGGGCAGGTAACCCGCCGGAGGGACAGACACGCCGGGGTCTTTGTTTCTGTTTGATAAATTTCTAGGTTGGCAAACATGATGATGGTTGTTGGGAATTGCTTTCAAGATATAATATCACATATCCATTTTTTAAGTCTATCAATAAATATACAGCTGAGGAAAGATTTGGAAAACCACCTCAACTGTAGTTTATTTAGAAATGTCTCTTGCATCAGAAATATTCCTAGAGTACTAGTGGTGATTCTGAGGTGTAGACAATGAAAGAAAAGACATTTGGAGAAATAATTGGCAAATATATATACGTCTTAGTAACACAGAGTGACAGTTCTGCGTTATAACCAGGAAGCACAACATCAAGTCTGTGTCTACATCTCTGACGGCTTGGAAACGAAGGCCCGGGGCTCTGCAGGGGGGGAGACTTTCCTCTTCTACCCTTCTAGGTTCTTCGGCTGGTCTAGTAATCGAACTGACATAAGACAGATTAATGGGAGAAAAATGTAATTATGTACTCATGGGATCCCCATTAAGCCATGAAGCCCCAAAAGGCAGCTGGGTCATGGACACCTACCCAAGACCTTGAGCTAAAAGCAGGGGCAGCATCTGACGTACCAGGAGAGAAGGTCACAGGAAAGCAGGTGAGACGTTTGGGAAGCGGAGGCTGCCCTGTTCGCTGGGCAGCCATGTGAGTTGCTTAGGTAACAAGGCGTCTGTGGGAACAGCCCTCTTCCGGTTCAGCCTCCCTCTGCCGTGTGGATTTAGGCAGCGGGAGGCAAGGCGAAGAGCTTAGCCTGAATGTGCTGGGTTTGATTACCTTTAACTCAAAATAATCCTTCTGTTGAAGAGACACATTTCGAGTGCTGTCTTCTGCTCCTATTACCTGTCATACCAGAATGCCTGGGTTTGAACTTAATTCTTTTGTTTACCATTCGTATAATTACAGGAGAGGGAGCTAACTCTTGTGTGTTACAGTTACATTACCCCTATGATAGAGGTTAATATAAACTGTTAGTCATAGATGTCTGCTGATATCAGTTCATAACCGCAAATTCATACAACGAATATCAGTTCGTGTGTGTTTAATGTATTAGTTAATGCTATAATCTGGGTGACCCTCCCTTCCCGATGTGCATACAAAGCCTAATGCCCAACGAGATGGTATTAGGAGTCGGGGCCTCTGGGAGGTGAGCAGGCAGGTGAGGAGGGTGGAGCCTCGTGATGGGGTTAGTGGCCCAGAGAGCTCCCTCACCACCTCCCCGGGCGCGGTCAAGCCACCCGAGAAGGTGGTCTCCACCAGCAGTGGGCTGTCGCCAGACACTGAGTCTGACGGCACCTCGATCCCACTTCCAGCCTTCAGAACCGTGAGAAATAAATCTCCATCGAGTGTAAGCCGCCCAGCCTACGGTATTTTGCTCTAGGAGTTGGAAGGGACTGAGACGGTCGATATTAAGAAATATACCCTGACCGGCTCGCAGGAACTGGACTTACTCTGCGCTCAGCGAAAGTTGGCAATTGTAAGGTTTTTCGTGTTAAGTACTTACAATTTATTATGCAGAATATTGTCTGCATCCAAATCCATTCACTTTGTTGGTATGAATCAATTAAAATACAGAACTACTTTGCATATATGTGTTTTATATTAGAGCCGTCTGTGAGTCACTCTGCCCTTTGACATGTGAGAGACAAAACCCAAAGCTAAAGGGCTAAAGTTCACACGAACATATTTAATGCACACAAGGCCCTGCATTTGCTTAATGGCCCATTACCACATGTGTGTGAGTCACCCCCGCTGGTCACCCAAATATGCAAGGGCTTATAATGAAGAAGAACATTCCTTTCACATGAGGCTTCAAGTGCTCATAAACATGGAGCTTTGTCAGGAAAACGCTGGTAAAATTTAAATTGGTAATAATGACATTTTCACGGCATTAGTTTTATGGAATGTAAATGTGCTTAATGAATCCCTAAATCTGCTCCCGCGTATGTCCACCCGGGCAGCACCGTGGGCCCAGCAGCGTTCAGGGCGTGGGGCACAGGGGCCGTGGGCAGGACACATGAGGTCTCTGTCCGGAAGGAGGAGAAGGGAAACGAAATGGGAAGTAAGCAAATCCACGGAATTCGGTGGGTGGTGCTGTGCGACAAATAAGCCCGGGTGGCATGCAGAGAGGAGCTGGGGCGTGAAGGGTCACAGGCCAGTTGCTCCGGGGGGAAACCTGCAGCAGGGAGGGGCCCAGCGCGTCTGCACGTGGTGATCACAGCGCAGAGCCTTCCAGGGTCAGGAGCACGGGGAGCTCTTGTGGCACAGGAGGCTGTCACAGGCAGAGCGATTGGTACCGGACTCAAGGGGCCCACTGCCTGCGCACACCGGAGCCCCGACGGCAGGAAGCAGGGCTCGCAGTAAAGAAAGTCGGGGTCTGTTAGCTGAGGAAATGTGGCCAAGCCCGGAGACACAGGAGAGCTAAAGCCCCAGGCCCTGGCTCTGTGATGGCTTCCGGAGTGGGGGGGTGGATTGTCCAGGGGGAACCTTTATTCATGTGGCTAAAGGAGTTAGGGTCCGGGGCTCTGCTGATTGGCTGGCTCTAGGGTCGGAGGGGCTGACCACTGCATCTGGTCCTCACGCGGCCACGGTGTCACTCTGTCTGGTTTGGCCGCTTCTCTGGGCCTGGAGCTAAAACACAGCTGAAAGGTCTAAAGATGTTCCCTTTCACTTGATTGAAAACCAGTCCCCGTGTTCAGAGATGGGGCTTTGTCCCTGAGATCATGTGATTCCACCAGAACCTCGTTGTCCTGAGGGCTTAGGGATGAAAGGAGTGGACGTACGATGGGGAAGGAGGCAGGTGCGTCCGGGCGCCGAGTGAGGCCAGAATCAAAAGGAAAGACAGGACAAGGGTCAAACTGAAGAAACGAGTTTCCGTGCGGTTACACGGTGAGCTCAGGAAGAGAGCAGTTGTGGATCGTGGTGTCTGCACCAGTTCTGATGTGTGTGGCGAGGGGCTCCTCCTCACAGCAGCCGAGCCTCCTACAGCTCAACTCAGTTCTGACACCGGCCACCTGGAGACAGCACCGCACTCCCCAGGCCGAGCGCTCAGTCCCGGGGGACTGCCCTCCACCTCGGTTGCCAGGCACAAGCTTGGTTTGTCCCCTCTGCTTCTGAACAACCGTCTGTGGACCAGAGGTTTCCAGAAGCCCTCCTCACATTCGGTGAACTTGCTGGAGCAGCTCACAGGACGCGGGACCCGGCCCACTCACTGGGTCACTGGTTTATTGCGGTGGACGGTGGGCAGCGGAAACCAAGATGGTCAGGGTGGTGTCTCCAACGACGGTGCTTCCGTCCTGCAGCAGTTTGGGGACAGCATGGTGGCATGCGGGGTCTTCTGACTCACCAAGTAGAAGCTTTGTGACCCCCTCCCTTCAGGTTTTTTATGGCGACTTCATTTTATAGTCACGATCAATGGAGTCTTTGCACTGGTGCTTGATTCACCCTCCAGAGCGAGCAGAACGAGGAAGCTGTATGAGCAGGAAAGCGGGTTCTCTTGCAGGGCCGCTTCCTTTTGGGGGTGGCGGGGGTCTCTCTGGCTGATGACCTCACCAGGGCTGATCAGGTGACTCCCGAACAAATGCTGTAAGTCCCACTCTGGGGAGAGCCAAAACTGTAAGCAGGTTACATCTCCGTTTGGCGTCATGGACCTTAACACAGCTCCAGGCTGGGCCTCGTGTGTCAGGGTAACAGCAACACCTTCAGGCGTTTGGCCATTGACAAGTGGACACAGACCCAATGTAGCCGCAAAGCCCATGCACAGGTTACGTGCCAGTCATTTGATTAGAGTCAAACTAATCCCACAAAGGCCATTTTCCTTAACTAGGCAAAATAAAAAATGTGTATATGGTTTAAGCTAAATTAAAAGTGAAAACCAGATTCACCATAGCATGCATTTTATGGCTTGACTAATTAAATAAAAATGGAATGCACAACATTGATAATAGTTTGAGAGTTATAAAATGTAAAAAGTCCATACAAATTTACTCCCTGGTTCTATTTAGTAGTTTCTCTCAGAATTTAACCATTTGCCATGCATAGAATTCATGGATTCCTTTCATAATCTCATGATAAACACACAGTCAATGTCTTTCAGAAATAGAACAGTGTGATTTGTTCAGTTGTCTTCCATTTCACTGCTCAATGGTTGTTCTGTTGAGCTGAGTGACCGCAAATTGTTTTCTCCCTTTACCAGCCGTGAGAACACCCTCTGAACTTGAGGGCTGGGTCCCAGACGCATGGCAAGGAGAAGCACAGTTCCTCCAAACACTCTACGCAGGCAGCTGCGGTTTCCAGTCAGTGTGGGTTCCCGTTAGCTGAGCCTCTCCAAACACCCCCGACACATGACGACAATATCTGTCATGTGTCACAAATCTCCGGGAGACCAACTGGAAATCCTAACCAATGGTGTTTACTCTCTGCTCTTATTTAGCATGTGACACCATTTCTACTCCTGGAGTTTAGAGATATTTTGCTAAAATATTCTTTATAAGCCTGCTTAAATTATCTGGAAGTGGTGAATCATAGCAACCAAGCACACATGCAAAGGGACCTCCATTTCCCTATAGCAAGGTCAAGTTCAATAACACGATTCCAGGCATTTCTCCTCCACGTGTACAGGTGCCATTGGCTGTTTTGTCAGGAGCTAACTTTCTTCTTTTATTTTTAGTGCGCACTACGTTTTGCATCGTGCAGTCATGCATTTATCTCCGCGGCCATCTCCAGAGTTTTCTAGCTGGAAGGATGCAGTCCTCTCGCCCAATTTAATTACACCCAACACAGTCTTGGTTTGAGCCACAGCATGGAGGCAGAGCAGGGAAGGTGAACAAATTCAACTTCTAGAGAAAACACAGAGCAGAGACTTCGTTTGCACCAGCTCCCAGGTCTCACTGAAAGACATATTAAAAACCTTGTCAGAATTTATTCAGAGGCCCATTATGAAAATATTCCGAAAGAGCACAGACAGGACACCATCTTAAAGTCTGTTGGAGGGAAGGTCGGAAACCACACAAGAATAAAATCAAGGCTATAAACTAGAAGCTCTCTTCCGACCATGTGATACAGGGCAGCCTTTCTGATATCTAGCAACGTCTGTACTCAATCATAGGGTGTTTGTATGACCCTGTGGACGTATTTTATTTTTCATAATGAAACGTGGTCAGGATCTTCAGAGTGGGCAAAGCTCCAGTGATAAATTTGTCACAGTGCAATAAATCCAAGTGGAGTGAATCAAGATATAAATATAAAACTTTGAGGATTCAACCGCTGTGGCTCTTGGGGAGACCTGACGGGCTGGCGGAGTGGACGTGATGAATGGCGGCACTTGGTGGGTTTTCTCGGAGAGAAGCACTGCAGGGAAAGTGGGGCCCACTCTCTCGTCACACAGATGTTGAGCATCAAAGATGGAAATAAAGCATTTATGTCGTCTATCATCAAACGGAGCATTTAACTTTCACTCTTGATTTACTTTGAGTTTTAAATAAGAATTAATTATAAACAGCTATGTCATCAATATAGGCAGTAGAATCTAAAAGTTGTTCTTGAAATGCAGGAGCTTCAACATCAAGTTTAGAGGTCAGGTTGCAAAATGCCCCGTTTTATCAGCTCTGGCTCGACTGAAGCTTCGCACACTTGCAGGAAGTGACTTTCCCAAACGCTAAGACACGTAGCATATTTCAGCCAGAGGACTGAAGGTGGGAGAATGCATTCCTTGTTAAAGAGCTCGGTTTTAACTTATGAAAAACAAGTATAAAAATTAAGTGTGTCTCAATCTCATGTTCTATGCTAGCCGCTGTCACATATCTTTGACACTTTTGTCAAAAAGTCCCTCCAAAGCTGTTGTTTCCCACGTGTAGCTCCTGTGCATGCGTTCTTTCCTGAGTCGCTCTGGCAGGCTCTCATGTCTCTGTCCCTGAATCCAGTGATCAGTTCTCAGGCCCTCCCTGTCTGACGGAGAGACAGCGTGGGATGCGGCCCAAACCAGCTCCTGCTGTGCCCCGTTCCCCTGGCCGCCACGGATGCCGCCTCCTGGGGGAAGCAGGCCTCGTTCTCGGAGGCTGGTTACTCTTCCCTCCGACGTGTGCCTGTTGCAGTGTCCCAGGGAACAAGCGCTGGCCTGAGTCTTCTACCAAATTTAAATAAATTAATTTTCTTAACTATAGAATGTGTAAATCTATATAAATCTAGATTTATAAAGCTATACAAATTGATAAGTATAAATCTATCTATAGAGAATGTATCTGTGCCAGTTTTACAACTGAAGAAATGAAGAATCAGAAAGCTCAAACCGATTCTGGTAACAGAGCAATGAAATGGCACCAGCCATCTCAAAGCTACGCCATAGTGTTTTTGTGATCTTTTCTGCACTGGGGGGAGACTCATGTGTCCGTAGCATGTGGATAAAGTTAATAAATAATCACAGCGGCCTGGATATATCATGCTGCACGTATAGATACACAGTTGCACAAGCACCTACCACACAGAGTCCACAAGTTATCTGCTCAGAGCCAGTAACACACCAGGTGTAAGAAAGCTCCCCAAGGAAGAAAATGAGGTAACTTCTCTAGGGAGTTCCAAATCGAACTGATAAAGTGGCAGGCACAGAAGACTATCTGTATAATACACAAAATCTGTACAACACAAAAAATATGACACACGTACCCTTCAGACGTGGGAAGAAGAGGGGGTTTGGACTGTGTCGTTTTTATGCAGGACAGAGAACCTGCAACATGAATTCTCCATGTACCATTTGCACCGAGAACAGAACTCTGCCATTGGAATTAGAACACAGGTGTCCGGATCCCGTGGGACGCGTGTGGATAGCAATGATCTTGGAACCACTGGGCCCGCTCCAGGGGCCACCAGCGGAGCCAGTCATGTTATGGCTCCTCCGGATCCATAGCGCATTAGTTCTGGGGCCCAGAAGCCCAGGAGACAGCGACGCGAGTACTAGTCTGTTCACAGCATTTTAGGCATCTTCTACCTCGATCAGATTCTTGATGGTTTCTGCAGTTCTACGTATGGCTAAAATATTTATGAACGAGTCCTAGTCTCCTTTCAGTGTGTCTGTGGTCACAAGTTACCACAATGCCGCCTTAGATGATCCCCGCATTGGAGTGTCACGGTGTGTCGGCGGTGGTCCTCGTCCTGCATGGCCCTGCGCCGTCGCCTGGTGAAGGTCAGCATCAGAACTGACCGTCAGCGATGTGTGCCGGCGGAGTTTATCCTCCTTGCTCCCCCAGGTCTCCGGAGTCTAGCTTGCTGAGAGAGAAATCTCCATTTAGGTTCCCTTGAATCAGAGTTGACCGCATCTATCACTCAGGGCGTCCTTCACGAGATGACCAGTATAACCCTTCAGGAAAAACAATTTGACTCACTTCTCAGGAAGGTGCTCAACTCTGAGTGATCGAGCCTGCGTTCCCCTTCCTTAACGACGTATAAATGGCAGGGTTACTGGTTGTCAAGTCACCCTATGTCTTTGTGTGTTTGTATTAGAGCGGATTTCAGAGTAGGGTGCATGGGCTAATCCCTGTACAGGGAGGGACTTTTTAGAGTTTATGCTGGTAAAGTTTTCTATAATCTCAAGCCACTCAAGAAACAGGTGATGTGGCTTCTTTACAATGATGATGATAGGAAATGCCATTTACTTAGAAGGTCAAAAACAGAATTCCTAGATGGACTGAACTACCAGTATGCTCCAGGTAAGTGGGGAAATTGCCCCCGATAGATGCTTTTGAAATTATTTTAACATGCTGTATTTTACCACCACATTATAAAACTCGTCAACTAGCAATGTCTTCAAAGTTCTGAGCTTCATTTCCCCCTGAAAGATCAAAACAAGCCTCTGGGCTCAGGTAAGTTTCTCTGAAATTCTCTCACTGTCTCTAAATTTATAAATCAACTCCCCGAGGCTTGCTCTTAGCCAAGGATCCCAAGTTTTCAGTCAAATATATTGAGAAAGCCCACCTCTGCAGAAATGCAAAAATATTTTCAACCCACGCATCCTAAAATAAGAGCTTTAGGGATTTGTCTTCATATTTCTATTCACTTATGAAGAAAAATACACCACACCAAATGTCCCTCATATAACATTTGTCCATTCAAATGTCCAAACATATAACATTTCGCAGTGAGAAGGTTCCCCTGACCATCCTGCCCTCATCCTCAGGTCCCACCCCCACACCCCAGAAATAAGGACTCGTTTAATTTTGGGGGTTTCCTTGTGGGGTTTCTTAAACACAATGTTCTTGCTGTTTACAGATATACTGTGAGTGGGTGACTATGAGCCACAATTTTAATTTTTAAAAAGTGAGTGTGAGAACTATGGAAAACTAAATATATTTATAAAAATTATACAAAGTGAACAAGTTGGAAAATGATGGGGATCAATCTTGATTGTGTATACTTTGTTGAGAATCTAAATATATTTTATTTCATAGCTTTTTGAATGCTAGAATAATAGCTTCATCTCTCAAGTCTTATTTTTTTCATAATTTGCTATTGTAACTTATGAGATTCCTATGAATAGTTTTAAAAATGAAAAGGAAGTTTATCTAAAACAATGGGTACTTTTGTTGATAAAATTTTTTTTAAACTCAGTTTTTGTTCTGATCCTATCTCTACAATTATGAATTATGTATGGTGAAAATCATTAAACTTGTGTTTTCATTTTGGTTCTTTATGATCTTTCTTAATAGAATGAGATTCTTCATGACTTAATTCGGTTTTTCATGTTTACTGACTTTTAAAACAAAGATACAAAGCTGAAAGTATATAACAAGAACCGACTCAGAAATCCATAATAACAAAATTCAAAATCTTGTGATTTTCATGGAACTAAGTCATTTTATTCTTTCTTTCAAATCTATTCAAACAGCAGCAAGTTTCACTTTCCTGAAAGACCACCGTGTACATGCCATTTTCTCATAAATAACCACTTCTCTTAATCTCAATAATTATTCAAGTCCGTGACCTTTAACTACAGCTCTGGCAAAGGGGGGTGACAATATATGGCACCGAGATATTTGGCATGTAATGAAAATGGTTTGCTTTAATTAAAATGTAAGTTATTGTTAGAAAGAAAGGTCGCGTGGAGAAAATGTCATTTCAGGAGGGCAGTGGCCAGCACCCCCGGCGTTCGCTGCTGTGAGGTCTGCCCTGGGCGCCTGACATTTAGGGAGGAGCCAGGAGGCTCGGTCACACGTCTTGGGTCCTCCTGCTGCGGTTGTTCGCCGTATTCAAATTATTTTTAATCCATTAAATGCTGAGTGTAACAGCATTTGCATCTAATCTGGGGCACTCAAACACTTTGCTGATAAGGAAATGTATTTACAAATTTAAAAAGCGGTGTGATTTAGGGAGTGTGTGAACATACCATATCCTTGAACACAAAGCTGATGCTTCACACACACACGTTCAAGTTGTTATGATTGTGTAATGTGTCTTTCACTGATGAAATGTAAGACACACAATTCATAATCTAACTTGTCAGAAGCGTGGACACTTGAGTCTTTGTGTATTTGCAATATTTTCTTTAAAAGATTAATCTACTGTAAGATAGGATTTATGGAGGTACTTCATAGTAAAGTTGTTTGAGATACAGTTTTCGGCATTTTGCCCTTAATAAATCAATTGAGCGTATGTAGAGAAATATATCTTTAATGATGGGACAAATTAACAGTCTTGGTATGGGTCAGAAGTAAGAATTGTTTTTAAAATTACTCACTTCTACAGAAAAAGGAGTTTGGGGTTTTTTTGTTTGTTTCTAGTTCACCCTGTGACTCCCTGAAAACTGCAGCCTGCGGACCGAGCCACACGGGACCCGGGCTCCGTGCGGAGGAGGCGACCCCTGCTCCCGTGGGTCACTCTCTTGAGATGGGGGTGGGCAGGAGGGAAGTTCCTGGAGAGATTGCCTTTGGACAGAGATGGGTGTTCACAAATGAGATCAGGAGGAAACATTCAGGCAGAACAAACAGCTGGAACAAAATCTACAGCTGGCTTCAATGTCGATGTTTCAGAGCCACGGAGAGCAAAACTTGCGTCTGAAAAGAAATGTCAGTGACCAGAAGTGTGGCATCCGTGGCTGGAGAGGCGGACAGATGGCGGATGATGAGGGACAGAGGTGAGCAGCGGAGTGTGGCTGCCACTCCCACAGAGGGGAGTCCTGGGTCACCAGTAATGGCAACGGGGGTCTGATCCGTGTATTAATAAGGCAACTCCGGATTCTGTAAGTTTAACTAGTGACAGAAATACAGATATGGACAGAGGGTCATCGTGTGGGACCACAGCCAGGTCACCCATGGTGTCCCGGAGGAGTTGGTAGCAGCTGCGCCAGAAGCAGGTGGCCCCGCGCAGGCCTGCAGGGCGGCGGTCTTCTCCCCAGCGCCGCCGGCATTTCTGCAACGCGCAGCCCCTGACTCTTTCGTCAGGGGCACTGGCCTCTTCACCCTTAGATTGTTGGTAACAAGACGCAAAGAGAAGAGCCAACACAACGACAGCCATCCAATGTGAATGAATCAAAGGTAGACCTATTTTTTGGTCTGACCAGCAAAAGAGATATTTTTTGATGTGCCTCAGAATTTCAGTAATTCGTTAACGTGTGCCGTGAGATGAGAAAGGTTGAAAGTCGAAGCCGTAGATAGAAAGATAGTAAAATAATAGCACTGCTAATTTACCACTAGTGCCCTGGAGCGGGGAAGGCGAGAGAGATGGCGGGGAAAGCCCACCCGCACAGTAACTGCGCCGGGTGACGGCGGAGCGCGGGGGCGGGCGGCCCTGCGAACCGGTCGTGGTGGCGTTGAACTCCGGTGCATGTTATGGTCGATGTGTCTAACCGCATATTCCAGGTACGCACGTGGCTTTCGGGTTACAGCCCTCAGAGGTGAAGGTCGCAGCTGGAGGTGTCGGTGGATGTTGTCACCGTGTTGCAGCGTGTAAAGCCCTGGAAACAGACAAAATCACTTTGGGAAAGTGCGTGTCCATGTGAGAGAGAGGCACCTAACCCTGGGTCACTTCCAACGTTAGAAGCTGAGCAGTAAAGGAAGAAAAACTACTCAGAAAGGGCACAGCCGATGCGTCTTGAGTTCGGAGAGCATGAGGAAGGGGGTTCGTGGACGTGGGGAGAATGCGGCGTTCCCACGAGGAGGCAGCTGCCGCCTTTGCAGAGCGGCCCCGGGGGGAATCAGAGGCAGAGGAAGCTCTCGGAGACCCGGGTCCGCCCACGTGGAGACCGTTGACGAGGTCCAGCCCGGAGAGACGTGGAAGGGGCGGTCAGGAGAGAGCCCCCGGGGAGGGAGAGGGGGGCAGTGCCCACGGCGAGTCACCCACCCACCGCGCACGAGAGAGAACGCAGAACAGAGCAGCCCGAACCCGCCCTGCCACTGACGGGCTGGCGCGGAGCCAGAAAATAGTTAAAAATGGAACCAAACCAAAATAAGTGTCCTAATTGTCACCAACCAGATTTATGGTTTAAAAACAAAACCCTCTTCATGAAGGTAACACAGGAAACAAAACCCAGACTTCTGCGTGCCGGTCCCACGCGTCCCTCTGTGCAGAGCCGTCTCCGTTGTCCGCGCCGGGGCGCGCTCCGGGAGCACCGGAGAGTGCGTTGGAACGCAGTTCACCTCCCCGCGGGTCAGTGGTTTGCGTGTCATGAGGGGCCTGCAGGATTAGCGAACACGCGTGACTTGGGGCTGCAGTTGACAGGTGTGTGCGCACCATGCGGGGCTGCAGTTGCACGAACGCGGAGGGGAAGGTGCTGTGAAGCCCCACGACCTCGCGAGTAACCAGAGAAGCGCAGGGGGAAGAGTTACGCCTGATCGCGACCCCGGTCGGTCGTACAAAACACTGGGCCCTGGGAGGGCAGGGAAGGCAAACCTGCCGGGCGTGTCCACACTCTCGCGTGGTTAAACATCGCTGCGAGACCAGCGTGCACCCCTCCGTCCGCCAGCATTCACCGCACGCGCCAGGCCCTGCGGGCCTAACCTTGAGAGTGAGGGTCGGATTCAAAGCGAAACCACGCAGGGTCGCTGCCAGTGCGGAAGAGCTGACTGCGCGTTCCTTGTGATTAAAGAGTGCTGGCGCGGTTCGGGGCGTTAGCAAGGGGACTGAGGTTTTAAATGTTTTTGTTCCTTACTGCATGTCAAGTGTGTGTTAATGAGGACACAGGGACAGGCCGGAACCCCCCATTCCAACCCGGGGCGAAACCGTAACAGTGCAGACATCCCGGCCTCTACGCGCTCTTGTTGCCTTTGTCAGGCAGGGATCGTTCTTCAGGACAGCTCGGAACTCGGAGGACATTTAATCGCTTGATTTAGAATGTTGATCGGGGCGGCGGTCCCTTCAGGGTGGTGTGAAGGCCAGCCTCTGACTGGAGGGGTCTCTGGACTGTCGGATCTTGCAGGTCCTTGCACTTTGCTGGAAAATACATCTGTGTGCTGTTGAATCACATACATAATTTAAACGGTCTTTCGTTTCATGATTCTAAAAAGATACCACACAGGCTAGGAGAGCAGGCCACTCTTTTTTTATACAGGGTGGGGCGGGAGCAGGTTTGTAGCTGGGGGTATGGAGAGTAACCCAATAAACAATCTCGGGAGAGTGAACTCTGGTTCGCATCCCCACCCCCGCCCCACCCACCTCGGCCGCACACTGTGAGTCCTACACACTGTCTCAGAGGGCGTCTTCGTCGGTTATCCGTCCTGTGGCACCATCGGCCTTTACAGTGGGTACAGCATGTGTTAAATAAAACCGGCCCGTCTGTGTTCCTCCCGAATGGTGGGAAATCCACGGGCAAGAAAATGTGCCCACCCAGGTGCTCGTGACCCCCGACCAACCACACCCCAGACACCCAGGACCTGGTCTCCTGCCCAGGTGTCCCCGAGGCCACGTCCTTAGTTGGTTTTATCCCGGAGGCTGTGCGTGTGTGGGGAAGAGAGAGGGAGCGCAGACGGGCGTCCTGGTGTCAGCGGTGCGTCCTGGCGGGTCAGCGAGCGATCAGCTGCCAGGGAGCAGGTTTTCACTGCCGGATGATGGAAACATCTGGATTGAAAGGTGAAGCTTCACTGTCGGAACGTGCGTCCACAGGAAGTGAAAAGCCTGAGAGGGACCATTGTTCCCAATATGTGAAACACCGAATACGTATTTCAGAACCGTGTGCAATAATTTTGTGACCGTGCTTGTGTGCAAACACAGACGTGAGCCAACGTGCGAAGGCAGCCTGGGCGCCTCCACTGCCGAGTTCACGGCCCCGCCGCGTGATCAGGGCCCTCAGTGGGAGGCTTCCCGGGGGAAGAATTCGGCCCGAGCGGTGGAGGCCAGTGAGGGCGGTCCTTCCAGGGACGCGGAGTTTCAGAGCCACCGCCGAGGAATAGTTGTTCACGCACACAGAACGCCGGAAAGATTTTACTCACTTTAAGATTTCATAACAATTTTATTAATAAATAGCTCAGTGTAATTTAAACCAAAATATTAAAAATAATGTGACATACTTTTCAGAGGTATGCAAAAGGTTTAATCAGCCTCGGAAGCTTCAAGGGCAAGGCGGGATGACGCCCACTGAAGCGCAGGGAAGTGCGTGGTCTCCATGGGCACACTGTTTAGAAAGGAACTCATCTGCCAGGGGTTGGGTGTGCAGTTCCGTCGAATGTGTTTGTGTACACAGGTTTAGAGCTACATTATTGTCATTTGCATGCTATTCGAATCATGCTGTTAATTTCATTTCCTCTATAACTTTATGATAAAAATTATGATAGACAATGTTTTGGCACTCTTCAGAGAAAGAATTGGAATAAAAGGTGAATTTGAGCTGAAATCAAATTTAATTCTGTGTAATCACAAAAGACTTTACTCTCAGATAAGACTGAGGAAGTTTTCAGGACGCCTTGAACAGACTTAGAAAGAAATGTGAGAATTGGAAGACACAATTAACACAAGATTATTTAAACTCACTGGTAAAGGTAATTCTCAAAATAGCTCCCATTTTTCTTTTTCTGCATTGCTAAAATGTTTGTAGCACAGTGATAAAATATTAATGGTGTGAAAAGTGCATATTGACCCTTCGCGTATTCCTGAATTGTCTGCTTTTCCCCAGTTTTGTGCTGATGCTCTCCCCAGGGGTCCCCCACAAAGGACCCTCAGCCTTTCATCCTCCGCCCCTCCCAGCCCTCTGTTCCTCACCAGGTTTCAGACTCCGTGCTCCCCCAGGGGCGATCTAGCCGCCCGGGGCCGAATGTACATCTTCATGCGCTGTGGGACTTCACAGCCCAGGTAGCTTCCTGTGCTGGTTCATCATCTTACCATCACACTGCACTTCACAGTGTGGGGAATCATTCTGTCACTGGGCTTGTAAATAAGGTGCATGTCATTTGCAACACTGCCGCACCTCAACCTGGCCTCCAGGTTTTCTTCTTCACATGTTATCATGACTCAGGTTCAGCTTATACTTTCTTTTTTTGTCCTATACAAATCAGGTGTTTTATTACCTTGCCCAGTAACTACTTTTACCCGAATGTCCACCCATCCATCTGCTTTCAAACTTTCCTGTACTTGTACAAAATGACGTTTTAAACCGAACTCTTTCACTGCAACTTGATGTTTGTGCCTGGCTGCTTTGTGTTGTGGGTGGGTCACCTCTGAGGACAGACAGGTTCTGCTGCTCGCGGGCTCTCTCCCCGCCTGACACCGTGACAGCGTTTCCATCTCCGTTTCTGTACACAAGCGCACGGGCACAGGGGAGCCAAGTAACTCCCTCCACCTCGCACAGGGTCAGGAGGAACGCTGGGCTCGCCAGTCTGACTGTGGGCTTTTCTCTAATCGGTTATGCTATTCTGCCTTCTATTTCATTTCATCCATGAAGGAAATTGTTAGAGCCCCTAATTAAGGTTACTGAGGAATTCCAAATTTCCTGAGTCTAGGCACATTTGGCCCTCAGGGCACAGATGCGGGTAGCTCTGAGCAGGGTCCCCGTACCGGCCCCTAAGAGTCTTTCCCTGGAACCGTGTCTCCGGTTCCTCCTGGTCCCGATCACTCCTCCCCACCTTTCAGCTCCTCCGTAGCTGCTGCTGCTTCCAAGTTGAGGTCTTTACTGAGGGTCTGCTCTCGAGTCTCTTATATTCTTCCTGACGTTTCCCTCCCGGGTGAGTGTGCCCAAGTTTATGACCTCACCCACCATTTTTAAGCAAGACTTCCAAATGGATATCTCTAATTCATATATCTCTCCTCATGTAAGGACTTTCTCGCCACCTAGTCAATGTACTTAACCTCTGTGTCTTACAGGAATCTCAAATTCAGTGTTTTCGAATTGTCACATATTATCGTTTTCTGCACCAGTGACAATTCAGTCAGCCTAGCCTTCCATGGGATGCACCCCAGAGTTATTCTGAATCACCCAGTTTCCCTCATTCTCACGGTCACATTGTCAGTTATGGGGTGAACTGCTTCTCAGAAAGAGATGTTGAAGTCCCAATCCCCCGCCCGAACCCGCACCCCATAATGTGACCCCAGGTGGGAACAGGACGGTTTGCAGTGAGAGTTGAGCTGAGGCCGCAGCAGGGCAGGTGGGCCCCAACCCAGGCTGCCTGCAGGGGCAGAAGCAGGGACTGAGACGCAGGCGGCAGCATTGCTCTGGGGATGCGGACCCAGTGAGCGCAGCTGTGCGGCTACGAGCACAGGACGGCCAAGGACGCCGGCTGACCCGAAAGCTTAAGACACAGAAGTGGTTCTTTTCTACGTTTTTCAGACAGAGAATAGCCCTACCGGCACCTTCACTTTGGACATTCAGCTTCCAGAACTGCAAGACAACAATGTTCTGTCGTTTCAACCCACCCGGTTTCTGCTACTTTGTTACAGCAACCCCAGGAATTAATGAGCACTTGTCTTGACACTTACTTTTTAATTGCTATTTTTCCTGCTTCCTCAAATCAAGATCGCTTGGTTTGGTTTAATTTTTGTCTCAATTATTCCTAAAGCTTCCCTGCATGTATCTCTGCCTTCATCCTCAAACAGTAGCATTGTCCTGCCTAAAATATTCACTGCCTCCTTCTTGCACATAGAACTGACCTCAAGTTTCTTAATGTGGCTGCAGCCACCAAGGTCCCCACGCGCCAGCCTCCCGAGTGACACCTGTGCCTCACGCTGGAAGCCCGGCTGGTTCTTCCTGGCTCTCCGAACCGCTGTTTGCTCTCACACCTGGAGACAGAGGTGCGGTTCTCTCTCCTTCGTGAGACAGCCACCCTCGTCCCCCGGGGCCTTCTCATCTTGTCAACACTTCGCTCTCTCTCGACTAAGCTGAAAAGGAATTTCTAAGTGAGAAGATTCTAACTCCTGAGCGAGGGTAGGATCCCAGTGACAGGTTCTCAAAAACCAGGGCTGCCCCCATTTCGTTGCCACTACTTCTAAATGTGCACTTCCTGCTGGACTGGGACCCTGGCAGGTGACAGAGCTCTAGCACCTGGGGGTCCACGGGGACACGTGTCAGCTCTGCAGGAGGTCCCCCATCAGGTCTCCTGAACCCTCCGCTGCACTGTTGCCAGGACCCCCATCCTCAGAGCTGGTGTGAGTTGTTCCAAAACACACAAACCATCCTAAGTGGGCATGTTTTATGAGAAGTTTATTTGGAATTACCCTCACCTAAGTTTTCCGTACGTCAGTACCAGTGTCTTAACAAAATTAGAAACCCAACAATGTTCTTCTAAACTATTCTAGACGAAGATGTATAAAGAATGTATGCCTTTATAGTATACGATAATGTGTGTTATAATGTATCTTTTATTGTCACCTAAGGTAATTTCAATAGGAGAAGTTCTGGAAACACACTTTTTTGTACTTTTAAAAAATGTGTGGTATATTTTATCGATCATGCCCTTACAGTCGTCCCAGTTTTCCCCCTTCTCTCTCCTCTGCCCAGTAACCTTCTCCCTCCAGCAGGTCCCCCATTAGTTCACATTTGTGGGTCATGCGTGTAAGTTCTTTGGCTTCTCCATTCCCCACACTATTCTTAATCTCCCCCCGCCTACTTTGTACCTACCAACTACGCTTCTTAGTCCCTGAACCTTCCCCCCATTCTCCCACTTCACCCTCCCCACTGGTGCACCTCCATGTGATCTCCATTTCTGTGATTCTGTTCCTGTTGTGGTTGTTTGCTTAGTATTTTTTAAGATTCAGTTGATGATGGTTGTAAGTTTGTTGTTATTTTAATGTTATTTTAATGTTTTGATCTTTTTCTTTTTCTTAAATAAGTTTCTTTAACATTCATGGAATAATGGCTTGGTGAGGATGAACTCCTTTACCTTGTCTGGGAAGCACTTTATCTGCCCTTCCATTCTAAATGACAGCTTTGCTAATAGAGGAATCCTGGGTTGTAGGTCCTTGCTTTGCTTCGCTTCACTGTAAATGCTTATTGCTAGTCCCTTCTAGCCTGCAAAGTTTCTTTTGATAACCAGTCTTATGGGCACTCCTGCGCAGGTAACTCTGTGCTTTGTTCTTGCTACTTTTAAGATTGTCTCTTTATCTTTAATCTTCGGCGTTTTAATTATGATGTGCCTTGGTGTGGTCCTCTTTGGGTCCAACATGTTGGGACTCTCTATGCTTCCTGGACTTGTGTACCTATTTCCTTCACCAGATAAGGGAAGTTTTCTTTCATTATTTTTTCAAATAAGTCTTCAATTTCTTGCTCTTCCTCTTCATCTTCTGGCACCCCTATGATTCAGATGTTGGTACACTTAAAGTTGTCCCGGAGGTTCCTAAGCCTCTTCTTGGGTTTTTTTTTGAATTCTTGTTTCTTATTTATGTTTATTAACATAAACATAAACATTTCTTCTGACTGAATGTTTATTTCTTCATTTTATTTCAAATCGTTGATTTGAATCCTGGCTTCCTATCCTTCACTGTTGGTTCCCTTTATAGAGAAAAAAAGCAAAGTTAGTTGTAGTTATTAACTTCATGGAAACTTCATGACTGAGACATTGTAAATAATTTCCGTTCTTTGCATAATATTCCACAGAAATGTATTTAATGTACTTAATATATTTAAATGAGCTACTTGTCTTAAAGCCTTTCTACACAATGCAAAAGCCAGTTTCATTTATATTCTTTAAAGAAAAGGGGGATTCTTTCTCCTTTTCATCACAGCAATGCTTCCTCGCATGTTCACAGTGTGGTTCTGATGGTGCCTCCTGGCTAAGCACACGTACCAGCTTTGCTCTTGCTCTATGTCAAGGTCACTCACTGAGGCTCTGCTCCTGGGGTGACTGTTCACCTGGGAAACAGGGGTGTCTTTCCAAAGGAAGGACATCGTCACGTTTGGTATTAAACAATTAGGACACGTTATTTCATCCTTTTTTATTACAGTGGCTTAACTTGACTATAGTTAGCCCAGAAGATTACCGACACAAGGTAGATTAGGAGTAAAAATCAGCAACACGTCACTGTGATCACAGAGGTTAGGCCGGGTCACAAAGGGAATTTATGGTTCATGATGACAGTTTCCTGACAGTGACGTCACTTTGGATTTGTCTCTTCTTCTGGAGAAACTGCAACATTGTGATTACAACCTTCATTCCAGGACAAACGTCCCTTGTGACAAAGAACCTCGGGGAAGCTTGTCACCACCTCACGGTGCGGACACCTGGGCAGGGTGTGCACATGTGGATGGCTCACAAAATGTGGAAGGCAGTGTGCTCCTGATTAAACTCACACATGATGACCCCACAGGTATGTGCAGTCAGAAACCACACACACATGCACACACATGCGTGCAGACTGTGGCCCTGCACAATTATCTGTTGTTGACATTGGTGTTGACGTTGTCACAGCTGGCGATTAAACAAAAAATAGGTGTTAATTAATAGCACCAGATACCTGCTGCGGCGTTGGACAGTCAGTGCTACAGGTATTACAGAACTTCGTTTTCTAACCACAGACGCTGTCACTGGGACCTGGAATCAATTTTCAACGTGTCTTTAATTTGCAGTCATCTTCAGAACCATGGAATCACAGCCCCACTCAGGGGCAGCATCGCCAGTTTAAAACATACAGTCGGGGAAGTGCTCAGAGGAGAAAGTTTCAAGTCCAAGGTCTCCTGCATCAATGTCATACCATATAACTAAGCAAAATCTTATTTGGAGCATCAATCTCCAACAAGGGCAAAAAAGTTGAAGTGCAGGTCACCAAGCTTGCAGTAAATGAGGCAAAGAACGGTGAGTGGCAGAGACCAAGTCTGCTATGTGCTCTTTGTGCGGTGGGCCGCGGCGGCCACGGGCAGACCCTTGTCTCCGATCTCCCTTCTCCACTTCTTGTGGTGCAGAGATCGGTCCTGGTCCTCAGCTCCCCTGAGCCCACGCCCATCTGTCCTGTGTGTCCTCACACACAAAGCCACCCGGACAAATGCAAGACCAGAGAGCTGATAAGCCAGGTGCCTTGGCATGGCCCTCCTAGCCAACCTTCCTCTTCATAAGCCCGCTGTGCTTAAACAGCTGAAAAATGTGAGATATACTGCGTTTTAGTAATAATGAAATGGGTGGGTGAATTATGGGCCTTGCACAAACATTTATTTTCCAGCTAGCTAATACTATGTTAACATACTTATAAATCTAGGTGAAAAAGTTTCATATATTTAAAAATACAAATAGATGTCACATAGAGTCTGTATGTAATCTGTGTGAAAAACACTCTCAGATATGGAAATATATCATTAAAAAAACAAAGAAAAGGTAAATCATACTAACAGAAGTACTCAGTTAAAAAAAATGAAATCCCCATGGAAAATACCCTACTTTTTAAAGTCAAGTCATCTTATTAATATAAATCACTTTAATAAATGGGAAAAAAGCATTCAAGGAACAATGGCTTTGGTATGTGTTCTGCAAAAATAAGAACAATTTTGAAACTTTCTGAAGCCCTCCCTGCCCTCCCTGTCCAGACACTCCGACCTCCGGTTCGCAGCTGGCCTCTGGGCTGAGCGGGGACGGGGCTCTTGATGAGTGGGGGCAGGGGTGAAGCAGTTTCAGGTGCTGACTCAGACAGTGGTCAGGGTCACCCGCGAGGCACTCCATGTGCTGTCCTTCAGACAGACCGAGAAGCACCAACGTCTGCTCACAGGCGCACCGGCTTCAGGCTCCACGTTTGTGGGGGGTTCCGACACACAGGAGAGGTCCCGCCTGACAGACTGGGGGTGCTGAGAGCTGTACAGTGTGTCCTGAAGACCTGCCTGCCCAGGTGGGGGAGGCCAGCCCTGGGGGAGAGCGGGTCAGTGACCCGGGAGCCTGGAGCACAGGCCCCTGTGAAGGCAGGAAAAGCAGTACGAGGGACAGTGAGGAGTCGGATCTGTGTGTTTTCATGACCCAAATGATTACTTAGTATGTCATCATAAAGCTGGACTGCACGGGCCTTACCGGTTCCCGAAATTACTGATTATGTTTAGAATGTAGATATCAGAATAAGTGTTACTACTGGAATCAATAACATGATGCTTGAATGATCACACAGAAGACAGGTGGACTGTGATTGACAGTATACTACCTCGAGTTACGGGTCGAAGTGTCAAAGATAATAAAGTGAAGAAGAAGCAGGTCTGAAAAGAGAAAATAAACTGTACGTGACTTGGTGTACGCGCATTCGGGAGGATTGGAGACCAGCATCCAAACAAGGAGATCCTCCAGCTCACCGCGGTGACCCCTGCTCTGTGGTTGCCACGTGCGTGGTGGGCGTCTAGGGCCCTCTCTCCCCTTCTGTCCAAATCAAAACGTGTGGCTGTTTGTGTCATCTTGAATGACATCCAAGGACATCAGGTCCAAAGAAAGAGCATCTAACTCTCTAGTCCCTGGGCAGCTCAACCCTGTCTTCTGAGGATTTAATGTGACAAATCAAACAGGAAGTAGATGGCTTTGACTTCCCTGTGGCTCCAGGCACGTTGGTCCCTGCTCACTGCACATGCCAGGCCCTGGGCCACCCCGTCCTCCTCGGCCACACCCACCCGGCCTGTCTCCAGGGCTCCACTCCAGGATGCTCTCCTCTTCACTTGGGAGTCACCCTCGTAAATCTCTGTGTGGAAGATAGCGCCCGAGGGGTAACAGAGATCTGCAGGGCTTACCGAGTTAAAGACAAAGGGAGGCTCTGGTCTAGGGAGGGGAGCGCGTAAGAACAGATTCATTCCCCACACCACCATCCAATCACAGGATAGATCACCATCTTGTTCCATCCTGATTTATACCATCTTCCCCTCATTTGGCAGAGCCCGTGGAGCCGATATTTCCCCCTCCTGGTGTGTTTGCAGTTGCATCCACAGATACAATGTTCCTGACTTTGCAAATTCCTGCCATTCCTGGCGATGCCTGTCCCATCGCGACCCAAGCCCTTGTCGATGGGCTCAGATTTTCCCTGAGTTTAACCACGCCGTGAATAACAATGAGATTTTTAATAATGCTGAGGAAAAAGGACTACCAGGCAACTATCACACTGACTCACGGTGCGAAGTTACAGAGACTAAAAACGGACCATCTTTTCTTCGAGGCTCATGATGACAGTGAAGACCGATGAAGAACTAACTTCCTGCGAGGGCTGATGACAGGGTCATTATGCCTTTGAGAAACATCAATCTGACACCAGAAATTGAATTTTTGCAAAGTCCAGAGAGAGAAAACCCTACCGAAGTCAGGAATTTAAGCGAGATTAATGGAATTAATGAAAGAACAGAAGCTATAGAAATGCGGCAGGGAAGTCAGCCCCTGTGACTAATGGAATCTGGGAAGCACAGGAGAGAAAATGGTCTTATTGACCCCGAGAATGACTTGAGAAAACAGTAAGTCATAAAATATGGACGAGGACAAAATGCCGGTCGGGTCATTCCGTTATATTTGGATGAGGTTGAATTTCTTGTATTAACACTCGACGGAAAGTGCTGGTCGGAAAGTCAACAGGGACGTTGGGGCTGAAGCTGCAGGTCTGGAAGCTTCAGTGTTGAGCCAGGAAGAGGGGATGTAGGTCATGAGGAGGACATGAGAAGCAAGAGGAGAGGCCCAGGATGAACTTGAACTTGTGGGAATTGCAAGCAATTAGGAGAAAAGACATCGAAGCACCAAAATACGTAGAGTTTTCAGGATGTCTGATGAGAGGGGGAGAAAGGAGCAGTCAGAATAGAAACAGACCATGGGTGGGAAAGGGTGCAGTGAACTCACTGTGTTTATGAGCTTTATATGTTATGCTTCAGATGTCTCAGGTATTTGGAAGTGGAGAGCTCTCTATTTGATTGATGACTGTCTAATTTATCAATAATGCGTTTTGTGTTTTCATGTTCAATGTCTTGGTGCACCAAGATTTATGACCACAACATCTTTCTTATTTTCTTGTGCTAAGATCACCATGTGAGATATTAGCTTCAGACTTTTGTATTCTCATCATTGCATTCTCGTTACAGCCTCATTTCATCAGCACCATGTAAACACGGTTTAACTGCCACCTCTGCTTTGACCTCGCCTTCTCTGCCATCGTTCACTCACCACGATTAAGCTCCTGACATGACTCAGCTGCCATGGGTTGGATAGTAATCAAACTCATGTAGAGAAAGCACTCCAGGTGGGTGTCCATTAGCCATGTACAGAGGGGAAGTTATTATTATAGACCGTACCCTTAATTATGATAATCCGCTTAAAACCTTAAGGAAAGTTACCGCAAGGAAAAGATGAAATTCTTAAAAATGTATCACCTCCTTGCAAAAAATACTAATCTCAGTAAAACAAATATAACGGAAGTGTGGTCAGTGACACTGTTCATCATTTGATCACCTTATGTTCTAACTCAGGAGCCACGGTCTACTGTGTCATTTTGACTCATGTGGTCAACGTGTTGGAGTGGGAGCCAACCTGTGGGTTGCATGTTTATCTGTAAAGACGGGGAGTTAGCAGCTAGAGATCCCAGAAGCATGAAAAACAAAACGTTTTTGGAAAAAATCGCTATAATTTATCTAAGAATAAGAGGAAGAAGAAAAACAAACAAAAAATTGGAGCATTTGTGTCCAAATCAGAAGTGTCAGTAGGAGAGACACGGGACGGAATGAAGAGTGCGGGTCATGGTACATCGCATGTCTCTCTCATGAAAGCCGTGTGGATTAGACGAGGGGCTGGGGGACGCGTGACCCGGTGCAGAGGGTGGAGGTGAGGGCTGTGACCTGGAGGGGAGGAGTTTCACTGAGTGGACGTGGGGAACATGTGGAGACGGATGAAGAGAGACATTAGTAACTGTTGGGTAGAAACTCTTCTTCAAGTGTCTTTTGGAGACTATAACTTTAGACATTAGTATCACCAAGTAAACAAAGCCAGATGTAAGTAAAGAGATATTTGATTCAAGAGACTATAGCAACAAGGAGAATTCTCTGAATGTAAGATCTAGAAAATTCCCAAGAGGAAACCAAAAAGACCTTTCCTTTGTAGGGAATCACAAGCAGGGCTCTCAGGGCTTGGCTGTGCTGTGCGGTAGGCGCTGCAGGGAGCAGATGGCACCAGCCGGGTGGCGTGGACGGAATCCGCCCTGTGAATAGGAATGAGTCCATAAGGGGTGTGGGTGCCCCTGAGCTGAGAAAGGAGCTTAAGTCCAGAAGCCTGCGAGGAGGCAAAAGCCTGACAAAAGTAAGATCGAGTCAAGTCAGTGGGTGCACGTGGGCATGTGGTCAAGACATACGGATGATGGGTGGATGGGTAGGTGGGAGGGAGGGAGGGAGGGAGGGAGGGCTGGGATGCATGGGTGGATGGATAGGTGATAAGAAGTGGAAATAAAAGACAAACTAATCTAACAGCATCAATAGTAAACTTAAGTGTGCTCGATCATGGGTAACATTAAAAATAAGTCAGAATGAACGCCTATGACCCTGCCCAAGACCGCTGCACTCTCTGGGCCTCAGGCCCCTCTGTGGTGTGACGAGGGCCTGAGCACCACTGGTGGCCCAGGCCTGTGGGACCCTCTGTGACTGAGCTGTGACAGAGCTGTGTCAGGCCACCTGGAGCGAGGGAGCTAAGCTCAGGAAAGCGAGCACATGCTGCCCGGGGACGTGGAAGGGAAGTGACGTGCGGCCTGCGGGGCTGCTGCAGGTGCCGTTGCGCTGGGCTGACGCGGGGTCGTTTTTTCCCTTTTTTGCTCTTCAAAATGGCAGCCAGTTTTTAAGCCTTTTCTCAAAGGTAGAGAAAAATGCCAGGAGAAAATAACGTAACTCATTAATTAACCTACCAGAATAAAGAGTAAATGTGACTAGGACTTCAGAAAACTGATTTTTGCTAATTCTGCAGAGAATATTTGTGGCATGCCATTGGCAAAGAGCCTGGATGCTGAGTGAATTATTTCACCGTCCTATGAGAAATTACATAAGATGGCATAATTCTGGATACTTAGTCACGGAAGTCTGCCAGTGTGAAGGGGAGTGAGCCTGCACCCTGCTCCTCCGTCCGGGACGGGATGAGTGAGTGAGACAGAGAAGCCCGTGTCTCCCGGTCAACGCCGCCTGCTCCCTCCTTTCTGCTGCATTCTCCTGCCTCCTTCCAGGGCACTGATGTTCCAGCCACTGTGTCAAGGGACAAGGACAGTCTGGGGTGGGTCCTCACCAGGCCAAGGGTAGGGGCACTCTGGGGACTGAGCAGAATTAAGGTTTATGCAGGAAATCATGATTCCTTAACGTTTCGCTTTGAAAGAGTCAGATCGCACACGTTCCATGTACAAGAGCCCTTCCCAACATCAAACGGAAGCGCCTGTGCCTTTCACTTCCTCTCAGTCCGCGAAGCGAACAGCTTCCCGCAGGGGCACACCATCTGTTCCCTGTCTCGTCGGTGATGGATTACGAGGCCTGTGCAAGCCCTTCCAGCCCCTTGTCCCATTATTTCCTGCGCATTTGATCGCCATCCAGCTTTGCATCCAGTCCTCTGCCGGCCTGCCTTCCTGAAAGCGCAGAATGGCTTTCATCGCAGGGGGGCTGCGAGTAATCTGTTCAGCGGGAGGGTTGGGAGGGGCCGGCCCTGGCTCCCGGGGTCGGGTGTCATCTGCGCCCCATCTGTCTTGGTTATGAGGGCCGAGGGGGACGCGGCAGAGAGAGGCTGCTCTGTTCTGCGCCCGGTGCAAGCGGCAGGGTGCTCTCTCTGCATACGGTACATTTACAGGTTTAACGATTAGGACCGAGGCTCGGTCTGGGGGAAAGATGGATTGATTTTAGCAAATTGGTGAACTCTGGCTTCAGGCTAGGAATAAAAACCTTACTTCTCAAGTCTGAGGTTATTACTTTTCATTTGTTTTTATTGATTAGCTGTCAGCGATAAGATCTTGCCTCTCAAAACGAGACAGGTTCGGGTGGCCATTTTTCCTTCTTTAAAAGCTTTTGTAGAAGCGACTCGTAGTAAATAGAAATAAAGGGGATAGAAATGAAAACAAATACTCATGCCATTTCAGAAATAGTAGTTGGATATAAAATATTGAAATATTAGAATTTTACCGACTCAGATAAATTTAAGAGATAATAACTAGACATGCTTTTTATGGGTAACCCACACATTTTTATCTTCTATGTATATAATATATTTTTGAAGGAAACTATATTATAAAATATATTTTTAGAGACTCTTCCGCCATCTTCCCTGGAGGGCTCGGCTTTCTTCCGGGAGGAACTGGGCATGAATAACTGGTTTGTCAGCAGATCATTTTAAGCAGCTTTGCTGTTAATGATCGTGAAAAAGATCATCACAGTGACTAGAAAGGGAAAGCAGAGGATGGATTTTTAATATAAACAATCATGCGAGGAAAAGGAGAATGAACACGTAAGTTAAGGAATTAAGAAGTATAGATAAAAGAAATCTCTCGGCACGAGAAATAAGAAAGGGTAAACACTTAGTATTTTAATTCCATTGACATATTTTTTACGTATGTAAATACAAATGAAAAATGTTTCCCAACAGTGTGCGCTCCAAGGCTGCAAGAACTCGATGCTCAGGCAGCGAGTTCCCGGGCACCCGGAGCCCTGTCTCTCTGAGGCTACGGTGGCTCTGCTGTTGCCATTTCTACCCGCTCGCTTACGGGCACCACGGGGCTGGGATGCGAACCAGGCCAGTGAGCCTGAGTGTCTCCGAACTTTCCTGACCTTTGTGGGGACCCATGTGGCCGACAATGGTGTTTCGGGGCTCACAGTGCTATTGGGAGTTCCCCAAATTAACATCCATGTGTATGGTGACCTGTACAAAGTTTTACTTTACTGAATTATAGATAAATGCACTGACTCAAAACGTAATCATATATTTGCATTCAGCAATTCCTGCAACAGTTTTCTAAAACATGCCCCAACAAAAACATTTATTTAGGAAATAATGTCTAATCGCTGTGAACAAAAAAATTAGTTTAAAAAACACAGTAGGCCATGTGGAATTAGTTTTCTAATACACATTTCCTGCAGGTGGTGCGACCCTGTTCCAGCCCCTGAACCAGCCAGGCCCCCACCGCCCCGGCGCCCCTGCTGGAGGGAAGGCGGGTGAGCACTGGAGCGGCTGCCACGCGGTCTCTGCAACACAAGGCTCACGCGGCACTGATGTTAAGGAGAACGCTCCACACTGCGTTTGGCAGAAAGTCAATTCGACTTAATATGAGGAGAAATGTATTATTAATGCGCTGGGTAGCTCAGAGGGTTGGAGTAAAACTTGCAAGATCTGGGGAGTTCCAGGTCGGTCGGGCTCTGGAACGAGCACGGAAGTTATTTCTGCGGCTGCTTTTCTATTTCCCCCATTTTTACGTGGTGGGGGGACCTGTGGGCCCTCACCTGAAACTGGCATTCTCTGCAATTTTGCTGCCTTAACACAAAAACTGCTGCCTCCGGGTTACATTTGTAACCCCGACAGAAATGTGGCTGGTCTCGCTGACTTCAAGGAGGCCTCTCTTATGCTACTATGAGTTCAGAAAAGTGGAACTGAAGATTTTTGCTTGAGTATATATTTCTACATTATAGTGCATTATAAAGTACACGTACGTGTGTGTGTGTCCCTCCGTTGCCATGGAAATCTTCAGTGTTTGGGGACAGCAGGTAGCTCTGGTTCACCAAAGTCAAGCAGAACTCTAGGGTTAATTGGGACACGCTGGGATGATAAGAGTAAAACATCAGGCTGGAGGGAAAGTGCTGAGGTTCTACAGTAAACATCGGTTTATGGGTGTTAAACAGATAAAACTGTGGTAAAGTGTACTTAGACATGTGAAATGCATGTTCTCCGTGCTCAGCCCGAGACAAGTGTGTTAGATGTTGTGAACATCAGCTGCGAGGTATGCAAAATAGTGTATATCCTGTCTTTGAGGTACTGGGAAAGGTAAGGAACATGTTAAATTCTCTGGCAGCAGGAAGTTATATCTGGTTGATTTAAAAAGAATATCCTCCCTGGCTGGTGTGGCTCAGTGGATTGAGCGCCAGCCTGCAAACCAAAGGGTTGCTGGTTCAATTCCCAGTCAGGCACATGCGTGGGTTGCAGGCCAGGTCCCCAGCAGGGGACGCATGAGAGGCAGCCACACACTGATGGTTCTCTCCCTCTTTCTCTCTCCCTCCCCCTCTCTCTAAAAATAAGTGAATACCATCTTTTAAAAAATAATAAAAAAATAAAATGAATATCCCCATCAACAGCTCTATTTACTGTGTTCTATTACTATGAATATTATATTACACTAAATTATGCATAAACAGAGGGAGAAAATGCATGGTACACCAGCGCTCTCAGCTCCAGGAAGACAAGGGCTTTAAGCAGGGAAGTGATCAACGGGCAGTATTTGCATCTGAGTGCAGAATGAGGTCATGCCCATTCCGTCTCCAAAACATGGAGAATGGATGGTCTTCAATAGAAAATAGTTACAGGGACGACTTATTTATTACGTATCGGGAAGAAAAGGAGAGTTGGACGCAGCCAGACTGGAGGGGGTCTGCCACACCACGCTGCCCGTCTGAACAGAGGATGACAGCAGATGACTCTGACCAGTGTGCAGGCGGTTGGAGGTGCCCGGAGGTCGGACTCTGGGAAGGAGGCGATGGGTGAGGGGGGCCCCCAGCTGCGTTCCGTCCTGAGAGCCAGACCTGCGGGGCCAGGGAGACGGAGAAGGTGGAGCCGCTGGCTGGACCAGGCTCTTCCCTGCAGATGGCAGGTAAGGAAGGGCAGTTAAGCCAAGATTTCTGAGGGTTTTATCCTCCAAAGCCCCACCCTCTCTTTAAGCGTCCTCTTTGACTGTAGTTGCCCGCCGCCGCCTGACCTGGGGAAGGAGGAAGGCGGCAGCTGGGCTCTGCAGGGCGGGCCGCCACGGAGCACGCGTTGGCCTCGGGCCCAGCAAGGCCACGCCTGCCGCCGCTCCGCCCCAGCGCTGGCGGGGCCTCTGCTTCCAACCGACAGGAAGCTGAGCCCTGCGCTTCTCCCTGAGAGAGACAGCGAGTCTGGCACTGCAAATGAACTCGGTGCCCTTGCGTAGGTAAGGGTCCAAATAACTCTGACATTACTTAAAATATCCTCCATGATATTGGAAAGAGGTTTGATTTTAACCAAGCGTGTTTATCATCCAGCCTTTACTTCATCATACAATTAAAGAGAAAATAAATGTGGGTGAGACCACATGATGGTTTTCACCTTCAGAAAACAGACGGGGTAGAATGAGAACGTTGTATGTGCGCTCTATCGGGGTCGGGCCACACAGCGTGAAATGTCCAGGGAGAAAACACACCGAGTGTCTGTGGGAGAGAGTCCATGACGCCAGCTTATCTATAAATCTCAGACGCAGGACGGCTGCGCTGAGGGTCATGTGGAAAGGAGTGAGGATTCTTCTCCTACTTGGCAAACAACAGATTGGTATGCTGCGCTTTCAAATGTGAATGAATGCAAATGGCTATGACCGTATCGTTCAAAAGCGTGTGGGACATAAATAATGATGGCCCGTATGCACCGGGACAGCCCAGACCCTCTTCTCCGTGGGACTCAGTTTTGGGAGCAGCGTGTGTAAATCCTCACATGTGCGCAGTGGGCACTGTTGACCGCCTGGGGGTCCACGTGCCCACGTGGTTCAGAACGAGGGCAGGTGCAGCCGGCATGGGAGGCAGAGAGGGGTGCGCTCCGAGACCGCGTGCGATCAGCGGGTTTGGTGGGCAGAATAACGGGCCCGCAAACATCAACAGAAAGGGACAAGGTTGAGTTTTCAGTCTTAACAGAGAACTTCCAGAGGAGACACCAGCAAACGTAGCTTTTGAGACATTGGACCAAGACCAAAGAAACAACACTGGCAAATAAAATAGTGCTTTGCTCTGAGTGTGAAATTGAATGAACAAACAGGAATGTCCAGCCCCTTCATCAGAATCCCATCATCACCCGGGAAAGCAGCGGTAACTGAGTTTGGAAGCAAACACGCAGCCGCCCCACAAACCCGCAGTAGAGATGTGGACAGAGACCGCATACGGTGTTTACCTTGAGTGTAAAGAAGCACTGTCTTCATTATGATGTTTGCTTCTGTTCTCAAAAACTAATAGGTCTGATTTGTCGCTTCCGTTCCAATCAGGGCAGATGAGTGTCTACGGTCCCCCTTCTTCCAAGCTCTTTGTACTTAAAAGGAACCCGAGAAACTAGGTTCCGTTTCTCAGAAGTCCTGTGTTAACATGAAAGTTCCGTTCCTACCGCAGACCTGCCGAGCTGGCGTTTCTGAGGACATTTCTGCGCACACGGTCACAGGCCCCAAGGAACCCTGAGGCCCTCTGAGGTTTGAAAGGCACAGGGCCACCCACTAATACAAACTTGACCCTGAAGGCTTCGTGGGAGCCAGAGTAAAACTAAAGTGTGGAAGGTCAATAGTCACATGAATGTATTAGATATATTCACATTTATGTGTTATTAATGCAACTATGCTTCAATATATATTCTATGTACATATTATATGTGTACGGTATACTCATATACTGTTTTATGTCTATCTAGAGGCATAGAAAGAACACACTACACATATTTATGTATCAATCTAAATATCAACTAAAAGGAAATTCTAAACATCAAACATTTTCACTTGTCCAGTTATGAATATTTCTTAAGCTTGCCAATGACTTGCAAGTTCTATTTAGATTATGCCTTGCTGTTTCTGGTGAACACAGTATTGCTGCCTGATGCACCTTTCATCACGCCACTGAGCCCCGTGCCCCGCATTTAGTCTTCCAGGTGTGCGGGCTGCAACCTCTGCCCACCTGCGTGGGAGCACCTGTAGTGCTCAGAAGGAAGAGAAGAGCGAGGGCACGGATTCCGACTTGGCCCTGGGAGCAGGAGACCCGGGGCAGGCCGATGTGTCATGGGAAGACAGTTCATCCAATACTAGCGCTTCCTCTCGGCTTCTCTGCGGCCCACGGTGTTAGCTCTGCGAGTTACAGTGAAGGCTATGTAAAATCAGTCTCGGTGGGCTAGCTGACTTCCCCGGAGTATCAGAAGTGAGGACAATTTCTCTGTCCCTGAGAATTGGGGAGGTGACCCGTGACTAGGTCAACCCAACCAGCTCCAGATGAGTTGTAAAGAGGCGTCAGCAATAATTAAAGCAGTCGTCATCTCTTACAGCTGCTTGAAAAATAACTAGCTCAGCCATGTAATTTAAATATTAGACAACTCAAGCCAAGGGCTGTTAAGTGATTAAGCCAAATTTTCTCAGAGAGATGATTGCAGACTGAGGACCAGAATCTAGTTCTCTCGACTTCAACTCTGATGCTTCTGGTGGTTTTTTTTCCTGAGCTGCCTCACGGTCCCCATGGTCACCTGGTCGTTTTAATTGACGTCACTCCCACAACACGGTGTCGCTGACCAGCTTTGTCCTGGGTCCTTCTCCACCCCACGTCTCCACTGTCTGTGTCATTACGCCCTGACTCGGCCCCACTGGCGGCTGGAATACACAGTGTGAGTGTCTGGAAGCGTCTAGTTGTGCAGAAAAGGCACTCAGTTGTAAAGTAACGTGAAAAGCTGCAGCCACCAGCTTTTGACTTGAATACAGGAGAAAAGCAGGAAGCACAGCATGGTCATAACAAAATATTGGGGATAAAACTCAGAGCAACATTATGTTAAAACAATCAAAACAGTAACCTTTTGTTCACATAGTGACACCGGTCCCTCTGGACGTGTTCAGTTGTGTGTGAACACAAATGTCCCAACTTTTCTTAGTATTCGCCCTTGTAGGAAAGAAAGGACACTACTTTACACTCCACTTACAGCACAACTAAGGGGGCGCCGCAGGAACCTGCTCTCAGGTGAGGCCTGTGAAGACTGTTTAACAATAAAACACAAAGCAACCATTTAAAGTCTTTGGACACGGTCCTCAGGGCATATGACAAGGGAAAAAACATCATTTAAGAAAAGATGCAAATGTTTTTTAAGAACAGAAATAGTCTGTGGCATTTGAAACACAACCTACTTTTTCCTTTCCCCTCCGAGGTGAGCACGAGAGAAATTCTGTTCCCATCCTCGCCGTCGAGAGCACAGGGCTCCCTCTTGCCTGGCTCCTGGTGCAGGGAGGCTGTGACATCTTCCCGGGGCTACTGGACTGAAAGGGTCCCCTAACCCGTGTCCATCAGAGCCCACTCAGACAGGAATAGGGGTTTGCTGCAAAGAAAGCCAGGGTTTATTTTCCGCAAGCGGCCCAAGCACGAACATGCAGGTGAGCTAAGGCACAAAGACCTGGCTCCCAGATGGCTCCTAGGAGGTGCGTTATACGGAGGAGGAACCATTGGTCACATTGGCTGAGGGAGTCGGCATCCTGGTCGGTGAAGCTGGGTGTGGTCAGAAGGGATGGCCAGAGAGGGTCCTTCCACAGCCGCAGGATGACCGACCACACCCAAGGCATGCCTTCTGAGGAGTGACGTCGGATATTGTATAACACCCAGACTGCCGCAAAATTGTACGGAGGCAGAGCAATCCGAGGCCACGTAGGGAGAAGAGCAAGCCGCAGATCCTGCCAGTGAGAGCGACCCACTGTTGGGCGTGGGAGACAAAGACTTGGGAGTGCCCCCAAAACCATGTCCAAAGAACCAAAGACACCTCGCTGCCAGAAGGTGAGGGAGGTGTGATAAAAATATTGCACCAGATGGAGAACATTGACAAAGAGATGGAAACTATACATTGAAACAAATAACTGAAATGAAAAAGTAGATTTTAAATGGCAGGGGAAGTCAGCAGACTGGCAAATAGATGGGACAGTTTGAAGAACAGAAAAAGGTGAAGAGAAATGGACTCGGCAAAGAGCTGGGGACTGCTAAGCACCACAAGGTGCAGGCGACATGAGTGTCAGAACAGGGGGAAAGGAAACCTCCAAATGATGGCAAACTGTCAATCCGCAAATCCACGAAACTCACCGAAACGAAAGGAGGAGAGACACAGAACGATCCTCAAACAGGCACGTTCGTGGGAAAGATGTTTTCATCCAAAGACGGGAAGAAATCCGGAAATAGCAAGAGAAGAAGGATGAAGTAAGTTGTACATAACTCATAAATATTACTTATAAATTGGTGAAAATGGAGTCTGTGTTAACAGTTTATAGTTAATACCCAGGAAAACATTTTGAAATAGGAAGCATAAAAATAGGCTATTTGAGAAATGTGCGGGTGGAATGGGGCTAATGGAGGATCAAAGGGTTACATGTTGCAGTCGAAGGACTGTAAGATGCATGAAGTGCAAGGAGTGTTGTGAGCAAAATACCTCTGGGGTCAAGTCAAGGTCATCAAACACAGCACTCTACAAGGACTCAAGGGCAGCAACATTCTTATTCATAAACTAATCTTTCATACTTCAAATTTTCTTCTAAATAATGAAGTGTAGTTAGATGTAGAAAATTTTCCAGAAAAGCCATTAAGTTCATTAAAATTAAAAAAATGGAGCGGGGACTTACATTAGTGAAATGTTGGCAAAAGCTGCGTTGATGAATCTGGAACATTACCAAATTAGGAGAGAGAGGAGAAAGCATGCCGGCCAATTTCCAGAACCCATCAAAGTCGCAGGCACGTGGTGAATCTCGTGAAGGTTGGTTGGCAGGCGGACAGCAATGATATAACCGCAGAGAACGTGCGTCAAGCCAGCCGGCACCGGGACGCGGCACAAAGACAGATGCCAGCAGGTAGCACAGGGCTTCTTCCTCTGTCTTTAATATTAACCATCATTAGAAGTCACGGTTTTGGGAAAAAAACTGCGGAAGTGTCTCCTTATTATAAAACCTTCATAACTAATTTAAAAGCAAACATAAAATCACACTTCATTTTCTACCGGGGCGCTCACCCCCTGGCCTTCCAGCAGCGAGGCAGAGTGTTGTAAGGGCTGCGGGTTAGGGTCCGGCCTTCTGAGGTCTACAGCTCAGCTGATCTCTGGCCCCTCCTCCCAGTGCCGAGGCCCGTCTTAGAGACTTCAGGAGGACGGCTGGCCTCCTAGATTATTCCTGCGGACAATCAGTTGTTATTTCTTTTATGGATACAAGATGCCAATTAGATTTTTTCAGATACAAAGTTTAGCCTGTTACCAATGTGATCGATAGGCATTCCTGGGACAGGTTATTTGGGACCTAAGCTTTTCACCCCGTGGAAGGGGAGCCTCTCCTACTGTACGTGAACTTAAGGTGCTGCACCTATTTTTTGTAGCTTGAGACATAATTCGCAGACACCAGGAGATTTAGGGTCACCCAAAGCAGCTGTTTTCAAAAGTCTCTCTTGTTTTGAGCCCCAATTTTCTATCTTAAATGTCTGTTCTTTGGCCACAGGACATTTCCACATAAATGGGTTATCAAACATTCTTTCTCGGCATAACCAGAGAGACCTTTGTCATCTTCATGTGCCTTCCCAACACACAGACGCGGAAACGCCACGTTCCATACTTTTCAATGGGTCACTTTTATAAAATAATTGCAGAATAATGATGTTTTTCTTCATTCTTTCTCAATATTTGCAAAGACAGAACTGCTTTCATCATAATATCAAAATAAAAATTACTGAAGTGTGATTTAATCAATCAATGCTTTCATTATCTCCCACAGTCTTTTGGATCATGGATTTGGGGTATGTTCCCGGGGGCTGCGTCCTAGATGGACAGGCAGATGTGGGCACACAGGCTGAGGTGGGAAACTGGGCGTCTGTGTGCCGGAGGGGCTGCTGGTTGGTCCAGCCTCTGTCTTTCCATAGGGAGTGCTGGTTTGGTTTTCCTAACAGCATGGTGACATCCTGGGGTTTGGAATATTTGCATGACCCCTGAAATTTTCAAAACATGTGCATCCCAGCATTTCAGCTAAGAAGGCAGAAGCTGCATTGTCTTTCATGATCTCACCTCGGAAGTTGTACAGCATAATTTCTGACACATTCCGACAGTTACAAGTGATTTAAAAGCCCATTCAGATCCGAGGGGAGGAGGACAGTGCGGTACCTCGTGAAGGGGGGTGGGGAGGGTCTAGAAAGTCATGTTAGGTGAGAGACAGGGTGATTTCGTGGTTATCTTCGGGAAATGCAATCTTCCAAAGCATTATAGTCAAAATCAAATCAACCCACCTTCAAAGACATTCCAAGCACAAGCAAAAGGAAATAAGTATGCAAAGCAGTTTTGGAAAGAATAATATACTACGAAGTAATTCAAAGTGAGCAAATGATTACATGTGACAAAGACAATTAACTTGAAACAGAGCCTCGCGTTGACGTGTGCTATAAAACCCCGAAGTGTGGAGCCGTGCTTTACTTGTCCTTCCGTGACGGCCTTCCCTCCCTCAGCGTGGTGTCCTCCGGGTCGATCCCCATTGCTGCCAGTGGCTCCTTCTTCTTTAGGGCTGCCTCTCATCCTGCGGTGTCGATGTACATCTGGGTCGTTCCCATATCTTGACTGTTATGAATGATGCTGCAATGCACAGGGGGTGCGGGCCCCCTTTGGAGACCCTGATTTTGAGTCTTGGGGGTGTGTGTGCCAGGAGAGGCATTGCTGGATCAGACGGTCATGTTATGTTAACGTGTTCAGGACTCTCCGTCTTGTTTTTCATGGTGGCTGTGTCATTGCGTTCCCACCAGCAGTGTCCCAGGGTCCTGTTTTCTGTCCCTCCTCACTGAAAGGTTGCATCTTCTGTCTTTCTGAAGACAGCTATTCTGACAGGTGTGAGGGTGAGGAGTCAAACTCTAGAAGCAGAAAGTGGAATGGTGGTGGCCAGGAGGGGGGGGAGACACTGGGAGTGTTCGTTCAATGGATATAAAGTCCAGGTTTCGGAAGAAAAGTGAGATGAGAGATCTGTTGTACCACGAGGTGCCTGCGGTTGGCAATGTGGTTGATGGACTCGAACATTTGACAGAAGGGTAGATCTTGTGTTAAATTTGGCAGGTGACAGATATGTTAACATGGATGTTGGCGGTGGTATCATGAGCACACGCACATGTTCAAACGCATCAAATTGTTCACGTTAAATATGTGCTATTGTTGACATATCTATTTATCTCAGTAAAGCCATAAAAAATCACAGAAGCAAAATACTGGTGTAGAAATGCCCATATAGAAGGAAAGAACAGATAAAGGGACTTGAAAACAATGAGCGATTATCATAAATACCGATGTGCATTCAGTATTTAATGCTCGTGTGTGCGCGTGACCCGCATTAGTGCACCTACTGGTACGTGTCCATCAGCCAGGGAAGGACAGACTTCAGAACAGCAGCTCGGTGTGACTGTCTCACAACGTCTGCAGAACAGTAAGTTAAATCCGACCATGTCCTATTTCATAAACAGAAATAAATTAATATGGTTTAATCAGAAAATATAAATCACATAATCATGAAAGCACGAAAAGTAAAAAAGTAAATTTTTGTATAATCTGGAAGAGGGGAGGTCCTACTGTTCTACCAAAGGCAAAGATAATGAAATATTTTTGACATATGTGACAACTTGAAAAAATAAACTTTATGTGCAAAATATAAATGCAATAAAAGCTTCATCATCAACTAAGGATGATAAGTTCATTATATAAAATTTTAAAGAGGCAAAATAACTCACATTTATAAACAGTTCCAAATTAAATTTTAAAAACAAAAAATCCAGTAATTTGAGCAATTCCACCAAATATTGTATCTATTCGAGCTCACCCTCAGTTATTATTTACACTGAATCTATGTTCTAACCTACCGTTTGATTTTTTTGGTTTGCTCAATTTTGGGTGTGTCATTTAAAATAACCTAGTCTGGTACTTTTGCCTGGCTTTTTGGTGTTGGGTCTAAGTGTTTATTTTCCAGGTCAAAGCATTCTTTACGGGCTGTAACCATCTACATAATAAACACTCACGTTTAATATGGTCTCCGGTGTGACAGGGTTTACAGCTATCACCAGGGGCTCTTCTTGCTGACAAACCAGTTGCTTCAAGCACAGACGTAACTAACGCTGGGTAGCCAGTCAAGTGCTACTGAGTCGGGGCCTCGAGAGCAAGTAAGACAGAACCTATTTACTCTTCAAAAACTCTGAATTCACACCGATAAGAACTTCAGTTCCTGTCAGTAATAATAATGTTTTTAAAATATACGTAATAAAACATACACATTCTGGATCGTATCAGGGTGTCAGAGTGCCAATGAACTTGAGCAGAAGGCAGGCCTCCCAGCACCGCCCATTAGCGTCCCCTTAGTCACCAAGGCACAGGCCTGGCCATTTTCAGTACCACTAACATTGCCTCCACTGGACATCCTGTCGCTCATGATGACGGACAGAAACTGCAATGGCATTGCCAACCAACTAACGAGAAATAAAGTGCAAAGACTACAAAAAAACACTGTGTGTTTATATCTCATGGAAATAGAGACAAACACAGACCAACCTAACCATATATAGAATTTGGAGTTTTTAAATATACCTTGCATCTTTTAAAAAGTACGCATTATGCTCTGTCATTGGTAAGTGATAATGCAATATAAAGTTCATTGGTCTTACTCTCTTCCTAAGTTATTCTAAACGCCTTGTACGTATCAGATGTTTTACATCTCAGGACTCCCTGTGAGGCCATATTATTATTTACATTTTATTTCTGAGGCCCAGGAGTGGGAAGCAGTCTGCACAGTGTCACACGGCATGGGAGGGGTGGAACATTTATTTGCGGCCTTGGTCTGCTGGCTGAGCCCTTGGAAATCAGGCTCCCCAGGCTCTGTGTGCACAGGCCGTGCTGTGGAAGAGGGGGAAGGAGAAGGGAGTGGACCCTCCGGGAGGAAGGCACGTGCCCATAGACCAGCAGCCTAAACCACAGGCTCTGGGAAATGCAAACCAGAGCCACGGAAATGCAGGTGGGAGTTACAATCCGCATCGGAGGCAAGAGGAAGCAAAGTGGGAGTCTGTAGGGACTGTTTTCTGGATTGGGTTCATCGTAAGTAACATGGGGGCGGGACCGGGCGGGATCCGCAGCAGGCCCCGAACTGTAGTTTCTCCTAAAGCTTTACCGCCACTTGTGGGGAGCAAGAGCGGGAGTAAAGGGCACACCTGTGTGCACGTGGCTAATAAAAAGGGATGTGTCCCTGGAGAAAAGACTCCATCGGTACCAAAAGTCTCTGGTATCAAGGAATGGAAGAAATTTTATGTGTGTCTGAAACAACGAAAAAGAAGGAAGGAAAAATGGAACTAAAAGAAAGAAAGAACTTCAGGAAGAAAAGGAGAGAGAGAGAGAGAACCAGCTGAGGGTCACCCCCGGGACAGGTCCCTGCTGTCAATCTCAGGCACAAGTGCAGGCGTCCTGCTGACAGACAAGAAAGAATCTGTGCTCTGCACTTTCGCTTGTGCCCGTCCCTTCTTACACACGGTTGCTTTCATCGAAGTTACTGTCTTATAGCAGCAACACAAACCGTGTATGTACTTGAGGCCGAGTCTATGCCGCTGTCACGTGAAACCCTGACTCACTAGAGACCACGTATCAGAAATGCGGTCTCTGAATCACCCCGTTGCGCACCGGTTTTGCGACTTTCACAGTCTCAGAAGTGTGATCGGCTTTACAAGTGCAGGTAAAGATGGAGCTCCTACAGCTCAAATGTATTCTGCACACTCATGATTCAGACTATGAAACCATCAAAGAAGTCAATTCCACAGCAGAGCACAGTGCTTTGCAGATGCCCCACATGTGAGAGGAAGCAGGTCAGAGATGTCCCCGCACCCCCTATGCGGGTTCAGAGAGTGCTTTCTGACCCGCCCTGTGCATGCGCTCAGCATGGATGAATCACAGGCAGAAGTGGGAACCGCACTCCCCAGTCTGTGAACAGTGTGGAAGGGCTGATACGAGATTGTTTATAAGCAGAAAATCAATCAAGAGAGAGAAGATGAGACGAACCCATGCACACTCAGCTGTTTGAACTTCATGCCGAAAGCTTTGGGGAGGCAGGGAAGCACCCAGACCCAGGCTGCTCTTTAGAAAGAAAGGTCACTCTAGAACAAGCGTGGGAGAGACCCCTTGGGGCCATGAGAGGCCGGGAGAGGAGGCTGAGCAGGTCCCACTGCGTCCACGTGTGAGGCAGTGAGTCTGAACTCGAGCTGTGGGTGTGGGGAGATGTGTGCGTGTCAGGGCCGATGGCGTGGATGGCCATGAGGGACAGTGTGACACAGGTGAGACAGACACTGACTCCAACACGCTAGCTGAACGGTACGAGGATTTTGTGTCAGGACAAAAGGACAAGCCACAGCGAGGTGGCCTTTTTACTTGCTGATATGGAGGAAACCAGGAATTCGGTAAAACCAGGTTCAGGGATTTTGATGGATTCTTGTTGTTGTTTGTATTATAAAATTCAACATAATATTTTATAATGTGCAATGCTTAAATCATTTACTTGGTCTTTAAAATAATGCTACAAGACCCTGCTGGGGAGAGGCGGTGCTTGAACCCGACACCTGGCTTGCCGTGAGTGTGTGTGCGTGTGCGTGAGTGTGAGTGTGTGAGTGTGAGCGTGCACGTTGGCAGAAATGCCTTTGGAGTGAGAGAAACAGCAATTCAGCTTCCTTTCCAGCTGTGTAAACTTGGATGGCTCTGAGCAACTTTCCTGTTTAATAAAACTGGAAAAATAATATTTTTCAGACAAGTTTTAAACATTAAATAAGGAAAAGGAACTATAAAGCACTCAGAACAGTGTTTAAAACTAAGGCGCGGCTGATTTTCCACCAGGGTTTAGAGTCTTTCCAGTTAAACACATGCAGTCGGAACTCACCCGAATACAAATCTCTTCCAGATTCCGATGACCTGGCTTAATACTCTGAGAAACAGGGGGAAAGGCAGGAAGGTGAGAAGCCCTAGTCTGTGCCATGAATTCTTCACAATATAGCGCTGCCGAGTTACCCGCACCATGAGTAAAGACCTCCTTACCAGAAAGGACGTAAGTTTTGTCATAGGCGATTTGGGACATATTCAAGGCATCGGATTCAGACATGAATGGGTCGACGGGAGTGTGTTCTCCTCTGCTCGGTCTTTCTCCTCCTTCAGTCCTTCTTTCTCCCCGCCTGAATCTTGGCCCAGTCCCCAGCATCAGCTGCTCATCTTACTACGCCCTGCACTCTTCCCGCAGGGAGAACGACCGTGGACCAGGACACTTCTCCAGGTAAACCAGGTTGTGTTCCCACTTTCTTCAGCATGAGCCTCCTGTCAGACAAAAGCACAATTATCTGGTTCCCTTACACCATTTAAGGACCATTATATCAAAAGCCCCTACCACAAAAGGGTTGGATGGAAATCAGCACCATGGATAGAGACACCGCCGGTCCCATCACAATACAGAAAACAAAAAAATCTCCTAACGATCAGAGACAAGATTAATTTAGAATATCTCAGTTCTTACAACTAAACAAAACTAACTAAATTGTGTTATACAGTTAAATACAGTTATGCACAACCAATTAGGATTGCCTTTTGCTGATCCTCAACTGAACGCGAAACGTTAAATATTAAGCTGGATCCTCATTTCCATTGATAAAACTAATCCTCGTTATCTGTTCTGAGTTCATTTTAAACAGCGTTTTTTGGTGGCCTTCCCGAAACACTGTGTTTTCGACTCCATGCTGGAAGAGCCCGCAGCCCCCGACATTGTGGGGGGACAGGCTGGCCCTCAGTCCCTTGGCAGCCCTGTTCCTGACACACTACTGTGCCTTCACGTCCTGCGTTCTCCTCCGTGGGCGCTTTAGTTCTCAATGCACGTCTTCCTCATTAGGACGCAAGCTAAACTGGACTTGGCGTTTGGACATAAATATGGAAACGATGTCTGTTGCGCGGTATTATAATGTAAAGTGGACCCAACCAGGGATGGCAAGGTGCTATGCGGCAGGGGTGGGGACGTGCTGGGGGCTGGGCCAGAACCCCCGTTACATGGAGGTTCTCTGAGTCCTGGGGGCCCTGGGGGGGTGGGAGAAGTGCAAAGGTGGGGGACTTTGAGCCCTTCCTGCCTGTGCTGCAGACAGTGGCCAGGAATCAGGCACCTGTGAGGTTGGTGTCCGAGGCCCTAGGGAGCTCAGTAAGGAAGGAACCGTTCCCTCCTCCACCCTCTAGGTGCTGAGGCCAGTGGCTGTGGCCACACTGGGTGGGAAGGCGGCAGAGGAAGAAGCAGAGAGGCTGGTGGCCAGCACGTGGGCAGCGGCAACTGCGTCAGCTGCGCAGAGCTCAGCCGCATGGTGACCCATGGCTGGATGGCCTAGGAGCTCAGTCCCTTGCACTTCCCTTAAACCATGAATGTACCAATGACATGCCAATTTCATACAAGTTAAAAATATACATTTTCTACTGTCCTAAAAATTTGGATTCTAAGAATTTGAGATTTTTTAAGGAGAAGGGTGACACAGAACAAAATGTGTCCTTCAAATATAATTTTATTTGGTGAAACAAAAATCAGAAGACATCTGCTTAATAATGTCACCACTCATTGGAATATAGTTCAATGAATAAAATTTTCAGCAAAGCAATATTAGACCTAACACGAAAATTATATTAGATGAGGCATGTAAATCACACAGGCTGGACACGCTTCCCTGCTCTCTAAACGGTAATGTGTCTTGCTCTTGCACAACTTGGTATACCCACTTCTCCATAAAAGTCCAAAATTGACTTGCAGAAATTGCTAAGTAATAAGTGCAATGAAATGACTTTCCTTCGTCACGGAAGAGCACTGGACTATGAATAAGAAATGCCCGCACTAAATTTTTAATTCTGCCACTTACCCATCATGACTTAGATAAGTCATTTAATTTTTTAGCTCCTCATTTTCTTCTCTGTCAAGTACAGATAAAGCTAATTTTCAAAAAATATTTATCCACGATGCTTTAATTAACACTCCATCTAAAACGGCTATAAAGACCCTGTGTAAACCGTGAGCTGCTGCACAGGGTGGCAGCTCCTATCCAGGTGCCTGTCATCTTCATTCCGTCCCCAGGTGGGTGCACTGTAACTCGGCGATTTTCAGCCTTTCCCGTCGCAGAGCGCACACGAGCTAAATGCTAAAATCCTGCAGCACCAAAAATGTTCTATTTTTTGCCAAGCTGAGAAAAAAACAGGTATAATTTAGATTCATTCACACTAGATGGCTATTGTGTTGACTGCTGTCATTTTTTAATTCGATAATTTAAGGGAAAAGAGGTCAGTCCCTGAATAGTCAGATGTTGTGTGTTTTAAAACATCTGGTTGGAAATCTCTGCCTCAGCTGGCAAGACAAAGCTTTTAGTTATAGTTTTTCTTATTTTTAGATGCCAGGCACTTGATGGGCATTCTAGTTTTTGATCTCCACAGCATGTGAAATCCCATCGTGAAACATGCGTTTTTGCTTCCCAGCTTGTGTATTAAGAAAAACGTCATAGAAGCTCAGGGAGGTCGAGGTCTGTGTCTGATGTCAGCAGCTGGAGGCAGCCTCAGGTGCAAGCTCGTGTCTGTCTCCTTCAGAACCACAACGTCCGTACCAACAGGTGGGAGTGAGTGCCATGCTCACTGTGAAGTGTGGGGAGGGTCGCTGGGTCTCTGTGGTCAGGTGTGTGGTCAGATGTGTCACCACTCACTCTGGGATGACCTATGATGACAGTGCATCCGTTGCTGCCAATTGTTCTGGGTGCCAGGATGTGAGAAGCACCAGTTCTTGAAGAAGTCTCTTCATGACACTGTGGCATTTTCTAAACTTGCTGAAACAAACAGAATTTTTTACACAACCCTCAGCTTCAGCGACTTTCGAAGGAGACACAGGGAGAGTTGGCAATAGCTTCCCTTTACTTTTGAACTTCAGAGGCTTGGAGCTCACATCTGAGAGACCTGGCCGTGTGAACTCCTGGAGACCAGTAAAGAGTGTGTTTAGCAAGACTCCCCGGGGGCCAGGCCAGCGGTGAGGTCTCAGCCGGCCCAGTGCAGAGAACCTGTGTGGACACGAGGGGTGGTCTCCTCCAGCCTCCGATGCCCAGGGACCTGACCCATGAGTTGGGCCACTCAGAGAGAAAGGAGGCAGTCGCTCTGGAAGGCGTTGTCCTCTGCTCGGGAACAGCGGTGCACAGCGGCCACCCGGCAGAAACTGGTGCCGGAGTTCCCTCCGTCAGAATCGGCATCTCGGATAAAAACCCGTTGTGCAGAAAGGAGAAGGACGGCGCACGGATGCGTTCCGCGGCCGTCCGCTCCCCAGCCGTGGTGCCCTTTCCTTTCTAGCCTCCATCCCTTGACCGATTTTCAGTGAGTTTCTCTTTGCCTTTGTTTTTTAAGTGATTCACCTGTTCGTTGTCACCTGACCTAAATTGAAAGCCTTCATGTTTATTTACAGGGAATATATGCAGAACAGTGTGAAGCAAACTGTAAACAATATTCTAACTGTAAATAATAGACTATTGTTGAGGGAGGGCTGTAGATGGCTGTGTCTGGGTCCTGATTCCAAGCCCTGGGGGGGGGAGGGGTTTCACCGCCACCAGCACCAGATTCTCAGGCAGCAGCAGGGTGTCCAAGAAGCCAGCTCAGTTCAGCCTGAGTCTGCCCACAGACAGCATCGTACCCGCAGGGAAGGGCTCAGCCCTGCAAGCTGCCCCCCCCACCCCAGGGCGGAGGCCACCAAAATCCTGGGCTGTCCCCCGCAGCTCTGACCGGCTGGCTGTGACCACCTGTGGCCACCACAACTGCTTGGGTTCAGTTAACTTTCCAGCCTGGCTCTCGGAGCACAGACATGTCACCTGCTGCGTCTCAGGTGTGTTACACAAGGTTACAACTCAGGGCAGCTGGAGGGGAGGGAGGCGCAGGCCAGGGACTGGCGAGCAGCCTCTCACTCTGCCTCAGCACCTGGGAGTGAGGACGTCTGGAAATCTGCTCACCCCGCCCTGTGTTTCTTCCTCCTGCTTCAAAAACACAAAACTGGGAAAATCGAGCATTGTCAGCAATGCTACTACTAATGTACTTGGTTCCCGGGGGGTCCCCAAATATCCATACCTGTGTTTTCATTCATTTATTATAGACTGACTCTTAATAATAACAGATTGAATTACCTTTACGTGGGCTACACTCAAGCAAACCAGGGCCAGTGAAGTAAAGATAAAAAAGCCAGTCAAAAATGCAATTTACAGGTTGAAAACTTTTCTTTATGAGAATAGTACCATAGCAACAATCAAAACTAGGTGTAAAAGTAAAAAAGAATGATATGCATTTAATATAATGATGTATATAAAATTATTCAAAGGTTTAAATCAGTTACTGGTTTCCTACAACATAAAATAATATAAACATTTAAACTGTGTTGTTTTGAAATGCATCATGAGTTTAGAAAATATTCATGAGGCAACATCACAAAAAATGTGTGATAAAATTTACCTGCGCTTGTATCTGTGTGTGTGTTTATAACAGCTAAGTCCACCTCCATCACAGTGGGAGTTCTGATGTGGATAAATCACACATATCACCCATGCAAATAGTAATATATAATTACTTTTTACCCTGCAGTCAAAATTAATTACCACTAAAAATAGTATTTGATTTTTTTTAAAGATTTTTCCTGAGGTTAGCTTATGATAGTTCTTTTCAATTGTTTACTTAAGAATTCCTTAAAAATTCTTCCATCTTCTGCAACATGTTCTTTGAAGGTTTAGTTTTCTAGCATCGTTATGATTTGCTATTTCCCACTTTAAGTTTTAAACACCCTCACGGAGCCCAACCTGCGGGACAGTGAAGGGACCTCGCCTCTGTGTGCGTGGGGTCCGGCTTCTCGGGGCTGGACCTTCCTGCTGGTTCTGCACTCATTCATCCGGGCATCGTCAGTTCACGCAGACGAAACCCACGTACTTTGTGGTTCACCCCATCAGCATCCCCACTCTGCGGGACGCAGATTTGGTTCGCTTACCACCGGTCACGAGGACCCCGTCCCTCTCGGTGTCCCCTGTCATGTTACATTCCACGTGCCCTCTCTGTCACCGTGGTGCCGGGGCTGCTTTTCTGTAAACAGACTCGTGCTGCCTCTTCATCTTCCCCACCGGAGGGCGGGGGAGGCGGGCAAAACCTTCCAGGTCTGTCCAACCTTGGCCCAGGACAGCTGTGGGTACAGCCCAGAAAAAAACCGTACGTTTACTTAAAACATCGTGAGATTTTTTTGTGATTATGTGTCACAATGTGTTTAGTGTATGGCCCAAGAGAACGCCTCACCTTCCAGCCTGGCCCCGAGATGCCACAAGTGTGGATGCACCTGCACAGCCCCCTCAATTCTGTTCACCCCCAACGGCTCGACCTCAGTGAGGGCGGCCACGGCTGTCAGCTGCCGGTTCCCACGGTCCTGCCCGTGACTGCTGGGTGAGGACCCTGCAGCCAGGGGCCACCTGGCCTCTGTAGGAGCCATTCAGAGTTTGACGAGACAGCCATCGTTCATCTGGTGTGGTTTTTACCCCCGTTTTGCACTGTCCAGAGACACTAATAATGTGTCGTTGGGCGGTGGCAACAGCAAAGACAGAAAGGCTCGGAAACGCGGCAGGTGCAGCTCACTACCGTGGCCGTGCCCCGCAGTTCGGGGCTCCTTTCGGGGCACTGTCCCTGGTGCCCCAGTGCCGGCTGTCCCACTTCCCTCCCAGAACGCTACGCACTTCCTCTGCTTCCCGGACGGGCTGACTCATGAGCTGAAATGCATGACTCCATTAAAAGCATGTTTGAGCGGGGTTTTTGCATGATGTGGACCTGCTTCACCGCAGACACCACGCCTGCCCGCTCGGGTGGGGTGGGGCAGCGCCGGGGACTCGGAGCACGCAGAGCGCTCCCACCCACCGTCTGCGGGCCGTCCTGCGTGGCTCTCTCCAGCACCCTGACCACGCCCATGACCTTGGCAGGAAGTGTGGGTGGCCTCTCTGTGCTGTGTGGTGTCTTCAGAAACTGAGGGACCTCCAGCCACCAGTGAGCATGGAGCCGGGCCCCTCAGTGCTTCCACTGCAAGGAGGTCCCCCCAGGGGGGCTCGCCCACGGTCCTGTTTCATTTTCATTCCACGCTGAAATTAAGGTTATTTTTATGGTGCAAAGTACGTCTTAACAAAGCACTAGGCTTGTCCCTTTGTTTGTTTTTAGTAAGTCTCTCTCACTAATGAAAACACACATTCACACTAAATATTAAACTAAGAGCCAGATGACAGCCGCCCAGGCGGCGGCCCCTCCCCCGGGGAAGGTTCTAGGCGGCCTCGTTTGAAACCATTCGCCCAGCGACAGGGCAGCAGGGCTCCGTGCAGTTCTGAAAAGTCTGGATGAGTTCCAGAGACCAATGTCGGAATTAATCGCTTGCAGTTTCTGGCACCCGCCTCGTCATCAGCGCTGAGGGTTTCCAGGGGCCATCGTTGCAAGGACGGCCTGCCTGACAGGTTTGCAATGAGGGCCCCGGGGCGACCCGTGGGTCCTCGCGGGGAGGGGCTGGGGGTCAAGGCGCCTGCAGCGGCAAATTAACCAGAGGGCTTTAAAAAGAATCGTTTAATATTCTGTCATTTAACTTCTCCATCATTCATTTTATTTCTCCCACTGGGGACAGGCTTGCAAATAATTAGACATAAATATTTCGGAGCTTAGCTTTCTTTGTATGTGTTTTCACAATATTGTACATAAAATTTAATCAGTGCGGGAGTTATGCAAAATTGATTTTTATGAAAATAAGCATCTGGTGACATAAATAATGTTTAAAAAATAGCATCATTTGTAACACCTGAGACATTGCACACGGTGAACTTTAACTCGAAGTGATAATGGAAAACATCACTCACTGTCTACAGGTCTGAGGAAAATGCAGATAGATGGCTTGTATATTATAAATCAGACTTAAATTATTTATGAAATGGTAACTTTACTACCTTGTTATCCCATATGAACTTTCAATTTATTAGCCACCGATCCTGATTATATAACCGAATAGGTTTGTGATAGGTAAATATTTTTCAAATACTTGTGTTTATTTAATGTACATTCTCTCCTCCCACTCTGTCTCCCCCCACTGTCTCCCCCCACTGTCTCCCCCCACTCTGTCTCCCCCCACTCTGTCTCCCCCTACTCTGTCTCCCCCCCACTCTCTCCCCCACACACTAATTTCCAGTCTTCACTCTGATAGCCATTGTTGTCCATCTTCATTTTTCTGTAGCCCAGCATGATTTTTGTTTTGGACCTGCCTTTCCATCGACACAGGAGGAAGCTTGTGCTAGTTCACGTGCTGCTCGTCTGCCCTGTCCGGTCCGAATGAGAATTCTGGGGCAGGTTAGACGGGCAGGCGCTGGCACGCACAGAGTGGCCTCACGGTGGCAATGGCTGCGTCCCAGAAGCAGGTGCTGGGAGGCACCCGGGTTCTGTCCGCTCCCAGCCTGCCTGTGCAGGGCAGCTCTGCCGCTCGCTGCCCGTGGGCTCGGGCCAGAGGCTCCGGGCCACTCATGGGGTCGTTCAGAGTCGCTGTGCACTGGGGTCAGAAAATCTGAGGAGCTCCTTACCGCCCAGAGTGACAAGGTTCACAGCGCTGGGTTTTGATGTCTCGCTGACGGCCTGTGGAAAGGCGGGCTCGGGCTTCTCTCTCCCCCAGCCCAGGGTGCAGGCCCTCCTTGGGGACACACGGCTCCCTTGTCTGTCTGAGTCTTACCTTCCCAGGAGGCTGCTGGCTGGGCTTCAGGACAAGTCCTAATCTCACAGTGCCCATCACGTATTTCTGCCCATGAACAGGGTCTTCAGAATTGCCTGAGCCCTTGGAAACAAAAACGTTCCTTAAGACACTTTTTATTCCTTAAAATCACTTTTTGATTAACATGCCTTCTCAAGAGAGACAGGCGCTGACAGTCCTGAGCGAGAACTGGGGAGGAAGGTATGAAAACCAAGAAAACTGCGCACGTGGCAACAGGGAGACAGAAAAGCCTTCCTAGCAGGTTCACTGTCATCAATAGCTTTAGTGACCTGGGCGTTTGGAGAATGTGGGCGACCGCCCCACGTGGTAGAGTGTGGACTGTTCTCAGTCAATGTCTTGGCTGGATCGCCGCCAACTTCAGCTGGCCACCCAGTGCGGAGCATCGTCCAGCAAGAAATCCCCAGAATGAAACTTCGCAAACCACTGTTGACACGTTCGACCAGTCACAGCACCTTTGCCACACAGTGCACGAACCTTTCTTAATGTTTTAATTGCATTTTCACCTTTCTTGAAGTAATAAAGCGTCATATGCCCAAATGTTGCTTATTCCCTTCCATCTTCAATATTAAAAATGACTGAACAAAAATTCAGTTTTTTTAAAGGCACACTGTTATTATGACAGCTGTCACAACACAGTCTGTCAAAAATGGTTCCAGTGAAGTTAATGACCACCGAGCGCCACTACAGCCATTGTAGGGGAAAATGGACTTTTTTGGCCGATGCAAATACTAGGTTTATTTACTCAATTTGTCTTTACAGCCACACTCTGGATGAGATGCTGAAACCAAAGCGTGCCCTTCGAGGGGGGTGTCAGCTAAGGAAGCCTGGAACCGTCCAGGTTTTAGCCGCCCGCAGCTACCCTTCTGGTTCCACCGGCCTGTGGAGTGCAGCGGCCGCCTTGGTGATTTTCGGCTCACGGCATGGTGATTTTCTTTAAGAGAAAGTAGACTTTTCTCATGGAGAGATCTGCATGAGTTGGGAACATAAAATATTCATGCTCCAGAAAGAAGAAACAGCGTCGTGTCTGCGGAGACTTAAGTCCTGCTTGCGTGTGGTTTGGGGAGTGTCTCTGGTGCGCGTGGCTCGTAACAGCCGCGAGGCAGGTGAGAGTCTGACGGAGGGGGCCCCAGTGCAAAGGCAACGGGGCCGATGGTGTAGATGGTTCGGCAAAACCACAGAACCCTTGCAGAAACCAGACTGATAAAACCAAGTATAACCTTTACGGAAATAAACGATAAAGGCCGTGCTCACTTTTAAAAAGGGCATTTAAAAATTCAGCTTCAGGGTGAGAAACCAAGCCTAGTGTTTACTCAATACCGGTAATGATTTAAGAAATACTTCAAACCGAATGACATAAAAGAGATGTAAAAAAAGTCATTAAGTAAAACATAAATAAATAAATAAAACTGATGTAAATCGTGCATAAAACAGAACCCTCTGCAGCAGGGTAAATATATATTTAAACAAATTTACTAATGGAAATAATTTCTACAAGTTGAGGTCGGTGGTTATTGGGATGGAAAAGCGGCAGTGCACCAGCCGGCGGCACCGGTGGGGCGCAGTTTGGCGTCTGAGCCGGGCCGCTCTCGTCCGAATGCACTTGGACACGCCTCCTCTTGGAGAACTTTTAAAATGCAAAGCATAATATTTCTATGGTTTGATGATCTATTTTTGTGTTTTCGTATTATCTTTTATTAATTTTCACATTTCAGGCTTCTCAGAAACATGAAATTAGAGCTTGTCAGTCCCTTAAAGATTATAAACACACACACATACGCATTTAAAGAGATTGGTCAGCTGCGGCTCACAGGCTGGGGGACGGCTGAGACAGGCCGGGGTCCGCACCGAGCACAGAAATCCAGACTTCCTGGCCAGCACCTCCCACTCCCTTCGTCTATTGGAGTGTGTCCCATAAAATGCATCAGTAAGCGAACACCACATTCGTTTAGAATTCTTAAAATCATGATGCGAGAAGGAAGACGCCCCCGTACAACTCCGACAAGGTCGGTCGTAGCGCGTTTCCCCCCGTAACCGGGGGTCAGGTCTCGGAGAAGGGCCGTGGGAATGCGCGTGGGCTGGAAGCCTGTCAGCTGCGGACAGACCTTCCCGGAGGGAGTGTCCCCTGCGGCACCACTCAGAGGGGACACCTCGTCCTCAGCTCTAACTAACTCGACAGTTTCCAATTTACCGGTCAAGAAATTTTAAATTACAGTTGCTGAAAAGATAATTAGGATTAATACAATTACCAACTGACTTACAACTGGTGCCAGGCAAATGGCGAGTACTCAAATGTTTCTCAATAAAGACACTTTTTGCAACTCTTCGTGGAAAAGGGACTCTGACGTGACATTTGGACTGCGTAAAGGCAACTGAATCAGCGTCACGTAAAAGGAGAGATGATGTCCCACTGAAAACAACCCTTCACGCCTTCACTCACTTCTCTGCTGTGCCGTAACCTCGTGCTGGTCCATCTCTGCATTCTACGGGGCAATAGCTTCAGGGAAAGGTGAGATTCGCCTCTTATTCTGTGTCGTGTTTTTATTGCCATTGCTGTTTTCCCAAATTGACCCAGTAAGGTGTTATTAAAAGCTGTCACCTTTTATCTCATAAAATACTTCGTGAAGTTTAAATATTGCATGATCCTCTACAGCTACAATAATGTGGTTTACAATGACAAAGCAATTTTAATTTATATCAAACTTTCCATCTAAAACACTAACACGCTTTTGGCACTTTCGTATTTCAGAGGCCAAAAATCAGGCAGCCCAGCAGACGCCGGGGCAGGTTGAGGCAGGTCAACACCGGCCCCTCCCTGTGCGCCCGGGTCTTGTTTGGCTGGCACAGTGCAGTGATGCCCCCTCCCCCACGGGGGTAAGTCCTAGCACCCGGTGGGTGGCTGACCCGTGGAGAGCACCAAACCCCAGATGCACTGGTTTCCTGCGTGTGCACACCTGTGCTGAAGTATGAACCATAGATTAGGCACAGTAAGAGATTAACAACCACTAATGAAATGGAATGATTATAATAATGCACCGAAACTTGCGTTCTGTGAATGTGCTGTCTCTCTCTCTCTCAAACATCTCACTGTGCTGTACTCACTTTCTTCTTGTGACTCCGCGAGAGGGTACACACCCCAGGGCCAAGATGAGGTGAGGTGGAGACGCCAGGCCCAAGGTGACTCACACCCTGGGCAGGAAGGAGCGGGCAGCAGGAGAGCTCCCCACGCTACTCAGAAGGACGTACAATTGACATCTCATAGAACAGTCCTGGAATTTCTCCTTCACTATTTTCAGACACAGCAGAGCACGCATCCTGATTCCACGGGAGGCCAAACCGCAGAAGGTCGCGTCTGTTCTGGGGGTCCCAGCTGAGTGCCCCGGGGTCAGAGGCCGGGTCAGGGCAGGGCACAGGGCAGTGTGGATTCAGCCTCTGGCAGCTTCTCATTCTGACAACACAGTAAAAGGAAGTTGTTTCTCCTGAAATAAGAATAGTTCGTTTATGGGATTATAAAGCCAGACCCCAAAATGGCGACCGGTGCTGGGAACCTTGGGCTTTGTCTGTTTCGGTAAGAGGAGGACTTTTCTTGGTAAGGCCGTTAGGGATTTACCCCAACACCACGCAGGCGATTGATTCTCCGGCTTCCTGACTCGTGCGTCCGAGGTCTGAGTGCTGGCAACAAGGGTACGGCCAGGAGCCAGCCCAGGAAACAAAATACAATGTGTTCCCAAAATATGTTCAGCTTATGGTCCAAGTTCCATTTCAGTGCAATTATTCTAACAAAAGCATTTAAATCATATTCTAGTTTTCAGAACAAGTTGTCTAATGGCATAAGGACGCGGATCGGTGCACCTGTAAATACAGATTTACTGCTGCAACGTTCCTTTTCGGTTAAGAGTTTCTATTTGCATCCTATCATCTTGGAACATCTACATCGAAATATAAACATGTACCATTAAAAAAAATAACTGTACCGGGATTTAGGCCCGAGACCTTCCCAGGACCCAGGAACACCAGGGGCCGTGCTGTGGCCTCTGAGGGAGCTCGAGGGGTGCTCTTTGAAAGTGGGGGGTTGGACTGGGGAGATTTCCCCGCCTCTGTAGATCAATCACAGGATTGGAACAAGAGGGTGCCGTTCGGAAAGGTGATAATGCAAAGCGACAATCGATAACTTTTATTCCATATTATTTCACGTTGTTTTGCACAGAAATGGTCGATTCAATGTTTCTCCGAATTAAACAAAACAGCGGAAAAAGCTTTCATGGCAATGAACTGCTGACTGGCAAACGCCGGTCAGCTGGCAGACGTCTCCGTGTGGGTCTCCGTCCCTCCAGCCTCCAGATTCAGCGTTACTCTCTTGGCAGGAACATTTTTTCTGGAAAATCAGTTTTATGAAAATATTTTAAATGTCTAATTTTTATCGCAGCAGGGAACAGTGGCAAAGACCGATATGTGTGCACTTTCAGTTCAAAGAAAAGAGAGGGTTATGGCCCATTTTCTTTTTTCTTGGTTTAATGAGACAGATTAGCCGATAGTTGTGGCCCAGAGACTTGGACGTCCAGAGATGTGAGCAGTTCAGCAACCCCGGTCAAGGCTAAGAGCCCAGGCAGCTTGGGGTGCAGGGGGGCAGGTCTGCTGGGGGCCAGGGGTCGCCCTCCATCAGCTGCCACACGTGGCTCCTCCCGCTGGGCTTAGAGGGCAGCTGCCGCCATGCAGCCCCCGGGTTCCCGGGAGAACTGGCCTCGCCTGGCTGGGGGGATGAGGAGGAGAGAGAAAAGAAAGCATGGAGGTGATTGGGCAAGTCAGCGCAAGGCTTCACTCTTTCTCAGTTAGTTCTGTACTTAAAACTCGGTGACATGGATAAGACTAGTCATCGTGAGGGGAGAAGATGAAACAAAATGTTTTTCAAAAGAAGATATCAATATTTTATATAATCAAATGCATTATTTAGAAGCGTTCTACAGAGAGCATTTAAGGCACTTGGAAATAAAATGTTGAGTGTCCACTGCATCACCTGCTACTTTTCTATAGCGGGAGATGCAGAGAGAGATTTTTAAAAGCCAGTGCAAAGGACAAAACACAAATCACTTCATCAGAACAGAGTGATGGTAAGAAAACCAGAAGGAGTGACGTCATGATCAACTCTCGGCCTGTGCGTTTTTAACCCCGTGTACTTCGGAGTTTAAAAATTAAAGAGAAACTTGTACCACATTGATAGAGATCAACTTACGGTTATAAAGTCAGTCACAGGATGTGACTCAGCAGCCTCGGAGACATAACCAGTGATACTACAGTGGCTTTGCGGGGTGACAGATGATACCTGGATTATCGTGGGGATGACAACCTGGTGTGCGTGAATATCAAGTCCCCATGATGTGCCCCTGGAACGAATAGGACAGTGTGTGCCATTACACGTCAAAGACAAACTAATAAAACTCAGGGCGTGTGGCTGCAACAGTAAACTACTCACCTGTGGGAAAATCAGTACTGTCTTCTACATGAGCGAGAACAGTGCTAACATGCTAAGGAAGAGACCCGTCTTCCGACAGCTATTTGAACAATGACTTGGTTCAAAAAATTCAGAAATAAATAACATATTTGTGTAGAATGCTACAAAAGTTTCTATAAGCAATGAAGCTGAAGGAAACCTGTTCATGGCCATAGAAACTCAGCGATGGGGTCAGGTTGGCTCTTCTCTCGTTCAGGTACCTACCCGCAAACAAAACCCTATCACAACTCAGGTATTACACAGGTAATTTGCAAGGCAGATTCTAAGATGAAAACTGAAGGGTAAATGTACAGAATAAAGCCAATCAATCTGGGAGAAGAAGATTTCTGGAAAGGCATCAGAATGTATTTACACAGGGTGAGATAAGTGTTCCAGTTGTATCACACAGTCTATGAATTCACTCGGGTGTGCAGTGATTTCGTGCTAGGATGGCGGCTGCTGCTCAGACAAGTGGGGAATGAATGAATAGTGAAGACGGCAACGCCGAGAACATCTTCAGAAAATTAGATCTCTTACTTGGAGCATTCACAAAAATAAGTACCATTAAAATGGTCTAAAGTATTATTGTAAAATGTAAGTTAACATGTTTACGATTGTAAACAAATCCTGTCCAACAAAACATGGGCAGCATGGATGTCAAAATTACAAAGACAAATGTGTGTGCAATTTATACGTTTTCCTTAAAAAGTTCTGAACAACAGCGATGCATTGAGATACAGCAGTGAATGGAGCGGACAAACTCTCGTGGACTTCAAATGTCACTGAGGAGACTTCAGATGAATATGACATAAAAGGGGAAAAGCACAGCACGGAGGCCGTGATGGGGCGCAAGAGAGGCTCCGTTATTTTGACATCGAATAGTGAGGAAGGAGCTCTGTTCAGGAGACTGTGCACCCGAGGGCCTGGAAGCCTGGGCGTGGGCCCCGGCGCTCTCTCTGGAAGGAGGGTGGGGTGGATGCTCAGAACCCCAAACTCCAGCCTCAGCCCAGCACAGGAGTGGCCGGGGGGTTGCCAGCAGGCCAGGCACGGTCCCCCGAGTGCTGCAGGCAGTGTCTGCTGCATTTGTGATGTGAAATTAAAATGAGGTCGCACATGTCAAACAGCAGATGGTTGGTGACTGGCCCCGTCCATTCTGGCTGCTGCCCAGCTGGCCTGACCCGAGACCGGCGGTTTTGTGTTTCCAGGGCTCCTGCTCGGGAGCTGGACACGGCGTGTCCTCAGAGCTTCCCGTGAAGATGAGCATTAGCAAAACCCTGGTCGAGTCTGTGCTTGTGTGTCCAAGAGCACTCGGTCCTCAGACCGTATCCGTGTTTCAATAGAACATCCCTTTGTGTGTCTTTGTATATTTTAGTTTTTTATATTTCATTGTATTTCTTCACCCTTATAACAGATTCATTGAAATATAATTCACCTACCATAAAAGTCACACTTTTAAAAAATTCTCATCTCAGGACACGCTTCTTGACTTTAGAAAGAGGGGAAGGGAGGGAAGGAGAGAGAGGAGAGAAGCATCGATGTGAGAGAGAAGCACCCATCAGTTGCCTCTCCTGTGTGCCCTGACCAGGGACTGTACCTGCAACCCAGGCATGCGCCCTGACACGGTGTCAAACCCACAGACTTCGGATTTATGGGGCCATGCGCCAAGCCACCGCCAGGGCAAAAGTCACACTTAAAGTTCACAAGGTTGTACTTCCATCCGCACTGTTTACAAAGGACTTTCTTCTCCCCTTTTTACCTCATCTGTTTGCTTTCAGACGAACCTCACTTCCCATCCAATGCCAACCTTTGCATTTTAATGCTTTTCATTGAATCATTCATGGGGAATGGCTGTATGGGAAGGCAAACATAATAAACAGGGAGAAATTGGTCACATAATTCAGAATTACTTTTCTGCTGCTTAATACTTTATGGTATTTGGTAAAAAGTTTTTATTAAATGTATTAGGGTGACACTGATTAATAAGATCATATAGGATTCAAGTGCATAATTCTGTGTGATCTTCATATTGCATTGTGTTCCCACCACCCCAAGTCAGATCATCTGCAGTCACCACATGTTGGCCCCCCATACCCTTCGTTACCCCCTCTCTGACCTGCTCCCTCTGGTCACCACCACACTGTTGTCTGCGTCTGTGAGTTCCAGTCTTACATCCCACGTGAGTGAGATCATAGGGTCCTTCGCTTTGCCTTAGTTCACTTAGCATAATATTCTCAAGGTCCACCCAGGGTTGTTGCAAATAACAGCACTGCATCATTTCTCACGGCTGAGCAGTAAGTCTTCCGTCGTATACACACACCACGTCTTCCTCGTCCAGTCCTCTGTCAAGGGGCATTGGGTGGTCTCCACGTCTTGGCCACTGTGAGCAATGCTGCAGTGACCACAGGGGTACAAATATCTCTGTGGATAAATATTTTTGCATGTTTTGGGTCGACACCAGCAGAGGGGTGGCCGGGTCAGGTGGTAACTGTAGTCTTACTTTTCCGAGGAGCCTCCAGGTCGTGCCCCACAGTGTCTGCACCGGTTTGCAGTCTCACCCGCACGGGATGAGGGTTCCTTCCCCCACAGCCGCTCCCACACGTGGCATTACCGTCTTGCTGATGGCAGCCACTCTGGCAGGGGTGAGGTGGTACGGCACTGAAGCTTTGACCTGCATTTCCCTGAGAGGTGGTGAAGCTGATCACCTTGTCCTGTATCTGTGGGGCATTTGTACGTCTTCCTGGGAGAGGTGTCTGTTCAGGTTCTCTGCCCATTTTTTATAGGTTTGTTTGGTGTTGGGTTGTATGAGTTCTTTACGTATTTTGGATATTAAACCCTTGCCAGAGCTATTTGCAATTCATCTCCTATTCAGTCGCCTTTCAGTTTGGTGGGTATTTCTTATGCTGTGCAGAAGCTTTTTAGTTTGATACAGTCCCGTTCATTTAACTTGGCCTTTACTTCCCTTATCTTTGGGGTCAAGTTCACAAAATCTTCCCTAAGACCAAGGCCCATGGGTTTGGTACCTATGATTTCTTCTACATAATTTATTGTTTCAGGTCTTATATTTAGGCCTTTGATCCATTTCGAATTATCTTTTGTGCATGGAGACAAACTGTAGTTTAGTTTTATTCATTTGCATGTGGCTTTTCAATTTTCCTGGCACCATTTATTGAAGAGGCTTTCTTTTCTCTATTGTATGTTTTTGGCTTCTTTGTCAAAAGTTATTTGCCATATACATATGGGTATAATTCTGGGCTCTCAATTCTATTCCATTGGTCTGCGTGTCTTTTTCTGCCAGTGCCATGCTGTTTGATCATTGTCGCTCTGTAGCGTAATCTGAAGTCAGGTGGTGTGGCACCTCCAGCTTCATTCATTTTTCTCAGGATTGCTTTGGCTACTTGGAGTCTTTTGTGGTTCAATAAAACTCAGATTATTTTTGTTTTATTTCTTTAAAAAATGACATTGTGATTTTGTTGCGGATTGCATTAAATCAGCATATTGCTTTGGGTAATATGACCATTTAACTATGTTGATCTTTTAATCCATGAAATGGTAAGAATATCTTACCATTTCATTGTAATTTTTTCAATCTCTTTTAATAATCTTTTGTAGTTTTCAGTACATAGGTCCTTTACATCCTTTGTTAAGTTTCTTCCTGGGTATTTTATTCTTTTTGTTGCAATTGCAAAAATAATTGTTTTCTTTTTCATTTTTTCTGAAATCTTATTATTAGTATATAGAAATACAATGGATTTTTGTGCATTGATCATAAGTCCTGCAACTTTACTATATTTGTTTACTGCTTCTAGAAGTTTTTTGGTAGAGTCTTTAGGGTTTTCTACATGTAGAACCATGTCATGTGCAAAAAGTGACACTTACTTCTCCATTCCCAATTTCGATGATTTGATTTCTTCCTTTCGCCTGATCGCTCTGGCTCAGACCGTGTGACTGAGTGTGGCGGGAGCGCACACCCGTGTCCGGACTCTGATTGTACAGGAAAAGCTCTGTTCACCGCTGAGCGTGATACTGGCTGCGGTGTGTCACTCACGCCCGTCTGCATGTTGAGTGACTTTCCCATCTCGAGTATTTTAATCACGAGTGGATGTTGTATCTCATCAAATGCTCTTTCTGCCTCTACTGATAAGAACACATTTTATTCATTGCTTAGTTAATGTGCTCTATTACATTGATCGATTTACATTATGGTGAACTATCTTCTTATCTTTTCTTTGCATTATAAATTAATATAGCAGCTTAAATATTAAATGAAAGAAACAGTAAATTCATGTAAACTATAATTCATAATGTCAAATAAATGTATTTTAAGCAAGTCTGGATGCTGGCTGGTAGATATTTTATTTTTTTACGTCTATTTTATATAACACTCTTTGGTCAATGCAAAAAGGCCACCAGTAAATCAAATTTTCTAACAGGATTTTCCAATATCAGAAGGTGTTAATTTGTTTCCTTAGTGAAGATTACAAGATGTATTATTTCTATCATGGTGTTCTATATTTGGTACACTTTTTATAAAGGAGAAATAACAATATTAAATATTATAACTCATACAGTGCTGTAAGACAATCATTATAAAACTTCATTAAAATAATATTTTATGAAAATCATACATTTATTAAATTTTAGATCTTTCGTCTATTCTGGGATAATATATATGTCTGTATATGGCTTAATTTTTTAAACTTATCTTTTAATGTTGTTTATCCTAGAACATTTTTTCTGCAATTAATATTTATAAATCTCCGTTCAATTCTCACCTCTGATGAAGCTTTGTCTGAAATGCACAGAACAGGTTTTCTTCGCCATAAATATTAAGGAGATTAGTAAATGTAGAATCCAGACACAGTAAGCTTTTACCTAATTTTCTAACCTAAGTGAATCTTTTAAAACTCAGTCAAGACCAAATAAAGCTATTTGCCCTCTCAAAAGCTAATCTGAGCTAGCATTTTCAGCTCTGCTTAGCACAGAGATTTCATAGCCAAAGACACACTTTATAGCCAGTTCCAAACCAGAAAGGCATGACTGCTCTTGGTGAGAATGATAAAAAGCCATCCTGCTTAGTATTCTTGAAAGATCAAACTAAATATTCCCGGAGAGAGAGGCGCCGTGTTCCGTAACGGGTGATCATACACACTCGGTGCAGTGAGTGCGGGTTTGGCACAGATTTTCTTTCTCAGGACAGTGAGACCACCATAGATCTTCTCAATGAACTACACTAATTAAGTCTACTTTTTTAATTTTCAGAGATGACATCGTATCTGTCGGGAATCCTTGGGAGACTTTTTTATGTATAATCTAAGAAAATAGCTTATTTTAAGTGACAGTATTATGAATTAATATATAATTTCTACAAAAGTATATGTCAAAATTATGAGCTGTGTAATAACACCGGAATAAACATAACTGTAAGGCAAACCCCTAGTTCTGATACTGAATGAGTATATACGGCTGAGGCAAATTCTGAAAGAAAACGACTTTCCCAATGGGCTCAGCTCCAGCGTCTGCTCAGACCGCAGCACAGACACTGCGTGAGCAAAGCCAGATTAGACAGTGTTAAGATTCATGTTAGATTAAACCATCATTTAACAAGTTACAGTTTCCCACTCAGTGACCATTTAAGAACTGTAATGTGTTATGCTTATACAAATGTACGCAAATATGTGATGTATTACAAATCTCGTCAAATTCAAATTTAATGAATAAATTGATGTGTGATATTCTTGGTAATCAACAATACTGAGATTGCTTTGTAATATTCATCCACAAAAAATAATTGTTTATATGTTAAAAGCTAAAGTAGCATCGATAAACAAGCCATTGATCTCCTATAAAATTAATTAGTTCAACATATAATTATCAGCTATTATTTTTAAACATTTCAATAGTTATTGGGTTAACTTGACAACTTATAAATGGACATTTAGGAAATACGACATGGCCAGTCCTGGTTTTCATGGGGCTTGTATTTATTGGGAAGAGACAGAGAATTAAGCAACTGTTTTATTATCATTACAAAAGGCGTCATTAGAGTGAAGTGTGATAAAGGGTTTGTACCGGTAACCTGGTCTGTCAGGGATGACAGGGACTTCTCGGGAAGGAGCACTGAAGTCGGAGTGCAGGGCGACCCGAGGAAGAGGATGGTGAAGCCTCAAGCTCAGGACAGAGCCTCGTGCAGCTCCCTCCGGAGCCCGAGGTTATGGGGACCGTGGTCAGCCACGCCGTCCCTCTGCGTCAGTGGAAGTGGGTGCATCACAGCAGTGGGGCCCCCACAGGCGATGCTCAGGGACCATTCGGAGGGTAGGCCTCCCCGGACGCAGCTGCAAACTGTGAAAAGACACGAGGTTCACGCTCCTACAGACAGACTTCATCTGCACGGCCAGAGAGGAGGTGAGCAGCCCCTCTGTCCAGGTGCTGTGGCTCTCTTCGACCTCGCGTTCCAGAGGGAGGAGACAGTTAATAAACAATGAATGTAATATGTTAAATGGTGAGAGACACATACAGTTTTACTATATTTGTATTAACAGATACGACAGAGTGTGGGAGGTTAAGAGAGGAGATTTGTGCTGTTTTTGTAAAGGGTGGTCAATCGCTCAGAATGCAACGATGTAGGGAAGACAGAGACTGGGAGCAAATCGGTCTGCGTGGAATAGGAGAAAGGGTGCCGGGCGCAGGGACAGCCCACGCAAGTGAAGGCCGGCCCGTCCTGGCAGCTCGTGGACGGGCAGAGAGGCTGGGGGGGCCGAGGGGTGAGGGGAGCGGAGTCAGGTGAGGGGTCAGGAAGTCAAGGAACAACGGAGTGTGGTGAGGACCTTGCCTGTAGGCGGAGTGAAAGGGACTCCATTTAAGACTCTCAAGCAGAGGATTAGAATAACCTGAACTATGCCAAAACCGTGTCAGTACCGGGGTGCAGAAGAGACCTCCTGCACCGGCGACGGGGGAGGCCGGGCTGTTGCTGTGTACAGCGACACCCCGTGTCCAGCAGATGGGGAGACACGGTCAGGTCCCAGGCCAGTTTGATGGTGGAGTTCGGAGGACTTCCTGAAACAGACGTGGAATGCAACAGAAAAAGCACAAAAAGTCGGAGATAACACATTCGTTTTTGCCCTGGTGACTGGATAAAAGCAGGTGCCGAAAATCATGAAGGGGAGGGTGGCAAGTGGGGCTGGTGCGGGCCAATTTCAGGAGACTGGTTCTGAACAGGTGAAACTGGAGATGCCCAGGGACATCCCACCTCAGCGGTTGGAACTGATGTCTGAGTCGAAGATGTGAATGGCACGAATGTGGGATTCTGACCAGAATTAGATGCTACCAAAAGCCCTGAGACTGGCAGCGCCCCAGACACGGGGCACCATGCCGGAGAGAGGCTCCACAAACTGCTCATCTGGGAGGGAAGAAGGAACCAGAAGGAGCGGGAGAGGGTCAGAGAGGCCGTGACCCTGAAGACATGAGGCAGCCAGGACAGACGCCGGTACTGGCCAGAGCCACGCCGAGGCTGGGACCCTGGGAACAGGTCGCTGAGGCGAGGTATGGACTGGGGGACCCAGGATGCTGTAGTGTCTGCCGTGGCATTGTTGTGACCTCCACAAGCGCTGCAGCGCGATGGCCGTGGGGGAAGGTCACGAACAGCCAGGCGTCACACTCCGGGAGAGAGCAGGCGGACTGCGCTGATGGCTGCTTGATTAGCCCAAGAACGAGCAGTGCGGGCAGTGCAACTTGATGGCGTGTGTGGGCACCCAGCGGGGACACGGGTTTGAGATGGACGAGGGGAAGGAGGAGGCCTCCCAGCCCCCAGTCCCAGGGTGAAGTGGCGGAAACGCCAGCCCCTGCGTGGCGCGAGAGGGCTGCAGGGAAGCCGTGTCTTCGGATGAGCTCCAGGGGTCTCTGAGGAGGAGAGTGGGAGGGGCGACTCGGAGAAGAGGTTGACGAAGTGAACGAGTTTGCTGGTGAGGGGCTGCAGGTCCCACAGGGCAGAGGAGGAGCTGGGAGGGCACTTGGCCGTGGTTTTAGGGGACAGCACTGTTGTAACCTAAAGCAGGCTTAGCTGAGTGTGCGTGCATTTTACTGGCCACCCTGTATGCGCTGCCCGGACACACCCCACGTCCGGGACACAAGGGCAGGAGGGCTCCTAGCATCATTAGTAACAGCAGTACTCACACCCGGAAGCAGCCAACGCCCCTCCCTGGCAGAGTTGGGGACGTGCTGGGTGACATTCTGTGGCTGTGCCGGTTGTCATGTCAAAGGGTGATGACGAAGTTGGGGCTTTCTCTGGGTGAGCAACACAAACAGAAGAGGGGAATAAAAGCAGTTGTGGTGGATTCAGGATCACTAGGAGGTGTGAAGGCGAAGCTGTCAGGGCAGCCGAGGGGCCTGGGGACACTGGGACCTGGTCCCCCAGGCACCGGGTGGCTGCAATGAAGCCTGGAGGGGTAGGTCTCGGCCCTTGGGGATGAACTCACCTCAGTCCATGGTAAGGGAGAAGAGGGTCGCACCTGGGCCCTAAGTGAAGGTTGGGGGTGGTCAAGACCTCTGAAGGGGTGGTGTCCCACTGAGGTCTTTGAAAGGACAACCTCCAGCCCAGTGGATCTGGTGATCTGATGGGCATCACTAAGCAACTCATGGGTCAGGCAGCGTCTCATCCAGCAAGCAGTGGGGCACTCCGCAGGGTCGCAGGGTGAGGTGGGGCGGGGGGGCTGGCGGGAGCCAGTAATTTGGTTGCAGGTTGACGTGGGCTGGATCACGCCATCACGGAAGGACTCTTGCGCCTTCAGTAAACTGCAGGGGAGGAGAACAGACACAGACATGTGATAGTAAAGTCCAGAGATGACAGTCGTTTGGACCAGGTGATAGGAACAGTGGAGATGGCAGCAGGTTGTAGAAGCAAAACAATCCCTGTGGGTTGAATGGTCCAATGGAAGAATAAGGACAGTTCTGACACTCCTGGCTTCGGTGACCAGGCGGGAAAGGCGGGCGGTAGCTGGGATGAGAAAGGCTCTCAGTAGGGCAAGTTGAAAATGAAGGCTGGACGTTCCTTGGACGTTTGAAGTTTGAGCCGCTTGTCCGGCAGCCGAGTGGAGTGTCCGACGTGGAATGGGGTGTGCGGTCGGAGGTTGGTGGGGAGTCGCCGCTTGAGACAGAGGCGCGTGGGTCACAGCTTCAGCAGTTCTTTGAAGCCTCGTGTAAACTCGGCGTAGAAGGCGAAGCAAGTCCAAGAGATGCTTTGTTGGTAGAGGTGGACATTTTTGGAAGTTAAAATGGAAAACTGTTTTTATTTGAAAATTATTCTGTGATAATTTATATAGAAAACTTCCATAAAATTGCACTATCAAAGGAGATAAAAGTACAGTTTCTCCACTGTAAAAACAATTTATCTTTGCCTTTCCCAAAGTGTTTTTAGGCATTGAATGGGTTCTACGATTTCTGTCTAGAGGAAAGTCACCCGTGAACAGGTCGTTTTGCGGGTATTTTTAATTCAGTCTCTTAGACCAAACACAGCACTTACCGTTATGAATGGAAGGTCACGATGCTGTGATCTTGGTCAGAGTCTCAGAGGCTTTATGATGTCACAGTTACTGTGACAGAAAGTCTACTGATAAATCACGCACTTACTATATTTGGGTGCCACTGAATATGTATGTCAGTAAAATTACCTTCCAAAAACTGTAAATGAACTACCTTTGTTAAAACTGCACACCCCATATTTTCACGGAGGCATCCAGAGAAATGTTAGTTTAGTTCCTTTTAAGCAACAGGTAGTTTCTAGCTGTTCGTTTAAATTCGGGCGTGTGTAGTGTGACCCATTACACTAGAAGTCAGCTTCGTCGGTGAGTGCACATTCTGTTTAATTAACGCATTTCCAGTGAAGTCATCGAAGAGGCAACAAGCCAAGGAGGGGTTGGGAACATCGTTTTTCTTATTTTCAAAAACACATAGATGATATTTTAAAACACTTGTAATTTATTCCAAAGTGGCCTGCGGTACACAGCCCATTTTCAAAGAGGTGCTTCAGAAAACAATCTGTTTGCTGCACGATTTGCTCTTATTCTGAAGTTTATTTTCAGGCAGTTAATGGTAGTGTGCCGTACTTTGAATTCTACACAGGTCTGTTTATATGAGACATTCTCGCAAATATATGCGAGATCAAATACATCACACCAGATAATTTATAAAATACAAGAAATATAGTACAAGTTTATGATACACATACATTTAAAATACATCTACTTCACCAGAAATATGGTATTTCATTGAAAAACATGTTTCTATAAGTTGTATATATTTTTATACAACTTTCCTCCATGTGTTTGTAAGATCTGTTTTTGGGAATTCAATATTCTCATTATTATGAGCTCTAGGTAAATAAAGGGGGTAGTTCCGCCTACGAACGGACGGTTGACCGCGCTCATGCTTCCACGCGGGTCCTTCCATCAACACCTGCGCTGTTCCCAGTTGTGAGTGGAGTGTGTGGATGCGGCGGCCTCATCTCTGCCATTTCTGCCATAATGGGCTCAGGCTGCCCCCCAGACTGGGGGGCACGAGGAGTGGGCACTTACTCCCTCACAGCCTGGAGGCCGAGGGTCAGGACCAAGTGCCAGCTGCACTGGTGTGCGGGAGGCCTCTCTTCCGGGCCCACGGGCGGCCGCCTTCTCGCCGGGCCTGCTGCTGGACTCGCCTGCGCACACAGCGAGGGCAGTGGGGTCTCTCCCTCCCTTGTCAGGACCCCAGGCCTGCGGGCCCTCCCGACTCCCCCACCTTTACTCACTTCCATAAGAGCCTTGTCTCTAAGTCCATCTACCACGGGGGGTTCAGCTTCAGAATATGGAGTTGGAAGAGGGGGATACAATTCCGGCTGTAACGGTGCTTATGAAAAACCCTTTTTTGTAGGAGTGTAAAAGTACGAGAGACCTGGCTCAGTATATAAGACTCAGGACGCGGACGGCCAATTTTCTGTAGCAGAATGTCATGGCCAGCGGTCCCGACTGCCGTGGTCCGTGGGAGCCTTCAAGGCAAGGGCTCCGTGCTCTGCCCGGCACTGGGTGCGGAGGTGTCTCATTTCCCTTGAATTCTCATCAGTAAACATGCCCTCACACATGCACACACGTGTCACATACATGCACACACTCACCCTCCTGTTACAGGTCCTACAGCTGAGGTTTCTGCCAACCGTGGAACCCCCACTCATGTCTCTCTTTGCAGGGTGGGGGGCTCCTGCACGAACCGCCAGCTTCACCGTGCATCCCCCTCCTTCTCCGTGTCCCTGAGGGATCCGCCCGAGGGGCCAAGATGCCCCCACAGAAGCTCGGACGAGCCCGGCCTTCGGAGTGCCCCCCACTTCTCCCTCGTCCCTAGTGTGGTCTGGGGACAACCGAGGGCCCTGCAGGACACGAAGGGGTCCGTCCTGCTCACGTATTCACCCGAGGTTCTCCTCCGCCTGCCGAGCGCTCGAATTAACACAGCCAGGGCCGCGTCCCGTCCGCCCCGTCTGCCAGGCAGAGCGCAGGCGCTGGGGTTCCCGGGCTGACGGGCTCCGCGCCCCGACTTTCCACGAGAAGAAACGCAGGAGGAGTTGGAAGACTCCTCAAGGTCACACAGAAGTTAGGTCCCGAAGCTTCTCCCATTGAAACGCCTTATATCCATCCACGCGTTTATGTTTACAGCAGACTGTCGAATAAATTATTCAGAACAACTTTCTAGTAATTTTTTTAAAAAAGGTAAAGAGGGAGAGAGAAGAAAGGAAGAAAGGAAGGTAGGTTGTCAACCAACCTGAAATCTCACCTCAGATGAATTTGATAAATTAACAGATATTTCGGTAAACTCCATTTACTGTTCAAAACTCAGTATTTCTCTTTTAGAAATTTTCTTACGGAAGGTTGATTATCGTCCCAAATTCTCCTCCATGCTAAGTGAACAGAGGTGTTTGATGATTTTGCATTGCCTGCGGTACCGTCTACAGAGATCGTGTGACGCTTTATGACTGTGGGGGGGGCGGGAGCTGGAAGAGCACGTGGGGGATAAATGGTGGTGAAAATAGTGAAAAATAAAAATGGTTAAGATGATAACTTTTTAAAAAATGAATGAACTCTAGATAAGGGAAAATAAACAAAAAAATTTTAAAGTATATGTGAGGAACAGGGAGTAGATGATGTTCCAAATTTAAAAAAGAGACTATTCTTGCTAATAACAGTAATGAGGGGAGTTACTAATTACAAGCTACACCATCGCCAGTGCACAAAGTTTCCATTTCGGTTTCCAGCGAAGGGTTAAACTCACTGTTTAATCTGCGTGACGGTAGAGCCAGCGGGACCCGAGGGTGCCTTTACTGGGGTCCACTCATTTTGTTTTTAAATTCTACTCGCAATGGGACTAGATGCTAGTGGCTTCTGGAAAATAGGTCACGGTTATTAAATAAAACTTTCTTCCCTTCCCTCCAGAAATGCTGTGTCTATTTTTACCAGAAGACTGCGTGGTAAATAAAGACAGCACAACACCGAGGTTTGTGCAGTGAACATGCCGATGAAACAGGAACAGCAGAGGCGGGGTCAGGAGGTAGTTTGTAAAAATTAAAAAATTAAAGTGCCAGTGGGGCGCAGCTGATTCCAGCACAGTGAGAGGCACTGAGCCCTGTCTTCACTCGCTCAGAAAAAGTAACATTTACGTTCATTGGCGACATGCCGTTTATCCAGTTCTTAGAGGAAACATAGAGATTTCTGTCATTGTCACAGCTCGTCCTGCCGTCACCGTCCTCCCTGTGCATCCGGCCCCCACGCAGGGAAGTGTCGTCCCCGGAGACAGGCGCTGCCTCTAGACCGAGTCCGAGGCCGTCTCAGCTTCCCCCGCCCCTCCTGGGCCTCGGCGCCTGTAAACTGACCTCAAAGGGGACACTTTCGTACAGAACAGACGTAACGCCGTCTCCTCTGACTCATTTAACCTTTAGAAACTGTGTCAGCATTTGGGACATTTTATATAGTGATTCATGCCAGAAGGTGGCACCAAAAGACCCAACTTCCGACGCCTTTATTAATACATTCATGAGCTTTTTCTATATTTGGATTTCCAAGTGCAGGGAGACGGCCATTAAAATGCGGCTCTAAGTGATGGAGGTGGCACAGACGGGCCGAGGTTGTGCCCGGCACAGGCGCGAGACTGTTCTCGGTTTCAGGTGTGGCACTGCAGAAATCTCACACTGTCTGCTTGTCCTTACAAACGTCTTCGTATTCCTGGGCCTTTAATAAATAGTTACTTGTAAATCCTCGAACCATGGTCCCCATGCTGGGGGAAAATGTCACATCTCCTCATTGCAGGATGTTGTAGATGCCACGTGGTTTAATTTCCTGTTATTAAATTTCTGCCATTGCAGTCACTTTCATCACTTTGAAGATATAGCCAGTGCTGCGTTAAGAGTGAAGAATTTCCAAGCTCCGTCAGTGTTTGCAATACCACAGCAGACCTTTTCTCGTTCTCCTCTCCGTGGTCAGGAGCTCACCCCCTGGTGTCGGATGCAGGACACAGAGCAGCTGTGCGAGCCAGGGGCACCTGGGCAGCGTCCGCTGGCCTCTCCCTCCCTGTCTCCCCTTGTCTTCCCTTGTTTAATTTCTTAGGCGTGTGTTTTTATAGACTCACAATGGAACTTAAATAAGATCAACATTTAAAATGCAATGATTCTCAGTACCTTGTAATCGTTCAACAGACATTGTCATTAATATTATTTCAAAGAGCAGTCGTCCCTTCTGGAAGTGACCCCCGAACATGCCTTAACCTTCACTTTCCACATGTTTTAATAAAACTCCTTGAGTAGAAATTGTAGAAATTGTATATGATTAGCTTCTCAGCACAGAAAACTACATTGATTTTTAACTTTTACCCCAAGTTGTCCCAAATATAAAAATATAAATATTTTAACCCACTATTACAAAGAACTTCTTGCAAATATTTATGCCTGAGTACTCACTTTTCTGTAAAACAAAGAGAAAAATATATGGAAGAAATAACATTTATGCAATGATGATGCTTATGAAGTCAAAAAAGCTACAGTTCATTTAGACAGAGAAAGCAAAGTTGGTAAACTAAGGCATATTGGTAATGAGCTTTATAGACAAGACAAATAATGCCTTCACTGAGTTTTACATACAGATGTAAATATATACATGAATTTTACATACGTATCGTATATATAAAACGGATGCGTGGCTGCTGTGAACACATGGCTCATTTATCTTTGGGCCACGGACGTCTGAACTTGAAACTCTAACACATTGAATACACGTGTATACACGGCCATCCCCTTTGTACCTGACACTGTGGCTGCTCCATGGGAGGGGAGACGTGTGTTCAGTTCATCACTGTTGGCAGAACAGGTCCGCCCGATGCAAAGCCAGCGTTCACGAGTCACAGTGGCCAAGGGGACCCGGGGGCCGTTGCTCTGTCCCTGTTTCCAAACAGACTCTTTCTGAGGATCTGCTTCCTGAAGACGATGTTAGAACATCAGTTCTCTCTCCTGTTCTCCGATTTGTGTGGGGGTTCGAATTGTCGCAGACACTTTCTATGCTGGCAAATCTGAAGCAGGGAGAAAAAGTGCCTTAAGGCTTTCAGTTAGATCATCTGACATAATACCTGTTAGAATTAGTTGTACATCAGATCTGAAGAGCTGATTAACTCGCATAGGTATTTGGGGATTTGTCCCCCTTTCAGTATATGTTAAATTAATGTCCTTGTTTGGCACAAAATAAGATTTACTTGTATGTTTCCTTGCAAGAAATTCTGGTTTTCATTCTTACATTTGGGTCTTGGATGCAGCCGGGTACAGTCTGCCCACGGTGTGGGGCAAGGCTCTGCCCCCCTGCTTCCGAACGGGGCTCTTTGACGGTCCCGGCACCGCTTGTGGGAAAGGCTGCTCCTCCCCCACGGAGTGGTCTCTGTCTCCTCCTGCAAATCGGTCATCCGGGGGGTATGGGTGTGTTTCTGGGCTCTCGAGTCTGTGCCTTTGAGCTAGATGACCCTCCGTCCATCACATGCTCCCGATTCCTCCTGCTCGGTGGGCACTGACATCCCAGATGGAGCTCATTCTCTTTGAGCCTCGTTTCCGGGTCGTTGAGGCTGTACAATCGCCCTGCTTGTCCCCGTGGCTTGTGGAAGAAGCTCATCGATGTCCATGAGGACGTGAGCTGGGACTCTGGCAGGGACGCTGTCGGGGCCCCAGGTCACATGGGGCTGTTGCCCTTTTAGCAACGTCAAGTCTCGTGATCCACGAACATGGGGTGTTTTCCATTATTTAGACCTTCCCTGATTGCTTTTAAAAACCTTTTGTGCCTTTCAGAGAGTAAGTTTTACACCTGTGATTAAATTTATTCACAAGAACTGTGTTCTTTTTAATGCTCTTGTGCATGTAATTGCTTTCTTAATTTCATTTTCAAATTGTTCATGGCCGGTATATGGAAATACAGCAGATTTTTGTAGTTAAACTTGTACCCTGCAACCTCGCTGAACCCACTTATTAATAATTGTCATGGTTCCTGGTGGGTTTCTCAGGATTTTCTACATGCAAGATTCTATCATGGGTGAATAGAGGTAGTTTTACTTCCTCACTTCTAATATGCATGTCTTCTTTATTAATTTTATTATAGTCAAGTCCATAAGCTCTCTGGCATTTATGAACTTTTGATTTAATTTATCTACTAATATTTTAAATTTCATTTTAATATCCTATCCAGCATTTTTTCCTTTCGCTTTAGACATTTTTCTTCATTTTGTGAGTTAACCCAGGGCCAGGGAGCTGAGTATTGTTTTGTGTTTTTCTATTTATAAACATCTCACTTGTGATATATCTTGCAACTGCCCATAAACTCTTCCTAGAAATGCTGGATCTTCTGGATATTTATAATATTTAAATTTGCCTGTGACATGCCATCAATCCATGGTCAATCTATTTAAGAATAAAAAAACTCAGGCATCGCTTTTAGCATTAACTCTTGCATTGACTTTAAAATTATTTCCAAATCTTTCCTCACCAAAACCCTTTTGGCGTCTTTGGAAACTTTGGTGTTTTTCTCTAACTCACGTCTCACCGTGTGTGCCGAGGGCTGCACAGGAGGCAGATGCGACGATTAAAGACCGGTGCTGGTTGGGGTGCCGCGGGCACGAGCAGCCCAGCGAGGCCTCGGGCCGCGGCGCTCAGGGCGAGGCGCCACCGCACAGGCTGTGTCCTTGTTCGGCGATGAGCTGTGAGCACCTTTTTAAGTGCTTCCCTCTTGACTTACTTCGTTAGTGAACTCCCGTGGTCACCTTGTATAAACATTTTATTCTCAGATACAATTGTTCAACGTTTCAGAAATCATTTTAAAGCCTGAAAAAAAATACCAATATTGTATAAATTCTTACTGATAAAAATTATCCTCTATCCAGGTTGCTAATTCTTTACTACAGCTCAAACGTAATTACCAAACTACACTCAATATGAAGAAGATGTTTGGCCAGAACAGAGCAGAGCTTATTTTCCCTTCTAAACAGTGGACCTTTGAGCAGGACCTTTTCTCGCTTCACAACAGCCCCCAGGGGACTATCGGGCGCACCCAGTGTGAGCACCCAGCTTCCCCGGCCGGTGGTTTGATTCAGACCCCAACTCTGACCATGATGGATTCTGCACATTATGGATCTTTTAATCTACTGATTTGCTAAAAATTCTCATAGAATACAAACTGTGAACTAAGAGAGCAGGCTCAACAATATTTTAATAAATCGTGCCACATTTAAGACTTCCACCAGCTTAGGGACATTTCTATGTCCCTTCCCTTGAGAGCCCCGGGGACACTGCTCGTGCCGGCACGCACTTGCCCTCCCACGGAGCTCCGAGCGGATGCCGACGTCGTCAACGTCAGCCCCGCCTGCAGGCCTGAGTTGTATCCCAAGGACGAGGTGACCAAGGAGACTCAGAGGGCACAGCTGATGTGGGGTCACAAGTCGATCGCCACAGGGCGAGGACTCCGTCCCGTGTCACCATTGCTGCAAATATTCCGGCCATAACTGTTTTCTAATGTGAGCCTGCAAAAACAAATGGAAAAAAAAAGTCTGATCCCTGATTTTCAACGAAGGAAGTGACGTCCAGAGTGTAAATCAAACTTTTACCTGTAAGGCATTCGCTCTAAGTGTCTGTTTTGCCTTCAGCATTTGTAGGATTTATGGGGTGTGCAAGAGAAGAAAAAATAATATATACATATTTTTGTACATAAATATATGTGTGAATATTGACTTTAAAAGAGATTAGATAGTAAAAAAAAACACAAAATATTTGAAGTAATCAACTTACAGTTTAAAAACGTGATCTACGTCAGGGAAGGAGAGTGTGTGGCCTTGACTGAAGAAATGGCTTGTGGGAGAGAAGGTGCTCCATCCTCTCAAAACGGAGACTGCGCACAGAGCGCACAGGCCCTGAGAGGGCCGCCGCCCGGGTGCCGAGGACGCCCCGAGAGCACCAGTGTGGGCAGCTAGATGGACCCAGCAGCTACGAGAGGAAAGCCAGGGGAGCTGATTTGATTTAATAAACTAAATAACAGCGTGGACTTGCACACATAGAACAGGGGGAGAAAGCAATGATTTGTAAGTGTTATCATGTCAGCACCCTTCAGGCTGAAATGAAGGACAAAGGACAGCAGATCGTAACCACAAACTCATCCAACAAATATTTGAAGCCACATCGGAGCGGAGATGTGGCTTTGCAGCGAAGGACAGACGCTCTGGGCAGGAAAGTTTAAGGCCAGACTCCAGGGCACAGAGCAGGTGCGGACAGCGTGTGGGGGAGGTCGGTCCTCCGTGTGCTGTTGCTCTGTCTGGCACCTGGCACCGGTGAGGTTGGCACTGACCTGCTGGATGCCCGGAGCCGGCGCCTCCCCCAATACCGCTCCGTCCACCGTGCACGAGAGGAGCGGCCATTGCGTCCTGGGTGGCAGAGAAGTCGGGGAGCGGATGCCTCCCCGCATCCAGCATCTGGTTCCTCTGCAGTCAGCGTCGCGTCTGGATGTGGCCTGCAGCCACTGGAAGCATCGGAGAGAAAGTGACTGTGAGGAACCACAGAGACCGTAAAGGCGGCAGAAAACACAGGAAAGAGAGTCGGTTCGGAGGACACGGTCACAGGAGGAGATGCTTAGGAAGAAGTAAGGAGAACAGAGAATAATCGTGAACAGCCAGGAAGAAAGCCAAGCTTTGTATTTTCACTTGGGTGTAAACCTGGGAGACATGTCTTGGCCACAGTGCTAAGCTGTGCTGGGACCCGTGCTTGTCCCCCTGCCTGGGGACGGTCCTCTCCCTGGTCTTCCCTTCCACAACACTCGCTGCTGTGGAAGCAGGGACTTTTCGATTCACAGGGTCTTAGATGACGGAAACTTAACTTCCCAGAGAGGTCCCTGAGTGCGACTCAGCTTCTGAGCGCAGGGCCTCCGCTCCCAGCGCCTGGTCTCAGGCCCGTCTGAGCAGCACCGGGGGGTCCACTGACTTCAGGGATGCTCTGCGCCTCGGAGGGACATGCTGCCGCCCCCAGGGCGTGAGCGCCAATCCGGTGCCTCTGTATGGTCAGGAGTCCTTCCCTTGCCCTCCCCCCGCTCCCAGGACGCACCTTCCAGGAGGCACAGCACCACTGGGACACGTGCCATCCGTGGCGGTGGGACTCAAAGCCCGCGGCGGGTCTGCGGGACAGCACTCTGTCCTGTCGGCGAGACTCTGGGCCCCTGAGTGGGGTGCTGGGGGAGCCTGGCCGCAGGAACAGGCTCAGTGGGGGTGAGTCTGACACAGTGAGGGTGAAACGCACCGTCTCCCACTGCAGGAGCAGGCACTGTGAGCAGCCTGCCGCCGAGAGCCCGGCCTGCGGCACGGGTGTCACATATGTATTATGCCATCACTGTTATGCCTGTGTATCCATGTGTTAACGCCAACTTCCTTAGTTAAGGGATTTCCCATGCACAAAATGTGGGAAAACAACAAGGGAGTTTGTGGAAATTACAGAAACCGTGAGGGCTTGGCAGGGTGGGAAATACAAACAAAAGGCTTGAGCAGAAACTGCCAACGGATCAGCAACTGTATACAACACACCATGTACAGTGAGTTTGGGGACTCATATCGTTATCTATTATTTATGAAATAGTTAACAGCGTTTTAAAGAGATACTGTGCTTTTATAAGCCATTGCCAATTTAGGTAGCTATTTTGTGGGCCACATTTTGTTCCCAGAGATCTTGCTATTTTTATTTTAAATAATTGAGCCTATTCGTAATAGTAGTACACAAAATTTAAATGAAACTTAATGACTTCATACTTTCATGTACAGAACTGGAAGAAAACCAGTCACACGTTGCAGCTTTCCGGATCTAAGGGAGCTAGGAATAACAGGAAGTTATTTTGTTGGACGTATCTGAGTCCAGAATGATCCTAATAGGCTGGAATTGTGGGCCGCAGCAAACATGACTGAGGACTGGGTTAGAGGTGGAGAAACTGCCCCAGCGAAGGAAGCATCGCCCTGGAGCAAACATCCCCCAGGGGATGGGAGCTCCGCCCAGCGTCAGCCCGGCCGTGGGCGGCCTCCTCCCTGGGCGGTGGCGGAGCCCGGTCCCCGCACAGAAGCATCGTAAAAGTGCCGCGAAAGCTTTCGCAGCAGGCCAGCAGCACAGAGCACAGGACGCTCATTGTCTTGTCCCTGGAGGCACGTCTTGCTAATCTTTCCGTTTTTTTTAATTTAAGAAACTTTATCTCTAACGACCTTGACACTTAGAATGTATCACTCTTTCCAATGCGATCTAATTCGTTAAATAAAAAGAATTTTTTTCTACCATGTTAAAAAAGAGAACAGTTTCTTAAACCCCCACATGATTACCACCTAGATTAAACAATTGAGGGTTTTTTTAATGTATTTATCTCTTCGTCGACCACTATTTGTGGGACCGATTTGAAGGCAGGCGTCACTTCTCACGTCATTTGATCCACATACACTCCCGTGCTCATTTCTGTCCCGGCTGCTCGTATCCTTGCCATCCACATTTTCATTATTACAAATCACCAACGTGACAGTAGTAGATAACGACGTCTGAACATATGTGTTAGGCAGTAATTTAAAGAGAGAAAAGACCTAAGGCCTGATGCTAACCACCATCGGGTGTGGGACTGTGCACCTTTGGGGGGGGAGGGTGTATTTCTGTGACGCCCTGACAGCCGGGCCGAGGCCGGCGTTCGCTGCTGGTGGGAAGGCAGATCAGCCCCCACCGAGGAGGCGAAACCCTCATCCGCTCTGCGGGCCTGGATGGAATCAGCCGGTTTCTTGATTTTTAATGTGTATAAGCCAAGATCTTGCTGGTCGCAAGGCTGGAAAGTTGAAGACATTCCAGGAGCTTCATGAGTAAGGATGGTTTAAGGTGGAAAGTCCTCTCATCCAACCCAGGCATGTTTGAATGCTGCATTTATTTTATTTTTTTATTTTAATTGTTGTTCAAGTACAGTCTTCTACCTTTTACCCCCATCCCTGCCCACCCCCCAGCCCTCCCCACCTCCCTCCCGTTTCCACCCCCCCTTGCTTTTGTCCGTGTGTCCTTTATACTTGTCCCTTTGTGCAAACCCTTCCCCTTTCTCCCTGAAATTCCCCGTATTTACACTGATTATTTCGATGCACGTGTGTTTTAATGGGGGAAGCCTGTACTGTACATGAAATAGAAAGAGTTGGCGTTATCCTGAAAGCTCTGGGCTGAGAGCGTCCCAGAGACAAAGGAGTGGGACGGTCCATGCAAGGCTGTTTCCGGAGTAAAGCTCCAGCCTCACACGCGTGGGGTTTCTCGCCTCATGGTCGGTGGTCCTGGTTTTCCGTGTGCACCGCACGCAGACACCCAGGCTAGTCCACACGTACATCCCCACGAACCTAAAAAAGGATGTTTTAAATTGTCAAAATATAAATGTGAAATTTTCCTTATTAAAGTATTACAATAGAGAAAAACATAGGGGGAAAAATTATAGTGGACAATAAAGAATAATAAAATGTTTAGAAAATATCTATATAGCTTACCAGATAAATAGTCCTTTAAAGATTAAAAAGTACTGTTAGTGTGATGACTTGTCTGCATGTTAAACTTTTCATTCATTAATGCATTCTTTAATTTCAAGTTCAAGTCACTAACCACAAAGACTGAGTCCCACGGCTTCACTCCCCATCCCTGAAAATCACGCACCTCGAAGCTACACACCGTGCAGCTCGGATGAGACCTGGTGGTCCCAGAGGCAGGTCGGCGACGTCAGCACAATGTGACGGTGGGACACAGGTGGGAAAACACACACCTAGAACCGCAGTTGAAAGGTCCGTCGTGCGCCCTGGTGAGGACCGTTGGCTGCCAGGAGCACAGGCCTGAAGTTACAGTGTCTTCAAAGGCACCTGTCAACAGTGTCACCAACAGACGCCCGGGCCGCCACCACCTGTTTGATTCCAGCCACAGTATTCAAGGTGCCTGCCACTCCAGGACATTGACACTGGGGTCCCAGCCAGCCTCGGGGTCCCAGCTTCCCCCCGACGGAGCACGACAATGAGAAAAAGGGGAGGGACCACCTGCTCATCCTGACGGTGTCGGTGGCTTTGCCACTGGGGTTTTGCTGCGCGTTTTTGCAGAGGGAAGCCAGGAAACCAAGGTGACTGGTTAAATAGCTGGATATGGTCCTGCCAGGGTCAATGCGCTTTTCACTACTAACAGAAAAGGAGAAATGGATTTTTCAATGGGCAATTAGCAGTCTTTCACATTTTCCACATAAAGCAGTTTAAATGCCCACGGAAAAAAAATTAGTTGCAAATTTAAAGAAACAAGATTTGATTTAATTAATATATTTTAAATATTCTTTTTAAACATGTTCATATTAATAATTTCAATATTTATTGAATGTAAAATTTGAGATTTTAATGACACATAATGTATCATTCTGTACGTGCCATAATAAGAAATGTTCATTTCAATTCAAATTACACTCATGAGCCTTGAGTAATGAACATGGCATGGTTGAAATAATCTTTTATAAAGCAGGTTGCATGTGATCAATAGTCACTTTAGGGAAATAATTGCAATTATGCCCCTTATAAGAAAATGTTAAATTTAGCCTTTAATATATTCTGTTTAATTCTGCTACCAAGGAAATAATATGAAAGGGATGTATTTTCTTCTAAAATCACTGTATTTATTGAATTGCCATTACGGTGTGTATTTTTGTATTTTTATGTTCTGTACCTACGACTGGGAATTGGATCACAGAGCCATAACCCAATGACACACGTTGGCACACGTATGTATTAAGGTTGGTTGTGTGAGGCTTTTTATAAAACTACCTCATTAGTTTTATAAAAACTAATAAGTTAATTCTATTAGAAAATGTTTTACCACCATTATGCCCTGACACAATGTCCAGCCTTTCTCATAGGATTAGCACCTTCTCTTTGTAAATACTAGACTTCCTCCCAAAACATGCAAATACCAAGTCAGCCCTCGGGCGGATCTGCACCAGGATTTCAGGGCCCAGTCCCGCCCCGGCCACCCCTCACCCACACCCCGGCCCAGCCTGTCCTCTGTGACCCTGACCCTGACCCTGACAGCCTCGCCACTGGGACGAAACCAAGCCCCTGGAATGTCTGAGAGGGCAGGATTTGCTCAAGAAAAGGCTGAGAAGCAGTCAAGCGAAAGGAAGAAAAGAGGAAGGGAAACTGGGAAGGTCCCAGTGAGCCCTGTGACCTGCTTTTCGGGTCTCTGATCCATGAAGCTGTTGTACCGATTGTGACGCTGTCCACAAGAGCAACTGGACTCGGCAGCAAACAACAGCTCGGCTTTCCGTGCTGGCAAATGGAATCCAAACAAGAAAGACGTTGGGATAGTTTTCCTTTTTCTTTCCAGGAGAATGCACAGCCGTGTTCACAAGTCGGGTGCGGGGGAGGCCACGGCTGAGTGAGAGAAGATGTAGCACCTCGCCCGAGACACTGCTGCACCCACTTTGCTTCTTGCTCACAGAGGCCAAGGGAGGGAGTGAGGGAGTGAAGGCGGCGGCACACCCATTGTCCTGGGGTCCCCTCACTGTCCTGGCGGTCCCCCTCCCAGGTGACCGTGAGGTCCACCTCAGGCCGGGCAGGTGCGGAGCAGGTGCAGAGCATCTGTCCCCAGTGCAGAGGGCTCCCGCACCTGCCGAGTCACCTCTGAGTGTTCCCTGGCTGCCCCTGTGCCCCAGCGGCCGGCCATTCCCGGTCCCAGATCAGTGAGGCCCAGGCTCTGCCCTCTTCGGCCGCGGCCAGGCTGCTGCACTTCCCCTCTGAGCCGGTGGCTTCAAGCATGTTCTCACTCCTGCCTTTTCAGTCGAGGTGTCCTGTGAGCACTGAAGGCACCTACAGCACACGACACCGGAAGGCTGGCAGGGACCCTGGGCTCTCAGAAGCCCTGCCGCGCTTGCGGCTGCAGCTTGGGTGCAGTCCTTCCTGGCGGATCTGCCTGCGCCCCCCTCACTGTGCCCCCCGACACGGGCCCTCTGACTGAGGCGGCGGGGGCTGCGGGAGGGCTTGTCTACACCAACCAGGATTCCCGATCTACCAGGAAAAGCAAATACATAAAAGATAGAGAAGAGCAAAAGTTAGCAGGTCACAAATTTAAGGACTGTTTGTTAATTGTTACCATGCTGTAGAAGCACTAGAATTATACTGGTTTATACTCTTGGCTATTTTATAGGGTAGATATGAATGCTGACCACATTTAAATGTTCAGTGATATTTCCCCAGGAGTTTCTGACCTGTTTTCTTTATATGGACTTCAGTTCCCTCTTCTCGATAACAATTTTTTTTGCTGCTTTTCTAAGTTACTTTGGCTCACTAGTGTTTACAGTTATTAGAATATAATACTTCAGAAATAAAGTTAGGTTTTATTCTGTACTCAGAGCATCTGCTTTACGAGATATGATGATTGTTTCAAAAAGCAATGGGTGACAAGAGCCCGAACTCGGCACCCGGAGCCCCAGGGCTTCGGGAGAAGCGTCTCTCCCGAGAAAATAGCTGTAACAGCAAGACGACCTGAAACACACAGATGACCTTGGCCTTCCGCTGTTCACATCGCTGCCCCGATGTCCTGTCCTTGGCTTCCAGCGAAATGACTTCCTCTATGGAAACTCTGCAAAAGCTCCTGCCCAAAGAAAATAAGAAGAACTATTGCTCCTGGGAATTTTGTGCAGATGGAAATTTTAAACCAAGATTTTGAGCTGTATTTTGGTGGCATAAGAGGGTCATCTTAGTTACATAAAATTCATTATTGTATATTCTTTAGTAATGATTTTATATCACACATGAGTCAGTTATTAGATATTTAGAGAAATATGTTGTTTATTATCTACAGAAATTAGATAGAAGACACCACAGTGCTGCTTATTAAATATTCCGTCTTCAACAAGCACAGTTGAAGGCTACGAGGTTGGTCAGTCTGAGCGTGGCCACACGGGGCGCAGCCTTCACGAAGAATCCTCATCCACGCATGCACTGTGCAATGGCCCTCAACCGTGGCTGAACGGCAGAGCCACGTAAGGAAATTTTAAAGGTTTGGTGCCAATTAAATCTCTACGGGGGGAGGGTTACCCATGGGTAGTGTTTGTTAAGCTCTCCAGGTGACTGTGGTCGTGCGCAGCCGGAGTGGAGAAACTGCGTCCTAGAGAACGTCCTCCCTGCGTCTTCACCGAGGTCCCTGCTCTTCTCGCAACGCCCCCCCAACAAGTCCCCCACCGCTGCCCTCACTGGGGCCCCAAAACGACCGGGTGAAGAAAGCGTGTGAGCTTGCCGTTCTCACGCTCTTCGACTTCCTTCCGGACATTTGGCGATGACTCCAACATTCGGTGCCCTTTTAACGTCTCTGAAACCATAAAAAATTAATCTTCTTCAACGAGTATTCAAGAAATCTTTATAGACACGCTGCGCAGCAGGCACTTTACCACTGTTCCCTCCACACTCACTTTTTTGTGCTGTGATGTTTCCCCTGAACTATATCTAACACATCCGATAAGAATGGAATCACGCGGGTGGCCAGCGAGGGTCACGGCGGACGGTGCGGCCCTTCCCTGCGGAACGACAGGGAAGGACAGTCAGGCGTGTGTAGCCGGCGTCCCGGCTGGGCCGAGGTAGGGCCTCGGACAGAGTAACTTCTGCGAGCCACGGTTACCCGGCCAGGAAACAGGAGGGGTAAGCGGCTTCCCCGTGAGGCTGGGAGGGCCGAGGCAAAGGTCGAATGGGAAGGGCCCAGGGCAGATCTGAGAGATGAGAACGCACCTTCGTCTGTCCGTCCATCCATTTGTGTGACTTGTTCTCCAGTGTCGCCCTTGCAGACGCTAAGAGCACTGGGGTGAGTCAGCACATATTACAACTCTGCCCTGAGGGTGCTGGAATTCTCATGAGGGACCCAGACAACAATAGAACAGAATAATAAGAAAAAATATATATTTTGTGAGGAAAGCAAGATAGGGCAAAAAAAAAATGACAGAGACAGAGGTATTATATTAGGTAGGGAGGTTAGTGAAGGGCTTTGGGAAAACCAAACATTTCAGCAAATGGAATGAAGCAAAGGAGAATCTGATGTATGCATTTTTGAGAAAACTTCTTGTTCAACAAAGAAGGAGGAGACAGTGTAAAGTCCCTGCCCCTTGAATGAAGTCCATGTTTTCCAGGAACCCCGAGGGGCCCACACGGCTGAGACGCACTGAGGGAGGCAGGGAATGGACGTGGGCTGCCCAGGGCAGCACCGTGTGAAACTAGAATCAGTGTGGGTGGGGTGGGGTCACGGTGCCCAGAGTCGCCCACATTTTAATCCCCAGGATCCGTGAGTGTTTGGTTCCATGGGATGGGCAATGAATATTTGCAGTGGAATTAAGGTTGCTAATCAGACAACCTTAAAATAAGAAGACCGGCCTGCTTTTCCGAGTGGGCCTAATGTAATGCCAGGGGCCCCCAGGAAGGAAGAGCAAGGCAGACGGTCAGTGTCAGAGTTATGCAGCGTGGGACAGCTTGGCCAGCCACTGCTGGCTGTGGGGGTGGAAGGAGCCCTGAAGTCAGGGGCACACACACCTCCAACAGCTGGAAACGAACTCTCCCCTGAAGCCCCACACTGAGCACCGCCCTGCTGACAGCTGACTGGAGCCCCACAAAAGCCACTTGAGATGTATGAACCCTAAAACCTAGCATAATAACCACGTGCTGTCTTGAGCTGCAAAGTTTGGGGGAATTTGCTACAGCAACTGCAGCAAACTGATGCAGTGCTGTAACGTGACCTTGGCCAGCCCACCCAGAGAAGAGAGCAGCCTTATCTAACTCACACTGTGGAAAGGATTTGGCTCGGGGTGGAGAATAGGGTGCAGGGAACAATGGGGCAGCAGAGAATTCCTTGGGCAGGTGTTTCCACTGTTCAGGTGGGAGATGATGGGCCCTGGACCCAGGGGTGGGTAGGTTAGGGTGAGAAGGAGTCAGATTCAGGAGTCCTGATGACAGAAGTGACGTTGTGCACTGGTGGATTTGATGCTCGGTGTGATAGCAGCGCGGAGCCTGGGTGGGTCCAGAGTGCTGCTGGGAGCCGCAGTGGGGCCGGGAGTGTTTGCTCAGATGCACCTGGTTGGGGCCTCCCCTGTTGCACAGGTAACCCTCACACCGTCACACCGCAGGGAGAACTCAGTGGCATTTACGGAAACCAAGGTGCTGGCGATAACAGCAACATCCACCGTAACAGTGCAAATGATTCTGTTGATGATGACAAAGCAAAACAGGACCTCAATGGCCTCTCCTGATCATTTCAAATAAGCGTATTAAACGCTACTGTTTAATTTTCCCCTGAAGCTGTTGTTGGAATTCTGCTGAGTCAGTTACGGCAAGGCAAACAGGATGTGCCAGTGAGCGTTAATTTCTATGGTTTCCTTATAAACCTACAAGGCCGCCATATCCATAATAAAACCCTGGTACGGCCTGCACATTCACCCTCGTCAGCATCTAATTACGGAAAGTGTTTTCCGTTGGGGTGAAACCCGGTGTAGTTAACTGCAGGGCTTGTCACCACGGTTACACGTGAGGGTCTCAGTGAAGACTGGTCGGCAGAGTGAACAAGGGGACAGTCCTGTCTAACCCCTGCTTCTTCGCCGTCCTGAATCATGGAGGTCCCGCCGCGATTCAATTCACCACAACGCCTAATAAATTCCGTCTGGTTGACAGTCCGTGTGGATTACACCAGAATGCTTCTGAGGACAACATAGATCAAACCCAACACCCAAAGTTCAGACTTTATTGAAAAGGAAATTACTTTTGTGGGGGATGATGTGCTTATTTTAGGATGCTCCACAGAGATAATAAAATACAACTTAGATCGAATGTTGTGTTTATTAATACACTACTAATTTTATCTCTAATCTCATATCATATAAAGGAGCAGATTGCTAAACAAATACTTCATTACTTCCACCTGGAGAATCACAGAGAAACAAGTCCGACATTAGGTGTGCAGAACGCAGTTAACTTCATGTTTGTGCCTCGTTAGTGAATAAAGCTCATTTGTCTTCCTCATCTCCAGTCTCCACGTTCATAACCCCAGGGACAAGTCCCAGCCAAAACCTCCAAGTATTTAGAAACATTTTTTAATATATGATATTGCAAACACTAAAAGGGTGTCTTTATTAACAAACACACCGTATTTAATACAAAAACGGGAGGAACATGTTGAACAAGTTGAATACTAATTTTGAATCAGAGTTGAATTTGATGCTCAATTGTAATATTAGTTGTTTTTATGCACAACTGTCCTGAGATCATTTATTATAACAATACTTATTTATTTTTCAATTGTTAGTTAAATTTAAAAATTAATGTCTAACCAACCTCACGTTGCACATGATCGTAGTGAACTAAACTGTAACTAACTCCACTTATTATGCACCAAGCAAAGCGAGCGAACTGTCCCGGCTCACACACGTGTCTGCATTTCTGTCCCTGACTAGTTCCATCCTGCAAAGCCTGCATAAGAGCTCAGTTAGAAAAACGTTTAATGCTTAGAATAATAATATTGCATTTAAATGTAGACCGAGTGGGAACTCTTTTCATCTTGGGAAACGTGCTTCTTTATTCACAAAGAAATCGCGAAGAGTGTTTTGTTGTTGTTGTTATTCTGTGGGTTTGGTTTGGTTTTTCATATTAATAGTACGATTTGGGGTTTCGGAGCTGTGATGTATTTTGGTGGCTTGGTGGCTTTTGGGCAGACTTATAAAGGGAAATGAGCTTATCATGTACGTGACTTGAAATGATTCTTTCTGCAGTACATTTGAGAACAAAGAATCAAAGTGAATTTTTTTCAATACCTTTCTAATAATATTCCTTCTGGTTTTATGTCAGTTCAATGTCTGATAAGTAGAAAATATGTCATCATTTTTACTGATGTCTGTTCAGAGATATATATGTGTATTCACAATTCAATATTTATAGTTTACAGTTAATTTTTTCATTAGATTCTTTTCTGAGTTGAGTTGAAGAAATGACTGTGGTTTATTATACTTTGTCCACAACTGAATTCATTTCATGGCCCAGTTGAAGAAGGAAAACTTAGGCTATACCTCCCTTTCCCTTCAGGAATTACATGGAACCATTTCTCTTCGCTCCCAAACTCCTAAACACCTGGGGCTGTTAAGACCTTTCCCTGAATGTTCTGTTCTCTCCTGTCCTTATTCTCAGAACTGCCTTGGGCCCATCTTTGTGGGTTACTTTTGTTTTGGTGTTCTTGTCATTAGCACTTTAAATAAAATAAAGAAGATGATGTTCATTGGGGAAAACAAATAAATAAAAGACAAATAGTATATAAATTTGAAAAATCTTAGTAATATATAGATTGCTACAGATCTTCGGAAATTGAAGACGTACATTACTGTGTGTCACTGACTTGCTCTCCATACATACGTGTAAAGACACAAAGACTTACGGTGACCACTGCAGAAAGGTGGGACATCATGTGACCGTAACAGGCAGTCTGCTGACCACCCACGTTTTTACTGGCGATGTAAGACTGGGGGTCGCCCACTTAGCAGTAAACTTTTCTAAGGATACACTCATCACAAAGTGTAATACACCACAGCTCCGAAACCCCAAATCGTACTATTAACATGAAAAACAAACCAAACCCACAGAATAACAACAACAACAAAACACTCTTCGTGATTTCTTTGTGAACAAAGAAGCACGTTTCTCAAGATGAAAAGAGTTCCCACTCGGTCTACATTTAAATGCAATATTATTATTCTAAGCATTAAACGTTTTTCTAACTGAGCTCTTATGCAGGCTTTGCAGGATGGAACTAGTCAGGGGCAGAAATGCAGACACATGTGTGAGCCGGGACAGTTCGCTCGCTTTGCTTGGTGCATAATAAGTGGAGTTAGTTACAGTTTAGTTCACTACGATCATGTGCAACGTGAGGTTGGTTAGACATTAATTTTTAAATTTAACTAACAATTGAAAAATAAATAAGTATTGTTACAATAAATGATATCAGATCTGAGAACCTACACAGTGCGGGGAAGTCAAGAAGTGGTTTTCAGAGAGAGATTCCTATCTTTAGTGTGTGAGTCAGCTTGGAATGCCACACAAAATGCCACAGTGGGTGTGGCTTAAACAAGAAAAACGTAGGTTCTCACAGTTCTGGAGTCTGGCCAGTCCCAGTGACGGTTCCAGAGGGTTCGGGTCTGGGCGAGACCACCCCTCCCCATCCTCTCGTGGCTTTTCCTTGGTGAGTGAGTGCAGAGAAAGCGTTGTTGTGTCTTTTCCTTAGAAGGACGCTAATCCTATCACACCGGAGACCGCTCATGACCTCGCTTACCCTCAGTCGCCTCCTGGTAGGTCTTACTACACAGACCTTTGCAACGGGAGTTTGGGCTTCACCTGTGAACTTCAGGGAGACAAAGCCTAGTGTGTTGCCATTACTAAGCAATACTCCTAAATGCTAAAGGCTGAGTTTTGTTTCTCCAACACTATATGCCCCACCTTCTTCTTAGTGTTTCACAGGTATTGGCATTCAGTCTCCCAACTCTATGGAGCAGACACCATCACCATCATCACCATCACCGTCATCTTCACCAGCACCATCATCACCAGCACCATCATCATCACCATTGTAAATGAGAAAAAAATTATCATAAGACCCTGATACCTGTCTCTAAGTTTGTGCATCCCGTAGACGATGGCATTTGGAACTAAAGTAGTCTGTCTGTCTGAGCAATATGTGAACTGAATTACCATGTAATAACTCTTTAAGGGAGATACTATGAAAAAAGGAAAAGAGGTATTTAGTTAGAATGTTAATCAAGAGAGTGTCATTTCTCAGGGCATGGAGAGCCTCAGATTTTAGTCATAATTAACACATTTTAGCGATTTTTAAATTATTCCAATATTAAAATTATAATGCGAGTGCTGATTAGATACATAAATATCAAAATTTTTACCTGAAAAATTTTTAAAAACTTAAAACCATATTAAGACTCACTAAAAGTCGACTTCACTACTATTTAATTATTCTTGTATTTAACTAAATTTATGTTACTTTTGCTTCATCAATGCTGTATGCTTCATCTATCAATTTATAACATGTATCTCCTCTTCATAACACTTTGTGGTTTCCCTATATCTAATAATACACATTTTAAAAAATAATCTGAGTTTTCTATCAAATACTACTGCACTATTTCCTGTGCAGCAAAAAATCTCAAAGCAGTGTATTTTCAGTTCCTCCTCTAAGATTTTGTGCCATTGAATCCACACATTTCACTCTTCTCTGTGTTATAAGCACACACTGAACAGTCATTTGAACCTTATGGGCATAAACAATTAGAAAAATATGCTATCCTTTATTGATTCCATATCTGACACTTCGTTTACTTGAGTAGTTGTCTTTCTGACTGCCATGTATTTCTACCTGAGGGAAGACAGTCTTTGAACTTTTCTTGTGGAGCAGGTCTTCAAAAGCTCCGTTCTTGATGACTGCTTCCATTGGGTACAGAATTCCCAGGTGACAGTTTTTCATTTTTTCTTTCAGCGCTTTAAGGTTATCCCTCTTGTCTTCTTGCTTCCACGGTTTCTGGTAGGACAGTTGCCGCCGTCCTCAACCCTGTTCCTTTTTAGCTAAGGTGTCTTTTCCTCTGCTTGCTTCGGAGAGTGTCCCTTTGCCTTGCATTTTCATCACTTGGGACGATATGCATTGATCTAGGTTTTTGTTTTGTGTCTTGTGTTTATCTTGCTTGATGTTCTGTCAATTGGTGTCTGTCTCTAAAAACTGTCAGCCATTATTTCTTCAAACACGTTCTCCCCATTTGTGACCTGCCTTTCTCTGAGACCCCAGTTATGTGTATGTTAGACTTCTTGTCTGGTCACAGGGCTGTGGGATATTTTGTGCCTATTTTCCCTCCATTGTTTTCTCTGCATCTCAGTTTGAGTAATTCATGGTAACCTATATTTTTAACTAATTCTTTTCTTGGATGTCTTACACCAACTACTGAGCTCATCAAAGGTGTCCTTAACTTATGTCTTTTTTTCTAACATTTGTGTGTGGTATTTTCTAGTACTTTCCATCTCTCTGCTGACGTTGCCCGTCTGATCGTGCATGTTATCAACATTGTCCATTATCTCCTTTACACACTTATTGTACTTATTTCAAGTTACCTGCCTGATGGTTCTAACATCTGTGTCGTGTCTGAGCCCAGACTATTTCTTCCTTTTTTTTCTGACTTATTTTTATCCTTTTGTGTGTCTTCTAAATTTTGGTTGAAAGCTTGACAAACCGTATACAACAGAAAGAAACCGATAAAAACACAACCGTTGTGTGCAGAGATGAGCACCTCATTCCTCCCAGTTAGCTCAGTGCCGTGTAGTGTTCGCGTGGCCAGGACTCGATTGTTCCAGTTCTGGGTGTGGTCGCTGCTTTCTGCTGGGCTTCAGGCCTCTCATTTAACTCCAGATTCTTCCCTTTGTGGTTCTTACCAGAGAAACTCTGTCACTTACAACTTTCCCAAATGTATTCTGATGTGATTTTACTTGATAATTGTTAGCATAATAGCAGGTCTGAGGTAGAGAGGTCATTCTCTGATGGTCTGATTAAACCTCAGTCTTAAGGGGCCACTGTAAACCTTGAACGTCATGTTTAACCTTCACAAATGTTACTACTAACTCTCCAGAAGAAATCCTAGTCCTGCGAGGTACACCTGACCCTTTTCCAAGTGCAGTGCTTCCCTTCCTTCCTTCTCTCTCTCTCCCTCGGTCCCCCATCTGTTCGGCTGCAGTGGGTTGCCACCGTTAGGTCAGTGCTTACAAGTCACTATTCTGTGGTCCTTCTCCCCACAACACAACGCTCTGCCCCGCAGGACAGGTAGGGGCAGGCTCGGATAGCCACAGGTTTTCGGAGGTGGCCCCCGTTCAGCCCCCCGCCTCCAGTGGGGGTCCACCTGTCCCCTGAGGCTGCCTCTTTCCTGGGCCCTTCGTCCTACAAACAAAGGCCCGCATTCGTGGGAGACAAGGAAAATGTTTTTAGACATGTTTTGGCAGCGACTGTTAATATTTCTCTCCCCACACCACGAGGAATACTCTTCTCGGGATTCTCACTCGCACTTCCCGCAAGGCTCTTGGGCTTCTTGAAGAAAAGCTTTCAAAATGGTGTAAACGTCCCTATTTCTGTGCCTCCCAGGAGCTTCACATGCTCGGCGAGCCCACACTCAGTCTTTAGCAGCTTTTACGAACCAGCTGACTCTTGCTCATCTAACACGCAGCAGACTCTGCACCAGGTGGCAGATTCTCCGGTCCTTTCCCCACCACCATGCAGGGGCCGGGGTCCCTGCAGATTAAAGGGAGTTTTTTGTCTCGGGACTTCCGTTCTCTAATGGCTGCAGGGATGGCTTGTACCTTTGTCCTCGTTGTGTGGAGCGACCCTCTTTGTAGCTCTTTACATCCGCAAGCTAAACCTGCACTCCCTTCTGCGAGTTGCTTTGTTTTGTTCAATGAGTACATTAAACATTAATTTAAGAAATATTCAGAATACCTTCTGCATGTTAAAGGCAGCACTTGTTAACAAGTACGTGCGTAGAATATGGGCCGAGGGTGCGGAGGGCTCCCGTTCCAAAGGCAGGCCCCCGAACGCTCCCTGCGACGGAGAGAGCGCCCGCAGGTGCAGCTGCCCAGCCCTGCCCCAGGTTCTGGCGGGAGGAAAACGGCAGGACTCGGGCCATGCTGACGCGGTGTCCACAAAGCTGGGGTGCGTGAAGGACGGGGCGGGGGGCTGCCGTAGTGCGGATGCTCACAAAGATTAGACAGTCGCCGCCAAGGGAAAGCTCGTAAAGGTCTTCTGCAGAAGCATCGCATGAAAACAGCCACAAGAGCCTTCCTAAATGTTACGTTCTGCGACCAGGAGCTGAACGGCCGCACTTCATGTTGAAGTCCAGCCAAAGATTATTTTGAAAGGGCGTTTAGCAGCCGTCTTCAGCTGGCCTTGTAGTGCCGGCTTAATGAACACATTTATGTTGCGTGCTCACCACTCTGCTGAGGCTTCATGCAGCACACGTGTGGCACACGCAATTGTTATCTGGAATTCATGGCCACATCAAACGGTGAGATAAAAACTCAGCAGACGTTAGAGGAAATGCATGCTTTTCTGTTGCTGCAGATACTAAATTAGGAGTTCACCGAAGAGACGCATACAGTTGATCCTCATTATTCATGGGCTCCCACCAGATGCGCTTTATTTGATTTACCACAATGAATACCAAGCACGGAGCTGTCAGAACCTCTTGCGGGTGGCAGGTGGAGGCCGGCACACAAGGGCAGTTCCCGGTTTCGGGCTCCGAGCTGAGGGGCAGAGGCAGCTCCGCCTTCGCGTTTCTGCCCCGCAGGAGGCGGACTCTGCCAGGCCCGGTCGTCCAGGTCACGACCTGTGTGGGCACAGGCGGAGCTGGGGACGCACCACCTCCTCTGGGAGCAACGGTTCTGTGGTTGGTAGTTCCCGGCAGAGTGTGGAACACACCTCCTGCACACAGGGGAGTCAGCGGAGTGCCACCGTGAGAGCAGAAACATGTGGCTGAACGGTGTCTGGTGAGAAGCCGTCTCTCGTGGGGAAGACCTCCCAGGCAGGACAGGGCCGTGCACTTAGAAACAGCAGCGCAGTGAGAGGCGTGAACGGGGAGAGACAGTGGGAGACGCCAGCGGATGGGCCACTCGGGTGCCAACCTGAGCCACGGCGGAGTGATGCGCAAAGCGATTCACCGTTAGCAGAAGGTGTTGCCAGTGGGAACAAGTACAGAAAGCGATGTTTGCAGAGTATTCATCTGGAACCGCATAGACATTATCATCTGATAAATGTGAAAGAAAGCTTGGAGAGTCTTAACACGACAGGCCTAAAGAGATAAGAAGATGAATCTGGGGGCCACTGAGAAAGGAAAATTGATAAGCGATCTGAGCAGAGATGAGGTGGAGATAGGAATTGTGTCACGCTGCACTGTGACCCAGAGTCCTGGGGCAGAATAGCAATGATCTCGACGGAATCGTGAGTTTGGACAGTGGAACAGGAGCAGACAGATGCGGAGCAGGACGTCACACAGCTGTCGCTCCCTCTCACAGGGACACAGAAGGAAGTTTATCGGGATGCAGGGCACAGCGGAGCCCGCCGTGGTGGAGACGTGGGAAGAGGGGAGCAGTGTGGGAAGCGACCCCAGTGCCGCAACGTCCAGCCAGGATGGGCGAGGGGCCCTTTTCAGCGAGGACACAATAAGCAGGGGCTGTCAGCCACCAAACTCTCCAGACACTGGCGAGGCCAGAAACGATGCTGCACAGCCAGAGACTTCTGAGAAACCGGAGGATACAAAGAGGAAGGTGTTTTTCTCCTGATACAGTCACAGGATGAACGGTGTTGATCCATTGTAATGAGGTGTCTGGACGTCATCTCTCATCTCCCAGAGGCACTCCGCTCCCAGAGAACCGCGGGGCGTCTCTCTCTCCATCTGAGGAGCAATTGCCCCCCTGCTTCCCTCCACTCCCTCCCTGGTCAGTGAGGAGGCCGGTCCCTTCAGGCCCCCACCCCACACTGGGTGGCCAACACCCCATCTCCACCGGTTTGGGGTGGGGAGGGCTGTGCTCGCCGGTGGACCGGCACCACTGCAGCATGGAGGGCCTGCGTGTTCGCCGCAGCCTCGCCTGAACTCGGCGCTCCCCCACCATAGGTGCAGCCCTCCTCTCCCTTGTCAGGCACTAACGGGTGAAATACTGCATTTACAAGCCTGAATTTTTGTTGCACAAAGATTCCTGTTTTCTTTGAATCGTTATTTTTGATCTACTGTGGTTGAGGAAGGAAATGTCCTGGAGCAAGGAGGGTGGACAAGAAGCAAGCACAGGAAAAAACATTCCCGATGGCGTTTGTTCAGGTCTGTGTCCACCACAGTGGCAGCAAGTGCTGTCTTTGCCCTTTCATGTTGGACTTCGTCAACCACGGATGTTAGAAAAATCACAAGGCAGAGAACAAAATGACAACCTGGAAGGGACAATTACCAGATGACCGAACAAATTTCATGTATTTTCTTTGTGGGAAATAAAAACTTGTTAGGTCTCAAGTAACTTTAGACCTCAGACGTTCACCAGGGTTGAAGCACACATAGTGAATTTGGGTAGATTTCGCACTGACGGGCAGTGTAGGCGCTTCCTGGGCACCTTGACTCCTCCCTCTTCCGTTCATCGTCCCCGGTCCCCCGTCATGTGCAGCAGCAGCAGGACCGGGGCGAGGGGAGGTCTGCTCCTGCCTCTCTGTGTCCCCTTTCTGCTGAAGCAGCTGCTTGTCCGTCGCTCAGCTTTGCTGACACACAACACACACAAAATGAATTTCACCTGCTTAAATGTGCAGTTTGATACATCACCTGCATAGTAATGTAACCAGCATCACAATCCGGATAAAGGGCATTTCCGTCAACTAAAAATATCCTCCTGTGGGTTTTCCACTTGAGCCCCAGCTTCACCCCCGCACCCCCATCAGGCCGGGATCTGCTCTCCGCTGTGGCTTCCCTCGTCTCCAATGCTAAGTATCAGGGCCTGCGTCTGCAGGGGCTTGTGTTTTTCACTTAATGCTTTCATAATTATTCATGCCATTTTCATCCATATTCTGCTCTGTTAAGTCTCTGAGCACAATTGCATAATACGCACATAACACTATTTTTAATTCACCAGTTGAGGGACTTTTGAGTCCTATCAAATTCTATTAAAACAAAACTGCAATACAATTTGTCCTATTTCTAAGTCTTTCTCTGAAAACACGTTTTTACTTGTCCCGAGTGAATTCTGCGGGATGAGATCGCTGGGTCATCTGACACATGGGTGTTTAGTCTCATAAAACATGGCAACGCCGTCATCCAGACGGATCATGTCATTTGGTGTCCCGCCAGCAACGTGCCAGTTTTGTTTCGTCCTGATCTCTGTGACCTCCGTGGACACTCCCTACGCTTCGCCTTTTCACTTCTAGCCATTCCTGTGAGATTGTAGTAAAATCTTACCGTGGTTTTCATTTGCATCTTGAAACGCTAAATTTATGTCATCTATCAATTTTAGAAAATTTTGTTCATTATTTTTTGAACTATTTTTAGCTACGTTTTTTCTCTCCTCTCACACTGGGATTCTAAGTACTTGATATGTTACTTTAATAACATCTAATAGTCCCCCAAATTGCTGTTCAATTTATTTTTCTGTTTTTCTTTTCTGCTCTTCCGTCTACACGTTTTATTTATCTGCCTTTAACTTCACTTACTTTTTCCTCTGTTCCCCCCACTTGGTGGTTACGACTGTTCATCAATTTGCTTTACATAAGACAAAGAATTCTCGCTTCTACAATCGCCACTTCTGTTTTAGCATTCAATTACTCTGCTGAGATTTATTATTTCATTTATTGCAAACAGTTTGTTTCATATCACTGAAAGTGTTTTAAAGAATCACTTAAATTTTCTCCTTAAATGCCAAGTACTGAGTCATTTCAGGGTTGGAATCTGTTACTTTTCTTTTCTCTTGTGAATGAGCTTTGTGTAGAAGGGTTTTCATATTTCTGTCCCTTTGGGTTTGGTTTGAATTGTAGGTAATCATAGTTTTAGAGTACATTGTTGTTGTTTTTCTGATAAGTATCGCTTTCTTTTTTTTTCTTAGCAGTTTAGACTTGGTTAGAGTCAACAGTCATTCCTTATTTTTTCCCAGCATTATTGAGGTACATATAATTAACAAATAAATATTTAAGGTATACAAAGTAGTATATACACACACACGAGATGACTAGCAGTGATTACCACGATCAAGCTAATAAACAACCAACACCTCAGAGTTACCTTTTATGGTTGATGTAAACAATAAAAAAACATTTTTATATTCCTATTAGCCATTTGTATGTCTTTTTTGGAAAAGGGTCTGTCTATTCAGCTTCTTTGCCCATTTTTTAATTGGGTTACCTTTTTTTTTTGAGTTGTTCAAGTTTCGTATATATTCTGGATGTCTCCCACTTGTCATTTTGCTTTTGGTTTTATGACCAAACAAACCATTTTCAAGATCAATGTCAAATAATGTTTTGTCTTTACTTTTTCTAGTGGTTTTATATTACAGGTCTCACGTTTGATCAGTCTATTTCAAGTTTACTTTTGTATATGGTGTGAGAGAAGGTTTAATTTCATTCTTCTGCATGTGATATTGTTGGGGGTTTTTCTAACACCCTATCCTTATTTTCCTTATTTTCTTTTCTGGGCATTTCTGTGGAAGATCAGTTGACCATGAACTCCTCCAGGGCCCTCTGCTCTGTGTCACTGGCCTGGGCGTCAGTTTCCTGCCACCCAACATGTTGGGGATGAGGCGGCGTGTGTGGAATCAGCCAGTGAAATGCCTCTACGCTTGCTCTTCTTTCTCAAGGCTGATTGGCTATTTAGGGTTTGGGGGGTTCTGTGTGAATTTTAGGATTTTTTTGTATTTCTGTGAAAAGTGTCATTGGAACTTTAATAGGGATAACATTGAATCTGTAGACCACTTTTCATAGCATAGGCATATTGACAATATTAACTCTTCTAATCCATAAACACGGAGTATTTTCTGTCTATTTCTGTCTTCTTTGGTCTCCTTCCTGAATGTCTTGTAGCATTCAGTGTACGGAATTTTTTGCCCTCTTAATTAAATTTATTTCTAAGTATTATATTATTTTTGATGCTGTTGTAATTGGGATTGTTTATTTTAATTTTTTAGGTAGTTTAGTATAAGTATATAAAAACACAACTAATTTTGCATGTTGATTTGGTATTCTGAAATTTTACAGAATGCATTTATTAGTCTAATGGTTTTTTGGTGGAGACTTTAGAGTTTTCTATATATAAAATGAGGCCATCTGCAAACAGAAGTAATTTTACTTGTTCTTTCCTGATCTCAACACTTTCTGTTTCTTTGTCTTGTCTAATTGCCAAGGCCAGGACTTCCAGTACTTTGCTGAATAAAAGCAGTAAAAGTGGGCATCCTCCTTCCTGATCTTAGAGGAGAAACTTTGTTTCTTACTATTGAGCATGATGGGCTGGCCATATTTAGCCTTTATTATGTTGTGATACATTCACTCTATATGTAATTTGTTGACATTCTTTACCACGAAAGGATGTTGCATTTTGTCGATGTTTTTCCTACATCGGCTGAGATGAACCTGCGATTTTTTCTTTCTGTTAATGTGGTGTGTTACACTTATTGATTGGCATATGAGGAACCACCCTCAAACCCCAGAAATAAACCCCACTCCATCCGGGTGCGTGATCATCTTAATGAGCTGTTGACTTGGCGTGGCTGAAGCTCCGCTGGGGATCCTTGCATCTGGATTCATCAGGGATATTGGCCTGTAACCTTTTTTTCTTGTGTTATTCTTTTCTGGCTTAGTATCAGGGAAATGCTGGCTTTGTGAAGTAAATTTAGAAGTATTCCTTCCTCTTCCACTTTTTGGAAGAGTTTAAGAACTGGTGATAATTTTTTTAAAATGTGCGGTAAAGTTCACCAGTGAAGTCATGTGGTTCTGGCTTTCATTTCCAGAGTGGTTCTTTCTCTAGTTCCACCCGGTGATTCTCAATCATGTCTTGGTTCTGTAGCTGTTTTCTGCAGAGAAACATCATCTTCAGTAAAATGAAAGCCTGTTGTGCTTTGATATGTGGTGGTTTTACTTCCTCAGCCATGTTGACTTCAACATATTGATTTTTCAGTTCTGAGAAAATGTTGAAGAGCTTTTATTTATTCAAGAAAAATATTAGTTAACTCTGTTAGGAAAGACAGTGTATTCTACTTCATTTTGCATGCCTAGCATTTAGTGTAGTGCTTGACAAATTGTATTTTTGGGTAGAGCCTTTAATTAATGAACAAACTTTTTAATCAATCACTTTATGAATCAGTTTATTAATATTGCAGCACAAATTCCCTGTGACAGTGTATAAGAAATAGATGTCCTCTCTCACGGGCTGTAATGAATAAGGATGACTTTGCTGACATAGACGGGCGTGCTGTGGAACATCAGTTACGAAGGTCCTTCCAGGGGAAGACACAGAACAATCCCGACGAAATGCTACATTTTCATATATTTATCTCTGGGTGATTTACAACCTCATTAATGTGTCGCCCTGTCTGTCCCTTTACAAGGCTCTAATCTCCATTGTCATGTTCATCTCCCAGTGACATATTGCGGGAGAGTCTCCATGAAATCTGTGCTGTCGTCTGTCTCGTTAAGGACCTAGGGCCTGCAGCAGGCACAGGGCCTGTGTTTCCCCGGCTGCTCCATCCCTGGTCCTGGAGGATGCGTGTTGCTGCCCTTGTGCACTGTCTCAGAAAACACTTACTGCACACCCGCCAGGGGTGAGGCTCCGCTCCAGGCTCTGGGCAGAGGGAGACAAGAGGGGATGCCTGCACCTTCCCTGACCAGTCAGCACCGTGGGTCACTTGTGAAGGAAAAAAGGCAGCAAGCACCACACACACACACACACACGCGCGGTATAGACTGTCAAATTTTAAATCATTACCATCACATACGGCTAGATCGACACAGAGGTGAGCACAAGTCAGTCTGGCAGTAATTTAAATACACGCAGGAAACCAAAAAGAGAAACATATTTGGCTTATAAATAAAATGAACAGTTTATGTTTCACGTGTCAAGATATTTTACTGCTTTCTTTATACTCCATTAATTATATAAAATATTAAAAAGCAGTGCTTTTCTGCAAAGTAAATTAGAAAAAATATATCTTGCTGGTTTGAAAACTTGGCTGTTTTCTTATTCATTCTAATGTAATTCTGTGTAGGCAAGATTACCTCTTAATTATTGCCATGAAGAAAAAATATTGAAGATGCGGTCACATAACATGTCCTTTAATGTGTGAACTGCTCTGTGGAATTTGTACCTTTTTATTCATAGAAGATAACTTTTTATGTATTTTATTCTCAAATGTGCTATACAATACAGAGTTTAATTATTATAATTACTTTCGTAAGAGAAACAATGGTTAGAGAAAATTTGTTGAATTATTTTAAGAAATGAAGAGAAAATCTTGAGACTCCTCCTTTGTTGCTAATTTAGCAAAAAGCGACCATGTAGGAGTTTAATTAAGAGCCCCCCCTTGCCCCATTTAGCGCTCGATGAGCTCTGACATATTTGAAGGAGCTGAGCCAGAGCTCTGAGTTAACGCGACATTCAAGTTAATGATACTGATGGAGAAGAGATGAAACTTCCAAACCGAGTATAACTGAGAACACACTACGGAGTGTGTGCCTTGGCACTCAGCGCGGGAAGGCATCACCGCACTCGCTGAGGACACAGGGGCTGGTGCTCACAAAGTGACGCGGATGGCATCGTCTCCTGAATCTGCACGCTCCTGCTTCTCCTGGACCCGGGTTATCAGTGGCTTGTGTCTTCGGACAGTGCACTGCGGTGATTCCCTGTGTAAGGAATTCTCTGTAAAACTGTGAACCCTCCTCCACTGTAAACCCAGTGGGTAGCTGACCTCTATCTACACCCACCTCATTCTAAGAAAACTGCACACCTTCTTTGCAGTGCAGTCTCCCTAGGAGATAAAAACACACATCTGAGAGTACATTCAAGTGTACAACTTCCGCAGCACACCAGGGTTCAACAATGTGCTTTCTGTATTCTGCCTGCTTGTTAAACCTCAGATAATTTAAAACACCAATGAAATTGCTGAATAAATAATTTTGGCAATAATGCCTTACATCTAACCAGGATGGAATAAATCGAAAGGGTTTGCTTTAGAAAAAACAATATTTTACTTTTGACGGTATCTTTGATTTTTATAAATTTTTGAGTGAAATGCCGCTTTTAAAAAAACATGTTAAGAGAGTCAGTAAGTTATTGAGACGAATTATTAAGTCAAGTCCTGTTTTGTATTAAAATCCATTGTTTAACTTATGAATCCAATATTTACCATCTTTCATATAAAGTAACTATAACATGATTATATTTGATGTTCAGTATATGTATTTAAAATATTGACAAGCTAAAATCCTGTGATATTATTTGCACAGTTTAAAGTCTATAAGTTCAAGTGAACTGTGAAGGAAAGGGCATTCTATGTGTACGCACTGACTCCCCAGATTAATTTTAGTGAAGCGTCACTGTTAGTGCGACCGCTGGGCCCTGCGCAGGGCACCCGAGCTCCAGCACCTGCGATCCAGAGTGATCTGATCAAAGCTAACAGTGTGAGGATTCTGCAACTCTGTTATTAAGTAACAATTAATGATAATACTTTATGTTACGTAGCTTGCTCCCTGTTTAATAATGTAGTCATTCTAAAAGAAAAAATGTTGTGTTATGTTTTGATGAGACGTGGGTCAGAAGCACAGATCTGGGTACGGCCAGAAACCAGCCGAGTCCCGCACACTGCGAACCACGTCAGAGATGAGATCTCCGTGCCCTAGCCGGGGGCTGGTCTCTGGGGCAGAGGCTGGAATTGAACTCAGGCAGGAGGAAAAGTGGTCCAGCTCCGTCCATCTGTAAAGTGTCTGTCTATCCACACTTCTGGGTAAACCAAGACTTAACTTACAATGTGTTTTTAATACAGAAAAAAATTAGTAAAAGATGAAAATGGTCTAAGACATTCTGAAAGCAAGACAACTTTAATAATGTAGGTAAGGCAACATTTATTTTGAGTTAATATTATACTGGAATTTTTGATGTTATGATAATAAGATCAATTATGTAAAATTATTAATATGCATATGTATGAGGTTAAATGTTTGATGGCTGCCAAACTGTGAGGCTGAAAATGGGCGTGTGATCAATTTGCCATCTGTGCAACATGAATCTCCTATTTCCCAAGAATCTTTAATGACTGAGCAATGCATTTGGAGGTATGAGAGAGATGGTTTTGCAATTTTATGTTTTATAACCTGTGATGACTGTATGATTTTATATTAATTTTACACTGATAATGCAAGCTTGTATTTGTGTTTAGATACGCAAGTTTACTGCGAAAATGGCTCAACTTAGTTTTAGTATGATTTTAATTGGGTAATAATACATAGCTGAAAGGCTACTCTATATGTTATTGTCTTCTTTTTATAATTGTACATTCATCTATGGATTTATTTTTCCAAAACATTTAAATCAATCAATATTGAACATTTAAACTTATGATAACACCATATATATTCTTAGCATCTTTTTCTCTCCTTAAAATTTGTTAGTGAACATAATCAGAAATAATGATTAAATGGTGGTCACGTCATCATAATATTAAGAAATGAAAAGAACAAAAAGAAGTCAATGAATTTTTATATCATCTGCCATTTCTTAATTAACATGTTTACTGTATTACAAATCAATAACCTATTTTCGTGCTGAGTTATGGAAATCAGCTGGACTGAGGCACATTAAGTATTTATTTTAGGGATAAGTACTCGGCCTTCTACAGTTTTATTTTAGAAAAATGACATCTGTGCCTAATACAATAAGTGATTCTGTCCTTCAATTTACCAGTATATCATTTGAAGGTATGAAATACAGATTTCCACTTGTACTGTTCCCTAATAATGTCCCTTCTTTATTATGGATTCTTCTCCAATACATCTTTGATGACATATATGTTTTGCCTTTACCTCCCAATGCAAGTACGAGCCTAGTTTAACATAACTTGAAATATATTTTAAATAATTACTGCAGCAATAGTTATTAATTTAAAAAGCTCCTTAATTTTGCTACATAGAGTGTTTGTACATTTTATACCTTTTATTGGCAGAGGCATAAGTAAAAATGGAAGGGAATGGTGAAAAAGAACTGCTCTATCTCGGGACCCTTTAACATTTTCCTGTGCTTCACAAATGGTTTCTCAAATACTTCAAAATACCAGGTAAAATGTCATTATTTCTTTCAGCCGATTGTCATTGTTCTCTCACTTTAAGAAAACACATCCATAGCCCCTCACACATTTCTAAGGACTCGGGCCGAACCTGACCGACAGGCCCCGAGGGTGAACCGCGCTCCCGAAGGCCACCTGGCGGAGGACGCGGGTGCACGAGCTCACTGCCCCGCCCGCCCGTTCTCAGCCTCCCTTCGGCCGCAACACCGCCGCCCTGCTGGCGGGCTGCCCTCACCGCCTGCCACGCTGCAGCAGCCACTGCCGCAGGGGCTGGCCCCCGACCCAGCTTCCAGGGGACTGTGAGTCCTTCCTCTCCCTGCGCACAGGGACTGCTCCTGGGAAGGGCACGCTGAGGAAACCACGTGTTCTGGAGAGAGCCGAGTGACGGAGTGTGACTGCCCGTCCCGGGGGGTGGCAGCACGAACAGGCCACATTGCTGCCGATGGGCACAGTGCCTGCTTCGCCGTGGTGCTGGCCTGGCGCTGGAGCCCACCCACCACCCAGGCCGTGCTGGTGGGGCGGGGGCGCTGGTGGACGCAGCTTTGGGATCTGTGAGCTGGGAGCCAGCAGCGCCCCAGGAATTCTGTCTGGGCAGGTTCACACGGAAACCAGCTCAGCCCATCGCTGGTTTTAACGAACGTGCCTCTTTTTAATGGAAAATATCAAACCCGTAAGTGCAAGAGGCAAGACCAGCACTAGACTCCTCCTATCTGACACTGGACTCGTACAGTTAACTACTGGGTGGTGGAGGGGGGCAGGGGGAGAAGTGAGAAAGAATTACAATCTACGGCCTTTATAGCCACAACGACCTTCATGCACCAGAACGGAGCGGAAGCCTTCCAGGTGTGGGAGGTCCCCCGCACTGAGGTCAACCTCGGAGAAGCTGACACCACTGTTGAACTAGAGGTCGCAGCTCCACCCGAGGCAAGGTCCTGCACAGACGAGATGAGTCTGGGTAGTTCGGTGGTTTGGTCTAAATGGATTATTGTAATGTCACTGGGGGTTCTGAAAAAGAAGAGATGACGGGTGTGGTTAAGTCACCACGGCAGCGCCTGGTTATAAACTGCTGTCCGAAAGACGCTCGCCACGGTTTCATGTGCGATTTAGGACAGGGCAGAAGACGCGGGGTCAGAGGCAGACACAGCAGAAATGGCAGCCGAGGGACCCCGGGTGGCACGTCTCTGTGCCCAGGTCCCACGGAGAACAGGACATCGGTGCCTGGGCACACAACAGGGTCCCCCGGGAAGCAAAATGATGGGGCTCAGCGCTCAGACACAGTGATGGTTCACACTCCTGTCCCTCCTCCGTTTCAGGGACAGACAGAAGGGCTCTGGGGAAGGGAGACGCTTGTGTCCCCCTTTCCTACCATCGAAGGCAAGTGTGTCCACGGAGGAGGATTGAATCTGAATGTTCTGGGAGGCACCGCGTCTGGCTTCTGAGGCTCGTGTGCCATTCAAATGTTCCCGTCACTTGGAAGGTCCGGGCTGTGCAAAAATGCAGGGAGTGCACGACACACTGTCTTCCTACCGCGGCACTGGGAGGAGCGCCAGGTCACAGTTTCAGGCTTCTCAGCAAAGCGCTGGGCCTGAGGGTCAGAGAGGAGGAGGGAGCAGGAGACCAAAGGGTTTTTAAGGACTCCGCCCGGAGGAGGAAGGGAGGGAAGTAAGACCGGCCTCTGGGAGACACAGCCTTGCACTTCTACAATGTGCACTCCCGACACAGACCTCCGCGTGTGCGGCCGCGGGGGGTGGGGAAGGGTGAGGCCTTTTTGGGAGCTTCGTGGAATGTCCCACAAAAGGAGGGCCAAGACCAGGAACTTGGCACGTTCTGCAGAGATATGGAAATAGAGAAAGATAAAACAGTATTATGTTAGTATATTGTTGAAGGTGAACTGGTAAAACCCCATTTCATAAGGCAGCGTCAGTCAGTGTGAGCTAAACAGGAATAAAATCCTGCCAAATATTGTTTTGTTTGTACTCCAATAAATCAAAATGTATTACAGTATTATAAAAATATATACATGGTGCCTGAAAACATTAATATCAAAGTAGAAATTAAGACTAAAAGGGTCATAAAGCTAGGAAAAAATAAAATTACAATGATTATCTAAAATAAAAGAGTAGGAGTAAAATACAGAAATCAAGAAATTATTTAAAAGCTAAATATGACAAATGAAATAGAAAAACTAATATATTTTATTCTTATGTTCAACAGTTACATATTTATTCATCTTTGAAACAGCATCTAAATTTTGCATTAATATAGGCTAAAGGCCAAATTTTATAGTCATTCATTAATAACATAATATTACATATAAATAATAAAAAGATAACCCAGATCCTTAACTACTTGTCCACTAAGAATAATTTAAGAAAATAAAAACTGAAATTACATGTTATTTAGAAATAATAGGAATAAGAATGCATCCTCCTAAAACCTCCAATATACTGTTAAAATATCTGCTGGTACTTAAATGTATTTAAAATACGACTGAATGTTAGTTTAAAAAGTTCAACTTAATAACTTACAAATATAAAACAAAGTAACTAATAAGCACAGAGAAAGGACTTAGTAAAGTAGCCGAAATGTAAATGGCTGGGGCTTGTTCGAATACTGAGAGTGATGGACGGACGTGATGTAACAGTGGCTTTTCGGACAGCGCAGCCAGCAGCAGGGGTGGACCTGCCTGGCAGGGCTTCCTGTGGGGTGACGACATCAGGGGACCGACAGTCTGGCTTCCACCGGTCCTGGCTTTGTTGTCCCGAATAGAGCCTGTCAGTAGGACAGGTGGACTACGTGACGTTAGTCGTATGTATATCTGTGCATTTGCACAATCAGCTGTACCAGTCAGACATAATAATAATTCAGAGACTTAGCAGAAACCCAGTGCTTGTTTGGTGCACAGGAAAGAATCTCAGAGGACAGGGGACGCTGACCCAGGTGGCCATTTATAGGCCAAGGTCCCCCAAATCTTCATTTTCCCGGTGGGCCCCATGGGCTGCTTCCTTGGCTTGCATGTCCTTGTGGAAAGCGGGGGGCTGCCCGGGAGCCAACCTGAGAGGCTCTCTCTGCGCCAAGTGTCCTTCAGACACCTCCGCGGGCCCTGGTGAGGGCCGGGGGCTCCCCTCTGACTGGACAGCCCGGCTGCGGCTCGTCACCAGGAAGGGGGTTGTGGACCCCCAGGAGCTTCTGTGAGCCCTCCACAACTGGACAGAAAGCCGAAGGTCCCAGCGAGTGCACTGCATGGTTTACTCTGACGTGTGAGAAACCAGTACGTATGTGCTGTTGAGTCTCAGGGAGTGATGTTCTCTAACTGTGGCGTTGTTTAAGGATACCATCCTTAATATAAAATCTAACAATAATTTAGAGGCTTTGCTTGAGACTTATATAGTTTAATTTTTAAAGGAATATGTGTAATTCATATATGTCTATAAATTTGTTAGAAGAACTTTATTCATCATGTTATATAAATGACTATGGAACCTGAAAAACTCCGAGCCTCCTTTTCGTTCTGAAGAACATGCACACACTTGAGTTTATCTTGAATTTGGGGGGGAACAGCAAACCTTTGGAAGATAAATAACTTTTTCTCAAAATAAGAAAGCATCCAGGAGGAAGTTGCCAAAAGCAGCGTTGATTGCCCTGGTGGCGCTGAGCCCTCCCGCGGCGGCTTTTCCTTGGCACTGACCAGACCTGGTCACGCCAACGTCACGTGAGCCTGGTGTAGACCCGGGCCCTTCTCTCCCAACCGAGCATGGAGGCCGTCTTCCTCTGTCACTGTAGTTACTGTAGTTGTTTGTTTGCATGCAGTTTGTGATCCCTGAGAACATCAATGATGTGTGTATGTGTGTGCATGTGTGCGAGGTGGTGACACCCCTGTAACCAGCAGTGAGTGCCGTGTGGTTGGTACAATTGGCTGTAATATGGTCAGAGAAACACTGTATTTATTTAAGTGTCCGTGCATTCCCAGAGCCACGCCCTGCCCTTCATAGAGGTGAACGTGGACAATTAGAGAAAGCTATGGAAATCCATGTAACCCTGGGAAGCAGTTCCCAACTCACGCTAGTAAACCGAAAGTCACACTGGCAACTTTCTCTTCTCCCCTTCTGTGAAACAACATTTACAGATGGGACAATGGGGGGGGGGTGCACCTGCCCAGACAACTGCTTCCCGGGGGCCACCTGTTTCTCAGCCTGGGGTCTCAGGGTGTCCTTCTCCAAGGACATGTCTGGCTGCTTCTGCGGCTCAGACGGCCAACAGCCAGGTGTCCGGGTGGCCGGTCGGGGCTCGGGCTCAGCCTGTTCACTCCCTGCAGCGGTGCAAAGACGAGGCAGACAGGACGGGCCAGGGGCCCACCCTACCCCCGTGCCCCCCACAGAATGGCCCAGGTGAGGGTCCGGGGGTGCAGCACAGACAGGGTGCCCCCAAGCAAAAGGTGTTTGCCTCTTCAGGGTGACATATGTCTGGGCAAAAGTATCAGAATAATTGTAAACAGAAGATGAACCTACCTTACATCATTAGCGGCATAATTAATCCTGAACACAACTAATTCAGCTCATTTGACTAAAGACCTTTAACTGAAATAGCTCTGTGCATAGTCATTAATATCTTCTAGTTGCTGGAATACATTTACTAATAAACTCAGTTCTTGGATGAATTTATGGAATGTAAAAGGAATTTGAATCTAAATATACTTTGACACTACAGAAAATGACATCAAAATTAAACGCAGTGATGAAGCATCTAACTTCTCTGTTTCCCTTAATGCTCACATTTGTACTAAGCACAGCAAAAGGAGAAAAGGGTTTTAATAGTCTCATCTTCAGAAAACATGGATATTTTTGTGTTTTGTATGTGTGTTGCTAAAGAGAATTGCTTCAAGATATCTGTTATAGAGAAGAATGGAAATGTATACCTTATTAAAAAGGACTTTTCTTCAACATCTAAAGGCAAAATTAATTTTTAAATCATAATTAATGAAGCAACAAATCATAACTTTCTTTTCAACATCGCTACCTCTTATGAATTAATAATAAAGCTATTTCTACATTTCATAACATTACTAAATAAAACAACAATGTATCTAAATCTTTTAAAGTCTAGCGATGTTATGCATGAAAAGCAGGCTTAACTAGAGTTCTTTCCCGTGGGGGATACATTGTTTACAGGGCCAAACAAAACCGAAGCGGATGCAGAGAAGGGACTCGTGAGAGGCTGATTCTCCCCAGAGCATCATTATGCGGAAACCTCAGTAATAGACGTGCTCCCTGGGGGACGTCGGCTCAGGTCCCGTCTTTAATCCTGGGGAATGAGGGTTTAGCCGTCCCCCGCGGTGTGTGCCTGGGAGGGAAAGCTGGGCTGGAGGAGGGAAAACAAAAATCGCTACTGAATTTTCATTAACTTTTTCCATGCAATTTGACCACAAACTAACTGGAGCTTTTTCAGAATATATTATTTGTGCTCTGATATGTATGTTTTAGATTACCTTAATTCTACCTTTGTTTTCTTTTCGACACTTGTGTTTGTAAGTGTATTTTATGGATTAACTCACTGAGCGTCGTCAATGCCGGCGTTAATTTGGACAGGATAAGCTCCAGCCTGGGAAGGCGTTGCAGCAGAGAGCCCCCAACTCCATCTCCCGTGAGCCGCGCTGGGGTTGGACATTGGAGCTGTGGTGACAAGCGTCAGCCCCAGATGCTCCTGCAGGGTCCGTGGTACATGGCAATCACTTGGGACAAGACAATAAGACAATTGTCGCGTCAGCGTATCAGGAAATCTGTGAGATGTTTACCAGGAAAGAAACTGCCTGCAGCGAGTTCCTCGCAAAGCCCTCCTGGGCTAGCACCGCCTTTCAGCAACACATTCAATCCTTGGCGAGTGGACAACCGTGACCCCTTCCAAATAGGTGATTCTGTGAGCACCTATTTCCAAAGCCTTTGTTGTTCACTGTGAAGTTGGGAGACACACTTTCCTCCCCCTGAGAAATGCTTTGAGAGGGAGCCCATGGCAAGGAGCGAGCTGACTGTTGAAGAGCCGGGGGCGGAGGCGCCTCGGCAGGGACACGCTGGCCTCCTGCTTCCTTTGGTGAAGCTCCTTTACAAAGCATCAAGTCCCTTGACATTTCTGAGAGTCCGACCGACATCAGCGTCTGGCCAAACGAATGCGCCGTGGCTCTCTGTAACCAGCACTCAGTTGTCGCCGTCCCCCTGTCCAGCAAAGGGCAATTTTTTGGCCTAAATAATTCCCCAACAGCTCAGAAAATGGAAGGAAATGTGTTCCTTTGGAGTGAAATGGGACAAAGACAGTTTGGAATAGGCAATGTAAGGAAACACCTCCATTTAAAGAGGCATCAAAAGTATTTGTGCTTCGTGGCCCAGCTGAGTCTGGTGAAGGTCAAGTTGCAGGAAGGCTTCAAGCTTTGAGTGAAACCCATCTCGTCCGGCTCCTTTCCAAAGAGCCAGACTCTCAGAAGGCGGAGAAGTGGCGTCTCGGGAAAACTCAGCCCCAAACACCGTGCGGCCTGACAACTCCCTGCCAGCTGCTTAAAGCACTTCCTCGCTCCAACTCAGAGCTGGCTCTCATTCAACGTGACTGGTGTCCTAACAAAGAGGGGACACTTGTACGCAGAGACAAGCGTGAGGACAGGGAAGACAGCAGGAGGGGACTGGGACAGACCCTCCTCCCCTCCCGGCCTCAGATGGAACCAGCCGGGAGGACCCCCCATCCCCAACCCCTAGGAGGCCAGACCAGACGTCCGCTGCAGTGTTTTATAGCAGCGGTCCTGGCAACCGTCCCACGTAACTTCACTGACCTGGTGCTGTTACTATGTTACTGATGTTCCCGTCAGTCACTGAGGCCGACAGAATGTCGTAGCGTTTTCACTGAGTTTTCTCCATGAAATCACCGCCCCTGAAGAACCATGAGAATCTGAACGTGATTGATGCATAGCAGTCAAGAGTTGGCTCTTAAAATGTTAAATGCGGGGTGCTCCTCTCCCTCTCGTTGGGTATTACCGTGTTTTCCACTCAATTTCTTACCTTGTTCCTTGTTTTAACACAAAATTCGGAGTTCCGGGGCTCTTCTTTGATAGATGGTGTTTTTGCCTTTGGAGAAGCTCAGCCCGCCCATCGCGGCCCAGTTCACGGAGGGCCCATGCTCTGGGGACCGTCGTGCCTCCCACTCAGCAGGGCCTGGGCGCCGCAGACCCGCAGGGCCCTGTGAATATGTAGAAAATGGGAATCCGTGTTCAAGAGAGCCAGGTGTAAGACTCAGTAGGTATAGAGATGTGTAAAGGCGTTCTCAAGACAAACTACCGTGTATCTTATCCAACATCCAACAATCCTGCTTAATCGTCCGGAGTGTATGGGTTTCGTTGGCTCTCCAGAGGTGAAAACCGCCTTAATTATGAAATCCAGGAATACGTGCTGGAATGAAGCAGGGGCCAGGCAGAGACCCGCGGTCTTTGTGTCGATGTTGGGGTGGAGGGGGTGGGGACGGGGTGCTTTGAGAGTGTGTGGGTGCAGGCCTGGAGGCAGGGACTGGGGCTGGGGACGGGGACTGGACGCGGTGTCTGAACTGAGCAGGATGGGACACGGTGACACAGGCCAGGTTCAGGGCGATGGCGCCGCGTGGAAGCGTGTCACCAAAAGCGGACACCCCCGTCACGCTTGCGGTGCCCTGAGGTTCCCCCTGCGTTTGGCCCGTGATCCCCCTCAGCCCAACGTAAAAGCCCCCAGGTTTGAATTGCGTCATCTGCTCTCACCTCCCAGTTTCTGACTCCACTTCCATCACCTCGGGGAGGCAGGTTCCTCCACTCGGGACCCAGTCTGTCCCTTTGGCCTCCTCCAGAGCCGGTCCCACGGTGCGGTCTGTGTCGGGACCCACTCAGGAGACGGCCCATCAGAGAGCAGACGAGTTGCAGATACCAGGGCAAGTGCTCGGCGCTCAGTTTACTTGTGCCTTCCTTCAGAGTTCTGGAATTTGTGCACCGTGCGTCTGAGATTAAAAACCGTGAATCTGAGTATCCAGTGTTATTTTTCTAGGTTTTACTTTGAGCACAGAACTTGATTTCTCTGGCCTCTCATTTCTAAAATCACTGTCTACTGAGAAGCACAAACACGGACCAGAAAGACCAGATTCTGCAAGGGGTGGGGAGGCAGGAAGGAAAACTTCCCTGGTCTGACCTTTGGCCTCGAGGAGAGAAGGGCCCCCAGGAAGTGGCCGTGGAGGGTGACCAGGGAGAGACAGTACAAGGTCGGCTGGATTTACCCTCTGATGATCAACCAGGCCGATTTAAATGGAAACGTTTGCCACAACCCGTAAGTTTTAATGAACGAGGCAGAGAGGATAATGGCATGAAAGCAGTTGTAACCGGACGCACTGTGCAATTTTAGGCTTGTCGGAGTAGCCACACGTATGTGAATGTCTGTGCCAACGTGTCTCCGTGCAAGTGAACGTTTCACTCTCGCTTCTCCCTGAGCTGACCGGGTCCTGGGAAAGGACAGGCGCACTGGACGGCTGTGGGTCAGCTCCCCAGGATACAGCAGGGCGGCTCCAGACGGCCACAGTGGAGTCACACATACAGCAGAGGTTACAGGTCACGCAGGACACTGGTCGCTGTTGTAGGCTGCCATCACCGGGGTGGGCGAGTGCTCCTGATATGGGGGGGCCCCGTGGGTGGGGGCGGGCCGCTGAGCCTCCTGTAAAGCGCAGAGCAGACTCCGCAGCAGAGAGACCGCCCTCCCTGTAGCGTCGGGGATGGGGGGTGGGGGAGATGCCGACTCAGGGCTCATCGACTCGACCTGCCAGCTCTCACATGTCACTGTCCTGTCTAGTGACCTCTGTGGGACCTCGGCGGGCCCTGTTTACATTCTCGACCTCACGCCTTGTGACAGGGGCCGTCCCGGGCAGCCGTCACCCGCCGCTCAGCGCCGTCCTCCTTCGCGTGGCACTCGGCTGCCCCTGCCCCGTGAGGGAGCGTGTCCGGAATGCGGGTTTCCCTGCCGTCGGCTGCCCTGCGCCTGCAGGGGAGGGAGCAGTTGTGTGTTGAATTCGCTCTTTGCTCTGTTAAGATGCCATTTTTATCCTCAAGCTGACGAAAACCACAGAGCTCTGTGCCACTAACTACGGCCCGGTCCTCGGAAAACGGGTTTGTGCTGCAGCACCTGCAACAGGTACACGGGCAGCGCTTAGCTCACGGGCAGTGCGGTTGCGGGCGGTCACAGGGCAGCCGTGGTCTTGGCCTTGCCCATCTCAGCCTCCCTGGCCGACGGGGGCGCCCCAACCCCACGGAGTCGTCACGAAAGCCAGCTGTCTGCTGGCGGCGGGGGAGGGGCCACAGTGAGGACATGCTGGGAATGGGCCGCCCTGCCCTGTGACTCAGTAGCTTGTCCTTCGTGGGCGTGCCCGGTGCAGGGAGAGCCCCGCGGGCAGAGCCTTGGAGGGCATTCCGACTGGTGACGCTCTAGCCAGTGAGAGTGCACACAAGTCCCCAAAGCCTGAGTGTCTTCTAGGGGAAGACATGAAAAATGCAAATGCTTCTGTGTGCGGCATAAAGCCGAGGTCTGGGAACCTCAGGAAGGTTCCCCGACAGGAAGGTCTGGGCTCGCAGCCGGGGCCCCAGGAAGGAGCCTGGCCGGACCAGGAGTCTGCTGCGCAGAGGAAGCACAGAGGAGAGGTGTAACAGGGTCAAGGACAAGCATCCGTTTGGGTCTTCTCGAACGCGTGTGCAGACAGAGGGGAGGTACCAGGAGAAAATGGAGTATTAGGGAATAATGAGAGACAAGACTCCTAAGAGATGCCGGAGGGGACGGTCAGGAGGTCAGGGTGAGACAGTGCTGAGGGCCAGACAAAGCCTGGTTTCCCCGGCGACGCCTTACGGAAAAAATTGACACATGCAGAGAAGGAAAGGGAGCTGCCCTGCACGGTCTTTCTGTCTGTCGTACGTAATACAAGGTGTTCTGCCGAGCAGCCGTGAAGGGCCTGAGGGTGGAAGCCTTAGTGACCGGGAAACATCCAGAAAAACAGCTCTGGGGAATGTGACGGCGTCAACAATGAATGGGCGGCTCCGTAAAGAGCGGGCGGGCAGTAGGCAGTGCCTGCCCTGCCATGGAGTGGAAAGCTGAGTCTGACCTCCAGGCCCGGGAGGAAGCCAGGGAGTGGGTCCCTTCAGTGGGGGCTCGGCCAGCCAGGAGGGGGTTCTGCACGGTGACAGGGACTTACCCACTCAAGAGTTGGGGACAGAGGCCCGCAGTGCAGAGGGGAAGAGAGCCCACTCTGTCCGTGATGCATTGACTCAACAAATGCATTTGCCACAAGGCAAGTTTCGCAGAACAAAACAGAACAAACAAACCCCCAATGGCTTTCCCTTCTAAACAACCACTTTCGAGGAGTGCTATAAAACTTAAAAAGCAATTTTTAAAAAGGTGTCACAGTATATAATCCAGTTAACCAACCCACACAGAGCACAGCAGGTAGCTCTCCCAGGAGGGGCTGTCCCGGTGCCCGTGGCCCAGGCGCTCTGCGCCTTCCGTCCACCTCAGGTGTCGTCAGCAAGCAGGGACAGGAAGGACGAGAAGAGCACCGTGCGGGGGAGGAAAATGGTTTGCGGTTCTTTGAGCTTCAGGTGTCCCATCCAGACTGTGAAGTGAACTGTAATTTTCCCTGAATGACGTTGGGGGTGGAACGTGATACCGAGAGTTCTCTCTAAATGCTAAGAAGTGCTGCTATTTAGCCACATCTGCAGACCGGCGAGATCTTGGAGCAGATCTCACGGCCTCTCCTCGCTGTGCCCGGCTTGCGTGGGGGTCTAGCATCAGACACGGGAAGGGCGCTGAGGACAACTTCCCTTCCGACGTGACATTTAGAGTCTTTCTGACTCCCGTGTGTTGGACAGATAACGTCACACCCCTGCCAAGGAGGGGAAAGCTCACTCAACAGAAACCCAATTAAGACTTACACTTGATGTTAATAATCTGTTACAAAGAATCCCCAACACTTTCAGAAGGCACTTTTCTCAAATCAGGGAGCACAGCACCCAGATGATTAGCAAGCAGGGAACACAGCGCAGTTAGTGAGACCGTCTGGCTCCTCGGCCCACCCCCAGGACGCCTCACCCCCTCGCGCCCCTGGGTGAGCCAAGAGAAAGGGGATTAAAACCAGCCAGAAGAGGTGTGTTCCGTTGTCTCAGAAGAACAGGGACGACGGCTTCACTGGACCTGTGCCCTCTGCCCTGCCCTTAGTCTCCTCCCGCGAAGCCCGTGGCTGGGCAAGCGGCCGCTCCAGTGAGTGTTGATGAAGGACCCTTCTAACTCCAGGGCCCGGTGAGAGAGCAGAGGAGGACAGGAGTTCCAGGCGCCACTTTCTGAGGAGTCCGCGGCCTCACGGCAGCGGCTCTGGAAAGGGCACACGCAGGTGTCTTCGAAGGTGGGCCCGAAATAGTGTTTCCCGAAGGAAGAATACACCACGTGAGCCTTTCTGGACAGAAATGAAGCCATCAGAAAGTATTTCCCGTTAATTTTTAAGGAATAAAGGGCTTTATCCTACTTCTTGATTTAGAGTATGGTGCATTTATACATTTTTTCACATCGTGTAATTATTATTACGTAACCATTAGCTGCAGTAAAAAATAGAATATTGTCTGCATTCAGAAGTACCCACCTCCGTCTCATTTTTTAAGACACAATTTCCTCACAATTATTTCTGCATGTATTAAGTTACAGTAACGGCTTTTGTCCCAGCCTTAAGTTTTCTGGAAATCATTGCTTCCAAACTGCAGATTTTAGATCAAACACTACCCACCAAGGGTCAAAATCCTATTCCTTGTTGAGATGATTGCAACGAAAAGCAAGCGTCTCAGAGTTTCTCAGCGAGGCTGTCTCTTTCCTCAGGAGATGCCCCCAGGCTCAGGGGACCTCAGCCAGTGCGATGTCACCACGATTCCGTCCAGGGTCCACGGCCACCACCCATTCAGAGACGTTGCTACGCTCAGCGACCTTCCCTTTGTCTCTCAGGACGCAACAAACCTACCAACAAAGGCACTTGATAAAATGGAAATGTATCGTATATCAACCTGTAATTGGACTTCTCAATACATATTTTAGATGATTTACCATGCACACACGTAAACACACATGCACACACAACCATGCACATATGCTCATGTGCACATGTGTGCACACACGCACTGTTGGAGCCCTGACAGCAAGTCAAGCAACAGGCACAGGGGGTGAACAGGAATAACAGAGAGCTTATACACACCTCCCGAAGTTTTAGAAAATCCTCGTTTTTCACTTTCTGTCCACAAATTTGAAATGGAAACACAGGGAATAATGGGCACTCATGGTCTCAAAGGCACAAGTCTATTTTTTAGGAGGAGAAATGAAATACCCAACACTAAGAATAATTTATGCCATGGATTTTAATATAGGTGATATTTAAAAACTTAAATAATGGCTTCAAGAACGGTTTTATAAAATCTACAGAAAGCTTCTGCAAATGGGCACTTCTAATATCTCTCACTGACAAAGGCGGAGTTGGTCCCATGAAAATGTGTCCCTCTGAAACCATCTTTTGAATTTGAAATGTGCAAAAGTCCAGAACGGAAGACTTCATTTGAATTCCAACTGGTTCGGCCACGGGTGTTCTCCCAGCGGGTGCGGAAGCCACGGGACCCCTGTACGGCAACCCCTGGCCTCCCCTCCTAAGGACGGTCACGTGGGAAAAAAGAGCAAAAGCCTGTGGCGAACTTGCAGCAGTAATAATTATTAATCCTTTAGCATGTTGCTCTCTGCCACTTGACATATTTACAATGATTGTAGTTTCTCCTTTGCATAGAAGCTTATTTGTAAAGAGCTTAAAGCACTTTCCTAATGCGATTTTCCCCTTAACAGATCTGAATAGTGACAGTTACAGTGATTAGAACACAGTGTCCGGCACAAATAGCGCCCCTTTTTGTAACAACCTCTTTTATTAGAGCCATCAGCATGTAACTCTGCAACGTAACAGTATCACACTCAAGCACCCCACAGGGCAAGTGAAGTGTCCGAATTAAACCTGCACGTTATCACCCCTCCAAACACACTCCAGCAGGCCATACCTCTCTGCTGGGCCCTGTATTTTGCAATCCGAATCACATGGCGGAAATGTAAATAGCTTCCCAAGCTGAGGAAATCGGCAGTGCCATCAGGAAAGCGCCGTTCACTCCCCCATCTTTTGGGGAAGGTCACCTGTAAGTTCTAAACAACAGAGTTGAAAACTAAGCATTTTTCTAGGCACCGGATGTCACCGTGCCCCTGAGGCACAGTCTTACCACAAAGGCTTGACTGATGCTGTCGGCATTGCCAGCTGTGTCACTTTGGTGCCCAGCTGAAGGGCCCTGACCGACAGTGACCAGACGCGTCACAGTGGCCCAGGGTGGCAGTTACGAATTCTATTTCCATTCTAAAGGAAGCGGGCCCGGAGGAAGCGGTCGAAATCGCACTTGAAGGGGAGCAGCCTTGCCCGCCTCTGCCCTGGGCGCTTCCCACGGTGCCCGTGAGGCTGGGCCAGGGGCAGGGCTCTGACCAGCGTGCCCCTCCCCCGGGCACTGCCCAGCACGCGGGGCCGTCAGCTCACTCACCAACCTTACTGCAGACTCTCCTTTGCCCAAGACTCGTAGAACAATGAAAACTGAGCATCCATGGCCATCTGAGGTGCTGAGATGTGAAGGCAGGTGCAGGAATTTAGTGATGACCGATGTCTGTGACCTCCGGGGGGCCCGCAGGTGTTAACTCTGGGGCTCCTGCCACCGAAAACAGTGAGAGACCTTCAGGGAGGTGTGCGCACCTCACGGACGTGTGTGCAAAACACAGGCAAACGATGGAAAAGCACTCGCCACGTGTTCGTATCTCCTTACTGACGAAGGTAGTTGTTTCTCCAGCCTTCGGAGGCCTGCACTAAGTTAAAAGATGACTGTTTCAGGAAAAGCGTCCCACCGTTCTGCATGTCCCCACTGCCAGTGACAGAGCACACGGAAAGTTGGTGATGACGTCACGTCCGCTTCCCTTCGTTTCTTTCACCGGCATCAGCCCTGGCAGCGCCAACCGACATTTTCTATTCCAGAACCTCCGGGTCCGCACGCCCAACTTTCCACATTGGCCGCCATCCCATTTTTCTCAGGCTCTGTGTCCAACAAACGCCGGTCACTGGGGCTGACGTCGGGCCATCTCCAGGACAGGCGCGCATGCGGGAGCGCATCACGGCCACGGCGCTGCTGTCCCCGAGAGCGCTCCTGATGCACACACGTTAGCGCACTGGACAGCTCCGCTCTTTCTAGTTTTCAGCCCCGTTTTTGGTAATTTTTCAACATAATAGACCTTAAAGCAGCTCGGTGTCCCCTGATGTGGCGCTGACGTCTTAGAGGACCAGGCAGCGTGACAAATGGCACCAGACTTTGGCTCCCTGTACAGCCCGTGCCCCCCTCAGCTGCACCGATGTCGTCACGGCAGCGGGGCAGGTGCCCCTGTTTCTGCATCCAAACCGCTCCTGGTCCCTGTTTCCAGCCACACACACCCCTGGGCGCAGGCGGTCACTGAGCACCCAGCAGCGCCCTGCACGTGCTCACAGAGCACCCACTCTGTGCGTCAGGCTCACCGAGACCAGAGGGGCACCGGCCGGGAGCTGCTCGCACGTCCGTGGGCACACGCCCCTCCTCCGCACCCCCAGACTGGGGGGTGGAGCAGCTTGCACAGAAGGGCAACACCCCACAGGGGCGAGAATTGCAATTTCCCCACCCCCTGAGTATGCCTGCGGATGGAAGAATTAGGCCTAAAATGTGCCAAATTAAAGGAACAGTGGGAAGGAAAATGAAGCTTTCAAGAGCGTCTCAGGCTGCGTGCAGGCCTGTTGGAGGACACACAGAACAGGACAGTCTCCTGCCCCTGTAAGGAATGAACAAAGGGCCTCTGACCCCTGCGTGGGGGCCCGTGGGGGGGCCAGGAAGGCAGTGCATTTCTGCTGCATCTTAAACAGACTTTGTTCCTGGGAAACTGACGTCTGTGACTAACTGCCACTGCGTTTAAGGACCGAGAAAGGGGCCTGGAATTGGGACTCCCACTTGCAGTCCGAAAGGGGGCTCAGAGAGAGAACCGTTCCCGCTGAACGTGTAATTTCCTGAGCTGTGGGTACCAGCACTTCGGGGGGAAACTGGACAAAGGAAATGATAGTTAACATCCAAACAGCTTTAGAACCAAAGGCCTCTGCCTCCGTGTGTGTGAGTTTATGTGAGTGTGTGCGTATTGTTATGTGGGTGTGTGAGTGTGTGTCTCAGAGTATGTCCAAGAGACTGTGTGAGTGCGTGTGTGTGTCTGTGAGAGAGTGATTGTGAGGCTGTGTGAGCATGTGAGAGTGTGTGTCTGAGAGACTGTGAGTGTGGGGTGCGTGTGAGTGGGAGTGTGTGCGTGACTGTGTGAGTGTGTGTATGTGTGTGTGGATATTAAGATGCCAGGAGGGAAAGTGAGCAGAGGCCTCTTCTCTTCCGCTCCGATGAACGATTAGCCGCCAGTCCTATTATTAGGGTGTAAATCTAGACCAATGGCTTCTAACTTGCCCTTTGTCAGAATTCCCTTCTATTCTTCTACTCTGAAGAGTGAACTCCTGAAACCGCATTTTCAACTTTCATTATGTTGAGTGTTTGTGCCTTTGCCTGTGCAGAGTGAGTGCAGGTATGAGGTAAACATGCTGTACACTGTATACGGTGTACATATTACACGTATACAGTCATGTACATGTGAAACGGGATTATTCTCTTTCTCCTTTAATTTAGATAATGATCTATACAGAAGGTTGGTTCATGCTTTGGGAATGTTACATACAAAAAAACCTTATTTCTAACTTCATTTATTTAAAAATGACAGATTTTGAAGTGCACTTCTCATGTCTGATTAAGTTAACCTTAAATGATCGCTACCTAACACAGTAAGCCATAACAATGTGTGAGTACCCGTATTTTGCTGTGTGTGATGAGCACTTTTTTGCCCAAATTTTGAGGGAAAATAAGGTTGCGCACAATACATGGGTATAATGATTACGTGCCATGGGTATAATAATCCCATATATAGTGTGCCCCCAAAACATGGGTGCACATCATACAGAGGCAAAATACGGTAACTGTATATTTGTTGTATTTCAAAATTTTCACAAACGTAATGCAATTAGTTATGTTACTTTATACACACAAAATATATTCTGAAATGCAGGCTGCAAGAATACGCAGACTCAGAAATAACCATACACACGCCGTGGGTGATGTAGTTCACCCTCTTAATGCTAATCTAATGTGTCGCCTCCATAGGTGTTAAAAGCGTGAATAATTCAATACCTCAAACTTTCTCATAAAAAGAGCCTGTTGAAGTCCCGCCCATCTCGTTTATTTAAAAGTCCGATCGACAAAGACAACCGTGGAAAGGACCCCCTGAAACCACTGCCCCCCTTCACTGTGGATGGTGTGTGAGCCTGTTTCGTTCACGCTGACAGGTTTGTTCACGTTTCCTACGCGTATGTTTGGAAAAGACTGACTCTAAGTAGAAAGACACTTCTCCAGCTGACGAATATGCCCGGGAGTCAAAAGATGTGTGGGCACCGCTTTCAGGGACAGACCGCAGGTTCCGTAGCGGTGGGAGTCAGGTGAGAAGGGGAGGAAGGGCGGGGCCCTGCACTCCCTGCCTTCTCCTGGGGCAGCCCAGCCCCCGCCCCCAGAGGTGACCCCACAACGTCCCAGCGGCGCTGCCACAGTCGCGGGGGGGCTTCTGCAGGCTCACCTGCCACGGCGAGGAGTCGGAGCAGCTCGTCGCCCCGGGCCCTGGCCCTGGCCCTGCAGCCGTCTGGTTTCCCCAGAGCCCAGGCTCACGCAAGCAGGGATCCACACCAAATCTTCTAGAACTCGGAGTTTTTCCTGCAGTCTATGAATTTCAGAGGCGTGCACAGAACTGATGTCTGAAGGGAGAAACCGCACGCGCACTGTGAATAATCGGTCGCCTGAGCAGATGTGCTCTGACCCACACTCTTTACTTTCATAATGCGGTTGGTGTGCACAGCGCACGAACGAACTAGAATAATGTGAGGAAAACTGCGCTGGAGGAGGTCTGGTTTGCTGCTCGTGATGGTTTACACCGTTGGATCGACTCCCCCCCCCCTCGAGCTCCGGGGAAGCCCGGGGGCTGTAGAAATCGAGGCCTGGGGACGGCCCCACATCCGCGCCCGCACACTGCGTGGCGTGTAAGACGTCTGACAGTCTCCCCAACGCGCTGCACACGCGGTCCGGGCGGTCAGGCGGAGCCACACGCACCTGCTACCGAAGCCGCTGGAGGTCACTCAGACCATCAGCTTTGTCCGGGGTACGACCTTCTGCACCGCCTCCTACTCCCGAGCCCTTCGGAGCGACACCAGGGCGGCGTGCAGAAAGCCGCAGCGGTCGCCGCGCCTGTGCACGCCACTCCACACCAGTCGCGCTCACCTGCACCAGCACCTGGAAAAACGGGGCGACCTGTGTGCAAACTGAGTATCAAGAATCGTCAGGTTGTCCTTCCCGTCTTCCTGGCCACTCAGTCCTCCTCCCAGGCTCAAGCTGAGACAGGACTGGGACCCCAGCGCGTCACTGGGATCCCGTCCTGTCTGTCTGTCCTTCATGTCTCCCCCCTTCTTTGGGCTCCACTCAACGTGAGTTCTCTTATATCACGTGGCTAAAACTTAAGGCAGTGTAGTGGGCCTTCTCCTCAAATTTTTCCTCACTGGGGTTCAGGTCCCCCCCTTTCTCTCACTCTACTTGATGACTTAGCATGTTTTTAACTCCCCCTTTGGTCTCCGCAGCAGACGCGTGCGCAGGTGTCTGGGTGCCGCGATCCATCTGGGGAGCGCCCCTCGGCCTCCCCACCAGCCTCCCTGGGGAAGAGCAGCTCCATCTCCTGCCTCTTTCCAACGCTCTGATCCGGGCGCCTCGGGTCCCACCCAGTCGCAGGTGTGGGCGGTTTCTGTCCTCCCGCCTGTGGTGGCTTCTCTGATAATTCCCAGCGGAGCAGACTCTTTACCCGGAAAAGCCAAGGAACCTGCAGGTTCAGCCCCGGCTTCTCGCTGAAACTGCAGCCCCTTCGCCAGAAGCGGGAGGGAGGCTCCCAACGTGAGCGCACTCGTAAACCGCACCCGCGACGTGTGCCGCTGCTTACACGTGTGTCGCCCGTTGTCTCACGAGCACGTTCTCTCCCCGGAAAGGCCACTTCCCTTCACTGAGGTTGTTGCCTCGAGTGTGTGTCACGGCCTCTCGTCTTGTTCAACATCAACATTCAGACTCCGAGCCTCATCGGTTACGTGCTTGCCTTTTCCTTTTTATTATTGATCTGATCGTAGTATCATTTAATAACTAGTGATTAAATTGTGAATAATGATATTAGTGTCAAATAGCAGACTAAATTTTGATGTGAAGTGAAATAAAGTACAAACTAGAAAGTATATTAAGGTCTCGGGAAGTCATTGGCAAAAAATATAAATGAAGCTAATTGGTACCCTCTTAATACAAATATTTTACAGAATTTCCAAGTGGTCTTTACACCATTCCAGTTCAATTTATTTGATAATTTCTTTTTTAGGCATAAAAGAGGACTTCAATATTATATACAATACAATTGATTTTTCCTGACAATTGCAAATGCAGAGTCTCAGATACATACATTTAAAGCCAGAAGTCATCTGGACTTTGAGCTTGACCCTGGGCTGGCTGCAGTCAGCTGCTCTGTGACTTGGTCTCTTTGCAGTGTTCATACAGACATTCCCCAGGGCAGGGACAACGGCCTTTAATTGTTCTGTGTCATTGGTGGAGTTAAGTCTACGGCAAACACGATAACACAGGAAAGAAAATTACCGAAAACACGCATGCATGTAAGGCACACTTATTAACTAATTTCAGCTGCCAGAACATACAAAAATATCTATAAACATACAGGAAACAAACAAAAACAAGTCACTAAATGAAAGAAAAATGAGAAAACAACAGTAGAACCAACCATTTTCGCAACACAAATATTGCAAAAGCTAGGAGGTCTGAGAAAATGATTTAGACCTAACACATCGTTGTCACTGCCATCATTTTTCTGTGAGCAGACAGAGCTTCAAATGATCTGAAAACGTGCAACTCATGTATTGTTCTTGAAAATAAATTGCTTAAAGATGTAACCCAACCGACAGTGTGAAATGAATCAAAATACATAATTGAAAATGAAAAATTGTTTGGCTAGAAGTATTGGCAGGAGCGGGACACTAGATAAATGTAGAATTCCCTGAACCACTGAATACCGGGGGCATGCAAAGGTCAGAATTGCCCTTTATAAAGGAACAATATCTTAATTTAAACTCTAGTACTAAAAACCAAATTTACTATCAAAGATAAGTAAGTGGTGTTGTGGATAAAAATTATGGAATTAACATGTGTTAACCTCTTTATCACTCATCACAGATTACAATAATAAGTGGCATATACATTGAAATATTTTGGGAGGAATACACTATTAACATGCTAAATAATATTAAGAAAATACATAAAATGAAAACAGTTCTCATGTGTGAGGGGTCAGAATTGATGTTTTTGAATTTGTCTTCCTAGTTTTTCTATATTTTGAAGGATTTCTAACGTGAACACAGCACCTTCATAATTAGAAAAATACATTTTTGAAACTAACCCCCAAATTTAATAACTGCTGAGGAACAGTTGCTGCAGATCTATGAACAGAAGTATTGTCTATTTGCAAGTTTATACTTCTGTACAGATCACCTCTGAGCTAATCTGAGCAAAACTTTGTGAGCCAAACTTTTCCCTCGAAATCAGCCGCAGTGTTCAAAGTAGTGAGGAGAAGAGAGCGACTATTTAACATTGAAGCGGAGCAAATCCACGCCGACTGGCCCACGCGATACAGCCGCCTGACCGGCACGGGCCTAAACTCACACAGACGTACCTGCCGAGGGACGGAAAAGCACCCCAGACCCCGGGCGGGGAAGCGACTTCTCCGGAAGCAGATGTCCCAGGAATACAGCCACCCTTCGGTGACACTTTGACTAATTCGAGGATAGGGACACAGTAGGGGCAAGAAAGTCAGAAGATGCTTCTGAAGTGTCCTCAGAATATATTCCTCCTATAAAACAGTTAAAACGAATCCATAAAAACCTCACAACGTGCTATGAGAAAGAAGCGGCAAGCAAGAAAAAGGTCATGGAAAATAAAAAGACAATTTTCTAGGAAAAAAATCAATACATGTAGGAGAAAATAAAGCCTAGGAAATCCACCAACATCTGTCCGGTAGCAGGTTCTGACACAGAAGGGAATGGCGACGGTGGGAAGGGAGAGAGTGGCGGTGGGAGACGTTCTTAGAGCCCTGAGGGAGGCTTCGCCTGGATTTGAAAGGCCCGTCCGGTGTCCGGTGTCCGGTGTCCGAGCAGAGGACGCCCAGGCAGAGACGCAGCCTCCTGCCACGGTGGGGCTCAGACAAGGAAGGCCAGGCCGTCCGGCCTCTCGGGCGGGAAGGCGGGTTCAAGGGGACGGTGGGTGTTCGGGTGCGCGGCGAAGCAGACCGGTTAGGGGACCGTGAGCTGGGTCCTCACGCTCACCCGCTGCCAGCTGCCAGAGCCCGACTTTCTGTGCTGGAGACCGTCCCCAGCTCCCGGCACCCAGGCCAGGGCGCCCCGTTCCCCACCCAGGGAGCCCCGCAGCTCAGGCCTGGCAGAACCGGAGGGAGGTCAGCCGCGTGGAGCCCTGAGGCCCTCCGCGGGGGTGGGGTGGGGTGGGGTCGGGGGATCCCCTCTGTTACTCCGACTCCCCAGCCTCCGAGTAGTTTCTAGTTTCACCTTCCAAATCAACTCTGGAATCAAGTCCTGGCCGCAAAGGCTGCTTTGAAGAAACCAAAACTATGAAAAGAGTCTGCAGATCTTCACCAGGCTTTCCATCAGTGACGCTCGGGACAGAGGGTCCCCAAGGCTCTGGGCACCGGCAGGTTTGCAGTTAAAGCGCTGCCCCGCCCATCCCTGGGGAAAAACAACGTCCGGACAACTCACAGTGCATTTCATCGCAGATGCGTTTCTCAGGTACATTTCTCAGGTGCCGCAATATGACTGAAACGAAGGGATGAACAGAGTGAAAAGTATCGGAACTAAAGAAGGTCCCAGGACAAGAACCAAATAACCCACCTAAATGAAGTCAGCAGGGGCTTACCTGTTTTATTAAATAAAGACGTTAGTGACTTACTAATTTGTTAAGGATTTTATTTATTTCTTTTTAGAGAGAGGGGAAGGGAAGGAGAAAGAGGGAGAGAAACATCAGTGTGTGGTAGCCTCTCACGTGGCCCCCAGTGAGGACCTGGCCCACAACCCAGGCATGTGCCCTGACTGGGAATCGAACTGGCGACCCTTTGGTTTGCAGCCCAAGCTCAATCTACTGAGCTACACCAGCCAGGGCAATTTTTGATAACAAGATAAAAATCTATAAAAAATTTTTGTTAAAGACAGATTTGGGGAATGAATATGTACAAGAAAGTAAACAATTTAAGATGAGTTTAATTAGAAATTCTGATTGGTTGACAAAGTATAAGAAAATACACTCCACCTGATCTTGATATTTGAAATACTGTGTTTAGTGACATATGATAATATTTGCTTCTCTGTGATTAAATCACATTACTCAGTTTAGAGGAGATGAGGTTTGTATCATAGGAGATGATCTCTGGTGCCAGAAAGGCCTGGCCAAGGTCACAGAATGCAGCGTGAAGGTTAAAGCCTTACCTGCAAGCCCTCGGCCAGGGCTGTTTTCCTCAGCCTGCGCAGAGGGTGGGTCGGAAATAATGTCTCACGTCGGGTGCTCCGGGCTCAGAGGTCTAAACGTAGAATTTAAAAACAGCACTAACCAACACAAAATAAGAATCGAGAAGCCAAGCAGTAAATAGCAGAGGTATGCTTAGATTGCAATATCTCCACTCAGGTAAGTTGCGGGTCTTCTCGGGAGACGTGACTTAGGAGCAGCTGAATTTGTAAATCAAGCAACCGACCAAAGGCAGGCCTGGTGACGCCATCAGCGCTGGAGCCAAGGGACTGTGACCTGGGGGAAACCGCCACACCCCGCCCTGTGCTGCACCCTCTGTCCACAGGGAGGGCCTGCTGGGGCCCTGGGGCGGGCTCTGCAAAATGCCACATTGGAAGAGGTTACCTGTGCAGAGGGGACTAAATGAATAAATATGCAACATTGTGCATTCACTAGTTCACTAGGGCTGCTGCAACCAAGTGTCGCCAACTGAGTGGCTTAGCCAGCAGACACTCAGGGTCTCCCAGCTGCCAAGGCCAGAAGTCAGGGACCCAGGTGGCGTTGGCGGGGTGCCTGTCCCTCTGAGAGTGGCCGGGAGCACTGCTCCGGCCCCTGTCCCAGCTCCCCTGGACCGTGGTGTGCAGCAGCCTCCCTGCAGCTGTGCCTGGCATTCTCCCGAGGAGGCGGAGTCCAGATCACCCCCTTTCCTTAGGACACCCGTGTCACAGTGGGGGTGTGGCCTGTGCTACCCCGGTGTGGCCCCATTTTAACTGATGCCACCAGCACACCCCTCTTTCCAAGCCTGGTCCCTTTCGGAGGCGCTGAGAATGAGGACTTCAGCATCAGACCCTCGGACAGGGGACACAGGTCAGTCCCTAACCCATTGCTCTGAAAGAACCACATGACATAGTCTTTGGAATGATGGGCTCAGCTGCCACACCGGCTGGGACAGAACAGGGCACAGGGAAGAGACAGGACGACCGCGGGGAGGCTTTAGCTTCACCTGTCACCTTCAGGTGGTTCCGCGTTCCCTTTCCGTGCACGTGCGTCCCTTTGATGACAATAAAAGGTCTAAAAGGGACAGTTGTCCCCTCCAAACAACTAAAGGCAAATGCCCATTCTGGGGCGACCTTCGGAATTTGTCAGCGTTTGTGCAGGGAACAGCCTCTCCTCCCAATTCCATGGGCAACCCCGTAACCTGAACCTGGCACTGGGACTGAGGCACCGCCAAGGCCGGCCTACTTCCCCTTTCCTTTTAAATTTTGACAAATGGCTTTAACGGGGCCACTGGGCTGGAAACATCAGCCCTTCCTCCTAGGAAATTTGACTGAACAGTTTACTGGCTAAGTTCAATTTATCTGTCAGACATGATATATATTGGTATATATTGGTAACCTCATTTCCGAAATTGCAGCGCGGTGTGTTTATCCCTGACGCCCGTCAGACGTGTGTGTCGGGAGGCGAGGCAGTCTTCTGTGGTCTTAGCGCCACAGCGGCCTCTGTCTTCGTCACTGGCTGCCCCGACCCTAGGTGTCCCCTAATCTTAGACAGTCTCCCGGGTCCGCCCCACACTTCTTACCATTATCCTCCTGTCGTTTCTCGTCCTGTTTATGCTCATCACCGACTTCAAGGTCCTGCCTCACCAAAGCGCCACTCGCCGTCCGCCCTACAGTACAGGGGCCACTAAGGAGCCTGTCGCATCCCCGCTGGCGTCCCCTGACCTGCAGGGCATGTGATACGCACGGGGACGCTGTGACACGCAGGCCTAACCTCTGAGTTACCGTGACGCGAAAGGAAGCAGCCGTCGTCAGGGTGGTTGGAACCGTCCTGTCCCTGTACCGTTCCCGCTTCCATCTCCATTTTAAAAAGAGAAAAAAAGAAGCACCGTAAAAAGAGAAATAAGGAGATATGTTGCTGGATCTCTAATCAGAAGGTGGGTTACTTAGGTTGTTGCAATGATCACTTTAAGTGAAGCAAAATCTTTCTATATAAATATAAAGGCCTTTGTTGCTTAAATTTGTTCATTTGAAGCTGATGTTTAAAACCTTGTAGACTGTTCAGATAAACTCCCCCAACACAGGAGAACAAGGCTGACGTCTGAGTGATGCGTCTTCACAGCGCCCGGGGGCAAGAACCCGGCGAGGGGCCCTCCGTCCTGCCGAAGGCCCCCCTGCCCCCGACCGCGGCCTCCCCCGCGGCCTTCCTGTGCCTCCTTGTGTTGGGTCGCCCGTAAGTGCGCAGCCCCCCAGTCCCCTCTGGACTGGTCTGAACGCTTTTCTGAGTCTCTCCTTCCGTAATGAGTTGAATAAAATTTTTGACATGTTTTCAAATTTGACACGTGCATCAAAGTCATGACTTTAGCTTTTTTGAAAGTTCCCCTTCGGTATCTGCTGGCAAAGACTGTAAGTGCTGTTTATGTTAATTTTGAAACAGGCCAGGAACACGGATGCGGGCCTTTCCCACCGCCCGCGGCCCGCAGCCGCTCCCGGCTTCTGCGCCGGGTTCCGCTCTGCGCCCCAGAGGCAGACGCATCAGGCTACACTTTGAATTATTTATTCTCCTTGTCAATTCTATTACTTAACTTGTAGATTCCATCAAGCCTATTCAAATGAATAAAGGCATTTTGGCACAGATATTTTTAAAAACACACGTTCAACAACCTCGGTGAGCACAGCTCTCCCAAGCCCTTGAAAAACGCAAAATACTGCACACTCTGGATTTGTGGTGGCATTCGGTGCCTGTGGGAGATCTTACTGACACCCAGGGCCACCTTCTAAAGTGAGTGATTTACAATTAGACCCAACGCCACGCTTGGGTCAGAGGGCACACACGATGGGCCGCACGCAGGGAAGGAGTGACATCACACCTGTGCCGGCGGGCCTCGGCGCCCACTGAATTCCCACTACGATGGGAAAGGGGGGCCCGCTCAGGAGTCTTGCTGATTCCTCCACCCTCAGGAAGACCACGGGTGGGTGGTGGATAAGGGAAGAGATCTCTGTAAGAGGAAGGGCTAGCCACGTGCTCTTTTGCAGGGCAGGTGGGTGTCTACTGTCAGGACACACGGGAACAGGCGGAAATAGAAGGAGAATCTGGGGTCGACCTCAGAAGAACCGTCTGACAGTGCGGACTTGCGGTGGACGGAGAAGTTTGCCTGCGGCCCTGGCGAGAGCCAGGAACCAAGTTGCGGAGCAGGTTAATGGCGTGATGGCCGCCGCTCAAGCAGTCACTGTGCGCCCAAGTGGCGCTCCCAGACCAAGGCCATTGGTGAGGATGCAATAAATCAAGGGGGGTCTGACTTCACACAGAACTGAGCTTGCCAGCTCTGACCTACCACTCCCACGGCTTCCCAAAACGTCAGGGGAAAGTGTTTATACTTTTACCCACTGTTACTGTGTTTTAATCTGTTACATGCACCTGAATCGAATCCTAGCCCCCTTTTTAGAAGCCTTCAGACCAGAATGCCGGTGCTTGTTCTAGCAACATCTGCACTCCCTGGCCAAACAGGGTTGAGCCCAGAACAGACGGAGGGGGTCACGTAAGACTATCTGTCCGCACCCGGGAGTTTATCAGTGGGGCGGCCCTGGCCCCCCACTGCCTGGACCCCTGGGGGTTTCTGGAGCCGCTGGATTGTCCTGTGGGAGATGGGATGCTGGCTCGGTCATTCGGTCTGTGCTGTGCACGAAAGGAGAAGGTGGAATCCAATCCTCAGAGACAGTGCTCCCTCCTTAGTGGGGACCGGCCCCTCCCCCCTTCCTTTTCTCTCCCGCACCCTCTCCTCTCTCTCCTCGTCATTGTTTCAAGTTCAGTGTGAAGAACAGGCTCTCAAACTTTAGCATGTATCAGAATCACCTGAAGGGATTATTAAAATATAGATGATTTGGCTTTTTCCCCAGAGTTTCTGACTTGGGTTGTAAGGAGTGGAGATGGAGAATTTGCAATGCTAATGTTCCCAGGTGATCCTAATTGTTCTAGACTGAGCCTCAGCCCTGGAGAACTTCCTTGGGAAGCAAAATTCTGTGTTAGGGGATGTAAGGTTTCTACTGACTACTTTTATCTTCCGTTTCTATGGATACTTTCAGGTAATGTTTTTGTTTGGCCAAAGTGCACATTTAAATACAAATATATAAATGTTACATATATCATAAAATCATCTGTACGTATATTTGAACAAATCGTTACTTCTGTTACTGAAACATTCCTAAACCTTTAACTATTTGGGCTGTTCGTAAGCTGTCCTTTTTTCTGGGAGAGGTGATTTCACTTTCCTACCAACAGTGTGTCTTTGTCAATTTTATGTTACATTTTCTAGGACGTGATTTATTCCAGAGCTAATTTCAGAGCTTGAGAAGTCTAATGATATGTTTGCTGAGTGGATTGTCTTTTCTCCACATAAAATATTTATGTGTCTTCTCTGAGATTTCACCTTGACTTGTGCATTGTCTGATGTTAATGTTTACACACTTGCCCTCTATTTCTTAATATTTTCCGGGTATATATTTTTGTGATTCTGTGTTCTTAACCTTCCCAGGTCACTTTGATTCTCTTATATTTCTTCTACAGAGCACACAGCTGGATTTTGTCTGCTTAGTTATCTTTTATTGTATTTTAGTCTCAGAAGGTAATACAACAAATAACCAATTCATATAATTATGATATTTCCAGATGATTTTGATACAATTTCCCATACTTTTTCACATAATTCTTCTATTCCCCGTCACTTACTCGTTGAATTGTTGAAGATGTCTCTTTTCTTTCTCTCCCTCTCTGCTTTAAACTCTGTCTCTATCTAGTCCCATCCTTTGAGTTGTACATTAAAAACACACTGCGTTCATTTTCCACTTTGGCATCAGTAACTACCAACTACAGCATCCTGTCACTTGGGGCTCCCTCCCTCTTGCACCCAAGCCCCGTCACCTCTACTAAGGGCCCAGAGCCTCGGTGGGTTCCCGGTCAAGCTGGCGCTGAGTCAGTGGCGGCTGAGGGTCGCTGTGGAGAGAGAGGAGACCTGGGTGGGGCAGCCGAGACCCACGGCTCACGGGGATGGCGGGCTGCCTCAGTGTCGGCCTTCCTATCCCGCCTGTGGGCACCCGCTCCTCAGGGACCAGGGTGCTGGTCTGGGGCCGCCCCTGGCTAGCTCTGCGCATGGGGCACAGGCAGTTACCTCCGACTGGCTCCTCTGTCTTCTGTCTTCGAGCCTGAAGCTGGTGTATCCCCAGAAGCCATGGGGCCGGGGCTGTGCTCCAGCCCCGGACAGACGTCCGGATGCGTGGACAGGAGGGGGCGTGGCGGTCCGTCTGCTGCCTCACTGTGCTCTCTCCTCTTTGAATGATGGAGGAGCCTGGATGCTGGCATTTCCAGGGGACCTCGGGAGAAAACCTCTCATCTTTGTCCTTGGAACTGGGGCTTTGGCTGAGTCCACCCCATCCTCAGTTTCTCATTCACTGGAATACAGTCCCCTTGTAATCAGCTGTCCTGGTCTCTTCACTGCTTGTACGGACACACAAACACACACACATGCACACACTAAAATATTGGCGGGTTCAGTAGGGAGGGGAGGTAGCCAGTGGATTCCAAACATCGTCTTAACGCATCCTCACTTTTCCTTCACCTGAAACCATAAATTCCGTTGTAACTACGACATTTTTTAAATCAACAGTGATGTGCATGGAATTTAGCACCAAGAGCCCAGACGTAATGGACCACAGTCATTTACAGTATGGGACTCGTAGGTTACTGCTGGGAGAGCTGGGTTCTTAGCGGAAATGAAAGCTTCATCTGGAGTATGAGTTAAAACACAAACAAACTTCTTAGCGTGAACTGAACCCGTACGAGTATGTTTCTAACTGCCAAGGGCTTCTAATGCTTTCAACTGATTTTATGCAATAGATTTTCCAAGCTACATCGTATAAAACAGATTGTCTTATATTACACATGACTTCGGAGAAGGGAAAAGCAGCCGAGACCGGATCGATGATTTTTTACACCGAAGAAAAGCCAAGATAGCCCGGGCCTGGTGGGCACTCACCTGGCTTTGCCCTGCGGGCGCCGGGCCGGCCTGGGGGGCAGCCCTGTCCTGGGCTCCACTCCGACCTGAGGTCTGGGGGCCGCAGGACGGCCTTCCTGGGACGTTCCCTGGCAATGCTGGGGTTGTGTCTGCTGTGAAATGACCGTGTGAAATATACACTGTACCAGACAGAGAAGCACAGTTCAATCCGCGATAGGATGAACACATAATGAAAGTCTGGGACAAGGGCTCCTCGTTTAAAACGCCGTAGAAGTCTCTGGCCAGTCGCCCTCCTTCCCTCCCCTCCCCACGCCCCCTGGGCCTGCTCCCGAGTCTGCGGCCTGTCTCCTCAGGACGGCCTCACGATGACCTTTGTCCTTTCCCCCTCCAGCAAGCCTCTGAGGGCCAGAAAGAAAACACAAAATCACTTTATTTAGATACAGTCACTTTTCCTAGACTTTCCTGTGCCCAGAATTGTCGTCATCTGTAAGGTCCCTGTGTGGGCCATGGCACAGCCCCAGCGATGGCCTGGCTGTGGAGCAGCCTGTGGAGGGGACAGGGTGCGGGGGCAGGGGGCAGGGCAGGGGCAGGGTGGGGGGCAGGGCGGGGCGAGACCTGCCCCTTGTCCGCGAGCCCCTCAGGGAGGGCCCCATAGCTTCACAGACACCAGTACAGCGTCTCCATGACGAGGGTCCTTTTTGTTTTGAAGTCAACGCCGTGTTATTTGTACGTCGAAGATGTCCGTGATCACACCTGAAGCCTTGGAGGGAGAGGTCCTGAGACCCTGTGGGGCAGACAGGGCCAATTCACGCCATCCTTGGGGACTGCCTGCCTGCAGGGCCACGCGCAGATCTGAGGAGGTTTGGTCTGCGCCCTTTGGGGTTCGGGTCATCATCTAATGACCCGAGAAGTGGGGAACCCTGGGTGGGAGCAGAGCTGGGTTAGGAGGAGGCAGGAGGAAAGCCCTGAGTGGGGTGGGGACCGGGACAGAAAAGAGGCAATTACTTTAGAGGCGACTACTCTTGAGGGAAACTGAACTTTTCTCATCAAGCACACACATTATCCAATTACCAACCGCCCCCAACAAAGCGCTGGGAGGTCACTGCACGCAGGCGGCTTTGCCCTACGGGTTGAAATAATTTCCCCCATGAGGAGAAGCAGCCTTACCCACTGAGCAAGCCCAAAGCGCTCTCAGACGTTACCTGCCACACCGTTTGGAGTTTGTGTGACATTTAGGGACCTCACTGAGCTGGGAAATAGACGCACTTCTCTCACAATCTGTTCTCCCCTCATTTTCCAGTTAGTAGGAGACACTGCCCAGGAAATGAGCCTGTGACGATGCCGTGGGCTGCTGCCAGCTTCTATCAGGAAGAGCTGCAAAAATATTTGATAAAATTCATCAAGTTCTGAGGTGCGGGCACCTGGGTGTCAGAAGTAAAACATTTTTTGAAGTGTTTTTGCAAAGTTACTGTAAAGAGGCCATCTCCAGATCGGAAACACGTCAGATATGTTGCATAAATTGATGGAAAAAGCATGTTCTAATGCAGATCTTCCTGAAGCTTCTGTTTCAGTGGCCTAAGCGCCTGTTCTAGGGGAGCCTGCATCTAACTCTTTACCAGCAGGAACCGCTGGATGCAGCCGTAGGCAGGTCAGACAAGCCGTCCCAGGACCACACCTCCTCACAGCCCAGCTTCTCTGTGCAGCGCTGACTTAGTGGAACAGACCGCAACGGGCATCTCAGCGGGCAGTTCTGGGGACTGGGGGAATAGGATTCTCAAGCAATGCACTGCTCGTTTGTCTGGGGAGCTGCTGTCCGCTCCCCTCTGCAGAGAAAAGCGAGCTGTCTCCCCCACATCCAGGACTGGCCCCCCTGGTACCGGGACCCCCGTCCAGAGCCAGGCTGCACGTCACGTGTTGAGAGACTTGGCCGCCAAGTTCCTTAGACAAGTTCCTGAAAGAAACTTTTCTGCTTTGAATATGTGTGGCCAGTTCCTTCTGGTCTGCAAAGTTTGTTAGTGAGTTAGCTGACACTCTTATGGCAGCTCTCGTGTAGGTAACTAACTGCTTTCCTCTTGCTGCTCTTAAAACTCTCTCTTTGTCCTTAACCTCTGGCATTTTAATTATGTCTCAGAGTGGGGCCTCCCTGGGTTCGTTGTGTTTGAGAGTCTCCACATCTCTTGGATTTGTGTCCATTTCCTCTGCCAGGTTAGGGAGGTTTTCCATCATTATTTTTAAATAGGTTTTCGATTTCTTGCTCGCTCCCTTCTCCTTCCGCCCCCGCCCCTGACGCCAGCGTCGGTCCTGCTTCAACTTGTCCCAGGTGCTCCTTCCTCTAGCCTCTCTTTTCAAATTGTTTTATTCTTTTTTTCTGCTCTGCTTAAAATTTTTTTGCAATAGCATCAAAAATTTTTTTAGAGAAACTAATCTTCTATTTTATAAGGCTGAGTAAAATACATTGGTTGAAAGAGTTAAGGAAAATCACTGAACTTACGCTCACAGGGCAACTTGCATTAAACAAAATCAACATTTTAAAAGGTCATTTACTTCAGGAGTCTCTGGTTTTCTGCATCTTTCTGTACAGCTCACACATGGTCGTGCATTTTCTAGGTCGAATTAGGTTGAAGGACACTCTCTTCTTGTTTTTATCTTTATTTGTTTTCACTCGTAAGGAAGATTTTTAAATGCATATTTCTTATGACATAATTAAACATAAAGGTTTTAGAATAACAGGGATCCAAATTTTGGAAGCAGTTGGTCATCAATCCAGACCTCATAGTGATAGCCCCACACAATCCATCCCGACCCCAAATGAAAACAAAAAAAAATTGTGGCTCTGAAAACAAACAGAAATTTGCCAAAGTTCACTGCCAAGGACGGTCACTGGTTTCAATGGCTGCTCCCCACCTTCTGCCGTGTGACTCAGCAGATGGACCACACACTGATCTTGGACGTATCTCAGTTCTGCTGGTCGTGCCCGAGTGACATCCCGCGAATGAGCTGAGACTTATGAACAGCAATTGCTTGCGATGCTCCGAGCGAAGACAGAGAGAGCGGGAGCCTGATGGCAGGGGGCGGGCCCTCCGGCCGGCTCTCCCCAGAAACCGGTCTCGCCCCATCTCATCTGCAGGCCGGAGGCCGGATCCATAGAGTTTTACGCTTGGAATTCTGTGCTTACAAAAGCTACTAGACACAATGATACCGATATCTAATGTAGGACTCATTACACAGATTTTTCATTTAATTAATGGAAAATATGCTTGAAATTAAACAGTTCATTCTGAAAACCAAAGTTTATGTCATTTCACGCCAAAACACCAAGACTTTAAATTTTTTATTACTAGATATGAAACACCCATCTTATGGCTGTAATCCTCACGTTAAATTGTCTTGTTCTGCCATGCGTTTTGCTTTTTGTGACATTTTTATGTCCCACAAGTGACTGGGTGTGAACGGGTCATTGCACCCACAGGCCAGCAAGCCGTGCAACTCCGCGGCCTGGGCCAAGTCCGGGAAACGCACGGCTCCCTGAGCCTGGCCCGAGCTCGCACCCCTCCCCTGCCCCATCTGGGTCTTCATTTTGCAGAGCTTGGGAGGATGGCGGTGCCTCGAATCTGTCTGTGCGGGGCTTCGGAGTGTTGCGTGGCCTCAGGGGAGTGGCCAGCGGCTGGACCCCTCCTGAGAGTCTGGATAGAAGCGGCTCTGGGATCCCGGGGCAGCTGGCATGGGAAACCCACTCCAAAGATGGGCGAGTGTTCGTGAAAACCCGCAGAGTGAAGGGGCTTCACCACAGCCCACGCTTTCTCGAAACGTTCGTGGAACTCGGAGCCCCACTCCTGATGCTTCCCCCGTGACAGGCGGTACCGACCGGAATGCAGTTTCCAGTTGCGCAGGAAAGAGCGGTCAGCGCGGGCCGGAGCCCGCAGGCCCGGAGCGGAGCCAGGGGCCTCCTGGTCTCCAGGCGGCGCTGTGCGCTCCTCCCTTGAACTACAACTTGCACCCAAACGTCCAGTGCCACGGAGCATGGGGCGATGGGCACAGTCCAACACAGTTAACGGGAAGTGAACATTGTTACACGCTTTGGGGGGAGCAATTCGGCATCATCTACTAACACGTGCAACGCCGGTAACTGCGGACCCCGCAGTTCTACGGTGCGGACACTGGGCTGCGCGAACGCGCTCACAGGGGCGTTTCCGCGTCTACAACGCGGCTCGGCCCGAAACAGCAGAATTCAGACACATTCGAAACACTGAAGTAATCGACTGTTCAACATAGTGAGCGCCCATGATGGGCCTGCGTGTCCTGAAAGGGAGCACTTTCAAAACGTACTGTTTTAATTCAAAACTGAAACCCAGACACGACATAGTGTGGGACTCCAGTGCACAGACAGGAGCGAAGAGAAAAGAAGTTTGGAAATCGAGGGTGGGAAGACCTGGGTCACCTTCCTGGAGGAGGCGGCAGGGACCACCTGTAGCGAGTGATTGTGCTTCTCTACACCCCGACCCCGTTTGGGGGCGTCTTTAGTTTTCGTTTGCGCCGGCCTGGTCGCTACAGCAGGCTCACAGTGACGCCGCGTCTCGGTGTTCCTCCGCGTCCTGCTAGTGACTAATGACACTGGGCGGGTGCACGGGTTTGCCAGCACCTGTGTGTCGCTGTGTTGGGAGGTGTCCAGAAGGCCCCTTGACTCTGTGGGGTCACGTTTGAGGCCTGTGACCCACTTCGAGCAGATTGGTTGTAAGGGGTGAGGTCAGTATCCAGGCTCTTTTCTTATTTTTCATTTTTATGTCTTCATTTACTCATTTATGTGTCTGCCCGGGGATGTTCACGTGTTCTCGCACCTTCGTTAACAAGACTGTCCTTCCTCCACTGAATGGTTTTTACACCTTTGTCAAAATTAATCTGGAGGTTTTGGTCCCCTCTGGACCCCGCCCCCCACAGCACCCCAGAGGGGAGTCCGCGCGGCCCACTCTGGCCCACAGACAGGCGGGTCTCAGCTCCCACAGGTGCGGGACGGACGGCGGGCTCCCCAGGAAGTGGGGGGCTGTGGTTTCCCGCACAAGCATGGGCGTTGACAACACATTTTCTGATATGAGCCCACCTGTTTCCTCCTCATGGGACCAAGGGGAGCAGGCCTGTCTTGGAGCTGTTTTGCCTGTGTCTGTTGGCAGTTCCGCCGGGGGCTTGGGGTTCTGTCCCTGACCTTCAGGAGCCGCACAGGACACAGTCGCCTGCTCTCCTCTGCCATCCTGCTTCCGGGCACGTGCATTATCACTGTCTCTTCACCCCGAGTGTTAGTGAGATGCCCCGAGTTTACCCTTTGGGTACGCGGTTCTCCCACACCGTCCGCCCTGCACACCCTGCTCCTGGGGCTGATTCCATTTCCCTCTGATCTGCGGTACGTCTTCTCTGCGCTCCTTCCTTATCGGGCGATTTGTTTCTCTTTTTCTTGGCTCCACACTGTCTTTTGTTTTCTCATTATTCCTTATCTTGTTTAGTACAAGTCATGTGTGGTCCTGCTTGGGAACATAGGATGAACCATAGATGAATACGCACAATTATTTCTTCATCATTAAAAGGGTGACTTTCTCTTTAGTCTTCAGTGTAATATTTCCTTTCAGATGTCAGAATTATCCACAAGCCCTATTCTGTTATTTTCTAAGTGGCTTCACGTTTGTCTCTGTCACCAGGTATAATGCACTGAGCTGTCTCGGCTGTCACTTCACTGTAGACCCACCAGAACGCTCCCCCTTCTTTCCACTCTCTTGCGTCTGGCAGAGAGTCACTAAGGTACTTCCCTGGGTTACACAGGTTTTCTCCCCCTACCAGTCCTGTCTTTCCTTTGAGCAGAAGGATGTCTCCTCTCTGGAGAATCTGAGTGGTTCCTTGGCAAACCTGCAGAAAAGCAAATAGGACTGTTTCTTCCATCAGGGCTCGCGCCCCGCAACCTGCCCACCCCAGCACCTCTGCAGCCCCGCGCCTGGATGGATCACAGAAACACGGATGGTGTGAGCTGAGGGAAGAACGGAGAGGAGGGAAACCTCAGAAAGGGAAGCCGTATCGGTCACTCAGAAGGACTCCGATGGACCAGGGCAGTGAATGCGTTAGCTTCCTCCGGACCCTCCCGCGAGGCCGGGGAAAAGTAGCCAAGACCAGCCGCGGGTTGTCTCTGCTTCAGCGAGATCGAGCTGAACTCGGAGAACTGTAAACACACACAGTCCTCCTGCCTGGTGAGGTGACCGGTCAAGGGTTGCTGCCTAATCTTCCCACTCCCCCCACGTCACTTCTCCACGGACTGCACGGCGCTGTGGTGGGCAGTTCTGCCGTGCTCGGGCCGGGAGGCGGAGGCGGAGGCGGGATGCAGCCGGAGTCACGGTCAGTGCGGTGGGCTCGGAGCCCGGTGCGCGGCCTCAGTGGGCTGCAGCGGCTGTGCTTGGTGTCCTGTCGACCGCACCGCCCGAAATCAGAGGTGCGATCGACTAACCTATGCCTTTCACATGCCAGTAGGAGCCAGATTCTACTTTTCTTTCGAAGGAGCTATTTTGCTTAATAGCCCATTATTTAGATTTATTGCTGTAAAAAAATGTGACCATTGTCTTTGAGTCAGGCAGATAAGCCAAAATCGATTTAAACTCCAGCCTGTACTGATGAAGCTCTCAACATGGAAGACTTTTAGGAGACAGAGGAAGGGGTTGGGTTTCTCCTATTTTTCTAGGAAGGTGAAGAGCGAGAAAGGGTCAAATTCTCATGTCTGCCAAAGCAGGGACGTTTACAAGCAGGATTGGGGCAGGCAGTCTCGGGGTGCAGGGTCACCCCGGGTGTGCACACCCCAGGTCCAAGCCCCGGAGGAGCCGCCAGGCGTCACCCCATCACCACAGGACTGCGCAGTCGTGGCATTTTAACCTCATTGGTGGAATTAGGAGATGCAGGCAGCTGACTTACATATTCTGTGACTTCAGTGAGTTGCGCTGTAGACGTTCTTTTAGATACATAGGTTTCCCGCATGTGCATTGGGGGAAATATTTGATAATTGGCCGCCTCGCAGCAGCCAGGGTCCCCATTGACCAGGGTCGTCTTCAGCGGTTTCGAACAGCCGGAGTCCTCCGCACACCGAGGGGACGCACTGACCCACCTCTGTGGCGAGAATCACGGGGTCTGTTCAGGAATGAGTTAGGCATGTAAACCGAAAGAGAACAGTGAGCTGACAGCTGAAATCTACTAGCTTGATACCATCCAAAATTCCTGTTAAGCATTGCGATTTAGAGCCAATTCAGCATGTCAAAGATAATTAGGGGGCTTTGCTTTTATGGTATGTGAAATCATGATAAATCCAAGTTTATTTTTACATTCTGGGGATTAATAGCAGTTCATTCTCCAGGTGTTTTGCGGTCCAGCTAAATCATGACAGGACCATCTCGAGACACCAGTTCTCCGCATTTCTTAGTTCTTACCAAGTTCTGTGTTATTGTAACAGATTGCTCATTTTTTCACCAAAACCCTTTCTTCTCTCTTTCATGAAAAAGGGGGAGAAGGCAAAGAGCCAAAACCTAATGAAATGGTCGACCTAAATCCAACCGTATCAGCAGTCTCAGTAACTGGAATTTACCCCTCGGTCTATCTGTAGGCAGGCCCCCAGTTTCCAGTTTTATTCTCCAAGTATAAACAGGGGTCGGCAAAGGTAGGCTTACAGTTGTGTGTGAAACACGACTTATTCTTACATTATTATTTATTAGCTATTGTATTATTTTCCATGTGAACAACTGCAAACCTACTTTTGACCCGCCCCTTATTTACCACATGACATAGGGCTCTTACTCCTAAGAATACTTAACTGAGAGAAATAAAAATTATGTTCACAAAAATCTGGACGTAACCGCTATCATAGCTTTATTCATAGTTGCTGAGAACTGGAAGCCATTCCAGTGTCATACAACTGGTAAAGATGTTTTTAAAAATCTGAAAGCCCATTCGATGGGGTGCTGCTCAGAATAAAAATGAGCCAAATGTTGACAGATGCAACAACATAATTTATTATGCCTCAGTGAAAGAAGCTGGACTCAAAACGCTGTTGTTTGATGACATTGACATTCTGGGAGAGCAAAACTGGGACCCATGGGGGGTCGCCATGGGCGGGGAGTAAGGGGAGGGGCAGACGACAGAGGGAGGCAGGCAGGGTACTTGGAGGCTGTGAAAATTGATCCATGTCCTGTGTGTGGTGGTTGTTACATGACTCGGCATGTGTCTGTGCTGAATGGACTTATAAGTACCCAAATAAGTGGGTTTTACAGCTTGTAGAGTAAAAACAATAATTCATTAAGAAAAACAGTGCCCTGCAGAATTGTTCAATAAATGTTAGCTGTAACTTCTTTTGTTATTTCTATGATAATAATAGCAAGCTAATACATTTGAATGTGGAATGACGTATCAATAAGTCTGTATCTATCTGTATTGTGTTCTTCCCTTTTTTGTCTGTACAGCATTTCCATATTTCATCCCCACATCTATTTGTCCCAACTTTGTGTATATAAAAGTTTCAAAACACTTTTCTGAGTCAGTCCTTCGGTACCTGCCCTTGACCTTGTGATTCGCCCACCAGAGCCCTGCGGTCCGACTCTGGGTCTCTGCCCAGGAGCCGTGAGCAGCGTTGGGAGAGCAGAGTTGGAAAGGGGGGTTTCCCCACCCACCCCGTGTCATTTGCTCACATTAAGTTGTTGCATAAACTTCAGTGACTGTGGAGGAAGGAAGGAACCTCCAGAGGAGGAAGGGAGCGGCTGTTCTGGTGGCCAACCCCACGGGGTGGGAGGGGGTTCCTGGAGCCCCTGTTCTGATTTGTTGTCCCCCCTCTATCTTGTTAAATACCCTTAATTTTGTTGCTAAAACTTTGTGAGACTCCAAGTCCCACTAACATTACAAGTTGGAAACCACCCAGTGGAGACTTTGCACGTGGATTTTGCTGCCGTGGCCCACGCACCGCTGCCTGAATCCAGAGCTTAACAGAAGTCCTGGGAAGCATCTGTGCTTCAAGTGCAGGTGTTTGAACTTGACTTTCGCTTTCTTCTGACTACACATACGGGAGGCATCCACTCTACCAAGAGAGCTTAGGTCCTGTGCTCCCCAGACCCTTGTGTTACATGGTTGTTGTTTTGTCATTTATGAGGTTTAAACCGTGGCCACTGGCCCTGTCAAAGTTTTCCCTTCGTTGCCCCCTTCATTGCAGACACTCATGCACTATTATTTAATTAGTCGTTTTATTACCACAGGCCACGTGCTGCCAGATGCTAATTAAATATCACTTGCTTGATTTGTAATTGCTCTAAGTTCCAGCTGGGGCCAAACAATCAATATCATATCATCATTTTAAAAAGATCCTCTGTCTGCGATCAGCCACCAGTCCTGGCCCCTGAAACTCTGCGCCAGCTTCGGTCATTTCAAGAAATGTAAGCTGACTGGATTTGAAGCGGAAAATGCGATGTGTCTCAGAGAAATCTGGATGAACAGGCTCCCCTATTTGGCAGAGTTGAGAAAAAAATGAAATACATAACCCAGATATCTGAGGTGCACAGAATAGGGGGTGAAGCCTGTTGGTGAAAAGAGCCAATATAAAGAACATAGCTACATATAAATTTGGTCAAAGTTGCAATTTCGACAAAAGTCGAGAAAGTATTTCAGTCCCGATTTTGTAACCTCTCTGTACTAACTCTCATGCTAAAGGAACAAAAATTGAGTTTCAGATATTTTACCTAAAGATGCTTAAGTACTGTTTTATCTGCTTTCAAAACAGAATGTTACATTCCATTCTATTTAAACAGCTTTTATGAAGCCTTCTCTATTTAGAAAAATTAATAGAGATAAACCAGTATTTCTGGGTGAGGAATTTGGGAAGGGTCCAAGCAGGATTTTCACATTTTAAGTGTTGCTAATTCTTGATTATGGAAGAGATGAGTAATATTGGACTAACTTATTTCACAAACGCAAAACATGATAAAATCTGAGTTGTCACAAGATCAAACTTAGCAGCTCAAAGGGCACGCTGCAGCGAAAGGAAAAGTGTTTTTGTCCATGAGGAGTTAGGACACTTCCGACAAGACCACGCTCCTAAGCTGCAGCTGGAGGTTACTGGCGACAGGCACGTAGTTCAGAATGCAGATTCTGGAAGCTCATTGTTTATGTGTCGGTTGTGCCGCCGCCATGGGCTGCATGTCTGTGCCGCTCCAGAATCTGTGTGTTGAGACCCAGACCCCAGTGTCACGGCGTTGGAAGGCGGGGCTTCTGCGAGGTGAATAGTTCCTGAGGATGGGGTCTTCTGAATCGGATTAGCGTCCCCCAAGAGAGACCCAGAGAGGCCTCTGCCCTTTCTGCCGAGTCAGGACAGCCAGAAGATAACTGTCTGAACAGGAACTGGGCTCACCAGACACTGTCTCTGCCAGCACTTTGACCCTGGACTTCCCAGCCTCCGAAACTGAGAAATCGGTGTTGTTCAAGCCACACAGTTTATGGTCTCTTTTTGTGGCCACCAGAGCAGGCTAGGAGAGCCAGTGAGTGGCTGGGCACCGGAGCAGCTGTTACGGTGCTGTGCCTCAGTTTCCTCATGCATGAAATGAAGGTGGGGTAACCAATCTCTCTTCATTTTCCTCGAGGACTTGACCTAGACATCGAGCCCACAGAGCCGAGGCTGGAACGGACTAAGGAGCAAACCTTACGATTAGCAAATGGGAGAGGAACTTGGGTTTTGCTGTGTGGATGCCACGAGCTGGGCTGCAGGCTGGGGAAGCAGGCAGTCCAAACAAAGGGTCACCTCTGCTTTGCTGGGGTGAAGGGCAGAAAGTCAGGAATAAATGAGCCGGGGATGCAGGAGGAGGAGGACCAGCGCCGGAACCCGCAGTCTGCGCTCTGGGAAGCAGTGGTGGACTCACGCCTGGGAATTGCAGGGTTAGTGGTGACCGTCATAAGGCTTTTCACTTCACTTTAAAGATGGATCGTGATCACAAAATGCATGTTTTCCAGTCACAGACTTTAGGCAACAATATAAGGAGATTCTTATGTGTACGCACGAAGGCGTCTGAAACCGAGATGTCCAGCAAATCAAAGGCAAAGTCACAGGTGGAAGTAAGGCACAGACGTCTCATGAACAGTAGCATCACTAGCTGAGAAAGCAGTCATTTAACTTGCTGACCATACCAAACACAAAGCTGCCCAGTATAAAAACGTATCTCCCAACTGCTGCCACGTGTAGAATCCTACATTTAAGGGCAGCGTCCTGTCACGAGATGAGGAAGACCGGGCGTTTAGCAAACCCTGCATTCACAGGCAAGAAGGTGATATGAGTTATTTGGGACAAACACAGAAAAATATTGGAAAACCGTATGATTTTTAACAACAGATCCTCTAAGACTCCCTGGTTAAACCTAAGAGACTGTTTATTTCTTGAATGTCATTTAAGATTAACGATGGAATATTTCTCCGTATCCTGAAGGAGGACTGGGCGCACATTAACCACAGTCGATAGGAGCATCAAATATTTATTAGGTCTATTGGATGTCCCATTACTTGGCAGCCTTCCGGCGTTGTTCTGATGGGAAGAAGGATGCTATAGGGTTTCCAGGCGGTCTTCATTTGCACATTTAAGTGTAGAAACGCAAAGGCCAGGTTGCATACAAAGACACCGGTTTTACTTATATATTTACCTAATGCTTCTTAAAGTGGAACTTGCAACCATACACTTATTTCCGGGTTTGTGGGCCCACATTTGACTGTAACACCAGCTCCTGGAACTCAAGGGCCCGCTGAGCCCTGAACGCCACTCCCCTGGGGGAGCTGAGCGGTGGAGGCCTGCAGGGTGAGTGTCACGGGACTGCGTCGGGGACGCGGCACGTCCCGTTGCAAGGCTCTGTGCAGCATACCCGCTGGCCAGGCACAAGTAGTTGGCTGGGTGCCCCTGAAACATAGCGGGAGTGGGGAGGGGACCCTGCAAAGCCCAGACAACTGAACTGGTGCAGGAGGGAATTCGATTCATATCACTAAACTTGTATTGGATATCCCGAACTGTCAAACAACTTTATCAAACCCTTTTACAAAATGCTGCTCACAGCTGCTCTGGCCCTCCATTTAAATATTTGGATTTTTCACACATGTTGACTAGATCTACGATCAGATACTTGTCATAATGACTTAGATGACAAGCTGTTGATTAACACACGTCTTCTCTCCTCCACTGGAGTTTAAAAACATGTGCCAGCGAGGTCATCCTGTCCCAGGTTCTTCCACATTCCCCTTTGTCTTGTGCAGTGGCACGTAGAAAGTAGATACGAAAAGAACACTGACTCCCAGGATTTAGTGGGCAGAGTAATAAATTCCTAAGTCTCGCATGTAAGTGTGAAACGGGAGATGGACGGCCGGGAGAGCTGCCTAGAGACCTCGCCGCACTCGGAAAGGGGCGTGGGGCAGCCCTGTTGGAGAGAAGCATATTACTGGGCTTTTCAAAGGGACCAAGGTGAGGCCTGCACACAGCTGCTGTGTCCCTGAGTGACGTGGCTAATTTGGCTGAGAAAGCGCGACGGGCTTGAACTGAGCGGTGAGGGCGCTCTCTCCCGGGGACGCGGTAATGAGGACAGCCCACCCTCGGGGCCCAGCCGGAGCTGCTTTGAGGGCCATCTCCACAGACAGCAGACAGGCGCGGGGAGATGGCTGTCAGCCCACGGGGTCTGGTTATCGATGTGGGATTAGGCTGTGATTCCAGAACAGTCATCTGCTTCCTGACATTAAACTCTCTCGTGAAAGCCGCGCCGTTCTGTAACTTCTCACAAGGCCATAATTATGGCCAAGAAAACATTAGAATGATGCACAAAATGTGTTTAGAATGACCACAATCTGTCCTTACACTGAAACATTTTCATTATTTTTGCAGAATGTTAAATCATCCAGAAATGTATTTGTCAGGATTTCTCATAATATCTTTTTTTTTAATTCTTACAAGGAGAAGCAGAAGAGAAAAAGAAGAAAAGCCATTTCAGTGACGCGTCTAGGGCATCATGATTCGGTGTCCCCCGGAGTGTGGGGTTGGAGCCAGGAATACATGTGCGTCTTGAACATAGAGCGCACCCACAATTTAAAGTCTCAATCTGTAAAATACTTTCCTCTGTTCCCCCTAATTTAAAGTAGTAACTTTAATACAGCTAGTCTTCTATTTATCCCAAATGAAAAACATTCCTGAAACAAAACAGATCCAGTCACTCCCATTCTCCTCTGGGCAGCCTGTCCTTGAAGTCCTTTACGGCAGTAGAGGCCGTCCCTCCGACCGGTCAGCAGTGTCCTCTGTGGTGGCAGAGGACCCGTCTCCTGGGGAAAAGGCAGCGACCCCAGTGCGCAATGTAATACGTTTGCTTGAAATACCAATGTACTCAGTACAGCTCCCTAAAATATATATGCGAAGTAGGAATAGTGTTTATAGAAGATATGCCAAGCTAAGTATTGGTTTGGCCAAAAAGTTCGTTCTGTTTTTCCATACAGTTGCGCTAATAGTGCTTAGTTGTCTTAACTCCATTCAAAACAGTTCTGTTAGATTGTTGTGACAGCTGTCATATCAGTGTGCATTTAAAAAAACTGACCAAATTGGTGAATTGTTGTGTAGCCATTTTAATATTGAAGATGGGTGAAGATAAGCAACATTTTTATCGTATCGTGCTTGATTATTTCAAGATAGGTAAAAATGCAATTGAAATGCAAAAAAAAAAAAGATTTGTGCAGCGTGTGGAGAAGGTGCTGTGATTGAGCGAACGTGTCTAAAGTGGTTTGTGAACTTTCGTGCTGGGGATTTCTCGCTGGATGGTGCTTCACGGTCGGGTGGACCAGCTGAAGTTGGGAGCACTCAAATCAAGACACTGAGAACAAGCATCAATGTCTTCTATCATGCAGGAGCTGGCTGACATCCTCAAACTACCCAAATCAATAAAATGATTGGTGAAAATGAAAAATGAAGGGGGCAAAGGGGGAAAAAGTCAGGACAACTGTATTAGCATAATCTATAAAATATAACTGAAAAAAGAGAAAAACCTGTGTTTTACTTTAAGGAAAGAAACTACGTGAGCTTTTTGGCCAACCCACTGTAATGAGAAAGGTCCGGCGATGAGTCAGGGACAGTGTCCATCGGCCTTAGCAAGCCCATCGGTGACCCTTCTCAGGCCTCAGGCAGGTCTGTGGATGATTCTGCCGAGGTCCTCCCCCCTGAGAGAGACGGCGCACCTTTACCTCGGGAAGACACAGGTTTTTAAAAAGGACTGAGAGAAACAGATCAAGACTGGATAACAGTGTTATACTCACATTCTTTAAGTAGGAAAAGGGGTTTTAAAAATCAGGAAGGAACCTCAAACATTGTCTGGCCTCTTCTTCTGCCAGCAACCCCAGGATTGTCACAGACAAGTCGTTTTTTAAAAAATCATAGTGGCCCAATTTCTCACCTAAAAAACGAAAGTAAGAAAATGCAGAGAAATCTCACATGTTCATTCGACCTTCTCATGCTGTCAGGTTTTGCTCCCTTGTATATCATGAAAATATGTTTATGATTTTATTTAAAATACAGTTGAAGAAATGTGCATCCCTTTCTTGTTTTTTCTGCGTAGAGGTCAATGATTTATTATTTGTATCAACTGCATTGAGTGTAATTCCTTCACAGATGTGTGTGTGTGTGTGTGTGTGTGTGTGTGTGTGTGTGGTTAGCAACCCCTTGAATTTTCTACGCCCTGGCTGGGCATAAAAAGAATTTTCTAGCGTAATGATCTCCTAACTTTATAACTTTATTGGCTGGAAATTAACTTTCACTCAAACACACATATTTATTTATAAATTATATACTAATCTTATATTAATATATGATATGCACATCACATGAAGGTAATAATGGAAAGAATAATAGAGTGAGACAAAATAAATGTGGTAAATTTCTAATTTCTTTGTCTTACCAAGATTTAAACCAAGGGTGGGTGCGCGTGTCTGAGGGCAAATGGGCGGCGGATGTCTGTGGACAAGTGGATGCCTGCAACTCCTCTTCCCTGTCTCCTGCGGTTCTTTTTCTGTCCCTGACGATGCTGCCCTTTTGGAAATTAAGTTTCAGAATTGAGGCAACATGTTAGTCTCCTTTGAACGTGGTCAGGTCTCTATGTGTCTGACGCTGTCCAGTCGCAGGCCTGGTTGTAACATTTTAAACAGTGCTCTGTCAGCAGTCAGAGGACCCTAACAAAAAATTAAAACAGATCTTAATTTTATTTTGGGAATCAAGTTCCTTAATTTTTAACACATATACATAAATTACAGGTAACACAAAATCTTTCAATAGCTAACTTCTTTTTTTCCTTTAATTCTCACATCTCATCCATTAACAATCACAGTTATGATGGAAATGATTTTATGGTTCTCTTTATATTCACAGTGAACTCCTACTTTTTGAAACTTGGGATAAATATATATTTTAGTGGTTAAATAATGAATAAAATACTGGCTGGTGTATCTCTCCACACCGGGCCCCTCTCCTTTCTTGGAGAGTGAATAAAAACTTTATTCTTTACAAAGAATGAATAAGCTAAAAGCACACATTTAGCGTTTGCCCGCATGTCAGTCTGAGGGGCGCAGTTACTGACTGCCAGTATCCGGGGCTCCTCAGGATAAGTGTGCAAACAAGTGTGCCCGAAGCAGAAAACTGAGGCGGCAGCAACGTTCCTCCTCACTGCAAACCTGAGTTTATCCAGAAAAGGCCCCTTGAAACGTGCGTGCACATGTGTTCACACACACATGTGTGCGCGTGTGTGAAGTGTGGGGCTGCGGGACGGTGAATGACTGTAGGTGAGGAAGAGGAGGGAAGACGTAGTCAGGTCTTTATTCATTTCAATGTAATGAAATGCAAATTGGGGAACTTAATCATAAGCTGGAGTTTTGCCTCCTCGGACGCACTTCCACGTGCGTTGCTGCTGCAGGCTCCTCCCCACCCTGCACTCGGCGGGCGGTGGAGGGAGGACAGTGGTGGTCACACCAACATGCTGCAGCCACGGCCTCCCCCGCGTCCCGGTGCTTTCTCGGCTCACCGGGTCCTTCCTCAGCCCGTGTTGCCAGGAGAACACGAGTGTGCTTTTGAACCCAAGTCCCCGTCTCCCCTGACCTGTCAGCCACGGCCGTCTCACGTTCCTTGGTTCCAGGAAAAATGCACCAGAAGCTTCAGATCCTCGTTTTAATTTTTGTATTAGTTTTTCTCTATTTTCTTCTTCTAAGTAAAATTAAAGCCCTTTTCGTGTAAAAACATGGTGTTGTATTTGTGTGTGCATATACACGCATATGTACATATACATGTATACACACATATACATATTCATATACATATAAGTACACACACACAAGGTCTGTCCAGAAAAAGTCCAGCCACTGTTAATGTTATGAGAATGGTTTGTGTGACATCGATGTGACCTGGCAGCCAAAAAGAGTGGACTGGAATGCATATGTGTGAACAATGACGACTTCACTGTACTGGTCAGTGGGGGCCGTCAACACCTTTGGGGACCATGTAGACTGTGTGGCTCTTGCATTCAACATGTCTGAGCAAGTAAAGCAACAAATTTGCATCCAACTTTGCATGAAGCTTGAACATTCCTCCACAGAAACTATTTGGATGATTTAAGGCTACAGCTGTGGGCAAGTGGTGATTGGCAGCTTCATCATGACAACTTGCCTGGTCATGTAATACATTTCCTGCAGTTTTTTGGCAAAGCATCAAATCACCCAGGTGACTCAGCCCCTCTGCAGCCCAGATTTGGTGACTTGCAACTTCTGGCTTTTCCCGAAACTAAAATAACCTTTGAAAGGAAAGAGATTCAAGAAAATATGATGGGGTAGCTGACGGCAATTGGGAAAACTGTGTGAGGTCCCAAGGTGCCTACTTTGAAGGGAGCTGAGGCATCGTCGTCCTGTGTACAGTGTTTCTTGTATCTCCTTCCATCTTCTTCAATAAATGACTATTTTTCACAGTGTGTGGCTGGATACGTTCGGGGCAGACCACTCTTTCTACCTACCTACCCACCCCCGAGAACACCGGATCCTTAACTTTCTAAACGAAGTTTCAATTTATTTGTATTGGTTTTAGCTTTTGACAGATTCGCATCATCTGTGATTAGAAGATGCGTGATCCCTGCTTGTTCCAAGGGTTAAGTCACAGGGTTGTGTGTTGGGACATCACCTTGGTACTTAGTGGCTCTTCAATAATCTCCACTTGAAATTCACATTCTAAAGTGCACCTACAACCTGGCAGACGGTCTAAACATCTGTGGAAACATGTACATAACAGGCCTTTTTATTTAATATACATCATAAGTAGCTAGTTTACGCACATCTCTTAATGATGTTCCAACTTTGTAGGAGATGTGAAGCTATTCTCTCTCAATTCTGTGTGGTGAAGTAATTCCTCACACATTTTTGTAGAAAATGAACTTGATTGTAGATATTCTCATTATTTACTCAATTTTTTTCACCTAGCTGTTAAGAGTAAAGGAGTTTTACTGAACTGTGTGAAATTTCCCGTTGCTTCACCAGATGCTGAAGCCCCGTGGGGCAGAGCTGTCGGCCCTGCGCCGTGAGGGGACGGCTGCCTGCTGGTGGTCCGTCTGCGGCCCCGCCCTGTCGGGCTCTGTCCCTGCAAGCAAGGACTGTCAGGCTGTTAGTGGTTTTAAAAGGTGAAGAAACTCAGAGTTTCCTGTTTTCCTACTTAGTTATACTATGGAGTGACCACAAAGTCCATTTGCTTTTCCCGTTCGATGGCTATAGTAGCACTTAGTTGTCCAACTTCACTCAAAACAATGTTGATAGATTGTTTTGTGACAGCTGTCATATCAGCGTGCATTAGGAAAAACTTCATCGAAATTGGTGAATTTTGGTGTGGCCATTTAATGTTGGAGATGGAAGAAGATACGTGACATTTTCGGCACATTTGGCTTTATTATTTCAGGAAAGGTAAAAGTGCGACTGAAACACATACAAAAAACTGTGCAGTATGTGGAGAAGGTGCTGTGACTAATCAAAAGTGTTAAAAGTGGTTTGCAAATTGTCACGCTGGAGATTTCACACTGAACGAAGCCCCACGGTCAGGTAGACCAGGTGATGTTGATAGTGATGCATCGAGACATTAATTGGGAGCAACCAACGTGCTACCACACTGGAGACAGCCGGCGTGCTCAGAATATCCCAATCAATAATGTTATTGGTGAAAGTGAAAAATGTGGTTGTTATTTTACAGAAAACATACCATACGGACTTTTTGGCCAGCGCAATGACAGAAAAATAAAAAAAAATGCTAGCAAAGGAAAACATCACTGACACGCCAAGCCCTCCGCTTCCGAAGGCTGCCGGGCTGCCCCGCCCCAGCCCCGTAAACCCAGCCTTCCTCTGAGGCGTCGTTGGGTCCTTGGAAGTGCACTGCGGCCTAGTCCAGACCTGAACAGTGTGTGTGGCACAGCGGGGTCACCAAGAGAAGGCAGGACGTGACTCTAAGAAGCACAGCCATGGGTGTACGAGGTGTTCTTCTCCTGGACTCACGGACCCCAAAGCGGCCCGGCCGCCCCTCCACAAAGGGGCGGAGCCGGAGCATCGCTCTGGTGCCATTCGAGGCAGAGATGGTGCCAACCGCGGGTGGCTCCTGCGGTGACCGTGAGCCCGAGCGTTTTGTCGTTGTGCCTGTGCAGACAGGACACCCTTTGGGAACGCACCCGCTTCTCAGGGCCACGGTCCTCGGCATCACTGTCCCAAAGGCTGAGTCACAGCTGCCAGGAGCTCAGCAGGGAAGGCACGGGCCCTGCCGCGGATTCGTAACAGGGGAAAGATGGTTTTCTCCTGCGTGGAATTCTAAACGCAAACAATTGCAGGAGCTGATGAGAACAGGATTATAAAGGAGGCGTATGAAGCAAAATGCCTTATTTATTTAAAAATTTTTAAACGCGGTGTTATATTTCCCAAAGTGGAGTGAGACACGGAGGTTATTAAATTACACGTGCCTGCCCCTCAGACCTGTGCCTGCTGTCCCGTGGAGGTGATCTTTCTAAGTTAGCAACACACCTGGAATATTGGAGATTCTTCCATCACTGGTAATCTGATGTTTAAAACATCTGTGTGTAAAACATTCCGTGACTTTAAATACCTTCTTTTTCTTGTCCATAATCCTCTGTTTTTATTTCTATTTTTGTAAAAGAAATAAACTGTGCATATTTGTCTTCTGTTTGCTAGTGGGTTTGTGGGGGTGGCCCCTGTCCTGTGGAAGCACACTTTCATTGTTGAAATGGTTTAAACCCTCCATAATATACAGCCAGTATTTTTTGCTCAGTCATCTTTTTAAAAAGCCGCGATCATTAAATGCTACAATTTTTTGTTAGGTTTCTAGCTTTTGTGACACTCTTTCTAACATAAAAGTCTTCCACACTAAAATGATATATATACTCACACATAGTTCCATAGTAATTGTGCCAACGTTTATACTTCCAGGGTTGGAGTATTTATGAAAAAACAGACATGCCCTCCCCCCACCCCCCACCCATCACTTGTCCCCGGGCAGGACAGGCTGAGAGACCAGCAAGGACAGCTTGGGGGTGCGGGGGCGGGGACCGGCACATCTCCTGAGTTCGTACTGGCTTCTCTCATCCTGAGTTGTCCCTTGCATCTCACGGGGACCTTACACGGGGCATGTCACACTGGCCGTGACCAAGTCCCTTCTCACCGTGTCTTCATTCCATTTGGAATGGCCCCGGGGAGGTGGGAAGCGGGGACATAAACTTGCCCTTTCTCTTGTTCTGCGTGGGCGTCAGATGGACGGTCCTGGTAGTGACGGTTTTCCCCTGGGAAGGCGAGCTCAGAAACAGCTCTTTTTCTGTCTATTTGAAGGCGTCGCCTACGCTGCTCCCACTGCTCAGTCAGCAGGCGCCGCGTAGCCCCGTGCTTGGGAGGGAGCCTAAAACCCACTCTGCTAACCTCAGGCGGGCCATGCCTTTCCTCCCGATAAACCACAAGTCTGCCGGGCACGACCGCCAGGCCGCCCGGGGGGGGGCCACTCCCCACTGCAAAATAGCATCTCCACCGCCGGCCCCCCGAACTGCTCCGGAAAGTGCTGCTTGGGCACCGTGCCCCTTGATCAAAGCGCATCTTCCCTCCCCAAATTCCTGCCTGGGCTCCTTACAGGCTCGTTCACCTCAACAGGAGAGAGAGAGCAAAGGGGGCTTCTGGGACTGCCTGGAGTCTTCTGCTCCCACTTTTGGGCGTGAGAGTGTCCCGGGTGCCGAGTCACTGGGAGATATAGTTATGTGCACACTCTGTCCCCTTTAATGTCCTGCCAGCCTCCTGTGGGCCGGAGCCCCACCTGGCACAGAACAGGTGCAGGTGGTTGCTGAAACGATTATGGCGGGATGCTGGCCACACGAATCCGTGTGAGTGGGCCCTTCGGTGGTAAAACCGGGGTCCTCCCTCAGTGGCGAGGGTGGCAGCTCTCCAGTCGGCCACCATCTGCGCTTACATTGTCCCTGAACTCTGGGTGAAGTGTCTTTCTGCCCATCATGCAAGGGCTTCTGCCTTCCTTTTGGAGAAAATCTCCGACAGGCCTTTCTTGGCGGCCCAGGGGAAGGGGCCTTTCTTCTTCCTCTGAGTCCTGATGGTCATGACCAGGGCCCCTGGGTCAGCCAACAGGACAGGAGACAGAGCACCCGACCTCCTCAGACACACGCCTGGCACTGCGTCCCAGCGCAGAGGGACCAGGCCCGGGGCACTCACACTCCTGGTGCCGCGTGCCTTTCTTTTTCGCTTGTTCAACCATGAAGTTTAACTGCTCTCTGTGCGAATGTCCGTCTTCGCTGGAGAGACCCAAGGACTCTCCGCTCGTCTTGCCCTGGATGTTCAGGAAAGTGATCAGTAGCCCCCCGGGTGACCGCAGTGCCCCCAGCAGAGAGAGTATCTGTTCTTCTTCATTCCCCAATGCTGAGCACGGGGCTTAGTGTATAGAGAAGCTTTCAATACGTGTTCGTAAAGTGAATTAACATAGATCTGCTCGCAGGCTGTAAATGCTCCCCACCTGGACCACAAGAGAGAACCAGTGTGTGCGGGTCTGCGTCCCCATGTCCTGGGGGGGCTTCCAACTGAAGCTGCAGCGGGGGAACAGGGTGAGTTCGGTGAGCGGGGGGCTGCAAAGAAAAAGAACAAAAGCGAGGGAAGCTAATAGTCAACAAGGTCGAACCGGAGACCCGGTCCACAGGCACACCAGGGCGGAACCTGCCGGGACTGCAGACCTACAGCTGTGACTCGGCAGTGACTCAGGGGCAGGCCCCAACGGACCCAAGTCCCCGGGAAGGATGAGTATCGGCCAGGACTCAGTTCACTCAGTGAGTTAATCCCGACACTGCTACCTCTCCTACTTCCTTCAGGTTCAAAGGAAGGAAGCAGAGGAACCACATGGAACAGAGAAAACAAATTTGAAGAGACCTAATTAAACTGTGGTATTTACATTATGATTTCTTCCAGCGTTCAAGGAACTTTCCATGGGAAGTTAGACTCTGTTTGGCCTGCTCCCTGTTCTGTCTTACCACTCAGAGGCCCCCGGCTACGCACTCGCGATGACGTGTTCTGGCCGTGAGAACTGACTAAGGAAAGCTGAAGGGGACGGGGACCAAGGGACAGACTGGCTGTCCCAGCACCGCCAGCCAAGAGGAGCCGGGCCGTCCTTCCAGCCCCCCTCCTTCGATGTTCACCTGCCCCATCAGGGAGCTGGAGCCTCAGCTCGCTTCCCACGGCACCACTCCCGTCCTGGGAGAACGGAGGTCCGTCACCAAGATTTACAGCGACGGTTCAAAACGAGGGCCTTGCTGAAACGTTCCCTCTGCCTCCAGCCCTGAAAAGCAATTAGTGTTCTTAAAGCCTCCAGTAGCCTGGGCTGGCAGCCACGCTATCGATTCAAAAGAAAGGAGAAAAATGAACCTGCCAGTGTGCAAGTAGGGTTATCTATGGCAATCTCTGTATTAATATTTTCCAGCCTACTGCCAGAGGAAGTAGATGGAGCAAGCCCGCTGCCCAGCGCAGGCACGGGCACAGTCGGTGAGGGACGGCAACCAGGGTTCCCTGCCTTTCCCTCTTTTCAATAACGCTAACGATCATCTGAGTTATTGGGGAGCTTTTTTTAATGCCTTTCCCATAAGGAGTCACTCAGAAAGACATCTGAGCATATATTGAAGGCATATTAATTTCTTAACATAAAAGTATGTAAAGCCTAAAAAGAATGAAACGGGAGCTTGTCATGCTAAACAAGTAGTTTACATATGCCCAGGTTCTTCAACTCCGTTACATCAAAAATATGCCCTACACGTACACGCAGTAGCCCACTGAGGTTCTTCAAGTTCAAATCCTCACCCGGGTGGCGCACTAGGCCAGGCACCCAGTCCCTCAGGCCTCACCTCAGGCCACGCACGGAAAAGGGGAGCACTCGAGGCAGGTTTTCTCAAAGACCCCCCAGCCCCACAGTCCTGAGTCCGGCTGTCCTCCCTCTCTCGTCCCCCGTGTGTGGGGCCGTGTTCCGGGGAGGTGGCCCTGCTCAGTGGTGGGGGGCAAGCTGACTCAGCCCTGCCATCTGAGACTGCGGAGGTGGGTCCCCCCGAAACTTCACAGGCCTCCTTGAAAACGTGAAAGTAACAGGACACCAGTTCCGTATGGAAACAACTTGCAGAGCACACACAAATCACTTCACGGAATGGCCATCACTCGGCGTGTCCGTGGCGTGTGTGGACTCTAAAGGTACCGTGAACGCTGGGGGCCTCCCGTGGAGCCGCAGTCCGAAGCATGTCGGGAGGTACCCAGGTGCATCACGCTCACTTTAATTTAATGCTCTGTGCAGGGAAAAGTAAAGTTTTACTGAACTTACAGACTGATAGACTCAACTGCACACACACATGCACACAAACGCACACACAAATACCCACCACACACGGCTCCTATTAATAAGAGAGAAAGAGGAGAAGTCAAGAGAAGTAAAATAACAAGCTGTAAAAAACAGGTACAAAACATACGGCAGAGAGAGGTTTAACATACCAGTAACCAATGCAAGCTCACAAGGAGTAGAAAATCCCGAGAGACAAGCAGTCGGACGGGACTGTGTTTACCCCCAAACTTTAAATATTAAAGTGAAGCCAGAATCGATACGCCACGTGCACACATCACACTGAGATGGACCATAAAGCACCCTGTGCTCCTCAGCACGGATGCAGAGGAGAAGACAAAGGCTCTCCGAAGAGGACAGTCCTGGGTCTCGCCTGTCATAACAGCAAGAAAACGGGTTAAAAGTAACACCTAATGAGCTAAGAAACTGAGCTGGATTTTGGGAGACGAACATCACTTTTGTAGCTTCTGAAATAAATGTTGGTAATGATTATTTACCAACGTTTATTTGGTATTACTAATGTTATTAATAATTATGAGTATTAATATTATTGATATTATTAATATTATCAGTGCTTATTTATCTGCATGTCCCATTCTATCTCAACTTTGGGCTGGCAATGGAACTAACGTCATTGGTGAACTGGAAGGATCCGTAGGTGCGTGGGTGGGTCAGCAGGTGGATAACTTCTGTGTATTGATTGCACTGCACAGACCCGGGCAATTTCTTGAGAGCCAGTAAAAGTTCTAAGAACGATGCGTGATCTTTGACTCACATAGTCTACTTTCAGGAAAGAACCCCTCACCATTATTGCCTTCGGAACACAACTCGTATTGAGCAGCTGTGGGTCGCACCACTGAGCTTCGGAAGGATCGACTCCCCCAGTCCTCACACGTCCGTGAGAACCCAAGAGCTTTTCCCCACTTGTTCAGTTAAGGACACCAGGGCACAGGGGCACTCACAGCCCCGCCGCTCGGGGCTGCCGCCCCGCCGACGCGCAGCTGGCACCGGCGCCCTGTGCTGTGCCCGTCACGTCCCACCACGGCGAGTTGGGTATCGTCCCTTTTTAAATCTCGCTGGGGAGCAGAATAGTGCCGTTCAGAGTGGAGTGACTCCAGGCCGTGTCGAGACGTGGCCAGAAACGGGGCAGAGTGTGAAGGGAAGGGACGACTTGATCAGCGCTCAGCCGCTCCGACGGGGTGGAAGGACGCCCCGCCGGGGTGATGGCTCGTCTGCTCGCCAGGCTGCAGGTGACATTTAAGTTCGTTCTCTGTGTTTACACGTGCGCTTTCACGTGTTCCACAACGAACCTGTCCACTCTCGTGATGTAAAATCGTGTTTGTCTGGAGGTGGGGTGGTGCCTGCTGAAGGCCTCGGGAGTGACCCGACGCGCCTCCTCCGCGGAGTGCGTGCGCTGCGGCCGGGCTTTGGGACCCTGCTCCCCGGCGCTGCCGCAGGCGGGTAGGGAAGGGGTAGCGCTCCATCCCCGCTACCGTTCACGTGGCCAAGTTAATGTTCGCATGTTCACCTGATTCTTCGGTGTTGTGTCTGTTTCGTTTTCATGGTGACATTGTCACTCTTAGAAAACTCACTCATATTGAAGCTACCACACATCACCCAACAGTGAATATTTTCTCTGGATTCCAGTCAGCCAAAATTCAACACTTTGGCTGAAGCTCTTTAAAAACCTTAAACACGTTGAATATTTCTTTCATCCATATTTCAAACACTCAACTTTTTAAAAATTCCTGCCTTGATAGTCTCAGATTCTAATTTCTGTTAATATTAAACCCCAGCAAATTCCTTTCCTGGCTTTGTTTTTAATACCAAATGGTGAACAAATTTTTTTCACTTAAATATCAAAGACCTTGAATGCACACATTTGTTTCACCGTCGCGCTGTGCAAGCCCCAGGAAAGGAGTGCGACAGGGGGGAAATTCTGAGTCTGACCGCGGACTCCGTGCTGTGTGCGTGGAAAAGCCAGGGGGCGCCGGCGGGCCCCTCAGTGCAAACTCAGGACTCGCCCACGGGGCCTGGGGACCGAGTGGGCTTCACGGCCCACGCCGCGGGTCTCGCTGACAGTGCCTCCAAACCAGAGGGAGGGTGGAGGGACGAGAGAGACACAGGCTGTCACACACAGGTCGGGTTGCAGAGAACCACTCTGCCCCGGAACAGGCCGGCCCAGCAGAAGTGCCATCGAAGGCCTCCCCGTCGCCATCCTTGACAACGGGCGGTTTTCCATGGAAACAGGCTGCAGGTCTTCGCTCTCCGGCTGTCTGCGGCCCTGGTCCTTAGCGCCCCGACTGACTCAGAATTAATTACGCGGCGGCGTTTCCTGCCTTCTGCAGGCTGCGCTCCAAGAGGAATGGGGCTTTCAGAGCAGACGCTGGGAGGCAGGCCGCCACGGCCACAGCAGAGGTTCAGGTTCAGGGGCCAGTGACAGATGGTCCCAGAAAGCACTTCAGCGAAGCCGTTCTGAGAGCATGGGGTTTGAAGCCACGAAGAGCTCACTTGACTGCCTGGCACACGTGGCTCTGACCTAGTTCCTTCCTCGTTTTAAGTCCCAGATTTCTCACTTTTCAGTGGGTATAACAACAGCACCTACGGCCCCTGGAAATTATGAAGTTAAATGAAGGACCTAAAAAGCGAGTACTACCACAGACTGGCGTGATTGTTCGAAAGTGTGTCACCCTGACCTCTGTCACCTTTACTGTTATTCATGAGTAAAGCACTCAGCACGATCTTCTCTGTTCACTTTGTAAAGTTTTGACTATATTTCGATTTACTTTACTCTAAGTCCAAGGTTAAATGCTGATGCAGGTAATGATGAGTAAAGATCATATTTTATGTCTAACCCTGTAATAATTGCTACTTTTGTCTTGATGAGCAGTAAAAAGTCGTAGGCCAGAAAGCCACACCCTACATCCTCTTCCTTCTAGGAAATAAGTGTTTTAATTTGGTCAAACAAATAAATAAACACAACCAGGGAAATCTGATTGCCCTAAAGACAATCCAGAGTTGCCTTGCGAGTTACAGATAATAAAACACACATTTAAAAGTAGCGAGCGCACAGAACCGGCACTGCACTGAGTACAGCAGGTGTGGGTGGCGGTGCTCTCAGTCACGGACTGACTCCGGGACGCCCCATGAAAAGCTGTCTGACGTGCGAGAGGTGTGAGGTCCACAAAGCGGGGGCAGGACCTCGCAGATCAGAACAGCAGGGAGAAAAATCCTCATCCCAACCCATAACTAGTCGTGGTTTCTCATCACACAAACGAGCTGGAGTTCCCCCCGTTACTGGGGGGCGATTACACCCAATGACCCCCGACCGAAGGTCACAGGTTGCAGCCAGTGTCCCCAGCCGCTGACATTGGAATGCTCCTCTGAGTTCCCCGCTGAGCTCATCGTGAGGACGCTAATGACAGACCGGCCACCGCGCACACTACAAGTTCTTAGATTGATTTCAAATTTAAAAAAATAGCTTCTGCTATATTCCATCAACATAATAGAAGATAGTTTATAATACATTTAAAAAATTATGTTTGAGCATTTACTTACCTAGTCCTAAGAGACTATAAGGTACATATTTAAATTAATAACATGGATGTCTTTTCAGTTGAAAACTCATAAAAAACAAGTATTGTGATGAATACAATTTATCTTTACTATCTTTCCGTAGGCTTTTAACTAAAATATAGTAATAATAATAGTTCTACTTTCTATATAATCTGTCTTTGGCCAAAGGGAAATAAATAGGCCAAGACAAATTTTATTAAATAAGAACAATAATCAGTGAGGCCTTATCGCACCCCTACTAAATAATGAAAGTCCATGTGAATAACTTTGTTTAATACAGACATACCATTTTAAATCTAAAATAGTTATTTCTCATAACTAATCAAATAAAAGAATGAGACTCACAGTAGTATTCCATAAACTTCATTTCCTGGCGGGAAATTAAAGCAGGCAGGTGACTTTCAGGGACTGGAAGGAGCCATTGGTGGCAGTCACCTGCTTAACGAGAATTTCACGGGAAACATCGGTGAAGGTACTTTCTGAAATGTCTTCAAAATAGAGACCTTTTACCTATTATAGTTCTAGCCTGGGCTTATCAGCAGGAAGTCCACCAGGCAGCGTCTCCATCCACCTTGTGGAAGTGTAATTCCTGGGCTTTGTACTTACTGGGAACAGAAGGTGATGATTTTACCAGATACTCAACCACACCCGGCTATCTGCACAGCTCAGACCCCCGTCAAACCGTCCTGTGATGTCACCTTAGCTCCCGATGCGTCCATGTTTCTAGAGAATTTAGCATCCGTGACCTGTGTCAGCTCCTAGGCAGACCTTGCTCAGCGAGGTTTTAGTGGTGGTTGTTTGTTTTTGCCAAAAGATCAAGATAAGATACAGATAAAACCGAAAAAAACTTGTAATAAGTGAATTTGAGGAAACTGGTTGTTTCAGGTTCAGTTTGTAAAGGCCTGCAGGTTACAATGACGTCAACTTGGAAATCGGCTGGCATTACTTTGTTTACGTGGAGAACTCGATTTAAACGTCCAGGGGAAGAGCCCCGAATCCTGAGATCACCATGAAATATTGTATATTGTTTGTTCTTACAAGTTTTACCTTCCCATTTGTATCGCTTCAACTTGTTTTTATCGGAAAAGACATTCTGTCCTCCAGGATGACTCTGGGAAAAGAGCACGGGTTGTGACAGCGAGCCCACCGTCCCCACGGTCAGGCTAAGCCCCTCCTCCTTGGCCCGTCACACACTGAGAATGAGCTGCTCCCGCTTTCAGTCCAAGGCATCGAAATTCTCTCTCTACTGCTGGGTCTTGCCTGTGGGCCCTTAAAAACACCTGAACTTCTTCCGTCTTTAAACTAAACGTGTACCTACATTGAACATACATGACCACAGAGATGAGGATCGAACCTCTCAGACAGGGGCGTCGAACTCCTTTCCACCAGGGGCCTCGTCAGCCTCACCCCACTCAGGCCCACCCCGCCTCCCTCAGCCCAGTGAAGGGCACCGTGGGCCCCTAGTTCCCTGCACTGGAGTCGGAAACCGCCTCTGACGGCGGCACCGCCTGGCCCCTCCCATTGTTTCCCAGTGTCTCCTGCTCAGACCCGCACCGCCGCAGGGCCACTCAGGGGCCCCTCACTGGTCTCCCCACCGCCAGGATTAATCACCTCTAATTCTTTTCGCAAACTGTGGTCTTGCTAAAACAACCGGTACAAAATATCTGCAGCAAACGTGAGCTTCACACAACCACACGCCAGTTAAAAAGTGCCCCACGCACTCTGTACCACTTAATAAAGTCGAGTCCGTTCCGAATCGTGTCCCACCCGAGGAGCAGAGCCCTCACGAAGGCCGTGGAAGGCAGCAGCTCCCGAATCGAGGCCAAGGTCCCAGGGGGGGCCCTCCGACCCCCCACACTGGGCAGACACGGGGTCACGCGCGTACCTGCCAGCACAGGTGTGTTTGCAGCCCCCGTGTTCTTGAGCAAAGTGGGCAGGGGATGAACATGGCCGTGGAACGCGTCTTCCTCAGCCCTGCCCCGCCCTGCGCAGGTAGCGCTTCGACCTCCCCCGCAGGGCGTCTGCTTCCTAGTTTAGATGACGCGCGTGACTGCCGCCCCCCGGCTGCTGCTGCCCCTCACTCTTCACATCCCAGACCTCACACCCCCCACATCTGGATGGAGCCCAGGCTAGAGAGTCCCAGGGTCTCGTTGGTCTTAAGCCCAGGCTCTTCGGTTTTGAATAAAGAATGTTTAAAAATAGATGACATGCTAACACTTAAACACAGATGGTTTTGTGTGAAAATCCAGATTTATAGTTACTCTTGAAAAACTGAATGGCTGGCTAAACTGAGCCTGCATTTCTTCATGTAAAGGAGGTAGAACAGAGGCCCCCCCGAACCCGCACGGCCTCGCTGAGGTAGGCGTGGGGCCTCCATTCCATCCTCACGCTTTATGCTACTTACCTCTGTGGGCGAACGTCACTTCCAAACAGCCGTGTTTCCTGTTCAAACATGGAAAAAACATAAATAATGGGCATTGAGAAAACCATCAGAGTTATCATAGGTGCCTGTATGTGAAGTGGTCATCTAACATTTGGAAGACAAGTAATTAAACACAATGCAATGTGTTCAGTCATTACCCAGTCATAATTTATACCTTATCTATTTGAGATTTAGATTCAAAATAAGTGTCAATATTTTGCAGAAATTAAATACATTTGTTATCATTCAAATGGATAGTTTTCTGTCCTAATAGTATATGCCACGTAAGTTAATGAAAACAATACTGTTGATTATTTAAATGATAATAATGATGCATTTCTCAGTTCTTTAAACATTTTCTGTATTCAGATTCTCTCCTTATTATCACAGGTTGCAAACCTATAAATTTTTAGGGAGTGGTGGATTATTAAACGTATGTTTAAACTTTGAAATGTATGATGAGCTGTTGTGTCAAGCCTGAAATACAAAAGAAAAAATAATCATTCCAGGGGGTGTTTCAGATAAGTGAAGAAGACTGTTAGGAAAATGCAGATTAATGAAATGGCCTCATAGAGATGGCAGGTGTCTGATTCTGTGTCATTTTTTATCATTTCCACTCAGAGATTTCACATTCAGTTTCTGTAATATGAGATTAAGGCTGTGGAGTAATGCTCAGAGACAAACACTGAATCCTAAGCGGCTGTACTATCTGCTCTTGTTAGGACTGATCTTTGCCTGAGATTAAATCTCAGCATTTTTCTGGCAGCAGAGCAGGCCGGCGTTCGCACTGAAGCACACAGGCTTGTGCTTTGCCCTCGGAACCCGTTGTCCTCTGTGCAGGTCGAGAGAAAGCACGTAGCTCCCCATCAGAAATCCATCTGGCTTCCTCTCGCAGGTGCAGCCACACAGGTGACGAGGTGCCAGGGAAACCTGTCACCCCGTGGCTGTGTGCTGTGCCCTCCCCAGAGGCTGAAACGCTCACAGAGTTGCTTGGTGGCCATTCCGCTGACGTTCCTTGACTTTCACGTATAATTGGATTGCTTTTATTTTTCCAATAACCACTTGTCCTCCTTTATTTTGTTATGGAAAGTCTGTATATTATTGTGAATGAAACAGAAGATGAATTTTGTATCCGTACTCATGCTAGTGAAAGGAGTTAACCTCTAATTTTCAAAACCGCCTGCTTGGTCGACAGTACTGATTATAAGGCATTGAGCGCCCACTGTGTGCTGGCCACTTTGAACAATTCTGTATGCAAAATACTGTCCCTGCTGGAGGGAATGTTCCCCACTTCACCGGTGAGGCCAAGACCGAGGATAGAAGCTGTCACAGGGAGAGCGATGAAGCTGAGGTCAGGCTACTGCTTTGCCTGATTCGACACCTATCCCCGGCCACATAGTTCTTTACCATACTGTCTTTCGTTGTTGGTGGTCTTAGATTTCACTCCTAACACACCTGGGCAGCTGAATGGACACACTGAGCAGTGATTGGCCTGGTAGTTTTAAATAAAAGAATAAAATTTAAAATGAGAAAATGCAGGTTCTGGAACTTTGAGTTAAGCACAGCAACACCAAATGTCTGTCGCTAGTTTTAAAAAATGAAACCTAATTACCCTCCTAAAAATCCATTGCTGAAATATTTTCAGTGCCCACAAAGAAGGACGGGGAAGCCGTATAATTAACAGGTGGGCTGTAATTATCCCCGAAGCCCCGTGCAGAACAGAAGGAAGCTGAACACCAGCTAAGCTGCGGCTAAGTCAGAGTCACACGAGTTGTCAGGTGGCATTCTTGGTAATGGCTCCTAACTTTCAGTGTTTGGAAAGCAATCTCCTGGGCAGATGCTTTGGCGTCATCTTGGCGTTCCCACCTCTGTCAAGTGGCGAACATTTTCGCTGGTTTATGCTCCACCGTGTTCGTCATCTCCAGTCTTTCAAGATGATCACCGGGACCATCAACACACAAATGGGCGGCGAGCCCGGCACACTGGTCAGACCGAGTCCACCCTCAGTGCCTGGCGCCTTGCTCAGAAGTTGAATTTCCCACAAGTGCCCTGGTTTTGGAAATTTAGTATTAATTGAGATCGGGCTGTTTGAAAATTATCTCAGAAAAACCTCATTTAACATGCCATCCCCTCGAATTTGTGAAGCTGTGAAGAGGCGACTGCCCACAAAGCAGCCGATGCCGGCAACAGGTGCGCCTGCGTTTCAGAGGGCCGAGAGTGGTCGCCCGACCTCCCTCGTCCAATTTTGTTTTAAAGTGCCCTTCGAGCAGGTGTTAACTACTTAGAAGCCAATTATCCAGTTTATAGCTTTTCTTCGCCTTTATTTCTGTTCACTTCTACAGTTTGTGTGTGTGTGTGTGTGTGTGTGTCTAGCAATTAAAATCCCCAAAACTGTAGGGAATGGGCAAAGGAATATATATTGATCATTCAGTTTTATTAATTATATCTAGTCCTAATGAAAAGCAGAAATGATTGATGGGTTTAATGAAATAAGACTGGAAACTTGTACATTTAATTTATTGGGGTTATTTATGTGCCAAATAATGAAAAATTGTGTGATAACCTTTGGAAGTTAAAAGAAAGTTAATCCTAAAGTAGTCGATTAAGAAAGATTGGAAATAATCTTAAAATTTTCAAACCATTCTCTATGACCAATTTTCTCATCATCATTGAATTCAGAACATAATATAAAAGGGTATAAACAATAGAAATGTAGAAGGTATCCTATGTAAATATTTAAAATATATAATTGAATTCCATCAATAATCTAATCCCCAAATCGGTTTTAAGTGTTAAGTTGTCATTTTAAAATGCTCAAAACATGCCTCTCAGACATTAATAGATGAGTATATATTAATTATTCTATTCAACTCATTGATTGAAAACTACTTCAGTATTACTTCACAAGTGTTTAAAGAATCAGAACATGCAGTCCACTGTGAAAGACATTTTTGTAAAAAGCGTATCGTGAAGATGCTGTGGGTTCAACACAGAGGTAATGCTCACAGCTCTGAGAGTTACCGCGTCAACCAAAAATGCCCTTGCAGGTCACCTGGCAGGTTCACAGCCGCAGGGCCTCTAGCACCAGAGCCGGCAACAGGTCAGTGATGCTGAGGACATCATTTTTACGTGGGCTTGTGGAAACTTCTGCAATAATTTTTGCATAGGTTTATATACTTTTCCTTAACAGCTTTTTCATTTTGATCATAATCTTAAACAGAACTAAATTTAACAAGAAGGCTCGCCTCACTTTGTTTTGTTTGAACGTTTGAACGTTTCCCTGTCTCCTTGAACACAAATGACTGAGCAACTGCTAGAGCCATGGCCTTGACCTCTACCCTGCACTTCCATGCAGCGCACAGGACTGGGCTGTCTGAGAGCCGCTGCTGCACCTGACATCCTTGCTGATCTCAGGGAATTTCTCTCTGCTCAGGGTCCCAACACTACCCTGCAGTTTTTGCCTTGCCAGCAACGGAGGCCAGGGTCCTTCTGGTGTAAAACAGGCTGTCTTCCTGGAAGTTTCTTTTTTACACGTTGCTGTTATATATAAAGTACAGTCCTTGATATTTAATAGAGGGGTTTTCATTCTGAGCCAATGAGATTTATTCTCAAATATGACACCACGCATGTCTCAGTGGGACAGTCAGTGCTGGTTAAACGAGTCAGGGCAGGGTCTGGTGAGTGCGCGCAAACAACTACATTGCCCTAAAAATTAAGGAGGCAGTGAAATATTTGTTCCTGGAATCTGATCTCCAACACAGTGGATCATTAGCAAAGGAATGATAGACTCAGTGGCTGGGAAGCAAATATTCCTGGGATTGTTCTATCAATACTGCGTTTTTTCTTCCCCTTCAAGGGCCAAGTCATTTTTTGGCAGAAAAAAATAGCCCAGATGTTAAAGGGCAAATTCAATACAATGAATCAGTTGTACAGGAAAACCAAAAAGTTAATGTCGAACTTCCCATGGCAGTTGAGGTGAACTTGAATATTTCTTTGAGGCAACTGCTTTGTGAAGGATTGGGTTTGTAAGCAGCTGTGAATTTCCAAGACAATGTTTTGGGTTCAGTGAATTAGCAAATTCTTCAGCCAGACAGACTGCTGTGTGTGTCCGGAAAGGCTGCGGCAGCTTTGTTCTCCTCCAACGCACGGGACTCGCTTCGTTGCACCTGGCTTTTCTTCTGGGAAGAAAGACAAGCGCTTCTGAATTAGATCGATAAGAGTCACCTGTGGCCCTCAGATCTAAACGTGAGATAATACTCTTGGTTCAATTCTTATTCTCGGGCTCTTTCCACTGCTCGCGGTGAACTTAACTGCATCTGCTTACATGATCTCACGTGGCCCTGGACAGAGTGTGCTCAGTAGCTACGTACAGTGAAGTGGAGCCCTGGGTCTCCCCAAGTTATGGTTCCCTGCTTCTCCAGTTAATGACTCTCACCCCCCTCCACCCATTTTTATGGCCTCCACAGACTGACACAACTGTAGAACTAAAACTACTTTATCTACCATGAAACCCAAAGTCTTTCTGAGACATGGGATGGAATAAAACCCAAGAATGTTTGTGGCTTCTTCAGGGTCACGTAGCAAGTGTGTGGGAACGTCAGCCTGTGACTCTGAGTCTCCCAGCCCTGTGTTCTTGCCACCAAGTGTTTCTGACAAACTGGAAAGATTAAATTCGCAAAGTTTGCTCAGGCAAGTTCACCGGAGGCGCCACCGCAGCGCCTCACTGTGGTCAGAGACACCTTCTCCTCACTCGCTGTGTGTGGCCTTCAAGGTGGTGGCCTTTGGGGGGACGCTCTCCACTTTTCTGAGTTATTCAGAGACCCAGGTTCCTCCCCATGTAGTTCCTCGAAGACCTTGGGATGACCTTGGGAAGACCTCGGGATGCCCCACGAGAACCTCTGCATCTTGCCAGCAAACAAGGACAGTGAGAGAATTGGGAGACTGGGTGAGAAATTTTGCACGTTTGAGACTCAAGCCTGGCTGGTGTCCGCCTCTTCTGCTGCGGGGCTTTCACTCCAGTTCTGCCGTATGTCTCCAAGCGACCGGGGGGGCCTGAGAAAAGGCGTGGGGCAGAAGGCCCAGGGGGAGAGAAGGCAGCTGCGGCCCCGCAGCTGAGCAGGCACCTCGGCGGCTCCTGGACGGCTGGGAGCAGAGGGAGGGCAGGCGCCGCGGGGCCTGGGGAGGAAACTAGTCTGGTGCCCTGCGGTCCCTCTCTTTCCCATTCTCTGCGCCTGTTTTCAACTTCTGTCCCCTTGGACCACATTTCCACTTCCTACCTTGTCTCCCCTTCCTTTCTCCTGCCACTCTCGTGGAGCACAGAGAAATAGAAAATCGACCTGCCTTTTGACCCAGCAATTCCACTGCTAGGATTATATCCTAAGAATCCTAAAACATCAATCTCAAAGAACCTATGCACCCCAATGTTCATAACAGCACAATTTACAATAGCCAAGAGCTGGAAGCAACCTAGGTGCCCATCAGTAAACGAATGGATCAAAAAATTATGTTACGTATACACAATGGAATTCTACGCAGCAGAGAGAAAGAAGGAGCTACTACCCTTTGCAACAACGTGGATGGAACTGGAAAGCATTATGCTGAGTGAAATAGGCCAGAGGTTGAAAGACAAATACCATATGATCTCACCTTTAACAGGAAGCTAAAACAACAAAACAAATAAGCAAGCAGAATAAAAACAAAGGCACTGAAATAGAGAACAAGTGGACAGTGACCAGAGGGGAGAGGGAAGGGAATTTAAGGGGGAAAAAGGGGAGGGATTTGGAGGAACAAGTATGAAGGACACAGGGATGAGAACTAAAGGGGGTGGAAATGGGAGGGAGGTGGGGAGCATGGGCTGGGGGGGGGGACTGGGATGGGAGAAATAGACAAAAAAACTGTACTTGAAAAATAACTAAATAAAATTTTTTAAAAATGAAATGGAGCATTTCACGAAGTCTGCGCGCTGCAGAGGAACTCAGGGCCTGTCTCCCCGGGGGCCCCCAGGCCGGGCGGCTGCAGGCCAGGAAGCAGGGCAGAGTCCGGGAACGAGGTGACAAAAGGCAGAGGACAGGGGCCGTGTGTTTATAAAATCGTGTTCGTAACAGCAGCATGGAGACCACGGAGGTCTGTATGGTTCAAAAACACAGCTCTTAACATAATTTCACAAAGGGTTTGTTGCGTTTTTATTTAAAAGCTAGGACTAGTTCTTACATTAAAGTGTTGTGAGGGCCAAAAGGGTTCAATTATATTTATTCTTTTGTTCTCAAAATATATTTAATCAAATTTGGTAAAGCAAATGTTTGAAATATAGTAAAACGAGAGGTACTTCAGCATTCTCAGATATACAAACTGATTTTAAAAGTCAGTCATTTATTTTATTTTGATTTATCAATGAAGGAAAATTGTTTTACTTTGAAGTTGTATGGTTCTAGAGAAATCATTTGAACACAGCTTACTTTGCATTTATTTATGATACAAAGCATAAAGCCACTTTCTGCAAAATAAGCGTGACTGGCCTCTGTGTTTCACATCATTTGTTGCATGAAAAATGCGAAGCCCAGAAGCAGCAGACCGACAGGAGGACCCAGGGGTGCTTAGGTAGGACGCAGGGTAGGAGACAGGAAGTTCACGGGTAGGAGCAAAACAGGAAGTGGCAACTTACCCGACGCTGTACAAAACCACAAGGTCAACAGGCCTCTGAGCACTGGACCATCAACACGCGAACGGTAACTTTATCATTTTTCCATAACTTCTTTGCCAATGATAAAACTGCATTGTTTTAATAGTGATTAAATATACCCATTGCATATAAAGCAAAGAAGCTGAAATAACTCGTTGTTTTATTATTTTGCTGCGACATTAAATTACTTGAAAACCACCTGTGGTCCAGAGGGGTCATGACTTTGGGGTTTCGTGTACAGTCAGAAGAAACTAAACGTATCAGGTCTAGCTTACAAAATCTACCAGGTAACTAGATTCATTTCAAGAATATTAGCTACCGAAAGCGGGTGGTGTGAAGACTGAATTTTGAAATCCTGTAAAAAGTTACATCTGTGCGTTAATTATATGTATACTGAAGTTATAGGAGTATATGTTTGATTATTAACTATGTCCCCAAAACTAAGTATTTTCTTATTTGTTTTTATAACTGTGTAAGCAGCAGTCACACTGAAGGTCAATTCTAAGATTTAAGCCATAATTAAGTACAAGGTTAGTTACTTTGGGTTTTTCGGGAGGGTGGAAATTACTGGATTAAAATACAAATGTACTTCTGCACATGACTCTTTTATTAAAATTTTTTATTTTTAATTACAGTCGACATTGGGTATTAGTAATTAGACACGCATGTGACTTACAAAGTGACGCCCACAGTCACGCGGGTGCCCGCCTAGCACCACGCGGAGTCACTACGACGGTGCTGACCCCAGTCCTCTCCTGTGCGGGGGCCCCGGGTGCTTTCCCACCCCCTGCTTGTCCTTCCAGTTCATCTGCCGTTTCGCCCGCCCCTCTGGCAGCCACCAGTCCGTGTCTGTGTCTACGTCTGTGCGCACGACCCTCTGTGCGGACACAAACATTTCGAGCTGACCAAGAGGCCGTGACGTCCCCACCGTCTGACTAAACCTCAGACTGGCGTCCTCCCGACTCCAGTCCCCCGGTTTCCCTTTTCTCCGAGCTTTTACTTTAAAAAACGTGCCCCTGAAAAGTCTTCCTCTGCCCCAGAACGTGCGGACCTTCCAGGGGCCGAGGGGGTCTTTCTCCGGGCCCTGCAGCGCACCACTGAGCAATGTCGTCATCCGGGAAGATGGGGCCCCATCTCCCCGTCTGTGGGAGGGCAGGGCCCCACCTTGGACAGGCCAAGCAGCGAGCACAGGTGGCCTGCTCTCGGGGACCGGCCTCCACCCCAACGTCCACGGGAACGTCCCCCCCCCGCCCCACCCTCCGAAACCCCTTTCACCTTCGTGTCCCTGCGGCGGCACTCAGCCTCTCCCTCCTGGTGTGGTCGTTCTGGCTCCGCAGCAATGGTCTCCCCTCCCTGCTTCACCGTCCGGTGCGGTTTTTCTTTGCTGGTCCAGAGCGTGGTGCCAGGACTAGTCTAGTATTCGTGCACTAATCTCAAATGCCCTTTCTGCTGCTTCTCTTCCAGAAGGAAAACATACCCATCCATCACGTCATTAATTGTTTTCTAAAAATCTGAGGGGACAAGATGAAATAAATAACATAAAGCAACTGCTGTAGTTTTTCTAACTATTCTAAGAAATCTCTGAGGATAAGTTAAAATAAGATGCCTTTGTATGCATATGTGATAATCCCATGCTCTAAACACTATTCATTAAAGCCTTACTTTTAATATCAGTGTTGGTAAAAGTCTCTAGGGAATGTTGAAATTATGTGTTGATAGTAGAAAAAACCTAAATTTCAAAATACATGTGGGATTTCAGCAGTCAAATTTTACTTAATAGAATTTTATTTTACATGAAGAAGAAAAGAGAGTTGTACAAAGTGTCAGTAACTAGGGTAAAAGGAAGTCTAGGTGGTGTGGCTGACGGTTTAAAATAGAGACAAAGCCAGAAGTTCTGAAGAATGAGCCGTTCATGCTTTGCTGATGAGAAGCCCAGAGACAATAGATAAAATAGATGTAATTGAGTATTTCAGTCACTTTTATTTTGAGCAAGTTTTATTTTTCCCCCAAAGCTTCCAAAATTTCTAGAAATATGTGAGAAGGTAATTTATACTGTGAGATAATTGCAAAGGAAAGGTTTCAGTTAATTAGGCATTGACTTGGCTTAATTATACAGAATTCCAAAAATAAAAGGAAATAACATGGCCGCTTAATTAAAAACGCTGAGCGAGTTTTAACTCTTTGCCGGTGTATCTTCTCGGGTCTCCTGGCATCGGCAGCAGTTAACGACTGGTGTCCGGGCCACGGAGCGCAGACCGCAACGCGGACGGATGGACTACGGGCGTTTCAGGAGCCGAAGAGGAAGGAGGCCCATTAACAGTGGTTCTCTGGGGCGGCCATCGTGCTGGACAAATTCAACCAAAATCCGGAAAATGTGCAGTCGCAGGGAACGACAGTCTGGGGTGAGGGGAGGGAACAGACGTGGATAAGTCTCGCAAGCATACCGTGGGAGGAAAAAAAACACTCAAGAAAGTACCTCCTCTTGTTCTGAGTGGATCTGCAGCCTTGGTCGCAGCAGAAGTGCAAGCAGGACCATCGTGAGGATCCTAGTCTGGGCCGAGCCGACGTCGGTCACGGGCGCTGGACTAGAGAGACCGCGATCTGCGTACCCGCGCACAGCCGCCGCCTGTGGCACAAGGGGACCCGCCGCCCCGCTCTGAGTCTGTGCGGTTCCAAAGGGGCAGAACCCGCTGTCCCGAGAGTCACCCAGTGACCTGAGTTGCCTGGCAGGCTGGAGGGAGGGGGTGCGCGGGGGGACCTTCTGTTTCACTGACACTGTTCTCTTTAGGTGGGCGCACCGGCTCGGTGAGGGCGCTGACCCGGGAGAATGTGTTGACTTGAACTCGGATCATGTCCACTTTTATGCTTATTTCTTTTAGTTTTAAGTTTACTTTTAAAGGTCCACCTTAAATATACAATGCCATTCCTTTTTTGTGTAATTTTCATTTGTAAAGCAAAGTCTTTTCCCAAAGCCAAAATGAGATCTACAAATCAGTTAGATGAAAAAAATACGTTTAGAAATACAAACTAATTCAGTTTACTTTCACGGTTAAAGAAAAAGCATTGTTCACTAGGCCACTGTCGTTTTTCTAAGATGACAGAATTTACTCAGACAAAGCAGTAGTTAGGATGTTTCTTTTACAATCCATCAGAAATAGATCTGAAAAATGGAGGTTGTTCCTGTAGTAACAAACCTTCTGACTGAAAACTGTGACTGCACGTTGCTGGCTGCTTCTCCTGGGTCTTCCAGGGCAGCGAGCCGCCCAGGTGTCCGCTGATTTCCTTTCCCCTGGCTGGGCCCCAGGGTTCCGTGGGTGCTGGGGCAGAGCCGAGCTGGGCGCTGAAATCCGCGCTGCGCCGGTAGGAAGCCCACGTCCCTTTGAGAAAATCTGCATCTCCTCCGCACTGTGCCTGCCCCTAATACTCTCTTGGTACATAACAGGAAATATGAATCTAGGAAAAGCCAACAAAAAGCAAGAATGTGTGGAATGAAACTTCCCACATTCGGGGTATCCCTTTGTACGAGGAAATCACCGGGTTTCCAGTTTTTCCAAAGGTAAGGGTTTCCGTGGCCTTGGGTGAGAGAGAGGGGATCGTCTGTCCTATCAGAAGCGGGGGCGTCGGTGGAGGCCAGACAGAGTGACAAAGGGGGGACCGTCAGGAAGACGAGTTCAGAAGACTCATCAGAGATGGTGCATGTAGGCGCCCGTGCAATTTGCGTCTCTAAGCACCTGTCCCCTTCACACCGACCCGTCCTTTCCAAGGAGTCGTGGCAGGTGCGGCTCCGCTCACCAGTCTACTGCCCAGGTGACTTACAAAGTGCAGGCAGTGGACAATTAGTGAGCCCGTCGGGCTCTGCCTGTAGACCGCCGACCTGTGGCGAGCTTTCGTCTTCAAGAGCGCAGGCCTCCTTCGTTGGGGAGGGCGCAGGAGAAGGATTGTGGGGGTTTCAGGGCTCCCCGCGCTCCCCATCCAAGGAGAAGACGCGGGCGCCTTTCTCCCGCCCCTCCGGCCACGTGCAGGCACAGACCTCGAACACCCGGGAGCTGGAGCCCGGCGGGCGGCGGGAAGTAGACAGGCTGCGGGCCCCCTTGGGCTTCTCTCTCACCCTGGTCGTCCTGCCCCCGATGCAGGGTCCCGAAACCCAGGTGAGAGCCTCGGAGGGGAGGCTCCACCTCCCTTCCTGCCGGCGACACCACGGTCCCCTCCTGGAGGTGTGTCCAGAAGAGCAGGAGTCACTGCCGCGGCGGCCCACGTGCGCGCCAGCCCCGCCCGGCAGGTTGGGTGATTCGGGAACCAAAAGCTTCCTGGGACCCCGCAGGAAAGACTCCGGACAACGGGGAGCAGGCGAGGGGCCCGGCTGCCCCTGGGCTGCGTCTCTCCGCCCCCCGCCCGCGGTCACCTGCGGACCGGACACCTGGACGGCGGGCGGCTGTCTCCGGGCTCGCGTCCAGCCCCCGGCACAGAGCCCTGCAGGAGCGCAGGCGGCTGCCACCTGGCCCGCTGTCCCTCCACCGTCCGCGCCTCCACAGGCGACCGCGACGGTGCTCCCGCGGGCCGGGCCCACGCACGCGCGTCCTTCCCACGCCAGCCCGGAGAGCGGAGCAACCCGAAGTGGGACTTCTCGGCTCCTCGAAGGCCCTGCCCGCGGTCGTCCACAGGAGGAGAGGGCCGCGCTGTGAACTTTCACATCCAAAGAAAAATGACAGCAAATACGGATTTTACTTGAAAATGGAGTCTTAGCTGTGGGCTTCATTTCTGGGATAGAAACAAAACGTTTCTATAGATTTTTCACACCGGGGTTGCTCCTGCGGAACAAATTGGCAAAGATTCGGCGTCGAGTCTCACTTTATTGCAGTGACGTGGAGAGTGAAGCGCTGGTCGGAGTCGCCACGCGGGGCCCGACGGCAGAGTCGCCCGGGGACTGTGGTCGTCACCTCCGTGGCCGCTGCAGCCTCGGGCCCCAGAAACACGTGCTCACAGGGCGCAGGGTGTTCCGTGAAGAACGGAGTTAATTGACTGTTTAACAATAAAAAGTGCCTTTGTTCGGGCTGAACGGGGTCTCTCAATTTTATGGGATAACATGCACGGTTTCCATTTGGTTTTAAATAGACTGTAAAATGCTCTAAATATTAAATTAGCCTTAAGCTTTTGAGGGAGGAAATGAATGGACAGGACATCACGCCGTAAGGCGTCATGGCAAATTTTATTTATACTCTGTTTACATGTATTTTTGCTAAAAACTAAATATAAATAGTATATTAAATTTTATCTTCACACTATTTGAAGATTCAAATTAAGTGTTAAGAGTAAACCTACTATAAGCATATTAATCCCCTTAAATTGTCGAAATGTGTGCAGCTAACCTTCGGCTTGATCTGAATCGATTTTTGTGCTGTTGTGTTTACTAAAGTGATTTATGATGGCAGACTTGTCTATTATACACAGCCCCTCCGAAGCATTAGTTATTAATGCAGTACCTTACTTCATTAAAACAACAAATCTAATCAATTCAGATCAGATTTATATATTGGGTAAAAGAAAAGAAAGTTCCTAACTTCATGGGCTAGAACTATACTCTATCGTGGCTGTAAAGAGAGAACTAGATTCCTAAGTGTGACCTCTACCCCCATACATCCATGAAATCTTACTTAATAAATTTAGAGTATAACATTATTTATGAAAAATCTTAAAGCCAGAGATAGAAAACTTCTTAAAAAATAATCATAATCTTTCAGCAGGCTTCTTAATTTAACAAGTTTAAAAAATGAGCCAATTATTTAAAATATGAAGTGGTTAAAATATTGTAGGTCTAGAATTTCTAGGAATTTTGGGGGAAAAAACCTTTCAAGACTGTGGATAAACTCAAACATTTTCATATAAAGAAAACTACCAGTTTACCAAAAATAGACCTAATTTAAAGGGAGTTTTAAAAACTACACTTCAGAAAGAAAATTATATTCAGTGACAGAAAAGTTACTCAATGCACATACGGCTAACCAAACCTCGTCTGTATAAACAACAATAGTCATGGTCTTTTTTGTTGCTTTGTTAAAGATAAAAAAAGAAAAAAACCCTGCACTGAAATGGCATGGAATTCCATGGGGGTGAACACTGGTAACTTACAGCATTCTAAGGTCCTTATGTTTCTTAGAACGTTAAAACATATAGGCTATACTTCGGTAGGTAAAATAACCTTTGTACTGAAAGGAAGGCAAAGCTCAGCTCCAAAAGAATAGAAAGAACTAGAATAAAGGGTACAAAGGCTCAAAAAATTACCCAAACATTTTTGTGAAGGCTGGAGCCCTAAGAGGGTTGACCTCACGGTTAGCGCTCTTACCACCACGACACCCTGAAAGGAAGCCTTCGATGACAGGTGCTGACGGCACAGGAGGAGCATGGGAAGAAATGGGAGCGAATATTTTGAACAAATATTACCAATGATCAAAATAGGTAACAAGAAAATACTATGACCACCTCTATGGAAAGCAATTTGAAAACAAATAAAACGGATATAATGTTAGCGGACGTCCCCGTTCTCCGGAGTTACAAGTTGTGAATGCTGTCGGTAATCATTCTCAAATGTGTTTTGTGACAGGAATGAAACTCTCACGGTCACTCTGTTGCAGCTTTACTATTTCCTTGCCTGGCTTTCTGACCCCCCGAAAGCGGTCCTCAGCTGTTCATGTTTTCTCCTCCCCTCAGGCCTCACGCGGGCCTGAGACCGGTCCCCAGCAGTGAACCTCGTCTGCTTGGTGATGCGGGGCATCTGCCGTGTGTTCTACTGAGACACGGACGTGGTCTGGCTGTGGGCCTGCGCTCTTCTGTTCATTACATCCAGGACTCGAAATAAATACCAAACTGGAGCCCTGGAAATGATGGCAGTGAGGAGGGGAAGCCTCTCAGGCCCCCCAAGGAAACGCATTATTGGATTACAGAGGAGTTAATTGAAGTCATCATCATTACAATCGCTGATTCCTTTGATGTGTATTGCCTCTGGGCTTGATTAAAGATTTAACAATATTGGTCTTACATCCTGAAATGTGAAAAATGCCTAATCATTTGTTCAATAGTATAAGGATTATTTAGAATCAGAAAGCTAGGAAAATGCTGTCTGCATATAAATTAGGCTGGCAAACTTGGTTTCCTCATTTCTAAGGAATAGATGTATAAAGAAAAAAGATATGCATTTATTTAAAGAAAAAAAACACTACAACTGCAGAACTGTGGAGAGCAGAGTAGTAGAAGGAAAACACGGACTTCGGGCTCAGGGGCCCGCACTGCGGGCCCACCTGCTGGACTTCCTTGTGGGGGGACTTCAGGGCACAGTCGCTATCGGAGCGTCTGGGTCCCTTTCTCTCTTAAAACAGTGGCCTCTCCTTTCCTGCCATTTCGAACCCTCTGCATCATTCAAGTAACACAACATTAAAAAAATGCCACCCAACACAGACTTTAGTTACTATAACGCAGGGCATTAGTTCTAAAGAACATTATAACACTCAGGATGAGTTAACTTCAGTGTTATACTTCTTAAACTTTATTCGGCATTTTAGGAAGGCTTTAGGATACAGACATCAAGTTGAGAAAAGTAGTGACTGAAAAAAATGAGGAAAGAAAAAGATTAGACGTCACCAGTGTTTAGATGCATTCCCGCCATGACTAACATTTATCGAGCATCTGCTAAGTGCTAGGTGCTGTTCATAGGAACCGTGCACGATTATCACACCGAGTTTACGCAAGAACACTGAGGTGCAGAACCTAAGTGATTTTTCAAGTTCAAACGCTAGTAAGTCAGAGTGAAGGTCAAAGCCTAGCCAGTCAAGGCACAGAACCCACACATCGAACCTCTAACTACACTACTGTTCTTGTGTCTGTGCGTGTCCTCCACCCACAAGCCAGGCGACACTCGTACTCAGTGACCGTCACCTGAGATCAGTTAAACAGGAAAAGGTAGTGAGTCGTTTGCACTTTGCGCCAGGCACACGGTCAGTGGTTTGTGTCCCGTCCGCCGTGAGCGGTCCTTACACAGGCTGGGAGGTATGGTTACCAAACCCCTCCATCCTTTGACTTAGTAGTGAACAAACAGAAGACATTATGTAAAGTATCAGGACCGGTTTCCTTTAAACAAGAATTGACACTGCAGGCGTCTTTGGTGTCTGCGCGGATTTTCCCTCTCAGCATCTACATTGGCTCTAAAAACTGACCAGAGGTGAGAGAACGCAGCTCCACTTAGAATGAGGCCGCGTTGCTGCTCCTTACACCCAGGGAGGGGGGGCGGCGGCAGCACCAAGGTGAGACCCTCCACTGAGAACTTCTAACTGCCGAGCGAGGTCTCACCTGTCCGCCAGAGGGAGTGGCCCATTGGGAAGAATTATTCCGTTTAAACCAGCTCTGAGCTCAGCATGGCACTTCTGATTTGTGGACGACATGTGCGTGCATGCATCCATGCCTCGGAGAACACTATTTACAGAGGATTCAGTGTTTTTCCATGTTTATCCCCAAAGTCCAATAAGTTCTAGAGTCAAAGATGAAAAAACAAACATTTTAATGTGTCTCCTTAGATTTACGTATGTGTATAAGTGGGGTTTTTAAAATGTGATGTTAGCATAATTGACTTTTCAGCATTTCATTACAATTATAACTGTCAGGTTCTTTTTTCTCTTTTGAAATGAAATTATGGGGTTCTCAGTGGAGTTAGAGCACTTGCAATGTACTTTCCAGGGATGGCCAAAGCTGGAAAAGTAAAAGCCAGAACATAGAGTAAGCAGTAGCTAGCTCAGAATTATAATAGACATAAAAATACAGCTTAAAGGAGGAGTAAAAAACTAGTTAAAGTCATACAGGTAAAATGGACATCTGCATTTACTTTCCTTTTTCTTTTTTACAAATGTATATGAATGGAAAGTAGGAGAAAAATAAGCTAAATCTACTTTCTCAGTATTTCCACCATTATCATAATTCAGCAACCTTCTATATCAATACACGGTTCAGGCAGAATAATTGAAAAAGGGGATTAACACTGTCCGTGTGAAAATGCATCAACAATAACACTGTGCTAAAGTCAGTCTACAAATGACCGCTGACTTTTCTTTTAGATACTTCGGGGCTTTGCAAGATCTCAGCACCAGGGGAAAAGCAGTTGTTCGGCCCGACTGCGAGCAGACCGTGAGCGTGGCGGAGTGAATGGGATTTCTCACGCACTGTGAAAACCGCTCCACTGACCCACATTTCCACATCGCTACTGTTCCCAGGTGTGACAGCACAGACACAGGTGTGAATCCTATCAAAAAAAACACCCTATGCTGAATAATCACAGAAGCAACTAGAATGGCCTTTGACTGAATAGCTGGGCACTGTCCCTAGCTAAGCTGACTTAGGACTAACAACCATCCTGGCGCTCGGCCGCTGAACTTGGAGACTCGCTCGGTGTGGAGCGGTGTGGTCGGTCCCGGGTGGTGGTCACGGAGAGGAGCGGCTTGAGGGAAGCAGCGCAGGCTGTGCGGGGCTGGCCAGACTCAGAGGAGGACAGGCGGAGCCACCTCCAACCCTGGGGTGACCCACGTGATGGACAGGGAGGCGCCCAAAGCAGGCAGAGACACAGAGGGACTCGCCAGGGAATCGGGCCAGTGCAGGGCACAGGGCGGTGCGGCCACCGTCGTCCCCGCTCCCGCAGAGGCCCCACGACGCAGGTGGGAAGCGTGCTCTTGGACCTGGCAGCGCGGAGGGAGGGGGAGGCATGGACAGGTTCGATCCCTCCCTCCAACCGTGAGTCCCGAGGCCTCTCTCACTGCACATCGCTCAGTTCCTTTCCTGTGTCTCTTGAAAGTTCTTGAGCACATCAGTATCCAAAACCACATTTTTGAGCATTTTACCTATTTTAAGTAATGTAAACATATAAACAGTAATCTGAAAAGTAAATATCTTTTGCTGCTATATCTAATGATATCGAAGAAATAAATTCATCCCGTCCCATATAGAAGACAGAGGGACAGTCACACACCTTCACTGCTGGTCCCAGGCAGGTGAGTCTGCCATGAGCACCGTTGGCAGCCACCTCACAGCCTCCTTTCCTTCCAAGAACCATCTAGAAAGAGTTAGGGATGCGCTGAACCTTTAGTTAACATGATATGACAAATGCCAAAGAGGTAATTGTGCAAGATATCAATTCACAAACAAAAAATTGTGCACCTAAATCTTAAATAGGTAATATGTTAAAGCAAAAGCCAAATATATTCCATCCAGGGGGAACACACTGGTCACGACAGCATTACACCTGAATACGAAGCCAGGGTTTGCGTTTCATTCCACCACTCAGCTGGGAGACCTGGGGCGAACTGCCTAACCGGCCCAAGCCCAGCACCTGCCTTCGCCCGTTAAAAAAGTCGCAGCACGAAGCCGAACCTGCTGCCCACAGAGCCTCGGAGGACTGAGACCCGGAAGGCAGTGGGTGCAGTGAAATCAGTGATGCGTTACAGACTCGGGTGGAAAGCTCCCTCCCACTGCGCTCTGATGCTCCAGGCGCTTCCTCCTCCAAACGCAAACGTCCGGCCAAGGAAACCGTATCTCTAGGCCCACATTCTGCGCATTTTACAGTGAATTATCCGAGGGCATCGGCTCTCTAACGAGCAGGATGTGTGGGGATATGTCCGAACCACCATCCAGGCTCCAGGAACTTTTCATATTCAATTAACTTCCCGGGGAAGTGTGGGAAGCAAATTGATATAAATTGCATTTCTGGCTTCCCAAAATGTAATAAAAGACTCCAATGAACACCTGCCTCAGAGATTCACAGTACAATCAGATGGTTCGGGAACCGACGCTGATGTCTGCACGAGCTTCACGATTCTCTTCCGAGTCGAATCCTCCCAAACTTAATATCGCCGCAGATACATTATTCAAAGAGCGAAGCATTTGGATTCCCTCATCTAATTCCCCACGATTCCTGAACTGCATTTCTAACTACTGGGCCTTTCTTTGTTTTTCTTAATTCAGTTACAATGTAACAAGAGCTCTTCAAAATTTCAGAGGCCGGGGCGCTTTAACGCTTTAACAAGAAGCTGAGCGGTGGTTTGAGTGGAGCTCGAGGGGAGGGAGACGTGGGTTTCGAAACGAGTGGAGGTGGCTACTGCAGGGGGAGGGAACCCTGCACATCTGCCCAAGTTCATGGGCATAAACGTGTGTGTGCGTATGAAGACAGTTATGCAAAAAAGAATCATATGAGACATTGTGAATCTCACAATCAAAAGAACGACTTCTGTTCATCAGCTGAAACTGTGGTGTGATGGCTCCACCACAACACACATCTGCTGAGACACTGGAAAATGGCTTCAGTGGGTTTAACTCCAGAGGGTGTGTTAGCCTAGGAAACGCCCGAAACTGGGCCCCCAGGGAAGGACCGGTGCAGGTTTTTCCGTAGTTAGTCTTAGTGAGCCAGGGACACAGACTGGGACAAGGCGGGGGAGGCACCCGTGTGCGCGAATCCCTCCTGCACGTGGCTGGGGCCCAGTCCCGGGTGGGGCCGTCAGAACAGGCTGCGTGAGGCTGACTGCCCGGCTCCTGTCACCGCCTTGGGGCAGGGCAAGGGCGCTTGTCCCTCTGGTGTCCGAGCAACTTTCCTTACATCCACGTGTCTAGAGAAGACTTGAAACAGACAAGATACCACTGACACCAAGTGCCCAAAGCCCGTGCACAAGGGTCCACAGAGCCTCAGCCGGAGTCCCGCGCGTGGCCAAGCAGTGGGGTGAGGTGATCCAGGCACCCGGCACTGCCCCGTGAGCTCCACCCCAGAGGTCACTGAGCTTCCCAGTTGACAGCTGGCCCTCTTTGTGGGTGGTATAACAGCTGCACACAATGACCCCAGAAACAAACTGTGGTCGCCACGGCTGTCACAGTCATCATCTTCCTCCCCCGCCACACATTCTGGATTTTTCTCCAGGACGCCTGAATCGGGAACTCCGCTGATGTAGCTGCTTTCGAGGCGGCTTGATTCCTCCTGGAAGGGTCCGCCACGCTCCGACCCTTTGTCCCCTTGTCCTTGTCGGGCCACGGCCACTACAGACACAGGGAAGGAGGGCGAGACCCAGCGTGTCCCCTGAGTGCTGACACACCCGCTGCCCCGCTGTGCACCACCAGCCTGAAACCGTGACCAGTCGGAAACACCCATGAACACGCATGACTCTGAGCCTGTGCAGGGCTCATTCCCACCGGCAACGCTCCCCACCGAGTGGGTCCGGTTTCCACGCGCGATCCAGCCAGGGAGTCAGGGCGACGGTGAGCGGTGGGACTGCGGGAGGATCGAGGCCCCGCGGAGGGTGCAGGAAGAGTCGCCCAGCCTCAGGCAAGACAGGCGGTTCCGGGAACTTTTCACAGAAAAAACGGCTGCCATCCCCTCACCTGGCGCGGAGGGAAGGCCGTCACCACCAGCTGAGAATCAGAGGCCGTCCTGACGTGTGCAGGCAGCGATGCTGCCCTCGCGACCACAGGCCCGACTGGGGCTCACGGCTGCTTGCCACCCACTGGGCCTCTGGGAAACCAGCGCTGTTGAACTGAACGTGGACAGGAGAGCGGCCTCGCCTTCAACACCCCCAAGTCCAGGAGGGCAGAGGCGTCTCTTGCTGAGAGATGTCATCTCTTTATCTAACTAATTTGTCTGGTAGGAGGGGACAGTTTCGTGCTTTTCCTATCGAAGCGCCGTTAGGACATCGGTCAGAGGGACAATGAGTAGCACGTGGTCAGACGCTGCACCATTTCCAGTAAGGACTGACTTTGTGTGCAGCCTGGTGACCAACCCTCCCCTTCCATTCTAGTTTCCGTAATGGGGCACCTGTCTTGTCCCCCACGCCTGCAAACCAAGCCCCGGTGGGCCGCCTGGTGGAGGTGCAGGGGAAGCCGCCCCCCGAGTCAGGCCTCCCGCGGTCAGGCCTCGGATCGCCCCAAGCACCAGCACCGGGCCGCTGTGGTTCAGGGCTTCAGCTGCTGAAACAGGAGGTCGGACCAGATGGTCATTTGATCATTTATGGTGAGGCAGGCATTACAGCCGGGCGATACGGGGGCTCGTCGGTTAAATGTCTGACATTCCATTCAGTTGTCCAGCTCATCGCTGAAGCAGGAGCCTTTCTGCAGACCCGACCCGGTCACTGCCGCGTGGGGATTAATCCTGACGACCACTCCGGACGGCGCGTTCACTGTGCTACACGCTTTATTTCTACTGACCAGCCACTCTGATCTCGCACCAAGCCTTTGAAGTTGCTGTTGTTACGAGTCCCTCACATGGATGATACGACTGATGGTCACAGAGGACAGTGAGTGCAGTGTGATCAGGCGGCCAGTGACGAGCGGAGACGCGGTTTGAACCAGGCAGAGCCGCTCCCCGGGCCTCTGGGCGGCATGAGCACCCGACGCCGTCCGCCTGTCAGACGCCCCGCTTGGCACAGAGGGAAAGGCCCCCCCCGCCCACGTTTGCTCAGGTTGTCACGTGTGCAGCTCTGCCGCAGGAATGGCCCTGGCAGCTCCGGGGAGGGAGGACGTTGCTCACTTGCCGTTTATTCAGCTGGATTCTTTATTGACCAGACGGTTACTGAATAAACACAGTGGAGGCGAGAAGGCCACGAAACATTTCTATGTGACTTGCTGGAGCTCTGGGGTGGAGACTGTAACTTGTCTTCCCTGGGGACCGAAAAGCCAAAGGCCACCCAAAAGTGGCAGTTAGAGGAAGGGTTTGCCACCTGCTCGGAAGGGCCTGGCCACTTCCCATCGGGTCCGAAGAAGCCGCTCCCAGAGGGGACCGTGCGGCGTGAACGGGATTCACCGCACTTGTCAGTCCGTCTGCGCGATGGCTGTGCGGGGGGCGGGACCCCCTCGGAGGTCTCATCAACCTGCCCCTACCCACCCGCCAGCTTTCCGGGAGCAGCGGGGTGCAGTTAGCAAAAACCGCTTTTTGCACCCAAAAGAGTGAACAGCCAGAGAATACCAAGCCGTGCTCGAACAGAACGAGTTTCTTTAGACAGTTTGCAACTCGCCCGGCCCCCGAAGCGTCTGCGGGCCTCCACCCCGCCCCCCGCCCACTCTGGAACTCTGGGGCAGCGGTGCAGAGGCAGCCGTCAGTCCGCGCGTGGAACCCCCAGGCTCGCATTTCGGCTTCACGGGGCATCACAGGCCTCGCCCTCACTTGCGTGTGCGTCGCTCTGTGAGTTGAGAAGAGAGAACGGAGTGGCTTTTGAAACATCATTTTCCGATAGAGGCTGTGCTTGAGTTCGAATACTCATTTGAATGTTTTAAATTCCTCGCTACAGGCAAGAAATAAAATACTCTTAACTATCTCACACTTAATACATATTTGCCCCATTATATTATACTGTGAACTATAATTTGTCCACTTTCTGTGATTTTTTTTAAGGATTCTGTATGCAAAGCCAGGGGAAAAACGGTTGTCTTTTTCATTTCAGTCTAGTTTTTTATTGGTTTTGCAAGAGAGGCTTCGAAGGTTTCTTTTTTTGTTGCTTTTTACAGGGAGGAAAACTGTGGGTCAACCTTATTTAAGATATGTTCGGTTTTGTGAAGGTCACCTTTGTCATTTTTCAAGTGCTTCTTTTTCTGACATTCTGTCCAAATTATCTCACCCTGCACAACAAGCAGGGTGAGTCCTCTATTAGTTGCAAGCCTATCGCATGAAATTAAGCACCAGGATGCGCAGTAATTAGAAATCATCTCCCCCTGGGGCCCGGGATGATGGCAGAGCCCTTGACTCAATCAGTGGAGGTGAAAGCCGCGGGTTTCGGGCACATTTGTATAAACCGGAGGTGGCCGCTGATGAGAGATTGCGTGAAGACACTACAATTAAAGGTGGATTCGATCTGGCGGGAGGAGGCTGTTGTGAGCACTGTGGCTTCGCAACTGCAAGTGGAAGGATCTCCCGCGGAACAGAGCGCCCAGGCCCTTTCCTGAGCTTTGTCATCCATCCAACTGCCTCTCAGGGAGCCACTCGGTGATAGAAACGGCACTCGTGCAGGATGCGTGTGACTTAGGAGGTGCAATGCTCAGATGCAAGGGGATGCGGAACTGTGAACTGTTTGAACAGGGAAAAAGCTAAGCCTGACCATCTATCCAGCGCCCAATAAGCACACACTGAAGATGCGAAACATGCAACTGTAGAAGCAAAAGCAAGGCTCTGCCAGTGCCTTTACATCAGGGGTTGGAGTCTCCACATACCTGACCAGCGAACACCCCACAGACACTTCATTGGGAACAGTGTGTGGGGGCTGATGCACAGGACGTATCCTGTGTAACACCCTGTAGTCGTGAATGGTGCCACACCGCGCTCTTGACAGAACCTCTAGGGACACTGCGGACACAATTTCCTCAATTCCTTTGTTTCCTAATATTAATATAACCCACATCTCCCTCCCCAGCAGCAACATGAAAGGGATTACACTCACACGCCACTTCCCTGGGTGGGGGCGGAGGCCACAGGGGTTCTGAGGAGCTGTGGCTGCTGTCATCTGTGCTTGTCACCGCAGCCAGGGCTCCCGGCCTCACTGCGCAGAACTGCACATGGGAAGATTCCACGACAGGAAATGAAAGGGACCTTGAGTTCGACACAACGTGGGAAGCATATTAAAGTTACTAAATTTCTAGGATTCTGAGAATGTGTCACCAAAGATTATGGTTAAAAATGAGATAAAGTAACTAAAATGAAAAGAAAAGTGATTAAAATGCATACAATTATGTGGGTAAAAATATTAGTAGGTAGTTAACTCTCCCAAAGCAATACTAAAATCAAATTTAGAAATCATAGAGAACTGAACTAAGACAACAGAAAATGACACCAGGAATCTGAAAGAAAACATGAGAACCACTCACAGAACACATAGAAAAGACACAGAAGATAAAAATAATAGGTAAGAAGTCGTTAGAAATCTTGAAATGGTGATCCAGTTTCTAGAAGGAACCAGAACTAATGAAGCAGAAGCAATGATCAAATCAAAACAGGTTTCTTAAGAACTGTTTTTTAAAATGACTAAAACAAATGTGGTAATGACTTGCTGAGATTTCTCAAAATGAGTCAGTATAAGTCATCACCTTTGAAATAGGTAGGTGGATTTTTTTGTATTTTTTAAAAATAAAATAACTTAGAGGCATTCAGACAGAAAAACTAATGAACAAACCCCCCCCAAAAAAACAAGCAATTAGGAGAAAACAAAAATCATACTGGCCAAAAATTTTTCAACGACGAAATTCAGCAGTGAATGACCAATCTTATTCCCTAAATACTAAGAAATTTTCCTAATCCTTTAAAGAAGTAAATAAGGTAGATATTCCAACATTTGAAAAATAGCATGGAGATATTAATGCTATGAAATACATAAAACACAACTCATCACTCACCAGTGATATATCAAAAGACAGCCCAAACTCATCACGTGAGCACTTAAATACGTGTTGTCTAAATAATTACGTATAACTTCATAAAACCGAACGTAAACGTTACAGCCGAGACGTGAATTCTGAGAGACAGCAAACAAGCACCGAACCCCTAAGAACCAAGGGTCGAGTCAACTGCAGCGTACACACCAGTTCAGACGAGGGCAGGTGGGGGCAGGGAACGCTGCCCCGGAGACTCCGAGGCCCCAGCCTGGACCCCGGGTTTCTCGCAGCCAGAGCTAAGGTGGCCACCCCAAGAAAGGCCCAGGTGATACTGGGGACACCTGTCGCCTGGTATTTCAGCTCATTTATTTTTTTGTAAGAAAATCTCCCATTACTACAAGCAAATGCAATTAGATTTTAGTTACCTACAGTCACGGGGGACTAGTCTCTTAAGACCTCACTCGCTTCTTTCTCACTGGATTCTTAGACTCAGAACAACCCCTCCTCCAGCACATCACACTTAGCGATGAGCGTCGACATAAAGTGACCACTCACGGAACACAAAACATTGTGAACACTTCCCAGTTTTTCTAGATAATAAAAAACAAGAATATAAAAACAGCCCATAAAATAAAAACAAACCAATGAAAGCATCAAGAACTGAAATCATAAAACAAAAACAAAAGTTTGTTAAATCATGAAAGTGTAAATCTTTTCAAAAAATATTGGTATATTCATTATTTACAAGGTATATAATACTTGCAAAGTGCAACTAACAAATTGATCTGTTTCATCAAAGAAATTCAAACAAAAGTGTAAGATTAATTATAGTACTAAACACAAAAATGAAGCATATCTCAAGGTAAAAAGCATTAAAAGGAAATAATCATAATAGAAAAAGTTTCTTAACTTCATAAGCTTTGAATGTGCATGTCAGGAATTCTTAGAAATACAAGCATAAATGACAGAAACACAAGAAACATTAGCAAACCACCCTCATTCTTTTAAAATAAATGTATAATACACATTTTTATACTCCCTATGTAAAACTACAGTTTAAATACAAAAATGAATACCAAACATAACCTTTGCTTTTACCAATGCGCATTACCTTAAACAGAAGGAGGTTACGAGAGGGTGTACATTGAACCGCACCAAGTAGGAGGAAGCTATTGACTCTACGAATCGTTCCTACACAGTCACAAATAATGGACCATGAAGAAAATCCCAGCAAACTGTAATGAGGGGGAACTCTTATCAGTCACACCTTCTTCAAAAAGTAATAAAATTATAAGTCAATTGACAAATGTGTCGCTAAAAATATTCATCTGAATGTTATACAGCATCTAAAACATGGCTCAATTAGGATGTTCTACCTAGAATCTGAGATGATTTCTGACTTCTGGGAATACTTTAAAACACATTAGGCTGTAGCCACAACTGTTTTCTGAGATAAAGTCAAATACTTTCATTTTTTAAAAAATTAATTAAACCTTGAATTGGACAAAAAAATTGAGAAATCCAAAGAAAGAAAGGGGAGGAAATAGACAAGTTAAAGAAGAATTGTTTAGAAAAAGAGGAAAACACAAATCCACCAATCAGGGACTCCTTCTTTGGGGGAAATCATAAAAATAGAAATATATGAAGGCTTAGCAAATTTCATTAAATCACCCAACAGAAATGCTGTGTCTGCTGAGAAAACAACAACCACAATGTTCAGACCCAGACTTCAACGTGGGCTCCTGCTCTCGCTCCCCATGTGACCCCAGCCCGGTCTCCGCTGCAGGTCCCCGGGGGCCTGGGAACAATGACTTCTGGGTCAGTCATGGCCCCTGGAAGCATCGCCTTGTAAACCAGCTAAGTGAGGAACGAAGCTTCTCCATGGCTGCAATTTCCTCTCTTGTTCTCCCTGACCTGATGGGTTCTGTATGTCTTCAATTCCTCTTTGCATGAGTTTCCTTCCATGAAGGAAAAAACATACAGGATACAGGTTCATGACCCTTCAATCCTGCGTGTCTGACCAGGGGTTCGGTCAGATCAGTGAGTCAGAAGGGATGAGCCCTTAAGACCAGTGTTGTTGTTGCAACATTTTGAATATAAGTGATCAATACAATTGATATAAAACAGGTCAGAATAATTTTAAGCCTTTTATCTCATAATCATGGGCTTATCTAGTGTGAATTTATTGGTGACCCTATGAAGACCAAGCAACCTTGCTTGAGGCTCTAAAAATTAATCTGTTCTTTGTAAAACTGTAGCAGCAAAATTTGGAAAAGAACTGCACAGTGAGGTTTGAGGCAGCTCATAGAGTTTTCCCCCCTTTACCACATTGCTATTGTGAGCTCTTGTTTTCTTTTTATTTAATGGTCCCTCTCTAAGTGGAATGAAGAAAAAATTGCAATTGATTGATGCTCCGTTTAGCTCATTCCACTTAACTTCACATTTAAAAGCATATACTATACTAATAATCTGATTTCCAAATGAATTTCAGGTACCTCTTTATGGTAAGGAAATATTTCATAAGTACATGTTTGTAAAAATTACTGTATCCTTTGAGAGACTTTTTTATTCTAAGTCACCGACACCTTGTTTTTGCTGAGAGCAAATAAGCTTATACCACAAAGGACTGACGTCGGAAGTTAAAAGGTCCATTTCGGAAGAGGAAACCCGCAAGGCCCTAATGGAATTTAAACATAGCTGGGCCTGGTCACCACACTACCATTAACGGGAATGCGGCTATTTTGACGATGTTTAGGATGTTTAAGGAGCTTCTCCATAAACCCCACAGGCCGACCAGAGTGAGGACAAAATGGTAACCTCAAATTCAGAGCTTTGTTCTCTTATTTCATTTTATGTAATGGTGCTGTGTTGCCTGTAGCCAGATTATTGCTTTCTGTAACTTGACCCTTGAAATAAAAACAATATTGTTCTTTGTTTTAACACTAAAAGTCAATAAGGAGTGAGACAGAGGAGGCGGTGTAATGAGACCTGAAGCCACGGGCCTGAAACTCGCTGACAAATGGCCTTTCCTTGTTGCCACACAGGGGTTTGTTCTCAGCCATGAAGATCGGATTTCTGGAACCACTGGGTGGGGTTATTTTCAGTTGCCACACTTACTTAAGACATTTTTAAAAACAATTTTGATAAAATAGACCCAGGTGCCTAAAAGAAAATGACTAAGACAGCACATAAGTGCAAAAGAACCAACGATGTGATATATTTTCTTAGAATATTAGGAATCAGTACCAGCTATGTAATTTTTAATGACTCTTCCTTTGTCATTGTAAACCTTACAAGTTAACCTTGCCACAGAGCATTAGCAAAATGCTAGAAGCTGCCTTTTTTCTAAAGACTATCCCTATTAAAACTTTCTTTTAGTCCTATGCTATTTTCTGATTTTACAGCTCAAAATGCTAGACTTCAGCTTTTCTGCTCCCAGTGCAACAAAGCCTTTTAAAATAGAAAAAAATGAGATAAAATTTTATTAAAGTATTACTGGCAGATAACACAGCAGGTAGTATTCCAAGCCAGCCCCCCGGGAGGGGGTAAATACCCTATCATCTCACTTTCTGCCTCTTCTCACACATGGAGGCTTGAAGACAAGCCTAGTCTCATTCCGGCTCAGGGTCACAATGTCAGCTCTTTCTCTCTCCTTCCTTTATATCTAACTGTAGAGGGCTGAGACTTCCCTGTACAGACCGACTTTGAAGTCATTGACGGTCTCACCCCCTGCTTCCCCCAGGAACATCACTGGGTCATGGCCATTGGGCTACACGGAGGCTCCGCACCCCACCATGAAAACAGCGTCCTCCTGTCCCGGCTCTCTCAGTGTCTAAACTCTCTTTTTTCCTTCATAGGCACACTTCAAGAGTTATTTATAATCTCTACTTCCTCCTCCCTCCCTATATTTTAATCTTTGCTAACTTCTATTTATTTTTTTATATTTAGAGATTATTTTAAATGTAAAAAAGAAACTCCTAATTTCTCATACTCCCTTCACCCCAAACCAACCATCACTAACACTGTGTTGCTATTACTGTCACACTGCGATTGACATGTCTCTGCCATTATTCTATTTCAAATCGGGTTTCTCTACCTGCATGGATCCACTTCTGTGCTCCAGGTGTCTCTCTGAATTCAGTCCCCTTTGCCTTCATGGTTCGTCTATGATGGTTACTAGGCTTTTACAGCCGCCTGCTAATAGGCGGAAAGGCAGTCTCTACACGTTGACTTTCTCTAGAACGCCTTTGACCGTTCTTGCTCGTGTGCTCTTTGATATAATCGAGTTGTTAAAATAAAAGTAAAATTAAGTGAAACAACCCATATGGAGAATTTCACTAGAATTTCAGTCTCCATGAATTTAAGTTTACATAATAACAACATTGAGTCTCCCATCCTTGAAATAGTTATAATTTCTACATTTTGTCATATTTCCATTGATGTCATAGTAAATGTTTATAATTTGCTTTCAATAAATTTAACACATTAAAAAAAGCTTTATTTCTTTGTTGCTATTCTAAAAGTCACTTTTTATTTTATCTTATTAAGTAGTGTGTTGACTGCTGCTACATTTTAGAAATGCAATTGATTTTTGTAATTTGATATTTGCTAAACTCATTAATTCTATTAACTTATCAGTAGATGGGGGAGGGTCTTTGTGGAGAATCATATCTTGCATAAATATAAAAACTGCCTTCTGTCCCTCCCCCCAGCGCAGTCCCCATCTGTACCGAGGACCCCCCACGTTAGGCACAGTCCCACAAGGTGCTGGCAGGACCTCGGAGGGAGGCTCTCGACTATGACACTTGCCAATTCTTTTTGCACGTGTACGCTAGTAAGCTAAAAGAGACTTTCCACTGCTCTATCGCTAAACATTTTATGAAGAATGAATGCTGGACATGCACATTTTCCCACCGTGTATCAAGGTAACAAGACCCCTCACCTTTTCATTTATCGTGTAAAATATTAAGCTAAATTAATTAGCTATTGAGTCTCCTACAGTGTTGTCTTCATGCTCACACGCCGGCAGGGTACCCCCGGAGACCCTCCATGCAACGCCATGCTGTGGGGTTTCCCGCCCCGCCCCGCAGGCCCTGCCGGAAGTGAGACCCGTGGAAGCGGGACCTCGAGGCGCATACACACCCTCCCGAAAACCAGCTTTGGTGCCCTGGACGTCAGGGTCTGGGCCCCAGCTGGGTCGCTGGGCCGGAGCCCTGAGCGCACGGAACCTAAGTGACGTACCTATGACTGCCCCCGTGACCGGAAACGCAGGCTATCCAGGGAGTGCACTTCCGGCGCCATGCGAGGTCGACCACGTGGCCCCACGAATGTGCTGTCTGTCTTGGCCTGCTGTTTAGTCTGCGTCCTGTAAGACCTGCATCTTCCCCCCACCCTGCCGCTCCCCTGGGACACTGTCGGCCTCCGGAGGGGCCAAGTCGGTCTATTTGCGTCACTTAAGTTGTGTTCTTCCATTGTTTTCTCACAGCCTTCGGCGAGGAGGTGCGAGACCCAAGTGGACGGCTGAGGCCCTTGGGGCGAGGCCCGGGCCAGGCGCCCCCACCTCCGTGCTCTCCTGCTGTGGTTCCCGCTGTCGTTCCCGCGAGACCTCGGTAAGTCACTCTCGGGTCTGAGACTCTGGATTTTGCCTGCAGCCCTCTGATGCAAACACACTTCATTTTCTGTGCGTGAGGTTCCCAGGAAGGTTCTGGGTGGCCGAGCAGGTGGCAGCCGAAGGGGACTCACAGCCTCCAGGTACGTCCACAGCGGCACCACCAGGGCTTGGGGAATAAGCTACAATGAGAAATTAGGCTGTTTTCATCATCACAGTAAAAATCTGAGTGGGCTCAAGGTATGCTCTGCAACCCATCACAACGTCCCCTCTGCGCCGGAGATCCTTGTGGAAGGAGTGACGCGTCTGTTGCTAATGGGAACCTTGGAAGCCAAAGGCTGACAGTGGTGTGCATAGCACGGCCTTGCGAACTCTGAGACAGCTGCTGGTGGAAAAGCAGAGCAGTTTACGCAAGCGCCGGCCACTGTGAAGATGGGGCTCCTCATCTCAAAGCCCACAGTAGCTTCTCAGTGCAGGCTGAGGGGTTTGGGGCGGAAGGAGAGGGAAAGCAAACAAAGGCATCCAGGGCTGGGGAGGTTGAACAGTTCTCTGCTGCAGACAGCGCCATCTGCTCCAGGGAGGACCTTGTCCAGCCCTGGTCTGCTGTGTGTCACCGTTTATGGGTTTATGGTTGAAGGTCAGCAAATTCATGGAGTGCCCAAAGGTCAGAGTCTATCTTTTGAAGTTGGTTCCTGGGATTCTTGTAAAAACATGCTATTTGTCAATAAGGTAATGTCCTTGACAACTTTTAAGGAGGATGGAGTAGAGGGTGGAGAGGCATCTGACTTGGGCGACTCTAGCCACTCAAGTCCGATGTCTGGTTTCTGTCCTGGCTCCATAGTTTTGCTGGGAAGCTTTGGTGAGAGAAAGTGATGCCCAAAGGTGCAGAATATGTTGTGTGTTACTTTAAAGATGTCTGCAATGATTATCTACCGCATTCCTCAGGGCTTTAAGAGATGTCCTTGTAACCTGACAGTTTTTAATGTGGCATCGCAGAGATGAGCCACTGTGGTGACGAGTTATATTAACATGAAGTCTGAATCTCTCTGTCTCTCTAGAGGGACACTATTTAGGGGATATACCAAAATATTTTACATGGGAGCCACTGTAATGGGAAGTATTTGTAAAATGAACCCAAGCTATACATAAGAAGAAAAGCTTTAAAAAATCTTTTAGATTGTGTTAAGAAAATGGCCGTAAAATTCAGCATCAATCTTAAAGGCCAACGAAGTGCTTTCTCATGGAGGAATTAGAAGCCAGCAGGAAGTGAGGCTTAGCCTTTGTGGTGCTGGCTGTGTGGTTCTGCTCCCGGCCTCACGAAGGTGAGGAACCACAGATGGCCGTGGGGAGGAGCTGGTGTGGAAGGAAGGAAGACCGGATCAGGAAATAGTGAAAGGAGGAACTAATTTTAAGTGAGAATTACAATGAGGGAGATGGGGAACAGACTTCCACTAGTGTGGTGGTGAAGCCATGCACAGGGCAACCTCTGAATTATTCGAGGCTCCTCCGGTGCAGGAGGAGGGGCTGTGGCAGTGGCCGTTGTCCCACCAGCCAGGCACTCGTTGGCCCTTCCTGTGGAAACGGCTCCTGTTTCTGCCTTTGAGGGCTGTGTGCCCACCACCCGGGTGTCAGGCTGCACTGAGTTGGGGGGAGGTCAGGGATTGGCTCAGCGCTGACTCTTCCAGGAAAAGTCATCCAGTTCATTCCGGCCTGTGAGGGGCGGGGCTCAGCACCTTCCGCGCTTGGCTGATGGTCAGTGCACGTTGGTGGGGTTTTCGGCTGGTCTGATACAATGCAGTAACTTTGTGGAAGATCATCTGATTAGGCCAGAGCGTCACAAAGGAGCTACGGAGTGGGGTGGAAGGGCAGAAAGGTGCGCTGCTGACTCGGCTAAGAGCCAGGCCTGCCTCGGGGAACTTCGGGGACATGAGCAGCAACCTCGCTTTGTGACGCTTCACGGAGCTATAATTGTCTGTTACTTCCAACCACAATGATCCTGACTAATAAATGTGCACTTTGAAATCCAAATGCAAGTAATTGAAAAGTCAAAATTTTTATACTTAATATAGCAGGTGTAGTATCTATAAACTCTGTTCATGAGGCAATGGCAACAGGAAACGAAATATATTTTGAAGTACATGAATTTAGGAATAACGCAACTACATACAGTTCTATATTTTGAAATGTCAAAAACCTAGTATAATATCAAGAGCAGTCATATCTGCCACAGAATTGTTTGCTAATGATGCCATTGTTTCTGTTTGATTATATTGTTTATTCCCCTGCTACATGAAAATTAATACATATTTTCTTAAAACATAAAGAAGGAAGATGTTAATAGTCTTTTCCCAAATGAGCATATTTGGATTTAGCAGGGAGCATTGAAGTGAATATATTACACTACTGGGTAAATTTTAATAATTTCTTCTTGAGCTAAAATGACAAAGAGATTAGAGGATTCTTAAAGGTTATTCGGGCTGTTCTCAAACTTTCACAGTTTAATTATCAAATAAGCATGTAGCTTCTACTTGGATTTTCATGCACCTCCTTCTGCATCAGAGTGGCTCTGTCAGGATTTTAGTCGTGTGGAAGCTGTTTTGTGCACTGACATAAAAATGCCCTCTTTCAAATCTTCACTATTTTCTCACTCTATGTGCTGAAACAACGCGGACCAAATATCCTCTCCCGATGAACAGTTTCACTTCTGTGTGTCAGTGGCTTACAGCGCACCCGGAGCGGTGCTGGGCGGGACTCTCGGGGACAGACTGGGCACGGAGCATGTCTGCTCCATGAGTTGTGTTTCCTGGGCGGAGAACACAGGCACAAATACAAGGTAGCGTGTAGCGCTGTGACCCTGCATAGATGACACGATGAGAAGGTGTCGGGGGAACATTAGATTCTGTGACTGATCAAAGCGTTTGTCTTTTCGGAGGTGACCTGGATCATAAGGAAGGGCTGAGGTGGAGGCAGAGTCCGGGGAGGCCTGCGGGGCAGAGCCAGGAAGTGGCTCCAGAGCTCACCACGGGGAGGAACTGCTGGCGGTGATGCGATTTCTGATCCCCCCTTTTCTGCACAGTCTAGATTTCTCCACTCGAAGCGGTTCTGAGAGATAGTGATTCTGAGCTAATGTTAATAAACTCAGGTGCAGCAGAAGTCTTCTTTCCCGTGACTGGACACTCAGTGGACACAGCCTGCGAGGGCAGCAGCCTTTTTAGCAGTCAAATCACATTACCCGTCCATATCAATGAAGCTCCGTTTCAGTACAATCCTTAAAAATAATTCTTTCAGGTAATTAGTTTCATTAGCATGCCTCCTTTCCCTCGCACTCTTGGGAGTAACTAAAATAAGGAATTGGGACTTTGGCACCAGAGCTATATTAGTAGTTACAATTAACACCAAAAACCGGGAAGCCAGCCGCTGTTAGGAGTCTGGCAGACCTTCCCACTCTCACCTTGCAAGTCCTGAATCTCACTGCCAAGTGCAGACTTACAACGATGTTGTCTGTAACAGAGGTGACAGCTGCGTAAGATTAACATTTCCAACCTTTCCAGTGTGTTTAGTGGAAAATTGGGATTGATTTTCTTTTTCATAAGCCTGGTTTATGATAAGAGATTAAAACCGAGTGGCATTTAGGGTATGGAGGCTGCGTTCCTTGTCTTCACGTTCCCGTCATCCCTTCTGGTGTTGCCTTTGCTCAGTAGCTTGCCTCAGACGTTGGAATCCCTCCCCCACGGACCGGGCTGCACGTGTTCCCTCCCTCAGCTGGGCAGGCGGTTGGAAGGGCATCCTGGGAGTGGCTCCCAGTGGGACGCTTGGGTGCGCAACCACCTGGGACCTGATTCGCTCCCTGACCACGTGCACATGTAGCATAGTGCCTGGGGTTACGGGGAAGCAGGCTCGTTTGGGAAATCACCCACAAATTATTCACGCCAGGGAAAGAAAAGAGTAGAAAAGAAAGGGAGGGGGAGGCCAGGACTGGAGGGGAGGGGGAGGGGGAAAGAGGTGGGGACGGAGGAGGCTGCCGGAGGAGGGAGGGGGCCAAATAAGGCGAGCGGCCTGTGTGCGCAACTTCAGGATACTCGGTCATCACTAAAAACAAATGTTTCGGCACAGTTACTGGAAAAGGGAAGAACTGAAACGGTTTCCCGCCGCTGGGACATTATTTAACGTGACCCTCCTCCGGTCCCTCACTGGGCACCACAGCAGCAGCTCCGGTAAACAGGTAGAGTGGGCACTGCAGTTGCCTGGAAATCAGCAGACACTTGTCCCGGCAAAACAGCCGGCGTTTCCTGAACACTCGAGTGTGTAGCAATCTTCTGGAAGCTCAGAACAATGGGAACAAGCACGACTCTTTATTTTGCCACTTCCAACTCTCCATGTCTGTGATAGAATGTCCCTAAAACAGTGGAAACTACTGTGTGAATAAGAGGTTAGCAGGCGGGCTGGAAGCCCATCGTGTTGCTGGGTCTGTTGGAACGTCTGCCGAAGGTGCTCTCTCACTGCACCAAAGACCATTTCAGGGAGCCTTGCGCATCTGAATACACTTCGCAGAGGGCTTCCAGCCAGAGCGCAGACAGTGCCAGAATCAGATCAGGATTCTCAGTGTTGGTATTTAATTGGGCATTTGCAGTGGAGATGTACTGAGCTTCTGGGTATATTTTGGGGAGAAGAAGTCGGGAAACCACAGACAGACACCTATACCTTGGCTGCATTTCTATCTTTATTTCAAATAAGCTTCTCTCATGTCAAATTAATAGCAAAAATAGATGATGACACCAAACTCAGGCTAGGCTGCTCCAAAAGCTGGTCCTCAGAGACAGGTGCTGGTGGGAAGGAAATTGGTTCATTTGGGGGCGAGCAGCCTGAGAGGACGGCACACCCCCACCCCAAAGGCCGCCCTCTCATCTGGTGGGGGCAGAGGTCACCACTGGGACGGGGAGGGCAGCAGGGAGAGAGCGGGGAGGGGACGGGGGGTCTTCTCTGTGGGAGTCGCGCCATCTGTTCCATCATCGGAACAGATGATGATTATCCATCTCCCAGCCGGTCCAGCACAGGGCTGGTTCATCATCCTAGGCCGACAGGTCTCCTGGAGCCGGAATGTCTGCTTGCTGGAGTCGGCCTCCTTTGAGTCAGCCTCTGGGACACTTACACCAACGTGCTGTTTATCTCTGTTACATGCCAGTCAGTGATTCATCTTTCACGAAACCACTCTTAACAGAAACAATACGAAAAGAATGGACGGGTGGGTTACAATAATGCATTTTAAAAGTTAGGTTATATTTTTCTTGTTGAAATTGTTTCTTTAATGTTAACTTGTGCTATATTATAATGAGGATGATATTTTAATAATAACTATTCAAAAGTTAATTTTACTTAGGTACACAAAGCTACAATTATTTTTTCTAAGCAGTAACTCATACTGGTAATGACCACAAGCAATCTAAACAGAAAGAAGGAAGAAGTGCTTGTGTAAATTCACAATTGGTTCACACTTAAGTATAAACTTTCGACTTTATTAAGTTTTTATTATAAGTTTTTATTATTTGGAACCTAAAATATTTATGTTTGATTTCTTGCATACTCAGCTGAGAATATGTGTTCTTTAGGTAATCTTTCTGATTAATTTTAATAAATATAAATATTTAAATATTTATAAATAAATATAACAAATAATTTACATGTTGTGTGTTAAAAAAGGAAATATAATGACCATTAAGACTAGAAGAGAATGGACAATATACACACAGAATATAGAGAAACATGAAATGTACAGAATGATTTAATATAATGTAATATAATTTACTGAAATTTAGTCCATATATCATTTTATTCTCCACAGATGTCTATTTTAGTGAATTTTCAGTCAGTTTTTTCTATCAGAGTATGTCATCAGGTAACCCCATAGTTCATATAATAAAAACATATTCAGATGAAATGAGTGGCTTATTTGCAGAAATTTGGACTGTGCCTAGAGCTTTCATGAAGTAGAATTTATTGAAATTTGCATGTAAGAAATGAAAGAGTATATTGCTAGCCCACCATGGAGTTGCTATGAAAACTGTGAGCTGCTTCCTTATCTAGGAAAGTATAGTTTTCTTTTTTTCCTTTTCCTCCCTTGAGTACAGGAAGTTAACGACTAAGGAGAGGGTGAGCATGCAAGAATTTAAGAAATAATGCATGCATCAGTTTTGATATTGAAAAGCTACTCTTATCAATCTTGTAATGCATAGTGTCATCTTTCATTGATTTAAATAGATGACTCATGTTTACTAGCTTTAAATATGAGAGACGTACTGGCCTTGAAGACCTTGCAGGGGAGGCTGTATTTCAACAGAAGGTTGACAAGTGGAGCTCGTCAAGGCTGTTTTCTCCTGGAGAGCCTCGGTTGGGCGCCTGACCCCCAAAGGCTGAATGTCTGGGTTCGGGTCCGCTGCACCCTCTTGGGGGCTGGCAGGAAGCTCCATTGGCCTCTCCCAGCACTTCTCTGTGGGCAAACAGTGTGCCAGCAGGGACCGTGGTTCATAAGGAGCGTGCAGCACTCGGCGGGCACCCCGGGAGGGTGGGTCCTGGGTCTGCGGGAGCGCCTGCGCATGTCTGGGTGCGTCTAAGAAGAAAGGGGTGAGGGGAAGAGTCCCCGCCTCCTCCCGTGTGAGGCCAGTTTTCCTGTGTGTGAGCCAGTTGCCATTAGCTCGTCATGCAAATCAGCAGCAGTAGAAGCCAGTTACACACCAGGAACTGCGATCTAACCTCCAAGAACCAAGATGCGTACCTGTTAACTAGAACAAATGGCTTGCCACTGTTTTTCTTAGAATGCTGGGGTTTTTTAAAGATTTTATTTTTTATTTATTTTTAGACGGAGGGGAAGGGAGAGAGAGAGAGAAGAAGAGAGACATCAGTGTGTGGTTGCCTCTCGAGCGCCCCCAACTGAGGACCTGGCCTACAAGCCAGGCGTGTGCCCTGGCTGGGAATTCAGTCCACGACCCTTTGGTTCACAAGCCCAATCCAGTGAGCCACACCAGCCAGGGCTAGAGTGCTGTTATTTCAAATACTGGAAAAGTGAGTTTCAGGAGCTTTAAGATCCTGTAATGCAACACTCTGGATGTTTTTAAATGTTGTAGTATTTTTCTAAACCATTTTGCTTTTGTTGAGATGAATATGGGCAAAGAGACCTTTTTGGTTGCTTTAAATATACTAATTTTTGGTTTTTAAAAATATGGAAAATACCTGGCTGGTGTAGCTCAGTGGATTGAGCGCGGGCCTGCGAACCAAAAGATCACAGTTCGATTCCCCATCAGGGCACATGCCTGGGTTGCAGGCCAGTTCCCAGCAGGGGCCAGTTCCCAGCAGGGGATGCACCAGAAGCAACCACACATTGATATTTCTCTCCTTCTCTCCTTCCCTTCCCTTCTAAAGATAAATAAATAAAAATTTTAAGAAATATGGAAAATAACATTAGAATTTCAAAGTTAGTGTAATTGTGTACCTTATGAAAGTGGTTTTCATATTAGAGTGTAAAAATATTAAGGAGAAATCAAACAAGTATTGACCTTTTGCTCAAAATTAACTTCTACGTATTACATTTTTAGAATTTGTTGGGAGCTAGTAAAATTTCAGCGGTAAATTTAAATTGAATTTGATGATTTCTCCATGTATATGAAAGACAAAATAGTGACTTACACAGCGCTGCTTTCTGTTACGCACACATATTTCCGTGGAGATTATCACATGCGACTTCTTTACCCCCGACACTGAGGACTGGCGCCCGCCTGGAACATCAGTTCTTTGAGAGGACAGGCACCCCAGCACACTCCAGGCAGTGACGGAAGCCACAGTAAGTACTGGCCCACTGTCGTGGGATCTTTAAAAAATACTTGCAGTACAGAGTGAGTGTGGACACGTGAATGTCCACTGTCCTGCTTCACAGGTGCTCATATCTGCACTAACCCCTCAGCTGGTTAAATTTCCAAAGCAGCAGCTCTGTAGCTTAACTGTAGCAAGTTATTTACACTCCAAAAAGCCAAATGACAGTGACTGCATCCACATAATTGATGAGTTAAATGAGTTTTATGTTCCCCAAACAATTTTAAAGCTGAGTAACCCAAATTTATTAGCCATATCCAGATGGAATATAAAGTCAATATATTGCTGTTTATGTATCAAGTCGGAGAAAATTATTAAGGATGATTTCAGCTGTGGATGGTTAGGGTGGAGGACCTTGGTTAAATTTCAAGGCTATAATTCAAGGAAAATTTGGTAGCTACAAAGCTAGTGTAACAAATAAGATAACTGTGCTGTAATAGACTTTAGCTGAATCATTTTCTTGACTTAAAAAATGTACAACTGGAGTTGAAGGAGCAACTCCATAAAGCATTTCAAAATATACTGTTGTAAAGAAGTACTTATTCAGCCTCAGTAGCAAAAGAGACCCCATATTCATAGGACTTGTAAAAAAGCAATAAATAAACATTTTAGTACAACTAAAATAGAAATGAGCTATTGACAAGTGCCTAAAAGTGATTTTGTTTTAGCGTCATTTAGTTGTGGGAAATTGGAAATATTTTTATTTTTAGAACAATAAAGTACTAAATGGCTTTAGCTGAAAATAATAGATGCATCTTGGTCATTGATAATTGCCACGTAAACATGAGTATAATCATAGAATATGAAAAGATATTATAAGAACAGAAGAGAAGATTGAAAATACAGCTTTTCACAGGTATTTGCTGTTCTTGTATTAAAGGATACTACATAGGCTACATGGGGCCAAGCCCCCAGTTTTCAAGCTATTCACTGTGCTATTTGGGCCAACATGCTTAAGTCCTTAAGACAGTGTAACCAAGCAAGCTTCACGGCAAGGACTGCCAAGCGTAAGCCTGCTTTCCTGATGCTCTGGAGAGGAACTCTCTCCCCTTTGCTCCAGGGGAGACACTCAGCCTGTCTTCAGAGGGGTTCCACTCCACAGGCAGCCCTGAGCAGACGCCCAGAACAAAGTAGAGGCCAGTGTCTCACCGCAAGATGGGCAGAAATAGGAGAGAGCCACAGAAATGTGTCCCCCACCATGACAAGCACCATTTACTCGCTCAAAACCATTGTGAAGTGCTGCGCCCGGGCACTGTCCCAGGAATCTGGGACATGGTAACAACAGGACAGGCTGGGCCCGGCCCTTGTGAAGCTTCAGTGCTGGTAAAAGGGAGCACGTGAGAGGACTCGAGGCTGTGACTGGGTTAGTGCTGCTGAAAGAAATCCCGTGTCTATAAGACGGTTATGCAGTGGAATCAGAGAGGTCTCGGAGATTACATTTGAGTCCTCAGTGAAAAGATCTAGGAAAATAAGAGGCATAACCATTGAGAAAGGGAGTAGAAAAACCCTATTAGTTTTATCAAAACAAAGATGGTTTTGTTAATCAATTGGAAATGAGACATAGACTAATTCCAACAAAAATAGTATGTATACATACATCTGTATATATGTGTGTATTATCACCTTTTTCAGGAAGAAATATAAAGCATGAATACCCCCAAGGCCTTTGGGAAAATTGTTTAATATTTTAAAATTTTCTCACAGGGAATATGTGTTTGACAGGCAAGGTTTAGAAAATATATTGTATAATCAACAAATACATCTAAGAATTCTAATTACATATAAACTTCCCAAAATGAAAAGGAATGAAAAAAAAGGAACATTGCCCTAGCACACTGTGTCAGCCAGGGGGAATGCAATGCCTCCTTCGGAGGAAGGGTGGTGATGGCCAGTCCTGTGCAGACGAGAAACAATGGAGGACGCTAAGTATCTGTGCCACCAGGAGGAGCGATGTGCAGAAACGAAGGGGTGGTCAGGTTGCCGTGCAGACTCTCAGGAGCTCACAGGTCATGATCACCATTCTCAGCAATTCATTCCTCCCGACTTTAACCAAAAACACTTTCAGTGGAAGGGCAGGGAAGAAAGCCCAGCTCGTAGCCGAGGAGGAGGTGGGCATCATGCACAGGAAGCTGGTTCTCTTATTTTAAATATCACCTCCTTCCAAAGCCTTTCCTAACTCTTTACACCAAGTAAAATGTTCCTGCTCTGATTTGAAAGTGGTCGGCTGTAAGGAGGCGTCAGCCTCTCTTGCTGGGCTGGGCACCTACAGGGTCCCTCCTCTCTCCAGCAGAGCGCTGCCTGCAGGTGTTAAGTGATTAATCACGTTGCTCTAAGTCAAAGTGAATCAGAGTGTTAGGTAATATTCAAATTCCTTGAATTTAGTAATTATCTTAAATAAGCGATTCACGTTGTTCTTAATAAGTCCTACAGTCATTCACAACCAATGATGTTGCAACACTAAGTCAACCTCTCCAAATATTCTGGCGGAAGTACGGCCTCCATTTAGATATGAGTTCCAGTGCGGTGCTTGTAAAGGTCATGTAGAACTGGAGGCTGTTTGTCAGAGCACAGCTATGGGGGGCTTTGCACTACAGAGGTGTAAGCAACGTGGGGCACATGGGGGTGAGTGTGCAGGCAACACTGGGCAACGTCATTGCATCTGAACTTTTCCACGTTTGTGCAGAAACCCCGAGAGGGCTGTCCGCCACTGGAGGCCGCCTGTGTCTCACTTGGGCCTCTCAAGAGGAGCTTCCGTTTTGGGAGACCGAGACTCACACCCAGGGATGCGTGCAGTTTTGCTGATACTGCATTTTTAAAAAGATTTTATTTATTCATCTTTAGAGGGGGAAGGGAAGGAGAGGGAGAAAAATATCAATGTATGGTTGCCTGTCCTGCACTCCCTGCTGGGAACTGCCCTGCAACCCAGGCATGTGCCCTGACTGGGAATCGAACTGCAGTCCCTGGGTTCACAGGTCCGTGCTCAATCCACTGAGCTACACCAGCCAAGGCTGATACTGCATTTTGACGCACAGTAATGTTCGCGTGGCAAAACGAAGGGATGCTTATGAAGTGAAGTGAGAGCCATCTTCCTTTGACAGTCACGTCTTGTCTCTTTCTTGAACAAGGCCCAGTGAAAGCCTGACACACGGGAATCTCGACCTGGTGGGAAGAAACCGTCTCGCGGGCCCTACTTTACATAGTTTTCACTTCTCGGTGGTCCTGTCCCGTGTCAAACTCTGCGGCGGCTTGCTGGCCAGGAGACTGCAGAGGGGCGAGGAGCCAGGGCAGAGCGTTTCCGGGGCAGCCCGCGCCTTCGTGCGCCTTGCCATGCCGTCCCCCGTGAAATGCCTGCGGGGGGGCGGGCTCCAGGCGTCCGCGTCATAGGCCACTGGTCCCCTTCCAAGTCACAGGTTCAAGGAGAAATACTGGAAGACACATACTTAAAAATACCCCAGTCGGTAAAGGCCGAGTTCTTGTTAATGAAGAAAAGTGCAACTCAGACGGTGGTTCTGGTGCTGATTCCAGCCAGAGGCACAGGGGCTGCGACCTTGCAGCACCGAGTGGTGGGAGGCGGGTTGGAGTCCCGCTGCTTCCAGTGCGTCCTCGGCAGTTCCGTGGGTGGGTGCGGCTTTTAGGCGCCACCCCCTGAACGGGCAATTTGTTCTCCACTCAGACCCCGAGGTCCTTGCCCCGTCCCCTCCTCCTCGATCCACGTGGCCCCTTCGTTGTCAGTGAAGCAGCATCTCCACGCGTTAAAAATACAGAAAATAGTATTTTGGAAATTGAAATTCTTTCCTCTGGGAAGTACTTCAGTCGCATCATTGACATTTTTCATAAAGTTGTAAAGTCATTCTTACTGCCTTAGAACCCACGTAACCTCCGTCTGCTGGTACCAACTCGGTGCCCAGCGAGCGCCAGGAGAGGAGAGGAGCCCCTGCGTTAGCCTGGACGTCGCTGGAAGGGTTCTGGTTCAGACTTCAGTTACTTACCAAAAATCAGTCACTTCCCTGCCCTTAAACTGTTTTAATTACTGATTTGAGGTGCGAGACAATTAAGACATAGTGGAAGCAAAGAGCCCCTGGTGGCACAGTTATTTTTTAAAGCGCTGCGGAGATAACGGAGCTGACGCGGCCTGTGGCCTCACCTGCTTCTACCCGTGCACCCCGACGCCCGCATTTCTCCTGGTTGTGAAAGGTCGATTTTCATTTGGCATCGCACGGCGCATGCTCCGGTTCTGCAGGAAGAAGTTCCCTGCTTTTGCACAGATGCGAGATGAATGGTGCTAAACATCACACAGTCATGTGGAAGGCAGGGGAGCTGGGCACTCAGGAGCCAGGATTTCAGGAAATTTTAGTGCTTTGGTTATTTTTTGGCAAAACAGTGTATTATTCAAGTAAAATGCAAAAGCAGGAAAAGAGCATGAATGTCGAGATTAGGGTAATGGCTGCTGAATACAAAGGCAGAAGATTTAGGTGAAATTAACCTGAGAGCTCTTCCTGTACCTGTGAAGATACCCAAACATTTCAGCCAACTGGACGTAAATGGAGAGGGAATGGGAACCCCATTCGTGTGTTCTTTATTCCTTTAGATGCTCCCGTGGGCACAGAATACAGTGTCTTTGAATATTACAGAATAAAATTGGTTATAACAAAGAGGCATTATTAGTGTTGGGACCGAAATAACAAATGTTGCTTTCTTGGACATTTTTGTCCCCAGTGGGGGCCAAAATGACATTAATATTCATCTCCCTCTATTCTTGGGTCTAATTAAACACGATCAGTTGTGCTTGGTTGATTGTCTTCGATTAGCAAAGTCTCAATTTCCTTAATCATAAATACTTATAGTAACCTTCTGCCTTCTAGGAATACTGTGCTGTTCACTAAGAACCACGGGAGCCCAGGGCGGCTGCCTCCCGGGTGCGGGTGGAGTGCAGGGTGGGCCTGGGCATCGAGTGTGCATGCGTGTGCAGGGTTACCGCTGGCTGCCTGCAGTGACCATGATGCTTTTGGACTGAGGAGATATCTTGGAACGGTACTGAAACCCTAGGGAAAATTGTATTCTGTTGCTTTAGTTGGACTGCAGTTTTATTTAGTGTAAGTACTAAGGTGTTTCCAAAAGCAGAAATCGAATGTAAAACACGTGCTTTTTGTTTGAAGCAGTGCCTCAGCTGAGGGAACCCTTGGTGCAGAAACACACCGGTCTCTGCCCTGCCCGACATATCCCTGCAGAGGAAGCTGCCCCGTGGGGAACCCTGCCTACCGCAGCCCCACCTCCGGGCGCAGGTGGGGAGCGCAGCCTGAGGACAGAGTGGAAGCAAACGGGCCAGGAGTCAGGAAGAAGGAAGGCAGCGGGCGGGCCCCGGCATAGGGGACGAGTGACCCTCGTCCCAGAGCGCGAGGGCAGGGCCCCACAGTGGAGCTTCCTGGAAGCTCCTGAGTGGAACGACAGATCGATGTTTCTCTCTCTCTCTTTTCCTCTCTCTGAAATCAGTAATGGAAAAGCACTATTTGCTACACAGCCCATCCTTTGTCTACTACCCGATGTCACTACTTTTATGATAGACAAAGGTGCCACATGCGCAATGTCCACGTTAGCACTTGCTCTGGTACTGTCGGTCTTCTCTCCGCGGTCACGTGGACACCACGTGGTGGGGCGCCTGCCCCACACAGCCCTCCACTCCACACTCCGTGAGGGCCCAAGGACACCCCTAGAACCGTTTCAGGACTCACGCTGATCCACTCACAGAATTCGATTAGAATGGCAATGCTTCTAAGTAATACTTTAATACTCCTGGAATATTGGCATTTTGAAATGTCAGGACACCTTATCTCATAGTGGGAAGTGCTGTCATCTGTGTCCTTCCACCAAGTCCCGTCGCTCCTCCCAGTCGGAGGCCTACATGCTCTGTTCAAGGTGACTCCCGCCGGACAAGTCACGCTGTCCTCGGGACTCCTGGTACCACATCTCACTTTGCCACTGGGACTCCCTTTAAAATGCGTCATTACTGATGCAAACAGATAATGCTGATAATCCTTGTCATCTGTCTATCAGGACCACCTGGTGTATTTACATACTTGGTGGTAGTGAGGCAGCTGGACTCTCTGGGCAGGGTCCCCAGGTTTTGCAAATGAAAATACAGTCCATTTGTGTTTCAGATAAAGAACAGATAATGTTCTAGTATAACTATGCCTGGGCAAAAATCGGGCATACTAAAGCTGTTTGTTGTTTATCTAAATTAAAAATTAACTGGATGCCCTGTGTTTTATGCAGCAACTTTACTCCCAAGCGCCTCCATTGCATAGGTAATCCTAAAAATAACTCATGCCACTGATTATATTGCCTGCAACTTCAAATCATTACATGCCGTTCAGTTTCAAGTAATTAATAGGTTTCCTTATGATCCATTCAGCTATGGAAGCACCTACGACGCTTCCTGGGAATGGTGACGGGTCTGCTCCGTTAATTCTGGCTCCCACGCTGAGGGATTCCGTGCGTCCTCCACGTTGGGGGGACGGCCCCCTTTTGTGCATTGCTCTCCCCTTCTGGGAACTCCCCCGAGACACCATCTGGGCTGCTGGACACTCAGACCCCAGCCTGTGTGACTCCTGTGGGAGTTTCGGGGCAGCGCCTGGGGTGTGGCCATTGCTCTCCTGTCCTCAGTTTTGTAGAAGGATCTTCATACTGAACGTAGGTTGTGAGTGAACAGGAAGTACTCCATAGGGGCCTGCTTGCTTTTTATTTGCTTTCTCTTCCAGGAGAATTTATAACTTTGTGTAAAACCTAGCAGAGAACTCAGCAAAGAGAGAAAAATAGGAATGGTATCATAAAAAAATAGTTTTTGCACTAAATTAAGTTGCACTGAAAATACCATTTTACCAACTGATGCAAAGAGAGAGTTCTAGTTAAGGACCAGCCATGTTCCCAAAATCGAGGTTCAGATTGTGGGGTGCTGCTCAGGGAGGTGGGAGCCACACTCCCACGGGTGCCAGGCCCCCGGGGTCCCCTCCGGGGTGGGACTGGAGACCGGATGGTGGAGCCGGAAACGCTTCCTCACGGACGGTGCTCTGTGCACCATCTCCACCGCCCCCCGAGTGCAGTTGCTCTGAAAACGGGTGACGGTGGCCGAGGACCCGCGTCTCCTTTGTAGGCTTTGCCTCCTCGTACGGATCGAAAGGGACACCCGTCACACCCTTGTCCGCCTCAGATGCTGTCCAAGTCCAAGTGCTTGAGTGGGAAGACTGTTGTGAAAAGTGACCAAAAACTGGAGAGAGGTGAAAGCAGTGAATTAAGGGGTCACTGTCAGCAGACTGACCTGCTGGACGCGTTTCTCCCAAACTGTCTGTGAACCAGAAGCCCTGGAGGTCACCCCGGAAGGTCGCCTGTGCTTGAATGAGACACTACATACTTGAATCTGTTGATGTGTTTATACAAGCAGATATCTCAAAATAATTTTTTTTCCAAAAACTTTATGTGGAGAGAGAAAATAAATAAGTGGGCTCATAGACCCAGGGTAGGACTTTGCCAACTTCAGGAGTTACAGAGGCGCCGGCTGTGTCTGTCCTGACTCAGGCCTTCTCCGGGCCCCGCTGCCGTTCCTCTGAACAACGGGGCACCCCATTCACAGAACCTGACCGGCGGGGGTGTGTCTGCCCTGCAGCCAGACTGACCGCTGCGTGCGAAGCCGGCTCTGTTTCTAACTAGCGAGGTAACCTAGGTTGAAGTCAATATTCATCGGGATATTTAGCATTCTTACATGTAAACGCCCATGACAGTTCTCACCTGGGGGATAATCCAGAGTTAGGACTCTTGCGGAAGCCCCTTGTCCCTCCCGTTCCTGCCCCTCCCCCTTCAGTTCCCCAAAGCCTTCCACCCACCACCGTCCTTTACCACTCACTCCGCCACTCCACGCACCCGGGTGTAGACACGCACGCCAAGGTGTTCTGTCTCTCATCCCTGCTGCCGCCATCAGTGGCGAGACAGCTCCCAGGAGTTTGCTCTCTATCTTCTCCCTGCACAGAGGAGTGTGTACGAGCCCAGAGGTAAGAAAAGGGTGTTGGGAGCCAGGGAAAACAAGGAGCCAGTCTGTGGCAGAACCTCACTGCCGCCCCCTTCCTCCATCATCAGATCCTCCATCATCAGATCGCCACATCACCCTGATCCCCCTAACTCGGGCCGGGCCCCTTGCTGCACCCACCGTCACCTTAGCAACAGGAAGCGGCAGGGCCCACTGAGTCTGCAACATGTCTGGGGTCCGGCCCGAACCCCCTCCTCTGTCCTGGGGCGAGTTCTGCAGAGAAGCCAGCCGGCGTGGACTAACGCGCTCCCACCGGCTTCGCTCACAGGCCGTCTTCTTGTGAGAGTACAGGACCCTCGGGGAACCCTCTGCAGCCTGAGGTCAGCGGGGCGGGAGGACTGCAGGGCCCCTCGATTGGGAGGAAAGCCCACCGGGCCTGACTCGGACACGAGACACAGTTCGATGGGACAGGGCGGCGTCGTGGGGGCGAAGTGCGGGCTCTGTCTCTGTTCGGTGCTTGCTCAGATGTCAGTGGCTTTTGGGTGGGTTTTCTTTGGGGGGCGTTTTGTTTTGACCCCAAAATGTTATATCACAAAGTTCCAAAAGAAAAGGGAGGCCAGTTTTTCCCAGAATATCTAATCCCTTGAACATGGCCGCCACCTGCCTCCCACACTGTAGTTTTGGGTCCCCTCCCATCTCACTGCCACGTGGGCCTGTGTCTCTGCCCACCCCCACATTTCATCATGCTGCCTCCCCACTCCTCTCGCTGGGTCGCCTGGGGGCCAGCCCCCCTGGTAAGCCCTCAGCCCCTGCAGGGCCAACATAGTTCAGGGGAAACTGCCTTTTCTTGGGGTGTTTGCATGTGTGTGAAGAGGGCGGCTCTTCCTCTTTCTGGTCAGAAAAAATGGAGAGTGCCTTCCTCCCCCTCACTCTGGTTTGAAACCGGCAATCTTCCATTCCCACTAAAACAGCCTCGTGGGCACCTGACAGACAGCCGCTCACTCTCTGTCCCCAGGACGGCGGCACAAAGACGGTCCAGTTCCCTGCATAGCTAAAGGCGGCGGCGTCCTGGCGCGTCCGCGTGTCCAGACCCTGAGAGTTTTCTGTGCGTCGTCATCTGTGACCCATTCTCCCTGATTCCACGATGTCTGACTGCCCAGTAATTTTATCTTTAAAACAGTCCTACCCGAGCTCTGGCATTTTTCATTATCTAAGTATTTGCTTTATAAAGCTTTTTGAATCTCTGCGTTTTTGTCTGGATACAATACCCGACCCTTTCTGCTTTTAGAATCTTGCTTCTAGTCCTTGATTTCTCCAGGACCGTCCACTTCATCGTGTGCCCAGTCTGTGCAAAGCACCCACCTTCCTACCCCAGGCCCACCTGGCCCCGGGTGTCCCGAAGCTCTCCCCTGGTGCCCTCGTCCCACAAGGAAAACGAGCCACCCGTGCACAAACCGCACCCCCACGGCCCCTGTGTCCTCCCCCCGGGCTCTCTCGCAGGGACCCAGCCTCCCACTGTCCCATCATCTTCCCCTCCCACCAGCTGGGAGTGCGTCTTTGCGCCCAGAGAATGCACCCTGACCCCTGAGTGGGTGACCCTGCCTTTACACTATGAGTTTCGCCCCCACTTGTTCCGTGGGGGCTCCGCGTCCTCCAACCCTTGCTGCATTTCTACCCCCAGACAAATCACACGCCCCAGCGGCCACTCCGCCCGACCGGGAAGCGAACAGAAGCCCGGTGAACACCGCGCCCCGCCCTGCCGGCCTCGCACCCGGCGCCAGACTGGGAGGGATCGGCAGGTGGGCAGGTGCGCGTGCGCTCTGGGGCCTCCGCCCACGCCTCCGACTCCCGTGGCCTCGGACGCTGCTCTCCCCGGGCCCAGGGCGGAGCACAATCTCGCAGGGCATCCGGCCACACACCCCGGTTTGGGAGTCCTTTCTTCTTCAGCCTCTGTCCCCTGGTTTTGTTTGGTTTGGGTCTTTTTTCTCTCCAGTGACTCCTTCTAGCCACCATTTTGCATGAGGATTTCATGACATTTCTTCGCCTTTAGATTTTTTCCCCTTTAAACCTTTTCTTTTGATGACTTTATCCACCTGCGAGTTTTGTAAGGAAAAGGTAATCTGTTTATCCAAGAACTAACCACCGGGGACCTTCTGTGCCGCGCGTGCCTTCCGGCGATGCAAACACACAGCCACAGAACTGAGTGTCATCTACTCTCAGATCTGGGAGTCGGCGAGGCAAACAGATAACAAACGAGAAAACACTCGTTCTTCGCTGCAGGAGAAAAGGAAGCTCCAGGAAAGAAGTGGCAGTGCGGGTGGGTGGAGGTTTGCGAGGACACCGGTGCCGAGTGACGCTGACCTGCCAGGCAGCCGGTCCTGGAGAGGCAGGCCGTGGGGGCTCCTGTGCCACTTGGGGTCGGGGGGGCTCCGTGGAGACCTGCCCGCAGCAGGAGCCCGTGGGGCTCCGGGCGGAACGCAGACTGCAGCTGTGCTGTGCTGCGGGCACAGGGCGAGCAGACCGGGCTCCTCAGGAGAGACGGCAGTGCCGGGGACAGTGCGGCAGCAGGGAGAGCGGGGGCCCTGCATGGGGTCACGCCCCCAGGGCTGAGCAGGACTGTGAGGTCAAGGCCCTGGGCATGTCACCCTTTTACAGGGTCCCCAGAGGAGTCAGGGCGACTGAAGGGCCTGTGTCCTGGTCCCCGGGGCCTAGAGACGTCCTGTGCCCTAGGTCATCTTTGTTTCTAACTCAGTCTGGCATCCGGTGTCCCAAAGCCAATACAGAGGAGCCTCGGCGATCAATGAAATCACCCGCCGTTCAAAGCAGGCTAAGCAACCTGATACGTGGAGTCTGCAGGGTCAGTGTGAACTCCTCACCAGAAGGGAAGCGCTTTCCAGACCTGCCGCTCATTACAAGGGCTCAGAAGCAGCACCAGGGTCAAAACACGCCCCCACCCCTGGGGCCCCGGGAGCTTCTCCAGAGGAGGGGCCACACCCCTGCCAAGGACCTGGCCTGGTGGCTCTGGGCCATAACCAGAGAGGACCAGTGGGAGTGTCCTGTTGCCAGAAACGTTAGGGGAACAAGTGTAAGTGTGAGCAGTCAGTTCAGATGGGCTTCCACGAAGCCAGGTCGGCACAGATGAAACATTTAGAAACTACTACTTGTCATTTTAGTGTTATTTACTCCGTACATAACTGGGTCTGAGGAAGGCCGTAAATTGATAAGTACATCCAACAGAGTTAAGTACGGCAAAAGGGAGACGTCTGAAAATAAACGCAGTTACAGAGAATGGTCCCCGCTTATTTTTCACATGGATGCAATACAGGTGTACATTTCCTTCCTGCTCACAGAAGCCTGTTTCCAAAGCCCAGGTGTGTACCTGGCTCAGTCCGGCTGCGCCCAGCTGGGCCGGGGGCCGCAGCCTCACTCTCGCGCTCCGGAGACCAGCGCTCTTGGCCGTCCTGTGGTCCCACGCGCTCCCACCACGCGAGACCTCTAGTTTCAGTTGTCAGTGCAAATTGACTTTCGTGCATGAAAATTAAAATCAAGCACTGAACAGGTGGCAATATGTACATTTAAGAATCATATAGAATAAGCAGATACTGGTCCCGGGAATTTGGAATCTACAGTCAGTATAACTTACCACTCACGTCTACAAAACAGCTGTTCTCTCCTGCTGGCACCGTTAACACAGGCCTCACCACCCTGGTCTCATGCGCTGCACTTACCAACTTATTCCTTCTCCTAGAAGCAGCTTCAAATTCTTTACCATAGTACATGGGTGTTGCCTCATAAATGACTCATCTCTGTCCCCTGGTCATTCCCAGCGGCGTTGGGGGCCAGCTGGCAGGTGGGGAAGACCAGACGGACGGTAAACAGCCAGGTGACTGGGATGCATTGCGATTTGAGTCGTGTGACTGCCCTTGGCATCCTTGACTCTTTTTCTTTTTTCTTAAATATCTTGCTCTAAACTGATTTCTGCTAAAATATTAATTATTCGTCACTGCAGACCTTTTATTAAAAAGGTGACTGTAGCCCATCCCCACTTCCCTGCCACAACACGGGGCCGGTGCTGGTTCGGTGCAGCCCCTGCTCAGGCATCTTCATCAGAGGTCACGGGACCAGGCCAGTCTCCCCGAAAGGACAAGTAATGACTTCGTTTTCGTTACTTCAAACGAGAGCTAGCTTGCGCTCAGACTTCCTCACGCACCCGGCGTCCTCCCTCCCTGCCTCGCTCCCCACGCCCACTTCGCCAGGTGTGCTCGCCTCCAGCCTTCTCCGTTTCCAAAGCACCCGGAGCAGTGAGGCTCCTGGTGGGGGACGTGGCGACTCCCAGCCCCGCGGATGCAGGCGCCCGCCTGGCCCTTCCATCGTCCCTTCCCTCCCCCAGAGACACGTACAGATTCGGTCTCTCTGGGTCGTCTGTCCAGGCACGATGTCTGTCCAGGCACATTCTCTCCTCCCTCGGTTTCTCTCTGCCCCTTTCCTGTCTCACCAGTATTTCGAATAACACTCACCCTTCCGTCGGGGAGTCATGCATCCAGCGGGGGTGCTCTCTGGTTTCCGTGGCTCGTCTCCGGCCAAGGGTGAGAACGACCCCTACACAAGGGCTGACCTGAGTCCTGAGCATCCGTGTCCCAGGACCTGAGTCCTGGGTGCAGCCACCAGGGCCGTTTCAAACCCTGATGGCACCACAACACTTGGACGTGAGCTGTGGGGAAAATGGTCGAGACAGAGATGAAAACATCTTCATATTACAGACTTTATTTAAGAAATAAATGTACAGGAAAGGTCACGATAAACAACTTTCAGTGTGCCAAGCAGACACAGCATCGCGCTGCAACTAGACCGAGCACTGATTGCAGTCCCCACCTGCGCCAGTTGCAGGAGATGCCCCCACCGCCCTGGCTGCAGCCAGAGCAGGGCGCGCCACAGGCTCGGGGTCTCGCTCCCTCGGACGGGCCTGGGTTCCGTCTCGCCACAGCCTGTTTGAGGACACGTGACGACACTTTCCCGCTGTATCGTCATGATAACGTCAGACCGTTATTTCTGTCTGAGTTAGAAGGCATGGACGCCTCTCATCTCTCCCCCGTCCAGCGGCTCTGTGTCCACGACTCGCCCTCTGTCCGTGGAAGCCCCAGTCCTCAGCTCTGGGTCCCGTTCACTTTAGAGTGATACCTGTGGATGATTTGGGAGGTGAACTGCATAGTGCTGAGCAGAGTAACTTGTTAATACATGATTCTCTAGTACGGACGTGTTTGGCTTGTTTCTTTCAGCCCCCGCCGGCGGGCCCTGCAGAGTAGCCCTGTGTGAGTTGGCTGGTCGATCTAGCGATGCAGTAGCCCAGGAGTTCTCACACCTCTTATGGAGAAATAAACCGCTGTCTGTGAGAATAACTCTGATCGCTGTGGAATCGAGATGTCTGTGTGCCCTTTAAAATGGGTTTCAATGCACAGCAGCCCACTTAATGCATATTACAGGAAGGCGGAGGCGTGCAAAGTTTTGACCTTTTAAATCTGATAGGTTTGCTAAGGAAGTAACTATATTAGATAACAGAGACAATTCTTTGGCAGGAAATGGATATCTGATTGAAATTTAAGTTATCGCACTTATTCAACAAAGCCCCAGCATTTCCCCAAGGACGGCTCGCACACCGCTTCCGAGGCTGTGAAAATAGCTCATTCCAGCGCGCTATCAGCTCCGGAGGCGGGCAGTGTCCACAGGGCCTCACGCAGAGGGTGCTTCGGGCGGCCGCCCAGGCCTGGAAGCGCTGCCCGTGGTGGTCTCCAGTTCCCTCTGCAAAGGCTGGAGGTCAAAGTCAGCCTCTCAGAACCCTGGGCAATGTCCGTGCGAATCGTCACAGCAGAAATTTGTGTGACCTGTGGTCATACAAACAGGAGTTTGTGTTCTGATTACTTTTAAAGTCAGGTTTGAGATGCTACTGAAAGTTGAGTTTTTAAGAAAATGTCGTTGGTAGTCTCATTATTAAAATTGTGTAAATGCTTGTAGCTCATGTCCTTGTTTGTCCTGTACCCAGCCTCCCCTCTAGGTTTGGCATTTTAGCTAAACAGGGAGGAAGGAAGGAAAAACATCCCACGTAGATTTGCTAAGTGTGTAAATGCTCAACTAAGGCGATTTGTGTGGCTTGTGACCGTGAACTCTGACTAACACCATCTGTCCAGTCTCGGGTCGTCTTAAAAGACCTTTCGAAGGGCACCTGTCTGTGAGCCACTCCGCTCAGTGTCCCAGCTGCTATTTACAGCTTTTACTGCAACATCTTCAGTGGCCGTTTCCATAACTTCACAGTGTAACACATGCCACAGTCTGACGTGTCGTGGTCTCTCTCCTAGTGGTGCGTCGTGGTCGGTAAATTTGGGGTGACTTGACCTTCAATATTTTTCTCCCAGGTAACTAGACAAGATGCATCATGGGTGCAGGGTTTATGAACTGAACTAAAATAGATCTGAGTAGACTTTTATGCTTTTCTGTGGTTCTGTTATTTTATGCAGACCCAGTCCTATTCTCGCCAGATCCCTCTTAAATCTCTGGCCGCAGGCAGATGAGACGCGCGGTCCTGGTGTTCGTGAGCAGCAGCGTGACCAGGGAAGAGGGGACGGGGACTGGGCTCACCCCTAAGCACACCTGCTTCCGCGTCGCACTGGCGGATTAGCCTGGACAATTGCGGGGGTGCGACAGTCGGTAGGGAGGCCGACCCTCGTCGCCGGCCTGCACACTCGTGACCTTAAGACTGGGCCCCTGGGTGAGAGGAAGACAGGGTTTGATAAAGACCCGAGGGTCCATCTGCATAGTCAGAGACGCCGGCGTAACCGGAAGTACAAGGAGGGAAGCCACACGCTCATGGGGGGGGCGGCTCAGGTGACCCGTGCGGGTTGTGTGACGTCAGACACCGGAGCAGCGTCGCTTGCTGGGGCGTGTGCCCGCCGCAGCGCCCCCCCCCCCCGGGTACACCGGGCTTTGTGTGTCATCGAGCCCCAGGAACAACGCTGGACGCTCTGGGTGCACAGTCCGCGTAGCTCCAGGTGCCAGAGTTTGCAGGGCTTTCCAGGGTCACGTATCCTTGTGTCCGTCCGGAGCACATGCCTGTGCCCGCCAGTGGACGCCACTTACATGTTGAGGAACTCAGGCTGGCAGGTTCCCATGTGGAGCAATGGGGCAGCAGAGGAACTCGCTAAGTATTGTACCTGCAGGTCTCTCACCCCTGCTTCTCAGAGGGACCTCGGCGGGGCCCTGGCCGGGCAGCTTGGTTGGTTCAAATGTCGACCCGCTACGCCAAGGTTGTAGGTTCCATCCCGGGCCAGGGCACAGAAGAGAGTCAGCCGATGATCGCATCGGTAAGGGAACAACAAACTAATGTTCCTCTTTCTCTTTCTCTCCCCTTCCCTCTCTCCCCTCCTCTCTTTCTCTAAAACCAACAAGGAAGAAATAAAAGGCCTTCTTCACTAATACCCATTCAAAATGCAGTGCTACACGCAGACTACATGCATAGTGCATTGGAAGCATGATTCCGTGCGTTTTAGCATGTTCTTCCACACCCAGAACTGCCCGGAAAAAGGCAAGAAAGCAATTACAATCCGTTTGGCCCCAAGTGCTGCGCTTAAATGACAGTGTCTTTCCACTGTCATTCTGGCATGTCGTTTAAAAATTAAATGACAGTTTTAATTTTTTAAATTTGGTATCTTCTGGTTCGTTTATAAACAAAATCCTGCCAGTTCTCAGTGTAGCCAGCTGACCTCATGACAGGCCAGAGAAAACGGGTGGAGTCAGTGAGGGGCCGAGCTGACCGCTGCGATGATGCTGTTATTACGGGATGTGGTCCAACCCAGAGGTGCCGGTGGATCAGAGGAGGGAAGAGATGGGAGCAGAGGCTGTGAGTCCTTTACCTGAGAGGACCAGACAGATCCTGCTGTACTTCAGAGACCTGTCCTGTAGCTACGTAGAGAGATGCACACACAGCATGCACACAAACGCTGTGTTTATGCGGCTGTATATAAAGGAGGAGCGGACCCTGTAACAGGCGTGGGGTACTTGTCACATACCTGACAGGCAGGCAGCTGCAAGTTCCACTCATCTCCCAGGTCTTCTTTAGCCAAACGCCACACACCACGTGGCAGAAACTTTCCGTCTCCCGGCTCCGAAGCCCAGAAGTCGGAGGCAGGTGACAGCAGGGCCACACTCCACCCGAGGCCACAGAGGGGTCCCTCCCTGACACCATGCTGCAGGCGGTGACCGCTCTGCCCTCCTGGTCCCTGAGACCCTGCCTGTGTGTCTCTCTCTGCTAGTGGTCATTGTCCTATGAGGGCACGGCCATGTCGGACGGGGGCCACTCTTCTCCCACCTCACCTGATGGCCTCATCGAACCTGATTCCAGCTGCACGGGCCTGGGTCCCAGTGGGGCTCCGTTCTCGGGTTCAAGGGGCCGGGACATGAGCATGTGTTTTTACAGGGAGACAGGTTGCCCATCATTCCATTCTTTAGTCCTGTCATTTACTTTTGATTGGCCATATTTTATAGATAGGAAGAAGCTCCAAACTAATTTAGTAAACATCCAGCCCCAACTGGAGGAGCCGACATTCAGACCTGACTTTCTAATCCAAAGCCAGGGAGGACATTCTCAGGAGAAAGGCTCACCCGAGGACCAGACGCAGTGAAATCGGTGCCCCGAGTGCAGCGGGAGCCTGAGGGGCGCACCGCACGTCCGTCCGGAGGCTCTCGGACGGCCAGTCGTTCCCTCCGGTTCCTGCCTGGGCTCCCGGCGGGAGTGCGTGGGGGAGGGAGAGACCTGTCAGGGCTGGGAGGGCGCGGTGAGAATAACAGAATGGTCACACTGTGCAAACCAGCTGTCCCTTTACCTGCAAGGGACAGGTTTCAGAAACCCCCGAGCAATCCTGCTGAAACAGAAAGGAAACGTGTGGGTTCCTGTCCTGCACAGCACAGGAGCAGGCCGGGGTTCAGTTAGCTTCGTGGAGTGGCTTCAGTTCTGTGGATGTCACCTGCATTTCCTCCTGCCACCTCCTGCCCCTCCTCTCTGGGTGGTCCTCCCGGTGGCCTCTGAGCAGCCACCAGGGGAAGGGACACCACTCTCTCCCCGCGAGAGGAAAGCGCTACTCGGCCCCCACTCCTCCGCCTCCGCCTGTCCCCTGCGTGACTTCGTGCACAACGGGGGGGCGTGCGTGGAAAGACACCAAGACAGGGCGGGACCACCCTGTGTGTTCGCCGGTGTTGCTACTACCAGGGCCAGCCTCTGAGACCCAGAGAACTCTGCAGCCAGGTCCATCACTAAGACACACACGGAGATTTGGTCATCCCCGTGTTCCCCTCCGTCTTACTCATCTCACGTCCTGTTACACATGGCACCAGGGTGGGGGGAGCACTGAATTGGTCCTGGGCCTGAAGGTTGGTAAGGAAGTCCACAGTGAGGTAAACACGTCACATCCATGGCTTCAGAAGCTTTTCTCTGGGTTCCAGCCGCACGCGCCTTGGCACACCACCTGAGAGCCGCAGCCGAGGCCGCACTGGTTCCGGGGCCACACCCACCGCCTTTGTGCCGACCCTTTGTCACCGGTCTGCACACAGCTGGCTTCTCTCTGACGCCCCTTCTATTTCCAAGAAATGTTTGTTACAATTTCACGTGTAATTTTTCTGGTAATGACTGTTGTTTCGCTTACACAGGAAATGTTCCATCTGCTTCTTATAACAGACAAATGTTAACAAAACACATGGTCCTGTTTTGAGCAGATAAGATACATAGTCAGAACTTCACCAGTCACTGTTCCTTCAAACCACCCTACTTACTCGAAGACACTAGTTTGTCATTAGCTTGTGATTTCTGTGCGGTTCATTATGGAAATGGCTTTTGTGAAGGTTTCACTGATTGATTACCTTCTCCATTAATCCAAATAACAGATCTTCTTTGTTACATGAATTTTAGCACTGATTTTCTGAATATTTATGAGCATGCAAATTATTTACTGGAAACCCCTCCTTCTCAGGTGCCGAACCCTCAGGCCGCATTTAGTGTTTAGGTTTCCAAAGCTTCGGTTCAGGCCCACGGTTCTCAGGAAATGGCGGTGAGACCGAGTTTCGGACACTGGTTACCGTTACCGTCTGCTGGCCGCAGAGGGGCCTGGGAAGCTAATGGGGGGGTTTGAGGTTGGTCTTGCTCTTGCTCCTACGCAGCGCAAACCCTGCCAGGATCTGGGAGCGAAGAGGGAGCAATGGGCCAGTGGACCAGCAGGGCCCCACTGTTGTTCACTCACAGGGAGTCCCTAAAGCCCCACCGCCCACCTTAAAGGTCAAGGTCAGATGGAGACAAAACTGTCTTTCCCTGGTTTCCTCTAAAACTGAATCCTCATAATGATCTTTTGGAAATCTTATAAAATAAAAACATGAATTTAAAAAAAGGTTAGCAAATTTTCTTAATCACAGTTGTCTCATTTCGTGTGCGCCTTTCTCCCAAGTGTCTGCCACATTTTCCCGCCCCCTGGCTGCCTCCCGTCGAGATGCTGAGCCCAGCCTTACTTTCCACAGGGAAGGGTCTCCCCGGGACCGACCTGAATCTTTCCAAATCAGACTCAGAGCACCCACTGCAGCCACAGCGCTAGCTCCTTCAACGTGCCGCTTAGGATCCGACACTTTTCCTTTGAAGAAGTTAACTGACAGGTGACTGTGCAATGCCGGACACCCTGCCCAGGTGTCATTAGACAGCATCACAGGCTGCAGGAGCTTCAAGTCCCCACTGACAGTGGCAGGTAGACCTCCTCCCCCACTAGAGGTGCCAGCAGGGGACGGTCAGGGAGGGACTGTCATCATCCTGTCTCAGAGGGGAGTCTGGACTTTCCAGACCCTGCAACAGTGCTTCAGCGTGGAGCCGAGGGACCACCCGAGGAGGTAGAGCGGGGGTCCTGATGTCCCAGTGGAGGCACAGGAAACATCAGGGAGAGGACCTGGGACAAGGGTCTCAAAGGACGTTGCAGAGTGAACAGTCCTCTGATGTCACCTGTTGAAAGTTAGACAGTGTTCATTTAAATGGCTGTTTTGGTAAGCCCCCAAACCAGACAAGTCATCTGCAACTTTCCTCTTCCTAGGCTGACGTGTTCTGGAGCGGCAGCGCCACTGCCATGACCACACGGTAAAGCAGAGCGTGTGGAAGGCTTCACGCCCTCTCAACACAGGTTCCGACATGCTGAGGCCCGTGGGCCTGTGGGTTAGGGCCGGACCCGGGGGTCCTGCTTTCTGGTCATCGGGCTGGGGTTCTGCTCACCGCTGTGCAGCCCCGACTCCATCTCTCACGGCCCCAAGCATTGGATGATGTATTAGCTCAAGTTTAATTGAATAAGAATGCATTTTGAGGATGGAGACAGATGAATTCCAATGGAAAACAATTCTTTTGTGCTTCAGAATGTTAGGTTGCAATTTAACCCGTTTCAGTAGAGAATATAAATGTATCCAATGAAATAGAAAAGCCATAAAGTTCTTCCTACAAGTGAAGATATTACAAAGCACAATAATATAATTCAAAAATTCAATTTTATACACCCTATGAGCTCACATAATTTAATTTATTCAGTACCACTCTTGCCTTTAAGAGCTTAATTTCAACATTTTTCTGTTTTGCACATTTTGTAGTTAACAATTATAACTCAGTAAACCTTGAAAAATTAGAAATTTTTGGTGCTTCATTCTTGAAATGCTTTGTTCCAGTTTTCTAAATGCGTTAGAAAGGACTGAGACAGAATAAAGAGAACTAACATATTAGAAAGTAAAATGCCATGGGAGGGGATTGAAGTCGATCTGCAAAAGCCAGAACTGACTTTCCTGGCGTCTGAACAGTGGGTCTCAGCAAAGGGAGACGCACGCACTGCGTCAGGGTGTGACTGCGGGCCCGTGCGTTACCGGAAGTGGCTCAGAGACGCCGGCTCACTGGGCTTTTGCTTTGGGCATTACTGTGAGCCCGCGGCTGGTTCCTGCTCTGTTCTTACTTTGCTCCTTCCCTCCCCTTTCTCACGGTCATCGGTATTTCTCACCTGCTCCTGGGCTGTACATGCCACACTTCATATCCCGCGCACTCTGGAAAGGTGTGTCCAAGGCCTGTTCCAGCCCAGCCTGGATTTTGTTTAAAACTTGAGTGTATTCCCCTGAAGGAAGCTCAGACCACTTGGCACATTGCCGGCCCCACGGGAGTCGGGACCAGTGGCTGCTGTCACTGCCGCCACCACTGGCGCTCTGTGAGATTCCCCGTGGCTCTGGGGCCATCGAGGTCATTGTCACCACCTCACCTTGTCATGTGGGAGTTACCATTTCTCCCACTTGTTGAGTTCAAAAGAAGAGGGGTTTGAGGCAAACTAGCCATTTGCTAAAACATTTACCATATAGAATTATCAAAGTGGTTTTTGTTCATTTTAACAGAAAAACAGCAAGTCAACAGCTCCCTCGTCAAGTTAGAACCCAAACAAGGAGGCCATTGTTGGTTGGTTTCACATGTTGAGTGGGTGGAGGGTAGTGCCCCTGTGAGCACAAATCAGTGAAATGTTACTCTGCCCTCACTTCCAGCACCCAGCACGAAAATTAGTGTTGAATGTCTTTAGTTATGAATGCACTTCTCTTACAGCGCAATCTGTTTGCTTCACAATTGCTGCTCTAACAGTAAAATCGATGGTTCTGTGATCCTAAATGGCATCAGTCATTAAAAAAAAAAAAGGTCTTCCTTCATAAATTTAGGATCATTAATGCCAAAGCAAAAAAGTTGGGTCTTTGTAAACTTTTTTAGAACATGTACTTTATTCCATATGTTAACTAGACAGAAAAACATCTTACTGAGTTCATGAGTGACGCTGCTTTGAATTCCACCTCTGCCTTAGAAAAAGAGAAAAAGAAACTTGTAATAGAATGCATTGCTTCGTGGACATTGCAGACTAAGCAGAGTAAAGACAAATGTTGATATTCACCCACGTTTTAAAAACTATGTTTTTGAGATTGTCTCTGGCGGGAGAGCCGCAGCGTTGGGGCAGGGGGTTCGGGCGGGAGGGACGTGGGCAGGAACGCACCCCACTGCGCTTCCTCCTCTGCTTGGGTTTGAAGCCCTGACCTTCCCCCTAGGGTTGGAGCTGCACATCGAGGACGTTCCGCAAGGAAAAGCTTTCTTTCACTTCAGCGCTGGCCGCTCTCGGGGCAGACAGTTCGTGCCCACGGGGAGCTGCTCGGGGCGCCCGAGACGTGGAGGCCCCCCAGGCAGTGACCAGAGCAGCCCCAGGGCCTGTTTCTTGTGCGCCGAGGAGCCTCCGGTGACATCTGTGGGGCGGCAGAAGCTAGAAAGCTGCCAGGTTATGGCTCACCTGCCCTTGGAAAGATCGACGGGACGCCCCCGTGCCACCGAGTGCCCTGGAGAGCGTGGGCTTCAGGGGCCGCCTGCAAGGCCACCAGCCCAGAGTCCCACCGCAGAGTGCCGTGTGACAGAGGCACTCAGAGAAATGCTTTGGTGTGGTGGGGGGCCACCGGACGGGACTGCTGAGTCTGGCAGGGTCTGGCCTGCCGCCGTGTCCCTGCGTCCCCGCCCATACAACGCAGTGACACTGCAGGGACCGCAGTCCTTGGAGGTCACTGCAAGACTCCAGACAGCCCACGAGGATGTGCTGGTGACCACCAGAGGACTGTCCAGTGCCCTGAAGACAACGCAGTTTCCGAGTAGGATGCACCATGGGAGCCAGCACGTGGAAACACTTCTGCGGACGGCAGCAGCCAGCCACGGCGCGCTGCGCAGCAGATGAGGCCGGCCAGGCGTCCTGCGGGGGAGAAGCCTCGTCCTGGGGAACCGGGGAATCTGAGGGGGGGGCAGACCAGGTGGCCCCCGGTGTGACTGCTCGCTGATGCACGCACGCAGCCCGTGGTTACTTTGGCAGATGGAAAATAAGAATTATTTAGACTTGAGAACTTGCACCTGATGAGTAATGAGCTTCGTTTGACTGATTAGCGTGACCTAACTTAATCTAGACAATTTCTTTTACTGTGGTTTGACCTTCACATACAAAGCAAGGTCCTGAATCAAAAGTCTACTTCTTCCATTTCTTATGACTAAGAAAGACTGAAAATATGACCTACAGTTTTATTTATTTCCATTCATTTCTGTCAGTTTTGAAACCCTGTGTGTCGTCCTCACAGTCTGGGGAAGGACACCCCATGGCAAGGTGCCCGGGCACAGAGTCCGTCTCCGAGGTGCACCCGGGCCTCCACCGGGGGCATGCGGGTGCCCTCTCCCCACGGCCCCCAGCGCCACTCGGGCTGAAATCCACAGGTAATGGGGCATTTAAAGCAATAGGATTTTTAACGGTGTGACGCCCTGCACCAGGTTCCTTCTTTACTACCTCAGTGTGACCTCAGGGCAAAGCAGCCGTCACAATAAAGGCCATCGGAGGGGAAGGCTGCAAGTTGTAACTATATTTAGCATCTGTGAGGGCGGGACTGGGGCCGCAGTCCAGCTGTGAGGGCGGAAGGCACGTGCATCCTCCACCCCCCCACTGTGGGTGACCCCCCCTTCGTCTGGACCCCCCCCCACCTCACCCGGGGTCTCCTGGCGGCCCATCACCGCACCGCCCAGAGTCGGGAACTCAGAGGTGCTGGACTAGAGGCATGGACGTGGTTTTCCCTGCACCCACGGTTTGCCTTTCTTTCCCCTGGAGGAGCCCCCGTCCCTGGGCATCTCCCTTGGGGCACATGCCTGTGCAGACAGACGCAGTGACAGGAGAGATCCAGGCACTGAGTCCGGTTACAGGTGAGACTGCAGGCGGGAGACGCAACCTGCCAGTAAGAGGGACGCCCGGTCCTGTCTCCCTGCCTGGGGTGAGTCGCCTCTGCGGGCACCTGCGCACCCCTGGGTCTGTGGGTCGCAGAGTGAGGGCAAGTCCCTGCCAGGCTCTGGCAGGCTCCTGGTCCCGCAGCGTTCCTGGGCGGGGACAGCGGGCAGGGCCTGGGCTCGCCATCTCCTGTGCAAGGTTGCCCTCTATGGGAGCCGGAGGTACTGGAAACAGTAGCAGGGCGGCGGGCACAGCCTTGGGCCCTTGCAGCCCGGGCTTCACCTCCCTGGTAATGTCTTCCGCCTCCACTGCCCAGGGATGACCCAGCAAACTCTCTGGTCAGCTCAGTGTCGCTGTCCCTGTCCTGTGGCCTCTCCTCACCCCGCCCAGCACAGACCCCTCATTCTGTTCACCCACGTGCTGGGCCACGAGGTTGCGCGTTTTGTCCTTTCCTGGGAATCTGTCCGTCTTCAGAGCGCTGCATTTATTTCTGGTTAACGTACAGTCATTTCACGTGTGATAATTTCTATTCAGAAAAGGGGGACTTCAATTAAAGCCCTAAAAAAACGACGTGTGTTTTAATGTAGAAATGATTACATGATGGAGCATTCAGGAATTACAATGTCATTCTTTCAGTCCTGCAAATGCAAATGAAACCAAGTACATACAAATATGTGGATATCTAAAGAAGAAACCCACGGACACCTCCTCGGCCTGATGAACAGACCGCAGACGTCAGCGGCGCGGGCCCTGAACAGGGGGGCGCACCGGGTTTTCCTGCCCACAGAACGCAGCTGCCTCGCGTGTCCCGGTGTCGTCTGCACGTGCGCGGCGCGGGTACCTGCGGACCCAGAGCAGCCTCGGTCGGTGTGTGAGCGTGGGTCTGGGTGCGGAGCGTTGATGCACCTGCCGGGTTTCCTCGCTCCGGGGCGCCGCCCTTCATTCCTTCGCAGGTTTGATTGTTTATGTGCCAACGCAGGACCCCCACCAGCCGAACGAAGCACGTGCCCCGGGGCTGGGCCGACCGATGTGCTTCGTGAACGCCGACCTTCTCTCCAGCCTCCTGCGGAGGGCCGCGCTGCCCTGCTCCTCGCAGTGGTGGGACGACGACGGCACATTTGATGGCACCGCCGCCCCCACGTCCGCCACGCGCAGTGGCCCCCCGCGCGGCGGACAGAGGACGCGGCCCCGACGCCCCTGCTGCTCCCGAGAGGCTTGTTCTCCCGGGCTGCGGCTCACCGGCTGCGGTGCACTGGCCGGCGTGTGCGGTCTTGGCCTTTCAGGCCCCCACGTTCACGGGGTTTATTTGAAGCCGGAACACGCGGTTGCTCTCGTGTAGGAAGAGGCACTCAAGTGACCCCGGCAGAAGGGTCTTCCCTCCAACCCGCGGTTCCCTCCTTTCCCTCTTAAGAACTTGCTGACCAGAGGTCCAGACGCGTAAGGGGCGTGCTGCCCTCTGGAGCCCAGGGCTGCGGGGCCCCCCGCGCGATTCCAGCGGACTCCGCACCCCTTCGCCCGCTCGCGTGCGCGCCAGGGCTCCCCCCGGTGACTCCCAGCGCAGTCCAGGCTGTTCGCCCCGCGGCACAAACTCGGAGCGACGGTGAGCATCTGCTGTGTGTGCCTGCTCGGTTCAGACCAGACTCAGTGAGAGCCTTCCCTGTGAGTCGGAACGACTGGGAAGTTGCTCGTGATAAAAAACAAATTAGTGCAAGAAAAGGAGACGAAGTTGTGCCAGGATTCATGCAGAATCCTGCATGCATACGTTTTACTACTTTAAACTGTAGATTAAATTGCTTATATCCGTTCAGAAGTCATTTTTGCATTAGAATTAAGAGAAATGAAACATGGAAAAATAAAAACACTTAAAGCTATAATATCTATTTCTAATCGGTATATGCATGAGAAGGGTTTATTAAAAATAGAAATTGGGAGGTACTTGCAAATACTTTTTGGGATTTTCTTTGCAAATTTCTATTTATTTCAAAATGATGAACTTAAAGTTGGCCTTTAGTAACAGTTAAAACAGAAGCTAATGGGAAAGGAAATAATGAGTAGACATTTTAGAAATTGTTAAATGTGCTGAATTTTCCTGAAGCCTCTATTATTTCTATTAGTAGATATAATGACTCTCTAACTTTCATTGTTAAAAAAAATAACTGGCATATCAACCAAAAAATTAGCTTTCTTTTTTTTTAAATAAATGTGTGGTTTTGTTTTTCATTTCTTCCATTGAATGGTCACTGATATATATACTTTATGTTCTTTTTTAAGATTTTATTTATTTGTTTTTCGAGAGGGTAAGGGAGGAAGACAGGGAGAGAAGCATCAAGGTATGGTTGCCTCTCTCGCGCCCCCTACTGGAGACCTGGCCCGCAACCCAGGCGTGTGCCCTGCGGGTCGGCAGGGAAGGGGACCACCCTTTGATTCGCAGGCCAGCACTCAACCCACTGAGCAACACCATCCAGAGCTACTTTATTTTCTTATATATATTCTAAGTGTGTATTATACAATAAGTGCATAGTTTTTCATTTTTTCAATTTCAAAACCATGTATATGGTACATGTTTTTGAACTCCAAGGAAACTTGGTTGAGAAAAGACATTTTGATAACAATTGAATAAAAATATGTAGATCCTCAAAAACTTATTTGTTCTATAAATTTAATTCAATTTAATAAAGACCCATTGAAGCCTGGACCTTTGTGTTAATAGAGAAAGGGAAATTGTTTTGTACCTCAGAGGATGTTCAAGAAAAGTAAAAACCGCGTGGATGAGCAGAACTGCAGGTCGATGTTTCTCTCCCCTCCTCTCTCTAAACTCAGTGAATGCAAAAATGTTTTATGAAAAAAGTAACTCTGAGTGTTGGGGAGAAGCTCTGCACGGTGGCTGTTATTACAAGCTAAGCAGAGGGGCCGACGGCCGACTTAGGTGCGAGGCCTGCCCACTGAGGAACCCAGGGCCGGGGGCCTGGGGACGGGCAACTCCCCGGGCTCCCTGCCCGCCGCGCTCCGCCACCCAGCACCCCAGGGCGCGCGCTCCATTTCCGCAGCACAACACAGTAGGAAACCACAAAAATCGGTAATTTCACAAAAAAAGGGTTTCAGTCCTTGGAAAATATCATAAACACAGGAAATTTTAAGAAAACTAGTCAAGGCGCGTTTAGGCTTATTTGATTTTTATTGCTTCGTGTGGACACGGCCAGTTTCTCCCACTTCCCCCGGATGAAGGAAGGACCTCTCCTCTGGCCGGTGTCCTCACTTACACCCACGCACACGGCCGGTCCGGGCGGGCTCTGTCCCCACGGTTCAGTTTATCTGAGTAAACAGTGAGGACAGGACAGTGAAGTGTTTTGTTTTGTTTTGTTTTCTTACGGTACAGTCGAACTCAGAGTCTTGGAATTTTTTAAATTAGTATTTAATATATTTTAAAGTGTTTTATGTTAGAAGTTTTAAGATATTTTTATTGATTGATTGATTTTAGAGACCGAGAGGAGGCAGAGAGAGAGAGGAAAGGAGAGAGGGGAGGCTTGTTGTTCCACTTACTTGCGCACGCAGGGGTTGACCTTGCATGTGCCTGATCGGGGATCGAACTCACAGCCTTGGCGTATCAGGACACCGCTCCAACCAAATGAGTTAATACCTTCCCTGATATTATGCAGAGTGAGCTTCTCATTGTCAAAGTGCTCTCGCTTTATTCATTTCACTTCAAGCAATAGCATTATATTTAATTAGCTACAAACAGTGTTTATAGACTAATACTGCCCAGGACACTGATCGGTGACTCCCACTTACCGCCGGTCACCCCGGTGCTCAGCGGGTGACTCCACATGAAAACTGGAGTTTTAGCGCCGAGATCTTGAGGTCAAGGCCCCTGTGTTGTTTGGCTCCAGTCACTGAACCCAGTCTGATGAAGTGGATTTGTTTATCGAGCTGTAAGGTGGAAATATGTCACCGCAATGTAGAACTTGAGTATTTTTTAATGTTTCTTTTCACTTTTGTGTAGATAAGACAGAAATGATGAGTGAACGAATAAATAAAAAGGCATCGTTAATATGAGAAACTCCACAGGACGGAAAATCTCCATTTCGTTTCGTTTCTCGGGAGTTAGTGTCCGGCAGGACGCCGTTCCAGCAGGAACTGTTGTGAAGGACACTGCTGGAACACTGACTGTCCGCCTGCCGGGAAGTCTGACGCGCGTCACCGTGGAATTCCCACTCCACCTTCCGGGTCTCTTGGCCTCCCAAAGGTTCCTGAAAGGTGGAAGTAGTTCCTGGACCCTCCTTTTTTGAGGATTCCCACCCTGTAAATTTTCGTCTGTAGTTCAGCCTGTGCACCTGAACCGAGCCGCGCTCTGTAGTATGACTTAGTGGTGACAGTGTCCACAACTCACTAGCTGGCAGACCTTCTTTGGAATGTACTGGGCGCTTCCCCTCCTCTGTCTTGCTCCTGTGGTTGGACAGCTTGCTGACCCTCCCAGCGCTGTGCATTACAGGCCTGGACACTGGGTGCTTCAGAATCGTTCATCCAGAAGACCCCGTTTGATCCCAGCGGAACTCTGTCGCCAAAGACACATCACAGGGGCCTGTGGGTGAGAGAAGAGGGTGCGGCTGTGTTCTCCATCCTGCAGCTGAGTAAGGGCCCGGGCCCAGCTGTCCCCCGCACCTCCCACTCCACGCGGTTGGGTGGTGGAGACACCGCTGTCGCCCACCCAGAGGAACCCAGGGAGTCGCAGGGCTTGGCGGAAGCCCCGGGAAGTCGGGGAGAGCGCCTGCCGGGGTCTGGTCGCGGTCTGGTCCAAGAGCTCCCGGTGTGGGGGTGGCGGGCTGCCGTGGGTGGCGTCCTTGGGAGCCGGCTGAGCTGGCAGAGGGCAAAGAGCAGGTGACCTTCATCCTATGCTGCCAAGTAGGAGATGCGATTTGGAGGCGTGGAGACAAGTAGTTTGGGGAATAAAATTTCTCCATTAAAATTCTGTAATTGACCTCAACTGACGAAGCAATTTGTACGATAAACACACACGTGCCTCCATGGTTCCTCGTTCCCTCCATCCGATGTGCATTTTGGTCAAAAATACTGTTACTGGTTTCAGGAGTACGGAGCTCCCTACTACCCTCCGAGTCGCCCACGGTCATCCCGGTATCGGCCTTTGTTGAGTTCAAGGGTGTGGCTGGCACACACTCATCACCCGAAACCCCACCTTGAACTTTGCTGCCTTTACCCAGTGGAGTCTGTCGGTGTCATGGCTGCAAAGTGGCATTTAATTCTGGAATCCCCTGGGCCACCGCCCAGCTGTGGGAGGAGCGCCCAGTCCACCCCAAGGTGTACGGGTGCAGCCGGTGGCCGGGCGCGCGGCGGCGGGAACGGGTCCCAGTGCGCCAGCCCTGCCCGGTGACATCACAGCAGCCCCCGGGCCGCGCAGCCCTCCGCGCACGATCCGCCGGAGGAAGCGGCGCGCCTGCCAATCATCCCCGGCAGGGCCGCCCCGCCGGTCCGAGCGGGGGGCGGAGAGACGGCCGCGCAGCGGCGCAGCTGGCCGGCGGGGTCCCGGCCGCGCCGCCGCGCCTGCCGCCCGCCACCGGAACCCTGTGTCCGGGAGGACGCCGCGCGCTCCCGGCGCCGAGCAGGGGCCGAGTCCCTCCCGCTGCCGGCGGGCTTGGGAAGGGCAGCGAGCGTGTCGGCGGTGAGCGCGGCCGGGACTGAAGCTCGAGCCTGATTCTGGCGGCGGCGGCGGCGGCGGCGCGGGCACTGCGCTCCCGCTGCACCCGGCGCCCCTGGGGCGCAGAACCGGACAGCTCCCCGCGGACTCGGGACCCCTCCACCGGGGACCAGCGAAGCCAGAAACGCTCCCCTAGGTAAGTGTCGCTTCGTTGGCGGACCCCGCGGCGTGCGCGGTCGGCGGACGCTCCCCGCGTAGCCAGGCAGGCGAGCGCAGCTCGGGAAGTTTCGCGGGGAGAGGTCGGGGCGCCGCGCCGCGCCGCCGGCTCGCACCCCGCCCCGTGCCCCTCTCGGCGCGCGGTGCCCCCTGTCCCCGGGCTGCGCACAAGTTCGCTCGGCGCTGCACTCGGAAAACACAGTGCCGCCCGAAGGAGGAGAACTTGAAATATGTTAAACTGTTGCCGGAACGTCTGCATAATAAACAGCTCTCTCGGTGACAGTTCCGGCCTTTTCACACCGAAAACGCAGTTGTGCGAACTCGGCATCCAGACCGCAGGGCTGTGCGCGTCTCCCCCAGAGGAGCCGCTGGAAAAAATGGCATTCGGGTCCCTCCAGATGGGAAGCCGGCGCTTCGGGACCGAGATTTCAGGCCTGCTGCGTTCTGGGGTCCGCCTCGGAGGAGCAGCGGCCACAGACGGGCGCAACTGCGCGACACCGCCGCGAATTGCTCTGAAGAAGGAGCTGCCCTCCTGCTCGGTCCTGTTAGGGAAGAAAAATAACCCCCACGGCAGTCCCTGTCGTGTGTCGCCAGCCCACGGATGGCCGCCTGGAGACGCTGCACCTGTGAGTGTCCCCCATCCCTCCCGCACCGACAGGCTGCGAATGGAGAAGCGCGGAGGAAACGGCAGGGTTCGCGTATCCCTCCCAGGGTCCGTCAGAGGGAACCGATGAAAAGGGGCCTTAGACCTGCGTCTCTCTCTCAGCGTGGCCCGATTTCTGATACTGTTGCTCACAACGTAATCAGGGCATTTCCCAGCGACGATCTAATTTCTCGATGACAGGTTACCCAGGAGCCTGATTTAGCTCTGAAGAACTTCCAGTGGTCTATACTTCATCATGTCTCAGATTCACGTTTGCTTGCTTCCAGAATATTTCTCATCAACTCAAATGATAAATGTTTTAAAGTAAATGACATATAAAAATACTGATGTGTTTTCTTAGTATTTTAGGGTGGTTTTTTTTGGTTTTTTGGTTTTTGTTTTTTGTTTTTCTCACCAACTTTATGGTTTAAATCCTAGAAGTTGCTTGCCACAAAAGAAAATTGATGAAGAAAAAAGTTACTGTCGTTGATCGAATTGTTCCAAACCTAGGATGTAATGATTTTTCCCCCAAAGACTTAAAGGGTGGTTTTTAATATCAAAATGATAATATTTATTTCTTCTTTTAAAAAGAAGCCAGTCAGCCCCGACCAGGCACCAAGGAGGTGCTTGCCTAGGCCACGAGGTCTTCGGACAGCAGATGTTCCGGGGGCAGGGCTCACCGACCACACGGTGCCGGTCTGCAGGTGAGGCCTGCAGGCAGAAGTCGCAGGGAGCTCGGGGGAGAGGCCCCAGCCTCCACGCGGCTTGAGCTCCTGCCCTGGCTGCTGACCTCGCCCTGCTCAGGGGCCCTCGGAGTGTCTACCTGGGACGGCTCCTGGCCCCGCACAGGCACCCAGGGTCTCCTGATGAGCTGATGGGGGAGCCTGGGGGGAATTAAATAGTTAACTCTATCTTACTGGCAATCGGTCTGCACTGAGACCGAGGCTCAGATGATCCCTTGGGAAACAAATCACAGTGTGTGTGGCTTATTCATTGTGATGTGAAACTCAGCCTCGGAGGGAGGCAGACACCATCCCTGAACACAAAGGGTAAAACTTCATAAGGATTTTAATGTTTGATTTCCTCTCCATAAGCCTGCAAATCATAGAGATTGCATTTTGTTTTCTGCCAGCTGAAGTTATTATCTAAGAAATGTGTCAATTTAAATAATTTTTCTAAATACCAAGAGGAAGTAAATGGAGATGATTATATATTAATATATTAAATCATAATTTGAAAATTTTATGTTTTATAAGCAAAATAGAAAACCATGCTTATATATGTATGTATGTATATGTTTATATATTCACCTCAGGATCTTTTATATTCTCTCCGAGTGTTACAGCTGTTACACCTGTTCCTTCTCACCCCCCCCCAATTACGTAATTAGATTAAAACAAAAGTGGTCTCTTAATTCAGATCTCAGTGCCAACCTTCCTTCAGATGACAGTGCTAACAGTGTCTCCGACCCTGTGAAGTGGGTGTCCCCAAGATGCCACGTGTTTCCTGAACCCGGGGAACGTCCTGGGTGAGAACAGAAGGTGCCTTTGGGGCTAAAATCCGAAGACCAAACTTTCTGTGGTACATGGTACCAGTTACCAGGTTGAAGGACAGAGGGGGGAGCACTTAGCACGCTTGCTTCAAACCAGAGATGGTGGCTGGCGCCGCCTCCCGGATTTGGGGAGAGCGGGGAGACGTGCAGTAGCACTGGAGTATCGGCCCTGGCTGGGAGCCAGGGCGGGGCACTGTGGGCCCAGAGGGCTGGTTCCTTTTGGGCTGAAACTCATCGATAATGCTTTACGTTTCCAGTCTATCCTGAAGGGAGAGTTTTTCTCTGGTACCTACTGTGGGATACTTAAGGAAGAAACGTATTTTCTGAGTGGAGTCAAATTTCACGAAGTTTTCTTCCTTATTAAAAGTGGCTCTGATGAAGGATGTAGGCGTCCAGCCTACATCTGGCAGAAACTCCGGGAAGGTGGACTGTGTGCTCAACACCCAGGGATGCGGCCGTGTGGGGCATCTGTCTCGGCGACGGCAGGGAGCTCGGGAACCCCACGGGGACCTGCCCACACCCGCACGGGACTCGAGTGGTCCTGTGACTGCGGTGGCACCTCCGGAGGCTGGGCCGCAGGGGGCGGGTCAGCTCTCACCGTGTGCGCTCCGGGCGGGGCTGCGGGCCGCAGCTGTAGGCTGCTTCACTTTGAGTTTGAAGTGACAGGGCTGAGTCAGGTGCCGGACAGCGCCGGGCAACATCCCCCAGCTTCTTCCCTCAGCGCTTCGGGGCACCCTCCTGGACACCTCCCTGCATGCGGAGCGCACCTCCCTAGAGTACTTTTGGCGACCCGAGGAGTCAGACATGTGGACCACAATGTAGAGCGTTTAGAAACACAGCCCTGTCTCCAAGCTCCCTTTGTCTGTTTTCCGGTGAGTGTTCTTTTAGAACAGTGTCGACTCAATAACACATCTTCCCCGAGCCCACAATAGTCTGACAATGAAATCCAAATACCAGTGGCGTCGGGAGTTCCAGAACAAGTAGACTTTTAAAATGTAACTACTCCTCATCCCTAGTGGTGGTGGGTTTGCCTGTACGACGTGGTGCATTTGTTTCCCGCGCCTTCTGTGCTCCTGAGGATCCACGGGCCACGCAAGGTGGTCTGAGGGTCGCAAGGTGGTCTGAGGGTCGCAAGGTGGTCTGAGGGTCGCGCCCCCGTAGGGCGCCGGCGTGTTGGCCTTGAAGCGGCTCACGGAGGAAACGCGCACGTAAGGGCTAGTTTGGAAGTGTTTTTTCAAGAGCTACACTTAAGGTACTTCGTTATACTGAATAAATATCATGGTTAAACACATAAGAAGAAAACGAAGGATTAAAAAGCATATGTTTGAATGACTGAGAGCTTAATTTGATGATGCCTTGAAGATATTTGGGAAAACAAAAATGATCACTCTCCTAAGTGGCAAAATTGAGACTTTTCTACCAAACTCAGTCTTCACACATTTTAGAAACTATTGTTTTAAATATTTAAAGAATTTGAGGGAGAAGGCAACTTTTAGCACGCTAATAATACACACACACTTTCTTTTTTTACCCAAATCAAAAATTTCCCCTCTTTGGACATTCCAACATCAGATGAACTCGTGTAGTGCTTTAATTCATATATTTAACTTTCTCGTGGAGGTCTTTCATCGGATTTATCTTTAACAGTAACCTTGTGGAAGTTGAAAGTCAGCCGGGCAGGTTCAGTACCTTTAAGCAAAAAGTCAGGGTAGAAACGCTTCCTGCGTCTCCTCTTCCTCCTTTTTTCCTTCTCCCTCCTTCCCTTTCTTCCCCTGTTCTTCTTCTCTCCTTGTTTGTTTCTCTCCTCCCTCTGCATTCTCTCCGTCTTCCTCTCCCCTCTTCCCCTTTGGCCACCTCAGCTGAAATGCTCTCCTGCGAAGCCCAGAGCAGCCACTGGCGTCACCGTGTGGCGACTGCTCACCCAAAGGCCTGGTTTGCACTTGGCAGTGGGTGGGAAATGCCCAGAGACAGGCCTGGGGTGCATCGGCCATGAAAGAAAGTCGGGAAAAACGGGAAATTCGTGTTGGAGTAGCGACGTCAACCTTACCATGTCGGCTGTTCTCCCACCAAAGGGTTGTGTTGAACCGCGATTTCTGTGGCAGAGCCCTCTGCTCCTTGCCCGTGCGTCTCCCCTTCATGGTCGGTGGAGTCTTTCCCATGTGGCCAGTGCAACTTACTGACAAGAATAAAATACTAATAAATGTCAGTAATCCTTATCCTGCTATTCTAGACCCTCATACATCACTTTCATATTGAGCAGTTTAAGCACAGAGCATCCCTGTGTGGCCCAGAGGCCGACTGCGAGCTAATGGAGAGGGGGAGGGAAGTATGTGCCCAGGATGCTTTGGCCGGCGTCCATTTCCCAATCGGAAATTCTGCTGCAGACGCCGATGCACAGTGCTTGTCCTATTTCATTAGGCGTCTCCAAAGCGTGCTTCTCCTTGATACAGCAAATAGTCGTTCCCGCCTACAGATGATCACTTAGCCCCAGAGACCAGGGGGGTGGTGGGGGGACTAACACAGGAGAGGAAGCAGATTCCGAGATGCACCTGAAGCCCTGATTCGGTGCCTCGCTGCCGAGAGCGGGGAACCAGACCTCCAACTGCGCTTTGCTTCCCACCGGCCTCCCACCGCGAGCTCCGTTAGCACAGCTGAGACGGCTCGCCCGCGAAACATTGAGACAAACGAGGCGGTCGTTTAAAAATTACACTTATGAGAAACAAAATAAGATAACAAAAACTACACTATGAGCACAGTTAAAGTGTTAGGGCTCCTGACACCCCAGTTTATGAAACCATTTTCTTTGGGGGGGGGGCCCATTCAGTGCTTAAGTTACTCAACCTCATCTCAACAGACTGTCCTCCTTGACCAGAGAAGGCAGCTACTCCTCTTTGTTTAATAACGTTCAGAGTGATAATAAATATTCTCCGTGATCTGTTTTGTGTGCCAGGCCCATTCAGCATGCCAGGTGGGCACAGCAGCTCCTAGGGGCCCCATGACAGAGTGAGGACAATGACGATGGGTGGGTCACTGTGCTGGGCAAAGGGGGTGAGTGACAGCTACGGAGCTGGCCAGGAGGTGCCATCCTGAGAAACTGAGGCTGGGAAGGTCTACTGCAAAGTCCCATTCGGGGTGGAGAACAGGCCTCCATCTTGCAGAAAAACGTGGTGAGGAGTGGCCACTTCTCGTGAGATGCAATGTGACTGGCCACACTGGCTCCGCCTCGTAGTTCTTGTCCCCAGTTCTGTGAAACTGTAGTTTGGGATATGACACTCTGTTCATTACTTTCTCTGGAAAGCAGGGAGCACAGTGGATTTTAGAAAGTGTAATTTTCAACTTTACTTTTATTCTCTACAGATCCAAAGTAGTGAAAATTGAGTGCATGGGTAAATGATCTCGGACCTTCCCCTGTGTCCTGAGAGTTCAGCCTGTCACTGACACACACACAGCAGGAGAACCGGTGTCCATCTGCCCACACATTAGTGGGTGTCAGGACCAATATTCTAAAAACGCCACTCAGTTGGCTGGAACAATGGACCTACAATAAGGAAATTACAAAGAGATACATGTATTTACTAAATTAAAAAATCTTTTCCACAACTACAAAAGTACTTCCAACTCGGCGAGAATGACGTACGATAAGACTAATACGATGCTAATTCATGCCAGGTGGACGGATGGAGGGAGTCTCAGGACCTTGTTTTGTGCTGTGGACACCAGTGGACTAACATAGGAGAGATACCGGGGGTGTGTTTCTATGCAGTGTCAGGAAAAACAGTACATTCTAAAGATCAGGGAGTTTCCACACCCCACGCCACCACCATGGCGGGGGCTCCTTTCCCAGGAGAGAAGAAGCTTCTGCCCTGGGTGGGAAGCCAGTGGCGGTTTCCAAGGTTTCCAGTCTCAGAGCCACCCACTGGTCCCCGTCGGCTAGCCGGCTGGCTGCGGATCCAGGCCCCTGACCGCTGGGTGCAGCCACAAAGCGGGGATGTGTGCCTGTGCACTCCGGGGTGTAAAAGCAACTGGCAGAAAGGGTCCTTGGACAAGGTGTAATCTCTCAAAGATAACGACTTGATAAATATCTTAATTAGGCAGATTGATTTATAAATTTAATCACACTGGTTTCCCTGTTCCCTTGAGCCAGTCCAGGAAAGTACATATCTAAAGATTAAATGGGAAAGACCCCTGGCCCAGGCCCCCGCCCCACGGCAAGGACTGTGGAGACCGAAGTGCCGGCCGGTCCGAGGGAGCAGCCAGCACGGAGACGGGTGAACGGGTGTCACGCCAGGGCCTCAGCCCAGCAAAGGCAGGAGGGGGGTGGACCCTCGCTGACGCCAGATTCCCGTTGCTGCCCTGCCCTCTCTCAGGGGACCTTGAAGAAGCTGGTTAGCCCTCCATGCCGACCAGGGGAGGTAATGAGGCCTCCTGCCCAGAATGGCTGGGACAGCTCAGTGTGACCGTGACGCCAGCACTGAGTGGGAGACAGTGCCGCGTGAGGGGAAGGGAATTCAGAACCGACTACGCGCATCAGGACTCAGGCGCCGGCGGGCATGTTGGACGCTGCGTTCTGACTGACCCCGCCAGCCCCTTCTCTGGGAGGGGACTCTCTGACCCTCCTTTGCACTGTTCCTCCTGTACCTCTGATCACATATTTGCATATTAATAGCAATAAGTCTAACTTAAAGGGTCACCTTTTGTCAATTAACATTTGAATATGACTCATCACAACTTTGAAAATTAACTCCCATTCAACTATCTTTAGGAAAGCAGACCATGAGCTGTCTTGATAAGAGTAAAAAAAACTGTCAGAAAAAAGGTAGTAAATGGTTTATCTTGATTTTCTGGCACCTTGGAGTAAGGAAACAGGGATTAGGAGAAGATGAGAAGGCAAATTTCAGAAAGTGAAACTGGGTCAAAGTAAGAAAACGGAAATGTTACTTAGTTTGCAACCTGTGCTAGTAAAACACTAAAAAATGGTTTGTGTGGTGTCGATATCGACACATCTTCTGGAATTATTACAAACATTATTTATTCATGCTTTGAAAGGGTGCTACGTGAAATAGTGAAAACAATTCGCTTAGCAGGCCTGTTTGGTAGAAAACACTGGGAGATTCTGAAATGCAAACTATTTTTGTTTACATTATTTTTGGTCTTGAAAATATCTTTGGAAAAAGTGGGAAGAATGAAAAAACGGTTTTGTTTTACATGTGGAAATCATGAAACGTGCAGGCACACTGCTACAGATTTTCCCCACTGTTTACCGGAAACCTTCTGAACGGTTCCCTAACTCATCCGAGGGCAGGCTTTTCCGCGGCAGAGCGTCCATTCTGAAGGCCCCCCTCACCTCTGGGGTCCCCCGATGAGGAACATGGCAGGGTCCAGTGACAGGCGCCCCTTCCACAGGAACCCATGGCGGCAGAGCGACGCCTCCAAGTGGCCAGTGCCGGCCGGAATGCGAGTGGACAGTACGAGTTACACTGTGAGCGTGGCCATAGGCGTGACGGGGCATCTTAAAGGGGCCGTAGGACTTTCTCATGTAAAACAAGACCCTCCTCACTCCTGTTCTTTTTCTTCCAAAGATATTCTAAAGATCACCAAAGCATTTTTCATTCCAGAACCTCCCAGTATTTTCTACCAGATGGGTTTGCTAAGGGAGCTACGTTGGCCCGATGTCCAAGCCGACCTTAAACGCTCTGAGAGGTGCGTTTGGAGTCACTCCAGGGCCCCGTGGGCAGGTGCGAAAACAGGAGCCTCCTGAAACGCTGCCTCCGACCGGGTCTCCTCCCAGGAGTTCGAGCCCTGAGTTCCCAGAGCGTCCTGCGCCCTGCATGGGTTCTGGGCGGGGGGACGAGGTTCTGTATGGGACACATTTACATGTGACCAGCCACGTTATTTCTGGTTGATGGCCAAGCTTGTTTCTTACCCCACAGTACCCAAAAGTTAAAATTTAACGCAAAGTATGAAACAATTAGATTAAAAGTAAACAGGCACAGATTGCCAGTGGAATTGGATGGAGACCAGCGTGTCCCTCAGGTACAGGATTAGCCAACTGCTCCGAACGGTGTAGGATGACGGGCGCCCTGGGGTGGCGGGACCAGTAACTGCAGGACATAGAAAACCTACAGGTAGAAAATGAATCGTGCAAAGAAAATCTCAGCGTCTCCATTTCCGCGAAGTCCTTCCGAAGCCTTGCACTGGCGTGGAGCTCCCCCTTGGCACACATGGGGTGCCGCGCAGGGCCAGGGAGAGGGGGGGCCTGGAACCCTCAGCACTGTCGGTTTGCACCGCGGTGTGACACGGGCGGCCCCTTCACTTCTCTGCACATTAGGCTCCCCGCTCATTGGAGCTTTGGGGCCTTTGACTAATGACCTTGATAACTGGCATCCGGAGTTGTCTGTGCACAAGACCGAGCGTCCGTTTGGAAGAGTGTACCCTCCGTCACAAGCAGGGCACGGTCAGTGGTGCAGAGTGTCACACCTCCTTCACTGCCAGTGACCCTCGACCGTGGAAAACCCCTCAGTAACCCCGAAAACTCGCTCACGGGCCCCGCGCTGCTGCCTGCCCCGAACAGCCTGCATGTTCTCTGGACATTCGTGTAGGTGAGAAAGCCCGTGGCGGAGAAGTGAGCGTTGGGATGAGTTTTGAGAGCTGGCGGTGTTGGTGACTCCGATGCGGAGAGTTCCAGTGGGGAGTTAAAGTGATGTCTCACCTCAGTTCAGAGAGAGGGCAACGGAGCTTCTAACGGCGTCGCCTCCCAGGGACTCTGGATATTAATGCGCCTTATGGATGTAAGTGCGGTGCTCTTAGCAACACATTGACTTCACAAGTAGAAAGCGATGGATACAATTTTTAAAGATAATTTATGGTTTAATAAAGCCCTTTGTGATTTCTTGAAATTAAACTCCAGTATTAAACATCAGACAAAGTTCTTTCCCCTCCCTGTGCTCCTTCGCAGGTGACGAGGCCCATTTTTCTGTTGTGGCCTCGCTGGGGTCCCTGCGCCTCCGTCCTGGCCGGTGCCAACCGGAGGCGGGAGACCTCCCTCCGTGTCTGCGTGACTGCGTGACTGCCCCCAGGACAGCCTGCTGAGAGAGGAACGCGCATGCAGATCGATGCTGAACACAGCGGCGGGTTTTAAAGGGATGATGACCCAGCGCAGCAGTTGCCAGTGGGCGGCACTCACTTCAGTGCCACGGGCCCTAAGCTGGCCCCCGGGGGGCGTGGGGAGCAGCTGGGAGCCCAGGTCCCAGGGCAGAACCCCCAAGCCTCCGCCCGGCCTGGGCCCGGGGCCCGGTTCCTCTTCTGGCCCAAATCCCTGCCGTCTCCCCCGCTTACCCGCAGAGCCCTCTGGACAGCCGAGGCCGAGTCCGGTGGGCGTGCGCGCGCCTGACCACCTCTCCGTCCTTCCCTTCCCCCCCCCCCCCGCGCTCCTCCACCGCCGCCTCCTCTCAGGTCACTGTCACCTTCCGTGACCTCGCCACACCCTGGACACTTGGCCAAGGTCGCCAAAGCCGAGGTCGATTGTCAGTGGTGTTTCTCAACTAGTCGGTTGCGTCCAGCTCCTGATGAGAAGCACGCGTGTCCCTTCGCTGGTGGCTCCCCCCACCCTGTGCCTCTGGCCGCAGTCTCCGCGGCCGCGAAGGCCTTCCCGGTGCCCCTCTGCCTGTCGCCACACGCGGCCTCTTCCCGTGTCCCTCGGCGCCGTGGCCTTGCCCACCCCCACGTCCCAGGGCCAGCCCAGACCGAACCCCGCCCGGGCAGACTGGGCGGCCCCGTGGACGCCCCTTCGCACGTCTCACGGACGTTCCACAAGCGCGCGTTACCCCCGCGTTTCCTCTGCCCGCGTCTTCTCACCTCCGGGGAGCTTCGCACTGTCCCCACCCTGCGCTCCGGCTCTGCTCCTCACCCCGAACCGTGCGGGGGAGGCTTGTGTCCCTGGAAGAGACGGCGGGCTTCTGGGGACAGCGGGGGGCGGCCCTGGGGCGGGGGCGGCCCTGGGGCGGGGGCGGGGCCGGAGTTCAGCCGACGCTGCGGGAGACTGAGATCGCGCCGGGTCTGGGCAGGCCGCCCCCTCACTGCGCGCACCCACCCTCCGGCGTGCGCCCACCGTGTCTCCCAGGAAAGGGGGGGGGTGCTTCGTACATTTTGACGCGATGATATTAGATGAATTCAAATTTAAACTTTAACTACTTTCAATTAGGTTGAACTTTCTATTATTAGTAAATCAGTAATTCTTTTCACTTTAAATCTAGTTTCCTGATATTTACATTAGTTTGTGTTAAATAAAACATTTTTGCTTCATCTTTTTCCCAGATGTTTACTGTCATATTCTTTTATATGGCACTTGCAAATAGCATGCACTTGGATTCGTGGGAGTTTTTGGTCAATCTGCCAATTATTGTTTTTAAAAGATAATTTAGTTCATTTGTATTTAATGTAATTACTGAAAAAAATAGACTTATTTGTTGTCCTTTGCGTTGGTCCTACCTACTGTAGGTTTCTTTTCCTCTCCTTTATTTTTTGAGTATTTTGCTCACATTTTTCCTTCTCTACTCGTCTTGAAGGTACAGATTCTTTATTAGTTCATTAGAAATTAAAATATGTTGACTGACCGATGTCTGAAGCCCATTAACATCACGACCTTTACTGCAGGTCTCAGGACACTGTTATATCTCTTCCTGCCTCTGACGTCTATTGTGTTTTTCCTGTTTATTCCGATTAGTCTTTGTTTGCATTGTGAACCCCATAAGGCTTTATTATTGCCATTTACATGATGGAGGTCACTTAGATTAATTCTCATCGATTCTTTTGTATTCAGTCTGCTCAACAATCGAACACTCTTCCCCTGTTTGAGGAATTCACCATCTTGTGAGCTTTGCTCCCCGAGGTCAGCTGTGAGTGTCCCAGGCTCTCTGACAGCCGGGTCAGGGCCAGGCCACCTACAAGGGTCTGACTCAGTGGGCCCCTCGCAGCCTGAGGCAGAAGCTGGTGGGGTGACAGAGCCCCCTAGGTGAGCAGCGGGCACCTGTACACCGCGCCCTAAAGTCGGCTGCAGTGTCTCCTGAAGCACCGCCCAGGTCTGCACGTGGCCGGGACCATGGGCAGTGCCCATTGGTCGACAGCCACTCGGTCCAAACGGAGCTTTGCCAATTGTGGTGTGCGCGTGTGGGTATGTGCGCGTGTGGGTGTGTGCGTGAGTGTGCGTGTGGCCTCAGCCAAGGCCCGAGTGGAGGTAAGGACTGAGTCTGAGAACCGTATTTGGGTTGCACTTTTCCATCCCCTTGGTGTTGGCCTTCCAGGGACAGCCTGTGACTTGCACACCTTCTTCAGAACCTACTCATGGCTTGTCAGTCCCTAAAAGTACTTTCCTTTAAAAAATTATAATGACTAATTTCAAGAATCTGCAGGAAAAAACTCAAAACATGAAAAGGAATAAATTCTGTTATATATTTTCCGCGTTTTACTCACAATGGTTAATTAGAGCCAATTTCGCTGCGAAAACGGCGGGTGGCCCACTGTCCCTCAGACCGTCCACAAAGCAGCCGCGTCTGAGCAGGTGTTCCCACGGATCTCGGGTACATGACATGTCCTAAGGGGAGCACAGGACGCAACGATTCTGAGCTGTAACTGAACAGTGGGGCTTAGCATCTAGAAACCTGCCTTTGCAGATAAATCAGACAACATTCCCAACCAAAGATATCGCCCCGATTTTAACTTATTTCTAACATAGTTCACATGTCCTATATTTCCACATCAAATCTGAGACACGTTTGGGAGGTGACTTAAATCAGAGGGACATTTACCTTTCCCTGTATGTGTTGCTTCTTCGTGTTCTTTGTTCTTAAGATATTAAACAGTTAATCATTTAAGTGCAATAAATCATCCTTAGAAATCATGTTTTTGGGGGGGAGCAAATGAAAATATTGCACAAATGTGTTTGCATAATAGAAATAGGCAAAACTTAATGGTACCTCTAACAAAAAAGCATATTATTGTATTTACTTTATAAATAAAATAGGCATTTCCTCTTTGAATTATAGATATACTTCTGTTTTCTTAGAGATAAAGGTATAGATATTTAAAATTTACCAAAATTAGTGAAGTATTAAGCAAAGGTGATAGTTCATTTGTCCTCTTCTCGGGCACAACACCAAAAAAAAAAGATTTAAAAAGATTTAAAGATTTAAATCTTTAAAAAAAGATTTAAAATATTTAAAACTCAGGGGTAAGAATTCACAAACAGGGAGTCATTTGAGTTAACCTCGGTCGCTCTTTGCAAGTAGGAGGATGGGTGTGGACCACCGTACTTGACCTGGGCTTGCTCCCCACGCTCCTCCTCGGAGGCGCAGCAGGAGGCGGGTCCCGAGAGCAGCTGGGTACCTGTGGGCTGCACTCACCCGTTCGGCCTTTCTGTCTTTTGTCTGAGAAGCTGTTCTCCCAGAGCCAGTGCTGTGGGTCCGTATTTGCAATAAAAGCGGGAACGTATTGCCCTCTAGTGTTGAAAAGACGAGACAATCCAAAAATGGCTTAGAAATACACAAATAATTCACTTCAAAAAGCAAATCTCTTATTTTCTCTTTTCAAATAAATGCGAGGTACCAACACACAGGTCACCATTTTGAATTGTAGGGAGACAAATGCCAGACATGATTAATCTACTTCGTGGCCCATGTAATACAAAATGCTAACGGAACTGAAAATGAACTTTTTAAATGAAAGATCTTCGGTTTGCAGGGTGATGCTGCACCACCCTGCAGGACAACTCAGGGTTTTGATGCTTCACTCTTTGTAATGCCCATCCTATTATTTTTATGGTAGTTTTAGATGGCCATTTTAAAACTTTAGGAAAGCTAAGTTGGTTATGATACTTATCTCCTAGCATTTTTATTACTTTGTATTATGAAAAGTAGCGGCAAATCTGACTTGAACTGTTAGAGCACAGTGCAGGCGTAGTGGCCCCTCCGTGGGCAGAGGTGGCTCTGTGGGCAGCCGGACTCCGAGCCCCGTGGAAAAGCCCCGCCCTTCTCTGAAATGCAAGATACAATCTCCCTAAGGAAAAGTCGACAAAATCACACAGGCAGAGAGTTAGCGACCAAGTGAGAAAGAAGGACAAGTGACCACTGTATTCATAAAATCGCAGTCTGAGAGAAAGTAAATTCTGGGGGGAATACGCCAGTGTGGAAACAGTGCAAGTGTCTCCAGATGCCCAGGTCTGCGGGCACCGAGTGTGCAAGCACAGGAGGCAGCTGTGTGCAGTCTCGGGCCTGGGGGGTTCCACCCTGGGGGTCCCCACCCTCTGGGCAAGGAGATCCTGCGGTCTGTCCAGACCAGGAGAAGCACCACGGAATGGCCTTTCCTTCACCTCGGGCAGCTCCTGTAAAAGTAAATTGTTTATATGGAGAGAAAAGACAATGGAGACAGAAGTACAGACCCTGCTGCACAGATCGGCCTTCTCCGCACGTGAAAGGAAGGTAGTAAGTAAAGAGAAATTACATGCACATGAGCACAGAAGGACCAGCTGTGTGCTGTGCCAAGGGACAACTCGAGTCACCGCTGAGTCACAGATGTGCCTGGGAGAGGGGCCCCTGCCACGGGCCGGCCCACTGGCCCTGACCTGGGGGAAGGCGGGGGCACGTGTCCGGGATGGGACTGAGTGTCCGCAAGCCCCCACTGTCGTGTAGGTGATGGGGACCTATCATTTGAAAAAATGTACATCTCTCTTGAAAGATGATTTTAATTTTTGGAATGTTCCTTCCTCGAGAGAGTGGGAATTTCCATTAACATTCCGGAATAAATGGTTAAATGTTTACACAGCGCAGTTTTAATTAAAAACCACTGTTTTATTAATGCGAGCTAATTCGCCATAATATTCCTAAAAGCAAAGAAGAAATCTCATGAAGCACAGGGAGACGAAGCTCTTGACAAAACGTCCCCCACCCACGCACCCCGCCAAGGCAGGGCTTACTCACACACTGCAGATGCCGAGGCCACCAGCTTCCAGCACGGTTCTGGGGGCAAGTCCCGTTCACCTGTAGCTGTTTTCCCGCATTTTTGGAAGACACCTCTAACTTTGAATACCCACATTTTTAAGGTTGCAATCACACTTGCTGATACGTGAGTTAAATTGTTTGTGCTAATGGCTGTTTTGGTCTCATGTCACTTATCCCTTTGGTTTTTCTCACCAGCACGTCCAGAGACGGACGTCTGTCTCTCCTGTAAACCCCCCAAACCCCGATTTCCTCTTCTTACATCAAGGGTGTCAGATTCATTGTCACTGGGGGCCACATCAGCCTCCAAGTGGCCTTCAAAGGGCCGGCTGTAATGTTAGGACTGTGTGAATGTAACTGCTCCTGAACAGCTGAGCAAGAGCTCGGCGCTGCCTCCGTGTAGAAAGAAGGCCCCCGGCCGATGAAACAAGGTAGTGGCCGGATTCGCCCTCAGGCCGGTGGTTGTGCGCCCGGAGCGTGGCCCGGAGCCTGGGCAGCAGCCGCTGCCACCACACCCTTCTTCTCCCAGCTCCACTGGGCCTCGCTGGTGGTCGGACGAAGGCTCCGCAGGCGGCTTAAGAGTTGCCAACTGCTCGGCCCTTCCCGGGTCCCAGCCCCGCTTCCCTCCGGGCACCACTCTTCCAAAAGCGCGGTCTCCAGCCAGGAGCTGCGCAGGCCGCCCTTGCCGCTCCTCAGCTTCGCCAGAGGTCATGGTCAGTGGGCTCCACAGCCCACAGGTCAGAGAACCCACGGGCAGGTTCCGGAAAGTGAGCCAGTGCCGCTGCTTCCCCTGGTCCCGTGGTGGAGAGGAGGGCCTCGCGGGGCCTGCCGCCCCGGAGCCGGGAGAGGAGGAGAAAGGACCTGGGAACCAGGCAGGCCCGTGGGCAGGATGAACACTGAGCGGTGTCCCAGACTTTCAGCAGGAGGCTGTCTGGGGAGGTGACAGGCAGGTCTCGCCCCACGCGTGTGTGCGGCTGCCCTTTGAAGAACCCCCATCGCGGCGCCAGGACGCAGCGGTGTCCTGTCCCTGAGTTAGTTGCTGGCGGGCCCCAGGTTCACCCTGCGGGATGCTCTGCCCGGACCCAAAATACAAATGTTCCCGAATCAGCGAGCATCCTCAGCGGGGCGCTGGTTTTGACTTCCGCGGTAGCACGTGTGTCTCCACTGTCACCTTCCGTGACTGTCAGTTGTTTTAAATGACTCATGTAACAGGTGTCGTTGCTGAAACGCTCTCACTTTGCTCGTTCCACCTTCCCGAGAGTCTGAAGTGGCTGTTTTGCTCCTTTGCAAGGAGCACCGCAGAGGTCAGTGTGTAGAAAATCCCTGTCCTCTCGTGGCCCCAAACCTCCACCAGGCGGCCACACGGCACACTTCTGACCACAGGCCTGCGGGTTCTCCTCCGGGGCCCGCACTCGGGACCCCAGCAGGGGTCCCACAACTCGGCCTCTTCTCGCCCCAGAGACAGGGCTCAGGCCCAGGGGACTGCCCCTCTTCAGGTGCCGTTCTCAGGAGCAGCTCAGTCTCTGCACAGCTTGGCTATGAGAGGAAGGCCCCGACCTTCACCGTGGGCTCCACTGTCCCCTGGATCCCCTCACCGGACCCCGGGCAGCACTTGCGTGCCCTGCCATAGGGAGCACAGGCCACCACCATGCGAGGGAGCCCGGCCTCATCTGGGAGGCCCTGGGCAAGGGTGCGTGGCCCTCCTGGCGTGTGGGTGTGTGCCCCAACCTGAACGCTCCCCAAGCCCCACACTTGGGGGATTTTCACAGAGGCTTAATCACGAAGGCCGGAGCCGTCCTTACGGTAACTTCCAGCCCCTGTGCCCTTCCCGAAGGACTGGGGACGGGGCTGCAAGTCCCCGGCTTCTCGTCCTGTCCCTGGCCCAGAGCCCAGCAGGCCTGGCCTCAGGAGAGCAGAAGTAGCTGCTCTCACCCTGGAGACTCCACGGGTTCCAGAGCCCGAGTTGCAGTAAGAGACGCAGACGAGTCCCAGGCCACTGCTCTCAGGCACGTGGAACCGAACCATCCCTTCCCTCAGGCCCCGGGCCTAAGGAAACCCCCGGTGCACCGCTGCCTCCCTTCCCGGACGGGCTGGCCTCCACGGGCTAGTTCTGCCCGGGAAGGAGAAGTGGGAGGGTGGGATGCGAAGGCAGGACGCCACCTTAGGTTACACCCACAGTCACACGCCCTCGCGGCCACAGTAACAGTGTGTGTCTGTCATCCCTCTAAACACGCTGATGTTAAATGTCGCATTTAAATGTTATTTATTCCCTTGGTTGACAGATTCTAATCCCATATGCTTTTTTATTTTTCCCACTGTTGTGTATTATCATATGCTGTTCTAATATGCAAAACTGACATCTTTTATATATTCAAAAAATCAAAGTCACAGTTTCGATGTCAGAATAGATGAAGATGTATCAAAGTATCAGCTTGTCACACACTCAGTTTCTTTTTAAATTCCCAATTAATTTTATTTTTAAAATACTAAACGACCCCCACAGAACACTTGGATTGAATAGATTTCTGCTCCTGCGGGGCTGTGAGGGTGGGGGAGGGGAGGAGGGCCCCCAGGTTTGCTTCGGTGGCTTTTAAATCAGATGCGTGAGCTCGGAGAGTCTAGCAGTAGGCGCCATGTAGGACTGGATAAGCTGCCTTGGAGAATTTCAAATCTCTTTCAGTATTTATTATATTTGTTACATATATATATGTAATTTAATTTACATTTTTAAAATTAACTTTCTGAACATTTTCAGACATTTACAAAAGTAGAAGGTAGAGCATAATTGATTTATATATTTTGGGCCAAAGCCTTTTTGTTGCTGTATTTCACTTCTTTTAAGTAAAATACAATTCAGTTTGTTTAAAGGGAAATGAATTATGAAACACATGGAAGGCTTTTGGAGAGGAAATCATTGTCCTAAAGAATTATATTTGATAAAAGAGTATTAATCAGCCCTTAACACGGGAGTTAATCTTCTTCTGAAGTGAACGCCAAATCACCAGGGAGGTTTTTCAGACTGGCTCACTGCCCTTTACAGGGAAAAGTCAGTCTGTTTATACAGGTGGAATCTGCTTTGTAGGTATTTAAAGTTTTCAAGTTGTGCACTTTCGAGTTGTTGTAAATATTTTTTCAGAAATCTAGGACAGAAACAAGTGTTATTTCAACTTATTGTTGAATTGTATTTAAATTACTAGCTAGGAGAAATGTATCTCAGTGCATAAAAACATAACATGGAAACAGTGACATAATATAATACTTAATTATTTAACCTAATAACCTTTTAAATATTACTAGTCATTAATTACTCAGATTCCTCCAATTAAAAAATAAAAAGCAGGAGCAACATGTCTGCAGTGTGAGGGAATATACACCCCTTTTCAACGTGCTCATTTCTTTCTCTGTAGCACCTGATACACCTTAGAAGGGCCCCTACTGAAGGCATGAAAGTTGTCGGTCGCTTTCCTGGGGACACTAGTTTGGCAAACTGGGAAATGGAAAATTCCAGAAGCGGCTGGACACAATTTCGAGAGGCATAAAGAAAAATGGTACAGAAAGGAATTCGCTAAAAATCAGAGTCACCCATGCAAAAAACATCCGATAACGATGGAAAACACGGTCCGTGTGTGGTGCGGCAGTTCGGGAAGGGGTTCTGGTGGTCTGCGCGCTGCTCTCTTTTGAACTGGGCAAACGACAGGGATGTAGAACCTCTGACCACGGGGTGCAGCTCAAGGATGGAAAACCCGGGTTGAATTTGGATCGCGGGCGCAGGCCGTGGGGTGGGGCAGGGGGGCTCGCTCGGGGAAGAGCTGGTCAGGGCTCTGCCCTCACCCCAGCCCCGGCCCGACGTCATCTGGGGACCCGAGGATCTGGGGTCACTCTGCTTGGCTCTTTCTCCCCGGCCTCTCCCTCACTTCACTTAGAGGAGTGGAAGCGGAGCAGCCTGTCTGGCTGCTATGTGGGACAGGGGGTGGAGGGGACAGGTGGCCCCCTGCGACTTCAGAACAGGGTGCCAGCCAAGGGCGGGTCCCGTCACTGCAGCCACGTCAGGCACAACCACCCCTCCGCTCGGCCCCCCAGCCCTGGGGGTGCAGAAGGGCCACTGGCCAGGACACGCCCTCTGTGTTGTACCACGTGTTCTGCACTGAAGCTGGCTCTCTTGCCTCCTCTCTGAGATGACGAGTTTGAAAAACGACCTGAATAAAAATTATATATACAAATGTATATGCAAATATATATACATGTGTATGTGTGTGTGTTTTAGGAGAATAGAATAGGTTTCTGTGTTCTTGAGAACATGAAAAAACCTACCATGCTCTTAGTAGTAAAACCTGGGTGATACACATCAGGCTGTTAACAGTTTTGGCAGATTAACGACTCGGAAGTTCTCTTAGGCCTGCATGTTCCTTATTTATCACATAGAGGGCCCCTCCGCAGGCACGGAGGTTTCTGGTTGCTTGTCTCAGCCGCGGCTGTCCTCCTCCTTCCCAGGTGGCGCGGAAGGCTCCACGGCGTCTTCGGTGCGGGACCCACGCGGACCCTCCCCCCCGCCCTGCGCCCCCCAGCTCCGGCCGCTGTGACCCCCCGACGCCGTCCACGGTCTGCCATGGTTACATGAACCTCCGGGAAGCCGCGTCCGCACCGTCCCGGCCTGGGTCCACCAGGGCGCGTTAGCGGCACAGACGGGGCAGCTTCCGCAGCAGGGCGATAAAAGATGAATCTCCTCGGGAAGCTTCGCAGGAGCTTCCGAACTCTGACCGCGCTCTTGGCCGCCTTCTGCTTGGCCAGCGTCCTCGTTTCCGCCTATTTCCTCTACGCGGGCTACCGACAAGCAGGGGCGCTGGTGGGAACCACGCACGGGGCCGGGTGTGCCGGCGCCAGAACCCCGCCCGACCGGCCCGCACCCGGGCCCGCGGGGCTGAGGACCGCCCGGCCGGTGGACGCGGCGCGCACGGACGCCACGGTGCTGGTGTTCGTGGAGAGCCAGTACTCGCAGCTGGGCCAGGACATCGTGGCCATGCTGGAGTCCAGCCGCTTCCGGTACCACATGGTCATCGCCCCCGGCAGGGGCGACATCCCTCCTCTCACCGAGGGCGGCAGGGGCAAGTACGTCCTGGTGGTGTACGAAAACGTCCTCAAGTACGCCGGCATGGACGCGTGGAGCCGCGGGCTCCTGGAGAAGTACTGCGCGGAGCACGGCGTGGGCATCATCGGCTTCCACAAGGCCACCGCGCACAGCGCGCCCCTCGCCCCGCTGCGCGGCTTCCCCCTGAGCCTGGCCAGCCACCTGGCCCTGCGGGACTGCTTCGTCAGCCCCCGGGCGCCGCTGCTGCGCATCGCCAAGGCGCCGCGCGTGCACCAGGGCCCCCTGCCCGGGGAGGACTGGACCGCCTTCCAGTCCAACCACTCCACCTACCTGCCCGTGCTCCTGGCCGCGCCGCAGGCGGGGCGGGGCGCGCCCTCGCAGCCCGGCCAGCCGCTCCTGGCCACGGTCATCCAGGACCAGGGGCTGCAGGACGGCATCCAGCGCGTGCTCTTCGGCAACAACCTGAACTTCTGGCTGCACAAGCTCATCTTCATCGACGCCGTCTCCTTCCTGACGGGGAAGAGGCTGTCCCTGTCCCTGGACAGGTATGTCCTCGTGGACATCGACGACATCTTCGTGGGGAAGGAGGGGACCCGCATGAACGTCAAGGACGTGAAGGTAAGAACGTCTTCGGTTCCGTTTCCACTGACTTGATGGTATCACTGAAGTTTAATTTCAATGCTTCAGGTTCCGCGTGACCCCGAGTGTTAAGGCCCAGTAGCTCTGAGTTAAATAGTCACGGAGAAAAGTCTCGAACTAAGGTGTGCCCGCTGCTCACACACACCCGGGTGCGTTGAGGGCTAGACTGCATTACTCCACAGGTATCTGAGCTCGCCCTCCTTACCTGGTCTCAGCCAGGCCACCCCATGAGACCCAGGGCACGGTCCTCCATCTGGGGCTGGTGACGTTTGTGCCGGTGAGACCCATGCGCCACAGAACTCTGTCCCCTGCCCTGTTGCTTCTAACATCAGTGGTAAATTCAAGATGGAGAAGTAGCTGGGACCTTTCTAGAACCTCAGGGAGCTCAGGGTGTGCAGGTGGGAATGTTCCGACACCGTAAGTGTAGAGGTGAAGACAAGCAGAGGTTTACAGGCGGTGCACTAGGGTGAGACTCGGACAGCTCCCGGCAGCTTAGGGACGCACCGGGACACTGGTCACGCAGGGGCAGGGCTGGGGGCCGTCTCTGCTGGGGCCAGACCGACTGTGTAAGGCTCGCGCTGTGGTTGCTGGGACAGAGTGACACCGAGGACGTCCCCCTGGTTTGGTGGGTGACTCTGGGACTGATCCCCTCTCTTTCCATCTCGGTTCGATGTCCTCACTGGTGCCTGTCTTGTCCCATGTGTAACTGAATTCACTGTGTGGACAAATCATCTTAGCGAAGATATAAACAAAAATAATAGGACACAGCCTGAAATTGTAACGGAACTAAGAAGGGTTAGGATGCTTTCCTGCCAGTGGGCTTTCTACCCTCCAAAGATGAAACCACGGTACGTACTCAGAACAGCTTTTTTCCCCCGAAGGCCTCACGTCGCCACTGTGATGAAACATGATCGAAACTAATGAAAAACGTTCACTGTTTAGAAATCTTCAAAGCACATGGGAACCAGTCACCCCAGTTTTAATGGGCCGTGAATGAGGTCCCAGTCATGCCACTTTGGGCGGAGTTGGGAGGGGTTAAGTGACCCCCCCCCTTGCTCTCTTGCATTTACTACCCATTGTAATTCATTCAAATTCTAGTTTTATTTTCATTTCAAAGGCACAACTTACAAAGTGACCATGTGCCCCCCCCAGGTTCTGTGAGTGATCCCCACCCCAAAACCTGCACGGGCCTGGCCCGGCCCAGCCTCCGGGCCCGGGACCTGAGCCGTCCTTCGGGACTCAGGCCGAACTGGGCAGTTCAAACGCACGCAGTTCACTCGACCTCGGTGGAGACAGAGGCAGCCACTCAGCACCGTCCGCGGGCCCTTCGAAGGTCAGCGGGGCCTTTCAGGTGGCCTGACGCCACACGGGGGGACAGACAGCTGAGACAGAGCCCGGCGTGGGGCTGAGTCCCAGGCGGGGAAGGGTCGGGGGGCCGTGTGCGTGCGAGCACGCGTGTGTGCGTGTACAGATACGGGTCCCATGCGCCACCCACACACTGTCTGGAGAAAACCCCCCTCTGCTCCCTGAGCTGTCCTCGCTGGTCCCCTCAGAACTGCCGCAGAGGCCGTGACCCCGGGGGACTCGGAAGTCAATGGGAGCCACTGTTTTTCCAGTTTGAAAGTTCCAGTCTCCGTCTTGGCATTTAGTTTCTATTTTGACTGTACTTTTGGATAAAAATGACTTTGTGGGAAAGAATCTGAGATCGCGTGTGGAAAGCCTGGAGACTCCGTGTGCTCCCTCCTCGCGCCGGTTTTCCGGGGGTGCCATTTCCTCCCCCGGCAGCACCCCTTCAAACCGGGCCTTGAACCGAAGACACTGGCATCCCTGCACTGACCTGTCATTTAGTTTGACGCCGGAGTCGGTCACCCGGCACCCGCAGGCTCCGCACCTCGGGCGTCCGGCACTCACGGTTCCCAGGAGCACAGGCGGTGCGGTCACGGGCAGTGCCCCCCGTGACACGGGCCCTGTGGACCGTGGGGACACGGAACAGGCAACGGCGTTTCTTCTTACGGGAACCCGGCAGCTGGCCCACAGCCCCGGGGCTGGTTCTCGGGGCCCCAGCACACACATGCAGGAGGGAAGCACATGCTTGGTCGGGGGTGCGGCTGAGGTGTGGCCGGGTGGGTGGGGGATGCCGACTTGCCTGCGCTGGTTGGGTGGTCGAGGAAACAGGAAGCAGCAGGGGACGGAGGGCGGAGGACGTCGGTCACGTCCCTCAGGACAGGTGCTGTGGTGGGGCAGAGACCCACCGACGGTTTTAAGCCAGAAATGGACACGATCAGAGCTGGGGTTGGAGAGACAAGCGTTGTCTGAACCAGGGGGTGCTTTTGAGAAGAGCAGTTTGAGAACCAGCTACAACAATGCGGGCACAGAGGTCATTACCTGTTTTTAAATATAGTGCTTGTTCCACGTATTACCAGGCACCAAGCACCGAGCTAACCATTAATGGGCGCTATGGTATTTAATATTCGTGAGAACACTGAGGCAATGTTCATACACTTTCTGGATGAGTAAAACGAGGCTTCGCAGGACTCAGACAGGCGTTGAGCTGACGAGCGACAGGGAACCCAGACCACCTTCCCAGGGGGGCCGAGCTTTCTCCTGGAAACCGGGGCTGGGGTGGGCGGGCGTCTGGGCACTGACGCCTGCTGGTCAGCTGGTTCATTCGCCTTTGCAGTCCCCAGAGTATAAGTGGATCCGTCACACCATCTAAATCCACCACAGTCTTAGTGGGACCACAGGGTGGGACAAAGTGGGGAGGGACAGAGCCCGGCCTGCTGGGAGGGGAAGGGGCGGCCGGGAAGCCCGTGCGGACGCCTGGCTGGCAGCAGGAGGTGCAGGTGCCCGCACTGCTCCTTTCAGCCTGGAAGCGCCCGTTACCACGGGCAGCACCGCGTGGGGCAGGGAAGGGCGCTGAGCAGAGGAGAGTGCACTGTGAGGTCTCATGGTCAACGTGGGACACTCGGGTGGCGGCCGGGAAAAGCCCGTGTCCGCATTTCCAGACGCGGGCAGAGGCGGCAGCCAGACGGAGGGATCGCAGCGGCGCTGAAGGGAAGTGAGTGGAAGGAAAGGGGGAGCAGGTCGAGCGCACCGTTTTGGACATCCCGCTGCAACCGAGGCCACGACCTGTTACCTGCACAGGGAGCAGAGCGGTCCAACGTCGCAGGATGGGAGCCATCGCCAGCCCCCCTGCCGCCCCATCCTAAGGCAGGAAGCCGGGCCGGGCCGGGAGGAGGTGAAGGAGGCCCCGGGGGCGCAGCCCACACTCCTTCAGCAGAGGCCCAGCGTCCCCCTGGAGTTCGGCCTTTCGGACCCCCCTTCCTCGGGTCCGTGTGCCCTGCTCAGGCAGAGCCACAGCTCGAACCTCCTGCTAAAGGAGGGGGGTGAGCTGCCCGATGACTCTGTGTCAGGAACAGTCCCGACATCGGGGGCTGGGATTATCAAGAGAACAAGGACGCCAAATGCCCATTTTTTAGTTACTGTGCCCAGAAATCCTATGGAGAGAATTTCACTTTGTTTCTGTGTCTGTTTTCTCGAGGAGGGTTCATAGAGGACGTGTCTATTTTTTGTGAGAAACAAGGGCTTTAGAGGCATCTTCCGCTGAAACCTGTCTTCTGAGTGTCCGCCAACTATTTACATTTTTTAACACATATTTGAAAGCAAGACCTTTCACCAGCTGAGGATCCTCTGCTCAGAATAATTTTTACAGCTTTTTGTGTGCAAGTTCCATTTTAACTTAAGCACCGAGATGCCCTGAATTCGTTTCCACCCCCACAGGCCAGGGGGGAGGACAGGGGTGCTCTGAGGGGCACTGGCCTCGGGGGAGCGAGGAGGAGGGGCAGCAGGTCCCCGGACAGGGCAGCTGCAGTCCGCCCGCGGATGGAGCCCCGGTCACTCTGGGAAAGAGCAGACGGCAGAACCGGGCTCTGCTGAACCTGGCCGGGCTCAGGCCGGCGGGCAGCGGCCTTGACTGCCCTCCACCGTCTCGGGGCTCCGCCTTAGCCCCCAGGGACAGCCTTGGGGGCTGGGGTGCTTTTCCGGTGGGTTGGAATGTTTTGTCATCCTCTGATGAAACAAATAGTGATTGATTAGTTAATTAACCAGTTAATTGGCTCAGATTAAAAAGAACCTCTTCAGCCGGGGCTGCTGGGTTTTTTGTTGTGATAATTCCCCACGGAGTCCAAGGAAGGGATTCAAGGCTAAAGAATCACCGAAAAGGAAATCAAAACAGAGCCAAGGCTTGCTCCCTCGGTGCTCTCTGTGGAACTGCATTGTGTGCCGAAACAATTGTAACCACCACGGAGACATTTAGGGTTTACCGTATCTTCCAGGTAAAGTAAAATGATTATTAGGATCGTTATGAAGTGGCGTGCAGACCATCTGCGATGCTGTTTTCATTGAGGTGTCCTGTAGTTTCGTGTTGTTAGTCCCACGTTGGCAGCTTTGCCGGAGAACCTACCATTCCCGGCCTGTGTCTGGTAGTGGAATGCGGCTTCGTGTCATGGGTGCTGTTTTTAGTGTGGTCCGACCATCGTGGTTTTCACTGGGGCCTCTCATCGAGTCTCCGGAAGAAGACAATAGTCAGAGAGCGGTAGCTGCGACTTTTCTCGCGTCAATGAAGGACAGCGGCTCTCCAGCTCAGAAAGCCTCCTCTCGGCCGGCCTGCCGCAGAGCAGGCCAGAAATAAACCCGTGCCCCGATACATTGTAATGACACAAAGTAGCACAAGTCCAATTATCCTGCCGAAAAATACGAGTGGGACCGGCTGATTTTTTCAAAAGCAGCAGCAGCAGCGGAAGCTCAAATCCTCTTTTGGGGGGATGATTAGTCTTTTTCTTTGCAAGGCACAGCAACTGTTTCCTCCACATAGAAGATGAATGGTGAGTTCATTCTATCCTGGGCCCACAGTTCTGCTTCCAACAAATCTGATCTGTTGAACAGAAAAGTGCTGTTTTCCAGACACGAACATATGTTTTACTGAAGGAAAATAGACCATTATCTTCGGATAAAAATAATACTTGAAAACATTAGTTCTGAAGACAGGCCTGAACCCTGGCTCACCAGCCATGAGCTAAAAACTTGTGCAAGTCACCTAATTGTCAGCATCTCGCTTCCTCATTCAGAGAGCGAGGTCTAATGACAGCATATACCTAACAGGCTGCCGCGAAGATTAAGTGGTCTGACCCACGAATAACAGTGAGACGCGTGCCTGACACTCAGTGACAATCAGCTGATCTGCTGGGAAACAGAGAGTTGAAAAGGCTCCTTCAATTTTGGTCAGCCGTGTGATTGCCGCACGCATCTCGTTGATTCTAAGCCGAGATTCACATTCAGCACCATTTTAATATCTCAGACATCAAGGGCGTGTCTTTTCATCAATAGCTTCTCACATTCTGCAAAGTGCCGGAGTTCAAACTGAGCTCCTGGTCGGTTGCTCATGCCCCCACCCGACCACTTGGTGCAAGTCCACGGATGACCCCCAGAGGCGCCGACATTGGTGGTGCTGCTCCTGGCACTGAAACTAAACCTTCGGGAAACAACGTTGCCCTTCAGAAAGATCCGCACCCTCTGCAAGACAGGGGTGTTTCCTCTCACTGTTTACAATCCGGCTGCGGGAGGTGCGTTTACTGAAGCTTTACCATCCACTCTGAGTGGATGCAAATGCATCCTATGAGTTTATACTACATCAAGTGATGGCACACACTTTTCAGTGGAGAAATTCTCTGCCTCTTTAAATGACAGAGCACAAGAGTCAACCCCGTTTCCGAAGCTTGCATCCCTCAGTTAAAACTCTCCCGTTAGTTAGTGCCTGGGTGGGAAGAACGTGTGACATGAGATCTACCCTCTCGGCCAGTGTTAAACACACACTACGGCTCGGTGGGCTGTATGTAAGTGCCGCGCTGGACGGCCAGCCTTCAGGGCTGGTTCCTACCTAGTGACCGAAACTCTGCACCCTCTGGCCATCGCCTCTCCCTCCCCACCCCTGTCCCCAGCAACACCTGGCAACCAACACTCCGAGCCCTTTCTGAGTTTGACTCTTTTACATTAGATTCTACTGTGAGGGAGATCACTCAGCGTGGGTGTCTTCGTGCCTGGCTGGTTCCGCTCGCTGAGCCCGGCGCCTTGCAGGCCCGGCGTGCAGTCGCCAAGGGCAGCCTTGCTCCTCCTGTGAGGCCGAGGAGCACTTCGCCGTGCGCACAGGCCACGCTTTCCTTGCCCTCCCAGCAGTGACGGACGTTTGGGGCGTTTTCCTGCCTGTGGACTGTGAGCAGGCAGGGAAGGGGCGGGCGGGCGTCTCTCAGGGGTCCTGGTCACAGCTCCTGTGGACACCCACTCAGACACGGGGCCGGGGCCGTCGGGTAGTTCTGTCGCACTGGCCAGAAGGTCTGTTTACTTTTTCCCATAAAATGAAAGACACGTTTTTCATTTTCACCAATGCTTTTATTGATTGAGAGATTTTGAGAATGTTGGCTATCTCCTGTGTGGTAGAAGGTTGATTGTTCTCAATTAATGTCTCAACAATTTGATCGCTCTCAGCTTCACCTGGCCCACCCGGCCGAGGAGCATTGTCCAGCCAAAAATCTCCAGCACGAACCCTCACAAACCACTTCTGACACGTTCGGTCAGTCACAGCACCTTCTCCACACACTGCACTAATATTTTTAGGTGCTTCAGTTGCATTTTTACCTTTCTTGAAATAATCAAGCATAATGTGCAGAAATGTTGCATATTTCCTTCCATCTTTGATATTAAAATGGCTACACAAAAATTCACCACTTTTGATTTTTTTAATGCACACTGATATCTGATATGACAGCTGTCACAATGCAATGTTAACAAAATTGTTTCAAATGAAGTTAAAGACAACTAAGCAGCACTAGAACTACCTTATGGAAAAAAACAAACACGCTCTTTGCCAACCCGATGTTTCCGTTTTCCAAGGACCCCCGTTATATTTCCGTACCTGCTGTCGTTTAAACACACTGTTAGTAATTGTGTGTTGAACTTAAAGTATTAAGATAGTCAAAATATTATGGTAATAATTATAAAGAAATTCTAATCTAAAACAGTGGAATCAATAGAATGTATGGAAAAGACACGCAAAAACACCAGCTTCAGAGTCAGAGTTGGAAAGCCGCACTTTCATGCCTTTTCTGAGCATATAGCTGAAAACACCAGACTCAGTTTGTCAAGCATTCTCTCTTTTGGTTTGAAACCTCGAGAGTATTACAAGTGAAATATAACACAAGTGTTTCTATTTGCTTGCAAATAACTGTTGCAAAAGACATTTTGTAAAGATGCTTGGTATTCAAAGCCTTATGAGACGCACACAGCATACCCGGCTACATCTGTTTTCGTTTTCAAGGGGAGGTTGCAACGAACGAACGAACCACGTTTAATGAACCAGTTTATGTAAAAGGAAAAGAGATGGAAGCATTGTCATCTTCAGTGCTATGTGTTCAGCTCGCACGTCTGTCCGAGCTGTCCTGGGGTGATCTAACTTTTCCTTTTTAAAAAAACCGATTTATGTATTTATGTGCTCACCCATATTGTAGTTCGAATGCACAATGCTTACTTCTTGATTAATTTTACACGGGAATTGATCTCGATAAATAAATGGCTTTCTAAGCTTATTTTAACTTTGTTTATTATTCTCCATCAAACAGAATATTACAGAATAAGCCACTACACATGATAAACGTTTCAAATATGAGGTGAGTTACATAAAAAGTTCCATAGACATTTTCATGCTCACCATTCTGTTGCTGTTAGCTTCATTTCACAAATGAGAGGAATAGCTAAAACTTTCGGGTTATTTCACAAATTCCAAGTAGAGCAATATTCCGGCATTTTATTTCAATATAGCCCATTAGAAATCACTTTGAAATACTAACTTAATTGATAAAACTTGCTGGCTTTAGATGTTTTAGTTTGCCTAATTGGCTTAGTTATTTTAAGGAATTCTCACTCTTAGGACTGCTACACTAGACCTGCACTGAAAGAAAAGTAACAGCCTGTTGTGCAGAGAAATGTGTGGATGAAATCCTGGTGCTAGAAGAAGCGTTATTTCTCCGGCGCAGACCCGCAAATGCTCCCCGCCCCGCAGACGGCAGTTGCCGGCGACAGCCGTCCCAGTCACCCCCACATCCGAGACACGCATTTTACTGTGCACTGCGTTTCAGAGAGTCTATTCCTGTATCAATATTTTAAATGAAATTTTACTTCCTAAATGCTTAACTATTTTTAAATTTAAATTTGCATTTGAATTTCTCAGACTGTCAGTAACAGTTTATTTGATTGCAGTTAAAGCCCCTCCAATGGCCTCTCAGAATGAAAGGCACTCCGTGCCTCCACAGCTGACGGGAGTTCAGTCACTCACAGCCGACGCGAGTGGACCGCTCTGTCCCGCAGAGTTTCGCCCGACCCAGAACCGAGAATGCACTTAACACACGCTGAGATTTGTTTGAGATTACACATCACGGTGTGTTTAATTCGGGACCCAGCAGCTCGTCCTCCAGCGAGGCCCAGCGACGCCACAAGGCTGGATGTCCCTGCAGGGTCCCTCCCAGGGACAGGGAGCCTTGCTGGGCTTTTCTCCAGATGACGAAACTGTCAAAGGGCCTGGCAGGCTCCGCGGAGTCGGGCCGGGGCCTGACTCGGGCCAGAGATGGCTCCGCTGCGAGTGACTGGCTCACCCAACGGGCGCTGCCTGCTACCGGGTGGCACTGGCCACTTGCCACACAGGGGTCACCAACAAGGACAGGCTCCGTGTGGGAAGCATGGCCCAGGCGGGCACCTGAGTAAACACAAGAGATGAAGACCGCACTGAAGTAACGGCATTTCGGAGGTTTAGGGGGGTAACCCCGCAGTCACAACCGGCCGAGGGGCTGCTCTCCCGCGGCTTTGGAGGGGTGGGCCGCCTGGGAAGACCGGCGGGCCCCAGGGACACCACGGAGGGGCTGGCCTGCCTCGGGCTGGTCCTCTGTGCCTTGCGGCGTGTTTTCCCTCCAGGCAAAGTCTTAGAAAAGGGACGTGGGGGGCCGGCTGGCAGGGCTGGTGGAGAGGAGTGCCCACGCTGATCACGAGTGGGACCCGGGCACCTGGGTGACTCCAGAGTGGTGACGGGCTGGAAAAAGTGGCGAAAAGAGAGAGAATCGATCCTTGAATAATGAGAGAAACGTGAGAAGTTTCTTTAGAACAGTGTCATCAGGAAAAGGCCCATTGGACGTCGGAGGCTAGTGATGTCCTCGGGCTTGGCCGGTTCTCTGTGGCCGTCCCCTCTGCTCATGGGAGAGCGAGCGTGTCCCTGTGTGACTCCCGGCATGGAACGTCACATGCGTCTGTGAGTGCACATCACGCGAAACCCCCTCTCTAGGGAAGGGAGGGCACCGCGGTGAGCAGGACGCCCGTGTGTCCGCAGCCCGGGCTCTGTGAGACAGGCGGCCACGTGCAGCCTCTGTCACTCCCGGGTGGTGGCGCTCACCCCGCCCCCAGCGGCCCTCCCTGCTGGTTTCCAGTCTCTCCTCTTCCATCCTGGCCGAGGCTCGCTGATGGTTCTAATCAGGGGAAGTCAGCGGATGTGCCCCGGTCGGGCTGTCGGGAGGAAGCTGCCAGGTTTGGGTGGAAAGTCCTCCTCGCACTCAGAAAGGCATTCGTGACTCTCCCTTCGGTCCCTGTGCACACAGAAAACACAGCTCTCGGTGCTTTGCCTCCGAAAAGTCTCATTTGGAGCAGGGGTGTGTGCGTATGGCTTAAGAACTTTCCCACTGTGTCAGCTACTCATCTGTTCTGACTCTATGAAACCATTTTTAAAAATAAAAAGGCACAATAAATTTCTGCTACCTGCTGGGTTTATGTAATTTAATTCTAAGGCTGTCTTACTGGTGAACTTAAAAAAAAAGGAGTTCCTATGGAGAGCAATTTCTCTCTGTAACATTACTACTGAAAAAAGGAGTTGAAAGAAATCTTGAAATCTAAGCAGGCTCTGAAAATGCCCCCTTCAAACCTTGTGGCCTTTAGCTCAAGACGCCTCCCCTGGGCTGAAATACCCGGCCTCGGCTCCTTAGAGACCGTTGTCTTCTGTGTCCGTGACAGGGTGACATTTCCATCTGCAGTATTCTGGATGCAGGTTAAGCGTGGTTCACGTTGACATCAGCGTGTTTTGCATGTGACTTCTATGTAAAGAATGACAGCAAAGTTTGAAGTGACCGTCCCCTGATTCTGAACACCTCTGCCTGGGCGGGGGCTTAGCGGTCACGTTCATGGGTTAGGAAGAACCTGCAAGAGTGTGGAACGTTTAGGGGATTTGCCGGAGACTTGTCTGAAGGAAGCAATGAGTGGGTGGGTGACTGAAATACCGTGTTCTGGCAAAAGACTGGGGCGACAGCGTGTGCCTCGGCCTTCACTCTGTCCCCGCGACACAGGTGGCAGACACAGGCCTCTGGGCCAAGTCCTTCCTCCACCTTGTTTCATCCACCCGGTGCCTTGTTCTGCCGGCAGCAGCGCGGAGCCTCTGGCCCATAGTTACACTTCTAGTCCTAAAGGTGCGTGCGGCCCTTTGGAGGCCCCCTGGAGGCTGCTGTGGCCCTGGTGGAAATGAGTTGGACACCCCTGCTCTAGAGGAGTTGGGCGAACTCGGGGGGGGGGGCAGTGCGTGGTGGACGGCCCAGCGGCAGTGTGGCCTGTGGGACAGGGCAGACGGAGCGAAGGGCCGGGGACAGACAGACGCTCAGTTTAGGTGCCCGTGGACGTCCCCCAATGCCTGGCAGGCTGGAGACCAGTTTCAGGTGCGCTCTGCAGGAACCTGCGGTGGCAGGGTCTCAGGCCCACCGCGTGCAGAAGCGCTGAGATATTTGAATACCTTCAAAACGAAACAAAATCACAGAGGCAGATACCATTTCATAAAAGCAGAAAATATAAATGCCCACTATCGCCAGGGAAAGCAGTCAACAGAGGAAGCCAGTGAACATCTCGTTCAGTGATGTCTCGCCATTTTAAAAAGAATTCTATCTATAAAATTTTCTCACTTGAAATTACGTTTTATTTCAGTAAGTTTAGAGCAGTTGTACTAAAGTGCACACAATCTCAGTACAACCAGCGCATCGCTCTCGGGAACCGTGGCCCACTCACTCACCTGGGCGTGCGCGTCTGGCACAGGCCCTCCTGTGTTCTCTGAACCCGCCGTGTTTTCCACGTGAAGGAGACTTTATGTTATCGAGGCACGAGCCACCTCTTTGTTTCCAAAGCCATAAGACTTTAATGTAGCGAGACTTCTCACATCTCCCGGTCTAGAACCGTGACTAATGACAGTCCTTTCGGGGAGAAACCTGCCAACGCAGGCCGGGAGGCCTCGGTGCCCCCGCCGCCTGTGTGTCAGCGCTGCTGGGAGGACCCGCAAAGACCAGGGACGCAGGGACCAGGCCAGATCAGGACAGCAGGACCTGCGACTCTGCTCGGTCGGTCACTGAAGGTGAAAGCCAGCTTCCCCGCAGCGTGACCTCAGTACTGCGTGGGAACCGGAAGCACAGTCCTGCAGCCTGGCCCAGACCGCGGCCGAGTCCGTATCTGCACCTCTGGGGCGTTCTACACCATGAAAACCCCGCAGATTTGTGCTCTGAGCAGCGGGAGGTGGGTGCGTGCGGCCCAGTCCTCAAGCGGGAAGTGCCGATCGGCAGACGGGGCGTCCCGGTGAGTCGGTGGCTGCTCCCTCGAGGCTGGAAGGCCAGTTGCCACCCTCCTGCTGGCGAGCTCTGAGTCTCGGCAGCCAGTCACCCACCGGGTGAGGCCTGCCACGCAGTCCTCCGGGTCTCTGCTGTGCACATGTAAGAAACTTCTTCATTTGTGTTCTCACAGGAGGAAAAATGTGAAATCCGTGGGAGTCAGTGAGAAGATCAACAGGAAAGTGAGGTGGTGGAAAAAGTCACTTTGTCCGGGGAGGGAGAGCAAGGCCCCGCCAGTCAGCAAAGTCGGTGCCTGAGAGCTTCAGGCACAAACCTGTCCTGGGGCGTCGCTGGGTCCCAGAGTCTCACCTGCAGACTGAGGGGAGCCCCCCGCCCCCGAGTCCGCACTGATGGTCCCTGGGCGTGCTCTGTAACCTCAGTCTCAAACTTCTATCACACAAGAAGGAAACCTCCTGTTTCTTTCTCTGTTCCCCCAACTCCAGCCAGTGTCCCCTCTCGGTCCGCCAGCAGGCGTGAACTCTCCCCAGTTAAGCTCACTTTCTCATGCCGCCTTTATGGAACTCAAGACAGTAGTTCTAACTGCACTTTTCCGCAAAAGAGAGAACCTGGGTTAACACGCGCGCTCACCTGTATTCATGAGTGTGTCTGATGAGCACACACCTATCACCTGTGCTCGTGAGCGTGTTTCCTGGGTGTCCGTGGGGGAAACTCAGGCCTGGGGCCAGGAGCTGAGGCACCTCACAGGTACACAGAGGGCTGTGTCGGGAGGAGACGAACGGAGCTCACCAGACTCTGGCTGAAATGATCAGAACACTCGTGGAGAGAAAAGGAGATACCACAGCTGTGATTAAATTAGCTTCTAAACAAGACACCTAATCGCTTTTCTTTGCATTCGTATTTGAGCGACGCTTCTCAGACGTGACCCTTCTCAGACGTGCCCTTAGCCTGCCTGCCAGGCCATGGGCGCCAGCAGCCGCCCTCGCCGCCCGAGTCGCCCCCGGGGTTGGGGCTGGCACTTCCCTCCTGTGAACCGGAGCAGCTCCTCTGGGAGGCGGAGGCACTGGAGGCGTCACTGCACAGAGCCGGGTTTAGCCGATCACAAGAGATCCAAGGCGAAAACCCCACTCGTGGAGTAATTCGTCAGATAGTTGGCTTGGACGTACTCGGTAGAGCCCGTAACTTCCGAGTTGGCGCTGGTGCCTCCACGGGAGCCTGGTTCGGCACCGAGGGAGGGTCCTGGAAACAGGGCCGGCTGGCTGGCTCGCCCCGAGGCGGGGGGCCCGGCCCTCTCTCTCCGCTGCTGTGTGTCAGGGCGGGAGGGCAGCTGCCCACGGCCCAGGCCCCGACCTGCTCACTCTCGGGCTGCGGTCCCGCATCCTCAGCAGCTGGAGCACCTCTGCCCAGAGAGGCCGCACCTGGCCGCTCACTGCACAGCCCTCCCGAGAGGGTGCTGGTTCACGGGCATCACCCCTCGGGCAGCCCTTGGTTTCTGTCCTCAGCAGCCTTGTGAGCTGGTGCATTTAAGCGTGTGCAGACGTGTGCGTGTATCCCGACCCACCAAGGAAGTGGTCGTCTACTTCCGACGCTCCCATTATTCCAGCTAGACCTGCGGGAACCGGCCATAACAGACGTTCTTGTCTCATCTCGTCTGCTCTCTGTCACCTGCATTCGGTTACTTGGCCGGAGAGCCCTGGCTCTGGGGAGGCGCCCCAGAGGAGCATGGTGGGGGGGGGTCTCACTGCCAGCCCAGCGGGCCTCGGCCGTGACCCACCGTGGTCTCTGACACCCCCCGGCTCCGTGGTCCTCCTGGTTCTCCAGGCCCATGGACAGAAGCAGCGTGGGTGCCCCAGTTTTTCTGATTCTCAAAGCCTTTCCCAGCCCTCGGGCGGCTGCCCCCACTTTCTCCGTCCACCAAAGGTCAGAGGAAGGCAGGCTCTGGTGCATTCACCGACCCTTCTTTGCTGCTCAGGTTGAGAACAAATCCAATTGTAGCAACTTTCCCAGCCTGTAACTACATGAAAAGCCGGAGGATACAAGGCACCCAGCATGGGAAAGTCGGAAAGTGTGCTGCGCTTTCTGAAGTTCATTGCAGTCGCTCCTGGTGACAGTGTCTCACGTTCCTGTGAAACGTAACCGAACCCCAGGAGCCTGCACCTGGGGTTTCGTTACGAACCTGTTCACTGCACAAGTAGTCACCCAGCGAGCGTTAGGTGTGGGCTGCTGTGCGTGGCTCTGGACTCACAAATGTGCAGCCTCTCCCGGGCCAACGAGGTTTGTTCTTCTGTTCGTAACCTCGCCGTCTGTTCGGCTTCAGATGCAAAGTCGAAACGCACACTGAACACAGAAGAGGCCCCTGTGAACATGCGGCAGGTTCCGTCTTGACGGCCCGTTTGCCCTGCTCAGCACACTGTCTCCGTGATGTCCTCTCCTAAACCCATCTCTTCCGGTCCAAGTGCGGCTGCTGATGCAGGCACCATGCTGACGGCTTCGCTGGGAGGACCCGAGTCCACCGTGCCTGACCAACACCGACTCGACCCGAGGGTCGCGGCTCTGACCTTCACTGTTAGCTGATTTGTGGAACCCATTCAACCCAGTTACTTGTCCACTAACTCCAGACCTGTTTGCTGTACATGTATGATGTTCCAGACACTAAATTTCCATCCTGAATATATGCAGAAAAGTTCCTGACCACAGAACATTCCAGAGAGAAGGCGCATACATACTGCATACATGTACACACCTACACACATACACGTGTAAGAGTGTGCTAAGAACAACTGGAAACTTCTGCTGCTGGGGACCGGTGCGACGTGGAGGCAGGCGTCCCAGAAGGTGAACGTAGGTCTCTCTCAGCTGTGGATTTAGAGACTCAACTTCAGACGCACGAGTGTGTGACCCCAGGTGCAGGTCTGTGCTCAGGAGCCACCCACGGCCCCCATCTCCTGCCGGGTCCCTTCCACTGCCTTGCCCGACTTGCCCCGTGTGACTCTGTGCCCCACGGCCCCGCTCCCTGCCCCCTCTTGCTTGCGTGCGGGACCAGGAACGGCCACTCCCTACCAAGGAGAACCGGCCTTCAGGTCTCAGCCCGCGGAGCGCGATCGAGTCGCTCCGTCCTCCGCCCTTGGAGGTGCTTGCCGCTCACACATTCCTCCCTCTCCTGGTCCCCCACCTTCCCCCTAACTCTTAAAATGCACTCTAACTTTCCAAGTTGAAAAATACTTGAAGGGTTGTTTTCTGTCTCGTGTATTTAAGGTTTTGTTCTTACATTTTAACTTTCTAAAAATTTTATTTAGTTATTGTTCAAGTACAGTTTTCTATTTCTCCCATCCCAGCCCCACGCGCCCCGTGCTCCCCACCTCCCTCCCATTTCCACCCCCCTTAGTTCTTGTCCTTGTGTCCTTCATACTTGTTCCTCCAAATCCCTCCCCTTTTTCCCCTTAAATTCCCTTATATTTTAACTTCTGCCTTACACCTCACCTCTTCTGTTTGCTGATAAAACCAGTGTCAGTGTGAAAATAAACGAATGTGAAGTCTGTGACGTAATTGTGTCCCCGTTTAATGCTGAGTTGTGTTTGGGAACTTCTGCTACAAATGCGAGATGCTGCTGTGTTCACCTCTGCACGGGCAGGACCACCCTCAGCCGCCCGGCGCCTGGGCGGCCGCTGAGTCCCGTCCCATTCTCGTGCCCTGGTGGGGACTCTCTGCCTGCAGAAAAGGCGCACAAACTGCAGTGACCGTCCAGGGACCTTTTCAGTTTGACATCTGCTTGTCACATGACCTTAGCAATTTTTTAATCTCTTGCTGCAGAATCTCCACCTATAAAGGGAGAAAAAATAAGGATTTGTGTTTTGCTCTTTCTGCTGAAATGACAAGATGAAATAATTCATTTTAGACCACTTTATATGTTATACATACTTTCTATTATTAGTTTCTCTGGGTAGACAATTTACACTTTTTGATTATGATGTATACATACACATATATAACTACAACACTATATTTAAAATTATTGAATGTAGAACTCAGATTCAACTTATATTAAAAAGCAATAGTTCACAGCTGAAGTATTGGATTGAGGGATCTTTCATATTAAAATAATACAAAGGTAAACATAAAAATTGCTTTCCTTGAATCCCAGGTTGCGAATTTCTATTAAAGTAAAAGTTCTGCTAAGGAATATCGCGTCTGTTACACAGCAGTCAACTTAGAGGACGTTTTCTAACTGGATGAAAACATCTTTCTCCTTTGAGAAGGAAAAGCTTTTAAATAAAAACCGTGAGTCAACACTTACTTTTTTATTCTGCGTTTCCCTTTGTCTGTTAAAACTGCTGCGTCTTAAAATAGCCAGGCACACAAAGCAGCCTGGCCGGTCCTTCACGGAATCTTTGTCTCTGGAAGGAACTTCTCAGGGCCTCTCGGTTCCCATCGTCCCGGCCACACGTGGGGACCCGGGACACACGCCACGTCGCGCTCACGCTCCACCTGCAGCCCCAGTGGGCAGCCTTTCGCGGGCCAGCAGGGCCTGCAGCCGACTTTCCGAGGGTGGAGGGACGTTTCACTCCGGCCGTGGGGCACTGCTGACAAGAAGGCGCCACGCAGAGTCAGAAAGCGGCTCAGTGCCCGTGGCCGGCCCACTCACCACGTGTAGACAATCCGATGCGGTGCGTTCTGCCTCCTTCACCCGTGTCCACACGCACGGACCCCCAGAGTCGAGGCTGAGCGAGATGTCGCTGGGTGGTCTGCACACCGACGACACGCCTCCCTGGGTTGGATCCCACGGGTGTGTCTGCTCTGCACGCGTAATGCTGATCCCTGACTTCATTTCCATGGTTCGCATCCGTCACCCCGCACGTGCCCCTTCGGCTTACCCCCTCGATGTTTGGGGGCCCCGTCCACACAGCACGGCCCCCATTTCCTGGATTGTCGCCTGAGACGCCGGCGCCGGTCCTGGGACTGTGGACGGGACTCTGACCTCAGCCGTGGCCGCGCCTTCTCACCGCTCACCCCACTGGCTTGCTGTCCTGCTGCCGCAGGTCCCGAAGCGTCCGGCGGCGTCCTTTCCTTCCGTTTCGCGTGCCCCTCTGGTACCACACACAGGCTGGGCCGGGCCCCAAAGCCGCAGGTCTCAGGGCCCCTCGCCCTTGCCAACCTGTGTGACCAGGCACGTTCCAGTCGCAAAATGAACCCACAAAAGAGTGAGTTACAACGATTTTACTGTGTCCTGCCGCTGAGTACAGTGGTTTTGGGAAAAAGAAAGGGAACATTCAAAACCAGCAGTGATCCAGTCTCCCAGAGATCACTGTGTCGCTGGGGAGCTTCGGGGACCAATGTCAAGTCGGGGCCCCGGGGGGGGGGGGGGAGCCTGCAGAGGGAGGGGCTGACCTGGGACCCGGTGGGCGAGGGGCTGGGGAGGGAGGACGGACTTCAGGTTGCAGAGCAGTTCTGGAATGGCAGTCAGAGGGACTGAGGAGAAGCCCCTTGCCACAGTGACACCCCAGAGGCGTCCGGGTCTCACAGGAAGAGCCCTGCATTAGCACCAGCAGCCGGGGGAGCAGCCTGGTGTGAGAGGCGGAGCGGGACCCAGGGGCCACGGCAAGTCAGCCATTGACACCCCTTATTGGATCTGAAGATCCTGTGTGTGGGGCCGTTGGTCAGCTCGGTGACATCTGTGTATTTCCTCCCAGTCACTTCAAGGCTTGGGTCTTCAGAAGAAAGTAACCGCATTTTGAATCCTGCGAATTTTGGATCGAATTACAGAATCTGAGCGCTGCAGGTGTGACTGAGCCTGTTGGGGTGACCTGTTAATCCCCCCGTGCATCCCATTCGAGTTTGGCCCCCGGCTCTTCACCTTGTGTGTGGCCCAGGGTCCGCCCCAGCACCTGGGGGTGCTGGCAGGTCACGCAGGCCCAGGACAGGGGCGCTGGTCCTGCGTGCTCGCTGTCCAGGGGACAGACACCACATACCAGGCAGGGCCCCTCGGGGCTGCACCCGGGACAGAGGCATGAGCAGGGCTGTGGGAAGAGGCGAGGGGAGTCCAGGGAGTAGGTGTTGCTGGACCCCCGGACAGTGGTGGGCCTGTCTGGGTCCTTCTGCTGTCGAACTGGACACCGGTAGCTGTCCTGGTCCCCTGGATCAGGACACTCTGGTCAAGGGGACCCTACCTGGAGAGGAGAAGGAGGGGGGAACCTGCGGTCCGACCCCCGGGGGGCACACAGTGGGTGTGTCTGTGCGCCGACATCACAGCTATTAGAGTCGAGACAGTGTCGTCATTGTCGTTGTTGCCATCAAAAGACGAGTGACTTGTGACAGGGAGTCTCGAGGTTGTTCACAGCTGGTCAGAACTTGTAGCTAATTCTGTAGCCTCCACACTGAGTTCAGACTCATCCTAAAACAGCTTTTCAGACGTTTGAAATGCTGGATAAATGCTGTTCAAACGCCACCCAGAAGACCGAGCAGCCAGCTGCCGCTTGGTCTGTGCAGCGCAGCTCCCCCTGCGGCCGTCACGATGGGCTACACGTCACTGTCATTTAATGAGACATCTAATGTAGTTTTACCTATAATTCTTGGGAAAGACAGTCCGAGAGAGAAGATGATACATTCTGTTGAACCTGGGACCGACATTTCTGTCTGTCCTACAGTGTCCGAGGGAAGCTTCCCCTCCTGAGTCCAGGTGAAGGCTGCCCCGTGAGCCACCTGCAGACTTGGCAGGAGGGGACGGAGATGACGACATCCTTCACCCGCCGGCGTCACTGCTCTCTGGCCGAGTGCCCTGCTCGGGCATCACCTCTGCCCAGAGCTCTTCTCACCCGGGTTCTGGGAAGCAGCCCCGTCCTCATCCAAGGTTCGGGGGCGGTGGCGGAGCCCTGCTCTCGGTCCTAAGCCAGTTCTCCCACTCCCCACCCCGTTTGTGGAAACTGCCCGATACAAAATTCTGCCCCAGTGACCGGATTTCGACCGGGCGTGTTCCTCCACGGGTCTCACCCGACAAGCACCGGGCTCCGTTCTCGCTCGGGGTCCGGCTCCCACCTCCTCCCGTAAGACGCTGCTCTCGCTCCGGGCTCTGAGGCCCCGGCCCCTGTTCCCTGAGCCTCTCCAGTCCTGGTGCAGCTGGCCGGGCCCTGCCTCCAGGGACGTGCGATCTGCTGCCTGTTTTCTCCCCGACCTGTGCGTGCGATCACCTGGTCGTCCTTACCCCTCCTCCTTCGCTCCGTCTCATTTCTCCTCGTGAAGGTCGCTGCCCTTGGTCCCAGCTCAGCCCGTCGTTTATTTTCCTTCCCTTCCAGCTACGTGAGGGCGATCACTAGGCAGCGTCAGCAGCCGCTCACCGGCCAGTGTGCCCCAAATCCGGGCCCGCGCCCACTCTCTCCCCTCAGGTCGGGCTCACTGCCGACCGTCTGCCAGGTGTCCCCCCCCACTGTCTCTGGCGGGGCCCCCAGCAGGCTCCCCATCGGGAAGGGTCCGTCCCTCGAGTTTCAAATGCTGTTCTCTGATAGCGAGTCCACCAGCCGACATTCACACCACGAACCCGAGTCTGCTGGGTCCTCTTCACGCCTCTAACACGCGGTGCAGACTGACTGCGATCGGGTTTCTGAATTGCCCCCAGGACTGCCTGCCTGCGTCCGCCTCTGCCACCAGGGGCTCCACACGAACCACCAGGAGCTCGCCCCCTTTCCCTGGGGGGCACCGTGCGGACTCCGTGAACTGGTCTGTAGGGGGCTCTTTACCTCAGTGCCGGCCGGGAGCATTAAGTGCTCAAAAATGGCACCCTAATTTTGTTAACTTTAGGGAAAGAATGGAATAGTTCTGCAGAGAATTTATAGATAGGATACATAAATAGCAAAATGAGGGAGAGACAAAGTTTGCACATTGGGGGGGTGGATAAAGTGGAAGGGGGTTTAACGACCCACCCAGCATGATCCCTGGAGTCTCAGGGCCAAACCGTTATTCAGAAAACAAAACAAAACACAAGCAGTAACTGATGGTAACCGTCAGTGATATTCACCCTGAAGCAGATGCTGACCTGTCAGCTTTACAATCCAGACGTCATGCCCGTCAAAGCCAGGCGTCCCTGAGTCCATTTCTCAGGGCAAAAGGCAATGTTTCCCCGTTTGTCACTGGCACCTGGGAGCTTCCACATGCCAGCGGCCAGGTTGCCTGATGGGAACTGGAACCAGCATCTGAAACTGTCACAGCCTGACGTCGTGGCCCACTGTCACTGCAAGTCAGCGCCTTTGGGGCCCGATGCTCCATCACAGAACTGGCGCCGCCCCCCTTGGTCTGGGAGCTTGCTCTTCTTTTACTGGGGATGCCTTCACCCAGATCGGGTGTAAAGAGGACTCAAGTATATTTTCAACTGCACGGTTAATCTCGCTGCTGTAGTTAAGTGCATTTTTAGAGCCAGGGCTGAAGATCATGGCATGACATTTCATGGGTCATCAAGGAACCTTAACGTACACGGGGCTTTAAACGTACACGGGGCTTTAAATGTACACTTCACCTCCTCTGTTCTGATTCACCAGCATCTGCTCCTCTTTCGTCATCAGTGAGTCTCGCACTTTTTTGTTGTGTATAGTGTATTAAGTTTAGAAGTTGTTTCCCCTTTTTATTGTATATTCATTTCTTGACAGACCCTTAATCTGTCTGCGTTGCTCGTGGATGGCCGTATGTTTTAGGAAAGCTGGGACTTCATCACTTACACGCACTATAAAAGTGAAAAAAATCCCCTCTACCCTGTGGGATCCAATTCATTACATTTAAAAGCCACCAAACAGCACCCCGGTGATTTAAAGGACACCGGTCCCCGAGGAGTGTGCCGGGTGAGGGGAAGGGTCGGGCAGGTGCTGCGCCGCACGCCTGGAAGAGTTAGCGCCGGCCCGGCCTCCACGCAGGCTTTAACCACTGATTCTGCAGCAGGAGTCGAGCTGCAAGTCCCCCACCCTCAGTTCTCTCTCTTGTTTAATTATCGGTTTTCAGCGAAACAATTCTCAGAATTTTAAGGAGCACACAGCCTGTTAAGCACACTGTCCTACGCAGGAGTGACTCATGTGTCCAGCACAGACTTTTCTAGGAGTACCGGGAGTGGTGGTGAGCTCCCCACCGGCCCCCCTGGATGTGAGGCCCCACCCGGGAGTTACTTAGTGAAGCACCCACCGAGCAGGGACACGGCTGTGGCCGGGTCTCAAAGCCGCGCAGCTCGGAGCGGGGGCAGCTAGCGGGCAGATTCAGTCAGCCCTGGAGAACAGCAGCGCCACCTCGGACCCACGCAGGGCGAGGCCAAAGGACGGGGTCAAGGGTCAGGCGGTGTCAGAGGTCGCGGTGTCGGGAGAGCACGCTGCCCCTGGACTCCACGGAGCTGTGGCCTCCGTCGTTTCAAGATGGTCACATACTGTGACCGCCACTTACAGTCGTCAAGTGTCCGTACAGACGGAAGGCGAATCCAGTGGAGGCAGACGTGGGTCGTGGGCGCCACCTGAGGTTCTCTCGGACACCGGGACGGGTTCTGGGGTGGAGTTCGGGCCCAGGGAAGGGGAAGATCGAAACTGTTGAGGCAGGGACTCAGGGAGCGCACTCACCGCACAGGAGTCTCGCAGACAAGGGAGCGGAAGGAGTGGCAGGGGAACCCCTCTGAGGCGGCCCCGCACCAACACACAGGCGCTCGGCAAGTGTGCGTGGAGTTAATGACACATTAAAGGCTGTAACTGTTCAACTTAATCAAACATCAGCAAGTTAAAATTAAAGAATCAAGTCCTTGTGGAACTCCTCCTATTGTGGCTGAAAGATAGTTGCCCTGTAAATTCAACTATGTTTCAGGCGGCTCATCCGATAATTACACTGGTTGCTGCTTAATTTTCCTGTGAAAAAGGTTAAACTAGTCCTTGCTTTTCCTCCAATCACCAATTTAGAAATAATCCTAGCAATTTTTTGCCCAATTAGCCCCGAAAAGGACAAAATGTGAAGGGATGAGGCACCGCCACCCAGGCCCCACGCGGTCCCCTGGGTTAACGCGTCTGTCCTGGCAGAGCCGCGTCACCGCTCACCTGGGGCTGCCTGGGGAGCCGGCAGGTGTGTGGGCGGCTGTGTGCACAGAGGACAAGCAGCACTGGGTCTTGGCCGCCGCGCCGCCGCCAAGCGTCCATTGCACCGGGCGTGGCTGAGCTCCACTTTTGGACCAAGTGACCCTGCGCCAGGGGCCGGAGCAGCTGGCCAGGCCAGGAAACCGCCTGTCCTGCGTGGAAGACCCCTTGGAGGAGGCTGATGTGTCCCCCTGTGTGAATAATCAGTAAGCGGTAGAATGAAGTGTGATCATGATGAAAAAAAAACAAACCCCGCCAATTACTTTTTTTGCTTGAATGGGTTATGGCATTGTGTTAGTGCACTTTCTTTTGTGATTATATTTTTAATTGTTTTATTTTTAGCTACTCCGTTAAAATAAATAAGGCCTTCAGAGTGGAGATCCACGGAGGGAGGCACTGCAGGGGCCGTTTGCTTCCTTTCTAGAGGCCGGGTGCCACGTGCTGGGCAGGAGCCGGCAGGGCCGGTGTCCTGGGCTGCCCTGCGTCCAGGCTCCGGCCCACCCCCACCTGCTGACACACGAGCAGGCGACGTCCACTAAACGTTCTGCGCCTGGTCGTTGTTTTTGTGAAATGATGGTTACGAGCCCGTGTTAACCCCCAGAGCCTCCACAGCACCGGCAGCCGGCAGCCTCACCCCGGGTGAGCCAACGGCCGGTCCCTCTCTCCGCTGACACCGAGGGTCGCAGGTCTCACCGCTCGCCCTGCTCCCGCCTGCTGGCCCTGCCGCCTGTGGGTCCCTTGCGGTGCATGCCCTGGGCCAGCACACGCAGCAGGTGGGAGACCCGGCCACTTCGCAAAGGGACCAGAAAACTGTAACCGGTATTGGAAGCTGAGCACCGAGTCAACAAGTATTTATAAAGTGACTGGCCAGTGCTCTGCGGAGCGACGCTGTGAAAATAAATGCGCTCAGGAAAAGACAACTAGCGAAAGGCTCGTACACAGGGAACCCGGCCCTGAACACGGCGTCGTGAAGTTCCCCGGAATATGGAGCGCTTGCTGCTACGCGGTCAGACCAGGTCGGACGCCCGGTACTGAGAGCGAGGCCAGTGTGCGGGCTCCCCCATCTCTGTCGAGAAGCCGCAGCGAAGTGCAGGCTCTGGAGGGGGAGCCAGGCAGCCCGACAGTCCGGGTGGGAACAGACCGGGCTGGGCTTCCCACACGGCAGCACTTGGACCGGCCATCAGCTCTGTCGGTGGTGGGGGGTCCTTCTGCTGAGCCATGAGACCCCTGAGAGAGTCAGAGAGCCCGCGGGTCCCTCGGAGGAGACCAGTGCGTTGGAGAACCACCCGGACCTTACGCTGCCACCAGGACCAGGGAGACAAGTAACGGGTAGAAGGTCAGTGGGCACCCTGAGGAGGACGTCAGAGGCTCCAAAACCCAGGGAAGGCCCCGGGCAGATGCGGCTCTTCAAAGACGGAAGCGCGTAGAGAGTCAGGTGCAGAAAACTGGAAAAGGAGAAAGTTTCTGCATAAAAATGAGTGTCCTACGGAGACTGAGACAATGGGAACAGAGCTTTACGTCTCTGCCTGGAGGGGCTTCGGGCTTGTTTCATTTTACTTCTCCCTCTTTTTCAAATGATTGGCAGCCCACTTGGAGCCGGGATTAATCTCAGCTCTCGCAGCGCACTTGGAGAGCAGCTAGCACGTCTCGGAGTCCTTGGTATCTCTGTGATTTATCATCACGGGCTGATTACTGCAGAGATCTGATTTCTTAGCAGGCTTCTAAGAAGCAGCTACCCTCATGAGGTAGTATATAAGAGTCTAAGATTAAATTACTTGGAAATCAGGTAAAATGTTAACATGGAGATCCTTGATTTTTCCCGAGCTGTCTGTAATTTATGTCAATTAACTTCACCCTCTTTTTATCGTTCTTTTGACTTAGGATTACAGTCCAATCAACTCCCACTGAAAGTCAGATGAGGTAGCTTCCATGCTATGTACAAGTGAATTGGGTTGATAAAATACATCTTTGGAAAAACATACGTTAAATATTTCGAAACAACTTTAACGCCTGTGTTGTTGGGTCACAACACAGCATGGCAGGCGTTCGTCCTGTTAATAAGAAGATTGCAGGTGCACACTTAGGTTTCAAACACGTCCCAGAGAGCCAGCCACATTGCCACTTAAACCACGATTGGAAAAAGGATTGAAAAGTGCAGGTCTGGTCACCGATCACCTGCCCCGGCCTCCCGGATGCCCCGCCCCCGTGAAGACCCTCACTGTGAGCACCCCTCACCCGCAGCCCCCATGTCGGACTGCTGGGTCGGAACCCTCCGACCACCTGTTCCCTGGAATCACCTCCCAGCTTCTTCTCCAGGGAGGAGAGGAGACAGGACGCTCAGGAGGTTCTCCCAGCTCTTGAAACGCTGTCGCCCTGGACGCCTGTCCTCTCACATCCACTTATGAGGCTTTCAGTTCTCCCCATTTGCCAACGTCGGGTGTCTGGGAAGAGGCCGTGTCCTTGAAGACCTGCGCCTTCCAGGGCCTGTGGGACCTGCCCCGCCTCCTCGCCTCCCACGGTCCCCTCAGAGCGCTCTCTCCTGTCCTCCTGCCGTGGACACAGGCCCCCCGGGTGGTGACCACGTTTCCCTCGATCCGGGCAGCGTCAGCCCCTCACCTTCACTGCACACTTCCCGCATGCCGGGCGGCTCCCAGACTTCCTGCCCATGGAGCATCTCGGTGCTGGGGGGCCCGTCATGAACGCCTCGTTAGTTCCAGCTTGCTGAGCAACGGGGAAACTGAGAGCCACCAGCTACTGTATTTTGCCGTGTATATTGTGCACTTCTTTTGCCCAAATTTTTGAGGGAAAAATAAAGGTGTGCATTATACACCTTTATTTATGGGTAGTACTAATCCCATATCTTTTCATACATGCTTTTAATTGTTTTATTTATGCTTATGCATTAAAAATGTAACTCGAGAAAGCAACAATGATAGTTGTATGCAAAATAATACCTTGCCTTTAGCTCAAAACCGCCCACGTACCGCGGAGGCACGGCGGGGGTGGCCCATTCTGAACGCCCACTGTTGACTTGCGGGAAGTCTTGAAGGAATTCGGGAAGGAAGTACCGGGCCTGCTTCCAGAAAGGAGCACTCTCCCCGTTTCCCTGTGAAAACAAGAAAATCGCTGTTAGCCAATGATCCAATCGCTGTTAGCTATTCAAAATAAATAATTACGTGAAATGGCAGATACAACTCCTATTACATTCAAAATGCAACTTATACCAAATCTCTTACCAAGTTTCCTTCCAAGAAAAAGAGATTGGGTCACAGTGGTTTTGTTTTGTAAATAACCACTTCGTCAGATTGTTTTTTAATATATGTTATCACGTATTGACTATTAATATTCTAGAACAGAGGAAGGAATCTGTCCAAAGGAGCTGAAGCTACAGCTGACCACACCTTGGAGGAGAGATAGTAAAGACTGACAAGTAAAGAGACCGATAGTAAAGGACACAGGGATGAGGTAAAGCCAAATAATTCAGGCTTCTCCGAGGTCTGTCCAGAAGGTATCCAGACATGTAATGTGAAGAACAGGGACATTTATTGAAGAAGATACAAGAAACACTGTACATAGGACAATGACACCTCAGTCCCCTCCAAAGTAGGCACTTGGGGACCTCACACAGTTCTCTCAGTCGTCATCAGCTGCCCCATTGTATTTTCCTGAATCTCATCGATGGTCTGAAATCTCTTCCCTTTCAAAGGTGATTTTGGTTTTGGGAAAAGCCGGAAGTCACAGGCACCAAATCTGGGCCGTAGGGGCTGGGTCACCTGGGTGATGTGATGTTTCAGGAGAAACCTCTGCGTGGGACGCGATGCAATCCTGGCTCACTAGTTGTGACGCACTAATGCAGGACGCAGTGGCTGCCAGCGTGCTGACACTTCTACATTACCTTTGCCATCTTTCTGCAAATCTGGAAACATTCTAACCTGAAACGCTTATTGAAGAAAACGTACATACTCTCAGCCAGGAAGGACGCTAGAAACATAAGAAGGTGCACAGCAGACTTCACACGTAAAGTTGCTGAGGGAGACTCTCGATTAGAAACATCAAAATGCCGTGAAAGACTTAGATCTCCATTAGAAATCAGCACACAGGACGACAGTGGTCCCTGTGTGGGACGAGTGTGTCATCAGAGAAAACCACGACGTTTCCAGCTTTAACCGAACAGCCCTGTTTTTGGGGTGCAGATGATCCACCTCGTTGTTAACGCTTAAATCTCCTGGTTTCATTGGCGTGAAAATGGGTGTGAGCAGCACGTTGCCCACACCGTGCGTTGCGACAGGACCGTGAATTATTTGGCTGTCCCCTCGCCCTGTGGTCAGAGGCACCTGCGAGGGAAAACAGCGGCTGAGCCGCCGGACGTTCCCTGCGGCAGCCGGCGGGCTCCCCTGCGCACGCACGTTCTTCTGCCTCCCGCTCGGCTCACTTATCCTTCCTGTGAACCAACCCAGCGCCCCCACCGCGGTCCGGCCGCAGCCTCACGCCCTGCAACAAAGTATTCGAGGGGCACTTTCCCCGGCTGCCCTCCAGCCTGTGCGTCCCAGCCCCGGGGCTCCTTTGCCCCAAGGCCCGCCGGCGCCGCACCCCCGCGCACCCGCGTCCTGTGATCCGGCTACAGCCGTCCCGCCGTGGTGGTCTCACGTGTCTCCCACTTCCCCGCGTCCCCGAAACCGACTGCTGTCTGCGCTCCTGAGACGGCGCCCCGCGCCCCCGCCCCGCTCTGCTCCCCGGGAAGGCGGCCCCATCTCTCAGCGCCTCCGCCGCGGAGAGCCTCTTCCCTGCCCTCTGCCGGGCGCTCTGACCTTTAATTAGAAGAAAATTTGTTGTCCCCCTTTCAGAAGATAGCAAATAATGAACTCATTAAGATGAAGTTAGCGCCGGGCCTCAGAGCAGTAGGAGCCGAGGTCTCATTAGCAGCTAGAAACGCGGCCGAGCAGGCACCGGCACCCGGGAGGGGGCGCATGGTCCTGCGCACCGGGGTGAGCGTGGTCCGGTGTTCACTGCCCCGGCTGCGCCCCGGTCACGGGGTCTTCGTGAGCTCGACACCGGAGAGCAAATTGCTTCCGACTGGCTGTGAAATGTCACCACGGACATCGCCCCCCGAAATGTATTTATTATGGGAACATGGGATATGTCGGTAATTAGCAAGGATAATGGGAAAAATATCTGTCTTGCTTAACAGATGTAGCGATTAGGAAGAGTAAAGACGGCCCCCAATCTCTAAAAGTGATACCAAAGATGTACACAAAATAATGCAGAAGGCGAGACAGTTTCTAAGGGAATTTCATCTCCTTCATGGCCCACGGTGAGCGGTATTCGCGTGTCCAAGTTCAGAGTCAGGTGACGAAGGGAAGCGCCCTGTGATCTCTGAAAGGTCACCCTTGAACTTGTTTGGAGACGGTACCACCTCATTCACACGGGTACCGAACTCGAGAGGACTTTTGTCTTAACAAATTCTAGTACTTCATAAGGTTTTTATAATGTTAAATGATCCATCGTTAGTAAAACAATAATTAGGTTTACTGGGTTGGCAAAAGGTTCATTTGGGTTTTTTTTATACAATGGCTCTTGTAGAATTTAGTTGTCTTTAGTGTCATTCAAAACAGTTTTGTTAGACTGTATGTGACAGCTGTCATCTCAGCGCGCACTTAAAAAAAAACTTACCGAAATTGGTGAATTTTTATGTAGCCATTTTACTATTGAAGATGGAAGAAAACAGGCAACATTTTCAGCATATTATGTTTTATTATTTCAAGAAAGGTAAAAACGCAACTGAAACAAAAATGATCTGCGCCGTGCGTGGAGAAGGCGCTGCGGCTGACTGGACGTGTCAGAAGTGGCTTGCGAAGCTTCGCCCCGGGGATTTCTCACTGGACGGTGCTCGCAGTCGGGCAGACCAGCTGAAGGTGATAGTGATCAAGTCAGCCTCGGGCCACGGGCTGGGCACCCCTGAAGGGAGGAGAGGGCCGCCCGGACTGAAGAGTGAGGTGTCCCCAATTTGTGAAAACTCTCTGGATGCGCGGGGTGACAATCGCTGCCGAAAGAGATGCAGGGAGGTGGTGCGTTGGGGGATGTCACGCTCCTTCCGGACACCTGCCTGGGCCACCGGCCCTGGAGCCGTCGCACGCGGCCCCAAGACCCGTGCTGGGTGGGGCCAGCCTCTCCCTCTCCGACCGCACCTGAACTGCCCCTTTCTCAGAGGCCATCACGGGCCTCAGTACCTGCCCCACTGCAGGGCAGGTTCTGTATGTTACTTTCAATAAGAGCATGTAATACGACTAGTTTTGCACCCCTAACAATTTGCAATTAACTGATTAGTTCGTTGATTTGCCAGGTGGATCGTTTAGCAGTTTTGTTTGCCAGGCACGTTGCACTCCGGAGCCTCTGCCGCTTACTCAGCCTCCCTGAGCCGCCTCCCCCGCGTGCGGTTCGGCCTAACAGAGGCGGGGGGGAGGGTGGACGGGGCAGCGCCGGCTGCTCTGCGCATGCTCGTGAACACGTGTGCGTCCATTGTGGGGGGACAGGGGAACTTGCTGTCCTTGGATTCTGAAAACAAAGAACATCTCCACGCAGTGAGGAGAAGGTCTGGCACCTTTTAAGGTTTCTCTTGTGTGTGTTTCCTTGGTTTTTGTTTACAGAGACGGCGTTCTCACTCCCGCCTTAGTCGGGAGTCGCAGGCTGTGAGCGAAGCGGTGGGCAGGGGGAAAGCAACATGTTCTTCAGGTGGTTCGTTAGCACGAGGGGAGAAAGTCCCCGCCCGCCCGGGACTCGTGTCACCCGGGAGCTGTGACACAAGGTCACCAGACACCCTGCGGTCCCTGTGCTGGGGGGATGCAGCGCCCCGTGGGTGGCCCCTGGGGTCCTCTGGTCCGTGAACCTGGTTAGCACTTACATCAGGGACACGTTAGTGACCACGGCAAAGGGGCCTGATTCAGTTCACTGTTTCCTGCATCGATGGGGGTGTCCATCACGTTTTGAATGCTTTCCACACGTACGAAAATGTGTCTAGCAACACGGGAGCAATAAGGCTGGACCTCCTGCAGGTGCTTGTGGACCAGCAGGAGGGAAAGAGGCGGAGCAACAAGGGAGTGGAATCCGGTATGTGTCCCAGGAAAGGTGGTTGAGGAAGCTACTGCGGAGAGCGAGAAGGCGGGCTCTGAGAGGGGCGGTGGAAGGCTCCCTGCAAAAGGTGGCGGTTGGACGGGTCTTTAAAGGCTGGGCCTGGGCCGCGAGGGGGATTGAGGGTGGGATTGGGGGTGGCGGGCTTTTGGAGCATGGAGAACCGGAAGGGGAGGCCTGGGAATGTCCCTGCTGGGGCCGCTCCGGGGCAGAGTGATCCGGGGAAACAGGGACTCGAGGTCTGAACTGGAAACGCGGAGCCCCGGGCACCCAGCTGTGGGGGAGAATGCCCTGTGGGTCGCTGGTTAACAGCCCCCACTGTGTGCCAGGCCCTGAGCCCCCACTGTGTGCCAGGCCCTGCCACAGTAGAATAGGCACCCCGAGAGCCAGGTGATGCGCGACCCCATCTCACAGGGGAGCAGAGGGTGTGGGGAGTGAGGTGGCCCACAGGAGTCCCTAACCCAGGGACCCCGGGGTGCAGGGCAGGTGCAGTTGGGGATGTGAGCCTGACTGGGGGGCGGCGGGGGGGCCGGGAGCCGGGGGAGTGTGAGCACGGGGGGCGCAGAGGGCAGTGGTTTAGGGGCCTGGGAGGGAGGCCAGGAGACCTGGCACAGAGGCTGCAGGCCCACGGGGAAGCCGGGCAGCTCGCCCTGAGACAGCAACATGGTGCCGGGCAGTGGGCAGCTCGCAGGTCGGTCTCCTCACTGCAGCACGGGCCTGGCCACACCGGCTCTCAGCACGGACAGGTGTGGATGGAGGGAGGACTTCCAGAACCCAGAGGCAGACTGCTGAGTGGGTGGGGTGGGAGTGGGGAGAAGTGGGTGAAGGGGGAACATTCAAAAAAGCTGTTCCAAGGTAGGGAGGCTCAGGGACTGTGCCTCGATAAAACAAGGAAGCCAGAAAAAGGAGCTCACCGGGAAGAAAACTCTAGGCTCTATTCTAAGGCTGTTCCACAGTATTCCCCACCAGCCGGCTCAGCAAGTCCACCAGGCTTATTTTAACTCCGCCCACTTTTTAATATTGAGTTCGTTCTTTTTGAGAAAGATATATTTCATGTAACTGAGTCAAATCAGTGTTTTTTTCCGTTTCTATTTAATTGATAATATTTAAACGAGATTGGCCAGAATTACACCCAAGGTAACTGTGATCTTGGACAATCTCTATGTAGCTCATCAGCCTGTTAGTTGTTACTTTTCCTTTTTTTCCCCTTTAATTAAACTAATTTGCAGGCGAGCCCTCTTGATTCCAGGGCTGTAAGTAGTGAGGTCACACAATTTGAAGCAAGTGCACAGTGGCCCTGCTCAGCGGAGTGGTCTGCACCCCGACTCTGCGCTCACCTCGCTCCACGGACAGCAGCCACCCAAGATCCATCTCATTAATGTCCTGGTTTGAAGTGGGTGTCTCCCATCTGTCAGAACAAAGTCAGTCCTCGCTAAAAGGCTGCAAAAAGTAGGAAAATAATCCGAATCAATAAGCAAACTGAAAAGCCCAGGGCGTGAGAATCTCCGAGTCACACCGCAGGTGTAGACACAGAAAGGGTGGTCAGGAAGTCACAGGGCGGGGCCCACTCTGAGATTATTGGCAGTGTATTCGCAGCCTGTCCACAGTCAAAAATGGGCGTGGATTAATCACAGATGGAGAAATTGGGAAGCTTTTGCCTCCCTAACGTAGAGACTTTCCTTTCTGAAGTCGGTCCCCTATTTCCTGCCTGTCCTCTGCTCCTGCCTCAAGGTTCACCTTCACAGTGTATGTTACAGTTTACATTGCTCTTCAGTTTGTAAACCCTGAGCTTCAAACTCAATAATTGTGCCTTTAAAATGATAAGGAGAGGTACCACGGTGAAATAAAAATGCTGAACTGCACCTCCAACTGAAGTGATCCTTCTGTTCCAGCCAATACAGGACTTGTCCATATCTAGTAATTCTGAAAAACCTCCCCCCCAAATAAGTATGATAATCTGGAGTCCAAGAAATCTCACACAGAGATAAAAAGTGATTTGAGCGCTGCGTGTCAGAGAGGGGCCTCTCGGCCACTTGGCACTTGGTGCTCGGGACTCGGCTGCCTCTGAACTGGGTAAGCGTCCGTGCGCTCGGGAAGGGTGGTGCTTGTGATGTGCGAGCAAGGAGCAGCACGTGACAGCCAGAGTGTCTGTCACCTCCCCGAGCAACAGGGGTCATGTTTTGTTTCACTCGTGCATACACATGTGAAAAAGCGGCATCCCAAAGCTTCATACCTATTTTTCTAAAATCATGTTAATTTCTTGTTTATTTCAGGCATTACTAGAGACTCAAAATTTACTGCGCACTCAGGTTGCAAATTTTACCTTCAACCTTGGATTTTCAGGGAAGTTTTACCACACAGGTAAGAGGGGGCTTGGTGTTCTCAGGCAGTGCCACATAAACAGGAGAACTCGTTTTGCATGGGCCACCAGTAGGCGAGCAGGACACCCAGAGTGACTGCAGGGGACATGAGGGCACACTCTCTGAGCAGCCAAGCCCACAATCCGAGGACGGGCTCCTCCAGGTCGTAGAAGAACCGTGACCACTGAGCCAGGGTGACTGTGCATCTCGGGTCTCAGGAGAAGGTATAGTGACAGTGGCGATGATGACATAAGAATAATGATAAAGGACACTGTTTTTAAATTGTCAGCTAGACGACCTAACAGACGGTTTTGTAGACATCATTTTCCCTTGGGAAATATTCGTTCATGGGACAGGAACGGTGTGGCCTCAGTGAACTTTAATAGATGGGAGAGGTCGTCCTTCCTGGTCTACCCTCCCTTCCGGGACACTTGCCCAGCACCATCGCCCGCCGTGTGGCCGAGAATTGCATTCAGCCCAGCACAGTGAGGCCTGCACTTCCTCCCAGTCCCACCCGACTGCAGCCGAACTTCTAAGTCTCGGCTGCTCCAGAGCCTCAGAACGTGCCTGGTGCCCACACAGGACTCTAGGTCCCAAGGTTTCTCTCCGTCACCCATCCTCCCCTCCAGAAACCGGTTCTAATTTTCTGAGTATCAGCATTAACATGCCAGCAGGAGTATAAGGAAGCCCTGCATAACAGTGACCCCCTCCTCATAACAACACAGCGTGGGCAGCCTGCCGGGGCGCAGCTCCAGGTGTGGCCCGCCCTCTCTGCATCGCAGGCCGGCGGTGCTTCGCCCAGGACTCTGCCCGCAGCGTCTCAGGGAGCACGGTCCCTGGAGTTATCTCTGCGTGCCATGCATCTGTTGACGAATTAAAGAGATCTCGTGCAAAGGAGCCTTTAATTACCCTAAATGCAGCTCATTTACCTAAAGAGGCTTTACAGTGTTTTTCCGAAGAGGCTCGGCCTGATTTATTAGATTGTTGAAGCAGTGATGTCTTACTGGCCTTTCTGTAATGCTTTTTCCCTCCTGCTTTGAAGCATGTAAATCTGTTTAAAGTGATGGGAGGAAAATTAGTATTTCGACCAGGTGATAAATCAAATGATCGCACATACAATGCTCTTTTAAAAGGGCGTTTTTGCCGAACTTTGGGTCACTGTGTCCGCCCAGGCAGAGCGACCCCTGCTTGGCACTGGGGAAAAAGAGCCGGTTTCCCCAATCTCCCACAGAGCCCCTCAAACACGAGTCCAGGCCTGAGAAGCTCTGACCTGAAGTCAGAGTGCACCTAACTCTACAGTCTGCATCTGCTCGCTTGTGACAAAAACGCGGGATTCTCTGCAGTGTGTCCACGAACAGCACTCTTTCGTCTAAACAGCTGGACAGGGCAGGGAGAGCCACTGCCAGGCGGAAGATGTCTGGATAAGAGCGGTTTTCATTTGCTTTTCACCCTCAGGCTGGGAAACCTGCCGGAGGTCCCGGGGTCTGTGTGACGGAGGTCACTGCTCGTCCTCCAGGTTCTTGATAGCCCCAAATGTACACACAGCTCACGTCGGCTGGGAAACCAGCAGCTCACGAGTTACCACCACAGGGACAGTTATTCGAGGAAGATACGAAACACGACGTTTTCACTGTGTCTCTTAAACCGACTCATCAACTCTTCATGTTGGCATTAACCTAACAGAACACTGGAAAAACTCTCATAACGTTCTAAGTACATCTACAGTTCTGTGTTGGGCCGCATTGAATAGCCATCCTGAGGGGGGTGCAGCCCACGGGCCCAGGCTGGACGCCCCCTGGGGGGTGTTGGCTCTAGTCTATCATGCTGTGGTGATGACATTAGTCAGTCATGATACGTATGAATTTGGAAGTCCTGGCAGTTGCATTTCCTCCCCATAAGCAGCAAACTTTAACTGATTGTCCAGTTCATGAAATGCATCCGCAACGGAACATATTTCCAGGGTGCCGAGGTCTAGTGTACAGAGTTCAGGTGACTTCACCGGGGTGCAGGGAGATACGGGCGCCGCCCAGGGCAGAGGCCACGCTCCTCCCCCTCCTCCCCCTCCTCCCCACCCAGCCTCTTCCCCCAGAGGAGCTGTAACTGGGCCGTGCGGGTAACCCTGAGGAGGTGGCCGTGTCACAGGACCGTCTCTGCTGCCTCCGGGCGCTGCTGAGTGATGGGCCTCGTAGCCTGGAAGATGTCTCATCCCGCAGCCCGGTGTGACGAGGATGGATGCCGCCCCCTCGCACGGCCCCTCGTCCGTATGTCCCAGGCAGCCTTTCCGTTGGCCCCGCTGTGCTTCGCATGCTGGGAGCACTCCCCCCCCCAGACTGACGCGGCGCTGCGCCTTCCCGAAAGCCAGTCACTTGTGGGTGCCAAACCGAAGGAGCGGGGACATGCCATTGATTAAAAAGAGAAAGATAACAATATAAGTGTGGGGCTTGGAGAAAAGTATTTTGGTCTGGAAGTATTTGAACCTGGACTGGGACTGCGCAGTGGTGGCTCCGTTGGAATTGGAGACCTCACGGTGCACAGAGGCCCCCGGGGAGGGGCTGCGGGCGTTTCTCGCAGGACATGGTTTCCGCAGGCATTCGCTGCTGTTCTTCCCCATTAGCAATACGCTCCCTTCGAGAATACTGTTCGCAAATTGGGTGAATCGTGGTCTTTCCCATTAGAGTTCGTTTTACAGAAAGAGACTGTTTATAGAGAGCGATTAACTTTCAGATGCGAAAGTAAAAAGTCAGAGTTACGTTCCTTCTCTTTGTTTTCGCTGTCCAGAGGCAGGGGTGTCTCGCATTCCCACATCTTTGGGCCACACGTGAAATACACTGTGACACATAATTGCAAAAAACTCTCATAACGTTCTAAGTACATCTGCAATTCTGTGTTGGGCCGCACTGAGGCGGGCCAATCCTGAGGCGGGTGCAGCCCACCACGGGCCCAGGCTGGACGCCCCCTGGGGGACGTTGGCTCTAAGACCAGGTGTAGGAAGCAGATGACTTCAGCTCAGAGCAGGCTATGATGTTTCACAAGCTGTGCGAGCAGTAACGTGGCCTCTCTGGGCCTCCGGTCTGCGTCTCCACGTGGGCCCAGCGACCCCGTGTCTTCCTCCAGAGCAGCGCGTAGTAGCTGTAGGTGCTAAGAAAGTGTCTGTCATGGCTGCTTTTAAAAATATTTTTGTGTATCAGTCAAATATTATCAAGAAAGCAAACAGTGAACAAGTCACAGGTCTATGTCTCTATGTTCTAATTTTGAAAATATAGCTAGCTTTTAATCAACTTTTATCACAATGCAGCTCTTTTTATTTAGTATAATATTTGAAATTGGTTTCTCCTGTATCCAGCTGTGTGGAACCTGGCTTATCATTTAGGAATTACAACACTCCTACATAATTAGCAAGGATAAGGTGGGTGCGTGCACCTACAGGATAAGGCACAGACTGGATTTTATGTACCTCATTTTGATGTTACAATGGTGCCTTTCGGGAATTAATCTAGAGCCCAGGTCTTGCCAAAATTACTCTTACTTTGGCAGACTTAAAGAACTTGCAGAAATATACTATTATAACACAGATCCTCCAAAAGTGGTAACAAAGAAATGAGTTCTCCAATATTTTACTTCTGAATTGAAATACTTTATATTTTCTGGGAATCAGAAAAGTAAAAGAAAAAACCTTTAAATGAGTACAAAAGCCTTTAAATGCAAAAAACCTTTGTAGCACGAAAGCACTACATTTCCGACTAGTGACGATGTGAACTTGAATGTGGGTCAGGTTCGAAGGGCGGCCCAGCTGGGCCACCACGGCCTGGAACCCAAGTCGGAGATGCGCCTGAGCAAACCGCGGCTTGTGCTCTCGCCTGTAACTTAAATGCAGATTATGTGCAGAGAAATGTTTACTGTGAATGAAAATTTATATCTATATTTAGTTGGATCTGATAGCATTTGAAATTCTACTTTTGCCTGTCAAGTGCCACAGTGGCCTCCAGCACTTGATCTGCCACCCAGCTGTTCCGGGTGTCAGCAGCTGTCCCCGAGGCTGTGAGCTGCGTGACCTGGATGGGCGAGGGGTCGCTGCTGAGAAGTCAGCCCACCCAGTGCAAGGAGAGGTTCTAGCCGCCCCTCCCGCCCTGTGGGCAGCGGTGATAAACGCACACGACGTCCAGGATAACAGTCCTCAGGTGTTACGTGCCGTGGCTTCTGCTCATCTCAACAGTCTGCCAAACGGCCTCTCTGTGCAGCCCCGGGCCCCTCCGGACCCTGGCAGCCATCGGGAGTGCGGAGGGCGAGACACCCCTCCAACAGTCCAGACCCGAGCGCAGTGGGCGGTGGCAGAGTCCCCAGTCACTCACCACATGTGACAGGTGACTCTCTAACCTCCGCCTTGCTCGGCTACACTGTGGCCGTGAGAAACACACAGTCTATAGCAAACACAGTCTATGCTGAAAACCAACCTGGGGGAGTGATAAACGTCTCTTCACTTGGGTTTCAACAGCTGCTATTAATAGATTATCAGAAGTCAATGGATTGTAAGTCTGCAGCATTGAGATGTTAGAGAAAGTTAACCCAAGTTAAGGACTCTGCCGCCCGTCCTGTCTGTGGGACCGCACCCCCTCCCGAGCCTCTTTCCTCTTTGCACAGCAGCACCCCCCCCCGTTCTGGTAGTCAGGGTGCTCAGACTCGGAGCCTGGGGCCTCACCCCCTCCTGGAACTGGGGGCCGGGGGCCATATCGGGGAGCAGCACACGCCCTGGTACGGCGCACACAGGAGGTGGCGGGTTCGGAGCAGACGTCGAAGCAACGATGGTCCCCGCCCTGCAGACTGAATAGCATTGCTCCCCACTCCCTGCTCCAGGAGCAGCGGCCGTGCAGCGAGAGCGAAGGGGTCGGATCCCTGGTGGCCAGAAACGAGTGATCCAGGCAGGGGACATCCTGAAGAGTTTTTTAAAATATGTACACATAGAACATTGCAGGTATAAACTACTAGACGTCATTAAGAAGAGAGAGCTCCTCATATTTCTGAGTGCCTACTCCGTAAGTCACAGTACACAGTGCTTCATTAAATTGATCTCGGTGGCTCTCCATAAGGACTCTGGACAGAGGCATTTACATCCCCACTTTCAGACCAGGAAACGCAGACTTGCGGAGATCACTTGTCTCAGATTGCAGGTTCGGGCAGGTGGCAGAAGGAGGCCCTCTGACCCCAGAGCAGATCGGCACCAGAGACTTACTTTCTCCAGTCACAGCATTTGACAGTGCGTGATCCATGAACGCTTCATGGCGGGAGAAGACTCCTCTAAAAATATCCTTCACATTTATTTGCTTAATTTAAAGAATATAAAATCAAGCAGGCCCCTGTAAAAAAAAAATAAATGAATAAATAAGCCAAATAAATACACCTCACACCGTAAGCCGGGACTCATTTTGCTTCACTCAGTTAAGTATCCAGGGGCTAAACAGGGATCGATGCTCACGTTATTGATTCAGAACATTTTCAAGTTGAACTGGACGTTGTACAATTGTACAGGCACTGCAATAATTTCATAGTCAAAATATTCTTGAATAGCTGCACTTAGTGAATTCTCTTAGCGCTGTTACTGTCTTCACTTGGCTGTGACAGCTAGTTTTTTCTCTGCATTGGGCACTGTTAACAAATTTTCCTAACAGAGAATGAGAAGTTAACATTAGTGTTCAATTCTCAAATCATGTTTCTAATGTGCTGAGAGATTCATTGTTTACATCTTATGAACTATTTTTATCAAAATGGGAAATAATGATGCTCTAAGTTAAAAACGTAAAGACACAAACGCGTTTATACAGGGTGAGATTCTTTTAAAAAATACGTGGAAAAGGATTTTAAAGATACCAAAATGTTTCCACTGGTTTGTTCTGCAAGTCAGTCTCTGTTTTTGTTTTGCTTTGCTTTTATTTTCGAGCTTTTCGCATCACTAGTCTGCGCTCTCCGCATTTCTTCAATAGCATATATTACTTTTGTAAGCAAAAACATGACCCACTAACCCCATCCATTAAATTTGAAGCTGAATTTTAGACTTACAGCAATAAGGGAGCGAATTATTATTTGATGAGTTTAAAACAAAAACAGTCTAACACAAAGTTCGCTGTTTGCACCCACCCTCGGGCAGCGAATGCACTCAGCGGTAGTGATCCAACCTGCTTTCCCTGAGCCCTGAACCAGCCACTCCCCGCTCCTCCGGGGCGCCCCGCCCCGCCCAAGCGCGACCCTATGGCCTCTGTGCAACTTAAATGAGGGTCGTTCTTTTCATTATAACACCACAGAATTGGATTGATGGGTCAGTGGTCAGAAGGACAGAAACCTGACAAATGTAGCCTTTAAGCTGATAAGGAGTCTTCGCTGAAGCTGCTGTGACTTCCTGTTTTTCAGGGACCGCGGAGGAGGACGAGGGCGACGACCTCCTGCTCCGGTGGGTGGACGAGTTCTGGTGGTTCCCGCACATGTGGAGTCACATGCAGCCTCACCTCTTCCACAACGAGTCCTCCCTGGTGGAGCAGATGACGCTCAACAGGGAGTTCGCACAGGTGAGCGCTGCAGGCCTGTTCAGCCGGGAGGCGCGAGGCGCGATGACTGGGAGGCGGCAGAATTGGGTTGAATCCAGTAGAAATAGAAGAGGAAACAGTGGTGAGCGTATCCCGTGTGCGAGAGGCACACGTTGTGTTCTTTGGTTTCAGACCTGTGCGTGTACTGGGCCACAGCGTGACACCAAATGCATTTTTAAAAGTAGACCATTGTCAGAAGGCCCCCTCCCCCACCACCATGGAAGGGTTATTCTTGCATCTGCGAAGAACAGTGGCACTTTCTCCAGTGGATCCCCGGCGCATGCGTTATAGTCAGCTTCCCAAAAGCCTTGTCACATGATGACTGACTGGGTAGGCGAAGGGGTCGGAGACCCATGGATCCGGACCAGGGTCCAGGAGCTTAGCGCATTCCCTTCCACCCAGCAGACCCAGACACTCCGGAGTCTGACTCAGTAGGTTCCTGGTCAGAGCCCAAGAGCTTGGATTCCCAAGGAGTGTCAATGATGTGTGTGAACCTAAAAAGAAAGGACCAGAGTGAGAGACAACAAGCATTTATTTGAGGTCTGAGAACAGTTATACAGGAAGCTCTGATTCAGGCACAAGTCTAAATAGGACTCGAATTAGGAGACAAAGGCAAAGTGTGTCTACTAGGAAGGGGAAGAGAAGTTACACCAGTACAGTGAGCTAACAAAGTGGTGCGAACTCCGCGTCCAGCACTCAATTTTTGGCAGTCACTTTCAGTCTGCTACTGTCAACCAGTGGTTCAAGAGACCAGTTCAACACCAACAGGAAGCCCCAACTTGGGGTGCGGTGGAGGCGGCAGCTGTCCCGTGTCAGCCACTTCACTCGGACTACAGCATGGTATGAGGCCTCCCTGGGGCCAGGCCCCGCCCCAAGCGGACAGCTCCGCTCCGCTCTACTTCCCGGTGTGTTCTGTGCTGCATGGCTCTGCCCCACTGTACTCTGCTCTGGCTTGGCTGATCTGCTCCACTCGGCTCAGAAAGGATCAGTGTTCGTTCTCAGCCACGGAAACACAACCTCCAATTTTCCGTGGGGTGAAGAGTACACTCCCATGGCCCCGGGGGAGCTGGCTTATATGGACTAAGGTCCCCATCCCTGATCCCTTATTGGTCCACCCTAATGCAAATGAGGATGAGGACTCTAAGTCCTCACAGTTTGATTGGTCCCAAACGCACTGTCCTGATTGGTCAGAATAGATCTGCTGTGGTTGGTCAATGTAGGTGCCGATGAGGGTTAGGGCTGCAGAGCTTCAATTGGACAGGGAAAGCCTCAGTCCCATTGGTTGAAACAGGATTCCAGGAGCTCCTCTGTAAGGGCTGCTCCAAGGGTGGGAACACTGTGATGGTTGCTCCCAGTTGTGCCGTGTGACGCTGGCCCCAGTGCGGAGACAGCTGCGGGGCTCTGTTTTTTCACTGAGGCCCAGTTAGCCCTTCTTAGTGGGTACCTTCTTTCTCAGGGTCCGCAGTGATCAGTCCTGTAGTCACGAGATCTGCTTTCTTATTCTTTGCAAAATTCTTTGGGACGCAAGGCTGCTTTTGCCCCGTGCAAGGTTATTTCCCTCCTTTAACCATAGAGATTTGAGGCGTGGGGCTACCCTGCAGTCCCTCTGGGACAACACTCTGGCTCCGTTTTGAAGGGGCTCCGTTTGTGTTGCCATCTCCCGTGAGTGCTGCGAGGGCGGCAACCCCCTGCTCCAGACTGGGGGTGCGATCCACGTCCCAGGGGCCACGCCGGCCTGCTGTACACGCTGCGTCAGGCTTGAGCTGAGAAGGTTCTATTCTGTGTGTTTATTTTCCTTTTTAAATGACTGAGAAATGATCATGGGTGTATGCAGTTCGTATTCGGGCGTTCAAAGATGCGCGTTACTGCGATGCTGCCACGTTGTTCCCTTCAGCAGTCTGCGGAAGGGAAAACTGTCCCAGAAGGACGCTCGGACGCACGTCCGCAGGTTTGCACCCGGGGGGCAGGCGGTCAGGGCCGAGCTAGCAAAGCCCCGCTGCGGGGCGGCGTCCTCACTCACAGGAGCCATTTTTGGAGCGGTCTTTGCGCCGAGCTGGGTGGGGGCGCTGTCGGGCATCAGTGCGTCTCGAAGCACGTTGCAGGCACAGAGCCAGGGCCACCTGAGGCCTGGATTGTGAAGTTGCGCCTGTGTGGACGCGAATGGCGCACCCACTCGGTCTCCGAGCCCCGGCCTGTGTCACATCTGCGCGTGGGCTCTTCACTGCAGTGTGATCGTGAGCCGGCAGTTCCGATCGTGAACGCCGCACTGTGGCTCCAGGGTTCGAATCCTGACTTCCACCCACAACTGCTCCATCTTTAACAAGTATATGACAGCCTCTCCGGGCCTCGGTCTCCCCACCTGTAAAACGAGAGTAGTATGACTACCGGCTAAGACTGTGTTGAGGATACGAGTGCTTTGCTTGGAGTAGTGCCCACTGCTGAGCTCTCAGAAACCTACTTACTCAGTTCATCATAATGGCTTAATTCATCGTAATTGGTTTCTTAACCAAATATGCTCTATCTAAATCTCGATGCGTATGCAGTTTTGCCTTGCTTTAAAAAGCCCAATATTTCTGAAAATGAGTTGATAAGAATATTCATATGTACTTACTCTCAGGGAATGTCTAAACCAATTTTGTGCTGCTTCGGAACATTGTAAAATGAAGTAAATACTCCATTTCCCGAAAATAAACTTGCCTTGAGTAAGTTGCTGAATTCTCTCAGTGCGGCTACTTTGAAAATAAACTGTTTCTCATTGGCCAAAACCTCCCACCGCATTCCCACACTAAAGCCTTGCTTTGCGTGCAGGTAGGTTCTTCATGACGGTCGATTCCACCCGTTTGGGTAACTTCTTCCGAAGGCCCTGCCCAGCACTGGGGGACCCCGGTAATTGCTTTGTAATGGAGGCTGAAGGCTGTTTCAGGTCCACCCAGAACAATTACACCATGAAGTCAGTGTGGCCAGGAGCTAGTTGGAAACCTATAAATATGTTTTATTTAACAAGTATGATAAGTTGCATAGTCAAACTACTGCAACTGAGGTGAAGCCCATTAGACACACCCACTGAAGCCACATTGCCCTTCTGCAGTTACGATGTTCAGAGCCTCGCCTTTGTCCACACGGGGAACATGCGTGTGTGACCCGAGGGCAGGAAACACGCATCTTTCTTATGAATCACCATCTCTCGGGACCCAGGTGATCCTTGGTGTCCTTGGTGACCGCTGCCGTCCCCTCTGTCACCACTCTTGTGTTCTGCTCCTTCTCCTGGTTCGGTGACTCTGGTTTAGACCCCAAGGGCCCCCTCTTCCCACAAATCACTGCTGAGCCGGCTCCACCCAGGCTCTGGGTCCCCGAACTTGGAGGAGCACTTGCCAGCCCCCCACGCCCCCCACCGCACACGCCCCTGGGAACCACAGCACTGCAGGCTAACGAGCGGCTCAGTGGCCTCATCTCGTGTCCACTCACCCGTGTCCTCTCTGGGACGGAGAAGGAGGGGCCCGTGGGGAGGACGCGCTGCCTTTCTCTCTTCTTCCTCAGAGGAGGTTCCCCTGTTCTCGTGCCCTGTGGGTGGGACCACTTCTGTTTTGCTGCATTTTATCCACTTCGACCCGTGTAACCCCTTCACCCGACTCTCTGCGCCCGAGTGGCCACCTGGCGTCAGGGCTCCGCCCTGCGGTGGAAATGCAGCTGCAGCTGCTCAAGGTCGCCGCTGAGAGCCACCGTTTCCGGGCTGGACTTTCAGATTGAAACCCACTGTGGTTTTGTGGAGAAGTTGTTCAGTCTGTTGTGTGTATTTTTTCTGTCAGTAGTTCAATTCCCAAAGCAGGGTCTGCAAAAAGGGCTTTTAGATTTGAAAGAAGCACTAAATGACGAAATGGAGAGTTAACGGCATTTCCTTGGAAGACAGCGAGATGGAGTTTCCGCGAGTGTGTAGAGAACGGCACGTCCCCGTTTCGTTCTGCGGCCAGGAGCCCGTGAGGAGGAGGCACCGCGGCAGGTGGGGGTGACAGCAGCACACTGGACGCGCGTCCCCTGAGCCGTCACGTGACTGTGCTCTGGACCTGGGCTCGCAGGTGGCACTCAGAACAGCACGTCCAAGTGTCCACGGGGTCAGGACAGTCCTCTCTCATGTCTGTCAACCACCTTTGCCCTTGGAGTTGAGCATCCAACATTTCTCCTGTATTGTTTGACCGTGCTGTTCACAGACACAAGCCACCCATCACCACCTTCCTCCCCTGTGACAGTGACGTCTGTCGCCACCCTTTGCACCCGCTGTTCATGCCCTTGGGTTTTGTTCAGGTGATCAGGGCTGTGCACCTGGAGACTCGACCTTCGACCTCTATCTGTCACCGAAAAGTTTCAGGGTTTGGGTGACCTAATGCTCCCCCCTTGCAGAGAGCAGCTTTCTCGGAGCGAACTGCTCTTAAATGAGAAAAGGCACATGAAGCATCATGTCACGTTTGCACCAGGACCGGAGGCTTCCGATGTTAGTGCAGGTGACAGGGCTGCGGGACCTGGACCCTCGCTGGGTCCCCGGGTCTGCTGGACCTTTGCTCCTAAACTGTGACCCTAGAATTGCCAAGTTCTGTTGTTTGCTTCTTCCGATTTTCCAGGACTGCGGGCGTCCTCGTGGGGCCGCTGCAGTGCGGTCTGAACCTGGCAGGCGACTCCCGCTTCGCGCAGACAAAGCCGTCAGACTAGAGGGCCGCCGAGGCCCCTGGGTTCCCAAAGTCCTGTGCTCTGCGTGGCCCTCGGCATCTGCTAGAGTGAGCTGCTTGGGCTCATTTCCAATGGGACGGTGACAGCCGTCGGCTGCTGGGCAGGCCATTTGTGTGTGGTCACAGAGAGACCCCAGGCCCGGTGTCGGGTGGCCCAGCTGGGTGCTCCTGGATGGTATCGTGCCGCACCCCTGGCAAGAGCCCAAGGTCTCTGGGACAGCTGGCATGTCTCCCCAAGGTCACTGCCGCCTCCTCCTCGGGGCCCTTTTTTCACGATGCCCTTTGTTAACCAGATTGCAGGTGGCACAGACCTGTCTGTGCGAGAGTGGATGTAGCAGAAAACCTAAAAGGTCAACACGGGGAATTGGAGCATGTAAATGGTGTCGTGATCAGTGTTTCGTGTGACAAGTGAAAATACTTCGATTTCTCACTGACAGCGCACGGGGCCTCTGGCAGGACGAGGAATTGTGCACCACCCGCCCCAGCCGGCTCATGCAAGCCGTCTCCCAGCTCTCAGCTCCTGCTCTCTCCAGACCGGCAGCATGAAGAGCAGGGTGACCTTTTTGCCTGCAAACGAGGATGGGTGTTCCGCTAGCTATTAATAGTCATACTGCTCAGCAATGAGTTTAGAGAGAAATGACTTTTCTTGCCTCACATTGCATCGTGCTGAGGCCTGGATGTGCCAACCCTGTCCCAGCAGGCAGGCGGAAGGCGCCCCCTCGCACGGAAAAGCCCCTCGGCCCAGATTACCCTGGCAGGGAGCAAATCACAGCCCCACCCCAAACTTCCATTTTATCTGTAGCAGCTTCCTTCCACCAAGTAGCCGTTTTACTGCTGACCATGTCTAACCTCAGAGGACAGAATACCACCTGCAAAGTGCACTTTAATATTCGGCAGCCACACGGAAGGAAATGAACTATTGGTTCCACTTAAAGCGCACTGCTACGAGTCTGCTGAGACTCGCACCTGTCCGCTCTGCGTGCCGAGGCCGTTATTTCTGGTGAAGTGTGAAGCCTTGAAAGACGTCCTTTCTGCTTTATAGCTTCTGGGCACCCAAGTTACCTTGTCAGATTAGCCAGAGGAGCTCCGGTCCTTCTCCGGAGCTGACAGTGCCAGTCCCAGCCGAGGTTCCCCAGAGATGAGCTAAAAATGGCTCAGAGCCGTTGTGTTTCATTTACTTGCTTTAAGGCAAATAAACATTTCCTTTAAATAGTAAGTTTTCTTTGTATAACGCAGAACAATGAACTGCGCTCAAAATCCAAAAGGAAAAGCCAGGTTCCTCTGAACAGCACCAGGCCTGAGCGATTTGGCCTCTGAGACTTGGGTTGGCCCCCAGCGCCCAGCGCCCAGCGCCTGTGTTTGGCCTCAGATCTGTCTGGGCTCAGATTTCATCTTCGCCAGTTACTACATGGGCTGCCTTTGTCACTGACTTAAAGTTGCTGAGCTTTAATTTTCACATACGTAAAATGGGGATGATAGGAGCTCCCACCACGTACATTTTTCTGAGGAGAACATGAGATGTGCAGCTACATCTGTGTGTCTGATGCTGGGCAAAGTGCTGGCGTGTGATATTTCAAAAAGCACTTATTACCATCTTCACCACCACCATCATCACCACCACCACCATCATCACCACCACCACCACCACCATCATCGCCACCACCACCACCATCACTATCATCACCATCATCGCCACCATTATCATCCTCGTTATCACCACCACCACCGCTCATTATGGCTGCCATAATTTTCACCATATTTCTTCAAGAAGTATATGAGCATTCCCTTCAAAATAACAGGATGATGACAATGACAAAACCAACAAATGACTCTTTGCATATTTGACATGCATGTTGGAGCAGATACAAGACATCACATTTGCCTCGCAGTCCTCTGTCCATTCCTAACTCAACCTGAATGTGGTCGCTGATTGTACCCAAAGGGCTTGGTGCTACCCACGGGGTCAGGCATCCACTGGGGGTCTTAGAACATGCCCCACAAGGAGATGGGGGGACTACCACGTCCATTTTCACGTTTGCTTCAGAATGAGTCCAGAGTTTTCTCGTGGAGTCGAAGAGTCTAGCCGAAGGGCTGATTTCTCAGCTCTTATTCTAGGTTGGGGCACTTAACTCAGTTCTGGCCAATGAGAGGAAAGCCTACGCCACACATGGGACCTCCAGGGAAGGTGGACGGACACACGGACCCACCCTCTGCCCGGGGCCTTTGCTTCTGTTTCCTGCGCAGCTTACGCACTTGGCCGGGACTCATCATAAAACCAGATTGGGGGGCCCCAAGGCTCACTCCTGGCCCTCGGACGTCGGGACCCGCCGCTGTCCCCGAGACTCACCGTCACTCAAGGCAAACAGGCCCTTTCCGATGCTCTGCTCCGTCTGCACGTTTGTGTTTCTGGCGCACAGCTGGAACCCGTGGTTTCCCACTGCAGATTCCCTTAAGCCGCTTCGAGTTTTGCCTGTGTCTGCACTGCCCCATCGTCTGCAATCTGCAGCCCACAAAAGGCGTGTTGACACGGAATACCCTGAACGAGACGGCCCCACTCCTTAAGGAGGGTCGATAGCGAGCCTTTCTGCCTATTTATCAACCAATTATTAGATAGCAGTTCTGTGAGTAGATCCTTGGAGTGGTCAATAACAGCATAATGAGCTTTCGCAGGCGGATTTTAATTTCATGGCTTCAATGACCAAACTTGTTTTTAATTATTAAATGACTGTGAAATAGTCCAGAGCCAAGATTTTAAAGATTTTTCAAATTTAACCCCTACTACACTAAACATACACTGTCAAATTGGACAATCCATGAATGTGCCAGTGACCACATTTTCCTTTTTCTCTTCTTTTCTCTCTTGCATTTTTCTATTTGAAAGATGCTTTCAGCTTGTGCGTCTCCCCTACTTGGCCATCCTGAGTGTCACTGCTTTGTTCCATGGTCCCCTCCTCAGGGCGGACACTTGGGCTCCCTGCAGCCTTGCCTGTGGTGACTCAGGCAGTTTGAAAACATGAGAAATTGTCCCCAAGCAGGTCAGCGCTGGTTAACGATGTAGGAGGCGGATTGTGCTCGAAGGGAAGTCGTTTCGGACGAGATCTGTACTGATTCTTTGGTTCCCAAATGTGATGCCCCTTTAACACGCCGATGACAAGGTGGGAATATAATGTTTTGGTGTGATCGTTGTTTGAAACACGTCAGCTTGTCCACAGAAAAGGCTAGTAATTGAATCATCTTTGTAGGCAGTGATGTGTGTGAGCATAATTTGTTTTTTTTAACATGTAGGCACAATTTATTAACCTAAGATTACATTTCGTTTGATGAAATTGAATCTATTTCATAAGGTAGTGAAGGTTCCACAAAATTAAAAACAGTCACAGATATGAATTATTTTAAGTCTTAGGCCCAGATGTCCCCAAAGGACAAAATGTCATAGCAGCCAGTATATGGGGGACCGGGCTGCCAACCAGGGGGGGACTCGTGCCCACCCTGAGGACTTAAGATACTTTTCTGCCAAATGTGCTTGGCTGACATTAAGGGGGAAAACGACTCTTAAGGGAAATCTCAGCTGGACTCAAAGTTAATATTAGAAACGATTCCGCTGCCCAGGGAAAGTCGTCGTTTGTGCAAATCTGCGGCTGCAGAGGGTGCGTTTAAATCGGTGAATCCGAACTGTCCTCTGTGTGATCGCGGGCGACTCTCCAGTACAGGGCACTTGAGCCAGCGTCACGAAGGACCCCCCACCCTCTCGGACCACACACACACATGCACACACACGCACACACACGTGCACACGCACACACACCCACCGCTCCGACCTATGCCAGGGCTTTATTCCATGAACAGGGGAAGTGGAAGACAGAGAAAACCACGCACTCGGGGTGTGTGCTGCAGATAAACGCCCCAGGCACTGAGGGCGGAGATGGGTTAACAAGGCCATTAGTGAAGACTCTCAGGGTTCGCACACTGCTGTTTTCCCACGGGGACGCGCTATGGCAAAACCTCCCTGACAGTCACCTGAAAGGGCCCTGAGAGCTGAACACACCGTCTCTCCCTTTCCTGTAAATCGGGGTCCGAGCAGCCAAGGCCGGTCCGCACCCCCAGACGGCCGTGTGCTGGCTCCCCGATGACACTCGGGAGCTTTGTGACAACTCCGGGGCCTCCTGGCCTCGTTGAGGTGTCAGGGACAGGCGTGGCTGCCCCCTCCGGTGCCTTCCGTGTGGCTTTGTTCCTGGGCCTTCTGGCCTCGCCTTGTCCTGCAGTCACAGCTCCTGGGAGAAGGGTGACTCTTTGGCTGGTGCCAGGACCTGAGGGACTGAACTGTCCCCTGCGCCCAGCAGGAGCCCAAAGCTCATTTCCTAGGGTTGTTCTCGTTACCTGGTCTCTGCAGAGTCACTTCTTGGGACGGACGTTAGAAAGCAGCGAGGCTGGACAATGAGGGTCAGTCCCTGAACAGGGGGGGTGGTGGCGTGAGGGGGGCCCAGGCCGTCCCGGGAGCTGCGCGTGGACGGGCCTGGGGCGCGGCAGCTGAGGGACCCCCTCGCCGCGGCTCGTTGGTTGTGCCAGACGCCGCCGTGTGATAGAAACTGCGAAGGGATCTTCGGTCACCACTGTTCTCCTCATGGACTCCATCAGCTCCCATGTACTACTGTGCGTTGTCATTTACAACCTCAGCGGAAGGGATTTCAGTCCTGCAAGAAGCCCTCATAAAGTCGAGAAGCATTTAAAGGGAGAACTATAAAGACACAAAAATTAGAAAATTGCAGGTCTAAAGCACGGGCCTTGCAATATAAACCCAATCTTTGGCATTTTTTTCATATTTGTGTTTTAAATTTACCCGTTGCCCCAGATTTGACTGGTTTTCACCCAAGCATCTCACATGAGTGTGCATTTTGTAACAACAAAGTGAGTTGCGCAGGTCCGAACCCGGGGAAGGGGGGTGCCTCGCGCTCACGCGGCCGCCCCCGCCCAGCGCAGGGCCCCCTCCCACCCTCGCACCGCCCTCGGCAGCAGCTTCCCACCACACCACCTGCTCCTGCGACATCCTGGCCCCTGTCGCTAGGCCTTCTCCCCAGAGGACGGGGCAGGACGGGGTTCAGAAGGCGTCCCGCCCACGCCGCTCGGATCGATTGACTCCGCGTGTGGGTGAGCAGCCAGAGCCTCGTGGTTTTCACTTCTCCGCCCGAGTTCCTCGTCACACACACCGTCATACATGTAACACTCATGCACATGCAGTCGCACGCATACACAGTTACGCTAACATACACACCGCCACATGCATGTAGTGACACACACACATACACTCATACATACACACACTCATATACACATTTATACTCACACACGCACACCAGGCTCTTCCATGTCTCCTATTTGGGACTCGGGGCACTTTTTTCTATGGTTTTTCTGCCTCTGTCTCAGCAAGGGCCACGTTCCATTCCGTCTCCCCCCAACTCTCTCTGTTCGAAACCCAGAATCCGTCTCAGCCACACACACGTGCCCACAGCGAGCACCGCGCCTGTCCCGCCATCAGCTTTGTGGGCCCTGAGCTGCGGGAAGATGAGACGACTCGCGTTTCTGTTCCCCACGTGGCACAGAGGTCAGCGTCCCCTCCGCAGAGGCCGTGGCCCCCCTCACTGCGCTCCCCTAACCCTGGGGGCCCTCTGACTCTCTTCCAGGAGCACGGGATCCCCACCCACATGGGCTACGCGGTGTCGCCGCACCACTCGGGCGTCTACCCGGTGCACGCGCAGCTGTACGCGGCCTGGAGGAAGGTCTGGGGCGTCCAGGTCACCAGCACGGAGGAGTACCCGCACCTGAAGCCCGCGCGCCACCGCAGAGGCTTCATCCACAACAGCATCATGGTGAGCGCGCGCGCACGGGGCGCAGGCGGGCCTCGCGCGGCACTTCCGACCCCTCACACCCGCACCCCGAATCCTGCCGCCCCGCGGCGGTGACCGGCCCCGCGGGGACACGTCCTCTGTCCGCACCCCGGCTTCTTAAACAGTGGGTGGTTCTGGCGAGAACGAGACCAGCGCCAACCGTGGGAGAGGGTTCTCGGAGGCGATGCGCTGCGGTTTGGGGACCGAAGGTTTGCCCGAGGACCTCCCACTGCGGGGAGCTTCCCTGTGTCTGTTCGGTGGGCGGTTTCCCTGAGAAGTTTCCGGGCCAGAGAACACCCCGCAGGGCACCGCGGTCTGGAGTCTGAGCAGAGTCCAGCGCCCAGCCTCCAGGGCGGGTGGCTCCCTCTGTGCGTTGGCTTCCGGCACCTTTTCTGGGACATCACAGGAGTGAAGGTGGAGGTTTTTGTTTCAGATACAGTCACTGAAAAAATAATAATCTGATGTAAGAATGATGCATCATTTCCTTTATATGAGAATAAAGCCAAATGAGTTTTACATGGGAGTTTACAACCTCAGAAAGGAAAAACGGTCTTCTTCAGTCTGAGGTTAAACAGCCCATCTCCCCGTCCGTCGCCTGGAACTTAGCGAGGCGGACTCACTCTTCTCCCCCCTTTAAATTTGCGTGTCTCCCCAGCCCATCATTCAGGTGCCTGGGACACAGAATTACCTCCCTGTCCATCTGTGTCATCACTGTCTAAAACCAAAGAAAAAGCAAACTTGCTCAACAGTTATTCCCCATTAAATATTAATGTTTTAGTGTAAATTGGCACTGGAAGCCTCAGACCTAAGTGGAGCTGCTGATAATGCAGATGGAGGTGTCGCTCTTCGAGGAAATCAGGAGGCAGAAGACGGACTAGTCCTGTCATTCCAGACCAGAGCGACAGGGCCCAGCTGTTCCACAGGCTGCCGCCAGTCGACACATTAGGAAATAAAAACCTTCCTTTTAACCAATATTACGTGCATTCATTTACCTTAGGTTTAATAGAAACCAGTATGAAAACTGAGCAAAGAATAAACACAATTAAAACTACTCTCTACAATTGGATGCAGTTTTCCTTTAGATAATGAGTAGTTTATTAGTCAAAATAAGTTATTGGAATCAAATCACTTATTTGCTTTCTGTGTTGAATGTTAAGCTTTACCACAGAACATGCCAGAAGCAGTCATTAGATTGTGTAACTACTTCCGTGATTAAAATTTCAATTCAGAGCATCGGAAAAGCCAAGCCAGGGTCAGGTGGGCGTGATGAGGGCGGGCGGAGCCTGAGAGCCGTCCGCCCACAGCTCAGGGGCGAGGATACCAATGCCCAAGGCCACGAGGAATTAACCTGGCAGGATCCCCACGCTTGGATTCATGAGCCCTAAGAAGGCTTTTATTTCTGCCAGTCCTTTGACACCACTCACTGGTGGGTAGGATTGACGAAGCTGAGTGGGAAGCTTCACACACACACCTGTATGTCAGAAGACGGACAGCGGGTCTCGGAGCAGATTAATCCTGAACCGTCTCGGGGCCGAGCGGCAGACCGTAGCTGTCCCACTGGGCACCCCAGGAGCAGGCGGGACCCTTCGGGGAAGACAGTGATGCCGGGGAGAGCACAGCAGCTGGGAGAGGGGACCCCGCGTGGGATGCACTCACGCTGTGAAAGAAGCCACAGGCTGAGTCTCCGGGGCCGAGCGGGGCTGTGAGGACAGGGCCCCAGGCACGTCACCGGGTCATGGGGCCGCCCGCAGTCAAGGCCGACTCAGCGGCACAGGGCACACACCTATAGCTTTGAGGTGCCAGCTCCCTTGCCATCTCCATCATCCCACCAAAATCAGCTCTTGATCACAGTGAACCCCGGGCTCCCTCGGGCTGTGCAGTAGCGGGGGCAGCCGCAAGTCCTGGCAGCAGAGCAGTGGTTAACGAGTCCCTGTCTCCCGTGTCCCACCCTCAGGTCCTCCCGCGGCAGACCTGCGGGCTGTTCACCCACACCATCTTCTACAGCGAGTACCCCGGCGGACCCCAGGAGCTGGACCAGAGCATCCGGGGCGGTGAGCTCTTCCTCACCGTCCTGCTGAACCCGGTACGTGTTCCCTGTGTGCCAGGCACGCGAACGTCAGGGGTCTCAGGAATGTGCTTCCCTGGTATCTGCAACTGCCGGCCCTGCCAGGGAGAAGTTGGGCTGCGGTTCCCAATTATCTCTCCCTGGGGACCTCAAACCAGGCGAGACGCGGGTGTGTGCAAAGCTGGTGTTGGGAACAGCGATTCAGTTGCACAGGAGCCTTGCAGGTTGAGTCCTGCTCTCGAAGGGCAGCAGCGACGTCCACGCGCCCTGTGGGCAAGGCTGGCCCCTCACAGTCACTTCATGGCGCTCGTTCTGTCCCTCAGGTGAGTTTGCTTCCCGCTCCAGACCTCAGGAGACCTGCTCCTTCTGCCAGCACCTCCGCTGGTTTTATTTGGGATCACAGAGAGAATCTGGGCCTTTTCTCCCTTTGGTGGCGCCCTTTCAGCTCCCAGTGACGGCCATGTCACTTCCTGCCATGTTAGGGAAAATGTGGCGGTGGGGGTGGTCTCTGCTCTGTCCCCTGGGAGGCTCCCTCCTCTAAGGTCTCACAGAGGGTGTCTGCTTTTGCGCCCCAGGGCGCACGGATGCTGGAGGGGCCATGTTCCGAAGAGAGTCGCTCCTGCTTTCAGCAAAGCAGCCGCGCACTATCGGGGGAAGCTCCAGGTACGCCTAAAGGGATTATTTATACAAGTCATGTGCGGTATTTATTTGGTATTTTAAATTCCCGATGGAATTAAATAAAAACCTACCCCACATAGAGGTGGAAACTGTGAAATGGATAGGGGGATGGGGGACTGGAAATGCTTTGTTACAGTTAAGGACCCCCCACACACACACACTGTGCAGTTATTAAAGCAAAACAAACCGTAACCACTGCCGACCTCACTGAAAAAGCCTGCGGAGCCGCCGGGTTGATCTCAGCTGCAGGCGGAGCTTCGCGGTGGCAGGGGGCGCCTTCCGGCCACATACCACACCTGCTCATCACCGTGAGGCGGTGGTGGACTCAGGGCAGGGCACACGTGCAGAGGACAGAGACCCGAGCACCCGACGAGTGCGCGCCACGGCCGGGCTCGTCCGAGCTGCGGGCAGCCACCACCCGTGTCCCGGGCAGCCCTGTGCGGACAAGCAGATGGGCAGGAGGCCGAGCGGGAGGGTTCACCAGAAGGAGGGTGCTCTTGTGCCCCCGGAGGTGGGCAGGCCCCAGCTCCGCGCCGGCAAGATGCACACGCAGGAGGGCCGGTGGGCAGACCCCAGACCCCGGAGCAGCCCAGGCTGCAGTGCAAGTCCAAAGGCAGGAAACCCTACGGTCCCAGCTGGGAGCCAGTCGGGGGGTGAGCACTCACTGTGTTCTGTCCCTCCACTGACCGCGGGGGCCGGCGTGCTCTCCTCGGTTGACCAGTTCAGGTCCCGTTGTGTGAAAACCAGACACACTCGGTGTGATGTCTGCGCAGCTGTCCCGGCACCTGTGTCCCAGTCCCAGTCACGTCAACTCTCCAACCACCCGCCTGCCAGCTGAGGAGCCCCCTGGGAGTGGAACGAAAGCTGGAAGTGGAAGTGCAGGAGAGACCACGTGAACTGGGAACCTTTGTCCGGGTGTCCTGCTGCGGATGGAGGTGCCACGGCGGGGGCTGTGAGCAGAACTCCCCCCTCCCCCGCAGACGTGGGGAGAAGCGCTGAGGCTGCCGGATTAGCTGGTGTCTCTAGTGAGACGGTTCCAGCAAGTGTGGCGAGGAACGAGCTCCGGAGCGGAGGGAGGGAGGGAAGAAACAGAAAAACCAAGAGGCCGCTGGCCTTCACGCCCGGCTGGTTCCCCGCATCCAGCCGCCTCTTCCGTCACCTGCGACCGTGCTGTTTGGGGCGTCAGTCTAAGTTCCCTGGGGAATGTGCTTGTTTGCAGCACTCGGCACCGTGGAATCGTCCCGAGGAAGAGCACCTGCTCTCCCTGTGTCCTGGCCCACGTGGCCACAGGAAAGTGGCGTCTGGGACGCTGGGCCCAGAACACGGGGTCACCGGTGTTGGCCTGAGCCCTGAGGACTGAACGCCCAGTGACTGACGTGCACAACCCAGAAACCCTGCAGACACTGTGGGTCGTGACGGCTCCCTCACAGGGCGAATTTCTCCGAGGATTTCGACTGGCGTACGGATTTCAGTCCTCAGTGCCGGGTTTGCCGGTGCCGGTGAGGAGGTGGTGATGGGGCCTGCCCCAGATGGCGGTGTGAATAACCCAGGTCCTCCGGGCACATTGGAACGACGGGCCAAGTGCAACGAAATGAAACGCAACAGGGAGCAGAGGAGAGCCCCAAGATCACTTCCAAGGAAGCGAGCGGCGTAAGGCCAGCACACAGGGCGAACCTGCCTAAGGGCGGATTGAACCTGCCAGGCCGGGAGCTGTCTCCGCTGCACCTGGACGCGTGCCCCTCGTCACCGAAGCCATTCAGATGGCACGTTGTGGGAACGTGGGCTCCCTGGCTTTGGTGTCTCACCTGCTGCCGAGAATCCGTGTTTGGTTCTATCCGGTCAGACTGGAAAGTGGAGCCCTTTCAATAGAGGCATAAAAAATACAAAGCAGGTTTAATTTTAGATATGACAGACCCACATTAGAAATCTAGCAAGATCCATGCTGCAAGGTCAGAGGACAGAGTGCACTTGCCACGTGATCAAAGACTGAGATGAGACAGGGAGATTCAGCAGCGGAGAAAGCAGTTCCGCCACCAGGGCCCGGACAGAGCTGGGGCAGCCGCTCACACAGCAGGTGGAGTGAGCTCCAGGTGGTCCCTGGGTTCCTTTGTGGGGCTGTGCCCTCCAAGGACACCGAACGCTCAGACGGTGTGCGGGGGTGTCCCCGGCACTCCCCCGACCCCAGAGCACTCAAAAGCAGGATTGACAACAGCATCGTTCTTTCTGCTGTGGGAGCTCGTCCACCTGAGGAGGGGACCGGATCCGAGAACCGTGACAAGTCGCCCGTGTGTGTCTGGTTCCCACCGTCCCCGTCCACACTGCAGTCGGGCGCGTGCCACCTGAGAGCAGCACACGTCTCCCACGTCCCCGTCCAGTGTCAGCTTCACGGGAATGCCCGTCCCCCCTAAAGTTTACCAGCACCCCCGCTGTGCCCGAGGGTCCCTGATAGGTTTTCTCCGTGCATTTCCAACAGTAGTTTTGTGTGTGTTAATTTTGACTCTTGCTGATATCCTATTTTCTTATGCATTTTAAGATGTCATTATTTTCTCATATACCGTGAGACAGAAAATGCAAATTGGAATGTGTTTTACATCTTGACTCACGTGTGAACTGTAACTGCCACATGCGAGATCTTTCAGTTCAGAGTCCTGCCAGGAATGGGGCTTCCTGATTTCCTTGGTCACCAGCTCCCTTTGCCCAGATGAATCGTGCAATTGAAAACTAAATGACAGGGGGCCATTTGCGTGGCATTTCAAAAGACCAGCCAGGCCCGTGTCACTTAACATTCAGAGAACTTCCTCTCCTCGGATTCTTTCTCGACCCGGTCACAGACCGGTATTTTCCTGTTCTGCTTCACACTGTCAAATACTAACGTGTATTTCCCTGGTGCCGAATCCTTCCTGTAGTTTCAATATAATCTTTGTTCAGACAGGAAGAAATATAATTTAATCATGGATGAGGTGAAACAGCTTATACCAGGTGAGGCACCATCAGTCAAGTCCAGACACTGCGCTATAAAATATGCAGCAGCCGATGACGGCGAGGAAGTCTGGGCCGTGGCGGATGGTGCGCCCGTGGCTATAAAAGCTGGAAATGAATGTGCCCTACCAGATGCCGTTTTCCCCCTTACTCACTTCAGTTTTCTCCCGCACAAAGAACAGTGTGAAAGTGGAATTTTCTAAGTTTTCTTAATGGACATGGTCAAAGATGCTCAGATTCTGCAGTGCTTGAAAATGGCCAGGAAACCTGCCTCGTGTTCCCAGGTGCAGAGCAGAGCCCAGACCCCCAGCGCTTGCCTGTCTGGGGCCGGCTGCAAATTCCGGTGATCTTGGAGCTGACCTTGGAGTTCAAGGGGCTCCTTAGTGAGCTTCGGGCTCCGTGTGTGTCCATCTCGGAGCCCCGCGTCTGGCGGCAGGCCTGCACGCTGACCCCTGCGGCTCCACAGGCAGGTTGGGGGGTGGGCGGCTGTGGGGAGAACCTCAGAGTGGGAGGACCTGGCTGGACTCCACCTACTGTTCCTGGTGCGGGAGCGGTTCTCAGAAGCACGTCAGACGTGCAGCACAGAGAATCGGATTGCAAGAGGCCTCCCGAGTCTGCTTAGAGCAGGGGAAAGGAATTATTGATGACCGATATCCAGGCATTCAGCGTTCTCTGATGACTTCAATTTCGAGTTTCTGTGACCACTGTGCACTATATGGAAAATTCTAACGACCGGATAAAAGCAACTATATATTTCACCAAAATATACCTCTTTATAGAATAACACAGGGTAGGTTTGGAGTCGTGAGTACATGAAACACCGGCTCATTGTTTATTATGTGTTAATCATTGCGTTGTTCCCCGTGAGACAGCCGTGAGCCTCCTCTCACCCTGCCAGTTAGTCCTGTCAGTCACATCTCTAACTGGGTCACGGGAGGCTGGGATCCGTGCCCCCGAAATGTGTGTGTTTGCAGAATAAAGCCAGTCTGGCTGCTCTGCTCAGGGGAGCTCTGCCTCCTGCCGGCTCCGGGACCTACAGCCCCTGGTGTGGTGGGGGTGGAGGCTGGGTGGGCAGAGGCCGCGGAGGGTGCCAACCGTGGGAAACCCTGTTTCCACGAAAGACCACATCACCTCTCCTGTTCCCTTAGTCTGTTTTTTTAAAGATTTTATTATTTTTAGAACAAGGGAAACATCATTGTGTGGCTGCCTCTCATGTGTCCCCTACTAGGGACCTGGGCCACAACCCAGCCATGTGCCCCTACTGTGAATTGAACCAGGGACACTTTGATTTGCAGCTGGCGCTCAATCCATTGAGCCACACCAGCCAGGGGTCCTCGGTCTGGTTTGTTAAACTTTCCTTGGAGATTTGCAGGCTTGCCCTTCACAAAAGGAAGTGAGTCCCCAGCACCCAGTGACTCACGCTTTCGGCAGTGGTCTGGGTCCAGGGGTCCTGGCCTCTACAGGAGAGTGTCCCTCTTGTCCACTCTGAGGTGGGGACCAGTGACCACAGGGGCCTGGAGCGCGCAGAGAAACGGCGCCCTCCCCGCTTTTAGGGAGGTGCAGGCCCTGCAAAGTCACCACGTCCTCCACCTGCGGAGGGCTGAGTTCGCGGTGCGCCCCCCACAGGGCGCACGGGTTTGTCTTCCAAGGGGACTCTGCCCTCTGCCGAACAGCAGGAAGCCAGGCCTCCTCCCGAGGCTTCTGCGTTCCCGCGTAGTCGCAGCCCAGGAACAAGTCAGAAAATCGCGTCGTTTTTTTTCCATTTCGTTTCCCTAGAACAGTAAATGAACACAGCAGAGCTTTACTGGGGAGTCTATTTCGTCGAGTGTAACGGGATAATTTAGTTTTCCCGGAGCGTATGGAAGGCGGCGGAACGACTCCTCCGCGGGAACACACTTCCCGGGGCGCAGACCACGGCCTCCTCCCCGCGGGGGCGTCGGTCGGTAGATGCGCCTTTTTTTTTCTGTTTTGAGTGACGTAAGGTGTCAATGCGGGTCCCAGTGCTCTTGGCACCGAGGGGAGGGTGGGGGCGAGATCGCTGAGGTCCTGACAGTGAGAGGAGAGCGCTCGGCCGCCGAGTCCGGGCGCGGAGTCCCAGGCGCGGAGTCCCAGGCGCTGCAGCCGAGGGCGCGCCCGTCGGAGGGAGGGCCGCCGCCCCACCGCGGAGTTCGCGGTTCCGCCGTGTCCGCCGCAGGCGCCGAGTCCCTCCGAGCGCAGGGTTTCCATCCCCTACCGCGCCTGCTTCGGCTCACATTTCTGGGTTTCGGGAAGTGGAATTATCCTGTCTCAGATCTTCCACTGCCGCGTATGTGTCGGCAGGATCAGGAGTATTTATGTCAAAACTTAATTTGCGGGTATTCGAATTCTTTGAAGAATTTTTTTTAAGTCTTGCATTTTCATCTGTGCAGTCTCATCAAGAGAGATCCGAAGGGTTCTGCCACTCAAGTTAACTTGTGCTGGTATTTATTTGTTAAATCTCTCTTTGAGATGTAATGAATCTTAAATGGAAAAGTAATTGAGAAAAATCATTGGAAGTCGCGGAGGCTGGTGGGCTTGGTCAGCTGGAGCTTTGCTCCTGCACAGAATGGCGCAGGTTCGATCCCCGGTTGGGACACGTACATTGGAGGCATCGATCTGTTTCCCTCTTTCTGTCTCTCTGGGGTCAATGAGCATATCCTCGGGTGGGGATTTTTTAAATAATAACAATAATTGGAAATCTGGTGTTGAATTTGTAGTGAATTGTCACAATGCCACCTACTGCTTAGACGGCAGCACCTGGGACTCTTAGTGTCTCAGCCACTTTCTCGAGTTTTGGTTTTTCATCATGGAGACTCTGAGGAGGTCGCGGTAAGGTGGTGTCACCGTGTGTGTGTGTGTGTGTGTGTGTGTGTGTGTGTGTGTGTGTGAGTGACCGTGTCGGGATGCCGGGACGTGTTTCCTGGCCGACTGGATTCTGAAGAGAAAGGCGTGCAGTTTCCCTCCACATCAGGGTTTGTCTGTAAAATGGGGGAAAGCATTGATTTGTCAGAGAAAATGTGAGTAACTCGGACAAAATTCTTATTTGAAAAAGTGGACTTCAATGTCCCTTTTATCATCTGAGGCGAGTTTGCAGCCCCTAAGCTCCGGGCGCGTCTGAGTTTGGGTTTTGCTCGCGGCTTCTCCGTCCCAGTCGTGCGCGGCGTGTGAAAGGGACGTTCTCTTTACAGAGGTTTCAGTTCATTGTGTGTTTGCTGCGGAAAACGTTCTCAGTCGGGCCACCTTGTCGTGCCTTGTGAGCTGTTTTTAAGTGGTAACGTTTCTGTCGTTGGTATTTATTCCAGGGAAACAAATCGAGTCATCAAACACGAGACGGCTTGTTAAACGCGTCTCCGAGGTGCTTGTCAGAGGTCATTGTTTCTGCCTCGCGCCGCTGGTCTTAAAGCTTGCGCTCTTCTGCTTTTATTCGAAGAGAGGTTCGCCGGGCATACACGGTTCATGCCGCAGAGTCAACACTGGCTGTCATTTGAGTTTTGCTCAAAATGTGAACAAACCGGGTCAGAGTGAGCTCTGTGGTTCACACATAAAAATTAATGGCACGAACAGTGAAAGACCTTCCCCAGCGTCACGTAATTATAGGTAATACAGATGAATGAGTTGAACCTAGTACGGGTTTTAAAAACCCAACCTACCCGCTAAATAGAAGAGTCTAGGCAGGGCCCGCGTCCCCCACAGAGGGGGGACATGCGTGCATCTGCAGCCGCAGACCCCACGGGGCGGTCTCCGCTGGGCCGGGCGCCTGGCAGAGGCTCAGACCCAGCAGCCCGTCCCTGAGAACAGCCGCCGGGGCAGAGAGGCAGCCGAGACTTCAAGGGCAGAGCAGGTCGTGCACCTGTGAACACAGGCCTGCCGCCACCTGAGAGTCAGGGGCTTCAACAATGGGAAGACGAGACTCTGAGTGGACGTGGTCCCCCCAGATGCCGTTGTCACTGTTATCACAGTTCCGGGCACCCAGGAAGGCCATTCAAAGGTAAACGCAAGGAGTCGATCTTCGCTCCTTCTTAAGTAGCTATTACAGCCGCTTAAACTCTCCTTCACCTGTAGGTCCACAGTCACATCAAATGAGAATAAAAGATGTGAATTAGAAACTGCTGTCCTCCTGCCATTTCCTCCCAGAAGGCCACCTGCCGTCCACTCCGCCACCTGCCGGAGCCATGGAACCCGCGTCGGCAGGCTTGCTGCACGGCAGAGGCGTTACCCTCGCAGACACACCTGGGGGAATGAGGAAGGGACTGAACCACACGCATGGCCCCAGGTTGGAGGCAGCCTTCATCCCCTCTTGCTGAGCTCGTCTTTAACAAACGCATGCTGTGGTTTATAATGGCTCCGGCGGCAGCATCGGCCTTTCAGACTCCGGGAGAGGAGCCCGTCTGTAAGCCAGAGGGACTGGTGGTCAGCAGCCAGGAGCTCAACAGTTGTGGCTTTGAAATGACTTTGTAGAGACCAGCACAGCACCAGCCACCTGGAGACCCTCCCCTTCTGAGTGTGTGCCCACGTGGGCCCAGGACAGGTCTGTGGGATGGATGGATTCTGAGGACGTACTGGCATCTCTCTGTGCCCCAGGTTTCTGCAGCAAGCCTTCCAGACGCTGCTCCGCTCTCTCTGCCCTCAAAGCTGCTCTCACTCCGACCACATGGATGCCGTCATCCCCAGAGTGGGGACGGGGGCGGTTAAATGCAAGACGAGGTGTCTGGCCCCTCTCAAATCCCTTCAGGGCTTCTCACACTGAATCTCAGGACCCGGTTCAAGCTCTGGGCCCCGACCAGGCCATCTGCTGCCTTCTCCCCACTGACCAGGTCCCCCCCACCCTCACTCACCACCCCACAACCGACCCCCACACATCTGTCCCTGCCCCTGACACACAGCGTGTTTGCCTCCCCCCCCCCCGGCTGCCCTGCTAACCTCACCAGGCTCTGGGCTCCGAGGAGCTGCCCCCAGGAGTCTGGGAGGCCGACTCTCCTGCCTCTCAGGTCTCAGGTCAAACCTCTCCTCTTTGGAGAGGGCTGCCTGACCTTCACCATGAGCACCCCGTCCGTGTCATCACACACCAGACAAACGAGAACACAGGGACAGTCCTCACAGGCTGCAGGGCGAGGGGACACAGAGACTTGGCATGTGGAAGCTTCAGAAAGGGTCAGCAAAGCCAAGGGCTCTGTGACCTTCAAGTGAGGTAAGGGTGTGGATTCTTCACTGATTTGACCACGAGGAGCTGATGGCGTACGAGGGCGTGTGGGGGCACAGTGGACAAGGGCCAGAGGGACTGCCCGCAGGGGCCTGGGAGCGGCCGGCTGCTCCGTCCCGCCTGGGCCACGCCACTCGGGGGCTGAGTGTGGGGCCTCAGGGCTGGAAAGAGAGCCGACGCCTCCCTTCCCAGTCCTCAAGCTGCTGTCCCCTCGGCATGTCCCCTCCTCGAGAAGAACAGCTTTTCTTTCCTTGGACCTTGTGGGGTTTGGGCCCGTTACTGGAACCTTCAGACACCGGGGCTCACCTCCGAGAGCACAGACCAGGCAGGAGGGCGGCACCCGCTGCCCGCCCTTTACAGCCAACTGTCCAACTGTCGCCGTGGCAACGCGCAGTCCCTGCGTCTCCCTGCATTCCCTCTCCTCCCTCCCTCCTTCTCTCCTCCCCCTCCCCCCCACTGTGCTCCCTTCCCCTCCCTCCCCTCCTTTTTCTCCTCCTTCTTCTGGTCTCTGTGATGAGCAGCCTCAGTGCAGCCTCTCGGAGCCACTGGGTCCCTGCCCCACAGAGACCAGGCAGCGAGGCCACGCCGTGCGCTCACTGCCTCCAAAGCCGTCGTGGTGGTAAGAATAGTGTCTGGTTAACAACCAACGAAGGAGAGTTAACATGAGCCTCGTTTTACAAAGCACGCAGGCTTTCTACCATTCCACTTAGTGCCTTTAATAAAGTGTCTCTGCGTCGGAGGGAAACTGAAAGAAATGTGGTGTCCGTTCCTAAGAAAAGATGGGTGGGATGAAGGCTTTGAACTTATTATTCCCGTCACGACAAGGAAGGCGGTGATTCTTTGTACACTTGGACTGTTGACAAATTAGAGGCTTATAATGGAGAAACCATTGTAGTATCTGGTATACTTATCTTAAGTTTTAATTGGACTTATTAACCTCCTTGCCTCCTCCCCGGGGTCTGGGTTAGGAAGTGAAGAACCGTGAAGAGATGAAACCAAGTGCCCGCCTGGCTGGCTCCCTGGCCCCTGGGGCTGGGCCGGACTCGGGGGCTCCGTCCCGGGCAGTCTGCGCGTCCCCACCCCCGCCCCGCCGCTCCCACAGTGACCTGGGGTCGGGCCACTAGGCGGGAGCTGCGCCCCAGCCGGCGTCCCCTCTGAGACCCCGGCTGCTGGCGTCCTGCTCACGCCGGTCTGTGCCACGTGGGCTGCCGGGACTCTGCCAGGGGCCCTGCCGGCCTGGCCCCTTACTGCGTGGTAGGGCCTCTCTGGGAAGATCTTGGGAGAAATTCCTGAAAAACCCTAATGCCAGAAATAGTTCCGCCCCTCTCGAGCAACTGCTTTTTTATTCTTATGAAACGGTGACCCGCACAACGGACCAGTCCCCATTCCACTGTGGCTCTTCGAAAGCTTAGGGCCAAATTCACATTCCACTGGTCACGGGTCACTTCTATACACCTGTTTTATTCACCTGTTCCCGGCCACGGCGAATGCCTCCGAACTCTCTCTGCCTCCCGCCTGCCTTTAGTTTGTATTTAATATTCTAACCTCTCTTTATTCCCGTTCTGGAACCAGGTAAATGATCGCACTAGAGAGACAGTTAAAATTATGAAAGGGAACAGGGGTTATGATAGTAACTTTAATATAATTTTTAAAGTACTGTAATAATCACATACTTATTATGATGAATGCGATGACAAAAATATGTCAGCAGACCATGGAGAACTCTTAAAATCTTCGTTAGCTAGCATTTTAGGAGAAGCCATTTCGAGGTGGCAAAAAGAAAAAGAGTGTCTATTTCCCACAGTATTTTTGTACATGTTCTGTTTTCCGTGGACGAGGAACGAGTCGCTGGGCGGCCCGTGTCGGGCGGCGGCCGCGTCCCAGAGGAGGGAGGTCCCCGGCCGGCAGTGAGCGTGCGCGTCCGCGTGCGGAGAGACCGGGGAACTGCGGCAGGGGCGCGGCTGGGCGAGGGGTGTGCCGGCCGCCGGCGTCAGGAGACCCCTGTGATTGTCCCTAGTGTGGACCCCGCTGGGAGAGGTGCCCCACAGAGAGGTTTAGGAACCTTCCGGAGTCTGGTCTGCTGGACACAGCAGAGGGGTGAGGGGTAAAACCCTCGAGGTCACAGGACCGGAGCACACAGGGCCCTGCCGGCCACAGGGGGACTTGGCGCTGTGTTCTGTACGTGTGTACAGCGTGGTTTTCACGTTTTTACAGGACTCTGTGGCTAGCCACACGGATGTCTTTGGAAGGTTTTGAACGGGCGTCTGAGGCAGGAAGATCCTGTTTAGAGAGACGCAGTCCGACTGCCGGACAGAGGACAGTCAGTACCCAGGAGGGTGGGTGGGGCCGAGACCCCAGGCCAGCTGGGACTTGGGGTGGCCGGGGCAGGGCACGTGCGGTGCTGGAGGGAGGACAAGGACCTCGGCTGCCGTCTGCTCGGTGGTGGGGCAGGAGCAGTTGTGCCGGAGAGGGGCCGGTGACATCCCAGACAGCTGATCGTGAAAAAGCAGGTGGCCGCCATGCGGACTGAGGCTGGGCATGGGGGGGCGGTGAGCCTGGGGGAGGGGCCCAGAGTCTGTGACCTGCTCACTTGGTTTTGAGATGCACTTTAGGCCTCGTGAGTCCGCAGTCCAGCCCCAGGAGGGGACGCGTGGTAGCCTCGAGGCGGCCTGTACAGCCGTGGGACCCAATGACCAATCAACGGACCAGAAGAACAGACTCGGTGGAGAACTCGTTTCTCACGTTTTTAGATGCCACCCAGCTGCTGCTGCTCTCGCTCCCAGTTGCGAGGAAAGTCCTCTCGTTTTCTCTGAGACAAAGAACGAGCCACTGGGCGTGAACACGCAGAACCCACTCCCTGGCGTGAGCGACACGTTGAAGCAGGGTGACACTGCGGGGCCTCCTTTTGTTCTGACAGAAATGTCCGTGCCCTGGAAGGGCCCTTCCGAGAAATCCAGGACCGGGGGGTGGAGAGCAGATGCCACTGTGCCCCCGGCGACGACTCCTGCCGCCCCGGATGCCTTTATTCCCCCCGCCTGCCCCCCTCCCCGGCTCTGAGTGGGTCTGGAGGAACCTGCTCTGACCTCGTTCACGCGCCCTGAGTCGGAGGCTGTCCCCGTGGCCTCGGCTGTTCAGCGTCCGCCAGCTCTCAGGTCCGCTCGCCGTTTTGGAGGACACAGAGCTAGCTCACTGGTGTTTAGCAGACACGGTAAGCGAATAAAAACAGCCCTGAATCATCTCCTTCCCATCATAGTCCCAGGATTGCTCCTTTTGCAGCCGAGATGGACTCTTCATAAAGCCAAAGTAGTTAAGTCAAAATTTGCAAAATCTGCACTACAAATGAGTTATTACCGGCTCCTCCAGCATTTTAATGTTACATTTTGCTGCTCCTCTCAATAAGCTTTTGATTTCATACTAATAAACTTGTCTTTACTCATGAGTAAAGATTTGCCCGAGGAAATAGGTAGTATCTGAATTCATAAATCCTCGAATGGCCATCGAATTGACCTAAATCAGACATTCGGGTCTCCGAGAGCAGGGCGCAGCGCCCGGAATGCTGCGAGCCCCACGAGGCCACGTGGCCCAGGTGTGAGCGACCCCCTTCCTGCCCCAGCCCGCTGCGCCTCATCCACCGTCACCATGACGACTGTGGGCCAATAGGACGCTTCCTATGGTCATCGCTGTTGTTTACTTTTCATTGCAGGATGTCCCTGAACAGGAGGGGCAATTTTTTGATAGGTGAATCTTAAAAACACTCGTAGATATATAAATATTTTCCACTCCGCTGTCTGAGTCCAGTCAGCATCTGTTTGGATGAGGATATCGGAGGGGCGCGATAGTGAGGTAATGACAGAAGATCCGGCCCCTCCCCAGTGCTGTGTTCGTGACCTATGTTTCATTAATTTGGTCGCGCTGGGGAAGGACCCACCGCTGACCGACCGCTCAGCGGTTTTTGCTCCATTTGGAAAGGACGTGGTCCCTCTCAACAGTGAGTTCCGAGAGGACGACGTGGTTTAGACCAACAGGCAGACAACACGCCAGGTACGGGCAAATGTCCTTTAGTCTCGGGACCTGAGAGCACAGACGGGTGCACTTGCCGGTGACCGGTTGCATGGGACTGAGAAGAGGGGGCTTGGGGTGCCACCTGCGTATACTTGGAAGCACACGTGTCCCCGAGGCCGCCCGAGAGGCTCCGTCTGACGCTCGGTCGCGCTCCCCGCCTCCAGCCTGCGCTCAGACTCCGGTACAGACACAAGACTGTTCCGGAACGTGAGTGGAAAGCCAGGGCCCTCGAGGGGCTGCCAGGGACCCCGCCCTGCTTCCCATTTATCTTCACACTGTATGAGAACCAAAAGCCTAATTGATAACTAACAAGCTATCAGCATACTTTTAAACACAACGCACTTCCCCTGCTCAGGAGCTCACCGCAGGCCTCCGGGGGTCGGAGCCAAAGCAGCCGCCCGTGCACACGGCTTGTCCGGGGCAGTGCCCGCCGACCGCGGCCGTGGAGCTGCTGTTTCTGTCATGGTTTCCCCACACGCGCGGCGTCGTTTTTCAAGGCACTGTTTACAGATATTTAACTTGTCCCTCAAGTAAGAACATTCGCTCTACAAGGTGATTTTAAATTTCAGTGCCAGGTGCTGCGTTTGACACTCTGGCTGTGGTTATTCTCGCCACACCCTCCACGAGGACTGTGCTTGTCACAGGAGAAGGGGACTGTCCCACCGCTGCCATCCTCCACGAGGACTGTGCTTGTCACAGGAGAAGGGGACTGTCCCGCCGCTGCCATCTGAGACATGCTCACTCCATTTGGAGGGCTAATGCTTTACTCCGTGGATAAACGAGACCTCTGTTTCTTGTTTTATTTTCCCATGTTTCCTTCCTCCCATGTTTTGTACATTAGCAACTTCACAAGAGAGGCAAAGTAAAATGCGTACAAAACTAATAGTTGTCTAACCTTCAACCCACGACTCAGGAAGGCGCCGGCTCACCCACACTCACCATGTCCCCCGCCCCGTTCGCCACGATGACGCCGCTTCTTCCCACAGCTCCGTAGGCCTCGGTTATGTTTACTTAATTCCCGACCGTCACGATTTACACACCCCTGTGTACACAGCCTCCCCTCTCCTCGGGCTCTGGATTAATCTTTAAGTGAGTTTATTCCACAGGTAATGACCTTCCCGGACTGGGAGCGTGCGTGTTGCACCTGACGTTCAGAAATCGTGCTTCGTGTTTCTCATGAAGAATCAACTCCCAGCCTTCGAGTTTGGATTTCCGTGTTTCGGAAGGAGAGGAGCACTCAGCCGTGTTTCCAGTTGGGCTGCAATGGAGCTGGGGGTGCGGAGGCCTGAGGGAGGGCGTAGGTAGGAGCCGAAGGGCAGGGGCGGCCAGCGCAGCCCGCGTGAGGATGCAGAACTCCGGGACCTTCTGGACGCTGCTGCGGTGGCCCCTGGGATTAGCCCCTGATGTCTCATCTTAAACCCGTTCGCTGGACACGCTGTCCCCACCGGTCTTTGTCACGGGGATGAAGCCCTGCATGTCTGAGTCCACGCACACGTCTGTGCTGCAGTGATTCCAGGCCCAGCAGTGTGTCTGCAAACCATGCACCCATGTGGCACAGCCACGCCACCCACAAACGGTGCTGGGGGGCTGGGGATCGTGGCAGACGGAGGGGCCGCTCGGCCAGCTGAAGGGCAACGGTGTGTTCCGTCCAGGAAACCAGAATGACCCCCTCGCCGCCATCACAGGCTGCCACTCCACCTGTTCTTACACCTCGGCCCACACGCTCTCCTGGTCAGTCTCACCTCCTACAGGTCGTGCAGTTGAAACGAGCTATTTGTCCAGAAACTCCGGATTGAAATGCTCCAGCTGCCCCAGAGTCGCTGCTCTGCAGACACGTGTCCCAGGGCAGCCCTCGGACCAGGCACCAGGCCGCCCCAGGACCGTCACGCGGTCGCAGGGCCCGTGTCCATCCTCAGTGAAGGGACGTTGGGCGGAGACACGGGCTCAGCTGAGAGCCCTCCTTCCCGGCGGCGCCCCAGCTTGTGGCGCTGGGTTTGCTTCGCGGGCAGAGCACGGCCTGCTCGGGCGTGGACGCTCCGGGCAGTGACCTAGTGCCGGGCTGCCGGGTTCTGTTAGCACCGTGGCGACGCAGGACTAGGCGGCCGCCCTGGTCTAAGAGTGATCTTCGCAGTTTGTCCTCTGTCGGGTTTTAGACACTCGGGTGCCTTACACTTCCATCTTAGAAGGAAGGTGCCAGCCGGCAGGCGGAAGGTTTCTATGACTTTACTATATTCCTCAGAGTTCTACCTGCAGGCCTGGCTTTTCATCATAACTTCAGTCCTGAGAAGCTGTAATTACCCTGAAGCACATGCTTTTCACACAGTCTCGGTTCTGAATCATAGCAGTGACCTGAGTTGATGCATATTTATTGGGATCAAATGGATATTATTTTGTGCTTATAAAGGTCTCACGAGAACAATTGCAATTATGTGGCCATCAGTTACGGACACCAGGTCAGGTTCTAGAAACTCTGGGATTGAGTCCTGCCAAGAGGACACAGAGACAGATGGACAGACAGACAGACAGTCATTGGCCAGTATAAACCCTGGGACATACGCACTCTGAGCCAGCTCGAACAGGGCCATCTATGCAAATCTCCAGGAAGAACATTCTATCACCTAGCATTTGGGGCCTTTAATTTAAACTTCAGTCTAAACAAGCTGCTAAAGACTTAAAAATGGCCTTTCTCTTCTGACCTTTGGAGTAAGAAGCTTTGGATGCAGTCCAGGGGGACAAATGGGCTGAAAGAACGGTCGGGAGCGAGTCCGCCTTCACAGGTGACTGTGCAGTCTCTCTGTGATTCCTCCTCAAGTGCCGTCGTCCATGGTCTCAGAAGTTTTCATGTGAGAGTCCCCAAATAATCTGCCTTCTGTCATTTCAACTGGAAAGAAAACTCTTTAAGTTACCAAGCTAACACTCCCATGGATTTTATATTTTCTTCTGTAGACAGACACCCTTTGTCTTTCAAAGGCACCCTTTCCTTCAAAAAGAAAACCAATGTGGGCTGCCAGCCTCTCTGTGAAGCTGTTTGGGTGAAGGTGTCACGCATGACAGGTCAGACCTGGTTCTCCAGCCACCGGGTCGCCCAGGAGACCTGAGGCCTGGACGCAGTGGGGGTGTCCTGCCCCCGCCGTCCGTGGCTGTGCTGCGCCCGGGGTGTCCTGAGGTTTCGTGTGTCACGGGGACTGGCTTAGACTCACTGCTCCGTGCTCCGGGCCTCCGGTTATTATCTTGCGTCCCCGACCCCGCCTCCAGCCACGTGGGAAGGGTCTCAGGTCAGTTCAGTCGTTTCCCCCAGAACAGGCCTGCGGCCTCCCCCGCATGCGCAGTGCAGAGAGAGCAGAGGGGCTCTGCACAGTCAAGGGGGCGCTGCGCGGGGCTCCGTCTGTGACTCGGCCCAGAGGGCCCTCGGGAGCACCGGGCGCAGGCCCTGGAGAGAGCCAGGGCCTCGCCTCCTTCAGACAAAAGGCGCTCCTGGCGAGGCCGTGCCAGTCTCGGAGCCGCACTGCTGCGCACGACCTCGCCGAGTAGCTGGCTGTTCCCACCAGGCTGCGACGACGACGTCATCTTGCCGTGGGCACTGAAAACCAGTTATTTCCGAAGGAGCCGGGCGAGAGCCGGAGCGCTCCCCGAAGAGCGGGGCCAGGCCTGCGGCGCTGGCGCTCCCTGCGCCCGCTCTCCGTCCGCTCTTCCCCTGGTTCATTTCACCCGTTTGCTTCGCTGTTATTGTTTGTGACATTTTATCGCTTTTGCTTTTCTAATGACATTAATAAAATACATAACTATAAAATAGCTGCCCTGAGATATTTATCGAGCTAAATCACACGTGATAAGAGGATCTCAGCACTTCTCTGCACAAACGCAGACCGAGGAACAAGTGCGCACCCCTGTGGTTGGCCTGCGAGCCGCCTGCGAGCTGCGCTGGCGCCCTCTGCCGTTCGGATAAGGCTGTGCGCGTCCTCCGCACCCAAGTCTCTCCTTCCACCCCACGCCCGTGGGTTGCAGACCGGGTCACATCCGTATTCAGGTTCAGAGTTTTCGCTGTTCTCTCAGCAGTAATCGGTCTAGGTTTCACTCCTTCTTAGTCTCTGATCCACAAAAATACATTGGAAAATATTGAGGTAGGGAAACTTGTACGAGGATCAATGAATGTGGAAGAGTGTTTTTGCCGAACGAAGTTAGTTCCTTTATTGCAGTAAAAATCCCTCATCAGACCAGAAAGAAACAAGTTTTCTTGAGCCTCTCTGCACCCTACAGTAGCAAAGGTCTGGAAGAGGCGTCCCATTCAGAGCCGGTGGTTCTGCCTGGTCACTGGCCGGGCGGGGATGAGGTTACGGGGTCTGAGAGCTACACTGTCCAGAGGGAGCAGGGAAGGGGCGCCGAGCCCGCCTCAGCTTTGACGCTCAGCGTGAGCTCAGGAGTGGCGACTGAAGTGGGAATAAGCCTGCGGCCCCAGCCAGGGCCCACGGACCGGCGGCCTAAACACACGCCTGTGTTTTCTGCCAGCGCCTAGTCCCAGAGGCTGGGGCCGCTGGGCTTCCCCACACACTGTTGGGGGCAGGAGGGGGGAGAGAGACAGAGAGAGACCCCTCTTCTCCAGACCTGTCACGGTTCGGCCCCGCCCTGATGCCGTCATTCAGCCTTCACGACCTCCCTAAGGGCCGAGCCTCTGTGCAGAGTCACGTTGAGGGCCACAGTTTCAACACATGAATTCGGGGGCTACAGTTCCACCCGGAACGCCGCCTGACATGGTGATTGTACTTCTCAGGAATTCCAAACTCAGGGGAGGAACTGCCCAAAGCTTCTCTGCCACTCTGGGGCCTTGGCCTGCAATATTTCATGGTTGTTCTTATTCACCTTTCAGATCAGCATTTTCATGACCCACCTGTCCAACTACGGGAATGACCGCCTGGGCTCGTACACCTTCATGAACCTGGCCAGCTTCGTGCAGAGCTGGACCAACCTGCGGCTGCAGACTCTGCCCCCGGTGCAGCTGGCCCGCAAGTACTTCGAGCTCTTCCCGGAGCAGAGAGACCCTCTGTGGCAGGTAACCGGGAGTCTCTGGGGTGGGTCAGGGGAGGGGAAGGAACCAGGAGGGCGGAGCTGCGTTCGAGTGCTGCTGGAGGCGGTGAAGCCGGCATTTAACATGAGCTTCTTCTTTGTCCAATCGTTTTACTCTCTCCGATGATACACTTTGACTGTTCCATGACTTGTCTGTATTTCTTTGCTGGCTTGTCTTTCTGAGGTTTTGTCCATTGGTTCAGTTGGTGGGGGAACTTTTGCATTCAGCTGGGCTCGGGTGGGCTAGAAAACAGAAACCAGAGCACTGTCACCAGACAGCCCAGAATCAGACTCCAAGGCGGATTCATGCGGCACAGAGGGTGTGAATAAATGCAAAAAGCCCTTTTACCTCCTGCTTCACATGGAGTCTGTCCTCACTGTGTCTTTCCGCTCCTTTGGATCGAGCCCATCTTTCCCTGGGGTCAGACCCACTGATAAAAGGGGCCGTCAGAGTCGGGACTGCTCTTCAAACAGTCCAGCCCCACCGGGATCCCCAACCCTCGGCCGTTAGTGAGAAACGCAACCTCCCTCCCCGGGTGCTCTGCACGTCTCCTAGACGGGGCTACCGGTGCCCCCACCGTGGGGCCCTGACAGGGAGACCGGAGGACTGTGAGCGCCATTGTCGCGGTGACATGTTACAGCCTGGACGGCGACCTCTGAGCATCCTGGGGTTTTGCCCAGTGGTTCACTCCTGCCGGTGTGACTCCCAGGGAGGGGCCCCGAGAAGTGACGGTGTTTGTCTAAGAAAACGTGTTGACCCACGTCCAGCGTCACGAAGAAACGCCTTTCCTCGGCTTGTGCGGAGCCCTCACGGCCGGGCACCCTGGGCCTCGGCAGCCTCCCGAGCAGATGGACGGCTCAGCGGCGGACACGCGGCCTGCAGGCCAGGGGTCCGTGGCCGAGAGCAAGCTTGCCGGGCTGAGCTTGGGGAGTTCACTGCGTCTGGCGTTGGTTGGTATGTCCCCCTACTTTTAATTTGACTACGTTTCTCTCAGAGCTGGATGGAATGTGGAGAATTCTGTGGTTCCGCAGAACCCGCGTTTGACCAAATGGCCCAAAGAATCGTCATCAAAGACAACTTATTTGACAGGTTTCACCTTGAAAAATTACTTGTCAAAAAGACATTCTAAATGGAAAACGGCTGTGAAGATACTGCTGTCTAATATTAAGACATTTCAATATAGAAAACAATCAAATTGAAAATATTCCCTTTGGCAGACTCTACACCGAGCTAACCTCGGCCCCACAGAGAAAACACCCCAGTGAGAACCGCAGCGGCCGGTAGAGAAGATCGGCCGAAAGTGCCAGCCTTGCGGTTTAGTCCCTCGAAGCGCCTTTGCCAGGGTTGCTGGCGGTCTCGTGGGAAAGCAAGAGAACAAACACCGCACGCAGGAGACGGTCTCCAGACAGCCTGCGGGACCTGGGGCTGGAGGGAGGTGCGGGTGACGGACCAGCAAAGCACAGTGTTGTGGACCACATATGGGGGGGCCGTTTTAAACACCGGGGTGAAAATGTCATTGTCTCAATGCCCAACACGTGTTGTTTAGAAAGAATTTTGTGAGCACAGCGTTTGAATTCACCAATACAGTGAGGCCCGTTCGCCAGCCGGCGAATGTTCCCCAAAACCGTGTCCCTTTCCTTTCAGGGCCCTTTCAGTTCTCCCGAGTGTCGAGGGCTGGGTGGTGCCTGAGGGTCACGGCCACGGGTGGGAGGGCAGAGCAGGGAGGCCGAGGTGGGCAAAGCTGGACGGTCCGGAAAAGGTGGGCATGTCCGGAGTCCAAGGAGGGCGGTCCTGCCTCTGGGGGGGCGGGAAGGGCCAGAAACTGCTGTCAGGTGGGTCGGACCCCAAAGGCTGAGGAGTAGAGACGGCATCTCGGTGGCCGTGGTGGGTCAGGACGTGCCGTGGAAACCAGTGCCGAACCACAGCAGGGTCTGCCCCTGGTCCAGGGCACACGCACCTTCGACCCTTCGCCCTGAGCCATTCCCATGGCCTCACTGTTGTCTCTTGTTGCAGAACCCGTGTGACGACAAACGGCACAAGGACATCTGGTCCCGGGAGAAGACATGTGACCACCTACCCAAATTCCTCGTCATCGGGCCACAGAAAACAGGTGAGACTCGCTGGCACACTTCTCTCTGCCCTGAACAGGTTGTCCGGCAGCACCGCCGGACCGCTGCTGGAATGGCAGACACCCCCTCCCCCACTGCACCCCCATGGTCCCCCGGCCACTGCCCGCCCTGCCGGGAACCCGCTCTCCGTCCGCGTGGTCCTCGGATGGACCCGGGCACTGCTGGAACCAGACTTAGGGACAAACATCGTAACAACAGATGCCGAAACCATCCAACGATGTCTATTTATTGACAACTCTGAGTTTACGTTCTGCCCTATGACTTTTAACTTCTGCTTTCTGTGGCTTGGCCTAATTAACTCCTGAGTTCAATTATTTTAAAAAGTGCTTGATTCAAACAATGTGACCCAGCGTATTCCAGCCTTGCAGCGATTGTTTCAGCTGTCGTTGTTATTACTTTCCCATGTTCTACATGTGTGTGTGCGTGTATGTGTGTGAATAATCATTAAGCGTGAGTGTGGGCTGGGCTTATTTCCTGGTGCACCTGAGGCTCTTCAGCCAGGTTTCCTCGTGGGCCAAAGAGCAACGGTGTAGGAGAGGGAAGTATTTCAGCGACCAGATGGCATTTTTAATTAGAGTATTTTACACGTTCTTCAGGACGTGACAGTTTTATACACGTTGCTCATGTCCCGATTAATTAAAGTTTTTACTGAGTTGCTGTATTCCGAATTCGCTGCCTCTAGAAGAAGCGTCTTCATCAGCGAGCACACCAGGCGTAGCCCAACGAGCGATGGCGGTGCATTGGGCGGGCCCACGGGGCGGGGTGACGTGCAGGTGTTTGTGGTGGGGTGGGCAGACGTCCAGGGGGTTGTGGGCAGGAATTTCCGGACCGCTGGGCACTGGTGTGGAAGTCTCCTTGGGGACGGAAATCGCAGCAGGACAGCCAGGCCCCTGTTCGGCTCCCATCCTCACATCTGCCGTCGCTGTGGTGGCTGTGGTCGAAAATGGCGTTAATTTCCTACCGAAACCCTTGCAGTGGGGCTAACTCTGGAACAACTATGGAGGAAATAAAACAGCCCTGCATTGTAAAATTATGTCAGAAATTTAAGGACTTATCTTCTACCATTTGTCACAGAGTGTGACTAGTTCCATCGGAAAACCTCACGTTAGTATGTCAGTGTCTCCTCTCCCTCCTTGTCTGTGTTTAGAGACAACAGCACATTCAGATTTTAACATGTGACCCACCGGGATGGAAATAATGAAGCTTCTAGCTGGGTTGTGGCTTTCCCAAGACAAAGTAAAAACAAAGGTGATAATATTCTATACGCCATGAAAAGGCTTCCCGGTGTGAATAGCGGCTGGGACTGTCCTTAAAGCCCACCCTGTCACTGTGGGAGGGAGCCCACTCTCCAGACTGCTCCGGTGGGCAGAGCCACTACTTTGGTGGGCGGAGCCACTGCTTTGGTGGGCGGGACTGCTGCTCTGGTGGGCGGAGCCGCTGCTCCCCTGGAGGCTGTGGTACCCAGGAGCCTGGGCCCAGGTAACTGTAAAGGTCCTGGCTCCATGCGAGCTGTCAACTCACGGGTGCCTCGGGTGGCCCATGCCTCAACACGAGATACAAACTGGCCCCCCGGCTGCTGTTTGGCAGGCCACCAGGTGGAGCTGGATGGACGTGAACCCCAGGTCTCCGTAGCAGAGCCCTGGGAGGGACCCTGGCAGCGGGACCTGCTCCAGGCCAGGCTGAAGGCTTGGAGAGTCCCCGGTCGGCTGGGGTCCTGGGCACAGAGAGGCACCCTTCCTGGTCCTGGTTCCGGTCCAACTGTGACATGACCAGAGTGGGGGAGGACTTCCCAAAGGGTTAGATTGAGCACAGGGACCCTCCAAGCACAGGCACCCGCCGGGACTCGTTTAGAAGGCCGGCCCCGGCCTCGGCGGGCCAGGCTCCTTCCCACAGCGGACCGGCTCCCCCGGGAAAGCCCGGAGGAGGTCGGTGGTGTGTAGAACGGAGTCTCCCCTAGAGTTGCCCGAAGGTGGGGGGTCTCTTCCGCTTCCTTCCCGAGGGTTTGTATCAGACACTGGACAAAAAGGAACGAAACCCGGGATAATAGCCCTCGGGCGCCATGCTGAGGCAGTGCCTGGCTTCGAAGGCCGACTATCTGAACGTCCGACCACACGCTGGCGCCCTGGAGGAGGGGCTTCCCCTGTCCTGTCCCAGCCCCGTGTCCCCCTGGTGCACAGGCAGCTCAGAGCCCACAGGCTTTGTCTGCGTGTTGGAAAGCCCCCGCCTCTTCTCTCACAGTGGGAGGGACCCGCCTCCCCGGGCTTGTAAGTGCCTGCTGGCTCAACCCAAACCCACACACACCCCTTTGGTGCAGGGAAGCCAGCAAAGGCCTCTTTCTGATGGAGAGTTGTCACCGCCTGCCCTCCCCATGGGGAGTGCACAGGGCAGCGCCAGCAGACGCTTGCTGGGGGACTGTGTTCTATCTCACTGACCGGGGGACCCAGCAGGTTCAGGGTCTCGCGGGATGCCCTCGGTGCTGTGGCCCCGGACCCCAGGAGGGCACTGGGCCCCGGTTCCCGACATTCCCGCTGCAGTGCCTGCTTGGGCCACTGGTAACATTAACTCACGAGTTGCGGCCAATAGAATCGTGCGGACCAGTGGATAATCACCCGGTTGCCGTCACATGAAAGGCACCTCACCGGGTTTAAGGAAATCACCTGGACTCAATGCTACGTCTCGAGTGCAAATCCTGCCGAGGTAACATTCCTCTCCCTCCAACCGCCCGCTTCCCTGCAGGCACCACGGCCCTGTACTTGTTCCTGCTGATGCACCCGTCCATCGTCAGCAGCCTGCCCAGCCCCCGCACCTTCGAGGAGGTCCAGTTCTTCAACGGGAACAACTACCACAAGGGCATCGACTGGTGAGGGAACGGCGCACCCTCGTGCAGCCCCCGCACAGCTGCGGGGCGTGTGTGTCAGGCACGTTAGACACTAACTCCTAGTGACGGTCGTCTCATCAGCGCAGCCTCTGACTTGGTCTGGATAGTGCAGTGATGACGATACGTTTCAGGTCAATTAATGTGCTAGGGTGTCGAAGATTATGGGATGTTTTCAGGAGAATTATTCATGAGGATATTTAAAAATCTCCTTAAACATATTATTATTTCACTGCACCTAGAATGTTTTGAAACTAAACACAGGATTTGTCTTCACAATGACGCCCAAGGAAAAAGTAACCAGTGCGCTGTTTTATTTCGCAGTCCAGGACACATGTCCTCCTTGGCCACATGGATTATAACCAAAGCTGGTGTTTGTCACGCCATTGACGGAGCGTTTCCCAAACCAAATCCATGCTGGTCACACAAGCACAGAAAGGGAACGTTAGTTTGCATTTGATCACTTGTGAAAAGATATTTAAACCACAGTATTTTTTCTGAAATGGAATAGAATAAACCTGACAAGCTAAACGGAACAGACCTTCTCTCTGGGGCATTCCCTCGATTGACCCTAATATTCTGAGAGATTGGGTCCCCGGAGTCCAGCCCCCAGGCACACAGGGCACCCGGAGGGCAGCCCCTTCTGCCACATGGGACAACCGTGACCACCTCCCAGGAACCTGCCCCGTCAGACACACCCACTGAGGACCAGGGAGGGTGGGTTCCCTGGGAGCCCACTCTCGTCCACTCAGTAGAGACTTGTCCCCTCTGCCCCTAGGATCTCACTACTGGAGTGAACCATAAAAACACTAGATGCACTTTGGAATCGCAGGCAAGTCACTAAAGGCCGAGCCGCGATTGCGGGTGTGAGTTCAGGGGGAGGCAGGCTGTTGGCAGGACTGAGGCTGAATCTTTCACCCCTTCGCACTGGGGGGACATCCTGACAAATGTCAAAGGGGAAAACAGTGTCACCTAGGCATCTTTCTCGCTCCCTGTCATTTCTGGAGCATCGGAGGGTCAGAGAGGTGGTGGGTGAGCGGCGAGGGGGGTCTCACTCGGCCTTAAACCTGGCCGGGCATCAACCTCAGAACATGCCGGTCCCACACGGGGGCCGCCCCCCCTGCACACGGGAGGGAGCCGGCCAAGGGCTGCCGACCACAGGCAGGAGCCACCAGGCAGACAGACGCTCCTGCGCTCACGGGGCGAGCCCACTACAGGCACCGGGGTGGGGGGCAGCACTTAGCCCCTCTGACCTCGCCCCCGCCTCCCCCACGCTCCTTGGAAGACGTTTGCCTTCGAGTTTGCAAACATAAATTTACCGTTTTGAGTTGTTCACTAGGCAACACGGGGTCATTTGCTGTTTGCCAAGGGTAAGCTTAACTTCTCCGGGTCTGGCTTGGCCAGCACAGAACATCAGCTGAAGCTCATGGGTTTTCTCTCTGTCCCAGTGGCCCGCGGGCTCCGCCCGGCCCCTCCCCTGCAGGGTCCATGCAAGCAACTCTGCAGAGTAGACAGCATTTCCACTCTCCTCTCACCGACATTAGAACTGGATGGAGGGGTGGAAGGGCGTGCAGGTCATCTCACGTCCCTCCCACCTGTGGCAGTGCAGGCCTTGCCTTCAGCTGGTCCTCCTCTGCCCTCAGGTACATGGACTTTTTTCCAACACCATCCAATGTCACTGGCGACTTTCTGTTTGAAAAGAGCGCGAACTATTTTCACTCGGAAGAAGCGCCCAAGCGAGCTGCCTCCCTGGTCCCCAAGGCCAAGATCATCACCATCCTCATCGACCCCTCGGACCGGGCCTACTCCTGGTACCAGGTACGGGGTGTCGGTGGTACAAAGGCGGGGGCAGGGAGACTCGAGACACTCAGAGGCCAGAATCAGAACCTGGTGGAAACAGGGTCAAGGGGGAATCGAATTGCCTGGATGGCGACCAGATGGTGACCGAGTGCGGCAAACCCCCAAACATCCCTGCATTGCTCAGTGGCATTTCCTCGCAGCGCGGACAAGCAGCGCAGGGACTGGCCTCTTGTAAAACCGCCCAGGTCCTGCGTTCTGTCGCCGCCGGCCGAGAACCTGTCGACAACGCTGAGCAAGGGCTTTCTGTGTCCCCGTGAAAAAGTCACAGCACAGGAGACAGGAGTGGGGGGCGGGGGGCGGGCTGTCGCTGTGACCTGCTGAGACGGGGATGGGGAGCCTCGGCCGTGCTGCTGGGGCGGAACCGGCGCCGAGAGCAGGCCCTGCTGGGATGGGTCTGAGCCCGGGGCAGATGTGGGCATCAGAGCCGGGCAGCTGCAAGACGTGGAGGGACCATGGTGACCTGTCCTTCCCAGGAGCTGAGCACAGGGAACCCGGTGAAGCAGAGGGGAGCGGGGCAGGCAGCTGCGGGAGGAGAAGTGGCATGCAGGCCAGCTCGGGGTGCACCGAGGGTGGTCAGAGGGACACTGACCAGTCGGCGGCAGCGAGGCCCCGTGGAGGCCGGTGACCTGGGCTTTGAGAGGTGACCATGGACATATACGGAAATCCTAGCACCACAGGCATGTTTGAGTATGTTCATGGCATGTAGAAAGCAACACCAAGGTAAAGAAGGCCACAGGGGATGTTCAAAGAACATAGCAGGATAACTGGCCATGGAAATGTTTCTTCTTTCTTTTTCTTGACTTTTCCACATTTCCCCAGTAAATACGTGTGACCCCAAACTGATGGTGACAGGCAGTCTGCCGCTCCCCCGTGCCTCTGAGAGCGACCCTGCCCATGGGGGCTTCTCCTGGTCTACTGGGAAGGGTTCTGAGCCTGGTGCTGGAACACGGCAGTGGGGTGAGGCTGCAGGACAGGGAACCCTCAGTAGAGCACAGGAAAGGACCTCGGGCAGCGTGGACGCAAACAGGACAAGCATCAGGGACAAGCATCAGGTGCCCTGTCCTGATGTCCTGCCACACGGGGACATTGGAAAAGTGTCAGAACCCACAGAGGCAGTTGTCATGGAACCGTGAGCTCAGCGATGCATGGGCCCCTGCAGCCAATTTAAATCTCCCGTCAGAGCGCCCAGTCTGGTCCCAGACACCCTCTCGTCTGGTCGGACCCACAGGGAACCCTAGCGCCCTCTCTCGTCCTGGCCCACACGCTGAGGTTTGCTGCCTGCCGCAGCCGGTCTGCACCCCCAGTGTCTGTGCGAGGCTTTGCTCTGCACCAGCAGTGTGGCAAGGCCTGGGTTTTGCTCCCAGCACTTCTCACCTCGGTTTTTATTCTAAAGCCGGTTACCCGTGTGGGTCAATTTCGTGGAGTGAAGGAGACACGCGCAAGCATGCCGACCTGCGCCAGCGCAGGGGACGGGGTCTCACGTTGGCTTTCCCCCGGCAGCACCAGCGCTCCCACGAGGACCCGGCCGCCCTGAGGTTCGACTTCTACGAGGTGGTCACCACCGGACCCCAGGCCCCGCCCGCCCTCAAGGTCCTGCAGCACCGCTGCCTGGCGCCCGGCTGGTACGCCGTCCACATAGAGCGCTGGCTGGCCCACTTCGCGGCTTCGCAGGTAACTGCCTGCTCCTGCATGTGACCGTGCCACGGACAGGAAGGGGTCAGCATGGCAGGGGGTAGTGATCTGTGACCCGAAACGGCCATGCCTGCGGCAGGAAGGTGGTCATACGTGTTCGATGTCAGCCATGGTGTCCAACGTGGGTGAGTGGCGTGAGCCCTTCTCGGGATCTCCCTTTGGCAGCAGCTGGCCCCCACGGGTGATCCCTCACACAGGGACTCCGAGAGTCCCAGGCAGCCCCTCTCAGCTGCAGGCGGAGCAGCCAGCTGGGCAGTGGCCCGCAGGACCTGTGCGCACCCTGCGTGCCATCGCCCGTGGGGCTGGCACAAGGACGCGGCTGCGTGTGCGTTACTTAACAAGTGTCCACCTCGCGCCCCCTCCCCCTCCAGACCAGGCCAGGACCGGAACCCCAGTTCTCGGTCGAGGGCTGTAGGAGAAGAGTGGGGAGACTTCCCTGTGAGCCCCACCGTTTCTCAGCCCCGGGCTAGTTCTCGGGACTTCACAGGCCGGACGGTTATCTGCCCACACTGGTGGGAGACCGGGTTTCTGCCGGACCGCCGAGTTCAGAGAACACTGTGCTTGCTTCCGGTTTCCGGTCTGGTCCGGGAGGGTCCCAGACACGCCAGGGCCCGTGTTAACCGCCACTTCCTCGGAGAGGGCGGCGAACGGCATCAGTGCTCTGGGCCCTGCCCGTTCCTCCCGGCCACACCGCGGGTGCTCCCCGCGTGTCCAGGGAGGCCGCTCGGTCTGGGCGATGTTTTGTTCGGTTTTGTTCCTAAAGCGCCAGTTTTTGACTTTGCAGCTGCTCATCATTGACGGACAGCAGCTGAGGTCGGACCCAGCCGCCGTGATGGACGAAGTCCAGAAGTTCCTGGGCGTCTCCCCGCACTACAACTACTCCGCGGCGCTCACGTGAGTCTGGGCCCGCTCGGCTCCCACTGCTGACGTCATAAATGACGCCTGGGCGGCGTGTACGCAGCCTCGTTACGTCCGGCTGTGGACGCCTGTGACGCACACGCCATCACTGGACTCAGAAGCACTCAGAGCGGTGTCCTCGTCCCCAGCTCGTGTCCCTCTTGACGCCACGCATCCCAAATGGCCTTTCCGCGAGCTTTCCCGTGTGGGTTTGGTTACCTGCCCGCTCTGGGTGCCCTAGGAGTGAGGTTGCAAAGGCGGGAAGCTCCGGTCTCTTCCTCCGGGTGACTGACAGGTTAGCGATAAAGTGCTGACGATATCGTCGGCTCCGTGACCGTGGGCGGGGCTTCAGCCCGGGGTGGGGGTGGGGGATACCTGCACCCCTGCCCTGCGTTCGCTGCATGAGGCCACCAGGTCAGGCCAGTCGCGCACAGTGCGCAGCCACTGCGGTTGCGTGACGGGCCATCCCCAAAGCCACCAGCCTGCAACCCCGGCCACTCTGTGGGCTGGAAACTGAGCCTGTCCCTGCTTGTCACACCTGAGGCCACTGCAGGGGAGATGCCAACATCTGGGTGTGACTTGAATGGCTGGGAACTAGAATCTTCTGAAGGCTTCTTTTTCACCTCCTTAGTCACATTTATTCCCAAGTGTTTATTCTTCTTGATGCAGCTGCAAATGGGAGTGTTGTCTCGGTCCCTTTGCAGCAGCCCGTCACTAGCGTGCAGGGACGCCGCAGACTGGATGTCCAGGCCAGGCCCGGCCGTTTCGCCGAGTTCCTTTGTCAGTGCGGATAGGTGTTTGGTTGCGTCGCGGGGCTTTCTGCGTGTGCACCCAGGACAACCCCCAGTCGATCGCGGTGCACGACGCTGTCCTGTCTGGTTGGGTTTGAGGAGGATTTTTGCATCCATGTTCTTCTGGGACGTGGTCTGGCCATTTGCTTATTTGGGTCCTTGTCCAATTTTGCTGTCACGATAATGTTGGCCTTACAAAACGTGTTGGGAAGCTCTCCGTTCACTTGGTTTTGGGGAGGCGTTTGAGAAGGATTGGCCTCTTTGAATGTTTGGTAGAAGTTGCCAGCAAGGCAGCTGGGTTGTCTGGCTCAGGGACCCTCATGCTGCGATCATTACTCCAGCTGATGTCCCAAAGGCCCCGTAAGGTGCCCTCGCCATGTCTGAATTCTCTTCCTCTGCAGCTCCCTCGCTGAGGGACAGCTGACCGACTCGCTGTCCTCTCAGCCCCGTCTGCTGGCCACGCCTCAGTGGGTCCAGTCTGGAGGGCAGCACGTTTTGCCCCCTCGGGAGACCATGTCCCACCCATCCTTCCCGCCTGCTCTTCCGTCCTCCACTGGGGCGGAGGCCCCGTGCCCCTCCCCCTCCCCCGGGTCGAGGCCCCTTGTCCAGGGAGCTGCTCCACAAGCAGCTGTAGTTCGTTGTGTCTGAGGGGAGGTGAGTCCAGGTGTTCGCCACCTTGACCCGACTCCTTCCCCACATCCTTGCCCACGTCTCTGACTCTGGGACGCGGACGGATCAGAGGCCGAGCCCGGTGGGAGGACGCCTCTCACGAGGCTTTCCCGCGGTGTGGTGGCCGTGTGGTGGCCTCACTCTGCGGGCGGCCTGCCCAAGGGAGCTGGGCCTTCCTGACCTCCAGGGCCGGTCACTCAGCATGGCTGGGGCCACACTGTTGATTCCACCCGAGGGGAGGACGGGGAGCCCCCCTCCCAGGGACTGTGCAGGACAGGCCTCGTGGCCGTCATCTTGGGAAAATAAAACCGCGCCCTCATGTAATTAAAATGGAAGAATGTGAACAAGCAAAATGGCAAACAGAAGAAAAAATCTTCAGGAAACCAGAACATACCAGCTTGCGTGCCCGACACCCTTGTTTCAGATGGAGCCAAACAAGCCCATCATGGACTTTCCCCACGGAGGGCAGGTTGGAGTCACCAACCAGATGGCCAGAGAGGTCGGGGAGGACAGCTACGGAGCAGCAGGGATGGGACCAGGCCCTGCCTTGTCTGGGAAACAGCCCTGGTGACGTTTCTCTGGCACAGGAGCCGCCGCCAGCAGGCAGCTGGGGTTGCAGCTCCGGCCCAGCCGACAAGGCAGCCCAGGCTCCATACTGACAAGGGCTTGTCCCTTCCACCCCTCTGCACCGCCAACACAGAACGGCTGTCCCGGTTCACCAGGATGGTGGCCTGTGGTTTGGCAAACCCGTCAAGCCCTGCTTTGAAGGAAGAGATTACGGACAGGCACAGACACATGGTTTCTGGCACGTCTCCTGCCACCAAAATCACTGCAGCAAACTTCCGTGTGATGAAAGAGCTCATAGCATCCAATCCATGTCCTAAAGGCATCTGTCATCTGAGAGGTCACATCTTCATTTCACAGTCCCCAGCCCCCTAAACACAACCGTGGAGCACGGACGGGCAGCCCTCATCACGGACACCACCTGCACAGGCTGTGGATGCACAGGCCAGGCCCACGGTTGTGATGGCCTGATTGGAAGATGCCCTTCCCCATTCCGGAAGGTTCTCCTTCCTCGGGCTCTACAAGCTCCGCCTCAGCAGCTGCTGTGGCGAGCAAGGGACCCCGCACCCCCGGGAGCAGGAGACGCTCCCAGCGAGCCTGTGAGTGTGTTGGCTGTGTCACCAGCACCGCATTTCACTCCCGAGGCGGAGCTGCAGGCTGGGACTCTGTGGGCCGGCTTCCTGCCCGGCTGCGCAGCAGGCAGGACTGTCCTTCCTCTCGGGGAATGAACAGAACCCCGGGGAGGCCCGTGCCAGGCACGGAGCACATGGAAAAGCAGGTGGACACGGCTCTCTCCTCCTTTGCCCTGTGACGCTTCCATAGTAACTGAGGACACGAATAAGGACAACCCGGACCACGAGGGTCACATCTCTGAGAACACGTCGGGCAGGAACCTCGAGGAAAGTTTCCCCGTGACCGAGTTCACACGCGTGCAGAGGTGGTTACGGCGTGCCGGGATCAGAGCCGAGGGCCAGGCAGCAAAGCATCCCGCAGCCCATGGACTGGCCTCCCAGTCGGCTGGGCCTCGGCTCTGAAACGTCTCGGGGCCGCAGGACACACGCCCCCCACTCATTGCCACACACGTCACCCACCCCAGAACAGTGCCTGGCAGCGCCCTTCTCCGGCTCCTTCTCCCTGGGTCCGGTCTTGTGCGTCCTGAACGGCATTCTCGTTCCAACCTTGCTTGCATTCTCAGTGCAAGCAAATTGATCAGAGCACAACTCTTCTTTTACTTTCATTTTTGTGACTTTGTGCGGCCCCGGGCGCAGACTGATGTGAGTTTGAACAGCACAGGGACAGGGATGATGTGCTGGGGTCGTCCCTGTGCCCCCAACACGGACCCGAGGGGCCCTTGCGCTGCGCTTGTTGTTAGCGCGGCCGCGCCCCCGCCGCCCCCAATACATGTTCCGTCTGACACTTTGAGACTGTCCTGAGCCGAGGTGTAAGAAAGTACGGTGTTTTTCCGAAGTAGAAAGTTTAATTCATGTTCATACTCTCAGAATGGGATCCACATTATATTCAGTCAGTTCAGTGTGCGGGGCAGGGCCCAGGGAGGCCTACAGCTGTTCATGTGCAAAATGAAACCACGATTGACAAACAATAACGCGAAAGCCAACTCCGCTTTGTGTGCTGAAACGCTGACCTATGCGGGCTCCACCCTGATGCCACTGAAGGATGCGAAGTCTGTTAATATATTTATACAAAGAAAGCATAGCAATGAGTAAATCAGTCTTCTAAAGGGCCTTTAAAATGGGTTACGGTTTTGATGATTAGTCCTTGATCTTTTATGGGTGAATACATAAAATGTGGAACCTAATAACTTTAACATAAGATTGGACTAAAGGTGCCTATCTTCACATTTCATTACAGCAGAAATGTTCTGAACTGTATAAAAATACGCAGGTTGTTTAATGTCAAATAGACTCTCACACCAGTGTGGTCCGAATCAAATCACACCGAAGCCGTGGGTGGGACCGGGCAGCTTCCCTCTGCCTGCGGGTGTCCCGCACACACCGTGTGGTGGTGCACTCTCCAGGGTCACGCTCACCTCCGTCTCCCGCAGGTTCGATCCCCAGAAGGGCTTCTGGTGCCAGCTGCTGGAAGGTGGGAAGACCAAATGCCTCGGGAAGAGCAAAGGCCGGAAGTACCCGCCGATGGACCCCGAGGTAACACGTTCCCCCCGCCCCCCCCCAGTCTGGGGCAGAGCCACGTCAAAACGAGCAGGAGGAGCTTGCTCCCCTTCTCTGCTCTCGCGCTGCTGTCAGTAGTTTTATGCACGTAGCAGACAGACAGACAGACTGACGGGACAGCGCTCCATAGGCGTGTGCAGACGCTGCTGGCCATTGGGATGCACCGAAGCATGAACACTGACGGCGACCCCTCTCCCACGTGCGGGAAACAGGCGCTTTGGGACTGAGTGTGATGATGTGGGTGACATGTGCGTGCCCAGAGCCTGCAGGGACATGGTGCTGAGGCCAGCGGTGGGCAGTAGCACGTGATGGAGACACACTCCACCGCCCGGCTGGCACCGGCTGGGCCTGCAGTTCAACTCCCTGCTGACTCCACGGGTCCTGGGCTCCGTCCTGCGAGGGGCCCTGTCCTGCGAGGGGCCCCTCCCCGCCCCCACGCCAGGTGGCACTCGCTCTCCCAGCCTGTCACCTGGGCTTCAGACTCTCCGGCTGCAGCCAGAGGCTCCCCTGCCCCCTGCTCGGGTTCAGCTCGTCTGCCAGAATGGCTCCCGGGACCCGGAGGAACTCGTGGCACCGGCCACAGTTTGTGGGGAAAGGCTGCACCTCAGGCGCAGCCCCTGGGAGGGACACACAGGGCGAGGTGTGGGAAGGGGCCGCCGCGGCCTGAAGGTGCCCCTGTCCCCACGCCTCCCCTGCGTGTCCCCCCACCCGGAAGTCCCCAGAGCACCCCCCATTTCGGGTTTCCAGGGTGGCTTCCTGGCCGGGCAGGACTGGGGAACTCACTGGCCACCGCTGAGTGAGGCACCTCCGGGCCCCGCCCTCCAGGGCTCGGGTGGGGCTGGGGCTTCTCCCTTCTGGTCACAGGGTGACCCTCCAGCCCGTCCCTGGGTGGGGCCTGGAAGCCTCCTCACAGCCAGACGCGAGGCTGCCTTGTCCTCCCTCGCCCGGCACATGCCAGGAGTTTCAGGAGCTCCGTGTCAGCAACCGGACAAAGGCCACATGCGTGTCTGGGGGGTCACAGGACACAGCAGCCGTGGGCCCGGAGCCAGTGCAGGGAGGGAAGGGAGCTGTGGTCCGTGGGGTGTAACCAGACGCAGGAGACGGCACAGACCACAGAAAGGCAGGGGGGTCCCCCAGGAGGGAGGTGGCCGGAGGGGTTGCACTGGGGCTGGGCAGCAGGGAGCCCTGGGGGGGGCGGCGAGAGCAGCTCCCCTAAGGTGGGGGCCGGGGGCGTGGACAGGGTGAGCCCCATGTTGCCACGGAAACAGAGGGACCTTAACTAGAGAGGTCCTTAACCAGAACCTGGGACTTAAATGACTTGAATCTGCAGGACCTCAGCGGAGTGTTCCCCCCCTTCTGCAAGCATCTTACCCAGAATGTGAGGTGTTTACCATCTGGGTCCAGGGCAGAAACGTAGGGCGGTGCCTGGGGAATGGTCCCTGAGGAAGGGTAGTGGCTCTAAGCCCATGTCCGCGGGAGACTAGAAAATGAGGTGCGGCCGTTGCTGCTGTTCTCACGGGGCGCAGGTTCATCTCCACACGCCCATGGGGCCCCCGGGGAGCAAGGGAAAATGCAAACTGTGACCATGGATGGGTCTGAGAAGCCTTTTTCTTAACCATCCACCTAGTAAGGACCCGCCTCGCTGGCTTGACCAGGAACGTGAGGCCCCAGGTCACCACTGTCATGGCCTTCATGACGAGACCCTGCAGTGCCTTCAAAGTGGAAGCTCTTAACCTTTTGAAAGTCTATTTTGGTCCTGAATAAGGACAGGAAATATTTTTGTAATGTTACAAGTGATTCCTTTAATCAGGAATTTCAGTTGTTATGATTATTTATATTCACTTTTTATTTTTATGCTGTGGCCCAGTTTTACAGAAAGGGGCCAAGTTCACCAGAAATGTATGTGTTTTGTAGCTGGTATCAGTAGACTGGGTCCCGAACCTTGTTCTTCTTTAGCGTCAGACGTGCCCGTCCGGTTCCTCCTCGGGGCCTCCAGTCCGCACTCTCCTGGTGTGAGCAGCGTCCAGTGCACCTGCACCTGGCGTCGTCTCTCAGCTGCGCTTCCGCCAGGTGTTCGCAGCAGGAAGGGGCGAGGAGACCGACGCGGAGACAGGCTGGGCGAATCTCCCGAGCAGGGCAGGGGCACCGTCTTGGCAGCCGGCTGGTGCCCCCTTCAGCCTCCCTTCCCTTTGCTTCTCAGTCCAGAGCCTTCCTGTCCAGCTACTACCGGGACCACAACGTGGGGCTCTCCAGGCTGCTGCACAGGCTCGGGCAGCCGCTGCCGGCCTGGCTGCGACAGGAGCTGCAGAAGGTGACGTAGCGCCAGGACCCGTCACCGCCCACGTCCCTCGGCACAGTCGAGCTGGTCGGGAGCACCGTGTGAATAAACCCGCTTCCGCCCGAGTGACGACACCTGTGTGTGCACGCACCGGAATCGCTAGCACCGAGCCATGTGAGCCCACGGCGGGGCCTCGTGGCGTTTTCTCGTCCAGGGTGGGGCCTACGGCACAGCCCCGTGGCTCTGTTAGTGGCAAGGCAACAGACACTCCATCTGGGACCGAGAGCCCTGATCTTGTGCAAGTGGCAAGTTAGAGTCCCGAGCAACAGACAAGGATCGTGCTGGAGGTCGGTAGTGACCCGGCGTCTGAATCCAGGGCTCCTGTGTCCCTGTGTCCTGTGCTGTGAGGAGAGACCATTCCGTCCCCCGCCGGGTGCAGCAGGAACTCACTGCCACCTCCCTGGTCAGTCAGTCCTCCTCAGTCGGGGGCCCGGGGGGGGGGCCCATCACCGGCACAGCTGGCTGACCCGCAGCGTCCTCAGGACGCTGTGGTTCCAACAGCATCTCCCCCAGATTTGGGCAAAGCAACAGGGGTGCAGACTGCAGTCTGAGCTGCCATCCTACCACCAACCTGGCGTCGCCGTCCCTGGGAGAAAGAGACATTGCCGACAGGCAAGGGGTGAGACAGGCCACCGTGTTCACAGGCCCCTCAAGCCACGGGGCTCCTGTGTGTGCCACACGGGGGCTCTCACTGATGTTTTAATGCCTATTTAAAGAATATATATATACATACACGCAAATATGTAATCCAAAACTTACCTCTTTCAACATCACTAATTCTCAGCTAACCCTGCTCTCAGCCGTCACTGAAAGGTGACTTTCTAGAGAGGTCGGCCCCTCCTGCCCCAGGGTCAGCAGGGCCCTCCCGTCGGGGGCTGCAGTCCCGTAGTCGGGGTCCCGTCCTGTGTTGTCGGTGGGGATGCGGAAAGCCCGCCGGCATTTTCAGGGATTCGTGAGGCAGAACGTCCGCCCAGCGGCGGGTCGGGCCGGCCTGGCCATGCGGCTGGGCGGCCCCTCCTTCCTCCGGGGGGGGCTTCCGAGGGCTCGAGGGGCTTCCGCTTCTTCCAGGGATCTGAGAAATTATGCTTGACATAATTCAATGTCTGTAAAGGAAACTGAAGATCTTATTTTTGTTTATTTTTGTCTTTTTAAGCAAGTAAATCAAATCGATCTAAAAGAGAATCATGAATTTGTTTTATTTCAGACCGTCACTAAGATTTTCCTTCCCTGCTCTTTCCCACTGCGTCTACAGGCTCTCGAACTTTAAAAAAAAAAATTTAAGGTTTTCCTTGGGCACGATAACCACCCACGTCCCGGGCTGTCCCTTCCTCTGTGGGGACAGCCCGGCTCCTGCCTTGTCACCTGGCTGAACACGTATCCTGGGAAGCCCTGAGGTCCCAGGAACTGTGTGCTTGGCGTTCTGACGGTGGTGTTTGGCCTCCCGTTTTCCCTGGGTTGTAGTCTAATGTCCTCCTTTCCAGAACTAGAATTGTTTTTTCCAAATGGGAAATCAGATATATTTATAGAAGGAGGGAGATATTTTTCATATTAAGCAGCATTTACCTAACTCAAAGTGTAATTCATCACTAGATTTTTAAAAATGTAGTTACACTTTTAAAAGTGTAACTACACTGTACACACTTTCGGATTTTTGCCTAATTCACATCCGCAGTGTCACTCGCAGAGAGAGAAATCGCCCCAGGTTCAACTCACCTCCTCCCCGCGGTTCGGTGCGGTCATTGTGCACATTTCTCATTCAGGTTGATCACGAGACAACAGAGTAAATCCTAATTATGTCCATGGTCTTCATCTTACAGCTACTTAGAGGGACTCTGGGCTATGAGAAAACGATGATAAATCAGGGAAATTTTTAATTTTAAGACCACCTTGATTTTCCTCAATTTTTACCCACTGGCTACTTCAGAATTATAGGCTTAAGATTTAACAGATGTAGTTCTTTACCATCTTAAGTAAACCGCATCTCGTAGTCTGTAACAACACACTTCCTAACCCTGTAGGCCAGCCGGCGTCTTCCCGTCTTTCCTCCTCCCCCACTTGTCTGGCTCACAGGCGTAGCCACCACCGAGTCCGCCTTCAGAAAGGCACAGCCAGCTCTTTGGAAGAGTCCATCGTAATACACTGTGTGTTTGTCAAACGCCAGTTCTAGAGATTACGTCACCAACGTGTCCCTCGGGACCCAGTCCTGTGGGCAGTGAAGCGGTGTCCGGAGCAGCCCTGCTGGGCACCACGGAGGAGGGCCGACGGGGAAACCGAGGCTGCCTCCGGAAGCAGCAGCCAGAGCTCCTCACCCCGTCACAGTGTGCTCGCCTCCACGCAGGCACCCCACGCACACGGACTCACGTCGTTTCCGTTCCCTACCTCGCTGCCCCCCACAGCCCAGAGTCCTGCTCCCCACCAACGCTGGCTTTTCATTGCTATCAGCTCTCACCGCACTCGTGTCCGAAAAGCGAACCTGCAACGATCAGGTAACGTGCTCACCCTCTGCTCGTGCAGAGGCCTCTACAGCGTGCTGGCCACAGGCGACAGACAGAGCGGGGACTCCGCCGCCGGCTCGGGGCGCAGCTCGGCACAGGCCCGCGGCACCGACTCACATTCACACCGGCAAGCAGGCACTACCTGAGGGGCAGAAGGGGCCGCAGTCACCTCGCCCATTGGGTGGCGGTCACTGGCGGCCTACAGTGATGCTGCTTCCAGTTCCAACATTTCGTCTGGCAGGTGAATTTTTCCCTTCCCTCCACCTTTGCTCACCATGTGCACGCTCCCCAAATCCCAAGGGCACAGTGAGGGTCACCAGGAGCCGCCTGGGGGCGTTGGGCCCCACCCAGTGCTGCTTCTCCCCAGCCATGTGGCTGCCATGGTAGTGGGACTTCCAGAAGCCAGTGTCCTCTCTTCCGGTGACTGGCAGCATGAAACGCACATGTGTCTAAACCGCTCAGCCCAGTGCCTGACGCGGTCGTGCGGGGGCGGGTGTGTCGCAGAAATGATGTGTAGCGTTCAAACTCCTCGTTTCATCACACAAGAATAGGTTTTCTACTCCCCTTAATAATAAAACCTATGTACCTTGAACATGTAGCTAATTGTATTTGGTCAAAATAGGAACCCGTCTTCCCCTTCACTGTCCAAAAGTGAATTTCGCGCTCCCGGCTGCTGCCGGACCCCCAGAAGGCAGGGCCATGGTCCGCCCACCGAGGTGTCCGCCCACCAAGGTGTCTGCCCACCGAGGTGTCTGCGTCTCCGCCAGGCCATCACAGGCCACCACCCGTGTCCCTTCTCTTCGTGGCTCTCTCCCCAACTCCCCCACAACCCAGCCGACCCCACGGGGACTGTCAGGCTACAGCTACAACTGCCTCCAGCCAAAGGAATTACAAAATGTAACGAGCCCACGTCTGACAACGAATCAATTCTTAAAGACTCTGCATTTATAAGGACTCCGAGGACACGTCTCTGAAATCTCCAAAAGTCTAACTCCACCAACTTGTGGCAAAGTCTTTCCACAAATGAAACATCTGATTACATGTCAATATATAGTTTTCATTTACCTATTTATCAAATATTTCCCTTGCATTTATCATTGCAAATGCAGTGTTTCAGGCCTGAAATAACACATTTATACAAGTAATTCCACTTAAACAATGTTGACTGTTTCTCCTATGTCTAGAAACCTCCCAGAACACCGAGCGCTGGCACTGGCACTCCGCAGAACGTACCAAAATGTGTCGAACCGCGTGGGTCGGCGCCTGCTCCCCTGCGAGTCCGCCCCTTCTCTGCTCCACACCCCGCCCTAGACGCTGCGTGCATCGCTCAGGGTGCGGTGCGGCGGACCTCCCAGCCCGAGCCTGCAGCCCCGTGTCCCACCGTCCACTCTGCACGCGTCACCCACCGTCCTGCTCAGCCCCGTTGGGACACCTGCGGACGCCGACACCGAGCATGTCCTCAGTGGGACTGGCCTCAGGCAGGTGGGGGCCCTGTTTTCCCTCGAGCCCCTTTCTGTCCGGAAGCTGCCCCCAGGTCCGGCTCTGGGAACCCGTTCCTGCGCCGGCCACACTCGGGGCCCCTGCCCATCTCCACGAGCCCACGGTCTCCGAGAGCCCACGTGAGTCTCAAGTACAATTTAAGTTTTCTAGTCACGTTAGAAAGCAATAAAAAGGTGAAACTTACTTTAGTCTTTCACTCGGCACAATATATCCGCCACACTCTTCCAACACGGAGGGCCAGCGGGCTCTCACGGCCTGAGCTCACCTGGGTGCGTCTCTCACAGCCACCTCCCCAGGCTCCTGCCTTGTGTCCAGCTCCTCACTGCTGCCCACACCCCTGCAGAGAGGGCGGGTCCTGCCCACAGTTATGGGGGCAGCCAGACACCCAGCACCAGCCTGGGATGAGGACACTGCCCACTGGCCAGGCCACACGGACTGCCCTGGGAGGGTGACCAGCAGGGCTGGGTGACAGCACCAGGGCGGGTGTGACCCGATCCCCATGGAGCACGTGATGGGAGCTGGGGCCACTACGCAGGGAGAAGCGGGAACTGCCCCCAGCCCACTGTTGGCCAGGCGCCCTCCCCCACAGGAGCACAGTGGGCAGGAACTGGGGGGCCATTTGAGAGCCCCCCCATCCTACCAGAAGTCCTGGTCTCAGGTCCCCTGCCACCTGCGGCCTCACGGTCTGCCTGTGGGGTTCTGCCACCAGCTCTGGGTGGGAGTGCCCACATCTGAGCCGCATGCTACACTCCCGAGGGGATGGCCTTTCTGAGCTGAAAACACACCTTCAAATCCACCAAATGTCTCCAGACTTCAAGGACAATGTGAAACCTTGACGTGCTCTGTGAAGGTGCCCCCTGCCGAGGTCGGTACAGAATACGTGCCCACTCGGGTCAGCAGGTTCAGATCAGCAGGGTGCACCGTAGCCAAGCTAGATGAGCAAGTTGATTGTTTTTGCTTAATTTTGTGCCCAACAGACCACACGCAGGGCTGGGACTTTCTCTGGGGTCACGCTGGGTGAACCAGGATAACATTAGAGCCACGTGGGCTGTTGGCCCTTCTGGGAAAAATAAGTTCCCTGTTCACAAAACAGGCAAGTTCACATGTTCAGTCTGAAACCACGACCTCTGTCTTTCTCTCACAAACCTGCATCACCCACACATCCGGTCGCCTTCACCTTCACCTGCACACTGGTCACGCTCCAGCCCGTCTGCAAACACCAGCCCTGGCAGCCACTGTGTGTCCCCCAGGCCCCCTCTGGCGCTGGCTCCCTTGACCCCTACTCCTGGCTCATGGTCCCCAGCAGCACCTCCCTGCCCCCCAAGGAGCCATCTGTTCCCTCTGCCTCCTCTGGGACCAGTCTCATGCCCCCCGGCAGACGCTGCCAGGAAGGTGAGCTTCCGTCCTTGGTCTGCCTCCCCGAATGACAACACGGGCTCCACAGAATGGCCTCCGTTGCCCAGGCTTCTCTCTGTGCCTGCAGCTCTCGGGGACACCGTGTAAGGTCTTCAATAAAAAAACACTGCAAACAATGCCGTGACACCAGAAGTGCTCAGGCAGGGACTGAGGATGTTCCCACAGGAGCTGGGAGGAGGCCAGGGAGACGGGGAGGGGCAGGATCAGGAGTAGGACCCAGAAGATTTTTTGTCTCAAGACTCTGTCACAGATGAAGGCAGAAAACGAAATTTCCTATTACTAGGTATTTTCTATTACTAAACATTAGACAAATATTTTTTAACAGCAAATGTTTACTCCTGACTAAAGCCAAGAATAATTTATAAACGCACCTTAATGCCTTGCTGAGAAAACAGTAACCCTCCCTCTTTACAATCTTGTAAGGGACACAGGAAGATAGGCAAGGGCGTTGAAGGGCATCTATCATAACCAGGTAATGAGAACACCCGCGCGCACACACACACACCACACCAACTTTTCAGAAAGGCGGGCTCGAAGCTTCCGGGAGAGCTGAGTAAACAGCGTCCAGTTTCAAAGACAGGGAACCAGGGGGAGGGGAGAAACAGTGCACACACAGCACTCACACCAAAGCCCACTTTTAAGGACATGACAGTAATGAACACTAAAAGCATGGGGGGGGGGGTGGAACGTGGAAAAGGACGTTCAGCACGTTCCAAAAGTATCACGTGACTTCAGCTCGCAAGGAGGTTGTGCTCGGGACCCTCCGGCCTCTCCAGCTTCTCAAAGTGCCTCCCCGCATTTCGTATGTTGATCAGAATCGCCGCCGATGGGATCGCCGGATCCGACATCACGACCATCACACATGTGTTGGACGTGAAGGCGTTGATGAAAGCAGCGAAGTGGGAATTCCTCACTTCCATGCTCTGGAAAGCAGCAGCCAGCTTCCCGCAGCTCAGCCTGAACTGCCTCATGATGTTACTGATCCTCTCTGCCCCGCGGGCGTCGCGCCGCTCTCCATGCTGGTAGTGGGCGATGACCAGGAACGTGGTGCTCTCAAACAGCAGCACCTCCTCGGCCTCGATAATTCGGGCAAACGCACTCAGGTCCTCCTCCAGCTGACGGACGTTGGGAAGCAGCTGGCAGACCACACTGGACCAGGCTCTGTAGAGGGTTTCGTCCCAGATGGACGTCCGGAAGCATGCGCACTCCAGTGGGCGAGACAAGCGCAGCAGATCATCCTCCCGCTCCGCGAAAACCGGGTCGCGCTGTTCCTCCGGCACCAGGTCCATCTTGTGCACCAGGCAGAAGATGCTGGCCGCGGGAGAGCTGCGCAGAATGGCCTCCAGGCACGACTGGTAGTAGTGCATGTCCTTCTCCAGGTCGCGGCTTTCCACGTCGAACACGTAGACCAGCGCTGCCACGTCCTGGAAGACGCCGCCGCGCCGGCCAGTGAAGCAGCTCTCCATTAAGGCGTCCTGCCCGCTACAGTCCCACAGGTTCAGCACCAGGCCGCCCGGAAACCGGATGTGCGAGCGCTCCACGTCCACAGTGGCACCCAGGCACCGTGTGTCGCGAGCAGTACAGTTCGCAAAGATGACCGACCGCATGCTGGTCTTTCCCGACCCGCTCTTCCCCATCAGCAGCACCTTTTTCTTCATGGCTGTGCTCGGCCTCAGGCGGAGTCCCCGCAGGCTAGGGCGCGGGGACCTCAGGGCGCAGAGACCTCAGGGCGCGGCCTGCCCGCAGCGCAGACAGAGGGACGCCGGACCTCCGGATGGAGGGGCGGCCGGTGTGGCGGGGCCTCCACGGGCTGGGCCACGCAGGCCTGCGCAGCTGGGGAAGCTAAAAGCAAGGCCACGCAGGCTGAACTAACTCCGTCTCACAGGGTAGCACCGACAGCAAACAGCGACTACACCCCCACAGCGCAGCGCACCTTCCGGTCAGGTGACTCCCTGCGGCCTGCAGCCACTCACTTCCGGTGGCGGTCTCGCGAGAACATCCGGGCACAGAAAAATCTTGTATAACAAATCAGGCAGTCACGTGAGTTGCTGGAGGCTAGGCACTGTCCGGTGTCTTGGTGTTTGAGGACAGGCTGCATGGACAATTCAAAGGAAAATCGTACATTAACCCAAAGCCCCAGCCCCGTCCTCTTCCCACTCTGCAGAGGACACTAACAGGAAAAGGAAAGCGGGGACGCTCCGTGTGACAGGAACGACAGCTAATGCTGCGCTCAGTGGCTGTCCATTTAGAAAGTTTTGTCCACATACTCATTGTGTTCTTTTACTCGGCGACGCAGCTGAACAAGTCAGTCTCATCTGCAGACTCAGGAACGTGCGCGCGATTCGCGTCTGCCCCAGACTTCCGGAGAAGAGCCATCGTCATTCCCAAGTCATCAGAACACACGTGTTATCCATGTTGTATGTTTTGTGTGTAGTATTCTATGTAAGAAGGCACACCCACAGATAAGTGCACACATGTGCGTGTGTGCGCACGCTACAGTGACACAGACATGGAAGCACTCGGCTGGGAAGCACCCAGCCCCTGACAGAGTTTGCAGAACTGAAACTCCTCTCCCGAGCGCAGCACGGACATCTTTTTCGAGCTGTCTCCCCCCAAAAGCAGAGAATAAGTACCTTTATTTTGTTTGTAGCACTTTATTCCTCACCTATGACACTTACACGTCAACTCTCCTTTCTGACTGCCTTTGTGGTTCAGCTTCTGCAGGGAACGTTTCACAGCCAGAGTCCAACAAACCTACCCTGCTGGGGGGAGGGTCACTGGTCCGTCTCAAAGCTCAGAGTCACAGCGCCAGGTTTCACAAGTGGATCACAGCCCCAGCCACCATCCCAGCGAGGGTGCTCAGTGCCTTGTCTCCTGGCCACGTTCATGCTGATTTTAAAGGTGGAAATGGTGAGATCCACCCCTCAGAGTCTCAGGAAGCCAGGATCCCCAGGAAAGCCCAAAAAGCAAAGCCGTGACAGATTCCATGTATGTGCCTGGGAAAACGGGGGCCCTGGCAGGTGGGGGACAGATCGCACCCAGGGGTGGTCTCCAGAAGCCTGTAAGTGACCGGCTGAGGAAAACAAGGCCACACAGAAACAAGCTAGTCCCTGGGGCCACCACAGAGCAGAGCCTTTGGCCACCTGGCTGGCAGGTCCCTGGCTCTGGAAACCCCAGAAGAGGCAGTCCGAGTGTATGGGGGGGGAGGGGGGCAAGGCAGGGTTGTAAGTGGCATCTGAGAGGACAAAACCAACAGGAGAAGAAGAGGCCGTGTGTGGAGGCCATGCTGCCCGTCTTCAGCTGGCACATTCTAGAAGTTGCTTTTGCTGCTGTTGCCAAGGAGACCAAGAAGAGTTGAAAGGGTGGTCTGGACTTGCCATCAGGCACACCAACCTAATTGCCCCAGAGGCTAGTTCTGCTGCAGGTATCTTTGTATCAATTTAGATAAGGGAAAAGAATTAAAATCTTTGAATGTATTGGTAAAATAACTGAAAGCCACAAAAAGATTAAACATAGCACTTACCTGATTAAGCAAGTGACATTCATTTAGTTGGGGGAGATGACATTTATTTCCCATACATAATTCATTAAACCATAATTTAGCAACTAATAATTTGAAGGGATTTCAATGTAAGTGAAACAAGTGAAAAGTTGCTAAAAATTCAGTTTTCCATTTTAATATGTTTAAAGATTTTTTCAAAGAAACAAGGAGGTCAGTTTGGCAGTTGGTGAAGTATTTTTGATCCAAACAATGAGGGGAGAGCCCTGGAAGTAGCGTGTGACTGAGCCCAAGCTGGCCGCTGCCGCCAGGAAAGCCGGACTTGGGGACGAGTGCTGGTGGAAAAGGAGAGTGACTTATTCACATGCCAGCCACCTGGGAAGATGGCATCACTCATCCCAGAGAACATGGCAACATCTCCCTGCAGCGGAGGCTGTAAAAAGGACGGAGCAGGAAAGCAGAACAAAGAGACGGAGGTCAGGCTGGCAGCCTGGGAGCCCTCTGCTGAGGGACCTCCCCACCAACCAACCCAGTCTGATCAGATGATGGGCTGAAGGTCAGCAAACGCCCCAGGACTGGATGGTCCAAAGGCCTCCCTGTCCCCCCTGAAGTGAGTTCCTAGGGTTCTCCGACCGACATGTTGCCCACCCACAAGCTACATTTCAGGTGGATTTGCATTGACAGAACCGAGGTACCTGTTCAGTTATTTTATGGTTCTGTAACAACAGTAGATAAACATGTTAATCCCTTTAAGGTTCTAAATGGAATTGCACTATACACAGAGTATCATTTTAAATGTCATTAAATTATTCAGTTTTCCATGTGTATTAATTATTCCATATAAAATTATATGTAAAAAGTAAGGTTTTTAGCCCTATATCATTTTTTATTGTATCATGAAGAACTTGGAAAAGTGTGAGCATAGTATTGACATGAAAGCATCTTTTAAAAGCCTTGCTGCGTCGGCAGGGGCTGGAGCCAAGGTGAACCCACCACGCTCACATGGAACGTGCAGAACCAGAAGCCAACTCACTGGGCGCAGCTGTGCCAGCAGGCAGCTTGGTTCGCACGGCTTAACGCGGGAAGCGCGCGCTACACAACGCCCACCCACGCAAACACCAAATGTTTTACACTCTGAAACCACAACGGCTAATATTTCAAGATATCAAACGTAAGCAAATATAGCACCCGTTTAATAATGTAGCAGTGATAGAACCCAAAATCCAACAATACAAATCCATGGTTAAGCAAAAGCAAAAGGCCTTAAAGAACAAAACAATAACAATATAGAAAAAGGCACCTAGAAGTTAGTTACAAGATGGAAAACACTGCACCTGATGCTGTGTCTTTAAGGACTATTATGCTATTAAAATGTATACTCTAAGTTTTCTCAAAAATGCAGTCTCCAAATGTGGCTGTAGAAAGCCCTGTGGCAAAGCGTCTGTGCCTGCTTTCATCTGCGCCGGCTGTCCGGCAGCCTCCGAAGCACACACCAGTCAGGCCTCTCCAGGCCAGGCGCAGAGGCTGTCGAACTCATCCAGGATGGACCGACAGACACTAATGCCTGGGGCAGAGCAATGACCTGACCCCTGGCAGGGCTGTGCATGCTCCTAAGACACACTGCATCTGCCTGTGGAGGGCGGTTCGCCCAGGGGTCGGCGCCGCGGAAAAGTGGGTCCACGTGCGAAGCAGCTCGTGCACGTGAGGTGGGTGAGTGTGTGATTAAGTGCGGACCGGAGCCCGCTGCCGCGGCTGCCGACTGGGCTGCCTCCAGGCACCCGTGCAGGGAAGGACGCGGCACTTGTGACGCCTCCGGGTTCACCTGAGGGTGCAATGCTTCTCCAGCAGGGAGAATGAAACCCGCCCGTTTCCTGAGCCCGGGTGAGCCGTTGGGGGATGCACTCCAACCACTGGAACCCGGGCTTCCGGACGGCAGAGGCCGTTCCTGAGCCTGGGCCGCATGGTGTCAGACGTCTAGGCCCTGAACGTGCAGCGTGAATGCGCGCTCGTAGGCGCCTGCGCACTTGTTGGGAAGAACTCGGCGGCCGGGCCTGAGCTCCGGGTCGGACACTCGCGTGATGCCCGTTGGTTCCGGTTTAGAATGCTGAATTTCGTGTGTTGGCAATTCAAAATGTCACTGCGCCTTTTAAATTTTTCCTAAATATTAATAAAAGTCTTTCTTTATGTTAAAAAGACTAGATTTAAATAAATATCCCAAATATATGCCTATGGTATTTTCCAGGGGTTCAATTGATCAAATGTTCAACCCTGCCCTTCCTACCACAAATTACGTACTTTTTACAGGGCTCACATTGTATCCTCGCTTGCTGGTTTCTTCGTAACTTCTACATTCTGACCCCCAGTCTTTCCCTGGAGAACGTGGGAAGAGTAACAGCAGCGACCGAGTCTCCCGCGGGTGAACCAGGCGACCCCGTGCGAGGTCCACTCACATCCCGGAAAGGGAAGCTGGGAATGGACGTCGGCCCTCGCACAGCCCCGCCTCCCCGCTGCGCCCCGCAGGGCCCCGGTCCCTCTGCACAGCGCCACCTTCGGGGCCCTCCCTGCACTGCAGGCCCCGCTCCGCTCCTGAGGACCACGTGACCTGGCGGTGACCCAGTTTCCCGTCGTGCTCAGCAGCCCACGTCCCCATCAGTCTGTTGGAGAGTCGCTCTCTTGTTTCGTCGGCCAGACAGCCGTGGAGTCCCAGCTTCCTGCACAAGGAAAGTGGGGAAGGCTGCCCTTCGCCACGTTTGGGACGATTTCCCTGTCACCTGCGCGCCTCGCGGTTCCGCAACCAAAGCTCCGGGCCGCGCAGGTCACTGGCCCTCAGCCTCGTGGGAGGGAAAAACAGCACAAAGGAGCCAGACACCGCCTTCCCCCGCCAAGATAAACACACGGCGGTAAACCAGCCTCCAGCCCTCGGAACCTTGGACGAGGCTAAAGCAGTGCTAACCCGTGGTTATCTTTTAAAAGGAGATGCCTACCGGACATCACCAGAAGTCTACCATGTTCCACTCGGTCCACTCATAATTTCTTGCTATTTACTTGTAAGGAACGTATCTTATTTTTATGGAGGCAATCTTAAGAATCTATTATACGTTTGTTGCCCTGGCCCACGGTGCTCAGTTGGTTGAAGCATGGTCCCAAACTGAAAGGTTGTGGGTTCGATTCCCAGTCAGGGCATATGCGTGGGTTGTGGGTTTGGTCCCCCAGTCAGGGCCCATGCAAGAGCCAACCAATTAACGTTTCTGTCTCTCCCCTTCCCTTCCCCTCTCTAAAATCAACACGCATGTTCTTGGGTGAAGGATAAAAAATCTACATTTATTGAAAGGCTCAAAATGTCGCCATCTCATTGGAGACGTCTCCTGATGCCAGCGTGCACCTGGAGAGGAAAACCCTGCTGTCACCTCTTCTCGTGCAGCAGTGGGCACCGGTTGGGTGATGTTCTGGTCCCTCTGTAAAGCCGCCCCTCACTCGGCGGCATTGGCAACACACTGACCACCGGACATGTTTACGTGATGAGCCTGCTCCTGAGACCAGAGCCTGTGAACTCTGGCCTTCCCTGCACAGGACCACATGGGGGGGGGGGGGTGTCAGACACTGGCTGTCACCAGGACATGACCTGGCCGTGGGATCCCTCACTCGCCACCCAGGGGCTGCATAATGGAGGCGGCAACATAATGGGAAAAGACTGGTGAAGATCCAAAAAGTGTGGCTTCTCCCTCCCCCGCCCCTGGTTCTGTGTGCAAATAATCGGAAAAACCTGCAGTAAATGCTGTTTGAGGACCCAGGGCTGAGCCTGAGTGGGAACACGGGAGGAGGCCTCCCGTGCCCCCTGCGGTGAAACACAGGCACACGTGTGAGAGATGCACACAGGCCTGTCGCCTGGGCCCCGAGGTGCATCTGTAATGTTTTGTTAAAACATCTAAATCGCCATAGGAAATAGTACTTTGAAGCCGATGGTTGTGATTTTCTGTAGGTTTGGGAGACTGAAAGTCCTCGCACGACTGCCTTAAGTGTTAGGTGGACTGGGAACTACGGAAGCCTGGGCTCCTCGTGTGCCACAGGGAAACCCGCCCTCCTCCTCTTTAACACAAACGTGGATTCGGACTCAGAGAAATCCATGGCCCAGTGGGCGTCTGTGTGTCCGGAAGGGTCTCTACCATCCAAGATTTAACAACAGGACAAAAACAGGGCGGGAACGTGGAGCCTTTAAAGGGGCTGGGACCCACGTGACTAGGGGCAGTCCTCCTCCTGCTGGAGTCCGTCTGCCCCCCGGTGTTGGTGTGGCCAGAATGACTCCCGCTCTTCTGGAAACAGAGCGTGGGCTGGTCTGACCGCTGGTCCCCAGCATGAGGATGGAGGATGGGACTCAGACCTGCATTCCTAGCTGTAAGACGGCGCCTCTCCAGAGGTGCTGGGTGCTCACAGCACAGCAACGGACAGCGGGGGTTCTGAGAAACGTGGGTACAGACTTGGGGGGCAAGCCTGGGGACGAGGGCATGACGGTGAGAAGGACGTGATAACGCTCCCCCTGCCTGGTCTGGAAACAGACGTGTTTGCCGCTGAGCTCATCACTGCTCCTGGGGTGTCCACAGTTCTGATTCTCGTCCCTCTCCCGTGTCAGACACACGGGGCACTGGAAGGACATGCGGGTGAGCCTGGGCTCAAGCTGGGGTCAGAAGGGACATGGCTGGGACAAAGCGGGGCCCCCGGACCCGGGCTCAGGGAAAACACCAGTGGCAGGGCTTCCTGAGAGCAGCACAGGCCCAGCAGACGGGCCATGGGGGGCAGAGCTGGGGGGGATGACAGATGGAACTCCAGCCTCATCTCTTGGGGAGGCGGCACCCCACTCTCGGGGCAAAGGGTCAGGGGTCGGCTGAGAACGTTGAGTCCTCTGGCCAGACCTCGTCACCAGAGCTCCAGACAGGGCCCCGCCGGAGAATCGCTTGTGCAGGTTTCTGTGGCGCAGAAGAGTGAGTAATGGTTCTCCTTTGCTCAGGGGAGAACATTCATGTGACACAGACAAAAACGAGTGCAGTATCTGTGCCTCGGCGGAACAGGACGGGGAAGGTATTGGTCACGGCAGAAATTCCCAACTTTTCTCTGACAAGACAGAGTAGGTTACTTTCTTTAAGTTTTCTGTCTTTGGAGGATTAAGATAATCAATTCCTTAGTGCTCATAAGCAGAGGGTTTAAAAGAATGAAAGGGAGGAGTCGTTGTGCTTTGTATGGGATTTAGTGTCTTTGAACGTGAGTCCCACCCTGGAGACTCCGTGGAGGGAGCAGTGGTCTGTGTTCTCTCAGACCTTGTGCAGTGCCACCACCAACAGGCCAGAGGGACAGAGCAGTGGTTTTTCAAGTTTCTTCAGAGATTTCTGCCCTGGCTGCTGTGGCTCAGTGGTTGAGCCCCAGCCTGAGAACCAAATCAAAGGGTCACTGGTTCAATTCCCAGTCAGGCACATGCCTGGGTTGTGGGCCAAGCCCCCAATAGGGGGCGCACAAGAGGCAACCACACACTGATGTTTCTCTTTCTCCCTTCCCCTCTCTAAAAAAGTAATAAATAAAAATCTTTAAAAAATAAAATGTTTTTTGAAATAATAAAAAAATTAAAATTTCCATTTACAATCACTTTATTTTTAAGTTTCAGCCTGCCACTCTCTTTCAAACATCGCTCATTCTTTAAAGCAAACCGATTACAACCCTTTGTAAAAATAGCTTCCAATGATGACTATTTATCACCATCAGCTCGATTCCAAAACCAGCTCCTCCCTCGCGGGGACAGAGGTGGAAATGGAAAATGTACTGACCACAGCGGGAGGGGCGCCGGCTGGTGGAGAGGACGGCCCCGCCCCGAACTCTCTGCTTGGCCCTCAGTGGTGGGACGCGGCAGGAAGGCCGCAGAAGCTGTGCACGTCTGTGCCCGTGGGAGATGCCGACGTGCTCACGTCTGTGCCCGCTCCCCACGTGAGGACCTGACCTGCAGTTTGCACAGGTCTCCAGGACCAGGGGCTGCGGCGGCCCTGAAGCTTCTCCAGCACATGCCTGGGCCGCCAGCTCTGGATGAGTCCTGCTGATTAAAAAAATGGGTTATTTTACTTGGAAACGAGCATACGCTCAGCGTGTCCTGAGCAAAGCTGAGTCTGACTTTCATACAAAACACAAACGGTCTGTGAGCATCACAGATGAACACGGAGACGACAGCCAGGGTTTCAGGCGACGTTCATCCACCGAGAGGAGTGTGAAAAGGCCGGGCCGGGAGACAGAACAAGCACAGACCCCTAAAACGGATCGAAAGGTTCAAAGAAGTGTTTTCACGCTTTATGTTCCAACCTAGAAAGGACATTTTTCACATTAGATAAGGTGTCACTTTCTCATGAAACAGATTAAATCTGAATGCACTACACTCAGGTCTCTAAATCACACAGACCCCAGGCAGTTAAGAATGTTACTGAGTGGTCCCCCTGCTCCCGGGGACTTACCCTGAACCCCTCGTTGCGGGGCCAAGAAAACGGAGAAGTTCCAGGTGAAAGGTTTGTTTTAGAACCATGAGGAGCTACGGTTTGTCTAAAGAGTCCATTAAAGAGTAAAATGTGAAGAACGGAGAACAAATGAAACCAGGTGTTCTGCCTCCTGAACAGAAATGGCCCCTTTTAATTAAAAGAATACAAGTTTTTAAAGAGAACTGATTACATTGCAGAAATTTTAAGCCCTTTTTGCTTAAAGCTAACATTCATTCCTTAAATAAACATGTTTTCAACTGAAGCAGGAGAATAATATGTGGAAATAGTTCAAATGCACAGATTGAGGTTAGAAGTTTTGCTAGTTCAGCTGTGACTGGCAGTTTGGGGTCCGAGGGTATTAGCAACTGCACAAGGAAGCCCTGCGTTTTCTCAGCCTCCGTTCACCGGCTTTGATCTGTTCCCACGTCGTCCGAGGCTGATTCTGCGCCTTCACTGACAGCCGGAGCAGCCCGGCCACTGGGAAAGGGGGTATTTGGCACCCTCGAGTTCTATGTCCTCAGACTCCAGAATGGAGAGGCACACACCAGGTTCTCTTTGACCTTGAAGACCCCAAAGAAAGGAAGGGAAGGAGGAAAGGGGAGCGGGAGGGAGGCCGCCGTGACCAGGGCCCCCACGCTCACCACGCATCCGCGTCAGTGTCCCAAACAACGGCTCTGCACTCAGAGTCTTCCCTGAACTGAATCTAACAGGAGAGAGCGAGACCACAGTCTGCTTAGAGAACTCGGCATTTTCCCTTTGAACTGTCACCGTCATCGTCAAGTTCACATTCAGGGTCTCACTGAAACCCGCAGCCACGACTCCCGGAGCGTCAGGCAGGAAACCTGGTCCTGCGCACACTCACTGGTCTTCCCAACAGCACGATCTGGTAGATTTCCTTGGTTGGCGGTTGGGGAGACTGGGGCTCAGGGAATTCCGGTCACTCCGAGCACTAAAACTAGGAAATGGCCCCTCGGTCTTCCTGACTTTCTCTCTGCAGCGGGACCCCAGGAGGTAGAGTCAGAGTTTCAGGGCTTCCCTGAGTTCGCTGGCGTCTGGGGCCAACGCTGGGCCCCGGGTGCCACTCCTCTGGCCTCCACTGCCCAGAGTCTCTGTGACGGACGTGTCCCTCGTGTGCCATCGGTGGGATGGTCCCTCTCCATGGCAAGAGCACGAGGGCCCGATGCTGCGTCCAGAGCCATGTCCTCCACAGACCGACTGGCACGGGGCCGGCACGTGGTCGGGCTCTGGAACTGCCTGTGGAAGTAACCGGTTGTGAGTCACTGTGACCCACTGCGACACCAGTGTCCGGGGGAAAGACAACATTCTGTGCCCGAGGGAACCTCTGGCAGCAGCAGCCTCGATGACAAGTCCAGATGCAGTCTCTCGAGTCCAGTAGCGCGAGTAGAGATTCACTGTGCAGACCAAGGCCGGGGTGGCCGGGGTCCGGAAGACCCAGTAGGGAAACGGGGAACTGCCCTCGTCGGCAGTTCCTGCGAGTCATCGACGGGAATCACAGCACCGTGAACGAAAGCTCTCAGCAGAAATGTCATCATGTCCACCGCTCCCGCCCCGGGGTGAGGAGGGACACTCTCGCTGCCCCGGGAGACCAGGCCGTCCTCTCCACACTGACTACAGAAGGGTCTGCACCCCTTCCGCCCTCCACAGGCACAAGGGTGTCGGTGATAAGTCCACCGTCTGGAAGTTCCAGGAAAAGCGATGTGCCTTTCTGCAAAGTCGACTTGATTCTGCAGAGTAAAGGCTATTTGCTAAGAACGGGGACTCTGGAGCCAGGCTGGGTTCGAAGCCCAGCTCTGCCACGGACCAGCTTTGGGCAGCTGAGCGGATTTCTCCATCTCTGAGCCTCCGTGTCACCGTGGGCAAAGCGGGACGGTAAGTCGGGAGCCAAGTGTGAGGGTGCTCGTTAGACTCTGCACGTGGCAGGCCCCAAGTGAGCGCTCAGCGGTCCAGCTGTGGCTGTAACCACTTTAACTGAAGCACGATGGAGTCTCTCTCTCTCTCACACACACACACACACACACAGGCACAGGCACACACAGAAGAAGAGAATCTTGTCTTATTTTTAAAAAGCGACCCAAGCTGCCTAAGACACAGCAGTCTTCCCGTGTGTAGCGAGCCTCTCCTTCAGCTCTGCCGCCCCCCCTTCCACACAGAGCAGGAACTTTCACCGACAGTGACCGGACCGGCCCCGGTCAGTGCGCCGCCCCATCCTGACACCGCTCGGCCGGTGCTCGGCTCAGAAACCACAAGGCCGCCCTGCAGTGTGACGGATGGTCTCCAGGGCACGTCTGTTTTGATGGACTTTCTCTTTTTCTTTGAACATTCGCTGCCTTTCTACAGCACTGTATTTTGCTCTTTCTTCTCTGCCGACTATGTGCCCATCATTTGCTCCCCGGCCTGGGGACACCTGAGCCCTCGGCTACCACTGCAGCCGTTGTCCCCAAACGGCCAGGCAGCAGCCCCTTGCATTCCTCCTCCTCCAGACGCCCGCTTCCTCCGGTTCCCACCGCTGGGGACCCGGCCCAAGCCCCGGGCTCTCATGTGCCTTATTGCCACCCCGACCTCACCGACCCACCCTGGGGCCCAGCAACTGCCAAAGACGCCATCGGCTGTCACACGGAGTTAGTGCTGCTTAGTCAAGTATCCAAAGTGGTAAATTTTTTTTAAATCACACTAAGTCTTTTTCAAGATAGACAATAGTTTATAAGACAGGCACAGTGGAGTATCCAAAGTGGTAAATTTTTTTTAAATCACACTAAGTCTTTTTCAAGATAGACAATAGTTTATAAGACAGGCACAGTGGAAGGAGAGTGGGAGGGAGAAGGAGGGTCTCATGGACTGTGCAGGTCAAGGTTGAGCTCACACTCCATGGGGTGGCCTTGGAGCAGTGGTGGCGTCTGCCACACTGACAAAAGGGGGGCGACTGCCGAGACCTCCCGTCACACACATGAACTTGCAATGCTGGCTGTTCTCACAAGTTGACATGAAGCAAATGCACGAGACGAAATGACCTTACAGCCTTGGGTGCAGGTCACTTTAGAGGACAACCTTGCCTCCATGACAACCAAGGTCAGCTCTGAGCACTGCTGTCCTAACCCAGGTTGCAGGTGTCAGGTGTGTCCCCAGCTCACAGCGGCCAGGACATAAAGTCACGGTGGGGACGCAGGCGGAGCTGCCTCCCAGGGAGCTACTTGTCCCGTCCCAGCCGCGCAGCACCGTGCCCTGGGGCAGCAGGACAGCGCCATCCCCCCTCTGGGCTCTGCGCCAGAAACAAAGGCCACTGGGCTCCACCGAACGGGAGGGCTCCTCCCCAAACCGTCCTCTGTCCGGGCCCTTCTGAGGACGGCTCCTCCTCTGTTCTGGAGTCGCAGCCTCCCTGCCACTGGACCAGATGGCGGTCACTCACAGGGCAGCTGTGGGCCCGGTGGGGACAGGGTTGCATGGAAGGGCACCTTGGAGAGCAGACTGAGGGGCTGGCCGAGCCCCGCTGCACTCAGGGGGCAGAGCAACAACCTTGGGCAGCAGAGACCAGCCTGGATGCCCAAAGGGCTGAGTGCCGAGAAAACTCACAAAAATAAGAAAACACATGCAAATACCTTTCCGGTGCAGAAACAAACCGTAGACAAAACTGAAGCACGATCACACTTAGCACAGCAGCTGAAGGAGAAAAAGCGAACTCACTTCCCTACAGCGACGTGTGGGAGGAGGAGCTGCTGCTGGCCTGGGGGCCCGCGGGGGTTTTCGGGAGCAGCCTGACGTCCAGAGCGACACCCCTGGGCCCGGCGGGCCTCTCCACTGAGCCCCGCCGCTCGGGGCCGGGCTCCCTCCCGGTAACACCCCTCGAACTCTGCAGACACACAAAGATGTTCCTGGAAGCATTTCCGTAACGGTGAACAACAGGAAAGACGTGCACAAGGAAGGAAGCGTGTGCATACGTGTGAACGGACACACGCAAGGGCCAGAAAGCCACGGCCTGTCCTCTGCTGGACTGGAGCCGACACGACTGTCCTGTGCGGCCCGGGGAACGCCCGCCCTGAGGTGTCGGGGGCAGGGGAGGGGCAACAGGAAGACCACACAGGTGTGGTCCTGCAAGCACGCTGACCAGCACCGGGAGAAGTTCTCCGAGGTGCCAGCTTTCAGTTACGCAGTTTGGTCCTGTCTGGTCTGCCGCCCTCCAGCTTTGCAGCCCCGGTGCCACCCAGCTGTCCTCAGCTTCCTGTTCCTCAACCTTCCTGTGAGGTTGGGCGGTGGCACCAGAGCCCACCACCGGGACGTCAGGTGAAGAGCGATATTTGGGGGCAAGAACACAAAAACTTGCCGTCTCTCCTGGAAAACAGAAGGGCTCGAGAATCACACTTGAGAGCATATCGGAGAACAACGAAGAAGGACCAAGGTGCCAGAGAATGAAGGCGAGGACGCGGCGTCCTGCCCCTCCCCCGACTCCCCGCCAGCCTGTGACGCTCCAGCCACAGACACGTTCCCCACTCACCTGGCCTCCTCCTTACACTGTGACACCGACGGTGGCTCCGATGGGACCCCGGGGCATTCGTCCTCAGTTCCCAGCTCGGGGGCCTCGGAGAGGCTGCCACGCACAGTGATGGAACCGCCTTTCTGTGCTCACGCTGATGTCCCGAGGGCACGGGCTCCCTGCAGAGCACCCACCGGGGTCACGCACACGGCACAGGTTCCACTCTGCAGGGGCCCGGCTGTGGGCCTGCCGCCTACCCAAACACGCGTGCGTGGCCCTGAGCACTCAGGGTATGTGTTTCAAATATTTTATTGTTTATTTGAAGTAAGACTAGTGCTGATCTGATATTAAAAAAAATCTATTTCCCAAAAAACTGGTCACAGAATTATACCCTCTCTCACTACCCGCCGGCGGTCACAGGTGAATCCGCACGGCCAGGGGCAGAGTAAACGCTGAATTCAGTCAACACAGACACATTCGTGCCGGCGAGTGAGGCTAGAACGGCTCTGGGTCTAAACACCTAAAGTGACTAAATTAAGTGGGCAACTAGCGAAATCCCAATTCCTCTTGTACTGAGTGAACACGGCCATTACAAGCTCCATTGTGATTGTTTTCCTACTCTCGGGCAAAATTTTGTTCCAAAGAATAAATAAGACACGTAGATTACCAAGTAATCAAGGACGGGGGTCCAGAGAGAGTGAGGGTTTACCCAGCCCAGTGTTTTCATCCGAGAAGGAAGGTTGAGGTGTCGAGGTATGGATTGCGCCCATGCCCGGGGGCAGGTTTGCCTCAGAGCACAGGCCCTGACGTCTCCAGCCCGAGTTTCTGCGACTTCCCCTTTATTCTCAGCCAGTTTCAAAGCATTTTTCTGAAGAATTTCTCCACTCTGTCCTCATCTCAGCTCCAGACGAGATTGTGCCCAGGGTCGGCATCCTAACCCTGTGAAATGGGGAGGTGCAAGCCCCTATTTCACCACCAGAGGGCACCAGAGACTCACGCGTTTGGCGGCAGCACGAACTTCAGGGTCAGACCCCAGACCGATGCTGGAAGCCATTTGCTCTGACCCTCCGCCAGGCCAGGGAGCCCCCCAGCCTCATACCCCTGTGCTACCACGTGCGATACCACAGCTTCTATGCCTTCACGTTCATACAAACACCTCCAGGTCAAAGCAGAGAAAATGGGGCCATTGCAGGGGGAGGCACCCGGCACGCTGAGTGGAAGCGGTGCCCAGTGGTACCGAGTGGTACCGAGGCAGGGAGTCTGCCCAGGAGCAGGGTAGAATATTCTGGAAGTGGAGAGCCCGGGTGAGGACCAGCCTGGCTCTGGCTGGAGGTGATGAGCGAAGAGGAAGAGGAGAGAAGGTCACGGCTCTGGCAACTCCAGAGAAACGTGATCCGCACAGAGCAAAAGCCTCACCCAGGAACGAACGGGAGGGGTCTTTAAAGGTCAGGGATCCGACTTTCTGAAACAGAACGAGCTGTGCGTCCTGTGCCGCTGAGTCGGCCCTGACTCCGGGTGGCCCCATGACCAGGTGACGCGCCCGGGGTCCTGTCCCCACAGCCCGGCTCGGCCCAGAAGACTAAGCCTGTGGCTTCTTTCACGGAGTGAGTCCATCCCACATGGGGTCCCCTCCCTCCCCGCTGCCGCTCTGTCCCCGGCATCACTGTCTTCCCCGAAGGGACTCGCCTGCTCACGAGGTGCCCAGCAGGACGGCTGCGGTCTGCCGCTCGGCCCCTGCGACGTTCCGGGCTGTAACCTCCAACATTAATTGAATTGACTCATTAACTAATTGAATTGATGTTAATTATTAACCCACACGTGGTGCCCCCTGGAGGCAACTCAGCTCCCTCCTCTAAGGTGTGAAATCAGTGACAGTTTCTCTTATTATTTTTATTATTTTACTCAATGATCTTTTTTATTTAACGACTTTTTAAATTTAATGATGATTTATTGAATAATTATTTGCATACAGAAGTTTGCACTTTTTTTCAGAGGACAAGAGTTTCCATAATTTGGAGAGACAGCATTTTGGTTCTCGGTCAAGAGCACCTGAGCGGTGCTCACAGGAGCAGCAGCCCCTCGGGGTACGGCTGAGACCCCTGGGGGTGACCTTTAAACTGTCAGGCTGCAGAGGCAGGAACCAGCCTCCGGCCCTCCCCCAGGCTGGCCAAGTGGCCACCAGCTGAAGCCCATTCCTGCCCTCGCTTGAAGGTGGCCCTGGGCGCAAGATGTAACTCAAAACCCCAGCACCTGACGGGATCCAGGTCTGGGAGGAGACGGCAGCCACCTCTGGTGGGAGGCGACGCAGGGCTGCGGCCTCCCCGCCCCTCTCCTCCTTTCTCTCCAGGAGTGAGTCAGCGGCCGGGAGTAAAGCAGTTTTGTTTCTCTTCGTCCCTTGTGGCCAGGCTTGAGGACACCATAGGCCACCAAGCCGGGACCTGAGTAAAAGGCGTTAGGGGTCATGTGCAGAGTCTTCCCCGGGTCAGCCTGCAACTTTTCCTCATTTTATCACTTTAGGGCCTCAGTGTCCTCCTTTCTGGCAGAAAAGGCCGCTGAATCTGAGGGACAGTGACCGGTGACTCGCGGGTCCACAGTCACGGCTGTGAGGCCTTCCCCACCCAAAGGGCTACACCTGGCCACCGGGTCCCTCTGCCGGCCTGGGCTCCGAGTGTCTGCGTTTCTGCTGCACGTGCTTTGGAAGCTTTCGCAGCCACCCGATCTGGTTCTGGGACCCAGGCCTGATGTTCGGGACACGAGCTCGGAGAGAAAGGCAGATTAATGAGAACGGACAGAGTAAGGGCAGCAGAGGTGAAGCCGAAACCTGTGGGGAGAAGCACGCGGGCATCGGAACGCACGCACGGCCGAGCTTAAACCGTCTGAAGGGCGTCTGGCCACGGGCCGCGCAGCCCGGATGGCTGTGAATGGGGCCCCCCAGGGAGTCGTACATTTACTACCAATGTCACGAGATTTGTGTGTGTGTGTCATTACGTGTCACAGTGCATTTAATGCGTGGCCCCAGACAGCCACCCAGAGACGGTGTGGCCCAGAGACGCCACCAGGGATGGACACCCTGGGACACTGGGGGCTGCAATGCTGAGTTTTCAGGGTCCCCAGCACGGCCATCACTGCTGTGCCCACAGCAGCCTCTTCTCTGCCACCGAGAACACCGGGGCGCGGCGTCCATGCCGACCTGCCAGATACCCCGAGAGGCAGGCAGCGGGGCACTGGGCAGAGCAGACACCCCGGGAGGACGAGATGGAATCAACCAGGGACCCACCAGGTCCTGGCAGGGAAGGGGCAGGCAGGGCTGGTGTCCCACCCCAGGAAGAGAGTCTCTAAGGGCAAGCGCAGTGGTTCCAGGCAGCTGGGCAGGGACCATGCGTCCCCACCGGGGTGCAGGTGAAAATTCCGGTGGCAACTTGCAGAGAAGACTGCTTGGGGCCCAACCCCAGGCCTGAGTTCGGAAACCTGGAACCCACCCCAGGTGACGGTCACTGTGGCCCAGGGGGCCAGGCAGCCCAAGGGCAGAACCTCCGCCTCCCTTCAGCTTCGGTCAGGACCCACCGCCATCACTGCCGGTGGCTGCCCGCAGCCCGGCCCCCAGACCCGGCCCGCGGCGTGAGCAGGGCCCACCGTCTGCACTCGGGGCAGCGCATCGGTCCCTCTGTTGTCTCACCCGATGGGACCACCGCCAGCCACGGAAACCACCGCGCCGGCCGTTTTTGGAAACGAATGAATGAAAACCTGCTTCAGTGGAGAACGTAGCCCAAGTGTGCAGAGTTTAAAGCCACTCCATCTGCTTGCAGTGGCCAACGGTCCGCTTGTTGGGAGGACCCGCCCCCGACCGTGGAGACTCTGGCCGAGTCGAGACCCTCGGGGACGTGCGTGGAGGGGATGGACCCGCCTGCCCAGTGACAAGCGTCCGCACAGGTCACAGACCCCCGCGTTCCCGCGCAGACACGCGGGCCCGACGCCTTCCTGGGAAACACCCATGTGCATGCGGCGGTGACGTGAAGCCTGAACGGAAGGTGCATTCGAACGACACGTCTCCGTTTTCACATCATGTTTATTGTTGGGGGTTGTCACAGTGGAGAGGGGTCGCGCTCCCTCGCCCGCCTGGGCTCACTGCCGAGCGCATCCTGTTCCAGACACATCGCAACCAGCCCCTTGCACCCACCGCGCCCAGCACCGGCCACCGCTCACAGCCCGCCTCTTCCCCGCCGCTGCGGCCACGCGGCGCAAAAGCACTTTCTGCGAGTGTCCCGAGAGCTGCACACGCATCTGCCCGGCTGGCAGGGAAATGGCTGATGCCTATACGCAGCCCGGCGGCTCCCGGTGGGAGGTGGTGACGCCGTGTGTCACCTGGTGCGTGGAGCGGACAGCACGACAGCACTCGGAACATTCACGGCCCTCCCACACTGACGAGTGTCACAGGGAGTCAGACCCGGGAGGTCAGACGGTCAATAAATAAAGCTCGAGACGCGAAGTGCAAACGCTAAGTAAACAGAATGACCTGAAATAAACTCCAAGCTGCAGCCGACAGGGGTCCTGATGTCACCCTCTGACGGGCGCCTCTGCTCCGCGGTGGGCTCGGTCCCCGGCCTGTCCCCTCGGCTGCCAGGGCCGGAAGCCACTGCTGGGGGAAGAGCAAGGGGCAGGGACAGGGACGCATTTCCAACACGGCGTTTCTGAGACCGCGGCTGCTCTCGGTCGCCCCGCACGGCGCGGGAAGTCCGGATTCCCCAGATCGGATGGAGTGGGGCCGGGCGGCCGCAAAGTTCCCCGGGACGGGTTACACGTTGGCACCTCCGTGATGTGGATTGTGTGGCCCAGAAAACAGAAGGCGTGACGAGGACGGGTCTTTCGAGTTAGAGCTTCGGAGCTGAGACACCTGAACAGTAACAACCGCACTTTATGATCAGACACCACAAAAGCAGGAATCGTCACCTGTCAACTTCAACCAATGGCAGGACGTGGCCGCTCTGTCTCATCACAGAGTTGACACACTGTTACACGTGAACATGAAATAGGGAAAAAACACTAAAATTCTTCCAGAGGCCAGTGACTGGTTAGGGGAAAATGAAACATGACAAGCAATTTATACATTTACTCAATCGTACGTGTTCCCCCAGGAGCATCCAGTCTGTAAGAAAAGGACGACAAAGCCAACAAAAAACCGAAAACAAAAGCACGAGCGCACAGAACCCGGTGCCCTGACCGCCCCGCTTCTTGTCCTGCGCTCGGCTGGAGGGAAAGGCTCTGGCAGACAGTCCTGAGTTGGCGTGAAGCTGTGGACGGGGGCGCCGGACCCTCGCTGCCTTTCCTGCACCGCAGAGGGCACGGCTCCCTCCCTGAGTGGGAGCAGCGCTGGGCGGCCACCCCTGGGCCCACTGGCACGCAGGAGGGAGACCGCCCCCGCCGGGGACACACACGCCAGGCCCAGGGCTGAGTCTGACGTGGGCCCTGCCTGACGGGGGCGATGAAGGCAGCTCACAGGTTCCGTGCCGGCCTCTGCGTCGGCCCTGGAATGAAGCGTGTTCTGCAGGTCGGGGCTGGGCACGCGCAGCCACGGGACCTGCACGGGGCTGGTTAGTAGCTCGGAGGAGGGGTGTCAGAGCAGCTGCGGACGCAGCGCTCAGTGCTTGTTAGACTCACGGGCAGCGGGGGCCTGAGGGCACGGGGGCCACGCCCTCACTTCGCCTTCTTCTCGTGCGGGGCGTGCGGGACGCGGCCGTTCCTCCTGCACCTGCCGTTCAGGACCCCGTTGTGGTGGTGCCCGTTCGCCACGCTGGGCTTGCGCCCGGGCCAGCAGCCGCGGAGCCGTCGGCAGACGAGGGGCAGGGCCCGGGCCAGCAGGACATAGAGCAGGGCGGCGGCCAGCAGCAGCACGGCAGCCACGTCCAGGAGGAAGTACTGGCAGAAGGACAGCTGGTGCACGGCCGCCCGCAGGTGCGGGGCGCCCCGGTGGCGCAGGACGTACTCGATCCAGTACACCGCCCGCTCCACGGGGTGTCCGGGCTGGTCCCTGTGCAGTGTGGACAGCCGCCGGGCCCTCCGGCGGTAGCTGTGGGCAAGCAACACAGAGCGACCCCAGGTCATGTGGGCCCCGTGACTCAGGGAGGGGGGCTCACCACAGACCCCCAGCAGGTGCCAGTGCCCGTCCGGAGCCCCGAGCACACTGTCCCTTGTCCACCCAGCGGGCACGTCTGCACAGCTGAGGGGCCGTGGTGGCGGCCAGCGGGCTCAGGGTTGACGCCGTGTTTCTGGCTTGATCTGGACACTTTGAGTCTGTCGGCTCTCTCCCACCGTTGGCTTCCAGTGGGCAGAGGGCAGAGGTGCCACTAAACACCTTCCAACGCGTGAGACGGCCCCACAGCAAAGGACTGTTTGGCCAAAATGTCAACAGGACCAAGAAAGTTCCCAAACCACTTCGGACACATTTGATCAATCACAGCACCTTCTCCATCCACGGCACAAATCTTTTTTTTTCTTTGTTTCAACCTTTCTTGAAATAATGAAGCATAGCCCTGGCTGGGGTGGCTCAGTAGATTAAGTGCTGGCCTGTGAACCAAAGGGCCACAGGTTCAATTCCCAGTCAGGACACAGCCTGGGTTGTGGGCCAGGTCCCCAGTAGGGGGCACTCAAGAGGCAGCCACACATTGATGTTTCTCTCTCCCTCCCTTCTCTCTAAAAATAAATAAGATCTTTTTAAAAAGTAAGCATACGATGCCAAATATTACTTATCTTCTTCCATGTTCAATATTATAATGGCTGCACAAAAAATCATTGAGTTTGATGAGTTTGTTTAAATGCATGCTGACGTGACAGCCATCACAACAAGGTCTACAACGACGTTTGGAAGGAAGTTGGAGACAGCCAAGTGCCACTAGAGCCGCCTTGCGGGGAAACCCAGCAGACTCTGTGGCTGCCTGGCAGCCTTGTCTGGGAGCCCGCGGCGCCTCCCCATCTGCACGCGGGCACCGTGTGCGCAGAAACTAGACTTTAGAAGAAAAGCTGCAGAACAGGGGCACAGGGGGCCCACTCTCAGCACCTCAGGTCTCAGACGCACTGCTCCGAGGGCCACAGCTGTGCCGGGACTCGGGGCCTCCGCCCCGGAAGCTGCAGGCCCCCCAGGACGGTCTTCCCTGGGGGCTGTCCCCAGACTCTGGCCGGGGTTCCCACTCAGTGTCGAGCTGAATCCCCTGGGCAGAGACAGGGGAAGCTCACCCTCTCCCCAGGGTCGCTGTCACTTGAACACAAGACTAGTGACCTGTTGTTAGAAACTGGCCACTTTGCTGCAGGCGACTCAGCCCACAACAGAGTTCTACAAATAAGAGCAGAGACCCTGACCAGCCGCTGACGCAAGGGACGCCCTGATCCCCGCGTGTCACACCAGCAGGACAGGGCCCGGCCCTCGGCTCCCCCGCAGGCCCCTCTCACCCCCACCTCGCAGAGCACGTTCGCGGCACCGACAGCGGCCTCTGCGCCCGGCTCCGGAGACCTGGCGTCGCCGGGCCCCGCCCCGCGCGGGCGGAAGCTCACCTGGGGTCGTTGATCACCGTCACCAGGGCCTCCTGGAGCTCGGCCTCCGTGACCGTCTTCCACTCCAGCAGGACCCCCATGCCCTTGGCCTGCACGCGGGTCATGGTGTCGTAATGGTCCCCGAAGAGCGGGATGCCCACCACGGGGACGCCGTGGTACACGGACTCGAAGATGCTGTTCAGCCCGCCGTGGCTCAGGAAGGCCCGGACGCCTGAGTGCCCTGCAGGGGGTCAGAGGGCAGCTTACACGTCTCACACACACAAGCGCCCGACCCGCACAGGCCTGCGAAACCGCTTCCCCGAGAGACTCCTTCCCTCTCTCACGCAGCCCGTGGAGGGTCCTCACAACCCAGAGACGGCCGTGGCCTCTTTCCTGTGTTTTGACGACACCGTCGTCAGCACACCGAGTTTGACGGACTGGTTTTCTAAGTCCATCACCGTTATCAGAGCTGTTTTTAAGCAGCGAAGGTGCGTAGCTCTGAGAAGTTTGTCACAACTGTCTCTCGAATGTGGACGTCGGCTGACCACCGCCACCTGCTAGAATGGCCAGTGAGCAACAGGAGGCCGTCGGAAGCGAGAAAAGGCAGCAGCCGCTCCGAACTGGACAGTTCCTGGCCCGCAGCCGACATCGGGACCTGCCCCAGGGGACCCGACCCTCCTCCTGGAAGGGAGCTGGGTGCACGGGGAGGGGACACCTCTGCTCCTGCTACACCTCCAGCACCTCGGGCCACGGCGAGAAATCATGGGTTTCCATGATGTCTGGTGCTTTGCAGGAAAACTTAGGCAAACGACCCAAATAACGTCAAAATAAACTGCTTCCTGGCCCCTGTGCTTGTCTTTGGTCTCAAACAAATGAACGACATTGAACTTCTCTGCGTAATAAAACCGTGACAGTGACCTACGTGCTCACTGCTGTAATTGACTGCTTTAGGCAATTAGGCTAATTAGATGTAACTTCGCTCCCTGCTAATGCCCAGAGTTACAAGAGGTACGTGGTTAAATTAAGCACATTTTCCAGAAAAGTCAAAGTTACTGACTGGTCTAAACGTTTCCATTGATGGGCCCATACGATTACGCCCCGAAAAGTGTCTCCTGATAAATAAAGATCTGACTCGGTGCGAAGTCTCAGAGCCGAGACGGCAGGAGGCAGACATCACGCCGTGACGGTCCCAAGTGCAGGTCACGTCTGACAGCGGGCCTGGGACTCACCCAGCAGGTCGTTCTGCGGCAGCCACTCCATGAGCTTCGTGTTGTTGCCCAGGTTCCTCGGTCTGGGTCCGGAAAACCTGAGTGCGCACCAGACAGCGAACCGCTCAGAACCCAGACGTCACCCCTGCCCGGCCCCCGGCCCCACCGTCAGAGTCACGGGGCGAGTTTGCACCCCTGACAAGGGCACGCCTTTGACAGTGAACATGGGGTTCCCCTCGCAGGTTCCCCAACGGAGGGGCCTCTGCTTGTCCTGAGGCCCAGGTCCTCCGGCTCCTCCCACCTGGACTGGGGTGGGGCCCACGTGAGCCCCTGGAGGACACTCACCCGCCAGGGCCCAGCCGTGAACTGGGAAGGACACAGCAGCCACCCCTCCGTCCGGGACCCGGGCCCTTGGGGACACGGGGACCCAGAGACGAGAACTCGCTGTCCCCGGCTGAGCCCGGGGACGGTTCTCGGGGGGTGGGGGGGCCGGGACGAGGCCAAGTCCTGCCTCAGCCTTCGAACCACAACCTGGCAGGCCCACAGACAGACACGAACCGTCCTGCACAGGCAGACGGGTGCTTTCCAAGGGAGCCTGACCAGAGGCCCCCAGGGCTGGGTCCGGGGGTCCGTCCACTCGGGTTCCACGTTGGCCCCGTGGGGAATTTTCCCTCCTTGGCATTGACCCCTCTCCCGCCCCCAGCCCTGACCTGAAGGTGCAGAGACATGACATCGGAGGGCAGACGACTGAGTGGGGAACCACCCCGCCCCCGCTGCCCCCTGCTGCCCCCGCTGCCCCCACTGCAGGCCACATCTCCTCACCCACAGCCTGGCTGGCACTTACGCCCAGGTGCTCCCACAGCGCACACACAGCCGGGGGCCCCGCGCCACCTACCTCCAGACCACCCTCTGCGGCAGCCGGCCCAGGGCCCCGGCCAGCTTGTGGGCGATGTCCTCCGACAGGTACTTGACGCCGGCCCCGAAGGACACCAGCACGAAGCCGTGCTCCCCGGACCCGTTCACCCAGCTCTGCAGGTCCTGCGAACCGAGCGACACCGGCATCAGCGTGAGGGAGGCCCTGGGCCCCCCGCCAGCGTCCTGGCCGCCGGGAGAGGAAGCCCTGGGTCGGATGAGATGACCAGAGAGTGCGGAGGGGGACTGTGGGGTCCCTCGGAGGAACGGCTTTTGCTTAAAACGCTTCACCTGAGGACAGGCGTTAGGAGGGCAGAGTTCCCGGTGAAACCAGCCGGCCCAGCACCAGCGGTTCGGGCCCTGCTCTGCCCACGGGGTGGCCGGCCCCAGGCCCAGGGCCGGTTGCGTGCACTGCTACTCAGGCACCGCAGCATCCGCAGGGCCTGCGTCTGGCCACCGCCCGTCCCTGGCCGTCTCCACCTTCTGCGCTCAGCACTGACCGACGCGTGTCCTTCCCATGGCGTGTCTGCGTGTGGGGCAGGCCGTCCCTGTGCCCGACACGTGTACACACACGGACCACACGCTTCCCCACCCACGTGGGCCGTGGAGGGCCCACCCCGCAGAGCAGGACACTGGGCTCCGCAGGGTCCCCAGCCTCACCTGCCACCCCAGGCCCCCAGCCCAGCCCTCTGAGGCCGCCGTCCCCGCTCGCCAGCTGGGGGTGCAAGTGACAAGCAGGTCAAGTGCGGGGCAGGAACCAGCCGCCACCGTCACTCGGTTCCCACACCTTCGGTCCCTGAAGGGAGTTCCGTGCACAACGTCTGAAGAGACAAACTCTCCACACAGTCACCTGCCCCCCCGCAGGTCCTTCGAGGGCACACGGAAAACAGATCCGTCACAGTTAAGTGCCCCATGGCCTGTGTTAGCGTGTTCCCGTGACGGCGACCTGCACACTCGTGACGTGCCTCCAGGCCCGCTGCCCGCAGCTGCACCCCACACGCCTGGCACAGGGTCCGTGATGGGACGAGAGGCGGGTGGTCCCCCCGCGGCAGCACCCTCAGGACCCGCGGGGCAGCCTGGCCCGGGGGCGGCGCCCGAGGGACCGGAGGAGCCGCTGCCCACGGGCACACGGTTCCTGCACATCCGGTGACACTGAGGTGACAGACGCTGAGCAATGGAGGGGACGCGGAAAGGAGGTGCGGGAGGCTCCTGGGGAGACACTTCGTCCCCTCCACAAATGGATGCCCCCCATAAACTGTGCCCCACGGGACACAGCCCACCCCCAGAAATGGGAGGGCTGAGTGTAAGGACCACCCTGCGGGACCCAGGGGAGAAGTAACCCCCGTCCGGGCTCCCCAACATCAGAATCAGGGGCCCAGGGCGGGCCGCTCACTGCTCTGTGGCCCTTGTCCCGAGGGCGGCTGTGACCCGCCCGCACACCCCCCACGGGAGCCGCGTGTCTCGAAGCCACACCCCATCCTGGGCGGCCCATCGTCCTGCGGGAGGCACCCGAACCCTGCACAGAGGGGCTCGTTCATTCTTGTCCCCACCCTGAACCCCCTCGCCCTCCTCAATGGCTCCGGGGCCCCTGGTGGGCGGCAAACGCCCGTTCTGCACAGTCAGTGGGTGACATGACCCCAAACCCTGGGATATAAAAGCCTCAAAACCACCTCGGGGCAGACGTGACCTTTGACACTGCTGATCCAGCCCACTAGACCTCGTCAAACAAAATGCTGTCGAAAACACAGACGTTGCCATTCAGAACGGAAACGTACCAGCCAGTACCCTGTCCCCAGATGTGACCGGCAAAGGCCTCAGTTCCAAGCCCAGCCCCCGCGTTGCCCTGCCGTGTGGCCGGCAGCAGCGGGACCCCCAGCCCCCGGAGCCCGGCTTTCTCTTCTCTGGAGGCGCCGACTGCACCTCGCAGGGTCCGGGGGAAGCCGGGCCCTCTGAATGTGCTGTGTCCCCCAGAGCCACCCCAGGTCCCCTGGTCGCTGTCGGACAAGCAGCGCGCCCGTGGCCTGAACCGAGGGGCACGTGAGGAGGAAGGAGAACCATCGTCCGGTTCACGCCCTGCCCACCGGGCACCAGGTTCTGGGGAGCAAAGACGAGGAAAACCGCACAGAGCGGGGAGGCCGTGAGCACAACATCCGCACGCAGGGCCCACAAGCAGCGGCCGGCCTCTCGGCACAGCGGGGGTTGCCAAGGTGACCCACGGGGGTCGGGCCCAGGGACCTGCAGACGCGGAGAGGCCGCCGCCAGGGCGCGGCCCCGCCGAGCAACCTCAGCTGCCTCGGGCGCAGGCTGAGCCTGCGGGAGGAGGAAGGAAAGACCGGGAGGCGGGTGGGAGCCCGAGGCTCCGCGGCGTCTGTTCTTCCTCACCGGGCGTTTGACTCTGCCGCTAGAGCTACAGGGAAAAGCAGGCAAAATCCGACACCCTGGCTGGGAAGGCGTTCCGTTTTCAAGGTTCCTGAGACCTTGAAGACACTGCACAGGGTCTGGATGTCCCCAAGTCGTGGCCATGGGGCGGCAAGGCGCGGAGGGGAGCAGTCACAGCGGGGGCAGGGGCCACGGGGCAGGAGGCAGGAAGGGGCCCTGTGTGCTCTGCTCCCCGTCACGCAAACCTGGGCCCCGTCGGCTGCCTGTTCACGGCTCTGCTGTGGTGAAGGCCAGGCGACAGCTATGCCCAGGGTCCCAGCAGCGAGTGGGCTTCACGGTCCACCCCTGACCCAGCAAACGCGACCGGGCGCCTGCCACCTGCATCTTCCAGGCTCAGGGCACCCGACTGAGAACTCCCGTCCTCCAAGGAGGCACATCCTCGCAGCGTGGCCACAGTGCCCTCGGTCCCCTGGCCGCCCGTCACGGCTGACAGCAGTCCACGCCTCGCTTCTCCAGCAGCCCCTACCACTCCCCAGGAACCTCCTCAGGTCACAGCCGCCCTCCAAGCCCTGCATGCACTTCTCGGTCCACCCCAGACGGGCCCTCTCCGGGGACACACATCAGGTCACTCGTGTGTGACTTCAGACACGACTCCTCCCAGCTGTAAACACAGCAGGCGCTCACTGCCAACTGCCTTTAGTAAATCGGGGAAGCGGATAGGAGCGTGCGTCCTGAAAAGACAGGAGAGGGTCGGCCAGAAAGCCCATTCAGGCTCCAGAGCTGGCAGAAAACTCCATTCGCTTGCTCCACTCGATGCCTCTAGTGCTTAGCTGTCTTTAACTTCCTTCAGAACAGTTTTGTGAGACTGTACGTGACACCTGTCGTATCAGCGTGCACTTAAAAAAACTGACCAGAGTTGGTGAGTCTTCACGGAGCCACTTTAATACTGAAGGTGGGAGGACGCACCATTCCCAGCACACTGCGCCTTACTTTTTCGAGACAGGTAAAAACACACTGAAATGTGAAATACTAGTGCAGTGTGTGAAGGTGCTGTGACTGACCAAACGTGTCGGAGGTGGTCTGCGAAGTTCCGTGCCGGAGATTCCTCGCTGGACGACGCCCCACGGTCGGGGGGACCAGCTGGAGTTGCCAGCGACCCAATGGAGACGTTAACTGAGGACGATCAACGTGCCACCACGCGGGAAGCAGCCGACGCCCTCAAAATACCCAAAGCGGTAAAGTAAGCGGTGAAAGCGAAAAAGTGTGTCTTTCACTTCACGGGAAAAACCAAGAGGACTCCTGGCCAGCCCGGTGAGAGAGGAACCTGGCTACAGAGGAGTAAGAAACATCTCCAAGAAGAGGACTCACGGGTCTGCAGTCACGCACATTCCTTGATATTTGGGGCTCGTTTTACCCCGTGGCTCCAGGGAAACTGGAGCCGCGACCCCTCTCTGGAAGGGAGGCTGCAGGAAGGCCTGAGCGGCTTCCTGCTGTGAGGCAGCGGTTTGCCTGGAGGGTCTCAGGGTCCCTGACCCTGGGCACCCTGTCTCCAGATGGTCTGAGGGTCAGCGAACAGCAGCCGAGTCCTGGGACCAAGCCGGGGGTCGTGCGGCCGAGATGAGCCAGGCGGCAGCCAGGGCGGCACCCTGGGGAAGGGGAGGGGCGCTCCGCACGACAGCAGGGGCCGGGGAAGGAAGAAAACCCCGAGTCACCTGGAGTTCATCCTGGATTCCTGCCACCGGACGCTGAGTCTGGCAAACTAACCTTCAAAACAGGGGGCAGACCTGCTGCCGAAGGGGCACCGTCCAGGACACACGGTCAGGGGAGTTCGTGCCGGGAGGGGCCTCAGGGGACCCGGGAGAGTCAGGGACAGGAGCTGGTCCTGACATCGGGCTCTTACTTTGGCTTCTCAAAGGCCTTTCGACTTTGCTTCAGCTCTTGGCTGTCGCGCCCAGAGGTGAGACGGCCAGAAAAAGCCTGTTTCTGGCTGGAGTTAGCAGGACGTTGCCCAAAAATGCAGCTCATCTCAGCAAAGAAAGTTTCTAGAATTCAGTGTTCCCACTGACCGTTCAGCTGAGGTACAGCCCCTGCAGACACTTCTGCCGTCCTTCACCTCCACGCGATGTCCCCTGACGCGGACAGACTCACAGATACCCTTCCAGCCGGGCCCTGGCGAACGTCCAGACGCCGAAGGAAGCTGCTCCCTCCTCTTGCAGACGAGGACGCTGCGAGTGGCCACCCACGAAGACAGGGCAGCCGGGACCCTCCACGTGGGACGCGGGTCCCTGAGGCCGAAACACCGCACCCGGGAGCATGAGCCGCCACTTCCCGCTCCCCAACGCGGAGCCTCCACCGGGAGCACCCCCAACAAGCCCTGCAACGTGAGCCTTTTAAATGCCGCACCTCCCAGGGTCTCAGAAAGGTCGCGTTTTCGGGTCTGGCCAACCTCCAGGCAGCAAAGGGGAGGCGGACCCAAAGCCTGAGGGTCGGCGCCGAACGGACCCGCAGCGCCGTTCCCTCTGGAGTGACTCGGCGACCAACTGTCGGTCGGGCACCGACTGCAGGCAGCTGAAAAGGCTGCGTTCCCACCTCCCGGAGCAGGGAGAAGGGCGAACCCTCAGACGCAGTCACGTGTGTGCGTGGGCGGTGAGACCGGATGTGGGGGACACGTGCCCGCACGGCTGGGGCCTCACCTCTGCCCTTCACTGAGCAGACCCACGGTGCTGGCATTGATTCTGCGGCTCCTGTCTTCCTGCCTCCGGTTTCAGCATAAAATATTCACCGTCCTGAAAGCCGACACGCAGGGCGCTGCCAGCACCCGCCCGGAGGGGCCCTGCTCCGCGCCGAGGTTTGGGAGTGGCCGTCTCGGGGAGCGAAAGGGCAGGGTCCTGGGGGAGGAGATGGCGTCGGGGACTGAGGGGAGCACGCCCAGCGGAGTGCGGGTGAGACCGGGAGGAGGGGTCACCACAGGCCGCGTGTGAGCCCGCCAGGCGGATGAAGACCGGGCTCCCTTAGGGGACGACCGCGTGGATGTGTGATTCTGGGCAGCTGAACACGCCGTGTTCCGATCGCCGGCCCCATCGCACAGCCCCTGACAGGTTAAGACTGAGTGTCCCGGTGTCTCAGAGACGGAGCTGTGTGTGGCTCTGTGCGGCCCGCGGGTCCCCCTGGGGAGTCCTGGCACAAGGCAGCACCTGCACTGCTATGGCCTCCAGCCGGCGGAGACCACGGCACGGACCACAGGGCCTGCCGCCAACTCAGAGAGAGAGCGGGCGCCCAGGGGCCCCGCTCGGCTGCGAGGAGCGGGGGCATCGCATGAGCAGCAGTTACACGTGGAGCGGAGCGAGGAGCCCCCCGAGGAGACACGCGCCCTGTGCCCCTGGTCTCCCTCCTCTCACGGCCTGACCGGCTCCCAGGCAGAGAGAGTCCAAGAAGCCAGCTGCTCGGTGTCCCCAAGGCTGTTCCAGCGAAGGACAGAAGGACAGATCTCTGCCTCTGGCACCTCACCTGTCTCTGTCTCCAGGACCAAGTCGCCCAGAGTTAAAAGCGTCTGTAAAACTGGGAGAACGAAGCCGCCCCGGCCCTGCGGCCTCGAGGTGACAGCGCCCAGGCCTCTGTGAGATGGGCACAGCCCTGTCCCCACTGAGGTGCACAGCAGACACCGCCGGCTCTCCCAGAGGAAGGTGGACAGCGATGTCCTTCCTCCACACCGGGGACACGGCAGTGGCGCAGCCAGGAGGGCCCCTGGGGCCAGAGCAGCATCAGCACAAACCGAGGGAACAGTAACGGTTGGGAATTAACAACTGCGGCGCCAGCCAGATGCCTCCGTGTGGCTGTTACCCTAAACTTCAACCCTGACCGAGTGCCTGCCATGGGGTCCGGGCCTTGACGGAGGAGGACGCCAACCCTGCGCAGGAGCCGGGCCCAGCGCGGCCTGCAGTCCGGGGCAGCCTCCCGAGACCTGAGTTCAGGTGCAGCTGCAGGTCCGGCCGAGAGGCAGCCATGTGGCCGAGATCGGGCCCGAAGGGCCTGTCCGAGTGGCCAGGGGAACCCACTGAAAATCAGCCCCGAGACCTGTTCGTCTCGGGTGAGAGCAGGGGGCCTTCGCAGTGCTGCCGCCTCCCTGTCGAGGCCACGGAGCTGCCGTGGCGCCCACTGGCTGCTCCTCTTCCATTCCCGTCGAACACCCAGGGCCCTGGTCCAGCAGGAAGCCGCTGATGGGCGTCCCGGCCAAAGGAAGCTGCTTTTCACCCTGCAGCCCTGACCGCACTGGCTGGCTCCGCCGGTGACCGCGCCAGGACCTGGACGTGGCCCAGCCTCCCTCTGCCCTCAGCCAGGCTGGCCGCGAGCCCGGGCAGCCCAGGGTGGACAGCCTGACCAGTGAGCCGGGCGGCTCACGCGCCCAGGAAAGGACCCCCGGATCCAGACCCAAGCGCTGCGCCCGCCCCCAAGTCAGCACCACCTCATCAGAGCTCGGGGTCCCGGCTGACACGCGGGGCCCACCCTCTAAGCACACTGGGTGCCACGGCTTCATCCCACCGTCCTGTGGCGTCCCCCGGGTCTCTGGTGTCAGGTGATTCAGAGAGAGCTTGCTGTCCGTGCGTGCACAGGGAGACGGGGAAGGAGGTGCTGCGTCCCCACAGAGAACCTCTCCGGGACCCGCGGCCGAGCTCCTTCCCAGCCTCTCAGACTCGGACCCTCCTGTGGGGCGGACAGAGGGACGGACTCTCCTCGTGTCGGGGAAAGAAATCAGGGAACGGAACAGACACGTGAGAGCTTCCTTAGGCAGTGTGTTCAGAGAGTCCCCCCGGTCCCTCCCCGTGGGCGGTGCAGCCCCACCCGATGCCACCGTCCCATCCCTGCAGATGTCGGGGACCAGCCCGCCTGTGAGACACCCGCCGGCAGCCGAGCTGCTGCTACTGAGGGAAGCCCAGGGCCTCCACTGGCCGGTCACCAGTGTCCGGGCTGGGACCCGAGGACGCGAGGCGCAGGCACTGGAGACACTCGTCCGCTCCTAGGCCCTCGCCGGACAGTTTGCGGAGTCAGACGCCAGCAGGGACGCCGTACCCCTCGGCGTCTGAACCTCCCCAGAGGAGGCACCTCGGGACGTGAGGCGAGGGTCCCTCAGAACGTCCCCATGGGAGGAGCCTGCGGGCGCCCGAGCCGGGGCTGGCCCGGCGCACAGAACGGCTCACCTGCTGCGCAGGGAGCGTGTCCTCGCACACTTGCATCTCCGTGGGGACGGCGCCACAAAAATCCCACAGGGAGAAAGAACGGGGAAGCCCAGGCAGGGGAAGCCGGCGTCAAACCAGAAATCACACGAAAAAGCGAAGTGCCACCTCCCATAAATGCTCCAGCCACAAAAGAGATGCCGTCAGATCCACACCCGAGTGATGGTGACAGCGGAGGGGCCACCGGAAGGGCTGAGCCGGGCTGTGGGCAGACGGGAGACCCCATCGCTCACTGTGCCCGTCGGCACCGGGACGGCAGGTAGAGGGCACAGGACCAAGGGCCTGGCCCACCAGGCTCTCAGCTGCGCTCACAACCCGGGTTTTGGCCACTTTCGGGGAAGGAGAACGGCTGAGGATTCCAGGTGGGCCCGGCGAATCCCTGAGTGGCGAGACCACGGCCACTCTGCACGTGACGTCACAGGGCACCTGCTGGCCGACAGCCCCCACATCTGGCCCGGCCCACACTCCTGGGTCTCACCAGATCTATCGAGGTCTTGTTCTTTAAACCTGCTGCCGGGAGCGGGGGTGTCGTGGGGGGAGGGTGGCCTCAGCAAAGCCTGAAGCAATGTTCCCAGCACGTCCCACCCCAAAAGCAGTGACCTCTGCCCCAAATGGTCCTCAACCGAAGCTGACAGCGAGGCCCCTCCTCCCGAGGCCCAGCCAGGCGCTAATGGGAGGTGACGGAGTGAGAAGGGAGGGGTGGGCAGGGCTTTGGGGGAAGAGGAGGAAGGGTCCCGTGCAGAAGCTGTAGGCACCGTCAGGGGTGGCCCGTGGTGCCCAGGTCCACCTGGGGACAGAAACTCACCCGACAGCGGGGGCTCAAACACAGCGAGGACAGAGAGTGTGGCTTCACAGGGCAAAGGGGAGGCACAGCCTGGACAGTCCCCAAAGGGCCGCCCCCCAGCCTCCCAGGGGAAGCGCAGCCCACAGTTGACCTCAACCTCTAGCTGTTACGATGCCAAGGAAGGAGCTCCGTCCGAGTGGCTCTGACCACTGCGTCTGCGGCGCCCGGACCCAGAGGCCTGTCTCTGACTGGGTTTCGCTGGAGCAGAATCCCTCACCTGCACCAAGCGTCTCGTGCTTTCTGCCCACACTCCATGGAGGGTGTGAGTCCCTGCAGCCTGGCCCGGAGCCCACGGCCAAGCAGCCTCGGGTGTCAGACGCGCTCAGAGCAAGGCCAGGGCCCCAGGACCACGGACCCCCCCGACGAGGGGACCTCGGTGGGCTCTGGGTCCTGCCCATCTTCAGCAGCATTTGGTACCAAACAGTCAACCCTGCCTCTTCTGAAAACCCACACGAACGCGGACCTGCCTGCCGACTCGGGTCCCCGGGACCCGCAGGGGCCTCACCTGGGGCAGCGGCCGGGCCGGCCTAGTCAGGATGCCGCCCACGTACACGACGTTGGGCAGCGTGGGCCGCGGGAACTCCAGCGCCAGGTCGGTGCAGAGCATCCACAGGCTGGAGCCCTGCACCAGGTCGTGCATGGACTTGCCGGGCAGCGGACGGTGCTTCCGCAGGATGCGCTCGTACTTGGGCAGCACCAGCAGGCGGACGCCCAGCCGGGACACCAGGTACACGGCCGCGTTCTTCATCCTCTGCCCCAGGCTCATGTGGTCCGTGAGCAGCGAGTTGAACTCAGGCACGTAGGCCAGGGGCGCAGGGGCGCCCACCTCGGCTGGGTACCACAGGCCGGTGGAGAACACGGCGTAGCGCACGCCCAGCAGGTGCGCGATGACAAAGCCGCACATGTCGTTGGGGTCGACGAGCAGCAGGTCGAAGCGCTCCCGCCTGAGCGCGCGGAGCAGCGGGCGGTTGCCCAGCACCAGCTCGCAGTTCCGCGTGTACTGCTCCAGGATGTCCAACAGCTGCACCGCCGTCAGCCGCCCCGAGAAGATGTTGCGCATCTTGGCCTGCAGGAAGGCGTCGGAGGCGGAGCTGTTGAAGACTCCCGGGTAGCGCCGCAGCCCGTAGTGGGGCGAGGGCGCCAGGTCGCGGCCCTCGGACAGCAAGAAGACCGTGCGGTGGCCCCTCGCGTGCAGGGCGGCGGCCAGCGTCTGGAAGATGTACATGTGGCTCTCGAACATGATGGGCGGCACCACGATGATCTTGGCGGCGTCCGCAGCCCCGAGGGCGGCGCACAGAAGCAGGAGGCCCGGCACCATCGCTGCAACGACACAGGGCCCCGCTGAGCAAGGCACATCCTCGCCTCCCTGCCTGCCGGCCGCGGCCCTGAGGGCCCAGCCTCCGTTCTCACCCCCGTCCCCCCAGATCCCCCGTGGGCCCAGCCTGGGCGGCAGGCTCGCAGCCCTGAAAACCTGCAGGTGACTGGAGAAGGCCTCCTGAGTGACAGCCACCGGGCGGCAGTCCCTCTTTTCACAGAACACAGGCGTCAGTCCGGGCGCAGGACCAGACCTGCCTGCCTCCCGTTTACACTGTTTGTCTCAGCAGCTCCTGCTCCGTTAACCACCAAACTCCGTTCTACAAAGTAACTGTTTCGGGTGGCCCTCCTACGAGAGACCCTGCCCGCAGGGAGACCACACGCAATGTGTCGGCCTTTGGTCCCAACCCGAGTCCCCTGCAGACGCGGTCAGGGCAGTGCCTGGGAGGGGCCCCGACAGCTGGTCCCAGGAAGTGGGTGCGCAGTCCCCATCCCACCCACACCTGCTGCTGGTCCCGACCGCCCAGAGCCGGCTGACGGCCTCCCACCCTCACGGGCGTCGTCCGCTGTCTCTTTACTAGCAAAGTAAAGGCCCCCACCCCTGGGGGGCCGGCAGGTGCAAACTGCCCCCCCAACACAGCGCCGGCCACCTCCACACCAGGCATCGGCCCCAGGCATACATAGGTCTCAACGCAATGTAGCAAGTAACTGGACACTCGCTTCGCAACCGATCCACGCACCTCGTGAAGCCGGTGTGAGCTCACGCGTCACCACCCGCTGACCGGCCGCCCGTCGGCACCTGAAACTCAGCTCCTACGACTGTACCTTCTCCGCACGTGCAGGCGGCCAGCAACCTAGAAAGAAAAAGAAAAGGAAATAAACCAACGACGGGCAAAGGACAGATAGAACCGTGCACAGACTACGTTTCCAGCCCCCCACCAGGGAGCGCCCAGAGTGTCTGCAGAGGAGCCAGCGCCGCACCTCCCAGAGGCGACAGTCGCAGCGACTCCCTGCGGACGTGTGGACCCACGGTCGCGAGGGCCTCACGGCACAGCGAGGGGAGAGCAGCGCCTCCTCCGCCCCGACCGCCGCGGTCGACCCTGCGAGGCCCCAGGTGGGGAGGGGCCACGGACTCGAGAGCGGCAGACCCGCCAAGGCCTTCACGGGGGTGATGCGCCGACCGCAGCTCCCCAGGAGCCACCGAGAGTTCGCCGTGGTGAGAACCCAGCCCCGCGGGCCCCTCGGCTCGCCCATTTTCTCCAGAACCACAGCCGAACACCACGCGCCCCTGGCTGTTTCCATCCACTCATCCACCGACAACATGGGGGCCCCCGGGCCTGCGTGGAAGAGCCGGCCCGGTTTCCCCCAGTCGGTGCAGGACCTGCGGCAGGAAAGCACCTGCGAGGTGAATGCCACCAACGCCGGCACCTGAACCACAGGGCAGAGTCTGGCTCAGGACGGCCGGCGTCCCCGTGGGTGGACCGTCCAGTCTCCCGTGGCAAACGAGAGCTAAAACCAGCATAGAGCCACGTCCGCACGCCGCCCAGCTCTCGGGAGCAGGAAGGGCAGCTTGCAGCCTGGCCCCCCGACTGGGCGTCCTGGAGCCGCCACGCCAGGCCCACCTGCTGCCAGACGCCTCCCCGTGAACACGGTTTCAGAGGCTACTTCTCTTGCCACGTGAGCCCCGGTAAAACCGCCCAGCAAATCGAAGACTCTCCAAGCACTGTGACTGGTGCCTTTACATCAACATAAACCTTAACATCTATTCTTCCCCTTCACAACTCAACCTCCTAAAAGGTGGACGTTTCAGCCAACATCGGCGGCTGGTTCACTGCCATTGCCTAAGCGCCTAGCAAGGGCCGATGAGGCCTCCAGAGTGCAGGGCCTTGACTTTGATCCAGGACATGCAGCCCGACCCCAAGAACCACCACCGACAGCCTCGCGTTTTCCTTTCATCTTAGTGAACGAGCTCACATTTCGCCCACGGCCGCTCCAGGCACTGAGCTTCCTTCCGCAGCTGGACCCGGGACCGTTCCCGGGACACTCGCTGGAGGCAGGAAGGGGCTCGAACTGAGCCGGGGCGTCTCACCTTCCCCGCTGCTCACTCACACGTCAGGGAACTGAGCACGCGGCCCAGAAATTCACAGGCCTCGCCGTGGAGTTCCTCTCCCGCTGGGTATCCCCCAGGCACGGAGGCGCCCGGGCTGCACAGTCTCCCTGTTCTCCAACCTCAGAGCCTTCACTTTCGCTTGGCTCACAACCAAAGCCACTGAAACCACATGCCAGGCCTCTGTCACGCAAGGTTTAGCCACACACGTGAGTTCTGGCCAGTGGGTGGGGACGGAAGCCCAGACCTCAGAGGCCCCCAGCCTCGGCCCCCTGCTGGCAGAACGGGCAGAACGAGGATGTGGTAATGATTAACAACCCACCGGAGGCAGGCACCCTCCGGCCGACGGCTGGAGCCGGAACCTGGGCCCCAGCCGGTGCCCAGCCCAGGCCGCCTGCAGGGAGTCCGGCTGTTTTGTTGGCCCTTCACCCATCCCAGTGCCTAACCGGAGGGGACCTCATGAGATGGGACAGTCCTGGGCACGTGGGCAAGCTGGTCTCCCCGCAGCCCCCGCCTGCACCCCCTCTATGGCCCGGGGGCCTCCTCCCACCTCACTGAATCCACAAGGGGCAGAAACAGCCGCCCCAGCACAGGCGCGAGGCTAAGACTGTGGCCAGGACTGGGGGGCGACCAGTCCCGAACCCACTCTTCATCCACTCGCAGCCCCCCTCACCCCCACGAAGGAAGAAAGTGACACTGGAGAAACTCACGGTGCCTGGGACACCCCGCCTGGCCACCAGGGCCGCCGAGCAGCCAGTCTGTGAGTCCCTCCCACACGGGACACGGCACACTTCCCAGCTTCCTGCCGGGAGCGAGGGGTCCCAGGACCCACACCAGGAAAGGCAACAGGCGGGAGGCCTGGGCGAGACCACTCACACCCAGGCCCAGAGGGGCGGTGTTGGGGTCGGGGTTCACTGGCACCCCCAGGACAGAGAGCCACGGCTGGGTGAGGGCAGCTCAAGGAGTCAGCACACGGGGAAGGGGCTCGGACCCCCCTGCCGCCATCTCCCCACCCCACACGTGGCTTCCAAACCGTCTGCAGAACCCAGAGACGCTGGAACGGCAGCGTGTGGCTCCGGGCAGACACCTGGGTACCAGAGCACACGCCCAAAGCTGCTGCCAGGGGGTGCTGGCCACGCCTTCTTTTTTAAAGATTTTATTTATTTTTGGAGAGAGGGGAAGGGAGGGAGAAAGAGAGGGAGAGGAACATCAGTGTGTGGTTGCCTCTCGAGTGCCCCCTACTGGGGACCTGGCCTGCAACACAGGCATGTGCCCTGACTAGGAATCGAACCAGCGACCATTTGGTTTGGGGGCCGGCACTCAGTCCACTGAGTGACACCAGCCGGGGCCACAGCTTCTGTCTGTTGCCTTTTTCCATCTACCAGTCACCTGGCAGGCACGATGGCAAATGCGCGACTACTCACAAGACATCCCGCGGGCCAAGCTGCCACCTGAGGGAAGCAGGGCCCACGCGCCCTCAGGGAAGCTGGGGCTCGCGGTGCCGCTCTGGGGGCCTCGCCCGCACCGTCCTCGGCTGGGCGCTGCCTCGTGGCCGGGAGCGCACAGGTGGACTGCCTCCCGCAGGGCCCGCCGGCCGCTGCCCTCGCCTCCGCAGACGCCTCTGTGCGGCGTTTCGGCCCAGACGGAAACTCAATGCCCCGCTTAGGGGTGACAGCTGGCCCAGCCTCCGTGTCCTCGGTGGAGATAATTTAAAAATGAGAAAACAGAGAGGAGGGTGGGCCAACAGGGGGCCACAGGGACCCGGCGGGTGCTGCGCCCTGTGCCACCACCGAACACACAGACCCACCACCAAGGGGAACGGCCCCCGATGCACGTGTCCGAGAGGAACTGCCACCATCTCCCAGGAGAGGCCGCAGGGGTCCGCGTCCACCACCAGCAGCTGATTCTGACGCCCCCCCGCCCCACACCCTGAGGGGCTGCGTGGAAGCTCAGGGTGCAGCCGCTGGACGGTTCGCAGCCCCTCGCCCCCCGTCCCTGACAAAGAGCTCCTCCCCCAGGCGTACGGGAAGGCGGAGACGGGCCGGTGGCACCTCCCGACCTCACCCAGTTTAAAGCCGCAGTCCCACCATAAACGACTTGGAAACCACTGTGTCTGCAAAGTATGTTCAAGGTCATTCGGAGATAACTAAAATAAATGTCAGTGCATGCAAACTGTGCGTTTGGGGTGTCTTTTGAGGCTGCTCCCATTTGAAGCTGTTTAAATCGCCCACTTCCTGCTCTAAGGCCCTGGACCGAGGTGCCCCTGAAAACGTGCCTGGCACGCACTGGGGATCCCTGCCATCGGCCTCCGTCACTGTCACTAGCGAACACCTGCACCCTCCTGAGTGGCCAATCGGTCACCCAGACTCGATGGCCCAGGCTCAGGTCACAAATGCCAAGCAGGGGAGCGCAGAGCATCTGAACTGAGACTGTCCCTGGCCCTCGGGCCGCAGGGCACTTGGTCACCGAGTGAGATAAACGAACCAGCGAGAGCGGGGGTCACCGACCCACTCCAGCAAGGGTTGCAGCCGCCAGGCTCGGAGTCCGGTGCACACCCAGTTTTCAGATGTGCACACACAGACACGCGTGGAATGGAGACAGACACACAGACGTGTGGGCAGGAGGGAAGTGTGGTTTCTGTGTGTGTGTGTCCCCCACTCCACCTCCACCTTCCACACCCTGGGACCCGCGGACGCTCTGCAAACAGTGGAAACTCTGTTTGGGCTGTAATCTCACCCTCCCCCGCAGAGCTGAGGACACGCTCAGGGGCCACACGCCGGCCTGGTGGGCCTCCCTGGTTCTGCCAGCCACCTGCCCTCTTCAAACCGCGAAGCTGAAGCGCCTTTCGCAGCATCTCCCTAGGGCCTGTCCTGTCTCTCACTGGCATTTCAGTTGGTGGCTGGGGGGCAAACCCAGGCAGAATTTTGCGGGCCCTCCCAGGACACAGCTCCACCTGTCGGGGAGGGACTTTCTCTGCACCTTTACTGGGAGGCTGGGACCACAGACGACCCGGCTTTGACTCCTGCTTACGAGCAACACCCTCCCCTCACTCAGCAGTGCCAGGCCACGCTCCACCTCGGCTACGTCAACATCAGCGTCACAAACCAAGTCGCAGGCGATGTCTCAGACATGCTTTGGAGAACAAAAACGTCTGGCCAAACTTAACCAACAGAATCCCGGACCCTTCCCTACTGTCTTCCTCCGAAGTTCCCACGAGGGTCCGGGAGAGGACGCTGCCCCTGCAGACCCGCAACCCCAGCAGCATCACTGACTGAAGGCTCTGCCGCAGCCGAGGAGGCGGCAGGGAGGCAGCCTCGCTCCCCAGAAGAGAAAGCCCTGGGGGAGGGGGTCTGCGGGGCGAGCAGTGCAACTCCCAAGGCCCCTGTGAACAGGGGGAAGCGTGGCCCTGTGTCCCCTCAGCACCTGGGCTGTACCTGGTGCCACAGGTGACAGGCAGGTCTGCTTCAGGTGGCCCGCTGCCTTGCCAACTCAACGGGAATATACTTCAGCACTGGTACTTCCCGTATTGTTACAAAACGGTGACGAGCTTTTCCGAATGTGTGTGTTCAGGTAGGAAATAATGAGGGTCCCCGCTGCGAACGAACCGTAACTGAGTTTAAGCCCTCTGCCCACAGAGGCCTGGCGCCGGGGCCACCCTGACTCACCGCGGTGGTTCCGGTCGCTCGCTGGCGGTCGGCCCAGCGCCGGGCTTCCTGGTGCCGAGCCAGGGTCTCCCACCTGCTCCAGGTACAGGTGCTGCGATGCGGCCACCCCACGGGTCAGAGAACAGGTGGGCTTTTTAAAAGTCTGGGGTATGCAAATCAAAACAGCCGTCTTTGAAAACCCTCGGTAACGACCTGCTTAAACCTCTGTAAGGATGTTTGCTACAGTAGATAAAAAATAAACCGCGGTGTGTTCTGGCTCCAAGGCAGGTTCCACCCTGTAACAGGCTGCCTGTTGAACAAGTGACTGAATTAATTCTCACAGGTCACAGGTGCACACAGCACAGGCCAGGCCACCACACACCTGGTTCACACCCTCCCTGGTCGGGCCCTCCACCTCCCGGGCGGAGCTGCCGAGAGAGGCAGGGACCGGAGGCCGGCGGGTGGAAAGCGCCCCAGGCCCACGTTCAGGCACCACAGCCTGAACCCTGTAACCCAATCCCCACCCCTCCCCAGCCCCACACTTTGTAGTCACTGGGGGTGTCCTCTGAGCCCCCCACAAAGGTAGGAACAGAGGCGTCAGCTCCAGAGGGGGCCCTGCCCAAGTCCAGGGCCGGAGGGTGCAGCGTCCTGCTGCCAGGAAACCAGCTCCCGGTCCAGCCTCCCCTTCTGAGTGACGGGCATCACCCAAGGGTGGGGTGGGGCATCAGTTAAAGCTTTTATCTCAGGTTCGCAAGTGCAGGGGGGTCTGGAGGACAGGACCGCAGTGACTGGGGGGCGGGGCTCACGTCCATGTCGACCTCTGCTGGCGCCTGGCGCCTGAACAGGCGGCAGGAAAGAGCAGTCCGCAGCCTGAAACTGAGCCGTGGACACACAGCACCTGTCAGGAGTCCCAACACTCACCTCCCCAAAATACCCGTGAACGACAGTGAAAAAGCCACACGCGCATTAAAATGTGAATCTGAGTTCAGGTGTTTGTCTCTAAGAAAAAGCTTACTTCACCTAACTAGAGAAAATCCTACAGAAGAAGTAGGTTTATGTTAATGGAGGAACACAGACTCAGTTACGGAAAACACCGGTCACTGGCCTCCCCCTCCCCCCGAAACCGCGGCTGCGGCGCCGGTTCTCAGCCGAGCGGTCAGGAGGTGCCCTCACAACCCTCGGGCATTAAGTGGGACCCGTGTGGCTTTTCTGGGTTTTTCAGATTATTTTTAAATGAATAATCTCGGTCCTCATTAAATTAGTTGAGAAACGTGAACTCACAGTGCCAAGAACACTTTAAAGCAGGCGTCGAAAACGTCTGCAGTTTGAGGACCAGACGCTTCGGGGACAGCCCAGCTGCGTGCCGCGCCCCGCCCGGGCCGGGAAGGTGGCGCCTCCCTTGGCTCTCTCTGCCCCCTGCAGAGCCTCCAACCGCCTCTTCCGTTTGCTGCTTCGCTGGAAACTGCCCACGCCATCCCATCGCCTTCCCAAATGCACCAGCTCATCTCCTCCCTGGACCCGGAGAGCAAGTGCGGCTGGAAGTGGCGACAACCTGGTCAACCCAGCCCAGGGACCTGCCGGCAGTGACCTGGCAGCCACCTGCCCCCCAGAGCCCAGCAAGTGGGCAATTTGGTTCTCAGGGTGCGGATGAGGAAAAGGAACCAAGTCCCGAGTTGGAGGTCAGAGCCCCGTGGGTCTGGGGCAGACCCGGGACAGCCTGAGACCTCGTGTCTGTCCTTGACCCTGACTTCCTGAGACTCTTCCCCTTCAGCCACACACAAGCTGCTGGCATCACTCTCGGCCTGGAGCTCTCCACCTTCTCTGTCCCCCTCATCCAGTGGGGGAGCCCCCCGCCCGGGCCTCTCTGTCCTGCTCGCTCTTCACACCTGCCCCGGGAGACCCAGTAACCTTCCTTACAACCATCCGTCCATCCATCCGCTTGCTCACACCTCCGGACAGGGACCCATCGGACGCTCCTTCCCAGGTCCAGTCCTGATCCCTGTCACCCTTCAGCCCCATCCCACCCTTCTGTGCCACCACCCGCCATCAGTCACCCCCAATGGGTGTGACCACACCCTCTCAGGAGGTCCTCGCCCCGCCCAGTCTCTGCAGCCCGTGTCACATCCTCAGGCCCGGCCTCCCGGCTGCATGAGGCGTGTCCACCCAGCACACCGCCCCTTTGTTCCACCAACCGCTCTCTCAGATCACCCTCCAGGAAGCCTCCGTCCCAGGTGGAACTGGCTGCTGAGGGCTCTGCCGTGGGTGTGTGGGCGCTCTCACTGGGACACCTGCCGTCAGCACTTCCCGAGACCCCTGCAGGGTCTGCCTCTGCAAACCCCAGCCCTGCGTGGAGTGAGAGGGGGCTTCCTATAAGTACCTGCTGAGGAAGGAGTGTTTGCGAACTACTTTAGATGAGGGAGAGGCGGTGACCACTCTTTTCAAAGCTAAATCAAACCACTCTGCTCAGACTCATTTGATTACACAGCTCGTCCGCCGGAGATGCAAAGCAGTAGTGAAATGACCGGCCTCGCCCCGCAGCAAGGCGTCAGGACCCGCACATCACCCTGCGCCCCGGCCTCAGGCTGGGAAACAGCTCCACGCAGCCCTCGGCCGGGGAGTGTCCGGCAGGAAGTGCCCCTCCCACTGCCGTCCCCACCCAAGCTCAGCCTGGGCCACAGAGACGAAGTCCACGTTAGGGCTGCCTCCGTTTCTCAGAGAAGCCGACTTCCCAGGAGACTGATCTGCCCGGAAGCCAGACACCCACCTAGAGAGCTCAGACACCAAATTTCCTGAGAAAACACGTTAAAACCACCTATCCAGAGCCCTCCCCCTAAAACCTCGGCCACTCAGCTCACAGTGCAGCCCAGAAGCACAGCAGGAGGACAGCCAGCTGTCGTGCGGTCACGGCCCGGCACGCGGGCAAGGCCCACGGGATTTCACGGAACACAGCAGCAGGCCCGCTCGCAGGCTGACCGCGTGAAAGCGATAGCTGACAGCGGAGAGAGGACCGGGAACAAAGGGGAGGACAGGCCCGTCTCCACTCTAGAGTTTCAAGCTGGCTGAGCTCACCTGCTGGAACAGGCTGCTCCCTGCCCGCTGGATCGGCAGCAGCACCGGCAGGTCGCGGCCCCGTGAATTCCCACTCACACGGACGGCCCCACGCGGCCCTGACCTGCCGCCCAGAGGCAAGGCAGAGCGTGAGATTCAGAAACGCTCGTCTGTTTTAAGAGCAATTTTTTAAAGTTCCAGTAATTAATGGAGCCGAGGGGTCAGCTATGTAGGAAATGTGCTCCCGCAAACAGGGACGACCCCGCCGCGTCAGGTGAGTGAGCTGCTTCCTGCACTGCAGGGACGACCAGACACCCCCACCCTCCCAGTGCCCTGTGGACGCTGGCGCGACCTCAGCCGCACGGAGCTGGCATTGCCGACACCTGGCAGGCGAACAACGGAGAAAGGGCTTTGAGAGTGAGGGGGGTCCTTCCCTTCCTTCGTCGTCAGTGTTCAACTGCAGGCTGATGATTACTGAGGAGGAAACCCTGTAATGTTTTAAGTCATTTAAATTCAGTGTCAATGTCAAATGCTCCATCAAAAAAAACCAATTTACCAGAAAAATTGTTGTATCTCTACTCTCACTACTTTGCTTAATCCAACACATGCACTAATAAACTTTAGATGGTGGACTTTGAGTCTCTACAGCATATTTCCCAGAAAAAGCCAGGAGAGTCTTTCCACTCAGTTGTGCCCAAGCTACTGAGACACCAAGTCACAGACGTCAGCCACCTCCTGGGGCCGACCACTCGGACCCCAGAGGGTTGCCCCCGGAATTCTCCAGAAAGGTTGTTCAACAGAGACAAGTCCTACAGCCAAACCGCCCGGCACACAGACTTCTGGACAGAAACGGGCTAATTGTTTAATTAGTGACAGGAAGTCCGCGCTCCGCGCCTCCCGGGCTGATGCGGAATCTGCGGGACAGAGCCCGGCGCCTGCTCCCCGGAAGCAGCATTTGCCACCCTCCCTCGCCGGGGCAGGGCCCGCAGCCCCGGGACTTTCTGACACACGATTGTGAGGAATAGAGAGCAGCAGGCTGGCATGGGGCCGCCTGGCACCACGTCAGGTCCCCAATAATGAAAAGCTCATTGTACAGGCTTGTGGTCCAGCGTTTTTACCTTGTCTGGGTGGCACCCTGAACACGAGGCTGTGCCAGTTCCTCTCCCTGCGCACACGGGGGGCGGGGGGTGAGACTCCCTGTCACCGAGGGAGAAGCCCGCTGTTTCTGCGAGTCCCCGTGGCTGACCCCCGCTCCCGCCCCCACCCCCGCCCTGGGCCTTGAGGTTCGGACCGAGCGGAGCAGGTGCAGACGCAGGTCCAGGGACAGGACCCCTACCCGGGATGCAATGGGCGGCAAGGCCACGGCCCTAACTCTTCAAACCTCCGCGCTCCGAAAGCTCCGGCGCCCCCTGCCCACACCCGCGTCCCAGCCCCAACCCCCACCCCGTGTCCTCTCAGGGGCAAAGCCCCCTCAGCCCCGCTCACTTGGGATCCGGGCGCGGTGGGGGTGGGGGGCCGCATGCCGCCAACCCCAGGACGCCTCACCCCCGCGCCGCCCCGCGGTTAGAGGGGGCGCGGTCGGAAAGGTTCGGGTAACTCTCACCACCCCCGCTGGCCCTCTGCCCAGCCACACCTGCCCTCGGCCCCGCGCCCCTCACCTCGGCCTCGCTCCTGGCAAAGGGATCGGCCAGGCAGGTGTGGCCACCGCGGCCGGTTGTGCAGGGTAGGCGCGGGGGGTGTGGGGGGGGGGATCTGGGCTCACGGTCGACGGCGCGGCCCCTCTACCCGCCTCCTCCTCCTCCTCGGCCGCGGTCCCGCAGGCCCAAGCGCCTCTGCTCCGGCCGGGACCGCAGGTTGCACGCGCCCCGATGCTCCGCTCCCCGCCAGGTGGACGCAGCTGGAGCCTGGACCCTGTACTGCGGCTCCCCGACTCCTAGCACACGTGCTCCGCCCGGCCCCGGCCCGCCCGCCGCCTCTTGCGCCTCAGCTGCTGAGGCCGCTGCGCCCCCTGCGCCCCGGACACCACCCGGCGCGAAGTGCCAGGGCGCCCCCGCTGGAAAGTTGAAACTTAGGCCGGCGGTGGGGGAGGGGCGGGGGGCGCCGGGGAGGGGAGTTCGGTCCGGGGAAGGCGATGGGGGCGGAGTTCGGCCCAGCTCGCCCGCGACCGTGCAGGGGGGCCTCGCGCACTCACCCGCGTGCGCGTCGAACTCTCCGCGAGCGCTGCCGTCGGCCCCGCGCCCACCCACGGCGCTTCGGGAACTGCGGGACGGGGCGCGGACCTCGCGCTCCCCCCTGCAGCCGTCCCGCTGCGCACGCGCGCCCTCCCGGCGAGCTGCGGCCACCGCGCGGCGCGCTCCCCGCTCCCCGGACAGGTGGGAACTCAGTGCGCGCCGCGGCCGGGAGGGCGGAAAGGTGCTCTTGTCTGCGTCGCCACGTGACGAGGCGCAGGGAAAACACTGACCTTCCCCTGCGGCCTCAGTGTGAACGCCGCGGTCAATGAGGGCGAGATCAGAGAGCCTTCACCCACGGAGACCCTTTCAAGCAAGCAGGGGCTGCTTCTGCAGATCGGAATGTGAAGCATTGTGAGAACACTGGGAATACTTTGCCAGCCCTGTACCTGACCCAAGGAGGGACATATTTCTTTTTAACTGCACTTTAAAAGCCTTAAAGTAATAAACACTAACACTAAATAGCAGGTAACAATCCCACAGGACGGAAGAGAAGCATTTATTTCAAAAGCTCTGTTCTCTCAAGTGTCCAGAGTGAAGCTGTAGTTCAAGCAATGGCAAGCTATTGTTTCCGTAATGCAAATGTAAAAAAAAAAAAAAAAATTAGAAATTAAGCAAGAACTTTAATTCGTAAAAATCTTTCTATAATTTGTGTCACATTCCTTTGTGTAAAATGTACGTATACACTTCTAATAATTCTCACTGCATGATGGTAGACGTTATAAAAAGGGGGTTCTGTAGAGAGTGACCTCCCACAGTGGTCTGATCATAAATCCCTAACTGGGCGGGGCAGGGTGGGCAGTCCCACCCCCAGGCTAGACCTCCTTTAGTGAAGGGTTTCAAGCCAGCGCTGCCCAGTATTCCTGTGCATGGTGGTCACACACCTTTAAAATTCCAGGAGCGATACCCCGCACGGGGTAGGAACCCTGAAGGAGGCACATGACCTTCTCAACCGTCCTGTAATCCATTCCTGCCTTGCCCTCTCCCCCCTCCATGTAATCTTCCTACTCCCCTCAATTTCAAAAGCATAAAAGGAAATGCACAACTGTTATTCTCAGGAGCATTCGAGCTCTTGCTCCCTGGCTCATATTGTCAGTTTGCCTTAAACTCTTAGGAAACTTCTCTACCTGGGGTTGGACATTTCTTCCAAGGTTATAATGTTCTAACAGCTTATTATAACTACATGTCGCAATCTAAAGCAGTATTTTTTTTCATGATTAGGTTGTGCGTGTTCCTTAGCGGGGTGGTCGACGCCCCTCCGCTCGGCACCTGTTACTCCTCATGGACCATACGTAGCCAGAATGCCTCCTGGAGAAAACTTCACTGCGTGTGACAACTGTCTTGCTGTCATTCATCACTCACATGACCTAAACGCACGGCCAGCTCCAGGCCATACCCTCGGGATCCGAAGGTCCAGCACCACGCGGGCACGCTCTCCGTGTCCTCTCTATGCTTTGCCCCCAGGTGCTCGCCATCTTCCCCGGTGGCCCTGCAGACGCTCCCCGCGCCGGGCCACACCCCAGCAGCAGCCTCACGCCCAAGGGACGCTGGGTAGGAACCGCCCCCCGAGTTCACCGGACAGAGCACAGGAAGGACGGACACTGCCCCCCCCTCGAGGGTCCGAGCGCTCTCCAGGACAGAGTCTTCCTGCAGCCGCTGGTCGTCCACGCGGACGGCTCTCAGGAGAATTCTGAAAGAAACTGCAACCTGACGAACTTAGGGGACACGGGCACTTGACATTTTCTAAAATAAAGGGGGACCACAAGCAGTGACGGTACAGGATTTGTGGGTGGTGATGCCAGATACAGCAGCAACCCTGGAAAACAAACACGAAGGTCATCCAAAGGGCGTGATACAAAAGTCACGATTTAACAGAGAGAACACGCAGGGCCCTGGGAGACACACGTGTCACTGAAGTTAGGGAGCTGGTGTCAGGCACCTGCTTGGGTGACACCATCCCTTGGCTGCCGGAGGCTCTGGGAGCAACAGCATCTGGGTGCCCGCAGTGTGCTGGCCGCCCCGGGCATGAGGGGTCCTTCCCCTACAGCTGCCCTCCACCCACCTGCAGCGCCCCGACAGCGACGCCCCCGCCTGCAGCTACGGGTCCCAGTTCGGTGCAGGCACTTGTCCATCTTTCCGCGCTCCTGGGTGCAACCGAGGCCACGGCGGCTCGTCAGTACCGGGCACGGAGGCCGGGAGCACCCGAAGCAGAGGCTTCCTGCTTCCGAGGCAGACCCTCCTTCCAGGCCATCTCTCTCTCTCTCTCTCTCTCTCTCTCTCCAGAGTCCCCCACTCGGTGGCCAAGCTGGATCACGTGACCAACTGCCGCCTGGGAGGGAGGCCCCCAAGGAGGCACACGGAAGGGGTGCGTGTCCCCTGCCGCACGATGCCTGCAGGAAGACAGGGGCGGGGACCCTGGGCGGGAAATGGCCGAGTCCCTCAGCGCACGACGAGGTCTGCACAGTCCTGGGCTGCAGCAGGCCCCCGTGATCCTCAGTCCTCACCAGTGAGTGGGAACGCGGCCTGAAAGTCCACTGTGGCTTTGTTGTTGGTTAGTTTCCAGTGACCTCAAACCCGGCAGGGAGAGCCGTGTTCATTCACGGGGTTTTAAATAGCTGTAAATAGAATCGTTATCATTTAACCCGAGATGCCCACTCAAGTGTTTAGGAAACACATTGTTTTAATAAAAATACCAAAACTGAGACGACCAAGTGAAACTCCCTATAACATGCTTAGCGGCCGCTGGCGGGAGGACGGACTGCTCCCTCAGTGCCGTGTGGGGCTGGGGCCCGAGTCTCGGGAAGATGTGCAGTGATGGGAGTGTCTGTCTCCCATGAGTGTGTCTGCTTGTGGGAAATGAATGCCATTCTGGGCCAACCCCGGTGAACTGGGCCCAGTCTGATGGGCAATGCCACAGTTTGGTCAAAAGGTAATGACCACTGAGAAGCCACCTGCGTGTTCTGTGCGGATTGTTACCTTTGGGAACAGTTCCAAGGGGGACGCCCAGACCTCCTCTGGGAGATGGAAAATGCTAAAGGGCAAGTTCCCGACAGTATCGCAAAAATCAGTTTGGACCCATGTGGGCACCTTCGAGTCAAACCAATGTTTAATGATATTAGCCTCAAACATGGGGTTCAATATAAAACACACATTTCCAAAAATATATTTGAAGCGAGATTCTCAATTATTAAAAATATTTGTCCTGAGTGCTCAGGAAAGACAGGCAGCTGGCCCATGGTGTTGGGTAACCAAGGGGCCTAGTGGATATCGAATGCATACCTGGCTGGCGATCCCTTGCTTGAAGTGGCGGCTGTAAACCGCAGTTTGGCGCTTATTCCCTGGTAGCGAGTGCCGCCTCCCCGTGGGCAGGTCATTTGCAAACCCAGCTGGTTTCACACAGCCGGCGGACACGGGGGGGGGGAGGGGGGGGTCACGTGGAACAGCACCTGTGTTTCCTCCGCACAGAGGAAGCCGGAAGCCTCTGACGCAGGGTAACAGCCCGGTTCTAAGAAGCAACGCAGGTCCCACGGGCCCCAGACTGCGAGTCCAACCCGGGACCGGACCCGGCTCTGTGCTCTCCATGGGAACATGGTAGAATTAGTAAGCACAGGAGTCTGCAGGGTCCCCACGGCTGAGGCGCTGAGCTCCCCCAAGTTAAGCGATACATAACTTCAGTCCACTCAGGCATTTAAAACTTTAGGTGCCTAATTATAAGTCTCACTGGTGCTATTTATGGAAATTACCCTGAAGTGGCCCATGGGGTTTACCTAACAAAGTGGCCGGGTTTAATTTTAACCACATCTGCAAGGAGGGGAGTTAGTCCACAAAGAAGGGGGTAAGCTGGTCACGGTGCGGAGCTCCGCCTGCCTCGTAACAGGAACCAGGCCCAGGAGCTCAGAAAGCGCAGCTGACGCAGCCTCTGGTGCGCAGGGCTTGTGCGACTCCGTGTTAGTGCCACGCTGATGGCAGGCGGCCACTGACTCTTACCCAGTGTGTCTCCCCTTCACTCCAGTGTTCCCATCAGCACAGGACACGACACACAGACCCCTGAGGGCATCTCAGAAGGACACGCCTTTATCACAGCGACACTCGGCTCAGACCCCTCTTTAACTTGCTTCTCTAACACCGTGTGGACAACTCAGGGGGTGAGGCGTTGGGAACCACAGACAGTGGTCCTGGACCTGTGCCTTCCTGGGCACTTCCGGGTGGACGCGGAGCACGGGTCAGGCACGCCGAGGTCACCAGTCTGCGCGGCGGGTCTCCTCTCTTGGCCATCTCTCTGTTTGCTCGCCTTTGGAGGAAAACATCGCTTTTCCTCCTGAGTCCCGCTTGTTTCTCGTGCGCTGCGCTCAGTCCCACACGGCATGTGTCCCCCATTGGCTGCAGTGACCGCCTGGAGTCTGCACTCTGCGGTCCTTCCCGTCAACACGAGCACTCGGACATCGGACCTTTACGCTGTGCCGTCTCTTCCCTCCAATACGCACTGTTCTAAATGTGCTCTGCTGACTCCGTAGTGAGGTTCAAGTGCAGAAGTTAAAGGATCGCTGTCATCAGTGCTGGCCCCCCACAGAGAGCTCCTTGGGAAATCCCGTCTCACTCATCGCAGGTCCAGTCCCCGGCGCTGGCCCGACGGTGACTCTGGTGTGTGTCCTTCTACGGAAACAACGGTCTGGGCTGAAGGCCGACCTCCTGGCCCAGGGACGCAGACGTCACCGAAGGCAGGCCCGGAGCCGCACTGAGATGTCACACAACAGATGACATCGGGTATGAAACTAAATACAAAGTTACGCTCACACGTAAGGAGCCGTTCCAATCGCACAGAGACGCAGGAATGTCTCTGGGGCTCGGGGACCAGGGAGAGTCCGGAGCCGTGCCAGGGGGAGGGCAGCAGAGCCGGTCCCGGCAGGACCTGCGTGTGCACCGCACACACGCCCGCCGACCCCGTGTGTCCAGGGTCTCCACGCGCAGCGGGCACCGCTCTCACCCGGCAACCCCGGAGCCGCAGCAGCACAAAACCCGCCCAGTTCTCCACGGGGGCTGGGGACCAGCGGCCGCCGCACCCCTCCAAGCAGACAGGACCGCGCATGCTGGGCGGGCCCTGAGAACCTGGATGCCGGCGCCCCCGTCGTCGCTAATGGGGACACACCTTGTGCTATCACTCTTCACTTTTGACTTTACAGAGGCATGAGTGTGGCTCTCCCGTCTGGGAGAGGCCTGTCGGGCCCGGTCAGGGGTCAAGTTTCTCTTCCCGGGCAAATGCGCTCCCGGCCTGTGGGGGGGGGGGTGCCGTGGACGGTCCTCCCTGTTTGTCCCGCCTCCCCCTCCCCCGGCCTCTACACCCCTTCACTGTGGGGTCAGAGTCCCCTGCCTCTGCTTCGCTGTGAGTTCTGCCGTGACCCACACATGGACCAGGTGGGAAATGATAAACTGATGAGCCTGCTGATGTGGCGTGAACTGTGCGTACTAACCCCCCCCCCACGCCGTGTCCCAGCACCCCCAGGGGCTGCAGACTCCTGGGCTGCAGACCACTGATGGGTGACACAGTCAGAGCTCTCCACGTAACAGAAATGAGGGCCTTGTCTTGCTACATAAATCAAGTGACAGAGCAGCAACATCTGTCACACTTCTCTCTGCCTGTATGCTCAGCGGCTCTCCTCATTTTCAAAGGTACTGCTCACAACGTCAAGGTGTTCACAGGCTTCCCGTCAGGGCAAGTGACGTTTCTCAAGCCCAGTAACCAGAGGTCACAGCAATTCCACGAAGAAGGGGTCAGGGGCAATGTCCGGACAAGCACAAGGCAGGCTGCCCCTCTAGGCCCATCTCTCTCCCCTTGCAGCAGGGGAGTGCAGGGAGCCCCCTCCTCCGACTCGGGGCCCTGAGTCCACCGGCCCCTCCCTAAGGCTCTACATGTCAGTGAGTCGCCTCTGTCCCCCACTCACAGCCAGAGCTGCTGAGAGGTCGGAGAGACCTAGCTTTCTGCGTAGTTCACCTAAACAACGTCCCACTGAGGTCACACAGGCAGCTGGGATGTGCCTGGCGGGACTGAGCCAGAGACACGAACTCTCTCACCAGCTTCCCAGTGTTTCCTAAATTACATAACAAAACAGCAGCCGAGAGGGAAATGACCAAGGGCAAATTCAGTGTGAAGCTTGGAAGCTGTCCAACATCAGTCTACAATTAATTGTGCCGCCACGTGGACGCCCCTAAGGAATCTCCCCACTTCTAGTAAAACCACGCACCCCAGCACGAGGCTCCCACAGACAGCCGTCAGCGCGGACCGTAGAGATGGGCCAGGGCTACGTCTCTCTACCTCTGTCTGTCTGTCTGTCTGTCTATCGTTCTATGTATCTCTCTATCTGTATCTGGACACAGATATATAGAGATGGCTAAACGCAGCAGCTAAAACTGGTCGTAGAGCTGATATAAAGCTAGAAACCCTGGCTGGTCCAACTCCCCCACTTTGGGCTTGGGGACGGTTGACCAGAGGGTCCAGAATCACCACCTTTCAGACCTAAAACGCATCATTAGATTCTTCCTACCCAGACGCACTGCGCCCTGGACGTCTGAGTTTGTTCTGTTTGCATGTGTGATGTCACAAGATTGTCGCCCAGCTGCTACCGTTGCTTCTACGCTGTGGAAAGGTGCTTTTGAGCAAAATGTTTTCCCAGTGTCTTATCTGGGGAACTCTGACACGTGGTCCAAGTGGCCATCTTCTGTCACCATGCACTGGAATCACTCACGTGCTGGTCCAGCGCCAAGCACTCACTGCACAGCCAGGGGTGACGGGGGCCCCTGGGCCGGCCCCCCCGCCTGGGCCGCGGGGGAGGCAGCTGGGAGCCCCACGGGCCTGCTGTGAGAAGCCTCGGATTGCAGGGCTCTCATCTGAGTTTGGGGATCTTTGGTGAAGACACCTCTAAGTACACTACTGGACACCGGTCACCAAGATGTGAGGTTCTCGTTTGGAAGACGAGGCCGTGGTCTCAGTGGAAGCCAGGACCTTGGTGAGCCCGCACACCTCGGAGAGAGCGAGAGCTGTGCAGTGACTGCGAGTTGACAAGCCTGCCTTCCCTCGCCGCAGGCCACGCCCCAAACTTCAGTGTCGGCTCCGAGTCAGTGACGTTTGTGGGCAGCGGTTCTCGCGCCCAGGCCCTGGCGTGATGAGCACCGAGGGGCTGTTTCCCTCACTGTCCGCCCCCGTCCCAGGCAGCTCCCAAGGGGCGGTTTGCTCACGCGGCTGCAGTTCCCAGGAGTCGCCAGGAGGACGGTTAGAAACGTGGAGGTCCAAGCCCCCCAGGGACGCCCACCCCAGTCGGGGAGGCCCGGGCTCTGCCACCACAAGGCACGTTTTGTCAGCAGCGTGGCCGGTGGGGAAGGCCTGTCACCACAGCCTCCTTGCTCGGAGGCTCCAGGGCCCCCAGCAGCAGGGGCACGGCCGGGAGAGGGTGCGGCGTGCGCTCAGGCTCCGGGACCATGCGCCCATCTTGTGAGGACGGTCACTCTCCCTGAAGATCACCGCTTTCCAAATGTGCCCAACACGTAGTGTCCCCGCCTCCAGGTCACTGCACAGACCTCGTGCGAGCTCCGGGCACCATGGGCACGAGCGCCGTCCAGCCTTCTTTACCGAGGCAGAGCCAGCACCTGACCCGCCCCCTCGGTGTCCAGTGCACACACTGTGAACTGGCCAGCAGCTCGGGTCTAGTGGACATTCGTCACCACAGAGTCGCGGCATTTCGTTTCCTGTGACCAGAACTTTTCAGATCTGTTCTGTCGAAGCTTCCAAATACCTGACACCGCGTGTTAACGAGGGCCACCACCGTGCTGCACGTGATGTCCCCAGGGCCCACTTGTCTTCCACCTGCAAGTTTGTGCCCCCGGACCCATTCCGTCCACAGGAGGCCGACCACCCCCCACCAGTCTGCCCTCGGCATCTGTGAGGAGGAGTCTGGTTGTAGACGCAGGCCCCCCCCCACCCCTGTATAAGTGGCATCGTACACGTAGTCTTTCTCTGCCCGACAGCCCATGAGTGTTTCTGAAGCTCCGTGTGGTCTGCACAAGCTCTGAGGTGTGAGGGGCACTAAGACACGGAGCCCAGAGCCTCGGTTTCAGCCAGAGCTCCCCGTGACCTGTGAACACGGAGTTCGGGCGTGACCGCAGCCGACACGCGAGGACCTGGCTCCAGGTGTTTAAAATGGGGCCACCCACGCCCGGCTAACTCCACAGTGGCAGTGCAGTGGGGGGGCGGGTGCCTCTTAGCTGGGGTCGGTAATTCTGACAGTTTTCAGCTCAAACCGCCTCCTTCCAGGCGTCACAGACAAGTGCACAAATGGACACACACACCTGCACCCTCACTGCGGCGCGGGTGCCCTTACCTCACGAAATGGGGCTGAAACTCAGAGAGCAGGACACTGTCGGACGACTGACTGCCACGCCTGGAACTCGCTGCCGTGGTACTGCCCGAGCAGCGCGGTTCTTCCCGCTCCAAACTCACTCCTCTCCACCTGGCCCTCTAAACACAAAACCCTTTCTTAACAGCCACTGTCCGAGCTGACTCCAGACCCTCCCGTGGCCTTGGGGCCCTCGCCACAGCCACCGCTGCCTGCCACCGGCACTGGCTCCCACCCCCTGGAGGACACTGCCTTTGTCCCTTGGCCCCTTGGCGCCAGGGCCTCCGATTCTGTGGTTCCCTCCCCTCCGCCCCTCCCTGCCTGGGCCGCCTGGAGAAAATGGCAGACCCATTTTCGGTTTTACAGCCTCTTCAGGAAGGCGTCCACGGTCTCCTTGTCCTGCCTCCTCCTCCACGTCACAGGTCTGCTGTGGCCCTGGCATGGTGGGGCTGGCGTGCGTGTGTCTCACCGACTCTGGAGGCCGTGGGATGGGAGCCACGCCGGTCCTGTAACCGGTGCCAGGCTACTGGTTAACCGCCTCCAGCATCACTGGTTGCCGGCGGCACTGACCGAGCACCAGGTCGGTTCTGAGAAGCAGCAGACAGGGAAGCGGCAGGAATCTTGGAGGAAGGCAGCTGGCTGCGGAGAGCGCAGCTTGGGCTGTGAGCCGCGTTTCAGGACAGCCACCGGGGACCGGTCCCTGCTGAGCCCTGACTCGGCCGCTGCCCCTGCAGCCCCGGGACGGCCGGCTGGGACGGGCCGCTGAACCAGCAGTCCCCTGGTTGGCTCTCCTGTCACGCTGGCCCTCCAGTGACGAGCAGACCCCGTGGCTTTCCCCAGAGTGACAGGCCTTTCTGCGTGGGGACCACTTCTCCCTCCAGGGACTGGCCGCCGTCGGCCGGGGGGAACGGGTTCTGCGAGAGCCCTTCCGGCTGCCTTAGCCACGGACACGTCCATCCCTCTGCAGCTCTGGGGGCCCAGAGGCCTGTCCCCCAGCTGACACCTCTCATGAGCTCCCAGGTGACCCCTGAACACCGCAGGGTGAGGGGCGCCCACCCGTGCAGTCGGAAGCCTGCGTGGGACTTGCCAGCCCTCTGCACCCGCCACCCCAGCAAACACCAAACGCAGGTGCACCCGACCTCGGACGAACACCTCCGACGACACCACCCGTGTGGTAAACGACATACTGGACACGGGACCCACGGTTCCTCCCTCTGCTCCACAAACCGGCGACTCCCGCTCGTCCTCCAGACTCACACGGCTGCCGGACGCCCAAGGCGTTTATTCGTGGAGGTCGTCTTGATTAGCAACCGCTCACCGAGTCTTCCTGATTTCCTTCCAGACTCTCCGGTCCCCCCACGGGTTCGGTCCGTTGGCTCCGGTGCCGCCTGGTCTTCTGACTGTCGTCAAAGGCTCCCCCTTAAAGCCTTTCCCGGTGGCCACCCGCCGGGAACGCAGGTCGGAGTGCGAGGCCTGGAACCGTGGCCTGCCTTCCTCCCCGGCATCTGCCACGCCCTCCCCCACCTCTCAGCCCTGCACTGGTGCCTCGAGCACTGAGGGCCTACTACGCGCCAAACGGGGGAGTGAGCACAACAGGCAGCAGGAAGGTGGGAAAGGCTTCTCCCCAGCGTCGCTCCGAGCCTGTCCTGTGCGTTTCCCTGGGCTCCAGGACCCTCTGTCCTGGGTCCCTAGCCTCCCGCACGGGGGCTTTCCCAGAGGGGACCTCCACACCTGTCCTGGGGCCACGAGCAGAAAGGTGCGGCTGCCACTGAGGGTCAGAGCACGTCCGTGGGAGCACATTCCCGCAGTCCCTGCCGTCCGCTGCTGGCTTCCCCGAGAGGCTGGCTCTCAAACTCTCCTCCTCATCTCGTTCACGCAAACACGAACCCCGTCCGCCTTCGCTGACCACGGCCGAGGACGCAAGCAGAGCTGAAGGGGTTGTCACTGAGGCGGAGGACCCCCACCCCCACCGGGACAAACACCGCCGTCCGCCCCCAGCGTCAGCTCCTGCCCTCGCAGCGGGGGGCCCACAGTGACGTCTCGCCTCTGGATCACCCCTCCCCGCCCTGCAGGGCCGCAGCCGACCCCACGCACAGGAGGGGAGGCGCTCAGTGGCTCCGTGAGACAGTGTCTGCATGCACTTGGGGAGGCATTTGGAGACGGTGGGGAGGTTTGGGGAGGCAGCTTCATCCACAGGCTCAGGGGTGAGGCCAGATTTCGGAAAGGAACCAGAAGTTCGAAACTTCCCGGCTGCGTTTCTGAGCCCAGGAGTTTCAGAAATGGGTCATCGGATGGGAATCAGGCCCCGGCTGACAGCGGGCTAGACCCAGTCACACAGACGGGCAGTGGCCCCTTTCCTCAACACCCTTCGTGGTCCAGTGGGCCTGGTGGGCGCTGCGCTGCCCGGTGACCTGCAGCCTTGGCCACCCACCTCCCGGGACCTGGCGGAGCCTGTGTCGGTGGCCCTCCATCGCTGACCTCTCCTCCTTCCTGTCCCGGCAGCAGGAGGCCCAGGGTGGCCAGACAGTGGGGCTGGCAGGGGAGAGCCGCTCCGCGTGCTGACTGACCCCTGACAGTGTCTAGCAAAGGGACGTGGAGACAAAGTGGGACAAGGCCAAGTTCGGGACCAACAGCGATGTGCTGGATTTAAAGCTGGAAGGTGCTTTGTAATAAGACTCTCAAACAACACGCTATCCTTGCCTGACCCACGGATCTCTGTGCTCTGGTCCGTGCTGGTCCCCCTGCTGCCTGCGTGCCCCCTGCATGGTCGCAGCTTCGGGTCCCATCCCCACCCACCCCGAGGGCTCAGAGCGCGGTGCCCCCAGAAGAGGGCCCACCCTGCCTGCCCGTGACCGTGACCCGGGGCACCAAGGGCACACACCAGGCTTTCCTCCGGGCTACACTCCGAAGGCTCGGTGCTCGGTACAAGTCAGATCCCTGCACTGGTTGTCGTCGACACTCCTGTGCAGACAGACACCGGAGGTCAAGGCCGCAGAGACCTGGGAAGGGCGGGGAGGGAGCGCAGCAGACCCAGGAGCAGAGCCTTCCCGGTGGAGAGAAGGGTCACCGCGCGGTTTCTGGGCCGGGCCTGGCGTGTTTGAGGAGCAAACAGTCACCAGGGGCGACAGGCGCAGGTGAGGGAGAGGCGGTACATGGAGATGAAAAGCTGAGTCCCTGGGAGCTCTGAGCAGGTGTGACACAGTCCACCCGCTCACACAGGTTGTGGATTGCACGGGTCCGCCTACAGCGGCGCTTAGTAGGCCCAGGATCGAGAAGCCCTAGAGTCTGGTCTCCACGAGGGTTGTACTCAGAGCCAGCTGGCACCGGGGCCCAGCAGTGAGACTCCAGGGCCAGCTGCAAAGCCTGCAGGGGGTGGGGGCAGGGCTGCAGTAGCCCCTCCCTGCCCCTCGCCCCCAGCCCACGCCGTGCCTCCTCCGACAGGCACGCAACTTCCACACGCCCGTCTCCTGAGCTCAACGTCCGTCCTGCGTCCTGGCCCGTCCCCTCCCCTCGCGTTGGCCTGCGGTGCTCAGCACTCCTCCCCCGGGAGAAGCTGCAGAGCCCCCCCCAAACCCCAAAGCACTGGGACTGGAGCCCTGCAGGCGGCTCTGAGCTGCAACTGTTTGCCTGGTGTCGCTGCCATTCCATTTATGAAATTTAGCTAAAAATTACCATCAAAGTTATTTGATGACTGCGGCTAAACCCCTCTGGCTCGCCGAGAGCCTCCAGACGGCTGCTGAGGAGCCGAGAGGCCGGCTCCCCGTGCGCTGCGGGGCGCGGGGGCTCAGTGCCCAGCCGCTGTGATGACTCGTGACATTTTTATTCTTTTCAGTGAGAAGAGCTGTGACAATCAGGCTGTGTTATAATGAAATGTGCATTTGTCCAAACCCTGGTCCTGGCCCGTCAATGCCCCTTTGTGAGGGGGACGCCCCTGACCCGGGCCTTTGTCCCCACGGAACGGGCCCGGCACACAACGGGGCTTCAGAGCCGCTGGGCTGGACGTGCGTGTGCGTTCACCCAGCGCCATGTGCCCGCCCGCACCTGACCACAGGGCCGCCGCCGCAGGCCACCGGCTCCGAGGGTCTCGGAGGACGCCCACAAATCCCAGCGCCGAGTCCCCGCCTCAGGGCGAGGCCCCGCAGCCCAGGGCTTTGTTGTATATTTTTGAAGGATTTCAGCTAAAAACTATGCAGTGGTTTTACATAGCACGTGCTTTCCCGGGAACATTCTCCATTTGTAACTTTGATAAGAGCCGTCCACTCTCGCCCTCTCTGAAGTGCAGCTGGGGCCAGGGGGCGTGTCTGACCTCCGCTCCCGTCCCTCAGGCCACCTCCGTCCCTCAGGCCACCGCTTTGCATCCCCAGTCGGCACCCAGGTGAGCAGGGGAAAGGCCCGTCCACGCCCCACCCTCACTCGGCCACTCCAGGCTCACACCCCCACGACAGGAGGGGCCCTGATCGTAGATAACACACACAGGGGTGGCGGCCAGGACACAAAATCCCGGGGACACCTGCCGTGGCTCAGTGCCCTGCTTCTGTGGAAGAAGGTCAGCGTTGGCCCTGGAGGACCAGTGGCCTCCTCCCCGCCGCAGACTCCGGGGCTGGGCTGACCTTGTCCCGTACGGGACGGGAGGCACCCGAGCTGTACACACGAAACCGGAGGGAGACCCAGGTGGGCTGCTGTTGGCGAGTTTGCTCATCGTTTCCGCCTCCCTGGGGCAGTGTTCGCCAGCGCAGGCGCGTTCCGGGGAAGGGCACTGGCTGCAGTTATGAGAAATAATCCAAAGTTTCCCATAAGCGTGAGAGCGGAGTGAACCTGGCGTCCCAGCGGCGCTGGGTGGGTGCGTGTATCACCCTCGGGGACCCCGAGGCTCGGTCACACGTGAGGAGCCGCGCGGCGGTGGCGACAGCTTCCAGGCAAATTCCAGGTGCACAAACCATCTCACTGTTCCTGTTACTCCGGGTTCGCTGCTCGGCGGTTAGTTCCTCAGGCGTTACCGTGTTTGCTCCGAGTAAACTCACATTGTCATTGCTTGCTTTTAACCTTTAAAAATTCAGGTGACTGTTCAACACCTCGGACTTTGCCCTTGGGTTCACTGATAAGAGGAGTCGGGGGACGTCGAGAAGATAAGGCGAGAGGAGGTTTCTCGTGTGTGCACAGCGCTCCCGTTCAGTCTGGGCGCCGCGAGTTCACACGCCGGGTCACGGGGCCTGTGGGTCCAGACGTCTGCACTGCTCGGTGACCGTTTGGAATGCAAACGGCTTTGGGTTCAAGAGCGTTGGGATGTGAAGCGGAGGGAGTTCTGGGGGGTGTGTTAGACCCGTCCTGGCCCCATTAGTCAGAAATCAAGGCACAGCCACCCGCGGACTCAACTCTGCAAACAGAAAACCAGCTAATTAGCGCGAGGAAAGACCGTCACCCAGCTCAGGGCCCAGACCCGGGGCTCTGTGTCCCCACAGCGGCCGAAGCCCCCGCGCCCAGCGGCACAGGGTTAGGGGTGAGGCCTTGGGAGGCAAGGAGCTCTGGATGAGGTGACCAGGGCGGGGCCGCCCCTGACCTGAGAGGACACTGAGAGGTCACTGAGAGGTCACTGAGAGGTGCGGTCACTGAGGGCCCAGGCCCCGGCACCCGGGTCCCGACCACAGCCTGCAGCACCGCAGAGACTGCCGTCTGCGCTTGACCCCCCGCGGGCCCCCAGCTGTTTCCGGCAGGTGGGTGGCTGCTGTTCTTCCTTAGAAATTGGTTTCTCGTCCTCAGTGTAGAAGAGAATAAAAAGTAAATAGTTTACGTGTAATATAAATTCCTAGAATTGTTCATCTATACATTACAAAAAATTAGAACACATTAGACCCCAAAGGAAGCTCTGTTTATAGAAGCACCTGTAGTTGTTCAAAATCAGGAATTCGGGCATTTTAATGTGCCTCCCTGTCCAGGGCGGCCAGAGCAGGTCACGCCACCGGTGCCTCCCCTGGCGCTCAGGACGGAACTGCCGGCTGAGCACGAGCAGCCTCCACCCGCTCACCTTCACCCCGAGTCCTGACTCCCCACCTGTGAGCACAGCCGCTGTGCAGCGTGAGTTTCTGTGTTACGGTCACTGAGGTACCGGGCTGGCCAAGAAGCCGTGTAGTTTTTGCCATAAAATAAAAGATACGTGTTTCATTTCCACCAGTAAGTTTATTGATCTGTATATTTGGAGTATTGCTGCTATCTCCTGCATGGTAACACGTTGACTGTTCTCGATTAATGTCCCAGTATGATCACTACCAACTTCACCTGGTGTACCCGACTATCAGCATCGTCCAGTGAGAAATCTCCAGCACAAAACCTCGAAAACCACTTCTGACACATTTGATCAGTCACAGCACCTTCTCCACACCCTGCACAAATCATTTTTTACATCTCAGTTGCATTTTTACCTGTCTTGAAATAATAAAGCATAATACGCCAAAAACATTGTGTATTTCCTTCCATCTTAAGTATTAAAATGGCTGCACAAAAATTCACCGACTTCGGTAAGTTTTTTATAAATGCACACTGGTACGACAGCCTTCACATACAATCTAACAAAACTGTTTTGAACGAAGTTAAAGACGACCGAGCGCTACTAAAGAGTCATACAGGGGAACAGAACAAACTTTCTGGCCAACCCAGTATTTCAAATCCGATCTTACTCTGCAGAAATGAGCCCTGTGAACCGGTTTTTTCGCCCTCCGGATCATCTGAAAGTACACAGGCTGCTAACGGACCAGCAGCGGTCTCCAGAGGACGCGGAGGGAACCCGTCCTTGGGCGGCATCGGCTCCCTGTCAAGCCCACTGTGGACGGTCGGCAGGCGTGGGAGACACGCTGGGTCCCGGGAGCGACGCTGCCACCGTGTGGCGGGCGAGGGGAGCACTTCGCAGGCAGCCCTGCTGGGAGGATGGATGACCCCAGGTGGGTCGAGAGCCTCAGTCCCCGATCCGTGGAGCCACGTCTCTGAAAACGTAATTAATCCCTCTCACCCAGAAGTCGTCTCTCCATCCAGGTTTTAGTTTGAGGGAAAAACCCTTTTTGGTTTTTGTTCCTCTGTCAGGAGGGGAAAAAACCCAACATGTAAAAAATAAAAGTAAATTATGATGCGTGAGAATTAATGACAAATATTAGTAAAGCAAAAGAGAAGAGGGTGGTGTGAATCGCATCAAAACGGAAAGGTCAGAATCTCCGTGGGCGGTTTCCCGTGACGCCAAGGAGCCTGCGCTCAGGGCTGCGCTCAGCCCCGTCACCAAAGGCGTCCTGAGTCGGCTGAGGTTGGGGCCCCACAGAACCTGGGTCTGCCCTCTCCTGTGTCCCCGCTCCCTAGTTAGATGATCGATTCCATGTGTGACGCTGCCGCCACGGGGACAGGAGACACCCGGGCCTGCCACCCCCACCCCCCGGGGCCGGGCAGCCAGCCTCCCGCTGCCGTGGCTAGGAGATCACTCTTTCGGAACCGAGAGCTTAGACGGAAACCAACGGCGCTCCACAGACATAATGCGGGAAGGGCCAGGAAACGCGGCCATCTCCGAGCATTTGCGCCACTTCCGAGAACTTCCCGAACTTTGCAGGCACAGCGAGAGTGATCAGCCAGCGTCCAGGCGGTGAGCTCCCCGAGTCAGGCAGAGCAAACGTGTGGAGGCAACTGGTTGTAGCCGAGCACTTTAAAGCCCCAGAAACTTCAGGATCGTGTCATGTCCTAAAACCCAAGTATTCTGCCTTTCAAAATGATGGCTTACCTGACAAGCCTACTAAGTGCTAAGATACAGAATATATGTCATCCAGGGTCCCTGGCCCCACAGGCTTCTCTGGGCCCCTGTGCTGGGTCACTGAGCACATTTCCGTAGGCTGACCCTTTCCTGGGGGACGCTCTGCGCTTGCCCAAACTCCTGGAGACGGGTGGGCACACGTGGGGGGCACTTACCACCATTGTTATTTCAAGTTCTTCATCTCAGGTCTCAACGACCAACCACACCTACCCTGCTGCTTCTGTGAGGAGACTTCTGCTGACGGTTTGGGGCCCCAAACTGTGCCAAACTGCGAGTGCCTTTGGTGCAAACAAGGCTCACGTGTCAGTTTTCTGAAGCCTCCAGGGCTCCCAGAGGCTACCTCCTTTCCCTGAACCCAGCCCACAGCTCCAGGAGGACGTGCTCTCTGCGTCCCGGCCTTTTCCGACTTGCTTTGCCCAGAGTCCGTGCTGACCCTCCAAACTCGCTCACCAGCTGTTTGATCCCTACCCCAGCCCTCTTTACTGAGCAATGAGCTGTACTTCTTTTAGCTCAGACCCCTCCTTAGGTTTATGCCCACACTCGGCCTCGCCACGAGTCTCTGATGAGCCTCCGAGGGCCCAGGGGCCAGTCTGCACACGGGGCCCTGCATTTTCCTGCGTCGGGACGCACTCTCCTCCTCGTCGTGACCCTCTCGGTCCTTCGAAGACGACCGCACCTCGCCACCTCAACCCTGCCTTCGTTCCCTGAGGACCAACGCGCTGTCAGCAGGTCCTGCTGCAAACTGCACCCTCACATAATGTGAAGAGTGTGTTTCCACAAATCATGCAAAAAAATATGAACCTGGGCACAGACCTGTACCCTCCACAAAAATGAACTCGAAATGGGTCACAGGCCTACATGCAAAGCAAAGGACTACGGATTCCACAACACAGGAGAAGCTCCAGATGACCTTGGGTGTGTCGACGGCCTCTTAGCTGTAGTACCAATGGCCCAGTCCAGGAAAGAAAGATTGATAAGCTAGACTTTGTTAAGTTGAAAACATCTGCTCTCTGAGAGGCCCTGTGGACTCAACGAGAAGACAAGCCACGGGCTGGAAAAAACCTCTGCGGGAGGGGCTTCTGATAAAGGACTGTCACCGGGGATATGAAAAGAATTCTTAAAACTCATTAGTAAGAAAATAAACGACCTGATCAAAAAAGGAGCCCAAGGCCTTGGGAACTGCCAGGCAGTCTCCTCATTCTCCTCCAGAAAAGACCCCCCAGGAACCGACCAGCTGCGTCCTGGACAAACTGGCAGGAGGGGGAGGACCGGGTGTGCGGAGCTGGCGGACGAGGGGCGGGCGGCAGCAGCCCGGCCCCCTTCACCAGCCAGGGCGCCGCCCGGGTGTGAGGGCCAGCTGGCAGCTCTGGGCAGGCTCGCTTTGCAGAGGCCGTCCTTGGCCAAGAACCGGGACGTGTGTCCTTCTTACTGTGCATTGTCCTTGGGGCCAGATGGCGGACACTCGCACCCGACGAGTCTCTCAGTCTCACCGCGCCCTACGTCCTCGTCGGTGGGTGGGGACAGGGCTCGCCGTGGAGGGTTTTCCCCGGGACCACCAGTGAACACGGGGTGACACCAACGAGCTCGGAGCGTCGGAAGCCCCCTTATCAATGAGAAAATGATTAGCTCCTGTGCGTGGGCAGTAACAGACCTTAACTTCCATACAGTCTGCCCCCTTCCGGGGTTTGCACTCATCCCAGGAAGGCGCTGTGGGCGGCCGGCCCCTGCGGGCCCCTGGACGTCCATCCCCAGGGGAGTGCGCTGACCGGTTCCCAGCGAGGGCAGAGAGGGCACCAGTGGCGGAGTGGCACTTCTGCAGCGACGTGCCCCCCCGCCTGCTCTTCCCCCCTCACTCTCGCCCTCTGCTGTGGTTCCCAGGGGAGAGGAGAGGCCCTCGTGCCTCAGGGACTGACACCTCTGGGCAGAAGCCCATGGGGGTCCGAGGCCTGGCGACAGCCATTGCAGGAGCAGAGGGTGATTTAAAGACACTAGAGAATCATAAGTAAGTAAGAAAATGGGATTTCTTCAGTTTCCAAAGGGAAAAACATCCGAATACTCCACCTCTGTTCACAAATACTGGGGCAGCCAAAAAGTCCATCGTGTTTTTTCGTACGATGGCTCTCGTAGCGCTTAGTTCTCTTTAACTTCTCTCGAAATAATTTTGCTAGATTGTATTATGACAGCTGTCATCTCAGTGTGCGTTTAAAAAAAAACATATCAAAATTGGTGAATTTTTGTGAAGCCACTTTAATACTGAAGATGGAAGAAGATAGGCAACATGTTTGGCACATTATACTTTATTACTTCAAGAAAGGTAAAATGCAACTAAGATGTAAAAAAGACTTGTGCAGCGTGTGCAGACGGTGCTGTGACGGATCGAACGTGTCACAAGTGGTTTGCGAAATTTCATGCTGGACATTTCTTGCTGGACGATGCTCCGTGGTCAGCTGGACCAGGTGAAGTTGGTAGCCATCCAAGCAAGACATTCAGTGAGAACCATCAACATTCTATCACGTGGGAGACAGCCGACATTCTCAAAATATCCAAGTCAATCAAGTTTTTGGTGAAAATGAAAAATGTGCCTTTTACTTTACAGGAAAACTGGAAAAAACTAAACAGACTTCTTGGCTCACCCAATAACATAGTAACTACTTTCAAATTAAAAATGGCTCAACTTACTTTTTGAAAGGAGGAGCTATTTTGTTATAAAACAACCTTGACAGAAATTCTAGGAGAAATTAAACTGAATTTGCTGGAGTCTAAGAATGTAGCCCCACCGCTTCGGGTCAGTTTGACCACTTGGTGGCGCTAATGTCAGCTGAACAGGTCAGCACGGGCCGGCTCGCTCGCCAGCAGCGGCCCTTCTGGGGAACGAGATGGAATGTGCAGCCCTGTCGGCTGGGCACGTTTGTTCCAGTGGCTACTCTCCACCTCCCCAAGCAGCGTCTGTAACGTGCCAAGGACAATATAGAAAACTATATGGTCCGGCTGATCGGGTGGGACGGTTTGTTTTGTGTTAAAACAGAAAGTTGAGGAGGGTACTCCTTGGAAAATGCCCCCATATTTGTACTGGGTAAGAAATAATCTAACGGAGACCGAGAGGCGAGCACTGAAGGGTCTTCGGACACCGGTGTTCATTACAGGAGGCGGCACGAGAAGGAGCGGGGGGGCCCTGGGGACCGGGGGTCTGGACGAGGCTGGAGTCCAGCCGGGGCTGCAAGGGCCTGACTTGAGGGGGAGAAGACATGGGGCGGAAGCGATGTCACCGGCAAAGAGGGACCCCCATCCCCGAACCCCACGGCTGGGTCGCTCTGCTCCAGCACAGGATGACCGTCCACATACGGCGCACGTGTCCAACATCAAACGGTGCCCTCCCCGTTTAACCTGATGGAGACCAGGGAGGGGATGGGCAGCAGGCAGGTGCACGCAGGCCGTGGGCGGGGTCCAGGTCGGACCCCTGAGGAAGCCCAGGGACAGTTGTGGAGCCCCCTCCCCTCCCCCCCAGAAGCTGGGCCCGTCTGTGTTTCACATGCTCACGGTCAGCAACATGTCAGTGACACATCAGGCCATTTCCAGACTCGGTGGGTGGCCAACCTGTCCCGCCTGCAGTCCTCGGGTGCCATACGAGGAGGCCCCTTCCTGTCCCTGACCTGCTGCGGCCCGGCCTTCCCGACGTGAATGTCATCGTCGGCTGCCAGCTGTGGGGTCTGAGACGCCCAAGGCCCCAGGTCTTGCTCCAAGTCCCGCAGGGACAGGATCTCCGAGGGTCTCGCTCGTCGGCTCCTGCTCTGTGGCAGAGCCTCTGAAGCTCCCGGTGCTCCCCCCGCTCGGGTCCCACACAGCGGGACTCCTGCTGCCTCCGTGTGTCCTCCTGGCGGGGAGGCTGCTGTGTCCCCCCCCGGCCCCCGGGCCTGGTCACCGGCCGCTCTGGGAGCGGCCCTCGGTCTCCAGGTGCCTCTCCGCTTTCTCATCGAGCTCTTGTGCCCTAGTGGCCTTCGCTTCTTCTTCCTTTTTCCACTAGTTCTGAAACACACGACTCAGAAGCCCAGACCCTTCATTCTCTTTGCTTGGAAGTCAGGTTCTCAAACAGCTTCAGGTCGGCCATCGGCGAGAACGTCGGGAAGCCCTCGCTTTTGCGTCCGGAGTAACCGTGTGTCTTCCTCTCCCCACTGATGGGCGCTGGCCCTCTGCGAGTGTCCGGCGGCCCGTCCACCTGGCGTCTGCACACGCTCCTTCCGCCTCGTCCGACCTGCCCGCCTCTGTCCTCACCAGCCTTTGCCATCGACGTCTCCTTGACAAACCCGCAACCACGGGCCTGGGAGAGGCTGGCCCGGGCGACGTGGAGCCTGACCTTTCAAGGTCCCTCCTGGTGATTCTGAATATATTTGTATAACTTCTTTAACAGAGTCAACATTAGGAGTTGATATTTTTACTGATAGATGTCAATAGGCTGTAGTTATTTAAAGCCCTCCTTTTGGACCTGCCCCATGGGCAAATGGGCGTGGGAGATGGCCACATTCGGGGGTCCCAGAGTGGGGGGCCTGCCCCTCACTCCACTCTGACCATCCCCCCCTGGGTGTTTACGAAATGCCATTCATCCACCTCTCATCCGTGTGTACCCGAGGTAGCTTCACTCACTCGCCAGTAAGTGAGCGAGTCTAGAACGCCAGCGCTGAGAGACGGCGCCCTGTCTCCGAACCCCAGAAGCCTGGAGAGGCGCTGGCAGGGTGGAGTCCTGTCTGACCACTCCCACGAGGGACTGCTGTTCTCCTGGTTGCGGAGGAAGCGGTCAGAATGCGAGGGCCGAGGGACACGCCATCGCTTTGGGCTCAGACCAACCCCTCGCTACTCAGGAGGCTGGGGACCCCGGTCACAGAAGTGACGACCGGATCCTGCCTTTCCCGCGGCTGCCTCCCTCGAGGAAAGAGCGCCCCTCACAGGCGAGGCCGTGAGTCCCGGGCTGGACAGTAACAATGGCATCCCTGCCGCTCATTTCACGCGTTCCTCTCAGAGCTTCGCTGGTCAGTTCAAGGTCATCTCCGAAGTCCAGGGTGTCCGTGCAGGCTTTATCACGGTCACCTAGTCACCCAAACAGGCACGGAGGTTTGCCAAAGCTAAGGAAGAGGCAAAGATCTGGGTGCCCTGAGAGGAAGGGCCTGTGCCTGGGATCCGCAGCCGCACACACACTTGCGCACGCGCACGCACACACACACACACACACACTTGCACGAGCGCACACACACATGGGCTTCATGGAGAAGGAAGGGCGGCCTGCGTGCTCTGCACACCCCCACCCGTCCCTGCAACACGCATGTGCACAGGCCTTGCTGCGTGTGTCAAGGCCGCGCCGCGCTCTCTCCGAGGAAACGGCCCCAGCGAGCATTCCAGTGTCTCGGGGGGGGTCACAGCACATTCGAGGTGCGTGTTCAGGTCCCAGAGTTTCTCTCTGGGGCTTCCACCACCGGTGGCTGAGGCCCAGCCCCGAATGGCCCAGGCCCCACCGAGACAATAAGAGGATGAGCTGGAAGGCAGTCGACCGGGGACGCGAACTGGAGACTGGGGCTGTGTGGGTGTCTCCGGCGGTGCCGTCTGACCTGGGCCAGTAACCAGGTGTGGACAGTGAACAGAGACTGACAGCAACTGCCGTTAACTTAACGGTTAAAACCTGTCTCCAGCATCGCAGCCGCAGGTCATGCTCAGCAGCCACGCGTGCCACGTGGACACGCTGTCCTCATGGGACTGGCGCACACAGTGGGGCTCCCCTTCCTCTCTGGCACCAGGTGCACAGTAGGGAGCAAGGCATCACGGCAACATTTGGGGATCCGGAGCCCAGTATGGGGACCAGCTGGAATGGGAGTCACTTCAGCCACACGGACACCACCCCACACCCCAAACTAAGATCCAACAAGGTTCCGAAGCTTCTGCAACTCGTTCCGTCCTCACGTGTCACTGGGGGGTGGGGCACGTTCCTGAGAGAAGGAAGTCCGGTTGCCATTCTCCCCGCAGGCGGGTGAGCTATTGGCTGGATTCACAGAGTCTTGGGGAAGGACAACAATTTGGAAAGGAACACACAATTAACCCAGTGTGTCCCCGCCCCCGGGGCAGGACCATCAGCCAGTCCCATGGACGGGAGAGCCTTGTGGGGCTCAGGCCTCTTCTGAGAAGTCGGGCCTCCTGCCACAGGGCCACCAGCACAGACACAAGGTCCCCGGGGGAGGCGCTGCGCTTCTCTGCCCCGGGCGACGGCGTGTGGACAACGAGACCCAGATCGGGGATGCACTTCACTGGAGCAGGATGGGATTCGTCAAACGGACCCCTTGCTTTGTGCTGCCGGCTGGGAAAGGCTCTCTGCGTCCGTGGAGGAGAAGTGTCGGACAGACTGCGGCTGCGTCCTGGGCGTCAGGGCCCGTGGACAAGGAGGTTCCAGGCTGAGCCCGGCCGGCTTCAGCCCCAGGGCCCAGGAGAGGTTTCCGGTCTCATCACTCATGACAACATGTGAAATGTTACCAAGGAAAACTTTAGCAGGCAAAAAAAACCCAAAACCAAAACCAAAGCAAAAAAACAACCTTTGTTTTTATCATAGGAAATCTCAGAAGGGAAAAATGACCAGTACAACCAGCTTGTAAAACCCACCAGTGTTCTCCCGTGCGCAGACCCTGTGGATGGAGGGAGTAAGGGGCTGACGGGGGCGGGGAACTGGCCGGGACACCGGGCCGGCAGGAGCCTCTGGCCGTTCTGCAGCTGGAGCAGGGCGGGCACTGGGGAGGCACCGCCCCCACGAGGCGGCCAGGCCCAGAGCCTGTGGGTCGGCAGGGCACCAGGACCAGCGAGCAGCTCGCTGTCCCACTCCACGCCCGCCCACGCTGTAGTTCCTGCCTCCGCCACTGAGCCTCGAAAAGAGAGAAGGACCTGTCTGTGGGGGGAGGGGAGCCCCCTTACACCCACGTCCCACACATATGAGACCATTCCTTACACTACCTACTGTATTTAAACAGGAAACAGTACAGACCAAGCCACAGATCGTCAAGGGAAATGTCCCCCTCTAGACACGTCTTCATAATTTAAACATGTAAAATGTGCATAAAACCATTGCTGCACAAGAAAACAGAGACAGCTAAATGTCAGCGCCCACCTTCTCCTGGACTAGCGGGTGACGCCGCTCCGTGGACCCGGGCGCCGGGGTGGGGACGCAGAGCAAGCTGCGGGCCCGCAGGGCATCTCCAGCTGCGAGGCACAGAAACAGCCCCGCTGCATCGCTGCAGGAAGCCAGGCAACGGCACCGCACGGGCCTCTGCTCAGGTCGGCTCCCCGGGAGGACACCGGCTTTTCTTTCCCAACTGTGACCCTCGGAGATCCTTCTCAGCACGTTTTCTCAGAGGTCTCGGAAAATGCTCTGAACTCTCTCTCCCCTGGACGTGTGAATGTGCGTCTGTCCCTGCCCGCTGAGCAGCAGGGCCTCCCCCACCTTGAGGAAAGGGTCGCATTGCACGGCTTGATTGCTTGTGCAGGAGACAGGCAACGGGATACTTCTCTGCGATATTTCCTTTTCAGTAGCAAAGAAATCTCCCATATATCACCGTAATTATTTTACCATGTTCCTTTTCAGGAAATAATTGATATCCCCTTTTTCTACAAATGCTAACAGAACTTCAAACAGACTTTCATGGTGGTTGTACTGCTCGGTTCTTTCAAGTTTAAAAGGAAAATATTTTCCTTTAATTGCCCTCAGTTGGTCTTTGCAGCGCCGACCCTCTGACTCTCCGGCAAGTTCAGGTACAGTCCTGTGCCCGGTCCAAACCGGGGAGCGGTTTCCGACTCGGCGCTGTAACCTGGCGGGCGCACTGCCCGCTCCCAAAGCAGTACATTCACTCGGGTGGGTTTTTCTGAAATAAGGAAGCTGGGGCATCCACGGGCTGACGAGGCAAGGCCGGGTGCAGGGCTTTTCATTTTTTATTTTCATAAACAGCGACTGTGAAGCTCCGTCATTTTCAGAGGTTAACTTTTACGTTTCTTATACCACTTCCTCTTACAAGCCACAGTGCTCTTTTCCCAGAGCAAACCAAAAAGTTAATTTTTATTTGGGTACTTTGAAGACATTTTGAATTAAGGAATATAATGCCTTGAATACTCCTGTACTTAATTTTGATCTCCCCCGATACTCTGGCAAGATCCGAGGGGCAATACTCTGATCTCCCCAAGGACACAGAATCACTGAGCCTCTTCCGCACTGTTGCCGCTTCATCCCCGCCCCCTGCCCCACCCCCACCCCACCCGCCGGCTCACCTTGTCCTCTCGGGTGTTAGAAAGCGCCGGGCCTGGCGAACTCGCATGTGAGCACTCTGACCCCCGATTCCACCTAGAGCCCCGTCCCTTCTGTCTCAGGGAACGGCCTCTGCTTTTGTGCACTTTCAGGGCAGAAAATCTTAGTCTCCTCCTTGACTTTCCCTGCCTCGCATCCCACACCACCTTCCTATCAGGCAAACGACCTGCTGGCTGCCTGCCCCATGCAGCTGCCCCCGGGCACGGCTCTTGCCCCCACTGGTGTTCTCTCTGCTGCCGTCTCCCGTGGCTACAGCTCATCCTCGGCACAACCGGAGTGACGCCCTCTGAAGCCGCAGATCCCAACGCTGGCCCGGGCAGAGGACAAACTGTGTCCCTGCCTGGGTCCAGCCTGCGCCGGGCTCTGAGTTCACCTTCCTGCCGCCCCCACATTCCGACCCCAGCCACACAGAGCGCCCGCTGCTTCTCCCGGGGCCTGGCGTGTGCCGATGCGCCTCCCCTCTCCCCTCCCCCTGCCCCTCCCTATGTCTGCGATGCTCTGTCCCAAATACCCAGTGGCCTTGCTCACTGCCGTCTTATCAGACAGATCATTGCTGGCCGCCCATCTCCACCCCCCACCCCCCCACCGTGCATCCCAGCCCTTGTCTGGCCCTCGTCACTGGCTGCATGGTCTGCGTCACTCACACACGCAGACCTTTGTGGTAGGGAGGGTGCGTGGCTCCTGCAAGGTCACCTCACCTGAGCGGAGACGCAACTGGAAGTTCCTCCCAGAGTCAGTATGAGTTCTTACGACAGGGGCGGGCACTGCCCCTAAAACCTGGTGTGTGCTGACACACCCGCCGTTCCCTGTGACCTCACAGTCGGGCACGGACCCGGGGCTCAGGGCCACGCCCCACCACAGCAGCTGCACCACGGCCCGACTGTGCAGAGAAGGACTGACGGCCCAGCACGTCAGGTCTCCTCAGCCCCAAGCTGGATTTCCAAAGGAATCTACTGGATGCTGTCGTATGAAAACTACCTCTTCTATGCCTCAAAATCTTAAAAATATTTGAATAGCAAAAAGCTGAAATGTGTATGTTTATATAAAAGTATCTACTTACCTATACACTTGTCATAGATACTGCCACGCTGTTAGTGCCTCTTATTATTCAGTCCCAAACTCATTTAGATACCAACTCACTGTGTGAATCTAGTTTTATTTTATTTACACTACAGTGAATGCATAATATTTGATTAGAAGGCATTTAGCAAGGCATTTGTAGCCTAACTTTTAAGCTTATAATGCTATTCTTTTCTAAATAATGTAGAACAATGAAAGACCTTCTTGAGGTCTAATGGCTTCAGAAGTGGACTCAGCTCTCGGGACTGCCGGAACTGCTTTAAACGTTTGTAAACTCGGAATACGTCCCTTGGTTATTTTTTCTTTTTGCCTCATTAGATGTCAAGTGTTACTTAAACTCATGTTCAGTTTTAAGAAGTGACCAGCTGTGCTAATCTTCCCTGGAGGGCGGGGGGAATATGTGGTTGGCTAAAAATTTTCTTCTGTTTTTAGTAAACATAAAAGATATTTTTCACTTTCACCAATAACTTCATTGGACAACACATTCACCGTTTTGTTCCACTACCTTCCTCCGTCCTTCAGGCAACTTCATAATCCATCTTCCCAAAACTTTTTATCTTTTTGAGCAAAGAACTGACCCAGGTGCCTTTTGCAGTCTTCCAGGGAATTGAAATATTTTCCAAAGAGCGAAACAAATGGAACTCAGAAGGCGCCGTGTCTGGTGAATACGGTGGATGAATTGGAACCTCCCAGCCAGGCTGCGACAGTCTGTGCCTCGTCACCAGAGGAACATGTGGTCTTGTGTTGTCCTGGTGGAAGATTCTGCGTTTTCTGCTGACCAATTCCTGACACTTTGGATTGAGCGCTGCTTTCAGTGGTTCTAACTAGAAGCAGTTCTTACTGGAACGAGTCGCTGGGTGTCCCAACCCCACGTACATATAACGCCCCTGCTCTGGGCGAAGGACTGGCTTTGGTGTGGTTGGCGGTGTATTGGCTTCCGTCTTCAGTGTGAAAACGGCTACACAAAATTCACCAGTTTTGATCAGTTTTTCAATGCACACTGATGTGATAGCTGTCACAACAATCTAACAAAAATTATTTTGAATGAAATTAAAGACAACTAAGTGCTACTAAGCCGTTATGCAGAAAAACCGAACAAACTTTCTGGCCACGACAATACACTGAGAGCTATAATCTGTCAAATTAGTAAATCTTTGTTTAAAAAAGTGATAGAGTCATCCATGAGAGACGTAAAACCCCCGACGTACTATCGTAAAGATGAGGAGGAAGAATTAAAGTTTGTTGAGGTCAGTATTTGGGCTCAACCATGGCCTAGACTAGAGGCGCTGACTACCGTGTGCTCCGAAGTGCAGGGCGCCTACAGCCTCCCGACGCCTCCGCCTTCCGCCGAGGGACTCACCACCTCAGAGCGGGCCTTGCCCACTCAGCCCCCCCCACTGGGGACGAGACCCTGCAGAAGGACCCCGTGCCGGGCCGGCCTGGCTCCGACGCCCTGTCCTCTGGGTGCCAGGCCCCGGGCGTTAGGGAGGCACCCCCTCCGTGATCCACCCTCTCGCGCTCAGGATGGAGGGCACTGCCGCGCACGCGCGGGGGCCACTGCGGGCCGTTGGTGGTGCACCAGGTCCCTGCCCTCGGGGAACCCGCTGGGGCGGGCGCTTGGGATTTCCAGTGGACGGTCCTGTGACTGGACAGCTAGCGAGCCAGCAGCTGTGGGATGCACGGTGTCTCTCTCTCATGCAGCGTGACACCAGCCGGGTGACGGGGAAGGTACTGCTGCCACCTGAGGAAACACGCCGTGCAACCAAGTAAAAATGACACCAAACACACAAAAAAGAGCAGAGCAGACACAGCACAGACGCAGCAGGAACCCCGAGGGCACGTTGTTCTCGTAGGAATGACTTGTTTTTCTGCCCCCGGTGAATCGGGACCCTGCGCGCCCAGCAGGTCACCGTGAGTCAGATAACTGTCCACCTAGGGCCCACGTGAAGACACCACCTGTAACCAGGAGGAAGACTCGAACACACTGAACCACGGGTTACATGCCAGCAAGCAGTTTTCCAAACCCCTCACTCAGGAGACGCTTGTCTGAGGAAGCCTTGTACTCCTTTTGTAAATAATGGCAAAGAATAGTTCATGTACATAATTATTTTTAGATTGAAAGACTAAAATCCCAGATGGATTTGTAAAAAAAAAAAAATCAGTGAAAGAAGGATATATTCTGGTGGACTAAACCGATCTGACCGTTGAATGGGACCTTGGTTAAAATCTGTTAAAGTAAAGAGATAGTGGTGAGGGAAATCCTAAAAATTAGTCCTTACGAAGAAGAGTCCATTGTTCAGCAACCAAATACAGGAGAACACTATTTCATTGTTTTTTATTATTCTTTGATTTTTAAAAAGTTAAAAAAATTTAATAGCGGAAATACATGTGCTGAGAACACTTTCCAAAGTTCCGTCTGGTAAGTGGAATTTTCACAGGAGAAAAACCCGGTCCTTAAGCTCCGTAAAACCCGCTCTGCGTGGTCCGCCAGCTTGTCTTCAACAAACGAGATGGCAGGAGGCTCTGTGAGCCACACTGCGCTCAACGGGGGTCTCACCGCTGAAGCTCCCAGCTTCCCGCGCGACGGGAGAACTTAGAGGCTGAACAAGGAGACTGCTGTGAGACTAGTGCCACGCGGACCCCGGGGCGCTGGTGTGCACCCTGCTGCCTTCTCAGGCCCCTGACCGGGCGGAGCGTGCCACGTTCCACGGAAGACGTCTGTCACCCCTGCAGAGGGCTCGGGGACACCGCCCAGGGGAGGAGCGGGGCGCGGCCGACCCTGGGTGCAGAGCTGCAGGGACTGTCTTCTGAAGGGAAGGGCTGGTGGAGACGGGCTTAAATGGAGTCACGGTGCATCTCCTCCCCCTCTCCCGTCGCCCCCGACGTGGGAGGAAGGCTGTGGTCTGTCCTGCACCCACTGGGCACTCAGCACCGAGCCCAGAACCCCTGCCGGGGCGAGCCCCGCACTGCGTCGGGAATTCCGTCCTCATCCTCTGCGACCCATGTCCCCACACGTGTGTCTGCACAGACGTGACCTCAGTCACCTACAAGTTTCCCTGTGTGACAGATGGAGACACCGCCCCCAAATCTGCAAGAAGAGGCAGGGCACCTGGTCACCACACCACATCCACGGTGGGGGCAGCGGGGCCGTCCATGGCACGCGGTGGCTTAGTGTGAGTGCAGTGCCAGTCACGGGGAAAATCCCATGCGTCAGACCCTCTTTTCCTTGATAAGATTTTACGGGAAAATTAAATTTACCACTAACTCTTCCCTCAGATTATAACAGAAAGAAATTAAACCCCAAGACCTTAAATTACCCCCCCCTCAATGACCCCTCCCAGCCAACAGGCTCGAACTCGGGGACTTGCTCAGCATCCAGTTCGGCCCCCAGCACCTTCCTCCAACGGGGCGGGGGGAGGGGCTCCTGCAGCCCCCAAGGCTGGACCGATGCGTCTCAGCTGCCGTCCCATTTTCCCACGTCTGAAGCCGTTGACAGAATCAGTAAGACTTTTGCAACATTATTCTTCTACCGAAAATCTCAAAAATGCAAGTTCTTACAAGAAACTATGTTAAACAGAATGACGGTGTCAGCCAGGAATTCAGCCGGCTGGCTTCCATCAACACCTGAGCTGCGCTGCCTGCCCAGCAGGGGGCGGCCACGTTCACGTCCAGGGCTCGGAGGGCAACACCAGCCGCTCCGTCCTGCGCCCTGGCTCCCTGGGCGGCCCTTGGAGGTGGCGGTTCCCAAGGTCACAGCACCTTTCAAGGCAGTGCTTCCCCACAGCAACAGTCCTGAAGTTCCAAAGAGTTAGAAAAAAATCTAAGATCAGACTCCTTTCTGACATACCACATGCTCTTCCAAGACTGGAGCAGAGAAGTGATGTTTTCCAGGAAAATGGGGGTGGAGAGAGGAGGGAGAAAATTGTCTTGGCTCCTAACACACTCGGCGGGGGGATCTTCTGCTAAACAAGGTGTTTCCCCCTATGCCCTGCAGGATCTGTGCTTCTGCCCTTGAACTTCACTTGAACTAGGGGCCCAGTGAAATTTAACTTGGTCTCTAGCCCCCAGCCTTCCTCCACTGCCCGGGACCGCAGCCCCCGCACGTCCTGTGCGCCCTCCCACACCCCCACGCCGCCTTCCTCTCCCTCCCGGGACCTGCTCCGAGGCATCAGAAAGTCCCTGCCCAGCCCTTCTTTCCAGCTACAGTGAGACCTGATTCTCAACAAAGAATCAAATTGTCTCCTTAGCCTCAAGAAATGAGCGGGAGAGGAGAGGACAAGAAAAAGAATCCAACGTATAAACACTGAACTAAAATGAAAGGCTACAGACTGAGGCTCCAATCCCAGGCTACAAACCAATTCCAGGAATCAACAACCTGGAAGCCAAAAGCCTTTTCACACTCAATCTCAATTAGAGACGTCTCGGGCCTGACAACCTCGCTTTGGAAAATACTGTTTTCAAAAGCTGTGTTTTATGGTGAGTGTAACTGGTCACTGGAAAGACCCTTTCTTCTCCTTACCACCCGGCCCCTGAAGAACGAGAACGCCAACCCTCCCCTCTCGCCGACCTGGGATGTCTCCTCACTCCGTCCGAGGTCCCACGTAAGCCTGCCCTGCAGCCCCAGTGCAGGAGTCGCCCGGCAAAGGTGCCCCCAAACCTCTGCTCCCCCGGGGCATCTGCCCCCGGATGCTGGCCTCGTGTGCTCCGCGCCCGGCCCCGGAGGCAGGAGCAGGGGGGTGTGCGTGAGGGAACTGGGATGTTCGTTACGTCGTCACAGGGTCCGTGCAAGCAGCCAGGGCTCCCCGGTGGGGTTGCAGCTCAGAGGGTGAGAGCAGGGTGCGTGCGTGTGTGTCTGAGAAGCGTGAGCCAGCGCAGTGACAGTCACACTTGCAGAGCCGGGTTTCGGTCTTCACTGCCAAACCGACGCCCACGGGCTGGGGGGCGCCTGGCTTCCCTCTGACCTCACAAAGGCTGGACAGCGCGGCGCAGGATCAGGAAAAGCAACCGCGGGTGTCGGGGCGTGGGTCTCCCTCCGGGGTCCAAACCCCAAAACCAGGCAGCGGTCAGGGGGCCGGGGGGTGCCCAAGGGGCAAGTCACACCGTGTTCCCGCGAGTTCTACCCTGGAGCTACACACATGTTTATCTCAGTACTGGGAGCCATCGTTTTGTCAAATAACTGGGATGTGCAATTTAGAAAAATGTTATAGAATAAATTTATAAAGAGGCTACAGCAGAGAGCAAAACCAGACATCACCATGGAAACTGGAAACTCGCACTCACAGTGCTTCCCTGACAAACAGATATTTCGTGAAACACACGTGAAACCCTAATGATTCATATGCTTCGAAACCACTAAAACCAACAACAGCCCCTGACAAATTTCTGTTTCCTCCCTTCTGCCCCCCGTTCCGTCTGTGCCGTTCCCGACAGGCGGTGAAGACAGCAACACACCGTCAGGACACACAAGCGACAGACTCCGCACGCTCGACTGCCGGCCACTTCCCAGTGGCCTCAGATGCGAGGAGGGTCGTGAGAAAACACGGACAAGGGAGCCTTCACAGAATTCCCCTGCTGTTTAAATAAAGTCCCTCCTGGAATGAAGAGCAAAGGTCTCTGGGACGCTGACGCTCTGGGCCAGGGCCAGACACCTAACCCTAACCCCCACGACCAGAAAGAACCCCCCGCATGGCACACAGGGGGGAGACTGAGGCTCACGGAGGTGAAGCAGCAGGTGATCGACTGTGAGTCTGCAGGAGGAAGGGGCACCTTAGTGGCGGGGGGGGGGCGGGGTGGCAGGTGGTGGTCACAGGGGTAGGGCGAGGCCTGGGCGGGGCGGACGTGGGAATGAACAGCTGCCATGGGTGAGTCAGGAGCTGGCCCCGCAGGGACTTCCACACTCAGCCCCAGGGAGGGACAAGCTACAGGAAATGGAGGACCCAGGGCACCACTCCGCCTCCTGGATATGAAATAGACCTCCGAGGGAACCATTACGTACTGGTGTCTTTTTGGCAAATTGTTCAAGCTCTAAGACAAACCCACAGAGTCTGATTTTCCATGATCTTGGGCAAATCACTTAAAGACTCTAGCTATCAGTTTATTTATCAGAAAGCTAAGTTTCCAAGGGAACAGCAAGCCCTTGCATTCCACGATTTTATGGGGCTTTCTGGCGGGTTTGTGTCAACACCCACCCCCACGTGTATTCTCCGACGAGGAGGGGTGCTGGTGTCCGTGTATTCAGTGAAGCCTTTGGCTCTGTACCAGCTCGAAGGAGCTCGCTTGTACTCGTGCTCATTAACTGCGACGAGGGTACAGCCCTTGTGAAACCCAAACTCAAAAACTGTTTACATTTTCCCTGCTCTGCAAAGTAAACATGTCGGTCTGCCTCTTTCTCTAATAGCGAGCTCTCATGAGCAGCTGTGGGGCCTGGGGGGCCCCGTCCTGGCTGCAGTGCACTTTCCCAGGGAAACAGAGGTCACCCTGAGCAAACAGCAACCCTCCGTGCCAGGTGGCAGCGTTCCGAATCACTGACACCACAGTGACCTTGAGCACTTTCAACCTGAAGGGACTGGGAAGCAAACACAGGGGCAAAACCCACGGGGCTCAGAACCAGCACAGACCCTTAGCACCTTCATTAGGTCACGGCTTAAGAAAGCAGAAGTGCGGTGGCTCCTCCCGGTCGTCACGAAGGTTCTGCGGGTCACTGTTGGCAGGGTTGGGTTTGAGCCTAAGGTGCACTGTGCGCCACCTGCACCCAGCCCTGGAACCCCGTTGCTGTGAAAAGCCACCACCACTCTGCGGGAGCAAGGTCCCCAGGATCACACTTTGGAAAATGCCGGGCAGGTCCTAGCTCAGGGTTAAAAGGCCTCCCTGTGCCGTGAGAGGGCCCCCGGGACGTCCTTCCCTCTTGTCCTGCACCCCAGCAAGCCCAGCACTGTCACCACCTACACAGCCTGGGATGTGCCTTCCGGTGCTTCACAGACACAAGCTGCTGATTTCCAGGCTCGTCCTTTGCTTCCCTGTGAGTGATGTGTGGATGAGTCTGCTAGGGCAGCCGTGACGAAACAGCTCAGACTGGCAGCTTAAACAGAAGCACAGGGTGCCTTTGTACTCCGTGTCCATTCGTCCGGAACTCAGGACGTGTGCCCAAACCCGCGAGCACTGACCAGGGCAGCATTCTCTTCCGCGGGTCGGCATCGTGACTCACACAAGTTCCTGCAAGTGGGACGGGTCCCACGCAGGAGCCGAAGCTGGAACGATTCTTTCTCATCAAAGTGCCCTGAGTCCCAGTCCGACGAGTTCTGAAGTCGACGAGGATGAAGGCAGGACTGTAACTTATTTCTCGCGGTGCTGCAAGCTGGGAGTCCGCGCTCCAGGGGTCAGCAGGCCGTTTGCGCCTGCGCTCGCACAGGGCTGTCTTCTCCAGGTGTCCTCGCGTGCTCTCTCCTCCAGGCGTGTGGGCCTGGGGCTCCCTCTCCCTCGTGTGCCCTCTTCTGACAAAGTCACCCATCTGACCACTGTCAACTCCACTGCCCTCTTTACAGGCCCCCCCCCCAAATACAGCCACACTCTTAGGTCCTGGGATTGGGACTTCAACATGGGAATTGGCTGGGGACACAGCTGAGCCCACCACAGTGAGAAACGTCTGCCTCTCGACCCCACGCTGCCTGCTTTTATATTTTCTCCTTGCCACTAGTTCTCGTGAATTTTCATGATGGGCTCCCGTGTGGTTTTCTTTGTGTTTATCCTGCTTGGGTTCTCTTGTGCTTCTTTGATCTGTGGGTTTATCGTTGGTGTTAGATTCAGAAATTGTTGTGCCATTTTTTTCTTCAAATATATTTTAGAAAATATATTTTAACTTCTGGGAATTTAATTACATATATATTAGGCTTTTTTATCTCTGGGAATTCTCTGTTTGAATCTTTCCCCACTTTTCTAGTGTTTTTATTTAGCCTTTTTAGCATCAGTTTTTAGAAGTGTGTTGGTTAACGGTGTCAGTCCCTTTAATGACATGATCTGACATGACCCCGATGAGCGGTGGCCCAGCAGTAGTCAGCCCAGGAACGCCCAGGGTGGGGCTCCGCACCCCACTCCAGCACACAGGCCAGTGTGGAGTGAGGGGGACGCAGGTGGAGGGGCATCTTAGCGCAGTGAGGCCACACCGTTCCGGGAAGCTCTTCACCCTTTGACTGCTGTGTCTCTACATGAAGGTCTGTCTGGAAATGTCCAGCCATTGTTAATGTTACAAGAACTGTTTCTACGACATCGATGTGACCTGGCAGCCAAGGAGAGTGGACTGGAATGTGCGTGTGTGAACAACGACGACTTCACTGCACTAGTCAGTGGGGGTGGTGGACGCCACTGAGTGAGCATGTGCACTGTGTGGCTGTTGCATTCAAAGTGACTGAGTGAGTAGAGCAATGAATGTGCATCACAGTTTGCATTAAGCTCAAATATTTCTTCGCAGTAACTGTGTGGATGATCCAGGAGGGTTTCGGGGATGAAGAAATGAGTGCGGCACAAATTGAAGTGCGGCACAAGCACTGTGACAATGGCTGAGACTCTGTCGAAAGTGATCCGTGTTCCGGGAGGGCGACAAGGGGAGCACCTGAGACTCTGGAACGTGTGCCGGCTGCGAACAGTGAAGGTCAGCGACGGACGGTGTGAGAACTGGAAGTTGATCTGGGGGTTCCAAAAACCACCATGTCTGAGATTTCTGACACGGGATCTTGGCATGAAACCTGTCGTGGCAAAATTCATTCCACAGCTGCCACCAGCGCAGAAGGAACACTGTACTGCAGGTGCTAACGACTTGACTCAAACCTCCACCAATGAGCCAGGTTTCCTCGAGAAGGTCATGACTTTGAGGGGGACTGAGGCACCATTGTCCTTCGTACAATGTTTCTCGTATCTTCTATCTTCTTCAATAAATAAATCTCTTCCATGGTGCGTGGCTGGACACTTTCTGGACAGGCGCCATGATATTTGGTTGGCCAAACGTTCCCTTGGTTTGTCTGGACATAAGTTCTAGGTGCACTTTAACTTCGTTGGAAATGATTGTATCAGACAGTATTGTGACGGCTGTCATATCAATAAGCATTTTTTAAAACTTATCAAAACTGGTAAATTTTTATGTAGCCATTTTGATATTGAAGATGGAAGGAGATAGGCAGCACTTATGCTCCATGTTTTCCAGAAAAGGTGAAAATGCACCAGAAAAGACTTGGCGGTGTGTGGAGGAGGTGCTGTGACTGATCGAACGCGTCCGAACTGGTTTGCAAAGCTTCGTGCTGGAGACTTCCTGCTGCACGATCGGGTAGACCAGTTGACCAGTGGAGGCTGACAGCAAACAGACGGAGACAGCAATTGGGAATGATCAGCCCTGTGCCACGTGGCAGACAGTTGACACACTCAAAACATCCAAATCGATAAAACTCGTGGTGAAAATGAAAAATGTGTCTTTTACAGAAAAATCCAAATGGCGCTTTTGGGCAGCCCAATAATTATACACACTTACTATATAGCATATACTATAAATACTATAATGCGTATGTACTTCAGGGTATTTTATATAATCTGTAATATACACTGTAAGTTTTATAAGTCGGACCGTGAGAGTGAAGTGAATGGCGGTAAGTGCAGACGCCCTGGCCGCGGGGATCACTCACAACTTCCGCTCTTCTCCCCCGCGGGTTTTCTCCGCCCAGCTGAGGTCACTGCAGGGCTGAGTGTCATGCTTTTGACAGCTGCTTGCTTAGCTGCTTGTTCTGCACATTTGTATGGTCCCCTCAGGTATGACCCGGGGGCAGAGTCGTCCTGAGTACCCACAAACGCCCCAAGTGGGCGAGCCCAGGAGCTCAGCGGTGAGGCTGACAGGCTGCAACCCCCCCAAAGCCTGGCTCTTCGCCTTACGCAGCTTTCCTTGGGGGATACTTCTCTCCAGACACATCAGTCATGCACATGGTTCACGACATTTGATGTGATCAGACTGGAGGGTGCGTGGGTAACAGAACAGGGCGGAGGGGGCCACAGGCTGCCTAACTGGAGGTGCTCCTGGCATCAGACATGTGTGTGTGAGAGACAATCACACAGGTAGATGACACTGTAGTTGTGCACACAGCCCCCACAGTCAGCTGCATGTGCAACCCAGGAAGCCGGGTGAAGTGCAGTTTGGGTACAAAAGCCGGGGAGATGCCGTCCCTTTGTGTGCAGACCTGCTCAGAGAGAGTCTACTGTGGGGCCCCCCATTTCAAATGTCCTTCATGGACCCCCATCTCAAATCATGCTCAGTTTTGTCCCAGAAACGCTGCCCACCTTGTTCAGAAAGGCGGCCGCCTGAGTGAGCACTCATAACTCCCAGGCCCCGGAGGATGCTGACCACGGCACAGTCTTCAGCTGTCCACACCTGACCCTAACAGTGACTCCCAGCTTTTGCTTGTAATTGTTCTGTGTGCGTTCGATACTCACAGTGCCTTTTACGATGTTCAAAGAGGCATAGCAAAGAGGTTACGAATGTAAACAATGCACAGAAGTTAAAACAAAAAGTCTTTGCCAGACCACATTCCTTAGTAAAACACGCTCATGTAGGAAAGCTCATTTTTAAACAATACTGAGAACAGTAAACATGTATTAGCTCATCATTCCATTTGGCACAAATATATGGGGTTGGCCAAATAGTTAGTTCTGTTTTTCTACATGGTGGCTCTGGTAGTGCTTAGTTGTCTTTAACTTCATTTGAAACAATTTCGTTAGATTGTAGGTGGCAGCTGTCGTATTAGCATGCATGTTTTAAAAATATCAAAATTGGTGAATTTTTGTGTAGCCATTTTAATATTGAAGGTAGACAAAAATATGCAACATTTAGTCTATTATTTTTAGAAAGGTAAAAATGCGACCGAAACACGCACAGAAAAAGCTTTCTGCTCTGTATGGAGAAGGTGCTGTGACTGACCGAACGTGTCAGAGGCAGTGTGCGCATTTCTGTGCCGGAGACTCCTCACTGGACGATGCTCCACGGTCAGGTGGAGCAGCTGAAGTTGGTAGCGATCCGATCAAGACATGAATTATTCTGCCACATGGGAGATAGTTGACATTCTCAAAATATCCCAACCAATAAATGTATTGGTGAAAATGAAAAAATGTGTCATTTTTTTTTATGGGAAACACTAAATGAACCTTTTGGCCAGCCCAGTATTTAAGCCCTTAGATCAGGGGTGTCAAAGTTATTGTCACCAGGGGCTGAATCAGCCTCACGGTGGCCTTGAAAGAGCCAAATGCAATTTCAACTCCTTAACAGTTACGGAGTAGTTACATTTATACAGTCCTAAAATTATTTCAGCTCTTTGAAGGCAACTACGAGGCTGATGTGGCCCCCCCCCCCCCCCCCCCCGTGAAAATGAGTTTGACACCCGTGTGTTAGAGCGCCACCTTCAGGAAGTCACAGTGCCGGGTGTGGCGGGGAGGCCCTGGCTCTCCTTGGGTGTCCGCTCATGGGACTGTCTCAGAGTCCAAGTGACCTCCTGTCTCTGGCCCAACACCGATGTGAAGACAGACCACCCGGCCAACCTCAGTCGGACGCACTCTCTGCCAGGTGGGGTGCAGGCAGTCTGGGAGGAGCCCTCCCACTCGTGGCCGCCCCATTACTGAGCCCAGGCTCCCTGCACCCACGGCGACCTGCCCGTCTCTGTCGCGCGCTGGATGGCCTCAGACAGCCTCTGCCACGAGGCTGCAGGGCAGAGGCCAGGTCGTACCCCTCTGCCCTCTACCGTGCAGAGCAGCACAGGTCAGCCGCCGGACAAAAAGAGCACACACGTGTTTCATGATGACGTGTCCATGAGAGGGAAACCCATGACAAGGGCACTCGTGGCCGAGTATCGGGAAGTCTTCTCCCCTGTATTTGGAAGGAGGGGCAGCAAAGAAGTTTTCGGACTATTTATCTTTATTTTGTTGCTCTAGTCTCCTGACAGGAGGGTCACCAATAAATCTGTTTTGCTCCGAGGCAGCTTCCAGACTGAGAAAATTGAGGGGCGAGGCCCATGTTGCACAGTCTAGGGGCACCTTGACCAAAACATTCCGACAGGGAAAACAAAGAGAACAACCCAGTGCTATTATTAATCACGGCACAGTATGAACCCAGGACATTGCCGGCTGTCCTCGTAACACCCTCGGAGGGAAAGACAGAGGGAAATAAGCTCAATCGACCACACCAAATGCAACGGTGCAGCCCCCCACACACACACACACACACGTCGTATGAGTTTTACAAGTCTGCAGACACTCCTCCTGAGCTACTTCCAAGTGTCCTGGTTTCTCATGTCCGCTCTCAACCTGCTTCCTTGCTCTACAACGGGCAATGAAATGACCAAACAGCAGACAGACACCGAACATGAGACACTGAACCGCAGTGTCCTTTGAGGATGAGGCATCTAGTCGTCCATGGACTGACTGATGAGTTGATGGAGTCTGGGTGGACTTGTGCCAGGAACTGCATGGCTCACACCAGGACACAATGGACACGGTGCCACCAGCCGGACAGAATCTTGCCTCCACCAGCGGGGACGTCATGCTCAGGTGTGTCTGACACACCTGTGATATTCACACATTGTCAGTTCCACCCCATCGTGTTCTGCCCCCTGAAGACAGACGCCAGCGTCCACAGGAGGACCCGCCGCGGGCAGAGGGCAAGGGTCCTGGTGGGTGAAGCACAAGCTGGGGTCCAAGAAGCTCCTCACACCAGAAATGTGCTGCGGTTCAGAAGCTCTGAGCAGACTTCTTCCCACGTTTGCTTTATGAATTGTGCACCATGAACATTTCACATTCGTGGTTTCAACGTCACAGAGATAAGTTAATGTACACAAAATTGTCTCAGAAATGTCAAAGCTTCCCAGATTAAAAACGCTCGGCTTTTCAGCGTTGGTTTTCATAGGAAAGAGAATGGGGAAGAACTGAGCTATAGTTGGTTTAGTCGCCGACAGTCACTCAGTCATCACAACAACACAGGCAGCCGGATGCACGGCGGGTCAGCGGGAATAAACCTGGGCCGTGTCCCGCCACAGGGCAGGCCCTGCTGGCGGCCTCACACCTGCGGAGGGGCACGGACTCACCTCCAGGGGGACAGGGAGCCTGGGAGCCAGGTACTGAGTTGGCCAAAAATTCGGTTCGGCTTTTCCGTACAATGGCTCTAGCGGCACTTAGTTGTCTTTAACTTCATTTGAAACAATTTTGTTAGATTTGACTTTGACAGCTGTTGTTTGTATCAGTGTGCCTTTAAAGAAACATCAAAATTGGTGAGTTTTTGTGCAGCTGTTTTAATACTGAAGATAGAAGAATATGAAGCATTTTCAAAATATTGTGCTTTATTATTGCCAGAAAGGTAAAAACACAACTGAAACGCAGAAAAAAAATTGTGCGGTATGTGGAGAAGGTTCTGTGACTGACGGAATGTGTCCAGTGGTTTGTGAAGTTTCTTGGCTCTACTGACAGTTTGGCCAAATAATCCTTTGCTCTGGGGCTGTCTTGTCATTGGAGATGTTTAGCAGGACTGCAGGCCTCAGCCCATCAGAAGCCAGTAGTGGGAGACAGCCGACAGATCAATAAAGTTATTGGTGCAAATGAAAAATGGGCCTTTCATTTCACAGAAGAAGCTAACCCGACTTTCTGGCCACCCCAGAATTACGGTGAAGGTAGGAAAACGCACTCGAGGGCCATGTGAGGAGCTGTCTCTGTGACCCTTGATCTCTACACCCCCTCCCTCGCTCACGTCGGGGGCCCCTTTCCGTAAGCAAGTTTTCCGTGTTCTTAATGAATTCCTTTCTGGTGGGGATCCAGAAGTATCAGCCTGGAGGGACAGGCGTCTGCCACCTCTGGGGCGGGGTCGCAGACCGAAAGGCCCGGGGTCTGGGACAGCAGGGACCGTCCCTCCCCCCCCCGTCACGGGCGGCTGTCCCAGCTGACACGTCCCTTCCGAGTAGAAGGTGACCAGCACCTCTGAAAAATTACTGATGATGTATCTGTGAGAGAAACACCCCAATTTTGATGAGTTCCATTCCATTCCCTTTCAGGGAAAAAAACACACACAAAAAAATAGGATATTTTTAAAAGACATACAGTTTTAAAACTTTTTTCTTCATAATGTATATCCTTCAGTGTAAATACAGTGTTCGTCCACCAATTACCTTTAAAGGTTGTAGAAGATTCTATTGTAAAACTTTTAAAGAGTTCTTCCCCTTTATACATTTCAGATGTTGTTTATTGTTTCTCTTCTTGATTTGGAAGAGCCTTTAGTAAAGAATTACAATTTTGTGTGAAATATATTGCAAAATATAAATATATTTTTACCAAAATATATTAATATTACCACTCTTTAAGTAGGTAGAAGTCTATTTGGAAACATCAAGTTAATATTTTCTCATTAAATTTATTGGGCTGACATTGGTATAGGATTCAAGTGCACAGTTTTGTGATACATGATCTGTCTATTGTATGTGGGCCCACCCCCAAAGTCAAGTCCTTTCCTGCCTCTGTCCCGGCGACTTTGACCCTTTCACTTCCTTCTCTCTCCCACAGCATTATCATAGGCCATAGAATTCAGGGCCGGGAGGGAAAGGGCCTGGCCCGTCCCATTTTATTCTAAATCCTGTGCACTATCTGATGCACATCTCACAATACGGAAGTTCTCATTCCCTGCCCCCATCACACCGTGAATTCCTCCGAACCCGGCCTCCTAGGTTGGGTGCTCGCTCAGTGAAGAGGCCGGCACCCAGCTGAGCCTCAAGGTCAGCACTTCTGTCTTTTTGGGGTCGTTTCCTGCAAACACGGTGGGCCGCTGCCTCCGCTCAGATAGCACCTCACGTGTGCACTACACACACCAGTTTCCTAGTTTGGGACCCTGCCCTTACACGTTCAGCATTAGAGACCCTCCCACTTGCCAAAGTGAGCACTTGTGGGGCCAATGCGAGGACCATGGGAAAGCCATTTCGTCTTTCTGACCCCGAGTCTCCACCTGCGACCCCAGGGGAGCTGGCAGGCTCGGTGCAGAAGCACAGACGGACGGACGCTGGATTCTTACACTGAGGTTTCTTGTGTGCTTGCAATAAAAATAAAGAAAATTTACTGTAATATGTATAAGCTATTTTCCATTCATTTTTCCTGGCAAATAAAGGAAAATTTTAAACCACATTCAGGTATTCCTTATTTCAGGATATATTCCTTATATTGAATTTTGGGTTGGTGACTTTTCCTCATTCTCATTTTTTCTCATCCAGATACACCCATTTCCCTACGTTAGTTCACTGAATTATGTCCTCTCCATTCACAATGCTCTCTCACTGTGCTTCGATCCTAGTCCATTTCTTCTCAGAACTATCGTTAGTTTATATGGGGTGCAGTGGTTAATAAAATCATATGACTCACTTAATTTTATTTATTATCTATGCCATTCTTTAGTGTTCTTTGCAGATTTCAATTCTACTAATAAATGTTTAATTTTCTACTGAAATTACATTATTTTTACCTTCCCACCTTCCTTTCCACCTTTTATATTTAATGAAATGGTTCCTCGCTCTTTTTGTAGAGTTTGATTCCCTGGATTTTTGTATTAGCTCAATGCAGAAAGTTTTTTAAACGTGTTTTAATTTTCCCGCAGTAAATCCTCTTCAAGTACATATTTTTTCCACATCTGCTGTGTGATATTCCCTTAATGTCGGGAGTGTTTCCACAGACCCGGTCTGTTCCACCCCCGACCACCTGCTCCGCTGGGACCCCACGTGCAGGTGCGAGGCGGCGGCAGGTGGGGCTATTGATGGAACCCCAGCTGCAGCTCGGGGAGCCTGGAGCCCGTGGAGCCGGCGCCGGAGCCGGCTGGTCTCCACAAGCACCGCATTCTGATCTGGGGGCTGGAGCGCAGATTGCCACTCTGCTGCCCTGCTTCTCTGTCACGGGCTTCTCTGTCCGCCCCCGTCCCCGCAGCTGCCGCCGCACCCACTGGGCTCGGGGGTGCAGCTGGGACCTCCCCCAGCTGCTTTCTGACACAGGGCGGAAACGAGATCCGCCCTCGGTCCTGGACCTTCCCATCCCTCCACTCGAGGGATATTTTTCTCTCTTCCATAAAAGGAAATAAATTACAGCCATGAAATAGTTTAGCTAGTATCATAAAATATCTAAAAAGATGAACTTTATGATTTCTTATATAAATATTTTGTAAAATTTATATTTACCCCCTTTTAAAATTTGTTAACTCTGTAGGAAAAATTAGTTTTCCTAGAAATTTTATTACCATATTCTGAATGTTCAATTACCAATAAAGAATTAATAGACATGAGGGACACACAAACCAGTTGTGTTGATATTGGGTTGACCAAAAAGCCCATTCGCTTTTCCCATACAACGGCTCTAGTTAGCACTTAGTTGTCTTTAACTTCACTTGAAACAATGTTGTTAAATTGTATTGTGACAGCTGACATATCAGCGTGCATTTAAAAAAACTTATCAAAGTTGGTGAATTTTTGTGCAGCCATTTTAATATTGAAGATGGAAGAAAATACACATTTTTGGCATATTATACTTCATTAACTCAAGAATGGTTAAAACAACAGAAATGAAAAAAAGATTTGTGCAGTGTCTAGAGAAAGTGCTGTGACTGATTGAAGTGTCAGAACTGGTTTGCGAAGTTTCGTGCTGGACATTTCTTGCTGGATGATGCCCCCTGGTTGAGTGGACCAGGTGAAGTTGGTAACAGTCAAATCAAACACTGACTGAGATCAACATTCTACCACATGGGACGTAGCCAACCTACTCAAAAAATCTAAATTAATAAAGTTATTGGTGAAAATGAAAAACGTGCCTTTTATTTAATGGAAAAAAACTAAGAACTTTTTGGCCAACCCAATATTTTCTTGTATTTAACTGTGTATCCAAACATGAGCAGCTAACCATCCAGGCCTGACTTAGTTAGATGTTAGATGCTAATTATAGGCCAATTAACTAACAACTGGATTCTAATGTTTGAGATAACTTAAAAATATTAAATGGCATGGTACTACTTGCTTTCTAAGCAACAAAATATTTTCATATAAATTTCATTTTTCATAAAATTTAAATAGTCTTAGTTGTCAAAGTGCCAGGTATCTCTATGCTGGGCAATTTTGCAGTTGGATTATACACCTTCAGAATTGAATTTTACACAGACTGCGTGCTCTGAACAGAAGTAGTAACTCATAAAAAAAACCCTACAAAGTCTCCTTTACGGTCCCCCGAGAACCGAGCCCAGGCCCGCAGGCCCTGCCGTGTAAGTGCAGAACGTGCACCGGGGCAGCTCCCGCCAACGCAGCAAGACTCGCCCTGGGTGGAGGCCCTCGGGCTTTGCCAGTGGACGGGGAAGGTTCTGTAACTACTCCATCTGAGTCTTTGCCTGGAATGATGGAGGTGAAAAGGAGTAGAAACATGAACGGGATGAGCAGTGTGGCTTTATCGCACTTTGTCTATTACTGTTGACTTGGGCTGCTCAACATCCCTGGGCCTCGGTTTCCTCAAATGTTAAGTGGGTGTAACCTGCACGTTCTGGGATGGTCCGAAAGACCCAGTGAGATCACAGAAACAAGGAGCCCGATTTAACACCATAAAGTGGGCATGGTGGCTTCCTTCCCGGGAGCGGCAGTTGTACGGTCGTTGTTACTGCTAATGCTGCCCATTGTGATGATAACGTCTGGCCAGGAACAGACCCAGAATTAAGCAATTTTTAACAAAGTTTTGTTTTTAAATAAAATTAATCTAAACATTACCAAGGTGATATTAATGTAGGAGTCTGGGTAGGTTGAGGTAATAGCTAAAATACCTGGTGCTGTGTTATAACGATGTTTTGTCTCATTTCAAACAGGAGTCAAGCCGATGTGCCCAGTGGTCACAGTGACCACACACCTGACGCAGTGTGGACACGCACCCCGGGGTGGCTTGACCGGGAGGGGACGGCCACCAGGCTGCCCTGCCTTCCCGTCCGTGACTCACCACGGTCGCTTTGCGTCTCCACCATAACACGTCCACAGGGCTTCTTTCCTGGCAAAAGTCCACCAGGCAAAGCTGTTTGCTATTCCAGAATGATATGGATATCGTCCCAGAATTAATTTCAGAGAAGAGAACTGAGCATATTCTCAGGTTTTAAAGGATCATTTTCTCCAATTTGTCATGACCAGATTTTAAGGATACTGTTCTAAGAGTCTTCAGGGAAAAAAATTCTCTGAGAAATCACGGTTTGAAATTACTTCATCTGAAAGAAATCCCACTGCCATATGTTTGCTTGGCCTGCATTTCATACAGTGAAGCTCTCTCCTCATCCATCCTTCAGAGAGAAACAAAATCAGGAGCCGTAGAGTTGTCAGCTAGGAAACGCCTATGTCCTGTGTCAATTTTTAATCAGGTCTCGTTGGTAACATTTAATGGGCTCTTGCTTTATAACTTTAACTTTGTAGACAGAGCACATTATTGGGATTTAAAGGTGCGTGGGAGTCTTACACCCTGCTTGTCTTTCTGTAAAAACGTCGCCTTCCTCCTTCCTTGCAGAAACTCTAAGTTCCTCTCACATGAGGATGGGCACTGCTGTGAAAACCGAAGGCACGTCATAAAGTGACGTGTGTGACACCGCAGCGTACATTCAACACTGAATGACCTTGGGAGACGGGGGCAAGGTGAGAGCCTGTGAAACTAAAGGTGGGGGTGAACAAAAGGATGCAAAATCACCGTGTCTGGGTGAAACTAAATGATGATGAAGAAATGTTAAGTGTAAAGATTCAATAGCAGGGCCACCACAGATAAATTAATGCATGGTAGCTGCTCAGCACATAACGGCTGTCGTGGAAGAACTTCGGTGCCACATACAGCAGCACTGCTGAGCACTGCGCCTATAAAAGCCCGTTACTGTCCCCGCTGGGCTCCAGGCTCCGCACAAAGCATCTTCTGTGTTTGGAAAGAAGTCTTGGAACGAGAGGCTGCGGGCTCATCCTGGCCGTACGATCGCGTAGGAAAAGCGCGACCTACTGTTTGTCTGGAGCCCAGCTGTCCTGCCGGAGTCGGAACCAGAACTGAGATCATGCCTCCTGACCCAGGGCCTCCCGCACGACCCCCAGAGGCCACCGATGAGAGGCCGGCCCCAGAGTGTCCCCAGGGGAAGCCGAGGTCCCCGTTTGGTGCTACAGCCTGTTCTACCCTCACCCCTCGAGGCTGCAGTTCAGGTTTGCGAAGCATCAAGTCGGTAAACACACTGACGAGTCTCTCAACACCAACACCGCACGCAAGCTGTTCAGGAAGAGATGGGCTGGAATCGCAGCAACGAGTCCCCCTGAGACCTGCGCAGTCAGGGTAATGGTCGAGCTAAGAACCCAGTGCTCTCTGCGGAGTGGACTGTTCTCAGTGCCAGCGCGGCCCCTCCCTGCTCACTCCGATGACGTGTGGGACAGCTGTGAAAACTAGAACAGGAGGACATGATGACGTTGTCCAAGACACCACAGCTGGAAAGGAGCAGAGGGTGTGAGACAGCAGGTCTTCCACCGGCACCCACGTCCGTAGCCACTCCTGTAACCTTCCGACACTTGGTCCCCGAGGGTGAAGCAGCTTGTGGCTCAGAGGCCGGGCAGGGGCAGCAGGTGAGACACGGTCCCCTTTTTCTCCTCTCCGCTGGGTGTCAGTACGGAGGGAAGTTCTCGTGCCTTGTTAACGAAGGGACCCCACACAGTGCATTTCTACTTTTCAAGAACCCAGGACTGAAAGCTCTCCTTTCAACTGAGCTAACTATCGCTGCCAAACCCGCCCCGCAAGACAAACGGAGGGCACAGTTTGCGTAATGGTCCCACGTAGGCTGCACTAATGCAGTTACTGGCCTGGGGACGTTCCTAGTTAAAAGCATCTTCCCAAGCTCGTTAATGAGGACTGAGCAGAAAGCAGCCAGTCAGCACCTGCCTCCTCAAAGGAATTCTTTCTAATTACATCTGAAATGAGCCAGTGGTGGAATGTGAAGATGTAGGCAGAGGCCCAGAAATAAAAGGAAAATAAAAACTGGGAGAATTCGCCTAACGGAAGAGAGAAAATGGGAAACATGAGTGCACTGCAGAGGATTCAGTGAATAAAATACTACACAGCACAATACCCACCGAGGGGTTCACAGCAAAACTGAGTTCTATTCCGTGGAATTCGAACCACTGCAACAAAGGGCATCCATTTTTCTTACAAAGGATTTTTTCTCGTCCCTCATTGTCCCTTTCTCTGTAAATGGACAAGGAGAAGCGGCGGTGGGGGCCCCGCTGGGACCACGGGGCCCAGGAGCCTGGCTCACTGTAGGCTCCGGGTTGTGTGACCCCAGCCCCAACCACACCCCCCAAAAGTGAGGTCCTGAGAAGGGAGCAGATCGCTGCTGGTTTGAGAACACCCTGTCGAAGGGGGCAGATTCCAGGGGCTGTGTCTGGTCTACGAGCCTCTGTAGCCCGATTCCACTCGGATCCCTCCTTCTGGCCCGCCCTCTGCTCAGGACGCTTCCCAACAGAACTGGCAAAGGGCCACTCCACTCTGGTGTTTGGAGAACACCTGCAATAACAGTGTGGAAACTACAGCTTGTTTAACCTGCTACAAGCAGACATGCTTTTCACCAACGATTCTGAAGAAGCCGGGTAGTGCCTGCTGTTGGGAGGAAAGGCTGGCTCCTGAGAACAATCTAGAACAATTTTGGTAACACCTCCCAGATAAACACAACCCATGATCACTGAGGCAGGACCAGGCAGGGCACTGTGACCTCGGACACTTGTTCTCCCAGTTTCTCAATGGGACTTGAGGTGTGGCTGTGGTGGAGCGTGCACGCAGGTCTCCTGGCAGGGAGCCCGCCTTGAACCAGGGCTGGTGCGGCCACGTGGTCACGGCTACCTCTCCCCCGTGCTCACCGTCCCTACCAGCGTCCATCTTCCAGGGCATCTCATCCTATTTGCAAGCTAAACCAGTCAGCCGGCTGAGGTTCGAGAAACAAAGGACTAGACTCATCCCAGTGTCTGAGTCCGTCCAGGCAACTATAACAAAAATGCCGTAGACTTGGAGGCTTACAATCGACAGAAACTTTGTCCTTACAGTTCCAGACATTAGCAAGTTCAAGGTCAAGGAAGACACAGTGTCTAGTGAGGACCTGCCTCCTACTTCACAGGCGGCCCCCAGGGTGGAAGGAACGAGGGAGTCCCCTGAGGTGTCTTTCATGGGGCTCCAGCCTGGGAACCTAATCGCCCCCAAAGGTCTGCCCCTTGGACACCAAACTGGGACTAGGTCTCAGCACGCAGCTGTCAGGGACACACGCGCTCAGGTCACGGCTCACGGCAAGCGGGCAGCACCGCAGCACGTTGGTGCAGCCCCCTTGAGCCCCCAGCGGGGGGTCCCGCTGGGGGCGAGCGAGCACTCGGGTGTGCGGGGCTGGCGGTGCGGGAGCAGGACCCTGGTTCCGGAAGCCGCGGCCTCTCAGCTGCAACACACGCACCCGTCTTCACTCCGAGGGACGCACTCCAGGCCCCCCGAGCCCCGTGGAGAACTGTCCCCTGGCGGCGGTGGCAGCAGCCCGCCCCCCAGCTTTTCCCCAGGCGGCTGGGGACCGCTCCACCTGCACTGCCTGCACCGGGGCGCCTGGCTGTCCCCCGATGCTCCGCGGCGCCTCAGGGTCTGTTCCCAGCGCAGCAGCTTCTTCACTGGATGCGGTGGATCCAGAGCAGCAGGTCTCAGGCCCACGGTGGGGGGGGGGGAGGCGGGCGAGATAGAGCAGCGTGCGAGGAGGGCGTGGCGGGCTGCACGGGGCCACCCGGCCTCGAAGGGACAGTGACTCCCCCCCGCCCAGGGCCATCGGGAGTGTCATGTAAATTCAGGACAGCAGCAGCCTCTGGCTAAATGACAGGCCAATGTGACACAATTATGTCACCTTTAATCGGTTAGCAATCACCTGCAAAAACTGTTCCAGCAAAAAACAGTCTATTGTCAGTGGTGACGTAGCTTCATTTCGTTCCTCTGTGGCGTTACCACCAGTGACACTGAGCGGATTCTGGTCAGTGGTGCTTTTCCCCACAACGTACTACCAAATAGTATAATAATTGTTCACAGGTTCTCCTCAAAATTACCATACAGATGTTTGGGGGACCTCAGGTGGACCATTTATTTTAATAACAAAAGACGTGCCTTGAAATATAAACTGTAAAATACGTGCTGTGCTCGAAACGTACAACGCATTTCAAATGCTCAAGGGTTTCTGTCACGAAAGAGTAAATCACTCCACTGAGTTTTTAACACCATGGCCGTTTCAATACTGAAGTGACACTTGTCATTTTCTTCAAATGCAGCTGACACGGAAATAGCACATATTAGACACAGGAAGCCCAGAAGTGACCCTGCTGCCCTGGGAGTCCTGGTCACCTCTGAGGTCAGTGGTTCCCAGTGACGTTCGGGCGTCTCAGACGCCTCCCGCGGGAGCCTTCACACCCCTGACGATGTCGTCGGAGCACCTGCAGGGCCCTTGCCCAGAGTGTGCATCGTTCACACACATCCGCACCAGCGCACACAGAGAGAACGGCCGAGAGACAACGCAAATGACAAGACCCATTTTCCATGCCTATCGGTTGCTCCCGAAGTGACACATTCAGAAATGCATCAAAGTGAAAATGCAGTAGTTTTATTCTGGACATGCGAAGAACTCTTTTTAAGTGATCAGGATAATTTTAAATGACAGGCAATCTAACGGTTATAGTACTTTGGGGCACCAGTTCTCAACCTGCCAGTGCTTAGCAGTGAGCAGAGAAGTGACTGGTCTTCGTGACCTAGAGAACAGCACAGGTAGCTGACAGCCCCCAAAGGGCACGGTGCGTTTCATGGTGCTCAGGGTCCCTTTGTTTCTATTGCTCTCACACGCCTGGTGGCTACTTAGTCATCTGGAAAGAGAAGTCACAGCAAAGTCCCACTCTCTGCAAAGCCTGTACTCTCTAGTGTTTGCCAACATTCTGACATTTTATCTTCATCCACCCATCAGTCCCTAATGCCAGAAAAGCTCCACGTGCCGGGTTTCGGTAGCTGGGACCTCTGCTCCTTCGTGGGTCCCTGAGCCTGGGCAAGCCAGTGTCCTGCGCCGGGAACGGAGCCGTGAGGTCCACAGAAACAGTGCATCACTGCCTTCTTCCTCCGCACCGGCACTTCCTGGGAAGTGGTTTGGTAACGAGCCCTTTTTAAGTTTTCATTCAGTCTCGGTGTGAGGCTGAGTAAGAAAAGTGGGTCTATATTTTAGTAATTCTTACCTGAGGACATTTTTCATTGCTTTGAGAGAGGGGGGGAGGGAGAAGGAGAGAGAAACATCAACGCGAGAGAGAAACATAGATACATTGCCTTCTGTACACCCCCCCCCCCCGCCAAGGCTCAAACCCACAACTTTTGTTTGTTTGTTTGTTGTACGGAATGACACTCTAACCCACCGAGCCACACCAGCCAGGGAGAAAAGTGGGCACATGTTATCAAGGGGATACAAAGCCAAGTGTGTAACGTGACACATGTACCTTGCCGGCTCCCCTAAGGTCAGAAAAAACAGCAGAGCCTGTGACCTCCCGGAGAACAGGTGCAGGCCAGGCACTAGGGCAGAGACCTTGACCACGAGGGTCGGCGAGGAGCAGACTCAGGAGCAGAGTGAACCACGAGAAGTTCCCGCCCCACGGAGACCAGCTGGCGGCACAGATGTGCCCTCAGTGCAGTCCACACGTGTGCCACCCGTGCACTCTCGGTGACCCCGGGCCGTGCGTTTCTCCACGGCCCACGGAACCACCTGACGGAACCATGTCCCTGAACCGCTGGCCTCGCCCACCGAGCCGCTGACCCAGTGCCCTTCCCCGGCTTCCCCTCCGGCGAGCTGGGCCACCCCCAGCACTGGCCAAACCGGACGACGCACTGGGGGCTCCTGGGAGCTGCACAGGCTTTCTGGCTGCTGAACCACGGGAAGAGAAGAGACCGAGTTCTTTCTTCAGCCTCACCTCGGATACTTTGATTCCCTCAAAAACCTGTTGCCTGATTTAAATGCAGAAGGCCCAGGTTTGAACGAGATGCTGTCATACGCTGGTTTGGATTCCTAAAACCAGCAAATTGTGCTGATAGCGAGATGTTTTATACCAACCGACTAAACAGCAGCCTAAATTCAGCATTCTTAATGTATGTCCAGGGACCGAAACAGGGCATGGGATTGGCTAAAAAAACATACCCGTATTAACATAGGGAGAAATTAGCAAAATATTTGGCCAGATTTGAAGTCGTTTTGCCTTCGTGGTGATATAAAATAATGTTTCTTTTTCATTTGTGGAATTGGAAAATGGCCAAAAGTGATCCAATTGTCATCACATCGGACGATCTGAACACAATAATCAGGCAAAATTGTTCCCTAACAAACACTTGCCTAGGAAAAAACAGAGAGAAGAGTAGTAAACAGGCAGGGTTTCCACAGCAGAAACGCAGACTTGCACTCAGAGCGCGGCGCCCTGGGGTGGGGGCGGTGTGCGGAGCCCCAGCGGGAGTCTCGAGGCAGCACGTGTCCGGGCAACGGGCGCCTCGTGGGGAGCTGAGTCCCTGCCCTGGGCCAGCAATCGCAGGGCGGTTTCCTCGCCAGCACAGGTGTGGCCCCAGGTGCTTCTACGTGACCCGGAGCTGCACCGCCCCGCACCTGCACAGAGACTCCCTCATTAACCAAGAGCAGCTGCCCGAGCCCAAGCACGCTCGGGGGAGGACTCGGAGGCTCGGACAGGGCCTCTGGCCCTGACCCCAGCCCGCACCTCCCTCCTGTCCCTGTGCTTCTGGAAAGTGTCCCAGGACAGACGGTGCTCCAGCCCTCAAGCCGGCCTGCTGAGTGTCCGGCTCCCGTCACTGTCGGGCCTCGGGGTTGGCTGCACACCGTCCAGCCGGCCACCTCTCTGTGAGCCGGCAGGTCCAGTGATAACGCTCCCACCTTCTCCTCTGGTCAGTCATCGCCCGGCTGCGGCTTCCTCCCCAAGGCCGGAGTTTCCGTCCCAGGGGGGCCTCGGAGGCTGAACTGTGTGGCCAAGTCCGAGGAGGCAGAGGGAGGCCATGAGCTGGGGGGACCGCCACCCTCCCGGAACGGACCCCGCTCTGCACGCTGTCACTCCAAGCAACGTGGTGACCTGCGACTACTCCCACCGTCCCGGTTAAGAAATGGAGACTCGACAACGCGAAGTGTGCAGACTTTCCTCCGCTGGGCTGTCCAGAACACGGGGGTCCCGACTGGCCCTGTGTCCGGTGACTCTGGTCATTCGGCTTCTTTGCCCTCGCCAGCCACACTGGCGAAACACTCACCGTATCGGGCCGACGTCTCAGAGGCCTCCCAGCTCCCAAACTGTCTGAAACTGTGATGGAAAAATCAATTCTATGCTCAGGATCGTCAAAGCCTGATGATGAGCAGTTGGATTTCATTATACTATCCCCTCTACTTCTTTTTACACAATTCAAATTTGTCTTAGTAAAGAGTGGTTTTTAAATGGTCTATTATCTAACGAATAATGCACCAGCTGATCTTCACTAAAACATGTAAATTAATGGTAATTTGGAAATTAGCATTTTTCATGGAAGAGATATGTAAACACTGCCACTGATGGTAATTAAAGTTTTCCATCTTTTACATTTTGTAAAAGCCAAATCCTTATGTGATAAATCAGAGAGAATGCTCTCCCCTCGAAGCAGCCTCAAACCCCGCCTGTCGCTACCACGCAGCTCTGCCTGCAGGTGGGGAAGCGTCTGCTCCGTCCTGGGCTCCGAGTCCCATTCCTGCGCCGCCAGGCCCTGCCCAGTCCCAGGGGACCCTCCCACTGGGCGAAAGTGCCCCTCCACCTGGAAACCGCCCCAGTTTTGCGGGTGTGCTGTGTTCCCAGAAATGTCCTGGCGGCGAACTGCGCGGCTAAGGACAGCATCCCGCTGTAAGCTCCATGGTGGTCTCTCCCGAAAGGTCAGTGACGAACAGGAGCGACCACCCCTCTGTCAGTGTGGTTTAGTCGAATAGGCCACACGGAGAACCAGCAAACCTCCACCAGATGTTCTGTCTCGGTGACTTCATTCTTTTCTGAGATCCACAGTCCCTGGACCCACAGAGGAGGAAATGAATGTTCTAAAATTTTTTAAGTTTCCTTTAAATTTTCATTTAGTGGTTAAACCCGCTAACGCGGCCCTTGCCTGGGCTGGGACTGTCTTCCCTCTGAGCCACCAACTCCCTGCTCCGTCCAGACTCAGTGTGAGGCCAAAGCGTGGGCTGGGCCGTCTTTGAATTGAATATTAAAGAAGTGCTGCTTTGTTACGCCTTAAAGGATGTGAAATCTCCAATCCATTTACTATTTACAGCCTATTCCTGACTCCGAAATAACTATACACTAGATTCCAGGTCAATGGCTTTGATATTTAAAAATCTCTTAGCTCAAAACTGTACCAGAAACACGAGGATGAGCAAACAGAATGGGAGGAGCACGCAGGTCCAGACAGCTGCTCAGCGGGGGGCGCAGCAGTTCCCTCCAACACGTGAACGCAAAACACACCTCGTGGGAGAGGGGGAGGGGGAAGAATATTCTATGGTAAGAACAGCTGTTGCTACTGCGGGAGAATAACTTTGATTGCCTAACCCAGAAAATAACAACAAGCAGATGCAGGTCTTTCAAGAAATGGCTGGGTGGGCAAAGGTGCTCCAAGGACAGAAGAGAAGCCCTGCGGAAGCCGGTGGGAAAAGGCACAGAAAGTGCAGCTTTTCCACGGATGGGGGTTTCGGTGGGAGGAGTTGCCAGCCAATGAGACTGTGGGAATCAGAGCATCTTGGTTTTACTTGTTTGTTAATTGCATCCTTAGACCCAGACGCCAGAAGGAAGAGAGGGGACCCCAATGCGGGAACTCTAAACTGGGGACAGAGCTCAGTGGAGTGTCCAGGGGCCTGTGAGGATGGTCAGCGCCCTGTAGGTCAAGGTTTTGACCTAGACTACGTTGGCATTTTGAATTGGGGTTCAGTCTTCTCCCTGCCTGTTAGAAAAGAGAGAACGTGCCCACGTTCTCCAGAATAGACAAATTAATACTAAAATGTGAGGAAGTAAAACTGAGTGTACATATATTAAAGAGAGGGCAGGGGGTGGTGGGAAATCTTCCAAGCTGGGCCGATGTGGAGGATGACTTGCAAGAAAGAATACAGTAAAAAAATAAACCCTATGGAATGTATTTGCATTTCCACTCCATGCTCAAATTTAAAAAGTAAAGAATTTGAAAGAAAAAAATCTGACTCACCGTTGTGTATTTCGGTTTTCATGGGCAGAATGGTGGCTGACACTTTAATAAAATGGGCAGATTTCCTTTGACAATTCAGTACATTCCATCCAGAACTCAGTGACCTTCCACACACAAACTGGGAGGGGCGCTACCCTGGTTGCTGCCTGGGGACAGCTGCCTGAGCTCGGGCCGCCCGCTGGGCAGAGCAGGCGGCAGGGAGAGCGCTCGTGGCCTCCTCGGCCTCTGGATCCAGGCTCCTAATCACGCAGACCCCGTGCGGGTTTTGGCCTCTGTTACCCGAGGTGTCAGTCTGCCAGAGCTGCCCTGACACCGGCCCCCACACCAGGTCTGGAGGCTGAAGTGTGAGGCCGGCCGTGGCCTCTCGGCTGGGCTGGTGGCAGCCGGCCCCCCAGGCCCCGAGAGTCTGCCTCTGTGCCGCAACTCCTGCTTCTCAAAAGGACAGGGGTCCCTTGGGACCTCCTTGGTGCCTCGTTTTCCCTTAACCACCTCTCTGAAGGCTCCGTCTCCAAATGCTGTTCTGTTCTGTGGTGGAGGGGTCAGGGCTTCAATGCAGGAATTTTGAGGAGGACATAATTTAGCCCACCACGGTGATTGTTGGTGTCACGGTCACACTTACTGTGTTAGCCTGTTTAAAACAGTCTACTTGATCTTGGTAGCTACGCTGGAAGGCAGGTATCTTCATCTCCACTTAACGAAAGGTTTTAAGACCTTGGCTAAGGCTTCTTAAATGAGCAAAGTGGGGACACTGGGACGGCTCCTCTGAATTCAGCCTCTGCTGGGAATCACGTCCAGGCAGAACGCCCACACACGAAGGAACAAACACCAAGGGCTGGGCTCGCAGAATTCTTTCCCTCTTAGTTCCACATTCTGTCCCCTGGGGTCACCAATGAGCGCTTGCTGTTTGCCGGGACTTCTTGGACTGGCGGCCACGCAGTCACGTGTGGGAAGGGAGAGCCAGCCCAGCACCCTGAGCACCTGAGCCTGGGTCGTGCCGTCGGGCTCAGAGTGGAGCGGGGCTTTGGTGGCAGCGGCTTGGGGTCCGCCAGCAGCAGCCGCCGGGTCTCTGTGCTTTTCTCTGTGTTGAAACACCAGCCAGCTACTCGGGTGTAGCACGCCCTGCACAGTCGGGCTCCGTAACACACTCAGACCCCACCTGTGGCCTCTGGATTTGGGCAGGTCTTCACTGCTCGGATGCAGCCCCGTCCAGGCGCTGGGGCGCTCCCCCATCCGTGGGGTCACCTCCGGGCCTCCCCCTTACTCTGTCCCCTCAACCACACGGGTGTCTTTTTCTTGCCCCTCTTTTCACTTTCTCTTCCATTGCTTTTCTTTTCTCTGAGGAATAAAAGGTACTTTCTTACACACTCAGGCAAAACCCACGAGTTACTTAGTTCCTGTCTGGAAGCATTTAGTTGCAACTGAAGCTCGTCAAGGAAATGCGTGAGCAGCTATGACTAAACGGAGTGTTTCACCCTCTGTGACCAGCACCGGTTTGTGCGTTTTGTTAGGAATGAAGGTCATGTTGTAAGAGACCCTGGTGATTCAGGCTGGCCGGACACGTTGGCTTATTTCATCACTTCTTTACGCTTTTACAAACTCAAACCGCCACATGCCCTTACTGTTCTCTTCTCCTAAATGCCATGCGACAGAAAAGAATTTTGAATTGATCCCTCTTTCTGGTGTGTACATAGATGCTATCTGTGATGTAGTTCCTGCATTTTCCAAATGAGTCACATTTTAGTGGGTAATATAACTTCATTTCAAAATAAAATAACAAAACTAATTGCATAAAAACAAACTCGAAGCCCTTCCCATGACATATAACACTTCAGGGCATGTGTGCCCCTCCCTTGCTTCTCACTTCCCACCACTTTATCCACTGTCTCTTGACCGAACTGTAAGGAGAGGACTTTGCGAATCTGCCTGCACCCCACGTGGGCGGCCCTGTGGCCTTTTTGCTCCCTGAGAAATTTCTGTTTCCACACCCCACCCACGTTACACACTAAGTCACTGCGCCACCAGAGCTGAAGCAGCTTATTTGACAGTTGAAAAGGAAAAGTAGATGAGATTGGGCCTGGCATAACCATTACGTATATGTATATAGAGAGTAGGTTTTACTACGTTTAGAAGACAAGTTTTCTTCATGCTAGAAAATCCTTAGCAAAGGAACCGGTTACTTTGTAGCAGAATTGATCCCCAAGCCTGGGGGGTGGCCCGCGTTCCTTCTCTCCCGTGCAGAGTTCAGTGCTGGCATCATACTCGGCCACCGTGCAGGAGCGGTCCCGTGTCAGACGGAGCCCCACCCGCGGGCCCGTAACCACTTTCCTGTTGGCTGCCCCAGGGAATCAGCTCTTTTCGCAAACACTGCCCGCCACCCTGGGACTTGCCCTGCGGTGAGTAGGGGCCGTGCGGTCGGCCCACCGCGGCGCCCGTGCCTGAGACCCGCCTCCCCCGAGAAGGCTCCCGAGTCCTCCAGGCAGAGCAGACCAGGCACCGAGCCCTGTGCTTGGAGCAGGGAGCTAACCCAGACCCAGGCCCCCCGCCAGGGCGGGGACAGTGATCCTGTCCCCGCACTGGCTTCTCAGCTGAAGGGCCTCCCGGACCAGGAAGACACAGGGACCCAGGTGGGACTGGGCCTGGTCTCACCTGGGCTTTGTTTACACATAATCACAAGCATCAAAGATCCACAAAGGACACCCAAGGGACTGCTCAGCGGTGACACAGTCTGGCGTCACCTTGAGAAGGCACTGACTTTCTGTACGAGGTCAGTAAAAATACACAGAGAAGAAACCTCATTTTATATGTGCGCTGGAGGAACCTTGAGAAAGAAACTTCATACTCTGTGGGGAAAACATGGAAGCTGGGCCATGTTCAGTCCGAGCCACTGCACACTGGCGGACTGTTGATGCTTTACTGCATGTCCTTTTCACGCATGTTTTATTGGGAGCAGGGTCTCAGGGCGCGGTGGGCACAGGCCCTCATTAAAACGAGCTCTAACCATTTGCTCTGTAAAGCTTCAGACACGGTTACCAGCGGGAATGGATTCAAACAGTTGTTAGTTCTGATCCAAGTATGACGTTGAGAACACGGATCCTTAAAAGAAATCACAACACGAAATATATACTTTGTCACAACAGATTCCGTTACTTCCAGAAAATAACACTGACGTAAGAAATTCAGCTAACAGACGTGAAATAGAAATGTTAAAATTGGAATAGTACGGGGAAATGGTACGCTTTTATTACAATTATTTAAATAAAACATTTTAAAATGTATGAAATGACTCTCCCATTTTCATCCTTTCTTCTTCATAGATATATTTATATATGTATTGTCTCTGAAATTCTATTATTATTCCATGATTCCTCCACAATCCTTCCCCCTTTAACTTTGAATTATCTGACAGACCACTGTTTGCTGACCGCTCCCTACACAGTTCCCTATAAAAAGAGGAAGATTTCTAACGTTGTAAATGCTTCACCTCCTCGCCTTGGGTCTTGACCTTTTCTACTTCACAGACACGAGCTAGAAATTTGTTCATTACCAATGTAATCAAGTTTTTAGCAGGGAAGAAATGAATGCTTAACCAAAATCAGATGATTTTCTACCTATAAGTTTATGAATTTGAAAAGCTATCATCATGCTATCTTGACACATATAATTATTACTTATTTCCTTTTGAGTACATATAAATTAATTGGATAGTTTCACAAAGAGATACTATTGGGTTGGCCAAAAAGCTCATTCGATATTTTTCTGTACGATGCCTTAGTTGTCTTTAACTTCATTCAGAATAATTTTGTTACATTGTATTGTGACAGTTGTCCTATCAACATTCACTTATTAAAAACGTATCAAAATTGGTGAATTTTTGTGCAGCCATTTTAATATTAAAAGTGGAAGAAGATATGTAATGTTCGGAATGTTATGCTTTATTATTTCAAGAAAGGTAAAGAAAGACACAACTGAAAGACAAAAAAATTGTGCAGCATGTGGAGCAGGTGCTGCAATTGAGCGAACGTGTCAAAGGTGTTTTGAGCAGTTTCACGCGGTGGTTTGGCCCAGCTGAAGTTAATAGAGATCAAATTGAGACATTAACAATCAACGTTCTACCACGTGGGAGGTAGCCAACATACTCAAAATATACAAATTAATAAAGTTACTGGTGAAAATGAAAAAAGTTGCCTTTTATTTTTGGAAAAAACTAAATGGACATCTTGTTCTACCCAATACATGATTAAGTATATTTACATGTAAATGTTTTGCTAAAACTTTAAGCATATCATTGTAAATGAATTAGTTTCCTTAAGTTATTTCAAACCAAAAAATATGAATGTCACAAAGCTAGATGTTATGTAGCATTAAACTGAAAGAAACAGAATAAATACATTCAGTTTATTTCCAAGGGTTATTAAGGTGGATACTCTTTACAAACTTGAATCAGACTTTACGGCTGAGAGTTCTCAATGTGCTAGAGAAACATCTGCAGAAAATCTGTTTTCTTAGTTGTGGCAGCGAGTAAACACAAGACAGCCACCAGAGGACACATGGCCCATAAAACCTTATTTCTGCAACCCAAGTCTTTGCTATCAAAAGGAAACTGTATCAATTGCAGTAAAGTTTAAAGTAATGAATGCCTTTCTTGTGGGATTAGTATGGAAATCTGGCCACTTTAAACACTTTAAAATATAAAATGCTACTTTAAAAGGCAGCTACTTTAAAAAGTATTTTAAAAAAAATCTCATCGGCAAAATTAACGCCTCCGTTTTGGACGAGAAACGCTGCCAGGTCCTGCATCTGTGTGAGTGTGGCCAGAGAACCGTCTGCTCCGCCGACCCAGGACTGAGGTCGGCTGCCTCCGGAACAGGCTGGGGGCGGGGCTGGCGGGAGGGCTGGGTGGGGCGCTCCCGAGACTTTCGTCTGATAGGAGAGCATAGTCATTGCCGATGTGGCTGGTTTTCCTTCTGAATAACTAAGTGTAAGAACCGAACTCATTAAAAAGTGCTGTTTTACATTTTTTCTAAATTAAAATATTCTGGCATTGAATTTATACCCAAGTTAGGAAGACACACACTTCAAAAAAATTAGTAATAAAGGGGCTGGATGTGAAGGAAAAAAAGGAAGCCTGAGGTGGGAGGTCAGAGGCCACTGACTCACTGGTTTGTTCGTGACATTGAAAAGTCAGGGGACAGCGGAGCCCCCCAACTATGCATTTCTGAAGCAGGTATGTAGTCATGGTCACTAGCCACTTCTGGCCGGTCAGTCTGGGTGAAGAGCTCCCATCTCACCTAAATACATTCCTACCAGGCCCAGCTGGCCAGCCTGTCACCAAAGGGCCAGGCTGGGTCACCAGGCGTCAGACCCCACACAGGACAGCTCACTTAGGAGGGTGGGCAGACCGGGGCAGGGACACAGAGATGGCAGGGGCGGGAGAAGGAGGAACAGAACTAGCACCTGCCACCCAGCACAGACAGCGATAGCATCGTCACTTTGGGGAGAAACTGTGAGAACTGAATGGTGTGGGTCTCTCTGGCAAAACCTTAGTAAAATTCCTGAAATAGGAAAGAGCTAAAAAATGACTGGTTTTAGACAGGTGGCCTGGGATGCAGACTAACTAGGTTCAAATCCTTGTTCCACTCCATTAGCCATGTCACGAATTTCTTAACACCGCTGCTGTTCTCCTGATTGTAAGACAGAGGGAGAGTCACTGCCTCCTGACTAGGCCAGCGGCAGGGTGGAGGCACCTGGGGAGCAGGTTAGCACACACCCGTGCAGCCAGAGAGCCGCCGACACCTGGGAGCTGCCCACCGGAGCTAGAGAAAAGGGTACGCAAGGGAAACAGGAGTGGTGACATCAGGGTCGGGCCTGGCCTGGCTCTCCATTTTCACTGGGGTCACGGAAGCACGGAGGTTACGTGTCGAGCCCCACGGCAGAGGGACAGAGGAAGTGCTTGGCCTCAGACTCAAGACTCAGGCCCTCCCCTCGTGCCCCAGGAAATGGCCTTCACAGCACTGGGTAGTTTTCTTTTTTTTTTTTTTTGCATTTTAAAAATCAGTTTTATTTCTATACTCATTTTTTAAATTGTTGTTCAAGAACAGTTTTCTGTTTTTTACTCCCCTCGCAGCCCACCCCCCAGTGCTCCCCACCTCCCTCCCACTTCCACCCCCCTTAGTGGTCGTCCATGTGTCCTTCATACTTGTTCCTGCAAACCCTCCCCCTTTCCCCCTGGAATTCCCTCCCCTCTCCCCTACCGTCACTGTCAGCCTGCTCTCCAGTTCAGGGTCTTTGGTTATATTTTGCTTGTTTGATTTGTTGATTAGGTTCCTGTTAAAGGTAAGATCATATGATATTTGTCTTTCACCGCCTGGCTTATTTCACTCAGCATAATGCTTTCTGGTTCCATCCATGCTGTTGCAAAGGGTAGGAGCTCCTTCCTTCTTTCTGCTGCATAGAATTCCATTGAGTAAATGTGCCATAGTTTCTGGATCCATTCATTTACTGATGGGCACCTAGGTTGCTTCCATCTCTTGGCTATTGCATCATCAAAATGTCCATACTACCCAAAGCAGTTTACAGATTCAATGCAATACCTATTAAAGTACCAATGACATATTTCACAGACATAGAACAAACACTTCAAAAATTTAAATGGAACCATAAACAACCCTGAATAGCAGCTACAATTTTGAGAAAGAAGAACAAAGTAGGAGGGATCACAATACCTGATACCAAACTGTATTACAAGGCCACTGTAATCAAAACAGCCTGGTACTGGCATAAACACAGGCACATAGACCAGTGGAACAGAACAGAGAGCCCAGAAATCAACCCAACCCTCTACAGTCAATTAATATTCGGCAAAGGGGGCAGTAACATAAAATGGAGTAAAGATAGCCTCTTCGACAAATGGTGTTGGGAGATTTTCCTTCTTTCTTCTTTATTTCTCATTACCCTCTACTCTTCCTAACAGTCTCTGCCCAACTGTGTGTGAAATATATATACATCCATCTAACACGGTTAACATACACATTTTATATGGAGTCCTTGTATACAAAATATTTCACATTCTTATTTTCACTATGCATTATATTATAGATACATTTTAAGTTCTTGCTTATGTTCATAATTATCACTTCTAATGGTCACAGAATTGCATGAAGCTGATGACCTATAATTTATTGGGTTGGCCAAAATGCTTTTTTTCCTGTAAGATGGCTCTCAAGCACTTAGTTGTCTTTATTCCTTCAAAATAATTTTGTTAGATTGCACTGTGACAGCTGTCATATCAGTGTGCACTTAAAAAGAAAACTTATCAAAATTAGTGAATTTTTGTACAGCCATTTTAATATTGAAGATGGAAGAAGATACGTAACATTTATGTTATATTATGCTTTATTATTTCAAGAAAGGTAAAAATACAACTGAAACACAAGAAAAGATTTGTGTAGTGTGTGGAGAAGGTGCTGTGACTGATTGAATACGTCAAAAGTGGTTTGTGAAATTTCATGCTGGAGATTTCTCGCTGGACGATGCTCCACGGCCGGGTGGACCAGGGGAGGTTGGCAGCCATCCCACTGAGACAGTAATGAGAACAATCAACATTCTACCACGTGGGAGGTAGCCAACATACTCAAAACATCTGAATTAATAAAGTTACTGGTGAAAGTGAAAATGTGTCTTTTATTTTATGGAAAAACGAAACAGACTTTTTTGGTTAACCCAATATTTAACCCATGTTCTTATTTGCTATTAAGGCTATTTCCATGATTTCTATTATAGATAGAAATCTATAGGTTGGTTTAGCTATTGCCCATTTCGTCACCCTTTCCTGTGCTGACAGCTTGCTGGGGCCTCATCCCAGGAAGCTCATGTTTCCTCCACACTCTGGCTTGGTCTGGAGACTGCACAGCATGTTGTAAGCTGAAGGCTGCAATGAGCTTACCAGGCCGGCCCGTTCCCCTGCTCCAACCACTGACCCCAGGAGGAGACAGGAAGCACTTGGAGCGGAGCTGGCCCAGCAGGTGCTTGGATCACCAGTGAGAGCGAGTTTTTGCTGCTCTAAGCCACTGGGTATTGGGTGGTGTGTTAGCAGCACTGTTTGCTAACAGCTGAGCACACACCACAGAGCAGCTGCTGTTTTGTCCCCATTTTACAAATGAGAAAAACGGAGCACAGAGGAGCTTACTGACGGGTGCTTTCAACCATCTTTACAATACTTGGTCTTTAGCTTTGATGCCTGAGGTTGTAAATGTAAACTCAGAACACCCCAGAGTCACCTGGGACAGGTGCTCCCAGGCTGGGAGGCGCTGATTTAGGTCAGAGGTGGAGCTGGGGATATCCTTTAAGGAAGACAAGTCCCTAAGGGGTTTCTAATTCAAAGGCGAGTTTAGGAATTGATATTGTGAGCACAAAATTGCTGTGTAAATAATACAGAACTTTGCAACATAAGCAGTGAGGACAGATTTTTAAACCATGGGAACTGCTGAGCCTTCCCATTATAAATTTCTGTTCCAGCTCCTTTCACATAAAGATGCTTCCTGAGCACAAGGAAGACCTCCTCTCTCACAGGCTGTGACTCCTGAGTGTCTAGTTCCCAAAGTCTGGTCGAGAAGCACTCGGGAAGCTGCATTTAGCCACAGCTGGAACTCGAGGGCCTCACATTGGCCACCGTTTCTTTACGAGTTATTACAGCTTGTTTCAGCAGAGGCTTCCCCCCAAAAGGAAGGGCTCTTCACTTCACTGTTAGTGAGGCAGCCACCCCACTCGGTCTCACTCAGAGGCTCTTACTTCGTGGGATGATTTAATGGCCCCAAGCAGCCGTAGCGCCACACCCCACAGAGGGCCGGTAACGATTAGGAGGGAGTGTATAGCATGGGGTCCAGGTCAGGATGACCACATGAGGACAAACGTCCCTTTTAGACTGTGCGAATTGCAACTTGGTGACGTTCCTTCATTTTTAAGTATTTAATGTACTTATAAACCCAAAGAAGGAGCAATTGCATTTTACATCTTTTCAATAGTCTAGAAATCCCTGGATTGCCCATATTCACAATTTTTTGAGCCTGTATTTTAAAAGTAGCTGCATCTCTCGAGCATCTGAGTCTGCGTTCAGTGGAAAGTAAAGCCGGTGGGAGAAAGGCGCACACTGTGGCCAACACACTGTCTTATCAAGCAAGAGTCTTGTTCGGGGGAGGCACTGCGTAGGGGGTGCTTCTGTCCACGCCCCTGGGGGCCGCAGGAAATGCCGCTGTCAGAGAAACACTGTGCAACTAGTTCATTGTTCCCTGTAATTTCTGTAGCTTCTCTGTCTACTGACGGCCCCTCACGTCCACTCCTGAACCCCACCCCGCACTCCGGGCCATCCGCTCCCGTCGCCTGTGCGCTGAGGAGCCCAGGCCGCACCTGGACGCCTTACTCCCATCTGCGCTCCGTGGGAGCCACTCAGCATCCTGCGGGGCCCTGAGCTCGTCCTCCTTTTACTCCATCGTCCCATCGAAGAGGGTCCCATCTTGTCCCTTGCTTTCCTCTCAGTCTATGGCTTTGCCCTCAACATTGCACAAATGCCCCTTGCCATCGGGTGACAGCCACAGCACAGCTCTTCACTCCATGGGACATACTGCCGTGAAAGCTTGCACACTGAGGAAGGCGTGTGTGGGCCTTCACTCCCTCAAACCTGCCCCTGAAAACGACCAGGGGTTTCTGGTCCTCGCGTGTCACCATCTCTTGCTGCAACCCAAAGCCTTCAGTGGACTGAGTCTTCTCGGTAAAGTCACAGCTCTTCAGAGTCTGACGGACCGAGGGGGCTCCCCTGCAGCTGTCATCCCCGTGAACCCAGCCCACAGACAACTTCACGAGACTCACCCACACTTCCCGTCCTGCTCCAAGGACCCCATCGCTCCTGACGCCCCCAACCAGGTCCAGCCACGTGCACCTCTTCAGAGCCTGTCGGTATCCGGTCCAGACACGCCTCCGCCATTGACCTTCTCCCCCTCCCCCTGAAGAACCTTCCTGTAACTTCCTCTCCTCCCTTCCAAGTGCCCACCACCCCACGAGGCACGCCCTTCAGTCCCACCCCCATTAAGCCTCACCTGAACAATCAGTCCACACTAACCGCACCTCTCAGCAATTCTCATTCTAATTTTGAACTGAATCAAATATTACCTTTAATTTTTGTACAGTCCCATCACTAGAGGAGTATGTGTGTGATCTGACCACATCGAAGCCAGAATAAACCAAAGCTGTGATTCTGTGCAGGAAGCTCCCATCCAAGTACTAACCAGGCCCTGGGGGTGCGTTTGCAGTTCACCAATGTTCTGCCTGGAAACTCACTGGGAACTTCAGCGACAGGAAGGGATGAAAAGTAAATGGCTCCGTGAGACTTAGATTCACACTCGAGCAATTGGGAAAATGTGGCACCCACAGTAGGTCTTCAGTGAGTAACTGCTGAAGAAATTTGCGGAAAGAAAATCGGTCTCCGGGCCGCTGCTGACGCGCGGCGCAGAGGCACCAAGTCCTTCCCCAGCGATTCGGGCCGGCAGGCTGCCTGCCTCCCACTCCCGGCGGGCGGGCTCTGACCGGGAGTGGGGGGAGCGTGGGGGGGGGCACAGGGCATCCCAGCAGGTGGGGAGCCACCACCAGGAAGGAGTGGGGCTGCCCACTGCCCGGGGCTCGGAATCCAGCCCAAAACTTACAAGGAGGGGCGGGGGGAGCGGAAGAGTCGAGGAAACGGGAGAGGACCCGGGAGCCCCGGTGTCTCCGACTTTTTCTCTGTCCCCGCGGGAGCTGGGGCTGGGACGGCGGGCCCTTCCCTCCCAGAGCCCGGACAGCGCCCAAGCGCCCGCCCCCCTCCGCCCGTGGGGAGGAAGTGGCAGGAGCGCCCAGGCTCCCCCCACCCCCACCCGCAGCTGGAGCAGCGGCGCCGCCGGTGATTCATTCACTGAGTGGGGGTGGAGGGGACCCAGCCCGGAGCAGACCGATCGCGGGCGGCCGCAGCCTAGGCTCAAGGAAAGGCTCCGCGGGGCCAGGGTGCTGCGAGGATCCGCCGGCAGCGCCTTCCCCGAGGACGGGGTCCGCCCTGCGGGTGGTCAGGAAACCGTCTCCCCACTGTGCCCAGCACCGGGCAGGGCAGGAGATGGGCCCGTGTTGGAGGGACCCAGAGAAGGAGCGGTGGACACTGGAGTGACTGGTGTGAGTGCAGCCACCGGGGCAGCACCTCACCTGCCGGGGAAGAGCCAGGTGCCTCTGTCTAGGTGGGGGACCCCTTTGTCCACCGGCCCGGGAGCCTCGCCCCAGGTCCAGGGCTCAGGCACACAGAGCCGCCCGGGGGATGCCCCACCCCTTCCTGGATGCTTTTCCTGAGGACTTCTGGGCAGCGAGGTTGACGGCGAGGAGGCTGCGCGCTCCAGGGGGACAGATGGACAGGTGATGGAGAGGGTGGCTCCCGTGTCCCCCATCCCGAGGAGCCACCACTGGTAGGAGATCGAGGTCACTTGACGTGGACGCAGCGGAGCCCTGCAGGCCTCCCCCTCCTGCATGTGCTCCTGGGGGCGCAGTGGCCCGGCCGGGACCCGAGCGCATGGCCCCAGGGGTCTGCATGTGGCCAGGGGTCTGAAGGGCACAGGCCATGAGCGCTCGGGCAGGCCTCTGGGTCCTCAGCCTGCTCCTCTGTGGCCCCCCGCGCTGGACCCAAAGCCGAGAGGAGGCCCGGGAAGCTGAGCACAGACCACCGCCCAGCCCCTCCGTCAGCTCCCAGCCGCACCTCATCTTCATCCTCGCCGATGACCAGGGGTTTGGGGACGTAGGCTACCACGGCTCGGAGATCCGGACCCCCACTCTGGACAGGCTGGCTGCTGAAGGGGTGAAGCTGGAGAACTACTACGTCCAGCCCATCTGCACACCGTCCAGGAGTCAGTTTATTACCGGAAAGTAAGTGTTGCTGCTTCCTGTGTTGGTTCCTCAGGGAGACCTTGAGCCTCCGACTAAGATCTGGCTCCTGATTCAGGGGAGTAGCAGAGTGTGAGGAGCAACTGAAGGAGTGCGCCCGACTGAGCGTGTGAATGAATGAACTGATGTGTGAATGAGTGCAGGGTTGCGTCAGGGTGAGGCAGTGACCCCGCCCACCCAGGCACTAGTCCCCGCCTGCTCTCACCCACCCACCCACCGGGCTGCCCTGACGTGGTCTCCATTCCCAGGTCCAGTTTGGCTCCGGCAGGCTCAGACCGAGTGTCCCATGTCACACTGGAATTCACAGTCACCAGCGATGGCAGGACAGGCAGACCAACATTTTTCTGTGATTCTTGGTGTCTAGAACCGAGTAATCAGAGCCATCACAGAGGGAGGGGACCCAGGAATGGAAGGCACCGTAAACTCTGACCGGCCTTCGATAGGACATTTCTTCCCAGAATCTAACGAAGGCCGCAGCCAAGGACCAAAGCAGTTCTCAGAATGCAAGGAAATTCACTGTACAGTCTCAACGGGAGCCCAGCTTCCCGCGGGTTTTCTCTGCTCCTCTTGTGCCTGGGGATTTTCTGAGTGACTAACTCTAAGAAAAGTAAGATTATTAGGACACTTCAGAAAAGTTTCCATATCGTCCTAATTGACGTGGAAGTCCCAGGTCAGGCCTGGAGCAGAGGCACCCCGAGACCCAGGGCCAGAGGTCAGGCCACCACCAGACGGGGCGGAGGAGGGGCTCCAGGCTCCCGCGTGTCTTGTGACGTCGGTTTAGGTGAAGTTGTTCTTGGGACTGGGCCCCACAAGAGCAGCCAGTGCCCACTGGAAAAATAAAGACCGTTTTGTAGGCGTCTCTGTCTTGCAGACACTTCTGCTTTACAGCGTGGTTTCCACTGCTCAGCAAACGGCCAGAAAAGAAAGAAAAACAACACCCTTTCCTCTCTCGAGAAAGAGAAAGAAGTCTCACTGCGCTACAGACCCATGTTAAAGGTTAACTGTGGCAGAGAGTCAACGGCATTTGATGTTTTTAAAGAAGCAGATTGTTGGCTAGGAAGTGGCAGGTCCATCTGGCGGCCTGGAGGTCAAGTTCTCATGTTGAGTATCAGCCAGTCATACTTGGCTTATGAAATAAATGTGTCATGAACCTCTTCAGCTAACCATAGAATTTACATTTACTCAGACAACCAGCAGTGCTGGAACAATATGTAACTGAATGCTAAGAATTTATCTTTCTGGCTTTTTACCACTCAAAATTTAGTTCCTACTGTTACCCTGCACTGACAAACTATTGGGCTGGCCAAAAAGTTAATTCAGTTTCCCTGTAAGCTGGCTCTGTGAGTTATAAGTTGTCTTTAACTTCACTCAAAAAATATTGTGAGATTGCATTGTGACAGCTGTCACACCAGCGTGCATTTAAAAAACTTACTCAAATGGGTGGATTTTTGTGCAGCCATTTTAACATTGAACATGGAAAAAGATATGGTCATTTTCGGCATAGTATGCCTTATTATATCAAGAAAGGTAAATACGCAACTGAAACGCAAAAAAGGATCTGTGCAGAGGGTGCTGTGATGGATCAAACGTGTCAGATGTGGTTTGTGAAGTTTCGTGCTAGAGATTTCTTCCTGGTCAATGATGCTCCACAGTCGGGTAAACCAGTTGAGGTTGATGGTGATCCAATCAAAACATCAACTGAGACAAATCAATGTTCTACCATGCAAGAGGTAAGCTGGTGTACACAGAATATCCAAATCAATAGTTACTGGTGAAAATGAAAACTATGTCCTTTATTTTACGGAAAAACTAAACAGACTTTTTGGCCAGCCCACTATCTAGGTTTTTCTCCTGAAGTTTACATGGAGCAGAAAAGCAGCTGGAAAAGTGTTCCTCTGAGGTCAGAGGTGGACCCGCCCGTCTCTCCAGTGCGGCCGAGCGTCTCCTGGTGAGATGCGTCCTGCTGAAGTCACTTCCGGGCGCGGCAGGGGTGCACCAGTGCGGTGACTGGGGTTTCTGTCTGAAGTGGACAGTCAGGGACCTTTGCACTTGACAAACTGCTGGACTTCCCTACAAAGGTCGGAACACGGACGCAGGAAAGGCAGTGGTTCCGGAACCCAGTTCTGGGCCTCGCTGGGCACTGCTGATGCAGCGCCCACAGAACGCCCTCGCCGGTCCTCTCCGCGGGGACGAGTCTGTGTATTCTGGGACGTTAAAAAAGAAGAAGGAGCAGCAGTCATGAAAACCTAAACGGGCTGGATTCTTTTAAAGGAAAAACTAGATTATATGAATTAGGAAATGACTCAAAGAAAGGGTTGAAAGACGTGGTTTGGGAGATGCGAGGTCGTTCTCTCCTGAATGACCCTACTTTCTCGGGGAACAGTGAGTGAGGTCACTGGCCAAGAACGAGGATGTGAGGTTTGAGGGCAGCGAGCGGAAGTCCTGCTCCAGAACAGCGGGCAGTGCGCCAGGCCCCTGAGACGTGTGGCCCCAAGTTCGGGCAGAGACGGGTCATTGCGTTCATTTTCTCACACTGGGTTCAGGTGTGTGCAGAGGACGCCCACTGAAGGGGTGCACTGCGCCAGCTTTGGGGCTTGCCAAATGAACAGATGGCATCACGGACTCTAGTTTTGGCCAGGAAAAGGGACCAAAGGGTCTGTGTCCTCTAGAAAGAGCCAGAGTCCAGGGGGCAACTGTCTGGATGGGGCTGAAGTGAGGACACAACAATGGCTTTGGATGCTGAAACAGACAGTGGTCATGGAGTAGACCCTGGGGCTCAGAAGTGTATGGGTCTGCGGAATTTGGAAATGGCAGCGACGGTTCTCCGGTGAGAGGAGGAGCCATCTCTGGGAGGGCCCATCCCTCAGGACAGAGAAGCGGTGCGGCCGGGTCAGTGAGCCATCTGGCACCATCTGTGACAGGTGGCGGCAGGTGAAGGACTCCAACAGAGAAGAAAGGGAGACGGTGGGATGAGAGGAGGAGACAGGGCCTCCTTGTCTGGAAGTGCCAGTGAGGGGCCAAGAGGACGCGTCCCTGCTTCCGGCTCCGCGGCCAGGGGGCAGCAGACCGGCGCCGGGCAGACGGGGTGCAGGTGGCCAGCGGTCCGCTAGAGGGGGATGGGGAGGGAACGCCCAGGAAGGACACGGGTCCTGAGGGTTTCGCTAACAACAGACTTTCCTGGCAGGAAGCCCTCTGGCAACAGCAAGGGAGCTGCGGGGGGCGGGGCTGAGTCCGAGGGACGGGGGTCGGGAAGGTGGGGCTTGTGGCAAAGGCCCAACTCAACGGGCTGAAGGGCTCGGCGGGATTTTCCCAAATGGTCCCCTAAGAGGTGGCAGTGGCAGCCTCCTTCCAGAGACAGGTCTCCTCACTGCCTGTCACTAACTCCTGCGGCCACACTGTGCGTGGCCGGGCACACAGTCGGGGGCTCCGGGCCGGCACGGGCAGGACCAGAGGTGCCGCGTGGGTCTGCTCTGTGGACTGCAGGGCGCTGCCCTGTTTACCAAGCGTAGCTTTTAGATGCGAAGGTGTCCGTGAACAATCACCTAGCGTCGTGGAAAACCCTGACAAAGCCACGGCGGTCCCCCCACCACTCTCACCGGGACGGGGCGGACTGTTCCGTCCACAGTCCTGCGCACCCACCCGGCCGCACAGCGCGAGCCTCCACGCCGGCACACCGCCTCCCGCCCCCGCCCGAGGCCCGGCTTTCGGTGGGTGTAGCCCACCCGGGGGGCGCTCAGCGAATCTCGGTTACTACCAGTTCACTTCTTACAGTCACAGGTGTTTAGTTAGTACGTAAACAGGAAGATGCACGGTTAGACAAAGTTCAGGAGGAATGGGAGTGCTTCTCCCAGCCTTACTGTGACTTTGGAAAAGCAACTCGAAGATTGGCCCAAGTTTGTGTGGATTAGACCTAAGAGCAGCTGGTCGAGTTCATGTGAGTGACAGTCACCTGCCCTCTTATTTAGATGGGCATTGGTGCTCACCTGGGGGAGACGAGGGCCTGAGCGGGGCTGCGGAAACCCTGACGGGGCGGGGTCTGCCCCTCGCCCCCGCTCTGCCCTCCCCCGGGTGCTGCCCGAGTCAGAGCACCTCGCCCTCCCTCTCCTCGGGTCTCTCCGGTAACTCGCTTCGCCACCTGGCGCGGACTCAGGGACAGAGGCGGTGCGCTCACACGTGCTGAAGAAACAGTGGAGGCTCTGGGAGGGGCATGGAAAGGAGCGCAGCTCTGTGTGGAGGAGGCCGGTCCGCGCACACAGGGGGCGCCTCGGGAGCTCACAGCAAACCGGCTCATTTCCGAGAGGCCAGCGTCCGGTCTCCCGGCTCTGGGGTGAACACTCGTGGCATTTTAGAAGCAACGCAAATGTAAATGGCCCAACGCTATTTTCAGCCAGGGGACCATGGGTGGACCACTGCCCAGCACAGCTGCTGCGAGATCAAGCCCCACCCACCAGCAAAACCCGGGCGTCAGACGGGCCTGTGGAGGGTGGAATCTCTGTCCTTGGGAGATGGGTGTGGGCTGCCCAGCTACCGTCTGTCTCTACCTTGAAATGAGGTGAAGGAAGGCACTTCAGTCTTTTTTTGAAACACAGAGCTTCCTAGGTGTTTTGTTTGAGGCAGAATTTGAAATGAACATTTCATTCATTTTCTTTTACAAGCACTGAAATTCCATATCCTCACCATGGATGAAAACGTAAGCAAATAATATGAATTATGGATTTATGTTCCATAAACCTAAAATTCTGTCCTATTTCATACTCCTTCCAAATTGTATTTTTTATGTCAGAAGATGCTACTATGAAAATATTATGTCTTCATTGCGAGGAAAGTGGTGAATCCTAAGGACGACGGCTCACGTACTGGGAAGTGGGGAGAGACGGTTGTTCGTGTGATGGACGTATTTGGAATTCTGAGGGGCCGTCGGCCCTGGGAAAGCGTAGGCCTCCCTTCTGGCAGCCTTCGGTGGTGACGTATTCAGCTGCAGCTTTGCTGAGAAAGCCATTCAAGTCCAGAGCGGTGGAGCCGAGAAGAACCACAAGCGCTTACTCAGCCTGTTCTGCAGGCTCCCACACCCTCAGAGACACAGCCTCTGACTCCCATTTCTTGCGGCGGCTTCTTCACATGTAGGTCGTGCGTCTCAGACATCAGTGACCTTATCGCTTCTGCTAGATTCTGAATCTTTTTTCCAGAACACTTTATCTTCACTTCCATATGTTACCACTCCACACGGTTAAAATCCTTTTTTATGCCACTTCTGAGCACATTTTGGGTTTTACAGTTACTAAGATTTTAAGTATATTTCATTGATTGTGCTATTATAGTTATCCCAATTTTCCCCTTTATCTCTTTCCTCCCTGAACCCCAGCACCTCATTCCCCCCTTTAGTTCATGTCCATGGTCGTACATGCAAGCTCTTTGGCTTCTCCATTCCCTGTACTATTCTTAACCTCACCCTGCCCATCGAAAACGTACCTATCGTTTGACTTCTTAGTCCCTGTGCCTTTTCCCCCATGACCCCTTCCCCACTGATAACCCTCCATGTGGTGCCCATTTCTGTGGTTCTGTTCCTGTTCTAGTTGTTTGCTTAGTTTTTTTAGATTCAGTAGTTGATAGCTTTGAGTTTGTTGTCATTTTACAGTTCATATTTTTTATCTTCTTTTTCTTAGATAAGTCCCTTTAACATTTCATGTAATAAGGGGTTAGTGATGATGAATTCCTTTAACTTGATCTTATCTGGGAAGCACTTTATCTGCCCTTTCATTTTAAATGATAGCTTTGCTGGAAAGAGTCATCTTGGATGTAGGTCCTTGCCTTTTGTGACTTTGAATACTTCTTTCCAGCCCCTTCTTGCCTGTAAGGTGTCTTTTGAGAAATCAGCCGACAGTCTCATGGAAACTCCTCTGTAAGTAACTGTTTCCTTTCTTCTTGCTGCTTTTAAGATTCTCTATCTTTAATCTTGGGTAACTTAATTATGATGTGCCTTGGTGTGTTCCTCCTTGGGCCCAATTTCACTGGGACTTTTGGGGCTTCGTGGACTTCTTGGAAGTCTATTTCTTTCACCAGATTGGGGAAGTTCTCATTTATTATTTGTTCATATACATTTTCAATTTCTTGCTCTTCCTCTTCTCCTTCTGGCACCCCTATGATTTTGAATGTTGAGATGTTTAAAGTTGTCCTAGAGGTTCCTAAGACTCTAGTTTTTTTGAATTCTTGTTTCTTCATTCTGCTCTGGTTGGATGTTTATTTCTTCCTTTTGTTTCAAATCATTAGTTTGAGTCCTGGTGTTCTTCCCTTCACATTTTGCTTTACTTTACTTTGTGTGGCCTTCATTTCTTCCTTCATTTTGCAACTGAGCTCAGTCATTTCTCTGAGCGTCCTGATCACCAGTGTTTTGAACTCTGCATCTGACAGGTTGTCTATCTCCTGTTTGCTAAGTTCTTATTCTGGAGTTTCGGTCTGTTCTTTCATTTGGGCCGTATTTCTTTATCTAGGCACACCTGTTGTACTGGAAGGGGCAGAACCTTAGGTATTTGCGGGGGTGGGGGGGGCAACCCTCCTTGCTGCGTTGTGGTGCTGCCTGTGGGGAGGGGTCAGAGGGGGAACAGTGCCACCTGCTGGCTCTGCTCTCGCCCCACCTTCCCTCACTTCCCTCACTTCCCACCAGTGGACTGTGCCCTTTCAGATGCCAGTTCGCAGGTGGGTGAGTGTATGTTCCAGGGCCCCGTGGGCCTCTCCCAGACTCTCCCGTGGGGCTGGGAGTTTCTCCCGCCGTCACAACCCCCACAGATTTTTACAACCAGAGATTTTGAGTCTTTAGTTTCCTGTACTGCAGCCCTGGGTTCCGCGGTCTCACTCCCCAGTTGTTCTTCCAGGCTTATGATCATGCAAACGTGGGACCTGCTGGTCCACCACCGTGCCATGCGGGTCCTCTCTGTCCACCCCGCTGCCCGTCACCACCCCACCTACCAGTCTGGATGAATGTTTCTATAACTCCTTGGTTGTTAGACTTCCATGCGGTTTGAATTTCTGGCAGTTGGGTGTTCTTTTTGCTTTTAAATTGGTCGTTATCTTTCTTTTGGTTGTGCAAGGAAGCAAACTGTTTCTGCCTATGCCTCCGTCTTGGTCAGACTCCTACAGTTACTAAAATTGAAAATGTTTTTCCCTCTATTTCCTCCCTTAATTAATTAGTATGCATTTTCACTCAGTCAATCTGGGGCCACATTTATGTGGCTACTGTCTGGGGCCCAGCGGCACAGGTGCTAATAATTTGAACTCGAAATTCAAATCACTACTGGGCACTTTCACTGCACCAAGTCTGCATTGAACCCACAGAACCAAATAGAAGTGACACACCGAGAAGACAAACATTTGTCCCACAACTTTAACGGAAATAGAAGACGTTAATGGAATGTGTTTGGTTTAACTTCTCCTTAAAAAGCATAATGAACTCTGAACTATGAAGGGTCAATGACATGTTATTACCAGAAAAGAGACAAATGAGCTGTGTCCGTGCTCCCTGAGTTCCAGGAGAGAAGGCTGGCCTTTGAAGCTCAGTGTCACAGCTCTGGCCCCACCCTGTCCCCAGAGTCCCAGTGACTGAATGGGACAGAGTGTTTGCTGAAGCTCAGCCGAACTCTGTCTGCAACAAGTTATTAAACTGCAGTTCCCCTTTTATGCAATGGGGACTCTGTCACTTGCCGAGAAACAGAGAAGGTTGTTCCGGGAAGGAGAGAGACTGTTAGTTTATTGCTGGACATATAGTGGACACTCGATAAGTTGCAGCTGTTACGGCTGATTCTGATCTTAGCTTTGAATCCAGATGTTGGTACAACACCAAGTCCCAGTGTCAAGGCCGTTTCTGACACAGGCACCACCCTAACAGTGCAGCCGTGCCCATGAACTCCGATGGGGACCACCGAGATCCTGCCTGCTTCCTTCATGAGCCGAATCCAAGCTGGAATTTCAGACGGGTGTAAGCAACAGGCCTCTCCCACAAGGGCCGGTCCTCAGGGGCATCTCCCACCCACTTCCCAGCCCTCTGTCACCCTCTAGTGACCGCTGTCAGCACAACCTCACCTGCTCCACCCTCCACTGAAGCTCCGGTGACCTGGGGTAGAACAGCCAGCAGGATGGAGAAGCCGCAGTGCAGTGAGTTACAGGCCACATTTTGAACATTAGCACAAATGTGAAAAAAATGTAATGCAGCTGTTGATGACTCCTAAACATCACAGGTATCAGAATACTGAAATGTGTGATCTCAACGTCAAAAAGAGAAAAGCTGGATTATAGAAGCTGGATTATGGTGCCCCGGTTTAAAAGAACGAAACAGAACTGTACTTGACTAGGGGATGGAGGCTGCTGAGCAGGTCATTTACGGGATCAGAGGTGCTTATCTACCACCTTAGATTCACCGAGAAGAACCACGCCCGAGTGCCTTCTGGCCTGCCCGCATCGGGGGAAGTTATCAGTATACTAGATTTCGGTTTCAGCAATGTTTTCAGAAAGGACAGCCCTTTAAAACAAAGAAAGAAGTCGGGCCGCAGGGTGAGTAAACCGGGACGAGCCGCTTGGTGAGGAAGCAGAGCTTCCTGTCACGCTTCGGAAGGCTTTGCTCTGGGTTAGTGCTGTCCCCTCGGCACCTTGACACATGGTGCAGACACCTATTTACCAAAATGCCCAGGGAGGAGCAATTAACACAGCGCATGACAAAATCAAGTACCTTCTAGGCTTTGAATCACAAATCAGACTGGAAACCTGGCGTAAGAAAAAACAATAACTTAGGGTCTGGCTGCTGGCACTCTGTCCACAGTGTGAGGAGCTGCCTTGGAGGGAAGTTTTGGGGTAGTGAAGAGGTCAGTCAGTCGGGCAGGTGAGAGCCTGTGAGGTCCGCACTGTGTCCAAGTGCCAGATCTTAACAGGGACGCGGCACACCGTGGTGCGTGCCCGGGGCAGCTCTGGGCACCACTGAGCATCGGTGTCAGCTGAGTGGCCAAGCCACGGTGGACACAGGACCTGTCTGCGCACATCTGGGGCTATCAGGCAGGAAGTCCACCAGACAAGCAGAGCCAGGCTAAGTTCAGACACGAGCCTGTGACTCGTACACTCTTCCCGTGCAAAACAGGCTGGTGAGATGCAGGGTCGCCCACCTCAGGAACCATGCGAGAAGCTGCAGGGCCGGGTGACCACTGCGCACCTCCCGGCTCTACTTTCCCAGGCTTCTTCTGCCCGTCTCCTCAGTCTTCGCCCTGTATAATTCTGTTCTCTTTCTGCTCGTTCACCTGTGGCTTCAACACAGAAACCTTCCCTCGTTTTTCGGATTCCTAGTCCCTTCCCCTGAGGGGAGGCACGAGGTGGTCCTGGAAGGAGGACACTGTGGACAGAACTGAGGGCCCCACAGCCACACTGTGCCCCCGCTGTGTGCCTAGAACAGCTACAGGGACGTCCCACTGCTGGGCTGGGAGGTGGATCGGTCAGACAGGGGCAGCCTCCTCCTGGCCACGGCAGAGAACAGCCACTTCAGCACAGGCCTCTCGAGTGGATCAGTGTCTTTGTATTCGGATTGCAGAACCCAGCAGAACTGATGTGCCTGCAGAACTGGTGGGCCTTTTGAGACAAGATCCGCGTGCCCTCCCCTCTGTATTTCTCCATCTCTCTCAGGGTCCATGTCACAGCCGTCGCCTGACATCACTCAGCAGAGTGATTCCGCATCCTGTGCCCTTTCCTTAGGGCCAAACCAAACCGCCTGCCGCTCCAGCACTCATCCGGCTGGTGCTCCATCCATCAGGGAAGCCACGGTGGGGCAGGTTGAGGGGCAGGAAGGGGGCGGAGGCAGCACAGACGTCCCCCCGCCCCCGTGACGGCGTCCTACACGTTGGCCCTGCGAGGATGAAACGGGGAAGGGCTTCCCTGTCCTTCCCGACAGCCCCGCAGGACAAACCGACGTTTTCTTGCAGCTGCTCACTTCCCCGTGGCCATGCCGCGCGCGTCCCCAGAGCGGTGGCTCTCGCAGTGTCTGCTAATCCCGAGAGAAGGGAAGAGGGCCGGGAGGACAGACAGCCCCACGCTGCTGCGCTCTCTCCTGCGGGCTGCCAGCCGGGACGGCAGCTCCCTGCCCCTCGTGGGGGGCGGGGGGAGGGAAGGAGCAGAGGCCGGCGAAGACCTCTTCACGCTCCACCTCCTCGTGCTCAGTGCCGCCACGCTAGCGTGTCCCCCCCACGGGGGGTCATGAGGAGGCCACAGAGAAGGAGAGGGACCCTTGCCCGGAGCCACGGGGAGGGCCATCAGCACTGGGCTGTGCACGCAGTCCTGTCTGCCTCTGCGCCAGACACGGCACCAATTTGTCAGGTACCTGAGAAAAACCAGTGGCTTTCCCCCGAGAATGTTTTGGATCCTGACCTGGATGAAACATAGTAACAGTAACGACACCTCCTGACCGGGTGCTAAAAGGGACCGTGAGGTGCTCGCTGCTGTGGGGACCTGGTACATCCCCGTGCCTGAGATAGCTGAGCGCTGACGGCTAAGTGACCAGCAGGGTGGGTGCCCCGGACACCCCCGCAGCCCCGCAGGAAGCACGGCTGGAAGGAGCTCACAGCTTTACTCTGCGGAATTTGATTCCAGTAATATTTTCACGTTTACCCTGACACAGTCTATAACCTTTCTTTTCTCAGTATTTCTGTATTTTCTAGTTAAAACGTCTTTTTGAACTTCCATGATAACCACAGAATCAACAGCTTTTAACATGTCATGAGCTAATAGGGCACATCCTGACCCAACCTGAAAATTCATACGCTTACGTGATAACCATTCTGTGGGAAAACAAACCCCAGACGAAATACCCCTGGGAAAAGAGCAACCCGGAAATCCACACCCACTTAATTTTAATTTAATGCAGGAAGTGGTACCAACTTTCTTCAACTATTTCGTGAGTGTCATTTTTTTAAGTAGACACTGTGGGAAACATTGAAGAACTCAGTGCCTGCTATTTTGGGGGAAATGTAACCCTTCCATGGCACAACATTTCCTCTAAAGTCGTTTTCCACACCACGCATCTGAAACGAATACAATACTGAATGTCAACGGCAACTGGAAATTTAAAAAGTTAAGACGATGTTTCCACAGTGATGTGAGTCAGAACCCTCCTCTTTCTCTGACAGACTGAACAGGTTGAGGACTAATTACAATATTTTTGACAGTCAAACAGGAGATTTCTGTATAATTCTGGCATGTGTTTTAGTACTTCAGAATTAGCTTGAAATACATTTAGGAAATGTTTTAGGAGCTAACGTGAATTCCTTAGATGAAAAGTAATAATAACTTAAAAATTAATACTCTGAAATGTATATGCTTCCCTTTATCATGTTAGTTTTCCGTGTCATATAATTAACTAAAACACTAAAGGTTACTCCAGTGAATTCTGTTACGAGAACTTTCAAATGCTGTGAGACAGCAGAGAAATCTTAGTTTCCAAAGTGCTGCCGTGGTCAAGTGCATCGCAAGTGTTGACCTGGAGCTAGTCAGGGTCGGACCCGGGTTGCCGGCGGGACTGGCCGTGCGCTGCTCTGTGGCGGGTGGAGAACACCCCTTCCTGCACTGACCAGCCCTCCGCTCCCCTGCGCAGGTACCAGATCCACACCGGCCTGCAGCACTCGGTCATCCGGCCCTCGCAGCCCAGCTGCCTGCCCCTGGACAGCGCCACCCTGCCCCAGAAGCTGAAGGAGCTGGGCTACTCCACGCACATGGTGGGCAAGTGGCACCTGGGCTTCTACCGAAGAGAGTGCCTGCCCACCAGCAGAGGCTTCGACACCTTCTTCGGCTCCCTCCTGGGAAGCGGCGACTACTACACCCACTACAAATGCGACGGCCCCGGGGTGTGCGGCTACGACCTGTACGAAGGTGACCGAGCGGCCTGGGGCCACGACGGGGGCGTGTACTCTACACACATGTACACGCAGAGGGTGCAGCAACTCCTGGCCTCCCAGGACCCCCGGAAGCCGCTGTTTTTGTACCTCGCCTACCAGGCCGTCCACTCCCCGCTGCAGGCCCCCAGCAGGTACCTGGAGCGCTACAGGTCCATGGCGAACGTGAACAGACGCAGGTACGCCGCCATGCTCTCCTGCCTGGACGAGGCGGTCCGCAACGTGACCTTGGCCCTGAAGGCACACGGCTTCTACAACAACAGCATCCTCATCTACTCCTCCGACAACGGCGGCCAGCCCGCCGCCGGGGGCAACAACTGGCCCCTCAGGGGCAGCAAAGGCACCTACTGGGAAGGGGGCATCCGCGCCGTGGGCTTCGTGCACAGCCCCCTTCTGAAGAACCGGGGGACAGTGTGCAAGGAGCTGGTGCACATCACCGACTGGTACCCCACGCTGGTCGCACTGGCCGAAGGGCAGATCGATGAGGACGGGCACCTGGACGGCTACGACGTCTGGGAGACCCTCAGCGAGGGCTTGCGCTCGCCCCGGGAGGACATCCTGCACAACATCGACCCCATCTACACCAGGGCCAGGCACGGCTCCTGGGCCGCGGGCTACGGGATCTGGGACACGGCCGTCCAGTCCGCCATCAGGGTGCGGCACTGGAAGCTGCTCACCGGGAACCCCGGGTACGGCGACTGGGTGCCCCCTCAGGCCTTCAGCAACCTGGGCCCCGACCGGTGGCACAACGAACGGGTCACCCTGTCCACCGGCAAGAGCGTGTGGCTCTTCAACATCACGGCCGACCCCTACGAGAGAGTGGACCTCTCCAGCAGGTACCCCGGCGTGGTGAGGCAGCTGCTCCGCCGGCTGTCCCGCTTCAACAGGACTGCGGTGCCCGTCTGGTACCCGCCCGGAGACCCCAGGAGCAACCCTCAGCTCAACGGGGGAGTCTGGGGGCCCTGGTACAAAGAGGAAGGCAAGAGAAAGAAGCCGCGCAAGCACGAGGCCCAGGGGAAGCAGAAGAAAAGGAAGAGCAAGAGCAGACCGCAGGACGCAGGTGCGGGCCCCCAGTGTGGTCGAGGGGCTCCCCGGGGGTGACGCCAGCGTCCGGCCGCTGCGCCACGTGATCAGGCCTCAGTCTGTCACCTGTTTGCCACCCAAACGGCAAGTGTGGCTCCACTCGCCCCCTGCCCCTGCCCACGTGGGCCACCCGGCCGCCACCTGGGAGCCCTCTGTTCCCGCAGCCGCCCTCCGGGGAGGTCGGCTTCCCTCGCCCTTCACAGCAGGCATCACGGAGGTCAACCTCAGAGGGTCGAACTTGGTCGGTCGGGGACCGAGGTCCCAGGGCCCCTCACCTGCCCGCAGTGGCCATGCTCACCGGCAGCAGCGCTGGGGCGGCCTGAACGAAAACTGCCTCTGAGGACAGTCAAAGGTGGGCTCGCCTAAAGCCTCAGGAAACACGTGCTCCCAGTGTGTGCTGACCACTCTCCTCTCCAGAACGCCGGCGGACTCTCCTGGGGCGCAGCCTGCCGCACGCGGGAGGGACCAGCCCGGGAGAAAGTCTCTACGCAGCCAAGGCACAAATGTCATTGTTTGCTAAACACCCTCCTAGAAGACGATTCAGCACAAACCACGTAATTTATTTTTACAGAAAATAGACTAATGATTCTGTTTTTATAAAATGCTATACAAGTGATTTTAATTATTTTTATTTTCTACATACCATTAGAAGAATTTCATTTCATATCTTCAAGATTACCAAGCACTGTGATACTGTAAATTACTGTTACACTGTGTGAATTTATAGAATCTAAAAAGAAAATTATGCTGGAAAATGGTAATTATTGCTGTTCAATCATTATTTTGAATGTAGTAAGATGAATGTACTCCATACAGATTACTGGGGAATTCTGCATTTGAACAGTGTTGAGAGACACCTTTATTGTTTCTAACATAAACATCTTATTTATGTATCTTAATTATCAAAATGATTTATTTTATGGCACCAGCAAATTCACTGTGGCTTTTCTGATCTAACTTCAAGATAATACATTATTCATCTTAACAAATAAAAGTCTTTACAATTAGGCAACTGGGGTTGATTTGCTAACAACACAGTAACATGGACTTTTACAAGTAGGTATTTCCACGGGGCTACTGAATGGGGAAAAACGTTCTCGTGAATAAAACATTTATGATGACCTGCCCTTCCACACAGGGACACAGGAGGGAGACAACTGGACTAGTTCAGATCCAGTGTGACCAGCACCGCAAACTCCAGGACGAGGGTCCGAGCAGCGAGGTCTGTGGTGGAGGGTGGGCAGCGCCCTCCTCTGAGGGACCCTCTCCTGACACACAGGCCGCTGGAAAGATCACGAGAGCCACACACATGGCACTGAAGTGGCGGCGGCTGAAGTGCACAGGGTGGGCGGATGCCGACCGTCAGACACACAGAGACCAGACCACCCAGGGTGTTCCCCACGGTTTACACAGACCAACGGAGGGTCCGTAACCGTTACTGAGCTACTTTGAATTCAAATGAACCAAATGATTAAAATTTTCACTTTAAACACTTCTTTTACAATGCACATTTCCATTCCACCGTATAGGACGCAGTGTGCTTTCCTGAGATTGTCTTTGCCAACTGCAGGTTTGAGTGCATCTGAACAACCAGAGGCGGGTTCTCGGTGCTCACTGTCCGGAACCGCGGCACAGGGACTGGCGGGGGACTCTCGGTGAAGGGTGTCTTACCGTTCAGGCTGTCTCGTTACAAGAGTTCTGAGGGATACAAGCTCAGGAAATGTTGGGTTAAACAAAGTGGAAGAGGTGGCTTTAAAGCAGATTTCCTTTTGATTTTAAAATCCTAGTTTTCCCTTCAAATCTCTAGTAGAGGGAACTTTTTATTGTCTTTCTACCTTATTTCAGCACAAAACCCTTGTCTATAGCACATTGCACAGGACAAGGCAGAATGTAAAACAGACTCTGAAAGTTGCTAGTTAAATACAAAACCTTCTAGAAATCCCTAGCAAGACAAAAAAAAGGAGCAAAGAGGCAAATTAGGACGATGAAAATTAACTCACGTGTGAACCCAGGGGGTCTGATGTAACGTGGTAGGATTTTACGTTCTTCATCAATGGCTGTAACTCTGTCAATGAAAACAAAGGGACTCACACTTTTCTATCTGGAGACACATGTTGTTCACCGTTTGAAGAGTAGCAGCTGCCTATGCGTGCAGGGGGTTAAGAGGAATGTGTGCCTTGCCCTTCAGTGGGGAAAATCTACTAAGTCATCGTGTGCAAACGATGAACAAAAGCGTTTCCACAGCTGGGCGTCACAGGGTGTCCGGGAGGAAAACGCCCTAATCAGTGAGCACTGTCACGATCGGGCTCCAGTTCCCGGGGGTCACCCTCCTGACCGCGGTCCTCAGCTGCGTGTCCAGAGCCACCCGGGGCGCCCTTCTGTGGAAACGTCACTCCTGCATCCCTGACCCTCCGGTGGTCACAGAAGAAACCCCACGGCTGAACAAGCACCACAGTGGCTTGGCCAGAAAATAATCTGTAAACACGGTTTGATGTCTTGGAGGAGAAAGAACATATGTGTTATTGAATGGAAAACAGACAGAACTCCTGGTGCCCCGAGGCCGTGAGAGCAGCCGCAGCAGCCGCCGGGCCCACCCCCGGAGTCAGCCCCCCTCTTCCTACGCACTCCTTCCTCACTCTCCAAACACGGGGGGCTGTTACAGCCTCGCGGGCCGGGCCTTTTGTAAAAATCTTAAGTATGAAGGACACACCATGCCGCCAACAGCTGAACGAGCGCACAGCTGACAGGTCTGCCCTTGATGCTGGGGTACGGGAATCTGGCACCAGGATCTAGGCCTTCCGCGTTCTGTGCACGGGGGTCTCGAGCACACAGATCGTGAGTTCGTTGGTAGTGATCGGCACATGTGCTGCTGGCAGGAACAGCCTCCGCTCACCAAAAGTAGCAAGCAAACCTCTTAGGTCATAAATGGATGACTCCATTGTTTCCTTTCGTGAATGACTGTGACTTCATCCAACAGATAGTTATTATTAAATGCTACTGCGGTTGTGGGTGCTTGTGACACACTGGGGAACAAAACGCAGGTCATGCGGTGGCCAGGTCAGGCAGCTGTGACTAACAAACGCGACCACTGAGGACCAGCGGACCGGGCTAAGGGCAGTGCCGAGTCAGCGCTCAGTCGGGGTATCCATGCACCGCTTGTGACGTTCCAGGAGGAACCACAGCCAGTGGCTGCGGTGACAGAACATGGGACAGGCCCCCCCCCCCAGGTCGCTGCATTCTCCTGGGAGACACAGCCATAAATCACACGACCACACACCCCCTCTCCCCCCTTCTTCCCTGCCTGGTCTCCCTCCGTAGTACTTATGCCCTGTTAAGATTCCACGTTCCGTGCTCTGCTTACGTGTGTTTGTCCCCTCCCACCAGAGTCCGTGCTTCGTAGAAAAGTGACTTACTCGGCTCTGTTTAGACGTCTGTTAACAAGAACAGGTAAAACAATGCCCAGCTCGTCATCAGCATCCAATATTTATTTTCTGAATGAATACGTAAAATAATCACATATGTCCTTGTGTTCACCCGCATTTTCTTGGGTCTCTACTTCCCATTTCCTGTGCAGGGATTTCACTGTTGAAAAGAGAACTAACCATTCTTGTACCTTTCCTCATAATAATAGCAATGGTGCGAAATACAGAAATGTCTAGCACATAAAAAACAACTCTAATGCGTGTTTAAATGAACAATATGTTACAGCAATGCCAAGCAAAAACCATGCTAAACTGAGAACAAATTTTACTGTATTACCTAGCAGAGTAAAACAATTATTCTAATACTACTTTGAATATTACAGAACACATTCAATGAGAGTTTCCAGAAAAGAGAGGAAAGCTTGAATCGTGAGTAATTTTTGCAGCAAGCTGTGAAGAGAAAAAATAAGGCAAATTCGCCACTGTGTTGCTGTGGAGTAATGAGGCCCACGACTGCACCTCGCAGTGCAGCCTGTTATCACAAATCTCCCCAGCGTGGCAGAGCAGGACACCTCTTCTTGACGGATGTGTCCCCCTGGCCTCGGCATCTCCGTGAAGCCTGTGGCCTCGGGTGATGGCGGGGCAGCGGCTGAGCTCAGGACACGCGGACGTCCCCAGGAGTCAGGGGATGTGTCTGTGCTTCCGCGTCTTTTTACTCGTGTCTGTGATTTGAGCTCTGCTTCCTCAAGCTTCCCACAATCCTATGACAGGCTTTGTCAAGTGGCTGAGGCAGTTTTGGATAAAATCAATCCTAACAAATGAAAAAGAGTAAGAGAACAAAAGGCCCATCGGAATGCTGGTGTGTTCACTCTAGAAATTTTTCAGTGGAGAATCACTAGCGGGCAGCATCTAGCTCACAAGTCAAATGAAAGTGAAATTTGGCTTTCATAATAAAAGTCCCAACACCATTCTCAGTAGGACTTACATTAATCTCCCTGGACACAGCACTGCCAGAATCACAGCTCCTCCAGCCTCCCCGGTTCTGAGTGGCGGGGAATGCTTTCAACCGACGTCCTAAATCTGAACGACTCTGAGGAAGAACTGTTTTATCACTCAAGTTACAAAGACACCTGGTTACATCACCAGAACCCCCCCCCAGGCTCCTTTCCTCCGAGTCACGGGGGACCTCCTCAGCCCCGGAGTCCCCTTCTGACTCTAACACACGCTTCTCTGTGGTCAGGCCACCTGACCGGAATGACAGATCTCTGTGGCCCCGAGGAAGCGGGGATCGCAAGCATCGACATCCACACTAATTTCTACTACACATCTAACTTCACTGCCGCACACGCAGGGGCTCAGGACACGTCCCCCAACACGTGCGGCCTTGGCCCTGGCCGCGGCCCGGGGAGCACAGCGGCTACAAGCCAGCCCGTGGCACAGACCAGCGGGGCTGCGCTTCCTGCTGGCTCAAGTGGAAGAGCGGTGCCCGCTCCCCACAGTGCTCCTCACATGCTCAGAAACAGTGCCATGGTAGAGCCACTTCAATTCTACCACTTTATTCCTTAAAGCAGAACAAATATACCCCAAGTATTCCTGAAGAAAGACTCTGGCATGTCCATGTCATGTAAAAGGTCTCGTGAGCGTAACGGACCTTTTTGTTACTGCCTTTAATGATGGATAATTCACACTCAGACTACGGGGTCTCCCTCCGTTTGCTCTGATGGAGGAATCCCCCCCCATCGTAGCTACGTGGGGCTGGGAGCAGGGGACCCACGGAGGGAGCATTCGACCCCTCAGGTCTGGCGTCCCTGTGCCCAGTACAGAGGCCCCGGGGAGGTAAAGGAAGTCAGTGCAGAATTGTCCGCCCAACATCGCCCACCAGAGGGCGCACAGGCAGTCAAAAAGAACACAGGCGGCAAGGAAGGTGGGCGGTTCAAGGAAAGCTTCTCCCCAGGCTTCAGCAGCATGAAAAGAACATTTCCTAAGTGGCACCAGCCCTCTGTCACAGCAACAGACTGTCATAAGAAAGCACAGATCATCTTGAGCAGTGGCTCTGTAGCTATACTAATATTTTGAGTCAGGCCTTTCATCACCATGAATCATGAAGAAAATAGGAATCAAAACCTTTGCTTCATATATTAGTGGTCAAACGCATACATAACGCATGTTTTAATTATCTTTCCCTTTGCACAGTGAATGCAAGCAGGATTTTTTTAAAGCCCCTAATTTTACAGGGTGTGGCCTCATTTAATGGCAGCCCATGTGACTAGGAGAGAAGTAGTTGCCGAAAGATGGCAAAGTTCACGCAAACGGAAGAGAAGTTGAAGCATCCCCAGGGCCTGGGGCCAGAGCCTGTCCCCGGGTGCCCTCTCAGGCATCTCCTGCACGGGAGGGACCGCAGGGCTCGGAGCCGGCTCACACAGACCTGCGCCCCAGAACGCACGGGGACCGCAGTGCGGTTTACAGGCCAACACTGGAAGTGTCCCCAACGGGACGTGTTCCTGCATCCCCTTTTCTCCCACAGTGTCCCAAAGCTTCTAGTTGGGTCTTCACCTCTGTCACTCGGTAAAGGTGACCATTCTGTTATGAAACGTAATCATTTCAGAGTCCTGCCAGCTGCTGGCATCCTGTACAGATCTGTCAACATCTGCAAACTCTTCTGCAACATACACACACACGTATACACAGAGTTCATGATACATAGGTACACAAAGGGTGCTAGCAAATGCTATATATGTGCTCATGTATTTAGTCGTGTATTTAAACACGTAGGTGCTTCTGCATTTATGTGGGGGCCACGTAAGTGGCTCACAGGCATGTAATACTGCGGCCAGGCTCCACTCCAGGCCCTTCCGCGGGCTCACTAATTCTCCCAACAGCGCTGTGCAGCAGTGCTGCTGCCGCCCCCACTCTGGTGAAGTGAAAACTGAGGGACGGCCCACGTCACACACACTGTGGGTGGTGGGCAGGGTTAAGCCCGGATGGTCCAGGCTCAACAACACTCCTCACTCCTTTCAGAGGACGCAGCAGGGTCACCATTTCCTCTCTAAACTCCGAGTGGACTTGGGAACAGGCAGCTGCCAGCCGACACACAAACGCCCTGAGCAGAGGCCCTGGGACGCCTGCCCAGAGGAGGGCGTGGTGCACGTGAGAACCCCACGCCCTTCAGGGAGGGGCGCACTGTGGTCTGTGAAAGTGCGTCTGGTCCGCCCAGCTCATCAAGGTGCAGCAGGCGTTTTGTTACACCCCGTGGGAACTGCAGACCTGAGAGTCCTCAGACATTTTCTGCGTGGGAATCCTCACCTGTTCAAATGCCCACCTGTCCAATTCAGTCACCCCTCCCCCCATTTTCCTTACAAATCCCCCTGCCCTTCAGAGCCTAAGTCCACCCCCTTCCGTCTTAGCTCCTGCAGAACATCTGTGGGCACCTGTCATGGGCAAGCAAGTGCTTCCTGTCTCAGACCCGCCACTCCTGCCTCGGCTGTGAGTCTCTAATCCTCGTTCGGATACTTATCTGTAACTGGGTTAAAAACTGTGTTGCAACCATCTTCTTCTTCTTTCTATAACCTGTAGAATGTTGTAAAATGGTTTGCACACAGAGTAAATATCTGCTAAATAATTGTTAGCAGCAATAATGTGCTATCTTGGCTCTTGCAGTTGAGACCTGGGTGTCTATGCACCGGTAACTATTGTCCCTGCATATTCGCAGGAGTCAGAAGCTCATCTTCTCCACTCCTTCAGGTGGTTGCGGAGAACACAGTCTGTCACAGAAACTCGCTTGAATTTGTAACCCTTCCGGAGGGAACTCTCGTGATACGAAAGGCTCTTACCTCAGAGTATAGTCCTGAAACCACTAATGCTTTAGTTATTCATAGTTTATGCATAGTTTATGCATAGTTTATGATCATCAGCACAAAATTGTTTAGTTTTGTAAAGAACTAAAAGATATTTAATAAATATTTAACAGGTAAATAAATGATGTTAAAGTTATGGCCTTAAAACTATTTAATTACCAGATTTCTTATTATTAGGTTAGTAACTAGTGAGCTGTCTAATATCAAAGACAGTTATTATATTTTACTTTAATGGAATATTGCCAGAAAATATTTCAATTCTGATCAGGAGTGTTAAACATTTCTCGGTTTATTTTATTGGCTCCAGAACATACAGGTAAAGGTTCTGAAGGAAGCATTTCAAAACCACATTTAGGAATAATCTGAAAATTAAGCCACAAAAAAAAATCACTATAAAGGAAAAACTGTGTAGCATGTTATGTCTAATTACTCTGTCTTTTATCAGATTACTAAACAACTATGGTAGGCCCAGGGCATTCAATCTTAAAAATGCTCTGAAATTTTGGAATATACTAAAAACAGAAGGTAGTTAAAAAGTATGGTAGTTTGACTGACCTTGGAACAAGCATCTGAAAGTCATACTGATTCTTCTCATGGGTTTATACCCAGCAGCCTGTACCAAGTAACCCACGGTCAGAGAAGACGGGACAATAACATGATTTGCCAAGTGAAGCTAATCCTGAGTGGTTCTCTGAGGAGCTCACTGCTTCCCAACACTCACGTTAACTCTGCCACCATTGTTCAAGCTACACCGAGAAGGCACAGAAGTTCTGTGGACAAGCAGCCCCTCCACCCTCGAGATGCCATGTCTGCCTTGACAAGGAAAAGGACATTTTTAAAAAGTACAACTGAAACTGAACTAGAGATATCGTCATTCTAAACTCTGTGTAAAGCAAATATTTATGTTGCATTTAACATTGTGACTTGTTCACACGTCCAGAACGTGACGAGCTCACTGGCTCACAAACCCCTCGATGCGGCTCCACACCCCTGGTTCCCCACACCAGACACCGATGGCCACCCTCCTGGTCTTCTTTGTGGTACCTTTTTCTTCCCTTTGGAACTAAGACAAAAATGAGGGAAAGTAGGCAAAATAAGATGACGAATCAAAGGAAGCCAAAGTAGCAATAAAGGACAGTAAGTGATGAGGGGACTAAATACATTTTATCCACATGAAACGCCCATTTTTTATAGAGTTTAAAAACAAAGATTCTGCCCTGGCTGGTGTGGCTCAGTGGACTGAGTGCCGGCCCGCTAACCAAAGGGTCACCGGTTTGATTCCCAGTCAGGGCACAGGCTGGGTTGCGGGCCAGGTCCCCAGTGGGGGGCACACTAGACTCAGCCACACATTGATGTTTCTCTCCCTCTCATTCTCCCTCCCTTCCCTACACTCTAAAAATAAATACATAAAACCTTTAAAAAAGTAAATAAAACTGAACGATAAAAACAAAAAGATTCTTCAAGGACACAGTTGGTCCACAGAAACTTCCCCCACATTCCTCTGTGAGGCCTGAATCAATTATCCTGAGATATTATTCATCTCACGTTACATACCTGGGTCCAGAGAAACACTTATTTTCAAACTTTGTCCAAAGCCATAAACATCCTTGAGATTTAGTAACTGTGTTTTCGTTCTCAAACCACGGACACTCTGAGCACTAGCTGTGTGTTGGGGGCTAGGCCTTGGGTCGGAAGATACGTTCTGTGCAAGGCTCCTCGACCTGAGTTTGAGCTCAGGTGTGCTCTTTCCGGCCTACAACCTGGGACAAACCCTCTACATGCCCTCGATCCTACTTTTCTCATCTGTGAGTAGGGGTATCACCTGCCCTGCAGTTGTCCACAGATCAGATATATACAAATGGCCTCGTCCACTGGAAAACCCCCAGTACCAGAGAATGTGCCTTACGTACTGTTTCTGAGTTCTTGATCTCCCTGCTACAATGCAGACAGCACTTAAAAAACAACAGGTTCGGGACTGCGTGAGGGAGGGGCACACAGCCGTGGGGAGCCACCTCGCTACGGAGAACAGAGCCGGCCTGAGCTCGGGGGCGGCTCCACGCCCAGGGCCCCCCGGAAACTGCTGCCCTGGTGGGCTCCAGGGGCTGATTTGGACACGGAGCTGAAGGCCACGGGTGCACAGAGCCAGCTAGCACAGAGAAAGACATTTAGCTCTTGTGTGCAGACTGAGTTCTGCACTGGCAGAGTATTTCTGAGACCTTGCTACACTCTGGTAGAGGAACAGGAATAAAACACGATGCCCTCTCTGCCCCAGTCACTCACTCATTGGTTCATTTACTGAATAAAATTTGTGCTATTGTCAAGTTACTATTATGCCGGGTCTACTCTAGCTGTTACGAAACCTGGACATCTGAACAGTGGCTGATCCTATCTTTCAGATAATCAGATAATTCACCAAGTAAACTCTACAACCCAGAGGCCGGGAAGGTCTGAAGCCCGAGGGTGAGAAAGGGTGGGATCTGAGGCCACTCCCAGCAGAACTGGAAGGCAGCCGTGCCCCCGCTGTCACTGTGCCTCTGGGACCGATGTCCCGTTGGAGATGCAGCCTTGTAGCCTGGATGATCCCATGAGGGTGGTGCTTTCAAAATATGTGCATGAAGTCCTTCTAAGAGAGGAGCCTAGCTCTGCTTTCTTCAGTGTGGACAGAGTGACTCACTAAGACAAGGACATGTGTAAGTGACAGAGTCGGTCCTAAAAGGTACGGCTGCCTCCCCCACTCACTCAGGGATTCACAATTTGGGCAGAAGCCAGAGGCCACAGCCAGCAGCCCTGCGGGGGGCCTGCTCGCCCCAAGGCCCTGGCCCAACCCTGTGGGAGGCAGAGCCCTGCTGTCGAGCCTTCGGAGCTGGGAGCCCTGGCTGGTACCCGAGTGCGGGGTCCAGAAACCCTGCACTGGCACCGGCAAAGTCACTTCTGGTTCCCGGACTTTCAAAATCTTCATGAGGTCATAAACATTTGTTGTCTTAAGCTGCTGAAGTCCGGGGGTTATTTGTTAGCAAGCAGCGCACAGCTAATACAATGACACCAACGGAAATCTACGTTATAGAGTGAAAAATACCGTAAATGAATAATGAGTCATAACTTCCTGCCTTGACGGGAATTTAGGACCTTGGTAGGAGCTTTTGCCCTCAGGGCCACTGGAGACCAATCCGAAATGGTAAAATTCTGTTCGAGACACCAGGAAAAAGAAGCAGACCCAGTCACACGGCCCTAGTCTTGCTCTGCCGGCACCGGCCAGCGCCTTTTATGAGCCCGCCCGCACTCAGCACACGTTCGTTGAATGACAGGTGACAGAAAACAGCAAGGAGAAGTGCGGGTCTGGGAAAAAAGCGGACCCTAGTGCCAGACACCGTGACAAAGACGTCACGCGAATACACACGGAAGTACTTGTGCCAATGAGGACCACCGAGAGGGAGAGGTCGGCCACCTGAACTGATTTAGAAAGAAGGGAAATACAGGAAAGGAGCCGTGGGAAGGGAATGCCCGCAGGCAGAGCGGAGGCATTAACTGCATGAACGCAGGTGTCCCCAGGAAGTGCGCCTCGGTGTCTCGAACAGAAGACTCCCCCCAGGTCAGGAGACCTCCCACTAAAAGACAAAAACTTAACAAAAAAGTTTGAATTGTGAACTGTGATATTACCCAGGGTTTATTTAAAACTACTAATGTTCAAAACGATTACGTGAGTCAGACCTGCGTGCTTCCGTTCTCTTTAATGTCACCAATATAACTTCATGTTATTTTTAAAAGGTTTGTCCTTTTACTGAGCTAAAGCTACAAACGAAAAGATGGCCGTGGGGCAAATTAAAATTTAAAGACGTTGAAATATTTATTAGCTGTGTTCACAAATGTTTTACTAAAACCATGCACTCAGGGACTTGTACGAGTGCACTCCACTAAACGTCACCCCAACTCGGGCCGGGGCGCTCTGCTCGCCTCTGGAGGCAGAGACTCGGCTCAGACGCTGCCGGGGGTCTCAGCTCCCGGCCTCCACTCGCGCCGCCCCTGGAGGGCCGAGCACCAGCCTCCTTCCCGTCGGGATGGGATGTTCACGCACCGAGGGCCTGGAAAACAGTCCCAACGTTGTTTTCTGCAACTCAGATTCCTTCAAATGTCAACACCTACGCGCTCCTGTCTAACTCTTGGATTCTGCCTCTTTACCTAAACAATAATGGCAATTAAAATTTCTCAGAGAATGACAACTACAATATGGTTTCACCTCCATGCGGAGTCTGAAGACCAGAATAAATGAACAAACAACACAGAAGCAGACTCATCGGTACAGAGGAAGGGTTGATGGCTGCCTGATGGAGGGGTAGGAAGAGGGGAAAGCAGGGGGGTTGAGAAGTGCAAACTGCCAGCTGTAAAAACAGTCACGGGGATACAAAGTGCAGCGCAGGCAGCATAGTCAACGATGTCGCGATGACCGTGCCTGACTCAGGTGGGCACTGGACTTAGTGGGGTGATCGCTTGGTAAGTTATACAAATGTCGAATCGCTGTGTTGCATACCTGAAACTACTATCATATTGCGCATCCACTGTAATTTAAAAATAAGTTTAAAAAGACAACACTTTAAAAACATGACAGTAAAACATGATCATCTACTAAAAAAAAGGACTATCACGCAACACACATCGGATGCACCTGCTTCTGCTCCTTCACCAGCGGCACCCACAGGCACCCAGGGCGCACAGGCTGCACCCCCAGAATGACTTTCGAACAACTGCCCAGCACCCCAGCTCCTCTCCCCGCCACCCCCGGCTGACCCTCACTGTCTCTGGTCCCTTGCTGCTCACAGGGATGCGCCGCCTGGCCGCCGTCTCGCTCCCAGACCCCGGCTCTTTCCCGCCCTCCGGGTCACTGGTCCCCGAGCCGGTGCAGATGTGCTGCTGCTGCACATACCAGAAGAGACGGGGCCTTCCCCCCGCCCCCGACGCCCCGTGCGCCTCTGAAGAGGTGCTGCTCCCGGAAGTGCCGTCCTCACACCTCCCAGTGCACCCCCAGAGCTGGCCTCACCGAGGCTGCGCCCTCGGGTCCCACACACCTTACTCATGGCAGGAGAAGTCACACAAGAACAGCAGGAGCTGGCAGCAGGCACTCAGTGCTGGATGTCACCGCTCCCTGGCAGACGGGAACGCGGGCACCGACTGAGCCGTGAGGGGTGGGCCTCCAAGCGGAGCCCTGGGGCCTTGATCTCAAACACCTGACCACTGCCAGAGGGAAAAGACAGGACCCGGGGGCTCAGACCTCGATTTCCCGCCCAACAGAAGCCGCCGGAGGGTCCGCACACGGCCACTCGCCGACCTGCTCCCAGGCTCCCCGGGGCGCGGAGCCTCCGGGTAGGAGCACGTCCTGGAAGACGCTGCCACTCTGCTCGCCAGCTCCTTCCACAGCAGAGCGCCTGCCCTCGGCGCACCCTTCCCCCAAAATACGGGGAGACCTCTGAGGAGGAGGCCTGGCAGGCAGCGCCGGGTGCTCCTGTGCCAACACTGGGCTGGGAGGAGGGGGCCGGAGGGGCGGGGGAGGGAGCGCAGGACCCGTGGCCTGGAAGGAGAGGGAGCTGTGAGAGGGTGGCCGAGTTTCTGGCCTCGGGACCTGTGCACCCCAGCTGGGCGACAAGAGCTGGCGGGGTCCAAGGAGCAGAGCACCTGCAGCGGGGAGAGAGGCAGAGAAGAGCTCGGAAGCTGCTCCGGCTGCCGGCAGAGGCCCGTCGCGGAGGGCCCTGCGCGCGGTGCTAGGCTGGGCTGTGGCTTTGCTGGGGCCACGGGAGCCGTGTCGGGGACACTGCACCCTCAGTCCCTGGGGTTCACCTCCTGTGGCGCAATTACACGTTCACGCCCGTGGCCACGTGCCTGTGGCTCCCACCCCAGGGTGGAGCGTATCCCCGAACACCACTGACACACGTGACTTGTGCCGGTCCACAGCACCTTACCGACTGTGACACAGGCAGCGGCCCTCAGCGGACTCAGGGCTGCCCGGCTCCTGGGGCCACCTGGGCACCAGGGGGAGAGCTGGCTGCAGGCAGGTGCCTCCCCTCCGGCCGGGGCCCAGGGTAAGAGTCACGGGCACAGCAGAGCCCGTCCTGCGGCGGGAAGCAGAGCCACCCAGGGGACCCGTGCGCAGGGAAAAGGGACGATGCTCGGCACTGGGAACCAGTGAGATGCCTCTTTGCAGCAGGAGCCGAGGAAGCTGCGCTGGGGGCCTACATCTCAGGAACACGGTGCTCTGAGTGACGTCTGCGAAGGTCCCCTCTGACAGCTGCGTGGAGAGTACGGGGAGGGAACAGGTCAGGGTGGCGGCCGCGGCAGGAACCCGGTGAGAGACGCCGGCGCTCAGACCAGGTGGGAGTCAGGGAGTCGGGTGGGGCGGGCGGTGGTGCCGACGGGACTGCAGACGAACAGCCAGTGAGGCGTGAGGAAAGGAGATGAGCGACAACGTGTCTCGTAGCGATTTTCTCACCCAGCTTGTTGTTTCATTCAGCCCACCAGACCAGCCTACGTTTCTGAGCATAAAATCAGCACATAAAGCATGTTTTTGTCAACTGCCATACAGCCAGGGACACGGTTGCTATAGCAGCGAGGACTCTCTGTGGGCACCAGGTGGAAACAAGCCGCCCGAGGAGTCCTGGGGCTGGAGAGGGAGGCGTCCCCACACCGCACGGCGCCCTCAGAGCTGTCTTCTGCTGCCCCCCAGGAACACCCGCATGGGGTGCTGTGCCCGGCGCGTGCGGCCGTTTTTGAAAGCAGCTCTGTCTGTCCACCGTGGGTCTGTAGAGTGTGCCGAGGATTTCACGGGCGCTGCTGTCCCACCAGAATCACCGTGTGGGACGTCAGGGCGCTTCTTTGTCAGCCGATGGCTGCTGTCCTTGCAGTGCAGGGACGGATGGGCCAGGGCAATGCACACGTGCCACTCACGGCCAGCGCCTCAGCCCCAAATGTGCGCCCTCTCTCTTAAGTGAGAAAACTAAGTCGGACGCTGCTGGAGCCGTGGGACCGCCCGGCCTCCCCCCAACACTCCGCCTTCGAGCTTAGCACCAAATGACGCCTGGGCATCAGGCCTGCCATCTCTCCCAGCGGCTCTTGCTGGCCTTGGTACCCTAAAACCAAGACTCCCTGCTTGTGAAGTGCACCCAGCTCAGAAACCCTTGTGTAAACCCTTGACAGTGGGAATGGAAATGGGTACATTTACCTGCATCGGCTATTGTATAAAAAGTGGAGATTCCTCAAAAAATTGAAAACAGAACCACCATACGGCTCAGCAGTCCGACTTCTCATGTACCTCCAACGGAAATGAAGCTGGCATGTCGAAGAGACGGCTGCACCCCCACGTTCAATGCACGACTTTCGTGAGTGGGTGAACGGACAGAGAAGCCGTGGTAACCCTCTTTAGGATACAATGGAATGACTGTGTCTTTAAAAGGAAGGAAATTTCGTCACTGGTAACAACATGGATGAACCAGGAGGGTATTGGCCTAAATGAAATGAGCAAACACAGAGAAACAAATACTGCATGAGCTCATTCATGTGTGACACTCTCCGAAGCCCAGAGCAGAGTGGCTGTTGCTGGGGAAGTGGGGAGACACTGCCACTGGTACAGGAGTCCCTGGCACGCGTGTGCGTAAGTCCCGGAGACTCAATGGGCAGCGCTGGTGACTACGGTCACTGATACTGCGTTGCATAGGTGAGGTTTGCTAACACAGTAAATCTCAAATGATCTCACCACAAAAAAATGATCACTGGGAGGTGACAAATATGTAAATTAACTTGATTACAATCATCATTTCACAATGAGTACATATGTCAAAATATACCAATAGATCACGTTGTCCACCATAAATATGTATAATCTTTGTGTGTCAACTATACCTCAGTAAAGGTAGGGGGAATTACCCCCCCACCCAAAGCTCTTGCCCGCCAACGACAGATGAAGAAAGAGCCTTCCCTGAATTTGTGATCCCCTCATTGCTCCCCTAGAAGCTTCAGCCTCTAGCCCCTCCCAAGATCCAGTGACACGTTACCTTGTAGCGCCCCCACCCGAGTGCACCCAGCACCACCTCTGGTGCTGCTCCGTCCGCTGTGTCACCAGGTGTCCTGGTTGGGCTGTGCGCTCCTCCCCCCTGAAGCCAGAATGCGGGGGACGAGCAGGTGCCACCACACTGATGACTTACTTTTCTACTTCTAACGTCGACCAAACAGCATAGCAAGTTAAGTATTGTGCTCTTTCCCTGGGAACATTGTGAGCTGCAGAGCCGACTACAGCTTCTGAACGCCTGCGGCCCACCTGCCGGCCGGGGCAGGAGCTGGTCTGGCCAACCACACCGAAGAACCAGCCTCTGAGGCTCACAGCCACTCACAACACACAGCCGAACATTCGTGAAACTCATTCAAGTCCCAAGAAGCTCAAGAGTACTCAAAACAAATTGCATTTGGGCACAAAAAGTTTAAGGAGAAATCTTAGTGAAGAGATTAGAATTGCTTGCACTCTGTAGGAGGGCTACGTTTCCTGCATTTTTAAGAAGAAATCGCACAAATCTTCGAGAGAGATTTACTGTCTGTGGTTTCTATGCCGCCAGTGAGCACGAGGTAAACGGGATGCCTCACCAGTAAGAAAGCCATCACTTATTGTTACCTCCTTTGTGAGTTCAAACCTGCTACCGTGGGACAAGTCAGTCTGTAGTGGGACGTGCTGAGCAGGCCCACCTCCTGCGTGGCACAGTCTCCCTCTGCAGGGACAAGACTCTGCCTCCTGTGAAAGCCCCCGCGATCCTCTTCCCTTCCTGCTCAGGGACACATGGACACTGTGTCTCTTCCGTTGCATTAGTGCTCACAAAGGACAGGTGGCCCGCAATGCCTTATCTAGAATTGCAAGGATCCAGGTAAACTAAAGAACAAACGCCATGTGCTTCCAAGACAGCCCAGGACTCTCTGGAGGCAACGCACTAAGACAGCACTTCAAGGGTCCATTATCACTAGGTCTTGGACGGGAGAGAAGAGGCGGATTCTTCAACATCTCTTGAGAAGATCAAACTATGTTTGTCCGTTGCTGCCTTGAGATAAAAATCTGAGAAGTCAGGCAATGCAGAGTTCCACTATCACTTCCTATGGGACTGAGTATCCCTCCCGTCCCAGGTGACAAGTGTGAGTCCCTCCTCCCTGAGGAGGAGGAGGAGGAGGTGCCGATATCTGTCAGCTTCGTCCTGATTCTCCACACCCTGAACTGAGTGCACGGTGCTGACACAGCAGAGAAGGAGATGAAGCCTCTACTGCGGAAAACAAAAGATTAAGTCATAAACTTGTTTAAACGCTCTTGATGTTTCAAAATGTACAAAATACCCAGAAAACACACACAATATACATACTAGATGCACACTACATACTATACACACATAATGCATACAAACATATTAAACATAAAATGCATGCATAATTGACATAACACATACATAACGCACGCAAAGTGCATAAATAATACCTGCATGGCCTGTGTCTCCAACTGCCTTCTTAGACGTGTCTACTCAGCACCTTTATCCTCACATGTTCCAACCACACCCAGTATCCCCCCCATGAACAAAGTCTTCCTTCCAAGTCCCCTCACTCCACACTCCACACTTCGCCCAGTCGGCCAAGCCCCACGTGCAGCAGGCCCCGTGCGTGCTCCTCCGTCCCTCACCCCCATTGTCCAGTCACTGGACAGGTCACAAATCATGCCCGCAACAAGCTCTCAAATTGATTCCTTCTTTCTCATTTCCACAGTCATTGCTAGGCCTTTACTGTCTCTCCAAAGAAACCTCCCGAATGGATTCTCCCACCTCCCCCGACCCCCCAGCCCAGCTGCCAGAACTGCCTGCAGAAACAGTTGGTCTGATGGCATCGTTCATCCACGTCAACACTGGTTTGGGTGACCCGGTTGCCCTTAGGGTGAACCCATCTCAACAGCCGTGTTTTCAGTACCTACGACTGCAAACCACTCAGTCCACTAAGTACGATGAGCACACAGATGTCAAGGCACGGACGCCGGGCGCCCTCGGCGGGCTTGCAGGACAGTCACATGTAAGAGCCACTCAACACACTGCCCTACAGGCCCCCACAGAGCAGCACAGGGCACGGAGTGGCCACCACTCTGGGGGCTTCGGCGTGCAGAGGTGTTTGAGCTGGGGACCCGGCCGCAAAGGAAAGGGGAGGGCACGCGCCAGGTGTGTGAGAGCAGATCAGCTCTCCGGGGCCTGCTCGCTACGATCACTTTCACTGACGGGAATGCTGGCACTGAGAATGGTGACAGAGAACACCGACTGCGAATAGCTCTTGGCCATGGTGCTGGTTTGGGGTGAGGTGATGGAGCGGTGGGAGGGCTGACGGGGTGACACCGAGGTGGAAATATCCAAGTGCAGGTCCCGGTTCAGGGGAGAGGTTGGGAACTAAAATAAAGGTGTCATTAAAGCCATGAAAATAGCCTGAATATTCTGGGAAAGGACAGTCCAGAAGAAGTCTAGGGGACTCAGATACAGCCTGGTGAAGAAAATGAGGGTGAGATCTTCCAAAGTGTGATAAAACCCAGAGCAGTGTGATGTCCCAGAGGCCGAAAGAGGAAGATGACTCAGAGAGGACCGTGATTGACTCCGCCCCTCGCCGGGGCATCCCGTCCTTAGTCCCACCTGGACACCAGCACGCCCTCCTCTGTGCTGGGAAGAGCATTTGTCCTGGGGCCACAGCGTGGCTCTGGGTTTCCTTTACGAGCCTCAGACACTGCCCTGAGGGCTGCTCCAACCTCTGAGGTGTCTTGTCACCCGGGACTTCTGTAACCGAGCCCTGACTCGGCGCCCCGTGAGGTGCTCTGTGCTCTGCCAGCCGGACCGCTGGTCCCCTGGCCCCTCTGAGGCAGATGCTGGCTGCAGGCACGTGGTTTCTCCTGTCTTGGCCAGGGCTCAGGTGCCCTTCGTGCCGAGGGAAGCCCACCTTGTGGCCATCCACAAGGGTCACTGCTGCCTCACCCCCATCTCCCTGTCTCTGGGAGAGGTAGAACGCTCCTTCTTCCCCTCCCTCAGGGTCCAATGCCACGCAGCTGCGAGCAGAGATGATGTGCGGGTTCAGGAATTAAAACACGCTGATCTAGTAAGATGGAGATCTTTCTACAGTTTAAGAGGCTTCTGGAATCTAATCTTTCATTACCCACTAAAAACTTCCAGCCACCATCATCCCTAGACTCCCGATGCCACAGGTGAAGAGGAGGATGGTCTAACAGCTCCGCTGTGGACAGGCCTGTAGGGACAGCAGACAAGCGCTTTTTACCAGCAACTCGGGGACACCCCACCTCGGGGACACGCCCTGTGGACCTAAACACGCCAGCTTAAAAACATGTGTGTACAGATGTTCGGTGAGACGTGGTGGCGGCAAAAAGTAACACTGGGAACGACACGAACTACTACTGCTCGACTGCGTGCAGGGGACACGCCGCAAGGCCTGCACTTGGAGGCGTCTCCTGGGTGTCATCGCACCTCCTCCCAGACTCCGCCAGGCTCCAGCTGTTGCGGTGACAACCAGCTGCTGGCAGTGTGATGGACGGCGCCCTCTGCCACTGCCTCTTATTTCCAGCTTTGTGCCCAGAGTGTCACCGACACTGGGGTGGTGACAGAAAGTCGCAGCCGGTCCAGCACAGCACAGAGGCAAACCTGGAACTAAAAGGGCTGGGGCACGTCCTGACCACGGGGGAGAGGGACCCAGGGCAGGGGCGGCAGGCCTTCTGTCCCTGGGTAGACAGTTCTGAGGGGCATAAGCACTGTTCCCCAGGAGCCCCGGCTTCCCGCAGCTCTGCCAGCACGACCATGACCTTGATACTGACAGGGCACATGGGGAGCAGCTGCTCGCACCCTGCTCCCCTGCCCCACCCGCCCCCAAAAGGAAAGTATGAGTGCCACGTAGGCCTAATAGTTCCATACTTTGAAAAAGTACTATAAAAAGATCAAGTAGGTGAAAGCACACAATAATGGGTGATTACACTCAACAGGGAACACATCTTAAATTCCTTGTTATGAATATTTTAATAAACGGTGTCAATAAAAGCCTCTTACCCTTTGGCCTGTTCGTGGTGCCAAGAATTCAGTTGGTAATAATAGCTCTTGAGGACAGAGGGAATGCAAAATAATTTATTTTTCAAAGTATTAAAGGCAAATATCCTCCTGGGAAGTTTTATAAGCCATTTCCAAATAGAAGTAATTAGCAAACTTTCTAAAAGCATGGGTGGATTGTTAGTTTTGATAAAAATAGATTTAAGCTCCATCTGAGAAACATATAGTGAACAGACTCACAGGAAGCGAAACACTTGCCACAAGCAAGACCCCCGAGCCCTGCACAAGCACAGCACCCTCACGAGGCCTAACGGCCTGAGCGTACTTGTCGGTGAAGGTCACGAGTCCAAACGCAGGACTCGACCGTCCTCATGCCCCCATCCCTCATGCTCCTCTAGAAAGTTGAGTGTGGCTGGAACAAGATGCTCGACCTTTCAAAGCCTTACACTGCTCTCCTGTGAAGTGGGAACAATGACAGTGCAGCCTGGCAGGGGCCTGGGGGGGGCCAAATAAGACGACACACCAAGCGTCCTAAGCACAGAGCTTGGCCCACACTGTCCGCCCAGATGCCGATGACCGTGTTGTTTCCATGACATGACACACCACAGAAGACAAAAGCAAAACACTTTCGAGGGAGCAAGGATGGCTGCTGAGACGCACCCACAAAGCCAAGAGGAGGGGACGCAGAGTGGCACCGCGGCTGACGGAATGAGGCGGGTGAGCTTCCCGCAGGGGCTCCAACGTCCCCCTCAAGGCCACATCCGTTTGAGGCACGTCTACCGTCCAATATAAGACCGTGAGACAGAACACACCGAAAACTGCTCAGCTGTCCCTCCGGCTTTAGTTGATTATAAGTCTATTTAAGGCACAAGTTAGGAAGCCAAATCTCTACAGAACGAGCTCACCGTATCACAGAATGTAGTTTTTAGTTACCTAAAGATCCATAAGGACCTCCCCGGAATGTGGTTACACTTCCATGTGTCGTGGTCTCCGAGGGCGGCCCTGCGGGGAACGCGGAGCAGCACACGTGGCCACAGAGCCCCACTGTGTGTGGACGGAGAGGCCGTTGCACAGTGCTCCCTCCACTCCACAGCCAAGCACAGTAGGCCCCTGAGAACTGCCTGACAATGTTCCTCAGACTGAATGTGGGAAACTCAGTCACGGCCACGGGCCCAGCGAGGACTCGCTCACTCCGAGACGTCTTCAGGAGCTTCTTGGCAGAGCAGACGAGCCAGAAATGAGGCAGTAATTCTGAGGAAAATATAACAATTCTGAGCGGACACATGCTTTTCTCCTGAAACATGTAATGCTGACCACAGGGTCTGTTTCGTTGCTTCTCCTGCCTGGCTCAGGCCAGGCTACGGACCTTTCAGTTAGCAGTGGCCCACCCTGCTCAGACGCTGATGGCAAATGTCACAGGGACACGCAGACTCCTCCCCCACAGCCCGGTCAAGCTGTGGTTCCAACGGAGAGCGAGCTGCCCTGGCTCCCCAGGCCCTGGCTGGTCCCCGCCCCTCCTGTGCACCTCCGTGTTCAGCCGTCTGTGTGCCTAGCCTATCGATGCGAATAACAGCAACAATAAGACACCTTCTGTATGTCTCTATGACGTTAGAGACACTCATAATTCACTGATGACTAGGACGAACCAGGCACTGTTCTAACAATAAACCCTTAGAAACAGGTGCGTTAGCGTCCCTTTGGTGGAGATGAGAACCCGGCAGACGAGGCAGATGCCGCGAGTCACAGCCAGCACGGGACCCGCTTCCCTCACCTTCTCCGTCCCGGCACTCTCAACCAGCAGAATTACTGAGTCACTGGGCCTCCGAAAGCCGTCTGAGCTGCTGTTAGTGCCACTTTACCAGCGACGGGATGGGTTTATGCAGGCGAAGCTGAGAAGGTGACAAACAGGCTGACTGTGTGGGAGAGCCAGGGTCACAACCCAGACCAGCTGACCCCAAGCTGGCCCAGGTGCTGCAGGGAACGCCCCGCGTGTCCGGCTGTGGTGGCGCTGCCCTGCTGACACTAGAACCTGGGGCCCGGCTCAGCTCTGGGGGCTGCCTCGTGCTCGCTGTCATGTGGGCACAGAGACAAGGCCATCTGGAGGTGGCCATCTATGCTGGCTAGAGTCCCTTCTCACAAACCCTTCCTGCCTTGCTCCGTCAAGCAGGATCTCAAGCTGTGTTCATCACCCTTTGGACACCACACATTGGATGCTGGCCACCACTCTGCTGGGAAGCCAGCCATGAGCCAAGTTCATTTCCTCCACCCTGACTGGGCTTCCTTTCCTCTTCCCATTGTTCTGGAGCAATGAGAACCTGAATCCCTCTGTTCCGCTTTATCCAAGTCTCTGTAACCAGGGCACGTCCCCAGTTTAAAATAGTTCAACGGGATGCTATTCACCAGCGCTTTTATTTAGGTTACATATGTGTATACACTGAAGTATATGAATAATCCTTTATTTTATACATTTCAATACCTAAAAAGCTTTAACTAATGTATTTTAGTGATGTATTTAGTGATACATTTGGCGTTAGAAATGCCTTGTGAATCTTCGGCAGTGCCTTCCCACTTCCCATGAGATCCACCCACCTGCAGATGCTCTTGAACGACGCTCCTCCCAAGTCAAATGAGAGTCCCGCTGCATTCTTAACAGGAAGGGTGTTTTATTCTTAAGTCGTTACATTGTATTTTGAATCAGCCAGGTGAGATTCAGCAAGGCAATTCAGGTGTGTCTGTTTTCGTCGGGGCCTGACTTAAAAATGCTTTAACTGTCCATGTCAGCTACTGCTAAAGGGCCAGTTGCCCTCAAAACAGCATACACCTCTTACTGTTCTTGTGACTGTTGCAAGAGCAACCTGTCAAGAATTTGGCCCAAGAGATCAAAAATGCCTTTCAAACTAGTTACTCTATGATTTTGACACACATTTATGAAATGGAGTGAGAGGTTGACACAATACTACAGATGTCTACAAAAAATCAGGTGCCGTCCAGGGTGGAAGAGAGAAGCCATGTGCCCTCAGGTGAGCTGCTATTCACCCCTGTGTTCTTTACCTCCGTGGTCTAGCTGTCTCCTCGGTGCAGCCTTGGCTAGAGAAAGCCCACTGCTTCAAACACTCGATTACGTAGTTTCTTTGACGTGAACATTTTCAAAACGGTTAAGCCAATGCCAATTCTAAGAGTGCTAACCGTTGAAGATATCTTTCCCCCCGGACAGCATTAACTTCTGCGGTTCTGCGGAATCATTTCTCTTAGACCCTGAGAGTCCCCGAAGCGTGTGTTGTTCACGTTGTAACTCTCGAGAGGGACCAGTGGCCGCCTCCAGAGTGGAGGCGGAGTGGTTGCTGCAGTTGTGGGATCATAAGCTAAGACACTCTCCTCCGGACTGAAGTGACGTCTTGGAAAATTCATAAGATTGATCACCATTTTAAATGTTTTCACTGGATGTCATTTCAGTCATACATTCAGCAAAAGACTTTCAACTTGGCCAGACAGGAGAGTTCTAAGAATGCTAATAGGTACTATGTTTGCACATTTTTCCTTAGATTTTTTAAGGGGAAGGATTGTTGTTTTCAGCAGCTTGCTTTGTAAATTCCTATGGCTCTCATCATTAGCGTATAAACAAAACAAGCCCCCCCAAAATTGTGTAGTATTCACATGACAACTAACGGTCAAACGAGGCCAATGTCCAGAGCAAAGGTTACAAGGTGAGTAGACACAGAAATGTGCTTCTGCCCGGGAGGACAGTCACTGCGGGCCTGCCCTCCATGTGGGCCGGGCTCTGGGTCTGGGGACTTGTGTCCTGAGCCTGGAAGCGGCAGCGGGTGGTGTAAGCAGCCTGCGCTGGGAGCCAGACCAGCGACACCTGGAGACTGGTTCTTCTCTTACCGCACTTGGGGTAACACTAGCTCCATGCCAGTCAGGTTACCGTGCTCGCCAAGCCTCAGGTTGTCCCCCAACACGGGAGGGCTCTGTGGAAACCTGCAGCGCACTTCACGAAGACCTAACTCGGTTGCTCTCCTCTCTCCTGCTTTCACATACCAGAGCACCAGAATCTTATCTGTATCGGCCAGGTCTGAGTTACTGCACTTAGGAATCTATGTTAAAAAGTGGCTGTTATTTCACTCTGAACATAATAAAAACGGCAAAGATGTCTGTGGGTATTCACATTTACTGAACTCACGCCGCGAAAAATACACCAAACTTTCTGTGCAGCCTCATCACACCACATAGACGGGACACAGTGGTGCGTTTTCTGAAAGACTGGATGGTCTTCGAACTCTCGTTGCAGGCTGTGTTCTGTTTCTCTACGGCCCCCGTGATCCGCCTCCTGCTAAATCGGATCTGCTTCTTCTGGGCTCTTATTAGTAAGTTTTAATTATGCACTTGCCCCAATACAGTCCCCTGGTATTGGTCTTTCTCTCTCCCAACAGACCGTCTAGTGCTGTCACGTGACAGCCACTGAGCCCGCCGCCTTCCTCAGAAGTCACTGACTTGCACTCGTCATATGTGCTTTGATGTGCCGGCCATGTGAGGTGACCCCTGTTCTTTGGGACAAAGTCGGGTCTTCTGCCTTGATTGTTGGGTTCTCCCTGCAGGACTGTATCGTTCTCCTTGCTTCTGGGACCTCACAAGGCTTTAAGTGCCTTTAGGCAGGAGAGTAATTTCCTGTTTAGAGCATAAAATGAAATCAGACCCAGATGCTCACTGCCATTATACTTTCAATTAAACCCTCCTAGCAACAGTAGTTCAGAGTCATTTCTGTTTAATCATTTCAGGCTTACTATCTCCTGGTGGTCATGAAAAGTTACACAGCGAAGTCCTGGTGAGATAATATTTTTCTGGAAGTGCAAAGCTCTTAATCGCTGTTGTTCTAACCGGAAGAGCATTTAATGGTGGGTGACAGGAAACAGACAAATGGGTAATGGATTTTGAGTAATTTGAGGGTGGAGAGGGAAGCAGGAGCTTGCGAGGGGGGTGGGGCAGGGGGAGCCACCTGGAGCAGGTGTTCAGAACTGAACCGGAACGGACCCTTGTGGAAACCAACCCGGAAGGAAGCTACTTTATTTTTTCAATGGTATTTTAGATTTAGAACGTAGCGACTCCATAAAATTAGTGAATAATCCTCTACCTGTAATAATTATTTTTTATTCCTTCAAGAAGGTTTTTGAAAGTTTTAAGACCACCTAAATTATTATTCATTTCAGGTCTAGTCTATATGAGGAGGTAAGTGATTGATAAAGATTCTTCCAGAAGAAAAGCTGTTTGTAACCTGATTCGCATTCCCTGAATGTGAGTCAGCTCCAGAGACAAAATCCGATCCACACGTGAAGAATTTTTAATGCATTCTGTTGCATGCCTCTCAACGTAAGGTCATCCTAGATAGAACTGAGACAGTCCGAAGTTGGGTTGACCGAGGCACAGTGTCCGATGCCCTCTCTTCTTCTCCTGCCCACAGTCCAGCCAACCTTCCTGTGGAATAAACTCTAACCATGCATGTCCACCTTTGGTGCCTTTGTTCACAGTGGAGAGGTTTGGCTGCCCCTCTTCACCCTCCTCAACAGTTCTTGTTCTCTAAAGCTCAGCCTAAACCCTATCCCCTTTTTATGAACCAAGTGCCTCCTCCCCCAGCTCACAGAGGGACTTCACTAGTCTTCTTATGGACCTTCGGCACCTGGGAGGGGCCCCGTGACCAGTGAGAATTCAATATTGCTTAATCCAAAATAAGGTGGAGAGTGTCGTCTGAAATAGGAGAAGATAGATTTAAATATCTGTCCATTAAAAGTGCGGCAGTATTCAGTTAGTTAAGGTTCCTCTCAGAATTTCTCTTCCTCTTTTGTGTTCTGGGATAAAAATAACCGCCCTGCATTCCAGACTGGGTACCGGGAGGGGTAAGGCGGGTGGCAGTGGATGATAAGCCGCAGAGCTTAGCCGCAGACCTAGGACCTTGTCTCATGAAATGAACTGTGATTTGACCGCAATGTGCATCAGTTTCCTTCCACATCTATAAACACTTTTCCTTACCTCTCAGTGACAAGTTTACGAAGGCTGCACATTCTCAGATACCCTCCCGTGGAGAAGCGAAGTGTAATCCCCTGCCCCGCACCACTCCCCGCACCACTCCCCGCTGGGTCCTCGGTCGTCCTCTTGCAGATCAGACACCATGTGAATAAAAGGCCACAGAACTTCTATGTGGCCTTCAGGACTTCTCATCCACTGGTGCCTTCTCTCAAACTCTGCTCCAGGCTGTGAAAGCTAGAGCCACACGGAAAGGCCACACGCAAGTGCCCCTGTGGACAGGCCCAGCCCCGCCGGGCCTCTCGCCACTCAGATCGAGCGGCTGGCATGTGACCGCGGAAGCATCGGACGGCTGCAGGGCCCCAGCCTCCCCGGCACCGCAGCCTCCGAGGAGTGGAGGAATGGCAGCCCCACGAGGCCTTTTTGAATTCCTGACCCGCAGACCCGTGATTACAATGAAGCACTTGTTGTTTTATGGCACTAAGCCCTGGGGTGGTTTATTACACAGCAATAAATACCTGAAAAACTTAGAACCTGTCAGTTTTACCCTGACCACCCTCAGCTGATGGGCCAGGGTAGGGCGGGTGCCACGGAGGTAAAGACAGCTCAGCAACCTCGGTCCCTACACTGGGGGCCCACTGCGGGGGCCCAAGCAGCCCCTGGTCTAGGTGCTCAGGCTGCCGGACACTGCTGCTGCCTGCGCTGGGAGGCAGGGCGGATCTGGAGGGTCCTGTCCCAGGGGTGGAGTGTTGGGCCTCAACATGTCACTTCTGCTCCAGGCTCACTGGCCAGCTCAGGCACCTGGCTCCTGCAACCTGCACAGGCACAGAGTGCTAGTTCTGTCTGTACTTTGGAGGAGGGGAGCTGGGAACACTGAGGAGACAGCAACAGCTCCCGCCAGCTTCCAGACGCCGCCCAGTAGCCCCGCCCCTCGGCACCGGCCCTCTCCTCCCCAGGGACCCCTCCCTCCTCCGAGGCCAGGGGCTCCTTCGTGCAGCCTTTCCCGCTGGAACGCACCCACCGCTAATCATCCTGCCCACCCTTCCCACACATCATCTGCATACAGAGCCGCAACAGTGGTGGTTTCCATGACAACCCAGGCGAGTGCTTCTGCTAAACCCCTAATCATGGGGTGTTCTTCCCCTTTCTCTTTCTGTCTTTTCTTTATCACAGCCGAAATCAGGCGAGACTTTATCATTTCTGTTTCCTTTCAGAAAAAAATGCAGCCGGGACTCATATCTCTGCCCCGAAATGATTACTCACATGTGGTATCAAGTAAAGGCAGTTATGAAGAATAAAAGAAGGAGTAGAAATTTTAAAAAATGATTTAAGAAGCCCTGGCCGGTGTGGCTCAATGGACTGAGGGCCAGCCTGCAAACCAAAGGGTCACTGGTTCGGGGCACTTGCCTGGGTTGTGGGCCAGGTCCCCAGTGCGGGGCACATGAGAGGCAACCACACACTGATGTTTCTCTTCCTCTCTTTCTCCCTCCCTTCTCCTCTCTAAAAATAAATAAATAAAAGTCTTCTTTTTAATGCTTTAAGAAGAATTTTATTACATGAGGACACAGGGAAAGATTTCAAAGACAGAAAGAGAGGGTGGATAAGGAAGGGAAAGGACCAGCATGTGTTCTGGTACAAATTCTTGACCGGATATTAATTTGAGCCCCAATTCTTTGCTTGTTTACTTTTTAACATTTCGAAAGTTCAGATCTTTTCTACATAACATGGGGAAACATAATACTACTTCTCCTACCCAATAAGGTAGCTATTCGGATAAAATTCACTCGTGTAGGTAAATATGCATTAAAACAAAAAACGCCCAGTTCGGCTCCAAGTACGAGCATCCCGCTGTTTTCAAAGCAACCCGGGGACGGCGGTTACTGTCACAGTGTCTCTGGTGGAAGATGCGTAGGAGGCCCGGAAACTCTCTCCACGAGGCAGCTCAACTCCAGTGTGGAGGACCTGCAGGCACGGGGTGGGCAGTCACGGGCATCCTGAATGTGGCGCCGCGGAGGCCACAACGCAGGAGCTTCCTTCTCTGGCCAAGGCCCCTGCACGGTGCCCACGACCTAACACCCCGCGGCCTTCTATCCACCCACACCCTCTTCCCTCCCTGCCAGCCCGGCGCAGTCTGACCCTGCACCTGCTCCCAGTCCCCCTCCCTGTCTCCCGTGTCTCCCTGACCCTTTTCCGGGACCCTCGAGTCCTGAACCCCCTTCTTTGCCATTCCCTGAGCACGGCACCTCCCGCCGGGCCGATGGCCACTGTCATCCACCAAGGCGGCCCTGGGTGGCTGCGTCAGGGACGGCTGACGGGACCGGCCTTTTCTTCGCTTTCCAATTCATACATTCACAATCCATTCGCCCATGAAGGCCTGTGGGCGCCAGAGGCCGCGTCCCCGGGACGCGCAGCCTAGGCACAGCGCCGGCCATCCTTTGGTGATTCGAAGACGGCTATCCTGTCTTCTCTCTTCCAGACAAACATACAAAGATACTTTTAGCCCAGCACAGAAAGGTGTAATTATTTCAAAAGCCTTAGAGAAGATCTGGGACCCGGTGGTTATGAAAAGTGTTCTTCGGGAGTTTCTGCGGAACCTCTGCCCCCACCGCCCACCTCTGCCACACACCTGCCACCTCTGCCCTGCCTGGTCGGCCTGGGAAGTCTGATGGGATGTGTCCCCAACACGGGGAAGCACCCATGTGCCCGGAGAGCACATACTTCATATATTCGCCCAATGTCATCAGTGCAGGTACGGGCCCATCCTGCTGCTGTCGTGACCTATCACCCTCACAAACAGGCTCATCTCTGACTGGTAGCCTTGAACTTCATCCTGCCTTAAGCCAAATCTCCATCCATTACCCCTCCTTCTGTGCCAGATGTGCTTTACTAAGGTGTCGGGACTGTGCCTCAAAGTCATAATCCGTGTATTTTCCGAGTATTGTCTCTCCCAATGCTTTGTAAATAGTACTTTAAGGGTAATTCCCTTCACCCAGGGCCTCCTGAGCCAAAAACTCAAGAACAAAGCCATTAACCACTGTTTGAGACAGAAAGATTTGGAAAACAGTTTGAAGGCTGATTTTTTCTGCTCCTGGAAACAAAACGATTCGGAAGACATGGAAGAGGTGGGGAGTGAAAGAGGGGAGGCCGGTCGGACTGGAGAGTTAAGAAGGGATGATGAAAGCCACGCGTGGGGGGCATGGGTGGAATCTGTGAGGTGCGGGGGATGAAGTAGGTCAGGAGTGGGCACCAGGAGGACCTTTTGCCAGCAGGTAAAAACTCACTATTCGCTACAGTTATGAGAAAATCCACAAACGCCAACGACGCCTTGAGAAGTGCACTCGTGGGCCTTCCTTCCCATTCTTTGAAAAATTGGGGTATTCACATTTATAACTGTTTGATTAATGCCTCCCTTCACTCGGGATATAGTTCTCTAGGGCCTGGGCATTTACCATCAGCTCCAGGCCCTGGGAACAGTGTCTGATGCACAGCAGGTAGGCGTGTTGAATGCATGAAGCATGAAAAATACATGACGGCAATATGGAGAGATCACAGGTTAGTCAAGAAAAGGTAATTTGCTGTGTGTGCTGAAATTAACTGTTAGGGAGACCAATACAGCCTATCAAGTGTTTGTGTTCTCCTCAGCCCGCTGCTTTGCTGTCTTCCATAATCCGTCACTAGATAACCTACTTAGGCAATGGAAAACTGACACATTGGACGAGAAAGAAGCGTCAGCCACCTGGAGGCCAACAGCTCCCCACCGTTGTCCTGGCAGGGATAACCGGGCACGTGGTGTCTGAACGCAGCGTCCCAGGCTTGACGGGCCAAGTCACACAGAGCCGATCAGCTGGGGCAGCCGTGTGACTGCTTCCACCCGTCATGCTTAGGTTCTGCTTCAAAGCTCACTTCTGGACTATCTCAAGGGGCTTTCATGATCCGTTTATATATTTGCATCCAGTTTGAATGTTTGCAGTAATAGGACACTGAAAATATCAGTGAACTTGACTCCATTCTGGTTTTTGTCACTTGCAGCATTAATCCAGTCCCTGTGTGTGAACTGCGTCCTTGCACAAAGGGGCAGTTTCGTATGCAGAGACCCCATTCCTCCCGTGGCCCTGCAGCCACAGCGCTTCCTTCCTTCTCCGTCTGACTAAGGGCTCAACCCTCCGCTACGTCCCGTAGACTCTCAGAGTCAGTGCTCATAGCTGGGAGGTAGAGAGGCAATTATTGTGCTCTGATGGAGCAGCCTCAGTACCACTGTGACTGTGCAGTGCGGGCATCTCCCACGACCTCTTAAGGAAAGGCTTTGCTTTTGTTTTTTTGTGCTTGAGCTGGAGGAAGAGATCATCTGAAGCGGACTCGCTCTCCTACTCCGCGGTCCCCTGCCACCTGTGACTCCAACTTCATCCACGTCTGACCACCTGAAGCAACTTCGCCACTTGTGAGGAGAGAGAGAAAATGAAGAAGGAGAAATAGGAAGTCTTCCCGGGAGAAGCAGCGGATTGCTCAGCGGGGAGGGGACAGAGCCAAGACCACAGGACTCTCTTGCTCCCCTCATGGCTTCCACTGCCCTTTGAGGGCAGTCGTTCTCCCGAGTTCAGTCGCTGATCCCCTGCCCACCTCGGAAATCTTCTAAGCTGCGATTAGAAACCATGGGTCTAATTTCCATTTGCTTCCTCTTAATGGACTTGATTTTTAAATGATAACACTTTCAAATTAATATGGTAAAATATAATTGACATTTAGAGTTTGTTTGTTTTCCATTCTCAAAATCTAGGGAAAAATGAAAATGAGGCTACAGCTCCAAAACACCACCAAATTACACTCGATATACCTCCTTGAAGCATTGTGAAGATACCGTCAAACGTAAGTGTTTAGGTTCACATACCATTTACTGAGGAACAAAAAGAGGAGTCTAGATGAAGAAGGCAATTGTACTGTAAATATGGACAGTACCACAGACACCAGAGGGGTTGGCTATTTTATATCCCCAAGCATTGCCTTATTTAGAAATTTGTCATCTACAGATGGAAAAGTAAAATATCTTTTTAAGATTGTATTCCTGTCATCACAACATCAATCAAAACCAGGGGATTGTGTTTCATTGAAGCAACAGAATCAATGTAGCACATGCTACCTATGTTAACAGACAATTCATCGCCTGATTAATCTGGCGTTGCTGAGACATTTCTACTTCCAGCTGCACATGACAAGCAGTGCTACCCTCGGCGCTCTGAGCAGCCCGACCCTAAAGCACATTTTGACCTCCTGACTCACCTTTTCTCTCCAGGACATGAAGAACTTGGCAACAGTCAGCATCACTTTTCTCTCTGCTGTAGGGCGGCGACTTCAATTGGTTTCTACTCCTACTTTCGTATGGTCTCGGAGCAGTAATATTTTACTTGCAATCACCCCAGCCTCCCACTGATTCCATTAAAGTGGGAGCCAGGAGCAGACGCACTGACTCAAGCTCCGGTTGCCTACTTTGTTTTTCCTGGCAGCAACAGCTTCTTTATTACGTGTAACACCTACGGTAATTGCTGCTGCTTAAAAAAAGAAGGGGAAAAGAGCCTTCTCTCAATATTATTAAGACATGCCAAAGACCAGCATTCACAAAGTAGAGAGACTACTTTTATTTGCATCCAGCATTCTCCAAGGGAGAAAAGCGGCCAGCTGCTCACCCTGGTGGCTCATTACTTCTGACAACAACCCTAGGGGCAGGGAAGTGACGTGAACGTTATTCTTGTTGCAACGGAGAAGACACTGGAAAACCCAGAGAGGCTCCCCGTCTTGCTGAAGGTGACACGGTTACTGAGAGGCTGGAAGGAAAAACACACACGAGCCCCGAGTTGCTGACTCCCAGGTAGCTCGTTTCCCCTCTCCGGGTGTCACGTCCAGCTTTGAACGTTGTCGGCAGTTACTTATGTGACAAACGCATGGGGCGCAGAAACCCCAGGGGACCTCAGGCAAACCCTGTGCTTGTCCAAACTCACAGACACGAAGTGTCACGTTTCTGAGCGAGCGTTCACGTGTGAGGCAGGAAAGGCACCGTGACGGGAGGGCGCAGCTGCCCTGGGAGGGGGCTGCTCAGGCTGCAGCCCCCCTGCTCCGTCCTTGCTCAGCCTAGAAACCCAAAAGCTGCATCCCTCAGAGTCCTTCACAGTTGGGTTCTGAACACCCGGCGGTGCTGACAGCGAGATGTCCTCGTGCTCGGTGGGGGCGGCAGGGTGAGGAGGGAGCCTCTCGGGCCCCTTCGCCCGCTGTTGCCAGCACACGTGGCCGTGGACATCTGCGGTACCCCCCCGTGGGCAGTTCTCTGAGCTGGCTTCACGGTCCCACGCCACACGAGGGGTCGGGCGTACAGCTTCCTGTCCCAGCAGCAGCAGCTGTGGCTGTGCAGCCTCCGCTCCTGCCGGCAGGGCTGGGGTGATGCCACGGGGGGGCACAGCATTAGAGCGGCCTGTGTCCTGCCCGCGGCCTCTGCCCTCCATTCCTTCACAGTCACTCCATTTCCCGGGAGGGGAGGGGGCACAGTTCCTGTCTCTGTAAAGGAAGAATAATAATACTTACTCTGTTCATTGCTGTGTGGATTGGAGAGAATCTACAGTGAAGCTCTGGGCTCAGAATCCTGGATCAGCCGCCCCTCCGTGGAGGCTGGAAGACACATAGGAGCCAAAGCAGGGTCTGTGCAGTTCACCACCCGGCACACAGTAGGTGCTGAGTACACAGTCCCATGGGGCATGAATGCGGGAGGGGTGTTCTGTCCACATGCATCTCCCCACACATGCCCCCTAGGGACTAAGTTGTGTATGCAAGCAGGGGGGCAATTGGGAGCCTGACAGATGCTTGCAAAGGGCTCACTGCGCATATTCCCGATCTGGCCGATGCAGAGTGGCCTTTTACTGCCTTCAGCGCCAGTGACATAGGCGCCAGTGATCAAGGCGGTGCTTCTTCTAGGTCTTTCCGTGTTGTTGCTCCAAGTTCGTGTGAACCATATGAAGAGGCGACTCTACCCTCCGAGGCTACGAATTCTCACCTAAGTCTCGACCCTCAGCCCAGGGCGAGTTTCCTCCCCAGACCCCTGCAGCCCTTCCCATCCAGTCCAGACTAGTAATTGCATTCATTTTATTGCAGCAGCGGCAGCAACGAAGTAGCTCCGACACATTAGGAGACCGAGTATATTGTAGTATCACAGGGTTTCTTCAAGAATAAGAGAGCGGAATGCAGCCCGGTCCTGAAAGGACTGAAACTCACCAAGGTGGGGATGCCGGTCACCATGAGAGCATCTTCGCCCCCCTGCACCTCCATCTTTTCTCTGGGGTCTGGATCCCTGGCTTTGCTGGGGATGCGGCAGAATCTGACTTCCTGCAGCTCCCAGCGTGCAGGCAAGGGCTCACCATGCAGACACTGAATCCCTGCCTAGTCCCAGTCCCACGCTCCTGGGTAAGCCGCTCTAACTGCCCTGCTCGGGCCTGCGCAGTCACCTTGGGCTGCAGACTCCACAGGGGCAGCACCTGTGTTCTGTTTACCTGTTACCAGCTGCATGAAGCAGACACCCCAGGACGTGTTCAGCATGTGAATGGGTAGTCTGACGACTGACCAGCAAGGCAAGTCGTGTCCGAGGTGGTCCAGGAGTCTGGAATGCAGTGAAGACTTCACCGGTGGGGTGGGCTGACCGGCACGACCTGTCCCACATTGAGTGGAGACCCATCAGGTGGCTGTGGTTTGGATATTTCAGATCTAGTCACACAGAGAAAACGAGCGTGGTCCCCAATCCTGGTTCAGGGAGCTGTGGTTCAGAAGGCGTGGGTATGTTTTTTAAAAGCTGTGAATTGGTTAGACTTCGGTGGGTAGAGCCGTTATGCCTCTACATTCTTGTTTTTTCAAACGGCCTACTGACCCCTGACCCTTAGCGATTTCCTAGGAGCTAATTTTTTTCTTTTGTGTGGTCCTGTTGACGGCAGCCTTGTGGCGCAGCATCGGGGAGGATGTCCCCACCACTGCTGGGTGCATGGCAGCGGTTCTCCTTCCTGCAGTTATTTATACCTTAACTGTCACAGCTTACTTATTTATACCTAATAAACGCTTGGCCAACAGAGAAATTACCACTACTTGAATCTGAGCTAAGATATCTGGAATAGCTCAAAGCTATAATATCTACTTTCTTGCACTTCTGCTTAATCTCATTTTATATCAACACAATTTCCAAGAGTAGTTTCTTACCTTCCTTGGATTGATTTGTAAATTTGTCACATATAAAATAAAGATTTTCATTTTTATCCCACGATGGTCAAATTTTTGCATCTGTGCACAACCATATACTGGTTCTTAGGACAGGCTTTGGAATCCAGGAAGCCCAAGCAGGTGACAATTCCGTGTGTGCTCTAAGCAAACAAACTGCCCAGTGAATCGTGTTTGCTCAAAGGTGCAATAGGCACAAAAAGCCTTGCTTTTGAAGTACTGGAAGGATTCAACGCGATCCCTGTAGTGTGGTCAGCAAAGTGCTTGGCACCCAGTGGACGCTGAACAGGGCTACGGGAGGAATGCAGGAGAGCAGATGAGGGTGGCCTGCATTTTAGGCCATCATTTTTTAACTCGGACTCACTTTTGACAAAGAAGATGACTAAGGGGAATCGTAGGAGATGGGAGACGTGGGCTGGCTCTTCGGAGGCAGGGGGACCGTTGAGTCACTGAGCACTGAGACTGTCAACTCCCACTCTGATGACGACTTATAACTGAGAAGAAGTAAATTCTAATGGAGTTCTTAATGCAAATATTTTTAATATCGCATCTACAGGGTGTGTTAACGTTAGAAATGGGAACAATAAGGAAGAGAGCAGACATCACTTGAAGGATTGAATCTGAGCAAGTGGGGAAATGACATCATTGACAGAAATTGAGGCTTCCCAGAGGATATACTTGGGCAGCGAAGCGGGAGGCACCTGAGAGCTCCGGGGGCTGGGGTCCCGCTGCCCCACGACCTACACACGGGCGGCCAGCCGCCCAGCGCCGCGGCGGGGCAGCGCTCTCTGCTCCATGAGAGCGGAAACCCCTAAATGTGCAGAAAGAGGGAAGAAGGGCAGAAAACAAGTAACGACAGAACAATTCACAGAAGTCGGACGACCGGGAGGAGTGGAATTTGGGCCGGCGGTGAGGCCGGTTCCAAGAAGAAGGGGTAACTGGTCTGCAGATTTGTGTAGATTCTTGCGAGGATGAGGCTGTCTGGACCTGGTCCCTGGAGTCCGTGGCTGTCAGAGGGTCCTCAGTGGTAGAGGGACAGAAGCAGGGGCGTGGACGTACACAGGTGGCAGTGGCAGCGGCAGCTGTTTAGAGAACCCGCGTGAACGTGAACCCCGCCTTCACATTTCCCGTCATGCACAGTGGTGTCCCAGGCCCTCACGCCACCTGCCCTCATGCCCTGCGGGTGCCCTTCGTGGTAAGTGCCCTGTACCGGTGCACCATTTTTACCTTCCACACCTGAAACGTCTGAGTATTTTCTATGCTCGGACATGTGTGGCACACAGATCCGCACTGTCGAGTTACAGCCGCCTACGGCATTCGGTGCGGTCAGGTGGTGTGTGCGCAGTGGCGGCAGGACCCCACAACGCACGTCTCGGAATGTGCCCCTGTCTCTGAGCAGCACACGGGGCGGGGGGGGGGGCACCGTGCTTCCTGGGCAGGGTTTCCAGGGGAACAGAGCGGCCTCCGGGGCCCCCGGACATGGGAAGTCTGTGTTTGCTCTGATTCGTAGTGACACAGACGGTCTCCGCTGTCAAGATTTTATATAGTTATATATTTATATAAATTTATATATGAATTTATGTATTATATATATATGTATATGTTTTAATCCTCAGTGGAAGGCATGCTTATTGATGTTAGAGAAAGGGGAAGGGGTGGAGACGAGAGGGAGAGAAACATCCGTGTGAGAGACAAGAAACATTGACTGGTTGCCCAAGACAAATGCAGTACACTCTCATAGCTCTCTGCGTTCTTCCTTCATAGCGCATACATTTTTGTGACTAATTCATCAATGCCTGCCCGTGTGTGGAAGTGGGGAAACTGCCTGTTTTGTTCTGCTTTACCTCTTCAGAGTGCCTGGCCTCATACACAGATGCAGCTTCTAGAATACGTGTTGCAAAATTCTGGGCACGATGCTTCACATTTAAGCTGCAGGGGTTCTGTGTTGATAATGCACCCAGTTTAATTGCCTTCACCTTCAAAAATAACTTTTCACTCTGATTTTCAGGGCACACATTCTTTGTTAAATCAACCAAGTAGTTGTGAGAAAGAAGTGTGTTCATAGTAAGCTACTAATTGAGGCCTTCCCTGCACAGATAGGATACGTGAAAGAACAGCAGTAACACGGGGAGGGTTACAGAGAATGGGCACGGCCCTCAGTCTGGTGCGGCTGCAGCTTGCAGAACCTCTGAAACTCTGTCTCCCCAACAGAACGGAAAACGCAAGCGCGTGCGCGTGTGTGTGTGCGCGTGTGTGTGCGCGCGCGCACGCACTTACGCAGGGAGTGAGAATGAGAAATGGGTCCTCACTGACTGCTTCATCTTGAACCGTACAGATACTGGTTCTGACTGTGGCTGGGCATAGCTGACTCTCGATTCCCGCATTAGGGAAAACTGAAATAATGTGGAGGAGTAAATATGGCCCTAACCCGAACCACCTATTTCCATGCGTTCATTATGTCATGCTATTCATAAGCTTTGAGTGATGGTGATATTCTGTGTTTGTACAGGACTTCTGATTGTGACGGTTTCATGCACACTTTGTTTCAGATGGGGCAGGCTAACCTGCCAAAACACACGTGTCTTCAAAACTCAGCTCCTTTAGGAAAAGACATTTGTTTCCCTGCTCTGGAGCAGAGGGGCTGGGGCAGCAGCTCTGCTCTTAGACGTCTTCCAGGACCGGGCCCCAGACGCCCTGCCATAGTCTGCGGGGGGGGGCTCGCAAGACTGGCCCAGGAATCGCCACCACTCAGGCCATGTGAGGACAACAGGGTGGGCACAGGGTCTGGGTGCAGTGGGACTGGCTGTGTCGCTCGTGCTCCCAGTCCTCTGCCAGGACCGGCATCTGCAGGTGGGGAGGCCGTGGGCGTGGCCTGCTGCTTGCCCTGCACGACCCACTTCTGTAGAAGGCAGACAGGACTGGGGTGGGGAGATTTAGACACACGCGTGATCTCGGTGGGCAAAGATCAGTGGATTTTCAAAATCTCTTCCTACTTTTGGAATGAATGAGCGTGCCCACAGCTTCTGGGAAGCAAATAAGCGGAGAGATGAGGTACAGAAAGGCCCTGGTGATCCAGAACATGAATAAGTGGTGCTGGAATAATAAGTTACAATAAATAGTAATAAATTGGCTGGACCCACCATGAAAATAGCACAGAAGGTGCTCCTAGTAAACAGGATTGGGATGGAATTGGTAAAGAATACTGAATAAGAAAATAGAGTGAGAAAACATTTTTTGAAAAAGTTCAGTTTTGAGAATGAACAGTGAGGACAGAGTGCCGCCGTCCTCCAAAGCCACATGGATTCTGAGAATTGTCATAGGAACGGGCCAACCGATGCACAATGGACACATGATGTTTTTTAAAAGGTCTTTTAAATAAGTGGGGAAATATGAACTATTTAGTTAACTCATCTGGCAAAACTATCTGTTTTAGGGAAAAGATGAAAGTAGGTTCCTGCCTCGTGTTGTTCACAACACATTTTAGGTGGGTTACAATACTAACCATATAACAATATTAGGGGGAAGTAACCCTGGGACTAGAAAAGTCTCCTTAAACCGGGTCTAAGAAACAGACACAGACCACGCAGGACTTTCTAAAGCACAAAGGATTTTGGTCTTTACCTCTCGATGACCAGAGAACTGACTGGAGTTCGGCAGCCGAGCAGTGGTGGGGTCCGACCTGGGACTGTCCTCTCAGGTGTGTGGAGGTGGAGGGGGTGCAAGGCTGATGCAGGCGGAAGGCCGTTTCTGCACAAGGGCTGAGAGGTGGTGAGAGTCTTGTCTCAAAAGGCCAGGTATGACAAGTGGACAGAGTGGACAGAGAATTCTAGAAACGTTTAGGAGTCCTTGTGTTGGGGTGGGGACAAGGAGGCAAGTCCAGACAACTAAGTAGAGCCAGACCAGGAAATGTGTGGCTGGGCATGCTCAAGATTTGGGGCTCTTTTCCTAAGGACGTGCGGTGAGCAGTCGTGGCACCCGCGCTGCGCAGAGGCACTTGAGACTCCTGGCGTGAGCGCACTACCCAAGGGGGACCCAACGCCTCCACCCCAGGCGCGCTGTGGGGAGTGCACGTGAGAGCTCACAGTGCCACCTTCTAATGCCGGACACCTAACTTTGTGCGTCATTAACCTCAATGCTACACCAATTGATTTCATTTTTAAAAGGAAGGAAGAAAGAAAGATAGCTTCCCATCTGATGACAGGAAAAAAACAAACAAAGCCACATTTTTCACTTTTTTACACTGACTCATGTCTTCACAGTGAGGTCTACCTGGAACTTTTGGCATCTTTTATTATAATGAAAATTTTGGTAAGGCCAATATAGCTAAAAAACAGAAGTTTCCTCTGTCTTTATGGACATTGATGGCAAGAAAATTAGTACTAGCTCCTTTTCCCCTGATGTCAATTATTAGTGTATTTTTTAAATCCATTTTTTTGCATAAGTACTTTTAGTAATAGGCTACAATAACCATCCTGATTAAAAACAATTACACAGTAAAACATCTCACTGGTATGTTATGGACGACCAACTCTAATATGAAAATTGTAATTAGATCATCTAAACCCCCAAGTAATTAACTTGCCTATTCAACAAAATTCACCGAGCACTTGTCATGTGCTGAGCAATATTCTAGCTGCTGGAACCAGAGCAGTGAACACAATAGATGACAACTCATTCCCTTGGAGACCTCACTGTCTTGCCGTAAAATACAAACAATTCTCAAGGAAAAATAAAATGTATAGTATATACTAGATGGTAATGAGTATGCGGGGAAAATGAAGCAGGAAGCAGGAAGAGAAAGCAACTTGATAAGTAGCCAGGGAAGGCCAGACTGCTGAGTGATATTTGAGAAAATAATGGAAGGAGGTGAGGAAATCAGAGAGGAGGATAACTGACAGGTGAGCATTCCTGGAAGGAGGGAGAAGCAATGCAAAAGCCCTAATTTGGGGTGTCCGGTCATGCCCAGGAACAGCCGGGCCAGTGTAGCTGGTGCAGAGGGAGCCCAGCACAAGCTGAGGTCGGAAGGCTAATGGGTAGCGGACAGATGCCCTGGGGCTTTGTATGCCATGTTTAGGATTTTGATTTTTACTCTGAGCTAGAACGCCTTCAGAAGGTTTCGAGCAAGGGGTCAATGGTTCTGAGTTTTTAAGGGGATAGTTCTGGCTGTGACTCAAAGGAAGGGGGCAAGGGCAGAGCAGGAGAGCAGTGAGGAGGCCAGGCAGGGCTCAAATCCAAACAGAGCACTTTCTCTGTAACTGTAGGAGGAGTATTGCCTTAACGAGGTCCAAGCTTCAGGATTCACTGTCAATATTTGTTTACATAAGACAAATATTTTAATTACTCCAAGATATAGATGTCGTGAGAGTCACTCATGCACGTTGGCGTCTGTCCACAATGCCCGTATTTTAGGGGAAAGCTTCCCAATAAGCCAACAGAGTTGTGCGCAGGTTACACACAGAGTGGGGCTTACACAACAGAAGCCAGCCCAAGGAGCCTGCGTCACTGGCGGCATCTGTAGATGGAGAAGGGGTGTCGTTTCAAGCCAGGAGGGGAGTGGAAGTCCAGCTAGAGCACTGGGTGGTCAGAGCTGAGTCCTTACAGCCCACCAGGGGCGGAAGGTCCCACTCACGTCGCTGTCCAGGTGGAGTCTTCATCCAGGTGTACAGATTTGGGCGTTCCCGTTACACCCCATTACCTGAGTCTTGACATAGCATTTGACTTAACTGCCATGGGTGACAGCGACTCTACACTGGATTGTCAACAGTGTCAAAAAAGTCAGCTCTGCTCTTTCTCCACACAATAGGTAAAGGAGCAGTACAAACACAGACTAAGCACAAAGTGTTTGCTTTCAAAAGTGCACAGTTGTTGTCTAACCATACATCAGTATTAACGCTCAATTATGTTTCCTTCATTGTCATAGCCATTTCCAATTACCAGTAATTTAAGTAACTGAGAGAAATGCTGTAATTATGTAGGCCTCATTCTGTGAATATTTAAAAACCAATTTTCTTCCCCAGAGTTGTAAAATTTTGTATTAACTTTATTTATTGTTTTAATTTTGCTTTTTCTGTTTTAATTTTAGATTCAGAGATATTAAATTATAACTTGGAACCATATTGCTAAATATTTAAGATATATATTAAAAATCTTTAGCCTAGACCAAATTGGGTTTTCCATTTTATAGCCCATTTGTTAATATTTAGACAACTTGTTTCTTTCCTTTATGTAGTTTTTGGCATCATCCTTTTTTCTACCCGTGTGTGGACAAAAAGGGGTCACACAGTAACCTGACCGGCCCAGGGGAGGCCTGCGTGGTGGCCTTACAGACTCAGAGACCTGGAGTAACCACAAAGAGTGGTCTGACATTAAAACTTACTAACTAAAAGCAGTTCCTGGCAGGTAGGCATGTCCTAGGCTAGCATCTTCCCTGACAAATGTCATTCTTTACCTTAATTGAGCCTGTCTATTGTCTTTTTGCACTTTTGACATTACCTTTGCAATGCCAAAGTAATTTTCTTTCTCCAGACCCCTCAGCTGCACCAAAATACCCACATGGAGACCACAAAACCCCTCACTGTTATTATCTTCTTAACTGTTGACTGTTAACTATCCTGTACCCATCTATGTGAAAGAAGTATGAGATCTGCCCAGAAAGAGTCCAGCCATTGTTAATATAATGAGTTTGCACAACATCGATGTGACCAGGCAGCCAAGGAGAGTGGACTGGAATGCACATATGTGAACAATGACGACTTCACTTTACTAGTCAGTGGGGCAGTAGACGCCATTGAGTGAGCATGTGTACTGTGTGGCCGTCACATTCAAATTACTGAGCGAGTAGAGTAAAAAATCTGCATCAAATTTTCTCTTAAGCTTGAGCATTACCCTGGGGAAACTACTCAGATGACTCAGGAGGCCAGAGCTATGGGCAGCTGGTGACTGGCAACTTCGTCATGAGAGTGCACCTGCTCATGCATCAACTCTAGTGCAGTTTTTTTGGCAAAACATCAAATCACCCAGGTGACTCAGCCCCACTACGGCCCAGATTTGGTGCCCTGTGACTTCTGGCTTTTCCCAAAACTAAAATCACCTTTGAAAGGGGAGAGATTCCAGACTGTTGATGAGATTCAGGAAAATATGATGGGGTGGCTGGTGGCTAGTGGGATCCCAAGGTGCTTACTTGGAAGGGGACTGAGGTGTCCTTGTCCTATGTACAATGTTTCTTGTATCTTCTTCAATAAATGTCTCTATTTTTATAGTGCATGGCTGGATACCTTCTGGATAGACCTCATATATGTCTATCACTTTAGTTTTTATCCAATCCTAAAGGTCCACCCCATTTACTTTGTCGCACCTCCCTGATCTCCTTTGACTGTAATGTATAAAATAAGCTGCAGAAGTGCCATTCTCTGGAGCATTTCCTCAATCCATTGAGATTTTGCTTCCCAGCAATTGTCGTTAGTTTGGCTCAAATCATCTCACTAAATTCTCTGCAGGTTTAAATGTTTCTTACAGTGACAAGTGTTAAATTTGCTTTTTACCACTGGTAATCAAAATAGATACGAAGTTCAATTTTGTTATAAGTGTCAAAAATTGTGAATATTTTGAAAACTTTGGTAAAAGCTAAGTTATTGGCAGTCTAGCATTCCCAAGCAAATTTAACACTTGTCAATGTAAGAAATATTCAAACCTGTAGAGAATTTTTCTGAGTTTATTAGAGTCAAACTGACAATTGCTAGGAAGCAAAATCGCAACAGATTGAGCAAACACTAGAGAATGGCAGTTTTGCAGCTTATTTTATGGGTTAGAATCAAAGGAGGCCAAGGGGGTTACATGAAGTCCACTGGAGATAGATTAGGGAGGTGGGAGAAAGAAAAGCAGGGGAAACCTCTGGGAGTAGACCAAACTAAAAGGAATAAATAGACACACTTCTTCTAGGGCAGTTAACAATTAACATGACAACACGGAGGGTTTCTGTGGTCTCTAGTTGGGGCGCTTCACGTATGGCGGTCCTAGGGCATCAAAAGAGCAATGAAACAGGCTTGGCTAAGGTAAAGATTGACCTTTGTTCAGAAAGGTGCCTGCCCACGACGCGACTAAGGGCCACCAACTGATTTTAGTTTAGAAAGCTTTCATTTCAGACCCTCCTGTGTGGCCACTTTCGATCTCCTGGTGTATGAGACCCCGGACTGGCCTCCGGAGATGGGCAGGTTTGGCACATGGCCCCTTTTCCCCACCCCCGGGACCCGAGGGAAGGCTCGGGGTGCTTTCAGCTGTAATTGTTCTCGCTTTCACCGCGAACCACAGCACGAAGACTAACAAGCAGGCCGTGATTGAACTGCCGGGGATTTGGAACAGCCCTCGCGCAGGTGAATCGCTTCGCCACTCAGCAGGGATCAGGGCCCGCTGCGAAGCGCAAACGGCTTTCTTCGCTTCCCTTCGGAGTCCACGAGAGGCGGGTTCACGTATGCGGGTGACGTCAGCCCAGTGGGTCGCGTGACCCACGCCCCGTTTTCCCCCCCCCAGACCCCGCCCCACAGGCAGCGCGAAAATCTCGCGATAACTGCCTTCCTCTCGGAACCTGCCGAGCTGACTGGGAGTCCCTCAGGAGCGGAGGTGTGGTCGAGGGGCGGTGTTCTTGTTTTCGTTCCCCGAACGTGAGACCGACCCAAAGCCGACGCCTTTAGGGGACTGCCCTAGTGTGAGCACCCCGACCTGGAAGAGGCGGGGAGGTGGAGACCAGGGGCAGTCCTGCGGAAGGGAGGCGCGACACGGCGGGGTAGCCCTCGCGAGGGGGCCGCAGTCCTGGAGGTCACGCGCTGCTCAGTGCTCTGTCCAGTCGGCTTGTCCCAGCCTCTCCTCGCTCGGGCGCCCTTAAGACCGGCGAGGACGTGGGCTGGGGTCGCCAGGGGGGTACGGGGAACGCCGCGAACTGGAAGGTGTCGGTCCCCGGGCGCAAGCCTCCCCAGCCCCGCCCCGCCCTCGCTCCATGCCCCGCCCCCTCCCCCTCCCCCGCTCCCGGGTCCGCCCCGCCTTCATGCCCCTCCCCCAGGGTTGGAGTCCCGCCCCGGCCCCGAGCCTCCGCCCCGGCTCCCTAGCTCCTCAGCCCCGCCCGCCGGCCCTGGGATTGTTCGCAGCTGCTGGCTGCTCGCGGCTCGCCCGCGCGGGCTATTTGCCATTTCCCGGCCCCAGTTTCTAAGAGCTCTGCCCCTGCGTCGGGGAGGCAGACTGGAAGAGAGCGGCGCGACATCTGTAGGGGCAGCCGGGCCGAGCGCAGGAGGAGGCGCCCTCTGCGGTCACCGCCGCCCCGCGCGATCCCCGCGGCCGGCCACTCTCGGACGTGGACGGCGAGCGGGCCCGGGGACAGCCCGGCCCCAGCATGGCCTCCACCACCACCTGCACCCGGTTCACGGACGAGTACCAGCTCTTCGAGGAGCTCGGAAAGTAAGCGCGGCGCCGGGGAGGCGGGGGCCGGGGAGGGTGCTGTCCGGGGTGGAGGGCTCGGGCCAGGGGCCCTGCCGGCGTCCGCCTCCGCCCGCCCGCCTCAGAGCTGTCACCTCGAGAGCCCGTGTGGACGCAGCGCAGACCCTTCTGTGTAAGCGGAGATGCCTCCAGAGCCACGGGGCGACCACTCGCGGACGGGTCGTGCTGTCCCCTCGATGCCGTGTTTCTGACGCCCGAAATTCCACGTCCAGAGAGGGGCCGCCCAGACCAGCCGGACCCTGCCTGTGCCCCTGTCACTCTCGGCCCGGGTGATTCGTTCGCAGTGCTCCCGCGCGTCCCCTTGGCCCCCGGGGGACTTACACGCGGCGGAGAGCCCTTAGGACACTGGGGAACCCCCTGGGTGGCCTAGCGGTGCGCCGACCTGCAGGACCGCTGGAGATATGCAGGGATTGAACAGGGACTCTCCAAGGCCCTGCCCGGGGACCCAGAGGCTGGAGGTGTGCAGGGAGAGACAGGGACCTACTTAGGGTCGGACTGTGCACTGGGACTCCTGGGCGACCGGGATGCTGATTTACGATTTATGCAGCATCTGACCCAAACCCGTTTCCACTATTACTGTTGAAAGGGTGCGGTGTATGGGGTGTTTCATGCAGCGGAATGAAAGGAAATGGGTACATCTTTTAAATGGAATAACATTCTATCCTTATATGTTTCTGCATTGTTTGCTGTTAAAACATGGAGAATATGTCGGAAGAGCAGCTTAGTTCAGATCTCTCCCCTCCCCCAGCCCCAAACCGGGCACACAGAAATCGCTGCCGTACCAGGATGTTAAACCACATAAATGTACCCAATATTTATATTTTAATGAAAGCAATCGCCATGTTTACTTACTTGGAGCCACATTAATATTTTTCCTAGCAAAATAAATAGGCAGCAGGTTTTTGTTGCTCTTCCTCAGCTCTGCTCTTTGCAGGATTTTTTCTCCAAGCATTTGGTGCTGTGTGACTGGGAATGGTAAAAGCTTCTCAGATTTCATGTGCAAACAAGAGCCTCATAATTGGCAGTTCCTTTCATTTTGTTGATTAATAATGCGTGCTCCCAGTTAAATAAAATTTACTTTTATTTCTCATTATTAAGGAAGGTCTTGGTTTCCAGGAAGATTTGGTCATTTTCTGGGTATTATAGTAGTGCACTGACACTTGAAAATTTACAGAATTTAACAAAAATGCTCAAATTCTTATAATTTTTAATGGACTATCAGCTGATTATATTGATCACCTGGTAATTTTTAATTTTCAGGGGGGCTTTTTCAGTGGTAAGAAGATGTATGAAAATCCCTACTGGTCAAGAATATGCTGCCAAAATCATCAATACCAAGAAGCTTTCTGCCAGGGGTAGGTGTTTTCACCTGTGTGAGATGTTGATTTTGTATTTCTCGTGCCCACTTGCAGGTACATTAGATTGTTATAATTGAATGTATGGAGATTAGTTCCTTCTGAATGCCTCTTGGTCTGTACAACTTCAAATATAATTTAACAAGTTATAAAAATTCTGTCGTATGAGCAATAACATAAATAACTATAATTATGAAGTAAATAAATGTCACCGAGTGCCTTTTGCCTTTAGCTCTACTCGGAAATAACTTCCAGAAAAGCGCTGGAACAGAAAGTGTAAGTCTCATAACTGTCATTCCTTTTCTTTCTGAGAGGAAAAATAGGTCAGAGCTCTGGTGAATCATGTATTTCAGTTGTAGTTACACTTGAACCTGATGCATCAAGGTACATTTAACACTGGTGGCTTTGGGAGGCAAGCTTGACTGCTGTATTCTAGAAGTTCAGCTGATGTTGCTGTTTCTGTGTGTGGTTCAGACCTTCACTTGGCCTACCGTGCGGAGATTGCTCACAGACCTGGAATGTATTTTGCACATGCTTAGTAGCCTCAGAGATAATTCATGCTCGTGAAATAGCTGTTGACATAAGCAAAAAACTTGGAGGGCCCTCACTGCACTCTTGTTACTTCTTTCGACTCATGCAAAAATACTTCTGCTGAAATGTTAGGTATCCCAGTTATTGTGAGCACGTGTCTAAGGTATTTCCATGGGAACTATGGTTTAATGAAAGAAAAGGAAATTAAAAGGAACAAAATGCCATAGTGTAAGCCCATTTTAGTGGCCTGGTTTATTTTGTTTTAAGTAATAAGAAATTCCTTGAGGGTTTAACTTGCCTTGTGAACAGCTCTGCTGCCCAGGCCTTGGTATCATGGTGTTTGGTCTCCGTCACGATTTTTTCTCTGTTGCAAATTGCACTTTGAAACGGACTTTAGGTTTAGGCTGGAGTTTCAGCGTACTCGTGGGGGTGGGGGGTGATTCAGAGGAGCCTCTGTGCTCCTGCGGCCCAGGGCGGGGCCGAGGCCCAGGTGTGGCCCCTTCCTGCGCCCTCACCCAAAGGGAGATTTTCCACTGGGAGCAGGAGCTGCTAAACCCGGAATGACTTTCTTCTTTACAAACGGCGCACTCGAGGCCCAGCTCTTTCAGGGCTGGCTCGATCTCTTGCTGTGCGTGGGGCACGTCCACTGGGGGGGTCCACACGAGGGGGGTCCCGCTTCCTCCAGAGCGGCACTGCTCCAGGCTCCTCTCCGAGCAGGAGCGCTGTGCCCCGCTCAGTAGCTGTGTCCGGACGGGCACCGCCCCTCGCACCCCCGGGAAGGCAGGCGCTCGGGCCCACGCGCGCCGGGCCCTCTGGCCTGCGGGGCCCCTCTCCTGCACCTCCAGTAGTGTGGCCAAGCATCCCGCACCCTGCTCAGGCCCGCCCCTTGCCACAGGTCCCTGGTGGGAGAGATGGGAGTGGTGGGAGGGGGCCAGCAGAGAGACCGGCCTCTGCGCCGCTCGCGGGGCTCCCGCAGGCTCCTTACCTGAACCGCCAGGGTGCTTCCTGTGAGCCTGATGTCCTTACTGTCAGAGGGGGCGACACTGGAACGCTTCCGCCATGGGGCTGTGAGCAGCAGCTGCTGGGAGAGTGGGGTTGGTGGCCTGTGGTCAGCGGCAGAGGCAGGGCCAGCCCCGTTCGCTGCGGGCGTGGTGCGAGAGCCTCGTCTCCGCTCCTGAGTGCGTGGAACCCAGGCCAGGCAGCTGTGAAATGGGACAGCACTTTTCATTCACAGTGTTCGATTTCCTTAGTGTCATCGAAACAATTAGACCTGGTTACCTAGTGTTTGTGCCTTTGAAGGAATACATTTGTTCAGTCTATGCCCAAATTAAATGATTACTTTCATTTTGTAGTCTAGCTTTCCACTGCGCTGGGCACACGGGCGGCCCGGTAGAGCGGCAGGTGAAGCGGATTCCTCAGCGGTTCGGGAGGGAGGGGGCACATCCCAGAGGAGGAGCAGGCGGGCTCAGGGGTCTGGGCACGCGCGTTCGGAGCGGATGCTTCGGCAGTGCACTGCTTTAAAGACCCTCCGTGCGCAGGGCGTAATGACCCTAAAACACTGCTTTTACAAAAGGAAATTTGTAAGTGATATATTTAAAGAGAAATGTAGAATGATATATAAAGTAGCATGCTTATTTTTTTTCTAAGGTACTGGCTTTGGCTGCATATGGCAGTTCTTGTGGAACATACAATTTTTTGTGCGGATTTCTGTTTTATTTGAACTGCCACTTGCCTTTTTAAATACACGTTTTAAGTTTATTTGTTTTAAAGACCAAGCAGGTCCTTCAACTCAGATAAAATTCTTTAAATGTAAGATTACAACTGAAAAAGAAAGGCTGTGGTCAGTAATTGTCATCCAAGACCATAAGGGAATTGCCAAAAATACGGCTGCATTCCTGCCGAGTCTGCACATCACCCGCCCGGTGGCGTGGCCGGGCGTTGCTCCGGGCGGCCTCCGCGGACCTCCAGCAGGCCGCGTGCTTCCTCTCAGCTGTCAGCCACACGCGCCATATTTGGGAGCCTCGCAGGCCCCAGGCATTTCTTTCCTTTTGCGTTAACACATGTGTGCACAGGGCATTCCTTACGTAATACCGATCAGATACGTCCACTCACATACACTTTGGCTTGTTTCAAAAATAAGTCATGTAGAAACATCTCATATTTTATGTGAGATTTCTGTCTTCCAAGAAGTTTTGTGTTAGGAATAAAAAGCATGCTTGGTAATGCAGAGCAGGGATACTGGAATTTTCTCATGTTTTACCATGAGAATCGGAAATCATATTTTGATCCCAAACCTTTGGGCTCATACTTACTTCGAACTTGGCCTGCTGTCTTGATAATTTGTCTGTTTTGACACGATTGTAAGTGTAGGGCATTGTCAGGCCCTGGAAGGTCCATGCAAGGCTGTGGCTGAATTCAGAATTGGTGACTTCGACTGGCTCTGATGGCACAGGCCTTCAGAAACAGACCTGGACGGACGTCAGCCCTTAGAGCCTTCCTGTGGTGAAAGATATGTTATGGTCCTGGTGACTCAGTGTTCATCTCCAAGTATATTTTTTGATCATTAGAAACCACTTCTAATTACATACAGCCTGACATGCTAGGAGTCACTGTTTTGTGAAATGCAATGAATTACAATAAAAGCTTGAAATAATATGTGCTAAAATAAGTATCTTTTACCTCTACTCTGTTGCAAAAGTTAGGAAAGGGTTTTTCCTTTTATATTTCTGTAAAACTTCAGATATAATGCAGCTAAATCATTTCGGTAGTCTTTGATTTTACTAGTTTTGTTAATTCCTAAGTAGATGACTTTATAAAACTACTTGACTGTGAACACAAAATTAGGTCTCAGCTATGAAATCTGAAGGTTGCATATATGTCCCCGAGTTTCTTTTTTATGTTACAATAGGGATGTCAATAACTAACTCTTGTTATCTTCCCTTTTTTTTTTTTTTGGCATTTAGACAGTCCAGAAATTATTATAATTTCTCAACCTTTTGGTTACTTATCTTGAAGTAGAAGTAGATCTGAGATGATACAGATGAGCAATCTTGTTCTGAATATACATGATTGATTTGACAAGTTAGAACTCATTGGACACACTAATATTAATTTTAAAAAGTTTCTTGGCTCCAATAATATTTTAAGGAAAATTAGTAAATCATTTTTATTTTTGTACATAGAACCTCTACAACTCTTCAATTATGGGCCCAAAGTGGCATGTATCATCCTTCTCATTTTGTGTTCTTTAGTTATGTTTGTTATTTCCATTCTTATGTAGGTCTTGATATTAGACACTTATTTCCCTTTTTTGGCGAGAAGGAATATTATTATTTAAAACTAAGTAGAAGATAAAAATAAAAGTGTATATCCACACTTCCAGGAAATAGTAAAGATCCTTCCTGTCTTCCCGCGTGATTAAAGGAAGCAGAGGGCGTGGCGGGCAGGCGCCTGGTTGTGGTGTTCACAGCCAGTGGCAGCGTCTATGTGACTGGTCATGCGGTAGAAATCGAACACTGTGAGAACCGTGATTGTTTATACAGTTAGATCTATACTTGTCATTTCCATTGACATACTGAATCACCTTGATGCAAAACTTAAAATTTAGTGGTTAATTACTTTTTATGGTTTCTTTTAATGTTAATTGTGAATTTTCTTTGGGCTAATACTGAGGCATGCTGACTGCTAGGGTCTCTAGGGCTGGGTTGGTTTTTCTTTTTTCTCTTTTTAAACAATATATACATTCAGAGGTTATGCAACTACTTAGACTACAATTCGTGGTATAGAATACTAAGAACTCCTAGCCCATATTTCCTTTCCAAAATGTTTTTTTTAATCTTGTTTGTCCTTTTTTTATTGTAATGTTTTTCCATTACTGTTTATGCCCCTTACATCTGCCCCGTGATCACTACACCGTTGTCCATGTCCACAACTTCTTGGTGTTTTTAACATCGGTCCTTTTCCATCTTTTAGGGTATAGCGTGTACAGGTTTTTTAAAAAATAAATTATTGGCAATTAATTATTGTCTACATAAGAGATGTGTGAAATCTTTTAAGTTATAGTAGCAACATTTAGTATCACTTTATTGTGATACATTAAATGGAGTCTAGTAATATTTTTAGTCTAAAACAATATTTTTATAATAGTAACATATTTCATACTACTTTATAGATTATCAAGCACATTCACTTATTTTATGTGTTTTCATTTAATAAATATTTAGGGGATATTTTTATTTAATACAAATTTAGGAAATAATAAATAAATATTTAGGAAAAATAAGGCTTACCTACACAGTAGATGCCGTGGAAGACATAAATGGCGCTGACGTCTGGCATGAATAGAGTGCTGTGGATTTTCAAAGCAGGGAAGATTATTTCTGCCTAGGGAGGTGAAGGAAGACTTTTATATAATATGGATTTAAATAAAATTTTAAAACAATAATGCAGATAGTGTTCAAGTATGAAATGTAAATAATGACTTGGAAAGATTGTTCAAAATAGTTTACACGTCTGATTATAATGAAAATATTATTTTATTTTTATGGTAAATTTGCTGCAACTATCATTATAAAGTTACTTGTAGAATAAAGAAATTTAAATGAAGTAGAACAATGTTTTAGGTGACAAAGTTCCTGTGACTCCATTCAAGGTAGATACAACAGTACTTGCCGAGATAAATTCGTAGACCTTTTGTGAGCCAGAACCTGGTTTTCACTCTGGGGTGGAGAGGCTGGGAGGTCTGGAGGGGAGAGAAGACTTAAGCACAGCAACGTTGTTACTGGTTCTTTTACTTAGATGAGCCCTTTTCTGGGACTACATTCTCCTCTGAACTTCTTGGGACTTTATCACTCCCCAAATCAATAACGATAATAAAGAAATTGAAATAGTATCAGTCATTGTTTAAAGAGAAGCTTGTAAGCCACAGATATGTTCTTACAGACACTTTGTCTCATTTAATTCACACTCCAACCTCCAGGCAGACCATACGCATTCCGTCCTCTTCAAACAGAGGAGCCTGAGGCTCAGAGGCTCAGCAGAGAACCCTTGGCCACCAGGCAGAATGGAAAAGCTGGGGATTAGAAGTCAATCGATGGACTTAGTGTGGGCCATTTGACATGCAGCCTCCACTCACTGTCACTTACATTGTGATCCGTTCTCCAGAGGTGCTTCCTTTTACACTTATATTTTCAACAAGTTCATTTTAAAAAGCATTTGGTGATACTTTATAGACTCTTGGGTACACAAATGATGGCTGTTATTTGCTTATGCAGATTATTTGATTTTTTTAGTAAAGTCAGTGAGGGACCAGCTGTTACAACTGCTGCATCTGTTGATTCAGAAACTGGGCGGGAGGACCGAGGTGTACTTGTTTAAATACGGGACAGCTCTTAAAACAATGCACGCTGGAAAGCGCTTACTTGTATTCCTTCCTCAAGGGAACTTTCCTTGTGTGATGTGTTGCAGGAAATAGGGAGTTTTGTGATTCTGGAACTTTCAGTGAGTGCACACGTGTAATTTTAAAAAATGTTAATCTTTTCATATTACAGATAGGCCGTTTATTTTTTTAAATGGCAACTTAAAGGCTCTACTCATGGTAGCAAAAGTGTTTTGTGAAAATTAGTTCAGCTGAACATTTTGGCCATTTTGTAGAAACTTAGCCATGAAAAATATTTTATTATTTTCATTAAGCAAATTGTATATGCTTTTATATTAAAGATTGTACATAAATATTGGTTAGGCACAGAGGGACTTGTATAATTTGAACATACCTCTGAAATATATTTTTGATATTTGTTATGAATTTGTATAAATACATTTAAAAATTATATAATAAAATATAGAATCTGGGGAAATACAGAAAACTGGGAAGAAGCAAGACATTCATAGTTCAGCTTCCCCAAACACTGTTAATGTTTTGTCTTCTTTCATTTTTTAAAATTTGTCAGAATACTGGACTGAAATACACAATTTTGTGTACTGTACTGCTTAATATTATAAAAATTTCTACATTACAAACATTCTTTGAATTCTTTATAAATTATGCTTAAGTGAGTAAAACATCAGTTTAGTTTAGTATTGCTAGTTTTTGTTTAATTGTTCTTTGCTATGATAAATGACAATAGTAACGTTCGTTTTCAGATTTCTGATTCTTAGGGAATATCCATAAAGGAGAGTTCATAGGTTGGAGGATTGAATTTTCAGAATTCATGATAAATGTTGTCAGGTTTCATCCTACAGGTTTTGTATATTTTCACCAGTGACATTTATGTAACCTAATGAAACTGAACTTGGGGGGAGTGATTCTAAATTTCAATTTCAATTTCAATGGAAAAACAAACAAAAATCCCCCCATGTACTCACCTGGTCCCAGACCTTCTGCTAGGCACTGGATAAGCAGAGGCACCGAGTTGAGGTGAGCAGCTGGGGCAGGTTGGGGGGTCAGCATGGGGGTGGCCCCATCCAAGGAGAAGCGGAGGACTGGAGCTGCTGAGGGGAAGGGAAGACTTCCTGGAGGAGTTGACACCTGCATTGGGTTTTGCAAAAAAAACCGGTTTTGAGTGTAAAGATAGAAAAGATACAAATTAATAGGATAGTACAAAAAAACATTTGTTTGAAGGAAGAAAGTCAGAAAGTGCGAACACATACATACAGGGCGAATTCGAAAGTAGATAAATACTCTTACAACCCTGCAGGGTCCAATCGTCCTAGATAAAGTTTCAGGAAGGCTTGCTGGCCATCCCCCCAGTGGCTGAGGCAGCCAGACTGCTGGAAGGCAGGAAGTAAGGTGGGCTGTGGGCGTTTACACCCTGAGTCATTGGGGAGAAAGAGCTGATAAGACAGGAACAGCAAGTTCTTATCAACCTCCCATTTTGTTTTATTTAGCTTTCGGGCAATCCAAAAATGAGTGACTAAGTAGAAATCAAGGAAGGGTGAAGATAATGAGAGATTTTAAAAAATAACCAATATTAAAGTGTGGAAGGAACAGGTTTGTGTTTATAAACAAGAGAAGCTGGGTACGTCCCTTGCTGCCCTGTTAGTAGAGTTCTGTTCAAAGCCAAACATAGGAAGTCTGAAAGTGGATGTGCTGTCGTTCACTGACGTCCTGAATTCCCAGTGTCTGGAATATTGCCTGGCACTGTTCTCAGATTTCTGTTGGGTACATGAATGAATAAATGACTCTAAAGCTATGTTTTATTTTGTTAACACATGTAGGACCTAGAACTTTAGCGGTAAGATTTGTATACATAGTTCCCAGCTATTGCCTTTAAAAATATTTTTTAAGAAAAGCTCAAAATTTAATAGATGAATTTTGTGATATAATTAAGCACAAGCTGGTGGTTGGAAAATAGTCATGTATTCTCTTAAATAATGAAAAAGTCTCTCACTTACTTGAAGACATGTCAATTTAAATAGTATTTAACCTCTGTGTAAGGCTCTGCCATGCAATACTTCCCCCATTTGTAAAAAGATCTTAGAGGCTATACAAATTAATCTGTAAGCTCCTCCCCAGTTTTATTGACATTAATAACTGTGTGACTTTAGTTTAAAGGGGAAATATTATTTTCTTGCTCCACGTGTGCGTGCGACATCAGTGGAACCTTCTGGAGGTGGGGGAGGAGCTCCGTGTGTGCAGCAGAGTCTCGGAGTGACTCGGGGTCGGTCTCATCAGCACGCGGGCTGGGAGAGGCCCTGACTCCGGACGTGGACGGCTCTTCCCCGAGTGTGGGCTCTGGGCTTCAGGCTCATTTCCATCCTAGCAGCATCGGAGCAAAACTGTCCAAGAGGACTCTGTCTCCTGTAAACTGGACTGAGGCCTACTTCTTGCTAGTATTTGCGTGCTTTGGAAATTATTTTTGAGAAAAAACAAATTCTCTGGGTTGACTTTATCCCCCTGGGTGCTATGCATCTTTTTGATTAGGAAAGGAGAAAATAAAATTTAATTGGTAATCTTAAGTCTGTTTGAAAGAAAAAGGTACACATAGCATGTTTTAGGTGAACAGAGAACCCATCAGTGGGTCACTGCTGTGACCACCTGTCAGTGACAGAGCAGAGGGAAGTCCTGGGATGTCAGTCAGATGGTTGTGGCTGAGACAGTCACACTTTAAACTAATAACACTTTATTTCAGTAAGTAGTTGTTGACCATTTTTAAACTTCAAGAAGTTATTTTAGGGAGAAGACTTTCAGGTATAAATATGTTTTTGAATAAACTGAACCAAACAAAAAAATCCAAATTTAGAGATACCAGGGTTGGAAGTATACAGCAAACACACACAGGGTTTTAAAAATAGCGCTGAGCTTTGAGAACCTAACTCGCTTTCCATTCTGCGTGTTGGCGCCCCTCAGGCCATCTGCAACAGGCTCCAGGGACACGGGGGGTGAGAACTAAGTCTTGAAAGATTCTTGTAGCTCACACTGCTGCTTACTGACCATTTCGATTGGAATCTGAGACGTTTCCTAAGTGAGTCCCATGGCACCTGGGTGTGGGTAAGGGATACTCAGGGCGTTTGTGTGTACGGATGCCGTGAGGCCTGTTACCCCCAAGTGGCGTGGTGTAGCTGCTTCGCGGAGCCCATCCTATTCCCTGCACGGCCAGGGAGCGGGCGAGGCCGAATTCCCAGCTGAAATGGGGAGCATGGAGGGAAGTGCCTGGGCCAGGGTTTGGCTGGGTCTCGGTGTCAGTAGCCCTCATCCTAAGGGGCTTCACTTTCTACCATTTCATGCCTGCGGTGTCCCGAAGAACATGAGCTCTGCCTCCTCCTGCATCCGTGTGGAGATGTGCCTTTGGGAGCTCACCATTGAGTCCTGAGGAATGAGACAGCCTGCATCACATGTGTGGAGGACTCAAGGCCAGCATCATCCCTAGAAGAAGTCAGAGCAGAGCCATGTGCTTCTCCCCTGTCCAGCATGAGCGGCTGGGGGCACAGGGGTGAGGAAGGAGGGTCATTTCCTCAGTTCTGCTTGGAGGACGGTGACCTGCAGAATGGCAGCAGGGAGGAGGGGAGCAGCTGTGGAGCAGGAGATGGTGCACCTAGTGGTGGTCTGTGGCCATGGCTGTGAGTAAGGCCACACTAAGGCAGAAGTTAACGTGGATGGAGGGAAGGACAGTTTGTGGGGGTCAGGGAAGAGCCAAGATCCCTCTTTGGGCAAAAGTAAGAGAAGCTGCAGGAAATCAGGGAAAAACTGAAACCACTACAGGTTCTGATTGCCAGGTTTGGGACCATTGGCCCCCCTGTGGTGGGCATGTTGGTAAGGGGGGCACCTAGGACACTGCACGGCCGTGCTGAGGAATCGGGGTGGGTTGGTGGAATGCGACATGCGGAGGGAGGTTCTGGGCCTCCAGGTGATGCAGGATGAGCGAGTTCCAGTGTTGGGGGAAATTGTCATTCTCACGTATTGTAACAAATGGGGAAGTCAGAATCAGGAACTGATTTTGATGAAGGAAGGTGACAGATCAAGGTGTTTGTGATACAAGCAGTCTACTCAGGTTGAAGTATCTAAAAGACCGTCGCAAACTGGGTGTGGTCCTCGAGCAAGGGACCCCGGAAACCGTGTGGCATGGGCCCTGGAATCAGGTGGCTGGGGCTCGAGACCTGTCCGCACGGCCTCTGAGTCCTCGTGACCTTGGCAGATTTGCGGGCCTGGGCTTCCTTACTGTGAAACAAGTAATCCCCCCCATCCCCCCAGCTGCCGTTATTGGCGCTCTGTCTTCATGGAGGTGATGGAAAGTATCATGAAGGAGAGCCTGGGCCTGTGGCCAGGGCGCCTGTTTGTTGATGAACAAGGAGGCAATGGGCCTCCTTTCAGAGAAGGGCCGAGAGAAGGGCCGGGAGAAGGGGCTTTGCCTGGTGGCTTCGCACAGGAACAGGGGGAGGGCTGCTGTGCTCAGTGGTGCCAAGAAGCAGAGAGCTTTGAAGAGGGGGAGGGCTGTCCAGGCTGAACATCGGGAGGCCGTGGGAGAGAGTGCCAGGACCGGCTCCCTTTCCACCTGTACTGGCCTAGGCCATGAAACCTGGTCATTAGTCAGCAGACGTTTGCCAAGTGGGGAAAGGAAAACGACTGTGTCCGGAAGTTAAAGAGTAAGTGGAGATAATGGGTGAAATCTCACTCATTTAATAAAATAGGAAAAGAGGGAGGAACACACACTGAGGACAAATTTCAGGGATTTGCCAGGCTCAGGGAATTAATTTTGGTGCTAAATAAAAGTGCAGCTTATGTGGAGGAAGAGGAGAAGAATCAGGAGTAGGGAGACTGTGGCAGGGAAGGGAGAGTGAGAAAGTGAGAGAGCAGCTGGGATGGGCAGGACAGTCCGTTCAGCCGGGACCGGGGGCCAACAGTGGGGGTGAGAACGCAGGGACAGCAGCTGTGCTCTGGTCCTGGGGTCGAGGAGGGGAGTCAGTGTTGCATGTGCCGGGCCTTTCATGGGTGCAATGACAAGGTGGTGCCTCCAGCCCCAGAGGGCCTGCCAGGAGGGCCCTGGGAACCTGACCTTGGCAAGGCGAGATCCTGCCACATTTTACATGTTTCAGGAGAACGGCTCTGTTTGTTTAGTTTTACATCAATTTTCCTTCATTTGTACAGGCAGTGAGAACAGAGCAGCTAGACCTCAAACGTAACCCTAGGTAATAGCAGAAGCCTGGCCACTGTCCCTGTATTATGTTCTTTCTAGGATGTGTGCACGCCTCCAGCAGAAGAGGGAGGCGGGAGGTGATTAGAAAGCAGAGAATCGGGAAGAAAATGTCATTCCACAGGAATGGCAGCCAGAATGACATCATTTTTGAATGTCTGGTAGTGGCGTTCTTTTTCTACCTGACAGGAAAGCCCAGGAAATCTTCAGTTCACAATCCATTTTAGCTATTTCCCTTAACTTCTGTTGAAGTTCTCTCCATTTCTCTGCATGAATCAAAGACTTCAGGCAGCTTGACTGATTCAGAGCTATACATAATCTCATCAGCAGGAAGCAGTGACATGGGGAACAGTTGTTACAGATCAGGAATAAGAATCGAGTATCGTAAGGAGTAAGCTGGTTGGTCCTGGATGCTCTGTTATGGGGTTTCAGGTTCACTGTCAGGAGGGCTGTTTCCCGGGCCCCACTTAGTGTCCTACCACCAGAACTCGGGCTCGTTGACCACGATGGTAAGGAGTTTGCTCGGAAGCCCATTGGTAATAACTAGTTTTCTTGAATGTCTGTGCTTGTTTCCAGTTTGTCTTTCTAAGCTCCCTACAGAGGGTTACTTTGCTCCCTGAGAAAAGCCAGGAATGAACCCGAAGACTTGCTGAGGTTGATGTGAACAGAACGGCTCCGTTTTCCCCTTTGAGTGGCAGTTTGCTGCTCCCTGGTTCAGCTTCCTGCCACCTTCTCTGCTGTCTGGTGCTGTGGGTGCTCAGCACTAAATCCTCCTGCTCTCCCTCCACCAGCCGAGGGCCCACAAACGAGGCTGTGTCTCAAGTCAGACATCCAGGTTCTAGAAAAAGAAGACATTTTCTCTACACCTTTGCCGGTTGTGAGCTTTTGTCTTTAGTAAGTAGAAATCAGGTATCTTTTATGCTACAGTTTTCCAGCCCCGGACTTGGTTTCTCCAGTTGCTGCATGATCTCATGTCCTCTTTTACTTTACCATCCAGCATTCTTCATTCAGCAGACGTTTACTGAGCACCTGCCACGTGCAGGCGCCACTCTTGGTTCTAGAGATGTGGCGGGGAGCAGGGTTGCTGTGGGCCAGGCCGGAGGAGCCATGGGACAGCTAAGGGCCCCGCCAGTGTGAAGGAAGTCAAACGCGTGGCCTCCATTCGGTCCCATTAGACAGGCCCCTCTGAGGATGATGGCAAGAAGCAACCACCAGAAAACACAGGAAAGGATATTGCGGGCCGAAGGCCCAGGTGCCCAGTGAGTCTGTGCAGGGATGGACAGAAAGTCCTCACAGCCGGGGCCCAGTGCAGCAGCACCACCTTCCAGCTGAAGCTGGGACTCAGGCCTAGTTTTCTAGGTGGTGGTGAGCCCTGTGGAGGGAGCAGGAATGGGTGTGATGGGAGCCCACTGTGTGTGAGGACATGTGGGTGGCAGTCTGTGGAGGTAGGGGGGTAGCTGCGGGCGAGCGGAGGGTCCACTTCGGCAGAAGGAGACACAGGACTTGCCTAGGGCAAGTCAGCGAGGAGTGAGGCATGAAGGGGAGTGGAGTGGGGGGTGTGGCCGCTAGTTGATGGCCAGGGGCCTCTCTCGGGGGCGCCCTGAACCGGGCCCTGGGGTGGGAGCTGTCGGGGTTCCTTGGGAGGGATCGGGAGTGCGGATTGCAGCCTGTTAGCGTGAGTCCGTTATCCTGAGAGGAACAGCCTGCCCATTTGTTAGCAGTTCTGTGCCCGGGCTCCCAGCTCCAGGAAGCCGCCCGTCGGCCTCCTTTCTTGGTGGACCCACGCTCTTTGTGACGGCTGCTCTCACACGGCATGTTTTCCAGGCGCGTCCCCGTGCAGCCCGGCTGCTGTCAAATAATGTCCCCTTGTGTGGGTAGACCACATGTTGTTCGTCCGTTTGTTGGCTGATGGGCATCGAGGCTATTTCCACTTTTTGGCATCAAATAATGCTGCTCTGAGTGCTTGTGCCCAAGTTCTCTGCAGAGACCTATGTTTTTCTGTCTCTTGCCTATGTGCATAGGGGGAGAGGAAGTGCTATGAGCGCGTGCGCACACACACACACACACACACACACAGACACAGAAGATGCAGAGTGAAGAGTTTAGGACAGGAAATGCCGTCCAGTGGAGTATAGGAATCGTTGACTACTAACCTGTTAAAAGTGCATTGTAACACGCGTGTGCATGTAACAAGTAGGTAAGAGTATTGTGATTTAGAGATTTTGATGTGCATGAAAGAAATGGAGGTGGAGTTTCAGCACAAGAAAAGGAATCATGACCATTTTCCCTTTGTGTATGAGGAGTTGAGACATTGCCTCCCAGCAGGAAGGTCTTTCTTTAATCATCTTCAATATGCCGTGCCCAGAGTTGAACATCTATCTGTTCCACGTCAGAGAGCCATCAGTCCGTCCTGTCTGTTCCTCTGTGACCTCTTCACTCAGGTTGACTGTTCCAGAGAGAATTTGGTATTGGGGTCTTTGTATGTATTGTGGTTTTTTGTTAGAATATCACTGCATATGGGTATTTTTCTGTTGATCGAGTAGCAAGTGTGGTAATATTCTTGGGTGAGACCTGCCCCTTCCAGTTCCCCTGGTTGGAGTCGGGCCTGTTCTGCATGTCAGTGCTGGGCTGTGGCAGAGACATGCAGGCTGTGGAAACTGGTGGGAGGTTGGCTGGGCTCCTTTTGAATGAGGAGCTGTTCCAGGGAGTGACTGGGGTGATGGGGGCTAAGGAGGGCAAGCAGGTGGGAACCTTTCGCTGAAACCCAGGATTAGTTAGATAATCAGCAAGAAGCTTCTGCCTTCCTCTCTGAAAGAGAAGAGTGCATTTAGGATTCACTGAAGGCCTAAGAGTGCAAGGCCCAGCCTTCCTCTCTCAGGAAGCTCAGCGATGGACTTCAGTTCTCGTCTGCTGCGTGCTACCTTCTTGACCTGCCTCTCGAACAGGGCGAGTCCAGCTATGTGGTGTCTCTGTGTCCTGAGTGATGGAAAAGAGTGAAGGAAGCTGCTTTTATTGAAGTTAATGTTTATTTTTACAACCTTAAAAATGTTACTTTGCACTAAGGGCAGGACATTTTTTGGATGGGTTCTCTGTTGTTGTATGCATTTACAATTTGATGTCTGTTTCCAGGTGAATTAAGTGTTCCTACATTACATCTTTCATAAAGTGCTGTAATGAACTTTAAAGACAGGCTGAGTTAACAGCCACGCTTTCAGAGTTTACTGACCTGGTAACATGGAGAAAGTCATATTGGAGGTTTGCCTTAATATTGGAGATAGTGATTATCCACTGTTATCTCATTGTATTTTTAGTATTACATTTCCATTCAAAAATAATGAAGTGGAAATATAAAACCTTGCATCACACGGTCTTCTGTGAGCACGTGCCGTGCACAGACAGAAGTCCTAAGAAGGAGATGCAGGCATCGTGGAAAGGGCCGCTCCTGGACTGCCAGAGCTCAGAGAGGATGACAGCATGCGGAAGATATTTGTTGTGTTCACCGATGGTGCAATATCCTACTTTCATTTTGGAAAGACCAGGCTGGTGAGCTGGAAGTGTGAGACAGGCTGACTTGCCCCCGCGGTTTGCACGGGCCCTTTGCGTGGCCCGCGACACTGCCGCTGGTGCAGGGAGAACTGGAAGGGCTGGTGCAGAGGGCCCGGCAGAGTGATTTCATGACCAGGAATTTAACTTATGATTTTATGTAACTCAACCATTCCTCCTTACAGAGGGACTTTTCAAAGAGATATTGTAATTCTTCACTCATTCTTACTGTTCTGCAATAAATGAAAGCTGTGATTTATCAATTCTTTTATGCTGAATTAGAAATTTTGATTTCTAACATTAGGGAGCTGACCTCAGGCAATTTGGGTAACATTTTGTTATTTGAAAGACAAATTTAGAATTGTGAGAAATAACGAGAGAACCTGCAAGGCACATTGTCTTAAAATTTACTGCTCTAACCACTTTCCAGTGCATATTCTTTGGCATTGAGTACAGTCACACTGTTGTGAGGCCATCACCACTGCCCATCACTAGAATTTCTTCATCTTCCCAAACTGAAGCTCCGTACCTGTTCAACACTAACTCCTTGTTCTTCCCTCCCCCAGCCCCTGGCACCAGCCGTGCTTTCTGTCTCCATAACTTTGACTTGGAAACCTCCTATCAGTGGAATCACATAGCATCTATGCTTTGAGACTGGTTTACTTCCCCCAGTTCATCCATCTTGTAGCATGTGTCAAAGTTTCCTTCTTTTTTAAATTAAATTCATTGGGGTGACATTAGCTAATAAAATGATACAGGTTTCAAGTGTACAGTTCTGTGGTACATCATCTGTATATTGCTTGTATTCCTCCCTTTTTAAGGCCAAACGACACTGCATTGTACGTAGGGATGCGTTCTGTTTCTCTGCTCATGCGTCGGCACACTTGGGCTGTGTGCATCTCTCAGCTGTTGTGAGCAGCAGGGATTTAAGTGTTTTATCTAAAAGCTACACATGATCATTAACTTGAACATTCTAATGAGTGAAAATAAGGAAAGGAGGGAAGGGAGGGAGGAAAATGGAAATTACACATTTTGTAATCTTGACTTCTTCGCTCTACGTGGGGCTGTTTGGAGATGTCCACCCCACGGTGCTGCTCGTGTTCTGTGAGCTGCCCGCCGCCCGCTCTGCTCCGTGTGCAGGGCCGCAGCGCACCGCCCCTGCCTGGAGGGAGACGGAGCTCTCCACGATGCGCAGGCTGACGTGCTCGTGGGGTCGGCCACCCTGCACTCCCGTCTGCTGACTTTTTTGGTGTATGGTAATGTGATTTGATAAGTCAAGAGGGACGTTTTAGCCTTTTTTAATCCTCAGCTTAGCCGTGTATGGTTTTTTCTTTTGCTTTTGGTTTGGCTTTCATAATTACTTTTCACTTGACTAGTTTGATCATATTAATTCTTTTTTGATCCTCATTAGAGGATATGTTTATTGATTTCAGAGAGAGAGGAAGGTTGAGGGAGGAGGGGGGAGAGGGGGAGAGAGAGAGAGAGATAACGAGAGAGACATCAATTAGTTAACTCCCATATGTGCCAAAACCAGGGACTGAACCTGCAACCCAGGTGTGTCCCCTGACCGGGGACCTGAACCTCAACCTTTGGTCCATGGGGTGATGCTCTAACCAACTGAGCCACCCGGCCAGGGCCACATAAATTTTAATATGAATGACAGGCCATAGTGTTTATATTTTAAAATCTGAAACGCCTTGTACCGTGGTGAAGGAACGACTGTCGACTTGCTGAGAACCTCATCGCCGGGGTGTGAGTGTGGCCCACGCCCTAGACTTGCCAGGTGTCCCCAGCCTTCCGTAGGTGCAGAGTTAGAGAGACAGCGGGACAGAGGGCATGCCTGCTTCTTCCTGTTTCATTTGTTTTAAAGCAGCACAATAAAACTGAAATAAACTTCGATTAGATCCAACTGATAGACGTTGGCAGTGAATTGCCGTGTAAATCATCGTATTTCACGTGCTAGAGGTACACGGAAGGGTGGCACATGCACATCTGGTTCTGGGGTTGAGGTGAAAGGTCAGGGTGTGCTGTGTTTCATTAGGGCCGATGCGTGTAACACGCACACTTGATGTCTGACACGACGCACAGCGGAACTACACGGTGTGCCAGCACCGAAGAATAGCGTCCGGAAAGCCTTGGGAGTAAGTTGGACGACGTGAAAAATCTGATGGTATGGGACTAGTTCAGAGTAAAATTACGGTGTGAGTGGCAAAGAAAGCCTTTTTTGAAAAGCCTCTTCTTGAGGTCTGTGTTTTGTTTGTTTTTAGTTTTGCGCTTTTTAAGGATTTATTTGATCAGTGAATCAGATTGTAGCTCCCGTTGCCACTAATTGACAGGCTTATTATTCAAAGATGGCAGGAACCTCAGGTGCCCTCCCGTACAAGGACCGGCCGTTCCTGGGCGGGTTCTTTCCTGCTCCCTGTGCTGGGGCCACCTCTCGCCCCGTGGGGCTGTGGGCAGCGGGCACTTCTTCCTCAACAGGCCACGGCCGTGCCCTTCCTGAGGGTCACATGAAGGCAGTGGGGCTTTTAAGTCTTTCTAACGCTCCAACAAAGGAGATCAAGGGATATTTTGCATTTCTATTTTTTCTGATGTTCAAAGCACTGGCTACTTCCTTTCTTGAAAAGTTACGGGAACTCTTTATTTTCTGCTGCCATTGCAGAGGTGATGGTGCCAGTACACGAATGTGTGTGTGTTTTCTCTAACAGTATTTCACTTTTATCTCTCTACTTCACTCTCCTTTTTGCTTTCCCTTTCTAATTGTTTATGTTAAATATGAAACTTCCTTAGCCACCTCCTTGCTTCTTTAGGAAATTGCTGGCTATTAAGTAACTACAGGTATGTTTTAATCTGACAGAACTTCGCTTCTTCATCGTTCAACTGGGAATAAGGCCCTTGTTCTGCGTACCAACCAGGCCGAATTTTATGCATGTTTCCCTGCGTTACCCTGCCCAGACCTCTGTGTGTGGTTGGTGCTGAGTGTCTCTGGTGGGCAATTTCTTTGTGTTTTGTTTTGTCAGTGTTTTAGTTCTGTGTCTTGGATCATTTTTGGAATCTGCATCATTAATTTGGTGATGATACATTAAAGCCTAAGAAGTTTGTCATATAATTTTTTTTAAAATCCTGGCTCATTTAAGTTGATTTCTCTCTCTCCCATTTCATTTTATTTTGTTTTTTTATTTTCATGAAGCTGTTAGGAGTAAAATTGTTTAGATTTTTCAAGGCATTTTGAAGATTCAATGGAATGTTTGCATTTTGTTCTTATCTTCCTTCAGGGTGCCCTTTGTACTAAACACACACACGGCACCTAGAGAAATGTAGACACATTCACAGTGCACTGTGGTCTCCCACCCCGCTTCACCTTTGTTCTCTCTCGTCGGTCGTGAAAGCGTTGTCGTTTTAATAGCACATCTTTCTGGGTGGTCGGCTGGTTCTTACAGTGGTGGGGCTGCTTTGCTGTTACTGCCCAACTCCTGCTCTCACTGTTGGACAGCGTGGTTTGGATTGATGCCATCTGTTGGGAAAATTACTTCTGAATTGGTAAAATCCAAGAGATTGCTATGGCAGTGCCAAAGAACAACACAAATACTCTGTGTTAGAATAGAGTAGAGTATCACTCTGTAAATCTGTTAGTCACCACTCAGTGAGTGGTTTTGCGACCTCTCTCCCGTCACCAGCTCCAAGTCGCATGCAGTGGGAACCACCCCCGTGTCCCCACGCCCATGTCACTGGGTTCCAGGAGGAGCGAAGCAACACAGACAGGAGCTGCAGGCAACTGCACTGGTCTCTCGTGACCACCATCTAGGGTGTGGGTGTGCGCTGCTCTGGGTCCCGTGTGTTTCTTAAAGATCTCATGTGCAGAGGTTGGATTTCATACCCACAGCCGAAACCTAGAGCACGAGTATCCTTATCAGAGAAGAAGATCGTTAAACATGACAGTGGCAGACAAAACTCCTGTTCTTTCATCCTGTCACACAAGTCAGGTAAGAGTCTTACTGATATTTAAAAATGAATTAATTTTTCCTTAAACACCAGTTTTCCTATCAGTTCTGTTGAAAGGCGGAATGGAAACTTGTTCTCATTTGCACACACTTGGCCTGCCTGTGGCCTGCCCTAGTGAGTCATAAACAGAGTTGCTTTGTGTGTTTGTTTTAAAAGGCAGATGGCAAGCAGTCCCCTTATGAAGAGGCCCATTATAATTAGATGTGTGCATCACAGTTTACTCACGAAGAAAATGCCATTTATATGATTTCCTCCTACTTAGAGCTGCTTGCTTGAGCAGAGCCTATATTTCTAAATTTAAAGAATTAAATGGTCTCTTTCCCTTATGGGAAGACATGTGTAGCAACTTTTTTTTTCATAGCTCTGCTTTTAGAATGATAGCCAAGCCTTCAATAGAGTGGGGAATTAATCTTTGAGAATTTCAACATTATTGGCATTTTATTTGAATTTGTGCCTGGGCCTGCTCACTTATGTTTTATTCTCTTTATTTGGGGATTTTTAACTCATTTAAAACAAAAGTGGCTGAAACAAACTAGGACCAAGGCAGGCGTCCGGCTCAGCCATTAGAAGAGGGTTTGTGCTGCCAGCGCCCGCACCTCGGACGAGCGCGCAGCAGCTCTGGCCTCTCCCTGGCGGAGCTCACGCCCAGACGTCAGTTTAAACGGACGGAAGGGAACGTGCCGGCGCAGGGGAGGCGGTGCCGAGGAGGGACGCCTTCCACACAAGCAGCTGCTGGTCCGGGTGGGTGGGACCACCGAACAGGCCTTGCAGTGGGTGCTGGGTGCTGAAGGCGCATCGCCCATCGTGCGGTCCCTCTGCCTGCGCGTTTGCTGCTCCCGAATTCCCGCCTTGCTCCCACCAGTCCAGGGGGCGTCCCCGCAGACCTTGACCCCCGTGTCCCGGGGACAGCCTCTGTCTCGTGCTCACTGCGTCTTCCAGTTAACCTCACCCCGTGTGCACGTCACGTTCTGTGGAGACTGCGCCGCGACCTCACGTACATTTCTGTGTGGAGACACTTCAGTTCTTGTCTTTTTTAAGTTTATTTATTTACTTTTAGAGAGTGCAAGGGAGGGAGAAAGAGAGGGAGAGAAACTGTGGTTGTCTCTCATGCGCCCCGCTACTGGAGACCTGGCCCACAGCCCAGGCATGAGCCTTGACTGAGAATCGAACCAGTGATCCTTTCATTCACAGGCCGGCACTCAGTCCACTGAGCCACACCAGCCAGGGATGTATGTTGTGAATATTGATGTTGTATCTTTTAGCTTACGTTCCCTTGGTATAGGACCATGTCTGTTATAACTGGTCACAGTCAGGACAGGGCAGGATGGGGGTTCTGACTCCTCCAGTGCAAAAGTTCCCAGATGGCAGACCCAGGACCCTGTCCCTGAATGACTCGAGGCCTCGTGTTCATGCATGCGCATACACACTCCTGGGAACACACGGACAGCCGTGTCACATACTGTTGTGAGTTAACGTTGTGTAGGTTGGCAGAGTGTGGCCTTGCACCTGTGTGTGCCGTGGGGTAACGCAGGGTGGAGGACACTCAGCCCTGCGTCAGGGAGCAGGGCCAGGAGCCAGCAGAAGAAAGCGAAGAGAGAGCGATGGAAGCAGCAGGGGAGCATCAGGAAGGCCTGGGACGCCGTGGACCAGAGGCGGGGCTTATGTGCCGGGAAGGGCATGACCGTCGTCCTGGCTGTCGGCATGGCCTGTGCTCCCGTCCCTCTGCGGTCAAGTCAAGCCAGTGTCCTCCATGGTGTGTGTGCTGCTCGGTGGAGGAGGTCTCTGCAGCGAGTGGGGTTATAGTGTCTACAGCTGACATTACTCACGAGTCCCTGAGCGAAAGGTCTCTAAGGGATTGGAAGGACTTTCTGCCATTCCTCTGAAACTCCTCCTCTTTGAAGACCATGTGCCATGGCCGCCTTTGTTGCTGGACTTCACTGTGTCACTTAGAGACTACTACCCAAACAAGTGACAGGAGAGTCAGTGAAATGAGTAGCCGAGAGAAAACAGTTGACAGTGAGCGTGTGGCTGAAATGACTGCTGTTGATGTCAGCTGAGGGGTTAAAAACTTTCAGTCGTGCTTGTGGGTTCAGTAATTACTATAGCAGCTCAGCACCGAGGACCGTGGTGATAGTGTGGGGACCAAAGGGGCTGAGGAAACAGGAGAGACGGTTTCTGCCCTCATGAGTCTTGGTCTTGTGGCCAGAGACGGACAGGTGGGTGCAGGGTTAGCAGGTGCCATGGGCGATGCACTAGAAGGTGACCTGCAAGGCAGCTGTGGGAGGGGTGGCCAAGAGAGCTTTCCCTGGGGACAGACGTGAATTGAAGCTGAGGGAACAGGAGTCGCTGAGCCAGAGCACGGGAGGCATGGGGACATCCACACCTGGGGCCTTCGGGGTAGAGGCCAGCAGACGGCGTGGTTCAGGGTGGTGACGAGGGCAGGGCCCGGCGGGGGCACGGGCGAGGTACACCTGAGTCCTGGAGGGTCTCGTGGGCCATGGCAGGAAGTGTGGACTTTATGCGGGACGGTGTTTAGCCAGTGAACTGACTTAAGCAAGGGCCTGGCCTGCCCTGCTGAATTTATAAACAGTCAGTCTGGTTTCCAGATGGAGGGAAGTTTGTCTCGAGTGGAGTCAGGGAAGGGATGGGTAGTGGGCTCTGTGCAGCCTGGAGGGTTTGGTTTATTTTCTCCCGTAACCTACAGTTTTTATGGCTGCAGATTTAATTCGGAGCTTTTCCATTGCCTACTGAAAAGCCATTTTACAATAATCATGTTTTTGATCATAACTACAGTACTATAAGAGCCTTTTTGTGGTAACCTACTGTGGTGAGAAATTAGTTTTTGGTGGAGAACCATGTATATCACTTACCTGTGATTGTGTTGGGCATGTTCTTTGGGAAACTTTGATTAGAACGAATTAGTGATAGTGGAAGTTTTTGAGCCAGCTCTTATCTCATGCACTGCAGTGCTTTCCAGTCCATTATCTCACGTAATCTTAACATAAGCCTGTGAGGTGGGCGCTGTAGGATCTCCCTGTAGAAGACAAGGACAGCAAGGGGCTGAGAAGTGAAGGGTCTCTCCCAAGGCTATGTGCACAGAACAGAAACGCTGTGCTCAGAGCTTGACCTGGTTCTATCTGATACCACAGCTGAAACAGAAGGGAAAAAAAAGAACATGTCTCTTGTTGAGGCAATTTACATATAATGAAATGCACAGCTCTAAAATGTGTCATTCGAGGAATTTGGCAGTTGTACCCACCTGTTTAGTCACCTCCTCAGACAAAGCACGTTTCTGTCACTGCACAATGTCCCTTTGTCACTGTCCTAACACTTCATGTGAGTGAAAACAAACACTACACATTCTTTTGTGTCTGGCAGTCTTGAAAGGGAATAAAAACTTGGAAGACTGCACAGCTTTGGGACTTAACTGCGTAGCTGCAGTTTAAGGCGGTATGGAATTAGCATAAGACAGATTAACAAAGTTCATGTCGGTCCAGCAGCCGTCCCACACTTGGATCGTTTAGTTTCAACAGAGATGACAGAGTAATTCAGTGAAGAAAAACACGTCTTCAGATTCAGTGGCAGAGTAACAATATGCACGTGGTGTAAAATGCACCTCGAACATCACCTCAAACATTGATGACAGACCTAAACACAAAATTAAATCTACACACTTCTGGGGAAAAACAAGAGAAAACCTTTGTGCTCCTGAAATGAGAAAAGGGTTTTCAGGACATAGAAAGTACTGATAACGAGAGAAAACTTCCTGAATTAGATTTTTACCAGGTTTGATCCTTCTGCTCAGTGACAGTTGTAAACACAGTTACCAAAATGAACAAGTAATGCATAGACTGGGAGGAAATATTCACAATATGTTTCTCTGGTAAAGAGCGTGCATCCAGAATATATAAAGAACTCCTGCATGCCAAGAGCAAAAAGTAGAACCATCCAGAAACCAACCCACACGTGTAGGTCAACTTAATGTGGCACTGACACAACTCAGCGGGGAAACAGCGGGGTCGCTGGTTTGCAGACACCCTCTCCCGTCTCTCTGGGCCCCTCTCCACGGGGGTTTTACAGAGCAGGGTTTTAGTGCTGACGAGGTTCAACTTACCAGTTTCCCGTGGGGTCATGCTTTTGGGTATCAAGTGTAGAACTCTGCATAGCCCTAGATCCTGAAAAATTTCTCTTAGTTTTAAAAAAGTTTCCCATTTCAGGTTCATTTTTTTCTTTTCTTCCTTTCGTCTCATGTGGGGCTCAGGTGGGGCTCACTGAGTGACCTTGTGTGTCTGCCGCCCAGGCTGCGTGCTGATGAGGCTGCCGGCGTCCCCTGGGCGCCTCTGGCTCTGGGCTCTCTGTCCATCCATGGTTTGGGGACAGTTGACATCTGTGTTAAGTATTCTCTTGATTTCACTTTGTCATTGCTTTCATTACCGTGTGGTGATTTTGACACGCAGATCCTATGCATGTTTTGTTATATTTATACTAGGTAATCTGTTTTGTTTTAGCAATTATAAATGGTACTGTATTTTAATGTCAGTGTCCACATCTTCATTGCTAACATGCGGGCATCCGATTTATTTTGGTGCACTGACTGTGGCATTTTTTATGATCTAACGTAACTGTCAAAGATTGTTTGGGCTGTCCTGCCAGGCAAGGATGTAACCAAGACACATATGAAAAGAATCCAAACAAGAAATAATGGTTTTGCGTAGGGTGGTCATTCAGTAGAAAGAAATGGGTAGATTTTGATATATTTTGAAGACAGAAACCTTGGGGATCTTTAGGGAAAGAGAAGAGTTCGTGCTTCTCCAGCCAATTGAATGTTTAACTGTACCCCCACCTCCCGGAGATACATTTCAAGACCCCCTGTGGATGCCAGAAACCGGGGATAGTACCAACCACACATATTCCGTGTTTTCCTCTACATACATTCCTGTAGAGGTACAAAATCTAATTTATAAATGAGGCACAGTAACAGTAATGAGTTGTGAAATAGAACAGTCATGACAATGTACTGTAATTAGAGTTACGGGAATGGCTTTGGGGACAGGATCAGTGAGGTAAGGCTTACCCGAGCACGAGCCCTGTGCTATGGTGACAGTGAGGTGGGTACTGAAGTGACCGATGGGTATGAGGGGGAGTGTACCCAGCGTGGGGATGCACTCTGGACAAAGGGGAGTCATGTCCCAGCGAGATGGGGTGGGCACTTTGAGGTCTCGTCACGCTGCTTGGAATGGTGTGCAGTTTAAAACAGATGACTTGTTCATTTCTGGAATTTCCCATTTAATATTTTCAGGCCACAGTTGACCACAATGAACTGAAACTATGAAAAGCAAAATCATGGGTGGGAGGACTATTGTACCATTATTATTAGGTCAGTATTTTAAATCATCTCGTCTAGACTTAGGGAAGCACCAGTGTGTGCCAGTGTTGCAGGATATAAGGAGACCATCCTTCAGTTATTTAATGGTGTTTACAGCCAGTATAAAAGAGTTAAGTTATCGGCTGTGCAGGGGCCAAAACTCTTTCCAGTGCTTCATAGCCACTCCAAAAATGTTTGTTGCTAATAAATTTTAAACTGATTGGTTATAAGCTGATTAAACCTATTAGTAGAACTAGAAGCTGCTTGTGAGCTATTTAGGGCAAGAGAGCCGTACTTCACATTGGAGACTCAGAAAGGCTGGGCTTGTTCCTTTCCAAGCAGAATAAATTGGATGCAGAACGAAAAGTTGGGATATACATATTTAAAAATATATTTTATATTCTTAAGAGTATAAAGAATATTATAAAGAGTATTCATCTTTACAAATACAATTCAGTGGGCTAGAATTACAAAGTGAAAACAAAGAAGAATAATTCTTCGAAACTTGTTTCCATTTTGCAGAAACACTCACTGTTTATATGTTAGTAGTTTACCTGTGTATCTTCCACAATTCTGATGTGCATTTGTCTTTTTCAACTATTACTTTCTAACAAAAAGTAATTACATTTACACATGGTTTTGATACTACTCAGTCTGCTCCCATTTTTCATCTTCACAATTCTTACCTGGCTTATTTTCACTTACTGTCTCCTAAACGACATCTTACACTTATTAAAGAGGATTTTAATTCATTCCTACTCTTGAGTTTTCTCAGAAATGGATCCTTACGATATCAGAAACTCTGAGGGGGAAAACCTAGTCATTAAGTGCAAAGCAGAGTAAAATGAGCAGAAAGACAGACTTCACCTGTCCGAGTCTGTAAAGCAGCTTTGACATGGCATTAGTGGAAGCAGAGTGAAACCAAGGGGATTGCAGAGGGACATTTACGGTGACCAAGGCTGTGGCAGGAAGAAGAGCTGTCATGGCGCTGAACATCGAGGAGCTGAACTAAAGGTTAAAGAAAGAGGGCCGGGAGCCTCGGTGCTCCCCCAGGGAGCCCGCGCGGCCAGTGCGGTTCGCCGGCCGGGGCTGCGCAGCGGCGCCCCCGTCTGGCCTGACAGCCGTGCTGGGCTCCCCAGAGGACAGGCCCGTGGACCGCGTGGCCCGGGACGGCTCCTTCGCAGGACGTGCACGTCCCTGAGGACAGAGGTGAGCACGTCATTGTCTTCAGTTGTTAACAGTTGCTTTTATCTCTTTAAGTCTTCAGTGGTTTTTCTCAACACTTAGTGATACTTGGTTTTCTTTGTAAAAAGAAATAATCTGGTGTTATGTGCTTTTGTCTAAAATTGTATTACATCTGTGTTTGGTCCCCACTCTGCTTGAGAAACCCTTTCTGATTGCTTTAAAAATGGAAGTCCTTTCCAAGTTATGCTCCGTAACCACTTTTATTTTATTGGAGACTATTTTGAAAAAAGTTAATGGAAGCCCAAGGGTGGACTTAACAGTTGAGGATTAGCAACATAAATCACTGTGATATACTGTGTACTATTCTTAGTTTTCTTTTAAACTAAGGTGAGTCATCGGAATATAACTTTCCTATAGTTACATAACCCCTTAGGGTATGATTATTCAGCTGGAACAAACAGTCTGAATTGCCCAGGTAATTGAAGTTTCTGTCACCCAACATGTTGGATGCACCTGGAAACTTTCAGGTCATCCATGTTGAGGTGGCAGAAGTGAGACCTCTCTCGTCTCATTCATAGTGTAGCCTCGAGGGGAGCGTCCGCCTCCGGGGCAGGTGCGTGGTTTCCAGATCAGCACCATGTCTGGGCGGCACTGGCCCCCGTCAGCGAGTTACGGTCACCGCGAGCCCACAACCAGCCGTCATTCTCCCGGACCCCTCCCGGACCCTTCCCGGCCCCACTCAAGTCGCGCAGAGTTCGCGGTTGGCTAGCCCAGCCTTCCCTCCAGCTGCCCTGGACCCCTTAGGAGCTGGTGGCTGCGGCTGCCCTCCAGACACCTGCGTCACGAGCTGATAAAGTCACACACACAAAGTATAAGTGCCTGAGGGTGAGTAATGGGTTTCGTTTCCAAACATTACTTGCATTTTAAGAGGTTTGAAGACTTACACGAAAATAATGATTTTCTGAAAGTGGAAGTTAAGGGCTCCTTCAGCAGACTGGGGTGGGGAGTAGATGTTTTGACAGTGACCTTCATGTGACCTCTGAAATCCCTCACCCTGAGAGTACATGCTCTGTTAAGGAGGCAAGTAAGCATTTGAACTGGGAAGATAAAATGAGGAAGAAACTTATTTAGTGGAAACGATAATGTTCTTTTAAAAAAGGACAAATTAGGAATCACACCACCTCTTCACTCTGGAAGATACTTAGTATTCAGGTGTTCTTCGCATACATAGGATGAAGTTGGTGACTGCCCAGTGACAGGCTTTCAGTAAGCCGACCGCAGGGCCTGCTTCACTGGGGCAGGTAACGGTCACATGTCCGGGGCATTTATTTTCTCAGCCCAGCGTGAAGGCCGGTGCCGTGCCGACAGGAATCTTCGGGGCATAGCCGTTTTGTGATGTGTCAGGATTGCTGTTTCAGTTTAGTTTGGCAGTTGCCTAGGGGTCAAACTTCATGAGCTCATTTAAACTTTTCTTTTACTTCAAACATGCACAAACTCCTAAGCAGAAATGTGTTCACACCTATACAAGTAGATATTTCAGCTTTAGTATCGATTTTGAACTTCTCGGTATGAACTATTTTCTCTTTGAGGGTTGTTACAGTGTCCACTGAGATGGTTCGTGTAAAAATGGGGGAGTTCATGGCAGTATCCATGTCTAGGTTAGTCATTTTAATATCTACTGCAAAGGCTAAGTCGGGAAATTCTAGTATGCACATATATTATATATATATATTCACCTTTAAATATATATGATGATAAAATTGATAATAAAACATAACAGATGTGTATGTGATGTTTTTATTTACAGATACGTTTTGATGTAGCAATATCTATAACATGTTTATATTAAACCAAATAAAAATTATATTTGTGATAAACTTGTTAAAGTCTAAAGTTCCAAATAGGTTTTAGAAGTTAAAACTATTATGAACAAAACTTTCTGATGATTCCTCAGGATTCAGTTTTCAAAGGGTATGAGCTAGACGGTGTGTATTTTGTGGTCGCATCGGGCAGGTGGTGGGCGACGTGCTGTAGGAGCCGTGCCCGCGCCCTTGCCCGCGCCCGGAGAGCTGATTAAGGCAGTTTCCGCTTTCGTGGTGGGAACTCAGTCTGCCTTCACTGAGCAGCCTTCAGTCCTGTGTCTTCTCTGAAATTCCACAACGAGGCCGTCCAGCGCGGGCCTTCCTCAGCACACTGCCCTGGTAGGCTGGCCGCAGCAGCTGAGACAGCAGCCGACGTTGGCCGAACAGTCCAGGGGGATGGAGCTGTGGCTTCATGTGCGCCAAGTAGCCTGTCCGCGGTCTGGTGGACGTAGCTCAGTCCACCACGTCTGCCGTTCAGGTCAGTGCAAATGTTTGTCCTTCGTTGGAATCCCTCGATGTTTTTATATTCCTTGAAAAAATGAGGGAGAGGCATAAGTGAGTGACAGTTGGGACTGATTGTGTATGTGGGTGTGTTCTGAACAGTAACGCCAGGTGGGTGCCAAAGAGCAAGGTGTTTATTGTCTTCTGGGGCAGAGACACGTGGCCTCAAATGTCCTGGGAGCTGAGAAGTCTTATTTATAGCTTTAGTTCCTGCAGCCTTAAAGGACCCCTGGCCTGTGGTGGTTTTGTGCCAGAGATTGAATAGGAATCACAGCCTACAAGTTCTAGAACTGTCCTCCTTCATCAGGCTCCTTAGCGATGAGTCTTAGCTTATGTCCTGTAGCCTCATAATTAAATATGGCTTCACATGCTATAGCCTACATATTTCATTAATCCCTTCTGACTTTTTAAAAATGGCGAGAATGTGCTCACAAATATCTAAGTCTTCTCAAAGTCTAGTTTTTAAGTACCCTGAAATCTAAGTGTCTCTGAAAATCTGTAGTTATGAGATCTGGTGCAATCAGAATGGTTGGAGTTTTCAGCTGTTGTCTGTCAATACCCCAGTGTGGTTCTGTTGGGCAGGCCAGAAAGTTCATTGGGTTTTCTGTAGTGCTTAGTGGTCTTTGACTTCATTTTGTTAGATTGTATTGTGACAGCTGTCATATCAGCATGCATTTTTAAAAACTTAACCAAAATTAGTGAACTTTCATGTAGCCATTTTAATATTGAAGAGGAAGAAAATAAGCAACCCTTTCAGCATAGTATGCTTTATTATTTCAAGAAAGGTAAACACACAACTAAACACGCACACACACAAAGAAGATTTGTGCAGTGTGTGAAGAAGGTGTTCTGAGTGATCAAGTGTATCAAAAATGGTTTGTGAGGTTTCATGCTGGAGATTTCTCACTAGACCAAGTAGAACTAGCCAACTAGCTCAGATTCTCCAAATCAAGCATTGAAAAATCAGCTGCTTCGATGTTGTGCGTTTCAGGTAAATTAAGCGGGGGAAAAAAACCTTCTTGAGTGTATTTCCACATATGATTCTCTACTGAAAGGTAATGAAAACATCCTGTTTTTAAAACAAATAGTGACAGTAGGTGAAAAGCGGATACTTTACGATAACGTGGGATGGGAGAGATCGTGGGGCAAGCGAAATGAACCACCACCAGCCACACCGAGGCCGGTCTTCATCCAGAGAAGGTGATGTTGTGTCTGTGGTGGGATTGGGAGGGAGGCGTCTGTTACGAGCTCCTCTGGAAAAGCAGACGGTCTCCGCCAACAAGCACCGCTCCCAGGGAGGCCAGCTGAAAACAGCGCTCGCCGAAGTGGGTCTGGAGTTTGCAGAAAATGCAGAATCTCCCACCAGGACAACACAAGACCACATGTTCCTCTGGTCACGAGGCACAGACTGTCGCAGCCTGGCTGGGAGGTTCCGATTCATCCACCGTATTCACCAGACACTGTGCCTTCTGAGTTCCATTTGTTTTGGTCTTTACAAAGTTCTCTTAATGGAGGAAAATTTCAATTCCCTGGGAAACTGCACAAGGCACCTGGAGCAGTTCTTTGCTGGAAACATAAAAGGTTTTGGGAAGATGGATTATGAAGTTGCCTGATTGGCAGAAGGTAGTGGAACAGAATTGTGGATTCGTTGTCCAGTGACGTTATTGGTGAAAATGAAAAATGTGTCTTTTAGTTTTACTTAAAAACTGAACACACATTTTGGCTGTAATGAGAGTCACAGATAAAAGCACAGTTTGCCCTCCACCAACGTGGCCGTGAAGGGAGACGAGGCCGCCCTGCACCCATGGCTGCACCTACTCCCGGATGAGCAGGCGGCGCCACTTGTTAGTCCCCGGTCTTCTGGGCACTTGTTTTCTGCTCCGCAGATGCCCTTCGGTGTGCCTGTGTTTCTCGTGGCGTCAGTGTCCTGGAAGGCAGAGCAGACCGCCCTGCGCTCACACTGCTGCTGCACTGTGCTGCTGCTGCACTGTGCTGCTGGGTCTGTCTTTTCCTGGGCTCCAGGCCACATGCCCGCGAAGGCTGTCAGACTGCTACCCTGGTCTCAGGATGCAGGTCACCAGTGCTGCGGAGGTTTAAATCCCTCCACTTGGTGCCTTCTCCTGTCCAGGCACCTACACCCACATTTGAAACTGGTCTTTACTATGAATTCGTCTGCTTGTCCTGTGTCCTAATTGATTACCTGATATTATTCGGTGACTATTCATTTATTTAAATTAAAAGTATGTAATCTTAAATAGCAGAAAATGATCATTAATCTTCATTTCTCTGTATTAAAAACATTTTGATTACATATAAAATTTATCTGAAAGAAAAAATAGGTTATAATATAGGTATCTAGAGAAACGACATGATTTTAAGAGAATGGGATTTGCTTCAGAGATGATAGGGTGATTTTTTTATCTTAAAAATAAAATAGGAAAATAATTCCCTGTTCTTATAGCCAGACCAGTTTGCTTTATCAGTCTTTGTACTTAAATTTCATATAGTTTGATTCCATTAAAAACCCACAAAAATCAAAAAGCTCTTGTCGTTTGAAGGGAATAAAACATGCTGAATTTGATGACATGTTTTGTGGGTAGGTTACAGCCTGTCAGAAAGGTTTAGGTTTTTAAGAAGATTGTCCCTTCAGCTGTGAAAGCAGAATTCCCCCACTCCATCCAGAAAATGACTGGACGATTTAGCGATACAGTGATTTTACTCTGGTGTTGGTGCGGTGGTCCTGTTCAGGGTGCAGAGTGAGCCTGTTGCCAGGCAACATGCAGCAGCCGAGGTTGTGAGCCTGGCCCGGTTACTGGCTGTTGCCTTTCTACAGCCCTGCACCCCCTCCCTGGAGGTGGTTTGTGGAGTTAGTTCCTGCTGGAGAATATGTCCCCAGATTTTGTGCTGCGAACGCAGGAACACCTGGGAAGCCTCCAGATGCGGCACTGACCTTTCGGCGTCTTAAATAGTGACCTTCCAGGACCAGCAGCCAGACACGTGGGGACACCTTTTGGTGTTCTGTAATTTGCCTCTGATGCAGTAACATGGGGATGTTCAAAGTCAGGCTCAGGCCTGCGAGCTGCAGGGAAAGGCAGGGTCAGGGGGAGGTGTTTCCTGGTGGTCAGAGCAGACACGCGGCAAGTCTCACGGCACTGCATCTGCTCCTCTCACGAAATGAGAGCCTCATGCCTTGCAGCCACCAGGGACTGCCAGGAGCTCGCATTAAGTGGGCAGCCAGTAAGTATGGGAGTCGCACTGGCTGCTGAACGGAGAAGGAAGCCTCCAGTCTGTCCTCGGAGTCCATGGCTGGGTGAGTTCTGCCACAGCACCTCATGGAGACGGCGGTGCTGAGAGTCCTGCCCAACGGCCCTGGCAGTGCACCCGCAGTTTCCTTCCCGTTGCCTCCTGTAACGCAGAGAAATGGGCTGTGTCCAGTCATGGCTCCTGGCTCCCTTTCTGCATTCTAGTGCGTCCGTCTTGGTAAAGGATGTCGAATTAAGTGTCCAGTTTTCAGTGACTCTGAAAAAGATTCTGCAATTTCCCTTAGTAACCTCAATGGGTCACTGCTCTGATTTAAGCCTTTTTCTTCTGGTTTGTCCTAAATAGAGATGGAGGACAGTTGGTAACCATTCTTAGTATAATAGCCCAGATATATTTCAGGGACGTTAGAACATGTCCTCGCAGCCAGAACACTTCTGTCCTTTGATCTTCTCCTTTTCCAGCGCTCTCGTCCCCGGTGGGCTTCCTTCCGCTCCATTTCTCCGCGCCCACGGACGCGCACATCATAGTTGGGCAGGGTGTGCAGTGGGAGCTGGGCAGCAGAGCCAAAGCAGCAGCTTACCTCAGAGTTTCTAAACTGCTTTTCTGTTTATGACCCTAGTAATGCTTAAAGCACCAGGATGGAGGCTCACTCTCGTGTTTCACCCGTGGGTCTGCTGTAGCGTTTCCAGCCGCCACCCCCTGTGCACACGACCGCTCGTGTTCCAGAACACCATTTTGCCCAATGACAGGGAAGACCTGCATTAAGTGTGGAGAATGTTTTGATGGAAAAAAGCTTTTAAAAGATCTTGATGTACTCAAAGTGATTGTTGTTAACAATGCTTTGTTCTTCGTATACAGTGGGACCTGGAATTACTTCTTATGACCCTAAACAGTTGATACCACAATGTTGCCTCAGTCACTTAATTAATTATGTATGGGTTTCTTACGTTCCAGTTGCACTTGGGGGCAGATTTGGTGCAAATCTGCCAAAGTTCTGTTAGCTTATTTACCCATGGAAATGGAAGGAGTTTGCTGTTAGATTACCTATTTTACTGACGGCACTGCCTGTCCGGCCGAGTTTTACCCGCGCCGTCCCTTAGAGTTCACTCCCGACTGCGCGTTCTTCGTTGAGGTCGCCAGCCCTTTTCCTGCCGTTGTAGAATGCTTGTAGTGCACAGAGTCACTGTTCCTTGGAAGGAGTTCTTCCTGTTTGTTTTTTTTTTCCCTTCATTTCGGATCTGCTTATTTTGTTACTTAATTTTTTACCCACACTTACCGTCTCTGTAGTGGGTCAGGGTCACAGATACCATTTGTACTTAGGCAGGGAATGCCTGGTTTTCACCCGACTTCAACAGGGACATTTGTTTCCCAACCCGCCAGTTTCATCTGTCACAGGCCTGTAAAGTTGCAAATGGAGAGTCGGAGTTCTTCACACACACTTTTCCAGTTTGAGGAAAACTTAAGCTCCCTTGGCAAGTGCCCCTTGAGGGACCCGAGAGGCGTTCATCGCTCGTTTAATGGCACCAACCCAGGCCCCTCCTGAAAGGTCTCTTCTCACTATGAAGTGGGTCCTGAAATTAGTGTGATCACTGGAAAACCATTTCAGAATCTTTTCATACCAGTCAGTTACATCTGCTTACTTATGAACAACCCATTAAGTCAGACAGTCTCAAAAGTATGGTGTCTTTCTTTAACATTGACGTGAAACGTACAACAAAGCACCTGGCCACTTCGGGTCTGCGCTCGTCACCACGTAGCAGGAGTGCAGTCTCCGACACCCGTGCAGCGCCCTGTTCTCTGCAGAGGCCCCACTCGGAGACTGACGGAATGACAGGTTCCTCTACAGGCACCTAAACGCAGAGCTCCCCACTTCCTGGCAGGACAGGTGCCGTGTTTCTGCCCTTCACCCTCAGCTTTTAAGAAAATTAAGTTTCCAATCAAGGCAGGTCTATAGAAAAAACAAAAGCTATCCCTGAACAGTCTCAAGAACACACCTTTGTTGGAGTGTTTTATTTTGAAATAATTCTGCATTTACAAGAGGCGCAGAGGTCGCCCAGACTGGCCCCGCAGACCTGTCACTTAGTTTAGGGCCGAAGCTTCTAGAGGCAGGACAGCTCATGGTGCCTCCTGCTTGCAGACCAGATGCAGCCTGCATGGCCCAGGTTCTGGGAGTGCTGGTGTGGGGCACCCACTCCAAGCAGGATGAGGGATGTTGAAGCATCTGAACTTACTTGCGGGGGAGGGGGCTGCAAGGCTCTGTCACCCCCTTGGTAACAAGGTCTATTTGCACCCTGATCTCTGAGCACATGACAGCGGCCACTGAACGTCGAGAACGTGCTGGTCAGCTTCATTTAGCAAGCGAGACCCGTCTGGCTGTGGGACGCTGTTATTTTATGGAGGAAACATTTCGATGTGACATGCATTACCTCACCCTTGGACAAAAGCCTCGCTGGCACTCACTGATGAGCTTGATCGGCTGTGTTGTGAAAAGGCTGTTGCCCTGTGGTCCGTGAGCTCATACAGATTTATTGTAGGCTTTCTAGTGTGTGTCAGAATTTGGATTTTCCCGAGAAGAGGGTGTTTAGGCTCCACGAGATTCTCCAGAGCATGCGCCATCATCCTGCCCTGGCCGTCCTTCTGCAGGTGGCACGGGCCGTGCGGGAAACGCTGTGCGAGTTACGCTGGCCTTCCCACCTGCCGACGGGATTTCAGGTGGGGGTTTGTTCCCTGCCGGTACACATCAAGGTACAACATCAAGGTACAACATCAAGGTACACGTTTCTATTAAGGATGAAGTTCATTCAGTAGGGATCTGATTTAAATAAGTTTAGATGAGTAAAATTTAAATTGTCAAGAAAATTAATGTTCTTCTTTTATTATAATAGTAAAGTTTATTTTTTATACTTACTGAAATAGACCAGAATATACCAGCACCATCAATAGCTTAAAACCACAAAGTTTCAGTAGGCACAAAAGAAAAACCATTTCAGATTACATTATTTTTATGCTAGAAAGTTTAAGGACAAAAATGTCTGGAAGCTTGTAAGATTTTTGGGGAAATGATGGAAATGTTAATCTTAAATATGTATAGAAGATACCCTTTCTTTTTAGTACCCTCTGACTCCTATGGAGAAAGCATGCCCTGTCTCCTCTCTTCCAGAATAATCCTGTTTCTAAGGCCGTTTTATATCAATTACATTTTCTGGGGAGCCTTACAATTTGCACAAAAGCAAGAAAAACTTCTCAGCTGTTGGAGATTTCAGGAAGCATCATTTGCCACGTGCAGCACCTGGTTCTCTAGACCAGCGTGGTGAGAGAGAGAAAGCCGTGCCTGCGCAGGCGCTCGGGAAGTGTTTTGGAGGAAGCACGCTGTCCTTTCGCCACGGGCTGGGAGGTCTGCTGGGAGGTCGGCACTTGCCCCAGGGGGTGGTGTCCCCACGCACCCCAGATCTGGCTTGCGTGCAGAGGGTATTCGTTGGGAGAAAGTAGTTGTGAAAAACATGGTCTTTAAAGGCTCTGTAGTGCACTGGAACTCTCACAGATTTGGTGATCAGTCAAGACCTACCTCACTCTTTGTTGTCCGGTAGCCGGTTTTCCAGCCCACTGGGGCACCTCGCTGTCGGCGCCCCACTGCAGCCTGAGGGAGACTGAGCCCCGTTCAGTCCTCTGGTGTTGGGCCGTGACGTCAACGGCTGGCACTCAGAGAGCGCTAGGTAGCCAGGTCGTGCACACTGATGGAGCTGGCACCCCTGCCCCCACAATCTCAGGCTGTCGGCTCTGCGGCCCAGGAAGGGGCCACTGGCTCCGTGTGGCTAAGGAGCCTTCAGCACGTGCCTAGTTCCCACTGAGCCTGAGTGCAAACATGCAGCACAGCGACTTCACAAGCTTAGAATGTAAGGTAGCTTGTTACTGTTTTCATACGGACTCATTGAAATGAGAACATGTGCTGTATTTTTTACTAAATAAAATATTAAAATTGAGCCACATAGTTCTCTCTTCTTTTTAATGGGGCAGTGAGACAGTGTAAAATTACATGTGTGCTTTGCATTTGTGGCTTATATCAAATTTCCATCTGACAGTCCTGTTCTGAAATGAAGTTGACAAGTGATGACCTGTGGGCTCTTTCTGCCCTATTTTATATGGCCAATGAGATAAAAATGATTTTACATTTTTAAGGGTTATTAATAAAAAAAATGTTATGCAGCTGAGACCACCTGTTTAGCAAAGCCTGTCCTATTTACTGTGTGGTCTTTACTATAAAAAGTCTGCTGATTCCTGTTCAGAAGAAGTTACGAGGGTTAGCGGTTGTGCTTCTCACGCTCCAGCGTGTCGTTCAGTGGGAATCTCAGTCTCGAGATGTGACGCAGCACAGCTGGTTCCTCATTCAGTGACAGCATTCTGAGTGTCCAGCACTCGATGGACGTGGCCCAGGCTGAGACTCGAAGGTGATTCAGGCAGCACCCTTCCCACAGCCCTCCCCCCCCTCCCAGAAGGACTTGCTGTCTGACCTGCTAGCACCGCCATCAGCCTCTGCAGACAGCCGCTTGGCCACAGTCACACCCTTCCCAGGGCGGCCCACACTCAGTGGAGAAACATGGCAGAGCGGGAGGTCTCCCTGATTCAGCTCAGCTGAGCCCACTCGGAGGACGGGCTGTGGCTGTCCAGGGGCCTCCTCCTAGCGTGGCTTTTCCCTGCAGCCACCGCGCCGCCTCCTCCTCCCTCAGGGGTGACCCCGAGGGCCTCTCCTAGTGAGTGGTGGGCGTGCTCCACCCCCTCAGTGGCAGCCAGAGAACCTGGCCTGCATGGGACAGACAGGTACATGGTATTCCCTTCGTTGGGAAGCGAGAATAAATAAGACCTCTGTTGGTGACAGTGACACTAATTACCTGGATAATTCAGAGTGTTGGAAATGATAGGCTGTAGATTCCTTGGAAAGCCCTGACCAGCATGGCTCATTAGATCGGAGCGTCTTTCTGTAACCGAAAGGTTGCCGGTTCCATCCCCAGTGGGGACAAGTGGAGGAGGCAGCCAATCCATGTCTCTCTCTCTGTCCTCCTTCCCTTCTCCCCCTCTCTCCCCTCCCACCTCTTCCCCCACCTTTCCCCTTTCTCTTGAATGAAAATAAGGTAAACCTTAAAAAAGAAATAAAAGATTCCCTAGAGAAAACAAGAAGCTTTTTGAGCATGGGTGTGACATGAAGAAAACAGTGCTTTAGGGGAAGTCATCTAGGAAAGAGAAATGTGGGTTATAGGACAAGTTTACAAGTCTGTTAAAAAGAAATAATCACTTCTTTCACATTTTTCATCGGTGCCTCGTCTCGTGGGTGCCCTGTAAGTGATTATCTGGTTGAGATTCGAGAACTTGAAATTACTCAGCAGTGCACTCCTCTGGGTCCTTCCCGGGGGCCGGGCTGCCCCTGCTTCTGCCTGTCCCTGCACAGGGAAGAGCGGAGCCCTTGCGGGTGTCTGGGCTCCTGGGAGGGCTGCCTGTCCCCCCTCCACTTTCTCCAAATGCCGGAGGCACAGCCCAGCTGCCTCTGGCCGGTCGGCGGGCCGAGACCGCGTCCTCCTCTTGTGCAGGGAAAATGAGGGTCCACTTCTGGGAAGAGTCAGGAGGGCGACGGCACGGGGTGGTCTCTGTGGGTGATGGCAGACGGCAGAGTCGCCGCGGGCCTCGTGTGTCTCCTTCAGGTTTACAGGTGTCTGTCTGGTTTGGGGGAGGTGTTTTTCTTTTTCATTATTGTTTCTCCATCTGAAGGAGTTGTTAGCTGATATTCTTATTTCCAGCTAAGGTGGGAAAGAGTTTGTTCCCAGGGCCCCCAGAGGGTGTGGGGCAAGACCGGGCTTTAGCACTCTGTGGACACAGCCCGCGCCAGCCCCTCCCGCCTGCTGGAGCTCACTGCTGTCTCACCCGGAGCCTGCGGGACAGAGGTGCTCTGTAGGTGCAGGTCCTCTCAGCCTGACGGGACTTCTCCCTGGGCCTGGTCATGAACCCACGGAATTCACTTTACTTCAGTGTCCTGACGAAAGCAAAGATGGCAACCTGTAACCATGAGCTTATGAAAAATAACCCTTTGACAGGGCAGTGAAATGGTTGCCTGTTGAAAGTTGGCAGATTTGATAAAAAGTAACCTCGGTCTTGGCTGCCCTGGTCAGTCTCTCTGAAGTAAATTCAAGTTCGGCTGCCCACTGAAGATGACACATTTGTGTTTGCACAGAAATAATTTTGTAAAATTCGATGTGCAGGAAGTATCGGGTGGAGAGGCTGTGGACAGGCAGGAGTGTGGTGGTTTGAAATGGAATAGACAGAAGTAGCGCTTTGCCTGGCTCGGAATCCCCAAACAGCATTTGCCTTATGGAAGAGTATTCTAAGGTTTCTTAAAAGGATGACTGTCCGTAAAAGTTTGGGCTTTTTCTTTATCACAGCACAAGTGACGTCATACATATTTTAGTAAGTGCATAGGAATGAGTTTCTCAGTTTGGTCTCTGCTCAGAACTGTCTGTGTGCCCCCCCTGTCGGCGTGCCCACGTGTGGTTCCTGTCCCTCGGCACGGCGCTGTCTTTGTCAGGGTTGGAATAGGGTGACCCCGGCCATGCCGTCACTCCTCAGGCATGGAGGGAGCTTGGGTGGCGAGGCTGAGTGGGAAGGAGGGGGTGTGCTGCGTCCCCTGCTCTGGAGCCTGTGGGCTGGTGGCAGCTCAGAGTTCGCCTCTTGAAGAACTGTGTGCAGGGTGCTGGGTCGTCCAGCGCATCGCGTAGAGGAGGCCGTACCTAAATGGTGATGTTTCCTGAGAACATGGTGTCTGGGAAGTGAGTCTTCCTTGCGCAGGTGTGTGAGTGGTGGTACGGAGAGTGCATGTGAACAGGCTCTTGGGTAAGTGGAGGAGAAGTGGTGTTGTATGTGAAGATCTTTGATTCGTGCGTGTGAGAGAGGAGGCTCTGCCTCTGCCTCTTTCCAGAAAGCACCCTCTTCCCCTCAGTCCCTCCAGGCCGGCTTCTCGCTCAGTTTCCGTAGCCGCCAGCCCCAGGGGGTGGGTGCGGGGTCATAGCGTGGGTGCTCTTAGTGGGTGGAGTCCCTGCATTTCTTTTCTCACTGCATTAATGTAACCGTTAAGACCTTAAAAATACGCCACTGAGGAGTATCGTTTCCTAGAAGCAGTTCGGTAACACTGATCCGTTGGAGTTCGCACAGACACGGCCACTGACCCATCAGACTCACTTCTAGAATGACATCATCCCAGTGGCATGTGCATGCATATCAGGTGTTTACTGAAGCACTGCTCGTTAGCAGCAAAAGCCGGACATGCCGTCCGCGCCCATTGGTCGGAGACTACATTGTGGCACACGTGCTTCCAAACTATTGGCCGCTGTGTTAGAGGGGATGTAAACACGCAGGGGGAGCTGGGCCAGACGTGTTAGATGGAAGGGGAGCCGACTGCAGCACAGTGTAGCTGGCGTGGCCTAGCTTACTTCAGTAGAAGAGGAACCGTCTGGCTGTGGAGCTGCTTCCTGGCTCAGACTCTGTCTGCACAGACATGCTGCCTGGGACACCTGCGGGGCGTGGGGTGGAGAAGAGGGGATTTGCATAAAGTTTCCCTTCTCTTTTATGGGCTGTTTGACTGGGTTTTGCAGTGAATATACTTGTAAAATACTTTAAATACGAAGCACTGATAGAGAACAAAGCCTTCATACAGCAGTGACAATGACAGGTAGCAGTCACCAGTCACCAAGTGTTCGCAGTGGGTTTGGCACTGCTGCACTGCTGCAGCGAGCTTCTCCTCTCTGACTTGTCCCAGATCCCCTGCCTGGCCGGCCTCCTGAGATGCGCAGTTCACAGATGGTGACAGAGACACAGACAGGCCTGGGCTGTGTGTCCCGTTGTGTGAGGAGGTGCCCACCAAGAGCGCTGGGGCAGGCAGTGCGGAGCGTTGCTGGCCCTCGGGTGACCGACCGACCAGGAGGGCTCAGCACCGTGGCTTGCAGTTTGTGAGCAGGAAGGAAGGTGAAGGTGTGTCCTTTCATCCTGTGACTTTCCCAGGGGTTCTTAGGAATTTTCAAGGAGAAAATGGGTTGTTCAATACATTCCAGGGATGTATTTGTATTTGAGGAAATCATTTCCAGGGGGAAAAATCAGCTGTGCTTTGGAACTTTTTTGTAGGTATTGCAAAACAGAGAGGTATCATATGACTCGTTTCTCTGTAGAACTGGCCTAGTGTAGTAAGAAGCAATCCTTTTCATATTTTCCAGGATTATCGGTAGATTGAGAGATGCTAACAAGTGGTTTTCTCTTTAACAATAGTTATCCAAGTACAGAAAGGAGAAAAATAGCCCTAGGCCAGGGCTTTGGATGCATTTTAGAATAATGATCCTTCATTCAAGAGATATTTCTTGTGTGCCCCAGAAACCTACAGCGACTACGTGTTTGCAAGCAAACGCAAACCCCTCTGATCTCAGAACCCTCCTAATTGGTCCCGATCTTTAGGGGCCGCTCGGCACCAGCTGGTCTCTGCAGGCTTCTGTGGCATCCCCATCACTGCCTTTGTGGGAGGCGAGCTTCTCCAGCACAGAAGCAGCTGCTTGTCCCCAAGGTCCCTGATACAGAGGACAGGGCTTGTGGCACACACTTGCGGCTGTTGAACAGATGAGTCAGTGAGCGCATTCACTTTGTCTCCCTGTGCCCAGCCCTGCCCTCTCCCTGAACTCCAACCGTGCGCAGGCCCGGCCCTCTGCTCCCAGCTCAGTCCCCGCCCCTCCCTGCACACCCACCGTTCCTTCCTCTTCCCCGTCACTGCCATGACAACTGCATGTCTTTCCCTCACCTGCTCTCTTCCTCGTACCCCATCTCCAACTGTCGTCAGTTCCTGATGGCTCTGCTTTCAACATATAACTAGAACCCGGCATTTGTCACCATCTCCACCGCAGGCACCCGGTCCAGGCCAACGGCAGGCTGAGCCCTGCCTGTCTCCCTGCCCTGCTGCCTTCCTTCTGGCCAGCACAGCAGCCAGAGCCATCCCGTCACATCGGGGTCCCCACCCCGCACACCCTCTTCAAGGACTCCTGGTCTCACACAGCACAGAAGATGGGGGTCTCACTGTGACAGGTCCCCTGTGACCCAGGCCCGCCCGTCACCTAACCGGTTTCTCTCTGACTCGCTCTGTTCCAGGACATGGTCTCCTTGCTCTCCCCTGTACATGGCAGGTACACTGCCCACTCAGGACCTCTGCGCCTCCCGAACCTCTGCTCCGAAATCTCCTCCCACAGGCGTGCGCGAGGCTGTTCCTCCCTCCTCTAGGACTTCCCCTGGGTTTGCAGCAGAGTGGTCTTTCCACCACATTAGAATCGCAGCCTACACCCCCAGATGCACACACATACAAACTCCTAAGCCCACTTCTCTGGCTTCATTTCTTCCACAGCCCCCAGTACCCTCTCGCACGTTTACTGTATTTTACTCTAAATGGGCCTGCCTAGAAGGCAGGCGTCTTCTCCATTTTGACCCCTGCCCTAATCCACGGGACTGAGACCGGTGCCTGGCACACAGTGAGCAAGCGTAGTTACTGCTTCCTGAGTTAGCAGACCCACTCAGAAGCCAGAGCGAGGAGTTTATTCCCCTGCACAGCCGCGCACCCCAGGCTTCAGGCCCCCTTTCTGAGGACAAAGGAGGAGAGGGTGAAGTGTCGAGACCGGGCAGTGAATAAGTTGGGAGTTCCTCCTGACCTTCCTGCATCTTTTTTCTTTTAGTTTGTTTCTGTTTCACTCATTTTCTCACCCTTTTCCCCATCCCACGAAGTCCAGAACGGCCATGGTAGTGACAGTCACCATCAGCTTAGGGGGGGCGTACAGGGGCTTCTACTCTTTTGTTGTTTTGAGATGGAACTAGACAAATACTCATTGAGGTGAAGGATTCTTCTCAACAACTCTAGCTCTGATCAGATCAGTTCCAAATAGAAAGCTGGAAACTTATTTTCCTCATTTTTTGTTGGCAGTATTTATTTTTGTATAAGCCTTGTATGAGTCCAGATCTGTGCATCCAGGAGTCAGTCTGTACACACATGGGTGACAGAAGAGAAGAGTTGCTCTGAGTTCTGTCCTGGAGGGACTTTTGGGAACCTGGACTCATGCTACTGAACCAGAGAGAGCAGGTGGCTGCTGAACCAATGAGAGCTCAGAGTGAGGTGGGTGCTGAACCAATGAGAACATAGAGTCAGGCAGCTGAGATCATAGAGTCAGGAAACTGCTGGACCAATGAGAGCACAGAGGCGGGCAGTATACGGGGTGACTTGGGTTGGGTAGCACAGCAGCAGGGGGAAATGCTGGTAAGAACTAACCTTTGGATATTTTTGGCAGTGTTCTCCTGTCCATCCAGTGCCCAGGGGTCTTCGTGATACCTTGACAGGTATTCAAGTCAGAGCAGCTTGCTCTGTCTCACTGAGGTTAATGAGCATGGGGCACACATCCCAAAGGAGAACCCCAGTCACAGAAACACCTGCTTTTGGAGAAATATCTTTTTAGTGGGCTGCAGGGTGCCTCTTATTCTTGAATTTTAGCTTCTCAAAATATAGGCACATCAGGGGCACTTAATTGCAAGAGCTGAAAGCATTAACAAAAGCATGTATTAATGCCTCATTAATAAATCAGCAGTGGCTCAGAAACTAGATCTTCCTTTTCCTGAAGACTTCAATGTATCTCCATGCTTCTAAGGGTCAGGAAACTGCTGGAGTTTGAGGTCAGGCAGTATCAGGTGGTGTTTCCATTCTCCGGACAGACCAGCTGGTTCTAACACCCTGGACAAACCCGCCTGTGCCAGGTGGGCGGGCCGGCTGACATGTGCGGTGAACACACCTGTTATTCTCACATAGGGTTTAGAAGACCAACAAATCGGAGAGGTATGGATCTAGAGGGGAGAGCTCTGGGCTTTGCTCGGTACCTGCTGTGCCATGAGGGAAAGTGGGTCAGGAAAACCTGTCCTCATGGAGCTTAGGGTACCTAATGGAACGCTGTGGCAGCAGATAATGTCTTCCAAACTGGGCTTATTTTAGTCAGCGATCTTCAACTCTTTTCATCTCACGGCACAGGGAAACTAGTTACTAACTAGTTACGAGGATGTTGCAGCACACCAAAAAATATATTTGTTGCCAGTCTGACAAAAAAAAAGTAGGTATAATTTTGATTCGTTCACACTGGACAGCTACTGCTATGTTGGCTGTGGTTGTTGTTTGACAATCTAGGAGAAAAGAGGTCAGTGCCCCTGACTAAATAGTCAGGTGTTGCATGTTTTAAAATTCTTGCAGCACGCCAGTTGAAAATAGCTGTAGTAGATCTTAAAATTAGAAGATAATTGTATAGGTTGTGTAAGAAAGTCTAGAACATTTCCTCTGGATAGTCCTCCAGCAGTTTTAACTTAGACAAGTGGAAACGTTTTTATTGGTGATCAGGTAGTGTCTCATTTCTGTACTGCTCTTTGGTTATGGCCATACCCGACCTCACAGTTCACATAGTACGTTGTCACATCCCGGGCCCAGGCAGCAGCTTCCAGTAGAGCCCATTACTCTTTGAGACAGCAGACGTTTCCGCCCCAGGGGGAACCCCAGGACCATAGTAACAGGGAGGCCCAGGGAGGAGGGGAGACATCAGGTGTTAATTCTGCCTTTTCTACCACTTGCTTCCGTCGCTGATACTTCCATGTTCTCTTGGGTCAGAACCAGAGGAATGTTTGAGTCTCAGCAGGTGAGTAACTGATCAGTACAAGGGCTTAACTGAAGCTGCCCTGAAAAGGCAGGATTTTATTGGGTCCTCTCCAAATACCTTACCCCCATAAAGTTTCAGAAAATCTGTTAACACTTTGGAACTTAGCCAAACCAGCTAAGTCTTTCTTTGGTTTCTTGACTTACAGGAAGCTGGTCTCCCAGGGATTTTCTGTGGGAGCTTTGGAGCCCATAAATTTTACAAATGCTGTTTCTGACAACATAGTAAAGTCGAGGTAGGAGGCCTGCTGCCCCAGGACATTGTTTGGCATGGAGTTTCTCATCAGACCTCTTACTCAGAATTCTTCCTTGCCCACCCTTCTGCTTGGCAGACGGCACTGTCATAAAGGTAGCACAGAGCCAGCTCACAGCCTCTGCAGACTTGCTTTATTCAGTCTTCATGCCTCTGGGTGTCAGAGGGCTTGTGAATGGTTTCCTGTGGTTCCTGCCTGAAGGAGGAAGTGAAAGTTTTTGTGAACCCTGTGTGACTTTGTGAAAACCATTTTGAGCAGCTCTGCAAATTATGTTACTATGACTTGTTACTACGAAACAAGAGTCATTTAAACAGTGGTCAGTGTAGACAATATTCGGAAGAACAGTGTAAATCTTGCCCACACGCTTTATTCAGGGGATATGTTAGTATATACATGACATGTGCATGTGTGTTTTCTGTATTTGGTGCAACAGGAATTAACACTGTAAATACACAGCATCTAAATTTAATGTAACTCAGAAAGTTCACAATCTGAAGATTATGGCCATATATTTAGAGAACAAGAATGTCAAAAGAGGCCTGAGGACACTGCTTCATCCTCGTCCGATGGGGCTGGATTGAAGTCTTATATGATGGAGGAGGTGTGGCCAGCAGACGGCTCTCAGGCAAGGGCAGGGTCCATGACGCACTCAGTGCTGGAGGTAGACTTTTCTTAGAGAACAAGAGGTTGGCGACTGAGACACTTGGCAAAAACTCTTAAATTATTCAGTGATTTTCTCAGCAGCCTTTGAAGGCTTGCTTATGTAATTATTTCGTGATTGACTTTATTCTTCTCAGGAATTGCCGTTTTTCTCTGTATCTCTCTCAGGAGTAGGCTGGAAGTTTCTTTAAAGCACAGACCAGAACTCTGTTTGTGGCCACACTTCACAGAGGAGTCAGTGTGATGTGGCCAAGTTCCCTCACCACCTGCCTTAGCGGTGAGGCCAGCGCCACGGGGAGTCCGCAGCTGAGAGGGGCGCCGACACATCCCTTGCAGTGGGGGCGCGGCTGTGGGGGGACGGAGCCCGGGGAGTCTGCCCAGCCCGAGGCTTCGCCTTACTCTCGCTGCCACGCTGTGCGCTTCTTTGTCCCCACTTTCCCAGTTAGGGAACCTGATCAGCTTTAGCCTTGAATAAGCCCATGGCTTCGGGCTCCAAGCTCTCCACGGGGCAGGCCTGGCGTGGCACCGAGTCCCAGAACCTGGGCAGAGTAGGCAGGCTTTTCAGCCTCAGTTCTTGCAGTCTCAGTTGCATTTGACATTTTCATGGAGAGCATTCTGTTTGGTAGGAGTCTCTCCTGGTGACAGTGACACTGGGGCTGTCGTGGACACGGAGCAGCCCTCTGTTGAGAAACACTCTGTGGTGAACCCCAAGCCAGCAGTGAATCTCAGTGGGCTCTGTGCTGCTGCTCGTGGCTGGGGACGGTGCGTCCCAGCCTGGGCCTGTGTGTCCGAGGGCTCTGACCTGGCGTTGGCGGCAGCTCCTGGCCCACTTCCTGTGCGGACTCTCACCCACGTAGACAGAGAAGCATCAGAGTCGGGGGTCCGCCCAGTACATAGGGGACACCCAGCACAAACAGACCGAGTTCCGGACTCTCTGTCTTCAGCGGCTTGACCATCCAGCCCAGCACCAGTGCGTGGCCAGCGACTGTGTCCTGAGCAAACGGAGACTAGCTGAAGGCTGGGAGTCGGGGAGAGCTTGGTCACCGTCAGAGCGCACAGCCAGGCGAGGCAGCTGGGAGATGCCAGCTCTGTGGGAGTCACTCGGCGGGCAGTTTGACAAATACGCCTTGGGTCATTAAATAACAACAACAAGACCACTTGCGAATTTTTTCCCAGGTAACAACTGCTTGGAGACATAAGATAGGGGTCAGCGCAGGCACAGGCCTGCTCAGGGAGACCGTGTCCCACCTCTGGGAGCCGCTTGCCCTGATCTCAGATTGCCCCTCCTACTCCTGGGCCTTCCCAGGGGATTCCTTTGCCAGGTGCTGCAGGAATCCCGGCGAGAGACTTTATTGACCAGGGGTTATGGACCTCTGACCTTTGTCCTCCACTCAGAATTTTATCAATGCCTGCACCACTGTAAATTCACAGATGGGGTGGGTTGCATTGGAGGGAAACCCTGGGTTGCAGGGGAATCTTGTGTGGCCTTCTTTGTCATCACATTCCAAACTTCTCACAATTGTGCCTTCCTTTGGTCTCTTTCTCTGCCTTTGGTTCGTCTTGTCGTTCTGATGTGGGTGTTCGTTTCCCCTCCCCCTGCAGTGTGGGGGCCTGGACTCAGCCAGGGTGCGCTGTTCTGTGAAAGGTGTTTCTGAAGCTCCTGGTGGGACAGCCCCAGGAAGACGAGGGGAGGGGGGCCTCTGGCAGCTGGAGCTGGTTGGGAGGCAGAGTGGAGGTCAGACGGCAGACCCCGATGTCCGGGGCCTCTCTACAGAGAGGACAGTCACAGAAAGCGTGTCTTTTAACTGGAAACTGATGGGAAGCTGTTTCATTCCAACGTATTTGAAGACTGGGCACCCGCCCTTCCACAGGGCTTCGGAGCTCTTCCCAGAAGGTTGCTGCCCCCAGGGACTCAGCCAGACCGACCGCTGCCTGGCCAGGGTGGACTGGGCGTAAGGCGGAAATCCTCTCTGCCTCTGGGTGTGAGCTTCTCTGTGCCGGGTGAATCGAGGAGCCAGTAGGAAGCGGAGTGCGTGATGATATAATACCTCATGTGAAAGGTCAAGGGTGAAGTAAAGTGTCCCATTTATATTTGGCTGCCTTTATGTGATTGACAAGGAAGTCAGAGCTACTACTGGATAGGTGGGTAGTTGTCCATGGAATTCTTGAGTCTCTTATTTTTTAAAAGGCTTGTGCCAGGTTAAAGCCTTAGAGAATGCATTTCCTCATTTAGCCACCAAACAGAGGCAGTGATGACTTGGGGGGGGCTACGTACTCTGAGGGGGACACAGTGACCGTTGGTCATTCAGTCACTGATGTCCCCACTGAAGAAGGGCTGACAGGCTAGTGGTTTCAGCCATTTGCCCTGGGTTTTGTGGTTGGCCCGGCTTGCCCTTACATGGAGGGTTTGTGACCACAGGCCACAAAGAGTGACATGTGAGGCTGATCGGTGCTGACTCAGTCTGAACACCTAGCTGTCGGCAGTGCTGTGCAAGATGCAGAGGGCCGCACGGCTCTGCAGTGCGTCTTGTCTCCACGTCAGCGTCCACGGCCGAGAGCTGGCCCAGGGTGGGTACACCTGCCGATCTCCATGAGGGAGGAGGAGTGGGGGAGGGCTGCCGTGGAGAGGCCACAGCAGGTGCAAAGAAGAGACCACCTGTGTCCCCGGGTCGCTGCCAGGAACACATCCCAGACATTTTAGTATGTACATAATTGATACATTTCCCTCCTGGGAAACATATCCCTTAATCTTGGAGTTCTGAGTTGTGAAACTACTCTTTTTTGTTCTTCCACTTGTTATTTTTTAAGATACTTTTATTTTAAGGAATAATCACTGTTTGAGATGTTTGGTGTATGTACATACACACACATATAATGAAAACAAGAAAGGGGCTTGCTGTTTGCATTAAAACTTGGGGTGTAAAATCTCACACTAACCAGTGCGGATGAAAATGTTTCTCTTGTAAAGAAGTCAGGGCCCAAGGCTCTGTTCTCAAAGATCGTTGTAAAATGTATCCAGAGCCTTACAAGACTGTAGGTCTGGGGGTGTGGTTCAAAATGTTTGCACTCAAGAAAGTGATTCCAGAAGTGACCTTTATACTTCCTGCTTAAATTTAGAGGTGAATGTATCGTAGGTATAATAAACACCCTCTTTTAAAAAGATTAGAGGTCCCAAAGAAATATTGGAGTCATCATGGCATTTAGAAAAATAACCTCAGATTTTGGCTGTTTTGTTATTAGCAAAAAAGGGAGAAGTAACTTGACGTTTCTAGAACCAGAGCTTGTTGCCACTGTGTCCCTGAAGTCACCAGGTGTTTTTGCAGGGTCTCCTCTCTGGCCTCTGTTCCGTGGGCAGTGGACCCTGTGCAGGCCCAGCACATCACTCTGGGGCCCGGACGGCATTTCCGGACTGGAGAGTAGTACTGCTCTTCTGAAAACAGGATTGGGCATTTTCAACGGACTGTTGGGAACTATTGCTGCAGCTTTTTCAGTAAACAGGGCCCATGGCGCAGGAGGGAACAATGGGAAGCAGTGTTCCTGTGTCCTCGCCCCTGTCCTACTGCGTCCCTGACATGGAGAGGGAAGAAGCCGCACTCTGGTCAGCCACCTCCTTTCCCAGTCACCAAGTTCTAAGTTACGTTTGTCCAAGCCGGACCTCCTGGGTTGCTGTAGGGAGAATGTTCATGTCAACAGCTTAGAACCGGGCCCATCTTTCAGTTTGCCTAGAGCTTTGGACATGCTCCCCAGTGTGGAACACATACTCGTTTACAGGATGCATGGTCCTTCTCATTGGACAGCTAGGCCCAGGGGTGTGGTCACAGGCCCCTTAATTTTACAGGCACAGTCTCCATTAGCCTCCTGGTTGGAATCCTTGCCTCTAATCTTTCCTTTGCCAGTTCCGTCTTTTGTACTATCAACTTTATTTTTCTAAAATAACAATGCTAGCCAGCACTTTTGTATTGTCACTGTCTGCTAGGCACCCATCTATTTTTATGTATAAAAATCTTAGCAACTCCACAAAGTCAATACTGTTAATTTCCCATTTTATGAAAGAAGAGACTGAAGCCCAGAGAGTTCGTGGCCCCAGGGCACAGACTTGTGAGCGGCACAGCTAATGTTGGAACCCCGGTGGTGTGGGCCCTGCCCCTCTGTGCAGTGCTTGCCCCCTCAGCCTTCCCCGCAGGACCCAGCTCCCTGCAGCGGGAAGCCCTGCCCTCTGAGCACAGGAGTGACCTGCCGGCCCTCTGCGGTCCACCCGGCTCACAGCTGAGGTCATTGCTCACAGGCGGGCGCGCTGGACTCCGGTCTTGCCCAAACACTCGTGTTCCTTCTGGCTCCCGTGCGCTGCTTGTGCTGTTCCTGTTGTCCAGAACTCACTTCGTGCCATCAGACTGGAAAACCCAGCTGTTCTTCGAAGCCGTGGAGAACTCCCTCTCCTTCCCGCCGTGGGGCAAAGTGTTTTCCTCTTGTACCGTGTCCCCACAGTACCTGGCGTCTGACTCCATGTGCCCCCTCTCGCGCACGCTGTGCTGTTTCTCCCTTAGGGCTTTCCCTTCGCACCTGCAGAGCTTCCTGAGGTGGGGGCCCTGCCGCCTGCTGCACAGGGCCCCAGCACAAGGAGCCCAGGGCCCGATTCATGAAAGGTTGCCACTGTTTTCCTGAAGTCACCATTGAATCAGTTTACACCCGGATTTGCAAGAAGATAGAGGTATGGCTGTGGTCCTGTGTTGTCCAGAGAAAGGTCCTGTGCCCCCCACTGGGAGCAGAACACCCCCGCACCACCTTGCCGTGACGGCCTGTACCCAGCCTCAGTCTGGGCGCACTGCCACGTCCTGGGCGCTGCTCTGCGGCCCGCCAGTGCTCAGCCGGCATTTCCTGTGCAGCTGGGGCAGGGACGCCAGGCCACCACGCCCACAGATGAAGTGTCTCGGCCTGTGTGATGGCAGGTGGGCGGGAGCGGCAAGTGCACCCCGCCCGTTTCCTGGAGTGGCTGCCAGTCCATTGTCCTGGACGGGGCGCAGCAGCGCCGGTGGGCTGCGGTGAGGCAGGCTGCTCTTGAGAAAGTGGTTCCAGGCCTGTGAGCAGTGACCGGTTCCCAGCCCCCCTTTTATTCTGTTTTCTTGACTGTGGGTCGCCCAACTCTGGTGTGTGTAGGGAAGCTGGCGGAGGACCGGACACAGAAACTGAGTCGTTTTGGTGTCTCAGGGAAGCGGCAGGATCAGGTGTGATCAGACGTCGGGGCGTGTGCCCTTTCCTGGGTGTGGTCCGGTCCAATTGGGCTCTCACTGAAGAACAGCTCGAGTGTAACAGTACTTTCATAGCAGCTGTAGAGGGATGCTTTCCTTGTGTTCACTACTCCGAACACTAAGGTGGTGTCCTTTCTAACTTTGAATAAGACGAGTGCTGAGTTGAAGGTCTTTGAGCGCGTTCCGCACAGCAGGAGGCGAGAGACGGGGCCGTCTGAGGGCCTGGGCCCTGGGTTGGAGGCAACGCAGGTGGGCTTGGCTGGGCGCCTGCACATGGGTCGGTTCCGACAAGCCACAGCGCCTGCGCTCGGGTTTGCTCCGGGTTGGGTTGGAGGGTCAGGGCCGACCGGCATAAACCAGGGATTTGAGTTAGAACTTACAAATTTTAAAAATGAGTCAATCAAGCCATGGCTGGTGTGGCTCAGTGGACTGAGTGCTGGCCTGTGAACCAAAGGGTCACTGATTCGATTCCCAGTCGGGACACAGGCCTGGGTTTTGAGCCAGGTCCCTAGTTGGGGGGCACGTGAAAGGCAAGCCCACATTGATGTTTCCCTCCTTTTCTTCCTCCTTCCCTTTTGCTTATCTCTAAAAATAAATTAATAAATTAAAAAATGAGTCAAACTAATGAATGATAATCTGCAATTAAGAAAAATTTATGGAACTATATTTTTAAATTTGTAAAAACATGACTGTAATTTTTCTTATGTACCTTACTCTGGTTTCAAAACAGTTTCTGTCTAGAAATTATTAAAAGAAAACCTAACGCATTAAAAGCATGTTATTCTTCCTCCTGTATCAAAGCAGTGAAACGTGAGCTCTAAGTCCGGTAGTGGAAGGCTCCCTGCCTGGACCCGACTCAGCTCCCGTGGGGGTGCTGTGAGAGCGCCTTGTCCTGTGAGCTCGGTGGGGGTGGAGCCATCACCCGGGGACCTCTAGGCCCAGGGGACTTTCCCCCGCCCCTGGCCCCTGCGCCGTCACCGGGTAGAACCTCTCATTTCTCTGCAGCTACCCCCGACCTGGGGATACAGCCACAATGGAGTCACAAAACTGGTCAGTCAACAGACGGAAACTGGAAAAAGGCTGTTTTTATACTGAGTCTGTCACTTGGCATGTTTTAAGCAGCAGTTATCTAAGTAGAAGATTTATGCATATTTCAGTTGTCACGTAAATCTCAGTAGAGGGTCTGCTGAAAGGGTGGGCTGTTCGGGTGTTTGTCTCCAATCGCAGCCCCTCCGTGCACGACCACTTGTACCCGCAGCTCGGCATGAGCTCAGGTAGAGTTTGAAATCAGGTGCTTCCCAGAGCTCTCAGAGCCTCTGTGGCTCCGGGATGATGACCTTGGGTTGGCCCTGTCACTCACTGTCTCAGCCCTGGACGTTGGGAGTGCACCGTGCCTGTCATTTTTCATTTTTAACACAGAAGCAGCACACGTGACTGATGGGAGGAAGGAAAGGAAAAGCAACACAGCAGAAGTTTGCCTGCAGCCAGCGATGAAGCTGAGCCTTCGCCACAGTGAATACACTCCCTGGGGCGCTGGCCCCTGGGCTCCCGCTGGTACCGCCTTCATTGACCCAGTGGTCACAGGGAAGTTACAGAAATCCTTTCTGTGCTTTGTTCTCTCTGACGCGTCATTTTAGGCAGTGCTCATTGTGACCCACCTCCCTCTCAGGCGACAGAGGTTGGCTGTACCCCGCTGGCCGGGTGCCCGGTGCAGTCCCAGGGGAAGGTGCTTGTCACTCCCACCTGTTGTTGGGAAGCCTGTGCTGAGCTTGTGTCCCCACCGCACAGAACTGTCACTCCAGGTCCTCACGGAGTCTCTGCACTCAGGCCAAGCACAGGTTGCCCTTCCCATGGAGAGAGAACTCATCTCTGGTTCTGGGTGACCAGGCAGATGTTCCCCCCACCACCCCCGTGGACCTCAGAGTCCCCCCTGTGAAAGCAGCAGCAGAACCTCGCATCTCTGTGCCATGCGCTCCTCAGCCTGCTGGGTGTGGGGAAGCTCCGTGCTGTCAGAGGGCTGGGGGGCAGTCAGGTCAGGGTCAGGGTCAGACTGGGCTGCCGAGACAGTGGGCTGGCGCGGTGGCCTTGCCTCACAGGTCATCTCGCCTGGCCAGGCTGCCCCCTGCCCCTTTCCTCCTCCAAGTGCCACTCTCTGGGCACCGTGTCGGCCTCTCCGTCCTTGAGTCTGGTCGCCGGTGTGGACTGAGGCATGGGGAGAACGTGGGGCCTGTGGCCATGTCAGGGCCACAGTTCACTACTTTGGAAATAATGTTTTATATTGAAACAAAACACACCCCAAAAGGGGAATCATTGTTAGGGTTGTGATAAGAGGTTTGTCGTAAGTGGTAATTATACAGGACTTTCTTACTGGGTGTGAAGCCTTTGGCAGGTAGAGTTCTTAGTTTTGTTCGTGACCTGTGCAGTGAGTTTGTATTTTTTTAATCACCAGTCTTTATTCCAAAGTAAATCTTTAGCCTTTTTGTTTCATGGACGCAGTGTTGTCTGTGCAAGGACATGTCAGAGGTGAGCGCTCTTTCCCACGTGCACTGGAGACGCGGCCTCGAACAGACTGGCGCTGCCCCACGTGCGTCAGGGGAGTGTCACGGCCCCTCCCTCCTGTCTGCTCCTCCCTCGGGTTCAGGTTTGCTGCTCTTCGTCTTCAACACCCACACGTCCGACAGCCCCCCAGACGGGCTGATGTTTCCTTGCCGCGCCTTAACTTCCAGTTTGAGTTAGGGATGGTTTGGCTTAGATTTTTTAGCATTTTGAAATAAGAGTCGTCAAAACTCAATTATGTAACCTTTTAAAAATTTGACTTCTCCCCCTGCATGGTTAAGGGATATGACTTAGTGTTTCTTTTTTATGTTCTTGTTCATTTCCAACCAAGATCACAGAGGCGGAGACTGGGGAACAGGGCTGGTCTGTGAGGCAGCCACCTAAGGGAAACCGGAGAAAAGGAGCGGGCGGGACGAGGGTCAGGGCGCAGTGAGCGGAGGTGGGGGCGGCACCGGCAGCATGCGGCGCGCCTTGCGCCTGTGCGAAGACTTTAGGAGTTTAATGAGCTCGGGAGCATTAACGACTTCTCGTACTTTCTCATCTACCCATTCCTGCATTTCAGCTCATTTCTGTCTTTTGCGAATGTTGCTACACCAGACCCCTAGAGCAGTTGTTATGCGGATGGAATACCTTCTGGGACAAAATAAAACCAACCACAGGACATGCTGAATTACTCTTGTTGTGAAAGTAGAGAAAGAGCTAACTCCGTGCTGTCAGAGGTCAGGACCGTGGTCTCTGTGGGCTGGGGCGCGGGGCTCCGGGCTCAGGCTGTGCTCCCTGTGGGGAGATCACTGCCGCCTTCTGTGTGTGTCTGCACCTCAGCATGAAAATACCGAGCTAGGGAAACAGCCTTGGCTGGATGCACTTTGCCTCCACATAGACCTCTAAGAATCCTGGGAGCAGGTGCAGAATCAGAGAGATGGGTCGGACAAAGGGGGGATGTTCCCGCAGAGGACAATGTGCACAGGGCTCTGAGGCTGGAGGACTCGTGGCCCCTCTGAGGAGTCCAGGGAGGCCGCGTGGGTGGAGGAGAGGGTGTCCGGGTGTGTAGGAGGGTAGACAGGGAAGGGGACCATGGACTGGGCTGGAGGAGGTGGTCCTGATGATTTGTAGGGAGCTGGTTACCTAGAAGACACTGAACAGACTATGGAAAGGGAGCCCTCAGTGGCTGGAGATGGGGTTTAACCTCCCTGCTCTGCGGGTCAAGGGCAAGGTGCAGGGAGCAGCTGCGAGAGTAGGGGCCACAGGGCCTGGAGTGAAGGCCGCGGAGTCAGAGAGGCAGGGATGGGCTGGCTGCAGGGGCTCTGGGTGGGCAGGCCCTGGGGAGGCAAAGCTAATGAAGGGGGTTAAGCTTTGGGGTATGGCCCAGGGCAGGGTGGGAGACACTCGAGGCAGGTCAGTGTTTCATGGGGCGGGAGGGGCTTTTCATTTTATTTCTGCAGCATTAGATAGAGTGGAGTCTGAGCTACAGGTGCTTCTGCACCTGGGCTGCAAATTCCCAGGGGACAGAAGTCGTCTCCGTCAGGCATGGAGCCAGTGTGCACCCTCCTGGCCCTGGGCAGTGGTCAGGCCTGGGGGGGGGACAGTGACAGTGTGCGGGCGATGTAGCCTGCGTGGTGGCAGAGAGGGAGGCAGTGGAGCTCAGTGCACAGGAGCCGCACTCTGTGAACTGCACCGGGCTCCTCCCTCAGGGGTTGGTCTCCTGTGCGCACATGCTGTTTATGTAGTGGGGTTATTGTGTTTTCCTCTGGTTCCACGGGGGACCCCCCCCACCCCGTTTACGGAAGTGTTTTGAGGAGCCCATGGGTCACATTCATTTGACAGAGTTGGACAGACTTGGACATCCTCTGTTGTGACTGGGACACGTCTTGTCAGAAGAGCCCCACCCCCTTGCCCTCCCTTGCCCTGTCCCCAGTTCAGGTTTGTGAGCTTTTCTTCTTATTATTTGTCCACTGTCCAGCCAGCCATCTCTGTACCAAGCAGTCTCCTGAAAAAGGTCACATACACATTTTCCAGTTGGATTCTGTCATTTTACATGTTTTTCAGGAATACAGATACTGTTGGGGAGGGGGTAAAGCAGGACGGCAGGCAGGCTCCGGGAAGGGTGCCCGTGCCTGGCGGTCGGGACGTGGGGGCGGAGCACAGTGGGCTGTGGCCTGGCGGTCGGGACGTGGGGGCGGAGCACAGTGGGCTGTGGCCGGGGCTGCAGCTGCAGCAGGATGCTCCCCAGAGGCAGCAGGTCACAGCCCCCGTTTCCAGTTCAGTTGGCAGAATTCCTAGAGTCTCAGGTTTCAAGGAGCAGAAGGTGAGGGTTCCTCTGTCCTGCCCTGTGCATTTAGATCCAGAGCGGAGGTGGCCATGGACTCCCCTGTGACACAGCAGTGGTAGCTCCCGGCCCCTCGACACCCCAGCTGTCAGGGCGCCTGGTGTGATTCTGATCATACCTGAGGATTAACGCACATGGTTGTCAGGGCCGCGCTGCAGAAGCACTTGGCAGACGGGTGGTAGTCTGCCCCCTCACAGGGGAATGGACGGCAGTTGCACACGTGTCCAGGACGGATTTCTGCCTGACAGCTTTACATTGCAGAGAACAGCCGTCCTCTGCTCAGAGTCCAGGAGGGACTGAAGCCAGTGGGTGGCCCCAGTGGGTGCGGGAGGGCGCGAGTTAGGGAGCAGCGCTCACCCCCAGGTGACAAAGGATCCCCAGGAGCTTCACCTGTGTCACGGGGGCCCTGTGATTCCAGGAGGGGTGGAGCGGCGTGCTGTTCTCCTCAGGTGGCGCCGATCTGGAGCGCTGTGTGTGGCGGAGCGTGGGTGGGTTTCGCAGGCTCCAACGCCATCTGCCTCCTGGACCATCCCTGGATGATGGGTGACCAGCACCTGACGTCAGAGGGAATGCAGGTCAGAGTTAAATATCAAACTTGTGTCATGGATTAAGCGTAGATCAGAATGAAAGTATCGTATTTAATTATCAATTTAAACCCCTCTTCTTAACGAAGATGACAGTTTTAGATCCGGGAGCAATGTGCTCAGGTTTAATGACACGCTGACCCTCCAAGGAGCTCCTAGTGACCTGCAGTGTGGCCTTCAACCTGGCCCGTGAGCTCGACAGCCTCTCCCACCTTGTTGAGCGGGGAGTCACTTCTCCAACGAAATGCATGTGAGGTGTGACCCCAACAGTGTTCCGGGGCCATACAGGGAACACCGGCCTTCTATCCAGATGCCTGCCAGGCCCTCAGTGCCGGTGCCGTGTGGTTGTATGGTTGTAGGGTGTCTTCATGGTTTTGCTTCCTCAGTTCATAGCAGCTGCAGTGCAGGGAAGGGGCAGTCGTTCACCCATGGTCAGGCAGCACATGGTAGCATGCATGCGTGCTCTCCTGGGGACGCCCTGCAGGTAGAGCTGGCAGCGAACACTCGGGCCACGGGCCGGGCCTTCTCCTCTTCTGTGGGAATGGCCAGACAGCCTGGTCTCGGGGCGGGGCAGTGTGTCTCACTTGGACTTGAGTTTCTTAGAAACTAAACAGATGTGAACCAGTTGAGGATCAAGTTGGGCTGTTTGTCATGCAGAAGCCGGAGGAGCAGGGTGAGCCACCCTCCAGACTCAGCAGGTCTGAGGGCTGATGTCAGGTCAGGCACAGGGCCGGGCGCACAGGGGAGGGGTGCCGGGGAGGGGCAGAGGGACAGGGGCTGCCTGTCTGTCTGTCTGCTGGGGCTGCAGCTAAGGTCCCAACCTCAGGGACCTGGGCTGTTCCTCCAGGACTTCCCTGTGAATCCCAGGGTGGGCTTGTGCCTTGCGGGGCATCCAGACCTTCCCCATGTGGCACCTGCGCACTCAAATATGCATTTGGTCTGGGGCATCTGACTGGCCTGCTGCCCAAACCCCTGGCTTCGCCTGTGCTGACCGGGCAGCCCTGCGTGGTGGGCAGAGCCGATGGCCCCCAGGGCCTCATGGAGTTCCAGCAATTTAACAATCCACGCTGATGATGGTGATGGGCTGTCGCCTCTCTAAGAAAGTTGTGACTTCGGGCAGCTCCCCAGGAGAGGACATGCTACTGAGGCTCCTCGCTGGGGGCAGCCGTCTGGTGGCAGTGGCCGAACCCTCAGGGGCTCTGGTGCCACCCCACTGCGCTGGGAGAGCGACCCCAGTCACCGCCGGACCAGAGCCCTTCTGGGTAAAGGCAAACACTCGATTCAGGACAGCAGGGAGTTTGCATTCACATGTGTCTCCTCATTTAGAATAAAATTTTTTGAAGTTTAAAAAAAAAATACACCCAGGAAGAAGTAAGTACATTGCCTTAGAATTCTGAGAAACTTCAAGTTCAGCGTTCTCTCTGCCAGGTGATGCTCTTCCCCATGGCTTCCGTGCAGAACGGTGCTGTTTTCCCCAGATGCCATTTCCAGGGCGGGTCTTCAGCCTGTGTTGCCGCTGAGCCTGACCAGACAGCAGCCTGAGGTGATGCTTCTGTTCCTGGCCTGGCGTGGGCCTGGGCTTCCAAGGAAGAGCGAAGGTGAACACACAGCGGGACGAAGCTGCTGTTCCCCAGCTGCAGGGCTTGTGCCTGGCAGCAGCGCCCCACACAGGGCGCAGGCAGGATTGCAGTCCCCCCAAAACTGCGAGCTGGGAGTGAGGGCACAGGTGGAGTGAGTGCCGTGGCTACCCAGGCTAGAGGCAGGGACGTTCTGAGTGTGAACCTGACCCATGTCGTCACGGGGCGGACGCAGAAATGGTCTTTGGTAACCAGCAGTGAGTGACCCCCCCACCTCCTCCTCCCTCTGACGTGCAGCTGAGAGCTAAGCATTGAAAGGGAAGCATTTCCGTTATCGGTGAATTCTGCTTTTTGTGAAAAATTCAGTTCTGTTATGGTGCTTGGAGTGTCACAGCCTGCCCCAGAGTCCTGGGGATCACTGAGTTTCGGGGCCCAGCGAAAAGGCTTATGGAGCCACACAGTCAGCTGTGGTCTAGATGGCCCAGCACTGCCCCTTCCGAGTGGGCCTGCCTGGGACTTGCGTCGAACCAATGGAATGTGGCTACTGTGACAAAGTGTCACTTCTGTGATTAACCTAGATAAGAAGGGCAGGGACGTATGTGCCTCTGCCAGCAGATTCTTTCCCTTGGTGACTTTGATGAAGCAAGTTGCCAAGTGCTGGCAATACCTGGGCACCCAGGGCAGCCTCCGCCCTCTGGTCCTCAGCCTAGCAGGGAGCTCAGTCCCTCAGCTTAGCGGCTCCTGAGGACCTGAGTGCAGTCCCTCAGGCTGTGGGCCTGGGGGCACGTCCTTCTCAGCAAGAGGGGGACACGCCAGCCCTGAACCCTGGCCGGTGCCTTCCATGTCCCCTGACAGGCCCTCAAAGGGCGCAGTTCAGGGGCGCCCACGCCCTGACCCTCAGCAACTGTGTCCTTCCAGGATTCTGCCTTTGTGGCAGCCTGTTCCCTAACAGCGGGTGGGCGTGTCGGTGAGCCGGCTGCCGCCCCCTCGGATCTCGCAGGTGCGGCAGCTGCAGAAGCGCTTCGAGCGCTGGGGGCTGGCTCCACCCGGGGCCCATCTCCCCGGCTCGCAGGTCCCCTGCCTTGTCCTGCGGGCCTCCCTGCAGGTCATTTTCTAGCCCGCTCTCACGAGGGCACCTGTCGGGTTGGAGCAGGGCCCGCCCTCATGGCCACGGTTTAACGTGACTGCCCCTTGAAAAGCCTTCTCCAGAGGCAGTCCTGTTCTGAGGCGCGGGGTCAGGACTCAGCACGCAGGTTTCCGGGGGCATGGCTCCCAGCGGCAGTCCTGCCACTCTGGTCAGCACGGCTTCCCGCTGCCTGGTCTGTGTCGCACATCATCACGCATGAACCGGAGTCAGCATGCGTCACTCCACGTCGGTCGTCTGATTCTGTCTCCTGGTTGCGCATATTTGCACGTCCCTCTCTCCCTCACAGAACGAATCCTAAAAGCAGTCTGTTGTGTGCTTACACGTGACACTTCACAGTGTTGAAGATGGGCTTAGGTGCCCTTTCCAAACCTGTGTTTGGTTCAGCAGTGTGTTTCTAAGTAAGATTTTCTAGGAGTAGCTTGTCTGAAGAATGGGGGGCAGCGACTAACGCGCGCACGTTTAGGGGAGCCTATGCGGTCTCCGGAGGCAGCGCGGGCGGGTGTCTGCCCCGCGCGACCAGTCACGCTTCTCTTCGGGCCGTCACTCGCACTGCGTGTGTTTGACAGTGTCCTAAACTACTTACCCTCAAGTGGTGTAGAGAGGATTGTGTTAGGTATAAATACACACGTGTGTTGGCATATATGCACATGTCAGCAAATGGGCGTGCACATATGCACACACGTGCACGGGCGGAAAGAGTGTAAACAATTAAAAGTGGGTGAAGTGTTAAGAAACGGATCTGGATCATCATGTGCAGGTGTTTGTACACTATTCTTTTGCTCCCAGTTGTTTGTGGTTCAGTCATTTCCGAATAGAAGTTTAACATTTAAATGCAGTGACTTACGCTGATGTGAGCAGGTTTGTTGTTGTTTTTAAACGGGCTAAGTGTATACCGTAAGTTTCCTCAGGGTATTATATCTCTACCAGAGTGTCTGTTCATAGATCTAACGCACACAAGCGGAAGCTCTCGGGGGCTCCTGACGGTGTTAGGAGCAGGGAGGGTAGGTGGCCAGAGTGCAGCACAGCGGAGGCAGACCCGCCCTGGTGGCCGGCCCGTCGTCCCCACGGCCTTTCAAGGCTGTTTGGTTGGCTGACGAGAGCTGAGCGCTGACTTGCTGGGTCTGTGATCTGGGAGACGCAGCCTCGCTCCGCCGAGGCTGTTCTGCCCGAGAGCCAGGGCCGCGGCACTGCCCCCTCAGGGCCGCCCTCAGGTTTGAGGCTCTGCAGGGGGCCTCTCCCCCGGCTGCCTGTTGGCCGCCCGGGTTTTGGCAGTGTTCTTGCCTCGCTCCGCCATTGCTTTGTGCTTGGGTCGTGACTTGGGTTATGATTACATGCACGGCCCATGACAAAGGAACCGAGAGGAACATCAGGTAGTTCTTAAGATGTGGTTTCCAGGGTCCCTGCCCCTCCCCAGACACGGCTGGGGGGCGGAGGCGGGTGGAGAAGAGCCAGCAGGCTGGGGCGGGCAGGCCTGTGGGGTGAAGAGGAGTGTGGTCCCCTGGGGAGAGGAGGGGACAGCTGTGTGAAGAGTGTCCATCGGGAAAGGTGACAACAGCTCAGGGACAGGCCGTGCCGCTCCCGCCTGCCCCGGCCCCGCCGCTCCAGGTGTCCGGGTTGCGCCCCGTGCGGCATCCCGTCTGCACCGCCGCTTTACTGCGCCGTGCCGCCTGCACTTACCGTAGAGACGCGGGGGGACGCGTGTTTCTGATGTTTCCACGGTCGTCCGGCGTCAGGCTAGTGAAGGGGAAGGAAGAAAACTGGGTCGTTAAAAACGATGCTGTGTTCATGCAATTCCAAATTCAGGTTTTTCATTGAGTTTATAGAAAGAAATCAAAGGATAAGTAAATGTGCAGCCGTGCATCATTTTGGTACAGTTTATTGTCCTTTCATCTTCTTTGCCAGAGTTGTGACTAATTTTTCTGTTTTTGTGTTTTTAACAGATCATCAGAAACTAGAAAGGGAAGCTAGAATCTGCCGTCTCCTGAAGCACCCCAATATCGGTAAGGAAGTGCTCCCAGTGCACGGAAGCGCTGCTCTCATGCTTTAGAGGATGTGTTTTTGCCACCATATAAAGTGTTTACTTAACAATCTAGTAGTTGCAACCATTATAAAATAGGTTTCTCTCTTTTCGTCTTGGTTACATTTGGTTCTTAAAGGTTTTTAAAGTTTTTCCAAGAGTAGAAGTTCTATGTATCCTGACATTTAAAAACTGATAGGAGGTTTTCCTAGTTGGAATATGAGGTAAGTTCCTCCCTGTGTCTTCATGGAGATTCGGCTCTGCTGGCGAAGTCGGACAGACATTACTCCATTTCCTCAGCCACCTAAACCAGCTCTCACCTGCCCTGTAGAAAGCTCGCCTTTTCCTCTTCGATTTTACCCCAGAAACTAGCAGACCTATTTTAGAATACTATCCCTTATGAATTTTAAAATAGCTTGGTAATGTTCACAATAAAAACTTGATGACTATAAGAAATGTAGAAGAAAGAAACGAAAGAAAGAGAAGGAAAGAACAACTGTTGGGCGAGATGCTGGGCAGCGTTGCCGATCATGTGGGGAAAGTTCCTCCTGGGCGGAAGTGCCGGAGAGTCCGCAGGCTCCCGGGCCCAGGGTGGGGGGCATCCGGCTGTTCTCTTTGTGCACAGAGGCCCAGCTGTGGCTCCTGCCGGGAAGTCCCCTCTCCTGCGCCGTTGGGGCACTTCTCCGGCACACCTGGGGACTCCGGAGCACGGATCCCCGCAGCTGTCTGAAGGGGGTGTGGCCCCAAGGGAGGACGCAGCACCGCGCGGACAGCACGGGTCTTTGTCTGGGTCGGCAGCTGCAGAGGCCTTCAAGGTCCCCCAGCCCAGACTCTTCATTCCTCCCTTTCAGTGTTTCAATAATGGAGGAAACTAAAATGTCCCGAGTCCATATGACTCACCCAAAGTCCCAGTTCATCAGTGACCTGCCAAACCCAAATGCTTGATACCCTCTCCAGGAGGAGGTACAGTGGATAGCCTGACCTGCACCCACAAGGTTGGAAAGACTGCTGTTCCTGTTCCCTTTCAAGGAGAATTTTGAAGTTGTTTTTTGTTCAAATGCGTCTGACTTAAAAACTTCTAATGCTAACACAAAAAATCAAAACTTGGTCAGTTTGGGAAAGGGTAAGTGATGCCTGCCTCCCATACTGGTGAGCCCTGTCGTGGGGCCGTCTCGTTGCAGGAAGCTGCTCCGCTGAGCAGGCTCCGGGGTTTGACAGATGAAACAGGCCGTGAGTTACGGGAGGTGACGGGCAGAGGTTAATGAATAGACTTTCTGTGTCAGCAGGTGTCTGGGCCTGCGAGTGATAACTCGCAGCAGCTGGGGTTTGCAGGACTTCCTTTCCCTTAAATGAAAGCCTGGAGGAGCCTGGAGGAAAGGGGATTCCGGGAGGGAAGTGATGTGCCCAAGGTCACGTGCAGATCGACAAGGGGTGGGGCACATACCTGCTCAGGACCTCGTGTGGCGCGCAGTGTGTCCTCGTTTCCCTGAGCTGCAGGCATGGTGTCCTGATGTTTTAACCTCAGCCTCCCTTGTTCTTGGGAAAATCCTGGGGCCAAATACCATTTCTCTACTTTTCACTAGACATAATGAACATTTTTGTAGATTCCAGCCATTGTGATGAGACAAGAATAGGTCATTTTTATTGCTACACAGTCATCGCTCTCTTGGATAAAAGGTAATTTAACACTATTCAGTAGTGAAAAGCAAAGTATCCTTGTTTTACGTTCACCTTTCGTTTGATTAGATCCCATCTTTCTACCTTGAGCATTTGCCGTGAAGGCTGTCAGGACTGTCCAGCCTGGTGGCGCCTCTGGGCCACACTGGAAGGAGAAGAGCTGTCTGGGGCCACACAGTAGATGCACTATGACACCTGGTCACAAAAAAAATCTCATGACACTTTAAGTAAATTAATGATTTCGTGCTGGGCCGCGTTCACAGCCATCCTGAGCTGCAGACGGCCTGTGGGCCTCTGGCCGGACCCCCCTGCTCCGGTGCTTCTCAGACTGTCTTCCCGCCCGGGAGCCGGCCCTCCCTCCGCAGCGGGTCCGGGGACCGCAGGGAGAGCTGCTGCTTCAGCAAATGAGTGTTTCCAGCAATTCTCATTGTCGGCTCCGGCTCTCCCTTCTTTTGTTCATTTAACGCAGTGCCATTGTTGGTGTCTGTAATTCTCCATTGAATTAATTGTTGATTATACCTAATTTTAGTAGAATATACACAAGAATACTGGTATAGAGTTTTGAGATAAGTTTTGAAAGTGTAGTTTAGGGTTCAGTGTTAAAATTCCAGCATTTTCCAAGGCCAGCTGTGGTTTACTTTGGTAGAAAAGTTGCCACTTTATGAAAGGTAGCTCTGTATACCTATTTTTTATAAATTTGGAAATAGGATTTCTTTTTGTCTTTAAAAATGTTCCACAGGTAGAAGAGTTTGCTCTTTGAATTCGATTTGTAGTGAATCTGCTTAAAAAACAGTCCCAGCTCTTGACGAACTTGCTGAGGGGTGGTGGTCGTGTCAGATTATTGTTCGGTATATTAATTTCATTGATTTTTAGTTTAAAAAGTTAATGGCTTACGTTAAAGGAAAGGAAGTAAATATACACAGTGATACGATTTGAATCCTTTTTCTGTTAAATTTCTTTTTTTTTTTACATTTCGGACTACAGTTGTAATTTGTGCTTTCTATGAAAAAATAGAAAAACCATTTGGGGAGATTTGGGAACTTCATGGTGTTGAAGTTTAGTAATGTCTGCAGTTTACTGTTCAGAGGTCACTTCCAATTTTTAGTGATAAGTGTATAGTGTGCTTCGCCCAGAGGCTCAGAGTGGGAAGGATAGGCCCGTAGTCACAGAGCAGGTCACCCAAGGTGCCAGCAGAGCTGCCGCGAGCCCGTCCTGTCGAAGCGAAAGAGACCTTGTCTTTCATCTGTGCGCTTCAGAAGGCAGAGGGTTTCTGTGCAGATGCTGGACCAGAAAGGCACCTACAGAAGCGGCTCCCTCCCAGCACGCCCGCCGCGGCTTTGCCCGTGCAGACGAGCACGTGTCGGGCAGCCCTGCACTCGTGGGGCCCGTGCGCGCCCCTTGGCCGCTGCACTGGCCATGGCCTCTCCCCCTGCTGCCCTGCCAGCCCCTCTGGAGCCCTGGAGACTGTCGCTGCCCCTCAGACAGATGGGAGAAGGGGGACCACTCTGCTGAGGAAGCTGGCGCTTTTGTGACTTCTTTCCTCATATTCCCATAGTTTTAATGTCTGCTCCTTGAGTTTTCTAACGTAGAGGTAATTCCTGGTGGGTAAAAGTGTATGATTTGATTATAGGTCTCTCTTGAAATGATTTTGAAATACCGCTCAGGCATCCTCCTTTTCCAGTTCTTCATTTTGAGTCACAGTGCGTCTCTATTTCACAGGTATGTGCCCACCTGGCCCCGCGCTTGTTCGGTGCCCGGAGGGCTTTGCTGATGGCCAGGGGAGTTCTCACTCAGCCAGCCAGCAGGGATGGGGTCCCGGTTTCCTTCCCCCGCCAACGGCAAACTCACTGCCTCAGTGTTTGTCCCCCAGTGTGAGAGGCCCTTGACAATGCTTTATTCTTCACAAGGGCATCCTTACTGAACAGTGCCCTCAGAGAGCATGGAAGTAGCTCACTCAGCGTTGGGGCATCACACAGCAGTCAGGTGGGTATGTTAATGAGGGGCCCTGACCGCAGGGCCTGCGGCCCCGTAGCTTCCTGAGTGAGGAGCTGAACAAATGGGCTCTGGAAAGTCGAGCCTCCAGCCTTTGTTCACCTCCTGCAGGCCACTTTTCCACGGAAGGTGTGAGTGTGCACTCTCTTAGAACAACGGGGCGAGCCTGCACTCTTATCATAATTACCTTCTTTCTTTTTCCCAAGAGCCGCCCTGTAGGCGGTCACCAGCTCCACTGTTCGGCCAGCAGGATGAGTGCTGAGCCCCGCCCCGTGCCCTGCACAGGGAGGCGGCGGAGTCTCACAGGTGGGCTGACCTGCCTGAGAGGACGGTGTGGGAAGGGTGGAGCCAGGGCCCGCCTCCCCTGGTTTCCTCCTGCCCTTCACTCCCTGCCCTTCACTCCCTGCCCCGCTCTGAGCCCCGTGCTTCCTATGCAGGGGCTTCCGTTTTGGTAAAGCCCCAAATGTGGCCGCGCAGCACCCTGTGCGGTTGGCAGGAGGTCCTCCTCGTGCCAAGGTTACACCGGCACATCCACCAGAAATGCCCCACCGTTCGCAGCTGTGTGGGCGGCGTTCAGGCCACGCTCATCCTCTTCACCAGTGGACGTGGCGGGCTCACACTGTGGGTGTTCTGTGCAGGACACTAGGCAGAGCCAGGGGTCTTCAGGGGCCAGATTCAGGGGGACGGTGCTGCCACAAAGTATGGAAGCTGGAATGAGTCGGTTCTGAGGACAGTGCTGGGTGACCACCCTCCCTGTGTCAAAGGCTCCGAGCCTTTTAGGTGAGCATGCGAGAGCCCCACTTCCCCACGTCCATCCCTCTGATCCGAGAGGGGCCCCGAGCCTGTCCCAGCCTCTGCCGTCAGGCCTCTGCTCCTGAGCCCACCATGCTGGCCTTGCCAGGGACCGTCCCTTCCTTTTAAGTTCACTGGAAACTCTGTTCCTCCGTCTCACAGTGCCTTTGCAGTGACGCTGTGAGTCACCCACCCTGGCTTCGTCACACCAGTGTTCCCAGATGTCTCCTTTGTCTCTGGGGCCCTCCCTGAATCCTCTGGTTCTGCCTCTCTGTTCATCTGTCTGAGCACCTCAGGAACGCTCCTGGTCCCCAAACCTGCCTTCCGTGTAGTCTCCTGTCCCATGGCTTCCTGGGACATTGGCCCTTCCTCGGTCGTGGTCTGTGCGTAAGTGGGCCTGGCCTTCCCCGGGCTCCCAGCCCCACCCAGACCTGCTCCTCTGCTCACAGACCTCCCCTGCCTGGCCTCACAGCCTGGCTGGAGCCCGAGCCTTGTGTCGCCCTGCCCACACCATTTCAGTGACAACAGTCACCAGCATTCCTCTTGTGCCGGCGACCTAAAATGGCCTTTAAGTCCCCTTCTCTGCCCAGCCACCACATGCACTCTGCTTCTGAGACAGGCCTTTAAAGATGTGTGTGGGGTCTCTCACCTCTCTCCTGGGGCCCCCTGGCTGAGCTCCTGAGCCCCCAGGCTAAAGACTAAAACCTTGACCGGCAAAGTCCGTCCCCTTCAGCTCCCAGGGCGTTCTCCTCGCTGCCTTGTGGACCTGCCCCTCGTTCACCCCATGTTTGAGTTTCAGCTTTGCTTAAGGCCTTTCCCTTACACTCTTGGTGGGGAGTGGCCCTTTGCTCCCTCCACCTTTGCCGGGACAATCACTGGGGACATGCCTCAGCCTTCCTTGTCAGCCGCAAGGGACCTGGGGTTGGCCGTGCAGGGCCCAGGGTGCTGTGTGGGCAGCCACGGGACCCCAGCACCCAAGCTGCGCTCCTTGGACTTGGGGACCTCATCCACGTTTGATCCTCAGGGACCAGGCCACAGGTGGTGGTCAAATGGAGCGCAGGCTGCAGTGCAGCAGCCACGCCTGCTCCCGGGCGTGGCTCTCCCAGCCCCGGGTGTGGTGTGAGATCATTCACTATTTCTTCTGACCCACGGGAGGCCCAGGTCACGAGCCCTTGAGCAGGGGCATCAGGTCAGAATGCTGCCTTCCACTTCCCGTAGGGGCGCTGCCCTGACTCCAGTCTGCCCGGGCGGCCACATCCTCGCCCCTGCTCCATGTCACCCTGGGGTGCCCAGAGTGAAACAAAGCCCACATTGAGCTGCTTCCACGAGGATTCTGAAACCAGACACGAACGAAACCGTGGGGAGAGAGATAAGGGCTCCCGAGCTCCTGCCTCGCCAGTGAACTGTAAATAACTCCTTTTATAACTCACTCCTACTCAACTTTCTTTTTCCACTTGATATACTTTATTTTACATTATTCTGAGAAACAAAACACGATACTGAGGGTAGCTCCATCTTGGCTATAGAACTATTTCAAGAATTGTATGAAAATCATTGCAGATTTAAAATGGCACTGGCCTACAAATCCAGCCTCTTTCCTTCCTTCATCTGTTAGCAAATGTCTGTCGAGAACCTGCCATGCTGGGTGCTCCAGACTGGGTGTGAGGTGGACACAGCAGGCACAGCCCGTCCTCTTGCTGCGTGCACTCTGGGGCAGGGGCCGGGGCAGACAGAAGCCCACAGGAAGTGTGGGGACGTGCTTTGCTAGGGGGGAGCCTTGGGGGCTGAGCTGGAGCAGCATGCAGACCGTCGTGGGGCATGGTGGGGCGTGGCATGGCATGCAGGCCTGGAGAGGGGACGGGGCTTACGGACAGCGTGAGGGTCTCCGCTTCCCCCCCGATCCCAGGGTTAGATGGTGCTGCCACCTGAACTTACAGGGAAGCCCTCTCTCCCCACCAGATGGTACTGAAGGGGAAGCCTTCATGAGCTGCTGAGGTTTCTGTGAGGTCTTGAGGGTGGGACTGCCATGGTGGGCTTGTACCCTATTAAGAGGAGGTGACTACAAGTCCTCTCCATCCAAGGACATGGTGAGAAGGGGGCCGACTCCACGCCAAGAAGAAAGCCTTCTCCAGAACTGAAGCACCAGCACCTCAACCCAGGCCTCCGGCCTCCAGACGGGGACACGTGGGGGCCCAGGTGGCTGGTGGCTTCAGAGGGTCTCTCTGGGGCTGCTGGGTGGACAGTGGTCATATGTGAGATGCTTGCAGCAGAGCCCAGCGTGTGGTGGCTGCAGGGGGAAATCCTGAGCAGCTGGAAGGACGGTGGTGGTGCAGTAACCTGGCGCATTGGGACGGAAGGTGAGGGTTCTTTCCTGGCATGAGGGTTTCAAAGTGCTGATTAGACTTCGAGTGCGGAGGTCAGGTAGTCGTTGGATGTGGGTCTGGTGTTTGGCGGCCAGCAGGGCCAGCCCTGAAGTCTGCACTTGACAGCCGCGCCCAGGGAGAGGCTCTGGGAACCTCCTGGCCTGTGTGGCCTGCGGGTATCCAGCAGCAGCACCGTGGGCCCTGGGGTCCAAGCTACAGACATCCCTCCCACCTCGATGGCCGTGCTCTTACCGGTCAGCGGCCAACCTCTTGCACAGAGCCGCGTGCGTGGTCCTGTAAATGCCGTCCCATCAGGGCAAGTCCATTGTCTCCTCGCTCCACTCTGTCATGCAGGCTCAGTCTGCTTTCCTCTAGGGGCCAAACACAAGTGTCCAACAGCGTCCTTCTGCAGACCGGTCAGAGTCACTGGCCTTGGAGAGCAGCTGACCTGGATTTGGTCCTGGCCTTCCACTTGACTACCTGGGTTTGCAAAAAGTTCCTTTTTCTTCCTTTTTCTGGAAACAAAACCTGGACGACCGAACTCAAGACAGCCTCGCATTGTTGAGGACCAGCCCCATGGGCTCTCCTCACGGCACCGTTTCCCACGCAGTCACAACTGCGGAGCCTGGAGGGATCTCACCTACTCCTGCATTCTCATAACTCAGAGTCAAGTCGTTACGACGATACCCATGCCTGAATGTTGCCTACGGATCCAGTCTGCACTCGGAGCTGCTGGGGCTCAGGCGGCTGCAGGAAGTGTGCACGGGCCCTTCAGGGGACCCTGGCCGGGGCCGGTTCTCCTCACAGGTCAGGAAATCCGGGCACAGCGCTTCCTCACGCTGCCTCTGTACCCAGTGGTGCCTCTACCTGCTCAGCACATTTCCTCGGTGGTGGCGAGCCCTGCCTCTGCCGGCGGCTCCAGTGAGGACTAGAGTGCCCAGCTCTGCATGTCCGGGCCCAGGACTGTGCAGCATCCCGTGAGGGCGATGGCAAGGCAGGTCCCGTCCGTGGGCTGGGTAGAGGACGGTGGGCCTCCAGACCCCAGAAGTCCAACCCTAGTCCCAGTCCTCAGCACGCCTCTGCTCCAGGCACACGGGGGTGTCATCTGGGCTGCCTCTCAAATGTGGCAGCAAGGTCAGACTGTCTAGAAAGTTCCCAGGCACACCTGGGTGCTCAAGAAGTGTCTGCTCAGTGACTATATGGAAACAAGCAGCACAGGGCTAATTGTGCAGCAGGCTCCCTAGGATTCCCGCACGTGCCCCTGGGTGTGGGGTCCCATTGCAGGCTGATGGCCTGGCCTGGAGCCATCGCTGCTGGTCTTGGACCAGCGTCCTCTTCCTCTGCATGTGAAAACAAGGGATTTGACTCACACTCTCTCCCTGCACCAGAGAGATGTAGAAAACCCTCTCTCCACCTCCTCCCAGGTCTGGATTGGTTGCCTCTATCTGTCTGTCTGTCCCTTTTCCAGCTTGCCCCCTGAGCCCGGATGATAGTGTCTGATCCTAACGGCCTCCCCCGCAGAGGGAGTGTGGCAGCTGCCGGGGGCCAGGCCAGGGAGGGCAGACAGAGGCTCCTGGGGCCGCTGCCATGCGACTGCCCTGGAAGGCAGCTGGGGACACTCAGCACCTCCCCATCGCCCTCTGCCCGTGCTTCCTGTCCAGCCTTCAAAGCAGAGACTTGGTCCAGAAACCGCCCAACACAGGTTCAACTATTATGCGATCGTGAGTTTCAACTGAATTCTTAAAATTGTAACCACGTTAAACTTTTGAGGGATGCATGTTCTGTCCCAGGCATGATGCCACATGCCCGGTGCCCGTCCTCTCCTTGGCAGTGACAATGCCGAGCCAGTACATGGTTATGTCTGCCCAGACGTCACCAAGGGGGCTGTGCCTCACTCCCTGCCTGTGCAGAACTTGGCCCATGGCCATTGGGCCTCAGGGACACTGGGATGGCTGGGATTGCTAGAATCCTCCTGGAAATTCTAGTCGAAGTCATGGCCAAGTGCGCCGTGACATTAATCCCCCCAGAAGTGTAATTCAATTATGTTTGGTAAAGTGAGTGAGTGTCTGATTTCTATGGATGCAGCTTTAATTGATTTGCAAGTTGCACTGTGTGGAGCTGTGACTGCCGGTATGGGACCCACTGTCCCGCCACCGTTGATGCTTCTGTGTTTTTCTTCCTGTGTTCGCCATGTTTCTGTGTGAGGCTGTTTCAGTCACGTCCTCAGAAAGCACATTCCCAAGAGAACTGAGTAACTGGCAACTGCAGTGACATGGCCGTTGTGTGGGAACACCCAGAACCTGCCTGGGTAGGGCCACCTCTCAGCTGGGCTCAGCAGACAGGCAGATGGAGACAAGCGAGGAAGTCAATGACTTTATAAGAGTGTGTTTTTGTACGTTCATAGCTTTACAGCCCACGGAAGCCCTTAACATACAGAGCCTTTAATGCTTGCATTTTGTGTCCTCATTCTGACTTGTTGCAAAACCCCAAGCATGTTCTTGGGTTGAGTTTACCATGTACTTGGCAGCCAGGTGTCCCAATGGGGCAGCGGTGCTCCCGTTCAGAGCAGAAGCTGTGGCACACAAACTGCCTTCAGGAGACTGTGGGACTGGCCTCACACCCAGGGCAGACCACTTCCCGGGCTGAGACACGTGCCCCCAGCCTGTGCCCTACTCTGCCGAACCTCTGGATCTTGGGGTCCGTAGACTTCTTTATGTATTTTTAGAATAGTGTCAAAATTAGTATGGATTCCCCACTGAGTTTTCTTGTTTATAGGTACATGTGCTCTTTTTTCAAAAAGCTCTTAATTTTAATTCCTTTTTCTTAAGTATAAGCAATATTGATTTTAAATATAATGTTCATTAATATGAAATTTTAAAAGGTTTCCTTGTTACTATACTATAGAAGAAATATTTAAACTTTTATTAACCAATGTCACCCCAATAAATTTAATTTTTAAAAAACAGTTTTTATTCCTGATATTAAAGTTATTTTAATTTTTGAGTACTGATAGTGGTTTGTCATTTATTAATGGTTCCAATTGCTAAGTATTTATCAAAACACGTATCCCTTATGCAGCTTCAGGAATTTGTGTTCAAATATCTGAAGTTAGGATAGACTGTAGTTTCTTTGCCTGACTAGTTGCTTTGTTTGCCTTCTCTGGCTAAGCCAAACCCCCAGAGTTTTTATGTTCAAATTCCAAACACACTGTGTTACAACAAGTGAAGAAAACGAAAGTGTGAATGCTGCAAGACCACTGACCTTGACAGCAGTAAGGACCCCAAAGCTCTCTGCACTGCACCGGCCTGTGTTCTGGTCCCAGTTCGTGGAAGCAGAGCGCGCACCTGTCGCACGGGCACCACCGCGTCAAGCCCCGCCCCAGAGGGGGTGCCCTCGCTGTCTGGTGCGTGAGATGCCCTGGGAAAAACAAAGCACGTGTGCTCGTCTGCCTCCGGGTCTGGGTATGACTTTGAGCTGGTTTTCTGTGGGATGAGTTTTCTCTCGCGAAACGACCAGCTTTGTCACAAGAGCCAGCAGTTGTGGAGACTGACGTTCCTCTCGCGTGGTGCCATTGGCCTCTCATGGCGGAGGCCAGTGAGCGTGTGTGTTTGCTGAGTCAGCCAAGCACCTCAATGCAGAAGGGCCTGCAGTGGCTGCAGCACACGCTCGCTGTGGAATGGAGCAGCCCGGTGCGCACCCCGAGGGCCACGGGGCAGCAACAGGGCTGAGCCTGAAGGGGCGGGGTGTGTCTCAGCCTCCACCGCACTGCTCTCGCCGGCCCTGCTGGGGTCTCCGCGGACACATGGTCTGCAGAGCAGAACACCTGTCATTTCTTTGGTGTAAAAATGAATGGAGCCCCAGCTGGTGTGGCTCAGTGGATTGAGTGTCTGCCTATGAACCAAAGTGTCACCTGTTTGATTCCCAGTGAGGGCACACGCCTGGGCTGCAAACCAGGTCCTCATTAGGGGCATGTGAGAGGCAACCACACACTAATATTTCTCTTCCCATCTTTCTCTCTCCCCCCTCTCTAAAAATAAGTAAATAAAATCTTCCCCCAGACCCCTGAATGGCCTTATAGGGAGTAATGAACATCTGATTTGTAAAAGTCTCAACCCAGACAAACTTGAAACATTCGAGTCTGGAAGACAGATGCTTTTCACGGCCGGGCAGGGCTTACAGAGGAATTGACTGTGTCCGTGCCCGAGAGACACTGGCTCCAGGCCGCACATCCCTATCAGCAACACGGGAGAGTCGTGGGGGAGCTCAGAGCTGGAAGAGGAGGCAGACCCATCCCCAGGGGACCGAGGCCATGTGCAGTGTCCTTGTGGAGCCTGGGTCGTGTGGTGTGGTCAACAAATGCAACTGGCATTTCTTTTCGTTCCATTTTTCCGGGTCTTGATTTTACATCGTAGCAGGAAGCAGGGGGCCCTGAGGAACAAGGGAGGTAACTGTACGTTTATCCTGACAAAGACGGTGCTGGGTTATCTGCTGCGTCCAGGACGTCACTCACGCAGAGCTACGGTTCCCTGGTCCGCTGGCTGGCTAGACTGACCGGAGACCGCCCCGGGACTGTGTGACGCAGAAGCAGCGCACGTGCCCAAGTGGCTCGCCTCTAATTATTGTCACGTGCTTGCTGGCCAAACGCTTTTGTGAAACTAGTTTTCCCCAGAAACAGTGTCGTGTGTTTGATCATCCAGTTTGCATCTGAGCAACTCTTGCTTGACTTGTCCAAAAAAACAATTCACTCTGAAATGGCAACTCTGCCCAAGTGTTAAGGCGGTCGTGGCAGTCATACTAAGGATTTCGTATTCCAGCTATAACGAGACTTTAGTCCTGAGTCTCCTGGGGCGCCTGTCATGCCCACCCCGGCTTCACTCGGCAGCCCCCCTCGGTCCCCGTCCACCGTCCTCCAGGCAGTGGGAAGGAGGACCCGTTTCTTCCTGCTGCATTGGCCTCCATGGTGTGGAAATCCATGCTGTTTTCCCAGGGTGACTGAGTTCTTTAAGTAGACGTGCCGTTACGTGAGCTTACCAAAATGCTGACCATTCCAGATGTGCGGAGAGGTGTGTGCAAGACCGTGCCTTTCCTGAAGGCCACTGAGCTGCCCATCGTTCCGTGCCGGGCTGAAGGGCTATGGGCAGAGCCGGACTTCTGGTCTCCTGTGGAGGCCACGTTCAGAGAAGGGAGCAGGCGTCCCGCACGTATTTCCCGTGACTCAGGTTCCCAGAGGACAGTCTGGGCAGCTATTTTAATATTAGGGACAAAAACAGATATAGTGAGATCAGGTGGAAATTTCTGTCCAAAAGCTCAAAAGAACGCCGAGCACCTCAGGTGGTAAATGCTCCAAAATGACTGAAAGACCATTCCTTTGGTGCCGAGTCTCTAACACATGCACAGACCTAGGAAAGCAGTTCCTGTTCGGTGGGTGGGTGGGTGAGGAGGGCATTCAGGGTGCGGAAGGAGCCCTGGGGACCGAGAGGAAGAGACGCCACCCCAGGCCCAGGCTGCTGGAGGCCCAGGGCAAGGAGCGGGAGACAGACGAGGGCCTGAGCCTGCGCTGGGCCACGCCCGCAGCCAGCCACCCCCACTCTGTGCAAATGATGACCTGCGGTTACGGGGACCTTGGAGAACTTTCTGGAGAGGGATGCAGAAGAGGTCCCACTGGCGGGCCGAGGGTGACATCTGCAGGGATGGAACCGCCTTTTTGGCGCAGACATTGCGCGAGGCCTGTGCAGCTGGGAATTAGAGTTGGTCCATTTGATGGTGATCACACAGGTAATCATTACCAGGGCCAGAACCCAAATCCGGGGTCTCTGTGAGCCCCAGCCTGCTGCCAGGGACACTGCCGCAGCAGAGGCTGCGGCTGCTGGGGGGACTGGCTGTCAGTGACTGGCGCCCCGGTAACGCAGACCCCTCTCTCGCCTCTCTTTCAGTGCGGCTGCACGACAGCATATCAGAAGAAGGCTTCCACTACCTGGTGTTTGACCTGTGAGTACGGCTCCCTGGCGCTCCTGGCTTTCTGCGGCCTACGGGAAGACTGTTTTGAATGAAAGATGCTTTTTTTTTCCATTTCTAGTCCACTCTTAAGGCCCAGTCATAGAGAAATAGTTGCATATAATTACAGTAAATTCATGGAATGGACTAGTCTCTAACATGTCAATGGGATGTTTGGGGAACAGAGAAGAAGAAAACTATGTCATGTCATATACGTGTAACGATAAGTTAGTATGGCATTTGGTTCGTCCAGCCTTTCAGTGGTATGAATACAGAGAGCGAAGCTCTCTCAGTGTGTGAGACAGGAACACTCGGGGCGAATGGCGAGACCCCAGGGGGGTGCAGCAGGCAGGTCGGGCTGAGGGTTATTGGGAAGAGCACCGACCCAGAGGGGGAAGACTTGAGTGTTGGTCCCAGAGCGGCCAGGGCTGAGCACAGAGCATGACCTCTGCTCAGAGCCTTGTTCCCGTACCTGCGGCTCCAGGACCAGGTGGCACCGGTGCTAGCTCCGTCTCAAGCCCTTTCCTGTCCTGTGAGGTGTGATGCTGTCCTCATCGGTTTGAGAGTTCTGTAGAATTAGTGAGACTGCTGATGTCCTTTTTAAATACTAGAAAGTTTCCTAGGATTCTAAACTATTAGAGAGAAGTACTACTGTTGCATGTTCAAAAAGAACATTTTTTCCCCCTAATAAAAACACATCTTGATACGTGAAGTACTTTCATTAGATACACATTGTGCGCCTGCAGAGTGCAGGGCACTGTGCTTAATGTTCCGGGGAGAGCAGTGTTTCGTAGGCTTCTAAAGCACTGAGTGACTGTCCCGTCGTGGTCCATTCAGGGAAGAGCTCTGGGGGCTCCAGGGTGGTGCCACCCACCCCTCCCGGCCTGTCGTGCCCCGCAGAAGGCTGGGTCAAGATACATGCTTGGCAAGCAAGATACATGCTTCTGTGCATATTTCTAATGTCTACAAATTCTGAAATTATGTTGATGTTAAACATGCTTTTTCAAACTGCACCCCTTGGCCTGGGGAGCTGATAGTTTTATTGGTAATGTCCGGCCTGAAGGCTGAGTGCGACAGCATCCCCGTTTACAGGTTTTACCATCAGAGAGGGTTGGGCAGCTGGAAGACTCCGTGGTGTGGGCCTGCAGTGGGAAGCTCTGAGCAGAGTCTGCAGGCCTCTGAGGGCCACATGCACTGGGCCTGGGGTGTCGGGGACATGGGAAGGACTGGGGTTGCACAGACAGAGTCCCACAGGGGCACCTCCTTCAGCTCACGCCATGTCCACCACCCCCTGCCAGGCCTGCTGTAAGCTCACTGGGAGGAGGGGCGGCCACGCGTGCCTTCAAACACAACCACAGGCTCCTGCTCCGTGTGGTCCAGCTGTCTTCTGTCTCCAACAGGGTGCACAGCAAATGTCCCAACTCCACAGACGTGCTGGGCCAGTCCCACGGGGGCTGTGGGAACATCCAGCGGGTGCCCCAGGTGCCCGGTCGCCCCTGTTGTGCTGAGGATGCTGTCCTGAATCTCACAGCGCACACCTGCGCATGTGTTCTCCAAGGGACTGTTGAACATTTTTAGGGGGTCAAGGGCTTTGTCTACTATTCAAGCAAATTTTCTTCCTCTTAAAGCTTGCCTAGTATAATCTTGGTTGCTTTCAAATTTGACGGTTATGCATAAAGTTGCTGTAAACATCGTGTGGACCTAAGTTTTCAGATCCCCTGGGAAGAGAAACGCCAAGGAGCACCGTTGCTGGGTCGTTTGAGTATATGCCCAGTTTCGGAAGGAACTGCCCGCTGCCTTCCCGTGGCCGCGCCGTGTGGGTTCCCGTGGCGGTGAGGGAGGCCCCTGCCGCCCCTGCCGCTCCGCGGGCTCCCAGTCCTCTGCGTGGTCAGTGCCCCGGACTGGGGGCGGTCCGGCAGCTGTCCAGGGGGTTGCAGTTGCCTGTGATGTGGCGCAACTTTTCACATGCTTATTGCCATCTCTGTATCTTCTTTGGTGAGGTATCTGTTCAGGCCTTCCACTCAGTTTTTAATCAGATTTTTTTTAATTACAGAATTTTACCAGTTCTTACACTGGATGAAGGTCCCCAGCAGCTGTCTCTGCCAGTCCTTCCTCTCAGTCTGGCACTCAGGCTCTTGCACAGTCGTCTGCAGAGCAGAGATTTTTACTTTTAAAGTAATCCACCTTGTTAGTTCTTTCTTTCATGGCTGTGCCTTTGATGTCTGTAAAAGGCACTGCCAAACCCAAGGTCATCTGTGTTTTCTCCTGAGTTCCCTTCTGAAAGTGGTAGAGTTTTGCATGTTACATTTCGGCCCATGGTCCGTTTGCGTTAACTGTGGTGAAGGGCGTGAGGTCTGTGTCTGGATTCGTGTTGTTGCTCATGGACACCCAGTGGCTCCAGCACCGTGTGGGAGACACAGTCTCTGCTGTGCTGTGTGGCCTTGGCCCCTTGTCAGAGAGCAGTCCCTGCACCCGTGTGGCTGTGTGCTGTCCCCCGCCCACCCGTCCCCTTCTGTGTGTCCCCTTCTGTGCAGGCCGGCTGCTCTGGCCTCTCCGTGCAGACTTGCGAGTCAGTTCGCCCGGGGCCACTCAACACACTGCTGAGATTTCGATGAGAACAGTTTTGAATCTACAGGTTGAGTTTGGAACTGGCATCTTGACAGCAATGAGTCTTCCTGCTCATTGACGTGGAAGTCCCTCCGCATATTTAGTTCTCCTTTGAGATGTCTCCTTAGAGTTGTGTGGTTTTGTCGTCTAGATCCTTTACGTATCTTGTTAGACTTATACCTAGGTGTCTCATTTTAGGGGTGCAGTGTAAATGGTGAAGTGTTTTTTATTTCAGTTTCACTTCTTTATAGTAAATCAGTACAGCAGATCAATGAACTTTCTCGCATGTTAAACCTGCATCCTGCAATCTGTCGTAATTGCTTAGTTCCAGAAGTTTTTGGTCTGTCTTCTGAATTTTCTACATGACAATCACGTCCTCAGTGAACAAAGACCATTGTATTTCTCTCTCGCCGAACTGCGTACTTTATTCCCGTTATTGCCATCGTGTGTTAACACGGACTTCCAGCATGCCATCGTGTTAACACGGACTTCCAGCATGCCGTCGTGTTAACACGAACTTCCAGTTGCCGTCGTGTGTTAACACGGACTTCCAGTTGCCGTCGTGTGTTAACACGGACTTCCAGCATGCCACTGGAAGGCGGGGGCGCAGGGACCTCTGGCCTGGTTGCTGGCCCCTGAGGGAGAGTGGCCAGCTCCCCACGTTGAGTGTGATATTAGCTTGCTGTGTTTTGTAGATTTTTTTCCATTGAGTTTAGGAAGGTCACGTCTGTTCCTAGTTGGCTGAGAGAAATCATGAGGGGTATTGAATATTGTCAGGTGTTTTTTCTGCATCAACTGATCACGTGATTTTTTTCATTTTTGCCTGTTGCTATGATGAATGACACTTACAGATACTCAAATGGCGAACCAGCCTTGCACACATGCGAGAAACCCACTTGTTCATAGTGCATATCACCCTTGCACACTGTTTGATTTGATTTGCTGATATATTTGAGGATTTTTATAACTATGTTCATGAGGGATACAGGTCTGTGCTTCTTCTTGTTTGCGGTTTCCTCACCTGATGTTGGGGCGGAAGTAGTGCCGACCTCCTGGAATGTGCTGGCCCGTGTCCACTCTGCTCTGGTTTCTGGGCGGAGCTGGGGAGCTCTGGGAGCAGCGCCTCCCCAGGTGTTTGGTGCAGCCAGTGCGTCCATCTGGGCCTGGCGCCTTCGGTTTCGGAAGGTTATGAATTATTGACTCAGATTCTTTAATAGGTGGGCCCACTTAGTCGTCCATTTCTTCCCGTGTGGTGTGGTCAGATTGTGCCTTTCAAGGAATTGGCCCATTTCATTTATGTTATCAAATGTTTGGGCATTGTGTTACTCACAGTATTTCTTTATTATCCTCCTAATGTCCACAGTATCTGTAGCGATAACCTCTTTTCTCATTTCTGATATGCATTAGTAACTTACGTCTTTTCTCTCTCTTTTTTTTTTTAGCCTGGCTATAAGCACATAATTGTATCGATCTACTAAAAAGCTAGCTTTTTTGCTTTCGTTGATTTTTCTATTGACTTCCTCTTTTCAGTTCTATTGATTTCTGTTCTAATTTTATTAATTTCTTCTGCTTAGTTGGGATTTAATTTGCCCTGTTTTATTTCCTAGTGGAAGCTTAGATTACAGATTTCCTATCTTTCTTCTTTCTGATACACGCGTTCAATACTATAAATTTCCTTCTGGGCAGCACAACCCACAGAGTGTTGTAAGTTGTATTTTCATTTTCATTTAATTCTAACTACTTTAAATTTGTGTTGAGATTTCATCTTTGACCCATGTGACATTTAGAAGTATGTCGTTTAATATTTGTGTATTTTGGATTTTTCGGCTATTTTTCTATCAAGGGATTCTGGTTTAATTGTGGTCTGAGGGTGGACACTGTGTGACTTCTGTTCTTCCACACTGGGCGAGGTGTGTTTCGCGGCTCAGAATGCGTCCTGTCCTGGCGAGTGCTCCGCGAGGGCCCGCGGAGGGAGGGGCCTGTGCTCGTCGGGTACACGGTCGGTTTCCCAGGCTCCCGCGCTTGCTGGTCTCCTCAGTGACGCCGCCTGCGGGGTCCGCACATCACTGACAGACGGACGTCCAAGGCTCCAGCCGTGACCATGTCCTGTCTGCCCAGGAGCCTGTCGGCACCGTTCTTCAGCTTTGGTCCCGTGGTTTCTTTTCCTCTGGCATTCCTTTTCATTCTTTCTTGGAATTTCTGTCTCTGTGCTTACATTACCCATCTGTTCTTGCATGTCATCTTTTTCCATTAGTTTCCTTAACATATTAATTATAGTTTAAAAAAATTTCTAGCCTGATAATCCCACCATTCCTGCCATATCTGACTCTGGCTCTAATGCTGGTTAACTGTCTTCAAAGTGTGCTTTTTGCCTTTTAGTGTGTCTTGCGGTTTAGTTGGGAGGGGGACGTGCAGCACCAGGTAGGGGCAGTAACCAGGCCGTCAGTCACATGGTGGCGCCGCACGGGGCAGGAAGGTGCTCTGCAAGCCTGCGGGAAAGCTGGCCGTGGGCATTCGGTGACCCTGGGCCTGCTGGTCCACTCGGTTAGTCTCTCCCCCCATTAGTGGAGCAGGGGGGCAACAGGGAGCCGAGCGGGGCCTTTCTGTCCCACAGGTGCACTGGGCTCTGCTGAGATGGTCTCTCCTCTCCGAAGGCCTCGTAAGGAAGAACAGGACCCTCTGCCATTTTAAAAAGTGGTTGCTTTTCTGTCTCCCATCTGGGAGCACAGGAGATGGGAGACTTTCCTCCCGCAGTCCCTGCAAGGGCCTGGGGGGCCCTGCAAGTGAACCGCACCTGAGTCCTCCAACACACGGGGAAAATGAGCAGTGTGCCTCCGTCTCACAGGAGTTTACGACAAGGGAAGCCGGAAGTGTGACTTGCTCCTGAAGTCTCAGGTCCAGCAGGAAGTGGTCTGACAGCACCTGTCTGGGCAGTTCTCACCTGTGGGAGGAGTCAAGTTTCGTAGCAACTGAAGCAGATAGCAGCCTGGGCTATGGTGGAGCTTTCTCACGGGACCGCTGCCTTGTCTCCAAGGAAACAGTTGTTGTTTTCTGTGTCTTCCTGGTGGCTGCCGTCCCCCGGAGTGGGTGTCAGGAGAGATCAGCGTTTCCCAAGGGAGCCGAGTGCAGTGGGTGAAACAGACGCCAACGATGCGAGGCCCCCCGCTCGTTTGCCCTGGCGGGGCAGGCTGTGTCGTGGGTACAGGATGCAATGCAGACAGGCTTTTCCAGCCTGGCCAGAGAGCTCTTGCCTAAAACCACGGGGCCTCTGTACCGACGAGGGAGACTCATGGGCCCTCAGGAGAACACTTAGCACGGCAGCCGTTGAGAATTAGAAGCCCTTGGTAAAAAAGCCAAGGCCACCCTGCTTGAGGCCACTTGGTGAGCACCAGCTTTTGGAAGCGGGACTGCAGGGCCACGCCACACTGCCCCCAGGCAGGCAGTGTCTGGCCTCCCACCTCATAAACAAAGCTGGACCTCTGACCTCGGGAGCTTTCCTGCTCTGCCCAGGCCGAGGCTGGGGGCCCATGGGCAGCAGGCTGTGCGCCAAGTTCGGGGACTGTCCAGCACCACGTCCTGCTCCCCACGTAGGGCACCGAGCCCATGAGCCCTGCCGCTCCCTAGACACTGGGGCCTCATGCGCTCTGGCCCATCAGTTCCGGCCTGAGCCAGTCCCTTTATTGCTGATTTAAATGATAGCCCCTGTTTTTTAGTTTTCATATAATTCAGTCTCTCAGGTGTTAGTATCAATGTATTCTATTTTGTTTTTCCTTGAAGCTCAAGTGTTTGAATGGACGCTTCTGGGTGACGCAGGAGGCATGCAGCATGAGGGGGTGACGGGGACGTTTTCCCTGGGTCGCATGTGCTGGTGCCACGGCCACGTGCCCACTGGCAGACTCAGTGCAGAGCTGCCGCAGCCGGAGGCAGGACCCCCAGCCAGTGCACACTCCTTCCTGCCCTGCCCGTGTCCTCTCGGACAAGCAGCCAATACCCCAGACGAGCCGCCCTGCGCAGCACTGGGCTCTGCCCATCTGGACGTAGCCTGTTGCATTAAGTGTGGACACCCCACTAACTGTAGCCAGGCGGCCTGGCGTGGGAACCAAGGACAGGCTGAGGCTGCAAGTCCTTCTAGATTTGGGGTCAAGGGCAAGAGTGCTCCCTGAGAGCCATGGGCAGGTGACCATTTCAGGACTCGTAGAGACAGCAACACCGGCCAGACAGGTCGTGTGAGGGAGGAGAACGAGCCCCGAGGACTCCCGGTTTCTCAGAGGCCGAGCCGAGCCTGCCATTGGCCTCTTTGACGTTGCTCCCCTGTTTTCTTAACAGAGCCAGTGTGAGTTCATTTTGTAAGTAGAGCACTGGGAAATTACCCAGTGACGTCTGATGGTTTTTACCCAGATCTAGGCCGACACCAGATTTTTGACAGCATCACCTGTTATCCTAAAACACAGAGCTCTCACAGTGGGGAGAGGAGCGGAATCGGACCGTTGCTGGAGCCGCGTCTGTCAGCCCCGTGCTCGTCAAGGTTTCGGGCTTTTTCGTCAGGTCCCTTCTCAGGGAGCATCTGGCACTTGCCTGGGCCCCCCTTTTCCCCTTCTTAGAAAGTCGTTCACGTACAGGAAGGTACATAGTCACAGTGGTTGATTCTAGTTCCTTCCTCTTCGGGAGGAAAACATTCTACCTCTACTTTCACCCTGGATGTGTGAGTTTTGGATGACTGATAGGTTTTTTAAGAGGAAATTGGAAAAACAGCCTTCCTTCTGGAGATTGGACAGATCTTGAAAAATTAATTAGAGCCAATCTGAAGCACGTGCTAACTGTGTTGGTGCCCGGCTGTGACTGCCCCGCTCTCCTTCAGCTCCGCAGCAGCCCAGGGCCCCGTCCTTTGGGTGGGGGGCTGTTCAGGGCCCATCGGCCCCCGGCAGCCCCGCAGCAGCCCCGCAGCAGCCCCACAGCAGCCCCGCAGCAGCCCCGCAGCAGCGGGTCTGAGCCCAAGCAGACCTGCCTCTGCGTCTGGTCCCTGAACACGACAAGCAGAGCGTCAGTCTGTTCGAGCCGAGGCAGGAATATCGGGCATTTTTAGATTTTAATTACTTTTTGGCTCTTTGACTAGAGAAACAGTTACGTCCAGGTTTAAGAAAACATGGTCTTAAAGAGCCAGCACTAACTTTGTCAGAGTACCTCTCTGGTATGTTTAAAATGTTGACACATGACAGCAGTTTAATGGACGTGCTGTGAAAGACTGTTTCTGTTTACGTTCGGTTACGCGGTTGTTCTCACCTGTTGTCAGCGTTGGCGTTGCAGAGCACCCCGAAAGCTGCAGAGCCAGCCCAGGGGCACGGTTCTCCCCTGAGCACCGGTGCCCTGCCCCTGTGCACACCGGCTGCACGTGTCAGAGAAACCTGAGTGGAAACAGGTTTAATCATCGTGGCCGTGGTATGTGGCCTTAAAACAGAGCAAAATGAAAGGAGGTCAGTCCCTTGTTTTGGGAAATAAGACGGTACCTTCCACTGGGGACGCTGGGACTGGGAGAGGAGCGGGCGGGTCGGGAATGGAAGCAGGGCTCTGTCTCGGTTTGTACAGGATTCTTTCTATGAAGACTGGAGTAGAATCTCTGGTTCACGGTGTCGCATTGAAACCGCATCATAGAATCTAACTGCCCTTTACCCCTCAGCACCTACCAACTAAGCAAAACTAGCCAAGGATATGATTTTTTTAAAAACTCAGCATGAACCGCTAAGGACCGGGGTGCAACGTAAAGCAGTACATCGACAACCTGTGTCCAGCCTGGAAGCAGACAGCTCCGGACCGGAGCGGAGCAGTCCCTCACCCCCGCCTTGGCACCCTCCCACGGCTCTGCTGCTGACATGGCCCAGTGCAGACGAGGCGCCCGGACCTCCAGATCTGCAGGGAGCAGACTCACACGTCCTTGTCTTGTTGCCCTTCTGACCCAGAATGTCGGCCGTGGGGGCCTGGGAGGGACGACAGGGCGGAGATGAGGTCAGGGCATGTTGTGGGGGGGAGAGGGATGCAGAGCCGGTGTGTTTCCGTGGCAACAGGGTGTCAGGGTGGAGGAGAGCCAGGTATTCTAAGAACGCCCCACCCAGCCGACCTCTGCACCCACAGAGGGCGGAGCTGCGGAGCCACACCCCGGTCAGCCCTCAGGTGGGGGCGGGGAGGGTCCCAGCTTTAGTCACGTGGAAGAGAGGTAGGCACCTCTCCCAGCTCTGATAGAGGGTGTAAGCAAGATGCCGGGCACGCGGACAAAGGAAAAGGAAAAGCTGTGTCCCAGGACCTAAGCTAATAATGACACAAACCCTATTGCTCAGTGAAAATCGTCGTCCATGCCAGGGAACCGGAAGAAAAGCTCTCAGTTGCTCCACGCTGAAGAGCAACACAGTAAGATTGTTCTGGACGGGAGGACCAGGGACCTGGAAGTCAGGGGACCATGGGACATGTTGGGGGACGAGCCAAGGCCCGGGCCAACAGCTCTGTTGAAGGTCCTCTCGTGACCGGCAGTGTCGGGAGATTCGCAGTCACACGGGTGGGGGTGGGAGACCAGAGCAGCTGTGGAGGCTGGAAGAGACGCAGGACGGAGCTCCCATTCCCGAGGGCGGACGCCCCATCCTTGGGTTGGCCGACTGTGCCCTCCTGGAGGGGAGGGTCGCATCCCTGACCTGGCCCAGCGGGAGCCCTGCTATGGGAAGCCCAAGTGGCTCGTAAGGCTGGGGGAAGTGTTCCAGCTCACCCACCCAGCCCATGGGTCCCGGACTCAAAGCAGATGCAGGGTGCTCGGCGGAGGGGCGGAGGGGCGGTCGGAACCTCCTGGAATGCTCACGGCCACGGTGTGAATGCGAGGGCGGCTGGACTCGTTTACTGTGACCTCCCGCCGTGGACTCGTAGTGAGCATTTAACGGAGTGGAGAGCGGGCAGGCGGTGCACGGACAGAGGAGCATCGTCCTGGGAGAGCCCGTCCATGAAGCCCTTTGTCAGAGCCCCTCTGGGTCTGGAGCCCGTTTTGCTTCCCAAGCTCCACGTGATGCAGGCGCAGGGTTTCAGTCTGGGCCACGTGGGGACGGCCGGTGCTGAAAGGGGAGAAGCAGCGTCCGAACTGGTAAACCGGGGACGTGGCTGTGAGCGTGCGAGGGGAGGAACTGGGACGTGAGCGGTGGTGCCCTCAGCGCCCAGCTGGCACACAGCCTGTGTGGTCTTGGTGTCCGGGAAGGACCAGGCTGCTGTGGGCCTTCGGACACTCGGACTCCACCCGCGCTGCCCTGCCCCGAGGGGCAGAGGGAGACTCAGTGGCTGAGCTTCTCCACCAGAACAGGACAGGGCCAGGCGACGCTGCGGCGGGCTGGCCCTGCGCCCGGCAGGGTTGATCGTCGGGGAGCTCGGAGCAGCCACTGGTCCCGCCACCATTTAAATAACAGAGACAGAGGTCCAGGGACCCCGAGGACAGTGGACAGGGCCACCAGCCTGCCCTGCGGAGGATGGGGTCCCTGCCCTCATGTCAAGGACTCCCATTAATGTGAGGTGACTCCTTCCCAGTTAGAGCAGCACCATGCTCATCTCAGAGAGCTGTCATGAGTCACAGTGTGGCCTGTTGATGCCCTGTGACGAGCGGGGTGAGCGCTGGCCGGTTGGCCCCCACACCCGGAGTGTGGCTGCTCCTTGACCTGGCTGCTCGTTGACCTGGCAGTTTGACATCTGAGACTCTTGTCTCTAGAAACACTCTGCAGTCGGCAAGTATCTGGAGGGGATGCACACACACACGTGTGTCTCTGTGACTTATTTCAATTAGAGAAAGGCTCTGGCATGAACAGTGCCCGTGACCAAGTGTGCAACGACAGGCTTAACAGAAGCTTAGTAATTCACGGATCCTGCATGGTCCCCCTTCTGTGAGAAAAGTGGTCTCTTTGTGTCTTAGCACAGGGGAAAATACACACTTTAAAGATACACAGGAAGTCAAAAGGATACACATACTTAGTGCGTTCCAGAGTGTGAAATTGAGGTCAAGAGATAGCACTGTGCTCCCTGGCCAGCCCGTGGGACATGAAGGAAACTGGGTGTGGTCAGATGCACAGGCGCTCAGGCCAGGGCCGTGGGTGGCCCACCAGGACACGTCCCTCCCAGGTGATGAGGAGCCTCCAGAGACACGCAGCCTGCGGGCCTCTGCTGCCCCCACGGGCACGTTGCTCTGCCTGCCGAGGAAACGCCCCCGCTCTCCGCCTCCAACCGGACCCTTGGGGACCTGGAGCGAGAGTCTCCCAGGCCACTTTTCTGCACGTCAGTCTGGGAATGTGTTCGTGGTGCAGGGAGCTCTGTGTCCTCGGGGTCTGGCCACGGCAAGGCCTGCAGACAAGATGGAAATGTGTACATTCCCTAGGCTGACCGTTGTGAAACTGTTGTTGTTACAGCGTTTTAAAACACTACACGTTTCAATAATAATTTTAAAAATAAAACACAAAGCCTATATGAATGGGGTACAAATCCATGCATGTCTAATTTTTCCTTCTTTCACAGAGTTACTGGGGGCGAACTGTTTGAAGACATCGTGGCAAGAGAATACTACAGTGAGGCCGACGCCAGGTGCGTGCTGGGCCCCAGCGATGCCTGCCCCACTGTGCACAGCCTCGCGGCCCTGCCTGCTGCCACGGGCACACAGCACCAGCTGTGTCTTACTTTGTTAAAGCCTAACTAGAATGACTTCTACTAAACATAAACTCTTTTAGCAAATGTGAGAGATCCAAAGTTGGCATCCTCTGGTCTCTAGGTCCTGGGCAGCCCACTATGCCCCTAGTCACTTTCATGCAAAATTAAATGAAAGGAGATTAAATAGGCTCTTTAATTTCCATGTCAATTAATCAGAAGTAAATACAATTACAAGTTCGGTTCCTGGGTCGCAGCCAGCACATTCCCGGTGTCCGGTGGCTGCGACTGGGAGCAGGTCCCCGGCTCCTGGGCTCCCACAGAGACAGGCGACAGGAGCCCCTCAGAGCATCGTGAGCTGGAAGTGTCTGTACAACCTTGGGACGCTCATTTGATTGGTACGAAGTTAAGAATGGCCAACATTTGGTCTCATGTGAAAGCTCCGAGGCTGCAGAAGGGCAATGTTTGGAGTGAGCTGTCACCTGTGCGCAGGGAGTGCTGAGCCTGGATGGCGTGGGTTCTCCTCAGCACCCTCCTGCAAACTGCATAGTTCACACTTACTCTGAAAATGGGCCGGGAGCCAGGGCTCGCTGTTAGCGATGAGAACAGAACCCTGGGAGAGTCTGGTGCTCTCAGCGATTCCTCGGGCCGCTCCAGCCCACCTGCTGGCCCTGCCCAGAGTGGCGCCCATGCCTGCACAGCTCCCTCTGAGTCTCCAGTCCGTATCCTGCTTCAGTGCGTTGCTGTAGCATCCTGTGCATCTCCTCTGCGCGACTATGCTCTGGAGTCTTCCATGGAATTTTACTGCCAAAGTCAAGTAGAAAGCTCAGTGTCACTCATGCTCTGATGAGTGAATCATCACTGGCTCATTTCCCCCAGGTCCTCCCTGGGGCCTCTGAAGGGGCTTCAGAGCAGCCCAGGGAGGAACGCCGCACACTCGTGAGAGAGGGACTGTCTCCACCGAGACCGTGCACGGGCTGGGACTGGGACTGTTTCCCTGTCGAGGGGCCCACAGACAACAGGGGGTCCCGGGGGGCTTCCCGGAAGCTTGGCAGTTTACAGCAGGGCATTTTTAGAGTCAGTTCCACACAAAGTGAAGGAGAAAACATTCTCTTCCCAACCACAAGTATAAAGAGCATGTTCTGCCAATACCTTGCCAAAGTCTGTTCTTGTCCTGGGCCCCTCAAGAAGCTAAGAATTCAGTCCTTTCTCACTAGTAAAACGTGGTGACAGTCATTTAGCAAGAACTGTTTTTTACTTCTTCATTTTCTGTTATTCATTAGGCTAAGTGACCTGTGCCTGTGGTTGGAGAAGAGGAAGTGAAATCCCTCAGAAATAGGACAAAGCGAATGTTACTATAGCGGGAAGAGTGTCACACAACTCAGATAACTGCCAGCTCTCCAGTGAGCTGTGCAGTAGGAGCAGCAAGTGCGAGGCTCCCGTGTGCGTCTCAGCAGACTCCCGTGAGGGTCTCTGTCTGGGTCAGTTTTTGACATCCGCACTGTAGAAAATCAGAGGTGATTACTCTTTTCACTCGAGAGTTCATGTTGGAGTCCTGTTGTTCTGCACACTCAGTGGGGGAGCATGTCCGCACCGAACTGTGCACTGCACCTGGGACACAGTTGTGCGCACCCGTGTTTGAGCACACAGGTCCCAGGCACACTGCACAGTGGACACGCCTCACGCAGTCATGGCAGGGACCATAGAGCTGCCAGTCAGTGGTCTCCCTCCAGGTTAGTTAGCGGTTGGTTTGACATCAGGGGATCTGTACCAAGAACAGCATAAATTGTGCATTTGACAGGTGGAGGACCCACATGGAAATGTGCTCCAGGGACTCAAATTTGTATTTGTTTCCATCCATTCCCAGCCCTTCCCCAGAGTCTAGCCTGACTGCGGAGGGTCGGTTCACACCGTGGGCTGACTTTGGCTTCTCCTTATTACTGCAGACTCATTACTTCTTCTACTAACACAGTCCACACGAGGCAGCATTCTCAACTCAGCGGGTAGCCATGCCCCTGCGTCCGACCCTCCTTTCTCCTGCCACTTCGTCCTCTTGTTTTCCACACCTGTGCTTATGTGCGAGCTCAGGTTGGGAACAGTTCAGGTGTGTCTAAGACATACCCACATGTTTTCTGTCTCCGGAGAGTTTTCCCAGAGCACGATGGGGACAGGAATCCGGACCTGGGTCCCGCTGTGGTGGGGTTACAGTCGCAGTGGACAAACGCAGCTCAGCTCGCTTCGTGTGGACACACCCTTGTTGTTAGCAGCAGAGTTCGCTGCATTCCGCCTACTTAACTGCAGTGCCAAACCAAATAATGGAACGTATGTGATTTTTGTCTTTGTTTGATGCGTGGTTCAGTGCCTCACAACACTGTCCCTTCCTCCTGCCCTGTGTCTTTGCAGTCATTGCATACAGCAGATTCTAGAAAGCGTGAACCATTGTCACCTGAATGGCATTGTGCACAGGGATCTGAAGGTCAGTACTGGAGTCTGCACCTCGGAAGCAGAGGGCTGGGGTGTGTTTTGGGGAAGGGCAGAGGGCGGGCACTGAGAGGGTCCCTTGCTGCTCCCAACCTCCGCTGCACTGGCTGCTGCTGATGTGACGATGCACGAGGCCTCTTCAGCTGCTTGTCTGCAGGCCACACATACATCACGGCAACGGGGGGGCGGGGTGCTGGACACCTGTTCCGTGTCCAGGTGGTGAATGTGAACCAAGAGGTGGTTTGGGGGCAGGTTTTCCCGAATGTCCCACATTTGCCTGGAGACCTTGCCCGTGATGAGTGTCACCTGCAGACTGAAGTGCACTTCTGTCCTGGGACCGCGGTGGCCGAGGCAGAAAAGCTGGCTGCACATTGCTCCTGAGTCCGCCAAGCCCTCAGGCAGGGAGTTGCCAGGCCCGGCAGCAGAGCAGCCAGGCTAGTGATGTCTCCGCTCTAACCTTAACCGAGCCCAACTGCTCAGGTGGTGGCTTCGAAGGGACACTTAGAAAACAATGGGAGAGAATGGGCAACCGCTTTCTGGGGGCAGGGGGTGGAGCACAACAGCTCTAGGATTATATTTGTGTCCTAATTTATTTCCCGAGAGGACTTGGGAGAGAGCCCCAGGATCCTATGAAGGCTCTTTAAGGTGGCTTTTTTAGGACAAGCGGACCACCAGTCAGGCTCACGGCTGGCAGGACCCTGCCTGTTCTGAGGCAGCGGTCACTCTGCAGGAGCAATGTGTCCCTTCTGGCGGGCGTCCCAGCACCGCCAGCTGTCTGCGGTGGCGGGCACCTGGTCTCCGTGCGGCTCGGGACTAACGATGCCCCTGGTGTTTGCATGCAGTCATTGCACTCAGCAGATCCTGGAGGCCGCCCTGCATTGCCCGCAGGTGGGCGTGGTCCACCGGGACCTGCAGGTGAGTGCTGCCCACACACTGGTCGGTGCAGTTGTGTCCCAGAAGCAGGTGCTCTGCGAGCCGTGTACTCTCTCGCTCTACTCAGGGCGAAGCACAGTCCCTCTCCCGCCGGGACCTCTGTCCCGTGTCCTTCAGGGAGGAACACTTCCCTAAGCCAGAGTAGGGACAGCCTCTGATGGGGCTTTGGGTGGCCCCGATGTCCTCCTCATTCTGAACTTGTCCTGTGGACACTGGTCAGACACACTGTCTCACAGCCTGTGCTCTACACCCAACGCGATGTCAGTAGTCACCCATGTCTTGAGGCGAGAGGAAATGCAGCTACGAGGTCGATTCCGGCCCGTGACCTTGGGTGCTGGAGAGCCCTGCTGGGCCCTGGGGTCTCCGGCCCAGGAGCTCTGAGAACTCGGAGGCTTCCTGGTCCATTGTTCACTGACCTTCCTCGGGACTGAGACCCGCGTGCCTTTTGCATCAGATGAAGAAAAGGAAAATAGAACACTTTGCTCAGCTTCTCTAATGAGCAGTGTTGGGGTCGTTTGGAAAGCAAGTAGGGAAGACGTCTCGGCGTTCTAGTCTCACACCTGGGATTCCAGAGGAGAAGGGGAGGCCTGGAAGCGAGTGAGAGGAACCGACGGCACGAGCCGGTGCGAGCACGGGAGCCGTGGGCCCAGCCGTGACTCTTCGTTCGAAGGCTCGGCTCTCCCAGGCGTGTGCACCGCACTGGCAGAGGTTCCAGGGTCCAGCTGTGTGTGTGCAGTGGGACCTCAGCTGGCTTCTCGTGTGCAGAGCCCTCTAGTCGTAAGGGACTCTGGATACGTCACTGCCATTCATTTCGTATGTCCAAGAAGAGTTGTCTCCAAGATCCAAAGTGAGCCACTTGGAGATGCTATTTGTAAGCAAAACCTTGCCTGAGTTTTCCGGAATCTTCCTTTGTGTTTAATTTGAATCTGAGAGCATCAAATGTCAAAGCAGAGGTGTGGTTGGTGATGTTTTCCTTTGGACAGCCGAAATAGGCCTGTGCTCATTGCTGACACCTACCAAATTTACCCACAGGAATAAAGGAAAAATGTGTTCCTTTGAAAACTCATTTTTTTTGGTGACCACTTCAAAAATTACTTGCCAGCCAAGTACAGTCAGAGCCCCTTTCTGCTACTTCTCAGAACTCATGGAGCCAGTTCTTTTTGCAAGTGAGTGTGTATGGACACACAAATTTTTGTGCTGTTTACCAGGTGCTCTGTTAATGGATTTATTGTTGGAAATATTTTCCTCCATGTCATGTAATTACTAGTACACTCAAAGCTGATATGGGGAGAGTGGGCACTCTGCAGTGACTCTCAGGTCACGGCTTCTGGGCCGTGACGTGGACGTGTGTCAGCGTCCAGCTCAGTGGAGCCTACACTGGCCGGGGCTCTGATCTGAGGTGGCAGCGGGCCCAGCAGGGGAGCTGTGAGGAAGAAGATATTTTCTGACACATGAGCTAAAGTTGCTAATTAAAAACTCAGGCAGGGGACCTCAGGGAGGCTGGCCACCTGGAGACAGGTTGCAGCGTCACCGGGCACATTGCTTTTTGGAGAGACGCATTTCTGCTCCTCTCTCCTGTGACATCAGGGAGGACAGAAGTGGACTTCCAGGGAGCACGTCCTCACTTCCACACCCGCTCTGGTCTCTGTCTGATGGCTGGTCTGAGTAGACTCCAGCTCAGAGTAGTTCTGCATGCTTGTTTCGGAAGCCTGCTGAGCGAGAACGCAGAGCACGCTAAGGGCACGGGACACATGGCCTGTTCCGCATCTCTTATACCCTCCAGGTGTGCTGTACCCGGTAACTGTGCTGCTGGTAATAGCATTTTACCAACACCTGAAAAGGGAAAAATTGATGCCTGAAATTTCTTACTAGCAGGCTCCAAAAATACTGCTCGTAGTATTCTTGGGCCATATATTTTTGTTTCCATACCCTGATTCCCATGCTAATTCAGGGACAACACAGATGTCTGAGCACAGTTTAATTACTGGTGAAAACCCCGGGACGTGACAATCTCCCTTGATATCAAGGCACCTGTGAGCTCTGTGGGTGAGACCCTCCCAGCACAGTGGCTGCAAAGTGTGGCGTTTGACTTTGCGACCCGACTGGAGAGACTGGAGACTGGCCACCGCCCCCCGAGTTCGTGAGCAGACACTTTCCATCAAGGGAAGAATAAAAGCATGTTTATAGCATGAAAGGTAACACAGTAAGGTAGATTGCTATGTACACCACTTAAAATTGGATAAAGAAGATGAGTATGCACCGTCTGATAACGCGATAGCCTGGAGATCACCCGTGGGGGCTGGATTAACCCTGGGCGCCCGCCCCGTCGGAGAGCTGTCTGGACTAGAGATGAGGGTGAGCTCCGCAGGCGGTGGGAGCAGGAGGCGCAGGTGCGCACGGGGGGAGCGGGTGCTGGGGATGAGGGCGAAGGGCCCACGGCCCTGCACACCAGGCAGGGTCTCACCCACGAGCAGACACGGGTCGGGCCAACTGCTGGAGACCCTCACGGTGCTGGCTCTTGCCCTGCGACATAATTAGGGTCCTGGAATTTGGGACTGCGCCCTCTTCTTCGGAGGGGTTGGGATCAAGGCAGGACCTCAGTCACAAAACCAGTAATGCCCTTCCCTTAGCCAACAGCCGCCATGTCCCTGTGCCAGCTTCCCTGAGGAATGCTCTCGACCCCTCCCTGTGCAGGGCACTCAGGTGGCCCTGTGTTGTCCAGGGAGGTTGCAGTGCCCTTGACGGACAGGACCTGTTCCTGCCACTCAGCTATGCTGTAGGTGTGCGCCCACGTGGTTTGGTTCCAGAGTCTCTGCTAACTTCTCAGCTCAGTGAATTGAAACTTTCATAGAGACCAAGGAATAGGTCAACAGTGATGGGAAATAATTTTGCCAGCAATATTAAGAACTATGTGGGTAATGGTTCTGTTTAGTTAACCAAAAGATTTGTTTTATCCCACCCATAGATCTTCCAGAGCTGGGAATAAGAGAATAAGGTCACGTCCAGCTGTCATGTGGAGTGCGGGAGGAACATAGTTTGGGAATAGGCTGTTGTGTAAAGTTCAAGTGCCCTGTGTAGGGACCAACAAGGCATTGGCCACAGCCTCTGAAAAGTGAGGCTCATAACGGAAGGCACTGGGCCCCTAACGCAGGCCCCGTGAGGCTAGACAGGGTTTGGGGTGCTGACAGACAGACTGCCCATGAGCCACTGGGACTGCTGCTGGTCATCGTGAGCCGTGACGGGACTGTCGACTGTGAAAAGAGCAAGCGCTTGCAAGCCATTCCTGCCCTCGCGGAGCCCCGTCTGAGCCTCGGGCGTGGGTCCCAGTGCCGATCAAAAGCAGAGCTCCGCGCGTGGGCCTACGGACCAGGGACCGAAGTCACTTACAACTGTGCGGAAGGGGAGCTGCTGTTCTCTGGCCAAAAAGAGGGCCATACCCCAAACAAGCACTGCAACTAAAAAGATATTCGGTCAAAGGCTGCAGTGACAAGTGACAATCATGATGTCACAAGAAATAAAGGAATGTGGACTCAGACATGTTCTCGTTTGAGAGCCTGGGGAACAGTTCCTGTGAACAGCTGACAGAAGTTACTCCTTAGACTGAGAGAGAGAAACTACTTACTCAGCTCCAAGAGTCTGTGCGTCAGGAACGAAGCGGGGACCCGCGCCCGGCCTGCACCCTCACTCTGGGCCTTCACACTGCCGCCCGGGAAGAGCAGAGCTTCTGAGCCCGCTCCGCGGGTTCGTGCCGAAGCGAGGAGCAGCGGCAAGGAGGGTGCGGCAGGCACCCTTTGTGAGGCCTCGGACACCAGTGAGCCGAGAGGTTTTTCTGCCTCGGCTTTTTTTGGAATATGAGACAAATTTTGTTTCTGTCCACTCAGAATTTGAACTCGCCCCCTCACCACTGACCTTTGGTAGTACAGTATATGTTTGATGTGGAGGCTGTATGAATTGTAGGACATGATAATAGAGTTAATCAAGCTGATACATTCCAAAACATATGTATAAATCAAATTTTGTGTAATAGTTCTGATGTTCCATTGAAGCTAGCCATTAGTTAGCACTCTCGTGACGAAACATTTTATAAGCAGGGTGTCAAACTCATTTGCACCAGGGGCCACCTCAGCCTTGCAGTTGCCCTCCGAGGGCCAAACGTAATGTTAGGACTGTATAAACGTAACTACCCTTAACAGTTAAGTGAGAGCTCGGCACTGCCGCTGGGTAGAAGCAAGGGGCCGAGGGCCTTGTGTTTGCCACCTGTGTGATACAAAGCAACTCTCAACAAAGCCAGTCATCCTGATTTTCCAGGTCGCGTTCTACAGTTCTGTATTTTAGGTTTTCCTAAAAGATGTACATAAACATGAAGCCGTTTCAGGGCTGCTAACTTTTTAACTTATAAAATGACCTCGAAATTAATTGCCTTGCCTCTTCCTGCACATAACTGTCACAGAATAGTCTTCGGGAGTGTCAGGGTCGACCCCACTGCCGACAAGTCTGTGACCTCCTGCGTGGCTCACGGGCATGTGGGGGGCCCGAGGGCCTGTCTCGGGGCGAATGTTCACCCCTCAAGGGCCTGCCCGGTACATCCTGGGGCGGCCACCTCAGCACAGCTGGAGGGGACCCGCTGTTTCAGGGCATGAAGCGCACGGCACTGCCCAGAGTGTTTCGACTGAGCGATAAGAAGGAAGCCGTGTAATTTTCAAACGTTAGTTCGTGGTGACACTGGCATTTGCTCAGCAGACTTCGGTGCCACTCGACCTAAGAGACCTAATAAAATGGCCGCGCTTTCGAGAGCAATTGCACGTCTTCCCCGAGATGAGTCTGCTGGTGACGAGTCGTCACGGCGTGCGTCACGCAGGTCTCCGACACCTCCACGCCTGCAAACCATGGTGACAGTGGGACGGGCTTCCTCCCAGCCGCGTGTCCCATAAGTTAATAGCTGGAGACTGTTGATCACATTAGAAACGTTTTAGTTCTAGGAATAAAATGTCAAATAATAGCATGCCACGGTTTGATGCTCTGTAGATAGATGACCAGAGTTCCAAGCAAGCTGGAATGTTAGGTTTTGCTAAGTTATTTCAATGTGAAGATCGTTCATAGTCTTGAGACATCTTCGTCCCAACGTCCAGACTAAGTTATCCCAGTTTGGTGTCGCATGCAAAGTCTGCCCACCCCTAAGGCCTTGTTGCCGAGTTTGCCTCACAGCCGCCAGCTGTCCTGCTGGCGCTGCGTCTGACGGCGGTGATGCCCGACTGACATCTCCTCCTACAGCCTCAGCCTGGTTCCTTCACAGTGTGGTTATGAGTCGCTCACTAATTTGCATGACTCACCTAACTAATCAATTAATACAAGGTCAGAACAACCAACAGAATTGACTACTTCAGTAAAAAAAGTACCCAATTTTATGAAAAAATATGAAATTAGCTGTTTGTCAGTATGTAAACAGAACCAGTTTGACTGACTGAAGTTTTAGACTTTCAGACAGTTGTTTTGGCTTTTGTGTGGTCCACTGTTCCCCACCTTTTTTCAGTCAGTCTGAGACACACCTCGAAATTCGCCAGGTCTCATCCCAAGGAGAGGAAAGTGTGAGCTGCTCTCTCAGGTGTGTCTGTCGCAGCCCATCTTTGCAGACACCAGGAGGGAGTAGATGTCACTGAGCTCATGGACTGGCTGCCCTTCCCAACCACCCGCAGGGCACTCAGCCCCGTGCAAGGCTCACGCCTGGTGCCTGCCTTCCAAGTGCCCATGTGTCTTGGGCTCTGGTTGGGAAGCACTGGGGCAAAAGGAGCCTTATTTCCACTAGAGTTACTAGTCCCAAGCAGTGGTGAAGGCCAGGAAGTAAAACGCTTCTTCCCTGTAGTATTCCAAAGTGTGAAGATGGCTGTCTGAGTAATGCTTAGAATCACACTCTGAAGACATGTAAATTGTGGTGCAGAAAGCTGGCCTATAAAGGGAAAAAAGCTGACGGTAACATTTGGCAAATAGTAGCGTACTCTTTCTGCCTTTAAGAATAAACAGATTCTTAAAGACTGCAATTTTAATACATAATTCAGAACAAGACTCCAAAATTTGTACAGAAATTGTTTGGAAACATTGAGGAATCAAAATCACTACATTTGGGTTCCAGCTTTTGAAATCAGCTAGGATTTAATTTGCGCAGTTTTCTTTGCCAAATGTCTGTAAATCAGCCCGGCCCTCGTGTGCGCTGCCGTGTCTCCCGCTGCTGTCAGTGTCTGCTCTGCCGGGCTTCTCAGCCCTCGTCATGGCCGCGCCCCGGCCTCGGTGGCCCTGGGGAGCTTGTGAGCAGGTCCGGACAGACGCCTGTCCCCTGGGCCCGTCCCGGGCGGGAGCGCGTCTGTCTATACCCGCACACGTGGCAGCGCTTGTCACTTCCCGTCCCATCTGCCCTGGGGCCGGGGCAAGTCTCTGGGAGAGAAGGGGTGCATGCCTGTACCCCAGTCTTGTACAGCGCTGTTCGTGGTAGAGAGTCCCTTAAAATAGGTTCTCACTTCTGTCTCTTTCTTTCATTTCTAAATAAAGCCTGAGAATTTGCTTTTAGCTAGCAAATCCAAGGGAGCGGCTGTGAAACTGGCGGACTTTGGCCTGGCCATCGAAGTTCAAGGAGACCAGCAGGCATGGTTCGGTGAGTAGGTCTCGCCCTAACTGCCCAGCCACACCCTGCTTCCTGACCACAGAGAATGCGAATGTTGTTCAACCCCCGCTCGACCATCAGGAAGATGGGGGCCTATCAGCGCTTCACTGCACCTTAAATAACTTAAGGGAAGAAGCTATGTTAATAGGAGAGCAATAGCACACAGACTTTTCAAGGATGGTGAGAAGACGGCTGGGCACTGAGAACGACCGAGGCGACGGCCGAGGGCACGTGCGCGTTTGGCCAGTGAGAGCGGCTGTGCACAGGTAGTGCCACTAGCAGCCGCTGCGTGGAGTCGGTCTCGGGAAGCCCTGAGCATCTGATGGACCCAGTGACTGGTGAATGAGTGTAACAGTGTTATAAAGCATGGATACACGTAGATTTATAGTATGTGTTTCATCTTATGTATCTGTTCTGGAAAATACCAGTTTCCTCTCTAAAATTTTGATAATTGTGAGATTTCTGTTTCTAAACAAATTTAAAGGACAAGTGTTTCCAACCAGGCTTATGAACTACTTCAGTGTTCAGCTCGAAGAAGTTATTTTACCCCTGACTTTCTGCCAGTTCCCACTGCTAACCCACTCCCCACCCAACGCCCTGGAACCTCTCCCTAAGCCCCGTCTTTCTTTCATTCCAACTTTCATTGTTCTGAGATTAGGTATTTTTTAATGTCCTTCACTCCTAGCTTCTTTTCTCTGAACAACTGCAAGCAGTTGGAGACCCCAGGTGCTCCCTCTGTGTTTTTTGGGCAGATCCACTGTGCCCCTGACCAGGCATGTGTCCTGGCTGTCCCTGGGCAGGACATCAGTAGAGGGGTGTGCCCAGGGTGGCGGGTGCATGGGGTTACTCCCTCAGGTTTGTTTGGACCAGCTCACCTCAGCCTCCACTCCCACGCCCGGGCCAAGGGCAGTCCCCTTCCTGGGGTGGGGAGGTCAGGAGACTGAGGTCCTGCACCTGCTGCTCCTCAGCTGCCTGCCGCTGAGATGCCGTGTGGGCTGGGCCCGAGGGGCACATGTGCATGATGTGTGCCCCCCCTTCCCACACTGGACCCAGCCCCCACAGGGACAGGGCCGGCCACGGCCCTGCACAGATGGAGGGGGCGCTCTCTGCCCCTGCAGTCCCCTGAGGCCGGAGCAGTGGGCCAAACACCACACAGAAAGAGCCCCTACTTTGGTGTCCCCCATTCACGTGGCCTTGTCCCGCGGGTGCCGACTCACAGGCCTCTCTCCGCAGGGTTCGCGGGCACACCCGGCTACCTCTCTCCAGAGGTGCTGCGGAAGGACCCCTACGGGAAGCCGGTGGACATGTGGGCCTGCGGTGAGGACCCTCGGGGGGGCTGCGGGGGGCTGCAGGTCTCAGTGGTGCCATGGGGCGGGGGGCGGGGGTCCCCTGGCAGGCCTCACTTATGTTCCTTCCTGGCATTACCCAGCATTCCTGAAGTTGGGAGGCTGGCCCAGAGTGTTCGGCAGTGGGGAGGCAGAGGCTGTGCCCAGAGAAGCAGAGAGGAGACCATGCTGGGGGCCTGACTGCTGCCTCGGCTGTGCGGTTCTGACCCTGTGGCTGGTGGGGTGGGGTTGCTATGTCCCCCAAGGTGGCTGTCGCAGGACCTCTTCCCTGTCTGGGAACTCACCCTAAAGCAGGGGGGAGATGGAGGGGAAAGGGGTGAGACAAGGGCGCAGGCAGGGGCAGCCCTGGCTGCGTCTGGGAGCGCTGGGCCCCCTGCTGCACGGGGTGCTGCTGCCTTTGGTGTTGGCCACGGAGCCTGATTCAGACAGGAACTTCCCAGATTTGGTTTTACTGAAACATAAATAAGCCCTTTACTGCCACATCGTAGGGATGGATTGTCCCTCACTGTCTGTCATCTCTTTGGCAGCAGCGGCAATGTGGTGGTTGACTTTGACTGGGGAGCCTCTAGGCCTCTGGTCCTTCTACACCAGCGGAGCCGCTGGGAGAGCCGCATGAAGCCCTGTGTGTGGGAGGCACCTGCGCCAGCCCTGCCTGCCTCTGAGCGGGCTTCTCTCCCTGTGAGCGGGGGTGTGGTGCCCTCCTGGAATCCTGTGCACTTGAGATGAAGACACCCTGTAGCTGGCAGAGTCACTGAAACACGAGCAGCTATCCTAAACCGTCGGGGTGTTCCCTCTGTTAGCGTGTGAGATCTTAGGTGTTTCCCCAGCTTGTCTCCCTCCCCCTCCCTGAGGGTGACTCCTTAGCATGAACCCTGAACAGCCTTGGGGTCAGAGTGCTATCCCAAAATGTCCTTGTTCACCCCTAAATGCTAATGACGATAACTCAGATTTCTTTGCATAGTCAGCCGCCACTAGGTCTGTTTCCGCTGCTGAATATAACAGGCGGGCACTGAGAGATGGGTGCCGTGGAGAGCGGTTAGGGGGCTGGAGTGCTGCTCTAGAGCCTGGGTGCTGGGTGAGGGCCCATGGGTGCAGACCGGGCAGTGCCCGGGGACTGGAGATGGCCTGCAGTCTTTGCTGACCTCATCCAGGGCCATGAACTGCCTGCCCCTCCTTATGCCTCCCTTAGTTCCTGTTTTTTCCGGGGCCTGCTGGGTGGTGGGTGTGGGGCTTGGGGGGAGGCACCCAGCTGCCCAGCTCTGCAGCCGTGACCTGGCACACACGCAGTCTTGGGACTCGGCCACTCTGACAAAAACAGAGATACCTGTTTATCTCTGACAAAACAGAGATACCAGCAGCCCTTGCAGGCCGGTCACGTACAGGAACGTTCAAGGAGGCCAAAGAGCGTGTGGCCTGGAATGGCAGGCAGGTGCCGTCCTCAGGTGACCTGCTGGGCCCGGTCAGCAGCTCAGGCCTGACAGCTGGACGGTGTGACCCTGCTCGACTGCCACCACACACAAGTCTGTCCAGGGCACCCCCACAGCCCAGCCCCTCCCTCTGTGTGTCCTGTGGGTGTCCAGTGAGCTCACTGCCGGCGGGTGGCCTAACGTGCTGATGTGCCCATCCCTACAGGTGTCATTCTGTACATCCTGCTGGTGGGGTACCCCCCGTTCTGGGACGAAGACCAGCACAGGCTCTACCAGCAGATCAAGGCCGGCGCTTACGACGTATGTAACAGGGTTCAGAGAGCCACAGGAGCTCCCTGTGGTCTTCCTCTTGGAGGGGAGGAGAGGGGAGGGGAGGGGACAAGTCGGGAATTAGAAAGCGCGGTGTATCACCCTGCTCGTGTCCTCCTAGCCCACATCTGCGGGTGAAAGGAGGGCGGCTTGGGGTCTCTGAGGAAGGACTCGGCTTGTCAGAACGTTCAGATCTTTGTGCACTTGAACTCCTAGGAACCACAGCGCTTTGCTTTAGAAGCAGTTCCCACCTGTTTATTTTCATTATGTTCCCGGGGCCTGTCACGTGGCTGTAACCCGCGTGCCGGCAGACCTCCACGGGGACCCGTGTCTGGGGTGGGGCACTGCTCTGTGTGCCACGTCCGCTCCCATCTCATCCATCTCCTGGGCTCTGTGCGAGCTGTCCTTTGAAGGAGCGGCTTCACAGTTGAAGTTGTTTTTCAGTCCCAGAGCATTTTGTTTACAGTTAGCGTATTCGAAAGTAGGCGTATGTGTACACACACACGCGTATGTGAATTAACTTCCGAATCTGAAGAGTGAGGTCTCGCCCGTTCACTCCTCACTCTGCTTCACTCTGCTCCCCCAGACAGCCTCCCTCCCTGCTGAGTGTCTGCAGACGAGGGGCTCCCTCGGGCTCCCCCACAGCCCCCGGGGGCCAGTGTGCAGGGGCCGCAGCTGCTCCCCCCGTGCCAGTAAGTGGGGTGACCACGTAGCAGGTGATACAGGGTCCACGTGCTGTGCACAGATTAAAAGCTCCATGTAGAAGAGAGAGCACCGATGTAAAAAGTCTGAATTAGCCCCGACCGCTGTGGCTCAGTGGGTTGGGTGTCGTCCTGCAAAGCAGAAGGTCACAGGTGCAGTTCCCAGGGCACAGGCCTGGGTCGTGGGTGTGGTCCCATCGGGGCGTGTACGAGGGGCAGCTGATTGATGTTTCTCTCCCTCTTTCTCCCTCCCTTTCCCTTTCTCCAGAATAAATAAATATGTATTTTTAAAAGTCTGAATTATGTCTGTCAGGTCTCATGAACCCCCCAGTGCCTTCCGTTAAGGTGTTCTGGTGAGATGGAAGTTTGTGTCACGGGAAAAATGATTCTTTTCAAGCTGACGCATTCCATCTAGGCAGACTAACAATTGGACAGACATTTGGCTGGCCACAGCAGCACCTGCCCATCCCTGCAAACGAGGGCGAGGCCCCCGAGGTCAGGGTCAGGGTCAGGAAAGCTGGGCAGGGCCCTACACCCATTGCAGCCCCATCGTTCTGAATCCTTAGCAGGTTTTTGCAGCTGCCAAAAGTAAACGCAGAATTAAAGTGACAAGAGTGACAGTTGTTAAACGGGCAAAGTCTACAACTGTTGAAGAGTCTACTTTCTCCAGTTTCATTTTGTCAGTGGTTGCAAACTGCCCATTTTATACAAAAAGTAACAAGTCCGTGACACAGTTCCAACGGCTTTTCCCAGGACTTTCTTCAAAGCTTCACAGACTGGGGAAGAGCCCAGTTTCTGTTGTCTAGAAACTAATGAGACATGAGTGTTTCTGAAGTTTCACTGAGAGTATTTCCGCTAAGTGTGCTAATTAGGCGAGAGTGAGGTCGTGTGCTCATCAACAACGATGTCACTGAGAGGAACCTGGGGTAAGGAGCTTTGCTGTGAAGTCATTGCTGGGACCAGTTGCCCCTGTGGGAGCTGGTCCTTCCTGAACTCAGTGGCGGTGAACCCCCAGTGGCTGGGTCAGCCCGTGGGGAGCCGCACGGCCCGAGCCTCCGGGAGCCCTCGCGGGGCAGCATGGTGGCGCCCGCACAGGCCACAGCTGCCGCCTTAGTGATTTTTGCAAACGATCGTGAGAAGAAGTGTGTAAAGTTCCGCTTTCAGGACTGAAAGGTCTTTACGTTCATTTTTCTGAACTCCGAAAGCATTTACTACGTAGAACACGCACTTGGGGGTCTCTATCTGTCCCTGTCGGCCCCTCTCTGTGCAGGCGCAGCAGGCAGACGCATGCGGGGCCGAGGTTCCCATCTGTGTCGACACAGACCCAGTTCCGCTCACACAGGCGGTGCGCGCATGCGGGAACTCGGTGCTTAAGGAGATCTTTAGTGTGTATGGCTCTTCCTTGTTCAACTGAGGGAACCTGTTTTTTACACTCTTTACAAACTTCTGTTTTTAAAGTTTCCATCCCCAGAGTGGGACACAGTGACTCCTGAAGCCAAAGACCTCATCAACAAGATGCTGACCATCAACCCCGCCAAGCGCATCACGGCCTCCGAGGCGCTGAAGCACCCCTGGATCTGCGTGAGTGGCACCCGCGCGGGCACAGACTCGCCTTCCCATTCTTTTCATGGGTTTAAAATAGTTTTTGCAGAAAAAGTTGAAATATATGCGTGAATTTTGACTCAAGGTGCTAAACAAACTTAGTTGTATTACGGTGACAACACATTTGGGTAGCAGGACCCGGACCCACAGGTGGCCGAGTTGTGGCTGCCTGGTCTCAAAAGGAATGCAGGCTTGCCACCAGTCACCGGTGACAGTCACCGTGAAGGTGTAGAGATGACACCCAGATCCAGCACCACCTACCAGAAAACAATTACATAACGTTGATTGTATACAGTTAGGCGGCTTTAGGAAGAGATACAAGGTTTGGATGCTGGGACGAAGTTTTCCTCATGGGGAAGGCCGGTGGTCTGAGGCTGAGTGAACCCTGGATGTGCCCCGAAAGCCCCTGAACGTTGCGGGGAACGTGGGGACGGCAGTACTTTCTAGGAATGCGTGTGGGGAGTGAGGGGGGAGCCGACGCAGAGCAGCCCTGCAGAAATGTGGTCACAACGCGTGGGCGCGGAGGCGACTGGGAAGGGACGGACTCCCGCGAGCTGCGGGCTGCGGTGCTGGGCGGGCTGTGAGCTCTCTCCTCCTCCCGCAGCAACGCTCCACGGTGGCCTCCATGATGCACAGGCAGGAGACGGTGGACTGTCTGAAGAAGTTCAACGCCCGCAGGAAGCTCAAGGTGCGCGGGGACGTCGCTGGGAGGACCAGGGGTGGGGCGGGTGAGGAGCCGGCTCTGTCAGCAGAGACTTCCTCGTGTCCGGCCTGTGGGCTTGGCTCCTGGGTCTCCAGGAGTGAGGGGTGCACTGGAGGTCACCCCATGACGGGATGACTGGGGCCTGTGACTGGCAGCGGAGGAAGCAGCTGTGTCCCTCCCCTGAGCTGGGCGGGAGGCCGTGGCCCAGGACGGCACTCACCCAGCCTCTCATCCCCCAGGGCGCCATCCTGACCACGATGCTGGCCACGAGGAACTTTTCAGGTACGGGAGTTAAGGACCCTGATCCTCACTTTCCGGTTTCCTCTTTCTTCCTCTCTTTGGAATTGAGAAAAAAATAATAATTAGGAAAACAGTGGTGTGTTGTTTGGGGAATGCGGTGGGGTTGTGGCCTCCTCCCCAAGGTGCTGTGTGGAGGGGCGCCACGCAGGTGACCCTTAGGAGAAGGCCACCACTGAAGAACTCGGCTCCAAGTTCTCGGGGCCAAGTTCTCTGAAAGCACTCACATCCTGGCTGTAGGAGAGGGGCCCAGGCTCCCTTAGGGGAGCCGCCTGCGGCAGCACGTGGGCAGAGGGCAGCGCTGCGCTGTAAGCTGGGCCAGCTCAGTTCGTAACGCAAAGGTGAGCCAGCTCTTGACGGCAGAGCCACTCCCCCGACGGACACAAATGCCTGCTGTCTCCAGACACTGTTTCCATTCCAGGGCCCCCTTCTTCCACTGATCACTTCAGGGGACCCAGTTTCCAAGTCAGGTTTCAGTAACTGGTAATCGGCCTCCAGTCCGGGGGGCCCAGAGCAGCGAGAAAGCTGCTCTTGGTAAACCCTGTCAGGCCATCGACACCTGGGACGGCTGTCAAACGACTGCGCCAAACTGAGGCCCTGTTGCTCGCTTCCTGCTTACAGAAGGGTCCGTGGCATCTGACTACCCAGTAGTCTCGTACTCTGTCCCTGCTTCCTGTGGAGCCCAGAGCCACAGCAACCCTGGGGCGATGCTTTCCCCAAGCGCTGGGTGGCGGACAGTGTGAGCCGGGGAGGCTGCCAGAGGCGTCTCCTGGCTGGGGCGCAGCAGCTGGACGGTGGTTCGGCAGGTTGGGTTTGGTCCCCTCGCCACTGCCTTTGGCAAGTGACCTGTTCTCTGAACGGTTGACATTTACGGGGGTGAGTTCAGTTCATCTCATTAAATATTACCTAATATAGACTTTGTTCATATAAATTAATATTTCACTGTGGCCCAATAATTAGTGAATCACTCAAAATTGGGAAGACCGCACGGGGAACTGGGCAGGGACTGGGCTACGGCTCCCTTATGCGGCGATGCCACATTTCTGTGCCCAGGAAGTCGGCCGCCACGGCCAGCTGGGCAGGCGCACAGGCGGCCGCGCTCAGCGTGCGGGGGAGGCCCTGGGCCCGTGCTGGTTCGCTGACATGCGCTTCCTCTCGTTTTGCAGCGGCCAAGAGTTTGCTGAAGAAACCAGATGGCGTGAAGGTACGTGCAACACACGCTCCCAGGATCATTTCTAAGAATTTACACTGTTACCTGTGACCCCCAGGTCTTTGCAGAGCATTTTTGCAGTTCCCGCAGAGAATCAGTTGGGCTAAAACATAAAATAATTTCACACACAAAGATGGGTGGTATTTATGCCAAGAAAAGCTGTGGTTTTTTTGTTTTATTAATGTGAAACAGTCATGACAGACAATACTTTGACATGGAGTTGATACGGAAACTGAATGTCTAGCCCCCTCTGGTTTCCTACAGCCCCAAACTACCAGGGCCGCCTGGAAGCCTGTGGTGCCAGACCTTCCCGCACGCTGACGCTGCTGGGTCTGGAGATCAGGGTCCTGTCTCGGGGCCGTGCTGTCACCGTGCTTCTGTCCGAGGTGCCGAGGCACTTGTAGGGGAGTATTTGGAACCCCTTTTATAAACTTCCCAAGAGAGGAATAGGGCGTTTTCACTCTGTTGGATTTCTAAACAGGATAACGTAACTGATTTTCGGTTGCTTCCATTTCGTTTCATGGGACTTACCTTGGAATGTAGTCGTGTATTCCCATTGTTTATCTCTCCAGAGCGTTACCTGTATGTTTTCTTTAATGCCTTTCTTTCTCTTCCAATGGCAGATGCACACATGCCTCACGGGCACTTCGGCATTCTCAGGATTAGTTACTGTTCTAACGTTTGAACTTGACTAAAAGTCAGGTGCTCAGTTCACTTTGATGATGTGACGTAGGGAATGGTGGGTCCCTGTGTCCTTGCCCTCTCCTGTCCTCACCACCTGCCCGCGTGACCGGATTTGCAGGGCGGCAGCCGCACCCTGCACTTCCCGTTGCCAGTCGTCCCCATTCTGCTGGGGCCCCCGTTTAAATTTCAGCATCGTGGGGGTGTCTGCTTGTTCCCAGTTAACGTGGTGGGAATGCGAGGTCTCAGCCTTCCCTGGAGGCGGCGTTCCCCGCGCTGCCCTGTGCCGTTTGGACGCGGTGCCCACAGTCCTGCTGGGCATCGATCGGCACCAGTCCCCTCAGGCGGAGGCGCAGTGCCCCGAGCGGCACTGTCCTGAGCGCCGCACCTCGGCACCGGAAAGCTCAGCCGGCCCTGCTCCTCCCTTCCCTCCTCTGGCTGGTGAGGTCAGAAAGGGGTCCAGCCTGCGTGTTCAGGTGGGAGGGGGTCTGCCTACCGGCTCTCCCCAGGGAGAGGCTGCACCCAGGAGCCAGTCACACGGGACAGTGCAGGCCTCTTGAAGCACAGTGTCCCCATCGCTGTGTGCATGGGAGTGTGGGTGTGTGCGTGTGCTCCTGTGCATGTTGGCGTGCACAGGTGCGTGTGGAGCACGCGCTGAAATAGAGCAGTTCTTGGCACCCACACCCTAGGAGAAAACCATTCTCTTGTCTCAACAAGTAAAAACAGAATCGTTTGTGTCCACTGACATGATGGATGAGTGCGTGTCTTCACGGTGCATGTGCACAGTGCCCTGTGACCCCAGGGAAGGCCACCCCTCTGACGGTCAGGCTGAGCGCACCTCCTGGGTGGGAGGTGACGGTCGCACCCCTCAGACGTCCTCTTCGGTGGGCTGCGCGTTCTCTTGTTCTGGCTGCTGCACGAGTTTTGGGTTCAAGTCTGCACACTCTTACTTAAAGAAGAGTTCCAAACGAACTGTCTGCCAAAGACAGAGGGCTGTTTAAAGAGCTTTCCGGTACGGCGCCCTGAGGACTTCTGCTTTCTCCTGCGTGTCCCAGTGCGCAGTGTGACCGTGCCATCGAGGCACAGAGGTGGAGGGACAGGAAAGCCAGATGCTGTGGGCCCGCGTCGGCTGCCGAGCCTCCCACCTCTCTCAGTGCCGGTTTCGGTGTGACCCGGGTTCGAGACAGAGGGAAGAGTTCCCAGGGGCCCAGCATTCCTTGGGATGGTTGCTTAGACTCTTTGGTGCTCATTTTTTAATGTGTGCATTGTTCTCTGTGAGTCCTCATGCACATTCATACTCCAGTGTGGGTGTGTTCCTTCAGACAGTGCTGATATGTGAAGAAAATGCCCAGAGACTTCGTGCAAGACGAGTGTGGGTGTCTGTTTCTGTTTGACAGCCGTGCATAAGTCGCCACGCGTGAGGTGGGGTGGGTGTGGGCTGCTGCCGTTGGCCTGCGGCTCTGTTCACACAGACCCAGTTGTGTGGTCAAGGGGCCACTGCGTGCAGAGTCTCCTCGGGCGCGAGGCCTACTCCCCAGCCCCGGCGTTTGCCCAGTGGGGCTTCCACAGGGACAGCGGTCTCTTCCATGAGGTTGGACCAGTGACGTTAGAGCAGGGCTGGCATTCCTAGGCGTGGTCTTCGGTGACGGCAGCAGACCCGTGACAGGAAACCTGGTGGAAAGCGGTTGTTTACCACCAGAATACGGCAATGAGCTCAGTTTGCCTATTTATGTTTGATGATGTATTTTTAAAGGAGACCCAGACATACCATTTTTGAACAAATTTATAAAGCCTGCGTGTCATCGGAAGTCCTAAACTTCTAATTGGATGCCCGTTAAACAAAGGGACGAGGGCCCCCCGAGAGCCGGTCAGTGGGGATCTGAGCCCCCAGGACACAGTGGAAGCAGAGGTGGGCCCCTCGAGGCCTGCAGGTGCAATCGGCGGCAGCACCCCCTGGAGGGTGGGCAGCAGGGCCGCCTCGGGCACCGCTGCAGCCACTCTGCTGCCGGACGGCGCCGTGTGTCTTACGTTCTTTGCAGTGTTCTTTATTTTCATGTCGATGTCTCCAGTAGACATACTGCATGTAGAGTTTGCCACCAGGGCTTTAAGGCATCTCTCTCTATTTTCTGCGCACCCACAGATAAACAACAAAGCCAACGTGGTAACTAGCCCCAAAGAAGACGCCCCCCCCCCGGCGCTGGTACAGCCGGACTCTGTGACCCTCGCGCTTCGCTGTCCTTTGCTTCTCTCGTGTGCTCGTCATGTCATACGCACTTTCTTTTGGGTTTTGTTTTGTTTTGCTTTGTTTTGCTTTCTAAGACGTGACGAGACCATCTTTTCCTTGGTTTTGTGGAGGCAATATTCCAGTCGTATGTCTCTGACGTGAGGTGCCCAGCCTCGTTGCTGAGCACCGCTGCAGCTGGGCTCCCCGCCACTGGCCTTTGCATGTGCCTGGGACGTGTTGCGAATGCGCTTTGGTGGCTCTTGGCTCTCCTGACGCAGGGGGCGCAGGGCCAGCCACTGAGCTGGAAGCACAGACCTTATTCAGAGCCCCCGCCTCCTTGCTGACAGTCGCCGGCTTTGTAAGCCTCACCGTGAGACTCGGAGGGCCTCTGGCCCATTCGGGTCTCTTGTGGGCCGTCTCCCAAATCAGATGGTCACTGTTTCACGTTACCCCAGAGGATGAGACCCTGCGGCACAGAGCATCAGTCCCCCGGGCACCAGATAGGGCGTTTCTCTGGAGTTCACACTGGCAGCAACCACGCCAGCTCACCGTCTCGAAGCACACTGCTGAGTGTGAGGTGTGACAGCTGGAACTCGGTGCCCTGAGTCTCACACTATTTTCTCCAGAATGTTCTATGTTTGGATTTAGGATTTCCAGAAATGTTTCTGGCTTTTTACTGTCTTGTGTACTGATATCATAAATGAATCCAAGGGCTCAGGGATTATTTCACTTCAGTGACACAGCAGGGCTCATTTAACACATCAGCAGGACAGATGGATACGTCAGGATGGCAGGCCATCTCCTGGTCACAGTGCAGATCACAGGTTGAGCAGAGAGGGGAGGAGGGGCCAGCAGGTGGTCAGAGGGTCCCCACAGCCTCCCCAGGAAGGGCCTGTGTCTGCCACCAATGCTCAGGCTGCTGTGGCCTCCTGCTGATGAGGCATCGTGTGACAAGAGTCAGCGTGTCATCCAGGGAAGGGAATGAAGGCTTTTTTATGTCACTTATTTGACATAAATACTTGGGAGTATTTCTTAAATTTTCTGGTAGAAAAAATAGGAAAAATAATTCTTTATGGAAAAACATGGCTTTACAAACAAATCTCCTAAGTGTACAGTACGTAAGTAAAAGTCTTTCTGATACGAGTTGACACAGGACTTCACAGCAAACTGCTGTGACCCCATGATGACTTGTAGAACCTTTAAATGAACCTCTTAAATGTTTGTTAGGATCTCTCACGGACTTTCAGAATATATTCTTTAGGACCGTCCTTTTTTAGGTCAATGGTTCTACATTTTCCAAGGGTGTGTATCTGTGTGTCAGTTATAGTGAGACACCATAATTAATTCTGAGGACACTGCAGCTGAAAAATATCTCCAGGGAATCTGAATCCCTTCAGAGTGTTCCCATCCCTCATGCCCTTGGCCGTGGGCACGGGCCCCTCGCCGAGGAGCAGGTCGCGCCCAGTGCGGGGCAGTGAAACAGTGGCGCCTCTGCAGGTCCGCAGACTTCAAAGCCGGTCTGTGTGCTGACGGAATAAGGTCTGTCTCTGCATGCTGCTCCCGGGCTCTGGGGCCCCTCGGCTCCCAGAGACTGTCGCTCGAGGCCTGTCCCCTGTGGCCTCTGCCGCGGGCACCACAGCTTCCGCTCTGTCCCTGTCAGTCCTGGGGGCTGCTCTCCCTGCCCCGCCACAGCAGTCAGAATCTACTCACCGTGCCAACTGTCTCTTTCTCTATTTTGTTCTCACTCAGGAGCCCCAAACCACTGTAATCCACAACCCTGACGGAAACAAGGTATGCGGAGGGCGCAGCCTCGCGCTCTCACCAGGACGCACGGCTCCCCCGTAGCCAGAGCCCAGTGCGTGACCCAGACACGGCAGAAGCCCACCCTCGGTCTAGCAGCTTTCCCCGTGGGCCTGATTCACCCAGACTGTGCCCACCTTTCTTTTAAATCAAAAAGAATGATGACTTGAGAGAGAAGCGAAGCGCACTGTTAGTAAGAGCTGGGGAGACGACCTCTTCGCGTCGCGGCCACCTTCTCGGGAGCTAGGCCCCCAGCCCCGCTGTCCCCACGCCCGCCTCTCCCCATGTCCCGCGTGTGTACACACGGGACACTTAACGAGTTTCTGCCGTGCCTCCCACTGGCTTCCAAACACCAGCCTGAGTTCCTAGGTATCTGTTTATTCTGTTCTGATGTTCTTTTCTTCGAATCCGCTGGCGGCGGTGGTGTTTGTGTGGTTCGGCGTGCGTTTGCAGGCAGTATGGCGGTCTCACTCACTGCGCGTGAGCTGTGCTGTGTTGGACGCTGTGCCTCCAGCAGCTGACACCGAGCTGGCTGTGTGGGGAGAAGCCCGGCAGCCCCGAGCGCTGCGGGCCGTCGGGGCGGCCTCCTCGCTGCGTAGCGACCCGAGTGCGCCCAGCCGCAGGGGAGAGGAGACGCTCGTGACCGTGTGCCCTGTGTCCGCTTCACGTTCTCGCACGTTACCGCATTTCTGCGGGGGTGGGGTGTGTCTTCGGACTTCCACACGCGAGGCCCTCGATGCTTCTCCTTCTGTGTCATCAGCAACGCTTCAGTCGGGAGACGCACGTGTGCTGTGACATCTCGTGGTCAATGTTAAAATCACCGAAGTGAAAGACACAGAGCATCGGTTACCCTTTGTCAGGAGACACGTTGGTGTTTAGAGCCGTGGCGTGTGGGGTGCTCCAAGTCAGCGACTTCCCACCCTTCCCGTCTCGTGGCACATGTCAGATAAGCACTAAAATTCTGCCACATGCCAAAAAAAGTTTTTGCCAATCTGGCCAAAACAATAGGTGTGATTTTTGATTCATTCACACTAGATGGTTACTGCCGTGTTGGCTGTTGTCATTTTTCATTTTTGACAATCTAAAGGAAAAGAGGTTGGGTACTGCATGTTTTCCAAATTCTTGTGCACACCGGTTGGAAATCACTGGTCTAGGTCCCCAAAGACTTGAGCTAGTGAGGAGACGCCCCCAGGAGCACACCTTGTCCCGTGTGTTAGCTGGGGGCCCAGGCGCACGGCTGGGGACCCGCGGGGCCGCGGGCCTTCCCGTGGGAGCTGCCACGCGAGGCGCCTGCTGGCGTGAACCGGTCTGCCCGTAAGTGCCTGTCCCTTCTTTCAAGTTGGAGTGTGAGCTCTAGGCCACATGAAATGCATGAAGACTGGTTTTGTGTGGATGGAGACTCTGGACACATGTCCCATTTGTCTCTTCCTTTGGGTTAAATACTCTACGTGATAGTGACAAATTGATGGCCGTTCTAAATGGTGAGTCTCTGAAAGGGCACCGACTGGCATTTGCACCATTTTGCAAAGTCTGTTCTTTGTCATTGATTGGAAGGTTGTTTCCAATTTTTTTGTCTCTAGCCTTCAATCATTCAAAGTAGAAAATTGTGTCTTATGAATGTTAACAGAATTTCATTGCTAGAAAATACATTATTAACAGAAAAATTCATGGGACCCTTTTTCAGGAGTGTGTCTCGGTGCTGCTGGTCACAGTGTCCTTTAAGGCGTGCGTCCTGACTTTGCGGTAGTTGTCCAAGGGGCCCCCGTGTCTTCCCACTAAGGGAACGGGTTTCTAATCAGTAACAGCCCGTTCTGATTCAGAAATGGATGAAACCCTAATTGTCCTGAAAGTAAACGACTCCTTAAAATCTCACTGTGCTAATCACAGACGCGGATGCTTCCGGAAGTGCGTCCTGTGTCTCAGCACCTGGCGTCCCCGGGGGCGGCACTGGGACAGGCCCCCTCTCTCTGCAAGGAGCAGGGCAGCGGGCAGGCTGCGGAGAGCCGGGGAGCTGCCTCGCAGAGGAGGAGCCGGTCACTGATCAGAGAGAGAACAAGAAGTCACACTCTCTGAAGGTTCTGATTAACTTGGCCAATCGAGTCGGCTTCTCCTGAATGCAGACGGAGCACCGCCTGCGGGCACTGTCACCAGCACACCCGGGGGCAGCTCTCCGAAGGAGGCGCCCCGCAGGCCACCGGCTCTGCGCTGCTTCAGAGCCAGGCAGCCAGAGCCCGCCCCACCCCACCCCGTGTCTGCGGCACGTGGCCCTCCTCTCTGTCCCAGCCACGGGGGCTGTGTCCCTTTGCATGTTGTTGCGCACACGGCCTGCTGAGGAGCTCTGCATGATGTGGACGTCACGCGCCAGATTTGCAAGAACAGAAAGAGCCAAGCTGCTCCTGGTTCGCCACTGAAAGTGTGTCTTCTTTTCGGCAGGAGTCCACGGAGAGCTCCAACACCACGATCGAGGACGAGGACGTGAAAGGTAGGCGAGGCCACAGGCTCCCACGCGTGTCGGAGAAGCAGGCTTGTGCCCGACCGCTCACACTGAGGGGCCAGCCTGCCCCGCGACACCGCCGACTTCCTTCTTATTGCTGCTGTGCTGGTGCTTTGACCGTGCGTGTGGGTTTCGTGGGGGTCTCACATGCTGTTCTTTCTGTGTTCAGTGTACAGACAGGAGAGGGGACAGTCCAGCACACTGTGTCTCGAAACCAGCAGTGGCAGTTCGGACGCAATACCAGACGGTCCCTGCGTCTGTGGACTGTGCGCATTCCTAACACTTCTCTCGCAGGGTGGGGTCTGGCGGCCTGTCCCGGGCTGCCTGGCGGGTGTCGCGGGACCGGCCCTGGGCAGCGTCTTCCTCATGTGCTTTCCCGACGTGTCCTCGGCCCCACTGGGTGCAGAAGCCCAGCTCCTTAGCTGTGTGGGTAGGTGTCCCTGCCGCACGCCCCACAGAAAGCGTGCCCTCAGCACCCTGCTCTCTAGTCATGGCTGCCTTAGAGAGGTTCACTTGCGCCCTCCAGTTTGGCTTTTGTTCCCAGTTTATGATTCACTGAAGTAACTACAGTTTTGCAGGCCGCTTGTCTCCGAGCCGGTCCAAGCACAGTGACCGCAGGGATGTTTAGAGCAGAAATAGGAAAAGAAAAGTGTAAAACAGACAGAGAACTGACTGCAGTTCTCTGCAGTCCAGTTAGTGAGGCTTCCCCAGAGAGCTGGTTTGCCTGGCAGCGTAGCTGTGGGCTGTGACTCTGGGGGGGCATCAGTGAGGTCGTGCTGCAGAGCAAGGACCCTGGAGGCATCAGGACAGGGAGACAGGGAGGCCCCCTAGGAAGCACAGAGGGCCGTGGACCCCTGCCCGTCACCCGGATGCCGGAGGTGGCCAGCTCTCCTCCAGTTGCCTAGGACAGCGAGGTTCACTGCCCATGGTGAAGCCAGCGTGCGATCCGACTGCTAGAGGAGGCTGGTGCTGCTGCCAGTGCCAGGTGCCTGGCCAGCGTGTGCTGAGCGGGTCTGCACCTCGTCCAGCGCCCAAAGGCCTGGAGGTGGCTTCCTGGTCACAGCAACCATCCCTCTGTCCGTGAGAGGACGAGAAGCAACTGTGCCTTCAGGGGAGACTCAGAAAGCGCCGCCTGTAGCCCTTTCGGCAGACGTCACCTCATCTTTTACACCTTTCCCTGAGCAAGAGTTAGAGAGAAGTAGCTCCACATAATCTCCTGGAGAAGCTGAGTCTGCAGAGAACTGAGCGCCGTCCGTGCTGCAACGCACGGCCCCACCTTGTGTGCCCCCCGTGCCCCAGCAGTTCCGGCGGGCTCTGCGCGGCCCCACCTGCCTCGGACCCCCGTGAGCCTCAGTGCAGGGCTGCCCCCAGGATGGGAGTGGCGGGGGGTGGGCAGCGTCCCCGCCTTACAGCTGATGGTTTGGACAGTTCGGGTGGAAGGGAGTTTGTTGCATTCTCAGGAAGCAGTGGTCCAGTCGCAGCCCAGGCGGCACCGTCCCGCCTGGGGCCCCACGGGTGGGCACTGTCCTCACCCTCGTGGCTGCGCTGCAGCTGCACCCAGCAGTGTGAGGGACCCTGAGCACAGCGCTGAGAACACGCAACGTTCGGTCCCATCCGTTGGTCTGGCTGCAATGGTCCTGCCGCCAGGTCTCTGACTGTTCAGGGTCCGTGATCAGACGCGTCTCTGACGAGCAAGTCCACCGTGTTGGGCACGCTCTAGTTCCTTCCACATTCCTGGGCCCCTCCACATGCCCCGTGCCCCCCCCCGTCCGCACCTGCCCCGTCAGCAGCCTGACCCCACCCCACGTCCCCCCATCTCTCCCAGGGTCAGGTGGCCCACGTCGGCCAGACGGCCTGGAGCCTGCTCACGAGGCGAGGTGGTCGTCAGGCTGGCCCTGTCGGGCTCGTGGCCTGCGCTCGTGGTGGCCAAAACCACAGGTGGCTCTCGGCCTCCGTGGTTGGGCCTTGCCCCAGCCTCCCCCTCGCCCGTGGGAGCAAAGTGAAAAGTGGTGTGAAAGGTTTAATTTCCTTTTATTTTGAGGGCTTATTGAACAGGTCACTTCTACATAAGTGAGCTTCACAAGAATCTCCCGAAACCATTGAGTAGAGATTTGGCAATGTCCAGGTCTGGTATTTAGATACAGTATTATAGATTATTAAACCAGTCAGCTCCAGAATCTTCGACGGGTTTGATTTTAAAAGCCAAAATAATGAAAATTACTCTCTGAAATGTTAACTGATTCGTCTACTCAGTGAAATAAGAGTCGTCAGTGAGAAACACGCTGTTCACTGCCCCAGGAACTCCCAGCGCAGCCAGGCTGGCGGGCCCCCATTTCTGTCCCGCTGCCAGAAGCGTGAAGATGACTCTGGTCCGTGTATTTACCTAAGACCCTAACCGTCCCGGAGTCGTTTTTGTTCACGGAGAGACTGGAGCACCACAGGACACCACTTCCGTGACATTGGTGTGACAGTTAGTTACAGACAGGGCCCAGCAATGAAGTCGTCAGTCACCTTGTACGGTGGCTCGTTACGTTTATGATTTCAGAGTATTGGGCGCCGTGGGCTGGAAAGGACGTGGTTTGGTGGACGAACGGCCGGCAGCCCTGGCTGGCACCTGAGTGCGCCGGGTGACCGGGCCAGTCTCTGCACCTCTGTCCCCCCCGTCTCTGGCCGCCAGGTCCCTGAAAACGCTGAGAAAGGCAGAAGTTAAATGAACTGGAACTCCAGATTTACACCCAAAAGGCTCATCAGCCATTTCAGGTGGTGTTTGTTACGCAGCTTGTGGTCACTGAGTAAGTACCTCCGTAGGCAGAGGAGCTCGGTGTGCGACACTGCGCACGTCTCGTGACGACCGGTCTGGCCCGGCCCACGTGCGGCCAGTCCCATCACAGACCCGCTGGACTCCTGAGCAGGCTCCTTGGCTAGTGGCCCCGCCTCAGCTCACCTGCAAGTCCCGAGGCTGAACTGGGCCCTCAGGCAGCTGGGGTCTGCCCTGCACAGGGCTCTGTTGAAAAGAAGTCAGTTCGCGCACAGACTCACGCACCTGGCTCATCTCACCCAAACCTGTGCCAGCCTCTCACTGGGCACCTGCAGCACAGTGGCCTCGCACCCCAGGGCCCTTCTGCTGCTCCCAAGACGTGTAAGAGCCACAGGGCTTTCAGGAATCGGGGACACACCCAGACCACCAAACCTGGTCGCCCTCCCTGTGTCTTTGGCATTTAGCAGATGTTTCCCAGGGCACACCCCATCCTAGGTGCTGAAGGCACGAAATGGTCCAGTCCTGGTTAGATACATGAGCATCCTGCTGTTAAACAGGAACCTGTGAGGCCAGAAGTCACCCTGAAGGCCAAGGCCCACTAGCCACATGCCACTGGAGAAGGGCAGGTCCTGGGGCTGGCCAGCACTTTCGTGCAGCAGGTTCAGGGCAGAGATGCAGGGCGTGGAGGGGCTTGCCCAGTAGCAGACGACAGAGGGGGGGTCAGCGAGGCGGGAGGTCCCGGGACGGGCAACTGAGCCTGACAGGAAGGGGCTTTGGTGGCCGGTGGGCGACCACCTGGGTGTCCCCGTGTACACAGGGCACGGCGGTGTCTCCAGATCACCAAGAACAGCCGCCGGCAGGGCAACTCCGAGTTTCCGCACAGGTTTGAGTGCACGGGCCCTCAGCTGCCGGGCCTCCCGTGGGGCACGTCAGGGCTGTTCCTGCGACACGGGGGCCACGGTGACATCGGGCGCTGCATCTGGAGCTCTCGGGTGGCCCGGGGGCAGAGCTGGAAGGGCTGTCCTCAGGAGACGGGCTCCAAACAGGAGCAGCGAGAGGCAGGCAGAGGTGCATCAGGGACCGGACAGGCAGCAGGACGCGCCGGGGGCTGGGAGTTGTGGGCACAGATGACAGGAGGGTCAGAAACGGTCCGAAGAGGGGGAGGGTGTGTGCGAGACGCATGGTCGCGTGCGGGGGGGACGGGCGGGGGGGCGGCGGCAGGCTTCCCCGGGCCAACCCGAGTGGTCCCGGGGTCCAAGGTGCGCGGCGCTTGATTTGGGGCTCCCTGGGCCCTAATGACGGGCAGCTGGGCAGGCTCTGGCTTCCTTTGGAAACGTGACCTTGAAGCCCAAGCCAGCGACAGATGGGGCGGATCTAGAGGGGCACCTGCGGTTGCCGGGGCCGCACAGGAAATGGTGAGAGACTGAGCAGCACCCTGCAGACCTCTCCGTGACCGTGAGCACCGGAGAAAGTCGCAGGCAGCGTGGAGAAGGTGCGGGGAGTGAAGGGAACTCAGAGTTCAGAGCCAGCAAACTGCTCAAATCGTGGTTCTGATAGAAAAGTTACTTCAGGAAGAGAAACGTTAAGCCAATTCAAAAGTGTTTTCTCTCATCGTCAGTGAACGAGACAGGCTGTTTGTAGGTGCGGTGTCCACGTGTCAGGAGAGAGTTCTGCACGGCAGTCTGACCACCAACCTACTGCAGTGGCCTGTGGCAAAGGCCACAGAGTTGGGTGTCGGGGACCGTCGGGTGCTTCCCGAACGTCCTCTGTGTGCCAGGGTCTCAGCCGGCGCCGGCTCCTGTGCTTCGACCCCGCTCTGCGGGTTACAGAGCCGTGGAGAAAGCTGGCTGCCCCCACACACAGACGAGCGTGCGGTACATTTGTGCCGAGGGCGTTCGAACCTCGGGTACAGGGGTGTGCATTCCCAGCACAGGGACTTCTCCCAGCAGGAGGGTCAGGGGACATAGTGGGAGGAGCGATAGCTGATAAAAGAAAGGGAGGCTGCACTGGGGGGCGGGGGGCAGCGGGACGGCAGGGCCTCCCTCCCCCATCTGACTCTGGGCTGCGCTCGTGCCAGAGGATGGGGGAGGAGGGACAGGGACTAGTGTGCCCAACACAGAAAGGCAGGGTCCCCAGGACTTGAGAGACTGGCGAGGCAGCCCCAGGTGGCGCTGGGCTCTGTCCGGCTGGGCTGCCAGACGGGGGCATTGCCCTTGTGCGGGCCGGAGACCGTTGCAGGGGAAGGGACCCTGAATCTGCAGAGCACTCGGGAGGCAGCAACCTGCGGCCTGCTGTTCACGCTTTCCTTCTCATTAGCTTTAACGATCGGTGCTGTGTCCTAAGCTGGAGATTTTCTCTTGCCATAGCAACGTAAAGCATCTATTCAACTTAAACGGGGTCGAATGTGAGGGGTCAAATGTGAGGGGCAGTTTCGGGTGTCTCCACAGCATCCTGTGTGTCCTGGGTCTGGGCCAGTTGTCACTCTAGAGGCCCCACGGGAGGGTCTTTGACCGCCTCATCTGGTCAAGGCAGAGTGTGCCGGCAGCCCCTGGTCATAGACGGTCCCTGGGGGCTGCGCATGTGGCCATCACACCAGCAGTGAGCAAGGGGGTGGCCGAGAAACCTGTCTCTGGTGTCCCCCACTCTAACCCACGTGACGCTTTTTGTACATTGTCGACCTTCTTATGGATGTCGTAATGGCACATGATTGTTTCCTGTAATGTCGGGGAAGTCCCATTAGGTTTACAGACTCTATTTTAACCAAGGGGTGCCCTGCCCTGGGTGACCTTGAAAGTGATGTGAACATTTCAGTCCGAGGAGAGTAATCGGCTTAATGAAGGTCAGATGCACGAAAAGTGCGAGCTGGGTGTCTTTAACCAACAATGAAGGAACCAGACTTGAGCTCCTCTGGAAAGACGGGGCGACCCGCCCTGCGGACCCTCAGGTCACCACCGGCGATTTGAGAAAGTGTCCCAGGGTTCTCGAGACAAAATTCAGTGACCTGTGACTTGAAAAGTATTTCACCCATCAATTTCATTAATAAGAGAACAGTACTTGGGAATCAAGGAAAGGTCATCAGCATCAGCTGATGAAGTTGGCGGTTGTTTGGCCCTCCCTCTGTTGAACAGGCCGACAGAACTGTGTGAGCGCACAAAGCAGTAACACATTTCTTGCCCGCCAGGAGCTCTGACTCCAGGCAGGCAGGAGGACGGGCTGCACATGGAGCACAGTTTGCCGACAGTTAAGGCAGGTGATCACCTGGCTGAATGAAGCAGCGGCCCTGGGCTGCAGCCCTTGTAGCTGCCGAGTGGGTGGCACGCAGGGCCAGCGAGTGGCAGTGCACTCGGATAGGAGGTCCCCCACGGGGGGGCTCTGAGGTGTGGGCCGGCACAGGGCCCAGCCAGGCACCTGTTGGCTGCACGAACGGTTCTCGGAGGCCACTGAGCTGCACTGCGGCGGCACAGGGTGGGTGTCCTGGTGGGGCTGGTGGAGACAAGCAGGGAGGAGCGCAAGCACTTAGACTCACCAAGTTAGTGCTGCGGGGCGTGTGCACTGACTAATCAGAGAGCCTGGGCCTGCGGGCGGCTGGCCTCCAGCAGGCAGTGCCTCCGTGGGCCTCTCGGGGGGGGCACTGCCCTGGGGTCCCCGGGGGGCCCTGGGTGGTGCGAGTCCCACAGGCTCAAGAAGGGCCGGCCGGGTGGGCCTGGCTGCTGTGAGCGCCAGGGGGTGGAGGGACAGCCGCCCGCTCCCACGGGGGCCGGTCGAGATGGGCACCCGTGTCGGGGGAACGTCGTCGCCCGACACTGCCCTTGGCCATGTCCTCTGCTCACACCAACTCTGTGCCTTTGCCTTCAGCCCGGAAGCAAGAGATCATCAAAGTCACGGAGCAGCTGATCGAAGCCATCAACAACGGAGACTTCGAAGCGTACACGTGAGTGCGCACCCGTGACTGTGCTCTGCGCACCCGGCGCTGCCTTCTCTGGTGCACTGGGTTCGTGTGTGATTGACATGCTGGCAGTGGCTTTGTTTCAGGATATAAAGGACGTAAGTGGCCCTGGAGGAAAATACATGCGTCCGAGATTTCAAGGAGCCGGGGCCTTCGAGTGGGACAGGGGTTTGTTCTCTGTGCACAGAAGTGTGACCACCACACCCCTGTACAGACACAGGGCAGGAAGCACTGAGAGGGGATGATGCAGTGACTCAGGGGCGTCCTCGCCGGGCCACACGGCGCAGCTGTCCGTCAGCTCCAGCTCCAGTCCACATGTCTGCAGTCCAGGGGCAGGCAGAGTCGGGCCCAGCCCCCCTGCGCCCTCCCCGGCCGCCCTGGAGTAGAGACCGGGGATGCAGGAGGTGGGGCTGGCCTCCGAGCTTCAGAGCAGGTGGGCAGTGGCAGCGAGAAGCCAGGGGGGCGAGGCTGCCTGCAGAACGGAGCCTGGGGGAGAGCGCAGGACACTCAGGAGCTCGCGTCTGTGCGGAGGCCTGGAGGGGGCGGCGGGGCAAGGAGCACGGTCACCGGGGCCCTGGGCTTTCGCCCGCTAACTCCACTGACCGAAATGCAGCGTGGCCGTGAGCTTTGCATCTAAGCCACGGACGGGGTGAGCGGAGGCGTGCACTGAAGCAGCGCTCCTGTCAGGGGGACTCGGAAACACCGTCTGCCTTACGGTCACTGTGAGGGAGGAAGAGGAAGGACAGACGCTGCCTTGGGGAGAACAAAGGGGGTTTTACCTTCTGCCTTCCAAGTTTCACGAAGGTATTACCTCCACCAGCAGCTACAAACGGCCGCGGACAAAGCCTGGGCGAGAGGAACGGGGTGCAGCCAAGCCCACTGCCGCGTCAGTTCCGGGACAGGTCCAGGGCCCGGGCGCGAGGCTGGCACGACCGTGAGGCTGCAAGGTGCTCCTGGTCACGTTGCTGGTGTGGCTTTGTTACACCCAGGCCACTCTCCAGACGCAAAGACAGTGTTTCCTTTTAAACCTCCTTTTTCAACAGTGTCCCCATGGAGTGGCACAAGCGTGTTTCGTTGGTGGTGGTGACCGGGCAGAACGCGTGTCCCGTGTGGTCACACGGCACAGAGTGGAGTGTTTGAAATGATGCAGTTCCTTGGGACGCCCTTCGGTCACTGATTCCCCAGCCTGGGGTCTGGCTTGACCTGGTGCAGTCGGCCCCGGGAGCCCCCGGGGTGGGGGCTGGAGCAGCTCTGTGGCCGCCTGGTCCCGAAACCCCTGCTCAGAGCACAGGCACCCACAGGCCGTGTGTGTCCTTGGGAGCCACTGCTCCCAGTGGGGAGCCGGTCACAGGATGGACCTGCGTGTGCGAGGAAGAGCCGATGCGTAGGTTTTCAAATGCACTGCCCCCTGGTGCTCGGGCAGAAAGCTGCATCCTAGCCCGCGACGGTAAAATGTCGCTGCACCGAGGTCGACAGCCAGCACTGCATTTGCAGAGGAAAGCGCCAGCAGCACCAGCTCCCGTCACCACAGGGTCACTGTTTCCCCAGTTTGCCCCTTAGAAAGAAGTTGTGTGTGTTTGACCTTGAACTTAAAAATAGCTGCCCCCTCCCACCCCCACCTCCCCTTTGAGGCTTTCTTTACCACACTGAGTAACCACTGTGATTTTTTATTTTAAAAGTATGTTCTACTTTTAAAGTGTTTTACAAAAACCTCAGTCCCATATTCTGTGAGGCCGTGAATTAGCTTTTTAAAAACTGTGTCTGTTGAACAGTTGAAAAGTTTTCCCTCCCAAGCAGGGAATTTCCCCATGAAATTTAGAGGCAGACCCGGCAGATTAAAACCCTCCCGTCCGTCCTCCTCCGTCCGCCCTGTGCACTTCTCACTCTCCCGGCCCAGGAGTCGCTCGCGCTCTGAGGAGCTGCCCCGTGTCTTCGGGCCGCCGCGCGCACCCCCTTCCTTCCCGGGCCCTCCCGCCCCTCGTGTAAGTCTCCTGGCCGCAGGCACACTGCGTAGTTCCAGTGCAGGACGAACTGTTGTTACAGCTGTTTGTTCACAGACTGTTTGCCCTAAAGCAGGTGTTTAACGAGCCTTTGTTGAATGAATGGGTACAAAGGAAACCCATTGGCTTTCTCTGAAGACTTAATGTGGCGAATTTCTTTGTTTAATCCTATTTTCAGGATTATGTGCATTTGAACTGTTCGTTAATTTTATTTTTAAAGTGAGATAAACTTTGTCCACATGGTAATTGAGTTTATGGATGTCGCCAGGAACCTGCTTTCTGATCAGTTGTAACGCAGATGTGTGTCTTGGATGTAGAAGGTGTCAAAAATCACTCCCAAAGTGTTTAATTTCAGAGCCAGAAGTTGGCTTTACAGGGTTTGGAGAGGGACCGGGACTTGGACAGTGTCTAAACAATAATAAACCTCAGCTGAGAGCAGGAAACCCGGGGAGGGCCCAGAGAGCCGGCCGTGGCCATGACAGCAGCGCGGGGTCTGGAAAGTGCTGCTTTGGGGCCCGTCCTCAGCCCATCTCGCCACGGCCCGTGGCAGAAACTGTGTGTTTCTCGTGGATGTTAGAGCCGTTTCCCTCACGGAAGGTCAGGTCAGAGTGGGTGCGTGCGAAGCAGCAAACCACAGTCACTCTCTTATCGATCACGTTTGTTTTTTCCCACAGGAAAATCTGTGACCCGGGTCTTACAGCTTTTGAACCTGAGGCTTTGGGCAATTTAGTGGAAGGAATGGACTTTCATCGATTCTACTTTGAAAATGGTATATTTACTCTAAATTTAATAACATGCCTTTTCTAAGCTCCCTTTGAATTTCTCCCCAGTTTGCTTATTCTTTGGCTCTTCTGTGCAGTGAGGGCTTTCAGTGTTCGAAACAGGAAGCGGTTGGCAGGGTCGGTGTGTCTCGAAACAGTGCCCGATTCTGCACGAGAGTCGTGTCGGTCGGACGCACCTGAGCAGTCGCGATGTGGCATGAGCCGCCGAGGCGCCGCCCCGGGGCACGCCGTCCTGAACCTCCCTCCGCTCTCTCCCCAGCTCTGTCCAAGGGCAGCAAGCCGGTGCACACCATCATCTTGAACCCCCACGTGCACCTGGTGGGCGAGGACGCCGCGTGCATCGCCTACGTGCGGCTCACCCAGTACCTGGACGGCGGCGGCCTGCCCAGGACCATGCAGTCCGAGGAGACCCGCGTGTGGCACCGCCGGGATGGCAAGTGGCAGAACGTGCACTTCCACCGCTCGGGGTCGCCGACGGTGCCCACCAAGTAGGTGTCCCCGCGGCCCCTGCTCGCAGCGTGGCGCACGCGCTCGGTCGTCCTGGTGGCAGCAGACACTCATCAGAGTGGCCTGTGGTTCTCTGGGCAGGTCCCCCGCCCGCCCCTTGTGGGCCGAGGCCCCTCGAGAGCAGTGAGTGGTTCTAGACGGGAGCTCGGGTTGAACTGGAGGGTCCGGGGCGGAGGGCAGGCTGTCCCTTCACTGTCGCACTCCGGGTGGGAGGGGAGAAGGCGGGGAATTTCTAAAATGGTCGGCGCGGTGCCAGGAGTCCCCGGTCCCAGGGGACCCACCGGCCTCAGTCCCGATGTCGGCAGGGACGTGTCGAGTGCAGCATGGCAAGTGCAGGGTCAGAGCGGGGTTGTCCCTGCAGTGGTCCCTCAGGCACGTAGGCCACACGAGCTGCTGACCGTGGCCGCAGGCAGGGTGCCGGCCCTTCCGCTCCAGAGAGCACCTCAGCCCCCGAACCGGGGGAGTGTGTACACCGCTCACAGTCAGCCTCGGGGTGGAGCCCAGTGTGGGCACCGTGGACCCCAGAGCCGCTCCTAAATGATGAGACAGAAGGACGCGGGGGGACAGGCCGGGCTCGGGAGGGCGCAGCGTCGAGTGTAGTGGTGGCAGGGGTCCTCGGGCCACAGTTCACAAGGAACAGGAGGCTGATTCTCTCAGGGCGGGTGTGGCGGCCCCTGCCGCTCTCAGCCCTGGTTCCCTCACCAGCTTCACCCCTTGACATCTGGGGTGCGGGGCAGCGAGGGTCACACAGTGGCCCTTCGGCTCCCTCCAGAGAGCTGTCCAGGTCTCCCAGCTCCGTGACCACAGTGGTCTCTAAAGCCTTCTCTGTAGCCTCAACGACCCACGTAGACTAAGAGCTGGACCTGTGGCAAGTGCGTCCCCAGTTAAAAACAAGAGGTTGAAATTTAGCCTAAAAGCAGCAGCTGAGCCAGGGAGAGAAAGGCAGACGGAGCAGGGTCCTGAAGACCCCGCTGGGTGCTGGCCGCCCCGGGAGGTGCAGGACAGGTGGCCCGTTGGTGCGGCCGGGCGGCGGGCCACTGCGCGCAGCCTCTGGACCGCAGCGGCTGAGCAGGGCTCTCCCCCCCCCCAGTGTCCCCAGTGGCAAAGGCCACCCGCCAGCAAGCCCCTCTTTGTGGCAGAGCCTCGAAGGCATGAAACCATTTCTCTGTGGTCCTGCCCCTAGCGCCTTGGGGTCGGAGGGGTGGCCACAGCGCTGGGTGCCGTTCTCTCCCTTCGCAGTCACCGGAAACCAGAACGGGTCTTCGAGTCCCAGCCCCTTTGCGTGAGCCCCGGGCTGGCGCGGTGCCGGCTTCCGGCCGCGGCACTCAGCCCGCACGGGCACTCCGGGGGCAGCCACCAAGCTGTGCGGGCAGCGCTGGCCATCCAGGCCTCGCTGGGGCTGGGCTCCCTGCGTCCTGCCATTCCCCACACGCGCTGGCCGAGGCTGACGTGTCCCTTCGTCTGCCTGAAACTTCAGGCCCACCGAGCGGGCGGCTGCAGAGGAGAGTTGAGAGGTGGCTGTGGTTAACCGCGTGCCTGTGCCGTCGCTGGTGTGTCTCTTCTTCAGACGGGAGGCTCACGTCCGTGGTTCTGTCGTGAGCTGTCCCCGTCAGAGCTCTGCGGGGCCCGGGTGCGGGGCCAGGAGTGCTGACAAAAGCCAGGGCTGAGCTTCCACTGTGTCCGAGTGACCATGTTCATTGTGAACTTGCTGAATCCGCCGGCTTCCACGTGTGGTTGAGTTTATAGCAACACTGCGTCTGCAGCCTGGCACGGTGCGGACGCGAGGACGGGTCACCCGTGCCGGCTCCCTGTCTCCCGGTGGCGGTCACCGGCTGAGGGCGCTCTCACCCGCCGTTGCACCGACTTGCGAGGCCGCAGCCTGGGCCCGGGTGTGGCCGTTCTAACTGGTGTCTTCGCCCCTTTGTCCGCAGCTAAGTGTCCGCAGCGCCCCGTCGGCACCATGTCTCCAGGCCCCTGGACGGGACCGGGCCACCCCTGCCTGCCCGAGGGCGTGAAGGCCGGACCTGGTGCCTGTGGGACGCGCGCCTCTCCTCGCCGTCACCCTCCCGTCCGCGTTCGCCCTCGCCACGGGCCGTGCAGACCCTCCCACCTGCTCGTCGCGCTGTCGATGCCAAGACGGGACAGACTCCCACGGCTGTTCTCGTGAGGACGGCTTGTAAGAAAAATGTAAATTTTTAAAAACTCTTCGCTACTGATCTGTGTTGGCTTGTTTAACGAAAGGGCAACGGCACGTCCTGTCCCCGGGCGGCCCTGGCTGAGGGGCGTTTGACCTGCACACACTTGTGCTGGTGGGCGGGGCGGCGGCCCCCACTGTCACGTCCTTCTGGTCAAACCGCAGACGGAAGCTCCGGTCACGTCCGAGTCGAGTCGCCGTCTGCACTGGGGGCTTGTGGGACTGGGTTCTGTGTTTCTCGAGTCTTCTGTTCTCTTGTTTTACCCTCTGACCTCCCCCCCGTTCTCGTCTCTGCCTTTCTCTTGTCTGGTAGTGAGGGAGAAGGGCGCGGTTTGCGTAACGAAGGTAAAGATAAGGGCTCAGGCCGGTGGTCAGTGGCCTGCAGTTCGGCCCCCAGCAGCTCTGCTGGGACGATGAAGGTTGGGGCTCCAGCTGGCACACGGAGGCCCGCAGTGGGGACCGGCGGTGGGCGGGGCCCTGTCCCGGGACCAGGTTTGTGCCGCAGGCCCCGCGGGCAGGGCGCCCCCCACGGCTGCCGCTCTGAAGTCAGCGAGGCCGCACGCGTTTCCATTCTCTTCCGTGGTTTGCACTCAGCTGTTGCGACCTGTGCTCTGCAGCATCTTTTTGTCAGAGCAGCGTCACGTCCCTGCGTGGAGTTAGGCTTCTCCAGTTTGCACGGATGGCGGCGCGTGCGGGGCTCCGATCTCACCCCTCACCGCCTGGGGTCTGCACGCCACACGGGCCCCCGTGCGCTCCCTCCGTGACGTGCCCCCGCCTGTGCCTGCAGCAGAGACGACGCCCGCGCGGCCCTCCCCCCGCTTGCCCTCCTGTGTTCACGGCGCCTCACTTAGGAATCGTTGCTAGTGGGTGTGTGGTAGACGGACTGACGCTTTTCTGGTAATTACTACATGATTTAAAACAATATATATTTAAACTGAACATATACAGTAAATGTATTGAGCCATGTTAACCTGCCAATGAAATCTGTGAAGTAACAGCCTCCGTTTTCCTTGTTGATTTCTCTCACTTTTCTGTGAAATGGCTGCACGTGGCTGCGTGTGTTCCACGGTGGACACCGTGGTCGTCTGACACTCTGAACTGAGCACGTCGTGTTGGGGGGCCGCCCCTTCCCAGCGGGACCCACGTCCGTCCCCTTCTGTCATGTGAAACACTGCAGTTCACCATGGGACACTGTACATACTTCTTGCCATAATGGTAAACGACTGATTATTTAAGAGTTAATAAATTTGTGATTTCCGCTGGCAGTGCGTCGTCTCCTCTCTCAGGAGTGTTTATGGCCGAGGGCACCGCGCCCCCACGGCCCACGTCCTGCCCTGGTCTCCTTAGGTCGCAGCCTCACCTGGGACGTCCAGCTGCGCTGTCCTGTCGGCTTGTCCGCGGTGGCGGCACAGTTGAATTTACTGGACAACTTACAAAAGCCGTGAAGTTAAAGACGCCCCTCCTCCGTCCTGCTCGGTGCCGCCGGGTCGGCAGGTGCGCTCACCTGACAGGCGTCTGCCTGCCGCGCTCGGCTCCTTCAGGGCCCGAACCCACGCCCGTCTCTGCCTGTCCCGTCCTCTGCAACCCGGGCCCCGCCCGACCCCGCCCGAGCTCCCCCAGCCACGTCCTCGCGGTGCCGCTGCCCAGGAGCACAGGGCGGCTGTGCTGCAAACGGGGCCCAGGACTGTCGCCGGGCCTGACGTTGAGTGAGTCCCCTCTCCCGCGGAGTCTGTTTCCGTGGGTGCGCGAGGAGAGAAGCGTCGGGACAAGGACACCCTGAGGGTCGGAGGCCTGGGTACCGGACACCGGCCGCCCTTGTAGGCCAGTTCTGAGCGGTCACTGCTGTGACCGTCACTGAGACCAAAGCTCCCTCCAGGGGACGGTGGCACAGCTTTGCTGTGAGCTGCCCTCTGTGCAGGGTCCCCATACTATTGGGGACAGACCTAGTTATGTGTGTTAGTGGGAAGGAGAGACACAGCCAGGCAGTCCTCTCGCGCAACCAGCAGAGTCCAGGAAATTTTTCAAGGAAACTTAGAAATAAAAGAATTACATATAATAAAAAGGCAAACCCTAAGAAGCACAAACTTTAAATAATTTCATTCAATAAACTTCTGCAACTTCTAGGACCATTTCCCCATCTTCAGGGTCTACTTTGTCAGGGAAAGTAAGAACAGTGAAAAGATTGTGACAAACGTCAACATGCGGGACCCTGTGGGCTCAGTGCAGGACTCCGAGCCACAGGGCGACAAGTGCTCCTGTCCCCATGCCTGTCGGGCCTCAGGCCCCCCTGCTCGCGCCGGGCTGGGGACGTGCGCGTCCAAGGCCCCCGCCTCCCGACAGCAGGAGCCGGCGCGTCCAACCTGGCCTGAGCGTTTTCCCTGAAATTCCACCAACATTTAAAAATTGGATATTTCACATAAAAGTCAGGATTTCTGGCTTAATTCATTTGAAGAATGGTAAGGTTCTGCCACACTGGTCCTGTGTTCCCATAGCAACAGTGAGGACAGCCGAGCCCTGAGTGCACGGCCCTCGCGTGTGCTGCTGGCTCGGGACACTGGTGCAGGGACCCCTCTGCTGGCCCTTTGGCCAGAACGGCCGGACTCCAGGGGGTCCAGACCCTTTGTGACTTCCTCCTGTTATTTTTGATCTCTTGGGTGGATGAGTCAGGGTTTGCTAGAGAAGTTGCACCAGGGGGATGTGTGCCCGCAGAGATTCATTACAATGACTCAGCTCCTATGTTTACGGAGGCTGACAAGTCCCAGGGCCCACGGTCCCCAGACTGGAGGCCCAGGAAAGCCACAGTTTCGGTCCAGGTCTGAAGGCAGAAGAGACCAACTGGTGCCTCAGCTCAAAGAGGCCCGGCGGGCAGAGTCCCTCTTGCCAGGGCAGGGGCAGCTTGTTCCGTTTGGGCTCCCAGGGGGTCGGACGAGGCCCACCAGCGTCAGCGAGGGCACTCAGCCCAACGCCTCCTCAAACGTGAGGTTTGTGCACAAACAGCCTCCCGCACGCCCAGAACGAGGCTTGCGCCCTGCCCAGCATCTGGGGCCCGGCCCAGCGCACACGCAGGAACGTGAGAAAGAAGAAAGGCCCCGCCCGTGTTCAGGAAGGCCGGAGCGGTGAGCAGCCCGCTGACCGCGGCCAGTCTAACCGCCGACCTCACCCTCCGAATGCGCGGGAGACCCGCCAGCTGTAAAACCGGAACCGAAAAGGATGAAATCAGACACCGAGAGCACGGATTCTCAAAAACGTAGTCTCAAGACACTTCACCCCTAAAACAATGGGCAAACTCATAAAGGCATTCTGTCTGGGGGTGCTAGTCACTGACATGGACCGTATTCAGAATGAAGACCAAGGTCTTAGAGCATGATAATGTACCAGCATGCCATCCCCACCTGTGTGCGACATCTGTCGTTGTAAGCCGTCCATTAAGTCAGACCCAACAGAACTGCCGATACCCACTCCGACCTGCAAAACAGCTGTTTCATGGGTGCAACCAAGCATTCGTCCACCGGGGAAGTCGCTGTGCCCGGCTAGAGGGCCTTCGAGTTCGGGGAGACTGGGAGGGGGTGTAGGTTCGGCTACGAAATGTCCCTTCGAGGCAGCTCCCATTCCCACAGTGTCGTTATGTCTCTGAAAAGTCTGAGTTCCACAGTGAGACTTTCCCAGGGAATGATGACAGTGGGGGTTCGAAAGACGTTTCTCTGCATGTAATCCAAAACCAGTCTTTTTTACCATCCACACAATCAAGAAACAGCAAGACCTGTGGTTACTGAAAATAAAGGCCTCCCAGGCAACCACCTCACACAACACAGAAATAATCCGGTGGGGGCAGAGCGGCCGCTTGGAAACAGTGACTCACCGGTTTGGATTGGGTTCTGGGAACCGGGGCCTGCGAGGCGAGGGGGGTGCCACAGAGACCCCCTGAGGACAGAGGTGACAGCCAGCTGGCGAGCACATGGCGCCACGGGCCCAGAGCAAACACACACCAGCGGACAGAACTCGAAACGCTGCCCCAGCACAGACTCCCTGCACTTTCTGGCTCATTTCCGTGGCCTCCGTGAGCAGAGGCCACTCAGCTCTCTGGTCCCGAACCCAGAGCAGATGCTGGGAGGCAGGGGAGTCTCGGCCGGGGGCCAGGAGCTTGGCCAGGCCTGCCCTGAGCGTCCCGTGCTGCTGACCCTGCACGGCTGGGTGCCGCCCCAGCCCCTGGTCCCGCCTGCTGCGTTCTAGGAGACCCAGTCTCTGGGCTCCAGGCTCAGTTAATCAGCGCGGCCGCACGGAGAGGTCCCCTGAACCACTGAGGGAAGAAGCTTCCAAACCAGGGAGGGAGGGTGGACGTACCCCGTGTGCACCAGGGCAGAGTGGGTCCCTCTGACACAGGACACAGTGTGACAGTGTCACCACGGAGCAAAGCCAGCCGGAGGCTCCCACCCAGTTCGCCGCCCAGGGCGGTGGTTGAGTGGCGGAGGGAACGACCAGAATTTTTACTTTCACACAAAAAAACAGTTTAGGGTTAGTCTCGGTCGTTAATGAGATGCACACGTGTAGGGCATGCAGGCCGTGAGTTACCACGTTTATCTCGCAATTCAGGTGGGACCGTTTTCCCCTGGACAGGTGCCACCTGAACGGACCCTCGTCTCTGCACAGACGACCTTTTGTTTTGGGTTGGCCAAAAAGTCCTTTTAGTTTTTTCTCTAGAATAAAAGACACATTTTCATTTTCATCAATAACTTTGTTGCTTTGGATATTTTGAATATGTCAGCTATCTCTTAGGTGGTAGAACATTGATTGTTCTCAATTAATGTCTTGATTGGGTGGCTACCAACTTCATTCACCTGGTCCACCCGACCGTGGGGCATGGTCCAGCGAGAAATCTCCAGCATAAAACTTCACAGACCACTTTAGACACGTTTGATCAGTCACAGCACCTTCTCTACACACTGCACAAATCTTTTTTTGCATTTCAGTTGTGTTTTTACCTGTCTTGGAGTAATAAAGCATAATATGCAAAAATTGTTGCATATTTTCTTCCATCCTCAATATTAAAATTGCTACGCAAAAATCCACCAGTTTGGATGAATTTTTAACACGCACTGATATGACAGCTGTCACAATTTAATCTAACACAAAAGTGTCAAATGAAATTAAAGACTAAGCGCTACTAGAGCCATCGGTTGGGGAGACCGGATGAACTTTTTGGCCAACCCAATCTTATTAAAATAATTGTTTCAAAATCAAGTAGTTAAATTTATTATTTCATCAAATATCAGTTTACCTTTTGTGTGAATCAAACAACTCTATAAAATAAAACACTCAGATCTGTTTGCATAAACATGGCCATTTCAGCTCAAACCTGAGATTCCTTCACAGTGTTTTGCTCTTTAGAACCAGTTACCCAGTTTCACCACCGTCCCAACCCCCAGCACAGCCTGTAAACGCATTTCTCGGGCTCTCCAGGCTGAGGATCTGGGCTCAGAGCGCCGCCTGGTGGACAGGAGCTGCCCTCAGCACCCCAGCACCTCCCAAGACCCACCTGCCAGGCCGCCCCTTGAGACTGGGTTTCGGCACAGCTGGGGCCGCAGGCTCACAGTCCACAGCAGCAGGTGTCGGTCACAAACACGACAGTCTCTGTTCACTACTCTGGGACTCAGCCTACCTGTAAGTGACCAGCCCCCGGCTGGGCATCTCCCCTCTCCCCTGAGTCACCCTGTGAGACATCCCACCCAGGTCTCCACTGTGGCTGCAAACAAGTGAACTACAACTACAGCTTGGCTCAGAGGGTCCTGTGGCCGTGCAGAACCAGTGCTGGAGGGTAGGGCTGGGGGGCACGTTGGGAGCCCCAGTCCAGACTCCTCGCGGGTCCTTAGCCCAGCCCGACACCCCAGCAGGACACGCCATGTCAGCTGTGGTGCTTCGCCTGCCCCACAGGGGCCGTTCTGATACGTGTCAACTCCCTTCGAGGCCACAGGAGGCCACAGGCCTGCGGAGCAGACTGTCACACGGCCTCTCCCAACCTCCGACCTCTTGTTTCACAGAAAAAAAACCCTCCTGTTCTTGCCAACTGTGTCTCTGTGCTCCCCGAGTCCTCCATGCTGAACCTGCCTCTCACCAGTCATGGGGTCCCACACATCAGCACAGTTCTGACACCCTCTCCCAGGCATAGCTCAGCCGATGCCCACGGCAAGGCCAGGGGTCTGTCGCCTCTGACTCTGCCCAAGCCTGCTCAGACCCAACAAGCTCACCAGAGTGGCTCACAGAGCCCAGAGAAACACATTATTCACTGGGTCTCGGGCTGCTTGGGAAAGGACGTCAGTCGAGAGCAGCCAGGTGGAGTGAGCTGCACAGGACGGACACGGTGTGGAGGGGCACGGCGCTTCCGAGCCTCTCTGTCCCCCACCGTACCAGGTCTGCCCGTGCTCACCGCCCCGGAAGCTCTGAATCCTCATGCTTCTGTGGGGACTTCATCACCGAGCTGTGATCAACTCACCAGCCACTGGTGACTGGTCCCCTCCAGCCCCTCGCCCCTCCCTGGGGGTCAGACTGAAAGTTCCATCCCTTCAATCACATGGTTGCCCTGGCAACCAGCCCCATCCTCAGGTGAGGTCCAAACATTTCCTCCCTCACAGAATGAGAGACACCTTGGTCATTTACGATATTCTAAGCATTTTTGGAGCTTGGTGCCAGAAATAGGAATAAGCTCCCAATGTCTTATTAAAAATCACAACATCACGTTACACAGAAAAATGCATGAAGCCCCTCTCACCCTGAATAAGGGGTGAGCAGAGCTGTTGGCTCCCAGGTGCTCTCAGCTGTCTGGGCTCCTGGGACGAGGACAATTGTCCACAGGTGGAACCACGTCACAGCAGCAGCCCATCAGCCCAATTTCACCAGTTTTAAGAAGCAATTACCATCATAACCAAAAATGAAGGAGTTAACAGGCTTGTTCCCTCTGCCATCTGTCTCCTCTTCACCACCTGGCGTTGAAGGTCTACTGGGAAGCCGAGGGTCTTCCCAGAGCCCCAGGGTTATTTTCAAACTAAGGACCACAGTGATTAGAGCAGCATTTGAGCACCTACTATGTGCTGGGCTGTAGGTGATTGTGGACATAGAGGCCCCTATTTTTCCTTTCCCAGGAAAACTTTTCTCCATGTGCACACCCCTGTGTTCTGGGGGACAGGGTTCAGGACAGCAGGGTGGACCCCCGGACGCAGAGGCTGAGGCAGACAGGTGCCAGGTGCCTCCTGTCTCCACCCTCCCCCATCAGCCCCCGAAGGCCTCCCTTCAGCTCTTTGCTCTTCATTCACATTGGCTCCTAACGCAAAACCCCCATCAACACCAAACCTCGTTCTCGGCACAAAATCACGGCCCCCAGACCAGACACCGACGAGCCGTGCTCTCCAGCCTACGTCCGCGGAGACGCACGGGCTGTGTCGCAACAGGGCAGCCCCACCGCCCCCTCAGCCGCGGCGAGACCAGGACTGGTCGACTCCTCCTCTCCTCCCAAGCCCGAGGGAGTCCTGTAGAGGTCGCTGTGCAAGTCTCGACACAGGACTCCTACTTTTGAAATCCCCATGATTCAGCCCCTTCACTTGGCAATCAGGTCCCTCGTTCATCCAGCGGAATCCTAAAGAAAGCCCTAGAAGAAAAGCACCAAGGACGCCGCGAGAGGCCGTCCACCAACCTCCCTGTTTCATCCAGAATCCTACGCGTTTAGCAATGGGAACAAGGACAGAGCAGTACTGTGGGCAGTCACCTCATTTCTCATGTGGTTGCAGAGGGGGTTCTAGTCTTCGAGAGTCAAGGTTCATCGGGCTGGCCAGAGAGTCCGTCAGGATTCTCCGCATGATGGCTTTAGTGGTACTTAGTTGTCTTTAACTCCCTTCGAAATGGTTTTGTTAGATTGTTTGTGACAACTGTCATATCAGCATGCATAAAAACACTTATTAAAATTAGTGAAATTTTGTGCAGCCATTTTAATATTGAGATGGAAGAAAACATTTTGGCGCACTGTGCTTTATTATTTCAGGAAGGGTAAAAACACAACTGAAATGCAGAAAGATTTATGCAGTGGATGGAAAAGGTGCTGTGACTGATTGAACGTGTCAAGAATGGTTTGCGAAGTAAACATTGTGGCCAAATAATCCTTTGCTGTGGGCTGTCTTACGCATTGGAAGCCATTTAGCAGCACCCCTGGCCTCTATGCACTAGAAGCTATAGCAGGAAATAGCCAACATACTCAAAACATCCAAATCAAAGTTACTGGTGAAAATTAAAAATGTGTCTTGTATATTACAGAAAAAACGTAAGGGACTTTTTGGCCAACCCACTACTTGGCAACGAAGACCTAGGCATCCTCTGCTGCGCCCTAGTGGTGGATTTGGGACATGACAGGCTTATTGTGCAGGCTCCCCAACCAGGTGGTGCTCAACCCAGCATGTTCCTGATGAGTGGGAGTTAAAACTATTCGATGATTTTATTACTTATATCCGCAAATAGCCAAAATTCTTTTAACATGGAAATCATGTTGGAGAGGAAGAGAGGGACACAGCACAGCGAAGGCCACACTGCCAGCCCGTGTTGCCCCGCAGAGACCCAGGCCCCCAGGCCCCGGTCACACAGCCACGCAGACACACGCCACGCGTGAGGTGGGCACGCCGCCACCTCGACCGCAGCTCACGTGCACCTCAGACACGCCCGGCGGGAGCGGCTACAGGCGGCCCCCAGTCAGCACGCGCCAGAGACGCCACGTTCGGCTCCAGGTGTTTTCACTATTTTTTGAAAGGTAATCTTCCTTTCACGTGGAGACCTTTAATTCTGGAGATGGCGCCGCCTGTGCTGTGTCTCGCTCCCTGCGGTGTGGAAGTGCCCCCTTCCCGCGGGCGAGGGCGGCTCTGTGCCCGGGCGTGGCGCCCGGCAGCTTCTCTGTCATCGCAAAGCGTTGCATGAGCTGGGCCAGCGCGGGCGCGACCCGAAGTGCTGGTAACAGGAGTGGGTTTGAGCATTTGTCAGGGAAGGGCCGTTTCCACGCGCATCTCTCTTCCTGTGCGGACACGAAACTCAAGAATGGCGGCTGCGCTCGCCCCGAGCCGCCCGCCCTCGGTGGGAGGAGCCGCTCCTCACGCTCCGCCCGCCGGGCCACGTGGGCGCCTGGAGTAACAGCTGGTCGCACTGAGCCATTTTCTCATCTTGGAAACAAGGTCATCATTTCATTCTTTGTTTACGATTTGCCAAATCACACTGCTACTTATTTGTGACTTTTGCATAGCTATTTCTTAGTGATATTAGTCTGAGTTTTTGTCCAATTTGGGGACTGATGAAATCCAATACTTGCTTAAACATACTGGGAACTTTGCTTTTCTCTGGGACCCTGTGGCCGTTCAGAGGGGCCTGGAGCTACCCACTGAAAGCATCACAGGACCCATCTGGGCAGCACCTGGATCCCGCTCGCAGTTAAAACTCAGGCTCTGCTCCTGGTTTCTTCCGCTGTCGGGTGTCAGGTGCATTAATCAGCGTTCTCCAGAGAAGCAGCCCAGGGGGTAACGCAAGTAGATTGGAAGAGAGTCACGGTGAGGGACTGGCCCCCCGAAGTCAGAGCACTAAGTCCCGCCCTCCCTCTGCCTGCCCCCGACCCCGGCCCCCGGCCCCGCCCCGCCCCGCACGGACGGTCTGCTTTGCTGGTCAGATGCCAATCCATCCCTTCTGGAAACAGCTGCACCTGCTCAGGCCCCAGTCACGTGGGGGTCACTGTTACTCTGGTCTCAGTGGTCATTTTTAGTCATTTCCAGTTAAATAAAATTATTTTATTCGGATTTCTGCATTCACTTACATAAAATTAGATGACGTTTTCTTATAACTATTTCCTCCCTGCTAATCTCCCTAATGCAGTTTTGCCCCCAGTATGTGTGGCGGGGGGTGGGGGGAGGCGGACTCCCCTCGGGCAGGAGAGGGGAGCTTTGTCCAACCAACAAGCAGGTCTCCAGGAGCAGCTGGGCTTCCCAGTCAACTCGGTCTCTCCCATTTCCCGGAGACAGTGTCTGTCCACAGGACAGGCCGCCCCAGACACCCGTCCCGGGGCCCCAGTGTCGAACCCGCGGCTCTGAATCAGGGTTCCCAGCACCCGCTCCTTGGGTTCCACTCACCAGATCACCATTCATTGTCAAAGGATGCCACTCGCGAACAGCCCGGTGACACCCCAGAGGCAGGGGCAGGCGGAGCGCCCGTGCCGGCCTCGGCCACTGTCCTGGAACTGCCCCGGCTCCCAGACTCCTTCGGTTTCCTTGGCGGCTTCCTTACGTGGGCAAGATTCCCTCCCTGAGCACCGTGATGGGCTCCACCTGCAGCCCTTCCCCTCCCAGAGGTCAGGGGTGGGAAGACACGTTCTCCCGGCCACGTGTCCCGTCCTCAGGTGCTTCCCCCAATCACCTCATCAAGACTCAGGTGAGGTGGAACAGGCTTTGCTCAGAACAAGGAGACCCCGTTTCACCTTTGTGGGCTGAAGCCACTTCAGGAACAGGGGACAGCAGATGCTACCGCTGCTGTGACCACTCAGGAAATTCCAGGTCCCGGCTCCTGTCAGAGCCGGACGGGTGCACATTCTCACCTGGTGCCCGCGTCCCGCAGCCCCTCCTGTTCTGGTCGGGGCACACTGCTGCCCCCGCAGCTGTGGTTCCCGTCGGAGGCAGTTACCTGGTTGTTAGTGCAAAGGCAGCTCTTCAATGTGGTTTCTGTGTTCACTGGTTTTCCTTCTCTAAGGCGTCCGCTCCGTTCACACCCGTCCCAGTGCGTCGGCTTCCCGGGCACCTGGTGCGGGTTCCCTGTCCCGCCACCCGGCCCGAGCCCCACGGCCCCGGGGGAGGCTTAAGGTTCCTTGTGGCCCCTCCTCTGCCATGTCCTGTAATTTCTAACATGTTAGGTTTACAGAGTTTTTAGCGGAAGATGTGAAGTTGGAAAACTAAACTGGGAAGCACTTGCAAGTGTCTCTGAGAGCCGTGGTCTCGGGGCAGAGCTGAATGGCCCTCCCAGGAGGCTCTGCACCCCCAGCCCCCAACGCCCCAGCTCCTACTTCTCACTCACCAGAGACCCCAGAATGAAACCTTTGCTTTTCTCCTTTTGCATAACAACCACCACAAATGTTCTCTGAATGCAGTGACCAAAATCCCAGGCCTCAACCAACAGTTGGGGGCAAACAGCACATTCAGTCACAACTCAGAAACGGCAGCGGAGCGATTTGTCTTCCCCGTGGCCTTCACCGGCTCCATCTCGTCTCCTGAAACCAGAGGTCAGCGGTAAAGGACAAGTCCCTGAGGCTGCAGTGAACACTTGTACGTTTTATTTACTTAAATCAGCATTGTACACGTTGCAGCTATGTGTTGTTAGTGTTGTATTTTTCCCGTTAACTAATACATGCCCTCATAGATATATTCAGTTAGTGTTATCACCATGGAAACAAGATGCCGAGTCATCAACTGAAAATTCACTTCTTCTCACAGTTTTCAAGTTTTTTGATTACACAGCAAAAATCAAAACCAAAAGGAGGTGAATAACCGTTAAGTTGTTACACAGACGTCATCTGCACTGCAAATCACACGACAGAAACGCTTTCTGGGGCCCAGGGAAGGGCTCACGAGAGGCCACCGCGTGTCCAGGCCTCGCCACTGGCCTCTCACTTCGGCTGCAGAGGACGAACTTCCAACCCCACAGCCACGAGGGGCGGGAGGCACAGCGTGGGGGCCGTCCCCAGGACATGCCCTCCTGCCACGCTCCCTGAAGTGACTGAGTGGCACTGTGTGTCTCGAGGTTTGTGACATTGGGAGCAAGGATTGGTTTTGCAGGAAAAGACCGGCTGGAATCGGGAATGCGCCATCAGGGAGGATAGACTCTGGTGTTTGTTCTTAAATTGCATCTCCATTGCATATGCTTTTCTTTAACAAATAATGTCCAAAACGTATACTGTTTACAGGAATATATTTGTGAGTAAATGTGATTAAAATGTTGCGCAGCTCTGACCACTGGAAGAATGCAGACCGGGGCGTGGGGACCACTCAGGTGACGGGAGGCCCTGCTTTGAAATAAACACACGGGAAATGCCCAAATGCACCTCAGGGTTCAAATAAATAAACCAAAACTTTTAACCAAACCCAAATTTTTAAGGACTTCTCCATCTTGTCTGCCATCTTGTCCATCTCACTGAAGGGTGAGACGTGTCCTGGGTAAGAACGAAAACCGCCCGAGTGTTGAGAGCAGGGCTCTGACCGGGCCGGGTTTCCAGGTGCGACATGCAGGCGCTCGCGGAGACGGGCCTGGAGGGAGGAGGAGGAGCCGGAACCTCCCACCGACGACTGCAGGTGCTGCGGGCAGAGCCTGCTCAGTGGCCGGACCGAAGGGCCGCCCGTAAGACAGCGCGGTCTGCGCGAGCAGCGACGGGAGTCTGGAGCAGGGCAGGGGTTGCAGCCTTGTGAAGCGCCCTGCCAACACTCCCGGCCACAGTCCGAGCTCCCCTGGGGCAGTTCCTTGGGGTCCTCACCCCGGAAGGGCCGAAGCTACGCTGGACTGTTAGGTCTGGTAGGTCTGACCTGTTGCGCAGCGGAAGGTGCCCTCGCTGGATTGTTAGCGAGACCTGAACGAACCGCACCTGCTCGTCCCGGGGCGAGGTGCACAGGGAGTTGCCCTGATCGACGGCTTTGCATGGAGCCCGGGCGGAAGCGAGGGACGAGGAGTGGCCAGTGCCCAGGCCGGTCCAGACGCCAGGACATTGGGGACACAGCACCCAGGACGAGGATGCTATCTTTGGTCACAAATTAGCGTACAGTTAAAGGGGGTGGGGGCGAGCTAACCAAGTGCAGTGTGTGTGCTGGAGGGGGGGGTGTCAGGGCCCCGGGGCCAGGCAGGCTGCTCCTCTGACAAAAGGGGGTGCGCTGTGCACCGAAGGTGCGACAGGGTTTCCGACGTGAGCTGCGGGGCCCTCACTTGGCCTCTCGCTTCGGGCCGTCCTGGCAGAAACGCCGCAGCAGTTGCTGGAGGTCGTGCTGGAAGGCGTCCCGCTCCAGGGCCTCAGGCACATCCTCCAGCCGCTCCAGGTGCACCCGTGTCCCCTGCTGGTCCTTCACCACCGCCCTCTTGCGCGTGCTGGCCTTACTGAGCGTCGTCCTGGGGGCAGGCAAGACAAGGTTAGGCCCAAGACGGCGGCTGCATGCACACCTCACAACAGGCTGAGACGGGCCCTTGTTAATTTACTCAAAGCCCCCTCGCTTCGGGCTGCACTGCGGAGGGGCCAGGAGGGGCCGCCCGGCCCGGTCCCGCCACCGCCTGCCCCTGCTGTGGAAACACTGTGATTAGTTCACACTCAGGCCTGTCCACTCGCAAGTCCAAGGCCTCCTTCCACAACATGCAGTGAGTGTGTTTCAAGTGCTGGGTGCTGTGACGAGAACGAACGAGGACGCTGAATCCCAGGGAATGTAAGCAATTCACCGGCGAGGACTGGCGGGGCCGCGCCCAGGGTCCCGGAGCCCACGTGGGTGGCCCTGTGCACCCTGCCTCACGTGGGACCATGCTGGGCACCGGCCGGCGGGCTTCCAACACAGTGCAGGCAGGTTCCCAGTGTCCAGCACTGGATGTCTGCCCATGGGCTACTCTCCCGGCCCCTGTCCTCTGACACCCGCTGCATCTGCTAGGTTCACCTGGAGCTTTAACGCGGTTTGCGTGCTGGCCTCTCTGGGCCTCTCCCTCCTTCCTTCCCCTCTCACGCCCCGACACCCGCTTTCCCTCCGGTTCCACATGAACTGCTTTGTGGCTGAAAGCACCTTCAATCCTGAACAAAGGCCTACACGGGGTTCCAATGGCTGAAATCAGATTACGACTTTCTAACTATTCAGCATCCATAGGTTTCTTTTTTCCTCCAAAAACGCACACATCTGACACCTGGCCCGGATGGCGCTGATGGTGGGGAGGGGTAACAGTCCATCACGGCCCTGCCCCGGGTTTTGCCGCATGTGTATCAAGTGTGCTACAAATGCGTGTGTCCCTGGTGGGGGCCCAGACTCACTCGTGGGCCCGGGAGCTGAGGGCAGCGGCCGGGGCACAGTGACATGCACACAGGCAGTCTGCACCCCGGACCTCGGGGGCTGCCGCCCTCCCTGGCTGAACCCCCAGCTGCAGTGGAGAATTTAGGGGGAGAGGCCTCAGAATCTATGCCAACGGGGAGACCTCATGGTGTGGGCTGCGCGAGTCTGTGGGGTTCCACCAGAACCAGACACTGGGCGTCAGAGCCCAGGACACTCTCCCCTCAGCTCGGGAGGCCCCTGGGGGCCGTGGGAGCTGGGACGCGCGCCAGCCCCCGGCAAGGGCACAGATGATCTGCCCAGAGGGGCCTGTCCCCGGGCACAGGTGTGGGCTGCTCACTGCTGATCAGACAGATCCCGGACCAGCCGCCAGGCACACTTGAGGTCACACACCACATGCAGAACACGACCAGCTTCTGACCCAAAGCAGCAGGCAATTTCCTGAGACTGAGCCACAGGCGGCCGTCACAGATGCATTTGTGAGCGACTGACCAGGCCCCTTCCCCTGCCCTCCAGTCTGCTGGCTGGCCTCAGCGGGACCAGGTGACCTCGGGGACAGGAGTCCACTGTCCTCAGGCCCCGAGGGTCAAGAGGACAGCAGGGTCAGACTCCCTGACACCAGGAGGCTGGCAGCTCCCAGGGGCCCCGGGCTGCGTGCAGGCTGGCAGGCGGCAGAGCGGCCCCCCATGCTGCCCAAACCTTCTAACGACCGATCCGTCCTCTCTCAGGATCTCGCGCTCTACTAAGCTGGGGAGGTGGACTTGCGCGGGGCTACCTGCGAACCTCAACGCCTGAGCGGGAGAGAAGAAACAGGGCAACGGTCACCACCACGGCCCAGGGGGCCCCGCGCCGCTGAGCCGGTCGGTGCTCAGTGCGGACGGGTGAGGCTGAGAAAATAAACTGAACCCACACTGGGGGCCGGTCGGGAGGCAGGGCCCTTAAGTCTCCCCCACGTCTGCGGGGGGTTTGCCGCACCACTTGGCAAAGGCTGCCGACCAACGCTGTGCCAGCGGCTTTAACCTCCTCCGCGCCCCCCACCCCTGCTTTCTACGGCGGCGACTAACGGCAGATGGAAGGACCGGACGCAGAGCGAGGAAAACCGCTCCGATCTCCCCCTTCTGATCTCCGAGGTCACTGGCTGTCCGAGGGCGAAGGCCTGGAAGTGTGTCAGTAAGTCACGCCTTCAGTCCCCACCTAATCAGACACAAGCTCAGTGTGTTGCAGGTGTGGACGAGGTCCCACGGTGACGCTTAATCTCAGAACGTTTCCACAGCAACAAACGCTTTGCGGACACTCGCCCACTCCCACCATCGCACCGCCAACCTGCGGCCAGCTGTGCTCGGAAGTAACAGGACGTGGACACTGTCCACCCTTTAGCACAGGACTGTCCCCTCCGGGGGCCGAACAGGCTCCTCCTCAGAGCATGTAAGTTCTACAGCCGATTAGCTTGCTACCAACTTTCAAACCTGGCTTTGGTTTCCAGAATTCTGGATCTTAGAATCGTTATAAGGGTTTATGTATCTATCACTATGGACTGGTTTTCTAATTATTGGCAATCAGAAGTTAATTACAAATGCTTCTCTTATTTGCGGGTATGAAATGAATGAGGTTTTCCTCATGCCCATCACTGGACCTGCACCCTCCCGCATCCTCCCCTCAGACTCGGGGTGCACCTCACATCCACAGCCACGCCGAGCTCCGGAGCTGGGGCTCTGCCTCAGCTGGGACGAATCCATCATCCGGACTTTAAAAAGTTGTGACAGTGACTGGGATGAGCCCCCAAGACTGAGGGGACAGCCCCTCGCCACATGGGCTGTAAGCCAGGAATGCCCGTCTGGGGTGGCTGGCACCCCTGGACCACACACGAGCGAGGACGCAACCACAAACCCCCTCATTTCACGCACACGCACGGCCGTGGCGCCGTGGCGCCCGTACCTCTTCAAAGTCGGCTTTGGCGGAGGGAAGGTCGGAAGCGAGACGGGGGTCCCCCAGGTGCTTCTCCATCCTCTCTCCACGCATCACTGTCGTTTTCACGACTTTGCTGACACGCCGGCCGTCCACGGGCTCAGCCTGGAACCTCGAGGACTCACACAGGGCACTGGGCTCAGACAGAGTCACCTGAGTGGGGACACAGAACAGCTTCTGACTGACGAGGCAGCAGCGATGCCTTTGTTTAATGACAAGGCAAACCCTCAAAGGCTACAATGCTACACAGGAGCCTTCCAGGAGTTTGGGAAAGAAACAGTTCGGGGAAAAGCCCAATAATCCACCAGTAACGCCGGTCTAACCGCTCCGTGCCCAGAGATGGGCCACCTGCTGAGCCACCAACAAACCTGTCAGAAGTCCCGTGAGATGTGCCACACGGGCAGGACCCTGTGCGCCGCTCCCCCACCTCCCTGCGCAGAAACCGGCTGCTCTGCGTTTTGGAGAGAAAACCACCTGGAGACAGAGTTCTCCAAGTGGGAGACACTGACACCTATTTCTGGAGCCCATGTGTCACAACGAAACTGCAAGGACATGAATGAAGCGGCGAGAACAGTCACGGCCTCGCCCAGAGAGACGGGCGCGCAGAGCCAGACACGCTGCCGGGCACCCTGTTGGCCTGTGGGGACCCCTCCGTGCCCCTGGGCCTTCCCTGCCTCTCTGACCGTCAGCACAGGGGCGTCCGGGCCTCCCACCTGTGCTGGGTGTCTGCTGTGGTGGACTGTGAGCCAAACAGGAAAGGGACAGAAAGGACCGACACAGCAGGTATCAGGCTGCAGATGACCCTGACGGCTGTTTTGAAACTCCAGCGCCCCATGGAGACAGACGGGTGTGTCACTGGGAGCCACGTGAGGGGGACAGAGGCCTGCAGGGCCATCTGCTTGTCCAGGTCCCACGTCCCACGTCCGCACTCCACCACACTCTGCCCCGCGTGTCCACATCTCACGTCCACGTGGCCCCTCACCTCTGACTGCTCGGTGTCGCTCCTCAGCACCACACGCTTTATGACTTTGGAGAAGCCGTCCCCATCCTCGACACTGATGGGTTCCTGGGGCTGTCCCTGCACGGTGACCTCCTCCCTCTCTATGCCGTCAGGGGACACGTACCGCCTGATGACCTTCCTGGTAACCTGGAAGACACGGCGCCCAGGTATCTTGTCTTTGAGTGACAGGCCTGGGCGTGAGGACCAATAGGCAGGACGGCGCCGGGGGGGATGCGGGACGTTACCTTCCTCACCACGGTGTGCCCGTGCTCGTCCACGTACTCCTGCTCTGTGACAGTTTCTGGGGGCACTTCAGGCATGTCTTCACCCTGCACAGAGACAAGTCCTGTCAGCTGGGGGCACCAACTGAGGGCCCCTCGTCCTGGCAAGAGCACGCGCATGTGAGGAGGTTCACAGAGACAGGCCGGGGTCACGGGGGCAGGCCTGCCACAGGGGCTTCCAGAAAGGAGGGCAGATGACCCTGAGCTCAGGGGGCCAAGCCACATAAACACACAGAGCGGGTAGCACCTGGGTGAGGGGTGCAGACAGACGTCGGAGCATCCCCACCCGGAGCAGCCACGGTGCCATGTCCTTAGCATCAGTGCTCAGGACGATCACACGGCTGCTTCCTGGGGCCACACAGCACCATGTGGCCCCGCCGCCCTGGGCCGGCCACCAGGGCTGGGGGACACGGTCCCAACATGCATCCTCTGAGCAGCTGGTACCTGAATAATCACACGCCGGCGGACGACCCTGGTGGTGACTGTTGCTTCGTCATCTGAGCTGGCCTCCAGTTCACCCAGCTCGGCCGTGAGCTCCTGCAAGCAGGCAGAGGTGGTCATCGCCCTGTGGCGCCTCTGCCATGGGCTCTGCTGGAACTCACGTGTGCCCCTGGAGGTTTTGTCTACTCAGCCCCGAGGACGAGCCCGCAGGCTGCAGACCACTGCCTCGAGGCTCAGATGCCCCCAGGGTTGAAGTTCGTGGTTCAACGAATGGAAGGCAACCTTGGCATCCAAGCGTCCGAGGCCCCACTGGACAGACCGGCTGCTTGTCCACCCTGCTCCCAGGACATACGCCCGGGGAGACACAGCCCCTCGGACTCTCGGGCTTCGGCTTGGAGTGGCTGACCCGCAGGTGTGGCAGTGTCTGCCGCTGGTGGCAGCCGCTCCCACAGGCCCAGGCTCCTTGCAGCCTCCCTGGTCCGCGGTGCCCCTGGTGTGTCCCACTCACCGTGAGGGGGAGGGGCACAGCCAGGGACAGAGCCAGAACGTAACCTCAGATTACAATGTCTCAGAAGCCACATATCAAACCACTCTCTCCTCATGGAATGTTATTCAAAAGGGAAGAAAAACATCGACATTTTCTCAACCTATTTTAAAGTAGCACTTACGTTTCTATCTTTTTTGCTAAAGAAAAACATATAAAATCTGGACCAAGTTATACATTAAATATGCTCAGGAACCTGCTGCCTAGAAACAGAGTCAGCAGGGAACCCGATTGACATCCGACCCCCAGGTGGGGTTCGTGAGAGGGTACAGTCAAAGTCCGGAGCGCAAGTCAGGGGACAGGAAAGGGCCCGAAAACACAGGGCAGGGCTCAGGGTGACGCAGCAGAGCCCTGCAGACCGAACGCAGGGATCACCTAGACCGCGGCTCCAAGTCTGCACGTCAGTAAGCACGTGGGTTCTGGGCTGAGCTCGGCAGCTTTGAGCCCCAGACGGCGCCTATGAAACGTTTTTACTGGGGCTGATTTAAGCCAGTTAGTTCTAGAGAGATGAGTGATCTCTGCAAAGGCATGAAAACCATGAAATACAAAACCCGTCCAAGGGATGGTCCCTGACATTGGGGGGCGGCCCGGAGAGTGGAGTTCTCGCCTGCCTGACCACGGTTTCGGCAGCGATGGTGAGGCTGCTGCGGACGGCGTAGCTGACGCTGAGCCAGCACGTGGGGTCTGCAGCCCAGAGACAGGCCGGCACGACTTTCTCCCCAAAAGCTTCGATTCTTTTATCTAACTTGTTCTTTCCTACTAAGACAGACGTTAATACATTAAAAACTCTTTGACGTGGAGAATATTTTGAACTCTAAAAGGAAAAGGAACACCTAACTGAATGCATAGTAAATTAAATTGAATTCAAATAGGTCCACACATTTGCGTGTAGAAATCAATGGGGTTTCCTGACAACAGCAATTCTTCCCCAAGTTCAGGGTTCCAAGGGCATCCACCCCCAAGTGGTGGTGAGCGGGAGTACATACACCTCTTTCCAAGAATCGATAGTCTCCATGGATTTGCCACAGCGGGCTCCTCCCTTGTGCACGGTTGGCCCCCAGTTAACATGCAGGGATGTAGGGTTGTTCTCATGCTGCCAAAGTCGGGAGCAGCAGCAGGTTCAGGAGGAGGGTCCCTTTCCTAAGTCATCCCTGAAACTCACATCCTGGTGCCGATCTGTCCCCTACCCATCGTAGCAGGTCTAACTAAGGTCTCTAACTGTGACCTCAGTATGAATGTTTCCTAGCCAAAGGGTTTCCAGTGACAAAATGCAGCCTCACAGGCAAGTTGGAATCATGTATCATTTTTTCTGGATTCACCGGGTCCCGTATTTTGAAAAGGACTGCAGGGTTCCCATGGCCCAAATTCATTAATTTGACAACCTTGTGGTTCTGCAGTGACAAGATAAGCCCCAGAGAGAAATGACCTCTGGGAGGCAGTCTGTGGCTATCACATGTGGGCAGGAAACGCAGAAGGGACCTCTTACCTTCTGGAAAGCCGAGTTTTCATCAAGACTCTCGAAGGCCGGTGGCTGGTCATCCCCAGACTCCACTATCACCAGGCTGGTTTTCCGGGGAGAAGCGCCCCGCCTGAGGCCCAGGGGCTCCTGGGGTTCCTGCACAACGGGCGGGTCTGCCTGCTCCCCAGGGGAGGGGGAGGGGGTCCGCAGGGGGGACCTGTCCTCCTTGGGGGTCCCTCTGGGAGAGCCAGGTGCAGATGCAGCCTTTTCAGTGTCTGATCCTTCTGTCCCTGGGGTTGTCACACTGAAACAGAAAGGCCGGTCAGAGCACGTGGCTGCATCCCGCCCCCACAGCAGCCCAGGCCTCAAAGGGGAATGTGACTGCCCTTCAAAGTCCCAAAGTCAAAAAGGTTTTGTAACTTTGGCCAAGAAATGAAATCTGAATATCCCTACCCCCCCCCCCAGGTGAGGTACAGTGTTGAGTTACAGCTTCCTGGTGCAAAGCAACTGGGGAAGGGGTCTTCTGAAGGTCAAAGGTTCCCTAATGCACACCAACCCCCTAATCTCCACAGAGTATATACACTATTACTTCATCTTGGCTTTGATAACTTCAGGTGCTATTGAAGAATAAAGCAGGTCTACGCAACAGAGACCTGTAGGTAACAAGGCATTTGAAGCAAGAATCAAAATTTGGCAAAACTTGTGAAAAGCATGTAAACTGCATGTTGCCCCAGGCATTGCAACTATAAATATAGAAAGTCTCGCTTCTGGAAAACCGTATTACACAACAGAAAGACCCTCTAGCACTGACACTTTCTGCACTGACACAGTCTGGGCTCACTCTAGTGTAGCTTCCTAATCTTACTTTCTAGTAAGAAAATTCTCTGCTTTTTCTGCTCCTGGAACGTGGAGCCACTCCCGTCCCTGTCCAGGATCCTCTCTGACTGCAGGTCTGCGGCTCCCCGCCCTCCTTGCTCCTGTCTTCTCTCAGCTCTTCTTGGTGCCGTGCCCTGAAGTCTGCAAGGGGCAGGGTGGCTTCGTGGGAGAAGAAACCATTCATTACTCGAGTCCCCATCAGTCTCAAGTCCCAGTGGCCCCAGCAAAGCTCACTGAATGACAAAGGACACTGCTGGGTGGCTCCGGAAGCTGCTCTCAGATTCCAGGCCTGAGGACCAGCCTGCTCTTCTCAGACCCGTTTTCTCTCTCTAGACAGTTTGTGTCCTTTGAAGAATTCTCTGTGCTTTGCAGCAGTGACGTGGACCTGGGCTCTGCTCGTTCCCCATCATCTGAGGGTTGGGCCACATTTATGCTATTGTGAGCCCCCTGCCTTTGCAGGAATGCAGTGCCTCCTGAGCCTCACTGCTCATCCTGTGACCCACCACTGCTAGGCCTGTGCAGCTTGCAGGGGAGAGGGGAGCAGCCACCCTACAGGGAGCCCCCTGGGGTCATGAAATCCTGGTTTAAAGCATGCCTTTCCAAGCCTGTTCTTGATCTTCAACCCTGGCCCTGAATAGGTGCACAGAAGGATCCTACTTTGTAGACGTGGAGACAGACTCAAGGGCTGGGAACGGGCCGCAGGACCCGGCCACAGACCTGGAAGTAGGCTCAGGTAAGTCTGTGACCACCATGCAGCCACCACTGTGCCTCTTACACACTATGCTCTCCTACAGCCCTGGCATTTGTGGGGCCATCGAAAAAGCACTGCCAAGGATGGATGCAGCACACCTGGCCCCTCGCCAGCCACCGCCCTGTTCGCATAGAAACCCAACTCACAAGTATTCCTGCTCTGGAGCTGGCACAGTCCCCAACAGGCCCTGGGGCACTTGCTCCTGCTGAGTAGGGGGGACGAGTCTGGAGGCTGGGCTGTCCCCTTCCGTTTTGGGGGTGTAATCCTGAAAGGTGGAGTAGCTGACGGAGAGGTCTTCGTCTGAGACAATGGGAGGGGGGCCGCAGGACCTGCTCTCCCTGGACGCTGCGTGCAGGGTGGACAGCTCCTCTGGGAGGGCAGAGAAGCCTGCAGAGGACAAGGCGCATCGGGATGCCCCTGACGCTCACCCACAGTGTGCGTGCGTTTGCTAGGTGCCCACCCACGTCGTGCCACCTTTGTGTCCCGGGATGGGACCGTGCTCACCTTCGACACGCTGGTCATGCAGGGACCTTGGGCGGGGAGGGGCTGGGGCTGTACAGCTGCAGCAGGTGCCTGTGCAGTGAGCAGGCCCCGCTGAGCCCGAGGGGACAGCAGAGGGGACGCCTCAGGAGTGAGGGTCTCCCCGGACAAGAGACCACAGTCTGAGTGGGGCCGAGGGCCCCACATGCTTGCGACTGAAGGCGAACGTTGATTGGAACCGTTCCCACTCTTTCTAAGAAACAAGAAGCCCGGTCCTCAGCCCCGAATACATAAGGAGACCCGCTGGCGTTCCGGAGGAAGAGAAGGCGCAGCCCCCAGGTGGGAGAGGAGGCGGCGCCGCGAGGGCGCATTGGGCGGGAAGGGTCCCAGAGCCGCCCCGCCCCCAGCCCCCCCCCAGGGATGCAGGGGGCGGGGCGGCGGGGCGCACACGGCCCACGCCCAGGGTGGTGGACGGAGTGTCGCGCTGAAACCCACCCTACAGTGGCGGCGCGGCGGGCGGAGGGGAGCCCTAGGTAGGGACTCTGCCCTGACAAGAGAGGCGGCGGCCACCTTGCACAGCCGGTCTCGGACCGAGACAGACAATTTCTGGGTCTCGATCACGCAGTTCGGGGCCTTTGCCACAGCGCCAGGGCCCCGCAGAACGGGCGGGGACGTCTCGGGGCACCCGAGAGAGATGGCGGCCGCCACGGGGAAAGGCGCCCCGGGCCCTGGCGCCCAAACCGACCCTGCGCCCCGCGCACGCGCGCCCACCCGACGTGCAGGCGCAGTCCGACCTTCGCTGTGGTCCGGCGCCGTAGGCGGCTCCAGCTCCGAGCAGCCGAGGCTGCCGCGCTCCGGGAGCGGCTCGCTGCTGGCCTCCATGAGGTGGACGATGTCCATCCGGTTGATCTTCGTGAGGCAGCCGATGAGGCTGGTATCTGGATGAGCGAGAAACGGCGGGGTTTGCACGCGAGGGCACTCTTCTTTCATTTAGGTGCCCTACTAAAATTCTGGCTTTCATCCAGGAAACCAGCGGCCCCGAATGAGGAAATAACGAGCAAAAACAGGCAATGGGATGAGGAGGAAAAGCCGGGCCGGGCACAGGACTCCGTCAGCCTGAGTTCCAGATAGAACGCAGACACGTCCTCAGCACGAGCAAAGCCCACGCTTGGGACGCCCGTCATGAAGGAGCATCTGTCGTCCGTCTGAAGTTTAGTCTACCTGGTGCCCCCATTTTTACTGGCAAAGTCCCAGGGTCGCAGGAAGGGGCGGGAGGCACAAGTGAGCCCCAGGCTGAGGGGGTGAGGAGGCCTCTGCGGACCCGCGGGGTTGGGGTCAGAGGCCCACACACAGCGCTGTTAGGGCACCACCCTCACCCGTCCTGCCGGTTATCGAGCAGCTCAGGAAGCTGAGCAGAAGGTGGCCACCAGCAGTGACACAGGACAACTGGAGCAGCTTTGTCCGCTGTCAACATTTAGAAAATCTAGGGCTCTGAGACCATGCCTGCTGGCAGCTACGGCTGCCACCCCCTCCCACTGCAGATGCTGGCCTGTGTCCCTGCAGGCCCGCCACAGTACTTGGCCTGGTGGCACCTGTCCTGGGACCCGACCGACGGGCAAGAAAGTGTGTGCCGGACACCACCCAGCGGCACCACCTACCAGTGGCAAGCTTCCCGTCCCGCTCCAACCAGTACTTCAGTAGCGCATGGCTCTGGTCCTGCAGGGAGTTGGGGTTCTCTACTCGGATCTGATGGATCTGTTCCTCGGTGAAGTCCAGCTCTCGTGCTAACTCTGGAAGAGGAGGTCCAAGCCTGTGAGCCATGGACCTCAGACGTTGGTCCCACACTGGCCGTGGTCTTAGGAGGGTCAGCTGTCTGCATGGCTGAGCAACCAGGTCCCTATCTTCTGCACATTCACTGTGACTCTCCCGTACCCTCGTACTTCTACTAGGCACAGACTCTTCCTTAAAGCTGCATGTAGAACTAGTCACCATCCTAGTGGAATACTGAGTCCAAGGCTACGGTGATAAAATAAGTATAACTTGGTCCCATTTAATTCCAAAATTCAGAGAAGACCATTAATACTGGCTTATCCTCTTCACTGACATAACAGAAAATAAATCACTAAAGCAGGAGGAAGAGACCATTGCTGTGAATCACCGCAAGGCAGCATTTTAACCACCTCAAGGCCTGCTCCCAGATCCTGGTGTATAAAACACCAGGTGCAGCCTTAATAGGTTGGCTAAATAGATTCCCTGCTTGGAGTTGCTATGCTGTGACTAAAGGTTTGGGAAGAACTGACCTGTGGAGGGAGCCAACAGCTGTCCCTTACAGGACGCACAGGCTATGTGGATGCTTGTGCACTGTGGGGCATGTGTCTGGAATGAGGCGCCCTCTCTGTGGCGTGATTTGCAAGTACTTTTCAAAATTAACAAAGTACACGCCCTCAACCAGCAATCCCACCTCAGGCGTGTACCCTGTAGCCACACCCACAGACATGCTGTAGCATATGACACTCCTGCCCAGATTGGGACACACTGTCCGTCAGGCACAACCATTGATAAAAGTATGACAGAATTAGCCAGACATTTGAGAGCATGAGGCAGCTACGTCTGTGATGATGGAGTAGTCGTGAGAAATACCAAGTAAAACTTGTCTTATTTTTTAAACAAAAGACTGAGGAGCAAGCATTGTGCATTTTTTCTGAACACATGAACAGGTCCTTCAAGACCAGAGGGCCAGATGCGGTGAGAGACTTGCCTTTTGTGTCCCAGCCACTGAATGTGGCAGCAGTGTCCTATTCTTCACTAAGTTTGCGGATATCCAAGCACACACACACACGTGGACATTTGAGAAACAAAGTCATTCTGAATGTCACCTATTTAACAAGTCAGCCGGAGATAGCGCACTGCTCTTCCTTCCCCTGAGCTCCTCTAACTAAATCTGATCTAAAGAAAATGGCCGTCTTCCTGCCTTCAGTCATTTCCCACATTACTGACTATCTTTGCTAAGGGTATGTCGACGCCTGCTCATTACCAAATCTTTAAGAAACCAAAAGGGGATGAATATTAATTTTATACATTTGTTTCAATAAAATAGTCACAAGGAATAGAAAAGTAAGTCAGACCAAGAAAAGAAAAGAAAAAAAACCAGAGCCGGAAACTGCCCACCTTGCTTTACTATGTTAAGTCCAGGTAATGTGAAAGGGAAAATCTGATTTGTAAGTAAATTGTATTTATTTTAGAATTCACTTTTTCTCAGTAAGCTAACATGTATTATAATTTCTTCTCTTAAGCAGTCCTATTTCTCAAATAATTAGGGCATCTCATTCTTATGTATTTCAACATTTATCCAAAGCAAATTTCAGCACTGTTCACAAAGATACCTGACATACAGGACCTAAAAGAGAGGTGTCCAACCTGTGGCCCATGGGCCACATGCAGCCCAGGATGGCTGTGAATGCGGCCTGAGACAAAATCATAAAGCTACTTAAAAATTATGAGATTTTTTAATGTGTGTACTTAATGTGTGGCCCAAGACAACTCTTCTTCCAGTGTGGCCCAGATACGCCAGAAGGTTGGACACTCCTGAACATGAGGAGCCCTGGTTAAAATCTCAAATTAAACATTATGACCACGGCATCTCACACTGGTTTTGAAAACGAGCCATTTCCCCGAAGGCTGGGCAGCAATGGCTCCCGAGCGGGCAGTGGGGCTGACTCACACTCAGTCTCTTACCGCAAACCCCCAGACAGTAAATGAGCTGCCCTGGTTCGCAGGGCAAGTTCACAAGAACCTGGACTTTCTACTCTGTTTTGTATTATTCTCTTCACTACCCAACGTGGTCTTCCTCAAGAAAAGGGAAAAAAGGCCTCTGTTATCATTAATGACTCTTGGCCAATGTGACCATGTCATTCAGACCAAGCAGGTTTTGTTGAAAAGCAGGTGCCACTCAAGTTACCTGTCCAGCTGAAACCCAGGTGGTCAGCAATGTAGGCCAGCCGTTCCTCCATCCGCCGCTGCTCCTCCTGCTGATCTGCAGAAGGTCAGAAACAGAACAGCGTGCTGTCTGCACCAGGAGAGGCCCCGGGGCTGACCATCCGCAGCAGGGCGGTCAAGCATTTGGACACCCAGAGCACAGCTCTCATGAGAGCAGCTGCATGTCATGTAGGGTTAAACTGCATGTGCCTGACTTCCAGATGGAATGGGGACTAGATCAAACAGAAACCATGAAACCCCGGCGCTTCCACATCTCTGCAATCAAGACTAGTCACTGCTACATAAGCGGCTGACTGGCCGTCGTCTGAGGACCCACATGCCAGGTTATCTGCGAGAACGCTGCCCACCAGTGAACAGCCGTCACCCCTTCCTCAGGTGACGGGCTCACAGCCGGGCTCACAGCCGAGCTGCCGCAGGGCTGTCATCGGTGAGGACTACCTCGCTGCCACAGGCAGCAGTGGCCCCCTCTCATTCGTGGATCACAGGACACTGAGACCCTGGCCAGGTGGGCCAATCCTGGGGCTTTCAGAGTGGCCCTGGCCCTGGTGACCCACAGGTGGGAGGTGAAGTCTGTGTCCACCGTGCAGGCTGTATCACAACACACAGTTGTTATCTGGACCAAGTTTGTATCTGCTCTCTTGTAAGTAAACTCTTACTTTGCTCCCACAAACTGTGATTTCCCATTTATTTTTAACCCCCATTAATTGATGGGCAGCATTTTAGATCATGGCATTGTGACATTTTTCATAACGCAAATTTAAAAGTAACAGTCTTCACTGGAGATGCTGGAAGCTCTGAGCGGCTTCTCCAAGCCCCGAGGTTTCCTTGCTGAAACGGAGCCAGGGCCCCTCCCCGACGACGTCAACCATGCACAGTCCGAGTTTTGTTGTCTGCCGCACGGCCTTGGGTGCCTTCCCTGTTCACCGACCGCATCAGCAAAAAGCCCGTTTTACCTGATCTGTGTTTGCTTAAAGTGTTTACCAACGGTATCCGAAATCCAACCTTTCTGAATCAAAAACAGATCCACAAAATTGGGATTTCGTGATCTGTGAAATCTTCTTGAGCACATGGCTTCCTAATGATTACAAAGTTAAGTATGAATTATTGGCAAGGACACAACAGTAAGAAAAAGCATCGAATCCTCATAATATAAAGCAAACCCCAACATCCTCCTGTGCGGAAGCAGAAGTGCCGAGCTGGAGGCAGAACAACAAAACTCCGCGCAGGCGCGGCCCCGCGGGCAGCGTGGGGAGGCCGGGGCCGCAGCCTGGTGGGACCGCATTCCCGTAAGCATTCCCGTTGCTCAATCTTGAGATTATTGTCACGGACAGGAGGGAACAGAGAGCACAGGACACGAAGGGCCAACACAAACACAGGAGCCACTACGCCAAGCATAAAGAAAAAGAGACACAAACCACCAAATAAAACAAAGGACACGCTACGCAGGCTCAGGACATGCGTGCACAGGGTGTCCCTGGCGGCAGTACCTTCAGCACGGTCATGGCCGTTCTCATCGGGGATGCGTTCAATCAGAGTCTCAATGGACTCATCCCAAACTGGCCTCGTGTCAAAGACGTCCTCGGGGACCGGGGGTTCGGTCTCAGCAGGCGGCAGGTTTTCGATCACGGACACGTCCAGGGCACTACTGCTCTCGTCATCGGAAACTGCCTCCTGCTCCCTCTCTGCCTGGGCCAGCCTGTCCACCAGCTTGGCTGCCTCATCGCTAATCTCCTCGAAGAACTCGAGGGAATTCCTGTACAGGTCCAAGAACTGCTCCTTGCTCTCCTGGGGGGGCCCCCTTCCTTGTGCTGGTAGACAGGTGGCAAGTAGCTTGGGGCTCGTGGCCTCACCCTCTGACTGCAGCTTGGGCTCCTCTGCCCCCTCCCCACCCCCCACTTCTGTCTCAGCATAGCTTCTGGCTCTCCCTGAACTGGCACCAGACTCAGATCTGCCCCTGTCGTCTGCTGCCCTGTCTAGAGTATCCTGTCCCTGAGGGGCCACTGTCTGGGGCAGGGATGGACCCTGGGGCAGGGGCTGCCGCCCAACCCCCTGAAGGGGTGCTTTCATGGGTATTTTAGACTTTGGCCTAGCCTTCGGCTCAGTCCTGTCCTCATCCGGGCTGGGCAGGCCCTCAGGCTGGGCCCTCTCTGCCTGGGCTGGGGCCGAAGTCCTGATGGGGATCTTGGACGTGCTTTCGGGACAAGGCACACTCTCTGTGGCTGCGGTAGGGATCTCAATGACTGACTTTTGCTCCTCTGGGGAGGAGTCAGGAGAATCGTCCTCCCGATCTGCATACACAGACCTGGTGACTGTGGAGAAGTCCAATGCAGCCTGGACAGCGGGTTCTGGGCAGGCGGGGTCAGCCGGCAGCTTCACACTGGACGCGGCAGGCACATCACCACCCTGCCCAGGGGGCAGGCCCTTGGTGTCCACAGAAATAGCCACCTCCCCCAACAACGTGTCCTTGGAGGCTGCGGTCCCTGTCTGGGAGCAGAGGCCACCATCTGAGGCAGGGGGTCCCTCTCCTTCCTCACCCAGGACACTGGGAAGCAAGTCAGCCTCGTCTGTGTCAGTGCATCCTGAAAGGGCGGGGGTGGGGGCCAATGGCCGTGGAGGCTCGTTCACAGCGCCCCCTTCTCTCACGTCATCAGCGGTGGCTGCTTCTCCGGATTCTTGGCTAATTTGGAAAAAGTGGAAACTCTCATCTGCATAGGGCCTTTTGGTCATGTCGATGGCCCCACTTCGGGTCATCTCAAACAGTTTGCCTTCCTGGAAGAGAAATGGGTTCTGCTCGCTGGTTGGGGTCCCCTCCTCAGTGGGGGTCCGTGCAGGAGTAGTGTCTGGGGTGGTGCCCTGTGACTGTCTGTCCGCCATCAAACCAAACACCTTCTGCTCCTCCTCCTTCACTCGGGCCTCAAAGGCTTCATCGTCCTCGCGGATCTCGCTCCAGGAATCGGGATCCGAGTCAGAGGCGGTGATGACGACCTGGCTCACGTGCTCGCTGGCAGCGGCAGTGGAGCGCGGCAGGTGGGGCTGTGGGGGTGCAGGGGCGCAGCCGGACAGCATGTCCCCTGAGGTGCTTTCCAGGCCCTGGTCCCCAAAATTGGAGCCTTTGCTTGAAACAGCCTCACTAGAGACACGGGCCGCCGGCGTGCTGTCCACAGTGGACGCGACAGTCACAGAACACACGTCAGAAGCATGAAAACCGGAGTGTTCTGCACTTGTTGGGGACTTGCTGTCTTTGCCAGAGAAGAAGGACTGAGGAGGCACATTTTCATACGGGCTTGTGACCTGAAGATCGCAGGTGTCTGCAGCCTCAGAGGGGTCACAGCCTGGACCGCCCACAGACAGACTGTCTGTCTGAACAGCCAGGGAGGAGTCCAGTGCGGGGATGTCCTGGAAGCTCTCGGAAGCGTGGCTGGTCTCTGTGCCCTCCGTTTTTGCTGGAGAAGACGCAGAGACAGCACCTCCAGATGCTGAACAGTCAGGCAACGGGGACAAAGGTGACGAGCCCTCGCCGGGGCCACCGGCCTGTGGAGATCCCCCCTGAGAAGCCCCTAGCTCTCCTCCTCTTGAGTCCTCGCCTGGGTCCTGGGGAGACAACGGATCCTCCCAGACGACAAGCTCCTCCCTGCCGGGGCCACAGGGACCTGAGGACACAGATGGGGCCGAGTGGCCAGGACTCCCTGCTGCACACCCGCGGCCGGCACAGATGTTCGGTGGGTCGGCATCTCTGTTCAGATCCTCATGCGGCAGATCCGGGCCTCCAGTGGGATCTGCGTGACCATCTTCAGGCAAACGAGATTCACACTCTTTTTCTTCTGATGTACTGGACTCTTCCTGAGTGTCTTCATTCATCTTGAAAGTGTACTGTTTGGAAGCAACGGGCTGGAATGGTGCCTCCTCGGGACTGGAGTTTGAGTCCAAGCTGGACGGGAGTGGGGACGGGGGCTGCACCCGAATGACCGGCTCTGGGAGCAGCCCCGGCTCAGCTCCTGTCTGCCGCGTCAGCTCAGGCTCACTCTCCGAGGGGGAGGATGCCTTTCTGTTGTCCGAGGTCACCATGACGGGGGTGTCACTTCCGTCCTGTGCACATGCCGGGCCATCAGCGTCCAGGTCAGAGGGTGAAGATGACTCTTCGGGCTTCGTTTCTTTCCGACAGTCTCTTTTCTGCTTGGCTTCTTGTTCAAGTTCATCAAAGGTTTTGATTTTGGTCACCATTTTGAACATCTCCTCTTCAGGGGTGAACCTCTTTTTCTCCCCGTTTTCTGAGTCCTCCTCCTCAGCACACTCATGAATCACAGCTGGTTTGGGGGTGCTGGCATCAGAGGCCTTGGGTGTGACCTCATAGCTGACTTCTTCAGAACTGGGGGTGTCGGGAGAGAGGGGACTCTTCCCGGAGCTCTCCACCAGGGACGTCTGCTCCAGACTGTCATCCTCGGCACTGCCATCGGGGTCTCGCAGCAGCCGGGACCTCACGGAAGCCATCTCTGTGAAGAAGTCGGTCTTGGCACCGGCCACGGGGAGAGGGGCGTGGCCCGGGAGCGACCCGGCCTTCGCCTCGGGCTCCACGGGGCTACTCTCCAGGGAGTCGCGGCAGGGAGACTCCCGCAGGGGGCTGGGCTCTAGGGAGTCCGGGGTTTTGTGTGAGGAGTTGTCCTCCAGCACAGGGCTGGCTTCCAAGGAGTCCCTGTGGCTCACCGCCAGCGACTCGTCAGCCCCGGGACTGAGGACCTCGGGGTCAGAGCGAGGGAGTGGTAGGTCCAGCCCCTGGGGACTGCGCGGGGATGCCTGGGACTGGGCGGTCCTCACAGGGGCCTCAGTCGATAAGGGCTTGGGGCTCGTGGGTCCCTGAGCTCCAGGATCCGTCTGTGTCTTGTGGGCACGGGGGCCATCATCACAGACCACGTCCTTCATCAGCCCGGCAGGTGCTTCCTTTGCTGAGGACACAGTACAGCGGCCCGAGCTTTCGCCCTCCGGTTCGGGGCCCGTCTCTCTGGAAGGGTCCAGGGCGCCCTCCTTCACACACCTGGCCCCGGGTTCTGCGCCCTCCGCAGCAGCCATGCCCGGCTCTTCGGCACCATCAGGAGAGTCTTTGGTGGAGGGATGCACTTTGCCTGAATGAACGTCTGTTTTGAAGGCGGTGTTTGCACTGGTTTCCCCCGTTTGCTCCTGACTTTTCTTTGGTGAATAGGAAAGGCTTTCTGGGCTTGTCTCGGGGGTCTCTGCCAAGCCCTCATGCTTGTAGCTCTCTTCCGAGCTGACCTGCGGGGTCCCCTCCATCAGGCTGCCGCAGGGAGACCCTGCCACCCCTTCCTGCCCCAGATTTTCACAGCTGCCATCCAGGCGGAAGGTCAAGGCTGGGAGTGGCTGCACACTGCCAGGCTCCGGTGGGAAGGCCGTGGGGAAGGGGCTGGTGAGCACCTGCTCCGGCACCAGCGGCACCTCTTCAGGCTCTTCCTGGCGACGGAACTGCTGGTACCTGTCATTGTCTTCCAGCTCCAGCTTAATGACCTCGGAAAAGTCAGTGGAGGTTCTGCGGTCGGGGCTGATCTGGAGGTCCGCGTCTTCCCGCTCGTCCAGCTCCTCCCCAGGCACCGGGCCCACGGGGGGCAGCGTCCTACCGGTGGGGAGGGTCTCCTTCCCTCTGGTGGTATCTTCTCTCAGCCCCGAGACACCACGAGCTCCTCTTCTGGGTTCTGCAGCCCCCACTCCCGGGGACCTCTGGCCTCGTCGGACGGTCGGACTCTCTGTTTTCAGTGTCTCTTTCTGGACTGTTAGCGGCCCCTTTTCTTTTTCAGCCCGAACTGTGCCTTTTTCCTGTGGCTGCTTCAGTTTGACGGTTTTGTGCTCAAACAGCCCAGCTTTGTGCTTGGATGGGTCCCGGCCCGACTGAAAGGCCTTCATCAGCTCCCGGACAGACATGGTCTCCTCGATGCGCTCCGTTCTCGAGGTGGGGGACACCGGCGCGGCCTTGTCTGTCCTCCCAGAAGGTGCCACCGAAAGGCGCTTCTCAGTCTTCCCAGAGGCCGGCCCGGGAGGGTGCTTTTCCGTCCTCGCAGCTGGTGACACGGGCAGGCGCTTGTCTGTCCTCCCAGGTGACACAGGGGGGTGTTTCTCCAACTTTCCTGATGGTGACACTGGTGGGCGTTTGTCTATTTTACCTGAAGGTGACACAGGTGAGTGTCTCTCGGTTTTACCTGATGAGGACCCGGGCGAGTGTCGCTCGGTTTTTGCTGAGGGAGACACAGGCGAGTGTCTCTCGGTCTTGCTCGGTGGCGATGCTGGAGGATGCCGCTCGGACTTGGCTGAGGAGGTGAGGGAAGAGTGTCTGTCCGCTTTGGAGGAGGGGGACACAGGTGCCCGCCGGTCCGGCCTTTGAGGGGGGGACGCGGCCGGCTGTGGCCGGGGTCCCGCCCTGCGGGGCACTTCCTCCTTGCCTTTGAGTCTGACAGGCAACTTGCTTCGCCCCTTCTGCTCATCTTCCACTCTCTTCTGCAGGGCCTTCACTTTGTCCTTGATGGGCCCGATGGGAGTCTCCTCGATCACGGGGGACGTGGCCTTGGCCCTGGGCAGAGGCTCGGGGGCCAAGCCTGGGTCTCCCTCCAAGGACTCTTCGGAACTGCCCTGTTTCAGCTCACCTTTCCCTGTACCGGCTTGCGCACTCTCCCCTCTCTGTTTCTGCGTGTCCTTTAACTTCCGCCGCACTGGCTTCTTTACCCCCAGGCCTGGCTGCTGTAGGGTCTGCGTCCTCTGCGCCTCATCCCGGGGAACGTCCTTTGCTTCGCTTTCCGAGCGTCTGTCCCCGGCTGTGGGGGGCGTTGACCGCGGGGCCCCTCCAGGAGCCACCGGGTAGGAGTTCAGATCCTCTGTGAGGTAGGTGACCAGCCCTGTGGCGTCCCTCTGTCCCTGTGCTGGGGTCTCCTTCTCTAGCCTGATTTCTACACAGGGGACCTCAGGGACCTCCAGGGGGGCCCTTTGCTTGGCCTCTGCCACCTCCTCATCACTGAGGAGCACCCACTCCTCGTCCACTTGCGGCCCCGCAGGCTGGGACCCTGGCCCGCGGCCACTGCCCCCTGAGCAGGCCCCGCCCCTCAGGATCTCGTTCACCTTCTCCAAGTCCTCCTTCACTCTCCCCACGATCTCAAAGGGCTCCCCTGGCTCCTCCTCCGCGGCCCCGGCCAGTGCCTTCTCCCCGAGGGCACCTGCCCTGCTGGCCGCGCCAGTGGCCAGGAGCGCCGTCACCTTGATCAGGTCCTGCTTCATCTCGGAGACCTCCGAGAGCAAGTCTGGGCTGGCCAGGGCCGGGGCCTCCGTGACCAGGTGGCTTTTCAGGACAGACGTTTCTGTTGACTCTGTCTCATCGTCTTTGATGGGAATGGAGGACATTGAAAGTAAAATGGAAACCAGAAAAGATGTTGGCAAATGTAAACAAGGACCCAAGGACACAGTGTCTCTTCCTGTCCTGTCGTGGTGGGAGGGACATCACATGGGCTGGGAGGGCGGAGCCACGGGGTCTCGGGACACAAAGCAAAGCGAGGCTAACAGACAAACTGAAAAGGAGAACGAGCAGGAAATAACTGGCTTCACGTTCTCACGCACATCCGCACACGGGACCACGCAGTGACAGGCTGTCGACACACACAACGCCACACACTGACACAAACACGGGCACGGTGACTTCCACGGGGGCATCTCAAGATTGCTCAGACGTCACAGGTCGATGTGGAAACGAAAACAAACACGGGCGGCGGACGGGGGAGCGAACTGCAGGACACTCGTTTCCTCGGGGAGAAAGCCAGTAAGTAGCCAACTCAGGACAACTTCCCATGGCGTGTGCGCTTCTAGTCACGTGGAAATCTGGGCCCCACGCGTGCCGCTCTGCCCCGCGTGAGACTCTACCCCGAGTGAATCCACTGCAAACTGGCATTTCGTCTAAGGAAACTCACACCGACAATGAGGCGCACGGCCTGGTGCTGAGAGGCACAGCCCTGTCCTTGGAGCCACCTCCTTGTTGGGACACTTACTGGGCAGACCAAGGAGGGAACGGAAAGAAAGGGAGAAGAACAGAAAGGACGGCGGTGATGGAACGTGTGAGTCCAAGGTTCGAGTATGACGCATGGCAACTGGGTCAGAGACAGTCACACGGACACACGCACAGGTGTGTGAGCCAAGTTATTTCCATGCAAAGCGAAGCGGGGTGAAACGGGTGGAGCTTGCTGGGTGCAGGTGGGAGGCTGGTTGGAACGGACGACAGGTACACGTTACTGTGGTGAAGCGTCGACCCTGCCTACGAGCCCACGCATCTGATGTGGAATGCGGGGCGGCCGGGGTGCATAGGCATGGCAGTGGGGGGGCCGCACCGCCAGCAGAGGGAGCGGATCGGACCAGGGATGAGCCCTCCGACAGCGCCTTCTCTGGACACTGTTTTACACCCAGATGGGTGTTATTTAATCATTGTCTTTAAACTGAAAGAAACCCAAACATGAGTCTATATTTGAAAATTTAAAACACTCACAACACCCAGGAGGACCCAGGAGGGTCCAGGCGTTATAGCAACAGAATAGATTTTTGTAACGGCTGGGCTACCTGCACTGATGTTTAATCCCAAGGCCGTATCCAAGGAACAAAGAAACAGGCTGCTCACACCCACACAGTCGTTCTGCCCAAGAAAGTGGGAGAACAAAGTGGAATCTCCTCAAGGAGAAAACTAACGAAGGCAGTGGCAACAGACCAGCTTTACCACAAACAAAAGTGCCTTCTCTTGACAGAGTCGGTATTTGTTGAGGGGATATCTTCTGTGAATATGCATTTGTGAAAATATATTAATCATATCAATGCAGACTTGTTCAAACGTAAACCAACGAAAACATCCAGGAGCTCCAACGTCCTGGCTCTGAGAAAGGCTCCCACAGGAGGGCGAGGAGACTCAGTTAAAAGTGTTTCTGTGACTCGGGTGAATCAGACCATGCGAAGGCTTCAAATAGCCCTCAAAGCAGCAAGCAGGACAGACAACCGTGTGAGCATGGCTCTCCACCCTGAAATACAGTTAACGTAAATACACTTTCGAATGAAAAACAGCCCTGGCTGGTGTGGCTCTGTGGATTGAGTGCCAGCCCGTGAACCAAAGGGTCGCCAGTTCGATTCCTAGTCAGGGCACATGCCTGGGTTGCTGGCCAGGTCCCCAGTAGAGGGTGCATGAGAGGCAACCACACACTGATGTTACCCTCTCTTCCCCCCTTCTCCTCTCTCTAAAAATAAAACAAAATCTTTTTAAAAGATTAAAAAAATTAACAATTAGATTTTTTTTCCTAAAGCATCTGGGGCATAAAAGCAAAAAAAATACCCTGAAAATTTCAGGTTCTTCCGTAAAAGAAGCCAAGTCACCAGAAGCAAACCAACCCGTGAAAACGTTACTGGGCGAGGCAGGCCTCCAGGAAGGCCCGGCAACCACATCTCTCTGCGCCACACTGCTCTGGGATTCGCACCATTATTTAAAATTGTGATTAATCATTGCATCGAGGAGGCGTCAGTGTTTGAATTCATGGCTCTTATTTCCCAGAATGTTTCCTCGAAAGCCCTGCCGAAGCCACTTCACCACAGTAAGAGTCGGGGAGGGTCAGGCCGGGATGGTGGGGACGGTACCGCCTTGGCAGGTGCAGCCCACAAAAGTGAAAGGTGGGTGTAAACAGTGATACTGTCGTGTCCGCTCTACAGAAACGAGAGGACAACGTCATGCTCACAGACGGACAGAAACAGTCGGCAGGTTTCTAACAAGCCAGCAGGAGCAGGGTGAAGGGGGGTGTCCAGAAAGTGAATGCTCAGATGGTCAGTCATCACATTTCACTGCTAACAAGGCCGCATGAGCCCATCTGTCATGGAACGAGCCAAGCTGCTTTTCTGAATCTATGTTAATGGTTAATAAGAATATAAAAGTGTAATTATGATTGTGGTTAGTAAAGGCAACTAGCTTGCATCTTAATTCATGCTTGTCTTTACTGTAGCCAGCTTTCAAACAAGGTTAATTTTGTAGAAAATCTTACTTTTTTCTGATGTCATATCGACCTGAAAGAAAACATACATAAGTTGAATGGTTACAACAGCGTCACGTCTCCTGGCCCCGATGTGCTTGGGGGACCCCAGTCGTGACCCAACACATGGGGACACCAAGCCTGAGGGCCAGGGGCCCCACTACACTCGTCCCTGCCAGCCTCCTTCATTCTTACCCAGACTCTGAGAAAACAAACCTCCTTTTAGACACTACAGGCAGAAGTCTTTTCTACCATGTTATTCCTGGGAAGACAGGACCCAGGGTGTGTTTGATGTTAGAAATGCACATTTGTTAGGGAAAAGGCCCAGGAGAGAGAGACAAGTGTGAAAGTGCCAAGTTCGTTGGAACAAACAGCATGCCAGGACAATACACTCTACAGAGAGCATGTCATTGTCACTAATTACAAGCCAGAGCACAACTGAAAAGGTACAGACTGCTCTTATCACCCCGAATATTTCCTGAAATGGTTCAACAGACACCCTAAAGCTCAGAGGAAGGGCTCAATCGGAGGCAGCTAAGTTGGCTTCGTCACTGCATGGCCCATGGGGAAGGGGCAGAGACCAAGTTCCCACCGCTGTGGTGACTGAGTCACAGGTGCAGGAAGGAAACCGGGTGTGAGACAGAGTAACGGACGTTGAAGGGAGGGTGACCAGGGGACTAAATGGGGACTAATGTGCTGATCCGTAAGTACAAGGATTTGCCACTGATTTCTTTCATGTCCACGATAACATATGGGCGTTTCCCGAGGTTTACAAGGGAAACAAACCAGCTGGCTTGAACTAGAGAAGCAACTATCACTACAATGGGCACCTAGTCCCGGTGACCCATCTGAGACGTGTGTCCTCTGCCTGTGCCAGAGGAAGGCACTGCCCGAGCTGCGGTGCCAAGCAGCCGGAGGGAGCCTGCTGGACCACCCACGCAGTGGCACAGTCAGGGACTGATGGAGGGACTACATGCTCCGTGGTGGTTGGTCTCCGTGGTTCCCAAACTTCCCGGTCTTAAGATCCCATTGACTTAAAAATTAGCGAGGAGCCTGAAGAACTTCTACGTCTGATACACACAAATAAACGTGTGTGGCAAAAACCAGGCTGAGGAAATGCTTGAGCCCAAGTTCACAGGTGCACCCAACGCCGGTGGCCTCCGGGAGCCGCCTCTGGGAGGACGTGCGAGTCGGAAGGCGGACAGTGTCTCCAGGCCACTGCGATGGGCCAGGACCGGCCCCGCGTCTGCAGACCGACCTCTGAGAACCACGGGCCAAGGGTTTGGCTGTCAGTAGTTGGCAGAGAGGAGTGGCTATTGCAGAGGCAGGGCGGCGATCGCAAGGACACACCTGTCCTCATACAGCGCCCGGAGGCTGCAGAGCCTCCAAGCACACAGCCCCCACGGCTCGAGCAACAGCACAGCCGCCCCAAGCGACAAGGTCACACAATTACCTCTTCCTCCTGTTCCTGGTCTGACTCTGACTCCTGGCCGCCCAGACGCCGCGTGTGATGGAAAAGAGCACGAAGAGCAGAGTTTAGGAGGAAAGGTTAGGACCCCGCCCACCAGCCTCCACAGGAGGCACCCTGTCCAGGGGCCTCATTTCTCTCACAGTTCACAGGGGCCAGGCAACAAATTAACTGAATGCCAACGTCTGGAGATCCAACAGACAAGAGAACCCGGATCACAAACACACTGATTCCAGATGGTCAGCCACCAGCCTCGAAGCTGAACACTGAGTGGCTAGGAGGGCGCCCATCTGTGGACATGGTGATGAGACTGGCTGGGAATGCCAAGGCCACGAACAAGCGTGTAATATCGTTGGGGCACCCAGGCACCGTGTGGGGTTCTGCTGCAATAGAGTCATCAAACGCTCGGGTGCAGCCGGAGCATGCGGCGCTGGGCACTCTCCTCTGTGTGCTGGGTTACTAGACCACCTCGGCGCCAGTGACTGCACTGGTCTGTCCCAACAGCTCACTGAGGGCTCACTGAGGTCAGAGCTGGAGCTCACTTCCTCCACAGAGACATAAAATTGGTTTACTCTCATCAAATAAGGCCTCACAGCATCGCACATGATGCTATGAGCCATTCTCTACATGACTCGTTCTCTGTGTACAGGAGTAATTAGTCAGGACACACAGCCTGGTAGGTGAAGGCAGTAAGGAAGTGCTCTGTCTTACGGGGTCCAGATTTGGGGTTTCAAATACATCCCCTCCCTGCCCCACACCTGCCCCACTGCTCAGATTCCTGGGCGTGTGGCCGCCACCTCCTGGGTGTTGCTACGTGGGGGTCCCATTGGGAAGGAATACTGGTTAAAATATTTTTAAATAAAACATTATCCCCAGCCCTGAATTCACTCAGTTGTCCTCTTGGTCTGTTATTTCTGCATAATCCAGGAGGAATTCTGCAGGGGGGTCTGCCCAGAAAGCAGTGCCTGCAGTTGGACCTGGGCCAGGAACTAACACGTTTTGTCCTTTTCAACAAGGTTTCAAATCCACTCCTTGGAATTGGAAGTATTTTGTATAGTAATCAACTATTTAGTTGAAAATTTAATTTACTCCTAAAATACCACAGGTGATAAGATGAACAGGTAATCACTTCAGCAGCAGGACAGACTATCGTGAGGCTGCTCTGCACGTGAGCTCCGACCCCCCTCTCCAGGCTGGTTGTGAACGGGGCGAAGCAGCCGCCTATCTGGGCACCTGAGTGTGGCCCTCAGAGGGCACGCAAAAAGCTGTCAGACAGACACCATCAGTTATTAGTTTTTTAAAAATTAGTCCCCCCAAAATCTTCACTTCAAATTTTCTGTCTCCCACGTCTAAGATGTGTCTATAGTAATGTCTCCATCGAAATGAGTTTAATGTGAGAAGAGCAGAGCTGCTTTTTCCTCACTTCAGTGGAGAGCCACAGACTTGACAAGGGATCAGAAATGACCAGGGCGTGTGTTCGCACCGTGTCCCTGCTGTCACACTTCCAAGGACCTGAAGACAAGCCCCCCCACGCCTGCAGGCACTGCTCGGCCTTCTCCATACCTTTATGTAAACGGGCAGGGTGATGTTCAGGTTGCAGATCGCTTGATGCACCAGGCCTCGGGTGGACTTCGGCTCTTTCATAAATGACAGTCGTCCGCAGGGTTCCTGAGTCGTGTCTCGTACCTCGAATAAGAGAAGCACAGGTGTGCCACCCACACAGGACGCGCGAGACCACCGTTACACAGATGGCGCTCCAAAGCATCGGGGGCAACGGTGCATTTAAGGATCTGAGTCAGGGTTAGCAGCTGCCCTTTCTCCTGGTCTACTACCATTTAAAACAACCTTTAAAACAAGTAATTCAGCTTTCTAAAAAAACTGTGGTGAACTACAGAACAACATTTACCATTTCCATTTTCACGCTGACACAGTCAGTGCACAACCTGGCAGCACAATGCACACTCACACAGCTGTGCCGTCACTGTCCCTGCTGGGCACGTGTTCCCAGCGTCTTGGACACACTCTCTGCTCCCACCACCCGGCCACTGCCCCATCTCCTCGGCCCTGGGCCCAGGGACCTCAACTCTACCTGTCTCTGCACCAGCCTCTTCTCGGTGCTCCAGACAGAGAGACTAGGCAGCACCTAACCTTCTGTGCCCAGCTAATATCACTCAGCCTATGTCTGTGAGGGCCACCAATGCCGCAGCATGTGTCAGAATGTCACTGATTTTTACGGGCCGAGTGACATTTCATTCAGTGGATGGGGCCATGTCTTATCAATGCATCTCTCTGCAAATGGATGCCTGAGACTGTCCACGTTCTGGCGAGTGGTGCCTTTACCGGCATGGGTGCCAGGGTCAGTGGGTCCCGCTTTCAGCTCCCGCAGGCACAGGTACACCTATGAGTGCAGTCCCTGGATCCTGCGGCCACGGACCTTTAATGTTCTGAGGACTCACCTCACTGTTTCCCATGGGGCCGCACATTTTATGCCCGACCAGTTTCCCTGCCTCCCCAGCAACATTTGCTAGTTTCTGACTTTTCTCTCTTAGGCAGTGACCATTCTAATGGGCGTGGAGGAGCCCGTCAGCACCCCAGTAACCCAGTGACCATTCACTCTGCGGCCTTCCCACTCGGCTCTCCCTAAGCTGTGGAGCACCTGTCCCTGTGCCGCTCACACCCCTTTTGTTTGTAAGTGACTTCTGACATCAGCGATACTAAACGTCAGTGTAGTTAGATAGCTGTCTGTGGTAAATGGCTCCGCCGCCCATAAGCAGTTCCTGCTGGTGGGGGGCTCGGTAAGAACCCAGCTTCACTCGGGCACAACCACTGAGCCAGAAATGGCACAACGGGAAGCTCAGGAGAGATCCTGGGGAAACAGTGCTAGACCTAAACCATCGCACAGGCTGACACGGGCTTGAGGAAATCGTGAGGGTGGAGTGGTAACAGGGTCACTGGCAACACACTGCTGGGGATGCAGACGGCCGCCCGGGGTGGAACCAGGAAAAGGCGGACGGCGCCCAGTCCCAGTCCGGGGCGGACTGTGCATCAGCCCCAGACAAGGGCCTGCAGGTGAGCAGCGGGAAGTGAGTGGCCGGAGAAACGGGGGCGGGGGGGGGATGAGTAGCCCTTTCTTTCTGTTCCGTGAACCTCTCACTTACAGTGTTGACCCTCCTGAGACTCGGAGGGGCAAGTTCCAGAATGAAACTTGAATTTATTGCGGCCAGACTCATCTGGATTAACACACTCACGGGGCACTCACATGCCTCTGAGAATGTTTGCTGAGTGACTGTGAATGTACGGCCACCTGTGGCTGTGCTGGGGACAAGCTCTCACTGGGTGACGTGGGCTCCTGGGCCTTTTGAGAGCTTTTATTACAAAAAACTGTCCCTTATAACTCTTGGTCTCTTCTTTTGTGAAATTCACATGTTGTAAAAACTTAAGCACAAACATTTAAAAGAAGTAACACTTAGAAAAGAGAGAGACTTCCTTTAAAACTGGAAAAAGGAAAACCCCTTTTTCTAGTTAATGAATTGGCTATTTATCCTTAAACACAGCCTACAAATAAAACCTATGGTGGAATTTTACTTTCAAAAGTAAAAAGGGTTGCTCCCCAGAACTTTGCAATTTTATAGATAGGGTTTAAATAAGCACCAGAAATGACTGAAAACGAGAATTCTCTCCTGAAGGAAATCGAATCCTCGCTGGTCTTGAAGCAAATGTGCCTGGAAATGCCACGCAGCTATTACCTTGACAAAGAGGGGAAGCCTGTTCTCCTTAAAGGCAAAGAAGCTGAATATGTGGTGCTGGCCGCTCTTGGTCAGGGGCACGAGGTTGCCGAAACAGTCCACGTAGATGGGCTTCCCTTCCAGCACCTGGGGAGACAGGAACGGCGGGGAGACGGCAGCTGCGTCACTGCTGGGCCTCCACGTGAAGAGCGGGCGCTGCCACCGGGAGCCTGGACCTGCACACACAGCCCTCCCCAAACTGCGGATGTGCCGTCTCACCGGCGGCGAGGCGCGTCCTCACGTCCCCCTTCCACTCCTCACCCGCCTGCCTGCGGGGCGCGGCGGCCTGTCGCGTGGATGTCCCCGTTTCCAACATCGCATCAGGCCACCCCCCAGACTGAATGGCACATCTTTAAACCCTGAATGTGGACTTCTGACGAGTCAGGCCGCCCGACCCCACTCCTCAAACCCACGCCGATGAGAAACGCCATCCGCAGAGGGTGCTGTGGAAGTGCCCCGGCACTCCACACTCAGTGAGGACGTGCTTCCCAACTGCTTTCTCTACGGCCAACAATCGGTGTGAGTGTCAACGAAAGATAAACCCATCTGACCTGTTATCGTTGCTGCAGACTTGCTCAATAAGTCACAATTTTCCCCAAGAAAATCTGTCAGGGAAGACTGTTACCTCCTGTACGCTGATGGTGTCCCCGCAGAACTGGTCCCAACCGTCTAAAAATAGCTGATTTTGGACCTTGACCTTCTAACTGATCAAAATGTAGACTTCTATTTTTTTTTTTTAGTTTATGGCTTTCTTTACGAAGTGCAATTTTACACATGGCCCGTGAACAAAGGCGCACATGTCAGCCTACCTTGTTCGGAACACCTACCTCCACGTCCCGGCTCCTGGCCACCTCGGCGAAGTTCTCCTGCTGCTCCAGCGTCTTGTCCACCTTGTCGTCGGTCATGCAGAAACACCGCAGCCTGGCCTCGATGGGGTCGTGGGACTTGGCAAACACCACGAACTTGGCCATGTAGGGCACACAGATGATTTCTCGGTACACTTGGGAGGCAAAGGTGACAGATTCCTGGGTTTGTCGACAGTCTATCAGCCAGAACCTAGAAAACGGTTCCAGGTCAGTCACCTGAAGCTGACGTGCAGCAGCCGAAAAGCATCCGTTCCCCCAGTGGGATCGAAGTCGCTGCTAAATGCTTCTTAGAAAAGAACAAGAGTGAGACGGAGACAAGGCAAGACAGGAAAGGACAGAGCGAGAGGCAGGGGCGCTGAGGACGATGCCGTGTTTGCCGCCAACTACGAAACCCGCATGTGTGTGAATTTCTTGACACACGTGCATCCATGTGTCCAGTCTTCTGAAGTCCACACCCCAGGTCCCAGCACCCTCGGGGGTGCAAACCTGGGCCGTCTTGCCTGGACCTTGGACCGGGGGGCCCCTGAGCCCCTCCATCCCTCCCCTCTTCCACATACTTCACGCTTCTCAGTCAAATCGACCCAGGTTTTCCTCACCTCATCACTCTTCCAAAACCTCTCCCGTCACCCAGGGGGGACCTGCCCCACCACCTGGGAATCTGTTCTGCTGCAGACCTTGTCAGGGCCACAGAGCATGGCCCCTGAGGGACGTTGCCAGCTTGGGGGCTCTGTGAGCTTGGCCACTGCACTGAGCCTGTGGCCTGGCCTGGCCACTTCCCGCTGAGCCCTGTGTTCACGTCACGCCCAGCCCCAGGAGGAACACCCCCGTGGAGAAAGCCGGGACTGCTCGGAGACATCTTCTCCATTTGCTGTTCACATGCACGTCGGGGCCCCTGCACTGTGGCTCTAAGCCTTGCTCTGCGACGGTGCCTCCTCCCCATGCCGGGCCCACACCCCCGAGATTCCCTTTGCCCCTCAGCCTGTTTCGTCCAGTTCCTCATCCATCTCTTCTTGTCCTTTTCACTGCTTTGGTGAAATACACATAACATAAAACTTTCTATGTCAACCACAGTGAAATGCATTCACCACGCGGGGCCCCATCTCCACTGGCCCACACAGAACACAGAGCCCATGAAACATCCACTTCTAACTGTCCCTCTCCCCTGAACGTGACACCTGGCAGAATCCCCGTCTCCATGAACTCCATGTTCTCAGCACCGCACGTGTGGAGCCTGTCGGGTGCTTCACTGAGCACAGTGGTCTCCAGTTCGGTGCAGGAGCTGGCTGTCGGCAGACACTCCCCGTTGTTCTGACTCATCTGTGCTCTGCTCACTGTTCCCTCAGCTGTCTGGGAGCTCACGGCGGGCACAGGAGCATGGTAACCAGGGGCGTGTGTTCTCCTGAGCGGGCCCCACCGTGGTGCCCTGTCTGACCTGTCCCCAGGGTCCTCTCTCCCACCCACAGCTGCCCCTCAGGCAGCTGCCCCTCAGGCTCCAGCACAAGTCGGGAGCCCCCTCCGCGCGGGCGCCGCTCTGGCCACCAGACGCGCCCCTGGGCCCCTGCGGAGCCTCCGGTTCCAGTGCCCGTCCTCTCTGCATGGGAAGGGAGGATTGGGTTCGCCCAGCACAGAGCCACCACCCCAGCTGCCGCGTCTCTGAGCTGTCCCTGCGTGCCCTTCCCCTCTGCCCGCCAAACAGGAAGTTGAGCCCAAACCCACTCGGAGTCAGATCCTCCATCTGTACAATGGACACACGGCCAAGTCTGTGGTCGTGACAAATTAAACGTGGGGGCAGTGCCCAGCACCCATTACAGATCCTGGGGCAGAGTGAACAGTAAACGAGCTAGCGAGTGCCGTGGACAAGACCAGGCCACGTCCACGAGGGTGGGAGCCACAGAAACAGGTGGAGCACTTGTCACCCAGACGTGCAGATGCCTGGCTCCGACCTTGCCACGTCCTGCTGGAAAGCAGCTCCGGTCTTTGCTGACAGCAGGGAACGCGCTGTTCCTGAGGCCCCGGGGCCGACCTGACCGTGGCTTGTCCCCCTCAGATTTTAATCTGGCTGGGTGCACTCTGTTGCTGTATCGTTCCTACCCCATTTGTGGTGGCGGGGGTGGGGGTCTGGTTTAAAATAGGAAAAGCAATGCAGACCATGTTGAAAACCAAACTAACAAACACTCGCTTTTGAAGAACATAAGAAATGGAATCAAACCCAGCGGCAGCCACAGCGGGGCGGTGTGGCCAGGGGCGGTCCGCACCACGTACCTGGCAGACACGTTGGTGGTGAAGGAGACACACTCGTTGACAAACGTCAGCGGCGTGGTTCCCGTGATGTCTTCCCACTGGGCAGGGGTGGTTCCACCTGAAATAACAGGACCACTGAGGCACCAGGCACAACTCTGAGTCCGGTGGTGAAGTGAGTCTTTGTGGTTCCGGCCGGATGCAGTTGCCGGCGTAGGCCCTGCCCCCGCAGTGACACACTGGGAGCAAAGTCACTAAAAGGCAGCACAGACGGGACAGCTGACCCAGCTTCCGGAGCGGAGGGTGGCTGTTTGAACTCCCGCTTTGTGCTACCGGGCGTCTGGGCCTGTGCCTGACACTCGGAGGCCTGTACTGGGGTTGCTGGCCCTGAAGATACATTTGTGCACGGCCAGCGATTTCAGAAGACCCTGTACCTGACCCAGGAGCTGAAGGCTCTGTTTAATGGGAAACCCAGGTACTCTGTTGCTCCTGAACTTCTCATTTCACACAATTCTTTCATAAAATAAAACTTTCTCTCAACGTACAATGGAAGGTTAGCAGAAAAATCTTGGGAAACATTAAGAGCTCAATGAACTCTGCAGGCAGATGGACAGACAGACAGAGGCCCATGAGTAGCCCGACCCGGCGGATGGCGTCTCGGCCATGTGGTCCGCTCACTGGGCTGACGGCAGGATCAGGAAAAGCCCGCACACTGTCTCCGCTGCCTCGAGTCCACACACTGTATCTCACGGGCACGAAAGGGTGCACAGGGCCCTGAACAACAGAGGACACCCAAGCCGGAGGCGCAGTAACAACCAGGAGCGAGGAAGGGCTCCCCTGTGCTCCTGTGGGCCCACGTTTTGAATTTTGCCTTTTATTAAACGAATGGGGTAAAATTTTGCATTTTACTAAATGTATGGGGTGGTCTCAATGGCTCACTGTCCTAAGTGTAGAGATACATGGATACGAAGGGAGACCCCGAGAGAGAACAAAGCAGGGGAACAAGCGCCCCGCCCACGTGCTGCCGCACCTGCAGGCCCAGGGGGATCCTCTTGGTCAGTGCCCTCCAGCAACCAGGCGACCAAGGCCGACTGTCACTCCCTCTGACAGGGCACAGATGTTGACAGAACAGCAGCAGCTTGGGGTCAGCACGAACAGGGGGTCACCAGCCAAGGGATGGGGTGGGGGGCGGGGGGCCCTCCCACTGTTGGTCGTTGGGCTCAGACCAGCAGTATTCCAGGGTGTCTGTCTGGAGTTGGGCAGTTGTCTGAACGCTACTACAACCGTCAACTGAAAAGACCAAATTCAGTTAATCCAGGAGAAACTTTACTCTGGTTTTCCAAAGTCAGTTTAACAGACCAAGGATGGAGACATAACCAACTCCGAGACAGAGGTCAGGTTTGAACTACTGGATGTAATCACTCAGGATGGTGCTTGTTTTCAGAAAGGTGCAAGGTGAGGCTCCGTGGAGGCTGACAGGTCCACGGGCCTGCGTGTGACTCTCGGCTCCTCTGGAGTCTGAGGTGTGACCTCAGGCAAGTCCCAACTGTCCAAGTGTCTTCTTCTAGACGTAAGGGTGTCCAACCTGGGCCCATAGGCCACATGCAGCCCAACACAAAATCGTAAGTTCATTTAAAACGTTATGAGATTTTGTTTGTGATTATGTGTTGCGCTGTATTTAATGTGTGGCCCAAGACAGCGCCGCTTCTTCTGGGTGGCCCAGAGACACCACAGGCCGGACACCCTGTCCCAGAGCCTCCCACTCGCGGGGTCCTGGGACCTCACCTGTTATACTGCACAGCAGCCTCAAGGTTGGCGCTTCTCCCCCAAAGCCATTCAGCACAACGTCGCTGGCAGCTTTGGGGACAGGGATGGTCATGGTGATGGGCTTGTGGAATTTCCTCCTTCGAGGCTCCAACGTGACTATGGGGCTGAAGGTGGCCTTGTTCCCGAGGATCTTCTTGACCAGCTCACTGTGCATCGGCTGAGCCTTTGCAAAGAAAACATACGACAGACAACAGACCGTTTTAATATGTTGCTTTTTGTCTCATCCCTCAGTGTGGTGGCTGTCAGTGTGGAACTGGGGTGGCGGATACTTGCCCTCCTGTACAAGACCTACTGTGTGGCAGGGAGGCCCCTCTCCAGCACGCTCTGACCGCGCCACCCCCAGCAGGGCCCCCCCTTCCCTGCAGCGCCCCCGCCCGCGTGCCCGCCGCACCTGCAGGCCCACGCGGATCCGCTTGGTCAGCGCACCCTCGGGGAACACGGCCTGCACCTGAGGCACCACGGTGCTGCTCAGCACGCCGCCCTCAGGCCCAATCAGGTGGCTGTCTTGTTTGACGCGCGACACCACAGCGAAGTACTGCGGGAAGTCGCGAGTGACGATGCGGCAGATGCGCTTGCGGTCCAGGTCCTCCGCGCTGTCCAGCACTGCGGGCGACAACATGTGCGGCCACGGTCAACGCCGGGCGGCCTTCCCCTCGCCAGCGCACTGGGTTCCCCCCTCACTGCACCCCCAACTCTCAGTCCTCAGGGTGTCGTGTGGGACCCGGTCTGTCCTGCAGGCCTGTGTCTACGGGGTCCCTCCAGCGGTGACTGTCGCTGAGGCAGCCACTGTGTGTGTAGAAAGGGCCTTTGTGGCACAATGACCATGAGCCCAGGGTTTCGACTCCCTGCGACCGTGAGCCACCTGCGTGCCATCCACCATACTCACAGGGCCACAGGCTTCTCCCAGCCTGCAGCAGGGCGGGCAGGTGGGCGAAGCGGAAATGCAGACGAGGGTGAGGAGCGGGAAGTTTGGACTGAGCGGGTCCCTGATCCGAATCCCTGATTTGGATTTTATTTTCCTGAAGGTCACAACAGAGGACCAGGCAAACCTGACTCGTCGCCAGGGAGCACACCAGACACCCGCTGCGCCGGAATGACACGCGTGCACGCACACACACGTGGCCCTGGAGTCCAAGAGCTTCGCTGCCAGGCCCCCTCGCGGCCGGCCACGCCCCAGCCCCGCACCTTCGTCCATGCCGTTGAGGACCTCGTTGAGCTCGTCCTCCGTGTGCTCGCAGCAGTGCTCCTTCCAGCCGTCCCCGTTCTCGCTGCGCAGCACCACCAGCTCCCTCTCCTTCCCGCGGAGGGCAGCGAAGTGGGGGATCTCCACGACGACAGGCCTGGCGGCAAGCGAGACACCGGTGTGGACAGGGGCCCGCCACTGCGGCACGCACGCGACTGTCTGTGGCAAAGTGACCTGGATTCCTCTCTCTGGGGACAGAGCACTGGCTAACGACGGCCCCAGAGCAACGTCCCACTTCGGGGCATGGGTCCCCAGGGACGCGCTGCCGCCTGGAGCCCCGGGACGCCCCCCTGTGAGTGCAGGAGGCATTCTGGAACTTCTTCGATGTGCGTAAAGGAACAAACATGCGTGTCTAGGCTGTGCACCAGCCTCCTTGGGCGCTCCCTGCGAGGCGCCGAATGATGCCGCCGTGGGACAGGGAGTGGCTCAGGCACCGTGGGGACCGCGGAAACTGCAGAGGCATGCACTCGGGGTCCGGTGAGAGCACCGCCAGCAGCACGCACGGTGCAGCACGCACGGTGCAGCCCGCGAGCCCCGCAGACAGCTGGGCATGGTGCCTGTGAGGCTCAGGCCCGCCCCCTCTAGGTTCACAGAGGCCGCCGGCCTTCCGGTCCAGGTTGCTTTGATACAGACTCCAAATTTATCATGACGACATCATAATTAGCACATAGCACCACTAGGCAGGGCTCATGCTTTAACGAAAATAAGGTCACAGCACTTTAAGGGAAAAGGCATAAAAACATCACTCAAAAACAAAAGTCACATACCACAGGGGTCAGAAATGGTCCACTAAAGAGAGGTCATATACAGAATTGAAATCATAGAGAGGGACACGTCATGGCACGATGACAAAAGAGAAATCATACTGCAGGAGGAGGAGGAGGGGCCCACAGCCATCAATGTGCTTTAAGTCGCTCCTACCCAAGGAATTTGGTTCCAGGAGGCCCCAGCTGAAGGATGCGGCTGACCAAGCTTTCTCCCTCATTAAGTGGGGGGGGAGCCGCTGGCAGGTGCAGTTTACTGAGCACATCCAAAGCAGCAGTGAAAGAGAGAACATCAGTCAGCTTCAGGTGCGGCTTCCACCGGCGCCAGCGCCACTGCAGATCGACAGGGCCGGCTTTGGTTCTGCCCCCTCCATTGGTCACAGGGAGCCAGGTGCGAATGGCCCGAGTGCTCAATGGAGGTGCAGGGACGCCAGAGCTCATGGGGGTGGGTGTGTCCCTGGTGAGGCTCCCCCAGGGCCAGGGCCAGGGCCAGGGCCAGGGCACGAGCCAAAAAAGGAAAAATGTGCTGCTCCACAGGAAAGACAAAGCTGCTGGGAATACAATGAAAACTCGGACTCTGTACAGAGGCCTGATGTTTCCACGGAGATTCCCGCACAGATGTGCCCCCACAACCAGAGTGTGAGGGAGGGAATGGGCCTGGGGCAGCAAGGGACAGGGGGTGCAGACCGACTCCACCCAGACCCCCGCGGGCTCCCCCTGGAGCTCTGGTCTGACGGACCCGGGAGGGGTTTCTAGAACCGCAAACACAGACACGTAATTCGGAGCAACCCATGAACAGTTGGCTCCGAATCACGAGGTTTTAGATTGATTCCTAGTTCCAGAGCAAGAGCTCTCTCCCATGTGACACAAGCAAAGCAAGGGCTCGTGACACACAGGACTTGAGCACAAAGACTTGCTGTGACAGGACTTAAATACAATTGATTCGTTTCAAAATATTTTGAAACTCATCCCCCTCTAGAACTTCATCTTTTTGTCAGTTTTCAGCGGAAGCTACGTATTTCTCAGCAGGTTGAAATACCACTTAATAAAACAGCAGCCATTCAAACAAATAGAAAATTAAAGGCTAATTTCGGCTCAAAATTGCTAAAACAAGGATGGTAGACATGCGTCTAGATTTCATCATCTTAATGACCACTGTGACCAGACAGCCTGCCTGTGTGATTGTCACACGCGAGGCAGCGACTGTGGTGACGGACGAGACAGGACACAGACTGACTTTGGGCCCTTCTATAAAGGGACACTCCCTTCCCGAGGGTGATTCTCTCACAACTCACGCTCACGTCTGGAATAGAGCAGTTTTTTTTTCTTACGACTTTACCATGTAGGCCTCAGTGGGGAAAAGAAGGCCCACCGTGGCCCACCACAGTCACCCACACTGGGAGGCCAGCAGCTGCTGCCACGTGCAAAGACGGAGTCATAAGGAGCCTCCCAGTTGAGCCCATGGAAGCCTTGAAAGAACAAGTGTGGAAGTGGAGCTGGGCCTCAAGACATCACTTCCAACTCTCAGAAAACTCCACAGGGCCAAGTCCGTTTACCACATTTGACGCACCTTTGTGCCTTCCAGCCTAGTGGCGTCAGGAGGGGTGCACGCTCGCCAGGGACAGAGTGGGAGGCTTATCAGAGACTCTTACCCCAGGAACTGAGCACCAGAGGGTCCGACTTCGATGAGGCGGCTTGCCAGGCCTTCTCCTTCCACCATCGGGGGCATGGTGGCCAGTCGGTGGCGTTTCACCAGGCGGCAGGTGACCCGCGTGGGGGCCGTGCACTTGCGTGGCGGGATGATGATGCGCAGCCCGTGGTGTCTGCAGCCCCGCATGGCGCCCCCGCGGGCGTCCACCATGAAACTGACCAGGAAGCTGAAAGGGAGAGCAGACGGTGGCCGAGTTTGCAAGATCGAGGGCAGGGGCACAAGCTCGGGGGGGGTCACTGAGGCCCGTAATGCTGTGTCCTCAAGTCATCCCCTCGTTCTTGGCATGCACGGCGGGAAAAATCTGCCTTTGAAAGTTGTTTTACTTTACACCAATGCCTTGATTTTGGTTGTGCTACTGTTTTAATTTTCATGCTATTTTTACCTGAAACCTAAGGTTTCAGCTAATTTTTGTTGACAATGGTCATGATAAACTGTACATCAAAAACATATGCAGTTGACATGGAAAGTGGAATGGAATTCTGTGAAGACGCTGAGGAGTCTCCTTCCTGCGTGTGCCCTGAAAATCCCACACACAGAGTCAAGTGAGGACAGAGAAGCTGCGGTAAGTTAATTCCACTTGGCTTTTCCAAGTTACGTCTTGTCCAACTCATCGTAATGTAATTTTGGGACTTAAAAAAGGATGCACAGGCCTCTCCCAAGGTCACACCATGAATGTGCACCCAGCTCACAGGAGCCAACGTCGGGGCAGGAGAGGTGACGGTCCCTCTGCTCCATGTGTGATGCGGGAAACCCTGGCTCCTGCCAGGGAGGGTGTCAGTGCCCTGTGACTGTCCCCAAAGTGTAGCGAAGTGAATGTGGAGAATCACGGACGATTTAGAAGTGGAAGGGTGTCTCCGTCATTTTTGCTCCTGTTCGGCCCAGCTCATGGTTCATGGGCAGCCATCCATCCCAGGTGGCTCGGCCTGTGTGTCGGGGGAAGGGTCGGTCTGAACGCTGAGGATCGGTGGGGCTCCTGTCACTTTGTCCGTCACCACCCTCACTGACGTCCTGGAGGAACTGGCTTTGCCCTGGAGCAGCTCTGCCTGCACACGCACACGGACACATGGGCAGGCGGCGTGTGTCCCAGACACGGGCCCCGTTGCCATCTTTGGCAGTGTCATTGCATTCGCGAGGTTTGGACGCCAAAACAGCAGGAAGGAAGCAGCACCTGGGTGCACCCGGGCTCAGCCAGCAGCCCCACACAGCACCGTGTCCACGGCAACACCCAACACACGGGCAGGCGTCCAGCCTAGGTCCTTGTGGGACCGAAGCACAATGCACTTGTGTCATTTTTACACGAGTGAAGAGAAAGAGCTCAGCACCCCTCACAGCACAGCACAGGCTTCGCCAGGCATGTAGTTAGAGCGCCCGCCGCTCGTCCCCAAAGGCACAGGCAGGGCCCAGAGCCTGCACAGCCGTCACGCGGAGGCACCCGAGGCCCGCACACCCTGACCAGCGTGCTTACTGTGGCCCCACCGGGGGTGGGGGGAGGGTGATCAAGAGTTCAGGCCCCAATGTGGATGTTTCAGGTCTTTGTCAAAACACGTGTGAGAATGTCAGCTGCTTTTCTTACTACCATGTCACCTTTTTAAAATATGCTGTTGCTCAAAAGAATGACACTTGTGGTGAATATGAAGGTTTTGCTTCTGTCTTATGACTTTGACTATGTTTGGCAGCCTCCCTGCTGTCTGCACCTGCTGAAGGCACTCGGGCATTTCTGCCCGGGCACCTGCCGGGTGTTTGTACCTGTGTGCTGGCAAGGCTGGCACTGGCACGGCTCCTGCGCCACTTTCTCCACCTCGGGGTGTGCAGAGCGTCCCTTCTGGGGACCTTCTATCCAGAGGCCGAAGGGCTACATTGCTGGCTGAACGTGTTGGTACGTGTTTCACCCCCTTTTCATCGGCTGCTCCGTGTGAAACCCTGTTGCTCCCATTCACCCCACAGCCTCCTGTTCCTGAGACACTGTTACCCTCACACCAGGGGCTGCCCTGCTGGGAGTGGGGCTCAGGCTCGGAGTCTGAGCCCCAAGGAAGGCTTCGCTGACCCGAAACCACATTCGTCCCTGGTGCCTGGGAAGGAGCCCTGGCAGCAGTGATCCCGTGCCGCCTGGGTCCTGGCACGAGGTGGGCGACACTGTAGGGAGGAGGACAACCGCTGAGTGAGTGAGCGGCAGGGTGAGAGGAGCGAGCTGGGAAACGCTGTCCCGATTTTCATCTAACGCAGGGAGAGGACAGCTCGTGCAGAAGGGGATGTACTTGTCCCATCTCTGGGCAGACGATCCACTCTGAACTCATTCGAACGACCACACGCCGGTCTTCCGGGCCCTAGAGCCACAGAATCAGACTCCGGCAACGTCACTGCAGGGAGCCAGCTGATAAAACAGCTGAGCGTGTGGAGCTGCGAACTGAAAGCAGGCTTCTCCAAATGACAGGGAATAAGAGAGCCAGTGATTGAAGTGCTATCTGGATGCTGATGGGAAGTCTTTTAGATGAAAGTCAACATGCTGGTCACTTAGTCCCAATTGTTTATAACAAAATTGGGTGAGCATTTGAGCATTTTCATTAAAATGTCAGATTATCGAAAGGTGTCGGGACTTGGGTTGGCAGTACAACCCAAGCTGAGGGTTGTTGTTCTGTGTACATTTCCAAATCCTAAAAGCAGATGAAAGAGACTTTTTTGTGCCACAGGAAAAGGGGGAAGGCTGTACGGTGTTGAGTCATGAGGTGATGCTAAAGTCAATTAAATGGGTTTGGTCCTCTCGTTTCCAGGAGATTAAAACTGGGACGAGACCCTGTCCGTAAGCCATCTAGTGGCTGGCGTGGAAGTGGAGACGCGGAGCAAGGTGTGTGCGGGCGGCCGACGCCTGGCTGGGGCTCAGCCTGTGGTTGGTGTGGCCACAGGCAAGGCAGGGAGGTGCCACCTGCAGGGAGGGCCGGTGAGGACTCAGCCCCCTGCGACAGAGACCTGCGGCGAGCGAATGCTGCCCCCCTCGCCTTCCTCTGCCTACACCCACCTGGCTTTGGAGAGTTTGAACATCGTCAAAAAGACAGGACAGCACAACATCTAAGAACCAATGGGGACACTAACATTTTTTTGAGCACCTACAGTGAACCCGGGACATTGCCGAAGCAGTTTAATGAGATGATGGAGCTTTTGCTCCTTTCTGAACGTCTCTACTTTAATGAAATACAAGCCACTGCCTCACAGGGCCCTGCAGCAGCAGCACCGCGGCCTCCCCGGCCCCTCCCCCCCAGTCCCCCCTCCAGTCCCACTGATCGGTCTCTGCCCGAAGCACTGCTGTGGCGGCACACCAGTCGCTTCACACCTTTAGGTCTCCATTTCCTAAAACGAGACTGCCCCCCACACACTGCAGAGCAGCGTTTGCTGCTGCTGCCGCCGGCTCCGCACGTCCTGGTGCAGGTGCTCGGGGTGGGGGGCTTTCCTGCTGGGAAGGCACAGGACGCACTGCAGCTCTGCCGAGGAACAGGCTCCTCTCTGCTCTGCGGTTAAGCCAGCCAATGAGCGGTTGTGCCGGAGCCTGCACCGCACACTAAGACTCTACAGACAGAAGTGTCACATGCCGGCCTTGGCTAAAACTGCACGTCTTACTTTGGATAAAATTCAGCAATCATGCAAATTAGAATTTCTTACTGAGATTTTCTAAATTGTAAGATTCAGTGTTATCACAGTTTAAGAAGAATAAAGGCAAAAGCGACCCACCATTATTATGCAGATGACTCGCCTGAGGCGACCGGATTAGCTACCCGGATACATGCTTCCAGGAGGCTGGGCAGGGGTGGGGGCCTGGGCTGCTGAGGGTCACCCTCCCCCAAGTCAAGGGCGGCTTAGTTCAGTTCAGTTCATCCAGGAGCCCGGGCGGGGTGGGGAGGACTCTGTAGCATTCAGTTAGTTTGGGGTGAAAACAGGGAAAAAAAGAGTCGCCAGGGTGCTTCAGTGATCTGCACACACTGCCAGGCCCACGGGTTACGTCCAGTTCTGGTGAGGATGCCGCGTCCGAGCTTCTGCTCCACAGCCCCCTTAAAATAAACCCTTGGAAACCCCCCATTCCCATCCACTAAACCAGGGATGGAAAACATCTCTCAAAAAAGATGTGACTCAAATTTGCTAAAATCACCAAAAAACCATTTATCACTCACAGTGTTCACAGGTAGAAACATCATGTTTAGTGTTTCAGAAAAACTGAAAGGATGGACATAAAATTTTCAAAATTGGACATGTGAAATTGCTTTAGTTGTGGACAGTCCAACACGATGGATGACTGAGTGACCAAAACGCTGTCACTGGTACGAACCCTCAAAACTAGTTCATTGAACTAACATAGGACAATGGATGTTGCAGGCTGACTATCACAAGGCTGTTAGTTACAGCAGCATAGGAAGGATGTACCACCAAACGCCTGCAGCCTCCGGCTCGCTTGGAATGCAAGTGTTTAAAAAAACCTGCTGAGTGACAGAGTCACGACTTCTAACAGACCTTTCAAACAGGTCCACCAGTTTGCGTTTGCCAGGAACGACCGTGCGGCTCACGGGGCTTTCTCACCGCAGAAGTGGCGGCAGGGGAGCCGCAGTCAGGCAGGACTTCCCTGCAGGGCTGAGTTTACTCTGGGCAAAATTCCAGAAAATTCCAACGAAATGGACAATGCCCACTTTCCCTCCACCGCAGAGAAAGGGGACCTGGTAGGGATGTGGCCGGAGTGCGGCTGTGTCCCTGACAGGTGTTTGAGCACTGGAGCACCCTGGGCTGCAGGGGTGGGGGTGGCGGGGACAGGTGGGCGGGGGATGCACAGTCACCTGCTGTTGTCGCGATCGAGACACGGAGAGGTGCGGCTGCAACAGAACAGATACTTTAGCACAGAGAAGGGGCTGTGGGACACCCCAGAGGGTCCGAAGCAGCTTTGGAATGAAACAGATTACCCCACACTGCTGCAGTCTTCACAGAGAACAGATGGGGACGCCATGGGGGGCACCACTCTGCACAGATGCTGAGAGGGGCCGGGGTGGGCTCCGGGACGCAGGGGGCCACGGGCACCCACTGGCAGCCCTGCCCAGCGCTGGCTGCGGGGCACTGACGAGGCTGCTGTCCCAGAGCCCAGACACCACTGAGGAGCATTCAAACGACAGTTACAAAGGCTGAGACTGACGGGCAGAGTTTTGTCTCCAAAGCTTTCCGTTCACACTGTTAACCCTTCCTCAAGACTGGCGGTGCCCTATGGGCCACTGCAGAAGGAATTGAGACAGAAAAGGCACAATTTAAAGACTGGCTTCCAGGACAAGCAGTGGCAGAAGTGATAAGGCAGAGTAGGTAACGTGAACTGCCTACAGGCAGGTAGCAGAGACTGTGCCAACAAAGTCTCGGTGCTCCTTCAAGACCGTGGGCCCTGCCCCAGCTGCTGGCTGGCTGGGGGTGGGGGGCCCGGTCAGACCCCACGGCACAGGCCTGTCAGCTCCCTCAGCTCACTCGTGCCTGACATACAGGACACATGTTTAAGGGACCAGAAAGCCAACCTTACAAAACAGTCGTGGAACTACTTATACAGTCATTTTCTTCACCCAAAAGAATTTACCTTCATGTGCCTTTTTAAAAACTAGGGCGTTTGAAATACATGAACAACCAAGTTAACTGCTCGAGGTTCTGAAATATTAATGTTGTCAAGCAGCAAACAATCTCCACTTGCTCAAATCTCCAATACCCACTTCCCCTGTCCGGCCGAATAGCTTCATGGGTTTTTAACAGACTTCACTTTTTGGGGTAGCTTTAGATTCATAGCAAAACTGTCTTCGACGTGTTTTTATGAAAAAGATCAATCTTTAATGGACTTCTAGTTGCTACAACTCCTTGTAGGATAACATGAGAAATTAACATTTAATTGCTGGAATGTGGCTCTCATTAAAAAACTGTAAAAATAAAGAGCTTTGGGATAATACTTGAAATGAATGGAAAAACGAGCCGTTACTAGAACGAGGCCTTATGTCTGCTCATTCACAAGCACTCGTGAAACTGAGAACTGTGAATTCACGATGACGCTGGTTTGAGCATCACTGGGCAGCTGGCGACATCGCCGGCTCACTGATGAGTCAGCCACACCACTCCGAAGAACCACCACTGGAATATAACTGTCAGCCTTTCTTCGGCCAGAGGTCAGCTGTGTCTCCTGGGCAGTCAGATTGTTTTGGTCAGTGGACATCAGCCGCTGGGAGCCCAGAGCAGAGGCGGAAGAAACCACTAGCCCGGCCTCAGGGGACAGCTGGGCCCTCCGCTCGCCTACAGCCCCACCGGGGACCCCATTAGACTGTCGCATCTGAAAACAGTGGCAGGTGTATTTAAAAAAACTCACTTTATTACCCCCTCTGTCAAAAAACTTTTTTTTCCCTGACACTCTGGGCAGATTTAGAAGTGGCTTAAGAATTTGCCCAAGAACCCCAGTTCCTTGAAAAAAATATATAAAAACAACTCAGGAACCGGGTGTATAACGAATAAAACTACAAAAAGTCAATGTTATATGATGGGATGTCATAGATGCAGTTCCTGTCCATTCATCTGGTGGTAGCTTTCAAACGCCACGACACTCAGGACCGAGGATTTGGCCGTCACTCCCCATCGGTCAGAGCCATGGGTCCTGTGGGTTTGCGTGAACACTACAGTGGAGTGAGGCATCGCTGGGCAACAGGGTCCCACTGAAAACAACTGTGAGTCCACCTGACAGGAAGACGGTGTCACCCAGGGGACTGGGAATGCAGTCGGCTGGGCTGGGGTTCAGGAGCCACCCGGAAGGCATGTGCAGGGATGTGTAAGTGCTCTGCTGAGTACTCTTCTGTGTAAGTAGACTCTGCTGAGTACTCTTCTTTCTGGACAAAATGCTAATTATTTAAGAAGCCTATAGCCTTAAGGTTCCCCCGCGGGATCCGTAAGATAACATTCACCTTCCTGAGAAGTGAACTTAAACTGTGACCTTTGACCGTCTGCCTAACATGGCTCGTGCCACACCCCAGGTGACGTGGCCGAGATGCAGTCTGATGGAGCCCCTCCAAAGGGGACACTGCGTTCCCTCTCCTCCACAGACTGTCTTCCAGCATCGAATGACACAGGTGTGTCTCTTCGAGGGAGGCGGGGCCTGCTGCAGGTGTGGCACTCCAGAACTCAGCAGCGTGCGGGGCACTCGGGACAGGTTAACCACCGGGCTCTCCGCAGCGATGGGCGCTGTTAGGCCTCGCCGGCCTCCCTCACAGTTGGTCTAAAACATGCACTGCTGGACGACTGGCACTTGTTGACATCAGGAAGCCACGGCTGTGAGGGTGGCAGAGACTGTGGGAACTGGGTGGGGCCTGGCCTCTGCTCAGGGAGCTGAGCACATTCAGTCAGCGATCCCGCTGGTTGTTCTGGGAGGAACTAGTTTACTGCAGACCAAGACTGTAAAGACCCTATCTTAGTAAGTGATTGATCTTTAACCACGAATGCTCTAGAGGTTGACTCTGTGGTGAATTCAGCCATTATGGGTTAATCACGTCATGGCTGAGATCATCCTTCCCCAGGCAGGCCAGTGAGGACGTAACTAGGACGGTTTCTGCACTGGGGCCTGTTACCGTCAACACTCAGGGTCGAGCTGTTCCTTCTTCTCATCCTCAATCAGAAGTTTAGTAGCAGAGTGCAACGTTATGCTTTTTGAATAATTTATAGCCATTGGATTTTAATTATCTCATTTTACAGTTAAAATATGTAATTAATTTTGGATGAGGTTTATTTTGGTTTTTATTTCCTTGAATAAGTGTTGCATTAGGAACTAGCTTTTACTTTTTTAACAAGGAAATAAGTCTTATTATTTCCCATATCTTTGTAACTAACTTCACATTCTATGAATCTTTAGTAGAAAATGAAACTAAGATGCCCTAAAATTTTTAACATCTTAGAATGCTTTCCTGAAAGGAGACTATTTTAGAATAATAAAAACAAGAAAGGATCCACAATTCAAAATAGTCCTAGGGGTTATGGATAAGGAGTTTGGATAAATACAAAGAATTGTATTTAGTTAGATAATATACGAGCAGGGCTTAGAAAAGTGACTAAATGAACAAATAAATGTTAGGGCTTTACATATAATATGAACGGCCACATGACCAAAACTACTGAACTGTAAGGGGAAGTTCAAGTGTGAAGTGCATCCACAACAATGAACTCGGAGCCCTCCCTTCTGCCGAGCTGCTGTCAGACGCGGCTCGCTCGGTGGCACACGCGGCCGCTGACCCGGGACGGGCAGACTGACAGCAGCACCGCATTTCCTCTGCACACAGAACAGGACTCGGACTTCCGGAAACATCATTTTGAGTGCATTCATGTGTGAGCAAAGGCATCTATTAACCAGCCGGTTAATCTCACGTACAACTTTCCAGAAAATAGATAATCCTGCCTCTCCTTTTCAGACTTCTTAAAGACAAAATGTCAAGAGTGAGGACACCTACAGTATCAGCTAGTTAGTTAGCAAGCTGACGCGGTTCTGCTGGTTATTTAAAAACAAGGGTCAGTTTTTCTTCACTGAGTCTGACCCTGTTTGCCGGTTTGTGCAGTAAGGGCCCATATTGGGCAAGCCGTGTTATTTACAAGTTTAAACAACGGTCACTTCCCCTGTAAGCTGGCCACCAGCTCCAGCCACCGGACAAAGCTGTCATTTTCACACCCCCCTCGCTTACCCTCGCTCGGGACACACGATACCAGCAACTCACCCTGAGTGAATAGGGCTGGAAGACAGGGCCACATTGTCCAGGGTCTCGGGGCCCCAGCTGAGGCGGTAAGCGTTCCTCTCCGCCTCCTTGGCGAGCGCCGACACCTAGACACAGAGACAGTGCTGAGTGCAACCCCCCTCGCTCAGACTGACACGCTGCCACCTCCGAACACGGCGCCACAGGTGGGCAGCCCCGCCTGAAAAAACCCCAACTTGAAAATGCAAGACCAAGGTGCGTTCGTTTGTCATGCACCCCTGTATCAATGACACTGTGGATGTTGGATCACATCTGTGTGACTGCCTGTGAAGAGAGCAGGTGTTGGTGTAGTCACGTGTCCAGCCAGCCAACACCAACACGATCACGCCCCATTCCAAAGTGTCCCCTAAAACACTACATCTTCTCCATCGGTGACAATTCTCAACACCGAGAGGAGTCATGTGACCCTCCGTAAATGCATCCTACTTCACACTGTTCCCTGTGCTAGAGACTCTCCGGGGGGCTGATTTTCACACGTGATCCCACAGAGCACAGAACAGCTAAAGAAACCAGCAGTATGGCTTTAGAAAACTGCGGGTCACAGAGAAACCTAGTGAACGTTTTCCCTGGTTTAGAAAAGGCCTCCGGTCTTACATCCGGGCGTCACAAGGTTCCCGTGATTTCTTTCAGATGAAGAAGGGCTGCCCTGGACGCCCCCCAACACCAAGCAGCATCCGAAGGCTCCGCAGCCCGGAGACAGGCAAGTGCAGGGCCACCTACCTGATGACTGGGGATCAGGACTGCGTCGTCAATCATGGCGCTGTCCCGCAGGTAGGAGGCGTGGCTCAGGGTGTGAGACCTGTCGGAACTGAAGGACCGGAGGCTGGCAGGTGAGCAGGAGGCCATGGTCACGTGCCAGCGGCGAGCGGAGGGGGGAGGAGGGCATGACGAACCGAGCAGGAGAGGGGAGAAAGCGTGCAGTTAGCTGCTGGGGCCTTCCAGGGGACAGACCGAGGCCCAGTGCCGCCCACGGGCCCGTCACCCACACGGACACGCCCCGACCAGTCTGGGCCGGGGCCCCGGGGAATCCAGAAACTGGGTCTGATCCTTCTGATCAGACTCACGTTCTCCTGAGAAAGGCCTGGAAGCAGCAGCGGCCATTCACGCAAGGAATGGTCACATGGACAGACCGCTCAGACCTGAGCCGAACGCTAACCTTCCTGCAACTGAGAAACGCAAGGAGCAAGCCAGGCCCTCAGAGAGAACAGGACGGAAGACAGACTTCTGTCCGTCCACGCCCATCCTGCTCTGCTGCTGTGACCGCCGAGGCCGGGGACCCCGGGAGGCCAGGGAGACAGCACCGCAGCCACATGCATGCACACTTCCTGAGGAAGCAGGTCCCCAGCGAGGCCAGGTCAGAGGACAGGCGGCCCCTAGGTGCCGGTCGCCACAGCAATTACACAGGCACACAGAAAGCGTTTCTAGGCACCAGCCAGACCCAGCCAGCCTCCCAGCACAAAGCGAGCGGCCAGTGGTGACGAGCAGAGGTGAGGCTGGCTCTCATGGGGTTCGGGCCTCCACCACTGTGTTTTCCTGACGTTCTGTGGAATCTGAATGCCGGCGTCCCGCACAACGCACTGAAGTGTGACCAGTGCAACTTGGCATTCAGAGATGCAGTTTTACTCCTCCCTGGTCAATTTGTACACTCCGAGGACAAATAGATGGAGAGCTTAAATAAGCTCTATTTTATGTCCAGGTATTTAAAGACCAGTACTCAACACACTAGCCCAAAGCCCGCAGGGGAAATGGAGAGACATGCAGTCACACCACGGTCACAGAAGCAAAGTGCCATTTACTCTGGCTGGTGGGTGTGCAGCCAGTGCAGCTTGTAGAATTATGGACTAAGTGTTCCAGTTCATGCACTTGTCAGCAAACACTATGTCCATTTTACAAATGTACCTAACTTTGTAAACCAACACCGTCCTGTCTACCCTCCGGCCAACTTGGGTTCTCTCTGCGGGGTGCCCTCGGCAGAAAATCCGTGGTGGCGAAGGGCCCTCTCCCGCCGACCCGGACCAGGCCCCAAGCACCACCGGCTGTGGCACGCGTGGGGGCCAGTAGCTGGGTCCTGTGTGCTCACACCTGCACGTGTCTGTGTGTTTACAACAGACTGGAACCTAAGCAGAGATTGGGGGTCCCCGCCCTTGTGTTTCACAGGCTCCCGCTGAAGACAAGGGTCCTGACACCACACACCTGGGGCTTCAGTCCTGGCCCTCAGAGGCAGCTCTCCCTCCCCTCAGTGGAGTTCAGCAGCATGCTCATAAAGGGGCTGCAGTGCACTCTGAGTAACCTTGGCCTGGCCTTGAACTTGAGGACAGGAAAGGGATTAAATTAGGCGGGGGCAGGGAAGGGTCTTTAAACTCGGGAATCCCGTCTCCCTTAGAGGACTGAATGATTTTGTTTTACTGCCTTAAGCCACAGAGCTGCTTCAGGTTCGCTGGCATGAGTTCCGTGGCAGGCCACTCAGAGGCAGTGCTGGTGTCGCGCGCTCCTCACTGGGGTTGGAAACGGGCCAAAGAAGACAGCAGTGGAGGTCGCCCGCCTGGAAGGACAGGGCCATCCACACGCTCGGCCCACCTCCATCAAGTCTCCGGGGCCCGACTAGTTAATGGCATAACCTTTCCCCACAGCTTCAGAATTCAAAGATGCAGAGGGTGAGGTCACGCACTTGAAGTGCCAGATGGACGTGCACGGCAACACGTAAGGAGCAGGAGGCTCTGGGAATGGGACTGAAGTGCCTGCTCACAGCGTTGGGGAGACGCTGGCCCCCGCAGAGCTGGCCCTGAGATGTCGTTGCTGGACAGTGGAGATGTGGGAGTCAGAGGGGACGGGAGCCAACTGAATGGTGGCAAAGGTGCCTCAACTGGACCTGGGCATGCAGGAGCAACACGTGGACGCCGGGCTCGGCGGCCGCCCCCCGGGACACCGTGACCTGGGTGGGTGCCCATCTGCTTCAGGAATGGGGCGTGAAAGGGCTCACCCGATGGAGCACGACTCCACACGTGGCAACCCCCGAACCCCACGGCCTGACTGCTGGGTCAGTCTACTGCTGGGTTTGGGGGGACAGAGTGGGGGCAAGGCTCATTTGTCTTCCCTGAAACCCAACAGGAAAGGGACACAGAGAGAGAAGAAAGGGGAGAGAGAGACGCGGTGACTTCCAACAACCAATAAAGAGACCAGGGTGGAGAGAGATTAGGAATGAGTGAGGAAAGCCAGAAGGAGCCCTGTGTCTCTAACATCTCCGACTGCGGGACTGCGCGCTACCGCCATCTGCTGTTGAAGCACTGCTATGGTTTGTCTGGCACCTTAGGGCCTATTTTGCTACAGAACCCAACTCAAGGAAACAGTGCCGGAGTGTTCCAACAGGAGGGGACTATTCTCACTGAAGGACAGGCAGCCAGCAGAGTCTGGGATCACTATGGTCTCTGGCCCGGAAACTGCCCACTGGATTGAAGACGTCAGGAACAAGTTTAAACGTGTTGCAGCAGAGCGACCCTCGCTCTCCACCCCGTCAGAGGTCATGCTGCTCAGCTCACAGGGCCACGTGTCTGCCGAGATGTGTGGGAAGTCCGTCGTGACCTTAAACATGTACTTTCCCACTACGGCACACTGCTTTTATGGACACGTACTGGGTTGTCTGCGTCTATGACTTCGCTGGAAAGTGCCGTGATTCCCAATGCGTGTGAGACAGCCAGTCGGCGGAGTTCTCCAGCCCACCGAGTGGGTCGACACTGAGGTGCCGCTGTGCCTGCTGTCCCTCCGTGTTCGACCCTGAACGTGACAGCATCTGAGGTTTGTGAGCACTGGTAAAACAGAGGGGACCGCCCATCCTGCCGGTCAGAGGCTGGCTGTGATCTCATTCCACGCACAGAGTCACACCTGGTTGACTCTGCACCCTTGTGCACTCCAGTGTCACAACCGTTCTTCTAACTGCACGGGGCTAACGAGGGCCCTTTTGGGGCAACCACACAGGGCGCTGTGACAGGTGAGGTCAGGCCCCCGGGCTGGTCCTAGCTCCTCATCACACAGGAACCCTTCCAGCCCAAGGAGCCATGCCACGCGACACGTAAGAACCCTGACGTGAGCAGAAATCCCTAATTCTGGACCGTCGGCACCCACGAGCGCAGCACACACACAGAGGCCAAGCAGCGAGCGGGCGGATGCGGGGGAACTGCAGGGCCGCGCTGCCCGGCTGCGGGTACCCACCTGGGAACGGCACTACCGAAGGCACAGCAGACAGAGAGCGTGACGGCAAGGCAAAACGTTACCAAGAAAGGTGACTCACTGAGTTGTCTAAGCAAAGGTTAGAAGTTAACGAACAAGAAAGGGAGCTGCTGCCTGCCCCTCCGCTCGGGGAGGGCGGCCAGTTGCAACCCTAGGGAAGCAAGCAGGGGCTGGAGACCAGGCCCTGCCTCGTCTCCTCCCCGTCCTCACACACCCTGCGGCGTTCGGTGGGACGCACTGCCGCTCCCGAGCCCTGCCTCCCAGGGGGCGCTGCTCTGGGTTCCCACAGAAACTTCCCCATCAGTCTGTGACCGGGGGTCAACCTGGGTGCTGACCATGAAGCCAGGGGGCTCAGTGCCCAGAGGCTAAACACTCCCTTTTGGGGCTGAAGGGAAAAGTGGCAGATGATTAAAAACATCTATTGAAGGCAGATGTCTGTGCCTCCTACTAGTCTGTGATTTTCCTCAGTCATCTCATCTCTCTGGGCCTGTTCCCTGCTCTGAGTGGTTAGCAATTCGGGGACGTGCCGATGTCAGCAGGGGAGGGTCCCCATCTCGGCCCTGCACCTGCTTTTCTTTATCATCATCATCATCATCATCATCGGAGCACGCGACTTTCTCCCGCCAGCACCTGGGCCAGCACTGGTGCCCACCTGTGGGAGCACCTACCTGTCGGAGCGCCCCCCCTCCAGGCTGTAGCGCAGGTAGTTCATGCCGTCCAGGAACTGGCTGCCGGGCAGTGAGTCATCGCCCAGCTCCTTCAGGTCCTCGGGCCTCAGGTACTCGCCACCGTCCCCAGTCATGGTGTCGTCACCTGCAGATGAGTGAGGTGGCAGGAAGTCACCCACAAGTGTGACGAGGCAGCGACACTGCGCTGCCGTCCCAGAAGCTGCACGTAGGAGGGATGCAGAGCCGGGCATGGGAAGGGGTGAAAACACAGGAGACGCCCGTCCCGCACCGGGGAGAAACCGGACCCAATGGCGATTCTTCCTCTGTTCCTCTGCTCACTCCTCCTCGGGCCCTGACTCACAGCTGTGGCACGGAAGCAGACAAGGCTCAATGGCACCAGCACTCTCAGCTGCCACACGTGGCCTGCACTGCTGTGGGGCACCCTGAAGGTCTGAGAGGGAAGAGGTCCCTTTGGGACGGCACCCCGGGGACCCTTGGGAGTTGGCCGTGTTTGGAGGCAGGGCCTTTGTGGACGTCATTCAGGGGAGTGCTGAGGTGCGATCCGACCGGGTCAACCCAAGGACTGGGTCCCTACAAGGGTCAGAGGGACACAGAGTGGAGGCCAAGGGAAGCCTGGAAGTGAAGGATCACTACTGGCCCCAGGAGCCTTGTCCCACCACGGACCTCTGGCCACTGAGTTTGTGCTAATGTCCTGCGGTCGCCCTAGGAGCTCCCGGGAAGCTGGAGAAGGAATCGCCGAGGGAGGAGCTGGAGGTGCTCCCTGGTCTGGGCGCACTCTGGCAGGCGACCTAGCGGGGTTCTGGGTGAGAGGCCATGTGTGAGAGTCAAGGGCGTTAGAAAGACAGCATGAAGGAAAGAGCCACAAGGACCATGTGGAATCCATGGCCACACTGGTGGGCAACAGTGGAGACCCACTAGGGACACTGCTGTCTGACACAGCAGTGGACCAAGCGGCTCAGACGCCCCATGATGACCCCAGACGTGCCTGTCCCACTGCTTCCCTCCCCTTGTGTGACGTGTGGCTCTTCCCCAGGACTGCCTCCATGAGGCCAACAGATGGGGGTCCCTTCCATTTGATTCTGGGAGAAAAAATTCTTAGACTCGGTGTCAGAACTGGCTTTCCAAACTCAACACGCCTGATTTGTACAGCAGCCCACATTATTTTCAGTTTTGTTAGCGTCTGCGCAGAATCTCACTGAGGAGCACCAATGGGACAGGGAGGCAGGTCTGTTGGATGAAATGAGCTTCATGAATCCCTGCAGCGAGTGGCCTGAGTGAGGGTTAAACCCCAGAGCCTCGCTGCCTTAAAAATGATCACGTAACTACTAAGTTAATATAGTTGTAACCACACCAGAAACACATCTTCACCCCAGAGTGACATCAACTGCATGCAGTTCAAACAATCTAACTTAGTTGTTAACTTATTAACACTAGTTCCACATCAATTCATCAAAGAATTATTTTTTCTCTAAATTTGTACACTACGAAGAAATATTAGTTTTGGAAAAAGAAGTATATACTGTTCACATAATTTAAATATGTTAATATGTCTCAATAATTGTTATAAAATGATTAACCACATAAGCAAGTCACGGCTTTGCACTCCCAAATCAATAAAATCCACGCCCCCAAATGCACCCCAGCCTACACATGCCCCTTCAGAAGGAACAGGTTAGCGTCAGGCAGCCCAAATTTAAATGTTAAGCAAAAGGCCTCAATGCAGTTAAGCAAAGTAAAAGCAAAGCAAAGCGTCACTCCAAGGATTTTCTCTAATGGTACCTGAGTCACTCAGTACTTCCCCATCAATAAAGTGGTCACCAAACCGTTTAAAAGCTGTTCAACATATGAGTTAAGATGAGCAAGTTGCCCCCAAACACCACGTGGTGTGCACCTCTGAGTGGGGAAGGCTAGTTGGCACGCACCAGGGCAACAAATTGCTACAGTAATTTGGGTGCTGGGAGCTCCCAGCAGTGCACAGACCCAGCATCCGTTTGTCCTCAACACTGGTTCCCACAGGAGCTGGTGCAACAACGCTCTCACCAACTGGCGAGTTAACAAATTGGTTCCAAATCAGTGTCTCAGTGCAGTTTGACCTTGTGATTAGATCTTAAAGAACCTGACGAAATGCCTTTCTATCTCTCTGTGATTATTGGAGAAATATTATAAAGTTTTTTGTGAGTCATTTTTCAGCCGTGCATACCGGAGCACAGCTGCACTCTGAAACATGGTCGCACACTTTGCTGCATTCATGAATTTTTAGCAGCAGATTTTCTGGTTCAAGAACAGTCCACCATCTACTTGGAGTGGGTATGAGGAATGCTGCCCACTGACGTGTTCAGAGCCCCCAGCAGAGCCGCAGGCTGCTCAGAACCCTGGAGCGCCTTTACCAACTTGAACACTAGAGGGGGCACATTTTCTGACTTAACCAAATTGAATTTGAATTTGTCTGACTTACTGCTATTCTATTTTTAACCTTCTCTAAGGCTCTTTTCCTCTGGATTTAAAATATATTCTGCATGTTTGAGCCAATCAGAAAGCAGGGGTTTCTCAATATACCACGGTAGTATATACTCTGAGATCTTTTTATTTAAGGTGTTGTAATAAAAAGCAATTTAACTTAATTATGATATGTGTTAATAACTGCATTATCAGGTGGACACTGTAATAGATGACCGATTTCCAGTCCTGCCCCTTCCCAGGGCTGTTATTTAGTAGGACAATAAGAACAACACCAGTTGAAAATACACTACTCAGAATCCCCCTTCCCCAAATGGCAAAAGCAGGTTTTTCGGAATGAAGCTGGAAATGTAACTGTGAAATCCAGAGGCTGCCCCGCTGCACCCACTGCCCAGCTGTCCCTGAGGACAGGGTGGCCCCCCAAGGTCTGAGGGGGAAGGCTCACCCTCTTCATCGGAAACATCGAGCACCTCGGTCATCGTCTCAGGAACATTCAGTTTGTGTTTTTCAGTGATAGTCTGGAAAGAAAAAGAAATCATTAATGCTCAGAAACAAACTCGAACAAGAGCTCTGTGGAGCCAGGAGGAGCTTGGCCCCAAGACCAGGCCAAGGCCCCACCTTTCACATGGATGTTCTGGAAGTTCCTTCTCATTTTCTTTCCTGGAAACCCACTTCTTGCTCCTAAAGACAAAGGATCGTGTGCCTGGTAAGGCTGTACAGGGGAAGCCCACTGTGCCGAGTTCCCACTCGGAAAATGAACTGGTCAGCAATGGCACGAACAAGCAGCCCCCTGAGGAGGCAGCAGCAGGCGCGCAGCCTCCCCAAAGCGAGGGAGCAAGCGAGCAACGTCTCCAGGAAAGCTCGAGAGGCAGCTGTGGCCACAGGCAGTGTATTAAAAATAAAGCCCGTGGAAAAACTGTTGAAAACAATGTGAAAGATGTAAACTCTCTGGAAAGAAAATGTGTCTTCTGGGATCTGAGGACCCCGCGGAGGGGACCCAGGGTCCTCACAGGGACCTTGGTCCGCATTATATAGCAGTTGGGGGTGGGGGAACCAGGCTGCAGGGGCACTCCCGGGGCTCAAAGGCTAACCTCCCCATCTGTTCGTTAGCAGGCCTGACCAGGACCCTGACAGTAACACAAAGATGAAGTGAAGTAACACCGATGAGAGTCTAAGAACGGTGGTTGGCATATGTTAGTGTTCAACAAGTATTAGCTAACACGCATTGCTCCCGTTGTGGAGGAATTATACTTAAAAGGAAGGGCCTCTGAACTTGTCATCACTCGGGCCTGAGGGAACGTTTCCAGAGGCTGCTGCAGGTCCGGTGCAGTTTCAGACACGTGGCCTGGTATTGTTACGGGAATTCAAGAAAACGATTCTCCCTGAGCATCTTCACTGAGAGCCCAAGATGCTACGCGCGGTGGTCGCAGTCCTCAGGCTTTGCCGCGTGGACGTCACAGATGCGTCCGAGTGGCTGCAAGGACACTCTCACCTGAGCTTTTCTTTCCAAAAGTATCACACAAATCGATGATGCAAAATTATGCAAAAGACATTTAAAATCCACATCACAATGAAACAGGCTTTCTTTTGGGTGATGTCATCCTTGGAGAGAAGGAAGAAGCCAGGAGGGTGAAAGAAGTCCCGTGGCGCAGAGGACGGGGCACTGAAGCCCGAGGGCACAGCCAGCCTCACACACGCATTTCCATACAGGCCGGGATGGCTCGTCGGGGACACAAATCAATGCCGTCGGAGACACCAAAGCTTCTGCCCACAGCTCCGGGGCATGGCCGGTCATTGGTAAGTATTTGTTGAAGGAAGAAATTTAGACCGCTTATATACACCACTTCGTTATTCTTTTAATATTAATCTATGAATTTAACAGATAAACCACCACCTGTTCTACATCAGTGGTTCCCAACTTCCGCCGCACATTAAAATTGTTAGAGGAATTTTAAAAATATTGTTGCCTGGGCCCTCCCAGGGGTCACCTAGGCCTCCCTGAGGACGCGCCGGCTCTGGGTGTTTTCTAGAAGGGCCTGGTCCGAGGGCGTTCGCGCAGCTCCAGGTGCAGCCCCTCGTCCTGGAGCAGACGGTGCGGGGCCAACACCACTCGGCCGGGCCACCACGTCCTCGCTACCTGGCTGTTCACCAGGAACCTGACTTCCATGTCCGGGGTTCTTGCTGGAACGGTGCTCAGCTCCGCCGGTGAACGGCAGCCCCCGGAGAGGCCCCGTGCCGGCGCAAGGCACGCTGGGACCAGCCAGCGCTCCGACTCCTCCCAGGCGTCCACGCAGCTGCGGGCATGCGCAGTCCGGTCGTTCGCGCCAAGCGTTGCTTAGGAGCCTGCGATCTCTGAAAGCCGAGGTGCGGTCCCGTAGTTTTTTGAGTACAAGGAATTTATTTTCTCACAGGATCTCCGTGTCACGCCGCAGGCCACCGCCCTGGCGTTGCTGCCGAGAGAGGTGGCCTTTTCACCTCAGCACAGCGCGGGTTCGCGCCCCGCAGACCTCCCGGTGCCTCAGCGGCAGGAACCAGGAAAGAGCCCGGGACCCCGGAGAGGGCGCCCTCTAGCGGCGGCCTGAGGAACCGGCGCCCGCAGGAGCCTCGCCGGCCAGTGAGGGGCTCGGTGTCACGTGCGTCCGGGGAGACGCAGCCCGACCGCGGAGTCTCTCCTGGTCCCAGGCCCCGGAGGGAGGCGCCACCAGGACTCGGCCGCGTTTTCCGCTCCGTGACTTACTGTTGGAACTTCAATCTTTAAAAATACCGCGGCGCACGGGCGAGACTCCGCTGGAGAAACCGGGCGGCGCGGTTTGCCTGCGTGCGGACCCGCGGCCTCGCGGCCAGGAACGGAGCGCGCTCCCCTGCACGCGGGGCCCCGTCGCGCTGCCGCCACTGCTGCGGCCGCCTCTTCCCTCACGGCCCCCGGACGCGGCCCGCATGCCCGCCCCGCAGACCTGGGACCACATCGCCCCCGGAGAACAACAGCCTCTGCCCGGCCTTCTACCCGCTCGCCAGCCCAGCGCCCAGCAGCGTTCGCAGGTTCAAGCTACAGCAAAGTCCGAACGAGTTCATACAAAGGGAACGTCACCGGGAGGGGCCCTGCTGCGCGGGGGACACAGCGCAGGCCGCCTCCCCGCGCCCGCGCCGGGTGCCCCCAGGCTCAGCAGGCTGCGAGGGGCGGGCGCACAACGGCGCGTTCTGAAGAGGTGCTCTCTCCAGGCACAGACCATGTCCCCGCGGAGCGCGGTCTTTCCGAATAAAAAACCATCGAGAACAGGAAGCGAGGAGCCGTTCCGCGGGAAAGGCCTGCGGGGGCCGGGGGCCTTCCGAGGCCCAGTCGCCTCCGCTCAGAGGGTCAGAGGCTGGGTCTGGGGCTGTCCGGCCGCAGCGGCCGACCCAGCGTTCTGCGGTCGCGCTCACTCACTGTCTGCGCGGGGCTGACGAGCAGCGGCAGTGCGACCCCCGTGCGCTGACCTCCGCGGAGTTCGGGGCGCGTTCACAACAGACCCGCCCAAAGAAGTTCAGGGGGAAGAAGGGGCGCGTGACTGGGGCACGTGCCGGGGCCCCTGTACTCACCGTGGTGGTGGTGACCTCCTCAGTCACAACCTTCAGCGTGTCCACCACCGAGATGTAGCCCAGCCGCTTGGCGATGGCCAGGGCGGTGTTGCCATTCTGGGGTGAGGGGCAGAGAGAGAGCAAGAGCACGGGGCCAGTGAGCTCCCCGCCCCCGGCAGCCGCCCCGCCCCCAGCGCCCGGCACAGCCGAGGAAATCACTAGTTTTCACCATCACATCCCAACGCGGCTTGGTAACTTCTCTGGGCTGGAGCGCAGATCACCATGGTAACACAACAAGCGGCATCTGCCCGCTCTTGCTAATGAGAAGCACTTGCGGCTTTAACCCCTGGGAGCTCAACTCTGCTGGCCCAGAGGCTGCATTGTGCAGGGAAAAGATGCCCCCAAGTGCTGGCACCGACCAAGGGTGTGCACCGCCCCCCAGGGCCCCCTCCACCTCCGGGGCACAGACACTCAGTGCCACAGCTGCAGGGGGGGGGCTCCTGGTACCCCCAACAACACTGGCCTAGAAGCTGGGCCCCGCGCCAGCTACTGGGGACACCCTGAGAACCTCTCCTCTCAGTTTGCATTTCAATGGCTGCGCAGGAGATGGCTGGGCCCAGTGCCCCAGCAGCCTGAGTCAGGCCCTGTCCCTGGGCTGAGTCCTGGCTGCGCCGTCCCCGAAGCCACCCCAGTGCTAGGCCTGGAGGGCAGGGCCTCATTCCAGGAGGCAGCGGGAACAGGGGCACCCTGCACGGCCTAAACCGTGGCTGGGGCAGAAGGACAGACTGAAGCCGTGCTGTTGGGCATCACATGAGAAGGCGAGGCCCTTGGGGAGAAAGATAATGTCCCTGCCGGGGACAGAGCGACAGCAGGCAGAAAGGAGACCCCTTGTGGGATGGACTCACTCCACAAGGAAAGAAGCCACAGGCTGAGTCTCCAGGGTTGAGGGGGGCTGTGAGGACAGGACCCTGGGCATGTCACGCATTCACCCACCGCGTGTCCGCCAACTCAGCAGCACAACAGACGGAACTCTGAGGGTGGCACAGGCGAGAGGGACAGGGGTGCAGGCAGGAGGACAGGAGCAGGTGGAGGGACAGCCCGCAGGCAGAAGCAGGCAAGGGGCTCACCGTGGTGGTGGCGTCCGGCCGTGCGCCGTGCTGCAGCAGCACGTTGATGATGTGCGTGTGGCCCTGCTGCGCAGCCTGGTGCAGGGGCGTGTAGCCGCTCTGTGGGCGCCAAGGAGAGGAAGAGCTCGGTTAGCCAGTGTGCGGAGGCCTGCGTCTCACTTACGACAGCGCCGTGTACAGGGGCCACCTCCCCAGGGACCCTGTTCTCTGTAGCAAACACGCCCACACTCCTTTCACCCACAGACCGAGGAGTGGCTGGCCGGCTCTGTCCTCTGTCTTCCCGCATTCTCAGTGGTTCGCATGGAAACGTGTGCCGGGAGGGCCTGCACCCCGAGAAGGAGCAGCACCCAGTGACCACTGCCCCAGGAGGAAGGATGAGGAGATGTCACTGAAACCTGGGTGTCACAGGGACCACCGCTGTCCCCCGTCCCCCGTGACTTCCTGGTGGGTAGCCCTGGGCTCGCTCTGTGCCAGTCCATCCAAGATTTCCTTTCCCAGAGCAGCTTTGGCCAAAAGTGAGTGAGCCCCTCAGAGAACAGCAGGCCCACTTTGAAAAAAAGTTTTTAGATTTAGGTTCTTTACCCTTCTGGTCTGAGTTTGCGGCAGGAGAAAGTGAGGAAGTGCGGTGAGGAGAGGGGTAAAACTGGGAAGAGCAGAGGGGAGTCACTCGTTCAGTCCCTCTGGAGTTGGCCAGGCAGGAGGTCATGAAGGGTGTCCACACCTGCTCCGTGGTCCCCCTGCCTCACCCCTCGGGGCAGTTGTCCAGGGTCCCAGCTGCGAGCCCCTGTCCCTGTGGCCTGCGTCACTGCACTGCTTCCCCATCTGCAGGAGAGTCCTCTGTGCTCACAGGACACTGCACATCCCTCCTGCCCTTGCTGTGGCCTGCCATCGGGGCTGCCCCATGCACAGGACACACATCCTGCCAGCTGAGCGTCCCTACCATGGGATGACCCAGGAGCAGTCGTAGGGACAAGGACACCTGAGCAGCGTGAAGGGAAGGAGCGTTCTCCTAATTGTCCTCCTCTCTGTTGTGTTCACAAATACTGTGTCAGCTGAGCCCAGGGGCCTGTGCAGGGCCAGCAGCACTTCCTCAGCCGCTCTCTGGCTGTCGCCAAGCCCAGACACCGAGGTGACATTGTCACTCTCCATGGGCACTGTGGCCAGAGACCTGTGTCCCAGCGATGTGTCCTCCAGGGAAATTGGGACAACCGGACTCTCGTGCTTCTGCAGAGGCTCCCGCCCCCTCCTCCAGGCCTGCAGCCCCAGGGCTTCTGCCCACAGCTGGAACCTCTGACCCTCTCCCCCTCTCCCTCCCCACCCTTCCATCTCATTTGCAAAATGCAGACAACCAGGACTTCAAGTTCTGTAACAGATCCAATGTGCCGTCCATGCAACTTTTCTGTAGTTTATCTGAAGTTGGAGGAAAATGTCAGCAAACGTTGTTTTCTTTCTCACTGAGAGCTCCGTGATCTTTAGAGCATATCTGACAAAGAGAGTGCCCCCAGCACGCGCCCACATGCTGAAGGGCACGCCCTCTGCAAATGATCAACAGTCAACCCCACCTGTTTGCCTCACGCTGCTGCTACAGGGTTTCATCCTAATTTTAAGCTAGTAATAGTCCCTTAAAACTAGTTTGCCTCACCCAGTTTGAATACCAAGGCATAAACGTTTCAGTGCTAAAGGCAATACTTGGTTTTATATTTTCATAGCAACAGAACAATTTTGGTAACTATGGTTGGTTGCATATGAGAGGTGAGGAAAAAAACAAATCCTTCTATAAAAATGTCATTCTGTGTGAAAAAAATCTTACGTGTTTATTAAAAGAATGTCCTTTGAGGTGCCCAGATCAAACCCCAGGGAGGCAAACAGTTTATCTGGTGGAATGTCTGGCTTCCCAGCATCGCACGCCTCACAACACGAGGTGGGTGCCGCAGCCCGCCTCTGCAGAGCCTTGGTGCCCACGAGAAAGCCCGCCCCAGTGCCCTCGAGTGAGCTCACTCAGCAAATGCAGTGCCAGGTACTAACGCCGGGAATCTCAGATGCACTTTTAAATTTGTCCCCACGTCCACTTCGGGAGAACTCGAGAGCTGCTCGAAACCAGGTGGCGGCCATTCTTGCTGGATCAGACATGCCAAACCTCTGGTGTTCATAGTGTTTCTAATTTAAAAAGTGACTTTTTATTTGCTTATGTGCAGACACAGTCTTGTTCCTGCTTCTGCAAGGACAGAGAGAGACCGACATCCAAACTCCCCTGGTCCTGGCGCGCAGCGCTGGAGCATGTCTGAGCGTGTTCTCACCAACAGGCCCACTCACGGCTGCAGCAGGGGTTTCCCACACATGCACTGGCAAACCAGCACGTTCACGTGTCTCTCTGGAGCTGCGAGGGGCACCACAGCGTAGTTACATCATGGGTTTCTCTTCCCTTGAAGCCCTCTGGGCGCCCTAAAGCGCATGTTACTTTCCGACCTCGCTTCGCTAACGAGGCACTTCTGCTGCCCCTGGGAAAAACAGGTGGGTGCGGGGCAGGAGCCAAGGCCAGGAAGTATGATGTCCTGCCAGGGACCATGTGTCCTGCAGTGATGTGCTGGCCCGTGTCGCTGCTTTAGCTCCATGTCAGAAGCTCTGAGCTATGGCTCTCAGATGTTGGAATGAAAGTCTAGAACCATCACACAAAACCACACAGTGTATCCACCACTTTACAAGAACCAAAGGGCAAAGCCCACATGACCGTGGTGAGTGAACGGAGTGTCACTTTGGCAGGACCCTTGCCGACAGAAATGCAGTGAGAACAGCGTTACCTTGGTTTTGGCATTGACGTCCGCTCCCTGCTTCAGGAGGAAGTTGACCATTTTCACATTTCCGTAGTGACAGGCCACGATTAAAGGAGTGTAGCCCAGCTGCAAGTAACAAGGCACAGGCAGATGACCAACCACTCACAGGCAAACCTCGAGGGGCGGGGGAGGTGCAGACCCTCCAGGTGACCAGGGTAATACTACTCAGCAGGTGTGTGCATCTTGTGCACACAAACACAGGAGCAGGTCCGGGAACATGAGGACTTCATGCCACTGAAGGAGCCCAGACCAAACATGGGCGGGGCCTGACCGACAAAGAGCTAAGACAGAAGCGGGTGGTGGGTTCAGAAACCAGGCAGGAGAAAGGGGGCCACAGAGGTGGGGGGGGACCTGCAGTGAGGTGGGTGGGGGAGGTCACAACAAAACAAGGGCAAAACCATGTCAGTCAGGGTGTGGGGTGAGCAGGGGCAGGAGAAGACAACAAGCCACTGCCTGGCCAAGCAACAGGGTGTAGGCAGCTTCGCCCTGCGAAACTGAGGCCCCTGTCCTCTGTGCATTTGGACTTGACTCCAGCAAAACAAAGACCCATTCCAGGTTTACAAGCAGGAGGGTCGTCGTTAACCCAGGATGGACTTTTGAGGGGGGCACCTGCTGGAGTCACCCCAGGACCCACCCCCACAGTGACAGCCGTCCCCGTACCTTTGTGTGGGCGTCCTGGTCGGCCCCGTGCTTGGTGAGAACCTCAGCGACGTGCACTCTGTCCTCCTGGGCGGCCAGGTGTAAGGCAGTGAGTCCACTCTGCCGAGAGATGGGGGCCGAGGATGCGTCAGAGTGTGAACGTGCACCGCGTCACCCGACATCCCGTCGCCAGAAGAAAGTCTGTGAATGCACAGCCTCTCCCCAGAAATCGCGTCTTTTGATATTGCAGACAAACTGTCCCAACTACTGGGACTCTCCACCCAAGACAGATTCTCTGTTCACTGACACTTGCAGTAAATCACGTTTTCCATGTTGGGCACTTAAATCGTGATCTGAGGCTTACTCGGCAAACCCACTGCCAGATGACCACCCCACCGCGTCTGTGCCTCCCGCTGAGCCACCCCGCTGCTGCCCTGGCTGATCAGCCAAGCACAGGTACCACTCACTCAGCAGAGCAACGGTCTGTGCTCTCATCAAGAAAATATCACATCGACATAAAAAAATGGAGCATTTCATGAAACGAGCTCAGCACGGTTTTCTCCAGCCCCCAAAGGCAGTGTGCTGTTTTCTAGAATCTTCTAAAGACTACATAAACAGTTGTACCCTCATTTATAAGCAGCATCATGAATTGGCCATTTTTAGGTAACCAGCTTGTCACATGGGCATCAAGGGGTGATTTTAATTAACCAAAAATGCAGTGGAAGCACAGCTCAGGGACAGGAGGGTGGGGCTCGTCCTTTGCGGCCACAGTGTGGCAGCCCCACCCCACGGGCCAGTAGCTCCTTCAAGAAGGTGGAAACTTAAAGAGCCTCTTGAACCCTAGACCCTTAGTCCTCTTCACAAGTGCCCTCTGGGTGCTCCTCAGGTGCCCGGAAGCCCTCCAGCTCCTTGCCTGCATCGGAGCGCAGGGTTTCTGCCCCTACGGCTCTCCTGCAGCCCTGCCTGCTCCTGGTCCTGCCCCTGTGCTTGCCGCTGTCGCCTGGGCAGCGGACTGAACTGGGAGCACCATCCCCCGGCCCCCAGTTCACGTGCAGTTGAAGTCGGCAGGCCTGACTCCGCTGCCAGGCGAGGCTACGGAAGCTATGCCACGTCCTCCCAAGTCCGCGTCTCCAGCCACGCGCCCCCTTTGGAAACCTCGACCGACAGCAAGAACATTCTCCAAGGGATGGAGAAAAGGCTTTCTACGTAGGGCAGCCCTTTTCCTTGTGTCCATTATTACATGGCGTCGGGTAAGGAATACAATATCTATCTCTACATCATGGTCATTACTGAGAAGCAGTCATTCGGAAAGTATGAAGTGATTGATTTCAGTGGGTCCTAACCAGAAAAACTATACGTGCTTTTCGAAAGCAGTGGGAACAGTGGTCGGTTTTGCTTGTTCCCAAGACACTTTTCCAGTTGCAGCTGGTTTCAGTGGGGTAGACGTTGAGTGTAAGAAAGTCACAGGTGAGACAGAGACAGACAGTCCGAGAGCTGATAAACAGGTGTGGAGATAGGCGTGGCCTTGTACAAACCCACACGCTTCAACACGGGAATGATGTGTCTCCTGCGCACCCCTGTTACTCTACTGCGGTTAGTAAGCGTGTCCACAAAGGCTGCTCTGTGGAAAAGGCTGCGTGACAAGCACCGATGCTCTGGCACCGCCACCAAGCCAGGCTCACGTGAACCCCGACACCCCATTCTCTGCCCCCACGCTCGGCGGTGGAGAAGGGCTGGACAGGGGATGGGCAGGGAGCCACAAGCGGGACAGCCATGTGGACGTTAGTTCTAGGGAGGACAGGGTCTCAGAGGGACAGAGAAAACCGATCGCAGATACGCAACTGAAGCCGACCTGCGGGAAATGAGCCGCAGAGCCTGGGGCCTGCCCTGCCCTCCCGTGTCCCAGCCCACAGCTGACCCCCTGCTGCCCTGGCTGCTATTCGGTGCCCGTACCCACCCCCCACCCCCATTGTCTTAGACTGGCGTCTGTTCACACTCGTCTGAAACACTCGACAGAAACAGAGGCATGGGCGAAGCACCTTGGTCGACGTGTGGACGTTGGCGCCCTTCTCCAGGAGCAAGGTGGCCATGTCCGAGTGCCCCTCCTGGGAGGCCAGGTGCAGTGGGGTCACGCCCTGCTTGGTGACCACGTTCGTCTCGGCTCCGTAACTGAGGAGCGTGGAAGCAATCTGCATCTGGTTCTTCTTGGCGGCGATGTGCAAGGGTGTGTAGCCGTTCTGCAACAGAAAACCAGCACGCCCCGCAAGCTTAGCCATGGCCGGATGTGGATCTTGGAAGCAGCCAACCGAGCCGCCAGAAGCCAGTTTAGGGTCCACGATGGCTCCCCCCAACACCCAGACCTGTGCAGCCGAGGCCACAGGCCCCGCACACGCCCAGAGCGTAGACGCTCAGAAAGCCCCAAGCCCTGGCGCCTGCCGCTTCGTCCTCTGGTTCTGTCCTGAAGAACAACCTGGAAGAGGCCAGCCCAGCTCCTCTGCACATGGCTTCCCCTTGATGCCCACAGAGGCTGCACACCCCCCACTGCCCCTCCATCCCAGCCCAACCCCACCCCGCTCCCTCAGCTTCCTGACGGGACCCCAACTCCAGAGCCCTCTCCATGGAATCGACCAGTCTGGACTCATGCTTGCTGGTCAAGATCGCCCTGGGCCTCTGTCCGGGTGCAGAGTGCTGCCCATGTCAGATGGGTGCCCCCCGCACAGAACGGGACAGGCCTGCACTGAGCTCTCGTTACAGCCTCCCACTGACATGCTGGTCACGGCGTGTCTGACCCTCTGGAGCTACCACGGGACTGGCAGATGACCAGGCACTCACACCAACTCATGCCCCAGGGGACCCCCCGCCTGCAGTGGCAGCCCTCCCACGCCCTCACCTTGGCGGTGGCGTGAGGGGACGCGCCCTTCTCCAGCAGCAGCAGGGCCACCTCCTGGTTGTCGTAGTGAGCAGCCACGTGCAGCGGGGTCAGGCCGTTCTGCAAAGAACAGGCCGGCTTATGGTGAGTGAGTGCCCTCCCCGGCCCTGAAGCTGCCAGGAGGCCTGGGCACCGGGATGGACCGGGTCCAAGTTCGTTCATTAATGTCGTCAGTGGAAGCAAAGGAGCAGAAGTCTACCCCTCCCTGCTGAGTTCACACTGGACACTCAGCCAAACCTGGGAGCGCCGGCCGAGGTGACAGCGAGGGCTGAGATGCTCTGTGACAAGTAGGACGTGCCCATGGCAGCGACCCCCTCCCTGCAGCCCGTGTGGCAGAGGCCCCGGCAGACCCCCACCTGCCCACCCATGCAGACTGTACCTTCCCTGAGGAGTCAGCCGCCACCCGCCGGTGCAGCAGCAGCTTGGCCACGTCCAGGCTCCCGTACTTGGCCGCCACGTGCAGGGGGGTGAAGCCTTTCTGAAACGGGAACAGCGGGGAGAGAGGTGCTCACCTCGCCAGCCACAAACGTGTCACTGTGACCGCTGTGGAGCGGGAGGCTGACATTCACATGCAGAGAGCGAGGGCGGCATTAGATCTGTCTGCACTCAGCCGAAGGGGCAGAGGGCACCACTCGTTCCCCAGAGGGGCCTGCTGCTGAGGGCTGGGAGCAGGAAACGCGACTCCGCAGGGGGCTTCTGAAGGCCCCGGGGCCGTGACACAGCTCAGGCTCTGCTGGAAAACCCTCTTTTTCTTGCCTCTACAATGAGTGCCATTGAGACAGCAGCTCTCTCCCCATCCTTTTCTCTGGTCTCTTTACAAGACCTGAACTCCAGACCTTTCCATTTCAGTTTTAGGATACTGACAAGTAGTTGCTAGAATAAGAAAAACCGCTCTCGGCTGAAAAGCACCTCCCGTCCTGACCAGCGCCCAAAGGCGTCCACCCCGCTGGTGCTGGGCTGGGGGACACCAGACTTTTGGACACACCACTGCCCAAAGCCTTTATAAAGCCATTCTTCTCCCTTATGCCTCTAGGCTCTGGTCAAGGTCTTGTGCCTAAAGCCGGCCTCTGCCCTTCACATTGTGTCCTGGACTCAGACGAGGACAGCGGTCTGACAGCCATCAGCCCCATCGTCCTGGCTTGGCCCCGACCCCCTCGCTGTCCCAGCACCGAGTGGAGAGGCCGCGGCACAGCCCACGGCACAGCGCCGGGGCCGGCGGGTGAAGGTGCGGCTTCCCTGGGCCTGTGCTCCTCCTCCTGACCCAGCCTGTCCCCCTGAAACGGTCTCGCCCTTCCAGGGTCACCACGCACTGCTCTCAACTAGGATGGTGTTTCCTCTTTGCTTCTTCCTGAGGATTTGGAGATAATAGCTCCTTGGAGGAGATGGAATCCTGCCTTTTTCCGAGCATGGGGCAAATACAGGGAGTGAAACCAGCTCCCTCACCAGAGGCACTCAGTGCAGGTGACGCTGGGGAGGAGGTTCTCTGAGACAAGCCATGTGGAGAAACGGCCTCCCCCTCCTCCCGCTCGGGTCCTGCGGGAATAGGGACCCAGCCCCTTATTCACTGGGAACCCATGTGACTAAACTGCAGAGCGTCCCCCTCCGGAGCAGCAGCACAGGGTCTGGAAAGTGTCACCTGAGTCTCCATCTTCCTCTGCCCCTGTGCGACTTCAGCAGGACCTCACTTACCCCCAGAACCTGCAGAAGCTCCTCTCCAGCCCCTCGCAGAGCCCGGCCGCCCCCGACCCCGTCTGTCCGGCACTTTCTCCCACGCCAGCATCTGCAGCCTGAACTCCACTCCTCTCCCCTCTCCCTCTGGGGACCGCCAGCGCCCAGGCTCTCATGGGTTATCGCTACGATTACTACTCTTACTACATGTTCATTGCTTATTTTCTGATTTTTTAAAAAACGTTTTTTAAAACACTTTCAACTCTTCAGACTGGAATAATTAGCGGTTCTCTCCACGGAGGTGGGTTCTGCAGACTCAGGCTGCTGGGTAAACTGTTGCTCCTCCCGCCCAGGGCCCAGGCCTCGCCTGTGTGCACCTCTGCCGGGTGCCGCCTGCGCCCACTCGCTCTGGGCAGACAGGAAACGTCTTTCTAATCATTGGAAGCCTGTGGTGGTGTGTGGGCAGCGTGTGGCCTGCAAACTGTCCACCTGTGTCACTTCACCTGCTGCTTCCTCCTCTTCAGCACTAATCCAAGTTCTTTTCTCACCAATCAGCTGAGTGTATCCCTGTTTTCTTCCGAGCACATCCAAAAGAGGGGTTTCAAACCAAGTGTATCGGGGGGAGAAAAAAATGACTCTGCCCAGCACAGAGTTGGAATGTAAGTAAAATTCATGCTGGTGCCTCTCCTCCCTGAGAGACAACGGAACCTAATGGTAAGGATGATTCTCTGGCCTGGGTGCATTTAGATGCTGATGACCACACGGGAGTGAGGCTGGGAACGGTCAGAACACCAAAAAGATGCAGCAGCTGAGACCAGCACTGGGAAGTGCCGGATTGTCGGGAACTGCCCTGCCTGGTTTCAGGAGCTGTAACCCCACCACGGCTAAGGCTGAGTGAATGGCCTTCGGACCATAAGCCACTAAGAGACAAAGCTTATCTCCCTTGCAGGGGAGATATCGCCTCTGCTCCTTTTACTTCATCCATAACTGGCTCCCAGTGCTTGATCAGTTAGCTAATGACGGGTAAGATTTCCCAAGGGGAGAATCGACCTAAGACAGGCACGATCACAGGGAGGCTCCAGGGAAGGACTTGGGGGGCCATGAAGAAAGGGGGTGATGGACCCTCGCCCCTCAGCTTTGACATAGCCTGGGTCCTCATTCTGTCTGTGAGAAGTCTCCTAATCTCTTGGCTGCCTTACCTCCCTGCCTGACTTAAGCCTGAAACAAGGACAGAGGGCGGTGCAGCCCTGTGCTGGAAAGGGCGGGTTCCCCAGTGATCAGGCCGAAGAAAGAATATGTAAAATCCTGTGAAACCTGCTCTGTTTAGAATGCTCTCATTTAAATTATAAGTGTCCAAGCAAGAAGTTTGTTCCTCAGAGCTTTATGGCTCTTTAGCTAGCTGACCCTGACTGAGAATAAGCCCTCATGGTTCTTTGAATGCTGTCTATTGTTTGATCCTTACCTGTATTCCTGTGCAAACGAACCCAATAAAAGCCCCTTGAGCAGGGGGCTCTTGGTCCTTCTCCTTTGAGAGATCAGCCACCTCTCCTCTCCAAGCATGTCTTGGTAGACTGATTCTCATCTGTGGTGGCCGGGGTGGGGGCGGGGGCCTGCGGGCGGAGACCCCCACACCAGACGAGGTGCAGGGAGCATCCGAAGCCCTGAGAGACGCACAGGCCCATCGAACGCAGCGTCTCGCCCTGCGGGCCTTGCTCACTCCCTGTACTCAGGGGCTTCCTTGTCCCTCTGGGACACAGTGTAGAGTTCGTGACAGGAAGAGAAGGGATGGGGAGGAAAGGGAGGGTGTCCCCACATCCACCAGAGGGACAGAACCAAGCACCCCATCACAGAAACAGTAAGTGTCCTCCAGACATTCCTCAGACCTTGGGAAAACACACCCTGGTGCTCCGAGAGAGAGACCTCACAGGCCCAAAGGCCACCCACCCCCTGGCCAGGGCTGCGGCCCCTCCCATGGTCCCGGGCTGCCCCTTACCTTGGTGGCTGAGGAGTGGGCGGCCCCTGCTTCCAGGAGGACCGCGGCCACGCCCGCCTGGCCCTCCCGGGCGGAGATGTGCAGCGGCGTGTGCCCGCTGGCGGTGGCCGCGTCGGGGTGCGCCATGTGCTGCAGCAGCAGCTGCACCAGCTCCGTCTTGCCCAGGCGCGAGGCGATGTGCAGAGGGGTCTGCTCCTCCTACAAGGCAGGCCGAGTCGCCGTCGGTGCCCGCGCCCTGCTGGCCCCTCCCGCCCTTCGGCGCCGTTCCTGCAGCTGCGTCTGGCGTTTTCTGGGAGTCCCGAGGAACCCAAAGGAAACGACCACCACTCTGGCCACAGCTGAGTCCGTAGGCGGCCGCAGAGGGGCCCGCTGGGTCGCACGTCCTCCCACCAGCTTGGCCGTTGGTTCCCAGGGGCCCCCGGGGGCCCCCAGGGGCTGGGCTTCAGCCCTCACTTAGGTTCCAACAGAAGCCAGCTCTGGGGTCTGAGTAGGAGCGAGGTCTAGTCCAGAAGCTCTGAGACCTAGACTCTCTCCTGCAAAAGCTGTCGCCGAGAGACCGGGCTCATTCTGGGAACCATGTCAAAGGGAAAAAACAAGGGATTGTGGGAAAACCTGGCTCTCTCTCCGCTCAGCGAGCCAAGGCTACAAAGGCCGGCTGTGCCTTCAAGGAGAGACTGTGGATAAGGACATTGATCGGATTCTTATAAACGTTCCAGAACACCGTGCAGAAGCGTCTGGGACTTGCATCCTGGGAGCTGTGGCAGAAGGAAGTGGGGCTGTCAGCCAAGCGCTTCCCCGGGAAGGCCCGCAGGACACATCTGAGGAGGCCCGACAAGTCCCGGGACTCGGAAGTATAGTCGGGAAAACAGTTTCGGTGCAAAGAGAACCAGACCAGACCGTGCTCTGGACAAATATCGACCAGCTGTGTGTGACCTCTGCAGTGAAGGGGTCTGTCACCACAGCTGGCTGTGGACACCTCACAGTCACGGGGAGGAAGGGCATGCAGGGCAGCTTCCCACGCCAGGAACAGACGGAGCAGGAACAACGGCAGGGGAGACCTGACCCTGCTGCAGCGTCTTCAAGTCGTAAGGAAAGGACCGCGAGGGAGCCACAGGCGGACGTGACAGTGTGCGTGGATTTCAGGGCAGTGAGACGTGAACAGAAGCGGACTCTGCGGAAAGCTGCCGAAGGCAGACTTCCTGTGTGGGCACGAGGTAGCCCACCCCTGAAACAGCCCTGGGAGGCTGGCACGAGATGGGGCCACTTTCAGGGAAAAGAGGGGTCAACAGGAACTAAACGAGTGTCCAGGGCTGTCCACGTCACTTGGCCACGAACACGGCATTTGAAATCGGGCCTTGGACTCTGAAGACACGTATCTGCCTGACCTTCTACAGCAGGACGCACAGTGGCCACCGGGGACACCAGCAGGACAGACAGGCCGGCAAGGAGCCGGCGGCACCTTTGGCAGCACAACCCTCCAAAATGCAGAGCAGTGGGTGGGGTGGGGGGCACCCAACTGCAAAGAAGCGTCAGCAACAAAACACTCGGGACCTGAGGACAGTGACTGGGGACTCTGGGCTCCTGGGTCCCTGCCCCAGAGCAGAGCAGGGGGGCTGGGAGCAACAGCGCCTCAGGACTGAGTGGGGGGTGATGAGCCTTGGCCCAGGGCTGGGAGGCACAGCAGGGTCGCCGGGGGCTACGTGACCATCTGCGCCCACCCCGTTCTCAGACCAGGCAGCAGGTGGCACTGGCCCTAGAAACGCTGTGGAATCAGCGTCCTGCCCACTTTCTTCCACATTGGTCCAGTCACGTCCGAAAGTGGAAGAGGGAAAACGCACAGCTTTGGGGGCAAAGCCCTTCCTCCGGGGACCAGAGCGAGAAGCCCCGAGGTTTCGGGCTGTCCTTTCCTCTTCAGTTTTCGGCCCTCGCTGAACGTACTCAAGCCAAGGCCTCAGAGAATGGAGGGTACAGGACAGTGTTTGTGGGAAGAAGTTAAAGATGGGGAGGCCGACCACAGACGTCTCCCGTGTAGAAGGGGCGCTGATTCTACCTTGAGGCGACTGACCTGGACCCAGTGCAGGTCGGAGGAGTTGGGCTCCACGTTACCACGCAGGGCACCGTCTCCCAAAATGAGGGGCACGTGCCGAGCCCGAACCCTTCACCACAAGACCAAAAGATTCGAAGATCTGATACATCTTTCTGTCAGTGGTTCAACCTCAGCCGGACTCCCAGGGGCCACACAAATGGGCAGCTGTGCAAGTCACAGGGACCTGGGTTTCAGGCGAGTCTAAGCCCAGGGGCTCAGGGTGCTCAGTCCCCAGAGTGAATGCCAGGCGCCCCACTGCGCCCGCAGAACACGGCACCTTGAGCGAGCGCTCGCAACAGGGTGGGGGCACCTCTCGGTGCACCCACGGAGGAGCCTGGACACAGAGGGCCCGTCCCGGGTGGGGACGGGGGCGGCACACTGGCCAAGGGACGGGGGCACCTGCAGCCCTGCCCTGAGCCTGTCAGGCAAAGTGTGGCTCCGTTTCTGACCGACCACCCTGGGAGACACTGAGTGGCAGGGCGGTGGTATGAGGTCCGGAGGGTGTTTCGGAGGAGCACGCATGTGGGTGCGTGTGCTGGGAGCCCCGGGCCAGGCCAAGCAGGCAGGTGTTGGTTTTCCTGCCAACACCCCCACACCCTTAGTCCGGGAGCAGCCCTCCTCCCGTGGGGAGTGGACACGCCCCTGCTCCAATGTTTCTGAAATCAGGTGCACTTCCCGCTGCGTGTACCCACCGTATGCTTCCTTTTTGTCTGGGAAGCAGTTTCTGACAGGTGCCCCCACCCACACACCCTGGGAGGCGGGGCCCGAACGCAGCACCTACCCGGGCTCTGGCGTCCACCAGGGCGCCATTCCGAAGCAGGCACCGCACGACCTCCACCTGCCCCGCCCGGGCCGCCATGTGCAGGGCCGTCTCGCCGCGCTGCCAGAGACAGAGGGTGCAGGCGTCAGTGGGCCCTTGCCCGGGGAGGCAGAGTCCAACAGGCCTCCTCGGGAAATTCAGCAACACCCCGAAGGTTTAGGGAATCTGTGCACAGCACCATCACTCCTTTACCGCTTAGTCTATAAAAACGTGGCCATATCTTCTCCATCTTCCTAAAAATAAAGCAAACTCACTCCATCCTTTTCAGCCCACAGCAGACCAATGAACTTACCTAAACATCCCGCACACCCTGCGGCCCAACGCTGCGCCGCCCAACAAAACTGAGATTACGTGTGGCAGGAAGCTGACCTTTACGCTTCAGCCTCAAACCTGCCATTGTCTCACTCAGCGAGGTGACTGTAGTTTGGTGGCATTTCAGTGAGGAAGTCCACACATCCCAAAGGTCACACCCTCTGCACCAGACTTCGGTCACCCCCTTCCAGGAGCAAAATGCATTTCCGAGACAAGCCGCTGCTTTGCCTCTGACCTGTCTTTGTGGTTAGCGACAGGCAGGGGCTGTTTGTCCAAGCTCTGACCTGCCCAGGAGGTCCCCGACTTCTGATTACGGAGCATAGTTCATTACAGAAGTTATTCAGGAAACTGCTGGAGGCGAGGGGAGTGGCCATGAGTGGAACCGTCCACTGGGCCCCCACGCAGCTCCGGCCCCGCCAACCGCCACACTGACAGGGTGGGAGTTTGGACATTAGAGAGTTTTCTCACTGGGAGGCCTGTTAATTGCTGAGTCTGAAACACAGGGTTTTGCCCCCTTTTAATCAGCGTGTTTTAAAGGCACGTGTAGCTCTGGACAAGGTGGAGGTTCATTCACTCAGACAATTTTTCGGTTATGCAGGACGCGATTCTGGACTGGAAGTTAGTGCTGTTAGTCACGACCATCCTGGAGAGCAAGTCGGGTGGCCGGCTGCAGACCCACGAGCCCCACGGGGAACTCGGCTGCGCGAACCCCCGACCGGTCCCAGGGAACGGAGTCCTCTCTCCCCTCACACGAGAAACCCTTAAATCCGGAAGATCCGGGGCGAACTTCCAGTTTTATTCCCAGCATTCAGAGGCTCCAGGCCTCACACAGTTATGAGAGATTCATTTCAAGTGAATTCGCTTTGAAAGCACTGAACTGAATGTTCATCTGCTCTTTTTCCTTTGGTTGACAACTCACTTACCCTCCGATGTCCTCCTTTTCTGATGACATATTTAGACTCATTTAAAGAAAATGTCCCAGAGTAAACTGTCTTATGAAACGGCACATCTTCGGAAAAGCAGTGTCTGCCTTCAGACCTGGGATGTGCAGCGAGACCCTCCCTCGGGGTGACCGGCCCCAGCTGCTGCCCCCTGCCTCCGAGAGCCTGTCCCTAAACAGAGGAAGCTAAGACTTCTAAATATAGTTTTATATACACAAAAATCTTTACTCTAAAAATATATTTACTCAAATCTTTACTCTATTTCTAAGTCTTAAGAAAGCATAGCGATTTTACAAATTGTGGTAGAAATAAAGACAAAAATTAATCTCCTAACATGTCAAAGAGGCCTCAGGAGTCAATAAGGGGTTTTCAAAATGTAACATGTTTCCAATAGGAGTGCCACAATTTCCAACACTTTTAGTTACCTTAATGGCGTTTACCCATTTGAAACTAATGCTTATATATAAAGCCTAACGTAAAGTGTTGAATGTTATACTCCAAGAAAAGTCCTAGGCACACAGTCTCTCCCTTTAACAGTGGTCTCTCTTGATTCTTAGTTAAGGACTTTGGGGTAACCGACTCTTACGGCAATTTTCCCTCGCCGTTTCACACCAAGATGCCCTTGTTTTTATGTAAGTGTAAACAAGATAACGAAGGCAGCCGTGGGCAGTTTTAATCAGGAACTTCCGTTCTAGACTGCTGGGCACCTCCTCTGACTCAAGTCCGCTGCTTTCTTTACCTCGAGTGAGGTAACTGTGAGGCTCGGGAACGTCTCCCAACCCGATGTGAAGTGGGAACCTGGCTGGGCCCAGGGACTGGCCGTGACAGGGGCCTGGACAGCCCACAGGGGTGGCCTCCGCTCCCACGAGTGGGTGACTGTGTGAGGCAGCCGGGCGGGGCGTTTGTGAGGTTCTGGAAAGGCCTGTGGCTGAGCGACGGAGCAGTGGGGGGGCCTCCCACGGACCGTGAATTCGGAGACAAGAACAAGGCTGGCGAGAGAAGGGAGAGGCCAGGCCCAAAGCAGCTACCGGATGCCCCGTCCCTCGGGTGTTAGAACAGACTGCGGCAGCTGCAGGGACTCCGCGCGGCCGTGCCGTCAGAAGCGCTGAAGCCGGATAGATGTCATTGCAACCGAAACAAAATGCAACGTGGTTTCAGGTGACACACGAGGCTCCAGGCGGGTCGGGGCAGCCCACTCTGAGCCGCAAGCAGACGAGGCCACATGGAGTTTCACCAACCGTGCAGGAGGGACCCGAGTCCCTCCAAATGCAGGGAAGTTCATAAATGTGGACTTTATGCTTCTAGTTTTGACCGGTTTGTGCTCCGACTGTCCATCACATGAAGAGGGAGAATTAAATAGTATTTAAAATCAAATAAGCTGTTTTGTGTGGGTTCTGCCCGTGCATCAGACAGCAGCCCGGAAACTGAGCACAAGGCCAAGGCAGGGGCGGGAGGGCAGAGGGGTGAGGAAGAGGCAGGGCCCGTCTGCCTCCTGGAGGGGAGACGCCCCGGGGCAGCAGCGCCCACTGTGGGTCAGTCGCTGCGCTCATCCTGCTGACGGCCTCTGATGTTTTCGGGGAGAGCTCTTTCTGTGGCCTGTGCAACACCCTCACCACTCAACGGCGGCATCCTGGGAGTGCAGGGGAGGGGGAGCACTGGGTCATCAGACAGTGTCTCGGGGCAGACAGACAGACTCCAAGATGAGGACAGCAACACAGTGGAGTGGGAGGTGAAGCCCGGTCGGGACGAGGCAGAGAGTCCCAGGCACTGGTGCCACCGGCAGGAAGAAAGGAGCCCTCCAGGTGGGTGAGCTTGGGGCGGAGCTGCCTCAGGTGAGAAGGGAAAACCCCTCTCCAGATGAAACCAGATCGGGGCGGAGCACCCAGTGGGGCGGCACGTGGAAGCCCCAGGTCAGTGCAGCCGGGAGGGCCTGCCCTCCAGCGGAGCCTCGCGTGGGTCTGCTGCTGGGTCACCAGCCGCCCTGGTGGACTGTGGTCCTGACCTGGCATCGGCTCTGAGGTCACGCTCCGCCCCCAGGGGGAGCCCGGGCGGGCGGTGGATCACCCCGCACAGGGCCTCAGTGAGGTCCAGCAGTCACTGGGCACCCGGGGCCTGGCTCTCTCCACACACACGCGCGCGCAAGCACAGACAGACGGACAGACAGACAGATGGCCGCCTGCACGCGGCCGTACTCACAACGTTAGTGACATCGGGACAGGCGCCGTTCTGCAGCAGCAGCAGCACAATGTTCAGGTGGCCCATGAAGGCCGCCACGTGAACAGGCGTGAGGCCGGACTGCGGACAGAGCACACGCTGTACCCCACACGCTCAGCCCCCGGCCCACGGGCTCCGGGCAGCTGGGCGCGCGGAGGGGCGCGCGCGGTGCCAGTGACAGGCGGGGACAGTGACTACCTCTGTCACAGCCTGGATGGAAGCCCCATATTTCACCAGCAGCTCCATGACTTTGATGCGGTTTTTCTTGCAGGCGATGTGCAGGGGGGTAAAGCCGTTCTGTGCAAAAGACAACGGGTTAGTCGGGACACACACACATGACCCCACACCGCAGCTGGCACCGCCGCGCCCCGCTGGGCCCTCATGGCCGCTCCTGCCCACGTCCAGGCCTGCTGTGTGGTGACGGAGAAAACGGCCTGCGCGTCGGGGCGGGGACCCGGGGCGGTGAGGCTGGGCGCTGGGACCGGAAGGGTCAGGCCGCACCGCGGGCACCCACGCGCTTTCTGACGCAAGGCCGCCTCTCGAGGCGCAGACTCCGGTGGTCTGCTCCCTGCAAGTCTGAGGGCGTGGCGGCCTCCGAAATCAATGTGTCAGCTTTGTGCGTCTTCTTCAGGGAGCGTGTGCACAAATCAGCACGGATCACGGTTTATGTCGACAGTTTTTTATATCCTAATGTCATATTAAAAATTTTATAGGAAGTCACATATTAGCGGAAATCATTATGTTCATATTTTACTTCTTGAAGTTATGCTTCTGTATTTAGAAGTATTTATAAAGTATGATGGTGAAATACATTTCATGAAGAAGTGATTATGGTGTGTGAATATCTAAGGAAAGTGTGGAGAACTTCCGGGTCGTTGGGCGGAGGGAGCTCTCCAAGGCAGAGGAAAGTGGACACGCCCGGGGCGTTCGCACTCCCGACTCAGCTGAGGTGCGGGCGGGGGGGAAGGGCACCCAGAGGCCCGTTAACCAGCTCTGTGCCCACCCCACCTGGTGTGTTGGGTTCTGCGTTTTTCCTTGAACAATGACCTGTGTGTGGAGCGGTTGGTGATGGGGGGGACCGGCCACCGGCCAGCACTTTTCCGTACCCACAGTTCCTAGGAACCGCGGGCCCCACCCCGATGGCCACCTCCTCGCAGTGTCCTTTAGGCCCCTTCCCGCTCCTGAGCTGCGTGAAACCCAGAGACAAGGAGGCATGTGGAACTCGGCCCCTGCAACGGCCCAGGGACTCGGCCGCGACACCACAGGAGCTTGCTGGCCGCTCTTGGACTGAGAACGAGTCCCCTCCTCCTGGTGAGGAAGCCAATGCGCCCCCGTTAGTTCTCCTGAAAGCGCATCTGCTTCCCAGGCACGAGGCAATACTTCGACTCAGATGGAAACCTCGGAAAGCTTCTACACAAAAGCGTTACTACCGATCTTCAGGGACACCACACCTTCCTAAGCACTGACTGAAGACTGGTGTGAGTGACGTTAACCGTGGAAACGTGGAGGGGAAAGGGTTTGCTTTCAGCGGGAGAACAGGGACCAGGCATGCGTCCGCGCAGGCCCTCCTGCTGGGGCAGGGGTTAGGAGGGGAGGGGAGCGCGGAGACTTGGCAGCGTTAGGCCGGGACACACACGCGCGCGCGCGGGCTGCGGAATGGCCGACTCCAGGCGGTGCTCTGGGAGCGACAGGCGCTGAGCTCCCTGCTCTGGCCCCGGGCAGGGCCCGCAGCCCCTTGAGGAAGCCGACAAGCGAGTTCTCCAGCCTGACCCCCCACCTTCTTCTCTTTCAAAAGGGGAAGAAAGAAGTTCAGCTTCTCCCATGTGCACTCCGACCCTACAGAGAAGTGTCCGAGCTCATCTTGTGGAGAAGCCCCTACCTGTCAGCTCCTACTTTCCATTTCAAATTGTCAGCCCCCCCACCCCCCGCGGTTTCCCATCTACTGCAACTCGCTCATCGTGGGGACGCCACCTTGGTGGCCTCGCCATCTCTCGGTGCCCGAGGTCACGCCATGGCGACCAAAGGCAGGTGCAGGCAGGCACCTGGGTGGACACACCACCTGCTGTGCAGTGCTGCGCGGCCGCGAGGCCCACCTGCCCGCCCCCCCACGCCCGCTGTGTGGCCGGGGCCAGCGTTACCAGGGCTCGGGCGTTGGGGTTGGCTCTCTTGTCCAGGAGGAGCTTGGTGACACGGTAGTGGCCACAGTGCGCGGCGACGTGCAGGGCCGTCAGGTAGTCCAGCGTGACGTCGTCCACGGGGGCCTTGTGCTGCAGCAGGTGCTTGACGCAGTCCACGTGGTCCCCCTGCGCGGCCATGTGGAGCGGGGACAGCCCGTTCTGCAGGTGAAAACAAACCGGATCCCATCCCACTTCGGGCCTCAGGGCCGGGCTCCGAAGCCCAGCTGGTCAGCCAGCTGGGTGACGTGTGGACAAGCGAGTGAACAGATGGGAGAGGGCGAGTGAGTAAGCCAATGGGCCAGGAACAGACGAGCACGCGTGTGAGGGAATGGCGACCGAGTGAAGGGCCAGGGAAATGGTCACTCAGCCGCACACGCTTTCTGCAGGACGTGGACACGGGAATGACATCTGACTTCCCAGGGAGGCCACCTTGGTGACCCATGGTCTCCAGGGGCGATGTGACAACTATAGCACCTCTATGGGCGAGACTGCGTCGCAGTTCCTGGGAGGGTGCTGTCCGTCTGTCTGTCTGTCCTCAGTTCGCTACAGGCTTTCTAGTGGTCACGACAGGGCTGGTCTGACACTGTGTCACTTACATTTCAGTCTGTGCTCCACAAACGGCCCCGTTGGTCTCATGTCACCCTGGACTGCACTTCAAAACAGGTCTGTGCGACCCGCACAGTGCGGTGTGGGGGCGGGAAGGACGGCTTCCCTCGGTGCCTGACTGGGGGGGCGGGGGCCCATCGTGGCTGGGGCAGAGCTTTACAGGCAGAGTCTGTCCCACACCGACTGCAGACCTGTGGGCTGGCCGGCCCGGATCACACCTTCAATCAGCACATGGCTGCACTGAAAACGCCTGTTGTGTGGGCTGCCTTGTTTCCGCCGCCCACCCTGTAACAGCACCGATCGACCCCACCCTGACTGTGGGGGTTGGGGTGACAGAGGGAGAAGATGTGAGAAATGCCCCCCGTCTGATTTTTGCTGGTCAGGACCCAGCGCTGTCTTGCCCCATCAGACTGCGGTGTGCTGTTCCCCGTGTGCCCCATGACGGGGTTCGGTGACCGGAGCAAGGCTGCACTGCCGTGAACCCCGTAACCCACGTCTGACCGTGCAATCCTCCTCGCTGGGTCTCCCCATCAGGTCGAGGGTCCCCTAGTGCCACACTGAGGGACGCAACCAGGGCTCTGGCCGTGCTCAGCCACAGAGAACAGCGCCTGCCACTCACCCCAGGCAAACGGTGGTGGGAGCTCACGCCACCCCGTCCCCCTCACCGCAGCTGCACAAGAGCCATCGTGTGGTGCTGACTGTGCTGCGTTAATGGGTGATTTTATGGGCAGTTATAGCTGTCTCAGAGCCTCATAAAAATGTAGACGCCTAGAGGGTCAGACAGGATCACTGACCCGCGACACTCAGCTCCTCACAGCACGACACTCCCATTTCCTTCTGCAGTGAGACCGGCAGGTGACAGAGAGAGGACTCGGAGGCACACCTTCCGTACGTCCCACTGCCTGCGTTTGTTGATGTTAAATCGTGCAGCAATGTGACACGCATGCCTCCCTCCGGGCACACAGGTGCCGAATGACCAGGAAACTCGCGCTGACACTCCGTGTCAGGAGGGTCAGGTGACGCGGCGTCCCCAGGGCCTCACCTTGGTCCGGGCCAGCAGGGGCGCGCCCCTCTCCAGCAGCAGCTCCACCGCCTGGCCGTGCCCGCTCCGGGCCGCGCAGTGCAGCGGCGTCAGCCCGTCCTGCGGAAGAGCCGGCGTCAGGTCTCGGGTCACGGCCCCTGAAAGCGAGGTCCCACCAACGGACACCCCGAGGAGAGTGCGTTCTGGCGACTTGACAGGCACGAGGACTGCTCTCGGCTCAGCGACAGAGAGGGAGAGAGAGAAGGGAAACGAGACGAACGGGACAGGGCGCGGACAGGCGGGCTCCCGCGGGGCGCAGGCTGTTGGACTCGGACGTCCTCCTTGCTTGGGACCAACCGAGAGGCCATATTGCTGTGCTGCTCTCATCCCGCCTAGGCCCAGTCCCAAACTGTCACTACCGTCACACGTTTTCCTAAAATGCCACCTGAAATACTTAGGCGGAAGGGTCCTTTTCTCGCATTCTGGAAAACCCTTTAGATGGCCACCACACACTCTCACCTACGAACTACACAGTCGTTTCTCAGAGGTGACGCCTGTGAGAGGTGAAGGTGGGTCGCAGTGGAGGGGATGGGGGACCGTGGGTAGTGGGAGGACCTTGGGAGCCCTCACTCACCCGGGACGCCACGGGCCGGATCCCGGGCTCCACCTCCCTCCTGATAAACGAGCCTCGTCTACCCCCTTCCCGATCCCTCATCCGGGGGGCTCTGGGCGGGACTCCCAGCTGCCCCTGTAGGCTGGGCTCCGCCCTCCTCCACGTTGCTGCGTGGCCCACACAGGCCTCTCTGGTCGGCACTGGCAGGCTCCCTGTGCTCTGGCTTCGGGCTGCCTTGGGCCACAGGCCACGTCTTGTGTTGCAGGAAGCAACCTGCTGAGGGTCTCCTCAAGTCTGGCTGTGTCTCTTTACCCTAAGCAGCTACTGCCCCCGTCCCCCCTTGAGTTCAGGCCTGGATGCTAACCGCCCTGCTGGGACCACCCCAGGGGGCACGCCCCACCCCCGTGCCTTCCCCACGGCCCACCCACGAAGGGGGAACAGGCCCTTTAACAATGTCTGCAGATGACCAAATTCTAGGGCCGTTGGCTCAGCCAGAACCTTGACTGGTAACGATTCCTTGCTTTGCTAAGTGTATTCGGCTGATTTCAAGACCCCGAAGGACCCAACAGGAGCCTCGCGTGTGGGCAGGTGGGCGTTAGCCAGGAAAGGCTGTCTCGCCAGGAGATGGGTGGTGCTGTAGTGGGGAGGCCGTTGTTGTAAAGTTGGCCAGGGAGGGGCCTGCGGCGGAGAGTGCGGGCAAAGCGGTTAAAACTCGTCTTTTACCCCAGGACGGCCCTGCGCTGGGGCACAGGCGTGGTCGTGCAGGGACCCCACACCCATCGGGTTGTCCACACACGTTCCGCACTCGCCCCGGTGGGGCTGCGCTGAGGCCCAGAGCGCGAGGGACGGAGGTTCCTCCAAGAACGGAGGTTCCGCGCGGCTGCGCCACGTGTGGGCCGGGGCAGGGGGCGGCACAGGGCCACCGCCGTGCCTCTGGGGGGTCAGCCGTGACGTACAGAACGGTGTCACTTTCCTGCCCTGTGTCACTCACAGCCTGTTTGAAACTGCAGGGGCGCTGCCATGAGGCCTTTCTAGAGAAGGTGTTTTCTACAAATAACTTGAAATATTCGTCGCGCAACGATATGGAAACAGTTTCAGAGGAACGAGAGGGCAATGAGGAGAGCATGCGGTCGCCCGCACACACCAGGACGTCAGCTTTGGCGGGTTCTGGACCCCACACTTCCCTGACGCGGCTTCTCCGCTCCGTCAAGGGCTGCGGGTCACGCTGACGCCACGCGCCCCACGAGCTCCGTCTGAGCGGCTTGGGGTGTCTTCCACGGAGAACAGTGACTCAGCCCCAAAGATCCTCATCCAGGTTTCCCGCTCAAGGATTCGGTTTACTTAAATTCCTCTTTAAATGAAATTCTGGAGCCTGTGTTTGAAAGTTCCGTTTCCCCTCCCCAGGTCCTTCCCCTGTGCTTGTTTTCGTCACGAGAATTGGTTCGGATACACCCCGACACCGAGGGTCCTGACCGGGGCTACCCGGCCGGGCACCGCACGCCGGCTTCTCCACCCTCCCTCTGCGTCCCTCTGCTGCGACCCTTCTCCTCGCCGGGGCCCCTGAGGCCTGCGGGTTAGTTTGCTCGGGACGCAGCTGCCCGGGTCCCCATGTCTCCCTTCGGGTGTCACGGTTCCTCAATCAGAAAACACGGTGAAGCTCCCAAGTGGTTGGCAACGAGACGCGGCGGCGTCTGCAGAGCGAGGGCTGCACAGGGTGCAGCGCATCACGCGCCTGAGACAGCTGGTGGCCCCACTGTCGCTACTTCCATTTCTAAGGTGACCCCTTTTTCTGATGGACCCATTTTCTAAGGTGCCCCTCCTTTAACGTTTTTGTATTGTTTTACTATTTGCATTGAAATATGCTTTTGATATTTCAAGCACAAACCTTAGGTAGACTAGCTCCACATTTAAATAATAACTAAGTTTAAAAATAAAAATGAATGATGCCTTAATGAAGCCTGAATTAACAGCATCATCTGTAACTAGCTACGAAAGTTGCCGTTGTTTTAACATTAAATGAGGTTTCAGACGGAGGAAGCCAGGGCTCGGCCTCCCCGCGTGCACCAGACGGTGTCGGTGCAGAACCCTCTGCTCTTCCGGGCACGTAGGAGAAAATACTGATTCCACTTTGCCACGCGAAGCCTTAACTAGGGCCTGAGGTTTGAATAAAATCTAAGGAAACCGTTTCCCGAGGACACACGTTTCCGCAGGCTTGGGGCCGGCCCTTCGGGCGACGCGGAGCGAACTCGGCGGTCCCAACGCAGAGGCAAAGGCACGCGCTCACCCTGGTTTTGGCGTCGATCTGGCCGCCGCGGTCCAGCAGGAGCTTCACCATGTTCGTGTTTCCCCTCTTGGAGGCCACGTGCAGAGGTGTGATCCCGTTCTACAGGGAGAGGAGGCAAGAGCAGGGCGTGAGGGCGCGGAGGGCACACACACAGGGGTGGGCCGGGGGTGGCCTAGGAGGAAACCGGACCCAAGGCCCCTGCGATGCTTCCGTCGGTAAGGAGCGAGAAGCACCTGAACCACGAAGCACCGCAGTCAGAGAATAAGATGGAATGAAGCTGCAGAACTAAGTTGCTGCCACATGGGCACTGGGCACACACCTGCCGCATAGAACGAAAATTTCAGGGTCCTCCTGGGACGGAGCCCGAGCCCCAAGCCCGTCCTTCTTTCTCCAACACCCGCAAACACAGAGAACCGGGGGCTGAGAGCTGCCTGTGCTCAGAAGGAGGCACAAGTATACCTGCCCATACCGGGGGACAGCGACTCACTGCCACCTTCAGAGAGATTTGGTGTGACAGGGACCCCACAGTCTCAGGGCAGGAGACGTCCAAGGGTAAAAACACCCTACGTGTGAGTTACGGTTATTTTATTGGCTGTCCTGCAGCACCATTATGGTGAGGATGTATACCTGATCCCTTGTGTCGTAATGTTGCGAATGTTCAACTATCTCATTACTTATTCATGTTATGTGTGTGTGTGCCCTGTGACACTGAGTCACCCTGACTCCGGGCGACCCCATGAACGGGTGACGTGCCCAGAGTCCTGTCCTCACAGCCCCGCTCAGCCCAGGAGACTCAGCCTGTGGCTTCCTTCACAGAGTGAGTGCATTGCACGCTGGGTCCCCTCTCCCGCTGTCGCTGTCCCCAGCATCACTGTCTTCCCAGAAGGTCCCCGCCTGCTCACCAGGTGCCTAGCAGGACAGCTGCAGTCTGTCTGTCATTCTACCCCAGTGATGTTTCAGGCTTATTTGTCCATTTTTCTGGGGATCTCAGGTTTCCAACACCCTATTGTAAGTGAATCTGTGTTTCCCATCAGCCTTCTTCACTGTCTGACTGTCACATCCGCATGTAGTGACTGGGAAGAGGAGGGGTGGGCAGTCCCAGCCTGGGTCTCTAAGGACACGTCTGAGCTCCTGGTGACCTCTCCTGATTCCCCCACTACTGCCCTTCCGAGTCTCAGCCTGCTCCTGACGCCTTGGCTGCCGTCTGCACTTGAACTGAGGACGGAAGCAAGGTCAGCACAGGCTTTAACAGTTTGGCATCCTCATTGTCTGTGTTGAAGTTGTGCGTTTCTTCTGCAGCCGTGACTTCTGTCTTCCTGAGACACGGTCCCGCTTTGCCACTTTCTTCTCGCGCTCTGGTCAGAAGTCGTTTCGATCCTGGCTCCTTTCTGCCGGGGAGGCAGGGTCACCGCGGAGCTGAAGTGACTGGTGTTTCTTCCCCCATGTTCCCCCACCCCCCCGCCGTCCACCATCTAGAGTTTGCGTTCCTTTTCCCCGCAGCATTGTCTATCCATGGTCTCCCTCGTGATATTTCCAGTTTCAGGCCACAGTTGTTCTGGTTCTTGGTCAGTCACATTTATTCGAGCAAATCTGCAAGCTGTTGGCTTTGTAGAGCCCCACGGACTGGTCTGCTGTGCGTCAGAGCTCTCGTCCAAATTCCCCGACACTGGATTTGGCTGCATTTCCTACCACTGCGTCCCAGTCTCGTATAATTACCCGTGTGTCTTGTCTGTCGGTATGGGATCCATTCCGTCTCGGATGCTTGCATAAAGCCTTCCCCGCCCTCTTCTCCAGCCTCTGGAGTTGGAGCGCAGACAGACGGCGGCTGTGCTGGCTGGTCTTCCCGGAAGTCTGCGGGATGTTGCTGGTCTTCCCGGAAGTCTGCGGGATGTTGCTGGTCTTCCCGGAAGTCTGCGGGATGTTGCTGGCCGACCTTGCACCGCGGCCCCTCCCTGCAGGGGCTGTGTCTCGCCTCTGCATCGAAGCTACCCCGTTTCTTCTGAGCTTGTCGTCTCCAGGACAGAAACGTCCCACGGTGGTCGCTCTGGCACCACCGCGGGGAGGGGTCCCGCTTCCCCGCTACAGCCCTAGGTCGCCTCCGTCCTCGCTCCGTGTTGCAGCCGCCCCTGCCGGGGACAGCGAGCTCTCCTCCTGCCCTTGTGCGTGGGCCCCTCCTTGTTTCACTGAGTTTGACAGCGGTCACTCAGGGAGTCTTTCCAACGTAGAACTCAATGCGGCGTCTCTGATGTGTTTCAGGGAGACTCTATAAGCAAATTCTGAATTCATTAAAAAAATTCTCTGTCAAACTGTGTGCCCGACGGCCATCATGAAGACTTTGGACAAATGTCCTGACACATTTTATACCAAACAGTTTAACAGGTCGAGTATTTACTGACTTGAAGCCGCTCATTCATGATTCATGGTGTGATTTTTACATCTAACTGCTCACACGGATGTCTGAATTAAGATCCTCCTTAACTGTTACAGATAATTTGTGTGGGTGTGAATATGTGATTTGTGTGAATACATGACTTGTGTATGAGTGCATGGTTTGTACGTGTGAATACATGTTTTTGTGTGTGAATACATGATTTGTGCGTGTGTGAACTCCCACACTCTCGTTGCTCACGTGTTGGGCTGTCCTGCGAGTTGAACACAGAAATGAAGACCCCACCCCTCCAGCCCAGATGCAGGGAAGGGAAAGGCCCCCCGCCCCCTGTCGCGCCCGTCCCCTCGGAGCTGTCTACAGCGGGCGGCCGCACGCATACCCGGGCCGTGAAGTCCACTGCGGCGCCGCGGTTGAGGAGCAGGGTGGCCACGTTGACGTTCCCGTAGTGGGCGGCGATGTGCAGAGGGGTGAAGCCACTCTGCAGGAAGCAAAGGGACACATTGGTGAAGGTCCCTTCCACAGGCCCAGGTCACAGGTCGTGGACGCAGGCACGTGGGGACTCTGTCTGCCTGACACAGCAGCCACATGGCCCAGATGACAGATGCCGTAACGAGACTCACTCAGGGCCACCAGGGGTAAAGAGCCAGGTCTGTGTACGGGTGAGTGAGGCTCCCACATTTCCTGGCGTAATTTCTCATTACCTTAGCAATTTCTCGGTTTATGAGGTTTTCTACTTAAACAAAACCAGGGTTCTTGAGTTGGTGTAGTGTTAGAGAAAAACCGTATGATTGACAACATAAGGTCTCAGCCAGGAGAATAACGTAGCTATGAATTAAGATGTTTTCTCCAGAGAAAAACTCAAAATTGACGCTCTTTAAAAAAATGATTAACAGCAGAGGTTGGCGCCGTCTCTTTGGAAGACACTGTGAGCGGGCCAGTCCATCCACACGGACGCGCCAGTACCCACCACTGTCACCGCAGGGCTCAGTCAGACCACGCTGTCAAACGGGAAAAGTTAAAAAAATTAACCAGCGCACTTGGCATCAATGTGAGTGAAAAGTTTTAAAAAAATTAGTTGAACCTGATTTTGAATGTTATTTAACCCAAACTTCATCCAAAATAAAATAAGACAGATACAAAATAAAATAAAATGGCTATAAAATAAAAGAAGCAGGTTAAATCAATTGTATGAGCATTAGGACTGGTTACCCTCAGAATATTTAGAAATAAATCTCAAACTCTTAAATGGAAGAAAAGTGTGTTTTCTTTCATTTCTTTTTCTGACAAAAAACTAGTCAGAAAAGTTTGCCATTTTCACAACACAAGCCTAGTAATTCCTATTACTAAGGAACGCAAGTTTCATCCTTGCTTTGCAATTCCCGCGATTCATCACTCAGTGAAAGACTCCCAAGACCACCCCCAACAGACGGGGCCTCGGTCCTGCAGCTGCGAGGTCATTCTGTCGGGTTCTCCTTCATCTGAAATGGACTCTGCTGTGTTCGGTGCGTACTGCTTTTAGGAAATATTATCCGAATCACAACTCAGCTCCCTCAGAGACAGAAGTCCCTCTGTGCCACCAGCCTCGAGGGCTGCGACTGATTTCCGATGGCAGAGACGCCAGACACGAAACAGTGACGGTAACTCTGCACCCCAGTCCCACACTCGGGTCAGGGCATTTTTATTTTGCATCCACTTGGTGTCAAATATTCATGTCAATATAATAGAGGGAAGGCGTCAGTCTACAACCTGGCTCTCGTTACAGAATGTCAAATTGTTAGGATTTAGGAACTAACTGTGTGTTTTTCATTTTTATTTCCATAGTTCTTGTCACCTGGGGTGTCCTGAATGTGTGTCTATGATTCAGGTCACAGCGTAATTACACAAAAACACAGCAAATGCTGGTGAATCTTTTTCAAAACATTCGAGTGGAATACTGTTACTTTCACATTTGCAAAAATAAACTAACTCCTTGACTCCCTGCCGGCCACCGTGGCTGACCTGGCCCTGGGAGGGAGCCTGCAGAGGTGGGGGCTGAGCCCCCGCCCACGGGCCCTCCACGGAAGGGCCCCTGTCATCTGGGATCCTGAACAAAATACATGTAACTTGGTACCAACCTACCAAACTGCTGCTTTCAATGCAATGCTTAGAACCAATATTGTTTTCAAAAACGTGTCTGAGTCACCAAAAATCACCTAAGAAATTAAAGGTATTAAAACCAGTCACTAAGACACCAATGTGCATGGTTTCGGTCTTGAGCGACTTCACCGATGGGCCCGCGGCTTCGGAAATCTCCGACCTGAGTGTCAGGCGCCGGGACGCAGCCGGAGAAAGGGCATGTTTACATCTCAGTGGCCACTGCTAACAAGCAGGACTCCAGAAACACTCTGCTCCCCGGGACCACGCAGTGTGAATGCTGCGTCCCACCCAGCGCCCGGGAGCGGTCAGCCTAAGTGAGAGTCGGCCTGCGGGAGCGGGCACTTCCCTCCTGTCTGGGTCACTGTCTGTGATGCCCTTTCCACAGCACTGGTCGGGGCCTCTGGGCAGCAGCCACAGGAGAGGCCCCTGGTCACGCCCAGGTGCACAGGCCCACACTGCGGGTCCGTGCGGGTCGGTGGGGCCTGGGTTGGCTTGTGGAGAATAGATGGCTGATGACATGGACTGTGAGACTCGCACTTTGCTGGGGCGTGGTCACTCTCGTCGCTGGCCATGCACACAAGAGACAATGTCACTGACATGGGCAGCTGTGAGGGGACAGCCAGGGGCCAGATAAACCTCCCTCACCGGGCTGTGCTGACCTTGATCCTGAGAACCCGCGTTACCAGGGGTCACAGCCCGGTGGCACTCGTAAGCCTGTCGTCACTTGGCACGTCCGCGCTAAGGGACAGTTTCATCCACGCTCCACTCTCATGGGCTACTGACGTGGTGTCACTGACTAAAAAATGCTTCAAATAGGCTACATTTGAACTATCCATTTCCGTTAATCACAGGGAAAGTTTCCAAGCAAATCTCCTAACAATGGGAGTCCCAATCATGAGCGGGAATTAGTGAGCATTTGTTCTAATCGAACAAAAAACTAAAAAGATCAAACCGAGCCAGAGCAAGCGTGTGCTGGGGGGTGGATACCGTACCTCGGTCGTCCTATTCACCATCATCTGAGGCGGTTGTGCGGAGAGAAGAGGCAGACGTTACACACTGCAAAGCAAGGACACAGGCCGCCTGCGCGGCTGGACCGCCCCACACGCCCGACGCACGCGCAGGAAGGCCCGGAACCCCACCACCGCCCGCCTGCCTAACGCTGCTGTTACTGGTCTTTACTAGAAATGGAACAAGCAGGCACATTTCTAAGAGGCTGGCCCTCGTTGTTGAAACAGCGTCTACTTGTCTTCCCGCGGCGGTGCCTGGCGCGGCCCCTTCCTCCTGCGCCTCCTCCGAAGGGAGCCCGAGTCTGGGACACGCGGGGCCTCACCTTGGACTGCACGTCGGCGTTGTGGTCGTTCTGCAGCAGCAGGGCGGCCGACTTGGTGTCGTCCTTCCTGGCCGCGATGTGCAGCGCCGGCAGCCGCACCTTCCCCTTGGTGTCGTTCTCCAGCAGGACGGCCACGGCCTGGTCGTGTCCTTGCTGCAGGGCCACCGCCAGAGGCGTGAAGCCGTCCTGCAGGGGCAGAAAAGACCCTCCGCTGACCTGCGGGGTCTGGGGTTCGGCAAAGCTTGGACGAACTAGCAGAGCGGAAGGACAGAAGGATGGCCTGTTCTGCAAAGGCCGGAGGAGACTGTGACCGGTCGCCTGGGGACCAGGGACGGCCCCCACACTGGGAGGGTCGTCAATGCCCTGACCCGCTCGGCAGGGCTGCTAGGGCTCCCTGTAGGGCTGTTATGTTTCGGATGTGTTCAGGGTCCCTGTGCTGGGCGCCTGAATACTTTCAATGCTGCTTCTCCTGGCTGGGTCGACCCTTCATCGTTAGGGGGCATCCATCTTGGCCTCTCACCTCAGTTCTGCTTTAAAGCCTGTTTTGTCCGACACGGTGCAGCGACCCCGGCTTTCCTTTGGGTCCTTTGCATGAAACACCTTTTCCCAACCCAGCCGTAAAGCCGCGGTTTTCGGCCTTTTCCCTCTGGCAGCACAGAACTAACCACTGACCCTGGACACCAAAAGTACTTCGTGTGCCGGTCTGACAAGAGAACAGGCACAATGCTGACCCTTCACCCCGGGAAGCTACCGCTGTGTTGGCTGCTGTCATTTCTTTGTTTGACAACTGAGGGGAAAGGGGTCTGTGCCCCTGACTGCATAGTCAGGTAACGCGAATTCAAAAACCCTCCCGGCACGCAGCTGAAAATCACTGCTGCAGACTTGTGTGGGAATCGTTTCCATCAAGAGCTTCCTACGGTACGTGCGCTGCCACAGCAAGAATTTTCAAATGAGGACTGAGTTTTAAATAAACCTCTTCTCAGCAGAATGGAAGCCTAAAGCACACAGTGCTGCAAGATGAGAAGTAGCCCAGAGTGAGAACTCGCACCGGGGACGCCATGATGGGGCGGGAATTCAGTGGGGATCTGAGGCCGGGACCCCAGCTGAAGCGCAGGCCCCAGGCACGGAGTCCCCCCGGCGGCTCACCTCGGTGGCGGTGCTCTGGTTGGCGCCATTCTCCAGCAGGTACTTCACGACGTCGATGTGGTTTTCCTGGGCAGCCATGTACAGCGGGGTGAAGCCATTCTGAGGACGAGCCACAAAAAAGACACACTCAGTCACTCCTTGGTGACAATGGAACCAGGGAGGGGCACATACACAGCAGGAGGGGACACGGCAGTGCCGTGGTGCAGCCCAGGTCACGCTCCGCGCCAGAGAACGAAACACGCCTCCGCCCCGGAACACGGACACGTGCGGTGAACCAGCTTACACGGGCCACGCCTCTATCCCTCCCCGTCCCGTCTCCCTCGGCTCCCGACACTTGTTACACCAGAGGGTTTCAGCGTCTTCGTGTCTACGTGTTCTGCGACACACAGAAATCTTGCCACCTGTGGTGACCGTGTAACACGGTATTTCTATACCGCCCTCCGCTTCGGCCAACCCACGAGCTGTTCACAGGCCACCGTCCTGCTGGGTGCGCACATCGTGCCCCCGGGCACCGCAAAGGCGCAAATGGCGGCTCACCCCACCGCAGGCCAACACAGACTGCACAGCCAATTAAAAAGTAAAAATCCGCATTTCAACGTGCAGAATGCAGTTGCCAGGCTTAAATTTTTTTAGATCCTTGCCCGAGGACATGTTTATTGACTAGAGAGAGAGGGGAAGGAGGGAGAGAGAAACCTCCATGTGAGAGACAAGCATTGACCCCAACTGGGGATCGAACCCACATCCTGGGCGTGTGTCCTCCCTGGGAGTCACACCGTGACCGGAGTCTACGGGACGACACTCCCGCCCACGGAGCCTCCGGGGCCCAGGCCTGTCTCTACGGGGACACCGGGTCCAGATTCCGGTCCCCGAGCAGAGCTCCTCCGCAGCTACCCTCCGAGCGGCGGCACCGCAGGGGTCGCTGCCCCGGCCACCACGCGGGTCCCCCGCGTCAGCTTCCTCAAACCGGCCTTGGGGGCGTCCCAAAGTTTCCCTGGCTCTGAGGTCAGGATGATTCAAATTAGTCCCTAAATATATTATAAGCACACAGCTGCAAAGGATGTAAAAACCCAGTGGGTCCTAATTACAGTCACAAAATAGACTATTCTGGGTGCTCCGAGGGGGCACTTGGGGCGAAGGAACACGAGACACGGTTAGACACTTGCTTGGCAGCTAAGAAGGCATTTTGTTCATTAAAACACCGCACAGTTTCTCAGATGATGTGCCTTTGATGCTTCCTTGCCTGGTTGCAACGCGGTGAGTTATTTCCACCACCTCTTCTCTCCAAAGGTTCCCTTTAAAGGGCCAGCCGCTCCCAGCCGATAACATCACAGTGATTTGTGCTCTGAATCTTCCCAGGGAGACTCAGTTTATGGGTTTCGTCACAACTCCGCCACTGGGGCCACTTAACAGACACCACTGTGGCCGTTCACCTGGGGCCACACCCCCGAGCAGCGCGACGATGGGGACTAAACCCGAAGGACGCCCGGCCTCCTTTGCCGCCTCCACGCCCTGGGCATCAGAGCAGAGCCTGGGTTCCCTGAAAAGCGCTCGGGCCAAGCGGAGTGGGGCTGACTGGTGGCCACAGTGGGGTGTGTGGCCGGCTGGATGCCGCCATCCAGAGCTCCCTTGGATTCCTCTGGTGTTTACTCCCAGGGGCGAGAAGTGGAGGGTGGTGATTGAGAAGAGAGGAGAGGCTATGACGCCCTCCCCGTTTGTTATTTAACCCTTTCCTCCCAGAGCCCTAAGGAGACGTCTCCACACGCCATTCGAGCCCGAAGAGACCTAAACACGGCACTGGGACCGGAGCCACCGGGAATCCTTCTGAGCCCCGGCCCTTCCGGCTGCACCAGCAGCTCTTTCCCCCAAATTTTTGAGGGAAAAATAAGGATGCATATCTTACTTGGGTAGTACTAATTCCATTATCTATATAAACGTTTTTAATTCTTTTTTATGCTTATGTGTTGAAAGTGTAAATCTAGAAAGCAATAACAATATCTGTATGCAAAATAATACCCAGGAATATGATCATCGGTTTTGTTTCTAAATATTGTTGCTGCGTCACATGACACAGCAACGGCTGAAGGGCGTGAGGCCTGGCCTGGCGCTCGGTCCCTGTGCAGGTGGCCTTGGTGCCGGCCGGGCCCCTGAACGACTTCAGAGGCAGCCGGGCAGTCAGAGCAGGCACTGAGGGGCCAGGAAGGGGACAGGCCATGACGTCACCAGCCCCCCACGGCGCCCTCAACCTCGAACAGCTGGCTGCACATTCCAGTTCACAACCTGCCAAGACAGAACCCCAAAGACAGAACCCTGTCCGTGTAGTGGTCCGAAAGCTCACGTAGACGACACGTGGAACCATCGGTCACGTGCCCACACTCGTGTACTTGGGACTATTTATTTGTAACCTTGCCCTTGAAACACACTCACATTCGCCAGGACTTACACACACATGCAGTTAAAACCTGCACCGACAGTCAGGGTGAGGTGGGCGGGCACGCGGAGACGGACAGAGCCTGGAGGGGCCGGAAGAGGACTCCGGGTCCTGGCAGCCGCAGAAACAAGGAAGTGCAACCGGAGAAGAGGGTTGCCACAGTTTTGAAAAAAAAGCTTGCTGGCCGCCATGGAGAATCTTGAGTTCACCCGAGGGACAGAGAAGGCCGGGCGTCTTCTCCCTGAGGCTGTTCCTCAGGGGAGCTGGGAGAGTCGGCAACCAGGGGGACCAACTCCAAGTAGCACCTGGAGGGCCAGGCGCAGCCACCTGTCCTGAGAACGGCGAGACGCCCGGCTGAGACTGAGGCACCTGCAGCCACGCTCTGCTCAAAAGGACCTCAGTGCGCGGAGCTCTTGCTCTCTGAATAGAAAAGCGGCCATTTGGACCCGAATGATTCTGAGGGCAGATGTCACTCCTCAAAGCTCGCCCATACGGGACATGCGTAGGGCCCGCCCTCTCCTTATTTCCCAAAAATCAGACTGAAAACAAAACTATATTCTGATGGACCTGCCTGGATGCTCTGGCTACAACTGTAGCCAGAAACACAGGAGGAGGCTGACGCGCCACGAGAGCTTTCTGGAACCTGCCTGCCCCCCACGCCAGGGTCGTGGCCACTGAGACCTCGTGGCTTCCAGGTGGCTGTCACAGTCGCTGGGGACCACGCAGAGAGTGTGCACACCAGGCACCGCCCCTGCCCTTGCAGGGGGCCCTCCTCTTCCTCTGGGGTGTGGCCAGCAGGTGCGCACTAGGTCACACTGGGGCAGACTCAGGCTGCAGAGCGAGCAGCAGCAGAACCAGTCTGTCCTGATGCCCTTCCCAGCTGCTCTGCACGGGACAGCGGGTCTGGTCCCAGGTGGCTGACGGCGTCCCCAACAGTTCACAATCCCCTTCCATCCTCACACTCGGCCCCGCATTCCACGGACTGCAACGAATGAGGGCCACAGTGAGGGCACACAAACCAGTGAGGGACACAGCCGCTGCCCGAAACCATGGCCACGCGGAATCTAGAAGTGCACAGTCGGTTTGAGCTCGTAGGAATGGAGAGCAGAGCAGCGGTCCCAGGCTGGGGCCCGGCGCTGCCCCGTGTGACGCAGGCGGGCGACCGAGCAGCACCCACCCTTCTCACCGGGAAGAAAAGGCGAGAGGCGTGTTCAGTGGCTCGACGTGGGGAATCCTTGCAAAAGGTACACGTGTATAAGACCACGATGCTATTAACTGTCTTACAATTTTTGGTCAATTATACCTCAACAACACTGGAGAAAAGTAAACTAAAAAATTATCTATGAATTAAACCGAGAGGGAGAGAGCCGTCTATAGAGGGCACGGCGTTCTGGCCCCGTGGCTGTGCGTCTGGGACTCGTACGGATGGTGCCGAGTGCGAACAGTGGTGGAAAAATAAATAAATAAAGTAAAATAACAAGGAAAAGAGAAAGAGAGCACAGCTGAGTCATCAGTTCCCAGGGGCCACCCTCACTGCTCCCGGGGCCCTCGCAATAGTTTCCGTCCCAAACTGGGCTCAGTGTGCTGCTGTTTCCCCCTGTGCTTTGTCTGTGGGCCCTGCCAGCAGGCAGCACGTGGTGTGGTCTCCCCGAGGGCGGGGTGTCACCGGGGTCCTGGTGGAGGAAGGGGCCCCGCACTGTGGGAGCTGAGGCCCGAGGCCGAGCACAAGGCAGTGGTCCGTCGCTGCCAGAGGGGCTGTTCCTCCGGGGCAGCTCGGGGGAGAGAAGGGGAGGCCTGTGCACAAACTGCAGGGCTTCCCACTCTTCTCCCGCGGGCTGACCTTACCGCAGACTCGGCTCCTCCAAAATGCAGGGACGCCGGCCCCGGACAGGGAAGGGACGAGAACCAGCAGGCGGTAAACCAGGGTCTGGAAGTGACGGTGTCCAGCCGTAATGCCCCCAAGTTCAGGACAAAACGACGACTAGCACTCAGCCTTTCCGCACCCCCTGTCCCCAGACAGGAGCGCAGGACGAGTGTATCAGTCGTGATTCGAAACTGAAAATGTGCTTTATTTTACTTCAAATTTAAAAGCTACCCTGCTTTTCAGTTATGGTGTGCATTTACCAGACAAGGAATCTTACTGCCGGAATTCCACCGGAAAAGGAGAGAGAATTCCATTCTACGCACAACTGGCGTCATTTCTCCCAGCTCCTGGCGGGTGCAGGACGGAGAGGCGCACACAGGTGCTCGCGCCAACAGTGTGGTTTTCGGTCAGAAGACGGCGTGTCCTGACGTCTTTCTCACCCCTGGCCGAATGCAAGCATGCGCCTTCATCCCAACCTCAGAGATTCGGAACCAAAATAGTGATTTCCCCAACTTAAAAGACCGAGAACCTTACTGAGGAAAATACCACATGTGTACAGTTGGAGGGAAAAAGCTGAACACGAAACCTCTCCTCGGGCTCCGTGAGCGCGACTCCCACTTCACACGCCAGAGTGTCGACAGAACAGAACATTCAGCCACGAGTTTTGTGCCCAGAGCCAGGGACTCACTGCAGCCAGATGGTGGCATTGCACACGGTGGGCATGCCGGCCAACTGCGCACGCTTCCTGCTCTGCACAGCCCGGCTCCCAGGACCCGCCACTGTGGGCAGGCACAGCCAAGAACGAGCAAGAGACTCCGCGCCCGAGCCAGGGTTCATCGCTGCGCACGTGGGCACGTGCACCCCGAAAACCCTGTGTGGATCGCAAAGGGCGTTAGTGGCGCTGGTGTGAAATCTGAAAGCTCCTGCAAGAAACGCCCACGCGGTTTGTGTGAGCCGAGCAAGCCTGCTCCTGGGGCGGCGTCGCCAGGGCCGATGAACAAGGGCGCTGGGCCGAGAAAAGCAGGCGTGCGGCTCCCGCAGACTGTGGCTCCCTGTTCCGGGGGGGGGGGGGCTCGCGAAGCCCACGTGGCCGAGTGGCGTGGCCACAGAGTGGGGCCCCCACCTGGCAGCACAGCTGCCGACGGGACGTTCACCGTCTGAGTCTCAGTCTGAAGGAGGGAAAATGCTTTTACACAGAGACACCAAGTGGCATGAATAACTCATAGTGCACAGATGTCACCGTCCTTCTGGGAAAACCCTCTCTTCTCTTCAATGCCCCTGAAGACGAGGCGGCAGGCTGGGCGCCTGTCGGAGTCTCCGCCATGTCCACGGGGAGACCGAGGCTCACCGGGAAGGGAGAGGTCACAGCACGGGTCAGGAAGACCACGTGGCCGACACAGGTAACGAAGGCGTGCGCAGTCCGTGTTTCCACCCACCGGCGGGCGGGCGGCGCGGCCCCAGCCCCTTGGCGCTGCACTGACCCGGCTGCTCCCACTAGACACGGCGGACCACGTACCTGGGACTGGGCGTTGATGTCGGCGCCTTCCTTGACCAGAACCTTGACGACTTCCGCCTGCCCGGCCAGAGAGGCGATGTGAAGAGCCGTGTTCCCCTTCTGTTAGAAGAAACGAGAGAAAGCGTTACTGCCTCCCTGATTTTGTAGAAATCAACCTGTACAGGCATGTCCCGCGTGGCTGGTTGTTTCAGGTGGATAGAACCTGCCATTCTGTCAAGATAGCAGCCGGCCGTGGGAGGGTCGTTTTACGGCCCAGACGCGGACGTCCCCACCGCGCTCTGTCCTTTCTGGCCCGGCTGGCGCCGAGTTAGGACAGACAGACTGAGCTGCTGTGTGGGCTCAGCTGCCTCCCCACTGAGTGAGGGTCTGTTCTGCACCTAAAATTCTACCACGGTAGTCTAAAGGGCATCCGTATTTTAAAATGTCAGTCGGGTTCAGAGGAAAGGAGAAGAGGAAAACGACATCCGCACTTAGGCAATGCAAGAGGGCTTGGCTTAAGGGGACCATTAATATGGGCAACTCAGGGAGTAAATAACGTGACACATTCAAGATGGTATCTTTGACCGTGCTTAGCATTTATTTGATGGGGTCGAGAGACTTGTTAATAAAAATGCTTATTCTCTGTTTATGTCCAAAGTAAGGAAGTGATTACACACAGTGAACTATGTTAACTTCTTTGGAATGGCCAGAGAGTCTGTTTGCTTTTCGGTTTTCACTAGAACTGCTGTGTGCCACGCTGGGAGCACGGCCGGCCGACCTTCTGGCTACTCACGCGTGAGGCGCTGCAAGTCCAGACTGACTGGCTCTGCCCCCAATTTACTCCCGCGCCCTGTCTGTCTGTCTGTCTCTGGTCAGACCAACACCCCGCCCGGAGGTCCGGGTGTCCAACCCTCGCCCTGCCTCTCTCCCTAAACTCTCCCTGCAACCTTACAGCCATGCATAATCGCACTCCAGCGAGGGGCAGCAAGCTCGATTCTGATTGGCTACTGTTTTCTTCTAAACTAAAATTTCACCTTCTGAAGACAAAGATTTGTCTCCACTAATGGTATTTTTAAAAGTATCTGCTGTTTCTGAAATGACTCCCCAATGGCAAGGTTCAAATACATTCCAGCAAAAGCAGAATCAATGAAGAAGCAAGTTTTTAGTGTCCGTCTCTAAAAATGAGCCTAATTTCTTTACAAACACATCACAGCGACAAAATCTCATTTTATCGCAATCATTCAACGCATGATCCAAAATCTCTTTTTCCACCAGAGTACAAAGGGGTCTGTACATTATCTCATCAGGTTCAGTGAATACATTAAAAATACAACACCTTGAAGTATAGAGATCACTTCTCCGTCTTCATTCAGATGTTCACTATGTCCACTTACTTTCTTTAAAAATGAGTCAACCTTAGGAACACAGGTGCCACTGTCTGTGATCACAGAGTTACACTAATACAGACTTCAGGTGAATCAAAGGAAAAAGCCAGAACATGGGAAACTAGGTGGACAGAACTCAGTGTCACGCCTGCTACACGCTACACGACACAACCCACACTCTGCAAAGCTGAGCTGCCAGGGTTCCGGTTCCAGCTCTGCCGCCTGAAGCACCCGGTGTCGCGGCAAGCCCCGAATGCGCGCGCAGGGCGGGGAGCTGCCGACCGCCCAGGGCAGGTGCCTACCTTGGTGGCGGAGTCCACGGCCGAGCCCCTGCCCAGCAGCTCCTGCACCAGCCCCACGTGCCCCTCCTTGGCCGCCAGGTGGAGCGCGTTGAGTCCATTCTGCGGGAGAAGAAACGAGGTCTCAGCGTTGAGAGCGAGGCAGGGATGGGGTGGCCCTGAGCACCGGGACGGCTCGAGGTGGACCGGCTCTGGTCTCCCGCAGCCCCTTTCTTTCTGCATCAGCTTGAAGCTATTATGTTCGGAGAGACTGATTTCCAGGGGTTTTGGTTCAGAGAGGCAGAGGGGTTCGGAGGGAGAGGCAAAGCACACATGGCATGGTTTCTGTCCCCCAAGAGCCCCAGCAGTTTATCACTAAACCCCTGACGATCGCCTGTTCACTGGCACACGCCTGTCTGTGGCCGTTCTCCAGCCTCTGGCTTCTCTACTCTGCAACCTGACATGTTCGGGGCCTCCCGTCTGTCTGGCCCGGGTGAGAAAAGCACCCCCGACTTACACGACCTCCTCGGTTGTGCTAAATGTAAACACTTGGGCGGAGGCGACTGCAATGCAGGAATTCCCAGAAAACATCAGAAGGTAGAGAGTGAACACGCATCAAACCACAGCAAGAGACAAGAAGGAGGGACACCAGCCACTGGCCTCCCCCTCCCCCTGGGCGCCTGCGTCACCTCAGCCAGGAGGCGGTGGAGAGAGGGACACAGGTCATCGTGAAACTCTACCATGGGTTCACTCTGCCATTAGCGTGAAAGACCTGTTGGGAAACATCTGCACAACTGAGGGGAAAGTGCAACCGCAAAACGGGAGCAACCGATGGGCAGCCAGACCCCAGGCGCAGGGCCCGCTCCGGTGCCAACCGCGGGCCCTGTGCACCTCCCCCGTCGCCCACGGCGGCCGGTCTGAACGCAGAGCAGGCGCCGAGGTGGAACCAAGGGCTCGTCCGTGCAAGACCAGGACCCACAAAGCGAACAGCGCGGCGTCTTCGTCAGACACAGTTTAACCAGTTTCACCGCGTCTTCGGCTGCAGTTCCCGCAGGTGTCTGATGCGGAAGCAGGGCATCGGTGGCACATCTCGGAACACGACGCAGAATGAAGCGGAAAGCTGCACTGCGGGTGGGAGGCGCTGACTTTGTCGTTTATCTTCTGGTGGAAATCCCATCTATACTCGTGCACACATGCACTCGTGTCTCATGGGCACACGTGTGTGAACACGTGTCTGTGGGTGAAACGTGGGCACCTCTGGGGGTGGGGAGAACGTGCACGCGTGCTCTGGGTTGCAGAAAACACTAAGGCCAGTCAGGTGAGACCCCAGATGTGGGCCCTGCAGAAACCTGACATCCCCTCAGGTCAGATAAGTGACAGGGATGCTCCCAAAAATCATTCTAAGAGAGGAATGGACTTCACGGCGCGACTGTTTCAGTTTTCTGGACTCGATCCCATTTCGGGCGGCTGCTGTGACTCAAACTGCAGGGGAGGTGACGGGATGGACAGCTCTTCACTCCGATGACCTTTCCTAGACCCTGGGTGGCCTCCGCCTGCCCCACTCCAGGAGGATTTTGGATCCGGTTCCCACCCCTTCCTCCAGCGGATAAAGGTGATTTTCCCAGCTCTCCAGCCTGTGAGGTGCCCACTTCTCAGCGGATGGTTTTCTCCCTTTCCCACCTCATCCACTCACTTCCGTGGCTGGACTGGAGACCTGGTCACTTTCCAAAACGTGACCTCCCTCCAGGACCTCACTGTTCAATGTGCCGCCTGTCACCCGCCACTTGCTCTCCCACACACCCGCTGGCCCACCTGCACGGTCCTGCCGCCCCACCGGGAGCCCACTCATCTCCCGCTCCACAGACCTTCCCTGTGGGAGCTGCACCTCATGGCCTCCCCTGCGCCGCATGCCCCCGGCCGGCCTTCTCGGGCCCAGCCAACCCAGAGTTCTGGTCCCGAGGAGCTAACTCCAGGGGACCCGCGGGCACGTGTCTGCTGAAGAGCTCGTGTGGCAGCGGGTCACACCCCTTGGGACCCAGCGCTGCCTGGGGCCACACTGCTACCTGAGCCAAGCTTGCCCACACCCCCAGCCTCCGCCACCCTCTCCGCCTTCATGCTCAGCACATGACCTTAACTCACAGTCGATGAAAAACAGCGACTAGAGCTCCCCTGCAGCCCCTGCACAGCACCCACCACTCCCTGCTCCTCGGCCAGAACTGGCCGGGCTGAGGCTGGGTCACCGCGGGGACCGCACTGGCTGACCTTGGTGAAGGCCTGCCCTACTGAGCACCCTCGCAGCCACCTGGGATGTCCGTGCCCTTACGACTACGGTCTCCGCCCCCCTCCACCCCCAGAAACAGACCCTGGAGACACTGGCTGCTCAGGGCCACGTGGGCAGAGTGGGAATCCGGATTCCGCACCGCGTTTGAGGGGACTCCTGGAAGCGCTCTGTGGCGGAGCCACGGCTGTGCGGGCGGATGATGAAGTCGCTGCTGGGAAAGGCCTGGGAGCGCGGGGACTTCCTGGGCCTTGAAAATGGGGCGCTGGCTGCCTTCTGTCCCTGAGAAAGGAACCACAGGCTCTGGTGGACTGCTGTGCGCCCCAGCACCACCGCAGTGGGGGGGCACGGCCAAGGATGGGACAGGAAAGGACTGCTGACCTTCAGTGTCAAGACTGGGACTGGGCCCGTGAAGGACAATTACTGACACCCTCCCCGCAGCCCCTGGTGGGAGCCACCAAGCGCATCAACACTGACGGTGTTGTCTGCGCCGCGGCAGGATTCCTTGACGCGTGGTAAATTTTTTTACTGAAAAGTTACAAAGTCTATTTTTAATGTCTGGCTGTTACTTTCTTTGTGACGTTATTAGATTATGAATAATCACTAAATAAGAGAAGCATAAATAGATGAGTTTCAGAAACAGGGCAAATGCTGAAATGTATTCTCTTTTCTGAATGTAAAAGGATCATCAGACAAGTAATTTACTCCTTTAATCTCTTAAAGAAAATAAAATTTAACAGATCTGTAACCATTAGGAAAGGAAAAATAAAAACTTGAAGCTTTTTATTAAGCAATATTTCTTGTGCCAAATTTCTGAATTTTTTCCATAGCCTTGAAGTGATTAGAAACCAAATGGTATTTTTGAATTAAACTTCAAAATTCTCATAGTAGTTATGAGGCTACATTATAAAGAAAGAAATTTTCATCCAAATTTCAGCTGGAGGAATCTCGGCACACCCACGCAGGCGCTATTTCGGGAGCGTGGGCAGCCGGGCCGCCTTCCACTGAGAGACCCGACAGGGTGCCCGCATTCGGCTCCCATGTCCCACGTCACGTCACTCCCCGGAAACCCAGGCTCACGAGCAAAACAGAGGGTGACGCTTGTTGGCTTCACCCACGGGGCGCATCAGCTCTGAGCTGTCAGTAGTTAAAAACAGCAGCCCTCCCGGGAAGAGCGGCATCTTGTGCGCTGCTGAGTTTTCCAGTTACTTTCCCTTCTGCAGTTGAGCTGAGGTCAAGTAGCAATCCTGGGGGCGGTGCTCTTGGCCTAGAAGGTCCTCGAAGCCCCTGTCATGCTAATCGAAGGCATTCTGTCCCTATTAGCAATGGTAGATCACAAGTAAGGTCTGAGCTTGAAGATGAAGGATTTGAAGGGCAGGCACACACACCTCAGGAAGAAGATTGTCCCTGGGGGACCACAGACCCGGGGACCCTAGCCAGGGACCCCACTCAGCATCCGTGTTTGTGAACTCAAGGGGACCCCCCGCCCAGCCCCCAATAGGAGAATGAGTCTCCGATTTTGCACAAAGGTCAATTATAATATTTCTGATTCTTGGTGAATTATATATCGTGGTTGCGATTAGAACGTTGTATATACCACAGAAAGGCCTTTCATACATATCTCCTAATTTAATTCACGTTGCGACCCAGTAACGTGAGACTAAATGTACTATTTTATCTTGTGCTAGAGAGTAGAAAACTGTCACTTCCTGAATTGAAGTGCCTGGATGGAGGTGGAGGATGAACTTAACCTTGAGCTCTGGTCTCTGTGTGGTCTCCTGGCCCCATGTCGCCTCCTCATAAAACCAATGTTCTTCCCCTTTATAGCGACAGGCCAGGGAGCAGTTGGCCCCTCTGAGAAAAACATTTAGGCAGCCAGAAACTTTCTCAGGACTCAAAAAGTTGTTGGTCATAAAGCACGCTGAGTACTTACTGCTTAGAAATTATTTTTCTAAAAACACACTAAGATTTTTCATAGAATTAAATATGTTTGTGACACTTTAGGGTGAAGTGGACTTGGTCTGACTGAAGTTGACTTTATTTTCCCTGGGTTCCCTTTTAACGATAATTTTTACCTCGATAAACTGAGAGCTTCATTGCCCATCCTCTAGCATATGGAGAAAGTTAATGAACTGATATTAAAATTTGGGAATGTATTCAATATACTTTTAAAAATCTAAGATAACATTGAAATTATGAACTATTTTATATTCAGCATCATAGGCATTTTTGGAGGTAGTTTACACATCCATACGGACATTTGGATGTTTTTTATCTATTCTAGTCACTAATGTCCCTGAAGTTCACGTTATTTGTCCAAAGGAACAGTGCAAACATATCAAATAAGATTCATAATGGATAATCGATGGGTAAGAGATGCTGACCCAGGACAGGAAGACCCTACGTGTGGGGACAGAGGAACCAGGCCTTTCCCAGGGGCGTCAGGAGCTGCGTGCGACCCGGGGCCCTGTCTGCGTGACGAGGCGAACTGCTGACCGGCTGTGGTTCCGGTGCAGGTCCTGCAGCAGGAAGCAGCCGGGAAGCAGAGACTCGCATCTCCTGGGTCCAAGACAAAGGACTTGACAGCTCACAGCAAGAGCGGCGACTGAGGCCGGTGTCGCCATGGGGCTCCCACCAGCTGGTGTCCCCCTCTGGGCCCACGGAGTGACGCATGGCCAGCAATGGGGCCTGTGCGCCATCAAAGACGAAGGCCTGCTGCTCACTTAGACCAGCCTGGACTCTCAAGTCCCAGGTGTGCGTGTGTGCACACACAAACGTGCCACGAACACTTTGCACGGTCCGAGAAGTACAGGTGCACACCAGACACCTAAATCCACGGCACGAAAACCTCAGCCTAAAACAGCAGGACACTCTCAACATCTCGGGACCAAGTGGCATCCAAAGCTCAGGTGTCTGCTGAAAGCCCTAATCAGGAGGATGTGCAGAATAAAAATCCAAAGAGGTCACTGCACCGATGCTTCCAACTCTTCTCGCTCTATCTGTGTTTTAAAACAATTACAGGGGAAAGGGAAAACTTTTAAAAGTTCTACCCTCTTGTTTCTCCATTACCCAGTAAAATGCCCAGTTCCTGTGGGTAAGAGTCTGCAGCAGAGAGAAGCCAGAGTCCAGCTGACCGCTTGGTGCCCCACGAGCTGCAGAATATCGGGCTCGGCCAACAGACACTCCAGCTCCGGGCGGCCAGGTCACGTCACAGACAGAACTACACCCAACTGCCTCCTCTGATCTGGTTTCTCAGCAGTAACAGCTCCAGACACACATGTCTGAGGCCTCGGAAGGAGGAAGAAGGCGAGAAAACAGGACTTTCGCAGTGTGGGTCACGGACACTGTAGTAAATTCAGTTAAGCACCAATGGCCTGGGGCTGCTGGCTGTCCGTGCAGATGGTGCCCGTCCCCGCCGCCCCCCGGGGCCCGCAGCACTCCTACCTGGTTGCAGGTGTTGATGTCGATGCCTCCCTTCAGGTACTCCACGACCTTGTCCAGATTGCCGGCTCGGGCCGCGCGGAGGAAGCTGGCATTGCTGTCCGACTGTGGGAAAAGAGGAGATGTTGCGTGAACGGCAGACAAGATCGAAGCACAGCCCCGACAGCCTGAAGCTGGGAAGGCGGCCGGGGCACAGCGTCAGCTCTGAGCTCCCAACGCCCAACAGCACTGCCCGGGGCAGGGCGGCCAGGTCACGGCGTTTCTGCTGAGGGAGCTAAAGGTCCATGGGAGCTGCGCTCTGCTCTACCAGAGGGTAAATAACTGTGAAAATCACTGTGCCATTGGAACACGAATTTACCCCCAAACGCACTGCTACCGCTCACTTCAGTTCCAGGCTGCCGGTGACTTTATACTGAAGCAAATATGAAGACAAAAGGAATCAGGAAACTGAAAGAAATCAGAACCACTGGGTTTCTTCCTTCTCTGCTTTACTGTTTGTTTTTCAGACGAGTCTGGGTGTGGTCCCCAGGCCGTCACCTGTGCTCACCACAAGGGACCCAAGGCTCCAAAGGGCTCCCGGAGAGAGGACGGCATTCAGAGCTGCGGCCTGGGCCAGGCCCCCAGTGACGTGGGGAAGCGAGACTGAATTTAGGCTGACGTAGTACCAGAGGACCTGCTCTCCGTACAGACGGTCACTGCTGACAGAAAGAGGCTGCTCCGTCGTCCCCGTCGTCCCCACGCGCCTCCCAGAGTCTCGTCTGGGAGGGTGAGCTGAGTTTCCCCCCAAGGTGCCCTGGGGAGAGGCCCCCCAAAACCGGCCGCAGCCCCGCTCTCGGGCCTGCTCTCCAACCTGTGTGCCCAGCAGCGACAAACTGCTGCCGGAAGCCGAGACCCTCACGTCTCTTGTAATTCCCACAGCCTCCTTCCCAAAGACGGGAGCAGGGGACCTGGAAGGAACATCACAACCCACAGAGGAGACACGCCCGTGTGACTACCGCTAACCCAGCGCTGCCCTCCGACCCCGGATGACAGTCTAGGCACGGGCACCGGGTTCCCTCGCTCAGGCCTACTGGAGACGGCAGTGACGGGGACAGAGGGCGTCCCCACCGAGGGGCCGTCGGCTCACATGACTCACACGTGGGAGGGACAAACACCCCAGGCCTGAACCCGCTCACGTTTGACCAAACTCCACACGGCTTCTGAGTCCACGAGTCACAGAGCAACTGACCCCGGGGAGCGAGAGGCCGATGGAGCCTCTGGGTGTCTGCAGTCAGACGGGCTCTGGGCAGCCCCGCGAGGCTGCGGTGACCAGATGGTGGCTCGTCCACAGAGGTCCACCCTATGAAGTTACTGCACGGTCTGTGGCACCTTCTAAACTCCTGGAAGATTCTCTACCTTCAGGTTTTGGCCACGGCCCTTAAAAGTGAAACATGAAACTGTGTGCATCCCGTGAACGCCTCACAAGAAACATTATTTGCACAAAAACAGCAAAAACTAGTATTACAAGGTCACAGACAGAAAGTATGATGATATTATTTCCTATACATAGTTTTTAAAAATAAACCTATGTGCTATATATAAATGTCTAACCACTGTGGTTATATATACTGTACAATATTCTGTATCAACTATAGTTTAAAAACAAATTTTAAAGCGTTTTAAAAGAAGGCAGTGCCCAGAAGGCATTCCTTACACCTCGAGCCTGAGGCTCAGCCATCACAGGACACCTTCGCTGCCTGCTTGCTGGGCGGGCGTCCGGCACGCCGGGTCACGCAGACTCTCAGGGACACGAGGAGGCAGGGACATTGTGATAACGTTGCCATTGCACAGGTGGGAAGGGGCTGGGAGTGTCTGGACCACATGGTTACATGGTGGGACACCCACAGTTCAACTCCTGGTTCCCGGTCTCGGGGCACCAAAGCCGTGCTAACCCGGACCCTGCCCTGTGGGCTTCGGGTTTGCTGCGTGTGTGTGAGCACAGTCACCCCCGTCCACACGTTCGCTCTGAATCCCAGCGTCCGCCACACGGAGGGAGCTCCCAGCGCCTCCGCTGGAGGGAGAGCTCTTGGCTGGGCCCCTGTCCTCGCCTCCACTGGCCACCGTGCTCCTGAAACACACGGCCCTCACAGGACGAGGCCGTAGAGGGCCCACCGCACAGAAGCCTGGAACCGTCTCCCGCCGCACGTTAAACTCCGTCTGTGACCCCCGGACAGGTCCACGCCCGGACAGGCCCACACCCAGGCCAGGCAGAGCCTGCGGAGTGAACTCACCTGTGGACGCCACTGTGGAGGCTGGGGGGCGCCCTACAGGCCCCCGGAACCTTCTCCAGGGGGCGTTTTGCTATTGCATACTACCAAGTTTTCTTAATAACAGCTTTTCTCTGTTCTGAGTCAAATTTCTAAAAGGCAGGAGCAAGTCAAAGGCTTGTAGCCAGCCCAGGAATTTCAGCAAACAGTGTCCCCCGAGTCCCAGAGGGGCAGGACCTGACGGCCAACGTCCCTGCCAGGGGCCTGGTCACAGCTGAGGCTTCACGGGCTCCGCTTTAACGTGGACTCTTCCGGAACACTGCTGAGAGATTTCGATTTCCCACAGCGAGAAAATGCACATTGCAAATGTAAGTGTGGAAAAATGAATGCATTATGAAATGGTCCCAGAACACAGATTTCAAGAACAAAATTAACGTGAGGCTTCAAAGGTCTCGGGCAGATGTCCACGGTCGGAAGGGAAGAGCGGTTCCCACCCTGCAGGGCACACGCCCTCGGCTCTGCAACCGGGTCAATCCCAGATCAGGGCACTCCGCCCGCAGCTCGGGATAAGCGGGCGTCCGTCTGGTGGCCCTCACTCAACGCAGAGTCGGAAGCGGATTTGGGGACCAGGGGACAGACACAGCCATTTCTGCCACGCTGCTTCCCACTGAGAGGACAGAAGGAAGAAGTTTCGAGTTAAGCGTCCATAAGGAAAGTGCGCTTCCCCAGCAGACAGGTGTCTGCGGGCTCCGACGGGGCGCTGCCCACGAAAGCTGGACACGGAGAAACGAGGCAACAGCGGCTTCACAGGAGAGTCCTGGACAAATGCCAGAGCGGCTCTGCCCCTGTGCTGCCCGTGTTCCCAGGATCACAAACCCTCGGACGTCCGTCCTCGCACCCACGGAGTCTGACTGTGCCGAGAATTCACATGTCCCGCATGTGAAGCACCAGCCCCACATGTTTTAATTGGCCACGAAGCACTTCCCGACTCTTGTCCCTTCACAGCCCCAGGGGCACCTTGGGCCAAGAAAGAAAACCTCTCTCTTAAACTCTCCTCAGCGTAACTCTGTGTGTTTTCATATCTGAACCCCCGCAGGGCGGAGTCCAGAGCCACACTGTCCCGGGGAGCACGGGGCACAGCCTGGGCTCCGAGGATCCGGCTATAGGACGGTAAAGGCCTGTGCTCCCGGGCCAGCAACAACCTAACGAGGACAATGAGAGCGTGCTCCTGTCGTGCCGCTGGCGAGCCTCTGAGCACGACCGCGACACGCAGGCACGGGCCTCAGCGCCAGTACTCGGTGCACGACAAGCAGAGGCGGCAAAGGGACGCACGACACACGTGGTTCCGCCACGGTGCAGACAGCGATCAGAACGCCGTCCCCGAGCACAGCAGGCCAGGCCGGGCCTGCCGGACCAGGAGCCTCAGCGCGTGTCTCCCTCTCTCCCGCCGACACGCCCAGGGGCGAGGGGGAGAGAGACGCTGGGAGAGAACCAGAGAGGGGCCTTCTGAAGCCTGAGCGAACCTACCCTTCCCTGACCAAACCCTCCGGTTCCCCGCTGCTGCCGGAGGGAGACCCACAGCCTCTCCCAGCCCCACCCGCTCAGGGGGACCCGAACTCCTGCCCAGGCCCCGAGCTGCCTCCCAGGCCCCACGTCTCCCACACTCATCTCTGTCCCTCGGCACCTGTCCTCTGTCCCCGGAACAACCCACACGGGTCCCCAGCAGGCCGCTGCGGCCCTTGCACAGGCACAAGCCGGCTGTCATCACCAGCGTGCAGAGCCGGCCCGCGAGCCGAGGGCTGCCGACTCTCTTGCCGCATCCCACACAGCGGCACACTCGGGCCGGCTCTGCAGGCCTCCACGGCCCACTGCGCGGGGCCAATGTCACGAGGAGAATCACAGGACAACGCAAAGGCTGACGGAAGGAAAATGAAATCCTTTACTGAAACTGGGGGGAAATGTCAATGCGAACGAATGCGAAAATAAAGATTCCTGGTAACTGCTGAAGAGAGGAGGACGTAAAAATTAACCGTAAGTAGACAGGTCACCTAACGCTGTCTGTGCTGAAGAATCGCCTTTTCGGCTTTGCTCTTGGACGCAGCGAATGGGCCTGGCAAAGAAACCACAGTAAAAACACGTGACCCGATGCCAGAGAAACACAGAGTGCGTTTAGACCAACGTGCAAATCTACAAGTGGTGTCAGACCAGAAATACAGCCGAGGAGAAGACTGTGAATGGCCACGCGTTCCCCACGCGCTCAACCAGAGCCAGGCTTGGAGGCCACGCCCGGGACTCACGGACCCCGCGGGCTGTGCGGACACACGTCCCCCACCCAGCGACCCCGGGACCAGGGCAAGGTCTGCAGGGCGTCTCTGGAGCTGCCCGCTCCTCCGCGAGCGGGGAGGCCCCCGCACCGGCAGGAGGGAAAGGAAGCGGGTCTGCAGGTGAGCGGCCCCGGGGAGGGCAGCAGGGAAGTCTGCACCCACCCGGGACAGCAGGGCGTGTTCCCAGTACAATTTAGGAACAGCCGGGTCTTGTCCCCACCCCGTGCTGCCCCCGGGCTCCCTGTGGGGACGTCGGCCCGACTGCGCTGTCACAGATTCCGGTCCTTCACGGACTATCGTGAGAGGCAGCCACGCGCAGAAGAACACCCGCCCCCCCTGTCACCTCAGATTTATGCTTCCCCGTGAGTTTATTTCCGATTACGAATAAAACTGGAAAATTCATTTACCTGAAACTTGGGGCCTAACAACAAACTCTAAAAGCCATTTCTAAGTTTAATTCCAGAAGAAGAAAATGTCAAAAAAAACCCTGTTTCTGCTTTTCCCCTCAAAGACTATTATAAAATATAAGTTCCAAAGTCTCGAGAATCATTTGTCCCTGGTTGTGACCAGCGGGCATGGCTAAGTGCGGAGTGTGCCGACCGGGACAAGCTAAGCAGGGTGACTCGGTCTCACGACGGACCCCAAAGTGCAAGAAGCCCCTGAATGGAGCCAGGCACTTTGCTTACGTGCCTGCTCGGTCCTTGGCATCAAGGGGAAACTTCTCTGCCCCAAAGTGGAGAATCGGGCAGAACCTTAGTCAGCGGTGGAAGCAGGTGTGTGTCCGGTTCTCCAGACCTGTGTGTCACACGGTCACCCGTGCGCCAGTCCGAAAAATCCGACGGAAAACTTTAATCGACCACCCGCAGACTGTGAGTATGTTGTTCAATTCAGAGAAGTCGGCTGTAACCTTTTCATAAAAGACCAACCTGCTCCTTTCCACGGCCAACGCCCGTGTTCGCAGGGACGGAGGGTTGTAACAAGGGGGTGACAGCTGCTGTCCAGCTTCTGTCAGAAGTTTTCAGGAGCCATTTCTGAGGTTCCGAGTGGGTTTCTCATTCCATCGCTCAGACCCCAAAACCCATCAACACATGTTCTTTTTTACATAAAAAACACCTATTGATGCGCCAAGACATCACCCGGTCTGTACATTTTTAAAATATGGGTTTTTTTATTTAGCTTTTAAAGCACTTCTAATTTATTTTCATGTATTACATTTTTCTTAATGGTTCTTAAAAGGAGAAAAATGGAATTCATTTGCGTAAGTTAGAAATGTTGAAGAAATTATTAACTTCATATTTAAAAATAGTCTAAAGTCTACTTTAACGAAATATATTCATATAAACTACCTTTAAATGTGGTAGCTACCTCTTAGGCATTATATGTATGTGCTACACGAAAGCAAAAGCATGTGGAGTGACTCAGAGTCACAAAAGAGCCACCTTCCTGGCCCCCAGGGCCCCCTACAGCGCGCCCAGCAGGTGGGGGCCCTCCCTGCCCTCCCTGCCCTGTGGGACCTGCCTGCCCATGCACCCCCCCCACCCCGTGCATCCCCACCCTGAGCATCCACCACCCCCTCAGTCCCCCCACCCCCTGCCCCCAGCACCAGCCTCTGCCACCAGTACAGCCCTGCCAAGGGACAACCCTGGCTCTGCAGGAGGTTTTCACGGGTCAGCTCCCAAAGCCTCCGGTCCGGCTGCTTCGACAGAACGGCCACGCTCCGAAATTATGAAATCTGTCCAGGTCAGAGGAAGAGCCAGGACAGGGCGCCCCTCAGACGCCCCACGAGCCTGCCATTGCCCCGACACGGCCAGGAACCGAGGGTCCGGGTACAGCCCTCTGCTTCTCTCGCTGAGAAGTTCCGGCACACAGAGCTGCGCTGTGTCGCTGAGAAAAGTAACTGCGATGCGGCCAAATTCCTGCACGGGCGGGTCACTGACAAACTTCTCTGTCCAGCAAATGTGAAATAAACATGTTTCAGAAGGATTTTGGCCCTCCCCCCGGAAACCCACAATGGGCCTTTGTAACCACTTGGAGGAGCATACCATGGCTCTGAATCGTTAAACGCTGAAAGTCAGCGTACGTATCTGCTTGTTCGGCTGTAAGCCTCGGCATAAAGAATTATCACCACGACGTGAACAGCGCTGAAGGCCTTTCCCTGCAGCCGGCCCCGCGTGAGAATGCTCACAGGCTGGCGCCGGACTCGCCCTGAGCACCTGCGTGGCCCGGAAACAGGCAACGTGCCGTGAGCGCTCTGGAGGCTCCGGGCAGTGGATGTGCCGAGGGAGCCGCCCACCAGAAAACATACGCTCAGCCCTGGAGGAAACTCCAAATCACAGAGCCGCGTCACCGCTTACTCCCAAACGTCACTTCACAGCTGAAGCCAGCCCAGCGGGAGGGCCGGCCCCTGAGGGGAGCAGGCCCCTGACTCAGCAGCGTCAGGTGGGCAGTTTCCACCCCTTCACTCACTTGCCTTCCTGCCGGGCGTGCAGGGATCTGACCTGAGAGGGCGGTGTGCCAGGACCCCGGCCTCAGCCTCCCTCCATCCCTGGGGCTCAGGACTCACCCGCACCCGCAGCTCCGTGGTGCCCTCGCTGTCGCAGCCGTAGTGGTCAGGGGCGGTATCCGCCTCCTGCAAGTGTCCCTGGGCCCTCGTGCTCCTCCCCGTGTGGCAGGAAGGGCAGAGGGCAGCATTGCCCATCTCAGCCTGCAGCTCCGGGTCAGTGGGCCGGTCCTCGCCCCCTGGGCTCTGTCCAGGGCTCCACGGGTTCACTAGCCCGGACAGTGCGTACAGACGGCCCCCGGCCCCCTGCTCAGAGCCCCCACGTGCCCCTCACCAGTTCTCCCCATCTGGCCGGCGGGCTGGTGTCAGGAGGCCGCTGAGCTGCAGGCCGAGTTCAGTGACCACTTCCAATCCGGCTGCCTGGCTATTTTTACACCTACCCAGCCAGCTATGCATGTCGGGGGAGGGGGCGGTGTTGTTTTGTTTTTCACCATGTGAGCAGCCTGCTCAACACATGGCCTCCAGCTCCCGCTGGCTGGCCTGTCTCTCAGGAGACGGCGCACGCCTCGGCCCCGGCACCCCTCCCCGTCCACTGGCGGGCCTGGGCACCCTCGCCTCACCGGCAGCAGAGCTGGGGACAGTTGCCTCTGAGTCTGCTGCAGCCCAGGGGCGTCCACCGCCACCCTTTCGGCTCTTAAAGCCCCTGCAAATGCAGGGGTGACACGGTCACTTCCTGCCACATGGATGTCCTGGAACTGACAAAGTGTCCAGTTTCCATTAGTCACGGCTGTGCCATGTAAGAGCCACACAAGAAACATGTGTATTCATGCCTAATTCCTTCTAATTTTTAATATTTGAAAATGGCTTCCCCAGCTTTGCATACGAGAATCAGGGTGGATTTTAACACCACACGCACAGTCTCGGAGACCACGCCGAGGCCCTCACAGCCGTGACCACGCGGGGACTGCGTCGGGGCTGTGGCGGGTCGAACGTCCTCCCCGTTGGGCTTCCTGCCGAGCTGTGTCTGTGGTCGCTCCACTGCAACTCCCACGCTTCCTCGGTTGTTACGCTTTGTGGGTGCACATCTTCTCTTCCGAACGCGTTTTAAAATGCTCATCGGTGGGGTCCATCCACACATTATACATTAAACGGTTAAGAAAGGTACTGAATTGAAAACAATCATTCGGGGAAAACAAACGTGAAAGATACTTAGAAATCGATCACATTACTCTTGATAGAACTCACCTTTCCAATTTGCCATTTTTTTAAATTAAAAACGTTTTGTCATTACTTCTTAAATTACAACCGCAGTCCTGAAGTAGTCTGCCCTCCCGGTGCTCTGGTCTCCCCAGCACCGCGCTGGGTCCCCTGCTGTTCCCGGCGGCTCCCTCCACCCAGGGCCTCGCACCCACAGGGCGACACACCCTCTCCCAGCGCCGGCCCACACCCAGCCTCCGAGAGGCACCACCAGGAATTCAGCGAGGACGTCCTCGCTCCTTTCCGGATCCCGGTGAAGGCGCCTCTTACCACCATTTTTAAAAAGTTGTGACAACGATTCCGGGTGTATGATTTCTCCAGTCGTGATAAAGAGAAACGCAACCTAAACATTTTGAATGTCAAAGCTTCGGGTGAAAGTAAAGGCGAAGACCAAGCTTCGGGGTCAGGGCCAAGATCGGACCTGAAGGGCGAGTCTCTCCTGCAGCCCGAACTGCCCGCATACACACTGAGTAGCCACTCCCCACAGCACGGGGAGGTCTCACCTCGAGGTGCCTGGGCTGGTAGGAGTTACGAGGCTACAACGTGCACTGGCCGCTTGCAAACTGTTGCAAAAGAATGTGTGTAACTTCCCACCCTCTCGGCGTTCTGCCTCACAAAGCCTGCGAGTGCTTGCCCGTGAATGGGCGTCAACCGTGTCACGCAGGATACACAGCAAGACTTCGCCAGCTGTTGAAGGAGGTGCGCTCCCCCCGCCACCTTTGGAATCTGTGAACTATTGTTAAAACACAAAAATTCAATATTCAGTGGTCTTTAGTGCAGCGTCATACTTCCTAAAAGCCAAAAGCAAACACCAAAGTTCCCTCTCGCCTCCTCTCTCTACTCTAGAGCGGAGATCGGCAACTGGGCAGCGACGCACTCGGAAGGAACACTGCACCCGCCAGGGGAGAAAAGGTGTCCCGTGTGCTGGGGGCAGACAGTGGCCACCATCACAGCTGCAGTTGCCTCTGGACACCGTCACCGCCCCCCCAAGGCGAGCAGGCACCCTGTCCCCCGACCTGTCCACGTTCACTGTCCCTTTCAAGTTCACCTTAAAACCCTCTTTCCCACAAATGCCCCAGCTCTGCCAAGGCTGGTCCCCAAGTCCGTGCCCCTTTGGAGGTGAGGGAGGACGGTGACCAGCCCCCGCTCCTGGTGCATGAGGGTCTGTCTCCCACACTGACTTTCTCAGGTGCGAAGCACAGGCCACAGCGTCCGATGTTCGTTCAGTGAACGAACAGGAGCACAGCCGGCAACATCACTGTCTGACCGGACCACAGGGGCCTGGGCTGCCCTTCCACACACGGACAGCAGCGGAGCCAGAAGTCTGAGAGCTCTGCGTGTGGCGGCCTCCATCTTACTTCCAGACTGGCAGTGCACGTCCCTTTTGGCCTTTCAAAAATATTAGCCACATTTGGGGTCAATTTTCCCAGAAAAGGATTTGTAGTGCTTTGTTTAAAATAAAAAAAAAGGGTTTGGAAATGAAACAGAGTATGACCCCGAAAAAAGACAGGGTGGCGACCCTGGGAAGAAAACCTCATTCCAAGCGGCTGCATCCAGCCTTCTTCCCCCTCGGCCTCCTGGTCAGCGGGTCCCGGTCTCCCAGAGCAGAGGAACTCGCTGCTCGTGGAGTGGGACCTGGACGCTGCGTCACCAGGTGCTCTGAGCAAGGCCAGGTTTAGTCGAACAAGGATGGGCGCTGGAAACATGGGCGCACACTGGTGCCCCGTGACTGCCGGAAAGTTCTACCCTCTGACGGGCAGACTGCAGTCATTAACCCAGACGACAGCACAGCTGCGACACTGCCACCGAGGGACAGTTTCACAGTCCGATGCCTGCTGCCAAATCAAGCCCTGGGGACACGGGTGCAAACTTCCCCGGTTCTGTCTCCTCGTGGTTGACCAAGAGTGGCCACCACCAGTAGGCTTGTCATGGCCACCTGGGTGCTGTGACCACCTGTGACCTGCCGTTGCATGACCGGAAGGCCAGGTGAGTGAGGACTGGGCCACCCCCTGCCTCACAAGGTGCCTGTGGCCGCGGGGATCTCTGTGGGCCTCTGGCAGTGCCGCCTCTGCGGGGGGGACAATGTCTCTCTGTTCTCAGAAATGCTTCAAAATCATTAGGGCAAATCACTCAGAAAGGAATCATCTGCATGTGCGGCCACACTCAGAGCAGGACCTTGAACTTGGTGCATGATTTAGAACATGATGAGACAGATTTGCAGTATCTTTCTAAATCGCCCCTGCACCTCGACTGCTGTTATCTCAGGGCACAGCTGCCTTTCAGATCCGATCAATGTCAAGAGCCAGGAAGTGCCGAAACCAAAGGCCGGCTCCTCAGCTGTACCTTCCAGAGAAGTAGGTGCTGAGGTCTCTGGGACAGCAGGTTGGGAAATCGGCCATAGTGATTTCCAGTTTCTCTGTGTAAAGGAGCAGCAATGACTACAGGGTCCCCAGAAAACTAAACCCTCAAAGAAGTGCCTCACTCCCATAACTTAACCTGTAGTGAAGTCAAAAGGTCTGAACTTGCAGTTCCTGACCGGGCTGCCGACTCCCCTGTGGGTTCGTGTGACCCCAATCCAACCTGGGGTGTAACTTTCTTGGTAAAATCAGGGGCTGGGACTGCGTGACTGCTAGGTCCCTTCCGGCTCTGAGGTTCGTTGCTTCTGTGAAACAGACTTGTTATTATTCAGCCCTGGCTGGTGCGGCTCAGTGGACTGAGTGCCAGCCTGAGAACCAAAGGGTCGCAGGTTCAATTCCCAGTCACGGCACATGCCTGGACTATGGGCCAGGCCCCCAGTAAGGAGCACACGAGAGAAAACCACAAGTTCATGTTTCTCTCCCTCTTTTTTCCCTCCCTTCCTCTCTCTCTAAAAATAAAAAGTTTTAAAATACATTTAAAAAACTTATTACCATTCAAACATACGTCTAACATGAGGTGGTACAACAGTTGAAGCTGACCATCTATTTAGTTGGTCATCACGGTCTTGAGGGGGCAGGTAAGAGGTCCAGAGGTCCTGATCTAGGCCCCGGTCCTGCAAGCTGCCATGTTCTCGGTGGCGCTCTGGGATCTCGGGAGGGGAGAGGAGGGACCACTGGGACTAATGACAATTCTGCTGGACATGAGCCCACGCCCCAAAACCCGTTGCTGCACCTCACAGCCAGACACCTGCTGTCACCTGCAGACGGATGAACGGGAGCGGACGGCCTGGTCCTGGCGGGACTGTGCGGACGAGTGTTTGCAAACCAACTGCACAAGCCAGTCGGGGCTTTCTGCTCCCTCAACCGCTTCACTTAATTCGTTCTTAAAGACAAGTAGCATCATAGTAACAATACTGAAGAAATATTTTGCCAGAAGTCAGTCAATGGCAGATTAGGAAGAAAGTTTTGCTCAGAATCAGGGGATTCATTTCTTCTCTCCTCTGAGTGGCCGGGTTGTACGAGAAGCCCCACCACAGATGAAAGGAGTACAGGAGAGGGCGCTGGTGCACCTGCCGGGTGCAAATCAGCGGTGGGAACGCGACAGGGGCTGACCTCTGCGTGTCCCTTGCAGGTCGTCATCAATGTGCAGGGTGTGTGTTCCTATGGCTGAATTCGGAAATCTGCTTAGGTTACAACGACCGCCCCTCATGACAGCCATAATTTAAGACTGATGATTTTGGAGCAGTGTATTTATCTGATGAAACTAATATTTCACTACTCCTGTTGTGTGCAAAGTTTTCCACACCAACCAGTTAAACCAAGGACATGTTCTCCTGACTCTGGGAATCACTGACCTGTGGAGACAAAACCGGGCGTTCGGGCAACATGCTCTTCCCGGTTTGGTACATTCACTGGAATTTTTTGGCTGGGAGTTAAACAAGTATTGATTTTCACCAGTTGGATCTGTTATATAATTGATCTATCAGAGAGCTGTTGCATAATTCATAGATCGACACTGGATTCTGGGTGTTAACGTGCAGCGTAACTTTTCGGATTGAGGTCAGCAGAGGTCAGCAGAGGTCAGCAGAGGTGAGTGTCCCTGTGGACGTTGTGCACAGGTCAATCACAGTGCCCCGCCAGGCCCCTCACGTGCCCACAGACATCAGCTGCCCCTCCAGGCTGACGTTCCTCCAGCTCCCCTTCCCTGCGACAGCTGCCCACGGCTTCATGTCTAACAGAGGATGCTGCGTGACAACCGTGCTGATGGCATGGGCAGCTTTCTGAAGGCCACCTTACCCCCTGCCCCACAAAGGGAACCCTCTGTGAACAGACGAGGGACATCGCAGAGACTGAGGGTGTGCAGAGCAGCCCAGGGGCCGGCGACACTGGGCTCTGTCACATTCACTGGACGCGGAAACACAGCACGAAGAAAACAATGAGCTGCTGTACGCTCCCAGGGCTTCTGAAGGGGGCTGTGTGTGCGCATAACATTCAGAAAGGGGCAGGCGCTGCAGCCGGGCTGCTCACCGCTCCCTGCGCCGACCAGGCCGATGACGAAAATGCGCCAGCAGAAAGGGGCCCCACGGCAACCTGACTGTAGTGGGTCCTTTCTGAACTGAAAAGGTCACTTTTCAGTTCACTAACATTCTGGTAAGTTGCTGACAGAGGCCACCTGAAAGGACTCTGAATGAGCACACCTGTAGGTCAGCTACGGAGAGGTCTCGTGTCCGAGGCAGCCACCTTCTCCGGGGAGCCTCCAGGAGTCTGGGCAGACGGATGCGCCCTGCTCTGCCCGGCACGGCGCCCGCCGCCACTCCTGTGCCGATCTGAGTCTCTCACACGCGTGGCAGTCAGACACAGTGTTCAGCATTCGGAAAGACTGATGAGAAGGTACAGTCCCCCTCTCCAAAGAAGAGGTAGACTTATTATTAAGCCGCAGGAAACCCCCCACTAAGCTTGAACGCACTACCCGCAACTGAGACAAGTAACTAGAAATTCACTGAGCCCGCCCACATTTCTCAATCCTCACTCCACCGAGTCGTCAGAAAATGTTTAAAATGTTTTCCTCTCGTGGTTCACAGGCATCACCCTAGCGGTTCCAGAGAAATAGAAACATTTCATCAACTTTTTGGGTTATGATACACAATATGAGGGTTGAATCCCAAGGACATGTTTATTGATTTTAGACAGGGGAGCAGAGAGGGAGAGAGATTCAGAGAAACATGGATGTGAGAGAGAAACAGCAATCGGTTGCCTCCCAAACTTACCCCAACTGAGGACCAAACCCACAGTCTAGGCCTGTGCCCTGACTGGATTCAAACCCATGACCCTTCGGTCTGCAGAACAGTGCCCAACCCACTGAGCCCCCCGGCCAGGGCCAGGGTTTAGTGTTCAGATACATTTGTCATCACAAAAGAACTTCTCCACTTGTAAAACAGAGCCCAGTTGCAGGTAATCATATAGTAGCACAAATATTTTAATCTATTGGTCTCAAAGTATCTTAAAATAATAATTTCCCAATAAAACTAATGTACACACACACGTCTGAAATGAAGCAGGAGGCAGACATTTAAAATAAAATCCAGGCTGTGGCCAGGCATTGATCAATCAAGAACATATTCAAGTTCAGCCGTGGCTGGTGTGGCTCAGTGGACTGAGCACCAGCCTGCAAACCAAAGAATTGCTGGTTCTGTTCCCAGTAGGAGCACATGCCCGGGTTGTGGGCCAGGTTCCCGATAGGGGCGCCCAAGAAGCGACCACACATGGATGTTTCTCTCCCTCTTTTTCTCCCTCCCTTCACCTCTCTCTAAAAATAAATAAATGAAAATCTTTTTATAAAAAAGAAGGTATTCATGTTCAAACTAAATATCTAATAATCATTCAAACTGGAGCAGATACAAACATTTATCAAAATTGCCATTAAACCTGATTCACCGTGAGGTAACTAATTTCCTGAAAGGTGTGTTAAGACACTGAGTTCAGTGCATGGGGCTTTGCCGCACTTACATCTGTGTGATTGGAAAATATCGTTGTTCGTTTGTTTAAAATCACATGTTGAGTGTGCATTTGATCAAAAATTAACAATGATCAAACAATAAACTAAATTCAATCTCTTTCAAAACCTGTGAAAACTTAGATTGGCAAAATAATTCTGAATTTCATTGTCCAACTGATAATTGGGTTATATTGGGTTGGCCAAAAAGTTTGTTTGGTTTTTAAGTAAAAATAAAAGACACATTTTTCATTTTCACCAATAACTTTATTGAACAATAAATGTATTCACTGTTCTGTTCCACTACCTCCCACCATCTTTTGGGCAACTTCGTAATCCATCTTCCCAAAAGTTTTCATCTTTTTGAGCAAAGAACTGGCCCAGGTGCCTTTTCCAGTCTTGCAGAAAAGTGAAATTTTTCTCCATTAAGAGAATTTTGCAAAGACCGAAATACATGGAAATCGTAAGGTGCAGTGTCTGGTGAACGTGGTGGATGAATCAGAACTTCCCAGCCAGGTTGTGACAGTTTCTGCCTGGTCACCAAAGGAACTTGTGGTCTTGTGTTATCCTGACAGGAGATTCTGCGTTTTCTGTTGACAAATTCCAGACACTTTCCATGGAGCACTGTTTTTAGCTGGTCTCATTGGGAGTACTCGTTGCAATCAATTGTTTGGTTTTCTGGAAGGAGCTCATAATAGACAACTTGCTCCCAATCTCACCATATACACACCATCACCTTCTCTGGATGAAGACCGGACTTTGTGTGGCTGGTGGTGGTTCATTTCACTTGCCCCAAGATCTCTTCCATCCATGTTATTATAAAGTATCCACTTTCACCTACTATCACAATTTGTTTTAAAAACAGAAGTTTTCATTACATTTACATAGAGAATCACATGCAGAAACATGCTCAAGACCATTTGTTTTGCTTAAGTTATTTGGAGCTCAAACATCAAAATGATTAATATAACCAAGCTTCTGCAAATGATTTTCAATGCTTGATTTGGATATTTTGAGCATGTCAGCTATCTCCCACATGGTAGAACATTGATTGTTCTCAATTAATGTTTAGATTTGATCACTATCAACTTCAACTGGTCTACCCGACCGTGCAGCATTTTCCAGCAAGAAATCTCCAGCCCGAACCTTCACAAACTACTTCTGACATGTTGGATCAATTATAACACCTTCTCCACACACTACACAAATCTTTGGCATTTCAGTTGTGTTTTAACCTTTTTTGAAAGAATAAAACAATATGCCAAAAATATTGCATATTTTCACCCATCTTCAATATTAAAATCTCTACACAAAAATTCACCAATTTTGGTAATTTTTCAAAGGCAGGCTAATATGACATCTGTCACAGTACAATATAACAAAAATGTTTCAAATGAAGTTAAAGACAGCTAAGCAGTACTAGAGCCATCTTAAGGCAAACCAAACTAACTTTTTGGTCAACACAAAATTTCAGAATCTCTCTAGAGCAGATTTCTTCTTTGTACCTTAAAGTATACATAATTGTTTAAAATCATTCACATATTATTTATACTAGAATAATGTCCTGATTTTATATCATCTGTTCTCCCTAGAAAATGGGAGAATTTTTCAAGTTTTTAATTATGTCCTACTTCTTTTTTTGAAGACAGAATAATTTCATAGGCCATCAAAACCCCTGAGAATGTAAAAATAAAAATATCATAAAATCAATAGTGCTAATTCAATCCTTCTAAAATTGCGTCAGTGTGGTCTTGTCCCAGAGCTACAATGTCACTGGCTGCATGCGGTTAAGGAAGAACCCACAGCTTCCACCTTGACCTTCACCCATTTGTAATGAGCTCCAGTAAATAGATGCTTACGCTAATGTTTGTGTGTTGAATCTTTAGAGGCCTAAGTTTATAAATCATGCTATGAGGTCAGCATATGATTTATCTCCTCTGCAGAAAGAGAAGAATAAATGTAAATATGACCAGAAAATACAGATCTGTCTCTAAAATTTGAGTTTGTTCTTTTAAGAGCAGTTATTAAAGGTTTGTTCAATGAAAACACTGCCCCTTCCACTAGTTCTTCAGAGCCAGTATTTAAACACACTAAGGGCTTCCTTCCTCAGCACAGACTCTCTCCCTGGAGCCAGGTTCTCCCAGATGTACCTGCTCTGGAACCAGCTCCAGCCCAGCCACTGGCCCCTGCCCAGAGGCTGGCAGTCCGGCGATGGGTTCCCAGCGCAGACCATCCAGTATACTTGCCCACAACTTTCTTGATAAAAGGCAGGATCTTTGCTGGGGTGCAGTCCTATGCACGCCAACCCCTCTACACAGTCTCCCCTTTGCCTTTCTCTCTGGTACTTTCTTCTGGACTTCTGGTAGTTCATAAGCAATTAACCCTCCCCTAGAAGACTGACTCCCTTCCTCTGTTTACAAGATGTCCTGGCCCACAGGGCTGAGGGCTGCTGTGGACAGAGTGATGTCCCAGTGATCACCAGCCTGTGTCACACTCACCCTCCCTGGATCTGCCGTCCCACCCCCCTTTCCTTTCACAGCCCTCACTCCACATGGCCAGCCCCCAGGCTGATGTGGCCTCTTGTCGATGAGCTCACTTCCTCCTCCTCCTCCTCCTCTCTGGCGCTTTTCTTTATTTCTCTATTCGTATCTTTACTTGGAACATGTCTTACCTTCAGTGCGAATGCCAACCTTTTGTCAACAATGGCCACTAACGCAGCAAACTCAGCCATACAAAGGCCTCCCAACTTGTGACAGAACACCCTGCAGCCTCATTCATGATCAGCCACCCACTCGGCACTCAGGGGACTGCTGCTTCTGCCACAGTGGGACCCAGGTACACAGACATGTCATGAGGAAGGGACACCCTGAAGTTCAAAGTCCTGCCTTTTTAAATGATTTCTAATGTTTGAAGTCAGAAGGGCCAATTCCTGAATCCCTATAGTTGTAACTTCTGTTTCTGACTTTGCACTATGACAGCTAATCAGACTACAGGGTAATGTTCTCATCAGACTGTGAAATTTTACCAGAAACACAGGTCATGGACTAACAAGTACATCATGACAATTTAATTTTATCTGAAATTCTTCCTAAAAAAGAGTCATCGATGAGTGAGTCCGGCTTCCACTAACCAATGACATTTTAAAATGTCAGTTTTACTGAACTGTGTTCTTTCTATTTTGCTAGCATTCAATTTTAGCTGTTTTGGGGCTCACATGTTCAAACCATCTCCAACATGGCGTCTCCTTCACTTCGTTCTGGAAGCTGATTACTGCCCCACATCAGGATGAGGAAGGAAAGGTCAACCTCTCCATATGTGAACGGAATCACAGAGACCCTCGGCCCCTGGTCCAGCAGAGAAGAAATGGCCTTCAAGACCTTCACATGCTGCCCACGTTTTGTGTTGGTGATCAACAATGTCTCAGTGACCTTCCGTTTTCAGGAAGAGACCAGAGGAACTTACTGAGTTCCGGGCAGCTGACCGTTCAGGCTAATCAGCTCTGAGTGTGAGAGTCACGGTTAAGGGGAGAGACAGCAGCCTTTACTTGCCTAGAGGGAAGTTCCAAGTGCACAGAGGTAAAGATTCCAGGTACCTTTTGCAGTCTTCCAGGGAAGTGAAATTATTCTCCATTAAGAGAATTTTGTAAAGACCAAAATAAATGGATATAAGAAGGTGCAGTGTCTGGTGATTATGGTGGATGAATCAGAACTTCCCAGCCAGGTTGTGACAGTTTTTGCCTGGTCTCCAAAGGAACCTGTGATCTTGTGTTATCCTGATGGAAGATTCTACATTTTCTGTTGACAAATTCCAGACATTTTTCATGGAGCACTACTTTTAGCTGGTCTCATTGGGAGCAGTACTCATTGCAATCAACCGTCTGGTTTTATGGAAGTAGCTCAATATAGAGGACTCCCTCCCAGTCCCACTAGATACACAACATCCCCTTCTCTGGATGAAGACTGGCCTTTGGTGTCATTGATGGTGGTTCATTCACTTGCCCCACAATCTCTTCTGTTCCATGCTATGGTTAAGTATTCACTTTTCATCTTCTGTCACAATTTGTTTTTAAAAACATAACATTTTCATTATATTTAAGCAGAGAATCGCATGTGCTCAAGAAAGTTTTTTTTCCTTAATTTATGTGGAACCTGAACATCAGAGCGACTAACATAACCAACCTGGTGCAAATGATTTTCAATGCTTGACTTGCATATTTTGAGCATGTCAGCTATCTCCCACACAGTGGAACATTGATTATTCTCAATTAATGTCTCGATTTGATCACTATCACCTTCAACTGGTCTACCCACCATGGAGCATCGTCCAGTGAGAAACTAGCAGCACAAAACTTCACAAACCACACTGGACACGTTCAATCACAGCACCTTCTCCATACACTGCACAAATCATTTTTTTGTATTTCAGTTATTTTTACCTTTCTTGAAATAATAAAGCATAATGTGCCAAAATCTGCCTTATTTCCTTCCATCTTCAATATTAAAATGGCTACACAAAAATTCACCAGTGTGGATTAGTTTTCTTTTAAATGCACACTGATATGGCAGGTGTCACAACACAGTCTAACAAAAGTGTTCTGACTAAAGTACCACTAAACCCACCGTGTGGGGGAAAGCACGGAACTCTGGCCGCCACGTCCCTCCCTGGGTCCGTCCCGAGGGTTGCGCCCCCACTACCCCTCCTCCCCAACACCAGGCGCCCAGCCCTCCCCGGGGCCGTGACGGAAGCTACGCAGCACTGATGTCCCGTGACCGGACATCTCTGGAAAGGGCTCCCTGTACAACCGTCACGCTCTGAAAGGGAAAAGATGACTCAGAAAGTGAGGGGACCAGGGCACAGACAGGCAACGGGCTGCGGTTGCTGCGAGGACAACCCAGAATTCCGTGCGACCTGGCGGGGCGTGGTTCCAAGGCGGACGGCCCCGGGGAGCCCGGAAGGGAGGGCCAACTGGCGAGGCACGCGGCACGCGGCGAGGCACGCGGCACGCGGCGAGGCACGCGGCACGCGGCGAGGCACGCGGCACGCGGGCGAGGCACGCGGCACGCGGCGAGGCACGCGGCACGCGGCGAGGCACGCGGCACGCGGCGAGGCACGCGGCACGCGGCGAGGCACGCGGCACGCGGCGAGGCACGCGGCACGCGGCGAGGCACGCGGCACGCGGCGAGGCACGCGGCACGCGGCGAGGCACGCGGCACGCGGCGAGGCACGCGGCACGCGGCGAGGCACGCGGCACACTGAAGCCCTGGCTCTGACGGAAGCGGCGAGTCCACCGCCCAGGCGACGTCTGAAGAACTGTGGGGATACTTCCGGTGCGAGCTGCTCGCCCCTCCCTCCTCACCCGCTTCACCTGCGTGCACGCCCCATTGTGTGACACAGAAAAGACACAGGAAATCTGGGGGCGGGACGCAGAAGCGGGCGGCTCCTGCTGGGAGTTCCAGCAGTGCCGACATCCCTAAAGGCTTCAGGTCTCCAATGGTGACCAAGTAAATCCCTAGGACGTTTACTTACACCGTCTGTTCTAAGAGCAGATTCGGAGTCACGATCTAGTGACTTTCCTTCACTCGCGCTGCTCCACGGTTCGGAGTGCGCATGCGCACAGGCCGGTTCCCGCCAACACCGTGGCGGGCGGGGAGCACCGCACACTGGCCGCCCGGCCTGGCAGCTCCTGTCTTTACCTCTCCTTTCTTCCTCTCCGTGCTCAGAACTAATTATACAGAAATTAGACTCTTTCAAAAAGTTGCCGAGTTCAATGAACCCATGCTTTATCTCTGACAAAGGAGGCAAGAACACAATGAAGAGTCTCTTTAATAAACGGTGCAGGACAGGTAAGACGGGTAAGACGGACAGGTGAGATGGAACCAGACTCTGCTTACACCAAATGCAAAAATAAACTCAAATGGATTAAAGACTTGCATGTAAGACCTGGAACCATAAAACTAGAAGGAAACATAGGCAGCGAACTCTTTGACATTGGTCTTTTGGGGATATGTCTCCTCAGGCAAAGGAAACAAAAGCACAAGTAAACAAATGGGACCACAGCAAATGAAAACGCTTCTGCACACCAGAGGAAACCATGGACAAAACAAAAAGGCAACTTACTGAATAGAAGACAATATTGGCCGACAGTGCCAGCAATAAGGGGTTACATCCAAAATATATAAGGAATTCATACAATTAAGTATTAAAAGGTAAGCAATTAAAACAATCCAATTAAAAAATGGGCAAAGGGCCTGAACAGACACTTCTCCATCTTCATCCAAGGATGCTCAATGTCACTGGCCATCAGAGAGACACATGTTAAAACCACAATGAGATGCCACCTTATTCCTGTCAGAATGGCCGTCATCAATAAATCCACAAACAAGTGCTGGTGAGGATGTGGAGAAAGGGGCCCCTTGTGCACTGTTGGTGGGAATGCAGACTGGCGCAGCCGCTGTGGAAACAGTACGGCACTTCCTCAGAATATTAAAAATAGAACTACCTTATGATCCAGCAATTTCACATCTGGAAATTAACCAAAAAAAGTAAAAACAGTACCTCCAAAAGATATGTGCATCCTGAGTGGAGCGGAACTGAGTGGCCAATGGCCTGCAGACCAACATGCCCAAGTTTTATTGTGGCCCCTGTGCTACATGCCTCACCCACAACTCTCCACCTGCGAGACAGACACACTGCGGTGGCAGGAAACAGAGAACCTGAAAGACCACTGTCAGAAGTGGACGGAAGAACAGGCCTGGAGCCTGATGGACAAAACCACCTCAGCATTTGAGCAAGGAGAGATACCTCCTACTCTGTTCTCAGCTCCTCCTCCTGCAGGGCAGTGACTCCACCACCCGTTTGCAGGGTCCTCCTGGCCCTGGGACGATGCCTGGGGGAACTTCTCCTGGAATGAGGCTACCTATGCGGGGGCACATGCCAGTCGTGCCTGGACCCCCAAGGCCGAGACCTCCCACCCAACCCACAGTGGTGTCCCCTGGCCAGGGATGACTCAACCAGACAGACAAGGTGAGAGGGGAGTCTCCTTCTATCTGTTTTCTGTTCTATCTGTTTTCTGTTACTTATTCTTCTTCCCCAGGGGATCGGAGTGCTGTGACTCTGGGAGTAGTGGGACCAAAAAAAAAATTTTCATTTGTATTGTCAAATGTGAAAATAAAATTGTAAACTCTGTTAGTTAAAAAAAAGACACATGCACCCCTATGTTCATTGCAGCATTGGTTACAACAGCCAAGGTCTGGAAGCAACTCGGGATCTGACGGCAGACAAGTGGATAAAAAGATGCAGAGCATTCATACAATGGAATATCTCTCAGCCACAAGAAAAAAGAATGAAATATTACCATTTGTGACAATATGGATGGACCTACAAGGTATTATGCTCAGGGAAATAAGTCACACAGACAGAGACAAATACTGTATAATCTCACTTATATGTGAAATCTAAAGAACAAATAAACAAATTAGAAACAAACTCAAAGACACAGAGAACAAACTGATGGGAGGGTGGGTGATGGGCTGAAAGGCCCAGGGTTAAGAAATACAAACTTCAGTTACAAAATAAGTCATGGAATGGAAGGTTCAGCACGGAAAACAGAGTCGGTAGTATCATAATGGCTGTGCATAGTGATGGGCGAGTACTAGACTGAGCGTGGTGATCACATCGTAAGACGTATGAATGCAGGACCACTATGTAGCACACCTGAAACCAATATAAGGTTGTATGTCAATTATAATTTAAAAATTTTCAAATAAGATAAAATAAAGATAAATATATAACAGTCTCTGTTTCTGCTGTGCACCCCAGGATTCTGATGCTATGAACGGGTTGGGCCCAGATGAGAATCCACAGTATACACTTAAAACCACAAGTGAAAGTTGGGCAGAGGTTCACACTGAAAGAGCTGACAATCCAATTTAGGTGCAAATGCAAAATTTAGGGCATGCCTTCACTGTGCGATTCTTTATTTTAATCTATAGTCCCTCACTGAAAAAAGTAAGTATTCTTTGTCAGGAAGAAATTATTCTGAGAAATACAAATGAAAAAGGGTGACGTAATGGAAAAATATAAACACTAAACAATCATTAAATGTGGTGTGAGCAGAATTCTTAACTTCCTTATGCTTTCACTGATTCCTATAATACTTCTAACACAGTAGTTTCAGTTTTCTTTATGATGTCAAAATGTGCTGTAAATGTCATTATTTTACTTAAGTGATGACTAAGGTGACTAATAAAATTAAAATTTGATAATAGTGGCCACTAGTGAATTAATTTTGATATTTTAAACATTAAAATATGTATAGGCACTCAGATTAATATAATAAAAAAGGGGAAAAGTTACACTGGGATGTGTTTAAAGATTTTAGATTCAAAAACAAATAACTCACTCACAGTAGCTTTTTGAAATAAGACTGCACTGTCTTTTAACTGTCTTCTTACAAACTTATCTCAGGCCATATACCTGGACCTGTTTTTGCCACAATCTAGTCAGAGTGACCACTGTGACTCTAACTTAGTACTAGCCAGTCACCCACTTGGTGGCTGAAAGAGGTTCTTTCTCGTCCAATCCTGATACAAACTCAGACTTATTGCACCGGTGATGCATGTCATTCAGCGAGACACACTGAGAGAAGCAAAGGAGCTACAAGGAGTGGAAGATGAACAAAACAGGTTTTTTTTAAAATCACGATTCTATGGTAGCCTCCACAGGTAAACAGAAATGCCTGAACCACTTATTTAGACTCAAATGGGAAGCAAATCAACAAAACAGAATCTCCATTAACCAGCAGCCACCAGCTCACAAGAGCGGGCATTGGGACAAAGTTCAAGATGTCTCCATTCTGCCCCACGTTCTCCTGGTTGCCAGAAGTCCTCACTTGTGGACAAGGGGTTATCAAAGTTTCATACAGACAACCTGATGCCCTAAAATGTTGCTGGAATTTTCCACGTTTGACCAGTTCTAGAATGCAATGCGTCACCCAGGACCACATTACTCTGCTGTGATTGGCATTTTTAATCACACTGTATTTGGTCTGATGCCCAGAAATCTGGGTGTGCGTGACCTTGGCTAAGTGTGGCTGCCCTCGGAGGTGAGGAACCAGGCCACTGAGCCACCCCACGAACACTCCAGGGCCGGAGGGACGACCGGCCTGCCCACCCTCCTCCCACCCAGCCGGACGCCCACGCACCACCAGGCAGTGGAGGTGCAGCCACCACTGCACTTTCTGTCTAGTTCCCACTCATTCTTGTAACGCAGTTCAGAACTTACGCAGCACGTTCCTCTCCAGACTCGCAAACAAAATGTCCTTCCGTTTTCAAAAAGCTTGGTCCGGTACTAACATTTAAAAGTGTCCTTCATCTCTCCATGTCCCCTTGCAACTTAGTAATAAGTTCATTAAGTAGACTTAGTAAGTATTCCCAATGTCATCAATTTAATAAGCTTGAGGAAGGAAAGTACATTAGGGTCAGTCCCCCAAAGTTGTCCTAGGGATAGTAAGCCTTGATTTCTCCAAGATAATAATAATCCCCATAAAAACAAAGAACTGATCAGAACCCTTTTCTATGAAAGTCAATGAAAAGGACTTGAAAGTCTCTTTTCACTTTCCACTTTATCCCATGCAAAATCACCCTTCTGTGTCGGTTTAATAAATGTAAACAGGCAGACATATTTTGAAGTCCTAATAAAATTGTAAAGAAAAATGATGATAAAGTCATAGTCGGTCATTGATGGCAACTGCTATATTTAACAAGCAAATGCTGACTTCTTAGAAGTTTCATGAAATTTTTTGGTGCATTTACAATAGAGTCACGACCTCAACTGTATCTAGTTTCTTCCCGAATGTTCCACCTAGCTGACTCTCCCAGTAACTGTGGGTTCTTTCAGTTGCAGGAAGAGGCAGAGCAACGGAGGCACCGAATGTTTGGTCACGATGCCCCACATTCCATGGAGGGCAAGGCCAGGAAGTCTTTATTGCCCATCTCGCCAGTGAACTTGGGAGCCTGGGCCGCAGTCCCGACTCTGCCACGTGCTGGCTGCATGTGGTTAGCAAGTCCCATTCGCTGCTCTCCGCCCTCCTGTGTATGAAATGCGGAGCCTGAGACCGGCTGGGTGGGATGTCACAGGGTAGACCGAGGGCCAGACATGGGCCACGCTCAGTAAACACGTCACCACCTTTGACAGGGGATGTGAGCACTGGCATTTTCATGGCACCAATTACAGGAATAGGAAGAATGTCTGAAGCATTAGGTCACTAAAGACATGTCCTACCAACTGCCTTTTAGGTGAGAGAACTCCACTCAGCGCTGTAGACGTCACGATGGACTAGAAAGCAGTCAGTCTGTGCCGAGAAGTGGAGAGCACAGCTATTCGTTTGAAAATAACTGATAATTTTGTGTAAATGAGGAAGGCCATTTAAATATGTGCTTTGCTTTCAGGGACTGAATTAATTTTTTTAACCAATCCCCTGAAAATTATTTATTTTCCAATTTTTTTAAGTACAGTTGGGAAATAGTATGCAGTTGTGGAAAGAACATTTTACTCAAAATCACTTTTTAGAACTGAGTCATACAAGTTTGTGAGAAGTTGGATTGTCACTTAATTATTCCTTTTAGCATCCTTCTCAAGTCTAACACTCAGATTCTCCTGTAGAAACTAAACATATGGACATGAAAAGAAATGACTTAAATTTATATCAGCTAATCAATTTATCCCTATAAAAAGCTATGTCTTCTTTTTGGTAAATAAATGCTTAGTTCGTTTCAACTGTCTTAACCGTGATCCATTTGCTTAATGCTTAGTTTTATTCTAGCTCTGACATGGTAGGACACAGTACAATATACATTTGGTCCTTAGTGTAGCTCAACAGTAGCTACCCCAAGTCTAGCCCGAAGAACTCGGACATGTTACTCTAAGACCAATTCTACTTCTAATGAGATTGAAGCTAGGCCCCTAGTCCACCAACATGGCCATTTAAAGACTGCATGGATCCCTCACTGATCATCTGGCATACGGGTTACCACCAAGCATGCAACGTGTTTCAAGTTCATAAATAAAAGTAAAACTTACTTAAGATCTGCCATAGAGTACAAAATAATAATGCAAAGATATTTTAATTAATAGGAAGTTTACAAAAGAATATTGAAAATAAGTCCAAACACAAGGCTACTTAATTGAGTTGTTTTTTAATACCCAATAATTTTTTCTGTGGTAAAAAATCTTTTCAAAATTAACTTATTTATTCTATTAAGCTTTATGTTTGGCTTTTATCTATATTGGCACAGGTCTTACCTGAATTTGGGGAACAAACAGTTTCATTTGAAAGACACGTTACAAATGAACATGCAGGTGATGCACAGTCATCTCCCCAACTGCGCTGTCCCCAGGGCGATAAAGTGGCATCAGAAAATACAGTGTAACAGTTCTCAGTCACGTCCGGGAGGGGGCGTTCCCGGGAGCCACTCACAGACAACCATCTGCTTTCCCCGAACTTCCTTAAGGAATGATGGGGAGGCAGGTTTTTCTTCTCTCAAACCAAATTTTAGAACTTGCTCCGTAGCCATGTGGCGGGTGGGGTATGTCTAGAACACAGACCCGATCTGGCTGAACACCGCCCCCCTCAGCGCCTGCCGCCCTGTGCGCACCACGCAGTGCATGGGCATCTAAGGTGGAGCGGGGAGGACCACCCCCAGGTGCACACAGAAGAGCCAGAACGGCGGGAGCTGTGCTGTGACCCCCAATGTTCTGTGGCCCGGCCCAACGGCACCTTCTGAATGTGAAGCTGAGAGGACACTGTCGCAGGACCACATCATGCACCGGTGACCTCGCCCACCCTGCTGGATCGCGTTCAGAGCAATGCAGCATCCAAGCAACTGGCACGTCTCCATTCAACAGTGTAGGTTTTCAGTGCTCCACCAGTGTAGAGAAAGGCAGAAATCTGGAGAAGCGAGCCAGGGCCAGAGCCAGAGACCTTCCTGTGTGTACCTGGCGCAGCCACAGACACGTGTCCTGTCCAAGAAATCACGGACTGTGTCTGGAGAACAACAGACAAGGGTGATGTGGTCACAGGAGTCGGCTCGGTGCAGCGCTGTGCCTTCAGGGAATCGGAATCGGAACCGCGGCACCTGTCAGTCAGGAAGTGGCTGCAGGCAATGGGCAGGGACAGGCCTGAGACCAGAGGAAGAGAAACGAGGGCTTTCCAGGGCAGGCAGGCAGGCAACAGGGAGCGTCCCAGGAGGGAGATCGTGCCTTGCTGCCGGTCTTATTTACTCCTGCTGCCTAAGGACGGACTCTGACGGGGAGTGGTGGCCGGGAGCCCAGTGAGTCCCTGTGCGGGGGGACCTCTGCTCCGTGTGGGTCTTCGGGTATCTTTCCAAACACAGGCCAAGACGACACCCCCAAAATGGAAGGGTCCACACACCTACTACAGAAGGAGAAAAGGCTCTGAGCATAGGAATCACTCAGCACAGGGACCCTGGGGCCCCAGTCCAGGAGCTCTGTCTGCCCACTGCTAAGGGCAAGCACCGCTTTCATGTTCTGCCGGGGAAATGTGCCATTTATCATCCTCCGAAATTGTCCCCTGACCTACTTTGTTAATTAAGGTGTTTACGGAGTCCGGCCCCGGCGGAGCCAGGCCGCTGGCTCGGTGCAGATGTCGGTTCCATCAAGTTGTAAGATTGCCTCTATTTACAGGGAAAAATATTGTAAAGGGCAGGGACAATGCTACAGTTTAAGGTAAAGAAAACCAACATTTCATCACATCACCTAACCCTGGCCTTTTCATGTCATGCTATCATCAGCACAGAAGAATCATGGGTTTAGTGATGGAAACCAAACAAACGACTAAAACCGGAATTTTAAACATTCGGAGACAGCACTGCATCAGCATCCTCAGCCCAGCTCCACGCAGAGCCGTGTCTGCGTAAACAAAACGTGCGCTCCTTGCCAGTTGGAGCCCTACCGGAGCCCGGGGCCAGGGCGTGCAGGGCGGGCGCAGAGGACGGACAGACAGACAGACCAGGGAAACAGCGTCCCCGCGGCCCCGCATCTGCCTTCTTCCCCGACCGGGGCTCAGACTGCCTCGCGGGAAGGAAGCAGCGGGCGGCGAGGCCGAGTAACGCCGAATGGGGAAACCCTGGTCGCTTCTCCTGGAGACACCGGGCACCGACCCCTCGGCTGCCGAAGGCCAGGCCGGGCTCCGGAGGCGCGCGGAGCCCTACGGGCCGGCGCAGGGACGGCGGTGGCGACCCCGGGGAAAGGGCCAGGGGATGCGCCTCCTACCTTTCTTTTCCGGTCCCCGCGGTCCCTGGGGATTTTCCGTTGCTTTTTTCTCTCCCTCTCAAGGATCCTTTCCTTTTCATCCAGTTCAGCCTCTCGAACTTTTTTAATGGAAGCGGCGGCGTGAGCCATCTTGCAGAGAAATCAGCGGAGCAGGGCTGCGCTGGAGCCGCGTCCCCACGGTCCAGGTGGTGGGTGGCACCCGGCGCAGATGCGCCTCACGGGCGGTGGCCGCGCAGTCACTGGCAGCCGCCGCCCCGCCCCCCGCGCGCCCCAGCCCCGCGCGGCCTCTGCAGCATCCGCCCGCCGGCTCGCGCCCAGGCCGCAGCCCGCGCCGCACCTGCCGCACAGGTGCACCCCCGGGAGCGCGGGCGGCGCCCACCAGCGGACGACCCAGCGGAGCGCAGTCCCCGCGCGCGCGGCCCCGCGGGTGGGCGTTCACTGCCGCAGCCCCACCTCGAGCGCGGAGGACGCTGCGGGCTGCGGGCCTCCCCGCGGTGCGGCGGCCGCTCAGTGCGCGCACTCAGCCCTGCCTCCGCCAGCGGCCCTGCCCTGGGCAGGGCTCCTGCAGGGACAGAATTACGCGGACGTGCGTCCGGGAGGACGGCGCGGCCGGGAACACCTGCCACAGACCCGGCGCGCGTGGGCGGGCGGGTTCCAGACCCACGTGGGGCAGGGAGGGGGTTGCTTGCCGCAGGGCCAGGCCTCTGGGAGGGAGGGGAAGAAGCAGGAGGCGCCCCAAACCGCCCGTCCCTCCAGGAGGCCTCGGGGACTCCCAAGCTCTTGTCAAACACCAAATTAGCGCCCAGCAAGGTGGCGCGCAAAGCAGGTCTGGGTTTCTGTCCTTCCTGCCAGCGCCCGGCAGGGTGGCGCAGCCAAAGGGGGGCGGGGGGCTCGACCTGTGAGCCAACAAAGATGAAATTCCTAGTCTGTGCGGCCATATTTCCAGAATTTCAGCATGGACCCATAGGTTGTCGCTGTGCTCCTAAGTCACTTACCCCCAGTCTCTTGGGACAGACAGGACACCATGCAGGAGCCACAGATCACAAATCCCCCAACGCGCACCCGTTTAGAAAAGCGAGGAGTGGACACTGTGGTCATCACCGACATTTCAACAATGCAATCGAATTCTGTATGCATCCCCTGATTAAGAAAAACGTAACAGAGAAAATGTGTTTTGGGGTCATACCTTGCAACATTCCTGCCCAGACAAACGAAGGGTGTCCAGTTTCGTTTCCTGCGCTGCAGGAAGGTGAGCCAACAGCTCTTCCAGGAGGGAAAGTACTGGTTCTCTACACTGTGCATGGTCTGTATACATTTTAGCTTTACCATAATATAACTTACAATTATTTGTCTTGTTTACCTAAACAAAGTTGAAAGCAGCAAGATTAATCCAACATCCCACAAGCAAGCAGACTGCACTCCATGGTAGCAGAGAACCCAGCACTCGATCTGACTCAAAAGCCGGTCAAAGCAGAGACTGGTCCAAGGCCTGGACAACCTCTCATGTTGGGGGTCCTCTGCCCACGTGGATTGAGCAGCTGAGAAGTCACCTCCCAAGAAACAAACCAGCTTCTCAAAGCGCCCTGCTCTGTAAATCCTGTGGTGTTTACAAAGTAGTGGCACAGGCCTTCTGGGAAGACGGCGTGTTGACTTGGCAAGGCTTCCTCTGTCTCCTGAACCGGGTGGGACAGTGCTGGCCACCTGCTAGGACACAGGTCAGACCGGTCCCTGAGGTCCTTCAGGACACGCAGCTGTGTTGTCGGGAACGAGGGTTCAGGGGAAGCACAAGACTATCTACCGCCGGCACTGCCACTGGATTCTCGGCCGTCCCAGCGGCCGGTGGCTGAGCTTCCGACCCTGGCTTCCCGTGACGGGGTGGCTGTTCTGGGCCGGCCTCCTGCCCACGCCCCTGTAGAACCTGTCCCAGCTGCCTCACTTCCCGACAGCGAGGGAAGCTCACAAGCACTCCTGAGAAGAACATCAGAGATCCTGGGGTCGAAAAAACAGTTTTTATCATCAGCCTTTGATGAGCTCAGTAGAGCTGTGTAAAATTGCACCTATCAACCTAAAGATGTTTTGTGATGCCAGGGAAACTACACATTTTTAGAGCTTCGATCTAGTAAGTTAAACAGAAAGGTCCTGGCAGGGTTAACAGTCTTAGTCCCTGAGACTCTCCCCGTTTTTTGAGCTCTTCTTGTCACTTTTGTCTCACGAAGAAAAGGTGACAAACCAGATGTTCGTTCGCCAAGGTTAGTTTGACGCAAACATTTCACAGCGCGCCGCCATCACCAAGTCGTTGTAAGCGGACCACACTCCTCTGCCCGCACTTCCTCGCTATGACTCTGGATTCAACACAGAGAAGCACACTCGCCGTGTTCTCCCAGCCGAGCACACCAGAAGGCCCAGGAATTGTTCCCGGTGCCCCCCGCCCCCAGCCAGGGTGTGTGGCAGGAGCGTCAAGGGCAGGACCCCAATCAGCCCCCTCAGGGGACAGAACCACTCCCTGCCCCCCCCCCCGGGCTCTGCTGCTTGGATCCCAAGCAGGAAACCTCAGACCTGTGTGAGTGTTTTTACAAACAGCGCAGGGACCACGAGCCCTGGTTAGCCCCTGGTTTCCATCCACCTTGTCCCACCCAGGGAACATGCTGCCCCTGTGTGAGATGCGTGGGGCAGTGCAGAGTCACCCTGGAGTGCCAGGTGAGCCACCGTCCTACACAGGGACAGTGTGTCTCTCTACCGCTCGCTGACGCAAGGTCTTCTAATGTAGAAGCCCTTCTTGTATGTCTGTGCTGTTCAAATATCCCTAGGATTTCTGTTTAGAAGGGAAAAATCTGTGTCCGATTTTGGATGAAAGCAGCGGGCACTCACCAGCTGAGCTCCACACAGACAGGGCAGCAGGTTCCAGTCCCAGGAGCTGCCGGCCATGCACCTGACGCCTGCACCGCAGCACAGGCGGCTGCCCGGCGGTCCCCCCGCCGAGACCGGGGCTGGCGGGGTTCTGCTCTCGTCCCAGCTGCAGCCTGCGTCAGGGGACGGGCTGGTGCCTGCCTTCCCAGGGAGGGACACACCGTCACTCACATTTAAACCTGAGAGCCAGCGGAACAGGATGCCCTTCAGGGAGGACAACCTCCGTTTAAAGCCGGGATGGATGACGGCCCTTTGCTTTGCTGAGTGTCCCACACGCCATTGATCCCCGTCCAGGGAGCCGTTCAATACTGGAGCCGCCCTGGGCAAGCGCCACAGCCAACATGGTCACTGCCGCAAACCCAGCACGGGGCGAGTTGGGAAGGCCAGAGGCAAGACAACAGCAGCTGAGGCCACGGCGTCAGGGGAACCAGTGCTCACCTGAGCTGTGAGCCCAGCTCCTCCTGAAGTTTAAGGGTGTTTGTGTGCATTGGGGCCCCACAGTCAGGGTGCAGCTGAATGAGCAATGGCAGGCACAGTCTGTTTGGTTTCCTCCATAAAATAAAAGACACGCTTTTCATTTTCACCAATAACCTTATTGATTTGCATAGTTTGAGTATGTCGGCTAGATCTCAGGTAGTAGACTGTTGATTGTTCTCAATATATGGATTGGATCACTATCAAGGTCAACTAGTCCACCCGACTGTGGAGCATCATCGTGCAGAGAGACTTCACAAACCGCTTTTGAGATGTTCAATCCGTCAAAGCACCTTCTCCACACACGGCACAAATCATTGTTTGCATTTCGGTCACAATTTTACCTGTCTTGAAATAATAAAGCATAATATGCCAAAAATGTTGCTTATTTTCTTCTATCTTCAATATTAAAATAGCTATACAACGTTCACCAATTGCAGTATTTTTAACCCACACTGATATGACAGATGTCACAATACAACCTAACAAAATTGTTTTTGAATGAGGTTAAAGACAACTAAGTGCTCCTAAAGCCATCATATGGAAAAAACCAAATGAACTTTCTGGCTACCCCAATCTATCGCCCTGATTTGTTGAGCTCAACAAACCTGAAGCCAAACCCAAAAGCCCACTTGATAACACAAAGTTATCAAAGCAGAGCTTAGTAGTAACACAGTGGGTCCACCTTTCCGTGGGTACGTGTCCGTAGGAGGTGATTCGGTTACACCGAGGATGCCCAGATGGCATTTCCCCTCTACTCCGGACCCCCGGGGCCCCCTCAGCGCCGGCGGGTCCCACAGCTGTGGGCAGAGAGTCAGCCACAGCTCCCAGCCCACCTCCCAGCCTCCCAGACTTGCCTCTAACTCAACTCTCCGGGACGATCAGAGACTTTGCACCTCCGAACCGCACGCAGGGAGTGAGAAGCTCCCTGAGTGGGCGGAGCCACCCAGACTGCACAATGCAAGCGCAGGTACCCGGTGCCTCTGGCTTTCGGCATGAGGCGGGCTCCTGCGCTCGCGCCCACACCCACTCATGCGGCCTTGCTCCAGGAAGACAGAGACCACACGTCCAGAGAGCAGTCCCAGTCGAGCCTCTCCTCTGGTGTGGCGTTGACATCACTGTGGCCAAACCAGTCACAAACCCGGAGCCCCCACCTGGAGCTGCAGCTGTGGGAGCCGGGCCGCCCAGGCCACCCCTTCCCAGGGACAACGGATGAAACGTTAACCACCTCTCCTTAGGAGCAACAAAGAGCCACATGAGGAGGAATTTCCAGGCAAATCTGATGGCAATGAAACCACTGGGAGAGAAACAGCTTTTGTTCCTGACACATTTCCTTAGCGAATTTCAACACTCGTTTTGAAAACGTCAGGAGGGGGAGGGGAGAGATAAAGGGCCATTTCTCAAAGGTGAATGGGCCTCCCCACTACCAGCCAAGGCCTCGGATGCCGTCTTCCCAGGCTGACTGTCGAGTAAGGAGCCAGCCCCCAGCAGGTGTTCCGCCCGGACTTCACTGCCTGGAGTCTCAGCAAAGCCAGCTGCAAGCCTGTGAGCGCTGTCCCCGCAGCCTGGACGTGCACCCTCCCTGGGGGAGTGGCCTCGGCCTCGGGCCTGGGACCCTCCATGCCAGTGTCTCTCCAGGTCGGTGCCGGGCTTACAGTCACAGACGGCCCGCTTCCCGCAAAACGATGGGACAGGGAACACAGACAAGGCAGCAAATAATGGAACTATGGCCCAGGCACTGGCCCGAAACAATGAAATTTAAAAAGTCATATATTCCTGGCTTCCCAAAGGAGTATTCTTTAGTTGCAAAGTTATGTAATCTCAGCTCTTGAAGCTCAGACTTCTTTTTCTCTGTCTCCCCAGCAAGCTACACAACTTTGCAGAAGAACAGATAATAATCAATGTCAGATAAATGAGCAATGTGTGGAAAATGAATCATAGAAACAATATACTATAGGACTGCAGGGTGCTATAATTTTTCTTAATAAAAAGTGTTTATAAGAGTGCAATAACTCTTAACACAGAATTGCATCCTTAAGCAGCTGAGAATTCAGAAATGTCACCAAAACCTAATACTGGATTGGCCACAAAATTACTTCAGTTTTTCTGCAAGATGACTCTAGTAGAGTTTAGATGTCTTCAACTTCATGTGAAACAATTTTGTCAGATTGTATTCTAACAGCTGTCACATCAGCACGCATTTAGAAAAACTTGCCATAATTGGTAAATTTTTGTGTAGCTATTTTGATATTGAAAATGAAAGAAAATAAGCGACGTTTCAGCGTATTATGCTTTATTATTTCAAAATAGGTAAAAACACAACTGAAATGCAGAAAAGCTTTGTGCAGTGTATGGAGAAGGTGCTGTGACGGATCGAACATGTCGGAAGTGGTTTGCAAAGTTTCCTGCTGGAGATTTCTCGTTGGACCCACAGTCAGTTGGGTGGACCAATTGAAGTTTATAGCCATCAAATCCAGACATTATTTGATAACAATCAATGTTCTACCACACAGGAGGTGGCTGACATATCCCAATATCCAAATCGATAAGGTTATTGGTGAAAATGAAAAATGTGTCTTTTATTTTAGGGAAAAAACTAAACGAACTTTTTGGCCAACCCAACAGATACATAGATGTAACTGAAAAAAATACAATAGACTGTTTTTCACAAAAACTCAGTTGATCGTTTACGTAGAAACTTTAGGCAATATTCAACCCAACTAACTTTGTAAAATAAAAACTTCTGCAGGGATCTGCTGTTCCAACCTGGGTGATACCCAGCTTGGGACCCTGTGTCCTCACAGAAGTTGGGTCTGTTTCCCTTCTCCTCTCGTCCCTTGGAACACAGGCTCTGAGCGGAGGGTCTCTGTCCTTGTCCCCGACAGGACTGCCACCCAGCTCCATCCCCACTGGGTGTGCGCCCCTCCCCCACCAGAACCGCTGGGACACCCAGAGCCAGGGTTCTCACAGCGACTTTTGAGCCCACTTGTCCCTGTGGCGACATCACCCACTGCAGACAAAGCCTGTCTGACGGGTGCAGAGAGTGGTCTCATGATGACGGCTCTTGTGCTCTGTGAGGCCCTGATGGCGTGAACGCTCACTGCCTTTGCTGTTGAGTCACAGGTATTGAAACAAGGGGAGAGGTGGGCAGAAGGCTTTGGAAACATCTAGAAACTCTCAGACTGTTTCTCGGGTGTCTTTAAGTTCCGATTCCAATTAAAAGACACCAGCCTGGAACACACAGATGAGACAACACCTGGAAGTATGGTAGGTATTGTTTGCTCAAAAAAGACAAGGCAAAACCCTGAACAGAGAAAAATGCTTAAACCAAAAACATCCTGGCACAAAAGGTAATCATCCTACATCAAATCATTGACGCAAGAATTCCAACGTACACATTTTGAGTTAAAATGTTTAAGGTGCATACGTATCACTGCTCATCTTTAACCATCTTCAAAAATCATCTGAGCGAATAACACAGTTTGATCACATTGTGAAACTGAGCTTCTTTTGTGTGGGGGTCCTGAGTTCGGGCTCTGTAACCTCAGGCACGTGAGCCCCCCTGTGGGTTCCGGCTCCCACGGCACCTGGGGTGAATGATGTCTCTCTACCGACCAGAAGAGACACAGGTGAGGCACAGGTGAGGCGCCTGCGGGTGCTCGGGAAGCACATAGGGACCACTGCACTACCTCCTGAGAACAAAAACCAAAGCACGAATGTAAATACGTAAAAGGGGAGAAAAATAGACTTTTAAGTCAGAAACACGGAGGACAGACAGGAAACAAGCTCAGATTGCCCCAAAAAATAGTGCAGGGGAAGAAAGTACATTCCCTCTGGGTGAGCGGCATCATGGAAAAGTTCGAGAGACTACTTGGTAACGGCCAAGCCCACAGAGCCCATGACCCTGGGGAGAGCGCCCTAGGCCGGTGAGCACGAGCGATGGTCTGCTGTGTCCCCCCCCACACTCATTGCTGAAGTCCTAATGTCAGACAGGGTGGGTTTACTAGGCAGGGCCTGTGGAAGTGAATGGGTCACCAGAGACATTAATGGCCTTACACAGACCCCAGAGCTCCCTGCCTCTCTCCACTGTGTGAGGACCCGGGACCAGTCTACCTCTGAGAAGGCAGCCTCATGTCACTGGACCGAGCTGGGACCTCATCTCCAGCTTCCAGCGCCCGGAACGTTGAGAAATGCATTTCTGCTGTTTTTAAGCTGCCTGGTCTGTAGTGCAGCAGCTTGGACAGATTAAGAAAACATCTCTGCTTGAAAAGTATTTATTAGCCCTCATGACAGCCAGGTCTTTATAGTCATACGACTTAGATAAATCAGAACCAGAGATTTAGACCAGGCCAGAGGCAGAAGGAAGAGACAGGCCACAAAGGCTTCCCTTGAAATGAAAAGCAAAACAAAGAACAATTGCCGTTTAACTAACAAGCAGGCACAACTCCAAATGGATGGCCTTATAATAGGTTATATTGCAAATCGGTTTGTTGCAGAACAGAGGAACCTGCGCAGGAGATGGAGAGCATTCTCGTCCTCAAAATTCATCCCTGAAACTCGTTTTAGTTAAGGCCAAACTGGCCCCATGCCAGGAATAAGTGTAGAAATACACAGCCAGCCAGTCTATCCACCTGGCACCTGTGAAATATCGTGAGGAAAACTGTCGAAATAGATACCTTTTCCACACATAAGATCAGGGGTAAAATGCTGTCTTTCCTGAAACAAGACAGAAACAAACAAGACACGCTCATACACAAGCACACACACACTCGCACATGCACACCGGTGCTCAAGGCCACACTGAAGACAAAGCCTCGCACGCAGACTCCACTCTGCTGACGCATCCGCCTGCGGCGTCAGCCCCTGGCTTTCTCAGAGGGAATATTTACGACTCCACCCAGAGGAGCTGGCTTGGGAGGTGCAGAGTATTTTTGGACAAACCCAGGGAGGTTCGACTGTCCTCCAGACTCGTGGGGTTTCTGCAGTGACAGTTCAGCTTCTCCAACCAGCGTGACCCCAGGGGCATCTCCACAGACTGGAAACTCCATTTTAAGAAGAGGAGCTGTGGCTTTAAAATAGCAAAAAACAAAACAGGACAGAAAACAAATGAACTCTTGGGTTGGCCAAAAAGTCCATTGCATTTTTCACGTAAAATAAATGACACATTTTTCATGTTCACCATTCCTTTATTGATTTGGATACTTTGACTATATCAGCTATCTCCTGCTATTGGCTTCTAGTGGGGAGAGGTCGGGATGCTGCTAAACATCTTCCAGTGCAGAGACAACCCCACAGCAAAGGGTTATTTGGCCAAAATGTCAATAGTACCAAGAAACTCCACAAACCACTTCTGACACATTTGATCAGTCACAGCACCTTCTCCATACACTGCACAAATCTTTTTTTGTGTTTCAGTTATGCTTTTACCTTTCTTGAGATAATAAGACATACTACACTGAAATGTTGCATATTTTCTTTCATCTTCAACATTAAAATGGCTGCACAAAATTCACCAATTTGGACAACTTTGTTTTTAAATGCACGCTAATATGACACCTCTCGCAATACAATCTAACAAAATTGTTTCAAATGAAGTGAAACACAACTAAGGTCTAATAGAGCCATCTTAATCGGAAAAAACATGCGGACTTTTTGGCCAACCCAATAGATCCTTGGGTTTGTATAAATTAGTGGAGTTTGGACGCCCTCTGCTGGACGGGACCGATCACAGCCAGTTGCTCCAAAGCACTGTGGGTGGAACTCACTGTTCCCAGGGAGCCGTTCTAATGGTTGCTGCGTATACTTTGTTTGTTTACTGGATATTTTTCTGTTTTGTAGATGACAGGAAATGTCCTTTCTGCCAAGCCATGCAACACTAAACTAGAAGAATCTAATGCAGATTATAAATGTAAAACTGTGCACTTTTTTAAAAATAGAAATTGAAACTGAAACAAACTAAGCAAGTAAAATTTGAGCACCAGCAGGGTATTTGTAGGTTCTTGGTTGTCAAATCCCTACCTAGGATTTGTCTCAATCTAGGCCTTGGTCAGACCAATATATTTGCAACTAATTACAAAGTATTTGTCGATGCAGTGTCACGCTGGACACTAACAGACACTGAGTCAGCTCTAGCCTCTTACGTATTTGAGTAATACAATATGATCAGGCTTTTTTTTTTTAGAGAAAATTTAAAAACCTGATGGCAGAATTACTCCCGAGTCAGGTCCTCATTTGGGTGTCCAGTTTCTACACCACATCGGGTTTCCGAACAACACGATCCTTACAAAAAGGTCACGTAATAAAGACCGGGGTGGGGCACAAAACCAAAGTAGGTGTACAGTTGTTTGTGTGGAAAATAATGCGATAATTAATCAACAATAATAGTAATAATACAAGAATAGGCTCTGTGTCACGTACTCTGAACTGTAAATCTCCTTTGGCCCGGCCCCGTGTTTTGTCAAAGGATCAGCACAGCGGAGGGAAGAGAGCCAGACGGGAGTCTCCTCTCTGAGAACATGGAAATCAGGGTGACCCTTCCTCTGCGGAAGTCCTGAGCATCAGCTGCCGGGAACACCCCGCGGCCTCAGAACACCCTGCAGCGCGGTCCAGGACGCGGAAAGCCGCCCCGCCCCACGCAAAGACCAAGCCCCCTTAGCCCTGGTGGGAGGCCTCAGCCGCTGCGCCAGGGCGCCCTCTGCAGCCCGCCCGCGGCTCTGCAGCGGCAGTGGTGCGGTCCCCGAAGACACCACTGGAGGCCAGTCTTGCTGCAGCCTGAGCTCCAGCCACACCCTCATTGAAAACCAGTGAACTACGGTTAGGGAAACAATGCTTTGTGACTAAACACATACATGTACACAAATCTAATTTTATTTTTAAAATCCAACATAATGGCAAAATATTTTCTGGAGAAGATATGGAATCTTGTTCTGATATTTCAATTAAACCCCTCTGTCAGTGCACAGGTACCTCAGTATGTTGACTATCTTGACTGTGGTGATGCCTTTATGGTACATACATACGTCAGAACTTATGGAGCTGCACACTGCAGTGCTCTGTGCGCTGAATACCTACGTAGATTGTGTCTTTTGAAGCTGCTAACCGGTACCCGGGAGCGGCACGCCTGTCCATCACGGCCACTTCTGTCCAGCCCTCGCTGTGCTGAGCCCACAACCAAAGACCTCCCTTCAGATAAAGGTCCACATTTTTAAGTCTCCTATCAACATGCTTCCCCAGACCTGTCTCTTTTCTAATGATTCAAACCTTTGGTCTCAGAAATATGTTGATTAGAAAAGTTTTTATTTATTAAGCTGATTAAGTGAAATAGCATTCCCCTGATTTTTCAGAATTTTTTTATTTTTAATAGTTTATTTTACTGTATTTTTCCCATTACCATTTATCCCCCTTATATCTACTTCCATCTCCACCTACCCACCTCCTCCCCACAAAAAACTGTTCTTTTTAAATCACTGGGGACCACAATGAGATCTGACTTGCAGATGTATTAAAATAAGCAAAACAAACAAAAGAAATGACCTGACTTAATTTGCGTTCACTTCAACATCTAATTCAGCGTAAATGTTTATTCAATGTTTGGCCACATGTTCACCAGGAAAAATGTATCATCACTAACTGAGAAAGAGGAACCGAAGCGGCGAACCAAGGAAATCCCTTCCACGCGAGCCTCTGTTCACCGTACATGTCTCACCACGCACAGCCCCACACAAACACTGAGCTAATTATGATTTGGGGGCAGGCGGAGGAGAGTCACGGCGACCCCCAGATTCCTAAGTTCTTGGTTATCATGCAGCTGATGTTTTGCTACAAACTGCTACCCAGGAAGGAATCGAAAGTTTAGTGAACTTTCAGGCGGAGGGTGGACGAGCAGGGTCCTGCGTTCCGCAGACTCGGGAGCCTGCCGCCAGTGTGGACTCGGGGTCGCGGTGCCACCAGTAGAGGTGGCAGGAGAGGGGGAGGAGATTTTACGTGAAACTTTGCTAAGTGTGTTGACACTATCACATAATGAGCAGATTTTCAAATAGCAAGTTATTTCCTGTAGAAATAATGGATATGGGGTTAGATGCAGACCGTTAGGGCACATATGTGGCTGAAGGTTTTTCTGAAGCTTCTAGAAGGACCCACCAGAGAGCCCCAGAGAGTAGAGTCCTCTGAGCACCCCCCACCCCAAGTTCTCACACACCAAGAGGACGCGTGCATGATAACCGGGTCTCACCGATTCTATAAAATCTGTGAAACAGCACCTGAGCACCTTAAAGTGGTTCATATTCTTGTACACCATCCATGAAGCCCAGAGAGGCTGAAGGGCAGGCTCACGGCCTGGCGAACAGAACAGAACGCGGTCCGTCTGTTCCCACCGCAGGGCTTCCTCCTCTCCGCTCTTGAACCCTGTCCTGGAAAATTTTGCTTTTAGCTTTTCGATTTTTAAAAGCGTATTTATATTGGCACAACCACTTTGGAAAACAGTTCTGTGTTAGCTAACAAAGTTGAAAATGTGCCCCTCCCCCCCCCCAAAAAAAGGATACTTGTGTTTTGGGAAGATTCTCTTATCCTGCTTGCCCTGTACTCCACCAGAGACCTCAGTCCCTCCGGGATGCAGCACTGAGGTCACGCAACGCGTAAGCCCGTCTTACGCACACACCGTCTGCGGAGGACGTAGCACACACTTTACGTCACTATGACGTCATCTGACCCTTACAAAAGTGCCAGGCAGGTATTATTACTACCACCCCTGTTCTAGAGGCCTGGGGCAGGCAGCTCCGAGCTGTGAGGTGTGCAGGGATGAGCCGGCTGCAGGGGACCTGCCCCTGTGACCACGTGGGTTGTGCTCTGGCACCAGAAGCCAGTTCCCCCAAATCCAGATGTCCTGACCTGAACCTTCATCTGCGCACACGGCCACATTTTCCATAACTCGGAGGCTGTGCACTGGTTCTACTCAATCTAGAAGAGAAAGACAGCCTTCGGAGTGGAGATACACGGCTGTATTTTAAAAAGTAAATCCCAGTTTCCGCCCATCTCCCTACTGATGACCCTGTTTGTGTCTGGCATGGCGCACCTGCGACTCTCAGTCCTGGGGTTTCAACGGAACCGAAGGCCCAAACTGGAGCCTCCGCACAGCATGGCAATGCCTGGAAAGAGGCGGAGGCGACGCTCCTTGGAGGCGGTGCTGCAGGTGGGAGACCCGGGGGCACAGAGACGAGGGATTACAGCAGGCGTGGGAACAAGACCCCCAGGCCAAATGCCCAGACAAGGCCTATTACCTCTCCAGGGCGCGACTCCCACCTGTAAAGTGGGGACATCTAATGAGGGTGAGTTAATTCGTGTGGGATACTTAAAATATTAGCACATAGCAAGTTCTCAATAATGTCAGCTCCAGTATTAACAACTAATTTTGAAAATGTTCAAGACTATCCACGTAGATCCATTTCATTTCTCTGTTTCGGAAAGTTGAACTACAGTGATGAGGTAATTTTGCTTTTTAATCCACCTTAAAATTTCCAAGTGGCATGAAAAGCATAACTATCCTCTGTGGAAAATTCAGCAATGATGACAAAGCAGAACTCGTAACAGCACATCTGATAAAGACGGTGCCAACCCAAAGGATGGGTTCGGAGGGTGTGACTACTATTTAGTTTGCCTGAATTCCTGAATTCAGATTTCATGGTAATTGGGAATTATAATTATTTTCTCCATTCTTTATGGCCTCACAACAGTGCTGAGAGAAGTAAAACCCACAGTCGGGTTGGCCTGCATGTCAAGGATGCTGCGAGAATGACCGATGAGCCGTGTTTCTGAGTCAGCGGGTACAATCTGTGCTGAAGTATTGCCGCCAAAGTCAGGCTCACCCAGGCGGCTGCGACTCAGGCAGTGATTGTGTGTCTGTGGCCAGAGCTGGTCAAGAGCCGACAGACTTCCACTGTTTCTCTCTGCGCCCAAACACCCAGAGCCTCAGCCCCTTGTCACCAAGGTGCCACTGAAGTGCCCAGCAGGAGCCCCCAAACATCGACCTCTGCCCATCAAACATCAGGGGGAGTCTGGCTGCATTTAGCCATGATTCTGGCACCGTCTGAAATTCAAATGCCTCATGGGGGCCAGCAGGTGAGTGGGGTGTGGGGACAAGGGACCAAAGGTCTGTCTATTCAGCTTCAAACTGTTCAAGTGGAATCGCTGGTCCAATAGTATCAGATATTCTGATTTGTACAGGAAAGCTGGGTTTCAGACTTTTATGTAACATTTTATGATACTAAAATATTGGCAACTAAGTCCATTTTTAAAACATTATGTGAGCTAAACAGAATATACCTGTGGCTTGGGTCATATTATCAAAAATAATCCCCAGGCTTTCTGGCAGAGCGTGCAGTCCGAGCAAACAAACATGCAGAAACCTAACGACAACCCACAGAAGAAAGCTTTTAAAAATTTTCTTAAAAGATTTTATTTACTTTTTAGAGAGAGAGGAAGGGAGGGAGAAAGAGGAGCCATACATCAGTCAGTTGCCTCTCACGCGCCCCCTACTGGGGACCCATCCCAGGCAAGTGCCCCAACTGGAAATAGAATCGGTGACCCTCTGGTTCACCAGCTGGCACTCAATCCACTGAGTCACGCCAGCCGGAAGAGAAGCTTTAAACCCCCGTGATGTCACTTACTAGAGTCATTTAAGAACACGCCACCTAGGGTTAATTTTTAAGAGCTTCTTCCTAAATAAAGTCCTAAACCTTGGCTGTTTCACCCTCAGAAATGAAGCCCCAGGAAGACGTCTTCCGTGTGGCACACTCAGTTGGAACTCATTTTAGCTCACGGCAATAACACTTTGAGATGCAAAATGTAATTAGATTTTGGAAGGAGAAGAAGTTAAGGGTAACAGTTTATTACCTAAAATGGTTCCTTATCTGTGATTTGGGATTTTCATGAAAGTCATATGGAAAATGAGAATAATTCTGAGAAAGCGAGGACTTGACCAAGGACCCTCATTCTAGGGAACGTCTTTGGAGTGGCAGGCATTTCCGTGTCAGGCGGAGCCACCCCAGACCCCGGGTGCGGCAGCAGGACCGGGAGGCCGACCTCGCCACACGCACAAGGAACGGCAAGACACTTAACCAGAAGTGCATTTCAGAAAACCATGAACGCTTCTGCAAATCCAGAAGAAAATGGCCCTACGAGCTAGATTATGTTTCGTGTCTTTTCCTCTACTTCTAAATCCATTAAAGCGCCTTTCAACCGCGCACCTGGGCATCTTGCGTGAATCCCAGCCTCTCCTTAGTCACGGGCTCTCTCTGCGGTGTTTAGAGCAACCTGATGCTCGTTCTTTCCTCGAAAACAGCTCCATCCTGGTGGTGAATCAGGACAAAACGAGGAGACACACTCAAGAACCTAAAGCTTCATTCCCTAACACTCTTTAGTGCTTTGGTAATAACGCAACTTAATACAGCACACTAGAATTTAAAACAAAAAAACAGTGACCAGTCAAAGTTGATCATAACATGTTTGCAGGTCCTGCCATCAAGAGGGAAAATGTGTTTGTCACCATTGGGCCTGGGCTGGCCAGTGACTCTCACAACCAACACAGTGTGGGGGGCACGGTAGCCCTTCCGGGGCAAGGCTGTGGGACACCTGGCAGCTTCCTTGTCAGGATGCTGCTGAGACCCCATGTGAGCCAGGGGAGCCTCCCAGAGTCTGGGAGCGTTTGGGTGGCTGTTTGAAACTGCGATGCGCTGGGTGGTTGGCTGCACTCCCTCAGAAGCAGAACCACAGCTCAGAAAGACCGGTGATGCACTTGGTACGAGCTGGGGGTGCTGACGGGCGGGACCCTGGATGCTGGAGCCAGGGAGGCCTAGATTGCAATGCATGATCTAGTGCTGCACATCCCCGGGGCCTTGGCTCCCTCGTCGGTGAAACGTGGCACTCATCACGCCCCCGTGTCACCGCTGTGGCGCTGAGTGGATGAAGGTACAAAGCCACAGGAAGACTGATGTTACTTTCCCTCCCAGATCCGGTCACCTGCCTTGTGCTTCTCTGTCTCCTGGGGACGGAAAATGTCCTTCTCTTGCAAACAGCATCTTATAAATGCTTCGTGCAGGGCACTTCGAGCTTGTTGCACACAGTCCATTAAATCAGACACCACCCTGGTGTTAGACACAGGAGACCAGTTGGTGAGGAAGGTGCGCTCTGAAAACCTCCCTTTATGCAGGTAGAACTCAGCTTCAGAGCGAGGCCTGAACGCCCGGGGCGAGGCTGGTGCTCTGTTCACGGGGATATGCACCGTCAGAACCGCCAGTGTCGGACGCAGCGTCGGCCTCTCTCCTTCCCAGCTGCGTGGCTGCACTGCTGGAGAGGCACCCGTGCGAACCCCGGATCCCTGCGCCCCGACTTCGTGCAGCCCCCAGTGTGACTCAGCAAAGCGCTTGTAGTTCTAATGGGAGCCTCAGGGGCAGCAGACACGCCCTGCGCAGTGCGCTTCCCTCTGCACCGCGGGGCCGCCCACGTGACTCCTGATGCCCAGGAGGGCGCGGCGCCCACTTCGGTCTTCACAGGCGGAGCCCACGAGGCACAGCGGCCCAGCGGGGCCCCCGGCGCTGCCAAACACAGGGCCAGGACCCAGCGTTGCTGAGTCCAGGAAGAAGGAGTGTTGGAGCGCAGCTGAAATGCGACTACAGAAAAATATCCGTGACTATAGACAAGGAATGAAACGTAAATGTGATTGTATTAGAGTAGCACAGCAATCAAACTGTTTTTCAAACTTTTCTTTAATTTCATGTCGATTTTTTTTCCAATAAAAACAGCAGTTTTTAAGAGCAAAATGGAGACCACTGCCGAGCAGCGGCCTCTCCCCCGCTTCTGAGACGCATTTCAAGGCATGGGAAGGGCATTCGGGGTCTGCAGCAGCACCTTCTGGGGGCTTAGGTGCAAGGCAGGTGCACGTCCACATTAACCGTAGTGCGTCACTCCCACTACAATCCTCTGACCGATGATCGGTAAACGTGACACTGGACCAGCTCCGGGTCACACACGAGGGGCATCTGTGAGTGAGCTGACTTCCAGTGGGTGGGGCTCCAGCCAGCCCACCCCGCGTGTCCTCTGCTCTTTGCATTTCCCCCTTTTCCTTCCGCATTCGTACGTGTAAGCTCTTCCAGGAGATGAGAACTTGCTCTTCTTAAAGAAAATTAGAGGGTTTACCCCAGTGACGGCTCCGGTGTGGGACGCAGCAGTGGGAGGTCCCTCCCTCCCCACACCCCGCAGCTGCCCGCGTGGGCGCCTCCGTCGGGACCAGCACGGCCGCGGACTCACCTACAGGTCTGTTTCTGGGAACCCAGAACATTCTGGGATCTTCCGAAGATTTTAATGGGCAAAGTCACAATTTGTAACCACAGGTGGCTTTCGTGCAGAAAATAAAAATCGCCGCTGAGAATGAAAAAACCCCACGGACACGTATGAAGAATGAGACTGGGCATGAAGGATCAACAAACATACGTGAGATTTTATACGTGTGAAAACAGAAGCCAGAGGCAGGACAGGGACGGAGTGAACGGCAGGATCCGCTCGCACACTGCCACTCACACCCAAGTCGCCGGGGCGAGGATGGAGGGGACAGGCTCAAGTTCATCGCGAAGGCACCACAGTGCCTCGTGTTTTCAGTCGGCTTGACTCCCCTGTGCTTACGACCGTCTGCTGAGCTGTCCCGTAAATTCCTCTCCTGAAGCCCGAATATGGATATTCCAGCATTATTCCAGAATTTTAAGTCAAATGTGTGTAAGTAACTGAAATTTGCAGCTTCCATTTCAGAAAGCCCTGCACGGCCTGGCTGGTGTGGCTCAGTGGCTGGGAGTCGGCCCAGGAACGGACAGGTCGCCAGAGCAACTCCTGGTCGGGGCACGTGCCTGGGTGCAGGCCAGGACCCCACCCGGGCCCGTGCCGGGGGCAACCGACGGACATTTCCCTTGCACACCAGTGTTTCTCTCCCTCTCTCCCCTTCTTCCCCTCTACCTAGAAATAAATAAATAAAACCCGAAAGGAAGAAAGGGAAGAAAAGAACTGCATGGTCCTGTGAACCCCCATCCTTCCTTCGGAACCGGTTCCAGCATCGCCTCCTCCGGACACGCTCGCGGCCCCGCCCAGCCCGCCAGGCTGGGGTGGCCTCTGCCACCGGGGCTCGCTGGCTTCCAAACACCCTTCTCTCGGCCCCGCGATCAGACGTCACCTCGATCAGACCACGACAGTCTCTGCTTCACGGGACTGATCTTGAAAAAAGGGACTTTGTCTTTTATTCAGTGCCAAACCAGAAACTCAATGACGAGGCAATGAATTAAAAGGTGAAAAGTCAACTGTACTAAATAAAGCGCCTTGAAGGCTGGCCCTGGGTCCCCCCGACACCTGCTGGCGCTGCAGTTTTGATGGCGCGTGCCTTGTGGTTTCATCTCTGTCCACTCCTGGGATCCTGTGCTCTAAATATTTGGAAGCCAGCCCACGAGCCCTGCCGGCCCCAGCAGGACAGACGACCGGCAATGCCCACCTGTCATTCGCTGCCTTGGGTGATTCCCTCGCACGTCGGCAGCTTTGAAGATGGTACAAACTGAAAAACTTACAGGACGGCCCTCTCCAGTGTCCACACAGACACAGTCACCGCGGGTAAGGACAGCAGCGTCACGCAAATGCAACGGATGACAGTCCGCGCAACGCAAAAGGCTTTGAGCTGTGCGTTTAAACTCTGGTCACTGTTATTTCTTGTCCAACAGGGACTGACACCATTTTTGTCAAACTGTCTGTGCCTGTCCCCCGTATGCCAGGCACTTTCAACCCTGCTGCTGGAGCATGAAGAAAAAAGTGTCCGATTTCTCATTCGTGTTCTTCCTCGTCCCTGCCTGGGACCCTCTTCCCGGGGTCTCTCTGCCCATCAGGACGTGAACAGTGAAAGTCCAGTAACATGCTTCCTTCACGGAGCTTTTTTCCTGGTGGCCTCAGTGAAACGCCACCGTGTCCCTCCTGCTTTTCAAACAGAAAGGGGTCAGAGCCAGTGCCCCCTGCACACTGATGGGCACAGGGCTGCGGCCTCCAGGCCCGCTGCTCGTTCTCCAGTCTGGTGGCTCTGCCCCCGAGGAGACAGTACCGCGGCCGCAGGCCTCACCCCAGAGCAACTGCGTGAGAATCTCCGGGGAGCGAGGTGCAGGCGCGGCTGTGGCAGCCACGTACGCAGCCACGTTCTTGGCCGCGGAGGAGAATCACTCTTCCACAGGAGGCCCCCCGAGGGCTGGCACTGGGTCCCAGTCACAGGCATTCCCAACAGTGCACTCCACTCCACCCAGTATCTACCGAGGACCGGGGCACAGTAGGTCCCCAATAAACACACCTCGACTGCAACATTAAAATCTGCCACATTTGAAGAAAAGGACATCAGACGACGAATTTTTACCCTTCATGCCACGTTCTCTGACAAACCACCCACGTGGGCTGAATTCGTCAGGCAGGACCTGCTGAAGCTGCTCCTTTCCCTCAGGCCCCTGTGCCGCACACACGTTCATGCGGCTCGGCAGGGGTGTCTGTGAGACTGGGTCTGGTGTCCTTTTTAAAAAAAAGAAAAGAAAAGCCCTTTCCTCCTCTCTTCATGCCGAATGGACAGCCAATCATGCCTGGATTTCCAGCACAACCAGGCTGAAAGTAAAGGGCTGGCGTCCGGGGCCGGGCGCCCCTCGCTGCTGTCACAGGGAATCAATCAAAGCCTCCAGCACCCTGAGGCGCGGCGGCCTGGGCGCGGTGCAGCAGCTGCTGGTCGGCGGGAGGCCGGGCTGTTTGCAGAAAGCACAGCAGTCGGCTGCTTCTTTCTCTCCTTTTCAGTTCCGCAGGGAGCGCCTCCCAGCCAGGCACCAGCGTGCCTCGCAGGGGCACCGGGGGGCGGGCGTTTGAAAGCCGACCTTGGAAAGGACGCCCTGGCCTTGCTCTGCTCCACCCCTGGCCCGAGGCCTCTGCCGGGTTCTCGGGGACTCACAGGTGTGACCCAGGTCTACTGGGCTGCCCTGGCCGCGTCACCCAGAGACATCTGTCCCAGGATTCTTCAATGTTATTTAGGAAAGACCTGAATCGCCTGTGCTCAATTACGTGCAAGAGTCAATTTACTCATAATTTTAAAAATAAATGAACAGAGTGACATTTCTGTGCCAAGTATTGTGCCAACGCCAAGAATTAGAAGACACAGGTGCACTAACAATTACGGAATTGTCGCAAATTCTGCGGTTTGAGTAGCACACTCCACCGTCTGTGATCGCAGCAAACCAACAGCCTCGCACGGGAGCTGGAAAGGCGGACGGCAAACTGTTGGATATTTGGAAGCACATCTTTTCAGAAAAAGCAAAGCATACCAAAGAAGTCATCATGGTCATTTCTTACACTTGTATTTTGGTTGTTATTGCGAAACGATGCCCACCACCTCCCTCCACAGCTCAGTGAGGTGTCCTGGCCCCCCACACCCACCCAGACCTCCGAGAAAACAGTCTCGGGCCGTGTCCTGGTTTTGAATAGCTTCTGCTGACCGCATGCGGGTGTCTCGAAGACCAGCCTGGCAAGGAGACTGACGCTCGAACCCCTGACTAGACCTGCACCTGAACTCTGCAGCTTTCAAAACAGTTCCCCCCAGAAACCCCACTGGCTGTGCGGGTTGGATTTGTGTGTCACGAGACCCCATGCCTGCCCTCTGGCTCCACCCTCCCTGCCAGCGGTGCCTTGGGGGGGGGCCTGCTCTGAGCGTGTGAACAGTGTCACCGAAGCTGTTTTTCTGGCCTTCCTTCGGGTACGCACCGCGTGACCGGAGCCCCTCCTTCTGTCCATAGGGTAATGGAGGCGGGGTAGGGGCGGGGCTGGTGACTGCTTACCCCAGACACCTGCCCTCTGTGGCTCTCCCTGGATGAACAGGGACGGGGACAGGCAGGTGCGCCACTACCTGAGCCTGGAGGAAAGGAAGCCGAGAGCCCCGGCTGCAGTGAGGGCAGCGAGTGGGGAGGAGCGAGTGTGCCAGTCGGTCAGCGAACCAGGAAACCTGGTCCAGGAGGCGCTGGACTGGAGTCCGAGAGGAGGCACCTTGGCTGCCCAGGCAGCTGCAGCCCGAGAACGAGGCCCAAGGACACACGGGTGTTTGTGAGGCCCTGCGGCACCTCAGTCTGCGGAGGAGACTGCCCGCTGCAGAGACGCCAGCGTGGCCTCCCCAGGGAGCCGCTGCCACCTGCCCTCCTGTCAGCCACCCTGCGCTGGGCACCACACGGTGACATCTCCCGTCCTTGTCCCTCACCTGACCGCCCAGCCTTCGGGCCTGCGCCTCCGTCAGCTCCTGTCTCCTCTGCGGCTTTGTTGTCAAATCACCGTGAGGCATCACAGTGGGTACAGTGGCCTCAGAACCAGAACTACAGGCCGGGTGGCACCTGCATTGAAAATGAACCCCCCTTGTCCTCAGGGCTTCACCCTGTCTGCTGCTGGTTCTGAGTAAACCTACCGCGACGCTCTTGGCTTGTCACTTCTCCGGGGTGTGACTGTCTCCTTTACCCAGTCCCGTCACTGTCATCAAACCTGGATGCTGTGATGGACACCGAGGACTCACCAGGCAACTGAACACAAGCATCTGAAACGCCCCGAGGACCTGCTGTCCTAGAGCAAAGTGCAACAGGACGGTGCTGACGTTTGCCATAAACTACCGTACTTTTCAGACCATAAGATGCACCTAAGTTTTAGAGGAGACTAGGAAAAAAATTTGAAGCAAAAACTGTGGTAAAATATTTAATAACATAAATAACATATTTCACCAATGTAAATATAAACAGAACTCCAGGGCAGCATTAACAACCATTATTCCTGCCAAATTTGGGGGGAAATATAGTCTTATACTCTGAAAACTACGGTGACTCGATTAGCATTTAAGGGTCTTCGAAAGCCTCTGCGCCCAGTGGGAGCCGTGAGCGCAGTCCGGAACTTTCCACAGAGGAGCGGGGTGGGCCCCGTGGACAGACGTGCCCTGCTGTCCAGCTGCTCCCCACAGAACAGAGCGTCTGGTCGGCTGGGTGGAAGGACGGTGCCGACCAACCGCAGGACGGACAGATCACTCAGTCTCCCAGGCAGACACAGTGCCTTCGTGATGAACCAAAACCAGAAAATTAAAGTAGGTGCATTGTTGTTGGAATTCCAGTGAGAGTCACTAGATTTAGTCAAAATTAAAAGGGAAAAATCAGACGTGGGACCGTGCCATCTGTGCCAAAGAATCCCGCGGCAAAAGAGGCCAACAATTGTGCGCCGAACAGTGTGAGAGCCGCCGGTAACTTCCCGTGAGGACCCCTCGCTTCACAGACTTTGTGGTGCTGAGACGTTCAAAGTGACGGTGACAGCGGGCCACTCCAGGACAAGGGGGACGAGGAGTGGGCGCTACGTGGTCATGTGGAGGGGTAGGCTTGGTCTCTCTGAGCAGAAGGCCGGGGAGAGGAGAACTCGTGAGCCAGGTCTCTGCAGTGGCCCCAGGATCCGGGACAAAGTGGACAAGGGGCGTGAGGAACACGCGTGTGTGAAGCCACTGCTGACCAGGACGTCGGCCTGGGGGAGGCGTGCGAGGGCGCGAGGGGACAGCCACTCACGCACAGCGCGGCGCTGAACCGCCCCCACACGGCACCAGCGGAAGGACGGGAGCGTTGGGCGGGGCCCCGCAGGTTGACGGTCACGCGGTGCTCGGGGGAGGCCGGAGCAGCGGAGGGGACGGCTCTGCGGTGAAGGTAAAGCGATGACTTTGAGATACTGGATATTCAGAGTAAGAGAGAGCGAGTCCCGGGAGGTCCTGAGGTTAGAGCGAAACACGACCCTTTAATGGAAAAGTTTGGCACAGATGCGGTAGGTGGATGACCAATTCTTTTCTCGTCTATTCAGCTTCTTTGGTAGCAACACACCCCATGTAAGATGTCGTTGAGTTGCGCCAAGTACCGGGTGCGTTACTGTGCTTCTAAAGGACAGATTGCAAAGGCAGGCCCCGCGCAGGCCCACCGACCTTTGACCCGGAGTCCCGCCACCGACCCGCCAGGTCTTTGCCGGCTGGAGCCCTCGCTGCAGGCCTGGAAAACACCCGCTCTGACTTGTGCCGATGAACTTCGGCTCCGCTCTGCAGGCGGCAGGGCTGGTTGAGAACAGGGTTCCGGCTGGTTAGGCCCCCACAGTCCCTCCCGCAGGGCGCGTCCTGCCCTCGGGTGGAGCGTGTCCTCCCCGCCCTGGTGCAGCCCCTCCTGTGTCTGCTCATCACACCTCCTGGACGCCGATCCTCGTTTCCGGTCACTTAATCTGCAGGTCTCCCCTCCCTGGCTTGGCTTTACCCCTGTCCAGTGTGCCCCTAAATCCAAATGGTCACCTGTCATTTACTTATTATAAAATTGTCCATACGTCTGACCCTGGGCCACGTCACCACTGTCTCTGTAATACAAACACACCATCACCCAGGTCCCTTCTGATCGTTCTCTTGAACCTCACGAGATGTCAGGTCCTGCCTGACGGCGGCAAACACAGTCGCTGCTCCTCCCCCAGGCACCCGTCTCAGCTGCTGCTAAAGCCATGTCACAATTTGTACTTGCTTTTCATTACACGTTATAAAGTAGAAGTTTTCCAAAGTGTCTATGAGACACCTATCGATGTGATGTTCAAAACACACCAAATGGGGGAGGCAAACCAGGGTGCCTCAGATTTAAAGGACTTTCAGGGACACCCAGTACACAGTTACTTACGATACTCCCAGAACCACTCCCAGCATCACCCACACCACGTGCCGAGTGCAGGCAAACCTAGTCGCTCCAGTTCCCACGTGTCAACTCTCCCCTGGGCCGGTGAGATCGGGAGCTGTTCATGGGCAAGTATTAGCAGGGTTGGTTTTTGCTGCAAAGATGCATCTGTGAAGCCCGTTTCCTTCCTACAGTAAGGGAGACACCGTTTGAAGGAAAAGCCATAAAAATGAGACAGCGAGAGGTGATTTATTTGGTTTTCTTTAAGGGAAAGTTGCCCAAATTATCTCTTTAATTCACATTTGCTGCAGCAACTGGGTAGATTTATAACATGCTTAGAAAGTCGGTGGGCATTCCCGAGTGCCCCAGACACGCTGATCCTGTGACCAGACAGAGAGAACGGCAAGTCTGGTCCAGCAAACCAGCCAGGGAGACGTGTGGCCAGTTAGGCAGTTCCCCCTTGCCCATGCAGCCTGGGTGCGTCTGTGTGTCTGTGTCTGTGTGTGTCTGTGCCTGTGTGTGTCTGTGTCTGGGCCTGTGTGTGTCTGTGTCTGTGCCTGTGTGTGTCTCTGTCTGTGTGTGTCTGTATCTGTGTGTCTGTGTCTGTGTCTGTGTGTCTGTGTCTGTGTGTGTCTGTCTGTGTGTGTCTGTGCCTGTGTGTGTCTGTGTCTGGGCCTGTGTGTCTGTATCTGTGTGTGTCTGTCTGTGTGTGTCTGTGTCTATGTGTGTCTGTGTCTGTGCCTGTGTGTGTCTGTGTCTGTGTGTCTGTGTCTGTGTGTGTCTGTGCCTGTGTGCCGGTGGACAACATGGACCGAGGCAGGAAGGGACTAAACAGTGAGACTCTGCACCAACTAAGTAAATCCAAGCACCTCTGTCAGGCTGGTCAGCCCTAATGTTTCAACAAACCCATAGTTTCCTTATGGTGTTTCGATTTCAACCACCCTTTCTATTTGCTCTAGACTTCCAACGAGAAAGGCCTGGAGGTGTGGTCAGGCGTGGCCTGCACCAGGCAGGCGGCAGACCTGTTCGCAGGTCGGTGCCCCGACTCCGGGAGCAGGCGGGCGGGCCCAGTGGTTCTCGGGAGACCTTCACTGAGTCAACATCGGAAACTGGCTCCTGCGTGAGAGCCCCGCGGGGGAAAGCCGGGCCCATCACTGGGTGGGGAGCACAGCCCCGCTCCGTCAGGCTGACGGCGTGCCTGTCAGCAACGGTAATGGCCCTCCGCCAAGGTGCACCTGTCAAACCCGGCCCTCACCTGCTGCCTCTCGGCGCCAGGCCCTGGTCGCTCTGATGGCCTCTGACGTCAGGCCGTCTGGGTGGTGAGATGTTCTGTGACAGGGTGACATGCGTCTTACGGAGAAGTGGAGGAGAGTGGAGACGGCAAGAGAAATGAGTGTAAGATCCAAATTCACTGGTTACTGGTCACCTTGGGAGACCACTCCGAACAGTACAAATTCCAAAGTGCAGTGATTTTACTCCTATTTTAAAGTACGGCATGGAAATGCATGTTAAATCCGAACGGTAGCTTAGGCCACCCCATGACCACCTCCACATAACCCCGGACTCCCAGCTGGCCCCTGAGCCCGGAGGTCGGCCAGACAGGCCCGCCTCGGGGGAGGGAAGCCTGCCGGGGTGACCAGAAATCCAGCTGCTGCTTCCAGATCAATGGCCCAGTTTTAGATGAGAATTTAAATCTGCGCAGGGCAGGGCACCAGGTCCCCGGAAGGAGGATAGTGTGTTATCAGGCGTGTCTGCGACACCGGCAGTAATGCGGACACAGCCAACACCCAGGAGGCCAAATCAGAGCAGGTCCAGTGACTCTTTTGGTTTCTGGAGTTTCTGGGTCATTTCCAGGACCATCACACCTGACACTCGCAGTGACCTGAGTGTGTACACGTGTGGAAAGAAGTCCTCCCGGACCCCTGACATCGGAGGCCAGCAGCCACCAGAACCCTGACCACCCTTATGAAAAAAAATTGCTCTGTACACGAAAACCACTTCCATCCGGCCAGTCGAGCTGTGTACATTTCCGTCACCGCAGTTACTGGCTAACGTAATAATCATGTATTTAATGTTCACATGTGGACAAATTATAAATAAGATTCTAAAACGTAATCATCCCTTAAAACTAGAATCAGAAGCCATAAGGGAGGGACGTCACTTTTCCCTTGCGCTCGGGCCGGTGACTCAGAACCTGGCTGGACAGCGGTTCTGTGTCTGATCAGCGAGGAGACAGAGGTGCCAGCCTGTTGCTGCCGCCTGGCACCACCTTCGCAGACCAGACCTGGAGGCCAGGCCAGGCTGGGCCTTCGGGAGGCGCTTCCAGGTGACACAGACCCCCCCTCGCAGAAACAGCTTCAAGTCAGGCTCCTCCCGGGCCAGCGGAGGAGGGCCTGACGCCCCCTCACTGCAGCGGGTTCTTCAACAGCTGGGAAGAGGTCCCTGCTGTGCACTGAGCCCGGAGAGCGCAGGGCAGATGGGTGACCCTGTGGATGAGGACGAGCGGTGTGAACTCACTGACAAACCGCCTGATGCCGGAGTGGCTGGGACAGAACCGGCAGAAGCGTGGATGGAAGCGCCGGTGCAGAAAGCCCGTCGCCCCCAAGTCCCGGCCTCACTCAGAGCCCACCTCTGCTGACGGACGGACGGACGGATGGAGCTCGAACGCGTCTGGCAACGTTAGCCGACACCGCAACAACCGTTTTCCTATTTGGATTCGCACTTGTGTTTTGAGCCGTCCTTTATTTGGATAGAGATGTCTGCTCAGGTTATAAAGCCCAGGAAGGCGCCGGTCACCGATCTTGAGCCGTCCACGCCCGGTGACGAGCACAGAGCCGCCCACCCAGCACACGGCACACGCCCATCAACTTCAAGGAGTTTTCCTGTGTGTTAGCGCAGTAAATTAATTCATTAAACAAGCCAGTTCTTAAAAACTGAAGCTCGTTAAGCAAATGTTAAAAACCAAGGCCTTTGCCTCAGTGAGGATAAACACAAATCGGAGGGCAGAAGACAGTTGTCTGCGGGTCAGCAGGAAAAAGTGAATAAAAACCAGGCCTGAGGACTCAGCAGAAGCTGCCCCCAGGTGGGGCGGTGTCAGTACCTAGAGCACAGTTGACACCTCCCTCCACCTTTTAAAAATGGACCCTCCCTAGAGGGTTGGCAGGTATTAATGAACTTCAAAGGACAGACATACCTACATGTTTACTCAGTCTCAAGTTCATGAGATAAATTTTTCTATCAAAAGATTGTTGCACTTGATAGAATCCCCAGCTCTGCGAGCAGAGGAAGTTGAGATGGTGAACACACTTGTCCTGATGGCTCCTGCCGGTGTCGGCCGATGCACACGCTTCGTCTCTGCCACCAGCAGGGATTGGACCGAGTGCAGGAAGGAAAGAAAGGGGGCTGCAGGCGTACCCACAACTCAGTCTGCTCCGAGTCAGGACGCGGCCGTAACCAATACAGACCAAAACTCTCAAATCCATTTTGAAATACAATCGCTTGTCTCTTTGCAAACCTCATCAAGAAGGAGAAAGAAACCTGAAAGGCTTCAGAAGAGCAGGAAAAGCTCCCACAAAACAAGGGCAGAGCCTGTCCCATGCCAGGTTCCTCAGGAGAATGAAGAGAAGCTGCGGTGTGAGCGTGGAACCCGCTTCTCAGCTTGGCCTCCTGTCACACGCCCAAGCCACCTGTCTCCTTATTTGCTTGTGGGTTTTCCAATCCAGGTCGGTGTCTGGATGGAGTGAAAGAACCGCCCGGATGCACTGGGGGCACTTGGAGGGGAGGCTGTCGTGGGCGCCGAGAGCAGACCCGGCAGGTCAAAGAGCGCGTCAGGGAGCGTGACCTGTCGCTGACGGACAGAACTGCGCTGGCGGGTCTGGAGGGGGTCTCGGTCACAGAGACCTGGGCAGCTTTGCGAGGGACATGGGGACGGCCCAGCACCTGCCTTCCATGGGAGAAATGGTCCCAAATGTGGTATTTGGTGACTGGCAGGCCACACATCTCTCACCTCCCAGCTCTGTCCCCCTGGAAAGTGCCTGAGCACCCAGCTCCTCATCTGCAAGGCCAGGCAGTGAGACTCAGTGAGAGCAGTTCTGCTGCTGGGACGAGACAGTGTGTGGGAAGCAAGACTGCGCTCCAGACGCAGAGTGGATGGAGGAGGGAAAACGGTCCCATTCCGCCATCGCTGTCTCTCCAGGTGAAGCGTGACTTGACCAGCCAGGGCACACCCAGCACAGACTCACGCCTGCTGACCCCATTCTCAGGCAGTGGTCCCACTGAACTCTAGAGCCCCCCCAAAAAGAGCTGGGAGCCTGTTAAAAATCCCAAAAAGTGACTGAGCAGGTCTGAAGGGGGTGCTGAGAATTGTGTTCTGTTAGCAACGCAGGTAACCATGGTAGTTGTGGTCCGCAGACAACACTGCACTCTAGAAACAGAATTTCAGCATTTCAGCATCAACACCCAGCTGTTACTTACATGCGAAATTCACAGCAAAACAAAACAACAAAACATATCATAAAGGCGAACAGTACAGACAGAAACAGGAAAGGAGAAGGCCGGACTCCAGGGTGTACCGAGTCTCCCATCGAGTGAAAGGTCTCCACGCCCCCCGGGCAGACGGTCCTGTCAAACACCTTCCGTGTCAGCATCTGCCGTTCTCAGGCAACACGGATTATTCTGGGTTATACATTGATGTAGAAAATGGTAATTCATAGGTTCTTTGAAAAATTGAAGAAATGAGGATATTTTTCATGACAAATTATACATGAAAGCCTTTGCAGACTTGACTGAACTAGATAAGTTCAAAACTATTGACCACAAGAGGATTTTAACGTCAAAACGTCGGACCGGCTACCTGAGCCCACTAAAAACGCCCACTGTCCGTGGCCACGGTGGAAACACACCTTTCGCGTGTCTGTTCCACGGCCCCGCCTCAGCCACACACTCTGCAGTCCTATCCCGGCGACACAAGGAACCAGCGACAAAACCCACGTAACCAAAATACCATGGAAAACCACGAAGACTTTAAAATGCTGGCCTGGATCAAAACACCTTCACTGACACAAGGCCCCTCAAGAGCCAGTCCCACTCTGTCAAAAACAAAGTGCACACAGTTGAACCCAGACACCGCTGTCCCCAGGCGTGGGGACGGTTTGAAGGCGTTTCCTCGGTTCCTGCCCCAGAGGAGCTCACGACACCCAGCGGTCCTGGGTGGCTCTGGCACGCTGACCGGTGCCGGGCAGTTCACTGCCACTTACGTACAAGCCACTGCCCTGCTGTGGGTGCTACGCACTAACCTGGTCTGAGATCACATTCATCTTGATCTGCCTCAGCGCTGTGCAGAACGCCCACTGTCCGGAGCTGTCAGGGACTTGGAACCTGGTGAGCGCACTGTGCACACGCGAGCCCGCGCGACGCCCAGCTGAGAGCCTGGCTGTCCATCGCCTCGTCAGCACCAAGCCCCACAGACCACCCCCCAGGTCTGCACCCGAATCGCCGTTCCTGTGAAATACCCGGGTCCCAAGGAAACTGTCTTGTGGACGTGTCCGAGGAAAGCAGTTTCTATAGCTACCTTCCCAGCAACAGGATCTGGTTGATGGTCCTTGGACACTACGCAGTGACGTGTGAGTCTCTCTCGCTCCCTGCAGAAGCACCTTTGTGTTTCGCAAACACCCAGGAGCCACCGACCTGGAATGCCAGCCCGGCCTTGGGTGCTCCCACTGGACATAAACAACGGGAAAATCGTCCCCAGACGAGGCCACCCTGTTGACCATGAGGGAGCGGAACACAATGGCCCCTGTCAGGTCTGAGCCACAGAGGCCAGATGTCCTGTCTCCAGCTGAGGCAGAGGTGGCCGCTCCCCTGTGTGCCCACCCATGGTGGGGACTCACTGGGACCCCCTCACAGAACCACCCTGCCTTCCGAGGGCACCCAGCCCACACGCACATCCCCGTCTTGGACCCTCCCCAGATCACCTGCAACGCCCAGACCCCGGGAGTCCCTCCTCACTGGGTCCCACCCCAGGGCGAGGGGGGGCCCACAAAGCCCACTACAGGGGCCCCTGGGGGTCTTTCCAGGGAGTGCAGAGCCAAAACAGACTCTTAGGAAAGCTGAGAAACTTTGACCTGCAAGGCACTCACTAAAACTCTAATATAAAATAAAACAGCCCTGGCTGGTGTAGCTCAGTAGGTTGAATGCGGGCCTGTTAACCGAAGAATCTAGGTTTGATTCCCAGTCAGGGCACAAGCCTGGGATGCAGGCCAGTTCCCAACAGGGGACACATGACACATGGGTATTTCTCTCCCTCTCTCCTTCCCTTCCCCTCTAAAGATAAATAAATAAAATCTTTAAAAGATAAGATAAAATAAAATAAAACAGCCCTGCTTGTCAGTGGGGTGAGCACCAGCCTGTAAAACAACAGGGTCGCCAGTTCGATTCCCAGTCAGGGCACATTCCTGAGTTGTGGGCCAGGTCCCTACTAGGGGGTGTGCAAGAGGCAACCACACACTGGTGTCTCCCTCTTTCTCCCTCCTTCCCCTCTTTCAAAAAATAAATAAATAAGTTTTTTTTAATGAAATAAAATGAACCCCTTCAGCTCGTTTTCTGACATTGTGGGTTTTGTGGCGAAGGAGCCTTTGGAAAACTCCTGTGGTGAGGTGTGGCGCGAACCATGAAGGACGTCCCATCTGCTGAGTACTCACTAGAAGAGGCATGTTTTCAAGGAGTGAAATTCAGCACATGACACCAACACGCTGACCCCGTGAGCCGGGTCCGAAGTCGGGTGCTGGGGGACGACACCCCTCGGCACCGTATCGCTGGATTTGATCCATCTCAATGGACTGAGCTAACAGGGCACCAGCCGCCCGGTCTTGCTTTGCTCAGGCTTTGGCCATATTAGGAAAGCTTATCTCCTGGTGGCTCTGCCCTCCTCCGAGGACACCAATGGCCTAGTTTCTAATACGCCAATGTCAGTCGCCTGCCCCAAAGCCGTAATTTGAAGACCTGGAGCACATCAGTGTGAAGGCCCCCAGTTCACACGAGATCCAAGCTTCCCTTGCATCACGGAACTGGGACACGTTGAAAAATGACAGTGGCTCTCAAAGCCCCAGCATCTCGCTCTGTCCCTCCCGGTAACGTAAAGATTTCCCTCCTACAGGGTTTATACCAACAGATAATTTCCTTGTAAGGGGACAGTAGCTACACCTAAAGTTACTGCCATAAACCCTATATTAAATACAGCCCAGAGAATTTTATGCACATCTTCTGTAATCCTCACAAGACACAAAACTGCATGTCCAAGTGTCCACACATCACAGAGGAGCCCCCGGAGCCCAGGAACTAAATGGTTCGCTCCAGACACGATATGAAAGGATAAGCTGAGATTGGAACGCGCTGTCAGACTTCACAAGGTGGAGAAGGGAGACGTGTGTGTGTGTGTGTGTGTGTGTGTGTGTGTGTGTGTGATCCTTTTAGGTGGAACTACTTTCAACACTGAGCGTTCACTGTGTTTCAATATGGGCCTCTGTGCACACACATTCAAAACTTGCTATTGTTACCATTTTGACAGCAAGCTCAGAAAAGAATTCATTCCTAAAATAAATATGTTTCAGAACCCGGGGCTTAAAAAACAGCCCGTTGTGACGTCCAGAGCTGCCTCCTGCGTGCCCTTCCTGAGGGCTCTGGTGGCCTGATCCCCATCCTCACCCGGAGCTCACCCTCGCAGACCCCGGCCCCACCCTGCGGCTCCTCCGCAGCCTCGGCGCGCAGAGAGGGATGAAGAGCTTTTTGAAATGGTGTTGTGAAGGCAGGCAAACATTCCTCTCTTCTTTCTTTCTCCCCGTTGCTCTTTCTCTTTTTTAATTGTTTCTCTTGTTAGAAAACGTGGCTCAGTTGGCTGACACTACGCACATGCCCTGGAGGGTGGGGCCCGAAGGACGGCCTGGCTCCGCCTGCCTGTCCCCGGTGCCTTATCCGGCCAGGTCGCCGTCTGCACGCTGCCGTTAGCGTCTTCATGGGTGGACATGCTTATGTTCACCATACACACGACTGCATGCAAACACATGAATCCCTTGTTTGCTAACACGGTGACTTTTCACTAGCAGAGGTCTCTAATAATTTTGAAATTTCAGATTCTGAGATATTCAGAGACTGGCAATTGTGAAGCACAATGCCATTCAGCATCATCAAAATAGACAATATTCATCTGTTCACATTAATCGTTTTTTCAATCTGCTCAATCGGAATCCAAGCCATCCACTCCTGGGACCATTTGCATTAGAATCATCTCTCACACTCACCCCTCTGCCAGCCTCTGGAAGGAGCTGGATTTAAGGAGAATTTACTGAAAAGGCATCTCTCTCAGAGGCTCGAGAATGGTCAGCGGGAGCCGGGCCATAAAGAGAGCAGGGCGCGGGGTGGGGCCCAAGTTTGCATCCTCCGGGTTCCTGCTGGCATCGCCTCCATGCAGACCAGGGCGTGGGAGCCCAGGAGAGGGAGCCTGCTGGGCCCCCACCGCGTCCTGTCTTTAGCTGCTTATCTCAGTCCCAGAGAGCTCTCACTCCTGGCTGGGAACGCTGCCGCGGAGCCGAGCAAACCCGAGAGACACCGCCCCGGGGTCCCATTTCTCCCGTCACAACAGCCTCTGCTCCACGGGAAGAATCCACTCTGCGTGGAACCGAGGCGGCCGCTGTCTGGCCTCTGGAGATCTCGTCTACCAAGCACACCTGCCTCCCCTGTGCCCCCCTCCACCTTGCTCATCACGTCCCTTTTCAAGTCCCTCGTTCTAAAAATAAAAGGACTCCCTCTGAGCAGGCGGAGGCCAGGCGCAGCCCCCCGCGGAATCGGCCTCCGAGAGCCCGACACACTCGCAGTCCTGCCGGGGGCTCTGCTGGGTCGGCGAACACGGAGAACCCCAGGAACCGCGGCGCGCCCGCCCCTGTCGCCCCCCGCCCTCCGCACTCACACACGTTTCTGCAGGCGGCTTCCCGCATTCCGGCCGGTTACCTTTCTGGGTCTTTTCCTTCTCTGACTGCTGCCATTGAACTTCTCGCCGCTGTCGCTTTTCTGACCTGCATCTTCGTTAATCATGGTGAGAGGCTGGTACAGCGCCCGGCCCCGGCTGAAAGGCTGCCGCCCGCACCGCCCTGCGAGTGTGCGAGTGTGCACTCACAGGAGCTGAGCAGGGGGTGGGGAAGGGGCGAAGGAGCCGAGCACGCCTCGTTGCCATGGTAGCAGCTGCCACAACTGTTTATCTGGCTGCATTGTTAAATCCGACTCCACCAATACACAGCGGACCGCCACAATGAAGGAAGCCTTGAGAAAAGGACACAGGGCCACTGATGATTCAGGGACTCGGCTGGTCTCTTCCTGACACACCCTCCCTTCCACCAGCTCTAACACGCACACACACACGCACACAGACCTGCACGCCAATGCGCAAGACCCTCCCACAACTGCACACACACCCCACACATGTGCAGACCCGCAGACCCGCACATACCAGCCCATGTCCCCCACACGAACGCACACCCACAAACAGACCAGCACAGATGCACACAGACCTGCACACACCAACATGCATACGCCACATGTGCAGACCCGCACATACCAGCCCATGTCCCCACACACACACACACACACACACACACAGACCAGCACAGATGCACACAGACATGCACACAACCGCAAAACCACACACAGATCCACACACCTGCACAAAGATGCACACACCCACACAGGGAACTGCATGGGTGTGCACACACCTGCACACAGCCCCACACCTGCACACCTGCACACACATAAACAGGAGCCATTCCACAATCCTGTCAGCAGCCCCAAGATACTGATGCCAGACTTGATCTGAGGCTGCTCTGTGTAAAACTACAGGAGTCTGACTCAGTGAGACTGTTACCCACCCCTTCGAATTTCCTTTATGCCTAGTTGGCCCTCAGATATTTTCTGAGCCCATACGCTTATCCATCTGGAAGGCGTCATACCCCTGGATGGGTGTGAGATCTGACTTGCACGCTAACCAGTTAGTCCTGGGTCTGTGACGAAGACGGTCACTTCTCAGGGCAGAGCGAGCGGCTTGGGCGTCGGCACACAGGAGTCGATTTCCCTTACTCCCACCTCCCCCGGCCCTACCGTGGATCGGCCAGACAGACGCCGCATGCTGCGTGGGGCGGTCTGTGCGGAGGGACCCCGAGCTCAGGGAGCCCCCTCTCTTATAGCTGTGTGTGTGCCAGAGCTCCGCTCAGACGGGACCGTCCTTACCGCACTGGGCACGCCCACTCTGCTTCTCTCTCCAAGGCTGCTGGCTATACCAACATCCTTAAGAAAAGTCTGGAACAAAGACAGTCACTGCTCTGCTTGCAAGATGTACAGAAATGGGAGGAACCAGTAGAAATCATCTCTTCAATAGAAAGTGTCAAAAGGTGCGAGTTACCCTTCAGTGAAGAGAAACACCAAGTGGCCTGAGGCAGCTGTGTAAACTTTCGTAGAAGAAGCTCAACAGGATTCCCCGCATGTCTGTGCACTAAGTTCTAACAGTTAGCTTAGTTGTAAACACTTGGAAGGGCTCACCCATTGCCCGGGTTCTGCCAGAAAGACTGCGGCCCACAGCAAGGAGCCCAGTACCCACGGGTCTCGGGCCCCAGCCCGAGAATGTGGCTCACAGCAAATCAGGTTGCACGCCTGCCTCACGCTCTGTTTTCCTCCGAGTTTGCGATCACCCTCTTATTTTCCTTTCACGTAAGTTTGTACTTTTTTTTTTTTTACTGCTACAAGTCCTTGCATCGATGAACCTCCATTTTAAAAGGGGAAATGAGTCAAAGGGAAGTGAAGGGCTGGACTGAATGGCCACCAACTGGGTAACAAATGGAGCGCAATGGAGCTGACATCGTTCCCAATTCTCTTTTTTTTTCCGTCAGAAAACAAAGACATTGGAAAACACGTGAGCCCACAGAACCTGACATTTCTCAAGGTCAACAAACGAAGTTGGAAAACAGTGAGGGAACAGAACGCTGACACTTCTGAAACAAGTCGCCCGGGCCCCCAGCCGCCCTGGCACTTGTGCAAACACCACAGGATTTTACCCCCCAGTCTGGACGGAAATGGAAAAGCTACGAGGCTGGAAAACCGAGTCGCTTTTCCCTCCTGTCTTTCCGGCCTCCCCTCTACACCCGCCGCCTATAAGTGTTTCCACGCGAGGCCCCTGCAAAAGGAGACAGAGAAACCGAGGTGCAGGCAGGTCACTTTTTTGTCTGGGAAAAGTCCCCAGATAAAAACACCTATTCTTATTGTCTTCCTTCTCCCTAAGAGCTACGGACCTCAAGCCCCAGACTGACCAGGCAGCTTTCCCAGCAGCGCAAACACACTCGACTCGCCTGGGCCCCTGGTCGCGGTTCCGCTCCTCCCTGCAGGAGCCGCACGGGCGACCTACCTGCTTCCCCTGCAATGGCCTTTGTGTGCCCAGCAAACACCTCGAGATGTAGACCAGAGTAACCCGGGTGCACCCAGGACCCCGGCACAGCCCTGGGGTGCGTCCTGTTATCCAGAGTGGCGGGCCCCGTGGGGCAGCTTCCTCCAGACTCAGAGAAGAGACAAGAGTGGAGAAGCCCGTTACAAACAAGCGGTGAGTGTGGCCCTCACTCAGCACAGGGCGTGGTCCCCAAGTGCCCGCATGTCGCTTCTGGAAACTGTGTTGCACCAGACACAATCCGTTCCTGGAGAACCCACAAAATCTTGGAACCCTCAAAGAGTTCCCATGTCAATCTAAGCCACCATTTTAAGCTTGTCTCCTATTTTTTTTAAATGAATTCCATGCTCCACTGAAGATGCCAAAACACACCTTGTCATCTCGGTGGCCTGAGTGGGGCGGGGGGCAGGCCTGTCAACAGGTGGGAAATAGTCGGGCGGCTCGCTCTTGCTCCGCAGGGGCCCAGCACAGGGGCCGGTCCCCCTCTGCACCTTCACTGAGCACCTGCCTGGGCCAGTTCCTCGCTCCACCCCAGACATGCGACAGGCAGCTTCGAAGACGGACGGGATCCGGTCCTCGGGGCAGGAGGTGGCTCCCCTCCCTGAGAACTCTCTACCCTGCCTTCGCCTTCGCTGCAGCCTGGGAAGGTGCCTGCGCATCGGCTGCAGTCTCTCTCGTCGACGTTTTCTTCCTGGCAACGCTCAGCACGAAGCAGGCAGGTGTCGTCCTTGATCGATGAGATAGATTGCGGATAAACCCAGCTACTCGGTATTGTTAGTTTAATTGGAAAACGCCACCCGGTCATGAGCTAAACAAAAACACAAACAAACAGCAGATTCTTCTTCTGGACCACCCTAAAGAACATTTGTGACCCAGTTAAAATTAACCTTGATTTTCCCTTCTGGTACAACATTCACCCTCAAATGTACCCCCATTTTTAAGGATGTCCGGTTCCACCATTTAACCTGGGTTTCCGTTGGAGGCAGAGACTCTGCCTCCCGAACTTCTCAGGTGATTCCCAGATGCATCCTGCTACGCTGGCCACGGTGACATGGTGGCATTCACAGAAAAGGGAACGAGCAGGACAGAGGCACCCGCAGCACTGGACCCATCGAACCCCTGGGTCTGACGCCCTGGCCGGCTGTGCGGGGTCGACCAGGAAGCCAGGACGCATCTCGAGGGTCCTCCTCCCATCTCGAGGGACCGGCCTCCCAGGGGCAGGGCTGTGACAATGCGGGAGGGAGAGTCAGGACAGGGGACTGCCGGGGGTCATGACACAGGGGTAAGAGGACAGTTTGGCTGTCCCCACACTGCCGCGCCCCCAGCACACGGGGAAAAGGCCCATTTCACCTGCTTTTTATCATAAAGAGCCACACGCCTGGCTGGGCTCCTTGACAAGGTTGGATGCGGTGACGATGACAATTCCCACGTGACCCAACTTGGAACCAAATCCACAAACTTCTTCAGATTGTGAGGAGCTATTCTCAGGGAAAGAATCTCTCTTCTTCAAACGTATAATTAAGGCATTTTGTGATAACAGAGTTGGCATTTGATGTGAGAAGCTTTGTCCCGTTTGGCTGCCATTCCTGAAGGGCACCTTGCCCTGAGTCCCTGGTCTGCCCGCGGGGAAAAGTCAGGACAAGGACCGTTTGCCTGACTCTCAGAGCCTTTACTGCTGAATGAAACCACTACTCCCTGGGACCAGTCTCCAGGGTTGGGCTGCAAGCCTGTCACCCTGGCAGACACTCCGTCATTTCGACTTCAAGATCAAGGTGCTGACCACATGGTGCCCCTGGGGTCCCTACCTGTCACATTTCCCGTGCCCCAACACAGGAAAGAGGCCACTTTGCTTTCCTCAAGGGCCACCTCGCCGCACGAGGGCACCGGCCTCTCCCTGCGGACGTCAAGCCACCTGACGCTCCCTCCGAAGTCTGCAACTCTGGAGGGACTCGCTGCTTTCGGGGCTGGAAGACGGTTTCCCTGGCGGTGAGTAGTGTGTCCAGAACGGCGGTGAGGACAAGCGTGTGAGCGGGGAGGCTGGTGCAGCCTGGGAGCTCGCCCTACAGGGCCGCTGTCCGTGAACAAACAACACGCGAGGCTCGTTTAACGGCCGAGGAGCCCCATCCTCCTCTCTGAACCGACTCCCTAGTCTCTCACTGGTGTCCCTGGCTGTGGGCGAAGCCGACAGTCCTGTCCAGCCCTACTCACCGTAATGGCAGGTTTGGGGACCGCACCAATGTCACTCTGTTTCCAGAGTCCTGGCACCAACAGCTGGGACGAGGGCCTCAGCAGGGAGCCCTCTGGGGAAGCGGTTGAAAGGTGAGGTGAGAAGGAAGGAAAAGCTGGCAAGAGAAAGAGGTCTCCCACCAGTGGGGCTGCCACGGCCCGGGTCTGGAATGCTCTGCAGCCCCCAGGAAGTGGCGGTCAGTCCCCCAGTGAGAAACTGAGTGGGTGCTGCAGCCCGTGACGCTCCCCGGGGACCGGGCTTGGCCACCGACCTCAGTCCTCACGCAGCCCTTGGCAAGGCAGCTCTTCGCTGTCCCATTGCCCACGGGAGGGACCTGAGGCTCAGAGAGTGTGAGGGCCAAGGCCCCGGGCAGCGGCGTGGACACAGGTCCTCGCGCTCCGGTTCTGCTGGTTCACACCCTCATGTCTGACCCCACCACCAAGTCTGGGACAAACCTGGGGAAAAATAGTTTTGTACGCACAGAAACCAGCTGGAAACATAGAAATAAGAAGAGACGACTTCAAAATACTCTACATTTTCCTCCCTCCAAAACCCTCAGACATGATCCAAGTTGCATGTGTTTTCCCGGTAGTGGACCCAAAGAGCAGTGCGGCGAGTCACACTGTGAATTCGAGTCCGGCGATGCTGTGACTGGTGTGCGAGGCACCGGCACTCAGGGACGAGCCCTCCATTTGTGGAGCCCCCACTCCACCGGGCGCCAGGGTCAGAGCAGAGCAGGTCACACAGTCCCTGCCTGTCTGTGACGGTGACGTCAGCCACGGCCCTGCTGTGAGGCCTGCGCTGAGCTGCTCATCTGCGCTGCCATTTACTACCCGGTGGGGGGAGGGGGTCAGATGGGATTTCCCGGGTCTTAATGAGCGGCTTCTCCCAGCTGCTGCCAGCCAAGCCCAAACTCACAGCTGCCCGCAGCTGCCCCCGCACAGAGAACAAAGAGCAAACCCCTGGCTGCTGGAGGGGTTCACCAGGTCAGCGGTCACGCTGTCCCCAAGTCAGGCCAGGCACCAAAACACAGAAGCAGGGTGGGTGGGGATGAAGCAGTGCCTGCATTTCCTACTCTCCTGTGATTGCATGAGCTTCGCCCCTCCAGGAGCAGCCGAAGTTAGAGCACCACTGGCCCACACGCTGCCCATCTGCCCTGCTCGGCCTTCCCCAGGGCTTCGGTCCCCCCCCAACGGCCCCTCGCAGGAGGAGCGACAGCTCAGAGGAAGATGAGGGTCCCCCAGACAGATGAAATACAGAGAGTCCACAGCCAATTAGTAAACCGTAAAATTTTTTCTCGTGCACCTCTACAGGAGTCTGAAAAACAGCAATGTTACATAGCTCTCCCTCTTATTTAAAATAAAATTTAATATCCATTTCAATTAAAGTTATAGAGCCGGCAGATGAAACAGTTCAATTATCTGATAAACATTTTTCAAGCACGTAAACATCCCCACAGGTGAGGAAGGCGGTGGGCCAGCTTAGCCAGCTCCAGGGGCGGTGGCCACACCACGGTGGCCTGTGCACCTCCCAGTCACCCTCCCGATCGCCACGGGCGCCCTCCTGCCTCCACCCGCCTGCTCACCCTGTGTCTGTCCGAAGAAGAATAATCAGGTTCCATTGTTTTAAAAAAATCCCTTCCTGTGCCTAAGGGCTCCTGTACAAGCAGTTTTTCCATTTGTCTTTTTTTTTTTAAGTTCTGGCTGAACCATCCTACTTTCTTAAACCTGTAGTCATGCCCGGCCTCCTTTTTCTTCCTTCTCCATCGTTTGGATCACTTCCTCACACGCTTCGGCGTTGCTCGGAGCCGTGGACCGTGCACGGACTGCGCAAAGGGAGGACGTTTGGAAGGACAGCCAAGCCCGGCCGACTCACACTCGGCTCCGACCAGAATTTTCTCCCGGCCTTTCCCTCATTTCTCCTCCTGAGTCCAATTCTGTGTTTACTTTATGAAGCCGCACCTACTTCCCTGTGTAGGGTTTTTATTCCGTTTGTAAAACTACCTCAATCTTATTTCTAACCCTCGGGTTCTCACCTAATTTAAGCACCAAGTACACACCTAACAAGCGTATTCCAGGTTCGTTTTTCTAGGTCATGTGCAAAGATACTAAATCACGTGGCCCCGCACCCGACCTGCTGCCTGACGCCCACAGCCAGGCTGAGCTGTGGGGACCGGGGGTCCCTCTGCAGCCGCGCAGGCGGAGATGACACTCGGTTTAGGAAACGGCAGGTCGAGGCCCCTCCCTGACGGTCACCGGGCCGCTCGTCACCGTGCTCACCTCCGACTCTAGTTCTACAGATGGAGAGAGTGCTTCGTGTCCAAGGTCACCGTCTGCTTGTAACATTCACAGTCACTCACACTGACATCCTAGATATCAGGTTTTTTATATTTTTTATTTTACAAAATAAATAAAATTATTGGCTTTTCATTGAAAGAGCAGATCGTAACAGCAGGTAAGTCGAGTGCTCCGGACACCTGCTGGCAGAGCAGCCGAGTGCTGGCCAGTGTCCCTCCACCCTCTGACCTGCTGTGTCCCGACTGAGCTCCGTTCGGAGCACCCTCTTGTGGCCTGCCAGGTCCCCTCCCCAAGGTGACTCCCTCTGGAAACCTGTTCTGTTAGGTCAACTGCCCGGCCTGTAGCGCACTGTGCGGTCCCCACCCCACGCCCGGGACAGGCACGTGGCCGCAGAAGCTGAAGGGGCCACGTCCCTGCTGGAAACCAGGAGCCCTGCCCCCCGGGTGCCGCCCCAGCTGAGGCGTCAGCCCAGAGGGGCTCAGGGAGGGTTTGCCGGGGAGGCTGTCCGTCCTCATCCTCACTGCTTTGCCCGAGTAGAAGAAGCCAGTTCTCCGTGGATAAGCTGAGGTCTGAAAGGGCTGGCTGCAGGAAGGCCTTTTTCACCACATTTTGTTATCTCGACAGCAATGGAGCGATGCCACCACACAAAGAAATCAAGCATTTCATCCGAAGTCTCCCCTCCTCCAGAAGAGCTCTATTTCTGTAGTTTTTAGGGAATTTCTACCAAAAGAGAGACAGGTTTCTATTTCCATTTCTCTTCTGTTTACCTCGCAACAGAAACTAACAGGAACTTAAAGTCTGTGCAATTGGAAGTGTGCAGTGCGTTCAATACAAGTCAGGGACCTCGGCTGTGAGCCAACCCCCACGCCGGCCGTGGGACTTGTGCGGTGCACTGCCCCTCCGTCAGCTCCGGTCACAGCGCCCCCCGCAGGCAGGCCAGGCACAGCTCCCTGGGAAGGATGCTGGACGTGGCACCGCAGCAAAGAAAGCCCCAGAACCCTGCGGGCTCAGCGTCCCGCACAGCACTGACACGCCCCCCTCCAAGGGACCAAGACCAGGGTCTGGAGACGCCAGCCCACGAGGGCGTAACCGTCACGCACAGGCAGACTGTCCTGCAGATGTGTGAGTCGGTGATGGCCCTGCTCCTGGAGCCGGTTCTGCACAACCCCATGACCATCCGTGACTTCACGGAACATCCCGGCCGGAGCCACTGAAAGTTCCCACGCTACTCATGCCACACAGGGTCGTGTCTGTCCCCAGGCATGGGAGTCGGAAAGGCATCACTTACTCTCCAAGGGACCAGCGACAAGGAGGTGCAGGCGCTGCCCATGTCCGCCGGGGGTCTCTCCCCAAACCAGAACCCCGCCGCAGCCCCAGCCCTGCTCCTCTGTCCCGAGTGCGTGGGGGGCGCTGCCTGGGGGCGGCCGACTCCCTGAACCTCCCGCCCGGACCCCCTCGGCCTCTGCAGACAGCCAGGGTTTCCGGTAACGCCGCCCGGCCGGATCCGGTCGCCTCCTCCCCGCACTGATCCTCCCGTTCCTGCCCGCAGGGTGCCCACATCCCTCCCCGTGGTCCCCCCGCCAAGCCCCACGTCCAGGCAGGAGTCACCCGCCCAGTCATCTGTCGTCACCGTCCCTGCACTCACGTCTGAGAGACGCCCCAGGCCCAGACACGCACCTGTGGGCCTGGCTGTCTTCAGTGTGACCCACAGAGTTCAGTTTGGCTTCTGCTAGAACGAACTTTAAAACATCGGGGGTGTCCAGGTTCTGACTTCTTGCTTCTTTTGAAAACCACAGGGCCCCCTCCCACACAGCCACCTGTGTAGAGCAGAACCTCTGCTCCCGGTGACACAAGGGTCCTCTGTCCACACCCCGGGCCCCAAGGGGCAGCCGCCGCCCACGGCACCTGTGCTGTGGGGTTGCTTCCTCAGGAAATTCGCCTTCACTCTGGGTCCATCCGGGGTCCAGTGCGAACTGAGCGAGACCCGAATCGTTCCCCTTGGGCCCATCTTTCCCTAAGCCCGCCTGCTCCTGTTTCCATTTCTGCCACGAATTTTATAAATCAGGAGCTTTTACGAAGTTTGTGAGGGTGAAGTAATCTTGGTTTCCCCTCAGCGTCATTTCTCAGTATTTGAAGTCACGTGGCAAATAGCTTCAGCACCAGGCCAACAGGCGGCTCGGACGCTCCTTCCTCCGCAAAGTCGCTGCCGACCCTCCCTCCGGGACGCCTGCTCCCAGCCCCGAGGTCCCCGCCTCCACGAACACGCATGTACGGACTCCCAGAGGAGAACAAAGAGGGGCCCACATGCGCCACAGGAACCCGAGGAGCAACACGCAGCACTGTGTGCGGGCTGCAGGCCGTGGCTCCGTCCACGGACGGGCAGTGTCCACGGAGCGGAAGGAGCCTTGGCCCATATCACCGAGAGGGGTGGCAGTGGGGTTTGAACAGGAGAACCGAGTGCCAGGGGATCGGGACGACCCACCCGGCACAAAGAGGGAAGCTTCCGCTCATTCGGATGAAGTGACGAACACGGGGGGAGATGGGCCACTCGGGAGGTAAGTGTGCGTGACAGTGGCTCAAGTCCCGGCCGCCCAGGGGGTAAGGGACAGGGGGGCGAGTCTCGGGGGCAGCGCCACACCTGCCACCTTGTTTAAAGAATGCGCTGTGATGGGAGCGGCATCTCAGGGTGGGTCCTGGCTGTTCATTTAAACTGGGGGGAGGGGCAGAAAACGCAAAGGAAAAAATCAGGAAATATTTAGAGAAACATTCAGAGTACTTTGTTCAAGGACAATAAATGTACGGATTAGAAAAAAAGACGACCCCTTTCAAAACCTTAGCTTTTGAATAATAATGACAGAAGGATTCAAAAGTAGTAGACCCACTGTGTGCTACAAAACTAACATGAACTGCAATGTGTAAACATTAACAGGAGCCGTCGGGGCAGCTGCTTGGGTCACCGTGCAGCTGCAGGGAACCTGAACCCAGGGGCACGGCTCCCGCCCGGTGGGTCACTGGGGGGTCTGGGGACCAAGACAGGAACCTGAGGGTGGGACACAGAACTGGGAGAAATGGAGGCTGTGATCTGAACAGACTGTTCTTCACGTCGGGCCTGGCTTGCCCCGTTTCCGTCCCCACCCCCCACCGAGGTGTGTCTGCACACAGGACACCACTCAGACTCCCCACAGATCCCCCACCCCCAGGCCTGACTCTGTCACTTCCATGGAGACCCGGGTTCTGGGAGGAGAAACCTGCCCTTTTCCCGCAGCTTCGCTGCATGGAAGACACCAGCCTCTTCAAATGCAGCAGCGCTGAGCCCGGCCAGATGGAAAAGGCAGGACCGGGATTCGGCCGATTCCTCAGGCCTCGCCAGGGCATCACCCAATCAGGGCAGAGTGATGCGAGTCTCTGCTAAAAATAGGCCACGGCTCCTCCACACTCACCTTCCGAAGCTCCCACAAGGGTAAGTGGGTCACTGTCAGCCACGGTGACAGGAGCCGAGCAGTTACATGTTTAGCTTTTCAATGTCTCTCCCGTGGTAGCTCTAAGGGAATGAAACACGCCCCAAATCCCACACACACCCAGGGCGCAGTCCGCCAGACCCTCCCCCTGAACCATGGGGCCCGGGCGGGTGTCCCAGCACAGGGGGGTCCGCCCCGGAGCCCTTCCAGGGGGGCCAGGCTGCCGTGCCCGTGAGAAACGAGCAAGTTGAGGAGGAGAAGTGGATTTTAACAGAGACACTGCTGCTTCTCCTGAGCCTCCATTTGCAATCTGGTGAACCGCGCACCTCGGCCGACCGGAGCCACGTTGCTGAGTTTGCTGAAGACGCAGATGCAGGCCTGTGCGTTTCTGTGTCGCAGTCGGTATCTGCGTGTGACCGCCAACACCGTGCGGACAAACCGGCCGGCCCGCCCCAGGCTCCCTTCCCGGCGAGAAGCACACACAAGCCCACGCAGTTTGCACAGCAGCCGTGGGGGCCCTGAGCCCCGCAGGATCCCAGCGCTTTCGTCTGTTGAAATTACCCAAACGGGAAACTTCAGAAGGTCCCTGTGGTTCAACAAAGAGGGAACCGGCCGAGAAGAAAGGTCCCGGGCTGCTGGCCCCACGGTGACTGTGTGAGGGTCACGAGCGCGGCCTCGTCTCGTGGTCAGCAGTTCAAACCTGCGAAACAGGCTCATCCGAGGGGCTCTCCCTCCTCAGCAGTGTGGCTCCAATCGCTGCCTCCTGACCACACGGAGTCGACGAGCACCAGGGGAAGCGGAGGGGTGGCCCTAAGACACAGACGATGTCTCAGTGAATTAGAAACACTTGCGTGTATTTCAGAAAGTCGACTCCTTAGAAAGGTGGCAACGTCCTCTTACAAGATAATGTTTCTTGGTGTTTTGTCATCGCACGGAACAGATGGACTAGACCAGTTCCGGGGAAGGGGAAGGCACGGAGGGTTTCTGCTCCTGCTGCGGCCACCGCACTCCTCCCGCACCATGCCCCCCACGCACTCTGGGCGTGAGTGCCCCCCACAGCTGGCCTGAATGTCGCGTACAGCCCTGGGGTCATCTGAGTTTCTCACTAAGGAACCCGGCCCGCAGACCCCTGACTTCGGTGACCTTGCTGGAAGAAGCTGTCCTTGAGGCCACCCCGGCCCGAGGACAATGAGAATGGGAAACGCGGGCGGCTCACACCAGCAGAGACCAGGCGCTCGCCCTCCGGGAGCTCAGTCTCCTGCATCACGGACCCCCAAAGCTGCTCCCCCAGAAGCTGCTCGACCAACGGCTCCCAGAGCAAGTGTTGAGCCAGTTGGGGCCGAACCACGAGAGACCCAGGGATCCGTGGACCAGAAAAGTCTCCGGCTTGGAGAGCCGGGTCACTCGAAGTTCCTGTCAGCACAAGGTCGCTGACTCCCCAAACGGCTTCACTGCAGAAGTCAAGGGCAGTTTTATAAAAGGTGTGTGGCCCCTCTCAGGCCCAGAGCTGTTGCGAGGGTCCCTCGGGAGCCACCGAAACCCCCCGATGAGTCTCTCCGGGTGCGGGGGGAGTGAGGGGCCGGTCTCCACAGAAGCAAATTCCCTTTCGGTTGAGAACTGTTTCGGAATATGTACTTCAAAGAGACAAAAGACGGGAACAGTAGAGAAAAGAGCAGAGAAAACCTCACAGACCTCTGTCTGGCACTACACTGTACCACGACGTTCTCTCCTTCTTTTGAACAATAACATTTCTCACTTGACCTAACGCTTTGCTGTTCGCAAAGTTTTCTCACATTTCATTTCATGTCCCCGAGAAGCAGCAGCACAGGGAGCTTGTGAAAATGCCAACACCAGCTTCTCCCTCTGGGGGGCTCACTGCCTGCAACCTTCCCGAGTGCAGCCCCCAGAGCCGCCCGTCTGTGGGAGACCATCCCGGCGACCTGGCCTGGAACCTAAGTCATCCCGCACGTTGCTCTGCGTTTTCTTTTTCATTTTCCTCGTTTGCACGTTTGCGCCTGCACAACACATGTTACTTAAATGCTGGCTCTGCTGCCCATCAGAACACAGGCCTGGGGCCCCGCCCACCCCGGGCTGCCCACACACACCTCCAGCGTCCGGAAAGCTGCCCGGGGCCGGCTGTGGCGGGATAAACCCCGGCGCGGGGGCCACCCAGCCCTGGACCTCGTGCGACCCGCGCAGAATCGACAGGCCAGCAGGGCCTCCGCTTTCCAGGTAAACAAACCGACGTGCGGAGACTTCACCGACTTTCCTGAATCGCACAGCCAGTGCTGGGGGGCGGGCGTCTCACCAGGATCGGCGTTGGCTTCTCCTCCAGTGTGTTGTTTAAACAGAGGTTACCTCGTGCCATAAATACTACTTTCTGCACAACAAACCGCTCGGAAAATGCTTTGGAAGAAAATGCCTCCTAATCATAGCTGCCACTCAGTCAGCGTTTGCCAAGGGCCAGGTGTGGGCAGCACACAAGGCTTTTCTGTCCCTGCCCATCAGGACCGACCAGATGGGCTCTCTTCCCTCCCTCACTGCTGACACAGAACACTCAGGGCAGAGCTGCAGCAACCTGACCCGGGTCCCACCCCGGGGAGGCAGAGCTGCAGGCCGACCCCCAGCGCTCCCGGCGGCCCACCCAAGCTCCCCGCCTGGCGGTGCTCCCGACATCCCACGGGCTCCCTCGATTGACCAAAGGGGGTCTGGCTCTGCTGGTTCCTGGGAGAACAGAGCCCCTGATGCATCCCCCACGGAGCCCGAGCCGAGCAGAGGGAACGGGCGCAGGGAAGACGTGCCAGGCACAGGGCTCAGAACCCTCCCCCCTGCACAATAGCGGCCACTCACCGGGGTCCAGAGAAAACGGCCTCTCACCTCCCAACGCCCAGCAGCAGCTGTCCTGCCCCGGCCCCCAGCCCGCAGTCCGAGCCAGGGTGGCTTAGCGACTGAGGACGCAGCTGCTGCCTTGTGAGAAATGCCTGCACAAAGGACACAGAGGGGAAGTCGCTCACGGCCTCCATTTCCCTGACCCGAAGCAGTGCCCTGGTCCCACACCGTCCTGTGATGCTTCCAACAGAGTCGTTGTCTTCAGGTAGAATATTGACCAGGAACGCCTCACCATTAAAACTTCTCAGAAGCAAAAGCGAAGGATTTCTTTGTCTCAGGGGATCACAAAATTATAAACCAAAAAATTTCAACACGGTGAAAATGGGAAACGGCTTGCATATAGATTTTTCAGTGATAAATATTCAAAATGGCAACACCCTGCACAGCCCGTACCGCTCACTCCCTGGCGGCCTGACCAGGCGCGTGGTCTCTGAAGCCCCGGGGAGGGCAGCGCTGCCCTGGGTGGGATGCCCCCTGTCTGCGCAGGCGCCCCCTGCTGTCAGGGCGTAAGGACCCCTCCTGGTCCACACAGAGTTTAGAAACACCAGCCACGGCATTAACACGTTCAGTTGTATTTTTCTGGATTTTTATGATCATAAAAAATACTTTGGCTACTTCAAATTTCAGATTAATGCTCTAACTCTACTAGAAAACAGAAAAATGGAAACTTTTCCCCCAAAACCAGATTCTCAGAAGTACCAAAAATTTGTTGAATATGATTATAGTTTTATTACGGACATAGGTATTTTAATGCTCAAAAGGATTGTTAATCTGTGCTCATAAAATAACATACTTTTTATTTCTTTTTAATATTAACATTATGATTTCAAAAATCTTAAATGCTAACATGAATAAAAGCCGTTGTATTTACTCAATCATCAAACACAGTACAGTTTTTTTTCTGGAATATTTTGTGTTTTGTTTTACCTGATTTATTTCTGTCCAAAAAAATCAAAGCCTACACCAGTTCAAATAACATCATTTAACTGAAAGCATTTTGCTTGGAAAAAGTGAGTTTCATATTCCTAGGGCCAATTTTAGACACAAAATGTGTGCTCACAACTTTATTTACAAATGTGGTTAAAGTAACACGCTCTGTATACCGATCTCTCATTTCAACTGTAGTAACAGACAACTGAAAGGAACTTTAAATCTAATTGAGAAATACAAAATATTTTTAACTGGAATATTTTTAAAATTTAAACCTACTAGTAATAGATTATTAACTAGCTCTTTTTATATACCAAATCCGTAAGCACATATATCTTTAAATGTAAGTGTGTACACATAAATAAAAAGCATGGAATCCTACCATAAATGCTCAAGAATAGGGAAGTCACATAGTTCCCTCACTTGGTAAATTTGGGGAGAAGTCCAATATTTTAGGAGGTTTGTGTTCACCTTGGATTTATGCGTCAACTTAGATGCACAGAGAAATAAGCACAGAGAACTGTAGAATTACACAAGAAACTGATCTCCTTGCAAGAATCACCAACCGACTCTGTCCGTCGCATCCCCAGGACACAGGCACAGAACCGGGGGTGGCGGCAGCCACGAAGTGCCCTTCAGGAAGATCCGAGAGGACGCGTGGCCTGCTGGTGGCGGAAACCAGGTGAGGGACCCCCAGAGAGGCCGCCCAGGCCTCAGGCTCCTGTGTGCCTGGGGGCGACTGGAGGGGACTCCACGCTGACGTCAGAACAGGCACATGCCTTACAGGTTTGCCCTGGCTGTGGCCCCCAACCATCTCAGGACATTTGTCCCCAAGGAAGTGCCCATTTTCGACTTAATTTATCTTCCGTTCACAGAGGCTTTCCTCCTGAGAGATCACAACCCGCCCCATAACGTTGATTCTTCACACAATGGCTCCGTAGAGATCCCGCTACCAAGCCACACCCTGCATTTTAATTGTCAGCTGGTGTTTTGATGGATGGTCACTGGCTAATACCCCCAAAAGTGTGGCTGTTACTCCCAATAGGCTGAATTTCAAATTTTCTCCAAGTCAACACAAATAGCTTTGTAAAATGACTTCCTGTCAGGCTGCCTGTGTTTTATATCATTCATTTCAGCCCATTGCCTCGGGCCTCAGGGTGCGGGTCTCCTGGACGCAGGCTCGGAGACTGATAGCTAACTCCCACTCAGAACCGAATGTGCTAAACATTTCGTCTTGTTATTTTCAAGGCAAATGTCACCGGGGATTGGGCCGACCCCCACCGTTTTCACCTGCACTTCGGTCCCCAGCAGCCCTGGGCGCCGACAGCCACCCCCCCCCCCAGGTGCTGGGAGCAGGGATGTGCCCGGTGTCAGAGGACCGGTCTGGGCGTCACCTGGTGCTGGGACAACCCTGGAGACGCAGCCCCCGCGTGGGGGGTGGACCCCTGCTGCACACGCGGCCTGCTCAGGGGGCCCAGGGGACAGGTGCATCTGCAGACACCGCTTGCCCCAGCTCAGAAGCCGTCTGCGCCAGCCACGTCCCGATTCGTGCTCAGGACCTGCACCCACCAGAGTGGAAAAGGCCACCTGAGAATCTGCTTGTCCGTACGAGATGCAAGTCCCAGGTTCAGATGGAGCCCCGGCCTCAGTTTCGGGACCGCCAGCTGCAGCGAACGTCTCAGAGAGCCTGCTACCCGAGCCTCCGTGTCCTCGGAACATGACAAGGGCTCTGCCCAGGGGCACATCGCTGTCAAGTGGCAAAGTCGAGACCGAACCTGGTCTGCGGGTCCACATGAGCCAGGGTCCTAACCCACTCTGTCACGCCGCCTTAACCTCCTCAAGCTGCTCAGAAATGAAGTGAACTGTCATTTACTGGGGGGGGGGGGCGCTAAATGCAGGAGGTAGGGCCAGTTAGCACCTGCTTGCTGGGCAGCCTTTATGCCGCTCCATCCCCGAAAGAGAGTGCTTGCATCCGCAATGACTTTTTATTTTTCCTCGAAAGTAATATATTCATAGAATTAAAGGAAATCAGGTACTGTGAAAATGAAAACCTATCTTCAGAAATATTAATTCCATTTTCACCCAAATTTTCCGATTTGTAATTTGAGAAGATGAGGCGTGCCCCACGGAGATGACCGGGCCACACGTTCCTTCTAATGGTCTGTGCCTCCACACCCTGGGCACTTACCAGTCACGAGCAGACCACTAACGATGGTGCACTTGGGCGAACGGACAAAAACCAACCCAAAATCTGGACCAGCAAAACACTGTGGGTGGAATCGCAGGTGGGCGTGATCACCCCCACAGAACAACTTAGACTGAGAGCTACCCAGAGCCTCTCAGCCCGAAGCACAGAGCCAGCTCCCAGGTTTGGATCCGGGCTCCAGTGCTTCGCAGCCACGACACCTTGGGAAGGCGCCTCTCCAGTCCCCTCCGTCTGCCAGGTGGGAATCACAGTGGAACCTCGGGGGGGTTCCATTGGTGCCAGGGCCCTCGGACACATCATAAAGCTCAAGTCAGTTAATAACGAGATGCCCACAACAGCAAACGGCTCATCCTAGTTCTCAAAAAATGTTGGCAATTATCACTACCTCTTAGGTCCACAAGCAACCCTGTCTTTGCTGATTAGATAGCCTTCCCATGAAAATTCGAAGATGTTTTTGCTTCATTTTCACTTCTGAACGCTTCTTCCAGCTCTTGCCTGCCGCAGCGCCACATTCAGCCAATGGACAGCAGGGTCTCCGGGCGTCATTACTCAACGTTAAACTTCGATTCCCTAAACCAAATCGAAGCATCCGCTGCAAAGTTGAAGTGAAACAGTCATACACTCTCTTTCCCCCCCTCAAAAGTTCAGAGACTAAATGAGACGTTGTGTTCCGTTAAGATGCTGGTTGGCAAAACCCTCGAACCCTGTATTCGGAGAACCTCACAGGACAGGGGCTGACAGTGAACTCAGAGGCCTTTTCGCCGGACTGACCCGACCACACCCACACCTTGGGCACTCGCTCCAAGCGAACCACCGCGGAGCAAACAGGAAGGCGGCTGTAAAGCAGTTCAGAGCCCGATGTAAAGATGCATAACAGCCCCTCCGCTGGGGAGCCGCGCAGGCTCTGTCTTCATTCAGCACCCGTGGGCCCACAGGACTTTCACCAGAAGAAGTTAGGAGAGGTCAGCTCTGGGAGGTTCTCCAGGGTCAGCTTCGTGCTTTCTGAACTGTCTGTATTTCCGATAAGAACTAAGTAGCTAAGTCTGATGAGAAAAGATAAAGTTTTCATTTTGGAAAAGTGAAACACGAACACCGATGTAATTTCCTGGAGTCCTCAGGTGTCGGAGCAGAAGTGGGAACCGACACTTCCCTCCCAGATAATCGGTGATGCTGCACTGCCCGCTGCCCTGACCTCTGCCCGCGTGGGGCGCCCTGGAATCCAGGCACCCATGACTCACCGCCCTGCCGGCTCTGACCTGGATGTAACTGGAGGGCAGGTCGTGGGGTCCCCTCCCTTCCAAAGTACAGGGTCCCTGCCTTGCACCAGGGTCCCTCTAAAACGCCACTGATGTAACCAGCGGTTTCCACCTGGAAGCCCAGCAGAAGGCCGGGATCGAAAGTCCTGGTCCCGCTATTGCCATAGCAACCTGGTTGCATAGCCTTAGTGACCAGCCAGGACTCACAGCCTCAGGGTTGTTTTATTGATTCCGAGAACAGTGACATTGACCGTCCAATGCCTAAGCTATACAGCCCCCCTGCCCGCCCACCTCGGGGCCGGGTGATGGAGGGCAGGGGTCTCAAGCTCTCCCAGGGCTTGCTCCACACTTGGAGAAAACGTCGACAGGGCCGGGGTCCCCATAGCCTGCACCCCAGGGTGTCTGCACACAGAAAAGCGCATCGACATGTTCGCCCCAAACCCCCACCAGCTCCAGGTGTGTCTGCAGGTGAGCTGCCCCTCCCCACCCCCACCGTGTTTGCAGGCCTTCTGCGTCCATTTACAGTTAGTGCACCTTCTTCGTTGAACAGCCTGCCCGCTGCTTTAGACGTAGAGCTCCTTCAGCTGAGACGCTGCCCAGAGAATGAAGAAACACATCCCAGTTAAAAATACCTAATGTCTGCCTCAAACGGTTTCGGACTCTGGGGAGCATCTGTCGTTTCTGGAACACATTTGAACCAAAGGAAAGCAGGACTTGCCGTCGCTGCGAGAAACCCGCCCAACAGCAGGGCCCCTCACTGGGCCCTGGTGCTGACTCCAGAGGCTGCTCCAAACACAGAGCAGAACAGTGCAGTCGGTCCACACGTCCCCCGTCCGTGTGCCTGCCCAGTGGGGACCCAGCTCCCGACAGCCCCAGAGGGCACTTCTGTGGGCCGGTGTGTTGGTATTGTCATTTAAAACATGCTGCGTGGGACAAATCCCATTTTTCCCCCGCGGCCCTGGAGGGAGGCAGCTGAGGACGACCAGCAGCTGCTCCCTCTGCTGCCCCTGCCTCATGCTCAGCTGGGCTCCCCCGGCCTTGTCCCTTGTGAACCCGCTGTGTCTGAGCAGCTGGACCGACAGCTCCCACCGGCCTGGCTCTGCACACGGCGCCTCGGCCACCGCCAGCCTAGCTGGCGGGCAGGGGCTGACTTTACCCCGGCAGAGGGCCCGGGTATTAGGTGATGGGACCATCCCTCAGTGATGCACAGCGAAACAGGCCACTTGGTTCAGTAAGTTCCCCTCCGTGTTCTCTGGGTAGAATGTCTGGATGGAGCTGTGCCTCCCGTTTGCGTGGCAGAAACGCCTCGCTCCTCGTTAGCCCACGGACAACGCCAAACACCAGAGGCCCATTCCAGGGACCCCAACTTTACAACTACCCCGAATCAAACCGAAATCTGACACCCACTCTAGTTTATTTTTTGTAAGTGACTTCAAAACTATAGGCTACATGTGGCTTATAATCAGAAGTCGCACGCATTCTTTCTGGCATGAGGATTAAACTTCCTGTCTAGAAACGCCAATCCTCATCCCGAGTAAACTGTGATGCCACAGGACAGAGACCACAAGGCCGTGGAGACGACGCGGTGGAGTGTCACCTGCGGTGCAGAGGCGTCTCCCAAGAGGCAAAGTGGCAAAAGGCCGGACCAAGGCGCAGAGTGGGGAGAGGAAGCTGGGTACCCACAGGTGCGGGTGTGCAAGTCCTGCCTGGGAAACGGGGGACCAGGGGGACCAGGGGGACAAGGGCTCGGCCGTGGCCATGTGCAGACTTCACAGCTACGGGAGGGCACTGGACAGAGAAACTGGGGAAATAGGAGGCTAGTTCCGTGTTTAAGGTAGGAAGTAAGCACAGCCTGCAACACAGAAGTCACGGAACGTGCCCCTCTGGACATGCTCGGGGAGCAGTGGCCCCTGAGCCCATCACAAGGGTGCAGCAGCCTCCGGGAAGGGAGACGCCCCGCGCGGACCTGCTCTGACCAGGAACGTTTTCCTCGCTCACCCACGTTTCTGCCCGGAAGTCGCCCTGTGAGGCCTGGCAAAAGCACAGCACATTGGCCTCGTGTGGCTGCGAAGGGCTGAAGGGCGGAGGACACTCCTGGCAAATGGCACCAAGTTTTTCAGCACAAAAGCCCTTCTGAATTGTACCCTGAGGGCCCAGCACACGTGGGGACGCTGCAGCCACAAGCGGGTAGTGCAGGGAACGAGTGTGTCCCTAGCAGCACACCAGTTACCATGAAAAGGCAATTATTTGTAACACTGGATTATCTAAGACAGGTAATTCTAGGACTGTGTAAATGAAACCACTCCTTAACTGTTAAGGATTTGAAATTACATTCAGCCCTTTGAAGGCAACCTCGAGGCTGGTGTGGCCCCTGGTGAACACGAGTTTGACACCCTGCTCTAAGAGTAGGAGAAGCTCACAGGGTGCAAGGCTCAGCATAAACTCCAGTCTTGAGGATCTTGTTGAGCCGGGTTTCTTATGGCATTAAAGCTCTTGTTTTTGCTGAATACTACATTATTGATAAAAGTAATTAATTCAGTGTGTTGATGTTGTAATTTCAACAATACCTATTGAGCTATGGAGTAAATGTTAATTTTCAATGTCATCTTGGAAGGATACTGCCATGAACTATCCAAAGTCAAAATACATGTGTGTGCATGGCATGTGTCTGTGTGTGCGTGTGTGGACGTGAGTGTGCATCTCTGTGCACGTGTGAGCAAGTGTGTGCATGTCAAATGCGTGGGCACGTGTGGATTTGTGCACACGTGTGTCGTGTGTGTGAGTGCGTGTGCGAGTCTGTGTGCTTCCTCGTAGCCACTGCTGTGAAGGCGCCGACTATTCCCACAGCACAGACCTGGGCAGACCGTCAACACATCTGCGGCAGTTCGACCGCCCAGCTCCCCGCCCTCCCGCCACCCCCTCACTGCACACTTTGCGCAGGTCTCTCTCTGACGAGCGTGCACCGTCCAGAGAGCGGACGAGGCTGCACCGCAGGCTGCAGGACCCGATCTGAAACTGCCCGTTTGAAATCTGTCCCACCGCGGTGACGAACACCGGACCGCGTGGACGCTGTACCGCGAGGACCTGCTGCGCGGGGCGCTGCACCTTCCCCCGCTCGCGGCTCGCTGTTGTCCCAGCACCATCGGCTGCGGTCGGCGTGAAACACCCCCACGCACAGGAGGAATCTCGTGGGTAAGTGTCGCGCTAAGGGAGGATGATCACCTTCGTCTTCTGACGGTTGTGTCTACAGACCGCGTTTTCATCAACGCCATGACATAAATCGCCCCACTGAAGTGACTCAGCGGCTTTGCTCTACTATTAAGTGGGAATTTTTAACTTGGGAAACTGGTAACGTCTTTGTGCTCCCTTTTTCTCATTTAAAATGTGAGAAGAATTAGATCTCTGGGGTCAGCTTGCAACCTTGATGTGGGTTTAAGAAAAACACAACCTGGAGACGCACCTGCTTGTAAACTGAGGTATCCCCGCCCACGCGGCGGAGCAGACTGTTCCCTTGGGGCCTGGACGTGGGGTAGGGGTAGGGCGCCCCCCCATGGTCCGCAGCAACACTGCGCTCTGGCTCTCTGAATGTGCACCCCACTTGGACCACTCAGCAGAGCTGCTGCGGAGAATAAAGACTCTCCACCTCCTCCTAGTTCACTGCCTGTCCTTGTGCACTCAGGTGGGTGGAGACCACCTGTCCCGTCTCCCTGGGGGGCTCCGTTTCATCCCAAAAGCATCAGTCGGGTGAAGGAAACTGTAGGTGACGAGTCATCGTACGTATTTTAGCTGCTACTGTTTAAGAGAGAGATGCTGAGACACACCCCAAGGCAACCAGTCCTTACACCTCCAGGCGCTTCTCCCCAACACTGGCCATTGGGGGGCTTTTTGGGACAGGCCCCTGCTGGCTAGCTGCCTCGGGCTTGACAACTGGCCAGCAGTATGTTCCCACGGGTTCCTAGAACACTGGCCTTCATCCTAAACTAGCATCCTAAGCATTACCAATTCTTTAAGTTTATATTTTATATTTTATATAGATGAAGCTTGTCTTATGCCTTAAATATGAAAACACACTTGAATAGTATGTGCAGACATGACTTAGTGAACTAGAAACCAGTTGGCCATTTATCCACAGAAGCTACACGTTTCTCCAAACATGTGGCCCGGCTTGATGATAAACAGAAACCAGAGCCACACTGACCTGGCTCTTGAACCCTCTGATTCTATCAGCCTGGACCAGACATATTTCTTTAGTCTCAGCCTGGACTCTCTGGTCTTCACTCCCAAGTGCAGGGAAAGCCGGGGGCTAATGAGAATGTCTGCAGGCCCCTGGCGTCACGAGACTGGGGGCTGCCCCTCTGCTGCTCACAGTGTCCACAGGCCCTTGGAGCCGCAGCCTCAGACGCCGACGGGAAAGCAAGCAGGTCCCTGTGGAGTAGCTAATGTCCAGGTGAATAATTGTCTAGACGTCAAAATACAAATTTCTTCAAGCTGACTGCACTGATACATTGATATATAGATATACTTTTCTAGATCTGTAGTTAAATGTCTGGGTTTTTGAACGATGAGCCGGAGCTCCAGGAATCTCTGGAAGGGTCTGCTGAGCCACATGAGAACAGTGAGCGTGCGGAGGGGGGGGCAGCCGTTCCCTGAGCTGGACCCGGGCTCCCCCCACCCTGCTGCCCCCACTTTATATGCTGAATATGCCGGGAGGGGACAGGAAGAGGAGATGAACTTTAAGGCCTTCCGTTCCTTTTTTAGTCTGTAGTCCCAGACTTTGCACAATGATCTGAAGGCTACTCAATCAGTTGAAGAGATTAGTGCACCCAGATGCTAAAGGAACAGTCGTTTTTGTCACTGTCTGAATACCTATTTTATAATCCAAATATATGAGTTAGAAAATACTGAAGAATCCAATGTGTTGATTAAAATAAAATATACGATAGTGTGAGGAAATAAACTGTATATTCAGAAATGCATCTCGTTTTAAAATTCAGCAGGACAGTTTTTCTTCAAGATGATAAAAGGGAATTTTGCCTTTAAAGATGGCTACGAATGCTGCTTAGAGCTAATGAGAGAAATGGGATGATTACTATTATCAGTCGCGTTGGGGCGGCTGCTGACAGCCGCGGCCTGGTTGCCATGGAGTGTGTGTTGCTTTCCGCAGAGGCTGGAGCAGCTCCGCCGTCAACACGGGGACGCGCAGACGGCGCTTCCTCGCTGCCTGGTCCTCCTCCCACCGGCAGGGGGAGCCTCCGCCTGCGCGCGGACGCCGGCGCTTCCCAAAGGACCTCACCCCACGGTGGGCGCCGCGCTCCGGGCGCTCGGATGAACGTCCCTGCTCCCGGTCTGCCGGTGCAGCTCCCACGGGGGTGCTTGGGTCACGCGTGCCCTTGTCCCCCCGAGTCGGCACCCGTGGTCTCTTCACCCTCTCCCCCAGGACAGAGACTGTGGAGCGTCATCCTTCACCTAAGATGTTAGCAAAATCTTTTTTTTTCAAATAAAATTTTTTAAATTTTTATATTTATTTATTTTTAGATAGAGGGGAAGGGAAGGAGATAGAGTGGGAGAGAAACATCAATGTGTGGTTGCCTCTCATGTGTCCCCCACTGGGGACCTGGCCTGCAACCCAGGCATGTGCCCTGACTGGGAATCGAACTAGCAACCCTTTGCTTCACAGGCTCGTGCTCAATCCACTGAGCTACACCAGCCAGAGCTCAAATCAAAAATTTTTAAATTTCTTGTATCAAGAAATGGATACAAGAAATGGATACAAATTTCTTGTATCCATTTTTATCATTCAAGGACATGAGCATAACTATGAGCTTCCCCAAACTAAAAGTTTCCCTTGTTGAGAACAAGCATTTGCTACATTCATATTCTCCATTCAAATTCACTGCTCTGTCCTCTGACCACTTCCTGCTGATGCTTCCACTCAGGCAGTTAACCCGCCTCTCCAGGCTCGGGACGACCACCCATGTCAACACTGAAGGCTGGAGCTCACTCGCCGCCAGACGAAACCGTGTCCCCTCAGTTCCACACTTCTCATCCCACCTCTCAATGACCACACCTCCTGCCTTCTCCTCCTCTTCCTCCATCTCCCCCTTTAAAACAGACACTGCTCGGCCCGGCCGGGTTGCTCAGCTGTCATCCTGATGGCCGAGGTCGCAGGTGTGATCCCGGGTCAGGGCGCATGCAAGAAGCGACCAGTGAGTGCACCTACGACTGGGACAACAAACAGGTGCCTCTCCCTCTCTCTCAAATCAATACATTAAACAATAAAAAAAAAACTAAAAACTTTCTCTTTAAGGATACAAATTCTGCTTTAATGTGTTCGGTCCCTTCCTCCCTGCCCCCACAACCTGAGCACCTCTGCGCCTTTCAGGCAGCTGCGGGTGGTGACCCGGGGGCCCGCCAAGAGGAAGAAAAAGACCCAGATGCGACCGTCCCGTCTGGAGTCGGTGTCCGGGTTAAGCCACTGTCAGCATGAACGCGGCCTCACCTCACGTCCGGCTGGAAAACCTGCCAGGCCGGTGCTCACCCAGGACTTAGCGGGCGCCCACGTGGGGATGAGGAGGGAGCTGGCTCACAAGTCCGCAGCCAGGAAGAGCCGGGGCTGCTCAGATGGCTTCCTCGGCTTCCTCGCTGAATGTCAGGCCAGCACGATGGGGAGGCAGGCACGGGGGGGCTGGCCGGTCCCAGGAACAGGACACGGAGGCGCGTGGGCAGCACAGGTTAGCACACTGAGTGGGCCGGTCAGGACCGTCCGCTACGTGCTGTTTGTCCGCCTCTGACCACTTTCAGTTCACACAATACCGTCCTGCCACAAATGGTAAGACTTCATTCTTTCTTATGGCCGAGCAACATTCCTGGTAGACACTTACCACAACCTTTTCCCCTAAAGAACAATATAAATGAACACATAAAACTGAAACAGACTCACAGACACGGAGAACAGACTGACGGCTACCAGAGGGGAGGTGGCGTTGGGGGCTGGGTGAAAAGGGGGAGGGCTAAGAAGTGCAGAGCGGCAGTGACGGAACAGTCACAGGGACCTGAAGCACAGCGCACGGGACCAGAGTCGACGATATCATCGTAACTACGCACAGGCCAGGTGGGCACTGGAAATAGTGGGGGGGGCACTTTGTAAAGTGCATGGTTGTTCAACCACTGGGCTGTACACCTGAACTAATACACAATAAAATTGAACTAAACTGTAACTTAAAACATAAATGGATAAAAACTATTTTTAAAAGAAACATCAGTTAATATAAGATGGGACCAACTACTTGGGCACCCGAGCTTTCGTGACGATAGAAACCTAAAGACGAACACCACACGCAGACAGGATATCACGCTCCGTTCCCAAAGCTGGAACCCAGTCACCATCTGTAAAGAATTCCCCAAAGAGTGACTGGTGCCCCGATGGAATAATCAGACAGCTTTTAGGTGAAAGACCTGACCACCGTGCCACGGAGGAGCAGGCCCCGGGCCCCGCTGCCCGGCGTTGGTGACACGCAGGGACCCGTTTGTGCGGAACAGGAAGGAGAGACGCAGGGACCTGGGGCGCGGTCTGGGCGGCCCGGCCCCGCCGGGCGTTTCCAACCGAAGGAGAGAAGAGCGGAGTGGCCGGCAGCGTGGGCTTTCGAGTCACAGGTCACCTTGGACAGAACTGCCAGCCCCTCCTTTTCATTGATTTTCTGCAGTTTAATTAAACCCATTTTTCTGTGTTACCGAACACACCGAACAATGAAAATTCACTGAGTTGTATGTTATACTTTCCAAAACGTTTTTAGGATCCTATAGGTTTTTTTCTTTCACTTATATTTACCTCAACGATATACCTGGCAATCTAAAAACTATGAATATATCATTTCATTTGAAGGAACCATGTCTTCAACTGTAGCAAAAAAAATTATGAGCAATAATTCACTGTAGCAAAAAAAATGATGAGCACTAATCACCCTGAACTTGGGACATGAGGAGTCCTGCTCAGGAGCGCGCCGAGGGCGGCTCACTCGCTGTGTGCAGGCAGCTGAACGAAGCCCTGGGTGGCCCCTTTACCAGGAGACTCGGGTCCAGGCAGGTGACGCCTGGGAGGTGCTGGGCTGGGAAGGGGGACGTCGGTCCTAACCCAGGTCACCCCTAAGTAAATGTTCACTTTGTTTCCTTTACCCACAGGTAAGGCACTGGAATGAAAATGGGGACCAGGTGCCCCCCCAGGTCCCTTTACTGTCCCGTCCGGGTTCCCGCCTCAAACAGGCCCAGGCCACACCTGTGCTGCCTCCTTCCTTCTTGACTTCGCCCAGGAAAGACCAGTGCTAAGGCGGGGAGAAGAAACGGAGGTTTTTACGGGAAATGGGAGTCATTGTAGAAAACCAGCCCGGGAAACCAGCCCCTGCCATGTCTGCCGAGTCGCTGCTCATGAAGTGAAATAACAGAGTCACCCAAGGAAGGACCTGCGAGCTAACCTGCATACGCAGCTCGGCACGGAGGGCCCCATCCACCCCGGGTGACACTCCCATTTGTCCCCAGGAAGGACACACAGGACCCGTCAAGTCAGCTGTGTCCCTCGCTCCTCTCCCCGGTCCTCCCTCCCTCCACAGGTGTTTCAGGTCCACGTCAGGAACCGTCAGGTGGTGGGTCCCTGTGTGACGAGAGGAAGCAGGCCTCGTACCCTCTCACACGGTGTTCGGTCCCTCCAGCTGTTGGTACTGGATACAGGAAATTATAGGTCCCCTGTTAAGGGGAAACGTTTTCTTGTTAAATCTGTATTGCTTCTCAATTTAGGCCCTTGTCATCATGACACAACCGAGCAGTGCACAGTGGGGGAGGGGGCCTGGGGGGAGGACTCTTTGCAGACTGAGCAGTTCATGAACATATTCATAAGCACCGCACCCAATTTGGAAAGACAAACCTCAGCAGATGGGTCTCCTGGCCTCTTTCCAATACGTGACTTGAATTGTTTTTCAAAGACACCGCCCATCAAGAGCTGACTGATGTTGCAAATGACTCTTCTGTCCCTGAGAATCCAGAGACAGGGCTGGCGGGGAGCATGCTCTAATTAATGCGCTGCTGGAGCGTGGCCGCCGACGGGTACATGAGCCTTTCCTACCACTGTGATGAAATGCTTCCCTCTCGGTCATCTACCACAGGACACGAGTGTCTGGTTTTCACCCCGCTCCGTGACAGCCAGAACTGGCCCCTTGTCTGAGGAGGGCACAAGGGGCGCGCCAGCCAAGGCCGCAGCGGGGTTAGAGCAGGCGGGCAGGGGTAGGGGGCCCTGGCCTTGAGCAAATGCTCTTAGTGACCCCTTCATGCCTCCTTTATCAGAAAGCTCTGCACTGTGAGTCAGAGAAACTCGTGGGGGGGGGCAGGCTCCGCCCACCTGATAAGTATATGATGTCTATTAATTAACATGCTATTAATTAACATGCCGCAATTACATGAGTATACACATTCTGTGCATCTATTTATTTACTTTAGAGAGAGGGGAAGGAGAAAGAGAGGCAGAGAAACATCCGTGTGGTTGCCTACTGTGCGCCCCCTACTGGGGATCTGGCCCAAAACCCAGGCATGTGCCCTGACTGGGAATCAAACTGGCGACCTTTGGTTTGAAGGCTGGCACTCAATCCACTGAGCCACAGCAGCCAGGGCCTGTACATCTATTTAAATCTTGAGTACACGACTCTGTTTTCTATACTACGGATGTCATCTACAAAGGGGACAAAAATGTCCTATCGCTCCTGTTTGCTAGACCTCTATGAACTCAGTTGTGTGGACCCTGGTAAGCTGAGCCACACACCAAATTATCTAGAATTTTCCAAGTATTTGAGTTATATAAACTTACAATTAAATCAGACTAAAAATAAAGATAAGTGTACATGTCAAACTCACCACTACCATTTCTGTTACTACATTAACCGCATTTGACTGTTACCTGCACTCTTGAGGTGACATCTGTCTCACCTGCGTGGTGGAAATGCCACAGGCAACGCGCTATTGAGAACCTGGTCCCAAATCCATGTTCAGATGTGACACCCACAGACCGAAATTGACATGGTGGAAATATTGACACAACAGAAATTGGCAAGTGCTATGTAAAGGCTCGGTTTAGCGCTGAAGCTGAGGCTGGAGCTTTGACTGATTTGTACAAGGGTGAGAGGGAGTTACACAGTGGGCCGTGTGGAAGACCGAACTGTAACGGGGGAAGGAGGCAGTGAAATGGTGACGGCTCCGCCTGTCGAACCCCAGTCCAGCCACAACCGCAGTCCGGCTACAGACACACGGGCGCAGCCAAAATTGGTGAGAGCATTCTGTGGGGACAAATGAGGCACACGCAACCTGTTTTGTTGTTCCGTGAAAATTGTGCTTCCTTTACACAAATCATGTGACTCCTGTATACAAGTAAAATTTGTCCTAAATTTACAAACATAATTTTTGTTTGTAAACAAAGCCAGTTGTTAAATATTTGCCATTATATCACTGGTTGAGTTTTTAAACCCTTAAATAGTAAGAGTTATATCTGGGGAAAGAAGTAAACATGCTGTAATCTGAAACATTATAGTAAAAGAGTAAAATAATCCACTAGGTGGCAGTAACAAGAATGAGAAAAATCACAGAAAAACACACTAGAATGAAAAGCAATTTACATAGAAATGACTTCATCTGTTTTCCTATCATTTAATTCATTAAATCATATTAGAAAAGAAAATATGACATTTGTAAAAGCTGTCTTGTACAAGCTAGTTATAAAAATAACCCATGTTCAGTATAAAGAGTTCAGTTAATGAACAAGGACATAAATTAAATATTGGATTGGCCAAAAAGTTAGCTCAGTATGCTGAGTTGTGTTTAATTTCATTCAAACTAATTTTGTTAGATTGTATTGTGACTACTATCACATCAGCATGCACTTAAAAAACATCAAAATTGGTGAATTTTTGTGCAGCCATTTTAATATTGAAGACGGAAGAAGATAGGCAGCATTTTTTGGCATATTATGCTTTATTATTTCAAGAAAGGTAAAAATGCAACTGAAACACAAAAAAAGATTTCTGCAGTGTGTAGAGAAGGTGCTGTGACCGATCAAACGTGTCAAAACTGGCTTAGAAATTTTTGTGCTGGAAATTTCTTGCTATTAAAGTTGACAGCAATCAAATCAAGACATTGAACCTGGCTGGTGTGGCTCAGTGGATTAAGTGCAGGCCTGTGAACCAGACAATCGCGGTTCGATTCCCAGTCAGGGCACATGCCTGGGTTGCAGGCTGGTTCCCTGCAGGCCAGTTCCCAGCAGGGGATGCACTAGAGGCAACCACACATTGATGTTTCCCTCTCTCCTTCCCTTCCCCTCTAAAGATAAATAAAATAAATCTTTAAAAAAAAGACATTGAGAATTGTCGACGATATACCAAAAGGGAGAAAGCCAACGTACTCAAAATACTCAAATCAAGAAAGTTATTGGTAAAAATGAAAAATGTGTCTTATTTTATGCAAAAACCATACAAACTTTTTGGCCAACCCAATAAAATGACCCATACAATGACTTAAGGATTAAGCACTATTGATATTTTTGGTGAGAATCCTTGTAGGCATTATGCAAAAACAGGATTATAACTTTATTTTTTCCTATTGAACCACAAACTTCTCTGTCAAGAAATATATAGCCCTGACTGGTGTGGCTCAGTGAGCTGGGCGTTATCCTGCAGAAGTCCTGAAAGGCCACCAGTTCAATTCCCCATCACAACACACACTTGGGTTGCAGACCAGGTCCCCAGTCGGGGTGCACATGACAGGCAATGATTTGATGTTTCCCTTGCACATCGATGTTTCTCTCCCTCTCTTTCACTCTGCCTTCCCCATCTCTAAAATAAATTAATAAAATAAGCATTTTTAGAAAAAGAATGACTTGTCAAGTGAGTACATATCTTGTGTCTCCCTAACATTTTCTTAATAGCAAAATGAAGAAATTAGGCAAAACCTGGCCTGGTGCCCAGCAGATGAAATGTATCTGGTGAAAGGCTTGTAATTGTGTTTCTCTGACACTAATATGATTCCAGCAGATGGAGGAAAAGAGATGGCTCCGTGCACACCGGCAGCCTGGAGACCGTTTGTCAACCAGCCTCCTCAGATTCTGTGCAAATAACTCACATGCAAACATGCATCGATTACAAAAACTAACGTAAGAACTTAAAGCCTTGATGAGACGTGCCATTTAAACATAACCCAGGGAACACCCAGAGGAATTCTTTCCAGTAGAAAAACTACTGTTTTTCATGATTAAGAGCATATTATAGAAGTTGAGACAACTCTAGGTTCTGCATCCAGCGTCGTTCCTTACAACAACAGGCGCAGTTTTACAGACGGCTTATGTGCCTGCTGGTGTGTGTGAAGCCTGGAAGGACGGGGGTGAAGTGGAGACATCGGCAGCTGGGGGCTTAGGAGTCTGCAGGACGGACAGACAGAGGGCAGGAGAATTCTCACGCTATGCCTCTTCTGTACATCTCGGGTTTTGAGTCATTTTCATGAATACATAATTTTAAGATAAATTTTAAAGAATGGACTACTGCCTGGTGATTTTTTAAATTCAATCTCTATTGAATTTGACTTGGTCAGTATGCCCACTAGCTTGCTATTTACAAGAAAATTTAACAAACTAGCCATGAAAGTATCTCCACAAGCCTTATTTTAGTTTTAGAAAACATTTGTTTTAATTTCCAACAAATAGCTAAGTATGTAACCTTACAATTGGAGTTAGGACACAAAATTATAAAAAAATAAAACCTTTCATATATGAGCTATAGAAAATTCTTCAGCATAAGAAATATAAATGTTGTAATATCTTAATTTAAAATTAAGTCAACTTTTGCCCTGACAGGTGGGTGTCCTCCCGCAAACCGAAAGGTCGCGGGTTCCACGGGAGGTCAGGGCACGTGCCTGGGCTGCAGGCCGGTCCCCAGTTGGGGCGTGAGTGAGAGGCAGCCGGTCCATGTTTCTCAACCTCTCTTTCTTCCTCCCTTCCCCTCTCGCTAAAAATAAATACACAAAATGTGAAAAAATATATAAATTAGTCAACCTTAACAATTAGTTCATTTAATAAATATTTCCTGAGTTCCTATCAAGTGGCAGGCACTGTTCTGGGTTTGGGGGCCGCAGCGGGGAACAGGAGAGAAAATCTACCGAGTCAGGCTCGGCGAACTGTCCGGCAGATGAGGGGTTAATGGTGGGACTCCCAGTTCTTTGTTCTCAGTCGCAGCCTTTCCACCCTCCTGGCCTCTCCTTTTCCTTTCTTCGCGCGGCCATCTAGGGAACCTCCACCAGGGGGCGCCGCCTCCTTGGCCAAAATAAAAAGTAAAGGCCCGTTTCCATGGGAACGTCTTCTTTTGCTCGCCTTTGGTATTGTTTTTAACTCCCTTTTTCTGTGACCTAAACACAGCTTAAAACATGCCATTTTGCAGAAAACAAAAACTGCACAAACAGCTGAGACACGGGGAGAGGCTGAGTTTGCTGGATGCCCCTCGTAACCTGGAGAGACTGCGCAGGTCCTCGAGGTCCCCACGCGCGCGTGTTCCGGGGGTCGTGGCTGCAGAGGCTGCCACGCGAGAGCCAGAGCCGCCGGCGCCGCAGGGGAAGGACCTGCAGTGCCACTGCGCTTTCTGACTCGAGCTCTGAGGACATGAGAACGTCTTACTTTCCCGATTAGAACAGGCTCCGGAGAATGAACCGCCCTCCCGTCCACACTGTCGCTCCAAAAAAACAGCAACTGTTGTGGTCCGAGGGCCGACGTGGCGTTTCTCTTATCCCTTAACTATTTAAAAATGCAAGTACAATCGTTATTTTTTAAAAGATTTTATTTATCTTTAGAGGGGAAGGGAAGGAGAGAGGGTGAGAAACATCAGTGTGTGGTTGCCTCTTGCGTGTCCCCCGCTGGGCCTGCAACAGGCATGTGCCCTAACTGGGAATCGAACCGCGATCCTTTGGTTTGCAGGCCCGCGCTCAATCCACTGAGCTACACCAGCCAGGTCTAGCCTCCTTATTTTTAAAATAAATGAACATCCGTTGCTACGGAAGACTACGCTTTGGCAAATTCTTTCCTGGCATTTCCAAAAGTGGACATAACAATTTTTAAAAATTTTTTAACCACAACGAACTAACAAGAGTATTAGAAAATCAGATAATGTTTATGAACTTTGAGGGCTAATGATTATTTTCACCACTGTCATTTGCAGTAGCATTTGGAATCAATAAGCTTTTAAAAATGTCACTTCTAATTATAAAAGATAACAAAGATTCACTGTGAGAAAAATTGTAATTAAAGGGAAAAAGATAAGTATCTAAATAAAACCACATTGACATGTGTTTCTAATGCATGGGGACAACGTGGCAGAGAGTATACTGGATACACTTTTATCCTAAACTTTTAAATTGATAAATAGACATGTGTCATGTCATTAAAATTTCTTTTTTAAAACCTACTTTTAAATGGCTGCATAATACTCCATTCCATGGATGTACCAAATTTAGCTATTTCCTTAATATTAACTATCTCGACTGTTCTCCATCAGGGGCCATTGTAATGTCAGCGAGTCCGCCTCCAGCGCTGCTTCCGGCCACGGGAGAACGCTCGCTGTCTGGGAGGCAGCGCCGCCTGCAGGCCAGCGACTCACATCTTCAGGAGATGCCTCAAGAAACCTGAAAAGCTCTAAAATGTCAGTGTGCACGCGCCTTTTAAATTAACTTCAAAACCATTTTTACGTATCTTCCTTTCAGTGTTTACACCAAGCCTTACAGAAATATCTCTGGGTCAATTAACGCAGAGGTGTGACTAAGGTATTTCACAACTGGAAGAGTCCTTGTTTTTAAATCAGTGCAGAATTGCACAGATCATTTCTTTTTGGTTCGAATCGCATTCCAAGGATTTGGGCATTTCATTATATTTCTTTCCAAATTCTGCTTCCTGGTCAGCAGCAGCCAGAATGACTGATGTTTTTACAACTTCACTCATGAGATTGCCTAGTGTTCATATTTCTGGTCCCGATTTTTTTCACATTTTAGCACTTGGCCCTTTGGGGTACTGAAAATGAACATTCTAATTTTAGAGCAGTCACAAACTGTTTTGCCTGATACCTTATTCGCATTGGAAAAGCAGGGGTTTTTTGTTCAGAAATATCTAGTTCGTGTTATTCTTCCCCCAACTTTATGTATTAGTTGAGCTTGCTTTTGTTGGGATTCTAGTAGCTAGAGGCTCGTTTAAACCAAAATAGCAACAATTAACTGACAGTGAGCCTCATTCCCAAAGGAATTCCACACTGCCGAATCTAACATTTCAGTTGGTGCAACTGTTTACCTATTTTATTTGAAAAAGCAAAGAAGCCACATTAGAGGCATTTTAGATGACTTCTTGGTGTCATTCCTTACAGTGTCAAACTCCTTTTCACCAGGGGCCACACCAGCCTCACGGTTGCCTTCAAAAGGCTGAACGTAATTTTAGAACTGTATAAACATAACCACTCCCTAACTAGGGGCAAGGAGCTTGGTGCTACTGCCGGGTAGAAACAAGGTGGAGAGCCGGATCAGCCCAGGGGCTTGTGTTTGCCACCTGTGCCTCACAGCATCTATTTGACATGCTGAAGTATAAATGAGGTCCATTTCTCTGATACACAGTTAGTATTATGTGTTCCTTGGCTTGGCTTCAAGCTAGTGTGATTTTTTAAGGTTTTATTTATTTATTTTTAGAGAGCGGAAGGGAGGAGGGAGAAAGGGAGAGAAACATCAGTGTGTGGTTGCCTCTCGATCGCCCCCTATTGAGGACCCAGGTATGTGCCCTGACTGAGAACGGAATCTGTGACCCTTTGGTTCACAGGCGGGCACGCAATCCACTGAGCCACACCAGCCATGGCACAACACTAGCATTATTAAGTGACAAAATACAACAACGCAAAAATAGCAGAATGTGACCACTGCAGTATATTGATTAACGAAACTACGCCTCCGTTTTGGAAGCACATATCCTGTGACTTTTAAATCTGGCCACTCTGACAATAAATTCAAGTATTACTTTCTTTGTAGTTAGCAAGATCATCTTAGCTTTAAGTAATAACTTTTTTCTGCCCTTTAAATACTAGAAAAAGGAAGGACCACCTAACATAGGAGCTCGGCTCCCGCTGCCACTGGGTCCGGGCTTCCCCAGGCTGGCGGCAGTACGATGGGTCTCAGAAGGTCGTTTGCAATTATAGCTGTTTCTCAGGCTTCGGCCAAACAAAAGTGAAAAGCAACACTGACATTGAACTGTCCGAATTGACTGATGCATTAAGTCAGCACCAGACTGCAAGACTTTCTTCCTGAAATCCCAGTAAGTTCTTCATGAAATCTTCACTCAGAAGGAGTCCCTCACGTCCCCTCTGAGCACGTCGCACGAGGCCGGGCAGCCTTCGTGCCATCGCCAGTGTCCCCGAGCACACCCGCATCATTCGGTGCGCACTTCAGGGCTGTGGGCATCTCTCTACTGGGTGGGCCAGGAAGTTCGCTCTCTTTCTCCAAACGATGGCACTAGTAGTGCTTAGTTGTCTTCAACTTTGTTAGAAACAACTGTCATATCAGTGCGCATTTTTAAAAAAGTCTCAATATTGGTGAATTTCTGTGTAGCCATTTTAATAATGAAGATGGAAGAAAATAAGCAACAGGTTTCCCAACATGGGGGCTCCGGGACCTCTTGGAATGTCCAGGGCCACAGCAACGGTGGCTCCAGGCTGGTCACCTGCGAGACCAGGCCAGGTTCAGAAACCTGGGACTCTCAGCCCCGCCCTCATTCCCCAGAGAGGGGGGAGCAGCTGGAGACAGAGTTAGTGACGGATCTGCCAGCTCTACTGGTTTGCAGTTACTGGGAAAAATAATGTCTTAAATGATATCACTAAGCTGGGTGCCTTATGTATAATATTTTTAAATAATCAAGCAAATGATGCTAGTCACTAAATAGTCTCCTATTTCCAAGGAAGTCTCTCTCACTTGTGTTAGAGAGGATGGCCTTTGTATCAATTAACATCCTTTTACCAAGTTGTTTCCACTCACTGATGACATACAGGAAGAAATGGAGCCATGAACCCCTGCGCGTGGGTGCGGAGTGAGGTGGCCGGTCACCGCACTGGGCGGCACTGGGCGGTATGCCCTGAGTAGAGATCTGAGTTCCAGGGAATCGAGCTCCAGGGAAAAGGCGCAAGTGGACTAAAATAACGCACTTTCCTTTCGAGTAACCATTACTAAGTAATTAAGCAAGAATATCCCCTTTACAACTGAGAAGTCTTGATCAAATTTTTTTAACCCCCTCGATTTTGCTCAACAAAGCCAAGATTTTTGAATGTCACTCCTTGTTCTTCAAACAGAAAACAGAATACTGAACTCGGACCACAAGTGCATCGGCTGTCACGGCGGCCCAGGCGCCTTCATGTCGCAGCCATACCCCAGGACCCCGAAGCTGCAAGTCTGGGCAGGCCACTCCGTCACCTGTCGCCCCGTGAATACCCGAGGACGCCACTCTCCTGCTCCGCCGGGTGCTCCCCACGGTCAGGATTTTTTTTCCAGTCAACGGTGTCACACTTCATCCCTGCCACAACCTACCCTGCCTTCGTGACAGGAACTCCCCTCCATAACCTGAAGCATTCGTGCAGAAACCGCCAGCTTCCTCCCCCTGCTCCCAGCCCGGGCCCCCGGGCTCAGCTCACCCACACCAGCCCTTCTCCAGCTGGGTCCGGCGGCTTCCCGTCAGTCAGAGCCGGGCCAGGAAGTGACACCTGTCTGCTGCTCACGGAGAAACAACCTGACCAGGGGCTCTGAGCTGCGCGGGACTCACGGAGCCCGAGGACAGCGCCGCCAGGGCCGGAGCAGCAAGGGAAGCAGGGGCCCACATGGCTCCGCCAGACCCTGACGGCCGGGAAGTCCTCTTCATGCCCATGGCACCTGGGGACCCTCAGTGGATGCCACCAACAGCCAAAGTCATCGCCTCCCCTTCTCCTGGCCTCGGGCCTCTCGTCACTACTTGGGTCCATACATACAACTTACCACCAAAACACAAACAATCCAATAAAAAATGGGCAAAGGACCTGAACTGACGCTCCTCCAAAGAGGACACACGGATGGCCAACAGATGTATGAAAAGATGTCCAACATCACTAACCATTAAAGTAAGGCGAATCAAAACCACAATGAGATACGACCTCACGCCTGTCAGAATGGCCATCACTGATAAATCCACAAACAACAAGTGCTGGGGAGGATGTGGAGAAAAGGGGACCCAAGCGCACTGTTGGTGGGAACGTAGACTGGGGCGGCCCCTGTGGAAAACAATATGGAAATGCTTCAAAAAATTAAAAATGGAACTGCCTTTTGACCCACCAACTCCACTTCTGGGTATTTATCCAAAGAAATCTAAAACACTAATTCAAAAAGATATAAGCACCCCTGTGTTCACTGAAGCGTTATTCACAACTGCCAAGATACGGCCGCAGCCCAAGTGCCCATCAGTAGGCAAGTGAGTTAAAGGACGGTGGTACATTTACACAGTGGAATTCTACTCAGCCGTAAAAAAGGAGGTCCTGCCATCTGCAACGGCAGGACGGACCTGGAGTCCGACAGAGAAAGAAAAAAACCAAGTGCTCTCACTTTCACGTGGAATCTGAAGAGCAAAATAAGTGAACGGACAAAACTGAAACAGACTCGTAGATGCAGAGGGCAGACTGGTGGCTGCCAGAGGGCAGGGGGACTCACAGGCTCTTGAAAAAGGTGAAGGGATTAAGGAGCGCAAATGGGTAGTTACCGGAGATGCGAAGTGCCGCCTGGGGAGCGCGGTCAATCTTACTGCAATAACTGCGAGCGGCGCCAGGACGGTCCTAGACTCGCTGGGGGGCCACATGGTGAGTTGCATGAGTATCCAGTCACACTGCTGTGCCCCTGAACCTAACACAACCCTGTGAAGTGTGCCGGAAAATTATTTTCACAAAGCAGATGTTCTCTTTTAATTTGTACATATATTTTATTTTTAAATATATTTTATTGATTATGCTATTGCAGTTGTCCCATTTCCCCCCTTCATTCCCCTCCACTCTGCAAACCCCTCCCCCACCATCCCTCCCCTTTAGTTCATGTCTATGTGTCACAGTTCTTTAGATTCTATATTTCCCATACTATTCTTGCCCTCCCTCTATTTTCTACCCACCGTCTATGCTGCTTATTCTCTGTACCTTCTCCCCACTTCTCCTTCTCCCACTCCCCTGTTGCTAACCCTCCATGTGATCTTCATTTCTATGGTTCTGCTCCTGATCTAGCTGTCCTCTTAGTTTGTTTTTATTTTTGGTGTAGTTGTTAATAACTGGGAGTTTGCTGTCCTTTCACTGTTCATCTTTTTTATCTTCTTTTTCTTAGATAAGTCCCTTTAACATTTCATATAATAAGGGCTTGGTGATGATGAACTCCTTTAACTTGACCTTATCTGAGAAGCACTTTATCTGCCCTTCCATTCTAAATAAAAACTTTGCTGGAGAGGTCAATCTTGAATGTAGGTCCTTGCCTTTCATGACTTGGAATACTTCTTTCCAGCCCCTTCTTGCCTGTGAGGTCTCTTTTGAGAAATCCGCTGACAGTCTGATGGGAAATCCTTTGTAGGTGACTATCCCCTTATCTCTTGCTGCTTCTAGGATTCTCTCCTTCATTTTAATTTTGGCTAATATAATGATGATGTGGTTTGGTGTGTTCCTCCTTGGGTCCACCTTCTTTGGAACTCTCTGAGCTTCCTGGACTTCCTGGAAGTCTATTGCCTTTGCCAGACTGGGGGAGTTCTTCAATTTATTATTTGTTCAAATAAGTTTTCCACTTGTTGCTCTTCTCTTCCCCTGCTGGTACCCCTATAATTCAGATGTTGGAACATTTAAAGATGTCCTGGAGGTTCCTAAGCCTCTCCTCATTTTTTTGAATTCTTGTTTCTTCATCCTTTTGTGTTTGGTTGTTTCTTTCTTCCTTCTGGTCCACTCCATTGATTGGAGTCCCAGTTTTCTTCCCATCACTATTGGTTCCCTGTGCATTTTCCTTCATTTCACTTAGTATAGCCTTCATTTTTTCATCTAATTTGAAACCAGAATCAACCAGTTCTGTGAGCATCCTGATTACCAGTGCTTTGAACTGTGTATCTGATAGGTTGGCTATCTCTTGGTCACTTAAAAGCATTGGCTCTGTGGCTTTGATTTGTTCTTCTGCTTGAGCCATAATTTTTTTGTCTTATCACGCCTGTTACATATGAGGGGCGGAGCCTTAGGTGTTCACCAGGGTGGAGCAATCCACGTCCCTGGGTTGTGATACTATATCTGGGGGCGGGGTCAGAGAGGGAGCAGTGGCACTTGTTCTTCTCTCTCTCAGATTTTGGTCCCTTCTGCTGCTTCCCACAAGCAAATTGGGCCCTTCTGGTGCTGGCTCCCAGGTGGGTGGGCTTGTGTACGTTCTAGGACCCTGTGGGTCTCTCCAACAAACTCTCCTATGAGGCTGGGAGCCTCTCCCTGCACCTCAGCCCTTGCAAGTTTTTTCAATCGATGCGTTTAGGTTTTATTTCCCATCACTGGGGCCCCGGGTTGCGCGGTCTGTCTCACTGCTTGTTTTCTTGCCTGGTTAATCTGCACGCGAATGTGTGTCCAAGGTCAGCCAGCAGCCTTGCAAGCCTCACTGGGTCTGCCCATTCTGCCCCTGTGCCCACCCAGGTCCGGTAACCACCACTTTTTCCTGCTGCAACTCCTTTCCACCAGCCGCCAACTCCACCCCTCTTACTGGTCATGACGGATGGTTTCTTGTTGTCAGACTTGAGTATAGTTCCATTTTCTGTCTGTTTTGGTTGTGTTCTTGTTTCTAAATCTTTGTCGTCCTTAAATTTGGTTGTGCAAGGAGGTACAGTATTTCCACCTACTGCTCCATCTTGGCCGGAAGTCACCACCACTTCTGTTAATTTTGATCAATTATTTGGGGAGTACAAACAGGTATTAAAGACTTCTCCTAAAATGCTAAATATGGGTTTTTCTTTCAACATTTTTCAAAGGTTGCTTCTAAAATCTCCTGTTGTCTTCCAAATACAATCCTTCTACTCAGGTGAAGGGGACAAGAGGTGATTTCTGGGAATTTGTGTTTCGAGGACCAAGCAGAACTGTGCGCGTCTGTGGCTGGGCCTGGCCCCACCCATTTTGCTGGAGAAACCCCAATACACTGGGTTTTTGCCAGAAAACTAGGCTGGGTTGTTGGGAGTTCCTCGTCAGCAAAGCCCCACTCTCCCTGTGGTGGCCAGGACACCCTCTGCAGACGCTGGGCTGAGCCGTGCAAGGAAACCCACCTCTGTCCCCAGAGAGCTGGCTCCTCAGTGAGCGTGTGGGACCCTCCTGCCTCATCCGCTGCAGAGCCCCCAGGCCCTGATGCTGAAGAAAGCTTTTCTGCGCCGGCTCTTCCTACAAGACTTGCAGCTCACAGCTTCTGAAGAGCTCAGAGCACTTCTAACGCTATAAGCGTTTTGCCGTGTTTTCTCTGCACACTGCGCAGCCCCAGCAGAGGGGGGCACAACATCAAGGGCAGGTGGGCGCCCGGAGGGCCCCAGCTCTGCTGGGAGGGGCGGTATTTCCTGCTTCAGCCTCCTAACCAGGGTGCCCTCCTGCAGTCCTCACTGCTTCGCTTCCAAGCAGGTGGCTCGGACATGGGACCCAGGTCCTTCCCACGTGTGTGGAACTTGGCCCAGAACATGCTCACTGAAGAATGTGGTTGGTGATGATCACTAAGACAAATTCTAGCGTTGTGTGGTTAATTACATGCCCAATACGGTAACCAGTAAAGAATTGCTAGCAGTGGAAGGAATTCGTTCAAATTAAGCGGAGGAATGCGGGGGAGGGAGGCACGATTTCTTCGGAGAAAGTAAGAAATCAGCTCATTTAGTCTGTTCACTCCGTCGGATGCGGGTCCTCCCCGTGGCCTCTGCAGAAGGTCCAGGAAAACCCTCGAAGAGCAACCACTTCCCCCACACTCTGGTCTTTTCTTGCAGGAAAATTAATAGCACGGTGGTTTATTGAGTGTTCGTTTTCTCCTTGTCTCTAGTGAGGGGAGGAAGGGTTTCTATGCCAGTTGGAAGCAGCGACTTAAAACGAAACAGGAAATAAGATGGAACAAAAGAAGACAGTGTTCTGCACCCCAGGAACTGGATGTAAAGCACAACCCCAGTCTGACACGGACAACACGTCTGTTAGACTCGGCCGGGACAGAGACCGGGAAGCTCCGACTTTGATTTGATGGTCGGCAACACAAATGGATTAAGATGGACGAATCTAATTCTAGCATTTTCTATCATTACTCCCAATTACATATGCTCTTCAGGAAGACATAGTCCAGAAAACACAGAGCTTGAGACTTTGAGTTATGTATATTTGATCAAATTAGGTTGTAATTATTGATCAGAATAAAGGGTCAAAATTCCATCACTATAGGAATATCTCAAACATTACATTTGACTTATACAGAAAGATAAGAAATTGGCACACAGAAGCATAAAAATTCTTGATGCCACAGCCAAACGAAAATGCACACGTGACCAGCGATGCCAGGGCCCTTCGGCTGCTGACGTCCAGGAAGTCTGGTCCTGGCTCTCTTCCCTGGGGCTGCAGGTAGACAAGCCTCAAAGAAACTTTCAGACTCTCAAGACTGCGAGTGTATCTCTGGCTGGCATGAGGTCGTGGCTCACCCTCTTAATTCCTCGCCAGGCCCCTGCAGAACCAGAGCGACGCTTCCCGTCCCAGGAGACGGACAGCTCCGTGTGCCTTCCAGGCTGTGCACCTGAGTGCAGGGGACGTCGGGACCGAGCCTGGAATCCGGCTCCTCCTCCAACCCAGGAAGTGAATCCAAGGATGAAAGGACCAAGGTGGCCCATCAGTGGGACAACCAGGGTGTCCCTGGGTGGCCAGCACCCACCCCACCCCCAACTCCAGGGCAGAAGCTCCTGGCAGCACCGGCCACAGGGGCCGCAGCCTGCAGAGGTGTCCTCCTGTCACCGGAGTGTTGATGAAGAGGGTGGTGCGGAGGCAAATGGGAGGCTGCGGGTGGGCAGGCACTTCCTTCTCCGTGAGCAGAGGCAGGGGCTTCTCGGGTGGCCTCTCTGGCTGGGAAGACCCTCCCTCTTCTCCAGACTCACGAGTTCTGAATGTTGCCAGTGGGCTGTTGGGTCTGCTGCCCCTGGGCCGCCATGGCCATAAAACAAAATGATCCGGGCCTAAACTTGGGTTCCACCACGTTTGCTGGGAATTTACTGAGTGAGTCGGGCAAGACACTTCACCTCTCTGAGCCTCCGTCTCATCAGATGCACAAGCCAGAGATAATACCAGCGTCATCTCTTCCAGTAACTCAAGCTCTCTGTTGGTGTTGCTTGGGACACACACACGTTCAACACTGACCCCTGCTGGCTTCACTTCATCAGTCTCTCAGCAAGTTCTGCGACCTCCGACCTGTCTTCCTGGGCGAGGTCCCTGTGTCTCCCTTAGCCTCGCTCTGTTTCCAGAGTGTGCTGTTATTTTCTAGCAGGCATCCAACTCCATGTCTGTGGACCCCACAAGCCCTGAGCAAAGTCACACCTAAAGGAAGAGCCATGTCTTGCTCAACTGTGCCACATCCTCGCACAGCTGCTCGAGATCAAGTCCTCCTTCTGTCCCTCCTCCGAGGACAAGGAGAAGGGCCCCCCTTACAGGCCTGGCCCCCTGACCAGCAGCAGCATTAACTGCACAGAGCACCTGGCTCCCCAGGCCCCAAGTACGCAACACATTGAGCAACGCTGTGTGTGGAGCTTCTTGGGCCAAAAATCCATGTCTATTATCATGGAAATCAGCGACATAATTAGCAACACTTAGGATCAAAGTAGACACTACCTGCCTATTTTATTACAGAGAAAACATGGCCTTCGAAAACAGTAAATGTGTCTTCAGAACTCTGTACGTTGGTGAAATTCAGTGCAGCTGTGATCACTAGAACTGTGACTGTCCCACGATGTCCCGTGGGCCCAATGGTGGCGTCTCCAGGGACCTACCTGGATGTGGGGTGAGCAGGTGGGTGCCGGCCCTGGCCCCTCGTGCCCTGGGACCGGGCAAGTCTCTTTTCATCTCTGTGGATGCCACATCTTACTTTTCAAAGTGGTTTTGTAGCTACAAACACTTGAAAATCCCTGAACAGAAGCCCTCTTTGGTCTTATAAAGGGCTCTCTGGCCTCAAGAAAATACCCCTAAAAATCACAATGGGAAAGAGAAATGCAGAGTTTCCAGTTAAATGGGCAGAGCAACCTCCCCACAGTTCAGGGCCAACGCACTGAGCCGGTCACCCTCGGGCCTGTTCATCACATCCAGTGGAGCCTGGCGGCCCGCGGGGCGTGCCAAGCTCTCGGCGCCCGAGCGGGGATGGCATGCTGTCTGGGTCACGGAAAACAGGACAGAAGTGTGGAATTAGCCAGTAATCTCTTCTTCAAGCCAAACAGTGTTATTAAACTCTGCAGTCAAAATACTGCCACTAGGAGAAGCACCCCCAAACTGAGGACCTGATATCGGCCAGTGTCTGTCTTATCCTTTCCATCAAAGCAGAATCTGTGATTTCTGACCTTAGAAAGTCACATCTGGCCCTGGCTGGTGTGGCTCAGTGGAGTGAGTGCCAGCCTGAGAACCAAAGAATCACAGGTTCAATTCCCAGTCAGGGCACATACCTGGGTTGTAGGCCAAGTCTCCAGTAGAGGGCGCATGAGAGGCAACCACACATTGATGTTTCCCTCCCTCTCTTTCTCCCTCACTTCCTCCTCTCCAAAAATAAATAAATAAAATCTTATTTAAAGTAACATCCGTACACATAGTTCACTTTTAAACACACAAAACGAATGTTCATTCAAACTAAGGGGAAAGGGGCAGATGAAGGCCCTCAAACACGGCTCTAGTTTAACCAGGGAAGGAGATCATGGTTCACTGGCTTTAAATAAACCCTTCCACCAGCCAAGGCTTGTCGTGAGCTCCACGGTTGGCTGAGGGTTACTGGCAGATTGAAAGCTGAGACCCCTGGCCACATGCAGGGGGTCTGGGGACACTCCCCACCCACTGCCATAGAGATCAGCTTGGTCTCTCCCTGCACTGACCTCAAGGAAACTGTCCCTCCCCCCCCCAACGTGCTCGCACACTTGTGCCCTCGCCTCACACATCACCTGGCCACGTGCTCTGCCTCTGCTTACCCCCTGTCACTGCCTCAGTGTGGCTGAGGGGCCTGTCCCCCACCAGCCCCCCGCCCCCCTCCCCCTGGCCGTCCCCCACCGCCCAGCCCCAGCCCCTCAGCCCCTCCTCCTTCTGCACTATGCCCATCAACCTCTAAACGTGTCCTGGACTCTGTCGTCCCAGCAGCCGTGGGCAGCTACCACATTCTCTCCACTTTCATTCACAGACTAGATTTTCTAAGAACACCTTCACCCTTCACGGCCGACTCCACCTCTTGACCTCCCATTTCTTCCTCAACCCACTCCCTGCCAACTCCTGTTTGCCCCTTCTTCCCGGGACGCCGGACTCTGCTCCTGGCCACAGTGTCACCCGGACAGAAGCAGCCTCTTCCACTCTCCCGTCTCAGTCACAGGCCTGTCGCCCGAGCCTCCAGGAACCCTGGCGTCTGCTCCGGGCCGGCCACTGGTCCCCCGGGAAGCACAGCCTGTTCTGCTGTGTTAATGACACGGGACACCATGCTGTGTGCCCGTCCTGAAAACAGCCACGCCCACTAGGGGTCTCACCATCAGTATTAACGGAAGGAACTAATTCTCACTCAGCACTCAAACAGCCACAGTGTGAAGAAAATTTACGCTAACCGAATGACTGTCATTAGAAGAGTATAAACTTTTTGGTGTCAAAAAAGTTTGATTTTGACAACTTGTTTTGATGACAACTTGATGATTTCACCAACTTTTTCTCAAACTTCTCTTCAAACGAAGCCTCTTCACTGGCACCTGCCCTGAGCTTCAGAAGGTCCTCGAGGGAATTTCTAAGCAGGACCAGAAGTTCTTTTACACTGTGATTGTAGGCAGAGGCGGAGCTGATTTCTCCTCTTTCGATACCCGCATGGGGCTCCTCAGGTTCCGCGACAACACAGGACGCACCGCAGCTCAAGTGCCTGTCTGTCTGTCCCGATGTGGCCACCAGGGTCAGCGGCGCCACAAAGTCATCTCACAGTTCACGCGGAAACTGTGTCTGCGTCACCAGACAGGATGGATTTACAGTGCGTTAAAGATTTGTTCCAGGAAAGAAAGATTCTTCTAGACATGATTCATGGCTTTAAAAAAAATCGAATTTCTACAAACCCTACGTGTGATCGGTATGTGCTCTAAGGGTATTTATGGTCTATTATTTCCTCAAACAGAAATATTATTTCCTTCCTTCCCTCCCCTCACTTAAATGTTTTTTAATATCTATATATAGAACCAGAATACTTCTGCACACTTCTGATACAATCTAGCTGATTATCCAAAATCAAACTGCCTGATTGACAAGCTCACGGGAATCAATTTCACGAGCAACTCAGGTTTTTTGTCAGAGAAATGCCCTTGGATGGAACAGATGACGGTGCCCGCCCCCCCTTCCTCCCCCACCGCCCTCCTCCCACCAGCAATTACGCTGACAAGATGATCAGTGTATCTTTCCACTCCCAAACAATGCTGACGATCAGTTGGCAGACTACAGAAAGCGTCCGTCCATATATTACATCTCTCCTAGTTATTCCTAAAGCTATAATGTCCTTAAATATGTTCACACACCAAAAAACTCCCTTTACCAAAACAGTGCTTATTTACATTCCGACCTCGGTGTTTTTTCACGGGCTTCCCATCACGGGTGGCGGAAGCGCAAGTACCTTTTGCAACATGGTTGTCATCTGAGACGCCAGCTCTTCATGTCCCTGCTCAGTCACTTACCTAGAAGGAGAAAAAGGACACGTGAGTTGGAAATCATTTCAGCTTATCAACAGCAAATTTTCACATTTCAAGGTTTTTAGTGGGTACCGATTAATCACTTAAAACTGTCACTATTGTAAATGCAAAAGAGTAAAACAGAAATACTTAAATATCTTAAGAGCTCAGAAAAGCAGGCAAACAGAGGGGTTGAAAAGATAGAAGAATCGTATGTATAAGAGGAACAGAATTAAGTAACTGTGCAAACGTCCGCCTGATTGTGAGGAACCTGGGGCAGCGTCAGGCGGTCACAGTCGCCGCAAACCAGACCAGGCACCGAGTCACGCTGAGCGGCGATTCCGCTGCCTCCGGTTTACGCCACGGGCGGCACGCCCGGGCTCGTCCTCCTGCCGGGCTCTAACTGAAAGACTGTGTGGTCGCTAATCTGTGTTAAGACTTCGACTGCTGAAGCCTGACAAAGACACTAAAGGAATTTCGGGAAGAACAAAAACCGCTCCATCCTGCTAGCTGATCTCAGCGCTGGTTTTGAACCACGTTCCTTCTCCTCTCACTCTGTACATGCGAGTGTGCACTCATTTAAAGAGGCAAATACAAATCTCACATCAGTATTTAAACTTAGCAAACATACCACTATAAATACAAAACACCGCGTCTCTTTTTTACTTGCTCTATTGTTATTTCCCATTCCGCGCTTAGTGTTCGTGCCATTTTAACGTCTGCAAACCTGTACACTGAGCTGCTTCACAACTCACGCGGCCCTTCCCTCTCGAATGCCATTCAGATGACTGCGTGTTCTGTAAACACGAGTTCAAGCCCATGTTCCCCACATCCATCCCTCTCACCCCCTCTCAGTCCCACTCGTCTGCGGCCCCACCACTGGCTGATCTCGCGTCTCCCTCTGTGTGTGGTGCGCCCCCCCCCACTGCCTTCCCCAGGTTATACTTCAGCCATGCCTACAACTTTTCCAACCGAAGCTGAGTATCAATTTTTTTACCCCAACTCATCAAAGTCCAACCAGACGTACTAGGGTTGTGTTCGGTCTATCAACAGGCTTGACAAAAAGTGACATCCCAACCACTGTTCGCCTGTCCTCCAGCGCTTACCCAAACCCTTCTTTTCTTCCCCCCAAAAGCACTGTTTTCTCGTGCAGTCCACACACACCGCTTGCGAAGCTTAAGGCCAGGTCCCGGTCCTGGCTCTGTGAGTTCTGGAGCCGGGATCTGTCCGTCCCGAAGTGCTCCTTGTCACCATACTGTGCTTTCTCCTTTAGAAGATTTGGGTTATGGCCCTGGCTGGTGTGGCTCAGTGGATTGAGTGCGGTTCTACTCCCAGTCAGGGCACATGCCTGGGTTGCAGGCCAGTTCCCAGCAGGGGGTGCACGAGAGGCAACCACACATTGATGTTTCTCTCCCTCTCTCCTTCCCTTCCCCTCCAAAGATAAATAAATAAAATCTTTTTAAAAAAGATGTGGGTTATTTACATTTTACTTGATAGCAGATTAGACAACTTTTTCTTGCCAAAGTCTTATTACATTTGATCCAGTTTCACTAAAATGCTCATCATACTGTATCACAATGCATCCCATTTTCATGAGATGTGACTTGGCCTATGGTATCAGTAAGCCAAACATTAATAATGTTTCCATTTTATTTTTCTGTTACTCTTCAAGGCAGATTAGAACTTTAACACAATTAACAGACGTTTAAACCACGCATGGTCATGGTCATGAAAACCTGAAGGACTCAGAGCTGACAGCCTGAGATGCCCCCGTGGCTGGAGTCCTTACACGGGTGTCCTGGACCAGTGACGGGGGAATCACTAACGTGCTTTTGTAAAAAACGCAGACTCTCGAGCCTTGTTCCAGTGTATTTTGTAAGATGGAGCTTTTTACACCCTCTGCAGGCTGATCCTTCCGCACATGAGAGTTTGAGAAAAGACAGGAGTCACTGGGACCCCCAGGCCTCCCAGCGAGAAGTTCGGGATGGGAGATCCTAGTGTTTCAGGAAGCCTTCCTGGTGGTTCTGAGGCAAGTGGAAGTCTGGGGACCGCTGCCCACGCGAAGCAGCGCCCCCGCCCTCTCCCCCGGGGACTGTCCTAGAGCCACCATGGAGCCTGGGAGCTGTTGCTGCGTCCCCAAACTTCCTAACGGCCCCTGATATGTACAATGTCCAGCACCCACTGTTTCTCTCCCTGCCCTTGTCTTTTGTACCATTGACTCTAGATTAAAAGATTAGAGTTTCCACGGATACAGTGTTCACATTTACTCTCTAGGAGCTGCCCAAATCACCCACAGGGGCTCAGACACCCAGGTGTCAGCAGTCGCTGCACACCCCTCAGAACCGTCTGTTCGCAGAGCCCAGCCGGTCGGCACAGTGCTTTGCGTCTACACCAAGCAGCCTTCTCTGGCCTCTGACCGGCCGAGAAAGCACAACAGGAGCATTCCGCAGAGGCGTCCGTGGAAAGGCCCATCAAACTGACAGAAGAAGGAACACGGCCTCCGGGTGTCAAAAGAATGAACCTTCACAAAGCCCTGGGCGACCGAAGCCGCAGGCTGGCAGGCGGCAATGCCACAGAGCGTCACCGTGGCCCCGCTGCAGTCCAGTGCCCACGGCATCGCAGCCACAGTGCGGGACGGACAGGCAGTCCAGGCCCGGGCACGAGCCAGTGAGCAGGGTGCCCATCAACACACGCACCTCCTTTTACCTTTAGTCCCCGTTTCCAGAGCCAGCGGGGACACGGGACCAGCCCCCAGGCCGGGCCTGACGCCGAGCTCACCAACAACACCCGCGTCCCCTCGGATGCCGATACCAGGCCCGGGTCTCTCGCTCCGGAAACGGAGACCTTCACGCGCCCCGAGCCTGCTGGCGACACTGTCCTCCGTCCTCGGTGTGCTGCGCCCTTCCTCGGTGACCCGAAGTCCGATGAGGCCCTCCTGGCCCCAGGTCCGCTTCCTCCCCCTCCCAGAGCGCTGAGCCCGGCGGCGGCACCACTGAAAATCATTTGTGGCCAATAAAATGCGAAGAGACGGCATCGCTGTCAACTCCCTCCTCCCTACACAGGAAGCCCCACAGGGAGACAGTCTCACTCGGTCAGCGGTGCTCTTCCACCCGATTTTAATGGCTACTTACTTAGAGCCACAGGCTGACGGCTGCTTTTCCCGCTTCTAGCCACATGTTTTCATTCATACTTTGTCACTATCGGTCCCAACTGACCACCGAAACCACATCTGAACAAGGGGAGAACGTGTGCCCGGCTGTGCGGGCCACCTTGGGTGTCCCCCCTCCACCCTGGGCTTGTCCCTACAGAGAGAACTCGGGCCCCTGGCGGTGACGCCCAAGTCGGGAGCACCCTGCTCAGGGGAGGAGAAGGCGACCCCAGCCGAGTGCCCCGGGTGGGGGGGCGTGAAGCCTACATGCTCCTCAGCCCTCTCTCCTCCCCCTGCACCCTGTTCTGGCCCGGACGGCTGTGCGTCCTCTGCAGGGCACAGAGGCGACCTCTCAGAACGGTCACTGCCCGGGCAGAGCCAGGGGCTCGCAGGCCCAGAGAAGGAAGAATCGGCGTTTGTGCTCAAGGAGGGCCCGGTGGGGAGATGGCGCTGCTCCAGACAGAGCCGGTGCTGCCCCTGGCGCCTGGCGCCTGGCCTCTGGTCTGCAGGGAGGATGGCACAGCAGCCGCCCCTCGACGGCAGCTCCTTCCCGCAGTGACTGACAAACAGCTGTGCCCCGGAAACAGCGCTGACTGACGCACTAAGTAGGGACTGTACTCCAAGGCCGGTGGCCCACGGACCCTCCAACCGTCTCAAGTGAGTTCCCTTCTCTGGTGAGTTTGGGCACAGCCCCTGGGACAGGGACAGCAGGGGGACAGACGCCTCCGGCGTGTGGTTTGCTGACACGTGAGAGTGCGGCTCACAAACAACATGGGGTGAAGCAGAGGCCACGGCTCCCCAGGGCCAACCCCGAGGGCCTGGCTCCACGTCAGGCAGTGTTCTCGCTTGTCCCCCAAGCTTCTGCCAACACAGGACACTCTGTAAGCTGCTGTCGTTCATGCTTTGATTTTGGAATTCATAAATGCTTAGGGAGACAGGCCTGGCTTTAGTCTTGCCTGGTGTGTTGCTGTCGTTGGCATTTTCTAAGCCCAGGAGCCCTGTGACTCTCCCATGGGGGATACATTTTGGGGGAGTGTCAGGCAGATTTTCACAGTGACTGGACTATGTAAGACAGTTGCTTTACAATGAAGAGTATTGCCTTGGGGTCTTATGGGGTCACATCATTTATCTGAAATTCAGGGCCTGCCCAGCCCACCGGCTCTGGGGTCCTGCAAGTGTCCTGGCAAATCTGTGGCCTCGAGTTTCACAAATACTTAATTCCCCGAAGAGTGGACAGTGACCGCTTCCTGCCACTCTGGGAAGGGATCAGGACGTTCTCCACCTGAAAGTCCACAACTGGTTGAAAGAATCCCACTCCTCAGGCTCGAATGAAAATTCCTTTTGCAAACCCTGCGCTGAGGGATTATCTGCTCATTTGCCCTGAAAAGAAGTTTTTCCCCACTCGGGGCTGTGAAGGAGCAGCGCGGTGGGGAGAACCGCATTCCCCCCGGGCACCGACCAGTCCTTACTCAGGCCTCGGGCTGCAGTCCCCCCCAGCTGTTCCCGAGACAAATGAGATGTGACAGCAGCAATCCTCAGTGGCTCCGCGCTGGTCACGGGAAAGGGGTCCATTAGGAAAACATGCTCCAGGGGGCAGGGGGTCACTGGATTGCGCCGAGGTCGCTGCCGCACGTCGACGCTCCGAGTCCAGGGGCCTCCCGCGGGGCGGCCCCAAAGCTCCCGCAGGAGACGGCCCACCGCGCCCGGCGAGCCCCCGTCCGGTTCTTGCCCACGGCGTCATTTGTTCATTGACCCCGCCAGGCACTTAGCAAGTTACTGAAATTTTGCCCCGTGGGGATTCCCGTGCGCACTTGGAGGGAAAAGGCGATCCTGGCCCCCAGCCCTGGCGTGCGGCCCCCCAGCCCCGCCCGCGCTCGGGCTCGGCAGGTTGCACTGGCAAGACCAGAGAAACCGCAGCCACCAGGCGGGTGGGCAGCCGCCTGTCACTCCCGCTCCCAGGACGCCGCACCTGCTCCGGGCCCCGAGGGAAGGCAGGTCCCCTGGGAAAGCACCGGGAACAGGAGCTGGACCCGCACTGTCAAGGGACCAGACATTCAGTCACCTTCTCTGGTGCCGTCGTTGAGAAAGAGGCCTTGGAGGGGCGCACAGCCTCGGGGAGGCAGCCACGCCACTGACTCCTGCCCCCGGGACAGACGGCCCTGGGAGTGACAGCCGACACCGGCAGGCCACACGCCCTCAACAGCCAGGCTTCAGTCACTGTCATCGCCCCAGCCCATGTGGTGGCCACGATCCTTCATTCTAGGACCTGGGGCCCCATCTAAGATTCACCCAAGGGCAGAAAGGCAGAGCAGCAGGCCAAGGACGGGACAGCTGGCCACAGGTGCTGCGTTGGCCCCCCTTGGGCTCACGTGTCCGGGGAGGAAGAGGAGGTGAGGAGGAATGGACCGGGTCTGCGTGTCCTGCCAACCACTAACTCTCATCAGCACGACCCTTCCCAGGCCCGTTTCAGCACTGATTTCATCTTCTGAACGTCTCTCTTAGAGCAGGTCTTAGAGCACAGCTTTGTGGCGCAGTAATGAGCCAAATGGTGAAGGGTGATACGGTTTCACTCAACAAGCTATAAAATAAATAAATTTACAGCGGTGCTTCCTGAAGAAAACACCACCACCCCACAGACCTCGGCAACCCCGAGCCCTTGCAGGACGAGGGCTCATCCAGTTCCACTCACAACAGGGGCAGCAACAGCTCGTCCTTAAACCTGAATAAATCATGACCCAGGAGGTGCAGACAAATGACTTGGAAGAAGTGGTCGATGAATTGGCCCCAGACAGAACTGGGGAAGACAGGAAAGGCCTGCCAGTCTGCTCCTGCAGTTCGTGATGTCTTTGTCGGAAGAGCCGAAATGCTGAAGGGGCCCAGCGTGCGCCGGAGAAGCCGGTGGGGAGGGGGGCCGTTCTGGGAGAGGTCCCGGGGGTGCATCCAGTGCTGGAGCTGGACGGGCTGATGGACATGAGCCCCTGAGTCCCAGAGTCTGTTCGAACTCCAGACATTTAATAGTGACAAATGAAAAGGCCTATTTGTGATGTTTAAAAAACAAACAAACAAAAATCCCAAATAACTCACGCGATGACATCACCCAGGCAGTAGACGGTGATCTTCCCAAACAGCTGGGGTGTGAAATGCAGGTCACACATATGGCTCTTTCCAAGGGTAAACTGAACCATCAGCCTGCTGGCTCATGGCTTTACTACAAAACAAAGTACTGTGGTGTGCTTTCACTTCCCGGAGCAATTGTGTACAGTAGAAATAATTGGTCATTTCTTAAAGGAAAAAAACCAGAAACCCAGCAAAAATAAATGGGGGGAAACAAAAAGAAAGATGTAAGTCACATAACATGAGAGCAAAAAAGTCTAAGGCAGGACATTCACATCCAGCTGAGAGCTATGTGTCCCCTGTGGTCTGCCGGGCTCAGCATGGAGCAGCCAGATGGGCCCAAACTGTGGAAAGGGTCTGCAGCATCCACGCTGGAAACATCCTCTGCACCCCAAGCCCCGGGGACAAGGGGGACAACGTGGCCCCCAAAGAGACGATTCCTGGTAGGCAGGGGTCCCAGCAGACTGAAGGTCCCTGTGGACGAGCAGGTCAGGAGAAATAGTGGCCCCTGGAATCCGAGGGCTGCAGGCGAACGTGTCCCTACTGAACAGGCTTAAAACACCAGGGACATTTTTTTCTTAAGGAAACCTTCATACACGGAGGTTTTAAGGAGAAGAGAAAAGTGTCGATCACAGTGTGGCCACAACTACAGTCCACAGTTTCGTAACACCCTGGGCGTAGCTAGTTGATAACGTGACATGGATCACGGGACCCGCAGTTGTGGGGTTTACGCCCTGGTTCGCTCTCCGCCGGGGCCCCAGGCTCAGGTGCCGGGTCAGCACCCCCAGCCGCCCCTTCTTTGTCCGCTGCGCTGATACAACAATGTCGGCACCGCAACAGCTGACAGCTGCTTTCCCCTTTGAAAGGCTCTGCCGTGCGACGTGGACAGCACATTTGTCCAGCGGTCAGCCACGGATTAGCCAGCAGCAGACCAAGCCAAGGCCGTGCTGGTGGGACGGAGAGACCTGGGGGAGGAAGGCTGCGTTTGGCGCTGGGAGTTCCAGTGGGTTTCTCGGGGGGGGGGGGGGGGGATGGGCCGTCAGAAAGGACCGAGGACTCAAAGAAAATAGCAAAATTAAAATAATTTAGAGCTGTTCACATTGCTAAAACTTTCAAAACACTGGTTTTGATATTGAGTATCTTAGTTATGTTTTAAAGTATGAATCTTTATTTTCAAAATGCAAAAAAACCTTCCTTGTATATTTTGTTTCAAAAAGGTTGTATTACAGAAAACAGCTTGTTGCGACTCCGTGAACCACCCCGACCACTTGGGGCTCGGTTTTCGCTGCCTCTCACGACTAGATGACACCCAGAACCCCCCTCACTCTGGAATAGGATGGCGTCGGGCGGTCTGGGGCCACTCCCACCACCTAGTATATATAACCACACAGTTCTCCCCACGTGTTTCAACTTGTGAGTCGTCATCAAAGGGAGCATAAAATACTGTCGGCGGGAGGTGTATAAAAAGCAATCAAATCTACAGCTAAAACCATCTTGAAAAAGCTAACAAGGAAAAGACTCATTTTAATTTTTGTTAAAAAAGAGGTTTCCGTTAATGGGCGTTATATTATTGAATACAACTGTAATTTCTGAGAAAAATCCTTCGGAGAAGAAGGCTTTTCTTGACACACTCAAATGGTTTAAAATTAGTTCTCATGAAATGGTAACATGTGTATCATATTTATCAAAGTTTGGCTAAATACCAATGTCAGACATAAAATTTATTGGGCATTTGCTATATGCTGAAAATTGTTGAAAATACCAGGAATACAAACAAATTCTACCCTCCAGGAGCTTCCGTTCTGATGAGGATAAACAGATCCGTCTACACCGAATGTTCCGAAATAACCACCACGAGTGATCGCTCTTCCGTTTACGCAAAGTGGGGGGGCCCAACGCTGCTGTCTGGGAGCACTGAGGGAGACTGTCCATTTCTACACACATGTTCATGAGTCAATGCCAAACTTTCAGAAAGTAAACACTTTTAAAGTCACAGGAGAAACATAGAGCACACACGTCTTTTACTCATGTGTTCAGAATAACTACTGAGTACTTAGGACGGGAGCTCGGTGGGCAAGGGCAAGAAGACTCAACCCCTGACCTCCACGGGGAAAGTAAAGTAAACCTGGAGGCCACTGTAATATAATCGGGTGTCACGGGAGAGACCCGAACCAGGGAGAAGTCGAAGAAAAATAAATTATTTCAGGCTGGCACTACAGGATCTTGAGGGACGCAGTACATACAACCAAAAATACACCCCCAAGCCCCCACACCCACAGGAAAAGACTCGTCAGGGCCAGGCACCGCCCTCGGCGCTGTGGGCACTGTTTGCATTCCCTGCGGCTGCTGCGGGTCCTCTTCCCAGGCCCAGTCCTTGTTCGGGTCCGGTGACGCCCGGCAGGAGGGCTGGGCCGAGCCCCCCTCCTGTCAAGTGCGCTGAGCTTTTCTTGGAAGGTAGTTTGCGGTGACACTGCCCATAGGTCCCCTCGGTCCCTCAGGGTGGGGACTGCATTCTCCGTTCCGGGCAGGTTTATCTGCTCAGAACTGCACGCTTGTCCCTCCGTCCTCACACTTGCTGGAAGGTGGTTGGCCCCTGAGGCACCCAACACGGTGCCTGCATTTAGCTAGACCCGAACGTGGGCGCCTCCCAGAGCACAAGCCCCGCATCGCGTTCACGTCCGGCCTCTGGAATCGCGCCTCACACGCGAGCAGGTCCGCCTCTGGGCAGCGATGCCCCGTGAGTCCCGGAGATGACCTCGGGACTGGCCTCTTCCCCAGACCCTGCCCAGGAGCCCCGGCTGCCCCTGAGCTGCCGCCAGAGCTCACGCCTGGCCTCTGCCCTGAGAGCCAGGCTCCCCCAGGGCCCCCCTTGTGTGCTGCCCTTCCCCACAGATGTCCAAAAACAATATCTCAAGGAAAAAATGAATCTCTTGGCTCAGAAAGGAACAGAGGCATATCAGCATCGGTGGTAGTTTCTGCCACTGTTGATCGCGTCTCATTAGGAGCAGACTCAAGCCTGACAGTGGCTGGGGGGGGGGGGGGGGGGGAGGTCAGTGGGGACAAGTGAACACAGAGAAGAAAAGGACATTGAGACCAAAGGCCAAATGGAAACAGCTTAAAACTCGATGAGGTAATAAAGTTGGTACTTTGATAGCAAAGACGTCGATCTAAGAAATATTTAATCACAGGGAGGATGATCACCGAGGAGCCAAGCAGTTGTGACAGGAAGATTCAAGCTCTCGGGTCTGAAATAATAAAGGGCCCATCCAGTATCACAAGAGAGAGGCTGAAGGTACTTAAAATAATTTGGCTTCTGAAGCTGATTTGGGGGTTAAAAATAGATCAGAAGATGGACCAAGCAAGAAAAAGCGTAGCCAGAAATGTGTGCCAATAGGCACAAGTGTTCCTGGGATCCCGAAACGCCCTGCTTGGAAGGCAGGTGGGGGGGGGGGGGCGCGGCCTGGGGTGCAGTCCCTCCAGGCAGCAAACCCCCTGCAAGCCAAGCCCACTGGCAGGCGTTGCTGCAAAAGGAACCTAAAGGTTTACACCTTCAAATGGCTGCAAAATGTACTTCATGACACATGAGAAGTACAAGAAATTCCAACCTCAGTGCCATAAATAAAGTCGTGCTGGAACGTAACCACGCTGCCTGTTCGCGCTCGTCTCCAGGTGCATTTGTGCGAGAGCAGAGTCGAGTAGTAGCCACGCGACTTGGCCCGCGAAGCCCAGCATGTTCCCACCGGCCCTTTGCAGAAACGTTGCCCACCCTCGGACTGAAACGCCGACTCCCAGTCACTCTGTCCCCCAAGGCCAACGTACTTAACAATTTAAACAAAATTTGGCCAGAGTGTGTCACTTTTGTCATTCTCTGTAGATAAGAATCTACAGAGAAAGTTAAAGGCTACAAATTTATATTGTTGTCTATCACTTTTTTTGAAAAGCTTTGATCAGAACTTCAAGTTTTTCTGTAATTACCAAAAGTGTGGATCACATTTTCATGGTCACTTGGGAATTTATGAAATGGGACCAAATTTTACTCAACTTTTACTGAATGATTTTTTTAAAATCTCTGTTGAAAAACACTCAGACCTGAAGCTCAAACTTTTCATCAGCCCCTGTCTAGACCAACAGTCCGGGTGCTGGCTGGTAAAGCGAAAAAGTCAGAAGGGAGAATCATTTTAAAAGATGTGTAAAGAGCTTAAACATCTTGTTTTAACCTAACTGAAAGTATATCTACCACCGTTTTGTTCAGTGGGACCCGGGCCCCTCGCCTGACTGCCTGCCTGGCAGGTGGGGTCCACAGTCCTCCTCCTGGCCCTTCACAGTCAGCTTCCCTGAGGGGAGGGGGGTGTTAACCAAGTGTGAGGCCGTCTGAACGCGGATCCTTCCAGAATTTAGAATTTCTCCCCAATCTTGCACAGTTGCCTGGCCCACCCTGACTCCGTTTTATTGAGTGTTTACAAAGCATTCCCCTGCAATAATTTTCCTAACATTTCCCCTGCCTATGTAACATTTAATTAAGCCGCACAATTGTAATAGCAGTACTGGAAGGAAGCAGCACGGGCCCCCCGGCCAGGCACCCCTCTCACACCCTCTCCAGGGGGCAGGGGGCGGGCAGGCCGGCCCCGCCTGACATCCCATATCCCGCTGGACACTCTACAAGCTAAGAGAGGTTTGTGTCTTTCATACGGCACTGTCATTTTCATGGAATTTATCTAGAAATATTTCTCATATTCTTGTCTGCCTGTGTTAAGTGATAAAATCAAGGGAACCAGGGGTGTTTTGGTTTTTAATCTCTCTGCTATTGATGCATTAGACCCGGTATTCTTGCTTAATTCTAACGTGGATAATTTCATTTTGCCTGCATGAGTTTCCCCAAAGTTTCGATTAGATGTGGTAGCCTTTGGTTCTGGTCCCAAACCAACATTCTTGTCTTTCCGAACCTCGGAGCAGCTGCCACATTCCACTTCCCAGATCGGATTGCCAGCCACTCCAAGTCAGCAAACATCATTCAGATTTTGAGATGAAAAATACATTTTAACTACTAATAAATATTTCAGCAACTGAAAAGGATTTAATATTTTCTTTCTTTGTAAACTGACAATCTTAACCCTAACATTGCTAGGAATTACTTCTGTTTATTTTCCCTAACTATGGAACTATAAAAACAATGCAAGGGTCAAAAGCTTAAAGGAAAAAAGTCTTTATTCAAAGCAGCTGGTACATTCAAATGTTCATTAAACAGAACGTCTAGTATATTTCATTCTCATAAAGGAGAATGAGAATTCGCTGTGTACCAAAACAGTAAGTACTTATTCCTGTGTGTTAAGCATAGTTATGGTTTTACTTCTGCACATCTGTGCACCTGACTTTTAATAATAAACTTTCATCACAAGAACCAAACAACTGGAACTACTGTCTCGGGTGGTTCCTCCCCTCAGTCTCGGGTCCAAGTGTGGGAGAAAGAGACCAAGCAGGACCCCCTCCATTTCCTCCGTCTCTGCGAGGGGTTCACGGGGAGTTCAGTGACAGGGTGGGGGCGCCTTCTCCCCAGGCCAGACGCGGGCGGTGCTGTGTGAGGCCCCAGGCAAGCGCTCTGGCGGCCGGCGGCGCGTCCTGGCCCCTCTGCTCCCGCGCCTGCACTCCGCACCTGTCTGTCTGACCCTCCCCGCCGGCTGCAGGCGGCCGGGCGCCTCATCGCAGAGCCGAAGCCCACACCTGCGCCCTGCGCCTCACACACGTGCCTCTCCTCGCTTTTAAATTGTCTTGCCTTCCCCGTTTCCTCCTCCTCTTTATTTGCCTCTGTAAATAGTTTCAAACTCTTTTCTGTTTCAAACTCTAAATTCTGATTGATGTGCTGTGCAATCTCAAAATACCCCACAATATGTGTGAAAGGACAAAGATTTAAACTAATAGATCTCAAAGCACACGGAAGCTCCAAGACAGCATCTCTAACTCAACCAAGAGCCACTGTGATTATCACCATCATGAATCCCTTTTGGCTGGTTTGCGCTCAGCTTATGTATCGACTTTCTGTGCATTCAAAGTACAAACTAACCTGAAAGACAACATGGGCAACAGACTGATGATACGCACGCAAGAGACCACTTCACTGTTGGCAGGACGTTGAATGTCCCACAGCAGCAGAAACCTCGAACGGCCTGGGAGTATTTCACGTTCGCTCTAACGATCAAAGCAGCACTTCAAAGTAGCTAGAGGCTTGAAACATAATTTCTCAGAGTGGCCTTCGTTCATCCACACACCTCTCGGCTAAAATTCTCAAAACGAACGATCTTCCTACCTCTGGTCTCCCAGTTTCTCAGTCCGCACGGCAGGACGTCGTCCAGCAGACACTCGCCAACCTGCACAGTGCAAGGCGTTGCTCTGGGCAGGGGGCGCCGCAGACAGCGGGACCCCCGACTGCCCACTGGTGACAGGGAGAGTGTACAGCCGTCCTTGTCGGTCGTGGCCCCTCCCTTTACGCCCAGACCACGTCTCACCGTTCCTTCAGGTCCACGGCTGTCAATCATCTGGGTCTCAGGGCCTGTTCACATGCTCAGAACTTACTCAGGCCCCCAAAGTGCTCTTGGTTATGTAGGTTGTATGGCCATCAGTGCTTACCACATTCAATATTATCATAGGAAGTATGTTCTCCAACAACAATGGAATGAAATTTATAACCAACAACAGGAAAAAAATGAGAATTCAAAAATATGTGGAAATCAACCACACTTCTACTGATCAATGTCTAAAAGGAATTAGGCAGAAAATTAATTAGATAATATTTTGAGATGAATTAAAATGAAAATACAACACACCGAAACTTACAGGAAGTGATGATAGAAAGGGGAAATTTATAGCTGTGAATGCCTGTGTTTAAAAAAAAAAAGGACCTCAAACCAATACCCTAATCTTTTACCTTAGGAAACTAGAAAAAGAAGAGGAAACTAAACCCAAAGCAAAAGAAAATAATAAAGATTAGAGTATAAATAAACAAAACAGAGTATAGAAAACAAAATCACAATACCAAAAGTTGGTTCTTTGAAAAGATCAACAAATTGACAAACTTTTAGTTAGATGAATTAAAAAAAAAAACAGACAGAGAGATGACTCAAATTATTAAAATCAGGAATGAAAGAGGAGACATTACTACCAATATTTATGGAATAAAAAAGAATAAAAGGGAAAATGAAGAACAATTGTATGCCAACATATTACATAACTTAAATGAAATTTAAAAATTCCTAGGAAGACACAAACTAGAAAAGTGACTCAGGAAGAAATGGAAAATCTAAACAGACGTATGTATAGCAATAAAGAGACTGAGTTGGTGGTCAAAACACTTCATGTGGAGAGAAGCCCAGGACCAGACGATTTCACTGGTAAATTCTTCCAAATGTTAAAGAAGAATTAACGTCAATCCTTTAAAACCTCTTCCATAAAACAGAAAATGAAGGGATACTTCCAAACTCATTCCATGAGGCAAGTATGGCATAGAAACCAAACCAGACAAAGGCCTCACAAGAAAACCACAAAACAACATCCCTTCAGGACACAGATGCCAGACCCACCAACACAACCCAGCAAACCAATCCTAGAGCCACAGAAGGGCGACACATTATGGCCAAGAGGGCTTCACCCCAGGAATGCAAGGTTGGTTTATTATCTAAAAATCGATTTACGTAATGTGCCAAGTCAACAGAATAAAAAGAAAAAAGACATAATCCTCAATAGACAAAGAAAAAGCATTTAACAAAACCCACCACCTTTTCGTGATAAATCACTCAACTAACTGGGAGTAGAAGGAAACTTCTGAACACGAAGAGGGCATATTTGAAAAGCCCACAGCTAACATCACACTGAGTGGAGGGAGCCTGGACATTTTCCCCACAAAATACAAACAAAACGAAAAGGTCCGCTCTCATCACTCGTAGCCAGCGTTGTACTGGAAGTCCCAGCGAGGGCAATTAGGGAAGAAAAAAATAAAAAGCACCCAGATCGTAAAAGAAGTCAAACTACTTCTATCTACAAATGACATGATATTATACACAAAATATACTAGGGAATTCACACACACACAAACTATTAAAGTTAACAAAGCCCAACAATGCTGCAGGATACAAAATTGATATATAAATATCAGTCATATCCCTATATACTAGCAATAAGTGATTCATAAAAGCCATTAAAACAATTCCATTTGTAACAGCATGAAAAATAATCCAACATTTGATTATTTCATTAAATAAAACTTTTATTAAATATTTAAGTTATGAATAAATTTAACCAAAGAAGTGCAAGATTTGTCCACTGAAAACCACAAAACACTGGGGAAAATAATTGATGAAGACCTAAATAAATGAGAGAACACCTGGGTAGTATCATTAAATTGTCAATACTACCCAAGTGCTCCTCAAATTCAATGCGATGCCCATCAAAAGTCTAACCACCTATTTTGCTGAAATGAACAAGCTGATACTAACATTCACATGAAATTGTAAGTGACCCAGAATAGCCAAAACAAGAACATACTTAGAGGACTCACGTGTCCTAATTTCGAACTTACTACGGGACAGTGAGGACTGACACACGGATTAATGGAACAGAAACAAAGCCGTGTATCTACGTCAGCTGGTTTCCAACAAGGATTCCAGGACTGCTCAAGGTAAAAGAAGAGCCTCTTCAGTGAATGTCACTGGGACAAGTGGGCAGCCATGTGTAAGGAATGGATTGTATCCCTGCCTCACACCACACACAGAAACCAACTCAAAATGGATCAAAGAAATAAATTTAAGAGATAGAACCATAAAACTCTTAGAAGAAAACACTAGTGTGTATCTTTTTGACCTTGGACTAGGCAAGGATTCCCTAGATATGACATCAAATATATAAACAATAAAAGAAAAATAGATAAATTGGACTTCATCAACATTAAAAGCTTTGTGTGTCAGAGGACACTCAATAAATGGAAGAAAATATTTGCAAATCATGTATCTGATAAGAGTCTAACATCCAATTATACAGGAAACTTTTGCAATTCAATAATAAAAGACAAGTAGTTCCATTTCAAATGAGTAACCAATTTTAATAAACATTACTCCAAAAGAGACATAAAAATAACCAGTAAGTACATTACAAATCCCCAACAAGCCCATTCGAACCTGTTCAACATCCTTCGCCATCAGAAAAGGCAGATCAGAACCACCAGACACCACCTCACACCCGGGCAGCTGGGAGCGAAGGTCAGGTGAGAACACCTGCTGACAAAGGTGTGGAGAGACGGGCTCGGGGAAGCCTCTGTGGAGAGCAGTCGGGAGGCGCCTCCTGTGCCCAGCACGGAGTCACGATCTGGCCCAGCAACGTCACTGCCAGGTGCAGCCAAGGGTAATGAGGACGTGTCTCCACAGGAAACTCGTACATGAGATTTATAGTAGGATTATTCATAAGAGCAAAAAGGCAGAAACAATCCAAAGGTCTGTCAGCCACCAAATTAAAAAACAGCAGTGGTACATCTATCCAGTGAGACGGTATTCAGACATAAAAAGGATTGGGATACTGATATAGGACAGTGTGGATGGACCTTGTGAACCTTACGCAAATGAAGCCAGACACCAAGGCCGCATATTTCATGATTCCACTTACGTGGAACGCCCAGAGTGGGTAAATCCATAGACACAGAAAGCATGTCACGGGCTCGAGGGCTGTGGGAACTGTCCGCAGGCGGGTCCCCTCTGGGGGGATGGAAAGGTGTGGAAGCAGATGATGGTGTTAGCTGCCCAGTCTGGGAGAACTAAAAAGCACTGGATGATACGCCCTAAAGAGATTTCGTGGCTCATGTATTACATGCCATTTCCATATGAGTAAGAACGTGACCTTGCTGTTGGAATCCAACGGCAGTGCAGGAACACGAACGGGAAGTCACACTCCCAGATGGCGGCCCTTCTGAAAAGCCCTCACAAACCCTTTCCGCTGTGATGACCGACCAGACGGGAGGAGTCCTCTCCCAGTGCGTACGCTAATCACCAAGATGTGCGTTTCGATAGCGTACATTTTGTATTTCAGTTACGCCTCAGCACTGCTGAGGTTTAAAATAAAATCCTCACCACTTACTGAAACGTCAGCGGTCCACCCCACCGTGGGACCACGTCACGGTGCCAAGAGGTGGACGGAGCCTCAGTGCGCACCTGACCCCAGCTTTGTCCAGTGTTAAAGGGACGAAATGTACTCCCGTATGGAGGAGAACCCTCACTGTGGTCCTCCCCTACGATTTCAAATCTTTCTCCTTCTATAATTAATTTTGGCCCTTCTCCGGAACGCCCTCCCTGACGCTCCTGCCCCCAGACCTCTGCACAGAGACAGGCCCCCTGGCTGCGTGTTTTCCTGCGTGAATGGAAGGCTCTGGGCCTCCGTGACCGTGCCGCCCCTTATCTTCCACAGGTTCTTTTATTTTTTAAGATTTTATTTATTTATCTTTAGAGGGGAAGGGAAGGAGAGAGGGAGAGAATATCAATGTATGGTTGCCTCTGGTGGGTCCCCCGCTGGGAACTGGCCCGCAACCCAGGCATGTGCCCTGACTGGGAATCGAACTGCAATCCTCTGGTTTGCAGGCCCGCGCTCAATCCACTGAGCTACACCAGCAGGGCCCATGGGTTCTTTTAATAACAGTATTTTATCATTTAATGTTTGACCTGTTGCTTATAAATATGTCATTATTTCCTCATCAAGCACAAAATGGAGTTGACCAATTATAGTTATCACATCAAAATATAAAGCTACTCTAAAGTTAGATGTTTTCTCCAAAATTACATGAGATCTAAACAAGATTTTATAACCTTTAAGATAATGCAGAAATCATAGGCTCTTGACTTTATTACATGTTACATGAAATTAGAAATAACTTTAATTTGGGAGTGAAACATGATCATTAAAATTTTTTAAAGAAGAATATCTGAAAAACAAGACCCTTTAATTCAAATACTCCACTACCACAGGCAGCCAGCTTTTCCTCCCCTGAGACACTCTTTAGATTTTCAGGTACAAGCACACTGACTGTGTAGAAACGAGAATCTCTTAAAATCTTAGAATAAATTATAAAATCACAAAGCATTTAATAGATTCCAAAAACCTGACTTCATCACTAAATGTACACATGTGATATTTTAGGTATAAAAACTGTATGTACAGGAAAATTCAAACCCTGAAATTCCCTGAACCCTCTAGAACAAATGGTTTTCATTCAAATTTTTATTCATTGAAAATGTTTATCTCATACCTTTAAAATGCTTTCCAAATCAAAAATGTAAGCAATTGCAAAGAAAAAAACCTAGTTAATCTGACAAGACAATCAGATGCCATACATAAGACCTCACACCAGGTGCTTGATTGATCAGTTGTATTGCCTTCTAATTTGAAGAGACATAACCCTTCTTGAAGGGCGTGGGCTCAAACCAGAGCCTGTAAACATTTTCCCACTAGTTTTGCTGCTGTGCTTTTTAAAAGCCCCGTAAAGCACACGGGTGCTGACACCCAGCGCCCTGCTCAGTGCTCGGAAGACCGAGGCTCTGCCATCCGGAACTGGCACTCCAGCAACGACGTAGCCCTGCTCTCACCGGGAAGACGGCGGCGTTTAAAAAGCAGCTCAGAGATGTCTGTTCTCACAGGACAAACCGTGGGTGTCTCTACGATGCTATGAAGAAACGAAACATGTCCTTCGAACGAAGGCGTCACACAGCAGCACCGGCTCGAGGCCTCACTGGGGGGCTTGGCAGTGGATGCAGGTGGAAGAGGGGGCACACCAGACCTCCGGTTCCGTCCCTCACCATTTCAGAGGGGACACCGGGGCACAGAGCTCGGCAATTCACCCCAGTCCCTCAGTGAGCCACCAGGACCTGAACTCAGGGCTGCGGATGCACCTTCTTAGCGTGTCCCGGGCCTGTGAGTTCCGCCCACATTCTGTTTTTTTTTTCTCATCGCCTTTTTGCTTTCTTGTTTGTTCCTAACAAAGAAAAATTATCTCGACTCATGTGTATGATAAAATGCTGCCACCCTGAAAGAGCCACGTTAAAAACACTATCCCGGGTAAGGACGAGGGGTCCCATCAGGTGTGCTGGTCACCCACGGTGGCCTCAGAGGGCCCTGAACGCCCTCAGGAACCCTGTACGTCATCAACTAACTCCCCCAAAGCCAAGAGCTATTGTGTATACATGTAGCTGACATTCTGTGCACCTGGATTCGAAACCCACGTATGATTTATTCCATGTGTTTAGCAGGTGAAAATGGCCTCGACGACCAGGCGTGTGGGAAAGAAGAGACTCAGAAGACAACCTCCGTGAAGCACGATGACCCAGGTCGGGTGGGGTCTCAGGCTGGATCCTGGTCTGTCGAACAGGCACAGCCTCTGGGAGAACTCTCGTTCCTCGGAGACAGATGCAGAAGTGCCCAATGCCAAGAAATCCCAACCCAGTCAGTGGTCCTTCTGCAACGTCAACCTTTGCTTTCCCTAAAGGACGTAGACCCAAGACCTCCTGTGTAGCTCCACTAAGTAGGTCTCTGTCGAGCAACAGCTCTGTTCTTTAAACCTGTGGCTTCCCACCCCGACGGTGAAAGCCATTCCATGAAGACTATTCCTTCACTGGTTTGCACTCAGCTCCCGGGCTCGTCTGGGTCCCGTATCTGAGGCAGGGAGAGCTCTGGGCCACCCAGCACAGCTGCTTCTAAGATCTGCAGGCGGTTTCGTGGTCACACTTGGGTTAGATCTAAGTGCCTCGCTCCTTCCAGCATCACTGACCACCCCCGCCCCCCAAGCAGCACGGCGCTGGAGGCATGTGCTTCTCGACAGTCTGTTTGCCGTTGGGAAAGCCAAGCAGGATTAACAGGGAGCCATTCTTTCCTCCGAGCCCTTTGGCCAAGGACCCCACGTCACGGCAGCCCCAGCCACCAGCGCTGGGAACGCAGTCACTGAAGAATCTTTCCACTGCAAATGTTCACTTCTCATTTATTCCACTGGTGCTTATTAACCCACAGAACTAAGCCAGCCCCTAATTTAGCAAGTTCTACCTTGTTTTGTAAAATAGACGGTGACAGAATTTTAGAACTGAAGGTGTCAGTAGTCACTTTTTCCTACCACTTCATTTTTCCAGATACTTGATCAAAGGCCAGCAGGGTTCAAGTGTCTTTTCTGGTCCAAGCAGGGTGGGTCTGGAACCCAGGTTTTCTCAATTATTCCCTAGTGTTCAAATAAAAGGAGGAAAAACCCTGTGTTAAGAGCTGGGGTCATGGTCAATGGCAAACATGACACCGAGAGGCTGTGGGCGAGACACATGAAAGGAGGCCACCGGCACTGTGGTGTGAGGGGAGCTCATAGTGACGGCCCCCTGCGGGAACCCCTCCCCGGGGCGTCCCTGGGTCGGGCAAGCTGTCGGGGCCCCGGTGGAACCCTGTTGTGGAGGGGCTGTTCCATGACGGCAGGGCGGCCACTGGCCAGGACACATTCCACAGGGAACAAACAGACACTTTGCTTAGCAACCAAAATGTCACCCGGTTATTCTTCTTCTCAGGTAATGAAGGTCATCCGTTGGGGAAAATGAATCTACATGTGTGAGCGCAGCCCTCTCAACCACGTGATCTGCAACTAGCCAGGTGGGGAAGAGCTCAGGCGGGTGGTCCTGGGTGGCGGCAACTAAGCACCCAGACCTGCTCCCGGCTAGAGACTCCCCCAAAGAGACCACGGGCAACAGAACAGAACATTCTGGCTTCCGGCCGAAGGAGCTGGCAGCCAGTGAGGGACCGGAGCGGCTGCCAGCTTTGGCCGGACAGCTGCCCTCCCCTGAGGCCTGGAGCCTTCCTGGACAAGGAGGGGCCTGCTGGGGCCGGGTCGCTCAGAGAGCCGGGCCTGTCCCTGCGCCTCTGCTCCTGACCCTTTCCCAGGCCCGAAGGCACAAAGTGGGAGCACTGAGTTGAAAAGGCAGGGCCTTTTAGTGTAAATATTGAACAAATGATCTTAATTATCTCATGTAAAATTGCAATGCTTTGAGAGAGTACAACCAAGAACACGCCGAGCTCTCCCTGTCGTTCTGCCCAGAGACAACGCGGCCGAGTCACTGCTTGGCCCTCAGTTGGACGTGTCCACACTCCCAAAGGCTCTGGGCCAGACAGCGGCTGGACATGGGCTTTCGTCTACACCCATCGTGCTTTCCTGGGGGAGGGGGAGGCGGTTGGCACTGGACGAACCGGCTCCAGAGTCCCACCTCTCAAAGTGGCTGTGGTAACATCAAGCGTGTCCACCTGCATCTGTGGCGGGGGTGCGGCAGTTAATTCGCGTGGTCCCGCGATAACCGGAGGAGTGAGGGGCTGGGCACGGTGGGCGACAGGCGTCCTGCACGGCGAGTGAGCCTCTCACCAGCAGCGGAACAAGCTGGAGCTCTGAGGACTAGACTTTCACTTGTTCTATCTGCCACCTGGTCCAGCGACAAGGTTCAGAACCTTCCACAAGAACAGAACATCCCCATTGATGAAACTTCCCCGCGGGTGTCCGTGTGGGTGACGACAGGAGAGCAGGACAGAGGGACGCCCTCACTGCACATCCGAGCGCCGGCAGCACAGGCAGTCCCGGGAGGTCTCACCCCCCTGCAGCCCCCAGATGACCACATGCAGGGGTCTGAGGAATGCTGGGTCCCTTGCTGCCCGCCTGCCTCCACCGTGCGGTGACCGACACTCCAAGCCCAATTCTGGGCAGCACAGGTGACTCAGCGAATCGCTGCAGCAGAGAAATACATCAATTCTTCTTTCAAAACCAGAGGCTCGCGCCATGTGCGTGCGTGCGTGTGTGCGTGCGTGTGTGTGTGTGTGTGTGTGTGTGTGTGTATAAAAGGCTTGGCATAGCCATGGCGCCAAATTCTGGGCAAATCTGTCCTTGTAAGTTTAAACCCACTGCACGGGAAAAGACTGGAGGAATGTTCTCCAGCAGAGCCGCAGCCTGGCGGGGACAGGACAGCTTATGTAACAGGCGTGATGACCGTGGCGGGGGGACGACTGCACGCTTTCTTGCAGACTCCAGAAGTACGGACGATCGACACGCCTCAGACAGGCCTTCCCCCAGTTCTTAAAAAAAACCGGTTTCATCCACATGTCTATTGCCCATGTTCCTTTTCAAGTTCTTTATCTTTCTCTTTTCTCCCTGGAGTCCTCGTCTCGACAGCACCTCGATCTGGGGGTCCAGCTTGCCTAGACTGAAAAGCCCAGTTCAAGCAAGAACCCTGCCCAGTCAGGTGAGAGAGGCCCCCACCCAGAGTGTCTGGCCAGACTCCTCCTCCCCCCGCGTAACACGTGGCCACTGGCTGTCATCAGCAGGGTCCTCCTGCCCTTGGTGTCTTCTCATGAATGAAGGAAACCGTGTAGTTTAAAGTGTTTATTTCTATACCATCTTGTAGCCATTCTTAGAAATGGAATCTTCTCCTGAATCATGAAATCTTGTGAATTAAGAGATCTTCCCCATTTCATCTGGAATTCCCACTGTTCCTGACTGTCCGAAATACTCACGAAGACGGAAGTCACAACTAATTGGCTAACTTGCAGTAGTGGTTCTTCTAGTATCAAAAGGTGTGGCAACTGCCCAAGGGAGTGGGGGGTGCTGGGTGGAAGGGGACAAAAGGGAAAAATGGGTCAAATGTAATAGCATAGTCAGTAAAAGATCATTTTTAACAAAGGAAAACCTTTTTAATGACAAATTCAAGAACAATAGAAGCTCGAGAACCAACCCCTCCGTCTGTGTTTATCAATGGGAACGATGGTGTGGGCGTGTGGCAAAGCTTCCTCCCGGGAGTTTCCACAGACCGACTCCAGGAGACGTTTCCGGGCGCCGCTGGCCCGTGCACTTGGCCGAGGCTGTTGTTCCCAGTCAGTTCGACTCACCGCAAACACATCAGGGACACAGTGGACTCGTTATTAAAAAATGACTTACTTTATTTTCCAAGAAGAGAGATCCACAAAACGGCTTTAAATATTACACGCACCCAAATGTTTTCTTTTAAAATCAATGTGCCCAGAGGACAACGTCTTTGCTCCAATGCCACCCGGGGCTTCCTTCCTTCCGGCGCTTCCCGGCGCCACGTGGCCCTCCGAGCGCTGCCTGCCCTCAGCACTGCTCTCTGACACTGGCGCTTGGGGGTCACCAAGGGGTCCTACTCCCCAGTGGAGAGCACCTCGGTTGTAACTAGGGTTCGTTGTAAACGCCTGTTAGTGTTAGCAATCCCTAATGAGGAGACCTGGGATAAACTTCCACGAGTTCCAAACAGGAAACACGGGGACATCAGAGAAGGAGGGGGAAATGCTGCCCCCGCCGCACCCCCTGAGGACGCGGGTCCAGGGTGGAGCCCCACAGCCTCGCGACCCCGCCACTCACTCGTCCCAGGGAGGTTGACCGGGACCTGGGACCACGCTGGGCGGCCTCACAGTTCTCGTTTCCCTTCTTTCTCTGTGTGTTTGGGTGGCAACTGCCAGTGGGAGGAGCTCTTGCTGTGCCTCACCTGTTCTCAGTTCGGACTAATTTTAGACCCAGTATAAGGAAGTTGGTTTTTCACAAATACGAGCCACATTTTCCAGTTTGGGCTTTATTCATCATAAAGATGGTATTTTGGTCTCACTCCTGGTCTGTCCTTTTGCTGGCTCAGATCCTGGGTGTGGCTACTGGCCATTGGTCCCCTCAATCCTCTGTAACATCCTCCAGGCAACGAGAGGCTGGTCTGAGAAATTTCAGCACATGGGTCAGAGCTGACGCTGTGCCCGTGAGAAGTGAGTGCAGAAGAAAGACCAGGCGACATAGACAGAGAAACAAAAGACCGGGGTCCGGCACCCTAAAACTTCCAACACAGACAAGTCAGGAAACTATAGGGCGCTGTGGGGACAAAGCAATCGACCCTGTTGGAATAAACTCAAAGTCCATGAGGAGGTGGGAGGAAGAAACAAAGATAAAGCCAGAAAGGTAGGTTAGAGCCAGCCGCAGAAAAATTTAGACATTTCTGGACAGCAATGGAGAAACTAAGTATCTGAACAGATCTGTACTAGACATGAGCTTCTGAAGATGGATCAATGAGAGGCAGCCGACTGACCAGTTCAGAACAGTAAAAAGATATCCAGGGGGGAGGAGAGGGGCCCAGAGGGGGCTGAACCAGGTGTGCAGGGTAGAGAGAAGGTGAATGAACCAGTGAATCAGCGAACGGATAAATGCATGAATAAATGAATGTAAGAACCACTATGCAACCGAGTGATCTTAGGCAACCATTAATCATAGGGGACAAGGAGAAGAAAGGAAGATAATTTCAGGATTTCATAACTGCACAACTAGTAACAATTAAAAAGATACAGAAGTTGGATATGACAACAGCAGAATTAAAAACAGATAAGTGGGAGCAAGTCATCAAACTTTAAAGCTTCTACTTGTCAAAGAAAACCATCAACAAGGTGGAAAGCGACCAACAGAATGGGAGGAAATAAGTGTAAATCTTATTTTTGATAAGGGGCTAATATAATATCTAAAATATATAAGAAACTTCCACAACTCAACAAAATCCAATTTAAATGAACAAAGGGCTTAATATTTTCCCAGAGAAGACAAACAAATGGTCAATAGGCTCATGAAAAGACCTCAAGATTGCTGGTCATCAGGAAAGTGCAGACCAAAGCCACCTGAGATACTCACCATCTGGGTGACCACAATCAAAAGGACAGAAAATAGGAGGTGTCGGTGAGAACGGGAAATTGGGACTCTGTGTCCTGTTGGTGGGAATGAAAAATGATGCAGCCACTGTGTAGAGGTTACTGCAAAAAATGAGATTGTAGAATTACCATCTGACCCAGTAATCCTGCTCCGGGTGTTTAGCCAAAAGAATTCAAGGCAGGGACTTGAAGAGAGATTTTCCAGCTACGTCCCTCATGGCACCAATCACAACAGCTAAGAGGTGACACTCACCCAAATGTCCTTTGACGAGTAAATGGACAGAGGGAAGGGGGTGCACGTACCCAAAGTACCACACAGCCTCCAGGGAGATGGAACCCTGTCACCTGCTGCGGCACAGGTGCACCTCAAGGGTATCATGCAAAGTGAGCCGGTTACTAAGGGCCGAATACCACAGGATTCCACTCCCAGGAAGTGTCTGGAGCCGTCAAGATCAGAAAAAAAGGAAGAAGGTGGGAGCCAAGGGCAGAGGGAAAGGGGAGGAAAAATGAGTGTGTGTTGGAAGAGGAATCTCATCGTCACAGGTGGAGCCATCCTGGCGACCTGGCGCTCCGTAATGTGAACGGTCACCACTGCTCAACTGTGCACGGAAAACCGGCACCGCGGTAAATCCGACATTAGATGCTTTTACCACATTGAAGAAAGAGCGAGAGAAGACTGTGTTCATTTGTGGGAAGTCATTTGTGGCTGTCACTAAGCCCGATCCTGTCTCAGGTGTGCATGCCTGTCACCTGTGCCACCCGCCCGCTCTGACGTCAGCGGATGACGCTGTCATCACACTGCCTGGCACAACCACGTACCTTCCAAGTCATTCGTTTGGAAATGCCACCGCTTTAACGCGGCCTCCACCCAGGGGCCCCTGAAAACCCCTCACAAGGTTCCGTGAGCACGAACGAGAAGTGACACTCTCCCCACCGAAGCCAAACACAGCACCGCAGGACGAAGGCCACGTGCGGACACCGCTGCGGGCAGCGGCTGCTCGATATTCGGAGTCGAAGCTGCGCCTTCACGACAGAGCAGCGCACGGGGCCATCGAACTCCGGTCCGGTCCTACAGGGAGGACGGGCTGGATGAAAGAAAAGGAGCCGGCCTTTATCTTTCTGCTGTAAACCCATTTCAACTCATTTCAATGCAGTTCAATTACTTGGTGTCTGTGTGGCCAGGAACCAGGGCTCACAGGTGGGTCGGGGTTCCTGCCTGCGAGGAGCTCAGAGTCAAGTCCAGCAGGTGAGACCACCACTGACACGCACGAATGTAACAACGAAAGGTCTCCGGCTACAAAAACACAGGTTGGGGAAACCACCACTTCCTGTGGGAGTCACCGAAACCACAGCAGGGACCTTTGGGAAGGGGAGGGCGGGGCTGACCCCTCGAGGCTCTGCTGTGTCCTGGGCGCTCGGTGCAAATTCTCTCCTTGCATCACTTTCCCAGTGAGGAACGGAAGGCCCTGCTCCGGGGCTCGGGCCCTTCCCCAGCCAACAGCTGGCCCGGGGCCCCTGCCACAGGACATGGTTTGCGCTTGTGACCTGGGGGACGATTTGGAGACACGGGCTCAAGACAAGTTTGGGAAAGTCAGAGGGACTGGGCTGGGCAGGGCCTGCTAGTCCCTAGAAGCCATCGAATTAAAACCCCGTGGGCCGATAACGTTCAAACGAAACTCAGAGGACATGCTCACACACGAAGGTGCACACAGTTTTTAGACTGGGGAGTCTGGGGCAGAATTTGGTTTTTTACAAACCGTATTTAAAGAAGACCTGCAGCAGCAAATGGAGGGTCGGTGCAGACTTTTCGGCCTGAGAAGGAGACCCCACCCAACACGTACTTCCGAAAGGTCAACACGGGGTCTGCGTGGAGACCGGCTCCCAGGACACAACGTGGCTGGAGACCAGCCAGGAGGCCTCTGCACGAACACGGGTGGAGCTGCGGGGCCCGGACGGACTCAGACCGAGGGGGAGAGACGGAGTCAACCTCCAACCACGTGGAGCTTGGTGAGCAGCTGCCGTGGGACTGAGGTAGGGGGTCATGGGGAACATGGAGGGTTCCCGCTTGAGCAGTGGAGCAGTCAGCTCTCACTGAGACGGGATGGTTGGTTTGGTTTGGACATGCTTGGTCTGAGGTGTCGGCAGGACACACAGAAGAAGACAGGCCCTGGGTTTGTGACCTGGGGGGGTCCCTTCACAACATGCACACCCACCCCGTCCTCAGTGCACCTGAACCGCCTCACAAATTCACGTGTCAGTCACACCTCAATAAAGGGGATTGTGAAACAGTCCTATGAACTCTGAGAAGGGGGGAGGAGGGTTGGAGAGGGGAGAAGTGTCGCCAGGTGGCCACCTCACCCCCACCCCTTCAAGTTACTAAACTCAGTGTCCACATGGCCACTCATGTCCCAGCTGTCCTCGAGGTCACACGTGGCCAGATGACCACACCCTCACAGACGCCACCTGAGCAGCAATGTCACATCCCAGGGGCTGCGCGGACCTCGCCCCGAAGCTGAGACCCCAGCATCCACCTCCTGCAGGGCGCCCGGCTCAGTGGTTTCTGGGCTCACCCTCCTCCAGGTCATCGCTCTCTGGGGTGACTGGTCCCTGAATTCTCACGGGACCCCGCTTCCTTCTACTGAAGGAAACTGAAATGGCGACCTAAGGAAGGAAGACGGTCTGCGTCCCACTGATGGTCCGGGTTCACTGACGAGTCCGGTCTGCTGCACTCGGCAGTTCCGTGCGCAGAGAAAAGGCGGAACAGCCCACTCCGGATGCTCTCCACACCGGGGGCCCCACCTTCGGGCGGCTGATAACGCCGAACACTGATCCAATGTCTTTATTCCAGCAATCACACCGTTGACTTTGCATGACTCCACATTCTTCTACCTGCCAGTGCGTTTTATGCCCACATTAACTGCTGAGCACAAACTCCGCGAATGTTTGCTGGCTCTTCTGCAATCTGTGAGCAGAACGGGATTTCACGAACCGCTGTCCACCCTGCTACAGCCGCAACCCTTCCTCAGGTCACGCCGGGGGGGGGGGGCACGGTGAGCAGCACACACCGAGGGTACAAAAGAAGTTTCTCTCTAAAATGCGCTGTGGAGGCAGGCTGCACGTGCTATTCTTCACATTCCAGTCAAGTCCTGACATCCTATGAAAAGAAGTTCTCTCTGGCCCCACTGTAAGGAATCATTTCACCTGAGCAACTGACGTTAAATTGTCCAGATACTGAAACCGAACAGCCAACGGCTTCCTTCAGAGCCTCCCAGCGAGCTTCGCACCAAGTCGGCACCCCACCCAGCACATGCACGTGCTCCTCGGCTCATGTTCTTCAGAACCGGGCTCTCTCCCGAACTGAGTTTACTCTCTGACCAGACCTTTCCTCCGCCTGACCATCTTACCTGTTCTTATTTAGCTTTCCATATATATGTGTGTGTGTCTCCTCATGAGTCTCCTCAAATTTTAAGTAGGCAAAGATGATATGAATAGATGATTCAGTTAATGACCCGTTATACCTGTAGTATACCTTTATTTTACTTATTTTCCAGGGTGATATAATTTTTAGAATGAAAAACTGCATTAAAGATATTTGCCAAACATAGTACATTGCTATCCTTGAAAAGTTCATTAGTACCATTCTTTTAAAAAGAGAAAAGATTTCATCATAAAATACAAGGTCTGGGCTTCTTGAGTGTGGCTGGTAAGGTAATAATACGGGTCTAATAATGTATAGCTTTAATTTTAACATTTCCCCTAAAATGTCACATGGTGTGCCTGAGTGTGATACTGTTGTGTTACAGAGTGACACGCTTATGGTTTTGTAATAAAAGGGGGGTGTTGTTTGTGCCGGACCCTCTACACTCGGAACCGCGGACGCTCTCGAGAGTCCCGAGTCCCTGCCCCTCGTGCCTGTGGATCGGAGATGAGGGTGGGCGGAGTGGACCTGCAGGGTTTTCCATCTGATTTGAATGCTTTTCAAGGTGAACCGTCTCTCGGCACCTCAGGGCCCCCAGAGCTCCAGTTTGGAAGCATGACTGCAGGTGTTCTCAGAGGAGGCACCAGGAGACCGCCTGGTTCTCAGGGGGAAGGGAAAGGAGGGCGGAGAGGAGCCAGCGTGCTGTGCGTCCTCCCGCAGGAACCCCCTCGGGGAGTCCCAACCGCGTCCCTGTGGTCGGCCAGGAAATGCCCCTCCCAGACGCCCACGTCCTAGCCCTGCCTCTGCAGCTGCGACCACATGTGCGGTGGTGCGTGTCCTGCGCTCCGGCTGCCCCCGACCATGTGCAGCTCTGGCCCAACCCAGAGCACTGGACCCGTCTGCTGCCCGCACCCCAAAACCTGTGGGCCAATGAGCCAAGTGCAGGAAAGGGACGGGAGCGGCTACTGAGAGGGCAAAGGTGCAAAACACCTCCTTACTTCAGAGACAGGTAGCCAAATGCTCCTGGGAGCTCAGAGGGTCCCGGGTGAGGGCAGGAGGGGGAGGAGAGGCTAGAAGCCTGAAATCTGTGGAGAAGGAGGGCGGTGGAGAAAGGAGGCTGAGCCATCATCCCAGAGGCAACAGCCATGAGAGAAACTCCAAACGGGGCCTTCTCAGGAGTCGCTAGAAAAAGTAATTGAGCACATCAGCTTCCAGGCGAACGCCACCTACTCTAGAGTAATGCTGGACGGCACGCTGGCTTGTCCTGGTTCTATTGAAGTCCCACGCTGAATTTAGACAGCGCAGGACGCAGCACCGATAAATTTACCTCGAGACGACTCCCTAATCCGAAAACCAGACTGGGAAGCACGGTGGGGCAGGGGATGGGACCGGGTGCCACCGCTCAGCGAGGCGCCGTGTGGTTCCTTTCTGTGCACAGCGAGGCCCCGCCAAGGCCCAGGCCAGGAGCTGCGACCCGGCACTGCGGCTGGGACTCCACCAGCAACGCTGAGGCCGCACAGGACGGCCTCACCCTGAGAAGGCTCTTGGCAGCCACGGTTTGTCTTCTCTGTTTTGCTTTTTCATTCCCGAAGGCAGTCCAGTAAAAAGAATAACCTTCGTTACTACTCATATTGGGGGAAAGTGAAGCAGAGCAAAGCAGCCTGTTCCCCGACCACCCCTTTGCCGGCGCCTGTCCCGCGGGCTCCGCCTGGGCTCACACAGGCGTCCAAGAGGCGGACATCGTTTCCCAACTGAGCGCTGGCTGTGCCCTGAGCCCTGCGGCATTTTCTTGGGTGATTTTACTCAACCCTCCGAGCAGTGAAGGACTGGACATTGTCACTAATCCCAACGCACGAAGGAAGAGGAGACTCAGCAGGATTTGCTCAAGGTCATGTGAGTAGGAAGTGATCCAGGGCTAAATGACAAATCTGTCTCACTGTAACTGTCCCGTTCATACTAAACTAGCATGCAGACAGTGAAAAATCCAATAATGACTTTCCTACTACAATATAACTTTCTTAAAATTCCATAGTACTGTTCATTGTAAATACATAAGTATGTGAGGATACACAGTAAGAAAAATATTTAAACCAAACAACAAAAGAAACACTAAATATCGATAAATATGCAGTCAGTTAAATTATGGCACAATAAAAAGAACAAACCAACTGTCGTTGGCCTCATCAAAAAGCCAAGGAGAGGAACTTCCTGTGGAACGGCCCCAGACAACCAACGCAAAAGGGACGGAAGGGTTAGAGACCACCACACAGCCCATCCTGGGCGCTGGGCTGAGCAGCGAGACGCACTGGTGCCGACAGCATCGGGCAAGACGCTGACGTGGCAGTGAGCAGATGGGCGGACAGGGGCCACGCCGCTGCCCATCTCAGGATCACTCCAGGGAACTCGAGATGCGGGGGCTCCTGCAGGGAGCCTGCAGCCCACGAGCAAGCAAGCCCCCCCAAGGACTTTGGCGAAAGACATTCAGCCTGAACCTCATGACGTCTCAGACCAAGGGGCCCACGGCCACGACCTGTGGTTGACCTGGAGGAAGCAGTCAAGCTCAGGAGGCGGGTCTTTACTGGACAATAACCTTGCTTCTTCAACCAACACATGGCTTTTCTTTAAGGTTTTATTTATTTATTTTTAGAGAGAGGGGAAGGGAGTGAGAAAGAGAAGGAGAGAAACACCAGTGTGTGGTTGCCTCTCACACGCCCCCACTGGAGCCATGTCCCCTGACTGGGAATCGAACCATCGACCCTTTGGTTTGCAGCCCACGCTCAGTCCACTGAGCTACACCAGCCAGGGCTCACGTGGCTTTTTCTAAGGAAGAGAATTACTAAGATTTAAAAGCGTTTTACCGGATGCCATACGTGGATCCGGTCTGGCTCCTAATTCACACACAACAACAATAAAAAGGCACTTTTTAGAAAATCAAGGGAACTGGAAAACAGACTGGACTGCGGATTACATTGTGAACTGTTACTTTTCTGAGATGTGATAATGGCCCGGTAGTGATTTTTTTTTAAGTCCTGTGTTTGAGGCATGCTCACTGAAATATTTATGGGTGAAATTACATGATGGCTAGAATTCACTTTAAAATGCCCCAGAGAAAAAGGGGAAGCTATAGATATAACCAGATTAGCAAACGTATTAATCTGGAAATTTTCCAACATACACAACAGCAGAGAAATATGATAACGACTCCACACTCATCCAACTCCAACATCTTGCTGATGTTGGTTCAAGCTGTTCCTCCCACACGTGATTTTTTCTTCTGGCATATTTTAAAGTCAGTTGCAAACATCACACAGCCAATCATTTCACTCATCAATATATCAGCACGCATCTTTTATTGATGAGGAAATTTTTTTACATAACCACCAGACCGCTATCACACCTAACAAAGTTAATGAAATTCTTTTATATTATGTAATACACTGTAAGACTGTCAAAACATTGATACGTATGATAGAGCTGGTAATAGGTATGTGGGGTTCATTACACTTTCTGATTTTCTGCATGTTTGAGGTTTTTTATAGTAAAACATTTATTTAAAGAATAAGTCAACTTTGCATGTACTGAGATGGAAAAATACCCAAGACATCCGAGTAGCACATGCAGAATGCTACGATTCACGCTTGACAAGTTACAAGCACCAGGGGGAAGGAGGACTTATTTTTCCTTAGAAATCTTTTGAATTTGCAACAGTATATTACATATTCAAAAACATAAATCATTCGTCAGTTACAAGAGAAAATGGACGGCCATCTGGGTGGCTCATGTATCGCTAAGCAATCGGCTATGATTACCATTCGGGCTGAGACCGGTCCAGCACTGACTGGGGCCGCACCAGGTCGGAGCGGGAAGACCACCCCGGTTTGTCTGAACTCAGAGCTCTGCAGCCACCTGTCCAGCCGGACACCCCGGAGTCCTGGGCACCGAGGTCCTGGGGTCTGAGAGGTGCCGCTGGGGACCACCGCCTTCTGCCCTCCCTGCGTCCCCAGCTTGGCTCATTCCACTTCAAAACTGCTCGAGTTCTGTCTGCGTCTTCGGAAGGGCAGGCCTCTGCTCACCGCTCTGGGGTTCACACAGGGCACGAGGCCCCACGTCCACGGAGGACCTGCCTCGGACCCTGTGCTACCCTGTCCTTCCGCCTGCCTGCCACTCGGTGTGGACGGACTGACGTACACCGGGTGAGCCATCCTTGGGAGACGTGCCTTTTCTCCAAATTAAAAGTTGGACACTGTGAATGGATCGGTGCGTGCCTCGGCACAAGGGCATCTTCACAGCGATAGAGGTGACTGAGGTGGTGTGTTGCAGCCTTAAAAAGCACCAGCCCATCTCCTTTTAAACGCTTTTTCTAAATTTCTTCTTTTCAATTAAAATGGACAAGGAAGCCAGCATAATAACCATGGAATGTCAGTCCCTGTGTGAAATTTTAGAGCAACAATTATTTTTAGTAACATCTGGGCCAAATGTTCTCACAGCATTTAGTTTATTCTGCAGCTGAATACCATGCACCACCAGGATGGGGTGTTTAAAATTCTGTGATATTCTACAAGTCGCTTTACATCCAGAAAGAATATGCTTTTATATTTTATATATGAAGTTTTGGTAAGCATAAAATGTACAATATGAAGAAACAATCATATTTTCTGGGCAAAACAAAATAGCCACGTGACTATTAAATGACACAAAATCTACTTTTTGATGCAGCGTCACTGCTCATGAGGGAGCAGTGGGAGGGTTTAATGTTTCCTTTGTTGGCACACCCAGTGACGCGAAGCCACAGGGGAAGTTATGACTGCAGGTCGATGTCCCAGCAGCAAGGTGGGAATGGTCTAATCTTGGAGACTCTCTGGAGCCTGCCTTCTCTTGCTCTTGAAGGGTCACAAGCCCAACAACGCGTTGTGGACGGCTCCAGCCAAGGACTTGAGAAATCGCTTCGCTAACAGCGAGGCCCACGCAGCTCAGTGTGCATCACTTAGATTTTGTTTTCTATTTTTCTATTGTTTGATCACAGTGTGCTGTCTTAAAATGTCAAGCATACCCTACTTTGAAGTTTCAAGTCCTTGCTTACACCTTCATACAGCAGGGCCTCTCGGTAGACTGGACCCAACTTTGTGAAGAAGCAACATCCTCTGGAAAGACAGAGGTCACACTGAGGTCAGTGGACAGGTGACCGGCCAGGTTAGGGGGCAAGAACTGATGCACCGGGAGGAAAACACAGCAACTTGCAGCAACAGCGCTCTGAGAAGTCTTTTCACTAGAGCGTTACGTGACACGGATCACGTTTGGGAAGTCCTTAATCCTTGCACGGCAAGTTCATTTGACTCTAGAGCCACTGTGTTTTGGGTGAAGTTGAAAGAACTATGCTTTTTAGGAATAAGGTCCTGTGGTACGCCATTCTGTTGCCTCGTGTCCCTCTCATCAGGAGCACAGAGCAGGTCAGCATCACTCGTAAGCGCTGTCCCTGCCTCTAACCACGCAATTTATTAACACACTGAAGCGCCCACAACCACGGCATCCTCCCTCATCGGCAAGCCAGCACCTCGCCCCTCGCCAGGTCCGCCTGGTGAGGCGAGGTCTTTGTCGCAACCTTCGTGTCTGTGCGCACAGCTCCACAGCCTAAGGTAGAAGAGCTCGAGCTCCGAACTGAGAAAGACCCGGCTGGGATCTCAGCTTTGGTCACGTTCAGCTGACCACCTGGGAAACGTCCCAGAATAAATGAAGTGTTCAGCATAAGGCAGTTGCTATTATTCTCAATATTGTTACTTATGATGCTTCCTCAAAAAACAGTTTAATCTGATGCAAAAGGTGTCAATCAAATGTGGTAAGACTAAGGAATAAGAGACTACCAATGTCAACAAAACACAAATTCGAAGTCTGGGCCTTGAACGACGGCATTTTCTTCTCGACTACAGACAGTGGAAGCCCCTGCTTAGCAGTGTAGGCAGCTGCGTGTAAATTAGGGTTCAAATTGTTCAAAAAAATCAGCATTAATCAAAACAGACTAGATCGCAGCAGTTCAAGTTCATGATCAGAAAAATCAGCCATAACTTCCACTGGCTGCAGTCAGAGACAGCCCATTCACCAGCACAGTCACCAGAGACCTCAGCTCCCACGGGGTGCAGACTACAGGCTGGCCCGTAGCTGGACTCAGGGCCAGGAGCCCCACACACCACGACAACCCGGAAAGCTTTTGGCTCTGGTTGTGAACACACTGGCATTAACTTGAATCTGTTGCTTTGTTTAGAAGAGATTATGTGCTTGTGCTTTCTGCCTGAATGGAGCCTCGAAGGCGCCCAAGACTGAGAGAGTCAAGTTTGCGAGAAGACAGCCACCGGTCTCCACCACGGCTCCTGGGAACAGCGTCTTTGCATTTCCTCTTGGTTACATCTTTTTCAGAAAGGCTATATCTTTAGTTGGAGTCTCTGTCTCTCCACAGTTTTAACATTAATGCCTAATGTCCCTTTCTCTCCCCCTCCATAACCTGGAGCTTAAAATAAGAAGTCAGCCACAGGGTGCCTGGAAGATGTTGCCACTTAGAAATGTCACACATGCAGCCACTTGTTTCCGAGCTGAACAGTGCAGGCTCCTGAGAACAGGGCTGCAATTATTCCAGTCGAAACCACTCAAAGCCACCAGAACTAATTAGTCCCAATATATCTCCCTAGTGTCACGTGCAGAATGGAAAGCCGCCACACTGACCAGCAGCTACTGGTCAGTGCACAGTAAGGGTTTAGTCGGAGGCCTCCATCTCATAGTCAAGGTTCCAAAAACGTAACTAAGCAGCTCCCGGTCTGAACACGTGTGTGCTGCTTTGACAAACAGCACTGACATAGATACAGTTCATGTGACGTCGACTCGTACTTATATTGATTCCAAACTAATATGGGAATCCCACCCTGAGCAAGATTAGACAAGTCATTCCCAGACGAGGTTCTTTCTGCTCCTCTGTGGGGCATCCCAGCACCGGGTCACCTGGCAAACCTCCGCACACGACAAGTTCTGCACACTCGGTCACTCGATCAATAAGAATTCTTCTGAAAACCTCTTTGGACTCTAGCAATAACCCAAAGGAAGTAAATTAAGCTGGAACTTGGTGTTAAATCAAACATCTCTTACATGGTCTAAGTTTGCCACCACGCACAGGGCCTGCCAAAAGAAAGAACAGTAACGTGATGCCGAAAACCACCAGGTGGGAAGAAGCTGCTCCACGTTCTCGGGTGCCTGGGTGGTCCTGACAGGGCGCAACCCCTTTGCTCCTCAGGGGCTACACTCCAGGGAGGCAAGACTGGCACCTAGTGATGGGCATTCGAGGCCTCATCACGTGCCCCTCGAAGGCAGGCACGGGCTGCTCTCCTGCGGAAGCGGGGCTTCGCGTCCTTTCAAAGGACTTGTAATCCATCCCAACGGACCCTCAGGAAAGTGCGGTGGCAGTGGTTTAACTATTCTGTGACACCATGGCTCAACGGGAAGCAACCCGAAACTGAAAACACTTGACTTCGTAGGCAGACGCTCTTCCTCTGAGCTCTGTGGTTGCAGAAGGTGCAGAGCTGAAGACTGGCGGTCTGGGTGCTGGTCCTGACTCTGCCCTGTCACACATGGAACGCCCCAGTTTTTCTGTCTGTCAAGGAAGGGAGGACCCATCTGTCTGTCTGTCTGTCCAGCTGTAGGTCCCTGGCTGCAGTGGTCCCTGAGACGCAGAGTCGGGCGTGGCCAGCCCCATGCACGGATCACAGCCGCCACCAAAAGGAACCAGAGCAGAGCAGACACGGGTTAGACAGAGCACGTGTGAGGGCGATGGGTAATGAGCAACTTTCTGCCGTTTCTTTTTATAGGAATGAAGCAGGTGTGGGGGCTGGAGGGGAGGTGAGGGCTCCCGGCTTCACCCAGGAGGCAATGGCCAGGCACGGGTGTGGCTAGGGCCCCTTCAGGGACATGGCATCTGGCCTGTGGCCAAGAAAGGGGGTGTGGTCTCCGAGGGTGGGGCAGGAAGAGCACCCCGACTGTCCCTGGGCCCTTCCATCCCCCAGGACAGCTGCGTGTCCTGCCTGTCAGCTTCTGGTAGGCGCTGACAGTGGCAGTGAGGCAGCCCTTGCAGCACAGAGCCCGGTTCTCCCAGCAGCAGGGAGGGGCTGGGTGGGGCAGCCAGGGAACAGAGACCTGCATCGCCTGGGTCTCATTCCAGGGGGCAGCCCTGCCAGGGGCTCGAGGGTGAAGCAAACGTGTGCGCACTCGGTGCTGATGCTGCTCAGTGAAGACAAGGCCAGGAGCCTCTGTGCCCTCAGCTCTACATGTGGGCCAGCTCCCACCCTGGGGCTGCCCACCTGCCCCTGGAGCCAGTGCTACAGAAGCCGACACCTGGCCCATCCAACTGTGGCCTCAATGCCTGCACCTTCTGGGCCCAGTCTGTGGCCCCAAACCTGGTTTCCACAGACACTCACGAAAAGACTAGCGTTATCCCTGCAAAACAAAAGAATATTTTTCCAGGGCTCACAGACATAGCCTGGCTGTGTAGCATGTGCTCATTGTCTCGTGTGTGGAATCTCGCTTCTGGGCCTAGAGCTCTAAGGGCTCACAGCAAATAACCCCCTGAAGGGAGTGCACGGCCCCTCGCGGCTATGCCTTTCGGATGAACGTGGTGTGAAGGCCCAGGCTCGGTGCAGAGCGAGGGGCAGCTCCACTCTGCGGAGGCCACACCTAAACATGGCAGAGTCTCGGCTGACACGCGCGTGGGGCGGATGCTCTGGGCAGCAGAAACACAACAGCACAGACCGGCTCAGAAAGCACCCCGTCCCCCTCCCCTCCACCTTCCCTCGCTTTTCAAGCAGCGCGGACTGTTTGATGGGAAATGAGAGAGGGTTCCATCACCTTCCGAGCCAGCACCTGTCCGGCCAGCCGAGGGTCCTCTGATCAACGCGCCCATTTAAAGGGTGTCGCAATTTACCAGAAACGGTGGTCGCCCTGCTTTCTCTCTCCCACGCCCAACACTCAAAGCTGATGGGAGGTGAAGCGCTGACTGTGCCTTCAGGGTCCCCCAGGGGACAGGCGCCACCCAGCCCCTGCCTGTCACCGGTCTCGGAGCCTCGGCTCACTCCCTCTCACCAGACCTGGCAAATCCGCCCCGAAGCACAGTCCCAGAGCGTGCAAATCAGAAAAGCACGCCCCCGAGGACACTCGGCAGCCAGGGCTGTGGACGCCCCGGGCGCCGCCCGCGAGCCCCACCCAGATCCGGGGAGCGCGGCCACAAAGGGCCCCGGGCGGTCCCAGCCAACACCCCCTCGCGACCCCGGATCCCGGCCGGGTCCCGGGGCACTTACGGGAGCAGCGGCCTCGGTGCCCGGCGCCGAGTCCCGCAGCGGGAGGGCCCGAGCGGCGCGGCCGGGCCCCGGCGGGCTGAGTCCGCGAGCCGGCAGCGCCCACGTCCTGGCTGCAGCCGAGACGGCGCTCAAGTGCGCCCGCCAGTCCGCGCGGCCGGTCCGCGCCCCGCGCGCCACGTGATCGCGTGACGTCAGGGCCGCGGCTGACAGTCCCCGGTCGCGGCGGCCCAGCCCCGCGGGGGCGGCCTCGGACTGACCCGCGCAGGTGGCGCCGGGGACCGCGGCCCCCGCGCGTCTCCAGGCCGCCTGGACCGGCCGCGGGAAGGGCCGGGGCCCCGGCCGGCTGTGCACCGAGGGGCTGGGGTCCTGCCGCGGGGGGGGGGGGGGTCCCCGCAGGTCACGGCCCCCACCTCCCCGGGCGTCGTCACCTCTCCGGCCGCGCACACAGGTTCAAGCCGCAGCACAGCCGGGGGTGTCGCGCGGACCTTCCGTGAGCTACTGGGCCCGGCTTCAGCGCACGCGGAGCGGAGGCCGTGCGTCCGGACAAAAGCCACACACCCGACAGACAGACGCGGAGTCGCAGCGCTGTCCACGCTGGCGTTCACTGGGCACAACCAGTCACTCTTCACCTACTGGGCTCCGCTTCCCACGGGTCTTTCCTTTGGCTCAGGGCTCCTATTTCTGTGATAAGTCGGGGAAGTGAGAGCTGTATCAGGGCTCCGTGTAAGGTGTTCTGTGTCCAGGGCTGGATCCGAAGGCTGATAAAACCAGATTTTATCCTAAGACCATTATGATAGTTGGTGATAAATGTAACCTTTAAGGCTACAGTCAAAATTATAGTGTTAAGCTTTTATGGAGAATAATCAGAGCCGAGCTAGGCGGTGGTGACCAGAGTAGGTCTCCTCCCTCTCTCTCTCCCGTCTGCATTACCTGCATGGCTTCCTGAGAACCTGCTGTATCGACTGCACTCCAGACATTTATACAGAAACAGGACCTGCCACTTTAGTTCGTAAACTCAGCAACCATCATGCACTGGTGTCACGTACAGCAATTTACACATAAGAGGCGTTGGATACGCAGAGAATAAGTGAACGGCTTATTGTTTCTATGGCTTACTCCCAATAGCGACCAGTGGAAACCAGTCTTCCCAGAGAACGTGTATGGCCACTCACAAGCAGCCTGGTCATCTTCTCAGAAAGCACAAGTTTATACAAAACACACAGGTGACTTAGATATTATGCCTAGACTGACACGCGGGTTATTAGATAAGAGATCTTACAGAATAATGGACTATCACTACAATACTCTATCTTGATAATAAATAGGTTTGTATGTACTATCCAAATACTGATATCACAGCTTTAGTAAAGAAAATAGCACCATTCACTTTAAATGTAAGAAACAAAGGCAAAACAATGAAAACCAGTGGTTTTCATATTTTATGATTATTCTGTGGAAAAGAACATTAATAAACTAAGATAGAAGAAAATATCTCTTTTGTACTTGAGAAGTGTCATTTTCTTTAGAGTTTGTTGGCATTGTGCTCACCTTTACTTCATGAGTATAATTAACTTTGAATATTAATAGCCCTGGCTGGTGTGGCTCAGTGGATTGAGCAAGGACCTGCAAACAAAAGGGTCGCCAGTTCGATTCCCAGTCAGGGCATAGGCCTCAGCTGCGGGCCAGGTCCCCAGTAGGGGACACATGACAGGCAACCACACATTGATGTTTCTCTCCCTTTCTCTTTCCCTTGCCCCCACTCTAAAAAAATTAATAAAATCTTTTAAATTTTTTTAAAATTAAAGTAAATAATAGTCTCCAGGAACGTGTCTGTCTCTACACCCCATCTCCTGCCACTGTCTCTCCGCTCGGGCAAAGGAAAGTGGGCAGCTTGGCCTCACACCCAGGCCGGCTCCTCCCGCACGCTGCACAGCCGGGAAAGCTCAGATGCCGGGGAGGCTCAGGACTCTGAAGCTTCACATGACCACCCTGGTGGGTCAGCGAGTGTAGTCCGCCCTCCCAGGAACACGCTGAGCCCCTCTGACCTTGAACGCCCCACGGGCTGCCCATCTCATCTAGTCCCTGCCCACCGCCCGCGAGACCCTCCGGCAACAGGGCCCCCGTGTTTCTCCAGCGCTTCCTTCCCCAGTGAGTAACACACCGACCAGCACACTGCTGGCTGAGCTACTGCAATCAGCTCGTATTAATTTCAAGTAATTAATTCGTCCTTCACGTAATTAACTCGTATTTTCCATAATATATTCCATTAGGACAGGTGATCAGAAATGGAACCACTGGCCCTGGCTGATGTGGCTTAGTGAATTGAGCACTGGCCTGCGAAACAAAAGGTCGCCGGTTTGATTCCCAGTCCAGGTACATACAACCGATCACACGCTGATGTTTCTCTTCTTTTCTGTCTCCTTCCCTTCCGCTCTCTCTAAAAGTAAATAAATAGGGGGAGGGAGCCTGGGAGGGCTGGGGTAGTGGGGAGGGGTGGGGGGAGGCAGAAAACCGTACTTGAACAACAATAAAAAAAAGAAAAGGAAATAAATAAAATATTTTTTTAAATGAAGAAAGAAATGGAACCATTGAATCAAAGGCAGAGGGCTGCTTCCCCCGTGCGTGTTCAGGGCAGACGTCGGCGGCCTGAGCCTGGATGCTGCCCCCACCCCGAGCCGCTGGGCGTGGCCGTGGCAGCAGACCCCGCCCTCCGCTGAGAGAAACAGGCTCGCCCACCTCTCCCTCCTGCCGCGCACAGTGGGTTCAGACCCGCCTGGTCCCGCACAGTGGGCCCCTCGGCGCACTGCCCAGCGCAGTGTGGCAGGAGGCTGAGCCCCTGAGACCGTGGGGACGCGTGGCCCTTCCCACCTGACCCACAGACTCCACACTGCATAGGAGAGAGAAGTAACTTGCTTTCTCAAGACACATCATTTGGCTCCTCTTTATCACAGAATCTTCGACTCTATCCTAACTAGTAAAGATGCTTATAATTTTTTACTATCACAACTCAATTCATATTGTCTAATTAGCACAAAGCCAAAAACCAAGTGACATTTTCACAATGTGCACGAGATTACAGTTTTACTAAATTCTTGTCAACACTGAACATTATTTCTTTTGTTTTAACATCAATTTGTTGTTTCACTTTATGCATTCATTGGTTGATTCTTTTTTTTAAAGTACTTTATTTATTTATTTTTAGAGAGAGGGGATGGGAAGGAGAAAGAGAGGGAGAGAAACATCCATGTGTGGTTGCCTCTCATGTGTCCCCCACTGGGGACCTGGCCTGCAACCCAGGCATGTGCCCTCACTGGGAATCGAACTGGCAACCCTTTGCTTCACAGGCCTGTGCTCAATCCACTGAGCTACACCAGCCAGGGCTGAACATTATTTCTTTTAACCAACATTAAATTTGATAAAGGAAAATAGTATATATTCTCTTTATTATTAGGCAGTTGAACATAATTCAGTATTTAGTTTTAACTGGTATTCCAACTTTTGAGAACTGCTTGTTTATGTTTTTCGGGAGGAGTTTAATCTTTATTGGGTTTTTCTTGTCCATTCTGTTTTTTAATTCTGTTTAATTCTGCTTTGGGGAAACACGTTTTTATTGTCATCACATTCTTGTAATACTTCCATTTTACTTGGTTCTGTTAAAAGCTTTCCACCCTGGCTGGTGTGGCTCAGTGGATTGAGCGCAGGCCTGCAAACCAAAAGATCGCAGTTCGATTCCCAGTCAGGGCACATGCCTGGGTTACATACAGGCCAGGTCCCAGCGGGGGACACACAAGGGGCAACCACACATGGATGTTTCTCTCTCTCTCTCTCCTTCCCTTCCCCTCTAAAGATAAATAAATAAATAAATAAATATGAATTTTAATTTTAAAAAAAGCTTTCCTAGCATCCACATTTTGAACCCTAACTACCATTCTCCCTAAAAAGAACTAGGGAGAGCCAGCGGCTGCTCCACCCCGGCGTCTGTCCGCTTACTGGGGCCAACCCCAGCCGGCAGCATTTACTCTTCTCCCCAAGTTCGGTCTGTGCAGACCTCAGGGAGGCAGCCATCCGGTCTACTCAGCACCCACTGAGCACCTCAGAAGCCGGGGGCTGACATGTCCTGGGGGTGCCTCACACTGCAGGTGTCGGTGGCCTGGGTGTGCGTGGCTGAGGGACGGACGACTGGACTCCTTCGTCTTCTCTTGTGCATCTCTGGGTCGGGGTCCCATGTGCTCCTTGAATGTGGGGTTTCAGGGTTGTTGGGTTTCACTAAAAGCACACATCCCAAGACAGTGCTGGGCAGAAGTAAGGGAGATGTGTCAACATCACGTCACGAGAACATGTGGCCCACGTATACAGTGTCACCTTCCTTGGTAAACACCATCTGTCACGGCTACAAGATGCTGTGGTGGGCGGATGCACTTGACTCTGTGAAAACCCTAAAACTCAACACACACAGAGAAAAACACATTTGCCACTAATTGGGATGATGGTTATCCCGGCTCCTCACTCAAAAAATTGGTAAAGAGAGCGATTTAAGTGTTCACTCTCTCTTTGCCACGTGGAATTCTAATCTCAGAGAAACTGTAGCTCCTGCTTTTCCAACAAAAGATTCCAGGTCAACGAAGCAAAGGCCCGACGGGACTGGGATACGCACAGTTGCAACCAGCAGAGAGGAGGCGGCTGCTGAGTGCACGGGGGCGAGGCTGACGAAAATGGGGCCACAGTGTGAAGCCTGTTATCGACACAGAATATTTACTTGTCTCAAAGGGACAGATCCCAGCTTCACAGGGAGCGAGGTGGAATTTCCACATGACACTGGCCCAGGGCTGCATTCAGCATCTAAACAGTAAAATGACCAGGAATCGTGCAACTCGTGACACAAAACAATAGGATGGTCGCAGCGTTGCCCGTGGAATGGATATCCTTGACTCTCGTCACAGCTTCACAGGAAACACGGTGGAGGGTTAGCCGAAAGCTAAACAAAACCAGAAGAAAACAATACATAGAATCCAGAGGGTAGAATTCTACAGAAAACTAACCCAGTCTCTTCAACAGGTAAATGTGGTGACAAAAGGGCACTGGGTGTCCTGGGCTGGGAGCCACACTCGGGAGGGGGTTGGGGGGAAGCCATGTGGGTCAATGGCTGGACCTGTCTGAGCAAATTGGCTACACACACAAACACACACACACACACACATACATTTTAGGAACATGTGAGGAAATAGTGTGTACCAGGTATTAGAAAATCATCATTAATTTTAGAAGTGATGATAGTATTGGGCTCGGGAAAATTATTATTATAGAGATGCACACTGAAGACAGGTCTTCAGTGTGTCCGTGACTTACTCCCAAATGCTTTAAAAAGAAAATAAAGCAAACATGGTGAAATGTTGACAGTAAACCTACACAAGGAATGCATGAGTGTCTGTCTGCTAGTCACTCTGTTTTCATGTTTTGAATGTTTTATAGTAACTCCAGGAGTTTTCTAAATATTCACCATTTTTCTACATTGTTCTGGCTTGATATTTTTAACCATTTAACAATTTAAATTGCCTGGATTTTTTTTGGATTTTTTCTTTCCCTAATTAACAAACCAATTGTCCTAGAAATTGTGTTGAATAGCCCCTCTAATTCTCATTTAATCCTCTATACGGCACCTCTATAATCCTCTGTTCTCCCAGCTGGCATAGCTCAGTGGGTTGAGCATGGACCTGGGAAGCAAAGGGTCACAGGTTTGATTCCCAGTCAGGACACATGCCTGGGTTGTGGGCCGGGTCCCTAATGGGCACCAGATGAGAGGCGCATTCTTGCTTCTCTCCCTCCCTTTCCTTCTCTCTATGAGTAAATAAATAAATGAAATATTATGACCCTGTGTTCCTAAATCACTGATATATTACGTTCTGCTTCTTAATTCTATTTTTTATTTTCAAGTATATTTTATTGATTATGCTGTTACGGTTGTCCCATTTTTTTCTTCTCTTCATTCCCCTCCACCCTGTACCCCCCTCCCACCAGCTTTCCCCTCCTTGGTTCATGCCCATGGGTCATAAGTTCTTTAGCTTCCACATTTCCTATACTATTCTTAACCTCCCCTGTCTGTTTTCTACCTACCATTTCTGCTACTTATTCTCTGTACCTTTTCCCCCTCTCTTCCCTTCCCCTCCCCACTAATAACCCTCCATGTGATTTCCATTTCTATGATTCTCTTCCTGTTCTAGTCATTTGCTTTCATTTTTTTAGGGGGGTTGTTTTTATTTTAAGTTCAGTTATTGATAGTTGTGTTTGTTGTCATTTTAATGTTCACAATTTTGATCTTTTTCTTAGATAAGTTTCTTTAACATTTCATATAATAAAGGCTTGGTGATGATGAACTCCTTTCACTTGACCTTACCTGGGAAGCACTTTATCTGCGCTTTCACTCTAACTGAACACTTTGCTGGATAGAGCAATCTTGGGTGTATGTAAGTCCTTGCCTTTCATGACTTTGAATACTTCTTTCCAGACCCTTCTTGCCTACAAGCTCTCTTTTGAGAAATCAGCTGTTAGTCTTATGGGAAGTCCTTTGTAGGTAACTGTTTCCTTTTCTGTTGCTGCTTTTAAGATTCTCTCCTTCTCCTTAATCTTGAGTAATGTAATTATGCTGTGGCTTGGTATGTGCTTCCTTGAGTTCAACTTCTTTGGGACTCTCTGAGCTTCCTGGACTTCCTGGAAGTCTCTTTCTTCTGCCAGATTGAGGAAGTTCTCCTTTATTATTTGCTCAAATAAGTTTTCAATTTCTTGCTCTTTCTATTCTCCTTCTGGCACCTCTATAATTCATATGCTGGGATGTTTAAAGTTGTCCCAGAGATTCCTAAGCCTATCCTCATTTTTTTTTGAATTGTTGTTTCTTCATTCTGTTCTGGTGGAATGTTTCTTTCTTCCTTCTGGTCCACACCATTGATTTGAGTTTCCCTTCCTCTACTGTTGGTTCCCTCTACTATATACTTTCCTTTATTTCACTTTGCACAGCTTTTACTTTTTACTCTATTTTGCAACCACACTCAACCATTTCTATGAGCATCCTGATTACCAGTGTTTTGAACACTGCATCTAATAGGTTGGCTACCTCTTCATCACTTAGTTCTTTTCCTGAAGTTTCGATCTTTTCTTTAATTTGGGCCATATTTCTTTGTCTTGGCGTACCTCTTACATTGTAAGGGGCAGAGCCTTAGGTATTCGCCATGGCAGGGCAACCCACGTTGCTGCATTGTGGTGCTGTGTGTGGAGGAGGGGTCAGAGAGGGAACAGTGCTGCTTGCTCTCCGCTGCTTCAGTCACTTGCCCCACTACCCACAAGCAAATTGGGCCCTTCTGGCGCTGATTCCAAGGTGGGTGGGTTTGTGTACATTCTAGCATCCCGTGGGTCTCTCCAATAAACTATCCTGTGAGGCGGGGAGATCCTTTGGCTGCCACAACCCCCACAGAATTTTACAGCCAGAGGTTTTGAGGCTTTTATTCCTGCGCTGGAAGCCTGGGTTGCATGATCTATCTCATTCCCCAGTTGTTTCTCCTGGTTTATCCACACGCAAATGGGGGACCACCAGCTGCTACCTTGCCCTGTGTCCTCTCTGCCCTGGGTGCCTGTCTCTGCCCCTGCTATTATCTGGATGGATGTTTCTTCTTTAATTCCTTGGTCATCAGACTTCCATACAGTTCAATTTGCTGGCAGTTCTGGTTGTATTTTGTTTTTAAATTTGTTGTTGTCCTTCATTTGGTTGTGCGAGGAGGCAAAGTGTATCTTCCTATGCCTCCGTATCGGCTGGAAGTCAGGGTCTGCCTCTGAGATAATGACCCCACTGGCTGTGTGTACCAGTGTGGTTGTAATTTAATGGTGTAGCTTCATGTAATAATGGCATTGTTCTCATTTAGTCACATGGCATTAAGTAACAATAAAACAGCCTTCTCTTGGTTTTCACAGCCATTATTGCCCATTTGGTTTTCCAGATATTTTTGAAACTTGCTCCCAAACTCCAAAAAATCCCTTTTTTAAAAATAGAGCTTTGATTAAAATTGAACTGGAAGAATTATCATACCTACAACATTTTCCAGTAAATATTTAATCTCCCTCAAATTTTGCAAGCTCTAGTTTTTCACCCTTCTTCTTCTGGAGTCAGAATGTGCTATGTGCACACCCAACCCTTTTTAGTTCTGCTCTCGGGAGTGACAGAAACTGGCCAAGGCACTTGACAAAACTCAACATGCTTTCATGATAAAACTCTCAACCACTGAGGTACAGGAGAAAGGTGCCTTACCATGGTGAGGACTGTACGTGACAAGCCCACAGCTGACGTCAGACTCGACAGTGAAGCGGAAGTTTCTCCTCTGAGAACAGAGACAGGGATGCCCACTCTCACCACTTCCACCCTGCACAGCCCTGGATGTCCCAGCAGAGCGATCAGGCGAGAGAAATAAATGGAGGGTATCTACTCTCCCTCTGCCCGTTGATGTTTAAGGACCCTCTGATGGCATTGAGGGCCTGGATAATTCACACCTTAAGTGACTTTTTGTCAACCCAGTTTACTCAAAGTCTGTACTCATTCATTTCCTCAATAATTTTAATTATTTTTACATAAAATAAAGTGCTTTGTGCAACAAAGAAATTCTAGCAATGTAAGATTATATATAGTAATAGTTCCCCTTTCCTCTAACTAATCCCACTTCTCCAAGATAAGCACAGAACAGATGCATCAAAACTTCATTCCTGTGACTTCCGGCCAAGATGGAGGCGTAGGTAGACACACTGTGCCTCCTCGCACAACTAAAATAAGGACAACAACAATTTAGAAACAAAATAACAACCAGAACCGACAGAAAATTGAACTGTATGGAAGTCGAACAACCAAGGAATTAAAATAGACACATTCATCCAGACCGGTAGGAGGGCGGAGTCATGCTTCAGGGCGGAGAGGGGTCTAGGCGAAAAAGCGATGGCACCGGGTGCGCAGGCAGCAGCTGACAAACCCTGGGTGCTCATGGTGGCAACAGGCACACCCAGCGAGGTGGCTATTGTACATCAAGGCATGGCAGCGAGCAAGGCTGCTAGCTGACCAGGCAGTCCCACATTCGGGTGAAGATAAACCAAGCGAAACTGGGGAGCGAGACAGACCACACAACCCAGGGTCCCAGCGCCAGGAAATAAAGCCTCAAAACACCGACTGAAAACACCTGTGGGGGTTGAGGTGCCAGGAGAGACTCCCAGCCTCACAAGAGAGTTTGTTGGCGAGACCCACAGGGTCCTAGAACATACACAAGCCCACCCACACGGGAATCAGCACCAGAAAGGCCCAGTTTGCTTAGAGGAAGTGGTGGAAGGGACCAAAATCCGACAGAGTGGAGCAAGCACCATTGTTCCCTCTCAGACCCTGCACCGACATACAGTGTCACAACCCAGCGACTGGGCTGCCTCGCCCTGGTGAACACCTAAGGCTCCGCACCTCATATGTAACAGGCACTACAAGACCAAAAAAATGGCCCAGACAGAAGAACAGCTCAAAACTCCAGAGCACATACAACTAAGTGACAGAGAGATAGGCAACCTATCAGATGCAGAGTTCAAAACACTGGTGATCAGGATGCTCACAGAATTGGTTGAATTCAGTCACAAATCAGGTGAAAAAATGAAGGCTACACTAAGTGAAATGAAGGAAAATGCACAGGGAACCAATAGTGATGGGAAGAAAAATGGGACTCCAATCAATGGAGTGGACCAGAAGGAAGAAAGAAGCAACCAAACAAAAAAGAATGAAGAAACAAGAATTCAAAAAAATGAGGGATACTTAGGAACCTCCAGGACATCTTTAAACGTTCCAACATCTGAATTATAGGGGTACCAGAAGGGCTTGAAGAGGAAGAGCAACAAGTGGAAAACTTATTTGAACAAATAATAAAGGAGAACTTGCCCACTCTGGCAAAGGAAATAGACCTCCAGGAAATCCAGGAAGTTCAGAGAGTCCCAAAGAAGTTGGATCCAAGAAGGAACACACCAAGGCACATCATCATTACATTACCCAAGATTAAAATGAAGGAGAGAATCCTAGAAGCAGCAAGAGCTAAGGGGACAGTCACCTACAAAGGAGTTCCCATCAGACTGTCAGCTGATTTCTCAAAAGAGACCTTAAAGGCAAGAAGGGGCTGGAAAGAAGTATTTCAAGTCATGAAAGGCAAGGACCTGCATCCAAGATTGCTTACCCAGCAAAGCTTTCATTTACAATGGAAAGGCAGATAAAGTGCTTCCCAGATAAGGTCAAGTTAAAGGAGTTCATCATCACCAAACCCTTATTATATGAAATGTTAAAAGGATTTATCTAAGAAAGAAGATAAAAATATGAACAGTGGAAGGACAGCAAACTCATAGTTATTAACAAGCATACCTAACACAAAAGCAAACTAAGAGGACAGCTAGATCAGGAGCGGAGCCACAGAAATGGAGATCACATGGAGGGTGAGCAACAGGGGAGTGGGAGGAGGAGGGGCGGGAGAAGGTACAGAGAATAAGTAGCATAGACGGTGGGTAGAAAATTGACAGGGGAAGGCAAGAATAGTATGGGAAATGTAGAATCTAAAGAACTTGTGACACATGGACATGAACTAAAGGGGGGGAATGTGGGTGGGAAGGGGTGTGCAGGGTGGATGGGGAATGAAGGGGGGGAAATGGGACAACTGTAATGACATAATCAATAAAATATATTTTTAAAAATACATAAAGTCAAAAAAAGAAAATCCTATGACAAAATGGGGAGAAACTGGCACTGTTCGTAATATAAGAAACATTTGGAAACCAATCAGAAATAGAGTCCCATAAAAAAAAGCCCTCATCCCGTGTATGTAAACAAACGTGTGTTCACATAAATAGGAAGGAGCCATCAGTCACCTGCTGGCAGCGTGATGATCCAAGGACACTCCCTCAGCCTGTGATGCTCCCAAGAAGCAGGGAGCCACGTGCCCTTCCTGCCACGAAAAGCATCTCTGATCCACACACTGTCACTTCCACAGTTTGCATGGGCACCTCAAATACAAATTACCAGAAACTGAACTTACCAACTTTCCTAGGAACCTGCTACTCCTATGGTTTTCTAAGCCTCCCAGTCACGATGCCAGAAACTTGGGGTCTCCTTCCCCCCTCACATGTATCCAGAAAATCACCAAATCCTTAAGAAGAGCACACAGATTTGTAAACATCGCTGCATTCTGCGGTGGGTACAGGACACTGTGAGGGGCTTCCCAGCCCCCCATCTCAGAGTCCCCTCACCCGCTCCAAACCACAGCATAAGCTTCGTTTCATTAGGACGCACCCTTTCTCCTAGCTCCCTCCTGGGCTGTGCTCTCGGAATCGTCCTGAGAAGGTTTATAGTGTCAGATCAGAGGGGTCCGCCTAGGCCTCCAGCTTCGTCCCACACATCACAATCTCATCGCAAACCACGCTTACCTTTTTTGTTTTCTAAAGAATGCACGCTGACCCATGTATATGCTGGTTCTTCCGACTGAGTTTTTGTGCCCCACACTGTGGCTCAAAAACTACGGACTTTAGAGCCAAAGGGTCAGATGTTTTTCAGGGACACTTGAATGGAGCTGCCACACCTTGGGGACTCGGCCTTCCTCCCTAGAGAAGGAACCATGTTTGTCTCGGCTTCACTTTTTATTGAAAGTGGAGCTCCTCACAATTCAGTGCATTCTCCTTTTCTCGGACTGACTAAATGGATGAATGGATAAATTGTAATACTTTCTGGATTATTTTCTAGCATTGTTTCACTCCATATATGATGTGTGGATTCTTGCTCATTCATTCAAAAAGCACCTACTATGTGCAAGGAGATGAGATAGGTTATATCACAATTCATGCTCTTTGTGTTTAATCCACTATTTCACACTCCTTAGGAAAACATCAAAAAACAGAAAACAATAAGTGTTGGCAAGGATGTCTAGAAATTGGAACCCTCTGCAACTGTTGGTGGGAATGTAAAGTGGTACAGTCACTGTAGAAAACAGTTTAGGCAATTCCGCAAAAATTACAAATAGGACTGTCATTCGGTCCAGCAAATCCACTTCTGGGTACACACCCCGAAGAATTAAAAGCCGGGATCGGAAGAGGCATCTGCACAATCACACTCACAGCGGCGTATGCACAACAGCAAGAGGTGGAAACCATCCAGTGTCCACTGACACGTGGACGGACACACGAGGCGTGATCCACACACACAACAGAACAACCACCGGCCCTAAAAAGGAAGGAAAGGCTGCCATGCTACAAGGTGGGGAAACTGGAAGACATTACACAAGCAAAATAAAGTGCCGCAAAAGCACGAATGCCGCAGGACTGCACTCACACGCAGTTCCGGGGTCGGGGAAATCAGAGGCTGGAGGAAGGTGGTGGTGCTGGGGGCTGGGAGGAGTGACTGTGTAATGGGGACAGAGCCCAGTTCGGAAAGAACAACCACAGTCGGGAGACTGATGGCAGCACAACCATGTGAATGGGTGTCACTGAACTGCGCACTTGAAAATGGAGAAAATAATGAGATTCATGATACTTATGTGCAAAGTACTTTTTAAAGATGAATCTGGTTGTTCTTTCTGACCCCCAGATCTCGACATTGACCTTGCATTAGCTTCTACAGTCCTTCCTTGTCTTTCAGAGACACTCCGCCTGAGCCTTGGGACTCCTCAGCCGCTGGGACCCATCTCGGACTTCCTCCTGTGGGACGCAGGTCAGGTCATCATGCCCCGTCTCCAAGCAGCAGGCCCAGACGCAACATTCGGAAGATGGATTTGCACTGTCTGCAGCTCCAGCTGGGACTACGAATGGGTGCAGTGGAGAAGGGCGGCCTCCAGGCCTCTCCCACGCTGCCGGGAGGTAATGTCCCTGACCGGGTGTCTTCTGCAGCCGCCGATGCGCTCCGTCCGTCCTCACTTGGCTCATTCTGCCATCCAGTCTCCATAGGGACCCTGAGGAAGCAGCCAGATGTGCAAGGAGGCGGAGAGGGGACCAAGGGTCATGCCGCAGGCTGCGGACGGGCACGGTGTCCCGCTGTAACCTGGTACCTACTCAGAACAAGCACGTGGGCCCCGGCTCACGGATGCCAGATCAACTCCAAACCGTTTGTGTTACCCAAGTGCTAGGACCTGGAGTCAAAACTCACCGTGTTGACTCCTGGCCAGGCTCCTGGGATGGCTCTGCCTCACCATCACTGCGGAGCCCACGGCGGCCCCGTCTGCCCCCACAGTCAGAGGCTGTGCCCACACTCTCCTGCTGGCAGGCGATGCAGCTCCTGGCAGCAAGTGCTTCCTCTGGTGGAGGCAGCTCACGACTCTGGTTGGTGACAAGGGGTGACAGCCTCCCCTCAGCACTTAGCACCTCTCTTGGCGCAAAAAGACAGAGCCACCAGCTCCCGCTGATGAGAGACATGAAACCTGTTGCCTGGAAGTCACCAAGTGTAAATTCACACTGGATTCTCTACTCCCTTGCAGACTTAATGACACATAAACTACATTTCCAGGAGTATGTGTCACAGGACTGACTTGACTTTATTGGCTAGAATTAGGCAAAGCAATAAACAGGATAACTACAAACTCTGCTTTTACTAATCGTTTAGTCAGTTCAATACCTTCCAGCAAGACCTGATCCTTCTTGCAGAAAGGAGACTTGTCTATCAAAGCACGGTATTAAATACAACAAATTCTTATAAATAAAATTTAAGTACACGGTGACTGAATTTCTAACACATTTAAGGTTAGAAATCTGAGCAGATGAACTATTAACTGCATGCAAACTTTCCAAAGGGTTTTCATGACTCTCTGTAGCTCGTGCTGAAATGGCATCACTTTCGCCCTGGAAGCACCTCAGAGCTCTGAGGGCCATGGCTGCTCCATGAATCCCCAGATGAATGGTGATGGGCACTGCTGGTTACTTGATGGAAGAAATTATTTGGTTTCTATCTGAACTTTAGTTTTCTCATCTGCACAGGAGACAATGGAACAAAACCATCCCAGCATTGTTCAGTCTTTGAGTCTCTATGATGTGGTAACTCAGCAATATGACAGCCCAAAATGTAAAACAGTTCTTATGTAATTTTTAGTAAATGGTATAATGAGATAAAATTTTCAACAGTGGGTTTTCAGGGTAAATTATAATGATAAAGACTACTTGTCTTATAACTTCTTAAAAATTTAATAAAGTTTTATTTTTCGCAGTGTGCAGCTGGTAGGACCTGCTGTTCACTCATCTTCCCAGGAGCGGAGGCAGCCCCATCCTTGGCACTTCTGGTGGAAATGACTCGAACTCTGAGTTCTGAAACTAGAGGAAGCAGTCGGCCACTAAGGAGCTCCGCAGGGCGGCCTGGCCGGGGGACCGGGCCTCCGGGCTCCCAGAGAAAACAGCTGGGGACACAGGCTGCAGTTGGGAACCTCCTCCCAGAGTCTGTCCTGTGTCGCTTTGTTAAGCAAGACTGGTTACTGAGCTTGTCCCCACGTTACTTCACCTTTGGGTCACTTCTCTCTGGCCTTGCCCCCAGATTGGTTCCCTGGGCCTTTGTCTTTCTTGGCCGACTTTCTGGCACCTTCTTTTCATTCTCCTTGGCAGCTGCTACCATGGCAGCCCAGCTAAGACGCAGAACAAAAGGAAAGAAAGTGGTTCTGGAGCCTGAACTACTTTTCTAAGTTTCTATTTGATGACCATTATTTTACTATGCCTATAAGTAAAATTCTTTGACAAAATTTAACTTTTTCCAGCCTTTCATAACAATAATATTGATATGAACCACCTTAATATCTTAACTTTTGGCTCCTTTGTGACTTATTTTAATTTCTTGGACAAAATAATTTAATAAATTGCATAAAAAATATAAATATTAATTGAAAAATTTTCTTACTATTTTCAAGCCCTGGCTGGCGTGGCTCAGTATTCAGAGCTCTGGCCTGCAAACCAAAAGGTCACCAGTTTGATTGCCACTCAGGGCACATGCCTGGGTTGTGGGCCAGACCCCCAGCTGAGTGAGTGGAGGCAACCAATCGATGTATCTCTCACACACTGATACATCAGTGTGTATCAGTGTGTCAGAGATACACACTGATATCAAGAGAGGCAGAGTTTCTCTCCCTCTCTTCCTCCCTCCCTGCCCCTCTCTCTAAGAATAAATTAATTCTTTAAAAATAAATAAATAATTTTTTACTATTTTTAGAACTTTTAGGTTTGTAACAGTAAAATTGGAGTTCTTCTTGAAGTAAACCATATTGTCGTATGGTTTTATCTTAAAATTTGGATCAAAAGGAATCATGAGTTCATGTTATCCAAAAAAAACCTAGTTTTGAAGTAACAGATGGTAAGTTTAAAAATAATGCTTTTTTCCAAAGCATTCTATAATGAGCATGTATCAAATTCATAATAAAAACAAAAAAAGAATATCATACCAAGGAAATAAAAATTTTAATCTTCTTTTACATCAGGGCAGAACCTGTCTATCTCTCTCCTTCCCTTTAGCTCTATTTCTGCACATCTCTGAAGTTAACTAAACAGGGAAGACAGAAAGTTATATAAAATGTAGCATCTTGTATGTTTCCTATATTTCTTGTAGCAGACCAAATATTTTATTTTGTTTTTCCATTTACGGTGTGTATTGGTCGATTTTATTGTACATAACTTCCATGAAGTTCCTTATGTTTGCCTATTTGTTTAAATTAGGGTGGTATTTTCTTATTGATTTTTAGAAGTTCTTTATATATGTAATTAGGGGTCCTTTGTTGGGAGTGGTTTTAAAATGTACTTTTCCAGCCAGGAGCTTGTCTTTCACTCCTAATAGCACCTTTAGATTTTCAGGAGCTTTAAATTTTAATGAACTACAACCTCCATGAATTTGTCAGGACAGAGCTGCTTAGAAGTTGCAAAGAACACTTGCTGACCTGTGGTCACACTTTCGGGAGGTAGAAGTTTTGCTGTCCCCGTGTCACACAGTGTCATGCAACAAGAGGCCTGTCCCTGCTGAGTTGCCAGAGCTGTGGTCAAGGGCACAGCCAGGCCTCACACACCTGCCTGACACTGGTCATCAGAGACTGGCCACAGGCGGCCCACCGGTGACGGTGGCTCAGAATAATCCAGCCTCCGGGGTGTAGCAGTCAGACACCAGGGAGCCTGCAGCATAGCAACCAGTGACGTCACAGCCCACATGATACTGTCATCCCCTGTGACGTGGCTCCGTGGCCATTGTGTCATCATAGGCACATGAAACAGTTTCCTGCTGTTTGGCATGAAGTGTCCCTGTTCCTGGGGTGCATGCTGGCCACCAAGGAAAACGTGGGGTCTGCTCTCTTAAAGCGGCGACCAGTGCCCATCAGTCACACAGCACACCGGTAATATCGCCCTGAATCTCTCCTTTAAAGGGTCACCTACGTGGCAACTGCACGCATTTCCTGTATTTTCACTATTTATAAACCTTAAGGTGTTTGGAAATTCTATTTGGAAGATTCTATCGTTTTCAGTTCTCACATCCAACACAGTACAGGCAGCTCTTTCCTCCTTGATTTCCCAACACCTGTGATTTTTGGTTCCGAAGCAGCTCCCAGAATGAGAGACCGTCTTTTCTTCCAGTGTGGACCCCTAGCTGGGCAGACCCCTAGCTGGGCCTATCCACCATGCACAGCCTCCTGGGCCTGAACACCAAATACTTGGCCAACGTTATAAAAATTTTACAGGATATCTCAAAATAAGATTGATTTTTCATGTAATTGGATTTAAATATTAAAGACTCTAAGGTTCCAAATGGAAATGCACAACAACCGGGCCTGCTTTATAAGGGTTTTTTAAGCAAAGCATAAGTAGTGAGACAGTTGAAAGGAACAAAATGCTAAACTGTTTTCTTGTAACAATATTATCTGGTTTTTATTCCTGTGCCTACGCCCTGGGCTCCATTTTCCTGGAAGAACAGATGAAATGTAGCGGGTCACGATAGTCAGGGGACCCGCTGCCATTTCTTCGGAGAAGAGCAAATAAAATCTGATCAAATGTGGTCTAAAAGCTAAAGAAGGTTCGTGTGGCATTTTTATCCAGTAATGTGAAAGTTCATACATTCACATTTTGGTAGGAGCCGTCTATCCTGATAACATTTCACTCACGTGGGTCACACGCGGTTGAGCTCATACGGCTTGTCCTGAGCCATCTTTGGAGGCATTCTCATCAAATAGTAGCTTTTTGAATGAAGGAAAACCATTGAACAGTAAAAACAGATTCAACACGTGGTTATTAGAGCATGAAGCACGGAGCAGGCTCAGCAGACGGAGCCCCCGGGGTCCACGCTCAGGCCTATGCTGCCCGCAGCCTGGGTCCCCACTGACAGCCAAGAGCAAGAACTGGGAGTCTGCAGCTCAGACACTGTCGTCTGCAGCCTCCACGTCCACCTCACAGTCCCTGCCCCGTCACACAAGCTGCCACCTAAAGGGCACAGAACAGCCCATCCTGGAGAGGGGAGTCCCCAGAGCCCTCAGGGGAATCCATGTCCTGGGAAACCAGGAAGCCACTGTTTCATCAATTTTTCATTTTCCTCTATAACCTACTTTCCGTTTAGGTGAAGGCAAGAAGGATCATCTTGATATAACGATTGTAAAAGATCTGAAATTAAAACACATACAAATGCTCGGGTGAAAGTCACCTGCAGTCTCACCGTCCGTGACTGAGGAAGACACTCAACCTGGTGGGAAAACCTGGAACTGACTCAGGCATTTATGTGATCGAGATGATTCTGTGCGTAAATGAGAAGAAAATGAAAAACTACGTACTATCATACCGAACCTCGCAGGGGGTCAGGACAGACGACCGGGCTGAGGATGACATGGGCATTTTAGTAGCAGGTACCTCCCTCCCACCAACGACTGCTAGTCAAGACTGACGTTGAATTAAACCAGTGATTTTCAACCCATGTGCTACATAAATTTTAAAACACCCAATACCTGCCCTGGCTGATGTGGCTCAGTGGACTGAGTGCTGGCCTACAAACCAAAGGGTTGCTTGTTTGATTCCCAGTCAGGGCACACGCCTGGGTTGCAGGCCAGGTCCCAGTAGGGGACACATGAAAGGCAACCACACACTGATATTTCTCTCCCTCTCTCTTTCCCTTCCCCTCTCTCTAAAAATAAATAAAACTAAACCACACACACACGCACAATACCTGAATATTGGGTCATGGGCACTGACTCTTTTCCCTTGGTTGTCAAATAAAGAAATAACCACAGCAAACATACAGCTGTCCAGCGTGAATGAATCAAAGTTAGACCTTTTTCTTTTTGTCATAGCGACAAAAAATGTGACTTTTTTGGTGTGCTGCACAATTTTAATAATTAGTTTATATGTGTCATGAGATGAAAAAGGTTGAGAATTGTTGAACTAGAGCAAGATCTTTTCAAGTTTTCGACTGCATGATTCTGCCTGGCCCAGTTGTCTACACTTTGTCCATCTGTAATCTGAGGTCTGGGACCGCAGAAAACTACACCGCACTTATCTTTTGAATGCAGCAGACGATCCCTTGGGGCAAATATTCCCTAATTATCCAAAATCTATGGATGAGAGAAACTGTGTTAATTACCACTCCACTTGGTACATTCCTGTGGTTCCTTTGCCCTGACACACCAGGTTCCCAGAAAAACTTGCCATGACATTCAGCTCCAAACCCTGCACCTCCATACCTTGAGAATTTCAACCCACTGATTCTTTTTATGAAACGAATATTCTAGAGTTACTACTCTATACTAATGCAAATTAGTACTTCCTTCCCATGCGTCGCAAGCTAAATGTTCTCCTACGAAACCTTGACTGCCTAGAATTAACTAAACCTAAGGATTGAGCCGTTTCAAAGCGTCACAGGGCTGTCATAGTTCATTCCTGCCACGAGAGGGCGCCCGCAGCCCAGTGACCGAAGCACAGAAAGCATCCGTTTTCCAGCGGCTCCACAATTCATTTTCAATTTTTTTTCTTTTTTTTCACATCTTTTTCATTGTTGTTCAAGTACAGTTGTCTCCATTCTTCACCCACCACTCCCACCCATTTCAAATTATTGAAAACATAATAGAGTACAGGTTACAGTGTCAAGTGTTTAGAAAGTATAACTCATGGCTTAATTTTATTCTTTTCCACTAAATATTGTTAAACTGACTTTCAAGCAGTGCCATAAAAATAATAACAAGAAATAACTGAAAGGCTGATTCTAGCTTGGGGGCCTGAGAAGGGGCAAACTGGTGTGAGCGCTTTGTTTTGTGACAAAAAGAAACTGGGCCCAGCGGGTCTGGAGCTTCAGGCCATGGACCAGCGTTAAGTGCGGGTAGACCACAGCGCTCTGAGGCCGGCCCTTCACCTGCACATCCAGAGGAGGAAAACACCTGTGGACACCTGGAAGCCGCCTGATGCTGGCCCTGCAGGGACAGGGGAGCACTCCGGGGATGCACAGGAGCCCAGGGCAGCCTCCCTCTGCCGGCCAGCGCTGCTGTCCCCCAGCTCAGTCCCCACCTCTTTGCGCCACACCTGCTGCTCCTGGTCCCCAAACCAACCCCACCTGTCCCCCGGGAGATGCAGCAAGGTGGGTGGACGCCCGTGTTCGTGAGTACACAGGAAAGCTGCCACATTCAGAATACCAAGTGCCAGTATCAGGCAACCTGTGAAAGGGAACCGACACCTGCCTGCTGTTCCTGGGACACCGCCCGCAGTGCTGGCACCTGGGCCTGAGCAGGGTGGCCTGACTCAGCCACTCTCTCCGTGACTGGCTCAGGGGACAGGGAACCAGAAGGTGACCGAGGGAGTCCCCATCGTGGGGACTCCAAGACTGTGTGTTACAGCTGAAAGAAGGAGCCATCGCCGTGGGTGGAAATGTCGGGGAAACCGTGTTGCAGCTGGGATGAGACCAGCGGAGAACAGGACGGCTGGAGAGGGGGCCTGGCACAGCCCCCACAGCCGGCCCCACGGGGCCAGTGGCGAAGGCGGCAGAACCCTGGGCCTCTGCCGCGGCACGGCTCAGCCAGGACACAGTGGGAGTCCCTTCCACCCTTCACACAGAGGACAGAGGGCAGCAGTTTGGGGTAAACTCTGAAGGTTTGCTCCCACTGCTAAAAATTACACCGAGGGTAGATGACCCCTGAGGCCGAGACTTCTTATGCACATGCCAATCCGCACTCCTGGGAATTGTCACCTTTTTAGGTGACCAGAAGTGTAAGTGGGAGAAGTCACCCCCCACTCACTCATCAGCCCATTGAGCTCCACGGTGGGCCCTGTCCCATGTGATCACCAAAGCAACCACACCCAGCAACACCAGCAGGAGGGACACAGGGCCCTGGATGCACACACAGCCTCGCCACTCGGCACTGGCCCTGGCCAGACGACATCTGCCTCGCCTTCCTCTCTCCAGCGCCTCCTCGGTGACTTGAACAAGCCTGGTCCCTCACTGCCCTCCCCCACCCTGCAGTCCAGGACTGGCCCACCTCAGAGCACCCACCTGTCCTGAGCTTACCTGCTGAAGTTTGGAGGTGGTGCAGGCAGGTGGCCAAGAGGGCTTTGGAGAAATCTTTAGGCCCAAGGTTGCATGTAACCACACACACACACACACACACACACACACACACACACACACACACAGCGATAAACACCAGATGGTACAGGGGGACCCTTCCACTTAGGGTGCTGCTGTCTGAGGGCCTCTTCCTCTCTCTGTCCCCCTGACGGCATCACATACACACTGGAATGGGGGAGTCCGGCCCGAAGGCTTTCTGTGGCCACAGCTCTCCCGAGGTCGAGCCTCAGTAGCCGTGTCCTGGAGCTGAGGAAACAGCCTCCTTGTGCCCAGCTGTCCTGGGGGAGCAAGCAGGTGCTCACACACTACTGACCTGCTTCAATTGTTCTCGCTCACAATCAACAGGTGATTAAAAAGTTCGGTTTGGGGCATCTTTTTTGAGTTCATAAGTCAGAAATTATAGAAGAAAATAAAGTGTTAGAAGGTACCTATTTAAAAAAAAAAAAAAGAAGGTACCTATTGTTGAATGATCTGGAAATGAACCCCTTTCTTGGTCTAGGATAACTCTCAATGTCAAAAACTTGCTTCCCGAAGGAATTTCAGGGGAAAAAGGGGAAGGAGTTACAGGAACTAGTATAAAGGACACTAGCTAAGGGGGGTGGAAAAGGGAGGGAGGTGGGGAGCACAGGAGGGGTGGGCTGGGGAGTAAAAGACAGAAGACTGTACTTGAAAGACAATTAAATTTTTTTAAAAAACTTGCTTCCCTATTATTCAGCCCCCCTCCCCCCCAAGCACACCAGGGTGCAATCCCAAAAATACTGCTGTGAGTGTTTTCAATCCAGTGACTGCATTCAGTAACAGACCATCCGGCTCTGCAGGGTAGGACAGCTGACCGGGAAATTTTAGAGTAAACAACCCATGCTTTGCCCTACATTTTCTGAATGTAGCATTTACTCCCAAATTTCAAAGTTTATCTAGGTCTATAAACAAGTGTTTGCCATGAATATTTATGGATGTTTTCATGCCCAAGTGCAAAGCCACCCAAGGCGGCGTTTCTCCCTAGAAACCTGAAATCTTCACGGGCTCGTTGCTGATGATGCCACAGACCAGACGCGGAGACGCCGGCTGAAGTGCGCAGGGGTTGAAGGTGGTTGAAGGCCATGCCTTTATCTGTGTAGCTTTGGGACTTTCTTTTTCAAATATTTTTTTATTTTTCAATTGCAGTTGACATACAATGTTCTACTAGTTTCAGATGTACACTCAGTGATTGACATTTACATACCTTATCACAACATCAGGGACTCACCCCCATGCTGTACTGCAGGTCCCGTGAACCTTCTGACTACCAGTCTGTGTCTCAATCCCTTCCCCTCCCTCCCCCGTCCCCTCCCCCTTCCACTTGCCACCATCAGTCTGTTGTCTGTATCTATGATCTGCTTCTTGTTCTGCTTGTTTGTTTATTCCGCTTTTTAGATTCCACATATAAGCGAAACCTTGTGGCTGATGCCTTTATTTTAAAGAATATCTCTACTTTGAATTGCTATTTCCTAAGCTGATTCTCTGCAGTACTTGTTCCCAATCAGCCCAGAACCTTCGGAAGCAGGGGCGTGTTTCAGACTCCAGCCGAGAGCCTCCCAGTCGCCCTGCTTCAGACACCCTGCCACACGCAGGACAGGCTCACGTTGGGCCTTCTCGGAGCACATCCAGCACGAGCCTGCGAGACGCCAGCCTACCACCTCGGGGGTCAGAGGAGAAGAAACAAGGAACCGTAGCCTGTGCCTGCAGCTGATGGACATTTACAGGTTGGCCTTACGACAAAGATCAAGCAGCTGGGGGAACAAGAGATTTCAGGAAAGAACAAGTGTCGTTGTGAACTGGTCCTCTCAGGGATTATGACGCCCGGCCACTCTCATTCCCAAGGGACACACAGCACCAGGTCTGAGGGGCTGTTTCCCCAGCGACCTCGTCTTGCACGTCTGGCTCAGAGGTCCCCGCACTGGAGGCCTCGGGTGTTATTTCTGACTTGTGATCATTCTTATTTGCTGTCTCACAACTGTCACACGGTAAATGTGTTTTTGTAAACAGGCAAAGGTGGTGGTGTGCAGCTCCTGATTAAAAACCGGTTTTTGGCTCAGGCTCCCCTTCTAAATTGCAGTAAGAACTCAGGCACGCGTCAGCCTTCCAGGAGAGCACTCAGCATTCACATCGTACAATATTTATCAGAGCGCTTTCCGGATGCACCGAAGGTACTGACTCACTGGGAGGACGCCTCACCCACCAGCGGAAGCGAGACGCAGCTTTTACCCCTCTCAACAGCTAATGCAGGCCATTATGCTCCAGGATGACAGCCAGATCTCCTCGTCAATGAGAACAGATGAGTCAGTGCAGGAATGGCCGCGTCTCCGGCCAGCTCCGGGGCAGAGGACTTTGACCCGCGGTGCTGGGAAGACCCTGATAACAGCAGCTATCAGTGTTTAGAAATCCCTCTATCTCAAAATTAAGGTTCCTCCTTTCCAACCCTGGAGTGGGGGTGGGGTAGAGACTACCAGGTTAAGTCTGCTTTTTGTTTTGTCCCATTACTCTGCCCCTTCTAACTTCTTTGGTCCTTAATATCACAAGAGCAGCTGGATTCCAACAAGTAAATCAGGTAACATAAATCAGAGCAAACCAACCTGTGTATCAGTCAACACTATACAACTTCCAATTTGAAAAATAAACCTACTCTGCAAGTCAGCGCGTTCACAAACACTCCGCGTCTCCGCCCCCCACCCCCACCCACCATTCCTAGCCGCGAACAGCACCTTCATCTCCCCAACAACAGGCATTCACCCGCCACTCCGGGCACACCCAGCCATTTTCACATGCAAATACGCCGGTGTTTACCGCTTTGCACGTGTGAACGCGATTTTTACATTTAAAGTGGCCGGGCTTGAGAGACCCCAGCCTGGGGTCCACGGATTAAGGTTTCGTTTCTAATTATCATTTCCTTTTGGTGCTAATGTGTTTGTTCCTAATTAGTGCCACTCACTGGCCTGGTGTAAGCCGGATTAAAGGAAATTCCTTTGATTCTCCTGGTTTCAAAGACACAAAAGAATTTCTCACTTTGAAACACCACCTCCCCCGACCCCCACCTCCAGTTGTGGGTGAGGAATGTGTCACTCAGGACCCAGATAACCTTCATTATAACTCACTCTTAGGGCCACCTCCGCTCTGAAAGCTCCGGTTACTGTCGCTGCCTTCCCCTTAGGGAGCATTTGCTGGGCTCAAATAATGACACACACACTGAAATTCACTTTAAGGATTTTATAAATATACGTGCGAATACATTCATAGTCACTGCCTAAAATGGAACAGCTGAAGTATTTGCAGAAAAGTAAAATTGCCATTTTTGCCATCAAATAATAGGAACCTCCATTAAGCCACATCAGACTTTCCCTGCTGTGCATGATTAAAATTTAAACTAATATGTCATTTAAACTTGTTTAAAGTTATGCAAGTGAATAAATTTCTTTAGATAAATGTCAGGCACTTGTCCCGCCTTTTACAAGTCTTTGGATGAAACGGTTTTATGTATCAGTGAAGCCATGTGAGGTAAGCAGCATGTGGTGGCATTTTTCCGGTTCAAGCAAATTACATTTCGCCCAGAAGAGAGCATCCTGGACGGCTGTCAGGGGCGGGGACTCTGCTCTCGTGTTAATGCTGCTTCCTCCAAGACTCAATCTACGTTTCATCTGAATCCTATTTGTACCCCATGTATGAGCTAAAAAAGCAGTGTTAATGAAGTAAAATACAATAACATGCTTTAAAAATATATTTAGAGGACTACTCTTAATAATAATATAACTTTTTAATTTTCTTAATTCTTGTGCATTTTACAGATCAACAAGAACTGGCCACTCAGACTTCTTAACTGTCATCCCCAGAGTGTGTGATCTTATAACTACCCAAGTCTCAGCCACTGCATCACAGAAAATTCAGCATCTTCCTCTAAAAAGCTGAAGTGAGGAGTCAGGGTGTGTACCATATTGCAACACAGACAACGTATCACAGTGTTTACACATGAGTTCACATCTGATGCATGTGTGTTGTGACCTGTATGATATGACAGGTGGATATATGTCGTTTTTTTCATTATTAGAAAAAATAAATACTGAAGGAAAAGACTGATAAGTTTGACCACCTAGTTATGAATAAAGTAAAAAGTATGAAACTGGGAATATGAGGGTCTCAGTCCAACTGGGAGAAGTGATGTGACCACATGTCGCGCACATTTGCCTCCCAAGTCTACAAGAAAGGGACCAACGCCCCAGCAGGACAAAGACCAGGCAGCCTCTCCAATAAGCAGGGAGAAATGCTCATGAGCTTACACAGACGTCTAACCTGGTGACAAATAAAGGAACGCATGCTAACCCGACAAGCTGTGTGTTGGCCTCAGTCTGACAAAGACAAAAAAATGAGGGGAAACACTTCACCTTGGCCAGGCCGAGTATAAATCTGTGCCTCAACTATAGGAGATAGTTCAGCAATGCATACTGAAGTTCAAGTGCACAGTCTGACCAGGGACTCTATTCCTGAGTCTCACACTGAAAAAATACTGTCAATACCGAGAAAAACTGGAAGCAGCGGAAATGCCCCAAAGGGTGGAATTATCTGTTAAATGTAACTCTCAGCCAGCGAGTAACTCTGTTTGTGCTATTTCATCCAACATGTTCAAGGAGACGTACAGGACATGGAATGTTGCACACGTGGGCTTGAGTGACAGGCACATACAAGCTGGCAGTGAGGAAGTCACCCTCACAAACAGGACCAGCAAAGACATATATTCCTCTAACATAGTTCAGTGATGACCCTCTATGAGTATATATCATGCTGTAATCGGAAAACGCATCCCTTAAATAAACTACAATCTGTGGCCTGACATAAACTGCAGAAACGGTATTGTGGTCAGTGACAGAAGTGAACCGGAGGGGAGTCCACAGCCCCTGCCCTTCTGCGGCCACCACCTTACTGGCCAGGCCTGCAGGGAGCAGTGGGGGAGCCTGCAGGCCTCTCCACGCTGGAGCCCGGGAGACAGGGCAGCTAGACCGAGATCCCCGATCTGCAGTGGATTTTGTTGTAATGCAGCTTTGGAACATCTCGCATTTTGTCTTGTGGGGCGGGGGCTTTATTTAACTTTAGTTTTACTTTGATGGAAGATGAAAAAAGCAAATCTGATCATGTGACTCCTCCGATGCACTTCTGTTGTGGGTAACCATTGTTTGCAGGACGAACTCTAAAACCTTATCGAAGCAAACAAGGCCTAAGTCTCTGCTCACCCTGCACACCCAGCCGCTCACACACACTCACGCAGCCCACAGCCTGCTGAGTCCGAAGGGCCGGCCCGCCCTTTCCTCCCAGAAGCCCTCCCCCATACACGTATGTGTGCTACTTATCACACTTTATTTTATTTAAATGCTTATTCTCTGTGCTAAACAATAACCAATTCGGTAAAGTGGCCAAATATTTAGCATCCAGTGCCTGAAACATTGTTGTGTCGCCACTGTTTACATCAATAAGTAATGGTAACACTTTGAGAAGTGTTTCCAATCCAGCTAATTTTAGAGATTTTATAAACTAGCCATTTTATACACTGGACATTTCACAGGAGGAATAATGAAATCCAAATGAAATGAAAACAAAAAGTGTAAATTATAAAATTATTTCCAGAACGAAACCAACTACAAATCTTACGGACAGCGCTGAGGACCCAGCTCCCAGGGGTCACGGCAGCTCCCCGTGTGCTGGGCCCAGGGCCGGGCGGCCGGACTTGCTAGAGGGACGGGGCTGCTGGGAAGGAAAGAGACTGCTGGGCAGGGAAACGCGGATCGACCTGGCGCCCTGAGAGGCACAGCCGCCTGGTGCAAGCAGCACAGAAGGACCCGAGGTGCCGCGAGCTGAGCGGTAACCACCGTCCGATGCTCACGCCCATTCGTTTCTGCCTTCCCTACTTTTTTCCTCCTGCATCAGAACTGAACAGCAGTGGTAAACAGCAAACCTCATTTAAAAGGAGGCAGATTGGAAAATAAAATAGCCAAGCTAGGAAAGGCAGCCTGTGAGCGAGATTTTTATTTCTTAAGAAGGGCTTTTCCTGAGAAAAACAAATCTTGTGCGTTCTCTGAGCCTTGCATGGGCTAGAACCCAGGAAGGATGAGACGGCCACACCCTCAGGACGTCGCAGACAATAAAAGAGCCACGGTGGCATGTCAGACGGGTGGCAGTGGGACTTTGGATTGGAGGCAGAGACCAAGGCCTGATCCCCTTGCCCTGGGACCCTCCGCGAAGGCTCCCCAGGGTGACTCGGGTGACTCAGGTGAGCCTGGCTGGCAAGGGCAGGAAGGCTTGAGATGCAAACAAAGGAATTTATCGGAGAAGCAAAACCTGCAGGGCCATTCAGACGGACAACCACATGGGAGCTTAGGCACCTTTGTTAAGAATTTAGACTTTGTCCCTGGCTGGTGTAGCTCAGTGGATTGAGCACAGGCCTGCAAATGAGAGGATCGCGGTTCGATTCCCAGTCAGAGCACATGCCTGGGTTGCAGGCCGATTCCCTGCAGGCCAGTTCCCAGCAGGGGACACATGAAAGTCAACCATACATTGATGTTTCTCTCCCTCTCTCCTTCCCTTCTAAAGATAAATAAATAAAATCTTTAAAAAATAAAGATTATTAAGAAAAAATGAATTTAGACTTTGTCCTAAAGGCCGTGGCCATGGAGGTTCAGGGTCCAATCTGAGTGTCACAAAGACCCCTCCAGCAGTGGAGGGAAGGAGGCCCTGGAGGGGTGACTCCGGAGACAGTCTAGTCAGAGCAGAGGGCAGGCTAAGCGCTGTCGCCCGGTCCTCCCAGCTGGGGAGGAAACACAGACCAGGACTGAACTGTCACGTAATATTTTTGTAATACTCGGTGTAAGAAGCCCCTGCCCCGCACTCTGACCGCCTTACCAACCCAGGAGACGCCCCGGGAGCCTCCAGCTCTGAGTGAGCGTCGAACTCACTCTGCACTTGCTTCTAACTTGGGCCACCGGGAGCATCCCAGGAAGATGTGAACACAGACACCGCTGACGACAAAAATTGACCTGACGCTCCCCCGGGCTCTGCCAGGGCTCCTGAAGATCAGCCGTCATTTTGGAGGCCATCCAACTGCCCGTCCCCTTCAGCAGAAAATGTAACAACAGGAACTCACACTGGGGGTGGGAGGCTGGTGGAGACTGTCCTCCTAAACAGTCTATCATTCAATAATCTGCCAAAATTATTTACTGTAACAAAACAGTTTAGATATCAAGTTATAACATGCATGTGTGAATACACAAATATTCACATATATATATTAGTCTGTCTGGAAAAAGTCCAGCCATTGTTAATGACGAAAATGGTTTGCAAGACATCAGTGTAACCTGGCAGCAAAGGTGGACTGGAAACACATGCGTGAACAATGACGCCTTCACTGTACCAGTCAGTGGGGGCGGTAGATGCTGTTGAGTGAGCATGTGCACTGTGTGGCCGTCACATTCAAAATGAATGTGCAAGTACAGCAAAAAATCTGCATCCAATTTTGCATTAACGGTGAACCTTCCTCCACAGAAACTGTTTGGATGATTCAGAAGGTGGCAGCTGTGGGCAACTGGGGACTGGCAGCTTTGTCACGACAACGTGCCTGCTCAGGGCACATCGCGTCTCATGCAGAGGTTTTTGGTGAGACATCAAGTCACCCAAGTGATTCAGCTCCCCCACAGCCCACATCATTTGTGGGAGGAAAAGTATTAATATTTTAGCCCCCACACTATACATACTGACACAATATACACAACAGCATTTTTATGTGGTATTGGAATGTTCAAACACCCTGCCATTTCAGAATTACTAAATTCAAGTGGCGCCCATGGGCGCCCCTCTCCTCAAGGGAACATAGAACCTGTCTGTCTGCTCTGCAAACGCAGCTTCAAGACAGATTCCCGCACGAGTCAGTCTCCCACCAACGGGTCCCAGAGAGAGTGCAGCCCTGTGAGTGCACGAATATTCCGGTGTGCACAGCTTTATTCACAACACGTAGTGTGCAACTTCATAAGCCAGCTGAGTGCATCCGTCCGCTGTGCTTAGAGCAGCCCAACCCCCACGGCAGCCTGGTTGGGTAGATATTATTTTCAAGTGAAGAAACTGAGGCTCAGAGAGGACTTAAACTTTCCAAAGGGTCTACTTCAAGTGAAGAATATAACATGTACTTGAACCTGGACTTTTGAGGCTAAATTTTATGCCCTCACCACTCTCACACATTACCCTATAATTGGAAGAGGGTGGGGTGTTTTCAGTTCTGTGGAAAAGCTCGGGTCAGACCACTCGCACATCACAACTCTCTGCACTGCATCCTACAGCTACTCGACACCGACCCGTGGGTGTATCACCGAGTGTTACACCTGAAGTGCACAGTGAGCTACCACCGAATATTTAGAAATACGCAGAAAACTCATCTTAGTGTATCTTTCCAGGAAATCATGCAAGATTCTGAAAGCAAGACAGCCTATACTTCGATTTCTGTACCTTTTAATTTACTTCCACAATAATGGAGTTTTTAAAATAGGCTTAATTTCTGACTCTGAGTATATAAACATACTACTAACTCTGTGACTTGAAATTTGGGGGAAGATACCCCTTTAGGAGAGTGCCAGATGGGGTGGGGTGGGGAGGCCGGTTCCGGGACCATCTCGACGTGAATGCCCTTCTCCAAACTGAAGCAGATTAGAGAGCGAACATGTGTAGCATTAGGTCCCTGTAATCACCTGCTTCCCAACAAGCAACGCTGCCTACCATCAGTGAGAAATACAACCCCACGTCTGCTCACTGCCTATGCAGGACGCATTTCTACACACCCAGGCCTTCACCAGAAACGTGAGCTGCCTAACCAACCCACTCCCCTGAGCTCCACAAGCCGCCTTCCTGGCCCTGGAATCACCACCGCACGCACGGCCCCATCGCCGGCCCTTCTGGTTTTCACGTTTGCCAACAACTCTGCCCCAGACCAGCTCCCTGCTCCCCCGACTCCAGGCTCCGCTCCTCAGCAGGGAGGCCTCGGAACCAGCAGCCACACCCCCGTGCTCCCCCCACCTGCCTTGGCTCATGATTTTCAGTCCTTCTCATTCATTTACATCTTCGAAGTGTGGCAAAGCACAGATAACATAAAAGTTGCCATCTCACCCATTTTAAGTGTGCAGTTCGGTCGCTTAGTACATTCACATGGTTGCGAAGTCATCTCCCAAACTGAAGCCCTACTACACGCACCGCCAGGCACTCCCCACCCCTCACCCTTCACTCCTCCGGGCTCATCCGTGTGGCAGTGGGGTGAGCATTTCCCTCCATGCTGAGGCTGAGCGACAGTCCACCGTCATCCTCGGATGGACACTGGGACTGCTCACACCCTTCGGCTGTAATGCGTCTGTGAACATGGGTGTGCAGACGTCTGTTCAAGTTCTTACTGTCAACTCTTGTGTGTGTGTCCACCCAAAGGTAGAACTGCTGGAGCAGGTGGTCATTATAATGGTTTTAATTCGTGGAGGAGCTGCCGGACTGTCTTCCACAGCGGCCGCCCCATCGGCTCTTCCCAGTGGGGACGAGGTTCCTATCGTCCACGTCCCCAGCACACTCACTGTTTTCCGCTTTTCAGTAGTAGCCTCCCAGTGGGAGTCAGAGGGTGTGCATGTTTACCCCTGTGGCCTCGTTTTCTGCGTCCCCCACCTACTGGAGTGGAAGCCCCACAACACGAGGACTTCGGTTTGGTCACTGTTGTGTCCCAAACCCTGCGCGGGGCACGAGGGGGAGGAGGGCGGCCCCAAAGGCGCTCACATCCGACCCCGGGAGGCGTGAGAGGGCGGGACAGCCCACGGAACCCCCACAGCCCACGGAGCCCACGCGCCGCTCAGAGCCTCTGCGCCTCCCTCCCAGGCCTGCTCTCCCCGCAGCCGGACCCCGCGAGTTTGCACCTGAGCTCCCGGGGCCTGGTGCTCGGTTGGAGGTGGGGCTCCCCCCGACGGGTGCGGGCCGATTCCCGCGCCCCGCCGTTCACGGGTACGGGACCCCGAGCCCAGGACGCGCCTCGGGCTCTGCACCTTCCCCTCGGGGTCGTTCCTGCATCTGCCACGCGAGACAGATGGAAATGAGGGGTGGGCGCGGAGGGAAGGCCTCGTCACAGAGCCGGGCCCCTAGCAGCGGGGCTTCAGGGTCACTGCTGGGGGGTCCCGGGGTGGGGGGCGCAGAACCCGCGGGACCCAGGCTCTGGTTCGCGAAGCTCCCCGCCCAGGCAGCCGCTCCCAGGGCCGGGCCCACCCTGCCCGGGCCTCCGCACCGGTGAGTCGGGAAAATCGGGGGAAAATCGGGGAAAGCGAACCGCCCAGAACGCAGGAAAGTCCCGGACAGCCCGAGGGCCTCGTGCCCAAGGGTCAGAACCGGTTCCTCTTCGAACGAGGAAGGAAAAGGCGAGAATACGCAGCAACGTCCCCCCCGTGGGCAGCGTGTGCGGGCCCTTTTCTGCCGAAGGAGCGTGGCCGGGCAGAGACTCGCGTGTCACACTCACATGTGTCCCCTCAGGCGGGGCAGTCCGGCGACGAAGCAGCGGCCCCAGTTGGAGCGGACGCGGGGGTGCTTTCCACGTGCCCACCCCGGACTCCCAGCAGTCTGACTTAGTCACAGCCCTGGTACAAGTTAGCTGCTTATATTTATAAATGCACGTTTTCTTAAAGTAAATATTTATTCATTGGTGTCTAAATAAACTGTGTGAGCACTTCCAACCATGCTGTGCAAATACTTGGTAACTATCTTGGGCAGATAATAGCACTGCATATATCAATTGTTGGACATTGCTTTTCGCTCAATCGTACAAACTCAGAAATATTGTTCTTTATAAACTATGAGAGCAGAGTCGGTATAACTTGTTTCAATGTCTCCGTCGTTCTGGCTGGTTGCCCAGTTGTCAGTACCAGCATCCCTCAGGGCTGACATCACCACAAGTATGGGGTGGGGGGCTGTGAACCAGCGGAACCAGGTCCAGGAAGGGTGCCCTGAATGCGCCCGACCCACACAGGAACTGGGGTAAAACAGCCACATGACATTACAGCAGAGACAGACATCGACAGAGAGACTCAGTATTTCCTTTTAGGTTTATAACCCTAATCTGTAGGACAGTCAGAAAAACAGGTCAGACAAACCCAATTTATATTAGATCACACACTGCAGAAAAATGACGTGATCCCTCCACATTGATTGCCATAGAGTTGAATAAAGGTTAATGGACTTGAAAAATTGCATTTCCAGGAGCCTGGCTTTTAATGCCACAGGCTGGCAGGCTACCATCCATTACAAGAGAGACACTGAGACAAACAGCATGTGCAGAGAGAGGGCGGAGGAGCCGTTCCCGCTTTAGTCTATGTGAACTAGAGCACTGAGAACAGCACTGTTTTCAGTGGGTAAAACAAAAGATTATTTAACTTTGTTAAAAGGGAAAGCATCCCACCGAAGCGTCCGTGATGCCCTACAGCAGCCTCAGGGTTGGCTGCCCCTCTGACCACACCCGGCTGCCAGACACCAACCTCAACCAGCAGGACAGCTTCTCTGGCTTCCTCCTGGGCTCCCAACCCTGACCTGGGCATCCCCAGAGGTCGCTTCCCATCTTGGCCACACAGGACACAGCAGCAGCCCGTATCCCACCCAAAGCGTATCCCACCCAAAGCGTCTGTTCCCAGCCCGAATCCAATCAAGAGTGACTCAGTAAGCTGAACCCTAAACAGCCCACCCACCCCTACAGCTCAGCAGGGGCAAGCACGGCCGAATGTACAAGTTCAAGGCAGAGACTGTGGAGACGCGATCAGGTCAGTAGGGATATGACGGAAACCCCGGAAATCAGTGAATAACACTTAATTTTTAAAATTAGATTAATTTTAATAATTTTTCAATTAAATCATATTGCATGAAATAATATTAACATGCAAATAATGACAACATCCCAGAACAAGGAAGAGAGACATCACAGGAAAGACTGGGATTCAGAATGTGATTGGGCTGTGTCGGGAAGAAAGGAAACACAGAATTCCACACCAAAACCCCGTGAGACAGTATTACTAACACAGATACGGTGGAGTTACTGTACCTTTAAATGCCATCCTATCTTGAGTTCCATTATTCCCTATGAATCCTTTCATTACCTCCGTAAAGTCCTGAATTAAAGAGCAGCTTCCAAGAATTGTTGTAGAAAGATACCTGGTCCAATACCTGAATATATTAGCCAAGATTTTGGTGTTCCAATGACCCAAGCCAGATAAGCAATATCTATGGCAGTGTTCTATGTTGCATTTGCAGAAAAGGATCTTAGCAAGAGCTCTGATCTTAAATTTTTTATTGCTCCACCTTTGTAATACATTATTCCTTCAACTGAAACGCCTGCCTGCAGCCACAGCCCCAGGACTTGTACGGGGAGGGCTCTCAGGAGGTCATCTATGGAAGAGGCGGGAGCCCTAAGGCAGCAGGGGACCAAGCTGTCTGTGCAGAGTGAACACATCCTTTTCCTTAGACTTCCTGTTACAAAATTGATGAATAGTAATTGCTTTTATTCAGATTTCAGTCAAGATTGTGAAAATATGATTGGTGACCATTGTATGTGAAGGCAGGTTTCACAGAGCAGGGGTGGGAGGTGGGAGGTGGCCGGGGGAACTCACTGGCACAGAGCAAAGCCCAAGATCAAGAATCCAACGACTCTCCCTGATGGCTGCACCAATGATCTTCCACTGATCACTCCTGGCCACCTAGGATGGGTCACTAACCTTCCTGCCTCCTGACGAGGATTCTCCCACCTCTGGGTCCCTTCACGCTGTGCAATCTGGATCTGAAGACTTTTCATCCAGTCTCTGGCAGTCAGAATTAAACCCATTCTGCCATGTCTGCCTCCAATTTCAACTGCTTCACTAAACCTAACAGGGTTTCCCTCAAACGCGGTGCTGTTCTGTTCCCGGACTTGGCCTGCTCTGTGTGGCTGAGTGAGCTGTGCGCCCCCCTGACTTGCCTGCTCGGGGCTGGGTCTGAGGCCATCTCTGTCCACCCACTTAACTAAACTCAACTCTAAAATGTGGGTGGTCTGTGTTCCAAGTAGTTACAGAAATACAATGAAAGCAGGAAGCTGAAAAGTGGGCAGAAATGGTGCTTATTAATAACACTCTGGAGCTGAGTAACTACAGTTTTCAGCCAGAGTGACTGAGACCAAAATGGATGTAATTCAGTTCGTTACTCAGCATAGAATTTCTGCATTGTTGAATCCAGTGCTCAGAGGTGAGAAGGGGGAAAGTAGCCTTTGATCCCACAATTGTACTTCTGCGACATTCTCTACCAACACATGTGTCCAAAGTCCCCTATAAATCACGTCTCCTTAAATCCCAATGTGAAAGAATGCACTACAGCAAAATGATGAAACACCTGAAATCCATTCATAAAGAGTGAAATACATTATGATGCATTCGTTTTATAAGATAATATGTAACTGAACAAAACATGGAATGTATGAATCAAAATGAAATGAGGGAAAATTTGCATGAAAGAAGCAGAATATGAAGCAATGAGTGTGGCAGACTCCTACTTATCTAAACAAAAGGGGGAGGGAGCCCTGGCTGGTGTAGCTCAGTGGATTGAGCGCGGACCTGCGAACCAGACAATTGTGGTTCGATTCCCAGTCAGGGCACATGCCTGGGTTGCAGGCTGGTTCCCTGCAGGCCAGTTCCCAGCAGGGGACACACAAAAGGCAACCATACATTGATGTTTCTCTCCCTCTCTCCTTCCCTTCCCCTCTAAAGATAAATAAATAAAATCTTTAAAAAAAAAAGGGGGGGGAGGGACATAAACATAGATATTTTCCTGTAAATACAGAATATTTCTATTTCTACAGGGAATACACGAGAAGGGCTGCTTCTGGGGAGAGAGATCAAAGAGTTGGGGTTTTCAGTAAGGTTTACCTGACATATACATCCATCTATAAATATAAGAAGTTATTACCACATTCTTAAATGACTTCTTCAATTTTAAAAAGTACAGTAAATTTACAGTTTATTATTCTAACAGTTTATAAACAGTTAGAATAGTGTTCCTTTAGTTAACCAAGATGCTTAGGACATAAGCAATTCAAATCAAAACTACATAGTTTTTCTACAATAAAGCATAAATCCATACTAGTTTATGGTTTAGTAAGTTCTTGCACAAGCATTGTCGTTATAGTTTAATAATGGACCTTTGAGATACAATAATTACAAAAGTAATGCTTAGCAAGATCAAATACTTTAAATATTTTATTTATTTATCTTTAGAGAGGAAGGGAAGGAGAGAAGGAGAGAAACATCAATGTATGGTTGCCTCTCGTGAGTCCCCTGCTGGGAACTGGCTTGCAACCCAGGCATGTGCCCTGACCGGGAATCGAACCGCGATTGTGTGGTTCGCAGGCCCGTGCTCAATCCACTGAGCTACACCAGCCAGGGCTTAAGGTCAAATACTTTATTTACTCAGAATTAAATACACCCGTGGCACCTGTACAGGCCTTACTCTGTGTGTGTCCTCGCCTGCCGGGAGGGGAGAAGTTGGTGCTAATTAACACACATCCGGTAACAAGAGCTGAAGTTACTTCAGCTCCAGGCACGAGCCACATTCCTTGTGCACGTTACACGACCAGCCCTTAACCCACACGGGTTTGAACTGTGTGGGTCTGCTTATTCATACGTGATGTTTCCCAGTACACACCCGCACTGTTCTCCGCCTGCTGTTGCGAGTCTGGGAGTGTGGGGGCTGACCGTATACGCTGTCCTGGCACATTTTATACAGGGGACTTAAGCATTTTTGGACTCTGGTTCCATGGGGAACTGATCTCCCAGGATACCAAGGGATGACTAGAGTTCAAAGTTTTGGGGAGTCAAAAGTTATGCACAGATTTTCGGCTGAGTGGGGGTCAGCACCCTTCACCCCCACTTGCATTATTCAATCCTAAAACTCAGTGCAGTGGCCACTACCATGACCCCCACTTCACAAGTCAAACAGCGAGGCACAGACAGGTGAGTAGTTTGCCGAAGGTCAACCCACAGCAGGGAAGCCCCGGCTCCAGTCCCTGGAGAACAGCTGGGCGGAGAGGCCTGTCCCGGCCCACAGAGCGGACTGCAGGCCCCCAGGGCAGGAGACTGTGGGCACTGATCGCTCAGAGCATAGTTTCAAGGACAGCACACTGGCCCCTCGCACCCTCACCTGGCAGGACAGATGTGGCCACCAGGGCAACAGTGAGCGGCCTCCTGAGCTCTGTAACAGCCTCAGAAACCCAAGGGCAGAACCCAAGTCCAGAACTACTGAGCGCTGAGTCAGGCAAAGCAAAATCACAGTGATCTACAAAGATTTGAGTGGGAAAATATTTCCTGTGAAATACTTACTTAACTAGTCCTGTCATATCTGTGTTACCTCCTGAGCCAATGACAAAAATAATGTGCTCAGTATACCAATGTCACATCAAAAATTTTAATTAAAAAATATCCCTGGCTGGTGTGGCTCAGTGGATTGAGTGCCAGCCTGCAAACCAGAGGGTCACCAGTTCGATTCCCAGTCAGGGCACATGCCTGGGTTGCGGGCCAGGTCTCCAGGTGGGGGCATATACAGGCAACCACACATGGATGTTTCTCTCCCTCTCTTCCTCCTTCCCTTCCCCTCTCTCTAAAAATAAATAAAATCTTTAAAAGTATATATAAAAATAAAAATATTTATTCAAAAAAGCAATTGGCATCGAATTTATTCTCATCTGATGAATTAAAGTAATGAAAATTGCTTCGATGTGCTGTAAACCCTGTAGTCAACTTCGAGGTAACCCCAAGCCCTGAGCAGCAAATGCTGGGAGGGGCTCCCTCCACAGTCGGAAGGAGGGACAGCAGAGGAAGACGGTTGAAAGTCCTGACTAGGAAACAAGGCATCGGTAAGACCTTGTTCTAAACCCCTGAGTTGTAACTGACTGGTTATGTCCTTGAGTGTGTAACTTACCTCATCTGGAAAATGGGAATGACAATATCTCCTCCCTAGGATAGTTTTGTCTTGGGGGGGAAGTTTTGTCTTGCACAGAGCAGGCCTGGCTCATTGTAAACACATCATCATTACCACTTGGGGGGTCTCTAAGCTTCTACAGAAAGCACAGAAGAAACACTACTTTCTATCATAAATGAAACGACACCAATACCCACAGATCTTGAGGAAGGATTGATCATGAAACAAGAAAAAGACAATTTTCCTGGAACCAATTATAAAGGATGTCATATAGCTCTCCAATTCTCAAAACAACCGATGCCCTGGACGTTCCCCTCAGAGTTCACCAGAAAGAGAGTGAGGTCCAGGAAGATGTTAGCAAAGTGTCTCAGCTTCAAGATCTCAATAAACATTCAGTTAATTAATTGATTTAAATTTTATGGCAATAGTCATAAGAATCATATGGTATCTTAATATACATTATATATATATATATATATATATATATATATATATATATATATATATAGTATTAAACAGTTGCAAAACTACCATTTCCTAACCTTTTCTTTTACAAAGTCAGCAAAAGAATAAACACAAACTGGAACGCTGAAAATCTGTCGTTCTAGTTTGGCAACTAGTTTGACTTAGATGCTTAAAAATGTAGGCAAAACTTCTGTAACAGTCATCTGTTTTTGTGAAACAAAGAAATAACCCTTTTCTTAAGGTGAGGGGAAAAATTAAGTACCTAGTATATTAGGAGCTTGAGAAGACAGACTAGATTGATACAGTTTTTTCTCCCTGAACATGACAGAATGAAATTGAAGTACGTTTTTCTTTGACCTGCTTACTTTTGGAAACCTAGATGTTAACCTCGCTGTGTAGAGACCCTGGGCTACTTTTAGCTATTTTAAGCTATATCATATCAGCATTTTCCAAAAGCTTAAAAAAATCTTTGTCCAAAAGATCTAGTCATAAAAATAATTATATGATTTGCGATGTGGGTTTTTTTAGTTTATTTTTATTGATTCTAGAGAGAGGGGAAGGGAGGGAGAAAGACAGAAGAGAAACATCATTCAGTTGCTTCTGTACATGTCCTGACCAGGGACAAACCCGCAACCCAGGCAAGTGCCCTGACCAGGAAATACGAACCAGCGAGCTTTTGCTTTGCAGGACAGTGCCCAACACACTGAGCCACATGGGTTAGGAATGCGATATGTAGTCTAAAATGCATTATTTTAAATGCATTAGGCAGTTAAAATAAATCCTATATATCAGAAATATATCAAATAGATGCAAACATAAATTCAGTCATACAGTGACGTTCTAAGTCTATGCAAACTTAGATATTATTTTTAGGCTTATAGGAATAGTCAAAACACAAAGCTGAGAAATAAATGTTTTAACAGATAATGTGGAAAATATTTTATGAGCAATTCAAATTTCAAGTAGTTTAATCTTTGTCTTTATCAACGATACCTACACCTGCTAATGGGTAAGATTTTTGTCCTTTTGATTTCTTTATGGCATGAAACATTACTTTATGCTGAGCAAATGTTTGCTCAATAAATAAATCTTCACGTAGTATATTTTCATGGAAATCAGCAAATATACTAATTTACCAATTAAGTATATTTATAGTCACCCAAAGCCTTTCTTAATACTTTCAATTCTAAATTTCCATATGTAATTAAGGTCATGGCCAATAAGTGTATCTGTTATTAAAAGCCATGTTAATTAAGTGGCTTTAATTAAGAACTTTCACTCTTTTTTTTTTTTTTAAATATTTTTTTAGGGGGGGGAAGGACTAGGGGGGCAGAACTTTCACTCTTGCCCCAACCACTGTGGTTCGGTGGTTGGGTGTCTTCCCACAAAGTGAAACATCACCAGTCAGGGTCCCGGTCAGGGCACATGCCAGGGCACCCCCCACGCTGGACATCAGTGTTTCTCTCCCTCTCTTTCTTCTTTCCCCCACCTTTATCTAAAATAAATTTTTAAAAATTTAAAAACTTTCACTCCTTTGGAATCCTGTGTTTTTTCAATTAACTTCTTTCTCTCAACCATGGTTTATAAAAAAGAGAACTCAGATTTTAATTCATTCTCATTCAACCCAGAATTGATTTGAAAAAGTACTATTAAAGAACGAGGAGAAACATGTCCGGGAAACAGTGGCACATTGAACATGCATCCTGTGACTAGGGCCTACATGCGGGGCTCGGCAGAAGTAACGCCTGCTCGAGTGTGGTTGGCAGGGCAATAATATGGGACTAATAACTTATAGTCTTAATTTAAACATTTTGGCTGAAGTGTCATGTGGTGTGCTCAAGTGTGATATTGTTTAGTTACAGAATTACATGCTTATGATCTTGTAATAAAAGAATTTGTAATAAAAATGGGGCATTATTTGTGCTGGACCCTTCCTGTATTTCAACACTTGACAGGAAAACACTCTTCTCTCTTCTTTTTTTTACTTCTACTTTGGTCAGAATCGCTTGCAGGCAAATGGCGACTCTGCCTTGAGGTTGTCAGTACTTCTGGCCACCTGCTTGGACTAATCAGGCAGCCTGGAGTGGCCAGCAACCTGTCTCTACACCCTGTGCTCATCAGTGCACAGGTCACTAATGGCACCTCCAGGAGGTCGTGTGAATGAAGTCTGAACAGAGGACACCAGTGCTATGGGACGCTGCAGCTTCCGGTCCTAAGGGCCTGTGAATAGTATCGACTCTGCAAAACAACACTGATCTTTCATGCAAATATTTTCTAGTAAATGTTTCCACAAATACTTCTTAGTTCAATAGAAGTATTCTAAATATAAAATGAGATTTCATAGGTATTTTCGAGTGCATACATTTTATTTAAATCAATGTATATACTTCTTAAATGCTTATATAAATGTACATACAAACATAGATATAAAAATGATTTTTTGCATAGGATGTGATTTGTCTTATATTGAAAATAGCGATAATTTCACCTTCATTCTTAGAGGTATAACTGTCACAAACATAGATTTAATGATGCCTGGTACCATACTGCTTCAGGAAAAAAAACAGCTCCGAGTGCAATTAAACATGCATTGTCATGAAATTAGTCCTGGGTCCGAGATAGATTTAAAACCTTAACCAGTTTCTTTGGGACACAGAGTCTCATAAAAAAAGGAGTGAACATTAATTTTTAGTCTGCATAAAAAATGCACATAAGCAAAGGTTGTCCCCTACCTGCCCCCCCCCCCAAAAAAAGAAACCACCACCTATACATACTCAAATCCAAATGTGGCAAAGACCTTATTCATTGTCAACCAAACTTTCCTCTCCTGTGTTCATGGATTCTAAAGCCCCTGGAGTTCCTCTCCCTCGCCACCTGGCCCTAAAGCAAGGCTGCTCTGCTAGCCACTGTCTTCCTGCCCGGACAGGCTCCAGAGACGCAGTGCACCTGTGTCTGAACAGGAGCCCCGCTGCCAGTGGCGGTGCTGCCCCTTGCAGTCAGGGGAGAGGGACAGACCCCTGCTGCCCGCCTGTCTGGGCCCGCTGACGCCTGCGCCAGCTCGGAGACCCTGACTGCTGATGCTGTGGTTCTCGGCGACGGCGGCAGGAAAAAGCCAACTCTGCCAGATACCAAATCACGGATCAGCCAGACGGGGAACTCCGTTGTTTTCTTTTCACGATACACAGAACGGGGCCAATTCAAACCGCTCATGACTTGCACCCCTGCAGTTTGGGGACCCCTGTCCCCACAGACGCGGGGAGGAACACATGTTCTCTGGTCCGTGCGGCTCTCTCTGAAAGCTGGGCTCGCACGTAACCTGCGGACGAGGCTGCTGTCTCCCGCGGGTGGGGCGAGCCCCCAGCGCCCTGCCCAGGCCCTCAGAGGGCTTGGGTCCGGGGTGCGTGTCCCCTGAGGGTACCCGGGGCGCCTCGTAACAGAGCCGCTCCCAGGGGTCATGTGACAGCTGGGTGTGCACCTGGTGCGCCAGACGTGTGCTCCTGTGCACATGGGTGTGTGTCTGCGAGTGTATGAGCGTGTGTCCCTGTGTGTCCGTGACCCTGTGTGTGAGTGTGATCAATACAAAAAAGCGGTGCTCGGAGCCCACCCGCCCGACCTCGGGGTCCAGGACCTGGATCCGGGTCCCGGTTGCTCGGCGGGGGTCCTGGGCAAGGACACAGGCCACACTGCGCACCCACCTGACGCATCCGCTGGGGGCTCGGCGGTGTGCGGGCCGCGCCTCCCGAGGCCGGCGCGGGGGGCGACGCCATCCTCCTCCCGCAGCCCCGCCCGGGGCTCCCTCAGCCCCGGGGGCTCCTCCTCCGGCGCCGCAGAGCACGGGCGCGGTTGACTGGGGTCCCGGCCGAGCCTCCCGCGCGCCCACTGCTTTGGGCCAGAGCCTCGGCTGGGCTCCTCCAGGCGCCGCGGTCAGGACAGGAGAATGACCCGGACGGAGGCTGCTTCTCGCTGCTGCCCCGCCGGGGACGCCGAGCGCACCCGGACTCGCGCCCGCGCCGGGAGGGGGGAGGGGAGGCTCCGCGCGCCCGCAACACTCTCGTTCCCGAGCACAGTGGTCCACCCACACTCACTCCCCTGTTTACACGCATTCCTCCACCCACACTCACTCCCGCGCACACTCACTACGGTGCACACCCACTTCTCCATTCACACTCTTCCATCCATACTCGCTCCTGTACACACTGTATTCTCTGTGCACACCCCTCCATCCACACTCACTCTCCATGTACACTCATCATTGCAGGCACACTCACTCCCAGTCACTCACTTCTCCATCTCCACTCAGTACTTCGTTTACATCCACTTCTCGCTCATGTGCACCCCCTGCAGTGGGCAAAGGTGGCTTGTGCGCTGCGCCCTGTGGAGGAGGAGGGCTTGGTTTACGGGGTGAGCGTGGTGGGGACCCCTGGCAGGACCTCGGTCCTGTCCGACATCACCATGCATGTGTCCGTGACACCACGGGAGCCCCTCCCTCCCACCTCTGCACTGTGACACAGCAGACACTGCCTGTCCTTACTTGATGGATCTCCTTTGTCCCCTGAGGAGCACTAAGGACAGAGCCAGGCCTCAGGGACTTTGACCTGAGCTGGCCCTGGCCCAGAGCAGCCAGTGGGCATAGCTGAGTCTCTGGGATGCAGGCCGGGTGACCACTGCTGGGTGCAGCCCACCTTGAAGCATCTGCTCACTGCCCCACTGAGGTGGGAATTACTTTTGCTTTTTCCAGGCAAGATGATTATCCTCAGGGTGTGGATTGTTCTCTTTCTTATGGATCTGCATACAAATGACTCCCACCTTTAAAACGGGCTTTCCTTTCCCACAGACAGCATCCCTCCCCCACCGAGCTGCTGCTCCAGGCCTCCAGGCGAGTTTCTCAGACCCTCTCCTCACAGCCCCGTGGAGCCCAGGCCCAGGCTGTCCCTGCAGGGTACGCCCTGCAGGGTACGCCCTGCACCTGCTCCACGTCTGGAACTTGGCACAGCTGGAAACAATGCTGAATCACAGGCTGGAATGCTGCTTGGAGGGTCCACCGAAACGTGTGTGTTTGTCTCCGCCGTGAAGCGAAGAGACACAGCCCCACAACTGCTAATTTACAATTCTCAGAAAACACCTGGCACATCTCAAAGGCATGTGCTTTTTTTCTTCAAAGAGATAACTTCTTATAGAGAAATAGAAACTTATACATAAATGTGTATGTTTTATATTTTCTTGGATACACAGAACTCTCCAAACAGGATATCCGCTGTATCGGTTAGCAAATGTATGTGAAGTCTGCATGAATTAGCATTTCAGCCAATCTCCAAAACCCGTGGGCCCAGCCTGCCAGGTGTGTCCCACGGGCTCCCGATCCCCTGCTCACAGAGACTCATCACCCCCCTGCCACAAGCCACAACCTGTGCAGGTCCCAACATTCTAGTGTGTGCTGTTCTGACAAGCGGCTTAGATTTTGGACTCTGTCTCTGATCTGTGACACAAGCTACCTCTCTAAAACTCATGGGTTTTGTGTAGGGTGGCGTGGGGGTGGGGGCACCTGAGTGGGACAGAAACTATATATTGTTGTGTCTAGGGACCCAGGGAGCCCGGAGCATGCTCGCCGCTATTTTTTTCCTTCTGAGTCCCCGCGGTAGAATTGCTACTCACTTGTGGACGTTGATGCCCTTCACACACTGACCCTCACCAGCACCTTGTTGGGGAGCAGGACAGCACTGCACTCGGGTTTCAGAGAAGGGAAGCGAGACCCTGACCGGCTGGGTCTGACCGAGTCACACGGTTACTGAGTGCGGTCTTCTGCGCCTCCCTCACCACCTGCTGAATCACACGACGCTGGGGCTTTATGAAAAATCACCGGTGTTTTCTGGCTTAGACTAAGAAACAGCTTTTCTTTCCCTTCTACCTGCTTTTCTGTTTAATAAAATGGACTGAAGACCACGAGTCACACATGAAATGAACATTTCCATCTGTAGCCAGACTGGACCACGAAAATGCTGAGTCAACTTCCCAGGAAGTTAAAGGTCTAACGTGCCCTTACACGACCCCTTCTGGCATCTGTCAAGGGCACATTCTAGAGGATCAGGTCTGTGTGCCCAGCATGCGCGTGATAAGCGGCCACGGCATTCAAACATCCAGGACTGTTATCCTCAGCATGCCACCTGCCCATGTTTGTAACTAATGTTCGGGTATTTTCTCCTCCTCTACGCTCTGCGTATCACTGGAAAAGCAGCTGAGGACTCACCCGACAGAGAGTGCCGCACAGTATAACAGGTGTTTTAGGTGGAATTTGTACTTCGAAGACCCCACACCTGCCTTCCACACTAGGCCCTAAGGTTTGAAAAGGCTCTCCGTGGTTTCCAGACAAAATAAGAGATTAATAAATCTCTAAAGAGAACTGGGCCCATTCCCAAATCAACATATTAAAACAATATACATTAGGTTGAAAACGATCTTAAAACTAATCCACAGGAGTGTCAGCTGCACAAAACAAACCAATCTCTTGTAAGGCAGAGATTCTAGCTTGCATAGCTTTTGATCCATTTCATACTAAATGTAGGTCTTTTCTCCACATAAACCTGAATTCCCACACTTATTTCTGCTTCCAGCAAGAGCATCATGGGATTTCTGTGGATTTCTGCAATTACTCCCCCTCTGGTCATTCATTAGCAGCACCTACTGTGTGCAGCGATTGCATAGTTCTGTGGCCGCCTCGCTGCGGTCGTGCGTGCACGCTGCCTGCTGCTGGCTGCGTTGCCGGCAGCTGGAAGTCAGGGGCAGTGTCACAGGCTTGCTTTCAACCCCACAACCCAGCACTTTCCACGAACGGCCGTCATTAGATAAATAATGACTGTCGAAGATTCAAAGTCACCAGACATGAAAAAGATCATTTTAAAATGGGCATTCTTTCTTATGTGGGAAGTTTAAAGAACTATTTTTTTACTTGCCTGTTATTATTTACTTCTTCAGAATCATATGGAAGGTAGAGAGGCAAGTTTTGAAGACACATTGGTCTTTAGTTGACAACTCACTTATCACTTGAAGTTACTGCAGATGTTCTGACTCTCATGTTAGAAGTATATGTCACTATTCCAGAAAATTTTATCAATTTTCTAAATAGTCCTTAAGCTGTCATATTATTTTTTATTTTATTTATTTTGAAGATTTTATTTATTTATCTTTAGAGGGGAAGGGAAAGAGAGATGGAGGGAAATGTCAATGTGTGGTTGCCTCTCATGCATCCCCTGCTGGGAACTGGCCTGCAACCCAGCATGTGCCCTGACTGGGAATCAAACTGGTGACCCTTTGCACCGCAGGCCCACACTCAATCCACCAAGCTATACCAGCCATGAAAGCTACCACAATTTTTGGTACAATGTCTTTACAAAGGTAATGCATGCTCATGGCGAACAACACACGAAGTCTGCAGAAGTGAAAGATCAGAGTCCTCCCCCTGTGGTCCAGCTCCCGCACCTGCTGAGGGTTGTTCCTCACTCGTCCTCATTCCAGCTCAGCCCACACAGCTGCACAGACGTAATGAGCACACCTGGGGTCGTGTCTCGCACGCTGCTCCCAGGGTGCTTCTCCCTGCACCACCTGGCACATGTCCACATCAGTACACACACATCTACTGTTATTAAATTTTGTATATTACACAATACCTACAAAACACTCATGTAACACAATAACTAAACTGTGAGGAGCCTATGTGGACACAACGAATCCATGGATTCTCAGCATTAATTTGCATTAAAGTGAAGTTTTATTGGGATAGCTGGAGCTGCAGATGCAACTGCAGGAAGTAAGACAGGAAGGCCCAGGGCACCGGGCTGCAGGACAGTATCACCACCAGGACACAGACGCTGACACAGCCACCCACCTTATTCAGCTCCCCCCATGGCACCTGTACTCACTCCTGTATGCATGTGTGAGGGCGTGCAAATGTGTGTACCATTCTCTACCATGTTCTCACCTGTGCGGATTCCACCGGCAAGACAGGGAACAGCTCCAAAACCACAAGACCCCCCCCATCTGTCCATTTACAAACACCCCCAATGCCTGGCACCCACTGATCTGCCTGCTCTGTACTTCTAAACCGTGACGAGAAGGGGCCACATGTCCTGCCAGTGAGGTAGGTCAATAAACTGGTCAGTGAATGGTAAAAAAAACAGCTCTATAAAAGGAATTATGCACACGCCACCTTTCGAGGTTGACATTTTTTGCTCACAGAAATTCCTGGAGATTTGTCTGAGTGGTGGCCTGCCTCGGAGGTCATGCCTTTCACTGCCGAGCATAAGTTAGAATCATAAAACCACGAACAGCATGGTGTTATTAGACACTAGAGTATGTTGGAAGAGGTCAAATACAACCAACTCTAAAGGTCAAGGTTATGGAGTTAACATTGGCCCAGCCTTGGTTTTAGGAGTGTAAATGTAACGTTATAAATACAGTTCTGGGTGAGGCCTGGGACGCTCTTTGCAGTAGAAAATGCCTAAAGTTAGAAAATGCCACTGCATCTGCACTCACTTTAAGATTTGTGCAGCCAGAAGGGACAAAACCGTTAGTTACTGCAGGTTGAAAGGAAGGTCCTTCTGCACCGGGACATTTTCCAGGTCCTGCGGGGCAGCGAGCCCAGTGCACAGAGCCAGCTGTGTGAACAGGTCAACCGAGGCAGGTCCCCTTCATGGTCTCACTTGAGATTTGAACAGATTCCCGTGGGTGCAGGGAGACTTGGGAGTGCACAGGGACCCTGTCCACTCAGAGAAGGGAGGAAAACCACACACTCAGGACACATTCAACCTCACAACTGCTGAAAGGGCTATAGAAAGTGTTCCAGGAACAAGAAAGAAGGCTCCTTCCAAAGCCAGTGTGCTAAGGGAGGAAACGAAAATAGCTCCTGGGAGGGGGTGTTGGCTAAGTGGAGCCTCGTGATTCCCTCTCAGAATGGAAGGGCCTGCAATCGGGCAGCTCCGAAAACCTGAATCGCATGCCCCATAGTTTGCAGGTGCATGTAAATGGGATTTTGCAAAAACATCCCAGAAAGCAGGAGAGATGAAGGGCAGTGTTCCAGCAACAGAGAAAATGATGTCTAGATTCCGAAGCTGAACAATTACTTCCTGTTTCTGCTAAAAGTGCTCTCCATGTTTGTTACCTTTTTTTAAAAAATATTTTATTTATTATTTTTAGAGAGGGGGAAGGGAGAAGGAAAGAAGGGGAGCGAAACATCCACGTGTGGTTGCCTCTCTTGTGAACCCTACTAGGGACCTGGCCTGCAACCCAGGCATGTGCCCTGACCGGGAATTGAACCACAGTTGTTTGATTTGCAGGCCCATGCTCAATCCACTGAGCTACACCAGCCAGGTCTGTTTATTACCTTTTAAGGTCAGTAACTCTTTTTTCAGTTTGACAAGCAAGCAAAGTTTCAGTGTGTGTCCTTGAAACAGTTTCTTCGCATCTGTCTGTGCCTCCTGTTTTCTAATTGCTCCAGAACCTTGGGGTCGCCCACGGCCCCTCCCACGCGTCCTCCCACTGCCACTCTGGACTCTCTCCATGGCCCCTTCTCTCTTCACCTCTGCGTGCAGTCAAGTTTCACCACAGGACTTCTGACCGGCCCAATCCCGATCCAGTTGGACAAAGCATCTGCTCAGGGCGCACCTCTGCCTCCGCAGCACAAAGGTCTCCTGCAGCTCGGATGGAGACCAACTCTCCCGGCAGGGCGCGCGCCGCTCACTGCCTGCACCCCGCACACCAGGTGGGAGAAAATTTTTAAGGATATGTGTTTACCATAAGCACCAAAATATTTTTATATTAATTATTTTATGTAGAATAGTTTCTAAAATGTATTATAACCTCCCTGCCTTCTGAGAAAACACGAGGCCTGTGCAGCCCCAAGACTCCTCGTTGCCATCTTTGAAGCCTCGCCTTTTTTGTCCTGCCTCCTTCTGGCTGATGTGAACTCACTTGCTGCTTATGACCGCAGCTGTGCTCCGCTCGGCTCTCCCGATACCAGCCATCAGAACACGGACCGGCGAGGCTGCCGCTGCGGGCAGAACTGGCCCAGGCCGGGTGGGGGGTTGGGCGGCAGGTGCCGGAAGGCTGTTCTCAGAGACCAGCCGGCAAGCGCCGGACAGGAATGACATTAGTGTGTAAAACTTAGTGCCAGTCCACAAACTGAAGTTCACCAAACAGAAACTAGTATCTGAACATGTGCCTCGTCAGGGAACAGTGGTAAGACACGGCGCTGCGTACAGACAGGCACAAAACGGACGTGACCCAGGCCCGGCACAGGTCCCCAGGCTCCTCGCGCATCGGATGAGAAGAGCGGGAGCCGAGGGACGGGAGACCCAGACCCAGCCTTCCGTGCGCCCGTGTGGCTCTGCGGGGAGCACCGTCTCCCTCGATTTCTCTGATAAAGTCCCCAGACTGAAAAATGGAGTTAAAAACACTCTTCTTCCTGGGCTGTTTGCAAAGAGATTCAGATAATTTAAATAGCTGACAGTAATATATTGTATACCCAAAAGTTCGAGATCGCTCCTACGTCAAGTGTCCTTACCAAAATAAAATAGAATTTTATTTTAATTGTTGTTCAAGTACAGTTTTCTGCCCTTTACCCCCATCCCAGCCCACCCCCCAGTAAAATAAAATTTTAAAAACGATAATTTAAGAAAAGTTGCTTGTGTGGCATTTTTTCTTGTGGAAATGAGCTCCTCCAAACTAAAAGAGGTGTATAAAGCAATAATTTGAGAAGAAAACTAAATTCTCACCCAAACAACAGCTAGTTTGTGTTTTCCTGGCCAGGGCCTTGGGGCCCTCCAAATGCAGCCTCTGCCCAGCCACCTGTGACTGCGGTCACCTGTCAAGCCACCTCCCCTCTGCTACTTGGGGCCACAGAGGACCACCAGGCCATCTCAGAGCAGCTGTGCTGAGCACTTTCTACCCATTACCACATTGAATCACAGCAGACAGTGGGTACTGGTTTATTTTCTTTGGTGCCATCTTTACTTTTGTGTTGAGGTGTACTTGACAGAGAACATTGTATAGTATCAAGTGTAGAACATACTACTCCCACATTTGTATACAGTGCTAAAAGACCACAACAGTAAATCTAGTTAATATCCATCACCACACGCAGTTGCAATTTTTTTTCGTTGCGATGAGAACTTCCAAGATCTACTCTTGTAGCCACTTTCAGATTCGGAGTCCAGTATCACAATCCCAACCACAGTCGCCAAGCTGCACCGTCCGTCCTGTGACTGGCACTTTGTACCTCGGACCCCCACACCCGTCCCACCGGCCCCCAGACAGGTCCTGCTCTCACGCATGTGACAGACAGTAAAACCCCGGGGTGGCAGCGTAAGCCCGTGTTGTTCCACTGACGTGTGGGTGAAGCCCACAGGACTCCAGGCTGAATAGTAAAGAACGTAAACTATCTCATTAATATTGGTTATGTTGACTTCATGTTGAGGTGGCATTTTGTTATTATCTTATGTGAAATACACTATTAAAATTAATTTTACTTTCTTCAACACGCTGCCAGAAAACAGAATTACTTATGGGCCTCGTATTGCTCTGGTCTGGCCGTCAGCATAGCATGTGGCCTGAGTGCCCCCTGGAGGGGTGGTCAGAGGCACAGTGAGAGCCGGGCACGCGTGCGCACGCGCGCGCGCGCGCGCGCACACACACACACACACACACACACACACACACACGCCGCCCTCTGGCCTTGCTCCTGGAGGTGCCGTTCGTTAATGATGTGCCCCTTCCTAGCACCTCTGCTTCCTCCTACATACGTAGCAAGTAAATCTAGAAACTGGAACACAGTCCCCTCTGGGGAGAGAGCACACGGCGTCCTGGGGTGACCCTCTTTTTCCTTTCACAGTGTCCAGACGAGAGTTGTTTAACCCACAATGTGTGAAAGCTGGTGTCCCAGGAAAGGCCCCCAGGGAAACTGGATCTATTTCTGGACACAATGGCCCTCTTCACTCGAGGACATGAGCGGATCTGAGCCACTAGGTCAGCCCTTGTGTTTCAGCAGCACCTGAACCCCCACCACAGCCTCCCATGGAAAGCCGTGGGCGCCTCCCTGGCAAACAGCTTCCCTAGAAATACCAGTCACCCGTACAGCAAAACTGCGGCTGGTATACAACTTCTGTTTTATAATCAGTTGTTTTTAAGTTTTAAAATAATCATAATTATTATTACACTTATTATGTCTTTTATTTACTATGTGTTCATCTGTAAAGAGACATGAATAGTACCTACCTTAAAGGATGGCTTTAGAGGTTAAAAAACTTCATAGGTGCCAAGATCAAACCGAGCGGGCCCATACTAAGTGGTCAAGGGTGCTAGCCATTATCACTATGAAGTATCTTGGAACATCGGCTCATTTGCCTACGAGTCCCCAGGGCTCCAGGGAGACACCGAGGGTCACATAGTCCACAGGGCAGCGGGACAGCAGAGCCAGTTTCAGGTCTGGACCTTTCTCAACTGTGCAAGTGGGTTTCTCACGGGAAAATTAAACAGAGGAGAAAAAAGATAAACTACCACTCAACTGGCTCTGTCCTATTAACATCTGGGTTTAGTCTTCCAAATATTTTTCTGATTTAAAAAAATACAATCATCTGATTTAGTAATATATTACAAATATTTTTAATGCCAATCATGTGATTTTATTACATCTTTTTGGCTGCATAGGCTTCTACTTTATGAGTAATCAGTTACTGTTATTTACTTTGAACTGTTCAGATAACTTCTGATTTTTCATTTCCTGACAACCCACATAAGCTTTGCTGCAATGGATTCCTGCAAATGAGCAACCCTACATCTCCCTACCTACGGCCTCTGACTGAGTGTCCAGCCCTTCAAAACGTACACAGTTGACCCTTGAACAACACGGCTTTGAAGTGCACGATGTACTTATACCTGGGTTTTTTTCGATACTGTAAATGTATTTTCCTTATGATTTTCTTCACATTTTCTTTAGCTTTATGGTAAGAATACTGTATATAACTCATGCAACAAACGTACGTGTTCACTGACTGTTTGTTATTGGGAAGGCTTCCAGACAAGAGCAGGCTGTTAGCAGTTAAGTTTTGAGGCAGCCACATGCATTTTTCAGTGTGTGAGGGTGGTGCCCCAAACCCTGTATTATTCAAAACTCAACTATACTTACATATACATTTCGAAGCTTTAGATACATAATACAAATCTGAAAGATATTACAAAATTATATTCCCATGAGTAGTGAGTGTATGAGTAGCCTTTTCCTCACATTTCAGATTTTTAAACTACCTTTCCCAATTTATAGGTGAAATGCTATATACTGTTTTAACTGGTATTTCCTGATGACTAGTGAGTTGACCTCATCCTTCCTACTTCCCACGCGACCTTTGCTTGGCTGAGCACAGTGTCCAGGGACTGTGTGTAGCACTTGATAGACGTGTGACCATATTTCCACAGCAAGGTTGGTAGTACCTGCTGTTATTATCCCCATTTTACAGACAAAGATGCTGAGAGGTGGGGAGAGTAAGGCCATTGGCCCAGGTGAAAGCCAGTGAGGAGCCCAGCTTTCTCCAATTGGCAGGGTACCTAGGACTATAATAACCAGCCCCCCAGCTGCCCGAGAACCCCAGATGGGGCCAGCTCCCTGGAACTGCGCTCCACCGGACAGTGAGGAGGAGCCGCAGGAAGGGAGCAGACCCACCTCCGGTCCTCAGAGTCATGTCAGACACACAACCTCAGAAAGACAGTGGGCACAAGTGAGAGCTGCCAATTCTTGTCATAGGCTGTGCATCAGTTTCAATATAAATAACGTTAATCAAGATGTCAAACATTTTTAGATGCAATCTGTCAAAATACTCCTATTCTGGGGCACAAGCTACAAGCTACCTCGTGTGCCAGATGCCTTGTGATTCTCATCGTACAGCGCAGCCTAACACACTATTTATAACACTGGAACACTTCGGAACCTTTCAGCTTCAAAGTGGAAGTTAAAGAATGAATTTAGAGTGCCCTTCTCGCACATCCTTGAGATAATTTGGAGGGGAGAGCATATATCCTTCATCTTTCAACAGTAATTGTGTTCCATTTTTCGGAAAATTACTTTTGAGTCAGCAGTGAACAAACAAGCAAACAGCTTTAACAGTTTATGTCCCAGCCCACAAGGTGAGGGGGGCAAGGAGGTTACACATAAATGTATTTCAGATGGTTAAAGGGGCTATGAGGAAGAACGAAGTGAGCAAAAATGCAGGGAATGGCAGGAGTGACAGATGGGAACGGTACTATTTTTAACAGGAGGCCCTCGCTGACCTCAGACAGGGACGCACTGGAAGGAGGAGGAGCAAGTGTACACAGGACCCAGGCAGGTGCAGGTGCAGGTGCAGGTGCACGTGCAGGTGCCTGACCGGCCAGCAGGGTGGAAGGCAGTGGGTGGGCAGGCAGGTGCATGCCAGGTGCACTACTTTGTGGAGACGCTTTTTGGAGATGGGGCTGCGGCCACAGGAATGGGATTGGGGCCCTTCACGAAGGAAAGGCCACCAAAAGTGACACGCAGCCTGAGCACTGGGACTTGGTCTCAGTCGTCCATCCTTTCTGGGCCGGCTTCAAAGTGTTTGGATGGGCACATTTTTCAGTAACGTTTTTTTCCCGATTTTAAAGCTAATATTCATTGAATTTATTTTGAGAGGATAAAGAAAATATAAATAGCCCCATCAAGATAGTAAAATCTCCTGGCTGGTGTAGCTCAGTGGATTGAGCACAGGCCTGCGAACCAGAGGATCGCGGTTCAATTCCCAGTCAGGGCACATGCCTGGGTTGCAAGCGAGTTTCCTGCAGGCCAGTTCCCAGCAGGGGATGCACTAGAGGCAACCATACATTGATCTTTCTCTCCCTCTCTCCTTCCCCTCTAAAGATAAATAAATAAATAAATATTTTAAAAAAAAAAAGATAGTAAAATCTTGAAAGTTCAGTTTATATTCTTCCTTGAAAATGATGAACACATTTTACAAAATTTCTTTCTTTTCAATTTGCATGTAGATGAAGATTCAGGGCACATAACACAGTTGACACCATAAAGTCAACATCACAGATTTTTTTCATGCAACACAGACTCTTAACTGGTCATTTAGAGGTTTTTAAAAATATGATCTTTAAAAAAATATTATGTTTAATGGGTTCAGCTAAATTCATTTTATGAATATAACAAATTTTTGTTGACTTTTCCTACATATTTGATTCTTTGGGAGAAAAAAATCCTGGAAATGGAGCTTCTAAGTTAAAGAAGAGCAACTTCTTGAAAGCTCTTCAAGAGAGTAACCATTTCTTGTGAAAGCACCAATTGTGCACCAAGCGGCAATGCCTGGGCCATCTCTTCTCATTGGACACTGTCAGCACCGGGTGGTAACTTTTTTAATTGCCAATTTCCAAAGCAAAAGAAAAGAAAAAGGCCATTCATTATTGCTTTAATTTGCATTCCTTAGACTACTTAAAGGTTTAAGATATTAAGTCATACTTACAGGATCTTGGCTTATCTGCCCCTAGTTTTCTGTTCACACCCTCCAAGGGGGTCTCGGTGGAGTGTTAACTGCGGAGGAGGAAGAAGGGCTCCCTGGGTAGGGACATTTGGCAAGTCCACATCCGGGAGTCAGGTCTTTCTTCAGCTTTTCTGACCTGGGACTTGGACTCCTTATCCAAGGATGGCTCAAGCTACCCAAACTCATAGGCTGTAAACACAGATTACTTTAAACGAGGTGTCTGGTCAGTAACTGAACATGTGTCCTCTCTGCAGATCACTCCTTCCCCACTGACTAGGTTTGTGGAAACCAGTTTAATCCTAAATTCATCAGGACAGTTAAGTGCCTGTTACCTGCAAGTCAGTATGGGTACCTGACAGGTCACTCAACTCATGGGTTTTCCCTTGGCCTTTACAGTCACACAGAGGACAAGGAACCCCAGACAACCCGAGGCCGACACAGACGAGCAGACTGGGAGGGGAGTGAGTTGGGGTTTGCCCGAACCATCGTGGAGTATCCTCCCGGGAGCAGGACCTGCTGACGTGCCTCCAGTAAAGCCCATGTCCCCTCCGGGTCTGCAGGGAAACGTGAGGCACCGGCCCGTGCTGAGCACCAGCGCCGCCACAGCAGCTGCCCTGCAACGTCAGTGCCACTTTCAGGGTCCTGCCTCCAGTGGCGCCTCTTCAAATTCAGAGCTTTGACTGCATTACAAGCGCTGGCCACCTCTAGAGGGACAGATGATTCTGACTTTTACCACCATGGGGTACATTACCTGTTAAATATGGTATTTTAATATAATATTTTTTCATATATTATATATTAAAATATTTTCTTCAACCCGAAAGCCTTTTTCTTCTCTGCCCCACAGAAACTCCAGCGCTACCCCAAGTCATCGACCTCTCCCGAAGCCAGGTCTCCAGGGGCAGTGGGTCCCTGTCTGTGTGAATCCCCTCCCCCTCCAGAGTGCCTGGGGCCTGGTCACTTAGAGGAAGTGGCAACTCACCTCCCTCAGAATCAAAGTAAATATTTAAAGTGACCCCTAGGCCCCATGGTCAGAGGTGACCTTCAGCCCCACACGTGGCTCACGTCCCGTCTCCCCCCCCCCCCCCCCCCCGGCTTCACTGCCCACTAGCCATGCTGCCTTCTCGCAGCTCAATACCCGACACAATCCCACCTCAGGGCCGTTGTGCCTGCTGTTCTGGGCCTGATGGCAGCACCACTGCTCCCTACTCACATCCTTCAGGTCTTTGCCCAAACCTAAGTGCCCTGTTTAAAATACGTGCACACACATTCCTCCCTGGCTTAATTTTCCTCCACAGAATGTATCATATTCCAACATGGCATATATGTACTTACACCTTTATTGCCACCTCCCTCCTATACTAGAAATACACTCAACAAGGGCAGATGATGTATATCGTTGCCAATACTGTGCCTTTAATAGCTGCACAATAGACGACTGAATGCATCGTCCACACCACCACTTGCACTGGGAGACCTAAGAAAGTATAGTAAGTGCAGAACATGAGAGGAGGCACGAGACACAGGCAGGCCAGCACCTGAGGAGACGGGCACAGGACAGGGTTTTCTGAAGGTCAAGATAAACTCGCCCATGTGATCACGTCTCAGAAGGCTGAGCCTCTCTGGTGGGCCAGGAACATGCGGTATGAAACCTGGCCACTGAGGAGACCTGAACTGCCCTGAGTTTCCACTGCACATTGAAACCCTTTGTGCCCATGGTTTACTGATATTAATACATTTGTCATTTCCCTTCAAGGGCAACAGCCGAAAAAACAAAACAAACAAATAAAAAACACATACACACACAAAAATGACATGCAGGGCCAGACAGGAATGACTACATATAGCCACCACCTATGGTAAGAAATAAGGACTGAGCCCTGGCTGGCGTAGCTCAGTGGACTGAGTGTGGGCCTGCGAAGCAAAGGGTTGCAGATTCGATTTCCAGTCAGGATACATGTCTGGGTTGCGGGTCAGGTCCCCAATAGGGGACATGCAAGAGGCAACCATACACTGATGTTTTTCTCCTTCTCTCTCCTCCCCCTGCCCCCATCTAAAAATAAATAAATAAAACCTTTAAAAAAATTCAGTCTTTTTTCAGTTCTTGAGATAATTTTAAAATACTTTTTCATTCCTTTACTTTCTTCCTTACTCTTTATTAAAGTTTTTGGCTTTTTAAAAAATCTAGAGATGGGGCAAGATAATTTGTCTCCTTAGTACTAGCAGCTGAAGCTCCCAAACACTCTTTGTTTGTTCATTGTTTTATTTTAAAACTGTTTGGATTTCCTGACTAATAGATATGCATACTAATTATCAGTCCAATTTTATTCTAGCAGCTTCAACATGATGACTGTGAAAAAGACTGATTCAAAGTTTAAACCAACAATTTTACCAGCTTAAGTAGACAATTCTAAGTGGGTCATCAGTTCCTCCTAGAATTTTTTAAAGTTTTCAACACTGCAACTTAAGTTTAAGAGCTGAAGTCTTATTGTGGATGTCAACAAGGGTTCTCATATTAAATGTAAAGATTGTATTTGAAGGATTCTTCAACTTTCAAGTCATATTTAAAATTAAATAAAGAAATGCCTGTTCATGAAAATATGCAAATAGGACAGGAGACATAAAAGTCTCCATTTTTATTTTAGTTCTTCACCAAAAGTATCCATGATCAATTTCTTATGTATTATTTAATGTATTTAATATTGTTCTAAAGTGTATATAATAAATGCTTTCATTTTTATTTAAGGTTTTATTTATTTATTTTTAGAGAGAGGGGAAGGGAAAAGGAGAAGGAGAGAAACAAACCTTTCAAACGGGGACCTGGCCCGCAACTCAGGCATGTGCCCTGACTAGGAACCAAACAGATAACCTTTCAGTTTGCAAGCTGGTGCTCAACCCACTGAACCACACCAGCCAGAGCATAATATGGTTTTAAAAGGGGGCCAATTCTCTCTAATGTTCACCCAATGGGCTTGTACTGTATAGTACTGGCTGGTAGCATCTTTTCTCCAATATTAACTTCTGTTCAGTATCCAACAGGATAAATGTTCCATTATATAAGCAGCTAGTCTTTTTTGGATGAGGTAAGGTCTTTCTTTTACAGCCCTGGAGTGAGCAAACCAGTAATACCAAAGACATCTAAATGTTTGATTCTGTTTATCTAAATCACAAAGCCAGGTGAAAGTATTCCATGCTGTGATGGAGTTTCTGGTACTTCACAATGTTTCTTGGTGGGAGTGCAGGTACCTGTGTGCGTTCCTCTTGTAAAATGCACTGATTGCCACTAAAGCTTTCAAGCAGTCTCCAGTGTCCCTGCCCTTCAGTAAGAAGCTGGAAGGTGGTGGTCAGTGTGACCGTGTTTGTAGGATTGAAGAACTGATGCTCATCAATACGGAGTGCCCAGCTAGGACTCTTTTTTGTTTTCGCTCTCTTTTGTTTTCGGGACTATAACTACATAACCAGAACAAATATAACACTGACACCCTTCCCTATCGCCGCTGCCAGGGACCCTCATGTCCCTGTTTTTGGCTTCTTGCCATTATCTGATCACGATTTCTGTCTGCCCATCAAGCTGTAGGACATTCCCGTTAGGATTCTACCCCCAAACTAGTGTGTGTAACCGATGACCCTCACACTCCCACCCCAGCAGTTCACCTCCTGAAAATCAGCTCTGGCCGCCTACGCTCAGCTGCTTTGTTCTGCACCTGTGCAAACGCTCAGGTGCCTCAGCCTCCGTCTCCATCGCCTTCTGGGTCTGATGGCTCCCAGGGTGTCAGCCTCTAACCAAGGCTTCCATTCAGAGCGTCCTTTCCATTTTCACTGCACTCTGCTTCTTCAGGATGGAAACATTCGAGTGGGTTTCTCACCTTCTTTCACTGATACCTGTTTCTATCTTCTTCACTTTAAATAGCTGACATACTGGTATTGGTTTCATTAGGCTGGCATTTCACATCTTCCTTTACAATGTTCAACTGCCTACAGGGCAAACATGAGCCTGACATTTAAAAAATTCTACAGACCAATCCTGAGGACCTCGCCCAATCTTCATCTTTTCCCTCTTTTTCCCAACCTTCTCCAGCTGCTGAGGTTCATTCCTGGGTCACTAACATGCGGCACAAGTCCCTCCTTTCGTTGTTTTCTCATGTGCAGTTCTCTCCACACACAGCTGGAGTCAACGCCTACCCAACAACTGGTGCGCTGGCTACAGGAGTAACTCCCACGGCCGTCATTCAGTGCGCCTTTTTGGGGCCCCCACCCCTCTTGCGACCTCTGACCCAAGAGCAGCGCACCTGCCAGGGGCTTGTCTCATCAGTCCCTGTGCCGAGGGCCAGAATCCGAAGTGAGAGCTCCGAGCCTGGGGAGCGCTGTCCCAGTCCACTGCACAGGGCTTTGCTGGGGTGTCCCTGAAACGCCCGCCACTGCGAGGCCCAGAGCTGCCACCAGCTCTTCCTCAGGAGCCACGCTTGCATCCTCAGTCTGTTCCTTTGCTCAGTCCAGTGGAGTCTGTTTCTATGGCTTGCAACCAAAAGAATCCTAAGTATTCGTTTTCCTCACTTGCTCTGTAAATGTGGCTGGGCCCCTACGCTGACCCACAGGTACAGGGAAGCTGCCACAGCTGCCGGGTACTCCCTCCGAGAGCCGGCCTGTCTGGCACAGAAGCTCTGGAGCGGTCCTGCATCCTGGGTGTGGCCAGAGCAGCGAGTGGACTGCTGGGCCCGTGGCTCCTCAGACAAGTGACTGGAGACAAATGGGTCTCCTGAGTGGGTACCGCACAAGCCTCTAGGATTCTGATTCAACGCTAAGAGAAAGAAAAACCACCCTAAATCCACTGATTAAAAACCTTTGTGAGGCGTGGGGCATGACATAGAAATTCAGTTGAATTATAGGAAAATAAGTTATATTTCTTGTACACCTTAGTTTGTGGGCTGACATTCACATGCAAAAGAAACAATGGATTTTGTAGTATCTAGGTTAAGCACTATGAGATGTACATTATTTGACCGTACCCTTTCAGTTCAAACTCTTTAATAAAACTCAGTTATTAATTGCACAATAAATTTACTAGTTAACCTATAAGATAATCAAGGTTAACTTTTTTAAAAAAGATCTTTTATTTGTTTATCTTTAGAGGGGAAGGGAAGGAGAGAGGGAGAGAAATATCACTGTGTGGTTGCCTCTCGTGCATCCCCTGCTGGGACCTGGCCTGCAGCTGCTCAGGCATGTGCCCTGACTGGGAATCAAACTGTGATCCTCTGGTTCAGAGGCCTGCACTCAATCCACTAAGCTACACCAGCCAGGGCTCAAGGTTAACTTTTTATATCTATCCAATTTCTGTACATATCACTTTCTATTAAAATAAGGATTAGCCCTGGCTGGTGCAGCTCAGTGGATGGAGCACGGGCCGAGAACCAAAGGGTCAATGCCCAGTCAGGGCACAGGCCTGGGGCTGTGGGCCAGGTCCCAGCAGGGGTGTGGGAGAGGCAACCACACACTGATACTCTCCCTCTCTTTCTCCCTCCCTTTCCTGTCTCTAAAAATAAACAAAATCTTTAAAAAATGAATAAAATAAGGATTAGACAGGTATGTGTTTGAATGTTACTCTGTAAGTGATTCCATAAAATTTTCAAGTAGAGGAAAGTAACACAAACTCCAAGAAGCCTGAGAGCTGTTACTCAGTCACACCAGGCTGGACTTCTGGAAGCACAGTCCAGATGTGCTCCAGTCAAAACAGACCAAATCAAGAGGCTTATCGAATGGATTCAAGACATAAAACAACCTTTTCTTTTCCTGGCATCAGCTGAGCCTTTTGTAGAGATTGAAGTGCTTGACATTCATAGATGATTCTTTCAGTAACCGAGTCAAAATCAGCGATTACTGTAAATACTACCATTGATTTTTGGCTGTACTGTAGTTCCTCCATATTAGCTGTCCAAATGAAATGTAGTATAAGCCACAGAAAATAATTTTCTAGTGGCCACATTGAAAACGTAAAAAGAAACAGGTAAAATTTATTTTAATAAGATATTTAACTCTATAAGTACAAATATTTCAATATGTATTTAATATGAAAGATTAATAACACCTTATAATTATACCAAGTCTTCAAAAAGTCGGTATCCACATATTCTATACTTACACCTGAATTCAACTAGCCACATTTCAAGAATTTAACAGCCACATGTGCACTGAACTGTGCAGCTCTCAGTAACTAGAAATTAATTAAATTGTTAAAGGAAAAATTTATGTAAGCTTTGGATTTCATCGTTCTAAAGAGATATGCCTATTTGCCTCTACAGCAATCTCTACAGATTGCTTACAGGTCCAAGAAAGAAACTCACACAAAATCCTGACTGTATGAGTCAGGTTTTGTCTTACACACCGGCATGCTCTTCAAGGCTGGGCCTACCCCTGTGGACAGGAAGCGGCTGGCTTTGTTTCTCTGTATATCTTATCACCTCCCCTAAAAGGACTGCGTAATTTCCTTCATAATATAAAAATATGCTGAAGTCATACTGTCAGATTCCACATTCATTTTGAAACAGCTAAAATATACTAATAATTATATTTTTACCATATTTTTATCAAGTAACGAACATTTGCAAAAGAAAGTACCTGCCTCCTGACATTCTCAACAGCAGGGTACATATACTCTAAAACTTTGTGATCTTGTCCTGGCTAGTGTGGCTCAGTGGGTTGGGTGCCGTACTGCAAACTGAAGGGTTGCTGGTTCAACTCCCAGTCAGAGCACATGCCTGGGTTGCTAGCCAGGGCGAGGTCCCCACTTGGGCACGTGCAAGGGACAACTGATGTTTCTCTTACACATCAATGTTTCTCTCCCTCTGTTTTCCTTCCCCCCTCTCTAAAATAAATAAAACCTTTTCAAAAAACCCACACAACTGTGATCTTTGCCAATTTAGTACATGGAAAATGGCCTTTTGGTACAGTTTTTACTTGTGATTTTTCCTATTATGAATGCAGATTGTATTTCCACATACCTTCAAGTCAGAGTCATTTGTAGTTTGCTTTCTGTAGACTGTGTTTATAGTATATATTCTTTTATTTTTTTATCTTTATTTTTTAAATACTTATTTATAGGGTAAATTTATTTATGTAGAGGGGAGAGGAAGGAGAGAGGGAGAGAAACATCAATGTGTGGTTGCCTCTCATGTGTCCCCCGCTAGGAACTGGTCTGCAACCCAGGCATGTGCCTTGACTGGGAATTAAACCGCGATCCTCCGGTTCACAGGCCCGCGCTCAATCGGCTGAGCTACACCAGCCTGGGCTATTCTTTTATTTTGATTTGTCAAATTTTCTTTCAATACAGTCATATCAATTCACAAAGCAATATGCCTGACCACATCAGACAATACCAATCCTTTTATTTTTGTCAATCTAATCAATCAGGAAAGAGGGGAGGGTGCACATTCTACTTTCATTTATATTTCCTTCATACCTAATGTGTTTATGTGTCTGTTCACTATGTTTATTGCCTGTTTGTACTTCCTAGTCCTTGCCTATTTTTCTATCTCTCATTGATCCACAGGGTTAAAACCAAAACCACCACACTTTCCTTATGACCCAGCCTTGTTACTCAAGACTGAGCCAATTGAAAGTCTCAGTGGCTGTGTGGAGTCGTCATCACGACAGCTCTGAGCACTGCTCGGAGTATTCCTGAATCAGGAAAAGCCACCTGTCCTATGACAACTGCAAAACCTTGGGGGGGGCCGACTCCACCTAGAGACTCCTGTGTAGTCCCTGTCCCTGAAGTGCCCACTCAGGTGATGATCTGGTCTACGTGCTATGAATCATGCCTTAGACCTGCACTGCCTGGGATAACTCACAAGGATGCTGTTCCCTTCGCCTCAGCTGCCGGGCAGCCCCGCACACAGCCTGTCTGCACGCCAGCATCTGGAAAGGAACCAGACAACTGTGGGAAAAGCCCAAGAGGCAGGGTTGCCTTCCTGATGTGCCGTGTAATTTCCATTCTCGTTGCTCTTCTATATTATAAGCTTCCCCAGGCACTTAACAAACCAAATGTGTGATTTGTTTTTTAAAGAAAAGCACTGCTTTAATTGAGGTCATATTTGGTTGCAAAAAACCACCTCATGCTAATCCAGGAACACTGCTGCTCCCGCACCATCGGTGGACCTCGGAGGGTGAGAAACAGAGCACGGACGTGCGGGGCTTACAGACGCCCCCCAGGGCAGCCGTTTTATATTTTTAGAGATGTTAATAATTACATAAAGTTCTCTGGCATACCAATCAGTAGCAAAATCCATCGTATAAAAAACACAAGAGAGTAATTCACTGAGGACAGAGTTAACGAGCACGTGCAAAGTGTCAAGCTCATGAGACTCACATACTGGCGACATGCATTCTTGCCTCTCAGAACAGGAAAAATGAAAGACCAATTAGACATGGAATGAATGACAGTTTAGCACAAGAAGTGCCTGAATGCACCCTGGCCCACTTGCTTAAAATGTGAGGAGCTGCGCAGCCCCCTGAACGACTTCAGATGTACAGCACCACACCCCTCAGCCCCCAGCTCCTCCTCCAGGGTCTCTGCTGAGATGGGATGCTCACTGCAGCAGAGAAAAGCAGGGAGCACAAGTCCCCACAGACCAGGCCACCTAAGTGACAGTATGTGCGTGTCTGCACAGCAGTGGCTGCAGATAAGGAAATGAGGAAGAAAGAAGGAAGGCGAGAGAGGGCAGGACAGAGGTTGGTGTCCGGAGCACAAAAATCCAGACCCCACACCAGCCAGCAACTAGGACCTTTGGCAAGTGCTTTGGTGTCTTCACACGAAAGTGGTGATAATAGAAGTACCACTTCACTGAGATGGCACAGCAAACACATTAACAACAAGGGCCAATAAGATTTTGCTTTGTGAAAGTGATACTGAGCTACTACTGCAAGGTGCTTAAATAAAAATTATAGGTTTGTAGTCCAGGAAGCAAATCCCACTGAGGTACAACACAAAGATAGGTACAGGGTAGGCACTTTAAAAACAGAAATGTGAATCTTGAGAATCTGCAACCTGAGAATGAAAATATCCTTTAAACAACTAAATCATAACATCTGCAGCACACATTCCATTGAACTCATTTAAGCAAACATTTATTAAGCAATTACTATGTAAAGTGCTGGGAAAAGAAGGGTGTTCACTTACCCAGATTACGGGCTCACAGACCTGAAAGATCCTGGGCAACGAGGACTTGACTGTCACCTGTAGTCTTGAACGTCACCCTGCAATACAGGCCGACCATCTGTCTTCCCCAGAGCGGGGGCCTTACCTTTTCTTTGTAGTTCTAATGCCTACAGTGTCCTTGTCTGATTGTAGCAGGGGCTAAATAAACATTCCATTAAATGAATTCAAGAATAAATGAAAGTGTAAGTGAATGGGGTTTCTCCTCCTCCACCTTTGTCTGTCCCTAGGACTTATCCCACAAACTGTGATTTTCACTTATTCTCACTTTCTGTCTCTCTCTGTCCCTGGGACAGAAGCTCCAGGAGAGGAATCGAAGTCCGAACTGCTTCACTATCACCTCCTGTGTCTGCAACTCAAGCATTTGTGTAGGGAGCACTTATCTTGTCTTAAAGACTGCCCAGCCCTGGCTGGTGTAGCTCAGTGGATTGAGCACGGGCCTGCGGACCAAACAACCATGGTTTGATTCTGTCAGGGCACATGCCTGGGTTGCAGGCCAGTTCCCAGCAGGGGACGCAGGAGAGGCAACCATACATTGATATTTCTCTCCCCTTCTCCTTCCCTTCCCCTCTAAAGATAAAATAAAATCTAAAAAAAAAAAAAAAAGACTGCCCAGTGGGAGATTTTCTTAAGTTTTACCTGATAACCCCTCCAAAGTCACCTTAAGCCCATCCTTACTGAGGTCAACTGAGCTCTTGGCACATATGTTTACTTCTGATGATTCTGGATCAGCCGGAGCACAGGGAATCACAATGCTCACAGCGTTTAGCAACTATTAGTTAGCTCTTTCTCTCCCTCCCCTTCAGTGTGCCTGCCAGCTCTGCTTCATGGACAGAGGAGAATGAGTGAGCTGTCAGGAGACCTATTTTTGGAAGCTTATTCCTTCCAAAAATAGGTATGTGACCCCCAACAAGAAAGATGGTCATCTCCTCCAATCTCTGGCTGCAGGCCCCCACAATGCACCAGAGGGGCAGCCACATGAGGGCCCACCTCTGGACAGAGTTGCTGGAACAGAGCTCTGGGCCTGAGTGATGAGCCACAGGTTGCCCAGGGCCTTTCCCCACTTTCTGGAGAGACTGAAACTGACTCACAAGTGGCACAGGCCCCAGGGTGAGGGTGGCTCTGGGAAGGCCTCCTCTGCTGCAGCCTGGGATTTCCTGGGTAACATGGGAGACCTCAGTCATGCTAACTCCAGTCCCTAAATTCCCCACTCCATGTGTTCATAGTATTAGGTATATTTTATTCTATCTTCATTTATGGAATACAAAGGCAATACTTTTGAAACTGGATATTTTAATTGAAAATAGGTCATATGGTCTGTTCAGTGGAAACTCAGACAGGCCAAGTACAATCAGCAGAACAAAAAGATCAGGCATATGTCTTTATAGTCGACCTGAGCAGATGAGCAGGACACCTAAAATGGAAAAGCAAGCTACAAAATACCTGCAGGGGGAGCCTGCTCCTGTTCTCTCAACAATGTTTTCATGTAGTACTGGTTTTTGGTGGGGCAAGTGTTACTATTTAGTAATATAAGAACAACAAAATAACAATAATGTTCAAGACATTTATTTACTAAGTCACTTTGAAGTTGATTTATGTAAGATAATCTTAACCAAAAAAAGTGTGATTTACAATGTACTTGTCACTACAAAAAGAATCTTATTTACAAGTTCTTCTAAGTAAATGTAAGTTAAAAAATTCATTATGCATTACTAATATAATGAAAATGCACTTCTTAAGAGCAGCTCAAACATCCAGTGAAATCTTAAGAGATGAACCAACATTTTTTTCACTCATACTCAGAAAATCTAATGTGCTTACTTGCTTGTTGAGTCTTTGCAAGTCTGATCTTTTCAGCTTTGGTGATTAACTACAGAGAAAGAAATCAGAAATTAGAATGTATTGTGTACCTAAAAACAAAAAGAAAACTGTGACTAGAAAAATTATACAACTATCAGCTGGAATAAAATTTTTTTCAAAAGACAGAAGACAAATGACATAGTAAGGCTTAGGTCAAACCAACAACAGAAAGAACTGTCAAGATTATGATTGTCTAAGTCGAATAGGTGTTAAACCTTTAAATTAGCTAAAACCCTCCTACACTAATGCCAGATCACTAAAATTTTTCAATTAAGAACAGCCACACCCCGTGCAGGCAATTTTTGTTACCTGCTAGGCTAGTTCAAGACCCACACCTGTTTCCTGATGCCTGTCACCCTGGGTCTGCCTGGTGACCCCCACAGACACTCCAGACAGGCTGTGTGGTCAGTAAGCACACTGGGCTTGAGGACTCCCACACTGCTGGAATGAGACAGCATGCCTCAGGCTGACTGCTACCCAAAGGTTTGCTTACAAATTTAAACATGAAAATATCCCAAATACAATCTGCTACTCAGAGTACTTGTTTGATATTTATTATACCAGAACATAAACATGAATATTTTCAAAGAAGGCATGAAATTATGTGGAATGAAGAAGACCAATAAAAATGTCTAAATAATCCAGAAACTTTCTTGATAAAAACATTTTAAATGTTTTATTTGGCTTTGGAAGAAATGCAAATCTCATCCTCATAAAAGTACAGATTCTAATGAGCCACCACTAACAGTGTCTTTTAAGTGTTTGGTGACACGTGGCTATTGGCAGGAAGTCACTTTTAGGTTACACTAAAGGCCTGTTCCTCCGTGAAGTGAGCCCAGACGTAAAAGCTGTCACACCCACATGCTCTTCTCCCAGCTCCCCAACTTCGCCCCTCGCCGTCACCCTGCCTCCAAAGCCTCTGCACTGCCTGTGGCCTCCCTGGAGAGCTGTGCCTGACTGTTCGGGCTGCTGTCTCCCTCTCCTGAGGTCCCAGAGAAACCCAGCTGATGAGCAGCGACCTGCAGAACCTTGTAAAATTTTCTGCACAACACTCCCCACCGGACCAGGCTGTCACTCACGGCTGCATCCTCAGTGAGTGCCAACCACAGTGGACACTCAGAAAAAGAACTAGCCCTGGCTGGTGTGCTTCAGTGGGTTGGGCATCGTCCTGCAAACCAAATGGTTGCCAGTTCAATTCCCCATCAGGGCATATGCCTGGGTTGCAGGCCAGGTCCCAGGTTGGGGATATACAAGAGGTAACTGATCAATGTTTCTCTTTCTTTGTCCCTCCCTCACCATCTCTACAAAAATAAATAAAATTTAAATAAATATTCACCAAATGAGCCGACAGAAAAGTCGGATGACAAGTTAACTGCGGTCTACCCTCTCCTCTAAAAAGCCTGGCAGTGACTGCCTCCTACGGCTCCTGTATTTTTCACTTCACCACACAGGAGCCGCCTGGCCGCTCTGAGGACAAGCCTGCAGGGGCAACAGGTAAGTGCGGTCCGTAGGACTCCGTGACTCCGTGACAGAACTTCTCATGGTACTTTAACCCAATTTATAAAACTCCCAGTGTTAATTTCCTGGCCTCAAATGTACAAAAATGGGTCCTGGCTGGTATGGCTCAGTGGAGTGAGCACGGCCTATGAACCAAAGGGTCACCAGTTTGATTCCCAGTCAGGGCACATGCCTAGGTTGCAGGCCAGGTCCCGGTGGGGGGCACGTGAGAGGCAACCAAACATTGATGTCTCTCCCTCTCTTTCTCCTTCCCCTCCACTCTCTCTGAAAATAAAATCTTTAGCCCTGGCTGCTGTGGCCCAGTGGATTGAGCTCAGGCTGTGAACCAAAGGGTCCCCAGTTTGATTCCCAGTCCGAGCACATGCCTGGGTTGTGGGCCAGGTCCCCAGTAGGGGGCGTGTGAGGCAACCCATTGTTGTTTGTCTTCCTCTCCTCTCTCCCTGCCCCTCTCTCTAAAAATTAACTAACCTTTAAAAAATTAAAAGAAAAATATATATATATATATATAAATAAAACCTTTTAAAAATTTACAAAAATGGGATCTTTCTGAAAAAAAAATCACTAATTTTACAAATATAAAATTTAAATAAAATTACACACCAATTAAAGTATTATTTAACAGAGTGATTTCATTTCATTTCAGTGCTGAGTTCTGGATTAATGACTTTAACACTTAAATAATCTCCAGCAGCCTTTCAATTTAACTGCTCACAGACTTGAAAGGGTGCTTAGGGAGGAAGGAGGCCTAGAGTTTGAGCAAATGTCTGCATTCAGGGAAGCAGAACAAAGACCAGTAGGAAACCTCCCACAAATCACCTTAAATTTCAATGAATGCAGGTGATGCAAAGCTGATGAAGAACACCCAATTGTTAAGTTTAAGGAAAAAGTAATTTATAAATACAAATCCAAACTAATAAACCTAGAATACAGTAAGTGCTAACCAATGAGTAAAGGATGTACATCTTTATAAGTTTACCTGACTATAATAATTTCCATTTTAAAATTTTGACAATAGTTTAGTTATTACATGCTCTGTTTTGCTCTAAGCACTTCACTACCTTTACACGCATTACAATTTGTTTTAAAATAATATACTTGACAGTTCACTAGAAACAATAATTTAATAACTCACTCATTGTCACTTAAAATAAAATTATTGAAAGAAAAGTTTGCTTTACATTATTTAATGTATCTAAACTTGTTTATATCACCTGTTGACTATTCTAGAGAAAAAGTAACAAAGCTTATCACTGATGTAGGGAACATCAAGCATAAATTTGCTCAATCTTATCTCTGAAGGCTCACATCCTTAAAAGCACACTCTAAATACGCTGTATCTTTGCCCTTAAGACAATGTTTAAAGAATCATTTACCACCCAACTGAAAACACAGCAGCCAAAAATCAGGACTGCTTTAAGATATACTGCTAATTTAAGAAAAGGAAGGAGAAATAAAAAATTCTAAATTAGATCACACACTTGTGGTAAAATAATTCTAATTTCATGTATTTCAAAAACTAGAGAATAAGAATTCCCTCTCAATTTAATGCACAGTACATACCATGTAAATGTCTGTTATGTACAGCAAAACCAAGGTTATTTTAGGAGCACACATTACTTTCAGAAGTCTGTCAAGCCTCCAAAAACACTTGAGGCTACAAACAAAACACCCACAAAAAAACCCCTAAACGAAAACAAAATGAAAGTAACTGATTACCTTCTCAGTGCCTCTTTTCTTTTCCCGAGGCTGGTTCAGTTTTGCCTGCCTGTCTACCAAGATCTTCTGCCAATACCTCTGTTCATGATCCCCTTAAAGACAAATAGTAACACTGATCACTGAACAGAAGGGCACATATGAGGAAGCATATCTGAGGCATTATGTTCTCAAAAGAACTGGAATAGTTGTCGGATTATATTTTATGCTACTTTATGTATTTAAGAGTACCCAAACAAAACAAAACTCATTTCATTAGCCAAACTCATAAAATATAATACAAGCACCCCACAACACAACTGTTAAAAAGGAAGATTCCATGAAGCTTTACCAGAAAGAATCTCGAGTTTCCAGCAGTATTTCTTTTTAATTTCCGCATGTGCATCTATCACTGCTTGTGCATCCTCAGGGGACTTGAATCTCACGTGGCATTCTGTGTCTCCTTCCAGCAAATCGACATAAACCACCTCTGAAACTGCTGCCAAGGTATCCTGCAGTAGAGGTTAGAAAGACGCAACATAAATGAAAGTTTCCTAACGATGCTCAAGTTTTTGCAATGGTTGTGTTGGACTGTTATGCCACCTGAAGCTTAAAATGAGAAATAACTATCCTACATCAAACATTTTTCCTCAAATATAGGCAAATGCTCTTAAAAATTGACATGGGCACACTTGAGAACCAATTTGACATCAACTCTAGTCATAACTTTTCTTTAATTCAACCACATCCTTAAAAATCTCACTACAATGAAAACAATGCGTAAGGACAACAGATTTGTAGAGCAGAATGAACAAAAATGTCCCTTCCACCCCCACGTCAACAAGAGGAGTGCCAAGCCTGGGTGTAGTGAGAGTAAGGAACAGAACTAAAAAAACAAAATAAAAAAACCTCACAATGGATTGTGGCAGAAGGTATGTTTCTCCTCACCTATAACTTAAGTCAAAATAACTTATGACTTAAAATACACATGACAACATTCAACTTTTTATAACTCATGCAAAAAAAAAAGTTTCAGTGAACTTACAAAAATTTTAGGTTCCTGAGTGGATCTTTAAAAACACAGCTCAAAAAACCTTACTTTTTGGTGGAGCACCTAAGCAACCTCCAAAACTAGCTACAGTCCCCCAGGACCCCCCCCCCCCCCCATCAAGGAAGTCCTCCCCCCTCCAAGGCCTGCTGTGAGGGCCAATTAACAGCATTCCTGCATTCGGAATCATCTCTTCATGGCAGGTTCTACAGTAAATACAATGTAATTATGCAGGAATGTTACACTAATTCCTCATTTGTCAAAACCAATTCATAAAGCTAAAGAAGTAACTGAAGATTCGTACCCCACCCCCCAAGGCAACGTATCCATCTCATACCCTTTACCTTTGTCTCAAAATTTCAAGCCACAACTCATTTAGATTGCTTTGATGTCTGGGGTTTTTAAAGTCTGAATTACAGACAGAACTGAGAAACAAATATTTTTCATCAAAGAATGAGAGAAGTTTAGTAGTTGATAATGAAGGGTATGTATGTAAATACCTGTGAGACTGCAACAGCCAGGGACTAAGTCTTAACGATTACCATTGTGCCTATCACAATGAGGGCACTTAATATATGTTTGCTAATTCAATTAAAGAGACAGAACAAGTATAATCGTCAATCCTTCCCATTTCTTTACCTAGTTGATAGTAGTAAATTTACACAAAAGGTTGAGTTGATAAAATCTGGCCATTCACTGGTAGTATAGCCAGGTAATTGATTTATGTAACTTATTAGAGCACCACCATTCTGGATAGTTACAAAATATGCATTACAATGTCAGCGTAATCTCTGGGCTGCAAAACCTCCTTAGAAAGACAATTAACCTGGAATCCCACTGGGCGAGTCACAAGCAGTCAGCAACCTCACAGCTCAGTTTTGTTACACACAATGTAAGTAACTATGAACTTGATTAATAGTTATTTTATGATTGATGATCACAAATGAAGAATTTGTGATTGACATAAATCTGTCAGTCATTCCAAGTAACAAACGCTGAGTAGTTTTTCTATTAAATGTTCTGCAATCTAACCAACTGCAGCAGCGTGTACATCCTCAATTTTATCCTACCCAGGTGAAACTCGACATTGCTACAATGCACTGCAAGTTGGTAATATCAACTTGAAACAGACCAAACCCCTCACCCTTATTACAAGGAGACTCTAAACTCACGAGTTAGTGACAGCAACAGAATTTTAGGAGAGGGTTTCAGAGAAAGGGTGCTGGTACATGATTACAATGACCACCTGAATGCTTATGTAAGTTAAAATGTGACTTGCATGAGGATGAAAACCAAAACATACTACAACTTAGTTGTCTTGGCTACACTGAACACCTTAACACCTTCTCAGCTAACTGGGTGACAGGCTAAGGGTAAATAAAATGCTTCACAAAAGAATGCGTCAGTAAAAAAGGAATATTCCTGTACTAGAACTACATGAGTGGGAAAAAAAAAAGATTATCAAACAGAACAGTATTTGCAATGTAAATTATGGAGAACTCTCGATGTATCTGAATATGCACAGAAAACTTTTGTAGTTTTTTTTTCAAAATACTTGACACTTTTCTGTAATTGCTTCAAATTTTTTAAACAATGAGCATGGCCTGAAAATACCAAAAAAGATTTAACATAAAATTTAAAAAGGCTTTTCCCCCTCCAAAACAAACAAAAACACCCCTGAAATTCCCAATAGGATTCATCAACAGACAAAAATACTAAATACAAGCAAAAAAAAAAAACATACACCTGTTATCTCTTTTATTCCAAAATAATTTTGACTTTTATGGGGTCAAAAAACTTTCAGGAGTTTACTGAAAGCTAAGAGCATTAATGAAAATAAACAGGATCCCGTATGCTTCAAAACCTGACACCAGCAGATAATTACAATTTTAAAATAATTTCAGACCAAGCCTAATGTTCATTAAATCTTCTAAAAATGTTGGCACCGAGTACTTTTCTAAAACTTATCTCTCTGAAAACAAAAAGAAGTCCCCTAAAATGGGACACTGGGAAAGCATTCCAGCACACCCATTCCTCCAGTTAAGAACAGCCTGGGCTCCTCGCCCACTGTCCTACAGCCACCATCGTTGGGGCGCCCATCAACACAGAGAAACTGCAACTTCCCTACAGAAGGACGCTTGTGCTCACAGCAAATGTGACCCGGCCAGGAATTTGGTCTTTGATTCTGCTTCAAGTAGAATTTAAGAGTCACTGTGGACTCAAACCCCACAAGCACCAGAGGAACAAATTCTACTGCAAGTGTTTTCCATATTCCAAACAAATGCTCACAGGGGAGCCAAGAACCCTGGGACTCTGGACCTTACCCTGACTTGCTTCCTGCCAGGCAGAGGCTCAGTGCTAATGACCTTCACAATCACCCCGCTCACAAACTGCGGCCCAGCAGCAGGGACCTTCGGCCCAGCAGCAGGGACCTTCGGGGAACAGCACTCCTCATTTGCCGCTGATTGAGTAGAAAAAGACCAGAAATAACTTACACTTAATCATTTCACACTTAGGATGTCTCTTTAGAATAACATCACCATTTCTTTTGGCTGCTTTAAATAATTAATTTACTTAATTTAAAACTTATTGATATAATTAACTTATGTTGTAAATGTCACTGGGGTTCAGAACAAGCCCCCTGACAAAGTCACACAGCTTATTGTTGATACCATGAAATGAAATACAAAAACTTTTATAACTGTAAATTCAAACTGTTACTTTTAGAAGAACACTTGTAAATTCTTCCAAAAAAAAAAAAAAAAAGAAAAGAAATGCACCCTCCCCCTGAACCAAATAACAAGAAGTACTTAACAGAGAAATAAACAGGCATGGAATAATATAGAATATTCAATATAATAATTCAGATGTGAACATTTAAAATATATCTTAATATTAAAGATTTCACAAGAATCTTGTTTTGATTCATTTCTGCCTGTGGTTAATACTATGGAATGAAATTACAAGTGATAAATGATCATGTCTGTCAATACAAACTAAACTCATAAACTAGGCACTTGTTATTAAGTCTGACTTAGGAAACTAGGGAAAATTCAAACAGCTGATTAGAAAAGATGCTGCTTTAAAAGAGCCCTTCTTCACATGTTCTGATGTCAATAAGTCACAGATCTGGACAACTTGCCAATCAATAATTTTTCTAATGACTATTGTATACTTAAGTTTTTAAAAGTTAAAGTTTATCCTATAACTCAGAAATTGTACTTAAGTATATAAGTATAACATATATGTTACAAAAACTATCATATTGTTTACATTTTTCTTTTTTTTCTCCATGGTCGATTTCCATTCCTGACTCCAATTTTATTTGGGATATTGTTTTTTTCAAAGAAGCCATACTGGCTTTTTGCAGTGCCAAATATTCTTTTTTCAAATCCATCCATTCAGTCCTATAATGAAAAAAATGTACATTAGAAATAACGAATAATTAAATATATACACTCACTTAAAATACTCAAATTATTTCCACAGCTCTAAATCTAAATCTATCCAGCAAGCAAGCATAGGGAAGTTGCCTTCTTGCCCCAACATTTAGATTAAATATTTTTTATTTGTCAATTCAAGTCTTGAACATACTTCAATTTTAAACTTTTGGAAATAAAAGTTTTAAATTAATTAACTGGTAACATGTACTAGAACAGTCATCTCTGCGGGGGGAAAAAACTGGAGAATGAAATTTAAAGATTACTTATTAAAGTGCTTCCAATTTCAGAGATAACATTCCTTAGTATTTACTAGAAGGAAAAGGAATTCCTAAGGAAAAAATACCCCCTGGAAGCAACTTATTTATATGCGTTTAACATGTAGATGCTTCTTCCAGCAGCTTGAGCCCCTCCAGACAGAAAAACAATGGCCCTCTGGGCTCCTCTGAGCCCTTATTGTTAACCCTAATCTCTGCCATCAAACAAGCAGATAGGAGAGGTTTTTAAAAAGGAGAAGATCTTGTGGTAATGGTTTTAGCTGTTAACATTGACATCTGTATACTTCAAATAAAAAAAAAAAAGTTCCAGACCCACCCAGGATCATCCCATCCCAGAGAGCTGAGACATTAGAATATCAAAAGGCTCTTAACGATTCTCAAAGATAAAAAGGCAAAAGGAATTCAGAGTTAAGGATCCTATAAATACAGGAGCCTGAAGCCCTTGCCTTTTAACCTTCCTGTCCAGGACGAGAGTTTGTGGAGGTCCTAGTCCAGGAAGGTTGAAAGCTGTCTTCCAGAAGGTATGCCTGTTGCTCTCTCCTCCCTGACTCTCGCCCTCGAGTCCAGGGGCTCCCTTTGACTTTAACATGGAAGTGCTTTCTGTGACTGAAGTAGTAAGTGCTTCCATGTTTTAGTAGAAGTGAGTCCCAGTTACTGCTCTGGATGCAGCATGGGAACCTGCCCATTTCCAGAGGCCACGGGGACCCCCTTTGCTCTAACATGGGAGTGCCTGCTGTGTGAAACAAAAGTAAGTGCTTCCATGTTTCAGTGGAGGTGTCTCCACACCCACACTTTTGGACCCAATTTTATCTTGTGAACTTACTTTACAGGTTAAAGGAAGATCAAAACTGCAACAAGATTTTTCAAGACTAGGCTCCCCACCACTTAAACGTGGATGTACTTGCTTTGGAACTAAACAAGTAAGTGCTTCCATGTTTTAGTGATGGTAAGTCTTGCTTTGCATTTTCTCAACCCCGACCTGCCGTCTGTGGTGTATTTCAGTGAAGCAGCATAAGTCTGTTAGGAACACCCACCACTTTAACATGGAGGCATTTGCTTGGCAGATAAAAATAAGTGCTTCCATGTTTTAGTGTGGTTGTTGCTTTTTAACCCTCCGTTGTGTCCTGCTGTGAGCAGACCTGGGCTGAGGCCAGCACTGTTGCTAATATGCAACTCTGTTACCACAAACTGGAATTGCACTTTAGCAATGGTGATGGCCTGGGCTGACTGCCGACCGTGCCTCTCACTTACTTGGATAGTACACGCAGGGGAATAACCTCTTCTCCCATTCTGTGCCTCTCCTTGTGTTTTTTCTTATGCTTCCTTTTTGCTTTTAAGAGTAATCCCTCTTTTACATCTCCTGTCTCCTTCTCCTCTTCAGTGGAGACTTCTAAATCTTTACAAAATAAACACAGGGAAATTGAGACAACTGTAATAGAAAGCTAAAGACCAGGATCAAGAAAACTTGATGTGTTGAGTCTTATCCTTAAAGTTATAAAAGAAAGTCACACCTCTGTTTTCTTTGGACACTTCTGAGGTTTTTTCCAGGTTGTCTTTCTGGTCCGTTTTCTTGACTTTGGATTTGGGAGTTGGGCAGCCTGCGTCCTCGGAGCTACTTCGTTTCCTCTTCCCTGTTGGGACCAAAGGTAAGCCAGTCCCTTCAGCTTTAACCCGTTTTTTTTTCTTCTTTGAGGGTGGCTTTTGGGGTTCAATACTCTCCCCTTCGGAGCCCTCCGACGTGGTCCTGGGTCTCTTCCCTTTGCCGGCACTGCTCGTCTTCCCTGTGCCTGTGTTTGTTGCCTCTTTGCTCTGTGCACTGTCTTCCTTCTTGACCCTGCCTTTCTTCTTCTTCTTTTTCTTCTTTTCCTCTGTAACAACACCAACACTTAGTGTTTACTACTGCAACTACCTCCACTTAAATATTTCTAGTTAAATGTCTTAACTCACCAGCTACTCCAAGAGCAGGAATGGGCTTATTTTTCACTGTTTTGGGGAATATCCCAGGTTTCCTTGGCGCTTCTTCTGGTGGGTTGTTAAGAAACTGAAATAAAACCAACAAAATTTTGCTGCCATTTCAACACTTGCTAATTTTCTTTGCTTATTTTCTTTTTAGATTCTGGACCTACCTCAATAGCTTTTGCTGCTTGTTCTTTTGTCTCAAATTCCACAAATGCAAACCCCTTTGGATCTCCAGTAGACTTGTAGTGTGGTATACTTATGTAAACCACATTGCCACATTTCCCAAACACTCTTTCAATCCAGCTGTGGTTAACATTTTTGGGAAGTAACTCCTAAGATAAATTAGAAGCAAGGATTCTTAACTTGATCAGTGAACTTTTTACCTGTGTGTTGAAATGTTCTGTGCTGCTTGGCAGTTGTGAGCTCCTGGAGAAAGAAAGGCTTATCTTACCACATACACAGTCCGCTCATCCTCATCCTGGGGCCTCTCGCCCAAAGGCTTCTTTCTCCTCACCCTGGTGCCTTCCAAGTCCAGCTGTGAAGGCATGCACAATGTTAATAATAATCTAATAGAATTATGTGAGATACATATTGTGATATAAAAACAATTCTTACCTCTACAACTGCTGAACTTTTCAGTGCTCTGGCTATTAATTTTTCATCCGTGGTCAATTTTTTCATTTTGTTAAATGACACCAACAGGGATATGTCAACATCTAATGAAAATGTAAAAGTGTACATAGTTTCAATTTCTTGCAGTGATAGCTAGAAATCTTACCATTTCCCACCTTTTAAAGTTAATAAAAGGTTTTAGAATTTATTATAAAACTGCTTTGTCCTGAACTTCACTCCTAAGCACCGGGGACATGTCTCTAATGGCTGTCCATTTATATCTGAAAAATACACATGGTAAATGAAATTTTTAAAATTTGTCTTTGGGGAGGATTTTGGGATAACTGCTTTGGTCTAAAGTTTAGACCTCTATTAAGCTCTTATTCATGAGCTACAGTATTTCTTAAAGTTGAAGTTAATATCTGTACATGTCCTCAACTAAGTATACATAATATACTGTAACGTAACAGCAATTATAGTACATAGTAATAAAATTACATACTAATTCAGAAGTAAATAAGTCAATGGCAACACCCATGAAATTGGGCTCTTAGGTAACTTTTCCTTATTGAGGCAAACTTACATCCATCCCTAGATTTTTCTATCTGCTCTCGAAGAAATCTATCCTTGTGAAGATTAGCATCTCCAAACCAGAAGTCCACTTGCTTAGTGATGTCTGCAAGCACCTGTTTAACTCGGGACCGCTTCTTTTTCTCTACCTCTTTTTTTTCTGTACTTTCCTCTTCCATTGCCTTTTCTTGGTTTCCTCTCTCTGTTTCCATTCCTATGAATTAAGAGGTTAAATGTAAGTGGTTGGAGTGGAGAATTTAGATCAGTCCTTAATTGTCTGAAGGGAGAGTAATCGGCCTGTGCTCCTTTAACCAGACTGCCCTAGTATATAAATCCTGTACCACTGAGCTACACTTGAAGTCTTAGGTCAAAGTGTAACATTGAGGAACTCAGACATTTCATCCCCACAGATCTCAAAAAGTTGTATTTTTATGTACAGCTTCTAATAACTCTTGATGCTGAATTTTTTATAAAAAATATTTATTTTAGAGAGATGGGGAAGGGAGGGAGAAAGGGAGTGAAACGTCAATGTCTGGTTGCCTCTAGCACACCCCACACTGGGAATATGGCCTGCAACCCAGGCGTGTGCCCTGACTGGGAATCGAACCTGTGATGCTTTGGTTTGATGCTGAATTTTTATAGAATGTTAATTTCAGCAGAATTTGACAGGTCAGCTGTAGAATCACCTGTCACAGGTCACCATCCTAGCCCAGCATTGATTTCTTGGGCACCAATTCCCATCCCCCTCCTGTCAAGCTGTTCTGACTGGCTCCTTAGCTCTCTGAACCTCTGAAACATCTGTGGGTAACATGGCTGCTCCCTCACTTGCTGAAGTCTTTTCTGTACCTTTCTAGGCGCAGAAAGAATGAAATCAGTGGGTTGTGTATTTACTGATACACCCATTCCCAGTCCCTGGCACACAGGGGTTAGTCAAACATTTGTGGAATGAATTTTGTCATTTTAATTAAACCACGAGCGGTACATACACAAAAAGAATACCCGAGCAGAGCAAAGTCTTAACATTGGGCCTGGGCTGATGCAAGCCTGCCTGAGGAAAGGTCCAGTCTCACGATGGTCTTGGAAACAGGAGGGTTCAGGCACACGGGGGGAGTTGGATCTGCCTCTGGCCCCTATCAGCTGGTATGCCGGCCTTGGGCCCACTTGACCAGACAACCTAACAGACTGGAGGGCAAAGGGAGATGAAACTTTCCCATACCGGGGTGTCCATCTCTGTGGGAAGCTGCACATGTCTGTGGCAGGTAAGGGGCAGCAGATCTCAGTTAAGTGCTGGATCTGGGCAAGTGCTAGGGCAGGCCTCCAGAGGACAGGAAAATGCTGTCCCTACTTACTCCACCTGCTGCCTTCCGTATCCTCCTGTAAAGCTCAGTACACAGCACTGGATGAAGCCTACTCAGTGAGACTCTCACTGAGAACCTGTCTCTGCAGCAGATGCTGCGCTCAGTGGCAGAGGGCACAAAGCCCCCTTCAAATCTCCAGTCAGCAAGAGGACCCTTAGAACAAGCGTCAGCTGATCAGCCCAGTGTGCATTTTTAAAACAGACATGTAAGGAAGTATTTAAATGTTGCCACATAACACATAGAATGGAGCTACAGGTCAGAAGTAGTCTCAGAAAACAATCTGGTGTCTTCAGGGCAGCAGCCACACCCTTCTCCTGATACTCTCACCTGAGCCCAACCCTCCCACGGCTCTGGTGAGGCTGAAGACCAGCAGCAGTTTCACCCTCTGACCTCTCAGCAGCATCTGAGGTGAGAACTTCCCGAAAAACACGTTCTTCATGGGGCTCCAGACTTTTCCTCCCAACCTCCTTTTCTGGACCCCTGCCCCCAACCTGCTCTGCCTGCTCCACTCTGATGCTGCCTAGCCTTGGTCCTGGGCTGTCTTCAGACCCACACACATCCTTTCAGAAGTTTACGGTTTAAGCCACTGGGCTCTAGGCTGATGGTTCACAAATCTCAATTCTCCAGCCCTGACTTCTCCCCTTAGCTCCCCATTCCAATATTCAGCCACCTATGTGACATCTCTACTTGTTTATCTGAAGTATATTTAATTTAAAGTGGGAAAATTTAAACTCCCAAATTTTAACAAACTTGTTTTGCCTAGCTTTCCACACCTCAGAAAATACCAATTACAGAACTGCAAGAGAGGGCGAACGCTCGAGTCGTCCCATTCTTCTCACTCCCCGCCTCCCCCCCCCAACCCGGGGCCATCATCAGCATCACAAGCACCTGGTCCGAGGCAGCACCGCCTCTGCGGGGTCTTCACACTTCAGCCAGCTTCTGCTGACCTTCCGCCAGCGTCCAGTCACCAGACAACAAATACCTAAGTATGTAAATGAGATCCGGTCACCCTCTTGCACAAAATCCTCCGAAGATTTCTTACCGTACTCAGAGTTAAGTCCCAAGTCCTCCTCCCCTGGCCTGGGGATGCCTCACTGACCCTGCTCAGTCCTTGACAGCAGCTCACTGCAACCAGGACCCACCACCTTTCTGTCCCCTCAGCAGGCGAAGGCCCTTCTCACCTCAGAGCCTTTCCATCCTTAGCCATTACTTACTACTTCATTCGGGTCCCTGCAAGGGTCCCTTGCTCAGAGGCTTTCTCTCCGACTAGAACTAAGCTGTTCGCTCCCTGCTAACCACACCCCACACACCCCCAGCCCCCACTCTCACTCTGTCTCCTCTTAGCACCACCTGGAATTAGGGTTTTGTCTGTCTGCCCACAGAATGTAGGCACCGTGAGGGCAGGGACTGCAGCTTGGTCACAAACTCTACATCTGTTGAATAATTGACTAATGTAGTTTAAAGAGTCTTATGAACTGTGAAGTGTTAAGCATTTCAAGTTCTTTTGTAAGGGGGTGGGATTATAAATAAAATTCAAATGTGTACTATGATTAGCAGTATAACAGGATCCACTACTAACTTTCCTTTCTGAAAAAAAAAAACAAAAACCTAGAAATTATAGAGGGCAGATTACCAGCTCTCCAATCCTCTGCTGGTCAAAGTCACCATTTGAAGATACAGCAACAGCGGCACACGAGCCACAATTCTCCAGGAGACCAAAGTTTCCCATCATCCTTATATCAGCCCAGAGAATTTCCTTCACTGCTTCTCTTAAGAATTACTTTTGTGGCTCAGAGAATTAAGTCAGAAACTCTCGCCCAGGTTCAAAATACACACCTGCAGTTTTGATTTAAAAACTATTCTCTGTAGGTAAACAGAATATACCTTGATTTTAGAGGAAGTTACGGATTAAACAGAAGGCATCAAGACCTGGTACAATTCAGCTTCTCTGCACAATGGCTGAGGACAGGAAGCTGCCCAGTCGGCCTTCTCACTGTCCAGTGATAACACACAGCTGTGTAGCCACCTCATCATTCCAGATGACTGTCTTTCCCACCCTGGCTTGTTCTTCGTACCATTCTCATCTTATTTAAGGATCCATATTCCCCTGAACTAATCGACCAAGCTATTTACTTAGCTGTGGGGATTTTTACCAAGTTACCTCATCTCTCTGTGGGGGCTTTACATAATGTGGATAAAAATCATATGTACACAATAGGATTTTGTGAAGATTAATCAAAATAATGTACAGAAAACCCTTGAAATGGCTACTATGTAGCACACACATGTAACCATTATCATTTACTGTTTACCAAATCTGTCCCCAAATCCTAGCAATTCGATGTCCAGAAAGGCTCTTATCTCCATCTGGTGTTCTCCACAACCACTGTCACTATAACATGCGGACAGTCTATAAACAGTCCTAACAGTCCTCCACTCTTCACAGAAGCTGTGTAACTAAAACACATCTGATTTTGTGACTGATGCTAAAACTCATTAGAATTTTCTTAGCACCATCATGTAACAGAGTATGTATTTTTCAAAAACTTAAATGAACCAGTAACATCTAACTAGCTTCTAAAGAGAAGTTTTAAACAAAGGATAAGTTACTGTGTAACAACCAGTTTGCACACATTGTTTTAAATCCTCACAACCCCAGGAGGTGCTTTTTTCCAATTTCTTTTTACAGAGGCTCAATGGTTCAGTGACATGGACAAAGCTCAGTGAGCTCAGGTAACGCGACCCCAGTTGCCCCCTGTCCCCAGGCATCCATTCTGTGTTGACTCAGGACCTCTTAACCTGAGTACATGGAATTTGAAGTGGGTGTCAGAAATTCTTGTGAAGCTCATGAAATTGTTAAATGATAAATTTCAACGGAAAGGTAAAATTATGAGTCTTGTACAAAAAGATTTTTCAGTTATTAATCAGGGAAATAGTACTTTTAAAAACCAAAGGCAAATTAAAAAATCACACACACACATATTGGGTTGGCCAAAAAGTCCATAGCATTTTTTCTGTAAGATGGCCCTAATAGTGATTAGACATCTTTAACGTCATTCAAAACAATTTTGTTAGATTGTATTGTGACACTCATATCGGTGTGCATTAAAAAAACTTTTCAAAATTGAATTTTTGTGCAGCCATTTTAAAACTGAAGATCGAAGAAAATACACATTTTGGGCATATTATGCTTTATTTCAAGACAGATCGAAACACAAGAAAGTGATTCCTGCAGTGTATGGAGAAGGTGCTATGTGACTGACCACACGTGTCAGAAGTGGTCTGTGAAGTTTCCTGGTACTGCTGACATTTTGGCCAGATAATCCTTTGCTGTGGGACCATCTCACGCATTGGAAGGTGTTTAGCAGCACCTCTGCCCTCTGCCCACTGGAAGCCAATAGTGGGAGAGAGCCGACAGACTCAATTATCCACCTCAATAACGTTATTGGTGAAAGCGAAAAACGTGTATTTTTTGGAAAAAACCTAACAGGCTTTTTGGCTAACCCAATATAAGCATTGAGGAAGACTGAAATAAATTGGTTAATAGATGCAAAACTGGTCAGGGCAACAATTGCACGATGTATGAGCTGCAAGACCAATTTCCACTGTTACGGTTCTCTGCCAGTTACCCAGCTGCAAAGCAGCCCGCTGACTGCGAAGGACACCGAGAAAAGGAAGAATGCTAGACAAGACACCCAGTAGTTCCCCTTCTCCGCCACTTCGAAAGCTCACAATCTCTCCTGGCAAGCTACATGCACGTGTTTTGACACTTGCACGCATTTCCCCGGGAAAGCCTGTGCATGGTTTCTAAGGAACACAGTGCGTCCAAAGGGCTGACAGCAGTGGCGCTGGCGTAGCCGACTGGCCTCAGCCCTGGGTTCCGGCCTCGCCGCCGCCACCCCCACCCTACCCCGCACTCAGCACACGGGGTTTGGTCCCTTACGCAAGGGCTCAAGTCCTGACAAAGAAAGTGACTTAGAGGGAAGATTCAGGACCTCATTTCCGATCTCCTTGGGCCACCAAAGCTGAAACCTGTGACACGGCCCATCTTCCCCTGACTCCCGCCCTGGCCACTGGGTCCAAGGCAGCGACGCTGCAGCCCGCCTCCGCCCACCAGCCCCGCGCGTGCGCACTGACGAGGCCGGGGGGGCGTGGCGGGGAGACAGACAACGGGACGCACTGACCTGTATCCCCACCTGAGCCGCTTCAGGCCCAGTGGGAACTTACTCTGTTCAGATCTCAAAATACAGGCCAGTGAAGAGTCCTGGAGCCCTTTCCGTCTCCCGAGTCTCACAGCTGCGGTTGCGACCGCGTCATAGGATCCGCGACACCTCAGAACGCGACACGGTCCCCCGGACGCTTCAGAAAGACGCTCAGAAGCGTAGTGCCGTCACTACGTCCCAGGCGTGCAGCTCAGGGGCGGGGCGTCCGAGCTTGAGGCTAAGTTTGATTGGTGGATGGAGACGGCTGCGCAGTCAGAGCGTTGGGTCGGCTCCGTGGTAGTGATGTAGGGTTATTGGCGGGAAAATTGGAAGTGGGTCTGTGCCTCAGATGGGAGACGTGCGCGCGTCCCAGCTTCCAGGCACTGAGGGCGTGAGAGCTGAGGCGGTGTCACCGACTCGGGGGAAGAGACAGAAGAGGCGAGCCCAGAGCGGACGGTGAGGATGCCGTGCAGGCCGGGTAGTCCCGGGGTGCAGCCCTCGCAGACGAGTCCCGGCGGGGGCGGGGCCCGGGTACCGGGCCCCCTCTTCACTGGTGATACAGGGCTCGGCCGGAGCAATGGGGCTGCTCGTTAACAGCACGTTCTTAAGAAACGATCCCAATTAGGGATTCGGAAGGAAGACCAAAATCGTGTGGCACTTCCCGGGAACGGTGGTCCGGACGTGGGGAGAGCGCCGAAAGTTCCACGGGGTGTGGTTGACAGCACGTCGTGTTTTCGTGCCGGCGGCTCTGCGCTTTGGTGGCCGTCCCACCCCCCTTGGAAACTTCTGTGCATGTAAACTGTCTCGTAGCGGTGGGTTGACAGCGCAGTCGTTTGACACGTGGACGGATGGGGACTTTCTGGGAATGTCCTGATACCTCTCTTAAATATCTTTTCTCCGTTAAATGGTAAGGAAGGGGTGTTGCCTCTCTTTTGAATGTAGAAAACGAGGCTCTTGTAAATATTTTAACATCCAATCAGCCTTTGTTTTCGAGGTTTGATCCTTGCCATCTAACTTGCCACTTAGGAGAGTTTTGACCCTTTCAATTTCTTTTAGGTTATAACTCCCACAAGTAAAGCCTCTAAATTAGGAAAACAAGGTATTGTACTGGCAGGTCCTGAATAGCCTCTGATCCGAGCCATCGTGATCTGTAGGTTGTGGTGACCACGCTGTCTGTATATGTTCTGGGCGATGGACCATGAGTGTCCCGTCTAGTCCCGCCCCAAAGAGTGGGTGGTCTCAGCCACGGAGCGGCAACTGTGGGCACTAGCACCAGAGTCCTGACTGCATAGTTTTGAAATCTGAACCTGCCTTTTACTTAGTCGGGTCTTACAAGTTGCATAAGCAACTTAGCAAGTTCTTTACCTACTATGTACTACAGTTTCCTTTTTTTTTGTAAAATGAACATAAAAAAATAGTGTCTACACCTGCAAGGTTGCAAGCATTTTGCCGGTGTCTGGCCCGTGATTGCACTGAATAAATGGTAGCTGTTGTTAAAGAGCTGCTGTTAGCCCCTGCCATGTGCCTGACACTGGTGGGCCATCTCATGGGCATCTGCAAAATGTGCACCCTGCCCCGTGGCTGGGGTCTGGTTGCTCCCGAATTGGCAGTGAATGCCTTGTTTCTCTGGACCTTCTGGTCACCCTTGGCATTAGCAACTGCAGTGGGCTAGAGGGATGTAGGATGTGGGAGTTGTGTTTCTGAAAAGCAGTGTGATGCCTCTCTGGGTCTGCGCCCTGTCTTGTGACCTGTGTCATGGAGCAAGTACTCACGCTGCATCAGTCCACCCCAGAGCAGTCTTTGTAAGTCCCAGGTCATGCTGTCATCTTGCGAAAATCCTGTGCTGGCCTCCTTTTGTCTTTAGACAAAGTCAAAACCACTCGCATAAGAGGAAGAGCCTCTGAATCCTGTTATTGTTGCTGACTTTATCAGTCTCTTACACTTGATGCCTTAATTGCACTACTCCAAGTCCCCTGATCATGCCTTGCTGATTTCCACAGGCCTGTCTACATATATATTGATTCCTCTTTGGAAGTACCTTCCCTGGCATCTTCCATGGTTAATGGTATTTTAGCCTACAGCTAGACATTGCGTTCTTCAGAAGCCTTGTTTGGTGAGCTGGCTGTCTCCTCCATGCTCATTCCTGTCACATTTTATTGTAATTACTGTTCATCACTGCAATCCTGAAAATTTCTTGAGGTTAAGAATAGTGTTTTGTTCATTTTAGTCTGTCAGGTAGTTAAGTACTAAATAAGTATGTGTAATTTAAAAGTAATTTGTAGAGACCTGTTTTATATGCATAAATGAGAAATGGAATCCAGAATTACACAGTACAGCTTTATTGAAACACCCCCACCCTGGTCTTGAGGTTGGGTGTGCAAACCCAACCCTGACTCAGTGTCACCTGCAGGGTTTGTTGAAACACTGCTGGGCCCTGGCCCCACACTTCATGATTTCATAGGTCAGGGGTGGAACCCAAGAATTTGAATTTCTAACTAGCTCGCAGGTGATACTGATGCTGTTGGTCCAGGGGTCTTATCATTGGAACCAAGGCTTTAGGAAAAAAATAATTTTCTTTGGCATCTTGGCGTCTTCACCAGAAGTGATTTTACATGTCCAGATTTGTCCACAATGCCAATTTTATCCAGTGACATAGAATAACTACAGAGCTTGCTGCAACAATATTGAAAGATTTTTTCCTTGCAGAGAAATTATATATATCTGGCATGAGATAGTGTGGTATATTGACTTTTAAGATGTAAAAAGAAAAATGTCAAACACAAGGGGGCCCTCTTGTGGTGACAATAGCAATTCACAAAACTTGAAAAATCGAAGCTCTATATAAGGAACCCAACCTGGGGGCAGAGGGATACATGTTTTGGCACCTGGAAGAATTTTTGCAGACTACTAATCATTTACTTATTTTACTTTGTTTTCTTACCTGACAAATGAGAGTGATAGCACTCTCATTGTGTCCCCTGGGGCAAGTAATTGGACAGAACCTGGGTTTACCTTGGTAACTCTCTGACTCCTCACGAGTCAAGAGTTTGTGGGGAAAATTACACTTGATACTTAGTTTTTTCTTCAGGGTTGAGTATTCTTTGTCATTTTTCATTTTAGGTGTTATAAATAGTTGAATAACCACTGATTATTTTCTGGTCCTTTATGGCTTATAACTTCAGAAGAAACAATGGAAAGCCAAGAATTTATTGTAAGTCTTACAGCTATTCTTTTTCTTCCACATTTCAAAAATGTTGCTAGAGTTTTCATATTTAGCAGGAAAAAAATCCTGAAGTTTAAAAGCAGGACTCTTAGTTAAGTTTGCATATCAGACAAACTGTAAAGACTTTTGTAGTATAAGTGTTTGTGTTTCAAATATTGCCCAATAGTTTAACTGGCAGCCCTTTCTCTTGTCTACTTTGCACATTTCTGTTACAAAGTCCTTTAGAACAACATCTTGGGAAGCTTCGGGATCAGGAGGTAATTCACTTCTCTTGTAGGACTGGTGCTCCTTTTCTGTCTAAACCTGTGGTCTTAAACTGTTTGGTCTCAGGACCCTTTTCTACTCTTGAAATTATTGAAGACCCCAAAGAATTTTTGATTATGGGGCTTATATCTACTGGTATTTTTTTTTTAAGATTTTATTTATTTATCTTTAGAGGGGAAGGGAAGGAGAGAGGGAGAGAAACATCAATGTATGGTTGCCTTTTGTGCATACCCTGCTGGGAACCGGCCTGCAGGGAACCGGCCTGCAACCCAGGCATGTGCCCTGACTGGGAATTGAACCACCATTGTCTGGTTCGCAGGCCTGCACTCAATCCACTGAGCTACACCAGCCAGGGCTCTACTGGTGTTTTTTATATTAGAAATGATAAGATAAATTTTAGTAATACTTATTAAAAACAATAAACTTATTACATTTCACATAAATTACATTATGTAAAAATGGCTATGTTTCTAAAACAATTGCAATAACAAAGAAACATTGACAAGTGTAGTATTGCTATACAGTTTTTGCATAGCTCTCCACTTAACAATTGACTTAATTCTCAGATCTGCTTCTGCATCCAGTCTGAAACTGAATCTTACAGTGTTGCCCATGAATAACCTATACATGACAGCACTGTGCTCTCCCTAAGGAATGAGAGGCAAGTGTTCCTGAAATTAGTTTGGACCTCACAGACCCCAGAGAAGTCTTGGGGACCTGCAAGAGTCTCTGGACTGACTGCACTTTGGGAATTCACAGATCAGGAATACTGTGCAACCCAACACATTTTCCCTTCCCACCATGACTGAGAAGCTCAAAATTACTTTTGTTACTCAGTTAACTTCAATTTTTACTTAGGTTTTACTTCTGTTTTCTCCCCTCCCTTACTCTTTACTACCTAGTTTCTTTTTAAAAGTTTTTAAAAAGGATTTCATTTATTGCCCTGGCTAGTGTAGCTCCGTGGATTGAGTGCCAGCCTGCAAACCAAAGGGTCAGTGGTTCGATTCCCAGTCACAGCATGTGCCTAGGTTGCAGGCTAGTTCCCAGTTGGGGGCATGTGAGAGGCAACCAACTGATGTTTCTAGCTGATAAACGTCCCTCACACATCAATGTTTGTCTCCCTCTCTTTCTCCCTCCCACTCTCTCTGAAAATAAGTAAATAAAATCTTTACAAAAAATATTTATTTTTAGAGCAAGAGGAAGAGAGGGAGAGAAACATCAGTATGCAAGAGAAACATTGATCGATTGTCTTGCACGCTTCGAAGCAGGGACCCAATCTGCAACCTAGACATGTGTCTTGACCAAGAATCGAATTGGTGACCTTTCAGTTTGCAAGACAACACCCAACCCACTGAGCCACTCCAGCCAGGGCTGTATTTTCTTTTTTGAATTGATTTTTTATTATTGTTATGATGTCTGTGCTTTTATTTTGATAAAAGATGTCTTAAATATATTTTGTTTATAGAGGGGTATAAAATATAGGGCATTTAATGTTTATAAATAGATACCATTTCTTTGTGCTTTTTGATGTAAGGTACTATATACTCATCAAAAGATGAAGAAATCAAAAGTGTGGCAAGATGGCATTCTGAAGATCACTCACTTAGGAAACAAAGTAAGTGCAAAGCCCTGGATGGCAGGCGTCAGGAGCTCCGTGTCTAGTTTCAGTAACTGCAGTCCGTATGAGGTCATGTCCTTTGGAGAGGGCTGGTCTCAGGATCTTTCTGTGTTCAGGGCGCGTGCGTCATTATCGCTTTTTTTCTTTTTTATTTATTGGGGTAACATTGGTTAATTCTTCTGATTTGAATAGATGAATGTTTAGCCTGTCTCCATCTACCTATCTATCTATATCTATATTTTTACTTCCTCACCTGAGGATATATTTTGATTTTATAGAAAGGAGGAAGAGACAGGGGTGGGGGGACATCAGTGTGGGAGCGAAACAGCAGTTACTTGCCTCCCATCTGTGCCCTGACGGAGAATCGAACCACAGCCTCTTTGGTGTATGGGGACAGTGCTCCAACTGAGTCACTCAGTCAGGGACCCATTTATATATTTTTTAGTCACTTGTCTTTAATTAATTCATTCACTGTTCAGTGTTACTCTGTGTAGTTTTTCTTTTATATTCTTTCAATTTGGTTAGAACCAAGTCTTTAAAATCATACAGAATTCGTGTTACGTTAAAAAGACATCCGACTGGATCCTGCCTCTCCTTCATGTCTTCTTGTGATGCCAAATCATAATATTAAGGTCAAGCTAGTGGTTTCCAACTTTTTTTTTTAAAGATTTTATTTAACTTTAGAGGGGAAGGAGAGAGGGAGAGAAACATCAATGTGTGGTTGCCTTTCGTGTGCCCCCTGCTGGGAACTGGCCTGCAGGGAACCGGCCTGCAACCCAGGCATGTGCCCTGACTGGGAATTGAACCGTGATCCTCTGGTTCACAGTGGTTTCCAACTTTTATTGCCTCATGTGTTTATGTCTCCCTTATACACCTCACACTGGTGGATTACAGGAGCACAAGATACTGTATTTTTTGGACTATAAGATCCACGCCTCCCAAATTTGGGAGGAAAATGGGGGTGCGTCTTAGAGTCTGAATGTAGTGTACCTGGCTTGCAGATCTGGGGGGGGCGGTGGTGGTGGGGTGAGGTCACAAGTTATTGAATATTTTCCACATTCTATTTTCCTCTAAAACCTAGGTGTGACTTACAGTCCTAAAAGTACGGTAAATTCAGATTAGCCCCAGAGGTTTTCCATGATTCCACTATTGAGTGATACTTAATAGTATCACTGTGTCCTCAGCCACTGCTCACACTATTCCTCTGCGCTAGTAAGGCCTCTTCTCTGCCCATGCAAATTCTTGCTGTCTTCCATGAACTGGGTTGTCATTCACCAGACATTGCTGGTTGGCTCACCAGTCAGGAAGGGGATGGAGTTATGTGCGTACCTCTGCTCCTGTCACAGAGTAAGTGGCGTTGAAGACAGACGTGTTTCCTAATCCAAGTCAACAAAGTGGGTGATCCTTTCCCAGCATGATTTACTGACAGAACAATTTTAGATTTGCTGTTGACGATTTTTAAGAAAAGCAGAATTGTATTGTGTCCCATTTTAACATTAATTTTGTTTTAATATAGGCAATTTTATATGATGACAAAGGACAATGTTTGGAGAGTTTATTTCTGAAGTGTCTTGAGGTATTGTAATGTGTTGATCTTATTTCTATGTAGGGTTTAAAAATCTTTAAATATTTCTTCTATGAATGTTGGTAAATAATACAGTTAAGGTACTAATACTGATCATTTTGGCTAGTGTTTATTGAGCATTTATTATTAGCCAGACTCTGTACTAGAAGCTTTTAGATGTTGTTGGATGTGGTGCTCCCACAGCCCTGTGATTGCGGATTAGGAGTACAGCGCGGGAAGCTGGTAACTTGTCCACGTTAGCGTGGCCGTGGTGGGGCCGGGCTGTGGGCCCAGCAGTGACTCTAGTCTGATTCTGTGACACGGTTTTGTCAGGCAGAGAATGACAGTAGGAACTCTTTGTGGAGTTACTCCTTTTTAAAATCTCGTCTCATACATTGGTTCTGTGTGTTTCCTATTGGACGAGGAAGGGAAGGGAACCGAAGGCAGGTTGAACGTGAAGACTTGAGACGATGGGCTGCGTGTTCCTGGTCATTCCCCACTCTCAGATCCGCCTGCAGCTCAGCGTGCACGCCTGACGCCCCTTGCTGGGGCGGGCCAGTGTGGACAGACCGCTGGCCGGCTGCACCTGGGGAAAGCGCAGTTCAGGGCAGGGACTATAAAGGTGTTCAAACAAATCTAGTCATTGTGTTTAATGGACTTTTAAATTTTATGACACTAATAGTGCTTATGATATTTCTGCCAAAAGAGGGTACAGAAGCACTGTTTTAATTGGTGCTTCATTAGTGGTAACTCCTGTTATTTCATTTAGAATCAGTTTACTAATTAAGCACATTATCTGTGATAGTACACAGATTTTATCAACTAGCTTAATAATTTTATTTTTATGCTACAATCAGAAATGGTGGCAAATGTTATACTTTGTTTTCTTTGGTGATTAAAATGCTTTTTTGTAATATGGCTAAAGCAACTAATAATTTATAATGCTTGTGATACAGATATATATTTGATAGTTAATAGCTCTAGTTTTAAAAATTACAGTTAGTCGTATGGATTCTGCGTGAACTTGAGAGGAGCCATACCTTCCTTGCTTCTCTTTGTACCTGCAGCCCGTCACAAAGGGCCTCCTGTGGGTTCCTGGTGTAGAGTTGCATAAACACATTCGTCACAGTATTGTTTTATTATTATCCTTTTTTGTGCATGTTGGTGCTTAACTAGTACATGATAATAAATAAAGAATTTAGATACTACCCATTATGTCTTACTAGTGCTAGTAAGCTTATAAGAACACATAAGCCATCAAATAATTAGATGTATGTGATTTTGACATTTGTTCTTTAACATCTAGGTGAACCCTGGAGATGACTTAGAAAGTGATCGGTACTTGATCACAGTGGAGGAGGTTCGAGTTGCTGGAAGCAGAGCTGTTCACCAGAAGGTTGACCAAGAGGCGTCCTCGCTCTGTCCAAGGCAGTTGATGTCCTCTGGCCGGTCCCTCAGAGGCCAGCCTGCTGGCTTGAAAAGGAAGTTCACTGTGAGTTCTCTGGGAAAGTACTGGCTCGGTGTGCACCTGGGCAGGAAGCAGTGAATTTGGAAGTGGTTGTAGTCTCACTGACATGGCACTTCATAGTAGATGCTTAGGTAGAAAGTAAAACCTGATTAGAAAAACTCTTAATAAAAATAAGTTTATATTTTAACTCTGCAAACCTTATGTCTTAATTATTACTTTACCTTATAAAACATACACATTCCTTTTTAGCCTATTCATTTCACATTTTCTTTATAGGCAATAGAATAGCTGATGATTGTTTTAATATTTTTAGGGTTTTCAAGGACCACGTCAAATGCCAAAGAAAATGGTTACTATGGAAAATGGTGAATCCACTGTGTCACTGGAGGCTGCAAACCCTGGCCCTGTTTTTCTTTCTCCATTCTTGAGGGTCCCTCCTTTTTCTGTTACTGGCAAGAAAGACGTAAACAGTGTGGTGGCAGACCCTGAGGACACTGTCCTCTCCAAGGACGGAGGGAGAAATGGCCCGCCTCTCTCTTCAGTTGGCTCAGCCCAGTCCTCCAGGGGTGACCTACAGGTGCTGTGGGGAGGGGAGCACTCCATCTCTGTACTGGGCAATGAGCCCACGGAAAGAAGTAGTTTGTCATCTCACTGTTCGGGAGCTGCACAGAATGTCAGGAGCAAAGCACAGATCCTGGCTCTTCTGCGGTCCAGACCAACTAGTACGTGCAAGGAAATAAGTTGTGTCACAGCAGGACATTTCACTGGGGTGCAGCCACAAGGAGGTTTAAGAATTCCTACTAAACCCAAGTGCTTAACTGATCAGGAAGAGTGTGCTGAGGAGAGCACAGGAAGCTTACAGTACCAGCAACCATCAGAAAACACCGTGAGAAATAAGAGCCGGTGGGCCACATATTTATCCTCACAGAGCTCACCTGTTCATTCTTCTGCTGTAGATGGAAATGACCTAGAAAGGAAACCCGTGGCTCTGGGAGATAACATAAATGTAAATTTGAGAGACCTTTTGGTACAAAAAAGGATACAGTTCTTTGAAACAGATGCTAAAAATAGGAAAAACTATGATGAAGACAAGCTAGTAGACAATACTGATTCATTCTGTGAAAACAGCTTACCTGTTACCTGTGGCAATGTGGAAAATGATGGCTTAGTATCAAAATCTGATGCTCAAGAAAATAATAACATACCAGTCAATCAAAATGATTGGATGTGTACAAAAGGATCACTCATTAGAGAAAATGTTCAGGAAATAAGTACACGTGGAGTACCAGAAAAGGAGCGTGAACAAACAGTGTCTTCCCTTCCAGAATCGTACTGTCTACAAATGGAATCTTCGCTAAGTGGCAGTTCTAGGATCTCCGATGCCATTACTGACATGTTTTCTAGAAGGAGTGCTGATTGTGAAAGTCTTAATATTCAAGAACCCATAAGGAATGTAACACAACCCGTTTTGGAGGTCAATTTTAATCTGAGTAATTTTGAAACCAGTGATACTGAGGAGGAATCCCGGGAAAACAGCGGAATGCCCCAGGATCCGGGGGCCTGGGAAAAGGACCCCTCGGCCGGAGACTGCAGCTCAGGTGTGCAGAAGAGGGGTGAGCCTGTGCGCTGTGAAGAGGGTGGCAGTGCACCTCTGCCTCTCCTAAGGCCTGTTGGGGGAAAACCAACAGGGACGTTTTCTACCAAAGAGGCTCTGCTGTCACAGTTCTGGGGTAAAGCTGGACCCACTGGAGACGGCTTGGAGGGGTGGAGGGACCCAGCTCTGCAGTGGCCAGAGGAGGTGTACATGGTTAATGAAGATGTTGAAACACCCATCCAGAAAGTCAGAAGTAACTGTCATTTTGCATCACTCCCAAGTAAACCTAAAGGCATAAACTCAAATTTACATATTCCTCATGTTTTAAGCATAGACACTAATCAGACTCTTGAAAGCAACCTATTTGCAGAACGGACTCAGCACCAGCCTTTTATTATGGAAAGTGACTTAGATGAAAACGATAACCAGGTTTTACCATTGACCTCTGACAGTGATAACAGCATCCAGCTAGTAAATGCCAGTCAGAGTCACGCAGACAGGTGCATTTCTCTTGATAAGTCAGACCCCCAAGTTTCCATTTCTTTGTTTTACCCTCTGGGTAGAAAGCAGCCTATTTCCAATGACACAGAAACATGTGTTTCTGAATCTGAAGATGAGGGAGGGATTCCAAGTTTAGCCCAGGACCATGCTAAAGGAGATAGTGCTGGAGAAAACAGACCATACTGGAAGAGTCCCAGGAATTCTTCAGAACCTTCTGGATTAGGAAGCAGCATTTCCCTTTTAAAGTCATTGACTGAACATACTACAGCTTTAGAAGGCTTGGAAATACTAAAAAAGAAAAACGCTACATATACATCACAAGGAATGCTGCAGACCCATGGGCCAGCAAGCAGTCCTGAAGGTTAGAGTTGCATGTCTGTTCTGGATTGTTCTCTTTAGAGTGCAAAGGATGAGAAGAGACTTGCCCTGGAGGCTGCATTAGAGAATTACATGGTATTTCAGTAGGTAATACACAGACTTCGTGAGATCACTTCTAATACAGGAAAATGCAGTGAGAAGTGAGTCTCCCCCCTGCCACAGCTCTCAGCCCACCCCAGGCAGTGCAGTTTCTGTCCAGAAGTGTCCTACATACACCTGAAGGCCCCTATCTCGTGTGTGTGTGTGTGTGTGTGTGTGTGTGTGTGTGTGTTACAGTCCATTCCTATTGTACCATACATTTTTGGGCATGTGCTAGGAGCTACTTTAAAAAAAGTCATGAGTTCATAGTGATGATCTCTGATTGCACCTCTGCACCACACGGTTCTCCTCTTTCCTCCTTCCCCTTGAATACAGGAGCCCATTTCTTTCTTTGTTCCCAGTGGGAAAGGGCCCAGCTTCCCAGCCACAGCCTCAGGGCTGCAGTGCACACCAGGTGGTTTCCAGGCTGCTGCCCCAATGTCACTGCCAGTAAAGGGCAAACTTCGTAGAATTCATCAATCTTTTGGAGAGTTTTTCTTTGTTTCTAGACTACTGTGAATTTAGAGTTGCATATTATACTCAGAAGTTGCTCGGGTTACTTCTCTTCTGTGTGATTAATATAAGTACAGCTAAGTTCATTGTTTATTGTCAGAAGAAGAGCTTTTTTGGCTGTCCACGTTGATTTATGTTTATTTTTTATTTACAACATGGGTTCTTTTTTTTTTTAGATTTTATTTATTTTTAGAGAGAGGGGAAGGAGGGAGAAAGAGAGAGAGAAACTGCAATGTGTGGTTGCCTCTTGAGTTGCCCCCACTGGGGACCTGGCCCGCAACCCCGGCATGTGCCCTGACGGGAATCAAACTGGCGACCCTTTTGGTTCGCAGCCCGCGCTCAGTCCACTGAGCTACACCAGTCAGGGCGATTTACTTTTATTTCTGACTAAAATATTGGCCTGGTTCAAAAGTCAAAGCCATGTAGAGGCACGTACTGGGCTTCCCTCCTTATGCCTCCCACGCTGTTCCTGCCTGCCTGCTGTGGGTAACCTCTGAATTATACATGTGTTTCCTTTTGCAAAAATAAAATAGCTCCATGTAGAGCTTGTTTTCCCTTGTTCAACACAAGGTACCATGCTCTACACGTTTGCTAGAACCTTGCTTCTTTCCACCCGGCCGTATGTTTTGGAAGTCCCCTCGTTCCTGGGACCCGTGCTCACTCTGTTCACAGCTCCGTAAGACTCCTGTGCAGAGGGGCCCTCAGTTCTGCAACCAGCCCTCCAAGGCTTTACTCTTATGAACAATGTGACGATAAGTAACCTCATAAATCTGTGTAATTATGTGGGCTTTCTGACTATTATTGGAGGTATGCAAATACCTAGCAGCAGGGTTGCTGGGTAAATGTGTGTTTATAGACGACTTGAAAATTCCCTCCATAGGAATTACACCATTTTCTCAGCCCACAAGCCCTGTGTGCCTGCCTGTTCCTCCACAGCCTCACTGAACTGGCAGATGGCAAATCAGTGCATTTCAGATTTATATTTCTGTTACTTAAAGAGAAATGGAGCTGATTAGGGATCAATTATTGTACCTTCTAAAATGTTTCTGTAAAATGTAGTTAAATTTGATGATCGTTACAGTTTATTCTCTAAAAAATTAAAAATAAGCAAAAAACAAACAACTTGGGTAGTTGTAATTTTATACTTTTATGAGTATACAACTTCCTACTCAGAAGATTTAATAATTACAGAATTTCATTTTTGGAAGTTGGTCTTTTTTTCTTATCAAGTTGGAAAAGAGGGCTACAGCTGATTCTCTCGATTTTTAGTCATTATGTTACATCAGGTCACCACAGTCACTGACCGGGGGACAGGAGCCACGGCTTTCAGGGCAGATACAGGGCTGGGCCCCTTCAAACCTCTGGTCAGAACATCTTCATTGGCTCTAAAATACAAAGCCTGGTTTCGTGTGTATTTCCATTGAAAGACACCTTAGTTTACATTCTCAATGCATTGACGTGGCAGTCCGGTCACCAGGTCTATGACAGAGGGTGCACTAAATGGACTCGGAGCCAGTCCACGCGCTCCTAGGGTCTGGAGTGAAGTTACAAGTGCTAGTTTAGAATTGTTCCGGGGCGAAGGCAATAAAGGGAGAAACATCAATTTTCATCCAGCTCTTTGAATAAATAACATCAAGTTCCAAAGTCCACTCTTTTTCATTGAATGCATTTGGAGTTTTTAACAGGAAAATAATGAAACAAAAAATAAACAAATTGGCTAAAAATAAAGTTTTTACCAGGTATAGATATGATGTTTTTGCAGTAATTACTTTAAAATTATCGGTTTTTTTAGAAGAAATTGAGATGACTAAATAAGTACTTTTAAGAAAAAAAAATTTTTAAACATGCGGTTGAGGTGATCTGGCACGGCCACCCCACCCCCACTCTCCCTCTGTGGGTCCGTGGCCCTGCCTCTGAGTCCCTTCTCCGACAACTGGCCCCGGCCCCACACAGCGCGGTTTTCCTCGGCAGGTCTCTGCGGGAACGTTACTTCCTGTGAGAGGCCGGGTCGGCATCCTGTCTGAAACTACTCTCATGTTTCACTGATCTGAAACCCTTGTGTCTCAGTCTGAATTTAGTGGGTTCATTTATTTTCTGTGTCCCTCCCTTTTTGAGGGACCTTGGTTGACTCTTCCTGGCTTTCCAGTGCTTGGCACACTGAGCTTTGTAAATAATGGAAGGTTTTTTTCAACAATTATCAAGATTTTGCCACATCTTAAAACTTAACTTATATTCCTTATTTCATTCTGTTTTAGAAATAGGTTTAAAAAATTTTTAGAGCACTGCTAGATGTATGTGAATAAAATCGTTGGGTTTTGTCCATTGTAGCCAGGAAACCATTGGTTACAGTAGTTTCACCAGCTGTTCCAAAGTCTCCTCATCTGACCCAGGATTCTCAGCAGGTACATTACTTTATCACTGTATGCGTGTTTCGTTTTGATATCGAACATTCTGTACTTTGTACTGAGGCTGTAATAATACAGAGGACCCCCATTGTCTAGTTTCATGACCTCGTCTCTCATCTCAGTCGTGTTTTCATCCTTCAGCCAAAAGAAGCACCTAGCGGGTCCACCTGCCCAGTGGTTAGTGGTACTGAACAACTGAAGTAGGGTTTAGTTTTCTGAGTTTTGTTGACATGTATTTGACATGTAACATTGTACTTAAGGAATACAATGTAGCATGATATACATCTACATTGTGAAATGATTATACAAGCATTTACTTTTTAAGTAAACACAGTTACTAGTGGAATGTGGGCAGTCGCACCTCACACAGCTTCTCAGACCTGGGAGCAGATGAGATTTCTGATCTATGCCGATTCTCCCAGGTGAATGGATTTTCATATAGCGTTTCTGAACACCCAGCTGAAAAGGACACGATGCTGTTGGGAGAAATGGCGAGAACACTGCCCTGAGTTAGCAGTGGGTCAGGGTCTGACTCGTCAGACGGCAGAGCTCCAAAGCACCGTGCCGCGCAGCTTGGGAACCGTGGCAGTTACATAAAAACGACAGGACTAATGAGGGTGAATTGGAGTTCTAGAATGAGTCATCTAGATGAGCGCCTCTCAGTGGGGCACAGCAGTTTTGGAGGGACAGCCCTTCCATTGTAGGCACTGCTCTTTTTAGCAGGTGTGTTGAGAAGAAAAGGTGAAGTGTTCCGTCTGCCCCTGTTCTGTGCCTTACTCCGGTTTCCATATTACCTGTCTTTTTTTTTAATTGTGATGTTTTCTTCTTCTTTTTTTAAGTCAGAAAAAGATTAAGATAAAACTCTACCACTCAGATAATTATTACATTTCCACCTTTTGGGGGGCCTATTTTTAAAAATATGGTGAGATTGATGTGTACAAATAATTTTACCTCATAAGGGGAAGTAGTCCTTTCCCCTTGTTATACGCTGTTTTCTCACGTTATTAAAAACTTCATAAATGTCTTCCAAAGGTTATATACTATTTCATCTTGTGCATACCCTACACTTTGGACAGACAGTTCACTAGTTTTGGACATTTTGATTATTTCCAGCATTTTGCTCTATAAGTAAAACCTTAATAAATGTTTTTACACGTAAATCATTGTTTACATTTAAGTTATTTTCTTAGATTGGATCCTTGGAAGTCTAACTAATCTGAAAGGCTAAGAACATCTTCCTTTGGTTCTTAATATAAATTATGAAATCTAAGTATCTTACTGTTTACAAAATGGTACTTATTTCACTTCATACTCACCAGTACTGTTAAGGTCTGAAATTTTTGCAGTGTGAAAATGGTAAAAACATTGCAGTATAAAAACACTTAGTTTTTATTTCTTTGGTCATTATAGTGTTCTTGCATTTCTGTCTATAGAAGTTTGTATGTTACTTTATAGTGTATTGTTGCTTTTTGGTTCCCCTTATGTTAGTGTTCTCCGGGGACAAGGAAAGGAAATGAAGTTGAAGCAGGTGAACCACTGCAGGCGAGTTAACTTTTAATGTGTAATAAAGTAGCTGGAAGTTACATTCATGCATGTGGGTGTGACTTGTAATTCATGTTTGCATTTTATAGTCATTTTTCAAATTCATTTGTAACCAGTTAGCTGAACCTGCTGTTTTCTGTGTAAGTGTCCCGTGTGGGCTGTAGGATTTGGTCAGTAGCCAGTCTTTTTTCATAAAGCCATTTTACAAACTCACAATCGTCTCCTGACCCATAAACTGCTGTTGCCGGTCACAGCCCCACTCACAGTCCTGCTGCCCGAGACAGCAGGACAGGCAGTCCCTTGTTGGGGTGGCTCAGTCATCACCATAATGATGGAGTCCAGCAGGCAGCAACTGCCCCGGTTCACTTACCAGTGACCACATTCTTGGTGGGTCTTTTTCCACTGGAAGAAAATAGGGTTTAACTTTTCCAAGGACAGTTAACCACCAAGTATGACCTGCAGATAAACACCATCAGTGTATTTCCCTCCAGAATGAACTGCCGTTGAAAACAAATGTCACATTTTTAAAATAAAATCTGTTGTAATCACACAGTAATCTTACAGCCTTTCAAAACAAAGTTTTTATCTTTTTAGCTTTAATATAGGAGTACATTTGTATTTTTATAATGATTTTTACTGCCTTGAACTAAAAATGATTAGTTGCTGTTGTTGATGTCTTGTGGTTTTCAGTTGCTGGATGATTCATCCTTAGATAAACTGTTACACAATTAACAGTTTTTCCTCCTTAATTTCATACTGGTTTTTTAATTAAATAATGCTCATTAACATCAGCATTAGGTCTAATGGGTGATTTGTAATGTGCCCAGTAATTTTTGCCTAGCGTGAAAAGGTTCAGTTAAAGTTTGGGATTAGGGTTTTGTGATGAGGGTGAGGTCAGCCCGCACGGCGCCTCCTCTTCTGGGGGGCTTCTGTGCCAGCTGCTGGTCACGTGACTGGAGAAAACGCAGCAAGACGGAGAAGACGGGGTGTTTTCAGAGGGAAGCCTGACTTTTAGTTTTGGAGTTGTTTCCCATCAAACTCATGCACACACTAATATTTTATTCTAGTTCTTTTCCTTGGGAAGTGAAGAAGAGCCAGCTTTCCTACCTGTTACTCCTAAACAAATGGCAACAGAAACCTGGGACCCTCAGGTAAAATTTGTGAAGAACATTGATTTCCTAACAGTGTGTTTTCCTGCTGCTTTTACACAAGCATCAGAGTTTTCATAGGCAGAAGGTGGGTGAGTGTAAGGCACAGGTGGCAGACACAAGGCCCATGGGCCAAATCCAGCCCTGTACCTTGTTTTATCTGGCCCGGCCCCTTGTTTCTGCCAGGCGGCAGCGCCACGCTCTCACTTGACTCTTAAGGAGTAGTTACATTTATACGGTCCTCAAATTACTTTCGGCCCATTGAAGGCAACTGGGAGGCTGATGTGGCCCCTGGTGAAAATGCGTTTGACACCCCTGGTGTAAGGAGTTCTGATTTTCAAACAAGAGAAACAAGTGACTCCTTCCCCGTTTTTGGACTTGAGACTTCTCCCTGTTACTGGTGAGCAGAGCAGGGTGTGCACGGGACCTCCAGGGGATTGGTCGCGGGGGTGTGCAGCACAGGTAATGGAGGTTCCTCTCAGCCTGGGTCGGACATGGTGTCCCCAAGTGGGGACGATTTCTCCACATCAGAAATTGGTGGTGACAGCAGCACCCCAGTCAGTGCCTGGCTGCTGGAGCCGATGCTGTTCCTGGAACCCAGTGGGCCTCGGGAAGAGAACTGTTCACCAGTACTGTTAAGGTCTCCTGAAATTTTTGCAGTGTGAAAATGGTGTTTAACCAACATTGAGTTTTTATTTCTTTGGTCATTATGGTGTTCTTGCTGCGGCTTGCTGAAGACGAGGTTCCCTGTGCCTGTGGAGAGGCGACTTCCCGTCCAACTAGGCGGAGATGCTCAACCTTTGATAGGCGAGACTGTTTGCAGTGAAATATTTCAAAATTCAGAATAACGTTTTCAACAGAAGTCCTGTGGAGGGGCATTATAGATTTAATTTTCCTTTCAAATGTGTGATGTAGAATATTTTAATTAAGAGGATATTCAGATTATTCAGCATTATTACCATTTTGATCATTTATCAAAAATGTATCTGTCCTCTAGGTACATCCTGTTGGCTCTGTTAGCAGTCTTATTTTCCCATGTTCTGGGAGGGCTCCGCACCCTGTGCAGTTCAGAATCCCGGAGCCTCTGCCTGTGTTGGGTTGGGAAGCCCCCTCCGAGCTGCTTCTGTGTGGAGCTCACACAGGCCTTTGCTTCCAGGCACTGGGATCAGATCTTTGGGAACCGGAGCCCACCACCCGTCAGAGTGGGGCTGATACTTGCTAAACTCTGGAGGAAAAGGGCTCCCTGCGTGCCTTCCTCTCCATCTGGGCCATGTCTGCCGGGCGTGAAATGATTCTTGGTCCCCTGGGGAAGCAGCAGTCCAGTCCTCGGGGGCTTGCGGAGGGGCTGGTTCTCAGGGTGGTGGCTGGCAAGTCTGCGACGGGACATCTGTAAGGTACACTGAAGTGTGGGGAAGGGGACAACTATGAGTTTCCTGCTTAATTAGCTCATTATTACTGCGTCCTTGTGCTCAAAGTAAAAAATTCACATTTACTACTGTTGAACCAGAACTCAGTTGAATCAGTGCACTTTAGTTACCTCTGACATGTTCTAGGATAACAGTATTTCCTGGATTCAGCCTTAGTCCCTTCATTATTTACATTCAGTAGTACTGGGTAGGAAGCTGACTGGTGTGTTCTTTTCTATGCATAAGCACATTTGTGAATGTGTAAGTTCATCTACACTCATGCAGTGCTCATTTCATTTACTTCCAGCCTGTTGAGTTTCAAGGGCATCGAGTGCAAGGATCAGCCACCAGCGCTGTGACGGTCCGAGGGTGCGGCTCCCAGCCGGCCTGTGGCCGGGCTCCGGGCTGCCTGGAGCAGCGTGGCCGCGGGGCAGGCACGTGCTTCCCAGCAGCAGGTCCTCCTGGCACTCGTCCGCAGGCTGCCTTCTTGAGGGTAAAATACTTTTATAGTTGCATCTTGCCAAATCATTTTCTTTATGTCAATGGTAAATTTTGCAAAGGGAGTATGATTATTTTTATTTATTTATTTATTTATTTAAATATTTCTTTCTCTTTAGAGGGGAGGGGAAGGAGAGAGGGAGAGAAATATCAATGTGTGGTTGCCTCTCATGCGTCTCGTGCTGGGAACTGGCCTGCAGCCCAGGCATGTGCCCTGACTGGGAATCAGGGAGTATGTTTAAATATTTAGACAGTTGTAAATTAAAAAGGACTTCAGTAACTTGACAAGAACCATAACATCTGGAATCAAACTAAATAAGGCAAAAATATATTATTTGAAAGATTTACTGTTTTTTTTTAGGATCAGGAATTTGAAGGATTACTTTTCAATTTAGAGAAGATCAGGAATTTATGACCAGGGTATATAGGCAGGTTAAACACAGAAAAGTTTTTCCCTTCAGTTATGCCCCGGAGTATGTGTGTTGCCACCTTCAAGGCCAGGCAGGTCCATGGTATTCGTGCAGACAGAAAATATGCACAGCGCCATTGGGATGTCTGGTATGCCTTCATTCATGAGTGGGCAAAGCACACACACTGCAAGCTACTTGTCTATCCGCATGTCTCACATTGCGGCCCCTGCTCCCCGTCATGGCACCTGTCCCTTTGCGTGTCTCTCGTCATCACCCCCAGTGGGGAATCCCTACCTGTTTAAATACTAGAGGGGAACAAAGCCAGAAAACTGCCAGAACACTACATAACCTAACATAATTCTGTGCATGCGAGCCCACTTCCTGTTATGGGACTAGTTTTCGGACCCAGTCTCAAGGCTATGGGAACACTGCTTCCCTCAGTCACCCAGACCCGTGGGTGAGGAAGCCAGACTGCCTCCACTCACCCTGTAGTGCGACACCGAGTTGTTTTCATTGCTGCCAGATGGCAGTCGTGCAGAGAGAGTGGCATGCATCTTTGAAACTGTCTCCTAAAGACATTTTAAAGTTTCCCTTTTGATTAAGCCACGATGCACATACAGACTCCGCATGCTGCTCAGTCATTACCACAGCGCAAACCACCCTTAGGGAACAGCACTCCCAGAAGTAGCCCCTCTGCCCAGTGCTGCTCTAAAAATTGTGTATAGTATGTAAATAGAGTAATTGGCACTTTCTTGGGCCTTTCGTTCAGCATGGCAGTCTGGGAATTCATCCCGTTGCGGCCTGTGGCTGCAGGCAGTCATTTCTGTTGCTGGGATGTGTTCCATCGTGTGAATACGCCCCGACCCCAACGGAGCCGGGCTTCGGGCTCGGTCGTTCACATTTGGGGCTGCTGCAGCTGATGCTGCTGCAAACACGTGTGCGCTGTGGTGAACATGGGTTCACCTGACATGCTTCTGTCGGTCACACCATCGGCAGCAGCATCACCTGTTGTCGCTTTCATGACACTGTCTGGGCTCTCCTGCGGTGCCCGCTTCGGTTCACCTTTGTCTGAATCGACAGCCCACACTCCCCCCCTCTTCATATGGATTGCAGTTCAGGATTACTGTTGTTCCTTACTGTCCTTAAAGATAAAGACGTGTGTTTCTCGTACTCTGTGTTCTTGGAGAGGAGGATACAGTAGAAAGGTGCTCTGTATTAGGGGAGAAATTCATGGCCACTTGCTTTGTGTCTAATCGTTTTCCACACTTCACTATAGTCACGTTTACATTGTGAGTTTGTAAGAAATGTTCCCAATGGTTGGACCTACCAACAGAGTGAGCGTCTCTGGAATCAGTGTGACAGATTTCCTGCAGAGAGCAGTCTCGGAGCTTTGCAAACATTGCTGCATGCAGCTGCATGCAGTGCTCAGCTCCCGTCGCGGACTGAGGCAGCACCAGTGGGCACCACTGGGCACCACCGGGATGGGGGCTGTCGCTAGCAGGACACCAGGCTTCACCACCTAGACCCGGACCTTTTTATTAGATGTCTTTTATGGTGGCAAAAACCATGTCATGAAGCATAGTCTTAGCCATTTTTTAGTACAGTCAGTGGTGTGAAGTTTACTTACAGTGGGATGAACAGGTGTCCCAAACTCTCCACTTTCACTTAAATTTTTCAGTCACATTTATTGAACGAAGTCTTAGATGGGTGTGGGCTTGGGTTCTTACTGTGTATCACACGGTTGTGTTTTCTGCCTTTCCGTGAACACAGTACTTTTTTGTTCAATGCTAAGTCATAATGCAGTCATTCTGAAGATATTCAATCAGCAAAATGATTTCACATGTACTGTTAGCAATGCATAGCTCATACTGAAGTGAGTGCTGTGTAGCCTGGCTGATGCGCGTGTTGCTGCACGTGTCCAGGTGGGGACAGTGCGGTTGCCACTGTTGCTTGTGCTACAGGCACAAACATGTCGTCACGCGGAAGGTGCACTCCTGTTTCTGCGGTGCCAGGGTGGAAGAAGTGTTCAGAGAACCGATGAAATGTGCTGTGCGCTGCCCTCCATGCATAGTGTTGGCTTCGAAACATGTCTGTTTTTCTGTCTCAAATTATAACCACAAACTGTATGTGCGTAAATATAGAGAGGTACAGATATATGTATATACACTTCTTCTTTCTAAATAAGCTGATAAATGAATCTGTTTTCTAGTTCCCAGATGAAGAAAACTTTCCAAAAGGAGGTGATATCTTTAATATTAAAGACAATTTTCAAGTGGTAGCTGAGTCTAATGAGGACTCAATTGCAAATGATCGTAAGTAAATTGTAACTGTGAATATAAGTAACATTGAAAAGTTATTTGACATTGAACAAATGGTTATGTAAAGATCTTTGCTTTTCTTTCCCTGCAGCAATTTTAGATTTTCTTCCTAAAGATTCAGAACTCTCATATCATTATTTGGATTATAATTTCAAATCAGCAGAGAGGACTTCATGGGAAGCAAATAAGGTATAATTTCAAAACATTTTACTAGTTGGGAGTAAAAAGTTTTGGTGGTCTTATAAAAAAATGAATCTATTAAAAACTAAAAAGATGAAAATGTTAACGGTGGATGATTTTTTTAACATGATCAAGGAAGTTTACCAACAACTAACTAACGTTATTTGCGTGATGAAGCAGCAGAGTAACTTCTGTTGGAATGGGTAGAATGTCCGTGACTGCTGTCTTCTTTGTTACTTGAAGATGTTTCGACTTTTGCAATGTGACGTGAAATGAGAGGCATACATAACTAGAAGAAAGAAGTAGAATTAGGATAATTAAAATGAGAAGTTAAGGAGACCTTTAGGAAATGTGCAGCCTAGGCATTATCTTAATCAGAAGTGTGGGAGATGTGTGGAGTACACTGAAATTTTACTGTGAATTATACGATTCTCGAATAAATAGGAATTCATCAGTATTTACTGGACACCTTCTGCAAGTCAGGAACTTGTAAATGCAGGTGTAGAGCGATGGACTGGACAGCTGTGCCATCGGCCTTCAAGGCCACCAGGGGAGACAGGTGTTAGTCAGTGGAGCAAACCAGCCGATAAGCTGAGCTGGTGGCCGCTTCTGCAGCCCTGAGACCTAGGTGACCAGGAAGATGACTCCTGCTGTGGGAAGTGCCTGCTCTGAGGTTACAGAACTGGTGGGCCCAGAACAGGAAAGATGCCCGCCAGCTGGGCGAGGAGGTGGAAGAGAACACTGTCGGTAGCCGAGGCTGGGAAAGTGAGCCGCAGGACCACGCGCCCCAGGTCCTGGCAGTGGGGGCACCACCCGGATGTCATCACCAGTGGGGTTTCCATGCCTAAAGGGCTGTGCTGTAGACAAGGGCGGTACCCATGGGGTGGGTGTGGGAGCAGGGAACCAGCGAAGAGGAGCCCTGGATGACAGTGACTGAAGCAGGGTGGTGGCAGGGGCCTCAAGGAGGGCTAGACCTGGAGGAGAATCATGGCGGTATCTGGATGGTTGTCAAGGAGGGGAGAAGGAAAGGGAGAGGAAGGTGCCTGACTCCCCAGGCAGTGTCCACAGGTGGTGAGATGGAGGGGAATGTCAGTCAGCTTGGCTGCCAGGACGGCGTGCCACAGCAGAGACATGCTCCTCCCAGTGCCCGGGGCCAGCAGGCCAAGACCCAGGTCCTGGTGACTGTGGTTCTGTCATGGGGACCTCTGGCCCACAGTTGGCTGTCTTCTCTGTGTCTCTCCTGGCCGTCCCTATGTGTGCAGGGATCAGGGACCCCTCACCCGTGACTTTGTTTAGCCTTCATTACCTCTTCAAGGCCCCGTTCCCAAATGTGCTGACACGGGGGCTTCCGCATCCATTTCGGGGGCATGTCGGTCATACTAGACTTTTAAGGTTATTGGTTTCTGGAAGCAGCCACCAAATTAAAGGCTTCTAAAGAGAGTAAGAGTGAATAATGGGACTGTTGAGGTCTGGAACACGTCGAGACACGGCACTCATTTTGGAGCAGTGTCCTGAAGTTGAGGTGAACCACAGATCAACTCCAGACCTGTCGCTCCTTGGGTCTTCCTGCTCCAAACACGACGTCTCTGCCTGAGCCCCTCAACCTGGGGGTCGATCTTCAGAACCAAATCCCCATGGCCCAGGTCATTCAAGTCAGGATCTGACGTGTTTCACATGAATCTAGCAGGTTTCATGTTCTGTATTTCATGTGGTTCTTTTTAATAGCAAATAAGTGCATGGTTTCAGTGGCAATAATGAATTCCCCTGCAGAGAAGACAGTAGTGAAGTGAAAAGAATCGCTGCTTGGTGACCATCAGAACGTCCGTGGCCTGTTTGGCCGTCGTGTAGCAATGCAGAACCACTCAGGGCAGGTCTTCTTAAAGGAGCCGTCCTCTCGTTAGTCTGTATGAGGAGGTCCATAGTGCCTGGGACGTGTGGATTGTGTCGATCGTCACCTTCTCGCAAACGTGATTTGCTGGCACAGAACTATGGCTTTTAAAGAAATCTGACAGACTGTTGATGAGGATCTGGTCTCCTTCCAAACCAATGACTTTACAAATACTTGATTTTGGGTCACTTGGGGTTTTGCAATCACGGTGCCACCTGTTTGGATGCCATAACAATGACAACCAAGATTTTCTGTGAAGACAGTACCTGAATTTTGAGTTGTAGACTGTGGTGCTGGTCCAGGACACATGACACCACCTGCGTCAGAAGCACGGAAGCAACAGGCGGGCTGACAGCACAGCCTTTGAATTGACAGGTTTTCCCCAAGAGCCCCATGAAGCATGTTCTGTGCAGGCTCTGCCGCCATTGTCTTGGGCCTGCTCACAGTGCACTCCTTGTTGGGTTGTTGCAGAGCTTCCAGAAAAAAAACATTAAGAGTGTCTCAGAGCAAGAACAGGTGATCCATGGTTTTAGGGTTCCTGGGACTTGGGGGCCTTTCTCACCTGGTCCCGCAGAAGTCTCCACTATTGTTGATGTTGGTGAATTTATCCTGTTACTTTTGGGAGACTCTTTGCCCACTATGGCTCTACCTCATCTTATTGAAGGCGTTATTTTTACAGCATAGATTACTAGAACTCATTCAAAATGGGGAAAGTGCAGTAAGTAGATTTTGGTCTGTGACTTAGTTTCTTCTTCTGGACAGGTGATGTCACCAGAGCAAAAGGTCTCAACATTAAGCCCTGTGTCTACTTTTTCTTTGGACTTGCAAGGTGAAGACTTTGATCTAGAATTTTCTGAGGAGTCCCTGAAAGCCAGGACTTTACCAGGTAAGCATCACCTTCTTCACTTGGAGAGTTGTTCCTTGTTTCTCTAATGTTGGTGTGAAATTTTTTATTGTAGCGATAGCTCTCCCTCTGGCTCTGGTTCCCCCTCCCAGCTCCTCTGCTCTCCAAGGTGAACCCCGAGCTGGGCCCCCTGTGGCCCCTCCTTCCCAGGGGGTATCTGGTCCACACCATCGGTTGACCAACAAAACCCTTGTTTCCCCTTTCCAGCTCTGGGGTCCTGGTAGTATCAGCAAGCTCTCCTACTGCTGCTACCCCAGCTGTGTGTCGGTCTCTGGTTCCTGCTTCTCTGTGGGCAACTTTCTGCTTCTTGATGACTCTCTTTCCTGTAGGATCTTGCCATTGACGCTTTCCTCTCTGTCCCTGTGATTGTCAGTGTGTCTCCCCTGATTCTGAAGTTAGATTGGATGAGGAGTAGCATCATAGGCAGTTATTTTGTCCCGAGTGGATGATATGAAACCCACATGCATGGGTGTTTGGGCTGGAGCAGGTTGTGGGGTGGTTGGTAGACGAAACAGCTCGGGAAGCGTTGGTGTGGGCGGTGGGGTGTCTGAGACAGGTGAGGGGGTGGTGCAGTGACAGGTGCCTCCACAGTCACACTGGAGGATCTGCTCTTTGCTGGGGTTCTGACCTCTCTGTCCCTGCTGGTCGATCACTTGTTAGAAGTATTGTTGGCTCACCTACTGCTCTGCTGGCATCTCAAGTGATCTGCAGTTTATTTCCAAAAGAATAGAAACTGTCAAGAAGGTACATTATTATAAAATAGGAAACATAGCACCATCTGATAAAATCTTTACACTTATATAGTTCTCATGCAGCATTATTTGTTAATTTATTTATTCAACAAATATTGCTTTTTACATTTTTAGGAATATATCTATTACTGACAGCCAAAATCTGCCAAAACATGAGTTAGTGCAAATCATGAACTCTTCTCTCATACTAATAGCTCAAACTAAAGCTAAACATCTTCACCCTGAAGGTCAGCATATCAATCCATGGTTGTAATAAAAATGTAGAGGGAGGTATAATGACACAGATCAACCGTGAACTTCAGTCTCTGGAGAGAGAATATAAGGTTGAGAACAGGCTAGCTCTGGGCTCTCATTGGATGTGTTGCCCTAGGACTAGGTTGTCCCGTCTGTGAAATGGGGGGTGATTCTGTTCTTGGCTGAAGATTTCAGTGCAATGTAAATGTAGAGTGTAGTGGGGGGGAGGGTCCTTAGCTAAGGGGGTAAGAAAAAGGTTCAAGTTCATCCACCTTAATTCAGAGTACTAATTTATCTTTTAAAATGTTTTTGAGACTGAAACCATTAAATTATTTTTTTAAAGGAAATAAAATTATGTGATTTTATTTTCAAGGCAAGTTGGTATGTTTTTGCTTAACCCATGGGTGTCCAGAGCCTAGGCGATGACCTTGATACATTTTTATTTAATCGGCTATTTCTTCCAGAAATGAAAAAATTCAGTTCCCCAGAGAGTCATGACCTTCCAAGGCACCCTGTAGTAAGTAGAACCTGCGTTCCCCTGGTCATGGTGCCCGCAGCTCCAGGACCCCTGCCCGGCAGGTGTGCAGAGCCCATGGTGGGTCCTCTACGCTCCAGGCCAGAGGACCAGAGTGAAGCCTCCTTGTGCCAGGCTTCCAGGGAAGTGACCTCTGGGGCTGCTTCACGTCTCCACGGAACGCCTGCACAAAGCAAGTGGCTGAAATACCAGAACACAGCCCGGGGTAGCCTGCCCACTCCAAGCAGAGCTCAGCCGAGTGCCTCAGCCAGCTTTGCTGGGGCAGTTTGTGGGATGCACCACGGTGCTGCCGAGGGGAACCTCCGTGCCGAGGAGGACAGTCTCCCGGGGGGAGACTCCACTCGCCTGCACGTGCTGAGCTGCGCGCTCCGCGGGCAGCAGCCAGGTGCTGGCCCCCAGGACTGTGTTTGCAGAAACAAAGCCCTTTCTCTGAGTTCAAAGCCGACTTCAGAGATGGAGGAAGTCCAGAGCGAGTCGGGAGGCTCTGCGTTCTGCAGCCGCGGCGCGATGCATCCACAGGTGAGGGGCGGTCTCGGCGCACTTTCTCCAGTAGCTGTTGCGTGAGTGATGTCACTCTGGGAGCTGATGGCTGTTTGATTTTGAGTTTTCCATAACACTAGCTACAGCCCCCTCTTCTTTGATGTAAGATCTTTCCTAGTGTTTTGCGAGCATTAACTGAAGTGACACATTTGGAAGTGGCAGGTGTGGTGTTTGGCACCCAGTCGGTCCTCAGTCACAGCTCCTACTGTTCCCACCCCACTCCATTACTGCCGTGACCATGGCTCCTTATTTCACACCGTCAGCTCCCTGTGCCGATCAGTTGTCTTCCAGTAAAGGTGCATCTCATGACCCGTTGATAGTTGTAATCAGAGAGGGAGATGCATGACGATCCATTCTCATCAGTTGACTGTTTTTCCTAGCAAAACTATTTAAAGCTCATTAAGGGGCTGAAAAGAAAAGTTAGTCTTGCCCTGACTGGTATAGCTCAATGGATTGAGCGCAGGCCTGCAAACTAAAAGATACCAGTTCAATTCCCGGTTAGAGCACATGCCTGGGTTACAGGCCAGGTCCCAGCAGGGGATGCACAAGAGGCAAACACACACTGATATTTCTCTCCCTCTCTCCTTCCCTTCCTCTCTAAAGATAAATAAATAAAAATCTTTAAAGAAAGAAAATTTAGTCTTTTTTGAAAGTGTCACGTGTAGCCATTCTTGAGATATGGGCTTCTCATTTAAACTTCGAATACTATTTTCAAGGGTTCTGGAAAATTTTTTAAAATTTACTTATTGTCTTAAACATATACTGTATAGAAAGTAATTTACTCATTAGTAAATAGCAATTTCTGTGGTTGTTATAGTAACTTGCATTATTCCATTTTAGGAGGTAGGTGTCTCTGAGCTGTGCTTCCCAAACTGGCAAAAAGTAAACTGCGCGTCTGTGCCCCGAAGGCAGACTCACATACCGGCCGTGTTTCAGTCTCCCTCGCATTACAAGCAGGTCTTTGCGTCCTGCCTCCGAGGTATGGCACCGCCTTTCCGTGTCATGACAGCGGGTGGCGGCCTCGTGCAAAGGGTGTGGCTGTGAGGAGGTGCCAGTGCACGCTGGGACCGTCCATGCTACATCTGCTCCCCGAGACTTGTCGTTTTCCATATTCACTCCAGTGTGATGTCCGATCAAAACTGAGTTTTAAAAATGGGAAGTGACAACATTATCTTTTTTAAGTTACAGGTTTTTACTTTCTTTTATACTTGAAGTGTTACAATTGCTTTTGTTAATAGGAAATTTTAAGTATGACGAATGGTTTGATAGCTTGTTTTGTTGTACAAGGGCAAAACTTGGCTTTAAAAGTGGGTGTTAGTATTGTTATATTTTACTCTGTTAAAGGGTTCCTTCAAATTTAACAAACAGCACATATGTGACACAAAGACAAAACTACTTTGTTCAGTTTTCACCTATGTCTTTTTTGCAGAGCATCTGAATATATTGCTTTTCGGGTTGGCACAGCGGCTGCACAAAGCTCTGTCAGCAGTTGACATGTCGTTTTACACGTCAAGCGGAGAAAAACTGAAAACCGTAGAAAATCGGGTGCCATCCTGCCATCACCGTCAACCAGCAAAACTTGTCATGGTTCAAAAGGAAGGTCCAAACAAGGTCTTGCTCCCTCTTCCCATCCTGCTGTCTGCTAACACTTGTCTCACAGACGGTGTGTGTGCCTGTTGCTTTCCTACAAGCCTGGCAGAAGTTAAGTCTTGACGCGGAGCCCTCGGCCTGAGGCGTTGGTAGCTAACAAACTCTCAGTACATTTTCAGGGAACGATGATTTGTGTGCAGGGACACAAACAAATGAGTGAAGACCAGTCTTCTGGGAGCTTAGGAACTCACTGCACAGTAGTGGGTGGAGAGAAACAAAAGGAAACAATACCTTTGTGTCTGGTAAGGGCGGAGGGACACGCCCAAGTTCCAGAGAGAGCCAAGGGCCTGTGCGTGCGGAGCCGATGAGCCCTAAAGGGGTGACCCTGTGCTAAAACCACAGGAGGCCAGGACACAGAAAAGCACCCTGGCAGATGGATTTTGCTGAGTACGGACTGGGAGGAGTTGGTAAAATGTTTGTGCATTGACAGGCGGTTGGTCCTCGTTGTAAAACACAGGAAGAGTTTTCCTCTGCTGTCTGCATATTGAGTATGTGAACTTGCATTAACTGTGGTTGTCAGAAGTAAGAGTTGATAAGTAATCTTAGAACCACAGAGTAGTGTTATAGAGCCACTAAAAATTTTTAAAAGATTATTTGTTGACATGGTTGTTATACTCACAGTATATTGTTGGCTGTACAAATGGAGTTTTAGAGTAGAAAATGTATCGTTCCCTCGGTCTTACTTAAAACGGAAACAGTTTACCCAAGTGTATCCTTGTGCGGACACTTCAGTGAGAGGGAAGGCTGGACCTAAGGGCGCCCGATGCATAGCTGATTCTAGGCAGCTTGCAGGTGGTCTCTAGTGATCATTTCAAATTTAAAAAACCTTTATTTTTCAAATGAGCTTATATTGTCAGAATAATGTAACTCTTTGATAAGGAGAAAGCAGAAGGAAAACTACATGGTTTTAAATTAATGAAAAGATTAAGTTGTATAGTGACTAATTTCCTGGAGTACATTAATTGCAAGCAATCTTTGTAAAAGTCTTAAGCAATACAAAAACAGTAAAAAGTAGAACCATTTCTCTCACTGAATTTTAGTATCCTCTTCCCTCAGGGCCGTCTTTTTTATGCGTGTGATGCACCCAAAGCTGACCGATGTAAGTTTTTTAAGTGGCTTGAGGAAGTGAGCTCAGGACATTCAACAAGGGAGGAGTCCCCGCCCGCCATCGTGCTGAGGGACGTGAAGAGCATTGGCTTGTACTTGCGAAGTCAGAAGGTGCCCCTCTATGAGGAATGCCAGCTTTTGGTGAGGTATGTTTATGATGACGAATCATTGCCTCCAATTATATCAGGAAATAGTAACATCACAGAACTATCATCAGTTTTAAAAGAGGTTGAGATCAGCGAAGTCTCTAAAAAACAGAGGCCCTCAGTGTTTCTGACCGGAGGGGCTGACCTCTGAACCACAGGCAGTCCCAGCAGTCCCAGGGCTGCTGCAGGAACGGGACTCCTCTCACCGTTTGGATAGGCACTCACGGTCCCCAGGGACACCCTGCAGCACGGCTTTCATCGGGGCAGGATGGCAGGCGGCTCTTTTCGAGAGCCAAATGGCCTGGCATTCAGGGTAATAAGCCGGCGCATTTTGGAAACACGTCTCATAGAAGTGGGATCGCCCAAAAAGTAAATGTAATGAGCATTCGCTTGATAATGTAAAAATAACAACATGTGCTGGGGCCTCTGTGTGCCGGGCACTCCCCCTCGCACTCACGTGTCCTGGTCAGTCGTCTTCAAGACCCGGAAGGCGTGGACACCGTGGGGCTGGCTTTTCACTCCCGTTTCACAGTTCCCGCAGCTCCTCCGTTGCGGAGGTGTTCCAGATGCTTTCTCCATCTCGGTCTCTTTAAGACAGGATCGTTCCGTGCAGGCTGCTCTTCTCTTCCTTTGACAGTGTTTTTATTTTGTGTGGATGTAGGAAAGAGTATATACATATATACATCCTGGTTCTTTTCACACTGTATTTTAAAATAAGGTTTTTTCCAACCATTGTACCTTCAAACTTCCAGCTGTAAAACTATGGGTCAGTCCTGGGAGTGTCGTGGAGGCACGCTGACTGGTCGGCGATGCTGTATTTAGTGCATTCGAAAGCCGCACACAGAGGAAACCTGAACAGTTCTCATCACAAGAAAAACATTTGTAACTATGTGTGGTGATGTATGTTCACTAGACTTACCGTAGTCATCATTTCACTATATATAGAATTACTATGTTGTCCACCTGGAGCTGATATAATGTATATGCCAATCTTACCTCAATTAAGAGCAAATGTGTACCTTAATATTCAAATTCATTTTTGTTTCTTACTCATTTTGCAGAAAAGGATTTGATTTTCAAAGGAAACAGCATGGCAAACTAAAGAAGTTTACAACTATAAATCCTGAATTTTATAATGAACCTAAAAGCAAACTTTATCTTAAGCTGAGTCGGAAGGAAAGTTCTTCAACTTACAGCAAAGGTCAGTTGAGGCATCATGCTGGTGCATCTCAGCTGCACACAGCTCTGGAGACTCCTTATGGCTATGTATACATTTTTTCAAAATTTGATTGCTTTTATTTAGTTAGCCGGGAACCTTTCATTTCTCCCAGAGCAGCAAAAGTACAGCTTTTGAAGGGATTTTTAAAATCCTGTTTTCCTTTTAATGACAATACTATGATGTACAGGGTGGTCCCTTTCTCCGTGAGTTGTCCCATAATCTGCGTCTTCAGCTCTCAGTGGAAATGCTCCTTCAGCCGTGTCTCCTTCCCAGTTTGTTCACGTAAATGCCAACCCACGATTCCTCCCAACATGTTTCTGTAAGAGCTCATGGCCGTGTAATTAGGTGTTGTACATTCTGGATGTAACAGAAATATTTATATGCAGTGAAATATAAAACTAATTTTTGGTTGTATCACTACATTTAAATGATGTGTGTTGCCTGAATAATTGAAATATATGTAGTTCAGAAATCCAAAATTGTCCTGGAAAACTAAAACAGTCAAAAAGGACAAAACCACTAACAAAACTATAATAAAAGTCAGTATTTACTAGTATAATATATTATCTGTATATCTATAATAAATATTACTATCTTAGCCCTGGCTGCTGTGGTTCAGTGGATTGAGCACCAGCCTGCAAACCAAAGGGTCACCTGTTTGATTCCCAGTCAGGGCACATGCCTGGGTTGTGGGCCAGGTCTCCAGTAGGGGGTGCACAAGAGGGAACCATACATAAATGTTTCTTTCTCTCTGTCTTTCTTCCTCTCTTTCCCTGTCTAAAAATAAAATGAATAAACCCTTAAAAAAATTGCTATCTTAATCTTAGTTTGGCTAACAAGAATAACTTTTGGCAAAAGTAATCTGTTTTAAATATCTACAATTTCCTTAAATTTTTTCATTACTATTTTAAATATATCTCAACAATTTATTTTCAAGGCAAAGAAACATAGACCTAATCCACTTCATGATAAGCACAAATGTGGAAATCTGAGAGCTATAATCTCAAAATTCTTTTATAAAGTGACCAGTCTAGGCATATTTTTAAAAATCAGTGTATGTAGTTCATTAATGAAATGTTTATATAAATATAACTTGAACACTTAAAAAAGAGAAATAAAGACAAGAACAAGCTTATTTTTGTACTCCCTCCAAATAGACTTACTTATTCAAATACAAATTTAAGTAATGGGCTGGTTAAAAAAACAAGCAGAAAGAAAAGGAAGTTTTAGATGGACAAGTTCCAGTGTCCAATGTGGTTTTTTTCCCTGTGAAATGCAGCCGTTCTCAATGACTGCTCTTCTTCTCCCACTTGCTCCCTTGCAGGACCCAGGCAGGGGCAGCCGTGGCTGCTGGTTCCACAGTGTAGGCCAGCTCCCCCCTCCCCCGCTGTGCACTCTGAGTGACCTGACCCTCCAGCAGAGGCTTGTGTGCTGAAAACTTGGGGTGTTGCTCTTGGAGCCTGTAGTTTCCTCCAGAGCCTTCAGACCCTCATTCAGAACGGGGAACATGGGCTCACACTTCCTTGCTTCTGGGCTTGGTTTGTTTCTTTCATTTCTTAACCCTGATGGGTTTTGAGTACGTCTCCTTCAGGGAATACTTTTGGGGGCATTTTTGTTCCAAACCGAAGAATGGCAACTACTTCCCTTCTGCTGCGTTTGTCTGCGGCCTGTCCAGGAAGCGGTCTCACTCTGTCACTGAGCTCAGGCTGCAGGACTCTGACACCTTCCTTCTGCAAGTCGTCAAAGTGCTGCCCTTCTCCATGTGTTCTCCATTGCTGTTACCCCAGGGAGCTGTTGGACTCCTTTTTCCTTGGTCTGATGTAACATTTCTGTTTTGGGTCAGCAGGTGTCTCCTGGGTCCGGGGGAACACGGCATCCCCTTCAGAAGGCTGTGCCTGAGGATTTGCCGAGCTGCTGCTCCGGCTCCACATTCCATCTAGGCTGCTTTTCCTTTTGAAACACTCACTGGCTTCCTTGCCAGTATTCGGCTTCTTTGTGGTTTTGCCCACTGGTAATAGTTCCTGGCTGCTGTAACTTAATGGCATGAAGTGTCTTTGGATGATGTTCTTCTGAAGCATCTTTGATGACTTCATGGCAGTGTCATTTTGTCTTGGTCTTAAAAGGCGTTGACAGCAGCTTTTAGCACATCCACCTTTTTCTTCAGAAGCGGGCATTGCTCTTTCAGTTGCAGTGAAATCAGGCTTTTTGCAATTTTTTTCAAAGTTGGTATCATTACCAAGAGCAGATCTAGTTACTAATCAGATTTCAGTTCCTTTGTGACGTGAATTTCCTCAGGCGACCTCATGCACATCTTTGGTTTCTGAACAGTGAATCTTGAGGACCCTCGTTTGACTTCAGTCTGCCGCTCTGAAGTCGAACTCCCCTGACAGGTTTTCAGATAACCAGAACTGGAATTCTCTTCCCTTCTTTTCCTCTTCTCATTATTGATGTTCAGAGCCCCACACTGAGCTTCCGAAGATCCAGGGCGCAGGTGGCAAACACAAGGCCCGAGGGCGAAATCTGGCCTCCACCTTGTTATCCAGCCCAGCACCTTGTTTCTACCTGTGGGCAGCACCGAGCTCCTTGCCCCTGGTTAAGGAGGAGTTGCACTTATACAGTCCTGAAATTACGTTCGGCCCTTTGAAGGCAACCGTGAGGCTGATGTGGCCCCCAGAAAAAATGAGTTTGACACCTCGGATCTAGGGAGAGGACCCACGGTTCCAGCCATGAACTGTGCCTGCCCTGTGGTGCCCGTGTCCCTGCCCAGAAACTCTTTCTATTAAAGAGAGTTTTTAAAGGGATTGTTTAATATAGTATATATTGTGAATTACTGTATAATAAACCATTTCTGAAAGACCATGTTCTCCTCGTGGGCACTCTCTGGATCTTTGAAATCTCACGTCTGTGTCCACAGACCACTGATAGTAAGATGTGCAGAGGGCTGTGTCCTCCTGCCTCCTCCGCTGGCTTCACCTCCTGGTCCTTGTGCAGCTCACTGTGCGCGCTGGGCACGAACATTACGGGCGTTTGATCGACGTGTGCTTACCTGGAAGGGGTTCGTGTTTAGTTCCAGGGAGTTGGTCTCCATCATTTCTTCACATTATCTCCCTCTGATTTTTATTTCTCTCTCCGGGACTCTTATTATTCAGATGTTAGACCTTTGGAATCTGCCCTCTTCTCTTCCCATTTCTTCTGTATTCCGGGTTTTGTCCTGTTTTCCTTCTAAATTGCTTATTTTTTAGATGCATCTATTCTGCTTTTTATCCCTTCGATTACTACTTCACTTCAGCGACCATGTGTTTCCAAACCGATATTTTTGGTCATGTCTTTCTCTCAGTTTCTTGCTCTCATTTCATGTTGCTGCTACATCCCCTTCCTTTTTGTCTCTCTACCAGCCTCCCTTGAAATCCCTTCTCCGTCTGTTCTGGCGTCTCCTTTTCTGAAGGACTCTAGTCCAGTGTGTTTTTCTCTTGAAGTCTTTGTGCCCCTTAAATGTCTCATTATTTTGCCCTATAAACTGATTTTCCCCTGATGCATCAGCTGTTCTTTCCAGCGATGTGGGGGGAGCAGGGGGAGAGGGGGGCAACCCAGGCTCAGGAAGTTGGACTCAGTCCCAGCTCTGCCATTTCCGGGCCCCTGTCTGTGGGTAATTTGTTTAACTTCACTGTCCAGAGAACAATAATAATGCCTATCTGACATTTAGAATGTCTATTGATCTGGAACATAACACAGGTTATTGTGTTTTACCAATAGGAAAATCCCCATAGATCTATAACCTGCCATGGGACTTGGATCTGGTCACCAGTCATTGGTGCCCAGCAGTCACGCAGGTTGCTGCCCCTCCCCCACTAAGAGCCATCCCATGGTGCCCGCCCACAGTCCGCCCTGGTAGCCTGTGTCTGAGAGGGTGACCGGCGCAGGTTCAGCCTCAGGACAGACCCTGCAGTCTCGGGTTGCTCCACCGTCCTTCCTCGCACCCCCGAGGCACCTCTTCTTGGGGCTGCCAAGGTTGGGGTTTTGCTGGGAGTCCACTGGGAAAATTCTTCTTTCCCAGATTTTCTTTCTATCATTGGTAAGGACTAGTAATTTTCCAGCCTTTAGGATTTCATCATTCTCTTTTTCATTTCCTGTGGCTCCCATAAGGATCACTTCCGAAGTCGGTGTAGCTTTCCCAGCCCTGACCTCACGCACTGTGCTGGGGCTGCACCATCATTTCCACGGGGCACAGGACTGTTCCTGTCAGCTGCCTTGAATTAGATGTCTTGTTACAAGTTGTGGCAAATGTTAAATAGAGTCGACATTAGCAGCTGGGAATAAGTTGTTTAAATATGCGTTACCTGAATTGACAAATACATTTAAATAAATTAGGTATAAAATAACCATGATATATAGGTCAGCTTTTTCTAAAGTGGTTTCCTAAACATATTTACTAAAACAATAGTCCTGGGGGGCATTGTAAGAGTTAATTTAAAGAAAATATGTTATGTGGCTAAATAAATGTGGATATCATTGTATTAAGCACATCACCTCAATGCAAGATTTTTTAGAGCCTTTGTTGGTGTGCATCAGACATTTCAAGGTGGGGCGCGGTTGAGACTCGTAGTTGGTCACTTTCTTTTAAAATAATGCATATGAACATCAAACATGAAATCTTAAAATGTAAATATATTTTTATTTAATGATCTTTTGAAAAACAGTCAAGGCTTCTGTTCAGAATGTAGGTTTTCTAACTGGAGATCCTTTCCATCTTTCCTATATGAACTAACCCACGAACATACCATTCTGAGTCATTAAATATGGAGCAAGAACTTAGACACTTCTGGAGCAATCTGAGTGGAGAATGATTTTAATTTTTCCACTCCTTTTTCTAATGTTTTGCATTTATCTCATCTGTACTTGAGTCAGAAGCAGTTTTTTGTTTTGACCCCTTTGTTTAGCGAATCTTTTTGTTTTTCTAAATTGTTTGCTTAAGTTTTCTTAAAGCAATTTTTTCTTCATACTCATAGTGGTTCAAATAATATATGATTAAGTTATACAGTTGTAACGACAAATACAGCTGGTATAAATAAATTTTAGAACACAGTTGACTCTTTGTAGTGTCAGCTCTGCTGCTGGTAGAAACCCTGCGCAGGCGTTCTAGACAGTGGCCTGGCTGCTGGTGTGCGGCGTGCGGTGGAGGCGGGTGGGCAGCTTCGACAGAGGGAACGCAGACCGTTCATTACTCCAGAGACGCAGCTGGAGGTCCATTACTCCAGGTCTGTTAAGAACCTGCGTTCCATCCACGAACCGCTAGCCTTATTGGAGCATGGAAACCACTATGTGCTCTCTGTAAGACCAGCGATTTTCAACTCGTGTGTCACAAGAACTTTTAAAACATGCAGTACTTGACTGTTTGGTCAGGAGCACTGACCTCTTTTCCCTTAGATTGTCGAATAAAACAAAATTTACAGCCAACAACAATAGCCTTGTGGTATGAATGAATTAAAATTATACCGACTTTTTTTGTCAGATTGGCAAAAAATGTATTTTTTGTTGTGCCACCAGATAAAAATGGTAGAAAACCACTGTCCAAGGCTAATAGTCTGTGTTGGAAAAGTCTGATGCAGATATAGAGCTGTTTTAGAAGAGAAAGATGAGTTAGAAGTCTTTGCTTTATTTGCACTGTTTTTTATAATTATAAGATAAACTTTAAAAAATAAAAGTAATCTAGTTAAAAACGTGGAAATGAAGTGTTGTATGTTCGGGTCCTAGTTTGGGTGGAAGCTCACGTATGACAATAACCAATTTTGGGGTTTTTTTGAGAAATAATGTAGAGCTAAGCATCTAAGAAATCCAAAACAGCTTTGGATTGAGCATAGTTCTGAGTCCTTTAAAAAGTGTCTTTTTCAGACGACCTGTGGGTGGTTTCCAAAACCCTGGACTTTGAGTTGGACACTTTCATCGCGTGCAGTGCTTTCTTTGGGCCGTCGTCTGCCAACGAGGTGGAGCTGCTACCGTTGAAAGGCTACTTCCCCTCCCGCTGGCCCACGGACAGTAAGTGTCACCGTGCCCGCCTTAATCTGCAGTGAAAAAGAGGAGCCATGTGACGCACCATGACCATGATGCCACCTGGTGACAATCAACTGTACAAACGTCTCCACAGTTCCAGTTCCAGAGGCATCAGTGCAATAGGATCTGGGGCCCTCACTCAAGTGTATTTTTTTGAAGTTGTATTTACACAGCGTGTGCCTGATACTTAAATAAGAAGTTTGTCAAATAATTTCCTATGTCAAATTCTAATTCTTTTAGTTTCTTTAATTTCCATGGCTTGTTATTCTAATAGGGTACAGTCAGTAAAGAAATTGTTTATTTTTGCACAGAGAAGTTCCCAGATTTTGAGGAGACCCTGAGAGCAGCTGGGTGGGAGGGCGAGTGATCTCCTGTCCTGGGAGTCCTGGGTGACACGGCTGCCAGCGGACCCCGTCTGTCCCTGTGTTGGGAGCCCAGGCCAATCCCTGATGGGGGATGTGGGCTGTGACCGGTTAAAGACACACGCTTTAAACTTCTGGTATTTTCTGTTATAACTGACTTGCCTCGTGAAGGGGACATTTGTCACTTTTCACACATCTGTTCACGTTTGTTGCATTTGTTTTCTCACCAATATCAGCATCTAATTTCCTGCTTTCCATGTATTTCTATGAAATAATTAAGGAAGAAATGCAGCAAAATGCCCAAAGAGCACACATAGGGCAGGCTGCTGACTGTCACCACAGCTGCATGGCTGTGCAGGGTGCTGTGTCCTCCGTATGGCCTGGGACCCACATGCAGCAGTGCCTGTGCTGGGGCCTTGCAGTCGTGGGTGTCATTCTCTGGGTTATGTGGATCCTCAAGGGGGTCTCGCGGTCCCTTTTCCTCACACTGAGTGTTCATTCTCTGTCCTCTCCACAGCGCTGGTCCACGCCCTGCTGGTGTGTAATGCCAGCACGGAGCTGACCACCTTGAAAAACATCCAGGACTACTTTAATCCAGCCACGCTGCCTCTCACGCAGCACCTGTTAGCGATGTAAGTCATTCTCCATGAGGCCATGATTCAGTGGGAACATGAAAATGCAGTCAAAGCACATCCCGTAAATGTTGCCAACAGAATTTTAATTGTCTTTCAGAGACTATGAGGTTACTGTCTGGCAGTAGTTGGAAATTAAAAGAGAAAGGAAAATAAGCCTTGTTTCCCATCAACCGCCCATTCGCCCATCTGGCTGTTGACTGGTCGGGCTAATGAATGTGACTGCAGATCTGTTCCGTTTGCCTTAAGGAGCAAGAGTGTGGGGTTTTTACTCATCTGTACTTTATGCCACAGATTGTTTAACACTTAAAAGAATAACTTTACAGTATCAAAGTACCATGTTGTGTACTTAAAATTTAGTGTTATATATCAGATTTATTCAATTAAAAATACTTGAGTAATTTTACAGCTTGATTCCGGTTTGTATATTGGTGCCAGTTTTATTCTCAATATAACCTATATCTCACTTTTAAATTCTCAAGCACCATACCCCCTTTAAAAAAATTAAAAGTGATATTTTATTGAGTTAATTAAAATGACAAAAAGCTAGTTTCAGATTTGGAATGGTGTGGTCTGTTTGGTGCTGTTTCATTTTTCTCACCTCACTGAAGTCCTATGTAAGAAAAAAATCCACGTAATTCTAATGTGTGTTTTTCCTACTTTGAAATAAATTCAGTCTTTATAGAACTAAAGCCAATTTATTTCTTGACAGTTTTACTTGAAATAGAGGCTATATTGGCCCTTGCTCAGTTGTTTAGAGCACCATCTAGATACAGCAAGGTTGTGGGTTTGATCCCCAGTCAGGGCACATACAGGAGTGAACCAATTAAATAAAATAACAAATCTATGTTTCTCTCTCCTTACCTCACTCCTTCCCTTCCTCTCTCTCAAAAAAAAAGAAAGAAAGAAAGAAAAGAAAAGCAAAGCAAAGCCAAGCCCTGAAAAGAAACAGAGGCTGTATTAATTATCTAAGCCAGCTTGCATAAAAAAAACATGGGCTTCAATGTTGGTATAACACTTAAGTAGCTGTGTGCTTTTGGGAAGAACATGTAATATTTTCTGCATCTCTGTTGGGGTAAATTAACTACTTCCTAGTGTTGTGTAGATTACAACAAATAATATATGCAACGCTTAGCATAGTGTCTGCACGTAGTAGGTATTCTACAAATGTGAGTTCCTGTCTCTCCTGCCCTCCTCCAAATTGGAGTGTACACACATCTGTGCCCACAAAAAGGGTCCTTTGTGATGTTTGTAAAGTGAACTCACCTATTTCAAAAGCCCCTCATTTACCTCTGATTTTATTTGCTGCCCTTTTATTAGGTCATCGTCAACTGCAGTTAGCAACAAGAGAGTGGACAGAAGAAAGTTTATCCCTCCAGCCTTCTCAAACACCAACACAAGTTGTGACCTGCCCAACCTAGAAGCCGCACTGCAGTTAGCTAACGAATTAATCAAGGCGCATGAGTTAAACGAGGATCAAGCTACAGCTCTCACCCAGATAGCTCGAATGGTGGTGTCTCGGGGATGTGCCGAGGAAGAGAAAGGGCTACACACCTGCACCCTCCCCATCACCATCATCCACGGTGAGGAGAGGGAGGGCCGCCCACACCTGGCTGTACTTAACGCGCTGTGGCCCAGTCTCCTGCACAGCCCCCGATTGTGTGCCAGCCTCTGTAACTTAGTCTGCTCCCCTGGCACTTCCTAGTCAAGCACGATTCCAGAAGAACTCCAACAAGATGCTTCGAAGCCGCTTTAGTAGCTATAAGCACAGGAGGGATGAGAAGCGCTGTGCACCCCTCACTAGAGTATCCAGATGTCTGCGTGTTGCTGTCATGGTGGACATCGCCTCTGATGAGCAAGGCCTTTACTAACTCCTGGTCGACTCACTCCCCCGGCATCCCCACAGCTGTCCCAAACCTTCCTTCTTTTTGTAGCTGAGCTGGCCCCTGCCCTATGCCCTGAAATTGATCTTGCCTCCAACACAGGAAGATGCAGATCAAAACAGCATCCACCACACCTGCATTTTCTGTTCCTGCCCCCCGGATTCTGTGCCCATGAAGGAGCTTTGCTTTCCCCTCAGAGCTACCTCTCCATCTGGTTCTGTCCCCTCTTTAGCATCTTTCCTCTCTCAGATGTCCACCCTGAAGCAGATCTGACTTTTTGTCCTGTTGACCAAGCTAGACATCAAGGATTCATCCTAACTTAGTCTTTCTAGCTAGATGAAGTGCCTTTCTCTTTAATCCCCCTCCTCCCCATCCTGTTCATCTGCTGCCCCATCAGATGAGTCACTAAGATGTGTCACTTCCTCGTTTCCGTCCTTCATGGTGGTGATTCTCTCCAGTTCCCTCAATCCAATCCTCTACTTACTTCCACAGCCAGAGGGGAACTGACTTATATAGATTGAGGTCCCTGCCCCTGACCCCTGATTGAGCCATCCTCATGCAAATGAGGGCTCCAAATTCTTGCGGTTTGGTCCAAACAGGCACTATCCTAATTGGCAGAATAGAGCCGCTATGATTGGTCGGTTATGGCCGCACAGCTCCGAATAGACAGGGAAAGCCTCAGTTCCATTGGTTGAAACAGGATTCTGGGAGCTCCTCCGTAAGGGCTGCTCCCAGGGCAGGAACACTGCCTGATGCTCCTTGCTGTGCAGTGTGTGGCGGGGCCCATGTGCAGACAGCTGTGGGGCTCTGGTTTTTTCACTGGGGCCCAGTTAGCACCAGGTTCCCTTATAGTTGCCTTCCTTCTCAGGGTTCACACTTTATATTTCTAAAACAATCTGAAAAACTGGTGGTTCCAAAACATGCTCTGATTAAATCAATTCCACTGCTTAAGATCCTTCAGTAACTTCCCCTGGCCTTCAGGGCAAATTTTCATTTTTTAGCCATATCAAGCAGAACTCTTCTGACTTGCCCCCTTGTCTACCTCGTCAGCCTCTGCCTAGAGGGACCCTTTCTTTCTGGGTGTGGATGTCTTACTCTGGGAGACTAAGTTCTGCTACTTCCTGTTTTTCAGAAGCATTGCCACCCCCACCAAATCAGAGAGAAGTGCTTTCTCTGATACATACAATCACGTTTCCTAGCATGTTAATTCTTACTAAATTTACTGGGGTAACGTTGATAGCATTCTATAAGTTTCAGGTATACACGACTATCCCTTGACACCTGTGTGCTGTGCTGCGTGCTCGCCTCCCGGAGTCTGGTTTCCTTCCGTCACACGCCTTTGACCCGCTTTGCCCGCTGCTCCCTCCCAACCACGTGGTTTTATTGTTGTTCCTTTCCTGGTCTGTCTTCCTGAGTGCACAGTGGTCTCACTAAGAGGTCTTTTGGTTATTTATCCCTGTGCTAAGCACATACTGGGCACTGTGTTAATTTTTTTTTAATAAATTAAAGAAGATAAATGATTTTCTTGTGCTTTCAGAAATTTGCTTACAATATTCCCTTTATTTTTTTCTCTTGCTTCCAAATAATTAGGTGTTTTTGGAGCAGGAAAGAGCTATTTGTTGGCAGTGGTGATTTTGTTTTTTGTGCAACTGTTTGAAAAGAATGAAGCTCCTCCAGTTGGAAATGCAAGACCATGGAAACTTCTAGTTTCTTCTTCCACTAATGTAGCTGTTGACAGAGTACTGCTTGGGTGGGTATAACACATGTGTTTAAGGCTCCTGCTTTAGGGTTACTGTTGAGAGAGGCACTCTCTGCCTGGGGCCCTGAGTGCTGGATGTGCCGGAAATGCAGAGTGTTTGTCCCCAACTTGAGCAATAGCCAGGAGACAGTAACAGGTTTACTTACTCGTCTGAAGTTGGAGAAACTCAAACGTCAAACCCGACAATTTTGGCACAAGGAAAGGATGCCTGTGTAAAAAAAAATCAGAATTCAGCCAGGGACACACAGGTCTAAGAGGTGTACCCCACTGGGATGCTGAGGATGCGGGGCCCGGACAGCCCTTCTCCGGGACAGGCCCCAGGGTCGTGTGCGCAGCCGGCAGCCTTGACTGATTGGCTGGTGTCTCCTGGGACAAAGAGCCTTGCTCACTGCTTGAGCCAAGGTCCCCCCAGCTCAGTGTTCCTTGTACAGCTCATATACAGGCTCCCTCTGGACCCTGCCCCGCCCCCGCCAGACTTGGGGACCCAGGGAACCAGTGTAGATGGGGTCTCTGGCTGGCCCCAGTGCCGTGAGCAGAAGCCCTTGTCTCTGGGTCTCTTACGGAGAAGGAGCGGAGGCGCAGGTGCAGGGGCCCATGATGGTAAAACAGCTGAATTAGGGTTTGGTTTTAATAAGGGGGCTCTGCAGGCAGTAACATGAGCTGCTCTGCAGGTACAAAGTTTTCGTGGATTTTAAAAATCACATTTAAAATGCAAAGGAGATGTTACGTAGGACTTTACCAATATTCTAGTGCAGGGTTGTCAAACTCATTTTCACCAGGGGCCACACCAGCCTCGAGGTTGCCTTCGAAGGGCCGAATGTAATTTCAAATCCTTAACAGTTGAGGAGTAGTTATATTTATATAGTCCTGAAATTATTAATGATCTCAATGTCAACATAAATGACACAGTTTGATTAGGAGAAATAACTTTTTATGTATAAGTGTAGGCTTTTTAAAACTAACTTTTATCATTACATAAGTTAATGCTTATGGTAGAAAATATGCAGTTTGTACAGATATTATATTTCTTTACATTTTTTATACATTTTGTTTTCGAAACTTGGTATAAACAATATATATTGCTTTGTGTTCTGCTTTTAAATCTACAAATAATTTTTGTAGCTCTATTATATGCAATGATTTGCTCATACCATATTTTAAGCAATATTTGATCAGTCAGTTCTTTCTAAATTCTCCCCATTATAAATAATATTGTGACAAAAAGATCCTTAAACATAAATCTTTATCTCCGCTTCTGATTTTTTCTTAGGAAAATGTCCCTGGCCTAGAATAAATGACAGCAACATACTTTGCAAGCCTGCCCTTCAGAAAGGTTCTGCCAGGGTGCAGGGTCCCAACACTTAATGAGCCCTCCGTGGAAGATAATGTGCGTTTTAAAATTCTCTATGAAATGCATCATAGTGGAAACTTAGCCAATGAGCATTTACTTTGAGTTTCAGCATTTCACATTGAATTATATACCTGTAAAGTATATTGTTACACAACATTAACTTTAATAACGTAAGTATTACATGAAACTGTTTTATATTCTACTTTCTAAATAATTGGAATCTATTTTATTATGTTTTGTTTACAGGCTTCTCAGTCTTGGATTCGAAAAATTTGTCAGAGTCGGGAGCATTAGGAAGATTGCCAAGCCAATTTTACCTTATAGGTGAGAATGCTGGATTCCAGAAGTTCACAGAAGTATAATGACGTGACAGAACTTTGACCTTAAATTAGGTTTTTGAGGAGGAGTAGAGAAAGTTTCTTGGTTAACTCAGAAAATCTGTATTTAACGTTTTGGAATGTTACAAAGATAGAATCAAGAGGGCTACTCTTTTGTGTCATCCTTTTTTAGCTTGCACGCTGGCTCAGGAAATGCAGACGAGCAGCTGAGAGAACTGTATGCGCTGATGAAAGAAGACCTGACCCCTGTGGACAGAGTCCACGTGAGGAAGAGCATCGAGCAGCATAAGCTGGGTACCAACAGGACCCTGCTGAGGCAGGTGAGGAGACCCAGCCCCCTGCCTCTTAATTTACAGAAATCGTTTGGATTCTCTTCTTCCTGCTGATGGGGAATATTCCCTGTGAAGGACACAGTCGGCCACCATAGCTTAAATGTCACTGAGGTGGGAATTTGTCCAGCTCACCATCACTGAGTCTCCTTTTCTCTTTCTCCCTATTTATCTTTTTTTAGTCATAAAGGGGAAAGCGAAGAGGTGGGAATATACCCCTGGCAAGTTAAGTGAAATTTGATTTTTTTTTTTAGTAGAAATAGAGGGAGAGAAGGTCTGACCCTGGGCAGTATGTCCAAGTGACATTTGTCTTTGGTGTTCCCTCAAAAGCCGCTCTCAAGGGTCCGTCTGCGCCCAAAAGTCCTGACGCCCAGATCATGGTCTAGGTGTCGGGAGTCACAACGGGGCCCGTGGGGCTGTACTTTGTCCAGTTCTGGTGCAAGGCAGCCTGGGGCCAGCTGGAAGGAGACAGCAGTCACAGGGAACTTGGGGGAAACCGGGGGCGCAGGGAACAAAAGGGCTGTGGGCTGTTGGACCATGTGGCTGTTGGTCACTGTCTGCAAGACACGTGGGGAAATCAGGCTGCTTCTGCCCCTGTATTGGTCAACAGTGGCTGAAATAACGCTGCTTAACAAATAAAACTCCGTCCTATAGGACGACAGAGTGAAGCCTCTGTGGGCCAGTGGGCAGGACTTGTTCTGAGGTTGTTCTTCTGGTGGATGGTCCCCTGACAGGGTGGCAGAGGGCATCTTCGCCACCCCACCAGCCTCCTGGCTCAGGGCCCTGCCCGACCCCTCTTCCCTGGCCGAGGGGCGGGGGCAGTGGCAGGCACTGCAGAGCCGTGGGCAGTGGGCGGGGACTCACAGCCGGCTGCCCAGCTTTGGGTTCAGAGGGCTGTGCTCAGTCCCCAAGGACTTGCTGACCACCGCTCCCGTCCTGTGGACTGTAAGAAGGGTGTTCTCTGAGGCTGCTTCTACGGGGGATCTGCGTTACTGTGATGTGTCACCCTCTGGTCTCGCCTGTTCACAAGTGAAAACTTTTTCAGAGTAACATTTTTTTAAAAAGCTTAACAAATTTCCAGTTATGCATTTAGGCCTGATGCATTACTAAAATGACATCTTTACAGAAAAACTAATTTTCTAAAATGCTTCGTACTTGATGGCTTCCTAGCTCGATAATAAAACCTTTTGCTGTCAGAGTCTCAGCAATATAATAAATTAAAAGATACAAATAATATAATTTTTTAAAGAAAAAACTTTTTTTTTAAGATTTTATTTCATTTTAGACAGAAGGGAAGGAAGTGAGCAAGAAAGGGAGGGAAACATCAATGTGAGGATCAGTCGCCTCTCTCACGTGTCCTGTTGGAGCCGAACCCACAACCCAGGCATGTGCCCTGACTGGGAATCGAACTGGTGACTCCGCTCTGCAGGATGACATTGAGCCACACCCAGACTCTGCTTGGTCACTTTAGAGGAACCGAATGTTTAAAACCAGAGGTTCTAATATAAAAATGGCTTTAGGATTTTTGTTTTGTAAAGAAGGAAAACCTAACCTGACAGAGGTCTATTGTATGTAGTGAATGTTATTTATCATTAAAGAAAACAAAGTGTTTGTAACATTTTCCTGTTTCATTCACACGATCTCTGGGGAGAGTGTCTAATTGTGAAGCATATTTTTGTCAGTCGCATATGTTGATAAAACATATGGTCATTGATTTTTCTCTTATATATTTCATTCCAGAGATTAAATATTAGCTTTTATCAGGCTTTTTTGCCTTGAGAATAATGCTGTTCTGGTGTAGTATTTAAGTCTGTAAGGTTCAGATAAACTTCCAGCTGTGGTACTAGTGCGGTGAATATACCTCTAAGTCATGAGCACGCTAGAGAGCTAGGCCACGGCTGTTGGTCAGCATGTCTAGTGCACTTTGCGCAGAACGTTGTGTTGTGCTCTGTTTCAGCCTCATTGAGGAAGACAGATGAGGTATGTTGTGCTTGAGATCTTTAAAGTCCTGGGTGTAAAAATGGGCCTTTCATCCTTATTAACAGGCTGTGGCGTAAGTAGTTGTGTCCTGTGATTTCCATTTCTTACGTGGAGGTGGTGACCGTGTGGCCATAGTGACTTGTGGTTTCTGATCACCAGTCATCACCACTGACAAGTTCTAATCTCACTACAAATCTTTGGAAAATACAGCCTCTTATTTATTTATTTATCTTTAGAGGGGAAGGGAAGGAGAGAAACATCAATGTGTGGTTGCCTCTCATGCATCCCCTGCTGGGAACTGGCCTGCAACCCAGGCATGTGCCCTGACTGGGAATCGAACCGCCATCCTCTGGTTCCCAGGCCTGCCCTCAGTCCACTGAGCTACACCAGCCAGGGCAGCCTCTCATTTTTTAGGTAGTCGATGGTGACAGCATTCCCTCTGTCCCGCAGGTCCGCGTGGTCGGAGCCACTTGTGCGGCCTGCCCTTTCCCGTGCATGGACGGCCTCCGGTTCCCAGTGGTGGTGCTGGACGAGTGCAGCCAGATGACCGAGCCCGCCTCGCTCCTGCCTGTCGCACGGTAACCCTGGTCCTTTCCAAGGGCGCACGGTGTCACAGCCGCGTCAGACATTTCCTCAGTCCAAACACTTGCAGAACATATGTGACAACTTTAGCAAAGCAAGTCCTAAACCGATTGTTTTCGAGAATGCAGCGGGGAATTTGGGGGGTTAATGTATCATAGACCGCAGTTCAGATAGCTGTCTGGATGACATGACCCTTAACACTGGATCCCTCTTGAGCCTGGACCCTCCCAGAGCCTCGCAGGCCTCACTGGGTGAGAGGTGCCTCCTCGGCCGTCGTCTGAGAACTCGGCGCTGAGAGTTCTCTTCAGCTGCCTTCACAGAACTCCCACGTTTAGTTTCTGAAAATGAGTTTTAAAAGATGGTGGTATATAAAGTACATAAAGAAAAACAAGTTGAAAATTAAAATTTGTCTTGGAATTTAGAAGACGATGAAATCTAAGCTCTCTCAGCCACTGAAACATTGTGCTTTTGGAACGTCTCTCCGTAAAGGGTCTGGAAGGCGGCAGAAGGAGTCCTGGCCTCAGCAGGCCTGTCCCCAGGGGGGAGGGTCTTGGTCCCAGTTGTCAGGACTGGCAGGATCGGTGGGTCCTGATCATGGGCTTTCACTATTTCAACTGGGCCGGTCCTGAGCAAACGAGGGGGTGTGGGTACCCCTGCCTAGGAGCGAGGGGTGGAGGAACTGGAAGGTCCTGCAAGTAGGTGGGGGGAGGTGTGCTTTGGAGCAGCCTCTGCACACAGCACACATCACACATGTGCTTCCTTCAGTCCTCACAACAGCCGTGCAAGGTACTTTCATATACAGGTTACTGGTAGAATGTGAAGCTTATGTATTTCCATAGAATATAATAAATAGAGCTAAGATTTGAACATAGGTTTTCGAAATGGGGGTTCCCATGCCCAATTCCAACATGGTACAGGGAGGGGTTCCCCACCACCAAGTGGTTCTCTGACACCAGCAGGGTGTCCAGGAACTGGGCTCAGTTCTGTCACTGCGACCCAGGGGCAGCCACAGACCCGCAGGGAAAGGCCTCAGTCCCGCAAGACCCTGCCCCACTTCAGGCACCAGCCACAGCCCTGGGCTTCTGACCACCTAGGTGCCCACTAGAAGTCCCAGGGACCCCTCCAGCTCAAAGCCAATCACAAGTCTAAGTTGTCACCTGGACTTATGACCAGCTGGCTATGAATCTGAGGTTCCCACAACCCCCCACCCCAGCCTTGGGTTCCATTAGTTAGCCTGAGTGGCTCACAGAACTCAAAGAAACACATTATTCTCTGGGTCTCGGGCTGCTTGGGAAAGGACGTAAGTCGAGAGCAGCCAGGTGGAGTGAGCTGCACAGGACGGACACGGTGTGGAGGGGCACGGCGCTTCCGAGCCTCTCTGGCCTCCACCTGACCGGGTCTGCCCGTGCTCACCGCCCCGGAAGCTCTGAATCCTCACGCTTCTGTGGAGACTTCATCACCGAGCTGTGATCAACTCACCAGCCACTGGTGACTGGTCCCCTCCAGCCCCTCGCCCCTCCCTGGGGGTCAGACTGAAAGTTCCATCCCTTCAATCACATGGTTGCCCTGGCAACCAGCCCCATCCTCAGGTTCTTTGCAGAAAGTCACCTTATTCACAGAACAAAAGGCTTTGGTCACTTCCACGCTCAGGATATTCCAAGGGTTCCCAGGGCTGGGAGCCAGGAATTGTGGGTGAAGACCAATATATGTGACAAAAAGATTTTGGTTATCTCAAGGACCGAGTATATATTTCTTATAAATTACGATATTGCAGTTTTTCTATAAAACTTGGGCATTTTTCCCATCTTAGACTCCTGTTTGCAAGACGTAAGTCCCTGAGAGCTGAATGTACTTCATCCTAAAGCAAAAGTTGAAGCTGAGTGACTTCTAAGAAAGCTTCAAAGTCTACATTTATAAATACCTAAAAACCGTTGTTTCTCACATGTGCTCCACGGAACACGGGTTCCACGGAGAGGTGGGGGACACAGGAGGCTTTATGTGGAAAACCATAAAGTTCATAGGAAGGGTTTCTTTACTGCGTTACTGGTCCGCTGTTTAATTCATGTATTGGCACTATTAAGCCTTGTTCTCAGTGGTGGTGGTGTTTGAAGTCTTTGAAGCGCATTTTAGAAAATAGTGCTGTGCCCTGGCTCATGTGATTCAGTGGACTGAGTGCTGGCCTGCAAGCCACGAGATCACTGGTTCGATTCCCAGTCAAGGCACATGCCTGGGTTGTGGGCCAGGTCCCCACAGGGGGTACGCAAGAGGCAACCACACATTGATGTTTCCCTCTCTTTCTCCCACCCTTCCCCTCTGCCTAAAAATAAATTTAAAAAAGAAGAAGGAAAATAGCACTGTAAACGTCAATGCGAGCGTTTCCTGTTGCTTGGGCTAACTTGGAATCCTCTGTTTCAGGTTTGCGTGTGAAAAGCTGATTCTTGTTGGAGACCCCAAACAGCTTCCTCCCACCATTCAGGGGTCTGACGCAGCTCATGAACACGGATTGGAACAGACCCTCTTCGACCGCCTGTGCTTAATGGTACTGCTGCTGGGCTCACAGAACCACCACTGACTGGGTGTACTCGGTGCAGGCCGACGGAAAATGAAAGTGTTTCCGCCAGCTTGACTGGAGGTGTTCAGAAAGCACTCCCTCACAGAGTAGAATCCTGTCATTTAAGTGCCTTTATAAAATGTCTTTCCTGTATATTTTACTAGTGGATAGAAAGGATATTGCCTTTGCTCTAAAGTAAAACTATAATCTATTATCGATGTCCCTTGTCTACTTCACGGTTAGATTTTTTAAATTAATTGTTGCTATATGTTTAATGGAGATGATGTTCCTGGGACATAGAGTCAACCTTCTCAGAGTGAGGAGTAGCGTTCCCCGCGCCCACGACACCGCAGCCGCCCCCCGCCTCTGCCTCGTGCCCCAGCGCGTCCCCCAGAATTGACCCCACACCAGCGGGCAGCTCCCGCCTGCGCCCAGGCTGTGTGGCTGACCCCTCGGGACACTTCGTGCATCACGTCATGCAGCCTGCAGCTGTCCCCCGTGTGACCTCTTGCATCTGGCTTCTTTCACTTAGCATGTTTTTGAGGTTTACCCCATTGTAGGATGTTTTAGTACTCAGTTACATCACAGTTGTCCCTTATCTGAGGGGGGTACATTCCCAGACCCCAGCGGACGCTGCGGATGGGAGCCCCACGTAGACTGGGCTTTTTCCCTGCGCGCGCGCGCACACACACACAACACACACTTCTCTGGACCGCAGCTGAATTGCTAGCATCATTGCTCTTGCGCTTTGGAGCCCTTATTAAGAAAGTCAGGGTGACAGGAACACAAGCCCTGTGATACTGTGACAGCCCACCTGATAACTGAGACTGCTGAGGGACTGACGGCGGTGTCCACAGGGTGGACACTCTGGGCAAAGGGAGGACTCATTCCAGGTGGGACAGTCAGGAGGGTGCGCGATTCCTCCACCCCAGTTACTGGATAGTGAGTCCAAGGTCCGGCATGTGATGTCATAGTAACTTACGATAACAGTATTTTTAGTAATTAAAAAAATGGATTTAGCCCTGGCTGGTATAGCTCAGTGAATTGAACGCAGGCCTGCGAACCAGACAATCGCGGTTTGATTCCCAGTCAGGGCACATGCCTGGGTTGCAGGCCGGTTCCCTGCAGGCCAGTTCCTAGCAGGGGACGCACGAAAGGCAACCATACATTGATGCTTCTCTCCCTCTCTCCTTCCCTTCCCCTGTAAAGATAAATAAATAAAATCTTAAAAAAAAAAATGAATCATGTGCTGCTGTGCTAAAAAAAAATTGCAGGGAGTATTTTTAAAAAAATGGATTTACAGTCTATTTTATTCATTTACTAAGAGTACAGTATGGCAATACTTTTAACTTTTAAAATATATCCTTTTTTCCCTTAAGAAAATCATGCTGTTTCAAGTGCCTATTTTTCCACATTAAAATATCTTAGGGCCACGAACCAGTTGTACTGAGAACCCAGTACCGATGTCACCCTGCGATCACTGCTGTGGCCAATGACCTGTTTTACGGCGGGACCCTCAGGGACGGCGTGGCGGAGACCGAGCGGAGCCCGCTGCTGGGGTGGCTCCCCACCCTGTGCTTCTACAACGTGCAAGGCCAGGAGCAGGTGCCTGACGCCGCACGGCTGCCAGTCAGCTCCGCTTAGCGTTCTGGTTTAATGGCTGCTGTTTGTATGATCTTCTTGGGGTTTCCAGGAAATGTAATTTCGGATCTGTTTTTCATTCCAGATTGAAGGAGGTAACAGCTTTCACAACGTGGCAGAAGCTGCCTTCACGCTGACACTGATTCGATCACTGGTTGCAGGAGGAGTGGCGGGCTCCGCGATCGGGGTGATAACGCTGTACAGAGCGCAGGTGTGCAAGGTGTGTATGGTGTCGCTGACTTTGTCGGGTATTAAATAGTATCGTTTTCTATCACAGGGTTTGGTGTATTTGTAATGGTTTGGTTCGGTGCTTGAAAAACTTTTGGGACCCTAATTAATGTATTCAGAAGAAACATTTTAATATGTGTCTGGTCTGGCTTTTTTTCCTGTATAATTAAATGTAAACTTAACAAGGTTTAATTAAATTCAGTTGACAGCTGTTGGGGCAAAAATGCAAATAAACAAATTAGAGGGAGGAAAATGTGCTGTGTGCTTTGTGTTTTGGGGTAGGTGGGACTGAATCTGTTTTCCAAAACAGTCTCGTTATTTCATTTTATCAGTAAATTCAAGATAGATACCAGGTATTAATGTGTATATGAGCCAATGACTTGTAACCAGTTATTTTTCTTTCATGCTTTTAGAGTTTTTCATGTTTCATTATTAGTGTACTAATTCTAAGTTAGTGTATCCAAGCAAGCTTCCCAGCATTGGAGAAATCAACACCATTCACCCTGTTTCATGATTTATAGTGTCACCTAGTTACTTATTTGTCATTTTAGAAACTAGGCACATCCTTGTGAGCCCTGAAATCGAGTGACATTTCCACTCTGGTTAAACTGAAAGGGTCGCTGTGAGGGCTCCGGCTTCGTGCCTCCTGCCCCTGCGCGTGTGACCGTCCTCTCGCCCGCAGCTGTGCCACCTGCTCAGGGCCGTGGCCTTGGACCAGCCCAGCCTGCGGGCCGTGCAGGTGTCCACGGTGGACGCCTTCCAGGGAGCGGAGAGGGAGGTCATCATCCTGTCCTGTGTGCGGACCAGACAGGTGGGCTTCATCGACTCGGAAAGGAGGGTGAACGTGGCCTTGACCAGAGGGAGGAGGCACTTACTGATTGTGGGGAACCTGGCCTGTCTGAGGAGAAACCGGCTGTGGGGCCGTGTGATCCAGCACTGTGAAGGTAAAGCCAAGAGCCGCAGGGGTTGAGCATTTTGAACTAACGCTGGCTTTGGATGGAGTGGGTCAGGGTGGGGCAGCGCTGACTCTGCCACGCGGGGGAGTGACCACGGGAGGGCTGGTGTGGGGCCCACTGCGACAGTCATTGCCTCACAGCTTGTGTCCTTTTAGGAAGGGACGGTGGCCTGCAGCACGCGAGCCAGTGTGAACCGCAGCTGAGCCAGCTCCTCAAAGGCTCCTCTGAAAACCGAGCCGCAGAGAAGCAGACGGGAAGGAGAGGGCAAGGCAGATCCGAAGGTGCTTCTCGTTCACAAGAAGGCGCAGGGCCTTCGTACTCGTAGAAACTCAGGTTCATTTCCCACTGGACACTTTTCGCATTTTTATGACCCCAAAACCCTAGTTATCAAAAAGTGCTTCATGGTATTTAAACAGCATTACACAAATGCATGTGAAATTTGCTCTTCAAGACTATACATTACTTACGTTGAGACAAGCAGATGCTGAATGTAATAAAAAAATCTTACTAGTAAAAATTAAGAATTCTGCTAAGAACAGTTATACAAGGGGCGGGGGGAAAGCCTTCGTGGCTTTTTAAATGTTATTTCAAATTAAGTGAAGATTTCTAAAGCTCACCCACTAGAACATCCACGCAGTTACACCAAGATATTCCTTCTGAGTGACCGCTCTATCAGAGTGTTTTAAATCTTGTGCCCTGTCATTTTGTAAGTGAGACATATTCACGATAAAAATTGTAACAAATACAAAAAGAAGAAAAACACTGGAAAGCCACCCTGGAGACTCGGAGCCCGCGGCCAGGCCTGAGGGCTGTGGGCGTGACTGAGCGTGAACAGAGGGGCGGCCACCTTTGCTTTGTTTTCTTCTAGCTCTTTTCTTATGTATTTATTTGCCCAGTAATTATTAGTATAGATGGTATATAATGGATTTAAAATTTTTTATTATAAAGAGAATACATTCTGCATGTAGAAAATCATTGGTGACTTACTGCCTCTTTTTTCTATGCTTACATTCTATTCGTGAGTGAGTTAAACAGTTTGTCGTGGTTTTGAGACATTATTAACAAGGGAGCATTGACTTATCCTGCATGGGAAAATGGCCAAGGCTTGATGATTATTTGTGCCGGCCTTACCCATTGACAAAATCTGCGATCCAAGTCACTCAATATTCACTTAAAAGATGCGGAGAATGGCTTACTTGAATTACTTTGCAATAAAATTGACAAGTGTACCTCTGTAACACCAACAGACAGAACTTGTTCCGAGAGCCTCTGACCCCGTCCCCAATACTGACCGACTTCAGCCCAGGTGCTGCTGCCCCCGCCCACCCGCCATGTGTCTCACGCGTCCGACCAGCCAGCGCAGGCGCCATGGCCTGAGTGCTGCCCCCGCTACCCCCGCGGGCCACTTCCTTTGGGGTCGGTCCCCAGCCAGCTGGAGCTGGGTCTCAGGCTTTTCTCCCAAGAAGAGTATGGATGGGACACGGAGTCGAGTGAGGGCATGTCTCTGTCGCATCCCTTAGGGCGCTGTGTGAGCACAAGTGGCGTGTCTCCAGCACAGTCACACAGGCGAGGGGGACACTGCTCTGCTCACTCCTCCCTTCAGAGACGCGCTGAGGGAAGCCAGGGAGCTGCTGACTTCCTCAGAGGTAAGTATGATCCGTCAAGGGACACTGAGGGGCGGCGGTCGTGGCGGGTTCGTGACGCGTGCCAAGCAGAGCCGTACTAGCTGAACCTTGAACACTGGCACGGCTTGTATTTCTGTTTTCAGAAAGAGGCCCTCTCACTACTGGGTGTGGAAACTGCAAGTTCCAGGCCAGTGCCTGCTGTCTATCCTCTCACATTTCAAGTTAGGGTAGACACGCACTGAGTTTTTAGGAGTGTCCCATTCAGTAAACAACAGTAAAATTCCTCGTGATCTTACACGGCACTCAAAGTTACAGGCCGGTGTCACCAGAGCGCTGGTGCCTGTCTCAGAGAGCAGTACTGTGGGAGCAGGGTCCCCTGTGGTGCTCCAGGTTTTCCCTGTGGGAAAGGTCTGTTCATGCGTCACCCGAGGTACAAGGCCGTTTCTAGGCTTTAATCTGTCCACCAGTTAGCTTTCTGCTTTGCAGGGTATGTGTGTCAGGTTTTTTTCAAGATTCTTTCAAAACATTACATTAATCCCTAGTGAGGACAGGTCCTTTCTCCAGTTTATAAATGAGGAAGCCAAGGGTCTGAGAACTCGAACCTGCCAGAACGAGCACCGGGCGGGGGCGGGGAAGCTGGTCCCACCGGCAGGCTCCTCTGCACAACCGCGCACGAGTCTCAGACCCCCAGCTCTACAGTCCTCAGGACCCAGACACCCGGTTCCCAATGAGTTACCTTGTCACCGCATCACGTAACAGTTTGTTAACTGTACAACCTCTATCCTTCCCCGTGACATGCTTCACTCGAGAAACAAATTGGGAGGGTGGGCTTTCCTTGGAAGGTCTATGTTTGCCGCTGGAAGTTCCAGTTTGCTACTTTTTGCAACAAAAACTGATTGTTAACAAAAATGTACTAAACGCTAAGCTGGTGATTCTCTTATTATCGAAAATTGATTTTAAAATAATGCGGTTAATGCTCATCTCTGTAGCCAGCCCTGTCCTTGTGAACAGACACTTCAATATTCGAGTTACTTGAGAGAAATTGCAATTTAAAGTCTGAGATTATGAAGACCAGCCTGAAACTTCATAATAAAACATAAGTTTCAGTGTCCTTTAATATTCGAACAAAAAGGCCGTTTGATTTGGAGATTCCAAAGCAACTCCCAAAGGCTGCCTGCCCTTGACTGTTTAAAGACAGCTGTGAAATAGCTTTGTGCTAACTCAATTCTTTTATATTAAATAAGAATAAAAGGAAATTGGTGATTTACTTGACAGATACTGGACCCTGAAAATGAAATAATTGTTCTAGAAACATTAGCGCAACACTGATTTGAAATGCCTGCTGTGTAATTAGTCATGAGTGAAACGTATGTTTATTCCTGTTGTGTTTTTTGTTTCTATCAGTGTGACTTGATTATAAAGGAAAAACACAACCCACACGTCTCTGACTCATCTGCGGTCCTCACCCTGCAACACTAGTTAGGCTGGTATTTTTAAACTCTGTTAATCCTCGTTGTGGATTTTCCTTACCATTCTTTCTAATTGGGCAAATCGGAGTCAATTTGTGTTTGTGTGTGATTGTGTGTGAATGTATTGAGTTGGCAAGAGAGTTCCTTTGGGCTTTTTTTTTGTGCGGTAACTAGTTCTCTTTAACTTCAGTTGAAGCACTTCCGTTAGATCCTATGGTGATAGCTGTCACATCTGCATTTAAAAAACTGGTGAATTTTTTTAGCCATTTTAATATTAAAGATGGAAGAAAATACACAACATTTTCAGCATATTATACTGTGTTATTCCAAGAAAGGTAAAAACACAACTGAAATGCAGAAAAAGATTTGTGCCGTGTACGCAGAAGGTGTTGTGACAGATCGAACGTGTCAAAGGTGGTTTGCGAAGTTTCGTGCTGGAGCTTTCTCTCTGGACGATGCTGCACGGTCGGGTGGAGCAGCTGAAGTCGACAGTGATCAAATCGAGACATTAATTGAGGACAATCAACGTTCTACCATTCGGGGGATAGCTGGCATACTAAAAATAATCAAAATTAATAAAGTTATTGGTGAACGTGAAAAATGTGTCTTTTATTAAACACACTTTTTGGCCAACCCAGTATGTGTGTGTGTCCCCTCAGATGGCCTCTCCCACTGGTCTGTGACTGCTATCACGGGCCCAGGGCTGTGAGTGGATAATAATGGGGCCTCCGGCCCCGCGTGGCGAAGTCACATGAAGACAGAATCAGGGCATCAGGTGGGGTGTCGTGAACAGCCGTCCAGGGCGATTGTGTGTGTGTTTCCCTAAAACAAAAGACGCCTCATCTTTAGAGAGAAATCTCCAGCACAAAATTCCACAAACCACTTCTGACACATTCAATCTGTCATAGCACCTTCTCCACACACTGCACAAATCTTTTTTGTGTTTCAGTTATGTTTTTTACCTTTCTTGGAATATTAAAGCATAATATGGCAAAAATGTTGTGGATTTTCTTCCATCTTCAATATAAAAATGGCTGCACAAAAATTCACCAATTTTGATAAGTTTTTAAAATGCACACTGATATGACAGCTGTCACAATACAATCTAACAAAAGTGTTTCAAATGAATTTAAAGACAGCTAAATGCTACTAGAGCCATCGTCCGGAAAAACCGAACGAACACTGGCCCACCCAAAAGGACGTGGTTTTACTGTTGTGATCGGTGCTGCCCAGATGCAGAGTAGTCGTCGGGCGTCCGGCCTCACCCCTGCGGTGCGTCAGGGTAGCGTCAGGGTAGCGTCAGGGTAGGTGGCCCTCAGCAGGGAGAGCCAGAAGCCTAGAGCAGAGGAAAGCAAAACTCGGAACTGAATATTCTCTGGATCCTGAGGACTGTTCTAAATGGAAGCTTTAGATGCTCTATTTCGAAGCACGGTGAAAGGGGAGGTTGTTTTTAATCACTACCGAGGGTAGGTCAAAAGGAAACATTTAAGAGAGATTAGATGCAAAAATGCCCTGCTAGCAAGTGTTATTAAACAAGGGAACATATTATTTGAGACACTGGGGGTAAAAAGTCTTTAGAAATCCATCAAAACCCTATGACATGAGCTCATCCCTGGGAAAATTAGGTGTGATTTACCCAAAACATGGCAAATGGCACCACTGGGCAGCTTGCCTACCTAGCATTGAACATCTGTCCTACGCAACAATGTCTACATTATGTGTAGTTAAAGGGAACATTTCAAGTGTTTTTATTCAGGTTACGGACTCCCGGGCCTCCGTTTTAACGGGACAAGTTCTGTGCCTTAACTCACCCACTCCAACCATCTCCCCGTCTTTGATGAAGACTTCAAGAGACAGAAGGGCGATGCTTTTTAAAATAATAATTTCTGACTGTCAATGTTCCACATCCTTTTACTTGGAAAACACAAAGAAGAAAATTTACCACTGTCCATGGCAAAAAGTTGTGAGCACTAAATAGATACTCATTTCTCCAGGACGTGCGTGTTCCCTGTTCCCTCCACCGCTCAGATACGCATCCTGTCTGCAAATCGGGGTCCTAGTAAGTACCTACCATGGTTTTCAAACATTAAATAACCGTTAGGAAAATTTCGAAGTCGGTGCACGTGGGCAGCTGAGCGCTCCCAGGTGGAGGCTTCACCTTGGGCGCTTGGAAAAGCGCGGTCGCCCGAGAAGGAAGGGCAGCGCCCCGCGGCGGAATCGGAGTCGGGGCGTCCGGATCTGGGGCCTGGGGCCCGGCACAGGCGTGCGTCCTGCCGAGATGGGCGTCCGAGGCCCGGCCGCTCCCGGCCTTGCTGCCACCGGGACTGGCGGGGCGTCCGGTCCGTCCTCGAGTTTCGGCTCCGCTCCGAGCGCATCACTGATGCTTCGGTGTCTCCCGTCGGAAGCGCGGGCGCCCGGGTTTGCGGAGGAGCCGCGCGGAAGGGGCTGGACCCAGGGATGGGGCGTGAGCGCGCCCCGGGACGGCTGCCCGGGGACGCGCTCCCGCCGGGGAACCAGACCCCCGCGGGGCTCGTGAGCGCGTAAAGTCCTCCACCGCGTCGGAGTGCGGTGCGCGGTGTGGCGATGGCGTCATCGCGCTCCTGGGTGTGGCGTCAGCTGGTGCGTCATCGCGCGGACGTGGGGGCTGCTCCGCGCAGGTGGCGCGGGCGCCAGAAAGCCCGGGTCGGGTCCGCTGTGCGGTGGCCCTCGTGTGTTCCTCGTGTGTTTCGGGGGCCGGAAAGTTCTTCTGGAAGTAATTTCCTGAAAGGAAAGCGGGCCTCGCCCTGTGCATCGCCACAGGGCGCTCGGGTTTCTGTGTGACGTCCGTCGTCGCAGGCGGGCTCCCGCCCCTGAGTGGCCCGGGCTCCTCGGGACCTGCGCCTGCGTCCCAGTGACCCGGGTCCTGTCCGCAGGGGCAGGTCACGCAACTGTCTTCGGCGAACCGCCCAGCGTGCTCACTGCGCCGTTGCCCTTTTAACTTCTGCCAGCGTCGGCCGGACTGCAGGTGTTTCCGGAAGAAAACGCATTTGGGGACTTTTCCGGGGGGGGGGGGGACAGTGGGGCATCAATCACCCTCTGACCCGTGGGCCTCGCTTGAACAAGCCCCACGTGACACGGACGTGTCACCACCGCACCACGTGGCCACTGCGCTGGTCTTGCGGTCACGAGGTGCAGGAAGGAGAGTCCTCGGTGAGGACGCGCCTGAAGGTGGCTGCCCCGGTGACGCCAACGGAGCTTCTCTGAGGGACAGTCTCTGGGGCGGGATTGAATGATATGAGCGACAAAGCGGCCCCTGTGGCGGCGTGGTCCCCACGCGAAGGACTGTGGTGCTTTGTGTTTGTCCCAGAGTCTGGCGTCCCTTCTGAGCTTCCCCGGCCGGTGTCCCCTCCGCAGGCAGAGGGGGAACTCTGTCCCCATCACGCCTGTCACCGGAGGACAAGGTAGAAACCGAGTGGGGGCAGGGACAACAAGGGCCACAGAGAGCCCCGCGCAGGCCCGGCACTACTGCGGCCTCCCCGCCCCCACCGCCCGCCGGCTGACACCTTGCACCTCCGCAGGCCGCCCCTCCCCCATCCCCACCCCCCGCAGCGCTGCCGCGGTGCCCGGACCCAAGAGGGGCGTCCTGTGGTTTGTAACTGGGGGGCTGGCTCGCACTGGGGGTGGGGGATTGTATTTTGGGGGAAAAGCACCCCGCCTCCTGCAACGGCTGAGCCTGGCGCTGGGGCCACTGTCCGCTGGCCATTTGTGAGGTCTAAGTGTGGATTCACTGGTGGCCGTGGCAATGCCCACCCTCCACGCGAGGCTGGGTCGTGGAGGAGTTCAAGCTTCTTAGAGCAACAAAGACTTTGTGATCCGCCTTCGCCTGTCCCCACACGCCATCAGCCCCCTCTTCCTGAGGCCGGCGGAGTGTAAATCATTGTGTCCCGGTTCTCGATGACCGCCCGCTTTGAGCTTTTGTTCCCTTAAAGTGGGATCACTCAGTGAAAGGGGCTGGGGATGAACAGTTTGACCCTTCGGGACAGTTCACGCGGTGGACAGCCGCCCTGGCCGCCACCCTTGCCGAGGCCACTCGGCCTTCCCCTCCCCCGTTTCAGCCCGGCTGCGTCCGGACAATCTTGTGGACCACACAAGTGCCTCTCGGATTCATTTAAGTTAAAAGAGGACTAGAAGAGTCCAGCTAAGGACACTGGCATTGGTCACGTGAGCAAGTCTGACTGCAAATCCAAATGGCTTTGTTTCAGCAAAACCTAGCAAAACGCTGAACACAAAGAATTCTGGGACTGGGTGAGAATCATGGGCTTCTTGATCACACTAGGTAGTTACATTTTTCTTGACATTGTTTCTTCTGAAAAATAGTCTTCATAGAAGTGTTACCACTTCCAGAAGTGTTACCAGATAGGATGCTTTTCTTAAGTCACTACGACACACACAACCAACACTCTCAGACTCACATTCAAGGTGCTCAGCCTGAGGCTGCTTCTGAAAAGGCCCGTCGTCCGCACAGTCATCACACACCACATGGCACGGGCCCAAACAAGTCCTTACTTTGAAAGGAAAACCCTATGACCTCTATGATATCTACACGTTTACATGGAGACCGGTCTGTGTCAGTCCTTGAGTATACACACAACCTTCAGTTTATTGACATACATTTTCCTTTTGAAGGACATTTCTGGAATCGGAAACAGCAGTGGACCCGCACACTTTACCATCAGCAGGTGCCCTTCACCGCACTGTCCATGTGCTCAGCACAGAAGGCTTTCGGCAAAGGGAAGCCCGGCCCTTCCAGAGCATCATAAAGATGTAAGGTCTCAGGAGAACACCAGCACTGGGGGTCTGACCCTAAATTCTGCACAGTCAACTAAAGGAGCCCCTCGTGTGTGTCACAAGCGCCAAGCAGTCTGGTGGTTACACAAGGCTCCTTGGGTTTTTCCTTAAGTCTCCACTGAGCTGCATTCCCAGAAAATCAACCCAACACTTCCTGGCTAAACCAGCATTGTAAAACACCTGCGTAAAGAGGTACCGAACTGTATGGTCCCCTGTTTTCCATTGGCTGCGGTGAGATGCAGGGATGCGAGGTTCCTGGGTTTACTTTCGGCACTTCAATCACGGCCTCCGAACCCAGCCTTCTCACCGCTTCGGAATCACCTCGAGGACCCGGCATCCGCTCCCAGGTGTCCCTCGTCTCCACCCAACCAGCCAGCGAGGGCCCGGGAGGGTTTGCTCATGTGTCTGGCATCACCATCACCTGCAGACCAGTGCTAACGTGTCTCCTGGTGTCTTTCTCTCCTGTCTTGTCTCTCCCACTTGACTCAAGGCTCTTATGAGGTTCTGATCCAGCAGGTTCATGGTGCGGATGAGCCCAAGCAAAGGCGGGAGGTGGACGCTGCCTCCTGGAGAGACTGGATGTGTCTCTGCTTTTTAAATGTCTGCACCTCTAACAAATGAAATCCAACTGTTCTGAAAGGACTCAGAGGGAACTGGGAAAATAATGCTTTTAAATTTAGGGGATTTGTTTTAAAAGGTGGGGGGGATGCAAAACAAATACCAAGTATCGAAGTGAAGATGGTGGCAATTCTCAGGTAATTTCAAGGGGAAGGAAGTCTGGCGGCGGGAGAGCCACTTCAGGTGGCAGCCTGTCTCCCTGACTTTCACGCTTCACGCGGTGCCTTCCAACCCTGCTGCTACCTCCCTGAAGCAAACGCTACACAAGTCAAAACCACTTTCGTCCCTTCTGCAACACAACCTGCGTCCCATTCCTACCAACCCTACAGGAAAGAGACGCACAGACAATCTTTGTCGCCTTTTAACTCTTAACGTTCCAAGTGCTCTGGCTTCAGCCGCGTGTATAGACGGCATCTCAAGAGACCGCCTGCCTTGCAAGCTGAAGCCCGGGCCCGCGCAGGCACCGCACACTCCTCGGGCGGCTCGGCGTTCGGTCCCTGGAAAGGTCAGCCAGGTCGACCACAGGACCCGCGTGAGCGCGGGCGGAGCAGAGAGGGGCCGGCGAGCGCTTCAGAACAAGTTACCCTAGAGCGCAGTCGCCCTTGAGCTTTTTTTTTTTTTTTTTTTCCTATTGAAAGGCCGGGAGAATCGGGAGGACGGGCCCCTTGTCCCTACAACGCCCCCAGCGCTGGCAGGGGTCACGGAAATGTCGGCGCAGCCCCCGAGCTGGCGGGACGGCCAGTCGGCAGCACCGCGGCTCAGCGCCTGCCTTCCGTGCAGGAGGGCGTCGGGGTCATCCTGCAAAAGGAGCCGCGTCGGGCCCGGAGCCTCCTCCTGTCCGGTGTCCTGAGAAAGCCCCGCGCCCCTCTCCAGGTCCCTCGGGGCGGTGCCTCCAGGCATCCTGCCTGGTCCGGCCCTTCGGCCTCGGCGTCGGTCTCTGCGGACCGGAGCGCACTCGTCCCCGGGTGCCCACAGCGCGCCTCCCACACCTCGCTCCTCCCTTAACCGAGTTCTGCGCTTAAAATCGTTTACTGTTGGTGCGGCTCCCGGGAGGCTCTGCCCCTCTGGGGCCGGGCGGCACCAGGGCCCCCCCCCCCCCGGCTCTCCCGGGGGTCGGACCCACATCTGCGGGCTGGGGGAGGGGGTCCCGCCGCCCGCGAGCTCCGGCCCCCGCGGAGCTGCTGAAAGGAAGCGGGCTCCGTGCGCGTGGCTCTCGGCCCTCACGCGGTCCCGGGAGCGCGGATTGGCCAGCTGCGTCTGGCGACCTCCATTCATTAATAAATTAGCGGCACGCTCCAGCCGAGCGCGAGCCACCAATCGCGAGGCGCGGGCCGGCAGCCTCGGCCACCGAGCTCCCAGCACAGCCTGGAGCTCCAGCGGGAGCTTTGGAACCACTTTCTGCTGATCAGATAAAGGGGGGAGGGGGGCGGGGAGGGGGTTGGCGCGGGGGAGCGAGGTTGGCAGGCCCGGGAGGAGGCGGAGAGAGAATTGAATGGCGATAAAGCGGTGAAAGGGAGCAGCGGGGAGGGGCAGGCGTGGGGAGGGGAGGAGGGCCTGGGGGCGACCCGATTGTTTTCTGAGGGGTATATAAGGGGTTTTAAGGAGAGTCGTGTGCCAGACACGCAGCCACTGAACCACAAACCGCTTCGCTTTAACTGGAGTGCCGGGGGGTCGCGTGCCGGGCGCCGCCGGCCCGGGGCTGAGTGACAGACGGACACGCACTGCGAGCACACGCACGAGACCCGCGCGGGAGGAGCACGCGTCCTGCCCCGGCAGCGCGCGCGTTTGGAGAGCGAGCTGAGTAAGTGTTTAACTCAGAGGGCAGTTCCAGCACCACGTCCCACCGCGTCCGAGCGCTCTTGGGTCGCGCAGATCTTTGGCGCGGAGCCTCCGCCCCTTCCAAGGAGGACACAGGACCGGTGGGCTGGCGCGGGTTCCCCACGCGGGGCGCCAGGGGGGTTCCTTCCCAGCTGGGCTCCTCTCGTCGCGCGCCCACGGGATACCTTCACTTATGCGTTGACGCCCGTTGGTGTGCTTCCACCCCCCTCCCCAGCTCCCGCTCCTTTCGGTAGGATGTTCGTGAAATCCGAGGCCTTGGCGGTGAAGGAGGAAGCGGACATGCTGGTGCTGCTGGGCGCAGCCTCCCCGGCAGCAGCTCGGACACCACAGCCATCCAGTGCTGATGAGGGCGACGAAGAGCGAGGCGCGTCGGGAGGGGCGCGTCGGCCGCGCGGGGCCGGGCCCGGGGTGCGGCTGTTGGGCCTGGGACACGAGTGCCGGCGGCGTCCTTCCAGAGCGCGAGTAGCTTCCCGAGGCGCCAAGACGGCCGAGACCGCGCAGCGCATTAAGAAGACCCGCCGGCTGAAGGCCAACAACCGCGAGCGCAACCGCATGCACAACTTGAACGCGGCGCTGGACGCCCTGCGCGAGGTGCTGCCCACCTTCCCCGAGGACGCCAAGCTCACCAAGATCGAGACCCTGCGCTTCGCGCACAACTACATCTGGGCGCTCACCGAGACCCTGCGCCTGGCCGACCACTGCGGCGGGGGCCTGCCCGGCCCGCTGCGCCCGGAGGCCACGCTCCTGAGCCCGGGCGGCGCCCTGGGCAGCGTGGGGGACAGCCCGTCGCCCTCGTCCACGTGGAGCGGCACAGACAGCCCCGCGCCACCCTCCTCCGCGCCCTCCACCTCCCCCTACAACTGCGTCTTCTCCCCCTCCAGCCCCGTGGTGTCGGATCGGGACTGCTGGCAGCCGGCTCCGCAGGACAAGCGCCGCTGCCCGCCTCGCCGCCCCGCGGTCAGGGAGTGCGCCTAGGCTGCGTCCCCGCCGCGCGCCAGGCCTGGCTCCGTGCTGTGCCTGCCTTGCCCGCCGCGCCCCTCTCCGCCCCACTTCCCGCGCCCTGGAAACCGGCTGGAGTCCAGAGCAGATGCAGAGGTCCGGCTTCGCCGCCGCCTGTCGGTCCCCTGGCACAGGGCTTCCTTTATTTAGACGGGCTCTGAGTTATCGAAGCCGAGATGCAGACCGTCGCCAAAAGGATGGTCGAGTGCGGGGGAGGGGAAAGCGCTTCCAGGGCTAAAGAGACGCCGGGAGGAGGCAGAGGTGGTGGGCGTCGCCCCCACTCCGCAGAGCCCAAGACTCCGCTGTCGGAGTGAGTCTCGGGGGCCGCCACGGGTCCCTGCATCCCGTCCCCTCGGCTTCTGCATAGAGATGTTAATGTCGAGTAGAAAGAAACGCGTCTTAGCGTCTGAATGACGTCGCTGGTGGTAATATTGCCCACAGGTCCGCGGGGCCTGGCATCTGCCGGGTTCCCAGCGCCGCCCGCCGGCTGTGGGAACCTCACCTGCCAAACAGACTTTCCTCCTCTGACGTGCACTTCGTTCCGTTTCCCAGATTCGGCACGACACCTATTGTCCCATCCTTCTCTTTCCTTTTTCTTCTCCATTTTGCCATCTGTCTCTTATGATTTATAAGGGAAAAGGTTGTTTTGTTAGAGGGCCAGGTTAGAAGTCATTGTATAATTTGTAGGCTTTGTACTGATTGAATGCAAGCGTGGAAATCTGGGCTGAACTCTCTATCGAAAGCAAAAATGTGGAGGAAAAGGGAAGGGGGGTTGCTTCATGCATTATTTATCTCGACCTTTTAGGGGGGAGGGAACTCCCCTTTCTTTCAAGAGATTAAAAATAAATCAACAGACTGAAAACCTAAGCAGACACGGAGCTCTTTGGGGATCAGCCACACACGTGTTCCCCTCTATTTATTATAAAAAAAATTTTCATGGGAAAAGTATGTATTTTTTGTATATTCTACAGAGTTTATTCTAGTATGTATTTACCTCTTGAAAAAATGGGAAAAATTGTTCTTGTGGCTGAAGTATAAATAAAATATCTAATTTTCATAATAATTGTCTGTAGTATTATAACTTTTTCCTGCTTGTGTGATTTTCAGAAGAGTAAATTGTATTCTAAGAAGAGCAACCTGCGTTTCCATCCATGTTTGTACGTTAGAGTTACACTAATGGTCCAAGAAAACACAAGGAGCTGAATCATATCTGAAATGCTAGCACTGAGTGTAACTCAGCACAAACAGAACTTGGTTTTTAAGAAATCAGTTTCTAAGCAAACAAGACTAGTTAAAAGGGGGGGTAAATAAGTCATGATAAGCTGCAAAGTTCAGAAACCCTGACTTTAAAAATTAGTGAAGGTGAAATTTGGTGGAGCGTGTAGATTTTTTTTACACTTAACTCTTGGCGTTTCAAGGGCCATCACCTGTCAGCTGCAGAGGTGTGGTGACGATTTCCAAGGGCCCTCCACACCTGTGAGTAACTGACTCTACAGTCCTTGTTGAAAGCTGATTCGCTTTCAGCCATTTTAACAAGCTTGTTGGTCTGAAAAGCAAACTCCCAGAGAAAAGAAAATATTCGGAGTGCGCTGAAAGAGCAGCTCAGCTTTCCAATCATCTTTGTTAAAATAATTACATAGTCAAGACTTCTTCAAAGAGAAAGTGAAAATGTTTTCCTAATCTCCAAGATACATAATTCTAAATCTTTCACCTCAATCTCCAAAGCAGAGATAAATGACCTTTGCGTGGCCTTGGGTCAAGGATGACCAAGTTAGGCTGACCACATTTTAGGTTGGAGCCCCTTGAGGGAGGGTATCCATGACAACGCAGCCTAAAGTAAAGCACGTCTGCAAAGAAAAGTTGGTTGTTAAGCCTCCCCTGCCACATAAATTTCATATCTTCTCAAGGTTTGGGCCAAACCCCCCACTCTGCACAAAGCCACGAGTATTTCTCCTGAGATGTCTCTCTGAAACTCCTCCTATCCATCCATGTGGAAGATACGAAGTGTTGAATCTATCAGTCCACTTTTCTTTTTTAAATCAAAGGAAGAACCACCCCAGGGTTCGTTTGCTTTTCATGGCCGGGCATGGCATAAGAGAGGCCTGTTGGAAAACGCCTTCTCCTTTAAAGATTGTCGTCTTATTATTATCTGATAGGAGGAGAAAGTATTTCTCTCACCTTCACTTACGTTACTGGTATTTAAAAAGCCAAACTACCAAGCAAAGCAGCTGTAGTGTGAGAGTTTTGAAACGGCGTTTCACGCTGAACAGCTGTCCGGGTGAGGAGGCCCTGGGGGCGCCCGTTGGAAACTCGCGGGGAAAACGGTTCCTGGCCCGGGTCTGTGGCCGCAGCCCCCCAGGCGGAGTGACTCTCCCGAGGCGAACGGTGACGCGGAGGATCCAGGAGGGGACACCAGGGACTCCCCACCGCCGACAGAAGTCCCTCAGCCACCTCGGCCGTCCAGCGGAGCTTACAGGTAGGTCCCCAGACGCGCCGCAGCCACCTGCCACCTGCCACCTGCGCTCGGACGGTCCCGGCGCATCCACAGCGGACGTCACCTTACAGTAAACTGGTGTCTTTACCTTTACGACGCGCCTTTTAGCGGCGGCTAAGAATGATGTTTCGGCCGCACGCGCGCCTCTCCCCCACCCGCACCCCGCAGTGTCCTGTTCCCTCCCGGCCGCGTCACTCCCTCTTCCCCTGGCGGTGACAAGCCGGGTCCGTCTGCTCCCCGCGCTCCACCTCCGGCCGCTCGCTGACCACTCGCTTCTAACGCGGCCGCCGAGGAGTAGCCGCCCTGGTGGCCGGGCCTTCGCGGCGCCCGGCGGCGTCGGCCGTGCGCTCCTGTTCCGCGGGCCCGGCCAGTGCTCGGCTCCCTTCTCCCTCCGCAGATGTGCCGTCCACCCGCCCGGGGTCGGGGTACCAGCGAGGGGAAGGGGCGGCGAGGCCCGGGCTCCCGGGCTCCCGATGGCCGCGCGCCCTCCGCCGGGTGGCTCTGGCCGGTGTCGGTTCGGATGCGCGCACCTGGCGCTGGGGGCCGCGCCTCCGTCCGCCCCCGCTGGTTAGATGAGGCCGCAGCCCGGGTCGCGCCGGCGCTGGGCTCCGGAGCCTGACAGTCCCGGCGTCCGGTCCAAGAAGGAAGATGTGTGAACAGAGCCTCGGCGAGGCTGGGCGAGACCAGTGACACGCGGCTCCCGCGCTCCGGGTCGCGGAAAGGGGTCTGTGAGTCTCATAGTGTGATAAACACTCCCCTCCACTTTGTTTTTGTCAAAAAGTGGGTGTTTGCACAATCACCACTCTGGGCAGCGCGGCGGCAGCGCGGATTTGCAGGGAGGTCAGCTGTCGCCCCTATTAAGGACCCACTTTAATCATTAAACTTAAGAAACTTCCCCCAAACGGAGGGGGGGACAGGCGCAGGCTGTAAGTGCTGCCCGAGGGTCGGTGCGCGTCCTGGGCGCGTGGAGGGCAGGGGCTGCTCCACCCCGGAAGTCTGGTCCTGGCACCGCACTTGGGGGGTTTCAGGGGTCCCCTCGTCTGGGACCAGAACAGGACAACTGCGTGGCCGGGCGGCGGTGGCCCGGCCCCTATTCCCGGCTGGGTGACAGGGTGAGCGCCGCAGCCAGTGACTGTTGGTCCGCGCTGTGCCGGCGTCGCGGGAGCCACACAGCCGCCTCGATAGCCGCGCCACCGAGACAGGGACTACGCAGCCTGAGCCACTGATGGGGGACCCGACGAAAGGGTGAAGGCTGGGACAGGAAAGGCGCCAGGGACCTGAGCACCAGGGAGATGGGTACACGGAGAGGAGGTGGCCCCGAAGTGCAGTGCAGACTGACCGGGTTCCTCTGATGACCTTCCAAACACGGGGTCAGCTCATTATCTATTTTTACTGATCTTTCATTTTACTGTTCAAGGCAGTTAACTGTTAGCATTAGGTTTTCTTCATACCCAGCGTCTGGCAAAAATAAAATTTCTTAAGAAATAGAAACGACTTGGGACCCAAGGTTCTTCCCCATGAAAACACACTTCCCAGTGCTCGCTTTGGCTGGGTTCATGTGCGCTGGTGGGCACTGTGCCCCAGAGACAAAAACTGAAAGTTACTTCAAAGGACACACGTCCCCCGGGCAGGGGCCCCTCTGGCCTCTGGGGGACCCAGGGTTGGGTGTGCATCCGCTCCAGTCCTGTTGCTTGTGGGCCGACTGAGGGCCCACCTGGAGCCAATAAACAAGGGTGCAAAGAGCCAACACCTCTGCCCCATCTCACCGGACAGAAAACAACTAAGGAAAAGGGCTGCAGTCCATGGCGAAGGGAGGCAGGAACCTTCCAAACAGGCAGAGACCTGGTGCCAGTTCCCAGGGCAGCAGCTGGCCACAAAGCCTAATTCCTTGTGACAAAGAGGTCATCTTCCTTTTCAGACGTGCTCGCAGTCCCTCTGCGCATTGTATTTCCCCATAAAGGCCTCTCTGCCGAGCCAGGGCTCTGCGGGGACTTGGAGTGGGAGGTGGGGTGGGAGGGGTGGTCCCTGCCTCCCTGATGGAGAGCAGCAGAGGAGCCAGACCAGTGTGTGTGTGTGGGGGGGGGTGACAGGCGGACCTGACACTGTCATCACTTTCTCCCCACAAGACGCAATCTTGCTCTGCGTTGAAATGGTTTTAAAATGAGGACTCCTGAGATACCTCTGCCGGTGATTTGATTTTGCATTTTTTCCCAACCTTTTACTTCTACTGAAACACCACATGCAAGCCAATGCGAGAAGATGGATTCATTGTGAGGACATAATTAATTTATTTTCCTGCCTTAGTTTCCAGGTAATTTTGGAAAAGAAATCAAATGAGGTAGGACTTAAACACCTGTGAAACTGCCCTGGCTGCTGTGGCTCAGTGGACTGAGCACCAGCCTGCAAACCAAAGGGTCGCCAGTCCGATTCCTAGTCAGGGCACATGCCTGGGTTGCTGGCCAGGTCTCCAGTAGGGGGCATGCGAGAGGCAACCACACAGTGATGTTTGTCTCTTCCTCCCTTCCCCTCTTCCTAGAAATAAAATAAAATCTTTAATAAAAAACACTTGTGAAACTATGGGGAGGGAAGTCTAATCATGAACTTAAGCAAGTATTGAATTGATACATTAATACTCCTTTCATATCACAGTGTCCAGAACGGTCAACATGTTTTCTTCAATCAGAACTGTGTAAACTAAAATACTTTTCCTGACCCTCAAAGTCCCAGAGCAGCTGCTTAGAAGTAGACATGGGAGAAAGTACGATTTATCCCGCAGGGTGAGAGAGCAGCTCTGGAGTCTTGGGTTCAAGTCCACGTTTTTCTTGCATCTCAGGAGGTTAGTTCACTCCCACACACACCAGGCCTGTGCCCAGCAGCTCTCCAGCGGGACGATCACTGGACACTCCTGGCCTTGTCTGCAGACCCCCATGTCCATCCGACCACAGCCTCAGTCTGGGACGTTCCACAAAGGGCACAGTGAAAATGAGTTTCATGTTTTGGGGTTTTTTGTGAGCAAATAACTCTAAAAGGCTTTCAGTTCTACTTGAGTGGCACTGGTCAGGAATCTCAGCTGACACTGCTGTCCCGTGGTGGGGAAGGTTTTCTAGGCTTCCCAGAGCATTTTCAGAGCTCAGTGGTTCTGGGCTGCAGAAGTTCGGTGGGCTGCTGAAGGGCTGGCCAGGGCGTGCACCCTGCCGTCCGGCTGTTCTGAGTCTCTCGGACCTTTAGCGCAGCAGGTGAGGTGATGATGGCACACTAGACAGCAGGCAGGAGCCGGTCCCGATGGGGCCTGTCGGTCATGGGCTTCCTGGAACTGCTGCTCCTGTCTCTTCCCGCAAAGGGGAGCAAGGTTCGATTTTTTCAGTAACCCTCTTTTCCTACCCCAGCAAAACCAGGGGTATTACGAGATCTGGGACAAGGAGGCGTCATAAGCAGATAGCGTCACAACTGTTTTATTCATGGCACACTTTTGAATTTTAGAAATGGTGCCAGCCCGTTGGAAGGGATTGGGAGTCTGTGAGCAGAACTAAACAAGGTGGCCCTGGTCCCACCACATGGGACCCTCACTGTGTTTCCCAGAATCTGTAACGTTGGCAGCCTCAGGCGGCTGCCCTGCCGCCTGGCCTTGCCGTGAGAGCAGAACCGGACTTGTGCTGATGGTGCCCCTGCGTGCACAGGGCAACACACATGCATGTTCCAGTCAACGTGCTTCCTGCTGTTCCTGCACGTCTCTGCCGCTCTCACTCAAAGCCTGTCACTTAACTTCACTGCACTGCCTGTCGTGGACTGTCCCGCCCTCTCTGCCAGCGTCTGAGGCGCCCTCCCAGGGGACTCCGCAGGCCCCTGGCAGCGAAGCTGCTTGGGCTTCTGAGTGGCCACGTGAAGAGCAGTGGTCCCGTGAGACACCCAGTGGGTGCTGCCTGAGGGAGAAAACCTTGGGAATTACCACAACATGAACCTAAGTTTTAGAGGAGGAAAATAGAAAAAAATTTTTGAAGAAAAAAATGTGGTAAAATATTTAATAACATAAATAACATAATATTTCACCAATGTAAATGTAAAGCTACATTCGGACTATAAGATGCACCGCCTTTCCCCCCAGATTTGGGGGGTGCACTTTATATTCCAAAAAATATGGTAAAAGCCACTAAGATTTGATGATTGTCAGTGCATAAGACTGCACTCAATATGGTCTGTCTTTATCTGAGGACTACATAACTTATTTGTAGCAGAAAAAGTCTTATAGCCAACCAAAACTTGGTGCTTCACCTCTGAAAAGTTAGAAGATTCTGTTATAAACACCCTTTTTATTTGTATTCATTGGCTACATAAGAAAACTTTAATGCCTTGAAGTCTAAAGCCATCCTAAGCGTGATTTCTCAGGTAATCATTGTAATCGTTTTTTAGTGTGTAGTTCAGTAGTGCTAAGTGTACCCACAGCGCCGGGCAGACAGTCTCCAGAACTTTTCACTCGAAAAACCTGGGACTCTGCACCCCTGAAACCCATTCCCCTCCCCAAGCCCTGGGCACCGCCAGCCTCTGTCGCTGTGAGTCTGAGGGCCTTGCATACCTTCTGTAGTAACAGGTGGTGTTATTTTTTAAAGCATGAAGTGTTCGTGTGCCCATTTTTCTCTATGTCAAAAATAGGTGGAAAAACCAAACATTTAGTCACCTTTTATAACTGCGTCTTTGAAAGTGGAAGCTGGGCCCTGGCTGAGTGGCTCAGTTGGTTGGGACACTGTCCTGTGCACCAGAAGGTCGCAGGTCAGACTGCCAGTAAGGGCTCGTGTCCAGGTCGTGGGTTCCACCCGGCTCAGGGCACGGCACGGCTGAGCGATGTCTCTCTCTTTAGTTCCCTCTCTCCCTTCTTCCTGCTCTAAGACCAATGGACGTGTCCTCGGATGAGGATTAACATCAAGTAAACACGGGGGCTGGAAGCTGAAGCCGTGCCTCGCCCGTGACAACAGTCACCCGACATGTGCAGCACGCGGGGCACTTGAATCTGGTCTCGTTTTTCACTCAGTGCCGTGCTGAACAGAAGCTCATAATTCTAGATGGGGAGGAAAAGCAAACTTTTACAAAAGATTTTTTAAACCTTTAAAAAACATTATAAGCTGCTTTGAGGCAGAGGATGACTCTGTGATTCAGAGACTCCCGTCCCCTCATCTGCCTCCAGTGTCAGGAGCCCCCGATCTGGGTACCCCCAGTCTATCTACACATCACGCAAGTGATTTAAAATGGTCCTTCTTTGAGGGAAAAACAGATTAAGTCTCAGCTCCCCATGAATAGCTCTGCTCTATCCTTTTTAATAAAGAAGAGTTAGACTGGACCAGTGCCGATGGCATATTTACCTTCATGAGCCAAAAAAAAAAAAAAAGAAAGAAAAGAAAAAAAAGTTAATTACTGCTCGGAGCAAGTTAGTCCGGCTGTCCTGAGCTGCCTTTTATTACTTGCTCCCTTCATTAGTTTTCCTCCCTGGGTTGGCTGCTAATAGCTGCCTGGTCGCATAGGCTCAAAGCTGCATCTGTGCCCTGAGCAGAGAAGCGGGACCCTAGCCAAGGGGGCGGAGCTGGGGTGGAGCGGCTGTTTGAACATCAGCTCCGGTTAGCAGGACGCCTGGCTCGCCCAAGGGGCGCTGAGGTCGTGGAGTGTGGCGGCTGGCAGGGCACCCAGCACAGCACGGTGCTCGGGAGTCATGCTGGCCCCTGGGAGCAGAGGGCCCCTGGCATCGGCCAGAGAGATGCCTTTTTCTCAAAGGCTGACGGCTGCAACACTGGGTCACTGAACCCTGTGGAACAGAACAGGAGTCCCAGCCTTCTGGCAAGTGGAGAAAAATTTTACTTCTCACAAAAGTCAATGTTTGACTGAAGACCCTGTTGCCTGTACCACACAGGTAGCTGATGGTTTGATAAAAAACTGTGTGGGGAGGAAAAACGTAGCATCTGTCTGTGGAAATCTGAATAAGTCCTTTAGCCATTCTGAACTCTTCTTTACTGATGTATAATTGATATATAATACGTATGAGTTTCAGATGCTCGACATACTGACTCGATACAGGCACAACTCAGAGGGGCTGCGGGTTCACTTCCAGACGGACCCCACAGCAGAGCAGATACTACAATAAAGCAAGTCACATGAATTTTGATTTCCCAGAGCATTATAAAAGTTGTTTACACTGTACTACCGTCTATTCAGTGTACAATAGCACTATGGCTAAAATACAATGTATGTGATCTAATTTAAAAATACTTTATTGCTAAAAATGCCAATCGTCCTCTATGCCTTCTGTGAGTTTTTGTCTTTTTGCTGGTGGAGGGTCGGCCTCCATGTTGGTGGCTGCTCAATGACCAGGGTGGCTGCTGGCAGCTGGGACGGCTGCGGCAGTTTCTGAAATAGGACAACAATGGCCTTTGCTCTGTTGGTCGATCCTTACTCTCAGAAAGACCCTCCTGCAGTGGCAGGGTGCCATTTGATAGCATTTTACCCGCAGTTGAGCTCCTTTCAGAATTGGAGTTGGTGGTCTCAAACCCAACAGCTGCTTCATCAGTTAAGTTTGGGGAATAGTCTAAATCCTTTGTTGTCATTTCAACAAGTTTCACAGCATCTTCACAAGAAGTAGATTCTATCTCAAGAAGCCACTCCCCTGGCTCATCCACAAGAAGCAACTCCTCATCTGTTCAAGCTTTATCCTGAGGTTGTAGTGATTCAGTCCCATCTTCGGGCTCCACTTCTAATTCTGGTTCTCTTGCTGCAGTTACTTCCTTACTGAAGTCTTGAACCCCTCTAAGCCATTCATGAGGGTTGGAATCACCTTCACCCAAACTCCTGTTAAGTCGCTCTGTTGGCCCTGGATGGGCAGGTCAGCTGGTTGGAGCATCATCCTGATACACACCAAGCTGGTGGGTTCGATTCCTGCTCAGGGCACATGCACAAGTCAACCAATGAATGTGTAAATGGGTAGAGCAATGTGGCAATGTTTTTCTCTCTGTCTTCTCTCTCTCTCTCTCTCTAAAACCAATAAATTAAAAAAATAGTTGCTATGATGACTTCTTAACACAAATCATGAATGTTCTCAATGACATCTGGAATGGTGAATTTTTCAATGGACTTTGCCCAGATCTATCAAATGAGTCATTATCTGTGGCAGCTATAGCCTTACAAAATGTATTTTTTTAAATAGGACTTGAAAGTCAAAATTACTCCTTGATCCATGGACTGCAGAATAGATATTATGTTAAACAGGCATGAAACCAACATTAATCTCATTGTCCATCAGAGCTTTTGGGTGACCAGGTACTTGTCAGAGAGCAGCTGTATTTTGAAAGGAAACTTTTCTTCTGAGCCGTAGTCTTCAGCGGTGGACTTAAAACATTCAGTGAGCTGTGTGGTAGACAGCTGCGTCTACCTACCACAGGTGTGTCTATCCAGCTGTAGACAGGTGTGTCTACACAGCTGCGTCTATCCAGGCTTCACTGTCCACTTACAGAGCACAGGCAAGTAGACAGAGCACCATTCCCAAGGGCCGCAGGACCCAGATGGTAAGTGGGCACTGGCTTCAGCCTGAAGTCACAGCTGCATTCAGCCCTCACAGGAGAGCCAGCCTGTCCCTGATGCTGTGGAGCCGGCACCTCTCCTCTCTGGCTGCAAAGGTCCTAGATGGCATCTTCTCCCAATGCAGGACTGTTTTGCCTGCACTGAAAATCCTGTTTAGTGCAGCCACCTTCATGAATCATCTTAGCTAGATATTCTACATCACTTGCTGCTTCACCTTGAATGTTATGTTATATTATGTTATGTTACATGTTATGGAAATGGCTTCTTTCCTTCAAACTCTCAACTCGCCTTTGCCATCTTCAGACTATTCTGCAGTTTCCTCGCCTCTAATTCTTTTAGGGTGATACTATTAGTCTTCTTTTAACCCTTGGGTAGCAGTATAAAAGAATGATTCTGAGCCCTGACTGCTGTGGCTCAGTGAGTTGGCCATTGTTCCCACAAACCAAAAGGTCGCCAGTTCAATTCCTGGTCAGGGCACAGCCCTGGGTTGCTGTCCAGGTCCCTGGTTGGGAGTGTGCGAGAGGCAACCAATCGTCATTTTTCTTGCATATCAATGTTTCTCTCCCTCTGTCTCTCCCTCCCTTCCCCTCTCTCTACAGATAAATAAAATCTTTAAAAAAAGAATGATTCCAAGAATAAGAAAAAACAGGAAGTGAAAGCAGCATTTGGTTACAGGAAGCTTAAGGGCCTGTAATCTCAGTAATGCTCCCCCGGTCTGGCCAAAAGAGGAGTTGCACTCTGTAGTTCGTGACACTTGAAAAACAGCCTTTTTATTGCACTTAGAATACCTGGTTTCTGAGGCTCGACCAATCATAGGCCTGCTCTGTGCCTTATTTTTAAAATAGTTTGTGCTTTACGTGAAGCAGACTATGAGATAATGCATATAACGTAGGTGAGCGACACTTACCAATCTTCTTTAAGAATCAGACCGCGGAAGCATTCCGGCACAGGAAGAGAACGTGCTGCAGGGAAGACCTGTCCTTGTCACTGCAGGGCCGAAGGGGGTCACTCTCTCCAGAGTTATCACATTGACTGATACATAAAATAACGATCAAATTCAACATCAACACAACACTGGGGACAGTTTAGTGGGTTTTTGTTTTTTTTTTTACCAATTTTAATTTGTGAACCAAAAATAGTTTAATTGTGTTAACTAAATAAGCACTAAGATAAAAATCATAGGAAACAAAGGACTGGCTATCAGTAAATGGTAAAGCACTTGAGCATTTTCACTTTTTCTCCACACAAAACAAACAAACAAACAAACAAACAAACAAGCAAAAAACCTGTCCACCCAGGAGCTAATCCATTTTCCACACTCATTACCATTCAGATGAGTCTTCTGGAAAACAAAGACGTCGGCATAGCTCTTTCCAGTGTCTGAGAACGCCTTCCTTATTTGGTTCTACAAATAAAGAGGAGCCTCTGGATCTAATTAAGAGGTTTTTCACCTGCCATCATTCATTCACACGGCCTGCAGACACGCATGGAGCACGTGCAGGGTGCAGGGCGCGATGCGAAACACTATCACACCAAGCGTGGTGCACAATGGGCCAATCATAAAACTGCACTCTCAATTCATCTTGTGAGTTTTAATGATTCCATTCTCTCATTCAACAAGGCCTTACTGACGGCCGGGGGCTGGGCTGGCCCGGGGGCTGACACACTGAACTTGGTCCCCGCTGTCACATGCTCCCAAGCTAATGGAGAGGCAGACACGTAAACAAGTAATTACCGAGTGACGGTGACAGTGTGACACTGTAAGGAAGCACGGTAAGTGCTTCCTTTGTGACAGTGTAAGGAAGCCTCTGTGTGTGACTGAGTGCATGCACGTGCGTGTGTGTGCACGTGTCTGTGCACGAGCGCGTGTGTGTGTCTGTGGGCGAGCCTCTGTGTCTACAGGCCTAGGGTGGAAAGGTGGGTGTGTGTTCTCATTTGTTCCCTCTGTTCCACAGCTGAGAGGGACAACAAGGGTCAGTTCTACTTAAAGTTGTGGACAGGGACCTTTACAGCTGAGAAGCAGCAACTCGGTCTGGATTTTTAAAAGGTTCCCCCCCCCAAAAAAAAGTGGGTGTATTTCCTTAAAGGCCACACTGTTGCATTTAGATTTAGGTGCTGGTGGTTTTCTGAACCTAACCTCTTTTCATAAACATATCATTAGGGTTGAAAGAAAAAATAACTCTAGGGTTATTTTGCAGGGACAAAAGGAACCCGTTTTCAGAAGGGAATAGATAATTTTTTCAAAGGAAACAGTCCAATAAATATGCACACCTTAGCAGTCTCTTCTCTTCCAGCAGGTGTATGAGTCAGCTGTACCAGACTACGAAATCCTTCCTGAAAACAGTATTTTCTTGATAGCTGGGTTGGTTTTTAAAATTATAAAACATTAATTTTCCTCAAGGTCCTTTTTAGTTCATCTTTTAGCATCTGAGATCTGATCTGGGTCGCAGGTGTTCGGAGCACAGCATTTTTCCTGCCTCTTCAAACACTGCCAGGGAAGTGAAACAGTTGATGTCCACCACATGACCCAGCACTTAATTCCTACTGATTCGTACTTTATCTAATTCTTAAAGTTATTGGTGACAAAGACTGGCCTTCTCTTGACACCGAGGGCAAGTTGGAGCTGCATTCAGCTGCTGTGTGGCCACGACCAACAACAAGAGGCTGCTGGCCCGTGCAGGGTGCACTTGTCCCCCCCCCCCCCCCCGTCTGTGTCCCTCTGGTAACCCAGAGTGGAACGTAGTGAAGCTGATACTTGGCCATGCACTTTCAGAGAAGCCAGTTTAATCCACCTTGATATGAGATCCTATCATCTTGAGAGGCTTGGGGATGATGCTTGCTGCGTGTGTGTCCTTGTTCAGTTTAGATGGTGCAGAGGCCGTGCCATGAGGACTCAGGGGTATGAGGTGACAAGAGGGACGAGCGGACCAGTTTGGCGGGAGGTTGTGAGTTGCACAGGGCTGTGGTCCTCTCCCTAATACCCGGCTCCGTCTGGGAGGCCTAGGACTTTGACATTTCAAATTTCCTTTGTTGGAACAATCTGTGGCTTTGAGTGTTTGCAAAGGCCCCTGGGCCCCATCGCTCTGAGCATTTACATGCATTGCAGGGTCTTCCTCGTGTTTCTGTGTTGCGCAAGCAGGCCACAGGCTCGGAGGCTGTGTGCTGGCCTGGCCAGCCCGGCTCTGGCACATACGTGCCCTGGAGGCCGGGAAGAGTGCAGCTGGCCAGAGGCTCCTGTCCCTGGGTCCCATGCCACTGGTGCAGGTGGCTCAGGGACCTCAGTCCGGCCCAAGGGGACACTGCAGACACCCTGCCCAGAGGGAAGGTTCACTACTGAGAGCCAGTTGCTGTGGGTCCTTCTGTTATTTGGAAAAGACAATGTCAAATATCTAACAAAAGTGTTTCTATGGTCCCTTGGTGTTTTGGTGATTTGTATAGGAAGGAGAGGCTAACTCTGGTGTCATACTTCACGGGGAACATGCACACGACCCACAGCTGCCCTGTGCCAGGATGTGACATTTATGGAACACACAGGCAGTGAGAGAGGGCGTGTTTGAAAACTCAGTTAAAGGTAACAAAACAGAGCACTCTTTGATTCTAACCCTTTCACTAGAAAATGGCCTGTACTTAAAGAGAGAATTTGGAGTGTCAAAATATGCACCAAATATAAATAATGAAGACATTTCTGATAACAGCACTGCCTCAAGTCCACCAGAACCTGAAAGGAATCGAGATTCTTTCTGTTGCCTGTATCATTCCCAGTGTCTAAATGGCAAAATACAATCTGAACTTTAACATTAAGTTTTAAAAAATATTTAATTAGATATTTTTCTTATGTTAATTTTAATTAATGTACTTATTTAATATAAAATTAAACACTGTGATTGTATTTTTTCATGCTTTTGAAAATCAGTTCTAAAAACTGCCCTTTCAATGATTTAAAAAATACTATTTTCTGTAATATGATAAAACATTTGCCTTGGCTTGGTAAGTTAAAGGCTATACTTCCGACTTGCACTGGGAGCTCATTTCTGTAGGAGATTCACCCAGGAGTTTATTCCTGTGTGGACCACACCACGGTAACAATGTTAGTAACCTGATACTGTAGTGGCAGGACCCCCCCGCGTCCCTCAGGAAGTGTATCACTGCATCCGTCACCTGTGGGGGCAGCCAGACCAGGAAGGGGCGGCCACACCTGGGGATGACCTTGCACCTCCCGGGTGGGTGGGTCCTGCTTTGTGCCGTGGTCTGCAGAGGAGATAGGTAGATAGAAAGTAACATCCTGGGTCAGTTTTCTTGTAAAATTCTGTTTCCCACCTTCCCAGCTTCTGTAAGGCTCCCTGCCTGGGAGGAGAGCCCTTTGTCTGGGCTGAACAAGGTAACCCACTTAATCTTCTGGGAGCACGGGAGTCGCCAAGCGCCATTTAATCTGCAGAAGGCTGGGGCAGTGCCCTGTCACAGGCTGCTCTGACTTTTCCATGAGAAAGTGGCTCCCTGGGCCAATGATGGATTGCTCGTTCTCTTTAAACAACAGCCAAGATGGCGAAGGCCCCGGGGGGACAGGCCGAGTGTGGTGGGAATGGGCAGATCCGACGCGGTTCAAGTTCACCTGACAAAGCCACTGCTCTGAGAAAGGATTATTCACACTGGCTTTATGTGCTGAAAGCTCGAGCTCCTGGCACAGCTGCGAAGCTTGCTCACGCAGCCGCTTATGCACCGTAACAAAGAGATTTGTTTTTCTCTCCCCACCCCCACCCCACTTCACACCTAGACTGCGCGAGGAGTCTGCGTGGATGAGTCTGTGTGTGTGGTGACGGCTGACAATGAGCTTCGCCTCCCACGAGAGCAGCGCCCGACTCCGACATCCAAGGAACACAACCAGTCTCCTCCTGTCTAACTGCGCCCCTGGAACTTAGCTTTTTAAATACTGTCATCTCACAACTCCACAGGCAGAAAAATAAAATACAAAGTCATTATTTAGTTTAATTTAGAAAAGTGATCATGGAGTTCTTGTAAAAAAAATCACTTGAAAATTTCCCAGTATCAATTTTGCTATCGGAAAGAAATATGAAAGACCAGAGAAGGAAACTGGAAACGTTAAAGACATCACTTCCCTGATTGTACCAAATACCCAACTTGCATAGAAAATCCCTGCTGGTCCCCAGATGCTACTTTGTCACTGGTTTCTGGTCCCACTTTCAGGGGACAGACGGACCAAGGAGGGAGCAGCCTCTATCATGAGCACCTCCAGCATGAGTCCCCCCCAGCCCGGGGACAGTGTGCCCTGCACAGTCACCTGGCCCAGGTCCATTTCATTAATGCAAGATGGAGATTCCCCAATTCTATCATTGCTTTATGCCCTGTTTGCAAAGAGCTTATAACCATGAACTGAGTTTCAATTTTAAGTCACTTTTTCTGTATCTTTTGATACTATAACATGATTTCCTCCCTTTATTTTGTTAATAAGGTAATTTTCCCCATTTCTTTAATAAACTTGTTAGTACGGGTTCTTCAAGAAGCAAATCCCAAGAAGGGATTAGACACATGCTTTGAGGGAAAGGACTGTACGGGATGAATGGTAATTGTGTCAGAGCAGGGAGCCTCCACAGGGCCTCGCACTGTCATTAAATGTGGGCCTGACACCGACACTCATCCGCTTCCCTCACCAGTCACAGCCCAGACCCGGCCCTCCAGGACCAGGCCGTGCTGAGCCCCATGTACCTGCAGGAGAGACCTCGGCCCACGGCCATCAGCCCTGAACCCACGCTGCCCAAGGCTGGTCTGGGCTCTCAGCGGATGGCCTGGTCAGAGACAGACGATGGCAGATCTCATTGCAGTCCACATGCTGGTGGGTGAAGAAGTAAGAAATGCCCCGTCTTCCAAAGTTGGCAGCGACACCTTTCGGATCTGCAGAGTGGATCTGGGGGTCTGTCAAGTAGATGAGCCCCTTTCCGTCACCAGTCACCCAGCCTGGAGGGGGAAGAAGCAAGCCTGAGAGCCAGGTCTGCTGTGCACGTTGGCAAAGCCTTTTGGGAAAACTGTGCGGACTCAGACACTTAAGACGCAGTCACCCTGTGTTCTACATTGAATGCATTTCTGCTGAGGGATTTTGTATTACAAGGTCCAATTACTGTTTTTAAGAAGGAAGAACTGGCCCTGGCTGGCATAGCTCAGTGGATTGAGCGCAGGCCTGCGAACCACATTTCGATTCCCAGTCGGGGCACATGCCTGGGTTGCAGGCCAGTTCCTGGCAGGGGACTCACGAGAGGCAACCACACAGTGATGTTTCTCTCCTTCTCTCCTTCCCTTCCTCTCTATAAATAAATAAAATCTTAAAAAACAAAACAACTTTCTCTTTAAAAAAAAAGAAGAACTGAATATTGGGTAATTGAATTTGTCATATATGACGCACTCAAACTACCGATTTTCAAGGAATTACAGAGTAATAAAATATACTTACATAATTACAAAAAATCACAATATTGAATGGTTTTCTCATAACTCCCACATTTCTTTAGTGCCTTATTCATGAATTTGTATATTAATTTGCTTAACAAACATTTACTGAGTGCACATAGCGAACGAAACTCTGGTTCAGACGCCAGGCGACTGCAACGCACAGGCTGTCAGCTGTCGGTGCCTGTCCAGCTGAGTGTCCGTGAAGGGAGGCTGGTCTACGTAAGTGTAAGTCACAGTGGGACAGGAAGTCATGCCAAATGACGTGCAGGGGACAAAGGAGATCCGGGAGAATGTCATCGAATCACTACCAGAAATAATTAGAAGTAACCTCTTTTATCATTTAAACAAAGTGCAGAGTGCTGGCTAATGATTCTGATAAATAACACACCAGATGAACAGAAAGGAAACTAAAATAGTAATGCAGGAAATGTAGAAGAAGTCAGATTCAAGGACACACAGCTCTTGGTTCCCTAACGATCCCGATATCATCCCTGTAACGAAGGCAGAAGGTGGGAGCAAGGCAAGAGCCAGAAGATTTTCACACATTGAAACATTCACCATGAAGAAACCTAGTCAACTCAAGTTCACCAGGCAAAATTTAAAAATCTGCCATGGGTTTGCTCCAGAATTTAGCTCAACAGAACGTGAGCCCAATCTTTACAGCAATTGACATCTTAGAGACATATGCTATAGATGTTTTCTCAGGCATCATTTGCTACATAGAGTCAAATCGATTACTTCTAAATATTCACTGAATAGTCTGTTAGTGATTGGTAGAGCTAGTGACAAAACCTCGTATTTACAAATAAATAATTCTAAATATAAAAATTAACCCCCAGTTTCACATACCTTGTAAATCTACCACAACTTCTCTGTGATTAGAAAACTCATAAGAAAAATGTCCATAAGCCAGGCCATACTCTGTGGCTTTGTATTCTGTTTTCACCACCTTGGTGTTATTTGATAATTTTACAAACTCTCCCAGAATGTAAGGTTCCACACTGACACATCCTTGTATCCTCTTGCCCTCTAAAATCTGAAAAATAGAAATGGGGGCCCGTGTGACCTAACAGTGAAGGCACGGGCTTTGGGGACAAGTAGACACCACTCTGAACCTCAGCTTTGCCACTTAGGAGGTTTGTTATTCCTAGATTTTGGTTTCTTTATTTGCATGTCAAGTGCTTAACATGGTATAGCATACAACAGAACCTAAAATTATTACTCTTGCATTAAAATGCACACGTCACACGTGGGCTGTGATGTGCGATCCCTCTGGGGCAGGCTTGCAGGGGCACGGCCAGATCACGAGTGGGGTCCCAGGCTGCTCTCTCAGTGTGAGCACTTCTGTGTGCATCCGACTTTGCAGACTTGCTCCAGAAGTGAGAGTTGGTGTCTGTTAAATGCCTGGCATAGTACTCGACATAAAGACAGTGCAAAACAGAAGACAGTTTGTCACTGTAGTAAAAATGGGCCTAAATAGGTCTGAAATGTCACAAAGTAAAGAAAAAAATCCTTTAGGCATGAATGAGGATCTTTGGAGAAGCAGGGTCTGCTCAATCCAAAGAGGAAAGAAGTTGGTGGGGCCGTTGCCCTAATATACTCGGAGAGGCATCTTTGTGAAGAGATTAATTAGCCTTGGAGGTCCCAGCAGACAGAGCTGTGAGTCGCAGGCAGAAATGAGAGGAAAACAGGGTTGGAACAAAACCTTCGTAACAGGTTAACTGGAGAGTGAAAACCTAGTAATCATGTTTTCTCGCTACAGTGTTGAAGCTGTGGCACAGGGTTGGGGGCCAACAGGTATGAATTGGGGTCTTGAGTGATGTTGAGGGGACAGGCTGTCAGGAGCAGTCTCCGGAAGCAGAGGAGACCAAGGAAGGTCTGCTGAGGGCTGATCTGACCGTGTGGGGCCAGACACGGAATCCACAGGGATTCCCATGTGACCGGCCCACTCAGGGGATGGACGGCCCTGCCTCATTTACCTGTCTATGTGGATGAAGCAGGTAGAGGAGGCTGGTGACTGAGCTGATTTTCACGGGAATGATGGTGGAGGAAAATGAATGGTAGGCTGAGAGAGAAATCTAACCTATGTTTATGGGCCCATTCTCCCAAGAACCCGGTCTCTTCGCTCTTACCAGCAGCACTGCAGACGGGATATAGAATATCTGCGTTGGGATCTTCTGTTCATAAAGTCTCTTGTTAAATTCAGTCACGTAGTGCTGGGCAGTCATCTGTCGCTCCACGTCGGAGAAATGGAGCCACAGCTTCTTTGGGTCCTTGTACTCCTTCCCAACATATCTACAAACAAAACCACCTTGGTGCGTGTTTCCTGGAGGATGCAGCCATTCCGGTTCCCTGCTCGCTCCATCTCTGACATGGGTCCCCTCACTGGGCAGCTCTGCCCTGTAGCCCGTCAGCCCACCCACGTACAGGTGACTCTGGGCTCCCAGCCATGTATCTACCTGGATGTGATGCATCTCAGGCCTCAAAGGATTCTCCTGCCTTGTTTGCAGGCTTGTTTATATACAAGAAGTGTGGCTTTCATAGTTTAAGCAGGCTCCTGCTAGCACATTCTCTCTCCTGCCAGTGGGCAGATGCTCCACCTTTCCTGTCTTTCCCACAGGGTGATAACGTTTCCATACTGGGTCTGAGTCACGTAGGGCTGGGCAAGACAGCTGACAGAACGTCGGTCAGTCCGTGGAAACTTTTACCAATAAGTTAATGAGGATGAGGGAGGAGTAGGAAGCTGAAAACATATATTCTGGCCAGCTTTCTCAGCCTTTTCAAAATCTCATAAATTATTAAAGCAGTTCCTCTTTATCTGTGGGGGGTATATCCCACAGGTAGATGCCTGAAACTGAAAATGGTACTGATTCCTACATCTACTACATTCTCTCTATACACATGACAAGGATTAATTTATTAAGTCAGGCACAGTAAGAGAGTAGCGACAGTAACTAATGGTGAATGCACTGTAATAAGGCAGCGAATGTGGCATGAAATCAGGGGACTGGGACTCAGGTACTGCGATACCTCAACAGCTGAGCTACAACAGAGACACTGCTACGTGACCAGTGGGTGGGGACATGCTGGACAAAGGGATGATTCGTGTCCCGGGAGGGACGGAGGGGACAGTGTATGGTGTCACCCAAATGGCACATGTTTAAAACTTATGAGTTATTTGTTTCTGGAATTTTCAGACTGTGGTTGACCAGAAAGCAGAACAGCGGTAAGGGGGCAACAGCAGTTAGTGGAGAGGAAAATCAGCCCTTTTTACAGGAGTGGCTCTGATGCTTTCAAGCAGTACCTCCCCAGCGTTTCCTCCTGGTGAAGATGATGGACCCAGAAAGCGTTTCTTTGTCTGCCCTTCTTCTTCACGTTCAGGTAGTCCCCCAGGTACACCGCAGTCTCCTGGGCCGTCCACAATTCAGATTTCTTAGAATATTTCAACAAAAGAGCATCTGTAAAAAAAAAATGAGGAAAATGGGTATTTTCCAAACGATATCACAACTGATGGACAAAGTTGAAGTAACACAGGTCCTCATCCAGCGTATCTGAAACCTTCAACTTCTTTGTCCGTTTCTCAAATGTCAGCCTCGTCTGTGATGACTAATAAAAAGGTAGCAAAGTACAATAAGCAAGAGAAGCTTTAGAGTAAAATGCGGAATAGCCTATGAGCCACAGAATCTCATTTGTGACGGCAACTTTAAGAAAAAGGCGGGGTTTTTGTAGGAAGAGAGAAGACTGAGGGCTTGGAAACAGACGGTCCGGGCGCAGGCCCTGCACCTCTCCCGGCCCTTTTTTTTCTCTCCCTGTTTTAAGTTGGGAAAGTCCAGGAATTACTTGAAAAATTGTAGCAATTGTACAAAGATGTAAACTCAACTGAGAAAGGAAGATAGAATAAAAAACTCTGCCTTGAAGAACGGAGAAAGTGGGTGAGCAAGAAGCAGCTCTTTTAAACATCAACATGAACCTCGAGGAAGAAATGCTACATTCTAGGGTAGGGCAGGATGTTACTGTCATGTGGAATAAAAAGAAAAAGGGAGATCGAAGTTGTGGTCACCAGAGGTGGAGGCGGGGCAGGCTTTGGAGGAAGGAGGCCAGACTCCAGGGTAAGACGTGGACGCTGTGTCCACAGAATGCAGCCAACAGCCAGCCGACCGCCGCTGGCGCTGCGGTTAGAGACCTGTGAGTGTTGTTTGGAGAGGAAATCCTGAGGGTTTTCACCATAAGAATCTTTTCCGTTTTTTCTTCCTTTCATTTCTATTGTATTTATGTGAGAAGATGGATGTTAGTGAACCTACTGGAATAATTTCACTCGTAATCAAACCTTCATGCCACACGCCTCAAACTTACACAGTGATGTATATTACCTCTCAATAAAACTAGGAAAAAAATACTGATGCCTGGATCCCCAGCCTGAGGAGTCAGACGGGCGGTGCCCGACTGAGAACCCAGCGCTTAGCCAGCTGCACGGCTTCTTCTGAAGTGCACTTCGCAGCATTTAAACATTTTTTTCAACAATTCCTCAGTATCTTGGGCATTACGATGGACCCCTCTGGGCTAGGAGAAGACCTCAGTCTTGTTTCCTTCCCGGAGCCTCTCCCCTTCCTAAGCTGCCCTGGACGTGTGCCTCGCAGGCGGCTGCACCCCAGACCCATTGCAGGAGAGAACCTTGGGCTGCTCCTCGGGTGGAAAGCCAGTGCTGGTGTGGCAGGAGGACATTCGACCAGTCCCCTCGCGGGGCAGACACCTCTCAGTGCACAGGGTAAAACCGCAAGGCCGATGCTCCACTAGGCAGACTCTGTCTCCTGGAAGCAGTGTGGAGCTGCGGAACTGCTGCCCATCAGTGAGAATGGATGGACGGGCGCTGCGAGGAAATGGCTCCCAGAGCTGCCCCAGAGCCTGACTGTCCCCGAGTCTGCCACGATTCCCATCTCCAGACTGCCTTGTGTGTCCTTCTAGCAAACCTCCAAACACAGGTGGCCCGAGTCCTGGAACCTCGGGAGCCGCCCAGCCAAGCCAGGGTGGCCTGCAGGGCACCTTTCTCCACACCCTTCCAGCATGACAGGGTCTCCACCTCCCTACACTTTAAGGGATGAACACCAGCTCCTCCAAGGCCACCAGCACGGAGGTGCCTTCCGGCTGCACCTGTCCGAGGTTGCCACACTCACCGTACGCCCGGTGCAGCCGGCTGGGCTTGAACACCCCTGTGTGCTCCAGCCTCTGGAACAGCCACTCGTGCGTCACGCCTGCCAGCAGCCTTTCAAGGTCATCAGGCTCCAGGGTGCGAGCCTCAAGGGTCTCCTGCCTCACTGACCCTGCCAAGGAAACGAAAGAGCTCCCGCTGGAATTCAGGTAGGACCAGGGGCTGCCCCCCTCTGAGGACCCGCTGGAGAACACGGGAGAGTTCCACCAGCTCGCCGAAGATGAGCTGGAGTTGTGGCTGCAGTTGAGCACATCTTCAGGTGCGTCCCCTTCCTCGGTGGTGGCACAGCCCTCACAGCTTCTGGGGACACAGGGCTGCCTCGGGGCACACAGCCCGGGATGGTCATGCTGCACCACCAGGTCGAGGAGCTGGCCCTGCTCGTCCACCGTGGACGCATCGGGGTCCACGTCCGGCTCTGGGGCTGAGCCCCTGCTTTGTCCCCCGTCTGGGTTCTGACGAGGCCAGAGAGGAGTGACAGAGTGACACGCCATCATGGCACTTCTGCCCAGAGAATCGCCCGTGCCTCCGTGGGAGCCCTGGGGCACGTCCTCTGTGCCATCTGCTGTCTCCTCTTCTGGGTCCACCTCGGTGGGGCTCCCTTTCAATGCAGTGCCAGTGCCATGTGTGAGGTCTCCCTTGTCTCCTCCAGACCGGTCTCTGGCATCACAGCTGGTTTCTGGAAGGTCATCCATTATTTCAAAGGTCTCTCCTTGGACTGAAGGAGGGGCGGCCATGTTCTTGGGCCAATCAGGATCAGGAGACCAAGAAGTAGACCCAGATGAGGGTCTGGGATGAGCAGAAGTATCTCTGGAGCCTGTAGTTCCGACTTTCTGCATTTCTTCCAGACTGCACTCCAGCTTCCCTGAGCTGAAGGCTATGAGTGTGGCCCTGGCACCAGGAGGGGGGGCAGTGGCCAAGGGCATGTGAGGTAGACAGGACTCTGAACCATTTCCCTTGGACCCTGGGAAAGAGAGGTCACGAAGCTCTGAAGCCAGTGAACACAGGGCTGTGCTTCCCTCGTCACTCCCTTGCGCTCCCACAACAGCTGCAGGACCCTGAGTGTCCGCCAGATGCTCTCCACTAGGCCGTCCTCTGGTCGGGCTCTTGTCTCCTTGGTCACTCACCTCTTCCCAGCTGCTGGAAGCGCTGCACCTGGATAACTCGCTCCAGGAGCAGGAGCTCTGGCTGTCAGCCAAAGTAGCTTCCCTGCCGCTGCGGTGGCCTGGTGACTCCATCTCAATCCCCACGTCTGGGTCCAGGGGGACTCGGAAGGCATCTGAATGGGCCCAGCCTCTCCTTCCCACCCTCCTGGGTGCCTCCCAGCCATTCTGAGCCACCTGGGAGCAGGACATTCTCCCGCCTGCCTGGAGACACAGCCCGTCTTCCGTACTCACGGTTTCTATGCTTTTTGTGTCTGTTTTAAGTGCAGTGATGCAGACTCCGGGGCTGGCATCTTTCTGTTTGTTTTTGTTGTTTTTACAAGTGCTTTTAAATACTTCACATACGGAAGTATGGTGCTGTGAATAGGTTTCAAGAATTTTCTGGAAATCCACTTGCCCGTACAGGATAGGCTTGTGCAGCCCACACTCAAAACCCGCTGGGACGTAAGCCCCGTCTTCTGAGGTTGCAAAGCTTTGAACCTGCAAATGGTCCTTCACCTGGCTGACAGCACATATGACTTCCCGGGCAAGAACAGCTCGCTCCTGATCCCCAGCAGAGACACTGAATGCGTACAGCTTCCCCATGGCCTCGAGACAGAGCTGCCGGGCCACCTGGCCCGGCCCAGTCTCCCCGTGGAGCCGGCAGTGCACCGTGGCCAGGCCGAACGCCGCTCTGAGGAGGCTGTGGAGCCCCTGCCTTCCTGTCGCTGCCTCGTCGCGTCTCTGGGTGAGGAGGCCGATCTCGAAGGCCTCTCCGGCTTCCCTCAGATGCGCAGTTCTTGTGCCCGGGGGACAGTCATTAGAACCAGTGTAGGACAGCAAGCACGTGCCACGGATGTTCTGAGAAAACAACACATGCAAAATCAGACATGGACCTGAGCACTGGAGATAAAACAGGAAAACCGTGGAATTCCCAGAGAACAGTCATTAGAATACTATGAAGAAACAAACATGGTAGCGTAGGACGACAAGCGTGTGACATGGATATGCTAGGAAAAACACAGAATCGAACAGGGAGTGCAGGGTTTTTTGGTGACAGAGGAGGAGGGGCTGGCAGGACTACACTCTCCTGCAGCCTCCAGTGCTTTGCATCAGTGATGATGTGGACGGAGTGTAAGAGTGGGACGTGGTAAGTTTCTCTATGCAAATGAGGCTGCTGTAGGGAAACACGTGGTTCCTTCAGTAATAGAACAATGGACTGGTGGCCCCAAAGCCTCCTGTGCATTTGAGTCACCTGGGCAGTGTTTCAACACTAAAGGTCTCTGGGGACCAATCCCAGAACGTTGCATTCACAGGATCAAGTGGGGAACCCAGGGCTGTGCGTTCTGAAAAGGCCCCTTGGTGACTGCAAAGTGCTGGGGACAGTGCTCTGGAGAAGATGGCCTCCACTCCTCTGGAGGAACTAGCGAGGTCCCACCAGGATGTCCCCACTCTGCCCATGAAACCTCCACACAGGACCTCTGATCCTGTGATCTGACCATGACTCCCCCCAGTGCCCCACTTACCATGGCTGTGAGCACAAAGAGTGGTGTGTAAGGACTGAGGGCGGCCGCTAGCTTGCAGGCTTCAGCGGCCAACAACAGGCGGTGGTCCGAGTCCCTCAGGAGGCCCTGGGAGAGAGCAGGGGCCACAGCAACAGGAAGGCTATGAAGCCAAGTCTCATGGGTGCCCTGCCTCCCCCAGCCCGTCTCAGAGAATTCTCTTGAGAATTGGGCCACAGAAGAGTGACTGTCCCTCCCTTGCACCATCCACATCCCAGAGAGGGCCGGCCTGGCACCCTGGCAGCACCATCCGCACTGTCCACTCTGGAGGGACCCCGCGTGTTCTGCAGCCAGATTAACGGCTGGTCTCTGAATTGTTCTTGGCAGAGAAACCTTTGATCTATAGTTTCACAACAATTAGGTCTCTCCATTCAGTTTAGAAATGTGCATGAGCACCTTGGTGTCAGGCACTGTTCTAGACAAAGACATGCAGGTGGTGAGCCTGCTAGGAGCTCGACTTCTGCTGCAGGGAGGGGACCCAACACCCTATATGAGGGCAATGCATGTGGGTGGGGCTGGGGAGGTCTGGGGGACAGCTTCAGTGAACGAGGGATGGAGTCTTCCCTTTGTTTGTCCGGCAGCAAAAGCAATAGCTAAGGTTCCAGACATGGCCAGCGAACTGCATGGGTGTGTCCTCAAGCTCCTGGCACTGAGTGTGGCCACTGCTGTCACTTGGCACTTCACAAAAATGGCAACCTTGGAGATCATGTGAAAACCTTAGCTTCTGCACAGTGCAGGAGAACAGGCCAACGTCCTCCCACCGAGAGAGACCCTGGCAGCTGGAGGGCCTGGTTCTGCCCCAGGCAGCTTCCTTAGAAGCTGCCCATCGCACACCTAACCCAGTATCTCTAGACCTCCGCTTATCTCTCTCTAAAATGGGGGTGACGCCTGTTGCCCAAAGGACTTCATGTGGATCATATACACAGACATGCTTTCTGGATTGTAAAGCAATGTATAAATAGTAGGAATCATTATTAGTAGGGCTAGGGGGCCTCAACAAGTGACTGATGCTCTGATCTGAGTAGCTGATGATAAAACTTTAAAAATGTTTAAAAACTTAAAAAAAAAAACACCTTTCCTTTGTCACTGAGGTGGCCCAGGTGCAGAAACTGAATTCTGTGATCATTTGGGACCTCCTTGCCTGTCACTGAGTGACCTCCGCATGTCTGGGGCCGAGCCAGGTGCTGGGGCAACACAGCCCCCAAGACACGCTGGAACCATCCCCAGCAGTGTGGATGTCACCCATGAGGGGAGACACTGTGTTCCCAGACTCTAGCATGGAGGAGGAGGCTGACTGTCTGCACTGGTTTGGCAAGTGATACTTACCAAGTTCATCCATGGACTGTTTTTAAACTTCTCGTACTCTTGCTTGCTCATGGACACAAAGAGGTCTGCCAGAATCCCTAATGACGTGGAGATGCCCTGTAGGGAAAGGTAGGCAGGTAGGCAGACAGACAGACAGACAGACAGACAGATGGGAATTCACGATGAGTCACTGCTTGTGATCTGACAAGCAGGAAATCAGCCCTCCCTATGGACCAGGGCTTTGTGAGATTGTTGTTCTTGTAACACAAGGACACTGTCCCACCCTGAAGATGCGGACACCATGCAAATGCAGCTCTTTCCAGCAGGGCTCAAACAGATTGCCTGGCCAGCTCTCTCCATGGGGCAGGCTGTCAGCAGCTCGGGGGATGCAGCAACCCAATGCCGCTGCAAATGGGAGAACATACTCAGACTGACACAGAATAAACCGTCCGGCAGGAAAGCAGATCCTGCATCTTTTCTTGAATGAAGACATGGTGTAAATAATTAAGTGATGTCTTTGCCCACTTCATTCAAAGAAATGATTTTATGTGCAAGCACCTGGGCACGGTCAGCTGGGGTATGGAGCCATGCAAAGGCTAAATGTATAATGAAGCAGACAACGAGTGGCTCAGTAGAAATAACTATGTAAGTGGATGGTTACAAATCAAAATAGAAACACTAGGACTTCCGGCCAAGATGGAGGCACAGGTAGACACACTGTGCCTCCTCATGCAACCAAAAGGAGGATAACAGCAAATTTAAAAACAAAAAAACAACCAGAACTGACAGAAAATTGAACTGTATGGAAGTCTGCCAACCAAGTAGTTAAAGAAGAAATATTCATCCAGACTGGTAGGAGGGGTGGAGATGGGCACCTGGGCTGAGAGGGCTCTCGGTAAGGCAATAGCTGGAGGACTGGGGCTGACATGGCAGTGGCTGGTACACCAGGTGGCCCCACATTCACATGCAGATACACCAGGAGGAACAACAGGGGAGCGAGACAGACCACAGAACCCAGGGTCCAGTGTAGGGAAATAAAGCCTCCAAGCCTCTGACTGAAAACACCTGTGGGGGTTTAGGAAGCAGCAGGAGAAACTCCCATCCTCACAGGAGAGTTTGTCGGAGAGACCCACAGTGTCTCAGAATGTACACAAACCCATGCACCCAGCAGTCAGCACCAGAAAGGCACGATTTGACTGTGGGTAGCAGGGGAAGTGACTGAAAGTGGGGAGAGAGCACAGCAAGCAGCACCGTTCCTTCTCGAACCCCTCCCCCACAGACAGCATCACAACCCAGCAATGTGGGTTGCCCCACCCTGGTGAACACCTAAGGCTCCACCCCTTACTATGTAACAGGTGATTTGAGACCAAAAAAAAAAGGCCTGAATGAAAAAACAGATCAAAGCTCGAGAAAAAATATAACTAAGTGATGAAGAGATAGGCAACCTATCAGATGCACAGTTCAAAACACTGGTGATCAGGATGCTCACAGAATTGGTGGAAGATGGTCACAAATTAGATGAAAAAATGAAGGCCATGTTAAGTGAAATAAAGGAAAATGCATAGGGAACCAACAGTAACAGGAAAGAAACAGGGACTCAAATCAACAGTGTGGACCAGAAGGAAGAAAGAGTCATTCAGCTGGAATGGAATGAAGAAATAAGAATTCAAAAGAGGCCTAGAAACCTCCAGGACATCTTTAAATATCCCAACATCTAAATCATACGGGTACCAGAAGGAGAAGAGGAAGAGCAACAAGTGGAAAACTTATTGGAACAAATAATAAAGGAGAACTTCCCCAATCTGGCAAAGGAAATAGACCTCCAGGAAGTCCCGGAAGCTCAGAGAGTCCCAAAGAAGGTGGACCCAAGGAGGAACATACCAAGCCACATCATAATTATATTACCCAAGATTAAAATGAAGGAGAGAATCCTAGAAGCAGCAAGAGATAAGGGGACAGTCACCTACAAAGGAGTTCCCATCAGACTGTCAACTGATTTCTCAAAAGAGACCTTAAAGGCAAGAAGGGGCTGGAAAGAAGTATTCCAAGTCATGAAAGGCAAGGACCTGCATCCAAGATTGCTCTATTCAGCAAAGCTTTCATTTAGAATGGAAGGGCAGATAAAGTGCTTCCCAGATAAGGTCAAGTTCAAGGTGTTCATCATCACCAAGCCCGTATTATATGAAATGTTAAAGGGATTTATCTAAGGAAAAGAAGATAAAAATATAAACAGTAAAATGACAACAAACTCACAGTGATTAACAACTGAACCTAAATAAAAACAAAACCAAAAACCAACTAAGCAAACAACTAGAACAGTAAGAGAATCACAGAAATGGAGATTACATGGAGGATTATCAGCAAGGGAGTGTGGGGGGGGAAGGACAGAGAATAAGTAGCATAAATGGTAGGCAGAAAATAGACAGGGGAAGGTTAAGAATAGTATAGAAAATGCAGAAGCCAAGGAGCTTACATCTATGACCCATGGACATGAACTAAAGGGGGGGGATGCAGGTGAGATGAGGGGAATAAAGGGGGGAAGTGGGACAACTGTAACAGCATAATCAATAAAATATATTTAAAAAAATAAAGAAAGAAACACTAACTATAGGCCAGGAGTTCAGTGTGAGTGAGAACAAAGCAGCACAGAAGCAGGTGGCCCAGGCCCAATCCTGTGCTCACGTGCAGCCAACAGAACAGGATCAACGCAACCGACAGGCAGTGAGGTGAACTGTGCCACAGGAGATAACCGCCCAGGACAAAAATGTGCAGAAGAGAAAAGTTCACAACCAACCTTCTTATCCGGCTGAGGAAGCGTCAGGTACCCTGCGATCGAGGCCCACATTAACTCCGCTGCTTCAGACCACATCCCTGGAAAAGGGGGCACAGGGGTAACTGCTAGAGTCTGCTCTCATGGCAGAACATGCCTTGAAAACTATAGAAGGGAGATTCATTAGTGCCCGTCAGAAAATTCCAGGCTGGGTCCAGTTGATGGCAGACAATAATCTGCTTTCCAGTGTGTTTAACATGGGCAACAGGGAGAGTAAGAATCACTGTGCATCACACATGTCACGTGTGTGAATGCAAAAAAGTCACCTCCAATATTTACAAGAACAATTACCTGCCTCTGTTTTCAAACACTTCAGTGGCTGCATTTTAAAGTGTAATTGCAGTTCTGTAAACTCTGCTTGAAAACTCATAAGTACCTTCGAGGATTGGATGGGGATGGTGTCACTACATCAGGGGACCAAGGGTCAGACACCAGAAATCACGTGAGAACCCTATGTTGATACTTGAAAGGTACAACTGTAAATTTTAGAACCCAACATAGAACATCTGCTTCATGAGCATTCATCACACTCCTGGGGCCCTAAACGTCCTCCTCTCTCACACGAAGACATGGAGGGAGGCGGCTGGATGTTGCAGGTGCAGGCGGGCGGGCAGGGCGCACCTAGCTTCTGCAGGATCTGCCCTCGGATCTGCAGGCACACGGACTGCACCAGGACCCGGTCACTTTCGTTTCCGTACTGCCAGATGCCTGTGATAAATGAGGGAAAGAGAAATGCATTGCTGGTCTTGAATTTATGCAGGAATACTGTGGTGAAATAAAACTCTTTTCACTGAAGTCTTTGTGAGCACACGATAGAGATTCAAGCAGCAGTCTCCTCTCACACAGTGCGAGGTTCCAGTTTCTGCTTATTAAGGTCCAGGGACTAACTCCTCCCTCTGTCGCCCTGGCCCCACTGTGTCCCTTCTCACAGAGGCCATATTCTTTGCTGGGACCACTTCCCTCTGGCTCCAGAGCAAACCACTCCTGCTTGCTCAGGTCTCAGCCTCAGCGCTGTGGCCTCTCGGGCTGTCCCCATCAGTGTGGCCCTAGCATCCCTGAGTGTGTGAGCTGTCGGTCCCATCTGCCCAGACTACACACGGGAGAGTAGGAACAGCTCCAGCACCCACACTGTGTGCCTTTCAGGAGAGCCGGGCAGGCACCACGCTGCTCCACTTGACTCGGGTGAGGAATGTGGTGAGTGGCTGGGTGTTTATTGTGACAAGAGCAGGCTGGGGTTCACTGGTGAGTGAATGGCAGCCTGTGCAGACTCAGGCAAGATGGGGAAGGCAGGCTGGGCGGGACCACCAGGGTCCTGGCTCTCCCTTCTCGTTATTCTCTGTCATGCCACCCTCTGTGTTTTTGCCCTAGCTTTTCATTCCAGTGTGTGCATGCCCGTGCATGTGTTTACACACATGTGCCTCTGTGTGTGCATGTGTGAGGTGTAGAAGGTGAGAAGTGTGCACATTGCATGTTAGTGATGATGGCCACAATGAGGGACTTGTGGTCAGTATTTGTATTCCAACCTGCCTTCGGGTTTTAAGGCTGGAAATGCCTGTGGGTTTTAAGGTGCTAGGGACCTTATACTGAAGCACACTGAACTTAAACTCTACTGGAAATTGTATTCAGCTTATTGGGAAACTTCTTGAGCAGAAATTCAGACAAGATGTTGGGAGGCTTAAGTGATCTGTTACCCAACCATTACCACTTGCTTCCGTTCATGTGTGATTAACTATTGAAATGTTTTTTATTAGAGTTCTTAGGTAGCAAAGTTTATTTTCCCAGCCATTCAAATGCTCTGTCTCCTCAGTTCTTTCCGAGGCCCATGGAGTTACCTGCTTCAGTGGGTATCGTCCATTAGGGAACCTTCTTTGTCATGAGGCTGGGAGATAAACATTTTGTGTTTAATTAGAGAGACTGGCGGCCAGGGAAGGGTGTAGCTTGGCCAAAGCTCCTTCCTTTATCGGTGGCAGGTGGAGTGGAACGGCTAACCCCCAGCAATACGGGCTCCCTACCCCAGACCCCTGGAGTCCCCGAGGGCAAAGACTGCTCTGAGGACGTGAACCCACTTTACCTGTCGCTCCATCATTGCTGATCAGACTGCTCAGGATATACTCCCCTTTCAGAAGTTTTCCTGAAAAGAAGCAGCCCAATGCCACACAGTCAGCTCTGAGCACAGCTTTACACACCACTCATGGGGCACGCTCTAAGATCAAGGACACACTAGCGCAGGGCTCCTCTTGGAAACATTGTTCCAAAATCTAGAAACCTGTAACTTCATCATCTACGAAAGGGAAAAGACAGACGAAGCCCCAAGAAGGGGTAAGGTGGGAAGTCTGAAGTGGTGACCAGAAGCATCCACAGGAAGGGGCCAGTCACGTGCAGAGACTGTGGCTTGAGAGGGAAAGCAAATGTCTCAGTGCAGGAGCATGGCCCACAGACAGGGCTCTCCCACCACCTAGGAGGTGCCTAACCCAGGATGGCTGTCTCTCTGTGAGCAGGAAATGCAGTTATTGTCTTATCCACCCCTCCCCCAGGTGCCTGCAGGCCCCTGTGGCCTGTCCCCTGGGACTTCTAAGGCCTCATCACCAGAGACCCTCAGTCTACCCGCCTTGGTCACAGCAGCCTCCTTGCTGTCCCTGGGACCTGCAGGCCAGTTCGTGCTCCAGGTCTTTGCACCGTTTCAGTCGGGCCACATGGAGCAGAGCCTGCTTGCCACGCACCCCCAGTTTCCACGTCACAGCACAGCAACACCACCCACAGCAAAGGTGCTATGTTGGCTCTGTCACCGCCACCTGCTGCCATAAGGAGGAATGTTAGTGGTCAGCGTTCCCTTAGACCCAAACAGTATAAAACGTCCCAGATCAGGGGCATTCAGAGGAAGGAATTTCTCCTAAGGTCAACTCCATCCCTGCATTCCCTCTAGAAAAGTTAACAGTAGGATGTGGGCACACTTCAGGACCAGCTGCAAGGACAGGAAAGGACCTGGGCTCCGCTGGCTGGGGTGGGGCAGGACCCGCAGGGCCTACTCACAAGTGGAATCTAACGAACACACTGCATTAACAACGAGTGGCAGAGAGTCTCTAGATCCAGAGCAGGGTCAAAACTATGGCGGGGGGTGGGCGGTGTGGAAGGAACGCCAAAAAAGAAAAAAGGAGACACGTGGGCTGTGACTGCAGGGGGGAGGGGCGAAGGTGGGAGAGGGGATGGGGGACAAATGGTGATGGAAAAAATACAAAAAATAAATTTAAAAAAAAGCGAGCGAATGGCCTCGGGTCTGAAAAGCCCATTTCCGCCCCTCCCTTTCCTGACACCTCGGTCCCGGTCCCTCTCCGGAGTCCCCAATCGTCCCGTGAGCGCAGTCGGCACAATTCCTCATCCTAGGAAATGAGGTAAAGATGTTTAACCTCCCACAGACCAGAGTCATCAACTCCACAGCAGCGGCTGCAACCCTTTGCGAAAACGAGCCAGTCCTGCTCCTGCGAGCGGCAGCTTCCAACGTGGCCTTCAACCTCTCCCTCCCGGAAACCAGAGCGGTGGGCCACGCGTTCCCACCTCGGGTTGACGTGGGCGGAGTAAGCGGAAGTGGACTCCGGGTCGCTGCAGGCCCCGCCCCCGGCCCCGCCCCGCCCTCCGCACGGCGCGCAGCCTCGGTTTCTGCTGAGCGCGCTGCGACTGCCGGAAGGAGCGTGTTTCCAGCCAAATCAGGTGCAGTGCGGGTGCTGCGAGTGGAGTGATGGAAACCGGCGGATTACCTCTGTGTCTGTCAAGAGCCCGCCAAAAGGAGACGGGACAGCTAAGTGAAAGCGGAACTCTAATCTGCTTTTTAAAGGCTCTTGGGCAGAAGCACAGCATTCAGATTCCCTGTTTGAAAGCAGCAGGACGGATTTGTTAGAAGACAAAAGCTCCAATTAGTACTTTTCACACCCTTTCACAATCTTCTCTGCGGCGCTGGCTCTGAGGCCCTTTATGCCAACTCTTTGTGCTGGGGATGAAGGCCTTGGCGGACTGCGGTCGGCAGAACAAGGAGGCGCGGAGCCGCGGGGGCGGCCCGGGCAGGAGGAGCAGGGTGCGCCTACCTGCGTTGACTGATACTCGGGCCTGGCGAATGACCAGCTGCGGGGCCATTGGCGTGGCGGGCCACAGCTTGTGCAGCCCCTTGGCCACCTGCAGGACTTGGCGGGACGCGTCGAGCCCGTACAGGAACCGGTCGCTCACGAACAGTATGGCCGCCGCAGTAGCGTAGTCCCGGGCGAGGATGGAGGCCTTCAGGGACACCTGGAGGTCGAGTAGGGACACAGTGAACTGGTGAGACAAGGTGCCCAACCAGCAGAGAAGACAGTGGTCCTGGGACCAAGCCTAGTCCTCTGCGTGTTTTCTACCTAACAGGGACAGCAACAAAGCCTAGAGCAGGAAAAGAAACTATGAAGTGACTGAGTCAAAGGAAGAAAGTAAGGAAAAGTCCAGTTCAGCGTGGGATAAACAATACTCCTTTCCTTCTATTTCCTCCTCCATCCCTAAGATTGTACAGATGATAAGTGCACACTCAAGGTCTGTCTGGGAAAAGTCCAGCCATTGTTAACATAATGAGAACAGTTTGTGCGACATTGATGTGACCAGGCAGCCAAGGAGAGTGGACTGGAATGTGCACATGTGTGAATAATGACTTCACTGTAGTAGTCAGTGCCGGTGGTAGATGCCATCGAGTGAGCATGTGTACTGTGTGGCCATCGCATTCAAAGTGACTGAGTAAGTAGAGCAACAAATCTGCATGTTTAAGCTCAAACATTCATCCGTAGGAACTATTGGAATGACTCAGAAGGCCGCAGCTGTGGGCAATTGGTGATTGGCAGCTTCATCACAACATCATGCCTGCTTATGCATCATGTCTCCTGCAGAGTTTTTTGGTGAAACTTCAAATCACCCAGGTGATTCAGCCCCCTATAGCCCAGATTTGGTGCCCTGTGACTTCTGGCTTTTCCACAAACTAAAAACACTTTTGAAAGTGAAGAGATTTCGGATCGTTGATGACGTTCAGGAAAATGTGACAGGGTAGCTGATGGCAACTGGAAGAACCATGTGAGGCCCCAAGTTGCTTACTTTGAAGGGGACTGAGGCATCATTGTCCTATGTACAATGTTTCTTGTATCTTCTTCAGTAAATGCCTCTGTTTTTCATATTACATGGCTTCATACCTTCTTGACAGACTTCGTATTTCCAAATGACACAAGGTAAACATGACAAGTGCCCTTTGTTTCCCGGCGTATTTCCTGTCTCTGCTCTGTGACCTTGGGGAAGTGGCTGCCCGACCCAACTGACACATTTGGGAGCGGGACCTGGGCTGTTCTTTTTCTTGGGAACAAGCAGACTGAAGGAAACAGATTTCTCTCTGCTCTTGTGCGTCCTGTCTGACTGGAAAGCCACCCTGTGTGAGCTGTCCTGCTTGGCCTAGTAATTCCTGTGCCTGAATGGGGAAGTCCATGTAATTCTGGGGTTCTTGCGAGCAGACCCCCTGTGGTCTAATGCAGAGTTATATCTTCCAATTTAGCCTTTACCAGAACTAGAGGTAATATTAATCTTGTGTCTGCTTAAGTCTTTTGTTAAATAAATAACCCCTCTTTCTGCCCCCAGAATCCAGCAGGTGAAGGGAAATGGTATTTACCAGAGCCGCCCAAGGACCTGTCATTCCCAGGCCCAATAGACCACAACCTCCTGAGGGAAACCGCTGTGCCCAAAGCCCTGCCTCTGATGCAGCCATGTATTTTCCTACCTGACCTTGACCCCACCTCCCCACCCTACCACCAGCTCAAGGCTAAACTATGAGTACCCGCCTGTACCTGGCTCCATGGCTTTCTGAACTGGCTTCAAAAAAAGTTCAAAATGAACTTATTAATCTGAACTAAGAAACATGGAAAGAATTTCCCAGTCATAGGACGGAAAAAAATAGGAAGTAGGGTTTAGCTGGGACCCTTCTGTGGGCAGCACCAGAGTGAAGACCCAAGAATAATGACTGAACACCAACCCACCGTACCACTAGCACACTTCCCCGAGCAACAGGCCTCTTTTCAGTCCCATGTGTGTTTTTGTAGTAACACAGCTTCATAATAAAAGAAGCTTCATTGTACGAGTTTGCTCGAGTGAGCCTCTATACCTTCCCACTAAAAAAAAAACCCCACTAAAACTGAAGTGCTCAAAACTTCTATTGGGGTGTGTCAAATAAACCATCAATCTGAAGAACACAAGTTTGTTTTTTTTTTTTGTCCTCACCCAAAGACAGGCTGATTGATTTTAGAGAGGGGGGAAGGGAGGGAGAAAGAGAGGGAGAGAAACATCGATGTGTGTTTGCCTCTTGCACGTTCCCTGACTGGGCACCAAACCTGCGACCGTGCATGTACCACAAACCCAAGTGGAGACCCTTCAGTTTGCAGAGGGAAGCCCAACTGACTGAGCCACACAGGCCAGGGCTGAAGAACACAAGTTTTAAAGGAGAACATTCATTTGACATTCATAGAATATAAATTCAAAGATGGAAAAGAAATGGGTGTTTGGTGTCTGCCCGCCTTGTTTGCCAAAGCCGATTGGTGGAGGCCTCTCTGTGCTGGGTGCACAGAAGCCCCACCTCTGGTCTGCAGCCTCGGCCGCTTTCTGCAGAACTGGTGGCTTCTGCCATTGCTGTGTTCCCTATTACCTCATTTAATTTCATTGTAACTGAAAAAATCCAAGTAAGATGGGGAACCTGAGGATGGGAGGTTATGTGACTTTCCAAAGTTACAAAGTGGAAAGGGTCAGGGTACGAAGGAGCTCGTCTCAACATTTTGCCTTCTTTTTTAAATCGAGGTCAAAACACAGAACATAAAATGCACCATATTCACCATTTTAAAAAAGATTTATTTATTTTTTTAATCTTTAGAGGGGAAGGGAAGGAGAGAGGGGGAGAAATATCAATGTATGGTTGCCTCTTGTACATCCCCTGCTGGGAACTGGCCCCTGCTGGGAACTGGCCTGCAACCCAGGCATATGCCCTGACTGGGAATCAAACCGTGATCCTCTGGTTCGCAGGCCCGTGCTCAATGCACTGAGCTACACCAGCCAGGGCCCATTTTTAAGCATGCATTTCAGTGGTGTTAAGTATATTCATCTTGTTTGAATCAGACCTCCAGAACTGCTTCATCCAGCAAATACAAACTCTAAACCCATTAAAGACCCCCCTTTTCCTTCTCCAACCCCTGAAAACCACCATTTTACTTTCTGGTTTTTATGAATTTGACTACTCATATAAAGGAAATTGTGTATTATTTGCCTTTTTTTTTGTGGCTGGCTTATTTCACTGAGCTTAATGCCCTCCAGGTTCATCCATGCTGTAGCAGGGATAGAATTTCCTTCCTTTGGAGGCTGAATATTATTCCACTGTATGTGTGGCCACATTTTGTGGATCCATTCATCCACAGACAGACATTTGGGTTGCTTGAAGCTCCTGGTTATTGTGATGAATGTGGCAAATATCTCTTGAAGACCCTGCTTTCAATTCTTTTGGATAAGTGCCCAGGGGTGGGGTTGCTGGATCACGTAGCAGAGGAAACGCTATGCTGTTTTCCACAGAAGTGGCACCATTTTGGGGTCCCCCCAACAGGGCACAGAGCCCCCGTTTCAATGTGCTGTGCTCTTTCAGGCCTGGAGAAGATGTGGGTCAGATGCTCAGCGCGGCGCCTGGCATACCATGGGTGCTGAGTAAACAACAGGGAAAACTTGGGTAAAATAGGGGAGAAAGTGGATCCACGCATTCCCACGGTTGTGTATGACAAAACCACGACACACAGAAACAGTCTCCTAAGTTACAGTCCGTGGGATTTTCAACAGAATAAGAAGTAAATAATAGTCACACACGAACCACCTCTAAGGCTTATCTCAGAAAATGGCTAAACCTCTAGTTTTTAAAAATATCTTTTTTCTCTTCACCCCCATTGAGGAGTGTGGTTACTGAGGTGACGCGGGTGGAGGAACCCTGTCCTGTGCACGTGGCTCTGGGCTGAGGCCATAGGGGACCCGCCCGGCTGCACCTGTGAATAGGCTGCAAAGCCCACTCTGCCCCTCATGAACACGCCGAGTCTCTAGCGTGGCCTCATCCATTCCCCCTCCTGTTCGTAATAGATCGGCACACAAAAGCCTGAGAGAGGGTGACCTGCCAGACAAAGGCCCTTTGAGCTCCTTGGAAAGTAAACTTGGAGGAGATGGAAGGGGTCCAAGTGGCCCTATTATTTCCACTTGCACTAATTAGACATTTTTCTGTCAGCCATTGAGCACTGCTGAGAGGCCAAACTCGCTGAATTCATTTCTAAAGTGTTTACAGAAGTTTGCATCTGTTTGTGTCTCTTCAGGAGGAAAATAAGCACTTCAATAGCATTGTGGGAACCCGAAGGAAGCTGGGCTGGAGGGCCTGGTACTGCAGCTGCATAACTCAGCTCCCTCCAGGCTGCAGGCCCTTCCAGGATGCACCAGGAGGTGGGGGCAGGCGGTGGGGGGCATGTCCTGCCTGGCTGCTGGCTTCTCTCCCCTTGTGACCCGCGCCTGCTGTGCAGGACACCAGACTGTGGGTTTCCTTCTCGGGGCTGGCAGCACTCTGAGAAATTAACACCCACTTTCATTTGCTGCCAAGGGCAGGCAGTAAATTCCTCAGCAGCAAATCACCAGCGTCCTGGGAAAGTCCCCCAGGAAGCCGGGAGCCATGAAAGAGGCCTGAGTGCGTGGTAGCAGGACAGGCGGGAGCGCTCCCCACGGTCCCCGAAGGCACTCAGCCTGGTCCATTAACTCGAAAGAGTGCTCTGCCCCCAAAAGGCAGAGAAAGAATATAGCACAGGCCCCGCAGTGCAGCCTGGGAAAGGTATGCTGTGTGCAGGGACTCTACCCGGTGCTTTCTGTTTGCTATAAGCCCACATGGACTGACGCCGCCTGAGGACTCCGCAGTACGATCCTCCTTGACGCGACACAGTGACAGAATTCAGTGTTGGCCCGGCATCGGGTAACTGGAGGCAAAAACAAGCAGGAATGCTGTCCCTTCACCCTTCCGTGGCACTGACTCAGGGGGAGCCTGTCTGCAGGGCTACCATGTCCTGTTTTTCTTGTTGCGTGATCGTGTGAAGTCCACACACATGGCTGTGGGTGTGGGACTGTGCTGCACGTGCAGCAACAGACCACACGCCAGTCCCCTCACGTGTGTCTTTGGGAGCGGAAACTCGGGTTAATTGAGTTTAAGGCACAAAGGGAACTTCAGGGCAGGGAGGCTGAGTCAGGTGCTAAAGGAATTAAACCCCACAAGGAGATTTCAATACATGGATGATTGAAAAAATGCTAAGGAGCCTTTCTCGGGGCTTTCGCTGAAGAGCGGCAGGAAAAAGTGTGCTGTTTTCTCGGCTGCCTGCATTAACACCAGCCCCTCCTGATGCCTAGCAGCAGCCGATCCCGAGATGGGTTCAAAGCTGGCTGTGCTCGCAGCAATGACAATGGCAGCTGATCTCATGCGGGGTGGGGTGAGGGGACTCAGCACAGAAGCCATCTGGCACTGCGGTTGCCAGGAGCAGAGGAAAGGGAAATTTCGGCCGCAGAGCCCATTGGGAGGCCTGAAGCAGGCGGGGACAGGCACCGCAGAGGTGGGAGAAGTCAGGAGAGATGATGGACGCCCACAGAGCTACGCACACGGTGAGCCGCAGGCTGGGAGGCGGCCCACCTGCTGCAGGGCGGGGTCCTGCGCTCAGGGTCCCCCCGCCTCCTGACGAGTGAGGAGGAGAAGGGGAGGCCAGGAATGCTAACACTTCGCCGGCCCTTCCTTTACTTTCGCAACAGAGCACCCAGACTCAAGCACTTTCTGGAAAACAGTTATAATCTTTTCCATCTCAATGCCTTCTGTTCCCCCCAAATCTACTGTAAACGATGCCTGTCTGTTTAAAGAAAAAGAAAGCAGTGCCAAAATAGACAACTACCTCCGAAGCCTGAGGCTGGGTGCCTGCGAGCCTGACCTCTGTCCTGGAGGTCCGTCCGTAAGGCCTTTGTGGCTCCAACATCCACCCTGACTCACCCCGTGCCCTGGGCCCTCCCACCACAGCCCCCTCGCCCATCCGTGCCCATGGCAGTGGGCCCCGAGAACTCACCTCAGCAGCATGACAGAATCAGCGCAAGCACTGGGTACTCTGAGCTGTGTCTGCAAGTCTCCCAGGTCCCTTCCCCAAATAATCCTGTAACCCCTGAAGCAGCTGCATTGGGCCGTCTGTCAGTCCCTCTGGCCCCTCTAAATTCCATTGTTCATGGATGCGATGACTTATAAAAAGATTCTTCACTCCTGTGCCGCTTTCTGTTTCTGTCATGTGCGTCTGGCCGTCCCGGCCATGGTTTCTGTTGGGGGAGGGTGGTGGCCTCACACCGGAACCACTAGGGGCCTTGAAAGATCCAGACGGTGCTGGGACCCTTCAGGGCAGAATCTGCGAGTGCAGCTGGTGGCTCAGGGCACACCGACCGCAGAACTGCTGAGCTAGCCTGGCCTTCCCCTTTGCCAGCCCTCTTCCCTCCACCCTACCCGGGCAGGTGAGTTATCTGATCTGGCTCGCCGCTGAGCTTATCTTCTCCTTCACACCTTCCTCCCTGCTGTGCAGTGGGGGGGTGCCCTGCCAGGGACCCTCAGTGAAGAATTCTCCCGCCCATGGCCTGGATACCTAATGCTTTACTCTCTACCCATTTAGAATAGTTCTGCAATTGTCTTCCGGTGGGTTCTGAACATAGGAGAGGAAGCTGGATGTTATTTATTTTCACTTAAAATTCCTAAATTGTACCTGATTCTCTGCCTAATTTGATCTCTATCCAAGTGAGTGTGGCTGGAGAAAACCCCACAGCCAGGACACTGAATTTGTGCCCCGGACGTGATACGGGTCCCCAGCAGGCCTCCCAGCCCCAGCACTGACCCCTGTGCTCTGCAAACTGCCACAGTCCTTCCACCTCCTCCCGATTCTTATTTCACGAGGAAGCAGTCCATGAGGAGAGCTCCTCCCTACCCCAGTGCCTGCGCCCACATCCGCCAGCCCTCTGGCACTGCCAGTGCCACATCCCCTCTGTCCCAGGCTCAGGCCGCCCCGCCTCCGTTCTCAGTCCCTCCCTGTCTTCCACCAGGACACCATGCTGTGCGCACCCACCTTCTCCTCTGCACCACTCGTTCCCTCCACTCAGCGGGCTCCTTCTCACTGGCCGGCACACATACCCTAATACCTTCCATGTCAACGTGTCCTCCCCGAGCTGCGCACCTGTCTGTCTGTCTGTTTGGATGCTGTGACAAGAACAGCACAGACTGGGGGCTTGCAAACAACAGAAGCATGTCCTGCAGTTCAGGAGGCTGGAAGCCCTCAGTCAAGGCAACACAGATCTGCTGCCCGGTGAGGGCCAGCCCCTGGGTCCACAGATGGCGCCTTCTCGCTGTGGCCCCCGGAGGCCTCTGTGGTACAGGCACCGACCCCTCTCGGGAGGGCTCATCACCCCCGAAAGCCTCCACCTCCAACACTGTCATCGCCCTGAAGTTAGATTCCAAGGTGCGAACCGAGGGGACACAGATGTCCAGGGCAGGGCAGCCCCTCTCCAGCTCCTGTTCCGGATCTCTGTCTCTTCGCAGCGGTCTCTAAGGTGTGTCCGATGTCACTGTCTCCTCTACTTCTGTCTTCATGCTGTAGCTCCCGTCCCCAGCTCTCACGAACCCACCACCGCACCCTGTGAGGAGCCCACAAACTCCCAGTCCAGTGACCACTTGTTGACCTTCCTCTTATTCAAACTGCCAGAAGCATCTGCTGGTGACAGTCATCCCTCTGCTAACTGTGGGACTTCTGGCATTTCCCACTGTCCTGGTGATTCTGAAAATGTACCACAACCATCTTTGGATGTCCTGACAGCGAAATTTAGACAGAGGCCTGGATACTCTGTCTGATCTTCGCTCGGCCTGTCTCACCTTATGACTGCAGCTGCGTTAGCTTCCGCACAGCCGTCTTCTGGCTGGCTCCACACGTGTCCTTTGTCTGTTGGCTGGTATGTGATGACAGCAGCTGTCGTTTACTAAGTGCTGGGCACTGTGACGAGTGCCCCATGTCACCCACTCACTGTCTCCTCTGATAATCCATGCAATGGGTGCGGTTGTTGCTACCGGAGGCAGCACAATGGCAGGGCACAGCTATCCATGATGACAGACCTACCGAGGGGCAGCCTGGGACTCAAACCCAGACAGGGCTCCAAGCAGCTTCTTCAACCCAGTCTGCGCCACCTCCGCTCTCTCTAGAGTGTCCTGGTTACCAAAACCCCGCCCTGGAGTTGGGCAGACGCAAGTGAGCCCCACGGGAACCCAGCACCATCCACCGTCCTCAGGCTGCCCGTTCGGTCCCAACGAGAGGACCGAGACGGTTAAGGGCCTAACGGTGCCTGCTGTGCATGCGGAGAGAAACCACGGAACTGTTTGCTGCTTTGCCGTTTCAAATTCCAGAGCACCCAGGCGTGGAAGCACGGTAGAAGTGAAGGTTTCATCAGTAAGGGTTAGCTCTGCTTTAATGAAACCTCACTAAGAGACCCCAGACCACGGAACTCTGTGTGAGCGGGAGGAACGGCCTCCGTCTCCTGACGCGGCGTTTGCGTGTCACCACCGCAACTCCCTGCCTGCTCCTCTGGCTGCCCGTGGCTCCAGCTCCAACGCTCCTCATCTGTCGCTCTCTCTGGGTCCAGGCAGAGGCAAAGGAAAACGTCCAAGCTCATGGTCGCTTACAAGGCTGCTGGGGACTGGCCTGTGTCACTGCTGCCTATGTTTCATTGGCACAGAGTCCCGTGGCCACACCTGGGAGGACTGAGCAATGGGCTGAGGGCACCTGTACAGGTGAGACGCCACACAACCACAGGCCTCCAGCCAAGCGCGGCCCATCTCTCCATCCCGGTGGCCAGGACATGGGCTGGGGCTTCAGCTTCTCTCGTCTTTGTGACGGAGCTTTAAGTGAGGTGTCTGCTGCCCACACCAACAGTAAAGCTTTGCTGAACAAAGGAATGAAAGTGCAGTTTGCATTCTCTTTGCTCTTTGCATCCTGATGAAAGAGAGCTAAGCTGGTAAAACCCCAAAGCACAGAGTTGAAGGTGAAAACTTCATTTGAGAAAATCGGTTGCTACAAGAATCACAGTCCGAACGACACCAAGCTCTGGGGCCCAGTCCTCCTGTGACTGACAGGAAAACCAGGTCCTGCCGTGAGTGGTTCTCAATGTGCTTTCAGAGCGCGCGTTGACCCAGCGCTTATCTGCAGGGGTGGGGGGACGGGGGGGGGGGGGGGGGCTCCGTCCTTTCCCTGAGAGCCGTCCTGCGTTAGCCGCCAGCACACCCGGGTCGCTTTTCAACTTCCTCATGAGTCCACATTTATCATTTCCCAAAATCACACTACAGGTTTTTAAAACACTTCCCTGCCATCTTGTAACAATCAACTCTTATATTCGTTTCCATTTATTTATTTAACTTTTGACCCTTTCATAGTTTAAGTTGTTCGACAATTAAAATATCAACGACTTAAAGCACCAAGATTAAGATATATTAGAAAAAATTGTTCTGGAAGCTAAATTGACCAAACTTGACTTATCCACAGATTTTCACCCATGACAGCATAAGAAATCAGCGTGGCGTTTATTTTCTCCCGTGAACTACTCCGAGGCGGCAGAGACGCTCCCCAAACATCTGTGGCGTGAAGGCTCTCGATGACCCCAAATCACAGTTGCAAAGCCAAAGAGAAAATGGGAGAAAGACCCTCCTTCTGAGCCTGCCTCCTCTCCTCAGGTGGCACTTCAGCCAGCGTCATAAACGTGACCCTCGGGTCCCCGGGCAGGAGTGCCGTTGCTGCTTCCCGGGGAGGTGTCAACCAGGTATCAGTCAGCCCCTCTTCCCTGCCTGGCACCTCGGGCCCAACCGCCAGGGCGGGCACACCCTGTAACCGCCTTGTAAGAGCTGCGTTTTCCTATCTTCCACTCATTGTGCAGTATTGTTCTTCTCAGAAAAGTGGGCGTCCCTGGACACAAAGGCGCACCCACAGCAAGGGCAGCCGGGCCCCTGGGCCCTCACGGCCGGGCGGGCTCCCGGCTGGAGCGGCGCTGCCTGCCACAGAAGCTAAATGCCTTCAGTACTTTTGAAAAATCCATCAAAGGTTTCCCTGAATGATATTTATAAGAGCCTCACTGTTCTCTTTCAGAAACTGAAACGCCTTCTCCAGCACTTGAAAAAATTGCTCATGCTTTTCATCTCTCCCTCTCAGAGTGTAAACATTGTTTTGAGTGAAAAGAGCTGAAGGAGAGCTTACTTTCCCTTGAAATTTTATTTTTAAATAAGAGAAGGACAAAATCCTTTTTCTTCCTAATACTTATAATACAGGTCAAAGTGTCAGGCAATATACAATTAAACAGAAAACAAAAAGTCCCCCTTCCCCACCGCACAATGGCCCGGGATATAAATCAGCAATGGAGATGGAATCACACTTCAAAGCTGCGGGGAACTTCTATGGCTGAGGAGACCATCGGAGGACGGTAGCCCTGGGCGGCGGGGCGTCCCTGAACAGTCGGAAACTAGTGGGAGCGGCAGTGAGGTCCCCATGGCCTGTGACCCGGGATGTGCTTTGTCCCCCAAGGGCAGCTGCAGTTATCAACAGATGTTTTTGCAGTAAATAATTGGTCTCATCCCAGAAAGGACCCATCTACCTGGGGAGAGGACGCAGTGCCAGAAGCCCTGCCCGGCTTTTCCAGCCACGTTAGTCTCCCATCTCCCCGGTTTCTGGGGTGTCCGCAGGTGTTTTTCAGGGAGAGAGGAGCTGACTCTCGTGAGTCCGCCAGCTCCGTGTGTCTGGGAGGGAGGGTGGCCCCGACGTGAATTTCTGCCTGTGGTCACACCGGAGGAGGGCAGGCAGGAGGGGGTGGGGACGGGGCAGCAGGGAGGGCAGGAAGCATAGCACAAAACACACACACCTGCCTCGATTCAGTTCAGCCCGAGAGAGTCACGTGAAGGCCCGCACGTCAGCCACTCAGGTGCGGAGCTGTCTACCACTCGCCTGGTATCTCGTACAATCCATTTGATCGCTTGTGAAATTAACTTTAACCCACTGTGTTTACATTCTATGTGTGATGATCACTTTTAAAAGGAGGGAAAGCAATCTATATGAAGGATTCATTTGAGTAAAAACATGTGGAAAGCTTAGATGTGTGGGGAAAAAACTGTAAGAAGAGCTAACCGAACAAACTTGGCAAAGTGATTTCTTTGTGAGAACAGAATGTTACCTTAACCGATGATTAAAAGTGGCCCATCAGCCTCAGGAAAGTCTAATACTGAAACCGGCACAGCGGGGAGACCGCAAACCGTGGAATCTCCTCCATGCTCTGAACAAGCTGGAGCAGGGCGCCGCTGCGCCCATAGACCCGGAGGTCCCCGGTCTCTGCAGAGCACAGGGCCCCGGCCAGGTGCACCGGGCAGGGTTTCACCGGTGTGGCTTCGTGACTTATCGCTCACTGGGTCGGCCCGGGAGGATACTGCTCCCAGGGAAAATCCAGTAGACCCAGGAGAGGCCAACGTGAGCAGCTGCACACAAACTTCTTACTGTCCGCCTGCCTCCATTTCCCCAACAGGCAGGAGCAGGAGGGAAAAGTGGGAGGAGTAATGAGCCGATTCTTACAACCGCCCCAGGGCCGAGAGCAGGACCGCGAGCTGCTGAAAAGCCCCGTGTAGTCTTTCAGCTGACGTCTCCACCGGCTCTGAACGCAGGGCGGACGCAAGGAGGAACCCAGGGTGACGTGGTGTGGCCCCCCGTCTCTGAGGCCACATGCGAAATTCAGAACTTTCTAGCACCACGGCCTAGGTAGGGCTCTGCCCTCACCTTGTGGAAGCCTGGACAAGTGCTCACATGCCACCACCCGGCGTGGTCACGCAGGGCTTTCCCCAGAAGCGACAGGAAAGAGGTTTCTACTCTGCCTGCTGCCCACCCCCCTCCCCTGGCCTCTCTGGGGCTCCTGCCTGTCACCCCACCCCCATCACCACCCCACTGTTCTCTCAGGACAGTGGCTCCCAAACTCTAGCATCGAGGTCACCTGAGGGCTTGTCTGGCCCTGGTGGACAGACCCTCACGCAAGAGCCTTCGACTTGGTGAGGGACAGGTCCAGGAGTGGGTGTCCTCACATCTCCGGGTGACCCCGCCCTGCCGGAGAGGTCTCCTGCCCAGCATCTCTGCCTCTGCGCTGTGCTGCCTGGTGGCATAGTGGCCTTAGCCACATGTGGCAATTTCCATAGAAATTAAGATAATATTAAATAAAACTTCAAACACTGCACTCTTTATTCTTACTGGACACATCTCAAGTGCCTATGAGCCGTGAGTGCCTGGGGCTGGCGCATGGGCAGCAGGTGGGGGCACTTCCGTCGACAAGGCCGAGTGAGCTGCCCCAAGCTCAGCCCCGGGTCCCTCTGAGGACAGCTGGAGTCCCCTCCCCCGCACCCCTCCCCAACGCTGGCCACTCACTGGTCCGTCCCCCCCGGCTGCACACCATGTTCTTGGTGGTCAAGTGGGAGCATGGAGCTGACAATCGTTGGAGAGCTGTTTTGGGAATTCACTGAGATGACACTTGTGCATGTGCTCTGCAGACTGTGCAGTGACACATGAGTGACAGTCACCGCTCCACTCCGCGTGGCTGCCAGCAAGTGCACTTGCTCAAAGGTGGCCTCAGCCTTGCACTCGGCCCCGCGTCCGCTTTGCTCTGCCGTAGTCCCTCTGCTAGCCCAGCCAGGCTGTGTGGCGGGCAGGGGTTGGGGACGCTGGAGTCTCAGTGCTTCTGCTGAATCCGAAAAGATGCTGGGATGTGCGCACCGACACCCCTGGGGGTGGGGAAGGGGTACGTCGGCGGCTTTGACGTGATGGAGGTGGCGAGGGCACAGGACTAGCAGGCTTCAGTGGCCCAGACTGAAATGGCGGTGAAGTTACTCACAGGGTGGGGGGAAGCAGTTTACGCTTTTGAGTACGTGAGCACAGAGCTTATTCTTGTTCTGTTATCAAGTTATTTTCCACACAAACTGTAAACCTACTTTGGCCCCACCCTGTACTTAAGCTGCCCGGCTGGTGGAAAGTGCCGTGCGGCACAGCGCAGCCCGGGTACTGCTGAAGCCCACCTGCCCGTGAGTTTCCAGCAGACAGGCTGCCGCTCCAACCCGCTGAGCACCCCTCCCTTTCACCTGATCTGTTTTGCCGACTGTGGGTCCCCGAGGGCTTGCGACGCTTGTCTGAAAGCTGTTTCCCCCATTAGTCAGTCTGGCAGAGGTGACCGCTGGCTCGCCTCAGAGAAACTCAATCTATTGCACCACTTCTGTCCCTGCTTGGCCGGCGGGGCGGGGCAGGGCGGGGTCAGAGGGACAGGTGGCAAGGGTCCCCTACCAGTAACGGCTGCAGCCTGGCGCCAATCACGTCCTGCAGGTTGACTCTGTCCTCCGGGCCCACGGCTTGTTTGTATTGCCACCTCTCAGGCACGAAGGGCCACTTCATGTCCTTGGCCTCCTGGATGAGGGTCCTCAGCTCACTGGGGAGGGAAGCTGGAAAGGTCAGAGTTCAGGTGAGGAAATGGCTCTCAGAGAAAGGGCTGGGCGCTCCCCGTGTTGTGATGTGATGAAGCGCCTCGCGGCAGCGGAAACACTCCCGAGCCCTGCCGGCTGCTCTGAGCTGCGGCGCAGGCTCCCAGAACAATGGTGAGCAGCTACCTGCGCCGGCAGCCCTGCAGGTCACTGGGAGCAGCGAGGCATGAAGAAACGTTTTTAGCAGGAAGTGAAGCACTTCAGCGGCTGTCTCTGCATGAAGAATCAGAGACAAGAATGCAGGAAATATTGTTTTCCCTGTAAAGTGAGAAAGGGGCTGAGCCCGAGCAGCACTTGGGGCCTGTGGCAGCTGCGGTCGCAGACCCTTTGTTCTCCAAGCCTGGTTTCCCCCACTTTCACTGTGGGCGACATCCAAATGCAGAAGATGCACACAAAGAGCCCGGACGGAATTTGAATGTCCTTCCTTCACAATTGCAGACATATTTAATTTCTTCACGGCCACCCAACCTAATTCTTTACACAAGTCCACGATCTCTTATGCAAACTCTGTAGACCCAAAAATCTCTGGAAGCTTGAAGGTTTTTTTAAGTTTGACACCCAAAGTGACTTGGGTCAAATACACCTGGAAACTGGAGGCTGTTTCCAGGTGTATTTATCCTACAGAGGGAGCTTAGTCAAAGGTTTTGCTGCAAAAATGTTCATGTCTGGCTCTCGATGCTGCCCAGGCCCTGCTGGGGTGTGGACGTCTCCGAGGCCAGGGGGAGCAGCACACCCCAGCACCCGAACACTCTGAGTCCCGCAGCCTGCACACGCGACCCTCTCCTGGGACGCCAGCCAGGCGCCTCCAGGTGCCCGTCCCGAGGACACTGCAGGCTCCACACCCTTACACTGGCTCAGCGTCTTCTCCACCCTTGTGTTCCTTCTTACTCGCTGCTGCGACAGACCCTCCCACCGTGTCCTTCACTGAGTTGCCCGAGTCGGACACCAGGACTCAGTCTGCACCGTTTGCTCTCTCTTCCTGTTTGAATCTAACTGGGCATTACTTCTGTGGACTGTGAAATCCATTCCCCCCCATTCCAGCAATTCCTGTCTGTCTCGCTGCCCTTCTTCCACGGTGTGGATCTCATTTTCCTAAGACAGGGGCTTGGTGTGGGTCTGTGCCGAGTGGCTCCCACAGCTTGCTCATGCTGTGTGCCCCCAGGGAGCTGGGGACGTCCCTGCAAGTTCGTGGGAAGAAGACCCAGAGTCTCGGTTACGGACTCACCAACAACAGGAGATGCGGGTGTGGTCGTGTCGTGTGGGAACTTACTTCTGCAGGACACACACTGCTGCAAACACAACGCATAACAGGAGACGCACACACGAGGGACACGGATAGAAATGCAGGACTGGAGAGGCGACGAGCGTCGCCGTGACTCCGTGTTCTCCGTGATGGAAACTTCCTGAACAAGGCCTCCTCTACGACCAATGGCACAGACCCCGGAACGAGCAGAAAGCCAAATTCTTCAGCCCTGATCACAGTGCCGGGTGCATTTATTCGTACGCGTGCCATTATTTTACAGGCGGCACGTGACGGTGACCTGAGAAACGTGTTGATGGTTCCAAGTAGAGAGAGGGGCTGCTGTGGGGACAGGTTTGTGGAAACCAGGGGACGTCTATGGGAACTGATGAGGCGCAAAAGCCCAGTTCGAAAAAAAGATGTGCCACCATTGAGAAGTTGCTTCAGTTTTTTAGTAATTGAAATTTATGGCACCGGCCCACTCAGAGCCTTTGTTCTTCTTGAACTAAACTATTTCTTGTAGCCTCCTGTTTACTGAAGCCTAAAATGAGAACTGACAGCAATTCAGGGCAACAAAGTGGGCCTCCCCCCGCCCGCAGCCCCGTCCCATTCGGGCCCGTCCGTGCTCTGCTGGGTCACCTGCCCGGAGGGGAAGCTGGGCAGCAAGAGCCTCACCTCCACTCGCTGCGTCCTCGCTTGCGTCTGGCATGAGCGCCTCGGGCGGCCCGGCCAGCAGGTGCCGGCAGTCCTCCAGGAGTGTCGCTGCAGCCTCCCGATGGTCCGCCATGGCCCACACTTGGTCACCTAGGAGAAGACATGAGTCTCAGCCGAGGAGGCCCCTGCAGGAGCATCAGTTATCTGCAGGACTCAAGCAAACGCTGGGAGGTGCAGGACTGCCCGGGCTCTGTCCTGGTAGAACCCGAGGTCCCACGTGGGTGACCTCAGAGTGAGCACACCCCTGATTAGAGGCTTCTGAGCCCTCGAGGTCAGCATGGACCTCTGGAGCCCACCCTGCCAGCTTCTCCTGGGGCCACGGCGAGCCGACTGCTCAGACACAACCCTCCCAGGCCCCAGGTGGGCCCTCAGAACAATGGATGACTCCCCGGGCACATTCTTCATGCCACCTGGACCAAGACAGAAGATGACAGATGTCACGTGTAGAGCTCTTCACAGCCAGGTACACTCCCAAATAAGAGGGGAGCAGCAGAAAACCCAACTTCCTAAGTGTGTCACACGGATAAATGGGTCTCCTTCTGCTGCAACCTAACATACTGGTCTGTAGCGCCAACACGTGTCTTCTGTGAAATGGCCACATTGTAACCTGCCACTGCACTCAAGGTCATTCAAGAGCGAACTGACTTCCCGACAGTGAAAAACGCCTGGCAAGTCAATACCAAAACGTTATTCAGTGAGCAAACCTTTCTGTCTGTCTTCCCTTTATTAAAGAATGTGTATTATGAACAGCACAAAAAAAGTTACTCCCTTTCGGATTTTTCCAGAATAGGCAGTGGAGCCGCAGTCTGGTTTACGCACCTTGCAGGGCACATGCGATCTTACCACCAAAGCAAGAGCGTCTGAAAGGGAAGAGGCATGGCCACCAGCCCGCCGACCCCCAGCTGACCCATGCGGCGAAGCGACCCGGCCAATGTGAAACATGGGGCCACCTGTGGTGCTGGGACCACGTATGCGCTCGCGCTCCACAACCTCACTCAAAGCAGCTGGTTTTAAAGATGAAATCGAAGGCCACAACTTTTCATCTTTGTTCTATGCTATGACTTAACAAGAATAGAAAGTGAATAGTGGATCTAAATGTTGCGTTTTTATTCTGACCTGGACGGTACATACCCTACACTTTGAGCTGTAAACGCACACACGGCACACACACTGTACAGCGTTGTAGGCTGCAACAGTCTGGTTTAATTAGAATAATCGTGTATTTGTTGACAAAGAACACGATTCAAGAACGAGCAGAGTTCTTGAAGACAATATTCTCACTACTTGGAAGCGTGTTCCCATGAGTGCGGTGAGGACTCAGTCACTGGAAGCGTTACGAGAAGGGTAGATTCCATTCGCCTCTGTCCGGGGTGGTCCCTGCCTGGGCCGGCGGGCTGTTGGACTGGAAGGTTTTTGATGTTTCCTTAAGCGCCAGTGTTTATGAGTCAGTGTTTTGGGGTGCCAGTGCTCCCAGAACAGGGAGCCAGGGGCTGTAACGGGAGTTCAGTGTGGAGACTGAGGAATATGGCCTCAGGTCGAGAAGGTTAACGAGTTTGCTCAGAATGAGCGGTGAACAAGCATGACACTCACTTTTCTTCAAGTCCTGCATTAAAATAGGAAGCCCTGGCCTGTGTGGCTCAGCTGGTTGGAGTGTCATCCCATAGACCCGAGAGTCATGGGTTCGATTCCCAGTCAGGGCACATACAAGAAGGCAACCAATGGATGTTGCTCTCTCACACTGATGTTTTTTCTCTCTCTCTCTGTAAGCACCGGGGGAAAATGTCCTCAGGTCTGAATAGAAAAAAAATAATAATAAAGCAAGAAGGGGCGCTCTCTTCCCTCAGATGCTTTTTAAGACTTGTCCGGAAAGAGAGGTGTAAAGAGGAAGTGTGAACGGCCGTGTCACTATCACCGTCACGGCACTGCAATAGCGCCCCCTGCTGCCCAGGGCTACTGTGCCCTTTGGGCACAGGATTATCCTCTTAAGGTAGAGTAGCCTGAAGCCATTCTGCCAAATTCGAACAGTTTTAACTGCTCCGTTTCGGAAAATGTCTTACGCAGAGACAGCATGTCTGCAGTGGAGAAAGCAGAGCCATTTAGGTACATACGGTGGACCAGACACAGCACAGAGCCCAGAGACTTGCTGACCGGCTCTGGTTCACCCTCTGTCACTGGCATTTAGGACAGACACCTCGGAGGCTCACTTTAGCATCTGTGCTTGGAGGGGGCTGTTTGGAACAATTGTTAAGATCCTTCCAGGTCTTAAATTACATGCACAGCCACAACCTACACAACCCAGGTTGTCTGTGGCGGGAGAATAGCTGATTTTATTTACTGAAAAACTCCTGGCTCTTTTGAGAACCCATTGTGTCATATTTTTATGTGTACGTTTCTCTGTGATCTAGAAAGGTTGGCTTGAATCTAAGAGGTTGATTACTAAATAAATATATATCCTTGCTTTTGTGTCCCACTTAACACCCCAATTCCTGATGCACAAGATCGTAAATCTCTCCTTTTGCCTGAGTGCTGTGAGGGACACGGGGTGTGCAGGTCTGCGACAGAGCTGCGACCTGACCCAACCATGTGGGCAAAGTGAGGGCAGGTCGGGGGTCCCCCGAGCGGCGATGCCTGGATTCAGCTCTCAAAGGTGCTTAATGAGCAAAGAGACAGTGAAAGGAGATAGAGAGGGAATGAGAGAAGGGCGTGTTGGCTGAACCAGAGATAAAAGGAAAGGGAGGCTGGAGAGCTTAGCGGGCCTCTGCGTGCCAGGGAAGCACCTGTGCCTTCCCCACAAGTGATGGAAATTCCTGGTAGCGGCAGGAACCCGAGCAGCTTGGCCTTTGGAAAAGATCTCTCACTTTGGCTGTAGCACACGTCGGGGGAGGGGAGCGAGAGAGAGCAGGTGGCTCGGTTAGGTGCTCACTGCAGTAACCCAGGTGAGAGGCAGCAAGACTCTGGACCAGAGTGAGAGTATCAGAGATGCAGCCGGTCGGCAGACTTTCGAGCTGTGTGGGAGGTAAACGCAGTGCCGATGTCAGATGGGTATGACGGACATAGAGATGAGTCCCAAATTCTGCATCGTCAGAGCTGAAAGCTGAACGGACGCTGTTAGCATACTCGGGATGGGAATGCAGAAGTGGTCCTCCCGCTGTAGGAAGAAAATGCTGCAACAGGAGAACCGCTCTGGACCCCAGCCGTCCGCGCAGGCTCGTGAGGGCTGTGGTCAGCAGAACAGAGGCTGGAGCCGCAGAAGCGCCCCTTTAGGCAGTGGTCTTGCTGGGCATTTTGGCCAGCTTCACTTATAAAAAAGTCCTTTTCTATTTCAACACATACCGATTTTTGCCCTCCTCAATGATTTTTGGCACTCTGTGAACTATATATTACTTCTAAATTTAATAATGGGTGTTTCCTGCTATTTTGGCAGCCTATGAATTATTTTTTCTTCACTTTTTAAAATATTTTATTTATATACTTTTAGGGGAGAGAGAGAAAGAGAAACATCAATGTGTGGTTGCCTCTTATGACCCCCCCTACTGGGGACCTGGCCTGCAACTCAGGCTGTGCCCTGACTGAGAATTGCACCAGCAAGTGTTCGGTTCACAGGCCAACACTCAGTGCATTGAGCCATACCAGCCAGGGCTGCTCTTTCCCTCTTTTAATGACCCCCATGTATATTTTTTCTTAAAAGTTAACTAAAAAGAGGCAATAAAAAGCAACCAAACATACAAACAGATAACTCTGGAATAACACCGGATACCCAAGAAAGGGAATCGTTCACACCGAGGCGCATTACATTCACCCCCCGCCCAAGGCCATACTGGTTCGAAGGGGAGGCCTTCAGCGCTGCCCAGGCTCCCCTACCTGGGCCTCGCCCCCGGCTTATCTAACCAGCTGCGCGATGAGAGTGTTCTGGGTCGTGAACGGGTCACCTGCCGGCCTCAGAAAGACAGAAGAAGGAAGAAAAGAGCCCATCACCGTGGGGCTGCACCTCCCTCGGCTACAGTTACCTCTCCATCAGTACCATGACAGATGACGGATATCAGCATGGCCTGAGGCTGGGAGAGCAACTCCTGAGGTCAAGGTGAGTCAGGCCTGCCATCTGGTCCTGCCTGAGGCTCCAGACACCCCTTCCGGGAGGGTCCTCTTCCTGTCTCTGCAGCCCAGGTGAGCCACAGACACAGACACCCCGATAGGCTGACTCAGTAGGGCCCCTAGTCCAGGGCGACCATGACACCAGAGGGCATTCACAGAGCCGGAAAACATGCTTCGGAGGCTCGAAAGGGCCTTCTGTTGAAAGGTATGCTCTGGGCAGCGGACATTCTCCACTGACTCCAGGGAAAGTTCAGGGCGAGCCAACGAAGAGGCAGAGGAGAGGCAGGGAGGAGCAGCTGGACCAAAGCCCTGAGCAGCGAGCAGGAGTAGAGAAGTCTGCTGAAAAGGGAGCTCTGTCCATCTTCAGAAGAACAGACGGTGCCATCTGTGCTGCTGCGAAAGAGGCCGTGGACACGGCTGTTCAACCATCAGGTGCAAACCCATGGACACCCCACCCCAGGGGCCAAGGCCGTGCGGTGAAAACGTGCGCAGCACCCGTGACAGGAGATCGCCAGGGCCGGGGAGCTGACATACCTCTCAGGAGGTCGGCAACGTGGGGACAACTGCTTTCGATTCTGTGTTTACAGTTTCCACAGCCGAAAGCATTCTTTTGCAAAGAGCCATGTGCAGCTCCTGAAGTCAGAGGCAGCCCAGGAAGGAGCAGCTTCCCTTGGGGAAGGGTGTGCGGGAGGAAAATGTGACGTAGAAAGGAGAGTTGCTCTTCCTTGTCTGTCATCAAAGACGACCAAGTTCCTCTTGCGCAGCTGCCCTCAGCTTCCTGGGCTTAAACGTCAGTTCTGCTCCTACTTTCTGCTAATCACGTCTCCCTTTCCTTGCTGGAAGGGGTATTAACATGACCAGTCTCACAGAAGGTTATTTTTTTAAGATCTTATTTATTTTTTAGAGACAGGGGAAGGGAAGAAGAAAGAGAAGGAGAGAAACACTGATCAGCTGCCTTCAAATGGGGACCTGGCCCGCAACCCAGGCCTGTGTTCTGACTGGGAATCGAACTGCATGCAGGCCAGCACTCAACCCACTGGGCCGCACCACAGGGCTCTCGTGGACTTTTTCAAGGAACAGTTAACATCTGTGAAGCTCAGGAGCCTACCAAGTAACAAGTGCTTTGTATCAGATACTGTTGTCAAAACTTTTTTCAAAAAATAAAACTTCATTTTTTAAAAGGTTACCCAATTTTTTCTTGGTTTATTTGGATTTTGGTTCCTTGTTGATTTCTTTAGCATTCATGGTTTTGAGAACGGAAATTGCTTGGTTATGCAAAACCTTTAGGTTCTCAATATTTTTTCCTACTCAAACCACGTGATAATGGGATTACCCCATAAATAATTCTCCAGACCCACACTCAACTAATGAATAGAAATTCTATTAGAGAATTAAAACATTATGTCCAGGTGAGACATTTTCAGGAAGAAAGATTCGAGTTTTATTTGCACTAAAACAAACTGAAGACCCAGCCGTCGAGATTTAACCAGCTGGGGCCCCAGCCCAGGCTGAGGTGGAGGCCAGCGGGCCCTGAAGTGGCTTGGGACAGCGTCCGGATTACAGATCAGACAGAACACTCTGGCCCCTTATCCCCGTCTTTGCTCCAAGACACACACAAAGCTCTTTATTTATTTTATACTTAGCGGGGGTGGGCCTCTGGACAGGGGACTGCAGACCACACTCCTGGCGGACAATAGCCGTGCACTGTGCGGCCCCGTGATCCCTCGGCGTGTGCGTGTGGTCAGCAGGGCCGCTGCAGCCTGGGGGGCCTCCCACTGGCCTGGGAACAAGTGGGGACTCGTGCTTCCTCGAGTGGCAGCCCCTGTGACGGACACCAGCTCAGCACCCGCCCCCTCAGGGGACCAGACACCCACATGCCAACTGTTCCAACACAGAGACCACCAAGCACGGCCCAGTAGGCAGGGGCTCTGCGGACAAGAGGATTTTCCTTGTGCTGTGTGATCCTGGGGGGACAGCGTCCACAAAGACAGCACATTTGAGTTTTCGTTTGCCCACCTCTTGGCCGCCAGGCTCCCCTGAGCACCAGGGGCCAGAAAGACCCCTCGGAGCACCAGGCCCCTCTCTGTCCACAGCCGCAGAGCCGAGGCCCTGAGCCCTCCAGGCCTGCTTGGGAGGTGAGAGGTTTTAGGGTTCGGGGGCTCCAGTGTCCGTGCGAGTTCTGTTACCGAGTAAAGTGCTGTGGGGAGAATGTGCTCCTGGCTCGGGGGGCCTCATTGTCTGTGAGCCACTGCGCTCGCTGTTTTGGGAGCTCCTCAAGCGGAAGAACTCTCATTTTCTCCTTTCTCTAACGAGGAAGGCAGAGATCTGAGACGTGCTGTTAATTCTGTCCTTTGCTTTTAGCTAATGAAGGAATATTTGTGAGTATAAAACTAGCAGTGATACAGAAAAAAATTTTAAATGACTGAATCACATTAGGTTTTTCTGTTTCCTTAATGCTTGGGTTTAATAGCTAACTTAGAGGCTTTATAAAATATAAAATAACATGTACTGTATTTACAAACTCCTGAATGACGGTTAGGCATTTGCGGAGTATCTGTTGCACACGGTGCTTCACACTTCGGGAGGTTACCGAGAAACAGAGTGGACTTGCCCTTGAGACAAACTCACCGGGCAGCAACACAGTGTGTGAGCCGAGCCACTGAAAAGCCCAGAGCAGCCTTCTCACCACAGGGTGAGTTCCCTGAACTGGGACAAGTTGGGCAGCTCATTCCATCCTTCACACTCCTACGAGGAGGAAGTCTGAGACTGGGGCAGGAGGAGGGGAGAAAGTGATGTCAGGTTCAAGTTCAGGCAAGATTGACTGCAAGTTGTCCACGTTGACGCTGAAGGAAATCATGTCAGTTTCCCACACTGCCCCTGTACTTCTGAACACATTTGAACTTTTCATAATAAGCAATGTTTAAGATTCTGTTTGGAGGACAGTAAGGAAACAGGAATGGCCTGGCTAAACGCTGAGAAGCAGCGAGAGGCCGTCCTGAACTCGCTCACGCCTGCCTGGTGCTGGGCCGGGCACGGGCCCCTGACGTGAGCTCCAGGCACTCCGTGCCGCCCAGACTGTGACTGTCCTCAGGGGGTCTGTGTCGCTGTCACCACGACCCTGTCCACCTGCATTCCCACACACAGCCCTTCCAGGCACCTCGGCTGCCTTTCCCTGCTCGTAGGGTCGAAATCACACCACAGTTTAATATTATCTGAAGCAAAACAAACAGAAAGGTCGATGTGGCGTTCACTCCAGAGCCAGCAGCCTGGGTGGCCAGCCCCGTCTGCAAGACCGGAGCGGCCACCTCTCCCCACCTCAGGGCAATCGGAGGAGAAGCCACGCTGGCTTCTACCAAAACTATTCGACTTTCCACAGAATTAAAAAGTTATGCAATGAAAACAGAAATTCCAGACTGTGGGAAGAAAACCTGCACCTCCCTCTCTCTTCAGAAAGTGTTGCACAGGAGCCGTGGTCTGCCGACTTCCGGGCGCGGGGTTTCTCAACGAAGTCACCTGCCTTTTCTAACCCAGGTCTGTGCTCACAGACTCCGCGCAGGTGGAGGGGACTCTGTCCTCAGGACACTCTGCCCTTCAGGTGTGGAGCTCGAGACTCAGACGGGACCTAGAGAGGCAGGCTTATCATCCTTCCTCCTGGGATGGGAATGCTGAGGGTCGGGCAGATTCAGCCATTGGCCCCACCACACGCCTGATAAGGGCATGTTTGGGCTTCCCAGGGGCTTTGACCCCACAGGTCTTTTTAACCATTTGCCTTCCAGGAATGGACACAGTCCTGGAGACTTCAACATGTACAAATATGTGCACAAAGGCAGGCTTGGTGGAAGGTGGAAGGACCATGAGACTTCCCCTAAAGAACTTGTGTGAACACACGCAGGGCGCCCTGTGTGCTGTCTCACTTGTCTACTCAATCAGTTTCCACCCAGTCTGCTCCCAAGAAAGCTAATCAACTTCTTTAACTCCCTCTAAATATACTAGGAAAGAGACACTGAAAAGTCGGAGACTCATTCATCCGCCACTTCCACTATTTTCCTGCTGGGGAGACGACTGCTAACAACCAAAATCTCCCCGGACCCAGCGAGCAATAACTCAGGCCCGAACACCCGTCTGCCCTGCATTTGCCAGGGAGGGGTTTGTCCCTTAACAGATAATTAAAGACCTGGCAACGCACTTCCCAGGATTTCTCTCTCTCTTTTTCCCTTTATAAAAGAAGAAACTTTAGCTTAAAGATTAGATTTTTCTTCCTCTTTCTAAAGCTGGGTATACCAACTGGCGTCGGCTGTATTAAAATCAGGAGAAACCTCAATCAAAAAGCCCGTGGAAGGCAGACTTTGTTAATATGCAGCAACATGAAAGGCTTTCTTTTCATCCTATACAACCACAGTGTGTAAATTGCAGGGGCTCGTTGGCGTGGACCGCGGCTGCGACCTCGGAGGTAAACTGGATTTACATTACTTTCTGACAAGAATTAAATGGAGGCCTTGTGGACAGGCGAACAGCCTCCGAGGCTGCAGCAGATGGGCATGAATGTGCTCCCTAGGAAAACGGTCAGTGACATCTGTGTTCTCCGAATTCTGGTGGTCTCAGCCAATTACGGGGGGGGGGGGGGGGGGGGGGCGGGGGGCTGGACGCTGGGCACAGAGCGGCACAAGTGTTTGTGTTTGGAGCCGGCTCGGCCGCCTGCTGCAGCGAGGTTAGCGGTGCATTGTCATCGCTCAGATGGAGGCTGCGGCTTACAAGCTATTTGTACACCCCAGTGGGGGTGATATGATTTTTCTCGTTGGACGGGAGGAGCGGCCCCTGGCAGCTGATATCATATTTCGGGGCAGTTTCTTGGAGACGAGTTTACTGAGTTTACTTTTGTGTCTCCGAGGCAGGCTGATGGTGTTGCTGTCTGCCGGTCTACGGGGGGCACTCACGTGCCACCAAGATGTGCACTCGGAGACAAAACAGATCTTCCCCCACAACATTCCTCCTCAAAATCTCCTTCTTTCCTCCTTCAAAGAGGTGTTTCCCAATTTCACAAGGAAGTCAAAATCAATGCTTTCTGATTAAAATCAAGTCAATTGAAATGACATCAGGCATCTTTCAGGAAGGGACAGGCGGTTCCTTGAAGAGAGAGCAGGACGAGCCCTGAGCCCAGCTGTCTGCGGGTACCAGAGCTACTGTGCAGGCGGGAGGGGAGCCAAGCGAGCCCGGGCCAGGCCAGGGGCCCCTTCCAGGTGCCCACACCCAGCTCCCGAATGCTCTCAGCCCAAGAGTAGGATGGACTGATCTGGAGCTGAGTGCCGGAGGCAAGGTGGGGTGCACTCGCTCAGCCCCAGAGGAAGGGGGTGGTGGCCTGCAGGGTGTCCCAGGCCTGGTGCCGTCAGATTCTGGCACTGAGAACAGAGGCTTTGGATCCAAAGTGCCAAGTCTGGCTGGACCGCATGCTGGGTGTGAGATAGCCGGCAAGTCACTTAGCTTCTGTGAGCCTCAGTTTCCTCCTGTACAACACAGCTAACAGTAGCATCTGCCTCTTAATGAGACAGATACATGTGCGAATGCTGCTGATATGGCATTGGGAGCTGTTCTCATTCTGTCTTCATGGAGAGCAAGGTGGGTGGCCCAGCCAGTCTCAAACCCCCAAACTGATTTTTCAAGATGAAAGCACTATGTTCCACTAGTTTTTGGAAACTCAGAAAACTGACTTTTCAAAAGGAACTTTTTTATTTTGCCTTTTGGAACCTAAATTCATACTCTAAAATTACATACTTTTTCATAATGCATAAAATTTTGAAATTATGATTTCCTGTAATGAACTTGCTAATCATCAAAAGCAGCTAGGTATCTCTAAATTACAAAATAGTCGGCCAAGAGGCTAGTAAAAGAATGCATTTAGACAAAAAAAAAAGAATCGAGCCACATTTTTTAACCCTCTTCCTAGTTGCAGAAATGGAAGCAGGTCGCTTATGACACGGGAGGTTCAGGAGCCAGTGGTTGGACATAAGCTGTTTACCGCTTTGTCCTGGGTGTTGGGAACACGATTCACAGAACGACTGTTCAGAACAACAGCAGCAGCAGAAGGAGGCCTGCAGACCTTCCAGCCCAGAGCCCCTGCTGCTGTGGACGCCCACCTTGCTGCCTGTGAAGGAAGTTCTCCCACGTGGACTCTGATCCTCTCATTCTCTGTGCTGCGTGACTTTCTGATGACCCAGGTGCAAGGGCTGCAGCGGGCTGAGCCCCAGCAGCGCGCTGAGCCCCAGCAGCGCGAGGTCACTTCTGGAGGAAGCCTAACTATCTACCGGCCCACAGAGAAGTCACCTCTTCTTCCTCCACAGAACCTTTCTTACTGTGGACTCGATGACAAGGATGAAAACAAATGCAGGCACAGTTTTTTTTTTAAAGATTTTACCGGCTGTGAAGTTTTCATCTTTCTTAGACTACAGTACCACATACGGTTTGGTCTGATCCTGTTGGTGCTGAGATCTTGACGTCGAGCGAGAACCAGCAGAGGGGCCTTTGTCTGTGTGGGACCCAGAGGAGAGTCTGCGCGGAACAAAAGCACCTGTTGTTCCCCCTCGCAACAGCCTTAGAAGTGGCCGTTGGCTGCCTTCCCCACACTCCTTAGGCTTTTCCCAACACTGCCATCTCACACAGCATTACTGGACGTAAAAGGAGGATAATTGAGGGGAAGATCAATAAATTTAACAGCTCTTTAAGGAAAGACATAGTGAATTTGGTACAGCACATATTTTTAGATCAAAGATGCCTTTGAAGTGACAAAACCCTAATCCATAAACTACTGAAGCACTTCCTTTCTCCCCCAAACTGCTTATTGTCAAATAAAATGGAAGTTAAGGAAATTATCTTTATCTGAAAATGGCCAAAAGAAGCCATCACCTAATGACAGCCTTGTCACAAGCCACAATTGGGGAAATTGTGGGGAAGGCCTGGCCTGACAAGTGGAGGGGTGGGCTTGCTGTGAGCCCCGCTCTGGCCCTGCAGCCTCCGCAGGAGACAGGGCGGCTTTGTGAAAGCCCACAGTGCCTGCAGCTCGTGGCTCATGAATATGTATTATTTCAGGAAGAGACAAACCCTTCAAATCCAAGGTAGAAGACACCCAGAGAACCGAAGCCAGTCAGCCAAGTGCGGTGAATCTCGGGGCACCAACGGCAGATCACACGTGGGAAACCAGGGCACAGACCCCGGTTCGGGGTGTCTCCAACACCCAGTTCCAAGCTGATCATGCCCCCAGTTGGCTTCCTGTGAGATGTCAAAGCCACGAACTGGAAAATTAGGATAAAGGTAAAGGGTTTTGCAATCATGAGCAGAAGGACATTGTGCGGAAAAAAGTAAAAATCACAGATAATAAATTTTAAAGTGAAATGGGAAACCTACTCTGTATGCCCTTTGGAACACTAAACTAGTGTTTTAAGGAATTGCTATTCTGTGGACACCCTTTTCTACAAAGACGAATTGTGCCCCATCAGTCCTTGGGCAGAGGTCTAGTAAGATGCCATTGAACGACTGAGCTTTGGTTTTTCTACTGACTTTGAAATTTAATTTCGTTGAAATATAAATGTATATTTATTTAAATTAACTTTTTATAGAAGCAGATACATACGGCAGATAAGAATAAGATTTTTCTTTTCTACTTTTGCTTCTGATATGATAAAGTTCGGTTTCCCGCTGTGCGGGAGACAAAGCTTAGTTTGGAGGATTTTCGATACTGGGCTTGTTTGCCTGAGACGCCTACACTCATTAGCATCCTCGCCTCTGCGGGAGCCTCCTGAAAGCCCCGCCGGCTCAGGCTAATCCTCTTCACAGAGCTCCAGGCTCCGCTCCATGCGGCCGCAGCACTTTGAAGGCCAGGAACAGAGTCCTCTTGTGCACCGTCTGCCCGCCGACCCCCCCACGCCCCTCACAAACCACTGCGCCCTGTGTTCGTCCGGGAGAGCCATGAGGAGGCTGGACAGCTGAGCTGCGCTGGAGGAGAAGTTATGCTGACTTCACCTTTTCCTGAGTGTCTGTCCACGGTCCTTTCGGCGAAGATGAAAATGAACTGTATCCCCGCATTTTTGCTCCTTTGGTTAGGATCAAGGGCCCCCCACAGCTCTGTCAGGGACCCTAATCCTGGCTAATCAGGGCAGAGGCCCTTTCCTGAACCCGCATTTCTACGGGACAACGTGAATTTAGAGACAGTAATTCCCGGGTAGCTCCTTTGCTACAGATAACGATCACTCTGCTGAAAATAAGCATCAGATGGATAATCCAGTGTCCAATTTCAATAAAATGTAAAAAACAGTCAAATTATAGTGTGGAAAACCTATGTGACTTTTGGTTGTTGTTGCTGAAAACAAAGGCTAACAAGTGACTTCCGTGCTTCTGGCGACGACGCCCCTCACTCTGCCCAGACCACTTTTTTAACAGGAAAGTGCTGTTAACGAAACTGCTTTTGTTTTTCTTATTTTACGATAATTAGCTTGTTAAAAAGAATTGGTTTAAAAATTGCTTGTAATTTTGAAGTACTTATTTAATAAAAAATTGCTATGGAAGATGTTCATTGTACTGCTTAATGTTATTTTACTTCAAGCCCCGCGTGGCGGACCCCCCACAACTGCAGTGGGGCTCACGCCTCGGCCAGCGCCTGTGGAAGGAGGCAGGCTCACTCGCCAGCCTCAAGGAGAGTAAAATAAAACCCCAGATCCTGAAACTCATTCTTACATCCCCACGATTTCATTATTCCTAAATAAGCCCCTTGCAGAGTGAAATTTTATGTAATCTCCAAAAAAATCTGTCTTAACCAAAATTGGACAAAGGCAAAAAAAAGCCTATTTTATCTGATATAAATTTGCTTGTTTACTTTCTATATTCTGCAAAATTTGTAGCCTGCATATTATAAATTCCATGCTTTTCAGAACTAAGGATGCTTTAGAATTAAGCTCTTCATGGCCTTTTTCTTCCAACACAAATTATCCAATACTTCCACAGGGTCTGCCGTGTGCCGGGTAGGCAGGGATGCAGGCAGACTGGCACAGTCCCGGAGGCTCAGGACTTCATGGAGATGATGGACAAAAGTGCACCCCACACCCAGGACTGAGCATGACCAGATGTGGCCGAATGCCTAGCAAAGCATGGGTGAGCGATGGGGAGATTTAGTTGTTACTGTTTGTTCAGAGGGCTAAACAAACTTTGATGGGGCAGGATTGCGGACTTGAAAAAAAATGGGAGAGGCAGGGCCCAGGGACACGGAAGTGGATGCATTTCACACACACAGGAAGCCAAGGTGCATGAGGACCTCAGAGAGTGACTGGACCAGCAGGCGGTCCAGGGCCTTGAGTTCCCTTGGACGCGCCCAGGGAGACGCGTGGAGCTGTCTGCAGAAGGCAGGGAAGGCGAGCTCAATGTGGGAAGCACCCACGCAGGGCTGATCACTGAAGCCACTACCTGAGATTGAAGGAGACAGAAGACACCGACTTCTGGGGAACTCCCGGACCAAGGAGACACACAGGGGAACATTGCCTGTGGGAAAGAAGCAGCTGAAAATGGAAGAGTGAGGAAGGGGGGGGCAGGGCCCTGGGAACACATGTACAGGAAGCCACAGGGTGAAGCCTGGGAAATTCTCCCTGATCTTGTGAACAGACACTCAAAAGCAGGGCAGAGCAGAAGCTGATGGACAAATGTGGGCTGGACCACAAAGTGAAAGGGGTAAGTGTAGACCACTATTCTCAGAAGCACTGCTATTACAGGAAGAAACAAGAGGAAATACAGTCTCTTGGGAAATGAATGTTTCATAAGAAGCATTAGATTTCAACATGTACAGGCTAAGGAGAAGATTAGAAGGCAAAAAAGAAGAAAAGATGAAAGGGAGGGAATATAAATGATGATAAAAATCACAAAAGAGATATTGGGTGGGCCCAAAAGTCTGTTAACATTTTTTCTTTAAAGAAAACACATGTTTTTCATTTTCACCAATAACTTTATTGATTTGAATATTTTGAGCATGTTGGCTCTCTCTGCTCTTGGCCTCTAGTGGGGAGAGGCCAGGGGTAGAGCTAAGCAGCTTCCAATGCACAAGACAGCCCCAGAGAAAGAATTATTTGGCCAAAATATCAATAGTACCAAGAAATTTCACAAACCACTTTTGACATATTTGATCAGCCACAGAACCTTCTCCATATACTGCACAAATCTTTTTTGCATTTCAGTTACGTTTTTACCTTTCTTGAAAGAATAAAGCATAATATGTTGTGTGCCTTCTTTCATCTTCAATATTATAATGGTACACAAAAATTCAACAATTTCAATAAGTTTTTCTTAAAAAGCACACGTTGATATGACAGCTGTCACAATACAATCTAACAAAATTGTTTTGAATGAGGTTAAAGAAAAGTAAGTGTTACTAGAACCATCATTCAGAAAAAATGTAACAGACTTTTTGGCCAACCCAATAAAAAGGGGTTGGTTTGAGAAAGCAGAAGGAATAGACTAAGATGTACATAGAACATTGTTCCTCTGAAGTAGAAGAGGAGGAGAAAGGAGTCACTAATGATCTGGAGAGAATCAGAGCGGTCACCATGGACAACGCAGTATCCTGAGTCAAACAGACTGAAATCAGGGACAGAGGGTGGCAGTGAGTTGACCTGAAACAGAGATCTGGATGGAAACAGCTTTGGGCAGAAGTGCAGGGACAATAACGAAGACAGAGGAGAGGGTGGGTGAGCCAGCGGCGGTGCATCAGCGATGGAACCTCACAGAGTCTGTGGGGGTCTTCTCGGTTCTTCCTGGTCTGAAAAGTACATGTAACTGGGGGCAAAGGAACAAACCACCTAAACTGCTATAAAAATACAGACGATCTTTTAGCCAGGGGCTAGACTCAGAGGAGGCTCAAGGAGCTGGCAGCAGGTGCTGAGCCCGGGCAAACGGGGGAGGAGGGGGGGAGATGTCTGTGACGGTGAAAGACAAGGAGGAAGTAGGGCTCCTACGGACACCTGTGTGCTCAGGCAGGACCTCTGACCACTGACACAGTCCGAGCACAGCGAGGAGGTCCAGCAGGCATCTCACAAGGCTTCACATGCGCAGCGCGGTTTACTGCTGCCTGCTGGCTACCCCAATTCTCTTCTGCAGCGCTATTTTCAGAAACCCATAAGTTTTACCTTATCCATTTTATTTATTGTTAAATAAATAATATAAATGGGCAGTAAGAACTTAAGCTGTTCTTGAGTCCTATTTTTAATTTCACGTAATTTCCAATTTGGGGGTTCAACCCAAGCTAATTGACTTGGGGCCCTACTTCCCACTTTTCTCTCAAGTGTGACTCATGAGTTAATTGTGAGGTTGAAAGATGTGTATCTTTCCCACTGTGATATCAGCTCCTCCGTCAGCCTGGGGCATTTGGTATCTGGAGTCACTCCCAGTGAGGTGCTCAAGAAATATTCGTGGTTGTTCAGTGTTTACAAAAGGAGGTATTGGCTGAATCTGGGCAACCTCTCTTACTCGCTTAAGCCTATTGGTTGCATACTGTGTGTTTGATAAGTCAGCCAAAAATATTTCCTTGTATTTCAGCAACATCTGTACTGTTCAGAGAAGGTGCGATGCCCTTTATTGTCTCTGTGACTGTGAGATTCTCGGCCTGTGCTCTTGAAGGGGCAGGAATGTGCGCACACGTGTTCACCCTTTAATCTTTTACCTTCAAACTGATGTAAACTTCTGATGTAAAAATCTCTTGGAGTCAGTCATCACTCTTAGAAATTTCCACAAATTCATCACCTTATTGCATTTTTAAGGATATCACCAGATTTTCCGAAAATTCTGTGACAATGTTCAGTCCCAGTCACTGGCCCAGAGAATGAGCGAGTTAATTAGGCTTAAGCCCCGCGGAACTTTCTACCCCTCACCCCCACCCCAGCCTGACCTTTTCTGTGGTTCAAGGGCCTGTGAACTGCCTGTCTTTCCAGCGCCTCTCTGCCGCCCTCTTCTGGTTGCTCATAATAGCACAGGAATACGAGAACCCTTGTTAATGCATTTGTTTACTTAGGAGGGAAAAGAAACGTTTTGTTTTCAGGACCCAGAAAGATCTAAATAAATCACAAGACTTAGTAATGACCAAAAGAAATGTAAAATTTCTGTGAAACACTGAAACAGTGATGAATATTATCTACCTGGTCAATAATCTTTTTAAACTCAATCTCAGTAAAAGTCCACTAATCTTCTTGGATGTCATTATAGAAAAAAATCACTAATTCATCGTCTCAAAACCGATAATGTTTCAATAACGATAAAAATTACACTTGCACTATTACGTTATTGTGGAGAAGTGGCCAAAGCAAAGGACACGCAATGAGGATCTAAGTGTTTCTTTTTCAGAAAGGAGAGACATTATGAAAGGACAGGACTTCGCTGGTAACTCCGCAGGCATTTTGGTGCTTGTATAGGAGGGGACACACTCCCAGCCGAGCCCCTGACACCGTGCACCCTGGGGTGCGATAGGAGTGTTGACAAAGATATGACACCTGAATACCAGTACACTCTGCGTGGACGTGACTCATGAACCTAGGTCAGCGGGTCAACTAGCAGTCACATGGCGCTCCCATCCCCCCTCCCCTCTTCTCATTCGGAATGACAGCGAGTTGAGCAACAAATCTGCATCAGATTTTGGATTAAGCTTGAACATTCCTCTGTGGAAACTTATTTGTATGATTCAGAAGGTGGCAGCTATGGGCAATTGGTGATTGGCAGCTTCATTATGACAATGTGCCTACTCATGCATCATGTCTCATGCAGAGTTTTTTGGCGAAACATCGAGTCACCCAGGTGACTCAGCCCACTTACACCCCAGAGTTGCCGCCCTGCAACTTCTGGCTTTTCCCAAAACTAAAATCACTTTTGAAAGGGAAGAGACTTCAGACCATCAATGAGCTTCAGAAAAATATGACAGGGTAGCTGATGGTGATTGAGAAAACCATCAGCTGTGGGAGGTTCCAAGGTGCCTGCTTTGAAGGGTACTGAGGCGTCATTGTCCTATGTACAATGTTTCTTGTATCTTCTTCAATAAATGTCTCTATTTTTTATAGTATGTGGCTGGATACCTTCTGGACAGACCTCATATTTGTCTATCATTTTACTTTTTATCGAATCCTAGAGGTTCCCCTCATTTACTTTGTCCACCTCCAGTGGATTTCAGGGAACCGCCTTACCATCCTCTCCTTTGACTGTAATGTATAACATACGCTGCAGAAGTGCCAGTCCCTGGAGCATTTCCTCAATCCACTGAGGTTTTGCTTCCCAGCAACTGTTGTCAGTTTGGCTCAAATAAACTCACTCAGTTCTCTACAGGTTTGAATGTTCCTTGCATTGCCAACAATTAGGAAATTCAACAGATTGTATTAATCAATTAAGCTCTGTAACCAAGGGCCAGCGAAGTTCAAACACACCACACTGTTTCAGAAAACCTGCACCTCACAAACAAACCAGTGCAGCACTTCAAAAACTTTAGGCATTCACAGGTCACCTTCAGTGTTTACTATACCTGCATATTACCTGTAATAGTATTTATTTAATCATTTCCATGAAATCAATAATAAACTGGCTCATTCTCTTTTTACTTAACATCTTTCTGAGCAATAACATCTATGATGTTGTGGCTTCAATATAATTATCATTTTAATTCACATTAAACGAAGCACACAACTCAAAATTTCAATGTCTGAAATGAGTCACCCCGATCAGTAGCTTATATACCACACATGTTATGCCATGTTTTGTACCCACATCTACTGAGTTTTGACATTTAAAGGTTGATACTCACTTTTGTCTTGAAGAAGACGAAAACACTCTGAAGAAAGTTAATGCAGCACAACCTCCTTGAAATACTGTTTCTCATAAACAGCTTTGGTACCAGGAAGTAGAAATGTGGAAGAAAACAAAGCCAGTCACTGTCACATGATCGTGTAATTCCCAGCAGTTTTGTACCTTAAGACACACCCTTCAGGGGTCACTTGGCGAAGGGTGTTCTGGGAGTTGTATTACTACAGGAAGTTCCTTCTTTTAAACAGAGTGCAAGAAAGCTCGTGATTTGGGCGTAGAATGGAGAATCAGCCCCCTGACCACTGAGGAAAGAGAATGTCAGTGAGGAACAAGGCACACGACATGTTCTGATGTGTCATCAAAAAGCAGACTCTCATTAAGGCTCGAGCCAGTGACCGAGCCACTCCAGAACTAGATGGATTTAGAGTGTAGACGTGAGCTCGTTGTCACATGGACACACATGTGACCAGGTGTATCTGAAGTGAAAAATGAAGGCAGGGTTTTTCTTACAGAAATCTCATCGAGCTGCTGGGAAAGTGGGGACTGTCTGACTGAGCTCCATGGTAGACGTGCCCTTTATCAACAGTCTGAGTCTGGGCTACACATTTTGACCAGAAAAAAAATCAAAAGCATATGAGATGATTTTATATGTTTATCGTATTCTATTGAAGTAATGATTTTTTTCAAACTATAAGACAAAGTTTATTTAGAAAGTGAGCTGTAGAAGAAATGGGCTCAAGAAACAAGTGAGAAAAGCGAAAGAAGCGCTCTTGTAGAGAGGGGGGGAGGGGGGAGAAGGGGGAGGGGGGAGGGGGAGTCAGGGGCCGGGGTGAGGAAGGACCCAGGCCTGCTCCACAGGGAGAACCTCGCAGGACCCACACAAGGGTCCTCATCTGGAGGTCCCAGGGGAGGGTCCCTATAGGGTATTTCTCCATGTCCAGGTGTGTCCTTCCAGGGTCTGGTCTCTGCTGATCGTCCGGGCCGGGACAGGGGTCACACATGAGTCAGTGCCGCTGGTCCTGACGTCGGCCGCAGGGTCACTTGTCCAGTTTTGCTGCTTTTCTGGGCCTGGAGCTGAAACACCGCTGAGGCCTCAAAGTATTGCACGCGGGTCAGAACCTCATTGTCCTGGGGGCTTCATGCCTAAGGGCTGCTCTCCGGTCTAACCCTCATGACAAGCAACACGCCTGACCAGAGACATGAAAGGTCAAGGGTCTGTCAAATCACATGACCGGAGGTGCGCTGGGGGAGGAAAGGCCACCCTGTTGGCCAGGTCCTTGCTGTGGGGGTTTGCCCGTTGCTAGGCACCTGGGGCTTTCCGCCCCCTGCCCCCGGCCTCCCTGCCCCCCAACTTCTGTGCCTGGCCCATCTCCTTGCTCTGCTCAAGTCTGTCCATCTGCCGACCACATTCCCACTCAAGACTCTTGGCTCTGATGGAAAAGTTATTGACATCAACAGTGTTTTATCTTTTCTGATCCTTTCTAACCCTGCTGGGTTAAAAAGGGTGCTCTCTGGTGAAGCAGTGAGGGGTTTCACTGGAGGAATTCGGGAAGCCCAGCAGAAGCCTTTCTGGTCCATTACCCCAACCCTAACAACTGGGTAACAAATTCCAAGGCAGATTGGGTGGTTCCCAATTCTGCTTCCAAACAGAAGAAGATGAGGAAATACTCAGGTGCTCAGCCATATACTGAAGTACTAACCACAGCACTCCGTATTTGTAACACTTCAAACATGTTTATAGTAGTTCACTGTGTAATTCTTAATATATGACCTTAGGAGTTCAAATAACTGAATGACATTGCTGTGACTAAGCTGTCTCCACTGACTTTCGTGAAGAGCTTCTCTGCATGTATTTCCGTGGTGTGGTTTTATTTTAGCTACCAGTAACATTCATCCATAGTATTTGTAAAAGAAAACCCTGTCTCACTGAGAAGAAATGCATTTTTATGAATGTATTTTTATGAATTCATAATACTTGTAATGTATAAGTCAGTATTGCACATTTTTAATACTTAGAGTCTGTGGCCAGAGGAAGTAAAAATGTTACATTCATTGTCCACGTGATTTTACTGTGAAGAAATATGATAAAGAAAACTTACAAGCATATCAACTACTTAATATTAGGAGAAAATACTATGGAGGAACCAGGAAATTTGAAGGAGATAAAAGAGTGATAGGAAATCTCCAACTGATAAGCTTTTATGTGTGCAAGAATTTGTACATGAATTTTAAAATGGATGGTAGTGGGTATCAAATCACTAACATATAATCTTCACTGGAAACATTTACAAGTTATTAAACATCTGACTTAGATCCTTTCCAACTATTTAAAGTTATGACAAAAGATGAATATTAACTTAAAATGCATGAGGAAGTTACTGTTTTTATAAAATTCTTTTTGAGGGTTGGTGAGCAAAAAAGTTAGAAATGCGGTGTTTGGGGGTGGGCCCGAACATCCTGGGGCCTGGGAGAGGGTTCCTGGGGATGGAGAGGGAAGGCTGCTGGTCCCCACCAGGAAAGGGGCTGAGGAGAGGCTGTCTCCCTCCCCGTTTGGAGAACAGTCACAGCTGCTCCCACAGTGAAGGGGGGGGGGCGTTCCTCAGAGGCAAGGAAACAGGAAGAAACGATGTCTCATTTATAATCACAGCGTTGATTCCCTGGCTGGTGTGGCTCGGTAGGTTGAGCGCAGGCCTGTGAACGTAAGGGTCACTGGTTCCATTCCCAGTCAGGGCCGATGCTAGGGTTGGGGCCCGGTCCCCAGCTGGGGGTGTGTGAAAGGCAACCATTCTATGTATCTCTTGCACATCAATATTTCTCTCCCCCTCTCTCTCCCTTCCTTCCTTTCTCCCTAAAATTAATAAATAAACTCTTTAAAAATCCTGAGTATCTTCAGAAAACTCAGTAAATTAAAATTACAGGAAAAAAATGGCCTTGTTTCTTCTTGGCTCTGGGCCTTCCAAGCTTTTAGACGTTTTCTGAGCCTTTTGTCAATTTTCAGGAAGTTGTGGAAGCCACAGTTGCAAACTCTGCGCCTCAGGTTTTTCTTTTCTTTTTTTTTTCTATTCTGATCTTTATTACTAATGTTTTGCACCTAGCTTCACATAACATTGAGCTGAACGGTACGTGTCCTTTTATTTTTATATATTTTACCGATTATACTTTACGATTGTCTCAGCTTTTCCCCCTTTGCCCCCCCCCCCCCCAGCCACCCCGCATTCCCTCCCCCAGCCCCCACTTCGTTGGTCTGTGTGCCTGAGGGTGAAAAGGGGAACACGGGGTCAGGCAGCTGCCTCGGGGAACAGAAACTCCCAACGTCCGCTGTGCTCTTCCTCAGCTTTGCTCTTCCTCATCTTCCTTGGCGTGTTCAGTTTTAAGGCCCATTTTGTTTAACCATTTGCCAGAGGCGAAAACCAGTACTGAGACGAGGTTCTGCTCTGGAATTGAAGGTTTATTCAAAGTCTCATTTGGGGGCATTTAGTAAATCAAATACTTCATCGTAAAGGAAACAGGGAAAAAACCAGCATCACGAGTTTTATTGCTGCACTTTCTCTATAACTGTCAGCAATAACGCCTGCTAATCGGTCCTTTGAGGCATACGCATTGCCATGTATTTCATTTCAAAGGTTAGAGATCAGAAATTCCAATTCTGATAACATCATTTTAATGTGTGAGTTTACTGACAGTCGAACTCCCGTCTTCCTCCTGCGCCCCCAGAGGAAGCTGAGACTCTTGCGGTCTTTCTGTTAGAGAAGCAATAACACCTGTGGATGATTAACGACCAGAACCCGCGCCCCTGGCGGACACACCTTCCCTCCCCAGGCGTCACCGCTGACCGCACCTGACCCAGCTCGGTGAGGCCAGAGCCGCCCCCACCCGCCCGTCCCACCCCGCACCCACACCCGCATCCGCACCCTAACTAACCCCCCTTCTCCCCGAGGTCGGAGCGCTTTCGCTGCCCCCGCACCGCCCGCCCAGCCCCGCGTGGGCCCCGCTCCGGGTAACGGGGCGGCGGGGGGTCAGGTGCGGGCTCCTGGGCGGCTCATCTGTCAGGGGACCTGCTCTCCCTCCCGGACCTCGGAGGAGACGGAGCGCACCGGGCGCCTCGCTGCCGGGCGACCAGCTGCGCTCCCCGCTCCCCGCACCCCGTCCCAGGCGGACGCTGGTTGCGGGGCGCAGGGCGCGGAGTCGCCCTAAGGCGGAGCGACTCCGATTCCTCTCGGAGCCCGGCTCTCCCCGCACAGCCTCCCCGGAGGGCGCGCTCGGGAGCGGAGGCGCAGCCCCGCCGCAGCCGGGCCTGGGAGGCGGGAGGGTCGAGGTGGGGACGGACGTGGTGGGCGGTGCGGGCCGCGCGGGGCGGGGCGCGGACGGGGATCGCGGGGGCGGAAGGGCCGGAGCCCGCGGGGTCTCCGAGCGGCTCTGGCTGCGGGTTAGGCAGGAGGCGAGTCCGTGGTTTCCCGGGACTTTCTGGGCTTCGCTTGGCGGGAGGCCCACCCGCCCGCCGGCCCCGGTGCAGACGCCTGCGAGCCGCCGGCCGCGGGCGAAGGAAGACGCCCCCGAACGAGGCGCCGCCTCCGCGCGCCCGCCGCGGTGAGTCGGGGTCCCCGCCGCCCACGCGCGCGGAAGGGCGGCGACCGTGGGAACTGGCCCCTGCCCCCGTCCCCCCGCGGAGCTGCGTGTTCGTCGGGGAGAGGAAAGCCCTTGGGAGGCCGGGGTGGAAGGGAAACCCCTCGAGGGGCCCGCGCACCACCCAGGACAAACTCCTGTTAGCAGTCGGTCGGCCTCGTTTTACGAAGCAAACGCTGAAAGCGGAGGAAATGCCGGCGCCAGGACCACGCAGGGGCGCCCGGCTGTTAAATGGCGCGGACACCTGGCTCCTTTAACCAGAAATGTCGCTTTTCGCGCGCGACTGTCGAAGGCCAAACCCCGTCTGCGAGGCGAGGAGAGCGGTGTCTGCGCTGGCGCGGCGGGACCTGGAGCGGGAGGCTGGGCCGCGGCCGTGGGGGCCGGGCCGGTGCGCGGCCCGACGCCGCCCCCGAGGTCCCAGGTGGGCGCGTCCCGCCTCCGCCGCGCGGGAGCTCCGCTGCCCGCCTTCGGGGCGCTCCGGTTCCGAGAGCAGAGCCCCGCTCGGTGTCCGCTTATCTGCTCGCTGCAGGTGTTTGCTGACACGGATCACTGTTGACACCGCAGCCGTGTTTTACAGCCTGTTAGTGGCAGGTGTCCGGGTTTACAATGTTACCGATACTCAGCTGATCTCCACCTTCACTGAATTCCGAAGAAAATATTTTTGAAAATTTGAATAGACATTAGGTGCACGTGGTACAGCGTTCAGAGGTACCGAGTGCCAAGGGCGCGGTGGCGAGTCTCCCTCCCGGTCCCCAGGTCCCCTCGGCAGAGGCGCCGCTGTCCCCGCTGTAGAAGCTCATTGGTGCGCTTGTTTCTTTGGTAACTTAGGTCAGATTTGAAAAAGCTGCCTTTGAGCACCAAACAGATCAGTGTCTGCGTTCCTTGAGGTCAGAGACGGTGGTTTGTCCAACCGTGGGGCTGCCCAACAACTGCCCAGTTACCAGTGGGCACGAGTAGTATCGGGCCGCTGCGGAGTCTTTTCCCTGGTGGGGGACACGGGCGTCGCTCCGCAGCGCCAGACTCCAGCCAGGCGCTCGCTGGTTCTAATTCGCACACCCCCGAGGCTCCCTTGCTGCTGGTTATTTTAATTAGAGGGCCGTCGAGTCGCAGTCCAGGATGGATTTGCCAAGTCTGCCCTTGCGCGTTGTTGGTTCTTGCCGTCTTTGGTTTCGTAGGAATTTGTACGACAAAGCGGCCCATGATTTTGAGGTTCCTTTCTGCGGGGCGTCGGGTCTGCTTGAGCCACATGCACTATGATTCAATAATGTGCAAGCAAGTCGATTACAAAAGTAAATTTAGAATTAAAACGTGTTCCCAAACGAATAACAAAGAAACTTGCTTAGCTATGTCACTCATTGAATAAATTGACCGTTTGACTTTTAGCAGCATAACTTTGGGAAACAAGAAAGAATTGTATATTAAAAGTAAATCGCAAGAACCATAGAAAGAAAGTAAAGCATTCTGTTTTTTAACACAAGCTCTGGTATTAATATCTACTGTAGATGGCGAACAGAAAACATTGACGTTGCAATCAACCTCACCGAAGGCCCTGGATTCCCAAGGCTCAGACACAGGGTTAGAGAGTATTTCCCAGGGCACTGGGTGAGAGGTCTCAGCACAGCTTGTAACAAGTGAGGTGTATTCATATGTGTAGCTGTGGAAAAATCAGGTGTTCATGTTAGTAATTCAAAAATGCAAGTTCTGTTACGGCTGTTGTGGTGAAGAATTTTTGTAAGAGTAAAAGCAACTTTTACTGCAGCTGACTCTACAAGAGCAAGCAGTATTATGGAGGAAGGAAGATACTTTCTGTGATTATTAGTATTTACTCTATTACAGTGGTCCAGATTGTTTTTTCTTTTTGGCACCCTCCACCTAGGGATACTTTTTAAAAAACCTTTTTCTACTGTTTGAATTTTGTGATTATGTGCGTGTAATTGTTTTAAAATAGTTTCTAAATAGTAGGTCAGTGTCAAAATAACCTCTCAAAGGTTTTTGGAACTAACTCTCCTACTGTGTTACATGCTTTGCTCCACTGATTGTGGAGGCGCGCAGTGAGGTGGGGTGCAGCTGGCTGTGGCTGTCAGATGTTCGTGCTGCTTGTGGTTAGTGACAGTTTGTCTGTCCAGTCATTAGGAACCACTGACATAAATAAATAATCCAGTATGAGGAGAGGCCATATTTAGAGTTACTGAGAACTATTTAGGAATTTTTTAAAGTTATGTAATGTGTAAATTTTAAAATCATAAGAGTAATCTTGACTGGTGTGGCTCAGTGGACTGAGTGCCGGCCTTCCAACTGAAAGGTCGCCAGTTCGATTCCCAGTCAGTGCAAATGCCCGGGTTGTGGGCCAGGCATCAGTTTATCTCTCCCGGATGGATGTTTCTCTCCCTTTCTTTCTCCCCCCTTTCCCTCTCTGTAATAAAATAAAATAAAATAAATAAAGTCTTTAAAAAATATAAAAAACCAGAAGAGTAAAATAACCTTTTAAATTACTGTTTTAACCATTTACGTACTAAAAATATAAACGAGGATAAAGGTAAATGTTGCAATTATTCATGGCTTTTGAATTCTTTACTCAGGTTTCACAGTTCGTATCCATCGAATTCTAAGTTCATAAACGGCAGGTTTCATGTGCACATCCGCTGAGGGCATTCCGACCAAGCAGCTCTTTATTCCCGATTCTCTTTTTAAAGTGCAGGTGTTGCTTTGTCTGGGCCTCAGCCATTCTCTTTAAGTGAGAAGGAACCTATGAACCACTTTATTATCAACACTTATTCCAGGATTACCTGTATGGTCTTTTCCTCAAAACCGAAATGAAAAATAGAGATAGGAAAAGGTAACACACCAGTTCACAGGGTTGGGATATGACTTCACACACAATTGAAAGTATACTATGTATTCTTTTCTATTTTAAAATCTAAACAAATCACCTGTCAGAAGATTGTCATCAAATTGTTAGATTCGAGCTCCCATTGCCTGACGCAGGGAGGGAACTAACGGGCCGCTTGCCTCTTGCAGCCGCCGGGGCTCCGCTGCCATCATGTCCAGTTTCGAAGATGCTGACACGGACGAGACCCTGACTTGCCTCCGGGTCACGGCTTACCACCCGGGCCAGATGCAGACTGGGGTATTCCAGTCGATAAGGTTTCACAACCGAGAGAAACGGCCGTCCTGCGAAGTGCTGAGATTTGGCCGGAATTCCAACGTCTGTCAGTATATTTTTCAGGACAAACAGGTTTCCCGAGTTCAGTTTTCCCTGCAACTGTTTAAAAAGTTTGATAGCTCAGTTCTCTCTTTTGAAATTAAAAATATGAGCAAGAAGACCAGTCTGATTGTGGACAACAAGGAGCTGGGCTACCTAAATAAAATAGACCTGCCGTACAAGTGCATGGTCAGGTTTGGCGACTACCAGTTCCTGATAGAGAAGGAGGAGGGAGAGTCCCTGGAGTTCTTCGAGGTTCTGTTCATGATGTCTCCAAGATCACTCTTGCAAGAACACAACTGGCCGGCGCATCCGCCTGTTCCCGAGTATTCCAGTGTCTCGTCCTGCTCCACCGGGAGCACTTCTCCCATAGAAATGGATGAAAATGAAGCATGAACATGGACGGCAAGAGGAGAACTGAGGATGGAGAGCTGTTGTAGACCCCCTGCAGATACTCCCTTGGTTGTGTGCATTAGTGTGGTATCTTCCTGTCATGTTATGCTGTCAAATTTGGGGTCTAGTGCAACCATTTTGAAGTCTGTTTGTGTTAGACATCGACTTGGTCACTTGCTGCATTCCTGCATGTATTGAGGATAATTTTAAGTGTACATCTGTTGAAAGTTAATGTATACAAAGAAAGTATACATTCTTTGTGATGAAGAGAGTTCTCAAATAAAGTTACACTAGTTTTCTTTTTATGCTTGATTGTAGTCCTGTGTTTTGTTTTGTGAGAGCCATCTTTCGGTCATATGATTTCACAGCAGCCATTGGTTTTCAAGGTCAAGGCTATGGACAGTTGTTACTGGTGTTGTAGCCTGTTGGTACTTGTGGTACCAGAGTCCTGGGAGCGTATTATGTTTTGGAGTGGTGTCTGTGCATCGCTGTGGTTTTAATAGAGAAGTTTATTTGGTCAATAATATCTTGACTTTTTATTTTTCTATGGAATTGTAGTGTTTATTCCCAAGAATAAAGTTCTTGTCTATATTCAGCATCTAAAAACAATATTTTAAACATTTTAATGAGCCACTGTGTTTAGTTTAAAATTGTTTTCCAGTTTCTTACCAAATTTTAAACTGATTTTTATGAACTCCAGAATTTTAAATTCCATGAATTCAAAATGTTTGCAGCACATCCGTGCACACAATAAAATCAAAGCCTAACCTCTGACCATTCTCTCTGAAACTCTCTGAGTAAAGAACTGTCCCGGGACTGCGTTCAGGGCCAGAGTGGCCAGTGGTCGCTGTGCGTGCAGACACCTGCAGCTCCATCTCTCAAGCATGTGGGGGCGGTGTTCTCCACCCACACCCACCCCACAGGCCAACACCTGCCACCAGGAGTGCCCAGGTGCTACAAGACTGAGCAGCCACCCAAAGAACCTGACCTCCCAATTCCAGCTCCAACCAAGGGTCCGCCTGGGTCCTCAGGTCACACTGAGTAATAGCTGCTCAGAGGGTGGAGGGGGAGTGTTGGAGACAAGGTGCTGCAGCTGAGGTGAACTTGCAACGCGCCCCTTACCTGCTCATTTGTCCCAGCTGGCAGACTGCGGGGAGATCTGTGGCGAGGGCCCATGAGGTGAGGGCCTGTGCAGTGAGCTCGGGTGGGTCACCTGCTGTGACCTGACTCCACCCCTTCTTTCGTCCCCACATCTAACCCAGTAGACATTCTTGTGGGCTCCACTTCTAAGATTCATCCGCTCCGCATTCTCACGGCCATAGCACAGGTTGCCCTCTGACAACCACCCCAGCACGGCAGCTGGAGCAAGTTTTCCAGACGGCCAGCGTGCTCACTCTGCACGCCGGCCTCCTAGTCCATGTTGAGTGAGACCCTCCCTGAGTGGTATTCCCACGCTCAGAACAGGCCAAACGCTCCCGCCTCACCCTGTGCCTGCTGGTCCCTGTGCTCACCCCTCTTTTCACAGGCCCCCTAACCAGGCTGGGCTGGGCTGGCTCGGCTCCTGCTCAACAGCATCTCAGTTCAAATTGCATCTCCTCACAGGAGACTCCCAGGGCTTACCCAAACCAGTCTTTTGGCCCCTTGCTACCCTTTATCCTATCATCTTGCATATTTCCTAGTGATGTTCTATGACTTTCTATGTACATGTTTACTCGTTATTGTCTGTCTCTCACCAGAATGTAAAGAGCAGAAACTGTGTCTTTGCTGACACATCCCCATCACTGTACCAGACAGATTCTTTGATATGTATTCTCTGGATAGATCAGTGTCATTTATAGCGTCTTTTAGTAAATATATAAAGTGTTTCTGCCTTGGCTGGTGTGGCTCAGTGGGTTAGGCGTTGTCCACAAACTGAAGGGCCGCCAGTCGATTCCCGGTCAGAGCACAGGCCTGTGTTGCAGGCCAGGTCCCCAGTAGGGGGCGCGTGAGAGGCAACCACACGTTGATGCTTCTCTCCCTCTCCCTCCCTTTCCCTCTCTATAAAAATAAAATCTTTAAAAAGTCCTTTTCTCAGCTGCTAAAATACACATATCCTCAAGTTTAGTTCCAGCCTGCTTTCCTAATTAATCTCCTTTTTGTTTTCATTGCACATTTAATAAAATAATCATGTATGTCAGAGTTATCGTATGTTTATGGAATAAAGCAATAATAAAGTGTTTAAATGTAAAAATGTGTTTATTCACAACCCTTGAGAAGTTACCATTCCTTCAAAAAATTCTTTATGAACAAAATGCCAAAAAAATTACAATAGTAGCTTATGGCAAACCAAAAATATACATCTGATGTATACAAACTTTAAAAAGCATAGCACAGGCATTGGGAATACAAATTACCTTGAAAATATTTCCCATGACATAGTAACAACTGAAAGTTTAAGACAGACATAAACGATAGCATTATCTAAAATGTCTTCATATTTGAAGTGTCATTTATTTCTATGAGCTAAAAAGAGATGAAACTATAGGTGTCACTGCCTAGCAGTTCAGCTGTGGAAAGGACCACGTGGTTTTTCTTGAGTTCAGCCAGGACTGTAAGTCACTATGTACACCTGACCCTTCTACACCACTGGGGACATGCGCAGCCACTATTGCAAGAAAAAGGAACACAAAGGCAAAAATTGAGAATCTGCTTCCTGAAATCACATCAATCCTCAAAAAAATCAAGACAAGCAATTAGGGAGTGTCTTATGTCCTTGGCCTTTTAAATTGATACCTAAACTTCAGAGAAGAGTTTGTTGTATATCACAAAAAGTAGTTACATAATTTATATACTTAGTTCTACCCCATTAATGTGCCTTGTATTACAAGGCAAAGGAAAACAATAAAAATCAACAGATCCTTTCACACCAGAAAGGATTTTATTTACTTTGAAATACCCGTATTACCTTTTAAGGTTTCCTTTCTTACCAAACCATGCACAAAGAATATGTTCTGTGTAAAATCTTTCTAAGACCAATCATTGAAAATACAAAATTTTAAAAAATGACACCTAGAAATGTAATATCTCAACAAACTTAAAGTCAGTATTCATTTATAGTGCCTGTAAAAGGAAGTGAGAAACCTAAGCCTATTTATTTTCTTCAGTGTTACTTTTGATTACCAACTTCAACAGTCCAAACTCTGAGAGCTTATTTTTCATATCAGACCCTTTGTTTCAGACTAAATCAATGTTCTCATACTTGGATGCACAGTAAGTATAGAAAGAAATGATACTTGAGCATTTCTTTAAGGTCAGCTACTAAAATTAACTGTGGTTACTACGAGACAATCAAATTTAAATCAGTGGTAGGAATACATAATGTTGGAAAAAACCCACTATTCTCTGACAGTCCATCCTCATGCTCTCTCATGTCTGCTGAGCATTAACACAAAATGCCTCAACGTTTTCATAGCTACTGAAATAAGCTTACGAAAACACACTAAGCCAAACTATTAAAGCTACTTTAAAAATGAAAATCTACAAATATTAAACAAGAATCCTACAAAGAAGTTAAAACAAATGCTAACATGACAGAACCATTCACTTGTTCTCGGACAACAGAAGGCAGGTGATGAATTGCACTTAATTCTGAAGCGCTCCGACGCAGTCCTTGCCTCCCTGGAACGGCCGGCCGGGCCTTCGACACTGGGCCCGACCCCTGAGCAAGGTCACAGGACTTCACCTTCTCGCTTCTGCTGATCTGCACGGGGCTGCTTTGCGATGGAGTCGGACAGTTCTAGGACAGGGTTCACAAAGCCAGAGTATTCGGAATTGCCGTTGTCGTCCACATCGGCGCCCACGAAGTCGCTCTCCCACTCCAGCCCGTTGGAGTCATCAGAGGCTGACGCAGCATGACTTCCCGGAGTCCGGCCCCGACCCCGGAGCGCCGCCCGGAGGATGTCTTCCTCCGTCTTAGAACGCTCCCTCACCGGAAGCATTCGATTCATTCCTGTTATTGGAGCAAAGGTATTACAAATCTCAGTGAAGATTAAAAAGCTTTATTAAAAGAGTTTTGCCCTGGCTTGTGTAGCTCAGTGGATTGAGCTCAGGCTTGCGAACCAAAGCATCCCCGGTTTGATTCCCTGTCAGGACACGTGCCTGGGTTGTGGGCCAGGTCCCCAGTAGGGGGCGCACAAGAGGCAACCACACATTGGTGTCTCCTCTTTCTCCCTCCCTTCCCCACTCTCTAGAAATAAATAAAATATTGTAAAAAAATGACTTCCCACCGTAACAGTACAGTTTGTACTGAACAATCAGACTTGACTTGCGGATTAACCTAAAGGGCCAGCACTATGGGGCCTTCTCAAGGGTGATTGACGCGCGTCACCTAGAGCGCGCCTTACACAGAAATGGTGCTGCTCCTCAGCCAAGGGCAGTTTTGACGCCACGATGACCATCTGATGAGACGAAACGTCTGAAGAGCCGTAAGTCAGAGTGGGCGGAGGGCCTCAAACAGCTCTTAGTCTTACACGGACAAATCCCGAACCAGCCAAACCCTCTCCTACCAGATGGTGGTTTCCTTTCCCAGGGGTGAGAGTAACTCTAATGATGACAGCAACACCACGCACCTCTATGCATCCCGCACTTGGCTCCCGGTAATGCTCTATGTGAGCCACGCGTGTTATGCGCATGTCATTCGGCTCTGCTCTACAGGCTGGAAGTTGCTGAGCACGAAGAGAAAGTCACCACTCGCTGTCCCGGCTCGCACGCCCGCGCCCCTCCCATTCTCTGCCACCGCCAAGGAGCAGAGACGTTTCTAGGGAAACTATTCTAGACCTATTTCTGAACAGAAATTTGGCCAGTAAACTGGAGGAAAAAGAGTCATTGTATTGGCAGAGGGAAGGAGGATAGAAATTTGTAAGTGTGGGATCAACACTAGTAATAGAATTAAAATCTAGGACTAGAAAAGGGATTATAAGAGAATACCGATAGACACATTCAGTAATTTTGTTTTCTGACCTTAAAGAATCAAACCCTACAGTTACAAAATAACACTTAAATCTGTATCAGTATTGTCTGTCACTTGTGAAAAATCATGGACTCAACCCAGCAGAACAAGATATTTCTATAGACAAGAAAAATATGAGCTGCATGCTAATATAATTTTGTGGATTTGTATTTCACTGAGTAAGACTATTTCTAAAGGAAGCTGGTTCCTACTACTTTCTAGTGGGCTCTGTCCTCGCCTAGTTAATTAATAATTCTGTTAAGGATTTAAATAATGACCTCAAAGCTATATTATCTACAAATCTAATTAGTACAGGGCATGGATGACAAGATCAGGAATTAAAATAACTGAAAGGCTTCAGATCAAATGGAACAAGATGCTAAAATAAAAATCAATTTAAGATCTGCTAGAATCCACACTTCATCTTAGCCAAAAGGCCAGGAAGTGACTGCTGACTGGAAACCAAATATGCAGTAACATAAGTACAGGATTAGGGAAAAAGTATTTAGATGAAAAGAAAACTTAAGTTAATGCATCTTTGGTAAAATTATTCAAGTCCCTGCTGTATCTGCTTCTTCGTGGATAAAACAAATAGCTTTGACTGGAGGCAATCTAAGGTCCATTCCATCTCAAAATCCCATGAAAACTTTAATGCTTATTAGTGTTCTTAAAGTCCTGTATTCTATAATTGGTTCTTCCTTTTTGGATTATTTATTTCTTAACATGAAAACCTGGACTTTATTCAGTGGAATAGACCTTTTTAAAAAATCCGCATTTTAGCTATAATTTTGAGTACTTACTATGTACAACACCCTGTATTTGGTGTTTTATAGAAATTTTATTTAATTTTCACAACACTCATGCCTTCATTTCTTCAAATATTTGTTAACTGCCCATTCTGTGCCAGGCAGAAAGGACATACCAGTGAACCACCCTTTAAAGTAGGCTTACTATTCTTTTCATGTATACAAACTGAATCTTAGAGAAATAAAGGAATCGACCAAAACTGCGACATCGAGGAGAATATCCAGGTAAAATTCAAATTCAGTCTGTGTTATAGCTTCTGTAGTGCCAAGAAAACTAACAAGTTGTTAATTTATTTATAGATACCAAGGTAACTGACGTTGGCTTTAGGTTGCCCACAAGGGGGCAGCAATTCTTCTTACTGATGATCAATGGGCTGGATTACAAAACCCTTAAAATGAGAAATTAAATTCTCTAAATCTTAAAAAGAATTAAAAATTAAGCAACTTTCTAAATAACTTATTAACTAATGATAACTACTAACAACAAGAATCTAAGAAATGTTTATACTGACTTTTCTAAGTCTTACATTCATTTCAGTTTAAATTACAGTAAAATACCAACTTGGTATCTATACACTAACACAGTACATTAAACAGTTCAGGTACATGGAGAACATAAAATACCTTCCTCATCTTCCCACTCCAGATCTATGGACGTGCTGTCATCGTTCCCACTGGTCGATTTCGTTTTGGTCATTAAGTCACAACTGCTTTCTGTGTTTGGAGTCAGAACGGTGGCGTCGGACGAGAGTCCTAGAACAGACACCAGATGCCAGTGCACGTGGCTGTGCACCCCTCCCTCCCTTCGCCCGCCTTTCCCGCAGTAACTGTCTCCCCGAACCTCACTCAGCCTTTTGCTGTCACAGGAAACAATGACTGAAACCACTACCTTTGTGCCTTTGTTCAGAACACATAGGGCTTTTGTGTTTATTTTTTATTTTGCCATCTAGCAGCACAGTAGACATGCAAATGTAAATGCACCATCACTTTTTAAGTACAATGAACTCCAGGTATTATTCTTAATAGTCTATTACAAAGGGAGCAAAAAACAAATGAAAAGAAAAAAATGGCAGAACAAATGAAGAGAGGTCTGTATTTTCAAGAGGAACCACTACCATGCTGGTATTACTGAGAGTTTTCACTGGGAGTTTGCAAATGTGGAGAGAGCCATTTTCATCTTATGAGTCAGCTTCTAAGAATTAAAATAAATGCACTTTGCACGGCTCCCCTACCTCCCCTTTCTTTTCCTGGGGAGAGACATGGGGTCAGAAATGGAAAATGGAAACCCTGACTCCCCATATGAATCTACAGAAATAGCCTGAGACTGTATTTTGGCCCAACTCCTTTTGAAAAAGGAAAAAGGATATTGTTTAGTTAAGGACTTCTAACTGACCCCTCTGGGCAATATGAACCGAAGGGGGATGTTCTACAGAAACAGAGCCAGGACCTCCAATTACCATCTGTTTAATTTACGTAAAAAAACTTAAAATGCACACAGAATATTTTAAAAGACTTACTACTGCCTCGAAAAACTTCATATTGTGACTTTATATTTCTCAAACAAGATTCAAAGTCGTCTTCTGGTCCGGAACTGTATTAAAAGTGAGGTAATTTTTATATATATTCATAGTAGATATAACATAATGCATATTTAATGTGACATTTTTGGCTTGATGGTTTATCCCACCCAAATGCATAATTGCTGTATAAATATAACAGCTCAATAAAAATAGGTCTTACTTTTCTTACTGTTAGTAATATATTGAAAATAAGATTTTGGTTAATCCTGATGTCAGATCTCCAAAGCTCAGCCGCAAGTATAACTTTACGATTTATGATAATGAACCATGGGAAGATTTTCTCAGTAAGGAAGCACTCTTCCAAAAACGACCGCACACGTGCTTTACTGTGAGAGAAGAGTGCGGAGGACACACGCAGCAGGTGTGCACAGCTTCTCCCAGGCTTCCCATGGGGCGCGGCATCATTTTCTGCATGGAAGATGTGACCACTCTTAAAGATGCCATGGAGTCCATTTGAACAAAGGATGATCATTTTTCAAGATAAAGAAAGCAAGTGGTCTCAGTATTCTTGCAAGACAGTGTCTCTGAGAAGCAGTCATGTTTAGGGACCCGCAAACCTGAGTGTGTGTACGGACATGCAGACACAATGTTTTCTCCCAGAAGGGAAGGGGGTTCGCTAGTCACCTTGCATACGCGGCACCGGCGGGGGGGCGGCATCCAGGCCCGGCGCTCGGCCTTCCCTGCTTTGGAAACACGAAGCAGAGCAAAGTCACTGCTGTACAAGCGTGGTGGTTCAGACCATTTGCGCAATGCCAAAAAAGTACTCTTTTGTGGTTTAAAAAGAAAAACTTAGTAAGTTATTCTATTGAAGTCTTTTTCCTGAAATTCATCACCATTCACTTCTACACGGTTATATTTATGGGTAGAATTTCTCTCAATTTATCAGTGTATAATCCTTAAGTGATCAGAATACTCAGTGTTTAAAAAAAAACTTTAAACACACACACACACACACACACACACACACACACACTTACCATTCTTATTACACCTAGGAACCAGTGGTAACTGGAAGGATGAGGGGCAGGAAGGGACTGGCTGGGACAGTGCAGAGGTTCCCACTGGGGCGAATGCAGCCGTCGGGCCCAGAAGGCTGGGCAGACCTGGCTCTGACAGCGACTAGCTGTGTGTCCCTGGCACGTCCTATACTCCCTGTTTCCCCATTTGCCAATTACAGAGGCTGTGAGATGCCCCAGCAAACGCGGCAGTGAAGGCCAAAGGCGCTGGCCTGGGCCTGTGCACCTGTGTGCGGGCTGTGGAGACTCTTATGTGCTCATGTTGCGGTTCAGTCTGGGAAGTGCAGAGTCAGAGAACCCAGAGAAACGCCGCACAGGCGATGCCTGCAGTCTTTCAAAGGCGAGCAGCAGAGAACCTATCACAGTAAAGGAGCCGTCTACATTATAACCAGAAAAGTACTTTTATTTCTTAGTGCAGGTGAGTTAATTTTTTAACTTTCTCACTGTTCAGAATTTACTAAAACAAAAATCATTCCCCGTGTGATATGATTATTCTGCGGAAACACACGAGAGTGAGATAAAAGATACAGGTCACGGGAAATCACACGGCCTGATTTCCAGTGTGATTTACTCAGTTTCTTCCAGTCACAGCGGCTGACTGTGGCGTGATCTGCACTGCGCTGGTTCACACGAGAGTAGAGAGTTCGCACGGGCCAACTGTGTCGGCAGGTACTGAGCGGGCCACTGACCGGGTGCTGTGGCGCGGGACTCTGGCCCTGCCCTGTGCCCGTGGTAGACTCTGCAGCAGGCACCTCGCCTCTCTGCCCCGTTCTCCTTGTCTATGAAATGGGGGCTCAACACACTACCCACCCCCTCGGATTGTTATGAGGATCGCAGAAGGTGAAACTTGTGAACTGTTGAGAACACACCTGACACTTAGCCAGGGCCCTGTCACGTCTGTTAGTAAAGCTGTCTGGCACCGTGACACGCTCACTGCACGTCATCAGCACTGGGTAAAGATACGTAAACCTGTTGCCTTCTCTGATAAGGGGCCAAAGATTTCTCAAGACCCAACTCCCGACCTCCCAAAGACTCAAGAATAAAGGTGAGAAATATGCAAGATCCCCGTGGGACAAACTGCCCAGCTTACCTGACTCTGGGAAGTACAAGAAATTCTAGCAATTAAAGGACTTGTTTAGAAAAATGAACAAATTAAACTTACAAAGGCTATTTTTGCCCTTTTTCTAAGAGTACATTTATTTTTCCAAAAGAATACTGGATTTCAGAAAACTGAAACTGATCTTCAGGATAAATAAGAGTTAGTGTCTGCTAATCTAAGGCAAAAGAGTATTCAGAATCAAAAATATAATTTGATGTTATTTCCAGCTGTTAAAAGTTCAACTAATTTGCCTTTAAATTTCTAAAGACAGCCTGGCTGGTGCAGCTCAGTGGATTGAGCGTCGGCCTGCAGACCAGGGGATCGCGGTTTGATTCCCAGTCTGAACACATGCCTGCAAGGCCAGTTCCCAGCAGGAGACGCATGAGAGGCAACTATACATGGATATTTCTCTCCCTCTCTCCTTCACTTCCCCTCTAATCTTTAAAAAAATTCCTAAAGATAGAGGCATGAATACACTTGTCAAACAGAAAGTCCTTGACTCTAGGGGACAGGAAAGGGCTGACTCGGCTCTGTCGGGAACACCAGGAGCGAGCAGCCGGTGGAGGCTGGCCTCCCTCACCTCCTCGCGCCTTCGCTGCATGGCTGCCCTGGCTGCTTCACGCTGGGCAGCGTATGAAGCTTCTTCTTCTAGTCTTAACTTCTCCTCTTGTAAGGCTAACTGTGCATGAACAAAACAGTAAGGATTAACAAAAGCAGAACCTGTCTAACTGCTCTAAAAATTAAATGTTCCTATTTACAAAGTAAAAAATAAATGATTAAAAATTTGATCTCTACAAAGCATAATGGAATTGAAACTTTTGTGATTTCTTATTTCAGTTTCTCCTTTTACAAATAACTCAAATGAACTCAATCATATCACAGAATTGTTTAGAAACGGAAATTATGAAATAGCAGCATCTAATCTGCATAAATACAAAACTGCTTCTTTCTCAGAATTCTCAACAATCATTGTAACACCTGTCACCTGACCAGCTGAAGGGTTCTGGGCCTCCTATGGCCCATCAAGTCACCATCAACTAAAGTGGACTAAACGAGCTTCCAGAGGTCATGTCTCATCGTCTCCCAAATTGTCTTACTATCAAGTTGTTCAAAAATTACTTTTCAAATTTAAGTTCTTGCCCTTCTAATAGCATGCAAACTACTTTAGTGATAATCTATTGCATTTCAAATGAAAGTTAAGCATCAACCTGGCTGGTGTGGCTCAGTGGACTTAGTGCTGGCCTGCGAACAAAAGGGTCACCAGTTCAATTCCCAGTCAGGGCATATGCCTGGGTTGCAGGCCGTGTCCCCAGTATGGGGTGTGTGAGAGGCAAATGCAAGTTAATGTTTCTCTCCCTCTTTTTCTCACTCCCTTCTCCTCTCTCTAAAAATAAATAAATATTTTTTTAAAAACTTGAACATCCAATTTTGAACAAAATTATTTTTCTTCAAGCTAATATTATTAGCTGTTATAGATCATCTATTATAATTACAGGCCATTCTGTGAATACATTATAATAAATACAACAGTTAGGATTATAAGAAGTGCTGGCTTCACTTACTAAGAACAAATTTATCTGAAACAAAGACTTTAAAAAAACACACTTATTGTGAAACAGTAATTTTTTTAAATTGGTTTTAAATACGAAGGTACAGGTATGAGGACAATGCATTCTCTTCACTGCTGGCTGTATATGACTGCTGACGTTACTTAACCTGAATGGAAACAAACGATAATAGGCTGAAATAATCTTTAACTCTTAAATAATTTCATCTGTATATGTCTAAATAGAGGTCCAATGACTCTGTATGCAATATATTATTTAATGACAACTTTCCCCTATAAACAGACCCTTTATAATATATAAAAGCAACATAAAAAACTTTTACCTCTTTTTGAATTTTCATATCAAGATCTTTCTGTTTTTCAGCAATAGAATCATAATGCCTCTCTCTTAAGTCAACAATTTCTTCCTCAGTGAGAGGCCTACAGAGAAAAATGAGGGTGAAAAAGAAAGAAAACTTCTGATGACTGAGTCCCAATAAAACACTCAGAAAAGCAGTGAAATTCTGAAATTTTACTACAAAAATGTATCGACAAATTTGATGTATAACTTCGTTAGAGTAAAAAGCAGACATTCTAACGGTTGCTATATTCTGGTAGAAAGCTGAGTAAGATGACATGTTACAGAGCACTTTTCAACTACAACCATTTTTGAAGAAATGTCAGCTCCACTTCGCTCTGGCTCTGCCGCGGCCTTCCGACCGCCTCCCCCGGTGTGCACCACGAAGCACCCCAGGCTGCCCATCCCGACCACGTGCTGGCCCACGTCCCCCCAGCCAGTGCAGGTGCCACGGCATCCATGCCACCTTTCACGACACGCGTCCTTCCTGCACCTCTGCTGTAACGCCTCCCTCCCCCCACTGATGCACCCTTTCTCCTGAGAAGTGTCAGAGTGAGTCCTGCACGTTTGGCCCCCAGCAACAACCCTTCCTTGTTCACGGCCAAGTGCCTCTCACACCCCACCCCAACCCTCAGGATCATCACACAGTCCCCGAGTTCCTTAGTCAAACTGTTCTCTGTACAGTCAATCTCACCCCACTTTGGGAAATGGGGAGCATGCACCACCAAGTCCTTCGAACTCTGCCACCCTCCTACCAAAGTCTGCCCTCCCCCTGGGCAGAAGAATCCTCAGCCTGCGGAGGCCTCTGCTGCAGGCCCACTCCTGATGCTTTCCCAGTGGAGCTGTCTGTCCTCACCCCACCCCAGCACTCTGCTGCTCCAGCTGCCAGCAGGCACCCTCAGCCCACTCTCAACCTGCTTCCACCTGTCTTCGGTGGGAAGGAAAGGAATCCTTCATCTGACCTAGGTCTACCTCCAGCTACTGCTCCTTCTTTCATCCCCTTTCAGCCCAGATTCCAGCAACTAAATGTCCAGTATCGACAGCACACCCAGGACTTGGCATGTGCCATGCTCTCTTCTTGGTGCTTTATGTGCATTAACTAATTTTACTCCTCACAGCAACCTTGTCGACACAGAGGTTATACATGTGAGAGGAATAAGGGGGAGACAGGTCCGAGCCAGCACCCAGGACGTGACAGAGCTGGAGCCCCAGCAGGCCAAACCCCTGCTCAGAGCTCCTGTGCTTCCTGCCCTCTACGCACTTCCCCCGATTTTCTCAGCAATCACTGCAGTTCCCTCTGCTCCATTTCTAATAATTCTGGCGCAGGCAGTCACAGGTAGTACTATGGTTCTAGGTACTACAGAAAGATATTTAAAAACCTGTAAGTAGTAAAATGAGCTTTAGAATGTCATAAGAAAGTGAAAGGAGACAAAGTTAAAAAATTAAAGAAAATGTAAATGGTTTTTTATGAACCAAAAAAACCACATTAACAACCTAGTAACAACTTAGGTTCGAGGGAAGCGGCGAGGCACTATGCACATTAAATTGTTTGAGGCACATTTATTTGCCTCAGTCTCACAGGAGGAGAAAGATCAGGATCTGAAATTCGAAGTGTTCAAAGCAAACCGACGACAGAGCCCGGTTCTTGGAGAGCTTCTGCGGTTCCAGCAGAAGTTACTGAGATAGACAGACAGACAAACCTTACCTATGACTGCTTCCTGGGCTTTCCCCCTGTATAAAAAATGAATTAAGTAATTAAACGTTTTCATTAGCCGAATTCTATTTCAAGTAAGCCAATACAAATTTTACTTAATCAAAATATTCGCACTTACCTATTTTTAACACAGTAAACAAGTTTAATGTGTATTTAAATGAAAAGCTTTAATATTTTACTATTTTGGAAAGGCGAAATTTTATTTAATATCTAGCTTAATTATGTGAAAACAAAATGCAGGATATTTCTTAATTTTTCCTACAAATATTTATCCTGTACCCAGTGAACATCCGGGGTCAGGCTTGTACCAGACGTGTCCTCTGTGCCCTCATCGCTCACGAATTCTGTGTGTGCAAATTCGCCGACCTGGGAAAGTGTGTTAGCAGCCTCACAGCCAGCGCCGCCTGCGTGCTGAGGGTCCCTCGGAGACCAGCGAGGAGCAGCAGAGCTTGGCGCTGCCTGCGTGGCCGGGCAGGGGTACAGCACGCAGTGCTTCACACCGCTTCAGCTCGTGCTGTGTTCTTTCTACAAGCCGTTTCATGCACACCACACTTCTTGCGGTTGTATGTTTTTATTGATGATTTCACTGTTTAAAATTACCCCATGCGCAGTGCTGCGGTGCTGTTTAACGTCCCTCAGCACAAGAAAGCTGTGGCATTCCTCTTACGGAGAGAATACATGTGTTAGACAAGCTTTTTTCAGGCTGAGTTGCAGTGCTGTTGGCTGCGAGTTCAAAGTTAGTGACCCAATAACATGTATCAAAATAAGGTGTCAAACGGGAACATAAAACAAGTTTATATAATGATCAACAGGTGGAGATGCTGTGAGCAGGAGCGTGTGGGAACCAAATTCTGTTTGTCCCCTTGGAGTGAGTTCCGGAAGCCCCCACTCCAGCACCACAGTCACTTCGAAAAACCTAACTATGGTGAATGAAAATCAACTGTTCTTGTTGTCTGTCACAGGATATGAAATTACCTATCGTATTTTGCCTCCAGGCAAACTATAACTAATTGCAAGACTGATTTGGGTTCATGTATCTGTCTTATACAAATAGGCTATTTACATCTGACAGTTAAAATATATGACAAAGTAACAGTAAAAATAAAATTCTAAATGATCCAAAGGAATCTAGGAAACAGCACTACACAACAGTTGGACCAGACCAAACCCAAAATATGACATGCCAGAGGAAGAGACTGGTTAGCAAAAAAAAAAAAACTTAACCCAACAGGCCCCTTAGGAAAGCACCTCGGGAAAACACACACAGCCATAAATTCCTTTAAGAAGCAGTGTGGTCCAGCCAGGTAGCTGGGCTGGCTTGAGCGTCGGCCGGACAAGCCAGGGTCTGATCCCCGGGTCGGGTGCACATGGGGGCAACGAGTCCATGCTTCTCTCTTTCTCTCCCCTGCCTTCCCTTCCTCTCGCTAAAAATGAATGGACATATCCCCAGGTGAGGGTTCTTTTTTAAAAAAGATAATGACAAAAATCAGAAACTGACAGTACAATGAATGTGTATAAATTCCACCCTCAGAAATCCATTAAAACTAAGGTTAAAGAACAGGTCTACTCTGGACTGTTGAGGAATTTTACCTACCTAATGGCACGAGGTTAGAAATATCCCTTTTTAAAGCTCCTTGGGTTCTACAGAATGCTTTTAAAATCTGCTTTATATAGCTGATATGTATAATATACGTAACTGACATACAGAACTATATATAAATTAAATTACAAATATATGTTTTACAGTAGAACTATAATTATAAGTAATTCTGAATTATTTGCTAAAACAAATTAGTGAAAGAAGAAAATAAAGAACTAAACAGTAAAAATAAACTCAAAAGATAAAATTCTAAACTGAAAGAAGATGAAGTAAATGCTATTTAAAAACTAATTAACTGTTAGAACTAATTAGATGAGTAAAGAAAACAATGTGAATTGTACACACTGCAGAAATACTTACTTCATCACTTTCTACCAGATTCTCAAACTGAAAGACAAGAAAGCAAGTGTTAGGAGAAAGGTCTAAGATGCCCGTCCCACAAACAACGATGCCACATTTTCACCTAAAAAAATCATGTGTCTCCATATTTGTAGGATACTTTCAGTCTCTTTTTATACACCATTTCATTTGATGTATATTTAACAGTCCTAGAAGAGAGCCAAGACAAGCTATCTTTGATTTATGACTTTACATGAAAAACAAAAAGGAGAATTACAGCAAGTTCCCACATAAATCAGAAACTGATAAATAAAACTTTCCCCTGAATCAAGTATTTCATACAGGTGTTTAAACCCACACTGCTAGAATTTTCCACTTGAATTCAGAATAATTTAATTTTGTAAGAAGGAAAATTACTTTAAAAACTGGGACTGAAAAAGATATCTAAACAAGAATTTCTCTTATAACATTTCTATTTTTCTAGTCATTCATGTAGCTATTTATGGAAAATCTACTAAATGGTAGCACTGTGTCTTTCTAGAGATAGGAACGCAAACAATTTGATCATAATGTGATGAATAGTATGTAAAATTACCTAATGAAGGTCATTACTATTAAAATATTTGAACTTTAGCCCTGGCTGGCATAGCTCAGTGGATCGAGGCCTGCGAACCACACGATCGCAGTTCAATTCCCAGTCAGGGCATATGCCTGGGTTGCAGGCCAGTTCCCAGCAGGGGGCGCACGAAAGGCAACCACACATTGATGTTTCTCTCCTCTCCTTCCCTTCCCCTCTCAAAGATAAATAAATAAAATCTAAATATATGTATATATTTGAATTTTAAATATAATTTCATAAATAATCACTTGAAAGCAAAAAGGGTTTTCTTGTTTTCTTGGCCCTTTCTTTGTTGTCTCAAGATCAAGAAAACAATGAAAGGTTCAGAAAACATAGGAACCTAAAGGGATTACTTAAAATTGTTTAAAATTATGATCTTGAACTTATTCTTTATATTGGTTTGTGATTTTTTAAAAAACTAATTTCTGGTTTTTATTTTCAGAACCTAGATATTCTGCCAACTTCTCCCTAGTCCCCCTTCCACCAGCACTTCAATTCTTTCCTCTTCATTAGCACCAATAACACAGAAATACATAGTCCACACGAAATTCAGGTCTCGGTCCTTCTCCCTCAGTTGAAAAAAGCCCCCCAAAGGCATTTGCATCCGATCAGATCCGTGACTGTACTCACCTCTATAGTTAAATGCTCACCTCTTGAGCATGTTCTAAAATATTTGGATCTGGGAAGAAAAACAGATAAACAACTTTAAAATCAAATATAATCCTAAAACTGCATTGATATAATGGAATAAAAACATTTTCTCAACTGCACCTTAAATTCTTCTTTTTAAAGATTTCATTTATTTATCTTACAGGGGAAGGGAAGCAGAGAGGAAGAGAAATATCAGTGTATGGTTGCCTCTCGTGTGTCCCCTGCTGGGAACTGGCCTGCAACCCAGGCATGTGCCCTGACTGGGAATTGAACATCAATCCTTTGGTTCGCAGGCCCGCATTCAATCCACTGAGCTACACCAGCCAGGGCAGCACCTTAAGTTCTTTAACATACTAGGTACCTTATATTTATAAAAATAAACCAGCAAATTTACCTAAGAATATAAATACTCCAGACTGTTAGACCTAGTTATGAGTTTAAGTGTTTAGTCAAACAATATTTTCCTGTTGGTACTAATATTTACTAAATCTGTAATAAGTTAATTTACTATATTTACTACATAAAACAGAATACAGGTAAATATGAAAATGTATCTCATTGTTTTTGCCGTATCAAGAAAACTACCTTGTTAAAATACTGATGTACTAAATGCTTATGATAAGAGTATCTTCCGACTTTTGTTAAACATATGCAAAATGACAGAAATCTAAAAGGATTAATGCCAATATGCCCACAGTGATGGTCTCTGGACGGTGGGGCCATGTTTACCCAAAGCTAGGTGCTGCTGCTTCTCTTCCCAAGCCCACGCTTGGAAATAGTCACATATACACACATCAACCACATAGTCTGTTACAGTAATGTTTCTCTCGGGGGCCGAGTAATGCCTTTAATTTTAATCTTTCCCTGCATGATGTATAGTTTTTCTCAATTATACCTCAAAGAAGCTGACACTTAAAAAAAATAATCATTCTCTTCTGCTCCTAGCAGTAAAACTTACATGAAGTCAAATAAGCATCTTTGTTATGTCTGCTCTGTAGACAGGTCCCCACTGTACTCAGTGTGCGTCAGTCCGGGACAAACCACTCAGACTGCTTCACTATGGGAAGGGCTAAGAGACTGTGACTTTCACTTATCATGTGGCTTCTGTTACAGCTGCCAAAATTGATGGAAAGAACTCCTCACCCCCCACCCCCCATGTGCCCTGTGCCGCTCAGATGGCCTATTCCAGGCGACCCCATGAACGGGTGACATACCCAGAGTCCTGTCCTCATAGCCCCACTCAGCCCAGGAGACTCAGCCTGTGGCTTCTTTCAAGGAGTGAATCTTATTTTTGGGGGGGTCCTGGGTTTCCAACACCCTATTGTAAGTGAATGTGTTTCCCATCAGCCTTCTTCACTGTCTGATTCACATCCGCGTGTAGTGAGTGGGAAGAGGAGGGGTGGGCAGTCCCAGCCTGGGTCTCTAAGGACACATCTGAGCTCCTGGTGACCTCTCCTGATTCCCCCACTACTGCCCTTCCGAGTCTCAGCCTGCTCCTGACGCCTTGGCTGCCGTCTGCACTTGAACTGAGGACGGAAGCAAGGTCAGCACAGGCTTTAACAGTTTGGCATCCTCATTGTCTGTGTTGAAGTTGTGCGTTTCTTCTGCAGCCGTGATTTCTGTCTTCCTGAGACGCGGTCCTGCTTTGCCACTTTCTTCTCGCGCTCTGGTCAGAAGTCGTTTTGATCCTGGCTCCTTTCTGCCGGGGAGGCGGGGTCACCGCAGAGCTGAAGTGACTGGTGTTTCTTCCACCTGAGGGCTCCTAATGTGTCAGGATTCTTGGACAGAAACCTCCCCTTGCGTGAATATTCAAGTACATTAGTTATGATGATAGCTGAGCTGAACCAACAACACTGCAAGAACAATGATTTTAAGAAAATAACTGGATTTTCCTTCTTTCTTAACAGTCTAAAGTTCCCTAAAGCCACCTGGACTTTACATGGAGAGAGAGATAAAACATACTCCCCGAATCACGATGTAGACTAGGAGGCAGTGAACCATAGTCCATGGCCCAAACCTGGCCCAACGCCCATTTCTGTAAATCAAATCTTATCAGAACAGTCACATTCATTTACTTGAATACTGTCTTGGCTGCTCTGGTGCTAAAGCATGCAACCTTGAGTAGCTGCAACAGAGACTTTCTGACCTGCAAAGCCTAATTATCTGACCGTTTATAAAAACTGTTTGTTAATCCCTGATATAAATTTAAACCTGTGTAAAATATTATTTCCTCAGGGAGATAGGATTGTCTCAGGGTGTCGTAAAAGGCTTCGTAAGGAAGGTAATCTTTATGGATAAGAGTTCCCTGAGACAGGAAAAGAACTACCACACATAAAGGTGCCAGGAAGGAGCCCAGTCTGTTAGGAGAGGGGATACTGAGGGTGTGCAGGGGAAGGAGTGGCGGAGACCACTGATTCACGGACCGGCCCTCCCTGCCCCATGCGGCCCCACTCTTGCTCAGGGAGCCAAGTCTACAATAGCAATGCTAGGGAAAAGGTGACTAGGCTGGTACAATAGAATAAGGTTAGATTATCCTCTTACTAGTTTAAAGTAGATACTACTCTCAGTTGGAAGGTTATCATTTGTCAAGAAAGCTGAAATATGAAGGTTTCAGAATGAGTGTAAAATTACAGTAAACTCAGTGTTTTTCTTTTAATATTGTTCTCAATGTGTGTATGGACATGCCTTTCTGAATGAAAGAACAAAAAGTGAGATTACCCGCTTTACCCAAAGCAGAACTACATATAACCAGACTGTGCAGACCTCATGCTGCACATGTGACTACCACACTTCACCCTGTCCCAGAGGAAGAAAGGTGGGCAATCCAGCCTTGGGAGCTGCATGTACAGGAAGCTGCAAAGCCGGGGTGGTGTGATCCTGAGTGGGCTGCAGAAAGCCAAGCTCCAGTGACATTAAGGACAGGCGCTGGAGCGTGAGTTACAGCCCCAAAGGCAGTGGAGTGTGTTTAGATAGTTTAAATAGGCTGACTTGGCACGTCCAAGTTTGTCTCTTCAGCAGGCAAATATACTGATGAGCCTTTGTAAAAGAGATCTGCTCAGAAGACATGAGATTTGGAAGTGGTGGTGGTTGAAATCATAGTAATGGATGAAATTTCTTCAGGAGTACAGGTATATGTGGAAGGAACTAAACAAAGGAAAGACAGAGGAAAATGCCAATTTAACAGAGAGGATAAGAATATCAAGGAAGATAAGATAAAAGTGGCCCTGGCCAGGCAGCTCAGTTGGTTAGAGTCATCAGCATTCTCCAAGGTTGCTGGTTCGACCCCCCGGTCAGGGCACATACAAGAATCATTGATTGAATGGATAAATAAATGGAACGGTAAATTGATGTTTCTCTCTATATAAATAACATTTATAAAAAATTTAAAGATAAAAGTGGTGTGGCAGAGGTTAAGTGCATAGTTTCAAGGAAAGAATGGCTAATCACAAAGAATCAAGAACCAAGTTGTTGATACTTGTTGATACAAGATACTCCAGTGACAAAGTACAAGGTAATGCACTGAGAAATAATGGCAACCAAATATCTATCTACAGATTAAAGAGCCATGAGCTATGAGACAAATATAAATTACATCAAGTTTTTATGATTACCCCTAAATTTTTTGCCCTTAGCTGAACTATTAGTTACCAATCTATAGCTGAAAAAAAAAAAAACCCTACCAGGTAGAAAAAAAAAGTAAAATTTAACCTTATTCTGTAAATAACAATTAATTATACATTCACCTGTGTCTACATGTTTACTAGAAACTCCTAAAATAATATTAAAATGAATGTAAAATAATTTTATCCAGAGATTCAAGTAAGGGAACTTGTACAAACCTATGTTTACGGATTAAAAGAAACAGATCAATACCAGCATCATATTTCATTTCTTTTTTATTGATTGAGTTTGGAGCAAGTCCACAAGGGTGAGAGAGAAACATCGATTTGTTGTTCCACTTATTGATGCAGTCATTGGTCAATTCTCATGTATACCTTGACCAGGGATCCAATGGCATCTTGGTGTTGTATCTGGACGAGCTCCCATCCAGGGAGCATCATATGATTCTAGATGACCATGTCCACACCCCACAAACTCTCGTTGCCTCAAAATCAAAAGGCTTGTTTGTTGAAGGACTTCTGTGCACAAGCAGAAGGGCACAGATGCAACATTACGGTTCCTCCCTGCGGACAGTTACTCACGGATCCAGTGATACGCCTTCCCATTGAGGGACACAGGGAAGCCCCGGAGCTGTGCCTGATGACTACAGGGGCCCAGGATCCAAGTTATACACCATTTGGCTTCCATTTGCTTATGCTGAACAACCTTATGACCTAATAATGTTGGTTAAATGGGCCAGATCTGGTAACTTCGTGTTCTGTTCTAGAAACTGAAAAGGCCTTATTTCTCACACAAAGTGGCTTGGCATATTTTGAATTCTAAGTGTGAATTCCTGGGATATATTTATTAACAATGACAAAGCTAATTCCCATGGACTTTGTTCTAACCTTTTCCACACCCTGTAAAATAAAAAGGACATAACTGACTAATGGTGACATTCGGTACTGTACGGACGGGCTTTCCTGGGGTTACAGAGCTCCGGGCCTCTCCAAGTTCCAAAAAATTCACATGCAAAGGCTGCGCACGGCCTCCGCTACGGGCACCGAGAAGCCGAACGACCGCGGAGACCCCCGAGGCCAAGTCCTCGGACGCGGCGTCGCTCCGCCGCACTCAGGCGGCTGCACCCCAGAGCCCTCTGCGGCGCCCACGCGGCCAGCCAGTGTCATCGCTGCGCCGGGGCGGAGGACGCAGGGGCGCTCCCCCAGGGCGTGTCCTGGGCTGCGGGGGGCCAGTCCCGCGCCCACCCTGGAGGCCTCACCAAGGGGACGCGCCCATCGGGCGGCTGGCTAGACAGGCGCGGGGGCGCCTCGCCCAGCACCTCCCCGGCCCCGGCTCTGACGCCCGCGAGGCCACACGGCAGCAGCCGGTCCCCCATCCCGCGGCGGAGGCGAGGGCTCGGCTTACCCTCCGCCGCGCGGCAGCCGCCCTGCGTCCCTGCGGAGCCACCCGAAGCACTGTGTCCAGCAGCAGTTGCCCATCACGGCCGCCCGCTCCAGGCCCGGCCCACAGCCGCATCCGCGCCGCGCGAGCCGACGAGCGCCGGGACCCACGGCGGGACTGCCAGGCCAGGCGGCGTGGGGGGCGCGGCTGGAACAAAGGCGGTGACTATGCCCGTGGTATCTCGGTGGTGGCCGCTCGAGGACGGAGCGCCGGGATGCGGCCTCTCGCCCCGCGGGCCGTCCGCATGGCGCCGCGCGCGCTTCAGCCCAGCGAGCGGGCCGCCCTCGCTGCCAAAGGTTGCCAGGCCCCGCCCCCAGCGGCCCCAGGCCACTCCCAGAACGTCCAGGCTACGCCCTCGAGTGCGGGGCACGGCCTCTCGCTGCTGCTTCAGCCACGCCTCCAGCCTCACAGGGTTCGGATAGGAGTTCTCCCACGGTGGTCCCGCCTCCTCCGGCAACTTGTCTGACGTCATTTCCGACAGCTTCTGGTTGGGCAGCCACCAATCTGGGACCTGCTCCGTTCCGGGGTGTTGATATTTGTTTGGTTGGACCTTGACCCAACCGGGGAATCCCAGAAATGACGACGTTGTAGGAAAAGGATCCAGGAATGGGGCTGGATCTTTGTGACGGTGGAAAACCTGTATCTTGGTTGACTCAGTGTCAATATCCTGTTTGTGATACTGCGCTATAGTTTTCAATATAGTTTGTCACGTTGGGGAAAACAGGGTAAAGAGTACATGTGGTTTCTCTCTATTATTTTTTTACAACTGACTGTGATACCACAATTATCTCAAAAGCCTAATTTTGAAAAATGCAACTATATGCACTAGATGAACACGTTTTCCAATAGGCATTCTTACAAATTTTTAAAAGTACATCTGGCCTCAGTTAAAGTCATGAATGATCCTTGGAATCAATGCAAATGATTAAAACATTAAAAAATTGGCATCAATGCCCAGGATGGCATGGCTCAGCTGGTTGGAGCCGTCCTCCAGTAACTGAAAGGTTCCCGGTTGGGTTCCCGGTCAGGGCACATTCCCAGGTGGCGGGCTGGATTCCTGGCTGGGGTGCATGCATGCAGGAGGCGGCCCACCCACCTGTGACTGATGTTTCTCTCTTCCCTTCTCTCTCTCGAATGAGAATAAAATAAACCTTTTCCAAAAAATTTACTTCACTGATCAAAACAATGCAAATTAAACCTCATTATTCACTTGTCAGGTTGACAAAAATTTACAATTCAAATGTTCACTCCCCACGAAAGTACAGCGAAGTGGTATTCTGAATTGCTAGGGATAGTAAAACTCTGAAAAATCCTTCGGAAATATTTACCAAGAGAAAAAAGAAAGTAAATGCTTAACAATTGGAAGAATAGTTAATTCAATGAATAGTTCATTCAATAGTTAATATTATGGTACCATCAGAAATGGTTTTGAAAAAACTTTAGCAACATCACAAAATGCTGCTGAATAATGTTGCATAAAAAAATCAAGGTAGAAAATAATATATAATGGTTTCCAAATCATGTCTAAAATAAAGCATATATATCTTACATACACATATACATTCATTCTTACACTCATATATTCCTAAGGGAAAATAAAAATGATATGATCAATATAAAAATATTAGCAATAATTATGTCAAGACTGTCGATTTGAAATTTTCTTATATCCCTCAATTTTTCTACATTGGTCATTTAATACTTCTGTGATTAAAAAACCCTTTTTTAAGCTAGCCTATTGGCAGCTTTAAAAAAGAAATTACTTTTTCTAATTCAATTTGACTCCAAATTCAATGAAGTCTGGTAACAAATGAAGATATTTAGAAGGTGATGAGAACTCGAACATGGATATATTATAATAAATTGAGTTGAGATACTTAATTTTTTCTAGAAATGTGTTAATTGCCAAGCTGGTATAAGAGGTTATTGGAATTAACTATGCAATTTTTCAAACCAAATTTGAATCTTATTGTAATATATATATATATATATATATATATATATATGAATCTTTATTGTAATATAGCTTTCATTTTTTAAATGTAGTTTATGTGGGTTTTTTTTTGAAGTTCTGACCCAAGGATATGTTTGTTTCTTTTGGAGAGAGAGGACAGAAGGGAGAGAGTGAGAGAAACATGGATATGAGAGAGAAACATCAATCAGTAGTTTGAACTGGCAACCTAGGTATGTGCTCTGACCAGGGGTTGGACCGGCACACAACCTTGTGGTGTAGAGAGATGATGCTCCAACCAACTGAGCCATCTGACCAAGGCTAAATTTTAAAAAATTTGTCGATTGGTGCTCTGCTCTTAGTTAAGCCGAATTAGCAGAGAGAAACTCCATAACTGGGAGTGACGTTTTAACTCACTTTTACAGATGAGGAAGAGGACTCCTGGAGGGATTACAGTCATGCATCATTTAACGACAAGAGTGTTATGAGAAATGTGACATTAAGTGATTTAGGCGATTTTGTCATTGTGCAAATGTCATGGAATGTGATTATACAACCAGATGGTCCAGCCCACTGCACACCTGGGCTGTCAGGTGTAGCTTACTGCTCCTGGGCTACAAACCTGTGCAGTGTGTTTCTATACTGAATACTGTAGGCAGTTATAACACAATAGTAGGTATTTGTGTACCTAAACATAGAAAGAGTGAAGCAAAAATATGGCACAAAAGATAAAAATGGTGCACCTGTACGGGGTGCTTGCCATGAATAGAGCTTGCAGGACTGGACATTGGTCTGGGTGAGTCAGGTAGTGAGTGGTGAGTGAGTGTGAAGGCCAGGTCATGATTACCCACTACTGTGGACTTTATACAGACTGTACACTTAGGCTACACTAAGTTTACAAAACAACACAAAATTAAATCAAGCGGTAGAGAAAATGCCTCACCAAGAGATGCAGTAGATATGAGATTCATGAGGCTGCTGCCAGCATAACATGGCGTACTGTTTTACACCAAACTTTTTAGAAATAGAAATAGTACATTCTAAAATAATGATAAAAAGTATACAGAGTGGGACAAAAGTAGGTTTGCAGTTGTGGGATGTGAAACACAGAGTTTATTCTTGCATTATTATTTATTATTGTGTTACTTTCCATACCAATGACTGTATTTTCCATACTTAATGTGAACCTGCGTTTGCCCCACCTTGCAGCATAGTGACAACGTAAGAAGTGTACACACTCATGGAGAAGTTTCCTAAGAGTTTAAGGCAAACTGACAATATGAGCCAGGGAGCAAGAGCTCAAATGCTCCTGAGAATAACAGTTGTGCATTTCCTTTTATGCTTTTGAAATTGAGGGGAGTAGGAAGATTACATGGAGGGGGAAGAGGGCAAGGCAGGAATGGATTACAGAACGGTTGAGAAGGTCATGTGCCTCCTTCAGGGTTCCTACGCCCTGCGGGGTATCGCTCCTGGAATTTTAAAGGTGTGTGACCACCATGCACAGGAATAATGGGCAGGGTTGGCTTGAAACCCTTCACTAAAGGAGGTCTAGCCTGGGGGTGGGACTGCCCACCCTGACCCGCCCAGTTAGGGATTTATGATCAGACCACTGCGGGAGGTTACTCTCTACAGAACCCTCTTTATTTTTGTCCATGTAGTAAACACATCAACGAGTAACATGCTTGATCATCATCATCAGGCATTCTGTGCTGCACATAAGTGTGTGTGCTGTGCTTCTATAGGACAGGCAGCATGGCAGGCTTGTTTACACCAGCTTTCCCACAAAGGTAACTGATGCGCTACCAGTGTGAGGCAGCTACCAAGTAGGGAGGAGCTGTTCAGCTGTGTCATAACCTAATGGGATCATGGTCATATATTTGGTCTGTAATCTTTGGTTACACAGCATGACATCACTGTAGACAGTAATAAGAAATAGCAAACTTATTGTTTTAGTCTTTTGATAAAATTATGGAGCAGTCTTTCTGATGGAATTTAGGGCAACACTCTAACACTGTAAAAATTAACTCAGAGAGTGATTTTAATCTCCTCTGCCAAATTGTGGGGAGTTTTTCCTTTTCAGGAATTACATTTTCATGCATTCAGCTTATGGCAGCTTATTAACATGTTTAGTGGGTATTTCTTATATTTTGTGATGATTTTTTCAGCTGTTTTGCCAAAAAGTGATAGGTTTTGTTTTTTCTTTAAACATGGTCAATGACATAAATAAGAGAATGTCACATCATTAAAAATACAACTTTATAGATTTTGAGGTGTTTAGAATTTTCTCAATATTTCGAGTGACTTGCAATATGCTGTATTATTTTCTGTGGTAATATTTTAGCATGTAATTTCTGGCATGATATGAAGAGGCACCTAGAATGGCATAAATAGTATGTTTTCTGTGTCAGACATGTTGTTGGAGGTGCAGGTGAGGATAATATGGGGAAGTCCAGAAATATGTTGGAACCTGGCCCTAGACCTGGACAAGGGTTAGACCTAGAGACAGTGAAAGTGAGAGGCAGGGCAAGCAGCAGATGAGGCCACAAGAGAACCTGTGCAAACGACAGGTGCTGTGTGGTGTGAAGGGGACAGGACCAGCCACGTGCTGGGCGCACACTGTGCACTTCACAGGGGACCACACTGCTGAGAACTAGGAACACTGCAGTTACTCAAAGAAGAGCCAGCGAGAGAGACTGAAGAACTGGGAGGATCTTTTTCATCAAGGGCTGGGGTATTTCATAAAGCTTCTTCCCCAGGGTCCTTTCAACCAGGACTGATATCTACACGAGTGTCTGCAGTAGCTGGCAATAAAATACTCAGAGCTCATTCTACAAAAAAAATTAACTTCTGTGCAACGAATAAAGTTAACAGCCTCGGCCAAAGGGAAGATTGCTAAATGCAGAGGTTATGGGATGGGAATGGGATAGTCAGGGCTTAGGAGTTAATGATCAGGCTGAGTTCCTCATCACCGCTTCTTACATTCTTCTGCTTTTTAGACGTGGAAACCTTCACTTTATAAATACAGTTTACCAGACACTATTCTATTTTAAAATAAAAATTAATTATAAAGCACTTTCTAGAATATAAAACCTAATCTCTCCAGTGTTTCAACCTTCTGGGAACCGTTGGAACACTTTTATTATGGAAAATTTCAAACATATATAGGATTAGGAAAAGAAAAATATGACACCCATTGCCCAGCACTATTTAACAATTATCATCCTTTGCCAGTCTTGTTTCATGTATCTCCCTGCAAGTCCCTCACCACACACACACTCTGCCACCGGGACAGTGGAAAAGAACAGGGCCATCTGCGAATCCCAGCTCTTGCCGAACCCAGCACAGAACTGAGGCGGCCAGGTAGTCAGATAAACTCTGCAGGGAAACAAGTCCTCCCAAGGAGAAATGGCACCGATGCTCTCTCTAGCCTTTGGCGGAGCACCGAAGGAAGAGGTGGCCGCCATAAAAGCAGAGTTGAAAATACAAACAGCCAAAGATTTAACTGTAGAGGCTGACAGAATCTCGGGGAACTGCGGAGCCTCGTTCACGCACCATTCTTCTCCACTGCCCTCTCCCCGGGGCTCCCAAGAAAGACGGGGTGCGGGGAGCAGATCCAAGAGCACGCCCCTCGGTAGGACACACACGTGAAAATCTGGCACCGACTTCACTCTTCTCACGAGCACAGCAAAGCCGCCAGCAGCTGGGGGAGGGACGGGGCACACTCCGCTCGCAGGGCCCAGCCCGGCTCTGCTGCCACTGCGGGGACGACTAGCAGAGGCCCGGGCCACCGCAGGGGACTGGAGGAAACCCTTCCGCCGCCAGCCCCAGTCCCCAGGGGCTGAGGGCGGGGCAGAAGCTGAAGCCGCGGGACTCAGTGACGCAGAGAAGGGCTGAAGGCCGGAGGGTCCGGCGCTGCGGGCGCAGGGACAGAGTCAGTGGAAGCCTGCGCTCAGGCCTGCGCACCCCTTCCTTCCTCCCTCCGGGAACCAACTGCTCTTTTTGTCTCTTTTTATTTTATCTCTATCTATCTATCTATCTATCTATCTATCTATCTATCTATCTATCTATCTATCTAATCATCTATCGTCTCTCTACTTTAAAGTCAGGCCGGAGCTAGTAGTCAGATTACCTGCCCGAGGGTAGCCGGAAGCACTTAGGAAGCTTCCACCTTCGGGCAAAAACATGGAGTAGATTTAATGGCCTTTTTTCTTTTTTTTTCTTTTTTTTATTGATTATGCTGTTACAGTTGTTCTCTTCCCCCTTTCATTCCCCTCCACCCTACCCCCCATCCCCACCATTACCCCCCCTTTAGTTTATGAGCATGTGTCTCAAGTCCTTTAGATTCTGTATTTCCCATGCTATTCTTGCCCCCCCATCTATTTTCTATCTACTGTCTATGCTACTTATTTTCTGTACCTTCTCCCCCCTTCTCCTCCTCCCACTCCCCTGTTGCTAACCCTCCTTGAGATCTTCATTTCTATGTTTCCACTCCTGATCTAGCTGTCCTTTTAGTTTGAAATGTTAAAGGGACTTATCTAAGAAAAAGAAGTTAAAGAAACATGAACAGTGAAAGGACAACAAACTCACAGTTATTAACAGCCTTTTTTCTTTTGAATGGGATTGAATTCGTTATCAGTGCCTGTTTGTCGTCATTTAAAGTTGTCTGGCGCCCTCTGTCTGCCACCAATTTACTAGTTTTTCCACGCTTTCCCTCCGTCCAGTTTCCAGTTCTTTCCAACAGCAGCATCTCCTTCATCCCCCTTTATTAAAACGGTCCTCTATTGCAGCAAAAAAATGCAGGTGACAAGATTTCTAAAAGACAATTATTGGGATTAGGAATTTAATTTGAGAGTATTTAGTGTGTAAAGAGTCCTAGGCTTTGTCACATGTAAAACAAGTTAGATTTCAGTCTTCACAGATTAGGACTATGCTTATTTCACCAGTATTTTTAACTTTCTTCCATGAATTGTTTTCTAAATTTTAGATTCATCTTTAGGAAGTATCAGTTTATGGTGAATGCATACACAAAGTCATGGTCTATTATTATTTCAGTCTCTGGGTTTTTCTGAGACTGAATCACCATCATTAACTCCTCCTCAAACGTCCTTTGTACTGGTGGCTATTTTTCTTTTGGACTACGATTAGATCATAGTCAACTGTTAACTTTATTTCAGCTGCAATGTGAAGGCACGAGGGAGCAATGCCACGACCAGGTGGCCAGGAGCCTTAATTCCAGGTCTGGCAGAAGAGGCCAGAGTCAGGTGGGCAAGTTCTGTTACTAATCTGAGCAATACTTCTGACCCTAAACCCTAGCCAGAAAAGGCAGACCTCTGAAACAAAACAAAAAAGCACATGGCACATGAAGTCACAAACTGCTCCCCTTGAAAATGTCTGCGGAGCACACAGGTGGGAATTTTTTACTTTGATCGTTGTCTTGAGAAAATATGGAAAATGAATAATGAAAACGTCTAAAATATGTATTTAAATGTGCTTTTCTACTTTGCCGTGTTCGAACGTCTGCACAAGTGTCCTTGGAGGAAAACAAGGAAACAGCCTGGGATTGAGGGCCAGACGAGCGGCCGACTTTGATCCTTTGCGCAGTGACACAGAGTTCCAGGCTGGCCAAATGGGGCGAAGCCCAGTGGAGCAGGTTTGCAAAGCACTTTGAGTTATCAGAGAGGGCAGGATTAATGTTTAAGGAATAAGAATTGTGGGTCTACTGTTAACGTGATTAGAGTAAAACAGGAATTGTCGCCGACTGGAGGGAAACGCGGGGCTGAGCCCGCCAGAAGCTGCGGCAGGTTCGTGTCCCAGCCTGGGGTTGGGGGACTGGGCCCCTCCCGGGCTCTCTGTTGCGGCGGAGGGGGAGCAGCGAGGAAGGGAACTTTCTGAAGCATGTTTTCAGGGATTCCAGAATTTAAGCTTTTATTAAGGGATCCCAGGTAGGCAAACAGTTGAACACACAACTGTAAAAGTTAGGTTCGAATAGCCAGTGATAAAATGGCCTCGGTTCGAATAGTGTTCAGCGGAGTGCTGGTCTGTCCCGACCTGATGCGCCTTTCCCAGGGGCCACTTAGGGCCGGGCCACGCGCACTGTGGCCGGAGCGCTGCAGAAGGTTGTCATTCCTGCCACCACCCACCTGTGACCGAGCCCCGCTGCCAGCTCCGGCTGACCACTCCTGCAGTTTTTATGTCAGCCAACGAAAGCTGTTTGAAAATTTCCATCCTGAAGGCCAACACGTCATGGGAAACTTCGAGAAGCATTTTAATTATTAATAGAAACTCAGTTTGTTAACATCCTTAGTTTGCATTTTTGCAGCACCTTTTCTCTTCAATTAAATAAATTACCTTTTCTTTTTCTTTCTTTTAAAAAGGTATTTATTTATTTATTTTTAGAGAGGGGGAAGGCAAGGAGAAAGAGAGGGAGAGAAACATCAGTGTGTGGTTGCCTCTCACGTGCCCCCTACTGAGGACCTGACACACAACTCAGGCATGTGCCCTGACTGGGAATCGAACTGGCAACACTTTGGTTTGCAGCCTGTGTTCAATCCACTGAACTACACCAGCCAGGGCTCTTTCTTTTTGGGGTGACATTGGTTAAACATGTATAGGCTTCGGGTGTACAATTCTACAATATATCACCTATATTTTGTATGGTGTGTTCACTACCCCAAGTCAAGTCTCCTTGTAGCCCCACCGACCCCCCCCACCTTTTTCTGCTTCCCCCACCACACTTTTTCTCTGATGACCACCATCCTGTCAACTGTGCCTGAGCTTTCTTTTTTTCTTAATTAAATAGATTACCCTTTAAAAAATAACTTTTCTGCAAGGCAGAGATCAGGTGGAAGGTGAATACATTCACATACATTAAAAACAATAACCTTTTATTATTCATGTACAGGTACTGTATTGTAGGAAATAAGCAGAAACAATTATGGCATTTTTGGACTATAAGATGCACCCCTCCTTCTGAGAGAAATAACGGTTGTTAATGCTGCTACTGAGTTCTGATCACATTTACATTGGTGAACTATTATGTTATCTATGTTATTAAATATTTTAACACATTTTTTTCTATTTTCCTCCTCTAAAACCTAGGTGTGTCTTATGGTCTGAAAAATACAGTGAATGAAATTGTGCCCACCACTCAGAGATCACCACTGTTAACAGCTTACTATATCTCCTAGAAAATGTATGTACAAATAAGTAAATATAATAAATATTCTAAGTAAATATATTAATTTTAATAAATAAATATAACCAAATTCATTTATGTTTAAAATTTAATCAAAGTCAAGATGTTTTTTAAATCTTACCTGATAATGGCTTGCCTGTAACTGACGCTTACAAAGGGGAAAACTGAGGCGCAGCCTGACTGCCGGAGGGCAGGAGTCAGGGATGGACGGCAAGTGCCGTATTCTTTCTTCCTGTCACCTGTTCAGTGTCCAGATGCCCTTCACGGTCATTACTGGATAGTTGGAGAAGCCAACCCTCAAAAAAAAGGAGAGAGAATACACTGAAGATAGACAGAAATGTTTTCAAATTCTCACCAACCCAATCTGCTCGTGTGAAGAAAGCATGCGCTGCGGTCAGAAGCAGTCGTCAGCCCTCATGAAGCCTCCCACTCCAGAGTAACCAGGGGACACTGTTATGTCCCTTGGGAGTCCCGTTCGTGACGTGGGTTCTATGGATGCCGGTGGCTGGGCGTGTATGCATGGGGGCTCGCCAGGCTCACGACCCATGACCCACCACTACATATTGATCGCAACCCGGGAATCTGCCCGGGAAAGACTTTAACTGTGTCTCCAGCCTTGGAACTCCCTGATGGGCAGACTGGGCTGTCCGGGAGGCCCCGGTGGTTGGAGGGCATCTCCGGACCTCCGAGCCGGCACCGCCCGCCAGGCGGCTCTGCAGACACACTCCACACCCAGCAGGAAGCTCCAGAAGTACAGGAGACAAATCAAACCCATAGGCTCCCTTGGGTGTGAGCTAACTGCTTTGTATTTTAGACATTCAGATTCTTATTCTTTCTCCCTGCCCTGGAAAAGTATTAAATATTAATCAAATGCTCACATGGAAAGTTACAGATCCATAATTTTTCAAAGAAGAGTGAGTTAATGTGTATTTTATATGGCTGCTATTTAACAATGTATAAAAAGAAGAGGTTAGACCTGGCTGGAGTGGCTCAGTGGATTGAGAGCCGGACTTTGAACCAAAGGATCGCTGGTTTGATTCCCGGTCAGGGCGGGCACATTTCTGGGTTTGGGCCAGGTCCCAAGAAGGGAGGGCATGGGAGGCAATCACACACTGATGTTTCTCACCCTCTCCTTCTCCCTCCCTTCTACTCTCTTTAAAAGTGAATAAAAACAAACTCTTAAAAAAAAGAGAAGTGTTTAAAAAAGGAGAAGCCATTAGAAACTTGAGTTGTACAATAACACAAATCACTACGTTTACAGTAAAGGAGATTATACATAGTTACTGACATGATTAAGGATCCAGGCAGAAATTGTTAGATTACTTTTAAAAATATACTTTGAACTTTGGAATAGTTTTAGATTTCTGGAAAAGTTGCACATACGTTTGTACATACGTTTTCTGTGTGTCCGGCAGACCTTTTCTCCTACTGTTAACATTTTGCACTTACATTTATCCTTATAGTGTAGTGCCTTTGTCACAAATAATGAACACATATTGACAGATTTTTTATTACCGTCCATATTTTATTCAGAATTCCTTTGCTTTCTCACTGTCCCTTTTCTGCCCCAGAGCCCTTTCTGTGCTCTCACATCTGACAGCCACGTCTCCGCAGACTCCACCGGTGGGGACCCGCCGCTCAGACTCCCCTCCTTTTTACTGACCTAGACTGTTCTGAGGGTACCTGTCAGACACTCTGTAGCAAGTGTCTACACTTTCTGTAGAAAGTGTAGTTTGGTTTTTTGAGAGGTTTTCCCTACAATGGGTCTGGAGTTAGGGTTTCTGGAGAGGAAGACCCCCGATGTGGAGCGACATTCTCACCCTGTCCTGTGGAGGGTGCGTGGGTGGACAGGCGCGATCACTGCAGGCCAGGAGCTGATGCTGTGTTTGTCGGGCTTTTCCCTGTGAGGTTACTGTCCTACCCCAACTATACCTTCCTTGGGGGGGGGGGGGCGCTGTGCTCCACCTTCTGGAGGGGACCTTGTCCATGTAAATGATTTGGAATTCTTCTCTCTGGGGGATTTGTCTATTCTCCCCATAAATTTATTCATGGAATCCTTTATTTATACTATCAGGATAAAATCATGGATATTTATTTTTACTTTGAGTTACAATCCTCTACTGTTTTATATAATGCATTGCTCTAATTGTTCCAGTTTTGGTTATTGGGAGCTCTTTCAGGGGCCTTTATATTTTGTGTGTGTGTTTGTGTGTGTGTGTGTGTGTGTGTGTGTGTGTGTGTGAGACTTGGCACTTTCTGACTCTGTGGAAGTACAAGAGTCCTCCTGCTATCTTGAACATCCCCCCGCACAGCCCTGGGATCAGCCCTTTCTCCAGGGAGCCCAGCTTCCTCCCTCACAGGCAGCAAAGCTCCGGTCACTACTGGGCATTGTTACTTCTACGCGCTCCCGGCTTGGAGATAACTGTGTGTGCGCAGTAAGGAAAGGAATATTTCCCACTGTTCCCCCAGGTTCAGGAGCTGGATCTTACAGTAAACTAATAACACGCGGATTGAAGAGGAACACAGGTAGGTGCATGAGCATTCATCACATTTTACCGTTACCTGCACAGCAGCAATTGCAGGAAAAAATGGCCTCTCCCATCAATGAGATTTCAGTACTTCAATACCATCTGACTAGTGGGAGGGGTGGGGACATCGGCAGACTGGGGACAGTGGGCACTTTCAGGAGAGATGAGTGGGGCCGTAGAAGAGCTGGTAGGTGGGTGAATGGTAACTTCTGACAAAGTGTGTCTGGCATGACGCTGACTTCTAGTCCCTCTGCCGCGACAGGCGTCGTTGGTGTGGCCTGGTTGGTGAAACTCTCAGGAGCGGCTTTGCGACCACAGCGCTCCTCCTCTCGGAAGCCGTCCGGCAGAACCGGGAGTTCAGAGAAAGTCTCTCCTGCACTTGTTGTTTTCCAAGTTCCTCGGCTCAAAATAAAGGAAATAAGTGTGTCAAATGGCATATTTTGCGGGTGCCTAAGCTACTTAAATACTAGCTGCTTGTATACACACACATCTATGCTTCTTTCGGTATTTATTCATCTGTGGCTGTATTAAGGTAAATGTGATGTTCTTTGCCCTGTATTTAAATTTAAAAGTTGGCAGCAGACCGTGCCTCGCAGCAAGTTTAATTTCAGTCTTGCTAAGATCATACGCACCTAATCTACTGCAGAAAATCGTTATCCAGTCTCTAGGCCAACTCTGAGGATTGGGCCGCACTGATGAACACAGTTCTGTAGGAGCAAATCCCTGCCCAGAACTGAAGGAGCAGTGAATCTTCAGGTAAACAGGGTGGATGGCAAGGGAGACGTAGGTACAGTGTTAGGGTTCATGAGAGCCACTTCTCCTGGTGTGAACATTTCCAACAGCCACTGGTCCAGGAAGGGGCTGATCCGGTGAACAGCTGGGTTGGCGCAGTGTGTTTTACCCGTCTGGCAGGTAGGAAGCAGGAACCCCTAGCCCTTGGAAATGGCATCAGGGGAGCACCTGCAACTTAAAACAGGTGTTGATGTTCGGGTCTTTTGCGTCTAAGTCTTTCTGCATTGCAGAAATGATGTCTGCTCTGTTTAGCCTGAGGCCTTTTCGGGCCAGGTTCCTGAGGAAGCCCGTCGCGCACCTGGGTCAGTGTCTGCGCCGCAGATGGAGCCGTGGCGCACCGGGAGAAACGGCTGGGGAGGCCTGTGTGTGGCCAGCACCCGCTGTATCTTAGTATCTGATAAAAATATCCACAGCAAAACTGACCAGGAAGGAAAATGTGGGAGAACCAGTTTGGAAATGCACCAGAAGCCAGAGGTAAAGACTCCATAGCTCATTACACCACATTCATATCTGTAAACACCTGAATTGAGAAAGTTTCACTTTGCCGGTGGAGAAAAGTACTTGAGAGAAAAGGAAATAGGAGCGGAAAACCCAACAGAACTGTGTAACTGAAGACTTGAAAAATAAACCTGGCTCAAATTTATAACAGGTTTTAGCATGTTGTCACGGTTTAAAAAGATAAGACTTTTTGAAGATATGGATAATACTTTTAAGCACTATGTATTACTAGTCTTCACTGGCTTACATGATCTACCTGCACATAGAATGTACCCATGTGTCCTGGCATGTACTGAATATTTAACGTGAGAGTGCTAGTGTGCAATCATATTTCTTTCCACAACACATCTTTAGTGCGCATTGAAAACATTACATAACATAAACAAACAGATTAGTCTGGAACTTCACTTCGGAATCAAATCAAGATACTGTTTGTGATTCTATAAACATAGCATAATATCTTGGTTTATACAATGGAGTACAACTTAGAAAAGTATTTTCTTTTTTTTTAGATTTTATTTATTCATTTTTAGAGAGGGGGAAGAGAAGGAGAAAGGAAGGGAGAGAAATATCAATGTGTGGTTGCTTCTCATGTGCCCCATACTGGGGACCTGGCCTGCAACCCAGGCATGTGCCTTGACTGTGAATCGAACCGGTGACCCTTTGATTCACAGCCTGTGCTCAATCCACTGAGCTATACCAGCCAGGCTTAGAAAACTATTTTCAAAATTGACTTTGTTTTGTGAATTTCCGAAGCAAAGCAGAATTGTGTTGGTGAGGGTGACTCCACACCTAACTTCACTGAAGTGAAAAAAAAGCAGCAGCAGGTCACAAGAGTGTCGTGACAGCTGCAGAAGCTTCTCTTCAACTGCTTAGGGCCTTCTCTTCCTATTTTTGTGGTCATTTTGATTCACGAAGCACCAATAGTTCAAATTTGTAAGAGACCTCACAAAGATTTAATCATGAGGAATCAGGAATTGGCAACAATAACATAATCAGATCTTTAAAAAATATTTTTATTAAAAATATTTTTATTAATTATGCTATTACGGCTATCCCATTTTCCCCTCCCCTTTATTCCTCTCTACCCTGTAATCCCCCTCCCACCTATTATTTTTCTTAGATAAGTCCCCTTACATTTCATATAATAAGGGCTTGGTGATAATGAACTTCTTTAACTTGGCCTTATCTGGGAGGCACTGTATCTGCCCTTCCATTCTAAATGATAGCTGTGCTGGGTAGAGCAATCTTGGATGTAGGTCCTGCCTTTCACGACTTTGAATACTTCTTTCCAGCCCTTTCTGGCCTGCAAGCTTTCTTTTGAGAAATCAGCTGACAGTCTGATGGCAACTCCTTTGTAGGTAACGGTCTCCTTTTCTCTTGCTGCTTTTAATATTCTCTCCTCTTTATTCTTGGCTAATGTAATTGTGATGTGCCTTGGTGTGTGCTTTCTTGGGTCAAACCTCCTTGGGATTCTCTGAGCTTCCTAGACTCCCTGGAAATCTATTTCCTTTGCCAGATGGGGAAGTTCTTCTTTATTATTTGTTCACATAAGTTTTCAATTTCTTGATCTTCCTCTCCTCCTTCCGGCACCCCTATGATTCAGATGTTGGAATGTTTAAAGTTGTCCCAGAGGTTCCTAAGCCTCTCCTCATTTTTCTGAATTCTTGTTTCTTCATTCTTTTCTGGTTGAATGTTTATATTTTCCTTCTGCTCCAAACCATTGATTTGAGTCCTGGTTTCCTTCCTGTCACTGTTGGTTTCCTGTACATTTTTCTTTATTTCACTTTTTATGGCCTTCACTTCTTCCTTTATTTTGAGATCATACTCAGTCATTTCTGTGAGCTTCCTGATTGCTAGTTTTTGGACTCTGCATCTGCTAGGCTGGCTATCTCTTCATTGCTAAGTTGTATTTTTTCTGGAGCTTTGATCTGTTCTTTCATTTGGGCTGTATTTTTTCACCTAGGTGCACCTGTTATGTAGTAGGGGCCGGAGCCATAAGTATTTTCTTAGGCAACCCCCATCTCAGAGCTATGGTGCTATGTGTGGGGGAGGGAGCAGAGAGGGAACAGTGCTACTTGCTCAGCCCTCTGGCTTTCGGTCACTTTCCCCACTCCCCACAAGCAAATTGAGCCCTTCTGGTGCTGATTCCCAGGTGAGTGGATTTGTGTACAGTCTAGGACCCTGTGGGTCTCTCCAATGAACTCTCCTTGAGGCTGAGAGTTTCTCCTGCCACCACAAGCCCCCATGGTTTTTCCAGTCAGAGGCTTTGAGGCTTTATTGCCCCATGCTGGAGCTCTGGTTGCACGGTCTGTCTCGCTGCCCTGTTGTTCCTCCTGGTTTCTCTGCATGCAGATGTGGGACTTCCCACTCCACCAGCCACCACCTTTGCTGCTCCATGAGCTGCTGTATTGCCTGCCCCACTCCTCCAGCAGCTGCCTTGCTGTGAGTCCTCTTCACTCCGGCTGCCTGTCTCTGCCCCTCCCACTGGTCTGGATGAATGTTTTGTCTTTAATTCCTTGGTTGTCGGACTTCCATACAATTCAATTTTCTAGCAGTTCTTGTTACTTTTTGTTTTTCAATTTGTTGTTGTCCTTTTTTTGGTTGTGTGAGGAGGCAAAGTGTACTACCTACACCTCCATCCTGGCTGGAAGTACAAAATAATCAGATCTCTTATGGCTGTTAATGTTTGAGCTTTCTGTGGATAGTGAAGAACATCCTCTCTTATGTGTGAATGTTTATATTTAATAATAATGAGTAGTGTTTATTTGCTATGATTGTAAGGTGCTAGCTAAGATATGCAATAACGTACTCAGTCATAACAATTACCCTATTTTTATAGGTGAGAGTCTTGGAGTTTAAAGAAATGTGCTTAGGACTCATATAAATTGTACATTTATTAACTGGAGTCTTATATCCAAGTCTGACATAAAGAGACACTCTTATCTGAACATTGGTTTGCATGTTGTCCAGAGGTTTTACTGTAACTAAAGGGAGAAGTTAAGGCTCAAAGCTGCTACAGTTTTGCTGATTGGCTCGGGGCCATTGTTTCTCTTGATCTTGCTTACTCCTCAGATTCCAGAGATAAAAATAGCAGCTAAAATTACTCTTAAGGGTCCCCAAAATATTCTGAGCCAAGCCTGGAGAAAGCTCTTTTCAAGTGCCTACTGAATTACCAAATATGGCCACTGAGATCTTTTGTGCTAAAAATATATAGAAAAGTAATGATTAGGGCCAAATCTCTAAGTCATAAATCAATTGCAATAGTGCGTTGAGTGGACAGAGGAGGGGATAAGGTTTCTGTACAAGTGAGTTCTGCTCGGCCATTGCAATTCCTAGTTTAAGCTTGCTCTAGAAGTCTGAAAATTCAAAATGCTTTGGAACTTGGGAAAGCTGGCAAAAAGCACAGACTTACCTATGTCTGGAATGAAACGTACCCAGCTCCCCAGACAAACACTGGCTATGGTTTGTCCTGATGTCTTGTGAGGCCCTATCCAATGGACTTATTAGTTCAGAAAGGGCCTTGTAAGACATATTAAGGAGTAATAAGGGCATCAAGAGCCACTGAAAAAATTCAGGCCAAGAAGATCTGAGTTATGTTTTAGAAGTATTTTTCTAACTATAAAGTGGAAAAACGAAGGCAGGAAAATCAGTTAGCATTCTGAGGTGACCATCTAGGTGAGATGGTGGTGGTGTGGATTAAGGCAGTGATGCTGGGAATGGAAAGAGCAGGAAGACTAAAGACACATCTAGGAAGCAAAAGAGACTTGGTTGTTGGTGACATGTAGGCAGTGTAGGAGGGGATGGAGTCATTTGCTGAGATTGGAAATGCAGGTACCTTCAGTCCTGTATGGCTATGTACCTTAGACACACAGGTCTGAAGGTACAAACACGGAGCAGGCAATTGAACGTGTGGGCCTTATGTTCTGCACTGTGCTCTGAACTGGAGATGCAGACTGGGGTGTGGTTAGTATGGAAGGTGACTGCAGCCATGGGAGGCGAGACGTTGTCCAAGGTGATGTAGAGAGTGATGAGGGAGCAGGCTGTCGGAACCCAAAGAACACCAAAAAATAAGGGTTTGACTAAAAAGTAAGAGTTACCAAATACCCCAAGTCCAGTAATAACACCGAAGTCATACTTTGTACATCAGTTTATATTCTCCTCGGCCAAGTCTTTTACTAGAAGTGCTAGCAGGTATGAAACTGGGATTTTCTTCTATTCTTTCAGCTTGTAAAGCAATGAATTGTCAATGAAAACACTTTAAGTAACCTGTAATCAATAAACATTTGTAAGATAATGTAAAATGTAAATGCTCAAGCCAAACAAACAGCCTTGGTGGCTCAGCCCAGGCATTGACTGTGCAGCCTCCCACCCCACAGTAGGGCTGCGTTCAGGCTGCCACCTGCTTGCGGGCCTGCGTGTGGCCCTCCTTCCCTGCGGACCCAGCTCCTGGCCGCCCCCAGAGGCTTCTCTGTTGAAAGCATGCGATCCATAGAGAGATGATGGTCAGAAGACTACCTGGTCAGGACTTCCACATGGAAAAGACCCCCGGACAGTGTTGGCTAGGTCAGTGGGGACTTGCCTCAGTAGCTTCCTTTTTTTTCAGGAGGCGCAGCAGTGGGAATGTGGCCGGTAGAGTGGCTGATCGGTGGGGTGTTGATACAGGTTTAACAACTGGCCGGACAGGGGAAGGAGCCCTGATCCGTTGTATTCGCCAGTTGTTACAGTGTAAATACTCCTGCCCCAGACAATTTCAACTTGACATCCCCGAAGGCGAAGCCTGGGAAGGTATCTGCACAGAGGCCAGGTTGGCCTGGGTGCCCGCGGGACCCAGAACCAGCAGTGGGAGATGCCTTGTGTGTGGCAGCTGAAGACGCAAGAGGAAGGAATTGTACAAAATAATGAGTTTTGGTTTTTTTAATATTTTATTTATTTATTTTTAGAGAGAGGAAAGGGAAGGAGAAAGAGTGGGAGAGAACCATCAATGTGTGGTTGCCTCTCATGTGTCCCCTACTGGGGACCTGGCCTGCAGTCCAGGCATGTGCCCTGACTGGGAATTGAACCGGTGACCCTTTGCTTCACAGGCCCACGATCAATCCACTGAGCTACACCATCCAGGGCAAATAATGAGTTTTTACTTAAGGAAAATTGATTTATTCATCTCTTTTTACCCCTGCAGCCACCTACCCCTCTGATATTTACCCGATGCTCTGCTCCAATGAGGTGAGTGGGAGAAGACTGCGAACATGACACAGTCCTTGCACTCAAGGAGCTGGGTTGACAATGTGGTGACTAATGTATGAAGAAGAGCAGCCACTGAGACCGGCCCCAGGGGCCCAAGGAAACAGCCGCCTTGTTCATCGGAGTTCAAGGAAGCCTTCACCTGCAGATCACAGTCAGCAGCTGGATCTTGGCAGGGAAGCAGATGTGCACTGAGGACGGAAGACTCATCTCTTCTGTAAACTTATTTAACTAGTAAGTGCTTTCCTTTTCTCCTCATCTGACTGTATTTTCATGAACAGGAGTGGTCCCAGCAGCAAGGTTAGTTTTCACTTTGCTGTAGTCCTCCAGGTTTCTCCTGCCTACACTTTCTTGTTCCTTAACCTTCATCACCCTCAAATTCATCTGCTGGGTAATACTTTCTTACTTGGTTCTTCTTTCTGTCCTCAGTCTTCTGTGTCTTCTCATCTCTCTTCCAGCTGTGCTCCAGTTCTGTGCCCCCACAGCATGCTCAGGTGGGTCACAGATGCACTCAACTCCTCCTCTTGCTCTTACCCCATCTCTCTGTTGGACTAAGAACTTCTCCAGGGTTATCACTAAGGCCACAGGTGCATCTTGGTTGCTTTCCCCAGTATTATCTTGTGGGAAAGATTCTTAAAATTTTGATTCTCTCTTATACTATAGGTAGAAATGTAAATTGGTAAAATAGTTGATGAATAACTTGACAGTTCTTCAAAAAACCAAAAATGCATGTATTTTTTCATCCAGGAATTCCACTTTCTAAAATATAACTTAAAGAAATATTTACATGTTTGCACAAAGATGACAGCATGAAGATATTCATGGTAGCATAAATTTGCATTTTGGAAAAAAATCTTGGAAAAACCTACATACCTATGAATAGGACTCAGGTTAAACAAATCATGGTACATATATATTATGGCACACCATGCAGTCATTAGGAAGAATAAAGTAGGTCTATGTGTTCACATCTTGGTTCCACTGTTAACAAGCCATGTGGCCATGGGCAAAATTACTTCTCTGTGTCTCAGTTTCCTTATTTGTAAAATGAGAAAAATTTTTAAAAATTTGTAAAATTCATCTGCAGTCAGTTTATTTGTAGGTCTTTCTTTGTATTAAGGGCCAGTGGTATGAGTGATGAATACACCAATCATCTGATAGCATAACATTATAACTTTTATGTCTTTATTCATAAGCAATAACAGTTTCTAAATGTGGCTTTTATCTGAGATTGAAATAATTGAGAATCATTTTCTATCTTACTCCTTATATTATAAACTAAAGAAATTGCCAGTTTCTTTGTATTTTAGGATATTGATATAATTCACATTTTAATATATTTTATAAAGGAAAATATTTTATTTCCACCAAATAAGCAGCTTTTTCTCACCAAAGCAAGAAAAATTGATGGCATACTGCTCTAAACAATAATATATAAAGAAAAACAGCAAATGCCTCATTTCTTTATGTAATGTAATATATACCCTGTGAGCGATGTGCGGGTACACAGTATAAACAGTACGCCAAATCATTACTGTGGGAACTTACTTGCAAAATATTTCCACTGGGCACTGGTGCAACCAGAGCTGATATTGCACACACAGCTTTTTGTTTTTGTTCTTTTTTTAACAGTCCAAAGGAAAATTAAAAATCCCGGTGGCATTAGAAATGAATGTACTTTTAAATATTTCATGCAGATAGATATATAAGATCTTATGGTTTCTATTAAAAACCTCACCTAATGTTCACAAAGACACCTTTTTAAATACAACAAGTTGCTTCTGTGCCAGGTTCATAAAGAGCACTATAAAAACAGTGCAAACCCAATAAAATCACAATGATACAGTACGAAGGTTTTTTTTAAGTAAAACTTTCAGAGGTCTGTATTTATACAAACACATAATACTTTTTAGTGCTATCTTACTGGCATTTTTGTTCCAAAAGAGCTGATTTTAGGAATTTAAGTTGATTCTTTTAAATTAATTTTTCGCTTCAAAATGGAAGACACCGAGGATGTGCAGAGTACATTTTTTTTTATAACAGGGTTGCGTAAAAACTTTACAAAGTACAGTAGCAAAAAGTTTACATGCTTTAGTTATTGCCCTGTGAAAGATAAAAAAGCCCATTGTGCCGTTTTCCTGATTTAATTTGAATTTCTAGATAATTATCTTAACTACACTTCTTTTGTTTATATAAAAAGTCTCTGGGACAAAATGTAAAGATTCTAAGGTCTCCAACAAAATCCAAAATATCAGTTAAGTATATTTAAAGAAATGCTTATTTCCACATAAAACTCCACCATGCTGAATTAAGACGCAGCAATTGCACGGCTGGCCAATTACTGCCTTAGCCTCGTTATGACTGGCTATTGAGTTCCGGATTCAAGCATCTGGTTTTATGCTGAAGCACAATGTCCTTCCCACACACACATTAGGGGGAAAGCTCACTTTTTCTGAAAAGAGTAGTAAAGTATTTCAGCTGTAACACAAACCAGTTGGGGGGATTATGCCAAGATAAAAAAAATAGAATCATTGCTACAAAAGAACTATAATAGGTAAATTTCTGAAAAAAACAAAAACAAAAACAAAAAAAACAGACACTGAAAATGTTTCAGTCAGCTATGGTCCTGGCTTCTGAGGTTTTAACAATTCACAACAAGTAAATAGCACCAAAAATTTCTAGAACTTCAAATGATATACTGAAGTCATTCAAGTCCAAAAAAAGTTATATTTATCTTGGGAAGTTTCCCCAGTAAAGATAAATCTATTCCTTTGAATCTTTAGAAGGTGTGCTAGCTCTCCTGCTTTTCATCAGAATCTTTACCTGGTGTACAGTCATCAGCACCCACACAGTGGTCAGGCATCAGCAGGGACAATAGATCTAAATTATTTCCCAAATAATACAGGGCTATTTGGTGAGGGTGGGTGGGGAGCGTTTCTCCAATTAAAACTTATTTTTTGCTTCTCGTTTCATCCTTTTTCTTCTACAGTGTTTTTTGGGACCCTTTACAAGATGTGTACTGTTGCCTGATTTGAATACCACACCGTTATTTTTCTTGCTCACTCTGTGGCGGTGTTAGTTAAGTTTGACCTAGGAATCGGGGTGTTTAAAAGTGGGTGCACATCACATTAGCAAATCAAGAGTTTTGAATAAGCTGCAAAATGTGTATTCAACCATGTTATAACCAAGAATTGAGTTTAATTTTAAACAACATCCACTTATAAGTTTAATTACAAAATAGCACATGATTTGAAACAAGGCAGACTTTTTGGCTTTCATGCAGTAAGATATGTAACTTCACCGATTACATACATGGCTGCCAAATGCTGAATACCAGCCCAGTTGGCCATATTTTACTGCTGCATATAAACAATGACAAGGCAAAGAACAGCAACTAGTCCAAAGGCTTGGAGGCCAAGGAACCACAGCAGAACCCAGAAGAAAATGACTATCACTGGTTCCACGGTGTGTTCTCCAAAACACATCCTCATGAAGCCCATGTTGAGGAGGCTCTTGTTCAGTTCCCCGAAAAGTGTTCCCATCTTCTTGTATTCATCCGCAACGCCATCGCGTTGGTTATGTGATTCTTCAACATCCTGAAACAGGAAGGAAGGAAGGAAGGAAGGAAGGAAGGAAGGAAGGAAGGAAGGAAGGAAGGAAGGAAGGAAGGAAGGAAGGAAGGAAGGAAGGAAGGAAGGAAGGAAGGAAGGAAGGAAAACATAAACATTAAATGAGAAATAAGGAAATGTCTTTAAGAATAGTGTCTATATCACAGTTCTTTATCTTTCCAAGACAGTTCTTTATATTAAATTATCTTTGTTAAAATAATTGGTTTAGTCTCTCTTTCCTTACTAGACCCTAATACTGTTACAAAAGAAGAACTGTGCCATGCAGGTGACATAGTTGTAATTTTAACTTATTACATCTAATTTCTCTTTTGAGTCATGATTCGAATCAGCAATGATTTACTGATACCCACTTGCTCATAGTAGGTGCAGGATGGAAAGTTACTCATATTTATTTTTAAAAGCTTTGAAAATAGGTTTCCACATAAGAAAAAGTATTAAATACATTAAGTATGCAGTCCACCCCAAAGTTAAGTGAATTAGCTTTAAAATACAAAAATCATCTGCCCGGAAGCACCAAGGGAACAGGAGTTTTGAGTGTCTTCAAACATCTGCCTTGAACCTAGATTCCTTTAGTAGAAACCAACACAAACTTACCACTTAAGGGTCCCGTCAGTGACAAGACATGGTGGCAGGACTACCTCTCTTTCTGGAGGCTCTCAAGGAACCCATTCCCCCGGCCTTTCCAGCTGCCAGAGTCTCCCACGCTCCTTGGCTCCTAGCCCCATCCTCTCTGACCCGTCTTCTGTAACCTTTCCCTCTGACCTCTGCTGCTAAGGGCCCGTATGGTTACGCCTAACCCACCTGGATGATCCAGGATGATCTCCCCAACTGAAGACCCTTACATTTCATCACATCTGCAGCATCCCCTTCACTTTGCCAGGTGCCACATGCACAAGCTCTTAGGGTTAGGTGATCATCTCTGTGGGGAGAGGAGCATTGTCCTGCCTCCAACAATATTTTATATTGAAATTAATTCTTTATTTCCTGTCACTGGTTTTGCTAGAAAGGGCAAGGCTGTTAAAGGCAAGAACCAAGTCTTCAAACTTGAACACTAGGATTCAGTATATTGTGCTGTGCTAGGCCATCGTGGACTCATAACACTTTTTAAAATATAATAGAAGTGTTCTACAATAACAACGTAAGTCAAACACTAAACAAAACAAAAAACCCCACTTGACACATAAAATAGTAAACCAGTACAGAAATCCTGGTGTCTTTCCCACTCTAACAGTAATCACTTTGTGCCTTTGGCAAGTTTCATTGTTTGGATGTGGGGTCCCCGTTGAAGGACCTCCCTCAAATCCAGTTTCCTTCATGGTCACACGACACGACTGACCATGACATGCACTTTGAAAAATAGTCTCACCCAAATCGTGGTTTTCTTTGGGCCATGATAAAAGACATACATAAAAATCAAGGAGTGTTATAAATGATTCAAAATCCTTCTTTACAGACATACAAAATTAATAACAAGAAATTAAAAGTGAAGCCTTAAATAATCATAGGATTTTTAAGAGAGAAAGACCCTTGAAGGTAATTAAGTCAAAATCTCTTACTTTAGAAACAAGGAATAAAAGGTTAAGTCACATTGCCTATTTGAAAAACACAAGCTTTTTCTCTGGCTGGTGTGACTCAATGGATTGAGTACCAGCCTGTAAACCGAAAGGTTACCAGTTCAGTTCCCAGTCAGGGCACATGCCTAGGTTGTGGGCCAGGTCCCCAGATGGGGGCATGTGAGAGGCAGCCACACACTGGTGTTTCTCTTTCTTTCTTTTCTCTCCCTTCTCCTCTCTAAAAATGAATAAGTAAAATCTTTTAAAAAACCCATAAGCTTTGAAAGTAAACTGTGTATTCTGATAGAACTCCATTAGGTGTGCAGAGAACACTACTCACCACTGCCCCTCGGGGGCCCCGTGAAGGCCAGAGTAACACCTGCCTCACAGAGTTATGGTAATGTAATGAGGAAACAGATAAAAGGCTTTAGAACATACACAGTAATCACTTTAAGCATGGTAGCTATTATGTTACTGTATCTGTGATATGATTTATGTCTTGTCATTTTTATTGTATCATGCTGTCTGCATTATTCATACCTTAGTAATCATGTCTCATGATAATTAAATTCAGTTGTATTTTTCTTCAAGCATTATGACAATTTATTAAACAGAAGTGGAGGTGGGATGTTTTCTTACCTGTGGAGAAACCTGTGCATGTCAGTATGGCCTTGCCTCTGTTTATTCACTGTAAGAAGAGAACAAGCTATGCTGCCCCACACCCAGGCTTCTGCCGAATGGGTCACAGTTTAAGGTTCACTTTCACCCATTTTCCTGGGTGCAGTATGACCTGTTTGTTGCATCTCACATGCAGCATGGAGATCTGCTGGTTTTGCCTGTCTGATATTTATTCCACCTTCTCCTGCTAGCTGCATCTTGATCTAACTTTGGGGAAACTGGCTCCTACCCATGCTTACTCCATGTGTTTTGGTGGAAGATGTCCCCCTTGCCCAGCTCCAGGCCTGGACAATGAGAACATTGCATCTCCTTGGACTTATGATTAATTAAGGAGTGAGCTGTAATTCAAGAAAGACCAATGAGAGTTCTACCTAAGACTTTTGCTGCAACTATTGGGAAGGAAATGCATTTTTCCCTACTGGTTTGCTGGGCAGATGGGGGAGAGCGTGCTGTGAATGAAGCCAATATAAAGTAAAGCCCAGAAAAGACATAGTTGTTGTAGTTTGAATATTTGAATTCAGCAAGTGCATCTGCCTCAGGTCTTTTTAATGACCTGAGCCAATAAATTCCTATTGATGGAAACTCAACTCCTAGGAGTTGGAACCCAGAGTTCTGACTATAGATGATGATGATGATGATGATAAAAAATAATAGCTATTATTAATGTAATCTTAACTCTATGGCAGGTATCAGGTTAAGCACTTTCCATTCATCATGCTTTTTGATCTTCATTCATTACAATAAGTATTTTTAATTAATTTCAAATCCCGTGCTCTTAACTGGGGCACTCAACTACGTCCTCAGTAAGTTGGTTTTATTGTTACTAGCAACAATGAACATGAAGAATGTATTAATAAAAATTTAAAAAGCACAATTAGTAGGGGTCATCCGAGTGGGAATTTAGCTATACCTTTATAAAGATTTTTAAAACCTACATAAGAATACAAATGGCTAAATATTTACACAACACAAAAGAACAGAGAGTAAAACTAAGGTGCCAATTTCTCCCTGCACCTTTGGTTGGTCTTCCTTAGCTGTCATGTAGAGCCACCCTCGAAAACACCAGCCTGTGGACATCAGAACTAGGAAGGTCATTATGTTGGGTGTGCATCTGGAGATGCATGCTAACCAAATGGGAAAAAGGTTTTGGACAATGCCTAGTAGTCTATGACTGAGGTTTATGGAAGGAAGGAAGGAAGGAAGGAAGGAAGGAAGGAAGGAAGGAAGGAAGGAAGGAAGGAAGGAAGGAATCCTAAACTTCCTAAAATGAATGAGTCCTAAAGCTTCCTCCTACTCTTCTCTTTCTCTATCCCTCTCCTGCAGCTAATTTCCTAACCTGCTACTTCCCAGAGAAAAGGGAAGTAGTCAGAAAAGAGCTTCCTTAACTTTGCAACACAAAATAAGTCAACTACCTGCTTGGGCCCATCTCCCTGCATTCCTTTGTTACAAATAAGGGAATAAGGAAGTGGTCCTCCTTTGTCTAATTCCTCTTCCCTGTGCTTGGGCCCACACACTGCTCTACCTCACACAACCCCTTTCCTACTTTCCCTGTGTCTCATTCATATTTAATCTTTCCCTCTCAATTGGCTCCTTGTCATCAGTACTTACAAATGCTTACATCTTTCCCTAATAAAACGCTCTATGCCACACCCCCCACCAGCTCTGGGCCTGTCCCTTCCCTTCATAACCAAGCTGTTCGAAACAATTCCAATTCTTCATCTTGGTCAAGGTCTGTGAAGGGACTGACGTTCTGCCCCACTTTAACGGTAGCAAGGTGGCAGTTTCATAGATGCTGCAGACACCCAGATGCCTGGGTCGGAGGGAAGGGACTGCGTCACACACATTCGTTAATGTAAGAAGCCCTACCATCTGCTGAATGTCTATGATGTGCTGGGCAGTGTTTAAAGTACTTTGATCTGCAGAACATACAGGACAGTGAGGAAGAGAGAGTGTAATTTAGTCAAGCGGCCCTTCCCCCGGGAGCTGGTGGAAGATGCACAGGTCCAGGTGCCTACAGCTCATGCTCCGAAGCTCTGTAGGCACACTCTCCTCCCATCAGAGCCATCCCACAGTCATTCACGTAATATTTGCTTTACTGTATCAGGTGTTAGGAGCAGTTCAAACAGTTACACTTGTCTTACATTCATATTCAGCAAAAATAAATCATTTATAAATAGTTTTGTGGTGTTTATCTTTGTCTCACTGTACAGTATGGCTCTGTGAAAGTGAAAATTCTATTTGCTTATGCTGGTTCAATCTTTCCCATAGGAAAATTACATTCTGAATATTTATATTTGAAAATTACAAATGTAATTTTCTTAAAAAAATTTTAAATATATTTCATTGATTATGCTACTACAGTTGTTCCATTGCCCCCCTTCTTTCCCCTCCACTTTGCACACCCCTCCCACCCACGTTCCCCCCTTCAGTTCATGTCCAAGTGTTATAAGTTCTTTAGCTTCTACATTTCCCATACTATTCTTGCCTTCCCCCTGTCAATTTTCTACCTACCGTTTATGCTACTTATTCTCTGTACCTTTTTCCCCTCTCTCCCCCCTCCCAATCCTCTGTTGGTAACCCTCCATGTGATCTCCATTTCTACGGTTCTGCTCCTGTTCTAGTTGCTTGCTTAGTTTGCTTTTGCTTTTGTTTTAGGTGTGGTTGTTAATAACTGTGAGTTTGCTGTCCTTTCACTGTTCATATTTTTTATCTTCTTCTTCTTAGATAAGTCCCTTTAAGATTTCATATAATAAGAGCTTGGTGATGATGAACTCCTTTAACTTGACATTATCTGAGAAGTGCTTTATCTGCCCTTCCATTCTAAATGAAAGCTTTGCTGGATAGAGCAATCTTGGATGTATGTTCTTGCCTTTCATGACTTGAAATACTTCTTTCCAGCCCCTTCTTGCCTTTAAGGTCTCTTTTGAGAAATCAGCTGACAGTCTGATGGGAAATCCTTTGTAGGTAACTTTCCCCTTATCTCTTGCTGCTTCTAGGATTCTCTCCTTCATTTTAATCTTGGGTAATGTAATGATGATGTGCCTTGGTGTGTTCCTCCTTGGGTCCACCTTCTTTGGAACTCTCTGAGCTTCCTGGACTTCCTGGAAGTCTATTTCCTTTGCCAGAGTGGGCAAGTTCTCCTTTATTATTTGTTCAAATAAATTTTCCACTTGTTGCTCTTCTTTTCCCCTTCTAGTACCCCTATAATTTGGATGTTGGGATGTTTAAAGGTGTCCTGGAGGTTCCTCAGCCTCTCCTCATGTTTTTGAATTCTTGTTTCTTCATTCTTTTCTGATTGGATGTTTCTTTCTTCCTTTTGGTCCACTCCATTGATTTGAGTCCCTGTTTTCTTCCCATCACTATTGATTCCCTGTGCATTTTCCTTCATTTCACTTAGTGTAGCCTTCATTTTTTTCATCTAATTTGTGACCAAAGTCAACCAATTCTGTGAGTATCCTGATCACCAGTGCTTTGAACTGTGCATCTGATAGGTTGGCTCTCTCTTGGTTGCTTAGATGTATTGGCTCTGGGGCTTTGACCTGTTCTTCTGTTTGAGACTTGTTTTTTTTTTTTTTTTTTGGTCTTGTCAGGCCTGTTATATATGAAGGGCAAAGCCTTCAGTGTTCACCAGGGCAGAGCAACCCAGTTGCTGGTTTGTGATGCTGTATGTGGGGGTGGGGTCAGAGAGGGAACAGTGGTGCTTGCTCTGTTCTCCTTCAGATTTCAATCCCTTCTGCCACTTCCTACAAGCAAATTGGGCCCTTCTGGTGCTGGTTCCCAGGTGGGTGGGCTGGGCTTGTGTACATTCTAGGACCCTGTGGGTCTCTCCAACAAACTCTCCTGTGAGGCTGGGAGTCTCTCTCGACACCTCAACCCTCATGAGTGTTTTCAATCAGTGCTTTTAGGCTTTATTTTGCAGTGTTGGGGCCCTGGGTTGTGGGGTGTGTCTTGATGCCTGTTTTCACCTGGTTTATCTGTGCGCAAATGTGTGACCACAGTCAGCCAGCTGCCTTGGGTGCCTCACTGGGTCTGCCGTTGCCTCCCTGTGTTGGGGGTCTGCCAACCACCACTTTTTCCTGTCTCAACCCTTCTCCACGCGACCCCTCTCCATGGGCCACTAACTCTGCCCCTCTTACGGGTCTGGATAAATGGTTGTCGGACTTCCATATAGTTCAATTTTCTGTTAGTTCTGGCTGTTTTTTTAGTTTCTAAAATTTTGTTGTCCTTAAATTTGGTTGTGCGAGGAGGCATCTATGCCTCCATCTTGGCTGGAAGTCTGTAATTTTCAATTATTCAAAATTACATTTGAATAATTAAAGAGTAACACAGATGATATGTCTAATAGAACTATGCAATATATGAATTATCCTTGTTACAGTGTAGTTGCCTTTAAATTAACTTTTTATGATTAATTTCTAACTAGAAGCTATATAATGGGATTTGGTTTCAGTTCAAAGTTAACAGTACTCATTTCTCGAAAAGCTGTCAAAAAACCACTCACATGACAACATTTGGCGGTTGTGGGCTGTGTTATACACTCCAACAGTTTCTTGTTTTATGCACCTTTTGTCAAATCCAGTGAGCTGTCTGATTTTTTTCTTTGGAGTTCTGAAATAACCACTGTAGTGAAATTCTTATTCAATGATATGTCTAATAAGTTATCTATCAACCATTTTGACTAAATGAGGAAAAAAAGTTCAATGGGCTTTTATTATTCATGACACTGAAGAGTCTGTAGGAGTCTAGTCTTGTCCATAAAGGATGTGGGTTCATGTCTTTCTTGTGGGAGAAATCTCTGAAACCAGTGCATCTATGTGAACTACCTTGTTTTGTAACACGGCACGTTAGTTCTGGTGATTTTAGGTGATCCACTGAAAATGACCACAATGTCTGCCTTTGTCCTGCATCTGTAGTTATGTTGCAACATCACCAGCCTCTCTGCTCAGCTGGTTTGCAGCTGCATATTATGCAAGATGTGCTCTGCAGGCTGAGGCAAGCCTGCGCGGGTGACTGATTTGCCAGCGCAGTAGCTCACACTCTCAGGAAACCACAGTTTGGTGTCTGTCACGTCCTGCCTGAGAACACTCTTCTGTGCTCACTGAACTCCAGGAACTCACAGTCCCTGAATCACAGAACAGTCTGGCTTACAAAACAAACCCTTCAGTTAATTCACCTCAATTCAATAAACAATGATTGAATGCCTATCGTGAGCAAGGTGAGTGCTGTGGAGAACATGAAATAAACCAAACTGCCTGACATTCTGTTGCTTAATGTATAAAGAAACACATGTTCTCAAATCAGCATATTAAGACACTGCTGCCTGCTCCCTTCCTGGTGAACACGACCCGGATCTTTGTACAAGATTCATAGTTTCCTTCTCATCCTTCTCAGCCTCACTTCCCAGCTCAGGCTCCTCCTCAGATTTCTGGACTTGGATGCTCCACATTCAAAACTGTCACACAGGTGTCTTCTAGGAACCTCAAAGTCAACATGCCTTGTACCCAATTACTTATCACCTGTCCTAAAAATGGTCCTGCTTCCTGAGTGGCATGACCAGAGGTGTGCACGGCATCTGCTTGTCACTCTAGACACGCCACCTGCTGTGTCCTTATTGTCAACCCCAGTGGCTCACTTCCCTCCTGCACGGAGGTCTCTCCTGAGGGAGCTTTCGTGCACTCAAACCACACTGTTAACGCTCACGTGCTCTGTGTCCTGAAGATGCTCACCTTTTGAATCACTCTGGCCCAGAGAAAATTTTTAGTGAAATATTTTAATCTCTTCATAAAGAAAAAAAACCCTGCAGGTTTCATTTTATTTTCTCCATTTGAAATGTAATTCCCCCATATTATTTGCTTATTAGCTATTTGTTGAACAAGCCTTTTAAACACGCGTATTCCAAGCCCTGGCCCCTCACAGAAATGCCAGGAGGCGGGCGTTGTTCGGCCCTCGGGGTCCTGCGCCCGGACTCGGACAGCTGCCAGGGTCTGACGGCAGGAGCCAGACCCTGAGACGGGAGCCCTTCCGGGGGGATGTGCTGCACACCTCCGAACCCCTCACTGCAGAGAAACGGAGGCAGGTGTTTTTTAAAAAGCAAATATTTAAACAAATTCATTATCAGGTGTGATTAAATGATGACCTTACGATATGTACCTTTAAAACATAAAAATTGCTCACTGAGATCTATAATTAACTCACATTTTCCTCTCATTTTTCCACAAAGAATTTGAATTTGCGTATAGTAGCCACAAATGAGAAATATAATAATAAAACATAGAGAACCGCCGGGGGATGGCTGAGGAGGGACTGAGACCCTAGAACACAGCACACAGGTGACCGCAGTCACCGAGACTGAGCCTCCAGGTGGGCCCCGCCCCTTCCCACCCGAGTCAGCGCAAGGGGCCCACAGCCCAGGGGTCCCCGCTGCGGCGGCCTCGGCTCCCACTCGCCTCAGCGACCCTTCGTGCCCACTGACTGAAAGGGCAGCCCCACCTCCCACCCACTCCCGACCCACTCTTCTGGCTTTTATTGTCCCATAGCCCTGCAAAGCCGCCGAGGCGTCGCCGATTTCCTCACTGTCTGTGTCTCCCCACTGCGGTGCAAGGTTAACGGGGAAGACACGTGGGCCTGTTTCTTTGAACTCCAGGTGCCTAAGTGCCTGCGAAGCGCTAGGAGTACCATACATTTTTTGAATGAATGAACGAAAAGCTGTCAAGAAAGTGTATGCTAGTCAAATAAAGAACAAATAATAAATACAAAAAACTGCCCCTAATACAATGGCTATAATTAGTTGCTAAAGCTATTGAGGATCAATGATACAAAGGAGAAAACAAATGTCTGTGGTACATGGCCAGGAAGTTAGAGTAACTGAAGTCTTAAAATATGGTTAAATACTGAGTGCCCAAAGACAGAATTCCAAATAGTTAATCAATTAAACTTCCAGATGACAGGAAAAATACTGTCATCTGGAAATGACAGACTCATTATACCCTTTCCATTATATTACTGTTAAATAAACTGTACATACATACAGAATAAGGAAGGAAGAAGTTTGGTGTTTTCTTTATTTTTTTTCTTAATATATTTATTCTTAAGGTTTTTACACTGGGTATTTTTATTGATACTGAGGATGGTTATGCTAACTGTTTGTCTGTGAAGAAATCACTTCATTCTTGCCATTCTTTAAATTTAAAAGCTTAAATTGAAGGTCATTCTATATTCCTGTGAAACCCTTAAAGTCATCTCTGAAACCAACAACCACTTGACATGTGGAGAAATTATGCCAGGAGGGTCTGAACAAAGCAATCGGGGACTGTGTGTGAAAGGAAGATTATATACAGAGCTATGGAATCCTTTGGGGACCAATCTCATTCTCCTTAAATTCATTTTTCGGTAGCTAACTTAGGACCAGATGAGTTTTTGTTACACAGCTAAGCAGAAAGAACTTCAAGTATCAGTCAGTCCTTGCTTTCCAAAGGCATAGAAATCATTCATTTTCACATATACATTGAATGTACGTGTACAATGTTACCACGGAAGAAGACTGGAATAGAATTAACATTTTTCATTAGCATGAGTTACTATAAAGGGAGAGATCATTCACAAATTACCTACTCTGTGTAGCAAAGTTTAGAAACTTTTTATTACTCTAAGGAAGTTAAGAATAAGCAAAAAACAAAAACCAGGTGTCTGTTTGGCAAACTAAGCATTGTTTAGAACACTGTTCGGCCTTTTACATGTCTGTAAGTTACAGACGCTGATAGCAAAGCAAATGACTTTTAACTGCAGATATGCAAACAAATTCATTCTAGTGGAGGTTCAACTGTCCTTTCTCACTTTGACGATGGAAAAACCCAGTTTCATGCCTCTTTGCAAGTTAACTTCAATATGTCCTTTTTCCATATGCATTTTTGTTTCCTTAATTTCTCCTTTGAATTGTTTGTAACATTTGCCTAGTCCCCTCATTAATAAGGAGTTAAATAAAATCCTTAATCTTAGCTCTTTTTGAAAATTATTCTCTATCTTTGCTATTATTTAAATGGCTGTCTGAATTTTAACTTGTATTAGTCTTGGGTTTTGTTTACTATTTTTCCTATGAAAGAAAAATTAAAAACAAAATTACTAATTTAGACCAAACACATACATTAATAACCCTCAATATTCCCAAATTCTGTGTTTGTTAGTCTTCATCTTTCCTGTTCCTTGGGGGTTTTCAGATGCAGGGTAACGAGGAACATGACCCTTGACTGAAGCTGATCCTCAGCTCAGGGCTCTAATGTCACTATTTTCTTTGCTGTAGATTCTGAAAACAGAGTATGTTCCTGTTAAAATCAAAGTTCTCTCTCTTCAGAACAGAGCTTTTTGTGACAGTATTTTCCCTGGAAAGACACGTTGCTTCAGCAAAAATATCAGTTGAGTTTTGACCAGCGGCGTCGTTTTGGACAGACATTTTTACAGACTCTAGGACCTCAGAGACGCCACAACAATCGTCTGAAGCACTTGCCAGGTAATGTGCTCTCTGGGCCCATGGAGATTATATTGTAGAGTCAGCCTGGGAAGGACAAGTGGGAAGTGGTGAAGAATAAACACGTTAACAAACAAGGTAATTTCAACTACTCTGAGAGCTACTAACAGCGCTTAGAAGCAGATGGGGAGACTAGGGGTCCTCGTGCAGAGGAGGCCGAGCTGGGATCTGCAGAGGTAATGGGCGAGGAGAGGACAGGAAGCTCTGCAAAAACAAGATCTGGGGGCGGGAGTCTGCAGGCAGGATTGAGCCGACTGGGTAGGGCAGTGATTTTGACTGTGATCCACAGTGAGAACTCCAGTTCCTCTCGTGACCCAGAGTCCAGAAGCTGCAGTTCCATGACACGCCACTCACAGCCCCTGCTCACTCTGCACTGAGTGTACGTGTGGGCCGGCGCTAGCTGGGTGGTTGAGAGCCCAGACTTTCAGTGTGAGTTGGAGTCTCAGTTCTGCAATCTACTAACTGCGATGCTTTTACTGGGTTGCTTAACCTCCCTGCGCTGCAGCTTCAACGCGGGGACAGTACGAGCATCTACTCATGAGGTTTGGTACCAGAGTTCCTTCCAGGAAAACTAAGCTGATTTATCCTCTGACTCTAACATATTCTTATTTCATATACTGTTTCCCAAAACCCACACGGTTTGTCTTTTTAATCTGAAATGAGTGGATGGGTTAAAAATCACCCCTACCAGTTTAATCTGGGTTGCTTTCACACCAGCGTGGCTGGGAGTTCCCTGCCCACTGGGTGCTCCACGGAACTGCAGCTTCATTCACTGCAAAATGTGCCATACATGTTCAGTGCAAAAATTTACTATGTTACGTTAAATGAATGTGTTTCACATATATGTAAAATACATGTTGAATGTAAAAATTTACTAAAATACAAAAATGTAATAACTGTGAAAAGTTTCACCTAACTGTAGCACTATAGGTGATATCATTTGTAACATATCTGCTACACTTATAACTTGTCATTCACAATGAAATGTAAAATTACGGCACCCTTTTACAGTGAACTCCCTTTAAACTACTTTGAACAAATAAAAACTACTTTCAAGGGGATAGCTAAAAATCAATGAGAATATCAGCTAGTTCTTGAATTAGACTTTGAAATTATTGTAAACTGAAAAAATGCTAAAATTTATATTCATTTTAGTTCTAACCACCATTGTAAATAGCCACAATCAAACAAACAATCAAACATCAAACACAATCAAACATCTGTCATTAGAAATGACTTTCCTTCTCAATTCTCAGCCATGGCGGCAGCGAGCATTTCTGCTCCACGCAATGGCCTTTGAGAACCAGAGAGTGTGGATTCCGAATCCGACCAGACCCATGACCTTTGCTGGTCAGTGGAAACCACAGTTACATTCCTTGCCTCTGAAGATGGTCTGCATGAGTCCAAGTAAAGTTCTGATTAAGAGGATGAAAATAAAACCAGTTTTTAAAAATTAGTGGGAAGAGGGAATAATAATAAAATAATTTTAAAAATCTCAAACAGGTGTTAGAAAAATATATCAAAGGGAATACAGAAAAACTGCACATAGAAATTTCTTACCACTGAGTCAGATGTTAAACATTAATAACAACTTTATCCTTCCTTCTCCATAAACTTCGCCCATTGGTGCCCAGCCTGTCCCCAGTCAAGCTGCGACAGAGCCGTCCCCATGAGGAAACAGCCAGGACGCACAGCCAGTGCTTCCCCCTCCCTTTGCCAAGATAAGGCACAGCTGCCAAGGCGGCGGCGTGGAAGAAAACACTAGGTATCGGAAAAATTAGATCGGGAGACAGCACCTTTTCAATGAAGAAATTAGAAAATTCAAATTGAAATTAGAAATTCCATTTCTTTGCTCTAATAAAACTACTCTTATCACACACGTGATGAGACACACACACATGAAGTACACACACGGGAATGTACAACCCTCTTCACGAGCTGAAACATGACTCGGGGGGATTCGAGCTGTGTGCCCAGGGCGCCTGCAGCGCAGAGAAGACGAAACCGAAGACGGCGAGGCCGGGCCTGGCAGAGCCGTGACTGGAGATCCAGTTTCTCCACTGGCCTCGAAGGGCACGGCCGGTGCCTCGTACGCCCTGGGCGGTTGCCTGACCGCTTCTCCTGACCAGGAAATTGGGAGCACATGGCCCAGAGGCAGGGAAGGGGGGGCCTGCCTTCGCCCAGGAAGGGTCCTCGACCCCAGCAAGGTCCCAACAGCAGAAGGACCTGAGGAGCTGCAGAAAGCAACAGAACTACGACTTGGGGGTGACGGTCTTTTTAGAGAAATGATCAGGAAGTTGCAATCATTTATTCATAATTCAATAATATTGTGTGGAGATCTGAAAATTACATGTACTGAAATATGTTTCTAGTATGTGGTTAGCTGAGAGGAATGATTCAGAGACTCCACTGTGAATGATGCTTTAAAGAGACCGAAGGATGCCTGCGATGTGCAAACATTGTTCCCTGGGCGACCCTAGCAACTGGTGGGTGCATAGGATGAGATGAAGTTTATGCCTGAATTTTCTAGACCCACAGCACTCGGTGGGGTGAGGCTTGTAACCGCTCTGAGAAGACGTGACAGGAAGTGGGTGAGAACTCCACCACCCCAGGGAGGCCCTGCAGGAGGGCTCTCTGTGTACACAAGTGCACCTGGGCGCCGGTCTGCTCCCGAAGGACCTCGAATGAGCCGCTTTGCCGGGGACGAGTGCTGGCTTCTCACACCTTACCAAGAGTTCAAGTAAACATCTAGGGAAAACAGGGAAATCACTGTCTTCCATGTATGTATCATCACTGATCCTACCTGGAAGGGCAGGCGTGGTGAGTGCTGAGGGTGACCTATTTATTCTCTGTGCCCCGCCCTCTCCAAGTGAGGCCCATGGGCAGCGTCGGCCTCAGTCGTCTGAGACCTGAAGCCTTCGGCCTTCAGTCGGACCGAGAGACACGCGCATGCACAGTAACGCTGAGGGGCACTGCTCGAGTCCACTTTCCTCCCCGGTGACTTTTTAACTGCAGTCTGGGAAACCCAGAAATGACATGGCTTCACATTTCTTTTCAGGGTCCTGCTTGGAAATCAGGTCCAAAAGAAATCACACACCAACCATGTGCCTGGGTCTGCTGCAAGCACCGTACACACGGCAGGAGCTCATCACTCTCCCCCAAGCCTCGTGGGGTCACTACAGCTACTCTTCCCTTTATGCAGATGCAGAAACCGAAGCCTGAGAAGGTGAAGTTACAGTTACTATGCGGCAGAGTTAGGAGTCAAACCCACGTATTCTGAACCCAGAATCTATACTGTTCATCACATGACTGATGCGTGGTCAAACAGAAGGCATAAGACATTCCTGGACTGTCACTTTTGTTAAAAAAAGATGATCTTGTGGAACATATTTTAGTAAACGCTGTTTGCAGAAGTTCCTCAATGTATTTACTTAAATATCTAGGGGCCAATATTGGTCTGAAAGTTCCAGGTGCTGCAGAGGCAAGGGACAGAAAGGCAGTACTAACATTCGAAAGGAAGAAAAACCAACCTTCTACGTAGAGTGGATGGTCACATACCTGGAAGAGGTAAAGTAAACAAATCTAAGAGATACTGGTATTTATTAGTATTAGAATTAGTAAAAGAGTTCAGAAAAGTAGCTAGTTAAAAACTAAACACATAGAATCAGTAGCCAGAAACCAGCAGCAAAATAACGATGTGGAAAGAAAACCTGTTTCACAGTTCCCGCAGCGATATAAAAGTTTAGTAACAGTCTTACAGCTGGGCAGAAACTGGGTTATGCAGTGACTAGGGAAAGAAAAGATTAGCCTCACACCTCGCATTACCCATGGAGTCATGTAAAAGAGATTAGACCCATAGAGTGAAAAAAGAAAACCATAAACACACACACACACACACACAAGAAACTATTGGTGGGTATTTGACTCATTGTGGAATTAGAAAGACTGTTCTAAACAAGTGTGTGTGTGTGTGTGTGTGTGTGTGCGCGCGCGCGCGTGTGCATGAAATTACCAAAGTCCTCTGGATAATAAAGATGTAAAGCATTTCTAATTTTTAAAAATCAGAAGCAAAATTATAAAGTGAATAGCAAGCAGGCAAATATGTGAAATAATGGATAAATATAGCGATGTCAGAAAAAATGGTCGAAGAACACGATTTGAAAAGAAATACGAAGGTCCAACATGTGTATGAACGGGTCAGTAACCGTCTTCAGCAACATCTTACTACAACGAGGCAGTTGTGTCCACTAGATCGGCAGAGATTAACCTGTGATCGCACTGCCCATGGCTGCCCTCGGCTCCCACCGCAGAAGGTACAGCGGCGCAGCCTTTCTTCGATGCAAGTCTCCAAGATGTTTCAGATTTCAGAGTGTGACTCACTGACCTAGTTCCACTTCTAGGAATCAATCCCAAGGTGGAGCTTCAGGATTTACAAGCAAAGATTTTTGTTAGAGCATTATTTATAAAAGCAAAGTTAAGGCAACTCAAGTGTGTCATGTTGGGGGAATGGACAATTAAGCAGCCCTAAAAATAATTTTAACTGAATTTTTGATAATTGGAAGAATGATACCATGTGAAAAGTAGATAAAACAAGACATCAAATTCAAACATTACATTAAAATATGGTAAAAATATATTATGAGCATATGCATGCCTACAGAGAGGTATATGAATGTACTATTACTAAATGTTTGATATTTTATAGAAAAATATGAGTTGAAGTGAGATTCCAAATGCTTTTGTTTTCCTTGGATCTGTCTATATTTTACATTTTTCAAAGTACACATTACTTTTATAATCATAAAGAAAGGGCTTAAAGCTGAAAACGATGATTCCAAAGTCAGCCTAAGGTAGACAGGTCCTTTCCCATTCCAGGTAAGCAGGGCCATCTCGGGCTCTCTAGCCCGTGGACCCCTGCACCAGGGTGCATGCCACTCGTGTGGGAGACATATGAGAGGGGGCCGCAGCTGGTCAGCCCCCAGCTGTGAGCCAGGCAGACACACAAAGCCACCTGGTATCCACAGTTGTGGACAGGACGAATCATCACTCAAGCACCAGACGCCCACAGGCACAAGGGGACCGTGCCTGTCATTGCAGGTCCTTGGGCCTCTTGCCTCTCCCCTGGCTTATCTCTCCTAGAGGTCGGACTGCCTCCACCAACTTGACACAGTTCCCACCCCCCCACCCCCAGAGGACTTGAGCCATTCTTTCAGGTCCCTTCCCAGGATACGAGATTTTAGTTAGGACTCTTCTGTCAATCATCACCTGGAAAGAATCAGGCCAAAGGACAGAGGAGCCTCTAAAGACAAATGGCAAACTTAGATGCTTCCATGTGGCCAGCAGACCTAACACTGACCGTATCTCAGTTGTTAAAGAAACAATTGTATTAATACCAGTATTTCAGTATCACTTAAAATAAACTCCAAAAGTCAGGTGCATTTTGATCTGGTATCATAATAGCAATAAGCCAAAAACAGGTGTGTATAGTCAAAGATGAGGCAAGAGCCTTCAGGTTGCAGGACCAGCACAAGCCTTTCAGACAGGAGTGGAAAGAAACGTCAGTGAAGGAGAGGATGTATGTGGAGGAGCCTGCAGTCTAGGGAGGAAACCTGCCCCCAAAATTATCAGGTAAGGCAAAGCTTTGCGAAGGAAATAACTGCAAAGGGATGAATGCAGAACAGCAGCACTGGCTGGAGCTGCCACATTCAAAGGAGCCTCTGGTTCTCCCTCCAGGTATGGGACTCATGTGGCCTCTGCCTCATCTCCAGCTAGTTCATGTTGGTTCTTTTTCTATTTATATTATGCTTTCTATTGAAAAATTCAGTTTCACTATGCACCCCAATGTTCATAGCAGCACAATTTACAATAGCCAAGTGTTGGAAGCAATCTAGGTGCCCATCAGTAAATGAAGGGATCCAAAAACTGTGGTCCATGTTCACAATAGAAGTCTATGCAGCAGAAAGAAAGAAGGAGCTCCTACCCTTTGCAACAGCATGAATGGAACTGGAGAGCATTATGCTGAGTGAAATAAGCCAGGTGGTGAAAGACAAATACCATATGATCTCGCCTTTAACAGGAACCTAATCAAGAAATCAAACAAGCAAAATATAACCAAAGACAGTGAAATAGAGAACAGGCTGACAGTGACCAGAGAGGAGAGGGGAGGAAATTTTAGGGGAAAGGGGAAGGGTTTGCAGGAACAAGTATAAAGGACACATGGACAATAACAAGGGGGGGTGTGGAAGCAGGAGGGAGGTGGGGAGGGCTGGGGGGTTGGGCTGGGAAGGGAGTAAAAGTCAGAAAATTGTACTCAAACAACAATTAAAATAAATAAAATTTTTAAAAAAGAAAAATTCAGTTTCAGTTCTAAATATCTAGTTTACAAACCAAGTTTTCAGAACTATCCCATTTGTAATTTAGAATCTGTGTGTCCTTAAAACACGAAACAAAGACACATCCTCTTAAGGAAAACTCAGTAAAACAACCCCTTAGGATATGTTTTATAATTGTAATTCCATTTACTTCTATCTCGAATATCTTTATAACTGTAGTTATCTCCAAAATCACTGCGAGTGCATTACAATTTTCAATTGCATTTGCAGAACCGGGAGCAGAGCCTGGGAGCTGACGTCAGGGTGTGGGGGCAGCTTTTGTTTTTCCTTGGGGGCACTTCTCATGAGAAGTTTTCCTTCAGTGCTAATACAGGAGGAAACAGAGATCTTGGGCATCATTTTCAATTATTGTGTGTGTAAGCTTAGATGACATAAATAAATGCAATAAAAATAACATTTTCACAGGAGTCCAGGAATATGAGTTTCCGTGACATGCAATGAAAGAGGCAGATTTGCAGAGGGATGTTTTCTAGGATATAGGTTTCCTTATTATTATTTTTATGGGTTCCCTCCTGTTTCTTTGTACCATAAGCCATTTTAATAAGGCCAGAGCTACTGATGATGCAAAATCCACAGAAGCTTAACTGAGGCGTTTTACACCCTGCCCTAACAAGTATTTGAAAATTTACCTTGGGAACCTCAAATGGCCCAGCACACCCGTCGCCATGTGGGTTCCTGTTGCCTTTTTCCTTCACTTTTCCAGTTGAACAACTACAGTGAGAGGAACTAAGCTCTTTAGCTACCGACTCATGGTGCAGGTCACTGGGAAAACCGGCAGGAAGAGAGTCAGGGATCTGCCACCTCCCAGCGATTCCCTTCGTTGTCCCGGGGTGAAAATCTACAGCCCACGTGGTGAGCGAGCCCGACACAAAGGTGCAGTTCTTGTGGGTCACACACGGCTCTTGCTTTCCTACATCAAATGTTGAAAGTACAAGTTACGCTTCAGCTGTCCATGCCTTTCATGACGACACAGGACTTTATGAAACGTGACAGACGAGAAGTCACAGGAGGCACGCGTCGGTGGACTGTGCGCCCTTGGGCGCTGCAGAGTGAGCTGGGGGTCCTGGCTCCCCCCGCTGAGCTGGGGGCGGGACGGGGGCGGGGGACTGTGGGGCCTCATTGCGCCTCCGCGGGGAAGGTACCCCAGCAACCTTCCCATTTCTTTGACTAAATGCCCTGCCCAATCCCGGAGGCATCGCACTGCATTTAAAAAGAGAAAACTCGTCGTTTCACAAACTCACGACCCCGTTTTTCCCGGACCCGCGCGGGCCTCGCACGTTCCTCCACCTCCCCGCGAACTGAAAGAAACTGCTTTGCTTTTTCACTTTTACAAGGAAACTGAGGTGCTCTGCGAGTTCCCGCGCAGAACTCGCCGCGGGGAGTCCGCGTTAGACACCCGCTGGCACACCGGCCTCCGGCTCGCCACTCACCTGCGGCCCCGCGCACCTCTTGGTGCGGGAGGGCTGCGCGCGGAGCCACGTGCGCCGAAGCCCCCAGGCGGCAACAGCAACTCCCGCGCCTCTCCGGCCCTGCGCACCCCCGCCCCGCTGCGCCCCTGGCCCTAAGCACCTGCTCGCGCTGCTCCGGTGGCCGCCGCCTCGGGCTCGCCCGGGGGTCCCGCTCGGCCCCCGCCGCCGCCCGCTCCGCCAGTGGGTCCCAGTTGTCCCCGCGCGCCCCGCCGCCTCTCAGCTCCCGGGCCGAGCACATTCCGCCGCCGAGGGCAGCCCAGAGCTCCCCGGCGCCCGCCCCGCGGCCTCGGGGAGGGCGCACCTGGGGCGGGGCCGCGGGGCGGCGCAGCAGCGTGTCTGTGGGTGTGACCCGGTGCGAGTGACAGACACCTGCACACAGAGTCGCAATCCAGTGTGGCCCCTCGGAGGCTACCTGGCGCTGGGGCGTGCGGAGGTGCTGCTGGCCGCCGGTCAGTGGGAGTGGTCCAACCCTGCTGGGAACGCAGGCTCTCTCTCTGCCTTTTGTTCTTTCTCTGCGGCTCTGGAGTCTCAGCGATGTGCTCTGTCGCCCTGCCCTGTCCCCCTTGCTCGGTGCGACCCGACTGTCTGTGGGTTGGCCGGTGTGGGGGTGCAGCTGCCTTCCTTCACGTTTCTGTAAATGGGGGGCGGGGGTGGAATGTGTCTCTGTCAGTATCTGTTAAGGAGGACACGTGGTTTATAATCCATGTGATACCACCTGTGATAGTGTGATTTTATAATAAAACATATAAATATATATAGTTGGTCTTCATCCTATATTCCCGGCTCAGAGCTGCTGAAACTCTTGGAATTTTCCAAGTGTTAAAAGTGACCAAGGTCTCTCCGAGAAGGACGTTCGGACCCACCTGAGGACGGGGCTGATGGGATGGAGCCAGTCCGGGGATCCGAGGGTTTGCACTTCCAGTCCCACCTCCCACCTCCCTACTCTCTGGGGGGCCCAGGGGCTGGAAGTTGAGCCCACCCCCAGTGGTCAGTGTGTTAATCAATCACACCTAGGTAAGGAATCCTTCACAAAACCCCACGGATCCAGAGCTTCTGGTGCTGAATGAAGCACCGGAGTGTGGGGGAGAGGACCTGGGAGCTCTGTGTATCTTTCCACACACCTGGTCCCATCTGTCTGCCACCTGTGTCCTTCATAAGTGACTGGTAGGCATAAGTAAATGTTTCTCTGAGTTCTGTGAGCCGTTGTGGAAAATTGCAGTGGAACCTGGGTGGGGGGTGTGAAACCTTCACTAGTCAGAAGCACAGGTGACAACCTAGCCCGGTGACAGGCATCTGAAGTGTCGGGGGCAGGCAGCAGTCTGGTGGACTGGAGCCCTTAACCTGTGATGTCTGTGATCTGTCTCCAAGCAGACAGTACAAGAACTGAGTTAATGTCTTTGTGGTGTTCAAAAACTCACATCGAACTGCCCTGCCCTACAGGAAGGTTGAGGGGCATTTAATTAAAATATTAAATTTTCTGTATCTCTTACATGTACTCTGAGAAAAAGAAATGAGATAAAGTGTCCGGCTCTTTATCAATGGAAAGTAACTGTGTGCCTGGCTATGGAGAAGAGGACAGTCCTCTGAAGTCTTGGCTCCCAGCCCCTCGCGTCACTGACCGCCGCATCTCCCTGTACCATGCCCAGCCATGCCACGGAGACCGGATGCTGCAGGTGGAGGGAGCAGATTGGGCCTTATTGGGTGTCTGGTCACCAGGGCCGCTTTAACTCTGGCAAAGCGGATACTGTCAACATCAATGAGCCCTTCATCGGCCTCAGCTACATGGTCTGCCTGTTCCAGTCTGAGTCCACTCATGGCATGTTCGAAGGCTCGGTCAAGGCTGAGAACGGGAAGGCTGTCGTCAGTGGAAAGCCCACCCGCATCTTCCAGGAGCGAGACCCCACCAACATAAACAAGGTGATGCTGCTGCTGAACATGCTGTGGAACCCACTGGTGTTTTCACTACCTGGGAGAAGGCTGGGGCTCACTTAAGGGTGGAGTCAAGGGGATCATCCTCTCTGCCCCTTCCTTGGACGCCTCCGTGGGTGGTGGGTGTGAATCATGGCAAGTATGGCAACGAGACTATTGGCAGTGCCTCCTGCACCACCTGCCCAAGGTCACCAGGACAACTTTGGCAGCAAGAAGGGACCACTGCCACCAAGATGACCATGGGCCCATGTCTGAGAAGCTGTGGTGGCCCAGGCACCACCCAGAGCAACATCCCACCTCTACTAGAGCTGCCAAGGCTCTGAGCAGCAGCATCCCTGAGTTGCATGGGAAGCTCACTGGCACGGCCTTCTGTGTCCCCACCTCCAACGTGTCGGTTGTGGATCTGACCGGCCACCTGGAGAAAGCCACCATATACGATGACATCAAGCAGGTGGTGAAGCAGGTGGTGAAGGGCCCCCTCCAGGGCAAGCTGGGCCATACTGAGGGCCAGGTGGTCTCCTGCGCCCTTGGTGCTGGGCTGGAACTGCCCTTAATGACCCCTCTGTCAAGCTCGTTTCCTGTCATGACAATGAATTTGGCTATAGCAACAGGGCGGTGGGCCTTATGGTCCACATGGCCTCCAGGAGTAAGAGCCCCGGGGACCACCCACACGTGGGAAATCCTGGGGAGAGGAAGAGAGGCCCCGAGGTACTGGGAGTCCTTGTCCCAAATCAATCTCAAGACTCTCCTGACCATCAGTTTCCTTCCAGATCCCTCAGCAAGGGGTGAGGCCTCGAGCACCCTACCTGGTCATGCACCATCAATCAAGTTCATTCTACCCAGCACTCCCAAAAGTTTTTTTTGATCTTCTACTAAAATATCTCCAGGCACAGACAGGGAATTAAAACGAAGGAACTTTAAAGCTTGTTTTAAAACAACTGGTTTCTGTTTTTCGAGTCGGGCAAATAGAAAGTAGAAAATATGCCTTTTGCTATTACAAATTAGAAAGAAAAAGAGTCTGGTTTATTTCCTTTCTTATAAGTCCTTTTACATCCAGAGGAAAGTGATTGTATATATAAACACTTCAGAAAGTAATGTGACAATGGGAACCCAAAACATCCCCTCATTCGCCTCGTTGCTTTCCTCTAATGTCGGCGTTCTCATCCTTGAAGTTTTGCTTTGGCCCTTAGTAGTTTTTCTTATAAAAAGTGGCTATATCTATATTTAAAATAATTTAGAATTATATATGTGGCCCATAGAATGCAGAAAACAAAGACGAGGAGAGAATGAAGAAAATTAGAAAACAAAACAATAAGGAAAGAGTGGAGAGAATGTAGAAAACAACAAACAAACGAAAGGAGAGTGCAGAAAATAGAACGAGGAGAACACAGAGAACAGAGTGTGGAGAGAACTTGGAGAGAATGCAGAAAATGGAGAAAATGAGGACAGAACACGGAAGATGCAGCAAACGGAGAGAAGAAGAAGAAAACAGGATGAGAAAACGAGAAGACTGAAGAGAGTGCGGCGGAATGCAGGGCAGGAAGGGAATGAGAGGAACAGAGGGAACGCAGAGAGGACAGCGTGGATGCAGAAAAGGGGGAGAATGCAGAGAACAGCGAGAAGGGAGCAGAGAGCAGGGGGAGAGTGCAGACAGAGCGGATAATGAAGCGGATGAAAATGGGGAGAACATAGAAAATGAAGAGAATGTGGACCATCTTATTAAAGTGTATTTTTACTAAGAAATCACCCATTTTCTCAAGGTTTTCAGTTTGATTCAATAGGTTTTTCTTATTTGAGCCCTAATTTTTTCTCTCTGTTTTTTTACAGAACTGTTAAAATTAATAAACAAATATTCATACATAGTTATTAACTAAAGGCTACATTTTTTTCAGTTTCCCACATTCAAGGCTCATTCTCAGTGCTGGCCTCTGTTTGTTCAAGTCCTCACTGACCTTCCGACCAGAGAGGTCGATGTTGACATATGGGTTCCCTGTGAGTGATGGGGTGCTGTGGTCTGAATTAAAACCAGGAGAAGAAAGTGGGGCTGGTGAGGCTGTTGTGGCTCAGCGGTTGAGCGCCAGCCTGAGAACTGAAATGTTGTGAGTTTGATGCCCAGTCATGGCACATGCCTGGGTTGAGGGCCAGGTCCTCATTTGGGGGCATGTGAGAGGCAACCGGTCAGTGTTTCTCTTGCACATTGATGTTTTTCTCCCTCTCTTTTTCTCTGCTCTCCCCTCACTCTGAAAATAAGTAATGAGTAAAATCTTAAAAAAAAAAAAGAAAAAGGAAAATAAAGTGAGGCTGGATGAAGACTCTCAACACTGCGCCTATGATAGACACTTTATTTTCTAGGCTGGGGGCGGGGAGCTGTTGCTAGTTCTCATGCATGGGCAGTGCCAGGTTTAGATCCCTACTTTTGACAGATCGAGTTGGTCACAGTGCGGAGGTTGGACTGGATGACAAAGGGACAGAGAGAACAGTGAGGAAACTGGTGAGAGGAGGTGCTGGCCAGAGCTGAGGCAGGACCCTGAGTTTGCAGAGGAGCAGGGATGTGAGGACCAGAGGCTGTGGTCAGTGCTGCCCTGAGGGTGAAGCCAGGCCGGTGCAGGAGTTACTACCTGGTGGGACTTGGGTTATCTGAACACCGGCAGGAGAACTGATTTTGCTAAAAGGAGACTATTTGCTAAATTCTTGATTTGCTCAGCCCATAGAAGGTAAAAGGACAAAGTAGGGAAGAGGGAGAAGAGCAAATGTTTGTCAGGAGCTTCACAGGATCCTTCCCGCCACCCTGAGAGGGAGCAGTTGCCCCCATCTGGCAGAGGAGAAGACTGAGTGTCCCTTTCTTTGCCTAAAGTCACACAGCTAGTGGGTGATGAGGCCAGAAGTCAGCTCTGGGCTTGTCTGGGACTCAGGCTCTTCCCTGTAAGGAAGCTACCACCCTAGACTATATTCTGAGCAACCAGAAAGCTCTTGCCAGGTGACACAGGAGAGAAAGGGAACATGGGCAGAAACGGGCATGTGCTCTGGACCAAAGAACAGATTTTAAACAGCTGAAGAGCAGGCAGGGAGTAGAAGTAAGGAAGTCATTGTAACAGAGGTCTCATGCTGGCTGTGCTCCTGTGAAGGGCCAAACCACCTCCCCCGTCCCCACCTGCTCCCTTCCCAGCTGCCCACCCAAGTCCCACCCCAAACACCAGCCGGAGTGGGTATGTGGCAAGGTTAACCTTTAGGTTATGAGCACAGTTTCTTCAAATAAAATGACCAAGATCCAACCCAAACCTGTAAGGACTATGGGATTCCTCTATTTGTCCAGAATACTGTCTGTGCACACTCTTCTGGCTCATCTTGGCTTATTTTAGTCTCAGTTCTGGACTTTAAACTATGTTAGAATCAGTCTTGAGTTTAAATACCCACAATATGGAATTTACAAATGTCCCTGCCTCATCTATGTGGATTGAAGATGTAAAATTAGACACATGAGGGATTTAAAATATGAACTGTATGAAAATGAGCTTATTACAGGAATCTGGATTCTCATTTTAATACAGAGAGGACAGAGCCCTTCAGGCAGGAAAATGCTGTTTGCTGCCATCTCGTGGGCATTTTTTTTGGAAAAATATAGTGGACATGACTAGGAGAAACTTTCTGCTGCCACCTCGTGGAAACCGTGGGAATAACACTTGATGGAAGGTCACTAGAAAAAGTATCTCCTGAAATCTAGTGTATATCTTGAAAATAACAGCTGGGTGCGTGTAATCACCAAATAATATTCTCTGCTACTATCTCGTATGCATCTTGCATATAACACCAAAATGTATGTCATCATGTTATTCTCTGCTGCCATCTAATATGCAACTTGTAAATAATACCAGAGTGCAAGCAGTGTTTCGGGACCATTAAGCTTTGTGTATTCCTATAAATTTACTAGTTACCAGGGGTAGTAATGTTTTTGTGCATCAAATAATAAAGAGATGTGCAAATTACTTCTAGTCTCTTCTACTGGCTGTATATCAGATTCTCTCTCCAAAATAGGTGTCATTTTTTCATTATAACCTTGTGAAATATTAAAAGAAGTACTATGTCAAAGCTCTTCTAATTTGGTCAACTTCTAAAATTGATGGTCCTTTTTAAAATATATTTTATTGATTATGCTATTACGTAATCAATAGTTGTCCCCTTTTCCCCTTTCACTCCGCCCCACCCTGCACACCCCCTCCCACCCACATTCCCCCCCTTTAGTTCATGTCCATGTGTCTCGAGTTCTTTAGCTTCTACATTTCCCACACTATTCTTGCCTTCCCCCTGTCAATTTTCTACCTACCGTCTATGCTACTTTTTCTCCGTACCTTCTCCCCCCTTCTCCTTCTCCCACTCCCCTGTTGCTAACCCTCTATGTGATCTCCATTTCTACGGTTCTGCTCCTGATCTAGCTGTCCCTCTTAGTTTGCTTTTGTTTTAGATGTGGTCGTTAATAACTGTGAGTTTGCTGTCCTTTCACTGTTCATCTTTTTAATTTTCTTTTTCTTACATAAGTCCCTTTAACATTTCCTATAATAAGGGCTTGGTGATGATGAACTCCTTGAATTTGACCTTATCTGAGAAGCACTTTATCTGCCCTTCCATTCTAAATGAAAGCTTTGCTGGATAGAGCAATCTTGGTTGTAGGTCTTTGGTTTTCATGACTTGGAATACTTCTTTCCAGCCCCTTCTTGCCTGTAAGGTCTCTTTTGAGAAATCCGCTGACAGTCTGATGGGATCTCCTTTGTAGGTGACTGTCCCCTTAGCTCTTGCTGCTTCTAAGATTCTCTCCTTCATTTTAATCTTGGCTAATGTAATGATGATGTGTCTTGGTGTGTTCCTTCTTGGGTCCAACTTCTTTGGGACTCTCTGAGCTTCCTGGATTTCCTGGAACTCTATTTCCTTTGCCAGACTGGGGGAGTTCTCCATTATTTGTTCAAATAAGTTTTTCACTCGTGGCTGTTCCTCTTTTCCCTTCTGGTACCCCTATAATTCGGATGTTGGAACGTTTAAAGATGTCCTGAAGGTTCCTAAGCCTGTCCTCATTTTTTTGAATTCTTGTTTCTTCATTCTTTTCTGTTTGGTCATTTTTTTCCCTCCTTCTGGTCCACTCCTTTGATTTGAGTCTCATTTTCCTTTTCATCCCTATTGGTTTCCTGTGTATTTCCCTTCATTTCAATTAGTTTAGCCTTCATATGTTTCTCTAATTTGTGACTAAAATCAACCAGTTCTGTGAGAATCCTGATCACCAGTGTTTTGAACTGTGCATCTGAAAGTTTGGCTATTTCTTCATCGCTTAGATTTATCGGCTCAGGGGCTCTGAGTTATTCTTAAGTCATGTTTTGATCTGTTTGTGCCTGTTAAGTATGAGGAGCAGAGCCTTAGTTGTTCACTAGGGCGGGGCCACCCAGGTCGCTGGTTTGTGACGCTGTATGTGGGGGCAGGGTCAGAGAGGGAGCAATGGCAGTTCCCTCTGCCGCTTGCTGCCACTGGGGCCTGCGCGGTCCATCTCAGTGCTAGCTCCTTCGCTGGTTTATCTGCGCATGAATGTGTGACCGTGATCAGCCCTCAGTGGGTCCGCCTGCTTCTCCACACCTGGGATCCGCCCACAGCTGCCGGCGCAGCTAGATCATGCGCCCCAGTCGGTCTGGTGGATCTTTCCTGCCCGACCCCGCTGTGCTGCTGGCTCTGCCCCTCTTACCGGTTTGGCTAAAGGGTTTGTTATTGTCAGACCTCCGTGAAGTTCAATTTTCTGTGGTTTGGCTGCATTTTTGTTGCTAAAACTTTGTTGTTTTTAAACTTGGTTGTGCGAGAAGGTGCAGCACTTCCACCTACGCCTCCATCTTGGTGGAAGTCCGGAAACGCCATTCTTGTCCAACAAGGGGGGGTTGGTGAAACCAACCCAGCCCAGGGTGTGGGACCCAGTGTAACTGCGGAAACTGAAGGAAGGTGTTTAAGGCATTTGGAAGGGAAAGAGGCTGCTGAGGAAGTCAGACGGGGCTCGGTACCATTTGTAAAGGGAAGGCGTGTGGGTGTGTCCCTGTGTGTGGTGAACAGAAAGCTCTAACTGGCTGTGTTAATTAGTGTGCCTTCTGGATTATGGAATAATGGGTGGTTTTAGTTTCTTTATTTCCCAAACTCACTTTTTAAAAACAATAACTGCATAGAATCAGGAAAAAAAATAATGTTCCTATCAAGTATGAGAGTCTGCAAAAGAAGATCTTAAAGTGCAAATTTCGCAATGTTACACCAGTTTTCTCCAGGTGATGAGATTAACAATCTTCTAATGTAAAGAATTATTGTTTAAAAAGCTTTTTTTAGTAACTTTTAAGAAGCCTGATATTTGAAGACAGCATCTATGGGTAACATACCTCCCCAAGGGTGGCTCTGAGGCGTTGGGTCAGGAACTTTCCAGGGCAGTGAGGACCAGGGCCAGACCAGGCCAGGGGCCAGACCAGCGACAGACAGAGAAGGGTCTTGGTGTCATGACAAATCTGCTAAATTTCAGAAAGGCCTACTTGGCCCCAGCTTGGAAGGCAGTGAGCTGGTCTGGGTTCGTGGCTGACCATCTGGCAAGTGACCCCCTCAACAGCCCAGCTAATGGTCCCCAAGCCAGCCCACAGTTCCCTTACCTGGGTGGCAATCAGAACATAAACCAGGTGGGACTGGCCACAGCTGCAGTGGCCACTATAGTCACAGATGTGTGATGGAGGCAGGCGGCCATGCCGTCCTGTTGCCTCAGCCACTGATGTCCTTTTTGCCCAAGGACTATTGACCTGCCCATCCACATCACTCACAGCGTCATGTGGAGGAATTGAGGAGCCAGCAGGTGCAGCTTAGCATGGCCTTGGATGCACACCAGGTGTCATGGGGACAGGACAGGGATTTCAGCTGCCTGTCAAGGTCGAAACTCAGAATTCAGATGTCAGGGTGCACTCCCTTCTTGGAGCCTCCTCTTCAAAACAAGGATGGTGGTGGCCAGCCACTGACTGGTGGGCAGGAGGGGTGTGTAAACACCCAGCTCCCTGCACAAGGTGGTGTGAGACCATGGGAACTGTGTGAGCAAAGCTAAAACAAAAGGGCCTGTTTATGACTTAGCTTTGAGAGCCACACACCATTTTTGCAACACAGATCAGCCCGGTTGTATGAAGGAGGGGACTGTACAAGGTCGGGGTGACAGCATGTGAATTTGGGGGACACCTTGGAGGCTGACAGCTGCACTAAGAATGTGTTTTGCTGCTGAAAGGGAACAGACCTGTCTACTCATCTTGAATTGCTAAACCTTCTGGGAGAGCTCCAGGGTCTGTCTTGGTAGGGGGGGTGGTGAGCATCACCTGGCAGTCTGTGGGTTCCCCTCCTCATTGTATTCAGTGCCAGCCCCTCTGCCAGGATTACACCAGGACTCTGCCCCTTTCCCATGGCCCGTGCTGAAAGCCACAGAATGCCGAGATCCTGGTGTTCTCTCTGGGCTGTGGTGGTGGGGGAAGAAACAGGGAAGGGAAACAAAACACAAGACACGTACTCCTTTAAAAAGGTAAAAAATAATAGTGAAAATTTATTATTGCAATCCACATAGTTTATATAGACTCTTCTTCACAAGCCTGGCACTGGGAGGAGAAAAAGGTCATTGTTCCAAGTCATGGGGGTAGGTGTCCCCCTTTGGTGAACCCACCCCAGCAGGAACAGGGTGGGTCATGCTTAGGTCTCCCTTATCCAGGAGAGATTCTGATGAGGTCCTCACTAATTGTTCACCATCTCTCTGTATTGAACTCAGCTCTGGTTCTAAGAAAAGTACCTTTGGGAGTTGTTGGCACCCTTGCTTCTGCAGATGTAGATGTTTACCCTGTTCTCACCCTGAGTCTTGCTGGACTCCTATTGGGAGTCCATGGGAACTTCGTGCTCTTGGACTATTGTGGACATTATCTGTGAATAAGTGGCCAGGAATGACCAATATTGTAAATGTCCATTATCCTAACAGACTCCACAAACAAGTTTAAAGATCCATAAGTAAAATGTTGAGATGGTGTCAGTGGTGTATGAAGCTCTGTGGGGCCCAAGTACAAGGAGAGGGCATTACATAAGCTACTGTGTCATGGGCTTCATGAATGCCACATGCAGACCGGGTACGCCTGTCACAGGAGAAACTCGGTCCTTCTTGCCAATGCAGTAAAGGATTACAGATCAGCAAGTGTATTCGTGTGCAAGCAGGGTTTTAGTGACATGTTCTCACGGAAGAGGACAGGTGAACATCCCTTGTCCTCTTACATAAGGGAGGCACAGAGGCACATCCCTTGCTGAGGTGGGAAAGGCAGGAGCACCAGGTCTTCTGTCCTGAGGACTTACATAATGGGTGGGATAGGGGTGAAGAAGTTACATATTGATTGACCGGTAAGAGTGGTGCCAGCTTCCATGGGGGACATGACTATGCAAACATAGGTATGTGTGTGTGTGTGTGTGTGGGGGGGGTCTGTTAGCCTGAATCCTTATCTTGCTTCTGACCCCACTTGGTCATCTCGTAAAATAGATCCATGACAGGAGTTAAAGTTGAGGCGGTTACCCAAAGTTACCAAAGGTCTCTTTCTGTAAGCACTAGGGACCCTCTCATAAAAGATAGTGGACAGAGGTAAGGAATTAACCAGATTTGTTTTACGGGTCTTTCCGTGAGTGCTGTAGACACCCTTCCATCTTCTAGGCCTTGGGATGAATACAGTTTGAAACCCTTTCTTTCCCAGATAGTGGAAACAATACCTAGAATTTCAACGTGTTAGCATGGTGTTTCTTGTGATGCTAGAACATCTGACAAAGGAATTGGACCAGGCACAGGACTAGAGTCATTGGGTGACACCCATCTTCCTCTTCCTTGTCCTCCTTGCCTTGGCTCACCATCTACCCTAACACCCCAGTGCAGGCAGGTGCTGTTCCCAGTGTCAGTTCTCAGCAAGGGGTGGGTGAGGGTCTTGTTTCACAGGCCACTCTCAGCACCACCTGCCTGTGTTGAGGAGGCTCTGAGGATGCCCAGACTTTAGTGAGAGGGTGGTGATCAGGAGGGAGGCACATCCCTAACCTCACCTTCCTTCTTAGGGCAGCTCAGTCTATGTGGGGAAAGCAGTGGTGTCTGCTCAAATTCTGAATTTGGTTAGACCCCACTTGTTCAGCCAGGCTCATGTCCATGCACAAGCATCCATCTCTCCCTGCCATTCACCTCTGATGCTCCAGAGGTTGTAGGAAACCAGAAGAGCCGAGAGAAGGCAAGGGAGAAGTATGGAGCTGATTAGGAGAAAGGCCCTTTCCAGGAGTCTGGGGAATTCCCTTCCTGGGTGAGTCTGTCTCAAATCCCTCTCTTTAGGGAGTAACAAAAGTAGACTGATTCCACATTTACACATTTGCAGGAGTTGAATTTCTGTGGCTGAGAGAATGAGTTCTTTGTGGCTCTTTAGGAATCCTCTGCTTTCAGTGATGGGGAAAATGAGAGATGTGTATGGAGACAAAACGTTTTAGAATAGGTCAAAGAACCATGAAGGAGTTTGGTGCTGACATCCCCATATTACTATGGAACTGTTTGTCCATTTCATCTCTTGTAATGAAACTGGAAGGTTTGTTTAACCAGTTACTTCTATACTAATTACAATCTTGGGGAGAGTAAGGGGCTGTGACTTCCTATGGCTATTGATACGTGACTTAATGCTAATGACTCACTCACTCAACCTGCAAACATAGAGCTTCTCCCCAGAGTGTGTCCTCTGGTGTCTGATGAGATTTGTCTTGCATATAAAGCCTCGCCCGCACTCTCTGCAAACATAGGGCTTCTCCCCAGAGTGTGTCCTCTGGTGTCTGATGAGATCTGACTTCCATGTAAAGCCTCGCCCGCACTCCCTGCAAACATAGGGCTTCTCCCCAGAGTGTGTCCTCTGGTGTGTGATGAGATCTGACTGCTGTGTAAAGCCTTGCCCACACTCCCTGCAAACATAGAGCTTCTCCCCAGAGTGTGTCCTCTGGTGTCTGATGAGATGTGACTTGCATGTAAAGCCTCGCCCGCACTCCCTGCAAACATAGGGCTTCTCCCCAGAGTGTGTCCTCTGGTGTCCTATGAGATGTGACTTGCATGTAAAGCCTCGCCCGCACTCCCTGCAAACATAGGGCTTCTCCCCAGAGTGTGTCCTCTGGTGTGTGATGAGATCTGACTTGCATGAAAAGCCTCGCCTGCACTCCCTGCAAACATAGAGCTTCTCCCCAGAGTGTGTCCTCTGGTGTCTGATGAGACGTGACTTCCATGTAAAGCCTCGCCCACACTCCCTGCAAACATGGGGCTTCTCCCCAGAGTGTATCCTCTGGTGTGTGATGAGATCTGACTGCTGTGTAAAGCCTCTCCCACACTCCCTGCAAACATAGGGCTTCTCCCCAGAGTGTGTCCTCTGGTGTCTGATGAGAGTTGTCTTGCGTGTAAAGCCTCGCCCGCACTCCCTGCAAACATAGGGCTTCTCCCCAGAGTGTGTCCTCTGGTGTGTGATGAGATCTGACTTGCATGAAAAGCCTCGCCTGCACTCCCTGCAAACATAGGGCTTCTCCCCAGAATGTGTCCTCTGGTGTCTGATGAGAGTTGTCTTGTGTGTAAAGCCTCGCCCACACTCCCTGCAAACATAGGGCTTCTCCCCAGAGTGTGTCCTCTGGTGTCTGATGAGATGTGACTTGCATGTAAAGCCTCGCCCGCACTCCCTGCAAACATAGGGCTTCTCCCCAGAGTGTGTCCTCTGGTGTGTGATGAGAGTTGTCTTGTGTGTAAAGCCTCTCCCACACTCCCTGCAAACATAGGGCTTCTCCCCAGAGTGTGTCCTCTGGTGTCTGATGAGATTTCTCTTGCATGTAAAGCCTCGCCCGCACTCCCTGCAAACATAGGGCTTCTCCCCAGAGTGTGTCCCCTGATGTGTGATGAGATGTGACCCATCACTGATGCCTTGCCTACACCCTCCATGCTCGATTGTTACAATTTGTGACATTCCTACTTCCACAAAAAACTTGCCTGTGTCCTCCGGACTCTCTTTCTGGCCTCTCTGGGGCTCTTCTTCCATCAGTCTCTCATGCTCACTAGAGCTCATTTGTTCTTTGAAAGGTTGGAAAAAGGGTTTTGAGATTCTCCTCTGACTGATCCTTTTAAGCAGAGGTTTGGACTTTTCTTTGACCTCTTGACCTTCAGCTTTATTCCAGCTGTGCGTACTAGGATGTTGCTGCTGCTGATTCTGATCCTCCGGACAGGGTTCCTCTGCTTGGAGGTGTTTTCTTGCAGATGTTCCTGGGAGAATCTGAGAGGGATGACTGAGTTTCACGTGGTGGCTGAGGAAGTTCTGACTGGAGAAGGCCAGAGAGCAGGAGGGACATGGGTGCACCTCTGGCTTTGGTTCTGCTGAAAGAGAAAGGTTTGGTCAGGGCAGATGTTGACAATGCCTGGGCTGTATGATTAGTCTTCTGGTAGGACCTGCCCCGTGAGTCCTTCTTACTGTGGTGACGACACAACCTCTGTCTCCCAGTGTCCACTCACCGCCTATTTTCCTGTTTATTTTTATGCAGTGCATCTTCCTCAGAAATACAGAAAGCCCATATCAAGGGTCTTTTCTAATGTTGCCCGGACTAGAGACTTTTGAAGATCACGAGAGGCCATTTCACTCCCTGTGTGGATCGAACTGCAGTGACCTTTCCCACCTGTAGGTATCTTCCAAGTCATGTTAAAGGGGAAAACCACAGGCCCCAACTAGGAATCACTTCTCTGTTTTCCAAAATAGTAAAATGAAATTTGCTTCCTCCAGCCTCACACCAAATATTTATTTATGCTTTATCTCATTTAGTGTTAAGACTATTTCAAATGCACTAAGAAGACCTGTTTCAAAATATTTCAACCACATTTCTTACACACCCGACTCCTGTTCCTCTCTGGCCAATCCACCATGCTCTATCACCTGGAGATGAAGTAATCTGAGGGGATTCCCCACTGGTTAATTTTCTAAAAATTAACAAAACAGAAGAGAGAACACACCACTCTACAGCTGACAACTGCACACTTTCACTCAGGAGAGTCCCCAGTGTCTCAACTCGGGTCATCAGCACTGCATGTCCGGGCTGCTAAGCATCCGTCTGATGTCTGTTTTTACCCTCTGTGCTGAGACGAGACCTGAGTGACCCTCAGCCAATTCAATGCTGCACCTCTTTTCTTCCCTGGACTAGCTGCTCCCTCTGCCTGGGATCCTCTGGCCACAGGTATTTTTGTAAATGTTGTCTCCTGAGAGAGCCCTTCCTGGACCACCTGCCACACGCCTCCCCTCACACTGATCCCCAGGCACTTGTCCCAGATTAGTTTTCTCCAAAGCACTAACCGCTGTGTGGTGTCATGCACATGCAAGCTTGTGTGCCTGGGTTTCTCTCCTTCACCCATCAGCTCCTCAAGAGCAGTGATTCTGATCCTCACATCAACCTGTATATCCAGGTCCCAGGACACCATGCACCACAGAGTAGGATCTCTCATGATAATTCATTGAAATGATGAACGAATGTGCCCTGCCTGAATGGTGTGGCCTGGTGGGTTGGGTGTTTTCTGAAAACTGAAAGGTTACAAGTGCAATACCCAGTCAGGGCACATGCCAGGGTTGTGGGCCAGTTGGGGGTGTGCCAGAGACGACCGGTTAATGTTTCCCTTGCACATTGATTTTTTTTTCTCCCTCCTTTCCACTCTATGTAAAAATAAATAAAATCTTGTTTAAAAATTTTTATATATGTATTTATTTTCATAAAAGGGGGAAGGGATGGAGGGAGAAAGAGAGAAACATCAATGTGTGGTTGCCAAAGCCCAGGAATATGCCCCAACTGGAATCAAACTGGTGACCCTTTAATACACAGGCCAGTGTCCATCCAGTGTCCATCCTCTGAGCCACACCAGCCAGGACAAAAATCTTTAAACAAAAATGTTTTATTTAGAAGTATGGAGGAAAATTCAGAAGAAACAACTATAAAAGTGTCAGAAAAACTGAAAAAACTGCCGTGGTGAGAGAACTGGTTAGTGCTTGTAAACTGCTCTTGGACTTCCACCAAGATGGAGGCAAGTGAATGGTGCCCTAAATAAAGTGTAGGAGGGTTAGAGAAAGGCCTCTCAAGAGAAAACACATGTGGGCTGAGTACTGGATAATTAGTGAGCTAATTCAGAAGCAGAGCCCTAGATCAAACACCAGGTTCTGTGATGTGAGACAACTTGATTTAGAGGTTGGAGAAGCCAGTATCACTGGACATTATGGCCAGTCATGGTGGAGGTTAAGTCTAGAACTGGGTGTTAGAAAGTAGTATTAGGCAGGATGAACACTGCAAACAAGACTCGGACGTAAGGATTCACATGACATGCTGGCAGACGCTCAGACACTGAACAGAAGGTTCCCTGAGAGCATTAGGGGCCGTGGGCAGCACCAGAGCCTGAGGGCCTTCAGAATCAGTGAGGGGCTGGACATGGATGTAACAGGTAGTGGGAACTCATCACTGGTTTTCTTTCCCTTCCTCTGCCTCAATTCCAGGTTTGTGAACTGTGCCCGTGATGATGAAGAGCAGAACCTGGTGGCCTTTCAATACCATGGGGAGATTTTCTACCGAACCTGCCGGGTCGTCAGACCAGGATGTGAGCTGCTGGTCTGGTGCGGGGAGGAGTATGGCCAGGAGCTGGGCAGCAAGTGGGGCAGCAAGTGGAAGAGAGAGCTTGCGGCCTGGAGAGGTGGGCACCACTGTTCTTCAAAACAGAGAGAATTCTCCATAGAAACATTTGTGATCCAACTCTTAAGTGGAGTACAGTCCACTCTAAAGTCAGTCAAGTTTCAAATCAGATGCTTCAGAAATTCACAGTTCATTCATATGCCTTTGATTCTTAGACAAATATTTTATATATGTTTTATTTTTTATATATTTCATGCCCGAAATAAACAACTGCAAATAGTGCTGAAAGGCTGAGAGGCAAAATAAGAGCAGTTTTTTTTTTGTTTTTTTTTTAATTTTTTAATTGATTTTGCTGTTACAGTTGTTCTATTCCCCCCTTCATTCCCCTCCACACTACCCCCCCATCCCCACCATTACCCCCCTTTAGTTTATGACCATGTGTCTCAAGTTCTTTAGATTCTATATTTCCCATGCTATTCTTGCCCCCCATCTATTTTCTACCTACTGTCTATGCTACTTATTTTCTGTACCTTCTCCCCCCTTCTCCTCCTCCCACTCCCCTCTTGCTAACCCTCCATGTGATCTTCATTTCTATGGTTCTGCTCCTGATCTAGCTGTCCTTTTAGTTTGCTTTTGTTTTAGGTGTGGTTGTTAATAACTGTGAGTTTGTTGTCCTTTCACTGTTCATGTTTCTTTAACTTCTTTTTCTTAGATAAGTCCCTTTAACATTTCATATAATAAGGGCTTGGTGATGATGAACTCCTTGAATTTGATCTTATCTGAGAAGCACTTTATCTGTCCTTCCATTCTAAATGAAAATTTTGCTGGATAGAGCAATCTTGGTTGTAGGTCTTTGGCTTTCATGACTTGGAATATTTCTTTCCAGCCCCTTCTTGCCTGTAAGGTCTCTTTTGAGAAATCCGCTGACAGTCTGATGGGGACTCCTTTGTAGGTGACTGTCCCCTTAGCTCTTGCTGCTTCTAGGATTCTCTCCTTCATTTTAATCTTGGCTAATGTAATGATGATGTGCCTTGGTGTGTTTCTTCTTGGGTCCAACTTCTTTGGGACTCTCTGAGCTTCCTGGATTTCCTGGAATTCTATTTCCTTTGCCAGATTGGGGAAATTCTCCTTTATTATTTGTTCAAATAAGTTTTCCACTGGTGGCTGTGCCTTTCCCCTTCTGGTACCCCTATAATTCGGATGTTGGAGCGTTTAAAGATGTCCTGGAGGTTCCTAAGACTCTCCTCATTTCTTTGAATTCTTGCTTCCTGACTCTTTTCTGTTTGGCCATTATTTGCTTTCTTCTGGTCCACTCCATTGATTTGAGTCCCAGTTTCCTTTTCATTGCTATTGGTGTCCTGTGCAATTCCATTCATTTCAATTAGTTTCGCCTTCATATATTTGTCTAATTTGTCAGTATAATCAACCAGTTCTGTGAGGATCCTGATGACCAGTGTTTTAAACTGTGCATCTGAGAGTTTTGCTATTTCTTCATCGCTTAGATCTATGGGCTCTGGGGCTTTGAGGTCTTCTTGTGCCATTTTTGGTCTGTTCTGGCCCTTTAAGTGTGAGAAGTGGTGCCTTGGACTCCCAGGTCGCTGGGTTGTGACGCTGTATGGGGGGCGTGGTCAGAGCGGGGAAATGGCGGCGCCCTCCACTGCCGCTAGCCACGGGGACCGCAGGGGCACCGGTCCAACCGCCCACTCCCTTGCCTGTCCGCTGGCGCACAAATGGGCGACCACAGTCAACACGCAGCACCGCTTCCCCGCTGTCTCCTTCGGGGTTGCTCGCCTGGTGGCTCGCTCGGTCGCTCACTAGGTCCAACCCTGCGCCTGGATTCCGCGTCTGGATTCCGCGCCTGAGCCCGTCTGACCGAGTCCTCCTGTGCAACCCCTCACCAGCTGCTGGTTTCACCCCTTACCGGTCAGGCTGAAGAATTTGTTGTTAACGGACTTCCGAAAAGTTCAATTTTCTGTGTTCTGGCTGTGTTTTCTGTTGCTAATATTTAGTTGTCTCTAAACTTGGTTGTGTGAGAAGGCACGGCACATCCACCTATGCCTCCATCTTGGTGGAAGTCCAAGAGCAGTTTTCAAGCATAACCAGCTCTGTCACCAAGACAGTTTTCTGACACTTTTATAGCTGTTTCTTCTTAACTTTCCTCCATACTTTAAATAAGACATTTTTGTTTATAGGCATTCATTATTTTTTAAATGTTTTTGTCCTGGCTAGTGTGGCTCTGGACTGAGCGCCGGCCTGTGAACCAAAAGATCACCAGTTTGATTACCAGTTGGGGTACACGCCTGGATTTCAGGCCAGGTCCCCAGTAGGGAACACGTGAGGCAACCACACATTTATATTTCTCTCCTCTTTCCCTCCCTTCCTCCTTTTCTGAAAATAAATAAATAAATCAGATATATTTTGTAAAGATTTTATTTATTTTTACAAACAGTGAAAAGGAGAAAAAAAATACGCAAGAGAGACATTAACCAGTTGTCTATGGCACACCCCCAGCTGGCTCCTAAACCTGGCATGTGCCCTGACTGGGAATTGAACTTGTAACCTTTCCATTTTGGGACAACCCGCAACCCACCGAGCCACACCATTCAGGCAGGGAGCATTCATTCATCATTTCAGTGAATTGTCATGAGAGATCCTACTCTGTGGTGCACAGGGTTCTGGGACCTGGAGATACAGATTAACATGAGGATCAGAATCCCTGCTCTTGAGGAGCTGACGGGTGAAGGAGGAAAACCCAGGCACACGTGCTTGCGTGTGCGTGACACTACACAGCAGTTAGTGCTTTGGAAAAAACTAATGCAGGACAAGGGCCCAAAGATCAGTGTGAGGGGAGGTGCAGTGTGGCAGGTGGTCTGGGAAGGGCTCTCTCAGGAGACAACATTTACAAAATTACCTGGGGGCAGAGGGAGCAGCTAGAGCAGGAAAGAAAAGAGGTGCGGTGTTGACTTGGCTGAGGGTCACTTGGGTCTTGTCTCAGCACAGAGGGTAAGGACAGAGATCAGACAGATGCTTAGCTGCCCAGAAATGCAGTGCCGATGATCCGAGTTGAGACACTGGGACTTTCCTGAGTAAAGTGTGCAGTTGTCAGCTGTAGAGTGGTGTGTTCTCTATTCTGATGATGTTTTGTTAATGTTTATAAAATAAACTCCAGTGGGGAATCCCCGCAGAGATTACCTCGTCTCCGGGTGAGAGCGCATGGTGGATTGGCCAGAGAGGAACAGGAGTCAGGCGTGATAAGAAGTGTGGTTGCAGAAATATTATGAAACGTCTTCTTAGTGTGTTTGAAGTGGATTAACTCTGCCCTCACAGGACACACTCAGAAGAGAGCCGTATGTTTGCAGGGAGTGTGGGCGAGGCTTTACACAGAGGTCACTTCTCGTCAGACACCAGAGGAATGAGATGAAGGATAAATATTTAGGCTTGAGGCAGAACATTTTTAGAGGGGAAGAGGGAGAAAGGGAAATATCAATGTGTGGTTGCCTCTCACACCCCCTGCTGAGGACCTGGCCCACAACCCAGACACGTGCCCTGACTGGGAATGAAACCTGCGACTCCTTGCTTTGCAGGCTGCCACTCAATCCACTGAGCCACATGAGCAAGGGCAGGGAGGACATTTTACTTTACTGTTTTGGAAAACAGAGAGAAACAATTCCTGGGGGCCCGTGGTTTTCCTCTTTACCATGACTTAGAAGATAACTACAGATGGGAAAGGTCACTGCAGTTCCGTCCACACAGGGAGTAAAATGGCCTCTCATTCTCCTCGAAAGTCCCTACTCTGGGCAATGTTAGAAAATACCGTTGATGTGGGCTTTCTGGATTTCTGAGGAAGAGGCACTGCATTAAAATAGAAAGGAAAATAGATGGTGAGTGGACACTGTAGGAGACAGATCGTGTTACCACCACAGTAAGAAGGATTCCTGGGGCAGTTGTTACCAGGAGACTAATTACGGCCGTTACTCTCATCAACATCTGCCCTGACCAAACCTTTCTCTTTCAGCAGAACCAAAGCCAGAGGTGCACCCATGTCCCTCCAGCTCTCTGGCCTTCTCCAGTCAGAACTTCCTCAGCCAACATGTGAAACTCAATCATCCCTCTCAGATTCTCCCAGGAACATCTGCAAGAAAACGCCTCCAAGCAGAGGAACCCTGTCCAGAGGATCAGAATCAGCAGGAGCAACATACTAGTACGCACAGCTGGAATGATAAAAGTGAAGGTCAAGAGGTCAAAGAAAGGTCCAAACCTTTGCTAAAAAGGATCAGTCAGAGGAGAATCTCAAGACCCTTTCAACCTTCCAAGGAACAAATGAGGAGCTCTAGTGAGCACAAGAGAATGATGGAGGAAGAGCCCCGCAGAGGCCAGAAAGACTGTCCAGAGGACACAGGCAAGTTCTTTGTGGAAGTAGGAATGTCAAGAATTACAACAATCGAGCATGGAGGGTATTGGCAAGGCTTCAGTGATGGGTCACATCTCATCACACACCAGAGGACACACTCTGGGGAGAAGCCCTGTGTTTGCAGGCAGTGCGGACGAGGCTTTACCTGGAAGTCACATCTCATCACACACCAGAGGACACACTCTGGGGAGAAGCCCTATGTTTGCAAGGAGTGTGGGCGAGGCTTTACATGCAAGTCAAATCTCATCACACACCAGAGGACACACTCTGGTGAGAAGCCCTATGTTTGCAGGCAGTGCGGGCGAGGTTTTACATGCAAGTCACATCTCATCACACACCAGAGGACACACTCTGGGGAGAAGCCCTACGTTTGCAGGGAGTGTGGGAGAGGCTTTACATGCAAGTCAAATCTCATCACACACCAGAGGACACACTCTGGGGAGAAGCCCTATGTTTGCAGGGAATGTGGGCGAGGCTTTACACAGAAGTCATATCTCATCGCACACCAGAGGACACACTCAGGGGAGAAGCCCTATGTTTGCAGGGAGTGTGGGCGAGGCTTTACACAGAAGTCACATCTCATCACACACCAGAGGGCACACTCTGGGGAGAAGCCCTATGTTTGCAGGGAATGTGGACGAGGCTTTACATGCGAGTCAAATCTCATCACACACCAGAGGACACACTCTGGTGAGAAGCCCTATGTTTGCAGGGAGTGTGGACGAGGCTTTACATGCAAGTCAAATCTCATCACACACCAGAGGACACACTCTGGGGAGAAGCCCTATGGTTGCAGGCAGTGCGGACGAGGCTTTACCTGGAAGTCACATCTCATCACACACCAAAGGACACACTCTGGGGAGAAGCCCTATGTTTGCAGGGAGTGTGGGCGAGGCTTTGCACAGAAGTCAATTCTCATCAGACACCAGAGGACACACTCTGGGGAGAAGCCCTATGTTTGCAGGGAGTGCGGGCGAGGCTTTGCATGCAAGTCAAATCTCATCACACACCAGAGGACACACTCTGGGGAGAAGCCCTATGTTTGCAGGGAGTGCGGACGAGGCTTTACATGCAAGTCAAATCTCATCACACACCAGAGGACACACTCTGGTGAGAAGCCCTACGTTTGCAGGGAGTGTGGACGAGGTTTTACATGCAAGTCAAATCTCATCAGACACCAGAGGACACACTCTGGGGAGAAGCCCTATGTTTGCAGGGAGTGCGGGCGAGGCTTTGCATGCAAGTCACATCTCATCACACACCAGAGGACACATTCAAGGGAGAACCCCTATGTTTGCAGGTGGACTGAGTGACTCATTACCATTAAGTTGTGTATCAATAGCCATAGGAAGACTAGGGCCCCTTACTCTCCTCAAGATTGTAATTACTGCAGAAGCAACTTGTTAAACCCTCCACTTTCATGACAAGAAATGAGATGGGGATGTCAGCACCAGTCTCCTTCATGGCTTTTTGACCACCTATTGTAAAATGGTTTGTCTCCCTACATCCCTCATTCCCCCCATCACTGAAAGCAGAGGGTCCCGTAAGAGCCACAAGGGTCTCGTACTCTCAGCCACAGAAATTCAACTGCGAATGCATAAGTCTTTAGTCAATCTATTTTGGTTACTGCCCAGAGAGGGATTTGAGACAGATGCATCAGGGAAGGGAATTCCCCAGACTCCTCGGAAGTGAGGTCTTTTCTCCTAATAGGCTCCCTACCCTCCTCCCTTGGCTTCTCTTGGCTCTTCTGGTTTTCTACAACCTCTGGAGCTTCAGAGGTGTGAACAGCAGGGAAGAATGTGTGCTTGTGCATGGATGTGAACCTGGCTAAGAACAAGGTAAGGGTCTAACCAAATTCAGAATTTGAGCAGACCCCACTGCTTTCCCCACACAGACTGAACTGCCCTGAAAAGGAAGCGTGAGGTTGGGGAGGTGCCTCCCCCTGATCACCACCTTCTCACTGAGCCTGGGCATCCTCAGAGCCTCCTCAACACAGGCAGGTGGTGCTGAGAGTGAGCTGTGAAACAAGACCCTCACCCACCCCTTGCTGAGAACTGACAGGGAACAGCACCTGCCTGCACTGGGGTGTTAGGGTAGATGGTGAAGCAACGCAGGGAGGAAGAGGAAGATGTGTGTCACCCACTGACTCGGCAGTCCTGGCCTGGTCCAACTCCATTGCCAGATGTTCCAGCATCACAAGAAACACCATGCTAACACGTTGAAATTCTACCTATTGTTTCCACTATCTGGGAAAGAAAGGCTTTCAAACTGTATTCGTCCCAAGGTGTAGAAGATGGGAGAGGGTCTACAGCACTCAAGGAAAGGACCCATAAAACAAATTTGGTTAATAGCTTTCCTCTGTCCGCTATCTGTTTTATGAGAGGGTCTCTAGTGCTTACAGAAAGAGCCCATTGGTAACTTTGGGTAACTGCCTCAACTTGAACTGTCTCCTGTCATGGATCTATTTTATAATGTGGCCAAGTGGGGTCTGAAGCAAGATAAGGATTCAGGCTAACAGACCCCCCACCACCACACACATACCTATGTTTGCATAGTCATGTCCCCCATAGAAACTGGCACCACTTTTACCTGTCAATCAACATGTAACTTCTTCGCCCCTATCCCACCCATTACATAAATCCCCAGGACAAAAAACCTGATGCTCCTGCCTTTCCCACCTCAACAAGACCTGTCCTCTTCCATGAGAGCATGTCCCTAATAAACCCTGCTTGCACACTAATACACTTAATCTGTAATCCTTTACTGCGTTGGCAAGAAGGACTGAGTTTCTCCCGGGACAGGTGCACCCAGTCTGCATGTGGCATTCACGAAGCTCACAACACAGCAGCTTCTGTAATGCACTGTCCTTGTACCTGGGCCCCACAGGCCTTCATACACCACTGGCACCATCTCAAAATTATTATTTATTGCATCTTTAACCTGTTTGTGAAGTCCAATGGGATAATGGACATGCACAATGTTGGTCATTCCTGGCCACCCATCCACAGATAATCTCCACAAGAGCATAAAATTCCCATGGACTCCCAATAGGAGTCCAGCAAGACTCAGGGTGAGAACAGGGTAAACATCTACATCTGCATAAGCAAGGGTGCCCACAGCTCCCAAAGGTTGCACTTTTCTTAGAACCAGAGCTGAGTTCAATACAGAGAGACGGTGAACAATCAGTGAGGACCCCATAAGACGCTCTCCTGCATGAGGCAGACCTAAGCATGACCCACCCTGTTCCTGCTGGGGTGGGTTCACCAAAGGGGGACACGCACCCCCATGACCTGGAACGATGATCTTTCTGTCCTCCCAGTGCCAGGCTTTGAAGAGTGTCTACATAAACTACGTGGGTTGCAATAATAAATATCCACTATTTTATTTTTTATGTTTTTAAAGGAACGTGTGTGTCTTGTGTTTTGTTTTCCCTTCCCTGTTTCTTCCCCCACCACCACAGCCCAGAGAGAACACCAGAACCTCAACATTCTGTGGCTTTCAGCACGGGCCATGGGAAAGGGGCAGAGCCCTGGTGTAATCCTGGCAGAGGGGCTGGCACTGAATGCAATCGGGAGGGGAACCCACAGACTGCCAGGTGATGCTCACCCCTCCCAACCAAGAGAGACCCTGGAGCTCTCCCAGAAGGCTTAGCGATTCAAGATGAGTGGACAGATCTGTTCCCTCTCCCTCCCCTTTAACAGCAAACCACATTCTTAGTGTAGCTGCCAGCCTCCAAAGTGTCCCCCAAATCCACATGCTGTCACCCTGACCTTGTACAGTCCCTTCTTCATACAACCAGGCTGATCTGTGTTGTGAAAATGGTGCGTGGCTCTCAAAGCCAAGCCATAAACAGGCCCTTTTGTTTCAGCCTTCCTCTCACAGTTCCCATGGTATCAGACCACCTTGTGCAGGGAGCTGGGGGTTTGCACACCCCTCCTGCCCACCAGTCAGTGGCTGGCGGCCACCATCCTTGTTTTTAAGAGGAGGTTCCAAGAAGTGAGTGCACCCTGACATCTGGATTCTGAGTCTCTTGCCCTTGACAGGCAGCTGAAATCCCTGTCCTGTTCCCATGACACCTGGTGTACATCCAAGGTCACACTAAGCTGCACCTTTTGGCTTCCCGACTTCTGCACATGACACTGTGATCAACCTGAATAGGTCAACAGTCCTTGGGCAAAAAGGACATCAGTGGCTGAGGCAACAGGACACAATGGCCAATTGCTTCCATCACACATTTGACTCTGACTACAGTGGTCACCACAGCTGTGGCCAGTCCCACCTGGTTTATGTTCTGATGGTCTGCCACCCATGTAAGGGAGCTGTGGGCTGGCTTGGGGACCATAGCTGGGCTTTTGAGGGGGTTACTCACCAGAATGGTCAGCCACAAACACAGACCAGCTCACTGCCTTCCAAGCTGGGGCCAGGTAAGCCTTTCTGAAATTTGGCAGATTTGTCTTGACACCCAGACCCTTCCCTGTCTGTTGCTGGTCTGGCCCCTGGTCTGGCCTCAGTCCTAACTGCTCTGGAAAGTTCCTGACCCATCCTCTGAGAGCTGCCCTTGGGGTGGTATGTTACCCATAGATGCTGTCTTCAAATATCAAACTTCTTAAAAGTCACTAAAGAAACCTTTTTTATTTATTTTTATTTTTTAAATATATTTTATTAATTATGCCATTACAGTTGTTCTATTTCCCCCCTTCATTCCCCTCCACCCTTCACACCCCCTCCCCCACCATTTCCCCCCTTTAGTTTATGACCACGTGTCTCAAGTTCTTTAGATTCTGTATTTCCCCTACTATTCTTGCCCTCCCCCCTATCTATTTTCTATCTACCATCTATGCTACTTATTTTCTGTACCTTCTCCCCCCTTCTCCTTCTCCCCATCAGACTGTCAGTGGATTTCTCAAAAGAGACCTTACAGGCAAGAAGGGGCTGAAAAGAAGTATTCCAAGTCATGAAATCCAAAGACCTACAACCAAGATTGCTCTATCCAGCAAAGCTTTCATTTAAAATGGAAGGGCAGATAAAGTGCTTCTCAGATAAGGTCAAATTCAAGAAGTTCATCATCACCAAGCCCTTATTATAAGAAACCTTTTTTAAAAAATAATTTTTTAGTCTGGCTGGTGTAGCTCAGTGGATTAAGCATGGGCCTGCAAACCAGAGTATCAAGGTTCAATCCCCAATCAGGGCACATGCCTGGGTTGCAGGCCAGTTCCCAGCAGGGGACGCATGAGAGGCAACCATACATTCATATTGCTCTCCTTCCCTTCCCCTCTAAAGATAAATAAATAAATAAATCTTTTTTAAAAAAAATTTTGCATTATACAGTCAATTTATGACAAAGGAAACAAAAATATACAATTGGAAAAAAACAGTATCTTCAATAAATGGCATTGAAAAACTACACAGCTGCTTGCAAAGAATAAAATCAGAACCCCATGTTACCCCATACACAAAAATCAACCCAAATTGTACTAAATAGTTGAACATAAGATCTAAACTATAAAACTTGTACAAGAAACCATATGGAGCAAGCTCCTTGACAGTACTTTTTATTTACTTTTTTTTTAAATAATTTTTAACAGTAAGACATGGTTAATCTCATCACCTGGAGAAAACTACTGTCACATTGCGAAATTTGCCCTTTAAGATCTTTATGACTAACAAAGACAATTTTTTCTAACTCCTCACATTTCCTCACTTCTTGTTTTCTTTCAAGCTTTAACTATTTCTAGGTCATCTACACCAACAACCATGTAACGATCATTATTGCATGAGAGCATGTTTACCTTTGTAACTCATGAGAATCAACGAAAAACTACCACAAATAGAATCTAGTACAGTGATTGGAAAATAACATGCTTAAGTAAATATGTAGAAATAGTAAGTTAAAGATAAAATTCTTAAATGAAACTTGTTAGCAACAGAACAGGGTTTAAAATGAACCTGGAAATTACTTGAAAATACATAGGATGTGTGTGTGCAGAAAATTGGAAATTGCTTCCCAATAACAGAAACTTTAACAAATGAAAAATATCATCTCGTTCTTGGATTTAAGAAAAAACAAACAATGATACCCACTTACCGAAGTTCTCTATAATTGTAATAAATTTAGATTAATATAGAAAAGTGGCCCTACGGGAAGTAGTCAGTTAAATTGGGACCGGAGACATGTACCGCAGAAACAGTCTGGGCCCCCTCTCCTGCTCCCCACAGGGTGGCTGTGTCTGCCCCCACAGCCCCGTCACCTCATAGCCACCCCCCCCAACTCACCTCCTGTCCTTGGACTGCATTGCTTGCATGAGGTTAAGCTGTGAGCATCACCTCCTAACCTCCAGCCCGAATACTTGTTCATCTCTCCACCAGAATGTCCCGCCGCCCCTCACTCCTGCCAGCCTAAATATGCCTCCCACCCAGTCCCACCCACATCTTTGGCTCCCTCTCACCTCCAGCCCAGTCCTGCCTCTGACCTTAGACAGACCCCGCCCACATATGTAAATTTGATTTTTAGTGGTCCATTTAAATAAAACCGGCCAGGAATCTGGTATACTTATGGACATGCAGTTTAATGAAGAAATACATTAATAATGTATACTTCATAAAATTAAAGACAACTTTAAAAAGAATTGTTCAGACAATACAAATAAAATACACAAACTGAGAGAAAATGTGAATGACCTAAAACATAGTATGAAAGAAGACCAAAAGTGAAAGAATGAGGAAACATACACAGGGTGGTGCAAATGTAGCTTTGACCGAAAACACAAGTCACATGAAAATTACATAGTAACATGCAGTGGACTGCGAGGTAACAAGCATGACTAGAGATGGTGAGCACTTCACATCAAAAAGCTTAATTTACCCGGAAGATCCAAATTCGCCATGCACTTAATATCATAAACTTAAATTATAAAGAACACAAAAACAAAGAAAAATTTATAGTCATAATAGATTTAACAAACCTCCCTCATCAGAAATAGAGCATTTCCCTGTCAAATACAAGAGACCACCTCACAAAATTCACTGAGGATGTAAGAAACACCATGAGCAGCAAATTGGATTCACGTTCACAAATAACCAACCAACGCTGCACAACTTTTCCTGCTGACCTGCACTAATGTGTTATTCTCAGAATGAACACGAAGGGGCAGCAGATATGCACGCTTGGAACATTTTTTTTTACATTGACCATATCATAATGCAGTTTCAAAAAATAGTCAAAGAATTGAAATTACATACAGTATGTTTCTTGCTCTCATTGTAGCTAATCTACAAATGAGTTGTAAAATATAACTAGAAAGTCCTTACTGTGGGTGCCACTAGCCCCCCATGGCAAAGCCAGGGGGTCAGGGGGGCATAGCCACTGCTTGTGGAGACGTGACCGTAAGCCCCCCTTGGCAAAGCCGGGGGGCCAGGGACAGCTGGCAAGGCCGCTGCCCGTGGCACAGTTCCTCTCCACCTTGCTTGGCTCCCTGCCTGGAACCTGCTGTGGCTAGACAATAGGTTTCCCAAGAAAGCTAGACAGCCTGTTTCCCTGTAGAAGAGTAGGTCATGCACCGGTGCTTGATAAACAGGGAAATTTTGATAGCACCCTGTGTTCCCCTGTTGTTCCGTGGAGTAGCTTTGCAGAAAGGACAAAGAAACTGGCTTAGGTGCAGCCCCCTCCTGCTTATTCCCCATAATTGTAATAAAAGCCTTGAATAAACGGAGTTCGGGGCTCAGCGGGATGCTGAGACCTCTCCAACCTGACTCCCTGCGTCCTTGGCTCATTTCCACCCCCTCCCCTCTCCTGGCGAGGCTGGTCCGCGGCACCTTACATTTAAAAGTGATGACATACACGTCTAAATATGCCTCAAAATAAATCACAATTGGAGTTCAAAATAACTTGAACGGACTAATAATAAAAATACGTTAAAAGCCTATGGGAAAACGTAGTGATAAATCTGCACATTAAGGGGAGACAGCTGAAAATTCACAACTTTTGCATCCATATCACAAGCCCAGAATAATAAATCGAATCCAGGAAAGTAAAAAAATGAAATTGTGCAAGGAGAGATGTCTGGAAGGGGATATACTTGAAATGACAGCAGTTAGTACCTGTTTGGGTAGAATTTATTATTAATCTTAATTTTTTTGTATAATTAACTAAGCCACAACAAAAAAAAAAAGGCAGTCTCAGTTTGGGTTTTAAAGAAAGGTACAAGAGGAAAACTTGACGTAATTTTAAAATAATAATAACCCAGACCGGTTACCACGTGATTGGTGGTAAAGATGCCCCATACCAAAACTTGAGAAAGAAATCTTCACCTTGAATGCATAGGTTGGAAACTGAAGGTAGAAATGCACAAGTTCTGCACCCATAGCATAGAACTTAAAATACTAAATGAAGTCCAGGCAAAGCGGAGGAACCGAGCCCGTAGACAAGTCCTGAGGGACACAAATGAAATAAGAGCACTTGTATTTTACTTTACTTTTATAACCTCTTGGTGGAGAATTTCAGATACATTGGGCCTCCGTGATATTTAAGGAAGCTGCAACGGAAAAAGCAAATTGCAAATGGCTTTCAAGCACACTTGGCACTCGTAAAAACCTGCCTCTATTACGCTACAAAGCCAGTACCAAGAAACGACACATAAAATTCGGTTATTGCTCCCGCAGCTGATATCTGGAGACAAGCCGCAAAATAACTGCACAGTCCTGATAAGTGGACGTCTTCAAGTGCGCTTCTAAATTAGACTCCTATGAAAAGTCAATGATATTCCCCCTGGAATCAACCCCTTTTTCTGCTGACCTGCACTGAAGTGTCATTCCCCAAAATGGCCACAAGATGGCAGCAGAGACAGACACTTGGAAAGCATGTCCCACAATGGCTTGGCTGAAAGGTTCCTTCACTTTTTACTGTGAGGTTTGACGATAGGCACACTTTCATTTTTCTCTTGTAGTCGCATTATATATAAATTTTACCTCCACATTGTTTTAGGAAGCTGCAACAGACAAAGCAAATTACAATCGACTTTCAAGCACAGGTGGCACTTGGAAAAACCTGCCTCTATTAATGCTACAAAGCCACTTCCAAGAAAAGTCACATAAAACATGCTTATTCCTCCCTTGGCCATTATGCTGGAGAACAGTCACAAGGTAACTGTATAGTCCTGACATTTAGATGTCTTTAAATGCACTTGTAAATACCACTACCATCAAAAGTCGTTGACAGCCCTGGCTGGTATAGTTCAGTGGATTGAGCACAGGCCTGCAAACCCCAGGATCACGGTTCGATTCCCAGTCAGGGCACATGCCTGGGTTGCTGGTCAGTTCCCTGCAGGGGCCAGTTCCCAGCTAGGGGAAGCACTAGAGGCAACCATACATTGATGTTTCTCTCCCTCTCTCCTTCCCCTCTAAAGATAAATAAATAAAATAAAAAAAGTCGTTGACAGTTCACTGGAATCAACCACCCCTCCTGCTGACCTAAACTAACATGTCATTCCCAAAATGGCCACGAGATGGCAGCAGAGACCGCCACTTGGCACACATACGGTACCATGGGCTTGGCCACAAGGTTCCTTCACTTTTTCCAGTAAGATGCAATGACAGGCACATTTTTTCATTTTCATCAACAATGTGACTGGTCAGCGGTTTCACCATTTGCTTCCATTGTCCTCTGCTATCATTTGGCCAACTTCACCATTCCATCTGCCCACATTATCTTTCTGAGCACAGAACTCTTCCAGGTGCCTTTTGCAGTCTTCCACGGACCGGAAATTTTTCTCCACGAAGAGAATTTAGGAAAGGCTGCTGAAATACCTGGCAGTCGGAGGATACAACATCTTATGTGTACTGTGCATGAATCATGACTGCCATGCTAGGCTTGAACCGTTTTCCCCTGGTCACCAAAGAGAAACGTGTTCTCTCCCTTTTCCTGATGGATGATTGATTACACATCTTCTGCTGACAAATTCAGGACTCTTCCCCTGGGGCAGTGAGTTCCACTGGTCCAATGGGGAGCAGAACTTTGGAAGTAAACACTTGGTATACGGCGAGGAGCTCCTAGTACAGGACTCCCTAGTGATCCCACCATATCCACAGTATCACCTTCTTTGGGTGCAGACCACACTTCGAAGTGGCTGCTGGCCCTGATCAAGGGCACTCCCTTCGTGTTCCCACGATCTCTCCCGTTCCGCATTAGTGTCAAATATCAACGATTCACCCCCCTGTCCTCAATGTCTTGGAAACATAACATTTTTCTCACATATGAGCAGACGATTTGATGTTGAAATGTGGTCATGCAGGGATCCTTCCTCCTCCCCCCTTAACTTCTGTGAACCCAAACATCAAAGCGATGAATGTAACCACACTGGTGGAAATGATTTTCGACACTAGATTTCAATCTTCTGAGTGTGTCACCTGGCTCCAGGGTGGCATATCGCGCTCTGTCCTCAGTTAATGCCTGATCTTCAAGGCTCTCAATGGCAACTGGTCTGCCAGTGGCACCTTCACTGAAGAAATCTCTGGCATGAGACTTTGCAAACCACTTCTGACATGTTCCATCACTCACAGCACCTTCTCCACACACACAACAAATCTTTCCTTTTTTGCCTTACAGTTGTGTGTTTACCTTCTGAGAAATGACAAAGTCTAATGTGCCAGAATGTTGCTTATGTTCATGCATCTTCAGTGTGAAAATGGCCACAGGCTCGATCAGTTTTTTTAACACAAGCAGATATGACAGGTGTCACAATAGTGTACAAAATGGTTTCAAATAACTGTAAAGACAAGTATATGGCACCAGAGTCACATGACAGGTGGCAGTAGGGACAGAACAAAAGGACTCTGTGGCCAACCCGATTTAAAGCAGGATTCAACCAGCATCACAGCATCGAAATCCTATACAATATGGTTTTTGCTCTCATAGCAGTTAAGCAGCATTCACTGAGAATGAGTGAATAGAAAGTTCTGTCATTCGGGACTTATAAAATGGACTCCTACAGAACCTTCAAAATGAACCACCATTGGAATTACAAAATAACTTGACCTGAATGATAGTAAAGATACTCTGTACCAAAGCTTGAGAAAGAAATCTTCACCCTTGAGTCAGATTAGAAACAGAACGTGGAAATGTACACATTGAGCCCCCGTATGAGGAACCTGAAATAGTAAACAAATTTCAGGGAAAATGGAGGAAATGATCCCATAGACATGTCTGGAAGGGCAGGTACATGAAATGAAATTGCTTGTACTTTACTTTGTTTGGTGGAGAATTTAGAATAAACTTACCTCTACATTGTTTTAGGAAGCTGCAGCAGGCAGAGCAAATTACAAAAGATTTTCAAGCACACTTGGCACTTGTAGAAACCCAAATCTATTACACTACACAGCAAGATCTGAGAAATGTCAAATAAAACCCGCTTATTGGCCCCTGGCTGTTAATCTGGAGACCAGTCATAAGGTAGCTGGACAGTGCTGACATTTGGACGTTTTCAAATGCACGTGTAAGTACCAATGACTTCAAAAGTCATTGACGCTCCACTGGAATCCACCACTTTTCCCGCGGACCTGTACTAAGGTGTCATTACTCAAGATGGCCACGAGAGGACAGCACTGATCCACAGATGGACCGTATATCCCACTAATGGCCTGACTGAAAGGTTCCTTTGCTTTTTACCCTGAGATGCAATGACTGACACACTTTTCATTGTCCCCCAACAACGTGACTGCAAAACATCCTCCCTGTTTTGTTCCACTGCCTTCTGCCACCTTTCAGGCGACTTCACCATCCCATCGTCCCATGCCGCAGACCAGCCGCAGCAGGGTCCAGGGATTCCCAAAGGTGGGTAAGGAGTTGGCGATGGGTAACAGGCGACAACACGCCTCAAAGGACAGTGAAGCTCTGTTCCATTTATTGCAAGTACAAGCAGGTTTTTATATTTTCATTTTAGGTAGTGATTAACATTTGCAGTATAGCACGATCAGTTAAGCAGAAAAACAAAGACTAACAAAGACAATTTTTCTAGCTCCTCACATTACCTCACATCTTCCTGTTTTCATTCAAGCTTTAACTGTTTCTAGGTCACCTACAGCTACAACCATGTAATGATCATGATTGCATGAGAGCATGTTTACCTTCGTAACTCATAAGAATCAACAGAAAAGTACCACAAATAGAATTTAGTGCAGTGATGAGAAAAATAACATGCAGAAATAAATATGTAGAAGTGGTAAGTTAAATATATAATTTTTTAAAGAATCAATAACAGCAAAACGGGGGGGAAACTTGGGAATAAGCTTAACAATGTACAGGATGTGCATGAACAAAATTGAAGATTGCTATGCAATAACAGAAACTTTAACAAATGAAAAATTTCATCTTATTTGGGAGTTAAAAATGGCTATCTTTATATCTCTATTTATCAAAGCTATCTATAACTGAAATATAATCTAGATATATAAAGAAAAGTGCTCTCACAGGAAGTAGTCAGATACATGTACCCCAGAAACAGTCCGCCCCCCCTTTGATGCTTCCCACAGGGTGGCTGTATCTGCCCCCACAGCCCCATCACCTCATAGCCCTCACGCAGCTCACCTCCTGTCCTTGTGTTACGGGAAATGAAGCGACCAGACACCGAGGGATTCTGGAGTACGAGGTTTATTCCTTTTACGTGCACGGGCCCAGAGGAGTCAGTCTCCAAATTCTGAGCCCCGAACAAAAGATTCTTGGGGAATATATAGATTAGGGGTCTTCCTATCTACGTGGCAAAGCAGGATACAGAAGCAGAATGCGGTAATTAGTTCTATCTACAGGGCAGAAGCAGAGTTCAAAGGCTAAATGTGAAAATTAGTTCTATCTGCGGGGGTGGTAGCCCTAGTCCTAGTGACTATCTGGCTATTTGCTTTATTTGCTCTTCCCAGACGGCCTTATCGTTCTCCTATGGCGCCTGGGGTCTTGGGTGAGCAAAGGTCTCCCAGGGCTTCTCCTATCACTTGGACTGCATTGCTTGCATCACGTTAGGATGTGAGCATCACCTCGTGACCACGGAGACCAGGAGCTGACAGTGCCTCACCTCCAGCCCACACACTGGTTCATCTCTCCCCCAGAACTGGCCGCCCCTCACTCCTGCCAGCCTACATTTGCCTCCCGCCCAGCCCCACCCACATCTGCGGCCTGGCCACCTCTCACCTCCAGCCCAGTCCTGCCTCTGACCTTAGACCCCGTCCTCATCTGTAGGTTTGATTTTTAGTGGTCCATTTAAACAAAACCAGCCAGGAATTAGGTATATTTGTGGCAGTTTAATGAAGAATACAGTAATAACATATACTTTATACAATTAAAGAATACTCTGAAAAAGAACTTAAGAGAATGAAAAGAAAAGACACAAACTGGAGAAAATACAAATGACCTAAAACATGGGGTGAAAAAACATCGAAAGGAAAAGAATGGGAAAAGACACACAGGATGGTGCAAAAGCAGCTTTAAAGCTGTTCACATGGACAATAATCTCATCATTATTAAATAATAACACAAAAATAAACTTTGTTTCTTGTACTCACAACTCTAAACCTACTTTTGCCCCACCCTGTCTTATGCAAACATAAACCACATGAAAATTACATGCTATTGTGCAGTAGACTTCAAGGTAACAAGCATGACTAGAGATGAAGAGCACTTTGTATCAATGATTTTAATTGACCAGGAAGATCCAAATTCACCATGTACTTAGTATCATTAACTTACAGAGAACAGAGACATGAAAAATAATTTATAATCGTAATAGATTTAACCAACCTCTCTCATCGGAGATAGAACATACTTCTTTCATAAACAAGAAACCACCTGAAAAATTCAGTAAGGTTGTAAGAAACACCATGAGCAGCAAATCGGATTCAACATTCACAAATAACTGACTATACATGCACAAGTTTTCCCACTGACCTGCATTAAGGTGTTATTCCCCAAATGACCACGAGATGGCAGCAAAGATGCACGCTTGGAACATTTTTCACATTGAGCATATCATAATGAACCAAGTTTCAAAAAAAATTCAAAGGATTGAAATTACATGAAGTATGTTTCTTGCTCTCATCGGAGATAATCTAGAAATCAGTGTTAAAATATAACTAGAAAGTTCTTACATTAAAAGTTATGAAATGCACTTCTAAGTAATCCTCAAAGTGAATCATAATTGGAGTTAAAAAATCATTTCAACTGAATAATATTAAAAATAGGACATTAAAAAGCTATGGGAAAACATAGTGATAAATGTGCACCTTAGGGGAAAACAGTTGAAAATTCACAAGTTTTGCATCCATACTACAAACCCAGAAAAATAAATTAAATTCTGGAAAGTAGAAGAATGGAAATAGACAAGGAGAGATGTCTAGAAAGGGATATACTTAAAACAACAGCAGTTATTACCTGTTTGGGTGGGATTTTGAATTTCTTTTTTATTTTTTCTGTATAATTCAAGTAAGCTGCCACAAAAAAAAAATCATTCTCAGTTTGGGTAATAAAACAGTACAAGAGGAAATCATGGCATAATTTAAGAATAAACAGACTGCTGTGGTAACAACACCACAGGCCTTTTCTCTGTTCTCCCAAATTGATCTTAGAGGGGCCCATTTTTCTTCTTTGTGTGCCAATGCAGCCCAGCAGAGAGGAAATGACAAGACCAGACCTGAATGAGCAGAGCACTGCTGGGCAGCACAGCCTGAGGGGCAACTTGCCCTGGGGCTGCCTCATTTGGGGAGGGGCCCTCACAGCCAAGACGCTTCACAACTAAGCAGCAGCACCACTGGGCTGACCCACACAGGGGCTGCTTCATGAATCACCTGGACCAACACTGAGCTTCCTAACAGCCATGCTGCACTCACACCCATTAGTACCAAAATGGAGCTATTTCCACTAAATAGAGTTTCCTTCTTCCCCAAACCCCAGCTCTGGAACTCCTGCTGACTTTGACTTGGAGCCAATGACCATCAGTTCACAGACACCAGATGCCACAGACAGACTCAGGACCAGACACAGGCCCTAGACTCCAGAACCTGGGCCCCAGAGCAGACCCAGAACCAAAAGCTGAACCCCATACCCAGGCCCCAATCCCAAAACTGTCCCCACGACCCAGGCCAGACCATCGACCCTGAATGCCAGACCCCAGACACCAGGGACTGATGGCAAATGCTGGACGCCAGATTCCACACATCAGAGCTAAGAGCCAGAGCTGCAGTGGACCCACACACCCTCCCAGGACATGAAGCTGCACCCAAAGAGACTCCAGATCCCAGACACACAGACACAGATTCAACCCCAGACCACAGACCCAGGAGACAGAACCCAGATCTGGAACCAGGATCCCACAGCCAGACCCCAGAGCTGAAGCTGGACAGTGGACCCCACTTACCAGATACAGGAACAGAACTGAGTCCTCACAATGTAAACAGAGCCAGGAGCCAATAAAGCACCGATTCTTGACTCTCCAAGTCCAAGAAGCTGGCCTCAGAAATAGTTTTTCATGCCAATGCAAATGTACAAGGAAAGAAAATAACTCCCAGCACTACTAAATTGTACCAAGCCCTGCTAAAATACACCAAAAAGGCTGACAGAGCAAAAAATAATAATAATGCTTACTCTTGCCAGGAGAAGTCTATGATCTCTCAGAGGCCACACTTTCCAGAAGTTAGTGTCCTGGCCATGAATGTCACACGGCCAGCTCACAAAACTAGTCACATGAGTAAAAAATTATTTTCCTCATATCTTCCAAGTTCTAACAGCTGGAATAACAATCAAATTCACATAATCCGAATAGTGGGAGGATTAATTCAACATCTACTACATGGGCAAGGGGAATTCATAATAAAATGAATCCCAAACATAATGAGGTAACATTGAGTATATGGGGTATTTTTGAAAATGGAAGAACAGAGTCTGAGATTTCAAAGGTCAAGTGGGGGACATGCAGATGATTTACAAAAAAAGGCAGCATACCTGCTGTTACATCCCGTCCTTGCGAGCAAGAAGGGTCGGAGACTGCTGGGTAGTCAGAGGTGTTTTATTGGCCAAAGTTTCAAAGTTTTACCTGCGCAGGGGCGAACTCTCGGGGTGCCTCCGGAGACACGGGTGCCAGAATGGCTGCAAATGAGAGTTGCGCCAAGCGCTCACAGGTTAGGGCTCTTATAGGGGCAGGCAAGCTAGCGGGTTCACAGAAGCAAGGGTGGCGGTTAGCAATTGGCTCGGGGCTATGTCAGGGCTCGTGGTCTTTCTAATGAGTGGACCATGGAGCTCGTTAGCAGCTCGAGCTCTTACTGATGATTGGATCGTAGAGCTCAGGCCATGTCTTGAGGTAAAAATTTTCCCCTAACGGGTGTCCGAGAGATTACTTCAAGGCCTTGGCTAAACTCCCTGAAACATCTGCCCACGGCCAGGTGTGGTTTTCTGCCTAAGTCTAAAAATAAACATCTAGTTTAAGCAAACATCTTGGCTCTTCTCCTCACCCCCCTAACACTGCCAGGTCGATTTCTGTTGAGCAACTTCCACAACTTTCAGACGCAAGGAGTACAGGAAGAGGGTCAACAAGCTCTTATGAGGACAGGAGTCTCACTGTCTGAAGCTGAGGTGATTGGGCTGAAGCTCTCTTCCTAAACCAAACTGTGGCAACTAAACCTCTTAGGAAGAACCGAGATGACAATCCTAAGGAATTTCTCAGTCTTCCCTTTCGGAACAGCCAGTTTCACATCAACATGCCAAGTGCAAAATGCTGGCCCTCTCATGACCACCCCAGATACTTTACATACAAGTTGTAAACTTGTATGTAAATCCACCACCTACATTAGTACGTTGTTCCATATTTCACTGGCATAATCATTCAGTTTTGAGAATCAGACTTTACTCAAATTGTTAAATCTTACTTAAGTAAATGGTGACATGCATGTACTCCCCAAATTCACCCCATATTAAATACCTGACTGCTTGCTTATGTGGTGGGGAAACAACCTTTTCTGGAACCTCAAGAATCGTTCTGCTGCTCTAATAATCCAACAGGTATGACACAGATTAGCAAGTAAAAGTAGCCAACTGTCAGACACACACAGCCAGGAAACCTCACTCAGAGGACAGAGTCAGAAATCCCACACGGACAAGAGCATAAATGAGGCGGTGATGATGTGAGGTGCCGTGGTCATTTTCTATGACAAAGATCTATCCTTAGATCTGTGGGAATATATTTGACATGTAATAAAAGGGGTTGGAACAACTGAATGAGAAAAATGTTGGGCCCCCTACATTACACCCTCCACCAAAATCAATTCTTTAACAGATTTCAATAGCCACTCAGAACTAACATAAAACACTGAGAGCCATCTAAAACATACCAAGAGATCTAAAGTGAAAGAATTGGAAAAATATACTATACAAACATGAACCAAATGAAAAAATATATAATAGACTTTAAGGCAAAAAATGAACCACTACTACAAATAAAGATGAGTACTTCACATCAGTAAGTTCAACATACCAGTTAGTTCCAAATTTTTATTCACTTACTAACGTAAACTCAAAAATATATGTGTGGAAAAATATACAAATTAACAATCATAATAGGAGAATTATCCAACCTCTATCATTCAGGTTCTGTTTCAGAATAAATAAAATCCACAAAAAATAGTGCAAATATTTAAAAAATAACATTAGAAAAAATGGCATTCAGTGTGCATAAGTACTTCACTGTATGCCAAAACTGCAAATTACAGATGCTTTCCAAGCTCCCTGGGAATTTTTTAAAAAACTGACCATATTGTGATATAAAGCAAGTTCCAACAAACTTTAAAGAACTGAAATTTATACACACACACACACATATGTGTATATATAAACATGTATATATTTATTGCTCTCACTGACATTAATCAAGAAATCAGTAACAACACATAACTAGAAAATACTTTTATTTACAAATTATGAAATACACTTCTAAATAACCACCCAAAAATAAATCATAATTGGAGTTAGAAAATTATTTGCATGGAATGATAGTAAAAACACTTCTTACCAAGGACAGATCACTCAGGTTCCAAACATAATCACAGCTTCCAGCTCAGTGGTTTTCCACCTCAGGTGGACTTTTCCCCCAAGGGGACATTTGGCACATTGTATGGAGACCTTTCAAATTGTTCTTGGGGTGGGGTTAAGGTGGGAGTTACTGGCATGCACTGAACAGAGGGAAGGATTACTAATAAGCACCTACAATGTGGAGGAAAATCCCCCAGGAGAAAAATAGTATCCATAGCAATGAGAAACCCTACTCTCTATGGAGCAGGATGGAGAGTCTATTAGAATACAAACAGCATGTGACTTTGCACCCTAGATCTGAAATCACGCCTCGAACTACTGGCTTGGAAAGGTTAGTTCACTTTTTACCATCAGCGGCTATGACAGGCACGCTTTTCATTTTCCCTCAACAACTTGACTGAACGCCGACTGGACAACATAGGCACCACTTTGCTCCCCTGCCCTTTGCCACTTTTCAGGCAACTTCACCATTCCATCAATCCCACAAAATTGTTCTCTTTCAGAGCAGAGAACTCTTCCAGGTGCCTTCTGCAGTCTTCCAGGGAATGGAAATTTCTCTCCATTAAGACAAGTTTGGAAAGACTGAACTAGATGGCCTTGCGCCTTCTGCGTCTTCTGCTGACAAATTCTGAACACTTTCCCACGGGCGGCTTTCAGTGGCTCTGATGGGAGGAACCCGCTGGGTTTCTGCAAGGAGCTCCCACTGCACAACACCCTCGGGAATCCACCACATACACAACATCACCTCCTTTGGATGAAGACCAGCTTTTGGAGGAGCTGCTGCTGGTGGTCCCTTTCCTTCCTTCAACTCTCCCATTCCACATTATTCTACCATATCAACTGTTCATCCCCCCTCAAAATTTGTCTTGAAGCACAATGTTTTCCTTAGGTTTCAGTGGAGAACCGCTTTGGGAAATGCAGTCAAAAGGGGTCCCCCAGAACCCCATTTCACTGCTTGGAACCCAACAGCAATGCAATTAACATCACCATACTGGTGCAAATAATTCTTGGTACTCAATTTCGGTCCTTTGAGTATGTCGCCTGCCTCCTGGGGGCCATAATGTGGTCTGTCCTCAGTGAACATCTCCCCTCCATGGCTCTCCACTGCACCTGGTCTGCTGACTCGTACACCAACTGTACGTAAGAAATCTCCAGCATGAAATTTCACAAACACTTCTGACACATTCCATCACTGACAGCAATGTCTCCACATGCACCATAAACCTTTTGTTGCCTTGCAGTTGCGCTTGTACCTTTCTTGAAGTGAGAAAGCCAAAGGGGCCAAAGATGTTGCTTATGTTCCTGCATCTTCAGTGGGAAAAGGGCCACACACTCATTTGCCACTTGTGATGAGGTTTTTTTTATCTTCTAAAAACTTTAAGACACAAGAAGTAAGGTAAGAGGTTCAAGCTCTTGCTAGGAGTAGTACTGTCTAGAGCTGTGCTGAAGCTCTCTTCCTAAACCCAGTTTTGGCAACTACATCTCTCAGGAATAAATGAGACGACAATCCTCAGTAATTCCCTCAGTCTGCCTTTTCCTAACAGCCAGTTTAAAGTCAACGTGCCAAATGCAAAATATTTGTCCTCTTCATGACCACCTCTGAAACTTTACATAGAAGTTCCATATAAACAAGCTAAATTAGCACATTGCTCCATATTTCATTCAGATAATCATTCACTTTTGAGAATAAGTTACTTCAGTTAAATTAGTAAATCTTACTTAAGTAAATGGTGACAAACATGTACTCCCCACATCCACCTCCTATAAATATCTGACTGTTTGCTTACGTGGTGGAGAAACAATTCTTCGTCTAACCTCAAGAATCTTTGGGCTTTAATAATGCAACAGGTATGAAACAGATTACCAAATGAAAACAACTAAATTGGAGAAGTCCATAGGCATGAGAACCTCACTCACATGGAAGGCTTAGAACCTCACATGCAGAAGAGCATCAGAGATAGAATGGAAACGTGCACACACAAAATGTACTGAGGCTGTGATGGTGTGCGGTGCCATGGGGCTTGAAAGTGACCTTGCAAAAGAATAGAACCAGATGCTACGCAAAAGGTGCTATTTCCAGAGTGTCCACAAGGTGACGACAAAAGAGCATCTCCTGCTGGCCTCAATTCAGATGCTATTCCAAAGACGCACACGAGATGGCGGTGTGCAGCAGAGTGTGAAAAAGGGCCCCACTCCCAGAGAGCAGGGGTCCTGCCAAGTCAGCCCTGGCTCTTCTGACTGCTGGGTGAAGTAATATTACCTGAGCGACGATGGAGCCTCGTGAGATGAGCTCTGGGTCCTCACCGGAGACCATAAGAGGTCATGTCAAGTCACCTCTGGGACTTATAAGCAAAGGGAGGGGCCTCACCTGAGACCTGTGGGTCCAAAGGTCCTGTGACCTCAGGCCTGGGCCACTTGAGTGTGGAGAGGACCACATGAGATGCAGGAGTGTCCTGTTACTGCACACCTGTGTCCTGTGAGGGTTGAGAAATGTCCCTGTCTGTGAAATGTAAGCATCCTGACCCTCCACCTTTGAGCCTGGTGACTGTGGGGAGGGGTCTGACTTGAGACAGCAGGGGGTCCTGTCACTTCAACTCTGGGTCCTGGGAGCCTGAACACAGCCTGCCTCCAGGAGTACAGGGCTCTGCCACACACCCCCTGTGACTGAGAGGTGCACGAAGGTTCTGGGTCCATAACTGCGGGGAACATCCCTGCCTCTGAGTGTGATGGATCCAGTCCCATCACCTGTGTCCTGTGGGTGTGACAACAGGGGCTTCGTGGAGAAAGCTGTGGGTCCTGTCACTTCAGTTCTGCCAGGGGGGTAGGAAGCTGTAGTTTCGAGTCAGCACTGGGTGTTGTGAGCAGGAGGAGAGGCCCCACCCGAGAGGACTCCTGGTCTTCTGACATCAACAAGGGTCCAAGACAGTGTGTGGGGGCTCAATATGGGATAGTCTGGGGTGCTGTCTCATCACCTCGGGGTCTCGTGAATGTGGGGTGGGCCCCTCACTGAGAAAGTAGGGGGCCCTGCCATCTGAACTCTGGGTCCTGAGACTGTTGGAAGGGGCTTCTCCATACCAGGAGTGGCATCTCGTCACAGTAAAGAGGGACCCGACCTGGGAAAGAGCTGACCTACCTGACAGCCGAGTCCTGTGGACATGGGAAGGGCTCCCACCTGACAGAGTAGGGAGCCTGTCACACTGGCTCTGTCCCCTGTGCGTGTGAAAAACTGTCCCACCAGGGAGAACAGCGCTTCCCCTTCCACTCAGCTGTGGGACCCCTGATTGTAGGAAAGGTTCCCTTCCAGAAAGTGCAGGCGATCCTGTCACATTGGCTCTGGGTGCTGCAACCCTGGGGTCAGGTCACACTGGAGACAGGAGAGGGCAGAAGAAGGCAGCCAACGCTGTGGTCCCAATTATTCAGAATGCAAGTCACACACTAACACCGACTCCAAGGAATTCCAGAGGCAGTAACTCCTGTAAAGAAAGGTCCCCACTTCAGCAACGGGGTTGGGCGAAAGCTACTACCCTCTGACACCTTCTGCCTGTTTCCTCCAGTCCGTATGCCACCCGCCTAGTTTTGTTGCAACAACAAAGTTCACTTTCATCAAATTACAGATGATCTCCAAGCATCCTCAAAACTTTTTAAAACACAGACCATATAATGACATAAAGCAAGTTCCAAGAAATTGCAAAAGACTAAAATTTGTGTGTGTGTGTATGTGTATTTCTTGCTCTCACTGCCATTAATCAAGAAATTAGTAACAACAGATAACTAGAAAATACTTACATTTGCAAATTACTCAATACACGTCTAAATAACCACCCCAAAATAAATCACAATTGGAGTTAGAAAATTATTTGCATGGAATGATAATAAAAATACTGCATACCAAGGCCAGGTCACTCAGGTTCCAAAGATGATCAAAGCTTCAAGATCAGTGGCTTTCACCCTGGCTGGGATACCTCGGTGGATTGAGCATAGGCTGGGAACCAAAGGGTTGCTAGTTCATTCCCAGACAGGGCACATGCCTGGGTTGCAGGCCAGGTCCCCAGTGCGGTCCATGTGAGAGGCAACCACATACTGATGTTACTTCCCCTCTTTCTCCCTCCCCTGCCCTCTCTTTAAAAATAAATTAAAATGTCCAAAAAAAGACCAGTGGTTTTCAACCTAAGGTTGACTTTGCCCTTGAGGGAATATTTGGCACATTGTATGGAGGCCTTTCAGGTTGTCATTAGGGCGGTTAAGGTGGAAGTTACTTTCATGCACTGAATAAAGATAACAATTGCTAATAAGCACCTATGATGTGGAGAAAAATCCCCCAATCTCATAGGAATGAGAAACCCTACTCTATATGGAGCAGGATAAAGAGTCAATTAGAATACAAACAGCATGTGACTTTGCACCCTAGATCTGAAATCACGCCTCTCTCTAGACAGGCAACCTGGAGGCTGAAAGCTAAAGAAAAACCACAAAAAATAATTAATTAATTAATTGATTGATTGATTGATTTTGTACAAAAATGCCAGCCATCTTGCCAAGACTGGGGAGGGATACCCTTGGCTAAGAATACACCCACAAAAGCTCAGAAGCCAAAGAAAATATGACACTTTAAGACACTGAACCACAGTGTGATAAACCATAGCACTGAGGGCCACTGTCCCTTTTCACTGCCCATAAATCACTCTTTAATAATTGTTTCTTAAAATTACTTGGAATCTATCATCTTACTCTTTTACATTCCAGAATTCACCATCTAACATTCTCCACTTTGAAAATGAGGACCTTTGCCGTATTGTGAGTTCCTCAGATAACCTACAAGGGGCACAATTTTACTTACAAAGTACTTCCGATTTCTAGAACACCATTGCTCCAGGTCCTGAACTCATTTACAATGCTAAGAAGCATGTTACTATTTTATTTAATTGTTAATAAACTTATAACTAACACATTTTTAACGCTTCTTGTCTTCACGTTTTATTCCAAGTTTTAATTATTTCTTCATGCTTTATACAGCTAAACTAACATAATTTTATTATTGCATGATATCTTATTTACCTTGACAACTCAAAAATATCAACTTAAAGTTATTATAAATAATACAATTTAGAAAATTGCGTGCTAAATAACCTGCAGAAATAAATTACTCTTTTGTATAGACAAAGGGTAATTTAAAGATATAATCAAGGAAAAGAGCCAATGGTGCACTCCCAAATCCAGTGTCTGATCTAGATGGTGTGCTCATACAAAGTGATCCCAAGGAACTGATCACTGACATTAGGACCTGAGACTCGTACCTTCAAACACTCTTTAAAAAAAATCGACAGTCACTGATATTCCACTGTAATCAACCAGTTTTCCTGCTCACCTGTACTAAGATGTTATTCCCCAAAATTCCCACTAGATGGCAGCAGAGGTGCACGCTTGGGGCACGTATTACTGGCTTGACCTTGGATCCAATACATAAATATAAAATTCATTGTTTTCATAATAAATGGTTTTCATCTCTCAAATAGTAACTGTGTAACACAGCATATTTTTTTACTATGGAAATATTCCTGCTGGAATAGGGCTTTGGATGCAAATCGGACACTTTGGGGTGATCAAGGTGCTATTCAGATAAGGAAGGCAACATGGGCCACTGGATATAATGAGGGTGTGTAGAATTTTTGTTGAGTCACTTTTAATTGCATACATATAGAACCAACCACTTCTCATCCATTCTTTTATATACAAGAAATAATTATAGATAAATTTAAGTAAAGGAGAAAACAAATGACACAATACTCCAAATGACATAAAGGAAAAGCAAGTTTTCCCCTCCACGTTGCCCAGGCCCTGATCCCAGTGCACAGTCCCTGTGTCTCCTCTCAGCACGTCCTCTGCCTGGGTTTTTTTTTTAACATATTTTGTTTTGCAGGATACTTTTCTCACATAATAACATTATTTAGAAGTTATTCTCTGTTTAAAAAAATCCATTAGAACCAGCTTATTAGGTTTTATTTCTTTAATAAAATATCATATATTCTCACCCATTTTTAATGTTCTATAATACTTCATAATGTGAGCAAACCATAATTTAACAGGTTCTCCTCTAATTTTGAACACTTTAAAATTACATCTGTTATTATATGTGTTGGATAAAATATATTAAACATACTTCATTTCATACACAGGAAAGCATAACTAGGGAAAAACTTTAATGCTTTTCTTTTCATTGCAGTTAGTTGTTCGGCTTATGTATTCATTCATTGGTTACTTCTTGTATTTGCCCTGACTGGGCAATGAAGTGACCACCTTGGCATGTAGGCAGGACACTCTAACCAACTGAGCTACCAGGCCACAGCTACTAGGAGAAAATTTTGAAAAGTGGAATTTTCGAATCAGAGGGTGTGAGGATGTTGTTTCTGGATGGCTATTCTCAAAAGAATCGCTGGGAAATCTGCGCCAAAGGACCCTTCCCCAAGTCTTTCAGAGCAAGGGCACTGCACCTGCTTGCTCATCAGCCTCAGAGATGTCAGGAGTCCTCTGGATCCCCATATGGGCCACCACATTATGTTGACCTTAAAAACATAGCATTCAGTTATTTTACCAGCGGATAAGGGGTTTTATTCAGAAACAGTAAAAAAAAATTGCAGTTTAGGACAAGCAAGCTGTAGCAAAAGTCATTGGCAAGATCCATAAGTAAAAGAGAGGAACGTAATGTTTCATAGAGAAAGGAGGAAGGCAGTAGGGATCATTTCAACAGAAAGTGCACTGGAGGAAACTGTCACGGTGACGATGGTTTCTCTCTGGCTGCGTTGCTGAGGAGTCGGTTTCTCCTGGGAGCACACAATACATCTTCATGTTGGGGCCTGTGACAGAATTTTTCCTGTAATTGACCCTGGGTGATGTTATGTGACAGCAACCCCACTTACCCCCAAGTCCACTTTAGTGAGGTTTCCCTTTACTCAATTTCACAGTAATAGTTGGCTTATTTGCCATCCATGGAAATCAAGTTATATTTACGTGCTCAAAACGAGGTAAGGACCAGAAAGGCTCTTCCCAGTAGCCGCTAAACTGACCCTGCTCTGTGGACCCCTGTACTCAAATTTGATGTTATTTTTATGCAAAATACTTGATTTTCCCAGTATTTCTAAATTTATTTAGTTTTGCTTGGCTTTATCTCGTCTTCCTATTTCTGAAATATTTTTACTCCTGAGCTACTTACAACACACCTATTGTTCATAACACCACTTCTTTGCGATGTGAAATTCTCCCAGTGTGTTTTCCAGTATACTTATTATGTCATTTGTTGTAATTAAATATTTCAGCCCTCTGGGACTTATTTTGTGTCTATGAATTGCGTGGTCAGAATTTACTGACTTAAGTTCCCACAGAACGCAATGCAGTCTTGACCGCGTCCTCACTGCTTATGCAGCTCTAGCTGAAAGTGGGTTTGAAAAGGGGGGGCGGGGGAGCGGACGGGCCTAGATGTAAGTTGTGGATCCCGACCACAGTCTGGTGGAACAAAGGCACTTTGTCAGGCGGCAGGAGGTCCACGTTCACCCTAACATCCTCCCCGGCTCGGAATTCCCAGCTCCTGCGGTATGGATTCCCCACCAGCTGCGGGACTCCGGGACTCGGAGCGACAGGCTGCGTGACTAACTAACGCTAGGGAGACCCAGGGTAGCCAATCCCCGCGGGGCGGGGCGGGTCTTCCGCTGGCCAGTCCGGAACCCAGGGGGCTCGGCCCCTCTGCCCCGCCCTTTCAGTGTCTTCTGATCGCCCATTGGCGGGCAGGGTTCTGGGCTCTCAGTAGTGATTGGACTATATTCAGGATGAATCCTCCCCCCCAGGGCGGGAAGCCCCGCAGCTCTACGAGGAGCACCGCGGAGGTGGGCGGTACCGCGGGGGTCCTCCGGAGACTGACCGGTAAGCGGGGAGCCTTGCCGCGTGGAACCCTTAGCCCGAGACCTTCAAAGTCCAGCCTGAGAGACCCCAGATGCCCTCATCCTGAGGGGCCCCAAACCCCTTCAGCATCGAGGGGCCCGCGTCCGCCTACCCGGAGGACCCACATCTCCTGACCCCCAACGCCTAGACCCCCAAACAGCCCGAAAACCCCAGTTCCCCTCGGCTCGGGGCACCCGACCTGCAGCTCGCCCAGAACGACCAAATCTCCCCAAACTCAGAGACCCCAAATGCTGTCGTCCTGGAAACCGACTCAGTGGTGGGGACCCTGAAGCCCCTCCATGGGACGCCCCAAATGTCCTCAGCCGCAGGGTCTGACCCTCCCCCCGGCCTCAGTGTCCTCAGACGGGAAGACGCAGGATCGGGTCTCAGGGACCCCCGAGCCTGTCAGCCTTCCCCGGGAAAAGTGCGTTTCCTGGCGCCCCCACAGGCCCGTTGGGACGATGGGCCCCCAGACACTCGGGCAGCTGCCTGCGGACCCCTGCTGAGGCGGCCACCGAGGGAAGGGCGGGAACAAGGGCGCCCCCGCCGGCGGCGCGGCCTCGCCGCATCAGCCCCTCCTCCCGCAGGGCCCGGCGTCCCCCTCTCCCGGCGCCCCGCCAGCATGGAGAAAGCCATTAGGTCCTCTCAGCGTCTTCTCCTTCCACAGGCTCCTCGGATTTCGGGCGGGACAGCATGAACCCCGACGGGGGTCCGCAGCACAGCCCCGAGGGAGAAGCGGGGCGGACGGGGCAGAAGCCTCAGGTGAGCTGAGGGGCCGGCGAGGAGCGTGGGGACAGGGCTCCGCAGACGCCCGGCCCTCGGGGTGGCCCTGGCTGTGCGGGTGCAGAGCGCTGGTGGGAGAGACGGGACTCCGCGGGGCAGGGCCGGGCAGGGAAGTGGGAGAAGGCCCCGAGGAACAGCGCTCGGGGAGCCAGCACTCGACGGAGACGGGCTCAGTGCTTGCGGCACGGGGACCACCGAGGCCCCGCCTGCTCCCTGCACCCGGGGCCGCGCGCCTTCTCACTCGCATTACTGAGTTACCGATGTTTCCACTCTGTTCTCCAGGCTGAAGAAGCTTTGAAAGACGCTTCCCTCCACTTCTCCAGGGAGGAGTGGGCAGAGGTGGGAGACCGGCAGAAACGCTGGTACCAGAACGTGAGGAGGAACTTGGACGCGCTCCCCAGCCTAGGTAGCTAGTGCGCAGGCGCTGGGCCCAGGGGCCTGATGAACCCCCCAGGCTGCTGGGCCGGCTCCAGCTCAGGCGGCTCCATCCGCCTGCACCTCCCTCTTGCAAGGACCCCGATCAGGGGGGCATTTGATCCTAATGTCAGAGCGGGGCTGGCGCTGACTGGTGCAGCTCTCACAGCAACTCCTTACTGTAGACTCTTCCATCCCATCAGAGCCGATCACAGGAGCTTCCTGGAGCTTGTTCCTCTTCCAGGCTCTGTGCTTCCAGGACAAAGGTGTTCTCTCTTTCCAGGTCTCAGGGCCCCTCGACCAGCTTTCCTGTGTCACCACCCCAGGCAGGCCACCGAGCTCCAGGAGGAGGACCCTGAGGACTCTGATGAAGAATGGACTCCAAGGCAGCAAGGTGAGGGGCAGGAGGAGCCTGAGCTGCCCTCCTGACACGGCCCTGGTTTAGGTCAGGCTGCACCTCAGCAGTTAACCAGGGAATAGGATTTGCTTGTCCAGCGAACAGGCAGGATGCAGAACAGTGTGTGGTACAGTGAGGGGCTATTGCTATAAACTTTCAAGTCTGCAAAATCATGTTATATATTTATAGACACATTAATAACCAGTAAACGTATAAGAACATACAAGTGAATAAGAAATAACTAATTCAGAATAGTCATCTCAAGAGAGGGAGGCAGGTCTGGCAGGCAAGGAGTGTTCGGACACCTGGCCGCCCGATGGCTGCAAGGAGACAGTCAGGAACAGTATTAACCAAGGTGATGACGGTAGCTGGGGGGAGGGGCCAGGGTAGTGAGTAGTTTTATCACTGTATCGTTTTCTGATGTTGGCCGGGGTGCCATTCCATCCTGTATCATGAGTGTTCGGTGGATAGAGTCAGTCCACTTTCATGGGTCTGGGGTTGAAACACAGCTGAAGCCAAGACGTGATCTTTAACTTGACTGGAATTCTGTTTCTGTGATCAGCAGACTGTGGATGCCAACCAGAGTCTAATGATAAGGAAGGGCGTGGATGGCCAGTGTGTGCACAGGGGGGAGGATACCAGAGAAAGGAGGCGAGGGGTTGGTAGGGCCGTTAGCCTGGACAAGGCCAGTTTGAATGAAGACAACAGAGCAGAGAAAGGGTTCTGTTGAAGACATGGAGTTTCTGTGCAGTTACTTTTATTACATTTTTGTCAGGAGGAGCCAATTTATTTTTTGATAAATGATAATAGATGCTTTATGAACATAGGATGAAGTGTAGAAGAAACTTTGTCTATTTTTTTATTCTAATGAAATTACTGGATGGCCCCAATAGAAGCATAGACTTTAATGATACCTCAGAAAACATTCTCCAATCATCCTGGGGTTGTTCTTGAACTACTCATTCAGAATTGTCTCCCTAATAAGAATCTCCAGATTTTGGAAACATTTACCAACCAAAACACTGATTTATCATCATCTTTCAGTGAAACCTTCTCCAGTGACCTTCAGGAGGAAACAGAGTAAACACCAGAAGGTGAGTGTTTCCCAAATCCTGTTGACAAGAAAATTTTCCTCATGGATAGAAATGCAGGTAAGAGTAGGAAAATGCAGAAAGTATCCTAGGAACTGCTGCCTTCTTTCCTGGACTCTTCAACACATTGTTTGATATTACCATCTTTTTTTAGAGATTTTATTTATTGATGTTTTAGAGAGAGGGGAAAGGAGGGAGAAAGTGAGGGGCATAAGCATGTGCGAGACACACCTGTATGGGTTACCACTCACCCACCCCGAGTAGGGACCTGAACCACAACCCAGGCGTGTGCCCTGACAGGAAATGGAACTGGTGACCTTTCACTCTGCAGGCCAGCACTCAATCCACTGAGTCACACCAGCCAGGGCTCATCATCATCTTAATAGTTAACAACTACAGCAACAGTTGTAACTACCATTTGCTTCATTCTCACAATGTTTCAGACTTTAAGAATTCTATGTGAATAAACTCACTCAAACATTACAACACCCCGATGAGGTATGTACTATATAACTGTCACCATTCATGATGAGGGAAGTGAGCTTTCAGAGATACAGAAATGTTTGACTATATGTCTAAGATCACAGTATCAGTGGTAGTGCAATCTAACCCATAGTTGCTTCTCTAAAACACTTAAAAACTCATTAAAACTTTCAGAGTTTTGACCACACCACCATGACCAGTTGCTTTTCGTGCTGCAAAGGGGAAGATCGCCAGTTTGTTCCTGGTCAGGGTGCATGCCTGGGTTGTGGGTCAGTTTCCAGGTTGCAGTGTGTGTGAAAGGCAAGTAAGTGACAATGTTTCTTTCTCCCTCACTTCCCCCTCTCAAGAAAATGAACAAAAATTTTTTTAAATTAGAAGAATAGACTTTCATAGTTTCTAAATTTTACATTGTCTTATCCGTATGTCATTACATCATTCATCTGACTGATGATTTCAACCAAAGTTCTTCTCTGCTATGCTGAAGTGAGAGATGCACTAAGACCCTCTGACTAAGGAAAGTGTATGATGTGTAGGCAGTTGGTGCAGTGCATGGTCCCAGATGAAGAAGAATGTAAAGTGTCCAGGATCACAGCCTCCCACTCTAATAAAGAGCATCTCCCACCCCTGAGGGGCTGCAGGTTTGATGATTGAGAAACAACAAATAATAAAATGACTTAAGGACTTCATATAGGTTGCACACTCTTCTCATCCATCTGGAACTGATTTCAAAGGCCCTTTCTTATACAGGCAAGTGACAGCTTCTTTGTCTGAGTTCCAGTGAGGCCACTCTCATCCTATTTAGCATCATTTGTTCAACCCGCTTCCCTCCCCATTGGAAGGTCTTTGAGAGGCTGGTCCATACCTGAGAGTTCTCAGAAGTCACAGGCACAGATCAGGGCCCCTGAGGGCCCCCGAATGCTTGCTGAATGAATGATTTCACAATTACAAATTAAACTAGAAGATGATCAATGAACACTGAAGGTAATTTCTGTGAGATGTGAAATATGGAGAGAGCTGAGCAGTAAATTAATAGCAGGACTGTAATCTCACATCTGTACTGTATTACACAATTCACAGAAGACTTGGGTGAGCATTATTTAATTGCACATTCACTGTAACATAGAAAATTAGCATGTTAGAGCTCATGAAACTGAACACAACTAGCTACTGCTACAGCCTTACTCAAACAGAACTGGTGGGAACCAGCTCATCTAAATACAAATATTCTTTCTAAGGTACTGCGAATTTTACCACCATTTTATTTACTGTCTAGATATGTTTCTGCCAAATATTTCTTTATTCTCTTCCCAATATCCTTTATTCTCAATATTATACAGACAGTTGAAAGAAAAGAGCCATAAGGCATGAGTTCTAATCTTGGATTCATTACCCACATTGGCCCTATACCCTCTAATATTCATACTCCCTAGACATTTTCAAGGGTTGAAGTGTTAAAGACATGTATGTAAAATGTACCACAAGCCTTAAAAATTAAATACTTGTTATCTTTTAATATGTGACTCTTATATTGAAGGCAACATCGAAGGTGCCATTAAGCAATGAATATAGTTTGAAGGAATTGTCAGGAACAGCAAATTTGATGACTGCAAGTGACTCAGAGCAGGCCCAGAAACCAGTGTTCCCTCCTGGAGAAGCATGTGCCTTTGGAAAGCATACTAGACGAAAATCAGGTAAGAAAAAATAATTTGGAAACTTGAGTTCCTCTAAGTCCTATAGAAGGGCTTGTAAGTACGACCTAGGTATGTGGGGAGGACTTTGGACGGGCCCAGATTTAAGGTGGGCTAAGCTGAGACTGAAGTTAGCAATGGAGCTTTGGGCAAATCCTATAAATTCTCTGAGCTCCCAAATGCTAATCTGTGAAGTGAAGGTAAGGAAACATCACTCATATATATTGTCTGAAAACATTAAATTTAAAACAGTTGACACATGCAACTTGTCCAATAAACCATGTGTGATAACAGCAACCACACTTTATTGGTGTTGTGTGCCCAGGCCTTTACCCAATGCCTAACACATACTGTGCACTCAACAAATATTTTATGAATGATTAAAGGTTGGCAAGTTAAACCTGGTATAGGGAAGATCTAGAAACTAAAATTGAATCCGTTATTTGTAGTTAGTGTGGAGTCTTCATCTTCTGAACCAATAGTTAACAGAGTAAAATACCAGAGTGTGCAAAAGGACAGGTAATAAATTGATGGGAGGAGATTGTGTGTTATCTGACAAAATGGGAACTAACACTATAGATCCCACCAACCTGGCTCACCTGCTCTTCTCCAACTCAGAACTCAGGAGAAAGGAGATGGACGTGAAGATGTACAGCCTACAAGAAAGAAAGGACTGTGTGTACCAAGAGGTCACCGAGCCCCAGGATGATGACTACCTTTGTAAGTGACCCTCACTAAGAAGCAAGTTATGATACAGTAATTCCATCTAGTCCTTTGGTCCCCAAATCATTCCCTTCCTTAGTCACCTGGAGTACAGGACTGAGTCTCAATGATGTCAGTGTCACACTCCCTCTGAAGGTCTTTGTGTCCAGGAACATGTGCTATACCTTCCCTAACCCCTGATGCTCTCGCTTCCAGATTGTGAGAAGTGTCAGAACTTCTTCATCGACAGCTGTGCTGTGCATGGGCCCCCTACATTTGTAAAGGACAGTGCAGTGGACAAGGGGCATCCCCACCGCTCAGCCCTCACCCTGCCCCCTGGGCTGAGAATCGGGCCATCGGGCATCCCTGAGGCTGGGCTTGGAGTGTGGAATGAGGCAGCTGATTTGCCAGTGGGTCTGCACTTTGGCCCTTATGAAGGACACATCACAGAAGATGAAGAGGCAGCCAAGAGCAGATACTCCTGGCTGGTGAGAACTATTTACCTCTTCCACTGTCCTCTGGCTTCCCACATTCCTTCTGAGGCCTGGAGGGACCTCACCTCTTATGTGCTAGACATGGAGGGGACAATGTGGTCAGCTCTGTGTATTGACTGGACTTCACATGTACACAGAGCTCCTGTTGAAGGATCAGAAAGTAAGTGGGAGCAAAGTGGTGCAGACACAAAGGAGCGGCTCCTCCCTTATGGGGCTCCTGCTCTGATTGGACAGGTAAACTCATGTGTAGGTGATGAATTAGAAAAATATCATGTGGTCACAGCTGGCACTTGAATCCCCATGCAGGCTGAATGAGCTTTGATGACCATGGAGTAAAATAATTCTGACTATTACCTTCCCACCAAAAAAATAAAAGGTCTTTACCTTCTTTTGTGAAACTCAGATCGCCAAAGGGAGAAACTGCTATGAGTATGTGGATGGAAAGGACAGATCCTGGGCCAACTGGATGAGGTGAGGTCAACAGGTCTCTGGGTGCCAGAGGGGACTCTCATCCCCCATGAGCCCATAATACTGTCCCTCTCATCATTCCTCCCTCAGTGGTCTCCCTCAGTCCTTTTTTCCCTCTTCTTCTCCATACAGTGTTCTTTCATTTCAGGGGACTTTTAGGGAAAAAGTATAGCACACGTCCTCAAAATATAAAGGTCTCTGCTAGAAACAATATGGGTGCTAGAAAGGACCGTGAAGAGCCCAGATACACCAGGGACGCTGGGTTACACTTTATTATCACATGAACATTAATTAAGCACTTAGTATATTCTAGTTATGGTGAAGGGATACATTCCTTCAGATCACACAACCCATGTCCTTCCGGAGGACCTCTCGCAGACGGGCATAAAACCAACTGCTCTTAGAAACTATTAATTTTCAAGAAGTGCACAGAGTTAAGATAGCACAAACCAAGGGTGGCCTAAACCTGTGAGGGCAGCAAACCATCCCAGCCTCACTCCAAACTAGAGCTGGGGTGAGACCTGCAGAGGAAGGGTCATGGGCCCTTATCCTGAGAGCGGTTCTCTTTTATCCGGGATAACAGAATGTGAATCAACTACTATCTCTCTGTTTTATTTTACTAAGACAAAAAGACCTCCAATTTTCTATAGTAATCTTGAGCAGGCAAGTGAATGGTGCCCTAAATAAAGTGTAGGAGGGTTAGAGAAAGGCCTCTCAAGAGAAAACACATGTGGGCTGAGTGCTGGATAATTAGTGAGCTAATTCAGAAGCAGAGCCCTAGATCAAGCACCAGGTTCTGTGGTGTGAGACAACTTGATTTAGAGGTTGGAGAAGCCAGATATCACTGGACATTATGGCCAGTCATGGTGGAGGCTAAGTCTAGAACTGGGTTCTAGGAAGTGGTATTAGGCAGGATGAACACTGCAAGCAGGACTTGGAGGTAAGAATTCACGTGACATGCTGGCAGACGCTCAGACACTGAACAAAGATTCCCCAGAAGCATTAGGGGCCGTGGGCAACACCAGAGCCTGAGGGCCTTCAGAATCAGTGAGGGGCTGGACATGGATGTAACAGGTAGTGGGAACTCATCACTGTGCTTTTCTTTCCCTTCCTCTGCCTCAATCCCAGGTTTGTGAACTGTGCCCGGGATGATGAAGAGCAGAACCTGGTGGCCTTTCAGTACCATGGGAAGATTTTCTACCGAACCTGCCGTGTCATTAGGCTGGGCCATGAGCTGCTGGTCTGGTGCGGGGACGAGTATGGCCAAGAGCTGGGCAGCAAGTGGGGCAGCAAGTGGAAGAGAGAGCTCATGGCCGGAAGAGGTGGGCACCGCTGTTCTTCAAAACAGAAAGAAAAGAAAGAATTCTCCATAGAAAAATTCATGACCCAACTCTTAAGTGGAGTAAAATCCACTCTAAAGTCAGTCAAGTTTCAAATCAGATGCTTCAGAAATTCACAATGCATTCATATGCCTTTCACTCTTGGGCAAAAAAATTTTATTAAATTTATTTATTTATCTTTAGAGGGGAAGGGAAGGAGAGAGGGAGAGAAATGTCAATGTATGGTGCCCCTTGTGAGTCCCCTGATGGGAACTGGCCTGCAACCCAGGCATGTGCCCTGACTGGGAATCGAGCCATGGTTGCTTGGTTCCCAGGCCCACACTCAATCCACTGAGCTACACCAGCCAGGGCTAGGGCAAAATTTTTATATTTTTTATTTTTTAAATAAATTCATGAACAAAATACACAACCGCATGTAGTGCTGAAAGACTGAGAGGCAAAACAAAAATTCTCAAGCACTAACCAGTTCTCTCACCAAGGCAGTTTTTCTGACACTTTCATAGCTGTTTCTTCTTAATTTTCCTCCATACTTCTAAATAAGACATTTTTGTTTAAAGATTTTGTCCTGGCTGGTGTGGCTCAGAGGATGGAGCACCGGCCTGTGAACTAAAGGGTCACCAGTTTGATTCCCAGCCAGGGCACATGGCTGGGTTTTGGGCCAGGTCCCCAGTACGGGGCATGTGAGAGGCAACCACACATTGATGTTTCTCTCCCTCTCCCTACCTCCCTCCCCCTTTTCTGAAAAGAAATAAATATATAAAATCTTTTTAAACAAGATTCTATTTATTTTTACAGAGAGTGGAAAGAGGGAGAAAGAAAAATCAATATGCAAAGGAAACATTAATCGGTTGTCTATGGCGCACCCCCAACTGGCGCACAACCCTGGCATGTGCCCTGAGACTGGATCGAACTTGTAACCTTTCAGTTTTCAGGCAACACCCAACCCACCAAGCCACACCATTCGGGCAGGGCACATTCGTTCATCATTTCAGTGAATTATCATGAGAGATTGTACTTTGTGGTGCATGGTGTCCTGGGACCTGGAAATACAGGGTAATGTGAGGATCAGAATCACTGCTCTTGAGGAGCTGACAGGTGAAGGAGGGAAACCCAGGCACACGAGCTTGTGTGTGCATGACACGACACAGCGGTTAGTGCTTTGGAGAAAACTAGTGCAGGACAGGTGCCTGGGGATCAGTGTGAGGGGAGGTGCAGTGTGGCAGGTGGTCCGGGAAGGGTTCTCTCAGGAGACAACATTTACAAAAATACCTGCAGGCAGAGGATCCCAGGCAGAGGGAGCAGCTAGTCCAGGGAAGGAAAGAGGTGGGGCGTTGAATTGGCTGAGGGTCACTCAGGTCTCATCTCAGCATAGATGATAAGAATAGAGATCAGACACATGCTTAGCAGCCCAGAGATGCAGTGCCGATGACCTGAGTTGAGACACTGGGGACTTTCCTGAGTGAAAGTGTGCAGTTGTCAGCTGTAGAGTGGTGTGTTCTCTGTTCTGATTATGTTTTGTTAATTTTTAGAAAAGAAACCCCAGTGGGGAATCCCCTCAGGTTACTTCATCTCCACGTGACAGAGCATGGTGGCCTGGCTAGACAGGACCAGGAGTCAGGCGTGTAAGAAATAAATGTAGTTGAAATATTTTGAAACAGGTCTTTGTGTATTTGAAATAGTCTAACACTAAAAGATAAAGCATAAATAAGCATTTGATGTGAGGCTGAGGAAGGACATTTCATTTTACTATTTTGGAAAACAGAGAAGCAATTCCTAGTTGGAGCCTGTAGTTTTCCTCTTTAACATGACTTGGAAAATACCTACAGATGGGAAAGGTCACTGCAGTTCCATCCACACAGGGAGTGAAATGGCCTTTTATTCTCCTCAAAAGCCCCTAGTCTGGGCAATATTAGAAAAGACCCTTGATGTGGGCTTCCTGGATTCCTGAAGAAGATGCACTGCATAAAAACAAAACAGGAAAATAGACGGCGAGTGGACACTGTGGGAGACAGAGGTTGTGTTGTCACCACAGTAAGAAGGACTCACGGGGCAGGTCTTACCAGGAGACTAATCATACAGCCCAGGCATTGTCGTCAGCACCTGCCCTGACCAAACCTTTCTCTTTCAGCAGAACCAAAGCCAGAGGTGCACCCATGTCCCTCCTGCTCTCTGGCCTTCTCCAGTCAGAAACTCCTCAGCCATCATGTGAAACTCAGTCATCCCTCTCAGATTCTCCCAGGAACATCTGCAAGAAGACGCCTCCAAGCAGAGGAACCCTGTCCAGAGGATCAGAATCAGCAGCAGCAACATACTAGTACGCACAGCTGGAATGATACAGCTGAAGGTCAAGAGGTCAAAGAAAGGTCCAAACATTTGCTTAAAAGAATCAGTCAGAGGAGAATCTCAAGACCCTTTCAACCTTCCAAGGAACAAATGAGGAGCTCTAGTGAACAGGAGAGAATGATGGAGGAAGAGCCCCACAGAGGCCAGAAAGATAGTCCAGAGGACACAGGCAAGTTATTCGTGAAAGTAGGAATGTCAAGAATTGTAACGATCAAGTATGGAGGGTGTTGGCAAGGCTTCAGTGATGGGTCACATCTCATCGGAGGCCAGAGGACACACTCTGGGGAGAAGCCCTATGTCTGCAGGGAGTGTGGCAGAGGCTTTACCTGGAAGTCACATCTCATCGCACACAACAGGATACACTCAGGGGAGAAGCCTTATGTTTGCAGGGATTGTGGGAGAGGCTTTATATGCAAATCACATCTCATCACACACCACAGGATACACTCAGGGGAGAAGCCCTATGTTTGTAGGGAGTGTGGGAGAAGCTTTACACAGAGGTCAAATCTCATCAGACACCAGAGGACACACTCAGGGGAGAAGCCCTGTGTTTGCAGGGAGTGTGGGAGAGGCTTTACATGCAAGTCACATCTCATCACACACCACAGGATACACTCAGGGGAGAAACCCTATGTTTGTAGGGAGTGTGGGAGAGGCTTTACATGCAAGTCATATCTCATCAAACACCAGAGGACACACTCAGGGGAGAAGCCCTATGTTTGCAGGGAGTGTGGGAGAGGCTTTACATGCAGGTCACATCTCATTGCACACCACAGGATACACTCAGGGGAGAAGCCCTATGTTTGTAGGGAGTGTGGGAGAGGCTTTACATACAGGTCACATCTCATCACACACCAGAGGACACACTCAGGGGAGAAGCCCTATGTTTGCAGGGAGTGTGGGAGAGGCTTTACATGCAAGTCAGATCTCATCAAACACCAGAGGACACACTCAGGGGAGAAGCCCTATGTCTGCAGGGAGTGTGGGAGAGGTTTTACACAGAGATCAAATCTCATCAGACACCAGAGGACACACTCAGGAGAGAAGCCCTATGTTTGCAGGGAATGTGGGAGAGGCTTTACATGCAAGTCACATCTCATTGGACACCACAGGACACACTCAGGGGAGAAGCCTTATGTTTGCAGGGAGTGTGGGAGAGGCTTTACATGCAAGTCATATCTCATCACACACCACAGGATACACTCAGGGGAGAAGCCTTATGTTTGCAGGGAATGTGGGCGAGGCTTTACACAGAGGTCAAATCTCATTACACACCAGAGGACACACTCTGGGGAGAAGCCCTATGTTTGCAGGGAATGTGAGCGACACTTTACACAGCGGTCAAATCTCATCACACACCAGAGGACACATTCTGGGGAGAAGCCTTATGTTTGCAGGTGACGTGAATGAATCACTACTATTAAATCACATGTCAATAGCCATAAGAAGTGTATGGAACCTTACTCTCCCCTAGATTGTGGTTAGTAGAGAAGTAACTGGTTAAACAAACCCTCCAGTTTCATGGCAAGAGATGAGATGGACAAACAGTTCCATAGTGATATGGGGGTATCAACAACAAACTCCTTCATGGGTTTTTTGTTGTTGGTTTTTTTTACCTGTTCTAAAATGTTTTGTCTCCATACCCATTCCTCATTTTCCCCATCACTGAAAGTAGAGGATTCCTGAAGTGCCACAAAGAACTCATTCTCTCAGCCACAGAAATTCAACTCTTGAAAATGTGTAAATCTGGAGTCAATCTCCTTTCGTTACTCCCCAAAGAGAGGGATTTGAGGCAGACTGGCCAGGGAAGGGGATTCCCCAGACTCCTGGGAAGTGGGGCCTTTTCTCCAATCCGCTCCCTACCCTCCTCCCTTGGCTTCCCTTGGCTCTTCTGGTTTCCTACCACCTCTGAAGCCTCAGAGGTGTGAACAGCAGGGAGAGATGGATGCTTCTGCATGGATGTGAGCCTGGCTCAGTCTGGGCACCTGGTCTTCCTCACTCCTTGCTGCCCCTCAGGGTCAGCATTTCCTGGTGCATAGCACACAGATTCCACATCAGTCCATAGTGGGTGTGAGTCTCAGCTCTGTCTCCTCCAGCTGTGTGACCTAAGGCAAGATTCTCAACTTCTCTCTGCCTGCTTCCTAGTCTGTGCAATGGAAAGGGGAACTCCAGCCTTTTGGTTTGACATTCGAAGTTGAGTCAGCACAGACAGAATCTGGCAAGAGGATCGCAGAGATCACAAGTCCTGCTGAACAGACTGCAGTGCCCATGTCTTCCGGGTCTTTAGTGCCGGACAAAGGAAGATGGGGGTCTGCAACCAAATTCAGAATTTGAAAAGCAGTAGGACCCCACTGCTTTTTCCACATAGACTCAGCTGCCCTGAGAAGGAAGCCTGAGGTTGGGGGGGTGCCTCCCCCTGATCACCACCCTCTCACTGAGCCTGGGCATCCTCAGAGCCTCCTGAACATGGGCAGGTGGTGCTGAGAGTAGCCTGTGAAACAAGACCTTCACCCACCCCTTGCTGAGAACTGATGGGGAACAGCACCTGCCTGCACTGGGGTGTTAGGATCAATGGGAAGCCAAGGCAGGGAGGACGAGGAAGATGGGTGTCACCCACTGACTCAGCAGTCCTGCGCCTGGTCCAGTTCCATTGCCAGGTGTTCCAGCATCACAAGAAACACCATGCTAACACGTTGAAATTGTAGGTATTATTTCCACTATCTGTGAAAGAAAGGCTTTCAAACTGTATTCATCCCAAGGCCTGGAATACTGGAGAGAGTCCGCAGCACTCACGGAAAGGACCCACAAAACAAACTTGGTTAATTCCTTCTCTCCACTATGTGTTTTATGAGAGAATCTCTAGTGCTTACAGAAAGAGCCCATTGGTAACTTTGGGTAACTGCCTCAACTTAAACTCTCCTGTTAGGGGTCTATTTTACAAGATGGCCAAGTGAGGTCTGAAGCAAGATAAGGATTCAGGCTAACGACCCCCACACATACCTACGTTTGGATAGTCCATCCCCTAGTAAGCTGGCACCACTTTTACCCACCAATCAATATGTAAGTTCTTCTCTCCCCCCCATCCCACAACTGTATATAAGTCCTCAGGACAAAGGGCCTGGTGCTCTTGCCGCCCAACTTCTTGCCTTTCACTCCCATCTCAGCAAGACCTGTCCTCTTCCATGAGAACGTATCACTGATAAACCCAGCTTGCATGCTAATGCACTTGCTGATCTGTAATCCTTTACTGCATTGGCAAGAAGGACCGAGTTTCTCCCGGGACAGGTGCACCCAGTCTGCATGTGGCATTCACAAAGCCCACAACACAGCAGCTTCTGTAATGCACTGTCCTTGTACCTGGGCCCCACAGGCCTTCATACACCACTGACACCATCTCAATATTACTACTTATTGCATCTTTTTAAAAAATATTTTATTTATTTATCTTTAGAGAGGAAGGGAAGGAGAGAAGGAGAGAAATATCAATGCTTGGTTGCCTCTTGTGAGTCCCCTGCTGGGAACTGGCCCACAACCCAGGCATGTGCCCTGACTGGGAATTGAACCACGATCATGTGGTTCGCAGGCCTGTGCTCCATCCACTGAGCTACACCAGCCAGGGCTACTTATTGCACCTTTAAACTTTTGTTTGTGGGGTCTGATGGGATAATGGACGTGCACAATGTTGGTCATTCCTGGCCACCCGCTCCCACATAATGTGCACAATGGCCCAGGAGCACAAAATTCCCATGGACCCAATGGGTGGGAGTCCAGCAAGTCTCAAGGAGAGAACAGGGTAAACATCTACATCTATATAAGCAAGGGTGCTAACAATTCCCAGGAGTCACACTTTTCTTAGAACCAGAGCTGAGTTCAATACAGAGAGATGGTGAACAATCAGTGAGGACACCATTATAAGCTCTCCTGCATGAGGGACAGGACCTAAGTATGACCCACCCTGTTCTTGCTGCAGTGGGTTCACCAAAGGGGGACACCCACCCCCATGACCTGGAATGATGACCTTTCTGTCCTCCCAGTGCCAGGCTTATAAAGAAGAGTGTCTGTATAACCTATGTGGATTTCAATAATAAATATCCACTATTGTGTTCTTTTATTTTTTTTTAAAGGAAGGTGTCTTTCTTTGGTTTGGTTTCCCTTCCCTCTTTCTCCTCCCCCAACCACCACAGCGCAGAGAGAACACCATAAACTCGATATTCTTTCAGCATGGGGCATGGGAGAGGGGCAGAGTCCTGGTGTAATGCTGGCAGAGGGGCTGGTGCTGAAATACAGTGGGAAGGGAACCCACAGACTGCCACGTGATGCTCACCCCTCCCAACCAAGACAGACCCTGGAGCTCTCCCAGAAGGTTTAGCAGTTCAAGTTGAATAGACAGAGGTCTGCTCCCTCTCATTCCCCTTCAGCAGCAAACCACATTCCTAGTGTAGCTGCCAGCCTCCAAAGTGTCCCCCAAATGCACGTGCTGTCACCCCTACCCTTGTACAGTCAGTCCTTCCTTCACAGAACCAGGCTGATCTGTGTTGTGAAAATACAGTGTGCGGCTCTCAAAGCTAAGTCATAAACGGGCCCTTTTGTTTCAGCCTTGCTCACCTAGTTCACACTGTCTCAGACCACCTTGTGCGGGGAGCTGGGGATTTGCACACCCCTCCCTCCCACCTGCCAGCAGCTGGCTGCCATTATCCTTCTTTGAAGAGGAGGCTCCGAGGAGTGAGTGTAGCCTGGCATCTACTGGATTCTGAGTCTCTTGCCCTTGACAGGCAGCTGAAGTCACTGTCCTGTCTCCATGACACCTGGTTTGCCTCCAAGGCCACACTAAGCTACACCTGCTGGCTTCCCAACTTCCCCACAGGACACTATGATCGACCTGGGTGGGGCAAGTCAATAGTCCTTGGGCAAAAACGACATCAGTTGCTGAGGCTACAGGATGGGATGGCCACCTGCCTCCATCACACATTTTGACTCTGTGACTGCAGTGGTCACTGCAGCTGTGGCCAGTCCCACCTGGTTTATGTTCTAATTGTCTGCAGCTGTGGGCTGGCTTGAGGGGGTCACTCACCAGAATGGTGAGCCACTAACACAGAGCAGCTCACTGCCTTCCAAGCTGGGGTCAGGTAAGCCTTTCTGAAATTTGGCAGATTTGTCTTGACACCCAGACCCTGCCCTGTCTGTCTCGGGCCTGGCCCTGGTCCTAACTGCCCTGCAAAGTTCCTGACCTGGCCTCTGAGAGCTGCGCTTGGGGAAGTATGTTACCCACAGATGCTGTCTTCCAATAGCAGACTTCTTAAAAGTCACTAAAAAAGGCTTTTTAAAAAATAATTATTTAGAGCAAAAGATTGTTAATCTTATCACCTGGAGAAAACTGCCGTAACACCATGAAATTTGCCCTTTAAGATCTTTGGCAGACTCTCACACTTGATGAGAACAATATTGTTTTTTCTAACAACATGCAGTCATTGTTTTTAAAAAGTGAGTTTGGGAAATACAGAAAATAAAAGCACCCATTATTTCATAATCCAGAAGGCACACCAATTAGCACAGCCAGTTAGAGCTTGTGTGAACGCGCACATGGGCGCACCTGCAGTTTCCTTTACAAACGGTACGGAGCCCGTCTGACTTCCTCAGCAGCCTCTTTCCCTCCCACACGCCTTGAACACCTTCCTCCAGTTTCCACAGTTTCACTGGGTCCCACATCCCTGGGCTGAGGTTGCACCAAACCCCCTTGTTGGACCAGAATGGTGTTTCCAGGGAGAGTCTGTACAGCACACGTCAGCCTAGTTCAGTGCAGACGTGAATGTGCAGTGTGTGCCGTGCATTCAGGGCCCAGGAAAGCTCTCCAGTGTCCTGCATTTAAGGGCACAGCACACTCCACCTTCAGGCCTCACAGGATGTCAGCGTCCTCCTCTCAGCCTTCTTCTCCTGAGGAAGGTGTTTCAAAATCCTTGAGGCCATGGTGGGGGTGGGGACACTGCTTTCTGGGGAGCAGAGGAGAAACATGACGGCTGAGTGCTGGCTCTCAGGCGGGACCACGGGCATTGTCCTCTGTGCCCTAGCCTACTTCTCTTTGGTTTTGCAGCTTTTTGCCCAGGTGATGAGGGCCCCCAAGATGCCTCAGACGCTGTGGTTGGTTATAGAAGGTCAGGAGGCAGCAAACCCAAGCCCCTCCCACAGGTCAGGGTGGTGCTGACAGCCGCTGGGCTTACTAGACAGTTGGCTTGTGCTCTAGTTTCTCTCCTGTTGTCCTTTTAGGAAGCTCTGTCTGGGCACCAGATGGACTACTGATGTTCCCCAATGGCCCCTTTGATCTCAACAGGCAAAGGAGAGACTGGGCTACCCCTCCCATCTACTTCCCAGAGAATGACTGAGACCCATTCCCAAAACTGTAGGTCAGGAATTGACAGACCTAGGCAGGCCTAGGAGGAATGGAAATTCACCAGGCAGGAAACCGCCTGCCAACCCTACCCAGGAGGAACAGATGCTCAGCTAAGATTGGGATCTGGGGTCGGTCTATGGTCTATCCGGCACAACCTGAGGCTGGCATAATCTCGTCAGCCTCAGAATGCAGATTTAACCTGAGGCTGACAAGATGTATCAAGAACAATGGTCAGCAGAAATGGCACCCAGCCACCAGCACTAGCCAGTCAGACTCTGACACCCGAACCAGTTACTCTTTGTGGGTTTTTGTGCTTAAAAACCCTGCCCTAAGAACAACGGAGCAAGTCCCAACCTCCCTTGGCTGGCTTGACTTTCCCCCACTAATAAACCCTGCTCCATAGCTTTCCATGTCTGGTTTCTTGAATGACTCCGACCTCATAGGAATGGTCAAGGGCAAGCTCTGGTCTCATTCAAGGAGTCCCGCTGAGAACACTTAGACTTGATGGGGATTGTTCTCTGCAGGTTCTGTTCCTGCGTCATCTCCAGATCAAATAGAACAAGGACAAGAAAGTCCAGGTTTCCTACAGCATCATTGGTCCAGGCTCTGACCCATCTCTTTTCTTTTTCTTTATCCTCACCCAAGGACATTTTTTGGTCATTGCTTTTAGAGAGAGGGGAGGGGTTGAGAGAGAGAAACATTGATGCAGTGATTGGTTGCCTCCCGTACACATGCCTACCAGGGATCGAACCCTCAACCTAGGTACGTGCCCTGACTGGATTGGAACCCTCAACCTTTCAGTTACAGGACGATGCTCCAACCAACTGAGCATCTGGCCAAGGCTGACAAACCTCCTTAGGTGTTTGTTGTAAGAAGGGAAAGTCGGTGGCTGCAGGTGACAACAACCCTGGACGGGGAGAAGCGATTGCACTGCTGTGTCTCCTGTGTGGCGTCAGGGGGGTCTAGAACCAGGGGTGACGGCCTCACTTCCTAAACACCTCAGAGAGCCCCTCGTCTTGTGAAGTCATTCGTGACACATTTGTAAGCCCCTTTCACATTCCAGGGGCTGCACACGGTTCAGAGGGTGGAGGTGGGCAGAGCTGGGTGCAGACCTGAGCGGTGTGCGTCATGGACAAGCTCTGGGCCTCGCGGGGCGGGAAGGTTACAAGGCAGGCCAGCCTCTGAGCTCAGAGTAGACAGCAGCAGCTGAAAAGTAAATGAAACTGAAAATTCCGCATGAAAGGTCATTCTGATGGGCTGATCTCCAGTCCCCCTCACCTGCCAGTGGCAGCCACTGCTGTTTTCTCCCCCTTTTCCTTCCTTTTCTGTCATCGTGACGGCTTTGTCCCCACAGCAAACCCCTGCTCCCAGCCAGCACCAACTGTCTCCTGATGACCCCATGAGGGGAACAGCCACCTCAGGTTCATTCATGGACCAAACTCCAAAGACTTGGTTTAAGCGACCAGGACTCACTCCCCCCACCCAGCTCTCCCCTCTGGCTTGTGAGGCCAGTGTCCAGACAGGATGCCACTGACATTGTCAGGGAACGAGGGATGAGGACCTGGGAGCAGTGGGACAGGTAGAGTGATGAGACCTGGGACGGCCATATGCCCTTCCCTCAGGTCCCTGATAGTTTCATGTTAATGAGGGACAGTGTTCCCACAGCTACAGCCACGTCAGAAGAAAGCCCCAAATCTTTCCAAGTGAGTGAACAAACAACCATGAAATCGCTGCAGTCGTGCAGTGGACTGTACTGCCGTCTGCACAGTGAGGGGACTGAAACGGGAGCACGTTGCACTGTAGACTGCTGTGCTGCTTTTGTTGCCATGCTGGTTGTCAGCTGTTGGGATGTCAACTCCCCTCCACGTTCCCCTGTAGGCACCACCAGGATGCAAGTGACAGCAATGGACACAGCCAACAACAAGAACACCTACAACGTAGCCACGGCTCTCACCACGGTGCCTCAGCACAGCACGCTCACCATCAACCAGCACACGGGCATCGTCGCTGTGCTCACTTCAGGGCTGGACTGACGGGGTCGGGGGCAGGAGGGGCCACTGTGTGCGGTGGGGTCCATGTATATTTGTCCCAGCTGGTGAGCACAGACACCAGCCAATCAGAGCAGATACCAGCCAATCAAACCAGACACCCGCCAATCAGAACAGACTCTTAGAACATGCACCAACCAGTCAGAAGGGGCACCTGCTGCAGACTGGGTCCTGGTGGTGCCCACAGGCTGACTGAGCCCTGAGCACAGTAAGCCCTAAGGAATCACCACAGCACATCAGAAATGTGCTCACGAGGACTTCCGCCAAGATGGAGGCATAGGTGGATGTGCCGTGCCTTCTCACACAACCAAGTTTAGAGACAACTCAATATTAGCAACAGAAAACACAGCCAGAACACAGAAAATTGAACTTTTCGGAAGTCTGTTAACAACAAATTCTTCAGCCTGACCTGTAAGGGGCGAAACCAGCAGCTGGTGGAGCGGGGTTGCACAGGAAAACTCGGTCCAACGGACTCAGGCGCGCGGAATCCAGGCGCAGGGTTGGACCTAGTGAGCGACCGAGCGAGCGACCAAGTGAGCAACCGCGGGGAAACAGCGAGGGAGCAGGGCTGCGGGTTGACTGTGGTCGCGCATTGGTGCGCGGATAGACAAGCGAGGGAGTGGGCGGTTGGACCGGGACCCAGCGGGTCCCCATGGCAAGGGGCAGGGAGGGCGCCGCCATTTCCCCGCTCTGACCCCGCCCCCACATACAGCGTCACAACCCAGCGACCTGGGAGTCCAAGGTTCCGCTCCTCACACTTAAAGGGCCAGAACAGACCAAAATGGCTCAAGAACATCTCAAAGCCCCAGAGCCTATAAATCTAAGCAATGAAGAAATAGCAAAACTCTCAGACGCACAGTTTAAAACACTGGCGATCGGGATCCTCACAGAACTGGTTGATTATAGCCACAGATTAGACAAATATATGAAGGCGAAACTAATTGAAATGAATGGAATTGCACAGGAAACCAATAGCAATGAAAAGGAAACAGGGACTCAAATCAATGGAGTGGACCAGAAGAAAGCAAATAATGGCTGAACAGAAAAGAGTCAAGAAGCAAGAATTCAAAGAAATGAGGAGAGTCTTAGGAACCTCCAGGACATCTTTAAACGCTCCAACATCCGAATTATAGGGGTACCAGAAGGGGGAAAGGACACAGCCACCAGTGGAAAACTTATTTGAACAAATAATAAAGGAGAACTTCCCCAATCTGGCAAAGGAAATAGACTTCCAGGAAATCCAGGAAGCTCAGAGAGTCCCAAAGAAGTTGGACCCAAGAAGGAACACACCAAGGCACACCATAATTATATTAGCCAAAATTAAAATGAAGGAGAGAATCCTAGAAGCAGCAAGAGCTAAGGGGACAGTCACCTACAAAGGAGTTCCCATCAGACTGTCAGCAGATTTCTCAAAAGAGACCTTAGAGGCAAGAAGGGGCTGGAAAGAGGTATTCCAAGTCATGAAATCCAAAGACCTACAACCAAGATTGCTCTGTCCAGCAAAGCTTTCATTTAGAATGGAAGGACAGATAAAGTGCTTCTCGGATAAGATCAAATTCAAGGAGTTCATCATCACCAAGCCCTTATTATATGAAATGTTAAAGGGACTTATCGAAGAAAAAGAAGTTAAAGAAACACGAACAGTGAAAGGACAACAAACTCACAGTTATTAACAACCACACCTAAAACAAAAGCAAACTAAAAGGACAGCTAGATCAGGAGTGGAAACATAGAAATGAAGATCTCAAGGAGGGTTAGCAACAGGGGAGTGGGAGGAGGAGAAGGGGGGAAAAGGTACAGAAAATAAGTAGCATAGACAGTAGATAGAAAATAGATGGGGGGGGCAAGAATAGCATGGGAAATATAGAATCTAAAGAACTTGAGACACATGGACATAAACTAAAAGGGGGGTAATGGTGGGGACGGAGGGGTAGGGTGGAGGGGAATGAAGGGGGGAATAGAACTACTGTAACAGCATAATCAATAAAAAATTTTTAAAAAGATAACTAAATCAGAAAAAAAAAATGTGCTCACAAGACTGCCCTGTGCGTAGCAGGATGAAACGGCCTCTCGCAAAATTAGACCACATTCTCTGCTGAAAATAGAAAACACTCTCAGCATTGCCGCCACCATAAGTGTGGAACACAAAACTAAAGGGGTCCCAGAACCCATTGTCTGGTGCTGGGGCTGGGAATACATGGATCAGATCCCAATCCAGGTAAAGTCTCCTCCGGTCGGTTCTGGGAGGGGATGGTCTGAAATCACCAAACTTTGCCTCTTTGTGGAGCGGGGGGGGGGGGGGGGGGGGGGCAAGGCACAAGCTGAGCGGCCTGTCAGCCTTGCCTTGAACGCCTCACAGGACCCGACCCAGAAGCTGGTTGTTTAACGGAGAGGATGGTCCTTCCAGGTGGGTGCCTCAGGGGTTCATCTGCTCTCTGGGTGGCGCTGGGTGGACGAGCCCAACCTGCCTCTGATCCCCAGGGCAGAGCGCCGCGTGTCTGTCTGCAGAGCGTGCCCGTGTACAGCCTGACAGTCCAAGGTGATGAGTTAAGTTCTGCAGTGACAGCTGGACTCACACTCACTGACAGCAACAGCCACCCTCCCATCTCCAGCCTGACTGTGCCCGGCAGAAGCCAACATACGTCCTGTGAACTGTGTTCGCTGGTGGCTCATGCGTCACTGTGTTGGGCCGCAGTGTCACCCAGGCCCATGGTCCTCAGCCAGGTGGCTTCTTAGAACCCTCTGGGCCTCGCTGGGACACGCCAACCAACCCTCTGTCCCAGGGCAAGAGCAGCGATCTCTAGCCTAGGCAGCGACTCAAACAGGGAGACAAGGGCAGCAGGCAGAGTCCACGACAAAATCCGGATGCAGTTGCTCTGAGGTCAGGAGAGGGGCTCTGACTCCAACCACAAATTCCCATCACAGTGGCATAGGGGTTGGGCACGGGCATCCTTCCTGTGATGGTCAGCCACCGTGGCGTGTGGGCCTCCCTGTGGTCGGTGCTTGTCCAGACAGCGGCCAGACCAGCCAAGTTCTCAGGACTCTGCTCAGGACCTTGGCTGACCAGGAAGAACTGTTAGCTCCAGGTTACTGAGCAGTGTGTGCTGCGTGTTTTACCTGCATGGTCTCAAGTCTGTGAGGCAGAAACGCCTTCAGCCACATGCCCGGAAATGTCGGCAAGATGGTTCAAGAGCACGACTGGCCTGTGGCTCCGTCACACAGTCCAGGCCCAGAGGCCCGGCTGCCAGGCAGCCCGGCAGCAGCACCAGGCACACAGCTCCACCTGTCCTTCCGCTCTGTCTTCCTGGGCCTGTGCGTTGTCCTCCTGGTAGTGAGGGGCCCCTGCACTTCCAGCATCGCACGCCTCCAGTCCCAGAGACAGGGAGGCAGGGGGCAAGAGCCAGTTCCTTTTGAACTGGGAGGCTGCTACTGCTGGGCTTGTTACAGTTGGGGAGCCCTCCCCTCTCTGGATGAAGCCACCGTTTGTGTACTTTGATTCCAAAACAGAGATGCCAGGACACAGAGAACAGCAGAGGTTTGTGCCATTATTCCCAGTGACAAAAATGTGAAGGCACGTCTGGACACTACTTTCTCGTCTAAATGGTCCTGAGCAGTAAATCCAGCTCTGTCCCCAAGGTGACAGGCACATGTCAGGGTCTCGCCTGGGGCTGTCGGGCACTCCAGCTGGGCCCCACTGAAGACTGCACAGGCCTGGCTCAGGACGGAGAAATTTGCTCCCCTCGGAAACACAGTCAGAGGGGCTGGGACAGGGAGGTGGCGGGGGTGGGGGGACCGGCAGCAGAGGACACTCCGGGCCTGACTTCTGCCTCCAGTCCCAGCCCTGCAGGGCTGAGGGCCACGGGCAGGGCCTGAGGGTCTGCAGCCTTGGCCGCTGCTGCCTCCTCCCCCTGCCAGCGGAGCACCTGGGATCGGGGATGCACGGTGTTCGGCCCCTGCCGGCAGGGTCGGTGCTCCTCGTCTGACTGGACTCTGGGTGTTGCTGACCGTCAGCCAGGAGCCTGTGGGGAGCCACCCAGCCCCTGACCCCCGGCTCCCAGCCTGGCACCTGCCAATGCCCCTGACTGTGGTTTGTCTCTGCCAAGCACCTCACTTGAGTGTCTTGGTATTTGGGGGTTTTTTTCTTTGTAAGTGTCATTTATATAACTCTAATGCCCATGGTTACAGCTTCAGACTAGAAAGAGCAAAAGTAAAATAACACAAGTAAAAAAAAATTTACCATATTGTGCTATAAAGCAAATCCCAACAAATGTCCATTGAATGAAATTATTTAAGGTATGTTACTTGCTCTCACTGCTAATAATCTAGAAATCAGGAACAGAGGGTAACTAGAAAGTCCTTTTATTTAGACGTTATAAAATACACTTCTAAATAATCCCCTCAAACAAATCATACTTGGAGTTAGACATAACTTAAACTAGGTGATAATAAAAATACTGTGTACCAAAGCCAGATCAGGTTCCAAATGATCACGGTCAGAGGTTCTCAAGCACAAGTGATTTTGTCCACAGAGGGACATTAGGTAAAGCAGCAACACGTTTCAGATTGTCATGAGGTCACAGGTGAGGGAGGGTGTTACTGGCTAGCTGTGAATAGAGGTAAGGGATGCTAATGAGCACCTACAATGCAGAAAAAACCCAGGAGAAAGAATTTCGTGGCCCAAAATGTCAGCAGTACCGTTACTGGGAAGACTCAAGTTAGGGGAGTTGAGGGATTCCCCTCCGAGGTTCTTATCCTGCTGGAAAGAATGGACTCAGACTGGGGACGACAAGCACAGTGAAAGTGAGGTAGCGGGTTTACCTGTGAATCGCACTGGAGAGGAACCTGCACCAGCCGGTCTGAGTGCTCTGCCTCCTGGGGTTCCAGGGCTGGCACGTTTGCAGCGAGCCTCCAGGCTTCCCCTCCCCGCCCTTCTCCCAGCCTTGGGATTAACACGCAGTCTCAAAGGCTTCCTTTCCCAGATGGAGGAAATGGTACAAAGAACTTCAAAGGCTCCGCTCCAGCTGGTGGTGTGCTCATCCTGGTCTCTCTTGTGACCTTGGAACCTCTGAGAACCTTACCTGACCTGGCTCAGGACTGCTGAATTCCTGGGTGAGACACATCCCTGTCCCACTCTCCCTGCCTTGGTTTGCTGAGAATGAAAAGACCTGCTCTGCATGGGACTCAGTGAAGAGTCCAGGAAAAGGGAAACCGCACGTCACTTTGCTCCCTAGATCTGAGATAATGCCTCTCTCTTTTCGCAGACAGCATACAGACTGAGACCTAAGGAACAATAACAACAACAAAAGCTCTCCATCTTGCAGAGATTGGCGAGTGTCCTAGGCTGAGAAGACACCCTAAAAAGTCAGGAGGCAAAAAGGTCTGACACCTTAGGAGACGGAACCACACTGTGATACGTCATGACGCACGCCTGAGGGCCACTGCTTCTTCTCGTTGCCCACACATCACTCTTCAATAGCTGTTCTACAATGTAACTAGAATAGATAATCTTAGTTGTTTAGTTCCCAGAATTCACCATCTAAAATTTCTCTTTGGAAATTTGGACATTTGCCGTATTATAAGTTCTTTAGATTACCTACAAGAGGCACAGTTTCCCAGAACTGCCCACCCCTCAAGCCTGCCACCTAAATATGCCTCCCACCCTGCACCACCCACATCTGGGGCCCCCTCTCACCTCCAGCCCAGTCCTACCTCTGACCTTAGACCCCGCCCCTCATCAGTAGGTCTGATTTTTAGTGGTCCATTTAAACAAAAATATCCAGGAATTAAGTATACTTATTAACATACATTGTAATGAAGAAATACATTAATAACATATACTTTAGAAATTAAAGACAACTCTGAAAAAGAACTTGTTCAAACAATAAAAAGAAAGGACACTAACTGAGAGAAAATATGAATTACTTAAAACATGGGGTGAAAAATAATCGAAAGTGAAAGAATGGGAATAAAATTCATAGAATGTTGCAAAAGTAGCTGTACAGTTTTTCAATGGGAAAAATATAATTATTAAATAACACACAACAATAAACTTTGTTTCTCGTACTCACAACTCTAAACCTACTTTTGCCCCTCTACTATGCAAACATAAACCACGTGAAAATCACATACTAACATGCAGTAGACGTCAAGGTCAAAAGCATGACTAGATATGAGGTGCACTTTATATCACTGAGTTTAATTTACCAGGAAGATCCAAATTCATAAAACAATGTCATAAACTTAAATTCTATAGAACAGAGACAGAAACAAAAATGTATAGTCATAATAGATTTAACAAACCTCTCTCAGCAGAAATAGAACATTCCACTTTCAGAAACAAGACACCACCTCAAAAAATTCAGTAAGGAAATGAGAAACACCATGAGCAGCAAATTGGATTCAACATTCACAGATAACCGACTATGCACAGCTTTTCCTGCGGACCTGCACTAAGGTGTTATTCCTAAAATGACCACAAGATGACAGCAGAGATGCACGCTTGGAACATTTTTTACATTGACCATATTGTAACGAAATTTTTTTTTAAATTCAAAGGATTGAAATTACATGAAGTTTCTTCCTTTCATTGTAGATAATCTAGAAATCAGTTGTTAAGGTCACCAGAAATGTCTTACATTTAGAAGTTATGGAATACATTTTAAATATTTGTCAAAATGAATCATAATTGGAGTTAAAAAATCATTTCAACAGAATAATATTTCAAATACATTAAAAATCTATGGGAAAACATAGTGATAAATCTGCACATTAAGGGGAAACAGTTGAAGATTTACATGTTTTGCATTCATATTACAAACCCAGAAACATATTAAATCCAGAGAAAGTAGAAGAATGGAAATATGCAAGGAGAGATGTCTGGAAGGATATGTACTTAAATAATAGCAGCTACTACCTGTTTTGTTGGAATTTTGAATTAATTTTTATTATTCTGTATAATTCAAGTAAGCGCACACACACGCATTCTCAGTTTGGGTAATGAAACAGTACGAGAGGAAAACGTGACATAATTTAAGAACAGCGATAACCTGACCGCTGCGGAAACAACACCACAGGCCTTTTCTCTGCTCTCCCAGGCTGACCTCACAGGGGCCCGTTTTCCAAAATACACTTCTTTGTGTGCAAATGCAGCTGAGGAGAGAGGAAATGACAGGGCTGGACCTGAATGAGCAGAGCACAGCTGGGCAGCACAGCCTGAGGGGGAACTTGCCCTGGGGCTGCCTCATTTGGGGAGGGGCCCTCACAGCGAAGATGTTTTACAACTAAGCAGCAGCACCACTGGGCTGACCCACACAGGTGCTGCTTCATGAATCACCTGGAACAACACTGAGCTTCCTAACAGCCATGCTGCACTCATAGCCATTAGTACCAAAACGGAGCTATTTCCACTAAATAGAGTTTCCTTCTTCCCCAAACCCCAGCTCTGGAACTCCTGCTGGCTTTGACTTGGAGCCAATGACCATCAGTTCACAGACACCAGATGCCACAGACAGACTCAGGACCAGACACAGGCCCTAGACTCCAGAACCTGGGCCCCAGAGCAGACCCAGAACCAAAAGCTGAACCCCAGACCCAGGCCCCAATCCCAAAACTGTCCCCACAACCCAGGCCAGACCATCAACCCTCAATGCCACACACTTGACAGAGACTGACAGAGAACCCTGGACACCGGGTCCGGTACATTGGACCCTAGAGCCAGAGCTGCACACGGACCCCACACACCCACCCAGGACATGAACCTACAAACTGTGGCAACTAAACCTCTTATGAAGAAATGAGATGACAGTCTTAAGTAATTTCTCAGTCTCCCCTTTCTTAACGGCCAGTTTAATATCAACGTGCCAACTGCAAAATGCTGGCCCTCTTGTGACCGCCCCTGACACTTCACATAGAAGTTTTATATCCAAGAGCTACTGATATGGGAAACTTTGAAAAACCTCTGTTTAACCTTTATTTGCCAAGACCCCAGGCGCCCTAGAGAGAATGATGGGGCCGTCTGGGAGGGCGGGTGGCCGGATAGTGAGGACTGGAAATGAAGGGAGAGGTCCCAGGAGACCTTTGCTCACCCAAGACCCCAGGTGCCATAGAGAACGATAAGGCCGTCTGGGAAGAGCAGATAAAGCAGATAGCCGGGTAGTCACTAGGACTAGGGCTAGCACCCCCGCAGATAGAACCAATTTTCACATTTAGCCTTTGAACTCTGCTTCTGCCCCGTAGATAGAACTAATTACCGCATTCTGCTTCTGTATCCTGCTTTGCCACAGAGATAGGAAGACCCCTAATCTATATATTCCCCAAGAATCTTTTGTTTGGGGCTCAGAATTTGGAGACTGACTCCTCTGGGCCCGTGCACGTAAAAGGAATAAACCTCGTACTCCAGAATCCCTCGGTGTCTGGTTGCTTCGTTTTCCCGTAACACTACATTAGTACATTGTTCCATATTTCACTGACACGATCATTCAGTTTTGAGAATGTTACTTTAAATCGCTACATCTTATTTAACTAAATGGTGACATATGTGTATCCCCAAATTCACCTGCTGTTAAAACATCTGACTGCTTGCTTATGCGGTGGAGGAACAACCCTTCCTCTAATCTCAAGAATCTTTGGGCTGTTCTGATAATCCAACAGGTATGACACAGATTAGCAAATGAAAATAGCCAAATGTCAAGCAAACATAGGCATGGGAACTTCACTCACATGAAAGAGTCAGGAACCCCAGTGCAGACGAGCATCAGAAATAGAACAGACCCTGGCTGGTGTGGCTCAGTGGATTGAGTGCCAGCCTGGTAACCAAAGAGCCTCTGGTTCGATTCCCAGTCACAGTACATCCCTGGGATATGGGCCAGGTCCCCAGTAGGGGGTGTGTGAGAGGCAACCACACACTGATGTTTCTCTCCCTCTTTCCCTCCTTTCTCCTCTCTAAAAAAATACATAAACAAAATCTTTTTAAAGAAAGAAATAGAACGTAAATGTGGGCACAGAAAACACACTGAGGCTGTGGTGACTCGAGGTGCAGAGGGTCTTCAAAATGTCCTTGCAAGCTAGAGCAAATGCTTGGAAAAAGGTGCTGTTCCCAAGATGTCCGCTAGGTGGCAACAAAAATAGCATTTCCTGGAGACCTCAACTCACTTGGTATTCCAAAGATGCACACTTGATGGCGCTGTGCAGCTGCGTGAAAAGGGGGTTCCCACCCGGAGAGAGCAGGGGTCCTGCCTTCAGCCCTGGGTCCTCTGACTGCAGGGATATCACCTAAGAGAGGATGGAGCCCCATGACATGAGCTCTGGGTCCTCACCAAACAGTATAAGAGGTTGTGCCGTGTCAGCTCCAAGTCCAGTGAACATTGGGTGGGGTTTCACCCAGAATGAGCAGTGGGGCCTAGGACATCAGCTCAGGTCCTGTGAGTATCGGGAGGGAGCCCACCTGCCAGAGTAAGGGGTCGTGTCACTTCAGCTGTGGGTTCTGTGATTGTGGACAGGGGCCCCTCTCTGGGAGAATATGGGTTCTTGTCAAATTAGCTGCATATACCTCCTGTTAGTTTGGAAAAACACCCCTCATGAGAGGATAGTGGGTCCCTCCACATGCACCCGTCGTGGGGTCCAACCACGACGGTGAGTCGGACCTGCTGAGCTGGGGTGGTGCGAGGTGCCCTGGGGACTCAGCGTGTCCTCCCAGGATGATACGAGTAGATGCTTAGTGGCTCAACTCTAAATCGCAAACTGACTTAAAACCTTTTTTTTTGCTCATCAGTTTTCATTAGTGTTTGTGAATTGAATGTGTGGCCCAGAGATGCCAACAGGCTGGACACCCCTGCCTGGAGAATAAAGTCTCCTTCATCGGCAAGGTGTCGAGACTCTTCTGTCACCAGGAACCCCGAGGCCAACATCGGCCTCTCCAGTTGGAGGTGGTGGGGGCTTTCACAGACGCAGGGGCCAGCACCAAGACTGAGCTTTGCCTGTGGGGAACTGAGTGGAATATAGACTTTAGTTCATGATCGTGTATCAGTATTTGTTTATTAATTATAACATTCCTGTACAAAAATACGGAGGAGAAATTAAGAGCCAAATAGCTGGAAAATTAGAGAAAATGGGTAATTTCCTAGTAAAAATACACATTATTAAAATGGACTCTGCCCTGGCTGGTGTGGCTCAGTGGACTGAGTGCCAGCCTGGGAACCAAAGAGCCTCTGGTTGGATTCCCAGTCAGGACACATGCCTGGGTTGTGGGCCAGGTCCCCAGTAGGGGGCGCTTGAGAGGTAACCACACATTGATGTTTCTCTCCCTCTCTGCCTCCCTTCCCCTCTCAAAACAAATAAATAAAATAGACCCTAAAATCAGGAAAATACAAACAGAGAAATCATTCATCCAGGCCCCTCCTCTCTCTCTCCTGCTCATCGTGGTCTCCTCATTGTTCTGGGGTCCACACCCCACCCCCTGGACAGGAAAGGAACAGGGCAGAGCTGCCGGGCAGCCCCCTACCCTGTCCTCAGCTCCCCTGCTAGGCACCCCCAGTGAGGCCTGAGCAGAGGGCACCTGGGAGACCACAGATTCTGACGTGGCCGCCAGGACCCTTTGACCACAATGTACTGGACCCGCTTACTGAGGGAACATGAATTAACAAATGGTCCATGGCAGGAAGAGGTCGGGACTTGCTAGAGGCGCACTGACGCCTGGCTTTGGCCCTGGAAGGTCGGGTGGGACTCTGACACTCAGGCCCCTCTGCCCGCAGGCACCGCCCCCCCCCACACACACACACACCGCTGTAGCTGGAACTGGCCGACGGGACACTGCCCAGGGACAGTAAACCAGCAGCCACGTGGCGTGTCGGGATGTGGGGCTGCTGTGAGGTCACCAGTTCTCCTGGGCGGACCCCGCCTGAAGTAATGAAGATCATGCAGAGAGACAGGTGCGAGCCCAGGTCTCCCACTGCAACCTCGTGGGCGCAGGCCCCGGGCCAGGAGCCACTGAAGCTCGGGTGCATCTCCATCCGTTGCGCGCGGGTCCTTCGGTCTCCACGAGGCCCGGGACCGTCAGCAATCTCAGGCAGCAGGAAGGAAAGTGGAGCGGCCCCGGCCCAGGGTTCCAGAATGACGCAGCCTGCGGCCGATGGAGGCCCTCACCCCGCGCCCTTCCAGCAGTCACGCACGCGGCATTCCTGCCTGTATCTTCCCGCTTCTGTCCCCTCCAAGTTCCCGCGCTGCTCTTCCCCACTCCCTCGCCCCTCCCCAGTGTGAAAATACAGATCTTTTCTCTTTTCTCTTTAAAAAAAAGCTGCATTGCTCTCCTGTCCTGTAAGGTCAAAGGGGAAAAATGGGGCAAGGTGGGAAACAGACTTCGGACGCGGAATCTGCGGGCGCCTTGATCATGGACTTCCCAGCCTCCAGCTTGTGAGAATACAATTCCCGTTGCTGGTCACCTGCCGGTCTCTGGTCTGAGGCCGCAGGGACCAGCGCACCCCGGCAGCCATGGTGGGGGGGGGGCTGGTGAGCCAGAAGGACCTGGCTGGGCAGACCCCCCCCCCCGCCCCGCCTCACAGAAAAGGTGGGGAATTAATTGCTTTAAGCCCTTAAATGTTGGAGTGGCTTCTTACACAGCAATAAGTGACTGATACACTTGAACACCCTACCAGTTTTACATAATTTTCAAATAAGCTTAAACAATAAAAAACCTGAAAATGGAAAAAATACTAGTGGCACAGATACCCACTGAAAATGGCCCTCTCTGGGGCCCTGGCCGGGTCGCTCAGGGGGTTAGAGCGTCGCCCTGATGCGTGGAGGTTGCTGGTTTGATCCTGGATGGGGCACCTGCAAGGAAGCACCCACGATGCGTAAACAAGCAGAACAACAAATCGCGCTCCCTCACTCTCCACCTCTCCCCCCCCCTTCCTCACTCTCTAAAATCAATAAATAAAAACTTTTTTTAAGGAAAAGGAAGTGGCTTTTCTGTCCTGACCCGGGACTAGCCTGACCGTCCACCCTCAGAGGACGCAGCAAACGCCGAGGAAGCAGCGGGACTGCAGCCAGGCCCCCCGCTCAGCACGCCGAGACCCCTCAGTGTGCAGCCGGTGGGTCCCTTCTCCACTTCCCTCGGCAGGGCTTCCAGCTCTCAGCGCCTCTCCCCCAGGCCTCTCCCTATGTCTTCGGTCCACACTCCCAGCCACAGCCCCGCGGCCAGCAAGCTGCTGCTGGGGTCACCGCTGTCTCGCAGCCACTCCGTCGCCACGTCAGGACCTAACAGGACGCCTCCGTGTGGTCTCCAATGGAGAAGGTCCCGTGCTCGCTTGGTTCACTGCGGTTATTCACCTAATTCCTCCCAGGGCACCTGTCCTCTACCCACGAACTTTCTCTTTTCACCTTCAGTCAACCTTCTCAAGATCTGCTTCCCTTCCGACTTTGCATCTGGCCTCGGCGCTGCCGGTGAGAACCAAGCACCACACTCTCTGCTCGGGCCGAGTGCCTGCCCACTCACACAGTGCGGCCCAGCCCCCCGTTCCTCAGAAGGTGACTGCTTTGTAAGACTAGACTTTTAAAGAGGTAATTAGGGTAAACTGAGGTCACACAGGTGGGCCTTTCCTTACAAGAAAAGGAGATGAGGGCTCAGCCAGAGGCAGCGAGAAGGTCATTTGGAAACACGGGAGGAGATGGACATCTGCAGGCCAAGGTCAGAAGCCTCAGATGGACCCAACCTGGCTGACACCTTGAACTTGGACTTCTAGCCTCCAGACCAGTGAGGAAATAAATCCCCTTTCTGAGCCGAACCTTCCCCAGCACTAAAGTGTGGTTACAGACCCGCTGTGTGGCTTTCAACAAGTGGCACCGCCCCTCTGGGCTTTCCTGAGTGTCTGTGGAAGAGATGACTGTAGAATGGGACTCCGCGGGGACCTCCAGTTCAGGTCTAAGCGGGGTCTGGACTGAGACATGATCTCCCTCTGTGGCCAGCGAATGCCCCTCCTCCTCAGATCCATCCATCCTCAGCCCTCGTTTGCACCTCGTTCACGGACCCTTGCTGAGGTTCTGTTCAAACATCTCCTTTCCTGAACTCCTAGCGCGTCTCCTCAGCCAGGCAGCAGTTCCTCAAAGGCCGGCACGTGCCTCTTCTTTCCCAGCAAAGGCTCTGCGCACAGGAGCTCACACGCCGCCCACCCCACCCACCAACCCTGCCGGGGAGCCCACCCGCCCCGCGCTGCCCCAGTCAGCAAGGTGAGCCCTGGGCGTGGGCTGGGCCAGCTCTGGCCCTTCCCTTGACTTGTCCAGGAATCCCAAGCTGAAGATGCTGCTGGCCACCGGGGCCTGGAATCTCAGAAGTGAATGCACGCTGAGCACCTGTGTGGGGACCGGCCTGCTGGCCAGAGGGGCCTCCGGTTAGGGCGTCAGGCTGGGCTGGGGTGTGGCCAGGAGAGGGTCTGACCTTGCTTCTGGGCTGCTGGTGCCCCCCTGGGAGGGCAGGGGAGTGGGCTCAGCCCAGGGTTTTGAGGAGCCCAGGATCTGAGGAGGCAGCAGAGCAGTTCTGATCTGCCCGGGCCTCAGAACCCTCATCCAAGAAACAGGTGGATGGCAGGCCGCAGCCACCCCAGGCACCACGTCCACGCACTCTGAGCTCAGGAACAGGGTGTCTCGCCTGAGAGTTTCTGTCCTACTTCTGAGTGTCAAAGGCAGTCTGTGACACTGAGTTCGGATGCCAAAATGTTGGCATTTTTGATGATTTATGGAGGTACTGGAATGGGTCATTAGGAATGAGTCTCTTCCTGGCAAGCTAGAGACTTGGTCCCCAGTTTCTAGTGCAGTCCCTGCAGGAGCCTGGAGGTCAGTGTCCCCAAGGCTGCTGTGCTCTTGGGAGAGGACCCCAGGACGTCACGGCCCCTCCACAGAGGCAGGGAGGGAGGAGGCCCGGTGGGACCCAGCGTGGCAGGTGCCAGGCGTCCGGGGGACGAGGAGGCCCCCCTCTGTGGTTGTCAGGCAGCCTCTTTTGAGGAACCTCACGGGAGTAAGGCAGGACAGCCCAGTGTGGCCCAGAGAAGCCGCGATGCTGTTTCTCAGCGTGCTCTCGTGCTCCTGGGCGGGCTCTCCCGTCCTGCCCCTGTGAGGGGGCCTCTCGGCTGGTACGAGACCCGGCAAACCAGTGGAAGGACCTCCCACAAGCTGGTGGCTGGTGGCGAGGCTCTGTGAGCTGCAGTTTCCGGCCAAAATGCCTCCTGCTTCCTACACACACACACACACACACACACACACACACACACACACACACTCTTCCTTCAGGGCCGTGCAGGGGAGCTGTGGCTCCTGGTCACTGATGGACCTCCTGGAAATTGCACTGAGAGGTGGAGGTGCTGGTCAGGGCAGAAGCCCCCCCCCCAATAGCCACCCCGCCTCGGGAAAGGGCAGGTTCGGTGTCGCACTGGGTCAGGGTTTCTGCCCGCCTCTCCCTCACGGAGCAGGGCAGGTGCTTCTCCCGAGCCCTGTCTAGGTTTGAAGGTCAAGAGCTGCAAAAACTCTACCTTACGATGCATTTCACTCGGCTCAGCCCACACCCTGTGGTGGGCGGGGAACAGCTGGGGCTTCAGTAGCCTTTTCACAGTGAAAGAAATCTCGCTGGTTGCATGAGTCACAGTCCCCATGCCGCACAGGGCCTGGCCCCCACCAACATGGCACACGGTGGGTACCAGGGAAGCCAGCCCAGAGGGGGCACGCGAGCACCCTCCCTCAGCTGGGAGGTGAAGGGCCGGAGCCCTGCGGGCAGGCTCCGGCCTGTGCTCTGGACGCTGGTCGGGAGGCCCCTGTGCTCTGAAGAGAGCCTTCCACACCCAACGCTGCTGGTATGTCTGGCCAGAGGCGCTTCTTTGCCACACATGCACTAAAGTGACACAGAACTTAGCAGGGGACCTGACCTCCTTGCTCAGGAGGCTCCAGTCTGATGGAAGGGGAGTCATGCAGACCGGCAAAGAGAAGCAGACAGGACAGAGTGCGTGCTGCTCGGGGGGTGGGGGGGTGGGGGAGCCTCTCCTCATGGTGCAGTGGCAGCCCGGCCGCCTCCAGCAACTCGGAGGCGTTTTCAGACCAGAAGGTTGTCGAAAGCGCGTGGTCCAGCCCACAGTGTTGGGACAGAAGGAACCCACAGAGAAAAAGAAGTCACTTGGGTCCCAGACCATCAACAACGTGCGTCAGGCAGTCTGGCGCGTCTGACATCACCACTGTTCAGTGGTCTTCGCACTTCTGTGCAAAAACAAAACATCTGTGTCTTCCTTGGGCCCCTTGGGCCACAAGGAAAAATAAATGTGCGGTCAGGGCAAGGAGTTCCTTGATTTCCCCACGTCACCTGCGTGTCTGTGGACTTGTGACCACGCAGGGTGTGGCTCAGCAGCGTGTGTGACCTGCTGACAGAAGGTCTTGACGGCAACTTCCCATCAGAAGGCAGCCCAGGCCCAGAGAGCTGGAGATGCAACGTGTGTCCGTCCCTCCCCAGGAGCCCGGGCCGGGCTGAAGGCTGGGGCGGCCAGACAGGGGTCTGAGGGGCCGTGGGGGCTGTGTTTCTGCTGCGGCTGCTGGGACATTTGCAGGTGAGATTGTGCTGGTAAGAACGGTGCAGCCGAGACAAACCCCAGTACTTCAGAGAGGGCCCTTCACTTGGGGTCTGTGGCACAGTCAAGCCCAGATGGAGGCAAGTGAGGGGCAGGGTGACAAAGCACACCATGGTCACCAGTGGGGACAAAGCCAATCTGTGGATTTCTCTGGGGATGTGCAAGTCAGTGCCCAATGGGGCTGGCTGGGCAGGGGCTGGACCCTGGGTCCTCTGGGGTGAGGACACCATTAGCCGCCAGGTGGCAGCAGGGGACAGGAGGCAAGGCCAGGACTCAAGAAACCAGGAATGGCTGCTCCAGCGGAGGCACCTGGTTGGGGTTTGGGTGGGTGTGACTGTCCCCCTGTATCTCAGACCAGCTTGGGCTGGTCTGGCCACAGAAGGAAGCTCTGCCTCCTTGCTTCTGGCAAGGAGGCGGGAGTGCGGCCAGGCCTCCGGGACCGCCCTGCTCCTCACCCCTCCGTCCTCCCAGCCCGCCTTCCATCCCTGGGTGCAACTGCCAGCTCAGGCCTTCCGTGCACCGCCCCCCGCCCCCCACCCCCGGTCTCCCACAGCCAGATGTACGGGCCCCAGAAGGCCCCCCACCCCTGCTGGCTTGAGTCCCTGGGCGGCGAGCCAGATGCCAACCCATGCGGCTCACCGAATGGAGGGGGACTGACCCCCCAAACAAAGACTCAGAACCAGCCCAGAGCCAGCCACTCTGACCCACAAGGCAGAGGCCCCTGGCACCACCATCCTTCTTCCCTGACCAGGGTCACGGTGCCCCTCACCTGTGCCCACTCCCCCAAAACCATCTGTTGCCCACCCTCAGCAGCACCTCAGCCTGTGGCTGCACAGTGCCCCCTGGAGGGCAAGGTGAGGACACGCCCCCGCCATCCCACCTCCCCCTGGCAGGTCCTGATGGGCAGGTTGGCCCGCCCCGCCCCCACCCACCCCCGGCCCAGGCCGCCCCTGAGACATAAAGCCGGCCCAGGCCGCCCCTGAGGAGCCTCTGCTGTGCGCCATGAAGGGGAGCAGCACCCTCCTGCTGGTGGCCCTCCTCGTGCTCTGCATCTGCGGTGAGTCTGTGCAGACGGGTGCCTCCAGCACACTGTGCTGTGTGTGGGGGGGGGGACCTAGAAAGCTAGAAATTCAGGCACCGGCCCCCCACGGCGGAGGGTGCCCACCGTCCTGGGCACCCCAGCCCTCCTCCATCCCAGAACACAGCCCCTGACGACTCCAGTCCCCACTCTCCAAGCCCCAGGCCAGCCTCAGGTGGAGGGGGGTCCCCACGCCAGGAGCTTGGCTCTCCTTCTCCTGCAGCCCAGGGAGCAGGGAGTGAAGACAGAACGCTGAGGTTAGGGTCCCAGGTGGGGTCTGCAGGAAGGTGGGTTTGGGGTGCTGCGAAGAAAGATCAGGGGAAGGTGAGGCTGGGTAAGCACAGGGGACACCTGGCACAGGTGAGGCCGGCCTTGATGGGGGGTCCGGAGACCGTGGAGGTTGGAGGCCTGGGGCGCTAGGGGCCAGGGCTAGATTCCCCCGTCCTGGCATCAATCTGCCCCCCCACGCAGGGCGGGCCACGGGGGAGGACAACGGAGAGTTTTTCATGGAATTCCTGCAAACGCTGCTGGTGGGTTCCCCCGATGACCTCTACGAGGGGCCCCTGGGCAAGTACGACGTCAACGCCGACGCAAAGGCAGCGCTGGTGGAGCTCAAGTCCTGCATAGACGGCCTGCAGCCCATGCACAAGGCGGCGCTGGTCAAGCTGCTGGTACTGTGTCAGGCACCCCACTTCCCACAGCCCTGCTCCCCAGGCCCTCCGCCCCCAGACACCCCACACTGCCCAACCCGCAGGGGTGACACCGCGGGCCTCACTGCCCCTGCACGCTGCCCCGCAGTGGTGGGAGCCCACTGTCCCCCAGCGGGTGGCCTGCACCTGTGCTCCTGACGGAGCTGTGGCTCTGCGGCGACCGGTCACCAGGAGGGACCCACCTGTGTCTGCCTTCCAGGTACAAGTGCTGGGCAGTGAGGATGGCGCCTAGGGGACCCCAGACGTGGCCACACACAGCCGTGGCTGCATGCCCACATCCCTCCCCCACGCGTGACCTCCTTCTCGACTTCTCAACCAATAAACCTCCTGCAGCTCAGGCTCCGGCTCCATCTCTTCCCACACGCGGGGGCACCACCACACGCACACGAGTGCACATGGGTGAGGCACACGTGTGCAAGCTCCCTGCACAGAGGGCAGCCAGCAATGCGAAGCCAGTCTGAGGCCCGTGGGGGCTGGAGGACAGAGGAGAGTGACAGGCAGGGACACGTGCGGACAAGAGAGTGTCCACGGTGGAGTGGGGAATGGGCTCGGAGCAGGCCGGGCAGAGAGCCCAGACCCAGGAGGGGCCTGGCTGGCAGGGCGCACGCCCCAGGCCAGTCAGCTGCCCCCGTCCCCACTCAGCGCGGTCCAGGGGCCAGAGCAGGCCCTCCCCGCAAAGTCACCCAAGGAAAGAGCCTGGAAGATGCCCAAGCCAGAGCCCCAAGGGGGGCCCAGCAAAGGCTAGAACACCTGTGCCAGCTTGTGAGGACCCCGAGTCTGAGGGGCCGACTGGCCAGCGTGGCAAGAGACAGAGCAGGGTCCAGTCAGGGGCCGATAGCTCCCCCCCAGCCCTGGTCCAGGACCCCAGGTCCCTCCCTGCCTCTGTTTCCCCTGCTCAGTGGTCTCCGAGGACAGACCTCAGCAGGCCAAACTCTGGCCCTCACAGCCTTCGTCTTGGGCCCTGGGCCACCTGGCTCTGGGTCCCCACGAACTTGCCACCTCTTTTTGGGTAATGAGGTGCAGACTGACGTCCTGGGACCAGAGCCACACCGGGCTCGGTGCGGGGTGGGGGGTCCCTCCAGTAGGAGGCCATTGTCTCCCTCACACAGACAGGAATCTAGAACCTGCCCTCCCAGAGCCACATTCCAGAGTCAGGGGCCGGGCCCCGCCCCAACGCCCCCAGCCCCCTGCGGGAGAGGAGAGGGCAGAGGCCCTCCTTGCACGCTGCTTTCTGCGGAACTCCGGCACCAAGGACGATGCAACGGGACCACCTCTGAGGAGGCTCGGTTCGGAGGCCGCTCTGAGTGCTGCACCCAGACCCAAGAGGCAAGGGCCCCTCCAGGGGGACCCGGGCCCACCCCAGAGTGCGGCCTCAGCCTAGCTGCCCGCTGCTCCTGCCCAGCCATGCCCAGCAGCCTCTGAGTGGGAGGAACTAGCCAGTCGCCCAGAGCCAGGGAGGGGTGGTCCCCGAGGCCCTGAAGAGACAGCTGGTCTGGGCTTGCGTCCGGGCGTCTGGGGCCACTGCCTTGGGCGCTGGTGAGAGCAGAGCAAGCCCACGACTCCAGACGGAAGCTTCCACGGCCCTTAGGTCCGTTCGCAGCTTTCGACCCCGCTGAGGAGTGGGTGGGAACACAGGCGAGGGGGGCGGGGGGGCAGGGTGGCCCTCCAGCCCTTGCTCACCCTCCTGTCCACACACAGAGCCACCATGGTGGAGGAAGTGTGGGTGGGAAGCTGGAGGCCCCACCGCCCCCGGGGGCCCATCATGGCCTTGTACAGCAGCCCGGGGCCCAAGTACCTGATTCCACCTACCACAGGTAGGTGCCTGGGAGCCGGGTCTGGGGTGAGCCCGGCGTGGGCAGGTCTGGGGCTCATCTGGGCTGCAGGGCGTCAACCCCTCCGCGTTCAACAGGGTGGGGAAAGGTCCGGGTCTGGCTGTAAACCACTGAGAGCCCCGCCCCGCAGGCTTCGTGAAGCACACGCCCACCAAGCTGCGTGCACCCGCCTACAGCTTCCGCGGGGCCCCCATGCTCCTGGCAGAGAACTGCTCCCCAGGGCCTCGCTACAGCGTGAACCCCAAGATACTGAGGACCGGCAAGGACTACGGCCCCTCCTTCTCCATCCTGGGGCGCTACTGCACCAAGACCGTGCTGACCCCCGGCCCCGGTGCGTGACAGTGGCCCTGCCTCAACCCAGCCCGCCCCTGTCGGCCACCGCACCACTGAGCCAGCGTGTGAGGGAGCACAGCCACCACCCTCCTCCAGGGGAGTGACCACCAGGCCCCTCGGAGGAGCCGCTGCCTCGGGGACACCTGAAAGGCGCACCCGGCCGTCCCGGGCCCCTGCCCGCACCCCGCAGCACCTCCCCTCCCAACACCCCTGACCCCTCGCTGTCACCACCCTCGCCACCCTCACCGCCCAAGCCGGGGCCTGGAGGCCGGGCGCCCACAACGTCAGGGGTTGCGGGTCAGGGGTCCTTGAGGCCCCTGCCCTGCCAGCCCCCTCTGCTGCTTCCCTCCTGTAGGCGACTACTTCCCGGAGAGATCTACCAAGTATGTGTTCGACTCGGCCCCCAGCCACTCCATTTCTGCCCGGACCAGGACCTTCCGCGTGGACAGTACCCCAGGTCCGTGGCGGCCCTGACAGCCCCGCCGCCTGGGTGGGGTCTGCGGGGGCCGCAGAGACTCAGTGCTGGCGCCCCCTGCAGGCCCCGCGGCGTACATGCTGCCTGCCGTGATGGGGCCGCACTCCGTGGGCAAGGCCTCCCAGCCCTCCTTTTCCATCAAGGGCCGCAGCAAGCTGGGCAGCTTCAGCGACGATCTGCACAAGGCAAGGCGCACGGGGTGGGGGGCAGAGCGCACCCCGAAACTAGCCCTCGTGGTCCCTTCCCCAGGACCCACCATCCATCGGCTCGACCCTGCCCCCCAAAGGCCTTCAGCGCTTCACCCGCTGGGGGGCCGGGAGCTGCCCCGTGCCCGTCACATGCGAGTACCAGGGAGGGTTGAGCAGGGAAAGGAAAGGGGTCCACAGAGCCCTACGTGGGGGCAAGGGCAGGGGGCGATGTGGGATGAAGGGAGCTGGGGACCAGATGTGGCAACCAGTGCAGACACCCCAGTTGCGCCCGTGTCCCCTCCGTCCAGTCTGGCCTCCCAGGACAGCATCCCGGCCCCGAGGAGGGGCCTCTCCTGCGTGCAGCAGGGTGAGCCCGGGCTGCCACACGCGGGGTGTCCCTGCCACTGTGAGGCTGACGTCGAGGACGACGCCCCACACGGACAGGGCCCGCAGCACTGGCTGCACGCCACAGAGAGCTCTGTTTGGAGTCAGAGGGGCCCCCGGCACAGACACAGAGACCCGGGGCCTGAGATCTGACGTCCGGCACTGGCCTCTTGCCCTCTGGGGTCACAAGGCCAGGTGGGCAGAGCCTGTCTGAGCCCCTCTGGCCCCCCAGACCCCAGGCCCCGCCGCCTACCACCAGACCGACGTGCAGGTGACCAGGCTGAAGGCTCCACAGTACACCATCGCTGCCCGTGTGGAGCCTCCGGGGGACAAGACCCTCAAGCCAGGGCCAGGGGCCCACAGCCCTGAGAAGGTCTGGAAGACAGGGCAGGGGGTCGGGGGGGACTGTGAGAGGAGGCCCCGACAAGGTGGGCTTGGGGGGCCTGCTGGTGCATTTCTGGCGCCTGGCCCCTCCCCCAGCAGGCAGGCTCCCTGTCCCCAGACAGTTAATGCTACTGAGCACTTGCCACATAGCAGGTCTTGTGTTCAAACTTGGCAATGTGACCTTCATGCTGGTCATCTTGGGGACAGTAAAGCCATCAGCAAGCCCAGCCTGAGAGAGCAAAACCTGTGGGGTGCAGGCGGGGGCCAGCCCGTCACAGCCTCTTCTCTCTCAGGTGACAATGAACAAGCCCTGTGCCCCCATCATCACCTTCGGCATCAAGCACTCTGATTACATGACGCCCCTGCTCGTGCAGACGGACTAGCCCCGCCCTGCAGCCCTGCGCCGGGTCCCAGCTGCGGGCCTGGGCCAGGGGCGCGGGACACTGCCCCCGCTGAGCGGCGGCCGCCTGGCCCTGCAGGGTCCCGCACACTTGTTTGGAGATTTGTGACATTTTTCTATGCTACTTTTCTGTTTGCTAATTTTCTTTCCTGCTGTGCTCACATATTTAATAAATCATGATTCCATTAGCAATGGGCCTGTCTTGGGGGGAGGGTCAAGTCTTCCAAGAGAGCTCAGGAGCGAGGACGCCCAGCCTGTCCTCCCAACTTCACCTCGGGCCAGGCCCTGTGACTCTAGAGACTCCTGCCGGCCACACCAGCCTGCCCCCTCCCACGTGCTCCTCCCCCTCCGTGATGGAGTCTCCCCAAGAGAAGGGGCCTGTGCCCCCCCCTCTAACCTGGACTGGAGCCTGTGACCCCTCAACAAAATGACGTCCCTGGGGCCACACCACACAGAGCAGGCAGCTTCCACCTGGACCCCCCACCCACCCAAACCTTGCTCACCTTCTGCAACAGCAGCACTTCTGAGGCTGTGGGCAGCATCCCGGCCCTGGGCTCGCCCCGGCCCTCACCCGCTGCCAAGGGAGTGAGCCTTCGGGTGCCAGCCCCCAGCCCGTCTCAAGTCCCAACCACAGTGACTGTGAGACATGAGTCGCTACTAACATTGAAGTGACGGGGTTTCAAGGAGATCGGTGACACATCACAGACAGGCAGGACGTAAGCAAGGAAGGTGCCGGCTGGTGCCGCCACACAGGGCGCTCGGGGTTGAATCTGGAAGAGGCAGTCACCCCACCCCGTCTGAGCTACAGAGACATGGCAGGGGGGGCCCTGAAGGCACAAGCCAGGAGGTGCAGGGGCCCCTCTGTGCCCCTGGTGTCCAAGGACCAGGGTCAGCGCCACACAAAACCCTCTCCAGCCCCCAAGGAAATGAGGAGGCTGTTTGTTCCAAAATTTTAAGAGACTTTATTATTTTTAGAGAGGGGGGAAGGAAGGGAGAGAAACATCAATGTGTGGTCGCCTCTCAAGTGCCCACTACTGTGGACCAGGCCCATGACCCAGGCATGTGCCCTGACTGGGAATTGAACCAGTGACCCTTTGGTTTATAAGCCAGCGCTCAATCCACTGAACCACACCAGCCAGGGCTGTCTATTCCAAACTTTTACGGTACAATGTTTTGTCATCAAATTATGGGACAGCACCTGGCCATGTGTCCCCATGTGACAGACTGGACGTGGGGATTGGTGTCAGCAAACCCCTCCTGCCCCCAGGATCACGCACTGCGTGCACAGACTGAGCGAGAGGGTACGGCCCACACGACACCCCACTCTGACTGAGTTGCCGACCCCCCGACACAATGACGAGGAGGAACAGGAAGCAAAACAGGAAGGAGCCAACAACCCCCAGGTTCCCAAAGAGAAGCGTCTCACAAGAGCAGCAACCCAAGCACACAAAGCACAGAACCTGCACTCCTAGTCTGCAGTGGCAACGAGTGGGCACAGCCGCCCTCGGTGGTGACCTGGTGCCAGGCCAAGCCTTGTTCTCAGGGTGTGAGCCTGGCGCCACGGGCCCAGGCGTCTGCAGCGCGGACTCTGCAGTGAGGAGGTGTGTAGGCAGCCACCGTGCTGCTTGGTAAAGCTGCGGACAAGTCCTCACTCACGTGAGACAGGCTGGGGGCTGAGCCAAAGCCGAGGTGCACAAGGTCACTGGTGAGCAGGGCAGGACCCTGGGGCTCAAGCATCAAGGGGAAGCAGCGTGAGACAGAGGCAGGCTGGCCCCCTCGGTGGCAAGTGAGCATGTGCTGGATGCTGGGACACACAGGGCAGAGCCCTCGGGAGGAAGAAGGTAGAGTCCCCCTCCCCTGAGCCGGAGGGGCCCGTCGACGTGTGCATTAGAGAGGACACCGTGGTGACCATGCCAGGCCTGCTGGGAGGAGCAGCGGGAAGGCAGGAGCCAGTAAGCCCGTGGATGTGACCACATGTGGGATGACCACACAGGAGGGCGGGCAGGGGGTCACCTGCCCCAAGGCAGTGAGGGGGAGTGACTAGGAAGGCAGAGGGTGGGCGTGAGGACAGGGAAGGACACCGAGGCCATGACAAGTCTCCACGTGAAGACAAGGGCACTGCAGTCCCACTGAGGGGGGAAGCAGCTGGCCTGGCAGGGCCTGGGGTCTGGTTTGTGGCTGGCCAAGCAGGCAGCCAGGACCCAAGAACAGGTGGCTGGGCAGGACGGTCTGCAGAAGCTGGGGTGAGGAGCTGGCCCAGGGCCCCCTCTCAGGAGGGGGGGCTCCCTGAGGGAGGCACAGCCTGGCTTGGTACAGAAGAAACAGCCCGGTGACCCTCAAGAAGTGACCTGTGGGTCCCACAAAGGGGGTCCTGTCAAGACCCACAAGCCGCCAGGACACCGACCCTCGGCCTGACTCTGAGCCCCCAGAGCCCCGTTTCCAGTGACCTGGTCTCCGGGACACATCTCTGGAAAGATCCTCATCCTGAGAAGGTGTGGGTCCCCACCCTGGGATACATGGCTGCAGGATCCAAAAGACGGGGCCCAGGGCCTCCGGCCGGAAGCAGTCCACGACTCCATCCACACCCCTGCGCCTCCCCAACAGTCTGGCTTCAGACGTGGGACAGGAGGGCAGGCAGAGGCCAAGTGAGGGGCCCTCGGCATGGGTCCACCCATGCACACGCCCTGGCCTGGAGTAACTGCCACCCCTGGGCTGGGACTCGGGCGGTGAAGAGAAGCTGATCGGAGGTTCACAGCCTCACCCCCACTCCACTCAGATCCGGGGACCTCAGAGACGAGCTGCGGCCTCACCCCAGTGGCCGTGGAGTGGAGGAGCCCTGCGATGCCAGAAACCTCCGGGCTGGGGAAGGGCTGCAAACAGGTGGCCACGTCCAGGACTTCCAGACACTCTGCTCAGATGTGGGCTCCCAGCCACAGGGCCGCGACTCAGAGGCAGCGGGGCCTCCCAGCCACACAGGAAGATTCCTAGACCACAGCCACCATTTCAAAGGAGTACTCTGTGGGAGACCCGCCAGAGCCCTGGACACCAGGCGGGGGAAGGCTCTGGCTGCCCCGGGCACCCACAGAAGCCAGCTGCCCCAGCTCACGTCCTTGCCCTCGACAGGAGGTAGGAGAGGATGAAGAAGGCCACGATCAGGCCCATGGCCACAGCACACAGAAGCTTTCGGTTGTCTCGCCCAGACCGTGCCATCGTGGAAAAGCGCTTCACGCTCCCTGTGAGCAGACCTGTCACGCTTGAGAAGTCCGAGTCCTGGGGGAGAAACCCAGCTCAGTCACCCAGGGCGGCGCCTCCACGCCGGGGCCTGGCAGCTGACGGAGGGCAGAGCTGACAGGCCCCTGCCTGCTGCAGACCTTACCATGCCGTCCAGGTACCGGTTCTGGTCCTCCGCATCCCTGTCGATGTCCAGGGCCAGCTGGTCGGAACACAGAGGGGTCAGGGTCAGGCCAGGGCCGCACACTCGAGGGCACTTGACCCCCCCAAAACCAGCAGACCCTGCCAACGGCTCTGCCAGTTGCCCTGCCACCACCAGGGGTCAGGCCCAGTGCCACCCGGGCCTCACACAAGTGGGAAGCACAGAAAACCCTTCCAGGCCTCTACCCGCTCTGGTCCCACTGCAGGGTGCCAGCCGGAGGCGACAGTGGGCCACTACTGACCGCTTTGAGCCTGGTGACCTTGGAGGACAGGCTGTCGGCCATGCGCAGGTTCTCCCGGTCTAGAATCTCCTCCACGGCACCGGAGCTCTGAGCTGCAGGGGGAAAGAGGCTGAGGGGCACGTCTGCCTGTGAGCCCTTGACCCCTACCCTGCAGCCCTTGGTGGCCTCAGGGCTCTGACTACAGTCCCATCTGGCCAGGCCTGACATCTGGGAGACCCAGGCTCCGGGGCAGACTTCACACATGTGGGCAGGCTACGTGTGTCCACGCCCAGGCCGACAGGCGGGAACCTCCACAGGTACAGCCCCCCAGGGTTCAGTCCCACTGGCACTTTCAGACGGTCTGTGACAGCTCTGGACTGTCCCTCCACACACTGATGTGCTTGCGACCTGTTCTCAGAAGTAACCAGTACAGGCTGGTGCAGACTAAGGAAGACTTAGGAAGGGCACCCAGAGGACAGCCGCAGTGACCACATGCACACTGAGCCCGAAGCAGTGACAATTAACCTGGGAGGAAACCTCGCTCCCCAACAACAGAAGGGGGCTTACGCCCCACCGGCCAGGCACGGGCTGGCTGGGATGCGAGATAGGGCTGAAGCTGGTCACTCGGAATCCCCACCGCACCAGGTGTGTGGAAACTGCGGCCCCCCCAGTGGTGGAGAACCAGATGCCTCAGTGAGACCCGATTCCGGGGGCGTCATTGATGCCTACAGACCCAGCGGCCACCTCACGTTCACCAACTCCTGACGCTGAGGACAGCTCAGCGCCTGGCATCGGCGCCCCACTCCGCAGGTGAGAACAGGGGCTCCACAGGAAAATGGGGATCGCGGGGCCCCTCCTCTACGAGCCCCGCAGGCCCTCACACCACGCCGCCTGGGGGAAGTGCGGACTGCGGCCCAGGGAAGGGTGGCCTCGCAGGAGTTGGAGGCGGCCTCGGGGCGTTGGGACCCTGCAGCAGTCGGGCAGCCGGCCCCGCCCGCCACCCCGGGGTTCCCGGCGGGGCCACCCAGGGGCGGGCTCCTGCGGACAGAGGCCGGGGTGTGGGCCGGCCCCGCACCCCCCGGCTCCGCTCTCCTGCGCTCACCCCGAGCCCAGTCGGCCATCGTGCTGGCCCGGTCCCCCGGCCCCGGGTCCACCACAACCTCCCGCGACGTGGCACCGTCCCGCAAAGGGGCTTCCGGCGACGCCCCTTCCGCCTCGGGCCGACGACTTCCGGCTGAGGTCGGGCTGGGGCACCGAGAGGACCCCTTAGACAGGAACTGCCTGTGAGCTCCCGGCGCTCGGGGGTCACTGTTGTCCCCGCCAGGGACCGGGCTGACCGGCGCCGGCTGCGTCGGGCCCTTCCCCGCAGGACCGAGTGGATAGGCGTGGCCACGGACGCGCGCAGGCGCGAAGCGCCCTGGTGGGAGTGGAGGTGCGGGGCGATCGGAGCCGGCGCTTCTTGCCTTTGCACAACTTAGTCGTTCGACAAACGATTGTTGCATAAGTTACCCCGCCTCCCGCCGCAGAGGAGCGTTCGCTGCGTGTCCTGACTCCCCCCGACCGCCCAAAGAAATGGGAATCGTTATCTGCTCTTTCAAAAGAGTAAACTGGGTGGGCCGGTGTACCTGGGGTGCCCAGCTAGGGTGCTCCGCACGTGACCAAGCTCTGCCTCCGTCCTGACCTCCTCTCCCCACACTCCTGTCTCCCACTAGGCCAATCCCACCTTTCCACGGGCTGTTCTTTCTGCCTTCGGTGACTTTCCCCCACATCCTTTTCCTGGCTCATTTCTTATCTGGTGTCCGCGAAACCGCCCTTGGCAGGTCCCTTTGCAGCCCACCATGAAACCGAGTCGGAATCCCCTCTCAAAACCTCATTCCCCACCCCCGGGTCCGGTCCAAGAAGCGCTGAAGGGGTCACTGCTCAGCTCAAGGGCGACTCGGGCCCCGAGGTCGACGATCGCCGATTGAAGCCCCTGGCCGACACAGCCACCTGAAGGCGCGCGCGCGCCGCCAAACCCCGCCCCGCGGCGCCGCGCACGCCGGACCCGGCCTCTCCCGCGCGCAGAGCCAGGGCGGGGCGGGTGGACTACGGCCCGGAACCGAGCCGCGAAGCCCCTCCCGCCCCCTCTGTGCTGGGTTCCGGGGACGCCATGGAACCCCGAGCGGTTGCGGATGCCGTGGAGACGGGGGAGGAGGACGTGATCGTGGAGGCTCTGCGCACGTACAACCGGGAGGTGAGCAGGACCGTGGCGATGGGACGCTCGAGGCGGAGGGAGCAGGGTGGGGCACGCGCGTGCCCGCGGAGGTGCGGGAGTGGGACCGAGGGAGGACGCGCGGCGGGGCGGGGCACAGAGGCTGCGAGGAGTTGCTGGGGAGCTGGTCGGGTGCATACCTGGAGGCAGGTGTGTAGGGTGGGGCTCTGTTCAGAGTGGTGCCTGCGGCCTGTGCTCTCTGAGCCTCTGGGTCTCTCCGCAGAACTCCCAGAGTTTCACGTTTGATACTGCCCAACAGGAGGACAGAAAGGTGGGTGCCGATTGAGGGGCCAAGGGGTAGGGATGAGTGGCTCCTGGTAGAGGGGCCTGGTGGAGCCGCCCTTGTCTACCCACAGAGACTGGCGGAGCTGCTGGTTTCGGTCCTGGAGCAGAGTTTGCCGCCCTCCTGCCGTGTCACCTGGCTGCAGAGCATCCGCATCCTGTCCAGGGACCGTGGCTGTCTAGACATCTTCACCAGCCGTCAGAGTCTGCAAGCCCTTGCTTGCTATGCCGGCATCTCCGCTGCCAGGGGGTCGTTCCCTGAGCCCCTGGACATGGACGTGGTACTTGAGTCCCTCAAGTGCCTATGCAATGTCGTGCTCAGCAGCCCCAGGGCACAGGTGCTGGCTGCGGAGGCCCGCCTGGTGGTGAGGCTGGCTGAGCGCGTGGGGCTGCACTGCCAGGGCAGTTTCCCCCACGAAGTCCAGCTCTTCGACTTGCGCCTGCTGTTCCTGCTTACAGCGCTCCGCACAGACGTGCGCCAGCAGCTGTTCCAGGAGCTGCAGGGCGTGCACCTGCTGACTGGTGCGCTGCAGGAGACACTGGCAGTGGCCCCGGGACAGAGCCCTCCTGAGATCCTCCCGCCCCAGGAGACTGAGCGGGCCATGGAGATCCTCAAGGTTCTCTTCAACATCACTTTCGACTCTGTCAAGAGAGAAGTGGACGAGGTAAGGGCTGACCTGAACCCATTGCTGGTGCTGGTGCTTGTGCTTAACAGGCTGGACATTTCCTGGACTTGCCTCGGTGACCGTAAAGTGTCTGGGTGTTAGATGCAGACAGGGCAGGGGGAGCCCTTGGCCTGTTGGGAGGAGGCAAGGGGGCAGGTTTCTAAGGGAAGGAGGGCAGTTTGGGGAGAGACTGAGTGTGGGCCGGAACACAGTGTGACGTCAAGGGATTCATGGCTGCTGTCGACAGGGTGTGGTGTGCATGGAGCAGATGCAGTCGGCACACGGGGTCCTGGTGTGGGGCAGGCAGCCTCCGGCGGCAGCAGGGGGGACAGGCGCGGCTCTGTCACAGGAGCCCCTTTCTCTTTGGTCAGGAAGACGCTGCCCTCTATCGGCGCCTGGGGACGCTCCTGCGGCACTGTGTGATGGTCCCCGCTGCTGGAGACCGCACAGAGGAGTTCCATGGGTGAGGTGGGGCCCATCGCACTGGAGGGAGGTGGGCTCCCCCGTCTCGATGGGAACCGGGCTCCACCCTAAAGGGTCTTCGTCCATCTGAGTGGGTCCAGACATCAGTGTGTTCCCCACGTCCCTGAGGGCCCTGGCAGTCGCAGTGCGTTCTGGACCAGAGCCATGAGCAGGGGAGGGGAATGTGCCTCTGACCTCGGGCAGTGGCAGTGAGCGGTGTGGCATCTGCAGGGCACTCACCTCCATGCTCGGGGACTTGTGCTTGGGCAGATTCTGGGTGTCCAGAGATGGCCTGCGATGTGTCAGTCCAGACAGAGGGTGGCAGGTGGAGCATCCACAGACAGTGCCCTCCTTGGGGACCCACCCCACTACAGGTACCCCTGAGGTGGTGCCCCCTCTGCTCCAGAAGCAGACACTGGCTGACATCCCGTGGTACAGCCCTGGCAGGAGGCATCATGGCCTGTGCTGCACTAGGGGAGCAGACTTACTAACCCCCATCCTCATCTGTCCCCAGCCACACAGTGAACCTGCTGGGGAACTTGCCCCTCAAGTGTCTGGACGTGCTCCTGAGCCTGGAGCCGCACGAGGGCTCCGTGCAGGTCCTGGGAGTGAGCATGGATGCGGTCAGCACCCTCCTCAGCTTCCTGGAGAAGCGTCTGCACCAGGTGGGCAGGGGCCCCCGCTGAGGGCTTCCGAGGGGCTCTGGCTTTCCCAGGCAGCCCCTGCCGTGGCCCCTGCTTTAGCCAAGTCCCCCTGGTAAGGGAAGGTCGCTCCACAGCGGTTCTCCCAGCTGCCTCTCAGTCCAGCAGGCAGGAAAGCAGACCCGTCCCTGAGAAGCAGGCAGACCTGCCCACACACACTTGAAGGTTCCCTCTCTGGAATTGAGTTTGCAGAGTCTAGCAAGGTCCTTGTTTCTGAGACCTGCTTGTGGGTCCCTCTTGAGTGGTCCTGAGAGCCCCCCCAGTCCCTGCTTGTGACCCTAGACTCAGTATGGTGGTGCACAGACATCCCCTGGGAGGCAGCGTCAGTGTCCCACGAGCACGGCAGCCTCCAGCTGGAGACCCCGGTGCCTGTGGCTGCACCGGGGGACACTGGCCAGCTCCAAGCAGCCCCTCTTGGACCTGGTGGACATTTGGGGCTGCGTAGTCACAGTGAGGTTCCCTGTGAGCTGGGTCACATGTGCCTGGCATTGCACACATTGGCCGCGATTGTCTGTCCTGCCACTACTGGTGTCCGAGGGGCAGGGACAGGGACAGGGACAGGAGCTCCCTGCTGTGCATCTGTGAAACCCACAGAGTAGGGATTTTGTTCTTGTTTTTTTTTTAATATGCTTTATTGATTATGCCATTACAGTTGTTCTATTCCCCCCCTTCATTCCCCTCCACCCTACACACCCCTCCCCCACCATCACCCCCCCTTTAGTTTATGACCATGTGTCTCAAGTCCTTTAGATTCTATATTTCCCATGCTATTCTTGCCCTCCCCCAATCTATTTTCTACCTACTGTCTATGCTACTTATTTTCTGTACCTTCTCCCCCCTTCTCCTCCTCCCACTCCCCTGTTGCTAACCCTCCATGTGATCTTCATTTCTATGTTTCTGCTCCTGATCTAGCTGTCCTTTTAGTTTGCTTTTGTTTTAGGTGTGGTTGTTAATAACTGTGACTTTGCTATCCTTTCACTCTTCATACTTTTTATCTTCTTTTTCTTAGATTGGTCCCTTTAACATTTCATATAATAAGGGCTTGGTGATGATGAACTCCTTGAATTTGACCTTATCTGAGAAGCACTTTATCTGTCCTTCCATTCTAAATGAAAGCTTTGCTGGATAGAGCAATATTGGTTGTAGGTCTTTGGATTTCATGACTTGGAATACTTCTTTCCAGCCCCTTCTTGCCTGTAAGGTCTCTTTTGAGAAATCCGCTGACAGTCTGATGGGGACTCCTTTGTATGTGACTGTCCCCTTAGCTCTTGCTGCTTCTAGGATTCTCTCCTTCATTTTAATCTTGGCTAATGTAATGATGATGTGCCTTGGTGTGTTCCTCCTTGGATCCAACTTCTTTGGGACTCTCTGAACTTCCTGGATTAGGAAGTTCTCCTTTATTATTTGTTCAAATAAGTTTTCCACTTGCTCTTTCTCTTCCTCTTCTGGTACCCCTATAATTCGGATGTTGGAGCATTTAAAGATGTCCTGGAGGTTCCTAAGCCTCTCCTCATTTTTTTTAATTCTTGTTTCTTCATCCTTTTCTGTTTGGTCATTTTTTTCCTCTTTCTGGTCCACTCCCTTGATTTGAGTCCCAGTTTCCTCTCCATCACTATTGGTTCCCTGTGCATTTCCCTTCGTTTCACTTAGTGTAGCCTTCATTTGTTCCTCTAATTTGTGACTAAAATCAACCAGTTCTGTGAGCGTCCTGATCACCAGTGTTTTGAACTGTGCATCTGATAGGTTGGCTATCTCTTGGTCACTTAGAGTTATGGGCTCTGGGGCTTTGAATTCCTCTTGAGCCATGTTTTGTTCTGTTCACACCTGTTCTGTTTGAGGAGCGGAGCCTTAGTTGTTCACCAGGGCGGGGCCACCCAGGGCACTGGTTTGTGACGCTGTATGTGGGGGCAGGGTCAGAGAGGGGCAATATCTGTCCCCTCTGCTCCTTCCTGCCACTGGGGCCTGCTCGGTCTGTCTCACTGCTCACTCCTTCGCTGGTTTATCTGCGCACAAATGTGAGAGCACAGTCAGCCTGCCACCTTGCGCCCTCACTGGGTCCGCCCATGGCTGCCTGCACGTCTGAGTCGGGATCTTTCCTGCCTAACCCGGCTCTGCTGCTGGCTTCGCCCCTCTCACCGGTCTGGCTGAAGGGTTCGCTGTTTTTGGACTTCCGTATAGTTCAATTTTCTGTGTTTTGGCTGCGTGTTTGTTACTAAAACTTTGTTGTCTTTAAACCTGGTTGTACGGGAAGGCACAGTGTTTCCACCTACGCCTCCATCTTGGTGGAAGTCCCTTGTTCTTGTTTTTTAGGCCACTGTTTTCTGAGGGCAACTCGCATGCCAGTGGCTCCCAGCTCTACACACTGCCCTTCCCTGCAGCCCCGGTCGGTGAGGGAGGAAGTTAGACTCAGAGCAGTGGGGACACAGGGCACGCAGCTGGCCTCTGGAGTTAGGATCCAGCCCAGTCCCTGTGGAAGCGGACACCCGCTGCCCACTCTCAGCCCTTGGTGGGGTCCCTTCTCTGGGCTGCCTGCCAGGACCGTGCAGTCGGGGCACGTGCCGCCCCTGCGCTGACACAGGCTCCTCTGCAGACGCACAGGCTGAAGGAGAGCGTGGCCCCGGTGCTGAGCGTGCTGACCGAGTGTGCCCGCTTGCACCGCCCCGCCAGGAAATTCCTGAAGGCCCAGGTATGGCGGAGGGGCGGGGGGGGCACCCGGTCAGCCCGGCCGCCGCCGCAGGCCCAGGCTGACGGACAGCTGCCCCCAGGTGCTGCCCCCGCTGAGGGACGTGAAGACCCGGCCCGAGGTGGGGGAGCAGCTGCGGAACAAGCTCGTCCGCCTCATGACGCACCTGGACACGGACGTGAAGAGGGTGGCCGCGGAGTTCCTGTTCGTCCTGTGCTCCGAGAGCGGTGAGTGTGGGCGGCTGCGCCCCCAGCAGCAGCCTGGGGCGCACGCTGACCTCTGCCTTGCCCTCTGCCTTGCCCTCAGTGCCCCGCTTCGTCAAGTACACGGGCTACGGGAACGCGGCCGGCCTCCTGGCCGCCCGGGGCCTCATGGCGGGGGGCCGGCCCGAGGGCCAGTACTCGGAGGACGAGGACACAGACACTGAGGAGTACAAGGAGGCCAAGGCCAGGTGTGTGCCCGCGCCCCTGGGCTCCCTCGGCCACCTGGGCCTGCAGCGGGTGGGCACCGTCCCCTCGGGGTGCGGTCCCACCGCAGGGAGTTCCTGCTGAGAACCGGCTGAAGGGGCCGGGCGGGCGGGGGGACCAGACTTCTGCTGCAGGAGGCGGGTCCTTCCCACAGTCACCTGGCCGCCCCACCCACGGGTCCCTCACTAACTAGACTCACTAATGCCTTCCCCATGCCCCCCCCTCGGGAAGCAGCATAAACCCGGTGACCGGGAGGGTGGAGGAGAAGCTGCCCAACCCCATGGAGGGCATGACGGAGGAGCAGAAGGAGCACGAGGCTATGAAGCTGGTGAACATGTTTGACAAGCTCTCCAGGTGTGCGGCCCGTCCTGTCTTGTGAGACCCAGGAGGTGGGGTCAGAGGAAGCAGGGGGCTCCGAAAGTCCGGTGTCCGCTGCCGTGGAGGGAGCCCCCAGGCTAGAGCTGGGCTGAGACCAGCACGGCGTCCTCGGGGGACAGAGCCCCGGAGAACTGAGAGGCCACCTGAGGCCTCGGCGCCCTGGGCACCGCAGCACTTAGGGCGCAGCCTGGCTGGCACCCAGAGCAGGAGCAGCCTGGGGAGCCATGGGGGGCGGTGGGGAGCGGGACACCCACCCACCGCCCCTCTGCTTGCAGGCACAGAGTCATCCAGCCCATGGGGGTGAGTCCCCGGGGCCATCTCACCTCCCTGCGGGACGCCATGTGCGAGAGCATGGAGGGCCAGCTCTCCTCCGACCCCGACTCGGACCCCGACTGAGGACGCCACACTGCGCCCCCATCAGAACCAGTGCAGCTTCCAGAGATGTCCTCGGGGTCCCTTTCTCCTCACTCCCCAAGTTGTGTCCCTGACCTGTCTCTGGCCCCCTTCCCGGCCGCTGGGACTGGGAAAGGGTTGTGCTGTTGGCACTGGGGAAGCCCGGCCGATTGCCTCCCACCCAGCGCTTTCTCTCGCGAGCCAGGAGGCTGGGCGTCGGGGAAGCGGGCTGCTCGCTGGCCCAGGGCCCGGAAGTTGGCGGGGCCTCCAGTGCAAAGGGGGAAGAACCCGCTGGACCCACCTGCTGACGGGAGGTGCGCCGTCTGCCCACCAGGCGCAGCCCACGGGCTCCGTCTGCCTTCTTGGTCCTGGCCCAGCCGCCTGCTGTGCCGTCCATAGTCCCGAGCCCCCCCCACCCACGCTGGTTGTGGCCGTGGCACCTCGGTCTTCCCCACTGGCGTGGGTCGTAAATACATAAGGAAAACACTGCTGGTGAGGCTGGGTCTGCGTCTCTGTCGGGTGCCACAGAAGCATCGTCCTGGGAGTGTCTCGGGGAGAACGTGTGTGTGTGTGCACGCACTTGTGAGAGAAACTGTTGGAAGCCCAGCAGAGGTGCCCTTAGTGCAAGCACTGGGCCGGCCAGAGTCTACCCAGTGCTTCCCGTGAGTTACCGCGCAGCTGTCCTAACGCGTTCCGTCAGCGTGCGCTGTGCCACTCACGTCAGTGTGCAGTGAAAAACCAAAACGGGTGGGTTCTTGTGCAGCCATTTTAATGTGGAGATGGAAGACAGTATGTGATGTTTTGGGTATATCGTGCTTTATTATTTCAAGAAAGGTAACAATACAACCAAAACAAAAGACTTGTGCAGTGCAGGGAGAAGGTGCTGTGACTGGTTGAATGTGTCAAAACTGGTTTTTGAAGTTTTGGGTGCTGTTGACATTGTGGTCACAGAAGCCTGTGCTGGAGGCCGTCCGGTGCTGCGGAAGGTGTTCAGCGGGAAATGGCCAGCAGACTCCACACATCCGATTCAATAAAGCTATCGGTGAAAGTGGAAAGCGTGTCTCATTTCACGGCAGACACCTGACGCACTTCTTGGCCAGCCCAGCCTGTCCTTCGCCCCGCCAAGCTTGCTCCCGTCACCACTCATGTCACCCCTTCTTGAGGGACGGAGGCCACCAGAGCCGTCTGAGGCTCTGTCAGTGAAGCCTGGAGAGCTCCCAACCAGGGTCTTGGCCTCGGAAGGAGGGGCGCCCCTGCAGAGGGTGCAGGTGCCAGCCCACCACTGGCCCCAGCAGTCCAGGCCAGCCAGGGAGAGGGGTGCCACCCACACTTTGGGGGTCCCTCCAAGCTGCCCTCCTGGCAGGCCTGGTGGGGAGAGTCCAGCGAGTCTGGAACAGGTGGAGGGGGGAAGTGAACGTGAAGGGAAGACATGAGGGCACACAGGACGTGGGGACGTTCTGTGAGGAATGAGTCAGGGACAGCTGTCCCTGCACCCCTGAGGTCCCCATTCCACAATTTTCAGCACCCGAATCCCCTTTGAGGGGACACCCCACTTCCACAGTGAAGTTTATTTCAGTGCCACGTGTGAAGGACAAACTAAAAATGACCCTGCTAAGGAAACTGGCCTTCCAGAGCCCAGCACACCTGGGACCCAACCCGCTCCGCCTGGGATGGGCCGACTGCGGAGCTGGATGCGGTCTGCAGGCCAGGGCCATATTCCGGACAAGCAGTCGGCACCAAGCGTCCAGTGGAGGGAAGAGGGCCAAGGGGGCGGCACCCAGTGTGCCCGTGGCCTGGGGAGATGCGCCTGCAACAGCCCTGTGCTTCGGCTTGGCCAAAATCTGTGAACCTGCTCAAGCTGCTCTTCAGGCGTGAGGTCTGTTCGGAAGTGGGCAGCAACTCCACGCAGCCGTCCCTCTATCTGTCTGGTCTGCTGAGCTGGAGCACAGGGAGAGAGGGGACTGGTCATCTGCAAGCGGACTGGTCTCAGGGCCTGGGTGCAACCCACGCCACTTCATGAACTGCCGCCTCTCCGCCCGCAGAGCGCAGAGCAGCTGGGGACCACAACAGGGCGAGGCCAGCAGGGCTGCGCAGGCTGGTGCCGGACGCAGGGCCTCGTCTGAGCATCCAATCAGGATGTGCCCCAGCATGTCCTCCTGGAGAGCAACCCCCTAACTAAACCCACATAATCGCAACCCAATTTATAGAAACTAGGAAACACCAGTCAGCCCAAAGCCACGGGACCTGCATCCCGCTACCCACTTGCAAACCAGCACTCAGTGGGTTTCTTTGTCGCTAAACAAAGGTAACAAGGACCGCCAAGCCTGATCCAGGAGCACAGACCACCCGGCAGCCCGGGAGCAGGACTGACAGCTACGGTCAGCACCGCTGTTCCTGCCTCAGCCAAACAGCTCCACAGGGGGAGGCCCTGCCCCTGGACGGTCCTGCTCGGCAGCCTACCTTCGAGGTCTCCCGCTGGACCAGGTCCCTCATCTCCTCCGTCCATCCCAGCAGCTCCACCAGCCTTTCCACGCTGTCCACCAGGTCCCCGAGCTGCACCACATCCCTGCTTCGAGGACGCAAGGACTCCACTGCTTTCCGGTTCATGAACACTCGGGGCACGGAGCTCCGCACAGCCTCAGACAGGCTGGCAAACGGCTCTACCTGAAAAACTGCCACACGTGAGGAGCCACATCCCACCACCCACGCCCTCAGGGACACAAAGCCCACCACCCACTCTGCGTCCTCCCCCACTCGGCTCTCCGTGTCCCACCCCGGGCTCAGTCCCAGCAGTCACAATGGCACCACCCCACCTGCACCAGGCCGCATCTCCCAGCACACCCCGACCCATGACCCCTCTTCTCCACCTCACTCCTGGGTGTGAGAGCTGACGTTTCTCTAACGACCAGTGACCTGCATCCTCCCCAACGAGGCTGCTGACACGCCGCTGGCGCAGTGGCCCCAGTCCGCCCCCACCCTGGGCACTGCCAGCTGCCACCGCCGTGCACGGTCAAGGGCCCCAGAGTGAGAGGCAGGCAGGCTGGTGAGCAGTCCGGGGACGTGCTCTCTCCTGGAAGGGACGTGGCTCCATCCCTGCCTTTCACCGTAATAGTTTAAAATGGGTTAAAGATTTAAGTGTTAGCAAAATAGCTCTTGAAGAAAATTTGGGGTTTCTAAGCAAAAGGACTTTGCAGGCCTGACAACTGAAGTCAGAGAAGACGATTTGATATGGGACCATCACATTCTTCTCCACAGACAAGGGCAGGACCCTGGCTGGTGAGGCTCTGTGGACTGAGCGCCGGGCTGCAAACCAAAGGGTCGTATCGCTGGCTCAATTCCTAGTTGAGGCACGTGCCTGGGTTGCAGGCCAGGTACCCAGTAGGGGGCGCATGAGAGGTAACCACACATTGATGTTTCTCTCCTTCTCTTTCTCCCTCCCCCTCTTCTCAAAAAATAAATAAATAAAATCTTTAAAAAAAATAGAGAGGGCTGGCAGCCCCAGTGTCCACACCCAGTGGCTGGCACGGGTCAGGCAGGCCTGGCACCAGGGCCCCAGGCCCCTGCCCGCCCTGCCAGGCTGTGCCCCATCCAGGCCCAATGTGGGCACCCCACTCTGTCCTCACTCTGGCAGCCCCACTCCTACCTCTGGTCCTTTGTGCCTGCTGCGCACGCCCACTCCGCAGCCCGCACGCTCCTCAGATCAGCAGGACCCGTTCCCCAAACCCACCCAACAGGCCTCTGTCTCAGGAAATCAGCTCCGTCCAGGTGGAGCCTCCCTGTCCCACCGCCCCACTGCACACCCACGGCTCCACGGCCCCTGGTGCCGCCTGCTCCACGCTGGTCCCACGGTCTGTTCAGGACACATCACCCAGAGGGACAGAAGTCGGCCTGTCACGACTGACGCTGTCTGGCACTGCGGCAGGTGGCCAAGGGCCCCTGGGCACTACCCCCCCCATGTCCCTCTCTCACACCCACACCTCCTCCAGCTCCTGCCAGTCCCAGCCCCTCTAGACTTTCTGTGCCATGTGCCACCTCCCCACAGAGCACAGCCTGCTCATGGCACGTGCCATGCACCCTGCCGGGCTGGCCCATCAACCCTGGTGCCTCCGGCCAGCCAGGCCCAAGGCTAGGGCCTCCCTGTTTGCTGTCCTCACATCCTTGACCAACTTCCTGAGCATCAGGCCCAGACAGTGACACTTCCTCCACATGCACCTCAACTACACAGTTGCAGAGCTGGGCTCAGCACCCTCCCTCCAAACTCCTCACCAGAAGTGCTCTGAGCCCCTGAGCACCAGGCCAGAGTCCCTCGTCTGCAGTCCTCAAAATGACACCAGGCCGCAAGGACAGAGGTCCCGGTCCTCGGCCCCTCTAGTGGTCCGGGGGTCTGAGGGTGCCCAGACCTCTGCCTTTTCCTGGACCGGCTCCTAGACGTCTGCCTGTTCTGATGCCCGCTCCCGCTCCCACAGTGGCCCTGGTCTGAGCCCTTCGAGTGCGTCGCTGCTGCTGGCATGAAACTGGCCTGTGACCCAGGAAGCCTGCTTCTGCCTCCCCCCAGCCCCCACCTGCCCACTGTGCCCCTCACCCCCGCACGCTCACAGCACTTCCAGAGCCTGGCACCCCCTCCCATTCTGCCGCCCCCGAGGCCTGGACATCTGCTTCCTCACTGGTCGAACCCAACTGCCTTCCACAGGTGGGCCCCAGGGAGCTCCCCAGCCTCCCTGCCCCGCCCCTGCCCCCACGCCCACCCCCTGCACCCGCCTGCGGACACACCTTCAGGGAGGTCCCGAGGATGAGCAGCAGCTCTGCGGTGGGGAAGTCCACCAGGTGCAGGAAGAACCTCTCGGGCAGCGCCTCCCCGAAGAACACGACATCGGGCTTCACCAGGCCAGCGCAGGCTGCACAGCGGGGGACTCTGTCTGCCATCACGGCGGCCTGGGAAACACACAGAAAACGGGCTCGAGGAAGTTAACGCAACACGTGGAAGAAAAAGGCAAAACAACGTAAGAAATCTTCTAACACATTAGCTGAGTAGTATAATTAGCCTCCACGTACAAGGAGGAACCCCCCAAACCCGGAACTACCTTCTGGCGTGTGGGCCCCTTGCAGTCCAAGCCGCCCTGCCAGGTGAGAGTGCTAGGAACCCATCTGCACCGGTGCAGCAGCTGGCGTTGTTGTGAGAGGCGGCATTCGGCTTTGGTGAGTTTTTCTGAAGACTCTTCCAACGCCTTTGCCCGTTTCACGACGGGTGATTTACAAGCACACCTGCCCGCAGCCCGCTGAGTGCTCAGCAGTTTTCGACCAAAACCGGCATGGCCCCCATGACTTTCCCTCCCTATTCACCCAATCTCACCCTGAGTGATGATTTTTTTGGTTCCAAGGGAAATGTCTTGCCAAGGTGGAAGAGGTAAAACCAAAAAATGGCAGAAGCACTAAGAGGCATCAAAACGAACAAGTTCAAAAACCGTTTTGAACGGTGGAGGAAACCTCTCCGCAGGTGTTTCACAGCGAATGGAGAGGACTTGGAAGGTGACTGAAATTTAAACGTAAGCATACATACACGATTTTCATAAACAAATTCCAGCTTTTTAAGTCCCCCCATAGCTGGGTAACAAACCCAGCTTCGACACGACACTTTACCAATTTGGTTTCACAGAGCCCTCCAAAATTCGGAGAGGGACATACATGTGATTCTAACTCTGTGACACTCTGGAAAAGGGGACTGAGGGGACAGGGAACGGGACTCGGACGCACTGGTGCGTGGTCCGGGCTCCCCGACGGGACTTCCAACTAGACAGAGGCTGCGGCTACACAGCCCGTGACGCGCGACACCCCAGTGACTCGAGGGTGCTCCATGGCCAGCTCCGCGTCCCCTCCACCCCACTGCAGCCACAGGACCCACCCACGGGGCCCCCGAGGCCCCTGGGGGGAGCGCAGGCCTCACTGCTGTGTGCCTGGCAGTGAACACCCCACGAAAGCTCCACAGTCACTGCGTCTGGGAGGGGACCGCCCTGCTGGGGAGAGCCCCGTGGAAGTCTGCTCAGTAAGGAAGCGGCGGAACCTGAAGCTCTTCGGTTCCGCTGCGAAAACAACTGGGCGCATGCGGGCGGGCGGGAGGCGTGCGCCCGCCTCTGCGTCCACGGGCGCCACCCACCAAACTGCTGCAAGTGCTTGATGGGACATTCACCTCCCCACGCATTTCTGTGCTGCCTCAGATTCTCGCAAGCACGGATTACATTTCTAATTTTAAAACAAAGAGAAACATTTCCACACCATCACCGTTCCATCTTTGGGACACAGTGCTCACGAAACACCACATTTCCAGATCGCCCCGCCACCAGGGCCGCAGGGAGAACCACCGCAGGACAGCTCACCCAGAAGTCCTGCTCCGGGGAGGGTTTTCCGCAGGCGGTGCAGGTGGCAGAAGCGAAGGACCCGTGAGCTTCGACCAGCTTGGAGCCAGGGATGCCGGAGGCTGAAAGTGAAAGCGCAGCTGAGCACTGACCGTCTGGCCAGAGGGGGGCAGGGGATGGGGGGGTGGCGGCACAATTTCCGGGCTCACTGCGCCCAGAAATCATATGTACTTCGCGGGTCTGACAGTGGTAGGGAGCTGTTAGTGATTTGTGCGATAACAGTGTAGTTATGTTCTCAAAGTTCTGCAGATACCCATGATGGGTTTACAGGTTAGATATATTTTGAGCGTTTTTGGTATTTACTTTTAGATTAAAGTTATAATGTGAAGAATTTGCCACAAATTAATTCGAGGAGCAAGAGAGAAGATGATGGGAGGGCCTGACAAGGGCCTGAGGGCTCATCGAAGTCTTCTCTTTGCTTTCACAGTCTGGAAAAACTCTGTCATAACAGGAAGTCCTTGCATCAGGGAGCAAAACTACAGGCTCCTGTTGGCAGACTCAGGGGGTGTCTGCGTGGGGGGGGGGGGGGCTGTGAGGCTCACCGCGCTCCAGACCGTCAATGTTCTGCGTGTAGAGCCGCTGGAGCAGCCCTCTGTCGTGCAGCAGGCGAAGGAAGTAGTGGATGACGTTGGGCTTGAAGTTCCCCGGGAACATGTTCTTGGCCCATGTGAAAAAGGGCCTGGGGTTGTCCAAGAAAAACGAGAGCTCGAAAATGGCCTCCGGGTACGGGACATCCCAGTGCTGCAAGGTGCTGTAGAAGCCGGACTCGGGGGATCTGCCCAGAGAGGCCAGAGCCGTCAGAGGACCGGGGCGCGGGTCGGCCGGGGACAGAGGGGCGTGTGGGGACGGGGGGCCACCTGAAGTCCGGGATGCCGCTGGCCGTGCTGATGCCAGCCCCCGCCATGACCACCACCCTCTGGCGGGCCTGGGCTCCAATCAGCTCTGCGATGTCCCGTAGGCAGAGCTTCTCTTCCTTCCCGGCGCCTCCATTTCCAAAGGCACTCGAGACGCCAGCAGAGCAGGCTGTGGGCGTGCCCCCGCCCACGATGCTGGCAGGGAAAGGAGAGTGGTCAGAGGACTGCCGGCAAGGCCGGCCGGCGGTGGCGAGTGAGACGTCCCACAACCGCCACTGGGATGGCCACACCCCTCCTGTTCCCAAGGGCCCCTTGCCCATCTTGAACATGAGGTTCCGGCAGAAAGCAGACTTGACTCAGAAACTGAGGCTCATTTAGGGGCAAAAAAACCTGTGTGAACGGGAAGCGTGCAAACAAGGAAAGCAACATTTCCCAAGTCCGGTCATCACAGGCCAGTGCCCACGGGGCCAGCTCCGCCCAGAGCCCCTCTGCAGGCCTCGGGCTTGCTCTGCAGACCCTGCCACAGTAACATGCCTAGGACGTGATAAATGTGCAGCGGAGTTATTTCAAGACAGTTAAACCTCTCCGACTTTAACATTTGACACCAAATACTATCAGGATAACAAGTAGGTTCTAGAGACCATTCCACAAAGAAACGTCCACGCCCTGACAGCTAGGGGTTCCAACTGCTGCTGACTTCACATCCGCAGCCAATCCACAGGCCACTCACATCACAGCCAAGCAAATCCGCCTCCAAGCTCCAGGCGCCTTCTCGGTCCCCACCAGAAACTGAGGCAGCTCAGGGCCCTCGCTGGCATTCACTGAGCTACCCCTCAAAGGCTTCCACCGACTGGTGTCTCAGTGGCACCCACCCAGAGTCGGTGACTGTGGTCCCCTGCTCAGGGTGCCTTCCTGCACCCCAGGGGCTGGCGTCCATGACTCTGGCACACAGACCCCTCCACCATGACCGGACGGAGGCAACAAGTTGAAAGCACAACCCTCCCCAGGTGATGGCAGCTCTACCGCAAAAACAGACTTAAACACGGGAAACTGCGTGTTTCCTTAACTCACTTGTGACACATGAAAGCAGTAACCCCCTGCACGCACATCTGTAGACACGGCAGGGCCATCTAGAGCTTACCTTCGAGGAGGACGTTCCTAACTCCCTCTCTGGTTTGCTCTGTCTTTTGTGCTTCCTTCTGCTCCTTCCAAAACCAACACTAAACCCTCTGTGCAGAGGGACCTGCCCTGCAGCTCTCAGCCCCCACAGGGCCCTGACGTCTGGGCACTGCCCGCCCACTGCAGGGACGGCCCTGTCACATGCCCCTTCTGTCAGCCAGACATGGGCCCCCACACCCAGGTGCTTGTGTGCCCATACCCAGCTCCCTCTCCACCTCCACATGCCCGAGTCTCCTGGAGTCAAGGCCAGGTCCTTATGAAGCCACTGCTGAGCCCGGCAAGAAGTCACTGCCCCTCCTCTGAAAGGTGACAGTACTGGCTCCCCGCTCCCTTTAGGGCCACCCCTTCTCTCCCTGCTGTGACCCTGAGGGTTGCCTCACTCCACTCTGGGGCCGGTGAGCTGTAGCTCAGGCATCTGCTTGCCACTCAGTCCACATGCAGCCTTTGCATTGTCCCCTCTCCTGCCACACAAACTGTCACTTGGGTTATCCAAACAGTAGACTTCTGAAAGGTGTCCAATGAGAAAGAGAAGGGTGGCAGGGACTGCACACGTGCAGGGCTGAGGGCACCAGAAGGGCTCAGGGCCCGAGCTCACTGCCTGTCTCTTCATCACTCGGATGCCCCGTGCCCCAGCCGCCAAAGCCTAGCCGGGCAGGGAGACCCGACCCTGCCTGAAAAGACCCAGGGGCTGTCGACCTCCCAGCCAGCCAACAGCGCTGCCCCGCCCACACTCCTGCAGACATGGCCCTGGTTCTGCACAGAACCCCGCTGCAGCAAAGCCCTGCAGCTCTCTCCTGCGAGCAAGTTCAAAGGGGCTTTCTCATGAGAACTGCTCAGGTGGTCAGGAAGGAACGACCACACGCTGGCTGCACCACCGCACTGAAACTCAGCATCAGCTGAGCTCCTGGGAATGTCAATCACTATGGGAACGGCAGGCGGGATGAGAGGGAAGTTGCGATCCTGTGATTTACGATAAATACATATGTTGGTCTTCACAGCCCTTTTCAACCTGAATTCCTGTCAATGAGAGACTTTTGGAAATATCCTAGGGATGGGGACTGGTGATCAGGGGAACCAACCACGGAGGGTTGGAGCCTCCCTCAAAAAAAAAAAAAAAAAGAGGAGGGAGACTCAGTCAGACAGGGAACCAGAAATCATGTGTGCGCCAGGCCCCAAAGGCAGGGGCCCTTCCGGACCTTTCCCTATGTGTCTCTTGTTTGTTTGTTTAGTTGTTTGTGTCCTTCAACGTCCTTTGTAACAAACCACGAACTGAGTAAGTACACTGGCCTCCTGAGTTCTGTGAGCTGCTCTAGCAAATTCATCCAACCTGAAGAGATGGTGGGAACCTCGGATCTAATGCCATTTGGCCAGCAGCCCAGCTGTCGCCTGCACTGGCATCTGTAGTGGGGGCTGTGATGGGACTGAGCCCGTCGCTGCAAGTGCCTGCAAGTGCCTGCTGCGTGCAGAGTCCCACTCAGGGCCCCACACGCATCTCCCACCTGCACAAATGCTCGTCACTGGAAACCAGGTCGAGCACAGGACTTCACCAGATGTCCAGAATACACGTGCGGTGTGCAACCTGAAGTCCAGGTGCACCACGGAATGAGACTGACTGGGTACAGGAGCACCCTGAGGGACAAGCCTGGGAAAGGGAAGCAGAGGATGACCCCATACAGAAGCCCCCAAATCAAAACTAAAAGGGCCAAAATTCCAGCTGCCGGAAGCCCTGCACCACCTGTTCTGGGGACAATGGCAGCCAGGACTTGTCTGTGACTATCTGGTCTCTTAAGCAGCACCTAGGAGTTCAGGTCACTCTCTAGCGGTGACCCACCCTCACAGCCACCTGCCCGGAAGCCAGCGTCAGTCCAGCACCTGCTGTGCCCTCAGCATCTACCAGATTCTGGCACAGGATGGGTTTAAAGGTTTCTTGGATGACTAAGAGACGTCTCAGTATCACTTTATAAAGCATTTCACCAATATTTTTAGGAGCCGGGTAAGATAGCATGGAGAGAATGTGCCACTGCACTTAATATCCACCCAACAATGGCCATTTAAATTCGTTTCCTAACTGTGGGCCTTACGATTTTTTCATGAGCAGGCTCAGTTCCCAGACAAGGATTCCAAACCATACAACTACTGTGCAGAAGGGACGGTGTGAACACATGCTGATGGGAGCGTCACCTGCACGACCCCCACAGGGGACGATAAAGTGCGCTCAGCTTCAGACGGAGGAGTTCTGCTACTAGGAATTCATCGAAAAAGTGACCTACAGACAAGGTAATTCGCCACAGCATTATCTGTAATGCTCAAGATTGGAAACTATTCTGGTAAGAGAATGGTTACATAAATCGGGAGAAAGCGGTACAATGGAATTCTACAGATCAGTAGAGACGGTTGAAGAACCACTCTATTTTGAAATGGAAGCCCAAGAAATACTGTTAAGTGAAAGGCCAAGTACAGACTGGGCTTTAAGAGCGGCGGTGTCAACACTGGACACGGGATGCCGCGAGAAGAACTGAGAACCGAGCCGGAAACAGACAGCACAGTCCAGGTTCTCTCGTCGCCCCATGCCCCAGACGGCTGCCGTGCCGGACTCTGAACCCCCTCCGAGCTTTCATCCCGGCCTCTGGCCGCCAAGGCAACACCGGAGCGACTCCACCCTGCCTCCCGCCGCCCGCCCCGCGGCTGCTACCGGGACGAACCGATGGCGGCGGGCCCAGGTCGGCTCACCACCCCGGCCCCAGAGCCTGAGAGCGCGAACTGCAGAGCGAACCCACAACGCCATGTTTGCCGCAACCCGCTCGAGCCGTAGTCTCCGAGAGTCCCTCGCCCTTCAGCTCGGTAGCCCCACCCTCTGCCCCGCCCCACGAGGGCCAGGATTGGTAGTCTCCGGGCGGGAGCGGTTCCCCACTCTGCAGAACTCCTCCGCGAGACCGAAGCCGGACTCCGCAATTCTTCACCTGTACGCCCACCTTTTTCCAGTAGGAATGGTGGTGATGCTTTGTGAGCACTGACTCTGATCAGGGATAGCATTTACACCCGGTCCTCGGAAGAGACTACTAGGAACGTGCTATCATCGCCCCCACTCGCGGTGAGAAACTGCCGCACACGCCGGAGCGCGAGAACCCGGCCCAACCCCGGACCCTAAAGCACAGTTACCCTGACAACCAGCGGGCGCCCAAGGCCGCAGACGGCGCTCCCGGCCTGCCTTGCGCGGCGCAGCGCCGGAAATGAGCGAGCACTTCCGGCTGCCCTTTCCGCGGTGCTGACTTCTCAGTGGTGTGGTGGTGCTCTGTGTTTTTGCCGTCATGAAGGACGTAACCGGCTTTCTGCAGCAGAGCCAGAGCTCCGGGCCCGGCCAGGCCGCCGTGTGGCACCGCCTGGAGGAACTCTACACGAAGAAGTGAGCGCCACGCTGAGAGGACTTGCGGACAGGGCGAGACGGAGAGGGGAGGCGGGCGAGGGGGGAACCTGGAGGGGCAGGGTCGCGGGGAGGGGTGACAGCGCAAGGGGCCTGGGTTTGGGGGTCATGAGGTCGGCTCACCACCCCGTCTGCTTCCTGGCTGAGGGGCTGTGCTGAGCTTCTGAACTCCCCTTTCTGCTGATTTTCGGAAGGGGGTTCAAGGCTGGCCTGTGATTTCAGCTCTCGATTCCGTGTGGGGTCAAGCTGCCCCCCCCCCCCCCCGTTTAGGAGAGTAGAAGCTGTGTCTTGCACGTGGCCTGTGTCCATAGTCGTCTTCCGCTTTGGTCCAAGGAGCATGAACTCGAGGCCAGCGCAGTTTTGTCCTTCCGCTTCGATTCTGCGGCTGGGTACACACAGGCTGGGTCCCATGGGTCTGACTTAACACTGCACTTCATTTTGGGCTTGTGCCCCTAGAGCGATCGCAGTTTGAGTGTGTTTAGAAATAGGATGTATTTCAGAAAGATTAAATTGTCAGTTCTTGAGTTAACTACCCCAGCGTTCGGCATGGTGCCCTTGACATAGATATTCAATATGTGTTTGGCTGGTGTTCAACTTTCTACCACTACCAGTTTGTGAGAGAAAATACTTGGTATTTTAGCAAACAATTGCTTGGATCGGGTAGCACTTTGTATTTTCCAAAGCATTTTATTTGCATTTTTAAAAATTAGCCTTTTGTTTTAAATGTGTTGTTCTAGAGGTTTTCTGTACTCAGTTCTTCAGGCATCCCAGCCACAGATGAGGAAACTGGAGCGTGGTTTGAGCTCCTTCACCAGAGAGGTGAAGGAGAGGTGATTTCAGGGGACATAAGTGCGGGGGAGCCCAGCCAGGAAAGAGCGCCGGGCCAGCAGCACCTGTGTTGTGTTCTTCCGGATGCACAGCACGGCCTGGGGCCTGTTTGATGGGATGGTCTGGGCCGACTGTGGCTGCAACTGGGTGTAGGTCTCACAGGCCTTACGTTTTTCAGGCTGTGGCATCAGCTGACTCTTCAGGTGCTTGACTTCGTGCAGGACCCATGCTTTGCCCAAGGGGATGGTCTCATCAAGGTACGTGATTGGTCACGCTAGGTTGGGTTATGTAAAGGTGCCCAAGGACTCTTTAAAATCGTAGGTGGGGTTTATAACCAAACGCCACAGCTGTTCAGCAGTCCCTTTGTGTCAGGTGCTGTTCTGAGTGCGGCACACCTGTACTCACCCTTCACAGCAGCACTGGGGGACTCGCTGTCACCAACTTTTCACCATCGAAGCAGAACTGAGAGACTAAGTGAATCAACATAGGTCGCAGCTACGAAGTGTAAGTCCCAGACTGAAACAGTATCTGACAGCATTTCCCTGAACTTTACTGTTTCTTTACTGCACTTCTAGAAAATTGCTGTTCAAAAGTTGAAAGCTCAAAACCAGTTGAGGGCAGGGTAGAATGCAGAAAGAGGGGCTCACCAGAGGACCGCCCCACCCCCCTATTGTGCCTGCTGGCCCACACCTCTGTCCTGGGTCCTGTGGGAGAGGGAGCACATTCTGCGCTCACCTTGGGGCAGCGAGGGGTGTGGGCAGGGCACACGGCCTCTGTAGTGGAGCCCTGGCAGGATTTTGTCAACACAAGAAAGCCCATCTCTGCCCCAGCCGCTCCCAGAGCTCCTGAGAAAGCCCTGCGGACCTGTTCACTGGCCACTTGCTCTTTGCAGTTTCTTGACATCTTCCTTTTGGATTCCGAACAAATCAGAGACCTGTACCTGCGCGGAACTGAGAGACGGTTTGCAGTGACAGCCTGAGCTCCTTGCCCTGCACATGTCACTCTGAATGCCTACAGTGATGCTCACCACCTTAGTGCCACCTGAGTTCCCAGTACCTGTGGTTTATACCCATCAGCTTGACATGTCGTATTCAAAGGGACTTGTGATCGTCTGTAAGCCTGGGGCTCTGTCGGGCCATGTGGGGAAATGATGACTCAGCTGTCTTACCGTTTGTTCCCTGAGGTTCTGCACCACAGTGGCGGATCATTTATAACCATTTTTCCCCTGTGCTTTCTTGTCTCTCAGCCACTTTCTGCACGTAGCAAGCTATTTCCTGAACCTTCTGACATGACACTTATTCAGATCCACAGATTTAAGTTCAGTATTTCTGAGGGCAAAGTAAACCTTTAAAAACTGTTGGGACCCAGTCCACATAACTTTTAGATAGATCGTGCTCATGAATTTGGAGGAATTTTGAGTTTCTAAGTGTAGTGGACTTCTCTCTGTAGAGGGCTCGCTTTCTTTAGGTGCTTGTGTAAGTGACAGCAGTGTCAGAGCTGGTGAGACAGTCCCTCTGACTGGGGAAGAGGCCACTGCCAGTCCTTGGTAGTGAGATAGCCTTTTTATTTACACTGCTTTTTTGCTGGGTGACAGTTAGGGTCTAACTGACTATTACAGGGATGGGACTTGTTCTCCTTTCCCCAAGACTTGCTGAGAAATAACTGACAGTGACGTGACGTGTGTGAATGGGAGGTGGTCCCCATAGTCAGTGCACTTAATGCCACAGAGGTTCTCTGTGAGGAGACCCTCTGGGACGCACCTGCCCAGCAGCTCGCAGACCTGTGCCACAGCGCTGCCCGCTGCAGTTGCTGCGCCCTGTGCCCCCCCACCCAGGACTTCCCGTCTCACAGGCAAGAGTGGGACTTTCTCACCCCCTTGGCCCATTTCATACCCCTGCCCCCGCCTCTGGCAATCACCATGGGGCTCTCTGTGGCTATGAAGTTTTCTTGTTTCGGTTGCACATGTAAATGACATCTTGGTACTTGTCCTCTTTGTCGGGCTAATTTCAGCGTGATGCCCTCCAAACCCCCCTTTACCTCAGATGGCAGGGTTTGCTTTTTTTTCCTTAAGGTTTTATTTATTTATCTTTAGAGGGGAAGGGAAGGCGAGAGGGAGAGAAACATCAATGTATGGTTGCCTCTTGTGCGTCCCCCGCTGGGAACTGGCGCACAACCCAGGGATGTGCCCTGACTGGGAATCGAAGCACGGTTGTTTGGTTTGCAGGCCCGTGTTCAATCTACTGAGCTATACCAGCCAGGGCAGGGTTTGCTTTTTTTGTGGCTGGATAATGTCTGTGTGTGTATATGTGCACACACCGCATTTTCTTTCACACTTCTCTTTCTGTCTTTCTATCTGCATGTCCCAGAGGAACTTCAGACTCTCCTTACCCTAACTCGACCTTGTCTGGACCCTCCCTCTCCCGTTTTGCCCAGTTACCCAGCTGCAGCCTCAGTGGCCATATTGGGCCCCCATCTCTGGGACCCGCCCACGGAGTCTGGCTCGACCCCCCAGCAGCACCTTCCAACTGTGCGTCTGCTGCTGCAGCCGCTCCCCAGCTCCCCCTTGCCGTTCTCTGTGCCCCCGGTCACTGCCTGCCCTTCAGAAATTCTCCACGAGCACAACGCAGGCTTGTTCTCAGCACGTCGCACCTGTCTGTTCCCGTCTGGAATGTGCGCGCAGCTGCCCTTCTCCCACACCAGACTTGTCACCCCTTTGCTCCTCGTTCCTCAGAACTCCTCGCCGTTTCTAGAATAACCTTTGACACCTCTCCCTGTGGCTGCTCCACCCGTGTGCTTTGACTTCCCTTGCTCCTGAGTGCTCGGGGTGGGGGTCATTCTTTTGTTGTTCCCAGGTCTCCTTGGCTGGACAGTCTCTGAGTTGGTAGCACAAGCAGAGTCCGAGGACGGGCCCAAGAGCTGGCTGCCTGGCTCAGGAAACTGGTGCTGGGACGTAACTAGCCTGCAGTCTCCCAGAATGTGTTAGGCCACTGAGCCCTTCAGACCGGGAGTCCACCTTCCTTAGAGTGCTTTGGAGGAAGAATAGGAGCCTCCAGGGGTTTTCACAAGGCGGGTTCTCTTCCCAAAGCTGGAAAAGCCCCCGCGTTCTCTCGTCCACTGGTGACTGCATGTGTGAGCTGCGAGCCCGAGCACGGGCCTCCCGTCGGGCAAGTGTGCAAGGCCGGCCGTGCGACAGCACTGTGGCCGTGCCCGCAGTCTGGGCTCCACAGGGTGAGGGGCGTCCTGTAATTTCTCTCCCTGTTTTTACTCCACAGCTTTATGAAAACTTCATTAGTGAATTTGAACACAGGTAAGTCCCTGTCCTCTGCTTTTGACTTTGAGAAGGGAAGCGTGGACGCCTGTGGGCACTCAAGGCTGGTGGCTTCTTTCAGGGTGAACCCGTTGTCGCTGGTAGAGATCATCCTTCACGTGGTCAGACAGATGACAGGTGAGTCTGCTCGTGTCTGGGACGGGCCGATGCAGGTGGTGGTTACAGGCAGTCCAACTGTTGCATTTGGGTAGAAAATAGCAGAGTCTGAGTTGTATTTTTATCATTTTAATGTTCTAAACCTAAACATTATCCCCGTTAACAGTGTCCTGGTTGGTCGAAACCAGTCCGAAGAGACTCTTGCTTCTTCTGACCTTGTTCTGCCTTCTTTTCTAGACCCTAACGTGGCTCTGACTTTTCTGGAGAAGACTCGAGAGAAGGTGAGTGTGGAGTCGGAGCCAGGCCGTCCGCAGTGCGGGGGCCTGTCCGGGCGTGCTCGGTGCCGGAGTCTCGCGGGGAGGCCCCGCACCCCCACTGCTGAGGGCCCCCGTTTCTGACATCCCCAGGTGAAGAGTAGCGACGAGGCGGTGATCCTGTGTAAAACTGCGATTGGAGCTCTGAAGTTAAACATCGGGGACCTACAGGTTACCAAGGTGAGACCGCCACAACCCGGGGTTGCCTCTGGTTTAGAGTCACCTAAAGTGGTGGAGGAGAGCCCTGCGCCCTGGCCCCGGCTGCCGTCTTTGACTGGTGTAGCCACTGCCCTCGACGCAGAGTCTGTCGTGCGTGCGCACCGTGCGTGCACATGCCAGCCGCAGCTCCGGGCTCCTGCCCACGGGTCAGCCCCTCACTCCGGCTCCCGCGGCTCCCTGGTCATGGCCGGAGCTCCCTGTCTGTGTTGGTGTCTTTCTTATTGTCCCTTCGGTGTGACCGTGGGGACAGGCGTGGGTGTTGGGGAAACCCCTCACATGGTCCGTGCCCCGTGTTGACCACGACTGCGTGTGTGGGCTTTTGGTAGTTGTGATGTTCAAGGAAGTACTGGGTGTAAGTGTTCATGTCCTCATTGCCCTAAAAAACTTTCTTTTTGCTTCCTGGTCTCAGCCGCCGTACATACCTCTTGCCTTTGTTTTGAAGTATTTGAAAGCTGTAAAATGCTGTGAAGAAGGGTGGAATGGGCAGCTCCTTCTACTCTGGCTCAGGAAACAGCGGGGGCAGCTGGGCCCCGGCCACGCCACCCGGGAGCACCGCTGCTCAAGCCAGGGGTGCCCTTGTCCTTGCTCCCCGCCAGATCGGGGCATGTGGGTCTAGACGAAGTGTGCTGTCGTTTCACCTGACCTGGCTGGGTGTCGGGCGTGGGGGTGTCGCTGACACGTGTAACCCGCTGCCTTTTCCTGTTGGCGTCTGTCTGGGAGGGGTCGGGTGGGGTCTCTCCCGCCACCAACGCTGTGTTCGCGGTTCCGTGCGGGACTCCGTGTGTGCGTGGGCGGTCTCACCTGGTGGGCCTGCGCCTGGAGGTGAGACAGCGGGTGTGTGGCAGGTGCTGTGCACCTGGGCCAGGTATTGCCCAGTGTTTTTCGACAGTGGCTCTTGCTCCCACGGCCCCAGGTTTTCGATACTTGGTGTTCTCAGGCAATCCGGTGGTCGCCAGTCTGGCGGAGGTGGAATGGTATCTCGTGGGGGGATAATTGTGTGTTTTAGTCACCGGTGGGTTATTGGCCTCTCTGTCTCCACTTCTGTACGTCGCCTGCTGACGTCTGTTCTTTTGCTCGTTTTCCCGTGTTGCCTGTGTCCTCTTCACTTGTACCTGTGGGTCACGTGAGCCATGGCCGTCTTTCCTTCCGTCCTGTGTTCTGTTTTGGACGAACCGGTTTTCTAGTTTAGCGGAGTCAGATTTTGTGTGGGTTCACCTCGTCCTGTGTGCCTTTACGATGTCGGAAGTGGGACAGGAAGGCGGTCTCGCCTCCCGTGTACAGGAAACGATCGAGGACGTGGAAGAGATGCTCAACAACCTGCCGGGGGTGACGTCGGTGCACAGCCGCTTCTACGACCTGTCCAGTAAATACTACCAGACGGTCGGGAGCCACGCTTCCTACTACAAAGACGCCCTTCGGTTCCTGGGCTGTGTCGACATCAAGGACCTGCCAGGTAACTCGGACGCGCATCCGCTTCACCTGGGGAGCTGGCCCTGCGGACACAGCAGCTGTGGGGCTGGAGTTCCTCACGGGCACGAGAAGGCCCACGTGGTCAGAGGGGAAGGAGCTGCGTGAGCTTTAGTCTCAGGTGGACGTGTGAGGCGAGCTCCCACTGCCCGCAGCGCAGGTTGTCGGGACAGTTCGGTGGTACCGGTGCGGGGCCTCTGTTCCCGCCCCTGAGACTCTCCTGAACGCCGAAATGCCAGACCCAGGGGAATAAATGGCAGAAATCTTTCAAGGACGGGAGGGTGGAAAGACGAGTGACCACTGAGTTTTGGGGAAAGTGCAGTGACTACGTGTTCAGAAAGGAAACTTCAGCGTGTTTTAGAGGGTTCTTGCCACAGACCGTTGAGCTGGTCTGAGAAGAGGCCGGAGGAGGTGAAGGGAGGGGCTGCGGTCTCGTGTCCAAGGAGGGGACGCAGGGAGCCCAGAGCTGCAGGACGTAGATAGTCGGGAAACATCAGCAGCCCCACGGATTCAGGGGAACTAAGTGAGCGAGTGTGCTTGCCTCGGAGCCCGTGAACGTGGCTTCCTGTGGGAGCTGCACCAACCCAGCCCCTTGGAGGAGGTGGCGCATGTCAGTGCTCTGCTGTGACCCTCCCGGGACCTGGTGTCTGTGCTTCTTGCGTGAGATGCGTGGAGCGGAACAGGACCAAAGCTCGTGGCCGCCGTGTGACGGGTGTTGTCGTCCTAGTGCCGGAGCAGCAGGAGAGGGCGTTCACGTTGGGCCTGGCGGGACTGCTCGGGGAGGGCGTGTTCAACTTTGGAGAGCTGGTGAGTGCGTCCCGGACCGAGTCCTCACGGGGGGCTGCACGTGCTGCCAGCTGACCGTGTGTGTGCCCACAGCTCATGCACCCTGTGCTGGAGTCCCTGAGGGGCACTGACCGGCAGTGGCTGATCGACACCCTTTACGCCTTCAACAGCGGCAACGTAGAGCGATTCCAGACTCTGAAGGCTGCCTGGGGCCAGCAGGTCAGTGCGGGCAGGGCCGGCGGAGCGTCCACACGCCCCTGACTCCCTGTCCGTGTGTTTGCTCAGCAAGTGCTTCCCGAACACCTTGCCTTCCTCCCCACCTCTGGTGCTGGGGGGAGGGGGGGGCGGAGGCAGCAGCCTGCTCACATCAAGCAGGGGGTCAGAGGGTGCTGCACACAGTGCAGAGGGAGGGCGTGTGGCAGGCCCCCCGAGAACGTGACCTTCCACGTACGCAGAAGGGAGGCAGGCGTGGAGCACTGGGTGCGGGGGGGTCGGGGGAAGAGCTGCTGCTTCACCGGGACCGGGGCGTGGCAGTGAGTTTATTTTCGGTGAAGTTATGTCAGAGGGAGGCATCCATTGGTTGTTCCACTCGTGCATCACTGTGCCCTGTGTGTACCCAGCTCGGCACCAAACCTGCAACCTTGACGTTATGGGGACGATATTCCAACCAACCAAACTACCTGGCCAGGGCATGTCACTGTTTTTGTACTTTTCTGAAACTTCCACATTTCTCAAAGTTGAAAAAAATTTGTAGAATTCACCCATAATGAACCAAAGTAGGTACAAGTGTACTGTGATGAGGCAGAAAGCAGATTCAGCCAAACCCAGCTGCAGTTGGTGTATCAGCGCCTCAGGGAGACAGATGAGCGGCTCAGAGGGGAGCAGGCCAGTCTCAGGACCGGGAGAGCTGCTGCAGTGTGGCCAGTGGGGCCCCACGCACCCTGGCACGGCCCTGCACCCAGTGCTCCACCCTCCCAGCCCCTGCAGAGACGGCCCTGTCGGCTGCAGTCGTGAAACCCACCTGCAGGGCGAGGTGCTGGTCTGGGTCTCACGGCTGTTTCCACGATGAGTCAGTGGCCGGGCCCCCGCTGTGGCAGACGGCCCGTGCACCTGCTCTGGCTCGGCGTGCCTGTCCCTGTGCTAGAGTCTTCCTGAGCGCCGTGGCCTGGCCCCCGGCGTGTGCAGCACCCGTGAGCCTCTCCCCTTGGGTGTTCCTGGTCCTGGATGGCGGCCTTTCAGCCGGGCCCCATCTGACAATCCACTGAGAACGTGGGGCCAGAGGGTTGGAAGCTGACTGGGAGCCTCGGGACCCAGCGTGCATGTCAGAGCTGCCTGTCTCTGTCCCCTTGGCTGGTTGGGTGACCGCTGTCTCTCCCTCACAGCCTGACCTAGCCGCCAACGAAGCGCAGCTTCTGAGGAAGATCCAGCTCCTGTGTCTCATGGAGGTAAGGGAGCAGCCAGGGCCCTCCGTGACGCGTCCCTGCAGGTGAGCGGTGAGCCTGCAGCCTCCCAGCCTCTGGGCGAGGTGGAGAGGGGAGCGAGTCCACTGAAACAGCAGCGCTGAGGCGCCTGCCCCTCGCCACCCTCCGGTGCCTCCTCCACCACGTGCTTCTCTGAGTGTCTGTTTCCGTGTCGGCACCATGGACCCTCCCGAGGCCTGGCCGGGCCTCCCGAGCCGAAGTCGCTGCCCCTTGGTTGCATGCGCTGCTCATCGTCTGCATGCTTGTCCGCCTTTCCCATGGCGTGTGAGCTTGTCGGGGTGGGGGGGAGCCCAAAATCCAGAATTATCTTCCGGCGAGCAGCCCCTTGTAGTCCAGGCCCCCTCCCCGCCCCGATAGGTGAGAGTTCTAGACCCCCCACCCATGTCAGTGCGCCAGCTGGTGTTGCTGTGAGAGGCTGCGTTCGGCCTCGGTGAGTTTTTTGGGGGGTCTCTGTCACCAGGTTCGCCCACATCACAGTGGGCGGTTTACGAGCGCACCTGCCCACACCGTGCCGCGTGCTCAGCACTTTCAGACCCGGCGTGGCGTGACCCCTGTGCCGCGCCGTCCCTGTTCACCGGATCTCCCCTCAAGGGACTTTTTTGTTTTCCTGGATGAAAACAGGCCTCAAAGGGAAACATTTGGCCGACGTGGAACAGGTGAAACAAAAAGAAAAGCAGAAGCACTAAAAGGCATCACAATAAATGAGTTCAAAAACTGTTTTGAGCCGTGGAGAAAAGTCTGTGGTGCATCAGGAAGACCACGCAGTTTTCGTAACCAGATTCCTGGCGTTTCGGGTCTGGCCCAGCGCCTGTCCCCAGCTCCGAGTGCTGCTCAGGAAGCAGCAGTGGCCGCAGAAAACAGTCACTGCAGGAAACTACGGCGCCGCCTCCCGCGGCGTTGAGAGCTGCCCTGCGCTTACACTGTGTGGCCGACACTGAGACGCTCCTCCTTAGGGTTACTAATCGCTGTATTTTCTGAGTCAGTTTTTTTTTCTAAGATTTTATTTATTTTTTAGAGGAAGGGAAGGAGGAAGAGCGGTAGAGAAACATCAGTGTGTGGTTGCCTCTCACATGCCCCCCACTGGGGACCTGGCCTGCAACCCAGGCATGTGCCCTGACTGGGAATCAAACTGATGACCCTTTGGTTTTCAGGCCGGCACTCAGTCCACTGAGCCCCAGAGGCCAGGGCTCAGAGCCAGCGTTAATGCCTTTTTTTGTCTGGGAGAATAGTAACAAACCAAACTTTTTTTTTTCAGATGACTTTCACACGACCTGCCAATCACAGACAACTCACTTTTGAAGAAATTGCCAAAAGTGCTAAGATCAGTGTGAACGAGGTACGGTTCCTGGGCTCGGGTGTCCCAGAGGGGCCGGGCTCCCAGTGTCAGCACCCCGCCCTCTGATACAAACCACGGAAGAAACGGGGTCTCGTTGTGTTCGGTGTGAGGCGGGGGTGGGGGTGGTGGCGTCCGAGGCTCACGCCGCCCTGCCCGCACAGGTGGAGCTGCTGGTGATGAAGGCGCTCTCGGTGGGGCTGGTGAGGGGCAGCATCGACGAGGTGGACAGGCGCGTCCACATGACCTGGGTGCAGCCCCGCGTGCTGGACCTGCAGCAGGTGATGTGGTGGAGTGGGAGTCCCCCTGGGCCGTGGGTCAGGTCTCGGTTCTGAGTTTGCTCCGGATGGGAGCCCCTCGGGAAGAGGGCGGGTCAGGTGAAGTTTCGGAGAGAGAATTAGTGCCGTGAGGACTGAGGGTTTTCCGAAGATCCCTCAGTGATTCCGTGCCAGCCTGAGATTTGAACCCTGTATTTAAACAGTGATTATGATAACAGTGCAGGGCAGCCGGTGATGCCTTTTAATCTCAAAATTGGTCTGGTGGGAGCTCACACCCAATCAGGTGTGAGTTTGCTGGAGGGTTAATCCCGTGGACTTCCTGCTCTCGCCCATTTCCTTTCGTGCCAGTTTTTGAGGAGGACGTGCCCCTGTGGGCCGGGCTGGGTCAGTGCCATCTGCCGCACCCTGGCGCCTGCTCGCCAGCCCCTCATGAGTGCAGCCCTAGCAGGGCTGAACACCCGCGGCTGCCCCGTGGGCATCCTGACGCCCGGTGCCCCTGCTCCGCTCTTAGATCAAGGGGATGAAGGACCGCCTGGAGGTGTGGTGCACGGACGTCAGGAGCATGGAGATGCTGGTGGAGCACCAGGCCCATGACATCCTCACCTAGCAGCCCCGGCCTGCTCTGCACGGAGTTGAGGGAGGGGCAGGGTTCTCCTGGGAGGAGGGACTTGTCTTGTTGGGAACAGCTGTCACTGGTGCGTGGGGGCCCAAGGGACGGGAAGGGGTGGCCCCGGCTGTACGGGGGCCCCCGCTCCAGTGTGACCAGCCACCCACCACCGTGTGGGCACCGCCCCCAGTGAACGCAATAAATGCCTCTGCTTGGTTTCCTTGTGTTCAGCCTCCAGGTCAGGACTGTGTCTGGAGAGATTAAAGGCAAGGGGTGGGACCGGGAAGGGTGTGAGGGTGGTATGGCCTCAACCTCCCCTCTGCTTTACACACACAGGGCGAAGCTGGGGCAGGTGGCCCGGGAAGTCCCTTCTGACAGGTGTCTGACCCCCGCCCCTCATGCCCCCAAGCGAGCAGTGCACATAGGTCAGTCACCACGAGAGCCTTAGGTGGGGAGAGGGTTTAATGGGACTTGTCCTCCGCTGCTGGAAGCAGCGCTCAGGCCGCAGAGCTCTTCTTGTAGCTCTCCAGGTGGACCAGGACCCAGCCCGCGGGGGTCAGGAAGCTGACGAACGTCACCATGAGGCCCACAGCCTGCTCCTGGGTGGAAGGAAGCCCGTGTAGGGGGGTCAGAGTTGGCTCCGTAGAGGAGGCTGTCTACCTGCCCACCCCTGAGCCTGCATGGCCCAGCAGCCTTGACCTTGAACTCCTTCCCCAGTATGCTTGTCAGGTTCGTATGAGACACCAGGGACAGCTGAGGTTCTAAGTTGGTTGCAAACGAGCACCGGGCTTTTGAGTGAGCGGCCAGACGGGGCGGTGGGGCCCGGTCGGGGCCCGTCCTCAGTGGCTGGGCCTTCGGGGCCGGCTGCGCTTCCTCACCCAGCTTCCCGCCAGAGCAGCCTGCGCCCAGCCATCCCTCCCGTTCCTGAAATCAGACTGACCTGCTCTTTAACCTCAATTCCCAGAGCTTTAAGAGCAAGGCTGGCCTGGGCCAGGGCTGTGGGCCGGCAGATCTGAGCGTCATCCAGCCGTGTGACCTTGGGCAGGTGACCTTCTAAATCTTGAGTATTTATGCTTGAAACAAACAGTTGCCTGCTCTCTGGGTGCCCAAGGTGGGTAGCTGAGGTTGAGGGTTCACCTGTGTTCCCCTCCAGGCAGCTCACCGTCCCCTTTAACACGCGTGAAGCCGCAGCATCCAGCAGCACCCTCCCCGCTCAGCCCTCCACACCTGGCATCTGCCAGGAGGCAGGCAGGGGCTTGTGAACGGATCCCCTGCCCCTGACATTGACGGCCGGCTGCCTGGGGCCCTGGGCTGCAGGCTACAGCTTCGGGCGCCCGTTCCTGAAGGGGGGATGCCTTCCCGGCCATAGGACTGAGACCCAGCACCCGAGAGGACGTTCCTGTTCCCTCTCTACCAGCCTGTCTCCTGTGACGCATCCTGAATCCAGCCTTATTCTGAGGACATCTCAGTACTGCCTGCCCTCCCCCCACCCTTGCCTGCTTGCAGCTCATGTCACCTACCGGGGGGGAGACGGGTGTCTTGGCCGGCTTGGCAGAGATGTGCACCTTGGGCACGACACAGCCCCTCAGGGGGGCTTGCAGCAGCTTGATGGCGGGGGCCAGCCTCATGCTTGCTGGGCCGAGCTCCCCAGGGCCAGTGAATCCTGCGTCTGCTCCGTGTGACCTCTGCTCGGGTGTTGGGCTTTTTATAGCTCCAGGGGCAGCTGCAGCTGTCCCCTCCTGTCACGGGGCTGGCAGACAGGATGCCTGCTCAAAACTGGGACCAGCCTCCGACCACAGCTTCTGGACACTGTCCCCCAACTGCATTCTCGTGTGTCCAGGCTTAGCGCTCCCCAGAGTGGGTGTTCATGTCTCTGTGGACGAGGCCCCAGCAGCGGAAGGAGCGGACCCGGGAGGGCAGCTGTCAGGAGGCCTGGGGGACACCTGGACTGTGACCTGGCAGCCAGCAGCTGCGCGGTGGCTGTCTCACACTCCCCAGTGGCCCGGCTTCTTTGCCCTTCTGCCACTGGCAGGGCCACAGGGGCCTGGAGCCCTGCCCGCCCTGGGACGCTCTGGTGCCGACGGGGGTGCCCCCGCATGCGGATCCAGGCGCCCAGGGCGGCGCCCCGAGTCGGGCCCCCGGCCCCACCCCAGCAGGCCGGTCCCCAGCATCCCCATCTCTCTCCTGTGCTTGCTCGGTTCTTCACCTAGCAAACGGTTACCAGGAAGTTGTTTCCTGAAGTCCTGGGGATGGTCTCACGCCTTCCCTGTGCAGAGGGACACCACCTGCCCTGGTCCCAGTCCCCAGGGAGGGCGGCGGGCCTGTGTTCTCACCCCCCCCCGCCCCCGCTCAGGCCTCCTTTCTCTCCGTCTGCTGCTCACACTGACATGGGCCCACCACCATCACCACGCCCACACCACCCCGAGTCCGACCTCGAAGGGGTCGCCCCCAAGTCCACACAGCAGCCGGACAACCTAGAGCAGGCAGGTCCCATCTCCACCCATGGCCTCCAACATGCCCCGCAGCGTGGCCCCAACGTGCCCCTCGGCCACTGCGTACCCTCGGCTGTGTTCCTGGTCCAAGCCCCGGGCAGGTGACCTCTCTGGGTGCCTGTTGTCCACAGCCTGCTTCTGTGGCTGGAGGACAGGCCCTGCGAGGACAAGCGCTCCAGCTTTGGGCCTGGAGTGGGTCTGGTCCTTGCTGGATGAATGGATTGGGGGGGGGGGGCGGGGTGGGGGCCTCTGGTGAGACCGAGGGAGACAGAGCTGCTCTCGGCACCGGCACAGCGGCCGGAGAGAGGTGCTGACGGTGATGAGGGCCCCGGGTGCCCATGTTGCCGTCTCCCGGCCGGACGGGCATGGGGTCAGGCCCCCAGACTCCACAGGGACCCCTGGGCCCTGCTCAGTTGATTTAGAAATGCTGAGGTGAGGACGTGCCCACGTTACCCACAGAGCACAGTGTCGCTTCTGCTCTTGCCCGGAAGCCACACTCGTTTCAGAGCTGGGACCGGTCCGCTGCCCCACTGCCAGGGCCCAGGCCGGACCCACTCTCATGACCCGGTTCCCCAGGCAGGAGCCCCGAGCCCGGAGGCCGAGGGAGGGAGGTGGCCTCGGTGTCACCCCCAGCCATGCTGGGTCCAGCTGCCAGCTCACACCGTGGGGGGGCCGCCCCTCCTCCAGAATAATTCCTTCCGCCTGAAACTTTAATTATAGCTTTGGGGTACAGCTGGGGATAAAGCTGTAGATTAAAAAGGATCAGTCACCCAGCCGATGAGGTTCTCCTTTCCCAGATGAGACCTGCAGCCCCCACCCCCGGGCCTGGCTGAGGGAGCTGCCCCATTCTCCCGAGCTCTGGTGTGGCAGGGAGTGAGCAGTGGGGGGCGGCTCCCCGCCAGCCCTGGGTCAGAGAGGCTGCCCCCAAGGGACCGAGCCCCTCCCTCAGGCCTGGACGGCCACAAGGCCTCAGCCCTCTGGACCTTTCACTCCACCCACACCTTCCCTCCTGGCTCCCTGTGGACCCAGTTTCCAGGCCTCACCCCAACTGGGCTTCTGGTCCCCAGAACCCCTTGTCCAAACCAAACCCTGCACAGGCCCCTGCTGCCCACACCCCACACTGAGGTCACCAGAGGTGGGGTCTGGCACGATGGCCTCTGTCGTCATCACCCCAAGCCTGCAGGCCCCAAAGAGCAAGGGCTTGTGTCCCAGGTGCCCCTTCCCCACTAGGGCCTGCCATGACCTGGAGGAGGTGGTGGCCACTCACATTGCACAAGGGAGTGACAGGCTCTAAGGCTGCAGGGTGCAGAGGGCCCCCTGTGACCCGGGGAAACCAAGGCTTGGGGTGGGAGCAGGGCCCGGGGCTCGGAGCCAGCCGGGCTGTCCTGGCCTGTGCTAGGCTGGAGGGGGAAGAGCTCCCCAAGTGGTCAAATCCTCACCCTCATCTCAGGGTCATCTGTCCGTCTGCGCTGACCTGCCCTTCCTGCCTGTGGTGTGTGTGTGTTTCGGAGGCGGGTGGAGGGCAGGGGCATGAAAAACTGCCAGGCCACCAGCAAGCTCTGGGGCGCGTACTGTGGGCACGTGGCGCCACCCTGTGTCCACATTCAGAACTACAGACGCTGCTGGGGGAGCAGAGGCCCGGGGACCCAGGACAGGGGACCCAGGACGGGACCCAGGACAGGCGCCGTACCTGCAGACATGCCCATATGACTTCGCTGCTGCTTTCAGGCTACTCTCAGCACATACGGGTGGTCCTCACAGTGTGGTGGCCGGACCAGCCGCTTGTCGGGAATCACCTGCAAACTCTGGGCTTGTCCGCGTCACCTGTTACAAGTCGCCCCCCCGCCCAGGAAACTTAGATGCGCAGTTTTAAGTTTGAGGACTGTTCTCATGTCACATCAACACAGCGCTCTACCCCGTTTCATTCCAAACTTAAGTGGCCACTTTGAGAAAATGGAAATCTCACCCAGGGGGCGAAACTCGGTCCTTCCCTTTAACCTGCAGAAACACCCTTCCACTGAGTGTTTTAGGTCAGCAGGGTTTCCTGAAGCTTTAGGGGCCGTGCGTGGGGACCCTGGGGAGGCCCTGCCGCCTGTCCCTCGTGCTCCCCGCAGGAGGCCCGTGCAGCGGCAGCTCTGTTGGCGTGAGGCTTCCTTGCGCCTGTCGTCAGGGCGGGGCCAGGTTGCCGGCATTTGCTCCAACGCTTTTCTGGGTGTTTCTGTGACAGTGATTTTTGGACAAAATTCACCAAACATTTAAATTCGTAGACTCTAAGTGTAGCAGACCCCCACACACACACTGAGGGGGGGGAGGGGCCGTCCCCAGCACTCGACCTCCCCTGGGCCCCGGCGCCGCCCCCGCCCCACAGCATTTGGATTTCCAGTCTCCACATTCACAGGAGACAACTCCTTAAAACTGATCCCCCCACCCCGCCCCAGCAGTGGCGGCGCCTCACTCAGGAGGGACGAGCTTCCTGCTGCCTGCAGGCAAGAGCTGAGACAGCACCTCCAGCCCGGAGGCCTGGTGATGAGTCTGCGTGTCTGGCCAGTTCTGTTTCCCTGGAGAATCCTGCCTAATACGGTGAGAATGGTACGTAACTGAAGACCACGCTCTCTCAGACTCCCTCGGGTTTCCCCTCGGGCCCCTCTCCCACCCCAGGACCCTCTCCAGGACACCATGTGCCACCCCAAAGCTCCTCTCTGGCACTCCAGTCACCCTCTCGGCTGTGCTGGCTCCCCAGACCCCCCTGCTGTGGAACCGACCTGGGTGGGTGGGAGGGTGTCCCCTACAGGAGTTTGTCTGACGTTTTTCCAGGACCAGCCCGAGCCGGGGTTTGGGGGGCCGACCACAGAGGCCGATGGTCTTTTCACACCGCCCAGGGCAACGCAGCTTCTCACTGAGACACTGACCTTGAGCTCCAGGCGCAGGCAGCTTTGTCTGTTTCTTCAGCCTCCCCACGCCATTCTGTGTCTGGGGTGACGCCCCTGTGCACCAACCCCACCCCCACATGCCCGCACTGTGGCTGCTCTGCTGGGAGGGGCAGGCTCTCCAGGACTCACTGGAATTCTGCACTGGAATGTCCTCCCATTTATTGTTAGTATTTCTGCTCGTTAGTTTTTATCCACTTGTTACTGTTGGCTCAGTGAGTTAGATCAGCATGGACTCTTGGGTGTCCGGCACGTGGAATCGCTTCATGTTGCTGCTGCGATTTCCCAGTTTGGCCACTGGGGGCGCTTCCTTTCAGCTGCTGTGTCCGTCTTCTGCGCCCCTGTCACTCCGGAACCTTCCTTTCTAGTTTGTGTTGAGGGCTTCCTTCCTTCCTTACTGGCACCATGGAAGGTCCCAGACTTCCTCCTGTGTATTTTCTGCCCAGCCTTAAAATAAGCCAAGGGACCCTGGTCCCTTTTACTGAGCAGACGTGGGTTTCGCCAGCCCCTCGGGTGGTGGAGAAGGTGGGAACTCGGGGAGGGAATGGGCCTGCGGGAGCAGGGCGGCTGGCGGGAGCCCAGAGAGGTCGTGGCAGTGGTTTGCAAGGCGCAGCTGCTGGAAGCAGCGTGTTGGCAGCGTCTCTGGTGCGGAGGCCACAGGGAGGCTTGAACTCGCTTTCGGACGTGAGTTGGAGATTCCTGTAGGGCTTTGGGTGGTGCTGAGTCTGACTTTGGGTGGCAGTGGTGTCACCTCACAGCGAGTCGGGGAGGAGGGCGGGCCAGGCACCCAGCCAGGAGGGGCAGGTGGAGCAGGGCTGGGAATACGTGGGCCACGAGGAGCGTGGGCGGTCCCTGGGCTCCGGGGTGCTGGGGGCGGGCAGCAGCTCTTCCAGAGCGGACTCAGGGGAGCCTGGGACGAGGTGTGGGAGCCAGAACCCAGACCCCGCAGGACAGTCGGGGCAGCTGAGCCGGGAATTTGCAGCAGTGCAGGCAGTGGGAGGGCAGGGGCAGGGCACTCACCCCTAGTGTGTGGCCCGGCAGAGGCCACTGGTGTCAGGGGCAGCGGGAGCCCCGTCCTGGGGCACCCGGCACCTGCAAGACCTCCACGGTGGGTGCGGTGGACGCAGATGTGGCCTGTGAGCCCGGGAGGCTAGTGTCAGGCTCAGAGTCACCACCGAGGGTCTTTCCAGACAGACTCTGTCTCCAGCCGCTCTCAGCTGGGTCCTGGTGGCAGTGACGCTTTTGCCAAGTGAGAGCCATGCATCCAGAGGGGGCCCGGCGGTGTGAGCACAGGTGGAGACCAGAGTGGGGCTGTGGAGAAAGCTGTGGGGCTGCTGGGGGCTGTGGGTTCCGGGACCTCAGGGGTCGCCAGAGAAGTGAGAGGCTGAGGGGCCCCGATGGGACCCTCTCTGGAGGGGGGGGTCCAGCAGGGAGGAAAGGTGCCAGGAAGACCATCTGCTTTGGCTTTGAACACACAGCAGGCACACAAGGTGCGGCTGGGGAGGCCAGGGGCCAGGAGCCAGAGTGTCCAGGAGCAAGGGGAAGGGCCAGCATGGTGGGCGCAGAAAGGCGGTTCAGGGATGGGACGCGGGGGGTGGGGAGTACGGGGTGCTGTCTCCTTGGTCATTTCTGTGTCTTCTTTGGAAGTCCTTTGCCCATTTTTTATTTGGGACACTGTTTTTTGTTGTTGAGCAGCAGGCATTCTTCATACGACGTCCGTCCAGAAAGTATCCAGGCACGTACTGTGAAAAATAGAGACATTTGTTGAAGAAGACACAAGATACAAGGAACATGGTACACAGGACAATGACGCCTCAGTCCCCTTCAAAGGAGGCACCTTGGGACCTCCCACGGTTCTCCCCATCGCCAACAGCTGCCTCGTTGTATTTTTCTGAATCTCTTCAACGGCCTGAAATTTCTTTCCTTTCAAAGGTGATTTTCCTTTTGGAAAAAGCCAGGAATCACAGGACACCCACTCTGGGCTGCAGGGGGGCTGAGTCACCTGGGTGACTGGGTGTTTCACCAAAAAAACCCTGCAGCAGGCGTGATACGTGAGCAGGCGTGTTGTCATGGTGATGGAGCTGCCAGTCACCAGCTGCCCACAGCTGCAGCCTCTGCAACATCCGAACGGTTTCTGCAGAGGAAGGTTCAAGTTGAACGCAAAACCGATGCGGATCCGTTGCTCTGCTCACTCCGTCGTTTTCAGTGTGACGGTCACTCAGCAGTGTCTGCCGCCCCCGCTGACCAGTGCGGGGAAGTCACGGTTCATGCAGACGCACTCCAGTCCACTCGCCTGGGCTGCCCGGCCCGTCGACGTGCACAGACCGATCTCATTTTACTGGCAGTGTGTGGGCTTCTCCTGCACGGACCTCGTGTATCCTGGGTATTAATCCCTTACCAGATTCGGGATTCGCAGACACTTTTTCCCATTCTGCTTTCTTTTTACTCTCTGTATTGTGTCCTCTGATGCACAAAAACTTTTGATTTGATAAACCCAAGTTTATTTTTCCCTTTTGTTGCTCGTTCCATGAGTGCCATGACTGAGAGTCCATGGCCAGATTCAAGGTCACAGGGATTTTCCCTCATGCTTTTCCCCTACAAGTTTTATGGTTTTAGTTCTTGAATGTAGGCCTTGGGTCTACGTTAATTCCTGTGTGTTAGATGCGGACCCCAGAGGACCCAGGAGGTGTTTCCAAGGCTTCAAGCCATTTTCCCACATCGCCGCCCTTTAAGCACCAGGAGCCAGGCACTGGCCGTCTGCAGACGCAGAAACAGGGGCCCAGGGAGGTCAAGAGCTTGGCTAGGGTCACAAAGTGGCTGATGAGTGCCAGACCTAGGAGTCAGACCGCAGGTCAACCTGGACCCTCAGGCTTTGCCACCTCTGGGGACAAGAGCCAGGCGGTGGGGGGAGGCCGTCTTAGGCAGGTGCTCTGGTTATCGAAGCCGGTCAGGGAGCACCAGGGAGTCCCCCCCACCCACCCCCGTCAGCCAAGATGGTGCTGGGGGGAGGGGTTCTTACACTGAGCACGTCAGACGCTAGAAAGATAAACGGACGGGGCCCCAGCCCTGCCAAAGCTATCAAGATAACTGGATAGAAAAAAGAGCCCACCTCTTCCTATCCCTGTGAGAACCTCGGACTTGAGAGGGAAGGGGCGACGGTCTTCAAGACGGGTCCACCGGTCTCCCAGGTGGTGGCGCCTGAGTAAACACCCTTCCTTCTGCACCAGCACCCGCCTCCTGAGTTCTGCGCTTCCTGCGGCAGGAGCCGCACCTGCATTCCTGGTTACGGTCGGACGGCTGGCTGGCGAGAGGAGCCTGCCAGCTGCCATCGAGGTGACAATTCCTGAAGCCTCATGGGGGGGACAGGGGCCACAGGGTCCAGACCAGCCCAGATCTGGGGGGGAGGCGGCCATGATGCAGGCCCCCAGCAGGCCCAGGTCACCCTGGGTGACCAGCGTTAGTGCGTGATAAGCCTGGTAAAACTTTATGGGCCCAGTCGCCTGGGGTGGGAGAGAGCGTTGCTATCATTGACTCCTGCTAGGGGCCCTTCCTGGGTTTGCAGCCTGTCTGCAGGGAATACCTGAGCTAATCATTAATCAGATTATGGACTCAGTGACTCTCCTCTCTTATGTTTGTAAATGGAGCTACATATGCATAACTCAGAATGTACCATTTCAGCCATTTCTAAGTGCACACACCGCGCAGCGTCGTAAACACTCACCGCCGTGCAGTGGTCACGTCGTCGTCTCCAGAACTTTCCATCTCCCCCACTGACAGCCCGTCCCCACCAAACACTCGCTCCCGGCCTTCCCCAGCCCCCACGCCAGGGTCTGCTTTGATTCCGTGAGTCTGACTCCTCCAGGGCCCTGCTGTGAGTGGGTCACGCAGGGTCTGTCCTTTTGTGACTAACTTAGCATACAGCCTCAAGCTCTTCTCTTTGTCTTCTTTTACGAGACAACAAAGTTTGACCTGCACATGTGGGAGCCCCACAACCCCCATCTGTGGGGGCAGGGCCTTCCCCAGGACCCGAGGGCAGGCCTGGCCTCAGGGAGGGGCGTCACTGAGCACTGCCTGGGACAGACACCCTGGCTTCCAGGTCTTCCTAACCAGGGTGCTGGAGGCGCTCCCAGCTGGCCTGGGGCCCAGGCGCCGTCCTCGGGCCAGGCTCCTTCGGTCCCCTGGCCTTGGGAAGCAGTTTCCACCTTCACACGCACAGCCTCCTAGACCTCCAGGCCCTGTGTCCTCGTCCTCCCAGGACGAGGGGGGGGCCAAGAGCAAAAGCCTGTGTCCACTCCACCAACCACCCCCAGGAGCACAGGCTTCCCGGGTGACACGCCCTCGCCCCTCTCACTGGCCAAGGCCCCGTGCCAAGGTCCCCTCCCGGAAGATCGGGCCGAGAGGATGCGGAGGAGGAGGCAGCAAGCAGGACTCGGGACCCCTGGAGGCTCTGGGCCAATCGAGCTCCGGAGGGGCTGCTGCTCGGGAGAGACAGCGGCCAGGCCAGCAGGACAGTGGTGTGGGGCACTGGGATGTTAGGGGGCAGCAGAGGAAGTGGACGGGCGCAAGCGTGTGGCTGGGGGTCTGTGGACGGGAGGCTGGGGAGCCGCAGAAAGAGCCGAGGGGAGTTGTGCGGTGAGCAGGGGGAGGAGCACCCAGGTCCCGCAGCACCTGGGGAAGAGTGTGGGAGCCCAGGGCGGCTTCCATGAGACTCCCAGAGCTGAACTGCCGAGGATTTAAAAGTGTAAATTATTCATGAAAGATAGCCCGGAAGCTAAACCTCGGGGTGACACAAGTCCAGAGGGAACTGGCTCCCTCTCTTCCTCCCCCCGCCCACTTCCTCTCACCCCCCCACCCTGCCGCCCCTCAGCCAACCTACCTGGCTGCCCTCCCATTTCCCAGAAATGCCAGCCTGTTATGAAAGCCACTCCCGGGGCTGTTATCGGCAGGTGCGGAGAGTTTATGGGGTGCACAGTTCACTCCAGGAGGGTCCATCTCGGCGCAGGCATGGCCTTGGCACCCCCACACCTCAGGCCTTAGGACCGGCCCGTGCTGCTGCGGCAGAGCACGGGCAACACCTCCTGGGCCCCCGTCTCGGCCCGGTGCTGTCCGTCACCCGCACCCCTGGGCTCCTTCGGCAAAAGGAAGAGGCCACAGTCCGCAGTGTTAAGTGACGTGGAGCCAGACTGAAGTGGGTGTAGAAACAGGGCCGTTACTGGTGACCCCAGACGGCACAGCTTCCCAGTGAGGGGCCGTGCACAGCCAGGAGTGGTGACAATGACGAATGCCCGGCACACGGGCCTGTGGGCCAGAGCTCTGCTCTTTTCCACGCTGACCTCACTGGGGCGCAGGTGAGGAAGCGCCACAGGGAGGCTGAGAAGCCCGTCCAAGGTCGTCACCCAGGCGTCAGGCAGCTGGATGTGACCCCGGGCGGGCTGGCTTGGGAGGCTGTGCCTTGGACAGAGGCCCTGTCTGAAGTGTCAGGGAAGGCGGTGCAGCTGTGGGGAGCTCGCTTCACCAGCGTGCGCGTGGCAGAGGGAATGCACATGCGTGGGCCGGCGGTCCGTGTGGGCCATCTGTCTGTCCGTGCGACGGCAGCCGTGTGGGAGCTCAGCAGGACCCTGCCCCTCCCCCACCAATGCCTGTGGCAGCACCAGGTCCGGGGTCTGCAGTCTCCGCCCCTCAGGGCGCCCACTGCGAGTGCCAGCGGGTCGGGCGGCCGAGGCAGGGACCCCGCAGGGTCACCCCCGACAGTTGCAGCAGGACCCTGCTGCGGGGACCCCGTGCTCTGCTCTGCTTCACAGGTGACGCCCACACTGCGCTCTGGGGGCGGGGCTCGCCCTGCACATCTCTGTGGGGACAGGTGAGACTGGTCCTGGAAAAGCACAAAGTGTCCCCTGCCCAGCACGTGGGCCCGGGCAGCTGCCCGTGCGCAGGGCAACCAGGCCAGCGGTGGGGCCCCCGCAGGAGAGAGCAAGGCGTCTACAGGGGATTGATGTGAGGGCGACCACACAGCACCTTGGACAACCTGAGCGCCCCCTGGGGAGAGCTGGGGCCTATTTGTCTTAAAGAGAAAAAAATCATGGGGAGAAAGGGCCCCTGCTCGGGCCCCTGCCTGTGGAGGGGCAGCGGGACAGAGACACCCAGGACTCGGTTCTCCCCCAAGTCCTGGCAGAAGCAGGACCGAACTCAGGGGTGACCTGGGGTCTGCAGGTGACGGGGCCAGGAAGGCAGCGGCCCTGCAGGCAGGCACCCGTGCTGACGGTGCGAGATCAGGGAGATGCTCTCGCACACACACTCACACGCACACACGCACGCTCTCACACACACTGGCTCCGCGTCTGTGGCTGCTGAAACAAGTTACTGCAGACACAGCAGCTTCCGACCGCACACGTTTCCTGAGTCCCAGTCCAGGGGGTCGGAGTCCAACACCAGTTTCACTGGGCGGAGACCCGGGCTTGGGCCCCGGGCTCTGGGGAGAGCGGGCCCCCCAGACCTCCCTCTGGGGTCTTCCGGGGCCCTTCTTCCGGAAGGAAAGTCAGCAGGCTCCCAGTCTCCTCGTCTCCCTCGGTGAGGCCTGAGGACGTGCAGGGCCCACCTGGATGATCCAGGCAAATCTCCGCATCTCAAGATCTTGAATTTAATCACACTGGAAAAGTCCCTTTGACAGGGGAGGAAACATTCCCAGGGGCCGGGGTGAGCCCCCGCCCCAGTCCCCAGACACTGAGCCGGCCCTCCACACGTCCACGGAAGTGTTAACGCTCTCACACAGGCAGACTCGGTCAGGAGGGCCCCACACTCGCGTGGCCCCGTGTGGTCCCACATCCTCCGCACACCCAAACCACTTCCCATCAGCCTGCTCCAGCCTGGTTTTGGATGCCACACAGTCCTCCTTGTCCCATTGTCTCCTGGCCCCAGGTGACAGCCTTCCTCTCCTTGAAAACACTGCCAGCTCCTCCTTTGTTCTGTCTCCCTCCCCTGAGGAAGCCCTTCCTCAGCCCTGCCTTCAGAATTCAACCTAGCTCTGAGCCAGCCACCTCCTCCGTGCAGTCCACCCTGATCTACACAGGTACCTGCTCACAGCCAGGCCTCGCTGCCACACCCCATGGGTCCTTGGGGGGAACTCAAAGGTCACCAGGCAGAGCTCTGAAAGGGTGACAGTGCACAGGTGAGCTGAGACTGAGCTTGCGAGCTGGGTGTCTGTCGGACAGGCATCTCAGCACTGGCCTCATAAAGCACCTGGGCCTGGGGCATGGACGGGGCTGGACAGCCCCCTTAGGGCTTGGCTCCCGTCACTGTGCAGAGGGGTCGCCTCCCTGATCCCCGCCTCTGTCCTGGAGTCCTAGACCTAGGGGCCGGTGGCTATGGATGAGCCGGAGGCCCCCTGCTCCAGGTGAGTGCTGCATCTCAGAGCGATGACTCGGGAACTGGCTGGTCTCGGTCTCTGGGGCTGGGGGCTCACCCTGCTTGCTTGCTCGCTGCCTGGGCCTCACAGCCCCATTCACATGCCTCCCCCATGGCCCCGGGCTCCAGACTTTAGGGGTGCCTCCCAGGGTCTGTTCCCCACTGGGTGCTCGGGAGCAGACCCGGCGGACCTGAGTGCAAGGCCCCCGGCTCCCGGGGCAGAGAATGCAGGGAAGCAGCGGGCTCAGCCTTCCTCACCACCTGGCTAGGGAGACTGACCTGGCCAGGCCAGGCCTGAGAGAGGCACCGAGCAGGGAGGGGAGGCAGGAAGCAGAAAGGCACCCCAAGTGGCCAGTACCCACCCCCGAGGGCACCTACTTCACTACCAGACACTTTCACAGACAAACTCCGGGAACGCCTGGAAGCAAAACCCGAATTTGGGTGCTGGGAGGGGCAGACTCCCTTCCGTGCAGAGTGTCGGCCTGGAGCCACCTGGGGAGATGCCGGCGCGCCTGAGCCCCCGCCCATCATGGGCGCCGGGAGTCCGGGTCGGGGCTGCGGCGAGGCGGGCGGAGGTTTCCGGACGGGGCCCAACTGCTGACCCCGCCCTTCGGGCCACCCTCTTGCCCGCAGCGTGCAGCCCCGCGCGGCGGCCGCCCGCGAGCTGCTTCTCGATGCCCTGGAGGACCTCAGCCAGGAGCAGCTGAAGCGCTTCCGGCACAAGCTGCGGGACGCGCTGGTGGACGGCCGCAGCATCCCGTGGGGCCGGTTGGAGCGGGCGGACGCTGTGGACCTCGCCGACCAGCTGACCCAGTTCTACGGGCCGGAGCCCGCGCTGGACGTGGCCCGCAAGACCTTGAAGAGGGCGGACGCGCGCGACATCGCGGCTTGGCTCAAGGAGCAGCGGTTGCAGCGTGAGCGGGGGCAGGGGTCGCCGAGTGCCTGCCCCTCCATTCCCTACCGTCTGGGCGGAGTCCGGCACGCAGCCGCCCTCCCTTCCGCTTCCCCAAGGAAGCCCCACGCACCACTCGCCCACAGGTTCCCCGGCCCGAGGCTGGGATCCCCGGGTGCCCCTGGGGGTGGCCACGACCCCCCACTGCACCCCTGCCCCGCGAGTGCCCTGGCCTCACAGTGGGTCTTCCTTTCAGGGCTCGGCCCCAGCTCCGCGGCGCTGCTCTCCGTGTCCGGTAGGTCTCCGGGTGGGAGGCGCAGGCCCTGGGCTGTCCTGGGCGGGGCACAAGTGCCCTCGAGCCAGGCTGGTCCCCACAGCCGCTCCCAGAGAGCAGCGGGTAGGGAGGGCCAGCGGGCTGGGGGTCCGTGGCGCAGCCTGGGAAGTGGGGCCAGGAGGCGGGAGGGAGCGCAGCGGGCACGGGCGGTCGGCTGGCACAGCCCGCCCCACCGCCCGCCCCGACGGCCCGCCCCGCAGAGTACAAGAAGAAATACCGCGAGCACGTGCTGCGGCAACACGCCAAGGTGAAGGAGAGGAACGCCCGCTCCGTGAAGATCTCCAAGCGCTTCACCAAGCTGCTCATCGCGCCTGAGAGCGCCGCCCCGGAGTGGGAGGCCGCAGGGCCTGCGGAGGAGCCGGAGCCGGAGCGCGCCCGGCGCTCGGACACCCACACCTTCAACCGCCTGTTCGGCCGCGACGAGGAGGGCCAGCGGCCGCTGACCGTGGTGCTGCAGGGGCCGGCGGGCATCGGCAAGACCATGGCCGCCAAGAAAATCCTGTACGACTGGGCGGCGGGCAAGCTGTACCGGGGCGAGGTGGACTTCGCCTTCTTCCTGCCCTGCGCGGAACTGCTGGAGCGGCCCGGCACGTGCAGCCTGGCCGACCTGATCCTTGCCCAGTGCCCGGGCCGCAGCGCCCCGGTGCGGCAGATGCTCCAGAGGTCGGAGCGGCTGCTCTTCATCCTGGACGGCGCGGATGAGCTGCCGGCGCCGGGGCTGGCGGAGGCCGCGCCCTGCACCGACCCCTTCGAGGCCGCAGGCGGCGCGCAGGTACTGGGCGGTCTCCTGAGCAAGGCGCTCCTGCCCCAGGCCCGCCTGCTGGTGACCACGCGCACCGCTGACCCGGGCAGGCTGCAGGGCCGCCTGTGCTCGCCGCAGTGCGCCGAGGTACGCGGCTTCTCCGACAAGGACAAGAAGAAGTACTTCTACAAGTACTTCCAGGACGAGTGGAGGGCAGAGCGCGCCTACGGCTTCGTGAAGGAGAACGAGACACTGTTCGCGCTGTGCTTCGTGCCCTTCGTGTGCTGGATCGTGTGCACGGTTCTGCGCCAGCAGCTGGAGCTCGGCCAGGACCTGTCGCGCACCTCCAAGACGACCACGTCCGTGTACCTGCTTTTCATCGTCAGCGTCCTCAGCCCCGCGCCGGCCGAGGACCGGCCCCAGCTGCAAGGTGAGCTGCGCAGGCTGTGCCGCCTGGCCCGGGAAGGAGTTCTGGGGCGGCGGGCGCATTTTGCGGAGAAGGATCTGGAAAGACTGCAGCTTCACGGCTCCAAGGTGCAGACGCTGTTTCTCAGCAAGAAAGAGCTGCCCGGCGTGCTGCAGGCCGAGGTCACCTACCAGTTCATTGACCAGAGCTTCCAGGAGTTCTTTGCCGCCCTCTCCTACTTGCTGGAGGAGGAGGGGCCGCCCGGGGCGCCGGCCGGCGGAGTAGAAGAGCTTCTGCAGGGCGACCCCGAGATGCGCCACCACCTCGCGCTCACCACGCGCTTCCTCTTCGGACTGCTGAGTGCGGAGAGGCTTCGCGACGTCGAGCGCCACTTCGGCTGCGCGGTTTCAGAGCGCATGAAGCAGGATGTCCTGAAGTGGGTGCAGGACCAGGGCCAGGGTCGCCCTAGGGTGCTGCCAGAGGGGGCCGAGGACACCAACTCGCTCAAGGCCACTGAGAGGTCAGAATCCAAGTCCGAGGAGGAGGAGGAGGAGGAGGAGGAGGAGGAGTTCAACTTCCCCATGGTGCTCCTGTACTGCCTGTACGAGACGCAGGAGGGCGCCTTCGTGCGCCAGGCCCTGCGAGGCCACCCTGAGCTTGCGCTGGAGCACCTGCGCTTGAGCCGCATGGACCTGGCCGTCCTGAGCTACTGCCTGCGGTGCTGCCCGGCCGGACAGGCGCTGCGGCTGGTTAACTGCACGCTGCCTGCCCCGAAGAAGAAGAAGAAGAAGAAGAGCCTGGTGAAGCGACTGCAGAACAGCCTGAGTGGCAGCTCGTGAGTCTCGGGGCTGGGTCTCCGCCCCCAGGCCTGCTCCGCGGGCGGGGCTCGCCGCCCGCGCACAGGCAGGTCCTATCCCCTCACCAGAGGCAGGTCTTCGGGGCTGGTTTTGGCCACACCACTGTGAGGCGGCCTTCCCGGCTCCCACCTTCTCCCCCCGCCCCGCGCCCTCTCCGTGCCCACCCCCAAGTGCATTTTGTGTCACGAGAGCGGCCTGTGCCTGTCTCCTTCCCCAGACCCTCAGCTGCCCCAGGGCGAGGCTGGGCTCCTTGTTCCCCCGCACTTAGCCGCCCCCCCCCCCCAACGGCGGGGCCCTGACAGGGGCTGGGAGCGCCATTGCAGGGGCCTGCCTCGCCCCACACTGGGAACGTGAGCGACAGGGCCCCGCAGCCCCGCACAGCAGGCGTCAGGGGGAGGCATGTGGGGCTGTGGACAAGAGGGTTCACTCTGAGCTTCGGGTGAAGACACCGGGAGGGAGCGGGGAGGGACTGGAAGGAGCCGGGGGGCTTCACCTCTCTCTCCCCCAGCAGTTCTCAAGCCACCACCAGAAAGCCCCAGGCCTCCTCACTGCATCCACTCTGCGAGGCCCTGACTGACCAGCAGTGCGGGCTGACCAGCCTGACGTGAGTGGCCATGCCGCCAGCCCTCCCCGGAAGGGACGCAGAGCGGGGTGCCCTGGGAAGGACAGAGGGTGTCCCTGTCTGGGGAGGGCTGATGAGACGGCTGAGAGGCTGGAGCCTCTGGCTTCCTGTAGGGGGGTCGACAGGCCCCGCCCACACGGGGCAGAGGGGCAGGGGTCCCTCGCGGGCTTAGGTGCTGGTTAGGAAGGGGGCTGGCCAGGTTCCAGCCAGACTCGGGGTGCAGCTGAGCACTCGGTGGGGGGCATGGAGGAGAGCAGAACGCATCTCCCATCCAAGGGGGGCTGCTCCGCACCATGTGCAGCTACCGAGCGGCCCCTCTGGACTCTCGGGAACAGCAGAGGAGGCCAGACTGTGTCCTGCCCCCGAAGGCGAGTCAGTCCCGTCGGAGCACCAGGCCCCTCCCCTGGGAAACGGAGCCGAGGTCGGCCTCAGAGGGCTGCTGGGAGCGTCAGCGCGGTCCCCAGCACAGCGCTCAGTGCATCCTGGCGTTCCGTCGGTGGGCACCAGGCAGGCAAAAGTCAGGGCGGCCTGGGAGCTGGCGCGCCGGGGGCCAGAGGAGGAGGGCCGTCTGTCTGTCACGGCAGCGCGGCAGCTTCGCTCGAACGCAGTGTGAGCCCCACAGCGTTGACTCAGAAAGAGCAGTAGCCTCACCCCGCCCGGCCACGAGGCACCAGGCAGCCAAACTGCGGTCACCTGGACCAGAGGGACGAGGGCGTGGAGGCGACGCGAGCAGGGAAGAGCCTGCATGGGCCCCTCCTGAAGCTCGTGTGCCACCGTGTCCTGGGGGAGACTGGCGTGCAGCCCCGCCCCCGGGGACGCCCGTGGTGACGAAGGGCAGGGCCGCCAGCACATGTCCAGACTGGCCTCAGCCCCGGGGAGTGGGGAGCGGGCAGTTTGCACCACTGGGTGCCGGGTGGCAGCTGAGGGGCCTGAGACCGACTCTGTGCTCCTGGCCCCCAGGCTGTCCCGCTGCAAACTCCCAGACTCCGCCTGCCACGACCTGTCCCAGGCCCTGAGGCAGGCCCCCGCCCTGACCGAGCTCAGCCTCCTCCACAACGGGCTCGGTGAGGAGGGCCTGCGGGTGCTGAGCGAGGGCCTGGCCTGGCCTAGGTGCCGCGTGCAGACACTCAGGTGAGGCCGGGTTTGGGAGGGACTTAGGGAGGGACTTAGAGAGGGTGTGGACCCCCCCAGGGTGGGGAGCCCCCAGAGGCTCCTGAGCTGAACTGTCCCCAGGCTGCAGCAGCCCGGCCTCCAGGAAGCCCTCCAGTACCTGATTGCCCTGCTCCAGCCCAGCTCCACACTGACCACCCTGGATCTCAGCGGCTGCCAGCTGTCAGAGCCCATGGTGACCTACCTGTGTGCGGTCCTGCAGCAACCAGGATGCCGCCTGCAGACCCTCAGGTGCAGGAAGGGCGTAGGGACACACCTCTCAAGCCCAGGTTGGGGCGGGCACCTGAGGGCTTCCCTGTGACCTTGGAGAAGAGCCCCTCCCAGGGTCCCGTTGAGTGACCGCAGTCCCGGGAGACACAGCCTCCAAAGCCCTGGCCCAGCCCTTACCTACACACTCTGCCAGATCAGAGGTCCATCTGTGGTCTGGAGCCCGTGGCCACAGTCTGGGTCAATGAGCCAGCGCCCTCTTACTCCCCAAAGACCTGGCCCCCAGCTCCTGCCCCCTCTCCCCACCTCTGATCGCCCCTGGCTGTTCGTCTTTTGTCACCGTGTACCTTTTCTGCCCCCTTTGTGCCCCTGCCACCACCTACCCCCACCCTGGATTCTTCTTCCCTCCCAACCAACGTGCCCTTGTCCCGTGTGCACGGCTGCAGTCTGACCTCCGTGGAGCTGAGCGAGCAGTCGCTGGGGGAGCTGCGGGCTGTGCGGACGGCAAAGCCAGGCCTGGTCATCACACACCCAGCACTGGACAGCCACCCTGAGCCCCTCAAGGGATTCAACACAGCCTTCTGAGGCCCCGAAGGCCAGCGCGACCAGGAGGGCTGCCACCAGTCCGATGAAGGGAGAGGCCCAGATGGACACAGTCCCTCTCATGGTCCTGGAAGGGGCACAGGGCACGCCCTGGGGACAGCCAGAGACCACTCCTCCCCTAACCTCCATGTTGTCCCCACCCACTTCTCTCTCATGGGGCCCTCCAGCCACCCCCTTGCCGATGTCCCCGGCAACAATAACGGTGCCGAGATGCCCGGGGACTGAGCCCCTGCCGCGTGTTGGCCTTTCCCCGGGGTGCCGGGCTCAGAGCCACACCTTCACGGCCCCGTCACTGACTGCAGTACCAGCCCTGTGGACCCACAGTTCTGTCCCAGCCACTGAGGATCCAGCAGGGGTTGAGCAGAAGTCGGCGGGTCACCGTGCCTCCTTGGGAGTCTGGGTCTTGGCACCAGGAGTGAAGCCGTCCCGGAGGCAGGAAGGCCGAGCCCAGAGGGGTCCACGGGCCGCTGAAGGTCTTCAGGCACCGGAGCCTGGGCAGAGTGCAGCAGGCAGCGGCCGGACTCTGGGAGGACATGGGGGTGTCCATTGAAAATAAAGTCTCCTTTACATTTTTTAAGGATTAGAGAGAGGGTGGGAGAAAGAGAGGGAGAGAAACATCAACGTGAGTTTGCCTCTCTTGTGCCCCATACCAGGGACCTGGGCCGCAACCCAGGCATGTGCCCCGACTGGGAATTGAACCCACTACTCTTTGGTTCGGCTCAATCCACGGCGCCTCGCCAGCCAGGGCGGCCTTCTTTGCACTTGTGTGTTGGTTCCCATTGCTCTTGGCCGTCTCTCCTTTGGTGTCGGATCCGTCTGTGTGGGGCCCCATTTCAGGGGTGAGAAAACCGAGACTCGGGGGAGCGGCCTGGCAGCGGGAAGCTCTGAGGCTCAATGGACAGCCCAGCGGTGGACAGCTCTCAGGTCCTCAGGCATCCTCTGCTCCACACTGCTGGGCTTGGCCAGCCCCTGAGCCCCCCGTCCAAGTGGAAGGGGCCCGGGAGGCAGCCCCTCCACTTCCCAGGGGACTTGCAGTCCCTTTCAAACCCAGTCACTGGCTCCCCACACCAGACAAAATCCCTGCCGGAGCTGGCGACTGGAGCAGCCGGGGCGGGGCGGGGCTGTGCAGGGGAGGGATGCAGCGGAAGGGGACCGGAGGGAAGGCCTTCCTGTTACTGGGAGGGCCTGGGGAGGCCTAAGTGGGGACAGGGGCCCCAAGGACACCCTGAGAAAGTGTTCCAGGCCGTGGACAAGTAGGCTGGCACCCAGGCCCTGAAGGGGGTGTCTTGGTGAGCTGGGGCTGCTGTGGCAAAACACAGACACCGATGGGTCATGGGCCACAGGGATTTATTCCCCAAAGTCCTGGAGGCTGCGAAGTCCAAGGTCAAGGTGCCAGTCAACTCGGTGTCTGGTGAGGACCCTGATTCTGGTCGCAGGTGGCTGTCCTCTCATTGTCTTCAGGTCGTAGAGGTCTTGCTTGTTCTCAAGTCTCTTATAAGGGCACTTGTCCCATTCTTGGTGGTTCTTGACCCGATGGCCTCCGAAAGCCCCTACCTCCAAATGCCATCTCACTGGGGATCAGATGTCAGCAGACGGACAGATTTGTGTGTGTGTGTGGGGGGGGGGGGGAACACAACCACTCAGTCCGCAGCCGGGAGCACACTCAGAATGTCTGAATGCCGCAGAGGCGGAGGGAGCCAGCTGATGGTGTGCAGTGGGGGGGAGACCCTGGTGACTGGTCCCCCTGGCAAGGTGGGCACCGCAGCAGGCTTCTGAGCAGAAGGCGTGGTCTGACCTCAGCCCTGTTGGGAAGCAAGGGCAGGGCAGGAGCAGAAACCGTGGAGTGCACCAGCCCAGGAGGCCACGGGGCCGGGGCCGGGGAGGGCAGGCAGGTCTGGAAGGCGAGCTTCGTGGGTGGACGTGCGCGCAGGGACAGCGGTGTGGCCTTGGCCTGTGCTGGGGGAGGTGGCAGGAAGAACGGTTTCAGGGAAGTGTTCGATCTGGGTGTCTCCGGCAGGCAGGGCCGAGGGCACAGAGCACCTGCGTCACTTGACTCAGACATTTGGGTGTGAGGAGCCTGGGAGTCTAGGGGGCAGGTGGGGAGATGGCGGCTGAGAGAAGAGGCCGCACGGAGCCAGGAGGAGACGCCCCGCAAAAAGAGAAGGACGCCCGTGCAGGAGGACACCCGGACGTCCCCTAGAGGGCAGACGGGAGGAGAACGCCACCGCCAGAGGCCCCAGCGCCTCTCAGGTCCACCCGGGAGAAGTTTTTGAGGTCGGAGTCGATACTGTGTTTCTCTCGCTGGCTCCCTGGAGCCCCATCTCCGCACCCTTCACGCCGGGTCCGCAGACACGCGGCCTCCGCTGGGGAGGGGGTAGAGCCCAACCCACCGCCCCGCAGTCCCGCCTCCGGCTTGAGCGCAGCCTCTGCTCAGCGGTCCCCTGCCCAGCACCGCCCCGAGGGCGGGGACCGCGGGCCAGTCCAGCCCGTCCTGCGCGCTACCCCGGGGGCGGGGAATGAGGGGCCTTCCGGCCGAAAAAGCAGCCACTGGCGACCTCCCCCTGGGGCCCTGGAGCGGCAACGCTGGCCCGGCTAGAGCCGAGGGACACGGCAGGGCTTCGGTGAGCCCAGAAACAGCGGCGACCCCCTGCTAGGGCTCCAGCACCCGGGACGGCACTCTTTACACCCCGCCCTCCCGCCTTGAGGAGCAAACTTCGCTGGCGGAAGCCTCCTCGCTTCCACCGCCGGGCGGGGTTCTGGGGGTGTGGCTTGGAAAGGGCTGGTAAGTCAGAGTCTGGGGACTCAGGTGGGTCCCTGGGGATCAGTGAGAGGGGTCCAGGGCTTTCCCTGGGGCGGCTCCAAAGTGGGGGGGGGGTCTGAGAACCAGGGCTGGTGGGATGGGTCCACACTCCCACCATCTGTTTCGGGAGCAGCCAAGTTCCAAGGAGGGGTCTTTAGGGTCAACAGCGCCAGAAGAGGGAGACCCAGCCCGTTGGAGGTTCCCTGACCCCACCCTTTCCAGGCCCCTCCACTGTGCAAGCCTTTCCATGGCGGACGCAGGTGAAGACCCCACCGTATTCACTGCCCACTCTCTGCCCAGTGACCGCCGGCTCTGGGCCAGTGTGACCAATGCGTACTTGGGCACACGGGTCTACCACGACACACTGCACGTGAGTGGCATATACAATGGGGCTCTGGGGGACACGCACCGGGCCGTTCTGCCCAGTCCCCTCAATATCCAGCTGGAGGCCCCCGCGGGACCAGGAGAGCAGCTGACCACAACCTTTGTCCTGGACACTAACACAGGTAGCTGCCGCCTGGCCCGGCCCCTGCCCCATCCCCAGCCACTGTTCCAGGTTGGTGGGGGGAGAGGCCATAGGAACCCCACCTGGCATCGCCTAACTTCCCCCACCCGGCCCAGGGAAAGGAGGGTGGGGGTGGGGCGGGAGCAGTCCCCGTGCAGCTGCCGCTTCCTGCCCAGGTCAGGCGGGCTGCAGAGGTGGGTCCCCCTCACTGGGGGGGAGGTGGAAGCCACTCCCAGCGCAGGAAGGCCAGGAGCTTAGCAACTGTGAGCGCTGGCCCTCCGTGGGGCAGGCCTGCCACTTGCCTGTCCCCCCTCCCCAGGCTCCTTTCTGCACACCCTGGAGGACTCCCGCTTCCGGGCCTCCCAGCGCATCTACGCCCACCGCACGCTGCCTCACGTGCTGGCCTGCGCTGTGTCTGTCACCTGCCTGGCCCCCAGGAGCCAGCCCATCACCGTGACGCTGCGGTCTGCCTTCTCCCCAGAAAGCCCGGACTTGGCCCTGCGTCTGGGGCCTGACTGGCAGGGAGCCCGGTGAGGAGGGGGCCGGGGGGCAAGCCGGGGGACCCCGGAGGAAGCCTGTCCCTGAGACGCAGCCGTGCCCCTGCAGGTACCTGTATGGCCACACACTCACTCCTGAGCAGCCCGGGGCGCCCCAGCAGGAGGTGCACATGCTGTGGACACCAGCGCCCCCGACCCTGACCCTGAGGGAAGGCCAGCAGCACAGGACCTGGGAGTTCCTGGCCGTGGTGGGCGGCAGCCAGGCCGAGGCGCAGGCCTGCCTCGCTGAGGCACTGCAGCTGCAGGCCAGCGGTGCCCTGTACACTGCCCATGCCCAGGCCTGGGCCCAGCTCTGGGACGGCTGCGGCCTGGATGTGGTGGGGCCCCTGCCCCTGCGCCAGGCCCTGCGAGGTGCCCTCTACTACCTGCTCAGTGCCCTGCCTGAGCCCGGGGCCCCAGGACATGTCTGCCACGGACTCAGCCCCGGGGGGCTCTCCAATGGGAGCTGTGAGGAATGCTACTGGGGCCATGTGTTCTGGGACCAGGTGTGCACCATCTACCTCAACACGCACCTGCCACAGGGTGGGCGGCACACGGGCACGGAGGGTCCTGTGGCTAAGGGCACAGGTGTGCTGCTGCCTCTGCTTGCCCAGGACAAGGGCTGTGGTTGAGGAAGCCTGGGGGCCAAGGCAAAAGGGAAGGCTTCCTGGAGGAGGCGGTGTCTCCGCCAAAGGGTGTGTGGGCGTTTGATGGAAAAGCGACTCAGGCAAGGGGATCAGAGGGCAAAGTCCCAGAGCCAGGAGGGTGCACGGCATCTGGCCAGGTAAGGGAGAGGGGCTACAGGAGCCGTGAATCCTGAGTGGCAGGGACAGGTGTGTGTTCTGGGAAAGCCCTCATAGCAGCTAAGGGAGCATGGATGGAGGGGGGCGAGGAGCAGGAGCCTGGAAAAGCTGGGACTTGGTGACCAGTGGGCGTGGGAGGGTCCAGAGAGCTGGTGCTGTGGCCCCCGCTTGACTGTAGGGCTGGGGGAGGCTGAGGTGTTCCCTGCAGGGCACACAGCCAGTGAGCAACGGAGCAGCTTCCCCTCCAGGCTGCCCACACCCAGCTTCTGGCCTGAGCATCAGGCCAGTCCCAGATGCCCACTGGGGAGGCGAAGCGCTGGGGTGGGGACCAGGGGCTCTGAGCTGGAGATGGGGGAGTGTGGTGGGCCAGTGGTGGTGGTGAGGCCCTGGGCAGGCCCAGTGGGCAGCAAGGAGCTGGCTGTCTCTGAGGCCCACCAGGGCAGAACAAGTGTGGGGAGAAGGCCGGCAGAGCTGGAGGACAAGGGACCCTTTGGCTGTGCTCTCAGGATCTCTGGATGTTCCCAAATGTCCTCATGTTCCAGCCAGAGGCCGCCAGGGCTCTCCTGCAGTACCGCATCCAGACACTGGGTGGAGCCCTGGACAATGCCCGAAACCTGGGCTACCAGGTGAGGGGGCCTGCTCACCGCCCCGGCGCACCACAGGGCCTCTTTCCGGGCAGGGTGGGGCTTCGTGCATCCTCACAGCCTGCATCCTGCAGGCGGGACAAGTCTGGGTGGGCCCCAGCTGGGGCCCCTCACTGCCCTGCACCAGCCAGAGACAGCCAGCACACCGTGGAAACTGTGGGGGCCCATTGGGAAATGTGTGGGCTGCTCCCCGCCAGGCCCCTGAGAACAGTCACCCTCAACTGTCAGGGAGCCAAGTTCGCCTGGGAGAGCGCCGGTTCTGGCCTGGAGGTCTGCCCGGAGGACATTTACGGGACCCAGGAAGTCCACATCAACGGGGCCGTGGTGCTGGCCTTCCAGCTGTACCAGCACAGCACCCAGGTGAGGCGTTGCTGTGGGCCCAGCTGTGCCCTCCTTGTGGGGCCACCCCCCCACTGGGCTGCAAGCCCATCCAGGCGTCTGGAGCCAGGCCTTCACATCAGGGCACTTGAATGGATGGGCACTGGCAGGAGATGCAGTGACCACCGGGAACCAGCACCGTGGGTCTCAGGGCCCTGTGCTGCCCTGTCCCCCCCAGGACCTGCAGCTCTTCCAGGAGGCTGGGGGCTGGGACGTGGTCAGTGCCGTGGCAGAGTTCTGGTGCAGCCGTGTCGAGTGGAGCCCCGCAGAGGAGAAGTACCACCTGAAGGGTGCGGGCGTGGGGGGGGGCGGGTAGTCACGGGGGTGTGGCGGGGGGGGGGCCCTCCGTTCAGTTCTGCGTGTGACTTACGGTGCCTGCGGTGGCCAGCCCGCACTGAGCACTGTCCTGCCCTCGGCGTCCAGGAGTCATGCCCCCCGACGAGTACCACTCAGGGGTCACCAACTCCGTGTACACCAACGTCCTGGCCCAGAACAGGTCAGACCCCAGCCCCTGCCCCACCCAGCACGCAGGGGCCACCAGGTGAGCTCGGGCTGCAGCCCTCTCTCCCCATCTCTGTCCTAGCCTGCGCTTTGCTGCTGCCCTGGCCCAGGACCTGGGTCAGCCCATCCCCAGCCGGTGGCTAGAGGTGGCTGATAAGATCAAGGTGCCCTTTGACTTGACTCGGAACTTCCATCCTGAGTTTGATGGGTATGAACTTGGTGAGTGGATTCAGAGTACCTTTGAGGCCCCTTCCCGCTCTTGACCACCCCTTTCCCGACCCCGAGTCCCTGGCTGCCCCCCATCAACAGCACCCATGCCCCCCCAGGAGAGGAGGTGAAGCAGGCAGATGTCGTGCTCCTGGGGTACCCCATCCCCTTCCCTATGAGTCCTCAAGTTCGCAGGAACAACCTGGAGGTTTACGAGGCCGTGACGTCTCCCCGGGGCCCTGCCATGACCTGGGTAAGATGGGTGGCGGTCCTCACGGTGGTCTGGCCCCACCCCACCCTGCCCACCTCAGCCTTCCCGCCCCATGCAGTGGACCTCACCTCAGCATGCCCTCTGACCTCTGACCCCAGAGCATGTTTGCTGTGGGCTGGATGGAGCTGAAGGAGCCCCAGAGGGCATGGGACCTTCTGCAAAGGAGCTTCGCCAACATCACGGAGCCCTTCAAGGCCAGCCTGGCCCCGACCGCACCTGCCCCTTCCTCAGACGCCCTGGGCGGTGGGGGTGGGAGCCCAGCTTCAGGGGTCACTGCCCTGGCAATTCCCACCTGACCTTCCAGGGATAGGGACAGTGGCCTCAGGAGACCTGTGTCCTGGGGACCCTGGCCCTGACGACCTTGACCCTGCAGGTGTGGACGGAGAATGCAGATGGGTCCGGGGCCGTGAACTTCCTGACGGGCATGGGGGGCTTCCTGCAGGCGGCACTCTTCGGGTTCACAGGGTTCAGGTGAGCGGGCCGACCGGCAGGAGCTGGTCACCGGCCCTGCCTGCCCAACACACACAGCCGCCTCCTCTCCCCAGGATCACCAGGGCTGGTGTGACCTTTGACCCCACGTGTCCAGCGGCGGTCTCTGCTGTGCGCATCTCTGGCATCTCTTACCTGGGGAACAAGCTCAACTTCTCCTTCTCCGAGGGCTCGGTGACGGTCGAGGTCAGGACCCGGGCAGGGCCCCCAGCGCCTCTGCTTGAGGTGGAGCTGTGGCCGTCAGGGGACCGGCTGCCTCTGCCCCCAGGTAGGCTGCTGCCTCTGCCCCACACCAGGGCCCGTGACCCCAGGTGTGTGTCCTCACCCCCCGGTGGCCCCTCTCCTGCAGGACACAAGGTCTCCTTCCCCTGCTCTGCCGGCCGGATACAAAGCTCGGTCTCGTAGGACGCAGCAGCAGCAAGCGCTGCTCCTAGAAAACCCTGGGAGAGATTGTTGCAGACATTGGAGCCGCCCCTCTGGGACCCCTGGGCCCTCTGGACCCACAGAGTCCCTCACGGGGCCCTGAGCTCCTGCCCCTGAGCTGGCAGTGCTGTGGGTTTTAGGGACAACCTGGGGTGCCCCCCTCTGGCACTCCCCTGTGCGGGGTTCCCGGTGGGCTGCACCCATGCTTCATGGACGCGGTCCCAGCCCACTGTCCGACACCCACCCACCCTCCCTGCACCTGGCAGCCAGGTTCCTGGGCTCCAGGCAAGGTCTGGGTTCTGTGGCCCGAAGTGCGAGACTCTCCACTGAAAGCCCCATGGACCGGGGCTTCCCCGTGGCCTCCTACACCAGCAGGTCTACGCCTGCCCCTTGGGGCTGACACCTGCACCTGCGTGACCCCCAGGAGGGGGGGCATGGGCACCTGCGGCAGAGGCAGGGGCAGGGGCAAGCCCGCAGCTTCGCCAGAGAAATTTCTGTGTCTCGGACGCACTGAGGGCTGTCATGCCTGGGTGCCCTTGGCTGTCGTGGGGGCTCAGCGTCTTCAGCCCTTGACTCTGGGCCGCCTCAGTCAGGTGGGACAGCCCCCGTCACATGCCCTTCCTCAGCCGAGTGGGGTGCGGAACAAGACCCCGTATCTTCTCTTCCACCGGCCAGAGGGCTGAGCCCAGTGCACGTGGGGTCAGAGCCGTGGCCCTGGGCCTACCCTTCTTGGGAAGGCTTGCACAAGTGCTGCCCAATTAAAGTCAGGGCTGGAACTGGCTCTGTCTGCCGTGAGGAGGGTGCGTGGTGGGAAACTCGCTCACTCGGTGCTGGTAGCTGGGTCCCGACACCTGCCCCTCCCACCCTCCTCCCTGTGGCTGCGTGCATTCTAGCAGTCGGGGGTCCCAGTTCTCCAAGAAGCAGACACTGGGCAGGCGAACGGTGGCAGACAGGGGGTGGGTGGAGGCATGGGGGGTCCCAGGCCTGACTGTCCGTGGCTGCCCGGCGGGGTGGGGGGCAGCACACGGCACGGAGTGGCCTCTGAGGAGGTGGCCGAGTAGCAGTCCAGCGCACACGCCAGCACTGGCTCCTGAGGCCCTTGGTGGGGCTTCCGGGTGCCCACGGGCTCTCCCTCCCCGGCGAGGCCACCGGTCTGCTGAAGCGGCTGAGGCTGCCCGGGCAGCAGCCCCGGAGCCGGGCAGGGTGGGGACTGCTCTGACCCAGCGTGGTCCTGCTGCCCGGGCACAGCACCTGTGTCGACGGCAGGGCCACCCTCAGAGGGACAGCGGGTGGCAGTGCACATGTGCCGGCCTGGGGGCTCTCAGTAGCCAGAGGCCCAGACTGGACCAGGGTCCCTTGGCCTGCCCGGGACACAACCTGGTGCTCAGGACCTTCCCCCTACCTGCCTTGACCACACACTGCCGCAGCACCTGGTCACAGGCCGGAGGATCTTCGATTCCCCCACGACCCCCAGCCCATCCCGTGCTGGGGACCCGAACCTGGCCACACACAGGCTGACCCCTGCTCCCAGCCTCTCCGTCCAGCAGGTTGGTCCCTTCTTGAGCCAAACCCGGAGCTCAGGGTCAGCAGGCATCTCCATCCTGGGCCGCACGCTGGCCCACGGCCCTTGTCTTTGGTCCAGTGTGGGGCCTGCACCCGGCAGGGCAGCCCTGTGCTGGCTCAGGGCTGCATACACCACACTCCTGGGCTGGGGCCAGGGCACCGTCTTGCCGCCACACTGGAGGCAGCTGGGCCAGCTGTTGGGGGTCACAGAGGGTGGGGGAGGCTTTGGGGACTCCAAGTACAGCACACAGACCTCCACTCCCAACCCAGGCAGAGTGGACAGGCAAAGGGGGCTCCCTGGGGACAGAGGGGACCCGGGGTGGGGTGCTCCCAACATTGAGACACCCTGTGCTTATGACCCCTGCAATTAGCCTGCCCTGTCATTGGCCCATCCACAGCAAGGCCCAGGGGACCTCCCCCAGCCCACAGGGTGTGTGCATGTGTTTTGTACCCACCCCACAGCCAGACGGCTGGTCCGGGGAGTGCAGGAGGTGGGGGAACGCAGGGACACGCATGTGGCACTAAGGATGCTCAGAAAATGTCCTCACTCCCCAGTGTCCGCTCTGCACAGCCTGTGGTGGGGGTGTGGTCCCATCTGCATGAGTGTGTGGTGTGTGTGCATAGGTGATGGCATGAGCGTGCCTGGGTGTGCGTGTGTCTTTGTGTCCAGCCCCACTGACAACATGACCCAAAGGAGATCAGCATACACCCACCCCCCAGACAGGAACACACAGGAGAGTGTGTGTTGGCCTTGCACACAGACACTCTCAGGGTGGGCACGCGTGGAATCAGGCACACCACACATGTTCTGGAAGACAGGCCACTAAACCACGGTGCCCAGCAGGGCAGGCAGATGAAAGGCTTGGGTTCCCAAGTTTGACTCCAAAATACTCGGGCGCCTCCACCCAGAAGCCACAGGCCACCCAGTGCCCAGGGGACAGTCAGAGACCACAGCCAAAAGCAGAACATTCAGAACCGCCATCCTGCTGGGGTCTGTCCAGGGCAGCTGGCTTGGGGTGACCCTAGGGGCCTGTCCCCTCAGGAGGACACCTGCCCATACCCCAGCCAGGAACCAGGCCCGGCTGGCACCTCATAGAACCAAAAGCGTCTTTAATAATGGAACCAGGCGGGGCCTGGTGAGGTGGGGGACAGCTTCCGGCTGGGATGGGAGTAGGTGGGGACCAGGGACCATTGAGGTTAGGGCAAGGGCCCCAGGGCCCCATGGGGGGGACCTTCGTGGTCAGCATGAGGTGTGCAGCCAGGGGTGTGCATCAGGCCAGGAGGTCAGGGGGCAGCCCAGCCACTCAGTCATAGTCCGAGTCCTCGAACTTGGTGCTGAAGAAGGCAGCCGAGTCCCGGGCCAGCCGGGACAGGTGCAGGGCGCCGGTCACCACCAGCGCCAGCAGCAGTAGGGGAGGCACCAGGGCCCACATGGCGGCCAGGATGTTGTAGCACTTGGCCCTGGAGCCCAGGCGCCGGGCCTCCTCCAGGTCCCCAGCCACCTTCTGGTCCCTGGCCTGCAGGGGGCAGCAGGGTCAGGTGGCAGCTTGTGCTGGGCCCCGGGCGTGGGGGCCCCTCCACTCCAGGCAGCACTAGGTCCAACCTCAGAGGGCCATGCTGAACCCCAGATCTGAATGCTGGTGTGTGGCCCGAGAGGACATTGCCCGGGGCTCACCCCCTCCCTTCACTGCCGCCAGCTGGACACAGGGGTGTGGCCCTAAAGGGGGCTCTGCCTGAGGTGAGGCTGGGAGGGCCCCCTGCTTTCTCCAAGGCCAGCGCAAGCCTCCAGGGGCCCTCAGTAGGTGGGGAGTCACTTATGAGAAGCACCCCGGCCTCAGTGGGCAGCTCAGGCACTCAGGAGCCCCTTCTGGTTGCCTGGCAGCCACACCCCCCACCCTTTGGCGCCGCAGTCCACACCCACCTTGATGGAGTGGGCCAGCGCCAGGAAGCCCAGGCAGCACAGGTTCAGGTAGAGGGTGCTGAACACCGACCAGATCAAGTGGTCTCGTGGTGGTGGTGGTGCGTGCGGCGGCCCCAGGGCCACGGCCGTGTGGGCAGCGCAGGCAGCCGTGCGGGGCGTCGGGGCCCCGGAGTCCTCTCGGGGGTACGCGGTGTCCATGGGTTCCAGCGCCGTCGCCGCCGCCCGCTCCACTGCCGGTATGAGGGGCGCCCAGGGCTGCTTATACCCGCTGCCTCCCGCCAGCCCGGGGCCGCTGCTAAATATAACAACAAATGACAGCTTGGAGTACCAGCCACCAGCACCATGCCCCGCCCGCCCAGGGGCCCCTGCCGCCTGCGCCCAGAACAGTCGGGGGCCTGGGAGGGGCTGCAGGACCCCACACCCCGGTCCCGGCTCAGAGTCCCCCTACCGTGGATGACCCTGCGGAGGCCGCACAGTGCCTTCCAGAGACACCCCCCCCTCCGTGCACCCTGCCCCCTGACCTCCCGTGAAGGCTGCTGCGGGGATGGGCACAGGACGTGGCCCGCCCACCACAACCCCTTTCCCCGCAGCAGAGGGGTCAGAACGGCTGCCTTGGGGCCCTCGTGGGGACAAGGGCACCTCAGCTTCAGGGCAGCCTCAGGCCAGAGCTGCGGAAACCACTGCCCCTCCATCCCCAGTGCCCAGTGGGCAGACTCTGCTTGAACCACACCGTCCAGACACCAGGGTCCCGCCTGAGGGGGAACAAACTCCCCACCAGCGTCGCCTCCTGCAAGGCCTCTTCCCAGGGCCTGGCCCCTCATGCTCAGACATGGGTCCCCCGGGTACAGGGGCGCCTTTGCACTGGGCGTCACCCAGCACAGACTCAGCACTGCCCTCTTTGGGCCCAGAAGTCGGGGCGCCACAGGGGCTGTACCAGGGCGCAGGGGGAAGGGAGCCGGGGTTAGGATCTTCCAACAGCATGTGCCCCAGGACCCAACAGGACCACAGCGGGAAGAGATGCTGCCCGCGGACCAGAGCTAGCAGGACTGACCTCACCCCACACCTGGAGCCCAGATTGGCCCAGGTCCCCAAACAGCAAGGCTCATGTGCAGACGGGTTCACCCCCCAGACACCAGCCTGTGGCCCCCCAGACTTCCCCAGCCTCTCTGTGCTGACTGCAGGCAGGGCCTGTGTTGTGGACCGCTCTGCCTAGTTTTAGGAATTGTATCTCTACCCCTTGTAGCTAAGGGCGAGAGACAACCTCTGGAATGCCAGCCACAGGAGACAAAGCTTGTCTCTGGTAGCAAATGCTGCCTCAGTTTACTCTCCATGCCCCCAGAGCTTGGTAGGACGTCAATGACAGGTAGGACCCCTCACAGCGGGGGGTAACCTAAGCCAGACTGGATCACCTGGGAGGCCTTCAGGGAAGGACTGGGGGGGCGGCTGCAACAGAGAGCAATGGACTCTCGCCCCCCAGGTTTGTCAAAGCCCGAGTCCCCATGTTCTCTGGGAGAAGCGTTTGGCTCTATTCCCCTTAAGCATGAATACCTGATGGGGAGAGGTGCAGCTCCTTGCCTTGCTAGAGCGTGTCCTTGGGAAAAATCCGGCATCACAAACACTTGCTGATAAACCTGTGAAATCTGCTCTGCTAAGAGTGCTTTCATTCATATAAGGGTCCGAGAGGAAATGAGTATGTCTTCCAAAGTTTCTGCAACTCTCTTCCTAACAGACACTCACTCAGACTGAAGCCCTCAAATCTCCTTGTAATGTTATGTACTGTTTGATCCTTGCCGCCCTGTACTCCTGTGTAGTACAACCCAATAAAAGGCCGTGGAGGAGGGCGCTCGAGGCCTCTTTCTCCCCAGAGAAACTCCATCCCCAAACAGATCCAGCATGTCTCGGCCATATTTATTCATTCACGCATGTCTGTGGCAGCAGGGGGACCTCGAGAAAGAAGTCGCCCCCACAGGCCTGGAGGGAGGGAACGGGTCAAGCTGAGGACAGTCCCAGGCCCCAAGTGAATCAGCAGCCCTGGCAAAGGCTCCCACCCCAAGCCTGGGGGTCCCCAAAGGCAGGGGGACCCTTCCTGGGCACTGGCAGAGGCTCCAGCCAGCAGGCCCAGCCTGTCTGGAGGGAGGATTTGGGCCTTCCTCTCAGGGTTTCTGTCCCTCAGGGCTGACTGCTCTGTCCCTCCCTGGTCCCAGCACAGCCCTGCTCCTGTCCCCTGAGGAGGAGCAAGGACACAGCTGGTGGGCTGGGGGAAGCACAGCCATGGCGGGACCACCCAGGAGGGGCTGTGGGGCTGGGCTCCACCCTGCACCAGACCCGAGAACACCATGGCCTCCCAGGGCACCAGTCTGCAGCACTCACCCCTGCTCCCAGCCAGCCCTGGCTCAGGGAGGCTTGTCCTGGGGGCCCAGGGGGCCCTGGACCCGGCCCCCCTTGGATCAGGGCTCAGATACTGGGAAGGACCAAGCCCCTCCTGGGACCCTGGCCCAGCTGCTGCTCCCAGTGGGGGCCCAGAAACCAGGAACATCTGAGAAGGAGCTGGACCCCCTCAGAGCAGCAAGCCGATGGGCCAGGGGGGCTGTGGGCTCAGCCTCAGGGGCAGGCTGGGCACTCAGCAGGGACCCGGGTCCAGGAAACATCCGCATTGTCACTTCCAGGTGCACTTTATTGGGTTCAGTGGGTTCAGCAATGTCCGAACACAGTGCTGTGTGACGGAGTGGGGGGGTGGGGCAGAGCCGGGAGGGGGTGAGGAGACGTGGTCCCCCTGCTGAGGGCAGCGCCTAGTAGCCTCCGCGGTTCTTCATGGCCTGTGTTATTGCATAGCTGACTGTCGGGAAGACCACCAAGGCCAGAAAAACAATGAACCCTATGGTCCCAAGGAGGCCCAGGACCAGTGTCATGATGTTCAGGCACTTGGCAGTGGACGCGTAGCTCTAGGCCCCAATCACGTCACCCACCATCTTCCGGTCCCTAGACTGGGGGAGAAGAAGAGATGGTGAGGGGGGCCTGGAGTGGGGCCTGGGCAGAGCGAGCTACTGTGACTCAGGTCCTCCCCTGCTGGTCCCTGCCCAGAGCCCTGATCAGGACCCTCCTCTGCCTGTTCCTTGGAGTCTGAGTAGGTCATGGTCACGGGGGTCCCTCCCTCAGAGCCTCTCAGCCTCTCCAGGGGTCCTGGCCCCTCCTCCCCCTGCTCTGGCCCCTCTGCTGGCCTCACCCCACCAGGGGTCAGAGTCTCTGAGGATCTTTTCTTATTTCTGGACCAGCCATGAGGTCTGGGTCTGATGTGTGAGGGACAAGGTTTCCCCAACTGGGATGGAAAGGAAGGCTCCTGGACACGGTGCCGACCCTCCCAACAGCAGGTGTGTCTATGCAGCCCCCTTGGACTCTCTTGGGGAAGGAGCCCCCGCCCAACACACGCCCACACACACCCAGAAAACTGTTTTTACTGGGAATCTCCAGTGTCACGGGCCCTGTGGGCAGAGTAGGCGAACACCACGAAGCCCAGGCAGCAGACGTTGAAGAAGAGCGTGTTGAACAGGGACCAGACGATGTGGTCGGGCACAGCGGTCTCAGGCTGGATGTTGACCACGGTGGACATCGCGGGTCCTGGGCCCTGTGGAGTCCCCATGATGGTGACTTTGTTCTCCTTGATCATCTCTGGCTTTGGGGAGCTGGTGTGGTCCCAAGGGAAGAAGGCGGAAGCTTCCTGAAGCAGAGCCCTGAGCGGGGTGCTTTTAGGTGCTGGACAGTGCTTGGGCCCCTTGCACTCTGGTGCAGCTCTGGTTTATGCTTCATTTCCTGGTGTGTTACAGGCTGGTCACCTGGCTGGGTCCTGGGAGGGAGTCCCCGTGGAGCAATACGGGAGATGAGCATGGAAGAGAAGCACTCCCCCTCCAGGCCCTCAAGTCTGGGCCCGTCTCAGCCACCCCCCTCCTCACTGAGAGCTGTGGTGGGCCCCGGGGACCCTTTCCAGTCTGCACTCACCCCACCCCAGGCTCTGGACTGTCCCCATGCAGGATCCCTGCCAGTGGGGGAGCTCTGTGCTGAGATGCCCCTGTTTTCTCTGGACTCAGCAGCTGCTGGTTTGTTTCTCCAAAGTTTTATGGCCCTTTAGCTTTCTGACCCTGACTCAGAATAAGCCCTCAGAGTTCTTCAAATGTTTGATCGTTACAGCCTGACAAGGACCGATGAGCTTTACTTTTGCTCCTGTGCAAACTGAACCAGTAAAAGTCCACAGAGAAAAGGCTCCCGGCCCTTCTCCTCCAAGAGATCGGCCACCTTCCCTCCCCAAGCAGACCACGTCCTGGCGGACTTATTCTCTCACCCTTGGTGGACAGAAGGGGAGGGTGGGGGGGCCATAGGGACTCAATCCACTGAGCCACATCAGCCAGGGCCAAACGGTGAGATTTTTAACTTATTCAGATTAAATTCAATGATTGCTAAAGCTGATTTAAAATTTTAAATAAAACTTTATGCTTCTTGTAAGACAAATTTTGAGAAAAGGGTGGAAAAGTTTGAATTTTATAAAACAAAAAATGTACAGCATGAAATATTAACCAAGAGGTTGCTTTGCATTTAATTTACTACAGAACAGTGTAGACTTTTAGGAAAAAAAAAAAAAAAAACCTTACCAACGGGATATTTCACCATGAAAAAAACCCCACACCAAGGCATATCATACTCAAAGTGCAACAATATCGAAAAAAAGATTCAACACGCAACACACCGTGTCTGTGGTAAAATCAAAGACAAGAATCGCACTGAGTGCCGTGTCTGAAGCGACGCGGTGAGGAGTCAGGCCAGGCGCCCACCAGACATGGACACAGGAGACACCCGCCTGTGGGCGGTTCTCGGTCTAGTGGGACAGTTCCTCAAGAGTGGAGGACACACGGGCTTTCTCAGATGGACGGGGTCAGGGAACGTGTGTGCCAGGAGCACAGCTCTCCTGTAAGAAAAGTTCAAAGAAGTGCTCGCCCCGGGGGTGAGGCTCAGTGGACTGAGCACTGGCCAGCGAACCACAGTGTCGCTGGGTCGATTGCCAGTCAGGGCACGTGCCTGGGTTGCGGCCCAGGTGCCCAGTAGGGGGCGCTTGAGAGGAAGCCACCCAGGGATGTTTCTATCCGGTTCTATCTCCCTCTCTTCCCCTCTCCAAAAATAAATACATAAAATAAAAAAAGAAGTTCTCCTGGCAGAAATCAAACTGCAGTGAGAAACTCAGACCTCCATTGAGACAGACAATGCATTAGAGGAGGAATAAGTGAAGATGAAAGAAACTATTCTGTTTCTACTTTTTAATTGAGTGACAAATAAGAATAGCTGTCAGGTTACAGGAAATCCTGATGACGTCTTTGATTCTGGCCCTGTTTGGCTGAGGGAGGGGCCCCCAATGTCTGTTCTCAGTTTCTCCTGCAGCCCGGGAAGCTGTGTTACCGGAAGGCAGGGCTCTTACTTAAAATGTGCATGAAAAATAACTAAATAAAATTTTTTAAAAAGTAAAATAAAATAAAAATGTGCATGAGATGATTTCGGCAACGGTGGTCAAGTGACACCCCCTCCCCACCCCAAACCCTCTCTGCCAGGAGAGTGGTGGTAACACTGGTGAAACGTGTAAGAATGGAACCTGTCAGAACTCCAGGAATTGTAAAACCCTTGCACTAACCTGGGTGGGGGCCAACCAAGAAAAGCTCCTGATCTTTGCGGGAGCAGGAGCATCTCGGTGTTTGAGCTCCCCATACCTCCTCGGTCACTGTCATCAGCCTTTGGGCACTTGAAACCCACAGCCCACAACCCTGGGTGCGGGGGGGCCTGTCAGGCTGAAATTCCTGCCCACAGAACTGTCACAGGGTTTGTGAGGACGCCTGGGTCACTGTCCTGCAGCTCCTCTTCCGGCTCAGGGCTGCCCCCGGGGACACTGTAGAACTGGCAGGGGGAGCGGGGAACACGCTGACCAGAAAGCCTCAGAGGGAAGCTGGGGGGTAGAAAAGCTGCAACAATGACTTTTTTACACTCAGCTTTTTTACTTATTTAGTCAGGCAGAGTAGTTTCCTCTCTGATGTTCTTTTTTTTAACAAGCAAAAGTTATTCTTGCTTTCTTTTTATTTATTTATCTACCTATTTATTTATTTATTGTTGCTCAAGTACAGTTGTCTCCATTCCCCCCCCCCCCGGCTGTCCCCACTTCCCACTATTTTTTTTTAAATATTTTATTGATTATGCCATTAGTTGTCCCATTTCCCCCCTTCACTCCCCTCCACCCTGCACACCCCTTCCCACCCACATTCCCCCTTTAGTTCATGTCCACGTGTCTTAAGTTCGCTAGCTTCTACATTTCCCACACTATTTCTGCCCTGGTGAAATCTCCAGGTCTATTTCTCCCCACCGTTTATGCCACTCATTCTCTGTACCTTCTCCCCCCTTCTCCCCCTCCCACTCCCCTGTTGCTAACCCTCCATGTGATCTCCATTTCTGTGGTTCTGTTCCTGATCTAGTTGTTTCCTTAGTTTGTTTTTGTTTTCTCTTTTTTAGGTTTGGTTGTTGATAGTTGTGAGATTGTTGTCATTTTATTGTTCGTATTTTTATCTTCTTTTTCTTAGATAAGTCCCTTTAACATTTCATATAATAAGGGCTTGGTGATGATGAACTCCTTGAATTTGACCTTATCTGAGAAGCGCTTTTTCTGCCCTTCCATTCTAAATGAAAGTTTTGCTGGATAGAGCAATCTTGGTTGTAGGTCTTTGGTTTTCATGACTTGAAATACTTCTTTCCAGCCCCTTCTTGCCTGTAAGGTCTCTTTTGAGAAATCCGCTGACAGTCTGATGGGAACTCCTTTGTAGGTGACTGTCCCCTTAGCTCTTGCTGCTTCTAGGATTCTCTCCTTCATTTTAATTTTGGCTAATGTAATTATGATGTGCCTTGGTGTGTTCCTTCTTGGGTCCAACTTCTTTGGGACTCTCTGAGCTTCCTGGATTTCCTGGAAGTCTATTTCCTTTGTCAGATTGGGGAAGTTCTCCTTTATTTTTTGTTCAAATAACTTTCCCACTTGTTACTGTTCCTCTTCCCCTTCTGGCACCCCCATAATTTGGATGTTGGAACGTTTAAAGTTGTCCCAGAAGTTCCTAAGCCTCTCTTCATTTTTTCGAATTCTTGTTTCTTCATTCTTTCCTGTTTAGTTGTTTCTTTCTTCCTTCTGGTCCGCTCCCTTGATTTGAGTCCCAGTTTTCTTCCCATCACTATTGGTTCCCTGTACATTTTTCTTGATTTCACTTAGCATAGTTTTCATTTTTTCATCTAATTTGTGACTAAAATTAACCAGTTCTGTGAGCATCCTGTGTTGTGACGCTGTTTGTGGGGGCGGGTCCGAGAGGGATCAGCGACACTCGCTCTGCTCTCTGTTGGACCTCAGTTTCTCTCGCAGCTTCCCCCAAGCAAACTGGGCCCTTCGGGTGCTGATTCCTGGATGGGTGGGCTTTGTATGTCCTGGGACCCTGTGGGTCTCTTCAACGAACTCTCCTATGAGGCTGGGAGTATCTCCCGGCACCTCAACCCCCACAGGTATTTTCAATCAGTGTTTTGAGGCTTTACTTCCCGGCACTAGGACCCTGGGTTGCACGGTCTGTCTTGCTCCCCCAGTTCTCTGCGTGCGACTGTGGGTCTGCCGTCAGGTCAGCTGGTCGCCTTGTGTGTGGTACCCCCCTTCTCAATCGCCGCCTTGCTGGTTCTGCCCATTGCCACCTCGTTCCCAGGTCTGCCAGCCGCCGCCTACACACCCAGGGTCCGCCTGCTGTGTCTTTCGCACCCGCCTGGGGTGCCTCGCGTGCCCAGTGTCACTGCTTCCTGTGCCGCGACCCTCTCCGCTGGGCCGCGGGACTCTGCCCCGCCTACCGGACTGGATGAATGTGTCTACTTCAGCTCCTTGGCTGTCCCACTGCCATACGGTTCAATTTTCTGTCAGTTCTGGCTGACAGAAAATAGTCACTTTTTTTCTAAATTTTTGTCGTCCTTATTTTGGTTGTGCGAGGAGGCACAGTGCATCCGCCTACTCCTCCATCTTGGCCGGGAGTCACCGCTTTCCACTCTTGATCCCACCCCCTTTGGTCTGGGCCGTGCGTCCTTCACAGGTGAACCTGAAAACCCTTCCCCTTCTCCCCCATGAGCCCCCCCCACCTCCCCTCTGGTTACTGTCAGTTCATTTGATATTCTTAATATTTGCCTGTTCTTTTCACCACCCAGTGTTCATACTTATTTAAATAAGAATAAGCTTATGAAGATATCATAGCTTCTTTCCTTTCTTTGATTTTAGCAGAAAACCAAACATTTTGAACAGTTCTTCCTAATCCCTCCTGAGAAGTCACTGGTGTGCACGTTTCCTCATTGACTCTTCCACTCTTCCTGTGTATGTTTTTCTACGTGCTATTCTATACCTTATTTATTTACTCAGACCTGTTTCATTTATTTTCCTGGCTACATACATTCCATCATATTCATGTGCTGTAACTGATTTTGGGGGTAAAAAACAGTTGAACAGAAGTTCTCATTTGCCATGAAGTCCGTCACCATCCGTGGCACCGGCCACCAACTGCATTAATTCCACGAAGAGAGAGCAGGAGGGCGCTGTAGCCAAATGCTGTGTTTTATACGCCTGTCCGACCCTTATTTTTTTTTTAATATATTTTATTGATTATGTTACTATAGTTGTCCCATTTCCACCTTCATTCCCTTCCACTCTGCACACCCTTTCCCTCCCACATTCTCCCCCTTTAGTTCATGTCCATGTGTCTTAAGTTCTTTTAGCTTTTAAATTTCCCACACTATTCCTGCCCTCCCCATGTCTACTTTCTACTTACCGTCTATGCTCCTTATTCTCTGTACCTTTTCCCCCCTTCTCCTCCTCCCACTCCCCTGTTGCTAACCCTGCATGTGATCTCCATTTCTGTGGTTCTGCTCCTGTTCTAGTTGTTTTCTTAGTTTGTTTTTGTTTTCTCTTTTTTAGGTTTGGTTGTTGATAGTTGTGAGATTGTTGTCATTTTATTGTTCGTATTTTTATCTTCTTTTTCTTAGATAAGTCCCTTTAACATTTCATAAAATATGGGCTTGGTGATGATGAACTCCTTCAACTTGACCTTACCTGGGAAGCACTTTATCTGCCCTTCCATTCTAAATGAAAGCTTTGCTGGATAGATCAATCTTGGATGTAGGTCCTTGTCTTTCATGACTTGGAATACTTCTTTCCAGCCCCTTCTTGCCTGTAAGGTCTCCTTTGAGAAATCAGATGACAGTCTGATGGGAACTCCTTTGTAGGTGACTGTCTCCTTATCTCTTGCTGCTTCTAAGATTCTCTCCTTCAATTTAATCTTGCAATTATGTAATTACAAAATTAATTAATGTGATAATTAATTAATGTAATGATTAATTAATGTATTAATCTTAAAATAATGTAATTATGATGTGCCTTGCTGTGTTCCTTCTTGGGTCTGACTTCCTTGGGATTCTCTGAGCTTCCTGGATTTCCTGGAAGTCTACTTCCTTTGCCAGATTGGGGAAGTTCTCCTTTGTTTTTTGTTTCTTTTTTTCAATATTTTATTTATTTATCTTTAGAGGGGAAGGGAAGGAGAGAGGGAGAGAAACATCAATGTATGGTTGCCTTTCATGCGTCCCCTGCTGGGAACTGGCCTGTAGGGAACTGGTCTGCAACCCAGGCATGTGCCCTGACTGGGAATCAAACCGCGATTGTCTGGTTTGCAGGCCCGCGCTCAATCCACTGAGCTACACCAGCCAGGGCTCTCCTTTGTTTTTTGTTCAAATAAGTTTCCCACTTGTTGCTGTTCCTCTTCCCCTTCTGGTACCCCTATAATTCGGGTGTTAGAATGTATAAAGATGTCCTGGAGGTTCCTAAGCCTCTCCTCATTTTTTTTGAATTCTTGTTTCTTCATATTTTTCTGCTTGGTCATTTTTTTCTTCCTTCTGGTTCACTCCCTTAATTTGAGTCCCAGTTTCCTTCCCATCACTATTGGTTTCCTGTGCATTTCCCTTCATTTCAATTAGTTTAGCCTTCATATGTTCCTCTAATTTGTGACTAACATCAACCAGTTCTGTGAGCGCCCTGATCACCAGTGTTTTGAACTGTGCATCTGATAGGTTGGCTATCTCTTGAGAAATATTAGCTCTGGAGCTCTGAGCTGTTCTTCTTGAGCCATAATGTTTTGGTCTGTTCACGCCTATTAACATTTGAGGGGCAGAGCCTTAGGCGTTCACCAGGGCGGGCAAGCCAGTTGCTGGGTTGTGACACTGTATGTGGGGGCGGGGTCGGAGAGGGGAAAAAAATGGTGCTTTGCTCCACTCTCTGTTGCACCTCAGCCCCTTCCACTGCTTCCCCCAAGACAACTGGGCCTTTCTGGTGCTGATTCCCGTGCGGGTGGGCTTGTGTGCGTTCTAGGACCCTGTGGGCCTCTCCAACGAACTTTCCTGTGAGGGCTGGAGTCTCTCCCTGCACCTCAACCCTCACAAGTGTTTTTAATCGGTGTTTTGAGGCTTTATTTCCCGGTGCTAGGACCCTGGGTTCCTGGAACTGTCTCGCTTCCCAGTTCTCTGCGTGCGAATGTGGGACCGCTGCCCGGTCAGCCACCACACCTTGCATGTGGTGCCCCACTTCTCAGTCACCGCCTCGCTGGTTCTGCCCGTTGCCACCTCACGCCTGGGGTCTGCCAGCCGCCACCTGGGTGCCCAGGGTCTGCCCAGCGCCACCTTGTGTGCCCGGGGTGCCTTGTGCACCCCGTGTCACCGCTTCCTGTGCCACAACCCCTCTCCGCTCGGCCGCCCGACTGCGCCCCACCTCCCGATCCGGATGAATATGTCTATTTTAACTCCTTGGTTGTCGGACTTCCGTACAGTTCAATTTTCTTTCAGTTTTGGTTGTTACTTTTTTCTGAATTGTTGTGGTCCTTATTTTGGTTGTTCGAGGAGGTATAGTGTGTCTACCTACACCTCCATCTACCCTTATTCTTCTGACAGAAGACATATGCAAACAAAAGTATTGTGTGTCGCTGATTTAAGAAAAATGTTCTTTTTTGTCCTTTTTTCCCATCTTTTTTGTTGCTGTTGTTCAAGTACAGCACAACGATGTTTAAATGGGCGAAGGACCCGAGTCTCATTTCTCCCAAGGAGACACACAGATAGGCAACGGGCGTGGAATGACTTTCAACATCGTGATCACTAAGAAACGCGAGTCCTGCCGCAACCAGAACCACTTCATACCCATCAGGGCGGCTGTTAGCAAAACACCAGAAAATGAAAAGTGTGGGCGCAGAGGAAGAGCATCGGCGTGGAGGGAGTCCGAAGGCCCAGAGGGGCCACGTGACCCCGCACGCTCACCCAGGGTCCGCGGGGACGTGTGTCCGCACAGAAACGGACGGACAGTGGTCTCGGTCTGCAGACGGCCGGAGGACCGCGGGACCCAGAGGAGAGGCCCAGCGGGGGCTGGGAGAGAAAGCAGCCACCACCCACACACCAGCGCAGACCACTCAGCCCGCACCGGAGCAGCCCCGACACAGCCGGCCCAGACCTCAGGAGCCTCTTCTCGGAGGAGGAAGACTCAGAAGTTACCGACTGGAGGGCTCCTTCGAAATGGCAGGTGCATCCAGAGCAGGCGACTCCAGGAAGTGGGAGCAGAAGGAAGTGGAGGGCGATTACCTAATGGACACAGGATGTTTTTCTGGGGTGAAAAAAGTTGAAACTAGAAACGAGTGGGGCTTGCACCACATCGTGAATACCGTCAATGCCGCCGGACTGTGCGGTGTTGAAAGGCTACCCGCCCGCAGCGCGGATGTCCTCGAAGCGGAACTCATGTGCGGGAAGACGCCCCGTCGGGGAAAGGGGGGGGAGCCTGCCTGGCCGCGTGTTGCAGACACGCCCCAGCGCATTCCCTGAACCCCTGGCAAAAACGTGGGACTCACTGGTCTCAGGTATTTAAGTAATTTCTGTGCAAACATGATCTTACCACAGATTTCATCAGGGACGTCTGTGGCCACACAGGATGAAGAACAGATTTGCTTCAGAGTAACAGAATTGCTTCAGAGCACAGAGCGGACAGTGGCAACAGCAGAACGGGGTAACAGTCCCCCAGGGGGGTGGTGAATCTGGCTTTTGATTTTCAAATTGCCACATTTTAGCATTTAAAAAGCCCAGTTCCCAACCAAAGAATTCTGAGAAATGCTAATAAACAAGAACGATGGCCCACACACAGGAAAAAAAAGTAGCTGACAGAAATCATCTCTGAGGAAGTGTAGACACTGTAATTACTGCAAAAAGACTCTAACTCTCTTATCTGAAATATGGTCAAGGACATAAAGAAAATAACAAACCAAAGACAAGTGCGAGAAGGAGGTCTCCCCAAATAGGAAATATCAGCGAAAAGGTAGAAATCGCCGAGACCGCACACAGTCGGCGGCGGCGGGCATACAGGAGACTCGGGGACCTCACGGAGGAGCTCGGTGGCCCGTCTGAGACGGACGAGAGGGGCCTGTAGACTTGAAGGGAGGTCAGGCCAGACCACTCGGCGTGCGGAACGGAACAGAGGAAGAGGAGGAAACTGCGCAGAGGCCTCGGGCCGCGTGAGACACGTGGACACGCGGACAACGTGTCCCAGGAGAACAGGGTCGTAGGCACGGGATGTAAATCGTATTTGAAGAAACAAGGGCTGCAGCTTCGCAGACATGGCGGAAAGCTGCAATCCGTCCATCCCAGAGGTTCACCTCCCAGAAGGACGATACAGACTCCCAACCTGGGCGAGCGTAACCAGGCTGTTGAAGGAAAAGTCAGGCAGAGACTTCGAAGCTTCGAGAGAGGAACTGCGGCTGCGCAGCGGCCCCTCGTCACGACCAGGACGGGTCCCTCCTCAGGACTGGGGCTCAGGCCCCGACAAGCTGAGCAGAAATGGCTGTCACTCAAGAATTCTGTATCCAGCTCAACTGACCTCAGGAAACGAAGGGGAATCAGACGTTCCCGGGAAACGAAGCCGGCAGGGATTCTGGGCTGCGGAACCGGCCCACAAAAACGCCAACGGGGCTTCTCTAGGTCAAGACAAAAGCACAGGGGACAGTAACTCAAAGTATGATGAGGAAACACCAGCACCTGTGTTGCCCAGCATAACAGAGGCAACTGTGTTGGGAAATACGTTAAACACATTATAAATGGGTCTGACCTTTCTCTCCTGTCTGAGCTGAAAGTCACATGCATGGAGAAATGGTACACGCTGGTGCACAGGCCAATTCACGGTGAACGCTACAGTTTGCCCTGAGCCCTCTCCAGGAGGGTGTGGCTGCAGCCCCCACATGGCTGCCCCACTTCTGCTGCTAAGGCCGAGGCTGCGGCCCAGGCGGCTTTGGGGGGCGCAGGGCGGGGCCGGCTGCTCGCAGAACAAACGCTCTGCCTCGGGCAGGCAGGTCTGGCCGTCCTTGGTTCGGCTCATGGCTTGGTGGCTCTCCGCGCTAGCAAAGGTGGGCTGGGAGGACTCCAGGCTCCGCTGGGCGCTCCGACCGCAGGGTCACTCGGAGAGAAGCTTGCCACGGCCCCCCCTGCAGCCGCAGAGCACTGGGCAGAGGTCCTGGCAGGGAGGTCAGGCTGCCCGTCAAGCAGATGGTTCCCCATCTCTTCCCGAGGGAACCGGCTGCACTGGCCACAGAGCAGGAAGCGCGGACGCAGCGGAGGTGGCGGGCAAGGCCACCGGGAGGAGTCCCGCGGACGCGAGGAGGACAGCGCGCCGGGAGGAGTGAGCCCGGGCGAGCCTGGGGTCAGAAGACTTGTCAGCACTCACATCAGAAGCAACTCCTTCAACGGAGCCAGGACCTCAGTGGGTCCGCACGCAGAGCAGCCGCTGCGCCAGGGGTCCACACAGGTAGCGGGTGAGCGCCCCCCACCCCGCCCCCGCACTGACAGAAAGATCCCGTGGTCACTGAACACACTGGCCAATAGTGACCACAAGCCCCTAGAGGCAGGGGCTGGCGCCCACAGTGAGGACACACCGTCTGCAATGTGTGGTTTCCAGCAGAGACTGGCGAGACCCCAAGAAAACAGGCCCCTCCCCCAGACGATGGAGCCGCAGTCTGCGGGGGAGCCGGGCTGCCCATCATCGGCTTCCCCAGGAAAAGAGCCCAAACCAGCCCGACAGGCGCGACCGCATACGAAAGGAGGCTGTGAGGGTACCGGCACTTAGGACAGAGACTATGACTAAAAAGAAATGAATTACTCAACAAAACGAATGAGCCCTGGCTGGTGTGGCTCAGTTTCCAAAGGGTCGCCGGTTTGATTCCCAGTCAGGGCACAGGCCTGGGTTGTGGGCCAGGTCCCCAGTGGGGGCCATGTGAGAGGCAGCCACACACTGAGGTTTCTCTCCCTCTCTTTCTCCCTCCCTTCCCCTCTCTAAAAATAAATAATAATATCTTTTTTTTAAGAAAAAAAAAAACAAATGAAAGCTGAAAAGGATATTTAAACTTGAAATTAAAATTGAATACAGTCCTGGCTGGTGTGGCTCAGAGGACTGAGTGCCGGCCTATGAACTGAAATGTGGCCAGTTCAATTCCCAGTCACAGTACGTGCCTGGGTCGCAGGCCAGGTCCCAGCTGGGGGGCACGTGAGAGGCAACTGGTGCACGTCCATGTTTCTCTTCCTCTTCCTCTCCTTCTCCCTCCCTTCCCCTCTCGGAAAATACATAAAGAATATCTTTTAAAAAATTAAGTTGAATACAAACTCCTGGTCTCCAGTACAGACGCTGGAAGTTGCGACTCCCATCCTTGCAACAAGAAAGAAGACAGAGACGCTGAGAATCACCCCGTCCTGTGAGCCCCGGCAGAGAAGCGAGGTCACCATGGGAACTGCAAACCCAAAACCGGCGGAGCCGAGGCCAGGCAGGCCCCACTGCACAGGCTCTTTGCTGGACACTGGGTGGAGACTGACTCCAGGGACTGGAGCTCCTGAGGCCCCACTTCAGGGCACCCTACACTTCTGTTTTATCTCCAAGAGCCCAGCAGGCCCTCAAAGCGCAGCTCCGGGGCGGGGGAAGGAATGTAAGGACCCGAAAGGTGCTTTGCTGTTCTTAGCAAAGGCCTGGCCTCACCAAAGAGCACAGCCAGTGGTGGAGAGAGACACGCCCTTGCGGCTCTCCGGCTGTCCAGGGTCACCACCGGGGAAATGGAAAAGCCCAGGGCGCAGCAGATTGGAGAGGAGGCGGGGCCTAATCCCAGGGCTGTGGGCGCCTCTCCCCCAGGCTGGGCCACACCACAGGGCTCCTTCATGGGACCGAGGACCAGGGCCGAGGAACTGGGCCACGCCAGAAAAACCTGGCGGCAGTTCTGGAACGACTGCAGACAGACATCCAGGAGGCCTGAATCCACCCCTGAGTAATGTAACGGGCTCACACGAAACTGCTCACACTTTTAAGTCACATCAGAGGTGGCAGACAAATGGCAGAAACAGTTCAAACGTCCCTGAAGTTGCCGCTGATAAAAAGACTGACATCCCACGTGACAGACGGTTGTTTGCCATGAAAAGAAAAGAAGTCTGATGCAGGCCCCGGCATAGGGCACATCGAACATTCTTCCCCTTGGAACGAGCCAGTCCTAAAGCAACGGGGCAGTCCTCCACAGCCAGGACAGCCCAGTGCCCAGTGGCTCCCACAGTCGAGGCAGCCGCTGGGTCCCCAGTCCAGAGGAGCTCAGAGCCACACCAGCTCCTTCAACGACACGGCATCACGTGGGGATGGGCGGCCGGTGATGCCTGCGGGCAGCGGCTGCTGCCCTGTGAGGGGACACGGGGCAGATGCTCAAGGGACCAGAACACAGAAGCTGCAGGACCGCCCAGCCTGGAGACTGCCACCTCTGGGCCACAAGGGAACCACTGGCGCCCCGGGATGCAGGTCTGCAGCCTTGTCCCAGCCGGGCTGCAGGGCGAGGGCCGTGGTCCTCAGGGACAGTCCAGGCCTGGGCCACCACCACCCCCACCCTCGTCCGTGCTGCTGAGACCTGCGGATGGCGACCAACACGACCCCGTCTTTCTGTCCCCACAGAGCAGCGACCTGGCTCCTCCTTGCCACCCTCCGCTCCCTGACAAGGGGGTCCAGGCCAGGGTCGGGGCTCGTCCTGGCTCCTCCAGCTTGTCCTGTGACCACCCCACAGCACCTCTGCTCCACTGAGGGGCAGGAGCGAGGAGCAGACAGGGGCTTGCACAGCCTGCTGCCCTGCGCTTCCAGGCCGTCACCAAATGCCCTGTCCCACCACAGCTGCCTCCTCGGGTCCCCAGGTGTCCTCGATCATGGAAACCCTGCTAGTCCCAGGGGACAGGGAAAGGGACTGGTTCCTGGGCTGCATCCACCAGGCACCCAACCCCACCTGGAGCCTGGACACCAGAGAGGGGGCCTGGGACAACAGAGGAGGTGTGGGCTGTGGGGGCGGGCTCCCCCTGGGCTGGAGGGGCGTCTGTGTGACCGCTTGCAGGGGCCCTGTGTGGGCACAGTGAGACCTGCACAAGGGCTGGGGAGGGGGAAGGGAGGGGGGCCTCTGGGCAGGAGAAAGCCCCAGGACCCGCCCCAGCCCTGAATGAGCCACAAGAATGGTCCCGAGTGACAGGGTCAGGAAGCGGCCGTTACACTGCAGGCTGCCCTGCACTGTCTTCTCCTGTCACCTGACACTCGTGGGTTTTTCCACCTTCTTGTACCCGTGAAATCACCAGGTTTGAAAACCGCAGTAAATCGACACTTCCTAAAAGTCAGAACTACCCTGAAGAGGGAGGGGCCCCCAGCACCTAAAAGCACCCTGCTCAGGGCTCTGCTTCAGGAAGCTTCCACCATCCTGCCTTGAGACCACACCAGCTCCCCAAAGCCAGAGATGATCAAGGAGGAACACGAGGTGGCCATCATGGGGGCACCCCAGGGCCCAGGACCCGTGATGTCCACCGTGGTCAACATCCAGCCTGAGACCATCGTGCCCGACCACATCGTCTGGTCCCTGTTCAACTCCATCTATTGCAACACATGCTGCCTGGGCTTCGTGGCGTTCGCCTACTCTGTGAAGGTGGGTGGGGCGTGTGGGCCCCCGGGGTCTTCCTGCCCACAGGGCCCTGCGACTGTGGAGTCATTGGGTGTGTGCACATGTGGGTGTACAGGTCACTGTATGTACCAGGGACACGGGAGTGGCAGGGTCAGGCTTGGTCCCCAGGACTCCAAGCAATTACCTACTGCTCATCCCAGAAATTAGTTCTCTCAGAAAGAACAAAGGGACTCCCACACCCTGACTGCCTGTGGGGTGAGGCCAGCAGAGGGGTCAGGAGGAGGAGGGGGGCCCTGGGACCCCTGGAGAAGCTGAGATGTTCTGAGGGAGGGACCCCATGACCATGAACTGCCCAGGCTCCAAGGAAGAGGCAGAGGAGGGTCCTGATCTGGCTGCAGGTGGGGGGGGGGGTACTCTGGGCAGGGACCAGCAGGGGGGGACTGAGTCACAGCAGCTGGCTCTGCCCAGGTCCCCCTCACCATGTCTTCTCCCCCAGTCTAGGGACCGGAAGATGATGCAGGATATGGTTGGTGCCAAGAGTTACTCATCCACTGCCAAGTGCCTGAACATTGTGGCCCTGGTCTTTAGCCTCACTCTGTTCATCATTTTAATTGTAATTAAGTTAACGATCGGAATATAACTATTCTGTACAGTTAGGAGGTCACAAAGACTTAGGTTTCTGGAGGCTGCCCATAGCCTGAGGCTGTCACCTCTTCACAGCTGTTCCTACCCACGTGTGTCTCCAACTGAAGGCAATAAAGGACACACACCTGACAACGTTGTGCTTTCACCTGGGGAGGGTCCTGTGCGAGCCCCCGTCTGCCCCTGGGGCTGAGTCCACCCCACACCCCATCCCACCTGCTTGCTGGCTTGGCGGTGGGGTGGAGCTTGTCCTTGGGCCTTACCTGCACCTGGCCCCCAGCTGGGGCAACAGAGGGAACAGTTAGGGGTGGGGGGTCTCTCCTTCCCAGAGGTCTGAGCCCCGACCCAGGATGGGAGCATTTGAGGTACGGAGGCCCTGGTCCAGAGGACCCTCAGCCCCTAGGCCCCCATCAGCTCCAGAAGACTTCAGGGGACAGGACTCCGGGAGTCCACAGGCCACCTGGCGAGGCAGCCCCAGGTTTCCCTGCTCTTCAGGTGGAAGAGAAACCCAGCCCTGACCTGGAAGTAAGCTCCAAACCTGGTTCTCTCAAGGCTTCCAGATATCGTACACTAAGAGGTGGCCCAGGGCAGACCCAGGGGATACCAGCAGCAGACGGGCGTTAGGAGCTGGGCCCACCCAGACTGCCCCTTCCTCCCTGTGCCGAGTCCCAGCTGTGGACCCTCCACACCCTCACCCCCACCTCCTTTCTGCCCCAAACAGCTGCTCACTAACTCTCGGAGGTGCCTGGCGGGTTGGGGACCTGTGGATAAGCCACAGGATCTCAGGCTGTCCCCGGGGGTCCCACGTCTGAGCAGGAGAGGGGTCGGGCCCAGGGAAGACCATCCTGCGCAGGAGACGCTGTCAGACCAGCCTCTCTGGATCCAGAAAAGACTCGGAGAAAGGTGTGGAGGGGCTCGCTGGAGACTGACGAGAGACCGGCAGGGACAAAACTGGTGAATCCTGTCCCTTGGGTCTGGCCCCGCCCACACGCTTGCCACGCCCATTTCCGTCCCGCCCACCCGCTAGGCCCCTCCCCTCCTGGCCCACCGTGGGGTCACACAACCCTCTGCACCCGGGCTGGAGTCCACCCCACCTAGCATCCTAGAAACGCCCACCTGGGTGAAGGGGACCGCCCTCCGCCCACATTCCAGGAGGAGATGCTAGGGCAGCTCCAGGACTCAGGCGGCTGGAGGCTGAGCCGCGGGGAGCCCCTGCTCAGCGCCTACACTGCGCCTGCGTGAAGCCTCAGGAGCCTCTGTAATTTTTCCAAAGTTCTAGATAGAGCGCGGCTGCTCTGCTGGCTGCGGGAGGTGTCCCGCCGGGCGGCGCCTTAGTCTCGAGTCTCAGCTGCAGTGCTGAGCGCACGTCCTGACTGGTGCCCCGCAGACGATGTACCACCGGCCCTGGGCCCGGGGAGGGGGATCTCGGTCACATGGCGGCGCCCTCTCTGTCCTGCCAGGAGCAAATTCTCTGACCCAGAGGGCCAGGTCTGCCAGCGTCGCCTCCTGCAAGGCCTCTTCCCAGGGCCTGGCCCCTCATGCTCAGACGTGGGTCCCCCCCGGGTACAGGGGCGCCTTTGCACTGGGCGTCACCCAGCACAGACTCAGCACTGCCCTCTTTTGGCCCAGAAGTCGGGGCGCCACAGGGGCTGTACCAGGGCACAGGGGGAAGGGGGCCAGGGTTAGGATCTTCCAACAGCATGTGCCCCAGGACCCAACAAGACCACAGCGGGAAGAGATGCTGCCCGCGGACCAGAGCTAGCAGGACTGACCTCACCCCACACCTGGAGCCCAGATTGGCCCAGGTCCCCAAACAGCAAGGCTCATGTGCAGACGCGTTCACCCCCCAGACACCAGCCTGTGGCCCCCCAGACTTCCCCAGCCTCTCTGTGCTGACTGCAGGCAGGGCCTGGGGGGAGGGAACGGGTCAAGCTGAGGACAGTCCCAGGCCCCAAGTGAATCAGCAGCCCTGGCAAAGGCTCCCACCCCAAGCCTGGGGGTCCCCAAAGGCAGGGGGACCCTTCCTGGGCACTGGCAGAGGCTCCAGCCAGCAGGCCCAGCCTGTCTGGTGGGAGGATTTGGGCCTTCCTCTCAGGGTTTCTGTCCCTCAGGGCTGACTGCTCTGTCCCTCCCTGGTCCCAGCACACCCCTGCTCCTGTCCCCTGAGGAGAAGCAAGGACACAGCTGGTGGGCTGGGGGAAGCACAGCCATGGCGGGACCACCCAGGAGGGGCTGTGGGGCTGGGCTTCACCCTGCACCAGACCCGAGAACACCATGGCCTCCCAGGGCACCAGTCTGCAGCACTCACCCCTGCTACCAGCCAGCCCTGGCTCAGGGAGGCTTGTCCTGGGGGCTCAGGGGGCCCTGGATCCGGCCCCCCTTGGATCAGGGCTCAGATACTGGGAAGGACCAAGCCCCTCCTGGGACCCTGGCCCAGCTGCTGCTCCCAGTGGGGGCCCAGAAACCAGGAACAACTGAGAAGGAGCTGGACCCCCTCAGAGCAGCAAGCTGATGGGCCAGGGGGGCTGTGGGCTCAGCCTCAGGGGCAGGCTGGGCACTCAGCAGGGACCTGGGTCCAGGAAACATCCGCATTGTCACTTCCAGGTGCACTTTATTGGGTTCAGCAACTGTATGAAGGGGTGGGGGGGTGGGGCAGAGCCAGGAGGGGGTGGGGAGACGTGGTCCCCCTGCTGAGGGCAGCGCCTAGTAGCCTCCGTGGTTCTGCATGGCCTGTGTTATTGCATAGCTGATTGCCGGGAAGACCACCAGCACCAGAAGAACAATGAACCCTATGGTCCCAAGGAGGCCCAGGAGCAGGGCCCAGATGTTCAGGCACTTGGCGGTGGACGCGTAGCTCCGGGCCCCAATCACGTCACCCACCATCTTCCGGTCCCTAGACTGGGGGAGAAAAAGAGATTGTGAGGGGGGCCTGGAGTGGGGCCTGGGCAGAGCCAGCTGCTGTGACTCAGGTCCTCCCCTGCTGGTCCCTGCCCAGAGCCCCTCCCCCTGCCCTTCAGCCAGATCAGGAACTTCCGGTGCTTGATCCCTGGAGCCTGAGTAGGTCATGGTCACGGGGGTCTGTCCCTCAGAACCTCTCAGCCTCTCCAGGGGTTCCAGGGCCCATCCTTCCCCTGTCCTGACCCTTCTGCTGCCCTCAACGCCCCACTGGTCAGGGTGTGGGTCAGGGTGTGGGAGTCCCTTTGTTCTTTCTGAGAGAACTAATTTCTGGGAAGAGCAGTAGGTAATTGCTTGGAATCCTGGGACGAGTGGTGGCCCCGCCACCCCCATGCACCGAGTACAGACTAACTGTGACTTGTACACACACATGTGCTCACCCACATGCAATAACTCCCGGTCCCGAGGGCCCTGTGGGCAGGAGGACCCCCGGGGGCCCACACGCCCCACCCACCTTCACAGAGTAGGCGAACGCCACGAAGCCCAGGCAGCAGAAGTTGAAGAAGATCGTGTTAAACAGGGACCAGACGATGTGGTCGGGCACGGCGGTCTCAGTCCGGATGTTGACCACGGTGGACACCACTGGTGCTGACACCTGGGGAGCCCCCAGCACGGCCACCTCTTGTTCCCTCTTCATCATCTCTGGCTTTGGGGAGCTGGTGTGGTCTTAAGGCAAGAAGGTGGAAGCTTTCTGAAGCAGAGCCCTCAGCAGGGTGCTTTCAGATCCAGGGACAATGCTCTAGGCCCCTCCCATTCCGGGGTAGTTCAGATTTCTCCCAAGTTTCTATTTCCTGCAATTAGTGGGTTGGTGAATAGGGTGGTACCTGGGAGTGTTGAAGATATGAGCGTGTGATAGAAGTTTATGGGCCCCGTTCTCCAGGGTGGACCCGGCGTTGCTCTGCTCCCGTTAGGGCAAAGGGCCCTGCCCAGGTGAACAAACAGGGGCCCTGGTTCCATCTTCGTGGGGAGATGTCCTGAGCTAATAATGAATCAGATTGGATATGTAGATTGTCTTTGTCTTGTTTTCAATTTTAAATTTAAATTTTAATCTTTTCCCTGGCGGAGGTGGTCACAATGGGTCTGTGACCTGCGTGGTTGCCAGCACCAGGTGGGGCTCGTCACAGCTGCTGTCCCTGCCTCAGAGCTGGTTGGAACATCTGTCCACAGCCCAGCCTCTGCTCTGAGGACAGCGTGCAGGTGGCTCTGTTGCTGCAGTTCGGAACCACCGACCACAGTCGGCGTGTGTGGCTCCAACCCCGCAGGCTCAGGGCCGAGGGCCAGGGGTGCAGAGCAGGGAGCCTGTGTCTGGGAGGAGCCGGGCCCCGGAGGGCTCGGGGCCCGGGAGCTGCTGCTTGGCCCTGTGCTCTGACTGTCTTTCCCAGCTCAGGGCACGGTTCCCAGAGAGCGGGGAGAGCTGCACTGCGGGTGCCTCATTATAGCCATTTCCACGTTTTTCTGAGACTGGAACTGGAACAGACACCAGCGTTCGGGCTGCCTGTCACTACCAAACTAGGAAGCAATGACAGCGATTGAATCTTTTATGGGCCCTTTACTCAGATGGCGGAGAGCTGAGAAGATGGTGGGTTCACACCCAACAGACCATCTTGTCTTTTCTTTCCAGGCCAGACCTTTCATAAAGTGGGGGGTGGGCTGTGAGACTCAGAAGCTGCGACGTTCCTGTCCTCAGCAGTTCACGGTTTCAAGGGGAGGGTGGTGGTCTGTCTGTGCCTGAAACACAAAGGCCTGGATGCCTCCCGCGGACCCCAGGTGGTGGTCTCTAGCGGTGCCCCAGGGGGTCGGCTGTTTCCCAGGAGCCAGGAGGGCCTGACCTGGAGTTTCTGAAACAAAAGCTTTAACATACACATTGCTTGCTAGACTTATAACTTTTTACCTGAAGCTAAAATTTTCCAAGTCTTGAGTCCCCTACAAGACCTCAAAGATTAGCCCTGGCTGGTGTAGCTCAGTGGATTGAGCACGGGCCTGCGAACCAGACAATCACGGTTCGATTCCCAGTCAGGGCACATGCCTGGGTTGCAGGCTGGTTCCCTGCAGGCCAGTTCCCGGCAGGGGACGCACGAAAGGCAACCATACATTGATGTTTCTCTGCCTCTCTCCTTCCCTGCCCCTCTAAAGATAAAAAAAAGGAAACAGGGCCTAATGAGGATGTCGGGAGCAGGCTTTGGGGATGGGGTGCTTTTTCATCCAACGGCCCCACTCCTGCTTCCAAGCACATGTGGGGCCACCACCGCCTGGTGTCCCCTCGCCCAGACCACTACAGCCTCCGTCTGGACTCGGGGGACCTTCCCGCCCCAGGTCAGATGCGGGCGCCCGGCTGTGGGAGTCGGTGCAGAGGTCCAGCACCCACGTACCTTGTGGGGCCAGGTCCGGGGTGGGGGTGGAGTCCTTCGCACCTTCACCCCACTGTAGGCGTCCCACTGGGGCATCTGCGGGGGGCCCAGGAAGATGGCCCTGGTCAGCAGCCTAGGCCCGACTCCTTGGGGTGTTCACCTAGGAGAGGGCCTACTGGTCCCACAGTCCGAGTTTCTTCCCCTGGGTGGGATGTCCGTGCTGTCCCCGGTGGGGACCAAGGCCTCGCAGCGCTGTGGGTGGGACGCCTGCCCGGAGGTGCGCCAGCATCCTGGGGCAGCACCTCCTGTGGGCCCACTGTGTGTCCTGCCCACTGCCGCTTGCTGGGCCCACCTTGTCCTTCCAGCCACTGGGCGTTGCCTCCCCCTCCTTGAGGCACCCGGTCAAGTTCTCTGACCCAGGCCTCGGCCCTTCCTGTCCTCACCGCCCCGGACACTGGCTGTGTCAGCTCCGCGGGCTGCCAGGGCCCTGTCCCAAGGCTGGTTGCACTCCCTGGTCCTTCGGTGCAGAGCCGGCTCCGTGTGCTGGACATCGTGAGGGTTTCCCAGGAAGGGGCCGTGCTTTGTGCGTCTTTCTGGAGAAATTTTTCCCGCGTCCAGAGTGAGGACACAGGCTTCTGTGTCATCTCCTGGCTGCTGACAGTGCCTCCCGGCCTCTCCCGGTGACGCTGGGTGTTGCTCCTGCAGCGTGAGGGACACCCCACTGTCCCAACACACTGGCTGATGTGCAGCAACAGCGGGTCTCACACAGAGTTCGAGTCCACAGCTCTGCCCAAGTCCCTGCCTGTCACCAGCATGTGTCCACCGGCCGCCTGTGAGGAGAGACCTTTGGCTTCGTTCTTTACGAAATCACCAGCCACGCTCAGGCCTCCTTCAGAGGGGGGTGCCAGTCACCCCCGAGCCCTCGCTGTCCCAGTGTCTCCCCCGAACACCCTGACTGCCCCGCCTGGCAGAGGATCCCTGCGGATGAACCCTGCTCCCTGCTCTTTCCGAGCGGCTGAGTCAGTTTCCTAAGAACAGAAAATGAATTTTGGGAGATGCTTCTCCGACGTCTGTTGGCACGATCGCACGCATTTGTATTTTTTAACCGGTTCACGTGTGAACATTCCTTGGGAAAGGAACTTGTGGTTTTGGGAGGACGAACACGACTTACTGTCGGGAATGGAGGGGTCAGAGGCATAAGGGCCCCAAGCTCACCCCCCGCACGTGCCCCAGCTGGCTCCTCCTCGTCCCCCCCTTACGTCCTCCATCCGTCCACTCGGCCTCCACGGGTCATAAGGCCAAACAACAGCCCACCTGGTTCGCACCCGGGGATGCAGAGTCCACAGTCCCGGCCACCACCTTCTCCAGCCCACCTCCACCACATTTCCCAGGCCCAACCACCCCAGGGCCAAGTGTCAGATGCGGGGGGGGGGGGGGGCAGCCCCTGGGCCCAACCCTCTGGAATTATTCAAACCAGCCCATCCGCAGTGACTGCCCCAACCTGCCTTTCCTTCCCCCCCTCCCGCCTCCCAACCCAGCCTGCCCCCATCTTCCCCTGGGCCTGGCCTTGCAGGACCCGCCAGGCCCTCCTCTGCAGGGCTCTGGGAGGAACACTGACCTCTGCATTCGGTGGCAGTGACTTCTGCGACCTCACTCGGTCGCCTTTGTGAGTGAAGACTCAGGCAGAAGTCCTCCCTTTGGCACCAGGAGCTGACGGTGCAGAACCAGGTCGCCTGGGGGATGGACCGGGCCCTGTGGCACGGAGGGGGCCCTGTGGTGGCAGAGCCGGGCCCTCAGTGGGCCCCCCGCCACCCGAGAAAGTGCTGCCGACCACACACTGCGCACCATTAGGAATTATTTTGAAAAACAAGTCTCATGGATTACAATTGATCAGATCTCCTGCTGCTCTGGGGCGGGAAACTTCCCGCGTGCCCTGAGCAGTGCAGTGCGGGTGGACTCCCTCCGTAGAAGGAACACAAATCCCAGCAAACTCTGCTGGAGGAACGGGCTCCACCAGCCATGCCTCACCCTTCTGGCTCCAGGGGCCGGTGTCACGGAAGGCAATTTCCCCGGGGGGGCCGGGGTGGGGAGACGGGAGCTGGAGCTCAGGCCCTGATGGGAGCAGAGCTTCCCTCACTTTCCCCTGGCTCACCTCCTGCTGTGCAGCTGGGTCCCTAACAGGCCACAGCCTGGGGGTGGGGACCCCTGCTCTAGTCCTTCCATGGAATAGGGTGTCACTTTTCACACACTGAGGTGACCTCTGAGTAAGTGGCCAAACAAGGCAGGAACCAGTATTATGGCTTGGATCTGGCAGCTCCTGAATGAAAACATATTGTTTTCCACATTTTGTGTGTTTGTGGTATTTGTCAGATTTTAAAACTGATTATTTGTCCTGTTTCCCTGACTCTGAGTAAACACTCACTTTTACACCAAGTTTGTTTCTGTAAGTTTGTGCTCTCTCTTACAGAGAGGGAAGCACTTGGTGAGTTTGGCCCCCACACACCCCTGCCACCTGCCTCCTACCTGGGGGATGGGGACTGGGCAGTGGCCCCGGGTCCGGGGTCAGCGACGGCAGGGAGGAGCCCTGCCAGCCTCCCTGGTTGTAACTGTCCAGCTCAGGAGGCCTTTGGGTCACCGGGGAAGGGCACCCGCCCAGTGCCGGAGGTTGACAGAGTCTGGTAGGGTGCTGCCTGCAGGCAGCCGCCCTGGGCACCCAGTGCCTGGCCCACAGCCTGCCTGCTCAACAAAGCTGCTGCTGGGGCTCACGCCCAGGGATTGGTTGGTTCACTCATCCATCACTCGGGGAAGGTGGGCGAGCCCTTCCGCAGTGTCAGCTGTCCTGGGTGCAGGAGAGGAAGAGCCCAGCTCCTCAGGGCTGAGACTGAGGTGCCCTGTCTGGGGAAGGAGCCAGACACAGTGAAAAGCAGGGGCTGAGCTGCTGATCTTTGGTTGTCCCTGCCGGGGAAGCTGGCCTTCCTTGGCCAGAGATGAGGGGGTGGTCACAGTCGGGTGGGGAAATGTTCCCAACATGTTGGGGATGGAGGGCCGCGATGCTTCAGGGCTTCCACAGTGCCCAGGACAGCGCCCCACAGACACCAGCCAGCCCAAAACGTCACTGGTGCCAGGCCGAGAAAATGGGCCCACCACGGACGGCGCTGCCCCGGGGCGGGGAGGCGCCTGGCCTGGCAGTCTGCGCATGGAGGGCCCCTGGCATCTCCAGGGTGCAGGGAGGGGTTCTGATGCCGGGTCACAGAACAGGGACTGCATGCTGTGAGGACGGTGTGCACCTGGGTGGCTGGGCCCGCGCCACCACTCAGGGTGTGGAATATTTCCCCAGTGCTAGGAACTGCTCCCTCCCCGAACTGCTGCCTTGTTTTGCCCCATCAGCAGTCCCCAGCGTTCAGAAGGAAAGGCCTTCTCCCGTCTTCCAGAAACTGGGCCAGGGCAGCACAAAGTCACACACTGCCCTCCAGGTCCTGCCTTTTCCTGGTGGCTCAAGAGGACCCGCCTTCTGTCACCTCCCTAGACCCTGGACCCCATGGCCCCCGACCTTATCTGGAATCAAGAATTCCAGGTCCAGGGGACCTTCCAAACTGCCCAGCACAATTCAGACTCAAGACGCAAGGCAGCTTGGGGATCTCCAAGGGTTTAGCACTGGACTAATTAGAAAGATTTCCCCACAAGGCCTTGGGCCTTGCTTGTTGTCCATGAGGTGGCCTTGTCCAGCATCCAGGCCAGGCTGCTCAGGAGGTCAGAGGTCGCATCTGCCTTCACCATGTGTGTGAGGGGCAGGGCATGGGTGTGGCAGGAGTCGCCCTGAGCCCATGTCTCCCAGCCAACACGCCTGTCAGTCCGTCCCACCCGGGAAGAACTCTCCCCACACAGGAGGGAAAGGCATCTGGGCCGGACTCGACCCACACTGTCTGGGGGAACGTCCATGCAGATCTCCCGCCATACCTTCTCCTGTGTCCTTAGAGGACCCCAGAGCTCTGTGGTCAAGAGGGTCCTGAGGGGCAGCCATGGGAGCCAGGTGGCCCCGAAGTGGTCCAGAGGCTGCCTCTTTCCCTGGGCCAGGAGCTCCTCCTGACCAGCCTGGGATGTGCCTGTCTCCAACTGCATGCTGGGAGGGCTGGAGACCTTCCTAGGCCTCTCCTCCCACCACACACCGGGGCCTGGGCTCTCATCCTCCTCTCTTCCTGGGGGGGGGGTCCTTGGCACACCCTCCCTTCGCCTCAGTTTATACTGGTTCCCCGCCTCACAAATTCTGCAAGTACCCTGCTTCCCTCTTCCTCTGTCTTGACCTGCAGCACTTGAAGCCCCGTGAGGACTCAGCCTGGACCTTCCTGCCAGCCTGTCCCCATCCCCTGGGGGGACTCACCCGACCTCCCCTTCCAGGAGGTGCGTGGGTGGGGACGGGTCTGACTGAACCCCCAGCACCTGCTCCCGCCCTGCTGTCTCCTGGCGGTTCAACAAATGTGGGGGTTCTTGGGGGTTGAGGGGCAGTGCTGAATGACTCCGGGAAGAGGCAGCAATCCCTCCCTGGGGACACTGGCCCTGCCCCCAAGCCACCAGGGGCAGGCCGGGCCGCCGTTCCTCCCCCATCTCTGTGGGTCTCCCCAGTGTGAACGGCCAGCAGCCACAGGTCGAACCGGGAAGCCCCAGGTGTGGGTCCAGCCGCTGGCCTCCAGGCACCTAGTTAAAGCGCGTCCTAGTTGGGACTTCGGTCTCAGAAGGAACGCGGTGGGGACCAATCTGGGACAGAATTCGGAGGAACTCAGAATTCGGGTCTCACGGGGTCTAACGCGCCACCCCGTCTTTGGGACCGGGGAACTGAGGGCCCCGACCTGGTGACACTTCCCCGGGAGACCCCGCTCCGCTCTCCCTGGCGCTGCCCGGCTGGGGCCCTGCGGTCGCTGTTCGCCAGGGCGGCCGCCAGGGGGCAGCGCAGGGCCACGCCTGGCCGGCGGGCTGCGGGCTCCGGACGTGGAGGTGCGCCCCGCGGGGGGTGGACCGGACCTCAGCCCGGACTGCGGGGTGTCGGGAGAGGGACCCGTTTCCCGGCGCGTCCCGGAGGCCTGCACCAGGTCTCCTGTGCTCGAGGCTGCGGCTGGATCACGGTTGCCCGGAAGGTGTCGGAGAAGCCCGGCGCCCAGGCCCGCAACGCTCCAGACCTCCGGGGCGGAGCAGAGGGCGCACCACCTGGAGAGGTACGGGCCAAAGGGGTGGGGCCACGGTTGGGGGCGGGGCTGGCGTTTGGGGCGTGACCGGGCCTGGGGCGTGGTTCTCAGGGCCGCGAGCTCAGAGGGAGGCGGGGGCGAGGGCTCCCGGTAGGTGCGCCTGGCGGGGTGACCAGGGCGGGGCCTGGGTTCAGGGCGCGGGGTTCCGTGGGAGTCACCCCGCCTTCCCGCGGGGCTGTTTTCTGTTTCCCCGAAGTCACGTGCGCTGGGTGGGTTTGGGGTGGGGCGCGGCCGACTTGCCACTGCCCGTAGGGGGTGGAGAGCGGTCTTGCTCCCGGGATGGTTGTCCCCTCCTCCCCGTCCTCGTGAATCGCGTGCCAACCGCCCGGACAGCCGGAGACAAGCCGCGGGGGGGGCGGCGCACCCCATCCCGCACCGGGCCCCTGCTGAGAAAGAGGAGGAGGCGGCCGGCAAACGGAACTGCGCTCGTGGCTCAGGGACCCAGGGGCTGCTTTTGCTGCCCTCTTTCCCGCACGTCGACGAGCTCAGTGTTCGCCAGACACACTCCAGGGGGTCCGGCCCCCCGGCCTGCAGCGCAGCCTCCGCGGGTGGGGCGGTGGAAAGCGGGGCCCGTGGGGGGGTGGGCAGCCCAGAGACGCTTCCCGCGGAGGCTGAGCCGGCAGCAGCTCAGATCCCGGACTGGGAACAGAAGCCCCTTCCCAGTATCGCTGTCTGGGGACAACTTACTGTGCAAATCAAGACACGGGTGGCGGGGGCTGAAGGGCTACCAGTGGCTGCCCTGGCGAAGACTGTCTACAGGGGACACGCCCCAAATACACGGACACACAGAGCTGACCCCTGGGGGCTCAGGTGCTTGAAGGTCCTTCAAAGCTAAAGGTCACGGGTTCCACACCCCCCACCCCCCCAGGGCCCAGGTTGGCTTGTGGGTTGGGGCCCAGTGGGGTGCGGTCCAGAGGCAACCCCTGATGGTTCTCTCCTCTCTCCATCATTTCTCTTTCTAAAAAGGAATAAGGAAAATCTTTTTAAAACAATAGAAAGACACAGGCAGACTGAAGTAAAAGGATGGAAAAGATATTTCATGAAAGTGGAAACAAAAAAAGCTGAGGTAATATACCAGAAGAAATACGTTGTATTTTGGGTATAGAAATACCCAAACTTGTACAGTCTGGTATAGACTATACCAAGAGGCAAAAGGACCCTGCAATTCTGTAAGAGGGTGCAGCCAGGGCCCCCCAAAGAAGGATTTGTAATGAGGTCCAGAACTCACGGTTTCCAGGAAATATTAAAAATATGGAATGTGCACACACACACACACACACACACACACACACCCGCAGGTCTGAACTGGAGGGTGGGACACATGGAGCAGGGCCATTGAGAGTGGTCCTGCATAGCAAGTTTTGCAGGTAACCTCTAGAAGGGTCATTTAACATATCTGTGGGCTTCAACTGCTTCCATGGATACGTTAAACACTGTGGCCCTGCTTTGAACCAGGGGGATGGGAGGGACTTCCACCCAGGATGTAACTGGGAGGCAGCTCCCCCTGGTTCCAGCTTGGAGATGATGGGCTCCACTCCAGGGGGGCCACAGCTGCCCAGACTCACCATGGCAGCCCAGTAAAGCTGGACGAATACGGGAGTGCTGGCAGGTGTAGCCAATTGTGGGAGGAGTCGGAAATGGGGCTGTGGAGTCAGATTGGCGCTGGGATCAAAACCCAGCCACAGCCACCATGCTGGGTTGTTTGGGACCACGCGGCTTTGGGGTGCTCCCTTTTGCCATGTGGCTTAGGAAGAGGAGAGACCTTGCTGGGAAGAAAAGGGGTGAAAGGACTCTTGCTGCTGGGCCCTGAGCAGGGGCCACATGGTGTTGGATTGACCGGAGATCGTGGCGGCGACACAGCTGATGGTGCCCGGAGCCCGAATGACGGACTTTTACTTCTTTTCCTCAGATGCAGTGCCCTGAACGGGGCAGGGGGAGAAGGCAGGACTGTGTGTGTTCGTGGTGTTCCAAAGAACTTGAGTATTTTAATGGCAACGTGAAGTCATTACTCTTAAGTTTGCATAACTTTTGAATAGGTAATTCCTTTCCTTTTCACCAATCACTGACTTTGAGAACTACAATTCCCAAGTTGCAGACAAGGCGAAGCTAGTCCCTAGTGGGGGGGGGGGTGCCTGGAGCACCAGGGACGGTCCATCCAGTAATAGTACATCGTTCACCCCCCAACGCACGGGTCTACTCTGTGACAGTTCCACTGCTGACGACCCATCTGAAGAAACCCATTCGAGACACCCGTGCCCCTCACGCCCAGTGCAGCACTTACAACCGTCCAGAGAAGGGAGCGAGCTCACTGCCCGGGGTGGATGTGCCTGTGAAGAGGCGCAGACAGACCACGGATGCGGCTTGGCCCTGCAGAAGGGGACCCATTTGCAAGAGCGCAGGGGGCCCGAGAGGCCATCGCACTGTGTGACGTGAGCCAGAGGAGACTGCAGTCGTGCCAGCCCACTTGCTGGGGAATCTGACAGAGAAAGAAGAAGAGGACTCGGAGATTCGGAAAGAGGGCAGGGGTGGGGCAGCTGAGAAAGGCGAAGGGGTGAGAAGCACTCCTTGGGGATGACAAACCAGTGGCGGGGTGTCAGGCGCAGCCCCGGGAACGGTCAGTCCTGTGGGCACCATGGATGGTGACACGTGGGCACCAGGTTTGTGGGGGTGATCGCTCAGCTCTGCCTGTGACTGGGGTGCACGCCTGACAGGGATAGAATGTTGTCTGTCAGCTCTAGTGGAGAGAATGAAGACTCTTTTCCCGCAATGAACTGAGCGTCATAGAACTTGGGCTCAAATTCTTCAGTTCACGTCCAAAAAGTTGCAGTAGTGGGAAGGAAAACAATCCCAAACCGGGGAAAACAGAACTTTGTCCGGGAAATCAGAGGTCTGGTGCTGCTTCTGATTAAAGGCCCACGTGACTCTCGGCTGGGGGCTGGGCAGGCCGGCAGGCCGAGGGTGGCTCGGGACCTGGAATGGGTGCCTGCCCTGGGGACCTGCGCAGACAAGGCCGGACCTTGGACATCTGCTGGTCCCTGGCAGCTGAGCTTTGCTTTGACCATCAGAACAGGTCGTTTGCTTCCAAATCTTTGTCCAGGCCTTCAGGGGCTGCTCCTGGAGGGCCCTGGGAGAGGCCCTCGTTCCCTGATCCGTCTCTGCCAGGCCTTCCCCTGGTGGCCTGGGGGTGGCGAGGCCCCAGACTTAAGTCAGCTGGGCCCAGAGCCTCTCCTTGAAAAGCACCCAGAGTGGTCCTGGCCCATTGACTCAGTGGGTTGGAATTCCCGGTCAGGGCTCCTAGGTAGGTTGTGGGCCACGAAGACTGCGGGTCCACAGGGAGCGGCCCCACAGACCCACCCCCTGCCCAGTGCTCAGGGTCAGGTCACCGTGGAGAGAGACAGTGTGGGCCGCTCCCCAGGAGGGGCGCTGCCCGGGTCCCAACTCCATTTCTGCAACACTGTTGTACAGAGAGGACGGCTCTGTGCCATCACAAAGTTACAGGCTGGTCTTGTTGGGGCCATCAACGCGAGGAGCCAGGACCCACGGAAGGGCGGTCCCCAGCAGGACCAGGGCCAGGGCCTGGGAAAGACCTGGGTGTCCCGCCGCAGACCACCCAGCGAGGCCTTCTCTTCCTGACGGTTTCACTTCAGGGCAAGTGCTGCTCTGGGTCTTGGGTGCTGAGAAAGGCGTCAACAGGAAGTGCTGGGCAGGGGTGGGGGCCCGGAGTTCCCTGAACCGTCTCCCCCAACCTTCCTGAGTCTCGATTTGCCCCCAGTACAAAGCTAGGGGCGCCACGTGTGGAGAGAAGTACAGGAAAGGTGGCAGAGCGGCGGGGGGCCAGGCCCCGCTGTCACTGAGGCTGCGTGACCAGGGGCCTGTGGCAACGTCTTTGTGTCTAGGTTTCCTGTCAGATGGCGTGGACAATAACAGCACTTACCCATCCCGTGAGCATTAAATCTGTTAACACATGCAAAGCCCATGGCGCTCGGGACACGCCGAGTGGCCTGGAAGAGCCTGCTTTTGTCCCCAGGAAGGCTCCGGGTGCGTCCCGCCCGGACATCCGCACTGGAGGAGGAACTGAAACAGGAGCAAAGCAGCCCCGTGGGAGCCACGGCGGGGTCAGGGTCCCAGGCCTGGCTCCTAAGAACAAGCCACCGCCCACGCGCAGGGAGGACGGGGCTCCACCTGGAGGCAGGGCGGCCGCCACCACCCAGCAGCGCCTGGGGTGGCTGGTCCGGCGGGGGGACAAGAGGACCCAGAGGGGACCACAGAGCGGTGGGGCCAGGCCCCAGCCCTCAGATGGGGGGTGGACAGGGACAGCGGGACCAACAGCTGAGCCAATGGCCACCACACAACACACAGTGTCCCCCCTGCAGCCCCACCTGCCAGAGTCGGGGCTCTCGCAGCGAGTCCCTGCCGGATAAATGAGTGAATAGAACTTCTCCTAAAAGTTATAAAATGAATAAGATCTATCTGTGAACATCAACGAATACGAAAAACGGAAACAAAAACTCGTGCAAATATGAAATATGAGAAGCGTGAAGGAATGAAGTGCGAATAAACAAATTCGTAGAATGAACATGAATTTACAGGAGGAGGTTCAGCAGGAGATTCAGCGTAAGAAAACATCCGGAAACACGGGGCAGTCTCGGCCTTGGATCGGACGTGGGTGAGTCCAGCGACCTCCAGACCCGGAGGAGCCTCTCGGGGTTGTGGCCCCGGCACCCGGGACGCAGGCGCAGACATGGCTGAGGGGCTGCAGAAACTCGGGCAGCAGATGCGCTGGACACAGCATATTGGGTAAAGCTCGGGCTGAGCGCTGACCTCCTGAAGGTCAACAGTGAATGTCCACATCTCAGTACAGAAGGGGACATCGTGACAAGTGCCATTGCGCATCTGCCCAGGAACCCGCCGGCCGTCCCGCAAGTGCCTGTGCCCTGAGCAAGGCCACGCACTCATGGGCAGGGCAGACTCGGGGTCCCGCTGACACCCGGGGCCTGGTCACTGTGCGGCTGCCCCAGAGCCCCACTCTGAGAAGGCGGAGGACAAGCAACCTCTGTGCCAGGAGCACAGACCCAGGCAGGCGAGTGCCAGGGGGCGAGAAGACTGCGGGCTCCACTCCCGGGCCCTGGGGTCCGCAAGGGCAGGCTCGGGGGCGATGGAGACTCCATCTGTAAAAACGCCCTGGATGAGAAGTTTCCAAAACCGCTGGGAGACGAGCACGCACAGTCCTGAGAGACCCGGGGAGTCTTATTCTCCCCCAGATTAAAGGAGCACGAGCCCACGCTCAGCACACCCAGCAAAACCTAGAAAACCAAGCACAAGACCAAAATGACAAAGAGCGCGGTAAGGGCACAGGCTTCCTGACAGGGGTGACACTCAGCTGGCAGCTGGCGTCACAGCAGCTGTGGACTCGGAGGACCCATCGCCCCGCTCCCCGGGGACAGGTGTCCCGGAGCAGAACAGAAAGGAGGACGTTCTCAGGGAAACAGCAAAGCCCTGAGGGGACCCCTGACCCTGAGGGGCTCTGTGGGGACGCCCTGTGAAGCCAGGAGCCCGGTGCAAGAGCCCAGTGACACAACGGTCAGTGGCACCAGCTGTGACAATGGCGGCTGCCGTGTGAGACAACAAACGCCCACAGGCTCTGCCACCAGGGTGAGTCGGGAGACCCAGGACCCCGAGGTTCCGGTCACTGTCAGGCAGGACCAGTGCCCAGTGGTCGGGATGAGCACAGACCCCAGGGTGTGTCACGGCTGCAGAGGGGGCCCCTGTGGAGGCAGACAGAGCGTGGAAGAGCCGCACGTTCGGACGCGATGGAGGCACAGAGACAGAGCGCGGATGTTGCTAGAATAGGTCAGAGGGCGGGGGGAGGTCGCCGGGGGCAAAGTTCAAGTCCAAACAGGGTTGTTCCTGGAGCCAGCAAGTGGCCGTCGGAGGTAAGAAAGGGGCCCTTCCTCAGGGGCTGAGTGGAGAAGGACCCCAAGTCCCTGTCCCCACACAAGGCCTGGAAGTGGGCCCGGTTCTCGGAGGAGAGCCCCCGTCCCGACCAGGTGGGTCCCACGGAAACGCAAGTCCCTGCAGGAGAGCCAGACGCACGGAGGCTCCCAGCACAGCCTGGCTCCAAGCTGCTCTCCCCCAGCAGCCGTGCAGGGGGCACAGCGTGTGCGCAGAGGGGGGCTCACAGCGGAGCCCGGTGGGCCCGGCGGTGCTGCCCGGCCCGGCCACTCAGCTCCAGTGCTCACAGGAAGTCAGGACAGGGCCGACACCTGAGGGCAGGACAGTCGCGCCCAGAGCGTGGAGGCTGCCCCGGGACTCGGGCACCCCCTCCCCCGGGACCCGGGAGCTCCTCTGGTGGGCGGTGGCAGGTCAGCCCTGGGGAGGCACTACTTTTATGGCCTGTGCACTTCACTGTCAGTGTGCCCCGGTTCCCAGTGAGCACAGGCTCCAAGTGCCCAACACAGAGTCTGCAGCCCCAGGCTCCAGGCAGCGGAAATGCTGGGAACCTGACTCATCAGACACTGTTTCCGAAATCGCCCTGGTCCTGCCAGGAAAAGATTGCAAGAAGGAGGGAGCTGGGCTGGAGGCTGTGGCCTGAGGACGCCCAGGGAGGGCGTGGCTTTCAGGGCAGGGGGGGTCAGGCCGCCAGCACAACCCGGACACCAATTCCAGGAAGGTCACCAGGGGGCTCTGCTCCCCTCAGTCAGGCAGGGTCCTGGCAGCAGGGGAGAGTCCGCCCAGGCCCCCTGCTCGGGAGAGCAGGGACAGGCGGGGAGTTCAGGCCTGGCCCAGGCATGCAGACACGTGGTCCTGAAAGTCTGGGAGTGAGCCCGCCTCACCCCACGGGACCCGTCCCAGTCTCCTGCAGCCACCAGAGGTCAGAAGGGACCCGAGGGGCAGAGGATGTGTGGTGCTGTCTCCTCTGGGCAGATCTCTGAGCTGCCCCTCCCTAGCACCCAGTCCTGGAGCAGGGGCCGCCAGCAGCACCCCTGAGGAGCACGGGGCCGCCCCGCAGTCCTGCTGACAGTTCTGAGGTCCCTTCGTGGGCGCTCCCCACCGAGGACCACTGACCTCGGAGTGTGCCACGTGGCCCGCCTCTGGCCTCCACTCCCAGTGGCTCCAGGGCCCCCGTGGCCTCGGCAGCTCCCTGGTGGCCCCTGGCCACCCCCCATCCAGCCCCTGTCCAGACCTGCTTTTTCCTTCAGATGCCCACTCGTGACCTCCCAGAGCCTGGGCTCCACAGGACGAGGGCACAGCCTGTGGCTCCTTGACTGGCTCCACACCTGCGGGGACGGGGTGTGCATCTGAGGATGTTCGCGGGAGGGCCAGCCTCAGACCCCGGCCTCAGACCCCGGCCCAGCCGAAGGCTCTGAGTTCCCGTGAGCGCCCCGAGCTGATCCGTCCTTTCTGGCTGTCGGTCCTTGGAAATTCATTCCAGAAAGGCCTGGACCCTCTGACATGTCACAGTGTTACAGAAAACAACTCAGCCACTTTCGGGTGTACGGAGTGGAAGTTTATTTTATGCGCTGGCCCAGAGGAGTCCATTTCCAAATTCTGGGCCTTAAACAAAGGGAAAGCAGTTATTTTTTAGAGCAGCGGTGGGATAGAGCAGGGGGCAGAGGCCTGTCCTTCAGACCAAAGCAGGAGACAATTTATAGAAGCAGAAAGCAGAGCGTTTCATTATCTCTGGTATGTAGTCGATAAGCTAGAAGAAAGAAGGCAAATCACTGGGCTGTTAAACACCTGGGATATAAAAACAACCTCCTAATTGCTGTGCTGTATTTCTAAAGCAGCAAGTCACGCCCTACGCACAGAGCTATCACTTTCCCCCAACAACAGGGGTGCTGTGCTTCACACAGGTCCCCTTCCAGGGGACCCGATGCTGTTCCCGCCACGTGGGGGGCAGGGGCAGGGCATCGTGTGTCCCTGCTACCTGCTGTGTGGGAACCCGGGGCTGGAGTCAGGCTGAGGGAGGGCCTGCCCCACGTAGCCCAAGGCGGTGGGCCGGCTGCTTGTCTGCAAGGTGACCCTCCTGGGTCACCCTTGGGGGCCTGCCCCGGGTTTGTCATGTTGCCCCTGGAAGGGCAGGTCCCCTTCGCTGTCCCACCGATCACCTGGGTGTGAGCGTAGCTGGGCGTGAGCAGCAAAGCCTGGTACCTAGTCCAGCTGCCACACTGAAAAGAACCAGTGGTTCTTAAAAGCCAAAAGAACCAGTGGGGGAGTTATTTTAATGGTCCACTTGTTTGGAACCAACGTATGTCACAGGTGACAAAATCGCATATGCAAATCACTAGCAATGAGTAACCCAGTGATATCCTGAAGGAAGAAATGTCATCCATAATGGTATCAAAAAATAAGGCTGGTAAAAAATGCAACCACATAAGTGCTGAGACCTGCACAGTGAAGGGAGCAGACCGGTGTCTCAGTTGGTGCTCACGGCCGACCAGAGGCACGGCCACTGTCAAACTTCCCGCCACGCCCGCTTCGAGAAACGGAATAGCCGGTGTGGCTCTGTGGGCCGGGTGCCGCCCGCATGGTGAAATCTCACTGGTTCGATTCTGTGTCAGGGCCACGCGTCCGGGCTGTGGGGCAGGTCCCTGGTCGGGACACCTGGGAGAGGCACCCCATGACGTTTTTCTCACATCTCGATGTATTTCCCCGTCTCTTTCTTCCTCCCTCTCTCTAAAAATAAACAAGTCAAAGTCTTTAAAAGAGAGGAAGAGGCGGAAAAGCTGACCCCACAATGCACACAGAGTGTCAGGCCCAAACTGGCTGTGGCTGGGCGTTGCCGGGCCCCCCTCCCTGGCTTCACAGCTGCCGTGACCTGGAGGACCGATTTAGGGCCCAGGGATGAGTCCATTCTTCTAGGCTCAACTCGTTTTCCACAAGGGGCCAGGAAGGTCAGCACCGACGCGGAGGCAGCTGAGTATCCGCACGGAGAGGACGCACGTTGGGCCGTTCCCTTACGAATCATGCAAAAAGCTAACTCGGAGTGGATCACAGACCTAACAGAAGAACTAAGACTGACAGAAAGGAATGTGGGTGTGACCCAGTGTGACCGTGGATGAGGCAACAGCTTCTTCTTTATGGCAGACGAAACAAGAGGGGACTTGCACTTGGGCGAATTGGAAGTGGGTGAGCCTGACAGCACACTCCAGCGCGTGCAAAGGATGAGAGGGCCGTTTTGCCGTTCACGGGGCTCAGGCCAGGAGCCGAGCGCTGCAGCTCAACAACCGCGTCTCTCGACCCATGACCACCTAGGAGGGAACGGACTGAGGGCCCAAGCCGGCGGTCCCCAGATGCGCAGCGGCACCCTAGAAGGAGCCGGTCACCAAGCAAAGGCACCGGATACCCGGACAATGACGGGCAGCCGCGGATGTTGGTGAGGATGAGGAGGAACCGAAACCCCCATAGCTGCTGGTGGGAATGTAACTGGCGCAGCTGCTGTGGGCAGCCGCCGGCAGTTCCTCAACGACCCAAACACAGCCGCAGCGTGAGGCCCGTTCATGCCGCTGCTAGGAGTGCAGGGCGCAGAAGGAAAACACAGGTCCCCACAAAAGCTTCCCTGGAATATGCTTGTAGCCGCCTGTTCGCCGAAACGGGGCAGAAGCCCCAGTGTGCACAGACGCACGGAAGGCTCAGTGGGCGTGTCCTTGTGACACGGGGCGGCCGGCAGTGAAAGGACGCAGGCCTCACACGGGGCCCATGGATGCACTTTGAAGACGTGACCTTCGGTGACACACGAGAGTAACAACACAAGGCCACTAATTGTGTGATCCACTTGTACAAAATGCCCCCAGCGGGAAAGTTCGTGCAACAGGAAGCGGACTGGGGGTGGAGGGCCCAGCCTGGGGCCGAGCCCCCGAGCAGACACACCGAGGTGCACCGACAGCCACTTGGCTGCGCCCTGGCAGCGTTGATGTGGTGCGGTTTTCACGGACTGAAAAACTAAGTCGTGCGTGCCCTGACTGTGTGGCTCACTGGGCTGGGCATCGTCCTGCAAAGCAAAAGGTTTCCGGTTCAATTCCCGGTTGGGGCACACGGCTGTGTTGCAGGTTCAGTCCCTGGCGGGGGGGGGGGGGGGGCTCAGGGGGGTAACTAATCAATGTTTCTCTCCCTCTCCTCCTTCCCTTTCCCTCTCTCAAAAGATAAATTAATTAAATCTTTAAAAATAATTAAATTGGGCGGCTGGCTCATGGCACCGAGGGTGCGTCCTTTCTTGCCGCTGTTCTCTGGAGGCCCCGGCTCCTGCCCCGCCGACCCCAGAACAGAGGGTGATGGGCGGCAGTGAGTGGTGCCAGGGGACCAGAGACAAGGCAGCCGGGGTGTTGACGGTTGCGGTTGACCGGCTGGGCCCACAGGCAGCTGCAGAGGCACTGGCTCCGGCCTGGGGCTGGAGGCTGTGGGGGAGGGGACACCGCAGAGCGGGGTGCTGGCCTCTGTGCTCCCCCAAAAGGTCCCTGGATGCCTGAAACCTGCTGACTCCCAGCAGCGAGTGCACCTGCTCTTCCAGGGGGAGGCGGAGCAGCAGCTGCACCCCCGAGACCTCACCTCCCCGGGCAATGACACCCTCCGCTTCTTTGGGGACAACTTCACTGAACGGGCACCGCCCTTTTGGGCACCACACCCCACACCCACGCACTTGGCCTCGCAGGAACCACCCCTGGGGCGCCTTCCACGGGCCTGGGCCCGGGCCTCAGAGGCACCTGCAGACTCGAGCGCTGGTTCCCCAGCCCCGAGGAGACAGGTGCGTCTCGCCCCAACGAGACGGCTCCGGCCTGGCTCCAGGACACTGCCCAGCCCTGACCCCATCTGCACGGGCCTTGGGAGGCCCCACCTGGCTGGTGACCGACGGCGGCATGCCACGTTCCGCCTCGACGCCAGGGTTTCCATCTCTCCCTTCCTCTGCGGGCCCCAGTCTCGTGTGGCCTGCTGTGTCCGCGCCAGAAGGGGCCTGGGGCAGGGAGTGAGGGGGCTCACATCCCCTCACCGACGGCAGATGGCAGGCGGACACCAGAGTCAGGGTCCAGGGACACGAACTATGTACAGGGACTGGACACTGCTGCCCCAAAGGCCTGCTGGTCCGGGCAGTGTGGGACAGGTGGGCCTCCCCTCGTCCTGTCCCCAGGGCCTGCACCCAGCCAGTCTAACAGGTGGACCCACCAGCGACCTCTTTCATGGCCAGGTTTCGGGTGAGCTGTTCCTGGGTCAGAGGGCTCCGGGTCACAGGGTCAAGGCGGCCCACACGCTGCAGTGACAACAGGGTCAGAAGGTGTGCGGTGGGCCCAGGCCCCAGCCCCCGCAGGTCCTCCCCAGCAGGTGTCCCTCAATGTCCTTGCCGTCACAGGTGAGGCTGCTCAGCGTGATGCACAGCTCCCACCTCACCTCGAAGCGGAGGCTGCCACACGGGGCCAGGAGTGCCCCGCGTGTGCACCGCACAGGGCAAAGGCAGTGTCGGGACAGGGACACCTCTCAAGCCCGTGCCTCCCACAGGCCCCAGAGACCAGACGGCTCGCCTTTCTCTTGCCCACCTGAGAGAAGCGCACGCACACGTCGGCTAAGTCCTCGCCGGGCGGGGAACTGAGCGGCCGTGTGCGGGCCGGCACCGACTCCCGTCCCCGGACACAGACCCAGCAGAAGCCCGGGCACCCACACACACAGAGGCCCCCACACAGGCTGGGCGCCCTCACGAGCTTGGCTGCACCCAGGCCTGTGGGCCCGGATGCACACACGTCCCCTTGGTCACCCTCGCGGTTCCCCAGACACTCCTCCAGGGCCAAGGGGCTGACCGGGGACTGGTCACAGACAGGTCTGGCTGGGAAAGGCCGGACTCCACCCCAACCTCAGGGTTGTTCAAGCCTCATCCCCTGTGTCCTGTTTCCTGGGGTTGGTTGGCCCTCAATAATACTAGTGTTCGTGAAAAACACTAAATCGTAATCTGTAAGTTATGTAAATCACACTCACAGAAGTAAAGCCTCTTCAGACAGGCCACTCCGCCACCGCACATCCCTGTGCTCTCTGATCCACAGCTACTCCTGTCCCTTCAGCAGCCACCCGGTGAAAAGCAGCACCGGGCCGAGCTGCAGCCGGGACGCTCCTGGCCTGCGGTTGCTGGGAGCCCTCGGACCCCGGTGGGAGGGTTGCCCCGGGCACAGGCCTGTGCAGCCAGCCCATCAGGACACTGGCAGCTCTGTCCCAACCCCCCAGAGTCTCCCCAGACTTGGGTGGGGCTCACCCTTCACTCCCAGGACTGCGCAGTGTTGGGGCAGCCAGTGCATCGTCCAGAGGAGCTCAGAGCCACACCGGCTCCTTCAACGAGACGGCATCCCGTGGGGATGGGCGGCCGGTGATGCCTGCGGGCAGCGGCTGCTGCCCTGTGAGGGGACACGGGGCAGATGCTCAAGGGACCAGAACACAGAAGCTGCAGGACCGCCCAGCCTGGAGACTGCCACCTCTGGGCCACAAGGGAACCACTGGCACCCCGGGATGCAGGTCTGCAGCCTTGTCCCAGCCGGGCTGCAGGGCGAGGGCCGTGGTCCTCAGGGACAGTCCAGGCCTGGGCCACCACCACCCCCACCCTCGTCCGTGCTGCTGAGACCTGCGGAGGCGACCAACACGACCCCGTCTTTCTGTCCCCACAGAGCAGCGTCCTGGCTCCCCCTTGCCACCCTCCTCTCCCTCACAAGGGGGTCCAGGCCAGAGTCGGGGCTCGTCCTGGCTCCTCCAGCTTGTCCTGTGACCACCCCACAGCACCTCTGCTCCACTGAGGGGCAGGAGGGAGGAGCACACAGGGGCTTGCACAGCCTGCTGTCCTGCGCTTCCAGGCCGTCACCAAATGCCCTGTCCCACCACAGCTGCCTCCTCGGGTCCCCAGGTGTCCTCGATCATGGAAACCCTGCTAGTCCCAGGGGACAGGCAAAAGGGACTGGTTCCTGGGCTGCATCCACCAGGCACCCAACCCCACCTGGAGCCTGGACACCAGAGAGGGGGCCTGGGACAACAGAGGAGGTGTGGGCTGTGGGGGCGGGCTCCCCCTGGGCTGGAGGGGTGTCTGTGTGACCGCTTGCAGGGGCCCTGTGTGGGCACAGTGAGACCTGCACAAGGGCTGGGGAGGGGGAAGGGAGGGGGGCCTCTGGGCAGGAGAAAGCCCCAGGACCCGCCCCAGCCCTGAATGAGCCACAAGAATGGTCAGCAGATTTCTCAAAAGAGACCTTACAGGCAAGAAGGGGCTGGAAAGAAATATTCCAAGTCATGAAATCTAAAGACCTACAACCAAGATTGCTCTACCCAGCAAAACTTTCGTTTAGAACGGAAGGACAGATAAGGTGCTTCTCAGATAAGACCAAATTCAAGGAGTTCATCATCACCAAGCCCTTATTATATGAAATGTTAAAGGGACTTATCTAAGAAAAAGAAGTTAAAGAAACATGAACAGTGAAAGGACAACAAGCTCACTGTTATTAACAACCACACCTAAAACGAAAGCAAACTAAAAGGACAGCCAGATCAGGAGTGGAAACATAGAAATGAAGATCTCAAAGAGGGTTAGCAACAGGGGAGTGTGAGGAGGAGACGGGGAGAGAAGGTACAGAAAATAAGTAGCATAGACAGTAGATAGAAAATAGATGGGGGGGGGCAAGAATAGTATGGGAAATATAGAACCTAAAGGACTTGAGACACATGGACATAAGCTAAAGGGGGGGTAATGGTGGGGTGGGGGGGGCAGGGTGGAGGGGAATGAAGGGGGGAATAGAACAACTGTAACAGCATAAACAATTCAAAAAAAATAAATTTATTAAAAAAAAAAAAAAAAAAAAGAATGGTCCCGAGTGACAGGGTCAGGAAGCGGCCGTTACACTGCAGGCTGCCCTGCACTGTCTTCTCCTGTCACCTGACACTCGTGGGTTTTTCCACCTTCTTGTACCCGTGAAATCACCAGGTTTGAAAACCGCAGTAAATCAACACTTCCTAAAAGGCAGAACTACCCTGAACAGGGAGGGGCCCCCAGCACTGTCCAGCGCATAAAAGCACCCTGCTCAGGGCTCTGCTTCAGGAAGCTTCCACCATCCTGCCTTGAGACCACACCAGCTCCCCAAAGCCAGAGATGATCAAGGAGGAACACGAGGTGGCCATCATGGGGGCACCCCAGGGCCCAGGACCCGTGGTGTCCACCGTGGTCAACATCCAGCCTGAGACCGCCGTGCCCGACCACATCGTCTGGTCCCTGTTCAACACGCTCTTCTTCAACTTCTGCTGCCTGGGCTTCGTGGCGTTCGCCTACTCTGTGAAGGTGGGTGGGGCGTGTGGGCCCCCGGGCGGGGGTCCTCCTGCCCACATGGCTGTGGGACTGTGGAGTCATTGGGTCTGTGCACATGTGGGTGTACAGGTCACTGTATGTACCAGGTGCATGGGGGTGGCAGGGTCAGGACTCTGAGCAATTTTCTACTGACCATCCAGAAATTAGTTCTCTCAGAAAGAACAAAGGGACTCCCCCACCCTGACTGCCTGTGGGGTGAGGACAGCAGAGGGGTCAGAGCAGGGGGAGGAGGGGCCCTGGGACCCCTGGAGAGGCTGAGAGGCTCTGAGGGAGGGATATGATTGACCATGACCTACTCAGACTCCAGAGAACAGGCAGAGGAGGGTCCTGATCAGGGCTCTGGGCAGGGACCAGCAGGGGAGGACCTGAGTCACAGCAGCTGGCTCTGCCCAGGCCCCACTCCAGGCCCCCCTCACCTCACCATCTCTTCTCCCCCAGTCTAGGGACCGGAAGATGGTGGGTGACGTGATTGGCGCCCAGAGCTACGCGTCCACCGCCAAGTGCCTGAACATCTGCGCCCTGCTCCTGGGCCTCCTTGGGACCATAGGGTCCATTGTTCTTCTGGTGCTGGTGGTGTTGCCGACAGTCAGCTATGCAATAACACAGGCCATGCAGAACCACGGAGGCTACTAGTGTCTGCCTGCCGCTGCTGAACCGCGTCCTCCCAGCCACTGGCCTTGGGCCTCCTTGTCACGTTTACTGGCATCATCTCTGCTGTCAAAATTTCTGTCATTTGACTGGCTTGCTGATGATATGGAAGAAATTCTGACATCATGAAGACTTAGGTTTCTGGAGGCTGCCCATAGCCTGAGGCTGTCACCTCTTCACAGCTGTTCCTACCCACGTGTGTCCCCAACTGAAGGCAACAAAGGACATGTACCTGACTGCCGCGGTCCGGCCGCAGCGGGTCAAGGGGTCCCACTGGTGGGGGTAGGCGTCGGCGCTGGGTAACAGACGACAACACGCCTCAAAGGACAGTGAAGCTCTGTTCCGTTTATTGCAAGTACAAGCAGGTTTTTATATTTTCATTTTAGGTAGTGATTAACATTTGCAATATAACATGATCATTTAAGCAGAAAAAATCAATACAAAGGTAATCAGTATAAGTATGAAAGTTCCCATAGATTTAGTTAAAGATTATTTTAACTAGGAGAACCATTAATCAGACAATTAGGAGTATCTTATTGTATATTAAAGTTTCTCAGAATTTGGCATAGGGCAAAAGGATACGCTAGATTGAGTAGAGAAAATAGGAAATTTATTATAAGGCCCTTTGATGTCTAACTTAGCTATCTACCCTTTTTTTGCTTAAAATGTTTTTCTGTGTACCATAAATTCTGACTCCCTAGTGACTGTTTAGTTTGTAATAACTAACTAGCTTTTGTTATTTCTTTGCCTGTCTAGTTGATATATATTCTTATTCAAGGTAAAGGAGGGGCTATTCCTACGTTGCAGGGGGCTTTCAAGGGTACTTCTTTTAAGTTTCTCTAGGAGTTCTTTTATAGACATGTTTTGTACTTTGATTCCCTCTAAGAAAGCAGTGAGATCATCTCCTGATTTCCTAGAGTATTCTATCTTATCTTGGATGTTTTTCCAATGATCTGTTATTGATTAAGCTTGAATTCTCAGATTGTTCTGGTTGTTTCTTTGTACCTATATTCCCTGACGTTTCTAGTATGATATTATTATTCTGTTCACTGAGCCGGGAAAGGTCTAGGCACACTATCTGAATCACTGCCAGGGTATTCATAATGATTAAAGCAAAAAGGGTCATGATCCCCAAAGCAAGCACAATCACAATAGGTATTGCAGGGCCTTCCATGCCACGTCCACCAAGTTGGAAACTGCTTCCTTGAAGTTTTACACCCCCTCTCAAGACCTTGTCACGGAGAGAGGGATCTAACAGTGGATGTGGCAGTGGACGTGGCACCTGACAACGTTGTGCTTTCACCTGGGGAGGGTCCTGTGAGAGTCCCCATCTGCCCCTGGGGCTGAGCCCACCCCACACCCCATCCCACCTGCTTGCTGGCTTGGCGGTGGGGTGGAGCTTGTCCTTGGGCCTTACCTGCACCTGGCCCCCAGCTGGGGCAACAGAGGGAACAGTTAGGGGTGGGGGGTCTCTCCTTCCCAGAGGTCTGAGCCCCGACCCAGGATGGGAGCATTTGAGGTACGGAGGCCCTGGTCCATAGCTCCCTCAGTCTTGAACATTTCCATAGATCCAGAAGGCTGCAGGGGACAGGACTCTGGGAGTCCACAGGTCACCTGGCGAGGCAGCCCCAGGTTTCCCTGCTCTTCAGGTGGAAGAGAAACCCAGGCCTGACCTGGAAGTAAGCTCCAAACCTGGTTCTCTCAAGGCTTCCAGATATTGTACACTAAGAGGTGGCCCAGGGCAGATGCAGGGGATACCAGCAGGAGAGGGGTATTAGGAGCTGGGCCCGCCCAGACTGCCCCTTCCTCCCTGTGCCGAGTCCCAGCTGTGGACCCTGCACACCCTCACCCCCACCTCCTTTCTGCCCCCAACAGCAGCGCACCAACTTCAGGAGTCAGCTGAGTATGGGATTCCTTGGATAAGCCATAGGATGTCACTCTGGAGTAGGAGCCTTTCCCAGCGCTGCTGATGCACGTGGGGCCTGGGGCTGTCCTCAGCTTGACTGGTTCCCTCCCCCCAAGCCCTGTACAGTCACCAGGGAGAGACTGGGGAAAGTCCGGGGGGGGGGGATGGAGGGCGGGGGGGACACAGGCTTGTTTGTGTCTGGCAGGTGAACCCATCTCCACATGAGCCTTGCTCTTTGGGGACCTGTGTGTGCCTGGGCCCCAGCTTTGGGGCTCTGGTCTGAAGTGAGCAGGTCTTCCTGCCGGGTTCTTGTTTGGTCTCTGTACCTTACTCCTCCATCCCTCCCCGTGGCAGCCCCTGTGGCACCCTGACTTCGAGGCCAAATGCAGACGGTGCTTTGATGGCCCTGGGCGATGCCTAGAGCGAGAGCGGGAAACAGGTCTGAGGAGGAGGGGGTCAGACTCAGGGAATGGGGTCCTGCTGGAGGGGACGCTGGCGGACCTGTCCCTCTAGGTCAGAGAAGAATTTGCCCGTGGCGGGACAAGGAAGGGGCGCCGCCACGTGATCGCGACCCCAGTCCAGGAGCCCAGAGCGAGTGGTTGTACATTCTTTGCAGGGCACCGGTCAGGACCTGCGCGCAGCACTGCAGCGGCCAGCTTCTGGGCGGCTGAGACTCGGGACAAAGGTGCCGCCGGGCGGAAGGCTGACCGTCTTGCGCAGCCAGCAGACCAGCCGCGCTCTGGAGATAAAGGAAAATTACAAGAGCGCCTGAGGCATCACGCAGGCGCAGTGCAGGCCCGTCCAAAGGTCCTGGTTGCCGTTCGCTGGGCTCCCGAGGACTCAACCCCGAGCTCCCGGAGTCCTAGGAGCAGCCCCAATAGCTCCAGGTGGAATGTGGGTGGACGAGGCGTCACCTACAGCAGGGTGGGCGTTGCCAGGACGATGGGTGGGGTGTACGGCAGCCCTGGGTTCACAGAGTTCTGTGAACCAGACAGTGGCACAGGACCTGGTAGGTAGGTGTGGCAGGAAAGGGGCGGAGCATCGGGGGCTGGGCGGGGAGTTATGGGCTGGAGCAAGGGGGCGTGACTGGAAGTGGAGGGCGAGGCTGGACGTGGGTGGTCCGAATGCGAACCTAGCGTTTGGCGGGCGGGGGCCAGGTGTCGGCGGAGCACCGGCAGGTCCGGCCCGAACGGCTCGGATGGGCGGGCTCCGAGTAGGCCGGAGAGGAGCAACGGTGGGCGCAGGTGGGCGTGACTGGAGTGGGGTCAGCGGAACCTAATTTGGTGCAGGGCCAAAAGGGAGAAGCTCGTTGGGACAGGGGAGTGTGGGCGGGGACCAGTGCAAGTGGGTGGGGCGGAAGGGGAGCGGCGGAGGCGGGCCGAAAGGCGGAGGCGTTGCTGGCATTCCCCTGGGTGTTCTTAGGAGAGTGTGTTCTCTTCGCCTTCTACCAGCAGGGAGACCTGGAGGGAGACGGGGAGGCCGGGGTACTGCGGACTCTGCCCAGCCCGGGTACGGCCCTTAGGCCGAGCAGGGCAGAGCAGGACAATATGTTCCTGCGCAGAGGATGGCCCCACCACTTTGTGCGGTGGACTGCAGCCCTTTCTGACCGGTTAGAGTGTGTGCGCAGTCGGACGGGCAAGCCGGGACTCCCACAGGTCCCCTCCCCAGGTAAAAACACAACATTGTACATGCCTGTCCTTTATTGAATTCAGTTGTTGACACAGGTGCATATAAACAGCTGTAGGAAGGGTGACAGCCTCAGGCTATCGCAGCCACCAGAAGCCTCCTAAATCTTCGTGACGTCAGAATTTCTTCCATGTCATCAGCGAGCATGTCAAATGATGAAAATTACCGTGATGGAGATGATAGCTAAGAGCCTGTGCCACCCTGCATGCCCTGCCCTGTTGCACGATGGCCTTTCGGCTACACCACCAGCACCAGAAGAACAATGGACCCTATGGTCCCAAGGAGGCACAGGACCAGGGCCCAGATGTTCAGGCACTTGGCAGTGGACGCGTAGCTCCGGGCCCCAATCACGTCACCCACCATCTTCCGGTCCCTAGACTGGGGGAGAAGAGCTGGTGAGGTGAGGGGGGCCTGGAGTGGGGCCTGGGCAGAGCCAGCTGCTGTGACTCAGGTCCTCCCCTGCTGGTCCCTGCCCAGAGCCCCTCCCCCTGCCCTTCAGCCAGATCAGGACCCTCCTCTGCCTGTTCTCTGGAGCCTGGGCAGGTCATGGTCAAGGGGGTCCCTCCCCCAGAACCTCTCAGCCTCTCCAGGGGTCCCAGGGCCCCTCCTCCCCCAGACCTGCTCTCTCTGCTGGCCACATCCCACAGGGGTCAGGGTGTGGGAGTCCCTTTGCCCTTTTTGACAGAGCCCTGGGATTACGTGTGAGTCTAAGGGATATGTTACTGGGCCATTCAGTAGGGACTTAACTGGCAGCCTCCCGGCGACCTGCACACCCACATGCACAATTAGAAGGGTGTCCCCATAATGGACCATCCGGGCAGCAAACCCCGGAGCTCACTCCCACTTTCCTGACAGGCGCACATGCACCCACCCACCTTCACAGAGTAGGCGAATGCCACGAAGCCCAGGCAGCAGACGTTGAGGAAGATCGTGTTGAACAGGGACCAGACGATGTGGTCGGGCACGATGGTCTCGGGCTGGATGTTGACCACGGTGGTTGTCACAGGCGCTGAGATCTGGGGAGCCCCCAGCACAGCCACCCCGTGTTCCTCCTTGACCACACTATAGGATGGGGGGACCTCGGCATGCAGGCCATTGATGAAGTGCTGGGAATTGTGGTTCATGGTCCCTACACAGAGCAAATGTCCTCAGGACCCAGGGGTGCTGTGGGCTCAGTGCGTGCGTCCCCTCCTTGCTTGTTTCAATTTCTCCCAAGTTTCCTTTTGTAACTTCTTGGAAATTGGGGATTGGCTGTGCACAAGGAAGGGAGTGTCAGATTACACGGCGGCAGGGGACGGAGAAGGCTGAGGGCCCGAGGGGTGGGGGGCTTTTGTGTCTCCACCCCTAGAGTCTCGCCTTGCCCAGGTGCACTGGCTCCTCCTCTGGAGTGTGATGGGGACGGTGCTCCAGGGTGGGAGTCACCCTCCTGAAGGGGAGCAGGGCTTTCACTAGCAAGTGTGCTGCTTGTTTTAATTTTAAAATACTTGTTAACTCATTTTAAAAACAGCTATAGCCCTGGCTGGTATGGCTCAGTGGTTGAGCACCAACCTGATATCCAAAGGGTCACTGGTCCAGTTCCAGGTCAGGGCAGATGCCTGGGCTGCCGGCCAGGTTCCCTGGCTGTGGGTTTGGGAGACACAGCCCGGCATGACACCCCCACCCGCTGTGAGCTCCCACTACTGGATGCCTGGGATCGTGGGGACGCCAGCAGCACCTGTGGCCTCTCCCATGGAAGGGCCACGCCTGCTGTGCAGCCCCAGGGGGGTGGCAAGGGGCGCCTGGCAGTGTTCCCTGGGCAAAGCTGGGCTTTCCATCCCCTCGAACCCTCCACAGGACCCTGTCCCCAGCCCTGATATTTCCCTCTCGGTGCACAGGGGTGCAGACTACCGCCTGTGGACCACAACAAGCTGATTGCTTCAGGGCAGTGTCCCAGGAGGGGAGGTGGAGCTGCGCCCCCACCCCCCTGCACCCTGAGTGAAAGTGGGGCACACACAGAAAGAACTCAGACCCTCCTGCATTCAGCTTTCCGGTTGCCAGGACACGCCTGCTGGCACTCGGGTGGGGCGAGGAGCACACCCAGGCAGGCAGGAGGACGGAGACGGGTCTCCCCCACGACTCGGCAGCCCTGAGCCCGGCCGGGTCACACCGCCAGCTGTCCAGCATCACAGGAAACACGGTGCTAGTGCGGGCTAGAGGGGGGAGCCCTTGGAGTCCCGTGTATGGTCTCCACTGTCTGGGGAAGAAGGCCTGAAACTGGGGAGTGGGGGACAGGGGCCACAGTGCCCGAAGCAGCAGCCCAGAGATCACCTTGGGTCACAGCCCCAACTTGGAGGAACTGCCTCCTGTCCTGCATCTGTCTGACAACAGGACAAACAAATGAGTCTGGAGCAAGAGAAGGATCCGGGCTCACAGACCCACACACGCACACCTGAGTTTAGGTACTCACGTCCCCTTTGCTGCGCCTGCCCCCCCCCAAGCCAGCACTGTATTGACCCATTAATCAGTGTGTAACTGTGCTACTGCCTCCGTCCAAATGCATGAGTCCTCAGAACAAAGGATGTGCCCTCTTGGCTCTTTCCTCTCAAGCCGACAGGCCTCAGGTCACCGAGCCCCTGGCTACCCAGGGGTTTCCCATGCTGGCCTTCAGCCGCCCTTAATTCTACCAGGCAGCTTTGCCCCGAAACGAGGCCTCACCTCTCACGCTGGAGAGGTCTGTTCTCTCCATGCACAAACCACTAATGAACTGCTTGCACACCAGTGGATTTGCTGATCTGCACAATTCTTTCTGTGCATCAGTAAGAAGAACCAGGTCTCCCCATCACCAAAGTGTCCAAGGCCACCCACCTCTGGCAGCCCCCTCCCCCCATCATGGCCACCAGGGAGCTTGTTGCTACCCTGGTTTACATGCGGTCACCCGGAGGGAGCCCTGGGCCCCAGAGCTGCCAGTGCCCACTGCCCTGGGTCTTCAGGACAGGGAGCAGGGAGGGGCCTGGCCAGAACATTCCCAAAGCCCCTCCCACAAAAGGCTTCAGCTCACAGCCACACACCTGGGCTGCAGTGCTCACCTGTCTGGAAGTCCCTCTGGAGCCCCGCCCACCACCCTGCCCCAGCCTGTGGGCCTGGAAGAAGGGCCAGTGTCAGCCTCAGTGGGCCCAGGACACTCCAGGACCCCCAGTGGAAGGGGCCCTTTTCCTCGGAACTGTCCCGAGGCCTGTGAACCCCCCTAAGCATTTGTAGATGCTCCAGTCCCTACAGTAAGGATGGGAAGGGACCTCCCAGGGACCTTTCCTACAGAAAAGAGACCAAAACAGACAAGGAAATGCGTGTCTCAGCACAGGAAACTTTGTTCCGCGTCTGCTTGCCCTGTCTCTGACACCCCCAAACTTGGATGCCGTCCGTCGGGCAGAGGCCCTGCCCCCTGGGAACCCGGGAGGCACAGGCCCAGCCGGGCTTGGGCAGCCCCCTCTGCTCCCCTGCCTGTGCCTCTGGGAAAGAAGGCCAGCGGCAGGTCCGCAGGGGCCACCTGCATGGGAAGCTCTCTGCTCAGCCGCCCCTCCCACCTTTATCTAAACCCTCGGCACAGCCCTTGCTTAGACAGCACAAGTGTTCGCTCTGCAGGAAGAGTCTGGACGGAGGCAGAGAGATGACCCAGACACTGATGTCCAAGTGTCAGGCGCCTGGGCCACCCTCCTGGTGGCAGGGTGGGCAGAGATGGCCCCTTGTGTGGAACCTACAGGCTTGGCCTTGCCAGTGTGTGCCCTGGGCCTTGGGGGGTGGGTGTCAGTGGGTGTGGAGGGTCCACAGCTGGGGTCTGGGGCACAGGGAGGAAGGGGCAGGCTGGGCCGGGCGGGCTCCCAACCCTCCCGACCCACTGGTTGTGGGCCGGGTCTGCCCTGGGCCACCCCTTAAACCCGACATCTGGAAGCCACGAGAGAACCAGGTTGGAGCTTACTTCCAGGTCAGGGCCGGGTTTCTCTTCCACCTGAAGAGCAGGGAAACCCAGGGCTGCCTCTCCAGGTGGCCTGTGGACTCCCGGAGTCCTGTCCCCTGCAGCCTTTTGGAGCCGATGGGGGTGTTCAGGACAAAGGGTGCTCTGGACAAGGACTCTGTGCCTCACATGATCTCATTCTGGTCAATGCTGAATCCCCTGGGGAGGAGGGACCCCCATCCCAAACTTCTCCACTGGCGGCCTAAGTTGGGAGCCAAGTTCAGATAAGGCCTTAGGACAAGGTCTGCCCCGCCGGTAAAGCAGCAAGCAGGTGGGATGGGGTGTGGGGTGGGCTCAGCCTTGACATGCAGGCCGGGACTGTCACTGGACCCCTCCCCAGGTGAAAGCACACCTTTGTCAAGTGCGTGTCCTTTACTGCATTCAGTGGTGGACACCAGTGCTTAGCAACAGCTGCGAAGAGGTGACAGCCACCAGACGCCTCCTAACTCTTCACGGCGTCAGAATTTCTTCCATATTAACAAGGAGCCAGTGAAACTGAAACCGGAAGAGACACCTGCGTTCGGGCTGCGGGTCACTGCCAAACCCAATGAGCAGAGACAGGCATTGACTCTTCATGGGCCCTTTATTCCGATGGTCGGCAATCTGAGAAGATGTTCACACCCTAACAGATCATCTTGTCTTTTCTTTCTAGGCCAAGGTTTTTACAGCAGGGAATAAACAAGGTGTGGTGAGGGGTTTTAAAATTTAAGGCTTAGGTAAAAGGAACTGCAACGTTCAGTCCAGGAGCTCAGTCCAGGGAGGTCCGCTGTCCTCAGGGGCGGGTGGTGGTCTGTCTCGCCCCAGAACACAAAGGCCAGGATGCCTGCACTTCTCCCCAGGCGGTGGTCTTTAGCAGGGCCCTCGGGGGTCGGCTGTTTTCCCTGGAGCCTTATCTATCTGTAGGGTCTGAAACAAAAGCTTGAACATGCGCATGACTCACTAGACTCCTATCTTTTTACCTTAAACTAAAATTTCCCAATTCTTAAAGCCCCCTACCAAAACGATGGACATGGTGACAGCAGAGATGATGCCAGTAAACATGACAAGGAGGCCCAAGGCCAGTGGCTGGGAGGACGCGGTTCAGCAGCGGCAGGCAGACACTAGTAGCCTTCGTGGTTCTGCGTGGCCTGTGTTATTGCATAGCTGACTGTCGGCAACACCACCAGCACCAGAAGAACAATGGACCCTATGGTCCCAAGGAGGCCCAGGAGCAGGGCGGAGATGTTCAGGCACTTGGCGGTGGACGCGTAGCTCTGGGCCCCAATCACGTCACCCACCATCTTCCGGTCCCTAGACTGGGGGAGAAGAAGAGATGGTGAGGTGAGGGGGGCCTGGAGTGGGGCCTGGGCAGAGCCAGCTGCTGTGACTCAGGTCCTCCCCTGCTGGTCCCTGCCCAGAGCCCTGATCAGGACCCTCCTCTGCCTGTTCTCTGGAGTCTGAGTAGGTCATGGTCAATCATATCCCTCCCTCAGAGCCTCTCAGCCTCTCTAGGGGTTCCAAAGGCCCCTCCTCCCCCTGCTCTGACCCCTCTGCTGTCCTCACCCCACAGGCAGTCAGGGTATGGGAGTCCCTTTGTTCTTTCTGAGAGAACTAATTTCTGGGATGAGCAGTAGGTAATTGCTTAGAGTCCTGGGGACCAGTGGTGACCCTGCCACTCCCGTGCCCCTGGTACACACTCACTGTGACTTGTACAGGCACATGTGCACACCCACATGCAATAACTCCCGGTCCTGAGGGCCCTGTGGGCACGAGGACCCCCGCTCGGGGGCCCACACGCCCCACCCACCTTCACAGAGTAGGCGAACGCCACGAAGCCCAGGCAGCAGACGTTGAAGAAGAGCGTGTTGAACAGGGACCAGACGATGTGGTCGGGCACGGCGGTCTCGGGCTGGATGTTGACCACGGTGGTTGTTACGGGTGCTGAGACCTGGGGAGCCCCCAGCACGGCCACCTCGTGCTCCTCCTTGAGCATCTCGTAGGATGGGGGGACTCCGGTTTGGGGGCCGGTGAAGAAGCGCTGGGAATTGCGGCTCATGGTCCCTAAACAGAGAGGCTTCCTCAGGACCCAGGGACGACGTGGGCTCAGTGGGTGCTTCCCCTCCTTGCTACTTTCGGTTTCCCCAAAGTTTCCTTTTCCTGGAGTTTGCGAAATCCAGGATTGGCTGCACGTCGGGAGGGCGGCCCTGGTTGAGTGTCAGGTTACACAGGCTCTGGGGTGGGGACCGCTGGGGCCCGGAGATTTCCTGTCCCCACCACTGGGGTCAGGCCTTGGCCCAGGTACACTGGTTCCACATCTGGAGTGGGATGGACCTTGGGGACGTTTCTGCAGGGTCAAGGTCACCCACCTGAAGCGGACCAGTTTCACTAGAAAGGATGCTTCTTTGACATAAGGATTATTTTAGGCTTTATTGTTGTTAAAAAGCCTGGAGCTCTGAAACAAAGTGGAAATGCCCTAAACAGAAGTCTTGACACTTTCGGGGAGTCTCCTCTGTACCAGGTGAGGGGGCCTGCACTCTGAGGCCGTTGTCAGTGCCGAAGATGGAGAGTCGCTGTCGCTAACACCCCCACTTCCTGGGCTTTTCCCGGTCACGCCCCATAACTGGCCTCCAGGGCCTGCCCCCGCCCCCACCAGTCAATGCCCTGCATTCCCTGGCAATGCTGTTCAAGGTGGTGGCTGGGACCTTTCCTGAGACTGCCAGTTTTCTGGGTCTCTCAGGTGTGTGCCAAAGTCGTTAAACTCGGGGCCCCTGCTGTTAGTCTGCTTTTAACACAGGCCTGTCCCAGCCCAGAACTTACAGGTGTAAGGAGTCCCTGTGTGCATGCCCGAGGCTCTGAAAGGCCAGATCTCAGAAGGGCAGTTGGGAGCTGGAGAGGTCTCCTGGCTTGAGAGGGCAGCGCCCGGAAGCGGGGAGACCCAGAGTTTCCAGCTCTGCCCCGCTCACCGGATGAGCTTCAGGGTGCTAAGGGGGTGGGAGCAGGCAGGCTGGCGAGTTATCGCTGGAGGGCTCAGCGGCGTGGCCGTTTCGTGTCCGGGCATTCGCCTGGACCGCAGACCCTCTGGTTCTCAGGGTGGCACAGGTCCGAGTCTGGCCCGGCCCTGGGTCCTGGGCCTTGTGTGCACGGGCTCCCAGGTTCTGGTTCTGGGTGCGGCTGCCGGTCAGAGCTGAGGTCTCTCGGTCGGCTCCCTCTGAAATCTCCTCTGCGTCTGGTTATACTGGACGGCGTGGTTTTGTGCGTGTCGCTGGCCCCACGCAGGGGCCCTCCTGGTTGTCACACAGAACTCACCTGCAGCCCCAGAGACCGGCTGCTCTGCAGCCCACACCGCGGCTGTGCGGCCGCCGCAAAGGTCGGCCGTGTTCCCACACCTCGGGGTTTGGGGGCGAGAGTTCGGGGAGGCCCGTGCAGGGCGAGGACAGGGAGCGCGGGCCTCAGTTTTACTTTCATTTGCACTTTACTGAAATCTATTTTCATAGTTCATTTTATTGTATTTTCCCCTTCCTATTTATCACTCTTTTGCCCTCTTCCACCTCTACCCACCCCGGCCCGAGCAACCCCCCAGCGCTGGCAGCCTGCTCTCTATCAGTCTGTCCTTATCTGGTGTTAGTCCGGTCAGTTCCTTCGATTCCACGCATGAGTGAGACGTCCACATTGTCACTTCCAAGTGCATTTTATTGGGTTCAGTGGGTTCAGCCACCTCCGAACACAGTGCTGTGTGATTGGGGGGGGTGCGGCAGAGCCGGGAGGGGGTGGGGAGACGGGGTCCCCCTGCTGAGGGCAGCGCCTAGTAGCCTCCGTGGTTCTGCATGGCCTGTGTTATTGCATAGCTGACTGTCGGGAAGACCACCAAGGCCAGAAAAACAATGAACCCTACGGTCCCAAGGAGGCCCAGGACCAGTGTCATGATGTTCAGGCACTTGGCAGTGGACGCGTAGCTCTGGGCCCCAGTCACGTCACCCACCATCTTCCGGTCCCTAGACTGGGGGAGAAGAGATGGTGAGGTGAGGGGGGCCTGGAGTGGGGCCTGAGCAGAGCCAGCTGCTGTGACTCAGGTCCTCCCCTGCTGGTCCCTGCCCAGAGCCCTGATCAGGACCCTCCTCTGCCTGTTCTCTGGAGCCTGGGCAGGTCATGGTCAAGGGGGTCCCTCCCCCAAAACCTCTCAGTCTCTCCAGGGGTCCCAGGGCTCCTCCTCCCCTTCCACTCACCCCACCAGAGGTCAGGGTGTGAGGGTCCCTTTGTTCTTTCTGGGAGAGCTAATGTCTGGATGGTCAGGAGGAAACTGCTTAGAGACTTCGTGAGAAAGGCTGACCCTTCTACCCCATGTGTCTGGTATAGACTGGTTGTGACCTGTACACACACACACATACACACACGTGTGCACACACTCACAACAGCTCCCCGGTCCCCAGGGCCCTGTGGGCAGGAGGACCCCCGGGGGCCCACACGCCCCACCCACCTTCACAGAGTAGGCGAACGCCACGAAGCCCAGGCAGCAGACGTTGAAGAAGAGCGTGTTGAACAGGGACCAGACGATGTGGTCGGGCACGGCGGTCTCGGGCTGGATGTTGACCACGGTGGTTGTCACGGGTGCTGAGACCTGGGGAGCCCCCAGCACGGCCACCTCGTGCTCCTCCTTGGTCATCTCTGGCTTTGGAGAGCAGGTGTCGTCTCAAGGGAAGAAGGTGGCAGCTTCCTGAAGCAGAGCCCTGAGCAGGGTGCTTTCAGGTGCTGGGTGAGCGCTGGGGTGGGGGCTCCCTCTCCAGGGTAGTTCTGGCTTCCCAGAAGTGTTTGTTCCCTGGAGTTTTCCAGACTGGCGATCTGGCTGTGCCTCAGGAGGGTGGGACCCACTGCAGAGGAGCCGTCACCCTCGGAGGGGTGGGAGGAGAACACGTGGTCTCAGAGTGAGTTCCCTGTCCTTGCCTGAGGCAGGACTTGCTCCCTCCCTGGGTGCTCTGGAGGGACAGGTCGCACAGTCAAGCCTGCAACTCGGGGTGGCCTGTGTGGGGCCTCACTCACTCAGCAACACAAAGGAACCACATAGAAGGGTCTGAAATTGAAACTTTGCAATCAGGAGCCGTTCCAGCCGGGTCCTCTGGTCCCAGGCCGGTGTTTTTCCACGACCAAGGTCGATCTTTTTCTCAGGGGGGCTGCTGTTGTTTTGGCTTCTGCGGTAACACATCTCTGGAAGGTCAGACTTCCTGTTTCCGGACCCGTCCAAGCAGAGGGACCGACGCCTGCCATTGCCGTTATCCTGTTGATTGTTAACTGGGACTCTCCTGCACCCGCTCCAGGACAAGCCGTACACACCTATCGTGGCACCGTCTCCAGTCCCACGGGTTCCCCATCTAATTTGCCTTCTCCACCTAATGTATCACCGACGGACTTCAAGTAATCCCGTTAGCCTTCCTCTTTGGATTGTGCTGTATGAAGTAAGATGCCACACTGCTGTCTCCCTGAACGTTTCCTCCATCATTGGAGATTTTGCTTCTAGGCCATGGTTGTTTAGCTCACATAAACTCACAAAAATTCTTACGAGTTTGGACGTTTCTCTGTGGACGGAGCTGTGGTGGGCCGTGTGGGTCTTTCCCAACCTGGACTCACCCCTCCCTTCCCCCTCCACAGGCCCAGGGCTGTGCAGGTCACACTGTCCCCACGCAGACCCCCTCCAGCCCAGGGGGAGCCCCGCCCCTACAGCCCAACCTCCTCCGCTGTCCGGGGACTCCTCTCCGAGGTCCAGCCTCCAGGTGCGGTTGGGTGCCTCGTGGCTGCAGCCCACCAGGACCCTCCCCCGGCCCTCCCCCGTGGTGTTGGAGCCCCACGTGGTGGGCCCTCCTGGGGCACCTCCCTACTGCCTCCAGGCTCCCACGGCTACATGGACACACTGTGGCCTTCAAGCCCCTGGAAGGGCTAAATCGAAGGGAGAAGTGTCCTCAGATTTGCAAGGCTTGGTAACAAAAACAGGATTTTTTGAGTAGGATAACAAATACTTCATCAATAGTATCATAATTTATATGTGGGAGTATTATTTTGGATATGTTGGTTCCAATCAAGTGGACCATTAAAAGAACCCCCCCACTGGTTCTTTTGGCTTTTGTTGAGCGTGGCGGCTGGACTACGTACCAGGCTTTGCTGCTCACGCCCAGCTATGCGCACATCCAGCTACGCGCACATCCAGGTGATCGGTAGGACAGCGAAGGGGACCTGCCCTTCCAGGGGCGACGTGACAAACCCCGGGCAGGCCCCCAAGGGCAACCCAGGAGGGTCACCTTGCAGACAAGCAGCCGGCCTGCGCCCCTGGGCTGTGTGGTGCAGGCCCTCCCTCAGCCTGACGCCAGCGCCGGGTCCCCACACAGCAGGTGGCAGGGACACACGATGCTCTGCCCCTGCCCCCCACGTGGCGGGAACAGCATTGGGTCCCCGAAAAGGGACCTGTGTGAAGCACAGCACCCCTGTGAGATGTTGGGGTGTCCAGGCCTTTCTGGAATGAATTTCCAAGGCCCGACAGCCAGAAAGGACGGATCAGCTCGGGGCGCTCATGGGAACTCAGAGCCTTCGGCTGGGCCGGGGTCTGAGGCCGGCCCTCCCGCAAACCTCCTCAAATGCACACCCCGTCCCCGCAGGTGTGGAGCCAGTCAGGGAGCCGCAGGCTGTGCCCTTGTCCTGTGGAGCCCAGGCTCTGGGAGGTCACGAGTGGGCATCTGAAGGAAAAAGCAGGTCTGGACAGGGGCTGGATGGGGGGTGGCCAGGGGCCACCAGGGAGCTGCCGAGGCCACGGGGGCCCTGGAGCCACTGGGAGTGCAGGCCAGAGGCGGGCCAGGTGGCACACCCCGAGGTCAGTGGTCCTCGGTGGGGGGCGCCCACGAAGAGGCCTCAGAACTGTCAGCAGGACTGCGGGGCGGCCCCGTGCTCCTCAGGGGTGCTGCTGGCGGCCCCTGCTCCAGGACTGGGTGCTAGGGAGGGGCAGCTCAGAGATCTGCCCAGAGGAGACAGCACCACACATCCTCTGCCCCTCGGGTCCCTTCTGACCTCTGGTGGCTGCAGGAGACTGGGGCGGGTCCCGTGGGGTGAGGCGGGCTCACTCCCAGACTTTCAGGACCACGTGTCTGCATGCCTGGGCCAGGCCTGAACTCTGTTGTATTCAAGTTGCGAGCGAAAGGAATCCCCGAACACTGAGAGCGGTTTGATGGTAAATTTATTGGCCAAGTTTTTACCTGCGCAGGGGCGAACTTCCCGAACGAGATCGTAGTCTCGCGGCTACGCAGAACCGCCAAAGTGGAAGTCGCGCCTGGCTTACAAACTACTGGGTTTTTATAGGAGCAGGCAAGCAAGCAAGCAAGGGATACAGAAGCAGATATGGCGGTTAGCTATTGGCTCAATCAAACTAAGGCAAAAGTTCCTGATTGGACTGCTGTTGGCGGGCAGCTGATGTTGGCGCCTAAAAAATTTCCTGGCCTTATTTGGACAGGCCTCTATATGCTAGCCTTATTTGGACAGGCCTCTACATCCTCTACATTCCCTCCTTCTCTTTCTTATTAGTCAAACCCTTGACTCATGCTCCTCTTGAGGGAGGATTGTATAGGGCTGAGACAACACCATAAGTTTTACTGTTTCTATTCTATCTTTAATAAAAGCCATGAGCTTGTTGGAAGGCGCGCACCTCATCTCGGATCTCTTGTAGCGCCTGTAAGGACTTGAGGAAATTATAGTTAGACACTTCTATTTCTTCTGTGGACAACTTAGGGATTAAGGGTACTGGCTGCCCATACAATATTTCATAGGGCGTCCACCCTTTAATGTACGGGGTGCACCTTACCCGAAAGAGGGCGAAAGGGAGCAGCTCTACCCAATTTTCGCCGGTCTCCTCTTTTACTTTCACTAAAGTTTCTTTTAGTGTCCTATTCATCCTTTCTACTTGTCCTGAACTCTGTGGCCTATAGATACAATGGAGTTTCCAATCGATACCTAATCTACTAGCCAATTCTTGTGAAATTTTGGAGACAAATGCTGGTCCATTATCAGACCCTATAGCTATTGGTATCCCATACCTGGGTATGATCTCTCTTACTAAGATCTTGCAGACCGTGGAAGCAGTCTCTCCCTTAGTGGGGAAGGCCTCTACCCACCCAGAGTAAGTATCTACTAGAACTAGCAGATACTTATATCCTGATTTTCCTTTAGGCATTTCGGTGAAGTCAATCTCCCATAGTTCTCCTGGGGTGCTCCCTCGGTGCCTCACGAAGCGGGGCAACTTCTGATTCTGGGCGTTCACCTTTGCGCAAGTCTTGCATCGAGAGGTGACGGAGTGTATTACCTCCCTCAGGTGTGGTCCCAGGTAATGCTTCCTAATTAACTGTTCTATTTTGTTCTGCCCTAAGTGGGTACTAGTATGAATGTCCTGGACAATTTTTGTTAGTACCCCTTGTGGTAAATATAACTTAGTATTTGGGAGCATTATCCATCCATTTTCGTTTCTTATCCCTCCTAGTTTTGCCCCTTCTTGCTCTTCCTCTGGGGAGTACGCGGGCTTTGGGGGCAGGTCCGGCTGAGGAACCAGGGGAAGCAAACTACTTTCTTGGTCCGTGGCGGCTTCCCTGGCGGCAGCATCGGCCAGGTTGTTTCCTCTTATGACCGGAGAATCCCCCCTTCTGGTGGCCTTTACAATGAATAATGGCGACCTTCCTGGGCAACCATATGGCCTCTAGGAGGGAGAGGATCTCTTCTCGGTTTTTAATGTCCTTTCCTCCTGCAGTTAGGAGACCTCTCTCTCTGTAGATGGCCCCATGAATATGGGCGGTTGCAAAGGCATAACGGCTATCAGTATAGATGTTGGCTACTTTCCCCTCCGCTATCTCTAGGGCCCTGGTCAGCCCTATCAGTTCCGCTCTTTGCGCAGAGGTGCCTGCCGGCAACGCTTTCCGCCACAGGACCTTATCTCCTGTGGTCACTGCTGTCCCTGCGTACCGCTGTCCATTCTTGATAAAGCTGCTCCCATCAGTAAAGAGAGTCAGGTCTGCCTTTTCGTATGCCTGATCTCTTAAGTCCGGGCGGGAGCCAGTTACCGTGTCTAAGACTTGGGTGCAGCTATGGACGATCTTGGCATCTGGTACGGGCAACAGGGTAGCTGGGTTCAGGGCAGTAGTCTTGAGGAACTGCACTGCTGGAGGGTTTAGCAGCTGTACCTGATACTGCGTCAGCCGCGCATTAGACAACCACCGGTCAGGGGGGGCCCGTAGGACCTGCTCGATATAGTGTTCTCCTATAACTTGTATGTCCTGCCCCAAGGTCAACTTGCCTGCTTCTTTAACTAGCAGCGACGTGGCCGCAATAGCTCTCAGGCAGGCCGGCCATCCTGACGCTACAGGATCAAGCTTCTTTGACAGGTAGGCCACAGGCCTCTTCCATGGGCCCAGAGTCTGACTCAAGACGCCTAGGGCCGTACCCTCCTTCTCAGCGACGTATAGCTGGAAGGGCTTGGTTAAATCGGGCAAAGCAAGGGCTGGGGCTGAGACTAAGGCCTCCTTCAAGGCCAGGAATGCTTGTCTCCCTTCTTCAGTCCACGTGAAGGAGTCCTCCTTGCCTCTGGTTAGGTCATACAAGGGTCTTGCTATGTTCGTAAAACCTAATATCCACAGTCTACAATAGCCTATAGCCCCCAGGAATTCCCGTACCTGTCTCTTGGTGGTCGGTTCGGGAATCTGTAGGACTGTCTGGATTCGTTGATTTGACAAGGCCCTTAGTCCTCCCTTCAGGTCATACCCCAGGTAACTCACAGTTTGAGTCGCGATTTGAGCCTTCTTGGCTGACACTCGGTAGCCCATTCTTTCGAGGTCTCGGAGCAGGTCTCGTGTAGCTGATTCGCATTCCTCCTGTGTCTGGGCTGCCACCAAGATGTCATCTACATACTGGAGGAGGGCTATTGAAGGATGAGTTCTCCTGAACTCCTGGAGGTCTTTACTCAGGGCCTCATTGAAAATGGTTGGTGAGTTTTTGAACCCTTGGGGTAGTCTGGTCCGTGTGAACTGCCCCGTTAGTCCATTATCAGGGTCATTCCATTCGAAGGCAAAAATTTCCTGACTCTGGGGGGCCAGAGGTATACAAAAGAAAGCGTCCTTTAAATCTAGAACAGAATAATAGGTATGAGTCGGGGGCAACGAGCTCAAGAGGGTATACGGGTTTGGCACAGTGGGGTGTATTGTCTCGACTCGAGCGTTTACTTCCCGCAGGTCCTGTACCGGTCGGTAGTCCTGGGTCCCAGGTTTTTGGACAGGGAGAAGGGGGGTGTTCCATGCAGACTGGCATTTTCTCAGAATGCCTGCCTCTAACAGGCGTTGCAGGTGCCCCGCAATCCCCTGCCTGGCTCGTGCTGGGACAGGGTACTGTCTGATCCGGACCGGCTGGGCTGTACTGGCCAGCTGGACCAGCACTGGCGGTTGGTGGACAGCCAACCCAGGTGGGTTTGTTTCCGCCCACACCCCTGGTACTTGCGTTTGCAGTCTTTTCAGGATCCTGTTTTCCTTCTCCTCGCCGTCCGGGAGTATCGCCAGCAAGTACTCTTCGGACAGAGGGACCGTCACCTCTACACTCGTCTCCTCAAGTGTTTCTGAAGGCTTAAAGCTTATAGTGGCATGAAGTTTCTGTAACAAATCTCTCCCAAGTAACGGGTACGGACAATCTGGAATAACTAAAAAGGAGTGAGTAATAGTCCCTTGCCCCAAGTTGGTGATCCTGGCAGTTGTCCAGGGATATGCTTCGGCCTTACCCGTTGCCCCTATAATCTTTGTGGTTGCCTTTTGACTCTGCCCCCGAGGTTGCTTCAACACAGAAAATGTGGCTCCCGTGTCGACCAGGAAGTCTACTGGTTTCCCTTCGACATTCAAGGTGACCATGGGCTCCTGGGAGCCAACAAGTATAGAGCCCTGGCCCCGTCAATCTAAGGTTTGAAGCAGTACCGCAGGACTGACCTCCTTTGCCCGCAGTTTAGGGCAATCTTTCTTCCAGTGCCCCTTTTCCTTGCAGAAGGCGCATTGATCTTTGTCTACTCTTGGCCACTGGCCTTTTGGCTTTCCTTTTTTTTTGTTCTTTCTTCGAGTCTACCTGGGCTGCAATTAAGATCTTTGCTACCTCTTTCGCTTTTCCTATCTCTGGGTCATCCCTATTTATATATACTTTCTGTGCAATCTCTAAAAGCTTGCTAATATTCTCTCCTTCAAATCCTTCAATCTTCTGTAATTTCTTTCTAATGTCGGGGGCTGCCTGGGTTGCAAAAGCGATATTCAAAAGTCGCCTGTTCTCAGGGGCCTGGGGGTCTAGTGGAGTGTACACTCGGTAGGCTTCAATTAGCCTTTCTAGAAAACTGGCGGGGGACTCTTCTCTCCCTTGTACTACCTCACTAACCTTATTGAAATTCGTTGGTTTCCTAGCCGCCGCCTTCACCCCCCTCAACAGAGCCCGGCGATATTGGAGTAGTGCGTCCCTTCCCCCGCTCGTGTTGGGGTCCCAGTCTGGGGGTTGCTCAGGTAATATGTCTAATACTTCCCTCCTCCCTCCCGCGGTTTCCCCTTCTTCTCCCATAACTGCTTTAACAGCTTCTCTCATGATTCTATCTCTTTCTTCTGAAGTGAACAAAGTTTGTAAAATTTGCTGGCAATCATCCCATGTCGGCTGGTGGGTTCTAAATATGGTCTCCAACAGGGAAATTAATCCCTGTGGCTTTTCAGAAAACGGGGGATTTTGCAGTTTCCAATTGTATAGATCACTGGTTGAGAAAGGGACATATATTAGCCGCGGTGGTGCATGTAATGGGGCGTCTGGAGCCGGCGGCACCTCCCTGAGAGGCAAAATGGCGGCGCCACCTGGTTTTGGCGCGACCGTTTCCAGCAAAATGGCGGCGCCATCCTGTCTTGGCGCCAAACTTTCACCCCCATACTGAGTACCGCCGCGGGTATGGGGAGGGCTCTGGACTCTCTCCCTTTCCCCGCTCGCGGAGTCGGGCAGGGGTTGGCGATATGGGGGGAGGAGCGGAAGGGGCCAACAGCGGGTCCTCAGGTGCTTCAGGCAAGACAGGGTATAGCTTCTTCCCTTCCCCGTCTGCCTGGTCCCGTTGAGGCTGGCGCCCTTTGTCTGCCTGCAGACGGGGAGCCTGCCTCGGTGTCATCGCCACGCAGATGGCCCTTCTCCTCCTCTGCCCATTGGACTGACACCGGCGTATGTAACCGGGGCGGTCAGTAGCTATGTCTACCCACACATCTATATATACCATCTGATCTGGATGGGGGGTCCCATATACTACCCGCCTGACCGCGAAAAGGAGGGGCAGATCAAAAGTCCCCTCCGTCGGCCATCCTACGTCAAAAGACGGCCATTCAATTTCACAGAAAGTTCGCAGGACTTCTGGGTCTGGCGGTGGACCCCCATAGCCTCGAGCGCGATTCTGAAAGTCAGAGAAATTTTTTAGTAAGCAGTCAAGGGCAGTGCTTGGGGTGGAGCTTCCTTGTCCCATCGCGGACGCCTTTTTCTCGCTTCTCACAGCGCCTGCGATTAGAAGGATGAGGGCTACCAATATCCCGCACAGAAACACACACCTCGCTCCTCTCCACTCAGTCCACTCACGCACAAACAGGCCGCGGCGCACTACAGTCTCTCCACTCATTCACACTTCGCTAGCGCGTTCAGTCGCGGCGCGGAACGAATACCAAAAACCAAATGCGACCTAGTCGCGGGAGCAAGAGCTCCGGTTCTCGAGAGCGTCCTCTCCTTGAGAACCCCGCGGGTGGACTACCGGCGACGTCTCGCCTACCACCTCGCGGCTCAAATGAGTCTAGACTCCCAAACCAAATTCCGCGGCAAACTTACCCGGGCTCCGTAGTCTCAGTCTCCGGAGACACTCCTTGGATCTCGCTGGGGCCTCCAAATGTTGTATTCAAGTTGCGAGCGAAAGGAATCCCCGAACACTGAGAGCGGTTTGATGGTAAATTTATTGGCCAAGTTTTTACCTGCGCAGGGGCGAACTTCCCGAACGAGACCGTAGTCTCGCGGCTACGCAGAGCCGCCAAAGTGGAAGTCGCGCCTGGCTTACAGACTACTGGGTTTTTATAGGGGCAGGCAAGCAAGCAAGCAAGGGATACAGAAGCAGATATGGCGGTTAGCTATTGGCTCAATCAAACTAGGGCAAAAGTTCCTGATTGGACTGCTGTTGGCGGGCAGCTGATGTTGGCGCCTAAAAAATTTCCTGGCCTTATTTGGACAGGCCTCTATATGCTAGCCTTATTTGGACAGGCCTCTACATCCTCTACAAACTCCCCGCCTGTCCCTGCTCTCCCGAGCAGGGGGCCTGGGCGGACTCTCCCCTGCTGCCAGGACCCTGCCTGACTGAGGGGAGCAGAGCCCCCTGGTGACCTTCCTGGAATTGGTGTCCGGGTTGTGCTGGCGGCCTGACCCCCCCTGCCCTGAAAGCCACGCCCTCCCGGGGCGGCCTCAGGCCACAGCCTCCAGCCCAGCTCCCTCCTTCTTGCAATCTTTTCCTGGCAGGACCAGGGCGATTTCGGAAACAGTGTCTGATGAGTCAGGTTCCCAGCATTTCCGCTGCCTGGAGCCTGGGGCTGCAGACTCTGTGTTGGGCACTTGGAGCCTGTGCTCACTGGGAACTGGGGCACACTGAGCGAAGCGCACAGGCCATAAAAGTAGTGCCTCCCCAGGGCTGACCTGCCACCGCCCACCAGAGGAGCTCCCGGGTCCCGGGGGAGGGGGTGCCCGAGTCCCGGGGCAGCCGCCACGCTCTGGGCACGACTGCCCTGCCCTTGGGTGTCGGCCCTGTCCTGACTTCCTGTGAGCACTGGAGCTGAGTGGCCGGGCCGGGCAGCACCGCCGGGCCCACCGGGCTCCGCTGTGAGCCCCCCTCTGCGCACACGCTGTGCCCCCTGCACTGGCTGCTGGGGGAGAGCAGCTTGGAGCCAGGCTGTGCTGGGAGCCTCCGGGCGTCTGGCTCTCCTGCAGGGACTTGTGTTTCCGTGGGACACACCTGGTCGGGACGGGGGCTCTCCTCCGAGAACTGGGCCCACTTCCAGGCCTTGTGTGGGGACGGGGACCGGGGCCACTTCTCCACTCAGCCCCTGAGGAAGGGCTTAGTTGGATGTGTTTGAGGGAACGGCAGCAGACTGACCACAACTGTGATGTGAGGGTTTTTAAAGGCTGGGGGTTAAGCCCTGGCTGCTGTGGGTCCATGGATTGATCCCTGGCCTGCGAACCCGAGAGCAGACAGTTTGATTCCCAGTCAGGGCACGGGCCTGGGTTGCAGGCCGGGTCCCCAGTTGGGTGTAATGTTCCTCTCCCTTCCTTCTCCTCTCTCGTGAAGCACCTGAGTATAATGGGGACAGAGAAAACAGAGGCTGGGGGTTACAGGAGGTCTCAGGCAGAGTGTCAATACAAGACTCTCCTCCGTCTTTATGCTGATGTGCCAGAATGAGGTCACCCCCCCACTTCCCGTGTGCTGGGTGTGGCTGGAAAACGGCACTGACTGGATTTCTGCTCCGTCTTAAACCCCCGAGTGGGTGGTTTAAGCCGTTGGCCCTGTGGTTGGGTTGGAGGGCAAACTATTTACTCCTAAGGGTCCTTGGCTGAGGGGAGACGGCATTTCCTAGATGGCTGCAAAGCGCTGGTTGGACTGTCTGTCTGGGCGTCCCTCTTCCACTGTCCTGCCTTCCTCAGTGGGACCTGGGGGGAGGGGGGAGCGTCCCGAGGCCTGGGGTCAGAGGGACACTTTCCTGCAGCGAGACTGTGCCAGGTCCACGGGGCAGGCGCCTTCCCTTTCACTGTGAACGTCTGACTTTTGCAGCGACTCTGGGTCTTTCCATTTTCTTATAGGCACTCGAGAACATTTGTTCATTCCTTTTACAGAGAAAGAGAGAGGGACAGAGAAACACTGCTTGCCTTCCCACCCAAACCCCGACAGGACACGGAACCCACAACCTACCTAGGAGCCCTGACCGGGAATTCCAACCCACTGAGCCAATGGGCCAGGACCACTCTGGGTGCTTTTCAAGGAGAGGCTCTGGGCCCAGCTGACTTAAGTCTGGGGCCTCGCCACCCCCAGGCCACCAGGGGAAGGCCTGGCAGAGACGGATCAGGGAACTGAGGGCCTCTCCCAGGGCCCTCCAGGAGCAGCCCCTGAGGGCCTGGACAAAGATTTGGAAGCAAACGACCTGTTGTGACGGTCAAAGCAAAGCTCAGCTGCCAGGGACCAGCAGATGTCCAAGGTCCGGCCTTGTCTGCGCAGGTCCCCAGGGCAGGCACCCATTCCAGGTCCCGAGCCACCCTCGGCCTGCCAGCCTGCCCAGCCCCCAGCCGAGAGTCACGTGGGCCTTTAATCAGAAGCAGCACCAGACCTCTGATTTCCCGGACAAAGTTCTGTTTTCCCCGGTTTGGGATTGTTTTCCTTCCCACTACTGCAACTTTTTGGACGTGAACTGAAGAATTTTAGCCCAAGTTCTTTGACGCTCAGTTCATTGCGGGAAAAGAGTCTTCATTCTCTCCACTAGAGCTGACAGACAACATTCTATCCCTGTCAGGCGTGCACCCCAGTCACAGGCAGAGCTGAGCGATCACCCCCACAAACCTGGTGCCCACGTGACACCATCCATGGTGCCCACAGGACTGACCGTTTCCGGGCTGCACCTGACACCCCAACACTGGTTTGTCATCCCCAAGGAGTGCTTCTCACCCCTTCGCCTTTCTCAGCTGCCCCACCCCTGCCCTCTCTCCGAATCTCCGAGTCCTCTTCTTCTTTCTCTGTCAGATTCCCCAGCAAGTGGGCTCGCACCACTGCAGTCTCCTCTGGCTCACGTCACACAGTGCAATGGCCTCTCGGGCCCCCTGCGCTCTTGCAAATGGGTCCTCTTCTGTAGGGCCAAGCCGAGTCCGTGGTCTGTCTGCGCCTCTTCACAGGCACATCCACCCCGGGCAGTAAGCTCGCTCCCTTCTCTGGACGGTTGTAAGTGCTGCACTGGGCGTGAGGGGCACGGGGTGTCTTGAATGGGTTTCTTCAGACGGGTCGTCAGCAGTGGAACTGTCACAGAGTAGACCCGTGCGTTGGGGGGTGAATGATGTACTATTACTGGATGGACCGTCCCTGGTGCTCCAGGCACCCCCCGCCCACTAGGGACTAGCTTCGCGTTGTCTGCAACTTGGGAAATGTAGTTCTCAAAGTCAGTGACTGGTGAAAAGAAAAGGAATTACCTATTCAAAAGTTATGCAAACTTAAGAGTAATGACTTCACGTTGCCATTAAAATACTCAAGTTCTTTGGAACACCCACCAACACACACAGTCCTTCCTTCTCCCCCTGCCCCGTTCAGGGCACTGCATCTGAGGAAAAGAAGCAAAAGTCCGTCATTCCGGCTCCGGGCACCATCAGCTGTGTCACCGCCACGATCTCCGGTCAATCCAACACTATGTGGCCCCTGCTCAGGGCCCAGCAACAAGAGTCCTTTCACCCCTTTTCTTCCCAGCAAGGTCTCTCCTCTTCCTAAGCCACATGGCAAAAGGGAGCACCCCAAAGCCGCGTGGTCCCAAACAACCCAGCATGGTGGCTGTGGCTGGGTTTTGATCCCAGCGCCAATCTGACTCCACAGCCCCATTTCCGACTCCTCCCACAATTGGCTACACCTGCCAGCACTCCCGTATTCGTCCAGCTTTACTGGGCTGCCATGGTGAGTCTGGGCAGCTGTGGCCCCCCTGGAGTGGAGCCCATCATCTCCAAGCTGGAACCAGGGGGAGCTGCCTCCCAGTTACATCCTGGGTGGAAGTCCCTCCACCCCCTAAAGCAGGGCCACAGCTGTTTAACGTACCCATGGAAGCAGTTGAAGCCCACAGATATGTTAAATGACCCTTCTAGAGGTTACCTGCAAAACTTGCTATGCAGGACCACTCTCAATGGCCCTGCTCCATGTGTCCCACCCTCCAGTTCAGACCTTCGGGGTGTGTGTGTGTGTGTGTGTGTGTGTGTGTGTGTGTGCACATTCCATATTTTTAATATTTCCTGGAAACCCTGAGCTCTGGCCCTCATTACAAATCCTTCTTTGGGGGGCCCTGGCTGCACCCTCTTATAGAATTGCAGGGTCCTTCTTTGCCTCTTGGTATAGTCTATACCAGACTGTACAAGTTTGGGTATTTCTATACCCAAAATACAGCGTATTTCTTCTGGTATATTGCCTCAGCTTTTTTTGTTTCCACTTTCATGAAATATCTTTTCCATCCTTTTACTTCAGTCTGCCTGTGTCTTTCTATTGTTTTAAAAAGTTTTTCCTTATTCCTTTTTAGAAAGAGAAATGATGGAGAGAGGAGAGAACCATCAGGGGTTGCCTCTGGACCACACCCCACTGGGCCCCAACCCACAAGCCAACCTGGGCCCTGAGGGGGTGGGGGGTGTGGAACCCATGACCTTTAGCTTTGAAGGACCTTCAAGCACCTGAGCCCCCAGGGTCAGCTCTGTGTGTCCGTGTATTTGGGGCGTGTCCCCTGTAGACAGTCTTCGCCAGGGCAGCCACTGGTAGCCCTTCAGCCCCCGCCACGCGTGTCTTGATTTGCACAGTAAGTTGTCCCCAGACAGCGATACTGGGAAGGGGCTTCTGTTCCCAGTCCGGGATCTGAGCTGCTGCCGGCTCAGCCTCCGCGGGAAGCGTCTCTGGGCTGCACCCTCCCGGCCACGGGTCCCGCTTTCCACCGCCCCACCCGCGGAGGCTGCGCTGCAGGCCGGGGGGCCGGACCCCCTGGAGTGTGTCTGGCCAACACTGAGCTCGTCCACGTGCGAGCAAGAGGGCAGCAAAAGCCGCCCCTGGGCCCGTGGGCTTCCAGCGCGGGTCCGTCTGCCCGCCTCCCCCTCCTCTTTCTCAGCAGGGGCCTGGTGCGGGATGGGGTGCGCCCCCCACCCCCCCGCTCGCGGCCCGTCTTGGGCTGTCCCGTCGGCTGGCACCGGATTCACGAGGACGGGGAGGAGGGGACAACCATCCGTTGAGCCAGCGCGCTCGCCCCGCCCCACCGGCAGCGGCAAGTCGTCCGCGCCCCACCCCAAACCCACCCCGCGCACGTGACTTCGGGGAAACAGAAAACAGCCCCGCGGGAAGGAAGGCCGACTGCGACCCTACCCCGCCGGACGCCCTGCCCCCGACCGTGGCCCCGCCCCTTCGCCCGCAGGCTTCTCCGGGTGCTGCGCCCTCAGCCCCGCCCCGGAGGCCTGCTGCGTTGCCCGCCCTGGCACCCGGGTTCTCCCGCACCTTCCCGACTAACGTGACCCAGCCGCGGCCTCGTGCACAGGGTCTGATCCCGGAGACATGATGCACGGCCATCGGGAAACGCTGGGAAACGGGTCCCTCTCCCGACACGCTGCTGTCCCGGCTCAGGCCCGTCCACACCCCGCGGGGCGCACCTCCTCCCCCCGGAACATGGAGCCCGCCGTGCACGCGTGGCCCTGCGCTGCCCCTTGGCGGTCGCCCTGGCGAACAGCGACCGCAGGGCCGGAGCGGAGCAGTGCCCTGGGTGGTGGAGCGGGATATCCCGGGGAGGTGTCACCAGGTCGGGGCCCTCACTTCCCCGGTCCCAAAGACGGGGTGGCGCGTTAGACCCCGTGAGACCCGAATTCTGAGTTCCTCCGAATTCTGTCCCAGATTGGTCCCCACCGCGTTCCTTCCGAGACCGAAGTCCCAACTAGGACGCGCTTTAACTAGGTGCCTGGAGGCCAGCGGCTGGACCCACACCTGGGGCTTCCCGGTTCGACCTGTGGCTGCTGGCCGCTCACACTGGGGAGACCCACAGAGATGGGGGAGGAACGGCGGCCCGGCCTGCCCCTGGTGGCTTGGGGGCAGGGCCAGTGTCCCCAGGGAGGGATTGCTGCCTCTTCCCGGAGTCATTCAGCACTGCCCCTCAACCCCCAAGAACACCTGCATTTGTTGAACAGCCAGCAGACAGCAGGGCAGGAGCAGGTGCTGGGGGTTCAGTCAGACCCGTCCGCACCCGGGCACCTCCTGGAAGGGGAGGTCGGGTGAGTCCCCCCAGGGGATGGGGACAGGCTGGCAGGAAGGTCCAGGCTGAGTCCTCACGGAGCTTCAAGTGCTGCAGGTCAAGACAGAGGAAGAGGGAAGCAGGGTACTTGCAGAATTTGTGAGGCGGGGAACCAGTATAAACTGAGGCGAAGGGAGGGTGTGCCAAGGACCCCCCCCCCCCAGGAAGAGAGGAGGATGAGAGCCCAGGCCCTGGGGTGTGGTGGGAGGAGAGGCTCAGGAAGGTCTCCAGCCCTCCCAGCATGCAGTTGGAGACAGGCACATCCCAGGCTGGTCAGGAGGAGCTCCTGGCCCAGGGAAAGAGGCAGCCTCTGGACCACTTCGGGGCCACCTGGCTCCCATGGCTGCCCCTCAGGACCCTCTTGACCACAGAGCTCTGGGGTCCTCTAAGGACAGAGGAGAAGGTATGGCGGGAGATCTGCATGGACGTTCCCCCAGACAGTGTGGGTCGAGTCCGGCCCAGATGCCTTTCCCTCCTGTGTGGGGAGAGTTCTTCCCAGGTGGGATGGACTGACCGGCGTGCTGGCTGGGAGACATGGGCTCAGGGCGACTCCTGCCACACCCATGCCCTGCCCCTCACACACATGGTGAAGGCAGATGCGACCTCTGACCTCCTGAGCAGCCTGGCCTGGATGCTGGACAAGGCCACCTCATGGACAACAAGCAAGGCCCAAGGCCTTGTGGGGAAATCTTTCTAATTAGTCCAGTGCTAAACCCTGGGAGATCCCCAAGCTGCCTTGCGTCTTGAGTCTGAATTGTGCTGGGCAGTTTGGAAGGTCCCCTGGACCTGGAATTCTTCATTCCAGATAAGGTCGGGGGCCATGGGGTCCAGGGTCTAGGGAGGTGGCAGAAGGCGGGTCCTCTTGAGCCACCAGGAAAAGGCAGGACCTGGAGGGCAGTGTGTGACTTTGTGCTGCCCTGGCCCAGTTTCTGGAAGATGGGAGAAGGCCCTTTCTTCTGAACGCTGGGGACTGCTGATGGGGCAAAACAAGGCAGCAGTTCGGGGAGGGAGCAGTTCCTAGCACTGGGGAAATATTCCACACCCTGAGTGGTGGCGCGGGCCCAGCCACCCAGGTGCACACCGTCCTCACAGCATGCAGTCCCTGTTCTGTGACCCGGCATCAGAACCCCTCCCTGCACCCTGGAGATGCCAGGGGCCCTCCATGCCCAGACTGCCAGGCCAGGCGCCTCCCCGCCCCGGGGCAGCGCCGTCCGTGGTGGGCCCATTTTCTCGGCCTGGCACTAGTGACGTTTGGGGCTGGCTGGTGTCTGTGGGGCGCTGTCCTGGGCACTGTGGAAGCCCTGAAGCATCGCGGCCCTCCATCCCCAACATGTTGGGAACATTTCCCCACCCGACTGTGACCACCCCCTCATCTCTGGCCAAGGAAGGCCAGCTTCCCCGGCAGGGACAACCAAAGACCAGCAGCTCAGCCCATGCTTTTCACTGTGTCTGGCTCCTTCCCCAGACAGGGCACCTCAGTCTCGGCCCTGAGGAGCTGGGCTCTTCCTGTCCTGCACCCAGCACAGCTGACACTGCGGAAGGGCTCGCCCACCTTCCCCGAGTGATGGATGAGTGAACCAACCAATCCCTGGGCGTGAGCCCCAGCAGCAGCTTTGTTGAGCAGGCAGGCTGTGGGCCAGGCACTGGGTGCCCAGGGCGGCTGCCTGCAGGCAGCACCCTACCAGACTCTGTCAACCTCCGGCACTGGGCGGGTGCCCTTCCCCGGTGACCCAAAGGCCTCCTGAGCTGGACAGTTACAACCAGGGAGGCTGGCAGGGCTCCTCCCTGCCGTCGCTGACCCCGGACCCGGGGCCACTGCCCAGTCCCCATCCCCCAGGTAGGAGGCAGGTGGCAGGGGTGTGTGGGGGCCAAACTCACCAAGTGCTTCCCTCTCTGTAAGAGAGCACAAACTTACAGAAACAAACTTGGTGTAAAAGTGAGTGTTTACTCAGAGTCAGGGAAACAGGACAAATAATCAGTTTAAAAATCTGACAAATACCACAAACACACAAAAGGTGGAAAACAATATGTTTTCATTCAGGAGTTGCCAGATCCAAGCCATAATACTGGTTCCTGCCTTGTTTGGCCACTTACTCAGAGGTCACCTCAGTGTGTGAAAAGTGACACCCTATTCCATGGAAGGACTAGAGCAGGGGTCCCCACCCCCCAGGCTGTGGCCTGTTAGGGACCCAGCTGCACAGCAGGAGGTGAGCCAGGGGAAAGTGAGGGAAGCTCTGCTCCCATCAGGGCCTGAGCTCCAGCTCCGGTCTCCCCACCCAGGCCCCCCCGGGGAAATTGCCTTCCGTGACACGGGCCCCTGGAGCCAGAAGGGTGAGGCAGGGCTGGTGGAGCCCGTTCCTCCAGCAGAGTTTGCTGGGATTTGTGTTCCTTCTACGGAGGGAGTCCACCCGCACTGCACTGCTCAGGCCACGCGGGAAGTTTCCCGCCCCAGAGCAGCAGGAGATCTGATCAATTGTAATCCATGAGACTTGTTTTTCAAAATAATTCCTAATGGTGCGCAGTGTGTGGTCGGCAGCACTTTCTCGAGTGGCGGGGGGCCCACTGAGGGCCAGGCTCTGCCACCACAGGGCCCCCTCCGTGCCACAGGGCCCGGTCCATCCCCCAGGCGACCTGGTTCTGCACCGTCAGCTCCTGGTGCCAAAGGGAGGACTTCTGCCTGAGTCTTCACTCACAAAGGCGACCGAGTGAGGTCGCAGAAGTCACTGCCACCGAATGAAGAGGTCAGTGTTCCTCCCAGAGCCCTGCAGAGGAGGGCCTGGCGGGTCCTGCAAGGCCAGGCCCAGGGGAAGATGGGGGCAGGCTGGGTTGGGAGGCGGGAGGGGGGGAAGGAAAGGCAGGTTGGGGCAGTCACTGCGGATGGGCTGGTTTGAATAATTCCAGAGGGTTGGGCCCAGGGGCTGCCACCCACCCCCGCATCTGACACTTGGCCCTGGGGTGGTTGGGCCTGGGAAATGTGGTGGAGGTGGGCTGGAGAAGGTGGTGGCCGGGACTGTGGACTCTGCATCCCCGGGTGCGAACCAGGTGGGCTGTTGTTTGGCCTTATGACCCGTGGAGGCCGAGTGGACGGATGGAGGACGTAAGGGGGGGACGAGGAGGAGCCAGCTGGGGCACGTGTGGGGGGGGAGCTTGGGGCCCTTATTCCTCTGACCCCTCCATTCCCGACAGTAAGTCGTGTTCGTCCTCCCAAAACCACAAGTTCCTTTCCCAAGGAATGTTCACACGTGAACCGGTTTAAAAATACAAATGCGTGCGATCGTGCCCACAGACGTCGGAGAAGCATCTCCCAAAATTCATTTTCTGTTCTTAGGAAACTGGCTCAGCCGCTTGGAAAGAGCAGGGAGCAGGGTTCATCCGCAGGGATCCTCTGCCAGGCAGGGCCAGTCAGGGTGTTCGGGGAGACGCTGGGACAGCGAGGTCCGGGGGTGACTGGCACCCCCCTCTGAAGGAGGCCTGAGCGTGGCTGGTGATTTCGTAAAGAACGAAGCCAAAGGTCTCTCCTCACAGGCGGCCGGTGGACACATGCTGGTGACAGGCAGGGACTTGGGCAGAGCTATGGACTCGAACTCTGTGTGAGACCCGCTGTTGCTGCACATCAGCCAGTGTGTTGGGACAGTGGGGTGTCCCTCACGCTGCAGGAGCAACGCCCAGCGTCACTGGGAGAGGCCGGGAGGCACTGTCAGCAGCCAGGAGATGACACAGAAGCCTGTGTCCTCGCTCTGGACGCGGGAAAAATTTCTCCAGAAAAGACGCACAAAGCACGGCCCCTTCCTGGGAAACCCTCACGATGTCCAGCACACGGAGCCGGCTCTGCACCGAAGGACCAGGGAGTGCAACCAGCCTTGGGACAGGGCCCTGGCAGCCCGGGGAGCTGACACAGCCAGTGTCCGGGGCGGTGAGGACAGGAAGGGCCGAGGCCCGGACAGAGCAGTGGTCAGAGAACTTGACCGGGTGCCTCAAGGCGGGGGAGGCAACGCCCAGTGGCTGGAAGGACAAGGTGGGCCCAGCAAGCGGCAGTGGGCGGGACACACAGTCGGCCCACAGGAGGTGCTGCCCCAGGATGCTGGCGCACCTCCGGGCAGCCGTCCCACCCACAGCGCTGCGAGGCCTTCGTCCCCACCGGGGGACAGCACGGACATCCCATCCAGGGGAAGAAACTCGGACTGTGGGACCAGCAGGCCCTCTCCTAGGTGAACACCCCAATGATTCGGGCCAGGCTGCTGACCAGGGCCATCTTCCTGGGCCCCCCGCAGATGCCCCAGTGGGGTGAAGGTGCGAAGGACTCCACCCCCACCCCGGACCTGGCCCCACAAGGTACGTGGGTGCTGGACCTCTGCACCGACTCCCACAGCCGGGCGCCCGCATCTGACCTGGGGCGGGAAGGTCCCCCGAGTCCAGACGGAGGCTGTAGTGGTCTGGGCGAGGGGACACCAGGCGGTGGTGGCCCCACATGTGCTTGGAAGCAGGAGTGGGGCCGTTGGATGAAAAAGCACCCCATCCCCAAAGCCTGCTCCCGACATCCTCATTAGGCCCTGTTTCCTTTTTTTTATCTTTAGAGGGGCAGGGAAGGAGAGAGGCAGAGAAACATCAATGTATGGTTGCCTTTCGTGCGTCCCCTGCCGGGAACTGGCCTGCAGGGAACCAGGCATGTGCCCTGACTGGGAATCGAACCGTGATTGTCTGTTTCCCAGGCCCGTGCTCAATCCCCTGAGCTACACCAGCCAGGGCTAATTTTTGAGGTCTTGTAGGGGAGTCGAGACTTGGAAAATTTTAGCTTCAGGTAAAGAGTTATAAGTCTAGCAAGCAATGTGTATGTTAAAGCTTTTGTTTCAGAAACTCCAGGTCAGGGCCCTCCTGGCTCCTGGGAAACAGCCAACCCCCTGAGGCACCGCTAGAGACCACCACCTGGGGTCCGCGGGAGGCAATCAGGCCTTTGTGTTTCAGGCACAGACAGACCACCACCCTCCCCGTGAAACCGTGAACTGCTGAGGACAGGAACGTCGCAGCTTCTGAGTCTCACAGCCCACCCCCCACTTTATGAAAGGTCTGGCCTGGAAAGAAAAGACAAGGTGGTCTGTTAGGGTGTGAACCCACCATCTTCTCAGCTCTCCGCCATCTGAGTAAAGGGCCCATAAAAGATTCAATCGCTGTCATGGCTTCCTGAGTTTGGTAGTTACAGGCAGCCCGAACGCTGGTGTCTGTTCCAGTTCCAGTCTCAGAAAAACGTGGAAATGGCTATAATGAGGCACCCGCAGTGCAGCTCTCCCCGCTGTCTGGGAACCGTGCCCTGAGCTGGGAAAGACAGTCAGAGCACAGGGCCAAGCAGCAGCTCCCGGGCCCCGAGCCCTCCGGGGCCCGGCTCCTCCCAGACACAGGCTCCCTGCTCTGCACCCCTGGCCCTAGGCCCTGAGCCTGCGGGGTCGGAGCCACACACGCCGACTGTGGTCAGTGGTTCCGAACTGCAGCGACAGAGCCACCTGCACGCTGTCCTCAGAGCAGAGGCTGGGCTGTGGACAGATGTTCCAACCAGCTCTGAGGCAGGGACAGCAGCTGTGACGAGCCCCACCTGGTGCTGGCAACCACGCTGGTCACAGACCCACTGTGACCACCTCCGCCAGGGAAAAGATTAAAATTTAAATTTAAAATTGAAAACAAGACAAAGACAATCTACATATCCAATCTGATTCATTATTAGCTCAGGACATCTCCCCACGAAGATGGAACCAGGGCCCGTTTGTTCACCTGGGCAGGGCCCTTTGCCCTAACGGGAGCAGAGCAACGCCGGGTCCACCCTGGACAACGGGGCCCATACATTTCTTTCACACACTCATATTGTTACCGAACAAGAGGTCCGAGGGAGGGGCAATACAATATTTGGACCACCTAGGGATGCCCAAAACTGCTATACAACAGGGGCCCCTCCCCCCAAACAAAATACTAATATAATGTCTACTGGGTTCTTCTGTCCGCCACCAATTGGAAAGACATCTCAATGCCAGAGATTTGTGAAAAGGAAACAAAATGTTTATTTAATGCTATTTAGGCCTAACGCCTCCACTAAAATATCAAAGTCCTTTAGGGTACACACCTACACCCACACAGTGCTCCCTTCTCCCACTGTCCCAACTCCGGGTACTGTAAATAAGGAAAAGAGCACAGGTCTGTGTTTCAGGCCGCTGGCACCGTCAGCTGTGTCACTGTGCAGGCTCTCGAGTTAATCCAAAGAACTTTGGTACCCTCTCATGGTCCATTGGCAAGAGTTCTTTGTACCCAGTTCCAGTCAAAGTCTCTCCCTCTTTCCAGGCCACTCGGCCAAAGGGAGCACCCCAAAATCATGTGGGCCTCTTCTCCCCAAAGCTGCAGGGGTCTGCACTCCACCAAAAGCATGTGGCTTTCTTCTTCACCTGGCTGCAGGGATCTCCATTGTGGCAAAGCTGCGTGGTTTTCCCTTTCACCTGGGCAGCTATGCCCTCATGTCCCGGAGCCCATCTTTTCCAAGCTCCCACACAGGAACTCTCCCTCAGGGGCGCAGCCCCTCGTTACCTCCTGAGTCCCAGGCACTCCCTTGTCCCTGGCTCCAAACTTGGCCACTGCTATTTAACATATCTGTGAAACCAGTTAAGGGTTATAGATATGTTAAATAATCATTCCACAGGTTAGCTGCAAAACTGTTGCTATGCAAAACAGCTCTCAATGGCCCTGCTCCATTCTCCCTTCCCCCTGGGGGGGGGGCGGTGAAGACATCTTATATGTCTCTCCAATATTCCTATACACTTTGAATTCTGGACACCATTCCAAATCTTTTTGTTTTGCCCCCCCCCCCCCGCTATACCCTGTATCAATATCTTCAACACTCCCAGGTACCACCCTATTCACCAACCCACTAACTGCAGGAAATAGACACTTGGGAGAAATCGGAACTACCCCGGAAAGGGAGGGGCCCACGGCATTGTCCCTGACCTGAAAGCACCCTGCTGAGGGCTCTGCTTCAGGAAGCTTCCACCTTCTTGCCTTGAGACCACACTAGCTCCCCAAAGCCAGAGATGATGAAGAGGGAACATGAGATGGCGAACTGGGGGACTCCCCAGGGCCCAGGACCCGTGGTGTCCACCGTGGTCAACATCCAGCCTGAGACCGCCGTGCCCGACCACATCGTCTGGTCCCTGTTCAACACGCTCTTCTTCAATTTCTGCTGCCTGGGCTTCGTGGCGTTCGCCTACTCTGTGAAGGTGGGTGGGGCGTGTGGGCCCCCGGACGGGGGTCCTCCTGCCCACAGGGCCCTCGGGACCAGGAGTTATTGCATGTGGGTGAGCACATGTGCCTGTACAAGTCACAGTGAGGGTGGAGTGGCAGGGTCAGGCTTGGTCCCCAGGACTCCAAGCAATTACCTACTGCTCATCCCAGAAATTAGTTCTCTCAGAAAGAACAAAGGGACTCCCACACCCTTACTGCCTGTGGGGTGAGGCCAGCAGAGGGGTCAGAGCAGGGGGAGCAGGGGCCCTGGGACCCCTGGAGAGGCTGAGAGGCTCTGAGCGAGCCCCCCCCCGCCTCCGTTCGTTCTGCTCAGGCTCCAGAGAACAGGCAGAGGAGGGTCCTGATCAGGGCTCTGGGCAGGGACCAGCAGGGGAGGACCTGAGTCACAGCAGCTGGCTCTGCCCAGGCCCCACTCCAGGCCCCCCTCACCTCACCATCTCTTCTTCTCCCCCAGTCTAGGGACCGGAAGATGGTGGGTGATGTGATTGGGGCCCAGAGCCACGCGTCCACCGCCAAGTGCCTGAACATCTGCGCCCTGCTCCTGGGCCTCCTTGGGACCATAGGGTCCATTGTTCTTCTGGTGCTGGTGGTGTTGCCGACAGTCAGCTATGCAATAACACAGGCCATGAAGAACCGCGGAGGCTACTAGGTGCTGCCCTCAGCAGGGGGACCACGTCTCCCCACCCCCTCCCGGCTCTGCCCCACCCCCCCACCCCTTCATACAGTTGCTGAACCCAATAAAGTGCACCTGGAAGTGACAATGCGGATGTTTCCTGGACCCGGGTCCCTGCTGAGTGCCCAGCCTGCCCCTGAGGCTGAGCCCACAGCCCCCCTGGCCCATCGGCTTGCTGCTCTGAGGGGGTCCAGCTCCTTCTCAGATGTTCCTGGTTTCTGGGCCCCCACTGGGAGCAGCAGCTGGGCCAGGGTCCCAGGAGGGGCTTGGTCCTTCCCAGTATCTGAGCCCTGATCCAAGGGGGGCCGGGTCCAGGGCCCCCTGGGCCCCCAGGACAAGCCTCCCTGAGCCAGGGCTGGCTGGGAGCAGGGGTGAGTGCTGCAGACTGGTGCCCTGGGAGGCCATGGTGTTCTCGGGTCTGGTGCAGGGTGGAGCCCAGCCCCACAGCCCCTCCTGGGTGGTCCCGCCATGGCTGTGCTTCCCCCAGCCCACCAGCTGTGTCCTTGCTTCTCCTCAGGGGACAGGAGCAGGGGTGTGCTGGGACCAGGGAGGGACAGAGCAGTCAGCCCTGAGGGACAGAAACCCTGAGAGGAAGGCCCAAATCCTCCCACCAGACAGGCTGGGCCTGCTGGCTGGAGCCTCTGCCAGTGCCCAGGAAGGGTCCCCCTGCCTTTGGGGACCCCCAGGCTTGGGGTGGGAGCCTTTGCCAGGGCTGCTGATTCACTTGGGGCCTGGGACTGTCCTCAGCTTGACCCGTTCCCTCCCCCCAGGCCCTGCCTGCAGTCAGCACAGAGAGGCTGGGGAAGTCTGGGGGGCCACAGGCTGGTGTCTGGGGATGAACCCGTCTGCACATGAGCCTTGCTGTTTGGGGACCTGGGCCAATCTGGGCTCCAGGTGTGGGGTGAGGTCAGTCCTGCTAGCTCTGGTCCGCGGGCAGCATCTCTTCCCGCTGTGGTCTTGTTGGGTCCTGGGGCACATGCTGTTGGAAGATCCTAACCCTGGCCCCCCTTCCCCCTGTGCCCTGGTACAGCCCCTGTGGCGCCCCGACTTCTGGGCCAAAAGAGGGCAGTGCTGAGTCTGTGCTGGGTGACGCCCAGTGCAAAGGCGCCCCTGTACCCGGGGGGGACCCACGTCTGAGCATGAGGGGCCAGGCCCTGGGAAGAGGCCTTGCAGGAGGCGACGCTGGCAGACCTGTCCCTCTGGGTCAGAGAATTTGCTCCTGGCAGGACAGAGAGGGCGCCGCCATGTGACCGAGATCCCCCTCCCCGGGCCCAGGGCCGGTGGTACATCGTCTGCGGGGCACCAGTCAGGACGTGCGCTCAGCACTGCAGCTGAGACTTGGGATTAAGGCGCCGCCCGGCGGGACACCTCCCGCAGCCAGCAGAGCAGCCGCGCTCTAGAGCTTTGGAAAAATTACACAGGCTCCTGAGGCTTCACGCAGGCGCAGTGTAGGCGCTGAGCAGGGGCCCCCCGCGGCTCAGCCTCCAGCCGCCTGAGTCCTGGAGCTGCCCTAGCATCTCCTCCTGGAATGTGGGCGGAGGGCGGTCCCCTTCACCCAGGTGGGCGTTTCTAGGATGCTAGGTGGGGTGGACTCCAGCCCGGGTGCAGAGGGTTGTGTGACCCCACGGTGGGCCAGGAGGGGAGGGGCCTAGCGGGTGGGCGGGACGGAAATGGGCGTGGCAAGCGTGTGGGCGGGGCCAGACCCAAGGGACAGGATTCACCAGTATTGTCCCTGCCGGTCTCTTGTCAGTCTCCAGCGAGCCCCTCCACACCTTTCTCCGAGTCTTTTCTGGATCCAGAGAGGCTGGTCTGACAGCGTCCCCTGCGCAGGATGGTCTTCCCTGGGCCCGACCCCTCTCCTGCTCAGACGTGGGACCCCGGGGACAGCCTGAGATCCTGTGGCTTATCCACAGGTCCCCAACCCGCCAGGCACCTCCGAGAGTTAGTGAGCAGCTGTTTGGGGCAGAAAGGAGGTGGGGGTGAGGGTGTGGAGGGTCCACAGCTGGGACTCGGCACAGGGAGGAAGGGGCAGTCTGGGTGGGCCCAGCTCCTAACGCCCGTCTGCTGCTGGTATCCCCTGGGTCTGCCCTGGGCCACCTCTTAGTGTACGATATCTGGAAGCCTTGAGAGAACCAGGTTTGGAGCTTACTTCCAGGTCAGGGCTGGGTTTCTCTTCCACCTGAAGAGCAGGGAAACCTGGGGCTGCCTCGCCAGGTGGCCTGTGGACTCCCGGAGTCCTGTCCCCTGAAGTCTTCTGGAGCTGATGGGGGCCTAGGGGCTGAGGGTCCTCTGGACCAGGGCCTCCGTACCTCAATTGCTCCCATCCTGGGTCGGGGCTCAGACCTCTGGGAAGGAGAGACCCCCCACCCCTAACTGTTCCCTCTGTTGCCCCAGCTGGGGGCCAGGTGCAGGTAAGGCCCAAGGACAAGCTCCACCCCACCGCCAAGCCAGCAAGCAGGTGGGATGGGGTGTGGGGTGGACTCAGCCCCAGGGGCAGAAGGGGGCTCTCACGGGACCCTCCCCAGGTGAAAGCACAACGTTGTCAGGTGTGTGTCCTTTATTGCCTTCAGTTGGGGACACACGTGGGTAGGAACAGCTGTGAAGAGGTGACAGCCTCAGGCTATGGGCAGCCTCCAGAAACCTAAGTCTTTGTGACCTCCTAACTGTACCGAATAGTTACATTCCGATCGTTAACTTAATTACAATTAAAATGATGAACAGAGTGAGGCTAAAGACCAGGGCCACAATGTTCAGGCACTTGGCGGTGGATGAGTAACTCTTGGCACCAACCATATCCTGCATCATCTTCCGGTCCCTAGACTGGGGGAGAAGACATGGTGAGGGGGACCTGGGCAGAGCCAGCTGCTGTGACTCAGGTCTCCCCTGCTGGTCCCTGCTCAGAGTACCCCCCCCCCACCTGCAGCCAGATCAGGACCCTCCTCTGCCTCTTCCTTGGAGCCTGGACAGTTCATGGTCATGGGGTCCCTCCCTCAGAACATCTCAGCTTCTCCAGGGGTCCCAGGGCCCCCCTCCTCCTCCTGACCCCTCTGCTGGCCTCACCCCACAGGCAGTCAGGGTGTGGGAGTCCCTTTGTTCTTTCTGAGAGAACTAATTTCTGGGATGAGCAGTAGGTAATTGCTTAGAGTCCTGGGGACCAAGCCTGACCCTGCCACTCCCGTGTCCCTGGTACATACAGTGACCTGTACACCCACATGTGCACACACCCAATGACTCCACAGTCGCAGGGCCCTGTGGGCAGGAAGACCCCCGGGGGCCCACACGCCCCACCCACCTTCACAGAGTAGGCGAACGCCACGAAGCCCAGGCAGCATGTGTTGCAATAGATGGAGTTGAACAGGGACCAGACGATGTGGTCCGGCACGATGGTCTCAGGCTGGATGTTGACCACGGTGGACACCACGGGTCCTGGGCCCTGGGGAGTCCCCCAGTTCGCCATCTCATGTTCCCTCTTCATCATGTCTGGCTTTGGGGAGCTAGTGTGGTCTCAAGGCAAGAAGGTGGAAGCTTCCTGAAGCAGAGCCCTGAGCAGGGTGCTTTGGTGCTGGACATGCTGGGGGCCCCTCCCTTCAGGGTAGTTCCGACTTTTAGGAAGTGTCGATTTACTGCGGTTTTCAAACCTGGTGATTTCACGGGTATGAGAAGGAGGAAAAACCCAGGATTGTCAGGTGACAGGAGAAGACAGTGCAGGGCAGCCTGCAGTGTAACGGCCGCTTCCTGACCCTGTCACTCGGGACCATTCTTGTGGCTCATTCAGGGCTGGGGCGGGTCCTGGGGCTTTTTCCTGCCCAGAGGCCCCCCTCCCTTCCCCCTCCCCAGCCCTTGTGCAGGTCTCACTGTGCCCACGCAGGGCCCCTGGGCGAGTCTGGGCGGTGAGTCGGACCCAAGTCTGGTCTGGACGCCTATGAGAAGCAACGCATGGAGGTTTCTCTCGCTCTCCCCTCCCCTCTCTCTAAAAATAAGTCAACAAAATCTTCAAAACACCCCATCTGGGACCTGTTTGGGCTTCTCCAGCACAGGGTGGGAACAGGGGTAGGGTGCTGCTGGCAGTGCAGGGGGTGGGGGGTGGGCCTGGGAGAGGCCATGGCGATGGAGGGGCCGCCCCGGGCACCCTGGGTGCTGACCTCCTCGTGCTGGGGGCAGAGGACACCACGGGCCAGCTCTGTGGCCCCAGCACCGAGTCAGGGGTGCTGTTGGACGGCCTGCGCACAACCCCGGGACGGCTGGGCTTCGGCTCCTTGGGACGCCGGCTGCTGCTGGAGCCAGTCCGCATGGGTGTGGCGTCCACCAGCTCCGTGGCTGAGGGCGGGAGGAAGGCGCCTGTTGTCACCCTGTCACCTCTGTGGCCGGCCACATGATGCATGTCCCAGCTGGGTCTCCCTGCAACTATGGACGGGGTGCAGGAGGGTGGGGCGCAGCTCCACCTCCCCTCCTGGGACACTGGCCTGAAGCACCCAGCTTGTTGTGACCCGCAGGTGGTAGTGTGCGTGCCTCTGCCCGGAGAGGGAGGGGTCAGGGCTGGGGACAGGGTCCTGTGGAGGGTTCGAGGGGATGGAAAGCCCTGCTTTGCCCAGGGAACACTGCCAGGCGCCCCTTGCCACCCCCCTGAGGCTGCACAGCAGGCGTGGCCCTTCCATGGGAGAGGCCGCAGGTGCGGCTGGCGTCCCCACGATCCCAGGCATCCAGTAGTGGGAGCTCACGGCGGGTGGGGGTGTCATGCCGGGCTGTGTCTCCCAAACCCACAGCCAGGGAACCCGGCCGGCAGCCCAGGCATCTGCCCTGACCTGGAACTGGACCAGTGACCCTTTGGATATCAGGTTGGCGCTCAACCACTGAGCCATACCAGCCAGGGCTATAGCTGTTTTTAAAATGAGTTAACAAGTATTTTAAAATTAAAACAAGCAGCACACTTGCTAGTGAAAGCCCTGCTCCCCTTCAGGAGGGTGACTCCCACCCTGGAGCACCGTCCCCATCACACTCCAGAGGAGGAGCCAGTGCACCTGGGCAAGGCGAGTCTCTAGGGGTGGAGACACAAAAGCTCCCCACCCCTCGGGCCCTGAGCCTTCTCCGTCCCCTGCCGCCGTGTAATCTGACACTCTCTTCCTTGTGCACAGCCAATCCCCAATTTCCAAGAAGTTACAAAAGGAAACTTGCGAGAAATTGAAACAAGCAAGGAGGGGACGCACGCACTGAGCCCACAGCACCCCTGGGTCCTGAGGACATTTGCTCTGTGTAGGGACCATGAACCACAATTCCCAGCACTTCATCAATGGCCTGCATGCCGAGGTCCCCCCATCCTATAGTGTGGTCAAGGAGGAACACGGGGTGGCTGTGCTGGGGGCTCCCCAGATCTCAGCGCCTGTGACAACCACCGTGGTCAACATCCAGCCCGAGACCGCCGTGCCCGACCACATCGTCTGGTCCCTGTTCAACACGATCTTCCTCAACGTCTGCTGCCTGGGCTTCGTGGCGTTCGCCTACTCTGTGAAGGTGGGTGGGTGCATGTGCGCCTGTCAGGAAAGTGGGAGTGAGCTCCGGGGTTTGCTGCCCGGATGGTCCATTATGGGGACACCCTTCTAATTGTGCATGTGGGTGTGCAGGTCGCCGGGAGGCTGCCAGTTAAGTCCCTACCGAATGGCCCAGTAACATATCCCTTAGACTCACACGTAATCCCAGGGCTCTGTCAAAAAGGGCAAAGGGACTCCCACACCCTGACCCCTGTGGGATGTGGCCAGCAGAGAGCAGGTCTGGGGGAGGAGGGGCCCTGGGACCCCTGGAGAGGCTGAGAGGTTCTGGGGGGGGACCCCCTTGACCATGACCTGCCCAGGCTCCAGAGAACAGGCAGAGGAGGGTCCTGATCTGGCTGAAGGGCAGGGGGAGGGGCTCTGGGCAGGGACCAGCAGGGGAGGACCTGAGTCACAGCAGCTGGCTCTGCCCAGGCCCCACTCCAGGCCCCCCTCACCTCACCAGCTCTTCTCCCCCAGTCTAGGGACCGGAAGATGGTGGGTGACGTGACTGGGGCCCAGAGCTACGCGTCCACTGCCAAGTGCCTGAACATCATGACACTGGTCCTGGGCCTCCTTGGGACCATAGGGTTCATTGTTTTTCTGGCCTTGGTGGTCTTCCCGACAGTCAGCTATGCAGTAACACAAGCCATGCAGAACCGCGGAGGCTACTAGGCGCTGCCCTCAGCAGGGGGACCCCGTCTCCCCACCCCCTCCCGGCTCTGCCCCACCCCCCCACCCCTTCATACAGTTGCTGAACCCAATAAAGTGCACCTGGAAGTGACAATGTGGACGTCTCACTCATGCGTGGAATCGAAGGAACTGACCGGACTAACACCAGATAAGGACAGACTGATAGAGAGCAGGCTGCCAGCACTGTGGGGGTTGCTCGGGCCGGGGTGGGTAGAGGTGGAAGAGGGCAAAAGAGTGATAAATAGGAAGGGGAAAATACAATAAAATGAACTATGAAAATAGATTTCAGTAAAGTGCAAATGAAAGTAAAACTGAGGCCCGCGCTCCCTGTCCTCGCCCTGCACGGGCCTCCCCGAACTCTCGCCCCCAAACCCCGAGGTGTGGGAACACGGCCGACCTTCGTGGCGGCCGCACAGCCGCGGTGTGGGCTGCGGAGCAGGCGGTCTCTGGGGCTGCAGGCGAGTTCTGTGTGACAACCAGGAGGGCCCCTGCGTGGGGCCAGCGACACGCACAAAACCACGCCGTCCAGTTTAACCAGACGCAGAGGAGATTTCAGGCGGAGCCGACCGAGAGACCTCAGCTCTGACCGGCAGCCGCACCCAGAACCAGAACCCGGGAGCCCGTGCACACAAGGCCCAGGACCCAGGGCCGGGCCAGACTCGGACCTGTGCCACCCTGAGAACCAGAGGGTCTGCGGTCCAGGCGAAAGCCCGGACACGAAACGGCCACGCCGCTGAGCCCTCCAGCGGTAACTCACCAGCCTGCCTGCTCCCACCCCCTTAACACCCTGAAGCTCATCCGGTGAGCGGGGCAGAGCTGGAAACTCTGGGTCTCCCCGCTTCCGGGCGCTGCCCTCTCAAGCCAGGAGACCTCCCCAGCTCCCAACTGCCCTTCTGAGATCTGGCCTTTGAGAGCCTCGGGCATGCACACAGGGACTCCTTACACCTGTAAGTTCTGGGCTGGGACAGGCCTGTGTTAAAAGCAGACTAACAGCAGGGGCCCCGAGTTTAACGACTTTGGCACACACCTGAGAGACCCAGAAAACTGGCAGTCTCAGGAAAGGTCCCAGCCACCACCTTGAACAGCATCGCCAGGGAATGCACGGCATTGACTGGTGGGGGCGGGGGCAGGCCCTGGAGGCCAGTTATGGGGCGTGACCGGGAAAAGCCCAGGAAGTGGGGGTGTTAGCGACAGCGACTCTCCATCTTCGGCACTGACAACGGCCTCAGAGTGCAGGCCCCCTCACCTGGTACAGAGGAGACTCCCCGAAAGTGTCAAGACTTCTGTTTAGGGCATTTCCACTTTGTTTCAGAGCTCCAGGCTTTTTAACAACAATAAAGCCTAAAATAATCCTTATGTCAAAGAAGCATCCTTTCTAGTGAAACTGGTCCGCTTCAGGTGGGTGACCTTGACCCTGCCGAAACGTCCCCAAGGTCCATCCCACTCCAGATGTGGAACCAGTGTACCTGGGCCAAGGCCTGACCCCAGTGGTGGGGACAGGAAACCTCCGGGCCCCAGCGGTCCCCACCCCAGAGCCTGTGTAACCTGACACTCAACCAGGGCCGCCCTCCCGACGCGCAGCCAATCCTGGATTTCGCAAACTCCAGGAAAAGGAAACTTTGGGAAAACTGAAAGTGGCAAGGAGGGGAAGCACCCGCTGAGCCCACGTCGTCCCCGGGTCCTGAGGAAGCCTCTCTGTTTAGGGACCATGAGCCGCAATTCCCAGCGCTTCCTCACCGGCCCCCAAACTGGAGTCCCCCCATCCTACGAGATGCTCAAGGAGGAGCACGAGGTGGCCGTGCTGGGGGCTCCCCAGGTCTCAGCACCTGTAACAACCACCGTGGTCAACATCCAGCCCGAGACCGCCGTGCCCGACCACATCGTCTGGTCCCTGTTCAACACGCTCTTCTTCAACGTCTGCTGCCTGGGCTTCGTGGCGTTCGCCTACTCTGTGAAGGTGGGTGGGGCGTGTGGGCCCCCGGGGGTCCTCCTGCCCCAGGGCCCTCGGGACCAGGAGTTATTGCATGTGGGTGTGCACATGTGCCTGTACAAGTCACAGTGAGTGTGTACCAGGGGCACGGGAGTGGCAGGGTCACCACTGGTCCCCAGGACTCTAAGCAATTACCTACTGCTCATCCCAGAAATTAGTTCTCTCAGAAAGAACAAAGGGACTCCCACACCCTTACTGCCTGTGGGGTGAGGCCAGCAGAGGGGTCAGAGCAGGGGGAGGAGGGGCCAGGTCCCCTGGAGAGGCTGAGAGGCTCTGAGGGAGGGCCTCTGATTCATGCCTGCTCAAGACTCCAGAGAACAGGCAGAGGAGGGTCCTGATCAGGGCTCTGGGCAGGGACCAGCAGGGGAGGACCTGAGTCACAGCAGCTGGCTCTGCCCAGGCCCCACTCCAGGCCCCCCTCACCTCACCATCTCTTCTCCCCCAGTCTAGGGACCGGAAGATGATGCGGGACCTGATTGGCGCCCAGAGCTACGCGTCCACCGCCAGGTGCCTGAACATCTGGGCCCTGGTCTTGGGCCTGCTCATCATATTTGGTGTAATTCTGGCTGCCATCACCATTTCTATCATTTCTGTTACTTGACTGGCTCGCTGATAAAATGAAAGAAATTCTGACGTCCTGAAGAGTTAAGAGGCTTCTGGTGTCTGTCACCTTTTCACAGTTGTTTCCGCCTACGTGTGTCCCGAACTGAAGGCAATAAAGAAACACGCACCTGATAACGTTGTGCTCTCACCTGGGGGGGGTCCTGTGAGAGCCCCCCTCTGCCCCTGGGGCTGAGCCCACCCCACGACCCGTCCCACCTGCTTGCTGCGCTGGCGGTGGGGTGGAGCTTATCCTTGGGCCTTACCTGCACCTGGCCCCCAGCTGAGAGCAAAAAAAAGTTTTGGGGACAGGGACTTGGGGTCCTTCTCCACTCAGCCCCTGAGGAAGGGCCCCTTTCTTACCTCCGACGGCCACTTGCTGGCTCCAGGAACAACCCTGTTTGGACATGAACTTTGCCCCCGGCGACCTCCCCCCGCCCTCTGACCTATTCTAGCAACATCCGCGCTCTGTCTCTGTGCCTCCATCGCGTCCGAACGTGCGGCTCTTCCACGCTCTGTCTGCCTCCACAGGGGCCCCCTCTGCAGCCGTGACACACCCTGGGGTCTGTGCTCATCCCGACCACTGGGCACTGGTCCTGCCTGACAGTGACCGGAACCTCGGGGTCCTGGGTCTCCCGACTCACCCTGGTGGCAGAGCCTGTGGGCGTTTGTTGTCTCACACGGCAGCCGCCATTGTCACAGCTGGTGCCACTGACCGTTGTGTCACTGGGCTCTTGCACCGGGCTCCTGGCTTCACAGGGCGTCCCCACAGAGCCCCTCAGGGTCAGGGGTCCCCTCAGGGCTTTGCTGTTTCCCTGAGAACGTCCTCCTTTCTGTTCTGCTCCGGGACACCTGTCCCCGGGGAGCGGGGCGACGGGTCCTCCGAGTCCACAGCTGCTGTGACGCCAGCTGCCAGCTGAGTGTCACCCCTGTCAGGAAGCCTGTGCCCTTACCGCGCTCTTTGTCATTTTGGTCTTGTGCTTGGTTTTCTAGGTTTTGCTGGGTGTGCTGAGCGTGGGCTCGTGCTCCTTTATTCTGGGGGAGAATAAGACTCCCCGGGTCTCTCAGGACTGTGCGTGCTCGTCTCCCAGCGGTTTTGGAAACTTCTCATCCAGGGCGTTTTTACAGATGGAGTCTCCATCGCCCCCGAGCCTGCCCTTGCGGACCCCGGGAGTGGAGCCTGCAGTCTTCTCGCCCCCTGGCACTCGCCTGCCTGGGTCTGTGCTCCTGGCACAGAGGTTGCTTGTCCTCCGCCTTCTCAGAGTGGGGCTCTGGGGCAGCCGCACAGTGACCAGACCCCGGGTGTCGGCGGGACCCCGCGTCTGCCCTGCCCCTGAGTTCGTGGCCTTGCTCAGGGCACAGGCACTTGCGGGACGGCCGGCGGGTTCCTGGGCAGATGCGCAATGGCACTTGTCACGGTGTCCCCTTCTGTACTGAGATGTGGACATTCACTGTTGACCTTCAGGGGGTCAGCGCTCAGCCCGAGCTTTACCCGATATGCTGTGTCCAGCGCATCTGCTGCCCGAGTTTCTGCAGCCCCTCAGCCATGTCTGCGCCTGCGTCCCGGGTGCCGGGGCCACATCCCCGAGAGGCTCCTCCGGGTCTGGAGGTCGCTGGACTCACCCACGTCCGATCCAAGGCCGAGACTGCCCCGTGTTTCCGGACGTTTTCTTACGCTGAATCTCCTGCTGAACCTCCTCCTGTAAATTCATGTTCATTCTACGAATTTGTTTATTCGCACTTCATTCCTTCACGCTTCTCATATTTCATATTTGCACGAGTTTTTGTTTCCGTTTTTCGTATTCGTTGATGTTCACAGATAGATCTTATTCATTTTATAACTTTTAGGAGAAGTTCTATTCACTCATTTATCCGGCAGGGACTCGCTGCGAGAGCCCCGACTCTGGCAGGAGGGGCTGCAGGGGGGACACTGTGTTGTGTGGTGGCCATTGGCTCAGCTGTTGGTCCCGCTGTCCCTGTCCACCCCCCATCTGAGGGCTGGGGCCTGGCCCCACCGCTCTGTGGTCCCCTCTGGGTCCTCTTGTCCCCCCGCCGGACCAGCCACCCCAGGCGCTGCTGGGTGGTGGCGGCCGCCCTGCCTCCAGGTGGAGCCCCGTCCTCCCTGCTCGTGGGCGGCGGCTTGTTCTTAGGAGCCAGGCCTGGGACCCTGACCCCGCCGTGGCTCCCACGGGGCCTGCGTTGCTCCTGTTTCAGTTCCTCCTCCAGTGCGGATGTCCGGGCGGGACGCACCCGGAGCCTTCCTGGGGACAAAAGCAGGCTCTTCCAGGCCACTCGGCGTGTCCCGAGCGCCGTGGGCTTTGCAGGTGTTAACAGATTTAATGCTCACAGGATGGGGTAAGTGCTGTTATTGTCCACGCCATCCGACAGGAAACCTAGACACAAAGACGTTGGCCACAGGCCCCTGGTCACGCAGCCTCAGTGGCAGCGGGGCCTGGCCCCCCGCCGCTCTGCCACCTTTCCTGTGCTTCTCTCCACACGTGGCGCCCCTAGCTTTGTACTGGGGGCAAATCGAGACTCAGGAAGGTTGGGGGAGACGGTTCAGGGAACTCCGGGCCCCCACCCCTGCCCAGCACTTCCTGTTGACGCCTTTCTCAGCACCCAAGACCCAGAGCAGCACTTGCCCTGAAGTAAAACCGTCAGGGAAGAGAAGGCCTCGCTGGGCGGTCTGCGGCGGGACACCCGGGTCTTTCCCAGGCCCTGGCCCTGGTCCTGCTGGGGACCGCCCTTCCGTGGGTCCTGGCTCCTCGCGTTGATGGCCCCAACAAGAGCAACCTGTGACTTTGTGATGGCACAGAGCCGTCCTCTCCGTACAACAGTGTTGCAGAAATGGAGTTGGGACCTGGGCAGCGCCCCTCCTGGGGAGCGGCCCACACTGTCTCTCTCCACGGTGACCTGACCCTGAGCACTGGGCAGGGGTGGGTCTGTGGGGCCGCTCCCTGTGGACCCGCAGTCTTCGTGGCCCTGGCAGTACATTGCACAGACGGCCAAGGCTCTGCCAAGCTCGGGCCTCCGGACTGCAACCCGCACACCCAGCCCATCGGGGAATTTTCCAGGGTCAGCCCTTGCCGTGTGCCGGGCGGCGATTGTCCCTGTCCTCTGTCCTCCCTCACTTGCTGACTGCAAAAAGCTGTGAAGACGGGCTGTCCCTTCCCCTGGTGGAGTGTGCCCGCAGCCAACCGTTCAGAGCACTGGGGACCATCATTCTTGCCCTGAGCTGAGGGTCCAGGCCTCCCAGGAGTCTGCTGCTGTCCAGCTCCTCCAGATTCCACTGTGGGGACCCCCGTGGTGGCTGCTCTGCTCCTCCCACAGCCCTGTCCAGTTCCTTAGATTCTGGGGCCTCAGGACACTCCAGGCCCCTCCTGGACACCTCCTGCCCAGCGGGCACAGCCATTCCTCCCAGGGGCTCTGGCCCTTCACTGGAGGAAGGGCTTGGGGAGCGCAACCTGGGCTCTGGGGGGCTCCTCGCCTGCGCGTGGAAGCTCTGAGGCCCCGCCGCGGAGGGAGGTGCCTGCTCCTGTACTAGCCGGCACACACGCGTGTCGCTGTCCACGTGCCTCATCTCCATGCAGAGCCACGACCCCCTGTGGCCCCTGGGGGCCCGCCCAGCCCTGTGGGACCCAGCCCCTCTCTCAGAAGGGACAAGTCCCAGTCTCATCACAGACACAGGCACATCTGCTCAGTTGCCAGCGCAGATCTCAGAGTGTCGGGGTCCCGGGACCACACCCCCGAGACACCTGCTGGAGGCCAGGCAGGAGCTCCGTGCTCAGTGCTGCCGCCACTGTGTCCGGGTGCCCGGCCTGCCTGCCCTCGGGAGCCTGTCCCCTGGAGCGTGTCCCCCTCCGTCAGGCCGCGCTCTGTCTGGGATGCTCCTCAGTCCTGACGCTTTACAGGGCTGGTTGTTTCTGTGTGTGTGATCATGGGCAGCGTGACCTCGGCTCTGAAGCAGAGAAATGGGGCCTTGGGGACAGGATCGGGGGTGATCCCGGAAGAGCCGCTGCTGTTGCTACTCACTGCTCCCCTGCTGGGCGGCTCCTGGGGACCCTGAGGGTTTAGGAGATGCTCACTTGTAGGGGAACAAGGGCATAGGCATCCTTGTGGGAGTGACGGCAGGTTGGCAGGGACCTGCACTGTGAGGGTTTTTAAAGGCTGGGGGTTAAGCCCTGGCTGCTGTGGGTCCATGGATTGATCCCCGGCCTGCGAACCCGAGAGCAGACAGTTTGATTCCCAGTCAGGGCACGGGCCTGGGTTGCAGGCCGGGTCCCCAGTTGGGTGTGATGTTCCTCTCCCTCCCTTCTCCTCTCTCGTGAAGCACCTGAGTATAATGGGGACAGAGAAAACAGAGGCTGGGGGTTACAGGAGGTCTCAGGCAGAGAGTCAGTACAAGACTCTCCTCCGTCTTTATGCTGATATGCCAGAATGAGGTCACCCCCCCACTTCCCGTGTGCTGGGTGTGGTTGGAAGACGGCACCGACTATATTTCTGCTCCATCTTAAACCCCCGAGTGGGTGGTTTAAGCCGTTGGCCCTGTGGTTGGGTTGGAGGGCAAACTATTTACTCCTAAGGGTCCTTGGCTGAGGGGAGACGGCATTTCCTAGATGGCTGCAAAGCGCTGGTTGGACTGTCTGTCTCGGCGTCCCTCTTCCACTGTCCTGCCTTCCTCAGTGGGACCTGGGGGGAGGGGTGAGCGTCCCGAGGCCTGGGGTCAGAGGGACACTTTCCTGCAGCGAGACTGTGCCAGGTCCACGGGGCAGGCGCCTTCCCTTTCACTGTGAACGTCTTACTCTTGCAACCACTCTGGGTCTTTCCATTTTCTTATAGGCACTTGAGAACATTTGTTCATTCCTTTTACAGAGAAAGAGAGAGGGACAGAGAAACACTGCTTGCCTTCCCACCCAAACCCCGACAGGACACGGAACCCACAACCTACCTAGGAGCCCTGACCGGGAATTCCAACCCACTGAGCCAATGGGCCAGGACCACTCTGGGTGCTTTTCAAGGAGAGGCTCTGGGCCCAGCTGACTTAAGTCTGGGGCCTCGCCACCCCCAGGCCACCAGGGGGAAGGCCTGGCAGAGACGGATCAGGGAACCGAGGGCCTCTCCCAGGGCCCTCCAGGAGCAGCCCCTGAGGGCCTGGACAAAGATTTGGAAGCAAACGACCTGTTCTGATGGTCAAAGCAAAGCTCAGCTGCCAGGGACCAGCAGATGTCCAAGGTCCGGCCTTGTCTGCGCAGGTCCCCAGGGCAGGCACCCATTCCAGGTCACATGCCACCCTCGGCCTGCCAGCCTGCCCAGCCCCCAGCCGAGAGTCACATGGGCCTTTAATCAGAAGCAGCACCAGACCTCTGATTTCCCGGACAAAGTTCTGTTTTCCCCGGTTTGGGATTGTTTTCCTTCCCACTACTGCAACTTTTTGGACGTGAACTGAAGAATTTTAGCCCAAGTTCTTTGACGCTCAGTTCATTGCGGGAAAAGAGTCTTCATTCTCTCCACTAGAGCTGACAGACAACATTCTGTCCCTGTCAGGCGTGCACCCCAGTCACAGGCAGAGCTGAGCGATCACCCCCACAAACCTGGTGCCCACGTGTCACCATCCATGGTGCCCACAGGACTGACCGTTCCCGGGGCTGTGCCTGACACCCCGCCACTGGTTTGTCATCCCCAAGGAGTGCTTCTCACCCCTTCGCCTTTCTCAGCTGCCCCACCCCTGCCCTCTCTCCGAATCTCCGAGTCCTCTTCTTCTTTCTCTGTCAGATTCCCCAGCAAGTGGGCTGGCACGACTGCAGTCTCCTCTGGCTCACGTCACACAGTGCGATGGCCTCTCGGGCCCCCTGCGCTCTTGCAAATGGGTCCCGCGTCTGCAGGGCCAAGCCGCGTCCGTGGTCTGTCTGCGCCTCTTCACAGGCACATCGACCCGGGCAGCCAGCTCGCTCCCTTCTCTGGACGGTTGTAAGTGCTGCACTGGGCGTGAGGGGCACGGGGTGTCTTGAATGGGTTTCTTCAGACGGGTCGTCAGCAGTGGAACTGTCACAGAGTAGACCCGTGCGTTGGGGGGTGAATGATGTACTATTACTGGATGGACCGTCCCTGGTGCTCCAGGCACACACCCCCCCCCCCCACTAGGGACTAGCTTCGCCTTGTCTGCAACTTGGGAATTGTAGTTCTCAAAGTCAGTGATTGGTGAAAAGGAAAGGAATTACCTATTCAAAAGTTATGCAAACTTAAGAGTAATGACTTCACGTTGCCACTAAAATACTCAAGTTCTTTGGAACACCACGAACACACACAGTCCTTCCTTCTCCCCCTGCCCCGTTCAGGGCACTGCATCTGAGGAAAAGAAGTAAAAGTCCGTCATTCTGGCTCCGGGCACCATCAGCTGTGTCGCCGCCACGATCTCCGGTCAATCCAACACCATGTGGCCCCTGCTCAGGGCCCAGCAGCAAGAGTCCTTTCACCCCTTTTCTTCCCAGCAAGGTCTCTCCTCTTCCTAAGCCACATGGCAAAAGGGAGCACCCCAAAGCCGCGTGGTCCCAAACAACCCAGCATGGTGGCTGTGGCTGGGTTTTGATCCCAGCGCCAATCTGACTCCACAGCCCCATTTCCGACTCCTCCCACAATTGGCTACACCTGCCAGCACTCCCGTATTCGTCCAGCTTTACTGGGCTGCCATGGTGAGTCTGGGCAGCTGTGGCCCCCCTGGAGTGGAGCCCATCATCTCCAAGCTGGAACCAGGGGGAGCTGCCTCCCAGTTACATCCTGGGTGTAAAGCAGGGCCACAGCTGTTTAACGTACCCATGGAAGCAGTTGAAGCCCACAGATATGTTAAATGACCCTTCTAGAGGTTACCTGCAAAACTTGCTATGCAGGACCACTCTCAATGGCCCTGCTCCATGTGTCCCACCCTCCAGTTCAGACCTGCGGGTGTGTGTGTGTGTGTGTGTGTGTGTGTGTGCACATTCCATATTTTTAATATTTCCTGGAAACCCTGAGCTCTGGCCCTCATTACAAATCCTTCTTTGGGGGGCCCTGGCTGCACCCTCTTACAGAATTGCAGGGTCCTTCTTTGCCTCTTGGTATAGTCTATACCAGACTGTACAAGTTTGGGTATTTCTATACCCAAAATACAGCGTATTTCTTCTGGTATATTACCTCAGCTTTTTTTGTTTCCACTTTCATGAAATATCTTTTCCGTCCTTTTACTTCAGTCTGCCTGTGTCTTTCTATTGTTTTAAAAAGATTTTCCTTATTTCTTTTTAGAAAGAGAAATGATGGAGAGAGGAGAGAACCATCAGGGGTTGCCTCTGGACCACACCCCACTGGGCCCCAACCCACAAGCCAACCTGGGCCCTGGGGGGTGGGGGGTGTGGAACCCGTGACCTTTAGCTTTGAAGGACCTTCAAGCACCTGAGCCCCCAGGGGTCAGCTCTGTGTGTCCGTGTATTTGGGGCGTGTCCCCTGTAGACAGTCTTCGCCAGGGCAGCCACTGGTAGCCCTTCAGCCCCCGCCACGCGTGTCTTGATTTGCACAGTAAGTTGTCCCCAGACAGCGATACGGGGAAGGGGCTTCTGTTCCCAGTCCGGGATCTGAGCTGCTGCCGGCTCAGCCTCCGCGGGAAGCGTCTCTGGGCTGCACCCTCCAGGCCACGGGCCCCGCTTTCCACCGCCCCACCCGCGGAGGCTGCGCTGCAGGCCGGGGGGCCGGACCCCCTGGAGTGTGTCTGGCCAACACTGAGCTCGTCCACGTGCGGGCAAGAGGGCAGCAAAAGCAGCCCCTGGGTCCCTGAGCCACGAGCGCAGGTCCGTTTGCCGGCCGCCCCCTCCTCTTTCTCAGCAGGGGCCCGGTGCAGGATGGGGTGCGCCGCCCCCCCCGCGGCTTGTCTCCGGCTGTCCGGGCGGTTGGCACGCGATTCACGAGGACGGGGAGGGGGGGAACAACCATCCCAGGAGCCAGGGCGCTCGCCCCGCCCTACAGGCTGCGGGAAGTCGGCCGCGCCCCACCCCAAACCCACCCCGCGCACGTGACTTCGGGGAAACAGAAAACAGCTCCGCGGGAAGGCGGGGTGACTCCCACGGGACCCCGCGCCCCGAACCCGCGCCCCCGCCTCCCTCTGAGCTTGGGGCCCAGGGAACCCCGCCCCTGGCCCGGCCACGCCCCTGACACCCGCCCCGCCCCCAATCGTGGCCCCGCCCCTTTGTCCGTTGCCTCTCCAGGTGCTGCGCCCCCTGCTCCGCCCTGGAGGCCTGGAGCGCTGCGAGTGGAGTCGACCGGGCTTCTCCGACACCTTCCGGGCAACCGTGACCCAGCCGCAGCCTCGAGCACAGGAGACCTGGTGCAGGCCTCCGGGACGCGCGGGAAACGGGTCCCTCTCCGGACACGCTGCTGTCCCGGCTCAGGCCCGGTCCACCCCCCGCGGGGCGCACCACCGCGCCTGGAGCCCGGAGCCCGCTGGCCTCGCGTGGTTCTGCGCTGCCCCCTGGCGTTCACCCTGGCGAACAGCGACCGCAGGGCCCGAGCGGGGCAGCGGCTTGGGGAGCAGAGCGGGGTTTCCCAGGGAAGTGTCACCAGGTCGGGGCCCTCAGTTCCCCGGTCCCAAAGACGGGGTGGGGCGTTAGACCCCGTGAGACCCGAATTCTGAGTTCCTCCGAATTCTGTCCCAGATTGGTCCCCACCGCGTTCCTTCCGAGACCGAAGTCCCAACTAGGACGCGCTTTAACTAGGTGCCTGGAGGCCAGCGGCTGGACCCACACCTGGGGCTTCCCGGTTCGACCTGTGGCTGCTGGCTGTTCACACTGGGGAGACCCACAGAGATGGGGGAGGAACGGCGGCTGGACCTGCCCCTGGTGGCTTGGGGGCAGGGCCAGTGTCCCCAGGGAGGGATTGCTGCCTCTTCCCGGAGTCATTCAGCACTGCCCCTCAACCCCCAAGAACACCTGCATTTGTTGAACAGCCAGCAGACAGCAGGGCGGGAGCAGGTGCTGGGGGTTCAGTCAGACCCGTCCGCACCCGGGCACCTCCTGGTAGGGGAGGTCGGGTGAGTCCCCCCAGGGGATGGGGACAGGCTGGCAGGAAGGTCCAGGCTGAGTCCTCCTGGAGTTTCAAGTGCTGCAGGTCAAGACAGAGGAAGAGGGAAGCAGGGTACTTGCAGAATTTGTGAGGCGGGGAACCAGTATAAACTGAGGCGAAGGGAGGGTGTGCCAAGGACCCCCCCCCCCAGGAAGAGAGGAGGATGAGAGCCCAGGCCCCGGGGTGTGGTGGGAGGAGAGGCTCACGAAGACCCTGGGGTGCGTGGAGTGAATCGGAGGGGCAGTGGTCAGTGTCCGATGTGGACTCGGGGCAGTGGTGTGGCCTGCGTTTTGCTGGTCTGGAGTGGAGTGGGGTCCCACGTCGTGGATGTGCTGCTGAGGTGCTGGGTGTCACCAAGCCCCACCCCCAGGTGCCCAGGTCGCCAGGAGAACCAGGGTCACAGCATTTGGCCTCCACCAGCAGTGCCAGTGCCACCGTGATGGGCCGTACACAGTGGGTTAGATCTCAGCTGAGGGGTCCAGGGTCTCGGGCCAGTAGCCACCCTGCTAGTCCCCCGCCCAGGAGCAAGCAGCTGATGGTGGTCATTCTGAGGTCCCTTCACTTGCCTAGAGGCCACAGAGTCCTCCCAAGCTTGGACAGTTGGCCCTGTGGTCTGGCCACTCAGCAAGGACATGCAGGACCCACAGCAGTTCTTCCCTCAGCTGCACTGCAGTGGTCACAGGCCCGACAGGCCGACAGGCCGGGAGCACACACACTCGTGCTGTCTGTTAGTCCACTCGCAGGCAAGGTGGCCCCCAGCGCCGGCCTCCGCCATGCTCCCTGGGCCCTGACTCGGATCGAGGGGGAGGGTGCCTTTCTGAGTGCCTGCCAGTGACAACACCCCTGAAACAGCCAGAGGTGCTCCCCACTCAGCACGGAGACTGCACGGGCTGTTTGCCGTCCCTTGTGACCCGCACGGGTGCTGGGTCGAAGCTGCTGACGTGTTCAGCCCTGGGCACGACCGCCCACCTGGAGCTGCTCCTCTCCCTCTGCGGCTGTGGGACAGACGGGAGTCCGTCCCACACAAGGACAACCTGGGAGTCCAGGCAGAGGACTAGGTCTGGGGGTTCAGTGCAATCATTAGGGGTGACGGGGCCCACCCCTCCACATCTCAACATGCAGCCCCAGGCTGAACTTGGTCGGGGTCACCAGTTCACCCGTTCCGTAAGCCACAGAAGCAACATCACTGAGCATTTGCCACCTCTGCCACTGGGCGGGGCCGAGCCCAAAACCCTACGTGGGCACAAATCAAGAAAATACGTCCCCAGAGAAAGAAAAGAAATTATAAAATTCAACACAACCTATTTTACCCGAAGTTTTGGAAGGCAGCAAAGGCAGCCCTCCAAAGGAGGTCCGTACCGCAGCGCGAGCACTGGAGAAGGGAGTCCTGAAACCCACCCCTGACCGTCCGCCCCGGGGAGCCGGGGGAAGGAGGGGCGGTGTGAGCCCGGGGGAAAATAAACACTGGAACTAGAACAGAGGTCAGTGACCTTGAGAGCAGGAAAGTGTCTTTTTAAAACAACTGAACCAAAGCTGGTCATTTGGGGGTGGGCCGGGGGACATCGGGGGAACCGGACCGATGCTCCCGTGCTCAGGTAACCAAATAGAGAGATAACATGGAAGTCCCTACCAGGAGAAGTGTGAGGCAGCCACTGCTGTCCCCATGCCCGTGACAGGGATGACGAAGGGCGCTCCAGACAACTGCACACCCACGAATTTGACAACTGAGGTGGAAGGGACTCGTCCCCAAACAGTCCACTCCTAAATAAACCAATGCTCACACGAGGAAAAAAGATAAATGAAATAGGCCTGTATTTATAGAATCTATTGAGCCCTGGCTGGTGTAGCTCAGTGGATTGTTGCGGGCCTGTGAACCAGAGGGTCACAGGTTCAATCCCTGGTCAGAGCACGTGCCTGGGTTGCAGGCCAGGTCCCAGTGGCAGGCGTGCAGGAGGCGGCCATGCATTGATATTTTTCTCCCTCCCTTCCCTCCTGTCTATATGTAAGTAAAATCCTTTAAAAAATTTTAAATCAATTGAAGCAATAATTAATAACCTTCCAAGCAAGAGAGCACTGGTCCCAGAAATTTCCACTGGTGAAATGTATTAAACTTTAAAAAGGATTTTTATTTATTTATTTTTAGAGAGAGGGGAAGGGAGGGAGAAGGAACATCAATGTGTGGATTCCTCTCACCCACTGGGGGGCCCTGCCAGCAGCCTGGCCATGTGCCCTGACTGGGAATCAAACCGGCAACCCTTGGGTCCTCGGGCTGGTGCTCGGTCCCCTGAGCCACACCAGCCAGAGCTGATTGTATTAAACTTTTAAGAAAGAAATATTATCCACTGTCTACAATCTTTTCTGGTAAAGAGAGACAGGAAAATTGCTTCTCACCTCATTTTGAGGCCAGTATGACCCTAAGGGATCCAGAACCAGACAAAGGCATAAGAAGGGAAATAACCTACAGACGCCTCGTGTATACAAAACCCCCAACAAACCATGAGCCAGTCAGATCCGATCATGAATTGCACTCCACGAAAGAATTCTACGCCTCTACCAGGTGGGACTGATTCCAGGTGTGCAAGGCTGTTTTAAGAGTTAATTAATGTATTTCACATCTACAAGCTAAGGAAGAAAAATAATGCCCTGGCTGGCGTGGCTCAGTGGATTGAACACCAGTCTGCAAACCAAAGGGTCACCAGTTCGATTCCCAGTCAGGGCACAGGCCTGGGTTGTGGGCCAGGTCCCTTGTAGGGGGCACTTGAGAGGCAACCACACACTGATGTTTCTCTCCCTCTCTTTCTCCCTCCCTTCACCTCCCTAAAAGTAAATAAATAAAATCTTTATTTTAAAAAATATCTTCAAAATGAGCAATAGATGGGGACAGATACCCCACCAAAGGAGGTACAGCCAACTGGCTGCCTTCGGTGGCGAAAGACGGTCTGGGGCAGTCTGAGCAGCGCGGGGTGGGCAGTGCTGCTCAGGACCCCAAGGGCGAGCGCTTGTCCGCGGCCACGCCCACATGGACGCGGGTCGGAGGGAGGGAGGGGCCGCTGCCCCGCAGCCGTGAGGTCCGGTGTGTGTGCAGCGACACACTTGTCAGCACTGGGGCAGCGGCTGGGCCGTGCTGGTGGGACTCACACCTTATTCGCATCTCCTGGAGGCAGCTGGCCTGACAGAGTGGGGACGGGCTGTGGGAAACGTGTGGCACCGGCCTCGGTGCAGCAGAGGCTGAGCCAGCGGGGCGGGGCCTCTCCTGCGGGTGCCAGGCCTGGGGGTGTGGAGGCTGAGGTGGAGGAGACCGCGGTGGGATCCCGGAGGGCAGCTCAGGACCCTGCGGGTCCAGGCTCCTTGATTTGGAGAGAGAGCGGCTTTAGAGTGACAATGACAATGGCCCTGGTGATACAGGGTGCAGCTGGCAGGGGGGGAGGGCAAAAAAAGATTTGGAATGGTGTCCAGAACTCAAGGTGTATGGGAATATTGGAAAGACATATATGACGTCCTCACCACTTCCCCCCCACAGGTGTGAGTTGGGAGAAGGGACACATGGAGCTGGAACATGCAGGGCTGTTTTGTACAGCCACAGCCTCGTGGCTAATCCATGGCCTGGTCATTTAACATGTCTATAGCCTTTGATGGGTCACTTGGATATGTTAAATGGCTGTGGCCAGGCTTGGAGCCAGGGGGATGAAGTCACTCCCCCCAAGATGTAACTGGGGGCAGGTCCTCCGAGTTACAGCGCCTGCGTGGGAGCTTGGAGAAGATTGGCCCTAGGACACGGGGCCACACCTGCCCAGACTCACGAGGGCAGCCCAGTAAACTTGTAATAACACAGAAATACTGGCCGTGGAACTGACCGAGGGAGGAGTCGGAAACAGGGGTACAGAGGAAGATTGGCGCAGGGATTTAAACCCAGACGTGGAAGCCGCTGGGGAGGGAAGCCATGAGGTTTTAGCAGAGTGGGGACCCCTGCAGCTTTGGTAGAAGAGGCCCACATGGCTTTGGGGTGCTCCCTGTGGCCACGTGGCCTGGAAAGCAGGAGAGACTTTGGGAAAATGGGTACAAAGAACTCTTGCCAGTGGACCGTGAGAGGGTGCCACATGACTTTTTAAAAAATATATTTTACTGATTATGCCATTACAGTTGTCCTATTCCCCCCTTCATCCCCCCCTTCATTCCCCCACAATCCCCCCTTTCATTTATGTCCATGTGTCACAAGCTCTTTAGATTCTACATTTTCCACACTACTCTTGCCCTCCCCCTATCTATTTTCTATTTACTGTCTATGCTACTTATTTTCTGTACCTTCTCCCCCCATCTCCTCCTCCCACTCCTCTGCTAACCCTCCATGTGATCTTCATTTCTATGGTTCTGCTCCTGATCTAGCTGTCCTCTTAGCTTGCTTTTGTTTTAGGTGTGGTTGTTAATAACTGTGAGTTTGCTGTCCTTTCACTCTTCATATTTTTTATCTTCTTTTTCTTAGATAAGACCCTTTAGCTTTTTTTTAAATTTATTTCTCTATCTTTAGAGGGGAAGGAGAGAGGGAGAGAAACATCAATGTATGGTTGCCTTTCATGCATCCCCTGCTGCAGGGAACTGGCCTGCAACCCAGGCATGTGCCCTGACTGGGAATTGAACCATGATCCTCTGGTTCACAGGCCTGTGCTCAATCCACTGAGCTACACCAGCCAGGGCCTTAACTTTTCATATAATAAGGGCTTGGTGATGATGAACTCCTTGAATTTGATCTTATCTGAGAAGCACTTTATCTGTCCTTCCATTCTAAATGCAAGTTTTGCTGGATAGAGCAATCTTGGTTGTAGGTCTTGGGATTTCATGACTTGGAATACCTCTTTCCAGCCCCTTCTTGCCTGTAAGGTCTCTTTTGAGAAATCCGCTGACAGTCTGATGGGGACTCCTTTGTAGGTGACTGTCCCCTTAGCTCTTGCTGCTTCTAGGATTCTCTCCTTCATTTTAATCTTGGCTAATGTAATGATGACATGTCTTGGTGTGTGCATGACTTTGGATTAATTGGAGATCCTGCCTGGACGGTGACACAGCCGACGGTATCAGCGGCCTGGAAAAATGGACGGATGCTGTTCTGATTTATGGTACCCGGGGCTGGGACACTGGGAGATGGGAGCACTGTGTGTGTGTGTGTGTGTGTGTTGGTGTGTACCCTAAAGGACTTTGATATTTTAATGGAGGCGTTAGGTCTGAATAGCATTAAATAAACATTTCTTCGTTACCTTTTCACAAATCTCTGGCACTGAGAGAAGTCTTTCCAATTGGCGACAGGGGATAGGGCCCAGTAGGGGGGTCCGGACGGTATTAGTACACCACCCTCTGGAGTCCGGGGCCCCAGTGTATCTGTTTTCTGTAACAGTTTTTTTTTTTTTTGCATCCCTGGGTGGGCCAAATATTGCCCCTCTTGGACCTCTGCTCGGTAACACTGGAACCCAAAGTCCCACACCTGAGGCCCCTCTGTCCCGGGCCAACCCCAGAGGACTTTCACCAGCAGACACACGAGACAGGTAGTCGGGTTCCTGCCACTTCTCCCTGGGAAAGTGACCCTGTGCTGGCTGGGGTAAGGCATCCCTGACAGAAAGCGGGGCTTTTGTCACAGAACGGGGTTGGAGAGGAAAGGGCAGGGGAGGCAGGAGGCAGGTGGGGCGTCTGCGTTCAGAACGAAACATCTGTGCAGAACGAGAACCACCGGACCCCGAGTCACTCCACCAGCAGGGCACAAAGGGGACATGGGGCAGGTCAAGGAGGGCGGGGACAGACATCAGCAACACACGTGTGACCTCAGGGACACCCTCAGGGACCAACTCTCACACGGCACTCGCAGATTTTCCCCTGTCCTCTCCCTCCCCTTCCACCTACAGTGACCTTACATCTCGGTTTGCCCTTTATCCCGAGGACATCTACACATATCACATCCTTAGAGGGCATGTGACTCAGAGTCAGTGTCGCCCGGTGGAGAAAGCGTGGAAATGTTCGAGCTTGGAGACGATGTGGAAACATTGTGAGGTTTCCGGTGCAGTGTTACAACGCACACAGCTTGACATGTATTGTAACAAACGCTCAGACAGACAGCGCCCTCAGGCAACGGGAACTGGAGGAGGGAAGGAGCAGAAGTGGGCGGTGCCGGGAGGAAGGTTTGAAGAACAGGTGACGGAGTGACATAAATGGAGGACTTCGGCCAAGTCCATGCTCTGCCTTGAGGACAGAATAAAAGGACAAGGGACATAGTGCAGGGTGGTGGGCAGTGTGAGAACAGACTACAACTTCTTGGACAGTCTTCCCAGGGTGACATGGGGGTCCCTGTCCCCTCCTGCGACCTGGGAGGCCCGTGGCGGCCTGTGGCGGAATGGTGTGCAGTGGCTCCCTCTGCGCAGCTCGTTGGAGCCCAGGGGCCACTGCCCTGGGGCGGCCACCCCCGGAGGCTCTGTGGAACCATCCAAACGGAGCCCCGCCCTCCCCCAAGGCACGGAATGCCCCCAATGACTCGGCCCAGCCCCCAGAGTCACCCGAGCCGTGCATGTCTCCCCACGCAGGGCCGTGACGCGGCAGAGCAGAGGAAAGCCTTCCTGATGGGCTCTCAGGTCCTGACCCACAGGGCATCATGGGGTTGCTCTGCACCGCAGGAGCTGGCGGGCTTGTCGCACACGCAGGCAACACGGGAACGGATGGAGGACAGGAGGGGAGGGGGTCAGGCTGGGGCCAAGTGGGGCGACGTGCACCATCGCCCACCACCTCGCACCCGCTGGACAAGAGCCGCCCCGAGGCCCCGCCTGCTGCCCCCCCTGCCTGGGCTACTCCTGTCCACTCCACCGGCCCCGCCCATCTAGCCTTAGGCCCCCAAGCCGAGGTCCTTCCGTGGCTCCACATCCCTCCCAGGGTGAAGCCGTGGGCTTTTAGGCCTCCTCAGCTCCGCCTCAGTCACGTCCCAGCCCCCTCGCCTATCCACGCGTGTCTGTTCCCCAAACTTCCTTTCTCCCTCCACCTTGAGCCCCATTCCTGGTTGGCTGTTTGCAGGGGGCTTGTTCCAACTCCAAGACCAGGCTGCCCCCATCTCCAGCCTTCCCCCCACATGCACGAAGCCCCTGGTGTCCCCACCGATGCCCCCTACCCACAGCCTGCACCTCACATTCCATCCCTGTGCCCCCTGGTGCCCAGCCCTGTGTTCGCCACCCCCCCCCGTGTCCCCGAGTCTCCCGGTCCTCCGCACCTCCGACCCCCCCCCCCCCGTGCATCTCTGACCCGCCCCCCAGCCCCGGGTCCCCGCACCTCCCCATGTTGCCTCCCCACTCCCAGCCCCGCGCCCTGTCCAGCACCCTTCCCATCTCCTTGTCCCCGCGTCCCCGATGCTCCACACCTCCTCACACCCTCCAGCCCCCGCCCTGTCGTCCGCTCTCATCCCATCCGGAGGCCAGCGCCCCCGCGCTGCGCTGGCCAGCGCGCCCAGGTGGATGCGCGCGCGTTGCGTGGAGACAGGCGCCGGGCACACCCTAGCACGCCGACCCGCCTCCAGCGCCGCGGATTGGCTTCCCGCGGGCTGACGGGACCCGATTGGCTCGCATCACGCGCAGGCCGGCCCGTTTCACGGTGGGTAGCACCGCATCGTGGATGGTGCTCAGTCCCGCCGCGGCCCCCAGGAGCTTGGAGCCCCAGTGGCCGGGCGGGGCCGGGCGGGGGCACCGCCTGAGCCTCTCCGCCGCCCACCCCGGACCCGCGGCCAAGGACATCCTGGGGTCGCGGCCGCAGCCCGTGGCTGCGGGCGGCGGACAAAGGACCATGCAGGGCCGAGGGATGCGGCGCGGAGCGCGCGGGAGCCCCTGAGCACGGCCCGGGTGGGCGGGACGGCCGCGATGCCTTGGTTCCCGGTGAAGAAGATCCGCAAGCAGATAAAGCTGCTCCTCCTGCTGGTGCTGCTCACCTGCGCCGCGTGGCTCACCTACGTGCACCTGAGCCTGGTGCGCCAGGGCCACGCGCTGCGCCAGCGGCTGGGCTACGGGAGAGGTACGGGAGGGGGCGCGCGCCCCGGGGAGGGGGGCGGTGAGGGCCCGGCGCCCGACGTGGACCAGACCCACCCGCAACCCTCGTCCGCCCTTCCCAGAGCGGCTGGATCGGGGCAGGGGGCTTGATTTGGCTTGTCCTAGACACCCAGTGACGTCATCAGCGGCAAGCGCGACCCTCTTGGGGACCGTCCCGGCGCCTAGGCGGACTGGGCTTTGGCCTGAGCCCGGCGCTGACGTGGTTAACAGGGATCTCCCCGGGCGCGCCGGGAGTTCCAGAAGCGAAGCCCAGCTGCCGCCTCCACCGCCGGTCTGTGTACTTAGCAGAGCCGCGGGTTCCCCATCTGCGGAGGGGGTGCAGAGAGCCACTGGAAGGCGTCCCGGAGGGTGCGCCCTAGGTGCACCTGTGCCCCAGGCCGTGTGACGGGGAAGACTCGGTGGCGGAGCCACCCAGGGGTGAACTCGTGCGGGCTGCTGGAGCTGACCCTCTAGTGGGGACAGACAGTGCACCCCGGGAAACGCATCGGGCCCCGGTGAGCTCTGTGGGCGATCCAGGGGAGGGGGAGGCCTCTGGGAGATGGTGACCTTCGACACAACCTGTTCCAACAGCAGGAACAGCAGGAAAACTCGAGTGCCACGAGGAGGGAATAGGGGAGAGGGAACCTCCTCGGGCGGAAACATCCCAGCCAGGCTACCCGACGCGTCTCCAGGAAGTGGGGTGTCCTTGGGGGGTGGCGGTGAGAGTCAGAACAATGACTTTGACCCATCGCATCTGGGGCCCGTCCACTGAGGGGTCCAGACCTCCCCGTTGAGTCCCATTCCCTCCCCACTTACCAGAGCCCCTCCATTTCCCTGTGGTGTGCCTGACAGCTGGCTTTGCGGACCCCAGGCCAGGGGTCTGGGCTTGTCGCCACCCCACCCCCCAAGCCATGCACCTCACAGACACCACATCATCAAGAGGCCTCCGGCAAGGCTCAGCCCCTAAAAGGAGCACCCTCCCCCAGCCGCACCCTCCCCCGCCATCTATCAGTGAATAAAGCAGGACCCCAGAGCACCCAACACCAGCTCCCTGCTCACACGGCTGTGTGGTTTTCGGAGCAGCCACAGTCCTCCCCAACCTGACTTCCGGAGCAGCCGGGAGCCTAGCTCAGCAAACAGGAGGGGGCGGAGGCGTGGGAACTCCACTTCTGGGACCTCTGAAGCTGGGCAGGAGCTGTTCAGGGTCCTGCAAGACCAGGCCCCACCCAGCACCTTCCAGGAGCAACCCCAGCCCCTGGGCTGCAGCCCCACGTCCTGGCAGGCATCTGAGCCCCCGCCAGGGCCGGGCTGCACGTGCCCGAGGCCGTCCTGGCTGTGGGTCAGTGCTGCCTTCGCCTCCAGCAGGGAGGCCACGTTGGAGTGTGGCGGCACTGCCTTCCCAGGGTCCTGCCTCCTGTGCAGTCAGTCAGAGGGCCCCCTGGGAGGGGAGGTGGGAGGCAGGGAGCCTGTCCAGACCTTGCTGTGCTGGGGCCGAGCGCCACAGGAACATGGGGCAGCCTGGGTGGGGACCCCACTCCCACAGGCTCCCAGTGATGGGCACGGAGGTCAAAAGCCCAGGCTTGGCCCTGGAGCAGAGTGGAGATCTGGGCTGGGTGTCCCTGGGAGGGGGTCCTGGAGGGCAGAGGTGGGGTGCAGTAAAGCCTCCCCTCAGAGACCTAGATCCTGGGTTTGGACCCCCAGCAGTGGGGGGTGTTCAGGAAGGAGGTCTGGGCACTGGGGACCCAGAGGTGGTCGGCTCCGGGCTAGGTGGGTGGGGTTACACGGACAAACCTGGGACGGCCTCCCTGCCGGCCCACCTTGGCCTCAGATCCCCGGCAGCCAGAGCAGCGCGCCTGTGCCTCCTCCGCCGGGTGGGTGCCAGGACTCCTTCGGGCCCTGACCCCCATCTCAAGGGCAGCAGCTGGTGCGGCTGCAGCGGGGGCGGCTTAGCCTCCAGACAACAAGCTCGGGCACCAAGCAACCCTTAGTGCTCAGGTCTGGGAAGGGAGGCAGGCACCAGACACCCCAGCACACGGGAGGAGAGCTGAGGGCACAGCAGTCCGGGGGTTGCCCTGGGGGTGGAGCCCTGGGGAGGTGAGCCAGATGGGGGGGTGCACATGTACACTAGCGTGTGCATACACATTAACTCTGCTCCCTCACACCCGCCAGGGGCTGGGAGAGCCAGGTAGAGGGCCCCAGGCCACTGCAGTGGGACGTGGGAGAAGGACCCGGCACCTGTCCCCCCGAAGGCCAGGAGGCCTGGTATCGCGGGGGAGCCGAGGGAGGAGGGGCCTCAGCAGGAGACACTGGCCCTCCTGCCCTGGCCCAGCCACGGAGGACGGCGGTGCCTGACCCCAGCAGCAGGGCCAGTGGCCTGGGGAGAGCCTGGGCCCTGGTCACACCCACGTGCCCCCCACAGATGGTGAGAAGCTGACCGGCGTGACGGACAGCCGGGGCATCCCGGGGGCGCTGTCCACGCAGAGGGCAGAAGACTCCAGCGAGAGCCGCGAGGAAGAGCAGGCGGTGAGCAGGGCCGTGGGAGAGGCCCCGTGTCCCACTCACGGGGACCCCGAGTCCCTTCCTGTGGGCCGTGAGCGTGGAGGGCTCGGCTGGGGCCCAGACACAGGCAGACGGGGGCCTGGAGGTCCAGGGGGCCTGGGCGTGGGGCCTCCCTGCCTTCACGGTGCTCAGCTCTGCCCCGCGCGCTTCCTCTCCTGCAGCCCGATGGCCCAGGCCCAAACGTGCTGCTTCCTGGGGGGACCGGAAGGCCACCCCCCCTGAACCTCACCCATCGGGCCCCTCCATGGCGGGAGGAGGTGAGCTCTGAGCCTGCAGGGGCCTGGGGGCTGAGTGGGCCGGGGGAGCCGGGTGGAAGGTGAGACGCCGCCTCCCCCCAGTACCTGGGGCAGGCGAACCTGCACGTGTTTGAGGACTGGTGCGGAGGCGCCGTGGGCCACCTGAGGAGGAACCTGCACTTCCCTCTGTTCCCCCACGTGAGTGCCGGGCTGGTGTGGGGCACCGCTGGCCTTCCGGGGTGGGCAGGGGTCAGGTGGGGGCTGACGTCAGAGTCACTGCCCCAGATGCGCACCACCGTGAAGAAGCTGGCCGTGTCCCCCAAGTGGAAGAACTATGGGCTCCGGATCTTCGGCTTCATCCACCCGGCAAGAGATGGTGTGTGGAAGGGGCCCCGAGAGGGGTGGGGGCCTGCCCTGCAGGGCCCCCAACCTCCTGAGCCCCTGTCTTATGGCCTAGGAGACGTCCAGTTTTCTGTGGCTTCGGATGACAACTCTGAGTTCTGGCTGAGCCCCAGTGAGAGCCCGGCAGGTGCCCAGCTGGTGGCCTTTGTGGGCAAGGTACCCTGACCCCAGCCCTGTTTTCCGCCCGCCCCTGCCTCTCTTCTCTGGGCTTCTTGAGGCTTTGGTACCCTGTCCCCTCCAGCTTCTCAGAACAGGGTGGGATGGGTTGGTGCCCCCGAGGGAGGGTGATCCCCCACCTCATGTCACCCCCCAGACTGGCTCCGAATGGACGGCGCCTGGAGAGTTCACCAAATTCAGCTCCCAGGTGTCCAAGCCCAGACGGTGAGTGACAGGAGCATGTGCATACGCGTGTGCACGCGCGAGGACCCTAGGGACAGGTCCCGAGCCCCCCACCTCCTCTGGGGCTCTTGGGGCGGGACAGGGCATGTCCCCTGACTCCTCGTGTCCCCAGGCTCATGGCCTCCCGGAGGTACTACTTTGAGCTGCTGCACAAGCAGGACGACCAAGGCTCAGACCACGTGGAAGTGGGCGTGAGTGCGCCCCGACCCCCCTCCAAGCCCTGGCCCCCCTCCAGCCGCTGTTCCCACTGTCCCTGCCAAAGGAAAGACAGCTGTGGGCCCTGCCCCAAGGGGCTTCCTGTCTCATTGACAGCTGTCAGCACTGCCGGCAGGCTTCCTGGAGGAGGGGGCACTTGAGTGAGCCTTGAGAGCTGAGAGACTCATGGGTGGTCCAGTGTGGGGAGGGTCTGGGGTGAGGGTGCATCAGGAGCTGCCCTGAGCAGCAGGGCCCGGGCAGCTCAGGCTTCTGAGAGTGAGGCCGCGGGGTTTACTCCTCAGGCCACTGAGCAGAGAGAGCTGGGGACGCTCGTACAGGGCCGTCAGTCTATGGACGGGAGGTGGGGGTGGGAGAGCAGCAGACAGAGACCTGAGCCCGGCTGAGTGCGGGCCGGTGACCATGGCGGGCGAGGAGCCCCTCAGCCCAGCTCTGGGACGCCCCAGGTATCTGGTGTGTGTGGAACGTCCCCTTGCTTGGCGGAGGGTCCAGGCCGAGATGCGGATTTGGGGTGAACTTACAGATACCAGGGGTGGAGGGCCCAGGATGAATGGGGAAGGGAAGAGGGCCTTGGGACAGCCCTTGGGACCCCCAACTTGAGAGGGGTGGGGAGAGACAGCCTCTGCAGAGCAGACTGGGGAGCAGCTGCGGAAATGGGGAGGTTGGGGAGGGCGTGGTCTCTGGCCCTTGGAGGTCCAGCATGGCCTCCAGGACTGCAGTGGACTGCAGACTGGGGTGGGGGGGGCAGGTGAGAGAGCACTCAGGATGTCAGGGGAGGCCGGGGGTGCCCTTCCCTACCAGCAGGGCCCCCAGCCTTCTGGGCCTCCCCCCGGTTTCCTGAATTCCCTTCCCAGGACCCCTGGGAGCTTCCTGTACCCTTGAAGGGCTGGCCTCGACTCATTCCCCACTGTCTTGTCAGGGAAGCCCCACAGTTCCCTGTCCCCTCCACGTTCCCCCCCCACACACCCTCTGTCCCTGACCACCCTCTCCACCCACAGTGGCGAGCCTTCCTGCCAGGCCTGAAGTTCGAGGTCATAGGCTCTGCACACATCTCCCTGTACACAGGTGTGGGGCTGGCGCCTCTGGGGGGGAGGGGGGGACGCAGCCTCTGCAGGGTGGCCTCCAGCTGTGGGCAGGGGCGTTCTGGGCAGCATACACACCCTTCCTTCCCCAGACGAGTCAGCCCTGAAGATGGACCACGTGGCCCATGTCCCGCAGTCCCCAGCCAGCCATGTGGGGGGGCGCCTGCCACAGGAGGAGCCCAGAGCCGACATGCTGAGGCCAGACCCCCGAGACACCTTCTTCCTCAGTGAGAGAGGCCCTCGGGGTGGGGAGGCCGGTGGGGGCTCTGGGCTGCTGAGCTGAGACCACCCTTCCTGCAGCTCCTCGGGTGGAGCCTTCGAGTCTGGAGAATGTGCTGGAGCCCTGCGCCTACGCACCCACCTACGTGGTCAAGGACTTTCCTATCGCGAGATACCAGGGACTACAGTTTGTAAGTGCCTCTGGCCAAGACGGTCCGGGTCCCCCCTCCCACCAGGGTCCCCGGAGCGCCCCCAGCCCTGCCCTGAGCCCTCTGCGCCACCCAGGTGTACCTGTCCTTCGTTTATCCCAATGACCACACGCGCCTCACTCACATGGAGACGGAGAACAAGTGCTTCTACCGAGAGTCGCCGCTGTACCTGGAAAGGTGGGCGGGGCAGCGCCCGGGCAGGGGGCGGGGCCTCCGCGAGCTGGTCTCTGAGGCTCCGCACCCCCAGGTTCGGGTTCTACAAATATATGAAGATGGACCAGGAGGAGGCGGGGGAGGACGACGAGCAGGTGCAGCGCCGGGCCTTCCTCTTCCTCGACCCAGACGGTGAGTGCCCCCAGCGCCCCCGGCTGGCGCCCGCCCGGGGAGGTTGAGGCAGATCGGGCTGAACCGCGCTCTCTGCAGACTTCTTGGATGAGGAGGACGACGCGGAGCTGCTGGACGGTCTGGAGCCCACGGACGCAGGCCCGACGCAGAGCGGCCGCCGCCTGCCCGCCGCCAGAGCCCCCACCGAGGCCGCAGCCACCTCCACCCCGCCCACACCGCCTCGCCTGGCGCACCAGCGGATCCCCGGGCGATCCCGGGCGCTGAGCTGGGCCGCCGGGGCTGCCCCGCCGCTGCCTCTCCTCCTGGGCCGCGCCCCGCCGCCCCGCACAGCGGCGGCTCCGCAGCCCCCAAAGGTCTATGTGACGCGGGTGCGTCCCGGCCCGCGGGCGCCCCCTCGGGCCCTGGAGCCACTCAGCCCAGGTGGCCCGCCGTGGCCACCTTTCCCGGGGGTCTTCCTGCGCCCCAGACCTCTGTCCAGGGTGCAGCTGCGCGTGCCCCCACGCCCGCCCCGATCTCGAGGCTATAGGACCGGGGGCTCCCAGGCGCAGGCCACCCAGGGAAGCCGGGAGGGCCTGGCACGGCCGCTAGGACACGCAGCGCCCACGGAAAACTTGAACACGTCATCCGAAACGCGGCCTGTGACCTCCTTCCTGAGCTTGTCCCAGGCATCCAGGCCCCAGCCGCCTGGCGGGGAGGAGGAGGAGGAGGAGGAGGAAGGGGATGACAGGGTGCCTGGTGACCAGGCTGCCTCGGAGGACAGCGAGGAGGCCGCGGGCCCTGCGCTCAGCCGCTGGCGCGAGGAGGCCATCGACTGGCAGCGCACGTTCAGCGTGGGCGCGGTGGACTTCGAGCTGCTGCGCTCAGACTGGAACGACCTGCGCTGCAACGTGTCCGGGAACCTGCAGCTGCCGGAGGCCGAGGCTGTGGACGTGGTCGCGCAGTACATGGAGCGGCTGAACGCGCGCCATGGCGGGTACGGGGGAGGGGCAGGGAATGGAGACCCCGCCTCCTTGGGACCCTCAGGGAGGTGTCCTCTCCCCCCTGGACCCGTTACTGCCTGGGGCCCTCCGATGTTGGGAACCTCACCCCCGCCCCCTGTCAGGGCTGGCTCCCTATCACGTACCTCCAAACCCCAGCCTGTCCCTTGGACCTGGGTGCAGAAATGCCTCTAAGCCACCCAGGCCACTTCTCCACCCCGAGGTCAGGCTGAGAGCCCCTGGGCCTCTCCTCTGCCGGCAAAGCCTCACTGGGCCTCCCAGCAGGGTCTCCCTGGGAATCATGCAGGTCTCCTGCCTTGCTGCCCTCTGGGGTCACCCCCACTCTCCGGGCGCCCCAGTCTGGCCTCAAGGGAGGCGCTGGGGGGTTGGCGGAGCTGTGCTGTGCCTTGAAGGGGGCCAGACCAGGTCGTGGGCCCCAAAGGCCGCAGTCAGGGCCGTCTCCTTGCCTTGCGATGCAGCACTCTGAGCGGGAGAGTCTGACCTGTTTGGGCTGAAGACGGCCACGTTGCTGCCGTGGAGGAGAGTGGATGAGTGGGGAGCCCGAGGGGCCCGTGACTGGTGGGCTGATGTGTGACCTTGGCAGTGATGGGCCAGCCTGGCCTCTGGGGATCGGGGAGGTTTGGCTCTAGAGGCTGAGGGGACGGGCTTGCCCTCGGTTCTGTGCCTGAGTGCCCCAGGGCACGCGGGGTCTACCCAGCAGATCGGTGGTGGCTGTGGCCCCAAGACAAGAGTGCAGACTGACCCAGGGCATTTGGGACAGAATGTCCCTGGCTTTGGGGAGAGTGTGGTGGGCACGGCAGGGGTGGAAGTGGGGCATCTGAACAGGAAGTCAGCCAGGCTCCCAGTGTGGGGCAGGGGCCGGCCGGCGGTAGGAAGCCGGGCCTTCTGCGTCCAGGTTAGGGGCCTATTTTCCCAGGAGGAGGAGGAGCCTCCGGGTGTTTGTGGGCGGAGGGAGCAGGAAGGGACTGGAGGGCAGCTCGGGGCTTCTTCCCCAGAGACCAGGGTAGCCCCTGAGTTAGTGCCAGGGGAGGCTGACAGAGGCCGAAGGGGCCATGCGGGGTCCAGGAGGAGCCGGGAGGAAGGGGACAAGCACTCCGGAGGGACACCCCAGGGGAAGAGGAATGTGCCCATGTAGTGTGAGGGGACACTGAAGGCCACCAGCTAGAGACTGCTGATGGCCCTGGAGGGCTGCTTTAGACCTGGAAGCCTCCTCCGGGGTGCAGTGGGTACCGCGGAGTGGTTCTGGGCCTGCCAAAAGGGTCGCGGTGGAGAGATGACCCGAGAGGAATGGCCTGGGCCGGCCCATCACCTCCCCGCGAGCTGTCCCGAGTGGTGGGGCCCAGCGCGGGACTGCCTTTGGGGAACTCCCCCAGGGTGGGGCAACAGGCGGGGCCTCGTTTCTGGGGCTGGGGGCTGATCTGGTCTCGGTTCCCAGGCGCTACGCACTGCTGCGGATCGTGAACGTGGAGAAGCGCCGGGATTCCGCACGTGGGAGCCGCTTCCTGCTGGAGCTGGAGGTGCGGGAGCGCGGTGGCGGTCGCCTGCGTCTGTCCGAGTATGTCTTCCTGCGCCTGCCAGGCGCCCGCGCCGCAGACGAGGACGGAGAGAGCCCGGAGCCCGCACCCGCCGCCTCCGCGCGCCCCGACGGCCGCCCCGAGCTCTGCCGGCCGCTGCGCCTGGCCTGGCGCCAGGACGTCATGGTTCACTTCATCGTGCCAGGTGCGGGTGTGCCGCGGGGGCCTCCGGTTCGGCCGGGATGGTCTGGGAGGCCTTGTGGGGGGATCGCCAGCAAGGGGGGCCTCGTGGTGGGGTCGGACGGGCTCAGCGGCCCTGTCCTCCAGTGAAGAACCAGGCCCGCTGGGTGGCACAGTTCCTGGCGGACATGGCCGCGCTGCACGCACGCACCGGGGACTCGCGCTTCAGCGTGGTCCTGGTGGACTTTGAGAGCGAGGACATGGACGTGGAGCAGGCCCTGCGCACCACGCGGCTGCCCAGGTAACGGCGCGCCCCCGACACCAGTGGTGGGCGGGCACCCAGCGCGTATTCCCTCCTGGGGAGACAGGTTCTCCTGCGCCCAGGAGCCCTTACCTGTCATGCCCACCCCCCAGCTACCAGTACCTGCGGCGGAGCGGGAACTTTGAGCGCTCAGCAGGGCTGCAGGCGGGAGTGGACGCGGTGGAGGTAGGCAGGCAGGGCGCGGGTGGCGAGGTAGGGGCTGCGTCTCAGAGGAGAGGGCAGCTGGCAGACCTCCCTGCCGCTTCCAGGACCCGAGCAGCATCGTCTTCCTCTGCGACCTGCACATCCACTTCCCCCGCAACATCCTGGATGGCATCCGCAAGCACTGTGTGGAGGGCCGGCTGGCCTTTGCCCCTGTGGTCATGCGCCTGGGCTGTGGGAGCTGGCCGGGGGACCCGCACGGTAATGCTGGGGTCCAATCCGGGCCGCCTGGGACCTCTCCCGTCCCTTGAGGCTGGTCTGGGCCCCATCAGTGCCCCTGTGATGCCCTGTGGTGTCTGGGGCCCCCCCGCGCATGGTACCCAGGTCCTCCCTCCAGTGCCGAGTCGTGTGCAGGGCTCCTAGGTTAGGACCCACACGGAGGGGTGACCCTGGGAGCCCCCTGCTGAGTGAGGGGACCTGCCCCGTCAGGAGGAGGGGAACTCTCCCAGGACCAAGGTCTAAAGGCCGCCCCCCCACCTTCCGCCCAGGATACTGGGAGGTGAACGGCTTTGGCCTGTTCGGGATCTACAAGTCGGACTTCGACCGCATCGGGGGCATGAACACTGAGGAGTTCCGGGACCAGTGGGGCGGCGAGGACTGGGAGCTGCTGGACAGGTGACCCTCCCACCACTGCTCGGACAGACGTCCTCACCAAGGACCTGCCGGCCTGCAGAGACCCGGGGCCCCACCCCAGGGTCCCGTAGAGACCAGTTCTACCCAAAGGCCCTGCAGGCCCAGTGGGCGCCCCGGGGCCCCCACCTGCCCCGGGGCCCCCAGCCCTGACACCTGTCTTCACCCAGGGTCCTGCAGGCGGGGCTGGAGGTGGAGCGGCTGCGCCTGAGGCACTTCTACCACCACTACCACTCCCGGCGGGGCATGTGGGGCACTCGAACCCGTGGCCAGAGGGGCGCCCGCAGGCAGGGGCCTTGAAGAGCTGACGCTGCCCAGTCGCCACTGCCGTCCTGAGCGCCCTCAGGGGTGTCCCTCCAGGCCCACCCAGGCTGCTGCCCCTCGGGCCCCTCCCCAGACATGCAGCCCTGACCCTGGGTCAGGCCCGGGCTGGTCCCCACCCGCTGTGCCACAATTTCTGTGAAATTTTGCCGTAGCGATGACGTTGTTTTCAGGATTTCCAAGAGTTCTGTCTGTTCCGTTTTTTATTCAGAATGAAATGAAATATTTTTTTTAGTTCTGACTGGTCCTCTGCCTGGCTCTTTTGTGCGGACGGAGATGGGCCCCTGTGACGGCCAGAGGGCCCTGCACCTGTGGGTGGCCCTGGGCCCCGCTGCTGCCCTCAACAACCTTCCCGACCTGCAGCTACAGCGGCCGTGCTGACCCCGCCCTCCACCCCCAAGTCCACTGCCCCGCTCATCCTTTCTCTTTGAACTTCTGTATTGGGCCCTGGAGGGGAAGGGCCCCAGAAGGACAAACACCGTCCTCACTACTGTGGCCCATGGAGTCATGTGGCCTTCTCACCTGTACACAAAGAGCCTTCACCATGAAGGTGGCGGCTGACCTGTGACCAGGTGCAGGGTATGAATCAGTTAGGTGGGACTTTTGCTCATGGAGCTGGAAGTTCAAGGAGAGGAGGGCACTAAAGAGCATCGGCCTGGAGGCTGGATGGTGCCGAGGACCAGCTCTCTAGGGCTCAGCCCCAGTTTCGAGCTGGGTTCAGGTTGCAGGAGGGAGGCTGGTGGTCCACCTGGTGCTGGGTGCCCGCCTGCATGAGGCACACGTAGCTGCTGTCACAAGTGCCACAAACGGTGGCATTTCTGACCTTGCAGTTCCGTAGGTGACATCCTAAAACCACTGTTCAACAGGGCAGCGCTCCTGCAGGCTCCAGGATGGAACCTACTTCCTTTCTAGAGGCCGCCTGGGTCTCTGGGCCCAGGGGCTCTTCCTCTGTCTTCAGAGCCAGCGTCCTACCATGTCCCCATCTCCCTCTCAGCCCTGCACCCCCCCCTCACGTCCTCTCCAACCCTGGCCCTTGGACAGTCATCTCCCCGTCTCGGTCAACATCCTTTCCTCACATCCACAGGGTCTCTTTTACCATGTGAGGGGCTGTTGCGGGTTCCAGGCCTTACAGTGCAAACCCTTACCGCTGTCAGCCTGGTACCTGCTCACTGGCGTTCAGTGGGGAGGCAGCCCAGCCAATCCTCTGGAGATTTGCCCATACATGTCCTTAAGTCAAACCTCACTCGGGTTTGTAACCTATGGACACAACGCAGCAGAAAGAATTTTGATAAAAGGAACCAGACAGACACTCCAGTCTGGCCCCGAGAACATTCTAGTGATGTCCCTGCTGGAGAAACAGCGGGGGGGGGGGGGGGGGGGTAGTCGTTCAGCTGTGGGGCGGCAGCAGCCAGGTGTTCAGAGATGCTAAGTCGCCTGTGACACTTGGGCTTCATCGTAAGTCCTGCTGGTCCACGTGCTCAAGTGCCCACAGGGTCGTGCCCACAGGGCAGAGCGCACAGGTGAGCTGCCACCCGCCCACTCAGACGCCCCCAGACGCCCCCAGCTGGTACTGCCCGCTGCTCCCTAAGTGTCTAGCCCAGATGGGTTGTCCGCACTTACAGGTGATGCACAGCGAGGAAACAACTAGCTCTGGACTTAAGAATTCACACACCGCGGGGGGGCGGGGGGCGGAGGAGCAGACTTCCATGCGTGTCGTTGGGAAAACTAGACAGACACGTGCAAAAAACCCCAGGAAAGTAGACCACTCTGGGACACCACGCACGAGACGAGTCTGGAAACGGATTACAGACTTCCACGCAAGACCGGAAACCAAGAAGTTCCTGGAGCAGACCAGGCAGCAGAGCCTCCAGCTCCACTCTCAGCAGGTCTCTTCCCAACGGGGCTCCCAGGGCGAGGGGACAACACTGCGCCGCACCCGACGGTTCTGCCAAGGGCACCGTCCACAAATCCACAGCCTGCTGAGCAGGCGAGCCCGCCTGCCGGTGACGCGCCCTGTGGGGGGGGTCACCATCCAAAATGCATGAGAAACTCACACCCCTTCACACCGAAATACCAAACCCTCTGATTTAAAAATGGGCAGAGGCCCTGAATAGACATTCCTCCCAAGAGGACATACAGACATCAAATAGGCATTCAAAAAAAAGGCTCGGCTTCACTAATCATCAGAGAAACACAAGTTAAAACTATAATGAGCCCTGGCTGGCAGGGCTCAGTGGATTGAGTGCCAGCCTGCGAACCAAGGGGTCACCTGTTCAGTTCCCAGTCAGGGCACACGCCGGGGTTGCAGGCCTGGTCCCCAGTAGGGGGCGCATGAGAGGCAACCACACATGGATGTGTCTCTCCCTCTCTTTCTCCCTTCCCCTCTCTGAAAATAAATAAATAAAATCATAAAAAATGAAAAATATCAAATTTTGAGAGATAAGAAAGAGGTAAGTAAGCCACAGTCAGGTAAAGCATACCCATCAGAAAAACAATGACCTCAGGAAGCATGAGAACGTTTCAGACGAAATTCCAGGTACTCTGGGTCGCACAGACACCCTAACTTACTGCTCCCCATGAACGACCACTGAATGAGCACCACGGTGTCCCAGGCACGGAGGACAAAGCCGTACACAAAGCAGATGAACCCCCTGCCCACGCAGGGCCAGCAGGCGCAGATGGCCAAGGAAGGCTGAGCGTGCTCGCTGGGCGACCTCGGGGGTCGGAAAGTGACACCAGAAAAGGGAGGGCGACTTTGAGAGCGCGGCAGACAGTGGTCAGAGAAAGCCGAGTCTGAGAAGAACACACCACAGCCCAGACCCAAAGGTCGGGCTGAGGGCCACCAGGGTGCAGGGGGGAGGGGCAGCGGCCAGAAGTGACATCTGAGGACATTTTAGAAGTCAATGACAAATGCCTGTCACCCCTCCCTTCCCATGCCATGCCACTGGACAGCAGAGGGGACCAAAGGTCTGCAGATCGGGAAGGAAGAAATAAAACCATTTGCAGACTTGATTATCTGTGTAGAAAATCCAGGGAGACAGAGAAACCCAGGGCGCATCGGTTGCAGTTCAGGGGCAGGGTGCCCGCTGACACATGAGCCCGGTCATCTTCCCATGTGCCAGCAACCAGCAGCCGGACCTTGAATGTTACAGCGCAACACCACTTACATTAGCACCATGGAAATGAAACACTGAGGTGTAACCCTAACAAAATCCGACCAGTTCTGTGTGAGGAAAACTAAAACTCTGACGAACGAAATAAAGAACTAAATAGAGCAGCATTCCACAAGCACAGACAGGAAGACTCAGCATTGTCACTAGGTCAGTCCTTCCCAGCGCGGTCCACAGATTCAACACAGTCCAAGCAGATCCCTGTACATTATCGACGAGCTTACCCGACAGCTGACCTGGAAGCCGAGGCCCAGTTAGCCAGCTCAGCGTCGGAGGAGAGGACCAAAGCTGGAGGCGGTCACTGCCCGACTTCAAGGCTGACCGCCCAGTGGCAGGACAGCGCGGCGCCAGTCAGAGAATGGGCACACCGGTCGGAGGTTGGTGGACAGGACAGAGGGCCCAGAACAGAGCCACACGGTCATCGATCTTCAACAACGGACCAAAATCGGTACGATGGAGAAAAGCGGTCTTTTCAACAACAAATGGCCCTGGGACACACAGACCTACCATCCTTTGTAAAAACCAATTCTAAACAAGTCACAGACCCAAGTCTACAACACAAAACCGCAGAACTCCTACACAATGATCTACAACGCATGTCTACATCATAGATTGTCTACAACAATCTTGAGGATGGCGGGGACTTTTTTTCTTCTATTTTTGGGGGCTTGTGTGGGATTGACGATCACTTTTTAGACACAACCCCAAAGACACAATCCATGAGAAAAACAGCAGAAAAACTGGGCATTATTGTTAAAAACTTAAATGTTACCAGAAAAACTTAAATGTGGACGAGGAGAAAATATTTGCAAAAGACACATCTGATGGAAGGACTATTATCCAAAACATTAGAAGTACACTTAACAATAAGAAAATAAACCACCCAATTTTAAAAGAGCCAAAGACCTGAGCAGACACCTCACCGAGAAGGAAGGTGGCAATAAGCACGTGAGACGATGCTCCACGTCCTGTGTTGTCAGGGGCGTGCACGTCAAACCAGGGAGGCTCCACGGCTCACCCTCTGGGATGACTCGTGTCCAGAGCCCAGGGGACACTGGCAGGTGCTGGGGGACCCGGAGCGGCAGGAAGCTCACCTGCTGCGGCTGGGAATGCAGATGGGGCAGCCCCTGAGGGAGACGGCTTGGAGGGTTCTCACGGGACCCAACTCCCTCTCGCCACGGCACCCAGCCATCGTGCCCCCTGGCGTTGACCCAGAGGGGCTGAACGCCAACGTCCATGCCCACACAGAAACCTGCACACGGTGTTCACGGCAGCTTCTTCCTAAACGCAAAACTGGGAAGGGACCAGATGCCCTTCGGGCGACAGATGGATAAGCTGTGGTCCATCCAGACGGTGGACTGTGAATTCAGGGCCGAAAAGAAATGAGCTACCGGGTCATGAAAAGCGTGGAGGAAACGTAAATGCATATCCCTGAGTGAGAAGAGCCACCCTGAAAGGCTACGGAGGGTCCGATGCCACCTCCACGACGCTCTGGAAAAGACAGACTGTGGAGGCATGAAGAGCTCAGCGGTTGCTGGGGTCGGGGAGGGAAGGGACGAACAGGTGAGCAAGAGACCTTTGCCCAAACCTAGGGATACTATCGTATAGAAGCTGCAACACCAAGACTGAGCCCTCAGGCGGACGGCGGACGCCGGGTGGGGACAGTGTGTTGGCACAGGGCTGTCACCTGGAACAGATGCACCCTCTGCCAGGCGTGTTGGCGATGGGCAGGCTGAGCAGGGGGGAGGTGGTGGAGCCGGGCAATTCTGCGCCTGCCTGCGAACCTAAAACTGCTCTAAGAAAATAAATAAAGTCTTCTTAAAAATCGATGATAAAAACAAAGAAAATGGGAATTATCTGACAACATTTAGGGGCAAAACAGGGAAAAAATAACACTTTCTTTCCTCTTTTTAAATTGCTGTTCACGTACAATCGTCTCCATTGTCCCCTCGGCACTCTGCCCCGCCCCACCCAAACCCGCCTCTCTCCCTCAATCCTGCCCCCTGCCCCGAAAAATAAAACCCGACAGAACTAGAGGCCACTTCGGTAATTCCACAAACAAGAACAGCCATTGCCGGAGACCGGCAGAGAAGAGAAGACAGGTTTGAGGAATGCACAAGAAACGCAGTGGAAGAGAGGAGCTGGACCTGATGCGTGAGAAGACAGCAGAGGGCAGGACGAAGAACAGGAGAGAAGGACAAGAGACACAGCAGAAGAAAAGGCAGCTGAGCCCTGGCTGGTGTAGCTCAGTGGACTGAGCGTGGGCCTGCCAACCACACGATTGTGGTTCGATTCCCAGTCAGGGCACATGCCTGGGTTGCGGGCCAGCTCCCAGCAGGGGACGCACAAGAGGCAACCATACATTGATGTTTCTCTCCCTCTCTTTTTCCTGTCCCCTCTAAAGATAAATAAGTAAAATCAGAAATAAATAAATAAATAAATAGATCTTAAAAAGAAAGAAAAGAAAACATAGTCGACATAAACACAGGCCAGAATGCGTGGTTTGAAATGCTGATGTCAAAATGTGACCCTTAGACGCAGGAAGTCCTGGGCCGGAGGTGAAGACACTGGGTGGCGGGCGTGCGGGTCTCAGCCCTCCGTGGGTTAGGCAATAGGCAAGCTCTGGCTCCTCCACCGTGGGAGTCGGCAAATCGCCGGCAGAGTCCTGAGGGGGAGAATGTACCAGCCCCAAATCACGCCCTGACGCCCAGGAGGAGGATGTGGCCCAGGCCCAGCCGGGGCCCCTGGCAGGTGCTCTGCCAAGGCCGCCATGCCACCGGCCAGCACCAGCTCCCGCAGCTGCCCCTGTCGGGCTGTCACTCAGGGTGAGACGCCTCTCCGCGCCCCCAGCTTGTAACGCAAACCTACGTAGCCTCGAGGGGCCTCGGTCTCCCCGACTGGAACAGGGAGGGTCCTTTGCCTTCTTGAGGGTCCTGTGAGGGTCAAGGACAGAGTGGGACAAACTTTTTAGCACCCTGCCAGGTACACGGGCCGTCCTGAGAAAATGGTGCCCATGGCTGCCTCTTAGTGATTCTCTCAGGACCGACGAGTCAGCGTGGGCTTGCTCTCCTCCAGGGACAGGGGACTCACTGTGGGGAAGGGGAGGCAACTGCCTGTCCCCAAGCTCCCTGCCCCCACTGGGCCCTGTCCCTGCCAGTCCCCCAGCTCACTTTAACTCACTCTCCCCACAGAGACTGATGCTCTTTTGAGACGTAAATCTAATCATCACCCCCCCATGAAAGCGCCAGGGGTTCCCATTGCTCCTCCCGCCACCCTGTGCCAGGCGGGTCCTGCGGTGCAAACAGGCTCCTCTCCAGGGCTCTGCCCAGAGAGCAGGGAAGGAGTCAGAGGCTGCGGCCGCCCTGCGGTCCCTACAGGCTTCACTGCTTGTGGGCCGCTGTGGGCTCGCTGCCCATTGCCCACTGGACCCCAGCAGCCCCCAGAAGAAAGATGCAGCTGCCGAGGCCACACATGTCTGTCTCAGAGAAGCACCAGGCTACGGAAGAGCTCAGAATGAGGGTCAGGCGACAGGTGAGGGGGAGTGTGGGTGAAAGGTGACAACCCGCTCCCTGGGGCCACGGGAACCAGCATCCCTAAGGCACCATCCACGCCAAAGGCCAAGGCGGGGGGGTGGGGGGGTGTGTGAAGAGGCAGCCGGGTCTCGTGTTACCCGCCCAGACTCATCGAGGGTTGGGACAAGGCCCAGGACGACAATCTGGGCAGGCTCCCTGGAGGAGGAGGTGGGGGCGGGCTGGTCTTGGAGGAAGAGCCCAGACCGCAGGAGGTGGAAAGATCTGCGAGCCGGGCGCGTCACTATGAAGCCAAGCACCCCGACACCCTGGCTGCAGGTGAGATGGGGGCCTCCCGGAGGGCTGCGCCCATCCGGTCCCGCTCCTCTGAGCTGACCTAGACCCGCCCCTGCAGACCCCCACCCGTGGCTACTCAACCTCTCTGTGCACCTGCGTGTTCCTGAACTTCGTTTTGACTGTTCCTCTTCTGTTAACGTCCGCCCATCTCCTGCTCCTAGTGACCCCTCCAGCCTCCAACCCAGGGAAGAAGAAGGGGCTTCCCTCCGTGCCCCTCCTCCACCTCCAGGTCACCCAGCCCGCTCCAGGGGCTCCCTGCCACCACGCCTCATTCTGGCTGTGGGCCCTGAGGCCCCTCACCCTGAACCCCTGTTCTCTTCCCCAGCTCCTCCTCCACAGTATTTCTGGGTTCCCCCCCCACCCGTTCCACCCGGTGGGGTGAAGGGGCCTATAATGCTGACCCGCCCCCTTCCGGCAGGCTCAGGCTCTCCCCAGCCCCTAGCCGCCCACCTGCCCAGCAAGAGAGCTGCTCTCTCACCATCGGAGGCTCCAGGGTTCCAGGGTCTCACCCAGAGGATGCACCAGACGCACATCAGGGGTTAAATGTGCGTCCCCAGGCTCCCTGGGGGAACCCCTCCCTCTGTCACAGACCCGCCTCCTCCAGGAAGCCCACCCAGAACCCTCCTGGTGCTCTCTCCCCTTGCACTGGGTCCTGGGGTGAGAGGACCCGCAGGAAGCGACCCCAGGGTCAGGCTGGCCCCGGCCCGAGGTTGTGAGCAGGGGAACAGGTCCAGGCCACGGGCCGCGCCCGCTGGCCCTGTACCGATTAGGGAAAGTGAGCCCGGGACCCCAGGCCTTTCCCCAGACACTGAGTCTCAGAGGCACGAGGTCTGTGCTGGGGAAGGGTCCTCCTGTTGGGGCGGTGTGTCGCAGCTTGGGGTACCCACGGCCTTCCCTGCCAAGAGGAGACAGGAAGCTTCTCAGGACTGGCCCCGGGGCCCCCACACACTGTTGAAAACGGCCCCCCCCGGCCCAGTGCCCCCGGCTCTGTCCCCTCCCACGGCTGGGACCCCACCAAAGTCCCTTCCCCAGGGCCCGTCAGACCCCCCACCCACAGCCTGCCCCAGCCAGGTGCTGGGTGGCCTCCAGGGGCCCAGGTGGACCCCGGTGAAGGGCGGGCCTGGCCCTGCCCAGGCGTGCGCCTCCGGGTGTGCCCTGCACTGCACAGACTCGTCTCCCAGGATTTTTCCACACAGAACACGTCTCCCAGGGAAGCAACCGGTCTGATGAGCTGGGCATGCGAACGTCCCCTCCCTGCCCTGCGGCGCCCCTACGGCTCTGTCCCGCATTGAGGCACCTCCCGGGACAAACTCACTGGGCCAGGGATGGAGCCCGGGACCCCTCCGAGGGCAGCGGCAGCTTCCGGGATGAGCCACGAGCCCAGCAGTGTGTGGGCCACCAACAGGGTAGGTCTCCCACCCTGCACCGCCTCCTCCAGCCCAGAGGCCCCACGCCAGCTTTACCCTGATCCTTGCAAGGACCCCTAAATGCCCACACTGCCCCACAAACCCCCCACACTCTGCCCTCTGACCATCCTCAGCTCCCTCCTCCCTGCACTAACCCCACTTCCTCCCCACCAGGCCGCTGCCCCCAACGCCATTCCCATCTGGAGCCCTGTCCCTGCCAGGACTGATTGCCCTGTAAGACAAACGTCTTTGGAGGGGGGGGCCCTGGGGGGAGGGGCGGGGCCAGAGGCAGCCTCTGGGGGCGGGAGGCTGTGAGAGTGGCCCACGGGGCTTTGTGGGGAGGTAGGGGGGGAACCAAAAGGTACATGAAGCTTCAACTCCTCATTCCCACTCAGAATACCGGGGGCATCTCCTGGACCCATGCCAGGCCTCCTGAGAGGGGCTCAGGGGGACCCCCGGGCCTCCGGCACCCCCCACTCCAACACCTGAGTCCTGGCTCACAGGGTTCTTGGGTTCTGCTCACCCAGTGCTGCCTGGCAGCTGGGAGAGGCTCCTCTGAGTCAGCCCCCTGGGGTGGCCCCGCCTGTGAGTCCCATCGCAGCCCTGACTCACGTGCTGGGAACACTCGCTTGGCTTGGGGGCCAGGGGCCCGGGAGGGGCGCCAGGAAGGCCCAGCCAGCCCTTGAGGCCTCTGCAGAGGTGTCAGGGAGTGGGGAGCTGGTGTCCTAGGCTTCCAGCATCTGGGGACTGGAGGGCTATGCCCCGGGGCGCGAGCTTCTGAGGTCTCACAGCCACGGAGGACAGTGACAAGGACTCCATAGGGCCTCTTCTAGCCTAAGCCTCGTGTCCTCAGTCCTGACCCTTAGCGCTGACCCCTGACTCCTAATAGTGACTCTGTGCTTTTTTTAATGGTCAGCCCTCACCTAGGCCCCCATCAGCCTCCAGGTTGGTCCCCGGGAGCCGCCTAGAGCACAGCAGGGTCTGGCTGACTCACCCTCCCCACCCCCCCTCGGCCCAGGGGCCCAGCAAGGCCTTCTCGGTCAGGGAGCAAATCTGGGCCCAGACCCTGCAGCCAGGTCCTGGCAGGGGCTGAAGGAGGAGGCGGCCAGGCCTGGATCTGGGCCTGTTCTTCCACCTAAATTCCACCTTAAGTAGGCGGCGGCCCCTCCCTCCCACCTGGCTCAGGTGTCCCCGCCCCCAGCCGAGCTCGGGGCTGGGCGGGCGTCTGTCTCCCAGCCAGCCGGGGAGGGAACTTCAGGGACAGGGCCGCTCCGGACGACACCTGAAGACAGTTCGGGCTGGAGGCGTCCACAGCGGCCCAGGCCAGGCGGCCCCGGCCCCGCGTGCCTGCCGCCATGCAAGACGGCAACTTCCTGCTGTCGGCCCTGCAGCCCGAGGCCGGCGTGTGCTCCCTGGCGCTGCCCTCAGACCTGCAGCTGGACCGCCGGGGAGCCGAGGGGCCCGAGGCCGAGCGGCTGCGTGTGGCCCGCGTTCAGGAGCAGGTCCGCGCCCGCCTCCTGCAGCTGGGCCAGCAGCCCAGGCACAATGGATTGGCGGAGCTCGATGGGGCAGCCAGAGGTAGGCGGAAGCCAGCAGGGCGGGCGCCGGGTGGCAGAGGTGGTCTCGGCGGTGGTCTCGGTGGCAGAGGTGGTCTCTGGCCTGGTGGCCAGGCCAGAGGCCTCGGTGAGGCCGGCTCCAGGGTTCAGCTCCCTGACTCACTGGGGCCCTGCACTGAGTCACCCACCCCGCCCAAAAGGGTGTGGGAGAAGCCATGGGTGGGGCTCCCTACCACCCCCCGGGGCCCAAGGGGTCCTCTTGGCCAGGCCTGGCTGGGACCGCCTGCCCCTCGGCCCTGAACCCCCAGGGGCTGACGGGGTGGTTGGCACATGGCACACGGCAGGCCTGCCTCTGGGGGCACACCTGCAGCACACCTGGCACACGTCCTGCCCCCATGACAGGCTCACACACGGCCCCCGAGACAGGCGGACATCAGTGCCAGGGAGAGAGACGTCCTGGCTCCGTTGCCCTGCCCACCCCCGTGCCCCACAGGAACGGGCAGACAGAGACGTGAGGGCGGGCCTGGGGATCCTGGACGCGTGCCACCCGCCTGCCCGTCCGACCAGGGTCCCCTGCGGAACTGCAGGGGAGGCCCCACTGCAGTGACCCAGATCCTCCCCGTGACAACAGCGGGTGGGGGTGGGGGGCTCAGTGCCAGGCAGACCGCCCTGTGTAGGAATCCTGGCTCCACTGAATACATGTGCGCACACAGGTGTGCGTGTGAGTGTGCACACAGGTGTGCATCCTGTGTGAGCACGAGTGTATGCCTGCCATGACTGTTAATGCCATTTCCTCACTCACCAAGCCACAGCAGCAGGGACCAGGGTTAGGAGCCTCCCAGGGTGACAGGGGCAGAGACCTTGGCCCACAGTGTTTCCCGTGAAGGTCAGCCAGCACAGGGGTCACCAGGGCAGCCCAGGTCCCTGGGTCCTCCCCCACCCCCAGGCCTCAGCCTCCCTGATGGCCTGGGTGGCACCCAGGGGTCATGGGGTGGAGGGTGGAGCAGAGAAGGGTTAATTACCACCCTGGCTGCCCTGCCAATTAGGGGCAGGAGGATTATAATTTGGGGTGGGGGTAAGGTCCCCAGGCTGAGTCTGCTCACGTCAAAGGGTTAATAGCCCTGCCTAGGAGCTTCATTAACCAGGGCAGGTCTGAGACAGAGGCCAGAGGGTGGGCAAGGCCCCTTGCCTTCACCCCGACCTGAGTACCCTGGGGAGACCAGGCCGATCCCCACAGGTGTGGCCCCAGCTGGAACCCCCCCCTGGCAGGCGAATCCCCCAGGCAGCCCCTGCCTGTCCCGTTGCTCTGCCTTGGTTTGCCCCCACCATCTGTCTATCCACCCAGTTGTCTGCTCAGCATCCTTAGCAACCCTGTCACCCTCCAGTCTGTCTATCTGTCCACCCACCCATCCTCACCACAGCCCATCTCCCATCTCTCCACCCCCCGCCCACCCCACCGGTCTGTCCACTCACCACAGAGTCAGGCTGGCGCCAGGGCCCTCGGTTTGTAAGTGGCTGGGCAGCCTGGGTGTGGCTCTGCCAGGTGGGACAGGGGACCGCCCCTCAGGACAGACTGGTCCAGGGACACTGTCAGTGAGCAAAGCCTTGCCTTGTGTGGCCACAGCACGGGACGGGCTCCCAGGAGGTCACTGTGGCTTCCTGGAGGAGGGGCCCTGGCAGAGACTGGAGCGCTGATGCAGGGTCCCTGGCACACTGCCCAAGGGGCTGGAGGTCATCGGGCCGAGCACATCTGTTCCCCAGCACAGCTGGAGGAGACGGAGGCTGTGGCAGAGAGGCCACCAGGGCTGACATCAGAGGAGACAGATGAGGCGATGGCAGGGACCAGGGCCAAGGCCCCTGCCCCCCACCCCCTGCCCCTGGTCCCAGGGTCCAGGGCACAGGCAGGGCACCAGTGCTTTGCCGTCCGGCCCGGCCAAGCTCCCACGGTCCCTGTCCGCAGGCACGTCGTGGGGCCAGTTCCACACTCTGCAGACAGGCTTCAGCTCCCGCTCTCAGGGCCAGAGTGGGGACAACACCTCGGTGAGTGACACTCGCTCCAGCGGGAGAGCTGGGGATCTGCGGTCTCAGGGGGACGGTTCTGGGGGAGGCCGTGATCCCCAGGGTCAGGGAGAGCCTCAGCCCCGCCTCACTGCCCCCCACCCATCCGGTCCGCAGAGTTTCCGGCCGATCGCCAAGCCCTCCTACAGCCCGGCCGCCTGGTCCTCCCGCTCGGCGGTGGACCTGAGCTGTGGTCGGAGGCTGAGCTCCGCCCACAACGGGGGCGGCGCCTTCGGGGTGGCAGGGTATGGAGGAGCCCAGCCCACCGCATCCCTGAGCACCCGGCCCGTGTCCTTCCACGAGCGCGGAGGTGGCGGAGGCAGCCGGGTGGACTACGACACCTTGTCCCTACGCTCACTGCGGCTGGGGCCTGGGGGCCTGGACGACCACTGCAGTGTGGTGTCCGAGCAGCTGGAGCCCGCGGCCACCTCCGCCTACAGGGCCTTTGCCTACGAGCGCCAGGCCAGCTCCAGCTCCAGCCGGGCAGGAGGCCTGGACTGGCCCGAGGCTGTGGAGGGGCCGCCGCCCGGCCGGACTATCCGTGCCCCCGCCATGCGGACCCTGCAGCGATTCCAGAGCAGCCACCGCAGCCGTGTGGGGGCTGGGGCAGTGCCGGGGCCCACCCTGGAGCCCGTGGCCCGAGCACCCTCGGTGCGTAGCCTCAGCCTGGGCGATGCCGGCCACCTGCCAGACATGCGTGGGCTGGACAGCTATGGCGGTCAGCGCACTCTGCAGAGGCTCAGCAGTGGGTGAGCTTGGCCTGGCGTGGGGAGGGGGCTGCCGCCGTGGCCCCAGGCATCCCCAGGGTCAGCCTGACCCTTGGCCCCTGTCTCTGCAGCTTCAATGACATTGACTTGCCCTCGGCAGTTAAGTACCTCATGGCCTCAGACCCGAACCTGCAGGTGCTCGGAGCAGCCTACATCCAGCACAAGTGCTACAGCGACGCTGCGGCCAAGAAGCAGGTGACCGCCCTGTGAACACTCTGCTGACCCCAACTCTCACTGACCTCTGGTCCCTAACCATCCGCCCCATCCGCCAGCTGACTGGGCACACTCCACCCTGCCCAGAGCCTCCTCTGCAGGGGGGGAGCAGGAGGAAGTGCTGTGCACACCTCCACACACACCCACATGCCTCTGCACAGCTGAACAACCTTGCACACACCTTCACACCTCTGTGCACACCTCCGTACACACCTACATACCTCTACACACCTGCAAAACCTGCACACACCTTCACACCTGTGCACATCTTTGCATGCATCTGTATACCTCTGTGCACATCTCCATGCACACCCACACACCTCTGCACACCTGCACAACCTGCACACACCTTCATGCCTGTGCACATCTTTGCACACATCTGCACACCTGTACACACATTCACTCCTCTGTGTACACCTCCACACACACCTGCGCAACCTACGCACACCCTCACACCCCTTCACACCCCTTCATACCTCTGTGCACAGCTCTGCACACACCTGCACGCCTGCATAGTGCGCACAGGTGTGTCAACCTGGTGTGCCTGTGCCCGCAGGCCCGCAGCCTCCAGGCTGTGCCCCGGCTGGTGAAGCTCTTCAACCACGCCAACCAGGAGGTGCAGCGCCACGCCACGGGCGCCATGCGCAACCTCATCTACGACAACGCGGAGAACAAGCTGGCCCTGGTGGAGGAGAACGGCATCTTCGAGCTGCTGCGGACGCTGCGGGAGCAGGACGACGAGCTGCGCAAGAACGTCACAGGTGCCCCCGCCGCCCCGCCTCGCACCACGCTGGCCCTCCGCCTGCTCTGTCTCTGTGCCCGCCCACCCTGTCCCTTGGCTTCCTTCGGTTCCCGTGACTGCCCCTGTGGCAGCACTCCAGTGCCCAGGGCCACGTCCCCAGGGTCTGCTGCAGCCTGGGGCCCTGCAGGTCACACTCCAGCTGTCCCCAGTGGGCTCCCGGGTGAGGCTCAGCATGACAGGTGAGCCCTGGGGGAGGTTAGAGGCTTCCTCTCAGCATCCAAGGAAGAGCTGGAGGGATTGCCAGGCTGCCCCTGACCATGGCTTTGGCCCCACCTGCCGCAGGGATCCTGTGGAACTTGTCCTCCAGCGACCATCTGAAGGACCGCCTGGCCCGAGACACGCTGGAGCAGCTCACAGACCTGGTGCTGAGCCCGCTCTCGGGGGCCGGGGGCCCACCCCTCATCCAGCAGAACGCCTCCGAGTCGGAGATCTTCTACAACGCCACAGGCTTCCTCAGGTGGGCCACGCAGGGGGCAGTGCTGGGCAGGGGGCAGCAGGCCGGGGGCAGGAACGGGAGCCCCAGAGGCCTGATGGCAGGGCAGAGACGGCCAGGGAGCTGGGAGCTGGTGCAGGAGGTGACCAGGTGTGATGCCAGCAGACTCAGGTGTCATTAAGTCAGGGCTTGACCTGACCTTCATAACCTCTGAAGGCTTCCAGGTGTGGATGAGATGCTTGTGCGGGGGGGCCTGGGCCAGCAGGGACCAGGGCAGGAGGGGCTCAAAGGACCTTCAGCCCCTGAGTTCAGGTCCCTGTGGGAGTGGGATCTTCCTGGGGGTCCCCAGGGGTGTCTCTGATTTGCCTCCTTCCACAGGAACCTCAGCTCAGCTTCCCAGGCCACTCGCCAGAAGATGCGGGAATGCCACGGGCTGGTGGACGCCCTGGTCACCTACATCAACCACGCCCTGGACGTGGGAAAGTGCGAGGACAAGGTGAGGGGCGACCAGTGCGGAGGGGGCGGGGGGGCCAGCTGGTTCTGACCACAGTCTGCCCACCACAGAGCGTGGAGAATGCTGTGTGTGTGCTGAGGAACCTGTCCTACCGCCTGTACGACGAGATGCCGCCATCAGCCTTGCAGCGTCTCGAGGGCCGGGGCCGCAGGGACATGGCCGGGGCACCACCCAGCGAGGTGGTGGGCTGCTTCACGCCGCAGAGCCGGCGACTTCGAGAGGTGGGCTCAGGCACCGAGCGGGCAGGGGCAGGGAGCCTGGCCTGACCTTGGCTGACCCTCCGCACCTTCCCACCCAGCTGCCCCTCACTGCCGACGCACTGACCTTTGCCGAGGTGTCAAAGGACCCTAAGGGCCTTGAGTGGCTGTGGAGCCCCCAGATCGTGGGCCTGTACAACCGCCTCCTGCAGCGCTGTGAGCTCAACCGGCACACGACGGAGGCGGCCGCAGGGGCCCTGCAGAACATCACTGCCGGAGACCGCAGGGTGAGGGGCCACAGAGCAGGTGCCCAGGCTGAGGGGACCCACACCTGGCCACCTGCAGGGGACTTGAGGGGCACACGGGGGATGGGAGCCTGCTCTCCGGGAGTTTGCGGTCTGTTGGGGGAGGAACAGCAGACAAACACAAACTCGTGGACGGACCAGAGAGGAAAAAAGGCAGGAGAGTGATGGACTCAGAGCTGGGCAGGAGGGACAAGAAAGAGGATGTCCAAGCGGCAGCAGGAGTGAGGCCAGCGTCCCAGATGGGACAGGCCTTGGGGCCGTGAGCTTTCAGGCTCGGCACTAGGTCTGAGTGGAGGTGCCCGGGAGGCCCACGCCGACCCGGGCCTGACCGGAATCGCACTCCGTGAGGTCCTGGCTGGGGTGCGCGAGGGATGGGAGCCTGTCCCGCCTCAGTTTCACCACCAGGGGACCATGAGGATACAGAGGGGGTGCCGGTGCCTTCACCTGCTCTCACCAGCCCCTCCTCCTCCTTCAGTGGGCAGGTGTGCTCAGCCGCCTGGCTCTGGAGCAGGAGCGCATCCTGAACCCGCTGCTGGACCGTGTTCGCACGGCTGACCACAACCAGCTGCGCTCGCTGACCGGCCTCATCCGGAACCTGTCCCGGAACGCCAGGAACAAGGACGAGATGTGTGAGTCAGCGGGCGGTGTGGGGCCCCGCCCTCGCCTGAGGGGCTCTCCCCTGGACCTGGTCCGTGTTGCTGCCGGGCTGGCTTCTCGCCAGCTCTCTGGGGCTGGGAGTGGGGCCAACACTGACTGCCTGGCCTCCCTCAGCCACCAAGGTGGTGAGCCACCTGATTGAGAAGCTTCCAGGCAGCGTGGGTGAGAAGTCCCCTCCGGCCGACGTGCTGGTGAACATCATTGCCATACTCAACAACCTGGTGGTGGCCAGTCCCATCGCGGCCCGAGACCTGCTGTACTTTGACGGGCTCCGGAAGCTGGTCTTCATCAAGAAGAAGCGGGACAGGTGAGGCCTCCCTGCCGCCCTGCCTGCCTTCTGGCTTTGCCTGCCCCCTGCTGACCCCTACCCTCCTTCTCCAGCCCTGACAGTGAGAAGTCTTCCAGGGCAGCCTCCAGCCTTTTGGCCAATCTGTGGCAGTACAATAAGCTCCACCGGGACTTCCGGGCGGTATGTTCCAGCGGCGAGGGCAGCAGGCTGGGCCACGGCGCTGGGGCCGGGGCAGCATGTGGGAGGACTTGCAGACCGGGGTGGAGCTGGAGACCCAGGGAGAGGGGCCCACATCAGCACCCCCGGGAGGTGGGCGGAATGCAGGGTGGCTTGCACCCTCTCACTCACCCCCTTGCTCCCAACTGCAGAAGGGTTATCGGAAGGAGGACTTCCTGGGCCCATAGGCAAGGCCTTCCTGGAGGAGGAGGACACACCTTGGCCCAGCCTCCGAGGGACGGGCTCAGCTCCGCGCCACCTGCCAGCCGGCCTGGTGGAGAAGGCTGACGGCCCAGGGGCCACTTGCTGCCGCCCCGTGTGCAACTTGGAAAGGCCTGGGCCACCAGGGAGGAGATGGGGGGGGAGGGCTTCCAGCTGGGGACTTGGCTTCTGTAGGACAGGGAGTGGGGCAGGGCTTCAGGCTGCTCTGGTGTGTGGGCGTGACCATGGCGGAGGTGGGGCAAGGTGGGTCTGGCAGGGCCCAGCAGTGCATTGGGACAGCCAGAGCTGGGAGTAAATAAAGGTGGTCTTGATGACAGCAGAAACAGTCCTGCGTGTTTTTTGGCCACTCTGACCCCTGGGTATTCGTGTCCCCAAGCATAACCATGCTGTCCTCTGGGCTTACCCACCAGCCTGTCAGGTTGGGGTTGGGGGTTGTCCGATGAAGACAGCAGGCCAGGAGCACCAGAGGCAGGGCACCAGGCAGTGGCCTCAGTGCCACCTGAGGCCCAGACGCAGCAGAGCTGGGGACTTGAGGCATAGAGCAGTGACCACTCCTGACTTTGGTGCTGTCCTGATTATGAGACAAAGGCCCCTAACACTTCTCCGTGCCCTGCCCCCTGGGGGTGCCTGACTGGGGATTGTCCTGCTGTCCATCTGAGGCTTGGGCCCCAGCAGGTTCTGGGGCCCCTCCCCCCTCGAATTGAGCCAGGCCCTTTGGCTGTGAAGCTCCCACTGATCTTTTCACAACAAAGGGCTTCCTTTGCAAAGCTCAGAACCTGGAGTCTTTAAGGGGGTTGACTCCACAGCATCTGTCTAGGTCAGAGGGGTCTGGGGACAGCCACAGTTCCCCCAGCCACCCCACCTCGCAGAGGGACCCAAGGAGGCCATGCCAGAGACCTGTCTAAGCTGGCTCAGCATGGAGGCGGATGGAGGTGGGGATGGAGTGGCCGTCAGTGTGAAACAAGGGAGGGGTCGATGGCCCTGAGGAACCTGAGATGGGAGTGAGGGGTGCCTAGCCCAGGACACTGAGTGCCCCCTTCCTGCCCCAGGAGAGGACAGGATGCGGCCCCAGCAGGGTCCAAAAAGACTTTATTTTTCTGGCAAAAGGACAGGTCCCAGGGCCACAGGTAGGCAGGGCTCAAGGTCCCACTCCCAGCTGTCCCTGGCACCCTGTGACACCATTGGAGGTGAGGGGCCACCTACATGTCCTCCTCAGACACCAGGCAGTAGAAGTCCGTGCGGGCGCTGTAGTTGCGGGAGCCAAGGTCAGAGATGTCCACCTCACAGCCCCGGGCCTCTCCTGGCGAGACCCCACTTGCATGCAGTGGTGGAGCTGGTGGCTCCCCAAAGACAGGGCCTCGGACACCTGTGGAGGGGACACCGCCAGGCCTGAGCCGAGCTCCCTCCCTGCTCACCCTCCTGGGAGGTAACATCTGAGAACCCAGAAGCTCTGGGCACACCTTAGGCCCAAGCGCCTCTGGGGAAGCTGTGTGGTGAGGGGTTCTGGGGGGCTCCAAGCCCATCCACAGCCTGCAGGGAGGAGTCCCGGCCACCTGAACCCCTTTCAGAACTCCTCAAAGCTGTGAGCCCCCCTTCAATCCCAGGCAGAGTTCCTCAGGGTCCGGAGTGGGGCTGGGTGCACATACCCAGGTCCCCCTCGGGGTCGAGGTCCAACTCCGGGTCCACGGTCCGACCCTCTGAAACATGGCCGCGCACAATCAGCATGGGGTCCTTGTCATCCTGCAGCCGAGTCTGCGGGTCTCCCTCCCTCGTTTGGTATTGTACCTTCCGTGGCAGCGCCAGCTGTAGCTCTTTCCAAAAATCGGAGGAAGGCGTCTGGGGGCCAAGGTGGGGCACTGAGCGCGTGTGAACACGTAGGGAAGGCGCACGCAGAAAGCCCTGGCCCCAAAGAAACAACACGCCAGGGAGCGCCTGCACTGGGTCCGGCCGGGAGTCTCAAGGAGGCTGCTCGGGCAGCGCGCCAGGGAACTCCACCCACCCCGGAGCCCGCACCACCCTCCGCACCACCCCCCGCACCACGGAGCCGGGCCTCCAGCGCAGCAGGGTCACCAGGTGGCGGTGCTGGCGCAGCAGGAGCAGCGCAGGATGCTCGGGGTCGCGCCGCTGACCCTCGAAGGTGATGAAGATGGGCCTGCGCGTGAGCTCCAGCAGCCGGCACAGGCCCTCCCTGCGAGGGCGGGACCGTCAGCTCGTCGCTGTTGGGTCCCGCCCCCACAGCCCTGCGCCGCACCCACCGGAAACTGTGGCTGCACCAGGCCCGCCCCAGGAAGGCGTCCGACAGCACCACGATGAGGCGTCGGCAGCGGCTCAGGTTCACCAGGAGGTCGGCGGAAGGCTCTGCGAAGAGCCGGTAGGCTGGGGCCCCGGGGGTCAGGGTCCAAGGCGAGAGAGGGTGGGACCCAAGGAGAGGAGAGGCCAGGGCCGGGGGCGGGGCCAGGCCGAGGGGCGGGGCCAGGGGTCGAAGAGGGGCGGGATCAGATATCGAAAGGGGCGGGGCCCAGCGTGGGGGCGGGGCCCCGGAACCGAGTGCCGCTGTACCTGCCCGCGGCAGGAGGTCGCGGTCGTCAAGGAAGAGCTTGTAGCCCCGTTGCCGCTCCAGCTGCGGCTTTAGGATGAAGTTCACGAACTTTCGATCTTCGGGGCTGTCGCCGTAGGAGACGTAGGCATCGTAGAGCTTCCCGTCTGCAGATGGCGGCGGGTCAGCGCAGCCCTTCCCAGGCCCGGCCGCCACTTCCAGGTGCCGTCCATTAGGGCCCCTTCACCCTTCACCCACATGCGCACAGGACCGAGGCCCACACCCCAGACCCATACCCCGCCCACGACCCCTCCCCAATACAGGATTCTTAGCCTGGCCCCTTCTGTCGACCCTCCGTCCTTCTGGGCTGCATGCTTCCGTCTCTCCTGGAATGTATGCTCACAGAAGCCCTGCGGGGCTGATGCGTCCTTATTCCCCACCTCCAGAGCCCCTCCACTTGCTGGGGGCAACCCCTACCCGGAGGGAGCCTGGGGAGGCCTTGCCTACCGTTCATCTCCACTTCCCCGTAGTTGTCTTGGTACCAGAGCTGCACATTGAGCCGGCACTTCACGTAGAGCAGGGCCGCCAGAAGCAGGGCCAGCAGGACCAGCAGCGAGGCTAGCACGGCCGCCAGGTGGCCTGCGGGGCCTGGGTACAGAGCGGCAGCCTGAGCCACTGCAGCCCTCATCCAGCCCCTCCAGCCCCCAGGCTCCTCGACCCCCTCCTACCTGTCCCCCTGTATCCCCCTCACCAGCTCTCCAGAGAGTGAAGGAGGAGGAGCTGACATTCCAGACGGAGCAGGTGAAGGCCCCGTAGTCCTCAGCACCGGTGAGGTTGACCCCCAGGACACTGGATACAAGCACCTCAGACGAGTTGGCCTTGACCCTGGGCAGACCAGGCCCCACTCTCTCACCTGGGGCCCAAGAGCATCGGTGGCCACCCCAGAGCCCCAACTGCCTGGGATTCACTCCGAGAGGCTGCCGCTGGGGCCTCCTGCGCCCCCTCGGGCCATAAGCCGAGAGAGGTGGCAGAACCTTTGGAGGGCGGGTCTGTTTAGTGACAGTCACCCTGATCCTGGGTCTGCGTCTGGGTCCCGGGGCCCTCGGGGACCAATGGCCCCCACCTCATTCAGGCCTCAGGACAGTGCTGGCACCCGTGGCCCTGGTGTATGGAGAATGTCTGCAAGGGCCATCTGTCCCTGCGGTCACTGACTCTCGGTCTGTGTCCAGAGTGGCATTCTGCCGTGTCACATCTGGGAAGTCACTCCCCAGCCCATGTCCAGGTGGTTACAGACCAGGGTGTGGGTCAGAAAGGCCACCTGCCGTGCAGGTGTCAGGAGTCTCTTACCAGGAGTCCTCGTGAAGGCCGTGGTGGCTGCCATTGCCCAGCAGCAGCCCATCTTTCAGCCACTGGACTGAGGGCAGAGGACAGTGGGGTGAAGAGACCACCCAGGCCGTGCAGTTCAGAGTGACCACACTGCCCAGGGCTGGTGCCAGTGTCTGGTCTCCAGAAGGGGAGAGGAAGTCGGGGGGCCTGCTGCAGACATCTGCAGAAATAGGACCCGGCAGGTTAGCCGCGCTCAGGGCACCTGGCTCCCACTCCCCGCAGAAGGTCAGTGGGCAGGAAGAACGGGCTGGCCAGAGGCATGTGTTGCTTGGGGCCACATTGCGTCTGTCCCAGGGTCCCATGGAGGACAGGGCCCAGCATCTGGCTGCTCGTCAACCCAGGATAAGAGCTCCAGGTCAAGGGCCAGGCACTGCAGCCTCAGCCCTGCCCCCTCCTGGGGGAGCTGCTGTGAGTGTGGGCACCTTCCACCTGGGATAGGAGCTGACCACGGGCGAACCTTCCCACCTCCCTGAGACCGGAACTTTCTCATTTTCGAACCAGGCTGAGGAGCACTAGCAGGAGTCAGAGAAGACAGCCTCATCTTGTGGTGCGGTTCCCCAGCCACCCACCTCTCCCTGCCCCGCGCCGGACTGCACCCACCCCCACCAGCCTGAAGGAAGGTGAGCAGAGCTCGGGCTACATGGCAGCCAGGAGCCAGTGAGGTGCAGGAGGTGAGAGTGGGGCTTGTACGCCCCCGCCCCGACCAGTCTACCTGCCATAGTCTGACACGGTGCTACCCCTGGCTGGGTGGGCTCCTCAGCTGAGCAGACGGGACCCCGAGGGCTGGGCAGGATGCCCTCTCTGTCTTCTCAGCAGGTCAGTCAGGGCGCCAGGATGAGTCAGAGGCTGCCGCCATCCCCAGAGAGCGAGTTAAACAAGAACAGGATGAGTTAACATGTAACTTTGGCCGCAAACAGCACCTGCTGCCCCTTGGGTGACAGAAGAGCCCCAGACAACGCTGCTTTGAGGCCTGGGAGGGGTCCTGGGTGGACCTTCACCTGCCCCAGGGCCACCGTGATGGCCAGGGTGGGAGAGTGGGCGCACACCCTCCGGCACCCTCACGGGGCCAGGAGGTGGCCTCCCGCTGCACACCCCTCCCCTGCCGTCTCTGGTGGCACACCCACCCCTACACACACAGCCCCTCCCCACACACCGCAGCACTCTGGTTCACACAGCACACGCACACACGTGCGGCACGCACGGCACACGCTTGGAACACCTCCTGCCGGGGCACAACCCCACACACACCAGGAGCCACACACCCACCTCCTGTCGTCCCTCACTGTCACAGGCGTGCTAGCTGCTGCACATGCTGTGGCCCCCCCTCTGCCTGGCCTGGGCAGGCAGGCAGGAGAGGAGGAGGGTTCAGGCCCACACTGAGCAGCGGGCCGCCGTGGGAGGACGCCGAGTCACCTGGTTCCGGCTCGTTTCTCGGGCGGGGGGTGCAGTCATAGAGGTCATTGACCTGTGCTTGGGGGCAAATTCTGCCCAGCAGGGCCCCTGGCCCAGCCCGAAGCCCCGAGGCTGCCCTGGACCCGCTGCCAAACGGGTGAGGACCTGGCTTTGTTCGCGTTTGATCGGGACTTTTCCGAAGCTTCCTGGCCTCTCGGTCACATCCTCTCCTGAACCGAAACCCCACCCGGCACCCACCCCTCCAGGCAGGCGGGCAGTCGCGGTTCTCACAGCCCCGCCTGCCCCTGCTCTTCCTGTAGCTCTGAGTCAAGGGCTCCTTCCTCTGGGCCCGCCCCAGCCCACCGGGGCTGCACTTCCTGAGGCCAGGCCTGAGGTGTGGGGGAGGTTGCAGAGGCTGGGGCCTAGGGCGAGGTGAGGGGCTCTGGCAAGGAGACCCCCGGTCGGGGCCACCCTGCACACTTGGGGAAGGGCCAGCTGGGCAGGGTGGCCTGCTTCCTGGGGACCCCCCACGATGCCACACCAGGGAAGCAGGGGAATCTCCATGTCCTCCCAACCACCCCCCCCCATCAAAGTGAGCAGGCCCATGTGTCTAACCTCTGACCTCCTGGAGGGGGGGCTATGGAAACTCCTACCAATAATAGGCCCTTGATCAGGCTCTTTGGTCCCCCCTCTGACCACCTCCAGGGTGTAGTCCCCAAACGGTGAGCAGTTACAGGTGGGCTGTGGTGTCAGTGTGCACCTTGGTTTCAGGCTGGGGTGTGAGGACAGTGCCCCTTTTCCAGGAAAGGAAGTAAACAGGGGCCTGGCTGTAGAGGCTCTGAGCCCAGCAGCCGGGGGGGGGGGGGGGGGGGGGGGCACCAGTTTTTCCAGTTGTCACTGCTGACTCCGCCCCCAAACTGACCTAGGACTCGGAGGTCCAGCAAAAGCTGGCTGGCACTGATGTCCATAGAAAAGGGCCCCTGCCGCAACCCCCCCCACAGGGGCCAGCAGCGGGGCACCTTTGGCACAGTATCAGCTTTACAACACCCTTCATCTGGCCCCAGCCCTGCCAACCTCGTGGTGGCCCTCCAGTGACTGGCCCAGGAGCCTGGGCAGGAAGCAGAGTGGAGCTTTCCGTGTCCCCCACCAGCTTTGCTGCCTCTCAAAGCATCTGCCAGTCTGTCCGCAACTGTGCCACCAGCGCCCAGGTGTGCCTGTATGCCCCCTCCTCGGCTACGGTCTACCCTCGCCTTTCAGGGGAGCAGAAGAAGCACCCACATGGCCACAGGCTCTCCTTCCAACAGCATTTCTGAATCCAGGCCCGGCCGCAGCGCCACCCAGCACTTTCAGCCCCACACCCGCGGTTATCGGAAAGCCCCCGCTCCTTCGCTCTGGGGCCTGCGCCATGGGGCTGCTACCCCAGCCTCAGGAATGGTCCGGCCCCTGCCCAGCTGCCGGCTTTGCGGCTCAGCACCCCATAGCTTCCTAGCGTCTCTGTGTCATCCAGGACGCGCGGCCACTCGGCACCTTGAGCGGTGCTGCGCCCCCGGGGCGTCTCTCCTGAATGAACGTGCGTAGGAAGCTGTGGCCTCGCAGGCCCAGGGGCTCGTCCTGCCCTCTCAAGCCCATGATACCCAGCTCTCCCGCCACACGCCCCACACCCCGCAATCTGCCTTCCCTGGGGTGGACCGGACCTAGTACCCCCTCCATCCAGGTGCACCGCTCAGGCGGCCGGGGGCGCGCACGGACAGCGGGCACGCGCCGGCGGCGGCTTGGAGCGCGCAGATGGCGGCAGCTCTGCCTGGCGACCCGCGCGCCATGGCCCCGGCACTTTTCTCGGGTCGTTCCCCCAGCCCTGGGAGGCCTCTGGTCTAGGATCTGGGATTGGGGCGCTGGTAGGTGTCCCAGCGCGACCCGTTCTCCTCCTCCCTCTCCTGCGCAAAGGTCACGAGGAAGCCGCTGCTTGCGTCCCGCTGGGAGGCCCGAGAGGCGGGTAAGCTACGGCTCGGGCTTCCGGGCGACTCGGGCAGCCCGGCGGTCTCCGAGCTACTTCCTGCGGGACCGCGCCGCGCAGAGGCTCCTGGGGCAAGCGGTGCCCGGTCCCGCAAGCAGCAGGCCCGGACCTGACTTCTGGAACTCCACGAACTCCACTCACCCGGGTGGCTCTGAACCGTGACTGCCGCTCATCTGCTGCCAGGAAGCGGCCGCGCAGGCGACCGCAGGGGCGGGGCGGCTCACCTGGGGCAGGTGCGCAGCGGCTACAGCCCCAGCGGCGGCAACAGGTGCAGCCCCGCCCAACACCCAGGGCCGAGGGCGGACCCAAGTGTCCCGCTTTGCGCCCAAGGCTGGCGCCGAAGACAGTCAGGCGGCTCAGCTCCCCAGTGGCGAGCGCCAGACCAGACCTGTGGCGAGGCCAGAGCCCTGAGAGTCTTGGATCCCCAGGAGGGGTCCCAGGAGGGCCATCCATCCCCAGGGGCACCTTCAGTGGTTCTACTCTTCCTCCCCAGCTCTTCTTCTTCTTCCAGGAAGCCTGCCTTGACTCCAGTCCCGAAACCCCAGGTGCAGGGATGGTAGGGCCTCAGTAAGACGCCCCTCCCTCAGAAGCCCATGGGGACCGGCAGGTGGAAGGCCAGGAGGCTGCCACACTCAGACCTTTCCCCATCTGGGCCTCAGTTTCCCATCTAGCCCCAAGAGCGGACACAACCCACCAGGAGACACAAAGAAGTTTTTATTTTATTATCAAAAGTTCGGCTGGAAGGGGGGCAGGGCAGAGGTGGTCAGGGCTGTCTGACCAGCCAGGACTCAGGTGGGGAGGGCGGGCCCAGAAGTCAGAGGGAGGCTGAGGAAAGGCCGGTTTTCCTGTGTTGGGAGGTGGTGGCTGCAGCCCTCGCTCTTGTACGGGTGGTCCTCCAGAGTTCGGGTCAGGGCTGTGCAAGCCTGAGCCCAGCAGATGGGACAGATGAGGGTGCCACTCACTGGTGCCCCAGACACACACAGGTCTCCTGGGACACCCCTGCATACACACCCACATATACACAAGCCTTCTTACAGCCCCACACACAGCCATGGGCAGGGGTGGCGGTGGCAGCTCTGAGTCTCTCTCCTCGTGCCCAGCGAACGCCTCGGGGGCCCTTATACCTCGGTGCTCTTGGCACTCGGGCTGGAAGTAGGAGTGGAGTTACACACAGGGGGGGCCCCAGGACTTAGGCCTGGCTCGCTTGGCTGCCTTAGCCCTCCACGCCACATCTTCTCCCGCAGCATCCGGTACTTTTCTTCCAGAACCTTGTTCGTCACCGACTGAGGCACATCAGGCACAAACCAGGCGGCCACGAGCTTAATGCACAGTGCCACGTGCTGGGAGAGCAGGGCAGAGACTGAGTTGGGGAGGCTGCGCAGAGGGGACGGGGCCCAGGGAGGGGGCCCCCCAGTTCTGGCTCACCTCAAAGAGGATGAGGAAGGCCAAGCGGATGCCCAGGAGGAACCAGAACTGTTCTGACAGGTTGTTGTCCTGGGCATTGCGGTAGTCCCGGTACCTGGGGCGGGGAAGGACCTAAGGTCAGGGGTCAGGAGTTCAGAGGGCACTCATGGTGTACAGGGGGCAGGGTGGCGGGGGGGGGGGGCCCAAACCTGCACTGGGTGATGTTCTCAGAGCCTTCTGTCATGACTGGGGTCTTGAAGTGCTTGGTGTAGAACACCGCCAGGCTGTAGTTGACGTAGCCAGTGAGGCAGCTGGGGCAGGGGGAAAGGGGGCTGCAGGCGCGGCCCTTTCAGGCCTCTGGGTGCCTCCCTAGAGCTGATTCCTGTCTGGTGGGCCATCGGTCAGGGTGGGGCACAGTGCAGACCCCCTCCTCCATCCCCTGTGTGGGAGAGGGGCCACTGGGGGGCTGAAGGGGCTCGGAGATGCCACCAGCCACCTCCACGGGCTGAGGGGAACCTCAGGGTGGGACCCCTCGAAGGCTGGATGAGCTGGACGAGGACACTGCTCTGCCCTCTAGTGCCCGAGCAGGCCACCCAGGCTCTGACTTTGGCAGGCAGGTGCTCAGGGCCTGCTCAGAACACAGCTCATTCTGCCCCTGCTCCCAACACTGGGGTCCCAGTGAGCACCCCGGGCTCCAGCCCAGGGTCTGCAGGTCAGTGTGGGGGCCATGACTGGCAGCCTGCACCCTTCCATGGGCACCCCTTGCTGTGGTTGGGCCAGGTCTCCACGGGTCTCTGGACAGTCTGAGGCCCCCCAGGGCTGTGTGGCAGCCCATACTCGACTGAGGGTGAGGCGTCCTGCTGGCATGGCCCGTAGCGGTACTTGTACACCACTCGGGGGATGAACTCAGAGGTGAAGGCGATGACCATCCCATTGGCAATGACCGCCAGCACGCCGATGGTCTCCAGCACCTGCAGCCAGGTCCCTGGGCCACAGTAGTAGGATGGTCTGGTTCCCCGACCCAGAACTTGGATGCAGCCCACCCCACCTCCACTGGCCCATGCCCCAGGGCCAGGAGCCCAGAGAGTCCCAGGGCCTCAGCACACCTCTGGGAAGGGCACCCCATCGCCACTGTGGGGCCAGGCCACTGACGGGGAGACCTGGTCCAAGGCCAACGCCTCCCGCCCTCCCCGCTCCCTGTTCATCCCTGATGCCTGCTTTTCTCAGTGAGGCCGGTGTGGGAGGCTGAGGACACCTGCCCTCAGTCCTGCCCCAGCTGCTGGGCGCCCCCTCCCTCAGCACCCTGTCCTCAAAGTCCAACTTCTTTGCCTGGGCCCCCAAAATGGGCTGCAGGCCATTCAGCCAGATCCCTGGTCAGGTGGAAGGGGCCTGCAAAGCACGTGCCAGCCCCAGCTGTGCCTCTTCTGGGAGGGGCCTGAGTGTACCCCCAGCCCCAGCCCCACCCCCATCTTTTCCAATCCAGGAAGACCTGGGGGAATGGCTGTAGGGGCACGGGGATTAGCGTGGGCTCAGCCCCCCCCCCACTGCCCATGCCCCCGGGCTGGGCACCCCGCCCTGCACGGCAGTCCGCGGGCCCCCTGACCAATGTCCTTGGCCTTGCGGGGCACCAGGCGCCGCTGCAGCCGGACCATCTTGATGGCGTCCAGGCGGATCTCCACGATGTTGCTGAAGAAGGCGAGCAGCGGGGCCAGCGGGAAGGCAGCCACGAAGATGGTGGTGAAACCGTACTGGATCACTGCGCAGGGAGGGCGGGGCGCTGCCCTGAGCTCGGGCCCCAGGCCCCAGCCCCCTCCCCACAGAGCACCCCCCCCCACGCACTCATCTCCATGAACTCGTCAAACAGGCTGAAGGTGTTCACCCGGTTCAGGCGGTAGTTGCGCTGCCAGCCCCTCAGCTCGGGGTCTTCGGACTCCCAGCCCCGCATGGAGCGGTACTTGAGAGTCAGCCACCTGGGGGAGACAAGAACCAGGTAGGGGACAGGGGCAGCGCTCAGGGGCCGCCGGCTCTGGGGGGCGGGGGGGGGGCGGGGCGTCGCGTCCTCACGGGCCCAGGTACTCCATGCAGTTGCTGAGTGTCTGCTTCAGACCCATGATGACAGCCATCTGCACGAACAGGTCCATCATGCAGCCGCTGAGGTGACACTGCGGGCAGGCGGGGGCAGCGGTCAGGCCCAGCAGGAGCAGCTCGGGGGCAGGCGCCCGGGCACCCAGGGCAGACTGACCTCCTCCAGCTTCCACAGGCCCGCCAGGCGCAGGGAGTCCCCGGGGTGGCCGTTGATCCTAGGAGGGCAGTGAGGCTGAACACCGCGGCCTGCCTCCAGCTGGGGGCGGGGGGGGGGCAGGAGGGCCGAGGGGACGTGGGGACAGGATGCACACCCACATGGGTCACACGCATGCACACAGGTGCACAGGAGAAAGCCCTGCGGTCACGTGCTGTAGACACGACCTGTTAGGAGGGGCCTCAGCCCCCCACTTGGAAACTGCGCCCGGAGTTACTCTGTTCAAGTCGCCCACTTTCCCTAGCAGGAGTCAGGCTCCAGAGGCACCCCTGCTGCAGCTGGTGACAGCTCTCATTTGACACAGTTCCCATCGGTATAAAGTTACAAAGAAAAGAAGTTACAGAGTTTACAATGGTTACAAAGTTACGAAGAAAAAAAGCCATTCTTTCAAGAAATGTGGCTGTGTCCCTAGAAAACCAAAGTAAACCAGCGGAAAGGCTGGATAAGTGACCTGACAGGCGCTGAGAGTAGGCTCGCGAGGGTCCCTGGACGCCTGTGGGAGCCAGGGCAGGAGGCGGCCGCAGACACCTCCCAGGGTTGTTGCCCAAGGACGAACAAAGTTGCACCTGTGGGCCCCACGTGGCGAGGCCTGAAACTACTCACAAACGTTAACAAAAACGTGCTCTCCAGTCGGAAGCCCCGGGCCGTGTTTCGTGGTAGACAGAAGGATGCCCCACCCCCTAAGGGCATCCAGGTCCTCATCCCTGGAGCCTGTGAGGGTCCTCTCAGAAGGTGGCATTAAGGTTGCTATCGGCTGACTTAAAAGGGGGCCGTTATCCAGGACCATCGGGTGTGCCCAAAGCCGCTGGCTTCGCGGGCGGAGCAGGAAGGGGCCCCTGGAAGCTGAAGGCAGCAGAAGAGGACCCTGCCCTCTCCGGGGCTGCCAGACAGAATCGGCCCCGCAGCACCTTGACGGGAGCCCGGGAAGCCCGCAGACCTGCACGCTAACGAACTGCTGCTCAGAGCCGCTCGGCAGGGGTCGCTCGTGATGGCAGCAGGGAACATGAACCCGCGTGGGCCCCCCTACAACAGTGTGGGAGCTTCCTGCAGCCCGAAACCAAATCCCACAGAGTGTCCATGTGTGGTCTGCCAGAATGACCCTAAAATTTGGCTAAAATAAAAAACCAGGTAATTACCCATAAGAAAAAGGGAAAAGCAAGCCAGAAAAGCAGGGAACGCTGGCCCATCTGGCAGTGAAGCCCCAAACACTCGGTGTGGCGTCACAACTAATCTTAAAGAAGCAGACAGAACCCAGGGGCCAACAGCCAGGGCCTGGGCATCTGGAAACAAGGACACGGCCCCCTCCTCCACCCTCCCGCTCCATGAGCGCCTCATGCCCCAAAGACTTGCTGTTGCAAATGCTGAAACTGTGCACATCCCAAGGACATCACAGCTGGACAAGTTTTTGATCGGGGCAGGGGGTGGCTTTTTGAGGGCAGCCCGAAAAAGGACACCGTAAAGAACCACAGGGACAAAAACGGCAACATGAAAGAAACATTGCCTTTGGGATGACGCGGCGGCTGGACACCCTTTCACCCCCCTGCCGGGAGACCCCACTCACACGGAGGCACAGCGTGGGAAGGGCCGGCGGCCCACCTGCCGACCGGGTGGCCCAGAGGTGGTTTTTAACCTCTGGAACAGGGTCGCCTCACCGGTAAAGGAGGCTAAGAGTCCCCACCCAGCACAGCTGTCGTGCCGGCTGGAGTGCGTGCGAGCGACCTCGGAGTGGGTGGGGGTCCTAAAATGACCAGAAGAAGCAAGTCAGCCCTTCGCCTGCCCCCGAAGGGGGAGCGGGGCCCCGCAGGCGCAGCTGGGCAGAAGACAGGGGCCCGGCCAAGACACAGGTGACGAAGCCGAGGGAGCAGACCACTGGGAACAGTGAACTTCAATGGGAAAAACCACTGATATCCTCAAGGACACACTGCGTCTATAAAAACAAAAAAAGGAGGCGACAAGGAAAACGGGGGAAAAGAACTCTTGGAAATGAAGGTTGTTAAAACACATAGAAAGGCACAAAGATAAGGTGAAGGAAAAGTCAGCTGTAACTGAAAAAAAAAAAATGAAGGAAATCTATCCTGCTATCGACTCCAAGGACCGATGGGGCGTGTGAGAGAAAAGATAAAAAACCCAAGAGGACCAGAGTTCTGCAAAGACAGAGCAGAGGGGAAAGAATGTTTCAACCCAAGGAAAAGATTAAAAATGAAATGTGGCCACAACAGGGTTGGGGTTGGGAAGGACCCAGCTGCCTACCGCACGAGGAGAAGAGCCCTAAACTGCCCCCCAGTTGGAAGAGGGGATCCTAGACTTCCGGAAGGAAGAGAACAGAGTCCGCTGGGAAGGAACAAGAGCCCCTCCCGCAGCTCCCTCGGCACCCATTCCGCGGGGCAGCGGCGGCTCCTGTGCCTGAAGGGAAGCCCTGCCGGGCGGGACCTGCTGGAGGGGCAGGTGCTGTCGGGGCCTCTCCAGGCTCACGGGGACTCGGAAAACCCCTCAGACTCACTTCCTTTGTCAAATGAATGCCAGGACCGAGGGGAGGAGAGCGTGGGACCCCGGAGATGGCGGTCCCAGCCCAGGGGCACGAGAGGCCCACCCAGCCAGTGCCCGGTGTGGGGGGTGCTCAGCTCCCGGGGAGGTGTCTGGGGGGAGAGGCACCCATGTCACAGATGGTGTGACAGCAAGAGGCCTGTGGGCCAGACCTGACAGGCGTGCAGAGAATGAAGGGCAACCAGAAAGCACAGGGGCAGACAGACAGCCAGGCAGCAGAGGATCAGGTGTGGAGCAGAGCGAACCACGCGGCAGTTTTAGCCCGAGTCCAGCGAGAGGGAGCCGCTCGGCAGTGACGCCACACAGACCAGCAACCGGGCGCAGACGAGCAGCGTGTAGGAAAGGAACTGTAACAGTAGGTATCTGTGCAGGTGTAAAAAGAAAAAACAGAGAGAAAAGGGAGAAAAAGAGTAAGTATCTGGGAAGAGGTTCAGCTGCAGCCGTCAGGCGAACCTCGGTGGACACCGCAGGCCCCCCGGGAGCTTCGGAGGAGGAAGCGGCCCCGCGCCAGGACCGTGGCTCTCTGCGCTGCACGGCCCCCACCCCACCCGCCCAATAAAGCCGCAGGCTGGGGCACCAAGCCAAGCAAGGTCACGCCACCCAACAGACGGGTGGGCGCTGTGGTGGCCACAAATACCCTGTCCCTAAGCACGCGGCCTACGGCGAGCCTGTGCACTGTGGCGCTGACCAGCTGACGATCGCTTGGAGACCCTGTGGGGCTCAGAGGGGCCCACGTTCTCCTGGGTCGGTGACGGTCCCACGGACACATTCTCTGAGGTGGTGCCTGTGAGGCTGCGTGGGTCAGCAGACTGGTCCCCAAGCACAGGGAGCGGTGGGGGCTGCTGCCTTCGAGGTGCGGGAGCTGCGGCTCTTGCCCTGCAGCCTGGAGACGGCGCACCCCAGTCCCCCATTACGGCTCGGAGGAGTAATCTTTGTGAAATTCTCACCTAGTAAACAATTTAGGACAGTCAAAAAAAGACTAGACAATACCTTTTTAAAAGGCACCTTAAAAATGAAAAGCCGCCCTGGCACGTGTGGCTCAGTGGATTGAGCGCCAGCCCGCAAACCACTGGGTCTCCAGTTCGATTCCTGGTCAAGGCAAGTGCCTGGGTTGCAGGACAGGTCTCCAGTACGGGGTGCGTGAGAGGCAAGCACACAGTGGTGTTTCTCTCCCTCCCTTCCTGCTCTAAAAATAAATAAATCTTAAAGACGATTTTTTTAAAGCATAAGAGTCTCGGAAGGGACAGAACCAGTGGCAGAGTGGGAGAGAAAGAAGCCTCATGCTCAGACAGGAGAGGCTGGTGGCTGCAGCCGAGGCCAGAAGGAGCACCTTGAATTTGGGACATGAGCAGAAGTGAGACATCCAGTGGCAGGGCGGCAAAACCAAGTGAGAAAAACTCCCAGAAGCTGGACCAAAAATGGGAAGAAAAACAAAAATTAGGCGGCTTCTTCAGAAGATTAAATTTCCAAAAAAGATTCGCAGAGGAGGAACCAGATGCAAACTGCTCAAAAGCCCCTGGGACCGAGGCTGCGAGGTCCTGCCCAGTGAGCCGACAAGCGGGCCTGCTGTTGTCCCCAGAACTCAGCAAGGGACAGGCGCCGTCCCTGTCCAGAGCCGCCTTCCTAGGAGACAGGCAGCACGGATGCAGGGCAGCGGGGCCGGCAGAAGGGGCAGCGGGGCCTCGAGGGGAGGAGGAGGCTGAGGGAGGCTGGGGACGAGGACGGGGAAGGCTGGGTGCCTGCAGGACGCCCTAGCCGAAAGGCCGGTCAGCCTGGCGCCAGGGAGAGGTCTGGGCTGGAGGCAGGAGTGTGGGCCTTGCTGGAGCCTAAAGTCACAGAGGGGAGCAGAGCAAGCGGGTCTGAGGAGGGAGAGGCAAGCGAGGGATGTCACCGGGGAGGACTCTGTGAAAGAAGCGTGCCAGCCTAGTTGTGGCGGTGGGGACAGTCCGAGACAAATGCCAGCCAGGCGGGGCAGGGATGGATTACTGAAACCCACTAAGAAAGACCTGCCAGATACACAGCAGAGGCACTTGGAAGCCTGGGGACAGGAGAAGAGGTTCGGTCACGGCTGCCCTTGCAGGGGCCTGCGGGAGGGAGCCGCAAACAGCACCTCCAGCCCCAGGGAGCGGCGGCCACTTGGAGGCCCCCATGAGCAAAGAACATCTGATTCCCACCTGCCCTCCTCAGGAGGAACCTGGGGTCCTCCACAGATGGAAGGGGCTCACAGAGCCCGGCGGGGGGGGGGGGCAGCCGCCAGACAACGACCCTGACATCTTTGGACATACTGGAGAGGGGAGGGCTTTTCAAAGCTCTGGGAGAGAGTTTGGGAGCAGCTGCGACAAAGTTAATCAGACACAGAACAGACGGGGCAAGGATTTTCTCCAGAAAAGACAAGAGTGTGTACCGATTGAAGCAAAAATGTGCACTGCGCTAGTGTAGAAGGTGAGGGGAAGTGTGCACACGCGTTACCCCAGCAGCCTGGTAGCTTCGTCTGCAAAGCTCAACACTGGAAATAAGTCGCACGCCTGCCCACCACGGCGGTGAGTGGGCGCCAGTGCCCACAAAGACGCTCAGGGCGGGTGCACAGGGAACTGAGGCCCCCGCGCACTGCCCCAGACGCGGCCCCCAGCACACTTCTGGTGTCGGGAGCGATGTTATTCACAGGACAGAACCTCCCACGCCCAGGTGTGAGCATGTGAGTGTGTGAAAGTCTGCTCAGACCCACGACGGCCAGGCAGCGCCCAGGGGAAGCCCCAGCCGACTCGGGCAGCCGCGAGCCTCCTCCACACACGTCTGCAATGCGTCTCCCCTTGTTCTGAGCCCACGTTACTTTGAATATTAAAAAGAGCAGGCGTTCCTTTTTTAAGGGAAGCGAGGCAGAGAACGGCCTCACCTGCCCAGGATGAAGGCGATGTAGACCAGCGAGGAGAAGTGCGCAAAGAACTGCAGAGTGAAGAACTTGATGGTGAACTTGCTCTCTCTCTCGGAGAAGGTCCTGGGTTTCTCTGGAAAAACACGAGGGCTGTCCCTCGCCTGTCCCTCACCCCATGACAGTCCCACTCCGGGTCAGCCCTGGTTCTGACACGCAAGGACACCTGAGCCCTCACCCGTCTCCCAGGTGGGGGCACCTGCCCTCTGGTGGGAAGGGCCCGCCCCTCCCCCATCCACTCCCCAAGTACCCCTGGGAACCAGGGAGGGGCTTGGGGCCCCTGCTCTCACCAAAGTCGCAAAGCTTCAGGGCCACAAACTTGTTGACCTGTGGGCAGGGAGACCAGAGGGCTCACTCCGGGCCCCGGGAAGACCCCCCGCTTCGCCGCCCGCCCTGCCCTGCCGACCCACCTTGGTCATGATGAGGATGGTCGCATAGTGCACCAGGGCTCCAGTCACCACCACAGCAGTGGTCACCTGATCTTCCAGGAAGGGCAGGGCGGAGCTGCTGAAGATGTCGGAGGCCAGGACTCGGTACACCACCAGGACGTGGGCCATGCCGATCATGAGGCCGATCTGTGGGCAGGCGGCCGGGACGGTGGGCTCGGAGGGCAGCCACCGGCCCGGAGGGCACCTGCCACGGGCTCCCCAAGAATACCATGAGTAGGGACAGCACCAGGATGATGGTGCTTCTCCAGTAGGAGTGCTGGTGCGTCCGGAGCTTGTAGTCTCGGCAGTTAATGAGCTCGAGCGCCAGCTCTTCCTGGGGAGGCACAGACAGGGCTCAGACGCGGGACATGGGCGGCGGCCTTGGCAGAACCACGTTTGGGCCACACAGGGCACTGGGAAGAGACAGCCCCTGCCTGGGTCGCCCGGCCCCACGCACCTGGTCCTCGTCCCACCCGTACAGGTCCCAGTGCAGGACCACGCGGGCTCGATGCCGCTTCCAGAGCTCCAGGAACACTGTGGCTGCAGCGGGAGTGGGGAGGGGCGTCACAGGCGCACCTGGGGCCGCGGCCAGGGTGCTGGGGGCAGGAGTGGCTCTGGAGCTCGGGCTGGGCCCGCAGGTGCCCACACAAACTCACCCCACAGAGCCATGAAGATGGCAAACACCACAGTGCCCTCGTTGTCAAAGAGGTGGGTGAGCTGGGGAGAGGCACACGTGGGGCTGGCCATGCCCCCCCCCACCTCCCCACCCGATGACACCCAGCTTTGCAAGGGCCGGGACAAGCCTGGACAGGCCTCCCGCAGGGCGAGCGGGCCCGGCCTGACCCCCACGGCGGCAAACCTTAGCGAAGGTGCAGGTGTCCGAGAGGCGCTGGTACCTGCGGCGGTAGTCCCCGCGCGGGCACATGAAGACGTGGTGGGCTTCACAGATCTCCTTGCTGGGAGTGCAGGGACCCGCTGGTAGGCTCTTCCCTGAGGCCCCGCCCCCGCCCACCCTGGCCCCGCCCCGCTCACCCTGGCCCCGCCCCGCCCACCCTGGCCCCGCCCCTGTCCGGTGCAGGCGGGCCCGGCCCCTCCCACCTGATCTGGCTGGCGTTGAACAGGGAGAAGCCGCTGAGGAAGACGATGAGGCCGACCACCGCGGCCGGCACCAGCATGTAGGTGTACCAGCCCAGCCAGGCGAAGTACAGGGCCACCTTCTCACCGAAGTAGTACCTGCGGGCACAGATGCCCCTTTTCAGGGCCACCCTGCGGGCCAGGGTCCGGGTGGGGCATACCACGGCGGGGGGTGGGGGGGGCGAAGAGAGTGAATTGACGGCTTAAGTGGGCGCACAGACTCGTTTGCTATAGGTATAGGTGTGTCTGTGAGGGGGACACAGGTGATTCGTTGGGGTCAGCGTTACCTGATGTCATCAACGGGCTGCTTGCGGAACATGTTTCTCCACCGGGCCCATTTCCTCTCCAGCTCTTCCTCTCCCTGGACACAGGCGACCCACAGCGTGACTGTCCGGCCTCCAGCCCCGCCCCCAGGGCAGGCGCTCGCCCCCACCACCCTGCCTCTTACCTGGTGCAAGGGAAACCTGGTCTCGAAGACCCCATCCTCCATCAGGTCCCCGAACGTGTCTAAGGCCACAGAGAGTCTCAGGTACCCCCGCCACCTTCTCCCCACCTCAACACCCTTGCGGGCCGCTGGCCCGGCCACCTGCCCATCCCGTCCTCACCACCAGCCGCCGTCTTGCTGTTCAGGATGAAGTTGACGATTCGGATTCTGGAACACAAGGGCTGGTTCAGGATGGCCCCCGTGTACCTCAGGGGGCCCCACCCCCTCTCTGGCCAGGTACGGAGCCCCATACCTGCTGGCAGAGCCCCCAGCCTACCTGCCTCACTGCCAGACCAGACCCAGACCCAGGGCTCATCTAGGAGCCCTCCCTTGACCTCCTTGGGTCCCCCCGGGTACAGCTGCCTGGTGGCTCCAGGACAGAGGCCCCTCAGGAGCAGCCCCCCCCCCAGGGCCCCAGAAGCCCGGCCTGACCACCCCACTGCCAATCACAGGCCTGGAGCCTCCGCACACCCAGAGCACGCCCTGTGCCTTTAAGAATGTGAATCCTCTCTTCTCTCTCTTATTTAAGATTTTATTTATTTATTTTTAGAGATGAAGGGAAAAAGAGAGGGAGGGAAACATCAGTGTGTGGTTGCCTTTCATGCGCCCCCTACTGGGGGCCTGGCCTGCAACCCAGGCATGTGCCCTGACTGGGAATTGAACCAGTGACCATTTGGCTCATGGGCTGGTAACTCAGTCCTCTGAGCCACACTAGCCAGGGCTGTGTGTGCGTGTGTGTGTGTGTACATGAATCCTCTGTACATCCCCAGGAGCTCTTTTGCCTGTATGGAGACTAAGGCTCAGAAAGGTTGAGTAATTTTCCTGGGGCCACACAGCTAGGAAGCGGCAGGACAGAGCATCATCTCACTGCAGAGCCACGCTGTTCCTGAGCACCCTTCTGTGAGACATGGTCCCCTGGACATCCCAGGGCACTCACCACCACGGGTCCTCCCAGGCCCCACCAAGCTGCCTCTCCTCCTTTCCTCCCTTTGCTCCTCTCCAAGACCCCCAGCAGCCCTCTCCACGGCCTCCAGTGCACATGCCGGGAGGGTCCTTTGCCAATTTCCACTGACAGTGCCCCGCTGAGCTCGGGAGGGCCTGGGCTGAGCCAGGCAGGTGATGGAGGAGGGATGTGGGGAAGGCAGGTGGACCAGCTTGCGAGACTGCAGGGTCAGGGCGGGGAGCAGGTGCTGGGAGAGAGAGGAGGAGGAGGGTTCCTGGGAGGTGGGGGCAGGTGGCTGGGGGGGGTCATTGGGTCTGGAGTGGAGAGGTGTGGACTGCATCTGGGCTCAAAGCCAGGAGGGATGCTTGTGAGGGTCTCTCTCAGAGCCTCACCAAAATCTGCCCACCCTGCAAGTCCCATGTCACTTCCAGACAGAGCGGCCCTGGGTCACTTTAACTTCAAAAGAACTCTCATCAGCCCTTTTCACAGGGGCGGAACTGCGGCCCAGAGCCCAGAGGCCATCCTTGGGAGCCCCTCCTGCCTGGGCCGGGCATGCGTGTGGTGGGCAGGGATCCTCCTGGCCCGGCTCTGGGCCGGCCCCTCACCTGGTAGTGGCCGGGACGTGCGTTGGCCAGGTTGGCTCCGCTTTGGGCGCTGGCCCCTCAGGCTCCATGAGGAGTGTGCGGTACAGGCTGAAGACCCTGTTGTCGGCTTTGATCGCAAAGAACACCTTCTCCTGGTCCTTCTTCACCTGGGCACGGCCACACAGGACACTCTATTCTACCTGGGGACCCTTCCACCCTCCATGCATGGCCACTACCTGGCCCTTTTACCCCAGGCCCAAGATCATGGGCAGCCTCTCCAGACCCCTCTCAGGACCCACCGGGCCCCCACAACCCCTGCCCGCTGGGCCAGCCCACCTTGTATTGGAAGCCTTTTCTTTTCAGTTCCTCCAGGAACTGCCGCTGCTTGTGGACCGTCCTGGGGTTTCGCTGGGTGCGATAGTCGGCCACGAGGATGTAGTCCGGCTGGTCGGTCTGTAGGAGGGAGGCATGGGTCAGGGCCGGGCTGGGCTGGGCTGGGGAGAGTGGGAGGGGCCAAGCCTAGGAGCGTGTGAGCAGAGACGCACCTCGGGAGGACTGGTCTCCATCAGCGGTAAGCTCTCCCCTTCGGTCCTCATTAGGATGCGAATGCACTCTTCACCCTGGGGCAGGGACGGAGGTTTGTTTGGAAATGGAGACGAAAGGCCCCTGAAATCCGGAGGAAAAACAGCCCAAAGATGCAGACGGGGAGCACTCACAGGAGAGGACCAGGTACTCCAGGTGCATGGGAAGACCAGGAAACGCAGGGCAGGTGACCAGGAGGCGCCACCTTTTTTTTACCCATTCGCTCAGACATTTTAAGGGGCTGGCAGCACCGGAGCCAACAGCACCCCCGTGTGGTGCCCTGGGGCACACTCGGCTGCATGAGTTTGGAGACAGTCGGTCTCCCACGGCCTGGCCTGACCCCACCTGGAGACATGGTCAGGGCGCACAGGGGCAAACGTCACACTGCACAGTGGACGTGACCTGCATTCCCACTGGCGGGGGAGAGGTGGAGACACTGTGCTCCCACCCCCAGGTGGCAGGTCATGTCCCTGAAACTCGAAGGCCACGGCCTCACACGGGGCATTGGGGACAAACCCGACATGGCACTGTGATCGGTGAGACTAACTCTGCTGAGGGCCTGCGGGGGCGTCCGGGACAGACACACAGACGCTGCCGTCAGCGGGCAGCGCCCCAGGAGGAAGCGGCTGTGCGCCGCCGCCACCAGCCCTGAGCCTCCTGCCTCATTGTGCCAGCAGGTGCCCCGGTGCAGCTTCAGCCTTCCCTGAGGTGGGGGCTGCACAGTGACCGAGGGAGAAACACACCACCCCCAGGCCATCATGGTCCAGGTCATGTGATGTCACTTAGACGTGAGGGACCCTGAGGGAATGTGCTGTGATCATGTGCAGTCCCCTCCCTAAAACTGGTAGTCCTGACTCATGTCACAAGGGCTCTCTGCAGAACCGAGCTGGGGACATGGAGGGACAGAAGGACCGTCCCAGATGGGAGGGGGCCAAATGCCACGCAGGACCCTGTACTGACTGGGACAGGAAAGAACCCAGTGGGGGAGCTGGTGACGTCAAGGCGGCCGTGGTGGGCTCCTTGTGTTGACCAGAGCCCTAGGCGATGGGCAAGACTTCTGGGGAATCAGAGCAGAGGACACCCCACTCTGTATTACTCTCTTTTTAAAAGATTTTATCTATTCATCTTTAGAGAGGGGAAGGAAGGGAGAAAGAACGAGCGAGAAACACCACTGTGTGGCTGCCGCCCATGTGCCCCCCACTGGGACCTGGCCCGACACCCAGGCATGTGCCCCAGACCAGGAATCAAGCCAGCGGCCCCTTGGTTTGCAGGCAGCACTCAGCCCACAGAGGCGCGGCAGCCGGGGCTATTGCTCTGTTAACACTGACGGGTGTGCTGCATCTGTGGGGGTGGGAGCAGGAGTCGGGGTGGAGCAGCTGGAGGCCCACTGACCCCAGCAAGCAGGATCTGAGGGCTGAGACAGTGACCCGGGGCCGCTCCACTGGGGGAGCCAGGTGGCTGAGAGGTGGGGGACAGGGCAGACTCTCAGAGCAGGTCACGTGAGGGGGCCCTGGGCTGACCTGCAGGGAGAGGACCCTGGCTTTGGAGCTGAGAGCCAGGGGGCCCAACACTGTGCACCCTCGGGTGAGATCAGCCACTTCCTCTGTCTTGTCCCTGATGCCCCTCTGGGCTTTACGTCAGACACAAAGCATCCCGTCCCCGCAGCATGACCTGAGCACACTGGGAGTGGGTGTAACCAGGACCCCAGGCTGCACCCCAAGGATACAAAGGATCCCAGAGGGACCCGGGGCTGCGTCCACAGGAGAACCCACCTCAGGCCAACTGCTGGCGGGCCTGGGCACCTCCCGCCATGGCCCTGACTTCTGCCCGGGCCTCCTGCCCCTGGGGTTTGCTGGCCCCTCTTCCGGCTCATGGCCTCACACCCTACTCCAGTCGCCCAAGCCCAACGCTTTGGCCCTGCTGGTCCCCTGCCTGCTAGCTTGCCCCTTCTCCAACCACATTTCTGCCAGACCCAATTACGCCACTTCCAGAAAGCCCGACTGGACTGCTCCAGCCGGTCCGGCCTCTGGGACTACCAGTCACATTTGAATTTCAGATACACAAAATCCTTTTTCATGTAGGTATGTCCCAACTGTTACCGTGGGACATAATTATACTAACAAAAATTGTGCCCTGGCCAGTGTGGCTCACTGGATTGAGCTCTGGCCTGCGAACTGAAGGGTCGCTGGTTCAATTCCCGGTCAGGGTGCAGGCCTGGGTTCCGGCCGAGTCCCTGATTGGGGGCAGGCAGGAGGCGACGTTTCTCTCCATCTCTTGCTCCCCCCTCCCTCCCTTCTCTCTAAAAATAAATAAATAAAACCTTTCAAAAATTGTTTATGTGCAGTGTTTAGCCACAGGAGCCAGGACCGGATGCCGTGGTCCCTCAGAGATGGGGCCGATGCCGGCCTGGGCACTGGGCCTGTCGTGCCTGGCCCGCGGGGCCCGCCCTGGCCCTCTCTCCCCCTTTCCTCCAGCATCTGCTCTCTCCCTACCTGGCCTCCCTCCCCCCTCGGCTCCTGGGCACTCCCTGCCCGCCCACCAGTGGCCCACGGACACCTGCACTCAGGTGTGGCTTGCAGGACCTGAAACTGCTCCCTCGTCTTGGGCCAGAGGAGAAGCCTGCCTTTCACAGACAGGGAATCAGGAAGGAGCAGGACCGAGGCACCGCTGTCTCAGAAACCAGAGTAAAGTCTTGACCAGAGAGGTCGGGGACATGTGTGTCACCAACATCCAGTTCGTGGCCTCTGGACACCCGGCTCTAGGGTCTGTCCCTGAGGGTTTTTCCATCCCTTCCAACCCCACCCCTATGGGCTCACCCACCAGCTCCCAGCGAGGGGACTTCCTGAGACTTTGCAGCTCTGGGGGACCTCCCTACTCACGGCCAGGACCTCGAGAGTCGGAGCGGACCAAGTTCCCTCTGTCCATCCCTTCCAGTCTGGCTCCAGGTCGCCAGCCGGACCAGGAACACAGCTGTGCAGAAGCGACCACCGCCCAGCCTGGCGCGGCAGCTGCTTGGAGTGGTGACACCTGTGATACTGCCCCAGCTGCAGACAGGCACCTGTGGACCCCTCCCTGCTCCCGAGGGTCACCTCTCACCCGGGCCCTCCTAGCTCAGCCTCGAAAGCTGGGTACAGTGTCACCGTTCAGCAAGGGGACAGGCCTGCCCCACGAAGGTGTGCTCCACCTTGACTGGCCCAGCCCGATCCCCTCTGACCGCCCTTCCTGCGCCAGTGCCCCACCTGGCCCGCCTGCTCAGCCCCCGGGGCAGCGTGCCGGCCCTCCGGCCATCCCTCCGTCCCTCTGTCTGTGTCATCTGTCAGCTCCCTCTTCTGTGTGCCGGCCATCCGCCCACCCTCACCGATGTGGCGGCCGGCCCTGTGCGCAGCCCTTGAGGGCAGTGCAAGTGGACACCAGGGTCCGGAGGGCAGGGTAGGTGGCCTGGAGCTTGGCCTTCTGGGGCAAGAGGTTGCGAAAAAACGGGAGCGGCTTCTGGGAGAGGGAAAGGTGTGTGGCCAGGCCCCGAGGAGCAGGTGCGACCAGGGCCTGGGGACTCGGCCCTCAGCACCTCCGAGGACCCCGAAGCCACACTCCTAGCGACCTCTGTGCTGCTGAGGCTCGGTGGTCACTCCCCACTGGGGCCTCGGTCCTGAGCACTTGAGAAGCATAAAGAGCAAGAAGGCGAGGCTGGGGGCTGGCGGAAGGCAGACTGCAGGGGCTGTGCGGGGGGCTGGCGGCCGGGGGGGGGGCAACAGGGAGCAGCGGGGAGGGACATGCTCACACCCGGCCGGAGGCCGAGTCTGGCTGTCGGCACCTGAACCCGTCCTTCCAAGGTGGTTGCTCTCACCTCAGCCAAGCCAGGCGCGGCCTTCCCGCCCACCCTAAGACAGCCCCAAGCCTCTCCTCCGCCCCAGCACAGACCCACCTGACTTGACCAGCTGACCGCATGAGAGGAGGGGGCCAGCCGGGGGCTTGGGGTCCGGCTGAGGGATGCCAGGATGCCAGGGCTGGCTTTGGAAGGGCTGAGGAGCCACCCCCGACCCCGCCACGGCAGAGGTGGAGCTGCAGGCTACCTCGGGGCCCACACCTGGGAGGGCCCGGGTGGCCCAGTGGGAGGCTGGTTTCGCTCTCCACCTCGCGTGGGTCTCTTCCTGGCAGCCCAGGTACCGGCCCTGCCCTGTGGCCTCTCCCTGGTTCCAGGGAAGAGATGTGTCTTCCTGGGCTCTTCTCCCACCCGCCTTCCCAGGGTCCCTCAGAGCCTCCTGCTCTGTTCCCCAAATCAGAATCCACTGTGCCTGGGGCAGGACCCCCAGGGGGCAGAGAGGGCGCAGCCGGCTACCCTGGGCCTCCCCAGCCCAAGGTCAGCCCACCCCGGAGGCCAACACCGCCCGCCCCAGCCTGCCTCCTTGGTCCCGCTGCAGGGCAGAGCAGCTCGCCCTGACTCGGGGACTGGGGGTGGACCTGCCTGCCCGACTCAAGCCCCCACTCACTGAGACCCCCACCCTGGAGTCGCCAGACCCGGGGCCACTCCCCTCCTCTGTCCCGCCCCAAGGATGGAAAGCCAGGCCCCTGCCAGGACTCTCTGGGTTCCTCTGCCCACTCCAGGAACCCTCGGGGACTTTCCAGGCGGGGCTGAAGGGGCTGGCTAGAGGGGTCGCTGGTGTGGGCCCCACGCAGCACCGACTCACCGGCATGGTGGCGACCCGAGGTGCCCCAGAGTCCAGCCAGCGGAGGCCTCCTGCACCGGCAGTGCTGCAGGGTCGCCGGGCGGTACCTGACTTCCGCGTGGGACTCACCTCCCTCCTCCCCCGGCCTCCTGCCTGCTCCCTGGTTGGTCCCTCCACCTGGCCGGTGGCAGTGGGGCGGAGCCAGGAGCACGGAGGCAGAGGGTGCACCCCTCCCCTAGTCCCCTCCCTCTCACCTGCTCTCACCTGCAGAGGTTTCACCTATAAGATGGGGTTAAATTGACGCCCCCTCACGGGGGACAGGGCGGGGGTGGGGGCGGCACAGGGGCACTCCCCAGTGCCCCAGCTCCCCTGCTGCCCTTCACTGTTCCTGATCCCGGGTCCCCTCCAGCACCCGACCCCCCACCCACCAGGTCCAGAGTGGGTTCCCTCAGAGGAGAAACTGGGGCACAGAGGATGGGGAGGGTGAGACCGGTCCCCGAGAGAAATGGCGTGTGTCCCACCCAGAGCCCCTGCTGTGTGGAAGCCCGCTGGGGGGGAGGAGCTCTCGGTGTCCTGAGGGCTCGGGTGCCATGTCCCGCGGGCGCCCAGGGCCCTGGGGAAGGCCCTGGGGCTGCCGGCTGCCCCAGTGGGGAGGTGGGCTCTGAAAGCTGAGGACACCTGGGGGCTCTGAACAGCCTGGGGGCAGCTGGAAGGAGCCGGGTGCACCCAGTGTCACAGGGGGCTCCTAGGACACGGTGGGAGCGGGGGGCGCCCGGAGCGCTGGGGTGCGTTCTCATCACGCAGCCCGTGCAGCCCTGTGGTTCAGAGCTGGGGCTGACATGCTTGCTTTGGGTTCCCCAGGACGACATGTCCCCACCACCCACATTTCTGCTTGGGGGACTCATGGCCGGCCGTGGCAGCAGCCAGGCGGGGACCGACTTCTGTGAGGCTGTGAGGTGGCACAGACGAGGGAGGGGAGGGGCAGCAGAGGTGCGGCTCCGAAGGCACGCCCACCGTGCCTTGTGGCCACAGAAACCCCCTGCAGTGGCTGGGAGAAGCATCTGCAGGCACCCAGTCCATTACTCCCTACCGACTGCTGCTTTGCCACTTTAAAAATGGGTGCCACCCCCTGGCTCCAACTGGCTGCCCCGGCTCCGGGTGTCATGTCCACACTTGAGGCGGCAGGAAAAGGAAGGAGAGGCACTCCCTCCACGGGATTCGTCACCTGGCCACACCTCACTGCGTGGAAGCCGGAGACGTGGGACCACTTCTCCCGAGATGGAAGGCAGCAGGGCACGGGGGCAGCCGCAGTCTCTGCCTCGGGCCAGCGGGCCTCCTGTGCGGAGTTCAAGTGCAGGGTTCTGGAGCAGCAGGGGTCTGGAGCTCGTGGGAACTCCGGGTCCATGCTGCACTCCAGCTCCTGGGTTCTCCGACTCCCCCCAGGCTCCGGCTGGGCCTGGGTGCGGCTGTGCGTTCGCTCTGCGGAAACAGCTCACTAGCACGGCTGACTCGGCTCCACGCGTCTGCACAGCCGCCCTCCCGCTCCACATCCCGCATCCTGCTCTTCATGCCCAACCGCACCGCTGCAGGCACCCCTTCCAGGGGTGGGGTGCTCGGGAGTCAGCTCCTGGGGCCTCTCGGACCTGGGGCGCAGGGGGCGGGGCGGGGCTCACAGGCTGGACCCCACGGAGGAGGAATGAAAAAAGAGCAGGTCTCCTCTAGTCCCCTCTGCAGAGAAACAGGACAAGCCCTTTTGGATAGCAGCTTAGCAGTAAGGATCAAAAGCCTTAAAACTGTTCACGCGTTGGTCCGTTTATTTAACTTTTTGTAAACTGCCCTAAGGAAAAGTTCCAGAATAATGCATATATGTACGAATACGTCCTTGGAGGTGAAGACTGTGAGCCACGCCGACGGCCGACCCAGGGGAAGCGTCTGAGTGAGCAGCCCCAGAACGCTTTCTGACTGTATGAGAACACGGGAAGTGCTGGCTCCATGCTCAGCGGAAAAACAGGTTGCAAACACATATCCGTGTTAATCTCGCCTGAGTTAAAATGCACTGGAGGAGGAGATTGAGTCTGGGCTATTCATGCTGGCTTCAGGGGAACTACGGACGGTGAGATGATGCTGTCCTTCCTTTAGTTTGCTTTTTTCACATTATAAAAGGCACTTTTATAAACTTTATTATTAAATTTATTTTACTGTCGTGAGTGTGTCCCGTGAAGAAGCCACCCTGCGGTGCGGGCAGCCCCACAAAGGCAGGTGGCCCCAGCTGCCTGGCTATGGGCAGGGCTGACCCTGCCCTCTCTGTGGCAGAGAACTTCGGTCTTCAGTCGCAGCCCACGTGGCTTCCCAGCTCTTCCCTGTGGACCCTGGACCCTGCTCCCTCCTCTTCCTCCTCCAACTCCAGAGAGCCCTGCCCGCCTAGAGCAGTCTCCCCTTCCACTTCCCCAGGGCATCTCAGACCCTCCCCACTGAGGGCAGAGGCCACCCCACAGAGGAGATCAGGGTGACCAAGCCTGCAGGAGCGTGCGCCCCTGTCGACCCAGCCCCAGGGGCCTGCATGGGCGATGGGGCTTCCTGAGTCATCTCTGGGCTCGTCCCAGGCACCCCACCCCCACCTCTTTGGCTGCAGGCCCCTGCAGGGGAAACCCCTCTCCCAGCTGGGCCTCTGCTCCTCAGGTCTGCAGGAAACTGGTCCTTGCCTGTCACACCAGGGTGGCATCTGGGTGGGACCTGGCCACTGAAGTGCACACCTGAAAAACACTTCTGTCTCTCTGTTGCTCCCCCCAGCCTTAAATTCTCGCCAGTTCCTGTTTCCTGTCTTAGGGAGCAGAGAGCTGTCCTGGCCGATGTGACAAGCCTGCTGTCCCCAGTCCTCTGTCAACTTTGAGCAAAGGCCCAGATGGCAGGTGTGCCTGTGGTGGGTGGAGTTTCTCGTGATACATTCACTTTTACACACTTACCAAAGCAGTGAAAATAGCAGGCACAGATTTGCAGATTTCCCGATATATTTAGAAAGCATTTCCACTATTTATCACCATGAATGTGTCCTGCAGGCCTAAGGAAACCTTGAGATCTGGGGCCAGGTCTTGTCCACGTGAGCTTGACCCTGAGTAAGGCCAGAATCAAACACCTTTAGAGCCCTTGCCTCCCTCTGGCGCCCTTGGGCTTCTGACGCTCCTCCCCTCTGCGGAGGAAGGTCAGGGCCTTTGCAGCCTCCCCCAGGCGGGGACCCCTAGGGCCTGTTGTGTGGACAGCCCTCCCCGCTGGCAGACCTCCACACAAGTCACATTCGGCATCCTCAAAGTTCTCTGCTAACTCCTCTCACCTGCCACCCGACCACTTGAGTCAAAACCACAGGCCTTCCAGCGCCCACACCACTCCCCTTCGCCAGTCTCCAAATCCTGCAATGGACCCTGCCCGCCCACGCGTGTCTGAAGGGTAGAGGTGAGCAGGGTTGCAGCCAGGGTGAAGGGTAGGGTCAGGACAGGGGCCCGGAGGAGGTGAGACCTGGATATCAGGCCCCAAACGCAAAGCTGCAGCTGGAGTGCGAAGGGACCGGTGCGGAAATGTGGGGGTGGAGGGTGGTTCTGGAGAGAGGCTCAAGGATCCGGGAGGGGAGAAGGAGCTGGGCACGGGGATCACCATCCTTCCTGTCTCTAAATATCTTCACACCCCCACAATATCCTCTTAAGGAGGTGTGAAGATATTATAGTTGACATTTGTAAAGCCTTGGGGACTCTCGCAGGCACAAGGCCGGAGCTCCAAGGCGATTGATTAACACGGGGTCAGCGCAACAGTCACAGGGTACCAGGCGGTGATCCCGGTTGGTCCCTTCCACCCTACGCCTGCCCACCCAGGTCACGCCCACAACGGGACGCCCCCGCCCAGTCTCATTCAGGCCCCGCCCCTATGACGGCACGACGTAAACCCCAGGCGCTCCAGACACGCGGGCTGGGCCCGGAGGTCGCCCTGCCGGGTCTCTGGGCCCTGAAGAGGCCGCCTTGCCCCCTCTTTGCCTTGGTAGGAGGGCACTGGGTGGTTTGGCAGAAAGACCCACAGCCAGGAATGGATCCTAACTGCGCCTAGTCCGCCCGGAACCTGAGCGCTCAGAGCTGGGGTGGGAGCAGAGGGGCCCTGAAGGGATGGTTCAGGCCCGCAGGGACATTCCTGCAAAGACCTGGTGACCGAGAGCTGGCTTGCTCTGGGCACTTGTTGCTCGTGGGTCACTTCCCGGGACAAAGCAGGTTCCAATGCGTCAATTCGCACAAGGCCGGTGCCATGGGGGTTCCCCACAGGGCAGCCCGCTGACGCCGACCTGATCGTGATTCCCCGTGGCCCTCAGGATGGGCCCCGCGGTCCACCTCTGTCTATGCTCTGCAACCTCGCTGCCACTCCCTTATGCACACGCTGGAGACTGGCTGCCGGGCCACTCTGGACCACCCTGGCAACCCTAGGAGCGTGGCAGAAAATGGGCCCCAGGGTGGGTAGAGGGCAGCGGCAGGCCCCGGAAGGCCCCACCACACACCTCTTGGAGCCCGTGTTTCCTGGCCTCTGCCCAGAGCCCCACATAGTGGTCAGAGGCTGGGACTCAGGCCCGATCACAGCCAGACCTCATGCTGGACAGATGGGGAGTCCCTGCAAACATTTTTGCACATGCATGTTTTAACAGCTTGACTGATGTGTAATTCACATACCACGCATGCAATCTACCATTTAGAGTGCACAGTCCATGAGTTTCAAGTGTATTCACAGATATGTGCCCCCTTGGCAGCCTGTTTTAGAACACCCGGCCCTGAAAAGAAACCCGGGGCCCTCTGGCAGTCGCTCCCCGCGTCCCTTCCCCAGGCCCTGGCCACCACTCGTGCACTTACTGGCTGCACGCATTTGCCTATTCTGGACACTTTGCATGAATGGATCGTAGCCTGTGCAGTCTTTTGTGACCGGCTCCTTCCACTTAGCCCAGTGTTTTCCACGTTCGCCCGTGTTGTAGCCTGTGTCGCCACTTCCTTTTGTGGCCAAAGAACTTCCCAGGGCATGAACACACACTTTCGTGTGCTCACTCGGGTGGTGGTCAGCCCCAGTCCCTGTTTTGGGCTGCCATGAATACTGCTGCTGCGAAAGCGAATAAAAGCAACCTGGTTTCAATGGAGCGGCAGGCCCGCTCACCATAACCGGTCACTTCCATACACCCCAACGGGAAGAGGCGTCACTTACAGGCCCGACAGGAGCAAGATGCGTCTCTACTACCCCGGCCGGGGGAAGGCTTCCTCCTCGCCCAACAAGCCGAACAGACACCGTGACACGGTGGCCAGGGGGCGGCCAGCGCTGCCCCGCACACGCGCTTTCCTGCCATGGACTTCCATTCCCAGCTCCCTTTTTCCCCAGCAGGTAACGTCTCTCTCGGTCTGCTGGACTCGCCTATGGTTTTCGCTGCAATCCTCCGCGATCCCTGAATAAAGCCCCATTGCTGCTGAAATAACTAGCTGCTTTCTTCCTGAGGTCAACCGTGCTAGGCGCGTGCAAGCCTGAGGTCCGCCGTGCGTTTTCCTCCCTCTGGGCACACCCCCCGGGGTGGGGGTGGGGGCGGGGGCGCTGGTCACGTGGTAACTGCGCTAGGCGGCGCCTTCAGGCTGTTTCTCAGCGCGGCGCAGGGCCGCCTTTCTGCGGGGCCCGCCACCGAGTCCCCCACGTACGCAGGTCTGCGCTCTTCTCCTGGGCCAGTGTCCCGGGAGCTCCCGCTGGAGAACGACTGCCGGCCGCCAGACCGCCCTGTCGGCTGGAGTCTGCGACTCCTGGCGGCTTCTGGTGGCCGACGGCTCACTCCGGGAGGCTTGGGTCCTGTGACTCGGGCACAGGACCACAGCGGCCGCACATCCTGTGACTTCAGTCACTGGGCCAGGGGGAGGGCGTGAGGACAGCTGGCCCCCTGCCACGACGGATGGAAAATACCGCCGTCTGTCGCTCCTAGCGAGGCCCACGCTCACAGTGTGGAGTGGGCAGGGAGGCGGGCCTGCCAAGAGAAAACACGAGGTGTGGCCGGGATGCAGAGCGCACGACCGAAAAGGCAACAGCTGAGGAGTCATGCGGCTAGGGCAGCGGGTCCACTAGGAAGGCGCTCCAGAAAAGCGCGGGCGGGGCTGGGGCTGCACTCGGGTCAGGAAGCCCCGGGAGGTGGGTCTGGAATGGCTCCTGAGTCAGGTACCTGTGGAACCACTCCGCTCCACTTCACACGCCGGCTCCGGTTACCTAGCAACTGGGCGGCATCCTTCCCAGCAAGCACCGCTTCAAATCTGTGAGGTCCGAGACTACGATGTCCAGCGTGCCCCGCGGCCCAGGAGCGCGGACTACACGTCCCACAATGCATCGCCCCCCCTTTCTTAGCCGCCCCCAGCCCCTGTTCTCAAGAGACCCTGCCGAGTAGCGCCGCGCGCTCGCGGTGACCGGTTGTGCGTGAGGTTAAGGCGCGGGGCGGAGCAGCTTGGGGCCGAGGCGCCATGCGGCGGGGAGAGCGCAGGGGCGCTGCGGGGCAGCGGCCCGGGTCGCCTGTACCTACGGGCAAGGCCTCGCTGGAGGAGCCGCCGGACGGTGCGCCCGTGGCCCGCCGCAGCACCGAGTCCGAGGTCTACGACGACGGCACCAACACCTTCTTCTGGTGAGTGGCGGCAGTCGCCCGGGGTCCGGCCAGGATCGCGGGGGCGTGGCCACGTCGGTGGGAGCTCTGGATGGAGGGGGGTGACGGTGGGACCGGCGCCGCCCTGCCCCAGCCCGGCCCCCCTGATGGTCCCCAGCATCTCCACCCCAATAGCCCGCACCTGTGGCCGGCTTTCCCTGACCTCCCTGTCCAGAACTCACCTCTGCCCTCCGTCACGTGCTCTCGCCGCGCTGCTGCTGCGCAGCGCGACGAGTTCCTTAGCCCAGTCGGGACCTGAGGGGGTGTGTGTCCCAGCCTCGCCGCCAGGCTTCGGGGCCGAGCTGTCCTATGGTCTTCCTCAGTGGGGTCAGGGGTGGGGGCATGCGCCTCTGTGGGAAGAGTTCGTGCTCTTCATGCGGTTTGGCTTTTGCGTGTTTGAGGAATCAGGACCTGAAGGTCCCAGGGGTACTGCTCCGCCTGCGTGCTCCGTGACCTTGGTCCAGCCCTTCACCTTTCTGAGGTTCTCTGCTCACTTGTAAGAGACCCAAAGCCCATGGCGTACGCGGGAAAGCGTGCTTCATGCTTTTTTTGGTCAGTGCCCGTTCGTGTCCGGCTAAAGGACAGACTGTGCTGGCCTCTGATCCCTGGGGTAAGCCTTGGAGGACCGGGGAATTAGATGTGGCCTCTGCTCCCTGAAAGCCCATGGGAGAGACAGCCCTGTCACAGCACCGGGTGCCGTGTGGCAACAGCCCTAGGAGGCCCAGGCGGTGGGGCTTGTCGGAGGTCTGACCACGGAGCAGGGAGAAGCTGCCGGGGAGATGCCAGCGCCCCGTTTGTGCCGCCGGACTCTGGAAAGATGCAGGAAGGCGGGTGTTGGGCTTCTCTTCCCGTGGGCGCCAGAAGCTGCAACAGGGGGGTGGCCACTGAGCCAAGCTCTGAGGATGTAATTTGCTCAGGGTGCAAAGCAGACAGTGGGAGGGAGAGAGGGATGGGGTGTCCACCGGGCTGAGAGACAGCACTGCTGGGTCCGGCTGTCCTGCTCGGGATGCAGGAGGGAGGCGCCACCCTCTCACGGACCACGTGATGACCCCTGGAGACTTGGAGGTCCTGGAACACTGTGGCTGAGCTCCTACTAGGTGCCAGGGACTGTTCTAGAACTGAGCAGGAAACTTCTGGCAAGAGGCACAGTTCACTGAAGGGATATAGGGTGTTGTCCCCACAAACCAACAGGTCACTGGTTCAATTCCTGGTCAGGGCACACACCTGGGTTGGGAGCCAGGTTCCTGGTTGGGGGCACATGAGAGGCAGCTGATTGATGTTTCTCTCTCTCTCTTTCTCCCTCCTTTCCCGTCTCTAAAAAATAAGTAAAATCTTTCTAAAAAAATGAGTGTTACAGAAAGTTAGTATAAAGGCTAAAAATATGTATTTGTGGAAATAAGTTTATGTTCCAGAATCATTCAAAGGAACTTCTGCACGGTTCAAAACCATGCTTTTAAGATTTTCCTTTTCGAGGAGGTTGCGTTGTTTGGGCCCATGATGGTGGTGTGCAGGCCACGGATGAGGATTGGGGCTTTTTCTGTTACTATTTGTCAGCCACAGGGTGTGGGCTGCCACAAACTGGGCCACTGGGAGGGGGTGTGAGGACCATGGGGGTTCTGCTTACTGTGGTGGTCTCCAGTGGCGACATCAGCATCCATAGACTCGGAAGAAATGTGCAGAGATGTGTCTGCTCGTGTCTGAAGATTGTTTGGGAGATGCTTTGGGACCTGGTATCCCATAGAAGTGCTAGTGAGTTGCCACCTGTGGATTGAATGGCCACTGGATACCAGTTGGCCCCTCCTGATTCAGGGGCTGGCTGTGCTGTGTGGGCAGTGGCTGCAAAGTGTTCAGCCTCATATGCAGCCCTGCAGCGAGCATCTCGGGGCCTCTTGCCCGCCTGTAGCATGTCTCCCGGGAGGTGCGGGGGTGTGGGGGTGCTGTAGATGCCCAAGTTCCAGAGCACGCCCTTCTCAGTCACCCGGTGAGGAGTTTGCCAACCTTGCCCATATCTGGAAAGTGTGACTCCCCAGCTGTTGCCTTTCCTGTCGTGCAGTCAGTGTCACGGCCCCGATGGCCCAGGCTTGCCTGGGACAGGCCTCTGTTCTGGCCTCTCCCCGCGCAGGCGCTGCCGTGCGCTCTGCATCCCGGCCACACCTCGCGTTTTCTCTTGGCAGGCCCGCCTTCCTGCCCACTCCACACTGTGAGCGTGGGCCTCGCTAGGAGCGACAGACAGCGGGTATTTTCCATCCGTCGTGGCAGGGGGCCAGCTGTCCTCACGCCCTCCCCCTGGCCCAGTGACTGAAGTCACAGGATGTGCGGCCGCTGTGGTCCTGTGCCCGAGTCACAGGACCCGAGCCTCCTGGAGTGAGCCGTCGGCCACCAGAGCCCAGGGTGCATCAGGGAGCAGGTCTGCCTGCCGAGCCTCCTAAGCGCCCCCGTCACTGCCACACGCGTGGAAACGCACCGTGTGCAAGGCAGGGACCACTTTTGTGGAACCAATCCAGAGTGACGTTTCTATTTCCCACCCCAAACTTGCAAGTTAGTACTTCTGTTCCCATTTTGAAGGTGGGAAAAACATACTGACGGATGAGTAGAGTTGTTGAAGGTCACAGTTCCAGTGCATTGGGAAGCTGGTGCTAAAACCCCTGTTTCTTTGCTGTGTCCTCTTCAGGGAAAAGTGTCTAAGCTGCAACCTTGGCCGTCACGTGAGACTCAGGGAGCACCCGGGGTGGCGCTGCCCCGGGCCTTTCTCCGTCACCACAGGCTGCATGTCCCCGCATTTCCCTTTATGTGGTCTTGTGCGCACCGGCCCTCTGCCCCGGGAGCCCGGGCAGACCGTGCTGTGCCTTTGCCAGAGTGCTGTGATGGGGATGCTGGAAGGTGCTCAGAGCTGGGAACGAGGAGCCTTTCATTTAAAATATACTTCCCTGTCAATTTTTTAGAGAGAGGGAAGGAAAGGAGAGAGACCGGGAGAGAAACATGGCTGGGCTGCCTCTTGCACTACCCAACCAGGACCGAACCCACCACCCAGGCAGGTGCCCCGACAGGGATCAAACCGGGAGCCTTCCCTCCATGAGGTGACGCCCGCGGAGCCACACCCCGGTCACGGCAGCTTTTGTGCACCACTGCTCGTCAGCACAGAAAATTTATAAAGTGGATTTTAAAATGCTTTGTCAGGAAAACAGGGTTATTTATTTACCTTTGACCCTCTTCACACATCTCTCCCCCACCCCCACCCCACCTCTGGCACCCGTCCGTCCGCCTCCGGAACCTGTGTGTCCGTGCAGTGTTGTGGGTTCCAGTCACAGACAGTCGTGCGGGGACTTGCCTTTCTCTGCCGACTGACGTCACCCAGCACGGTGCCCCCGAGGTCCATCATGTGGTTGAACGGTGAGGTTCCGTCCTTTCCTATGGCCGGGGGCCCTGCCACTGTGGGTCTGTGGTGCGGCCGCCCCTTCCAGTCCAGGCGCTTGCCACTGGGCAGAAGCCCAGGTTCCCACCGCAGCTTCGCTTTTGCGATGCGGGGCCTGCGCAGTTTCCAGTGCACGCTTTTGTTTCCTTCAGGTAGGTTCTCAGGAGCCGGGTGTCGCCGGGCCAGAGGGCAGTTCCATTCTAACTTTTTGAGGGACCTCCACGCAGCCCCCCAGGGGCCGCACCAGTTTACAGGCCCACCAGCAGTGCACGGGGCCCCTTCTCCCCACCCTCGCCGATCCTGGCTGGTGGGTCTGCCCACGGGGCCACTCCGACCAGTTTGAGGGGTTCCCCGTGGCAGCCTTGGCCTGTACCTTTCTGACCGGCACGTGTGCATCGGCCATCTCTGCGTCGTCTTTGGAAAACTGCTGCTCAAGTTTGCTGTTTAGAGCTGATTGTTTTTGCTATTGAATTTCGTGAGTTCTTCATATATTTGGGATGTTAGCCACTTACTAGTTATGTGATCTGCAAACACCACTTCCCAAAGGGTTTTCCACTGTGCAGAGGAGGGGGCCTTTCCAAAGACGACTCTGTGTCGTCCCCGGTACCACTGGGCTCTGCTTCCGAAGGCGGGACTGGTGCCGCTGCCCTTCCCCGGGCCCTCAGCCCTCTGTCCCCCTACAGCCTGGCCGGGACAGAGCAGGTCCTCCCTGTTCCTCATTTCTGCTTCCCAGGCCCCCGGGGGCTGCCTGAGCGGCCGCGTGAGCGTTTATGTCAAGGGGCAGGGGCTGTCTTCTTTTGCAGGTAACCCTTGGGTTCTGAAGACAGTGGAAAGAGGCAGGACCAGAGCTGCCCTGGCTGCGTGGCCAGGTCTAAAGAAGCCACTGGAAAACCTCTGTGTTTGAGGGGAGTGGTGTGAAGGACACAGGGCAGGGGTCTCTCACGCTGTCCTATGGCTGGTGAACCGCAGAGCTTCCCTGTAGGGACGCGCCACCCCCACCGCGGGCACACTGGTGGCCCTGAGTGGCCCCCATCCATCCTGGACTCTGCCGTCCCTGTCTCTTCCCCAGGACGCCAGGACTGCGTCTGTTCTGTCACACACACCTCCTCGGCGTGAGGATGCTCCTGGCGGGGTGGCCATCAGTTCTGTGGCTGTGGCTCTGACACAGGTCATCTGTTCCCCTGGTGGACACCGCCCTCCCAGTGCCCCTGTGAGCCCAGCACACTGTCGGGCCACCTGCTGGGGGCTGCATGTGCACTGGACCCCCCAGGGGTCATGCTCCCTGCTCCTTCCTGCCCTGCTTTCTGGGGTCGGCCTCTTCGAAGCCTGCCCCCTGCCCCCAGGGTGGTTGTTGCGTGACCTTTTAGAGCCTCTTTTATTCTCTGAGTGACCATCCTGTGACCCTAAGCCTGGGGCGTGCTGTCCCATGAGCTTTCGCTTAGGTGGCTGCTGGAACCCCTCACCCCCGAGTGGGGCTGCTGGCCCCCTGAGATCCAGCAGCCAATGCGCCTGCTGCGGGGCTGAGCGGTGTCCACGGAGCCGCCTCTCAGCGCGGTGGTGTCTGGGTGCTTGCGTGTGGTTCTGACACATCTGCACTCGGGAGCTCTTCCCGGCCCCGCCTTCCTTGGCCTGCGCTCCGCCTTCCTCGGCGTGCGCTCCGCCTTCCTCGGCGTGCGCTCCGCCACGCCGCGCACTTACTCCAGGTCTGGTGTGGAGGGTGCGGCTCCAGGGCCACGGTGAACAGCCCCACGCCCTCCCACGTGGCCCTGCGTGCTTTAAAGGACGCACACCGGGGAGAGGCAGCCTCACTTGCCGATTCTGTCCTTCCCTCACTGGCCCCGGTCTGGTGCTGTTTGGCGCCGCTGCCCCTCCACCCGCCCGAGACCGTTTTATAGCAACCTCGGCGCAGCTGCGCTGACCCGTGTCCTGCCCTCGCTCTCCCCCACCCCGCCCCGGCCCTTTGGGTCTGGAGGGTGTTCTGCTGGACTCTGAGCCCTGTGCACTTGGAAGCGTCTCCTAAGACGGACACGCAGGGGCGGCGCTTCCAGACACGCCGTGTGTTTGGGTTGCAGGCGCGCGCACACCCTGACCGTGCTCTTCATCCTCACCTGCGTGCTGGGCTACGTGACGCTGCTGGAGGAGACGCCTCAGGACACGGCCTACAACACCAAGAGGTGAGCAGGCCCGCCTGCGCCGCCCCCCTATGGCCTCTCCCTCAGCTCCTGAGACCCCTGCAGCCGCTCTGGGGGTGGGGCTTGGGGGCGGGGGCGGGGGCGGCCCCGGTGAGTGTGCTCAGGGCGCCTCATCCCCGCACCGCCTACCCAGAGGCGGCTCAGACCCCACAGCCTAAGGGCTCCTTCATAAGTCTCCCTTCCCCGCCCCCTTCAGACACCCACTGCAAGTCCCTACTGTCACCTGTGCTGTGGCAGCCAGCCCCAAGTCAGGTCTCTCAGCCCCGAGTCAGGTCTGACAGTGCTGAAGTGGCCTCAACTTCGAGAAGCATTTGCTCACTAGCACTTGGGCATGGCCAGGTGGAAGAGAGGCGTGGGGCGAGGTGCGGGGCTGGCTCAAGGAGCGTCCAGGCACCGCAGGTGCCGCTGTCCCGGGTCCCCACGTGCTCTCGCCAGTGCAGGGGCTCTCAGAACCCGCCCTGGGTTTGCCCGGAGGCCTCGCCACATGGGCCATCGACTACCTCTCTGGCCATTGGTGACCACGCTTAGCCTGCAGCCCCTGTGCCCCCTGAGGTCGAGGGTGGGGCAGAAAGCTCCCCCCTCCAATCCCAGGGGCGGCCAGCCCCGTCCCCACTCACAGAAAACACCTTTGCTGTCATCACAGACGGTCCAAGGGGTTAATGGGCCCAGTGCTTGAGAGGGGAACAGAGAGCAAGTAGATCCCTCTCAGTGCAGGTCACATGTGGGGGCTGCGAGCGTGGGTGTCCGCGACCAGGGAGGCACCCCGCAGGCAGGCTCCATTGGATGCTGCGTTGATGCCGACACTTGAGCTGCTTTCAGATGCCGGGCAGCTGTCCGGCAGCCGGTCTGGGGTGGGGGGGAGGAGCAGGCTGTCTTCTCAAGGGCGTCTCCCACAGACTGGCTGCAGGTTCCCGTCCGTGGCCTGAGTCCCGTGAGCTCTGGGCTGGATGTGTGGGAGGGTGAGCTGGTTCCACACCCATTTGTGCAGTGTTCTTACTATGGGCGGGGTCACCGTTCCCCCTCCAGGCCCATGAGACCCCTGGTGCTCTTCTGATCTTGGAGCCTGGGCCCCACATGCTCTGGTGGGACGGTGGGAGGGTCTGGCACTGGGTGGGACAGAGGCGACGGAGGCACTCAAGGCTGGGCAGTGCCAGGAGATAGCTGGTCAGCTTTGGTGGGTGGGGTTGGGGTTCGTAAAGCTTCCCCTTAGGAGCCAGACCTTGGTTTTGTGAAGTGAGGGTCTCAGCATCGGCTGGGGAGTGTGGTGTGAGCTGTGCTCTGTGCGGGCGGCAGCCGGTCGGTGCGTGCTCGGCCTGCTGTCCGGGCAGGTGCTGGCCCACCTGCCACCGGCCTCATGCCCCAGCTGGTCTCCTGGGTAGGAATGGCTGCTGGGGGGTCTGCCGCCTTGTCATCACCGGTAGCTGTGGTCCCACTGTCCGTGGGGTTTCTGCCCCCCTCCCACCCCAGCCCCAGCCCGCTTGGCTGGGTCTGCCTCTTTCCCCCGGTGCTGCCCCCTGCCCGCTGGCCTATGGGCCGTGGGGTACAGGCTGGGCCTGTGGGCAGGGCCCCCCAGACCGCCTCTCTGTAGCAGGTCCCCGTGGGTGCAGGAGAAGCAGAGGCTGCTGGCAGGAGCCCACGTTTCCACGTTTGCTGGGAGGGGGTTTCCAATCGGAACTTGGACTTTTCTGTGAATTCATGCAGCCAGGTTTGTTGACTTCAAAAATAAGATAGTTATTTGACCAGAAGAAAATGGGTGTACTTGGGAATAGCAAAGAATTGCAAGTAGGATGAGTGAGCCATAGTGTTGAACAAGCAAAGGAGAGGAATGATCTTTCACGGAGAGAAAGGGGGAGGTTTGCCGGAAGGCCCATTGGAGGAAAGGGGACTGGCTGCAGGGAGGTGGCAGTTTTTTGCCGGGCAGGGTGGCGGCACGGGTTCTTCGACCCCTGTCTTGTTGAGGCTGTCACTGGTGACTGTCCTGGGGCCCAGAGGAACCGGGGGTGCCATATGAGCGCACCCCTTTCTGTCCAGCTCCACGTCGGTGTGGAGGGTCCGTGGCCCAGCAGGGTGGAGAGGCCCAAGAGGCAGGCCTTGGCCACCTGGAGGCAGTGTCCCCACGTGGCTGTGCAGTGAGGGCAGAGCCCAGTGGTCCCGCTGTCACCAGGCAAGTGTTGTCACAGGAAGAAGGTGACCCCCAGCCAGAGTGGGCTCCCGAGGGGCATTCTAGGAGCGCCTCACAAGCACAGGGGGTCAGTCCCCCCTCCCCCCGCAGTGCCAGCCTCTCCACCGGGGCCATGCAGGTGCTCTGGGGACAGCACCCTGCTGGCCTGCCCAGGTCTTGGGAGACTGCAGGGGAGGCTTCTTATCCTGCTACCTCAGCTTCTGATGCCCTGGGGCAGGTTTCGGGTACAGGCTGTGCTCGTTCTCATAAACGAACGTGTTGGAAATTCAGAAAATTGTTTGCCGTGTGCTTTCACTTGTGGCCCGTGAACCGTTGCTCTTTTTGTGGGTCTGGTGACTGCGACTCTGGGGGAGCAGGGTTAGCTTTCTTTCCGAGTCCGCTTCTCGACATGGGACTCGACGTCTGCAGTCCCAGCCACACACAGTGAGCGCCCACAGACGCACAGGCTGCCACGCAGCAGTGCGGGCTGTCTCCCTGAGCCCTGCGGTCAGTGCGGTCAGCGCGGTCGGCCATCACCGCTGGCCCCGCAGCTGTCCGTCTGCCCCCAGGTCCCTGTGGCCACCTCCACCTGGTGAGATACCTGCAGGGGCACAGTGGCGCCTCGCCGGTTGCTCCACTGCTTGCAGGCGTCACACCCTTCGTGACCTGTTCCTCTGTCGGTGACATCAGGACATTTACATATTAGTATCGAGACGTGTGTTCGAGTGTATGACTGAGCCCATGAAAACAAGAAAAGACGAGCTGCAAGCTGCTACCAGGCACTTTTGGAACACACCTGACGAGGGGCACGAGCACAGGACGCGCAGAGAACCCTTCAGACTTCGCAGTGGGCGTCGGGTGGAGCAGGGGCTTCACCAGGGAGGATGTGCAGATGGCCAGTAAGCATACTTGTCGTCGGGGAAACGCAAAATAAAACTGAGACACCCCCACGCACCCACTGGAACCCTTAAAAACACCGCGGTCCCCCCCCCCCCGCACGGGCGGGCCACGAGCAGGACCCTCCCACGCCGAGCAGGACCCTCCCACGCCGCTGCAGGGAACCACAGTCTCGCCACGTCGTGCTCCTGGGTGTGTGTCCGAGTGGGTCGGAAACTCACGGCCACTTGCACACAAGTCCCGACGGCAGCTTCACTCGAGGCTGCCAGCAGCTGGCAGAACCGCGATGTCCTCAGTCGGTGACGGACAAGCAGGCTCCGGACACTCCGCCCTCCTGGGTTCCTTCGGCTGCTCTGACTCAAATCTGGGGAGACTGCAGGTGGACAGGAAGGAGAACGGGGGGAGGGGGCAGAGGCCCCTGCGCAGAGTACAAGTCACAGCGACCTCTCGGGAGCAGACCAGTGGGCAGTCTTTGCCCTTCGGCAGGTGATGGTGACGCCGTGGGAGACCCCTGCTGGGCCCGGTCCAGCGGGCCGTGCGCAGGGCCTTCCTCAGACTTCTCACAGGTCTCTCTCTCCTGTCCAGTTCGCCCCGAGTTCTCTGACCCACTCAGGACAAAGGCCGCGACCAGCAGGAATGCGGGTCCACGCCTCCCCCGTGTTGTAAGCCAAAACAGTCTCTATTTTTCTGGTAAACATAGTTGTTTTCTCTGTTATTGTTGTTACTGTAGCTTTTTAAAATTCTATTTTTATTTGTTTTTAGAGGGGGGAAGGAAGGGAGAAAGAGAGGGAGAGAAACGTTGACGTGCAGGAAATACTTTGATAGGCTGCCTCTCTCCTGCCCCCAACCAGGAATCTGGCCCACAGCCCTGCGCCGTGACCGGGAATCGAACCAGCAACCTTTTTGGTTTGCCGGCCAGCACTCAATCCACTGAACCACACTAGCCAGGGCTACTTACGAAAATGTTACCAAAATCACTTTTCTTGCTGACAGATTTGGAACACAGATACCGTGAACTTAGCTGAGAAGCCCAGGTAGAATGAAAGGGTCACACAGGGTCTGATGGGGAAGCACATGCCCGAAGCTTCCGTTCAGGTCCTGAAAGTGTGTGCGTCAGTCCCTGTCCCATTTCTGATAACTTTATGTGAGCGCTTGTTCAGGCCATAAATGGAGGCCTTTTACAAATCAGTAGTATCTTCCGGAGCAGAAAGCACCCCACGGCACACGGGGGCAGCGCAGGTGCAAACAGAGGCCCCTGGGCCCGTCTGGGGCCAGCGGTCAGTCTTTGTACCTGCCCTTGGCAAGGGAGTCCCGGGGCCGAGCAGCAGTCTGTGGCTTCACGAGAAGTCTCCCTCCGTGCCCTACTGTCTCCGGCCTGCAGGTGGGTTTGGACCGCCTCTGGAGGGCACTTCTGCCTTCAGGAAGGTTTGTGAGGCAGGACGCAATCCGCCTTCCCCCGAACTGGGCTGAGACTTGAGTACACCACAGGCTGACCTTGTGCCCCTGAGTAGCTCCTCTCCCAGGCCACAGTTTTGTAGTGACTTCAGGAGGGGCCTTCAAGCCGTCCCTGTGAGGCTCCGGGTCTGCAGCCCCCGGTTTACCAGGGTTTCCCAAACGTCTGCTGGGGAAGCGGGCGCTCCCTCCCCCGTGCCTCGCCAGGCTTCAGCCCAGACAAATGGCAGGTGCTTCTGGTGGACCCAAGAGGGAGCAGAGCCCTCTCTCCCACAGGGGTCCCCGTGCACAGAGGAAGGGACCCGTGTGGTCTCAGGCCAGGCCCCGGTGCACAGGAGCCGCCACCTCCGGGGAGCAAGGGTCAGGGACCAGTCGGTCAGCACTGGGGAGGAGGGGACAGTGGAGTCTCGTCTCCCCTTGCTTTCCCTGGGCTCTGGGCAGGAGCCTGGGTTTAGGAGACTGGTTAGGCCCTTGGTGCTGAGGCTGGGGAGTAAGGGGTCACCTGCAGCCGATGGCCTCTGTTTCAGGTGCCTTTTATTCCCTGAGGTTGTCACTAGTGTTTTGTAACAAACCTTCTGATGAAGCTACTTAAATGTTTTTTCAGCTCCCATATTCCTCCCTGTAGCCTCATAAAGACTTTGTGTTCAGCTCTGGTTTGATGATTCTGTATGGGGACCTTGTCCCCAGCCAGACCACGTCTGTTCCCACACAGGAATCAGGTCAACACGACATAGCTTCTTCCCGCGAAGCCCGTTGAAAGCCCCCTGGATCTCGTAGTTGTGTCAGTCCGCGCTCTTCCCCTCCAGCCAGGGCCGAGCCAGGCCTCCCCCTGGGTTCCGGGGCCACTGTCCAAGCGTCCGCACTTTGTGGGTTCTGCAGATTTGCCCGTCTGTGCCCTGCTGCCCCAGGAAAAGGCCCAGGACCCTGGTTCTTCTGTCTCCCTTCCCCCTCATTAGCCATCCGACTGCCGTCCCGGGGCGTCTCGCTGTGACTCCGCCCACAGGCTTGGGCGCTTCACCCCGTGAGCAGGGCAGACTCGCCAGGCTCCAGGACGTGCCCGCGGCCCAGCCTTTGGGGTGGTGGGTGCCGCATCCACTTCAGTGACCCCCGCCCCCCGTCTGTGACCTTGCAGACCCGCCCTGTGGGAGGGGCGCTGTCTTTGGCTCCTCCCAGTATTTGCCCCTTTCTCTTGTGAATCAACCTGGTGTTTGCTCAGCATCCGGAAGCGGAGACTGCAGACGCCGTGAGGCTTCCGGAGCCACTTTCTGTCTGTAAGGCTCGCGGTTATATTTCTTTGCACTTATTTTTTAAATAACTGGGTTCCAGCAGTTATTTATTGGTTCCCTGTGGGAACCAATAAAACCACTGTTACGGTGAGAGCCCTATAACAATATCCCAGGTCCAAGGTTTCTCCTCTTCGCAGGGTCTCTGCCTGTCTGGTGGTACCAGAAGGGTCTCTCGCCTCCAGCAGCCTCAGCCAGGCAGCTTTCCTTGGAGACGCCTGGAGCTCACTCCCCAGGGGGATGCAGCGCAGGCCGTCGTCACAGGCAGCCGGATGGTGGCCTGCACACAGGGTCTCCAGTTGCCACGAAGCAGGAGACGCCTCTGGCCGCAGACCGGCTGCCTGTGGCCCCAGCAGTACTCCTGGAATGGGGCTGTTCCGGCACTGACGGTGAGGTGACGTGTGTTGAGACGACAGGCCATTATGGTCTAGGTTTTTCACGACATACTCCCGTGAGAGCTGGCACCGCCAGAAAAAGACACTGGGACCCCCAGTCTGTTCAGCGGGCCACCAGGTGCACCCCGTTGGGCGTACCTTCCAGGGGGTAGAGACTAGAGGCGAAGCCAAGCTCCTGGGACACAGGACTCGATGGAGGGAGACCCTCCCCAGGCTGTAGAGGGAGGCCCACAGCCACTGACCCTCAGCGGGGCCCAGACACAGGAAGAGTCGCCACACCCAAGAAGCCAGCCTCACAGACGTTTTTACCTGCTGATCTAAATTCAGAAGACGGAGGGAGGCCTTTCCACCTTGAACTTCTGCAGAACAGGAGGAGGAGGCCGGGGAGGCTGCTGGGAGCCGCCCGCCGCCCCCGGCCCCTGGCCGGCTGGTTAAACTGGGGAGTTCTTCTGGCTGGACTGACGATAAAGTGGACCTGAGACCAGTCAGGAGAAAGCAGCTGAACTTACGGCAGGCGTGCGTGTGGGTCTGCGCTGGGCATCTTGACCCAGGAAGCCCTCTCGTCACCGTGGTGACCTGGGCACAGCGCACAGCCCCCGGCAAGGGGGCTTCTCCCGTAGGGCCTGCCCGGGTGGGCGGGCGGCCCCACCTGCTCTCAGGTCGTGCAGCTCTGTCCCCCGGGGTCTGCTGCCAGTTGCCCTGCCCCGCTGGGATCGGGACTGTCACTGCGTGGGCATCCTGGAGGTGTCTCCTGGCAGGAGCCATGCAGACCTGCGCTGACCCACACTGAGGGGCTGTTTGTTCTTTATTTGCAGAGGTATTGTGGCCAGTATTTTGGTTTTCTTATGTTTTGGAGTCACACAAGCTAAAGACGGGCCATTTTCCAGACCTCATCCAGGTAACTAGCCATTTTGTTTGCGTGTGTGCCCGTGTGGCAGGTCTGTTCTGAGCGGTTGCTCTGTCTGTGCGTGTCCTGCCCTCCCCTCCCTGGCCAGCCACCCTCACTGTCGCCCGCCACCCGAGGAGGCCAAGGGGTGTGTCCCTCTTCCCGCCCCCGCCTCCCCCGTCAGGCCTGGAAGTCCTGCTCCCCACCCTGTCCCGCAGCGTCCTTGCCTTCTCGGCTGCCCACCCGTCTGCCTCGGGCTGTTTCTGCAGACGAGTTCCCCCAGCGCTGTCCGTTGGGGTCGGGTGGGCCCCAGCGGGTGGCTCGGCCTTAGGTGTGAGGCGTCCACCCTGCCATCCAAACGCTGTCTGCAGAGTTGTCCTGGCTGGGTCCCCCGCCCCTGAAGTTACGGGGAGGCCTGCCGACCCTGGGTCCTGGGGCTGGAGGGCGCGCCCCGCTCCCCTGAAGGGTCACAGTTCAGTAGCATGTTCTTTCTCACAGGAGCGTGTACAGTATTCATTGTAGAAAACTTTGAGAGTACAGAAGATACTTATAAGTGAAAATAAATACCACTCACAAGAAATAACTACTGTTAAGTCTCGCTGTGTTTGTGTATGTCTGCACACACCTTTGAACACTGGAGTCCTGTTATGTGAGTGGTTTCCTGTCACGCATATTCCACCTCAGCCGTAACACAAGCACTTGCTGGTCTTTTATTTGACGATTGGATTTTTAGCGGCTGCTTGTTTAGCCATCATCTGAATGCACCACCATTAACGTGACCAGCTCCACGTGCCGTGCGGTGAGAGGTCTCTGGTTGTGGCTGTGGCTTCCACACACGTCCCATGTGCACGTCTCCGGTCACCGTCTGGCAGGCGCCTGGGAGGCGGAGCCGTGATTGGGCCCCAGCGGCCCCCGGAAGGGGCGTGTCCGAGGCCCGGCGAGCACTGTGCTCAGCAGCGAGAGCCCGGGTGGCAGGGCACGGCCATGCTGAGAGCCGGGGGCCTGCACCCGCCGTCCTGCCTCGGCACGGAGTGGGCCCGAACCAGAGTGGTGGGGACCGGGTGTGACAGTCTGAAGCCACCGAAATCACAGTGCAGACAGGGTGCAGTCGGTTTGTGGAATCAGTGTGGAGGAAAGAGTAAGCCTGGCTGGAAGCCCAGCCGAAGCTGGTCAGTCGTGGAAGGCACGGAGTGTCCCTCGAGGGCCCCAGGTGCTGATAAAGTAGGATCGGGACAGATGGCCCTGCCGGGTCCAGCTGGCCAGTGGGCAGCTGCCTGTCCCAGCGCCTGGCCCATGGCTCCAGGAGATGGTGGGAGGCTGGTCATCTTTGAAGGCTGCCATGGTGGCTTTTCCGAGGCGTGGGAGCTTGAAGCCAGCTCCCCCCGCAGAGGGATGGCGGCCCCTCATCCACCTGGGCCCTGCTTGGGCCTTCTTTTAGCTTAGTGGCTCTGCCTGAGCTTGGAGCTTCACTGGGAAAGGTCTGGTGACCTAGCCTGGAGCACTTCCTTTAGACGTCCTGTTAGCCCGGGGCTTGGCAGGAAACCCTCCAGCTTCTCCCAGCAGGCGAACCCATGCGCCGCCTGCCAAGCGGGACAGTGGGAGGGGTGTTCTGCCTCCACAGAGGGGGCACCATGGGGTGCAGCTCCCTGCTGGCCGCCTGGGCTCTGCTTCCTCTGGAAGCTGGTGCCTCCCTCTGATCTGGGCTGCCTCCTCACTGCTCCCTCCGACAGCTGGGGCAAACCAGGGCGTGGCTGTCGAGGCAGCCAGCATGCGTGTCTGGGAAGAAAGTAAGAGTGTGGGGAGTGGGTTGAGTCAGGGAGATGGGAGACCAACCTCCTTTGGTGAACATGTGGGGGGACAGCTGAGCCTGTCAGACCCTGGCAGGCACTACAAGGCCTCAGGGACTCTGAGGTTGCCCCCTGTCTGGGGGGACACAAGGATGGCAGGCAGCGGTGTGGAAGGAGGCACCTTCACACTTGTTCTGCGCGCTGTGGGGAGCACCTGCGGGCAGGGAGGCCCCGTCTCCCAGGGACCTCTCAGCTGCCTGCAGCAACCCTCGGACCACGGGGACTGTTCCGAGCATGTCCCGTCCCCAGCTGTGGGTCCCCAGCCCTGGGACCGCATCCACAGACTTTCCTGAGAACCCACCGTGCTGGTGTTTTCCGCCTGTGCTGGGCTGGCTTCTCATACGGAGTGGGCAAAGGGCGGCTGCAGCTGCAGCACGAACAAGACAGTAGTGATGCGAGGTGAACCCTCTCGTGGGCTCACAAGTGTCAACCTGCCTCCGCCCACCAGTACCTCCTGGCCGATTGCCCTCCGGCAGATGAAACGAAGCACAGGCCCCTGAGGGTGCTGGGCTGGCCCTAGAGACTCCCAGGGGCCCGCACTGCAGAGCCATCGCCCCTGACTGGGACCCTGCCCCACCCCCGGCTGGGGGCGCTGTGCATGGAGAACCTGAGGTTTCCCTAGACTAATGTTAGCAAAGGGAAACTAGTCTTGGGCCTTCATTAAACAGGATCATCAAGATTCTTGGGAGGCCCAAGTTATCATTTGCATTTCAGATTAGTTCTAGGCCACCTCACCCCACAGCGAAAACAGCTTCCGCTGCACAGAGTGGAAGGCAGCTGGTAGAGGGAGAAGCCCTGGTAAGTGCCCAGCACGCGTGAGTCCCAGGCGTTGCAGGCGTGTGACGTGGAGACTTGATACACGCACACACTGGGAAACCATCACCGCCTCCCTCACCTCACGCGATCAGTTGTTCTGGTGATGGGCACACTCAGGGTCTGCTCTTAGCAGCTTCGAGCATCGATTGACACCATCACCACAGGGACGAGTTCCCAGGTGTTGTGACTGAAGCTGCAGAAGTCCCCCGAAGCAGGTCATGGTGACCAGGCTGGGTGCAGCCCAGAAACTCAGGGCTGGCTCAGCATCAGAAAAAAGTTGATCCTCCCAAGTGCAGAAAAATGACATTTCGCACTCCTTTGTGGTAAAAACGTGCCCTACCAGCATTAGAAGACTTGGGCTGACACAACAAAAAGCTATCCACCCAAACCTCCTGCAGCCCAGCGTTGAGGGTTAGAGACGCAGCAGGTAAACACAGGGCAGTGCCTGTCTCTGTGCTGCCAGGCGAGGCGGGGGAAAAACAAAGTGTTAGGGACCGGAGTGGAAGACAAGGAGGGCAGAGCCTCTGAGAGCAGCTGCGCTCACTTCCGAGTCCGGCCGCGCTCTGTCCAGTCTCTGCCGGGCCTGGCGGCTGGGCCCTGACGCTGTGCTCTGTCTTTGTAGCGTACTGGAGGTTCTGGCTGTGCGTCAGCGTGGTCTACGAGCTCTTCCTCATCTTCATCCTCTTCCAGGTGAGTGCTTTTCTCCCTGGGGTAGGCCACAGTCTTAAGTGAGGATGTGGTCGCGCCCACCCCCGCCCTAAGTGCAAGGTGACTGAGAAGGCTTTGCACGTGAGCCCCTCCAGAGCTGTGAACAAATGCCCACAAATGCCCACAGTCAGTGTGTGGAAGACAGTGCTGAGGGGTGACTTTACTCACATGAACAGCTAGTGAACTGGGGGAAAGGAACCTTAAAGGGAACAGAAAGAAAGCATGTGTCCTGAAGATGATGGGAAGCTGCCTTTTATACAGGGAATTCCTGCCCTGCTTCCTGATTGGTGCGTTTCTATGTAAACGAGGAATCCAGATTTGCACTGCCTGATTGGTCCAAATAGCGTGGTCAGTGTTATGTGTCCTGATTGGTGGTTATGAAGCTGCTCTGATTGGTCAGTATAATGCAAATGAGGTATAGCCACGAGGCTTCAGGGGCACGGGGCAGGTCTCAGCCTGCCTGTGGGAGGGGCGGCCCAGTGCTGAGGCCGCAGGCTCAGTCTGCCAGGGAGGCCCCTGCGCACCGTGGCTCTAGGCTGGCCCCGAGCCCTGCCCAGTTAACCTCAGGAGTCCTTCTCAAGGTCCACAGTAAGGCTGAACGCCAGCACAAGTGGGCGGAGGCTGTGCAGGGACCTGCGGAAGGGTCCGATCGTGGGGTGACCAGAACACCAACTTTCTGCAGACTCCGATCTGAGTGTGCAGCTCGGGGCCCGGATCTCACGGTGCAGGTGGTGCTGTGTGGGCCTGGCCCTGGCAGCCTCCAGGGCGGGCTGCCTGGCTCCCTGGGGACACCGGGTGGGCCGCCTTTGCCACAGTGGCAGCAGCCCCAGACCTGGGCCAGGGCTGCAGCAGCCGATGGCCGCACGTCCGGCCCCGGCACGCGTGCTCCGAGCGCTTCAGGCGGACCTGGGGCCCGGCCTCACTGGGCACTTCGCTTCTGGTTGGCCTGCTGTGCTGTCCTGTGCTTGCTCCCTCCTGGCGTCCCCTCTGCGAGATGGTCGGGGAGATTGGAAGCACGGGTCCTTAGCAGATACTGGGCCAGGATTTGTTGCCATGGGGCCTGTTTTGCTAATTTCCTGGTTCTGTCTGACTTAACAAACACCATTTCAGTGACGGTTCAGTCTCAGAAATCTGTCAGTGTGTGACACTCGAGGGTTGTGGTCACGTGGTAAATTGTATTTTGGGGGGTAGGCATACAGTTCTGTGAATTTTAACACCTGCTCATTTTGTGTAAACACCACAAGTAGGACAGTCCCGTTTCCCAGGTGCCCTGGTGACCCCCAGAGGCTGCTGACCAGCGGCTGTTCTCCTTCCGTCACCACAGCTTTGTCCTGCAGTCTCCTGTGAACTGTACCCGGTGTGACCGTGGATGTCTCTGAAATGCAGCCAGCGTGTGTGTGGTCAACCTCCTGGTCCTTTCTGTTGCTATGCACCCATCCCTGGCATGGCTGTGCCAGTCTGTCCCTGTGGCAGATGTTGAGAGACCTTTTCTAGTTGAGGGCTGTGAGCGCCCCTCCCCGGCTCCTGTGTGCGCCAGGGCTGCACTGCGGTGCCGTTTTGGGCATAGTCCGACCTTGAGGGGCTGCCCGCTGCACCCCTGAGCGACCCACTTGCCCTCCCAGCAGCAGCCAGTGAGCTCCAGGTGCCTGCTCCGGACGCCAGACACTTCCTACCAGCCTCTAAGGGGAGCAGCAGGGTCTGGTCACACTTCCCAGTGGCTGGTCGTGGTGACCCACTTCTCGGGCATGTGTGAGCCAGGCAGACTTCCTCTTGGTGAAGTGTTCAAGTTCTTTGCCTGTTAAAGAAATTGCTCCTTTTTCATCAGTCCTGGTCCAAGGTCCCAAGCTGGAAAAGCGATTTCCTCTCCAGGAGCCGTGGTCATCCTTTCTTCCCCAGGTCGAGGTTCTGATGTCCTGGCCGAGGTGTTGTCTCTGCTACCACAATGTCAAGATTCCCTTCTTTATTTTCTTCTGAAAGTTTCACAGTTTTCGATGTTACATTTGTATCTTCGTTTTGAGAGTTTTTGAATTGTCTTGTTTTGAACTAATTCTAGATTCACAAGAAGCTGTGAAGAATTGTACTGTGAGGTCGCGGGCACTCCTCACCCCAGTACCAGTGGGAACTTTTTGCATAAACACAGGACTGTCCCACACCAGGAAACTGGTGACGAGAGCTGGCCCTCGTCACCAGTTTCACAGGCTCACGGGTGCGCATAGAGTTCTGTGCAGTTTTTTAGCTTTGTTACAGTGCATTCAACATTTGAATAGTTTCAATTTTAGTAAGAAACACAAAATGTAAAATTTACCACCTTGTCCTGACTGGTGTGGCTCAGTTGGCTGGGTGTCCTCCTGCAAAGTGAAAGGTCATCGGTTCGATTCCCAGGATGCACGCCTGGGTCGTGGGTTCAGTCCCCCGTCAGGCCTCGTAGGAAAGGCAGCTTCTCATATCGACATTTCTTTACCTCTCTTTCCCCCTCCCGTCCCCTCTCTCTAAAATAAATGAGTTTTTACAGTGTCCCACCTTCCTCATTTTTAGGCGCAGAGTTCAGTGGCAGTGAGCACATTCATGCAGTTGAACAACCTTCACCACCATCATTTCCAGAACTTCCCATCTTCCCAAACTGACTCCCCACGAAACACTCCCCCGCCCCCAGCCCTGGCTCCCACCGTCCTACTTCCATCTCTGTGGCTCTGGCTCCTCCAGGGGCCTCCTGCGAGGGGGTCACGCAGGGTCTGTCCTTGTGTGTCTGGCTCATTTCACTCCAAATAATACCCTCAGGCGCAGGCACCTCCACGTTGTAGCAGAGTTGTTGTTCCCTCCCTCACAAAGGGTGGACGATGCTCTACCACGTGCACCCGCCACATTCCGCGTGTCCGTCCTGTCCACAGACACTGGCCGCGCCCACCTCTCGGCGGCTGTGGACACGCTGTCAGCGCGAGTGCACAGGTGTCCACCACAGCCGCTGCCCCCAGGTCCTGGGCCGTGCGCAGGGGGGTCGCCAAGTCGGAAGGTAGTTTCACGTTGAACTCTGGGGAGCCTCCGTCCGTGCCGGTCCCCACAGCATGTCCACCACTTTGCGACTTCACCCACAGTGCACAAGTGTCCAGTGTCTCCGCCCCCTCTTCAACACACGTCATTTTACTTTTCCTTATTTCACTTTTTATTGTTGGACAGCAGCCAGCTTCCCGGGGCGAGTGGCGGGGTCGTAGTTCGTGCCGTTGACTTAAACTGCCCTGGCGGTTCCTGATGTTGACCATCTTCTTGTGCTCGTGGGCCATCTGTTTTCTTGGGAGACCAGCTTGACTTTTGATGTTTTCATTACAAGTTTTATTTACTTAAAATAAAACTTTTATCTAAGTACACAGATTAACGAAATTACAAAGTTAGTACAGAGAGGTCCTATACATCCTGTTCCCAGTTTCCTGTTAAGGACCAATATGAGTGCCTCGTTATTAACCAAAGTCCATAGTTTTTCAGATTCTCTCCATTCTTCCCTGTCAGCCACAGGCCGCTGGTGCCAGTTCAGCACAGAGGGATCCCCAGTGTGGGGTGCGGCGCAGAAGAAGATGATTCAATGCAAACAGCAGGCTTAGGCCGCAGTGGGGCCCACAGCAGGGCCATGAGATCAGGCTCCTCTCTGGCCAAAAGGCTCATTCTGCCCTGGAGGGACGGACACCTTAAGGGCACAGCCCAGCAGCGAGGCAGCCCCAGCCCATGGTGCGGAAGGCAAGGGACTTAGAGCCGGAGAGAGCTGGCTTCTTGGGACTGCAGTCCCCGCCCTGGTCCCCGATTGGTCCATCCTCTTGCAAATGAAGGCTCCAAATCTGTAGTTGGAATGGTCCAAAGGCATCATGCTGATTGGTCAGGGTAGAGCCACTCTGATTGGGCAGAGCTGCATAGCTTGGATTGGATGGGGAAAGCCTCAGTCCCATCGACTTAAACAGGGTTCCAGGACATCTGCTTTGGGCTGGGGGCAGCAGTGCCACCTGCTCGCCAAAGCTGGGTCACGTGGGAGGCCCCAGTGCAGCCCGCTGCAAAGCTCGGGGTGGGGTCGCTGGTCGGTTGGTTTTTAGCCTCGTTAATGACCGAGAGCCCTTCTTAGAAGGTGTCTTTCTCAGGATCCACACGCGAGTCCCCGGGATCCCGAAACCTTTAGGGTCACGCCCCCCCAGGCCCACTGGGGTTGTGGTTGTTACTGGGTGTTCCCTGCTTAGTTCCCTGGACGGTCTTGAGGAGCACTGGCCAGGCCTTGATCCAGTGTCCCTCCCGTGGGATGTGGGGTTGGGAAGCGATTGCCCCTGTTTTGCAGGGTGGTTTTGATCCCGAGAGGTCTCCTGCATTTGCATGGTCCTCGTAGGGTCGCCTTGTTCACTTCTGTGGCGGCAGGTCAGGTGCAGTGCCTGGCCGGGTGGCCCTCCGAGGCAGGAGCAGGGGCCTTCCTGTTTGTTCCGTCCTCGGCTGCTGCAGCGGTGCCCTGTGGTTCCTGAGCGTGTTCACGCTGCTCCTGTGACGGGACTGGTTCTGTTTCATTGTGGGCCTGGTCACTGTCCGTGTGTAGAGACGTGGCTGTTGTCGCGCATCAATCTCGTGTTTCGAAACCTTGCCGGACTTGTTTATTCCGACGGTTCTGTTGTTGCTGCTGTCCTGGAGGGTTTCTGAGCGTTTTCTGGGTACCGGGTCATGTCCTGTGCACGGAGCCAGGGTTCTGTCTTCCTGTCCACCCAGTGTTGACGGGAGAGACCTGGCTTTTCTTACATGTAAAGAATCAGGGCCCTGGCTGGTGTAGCTCAGTGGATTGAGCACAGGCCTGCGAACCAGAGGATTGCAGTTCGATTCCCAAGCCAGGGCACATGCCTGGGTTGCAGGCTGCTTCCCTGCAGGCCAGTTTCCAGCAGGAGATGCACGAAAGGCAACCGTACATTGATGTTTCTCTCCCTCTCTCCTTCCCATCTAAAGATAAATAAATAAATAAAATCTTAAAATTAAAAAAAAATAGAATTACAGATCAGCCCTGGCTGGCGTAGCTCAGTGGATTGAGCATGGGCTGTGAACCAAAGGGTTGCAGGTTTGATTCCCAGTCAGGGCACAGGCCTGGGTTGCAGGCCAGTTCCCAGTGGGGGCCATGCGAGAGGCAGCCACACATTGATGTTTCTCTCTGTCCTTCTCCCTCCCTTCACTTCTCTAAAAATAAATATAAACAAATGTAATCTTAAAAAAAGAGGGAATTACAGGTCAGCGACTGTTCGCATAAATTCAGAGTTTATTAGTGATCCGTTCCATGGAAGAGAACAGACCTAGCCAGGGTGAGGGGTGAGGGGTATAGGCTCAGGACAAAAACAAGGGTGGCTGAAAGACAGGGTGGCAATCCCCCGTGTGGCCAAGAGGGCACATCCTTTGTTCTGAGGACTCATGCATTTGGACGGAGGCAGTAGCACAGTTACACACTGATTAATGGGTCAATACGGTGCTGGCTTGGGGGGGGGGGGCAGGCGCAGCAAAGGGGACGTGAGTACCTAAACTCAGGTGTGCGTGTGTGGGTCTGTGAGCCCGGATCCTTCTCTTGCTCCAGACTTGTTTGTTTGTCCTGTTGTCAGACAGATGCAGGACAGGAGGCAGTTCCTCCAAGTTGGGGCTGTGACCCAAGGTGATCTCTGGGCTGCTGCTTCGGGCACTGTGGCCCCTGTCCCCCACTCCCCAGTTTCAGGCCTTCTTCCCCAGACAGTGGAGACCATACACGGGACTCCAAGGGCTCCCCCCCCCCACACCAGCACCGTGTTTCCTGTGATGCTGGACAGCTGGCGGTGTGACCCGGCCGGGCTCAGGGCTGCCGAGTCGTGGGGGAGACCCGTCTCCGTCCTCCTGCCTGCCTGGGTGTGCTCCTCGCCCCACCCGAGTGCCAGCAGGCGTGTCCTGGCAACCGGGAAGCTCCAGTCAGAGCTCTTCCAGCGCTGTCTACCGCCTCACGGGTGCCTACCTCTTCCCCACTGTTTCGCCCCAGGTGGCCTCAGCCAGGACTGGGGGCTGCCCAGACCCGCCGCGTCCTGGCTTCTGGGGGCAGAGCCCCCGTCCTCGCCACGGAGCTGCTGCCCACCGCGGGCTTTCTGTAGGCACCCTTCTCGGGCGAAGGGCGTTCTCTCTTCCTAATGTGTTGAGTGTGTTTGTCACGAAAGGGTGTCGGATTTTGTCAAATGCTTCTGTGTGTCAGATGAAGTGATCCTGGGGGTCCGTTCCCTCACGGACACCATGTGTCACACTGACTCGGCGTTGCTGGGCTGAGCCTTGGGGTCGGGATGAGCGAGGCTGTTCAGACGCTGGCGCTGGTGAGGGTCTTGCGCTGTGTTCCCACGCTGTCATCTGTCTTCTCTGGGTCCTGGCGCCAGGTTCACTGGGGGTTTGTCTGCTGTGTTTGTCACAATCTGACTGGCCTGGAGGTGCCAGCGGCCGACAGGACTTGTCACTGTCCCAGCCTCCTTAACCCCCCCCCCCCCGCATCAGGTCCCCCCCTCCCCCGGGGCGTGCTGGGAGGCCGTCCGCATAGCACGCCCCACCCTCCCTGGGCAGGGAGCAGCCTCGTGTGTGGGAGACGTGCCTCTTCTCCACCCGTTCCTGGTGTTGGGTGTGTGGGCTGCTGCGTCACACTTCGGGTCCCCACCCGAAACGTTACTGGTTCTGTCGGTCAGGCCGCTCTGGCTGCTGGGGGCGCCCGCTGGGCTCCCGCACATCTCACGTGCCCCCCCCCCCCGCCGTCTGTGGGTTTCACTTTGTTTGTTTGTCTTGGTTGTTTTTTCTTTTATTCAATCCTTACTTGAGGACATGCTTATTGATTTTAGAGAGAGGGGAAGGGAGGGAGAGAGAGAGAAGCAACTGGTTGTCTCTCATACACGCCCGGACCAGGGACTGAACCTACACCCAGGCACGTGCCCTGACTGGGAATCTAATCTGCAGCCGTTTGGATGGTGCTCCAACCAGCCGAGCTACACTCCCAAGGCTGTTTTGACTCATAATTTTGAGCACCTCCCTTTTTTCTGGTGCCAGAACACATTCCGGGCCTCTCCTGGGCAAGCCCTGCCGGGTGGCACCAGCCATCTCTCCAGGAGCCCTGGTCCGTCCGTGGGGGAAGGGCTTGGGGCTGAGACTCGCTCCTTGGCCCGGGGTGTCCGGGCTCTGCGGCTCCTCGGGGCTCAGCAGGGGGCCGTGGGTGTGCTGAGCAGTGTGTCCGTGTGTCCACGAATGTAGTTACTGCCCCGCCCTCCTTCCCTGCACCTGCCTCCTCTCCGGCTGCGGCCTGTCTGCCCTTGGGAGCTGCACCAACCCGGGAAGGCCCAGGGTGAAGGCCTCACTGGCTTTTGCAGAGTGAGCGTCACAGTCTGCAGTCCCAGGGTGGCGTCGCCCTTGGGTGTCCAGACAGAGAGGCCTCCCGTTTGTCCAATTTTCCACATTCGAGTGTTGAGTATCTAGAGATCTGTCCACTTGCTGACCAACCAATGACTCCGACGGCCCTTCTTACCCTCAGGTGCTGGGGTTACTGCCACGTACGGGAGCTTCAATTATGTGTCATGTCACCATCTGAGAGACACTTCCAAAGCCCCCGAGTGAGGGGTGGGGCCTTGTGACAGGCACAGGTCTGGGTGCCGCCTCCCTGCTTTGTCCCCCCAGCTGCTACTTGGGACTGGGGCGAGTGGGGGTGCCCTCCTCTGTCACCAGGGCACAGGTTTGCTAGCATTGGAGTCTGTGTGTCTGGCAAAGCCGTCCCGGCGCATGGGAGCTGAGACCCCTGCCCCTCCCACGGGAGGCACACCCGAGACCCCACAGGGCGTGGTCTTCTGGGGGTGCTGAGCATCTCCAGGACTCCCAGTCTGCTCAGCCCCGAGGGGGCGCTGGCACGTCGGCCACATGGTCGGTGGAAGTGCTGTCTGCACCACAGACCGTCCCCGAGTGCAGCCGCGGGGGACAGTGAAGGCAGGGTGCGGCCCCCTGACCAAGGTGCCGGCCTTGCAGACCGTCCAGGACGGCCGTCAGTTTCTGAAGTATGTGGACCCGAGGCTGGGGGTCCCTCTGCCGGAGAGGGACTATGGGGGGAACTGCCTCATCTACGATGCGGAGAACAAGACGGACCCCTTCCACAACGTCTGGGTGAGGACCCGCCGGAGGGTGGGGCGGGGCCCGGGTGCTGTGTGGAGGGGTCCCCTGTGCTGGGTGTTCCTGGCACCCGTGTCCCCGCATGGCGAGGCGGACCCCCACGGGAGGGGCACCCTGCCGTCCTCTGGGATAGGGAATGCCATCCACACACACCACGACACTTGTGCACGAGACCTTGGGTCATCGCTGGGTCCTGGGGGTGGGGGAGTGGCAGCGGCAGTGAGCGGCTGCTGGGGAGGTCGGCCCCGGGGGCCCGGAGGACTGCGGGCTGCGGGGCTGCCCGGGGCAGGGCGCGTGCAAGGCCCATGTTCGGCTCCCGCCCGCAGGACAAGCTGGACGGCTTCGTGCCTGCGCACTTCATCGGCTGGTACCTGAAGGTAAGGCGAGCCCGCCGGCAGCAGGCGCCCGGTTCACAGCTGGCCTGTCCTCCGGGGCCACTGCTGCTTGCCCTGCAGTGTGGGCTGAGCTGTGGGAGGCCTGGGGGCCACAGCTTGGCCTGAGCCCGCGGTGCAGAGGGCTCGTGAGGCTGCCTGGGAGCCGTGGGTGGGGTCCCCACGCACCCGGCCTTGCCATCTGGTGGCTGGGAGGACATCGGAGAGACCCCGAGGCCTCTGACGGGCCGCACGCGCCCACAGACCCTCATGATCCGGGACTGGTGGGCGTGCACGGTGGTGAGCGTCATGTTCGAGTTCCTGGAGTACAGCCTGGAGCACCAACTGCCCAACTTCAGCGAGTGCTGGTGGGACCACGTAGGTCGCAGGGTGAGGGGCAGGGTGGGGGGGCTTGACCCGGGCCTGTCCCCGCACTCAGGGAGGGGGATGTGGGTGCAGGGTCCCCTGGGGGGGCCGGACGGAGCTGCAGGGCCCACGGCGCCTGCTCCCCCCAGTGGATCATGGACGTGCTGGTCTGCAACGGGCTGGGCATCTACTGCGGCATGAAGACCCTCGAGTGGCTGTCCCTGAAGACGTACAAGTGGCAGGGCCTCTGGAACATTCCGACCTACAAGTACGTCTCCCGAGCGCCCCACTCCAGGGGCCCTGGGCATCAGCGTGGATCCTGGAGGGGGCCCCTGGGCAGCCTGTGGGGACCCCGCCAAGGCCCTCACAGTGGCCGGGCGTCCGCCAGCCCCATCTGACCAGCATTTTCTCCCCAAAGGCCCTCCAGGGGGGCCCTTCAGAGCGTTTGCCGGCTCTGTCCTGTTCACTTTGATTTCAAGAGGGAAACGGCTCTGGAAAAGACCTGGGGGGCTGCTGGGGAGTGGGGTCTCCTCTCCCACCCGTCATGGTGCCTGAGGGCAGGTCATGGGACCAGACCCTGCTGACCCCCCCATCCCCCGGCTCCAGGGGCAAGATGAAGAGGATTGCTTTCCAGTTCACGCCCTACAGCTGGGTCCGCTTCGAATGGAAGCCGGCCTCCAGCCTGCGCCGCTGGTTGGCCGTGTGCGGCATCATCCTGGTGGTAAGGCCAGCAGCTTCCTGCGCGCGCCCACCGGGCATGGGGCTCGCCGCCCACCCTCCTGCCCGCAGTTTCTGTTGGCAGAGCTGAACACGTTCTACCTGAAGTTCGTGCTATGGCTTCCCCCTGAGCACTACCTGGTCTTGCTGCGGCTGGTGTTCCTGGTGAACGTGGGCGGCGTGGCCATGCGGGAGATCTACGACTTCATGGACGACCCGTGAGACTCGGGCTGGGGCGGCAGGTGGGGCTGGCGGGTCAGGGCGCCCTTCCCCACGTGCTCCCCCCCACCCCACAGGAAGCCGCACAAGAAGCTGGGCCAGCAGGCCTGGCTGGTGGCCGCCATCACCGCCACGGAGCTGCTCATCGTGGTCAAGTACGACCCACACACGCTCACGCTGTCCCTGCCCTTCTACATCACCCAGTGCTGGACGCTCGGCTCCGTGCTCGTGCTCACCTGGACCGTCTGGCGCTTCTTCCTGCGGTGAGGGCCGCCACCCCAGGGTGGGGGACACTGGCACCGGGGTCTTGGGGGTTCTGTGCTCCCTGCCTCAGCCACGCAGGGTGGGCTCAGAGGCCTCTGCCAGCTGCTGGGTGACACACCGCCCCTCCCCCCAGGGACATCACCCTGCGGTACAAGGAAACCCGGCGGCAGAAGCAGCAGGGCAGCAGCGACCAGGGCACCGCTGTGGACAGCAAGGACGGGTGCCCACCTGGGCCCTCCGAGGCCCCAAGGGCAGTGACGCAGGCTCTGCACTGACCTGCCCGCCCACCAGGGACCAGGCCCGCTGTCCCTCCTCCTTTGGTTGCCGCCAGGAGCCTCTGCCGGCCTCTCTGCTCCAGCTCACAGCCTGCTCCGAAGGGGGCAGGGGGGGCCCTGTCCTGGCTGGTGTGCACGTCTGTGCTCTGTGCTTCTGGCTCCAGAGGCTGCTCAGGCTGGCAGGCAGGGCTGGTGCTTGTCCTGGGGCAGCGGTCCGCTGTCTGCACGGTCAGCCTCTGGGCCCTGCCAAGCCCTGGCACCCAGAGGGCATGGCCCGTAGCGCTGCTGGCCCCTGCTGCGCCCCCGGCCACGTGTCACTGGCATGACCCTCCGACTCCCGAGACGACCAAGACGGATGGGTCTGAACTGTGGCCCTGAGCCGTCCTCTCAGGACCCTTCCCTCCAGCCCTGCCGACCAGAAAAGGGTGTGGACAGAGGAAGAGGTCTCCGGGCAGGCATTGGGTCAGAAACTCCAAGGCCCAGTGCCCACGGTCACAAGTAAGGGTCCTGAGGTTTCTGGCCACAAGCTGATGGTCATCTCCACGAGCAAAAGGAACAAATAAACCCGCGGTGGTCTGAGGTTTGCATCCTCGCTGTCCACAGCCTTCACCGTGCCTGCCGCTCGGGGGATGGTGCCCAGAGGGGTGGGAGTCGGGGGGCAGGGCTGCTCAACTGGGCACAGGGTCACCTGGTCTGCTGGCTCAAGCCGCTGGGGACCTGTGGGGACAGGGTGGGGAATGGTTGTGATTGGGGGGTGACTGGTGACGGACCCTGGAAATTCAAACAGACGAGAAGTGCCGAGTCCCCTGGCCCCACCCCAGCTGCGAGGGCCCTCCTGCCCCTACTCACTGCGAACCAGGGCAGGGCCTGCTCTGCCTCCGAAGGCCCTGCACTCCGGGGACTGCGGTTTGCTCAGGTGTGTGGTTTTCTGTCCACTGCCCCTTGGGGGGACTTCAGACCTAGAGGAGCATCCACGTGCCCCTCCCCACCCCTGCAGGCTGCAGACATGACGGAGGTCTGCCTCGTTGAGCCCACCCATCCTGTTCCCAGTGCTGGTGGGCCGGCCCTCCCTGTGGGGGTGTCCAGCCTCTGCTGGCAGAGGGGCCACTGCACCCTGCTCCGCTCGTCCCTGAGTGGGCTTTGCTCCACCAGCACCTCAGGGATTCGAGGTGCCCCACGGTGCTGATGCCTGAGGCAGGGGTGCCTCGTGGGCTGGTGCTCACGGCCACTCCTTTGGGTCCCGGGCCCAGCCTCCAGGTCCCTGAGCTCTCCAGGCTCACCTTGTACAGATGCAGCCCAGAGCGGGCTGCCTTTCCTGCAGGGAGCCCTGTGTCCTCAGTGGGGAGGGGCGGGGTCCTGGGCAGAAGCCAAGGGCTGGGGCACCATAGCTGCTGTGGGCTGTGCACACCCCCATACTGTGCTGGGGGGGGGGGCTGCCCTCAACATCTAGAAGGCTGGGAGCTCTGTCAGCTGGACTGGGTCTAGCAGTCCCGAGGCTGGAGGTGCATGTGGCCCGGGGCCAACTCCCACTGGGGCTGTTGGGCCAGCTGGTGAACAGGGACACGGAGACCTCTGGCCATGGCTGGGCCAGGCATCTCGGGGCGGGCCCCACCCTGGTGGCAGCGGGGCCACGCCCGCCAGGCCCAGTGGCACTAACTTGTTCCAAGCTGCCCAGTGTGGTGCGTGAGGCAGTTCGCATCCACAGAGGCGTCGTACCTGCAATACGGGTTCTCTGGGGGTCCCTACAAGGAAGGACAAGGACCCTTCTGCTCAAAAAGTACTTTAATAACTATGAAGCGTCTAAAACGTGCTCAGACGTGAGCATTTCTCTTCAGTAAAGCCAAGGCACCAGGAATGAGCGCCCCCGGGAGCCGGCCGGTCCCGCGGTCTTGGAGCCCCTCGGGCGGGACTCAGCAGATGATCTTCAGGCTCGGCCTCTTCTCCGCCAGGGCCTGCAGGCGGTCGTCCGTCTCCTCCGTCCAGTAGATGTCGTACAGGCTGCACGGGGCAGAGGGGTGTGGGCCACCGTGCACCCGGCCCCCGGCCCCTCCCGCCGCCCTGGCCACCACACCACTTACACCAGCTTCTCCAGGACGCAGCTGGGCTGCTGGGCGCTCTCGGCCAGCGTCAGGACGCCCACGTCGCTCATGCAGTTGTTGCTGAGGTCCAGCTCCTGCAGGCTGCGGCTGGCCAGCAGGAGTGAGGCCAGGTTGCTGCAGCTCTTGTCGGTCACCTCGCAGTCCCCCAGCCTGGGCGGAGAGCAGGGCAGAAGTCAGGACAAAGAGCATGCCCCTGGCTGCTGCCACCTGGTTGAGTGACCTGGGCCTGTGCCACCAGCAGAACACAGGACGGCGGGGGTAGTGCACACACGTCAAGGCCCCAGTGTCAGCCCTGGCTGCTGTGGCTCAGTGGACTGAGCGCTGGCCTGCGAAACCAAAGGGTCGCTGGCTCTACTCCCATCAGGGCACATGCCAGGGTCGTGGCCAGGTTCCCTGGGGACAGCAGAGACAGAAGGTGCAGAGAAGGGACAGTCAGGCTGGTCCGAGAGACCTGGCAGCGGCCAGCGCTCCGGTCAAAAATAAAACACTGCCCCCGGCCTGGTGCTGTCAGCGTCACCACGGGTGGGGGTGGGGCTGCAAGGGGTCGGGACCCGACGGAGGGCGCCGAGCCCTGCAGCGACGCACGCTCACCAGAGCGCCCGCAGCGGCACGCCGGGCTGGCTGAGTCCGCGGCACAGCTCGCCCACGCCCGCGTCCTCCAGCCTGTTGTTGCTCAGCTGCAGCTCCTGGAGGCTCTTGTTCTGTGCCAGCATCGCGCTGACGTGCGCACAGCAGGCGGCTGTGAGGCTGCAGGACTTCACCCTGAGGGACACGGGGCACTGCTGTGGCCAGGCTCTGGCACCCCAGTGTCCCCCCACAGCCCTGCCCACCAAGGACACTTGGGGCCTTTCTGCCTCTCACGCCCAGGGCAGCCACACGTCCTGGCCCTCGACCCCCAGCCCCCTCCCGCCACGGCCACGGGGCTGCAGGCCCCTCGGGTGCCTTCACCCCGCACACACCGCCTGTGCCCCCTGCCGCCGCTGGGCACTCACCACAGGGACTCCAGGCGGCAGTGCGGCTCCAGCAGGCTCTCACACAGCAGCCGGACGCCCTCGTCCCCCACCGGGTTGCCGGCCACGCTGAACTCCCTCAGGCTCTCCTTGGCCCTGAGGACTCGGCAGAGGTCCCTGCAGCCGTTGGCCGTGATGTCACACTCCCAGAGCCTGCGGGGCCAGGGCCACATCATTACGGGGCCAGCGAGGCGGTGCCCACCCCACCCGGCCACGACGGTGGCCTCGGACTCGCAGGCACAGCACCGGCAGCCCCTGCGCCCACCCGCCCAGAGTCCGACTCACCACAGGGTCTTGAGCTGGCAGCCTGGGCTCAGCAGCCCAGGACACAGCGCTGCCACGCCCGCATCCCCCAGCCTGTTGTCACCCAGCTCCAGGTTGCGCAGCGAGGCCTTGGCCACCAGGAGGCCACACAGGTCCTGACAGTTGGCTGAGGTGAGGCCGCAGCTCTCCAGCCTGGGGGACAGGGGGTGCTGTGGGAGCCAGGAGACCCCCACCCAGCACCAGGCGCCCCACCCAGCGCAGCGCCCGCCCCACCCAGGCCAGTGCTCACTTGAGTGACTCCAGCAGGCAGGCAGAGTCCACCAGGGCCTGGCACAGGGTCCGGGCGCCGGCCTCCCCGAAGTCATTGTTGTTCAGCACCAGCTCCTTCAGCTCCGGCCTGGCCCTGACCGCTGCAGCCAGGGACTCGCAGCTGGCAGCCGAAAGGCCGCAGTACTGCAGCCTGGGGACAGGCGGGCGGTCAGTCCTCACCCCGGGAGTGCGCCTCCTCCGAGGCCCGTGGACACTGCTGGGCAGCGATGGCATGGCCGAGGCCAAGAGCCATCCCTGCCGAGCCCAGGTAGGTGGACCATCCTGGGGACCACCCACCGGCCCAAGCTCTGGATTCAGTGGACCAGCAGCGAGGCCCGGCCTCCCACCAGCCCCCTGCCCCAGTCACCAGTGTGCCCCTCTGCGCATTTGCAAGCAGGTGCAGGGTCACCAGCCAGCTCCCGGCTCCTTTGAGAGGGTCACGGCCCGAGTCACAGGGGAGCAACACCTGTCCCTGACGGCCCCCTCCTCACACCTCCCTGCAGCTGGCATGGCGCAGGGGCCTGTCCAGTGCAGGCCCGAGGGGCAGGAGAACAGGCAGCTCTGGGACCGGGCAGGGCACACTCACTCCAGACTCTCGATGTGGCACTGAGGGTCCAGGAGTCCTTCACAGAGGAGCTGTAGGCCTTCATCCCCGAGTGGGTTGTAACTGAGGTCCAGCTCACGCAGGGAGGGCGCGGCACGCAGCATGCTGGCCAGGGTCCTGCCACTGGCCTCGGTCAGGCAGCAGCTCTGGAGGCTGTCGGGCCACAAGCCCACAGTCACGGGGAGGCCAGACCCAGGCTGTGGGGCTCTGGGGTCCCCGGGCCGAGGGCAGGACACAGGTGCACAGGAGGGGCCCTGAGGGACCTCAGGGAGCAGGTGGCTGGGTCCCCAGGAGCCTCTCACAGGGGCAGGGGCCCAGGCCCTGCACAAGCAGGGTCGGCCGTGGGGCCCGCAGGGGCTCACCTGAGCTTCTGGACCTTGCAGGTGGGGCTCTGCAGGCCTTGGAGCAGCAGGTGCGTGCCAGCGTCCCCGAGCTCGTTGGAGCAGAGGTTGAGCTCTGTCAGGGCGGCGTTGTCCCGGAGGGCGGAGCTCACGTCCCGGCAGCGCCCCTCTGTGATGCCACAGTCCACCAGCCTACAGGCAGATGCCCAGACGGTCACGCCCACCACGGGTTGTGACCCCCCACAGCAGGTCCTGACTCCATTCACGGGCCAACGACAGGGTGGTTGTGTGCTCCTGGGGCACAGTCAGCGTGTCCAGCGCCCCTCACGTCCCGGAGAGCAGGGCCCTCAGGAGCACAGCCAGGGTGTGACATGAGCAGCCAGGTGCACTTGAAACCTGACTGCAGGTGCCCAGGACCCAGACCACCTGCTCTCGAGGGACATCAGAGAAGCCCTGGGGGCGACTGTGACAAATGTGCACAGGGTGGGGAGTGAGGAGTGCCAGCAAGGGCCCTGGCCGGGCAGCTCAGTCAGTTGGAGCGTGTTCCGTGCCCCAGAAGGCTGCAGGTTCGATTCCAGGTCAGGGCACCTGTGCCTGTGAGAGGCAGCTGGTCGATGCCTCTGTCTCCTGCTCTCTCTAAAACCGACGAAACATCCTCAGGTGAGGATTTGTAAAAGTTCTCGGTAAAGCAAAGGCCCAGTCTCGACCACTGGGACGGGACCCGAGAAGGGCGCCCCAGGCAGAAGGCGGCGCTGCAGAGGCCGGGTGTGAGCAGTGTCTGGTCCGTCACCTGAGGTGGCTGCTGGCGACCCAGGGAGAAGCGGGGGCTTTTTTATGTGTTTTCTTTTTTTCCTGGGACTTTTAAATTTAATTTAGAGAGAGGGGAAGAGAGGCAGAGAAACGTCTACACGTGGCTGCCTCCTGCATGGGCCCTACTGGGGACCCGGCCCACAGCCCAGGCACGAAATTCCAAAACTGCCCCGGAATCGCATGAGACCAGGACCTTTGGGTTGCAGGCCGGCACTCAGCCCGCTGAGCCACAGCAGCCAGGGCAGTTTGCTTCGTTTTTGTTTCTTTTTCAATGAAACGACTTCTTTGCTTAGCCGTGCTGGTGAAAACGCCCCCCAGGCTGCAGACTGCCGCAGTCCCATTGTGCCCTCACACAGTGAAGGGACAGGGACTTCACAGAACAGAACCAGCGCACACACCGCCTGAGCGGAGGCCACAGGGACGACTGGGGCGCCCTCGCGACCACACGCCCCTCGGGACGCACCGTCATTTCTGTGTGTGCTTGCCAAAAATGTGTTACTGGACGTCCGGCCAAGATGGAGGCGTAGATGGAAACTGCCTCCTCGCACAACCAAGTTTAAAGACAACAAAGTTTTAGTAACAAAAACGCAACCAAAACACGGAAAATTGAACTGTATGGAAGTCCGACAACAATAGACCATTCAGCCAGACTGGTAAGAGGGGTGGAGCCAGCGGCTGGCGGACTGAGTGGGCAAGAAAAGGCGGCAGGACCAACCCAGGCGCGCAGGCAGCGGTTGGGGGATCCCAGGTGTGGAGTAGCAGTGGGTGGACCCAGTGAGGGCGCAGGACAGCAGGCTGACCATGGTCACACATTCACGCACAGATAAACCAGGCAGAGGCGTGAGCAGTGAGACAGAGCCTGCAACCCAGGGCCCCAGTGACGGGAATTAAAGCCTAAAAGCACCAATTGGAAAAGCTTTTTGGGGGTCGAGGTGCCAGGAGAGGCCCCCAGGCTCACAGAGTTTGTTGGAGAGACCCACAGGGTCCTGGAGGGTGCACAGGCCCACACACCCGGGAAACAGCACCAGAAGGGCCCAATTTGCTTGTGGGAAGCAGCAGAGGAGACCGAAATCCGAGAGCAAAACAAATGCCATTGCCCCTCTCTGACCCAGTCCCCACATACAGCGTCACAACCCAGCAACTGGGTTGCCCTGCCCTGGTGAACATCTAAGGCTCCACCCCTCATACATAACAGGCCGAACAGACCAAGACATTATGGCTCAAGAAGAACAGCTCAGAGCCCCAGAGCCAATACTTCTAAGTGACAAAGAAACAGCCAACCTATCAGATGCACAGTTCAAAACACTGGTGATCAGGTTGCTCACAGAACTGGTTGATTTTAGTCACAAATTAGAGGAACATATGAAGGCTAAACTAAGTGAAATGAAGGGAAATGCACAGGAAACCAATAGTGATGGAAAGGAAACTGGGACTCAAATCAAGGGAGTGGACCAGAAGGAGGAAAAAAATGACCAAACAGAAAAGAATGAAGAAACAAGAATTCAAAAAAAAAATGAGGAGAGGCTTAGGAACCTCCAGGACATCTTTAAACGTTCCAACATCCAAATTATAGGGGTACCAGAAGGAGAAGAGGAAGAAAAACAAGTGGTAAACTTATTCGAATGATTAATAAAGGAGAATTTCCCCAATCTGGCAAAGGCAATAGACTTCCAGGAAATCCAGGAAGCTCAGAGAGTCCCAAAGAAATTGGACCCAAGGAGGAACACACCAAGGCACATCATCATTACATTAGCCAAGATTAAAATGAAAGAGAGAATCCTAGAAGCAGCAAGAGATAAGAGGACAGTCACCTACAAAGGAGTTCCCATCAGACTGTCAGCTGAGTTCTCAAAAGAGACATTACAAGCAAGAAGGGGCTGGAAAGAGGTATTCCAAATCATGAAATCTAAAGACCTACATCCAAGATTGATCTATCCAGCAAAGCTTTCATTTAGAATGGAAGGGCAGATAAAGTGCTTCTCAGATAAGATCAAATTCAAGGAGTTCATCATCACCAAGCCCTTATATGAAACATTAAAGAAACTTATCTAAGAAAAAGAAGATAAAAAAGATGAACAGTGAAAGGACAGCAAACTCACAGTTACTAACAACCACACCTAAAACAAAAGCAAACTGAGTACTGCTAGATCAGGAGCAGAACCATAGAAATGGAGATCACGTGGAGGGTTAGCAATGGGAGTGGGAGGAGGAGAGGTGGGGAGAAGGTACAGAGAATAAGTAGCATAGACGGTAGATAGAAAATAGACAGGGGGAGGGCAAGAATAGTATGGGAAATGTAGAAGCTAAAGAACTTGTGACACATGGACATAAACTACCGGGGTGGGGGGGAGATTGCAGGGGACGGGTGTGCAGGGTGGAGGGGAATGAAGGGGGGGAGTGGAACAACTGTAATGGCATAATCAACAAAATATATTTTAAAAAATGTGTTACTTGGCCAAGACGTCACCAGGACTCTCTCCAGAGCTGAGCTGAACCAAAGAGGGGGACACAAGGACAAAGAAGGAGAGAGGGACCATCCCAGACAGGAGGCGGCCAAATGCCACGCGGGATTCTGCACTGACTGGGACATGAAAGGACACAGTGGGAAAGCTGGTGACGTCCAAGCTGAGGTGGCCGCAGAGGGCTCCTGGTTTTGCCCAGTGCCCCAGGCAATTGGCACTAACTTCAGGGGAAGCAGGGTGGAGGGCGCCCCCCACCCGAGTTGGTAACCCTTCCGTGAACCTACACCTGTCTCAGAACAGTTAGAAAGGCAAGAAGCCGGTAGCCTCCGTGGTGTGAGGACTGAGGGCAGGCTGGGCTCCAGAACCTCAGCAGCAGGCCAGGTCGGGCCGAGGTCAGGCAGCGCCTCTGAGGCGAGGGAGGGACTGTCCCTGAAGAGGGAGCCCCAGAGACCCTGGACAGAGGCTCCACCCACCCGCCTTCAGATTCTCCACCCCAAGAACCGCCCACAGGCATGAGCCAGGAATGGGTTTACATGTTTAAATGTTTGGGGAGAAATACAAGAACATCTTGCACCGTGGGAAACTCATACAGTAGGCGCCGCACATCCACTAGGAAGGTGCTTTCGGAGCCCACGGCGCCCACATGAGGCCCTGCTGGCCACCACCCATGGGGACCCAGCACGCACCTGATCACCTGGCACTGCTGCATCTGAGGCAGGAGCTCCGTCCACCGGGTGTCGCTGAGCTGCTCATAGTGCAGGTCGAGACTCATGGTGAGAGGCAGGTGTGTGCTGGGGGGGGCAGAGGGGCAGCAGGACTCCTCAGCCCAGTCCTCTCACGTCTCAGGAACCAGAGACCCAGCGAAAGACGCCACGGCCTCTCCCCCAGGCGGTGCTGCTTCCTTCCTTCAGCACCTGTCCCCACCTCAGCCCCCAGGAACAAAGATGGGGAGGGCAGAGGGACACTGCACCCGTGGGCTGCCCTGGCAAAGTCACCATGGGCCACAGAGTTTGGGGCCAGGGCTGCGGGGGCAGAGGCTGCACTCACCCCCCAGCCTCCTGCCCCCGCCTGGGAGAGGGCAGGACCTGGGCTTGCCTCCTGAAGCTCCTCCGCCTCATTTGCCCAGGCAAGGACTGGTTGGGAGGGGGAGGCCTGTCGGCCTGGACACAGCGTGGGATGGGCAGTTCACACAGTGCTCTGGAAACTATTCCTGCCTGCTCAACCAGCCTTCCCTCCCAGGCTGGGCCATCCACAAAGCCAAAGACACCCTCACACCCCCAAGATGTGAGGACCCCAGGCCTCACCACCCAAAGCAGCAGCTTGGGAGGGACAGGTGCCTGTAGACAGGTAACACCTCTCTAGGGAGCACTGCTCACGGGTGCCCCAGATAGGACACAGCAGCGGGGGTGGGGACACCAGGCCCAGCTTCTGTGACCCTTTTCTGAGGGCCTGGGACTCCTACGGGCCAGGGCACAGCCTGCCCCACCCTGGACCGGCCTGTGGAGAAGCCGGGCCGTGGGGCAGGCTGGGAAAGAGCGAGGATCTGGCAGCAGATCACAGGCCCTGACACCCCACCAGGGACCAGCCACGCCAGGACAGACGGACAGGGACGGGGAACCAGGAACTTGAGGCCCTGCAGGTGGACCAGCCTCACTGCTGACAGGGCAGGGGGTAGTGCTGGGGCATCTGGGTTCACTCAATAGCAATGAAAAGCCCTGGAAATGATGTGACTGAGCTGCCCTTTAGGTGGGCCTGCCAAGCAAAATGACTCAGCCCCACGTGAGGTTCCGGTTCCCCAAAACCCCGGGATTCCTGAGAACTCAGCCTCACTCAAAACCCCTGCCCTGGGGTTCCTGGGTGTGCTTCCCCGAGAGTGTCTGCACAGGCGCCTGGCACTGCCCGGCCTGGCTGACCCCCCCTCCCTGCTGCCCACAGCTGGTTCAGAGCCCAGGGGGGGCGGGGCAGGCAAAGGCTCTGGTTGCACTACTGCTGACCAACAACCAGCAGGCAAAGGTCCCGCTTGCAGGTCCTGGTAGGTGGGCCTGAAGAAAGGGGGGAGGGTGGCTGTGACTGGCCCTGCCACACAGAGGAGCCAAGAGCCCGCCAACCCACAGCTCAGAGTGTGTGAGCAATCCCAGCCTCCCCCGCTGGGGGGGCAGGGTGTGGTCAGCTAAAAGGGACTCAGAATCCCCCGCCCTGGACAAAGGGGAGAGACAGGGCTGCTGCTTCCCACGCCTGCCAACCTGGAGGGACCACTGTGCCCCTAGCCCCCTGGCTGCTGCCCCAGGCTGCACCCTCTCCAAGAAGCAGCCTGACACCAAGGAGAGCCGTTCACATGTGGTGGTCTGACATTAAGAACAGAGACAGGGTCACCCATTGGCAGACGCTCCCCTGGGCTTCACAGTCACTGGGGTACCCCCTTCGCTGGGCCTTTGGATACTCAGAGAACCCTGTGGAAACGTCCGGCACCCCCCAAAGACGCCCCGTTAAGGTCCCCGATCTAGGGAGGTACGAGCGCGTTTCAGGCTCCCCAGTTGGGCTGCTCCCGAGGGCCCCGAGAGTGGGACCCAGGAGCTGACCAACGCCCCAAAATCAGCACTTTCAAGTGTGACAACAGGCCGCTCAGAGGGACCTGCGCCAGAGCAGGCGCTGGGCTTGGGCCTTCGCTGGGGCGGCGCCCACGGATCGCTTCCATCCGGGCGGGCGCATCCCGGGCCCACCGAGCCCCGAGCTGGCGGCCCGGAACCGTAGGCTACCTCCGTCAGCGCGGGGATGCAGCGGCGGGGGGGGAGGGGGTGTGGAGGTGGCGGTCCGCATCCTGTTCTGTGCGGTCCCTCCAGTAGGTCAGGCGGCGCTCGGCCGCGCAGACGGGGATGCCGACGCCGGCCGCGCCCTTCTTGGGCCGCAGGAAGCGCTCGCGGGGGTCTCCCGAGCTCGTCCGCCCCGCCAGGGGCGCCACGGAAGATCCTCCCCAACCCGACCGGCCGGCTGCGACCCCGGGACCCTCAAACCCACACCTCACCTTGCGCCGCCGCCGCTTTAGCCTGGACACTGCTTCCGCCGGGGATCGGGCTGGGGGCGGGGCCTGGAAGCGGGGCGGAGCCAGGAGGGCGGGGGGCGGGGCGTAGGGAGGGGCGGGCCCGCGAGTTTCCCTGGAGCAGAAACAAAACACCTGAGACGCCTCTCAGCTCCCAGACTGGAGATGAGTAGCTGTGACGCGGGGGGCGGGCGAGGCTGTCCCAAGGTCTCCCGGGCGCCGGTTCGATATGTAAAACGCGCGTGCACCCATTTCTACCCACCCGTCCAGAGCAACCGTGAGCTTAGGCGACAGGTCCCCAGGGTCTTTGTGCAGCATTTTGTAACTGTTCAACCTGGGAACGATCTAAACGTCCATCGGCAGAAAATGGCTGACTAAACAGTTGAAAATGGTTGAATAACACCCGCGATCCGACAGTTAGAAACACCACTCCTGACAGGGAACGGCCATCGGGAGTGCACTACTGGGTTTTTTGAGTACGTGTGGAGACCTGCGAGGGGCGCGCGGCCGCGCAAGGCACGCCCGTGGGCGCCACAGCCGCAGCGAGCGACCGCCTCCCCCGGCCTCGGTGCCCCGGCTGACTCGCACACTTGCGGGAACAGGGGTGCTCCGTGTGCTGTACCGCTCAGGCCGTCATCGACCCAACCAGGTATCGAACACCGATCGTGGGCCGGCCACTGCTACCGGGCTACATCGGTGTGCAGAGCCGGGCCAAGGTCTGAGCCAGCGCCCACGGTACCCAGGCTGGCCGGGGAAGGAAATTTAGAAGTAAACCAACAGTATTTAGATGGTGGAATGTGCCGGAGGGGGTGGGGAATGCACGCCGCCGACCAGGCCTCAGGTTTGTGGCCGCCAGGGGTCCGCACAGTACGCATGGGGGATGAGAACCGTCGGCTCTTTGGGGGGATCAAGTGAGGTGTTACTCGATGTGAGGGAGTATTTGGCTGGGCCGGCCTTCGGTTGTGCATCAAGGGGGCCGGGGCCACGAGTGTGGGGACAGGGGTCCTGGAAAGCACAGGGCTCTTTGGGGGCGCACCGCCAAGGCCCAGACGCCTATAAGCTTCCCCCGGAGCAAGAGCAGATACTTGTCAACTCGACAAGTGTCAAGTGAAAATAGGGGAGCAGGACCACGAGGGCGGCGCTGGGATTCCAGCAAAGGCCACTGCAGCGGGAGGGCGGGCGAGGGGCAGAGCGGGGCTTCTGCGGGCCCTGGCGGGCCTGCATCCAAATTGAACAAGACTTTGTGACTCGAGCACCGTGTGCTCTGGTAGAAAACCAGACAGAGGCAGGAAGGTGAAGGGCCTGGGGCGCCCATCTCCCTGAGGTCAGCGCCCCTTATGCCTCCTCCCGTTTTTCTTTTTTTTATTTTTATTTATTTTAGAGAGTAAGAGAAGGAGAGAAGGAGAGAAGGAGAGAAATACCAATGCATGGTTGCCTCGCATGAGTCCCCTGCTGGGAACTGGCCTGCAACCCAGGCATGTGCCCTGACTGGGAATCGAACCGCCATCGTGTGGTTCGCAGGCACGCACTCAATCCACTGAGCTACACCAGCCAGGGCCCGTTTTTCTAATTCACAACATAAACTGCAAAACTGCCATTCTCCGGAGCGTTTGCTTAATGCACTGAGATTTCAATCCCCAGCACTTGCCAGTCTGGCTCTAATACACGCATAAAAATTCTCCCAGGTTTGGACAATTCTTACCTGGACACCATCCTAGAGGGGGACCTGCCTGGTTCTAAGGTCCTTCCAAGATACTGCTGAACTGCTGTCCTGGAAAGCTGCAGAAGTCCACCAGCTCTCCCCGCACCCGCGTGTCTCCACACCTGCGTGGGCACCTTGTCTGGAGCCTGCCCAATTCTGCAAAGTGTGGGCCCAGTGTTTACATTTCTCCAGTTCTCGTGACACCCCTGGATCAAAGCCCCCCGAGGTGCTGTTGCAGTTACATACTCTCTCCCGAACCCGAGTCGCCGACCCAGAGCCCCCCAGATTCTTGGGTGACCTAACAGGGCAGAGTGGTGGGGCGGGCACATGGCAACGCCCAAGGCCCACTGCCCTGTGGGTCGACCCGGGGAGTCCTCTGCCAGGGCCTGCCTGGGGGCCGGCTCCTTTGGGAATAAGGTAGAGGATTACTCAATTTGGGGGAGAAAACTTGACAAAAACAGCCCTAGCTTGTCCGGCTGGCACGGAGGCAACGAACCAGTTCAAGCCGGCGGACCCCGCTACGGCGCTAGGGCCGAGCCACCGAGAGGTGGACGACGCAAGCGCAGCGCCGCTGCGTTCGCCTCCCCGCGTTTCCTGAAAACAAGACCGATGCGCACGCGCAGGGACGACTCGGGACGCAACTGGAGCTGGGAAGGCCACTAGGCGCGCTGACGTCCTCCTGCCCCCGCGCCCCGCCCCCTGGTGCGCCGCTCCTGGGTCCCCCAACCCCGGCAGTCCCAGCGCGTCCCGCCCCGCCCCGGCGCGCGCGTCTCCTGAGCAGCGTGACCGCAGTAGCTCCTGGAGTGCGTACGCAGGCGGCCCAACCAACGCTGGTGCCGGTAAGGGTTGACCACAGGTCAGCCGTCTGACTGACCTACACACGACAGCGGACTCTCACTAGCCTGACACCAGGAAGGAGCGGCACACTTCCTATAGGGGGAAGGGAGGGCCTAGCTGGACGGTGGTCAGGCCGCCATCCAAACCCTTGGTGGGGGCGTGGTCTGGAGGTGCAGCTGGGGCCTGGTGGGCGGGGCGGGGGAGGGGGGTCCTGCGTTGGGGCGGGGCCAAACCGAGGGGCGGGTGTGTGGGCGTGGTCAATAAGAGGGCGTCGCTGGTGGGCGGGACTATGGGTGGGCTGGGTCTCCCTCGGGCCGGCTCTGGCCTCCACCCACAGCCCAGGCTTTGACCTGGGACGGGTGGAGGGTCCCGTGCGTGGGCAGGCCTCGGACATCCGACGAGGAGAGGACGCTGCCTGGAGCTCGCCTCTCGGGCAGGGTCGGGATGTGAGCCTGGCGATACAGGCTGGGTTCGGTGACTTGGAGCAGAATCTGAGTCAAGGTCTCAATATTCTGCGTGACAGCCCTCTGCTGAGCCTTGACTGCGCCATAGGGCGGGGGACAAACGGACGATGATAGAATGGTGTACAGATAGACACGAAAGAAAGCGTCAAGGTTATTCAAGGCAGCGTTTATGATCTACGGGTAACGTCGTATTGCTCCGGCATTATTGGCGAATGTTGGCAACTGTGCCCCGCGGTGTCGTAGGTGCTGAGGATTCAGGCTTGAGCAGAACAGACGAATCCTGGAGAACTGAGGATGCGTTTGGTGGGTTGTTTCTCTGAAAACGCCTTTGTGTGCCCCCTGTATTTGAAGGACACTTCCACTAGGTATAGAATTGCAGGTGTGCAGTCATTTCTGTCAGCACTCTGAGGACGGCATTCCCTGTCTTGTGGCGCGCACACTTTCCGTCCGTTGGTGCTCCTGTGGGATGGCGTGTCTTCCTGGGTGCATAGGCTGGCTGCTGATAGTATGTGAGGCACAGAAGTTCATTCCTCTGTTTGTATGAGCTCCTCCTGGTCTTGGCAGCAGCCTGATAGGCAGGGGGGTTGTTTTAATACTGTGCTCAGCCTTTTGGTTCTCAGGGAATGGGCCACCTCCCTGTTTTCAAGACTTGGAAGTGCAGCCTGCCAGTGGGGTTTGCACTCGAAGCCCCGGGCCATCTCGGCAATAGGTATTTCTGAGAAACAGATGTGGCTCGCAGTGTCCTGGCATCTGGGAGTTAACTGCCATGGGCTTAGCGGTCAGAGCGGACCAGGCCACAGGCTGAAGTCTACCTATGCCTCACCCTTTTGGGGAGGAGACCAGAAAGGGACAGGAACAGGACTTGCTGGAGCAGTTAATGACACCACTGTGCCAGAGACATTGCACTGGTTTGCTTTTGTAGCTGCAGCCTGCACTACTCCAAGCCGCCCCGTGTTGGGTGCTGCATGCACAGCCAGACCCCTCAGGTCACAGGTGCAGGGCCACTGCCATGGATGTGGGGTGCCTCTTGGAGCCACACAGGGGTCATGTCAGCTCCCCAGCTGGGTACTGGGATGGGAAGGCAGGGCCAGCCAAGCTCCTGTTGGCAGCATTCTGCGGAAGGGGATGGGGGGGCTGAGGGGGAGGAAGCGTCAACAATGACCAAAGCCTTCCAGTGGTGGGTGGTGGGGGCGCCAGGCAAATGGGGCAGGTTCTGGGGAAGATGATGAACTGGCTAAACTGACCCATTCTCTGAGAATTGGAGCTGGAAGGGGCTGTAACGCTGCGGCCATGGGCAGGATGCAAGGAGGAGCTGGGGACTCTGCCAGGCCTCTTGTTCTCCACCCCCACTGATCAGGCCCCTGAGGTGTGGCTAAGCCCACAGAAAGCCCACCCAGTAGGGGCCCTTTGGATCCTGTGCCTTCCTTTCCCCCTCCTCACTCCCTTCCACAGACGCCTGTGCAGCCTGCAGACTGCCCTCCACTCAAGGGCCAGCCCCACTTTTTGAGAAAACTGTAGGTTCACATGAAGCTATAAGAAATAATACAGGGAGGTCTCTGTCCCTCCAGCGACAACCCCCAGTGGCAGCGCCCATCCCCGACAGCTGCATGTGTACAGAGGGCATGGCAGCGAGCCCTCTGAGCCCTGAGCCACCACCCAAACCCACTCCCCCACAGCTGCTGTCTGTGGGCCTAGTGCTCCTCAGACCCTAGGGTGTGAGGACAAGCCTGGTGCGCCTGCTGTCCCCCGAGCCTGTCTGCAAACATGGACACAGGGCCAGCTGGCAAACCCTTTAACCTTGGGCCAACCCACATCTGCCCAGGAAAGCTACCCAGTTGCCCTGACCGGCATAGCCCGGTGGGTTGGGCATTGTCCTGCAAAGTGAAAGGTCGTGGGTTCAATTCCTGGTCAGTGCACAGACCTAGATTGTGGGTTTGGTCCTTGTCGGGCCAGTACAAGAGGCAACTGATCGATGTTTCTCTCACATCAGTGTTTCTGTCCCTTCTTTCTCCCTCTCTTCTCCTCTTTCTAGAATAAATAAAATCTTTTAAAAACAGGCCCATGATCCGAAGACACCTGACAAAGATGATGCACACACACATCCTTGCTGTGCAGCGTGTCAGCAAGCACCCAGCAGACCCGGGAACATGCACAGTGTTCCCATCAGATGCCACTACACACCCACCAGTTGGCCACAGCCCAGTACAGCCTGTGCCTGGAGGATGCGGATGCAGGGCTGCAGGCAGGGGCTGCCACTCACCGCAGGGGGGCGCCGATGGCACGTCTGCTGTGGGGGGCAGCTTCTCCACCCAAAGGGCTCACAGGGTGTCACCCCGCTGACAGTGAACACATGCGTGCATGAAACCTGCATGGAACGCGAACTGTTTCTGATCACTGAAAGCCGGAAGCAGCCAGGTGGCTTTGAAGGTGGACTTCAGCAGGGAAAGGGGGGACTGTGCGAACCCACAAATCGATGAAGAAGAAGAACAATCTGTGGACCCACTCAGTGCAGGATGACCTGACATGGACTTGGATCAGTGAAAGAAGCCAGATCCTCTGTGATTCACTCAGAGGACATTGCTGGAAAAGGCAAACCAAGGGGGGCATGGGGTGGAGCAGAGCAGCAGGGGTCACCAGGGACTGACGGCCCGGGGACAGCCTGGCCCCCATGGGGCACTTCGGGGTGCAGGGGCACTGGCAGCTCCACCTGCTGAAAACCCGAAGACCAAACCTGAATGTGTGCGAGTACTGAAAATAAAAACTGTTGCCATCACACACCCAAGCTGTCGGCACTTCCTTGTGCGTAGACGGTGCTCTCGAGAGTCTCGGACCCCGTGGTGCTCTGAGGACGTCACTGGTGCCCGGCTTTATCGTGAAGTTCAACTGCAGCTCAGAAACTCGTGAAGAGCTCTCTGCAGTTAACGGGGGCTGGGGGGCTAGGGAGCCCTGCTTTCTCTTCCCAGACAGACAGGGAGTCCCAGCAGCACTCCCTGGGGGCAGAGAGCGAAGACGAGAAAGTCTCAGAAATAACCCGAGGGACGGCCCTTGGGTCCTCTGTGTCTTGCTCTGGATTAAGGATGCACGGAGACTAGATGTCATTGAGCCACCCTCTCCTGTCTTGTCCTCAGGGTTTGTCAGACAAACAACACCCACGCCCACTATCCCCTCTCCAGGCAGGAAGCCCTGCTCCTCACGCTGTTGGCCTGTGCCACTGGCTACAACACCGTGTGTACCTGCCTCTGGAGACGGAGCACCTGTGAGCACCCAGGACAGCTCATCGGCGCTGGTGAGCGTGGCTGCTGGTGGGGACCTGAGCCCCCACTGCCAGTCAGGAACTGGCAGGGACACCAGGCCCTATTAACCTGAACCCACCCCCCATGAGAATGCGCCAGACAGAGGCTACGGCTCTCCCTGGTGTGGCGTTCTTCCCAGAACATTCCCTCAGGCGGCAGCAGCTATGAGGCTCGGCTCCGCTATCCTGGCCTGGGCTCAGGGTGCCGTCACCCAGCCTTGGGGAGCCTGTGCCCCCAGAGTACTCCCAGGACAAGGCCTGCAGGGCTCCGGGCTTCGGGGCAGGAGCGGGGCCGCCCAGGAGACTGTCCAGGAAAAGCTGGGCCCCACGTGTTGGAGGGCTATCCTGGCACCCTGTCTCCAGGCACGAACCAGGCCATGGCGTCTGGCTGACTTTCCTAAGCTAGGACGCCTTCTATGCGGCCCACCTGATGACCAGCAGGCACAGCACACATAGTAGGCAGCCAAACAGGCCAAGGAGGGCGTCCCAGAGGAGTTTCCCCAACAGTGGGGCAGGTGGGGAGCCCCACCCCATCCACGTCCAATCAGCGAAGGCGGCCGCCTCCCTACACCGCCTTCCAGCTCCTGTGGCCACGGCCCCCCACCCATCCACATGGCCCTGCATCCGCTGCCCCTTTGCTTCAGGCTTGGCCGTGGCCCAGTGGCTCTCAGGCCCGTGGCTAGACGAGGCCCAGTTGGCAGTGTGCCCCTCCTGTGTGCCCTAGCCTGACTGCTGAGCCCGCACACAGGAGACACCCGCACACTCTGTCCCTCAGATCTGGGCCCTGCACACCCACACTGTGGCCGCCATTGGAGAAGGGCAGTGTCTGAGGCTGGGACATCTGCTCGGGCCTGCAAGGAGCCTCTGCCCCTGGTCCCCCAGTCCTGCTCTCAAAGAAGAGTGTGTTCCCCAGACCTCAGGGTCAGGGGCACACAGTGGGGCCACAGCCTTGGCTTTGGCAGGGGACACCTGTCAGTGCCCAGCCGTCTCACTAGGAGCAGGCTCTGGTTTGTTGGAGGGGCTGCTCAGGCTGCTTCAGTCTGAGGTTCCAAAAACTGGGGGCCCCAGGCCCACCATGACCATGCTGTGGGAAAGCACTGCCGAAGGTGGAGAGGTGCCTGGCCCCCGCCCCAGGGGCTGTCCTGGGGGCCCCTGGGCTCACACTGGGAAGGCTTGGACTGGGAGGCAGGCCCTGAGCGCCCTCTGCTGTCCGCCAGGACCAGCAGCAGCAAACCACCCTCCAGCCAGTTCTGCTAGGGCTTCACTGACAGCTGGGCTGCCCAGGGAAACCCACCCCCAGGCCTCCCACTCCCTGTCCCCAGGGCTCAGCCCACCCCGACAAAGCCCAGGCTGAGGTTCTGGGTCACACCCATCCTGGGGAAGCCCAGAGCCCCAAGGAGAGCCCCTGGGGACGGTGGCCCCAGAGGGAAGGCTGGTCAGCTGGGGGTGTGGACGAGGCCTGGGCCCAACTTGCAGGCAGTCTGGCTCCCTTGGGGTGCATTCCCCCGAGCACGGGGCGGGCTCTGCCGGCCCCCTAGCAACGCTACCGGTCAGGCTGACCTGGCCCTTAGAACCAAGTGGCCTTTTGGGGAGCACCATTGTCCAGGCACCATGTCCCCATCAGCCCAGTCTACCCAGTGAGAAGTTCTGAGCCCCCCTGGGGGTCTGCCTGGACTAGAGTTCAGGGGCCCCTGCTCAAACTGTCCCTCCACCTGCTGTCCCCACGACCCCCTTCTCCCTCACCCTGAAGCTGTGGGGTACCTACATCCTGCAGGACAAGCATGTGCTCGTGGCCCTGCCACAGTCCTCAGGGTGCTCGGGAGTGAGTGGCCCACGTGCAGAGCTGAGTGAGCAGGGCACCCTCCACTGAGGGGTGGGCCAGGGGAGGGCCCTTCGCTGGCTGGCTGGCCTCCCCTGTCATGGCACAGCCCAGGACCTGCAGGGCACAGGCAGACCCCCCCAGGTGTGGTACACACCAGAACACAGCAGCAGCAGCTCAAGGTTCCGTGGGGGACAGGCAGGAACCTGAGCCCTCCCACCCCCACCCCCGGGGCCCTGTGTACACGTGGAGGCCAGGACTACCTGTTGTCCTGCCCTGGGCCCTGGAGGACACTGGGTTCAGGCACCTTCAGGTCTCGATGGCCTGGCTCTGAGGTGTGACCTCCCCCACTCCTGGGGGTCAAGGACAGGCCCCTGCTGATTCATCCTCTTGGGGCAATAAACAGCGGGGAGAGCCTCCGGGTCCCTGTGCATCCTCCCTCCTGCTGAGGTTTGGAAAATCAGGCTGGGGCTGGGCATCAGGGTGGACGCAGCGCACCCTGGGGGCCAGCAGCCTGGGGTGTGGCTCAGCTTCAGGCCAGGGCAGCCACGCAGGGAACTGGGACTCCACGGGGCACAGCCAGCACGGCCACCTGGCCTGGGACAGATGCTGCTAGTCTGCTTTTTCCCACGGGACCAGTTCCCGTGATGCCCCTGGGCCTGGAGCAGCTGGTCCCAGCACCCAGGCCTCTCCCAGCCCGGACGCTCCCTCCAGAGAACAGGGGCTGACCCACCCTGGCTCATCGCCAAGTATGAGCAGCCCGGCCAGACTGTCCCCAAGGCTGAAAAGTGGCAGTATGAGGTGGCCTCTGCCAGGGGCTTTAGGCTATCTGGTCTGCCTGCCCCCCAACCCAGGACAGCTTTGGGGTATGGCTACAGCAACAGCAGCCTCCCCCCCCCAGTGAACCCAGAGACTGCGGGAGGGCAGCTCCTCAAAGAGCCACAATGCTGGGTCCCTTCAACACCTGCCTGGGCCACTCTCTAGGCCCCAGGACAGGTCCCGCCCAAGCCCCCAAGGGCTAAGCCCTGGGAAACCACTGCCCTGCCGCAGGGAAACTGGGTACCTGAGGGGTCTGCTGCTGGAACTGTGACCGAAAACCCGGTGGCCCCAAGGCCCTCACCAGTCAGTGGCACATCCTACCTCCCAGTGCTGGCCGGGCCTGAACACGGGCCCTCGGAGAGCAGGGGCGCCTGGGGTCTCGGCCAGTCCTGGGTCCTGGCCCAAGTCAGGGCGGGCTCTCCCACAGAGGGGTGTGGCCACCTACCACCTGAGTGTGCCCCACAAAGCCACACGGGCCAGCAACCTGAGGCAGATCTGGGAACAACGGGCCCCCTAGTGGGACAGCGGAAGGGACAGGCGGGCCAGCCCCACCCTCACGCAGAGGGCAGCCAGGCGGGCTGGACTTGGCCCTGTGTGGCCACCTGGCATGGTGGGGCAGGACCTCTGCCCTGTGTGGTCCTACTGCTGAAGAACTGCGATTGCCCTGCAGTCAGGGGGCTCCGAGCGGCCAGACATGGGCCCCGGCCCTGCTGGTTTCTGTGCTAAGGGGGCCTCTTCCGGGGGACAGGACCAGCCCCTGCTGTCAGGTGCCCCCTCGCTGGGTAAAGGTCAATCATCAGTGGCTTTTTGTGAAAATGTTGAAACGTGTGAGCAGCCTGTGCTTGCAGCACTGGACACCCTGAGTAGCAGAGGGGCCGCTGGCCAGAGGAAGTTGGGGTCCCACCGAACTTTGAGAGAGGCCACACCACCACCACCACCACGGCCGCCCAGCCTCAGCCAGACGCCAGGTTAAGACCATCAAATAATTTACTGCAGTCGAACCTGCGCCCCGTGGGCCAGGGTGGGGCTTCGCGCAGAGGCACACTGGGGTGCCGGCGACCTCAGTTCACGCCAGTCTGTGCAAAGTGTCCTGGGAGGTCCGTGGTCACTCTGTCCACCGACGCTGGGCTGGCCGGGCTCCGGCGGCACTTCGGCGGCACTTCCTTCCTTTCTTCCTTCCTTCCTTCCTTCCCCTCCTCCTAGCACCCGGTGCCTCCAGGGCCTGCGCCGGGGTAGGCGGGCCGCAGCCATCAGGACAGCAGGCACTTGCAGCTCATGCAGCCGGCACCGCCCTCGTCTGGCGGGCTCAGCTTGCGCACCTTGTGCTGCCGGATCTCGCGCACCAGTGTGTAGAAGGCGTCCTCCACGCCCTGGGGAGGAGGGGCCGCTCAGAGGGGAACTGGCCTGAGGGCTCAGCAGGAGAGGAGACCCAGAGACCAAGGAGCCCCTGCACCCTTCCCCAGCCACCCGCACACCAGGAGCCTTGCCTTGCTCCTCTCACTGCCCCAGGGCTGGCTCGCAGCTTGATCACCCTGTGCCCAGCTCCCTTCTGAGCTACTGCCCTTGTCCCCAAAAGCCCACTAAGAGACTGGGGACATGCTGGGGGCAGCAGGGCTGGGGCCCCAGGGTCACCGCTCTGGCCTGGCTCAAGACAGCTCTCTCCAGGGACCTCCACCTCCCGCCAGAGCTCCTTCAGCCCAAACCCTGGCCCTGGCCTCCCTGGCTGCCCTGCTGTCCCGGGAGACTTACAGCGCGAGGGGCCGCTGGGTCACGGGGGTCCCGGAGGGTCCCAGAGGGTCCCGGAGCTGGAGCCAGAGCCAGAGCGGCTGCCCTGTGTCAAGGGAGAGGGGCCGTGAGCGAGGCTCCCTGGCGGGGCGGGGCGGGGCCCTGGCTACCTGAGGGCGGGAGCCAGCTCACCTGGCGTGTCTTGGCCGAGGTCTCGATGTAGGGGATGCCGTAGCTGCGGGCGAGGTCCTGTGCCTGCCGAGACTCCACTGTGCGTGCGGCCAGGTCGCACTTGTTCCCCACCAGCACCATGGGCACGTCATCCGAGTCCTTCACCCTCTTGATCTGCTCCCTGCAAGGAGGAAGGCGTGACCGAGCCAGCAGGCTGCAGTCAGGACTGTGCCCAGACGCACAGCAAGCATGGGGAGGCCTCCGTGCGTGGCAGGCAGCTCACCGGTACTGGTGAATGTCCTCAAAAGATTTGGTGTTGTTGATGGCAAACACGCAGAGGAAGCCCTCCCCGGTGCGCATGTACTGGTCCCGCATGGCGCTGTACTCCTCCTGACCCGCCGTGTCCAGGATGTCCAGCAGGCACGTCTCCCCATCGATGACCACTTGCTTGCGGTAGGAATCCTGCGGGAGGACACTGATCAGGGACGCCTCGCCTCTGAGGCCTGGGCATCAGCACCGCCAGCCATCCCCGCACCTCTGGCGTCTCAGGCCCTGTGCAGAGGGGACCCTCCTACACAGCAGGCAGGGGCCCAGCCCACTTGTGGACGCGGGGCTGGGGCGAGGGGCAGACTGCTCACCTCGATGGTGGGGTCATACTCGTCCACGAAGTGGTTCTGGATGAGCTGGATGGTCAGGGCGCTCTTCCCCACGCCCCCAGCACCCACCACCACCAGCTTATACTCCGTCATGGCTCCTGGAGGCGCTGCAACACCCGGGACTGTGGCGGTCTCCTGTCCCACCTGCACAGGAAGCCCCATCAGCCTCGCCCAGGCCCCACAGGGCAGACCTGTTGAGCTCTGGGCCCCAACATCCAGGTAATAGACGTGAAGGCAGAAGGATGGCCCACCACCCACTTGTGGCTCCTGCAGCACGGGGAGGGCGGTGGCGTGGGGGGCGGGGGGGCGGGACCGCCTCTGGCCTCACAGAGTGACTGTATGAAAGGCAGGAAGCCAGCCCCCGGAGAAGCAGGACTGACAGCTGAGAGTACCTCCCTACCATGCACCCAAATTAGAACTTGCTGGGTAGGCAGAAAGCCTGAACTGGAGGTGCCTGAGGCTGAGGTTACCAGTGCCCGCCCCCCAGCAAGAACAGGTCCTGCCACAGTGGAGCACAAAGCAACGTGCCCAGGCAGGCCAGTGTCAACCGGCAACCGGTTCCAGGCCCCACTGGGCATGTGGGCGCACTTGACAAGTACTACTGAGCACCTACTACAAGCCAGGAGCTGTTGCAGGCACCGGATGATGGGCAGAGAAAGAACCCAGCCCCCTAATCTCGGATTCAGCATAGCTCCGCGGAGGAGACCCACACGGTTAAAATGACAGGAGACCTGTGGTGTCCACCTGCCACGGGAACTTTGGAGAAAACAAGGCAGGTGAGGAGGCCAAGTGGGCCAAGGGTTCCGGAAAGCACAGGTAGACCAACAGGAACAGACCCAAGGATGTGTGGGAGCGCAGGGAGACAGATGGGGGAGACGGGAAAGGGCCCCGGGCTAAGGCCCCAGCTGGGGTGTCTCCAATTTCTGACGTTTAACGAGGGGGTGCCCTGGTGAGGACAGTAGACTTCCTAAACCTCAGATTCGCCCCCAGCGCTCAAGCTCTTCCAAGGGGTCCTGGGGAGTATAAAGGGTGGGAAACCCCGCCTAGAGCATGGCCACCCGCGGGCCTCGGCGCAGGGTACACCGCACACTGCCTGAGGGCACTTGGAGACCCCAAGGAGGACAGGGCCAGGCACACGGAACGCGAGAAGCTGGCCAGGGGAGGCACACCCAGGGTCCCCGCGGCCCACAGCCCCGGGACCCGGTCACCAGCCGCAGCGCCCCGCCCGCGGCTCACCTGCGCCCCCGCGCACCCCGCGAGGACTGGGACTCCCCGCTGCTCTGCTCCGCCGCCCCGACTCCAGTGCCCCCCACCCGCTGCCGCCGCCCCGCCCCGCACTTACCGCTCACTGGTGCGATTGCCCCGGGGGCCGGCACGGGCGGGGGAGGGGGCCGGGGCGCGCGGCTCCCCGAGTGCATGGGCTCCGTCCGCGGCGGGTGCGGCTCCGGCTGCGGGCGGCGGGCGCGAGCGCGGGCGGCGGACACTCGCCCGGGCCCGCGCACGCGCCGCCCTGCGCCTGTCCATCAGTCCAGCGCGGCCTTCCATTGGTTGTGCGCTCCGGACTCAAACCAAGAACCGCCTATCTCCGCTCCGGTTGGCCGAGGGGCCGGCCCTTCGGTGGCTGCGGCGGGCGGGGCTTCCGGGAGCCAAAGGCGCGGAGGGCGGTGCCGGGTTGGTTAGCCCTCGTGGGCCGTGGCCCGGGGACTGGGGGGAGGTGTCGCCGCCGGCGCCGGAGGGTAGATGCGGAACTCCAGCCGAGCGTCCCAAGCCAACAGCTTCTCGGAGAAGGAAAGCCCGGACTTTCCCAGGCCGGAAAGATAGAGACCGTGCAGAGGAGCGAGTCGGCTACCGGGTGTGGGCTGGGGCGGGGTCCCTGGGGTCCCTGCCTCCGGCCCCTGAGCTGCTCGGGCCCCCGCGCCCTCCACGCCGAGCTCGCGGCTAAAGCCGCGCCTGCGCCCTCAGAGGTCTCTGCGCCGCGCTGCCCACCTATGGCCCCGGAACGGAAGAAACAGTCCTCAGGGAGGGCGGAGCCCGCAGGGTCAGTACCGCGGGCGCCCCACAGAATTCTGGCTGGAGAAGGCAGAGGGGCCGCCAGATCGAGGGTCGGTGCCAGGAGCAGGCCGGGGCTGCGCCAGGAGCCTGGAATCCTCAGTGGCAGGGGGGCCGGCTGCCCTGCACCCCTTTCCCCGCAGGTGGCTCTGGGACGGCTGCCCCCCTTCTCCAGGACTCCTGGCAGCTTGGGCGGGGCACGGCTGTGCGCCCAGGGGCAGGCGGTGCGGGAGCGCCTGGGCTGAGCAAGGGCATCTGAGTCCGCGGACAAACGAGTCTGGCTGGGAACTTAAGCCTCACGTCGCGCGCAGTCTGTCACCCTCTCTCCCCTAGCCTCTCTCAAATTAGACAGGCCCTACAGGCTGCCGCCCTCCCCGCTTCCCCCAGACCCGGAGGTCCAGACCTGCAGAAGCTCGCTGTGTGACCCAGTTAACAAACGGTGCCCCACAAATCCAACGCAAAAGTTGAGTTGGGGTGTGAAGTCTACCTCACCCGAAGCACAAACGTGCACAAAACTGGCTTCTTTGAAGACTCTAAAAAAGACACGTTTTAACATTTCTTAAATTTTTATTTTTTTAACATTTTTTTAAAGATTTTATTTATTTATCTTTAGAGGGGAAGGGAAGGAGAGAGTGAGAGAAATATCAATGTATGGTTGCTTCTTGTGCCTCTCCTGCTGAGAACTGGCCAGCAACCCGAGCATATGCCCTGACTGGGAATCTAACGGCGAGCCTTTGGTTCGCAGGCCCGCACTCAATCCACTGAGCTACACCAGCCAGGGCCATTTCTTGAATTTTTAAAGTAATACATAAACACTCTATTTACAATCAAGAAAGGTGCAGTGCAAATTAGGCTCAACCACCACCACCCACCCCTCTCCACCAGGCCCCCCCCTCTCACGAAGACTCCAATGCTCTTCCCCTGAGCTGATCCCACTACCGGCCTTGACCTGGGCGCGCCCCTGGGGGGCTGCCCCCACCCCAGGGCGGCACCAACTCCAGGTGCTGTGGCGGTGTCCGGATGGCCGGACCGTGCACTGTGCCTCGGCGGGAACACATCCCGATCTCTCCAGACGCGCGTATAGATGCTAAGTAAAGGCTGATCAATGAAAGGGAGCGGCGGTGTCCCTTGTGGGCGCGTACCTGGCCAGTCCTCCAGGTCTTCACTTCCCTTGTCCCCAGGGGGTCCTTTCCCATGGCGCTTCCTTTTAATGTGGCCTCGGCCTCACTTGCTGGTGGAGGTAAATCTCGCCGTCGGGTCAACCCTCACAAGGGCGGGGGGCGGGGCTCACGCCTAGGAAAGGTGAGCGAGAGTCTCCACCACAGAGCGCCTTTGCGCGTGGGGCTGACACTTGGAGGCTCTGTGCCCACCCTCCGGCCTGATGGCGTCTCTTCACTGCAGCTCGAGTGGCGCCCACGCTCGAGCCCAGCAGCACCTGCTGGGGGCTCCCAGCCGGCGGCGGTGCCCTCGCCCTCTGCCCTGCCCTTGACCCTCCGGGCTGCCATGACCACCGTTACTAAGAGGTGTGCCTCGGCCTGGTTGGTGCCGGCGTGAGTCCACAGCTCATGAATATTTGATTATTCAAATGAGGTCCTGCCCCTCCGTTACCATGGCGTCCAAGTCCCGCAACCTCCCGGCCGGAAGAACAATCCCGTATGGGAGAGAGCGGAGGGTACCCAGGGCCGGCCCGCAGGGCTGGGAGCACTGGGGCAGAGCCCTCAGGTGAGAGCCGAGGGCGCCTTTGAGTCCAGGGCCTCGGGCTTCGCTATCTTACTGGGGCCAGAGGGGAAACTGAGGCCCGCGGCGGGGCGCGAGGACTAAGCAGCAAAGCCAATGGGGAACTCAGTGATATATCCCCAGATGTTAAATCTGGTTCCCTGAGGACCCTGCCTGGAACCCCGTGCCGTGCTGTAAGAGGGTCCTGTCACTGGGACTGCTGCGGGCCCAAGACCTGCCTTTCCGGAGAGATGAGAGGGAAACGGATTCTGGGGTGGGAGGGTCTCCATGGTGGCGACTTAGAGGGGAGTAGACCCTAACTTCAGAGCCTCTTGCCTAGTGGTGAGGGTTGGAGTGGTGGAGGGGACCCAGAGCACTGACCAGCCAGGCCAAGGGCTGGCACCAGCCGGGGCTCTGGAGACAGAGAGGGGTGGCAGGGCCACATGGAAACGGCCGTGGACAGTGTGGGCAGCTTTGGGCCAGTGCAGCAACATGAGGGGACAGTGTGTAGATGGGAGCCACAGCCCTGCTCCTTGGACCCCAAGACCTTTGGGCGAGACCAGACAGATCCTTGGGGCCTTGTCCAGGGCAGCACCTTGGGCTCTTCCCTTAGAGCAGCCCACGGGGCCCTGGGCCAGCCCGAAACTGGCAGGCCTGGGGTAAATGTGGGCAGCCTCTTCCCAGGGGGTGGAGGGGTGGAGCCCTGCAAGGCTTGGGGCCTGTCACCAGCTGGAGAGAGGCGGCAGCAGAGGGAACTTTTGGAAAGAAATCCCGACCGGAGACTCCATGGGACTCCATGTTGGGGCTCACCTGCAGAGCCTTGGCCTCCGTGGGCTTTCCATGTGGGGGTCCCCTTCCAGATAAGGTCGCTGCAGCACTGGGGCCTGTGCAGCATGTCTCAGGGCCCAGCACCGCCACACAGCCTGGCCTCTCTAGGGCCGGGTTGGGGGTCTGTGACCATGGTGGATCTCGAGTGTCCCCAGGGGCTGACAGGCATGCACAGCAGCACCACGAGCTCCTGGGCCAGCATCTGAGCGCATGGCGGGCGTCCTGCCCACCTGTCTTGGGTGAGGAGCTCACCCAACCCAGTGAGATGTAAACCACGGAGGACCGTAGACTGACCAGTCTCATGAGGACGGTCCATCCAGGAAGGGTGGTAGGGAGCATGGAGGTGGGGAGTTGGGGGTCAGGGAGCCTCCACGCCAGGTGGAGGGAGGTGGCCAGGGTGTCACAGGCAGACTCATGGGGCTGGGCTCCCAGATGATCCCAGGGTTTGGGGCCAGTGGGGATTGGAACGAAAACCAGGCACCAGCATTGGAAGGACCCCAGCCCCTGTCGCCCACCTGTCTCCTGCACTGGCCAGGCCAGGTCCCCATCAGGGCGGTGGAAAGGGCTGAGGCTGACAGCCCCTGTGTCCTGTGCTGCTGCCTAATTCTGGGCCAGGGCCCGGCCAACCCTGCTTTCTCTTGGAGGTACTGCCTGAGGCCACATGCCACCCCCTTGCCCGGATGTGTGACCCACTGAGGGAAAAGGCTTCTGCCTGCAGGTGAGGGGCCTCGGTGGGCACAGAGACAGGTAGGGCAAATGCCTGAGACCTCAGTCCTGGGCCCTCAGGCTCAGAAACCGTCAGGTGGGGAAAACAGCACAGGGCCCGGGTGGCAGCCTGCTCCTGGTCAAGGCAGGCAGGTGAGCAAACGTGATCTGGAGCCCGCTCCCCTCTCGTGGGCTCTGAAGGGGCACAGGAAGGGTGGCCCGCCCAGGCAGGGGGTGTGACAAAGCCCAGGAAGGGGATGGTGAGGGCCCCAGGCAGGCAGAGCAGGCGAGGGCACCGTGGAGCCTTCTCCAGCCTGGGACTGAGCAGCCCTGTGCCTGTCCCGGCAGGCTGGGTGTGGATGGACCAGACCCAGGACAGGGCCCCTGGTCCTCGGCCCAGCACGGCCAGCATCCAGGTGAGGGAGCTGAGCTGGCAGGGCCTGCACAACCCCCGCCCGCAGAGCAAGGACCCAGACAGCGGGGAAGGCCTGGGCCAGCGGCTGGTGGAGGAGTGCCCGTCACCTGCCCGACTGGTGAGTGCGGGGCACTCGGGGCTGGGGGCCCAGGCTGTAGGGGCCTGCATGGCATGACGTTCTGGGCTGGTGTCTGGCCTGCCCTCTGACCCGGCCCCGCTGGCCTTGTCCCCTGTGTGTGCCCCACCCCCAGGACCGACTCCAGGTGCCTGAGGAAACAGAGGTCCCCCAAGTCCTCAGGCCGCAGCAGGGGCGGAGCCAGGCAGAAAGTCCTCGAGTGTTTGCCGAGCACCCACCGTGCCTTAGGCTCTGGGAGCCTCTCTGTGAACACAGGAGGGCACCACTCACTTGTGCTAGTGGGAGACGGGGGGCTGAGGCCCAGGCATGCAGCCTGCAGGGCAGGCGGCGAGGGAGATAAATGACGTCATGACCTGTGAGCGTCACATCCTCCAATCACCTCCGGGCAGCTGCTGAAGGCTTTGTCCCAAATCCAGGGGGGAGCTCACTGTTGCCCCCACCCGCTACCCTCAGCCCACAGGTTCTGCCGATCCCCACCCAGCAACCCCCCTAAGCAGCCCTGGACCTCCCAGCATCCCCCACCTTTCTCCCTGGCTTGCCTCTTGTCCCCCATGGGCCATGGTGAGGGGCAGACTGTGCCGAAGCCCGGGCCCTGCCTTGCTGCACCCAGCTGATACCCCAAAGCATTCCCGGGGGACACTCAGCAATGTGCCCCCAACGCGCAGCCTCGCTGCCTGAGATGCCCACCAACCTTCCTGGCCAACTCAGAGAAGCAGAGAAGCGTCTGAGCTCTCTGGCGCTGCAGGTGGGAAGGACACTCCCACCATGCCCCTCCCCTGCCTCCTGCTGGCTGCTCAGTGACATTTATGTGGCCCTCTAGCCATGCCTGTGGTGCCCACTCCTCCCCTCTGCCCCATCCAGCAGGCAGCTGTCCATCAAACAGGCCTGCCCTCCAGCTCAGCTCTGGTCCTTCTGCACCCCCACCCTGGACAGCAGGAAAGGGTGGGGCTGGGTCCAGCTTGGCTATGCCCAGGGAGAGCGAGGAGTGGAGTCTGGCAGGCAGTGACCGCCAGGACGCCTTGCTGGAGCCAGAGAGGGGCTTGGCCTCATCAGCTGTCCGTCACCGCACCAGAGCCTCCCAGGCCGGGCCAGGCCAGGCGGGGATAGGTCAAGAATGGCCTTGAGCAGGCTCTGGGGAGGGAGGGACCGCTGTCCAGTCCTCCGGGCTCACTCCCCATTGGTTTCTGCAGCGGGCCCTGGCCCAGGTGGATGACCTTCGGCTGGTGAGCGTGCTGGAGATGCGCGTCGATACCCGTGAGCACAGCCTGGGCAACTTCGGTAGGAGCCCGCGCTGTCTGCACCCACCACAGTCAAGGCTAGGCTGGCTGCACTGTGAGGGCCTGCTTTCTGGGCTCTGCGGTGTGGACCCCTGCACCCCACGGGTCTGCCCCTCACCCCACAGATCTGCTCTGCACCCCTCTTTCCCGGGACAGGAGAGGGGCTCGGTCCCGCAGGGCCAAGGCCCGGTCCTTTGTAGGAGTCAGTAGCCCCGAACCCTTTCCTGGAGAACCTGGGATGCACAAGGACACCGGCCGGGGGGTGGCCATGCTCTGACACTCCAGCTGATCGGAGGTTATGGTCCGGGGGCACCGGAGTGACCGTGGGTGGGCCCTGGGGGGCAGGACCCAGGGTTTGGCGGCCCCACCCATGCCTGCTGGCTGCCCTCCTCCGAGCCAGCTCCTGGAGTCCAGGGGCTTGGGGCTCCCCCCCACGTGGCCCTGTGGACTCAGGTGCACCTTCTGCACCTGCCCCATGCATTTCACTGGGGCCTAGCCACAGACGGAATGGTCACTCTGGGCCTCAGAGCGGCCATCAGGCGGCAGGGCCAAGGGCAGCAGGGCATAGAGCTGGGGAGAGAGTCTCGAGGCCTGCCCCCAACCCCTCCCTGTGGCCCCACAGGGCTGCACCTGCCCAACCTCAGCCAACTGAAGCTGAATGACAGCCGCCTGGGCTCTGTGAGGTGAGTGGCCCTCCCGGGGACCACAGGGGCAGGGTCCTGCGGGAGTGGCAGGGTGAGCTCAGTCAGGGTGAGGTCTCAACTGCGTGGGTCCCCATGGAGAGACCCCTGGCTGTCCTGCGGTCCAACTGCTGGCGCCAAGACGCCCCTCCTGCCGGGGTTGAGTTGATAGCCTGCCCCCCACCCCCCTGTCAGAGGCACCTGCTGAGGGAGACACCAGGCCCCGGGTTCTGGGTCAGGCCCTCTCACTGGGTTGTGCGGCTGACAAGGTTTCCAAGGACCCACAGTGTTGTAGCCGAAGGTGCCCACAGACCTTGGATAAAGGATCCCCAACCTGTGTGGGGGTTCTGCTGGGCGCCTCAACACCAAGCAAGGCCTGAGGATTTGAGGCATCCCTGCACCGAGAGGGCCAGAGCTGGGGGTTGCGGGGAGGGCCGTGCGTGGAGTGGGTGGCTCCGCCTCACCAGACCGACACAACAGCACACCCACCACTGAGTGAAAAGGTGGGTGAATGGCCCCGTTTCCCCCGTGAGGCTGCAAAGGGCACAGCTCAGGAAAGCCAGACCCGTCTTTGGCTTTGAGCAAAGTGGGAGCTTTGAGGAGCCCGCCGTCCCCTGGCGCCAGGGTGAGGTGGTGCCACCTGAGGCCCACAGGGGCCCACGCAGCCCCTCCCAGTGCCGCCACACCAGGGGGCAGAGGGGTTTATTAAGCAACCTTCTGGAAACGTTTGTTGGTTTTCCTTATGGACAGTGATGTTGATCAAACTCGCCTCACAATGAATTTAGTAAAACACGTGCAGATCTGGCCGGAGAAGCCTGCCGCAGGTGGCCCTAGGTCCGGCTAGGAGGCACCTGGAAAATGTCAGACAGGCACCCTCAGTGCCAGCGGAAGCAGGGTCCCAGCAGGGCGACCCTGTTCTGTTAACAGAGACAAAACCCATTTCCTCCTTCATTGTTAAGGCTCACAAATTAGCTGGAAGACCAATAAAGCACAGGAAAAAAAAATAACCCTAATTCCAAGAAAACAAACGAAAACAGGGGATCCAGGAGGGAAGGACCAGACCAGGAACCCGTGGGAGCGTGTTCTGCGCCCACGGTCAGGGATCTGTCTCTCTGTTCCTGAGTCTCCAAACCCAGGCAGACGATGTTCCAAAAGACGTGGAGGGAAATTTGTGAAAGGAAACGAATGTCACCCTATGGTCCGACACACTCCCGCCGGGACTCAGCAGAGGGGGCCGCAGGACACTCAAGCCGCAGGCAGGGCCTGAGATGGGGGTGTCAGTCCGGCCGCCGAGCGAGAAAGCAGCCCGGAGACAAGTGCTGCGTCCCAGACCCGGGCAGCCAGCCCGCAGTGCCCGTCCGCCCCGGCCTCTCAGGCAGCAGCTGTGGAAACGATGAAAAGAATTGAACTGAGTTTTCACAACGACGGCCTCGCCCGCGTCTCTGCTGGGCTGAGGGCTGAGGCCTCCTCCCGGGACCCAGGGCTCCCCACCAGGGGGTCTGCCCTCTCCCTGTTCAGTCCTAGCCCCCTGCACAGCCTGCTGCATTTGGACTTCAAGGGGCCCTCTGCCCACTCCCCCCATGGACTGACTGTGGGGCTCCCCCAGCAAGGAGACACTGTGCTCTGGTCTCTCCCAAGCTGTGCATTTGGGCTGGTACCTTGGGAGGTTGGCTCACACCTCCAAGGTCTGTTCACTTTCTGGTTTCAGTTTTTACTTTCAGGTCTTTTTTTTTTAATTAGAGTCCTTTTATCATTTTTTACCTGGGGGAGGGCAGAGCCAGCCTGCTCACTGGGGAAGAGCCAGCACTGTGGCCTGAGGCCACAGGGTGCCGTCAGACAGGCTTCCCGCAGAGGGAGGTGGGCAGCCAGCCCCGCAGTCGGGGGTCGCACAGCCTCCAGCCACGGCCCGCCCAACAGGCCCCCGGGGAGCCCCCACACAGGCCTCCGAGCAGCTCAGCATTTCCAAGCAACAGTTCAGACCCCCGCCCCCGCAATCTGAAAGTCCATAAGCTACTAACGGTATAATTTAAACACGACGAGACCTGCCACGTGAAGGACAAAGCGAACTCTGGAGTGAAGGGTCCCAGAGGGACAGAGAGGGTGGGGTGGGCAGCAAAACTTCCGAGAATCATTCCCCGCACCCCGAGGGGCACAGAGCAGATGTGCCTGCTCTGCATTTCCAAGACCCCAGCTCGCGGAGAGGAAAGGCCAGGATGCTGCGAAGCACCTCACGGATGAAACCGGCGGGGAAAAGTGTCTGTAGCAGAACTGGAAGAGAGGGCCTGTCCCGGAAGCCGACACAGGCAGACAGAGCTCAGGGAAGGGAGACGGGAGGGGAGGGTGCCAGGGCCTCTGGCCGAGCACAGGCACACAGGGGCTGCAGCTGGGAGAGGAACGAAGATGCAAAAGGGGGACACCCGGCCGCTGCGGCTCCACGCGCTGGGTGCCACCCTGCAAGGAGAAAGGTCACTGGGTCGATTCCTGGTCAGGGCGTGCGCCTGGGTGGCAGGTGTGGTTGATGTCTCTCCCTCTCTTCTTCCCTCCCTTCCCCTCTCTCTAAAAACTAAAAACTAAAAAACAAGTAAGGTCCCAGAGGCTGATGGGAGAACGTGCAGTGTGAACCCACGTCCTCTGAGCAGGCGTGGGACACCCAGGCCACGAGGACCCCTCAGGCACAGAGGGGCCCAGAGAGGTCAGGGGACAGAAGGTCTGTCCCCGGTAGTTGTCCTAGTGTGGATGGGAGTGCAGGGGAGTGGCTGGCAGGGGGTGGGACCGCTGGTGGTCGGCAGCGCTGTAATGTGGGCACACGGAGGGAGGGAGCGCACCCTGGCTGAGCCCCCACCCCCACCGCAGCAGCGGCAGGTGAGGCGGGGCTGGCCCACCCAGGGGGCGGCCTCCTCCGCCAGGTGCAGGCCCCTGAAGAAGAGGAGGAGGTGCAGGACACCCTGCCGCCCAAGGCCAGGGGCTGCCGTGAGGTGGGGAGGCAGGGAACCCCTTCCTCGGCCCAGAGGCTGCCTCCAGCCACACTCACAGCTGCCCCTGCACCTGGACGCGGCTCGATGTGGGCGGCGGCTGGGCCCGATGCAGGGCTCTCCTCCCCGGCACAGCACTGACCGCCCCGCCCCGCCCTCCACAGAGACCTGGGCACCTCTCTGGGCCACCTGCAGGTGCTGTGGCTGGCTCGCTGCGGCCTGGCTGACCTGGATGGCATCAGCTGCCTCCCTGCCCTGCAGGTGGGTCTGTGGCCCCAGGGCTGGGAGGGGGCCCGGCCTGGCCCCAGCTGAGGCCCCCGTGCTGCCCAGGAGCTGTACGCCTCCTACAACGACGTCTCGGACCTCAACCCGCTGTGCCTGCTCGAGCAGCTGGAGGTGCTAGACCTGGAGGGCAACAGCGTGGAGGACCTGGAGCAGGTGCGCTACCTGCGACTGTGCCCGAGGCTGGCCACACTCACCCTGGAGGGCAACCTGGTGTGCCTGCGGCCGCGCCCCTCTGACAAGGTGCGAGTAGTGGGCGAGGGAGGGGGGCCGCTCCGTCGTGGCTCTAGCCCCGGCCGTCCTGTGGCCAGGGGTGGGCCAGCACGCTGCCTCTGTTGGCTGGGGGCTCGTTCTTTGTGTTGCTGGAGGCCCAGCAGCTGCCACTGTGTCCTCCAGACTGGGACCAAACCCCACACGTGCCCTGTGTTGTGGAATTGTGTGTACACACTCACATGCACACACAGGCCCTGTCCAGAGCTGCCCCCGCCCCCAGAAGCCTGTGCACAGCCACAGCCAGTGGGAGCTCACACCACCTGCCCTGGCAGCTGCTGCTCTGGCCACCTGGGCCAGGGCTCTGAGCTCAGGGCAGCTGCACAGGCCAGAGGGCTCTGCTGGACGCTGGCCGTGAACCTGGACGGCGAGATCATGTGGGTGAGAGCCCAGTGTCCCCAAAGTCCCTGGAGCCCGACTGGCCCAGGCGGCCTGGCAGGGTGGGGTGGCCCCACTGCTCCAGCCCCCTGGTCACGCCCCACAGTGGGTCTGGCAAAGCGGCCCCGGGACAGAACTGGCTGAAGGGTCCATGGCCCCAGGCCTGCTACCCCTCTCTGCCCCTACAGGTGCCCCGGGGCTACAACTACAGGGCAGAGGTGAGGAAGCTGGTCCCTCAGCTGCAGGTGCTGGACGACAGGCCCGCCACACACACAGGTCTGCCAGCCTCCCGGAAGCTGGACCAGGACTGGCTCATGGTGAAGGAAGCCATCAAGGAGGGCAGTGTCCTGGATGGCCTGCATCCCAGGCTGGGTACAGCAGCCACCCACCTGGCCTCCAGCAAGGGCTGCCCCACCCCCGGCCTGGGGATCTCACCCTCTGGGCCCAGGAGGGGTCTCTACCCCATAGCCACCCCAAGACCAAAGCTGTCTACCACCAGCCCCCCACCCCCAGGCCTTGCAGAAATGGAGGGCCCCATGTAACCCCCCTTCCCTGCTTTAACCACTCGTCCTGGAGCCCTGTACACCTGCCCCCCTGGCCAGCACACCTCCCCAGGGGCACCTCCTATCAGAGAGGGAGAGGAGGTCCGACACCTGGGTGGTGGGGGCCCCTGGTCTGTGGGAGAGCCTTGGGGGCTCTGGGGCTGGCTGGTTGGCACGGTCCTTGGTGACCTCTGGTTTTAACCTTTGGACAGGTCGCCCCCATGGGGACCCCACTCAGAGATTCGGTCCCGAACGATCCCTGCCTGTCCCCAGGGCTCCCAGGCCTTGGCCCCTCCCCCTCCTGGTCCCGGGGGTTCCCCTGCCTGAAGGTCTGCACCCCAAGAACCCGGCCCCGGAGGACAACGCCAGTGACCTCACCCACGGTAACTGACCCGCCTGGGCGGGAGGCCGGCCCGCTGTCCTGGAGCCCCAGCCAGGCCCAGCACACCTTCTTCTGCAGGCGCGGACCAGGTCCTCTGTGGAAACCCCACCAAAGGCCTTCGGGGACGGCAGCACCGGAGCCAGGTGGGCCCTGCCCCCCGGGGCCGGGCCCCCAGTGCTGGCACCGCGTCCCAGCCAGCGTCCCAGCTTTCAGTCTCCAAAACGGGCCGATGTCCTGGGCTCTCCTCCAGAGTGCCGTCACCATGCAGGGCCAGCCCTGCGCATCCCTTGCCCTCCGCAGCTGAATAAGTCTTTCTCCTCCCAGCCTGCTGCCCACCCAGACCCTCCAAGGCCGTGCCCCCAAACCAGCCCTTTCCCTCCTCAGGCCGAGGTGCCCCCAGAGCAGCTGCCCCCACCCAGGCTGGAAGACCTGGTCACCCGGGCCTGCAGTCCGGGGCCTGGCCCTGCAGAGAGCCGTGACCTCCCAGCCATGGCTGGACTTGGGACGTGGAGGGGGCGGCGCCTGCGGTGCGTGTTTCTCCCTGCACCGAGCCCGCCGCGCGTCCTGTCTGATGGGGGCGCTGGCTGGGGGGTCACTGGTCCCCAGGGCGGCTGGAGGAACTGGTCATGGGAACCGGAGGCTGGGCCACCATCCCGGAGCCACATTCGTTTGGGACTGGCTCCCAGAGGGGCAGAGCTGCAGCCTCTCCCCTCCCACTCCCCCTAGGCACCCGAATTCCGGGCAGGAAGGAGCAGCGGCCCCCCGGGGCTCACAGAGGGGCCATGAAGAACGACAGGATGGGACAGGGCCTAGGACTTCCCCCAACTCCCCAAGCCTGGCCCCAGGTACTGAGGGAGACCCTGCACCCCCACCGGGGCCCTCACTCCCCAGGCTCAGAGAGTGGCTGTGGCCCCTGGAGGTCCCCTCCTGCGGGGGGGAGGGGGCTCACAACAGAGGGGACAATCTCAGGTGCCCCTCCCCTGAGCCCATGGGACCACGAGGCCACCAGGGATGGACAAGAGACAGAAAGAAGGCAGCCAGCAAAGGGCGAGTGGCAGGGGGCAGTGAGAGGACAGGCCTAGGGCCAGGTGCCAGCAGAGGGACAGAGCCCGCCGGGTGGGCGGGAGGCATGGGCAGGGCGGGTGCCCCCTTTCCTCCTGCAGACAGGGCCTGTGCTGGGCTCAGGCCACAGGATTGGCCAGTGAGTGGGGGGCCCTCCCCCAGGGACGCAGGCTTCTGAGTGACAGCGGCTGAGTGGGGCCAACCCAGGCGGCTGTGCAGCAGAACCGCAACCCCCACCCCCATGTGGCCCAGGGAGGCTTCCTGGAGGAGGGGTCTGGTCCAGCTGGTGGAAGGGGGGGTGCACGGGGGGGGGTCATGGTAAGCAGGAGCACAGGTTGAAGGTTGGCCAGTGACCCTCCTGTGTCCTCCCCATGGGGGGACAGGGCCAGGTGCCTGGGGGAGGGGCCAGAGAGGGTGGACCCTGAGATCGGGTAGTTGAGGGAGTCGAAGGCCAGCCACCTAGTGGAGCAGTGGCAGTGAGCGGCAGGCAGGGCAGCCAGCAGTGGTGGCCGGAGTGGGGACAGACAGTGCAAACTCGGGGGGACGGGGTAGCAGGGCCTCCCGTTCCAGACTGGGTCCAGGTGGGTGCTCGGTGACCCAAGCCACATCTGCCCTGTCGGCCCCGAGGCGGGTGCTGGGGCCTTATATATAGCGGGGGTTTAGGAGGTGACAAAGGGCCGCAGCCTTCAGGCAGGCCCCAGTGACCCAAAGCCAGAGCCCGGGCCTGTGGCCTCTGCCTCCCCAGAGGTGGCTCCAGCTCAAGTGAGGGTCAGCGGGACACTGATGAGGGGCCACGGCTTCCCTGGGGAGCCCAGGGAGGGGGGCAGGGAGGTGCCGCCCGGGAGTGAAGGGCCAGGGGAGGGGCCGCAGTGGACGCTGCAGGTCTGCCCGTGGTGGCCCCCACCTGGCAGTTCCTGGAGGGACCCTTGTCTGACAACCTCTTCCCTTGTTTTCCAGGACCTTCTAGGACCTGGGGCTATAACCTGCTCCCCTCTCCCCCCAAGGTCCCCGTGCCACCTGACTCGAACAGCAGCTGCCGGACGTCCAAAGACCTGCAGCTCCGGGGACGGCGGCTCCGAGCCCTGGGCAGCTCAGGGCCTGGCCTTGGTCAGGAGATGGCCACAGTGGCCGCTCTGAGAGCCCTGGAGCTGGCCTCCGGACGGGGCCCTCAAGCCCAGGGATGTCCAGGCCCAAAGCCAGCACCAGATGCAGCAGCAGCCAGACCCACGGCCCTGAGGTGCCTGCCGCACCTGAACCCTCTCACGCCAGCCCAGTCCCACCCCTAGCGCCCCCCCCCCACTGCCCAGCTGGCCAGGACTCTGGCCAAGAGCACCCCAGCTTGGCTGTGCAGCCTCCAGGAACCCAGAGCGTCTGGGGTTGCTGTGGGATAGCAGGCGGCTGGACCAGGGGAGGCCCCTGTTGCTGGAGAGAAGTGAGCGAGAGCCCAGGGCAGCCTGGCTGCCCGCTTCTTCCATGGCTGAGCTGCCCAGTCCATCCTGGCAGGCCCTCCGGCCCCTGCTGGGGCACTGTGGCCCGCAGGGCAGTTGTCCCAGGCACAAAAGTGTGGGGCCAGGCCTTCCACCCCCTGGGAATGCGTAGGTTCTTCCTCTTGGGGCAGGAAACCCGGAAACCAAGAGAATCACTTTCGACTTCCAAGTGCACAGAAATGCAGTTTACTTGGTAGGTGACGTTGGTTCAGTAAATTACGCAGCTGCCACTGCCTGCCTCCTGCCACTGCTTCCTCGTGCCCCCTTGCTGGCCCGTTGGTGTCCTGGAGCTGGCCGGGAGCGCAGGCGCCTGCACTGCCCAGCCTACACTCGCCTGCACGTGTCCACGGTGATGGGTGGGCAGCTGGGTAAGCAGAACCTGCTCTGCACCGACAGCGCCACCATGGGGCAGCCCCGGTCGACGCTCTTCCGGCACACCTGGGGGGCGCGGGGCCTGAGAGGCAGGCCGAGAGGTGGGGCGAGGAGGGCAGGAGCAGTCCCCCCAGCCCCGGGGCACCCCCTGCCAGCACACTCACCCGGACTGTGGGCTCCATCTCAGACTGGTAGACCGTGAGGCTCAGCCTGTCCTCTGTGTGGGACAGCGATGGGGGTGTGGGCCAGCCTCCCCCTCCCATGGGCCCTCCCTCCACGTTCCCTCGGTCTCACGGGCAATGGCAGGCAGCAGCTCCCGAGCGTCGTCGTTCTCCACCCTCTGGGGCGGTTGGGGCACCTCCTGTGGGCTGATGAGCTTGCCGGTGGCCAAGCCTGCGGACAGGGCCTGTGTCCTGCTGGGGCAACCGAACTGTGAGGGCTCGAGCCAGCCCGAGGGGGGCGCCTATCAAGGGGCGGGAAGTGAGCAAGTGGGGACCGTTCCTATAGCATCTGAGGGACGGTTTTCTTGGGGGGGGGACCTGGGGAGGAGGCCAAGACCCAGGGCCACGCAGTCCCCACCTGGGCCTCCAGCTCTGCGCTCTGGCCTCCCACCTCCGACCCTTGCGCAGGGGTCCACGCGGGCGCCGCTGCTGAGGAGCGTGGGCCCCAGGCTGGGCCTCTGAGAGTGGGAAGCGGTCAACGGACAAGTCGGGGGCCTCGAAGATCCTCGAGGCAGGGATCGGGCAGTGCGGGGCCTGGTACTCGCTTAGAACCTGTGGGCAGCAGGGGCACGCAGTCACCCGACCCGGGGAGGCCTCCCCACAGCCCCCACCCTCCCCAGCCCTCACCCGGCCACCGGGACCCACACTGACCTGGCCCTCGGGGCTCAGGAGAAGAGTCACGAAGCTGGGGCTGGGGTGAAAGTGGACAGGCTTCCGGCGCACAGATGAGGGCGGCTGCTTCTTGGTGCAGCCAGGCCCCTCACCCCATACCTGGGGACAGTGCCGGGCACGGGTGAGGGGCGCAGGCAAGGGGTGGGGGCGCGCAGGCTCGCGGTGAGTGGGGCGCACCGTGAGGTGGTGCTGGGGCTCCAGCAGCGTGTGGGGCGGGAAGCGGTAGGTGCACGTGGGGAAGCCGCCTGCGAGCTGCTGCAGCGTGAAGCCACCCAGGTCGGCCGTCTCCTCTGCTGACTGGTTGAGGATGCGGACGAACCCCTTGCTGAGGCTCACGGCCACTACCTTCAGGCAGGAGGCGGTCTTTCTGGGGAGGGAGTGGCGGGTCAGGGCCCCTCCTGCTGGGAAAGGCCCCGGCTCCATGCTGTGTTCATCGAAGCCACACCTCCACGGGTGCACTGAAGTTCCGTGGTCAGCATCTGCGGCCTTGCCCGGCTGGTCCGAGTGGGTTTCACGGGAATCTGGAGAGATGCCCTGTTCCGGAGGTCCTGTTCGGAAGGGGGACCCCCATATGGAGCATCTGCTGGGCACATCTCCTGGGAGACCAACTGGCCTGCAGTGCCCTGGGGGTCCTCGGGGGAGAGGAACAGGCTCAGGGGTCCCATCCAGGGCAAGGCGGTCGCTAGGCTGGGGGGGGGGGGTAAGAGGAGCAAAGGGGTAGCTCGTAGCACTTGGAGCCAGAGCTCGGAGGCCTCCAAGACCGCCCTGATCCCCACAGATGAGGCAGGGGGGCCCCCACAGCCTCCCTCGGGGCTACAGGAAAGGCCAGGCTCTGGGGACCTCCTTCAGGGCACTGGGCAGCGATGCAGCCCGAACCAGGAAGACCTGCCCTGCCCACCTCCGGGCTCTGCATTTGAGTCCCTGCTGAAGTTCTTGGTTGGTGACACTATGTGCTGGAAAGAAATGTGGCCCGGCGACCGGGGCGGGTGCCCTGTCACCTTCTGCACCCCAAAACGCTCATCTAGCCGCCAGCTGCTAGAGTCAGAGTTGGCGCCCCTGGAGCTGTCAGGGCCCACGAAGGGCAGGGAGCCCCACTCCACACTCTTGAGACAGTGCTGTCTTCCGCCCGACTCTGGGCCACAGGCGTCGGGCAGTGAGTCCACTGGGGGCCGTGGGGGCGTCCGGGGCCGTGGAGGCGTCCGGGGCCGGGGGTGCCTGCAGGCCATGGTGTGCTCACAGGCCGCTCGGCTTCTGCTCCAAGGTGGGCCGGGCACCCCAAGTTGTGATCAGGGCCCCAGGACCCAGGCTGGGAAAAGGGCTCATGGCAGAGCAGAGGTGGCCCAGAGCCCTGCCCGGCTCCAGAGGTCGGTGAACTGGCTCTCGAAGGTTCTAGTGGGCTCGTCTGGGAACACTGAGGGTGGGACGTGGACTCTGGTCCACAGCCGCCAAGGCGAGCCCTCCCTCCCATCCTCCAGCCCCGGCGGGAGTCCCTGCCCAGCGCAGTCACTTGTGATCGGAGTTCGACTTGATGTTGGCCAGGAGGTTGGGGTACCGGTGGGCGATGGTGTTCCAGTCCACGTCCTCCAGCCGGAAACCCTGGCCAGGGAGCGACAGGCATCTGGCCCTCGCCCCCCCACCCCGCAGCCCTGCAGAGCCACGAACATGGGTCCCCCCGGGCTCACCTCCCGAGCAGGGGAGGCCTCGTCATTCTCAGAGGAGTCGCTGGGGTCCACCAGGGTCTCTGCTGTCACCACCTGGGAGAGGGACCAGAGGCCAGCGGGCAGGGGCGGGGGGCAGGGCGTCCCTCCCCTTCAACCTCACCAGCACCTGAGGTGTGATACACTTGCTGAGTGTCAGGTGAGCCGGACCCCAGGGCTCCTGCTGCCTCCCTGTCCCAGGTCACCGTCCAGAGGCAGCCTGATGGAGGCAGGCCAGAGCCCCCCAAGAACCACAAACGGACTGGGCGAGTTAGCCGGCTGCAGGGAAGTCTGAGGAGGGCCGGGGAGGGGACGTGGGAGGCAGGAGGGTGGGCCCAGGGGCTCAGGCTCACCTCCACACTGCCGGTGGACGACCGGAGCATGCGGCCCACCCAGGAGGAGTGGGCCAGCTGCACGAGGCAGGACTTGTGCAAGGCCTGCAGCTCGGCCTCCCGCTGCTGCAGCAAGGTCTGGGTCTGCAGCAGCTGCTCCTCCAGGCGCTCCCTCTCCTGCCCCAGGAGAGCCCACAGGTGGGGGGGGGTCTTCTCAGACCCCACCTGCCCAGGCCAACCCCTGCCCAACTCCCTGGTCCCCTCACCAGCTGGGCCCGTCCCTTTTGCTCTTTCAGCTCCAGAGTCAGCTTCTGGACCTGGATCTGCAGGAACTTTTCCTGACTGTGAGGGCCCCTGGGAGAAGGGGCGATCTCAGTGGCCCCCACCTCTGGGTCAGCAGCCAAGGAGAGGAGCCGGAGGGGCCCAAGGGCCCCCCAGTGCTTCTGGGCCGGGCCCATCAAGCTCTGGGAGGCCTGGATGGAGGCGGGACCCAGGTCAAGCTCAGCACCACAGACATGTTCAATCTTAAGGTCCAGGCAGGTCTAGGGTATGTCAACTCTTTCAGGGTCAGGATGGGGGGGTCAGAGTCAGGTAAAGGCTAGCTAGGGCTAGAGGCGTGGGCCAGGGTCAGGGTCAGGTTGGCTTCTGGGTCAGGCTCAGTGGCTGAAGTGGGGGTCAGAAGGAAACCAGCAGTTAGGGCCAGGGCTGGGTGGGGCTGGGAGCCAGCTTTGGCCACTGACCTCTGGAGTGGAAGTCCAGCCACCTCCTGCAGGATGCGGTGGTGCCGGGTGTCCTGTCGGTCCTGGATGGCACACCGCAGGGCTTGCATCTCCAGCTCCCGCTGTCCCAGCCGCAGCCGCAGAGTGTGGGGGTCCAGGAACTTGGGGACAGACCTGCAAAGCCAGGATCTGAGCCACTTGACCAGGCCCTGCCCTCTAGCTGGCCTGGCTCACGAGGCTGACCATGTCTCCCTCCCGTCCTTACTGCAGGTCCACTTGTGTGGGGCTGGCCTTGGTGTCCTTCGGGCATTTGGGAGCCAGCAGGTCTGCAGGCGTGCCAGCGTGGACGCTCTGGTGGCCACCGGCTGGCTCTTCATTCACCAGAGATGACGAAGCCCCTTTCTTAGCTTCTCCACCCTCATGGCCAGACTCGGGGGCCATGTGTCATGTTCTTGGAGGAGCCGAGAAGGGGTGGTGGGGCTGTCTGCCCTGCGTCCTGTGTGTGGGGCCCCCTTATGTGACCATGTGCACATCTGTGTGGCTGACAGCCCAAGACAGCACCTACAGGGTGGCTCTCCAAGGATTCCCGTGGGTGTGGGTGTCTACTCCACAGGACACCAGACTGACTTCGGGTCACATGGGTGTTTCTGATCAGGCCAGGGCACCAGGTTACAGCCCAAATATGTCACCTGGGTTTTCATACATTCCCTGTGGCGTCCCTATCGCCCTTGCCTGCCAGGATCCGAGGTGTCCCCCAGCCTACAGCAAGGGTCCCCAGAGGTGCTGGTCCTTAACCCAGGACACCTATGCCTCCCCAGACACAGCGTCCTACCTCCAACGCTCACCTGAGGCCTGAAACACAGGCAGGCCTGGGGAGAGAAAGGCCCCTAGCACTGCCATGGACACCAGCTTCCAGGAAGGGAGGGGCTGTTTGTTACCAGGAACCTCCAGGGAGACCCCAGACCATGGGCCTGAGTGAGTGCTGGGCCCCCCTCCCCTCTCCCCCAAGGGCTGGTCCTGCCGGAAGGAGAAGCTATGAGAGGTTGACCTGCTACCCAACTAACCCCCGAGTGCCCAGGAGACCACAGAGTGACCAGCAAGGCCTGCCTCGAGCATCTCTCAGCCCAGCATTCCAACCAGCGGAGGGGAGACGCCCCCAGTGCGGCCCCACCTGGCCGTGGAGATTGATCAGTGAGTGTGGGGGACACTGCTGCCCTGCCAGTGTGCCCACGAGCTGGCAGGGCCACACTCCTGGGGGCTGGGAGCTCACTGGGCTGAGTTGACAGTAGGCCTAGAAGCAGTGGACAGCGCCGGGGAGCGGGGGAGGGGCTTGCCCGACTCGTGCCCCTTCCGACTGCCTTCTCCCCTCTGCCCTCAGTGCCCAAGGCCCACCTACCTAAGCCCAAGCCAGAAACCTCACCTTCCCCTGCCTATCTCCACCACCTGGGCCTCCGCAGGGACCACGGGGGAACATTCCCATCACCATGACAACTGTTCCCTCTGCCCCGGAACAAAGGCGAGGCCCCAGACCTGACCAGCAAGACACGTGCCCTCGCGCATTTGCCCCCACCCCCTTCATTCCTTCTCCCTTCGTTTACTCAGACTTTCCGCTTCTGTTCCTGGGGGGCCTCCTGTGCTGGGCCGGACGCGGCAGGCGGGAGACCGCCCACTGCCCAGGCAGAACCAGTTCCGAATACCCCGCACAGGGAGCGCTGAGGCGAAGGGCCCTGGCTGATGACGGGCGTGGGCTGTCCCGTGGGACAGCAGGACTGGCCAGGTAGAGCAGTGTCCACAGCTCAGGAGGGCACTGGGCCCCACTGGGCGCAGAGTTGGTGGGAGTAAGCCTCCGACAAAGAGCCCGTGCCTCGGTCCCTGGCAACCCCGGAGTGGGCTCCCGCCCCAACCAGGACTGTCAGTCCGGCTGCAGCCAGAGGGCCAGCGGCGCTCCAACTCCCCATCGTGGGGCTCACAGCCCCTGAACCCTACGCGTCTCGACGACTGTCGTCGCGGACCTGGAGGGAGCAGAGTCGGAGGGACCTGGGGGCGCCTCGGGAAGGGTTGTCTGAGCTTCGGCGGGCTCGTGGGGACCCAAGCTGGCGCCCCCTCCCTAGTGGAAGGCTCGTCAGACTGGGCGACTTTTGAGGAAGTGGGTCCTGGATCGGGGTCAGACACCTGCCCCACGCGCCGCCCGTGGGCCGCCAGCTCCGACGCGCTTCCGCGTAGTTCGCGGGCTTCAGCGGTGAGTGCACCGGGACTCTGCCGGCCCGACTGCGCCGCTTAGCCCCGCCCACACCTGGGTCTCGCCGGGGGGGCGGGGCGGTAGGGAGCCAATGAATAAAGGCGGGGCTCAAAGAAGGTGACCAATGGGCGTGTGTGCTAGGTGGGCTGGGCGCATCCAGAAGCCAATGGAGGCCTGAAGGGCGGGGCTGGGCGCTCGGGCTGCGAGCCAATGGGTGGTGGACAGGGGCGCTCCCGCCGCGCTGGAGGCGGCAGGTTGCGGCGGCGCTGGGCGCTGGGAAGGAACCGGTTCGAGTCTTGGTCTCCGAGGCCGGCGGGCGCCCAGGTGAGCTGCGGGGGGCCCCGAAGCCTCTTGAGTGCGAGTGCGGGCTCTGGCAGGCGCGAGCGGCAACTCGGAGGCGCAGCAGACGGGCAGGAGGATGTGGGGGGCCGCGCCGCACCTGCACCCGCCCCGCTGAGGGCAAGGGGGCCTCCGGGGCGAGCGCTGCGATCGGCGGGAGTGGAAGGGGGCTGCCTGCCCCAGGCTCGGTGGGTTCTGAGGGCCGAGGTGTGAGTCACGGGGAAGGGTGCGTTCCCATGGCAGCGAGTTGCCAAGTTTGCGGACGGGAGCCTTTAGGTGACTGGGGACTGCGCCTTGCGGGAGGGGCACTGTTCTCGTGCCAGGTGACTGGGGCGAGGTGGGGGCAGGAAGTCCTGCATCTGGTTAATGATTCTCCGGGAGAGGGGCGGGGCGAGAGGAGGCTGGGAAGTGGAGTGGGGAAGCCTCCAAGTGCTCCAGGAAGGCGGATTGCTTCCCCCTTTGGGGGGCTGGTCTTGACTACCCCCACCCCAGGAATGTGTGGCCTGCGGGTAGGGCTGGGCACCGGAGAGCAGGGCGGCAGCCCCAAACCAGTTCTGGGGGTGAGGCGCAGGCCAGGAGGAGCCAGCAGAGGAGGGCCAAGCAGGGCTTGACCCTGTGGCCTTAACCTGCAGGACAGGGATATGCTCCCTGGGCCCGCGGCAATGGAGCTGAAGGTGTGGGTGGACGGCATCCAGCGAGTGGTCTGTGGGGTCTCGGAGCAGACGACCTGTCAAGAAGTGGTCATCGCACTAGCTCAAGCCATAGGTGAGTCCACTCAGGGACAGACAGGCCCAACAGGTGGACCTGGGGTGGGTCCTGGCCCTCTGGCCCTGTCCTCCCCCAAGGAGGGTGGGGCTGGTTGCTGACCCTCTCTGGTCCTCCCCCAGTTAGACAGACACGGGTGGGGGAATACAGGCTGACCCCTCTCCCCCCCTGCAGGCCAGACAGGCCGCTTTGTGCTCGTGCAGCGTCTCAGGGAGAAGGAACGGCAGCTGCTGCCCCAGGAGTGTCCAGTGGGTGCTCAGGCTACCTGCGGACAGTTTGCCAGTGATGTCCAGTTTGTCCTGAGGCGGACAGGGCCTAGCCTCACCGGGAGGCCCTCCTCCGACAGCTGCCCACCCCCTGAGCGCTGCCCAATCCGTGCCAGCCTTCCCTCAAAGCCAAGACCAGCACTGGGCCGTGAGTCCCACAGAGGACTGACGTTCACCCTGGGGTGCCCCAGGCTGGCCTCCAGCACAGTGCTGCCCGAGCCTGTGGCCTCTATAGCACCAATGCCAGGCTGCTGTGAAGACCTGCAGGCCCTGGAGCGGCGGGTGCAAAGGAACGCAGCGGAGCTGGGCCAGGAGGCCTTCTGGGAGCAGGAGCTGCGGCGGGAGCAGGCACGGGAGAGGGAGGGCCAGGCACGGCTGCAGGCGCTGAGCGAGGCCACTGCCGAGCATGCCGCCCGACTGCAGGCCCTGGATGCCCAGGCTCGTGCCCTGGAGGCCAAGCTACAGCTGGCCACAGAGGCCCCTGGGCCCCCTTCGCCCACAGCATCTGCCACCGAGCGTCTGCGCCAGGACCTGGCTGCCCAGGAGCTGCAGAGTGTGGAGGTGCAGGGCAGCCTGGCCCTGGTGAGCAAGGCGCTGGAGGCTGCAGAGCAGGCCCTCCAGGTGAGCTCTCGGGACTGGCAGCGCCGCCTCGGTGGATTTGGGGGTTGGCCTCAGGGTCAGACCAGGGAGGGTCCTGGAGCCCAATGGCTGTGCCCCCTGAGGGTCCCATGTGCCCCAGGCCCAGGCCCAGGAGCTTGAGGAGCTGAACCGGGAGCTGCGCCAGTGTAACCTGCAGCAGTTCATCCAGCAGACTGGGGCTGCCCCTGGCACACAGGTCAGAGTGGTGCCAAGGCAGGTGGGGCCATGGGGGTGCCCAACCCAGCTCCAAGCTGACTGGCTTTCCCCACAGGACCTCATGCCTCCAGCCAGAGGAAAGCCCCTCCCGGGAGCCCCCCGGAGTCCTGCTCTAGTGTCCAGCCTGAGCCCAGAGGGTATGTCTGTCTCCCCTACTTTGGGTGGGATGAGGTCCTCCTGTGGGCCCTCATCTCCTTTAGCTTGTGCTCTCTCCACAGTTGCCCCCATAAGGCAGAACTGGAGGTAGCAGCATCTGCCCCCAGAGTGAGTGTCCACTGCCAGCCCTGACCTGGGCTCTGACACGAGCAAGGGGCGCCGAGGTCAGCCCAGGCTGGACAACAGAAGAAATGCCGGCGGTCATAGCAGACTCACACCTCCATGCCATTGGAAGCCTTGTGCCCTGGGTCAGAGACAGAACACCTTAGGATCCTAAGTTTCTGCTGCGGGGGGCAGGGGGGAGGCTGAGGATTCATCCTGGTGCTTGCTGAGTGCCAAGCCCCCTGGAGAAGCTTGGGGCATGGCCAGCTCAGAACGTGCTAGGCCCCAGAGGGCCATAGCTCCTTGTTGGGGACAGGCGCTGTGTTCAGTCCGTGGGGATGTGCTTGTGTGTGGAAAGTACCCTTCAGTACATATGTATGTGCGTGTGTGTACACACGTGTGTGCATGCTGCATCCCCTGCCACAACACTGAAACCTCAATAAACCTCCTGAAGTGGCACTTGGCATGGTCTGTGGGGTCTAACACTTGGAATTCCACCCAGGTCCCTGGGGAGGACCCCAAGCTGCCAGGGGCTGGCCATAGCCAGGGTTCTTGAGAACGGGTCTCCCAAGGTCTGTGGTCACTTGGGTCCAAGGCCAGGGCTCCCAGGGCCTTGTATTTCAGGCTGCTATGCCTCCCACCCTCAGGGGCTCTCTGCAGCCTGAGCCTGGTGTTGGAGCTGGACAGTCTGCAACCTGAAGAAGCCTCCTTCCCGATGTAGGTTTTACCTGACCTTCTCCTACTTGGCCGGCGCCTCAGCCGCAGGAGGAACTGCCACCCACTCTAGGGTGGCTCCTGGGTATGAGGACTCATGGACATGCCAGACCTGCCTGTCAGGTTGACTGAGTCTGAGAGCTCGTGGGGGCGGGTCCCCAGATTCCTGGGTGGTTCAGGTCCTGGGAGCCTTGCGGCCTGGTGAGGGTGTGGCCACCCTGCCCTCCGACACAACTCTGCTGCCCGGGTGGGTATGAAGCCTCTGCTGAGAGCCTGCAGCCTTAAAATCAGAGCAAGCCGTCTATCCTGTCCTGGGCTGGGCCGGGCCGCAGGCTCCCTGCTCTGAGGGCTGTGCCGGGGATGGGAGACCGTTGCGATGGCCAACCTTGGAGGGCTCCAAGCCTGGAGTGCCGCCGTGGGTGGTACTGGGGAGCTGCATGGGGCATCCTCAATCATGCGGCCTTTGTGCTGAGTGTTGGGGTGGCGTCAGGCCTGGTGCTCCCCACTTCCTTTGGGGCAGACCATAGGGGCCATGGGGAGCAAGGGAGCCAAGTACCCAGCTTGTGGAGGGTCATCTGGACAGGGGACTTCCTGTGCAGATGGAGCACAGATGGGGAGTGGCTGGATAGGCCAAGTGGCAGAAGGAGGCTTCCAACCTTGGTGTCAGGGCGTCCCAGCCCAGTTTCTTCTCTGTGAAGCTCTCAGTCTGGCCACACGGCTGTCTGCACTGCCTCTTGAGCCTGCTGCCCAGCTCACAGCCTCCTGTTTCAGCCTGTGGCTCCAGGCAGGTCCGAGGACAAGGTCACGTGGAATGTAGCCTGGACTGGAGAGGCGGAGGGGCCTGCATCCCAGGTGGAAGGGTAGGTGCTCTGGGCACACCCCACCAGGTTCCAGGGGCCTGCTCCCTTCCCCTGCTGCCCCAGCCACACAGGAAGGCTGGATGGACTGCAGCACCAGCCCTGAGCCGCAGAGTGCACAGGCTGGCAGGGGCAAAGCCAGGTGCCACCCAGGGACCACTCTGCACACCCCAGGGCTGGTGGAACTAGTGCCCACCCTCGCCAGCGTCACGAGCTTCTTCACCGAGTTCCCCAGCCCCCAGGGGGAGGCAGGCACAGAGCTGACAGAGCTTCACAGGCGTGTGGTCCCCTGTGCCTGTTTCCAAGAGACACCTGTTCCTTCTGAAGCCACCACCAGGGGCTTGTCCCTGGTCTGCTACTGGCTCTGAGCAAGCTTAGATGGGGGAACCCCACTTCAATGGGGGTTCCCCCCTCCGGCAGCCAAGGTGGTGAAGAGGGCCGAGCTGGGAACCGGGGCAAAGCCTTCCTATGCGGTCGCCCCGGATGTACACAGTCCCACCCCCACCATGTCCCCAGAAGGGCTTCAGATCACTAAGCAAATCTTCAAGTGGCTGCAAAGTTTACTTTCGAGTTTTAAATTGCACATTGAAAACGACAGGAGCTGTGCTGAGGTGAGGAAAAGCCCCGCTCCCCCTAGATGTTGTTCGCAGCAGGGCAGGACCAAGCCAGGCAGGGCCAGCTGCCCAGGTAGTTGAGGCAGAACCCTGGCTGCTGTGTGGGGTGGGGCAGCCATCGCCACTGGTCACTGTTGCCCTTCAGGGCCAGGCTGTGTTGGGCGACAGCGCTGGAGCCCCCACTGATCTCAGAGTTCCTTCCCGCCCCCAGCACAAAAGCGCCCTCTAGGGCTGGCTGAGAACACCTGGGTTCACGGAGGGTCGCCCACAGAAAGTCCAGAAAGTCGAAGCCCAGTGGTGGCAAATCAGCTCCTCTGGTTCTCCACCGCGAGGCCACCACAGCCTTTCTGTCACTGATAGAACCTGGCCCTACCAAACCTGCTGGGTGTGACACCACAGTGACCATCAGGACAGGGTCATTCCAAGGGAAGTCCAAGTCCATGCAAATCTCCCCGGCCTCTCCCACAACAGCTGACTGCAGGCATCCAGGCACCTGCAGGCTTGGAGTCTGCTCTGTGCATACTCCAACGCCTGGCAGATTTTCACAGTGGACTTGAGAGCACCCAGAAGAGAAGGCTGGCCCAGTGGGGGTCTCTGGCCACTGGGCCACTGGGCCAGTGCCACCAGCTTGGAGGGGCCGAGCGGTCCTCACTCCCTTCGTGACCTTGCCAAACTGGTAGAAATGCACAGAAAAGCCAAATCTGTCAGTGTTCCTCTTAAGAAAGTTCCCAGAGGTGGCCCTCAGGAGGTTGGTTCTGGAGGCTCCAGTCCACACTTGCCCAGGGCTGCTCTCCACTTGGCGACATGCAGAGACCGTCTCAGGAACGCCACGCAACCTGGCACCCTGACACACAAGGAAAACAAAGTTCCCTCTCGGAGGGTATCTGGTAAAACCTGAGCCCTCTCAATGTCCCTTCTTCACCTCCCATCCCCCTGGGGGTCTGCTGGGCGCAAACAAGCAGACCCTTCCATAGGGGCGCCCTGCTCCTCCCCCGTGGTGTGCCCCCTCCGAGCGGTGTGGCCTCTCCCTGCCCGTTGTGGTCACCCCTGCCCGAAAGAGCAGGGTCCATAGAGGGGCCGGGGCGGTCGCGCTGCCCAGGAACAGATCAGCCGCTGTCACACGCACAGTGGGTCCGGAGCAGCGCAGTGTGCAGTGGGCAGTGGCTGCCCTGCGCCTGGAGGGACCGCCGGGCAGGCGGAGGGGTCGTCCAGCACCCCGACCCCCTCCTTCGCCTCCAACTTGGGCGTCCAAGCCCCTGCAGCCGTCAGGGGCGGGCGGCCTCTGGGGTGCGCCCCCACCCGCGGGCCTGGAACCCCTAGCGCGTCACCTGCGATCCCGGCGCGGCACCGTCGCCGGCCCTCGGCCCAACTTCAGCGGTGGCCCCCTCGCGCCCCCAAGGCCTGGAGCCCGCGTCCAGCGCCCAACCCCTATGCAAATATGAGAGCACCGCAGCCAATTGTCGGCCTGGCTGGGCCCGCCCTGCCGCGCCACAGCCAGTGGGCGGGAGGGGGGTGCGGACGCCACGCCCACCGCCGCGCTGCCCCTTGCGGGCGCGGCCGGCGCGTTCTTTTCCGCACGTCGGCCTCTGGGCGGGGCCGCCACCTGCCGGGCGGGGCCTGGGGCGTCTGGCTACCGCCTCGCGGGCGGCTCCCCCGCGGGTCTGGCCCGGTGGTACGGCCCGAGGCGCTGTTGTCCCGCCCGCCGCGCGGGGGCTGGAGCCTCCTAGGGAACCCGCGGGACTCCGCGCACGTAGCCCGGGCCAAGACGGAGGAGGGGCCTCGGCCTGGGGACGCTCGTAGAGCCCGCTCCGCCCGCGCCCACCCCAAGGGCTGTCTGGCTGGCGGGGCAGAGCGGGGTGGGAGCTTCGGCTCTGCCTGGTTTGCCCCGAAACCCCCGCGGGCTGGCCCTGGGCGACCTAGATCGCTCCTGTGGGGTCTGCCACCAGGAAAGGTTCGGAGTCCCATCCGGAACGCGGGTGCAGGATCCTGGTGGGTCTCCCCGCGGCGTTGCCCGGTCCTGTCCGAGAACTGAAAAGGTATAAATCAAAGAAACGGACTGTTTCAGCCCCGGAGTTACTGACTCCTGGGTGGAGCCCCCAAGGTGGCAGCCAAGGGACATTTGGCACTAGGCCCCTTCTCTTCACACCCCTCTTCCGCCTCTCCGGCTGAGGGGAACCCTGAGGCAGAATTGGATCATCCAGACCCCTAACTAGGCAGAGGGGTGCCTGCTCCCCCGTTTTTCCTGGCACAGGGGTCCTCATAAGCCTTTTGTGTCTCCTCCAAGGTCAGAAAAAGCTCCCCCTTACCCCACCTCCCTCACATCAATCAGTATCTGGCGCCTGCCTCAGAGCCTGGCCCTCCCTGGTGACTCCACTGCTTTGACTCTAGGCAGCTCCAAAGGGCTCCACAGCTCGCCCCCGGTCACCACAGTGCTTGGCCCAGGGCGAGAGCCCCAGCCACTCTGGCCCCCTGGCCACCCTCCTTCAGCCCTCCCTCCCTCTACTTAGCTCCTGCTCCTCCCCAGCCCATGACTCATCTGCAGCCCACACAAGCAGGGGCCGGAGCCCACCTGTTGCTGTGAACCCAGCACAGGCCCCTCCTGCACCTTCCCCACCATCACGGTCATTTCACTTCTTCCTTCCGAACTGCCACCTGGTGGCTTCGTGCCGGGGCTCCAGGAAGGCATCTGCCCCTGCGTGGGACTTCAGGAGTGTGAGGTCAGGTGCAAGGAATTGTGGGGTGAGGCCACCTGTGGGTGGGGAAGGAGTGCAGAGTAAGGAGTGGCTCTGCTCCACCAGGTCAGAAGTTGAGGGGTCATCAAGACCTGGGTCATGTGGGTCCCTGAGCCAGCCCATTGCTTCAGGACAGGGCATGGCTGGGGTTTTCAGGGTAGAAGTCTGGGACCTGGGGACATGCAGAGGCCAGAACTCAGGCTGACTCCCAGGTCCTGTTTTGCCCTGCTGGTACAACGCCCAGCTGTGTCCCCAGTCCTGGCAGCTCCCAATACACCCCTTTCCACCCTCTGTAGTGGACTCAAGGGTGGCCCCTCAAAAGGATATATTTGGCTCTGGCAGGTGTGCCTCAGTGGATTTGGTTCAGCCTGTGAAACGAAAGGTCACCAGTTTGATTCCCAGTCAGGGAACACGCCCAGGTTGTGGGCCAGCTTGTGGGAGGTGAGAGGCAACCGATTGATGTTTCTCTCCCTCTCCTCTCTATAAAATAAATAAAATCTTTAAAAAGAAAAGCTATATTCATGACTTTACTTGAAAAAAGAGTCTTTGCAGATGTAATCAAGTTAAGGGTCTTGAGATCACCCTGGGTTACCTGGGCAGGCCAGAAACCCCATGGCACGTGAACTTCTGACAGACAGATGACAGACACAGAAATGCAGGGAGAAGGCCCTTTGAGGACAGAGGTGGGGACTGGGGTGATTCTGCCACAAGCCAAGGAAGCCTGGAGCACCAAGACTCAGGAAAGGCAAGACAGGATTCTCCTTACAGATTTTTTTCCTTAGTGTTTTATTTTTTTCTAAATTACTATACACATATGTAAAACATTATTAGGATGTGAAAGAACTCTAGTCATCTCTACATATTTTAAAGGGCGCGTGACCCTGCCAACCTTGACTTTGCACGTCTGCCATTTTAGAACACCTGCTTCAGTGACCCCAGCACGGAGGCTCCAGAGTCAGGGAGCACAGCCCTGCGTGTGTCCTCCTCCAGCTCTGGACCTGTGTGTGTGTGCAGATCTGGTGACAGGGAAGGGCTGGCCTGGGCTGCAGAGAACCAAGGAAGCTCCCAGCCTAGCTCTATCCCCCTGTGCTCAGGACAGCTGCCTGCCTGTGCCTGTGGGGGGCAGGAGCAGAGGTGGCCAGCACACACTGTGAACACCTAAAGGCTTCCAGGTGCAGGTCTGTGAGGGGCAAGTGGGCAGGGTGCACGTTGCATGCTTGTGTGGCACCAGCCTGTGAAAGGTGGCGGGTGGTGGCTGGTCAGGGAGCGCCAGAGGTGACAGTGCTGATGCAGGTATAGATGGAAGGTGTCCCCAGGGTGGGGGAGGACAAGTCATCTGGGTCAGCCTGTGGGAGCATCAGTATATGGGAGGCACAGATACATGTCTGTGTTCTTAGGGGACCACCTGTGCTCAGGTGGAGCCCAGGCCAGTGACTCTTGGCAGCTTCCTGGGGATATCTCCCATCTGAGCTCGGACTGGCACGCGCTGCTCAAGAATGCCTGCTAGGGCAGTGTCCTTTGCATCTCTTTGTGGTTTCATGTATTTATCGGGACAATTTCCCAGCAGCCCCCAGGAGCCACTGCCAATGAAGTGGGAGGGGCTGACCCCCCTCCAAGCGCACCCCAAGCTGATCATAAGCTGCTCGTCTAGTGCCTTCCCAGGAGCTTTGGCAGGGACCCGCAGTGCCTCATTTGGAACACTGTCCTGGGCAGTGTCTTTGTATTCTTCACCAGGTCATAGTCTTCGCCAGGTACGCATGCGTGTGTACAAGGGCCGGCACATTTCATGCGCCAATTTGGGGCCAGGGGGTGCCTGTGCAGGGTGTTTACCAGGCCGGACCCTACTCTACCAGAAGCACTGTCCCTATACTGACCCTTCTGGCCCTCAACATCCCTATTTTGTGGCCAAGGACACTCAGGCACAGAGAGGTTGAGAAACCCTCCTGGGGGTCAAATGATCAATATGCTTGGAGCCCGAGTACCTGGGTTCAGGTACCTGGCCTGGGTGACACCCAAGAGGCTTTGCGCTGTGCCATCTACTCTCTTCGGACCTAACCCCTCCAGTCCACAGAGAGGGTTCACCGCGGAGTCCCCCGCCTCTCTGGCATCTTTAAGGACTAAAGGGCTCCCAAGTCTTTTACAGAACCTGGAAGCACACTCTCCTCTCCCATGTAAACTGAAAACATAAATCAGCACCCCCGCCTGCTGCCACACCCCTGCACGGGACTCACTCTTCAGCGACCTCCACTTGTGCCTTCCTGGGCCACAGAGCCACTAACTGTGCAGCGAAGGCTTGTTGGTGCTTGCTGCCTGGCTACTCCCCCCCCCCCCGCCCCCCAGTTCTCCTTAAACTCCACCAGCCTCCGCCCCAAGGGCCACGGTTCTGAAGGTCCCCAGTGGCCTTGGCTCCACCCAGGCCTTCTCCTTGCTGTGCTTTCTTTCACTGGCTTCTGGAAGCCCCTCTCCTGATTTCTCCTCAAGCCCCAACCCTGGTGCCTCTTCTTGGTTTCCTTTGTAGGTTCCGGATCTCTGTGCGCACGAGGCCTGGGGCTCAGGCCTTGGTCCTCTGCTGTTCCGCCCCACCTCCCAACACGACTCCTACATTTTTATCTCCAGTGGCGCGTGTGCCCAACTCTAGTCTTCAGCTGTCCATTCAAAGTCTCTTTCAAGATGTCCCAAATGTGTGTCTCAGGTTGAGGGAGGGCTCCCATGAGCATGGCTCCCATCTTGACGTGGGCCACGATGGTCGCTGAACGGGGGGTCGCGGAAGTGGCCTGCTGACTGGTTTCCCGGGGTGCGCCCTGGAGGCTCCAGTTTGCTCCCACGCGGCCGCCCAGGGGATCCTATGACCTCGTGTCATCTGGCTGAGACCCCCCAGCGCCCCGGATCCAGGCGCTCACCGCGGGCCCTCTGGCCACGGCCCGCGCTGGCCCAGCCCCGCCGGCTCCCTCCTGTTGTCCGCGCTGGTCCTGTCCTCGCTCTCAGCCTTCGGTCTTTGCCAGGTCGGTCCTCATCACCCACGTGCGCCGGGCTCCCACCCTGCTTGTCTATCGCAGTACTAGTCAGCCGGTCAAACACCACGCGATTCCCTGAGCTCTGGATGTGGAGCGTGCGGGACTTGCCGCGCCCCGCTCCTGGAGAAGCCGCGCACCTCGCTACTTGGCTCACGAGGGAACGGACGGCCCCGAGCTGCCACTCCCGGGCCCACCCTCAGGCCGCTCTCAAGGGATTCTCCGGCCGTCTTACTACCGCCAGCGCTCCGGGGCGGGGGTGGGAACGGGCGGGGCTGGGGGCGTGGCCCAGGTGTGCCGGAAGGCCGCTCCCATTCGCCCAGGGCGGCGGGCGGAGGGTTGGACTGCACCAGCTCCGCGCGGGGGGACGGCCTGGAACAGCACACCGGCGGGGCGTTGATACACCACAAATTCCCCCAGGACACTGGTCTGCTTGGTTTTCGTCCAGGAAGAACAGTGTTTCCAACGCCTCCATACACCCAACCGCGGGGAACGGCGTCGCCCTCCGCTTCAGGCCTCTCTTCCTCTCCTCGTCCCAGTGGTTTCCGCCAACAGGCGGGACTGAAGGGTCCCGGAAGCCGGCTCAGTGCACTTCCGGGTCGAGGAGCGCGCGGCGGCAGCAGCGGCAGGGCCTAGTCGTTGCTCTTGCTGGAGCGGCGACGAGCGCCTGGGGACGGCCAGCGGGACACGAGGTTCCCGGGTACGTGCGGGATCCCCGCCGGCCCGGGGTCCCCGTCGCGTCCCGCTCGCCCGGGCCGCCTCCAGGCGCCGCGCGCTTTGTCTGTGGCCCGCCCGGCGGAACGAGGCCTGCGCTGCGCTGGCTCCAGGCGGGCGCGCGCGCGCGGGGGGCGGCGGTAGGGACTCCGAGCCAGCGCGCGGAGGCCTCACGCCGAGGCTGGGGAGGCCCCTGGCCCGCGGGCGTGGAATGACTGTCTTCCTCTTCCTGCTCCGGGGAGCTCACCCGCTTTTGCCGTGACACCCCGCCCCTCGCTCTGTCGCCTCCCCTGTGCGAGCGAGGTGTGACCTTTCGCTGAGTCGTTTCCAGCTCTTGGTGCACATTGCTTCGTCCGCGTTTGTACAGGCCCGCGTGGCTGAGGGGTGGATTCCTGGTCATTGAGTCAGGTGGACTTACGGCAGCCTTTTGGGAGTAGTTATGACTAGCCTTGAGCCCAGAGAGGTTGAGTAGCTTGCCCTTGTCACACAGCGACTGGTTCGTACAGCGGCCGAATGGTATAGGTAACCTGCCTGGTGAGCCACAATGCGGCCAGTGGTCTCCGGGACAGATCCTGAGGCTCAGGTGCCGTTTGACTTGGGATTTTGCACGCCTTCCCTCTCCCTGGACCTACCGGGGATAACAGGATAACAGTCGCTGGCCCAATCTGGCAGGCTCCCTGCACCAGCCCAGTGGCGGAGCCCTGGTGGGAGGGTCTGGCATTTGTCCTCAGCACCCCTCTTGCCTGTCCCAGCTTTCTGATGTCTGCAGCCGTTTGGTTTCAGTCTTGCAGCCGCTGTGGCAGACAGTGAATAAAGTGGGCTGGCAGGCTGGCCCTGGCCCTGGGCCTGGCACACTGCAGCTGCTGCACCAGAATCAATTCCTTAGCACCAGTTGGAATTGTGGGTGCTTTGGGTCCCTGAATTTGAAGGGAGAGGAAAAGTTCTTTCAGCTTTAATGTCCCCCAGATCTGGAGGCTGAGCAAGAGAGCTCCTAAGTGCCGCCAGCACCCCAAAGGCAGCCTGCAGGTGAGAGGGACTGCAGGTGCTCTGGGCCAAGGCCTGGAACCTATGGGCAGAGTAGGGCTGCAGGTCCGCTCGCGCTGGTGTGGTGGAGCTGTGTGCTGAAGGGGGCCCTGACTGGTCTCTTCCTGGTGTTGGCATAGGCACTGGCTCTGGAAAGTGCTTTAGGAGGCTACCTGTGTGCTTTCTTGGGTGCTGCTGGCGTAGGCTATTGTATGGTGGCACGTGAAGGGCGTGCAGCCTCAGCGCCTGGGCTCCCTCACCCTGGTTCAGGGAGGCGAGGACGCCTTCGGGAATCTTCAGCAGCTTTGGTGAAGGGCTGCTCAGCCTGCGGACTTGGCCCTTAGGTGCAGGCACTCCTTGAGTTCAACTACATTCCCAAGCTGGCATTTCTGGCAAACCCCCTGTGCCAGACCCCATCATGGCCTTAGTGTCGTCTGAGGCAGACCCTGCCACTGCCCCTTACAGGTGGTTGCAGGTCTCAGTGCAGCAGGGGATGAGCCAGGGGTATTTGTCCCTAACTTTGCCCCTGTGGATGGGAGCACAGCCTCGGGGAGGACACTCTGCTGTTGCCCAGGCAGGCTCGGGGCCTGCGGTTCCCGGTGTCTGAAGTGTCTATGGCAGGCTTGCGTGTGCGTGCACCCCCCTCTCACCACTGCGTTTTTGCAGAGCGGACGCTGTGCTGCACGCAGTAGGGGCAGGTGTCCCAGAGTTATGTTGTGGCGTCCAGTGGGAACAGTTCCAGCCGTGGACGGAGAGTCAGAGGACTTACCTGGGCAGTGCACGAGTTGCACCTCCAGAACGGCTGCTGTGCTCCTGGTTGGGTAGTGGTCCTGTCACGTCGTTGGGTTGTGCATCCCCAGCAGGAGTGTGGCCAGGGCATGGGTGCAGGACAGGCAGGTTCCTTCAGCAATGCTGAGGCGCAGAGCACTGGGGGCATGGACCCTAGGTCAAGTGGGACTGGGGCTGATTTCCTTCACTTGAGAGCACCAGGTTGGTGAGTTAACAACCCCACAAAAGCCCCGATAAGCTCACTGTTTCCAGGTACCAGTAACACTGGGGTGTGGGCGAGGAGCACCAGTAAGAAAGGACCCTTACAAGGACCAGGCTTGGAGGCCCTGGTGCAAATGAGGTCTTTTGTCTGGGTCTTCCGCTGTCTGTGCAGTGGCCTTGCAGAGTAGATAGGACAGGTGTCCCCAGTTGGAGATCAGAAGCCCAGGATGGGGTGGGCGTGACTGCTGGGAGGCGGAGCCTGACCTCTGCGCCCTGCGGCCTTGCGCTCTCCGGGGTGTTTGGGGGTGGATGTTGCACACAGCCCCCCAGTGGGCATCAGGTGAGCGGAGGCTGGGGTGGCCAGCCTTGGTGGAGAGGGACCTCTCAGGAGAGTGCCCTGCTTGTCACCTAGGCCTTCCTGGTGACCTTTCCCTCTTGGAAGCCCTGCTTTGCCTCAGCTCCTGAAAAACCACTTCATCCTAATGAAACCTGCCAGTACAAGGCTGAACCAGGTCTGTTATAAGTGGAGATCTGGATGTCGCTGAGTAGCTAAGACTCTGTCTTCCTTTTCGTGCACAGCGTTGCGTGGCTTTGTGTGTGTCACCTCTCAGAGCTTGGCCTCCCTGGCCTACAGGTGGATGCGTGTCAGTCGTGGGTGAGATGGGCTGGGAGTGACCGCCATTCTTTCTGAGGGGCTCTGCAGCCTGGCAGCATGGGCAGTCACTCTCCTCTGGTCTCTTTCAGATTGAACCTCCATGTCCAGCGATGGACGACGACAGCCTGGACGAGCTTGCGGGCTGCAGCCCGGGGCCAGACGCACACCTGCCACTCAGTGCTGTTGCCCTGGCTGGCGGTACTGGTGAGTGTCCCCGCCCCCACCCAAGCCAAGTACGGGGGCCCAAGGCCTGCCCGCTCCACCAGGGTGCTGGCCCTGGGAGAGCTGGGTTCCGTAGATGGCGTCCGTGTCTTTCAGTCTTTAAAAACCTTTTGCTCTTAAGTTGTAGAAGTGGGACGTTCTTTTGCTTTCTTTTTAATGGAAGCAGTGCAGGTGTGAACAGAGCAAAGGCTTCTGCTTCTACATCTGCTCCATTCCCATCCCCCAACACCCTCCCCCACTGCTCACCCGGGGCTCCTCCCTCTGCCCCCTCCGGCATCTCTGCGCTGGTCCTGCCCCGGTGCTGACTGCCCTGGCCTGGGTGTCTGCCTGTCTCGGTCCAGGAGAGAGCGGGGACGATGACAGTGGGGACTCTGAGGAGGACACGGGCAGTGAGCTCAGTGACAGCACCGATGCAGAAGACGAGGAGGGGGACCTGGACGACGGATCTGGTGAGAATGCTGCCACGGTAGCAGCTGCCCAGTGTCCCCTCTTGCTGCGAGGGGACAACTGGTTCTAAAATGTTCTCAGTGACATCATCGTTCTCATTGCACCGGCCAGCTGAGGGGCTGCGTGCAAAGCTGGGGAGAGGCTTCTTGGCAGAACAGTTCTCATGGGAGTGTCCCCTGTAGCATGTGGTCAGCGTCCAGGGGGGGCGATGCCTCGCCCGGTTGGAATACCTCCTTCTGGTTTGATGACTCGATATGTCAGGGCTCTTCCGTGGTGAGGACAGCAGGTTCGGTGGGCAGGAGCACGGAGCAGTGGGGGCAGGCTGTTTCCGGGGAGAGGTGGCCCTGCAGGCCCGGGCCCTGGCAGGTCCGCTCAGCGGCTCTGGCCGGCGCTCCCCCGTGCTCTGTTGCCTGGGACACCTGAGGGGCAGGCACGTGTAGGACACGCCTCTGTGAGGAATTCCCAGCCCGTCTCTGTTCGTCTGTGTCTGCATGTGCCCTTGAACTTCCGTGTGGGTACCGTGGCTGGAAAGGGCGATGGTGCCATGCGAGGGTCAGGCTGCTCAGCTCTGGGTGGGTTTGCGGTGCCTTCTTCCAGCCGCCCTGGGTGCTGCACAGCCTGCAAGGTCCTCGGGCGGCGCACCCTGCCCCAGCCCCGCTCCGGTCACCCCCCTGGAGGAGGGCACGCTTGGCCCTCTGCTGCGAGATGGGGGTTGGGCTCTGCGGCTTGGCCAGCACAGCTCGCCGCCTTCCGATGCCATCGCCGAGTTGGGAGACGTACGTTCCTGCAGCGCCTGCTGCCGTCCGTCATCACAGGCCTTCAGGCCCCTGTGGCGCCCGCGGCGTTAGAACGATCCAGGAAGGGAACCCTCGCATCTGGGACAGTGCTGACGAAGGAACGGGGTCGGCACAGTGTCTGTCAGTGTGAGTTTGTGCTGAGTGTGTGGGCGACACGCTTTTCCAGAGTTAGGTCTGAGTTCTGAACAGGGGCACGAGACCCTGGCCTGAGAGTGCAGGTCGCGCATGTGGCTCGCACACGTGCTTCCTGAGGCTGGTGGGGCGGTGGACCTCCCTGCCGCAGGCCTCAGGCACAGGCGCTTGGTTTGGACACGGATGTGAGGTGCTGCCCATTCACCCCTCAAGCAAATGTTTGAGGGCCTGTTCGATCCAGAGTCGGGGCGGAGGGAGGGTGGAAGCTTGCTCGTCTGGGATCCTCGCTAACCCTGAGCCCACCCCTGGCAGCACAGACAGTGGCGTGACGGAGCCTTTGTGGTGCAGGAGAGGGGTGAGTGGGGGGGGGGTCACAGGAAGGGGGAGAACTCAGGGTGGACCTGGGTGGAGAGGGAAGGTTCCAGAGAGAGCCAGGCCTCAGCTGGGATCTGAAGGGCAGGGGTGGTGGGGGCTAGGGGCAGAGTGCTGTGGGGGGACAGTCGGCCCAGAGCTGTGCATGCAGCGGGGAAGGTACCCTGGGTGTGCGGAGGGCGAGGAGTGCCATGGGCAGGGAAGGCTCAGGGGAGGCAGCAGTCGACGCTGAGGGTCTGGAAGACTTTCGTGAGCACCCCTGGTTTCTCCAGCACCAGTCTCGGACAGTCCGGGTGCAGTTGGGTGCCGGAAGGCCTTCTCCAAAGGGCCGCCTCGTACTTGCCAGGCCCCCTACCCACAGCAACTTCTGCTCGGCCTGCTGCTTTTCCTGCCCTTGTGTTTGTTACGGAAATCACTTGTGCTGCTCTGTGCTGTTTCCAGCGTTGGACGTTGTTGTCCGTGGGGATCTAACCACGGAAGAGGAGGTGGTCGGACTCTTTCCGGCCCCTCCCAGCCCTGCAGGCCTGTGCATGGGTGTCTGTGATTCACTCCTGGTCTGCTCAGGGTGCATCCCCTCCTGTCAGCCTTGACTCCTGGCCCCAGTTCACTCTGTCTCCTTCTGGTGTGGGCGCTGTGCTCTCCTTGGAGACTGCCCTCCTCTGCACTGGGGCTCCAGCCTGCCGCCAGCTGCCAAGCCAGGCTGGTCCCCTCGTCAGCTGCAGTACCTGAGAAAGGTGGGGGTAGGTGCTCAGGGCCTCGAGCCCCCACGTGCTCTTGCTCTTGGCCATCACTGCCAGCGATGCTGAGGTGTTGCTCTGTGGTCCCAGGTGCTGCAGAGGGTTTGCTGGACCTCAGGTGGCCGGGCCTCTGCCTTCCCTTCAACTCTTGAGTCAGCAGAGCTCCATCGGAAGAGTCAGTGCCCCCGGCCTCCGCTGGCTGTCTCTCCGGCCACTAGTGAAGGAGGAAAGCTGGACAGAGTGACTTGTCACCTTGCTTTCCACTTCCATTCTCCAGAATTTTGTGGACAATCTGTTCTATTAGTTTTCTCTTGTCGTGTAACAAATGGCCACAGACATGGGAGCCAAGGCCGCTCAGTGTCTTGGTCCAGGTGCGGGCGGCTGATTCTCCGCTCAGTCTCAACCACCAACATCAAGGTGTCCGCAGGTGGGGCCGTGGTTCCCACCTGAGACCTAAGGTAGTCAGTCCCCCGGGGCTGTCGCCCTCCCGCTGTGGGGCTGCAGTCTCCCTTCTGGCTGGCTGTTGGGTGGGGACTGCCCTGAGCTCCCTAGAGTAGTGCGTCTCTGGCTGCTGTGCCTTGGGCCAGGGAGAGGCACTGCTGGAGAGCCCGCCTGACAAGGCGGAGCCGCCTGGTGACTTCTCTGCCACGGCACAGCAGGCCCGGGGCTGCAGCCCGTGCTCCCAGGACTAGACCGGCCCCTTTAGAACAGGTGTGTTCTCTCTCCATGTGCACCTGTGTCTTTAGTGTGGAGGAGTTTGGGGAGGACAGAAAACAAAGTGACGGTTCCATGTTTAACGAGAAGTGTCTCCTGGTGCTTCTGCTGGCGAGGTCCCAGCCTCGGAGCCTCTCGAGGCCGAGTTGTCTGGTGCAGCACCTGTGCTGTCTTCCTGCGGAGAAAGGAAGTAGGGGCTGCTGAGGGCGGCGTTAGCGGAAGGCAGGCCGTTCTCCAGCACTGTGTTTGGAGGAGGGGTCGGGGCCGCTGGCCGGGCCAGTTAACCTGGTTGTGGCAGGTGCGGTCTGGCCCTGGCTGCCCTGCCCCTCGGGGTTGGCTTCTGCTCGAGGACGGGGGCCCCTGCTGCTGTGGCTGCTCAGCCAGTGCCATGTGCCCTTAGCTTGGAAGCAGCTTTAACTGAGGTGCCCCGTGACAGTCACACCTGGGGGGGCTGCCAGACAGGTCTGTCCCTCAAGCGTGGAGTGTGGGAACTCGCTCTCCTGAGTGCGGCTGCCGCCCCTGCCTTCCACTGCTCAGCTCACAAAGTCACGTTTCCTCTTTCGAGGTTCGGAAGGCGCCATCACAGATGACGCTGATGACGACGTGGAAATAGTGGCAGCAGCGAGCACCCAGGGGCTGCTGGAGGCTGGCGGCGAGTGGCACTCTGACGACGACTTGGAGAGCTGCCCAATCTGTCTCAACACTTTCAGGGGCCAGGCTGTGGGGACCCCGGAGACTTGCTCCCACCACTTCTGCCTGGACTGCATCGTGGAGTGGTCGAAGGTGAGGCGGCCCTCCCTCCGGGGCTCCTCCTGCACCGCAGGGCGGCGCCCGGGCCGGCCTCCTGCTGGGCCTGGCTGTGCTGGGGCGGGAGCTGCGGCTGCGGGGCCGTGCGCTCCGGTCTCAGTCTGGGGCGCGTGCGCTGCAGAGGAGCAGACAGCAGCGCTGCCCCTGGTGACCTTCAGGGGCCGGTGGGCCTGCAGCGAAACCGAGGGCACCTGCCGCGGGCAGGCCTGTTTCACGCTGGACTCAGGAAGCAGTACCTCCCACATCTTAAACTTCTTTTTCTGAAAACTTCAAAGATGTGGACACATACAATGATAAGTCACATTGTTCCCCTCCCACTGGTGACCACTGTCCTCAGGAACTGCCCCTCTGCCTTTCTCGTTTCTGCCCCATCCTCACAGACCCGGAGGTCCCGGAGCTGGGCAGCACCGTGGGGCCCAGCAGGACTGGCAGAGGCGGTGGGGCCTCAGTGCCCAGCCACGCTCTCCCCGTCCCCGGCAGCTCGGGAGTGTCCCTGTGCCGTGCATCTCTGAGGCCCAGGACAGAGGTGTCACCCACGGTGTCCATGTGGCCTGTGGGTGCTGGCAGGCTGTGTCCTGGGGCCTTTCCTTGCCTCTAGTGTGTGGCCCCGCACGTGGCAGCAGGTCTGCAGCCCAGGTCAGGGTTGGCTCCAGGGGCTCTGCTCTGGCGACATCTCCCCTTGACTCGAGGGGCGGGGGTGACCCTAGTCCACCAGGGCCACTTCCCGTGGGGGCTGCTGGGGCACCGGGTCCTGTGGGTGGCTGGCTGCAAGCTGCAAGGTCAGCAAGGATTTGAAGTTGCGGTGCAATTAGAAGTGAGTCCGAGAAGACATTTCAAGAGCTCTTCTAAGAGTTGGGAGCAAGTGAGGAAGGGCCACCTTCTGGAGGGTCCCTGCAGAGGGTCCCCTGGTGGCACAGGCTCACCAGAGGGCTGGTCGGGCTGCGCGGCTCCTGCAGGAGAGGGGGCGGCCTCCTCCCGGAGTCGACGGCTCATCAGCTGAGGGGAGGACACTTGGAATGGGTGCGGGGACAGAAACTGGGCCGCAGGAGCAAGGTGGGCCTGGAGACACGGGTGCCGCAGACAGTGGCACTTCAGGTCGCAGGGAGGGGACTCTTCTGTGAGCCCGTGTGTAGCACATTGGGAAGCCTACGAGGTGCACGGGGTCTCCCAGCCGGAGAGGAGAGGGCTTCTTTGTCAGTTTCACAGAGAACACGGACGAGGGGGGTCCTGCTCCCAAGGCTCAGGGGCGGTCAAGGGAGAGGGTGATAAATGGACTGAGCCCAGCCGGCCTCAGGGGTCACAGGACACACGTCACGTGGACAACAGCATGTGGCAGCATGGCACAGCTGCCCCCCGGCTCCCATGGAAGGAGAGCAGCCCCGGGGCTTCTCCGCTGCTGTGGGTGTAACAGGTCTACCTGCAGTGAGCACCCTGGGACCGGGAGCCAGCAAGAGGCACCCAGCAGGTGCAGGCGACAGGTCCGCAGTACCCACAGCAGCCCCAGCCCTGTGCTGGGTCAGGAGTGCCCAGGGCACAGGTGCAGGGCAGGAGCTCAGGTGGTGGCTGCTCAGGGTGCGTCCCAAGCCCCACAGTTAAGTGAAAGCCCTTGGTCGTGCAACACAGGCCTGGTGAGGGTGATTTAAAGCGAAGGGCTCCTGTTGGAAGCACTGTCTGTGAAGCAAGAAGTAGACATTTGCAGCGTAACTGAGGAGTGAAACCCTCGGAGTTCGCTGAGAAGCATCCAGCAGTCTTGTGGAGACCCTGGCAAAGGCTTTGAACAGGCAGAGCCCCTGCGACCGGCCCCTGCACGCCCCCCGGTGGTGCTGTGTGTGTGCAGCGAGGAAGCACTTCCTGTCTCTGCCTCACGGTGGCACTGCAGCAGCTCAGCTCCGGGCCGGGCACATGGGAAGCATTAGATTTTCAGCACGGGCATTTGACGGGTTCCGAGTGCACTCTGCGTTCGGAGTGCGCTGCTCCCAGTGGGAGCGATGCGCACAGCCCTGACGGGTCCCTGTGTCTTGCAGAATGCCAACTCCTGCCCAGTGGACCGAGCCCTGTTTAACTGCATTTGCATTCGAGCCCAGTTTGGTGGAAAAGTCCTGAAGAAGGTGAGTGTGGTCACTGGGCAGTGCCCCCACTGCCCCCTGTTCATTGCACAGCCCATGTTGTGGGAAGACACGCTTTCACGGCTGCTTCCCCGACATGAGGGAGTCCCGCTCCCATGCTGGTCGGGAGTCCACCAAACGGTACTCGCAGGTGTGCACTCGTAGCTGGGGGCTGGAGGGCTTCCCTGCCTGCTGGCTGTGTGTGCGCGTTCGGGGGGGGGGAGGCCAGAGGCATCGCGGCTGCCGTTGGGGCAGTTTCCTGGATCCCTCTCCACACCCACGCGCCACCTCTGCACCCCAGAGCTGTTCTGGGGTCCCCGGCAGCCATGGGGAGGAGGCCGGTTCTCTGGGGACCAGGTTTCGGACTCCTGTCGTGCTTTTTGGAGGAGCCTCCACACATGTTCTGATGCCAAAGACAGGCATTAGCGAGACTGCTGGAGGCAGGCCGCAGGTGTGAGCCCTGGACCGGTGAGGCCGTGTGTGTCTGAGAGCCACAGACCTGCTGTGGTTTGCAAGGGACAAACCAGGGCCCGGCTCAGGCTCCTCGCCGGTATGTCACTGCCAGGCCCGAGTCCCCTTGGGGTGCTCGCAGGCTTGAGCTGCAGGCGGCAGCTTTGGTTCTGTTGATGCAGGCGCTCTGCCTCCTGCCCAAGGCCTGGGCTGCCAGTGAAGTGTGGGGGGCAGGAGGTGCCGCGGCGAGGTGGACAGGGCCTCACTGCAGTGCCGAGTGCAGGGTCCCCGGGGCCCTGTGGGGCCCCAGAGGGCAGGCACGGGCGTGTCCCAGCGTGTTCCCTGGGCGTCGCGGGCCACTGTGGGAAGCCCTCCTTGACCAGGGCTCTGGTGGTGGGCGGGTGTGTTGTGTCCACAGACCTTGCAGGTGACCGGGCACAAATGGCTGCAGCTAATGAACCGTGCCCGAGAACACCTGTGAGGGAGAAGGGTTCTTGGTGCACAACTGTCCTGTTAGCATGTGGAGCCGTGTTTCTGTGTCTGATTATGTGACAGTCGTCGGGAGGTCAGCGCTGCTGCCTTCCTGTTCGCCCAGCTGCCAGCAGGCGTGGGCTGGGCTCCCTGCAGCCTCGGGCCCTGCCGCCCCCACTGCCTGCTCTGCCGGGGCCTCTTTCTGGTGGGCCAGTTTTTTCTTCCCTGTGAATGACCTGGGAATGGTCACCAATCGCCTGTTAAAGTCACCCTATGCCCGTTAATCCCAAGCCTCTGGGTCAGTCTGCAGTACACGCTGAGGTCTTAGGAAGCTGATGGGGCTCAGCTGCAAGCAGTCTGGCCTTGTAGGCCCCGGGTTGGGCTGCGTGTGCGATGTGGACAGCTCGCCTTCTGCCTGCAGATCCCGGTGGAGAGGGCCCGGGCCCGGGAGGAGGAGGAGGACCCGACCTTCTGTGAGGTGTGTGGCCGCAGTGACCGGGAGGACCGCCTGCTCCTCTGCGACAGCTGTGACGCTGGGTAAGTGTGGGGCCCGCAGGCCGCCCCTCGCAGCCATCTGGGAGCCCGAGAGGCAGGGGTGCCCAGGGCCCTGCCACACCGGAAGTGAGCAAGGGAGCTGCACCTCGTGGCCCCTGTGAGAGGCCACACCCTCGTCCGCTGGCTGGTGTGTGGCTGCCACCTGTGCCACGGGTTCTGTGCCCTCGGTCGGCAGCCAGCAGGCCCTCGTCCTGTCGCTCTTTGGCCCTCCACCTGCCTCCAGAAGTGGGCTGAGGCCGTCCACAGAGGCGTGTGTCCCGTGTCCACACAAGGGAGAGGGCCAGGAGGCCATGGCCCGGGGGGCTGGTGGGGCTCTGCGACGGCCCCCCACACTGCTGCGGGGTCCCCTGCACAGCTGGGGACCTCGTCTGCTCTGAGGTGCCTGTGAAAACCATTGCTTTGGGGGCACAGGCCCCGGTACATAGTGAAAGACTCCAAGGAGGCGGGTGGATCTAGAACTTTCTCTCAGGCAGCAAGTCGCAGTTTTGAGGGTTGGGCTGTGAAGCAGGAGGCAGGGCAGCCGGAGCCCTGGGCGCCCTGTCTGTCCCAGGGTGCACTGCCCCAGGCTCCGCCCCCACCCTCTGGATACCTCGGCCCCCCTCCTTTCTCACAAGCGTAGCTTGGAGCTGGGTTTTGTGACAGTCACCGGACCTGACGACCTTTGCCTTTGGGATCCTTCAGAGCTGCCGCCTCTGCAGCTACTTGTCCTCAGCACAGGCTGGCTCGCCGGGCGCTGGGTGGTCTGTTGATGGAGTGTGAGCAGGCAGCGGATGATGGGGTGTCCCGGGGACAGAGCACCCACGGCTGGCTTCCTGCCCCCAGAGGCTCACACACATCCTTTCTCTGAAGGAGGGTCTGGGGTCCCTGGACAGGGCGTGTGCTGGCAGGAGAGGGTGGGCCCTCGTCACCAGCCCTGTCCTTGCTGCTCCGCCCGCTCCCCACCTCCACTGCTAATGCCAACCGTGCCTTCCGGTGGCCTCCGTGGCACCAGTGGCCCTAGCGGAGGCCATTAGAGCTTTCAGTCGAGAAGCCGAGGTCTCTCCCTGAGCTTCTAAATCGAGGCCGTAACTTATCACTCTGATCTTTCACATAGAGATCCCTTTTTCACCCTCGTGACTGCAACGGCAGCTTCTGGGGACTTTACACTTTCGTTACTTTTTCTCAGTACTTTAAAAGTGTAAGTCGAGTGTGTCGGTTTTACGTGTTTGCAGTGTTTGACGGACCAACGCTGCCAGTCTGGCCTGCCCACACAGCCCGAGCTGCGGCTCCCAGGCGCCCCCAGATGTCAGGGAGTGGTCCGCAGGGGCTCCCACAGTCAGACCTTTAACTCGGAGCTGGCATGTGCGGGGCTCATTTAAAAACAGAACCAGGCCCTGACTGGTGTAGCCCAGTGGATTGGGCCTCCGAACCAGACAATCGAGGTTTGATTCCCAGTCAGGGCACAGGCCTGGGTTGCAGGCTGGTCCCCTGCAGGCCAATTCCCAGCAGGGGACGCATGCAAGGCAACCGTACGTTCACGTTTCTCTACCTCTCTCCTTCCCTTCCCCTCTAAAGATAAATAAATAAAATCTTAAAAAAAAAAAAAAACAGAACCAGAGGCCTCCTGTGGACACAGACACCATCTTCTCTCACTGCCACAGGGGACAAGGCACCGGTCACTCTGGAGATGTTAAAGTTGAAAAGTTTATTCACCAGGGGACAGGGCCTCTCGGACTGTGGGGCAGGGTGGTCTCCAAGGGGTGGGCAGGAGTTCTTGGTCTCTGAGCTGGCAGAGCCCGCAGTGGGCAGGGAGTGTGCTGCCGGGTGGTCGGGTGCCGGTCCCGGGCAGCGGTGGCCTGGTCAGGAGAGCAGGGCCAAGCCCTGTGGGGTCCCGGGAAGGGCCATGAGCTCACCTCGCCCCAGTCACTCCCCGGATGCAGGTGGCACCGTGGGCTCAGCCACGCCTGGTGCCCCTGCTCGCAGCCGTGCGGCCAGGGCCCTTGTCCGAGAGACCCTTTGCCCCGCAGGTACCACATGGAGTGTCTGGACCCCCCTCTGCAGGAGGTGCCGGTGGATGAGTGGTTCTGTCCCGAGTGTGCTGTCCCTGGAGCTGCTGCCCCGCCCACAGGTAGTCCTGCCGCCCTGAGCCGGCCAGCTGGGGTCTCTGTGGGGTCGGGCAGGTCCTGGGTGGGGATGGGGTCCCGGCTGCACAGCAGCTCAGGGCCTCTTTTCTCCCAAGACACAGACTCTGTGACCGAGGAGGAGGTCTCCCTGCTCCTGGTGGACGTGGTGCCTACCCCCAGCCGGCTGCGACCTCGCTCGGGGCGGACTCGGGCCATTGCTCGGACTCGGCAGAGCGAGCGCGTCCGCGCCGCCGTGGACCGGAACCGCATGTCCACGGCCCAGAACATCCAGGTGGGCTCCCCCACCCCGCCCCGAGTCTGGGGGGCCACACGGGGCCTCAGGGCAAGCTGTCCCCTGCAGTGAGTGTCTTCCCACAACACGTGCAACCAGGTTGGGGGAGGAGACTGGGGTCACTGGGCCAGGCACCCTGGTCACAAACGCCTCTGCCACCACCGGGTCCCAGCGCAGACTCCTGAAGTTCTTCCCAACATCCTGTGCCCCTGCCCGGTTCTGTGTCTCGTGGGGCTCGCTCGCACAATTGCCTGGGTCTGTGGGTTCCCCGCTGCACCACTCCGGGGCCCTGTTTGCTCCGCAGGCCTGCCCGGCCCTCCTCACCCCGCACTGGCCCTGCACCTGTGTCTTGCGGGGGCCTCCCTCTCACCCAGACAGGTGCTGCTGGGGCCTCTGTCCTCGGGAAGCCCCTGTACTTGGTCTCTTAGAAGCAAGAGGGCAGTGCCAGCTGAGGGGTCAGGCAGGGGCTCTGTGTGTGTCTGTTGCACGGGGGGGCCCTGCCTGGGGCCCTGGCTGGGCGGGTGTGTGGGAGCAACCCTGGCAGCCCCCGCCCACCAGCTCTACCCTCCTGCTGTGCAGCACGTCCCGAGGTACCTGGTGTCTTCTCTGCTGGACGAGACCATCGAAGCCGTGGCCTCTGGTCTGAGCACCGCCGTGTATCAGCGCCCGGTGACGCCGCGGGCCCCCGCCAGACGCAGGAAGAAAGCCAGTAAGCAGGGGAGGGAGCTTGGGTGGGCTGAGCCCTGCTGGCCATCGCTTGGTGTGGTGGCCTTTGCAGTGGACAAAGCAGGACATCTGTCCCGGGGCCTCACCAATGCCTGAGTGCCGCTGGCACCGTGGGGCTTGCCCTCCTGCTGTTTGTGCCCCGCGGCCTTTTCTGTTGTCTGGAGCCCTCCCGGTCCTCACGTGGGCTGCTCACTGGCGCCCCCCAGTGGCCGGAGAGCAGTCTCTGGGTGGAACTCTGGTTGCTGCCCCCGGCCCTGAGGTGCTTCCTGCCCAGGGTGACCCCTCCTCGCCTGTGCTGAGGGGACTGGAGGGCTCTTTTGGTGGCACCTCCTTTGTTTTGTTTTGTTTTGTTTGTTCGCTTTGCCTGTGAGGCTGCTGCAGACGGGACCGCGCCTGTGGGCGGATGGGCTGCGGAGGTGGCCTGCGGGCCCTGTTCCTGGCCCTTCCTCTGGCCACGTCCTTCTCGTCATTGTCTGTCTGTCTGTCTGCAGATGCCTTGCCTTGTGTTCCTGAAAGAGGGAGCCTTTTTTAAAAAACATAATGACAATAATGGAGGCAAACTTGCAAAAAACGAACACTGACTGCTCAGATCCACAATCTGTGGTAAAGGTTCCAACAGGGTTGTAAATGTCGTACAGTTCCATTTCATTTTATTTTTCTTAAGATTTTATTCATTCAAAAAAATTTTTTGAGCACCTACTGTCTCCTGTATGTATATATGTAGGTATGTATGTATTTTTAGATGAGGGGAAGGGAGACAGACAGACAGGGAGAGAAACGTTGGTCACTTGCCTCTTGCACACCCCCAAGTAGGGACCAGCCTGCAACCCAGGCCTGTGTCCTGACCGGGAATCGAACCACGCAGCCCACGGAGCCGCTCCGGTTGGGGCTGTCACAGAACCTAGACAGTAGTTTATTTGAATCAGAGCCAAGTACGAGTCTCTCGGCTGCTGGCTGTGCCCCGTGTCTCTGTGTCCTCTGGGTCACAGGGGTCTCCTGTCCAAGTGTCCCCAGTCAGCTGTGCCCACTGCAGAGCCAGGTGCGAGCTGGGTGTCATTGGTTTGTGTGAGCCAGTTGCCGGGGGCGGGGGAGGGGTGTGTGTGCATCAGAGCTCCGTCCATGGACACACTGGGATGGACACACTGGGACTGTGATGGGGACTGACCTGCGCCAGCTGCTGCCCAGCCTCACGGATGTTTGGCCCCCAGACCTGAGGGCCACCTCACTGCAGAGCAGCTCCTCAGTAGGGTCAAGGGACGGCGTGGGCCTGACAGCGCGTGGGGCCGGTCCCGAGGTGGCTGGTCAGGATGAACCCGGCTGCGTTTGCAGGGTCAGGGTCACGGTGTGTCTCACGGGAAACGCACATGAAGTCGCGTGTTCTCGAGTCTCAGAGGAGTCCTCTGTGGACCCCTCAGCGGGCACAGAACTGCGTGCCTCACCACCGTGCTGGGCTGTCACGTCTTGTCTCTGACTCAGTGACTGACGTCTGCGCCGGTTCTGTCGGGCGCACACGGCACAGCGGACTCGCGTTGTGCCGCCCTCGCTGTGTGTGGGCAGCGGGGTTTTCATCTGCGGCCTGTTTTTCCCCTGAAGACCCCATGCCTCCACACGGTCGTCCTCAGGCCAGGTCCTGCGGAGCGCGGCCACACCCTGGTGGGGACACCGAGGGCGCGCACAGTGAGGCACAACCCTGGATGTCCTGTTTGTAGGAAGACGGAAGAGAGTGGGGGGAAGGAAGAGAACCCAGTCCCACCCCACCGTGAGGAGCAGGAGCTCTGGGACCAGGTCCAGAAGGCGCCAGGGCCGCGGGAAGAAGAGAAAAGGGAAGAAGCTAAAGGTGACGCCAGGTTCCCCCACAGCAGGCCAGCATGTGGGGGGCCCTGCAGTGGCCCCTTCTCTGTGTGTCTTGCTGACACAGTAGACGCCCTTCCCGTACCTGGGGTGCGTGTGGGCACCCTGAGGGGCCGTGCGGCAGTCCTGGGACCCAAGTCCCCGCACCCGAGGGGCACAGGGGCCAGGCCAGGCCCCTGACTCGTCGAGGGGCTTGCTGACTGTGCCCCGATGCAGGGGCTGGTGGGGCAGGTCGAGGGGCAGCACTGTCTCACCCTGACAGCGTCCCTAGGCCCTGGTCGTGGGGCCTGTGAGAGCTGCCCTCCCGTGTGTCTGGGCGGCCGCTGTGCAGCCCCTCTGAAGGCTCCCTCCTCGCTGCAGCCCTGGGAGTGGACTTGGAAGTGTTGGCTGGGAGATGTAGGTGCAGAACGCCAGGCGTTCACCTCTGTGTGGCTCTGCACTCGCCCTTGTCGCTGCGGCGGCCCCAGTGTGAACTCCCGCAGCGCAGCCTGGCGCGAAGAGGCGGTTCAGTTTGAGGTGGAGGTTTTCGGTGTCAGTCGGAGCCAGAGCGGAGGCTGCCTGCTGGGACTGCCGTGCTGGGCGCGCTGCCCGCGGGGTCCGCTTCCCAGGTGGCGGTCACGTTGGGCACCAAGTGGATGACCCATCCCTTCCGTGTCCGGCGCCATCCGCTCTGGGGGTGGAGCCAGTGGTGCCGGCCCTGGTGGGCGAGGCTGCAGTCCGCCCCCCGCTGACCTCGGTCCCACTGACCGCCCGTCTCCCCGTCCCTGCGTCAGGGGGAAGGCACAGCCCGTTGCCGCATCGCGCGGGCCCTGGGCCTCCGGAGGCCGGCCCGCGGGGCCTGCATCCCGTCCGTGTACAAGCCTGCGGACCCCTCCCTGGGGCTGATGCGTGCGGACATCGGGGTCGCCCCCCTCTCTCTGTTTGGAGACCCCTCTGAGCTGGACCCTATTTACAGGTGACTGCCAGGGGACGGAAGGGTGCAGGTGCATCTGGGGGTCGGGCGGCACGGTCAGCCCCTCCCTCCCGCAGGCGGGTGGTCGGGCCTCCCCACTTGTGAGACGAGGGAGGTGCTTCCCGTCCCAGCCCTTCCCAGGCGGGTGGCGTGTGTTGAGGTCACGCATACTCGTCCCCACCCGAGGAGTCTGCTCCGTGGGGCGGCCCTAGCCAGTCCTGCCGGGCACTGTCGAACAAGGGCCCTTCGGGCCTGGGTGTCCTGCTCCCTTTGGACTGTGTTCCCCTCCAGCAGTGAGGAGCCATCCGCCAGCCCCGCTTCCCCGCTGAGCACCAAGAGGAGGGCTCTCTCCCGCTCAGCCCTGCGGTCGCACCAGCCCGTGGCCAGGCCTGTCTCCATGGGGCTCTCCAGGTGTGTTGGGGTCGGGCAGCCAGGGGTGTGGTCCTGGGTGGTGGCCTGCCCCCAAGACTTGACAGGCCTGTGTCCTCACCTCTGGGCTCCCTGATGGGGAGGCGACGGCCTCTGCTGCGCGCCGCTGGCCGGGTCTCTGGGGAGGAAGAGTGACCGAAGCCACAAAGCCAGCAGGTGCTCTCCTGCCCACGCCGGCCTCTCGGTGCCGTCGGCTGATCGCACACCGCACAGCGTCTTCCCCACGTGGGGGCTGCTGGGTGGGTCTCCCCCGCCCCGCACGGGGCACAGCGTGGGGGCCCCAGCAGCAGGGCTCTCTGCACTGCAGGAGGAGCATCCCCGCCGCGGCGCCCGAGCCTGAGGCGGACGGAGCCCCGGTCCCGGACCTGCTGGGCAGCATCTTGTCGAGCCAGAGCCTGCTGCTGATGGACAGCGCCGACATCACCATCCACCGGGACGGCTCGCTCAGCGCCAGGCACTCTGGTGAGGCGGCCCCCACGCTGGACGCTGAGACACACTTGCGCCAGAGACACGTGCACGTTGCGCTTCGGAAACGTCCCGGGAGGGGCCGCGTCTGGGTCGTTTCCCGATGGTGTTCCACCAACGCTCTGAGCAGAGGCGACAGGCACACGGTTAGGGTGGCGATGCAGCCAGCCTCACGGAGCCCCTTTAACTCTGCATTCTTGCAGGTCGGAGGGGCGGGGGCCGGTCCAGCTGTGGAACTGGGCATCCAGTGACGTGTGGGGCTGGGGCAGGGGCGTCCTCCCAACCCCGCCCCGTGGGAGGGTCTGGAATTGGCACGGGCTGGACCCAGTCGTGAATACCACCCTGCACCTGCCAGCGGGGCCGTCTGCCCATGCAGCAGGCGGGTGGGACTGAACACGCACCCCTGAAAACAAAGGCCCTTGGGTGGAGATGGAACAAGTCTCCGAGCCTTGGAAGAGGGGCAGGGCCTGACGGCTGCCGCCTTCTGTCTCTCAGCGCCCGTCCCGTTCCCGCGGAGCCCGGCTCTCGCGGCCCAGGAGGGAGAAGGCCCTGGGCCCACGGATGGCCTGCAGCCCCCGGCACCAAGCCCAGGGTGCCCGGGAAGCCTGGGATCGCACGGCCAAGGCAGGCCGGCCCCCTCCCGAGTTCCTGTGCTCACGCCAGGAGCTGCGGTGAGACTGGACCCCTCGGTGACCCCGCAGCCGGGCCAGGCCCAGCGCCTGTGGAACGGGAGCAGTCTCGGCCCGAAACGGCCCGACCGCCCCCACGCCGGCGGCGGCAGCGGCAAGCACACTGTGCCTCTTAGGTTCACAGCTAAGATCTCAGACCGCGGCTGTGACTTGCCGGCCAAGAGCATAGTGCCAGCACAGGCCCCAAAACCAGCTCCCAGGAGAGCGGACATCTCCAAGCTCCCCCGGATACCAAAGATAAGAAGGGATGGCGGTGGGCGGGCAGACTCGGCCCCGGCCCCCACGAGCAGGCGGCCCGTTGAGATCCCCAGCTCCTGCATCAGCCGGCTGACGGGCAGGGAGGGCCCTGGGCAGCCTGGCCTCGGCGCCCGGGCCGAGGGCGAGACCCGTGGCAGGGGCTCCCAGGAGTCCAGTGTGCACTCGGGGGGCGGCGCCCAGTCCCCCACCCCACTGGGGCCCTCGAGGGGGAAGGGCAGCGGTTCGACCTTCCAGAGCTTCAGGATCAACATCCCGGGGAACGCGGCCCTCGCCGGCAGACCTGCCCACCCTGGCTTCTGCCACACGTTCCGGCCCGTCGAGAACAAGGTGCAGCGGAAAGAGAATCCCTCGCCCCTCTTCTCCCTCAGGAAGACGAAGCAGCTCAAGAGTGAGATGTACGACCCCTTCGACCCCACCGGCTCCGACTCCAGCTCCACAGGCAGCAGCCCCGAGCGCCGGGGCCCCGGCCTCCTGCCCTCGGAGATCACCCGCACCATCTCCGTGGGCGGCCCCGGGGCTCCGCCTTCGCAGACCGTGCGCTGCGTCACCTCCTACACCGTGGAGGCCGCCTGGGGGCCTCCGGTCAGCGCACGCAAGCTCGGGGGCGAGGAGGAGGAGGAGGAGGGGTCTGCCAGGGGCCCCGGCTCAGCCGCTCGCGCCCAGAGGCCATCCCCATCCCGGCTGGAGCCCTGGGAGGACGAGGACCCGCCATCCCGCAGCACCTTCTTTGGCTCGGAAGAGCGGACGGTGACTTGCGTGACCGTGACGGAGCCGGCTGCCCCGCCGCTGCCAACCACCCACAGGGTCGTGGAGCTGCGGTCCCGGTCCCGCTCCACTTCCAGCTCCAGGGGCAGGAAGAAGGACGAGAGGAAGCAGGTTGCCACCCGCGAGCACAGGAGGACCCGCTCTGGCTCCCGCTCGGGGGACGGGAGCTCCAGGTCTGCGTCACCACTGGTGGACGAGGACCACACCAAGAGGCACCGGCCCAAGGTCAGGGCTCCGAGGTCTTCCAGCGACCGTTCCAGCAGCCTCGAGCGAGCCAAGCGGAAGAAAGCCAAGGACAAGAGCAGGGAGAGGAAGAGGGACTCCCGGGGCCGAGGCCGGCGGGGGTCCAGGTCCCGGTCCGGCAGCCCTGGCGGCTCCTCCCACGAACACCGTGAGAGCCGGAGGAGGCAGAAGCGGCGGTCAGGGTCTCGGTCTCAGGGGAGGGGGTGCTCTCCCCCCAGCAGCCTAGAGAGGGCCTGGAGGCTCCACCCCCCCAGGGGGAGGAGCCATGAGAGGCCCCGGCACACAGGGGGCTCCCGGGAGAGGAGGAGGCACAGGTCCAGGTCCCCCAGCACAGAACACAGGTCCCAGGAGCATCGGCAGCCTCGTTCCCGAGAGAAGAGGCCTTGGCCCCACTCCCCAGAGAGGAAGTTGCCTGTGAAGAAGGCCTCCCCACCACCCCCTCCCCAGGAGGATCTGGGGCCAGGCAGGGAGCATCCAGCCAGGCTGCCAAGGGAGGATGCCTGGTCAGAAGGGGCTGAGGCCCCCCAGCCCCCCTCACAGGCCCCCCTGGCCCCGGAGGTGCCGGCCGAGTGTCTGCCTGAGGACCTGGACTACGGCGACTCCGTGGAGGCGGGACAGGTCTTCGAAGACTTCTCGAGTGAGGGCGTCCTCTCGCAGCTGGACGACATGAGCTCCCCGCCTTCCCCAGAGAGCACCGACTCCTCCCCGGAGCGGGGGGCCCCGCCCAGCCTCGCCCTGCCCGCCCCTGGCCCGCAGCCGGGCACCAGCCTGGCCGGGGCCGAACTCAGACGGGAGGTGCCGCCGGTCTGCAGTGAAGATGCTGCGCAGCTCCCACCCTGGGCGGAGGGTCCCCAAGGGAAGGCCTCCTTCCAGCAGGACCAGGCCACAGCTGTGACCCCTGGGACGCCCTGGGACGCCCTGGGAGGCCAGGCCGCAGGCGGGGCGCTGGTGGGGCAGGAGGAAGGCCCCTGTCGGATGGCCGTGCTGCGGGCCAAAGCCCCGGTGAAGAGGGTCACCTGGAACCTGCAGGGGGCGGCAGGCAGCGCCCTGGCCGAGGACAGAGGCCTGCGTGAGTGGGGTGCGCCCGCAGCCCGTAGGGTGGGCTGGGGCGGTGTGGCGCGTGGAGTGGCCACCACAGCAACCCTCTCCCTGGGCGCTCGTTCGGTCACACTGGCCTTGCAGGCCCTAGTCAGGCGGCTGTAGCACAGCCTGCGGTCCTTGCTGCTGGGTGCTTCTCGGGAACTTCCCAGCCAGGAAGTGGCCTTCCCCAGTGGCATGGCCGAGAGCACTCACCTGCCCTGTGTTGCCCTCAGGGTTGCCATTTCACAGGCTGCAGCAGCCCCCCCCGGAAGAGTCCTGGGGACCCGAAGACGGAGGCCCTCTGGTGGACACCCAGCAGGCGTCCTTCCCTGAGCCCCTTCCTCCTGGCCACAGGCTTCCAGAGCCTGCCTTCCCCAATGCTGACCTGTCTCAGGTGGGTGCCTGGCCGGAGGGAGGTGACCTTGAACTTGAGCCACGTGGGCTGGCAGTCTCCCAGCACCGGCCAAGGCTCTTCGTTGTGCACGAGGGACTGTGGGGGTGCTGCCAGCAGGGGCCGCACCCAGCGGGCTGTGTCTGTGCCCAGGTTTACAGCCCCGGCCTGCCTCCCACCCTGGCTCTGCCCGCAAGTGCTCCGCCCCACGCGCCGGCCAGTCAGTCCTCGGTCCACTCCACCCTGCAGGGCGGTCTTCCCCCAGCTGCCTGTGGGCTGGCCCCAAGCCCGGCCCCAGTGCTAGTGCCCATCGGCCTGACCACAGCCTCAGAGCCGGCTGGCCACACCGCCGACACCAACAACTCAGAGGAGAGGCCGGCCGCTGCCCGGCCAGCCACAGAGAAGGCCAAGAGTGAGGAGGTAAGTTCTGCCCCTCCCCCCCTGGGCCTCTGCGTGTGCGCCCGCTCACACTTGTCCTCACCCCAGTACATGAAGAAGCTGCACATGCAGGAGCGGGCGGTGGAGGAGGTGAAGCTGGCCATCAAGCCCTTCTACCAGAGGAGGGAGGTGACCAAAGAGGAATACAAGGACATCCTCCGGAAGGCTGTTCAGAAGGTGGGCGGCCGGGAGGGCCACGCCATCGCACGGAGGCAGGCCCCTGGGGTGTTGGGCCGGGGCACTCGGGGGTGCTGGGCGGTCAGAGCAGCGTCCTCGCTGCTTGTGAACGAGCCTGAGTGGCCCCAAAGTGCCTCTGAGTAACTGTGCCTCCCTCACCCCAGATCTGCCACAGCAAGAGCGGGGAGATCAACCCCGTGAAGGTGGGCAACTTGGTGCGGGCCTACGTGGGCAAGTACAGGCACATGCGCAGGCGCCGGAGGCCGGAGGCCGGGGAGGAGCCTGCGGCCCAGGGCGCTGAGAGCTGAGGCCACGCCGTCCGCAGCGCCACAGGGGCTGCCGTCCTGGTCCCCGGAAGTGCTGTCGGGAGTGGCAGTAGCAGAAGACTCTGGGGACACCCAGCACTGTTTTCAGGGTTCCTGTGGCCACATGTGGTCTGTGCACCTGTCCTGTTCAACTTAAACTGGACTTTTTTATATGTATATTATAGACACACTGTTTCATTGTGTTCTAATTTATCAAAAACAAATTATCTTCAGAAACTTCTCAGCTGGCTCAGTGCCTGAACAGTGCGCCCTTTGCCGAAGCGGGGACCTTGGCGGGTGGAGGGGCTGCCCACGTCTCACTTAGGTGACCCACTGTCTTTGCTGGTGATGGCCTGCCAGCAGCAGTGTCCGGTCGGAGCTGCCACCTCCGGCAGGTGGAGCACCGTGCGCACAGGTTTTGAAGGCCAGGGACACCGGCCACTGGGGAGGCCCCAGGTGCCACACACACCCGGCAGGAGCCACTGCCCCAGGGTGGCCGGCGCTCTTTGGGAGTTGGTTCCGAAGTGTGTGTCCTGTTTCCTCGTTGCGAATGCAGCCCTGCCCCAAGCTCCCCCCAAACAGGAGGCCAGCACCAGTTCTTGGTTCTCTTTATTGCACCGGGGAGGGGCCCGGCCTAGGCTGCCTGCTCCACCTCCATCAGGTAGTGCTCCAGGTCCTCGAACAGGCTGTTGAAGCTGGACAGGCAGAGAGTGAGGCTGCTGCTGTCCAGGGAAGACGCACCTTCGCGTTGGGCGCCCTCCAGGTACATGCGGCACAGCCAGGGCTCCAGCTGCGGGCGGGGGGGGAGGGGTGGCGCACAGTGAGCCGGGCTGGACTGGGGCAGCCGGCCTCCCCGGCCTGGGGCCCTGCGCCTCACCTTCACCAGGACCAGGCTCCTCTCCTTGGGCCTCCCGGTCGACAGGTCCTGTCCAAAGCCCAGGTAGATGGTGTAGTGTGGGGATCCCTGGCGCCGGCGATCCCGGAATTCCACCAGCTCTGCAGGATGTGGCTCTGGTGAGGGGCGGGGCCGGGCCGTGTGGGGAGGACGTCCGCCCCAGGGTGGGGGGCATCACTGACCTTTGAAGAAGGTGCCGAAGTCGAAGATGGGGGTGTCGCAGTTCCTCTGCAGCAGGCGCGCGGGGCTGGAGGGGCTGTCGGAGCCCAGGGGGCTGCCCACCTCCCAGTAGACCTTACACTTGCCCCCACGCCGGGCCCACAGCTCAGACCCCCGCAGCTCGAGCTGCAGGCCCGGGGCCACGTGCTGCAGCAGCTTCTCCGTGTACTGCAGCTGCTTCTGGTCCGGGAGCTCCGCTGGGCTGGGGAAGGCCACCAGCTGCGGCGCCAAGGCCTGAGCCGAGGGGCCCGGGGGCCCGTACAGGAACACGCAGCTCGGGCGCCCGACCACCTGCTGCAGCACTGTCCGGCCCTTGTACAGGATGGTCACGTGCAGGGCCCCCAGGCCATGATCTGCGTGAGGCTGGAGTGCCGGGCAGGGGGGCCCCCCCATCTGGGTGCAGGTGCTCAGGGTGGGTGCAGTGCATGGCTCCGCCTCCAGAGGGAGCTGCCAGGTCTCTGGGGCTGGGCCTGTGGTGGGAGGAAGGCCTGAGCTGGCACCTGGTCCCCCAAACGCCCCCGCCTCCACGAATCCCCGGCTCCCTCACCTGTCATCTGGGCCTGGAGCTGTGACCTGGGGCTGGGGGCCACCTCCACAGCCCACGGAAAGTACATCTCCTCAGTAGGGAGCTCTGGACCTGAGAACAAGGACCAGAATCACTGCACTGTCTCCGCCTGGCCAGCACCCGCCCTGCTGGGCGCAGCCCCCTGGGGCTCCGCCATTCTGCCTTCCCCTCCCCTTGCACAGACCCCTCCAGGGCAGAGCACCCCTATCCAACACAGCCCCTCACCAGAAACCTCTGGAGGGCCTGGGTCTACCCGCTGCACAGCTTCCATCAGCTGGTCCTCCAGGCAGCTCTGCTGGAGGGCCTGAAGCAGGAGGTCCTCCGAGTGGTCCACCGGGCCCGGGAGTGGGCATGGGGTGCAGGGCACGGGGCTTAGCCTGGCTGGTCTGGGCCCCAGACTCTCAGTGGCACCTCCTGCCAGGCACGGCCCAGGCAGCCCATCCTGCAGGGGCAGACGGTGCCAGTATAAGCAGCCCCCAGCCCAGCGAGGGGGGGGCAGCTCCCACCCAGGAGTGGGGAGGGCAGAGCAGCCTTACCCTCCTGGATGGGGCATCTTCAAGGGCCTTGTCCTCCCTCTGGTTGGTGTCTGGACCTTCTGAGGAAGAAGTGGGATGGGGGCAGCAAGGGAACCTGAGACACCAAGCTGGCCCATGTCCCCCTCCCCTAGTCCCAACAGGTCCCAACAGCTCCCTCCCCAGCACGCTCCTCCCACCTGGTACCATCCTTTCCTGCACAAGTTTCTAGAACCATGGAGCCCAGTAGATTCCCCTGGAAAGCAGGACACCCCAGCGCCCTGCACAGCGCCGCCCGTCTGCCCTGCCCTTCAGCTTCCCAGCTGCTCACCTCTTCGGCCCTGGGCGGATCGGAGGGCAAACACCTTGTGCGGGTCGGTGGGGTCTCCCGAGTTGTCTTGCAGCATCACGAAACGCTTCGTGCTGTCCAGGGCACAGCGGAAGTTGGTTTTCCAGCTGGCCCGGAGCGGGCCCTCGGCAGCAGCTGGAGGGTCTCCTGCTCCTCTGCTGGGCGGCCACCTGCCACGGGCCACGGCCCAGGCCTGGGGAGGGAAACGGAGGGTGTGGGCCTGGGGGCATTGGCCCAGCTGACCCTCCCACCCTGGGCTGACTGGGTCCCACCTTGAAGATACGAGAATCTGCCTCGCCCAGGTCCTTGCGCGCAAAGTGCTTCCAGGGCACGCGGAAGAACGTGCGGGCTGTGTCCAGCCACCGCAGCCCTTCATAGCGGCCGCTGCTGACCTCACCAAGAAGCCAATCAGCAAAGAGCACGCGCGGGGCCCCCCTGCGGATGGAGCAGCAAATGGGTCAGTGCACCGGTCACAGCGGGCCGGCCCGGCGCAGGCAGGCAACCGGCTCTCACCTCTCAGGGTCTGCGGCCATGGTAGTCAGCTGGTCCCACGGTCCGGGTGGGAGTAGCTCTGGGGCCGCCACAGAAGCGCAGCCAGGTGTCACAGTGTGGCCCAGTTGTTACAGGCGTTGGGGTCACAGATGCGAGTTGAGGGCTTACAGCCACGACGTTGCCAGGTGTGGATTTCTTGGCAAAGGTGGCAGTGGGTGTGAGTACAGATGTGGCGGGATGCACACGTGAAGTCACAGGTGTTGAGCCAGAGTCCCGGCCTGAGGGGTGCGCAGGTCGGGCCCTGCAAGACAGAATGGGAAGCCGCTGGAGGGCCTGGCGCCGGGAAAGTGAAACCGCGAAGCCGCCAGTCGCGGGAAAACGAAACCTAACCCTCCATCCCCCGCGAGGCTAGCGCATCCCCGTCCCGACCACCCACACCCCACCGCCCGTGCCAGCGACCCTCGCCTCCGGCTTGAACCAGGAGCTCCCTCTCTGGCTGCGCGTGGGCAGGGGTCCTGCGTACCTGGGACCGGAGCCGCCGGCGCGGGAAGTTTGGTTTCGCAGAGAAGCCGGGAACCAGCGTTTTTATGCTGCGCCGACAGGGGGCGGGGCGGGGGCGGGGCGGGGGCGGGGCTGAGCCGAAGGGCGGCGGAGGGTGTCACGTGCTGCGGTGCTCGGAGCTGGGCGGCTGCGGGGGGGCGCGTCCCGGCTCTCGGGTGGGGGTGTGCACGGCTGGGGTCAGTGGTGGCGGGGGGCGTCGCGGAGGGGCGGCAGGTGCGGCTGGTCCCCCGCCTACGGCCTGATCACTGCTCCCGACTCCCGTCACACTGGGCGGCGTCCCACCCCTTTCCACAGGCCACTGTCCGGGCGGCTGGATGTTTCCTGCCCTCCCCGGACCCCACAGGGACGCAGGCTGTGCCCACAGAAGGACCCGACCCCATACTCTAGAGCGTGGCTCCCAGTGGGGGAGGCTCAGGAGCTCCGAGAATGTCCGCGACAGGTCGAGAGGGGGCCCCAGGGCAGGCGCCCTCCTCCGCCCTGGTTGCCCCGGGAGAGGAACCTCCTGCAGCCAGCTGGCGCCGGCTCGGGAAGCCCTGCGGCAGGTGGTTTACGGGAATCGGTGCCCCGGCGCCCAGTGGAGAGAGCGCCCCGCCCACCCTGACTCGAGTGCAGCCCCCGACGTCTGGGAGATTCGAGATTCGGAACCGTCACTTTATTCAGCTCAGCGCGGGGCGGGGCGGGGGCAGCGCGGCCGCTGGGATCCTGCTCCGCTGGGGGGCGCTAGATGTAGGTGGACGGGAAGGGGGCTTCGTCCAGGACCGAGGCTCCGTCGCCTTCGTCGCCGCTGCCCTCGCTGCCCGAGACGCTGGCCCGGTCCACGTCCGAGGTGGGCGCGTTCAGCACCACCACGTCGGCTTCCGCCCCATTGTTCTCACCGAACCACACGGCCTTGTAGCCGCCTTCCGGCCGTCGCTCCTTGGTCAGGATGGACCGCACGCCCGCGGGTCCGCCCTCGTCCCCGTCCTGGGCTGCTGCGGGGGACTCGGGGATGGAGCTGGGGGACTCAGGGGCGGGCAACGTGGGCAACAGGGGCGCGGGCGGCTCCAGCTTCGGAGGCTCGGGTGAGACCTCAGCCGGGGCCTTGGCCAGGGTGCTGGGGGCGGGCGCCCAGCTGGCCTCACTGGGGTCCGCAAAGAAGGCCTTGTTGTCAAAGCCCTGGGACTCCTGCGGAGGGGCAGGGAGCCAAGGTGTCCCCAGGGACCTCCGAGCTTGGACAGTGATAGCCCCCAGCCCTCTGCTGCTCTCTGTCCCCACCCTCCCCCAGGCCCTCCTCACCCCTGCCCTCCAGCCCCGGCTGGTTCCAGGCCTCCAACCTGCTGCCTCTGCCCCACCCCCTTGCCACCACTGCCCTCGCCCTTACATCCCACCTCTGCCCCTTCACCTCCGTCCCTCCCCCACCCCGTCCCCGTGGCCAAGGCCTCACCACCGCTTTGCTGGAGCAGCACCATCCACATGGCCCGTAGTGCTTGTGGATCAGGACCACCAGCGCGATGACCGCCAGAAGCAGCAGCGCGCCCAGCACCCCACCCAGGGCCGCCATGTCCGTCACAGAGAAGCGCTGCTCCACATGGCTGCCACCTGGAGGGACCCCGCCAATACCTCCTCCAGTCCCAGTGCTTCTGTGACTCCAGGACATTGCAGGGAGGGAGGGGGACGGACCGGGTGGGGCAGGTGTCTGACACCACTGGATGGGAGGCGAGGGCGGTCTGGGAACTGTGGGCTTCACTGCACCCCAAATCTGGCCTCTGGCCCACCCTCCACACACTCCTGATTTACCACATTGGGCCCCCCAGGACCTGTCTCCCCCAGACCAGGGCACCGCCCCCAGACTTCATAGTCAGCGGGGACCCTCCTCCGCCGTGACTCCAAGGCCACCCACTGTCATGTGTCAAAGAGCAGGAGGACGGCTTCAAGGCCAGTGGGGTGCTGCCCCAGGGTGAGGGGGTCCTCTGGGCCCACGGGGTGCCATCGGAGACGTACCTGGGTTTCGGGTCAGTGTTGAGCCCCCACTGGGTGAGGTTGATGAGGGGGAGGTTCTCTCAGTGGAGGGTCCCCCAGGCGTGGACGAGGTGGGTGGCCTCAGGGTTGTGCCCGTGGCGGGGCGTGGGCCAGCAGTTCCCCCAGAGACGGTCGTGGAGGGTCCCTGGGACGGCCCAGGGGGCTTGGGGGCTTCTGAAGTGGAGCCGCTCGTGGGGGGGCGTGGGCCAGCGGTCCCCCCAGAGACGGTCGTGGAGGGTCCCTGGGAAGGCCCGGGGGGCTTGGGGGCTTCTGAAGTGGAGCTGCTCGTGGGGGGGCGTGGGCCAGCGGTCCCCCCAGAGACGGTCGTGGAGGGTCCCTGGGACGGCCCGGGGGGCTTGGGGGCTTCTGAAGTGGAGCCGCTCGTGGGGGGGCGTGGGCCAGCGGTCCCCCCAGAGACGGTCGTGGAGGGTCCCTGGGACGGCCCGGGGGGCCTGGAGGCTTCCGAAGTGGAGCTGCTCTCGGGCCGGGTTGTTCTTCCAGCATCTGTAGGTGTTGGGGCGCTGGGGGTGCCTAGAGACCAGGGACGCAGCAGGGCTCGCCTCCGTCCCCGGTGCGCCCGAGACAGAAAGCCCTCCCTGAGGCTTGCCCAGGCGCAGGAGGCTCACCCGTGGTGGTGGGCTGCAGCTCGGTGACTTCGATCTCCAGGACTGTAGCCTCTGTGCCTGATGTCACTGTGTTGGTGGCCTCCACCTGGGACGGGATGAGGCTTGTCCCTCTTAGGTCCCTTTTTAAGCCCCGCCCCTGGGAGATCCTGCCTGTCCCCACCTCTGCATAGAAGACCCCAGCCTGCACCAGCTTGGTGGTCGTCAGCACTTCCTCCCCATTCATTCGGAAGTTGGAGTTGTTGGTGATGCGGTACGTGATGGCTGAGTTCAGGTCCTACACAGAGACAGCCCCAGTGGGCCCCAGGCCCAGACTGCCCCTGTGACCCCCAACCTACCCCAGGCGGGGGGCCAGGCGGTGCCTACTGGGAAGTCTGGGTCTTCGGCCCAGACCCTCAGAGGCTGGGAGGGGGCAGCTGCATCCTTGACCGCCACGCCCACACCAGAGCCCAGAGCCACAGTGCCGCGGTACAGGTCCTGAGGGAAGTGGGGCAGGTTCCCGGAGGCGTTACGGGCCTCCACGGTGACCTGGGTCACTGAGTAGCGGGCCTGGTCCTCCTGCTCGCCCTGGTGGGAGGGAGGCAGCTGTGACCAGTGGGTCCTTGAAGGGAGAACCCTGCAGCCTGAGGCTTAGGAAGGGTCCTTGGAGACCTGGCCAGGGGACACACCTTGACCAGCAAAAGGTAGATCTGGGGACTGGAGATGCTCTTGGTCATGGTGAGGTTGCCCGAGTCAGCACTGATGGCAAAAGTGCCGTCCTCGTTCCCCTGTCCTGGGAGGGTGGCAGGAGGGTTTGGCCCTGACCCCCCCAGAGGCAGGAGGTCCAGGGTCCCAGCTGGCTCTGCCCGAGTGGCAGGTCCCCTGGGGTCTCCTTGCCCATGGTGGGGGTGGCCTGGGGGTCATGCAGGAGGGGCTGGGTTGGCCCCCACTCACCTCTCACGAGGCTGTAGATGATTCGCTGGTTGATGCCCCGGTCCCCGTCCACGGCATAGATGGGCCCAGGCCGCAGGATGAGGGGGGACGGCTGTGGGGACCCGGAGAAGAGGGAGTCTGCGGACTGACGCGAGGCCCCGACTCGGCCCCTCTTGGGTGGCCTGAGCGCCCGGCAGGCCTGCTGTCCGGCCGGACTCCCCTCTGGACCCACTGGGATGAGTCGCTTTGTCCAAGGACACTGGACTGTTCTGAACACTGAATGTCTCGGAAGGTGGCACCACCGGGGACGGGGCAGCTCACGGGTAAAGCCACGCTCTGGTGCAGGTGTTGGAATGTCCCTCATGGCAGGAGGAGGGACAGGAAGCCCCCGGGGGTGCCTTAGCCCACCCCAGCCGCCCTCCTCACGAATCCCGGGGGCGTCTGCCCCCCACTCAGGAGCACAGGGTTGGTGAGATCGGTCTGCAGAGCAGCACTCACGCCTTTAAAAATCCCGGCCCCACCCTCTGTGCCCACCATGAGCCTCCCCCTGCCCTGACCCTGGCTCCGGACTTGGCCCTCCTCCGAAAAGACCCCAGTACCAGTCTGTAGCCTGTGGGGACAGCCCCTCGGTACTGGGCTGAGAGGCAGAACTGAGAGTCTTCGTAGACACAAGGCAGGAACCAGGGGGGCCGCAGGTCGGCCGGCTGCACCTCCAGGACCAGGGTGGCTGTGGCCGTGTGGCTTGGCACTGCGTCCTCCTCCCGAGTGTCCTGTGACCCCAGGGCCCTGACCGTCAGCCTGGAGTCGGGGCAACTGCGGCAGGGACTCGAGGGGCCCGGGCTCGGCTCGGGGGCTGTGGCCCGCTCACCCGCACCAGCAGCCGGAAGGTCATGTTCCGATGCCTGTCGAAGTCCAGTGGCCGGTCCAGCCGCAGAGCGGGGAGGTTCACACCCACCAAGGAGAATAAGTCACCGGCACCCTGGAGAGATGGGGCGGAGCTGAGGCCTGGGGGAGTGCGGAGAGGACGGGGCGCCCCGAGTGGGGGTCGGGGTGGGGCAGGGGATGGGGTTGCTGACCGGGGTCACTTCCTGGAGGGTGTAGAACAAGATGTCGTCTTTGTCCAGGTCTTCGGCCTCCAGCGTGGACTCAGGGATGACAGTGGTGTTCACTTTCGTGTCCTGGGGGACAGAGGGGGGTTGGTCTGGCCACACGCCCGACCCCAGAGACCCATCGCGGGGTCGGGCCCCCAGCCCTCTGCACCTCCCCCACGCACCTCCGACACCGCCTCCACCAAGACCTCAAAGGGGAACTTGGGTGGGTTGTCATTGACATCCAGCACGATGACCAGCACCATCTGCTGGGTCACCTGGGGGGACGGGGGGTGGTCAGCCTCCTCCCCACGGCCCCCCCGGTGCCGCTCTGGTGGCCCCGCTCAGTTGCAGGACCAAGGGGGGGCAAAGCGGCCGCAGGACATTGGAGAGGAACAGCGCCTGCTGAGGGCCGGCCCGGGACCTGCAGGCGAGGACAGTGCCCGACGAGCCCCCGTCTGGCCGCGTGAACCTCAGGAAAAGAGGAGGGAAAGGGGCCCCGGGTGGAGAGACTCGGGGAGATGCCAGCCCAGAGCCCTGCCCGCCCTGGTGGGCGGCCGTGACCCGGTATGTGACTCTGGGGCACCAAGAGCCCCCTTTGTCAGGTGTGACCACCGGGACCTTCCGAGAGTGAGAGGTGAACTCATCTTCGGAGCCGCCCTGGGACTCGTGGGAGGGGCAAGGTGCTGTCTGCCCGGGGTGCCGAGGGCTCAGGAACCAAAGGGGCGTGGCTCACGGCCGGCCGAGGCGCGGGTTGGGCGGGCGGCCGCACTTCTGTGCATCTGCTGTCCCCGGCCCCCCCCCCGCCATTGAAGACACCTCAGGACCCGAGGTGTGGGGGCGAGGGGCAGCACTGCACCCGGGAACTGGGCGCAAGGGTGTCCCAGTCCTCCCCCCAGTGACACAGTTGGCTTTGACTCTGAGTGAGAAAGCAGCCGGGAGTTCTGGGCAGACCCCCAGTGAGGGCAAGACTGAGGGCGAAGTTAGTGGAGCAGTTGGAAGGTTCCAGAAAGGAGATGCTGGTGGCCAAGACCCGTGTGGGGCAGATGTCGAGGCTCCGGCTTCAGGCAGAGCCAGTGGCCCTCCTTACGGGGGGAGAAGGGGGGGGCGTGGGGCCTCCTCTCAGGGCGAGTGGGTGTTGCCAGCTCAGGGCGACACTTGACACTTGAGAAGTGTGTTGGGGGGGTCACTGGGGAGGGACTCTGACAGCACAGGGTGAGGGGTCCCCCGGGGCGGCATGGGCCGGGCTCACCAGAGTGTCCCCTCTTCTGCACTCCAGGTGCGCCTCCAGCACTGTGTTTTCCTGTGGGGGGGACGCGTGTCAGGGGTCCCCCGGCCAGCTGGCTGCAGCACCGGCCAGGCTCAGGGTGAGGGAGACAGAGGCCGGGGGAGGGGCACGTGCCCACCGGGGCCCCAGCGTCCACACCAAGTCCAGAGGGTGTCGGGGTCCCAGGCAGCTTTGTCCTCCAAGGGCCCCGGTCCCCTCAGGCCTGCCCTCGACCAGGCCTTGGGGCCCAGAGGGGTCAGTTGCTGCCTGGGGCCCAGGGCCCTTCTCCACAGGGGTCCGTGGAGGGTCAGCCCCTCTATCTCCCAGGCGCCGCCCCAGGCCCGCCCTCCGCACCTCGTAGTCAGGAGTCACATTGAGAAACAGCTGAGTCCCCTGGATCCGGAAGGCGAAGGGGGTGGACGAGGATCCGAGGGTCACCTGCTGGCCCTCGGGGACGGAGATGTTCACCAGGGCGTCGGTGAGGTTTGTGTTCTCCTGGACTTCGAAGACGTTCCCGCTCACGGAACAGGCTGCGGAGTGGCGGGGGAGGGGGCGGTCAGTGCCTCCCCGCCCCCTCCGACTGCCCGACCCGCCCACCCCAGCCACACACCCTGGGCCTGCGCCTGGGCAGCGTCTGGGAGCAGCGGCAGCAGCAGGGCCCAGGCCCCCAGCAGCAGGGCCCAAGCCCCCATCTCGGGGCGTCGGGAGGGTCGCAGCCCGCCTGGTGTCCGACCGTCTTCCGGGCCTCCTCCGAGCAGCCCGCCTGCGCTGCCTCTGCTGCCTCTGCCTGCCGACCTTCGCCCCTGCCGGCACCGCCTTGATTTATGACCGTTTACGTCGGACTGGCCTCCAGCAAGGGGGCTCCCGCGGGCCGCGGGCCAAGCACCCGGCCTGTGGTTCCAGGACGGGAGCCAGGTCAAGTACAAGGGCCCATGGGCTCAGCCCTCAGGTGCCAACACCTGAGGCGGAAGGGGGCTCAGAAAATTGAGCCTGGGGGTGTGCGGTGCAGAGGGTCTCGGGGCCCTTAAGGGGCCAGGAAGGGAGGGCTAGGAGGGCCGGCCTCTGGCTTCCGTGTGTCCTGCTGCCCCCACACCAGTCGCCCCTCTGCTCCTGGCAGAGTCGCCTCAGGGTAACTCCGAAGGCAGCACCTGGGGCTTGGGTCCCGGGTTCCCCTCCGCCCACCTGCTCCCCCCACGCCCCTCACCCCCGTCTGGAAGAACTGGCTGCTTGCGTCCTGGGGACCTGCCCGCAGCTCCAGAAGGTGGAGGTGGCACGTCCTCGGCAACAATGGGGCTTCGGGGGACCCTGGGCTCCTGAGGGCTCTGGTGCACGCGTGAGGCGATGTGGGCCCCCAACTGCCCTAGCCTGGCCCAAGCCCAGCACCCAAGGAGAGGCTGCCCAGTGGGTCGGGTGGGGTGCTGAGCACCATCCCCAAGTTGCTGCCATGCCTCTGCTGTGACCCCTGCAGTCCCTGGCACCCCCTGGGGTGTCCACAGGGCCCAGGCCACAGCTGGTAACCCTGCTGTCTGAGACCACACGGCCCGGACGGGGAGCCGGGCTCCTGGCTCCTGGATGTCCCCTCCCAAGCTCCCGTCCATCCTGGGCCTCCTCACCTCCTCAGACTTGCCCCCCCCCAGACCCCCGACTGTCTGCTGAGTGGGTGACAAGGGGTGCGGTCGGGGCCCAGGGGAGGTGGCCCTGATGCCAGGGACAAGGGATTGGGAAGGGGAGGCGCCTGCCGGCTTCCCGGGTTTAAAGGGCAGCTGGGTGTTGCCCGTGGCCGGCCCCTCTCCCTCCGAGTGCCCGGCTGCCTCCCTGGAACCAGGGCGACACATGCAGGGAGCTCATCAGGCCCGGGTTTGAATTCTTCCTTTATTGGTGCTGGGGGCAATGCCACCTGCCTCCCCACCCAGGCTCCCCAGGTCCATGGAGGGGGCTGCTGCGTCCTCAGGGACTCCTGGGGGTCTCAGCAGGCACAGCCGGGTCTGAAACCATGACCTCGGCCCTCAGTCCTCGAGGCTGCCAGGGAGACAAGGCCTGGTCTAGGGCGGCCCCCTGAGGCACCCTGTGGAGAGAGGCAGGTCAGGGGCTGGGGCCCAGATGGAGACCCACCCACCTCCTCAACTGGCCCAGTTTCACTCCCCAGGCCCCTGGGCCACCGCTGTCCAGTTCCTGGCCCTGGCCCAGGGTGCCTCCCGCAGACCCCAGGGGACCCGGGGAAGGGTCTGGGGGGCACGGCAGGGGGCTGCTCACCAGGCTCGCAGGGCCGGCGTGTTGGACCACAGCAGGCAGACGGGGCTCCCAGGGGACTGGGACCAGGACGTGCGGTTCTCTGTGTCCTGCTCGCTGCCCCCCCCCGCCCCGCCCCAAATCAGAATGAGTCCAGGAGTTGGGGGTGGAGACTGCTGAGGCGAGGGGCACCCGCATGCCGGACCGTCCCCTCCGAGCGCCCCCACTGCAGGTGCAGCTGCGCTCACCTGCGCTTCCCCACCAGGCCCTGGAGCAGCCGCTGCAGCCGCGCGCTCTCCCGCAGGCGACTGAGCTCGCTGGTGAACATCCCGTCCGAGTGTCGCGGGGCCCTGCGGAGGGGGCGGCGGGGCGGAGGGCGCCTGAGAGCCAGGCGGGGCCGGGGGCGGACGTGGGGCCGGGAGACTGGGCGGGAGCGGCGCGGCTCACCTGTGGGGCGCGGGGCGCGCGGCGCAGCCCCGGAGCAGCAGCGGCAGCAGCAGCAGCAGCGGCAGGGCCCGGGGGGCCATGGTGGTCGCGCCGGGGGTGCTGAGCGCTGCTGCCGTGGCCCCAGCCCCGCGCGGCCCTTATAGCGGCGCCCCGGGTGGGGGGCGGGCCGGGGGCGTCAGCAGCGCCTCCACTCGGCGCAGCCAGGGCCGCGCTCCATCGATCGGCGGGAAGGTCGGGCCGCCCCCCCATCTGTCGTCCCGCCGACTTGGCGCCCCAGGGCGCGCTGGGGCGGTTGGGGGAGGGAGGCGCGCGGGAACCGCGGGTGCAAGGCCTCGGAGGTGGGCTCCGGGCGGGGGTCCCAGCCGGACCACCGGTGCGGCGACCCGAGGCCGGCGGGCCCTGTGCGGGGCGGTCTGCGATGAAGCTCTGGGACGGGGAGGAGGCAGGGGCAGCTGGGTCCCTGGGGCTTAACCGGTAGGGGACTAAGCGGGAAAATGAAGCCGTGAACTAGTGGTCGGGTTAAAATAAACTTAGCAGACGTTTTGAACACAGTCAGCGGACTTCTTTCAAAGCCGCTTTGGGCGGAAATTTGACCCGAACGACCGAGCCCCGCCCGCGGCCTCCCCTGCACCTCCGGCCGGCGCCGCTGCGCACAGCGGATGGACCCCAAACGCACGTGATTACTAAGCCTGCGGCTGACACCAGGGTCCCTCTGGCTGTTGTCCGTTCTGCGGGTTTGGGCACATGTGACTCGATGCGTGTGCACAGATACCGTCTCACTCGGAGCGGTCCCAGGCCCTGGAACCCTCCGGGCTCCACCTGCTCCCCCCTGCCCTGCCCCTGGTCAGCAACCGCAGAGCTTTTTACTGTTTCCACAGTTTGTCTTTTCCAGAGCGTCGTGGAGGTGGAATCGGACCCTCCGTAGCCTTTCAGGTTGGCTCCTCTCACTCAGGGATATGCATTTATGTTTCCTCCACGCTTTTCATGACCTGGTAGCTCATTTCTTTTCGGCCCTGAATTCACAGTCCACTGTCTGGATGGACCACAGCTTGTCCATCTGTCACCCGAAGGGCGTCTGGTCCCTTCCCAGTTTTGCGGTTAGGAAGAAGCTGCCGTGAACACCGTGTGCAGGTTTCTGTGTGGGCATGGACGTTGGCGTTCAGCCCCTCTGGGTCAACGCCAGGGGGCACGATGGCTGGGTGCCGTGGCGAGAGGGAGTTGGGTCCCGTGAGAACCCTCCAAGCCGTCTTCCTCAGGGGCTGCCCCGTCTGCATTCCCAGCCGCAGCAGGTGAGCTTCCTGCCGCTCCAGGTCCCCCAGCACCTGCCAGTGTCCCCTGGGCTCTGGACACGAGTCATCCCAGAGGGTGAGCCGTGGAGCCTCCCTGCTGCTTTAATGTGCGTGTATCGTTAAACAGCTGCTGGGACTGGGTCTTGCGCAAACTTGGCGGATTAAATTCTAAATCTTTACACCACTGACCGATTCCACACATTCATGGGAATGAATGTTCCTGGTACTTAACTGGTTGACCTTCTTAGCTCCACTCAAGTAAACAGACAGAGCTTCATAAAGAACATCTTATTTTTTTAATGAGTTTATTGATTTATTTTTAGAGGGAGGGGAAGGGAGGGAGAGTAACATCATGTGTGGTTGCCTCTCACGCGCCTGCAACCCAGGCCTGTGCCCTGACTGGGAATCGAACCAGCGACCCTTTGGTTTGAAGGTCAGCACTCAATCCACTGAGCCTCACCAGCCAAGCAACATCTTCCTATTTTTAAAACAATTCACCTGTGGTAAGACTGGCCTTAAAAATCAGTATACAGTGAAGTCCATATACGGTAAAAACTGAATTTTGGCAGATGGATAGATGCAGGCACCACTGTCATCGGGCAACAGGGCGCTCTGTCCCCGCAGAGCACTCCCTCCGCTGCCCCTCTGCGGTCCCACCCCCAGCAGCTTGGGTCACAGCCGCACGAGGTCACAGGCAGTCACTACCGAGAGGCACAGATGGAGGGCTGAGGCCAAGGAGAGGTTGTGTCCTGTGTGCGTCTGTCACTTGGATCCTGTGACTGCCTTCACCTCACCCGGAAGGGCTGTCACCCATGGTCCCTGCTCCTGAGGTTTCCTGTGTCCTCACCAACACGCGGCCGTGCAGAAGCGTGGGCAGTGCGATGGTGCGTCCAGGCTCCTCCGGGCCCCACTGGGCAACTGGGACCCGGAAAGAGATGACCTGCGGGGTTCCGTGCAGCCCTCCCCTCCCCGCCCCTCCCCGGGGACACTCCTTAAATCAGCAGGCAGACAAACTACAAGGACAGCCCGGTTCCCATGGCTGCCCGGGATGGCCGCCGTCAACAGTTCCACCTCTGTCAACAGTTCTTGAGACCAGACTGCACTCTGTCCAGGGTCCCAGAGACGCCAGTTCAGCGTCCCAGGTTCTGAAGCCAAGACACGTCATTGCTCCAGCGTAGCATGTGGAGCCTCCGCACAGCCGAGGATTAGGTCACTGCTTCACTCCGGGAGTAAGCAAAGCAGATACGCGCCCCGCCTTTTCCGCTTTAGCGGAGATTTAAACGTCGGTTCAAGTTAGTCTTATCTACCCTTCGTTCTAGATCAGGCTGTGGCAGGTGGGCACAGGAGAGGGGCCTTTCTCTGCACCCAGTGACCACTGTGCCCTTCCTGCCGCTGCACAGCCCGCCTGGAGGCCAGGGACCACCAGGGACACTTTCAGGACATGAGCCTGGTGACCTTGTTGTGACCTCAGCGGCACCCCGCTTAGGACCAGAGAAAGAAAAATCACTTGTGTAGTGTGGCGGAGAATTTCAAACACACACGAGTGGACAGAATAGCATCATGAACTCAGCATCAGCAATTTATGACCGGGCTTATCTACCCCATCCACTTCCTCTGTTTTTTTTTCAAAATTGATTTTGGAGCAGATGGTGGAAATTGTATTATTTCATTTTTAAGGACACACTATACATCTTGAAGAGATAAGGACTGTCAGGTCAGCTGAAGGCCCCTGACCGCTGACCAGACCCCCAAGGGCCCCCGTTGATCAGGAAAGCTGAGTTATTGAACCCCAGCGAGGAAGTGCCCAGCTTGGGGGGGTGCGGGGTCGGGGGCACAGGCCTCTGTGGGGCTTGGGGCTGAGGCTTTCACTGCTTCGGAGGGGCCTTCCAGAGTGGGGGCCTGGTGGGCACGGCCGTGGGCTCAGGGAGACGAGTCTGGACATGAACAAGGCTACACACCAGTGTTTGTAACGTTTCCGCCTCCTGCTTTAGAGGCCCGCGGAGCGACCACCGGCGCCCTGCCTCCCAGCCTCCCAGCCGCAGTCTCGTGGGTCCCAGACACAGACCTGGGGCTCGTGGCGCTCCTGGCACTGGAGGAGCTCTGCCTCGTCCTTCCCCAGATTGCTTCGGTTATGTGGGTTCCTTACCATTTCATACGGCTTGTGGGACTGGCTGTGCCATTAAAGAAACAAGCCGTCAGGGCTTTGACAGTGAGCGTCCAACTTCTGAGCCCGTGCGGCAAGGAAGAGCTGTCCGGTCTGTGGGTCCGTGGGCACTGGGCCCTTGGCCAGGTCTTCTTCACGGTCTGCCGGCAGCTCTGTGGGGCTTTCAGACTGCGGGTCTTTCACCTTCTCGGTTAAATGCATCCCTAAGTTATTTTGTTCTTTTTGATGCAGTGAATGATTTTTTTCCAAAAAAATCTTTTAAAGATTTTATTTGTTTATTTTTAGAAAGAGGGGAAGGGAGGTAGAAAGAGAGGGAGAGAAACATCAATGTGTGGTGGCCTCCCAAGCGCCCCCTACTGGGGACCTGGCCTGCAAACCCAGGCCTGTGCCCTGACTGGGGATCAAACCAACGACCCTTTGGTTCGCAGGCCAGTCAGTACTCAATCCACTGAGCCATGCCAGGCAGGGCTGAATGATTTTCTTGACTTGATTTTTTGATTATTCATTTCTAATGCACAGGAATGTAGCTAACTTTTACATTTCACTGATATTCTGCAACTTTGCTGAATTTGTTTATTAGTTCTGACAGGGTTCCTGGCTTTTCAGATTTTCTACACATGAGAACACCGGCAAGCTTTACTTTCTCCTTCCAGCTGTGGACGCCTTTCCTGCCTTTCCTGCTGGGACTAGGACTTTCAGGGCCACGCCAACGGTAGTGCCCGGAAAGGGCTGCCTCGTCTGCCCCTGACCTTGGAGGGAAGCACCCATCGCGTCCCCGTGTGACGTCAGCCACCTGTTACATTGGCTGCGTGTTCTCCACGTTGAGGAAGTGAGTCCACATTGAGTCTCTTTCTGGTCTTCGATTATCGAGCGTTTTTTTACATGACAGTGTTGGATTTTGTCAAATGCTTGTTCTGCTCCCACAGAGACAGGGTAATGGGCTTCCCCTCTGCTCCGTTCGGGTGCCGCACGCCCCTGGCCGGGTTTGTGGACGGGGTCAGCCCCTGCCCGTCTAGCTTGGTCACGGCTGCCGCCCCTTAACAAAGGCTGCTGGGTACGGCTGGCTCAGGCTCGTTGAAGGGTTTCGTGTCTGGATTCCTAAGGAATTTTGATCTGGAGTTCTCTCTCGTGATGTCATTACTGTTGAGTTTGTTGCTTTTTTAATCCTCAACCAAAGACATGTTTATTGATTCTATTTTATTTTTTAAGATGTTTTTGTTGATTATACTATTACAGTTGTCTCATTTCCCCCCTTCACTCCCCTCCGCCCTGCACACCCCTCCCACCCTCATTCCCCGCCTTTAGTTCATGTCCATGGGTCCTACATACAAGTGCTTTGGCTTCTACACTTCCTGTGCTATTCTTAGCCCCCCCCCTTTCTATTTTCTACCTGCGTCTATGCTACTTATTTTCTGTACCTTCTCCTCCCTTCTCCTCCTCCCACTCCTCTGTTGCTAACCCTCCATGTGATCTTTATTTCTATGGTTCTGCTCCTGATCTAGCTGTCCTTTTAGTTTGCTTTTGTTTTAGGTGTGGTTCTTAATAACTGTGAGTTTGCTGTCCTTTCGCTCTTCATCTTTTTTATCTTCTTTTTCTTAGATAAGTCCCTTTAACATTTCATATAATAAAGGCTTGGTGACGGTGAACTCCTTGAACTTGACCTTATCTGAGAAGCACTTTATCTGTCCTTCCATTCTAAAGGAAAGCTTTCCTGGATGAGTCATCTAGGGTGTAGGTCCTTGCCGTTCATGACTTGGAATACTTTTTCCAGCCCCTTCTTGCCTGCAAGGTCTCTTTTGAGAAATCTGCTGACAGTCTGATGGGAACTCCTTTGTAGATGACTGTCCCCTTATCTCTTGCTGCTTCTAGGATTCTCTCCTTCATTTTAATCTTGGCTAATATAATGATGATGTGTCTTGGTGTGTTCCTTCTTGGGTCCACCTTCTTTGGGACTCTCTGAGCTTCCTGGATTTCCCGGAAGTCTATTTCCTTTGCCAGATTGGGGAAATTCTTCTTTATTATTTGTTCAAATAAGTTTCCAATTTTTTGCTCTTCCTCTTCTCCTTCTGGCACACTTATGATTTGGATGTTGGAACATTTGAAGTTGTCCCATAGGTTCCTAAGCCTCTCCTTATTTTCTTGAATTCTTGTTTCTTCATTCTGTTCTGGTTGAATGTTTCCTTCTTCCTTCTGGTCCACACTGTTGATTTGAGTCCCAGGTTCCTTCCCTTCACTGTTGGTTCCCTGTACATTTTCCTTTATTTCACTTAGCATGGCCTTCATTTTTTCATGTAATTTGTGACCATTCTCAACCAATTCTGTGAGCATCCTGATCACCAGTGTCCTGAACTCTGCATCTGGTAGGTTGGCTGTCTCTTCCTCGCTTAGTTCCATTTTTTGAGCTTTGATCTGTTCATTAATTTGGGCCATTTTCTTTTTGTCTGCGATTGTAGCAAGGGGCGGAGCCTTAGGTGTTCACCACCGCGGGCCAACCCACGTGGCTGCGTCATGACGCTGTACGTGGGGAGGGTCCGAGAGGGAACAATGGCGCCTGCTCCGCTCTCTACGGGATTTCAGTCACTTCCCCTGCTCTCCCCAAGCAAACTGGGCCCTTCTGGTGCTGATTCCCAGGCGGGTGGGCTTGTGTACATTCTGGGTCCCTGTGGGTCTCTCCAACGAAACCTGTTGTGAGGCTGGGAGTCTCTCCCGCTGCCGCCTCCACCCCCGCGGGTGTTGTCGGAGGTTTGAGGCTTTACTTCCCCACCGGAGCTCTGGGTTGTGGGTCTGTCTGGCTCCCCGGGTGTCCCTCCCGGTTTATTCGCTCTGGAATGTGGGACCACCGGTCTGCACTGCAACCCGCTGCCTCTTCAGGTCCTCCAGCCGCCCGGCCGGGAGCCCTCTCCACCCGCTGCCCATCTGGGTGAGTGTTTCTTTTAACTCCTTGGTCGACAGTTTGATTTTCTGTCAGTTCTGGTTGGTTTTGGTTTTTAAATTTGTTGTCCTTTTGGTTGTGCGAGGAGGCACAGTGTGGCTACCTACGCCCCCGTCTTGGCCAGAAGTCAAAAGAATCTCTGTTTATTGATTTTGGAGAGAGGGGAAGGGGGGGAGAGAGAGAGAAAGTTGCCTCGCCTCTGTCCCCCGACTGGGGGCTGCACCCAAAGCCTAGCTATGTGCCCTGACCAGGGGTGGAACCTGTAACCTCTCCGGCTCACCGAACGACCTTCCAACAGAGCCATCGGGCCAGGGCTCACTGCTCTTGAATTTTGAAAGTCATTTATGCATTTTGTATACAGCTCATTTGCTAGGATTTTTTGTTCTATTCTGTGGCTGGAAGTTTTTAATTTTAAGGAAGTCCCGTTTATCTGGTTTTTTTTTAAATTTGTAAACCATGCTTTAAAAAATTTTTAATTTATTTGTAGAGCGAGGGGAAGGAAGGGAGAAAGAGAGGGATAGAGACATTAATGTGTGGTTGCCTCTTGAGTGTCCCCTACTGGGGATCTGGCTGGCAACCCAGGCATGTGTCCTGACTGGGAATCGAACTGGCGACCCCATGGTTCGCTGGCCGGCCCACTGAGCCACACCAGCCAGGGCTGTAAATCAGGTTTTTTGGTATCACATCTAAAAATCTCTTTGCTTATGTCCTAGTCACAAAGGTTTTCTCCCAAAAGTTTTATAGTTTTAGGTTCATATTCAAATCTGCGATTCATCTCGAGTTTGTTTTCAAATAGGCATGAGGTTTAGATCAAGGGTTCTGGGATGGGAGGGGCTACATTTGGAAATTAAACGGCGTTGTTCTAAGTAACCCATGAGTCACAGAAGAGGGTTCAAGGGAAGTGGGGAGTATTTCCACCTGAACATACTTGAAAACACCGACACGCGTGGGACATGTCTGAGGGGAATTTGTAGCCTGAAAGCTTGTGTGAGAAAAGAAGTGCCTCAAATAAGCAGCCTTAAGAAACCAGGAAAGGACCCGGAGCCGTGTGGCCCAGTGGGATGGAGCGTCGTCCCCGAGACCGAAATGGTGCGGGTTTGGCTCTCGCCTCGGGCACATGCCTGGGTTGCAGGTTCTGTCCCTGGTCAGGGCCTGTATGGGAAGCAATTGATCACTGCCCTTCCCCTTTCTCTTAAAATAAACAAAGGAAGCGAGAAAGAGGGCTTACGAAGCACAAAGCGAGCAGAAGAAAGGAGACAGAAGTAAAAACCAATGAAACTGAAAACAAACCCATAAAAAAAAAAGAAGAAGAATCCATAAAACCAAAAGCTGTTGCTTTGAAAAGAGCCACCAATTGATGAACGTCTAGCAAGACCAACCGAGAGTTAAAGGCACAACATACAAACACGGCGATGGAAGGGGTGCCAAGGGCGCCATCACCAGAGACCTCGCAGGTGTGACGATGGCGAGAGAGACGCTATGCACAGTGCCAGGCCCGACTCCAGAAGCCCACGTGGCACAGACGGGTCCCTTGGGGGACAGATGGTTAGTCTGCCCAGCAAAGGAAAGCCGGGCCCAAACCTCGCTCTGGGCGCTCACTCCGGCATCAAGATGCCGCGAAACCCACCGCCGACGGTGGAGGGAGGGAGCGGTCCCTGTCTTGTGCGGTGGAGCCCGTGGTGCCCAAGCCCGGGGTCCCGCAGAGCCCTGCCAGCTGCACGGGGCGGCCTCATCTGCGTGCATGAGGGACCCACAGGGGCTCAGGGAGCCTGAGGGTGGTGGGCGAGGGTGAGAGAGTTCCCGCTGGGGCTTTGCTTTTCTCGGCGCCCAGCCCGCTGAGCTGCCGGAGAGCTTATACGCACTCTCTGCCCCGGCTCAGGTCACCTTGAGGGAGGCCGTGGAAAGCTGAGGGGCCAGCACCATTTCCAGGGTCCCAATCCCAGCCTGGGGGGGGGACGCATGCTTGGTCAGGGTCATAGGCTCCAAGATGATGGAGTGGACAGTGTGCGGGGGCAGGGGTTGAACCACTCAACAGTCCCCCTGGAGGATGGGGGGTCAGGCAGTGGCTCAGGGTGGTCCCGGGCACCAGGCAGAGGCTGCTTCCTGGAATGGGATGCAGTCTTCAGCCATGGGGTCGCACCAGGGCACGCAGGAGTGGGCTCTGAGGGGTGTAGGAGGAGGCAATAGGGTGGACCTCGCACCTCAGGCACCAGGGATCCTCCGGGGCCCACGGGGGCGGTGTCTGAGAACTGAGGGCCTGTGGCCCGGCCTGAGCAGTAAGTCTTCCCACACCACGTGAACAGGGTGGAGTGAGAACCGGCCCGGTCAATGCCTCCAGGTGCCTCCAAGAGTGTCCCTGGAAGGAGAAGACCCGCTTGGGCGCATGTAGGAGCCCAGGGACCTCCGCGGTGGGTGCTCAGGCGCCTTGGGGTCCGGCCCACCTTCCATCTCTGTGACTTTTCCTCTGGGTGCAGACCCGGGACGCCCCCACCAACCCGGAGCCAGGCTGCCCCTACCAACCACCCTGCTCACCTCGCATCTCATTTGGCTGTTGCATTGTTCTGCCTGGCGGTCCCCTCAGCGCAAAAGTCCAAGATGGGCAAATACAGGGTGCACCCTGGAGTGCCCCAGGGCCCGTCCAGCTGGGGCGGATCAAGCGGGACCAAGACTGGACTGGGGCGTGCCGAGGGGCGGGGTTCCTGAGGTCGCAACCTGGGCGCTGTCCGCGGTGCTGAGCGCCCGCCGGGGCGCACAGGGCCGGGGCGTCATGGGGAATCGCAGCGCCGCGGATGCTGGGGTGCTGATGGCGGGGTGCGGGCCTGACGTGGACAGAGGGGCAGGGTCACCGGCGGGGCTGGCGGGGCCGGGGGCTGCGGCGGCACTGGTGGGGGGCGTGCTGCTCATTGGCTCGGTACTCGCGGGGAACTTACTAGTGTGCGTGAGTGTGGCGGCTGAGCGCGCCCTACAGACTCCCACCAACTACTTCATCGTGAGCCTGGCGGCCGCGGACCTGCTCCTCGCTCTGCTCGTCCTGCCGCTCTTCGTCTACTCCGAGGTGAGCCCCTCCCTGGCCGCAGAGACATCGCTGACCCAGCACCTTGCCTGCCCAGGAACCCCGAGCTGGGCACTGCTCCTGGTGCCCCTCTGAGCCCAGCCCACTCCCATCTCGGATCCGTCTGCCCGTCTTCTGCCCCTCCCTTCTCTCCCTGTAGCATGTTACCCAAGAGATGCCTTTGGCCCTCAAGCCAGGAGCCCCACAAAGAGGTGACTTTGGCAGTCCCTCCACCTACCCACTGCCCTGAGCTGGGTCCGCTCCCCAGGGCAGCCAGCCGGACAGGCAGGCAGATTTGGGCTCACCCCGGCTGGCTCCCCTGGGCACAGGTCGCACACACGGCTGCCCAGGCCCCAGCCACGTGTGACCAGGATCGTGCACCTGCACTCATTTGCACAGAGGCACAACCCACAGTGGGGGGGGCAGTGGAGGGCAGAGGGAGGGCAGGGAGGTGGGGGGGACAGCAGAGCTGAGGGGACGGGTGGCTGTGGGGTCCACAGCCCCCGAGGAGAGCGGGGGCCAGTGGCCTCCTCTCCAGGTCAAGTCTGGTGCTCAGGTGGGTCCTCCTTGGTGCCAGCTCTGTCTTCCCAGAGGTAGAGAAAAGCTGCTTAGCGCTGGGTTGGGGACACTGTGCCCTGAACTGCGGGGGAGGGGAGGTGTGGTCTTTCCAAAGGGGTCACAGTGATTGAGGGTGGGGCTGGGACAGAGGCTGGCAGGACAAGGACACGCATGACCTTCTGTGCTCTGCCCTGGAGCTGCGGACAGACGTCACAGTGACGGTCGTAAGCTCCTAATCGTCCCAAATCAGCGGGAGGGGATTTATAAGGGGGCAGCTGTCTGCTCCGGGTGTGGGTCACGGGGCCGAGGCCTGTGCACTCTTATCTCATTTCCCCTCCCGGTGAGGACGAGCGGATGAACCGTTGCTCCCCTCGCTTTAGGGAGGTGCAGCCACCTGTCCAAAGTCCCCAGGCAGGGATGGAGTTTGAGCAGAAGGGCTGGCTCCCAGCTGTGCTCTGGGGAGGAGGGGGTGGCAGGGACCCCTGGTCCACTGCACCCCGCATCACCAGAGATCAGGGTGCTCAGGCCATCAGGCCCCCACTGCCCCCCAGGCCATCCCAGCTCCGACAGGAGGGTGCCTGGGAGTGGGGCGGTGGGCTGCTGGCCTGGGCCCAGCTGCGGCGGCCAGGGGTGGGGGCTTGAGTCTCAAGTCCTCCGTTGCTGTCCTGCCTGGCCCCCATGGCCCAGGTCCAGGGTGGCGTGTGGCGGCTGAGCCCCGGCCTCTGTGACGCGCTCATGGCCATGGACGTCATGCTGTGTACCGCCTCCATCTTCAACCTGTGCGCCATCAGCGTGGACAGGTGGGCCACCCTCCTTGCGCGCATCGCCGTCCGGCCCCGCCCCCAGCCCCACCCACTGTGCCTCAGGCACCACCGCCCTCACTGCGCTCCCTGCAGGTTCGTGGCGGTGGCGGTGCCCCTGACCTACAACCGCCAGGGCCGGGGCGGGCGTCAGTTGCTGCTCATCGGGGCCACGTGGCTGCTGTCGGCTGCGGTGGCTGCGCCCGTGCTGTGCGGCCTCAACGACGTGCAGGGCCGCGACCCAGCCGCGTGCCGCCTGGAGGACCGAGACTACGTGGTCTACTCGTCCGTGTGCTCCTTCTTCGTGCCCTGCCCGCTCATGCTGCTGCTCTACTGGGCCACGTTCCGGGGCCTGCGGCGCTGGCAGGCTGCGCGCCGCACTAGACTGCACTGCCGCGCGCCCCGCCGGCCCAGCGGCCCCGGCCCGCCGCCCACCACCGCTGACCCGGCCCGGCCCCTGCCGCCGGCCCCGAGGAGGCGCCCGGAGATCCCTGGCCGGGAGCGCAAGGCCATGAGGGTCCTGCCCGTGGTGGTCGGTGGGTACCCGCCCGCCCACGGAGCAGAGGGTGGCAGTGCCCAGCCGGGGTGCACCGGGCCGCACGGGGCCCTGGCTCACGCCTCCTCCTCCCCTGCCATAGGGGTCTTCCTGGTCTGCTGGACACCCTTCTTCGTGGTGCACATCACGCGAGCGCTGTGTCCCACCTGCGCGGTCCCCCCGCGGCTGGTCAGCGCCGTCACCTGGCTGGGCTACCTCAACAGTGCCCTGAACCCGGTCATCTACACGGCCTTCAACGCGGAGTTCCGCGGCGTCTTCCGCAAGGCCCTGTGCCGCTGCCACTGCTGCTGAGTCGGTGCCCCGCCCCCGCCTCCCTCCCAGGGGGAGGAGCGGTTTTGTGCAAACTCTCAAGTGGATTCTGTTCTAAATACCCGTGCAGAAGGGTCCAAGTGGGCGTGGGTGCTCGGGGAGTCACGCCAAGGTGGGGTGACTCAGCCCAAGCGGAGCCCAGGCCCCTACAGACCCCCATGAGGCCAGTTACCCCCTTCCTTCTGAGGAAGCGCAGAGGCCGGGCCCCACAAACTGGCTCCTGGCTCAGGGTGAGGCAAGAAGGCCACCTCAGCTCTGGGGCTCCCCGCAGTGGCTCCCACCCTTCTCCATAGCCCCCTTCCACTCCTGGGCACCAGCTGCAAGGCCCCCGGCCCCCGGGCCCTCGGCTGTCCCCGCTCTGTCCCCCGGCTGCTGTCTCCTTTCTTGGCGGGAGACGGACAAGTCGCCCTGCAGGCACTGGGGCTGGGATCAGTGGTCAGGCCCCTCCCAGACCAAGGACCAGTGGTGGTGGTCCCCCCAGTCTCTAGAAAACACAGCTGAGCTGACCCCGCCGAGGCAGACGCCCCTCCGCTCCCAGAGCACACAGCCGTCCTCAGTGGGAGCCGCCACCCAGGGCGCAGGAGGCAGGGCAGGGCCCAAGGCAGGGCAGGGCCACCCAAGCTGCCCCCCACCCCCCGGAAGACTGGATCCCCAGATCACCAGTTGGGTTCCCAGGTGGGGTACATGCCTAGGTTCTGGGCCAAGTCCCAGCTGGATCCAGAGTTCTCAGGTGTCACTTGAGCAAAAGGGACCAGGTCACACACAGGCTGTCCCTGCGTTGTGGCCACAAGGAGCCAGTCACTTCCAGGACTGGGTAAGCGCTTGAAGACCGGAAGGACCAGCTGCTCTGGCTCCCCAGGTGACAGCTGGGCAGGAAGACGCCCAGTTCCCCGCAGGCCCGTAGGATCCGAGCCGAGGCGGCTGGTCACCTCCAGTGCCTGGGCATCTGGGGCGAGGACTGCACCCAGGTAGGTCAGGGACACCGGCTTTATTGAGACACACATATGTACACCCGTGTTACAAACACAACACACCTGTGGGTAAGGCCAGACCCTCGTGATCCAAGAATGAAAGAGCACCGTGGGGTGGCCTGTCCTCTGCGGCGCCCCTCCCTCAGGCCTCGGGGCAGCAGCGGTTCTGCAGGGCACAGGCCACTTCCAGTCTGTTTGTAACTTGGCCAGCAAGTTTCCTCACATCTCAATGTCCCCCGTAGCCTCCAGGGGTCCCGGGTGGGCGACGGCCCCGCCACACCGCAGAGACGGGGCCCAGCAGGCTCTCACACGGCGACTTTCTCTATCACGCTCTCAGCGACGTGGACCTCGTCCCCCTGCACCGAGACAGCTGCTGCCTGGCCACACACGTGCTGGTGGTCCTTCCAGTCCTGCCGGGAAGGACACGCCCGTGTCACCAGGAGCTGCCAGCTCAGCAGCAGCGAGGAGTGCCCACCCCTGGGCCCCTCGCTCAGGCCCGGCCTCGCTGTCCTGTGCCTGCGGGGCCGGCTCACAGGCCGGTGGCCGGGATCGAGCCGCAGGTGCAGGGAACAAGCTACACCAGATGCTGCTGCCCACAGGGCCGCTGGTAATTTCCGAAAACCGAGAACGCAGTGGGAGCTGGGCCCAGGCTGGTAGCTGCAGCCCCCAGGTGGCTGGGGACAGGGGCTGCTGTGGCCTGTTTCCAGGGGGGACTGGGTGCTGAGCACCATGGCGGCCCCCTCAGCCTGAACCAGGGCTCTCAGGAGGCTGGATGGCCAGGGGCCTGGGCACAGGGGGAGGTGAGGGTGTGGCACAGAGTGACATGACGAGGACAGGCGGCCCTGAAGCACTGAAACCAGTGCGTGCAGCCTGGACGAGGGCTTCCATCGGAAAGGCCGGCTGGTCAGGACTGCAGGGCTGTGCCTGGTCCTGCTCAGTCGCCCGCCCTGAGGGTTTCTACTGAGACTGGACAGGGCTCCAACCGCTGCTGGTGAGGCCCTGGGCGGGGAGGCCCCACCGCCCCCAGCTGCCTCCCCAGCTGTGGAAAGACCCGAACCCCTGAGGCAGGCGGCCGTCCGGCTCCCAGAAACCTCCTGTTCACCTCCTCACCGCGGAAGGTCGCAAACCCACTCCCATGACTGTGAGGCCCCCAGGGCTGGGGGCGCCAACCCTGAGGTCAAAGGGCAGAGTGAGCAGGGCCCGCCCACCACCACGCGGGAACGGGGCGCAGGCCCACGGGGCCCTACCTTGCGCTGGCAGAAGGTGGAGCAGTAGTTCACTTTGTGGCAGCCGGTGCACTCGCTCAGCGCCTCGCGGCCGCAGTTGGCACAGCACTGCTGCAAGGACAGAGCCGTCAGCGCAGCGCAGTGCAGCGCGGGCGGCAGGGCCCCGACCCTGGTGCCTGTGCCGCTGCCAGCGCCGCCTGCAGGTTCCTGTCACCTCCAGAAACACTGGCCTCCTTCCCACCACGTGCACAGAGCCAAGCCTGGGGCAGAACTCCCAAAGCCGTCGGGGGCGAGTTGGCCCCAGCGGCCGGGAGGACACATCCGGACTGCGGTCCGCACGTGCCAAGCAGCCCACACGCCGTCGCCAACCCCCACTCCGAGCCCTCTGCCCACCGGTTCACGGAAATGTGCACTTTATTTCCTTAAACGACGTGACAGGAGCTTTTCTCCGCGGCCGACTGAGGCCCACAGCGTGCTGTCCCTGGCAGACCTGGGGACATGGCCTTGGTGACACGTGCAGATGGCAGCCTCGCTGTCCGCTCCAGAGGTGGGGACGGGCGCGGGCACAGCACACCGGGCTCGGGAGGCCCCTGTCCCGTCCCTGCCGTGCCGCCCCTGCCCCGAACCTGAGCCCCACACGCAGGCGGCAGCTCTGGGCTTTGTTCCGACCGCAGCTGCCTTCTCTGCATGACGCTGCCCTCACCACGAGCAGAGTAACACTTCCCACTCAGAAAACCTCGCAGTGCGCGCTCCGGGCAGAAAACGGGACGAAACTCGAGGAGCCCCACTTCCGAGAAGACGCTCCAGGAGAAAACAAGATCCGGCCCGAAGGAGGGTGGTCTGCGCCGGAGCCGGTCAAGGTCACGGGGCTGTTGACCCCGCTGCTGTGGGAGGAGCCCCGGGGCAGCATCGCCCTCGGCTGTCAGCTTCGCCTCCGCAACCCCAAAGCTTTGCAAAGGGCGCCGAAGACAGACAGTTCAAACGCACCCTCTTGTCCTCCGGGGGCGCGGGTGCGGAAAGCTGCTCTCATGTGGGCCAACGCCCTGGTTGCGCGGCAGAAACCCCTCCGCACGCGCGTGGGAATCGCCGGGACCTCAAGCACCCTCTCCACGGCGCTGCGCCTGCGTCCCAGGTCACTGCTCCCCTCATGGTCGTGGGATATGGCGGGAGTCTCCCCCCTAGAACACAGCTCAGGTTGGAGAGAGGGGGCCTCCGAGTTGTCCACTGTCACCCCGACAGCCCTCACTCCACACGAACGGAGCGTCCAGGTGCCGAGGCCCACCCGGCCAGAGCCCAGACCTGCCCCCGGAGCTGAAGAGGACCTGCGGCGCTGAGTGTGGCAGGTGCCCGCCTGCACGCACGGTCTGCCGGGACGCCCGAGGGGCCCCGCGCCACAGCAAGTGGACGGCGAGTCCACGCGTCCTCACCTGTGTGCGAGGCAGCATCACGCGGATGAGGACGGTCACGTCTCACCGGCCTCCCCTGGCTGACGCGCTCAGCTTTTCATATATGTTTTCCTTTTTTACTGAATTTATTAGGGTGACACTGGTTAAGGAAACACGCATGCTTCAGCGGCGCAGCTCTGAGACACCATCTGCACGCTGTGCCGTGTGCGCGCCGCCCCCAGGCCAGTCTCGGGTCACCATCCGCATCCCCGCCACGCCCCCTTGTGGGCTGGCCACCAGCACACCGTGGCCTTCGTCTGCGTCCGCAGACAGTGCAGGAAGGCCGCAGTGCGTCCGGGGCGGCAAGGGAGAGGAGGCGGCCAGGCCGCTCCACAGGCTGGGGCGCTGCAGCCAGGGCAGGGCAGCCCCCCGCAGGGGGTTTCAGGGAGAAGGGGTTTCCTGCCACGTTTCTCTCTGAGAAATGCATCAAATTACAAATGAAATGCCAAGCCCGGCCTTCTGCTCGGGGACCTCCAACGCTGCCACATCCGCATCCCTGGCTGACTAGCACCCTGCCATGGTGGCCTGCCACCTGCCACTGTCACAGGAATCAGCTCTGAACCCTCTGAGAAGGGAGGTGGCTGCGCTGGGGCTGTTCCGTGAGAATGACAGCAGCTGACGGTGGCTGGCTCAGCAGTGCTGCACCCGCACCTGGGGCCCGGCCCACATTCCTGAGCCACCCTCCACCCTCCAGGCCTGCTGGGGGGGCCGCCTCCTAAACCGTAAACCTCGCAGAGAGAGAGGTCAAGGGCCAGTGCAGGGAAATGCGGAACTAACAGTGGGGAACGTTTCCCTTTCGTTTCCTCAGCAGCGAGAAGTTCAGATTTCAGGGCAGCTGGCCCTGTCTGTCTGGCCCGTGTCCCCCCCACCCCGGGGGGGGGGGGGAATGCGGCTCCACCCCCCCAATTCAGGCGTCATTCTAATAAGAACCCAGGGCCTGTTCCCAACATGCTTCCACCTGCAACCTGAGTCAGAAGACGCGCCAGAAAGTCCTTCCTTTTCTTTCCCAAACACCCGGGGCAGCTGTGTGAAGGCCGGTTTCCCTGACCTTTAGGAGCCTGCGGACAGACAGACAGATGAACAGCCGGGCAGCTGGCCAGTGTCCCCTGCACACCTGGGCTGAGGGGCAGGAGGGAAACAGCCCACAGGGGGTCTACACCTCATGTCCGTGAGAATGGCAGCAGTTGGAAGTGTGATCTACACCCCACCCTTTAAAGTGATCCCCAAATCTCTGGCTCATGGCGGAATTACAAAAGCCACCAAGGTGTGTTCATCCGAACAGTCCCTGCCATGTAACGGGTGAGCAGTGGTATCTATGGAAGCAGTGAACAACCTCAGTTGCTACATCACACTGACTCTTTTACCCCATTTCAAGTGCACACAGGATCTGGGGAGACCCTGCCCCAAAGGCCCACGCATGGCCACGGGCACCGGAGGAGACGCTCAGCGTCGTGCTCCTCGAGGAGACTCAAGTCAAACCTCGAGACACGCCCCCCACAGCCCCCCAGGTCGGCGGAGCCACAGCACAGGGGGCGGCAGGTGGGGTGGGGCGCCGGGACGCCCGCAGCACAGCCACACGGAAAGCAGGCTGGCAGCACCCTGAGAAGGAGGCAGACGTATGGCCGTCGCGTGGCCCACAGGCCCCAACCCGCCCGAGACGTGAGTGTCTTCAGAGCAGGAACAAGCCGGCACCACCCGAGAAACCTGGATGGTCGACACAGTGGGCCGTCACGCAGCTGCGTGGAGGCTCGAGGCTCTGCCACTGGCCGCCGCTCGGAGGAGCCGGGTCTTGTGGTGCCGAGTGAGAGACGCCACAGCAGAGGCCACGACCGGCATCTGCAGAGCCGCTTGACCCGCTGTCTGTGGGTGGCTGGGGGTGATGGAACGTTCTGGGAGTGGACCACGTGATGGTGCGGCCCCATACTTTAAGAGGATGAATCTTATGGTGTAGATCACACTTCCACCCAGAAAACATGTCCATGAGCTTTCATCTGGCGTGTTAGGGATGTGTCTGAAGTGTGTGATCAGAGCCCTGACCCGCCAGGCTCAGTGGGCGGAGCACTGCCCCCCAGAGCAGGAGGTCGCCGGCTGGGCTCCCAGTCAGGGATCCTGCCTGGGCTGTGGCCAGGCGCCTGGTGGGGGGCAGCGAGAGGCACCCGCAGGTGGACGCTCCGCCCCTCCCCTCCCAGCTCTCTAGAAGTAAATGAAACATCTGGAAGAAAATCGGTGCGTCCAGGATTTAGCCATCAAATGGCAAACGAGCAGCAGCAAGGCCACGCTCACACGGGAGGGGGCTTGGGCCGCCGCCCCGGCCGTGCTAGAGCCGCCCACGCCAGGCGGGCCTGCCCAGATGACCACTCGGGGACACAGAATCAGTTGTCGGAAGGCCAGGAGCCACGGAGTGCCGGCAGGGGACTCGGCCTGGCGGAGAGGAGTCTCGGCACGTCGGGGGCGAGGGCTGCTGTCCCAGGGTCTCCCCGAACCCTAGGAAGGCCACACGCCATGGGCGGAGGGGCAGACTGAGGGGCCGGCACAGGCCGCCCCCAAGGGGTGGGGAGGGCACCAGCCAGGAACCTACCCGCTTTCCAGGACCCATCCGACCTCTCGGGGGAGGGAGGTCACTGAGCCCAACAGGCTCCCCCACGACACAGCACCACGTCTGACCCCCGGGAATGATGGACAGGTGGAGAGAGGAAAACAGGGCCTGGTCCGCTGCGGACGTGATGGAAACATCCCGTGAACTGAAGGAAGAGAGGCCCCCAGGTGGCAGCTGGGGGCACGGCAGAGACGGCACACACAGAAGAGCAGTGTGGACACTCGGCCTGCTGCCCGGCCTAGGAAAGGCCCGCACGGGGTTCTCCCTGAACGCGGGGACTGGCAGGCTTCCTCGGAGTGGGGGCAGGTGGGAGGTGCCTCCTGGGGTCCCGGGGACCAGGCTGGCGTGGTGCAGGAGTCGGGACCGTGGCTGCTATTTTCCCTCCGAGCACCTTGCCCCCGAATGTCCCCATGTAACTAACTGGCCAAGAGGCGGTTCCGCGGAAAGCAGCAGAGCCCGTCCGGTCCGCGGCCGCCTGTGTGTGGCCGGCGGTTTCACTTCTCCACGGCCCAGTCAGGTGCCTCTGGCCGCCCCCAGGGGCTGAAGCCGCTGTCGGTTCGGTTTCATTTCTCCGTCGGCAGAGCCCTGGCAGCTGCTCCCGTCCTCCTGTTATTTCTAAATCTTAGCTTCACGGCGGTTGGCCCTGAACAGCGGACAGGCTGGCGGTGGTCTGCCGGCGGTGGGCGTCCACCCAAAGGCCGAGGACTCGCCCGGAGACTCGGCTCCTGGCTTGGAAACCCAGACCCAGGCAGCACAGAGGGCGAGGCCTGCTCTCAGGGTGCACGCGGTCCAAATAAACGGGGGTCTCTCTCGGTGGTCCTTTTCGCTTTTTCTCTTTCCCATAAAATTCAGCACCGAGTAGGTATTAGTTTGGAATTATATATATGTGTATTTTAAAGAGTTTGTTTATTTATTTTTAGAGAGGGGAAGGGAGGGAGAGAAACATCCTCTCACTCACCTCCCACTGGGGGCCTGGCCTGCAACCCAGGCCTGTGCCCTGACTGGGAATCGAACCTGCGACCCTTTGGTTCGAAGGCCAGCACTCAACCCGCTGAGCCACACCAGCCAGGCTGGAATATATTAAGTATTTTAAGTGATCTCCTTAGACACGGAAGCACCCTTTATCTTCCTTGGAAGCTAACGAAGTGCTACGGCCAGGTGGGTGGCAGCTTATCGGGGGCCACCTGACAAGGTGCAGGGATGTCCAATCGCCCCATCGCACACCTGAAACTCAGGCCATGCTGTGTGTCAGCTGTCATTGGAAAATAAAAAATTTAAAAAGAGAACAGTTAATCACATATCAAGAAGTCATTTAGAAAATGAGGAACCTTAAAAGCTCTTCTTTCTTTTGATCCAGGAGAAGTAGACATGAGTGAAAAATTATTCTTACATAGATTTGCCAGAAGAGACTTTGAGTCCTGGCTGGGTAGCTCTGTTGGTTGAGCGCTGCCCTCACACACCAAGGTGGTGGTTTCCATCCCCGTCAGGGCCACACCAGAGTCAGCCAAAAGCCCTGGCCGGCTTGGCTCAGTGGATTGAGTCCTGGCCTTCGAACCAAAGGGTCGCAGGTTCAATTCCCAGTCAGGGCACGTGCCTGGGTTGAGGGCTGGATCCCCAGTTGGGGGCACATGAGAGGCAACCACACACATTGATGTTTCTCTTCCTCTCCTCCTCCCTTCCCCTCTGTCTAAAAATAAATAAAATCTTTAAAAGAAAATCAGCCAACGAATGTATTAGCAAGTGTAACAGCAAGTCAGTGTCTCTGTCTCTAAAATCAATAAACTTTAGAAAAGATTTTTGAAAAAGGAAATCACTTTGACTTCTGCCTACAAACCCAAACGCAGCAGGCTGCCAGACAGGACGCTCAGCCACGTGCACCGCACTTCCAGAGGAGCCCCCAGCGCCCCGGCCCCACCCCACGACTCCCAGCGTCTCCCACGCTGGACATGGAGCACAGTGGCACCACACAGCTCACCACACCGTTCTGACCCTGACCGGGCCCTGGCGCGGTGGCCACACCCGCACCCTAGTCACCGGGACCCCGAGGTTCCGCCTGAGCGCCGGTTACCTCCTTCCGTTCGGTGTCCGCCTGCACCCGGGCCTGGGCCGCGGCGGCCTCTCGGTAGGAGCTGGCCTGCTTGGCTTGTTCAAACAGCGTCTTCAGCTGCTGGGCCGTGCTGAGCAGGGAGTTGACCATCTCTTCCAGGTACAGCCAGCTCCGCGGCTCCGACATCTCCAGGCCGTTGACCACCGAGGGAGAGACGGCCTTGGTGGGGTTGGAGGGCGGCACCGCCAGGGCCGGCAGGGAGGTCAGCACTGCAACGTCCAGTGGAGAAAAGCCCGATTCAGCTCGGCTCCGGCGTCCCAGCGCCCCCGCCAGGCACTCCCACCCAGCACTGGCAGGGGGCGGAGTGGTGGGCCCACTCTAAAGCGCACCCAACGGAGGGACGCTAGACACGAGCCTCGGGCAAAAGGTGCTGGGGCAGCGTGGCCACGAGCCGCCGCAGGACCAGCCAAGAGGACAGCGAAGTGGTGAGAACGCGGCTCCGGAACAATCTCAGGAACGGGCCCGGCAGGGTCGGGGCCCAGCCTGCGCTGTCGGGCGCTGCACTCTGGCGGTGAGCACGCGACCACCGGCCCTGGACTGAGCGCGCCCCGCACAGGGGTGCACGCTACCCTCGACTGACGCCACTTCCGCTGTGTAGAAGGTGAGCGGTCAGAGGGAGCCCAGGAGCCTGCCGGCTGGACTCCGCAGGAGCAGAGGTCTGGGCGCCCCGACCACGGTTTCTCGGCCCGGGACCGAAGTTACAGAGATGGAAGGAGGGTGTGCGGGCGCCCGCGGTTTCTGTGGTCCGGGCAGGAAGTTGGGGCGCAGCGCCAGCCTGGGAACGGGGGTACACCAGCAGCAGCACGGGCCACCCGGTGGGGGCGGGGGACGGGGTGTGTGCCTTCCAGAGAAAAGCCCTGGTGTGTGGCCAGAGCCTGCGTCCTGCTGTCAACACGCCCCACCCCGTTTCAAGCCAGCCTGAGTGAGGTCCCGGACGTGGTGCTCGCTGGGGCCGGCGGGAGCCTGGCCAGACCTGGGCTTCCCATCGCCGCCCCGCTGAGAGGACCAGGGCTCCCAGTGGAACCGAAGACCCAACCCTAACCTCCCACCGTCCCTGTGCCAGAAGGGAGGGGAGTGCTCAAGGATAATAAGCCAAGTCTGGGACAAAATCACGACAGAAACAGGTTACAAGCCAGAGAATGAAACAGGGGACAGCAAGGCCACACTGAAAGGAAGAAACCAAGGAGGAGGCCGCCAGGTGGCCCACACGGACCACACGGGAGCGGGCCACCTCCAGCCCCACCAGCCTGGGGCATCCTCCGGCCCCAGGCCCGGCCCTGGGCACTGGTGGCACCGTGGGGCGAGGGCAGGAGCAGCATAACCTGAGTGGGGCAGAGTGTAAGTGGGGAAGGAGAGAATGGAACAAGCGAGCGACACTGCGGTCACGGGCTTCTGAAACCGCAGCCTCGTCTGCAGCTGCGAGACGCACAGCACGCAGGGAGGCCCACACCGGGGACCACGAGGCCCCCCCGTGAGTGTGGAGGCAGAAACGTGTGTGGAGCCGGAAAGGAAACATCGAGGTTGGTGCCAGCTCCTCCTGGGGACAGACGGGCGGCCTTCCTGTCAGGCCTGGCAGGGCCGCTGCCTTCTCGGGTCGCTGAGACCCCGCACACCCCACGGGGACCGGGTGTAGCCATGTCCTCACGGGCGGCGCTGACACACCGCAGTGGGCACGGCCCCGATACGCGGCATCCACAGAGAAAATCAAACACCCTCCTTCACCGGGAACTTCCTTCAAGGGGAGCAAGGCCAAGGACAACCACCCACACGCGTGAGCAGCTCTTCCACACTGACCTATTTTGGGATGAGCGGTGGGCAGCGCAGCTTCCGGAAAGGGCGCGACTTGACAGCTGTCCTGGAACCCAGGGTAGTGGGGCTCCGCGTGGCCGGCTCTGCACGGGGGCTGCACGCCTGCTTCTTGCACTGTCGGTGAGAAAGAGGCAGGGTGGCCCGGTGACCCCGCTGCTGGTGGCACAGCCGTGAGATCACTCAGGGTCCCGCGCTGTCCCAGGGGAGCCTCCGCCGAGTGGGGCCTTCCCGAGATGTGTGGCTCTGAATCGTGTGAGTGGCAGATGTGGGACATACTGGGCGGGAACAGAGCACAGTCATTGCCGCGGCCAGTTCCCCGCCCCCGGCCCCCAGTGCGGCTCGGAGCACTCACACCACACGCTGGGCGCCCCATCTCCTCCTGGCAGTGCTGGTGCACGGCCAGGTCGGTACCGGGCAGCTTTCCAGGTTGAGGGCCACACAGCTCCTTGACCCCACCCCTGCTCACGCCTGCTCGGCACCCACAGGGCTCCCTGCCCCAGCTGAGACCCTCTGGGGGCCCTGCCTTGGCAGGGCCAACACAACCTGCCTGTGGCTCCCGCAAAGACGTCGCCCTGCGCTGGACTCTCCGAGATGACCGCAGTGGCTTCCACAGTGGACGCCCGGTCGAAGGTCAGCGCGCCAGAGGTAGTGATCTGTCCTGAGGGGGTCACAGTAACTGGAAAACCAGAAGCGCTTTTTAGCATGTGGCAGGGGCCTCAGCAGGACCCCGGGAGCCCGAGGCCTGAGTGAGGACACTGCACACACTGCTGTCACGTCTGCCAGGACTCGTAAGAGACCGGGGACCCTGGCTGCCTCGGGGGCGATGACTGGGCCTGTCCCCGAGGTGCGGGCAGGGCAGGGGAGCGGGGTCACTGACAGGCCTGCCGGCCCTGCAGAACCCATGAAACCGGGACCCACAGGGGACACCGAGGGGTGATGGCAGTGGCACGCTGAGGAAAGGAGAGCCCCGCCGCGGGGACTCACAGGTGGTGGCGGCGGTGGCCGGGAGCAGCGTGATGTTCTTGGTGGCCTCCTTCTTCCCTGGGGCTGCAGGCAGCTCGTTCTCCTTCTTGCGCCGTTTGTAGGGGACAAAGAGCCGGACAGGACCACTCTGGGGGAAAGCACGGTGACACAGAGACGCTGTGTGTGGACGTGGCCCTCACACCGTCCACGGGTTCAGTGGGGCCCGTCTCCGGTTGTCCCAGAAGCCAGCAGGAGGCTAGCTGCTCTCAGAGCCCCCCCTCTTTAGGCCCCAAATTCCTTAAAACGACAGCAAAGGTACTTTCACAAATGTATGGATAACGGTGCTAGAAAACCGGGAAGGGTATCGTTGACGTACAGCGAGTTTAGGAATGCCCAGGAGACAGAAGACACGTGGGGACCAGGCGAAGGGGAGAGAAGGAACCGCCACCCAGAAGGGGCAGCAGACACTTGTCCCCAACAGGAAGGAAGGGGCACTGGGGCCGCTCACGACACGAGAAAGCGACAGGAGAACGGGGAAGGCAACTCGGCCCCTGGGGAGGCGGCCCAGGCCCAGTGGCTGCCGGGGCGAGTCCCCAGATCCTCAGGGAGGACCGTCTGGCTGATGGTCCCCAAGCGCCAGAAAGGACCACACCCTTCCGTGGCCGCAAGCTGCTGGGGGGCACGTCTAGCGGCCCCAGGCAGAAAGTCCGCTTTCAATTCTAGAATTTCCATCTGATTCCCTTTGAAATGTCCACATCTTTATCGACACTCCTGACCTGACGAGATACTGTCATTAAAAAAAGTGTCTGGCTCTGGCTGGTGTGGCTCAGTGGATTAAGCGCTGGCCTGCGAACCAAAGGGTCAACGGTTCAATTCCCAGTCAGGGCACAGGACTGGGTTGTGGGCCAGGTCCCAGCAGGGGACACACGAGAGGCAAGCACGCACTGATGTTTCTCTCACTTTCTCTCTCCCTTCCCCCGTGTCTAAAAGTAAATAAGTAAACTCTTGAATAGAAAGGGTCTGTTTTGGGGGCAACAGGTGACATCACAGGAGCCTTCCATCTCCCAGGACACTTCAGCCAGCGTCCCCCGAACAACCACTCAGGGGCCACTGGCGTGCCCCAGCTGGGGTACCAGCCACCAGAGTGATGTGTGGAAACAGAGCTTTTTTGTCCTCACCCGGGGACCTGCTGGTTGATTTGAGAGAGGGCGAGGGACGGAGAGAAAATCGACCAGCCGCCTCCCCATGTGCCCTGACGGAGGACAGAGCCCCTGCAACCCAGACATGGGCCCTGGCTGGGAATCGAACCCTCAACCTCCCGGTTTGCAGGAGGCACTCCAACCACTCACACCACATGGCCAGGGGCGAAAACTGGATTTGTACAGGAAACTGGTAGCAACCCCCTGGGTGGTCCGAAGGGGAGCCAGGGACACGGGGACAAAGGAGCCCAGCAGCTGTGAAGACAGTGCTCGGACAGAGAGGCGCCGGCCACTCACCAAGGTCATGTCGTCGCAGCAGGCGGCGCAGGTGCAGGAGGCGGCGTGAGGGTTCAGGATCCCGTCCTGGGACGAGAAGGCACCGCGCTCGCTCTGAACGTGGTCTGTTTAGAGCGACGAATCCCGCCACTTCCAGACCCTCTCGTCCTGTGCTCCCTTCCCCAGATGCCTCGGCTGGTGGTGGGACAGACCCCTCTCCTTCTAGTAAGTTCCGAGGCGCCCCTCCCTAACTAACTCCCAGGGGGCTAAGCTGCAGAGACCACCCAGAAGCCCCCTCTCAGAGGGGGCTGATGCCAAGGGAGTTTCTGGAAACTCAGGGCAACTGCCTCCTCGCCCAGTCCTCCATGGAGGCAACGCCACCATCATCCTGTTTGCATCAGGAGGCTGAGTGACACAGAGGTCAAGTGACCTGCCCAAGGGGCCGGCACTCGGTGGGAGTCCAGCCGGGGCCCCGTGGCTGCACCTGGATGAGGCACTGCAGCGGCCTGCCGGCGTAGCGGATGCTCCGCTTCCAGTCCTTGCTGCTGGCTCTCCCGGCCATGGCTTCGAACTCCGTGGGGCTGTACCAGTTCTCCCCCTGCTTGATGCACCGGCCCCGGCCACCTGGGACAGCAAGGGCAGCGGTCTGCTCCTGCTTCCCGTCCAGACCCACAATACCTCGCCTGGCCCCACTGCTGACCCCACAGGCTGGGGCGAGTCTGCTGGATCTGCAGCACCGCCCACAGTCAGCACACCGCACTCACGACAGCTGCCTACCTGCTTCCAGGGTCCACTGCCTTTGGGTCACTGTGCTGAGCCAGGACGCAAGCTGCCCCCCACCCCCGCCAGGGTCACTGCACTTTCTGTTTGCCTGTGGTGCCACCCAGCCCTCCCCAGGGAGCCTGTGGCATGGCCTGTGTCCTTCACTGGCTCACGGGGCCCCGGCAGGCAGGGGAGGGTGGGCAGGAGGCGGGTCTCCCACTCGCAGGCGGCGCCCTACCTGAGCCCAGCCTGCTCTTGTACAAGGTGCCGCTGACGTTCCGGCAGCGCACGGGCAGCTCGCTGTCATACGCCGACGGGTCCCAGTTGTACCTGCTCCCCGCCTTCTCTTGGCCAGGAGCCAGGGGTGTTGGAGGGGACTGGGGACCTGGAGGAGAAAGCGTTGGACAGAGACAGGCCTCAAAAGCACCGGAAGACGCCAGAAGGTACAGTGACCTCAGCTGGTCTTGCACGGCGGGCACTCCGGCGCCCCCGGCACGCCCCCTTCCATTCCGGGGAGCTCTGCCTCGGCCCTGAAGCCCCCTTCCCTGCTGACGCTGTAGAACACGTGCTGTTCCAAACCGGAGACGAGCAGGACGGCCCCTGGGACACGGTCCCTCGGACCCCGCCCGCTGGGGAGCGAGCCGGGCACGCCCTACCTGGGGTGAGCGGAGCGGCGGGCCCCTTCAGCCCCGCGGTCTCCACGATGCTCCCGTCGGTGTGCACGACGATCAGCGTGGCCTTCTCCGTGTTCAGGCCGTCTCCGATCTGCAGAGCGGTCCTGCCGGACTGGGGGGGAGAGCGTCCTGTCCGTCACACCCTCTCTCTCTGGGGCCGTGGGCAGGCCACCTGGTGCGGTGGGACAAGCTCCTGCCAACCAGGGGATGCCTGCCACAACCCCCGGCCTCTTCCAAAGACGGCGCTGAGCCTTGAACACAGAGCCACCCCTGGGAAGAGACAGCGCCAGTCTGTGGCCCTGAGCAAGCGCTCGAGGCAGCGTGTCAAAGCCACAGACTCAGCATGTCCCATGAAACCCTGGCGGCAGGAGCACCTGAACGCCCACGGGCACAGGTCTTGAGGGGGTCTCCCAGAAGCCTGGCCCAGGACCCCCTTCCCACACCGTTTCCCATCCAGGGACCTCTGCTCGCACCCCAGAGAGCAGGGCTGCCCAACCGCACCTTGGCGTCTCGTCTATCTGAGACTTGCCGACCCCTCCAGGCCGGCCCTGCCCGAGCTGAGGCCCACCCGCTCAGGCAACTGGGGGTGACGCAGGCAACCGGGGGTGACTCGGGGCCTCCAGGCACCAGCCCAAACCCGGTGGTCCAAGGTGGTCGAATGCTGTTAGGTTGAGAGGGTAAAACCAACCAAGGCTAGTGAGAGCCACCTGGCGTCTGCAAACGCTGCCCCCCAGTCAGGGGGAGTGGCAGGGACCCCACTCCACCCGAGAGTGTGAGCCTGGCCTGCGCTCGGGGACCTGGGTCGGGGCGCAGCTGGGTGTCCCCAGGGCCCCTGCCTCAAGCACAAAGCATCTCTGAGGTGGCAGGCGGGGCCCCTCCCTGATGTCCTTTTCCACCCTCGGGTTCTGGCCCGCTGGCCCGTCCTCGGAGCCCACAGACGGTGCCACACTCAGGTGCCCCACTCGGCTGCCCCGGCCCCCTGAGGTGTTGGGACGTCCGCTGCCAGGAGGAGGGGCTCGGCCGTCAGTCTGCAAGCCCAGCCCCCGTGGAAATGGGCCGAGCTTCTTTTTTTTTTTTAATTTTTTAAAGATTTTACTTATTTATCTTTAGAGGGGAAGGGAACGAGAGAAGGAGAGAAATATCAATGTATGGTTGCCTCTTGTGAGTCCCCTGCTGGGAACTGGCCTGCAACCCAGGCATGTGCCCTGACTGGGAATCGAACCGCGATCGTGTGGTTCACAGGCCCGCACTCAGTCCACTGAGCTACACCAGCCAGGGCTGGGCCGAGCTTCTTGCACCCACACGGGCCCTCACTGCCATCCCCTGCCCAGAGCAGGGGCTCTGCTTGTGGCCCATCCAATGCTAGTGACTTGGCCAACAGGCGCCTGGAGTCCTGGGAGTGTGATCGAGGCTCAAAGAACCCTGACCGTCAAGGCAAAGGCCCCAGGAAACTCCCCTTTCTGGAGACCGCCCAGCCCTGGCACCTGCTGCCTGGAGACCACGCTGTCCCCCATTCACAGAAGGCCTCAGCTATGAGAGAAAAACAGGCAATGTGGCAGTGACAGGTGGGCTCTGACTGGGTGCAAATGCCACTGGGAAGGGGACTTGCCTGCGTGGTGAAGGGGTGGGTGGTCCCTGGTGCGGAGCAGGCTGTGACTGGTGGGGGTGGGGCAGGGGGAGGCCTGTGGGGGCAGGGCCTCCAAACCTTGCGTGACCAGGACAGTGGGCAGGGCAGGGCCCCCCTGGAAGGATGCTCCCACCCCAAGGACCCTGGGCGTCCTCCTGGCCAGGAGGGCAGAGGCGCTGTCCCCTGACCCCAGGACTCAGACGGGTCCCCCTGCCTGCCCACACTTCACGGCAGGGGGCTCCTCAGCTCCAACCCCCTTGCCAGGGAGTGGCCGAGTGCAGAGGCCAGACCGGGGCGGAGAGGCCGGCCCTGCGCTGGCGGCGGAGCAGCTTACCAGAACGTGTCCTGACAGCGAGGCGGCGTTGGCCACCGATGTGGTGAAGACGTTGTCCGCCGAGGCACCCACGTTGGCCACCGTCACAGTGGTCACCTCTGCAACACGGGAGCCCGGCTCAGCGCGCCCTTGGAGCCCACGGGGGGCAGGAGTCTGTACCCCCAACCTTTCACCCAGAGGCCTCACCGGCACTGCCAGACCACTGTCTGACCAGCTCGTCCCACCAGGGAAGACCCTCCTACCACAGCGAGGGGCCCCTGAGGGCCCCTCCCTGCACCCGCTGGGCCTGTCCAGGGTCCCCAGGCCCTGCCAGCCACCCCAGCTTCTGGGAGAAAACCAGGATGTCCTGCAACAGCCGCCAGCCAGACAGGTGCCCCCACCTGCTCCTACCTCCCAGCCCCTCCCTCTGGGGCCCCTCCCCTCCCCTGCACCTCCACGAACACCCCCAGGTGTTCCTGAGCCTTTGCAGCGTCAGTCCTCACACAGGTGTGCTGCAGCCACCTGCCCCACACTTCCCCTCCCCCCACTCAGCCAGGGGCTCCCCCAAGCCTTCCCTCACCTGTGCTCTGCCCCTCCCTCTGACCACGCCCTTCAGCTCAGGAACCGGCCCTGGAGAGCTCCTCCGAGGACAGCACCTCCTGGGGGCATGCAGCACTCCGGGACACCCCGTGCGGGGCTGTCCAGCACGCAGGAGGTGCTCAGCCACGCCCCCTCAAACACGTCCACACATTCCACCAACCCCCACTCACCCACGGCCACGGGCAGCTCATCCCTGTCCTGCCCACCCCCTGGCTGCCTGCAGTTGTCCCCCAGAGCCCATGGGCCGAGGTGACTGCGTCTGAAGACCACGCAAGGAGCTCTCTGCCAGACATGCCAGGAACACACATGGGGACCACACACGCCAAGGAGACGGCCACCAAGGGCACTGGGTCCCCGGACCTGTGCGGCGGGCAGCAGAGAGCGTTACCGCTTCAGTGCACACACAACACAACCATAAAGGTCTGCAGGAAAAAGTGACGTCAGTACACCTTCCTGACATCATGATACATGACGCCACATTTCCGCACTTGGAAAAACATGTGCGGAAAGGAGAAAAGCCTGAAGAAAAACTCCACGGTCCAGAATCCCGATGTTACTCCAGAGTCTGGCGATGAGAACAGAACCCTTTCCCTGCTTTTCCGTGGACCCCAAAACAACCACGTGCAGAGCAGGGGTGCCCGGCCCACCCAGCCCCCCACGGCACTCAATGAACACCAGAGTGAGTGCGCAGCAGACCTACCCTCGTGCACACACGAGGGCCACACATGCCAGGACCACACACAGAGGTCCACACACATGGGGACCAGGCAGCTGCTGTCCAGCTCTGAAGGCTGTGAAGCACCTCAGGGGACAGCGCCTCGGCTGTGGCACTACCACACCATACTCTCCAAGGGCACCCTCCAGCTCCTCCAGGACAGGATCCACGTCTGACCTCACCCCCCATACCATGGTGTCACATGCATCCAGGACGGATGTACAAGACAGGTAGGGCAAGTGGCAGGTGCTGAGAAGGTTCCAGAAAAAGTGCAGAGTGCTGAACAGGAGAGGGAGGACTGTCACAAGGAAAAGGGACTGAGGAAGCAGGAGTGCATGCACACACAGCAGGCGTGCAGGAACGACGGGGCACACAGGGTACGTGTGGGGCAGGTTCTCTGGGAGGATGGGCGGGCTGGTCATGGGGCTTGTACAGGGTAGGTGTGTGGTGCAGGGGGTGTGCACAAGGCAGGTGTAAGTGACATAAGTGCAGCGGGTGTGTGCAGAGGTATGGGCTGGTCGTTCTAGGTATATGCACAGCAGATGCAGGGGGTTCAGGTGCAGGTGTGCAGGGACAGGTGTGGGCCGGTCGTTCAGCTGTGTGCAGGGGGTGTATGCACGGGGCAGGTGTGTGCGTGGCAGGTGCGCGCGGGTCAGGTGCGGGAGGGCGCGGGCCCGTGGCACTTGCCTGCAAAGGCGGCGGCCGCAGCAGCCTCGTCGGGGCCGGGAAGAGTCTCGGTGCCCATGTCCATGTGCCTGGGCTCTGCGGCCATCACCGCCACAGCCGTCACCCGCCGCGTCTCGCGCTCCGCCTCCGAGTCACCGTCTTCCTCCGAGTCCTCGTCCCTGCTGAGCACGGGCTCCTCGGCCTCATTCCCCGCCGCGGCAGCGGCCGCCGCCGCCACAGCGGCCGCGGCCGCCACCGCCGCTGCCTCGGCCAGGCCCAGCTGCTTGGCGGCGGAGTCCGAATCCTCCATCCGGACTCCGCCGAGCCCGCCCGAAGGCGATGGCCGGGGCCGCCCGAAGGCCGGGATGGAGCCCGAAGCGCGACTCCCGAGGAAGGCCGCCCGAACCGAGCCGAGCCCAGCCGAACCTAGCCGAGCCTAGCCGAGGCCGCCCGAGAAGAGGCCGAACCAGCACGAAGTGGCCCAGTCGAGCCAAGCCGACGGCCAGGAGTCCGGAACCGAGGAGGGCCGAGGAGGGCCGAAGAGGCCCGAAGTACGGAGCCGAGGCTGTCCGAATTGGTACGAGGCCGCACGAGCGTTTCCGAGCGGCCCTGCGCCGGCCTTTTTTAACGCCTAGGAGGCCGGGGCCGTCGTCGTCTCCGGCCCACAAGGTGGCCGACCGTGGGCCCGAAGCTCGCCGAACACCGACACAGCTCGGCCTAAGCTAGGGAGCCTCGCGCCACAAGCTCCGCCCTCTACGCCGCGAGCGAGAGCCGAGTTCTTCCGAACGGAGCCGAACGCGCCCGAACCTGGGTCCTCCCAGACTCGGCTCCCCTCCCCCTCCTTTCCGAAAGTGCCCGAGCGCAGCCGGACTGTCTAATCGGGTCTCAGCCGCGGCTCGGAGTCAACTCTGGATCAGCGGCACGGTCGGGCCCCTTCGGGATCAGAGGCGAAAATGGCCGAAGGGACGCGAGCGGCGCGGTGCCGAGAGGCTGCCGGGAACTTGGCGGACTGGGGGGCGGGGCTAAGATGGCGGCAGGACGGCGAGGTGAGGGGTGCGGCGATCCCTCCGCCCGGAGCCTTCGGGTCTGGGACCCGGGGGCCCAGTGCCCAGGCGCAGGTCATCCCGGGAGGAGTGGGTTCTCGCTGCAGCGGGACGGGCCACCGGCCTGGCGTTTCGCCGTGGCGTCTCGGTGGGGGGTCCTTCCAGTCGGTTTTCCCGCCTGTCTTCCCGCGCCGCTCGGGTTCCCGGAGGCCGTCCTTCTTCGTGCCGGTAGCGTGGACAGCCCGGGCTTGGCGACCCTACCCCATGCTGTGGGCCACGGGCGAGCACGGGGTGCCAGTGCAGGCGTGAGAACCGGCCACGTGTGCGGGCCGCAGGGATGGAGCTTGTTTTCACGGGCGGCTCTGCTTAGCGACCCTGCAGGGCCTGGGGAGAAGGGCCGCTTAGCATCCGGGCAACCGTGGGCTTCCCTTCCTCCTTGCGACCCAAGGAGGCCGAGGCCGGGGTCGGTCGTGTCCACGGTCCCGAGGCCGGCGGAGCATCTCGGGGGGCGGGGTCCGGCCTCACCGTCCGCCGCTTCTCTTGCAGGGAGTGCCCCCTCCGCGGCCGTATCCTCCTGCTGCTGCTCCCGCTCTCCACGGCCCGGAACCCCGACCCCCTTTTCTACCAGCTCTGGGCACAATCCCACTTGCCAGCGGGAGCGATGGAGGCGGTGTGGTTTCCTAGCAGAGCGCGCTGGCCCCAACCCCTCCTGCTTGCCCAGCTCCCGAGCCCTTGGTGGGGTCGCCAGGGCCCGGAGGGAGAGCCGCTCGCGTGCAGGATGCGTAGGCCTCCTGTGGCATGAACAAGGGCCAAGTGTGCAGAGGTCCGGAAAGTGGGTGGTGGGTATTTAACTGCTCCCCAAAAGGAGAGAAGTGTATTTTACTTGAAAAAACCCGGAATCCCCTTTTCCCTCTATATATTGTCACCAGAGCCACGGTCAGGGTGCTGTGGCTGCCCCGCCTGCAGTGGCTGAGAGGTTGCTGTGCCTAGCACCCTGCCTCTGAGCCAGGGTGTCCCTGTGAAGAGAGGTCCGGGCCGCCACCCCTCTGTGACACCAGGGGGCATATTCATGGATGCCCAGCAGGCCAGACTCCGCGGCCCCCGTGAGCACCTAAGCTGCTCCTGTGTGTTGGCTGAGGCTGAGGTCCTGGTCCAGCGGCTCCTCTTGCCCAGCCCTGGGGTAGGCACGTGGGGCAGCATGGCTGCCGGGCTGAGTCCTTAACAGTGCCCCAGCTCTCCTCGGTGCCCCTGCAGATGCTGCTGTGCCTGGGTGGGACGTGCTCCACCCTGCATTTCCTGGCCACACTCCTGATGATAGCGTATAAAAGTGAGTTGGGGTGTGGCGGGCGGAGCTGTCACTTGCTGCTGCTGCTGTTGTAACCAGAGCTCTGCCCTGTTGCCCACGTCTGCAGGCCAGGTGTTCAGTTACCCTCAGGATCACCTGACCCTCGACCTGGCCCTGCTCTTGCTGATGGGGACTCTGGAAGCACCCCGGATATACCTTGGTGAGTTGGCTGACTGTGAAAAGTGTACCTGCTGGGACCCTCTAAGGCCTCATTGCTAGTGTGGCTCTCGAGGTGCTGGGTTTAAGTGCTCCGCCAGTTGCCTGCAGGCCTCGCCTTACAGCGTCATTAACTATTAAGTAGTTGGTTGAGAAGCTTTGTTCAGGAGACGGTAGCGTGCAGCCTGCTGGGAGAGAGGCTTCCTGTCAGAAGCAGAGCTGCTGGGTAACAACACTGTCCTTGGAGCCAAGACACTCACCTCCTGGGCTGCCCCCCCCCCCCCAGTCTGGGTGGGGGCGTGGGAGGCTCCGAACAGAAGCACAGCGTGCCCTTTGCCCTCTACCCACCCCTGTCTCACCTCCGGGGGCAGGACTTCCAGTCCCATCTGTCCAGCGTGTCCACGGCAGGCACACGTGCACTGGCACAGCAATCACTGTGTGTTCTGCCAGTTCACCAGGGTCCTGGCACATCCCAGCCGGGCACGAGAGCACTGATGTCTCAGCCCTCTTTCTGAGCACCCTGGGCTTCAGTGGCCCCTGTCGCAGACCCAGGCTGTGCCAGGGGCGGGCCTCATGGTGAGCAGCAACAGAACTGCCGGGCATCTGCCCCTCCCGCCCCTCCCAAGCAACCAGGCACATGTGGTCAGCTCTCAGCATCTTGGATGAGCATGTTCCAGGACTGATCCATCTGTGAAACACGTGTTGAATTTCCAGACTGGCCTTAGCCCCAGGAGTAAAATACTTGTGGAAATTTTAAAACAAAGTCCCCTTGGTTCACTTGGAATGAGGGAAGGAGTCGGAGCGCACTTGGGTAGGTTTCAGGGAGCCAGACCCCCATCCCCACGGCTGACCCAGAGACCGGGATGAGGTCAGAGCTGCGGTTGGTCTGCACCCCTCTCCCCAGAGCCCTGCCCTTGTGCGGTTTGCCTTTGGACACTCTTGAGTCCTGGAGGGCAGTCTCTCACTGGACATCCTGAGGCCGCAGGCCTGCGCGCTGGCCCATGGCCTGCAGGCCCGCCCCTGGACGTGCCCACAGCCTGGCCCCCACTGTCTGTTCTGCTCTCCAGGCACCAAGGGCAACCTGACGGAGGCTGAGGGGCCGCTGGCCGCAAGCCTGGTCCTCACGGGAGCCAGTGTCCTGCTGTCCATCTACTTCCTGCTCTGGCAGACCCTGGTGCTGTGGGCAGACTCGGTCCTCAGTGCCACGCTCCTGGCCATCCACGGCCTGGAGGCCGTCCTGCAGGTGGTGGCCATCGCTGCCTTCCTTGGTTAGACAGGTGACCTGCGGCCCCCAGGATGCCCCGGACGGGAGCACTGCGGGGGGTCCCCGAGGTCCCCACCCTGTGGCACCACGGACGGGGCCCTTTCTCATCAGTCAGCCCTGTGCAATGGGGTCCTGTGGCTTGAGTGGCTTGTGAGTCGAGTTCGGGGCAGGACCAGGACAGAACAAAGTGTGGAGCGAGGCGTTGGGGACAGCTGTGGCCAGGGTCAGGGACTGGCCTGGGACAACCCTTGGGTGGCTGCAAGCCAGCAGGGGGCCAGTGGGCTTGGCCCTGTCGCCTCCCAGGGGAGCAGCTTCCTATGGTGTCCACAGTTGTCTTTCTTGAGGGTGTGCCCAGACGCTGGCCATCCAGCCAGGACCCCTGCGGCACAGCATTCTGTGGGGTCTCTGCGACCCTGAGTGTCCACATGTCCCCACGGTGGGACATGGCTGTGTGAGTGGGGCAGGGGATTGGGGTCTTCGGCTACTCTAACAGCTCCAGAAGAAAACAGGCAGTGGGGCGGGCCGGCCCCAGGGTGGGGCTCCTCGCAGCCACAGCCCTGCCCCCAGGGACTGACCCTTGGACACCTGTGAGGGGCTATGGTGCGGTGAGAATCCAGGTCTGTGAGCTGATCCTGTTTCTTAACTTTCCTTCCTCTGTTCCTGTTACTTGTTTCTTGTTTGGAGTGATGTGTTCCAATGGACTTGTGGTTTCTCTGCGCTGTATTTTTAAAATAAAGAAGTGTTTATACCTCTCTGAGTTTTTCTTCATTAAGTCACCTGCCTCCCCCAGGTCTTGTGTCCCCTCAGCACAAGGGCCAGTGTGCTGGGTGGCTGCACCTCCGGTCCGGCACCCAGAGCGGTTTCCCCAGAGGCTGGAGGGCCAGGCTTGCCCTGGGCCGTGAGGGGGACTGGTCTCAGCAAGGGGCAGGGGCCACACAGAGTCTTGTCCTTGGTTGGGGTGAGCAGGACCTCTGGCTTGGGCCCTGAATGTCTGCAGCCCTGGAAGAGAGGGCACCTGCTTCCCCACCGCCCCTGGTGCTGCCAAGGCAACTTGGAGCAGGGCACCCCGCCACAGGGGCCCTGGCCCACAGGCGGGGAGACCCCAGACCGAGGATCTGGGCTGTGCCCTCAGGTCACCCCTCCCTTTGGCCACAGTTTCAGGACGATGACTCCAGGTGGCCTACACCCAGCTGACTCTCCAGGGCCCCTACGGCCTCCTTGTGGGCGGGGCTCCTCCCCAGAAGACAGTGCTCAGAAGGCTGTCCCATCCCGGCACGTGGGCCCACATTGCCACACAGGCTCCGCCTCAGGAAGGTGAAGGCAGGCGGAGCTCCCTCTGGTTGCTCGGCAGCAGGGAGACAACCAGGAAGCCAGGACGAAGGCCACTTCCTGCACCCTTCCATGGGCACCCCGGTGAGGCCTCGGAGACCCCTGCTTGGGGTCCTGGCACCTGGTGCAGGGGGTGTGCTTCCCAGAGGCTTCGGGGAATGCTCCGTGCCAGCCAGTGCCTTGCCCTTCGGGGGCTCCCTTCCTGCACCCCCAACCCTAAGAAAAATAGCCAGGGTCTTGGGGTCCCACATATAACCTGCCGGGCCCGTCTCCTCCTGGGCCTGCTGTCTGACCCTTCTCCCCTGGGGGAGCGGGGGCTCCTGGGAGTCCATTGTAAAGGAGGGTGGCCCTGCGCGGAGCACTCCGTGGGGTCTCCCTGGACCCGGGCATCCCTAGCCTTCCTTCGGACACCCCCAACCCTCAGGGGTGCCCAGGCTGGGCTCGGGGTCGCAGAAGAGAGGCTTCAGGGGTTCTCGGATTGTGAAGAAAGGAGCCCCGCCCTGAGAAACGCACAGACTGCAGCCTGGCCTAGCGCTCCCCGCGACTAGAGGGGTGGCTGAAGAAGGAACTCTGCCCCTGAGCCGGGGACCAAAGTGGGCCCCTTCTGGGCACCTGGGGCTGGAGTCTGACCTCCCTTGGCACCCAGCCACACCCGACACGGGGCCCACTCAGCGGCCCCAGGAAGGCCTCAGAACCTCAGCGCACGTCCCAGCGCGCAAGGGGCTCCGGGACCTGCCTGTCGGTCCCTGGGCGCCTGGCCCCCGGGCTGGGGTCGGAGTCCCGAGAGAGTGGACGGGGAACGCCCCGCCGGGAGCCCCGTGCGGGCGGGTCTGGAGCCGCAGGCGGCGCACCTACGTCGCCGCCCCGCCCCCGCTCCGTGTCGCCCAGGTTCTAACCTGCCGCTCAGGTTCCTCCTGGCGGCTCCGCCCCCGTCCAGCCAGGCCCATCCCAGCTGCGCGTCCTCCTGCCTGCGGAGCTGGGCGCAGACAGACAAGCGGACAGACAAGCGGCGTAGGGACCCGGCGCCAGGAGCAGCAGGTGAGCGCCCCGCGGGTCCCGGCCTGGGCTGGGCGGCTTCGGCGGGGGAGACGCGGGAGGCGTGCACACCGACGGCGGGCGGCTGGGAGCTCAGCTTCCTCGGGAGGCGGTGCAACGCGGGGCTCCCGGGTCTGTCGGTGGGTCTGCCGGCGGGCGAGAGGCATTGGTTGGGGGTCGAGGGGCTGCGCTGCGCTCATGGCCAGGAGCCTGTCCCACTGCGACCCGACCGGCCCCGTCCGGTTCCAGGCGGCGCTGGGGCACGGGTACATTTTTAAGCCAGGGCACTGAGTCAGCCGGCCGGCCCCATGCCAGCCCTTGGGCTCGGTGCGGGGAGCTCGTTCCGCCGGTGAGCGGGGCTGTTCCGGTTCTGGAAGACCCCACCGCACGTTCCCGGACTGGCCCCCACGGGGGGGGGGGAAACTTTTGAGATTGGCCGGGGCTCTCTGTGGGTCAGACAGCAGGAGGAATTTCCTGGGCGTGGGGGGTGGGGATCCAGGGCCAGGGAACCTCGGGCCAGGGTCAGACTCCCGGTCACCGTCAGGGTGTGGGAGTTTCAGGGAGGAGGCGGCTGGGGGCGGGGCAGAGTGGGGGGGGGCACGCAGAGGCCGTGGGCACCCAGCCTCTGGCTCTCGGTCAGGCCCCCTCCCTGGGCCAGGCTGGTGCAGGCATCCCTATGCCTGGGGCGGTGCCTGGTGGCCGCGGAGGGGCCAGGAAGGGCTCTTCACTGTGTCTGTTCCCACCCCAGGCCTGGCTGCCGGGGCAGGCCCCAGCTGGTGGCACCTCCCTTGGCCTGACTCTGTGTGCGCACACACACACACACACACACACACACATACACATACACACACACTACCGGGGCCCTGCCCAGGCCTCTCCCGGTCCCTGCCTACTGCCCTGCCTGGATGGCTCAGAGCTGCTGCGGGCCCTGCCGCTTCAGCCCGCTGGCTCCTGCCTCCTTGGTGCGCCCTGGGCATCTGCAGCCCCCAACGCTCTTTCCCAGGCTCCCCCCTCCCTCCCCCCAGGGCAGGCCCCTTCCTCACCCGCAGCTCCCAGACCTGGGCACACCTGGGCACACCTGAGCCTCAGAGGGTCTCCCTGTGTCAGGGTCTCACCTGGCTCTCCTGGGCCTTCGGCTGACTCCTCCCCGAGGTCACTGGGCTACAGGGGCTGGAGTTTGAACCTGGAGCCTGTCCTTCTGCCCTCCCTGCCCTGCTGGGGCCTCCGCCCCCTCTGCTCTGTGACCAGTGTGCCGTTCGCACCCGGAAAATGACTGCCATGGACAGAAGTGCAGCCTGGGCCGGCCCCTGGGGTCGCATGGCGCCCCGCCCCCTGAAGAAGCCCCGCTCCCCCCACAGGACCCCACCTGCTCCCTGAGGCAGATGCCGTGCCTACACCCACCTCCCCGCTGGTCCTAACGCCCCCACCCGGCCCCTGGAGCTGAAGGCCACTGGGGCCCAGCCTGGGCTCCCGAGGGGAGGGGCCGTCCTGGCTGGTGCCTGCCTGTGTGCCTGCGGGCCTGCGTTTCACCCAGGTGTGTGTCCCTGGACACACGTGCCCAGCGCCCTTGGCTCAGCCCGCCAGGAATCCCATTAAGCAAATACTCGGGCTCACCCACTGAGGTCAGGGGCATTCCGGGCATTCTTGGGCGACGGGCAGAGGAATCTGGCCAAGTCCCTCCCCCACCCCTCCCCAGAGAGGCAGGTGGGAGGCAGTGGCCCGAGGCCCCCAGGGAGGCCTTCCTGCAGGAAGGATCTAGTCAAACCAGAACATCCTGGGCCGCTCCCTGCCCTGGACACCAGCGCCCCTGGTGTGTGGCCATGACTCTGGCAGACCCCGAACATGGAGACCTCTCTCCAGTGGCCTTTCACAGGAGTGCAGTGTGGGTGCAGACACCCCACTGGGCACAGACCACCGGGAACCAGGCTCTGCCCATGCGCCGGGGGTGGGGTCTCCTCTTGATTTTCTCCAGGGTCCCCTGGTCTGGCCCATCGTGTCTCAGGGCTCTCACAATGCCATTCCCTCTGCAGAAAGGTGCTCCCACCCAACCCCCCTTCAAGGCCCTCAGGACCCTTTGCAGAGCCCCACCCCGGACAGCCTCTGGGGGTGAGGCCCCTCTGCTGGCCCGTCCCGGGTGTCCATGTGGAGGATCAAGGGTCTGGGGTGTGGCAGGGCTGTGGTGATGGCCCGCCGGGACATGGGGCGGGGATAGGTGGTCCCAGGAATCTGGACAGGCAGTCGGGGTCCCAGCCCCAGGGCCTGGGGGTCGAGGGGAGGAGACCCAGCCCGGGAGGTATCAGTGCTGTTCTCCGTTCACTCAGGTGTGAGCCAGGCACGAGGCCCTGGACTCGGGCCACACGGAGGTCCGCCCTCTGCTGCCGCTGAAGACGCCATGAGCCAGTCAGGGTCTCTGAGCTGCTGCCCAGGCCCTGCCAAGTGAGTCCCCACCCACCCGGCTCGCCCCTCACTCAGCAGCCGCCGGCAGCCCCGGGAGGTCCAGCTGGGCCCCACCCTTACCGGTCCCTTCCCCGCAGCGGCAGCCTGGGCCGGTCTGACACCATGGCCAAGATGAGTGCCAAGGACCTGTTCGGTGAGTGAGGTTTGAGGAGGGAGGGTCTGCCACCCCCACCCCCATTCTGTAATGCTCTGCTGGGCTCCCACCAAGGGGGGACGCAGGGTGGCCCCGGGCACCCAGAGGCGGCTCAGGGACCCCGGTCCTCCGGGCCCCAGCAGCCCTCCCCCATGCGGTAAGGGGAGAGGCCTGTACTAATAATTCAGGGCCATCAATATTGATTCGGCCAAGCTCCTCACTGCAACCCGATCAGATGTGCTCTGGGTGCCAGGTGTCTGCTCCAGGAAGGCCACCCCCCCAGCGGCCCCTCCCCCAGGCGCACCCCAGCTCTACCCCAGAGGCACCAGCTCATTTACGCCCATGGACAGGGTGCCCAGTGTGGAGCCCCAGGAGCCCCAGAGAGGGCGGGGAGGTGTTAGCCGGCAGCCGGGGCGGGGAAGGCCCTGGCCCGACCCCTTCCCCTGGAAGGGGGGTGGCCCCTTGCACCCCCAGTACAACAGACCCTGACCACAGATGCCACCACCGTCTGAGCAGTCGCCCTTGGGACGGAGGGAGGTCCACCTCCTGCTGGGACCTTGAGCCCCTCCTGGTGGCCACGGGAGACCCACAGAGCAGTACCCCTCAGGTCCACACTGCCGCCCTCCCTGTGGCCCAGCCCGGGGGTCCAGCCCACGGGGACCAGGGTCCCTGGGGCCTGCCCTCTGGGGCGGGTGAGTGACTGGCGTGTTCCTGTTCAGAACAGAGGAAGAAGTACTCCAACTCCAACGTCATCATGCACGAGACCTCCCAGTATCACGTCCAGGTGAGGCTGCGCCGGGGCACCCAGTCCTGCTCAGTGGGCCCCCAGGTGCCCCTGGGCCCCCTGATTGGGGACACTGAGGCCCTGGGAGAAGTGGGCCGCCCTGCACCTGACCAGGGCTCAGCCACAGTGGGCGCGCCCTCCAGCTCTGGGGGCTCGTGGTCTGGGTCGGTGTCAGGCAGACGAGGAGCTGGTGGCCGGCGCAGCCCAGGGGAGTCTGTGCCCTGGGTCCTGCCTGGCAGCCCTCAGGTGGGAAGGTCCAGTGGGAAGGAGGGCAGCGCCCTGGCACCAACACGAGGGGAGAGCTTGAGGGGGACGTTGGAGCAGGGACGCCCTGTGGGAGCAGGTGCAGGGAAGACTTGGGGGGGGTGGAGACTGGTCAGCTGCTCTGGGGACGGACCAGCTGCCGGCGCGGGGGGTTCTCTGTGAGGTCGGTTTGAATTCACTCTCACACCTTAGAAAACAGGCTTTGTAAACGGCCTTCCTGCTGTGGGCAGCTCAGGTGGGGGTCCCCGGACCAGGAAGGCAAGTGCTTCCCTCCCCAGAGGGCCCTCCCCGCCCACAGAGGTCCGGCGAGCCACTGCTTCCTGACTCGGTTTCCTCATCTACACGATGGGTCCGCAGAGACGCTGGGACTTCCTTGGGCTCTCGAACTGGGCCGTGTCGGGTGACACACCCTCCCCACCCACCCGGGCCGGCTGGGGCCATTCTGTGCCGTGGGGCTGGTCACCGCTGCTGGCTCAGTGTCCAAGGTCAGGGTATGGATGGCGGGCGGGTCAGTTTCGTCCCTGTCCTCTGACAGCTGTGCCACATCCCCAGGGGAGGGGACTTTGCCCTCCTTGGTGTGAGGAACTGCCTGTGCCACCGGGCTTCCGGGCCCTGCTCCTGGACTTTGGTCCAAGCTGGCCGGTGGAAGGACCCCCCAGGGGCACTCCCCTGCCCCCCCTGCAGCCAGCGAGGGCGGGGCATCAGCAGGGTTCGCCGTGTGCTCCCAGGTGAGGAAACTGAGGCGCAGAGAGAGGGTGAGAGGTGGAGGCCAGGTCAGACCCGCCCTGGCAACGAGGGTTTTTTTTTAATTTATTTTTCTAAATTAGCATCAGAAAAATTGATGTTGAGGATCGAGAACGTGCAGTTCGGTCTCACGCCGTGGGGTCGCCACCAGGAGCGGAGCCCTGCAAGTCCCAGAAGGGCTGCGCCCCCCCAGACGGCCTTCCTCTGCCCCCAGCCCCACCTGGGGCAGCACACTGCCCCGCTCCCAGTCACCACCACTCTGTCCGTCTGAGTGTCCCCCACAAACAAAACCGTGCGGCTTGTCACTGTCCTCCTGCTTTGTAGACTTGAAGAAAGCAGGAAGGGGGTCAAGGCTCCTCACAGCGCCAGGCTGCAGGGGCGCCTCGGCGGCCCCCTGCTGTCCACGGGCCCTGGCGGCTGGCAGCGTCCTGTCCGCACGCCCGGTGTGCGGACCAGCCAGGCCGTCTGCCAGCGTGGCCTGTGGATTCGCAAGCGTAACTCTTTGAACGGAAACGTTTCATTGTGGCGACCCCCAACGCACCCAGTGTTTTTCGTTTGTGGTTGTGCTGTTGCTGTCACTGTCTGGACGGTGGCGTGGGAGGCGCCTTCCTGCATTTTCTAGGTGCCTCATGCCCTCGGCTCGCACGTGTGCATCCGTGAGTCATTTCAGTCACTGCGGGTGTGGTGTGGGTGCCAGGCTCACTCTGGGGCGGGGGACTCGCGGCTGGTTACCCCGCAGGAGCGTGGAGCTCTGTTGAGAGGGGGTTCCTCCCCCACTGGGGCGCTGGGGCGCTTTCGTCAGACACGGGTGGGTTGGGTCCGGGCGAGCCGACTCCGGACTCTCTGGGGGACGTTGGTTTACTCGTTGAAGTCTTACCGCCCTCGAAGTCGGCCAGTGTGGCTTCTCCAATGTGTGTTTTCTCTTTATGGTTCTTCTGCCTGTTCTCAGTTCGCAGACCTGCCTTTACGTTGCAGAATCGAACTGTCCAGTTCTAGCACCCCGAAAAGCCCGTTAGGGTTCCGACCGGCCCTCGGTCAGCCCTGGGAGCCGACTTGGGCAGCGGCAGCCCCTGCACTGCGTGGGGGGGTCTTTCTGGGCCCCGCACTGACCGAGTGCCTCTAGTTCCTCTCAGATCCTGGCTGGCTTTTTTCCCTGTGGGGTTCTTGCATATCTTTGGTTGAAATACTCCTTGGGTATTTGGTTTTTGCATGCTGCTGTAAATGGTATTCTTATTTTTTTTCCCACTTCATTTTCTGATGGTCTGGTGGTAGACTGTAGAGAAGCAATTGAACTTCTTCGCCGTGACCAAGTGTCCTGTGACCAGGCGGAATGCCTCGACTTTTTCCCAGGGTTCTACTAGCGGAGTCACCGGGTGTTCTGTGTGTCCGTCCTCCGTACTCGATGTCCTCTGTCAGCCACTTTACCATTCTTACTTGGTGGCCCTGGCCAGGACCACAGGGACACACAGAGCAGACCCCTGGCCTCACGTCCCGGCTTGCAGGCCAGCTGCTGCCGCCCTTCTGGACAAAAGCGGTTCTTCTCCGTGTGCCGAGGCCGTTCAGCATGAAGGGCGGTTGAGTTTCAGTAGCGCCTTTTCTGAATGACAGTGATTGTGTTTTGCTTTTTTTTGTTTTGCTGTTGAACCAGCCTTGCGTTTCTGGGGTAAACACACTTACTCATGGTATGTTACAGTTTTATAGTTTTTATGTGTGGAGGTGCTAATTTGCTAACATTTGGTTACGGTGTTTTTTTGCATTAATGTCTACTAGAGATATTGGTATATAACTTCCTGTGTTTATTGATTAGAGAAAGACAGTAAGACACACAAAACATGTGGTAACCAACTGTTATCAGTGAGGTTTCCATTCATAGTGAACTGCGAGTGGTCACCTTTGTGGGGAGTGAAAAGTTACACTCGGACTTTCGAGTGCACGGAGGTCGGCGTCCCCAACCCCCACGTTGTCCGGGGGTCACCTGTGCTTCCTAATTTTCCTTGTGTCTGCATGACCCATGGGTTACTGAGAAGCGTGTTGCTTCATTTGCAATAATTTGGGGTGTTCCGGTCATGTTTTTGTTAGTGGTCTCTGCTTGGATTCCACTATAGTCAGAGACCCTGTATGGTTCCACTCACTCAAAATTTACTGACGTGAGCCCTGGCTGGGGTGGTTGGGCATCGTTTGGATTGAACACCGGTCTGCAAACCAAATGGTCGCTGGTTCGATTCCCGGTCAGGGCACATGCCAGGGTGGCAAGCCAGGTCCCCAGTAGGGGGTGCACAAGAGGCAACCACACATGGATGTTTCTCTCCCTCTCTTTCTGCCTCCCTTCCCCTGTCTCTAAAAAGTAAACACATAAAGTCTTCACAAACGAAAGAGAAATTCACTGACGTGTTTTGGGTCCAGCCGCACGGTATTTTTCGGTTTGGTGATTCTGTGTCTGGCTGACAGCGTGTGTTTCTGCCCCCTTCCCAGTGCCGAGTCCAGCCTGCGCTGTCACTCCTGGGCCTGCAGGGAGCAGCCTGGCCCTGCACCCCCACGGCTGCCCCCACAGCAGCCCCTCTCCCCACAGAGGGCTCCCACATCCCCCCCGCCCAGCCCACTGGGCTCGTTAGCGCTGGTCCGTAGATGAGGTAGAAAATTCAGCAGCAACTTATCCCTGCAGTGACGGTCTCAGAGTTTCCACCTGCAAATCTTCCATTGGGCGAGACTGTGAGCACCTTCCTGCAACAACACTGCTTGAATGTATTTTCCTTCAGGCTCGCTGAGCACATCTTTTGCCGGTTTTGTTACTGAGATGATAATCTTCCACTTACTCATTTATGCGTTGACGTCGGTGCCCTTCATTATTGTGCTTGACACGGTAGCGCTGGGAACACAGCGGGAGCCACCGCTGTGCGTGTCGGCCTCTGGACGCATTAAGACAATGAGCCGTCACCGCATCTGCTCTCCCCACATTTTTACTTTGCATATGGTGTTCTGTCTCGGAAAAATAGTTACATTTTCTTTAAGTCAAATGTATTGGCTTTTTCCCCTGAGCACCTGGACTGTCTTCCTTGCGTCCAAGTCCCCGCCATGAAGCCCCTTCTGGGGCTCTCCGAGATCACGGGCACTTCCTTGTAGCGTATTCGGGGGGCCTGCCCGACAGCTGGGTGCTAACACCCGAGTCTGTGTTAGTGCGGCTGGACTCTGGGGGAGCCAGGCTGGGAGAGACGGGGTTGGGGGAGGTGCGCTGGGCTGGCCAAGGGTCCCGGGGGCTGCCACCACTCGGTCCCTGCTGTGTGCGGGCACGGCCCTGGCCCTGGGGACACAGCCGTAGACCCAGCATCCCAAATCCCCGCCCTCAGGCAGAGAGCACAAAGGAGGTCACACACAGATGAGGTCACGAGTGTAGTGAGGTGACAGAGCGAAGCTGTAGCTGGGAGGGCGCTGGCTCAGACGGGGGAGGAGGGGGCAGAGGCAGGGTGGGTGGGGATCATCTGTGTAGGGCGGCCGGTGCTATCAGGGCTGGGCCACAGCCTGCAGACCTGCACAGAGCAGGAGAGATGCCCTGGGGGGGGGGGCTCTGCCTCTTCCGACCCCCAGGGCAGGTGTTCCTCCCCGGCCCCTGGGTGTGGCCCCTGGGCCCTGGCCCTGGCCCTGGCCCAAGGAGCAGTCTGCCCAGAGTGACCACCCCCCGCCCCCCGTGCCCCCAGCACCTGGCCACATTCATCATGGACAAGAGTGAGGCCATTGTGTCGGTGGACGATGCCATCCGGAAGCTGGTGCAGCTGAGCTCCAAGGAGAAGATCTGGACGCAGGAGATGCTGCTGCAGGTCAATGACAAGTCACTGCGGCTGCTGGACATGGAGTCCCAGGTGGGGCAGCAGCAGGGGCAAAGAAGGTGTGGCCTCTCTGCAGGGGCAGGGACAGGGCAAGGGCGAAGGGCGGGCCAGCAGGGCAAGTGGCCCAGGGCCCGGAGTCCAGGGAGCCAGGCCCCCAGGGCACACCCGCCTCTGGCCACACGGAGCCAGGCCTGGCTGGGCCGGGGGTCTGTGTGCAGGAGCTGTGGCCTCTGCCCCGGGCGGTCCGTGTCTGTGTCCACACCTGGGCCATGTCCCCTCTCTGTGCCTGCAAGTTATGCTTGTACCTGTGTCGGTGGCAAAGTCCATGTGCTGGGCCCACCAGTCACCGCTGCCAACGGCTGGTGTGCTCCACTGGTCCAGCCCGCGTCTTAGCGCCCCCGCACCCCCACCCCCACACGGCCCTGCAGGAGGAGCTTGAGAACTTCCCACTGCCCACCGTGCGGCACAGCCAGACGGTGCTGAACCAGCTGCGCTATCCCTCCGTGCTGCTGCTTGTGTGCCAGGACTCGGAGCAGAGCAAGCCCGACATCCACTTTTTCCACTGCGACGAGGTGGAGGTGAGCGGGACTGCGGTGAGCAGGGGCGGCGGGCCGCTCGGGGCAGGGCGAGCCAGCCTGATGTCCCTCCCCCGCAGGCAGAGCTGGTGCACGAAGACATTGAGAGCGCGTTGGCCGACTGCCGCCTGGGGAAGAAGATGCGGCCCGAGACTTTGAAGTGGGTGTGGGACTGGGAGGGGAGCGGGCAGGGGCCGCCCCCAGGAGGGCACAGCCGCTGAGCATCCTGGTCCCCACTGCAGGGGCCACCAGGAGAAGCTCCGGCAGCGGCAGTCCGTGCTGCCTCCCCGCCAGGGCCCCGCCCCCGTGCCCGTCCACCACTACGCCCAGGATGCTTCTCCCCCCAAGAACCGCGTGAGCCAGCCAGGTGGGCCGAGGGCGCTGGGCTGAAAGTCGATGCCATCCCCTGGGGGGGCTCAATCAGCAGCAGCTCTGCCTCCCCCCCAACCCCTGTCCCCTATCCAGGCTTCTACCGTCAGGAGTCGGAGGATGAGGAGCCGCCACGGGCCGTATTGGCTCAGAAAATAGAGAAAGAGACGGTGGGTCTCAGCCTGATAGTGCCCCCCGCAGGCTGCACCCGCCCCTTCCCCGGGCCAGGGGCCAAGGGGCATCGTGTGGGTCTGCTGGGCGCCCAGCTTGACCCCTGCTCTTGCTCTGACCCCAGCAAATCCTCAACTGTGCCCTGGATGACATCGAATGGTTCGTGGCGCGGCTGCAGAAGGCGGCCGAGGCTTTCAAGCAGCTGAACCAGCGCAAGAAGGGAAAGAAGAAGGGAAAGAAGGGGCCGGCAGGTGCTGGGGGGGCTGGGAGAGGGCGCGGGGGTGGGGTGGGGTGGTGGAGGGGCAGGCAGGGGCTAGGACAGGAACGGAAAGGGGGCGGACTGCATCAGGTGCAGGCCCGACCCACTGGCACAGTGATAGGGCCGGCCAGGCTCACGGCCCGCCTGCCTCGCCCCCCTGTTGCAGAGGGTGTCCTCACGCTGCGGGCCCGGCCCCCCTCCGAGGCCGAGTTTGTGGACTGTTTCCAGAAGACCAAGCTGGCCATCAACCTGCTGGTGAGTCCAGCAGCCCTGCCCTCTGTGCCGACATTGAGGGAGGGGGCCCAGGTCCGCGTCCCCAGTCACCCCCAGCGCGGGCCCCCGCACCCGGTGTGCCTGCCAGTTGCTCACTAGCGCCCTCTCTGGCCCCCAGGCCAAGCTGCAGAAGCACATCCAGAACCCCAGCGCCGCGGAGCTTGTCCACTTCCTCTTCGGGCCTCTGGATCTGGTGCCTGGGGTGGGGGGGCGGCCGGGGTGGGGGGAGCAGCAGGCGGGGCTGCCCTGCTGAGGGTCGGGAAGCCCGTGCCTCCGCCGAGGTGTGCAGCTGGCCTGTGGTGCTGCGGGCTGGGGCAGGGCTGGGACCCGCTCTGAACCGTCTCTTGCCCCAGATCGTCAACACCTGTGGTGGCCCAGACATCGCACGCTCCGTCTTCAGTCCCCTGCTGTCCCAAGAAGCCGTGAGCTTCCTGCGGGGCCACCTAGTTCCCAAGGAGATGGGGCTGTGGGACTCGCTGGGGGAGACCTGGACACGCCCTCGGTACAGCTTTGGGCAGGGAGGGCTGGGGTTTCTGGGTGGGGCCGGCTCTGGCTCACCCTGGATCTCCCACCTCAGCGCCGAGTGGCCTCAGGAGCCGCAGCCGATGCTGTACGTGCCCAAGTTCCACAGCGGCTGGGAGCCGCCCCTGGACGTGCTGCAGGAGGCCCCGTGGGAGACGGAGGGGCCGGCCTCCGCCCCTGGTGACGAGGTCAGACGCCCGCCCTTGCCTCCTCGGCCCCCCTCCACCCCCCTGCCCCCTGCCCCACACCAAGCCCAGGCCGTCCGGTCCCCACAGCAGACTCCAGCCAGCCGGTTATCCTTTCGAAACTCCCCGAAGCACAGCCTCGTACCTGAGCCCACAGCCCCTGGAGACGTCCTCCCCGCGGTCGGCTCTGCACACGCTCCCAGGTGAGCCCACCTGTGAACTCACCACCCTCACATAGCTTCTCTGACTGCACGTGTACGTCTTGGAGCTGTGGCTGGAAAGTGACCGAGCACTGACCAAGCCACTGAGCTCGAGGGGCTCACCTGTCCCTGTCCCCGTGCTGGAGTGGGTGTAGGCCCGACCGCAGAGCCGGAAGGGGGACAGCGGGTCCCACGGGCTCCCCCCACGCCTGCCCCCACCTCTCTCAGGACCACGTCCCACAGCCCCAGGGCCTGTCCACACCCCTCGCTTGGGATCAGCCTGGGGAGCAGGCCACCCTGCCACACCCAGGACGCAGCTGCAGGAGGGGAGGGTCCCAAAGCCGGATTTTCACAAGGGCCCCTGTAAGGAGCATTTTCCTCTGATGTGGCTGGCCCCCTCCGGCCAGTCCAGATGGGGGCCTGTAGCAGACACCTCAGCCACCAGGACCGGCCAGAGGGCTGGGCTGGGTGGCAGCCACCGGCTGCCCTGGGCTGAGGTCAGGGTGCCCACGGGCAACCCCTCCCCCCAGGGCTCTGATGCCACGTGAAGGGGCCTCGGCTCTGCAAATGTCTGGCCTTCTCTCTGTGGTCAGCTGCTTCCCAAGGATGGATGTGACCCTGTCATTTCTTGGGTCCACACCTGGATCTTGGGGGCTGGGCCTGGAGACCCCCAAGGTGTCCTGGGTGGGCACCGGCCTTGCTGTGCCCAAGGCACCCGGGTCGTGCCAGCCCCCCCCACTGCCTGCTGCCTGGCCCCCCCCTCCACACCGGGCCCCAGACGCTCTGCGGCTGCCACAGTTTCCATTCCCCATGACAAGCTGACGCTCTCTCCACTGCGACCTTGGAGAGTGGAGCAGAAGGCAGCTGAGTGCCTGGGAAGCGGCTCCCCCCAGTGGGGCCCCGAGGCCCAGGAGACCCCAGTTCAGCCCCTCCTGCTCCACTCAGGGGCTACGAACCAGAATCCGCATCAGCCATGGCCAAGTACGTCAAGGTCCTCTACGACTTCACAGCCCGAAATGCCAATGAGCTGTCCGTGCTCAAGGGCGAGGTCCTGGAGGTGAGAGCCCCACTTCTGCAGGAGGGGGGTTGCGGGGGGGGGGGGCGGGGCGGAGGCAGATCCATAACCCTGGGATCTGGCTTGCCTGCCACTGCTTTCAAGCAGGGCCTACCCTGGAGCTCCAGTCTGGTTCCACGGCCCCAGCCCCCTCCCCCAGCAGATACTGGATGAGGGGCCCCCTCCCATGGGGGCGAGGACCAGGGGACCCTCCAACCCACCAGGGGGTTGTCACTTGTGCCCACCCCTGGAGGCAGTCCTCCGGATCCGGTGCCAGCGCCAAATCTAGGTTGCCCCCCCCCCCCCCGGGGAGGGGAGTGGAGCGTGTAAAGTGTGGATCTCTGTCTACAGCCAGGCTGGGGGCCCCTGGCTCAGGGTGCTGTGGGCATGTGGGCCCCTGTGGGCTGGCAGGAAGGTTACCCTGGGCCGGGGCACCTGGAGTAGGTGGTGACGGTTTCCGTAGGGCTCTGGGGCTCAGGGGAGAGACGCTAAAGCTGTCTCTGGGCCATCTGTGGGGGGTGGGGCCCATGCGGTAATCCCAGCGTCCCACACTGGTGCCGTGGTCAGAGGGGCGGGGGCGCGCAGGGGGCAGTGGACCTGCTGACCAGGAGTGACAGCCGGTGTGCGGCGCCCCCAGGTGCTGGAAGACAGCCACCAGTGGTGGAAGCTTCGCAGCCGCAGCGGCCAGGCAGGCTTTGTGCCCCACAACATCCTGGATGAGGTCCGGCCGGAGGAAGTGGGTGCGCCCACGGAGCAGGTGAAGGGGGCGTGCGGCCCTGCTGCGGGGCTCTGCCCTGTGGCCACTGGAGCGAGTGACAGGAAAAGATGCTGTGCGGGAGCCTGCATGGGGGGGGTGGGGGCCTGGCTCAGGTCCTGGGAGGGAAAGCGGGGAGGGGTTCCTCACCCTCTCCTGACGCCAACCCCGCGCGGACCGCACGATGAGTGATGCTGATGGCCCCGCTGCCTGCTCTCCCCCGACCTGCAGGCTGGTCTGAAATACTGGGGTCCTGCCAGCCCAACGCACAAGCTGCCTCCGAGCTTCGCAGGAAACAAAGAGGGTGAGGGGGCGGGGCAGGGAGGGGGCGGGTTGGGGGGGGCAGCAGGGCCGGGGGCACCGGGGCCAGCAGGCAGGGCCTGAGCTGCTGGCTCCCCAGAGCTGATCCACCACATGGACGAAGTCAATGACGAGCTCCTCAAGAAGATCAGCCACTTCAAGGCACAGCCACAGCGGCACTTCCGCGTGGAGCGCAGCCAGCCCGTGCGCCTGCCGCTCACCTACGAGTCGGGGCCTATGGAGGTCCGCGCCTGGCTGGAAGCCAAGGCCTTCAGCGCGCGGTGAGCGGGCAGCGCTGAGGGCGGGCAGGTGGCTGCGCGGTGAGCGGGCAGCGCTGAGGGCGGGCAGGTGGCTGCCACTCCCACACCAGGGCCCCGCCACGCTCACAGCCACCCGCCCCACAGGATCGTGGACAGCCTGGGCATCCTGACCGGCGCCCAGCTCTTCTCGCTCAACAAAGACGAGCTGAAGAAGGTGTGCGGGGAGGAGGGCAGCCGTGTGTACAGCCAGCTCACCGTGCAGAAGGCCCTCCTGGAGGTGAGCCAGGGCACGCCTCCTGCACCTCCCTCCCCCCACCTGCCCCGGGTGCCCTAGGCTGAGACCGCCCCACTCCCGTTCCTAGAAGCAGCAAGGCGGATCGGAGCTGGAGGAACTCATGAACAAGTTTCATTCCAAGAACCAGAGGAGGGTGGAGGATGACAGCTAACCGGTCCCGCCTGCTGTGCTGCCGCCCTGGCAGGGGCAGAGGCAGAGGCAGGGGCGGCCGCCCCAGTGCATGGAGTGTTATTTTCCCACATGTATGGATTTCTTGCCCTGGACACAGAGGGAATGTGCCAGCCGCGGGCCCTGCCCCTGGCTGGGGGTTAGCTCACTTGCCTTGTGGCACAGTGCCTGACCTCAGGCTCAGTGACGTCCCAGTCCACACCCACCTGCCTGCTCCAAGGGCCACCTCAGCCAAACTTGCCGCCTGGCCATGCCAGCCCCTCACCTGCCTGCCCACTGCGACCAGACCCGGCCTGGGCCCCTCCCCAAGGCCGTAGAACCCCCTCCCTCTGGCCTCTTCCTGGCACTTGGGAATCTGTCCCTGTCCTGCCTCCGAGACGCTCACTTCACACCCGCCTGAACCCCCTCATCCTCACAGCCCCAGGCGCACTGTGGCCTGGAAGGGCAGCTGCCCTGGGCTCGAGGCCGACCAGGCTGGTACCTGCTGCCCCAGGTAGTGCCCACAGCTCCCACCCCGTGCACTGCCCCCCCCCGGGGTGGCCTGGGGGTACCTGCTGGGCTCCCTCTGCCTCTTCAAGGAGCAAGTGTGGACTGGACTCGTCCGAGCACTGACCTTGGACACCCCACCCTCATCCCCTCCCTGAGGCAGAGCCCGAGGAAAGGAGCTTGTCTTCGACCAAGTGTCAAGCCAGCCTCGCCCTGCCAGGGTCCCCGGACTCTGCAGGTCACAGCCCAGGGCTGAGAGGGAGCCAAGCTCAAAGGCCGTGACATTAAACCCATTGTCTCCTCGTGGCTGCTGTCTGTCTCCTGGAGCGGGGTCGGGGGTGGGCTGTGGGCCCTGCAGCCGAACTGGAGTCCCACCCTTTGTGAGGGCAGCTGGGCAGGCGCAGGCGGCAGGCGGCAGTTGAGGCCCCAAGTAAGACCACTGACTCCAGAGCCCAGTGTGGGGCAACGCGGGGACCCTCCCCTCCCCTCCACACCTGTCCGAGAGGGTGTGGGAACCTTCCCAAGAGGCGAGGGGTTCAGGGAGGCCAGAGGACTGTCACCGGAGGGGAGTGGGTGTGGGGGAGGGGCGACAGAGGAGCAAGGGAGGGTTTGATTTGGAGAGCTAAGCTGAGGATGGGGTGGGGGGTCGGGAAGGAAGAGGGTGCTGGGTGGCTGGACAGCGCTGACAGTCAGCTGGGCCGCCACGGTGCCGGAGCAGGGTGGTCCCTGAGGGCGCAGAGGGCCAAATGCTGTGTCTACTGGCCCCAGACCACCTGGCCTGTGCCCACCTTTGGAGGTCGCTGGCGCCCTCTGCTGGCGACTCTGTGAGCTGCCTTGTCTGGCGGCCGGAGGGCACACTAGCACCTCTCTGGTTCCCCAGTGTCTTGACCTACATGGCGGCACAAGAGTGGATGGACCAACCCTGGTTCGGTGAATCCAAAGGGCCCAGTCTTGGGGCCTCTGCCTGCTGGGCAGGGGTGTCTGAGTGAGCTCAGGTGCAGGAGGGCAGGTTGGGTTTGGTGGGCTGCCCCTGGGCTGGTGGACCTGTGAGACAGGACCGGTCCTCAGGCCTGGAAAGCCCAGTGTAGATGGGACAGGCCACCCTGGGCCAAGTCCGTCCAACGGGGCTCGATCAAGGGGACTGGCGGGTGTCTGGTGCCCTCTGGGCCACCGCTCGAACCTGACCACCGCTCGGCCCCTCTCTCCAGGGAAGGAAGGACCCAGCCCTGCCTCCGGGCCAGAAAAGCAGGCCTGCCCTTGGAGCCGGGCAGGACCCTGCAGAGGGGCAGATGGAGCCCCAGAGGGAAAGGGAGCAACACCCCTCCCTCTGGAAACCCACAGACCCACCAGGCCGGCACCACCAGGAGGTTACAGGTGCCCCAACAAGACCACTCCGCCATCCCCACCAGGCTGAGCCCCTCCCTCAGGGTGGGGATGGGGCCCCCTCTGGATGGGGCCAGATGTCCTTGTTCTCATGGGCCGGAGGGAGGGCCCATGGGGCAGGGCTCATGCCGCTCATCCCACTGTGTTGGCGTTAAAAAGAATTTCTTACAGAAATGAGCTCATCCCATGTTGACTGCCAGCTCTCCAGAAAGCTGCCCAGTCACGAGGGGATAGCCTTGTGTGGGCTCACCCCCATGAGGGTCTTAGTCGGGTGGGAAAGGCCGGGAGTGTGTGGCTCGGGGCTTGGACAAGCAGGTCTTTTGGGGGCTTGAGTAGGAGTGGGCCAGTTGGAGAAATCTGGTTTGTCCAGTGCGTGGGCACCAAAGGGCGGACATGCGTTCAGAGAGTCACCGGGCAGGCCCGGGTCTCTACCTACATGCCTGAGGTCACTGCTTTCAGGATGGTCCCAAAACAAAAGGGCATTCGAGACCCTTCTTCCTGGTGGCAGCCAGCCAGGAGACGCAGGTGCTTTTGGGCGGTGGCCCGTCACTGTCCTTGTAAAAGGGATGAGTTGGCGCGTGTCCTTGAATTTCCAGTTTGCTTCTCACAATAGTGCACATCGGCAGAGTCAACCCTCGGACCACATTCTATGGGGCCTTCGTGACTCCCAAGTGCACGATGGTGTCCCGAGGCCCCGCATCCGATTCACACTGCTGTGGCATCTAGGGCGGCAGCTCCTGCGGGTCAGCCGGGCCCGGTACCTGCAGGGGGTCCCACGGGCCCCCCAGCCCTTAAGCAGGTGTTCAGACTCAGGTGTCAGAGAAAGACAAAGGAAAACCTTTGCTGCCTATCAGACCAGTGAAAGTAGGAAGCTGTCGGACGCCCCGTGTTGAGAGGCATGGGGACAGGGGACCACTGAGCTATGCTGGGCTTAGTCACCAGTGTCACCCCCTCGGCAGCCCTGCTCCTGTGCTGCGTGACCCCAGGACCCTCCCTGGCGTCCACCAGGGTGGGGGATGGGTGTGGGGATGGGGAGAACCTCAGCTGGGAGAGCCACGCGGAAGGCAGGCGCTGCAGACAAGCGAAAAGAGCACCCACAGATTCCATGACTTAGAATACAGGGTCATGAGAAAGAAAAACCAAACACTGGAAACAATACATTTTACAAGAACTTGCGCAAAGGCCTTAGGAGAACTGTGAGAGGCTGGGGCTTTGCTCTGCAGGAGAGTGAATGCTAAGTAAGGAGGTAGGGGGTGAGGGGTCGGCACAGCTCTGCAAACAGCCAGCCCTCTCCCTCCAGTCTCCGGAACCAAGTGCCCGGGACCCCAGCCTGCACGCCCGCCTGCTGCCCCACAGCCACTGCTGTTCTGAGCGGGGGTTTATCCTTCTGATTAATGTGTTTATGGCTTTACAGTCTGTGCGGTTCTTCCGGATGCTGCTCACAGTTGCGTGCGTGCCTTTAAACAGGACAAAACCGGACATGGCCGGACCACCCACGTGGCCATGAGCTGGGGCCTCCGGGATGCAGGTGGGGCGGACACGCGGAGGTTCCAGATGCTGCGGCTTCAGACCAAGCCGGAGCTGACTGGTGGGCCGCTCCCAGACCCTGGTCTGCACATGTGATGAAATACACACGGACTTTGCCGACTGGCCCCTGTCTCAGCTCACAGCTCAGGGGTGCTCAACACACTCACGCTGCTGTGCAGCCCACCGTCCTCTCCAGAACTTTCCAGCTTCCCCACTGACACTCTGTCCCCATTAGACACTCACTCCCTGCCCTCCCCCGCCCAGCCCCCGGCACCCACCGTCCTACTTTCTGTCTGTGTGAATCTGGCTCCTCCAGGGACCTCCCGGGAGTGAACGGCACAGGGTCTGTCCTTGTGTGTCTGGCTCATCCACTCAGCACACTGTCCTCCAGGCCCGTCCAGGCTGTGGTGGGGCCCAGAATCCCCTTCCTCATTCACGGCTGAGTGGCTGTCCACTGCGTGAGCTACAATTCTGCAGCCAATTCTGTGCATGGGTCTCTTCTCTCATCAATAAAAATAAGTAAAAAATTAACCTTCCATCTTCCCAAGATAATAGTGGCCTTTGTTTCACTGTCTACAGGCTTGAGTCCTGGTTTAAATTCGTCACACGCGCCAGGTCGCTCTGTTGATCTCATTCTGTTTTGAATTCTTCTGGTTACTAAGCGCTGCACCTGCTGCTTGTTAACCGCAGGCAAGAGCTGTGCCCTCTGGTGGGACAGATGATGCCCAGAAGAGGCCTCTCCCGCCACCGAGGGACAAAAAGGCCAAGTTCAGGAAAAGCTCCATCAAAGGGGGGTGATGAACACTACCTGGGACCTTAATTTTTTTAAATCCTCACACAAGTGCATTTTTCACCGCTTCTAGACAGAGAGGGAGAGAGAGAAAGCACGAAACGTCAACTGGTTGCCTTCTGCACACACCCCAACCAGGGGTCAAAACTGCACCCTGGGCTTGTGCTCTGACTGGGAATGGAACTTGCAACCTTTTCGGTTATGGGACGACGCTCCGGTTTACCGGCTGCCCAACCAGGATGGGCCAAGACTCCAAGCAGACGGGGTCTGTGAGAGTAGCTCGGGCTGTCGGTGCATCCGCACACTCGGCCCTGCACATCTTTCGTCCCGCACTTGTCCAGGTGACCCGACTCCTCCTCCAAACACTTGTCCAGGTGACCCACACACCTGCCCAGCCCAGCTTCCCCACCACGGTGGCCTCTGACTTGTCCGACTCCGGGCCAAGCCCATCACCCCTCCCACACTCACCCAGGGGAGCAGGAGGAGCAGGTGGCTAAACCCACTGGCCATGCCCAGGTCGGCCACAAGTCACTGGCCCACGCCCAGCCCTCTCTCAGGCTCCAGCCTACCGCTCTGCCCCTCCTGCCCCCTCCCCTCTCAGCGGCTGGACTTGCTTCCTCGGACACCCCGGAAAGAGTGAGGCGGTCTGCAGAGGCTCTGTCCGCCTGCCTTGCCTGCGCCCAGATCCAGATCCACTGCTTGTCCCTCCGGTCGACCTTGACTGACGACACAGGCCACCCTTACGTGAGTGCCCTGTATCCCAGCCCTTGTCTACCAGGAGCCTTGCTGAGAACGCCCTTCTCCTCTCCTGCTGCCTGCACAAACCCGCAGTCATTTCTCCCCACAACACCAGCCCTGCTCCCTGCAGAGCAAACCCCCAAAGCTCAGAGACCTTCACACTGTCTCCACCTGGCGGCCTTTTCCCTCCAATGCAGTTGCCCTGGCAAGGCCAGCACTGAGGTCCACACAGGGCACACCCAAGGCCCTTGAGTCCCGGAAACCCCAGCTCCTCCCTGACCTTTACCTCCCCTCTCCTGGGCACCTGCCATAAATACGTGCCTGACCGGAGGCCCCGATCCAGGAAATATGAAGGACTCCAAGTCAACAGCAGTTTTATTTCCTACATCTGAACAGGGCACAAGGCCCTTGGGACCAATTGTGAACTTAGTGCTACTTAGTGCGGATCCCAGAACCTGAGGCAGGGGGTGCTGGCCCCATCCTTGTGGCTCCGGATCTGCGGGAGACACATCTACAGTGAGAACACATGCCCAGTCTCCCGTTGCCTCACCACTCCTAGCCACTTGCCAGACAACAGGCACCACTGACCTCAGGGCGGGCCTGGAGGGGCAGCCAGGCCCGAGGGGCGCAGGTGCACCCTGGGCGCCCGCAGCCGCCCTCCCAGGACTGGGGTAGGCAGTGACTCAAGCCCAGGCCCGCACCCCACCCCAGCTCTCTCCGCCCGCCCAGCGCCCACCCTTTGCCCGTGGGAGCAGCTGCCTGGCACAGCCGCAGTCAGGGAACAAAGGCCCTTTTTGTCTCTTAGGGGACAAAGGCAGGGGGTCCCGTCGGACAGCGCTCAGGCTACGGCCCAGACAGAGGGCTGAAATCTCCAGGTCGCTCTGGGACTCCGCACCTCCGCTCACTGCTCTTGGTACTGCGCTCAGCCTTTTGCAGAGGGCGGAAACCACTGGGCCCTCCCTTCGGTGTGTGTGTGTGGGGGGGGGCACCGCAAGGGGCGCACCTCTCCGGGGGGCCTCCCACCCCAGCTGCAGGCTCAGTGCGCGCACTGGACGCGCCGCCCCCGGGCTGCCTCGCTGCCCTGGACGCGTTATGCCCCATTTCACCAGTGATCGCGGGGTCCCCGGGACCCACGAACCAGTCGCCGGGGGCGGGGCCTCATTTGGAGGCGGGGCCTCTATCTGGGGGGCGGGGCTTCTTCTTGACGGGGCCTCGCCCACCACCCGCACCGCTCCTGATAGGCTAGCGGCCGGGGCGGGGCCGCGGGGCATTGTGGGTCACCGCGCTGCCGCTGCTGCTTCGCCATGTCTGGCTCCCCGGTGAAGCGGCAGAGGATGGAGAATGCTCTGGACCAGCTCAAGCAGTTCACCACCGTGGTGGCCGATACGGGCGACTTTCACGGTGAGCCGCGCGGGGCCCCGAGTGTGGTCGCCGGGATAGGCCGTGCGGCGGTGGGTCGTGGACGCAGATATGGTGCGCTCCGGGTCCCGCCTTCACGCTGACCGGCTTCGGGCTCCGCTGCTCTGCAGTCCCGCACCCGCGGTGGGGACTCGGGGAGCTCCGGGCCGGCGTCTGGGCGGACGGCCCGGGCGCGGGACAGGAGAATGGCGCTCGGGGCGTGGGCGCGCAGGCGGAGCCACGCTCCCGAGCCGAGGGCGCCTCCGCAGCCAGGCGGGACGGAGCTCTGGCCAGAGGGCGTCGGGTCGAGAAGGCACGGGATCCGGGAGGGTGGGAGGTGAACCCAGCGAGGATTGATTGCTGAACAGGACACGACTGGGTGCAGGGCTCACCCTTGTGCTTTGATCCCGCCCGGCGCACACGCCACATCACGCCTCGGGCGCAGGGCGACCCGCTGCGGCCGGGTGCGGGCCACCGGGCCGCGGAGCTCCGCAGGAGCTGGGCAGGAGCTCGGGGCGATGGGCATAGCAAGTGCTTTGCCAGTTTAGACTCCTGGTGTGATTCATCCTTCCCCCTCCAGCGTGGAGGACTCCGCGGCCCATCGGGAGCCCCCAGCCCGTCGCGCCGACTGGAACGCAGCTCCGTCCCGCCTGAGGAATTTAGATTTCCAGGGAGCTGGTGCCTTGTGGGCATGAGCGCCCAGGGCTCCCAGCGCGGAAGTGCCTCCTCTCTTTTCTGCTTTCTCATGGTGACTTGAGAAGTGGGTGTCACCCCTCTTTGGTAGTATTAAGAGCGTTTTGTTTTCTTAAGAGGGTTGCTTTTATCTAGCAGAGCTCACCAGTCTGAATAAGCATGTTTGGCGATCAGCCTGGGGCCAGCCTGTGGGCTTGCTGGCCTTGTACTTTAATCCTCTGACCAGCGGGGGCTTCCAGGGGGTCTGGAGCCCCAGGCCAGGGGCCTCAGTCTCCTTTTCGTCTGCCCTGGGTAATCTGGACCTTGAGGTGAAGACCCCAGTTGGACACTGGCGGACCTTTCCCTCCCTCTGAGTGTGTGCGGGCTCTGGCCCAGGGGGAGCTGGGTCTGTGCTGGTTCCTGCAGGTTGTTGGTTTCACCTTCTGGGAAAGGCTTTGCTGTTTTACTTTTCTCTCTTTAGAGATATCTAAACCTAGGCGTTGACATTATAAAAGTACATTTGTTGATGCTGTCTATCCATACATGTTAGCAGGTAGTTGGGGGCCTTTGGTTTTGTGGGCATTCGTGAAGGTTCTTTCTTTCGTAATGTGGGGATCAAAGGTCTCTTTGCAAATACAACCAAAGCCAGGGCTTCTTCACCCACAACAGGCCCCTCCCAGGAGGTTTTGCCTTCCCTGCACCTGAGACCTGTTGTTGAGTCCCAGCTCCATCCCCCAGTTTTAAGTCAGCTCTCTGAAGGCCTGATTCTACCCAAGGAAAGGCCCCCATCTTCGGAGCATCGGCCAGGGTTTACACACGCCTGTGTCGCAAGCACCGCCGCAGAGCACTGTGTTCCTAACCCGTTATTTTGAAAGAGATACGCAAGAAGTTGCGATATTAGTCCACAGAGGCCGGAGAATCATTGGCCCAGCCCCCGGCGGTGGCGACATCCTATGTGACCATGGCGTGATCAGGCCCAGGCGCTTGGCACCGGGTTGTTAATGGGCTGTGGGCCTGGCTCAGTGACCGCCAGTGTCAGCCTGCGCGGTGAGGGGGCTGCTCTGTGGCGGGCTTATGACACTCCAGATCCTTGTGGGCACAGTTAGGACACAGCTGCCCCTCCCAGGTCCTGCCAGCACCTAATCTCTTCTCCATCTCTGCAGTCCTGTCATTCAAAGGGCACTTTGAAAATACTCCTGTGGCCCTGGCCTGTGTGGCTCAGTGGGTTGAGTGCCAGCCTGCGAAAGGAGAGGTTGCCGGTTTGATCTCCAGGTGGGGCACACGCTGAGTTGCGGCCCCGGTCGGGTGTGTGTGACAGGCAGCTGATCACTGTTTCTGGTCACGTTGGTGTTGCTCCCTTCCCCCCCTTTTCAGAAATTTGTGAATAAAACCTTAAAAAAACAATCTAATCTGCCCAGTAAACTTGAAGCCACACGTCCTCTGGCCGCTGTGCACTCCCGTGTCCTACTTAGACGGCCGGCCAGCGAGGCCTCAGGCCAGCCCTGCGGGTTCCCGGGAACTCGGCCTGGTTTCCTAAGAACGGGCGTGTTATGGAGAGAGTGGCTTCAGGAGGAAAGCGGGCAGTCTTCCGTCACCAAGTCTGGTCACTGTCACTGGCGCTGCGTGGAAGCCCTGCTGGCCGCTCTCGGCTGCCTGCCCCTGCACCCGGCAGGAACCCTCCATCTCTGGCCCCTCGGTCAGCCTCCCAGGACAGGGAGGGACGTGTGTGTGCAGGGTGGCTGTACCCCGGCTCAGGAAACACTTTTCTTTCTTCTACATATTTTATTTTTAGAGAGGGGGGAAGGGAAGGAGAGAGTGGGAGAGAAACATCAGTGTGTGGTTGCTTCTCATGCGCCCCCTACTGGGGACCTGGCCTGCAACCCAGGCGTGTGCACTGACTGGGAATCGAACCGGCGACTCTGCTTCACAGGCCTGTGCTCAATCCACTGAGCTACACCAGCCAGGGCAACACTTTTATTTCTTGAGACTTTACTTATTTAGTTTTTAGAGAGAAGGGAGGGAGAAAGAGAGAAATGTGAATGTGAGAAACATCTCAGTTGCCTCACGCGCCCCCAGTCCATCCGGCAACCCAGGCGTGTGCCCTGATGGGGAATCGAAGCAACACCCCCACAGTTTGTGGGGTGACGCCCAACCCAGCGAACCCCAGCAGCCAGAGCTTCCCAGACACAGTGGACTCTGCCTCTGTGCTCAGGGTGTAGAGGGGCCCGGCAGACTCCAGGGCGGAAGCGAGCCTCCACTCACTTCCCTGCTTTCCAAACCCTCTCTCCAGCCATCGACGAGTACAAGCCCCAAGATGCCACCACCAACCCGTCCCTGATCCTGGCGGCCGCGCAGATGCCCGCCTACCAGGAGCTGGTGGAGGAGGCCATCGCCTTCGGCAAGAGGCTGGGCGGGTGAGTATGGGGAGTGCAGCTGGGCCACTGAGGGGCTCGACTCCCCCACTGACTGAATTTCAGTCCTCGGATGTCCTCCCTGCCAGAAAGTGGTCTTGTACGCTTGTGTTTATCAACTCCACGGGAGCGGGGCTCACACGAAGCAGACCTGCAGCTCGGAGCCAGGTGCACGGGCTCGCTCGGGCCGTGGCTCCTGTCCCCACAGGGCCCCAGCCCTGGTGGCCACTGACCTGCCTTGTCATTTGGCGTCTTTTTTACTGATGTTTTTTAACAGCTTTATTGGAGTAAAGTCCACCCTCTTTGTTGCAGTCCAATTTCTCGTGGTGAATTTCTGCTGGACGCAGCCACGGCCACAGTCCGGTCCTGGAGTGTCCCTGGTGCTTTGCCCTGCCCCCTTCCCCAGGCCACCGTGCCTGTGTCGGTCTCCATGAATGTGCCTTTCCAGGGGTCATTTTACATTTTCATCAGGGTGACAATGGTGTCCTTGGGGAACAGTGGCCCCCAGCCAGGACATGCAGGTGGCCTGGGGGTGTCAGGCCTGCTCTGCGCCCTGGGTGTGCCCTCCCTCCACCACACACCACCCCCTGGCGGCTTCGCTTTCCCTTCTCCCACATCGGGTCCTCGCCCCGTTACGGCAGAAGGCCTCGGCGCACCTGGCGTTAGCGATGAGGTGCACCTACACACTCACGTGCCCTCTGCCCTCGTCAGCTGCCCTGCGGCTCTTGCAGTGGCACACTGGCCTGAGACCCTTCTGTGTGCATGGGGCCAGCAAGGATGCCCAGGCAGCTCCAAAGGTTTTTTTTCCCACGTGCTCAGAGATGGGGGAGTTCTGCTGGGGAAGAAGGCGGTTCTAGAGGTGACGTGGTGACATCTGCAGCACAGCATGACTGCTTCATGCACACTGAGCCGCGCACCAGGGACGGTCAAGCTGGGGCTCTGTGCCACGCAGAGTTCCCGCGATCAAAAGGTGGCACCAGAGGACTCTCAACAGGAGTCTGTTCTGTAGGGGCCTTCGCACTTGACCTGACAGGCTGCTGCCCATGTTTTCCCTTTGAATTTTCAGGGCTCAAGAGGAGCAGATCCAAAATGCCATCGATAAACTTTACGTGCTCTTTGGGGCAGAGATACTGAAGAAGATTCCGGGCCGCGTGTCCACGGAGGTGGATGCGAGGTGAGGGCGTGGGGTGGGGCCCCCACCAGCACGGCTGCGCCTGCACCCCTCTGAGGAAGCTGACCCGAGCCCGGGCACCTGCTGCCGGCTGGCTCGTCCTGGCAGGCGTCTCGGGGTGCGGCTGCTCCTCACTGGGGACCCCTGGCTCTCACAGGCTCTCCTTCGACAAGGACGCCATGGTGGCCCGGGCCAGGCGTCTCATCGAGCTCTACAAGGACGCCGGGATCGGCAGGGACCGGGTTCTGATCAAGCTCTCATCCACCTGGGAGGGGATCCAGGCTGGAAAGTGAGTGTCTCCCGGTTCCAGGGGTCGGGGCCCCCGCCCAGATGGACTGGCCGTCAGAGCTGGTGTGTCTGAGGCCAGGTCCCAAGGTCCTGTTTGCTGACACTCAGAGGCAAGTGTCCCGTGAGACACCCACAGCTGTGCCACCGCCCTCGTCCTCATCAGGCAGGCTCCCAGTGCGGGGAAGCGGGAAGGGGAGGTGGGAGAACTAGGGTGTGCCCTCCGGTCTCCCCGGGGCAGCGTTGCGGGGGGCTGTTGTCAGGAGCCCTGTGTCTGCCCCACCCCCCTGGCAGCCAATCCAGCTCTCCCCCCGCCTGTTCCGGGCATTTGTACAGATGGACTCACGACACGTGGCCTCAGCTGGCATGAGAGTTCGGGGCACAGATCACCGTGGCAGGTCTAGGCTGCGTTCCTTCCCAGGCAGATGATCATTGCGTGTGCACACATTATGTGTGTTTGTTCTTCCCTGTGCACACATGTGGCTGCTCCTGTCTCTGGGGCTCACGGGCGACCCTGCTCTGAACGTCTGGGTGCAGCCACGGGCCCAAACCCAGGCCCAGGGGGCGTCCAGTCATTCGGTATTCGCCTTTTGGGGAAGCTGCGGTTGAGCAGTCTGCCCACTCCCCGTGTGCACGCCAGCTCTTAGCTGCTCCGAGGCGGCCACGTGGCAGAGACCCTTCGGAAACTGCCCGCCCTGGGAATTTGTGGCTGGAGGAGTCTGAGCAGAGGCTCAGCTGTCAGCCACGTGACAGTGCATGGCCATCGCCCTGTACTCAGGATGTAGCTCAGGATGTCACAGTAGACCAAGGGGTGGCCTGGGAAGGGTAAGAGGGGAGGGGGCTGTGGCTCCACATGGGACAGTAGGACAGCACTGTGGCGTCCGGCCCCAGGGAGCTGTGTACTGAACTGAGGGGCTGGGGGCTCTTGCCTCTTATTCCTGTCGGTGGTGGGTTTGATGGAGAAACTTCCGGCTGCCCAGAGCTCACTGCCAGAGAGAACTGGGGTGCACTGTGTGTGTGTGGGACGGGGAGCTCACGCCTGGCCTGCGCTTGTCCCCACAGGGAGCTGGAGCAGCAGCACGGCATCCACTGCAACATGACGTTGCTCTTCTCCTTCGCCCAGGCTGTGGCCTGCGCCGAGGCAGGGGTGACGCTCATCTCCCCCTTCGTGGGGCGCATCCTCGATTGGCACGTGGCCAACACAGACAAGAAAGTGTACGAGCCCCTGGAGGACCCTGGTGAGTAGCCCTCTGAGGGGTGGGGGCAGGGCCTGCAGGGCTGCAATAGCCACTCTGCCTGGGCCACCTCCTCCAGGGGTGATAAGTGTCACCAAGATCTACAACTACTACAAGAAGTTTGGCTACAAGACCATCGTCATGGGCGCCTCCTTCCGCAACACGGGCGAAATCAAGGCACTGGCAGGCTGCGACTTCCTCACCATCTCCCCCAAGCTCCTGGGGGAGCTGCTCAAGGACAGCAGCAAGCTGGCGCCCATGCTCTCGGTCAAAGCGGGTAGGTGCCTGGCCACTCCGGGCCACCTGCTCCTGGGTCCCCTGGGCCGGGTGGAGGGCTGGGAGGGCACAGGGCAGCCCCGAGCCCTGGCTGGGAGAGCAGGTGCGGGGGGACATGGAGGCCATGCTCCCTGCCCTCCCAGCCCAGGCCAGTGACCTGGAGAAGATCCACCTGGATGAGCGGGCCTTCCGCTGGCTGCACAACGAGGACCAAATGGCCGTGGAGAAGCTCTCCGACGGGATCCGGAAGTTTGCTGTGGACGCCGTGAAGCTGGAGCGGGTGCTGGCGGTGAGTGCTGGGCTGGGGTCAGACGGGGCTGCCACTTCCGGTGGGACCCTCAGCGTGCCACCTGGGAAGTCCTGGGGGCCGGCAGCTGCCCTGTGGGCCTGCCCGGGGCAGCCCGATGTGCTACCTGGGCCCTGTCACCTTCGGTTTCCCAGGAGCGGATGTTCAGCACAGAGAACGGGAAGTAACCGGAGGCTGGATCACAGATGACCTGACTTGAGTCTGGGTCTGATTTACACAAGCCTGGTGATGAATCTTGCAATTTTTTACTGATTGGAGCAGGGACAGATCATAGATTTCTGATTTTATGCAAAACTTTCACTCAATACATTAAACAGTCACGTTTTCTGCGGTGTACTTCATTTCCCCACCTCGTTCCCCTGCACTAGCTGCCTCACACTTCAGCTGGGACCTGGCCCCTTACACAACACAGGCAGCTAACCCCGCCCTTTTTTGCCTGCACTGCCTGACCACTGGGGCAGGCGCACCTGAGCTCTTCCTGGCCGCACAGGGTTCCACTGCCGTTCTACCAGGTTCCTGCTTAGGCCACTAGCGCCACCTGGTGGAAGCAGCCCAGCAGCACAGGGCAGCTTCGTGTTTGGACTTTGCACCCCTGTGCTATACCAGGAATGGCACAGGTGGTTTTCCATTCCCACCCCCAGGGGATAGGGCAGGTGATAGCTGATAGCACCAGATCTACAAGGGCACCCTGGGGTGGGGGGGACAGGCCTGCATATGCCCCGCTTCCTGGTTTGGGAGGTTGGGCAGAAGCAGGTGCCAGAGAATTACCTGTTGAGATGCCACTGCACCCTCCCTGCCCTGGGGCAGCTTTCTCTTCTGGAGCCTGTGGGCCCCTTTTCCCCACAGCAACACCAGGCACTGGCCAGTAGGGCAGCAGGGCCAGGCTCCACTGTGCGCTGTGCCACCTTGGGTACCCAGCCTGGCTCAGCCCTTCCAGGATGCCAGGGAGGCTGCTGACCCCACCGCTGCTGGGCACCTCCCAGCCCCATGGATCTGCACGCATGTCTGACAGGATGGTTCTGGCACCAGCTTTAGGAGACCCGCCCCCAACACACAGGAGACACCACACCCCATTCTCACCACGTGGCAATAATGCTGCCCCCCCCCCCCCAGACTCTGTTCACAGCACAATTTGGGTCTGTTCACTCCCAAGAATAATGTTGGGGATGCGCTTGCACTGTTTCTCTAGGGTAGATTTGGGGGTCTGTTCCCAACACCCCTAGGCATGTGGGGGAAATCTCTCCTCTGCCTCCTCAGCCTGCCCTGGAGCCCTGAGCTTGGAGAAGACGTGGCCCATCAGACTTCAGCAGGTGTCACTGACTCTGTGGGTCACAGATGACACCCCCTGAGGCGGTTTTCTAGGTGTTCATGCAAAGAGCCCTCTTGGCGTGGGGGCCCAGCAGGCCAACAGGTCAGGAGCCAGGTCTGCTGGCCTGGGGAGGCTGGGTGGCAGCCGGGCTCAGTGCTGCTGGATGAAGCAGACGCAGCAGGCGGGGGGGGGGGGCACAGCCCAGCCATGTCCCCTGCGGGGAGGAACCCGCGGGTGGGTGGTCAGGCTGTGCTGGGAGACAGCCAGCTGGCTGCTTCAGTAAAGGCCTGTCCAGGACCCGAGAGTGGCCCCTCTCCAGGCCCAGCCGCGACCTGTGATGTCCAGCCTGAGCCCTTGGGGCACGCAGAGCGCTGTCCCCGGAGCCTGTGGGGCCCTGGAAAGTGGGCAGCATCTCTTCGACGTCCGGAGTGCGGTGCCCAGGCCCAACTTGGGGCCACTGCCACGCTCCGAAACCCCACACAAGGCAAGCACTCAAATCAGGGCAGGTCTGGGGGCCAGGAGCTGTGACCACAAGATTCATTGCCCTTCACCTTTGACCCAAGTCAAAAGTGCTAAGCCAGTTCCAGCCAGCTGGCCCCTCCCCACACAGCCAACAGCACACAAAGGGCTGGGGGTAGCAGCCAGCCAGGGCAGGGCCCCCACCACCGGGAACAGCTGCTGGTGTCCCACCCGTCCCTGCCCCACCTGGGTGGGGGGGGGGGCGCAGAGAGAGACACACCCGGTGCCAGCCCAGGGAGAGCAGAGGGACCGTGGCTCCACCTTAGGACAGCCGGCTGACTCGCTAGGCCCTGGCCCTCCGGGGCTTCGACCACATGAGTCCAGGCCCCAGCTGGCCTCCAGACTGATGCCCCACAGGGCTGAGCCCTGGAGGCCCCCACGGGCCTGACTGGAGTACAGGGTCACTTGGGCAAGTGTGGAGGCAGGGTCCCTGCGGGCCAGAGGCATCTAGCTGCCTCTGGGGACACCTGAACCGCCTGGAGATGGTGGCGTCCACTGGCAGGTAGGTGGCTCAGTGGGCACCTGCACGTCACTTCCTGCGGGAGAAAGGCCGGGTCAGGGCTCAGGCACCAGCACCATAGTCACAGCCAGGAACCCACCCACTCCCACCAGCGCCCACGGCCCCTCACCGGCTGCCACAGAGAAACAGCAGGTTCTGCACGGCAGGGACAGTGGACTGCGTGTTCTGGCCTGTGACGAGGTGGCGGTCCAGCACGACGTGCACTGCGTCGGGCTCACTGGCTGCAGGAGACCCGAGGACACAGGCCTCAGGCACGGCCCCGTGCAGACACGGCCCCAGACCCCCACTGCCCTGTTGGGGCTGCGAGCTCCCTGAGGCTCTCTGGTTGGCAGGGAGGCCAGCCTGCCGGGGTTTCAGAGCGGCAGCCACCGAGGTCTGCGGAGCACTCGGCTCCAGGAGGGTGGCCCGACTGGTGTGTCCCCTGCTGTCCCCTGCCCACACCCACCCAGCTCACCACTGAAGCTCGCGCCTGCGTCCTTCACAAAGTCCTCCACGACCAGGGGCAGGTGGGCGAAGCCTGGGGCCCTGACGAGCTCGTACACGGAGGGCTGCAGGGAGAGGGGTGCCACCTCATGACACGCAGGCCCAACCAGGGCAAGGGGCAGTGGCGGGGGGACAGTGCCTGCCCCATGGGGCTTCCAGGGTGACAAGCCTGCACGGTGGGGGGGGCTCGAGGCTGTCACCCCGGCTCACAGCATCGAGGCCCATGGGAGACCTGAATGAGCCAAACCCCTCGGTGAGTGGAAGGGCTGTGGGCGGGACCCAGGGCCATGTGGCGTGTGGGGCGGGGGTCATGGCCGCAGGAGTTCTGAGGGGCTTCTCCGCTGTGCAGTCCTCACGGGGGCCTGGACCACGGACCAGGCTGCCCCGTGCGGCACCCAGCAGCCAGGGTCCAGTCCTCACCACACAGACCCCCTCCCTGGGTCTGCCCCTGCCTGCTGCGGCTCCCAGCCCGTGACTGCAGAATCGGTCCTGGCTGCCCATCCAACCAATACCCAAACGGAGGCCTGGGTCCCGGTCAGGTACAAACGCCAAGCAAGACTGGACCCCAAGCTTCCCCACCTCCACAGGCAGCTCAGCCAGCCCAGGCTGCGGGGGGCCCCGGAGGCCATCTCTGTGCTCAGCCACAGCTGAACGGGCCTCCCGGGACATCAGCAGGGAGGGGAGGGAGGGGACAGGCGGACACTGCCACCCTGGTGCCACCTGGACAATTGTCACCCTTGCCAGCGGTGACCGTGGGCCCCCACAGGGTCCCTGACGTGCCGGTACTGTCAGGCCCGACTGCCGCCTGTGCCCCGCCGTGAGTCACTCACCCCTGTCACGCTGTAGCCTTGGAACACCCAGGACCTGTCCTCGTTGGTGGCACAGCACAGGGCGGCGACACCGTGGCCAATGGCGCAGATGGGCTCTGAAAGCAGCAGACGGGTGGGGGCTGAGGTCCTGGGCGCCAGCCTGGCCCCGGCCCCTCCCCCACCCCCACCCGCTGCCTCCGGAAGGCTCGGCCCCCAGGACAGCCTCTGCGGCCCAGGCCCAACTCCGCCTGACAGCAAATGCCCGGAGGCACAGACGGTCACTGCTGTCAGCAGCAACCTACCCGGAAACTTCCCTTCTCCTGGCTGCAGCGGCAGTCCCTTCCTCGGGGCCCTGAGGGGCAGTGCCCCCCCCAAGCCCGTCCTGGCTCCGAGCCCCCCACCCAGAAGGCTGCCTGGCACGAGTCCGCTCCCACGGCCGAGGTGCCTGGGAACAGCCGCTGCCTGTCCTGGCGCTGCTGGGACAGAGGCCATTTCTCCCCAACAAAGAACACTGTGTGGAGCCTGGGTTTTTGTCTGCTGGTCCCCAGTGAGCGCCCCGCCCCGCCCAGCAGACACGCTCATCACAGCCGGGGGCTGGCCGGGCATCAGGCCAGGGCCCCACAGAGCGGTCTTTCTCCCAGCCCCCACTGGCTGTGGCCCCGGGCCTGGATACCTCAGAAGAACCGAGGGGGCCAAGCAGAGGGCCCACAGGGGTGCCAACCAAAGGACAGGGCGGGTGCCCCAACCTCACCTGTGGGACAGCTGAGCAAACTTGTCCCCTCTCAGGTCGGATGGCCGAAGCTCTTTACACCCGCAGTGACCGACATTTCCCCTGCAGGACCCCGAGCCCTGCACCCCAGGACTGCTGCCGCCCAACCCCCAAGGCAGGCATCTCCTGCAGCCCGGTCCTGTGGGCACAGCACCCTCCCACCCACTCCCAGGCCCGGGGGCCACCTACTGCTCTCGGAGCGGAAGTGCTGCAGGATGCGGGCCAGCGACCCGCTACTGGCCAGGTCGGCCAGGGCCCCAGGACAGCTGGGAATCAGGAGGGCGTGGTACCGGGCACCTGGGGGCGAACACAGGCCAGTCAGTCCTCTGCTCCTGCCACCAGATGCCACCCTTTGTCACTTTCCCTACCCCAGCTGAAGCCCCCAAAACCCATGCACCATCCTGCCCTCTGCACCTCCAAGTGCCTACCACTTATCCCCCCAGATGGAGCAGAGTGGGGGGCCCCGAGGGAGGGCGGCCATGGCTGCCACGGTGCTCGGCAGCAAGCCCCAGGGAGCTCCAGGAGCAGAGGGAGGGAGCTCCGGTGGCCACAAACCCACCCGAAACCCCACACACCCGGCCCTCCGTGGTTCTGGGCCCTCACCGTCGATGGACTCGAGCTTGGCGGGACTGGCGTAGGCCTTGAGGCGAAAGTCCCGTACCCAACGCGCACTGTTCTCGTTCACATCCACAAAGTCCATGGTCTTCCCCTGCCAGAGCCCCGAGGCCAAAGGTCAGCCAGGATACCCCCTGCTAGCTCTCAGGGATGCTTAGGAACTCTGATGGGGGCTGGGGACCCACGGCAGCCCCTCAGGGACAAAGGTGCCCAACAGCCCAGCCCCCTCACTAGGGCTCAACACACCCTGAGCTCCACCCGTCTCAAACCCACCTGCCCCCTGACAGTCCTCAGTCTCCTGCCTACAGAGCAGGAAGGAGCAACTGCCCCACCCACCCCAGGGGTGACACTGGAAACGTGCAAAATGACAAACGTGACATCACCGCCACCCTCAGAGGGCTGCACACCCTCCCGGCAGAGCCTGTGCCTCCCCCGCTCTCCAGTGCAGACACCGACCCACGGCCCCAAGTTTGACAATGCCAGTGGGGTCCTGGCCCCTCAGAGCAAGCCAGTCCCCTGGGGTCATGGCAGCTGTGGCCTTACCACTTGTCCCAGGAGCAACAGCCTGCTCCTGGCCTCGCCCCAGAAAGGGAGGTGGAGGATTGCAGCTGGACTCACCCCAGGGGTGGCCACCTGTAGGTTGAAGGCAGCGCTGGCTAGTGTGAAGCAGTGATGGAAGGACTGGGCCGACACTCCTGCAAGAGGCACCCCGGGGGGGTGAGCACTGGGCTGACAGCCCCTCCTGCCCGAGGGGCTGCCCGGACCCCCCAGGGTGTCTTCTGGCCCCTCCCAACCCACCCTGGGGTCCTGCCAGCCCTCATCCCCCCAGGGGCTTTCTCCCCAGCCTGCCCCTGGAGACCGTTCTGGAAGGCAGACCCAGTGTGTGGTTCCCTCACACTCAGCTCAGCTGCTGGCTAACCAGCAGAGACTGAGTTCCGCATCAGGCCAGGGAAGGTGACAGTCCAGTCCCACTCCCACCGTGCTTGGCTTGGAGGACGGCAGGGAGCACAGCTCCAGACCTCGGAGGTCGTGGCTCCTGTCACAGGAAGCGGGGTGTGCACACCCCCCCAGGGGCCAGGACACTGTCTCAGCCCCTTCCTCACAAGGGCTCCCTGCCCTCTCCCACCACACCCAGTTGGGAAGGGCAGCTGCTAAGGGCTGTGTTCCCACCAGGGATGGCCACTTGTAAAGAGGCTTGATCCACACCCTTCCTCCTTTATGTTTACCCTGGGACCCAGTCCCTAAACCTTGTTTCTTTTTATCTGCACTTATGAATCAACATGTGTTTGTTCCCTGTAAGAAGTTCACATACAGAGCAAAACAGCCTTTCTAAATCACCCTTGACCTCTTGGGATGCTGCCTTCCCAGCTCCTCCAAACCTTGCTCCTGCACCCCAACCTCCCACCTACTTCATCCCAGGACCCCTGAAGGGACTCTGCAGGGCCCACTGGTCTTGCCCACAGAGCCGAGTGGTCTTTCCAGAGTCGTGGCCCTCCCCCACGTCTTCCACGCCCCCTGCTCCTGGCACAGCCAGGCCAGTGCGACCTGCCCCTAACCACCCCCTCTAACCAGCTGCCTTTGGAGGTAACCATCAACCTGTCTTCCCAGGACTGAACCCCACTCTCAATGGCTCCACCCGCCCCTGAATGCCCCATAGGGGTGAGGGTGGGGGTGTGGGTAGACTCCGGCTGGCCCCTTCTGCCCTGTTCTGGGCACACACCCCTCAGGGCCCCTAGGGGGACCCCTGGGCTCAGCACACTGTGACCCCAGGACCTAGGGTCCTGTTTCCCTACCCCGCTTAAGCAAGTACAGAAGTCGAGCAGACCAGGCTCCAGACGCCCCAGGTCCCAGCCCTGGTCCCCCACCTGCCCCCATATGACCTACGGCTCATCGCTTCCCTCCGGGACCGGGTAAGCACCTGGAAGTGCTCAGAACAGCACCAGGTGCCCTCTGCTCACAACCTCCCTGCACCCACAGGCCCCGAAACAAGAGCTGACGCTGGTAAGACCTGACCCCATGAGCCTCACGTCCGCCTCTGCCGGCCCCTTTGCCACTGGGCAGGGCCGAGGCTCCCTGGCCCACAAGACGGCCCCCCTCCAATCCCTCGTCCTCTTCGGTGTGTGTCAGCGCCAAGGCTATCTGACCCCACGCCTTTCGGAGACCCCACGTCCTGGGGACACCCATTGCCCCTCACCGCGCCCCGGCCTCCCCTGTCCCTTAGGGAGCGACCCCCGGCCCCGGGGTGTTTGCCCCACTCTCCGCGCCGCAGCCCCGGGGTCCGCCGTGGCCCCTCCACGCAAGTCTCACCTTCCGCGGCGCCGCTGGCCACGAGGAGGCAGGCAGGCCTGCTGGGGAGACGCTCGGACGCCATAGGCTCTACTGCAGTCGGGGTAATCCGCGCGCGCGCACAGAGGTGTATGTGTGCGCGCGCGCGCGCACGCCTGGCAGTGGAAACGCCGGTCACGTGCCGCGGAGGCCGGGGGCGGGGCCTGGAGCACGGCAGGGCGCAGGCGCAGTCCTGCCGCCCCGCTCTGCAGGGTTCCCGGCGCCCCCAGCGGAAGTACCCGGGCACCTGTGAGCTGGGATGCGGGGCCGCAGGAGGGCCATGTGGGCCGTCCCCCGCCCGCCCCTGGTTACATTTGGCAACAATTCCTGCCTCTTTCCTCGTCCGTTCTCAGGCAACGAGCGCTTCTTGCGGGCGCCGGGGGAGGGGAGACTTGGGGGTGAACTCCGGGAGGTGAACCCGGAGGGAGGACGCCTGTGCCGTGGACGAGGATCCTTCCCTGTGGACTCAGCAATTGAACCCGCGAGCCCCGGGAGCCGCCCCGGGAGGCTGGGACGGCGCCGACCCCGGGGGGCTCCTGTCCTGGGGTGGGGGCTGCGCCGTGGGTTCAGTCCCTTCCGGGGGTGAGAGGAGAGGCCATGCGGGCAGCACGTCTGAGGAGGCAAAGACTTGGGGGGGAGCCCGCTGAGACTTGGGGCTCCAGGCCGGGGGGTCGTGCGGGTGTCCCCGGAGGTGGGGCCAGGCGGCTGAGGGAAGACAGCCTATCCAGGCTCACGGGGATCCCGCGGAGCCCCTGGAAGAGGGGGTGCCCCTTCCTGAGACAGGGGTTGCCGAGTTAGGTCAGGAAGGTCGACCGGGCTGTGGGGCCGCGTCGGAAGCTGTTTCATCACAGGCTGTCGCAGGGGCGGCCGGCGCTCCTGAAGCCTGGTCTGGAGGGAGGGGAGGCCCCCCGCTGCTGTCAGTGTGGAGGGGCGGCAGTCGGGCTCCCCGAGGTCTGGCCGGCCTCTGCTGACAGGAAACCCCTGTCCTGGGTGGGCGCTACCTAAGCGGACGAATCTAGGCTGTGGCACCTCCCATGGGTGCCCCCTGCCTCCCCAGCTCTGGCTCTGCCCGCCGCCCAGTTCAGCCCCACGCTTCCTGGGGCCCTGACTGCCCCCCCCCCCCACAGAAACACCTTGCCGTCACCTACTGCGGGACCCTCCCACCACCGGGTGAAGCAGCAACTGGGGACTCCGGGCACTGGCAGGGCACCGGCACAGGGGACAGGTGGGAACCTGGTGCCTATGTTGGGTGGGTGGAGACCAGCAGGCCTGCCGTCAGACCACAGACTGGGCCAATAGAGAGCTTTCTGGGTCTAGTGAGGGACCCACTCCCCATGCCCACGGTGCAAGCCCATGGGTGTGTGACCCAGGAGCTGGAGGGGGACTCCAGGGTGCCCCTGCTGGCCCAGCCCCACCCACACCAACCTGGGGTGTCCCTAGAGCTGGCCGGCTGAGCCGCAGGTGCGATCCTCCTGCTGGGGCCTCTAGGAGCCTGCCTCCTTTCTCGTGGGGACTCATTAAGTCCTTTCTCTGTCTCCAAGGAAGGGGATGGAGGAGGAAGCCAGGCCAGCAGTACCTGTGGCGAGGCCAGCGTGTGCAGGTGTACCCCGTGCACCTGGGGTCTCGCCCCAGTCCAGGTCCCCAGCGTGGGCGTCATCCTCGGTCTGCGTCTCCCGCGTGTACATGGCCTCCCCCCAGGTCGGTGCGTGTGAAGGTGCCACCAGCTCCTGTGACAGTGCAGCCCTTCATGGCAGTCAGTGCTGCTGGACCTCCAGTGTCAGTCACTGCTTTCCTGGAGATGCCACCCTTTCCTGAGCACACCTGGCCAGACGCCAGACCGAGGTGCCCAAGGGCACCATGGCAAGTCTGGGATGCAGGGAGCCCCTATCTGCCCAGCCCTGGGACCAGGTGTGAGACTGGGGAGGGGGTTGGGTGGGGGCAGCAGGAGACCCGGGGGTCGGAGGCCTGGCCTGGCAGCCAGGGAGCGGGTCTGGCGCAGTGAGTGACCCGCTACCTCTGCCTCAGGAGCAGAGAGCTTCTGGAGCACCACCAGCCCACGCCCATATCTGGGGAAGGGTGGGGTCCCCCAGGCATGACAAGTGCACTCCAGTGTGGGGTCCCCAGAGGAGTTGCACACTGTTGGGGATAGGAGGGGTGCTAGAAAGGAAAACAAAGCGGCCCCCACACATGCCCCCTCTTCACCCCTGTACAGGGTGCCTGTGCCCTTCAGAGCCCACCTGTGACATGACAGCAACATGGGGACAGGGACCTAAGGCACCAGTGCTCAGAATGGGAAGGCCAAGAGCAGAGGTCTCCGGGAGCCCACATGGAGCCCCCGGTGGGGGTGAGCAGGGCTGCGCTTGGCAGGGTTCTTATTAGCCTGTTCTCATTTACTGCGTGCAGTTTTTACACCCTGAATCTTTTTGTGTCTGGTGTTTTCTTTATAACATTAAAGTTCTGTTGTAAAAATAATTTAAAAGCGCATTGGGGGCCCCTGAGAGTTCTTCATATCGGACAGCCCCCCCCCCCAATTCCTGACGTTGAGGGAGTCGGCGACAGGCTGAGCATCAGGGCCCAGGGCCTCGGCTCGTTGATTCGACCGTGGCCGTGAGGAGATGCCAGGACCTGAGTGTGTAGGACAAAGCCACAGGCGTCAACATAGCGTGGCCTTGGGATCGTCCCCCTCCCGAGGCTGGACCAGCGGACCTGCCTATGGAAGGGGAATAACTGATCTCTGCACACAAAACCTGGCGTCCGGATGGACTGCAGGCCCAAACGTGGGCCGGTGACGAGAGTACTAGATAGAAACATCCAGCCAGGCCTCCGGGAGCTCACATGGTCCAAGGAACACAGTGGCTCGGGACAGACTCGGAGCTTCCGCAGTGAGGGCAGAAGGCAGGCGAGCCGGGGAGAGGTGGCGTCTCTGGTGCTGCAGCCGCTCTGTGCACACGGCCTGTGGAGTCCTGCCCAAGAGTTAGAGCAGCCACTCCTTCTGAGGAAAAGGGACAGATGGCACCAGCAGGAAGAGACACAGAAGGCAAACCCCAAGTGTCCCAGACCCCTGGGAAGTGGAGCTCGGTCGGTGCAAAGGAGAAAACCAGGAGGACGGCCGTCCCCACGCCCTTCGTCCCTGGGGCGAGGGCAGTGGCACCCTCGTGGCTGCCCCCCAGGATCCAGCCGGGCAGCCAAGTCAGGCACAGTGCAGGGCCCTCGGCCCCACGTCCAGGTGTGCACCCAAGACACATGCCCCTGTGTCTCGCCCACCGCAGTGCAAGGCACGGCTGCACAGCGGTGGGAGCAGCCGTGTCCACGGACGGAGGACGGCACACGAAGTGTGGTTCCCACACGCAAGGAAGCAGCATTCGGCCTTAAAGAGGTAGGCACTCCTGAGACCTCCCACGTGGAGAAGACCTGGGGTGGTTATGCCGTGTGAAGGCAGGCTTCCACCTGCGAGGCCCCTGGAGGACTCAGGTGCACAGACACAAAGGGCCGTGGGGGGGGCATTTGGAGGCACAGTTTGTTTGGCAAAACGAAGAGCGCTCTGGAAATGGCGGCAGTGGCGGCTGCACAACCGTGTGAAGGCGTCCAATGCCCTGTGCATTTAAAAGGCTAAATTAAAAAGCGTGTGTGGCCCTGGCCAGGTGGCTCAGTTGGTTGGAGCGCCGGCCCGATGGGCCAAGGTTGTAGGTTCGGGTCCCTACAAGGAGCAAACAAGGGATGTTTTTTGTTTTTAAGATATTTTATTTATTTATCTTTAGAGGGGAAGGGAAGGAGAGAGGGAGAGAAGCATCAATGTATGGTTGCCTTTTGTGCATCCCCTGCTGGGAACTGGCCTGCAGGGAACCAGCCTGCAACCCAGGCATGTGCCCTGACTGGGAATCGAACCGCGGTTGTCTGGTTCGCAGGCCCGCGCTCAATCCACTGAGCTACACCAGCCTGGGGGGATGTTTGAATGAAGCAAACTGATGCCTCTCTCCTGCCCCCTGCTCTCCCTCCGTCTCTAAAATCAACACGTAGAAAGCTTCCAGCACGTGCACGGCACCGGCACACAGAAGACACAGGGCACAAAGGCCATTCCAGGGACTCTGGTGGCTGCTGTAGCTGTGCCTGAAGTCACAAAGGATCTGCGAGGGCCTCAGCACACGTTCACAGGGTCATGAAGCAGGAGGTGGCCTCCTGGGTGGGAGGTCACAGTGCTCTTTGGACCGGCAGCGCCCCGCCTCCCAGTCACCGCTGCTCCCCCGCCCCCAGGTCTCCTAGAAGGGTCGGTGGGGTCAGTCGGTCAGTTGTTTGGTTTTTGAGGTTGTGGGAGAGGGGACTGGACTGCAGGTGATGGCAAGGGACTCCAGCTGGGCTGAGTGACAGCCCTGGGGCCTGGGGGGAGGGGAGGTGGGACGGCCGCCAAGGTCAGGCCTGTGCGGTTTGGCCGAGGCTCAGGGTAGCAGGAGCAGGTGGGCAGTGGCGGGCGGGAGGCCACCGCAGGGGCCGCCTGGGCGAGGGGTTGGGTCGGCTGTGGATGTTCAGGACCTGATCGGGGTCTGACCGGGCCCCTCTGCAGGGGGGGCCTGTGGAGGGCCTGGAGGGAAGGGTGTGCCCCGGTCCCATCCGCAGAGGATTTGGGGAGTGACACCCACAGCAGGGGCAGCTCAGTGGACTGACTGGGCGCCAGCCTGCGAACCAAAGGGTTGTCAGTTTGATTCCCAGTCAGGGCACAGGCCTGGGTTGTGGGCCCCCAGTTAGGGGTGAGAGGCAGCCACGCACCGATGCTTCTCTCCCTCTCTTTCTCTTTCCCTTCTCCTCGCTCCAAAAATAAGTAAATCTCTTTTTTTAATAAAAGAAAAGCCCACAGCAGAGCTTGTGGGGTGTGGCGGCCTTGCTCTCCCAGCCCAGGCCCCAACAGCCTGCCCACACCACGGGGCGGTGACAAGAGGGGAACCTCTCCACCCCTGGATGCAGCTCCTCTGTGCCCCGTGCCCAGGGTGGGCGGCTCACTGAAGAGAGACGCGTAGAAAGGCCCCGCCCCCTGCCTCAGCGGGAGGGGCCGGCCTGAGGAACCCGGTCCCCCTCTCCCACCCTGTGCGCTGTGGCCAGCAGCCGGGGCCTGAGGGGGTGTCCATCTTGGTCAGGTGGCAGAAAGGCCTGGCTGCGTTTGCCTGGGGTAGAGCAGGCCCAGAGGGAGCAGTGAGGAGAGGCCACCAGGGTCAAGGGCATGGAGGTGGCAGGGGAGGACCAGGGGGTGTGCGTGTGGCCCCCACCCTGATGGGGGGCCCTTGGCCCCCCCAACCGTGAGCAGGTGAGGACGCCAGCCCAGCCTTTGGACGAGAGTTTATTGTAGACTTGGCCTCCACTCAGGCCCAGGGTTCCTGTGGCCGGCTGGCCGGGCGAGGGCACGTCCGCTTCCCCGCCCTGCCCACCGCCACCATGCTGAGGGCCACTCGGGGACCAGACGCTCTGGTCCCACTGCAGGCACAGCAGGCAGTAAACCTGGGTGACAGTCACCAAGTGCTTCTACTCTACCTGTTATTGCATTTATACGCTTGTTGGACTTAGAGGATGCTGGGTGAGGCAGGAGAGGCGTCTGGGGGCTTCTTTGGGGGCAAGGTAGACACAGCTGCAGGGTAGGTCCCCGATATCCACACCCGCACCTCCCCCCACGCCGGCCGGTCAGCTGCCCCCAGCCTCCGGACCTCCCCTTAGGCACAAGCTGGAAGGTTGACCAGGGAGCCCCCCCAGAGACTGGCCTTGGCGCTGTCTGTCTGCCCGGCTGGGGTGTGGGGGAGGCGGAGGTGGCGGGGAAGCCTCGGGTCAGTCCCCGGCAGGCCCACCCAGACAGACCCCCACGCCCCACCCCCAGCTGCACCCAAAGAGCAGGAGAGGGGAAAGTGAACCAGCCACACCCTTTAATGTCCCTGAAGGGCTGGGCCCAGGGCAGAGCCCACCCGGGACATGTCAGCCTCGGGGTTCCCTCCTGCCCTGGGGGCTTGTCACGAAGCTGCTGCCAGGAAGCCCACAGGGCCACTGAGGCCCCTTGGGGCAGGCTGGCACAGTGATCAGTGGTCGGGTGGGCCACCCTCAGGGTCCAGCCTGCCCACTGCCCCCAGGAACCACGGCCCTGAGCCCTCTGCCTGACGTCGAAGCTCCGCCCTGTGCTGCTCAGCGCCCCTGGAGCCCCGGCTGCTTCTGCCTGGCAGGGGGCAGGGGGCATTGGGGGCCAGCCAAGGGGGCTGGACTTCCACGGCCAGGGTGCGGTCCACCTCTCCCTCTGCGCGTCTGTGGGGTGTTGGTATGTGTGTTTCTCACGTAGGACAGATAGCTAGCTGTGAGTGGATTCGCATGCACAAGATCCCCAAGGTCTGTACAGGGCGTGGCTGGGCCTCCGCCTGGGTGCCAGCCCTCATTTTTTCCGGACCAGGAAGACCACACCCAGAATCAGGGCTGCGGCTGCCACAGCCACGCCCCCAGCCACCAGCAAGGGGGTCAAGTTCTCGAAGGGGCAGGGACCACGGCCCCCGGGGCCCCCACTGGGGGCCTGGTCCTCCTCAGCCCCGTCTCCAGGGCCCTTGGGCTCTGGGGATGGATGGGGGCTGCCGGGGGCCACAGGGGCTGGCTTCAGGTTGCTGTGGTTGTTGAGAAGGGCAGGGTCTGCCTTGGCCGAGGTCTTCTTGGTAGGTGGTGGGGTGGGGGCCGCCGGGGGCTCCTGCTTCTCCACCTGGGCCTCCTTCTTCCCGGGCTTGGCCGAGGGGGCTTTCCCGTCTGCAGCCGGGGGGCCTCTGACCTCAGCAGCAGCCTGGGCCACCTTGGTGTCGGGCTTGGGGCTGCTGGTCGACTTCCCTCTGGACTCCATGACGGCTGTGCTGGCTGCGTGGGGCGTGTGGGCGGGCGGCGGCGGCGGCGGCTGGACCACAGCAGCTCAGGAAGGCTCAGCCCTGGGCGTTACATGGACCTGGAGGGACAGAGGGAGGGGATCCTGTGCAGCCCCCACCGGTCCCCACAGAGACACCGCCCAGCCCTCCTGCTCCGCGTCCTCCTCCTCCAGGGCCCAGCCCCCACTGGTCTGCAGCTACTCCCTGAGAAGCCCCCAGCCACGCAGGCAGGGGCCGTGGACTCCACGTGGGCAGGGGGACGGGGACGAGACCGGCCAGAGGCCACTGTTTCCTTGTCTACAACATGGTCTTGCCTTCACCGGCACTGTGTCCGTGACACACTGGCCCCAGGTAGGGAGGCCCTGACGGGCACGAGAGCCCACCCAGCCCAGAGAAGGGCGTTCGGTCAGGGGAGATGGACCGCAGTCAGGGTGGGCCTGGGCAGAGCCGACTGCATATCCCCCCCAGAGGGGGCTGTGTCCAAGTGGAGGAGGCAGGGCAGGAGCCTGGGCCCAAGGCCACCGGGACCTGAATGTAAAACGCCTGAGGTGTCTCCCCAGAGGCTGGAGAGGCCAGGAGGGCGGTGTCGGGCCTGTGCTTCCGGGCAGCGAGTCCACCCTGGCGCCCACCCCCAGCACCGTCCTCACTTGCCCCAGCTCAAGGGCAGGGTGCCCTTCCTGCGCCAGAGGCTGCACCTGCCTCTATGGGCAGAGGGGTGGCTGCGTTAGCCTGGGGTGGGCAGAGGATGGGGGTCCCGGCTGTGGGGAAGGCCTGGCCCCATCCTTAATGCCAGGGTCGGGTGAAGGCGGGCAGACTGGGCTCCTACCCACCCTGGGCCGGAGCCCGCTCTCCCTGCAGACCTAGGTCTGTCCGCCTCTCCCCTGGGAGGGCAGGAAACCCCACCTGCAGTGCCAGAGAGGGGGCCGTGGCCACTCGGGTTCCTCACCGGGGCCAGGGACACTAACCACACAGAAGGTCGCCTGAAGGTCACAGCACGATGGGGGTATCCCAGCGAGGGCCTGGCTACTGCCCCACTTCCCAGAGAGCCCCAGCAGCCGCCCCCACCCCCGCCCGCCCGCTGTTCAGGAGGGGCACCCAGCAACTGGGAATGGTTTGCAAAGGGCAGGTGGTCTGCTTCCCCCACTTGCTCTCGGTTATTTTTAGCTCGCACTGACGTCACCCGGCAGCTCCTTCCCCGCCCCCCGGGCCACTGTGCCCAGGAGAGTGATGACCTTCAAGGCAGGGAACCGCTACTGTGCCCTGCGGGCCCCAGTGCCCCTATCCCGCCCCGGCCCCAGGCCAAGGAACCCCGGCCGCCTTACGCTGCTGCTCCGGGGGCTCCCAGCTCGGCGCTGCGTGCTGCGCTCTCTGTGGGGTCGCAGCGGCGGGCGGTGGCTGCAGATGCAAGTCCGAGAGTTTCCCACAATGCAGTGCTTCTGCGCGGGGCCTTGGGGGTGGGACCGCACAGGCGCAGGCTCCGCCCTCCCTCCTGCAGCGAGGGTGCTCAGATCGCGGGGCAGGTGGGACCCAAGCCCAGCTCCGATTTTAGCCCGAAGGTGGTTCAGGTCAGGCCGTGAGGGTCTCCCGCCGCCTTCCCACAGCCCCCGCCCAGAACGCGAGGGAGTCCGCAATGGTTCCCCCCAGACCCCTGCAGTGCAGGCAGTGGGCACAGCGCTTCCCTCTGGCACCCCCCCTCCCAGGCTCTTAAGGGAGTCTCACAAAGCAGGCTTCTACTTAGAATATTTATTTCTCTTCTTACACAACAAGACACAAAGAGTCACTTCTTCAAACTCGTCCAAAGGAAAAAAATATAAATCTGTAAGCAGCAGCAGCAGCTTCCAGGGTACAGATGTGATGGGGACAACCGTGAGCTGGGGGCTAAGCCTTAGCCCCAGGTAGTGTCGCTGGGAAAGGGCCTCCTTGGGGAGGCCTGGGACGGGGACACAGCACCAGCACATCGGGACCAGTCACCAACACGATCACGTGGCAGGGGGCGGCAGGGCGGCAGGAGCCTGCCTCGGTTCACACGGTTCACACAGTCGGGCCTGGAGATCCAGAGGGCAGAGTGTGGTCAGGGGCTCTGTGCAGAGGCCCAGGGAGCGGGGTGGACCCTGAAGGGGCAGCTCCTAGCCCTGCACCCCTGCAGGCAGAGCAGGTGGCCCCAGGCTCCATAGGGGTCTTGGTGCTTGTCCTTCCCCTGACTAATGTCAGACCCGGGGTACAGGCCTCAGAAAAGGAGCCAGAGGGGAGAAACAAATTTCTGGACAGGGTCAGTGGGGAGCCTGGGGTGCGCATGTGCGCTGGCTCTGGCTCTCTCTCTCTCTCTCTCTCTCTCTCTCTCTCTCTCTCTCTCCACACACACACACACACACACACACACACACACACACACACACACACACACACACACACACACACAGGCTGCCTGACCACGTGGGCAGGAAGGGCAGCAGCCCCCTATCGGAGTCAGGCCAGCTGAAGGCCACAACCTCCACACAGCACTTGCACATGCCGACACTCTGGGCCCCCAGCCTGGGGTGGGGGTTCCCTGGGAGTCAGCCTGGGATAACTGGCTCAAGATGGGGGGCAGGAGACCCCGACTCTCCTGCAGGGTGGGCCAAGGCAAGAGGAGCAGCAGCGGGGAGGCTGGACGGAGGCTGGAGAGCCACTTGTGCTCAGCAAGTTAATAAATAGGTTTGTGCAGGGTCCCCCTTGTGGGCGAGGGGCCGTGCCTGGGGACAGGCCGGCAGCCTGGAGGGGAGGGCCCATCCTGCCCAGCCCGCACCTGGGAGCCCCCGGCTCAGAGACCAGCTCCCCCTGGGGCGTGCAGGCCAGGCTGGAGCTGGGGCAGGGCTGGCTCCAGGAATGTAGAGATTTCTGTGTTTTCCAGGTAAATGATACATTGATCCCAGCAGTTGTGCAGGCAGGGCCCCCCGGTCTGAGTGGGTGGGCCCTGCCCCCTCCTCCACCTCCCCCATCCGTGTGGGAGGCGCAGGGGAGACTCCCCCCTCGCTGGGCCCTGAGCAGCCGCCCCAGCCTCAGCCCCGCTCTGGTCCTGCTCGGTGTGGGCTCAGGGCTGGGGGCGCTGCAGCAGCTCCAGCAGGGTCTCAGCGATGCCCAGGAAGTAGACCACCTGCGCGATGCCAAACAGCGGGGCGATGACCAGGGCCCGGCAGTAGGCACCCTTCAGGAAGGCCGAGGGGCCCTCATTCCGCAGAATCTTCCTGTGGAGAAGCAGGAGTCAGAGCTGGCGCTCCCTCCCCAGCACCCGCCTCCGAGGGGCCTCTCCCACCTGGCGCAGTCCAGGAACCCTGAGTAGGTGTCTTCGTGGACCCCGCGCTGCAGGGACTGGAGCCGCGTCTTCACAACTGCAGGGAGGCGTGAGGTCAGCGTGGGGGTCTGCACACCTCCACCCCCACCCCGAAGCCCCCAAGCCCAGCTGGATCTGGCCTGCCCACTGACCGTCGCAGGGGTTGACAGCCACGGCGGCCGCACTGCCAGCCACACAGCCTGCCAGGAAGGACACGTAGAAGGGGGACTTCTCCCCAGAGGCCGGCTGGCCCAGCTGGTTCAGGTTGGCGAAGAGGGGGAAGTAGACGATGGAGAAGGGGACGTCCCTGTTGGGGGGGCGGTGGTGACCGGGAGGTGTGGGTGGGCGGGCCTCCCTCCTCCCTCCTCCCGCCCTCCCCGACCCCCCACCTGAGCAGGGTGGCCCCCAGGCCCTTGTAGAGGCCAGCAACACCATGGGTCCGGAGCAGGTCACGAGTAAGCTGGGTGGCCGTGGGCCGGGGGGAGGCGGGGGCTTCCACCGAGGGCTGGGCGCCGCCCTGTGTTGAGAACTGAGCCTGGGCAGCCAGGAGCTTTTTCTGGGCAGCTGGGGAGAAAGGGGACAGGCCTGCTGTCTCTCCCTCCAAGTGTGAGGTAGGGGCAGGGGACAGAGGCAGGCCAATGCACCCCTCCCCGGTGCCGCACCCCCACCCTCTCACCGATGCGGCCTGCGTCCTGAAGCTGGATCTTCAGCATCTCCATGGGCGTGGTCACGATCACCTGGCAGGTGCCGGCCCCACAGCCCGCCAGCATCTCCTTAAACAGGGTCAGCTTCTGCCTGCGGCAGAGGGTGTGGGAGTCAGAGGCCCCCCCCTCCCCCTGCTGCCCAGGGAGCGCCTGGGGTGGGGGTGGGAGCAGTGGAGGCAGAGGCAGCCCTGTGGGGGCGCAGCACCCTCCAGCCTTGGACACCCCGCCAGGCCGCCCAGCAAGGGTGCTGAGCCCGGCAGACTGGTGGCTGCACGGCCGGATGGGAAGACAGCCGCACTCGGGCAAAGACAAATCGAGAAGCCGCGGGGGCTCGAGTGCCCCCACCCTCTGGTGGCAGAGGGAAGCCGGTCGGCGCCGCCAACCCCAGCCTGGGAGGGGTGGCCCAGGGCCAAGGAGGACGGGCAGGGGGCGGGATGGGGGGGCCTGGAGTCAGCATCTACCTCACTCCTCCCAGTGCCAGGGGTTGGGGGGGCCGTGCAGGAAGGACAGAGGACGAGGATGGGAGAGGGGCAGCAGCAGGAAAGGGAGGCCCTGCGAGGTCAAGGTGATGGGGGGGCAGAGCCTGGGCCCTTCGTGTGGAGGCACAGACCCCTCCCCCCTGCAAGTTGCCAGGGCCAAACCCCTCACCCGTCCTTGGAGAGCTGATAGCGGAAGAAGTCATTGGCTGCCAGCTTGATGGCCTTCTCCGGCGTGACGAGGGTCAGGTTCACGGCAGCTCCTGTGGGGTAGCAGCAGGAGGGGCTGGAGGATCGGCGCTGGGGAGGCTCTCGGCCAGCACTGGCTTCCCGGCGGGCACGGCTCTGCCCCGCCGATCCTTGGCCACAGCCTCCTGCCCTCTCACCCACATTGGTGCCAGGTGGGGCGGGGCCCAGGCCGGAACAGGGGCATCGCAGCCTCCAGGCTCACCCTCCCCGAGTGGGTCTCCGAGGTGGCCCCCCAGGGAGCCTCCCCTGGGGGACAGAAAGGACTCACAATGGTGGGGGCGCTGGGTGAGAAGGCGCCAGTGCACAAACTGCGTCTAGCTGGGTGGGCCGAGTGGGGGGTGCGCGGGGGAGGCAAGCCCCTCTTGGCAGGCAGGGATCAGGGTTGCTCAGCATCTGGGCAAATCCGGGCTTGGGGACTATCTAAGCAGCTTCCCTTCATGCTCCACCCCCTCCCAGTCTTCCAGCACAGACGGGGCCTGCCTGTCCCAGAAGCCAGGGAGGGGCTGCAGGCCCTGTGGGAAGGGCCCAGTGTCCTGCCGCCCCGGGCGCTGGCAGCAAGTGAGGGCCTGGGGGTGCCCAGGACGGGTGGGGTACTGAGGACTGCCACTCCCCAGAGATCCCACCCTGTCTCCCGCCAGCCCCTGCTCCAGCACCCAGGCCTACGGGCCGGCCCCGCCCTCCCCCTACCCCCCAGCCACTTCGTCGGCAGTCGCTACCAGCCCTGCCCGGCCCAGAGCCTCACCTCGGTACATGCCGAAGTAACCCTCTGAGCGGATGGTCTTGACGAGGCAGTCGGACCTGTGGCCACGGGGCGGGGTGAGGTGGGGGCCATCCCGGGGTGGCAAGGGCCCCCACCCTGCCCCAGGTAGGGGTGCCCCGAGGCCTTCCCTCCTTCAGTCGCTTTTGTTAAGGGGGGTGCACGGGAACAGGGCTCAGAGGCCTGCGCCTGCCCCGCTCCCGCCGCCCCCACGTCACGTGTTTCGCGTCCCCTGCCCGCCGGGCGCACTCACATGCTGCTGTACATGCGCTGGCCATTCTGCTGGTTCTGCAGCCTCGTCTTGGCCAGGTCGATGGGAAACACGCAGGTGACCCCGATCAGCCCCGCGATGCCGCCATTGATGAGCTTGGCTGGCAGACTGTGGGTGGAGGGAGGGTCAGCACCTCGGGCTCCTCGGCTGCAGGGCAGGGGGCAGGTGGGGCCGAGGCGAGGGCAGGGTCGCACTCTGACCTGATCTGCTTGTCAGCCATGTAGCTGGGCGCACCCAGGCCCGAGGGCAGCGGAGGCCAGCCGGTGCGGGTGGGAGAGGAGGGTGGGACAGGGTGGGGAGGGTGGTCCGCCACCTGCTGGGAATTTCAAAAGCACCTTCTGTCCTAGAAGGAAGAGGGGACTAGAATCAGTGGGGGAGGGCGGACCACTGAGGCTCCCCAAAGCCCCCCTAAGTCTCGTGAGGGGCACTGCGCGTCAGCCTGTCCCGGGGTGCAGCTGTGGGGAGGTGCTGGCCACGCGGAGTCCCCTCGAGGGCCCCCCATGGTGGTGTCCTCCCGGCACCCTGCTCACACTCACGCTCACGTGCACGCAGAGTGCCATCTTTAAAGGGCCAGGCGCGGGGTGGGGGGGGCAGGGGCTGGCGGGAAGGGACAGTCCGCCAGCTGGGTCAGCTACCTCAACCCAGGGCTGGGCTGCAGTGACTGCCCATCCCTGAGCAAAGGTGCCTCCGCACTGGACCCCTGGACACCCCTTCCCCAGGAGAGCACCCTCTGGCCCACACACAGACCTGCCCCCATCCCTCTCTGCATCTGTCCCAGGAATTTCATTCCCAGACGGACACACACAAGACCCCACCGACCACGACCTCTGGAGGCTTCAGGGGTGTGTCAGGTGAAGGGGAGAGGCGGCGGGGAGGAGGCCAGCTCACCCTGCGAGGCTCCCTGTGGTTCATCTCCACCATCCGCTCTGGGCTGGAGGCAGAGGGGACCCCTCTCACCAGAGGCCGGGCTCACGAGCCACAGCCAACCCAAGGAGCCAATCACGGGGGACACATCCAAAAATAATGAGCCGTGGGGGCCACCCAGAGTCCACCTGTCACTGGCCTGCACCCACAGAGCTGCCACCTTGTCACCGGCCAGCTCACCCCGGGGTCCCTCCCGGCACTGGCGACCTTCACCATAGCTCTCCCAGGTCAGGCTGGCCCCGGACCACCCAGCACGACCTCCACCCCCACGCTGTCCCCGCCTCCGCTCAACTGCCCCATCCGGTTGCCCCCCCCCCCTCACCGGAGGCTTGGGCCGTCTGTTCACCGGAGGCGCAGAGCCCTCTCTCCGAATCTCTGAGACCGCAGCCTCCGGCTCACAGAGGAGCTCTAGTGGCTGAGGGATGTGCCAGCCACTCGGATTGGCCTCCGGGCGGGGAGGGTGGGCTGGGGGGAGGGACTTTCTCTTTCACACTGGGCGGGCGAGCTGAGGCTCCCTGCAGCTGCCGGAGCTCGAGCCCAGCCGGGGTGAGAATGGGCGTGACAGCTTCTGGGAGGCAGGGCCAGGCCACCCTGCCGCCTCAGCCCGCAGGGCAAGTGGGTCTGGGATGGGCTGACCCAGCCCAGCCAGGCCCTCGGCCCACGGGGATGCCAGCCCCCGGCCACCAAGACCTGGGATGCCCTGTGGGCTCCTGTGTGCAGTTTGCAGGCCGGCTCCGGCTAGGGCCCTGGTTCCCCAAGGACAGGGCCTCTGCTGGGGAGTGGGTATGGGGAGGGATCTGAGCCCCTGAGTGTCTGTGGGACCTGTGTGGCCGCTGGGGCGGTGCACTTCGGGGAGACCTGGCACTGGAGCAGAGGGAAGGCCGGCAAGGAGTGACTTGGTCTCAGAGGCCACTGGCTGCCACGCACAGGCCTGCTCACCTGGCAGGTCCAGAGGTCACGGAACAGGCACTCGGGGGCCCACTGCCCGCCCAAGCCCCCGACCCCACCCCACCCCACCCCACCCCCATCACACACACCCAAGGCCAAGAACCTGCGACCTACTTCTCTGCGCCCCAGCCCACAAAGAAGAGTCTGACCTCTGAATCTCGCCCTGACCGCTTCCCCCCCACCCCCACCCCCAGGGGCACACTGGTCACGGACAGCTCTCTCTGCTGCCCCAGACCCTCTGGTGGGAGGGATCGGGACCCCAGCTCCCAGGCCTCGCCCTGCCTGCTGGGGGCACAGTGAGCCCTCCCACCTGGGCACGCCCAGACCCCACCTCTGGTCTGGGGGCGGGACACCCAGTGATGGGGGTCCCAGAAGTCAGAGAGACCACCTAAGGTGGGGAGAGGCAGGTCCAGAGGCCCGCAGACCCCGAGCCTGAGAAGGCAGCATGGGGTCCAGTGTCTCAGGCTGCGGGGTGAGCAGGGAGGGTGGGGGTCAGGGGCTCTGTCTTGGACTGGAGAGGGTTCCCTGCACTGGGAACCCCCCTTTTGTGGTCTGCGTTCGGGGGTTCCCACTCCCGCTCATGCTTATGAGGCAGCCGTGGAGGGCCCTGCCCAGCACCCCACGTTGCCATGGAAGCCTCAGCCAGGCCCAGAACTGGCGACTGGCCACCCGTCTCCCCAACCAGGTGAAGGATGGCAGGCGAGCTGCGGACCATTCTTCTGTTTCCAGACCCCGAAGTAAAATCTCCTACAAGTGAAGCCCTGAGCTCCCCAACCCTGAAGAAGGTCAGACGGTCCCCCTTACATCCGCACCTGTCCCTCCCCCCTGAGGCAGTTTTTGGGACCGTAGGCTCCGCCCGTCTGGGGGCGGCTCGCTCTCTGTCCTGCTGGACAGGTCCGAACTGGCCCCAGACGGCCATGCTGTCCCTCACCAGGCGATGGCGACTCCAGCCACGCACGTGTCCACACACGTCCGGCAGATTCCCACGTGTGCCAACCCCCCCTCCACTGGGCCTGCGTGCCCAGAGCTTTGGCCCTGCGGAGCAACCACCGCACGGGGACACGTGTGCGTGGGGAGCGCGCCCGCCACCACCTCGGCCGAGAGCAGTCTCCCCCACCCCCGCGGCAGCGGATCCAAGCATCGCCTGCTGGGGGCCCACCAGAGCCACCTGGTCTGGGCAGCTGTCACCTCCCCGGGCGGCTTCCGCGCCCCTCTCCCGCAGCCGGAGGCACTCGGATGGGCCCAGGGCAAGGGGGCGGCCTCTGGGCACTCACCACTCCGCCGCCGCCTCCTCCGCCGCCGCGCTCGCCTCCCTGACGCCGCGCCGGGCTGCCAAAGTGCGTCCGCGCCGCCGAGAGAGCTCCACCCCTAGTCCGTGGCAGCGCACGGGCTCCGGCTCCCCCTCCCGGCCGGGCACCGCCACTGCTCCCGCCTGGGCCACAAGCTGCGCTAGCCCGTGCCCTGACCCACCCCTCGGTCTCCCCATGGTGTCCCTGCGTGGGTGGGGACCAGAGGATGAGCCCCGTTTGCCAGTGGGTGGTCGGCAGCGCGTGGACCAGGGAGTCAGTGCTACGGGAGAGGCGATCAGGCCTCACAGTGCTCGGAGGGGCAGTGGCTGTACCAGCCAACCGGGCAGATGCACAGTGGTGCACACAGGTGACTTTGTATCCAAGATGCTACAGATGTTACTTTGTGGCCGGGGCTCCTCTCCCTCCCAGAAGACCAGGACCAACAGGAGGTGCTGGGCACACACGAGGGGAGGCGCAGGGAGGTAAGTGTGCAAGGGCTTTTCCCTGAAGGAGCCTCTGAGCTCCACCCAACAAACAAACCAGCTCTGAGACAGCAGCCAGAACAGAGTCATGTTTGTTACACACAGGTCACTGTCCCCACACATGAGGAAGGCTTAAAAGTGGGGACCTCGGAGCACCAACCAGGACACAGGGCCGGCCAGCCCCAGGCCGGCAGGGTCTGTCTAGGCCTGTGCAGGCTCCGGGGTCTGTGGGGTGCAAGGCCCAGGTGGGGCCAGGTCCCTGGGGGCCAGGCTTGTGCGACGGATGCCATCCTGATACTTGTGGCGGCCAAGCTCCAAGATAGCCCGCACCTCTTCGGCCACATCCCTCCGGTCACTCTGCTCCAGGGCCTGCACCAGGAGCCCCACGGCCCCCGGCTGTCCAGCCTGGCGCTCAGCCCAGGAGAAGAGCATGTGGCGGATCTGCCCGTCCAGGTCGGACCTGGGAAGAAGGGGCTCCGTGACCGAGAGGCCTAGCCCAGGACCACCTGCACACTCGGGGACGGGCCCGCCCTCCCAGGGCAGGCGTCCTGCTCCCCGGGCCAGGTGCGGCCAGACCATCCGTTCCCTACCTGTCTGCCCCGCCCCACCCGCCCCGAGGGAACGTCAGCCAGCCTCCGCACAGACCCTCCAGGCAGCGGGGGCCCAGGCCTGAGCGGGAGGCTGGAAGGAACCCACCGGAACTCATGTCGGATGCGCTGCAGCTCCTGGTAGGACAGGCCCAGGTGCAGGGCCACAGCCGGCCAGTCAGGGCCCAGGCGCCCGGCCAGGTTCAGCAGGTTGCTCTGGGTCAGGAAGCCCGTCTCTGCATCGCCCAGGTTCAGAGGGGCCAGGGCAAGGCCGGCCCCCTGGGGTGGGCCCTCGGACCTGTGCAGTCTCTGTGGGAGGGGTAGGTGCAGCCAGCCTGGGCCCCGCCCCCGCTCCGGCCCTGCCGCCCGGCCCGCTCATCCACCTGCCCTGGGCCTCACCGGCAGCTTGATGGGCAGAGTGGCCATCCACAGGGCGTCCGCGCCCTTCCTCAGCCGGGCTGCCTCGGCCTCCTCAGGCACCTCCTCGGGCACGGCTCCCCGGTAGAAGGACACCTGGGCGGGGTGAGACGGGGTCAGTGCCCGGCCTCCACACAGGCAGCCCGGGGGCCCGGCCCCGTCGGCCCACCTGGCCCCTCACGGCCTGCGCCTGCCGGTCCAGGGTGGTGGTCACGTACACCTCCTTCACGTTCTTCAGGTGCGAGTAGAACACGAAGCACACTCTGCCCTGCACGCAGTCTGGGCGGTCTGGGGGTGGGGGCGGGCTCAGCTGGGCGCCGGGGGGCCGGCCCCCGGGCCCCCCTCCAGGAGCAGGGCCCTACCGGCATCCACGTCGATGCCTCTCTCAAAGGCGGCAAAGAATTTCTCGCCTTCGAACATCTCCACGGTGTCGGAGGGCTCGGGGCCCCGGTACCGCTCCAGCAGCCGCCGCAGGGTGGCATCCACCTGGGGGCACCCTCCTGCTCAGAGCCCGACACCCGGCAGCCCCCGCGCACGGCCCTCCCGGCTCCCCGGCCCCACCTTGTTGCCGGGTAGGCACTGCAGCAGGACCTGCTCGGGGTCCCGGCGCCTCTGCAGCGCGATGAGGTTCACACGGTGCAGCCGCAGCCGCTGCCAGGCCTTCTGCGCCAGGCCCCCCACGCAGGCCTTGGTGGTGTACCAGAGCCAGTACCTGAGAGGGCCGGGGTCAGGCGGGGCAGCACCCACGGCAGAGGGGGTCAAGGAGGGGCAGGGGAAGCCGGAGGGACACTGACCAGGAGAAGTGCGTGACCTGGAAGCGAGCGTATAGGTGGGTGAGCTCCAGCGCCACCTGAGCTGTGATGTCGTCCCAGGTGGCCGCCGGTGGGGCCCGGTAGAGCAGGTGCAGGCGGGCGCGGTCCAGACTCAGGCCTGGGAGGGAGGGGCCACAGGCTGAAGCCTCTCTGCCGGGGCTCCGCCTCTGAGCACTGCCCCCCACCCACAGCCACACGCCCAGGCCTCTCACCTGTGACGCCGGGGGGCAGAGGGAGCTGCACAGTGACCGGCCGGAGGAAGCTGGAGGGGCCGCTCTGGGAGAGGCACAGCAGGGGACTCGCAGCTGCCTCGGGCTCCTCCAGCAGGGCCCGCAGCTCTCGGCCCACCGTCCGCACCACCTGGGCGACAGGCCACCTGAACGCGTGCCTGTGCTCTGAGGCACCACCTGCCACCCTGCCCGCGTCCGGCCCGTACCTGCATGCAGACCTGACGGGGCTCCTTGGTGGCTCCGGGAGGGAATGTGACCTTGACCCCAGGATGCCCTGAGGACCACAGCAACGTCCCCTCTGGTGGCACCAGGCAGGCGTTGCACACGGGGCGTGAGACCACGAGGAACCACGAGAAGTGGGGCACCTGGCAGTGGGCCCAGAGCCGCTGGGCGTGGGGGGTGGGGTCAGAGGGGAGCTGGAGTCAGGGCAGAGCCCCGGGCAGAGGGGCTCGGGGTGCAGGCAGAGCCACCGCCTCGGGGGCCCGAGGGGCCCTCACCTTTGGGGTTTCTTCGTGCAGGTGGGTCTCCAGGTCACTCCAGTTGTCATGGCTCCAGGTCCTGACCACCACCTCCCGGCAGCGCTGGAACTTCGGGGGCACAAACAGCAGCCACAGGCCCACCTCCTGCTGGGCCAGGGCGGGGTCAGCTCTGGGCCTGGCCGGGGGGCCCTTTGCACTTGCCCGGACCCACTCTGGCCGTGCCTGCTGGAAGGCCACCCCGTGGGGCTGCAGCTCCAGGACGCCACTGAGCAGAGAGTCGTGGGGACCCAGGGGGACGAGGCGCGGCTCCGGCAGCCACAGGCGATAGCGGATGGTGACAGAGCGAGGGGTGGCCCCAGCTGGGAACTGCAGGCGGACGCCGCAGGCCAGGGTCACAGAACAGCCGTGCGGGGTCACAAGGAAGCTGAGAGAGGACAGGGTGGGCGTCAGGTCAGACACAGAGGGGCCTGCGTGTCTGTGCCTGGCACCCCCCGGGGTCTGCAGAGGGCCCCCGAGCATGGGTGAGGTGTCTGGCGTGGACAGGTGGCCTGAGGCTCCTCCAGCCTCACCCCTCCACAGCCCCACACCTGTCGAAATCTGAAGTCAGGAACAGCCTAGGCATTTCCGGGGCCACAGGTAACCCTGTGGAAGGACAGACAAGTTGTCAGCAGGGTGACAGTTCCTGTGTCCTGACTGTAGCCTGTTCCCCCCCAGCAGCGAACCTACCTGGGGGGCTGCAGGAGTCTGTCAGGGGCTCCCCCAGGGGGTTCCCCTGCAGGCGCACAAAGGGGGCGTCTAGCAGCTCAGGGGGCACGTCCCGGAGCTGGTTGTCCCTCAGGTCCAGCCGGGCAAGGAGGGGGAGGTGGGCCAGGCCAGCCGGCACCGAGGCCAGGAGGTTGCTGTGCAGAACGAGGAACCGCAAGGAACGCAGCTCCGCTGTGGACAGGCGCCCGCTTAGGGCCAGCAGAGGACTGCTCAGGGCCACCCCCGTGCAGGCTGGGGCCTCCTAAGAAGCCCTTTCAGTCACTGCCCCATGGCTGTGCTCTGAGAGTTGGGTGCGCCTGAGCAGGGAGCCTCAAAGGCCAGGGCAGTGGGGGGGGGCAAAGAACATCCCCCCGGAAGAGTGGAGGTGCAAAGGCAGGCCAAGCCCATGTGGGCAGGGGCCCGGCGTAGGATGTGGGGGTCCCATGTGAGTGGAGGCCGGGCAGTGGCTGAGGGGCACTCCCCGGCAGGTCCCATGAGCGGGGGAGGAGGATGTGACTGGTGCTCACCCAGGGAGGCCGGGAGGCTCTGCAGCCGGTTGGAGGCCAGATTGAGCTCCTCGAGGCTGAGCAGACTTCCGATCTCCACAGGCAGAGTGTCCAGGAGATTCTCGGAGAGATCGAGGCGCTGCAGGGCACGGAGGGCTCCCAGCGCAGGGGGCAGCGCTGGTAGGCGGTTGTGGGTCGCAGAAAGGAAGGTGAGGGCGGAGAGGGCCCCCAGAGTCGCAGGGAGCTCTGAGAGGCAGTTGTGAGAGAGCAGCAGGGCGTCCAGGCCACTCATCTGTGTGACGCAGGCCGGCAGCGTCTCCAGGCTGTTGAAGCTCAGATCCAGGTGGACCAAGCGAGCCAGGCTACTCAGGCTGGCAGGCAGCGTGGTCAGAGAGCCCCGAACGCAGGCACCCTGCTCGTCCCAGTGTTGCCCACCTGGGGAGGTGGGAGGTGACGTGGCCCTCAGCCCCAGGTCCCAGCGTGGCCCTGCCTGCCTGGGACGCAGGGAAGTAGCAGCACACAGGGAGGCCCGGGGGCCCAGGTCTGCCTGACCCGGGCTGGCAGAGAGAGGCAGGGACCCAGACCGAAGGCTCATCTTGGTGGACAGCCAGCACCCCACCCTGCCCCGGGAATGAGTGCACACTGGAGTCTGCTGCGGGGCCCCGCTGGGCAGCTTCAGGGTCCGGGGACTCAGGCAGCACCAGCTTTGGGAAGAGGGCTGGGTTCAGCTGCGCAGAGAACAGTGATGGGGCTGGGACTGGGGTTGGCCTTTGAGGATGAGAAGTACAGGCAGCAGCTGGAGATGGGGGTGGGACAGGGCGGGGACTGGGTGGGGCTCACCTTTGATGACCAGGGACCGGAGGTGCGGCAGGTTCTCTGGCACCCTAGCCAGGGTGGCCTCCAGCAGCCCAGGGTCTTCGTGGCCGCTTAGCTGCAGGAACTCCACCTCCTGCAGCTGAGGGGTCCTCTGGGCACACAGGCGCAGCAGCCGGCGGCAGCCCCAAGGGTGCAGGTCCAAGCTCAGCCGGTTCCCGGCCAGGAGAAGGGGCACCCCAGGACCCGCATCCACAGTGTCTGCAGCATCTCCTGCAGCAGACACCTGCGGCTCCAGCTCCTCCTCCACCGCAGCCATAGCCCACCAGCAGGCCTTGGGGGCCAGGCATGTCCCAGCCTGCCAGGCAGGCCTGCTCAGGCAGGACCCGGTGAGGCTGCACTGTTGGGATGAGAAGAGGGCAAGGCGTGGACCCTCCTCCCTCTCTGTCAGGGGGACTGGGACTTGGCCAGGGGGCTTCTCTGGGCGGAGCCAGCCGGCCCCCAGATCCCAGCCCCTGGGCTGGGCAGATCACAGGTGACGTGGGGCTGCAGAATGGGGCCCCTTAAGGCTGGGAGGGCGGGGGGGGGGCTGCTGCGGGGGAGGAAGGAGGGAGGTGGGAGGTTTCGCATCCTTATTTTGGAAATTTGCCAGGTCGTTCTGGCTGTCCTCACACCCCCCAGGGTAAGAGTCTGGGTCCAGCCCCACCTCCCACCTTCAGGCTCAACAGCTTTGATAGGAGGCCGGTGAAGGACTCTCATCTCTGCCCCACGCGGGGGCAGTGTCCCAGGCAATGGGTGATCGTGCCCACGCGTGTCAGAGAAGTGGACTTGAGAGAAGGGACCTGGATCCCGAACCACTGCACCCCACTCCCTGACACTCGGAGGAGGGCTCTTCCCGCCGCCGCCGCTTCACACCTCGGTCGGCAGCGGGAGGGCGGTGCAGTGCCCGGCCCGGAGAAGCTCGCCACGCCGCCCCCAGCCCCTCCGGCCCCGCTGAGAGTACCTATGCTCCCTCCGGGCTGGCGCGGGACCCGTCGCCCGCTCTGTGCGCCTCGCGCGCCCGGCCTGCCGCCGGCGCGTTTCCGGGCGGGCTGGGACTCCCGGCACCGCCCCCTCCGGCTCCGCCCCTGGGGTCCCCGGGTCCCGGCCTCAGGATCCCGCCCCAACCCGCCTTCCCGCGACCAGCTTGCAGCCTTGGAGACGCGGACGCCAGCCCCATCTGTTTCGCCGCTCGGCTAGCTGCCCCAGCCTCCCGTGTCGGGCTGTGCGGTCCAGCCAGCCCCGCAGGGGAGCCCGCGTTTCACGCCGCGATTCCCGCCCTTTCCGAGGTATGGGCCCCAGGCTCGCTCTGCTCGGGGGCTGTGCGTTCTGGGCCGTGTGTCAATGAGCTGGTGCAATCGCGGGGGCTTTGGGAACTGACCGCATCTGCTGTCTAACACCCACCCCTTGCCGGAAGCCAAAGCTGTGACAGGCCTTCCCCTGCCGGCCCAGTGTGCTCTCTGGCCCTGTAGGGACGGGCCGCAGCTCCAACGACCGGACTCCACGGACCGGGTGCCCCAGCAAGCAGGAGGCCTCCCGGAGTGCTGCCTCCTCGTACCTGGGTTCTCATCTCACCAGGGAGGAAAAGGAGGCTCCGAGAGACCAGTGTGCCCAAGGCCATGCAGCTGATGCTGGGACTGAGGCACTGACACTAGAGAGCCTCCCCATCTGGGCTCCTTCACCCGCTTTCACTCCAGAGTAGGTGCTGTAGCCTGGCTGGCGTAGCTCAGTGGACTGAGCACGGGCCTGCGGACCAAAGGATCTCGGTTCAATTTCCAGTCAGGACACGTGCCTGGGTTGCAGGCCAGTTCCCAGCAGGGGACGCATGACAGGCAACCACACATTGATATTTCTCTCCTTCTTTCCTTCCCTTCCCCTCTAAAGATAAACAAAATCTTAAAAAAAAAAAAAGTAGGTGCTCTGTAAAGAGACAGAAGTTATATTGTGTGCGCCTCCCCCATTACCACCGTCCCCGGCGCCAGGATGGCCGGGCACCAGATCTCCATTCTCACCGACTCCTACCGGCCCATTCAGCTTCCCCGGAGCCACCAGAAAAGGAATATGCAGCCTTAAAAAGGAAGGCTATTCTATCATCAAAGTGAAAGGGTAACCGACTATATAGGGGAACATATTTGCCAAGGATACATTGGATGAGGTTTGATCTCCAAAATATATAAACAACTCATACAACTCAACATATTTAAATCCAATTTAAAAAAATGGGCAAAGGACTTGAACAGACTCTTCTCCAGCGAGGACATACAGAGGACACAGGGACATAGGAAAGGATGTTCAGCATCGCTAGCCATCAGAGAGATGAAAATTAAAACCACAATGAAATACCACTTCACATTGGTGAGAATGGCCATCATAAACAAATCAGTAAACGATGCTGGCGAGGCTGTGGAGAAAGGGGAGCCCTAGTGCACTGTTGGTGGGAATGCAGACTGGTGCAGCCACTGTGGAAGACAGTATGGAATTCCCTCAAGAAACTAAAAATGGAACTATCTTTTGTGCCAGTCAACCCACTGCTGGGAATATACCCTAAGAATCCTGAAACACCGATTCAAAAGCCTCTTTAGAGGGGATCCAAATGACTCCACTCACATGTTTCCCTAGAAGTCAATTTCATGCAGACAGGAAGCAAAATGATGAGCCCCAGGAGCTAGGGATGGGGGAATGGGGTTTCTGTTTAATGGGGTGCAGTTTGGGAAGGTGGAAAAGTTCTGGAGGTGATAGTGGTGAGGGTTTTACAACAATGTGAATGTACTAAATACCACTGAATTGTGCCATTTAAATCAGGGGTGTCAAAGTCATTTTCACCGGGGCCACATCAGCCTCGCGGTTGTCTTCAAAGGGCCAAATGTAATTTCAACTCCTCAACAGTTAAGGCATAGTTACATTTATACAGTCCTAAAATTATTTCCGCCCTTTGAAGGCAACCGTGAATGTGATGTGGCCCCCCACTGAAAATGAGTTTGACACCCCGATTTAAATGCTAAGCTTTACGTATTATTTTCTACTTACAAAAATCAATCACATCATGCCATCTCCCTACTGACTGCAATGAATTGCCACCCTTGCTGGCTCTGAGACCTTGAGCAAACCCTTCTGTCCTGACCTCATCTATAAAGTGGAAGCAAAGCGACGGGCCTGCCTCAGGCGGCTGTGTGGTTCGCTTAACACACCAGCGCTGGATGTACCACGCACTAGGGCACACTTTCCTGTTAGGGACTGGCTGCTGCGTCTGCCCTTTGCCTCTCTGCCCTCGGCCTAGGGCTCGCTCTGGATTTTAGCAAGGCCAGCTCCTTCCCATCTTTCAGCTCAAAGTCACTATCTCATCCCTTCAGTGTCTGTCTCGACCAGGGACATCCTCGTTTATTTACTTTGCGTGGTCGCACTAGAACTTAAGTTGCATGAAAGGTGGGCCGGGTCTGCTCCCTCTCAGAACGCAGGCCTGCAGCAGGGTCCCTGACACGAGGCAGTGAATGAATGATACGTGATGTCTGCATGCACCCTGAGGTCTGTTTCGAGCCGACATAGCGCACCGCAGAGGAGCGGCAGCTACTGGGCCAGGTGGCTTGGTTCTGCGGCGTGAGTGTAATGAGCAAGTCGTCCAGCTCACTGGGTCGGTCTAGGCAAGAGTGCTGCCGACCCCACCTGATACGCCTCCGTCCTTGCAGCGAGGAACCAAATCTGCGCAGCCTCAGTGGTGCCCACGAGCAACCGCCGCAGCTGGGAGCACGCTTCCAGCACTTCCGGACGCCGTGCACCATGGGATTTATAGTTTGACGGCTTCTTTGGCCGTTTTCCAAAGGGATGCGTCAGAGACGCGGCGGTCGCACTGCATATTGGGAGTTTGGACCCCTCCACCCCCACCCCCCGCCCACCACCACCCCGTGGCCCGCGTGGCAATCCGGAAGCCCTGGAGAAACCATCCATTCGGGCTAGCGCCCCCGTCGTTCTGCCGCCGCAGGGGTTTCGGGGGACATTCGCCCCACACTGTATAAGAAGGCGGTCCCGGAACCGCCTTTCGCCTTTCCTAGGTCGGCTGAGTGCCTGGACCGCACGGGATAGAAGCCCAGGTCCTGATTGACCCAGCGCGCCGTGACGTCACTTATACGCGCCACTACGGGCACGGCGCGTAGGCCCCGGAGGCTTCTGGGTAGCGGATTACCCCCGCCCCCCGCGCCGGCGCTTTCCTTTCCCCGCTCGTCGCCGCCGCGATCGCACGCGTGAGGTCTGTTCGTCGTCGCCGAGTGAGTGGAACGGCCCGTGCAGGCCCCGGGCCGGGCGGAGGCTTTCGGGGGATGGTTGGGCGCGGAGCAGGGCTCAGGGTGGGCCTCGGTGGGGTCCCGCGGGCCTGTCCGTGTGCTGTGGCCGCGCCCGGCCTGGGGTGTGGGCCGGAGGCTTCCGGGTGACGCTACGGTCCTGTCCTTCAGGATGCGCTACGTTGCCTCCTATCTCCTGGCCGCCCTCGGGGGCAATTCCTCCCCTAGCGCCAAGGACATCAAGAAGATCCTGGACAGCGTGGGTATCGAAGCGGAGGACGACCGGCTCAACAAGGTACGTGCCCCGCCGGACCCCGACCCACCGGGTACGCGGCACTGTGGGGTCACACTCCTACTTACACAATTGTTCTCCGGGGGTTTTGGGGGGCTGTGCCTTTTGGGAACCTTAATACAGCCTCAAGGAAGCAGAAGCACATGTGGGCAGAGCTCGGCCAGCATGGTGTTCGTAGAAGCTCAATGCAATTTTCGTGTGACTTAAATTGCTTCAATTAAGTGTCATTGACTAAGAACCGTGAAGAGGGAGGTCTGTTTTAAAGCCATTTGTTTTCACCCCACTTAAAATGTTAGTTTGACACGGAGCAGGTATAAAATTAGGTGGTGTGGGGCCCACTGGTAGCTCAGCTCCGAGAACCCACGTGTGAGTGGCAGCTAGTGTGCGTGCGGTGAATGCAGGGCCCTGCCCCGCCTTCAGAAGGTGAAGCTCAGGTGGGACCTCGTAACTGCTGGTGTTGGCTTTCTACCATAGGTCATCAGTGAGCTGAACGGAAAGAACATCGAAGACGTCATCGCCCAAGGTGAGATGGGGCGGGGGTCTTGTTTGCACGGTCCATCCTAATCCCTGCGGGTCAGCGGTGGCCTGCCAGGCTTCGCTTGTGGACCAGAGCACCTTAGGAGCCACGCTCAGAGAAGTGAGCACAGCATCTGTGGGCTCACATGCGGGCGCCTCCAGACACTCGGAGGGAGGGGCGCTAGGGGGCGCCCTCGCTCCCCGGGCCTGGCTGCCCTTCCCCGTGGTAGGGGAACCAGGCCTTTGTAAACAAGGCTCTCTGTGTGCTCTGTGTAAGGGGTGTGGGTTGCCAGCGTGACCACAGGTTCCTGCCCCTTCCACTGAGCAGACTGCTTTTTGGTGACATCAGGCTGGGGTGGATGGGACTTGATTAGAAGTCGAGCTGTTGGGGCAGCGGTTCCTGTCTCTGGGCGGCTCAGTGAGCAGCCTCCTCTGAGCTTAGTGTTGGGAATACACGTCTGGACACGGACAGCAGACTAGAGACCCCTGCCTGGATATAGACATGTTCGTCCAGCTTAACCCCAGCGTGGGGGCTATGGCTCAGCTCCCAGCTTCTTGTGGATCAGTTCCTAGAAACCAAGTTCCCAGATCCGGAGTTGTGGGGGACGGGTGTGGCAGAGCCTCCTGTCTGTGGGAACCACACCCCCTCTCCACGCCAACCCCTGACCCAGCACTGGCCCTTGGTGAGGGGACCCAGTTTGTTCCCTGGGCAGGCCGTCTGTTCGCTCTTTAAGGGGTGTTCTGGCTGAGTGCTCACCCTGGCTTCCCTCCCCTCCCTCTTCCCATCTCTTAGGTATTGGCAAGCTGGCCAGTGTCCCCACTGGTGCGGCTGTAGCTGTCTCTGCCGCCCCAGGGTCTGCAGCTCCTGCTGCCGGCTCTGCCCCAGCTGCAGGTGAGTGGGGGCTCAGGCAGCTGCTGCTGTGGGTGCGCTGGGTGTCGGGGAGCCTGGCCAGCCCCGAGGGCCTTGCTCACCCACTGTGGCCTTCCCCACAGCAGAGGAGAAGAAGGACGAGAAGAAGGAGGAGTCGGAGGAATCGGATGACGACATGGGCTTTGGCTTGTTCGATTAGAGTCCTGTCCCCACAAATAAAACCCTTTTTATGTACCTCTTGAAGGCCTCTGAGTGTGCATCAGAGCCTGGCCTCAGTGCCGGGCAGGTGTGGGGCTCCCGGGGAGGAGGGCTACTTTGGGGCGCCTCTCAAGGAAGGGGCCTGGTGCAGAGCAACATGGGGCAGGGTGTGCTTCCTGGTCTTGGGTGTTGCCCAGCTTTGAGTTCAGGGAGGACCCAGGCCCTCTTCTTGAGTGCTTTCCTGGCTCCTGTGGGTTTTTCGGGCAGTGTCGCCTGCGGGGAACACCCAGGAAGCCTCTGGAGACGATGGGTAGGACAGTTGGGTAGAGCTTCTTCCCGATGCACCAAGGTTGTGGGTTTGATTCCCCCTCACAGCACATGTGAGACTCTGTGAAGGCACGAGTATGTGGAACAAATCAACGTTTATCTGTCTCCCTTTAAAATCAAAGCAACAGTTGGTGGTCTCTGTCACTCTGAGGGTTTGTGGGTAGGTGTGCTCACTGAGTCCTTTTTGGGGTGGGCTCTGGCCTGGAGTGCGGCTCTGCAGCTGTTTGCAGTCTCCTGGGCCTGCTGCCTCTGCTCACCAAAACCAGGGTACCCAGTAGACACCTGACTGCCCCATCCTGGGGCTCTGGGTCGGCAGCGGGCCGGGTATGTGCGCCTTGTGTGTGAAGGGCCTCCCCCTGTTGGCTGGAGCTGGGGGGACGGGGGTGGGGGCAGGGAGTAATGAGTAGAACATATTGGGGGGTGAGGGAAGGAAGGCAGAGGAGTGCACCTAGGGTGAGACCTAGGCATTGGAGGAGGAGGTAGAGGCCATGCTCCTGGGTAGGTGGAACATAGGGTCCCAGAACTTAACATCACTGTACAGGACCTAGTACATGTCCAGTGGCATGTTCTGTGAAGGGGCAAGTTGCGTGTGTGTTGGGATGTTATACAGAGAAGTGGACCCAGCGCCCAGGGCAGAGCTCTCAACACTACTCTAAGACCTTGAAGAGAAGGGCCCTGTCTGGGCCAGAGGACACTGGAGGGTGGAGGCGAACCGGCTTGGCACAGCTTTTGTGCACCAAATGCCAGGGGTTCCAGGAAAGGCCGCCCTGTTCCTGGATCCAGAGCTGATGGTCCCGGGGGCCTGGAGGGAGGGATGTGTACTCAAAACAGTTCAACTCTGGTGTGGAAATGAGGGCAGAGGCCTCGCTGCACTGGGACAGTGCCACCCCCAAGGCCTCGTTGTCCCAGCAAAGCAGGTGGGGCCAGGACCCAGCCTCTCCTTGGAGCAGGTTGGTGGAGGGCCTTCAGTCCCTGGCTGGGCCTGCACTGCCCAGCTCCCCTCTTGCTCACTCTGGTGAACTCCTGGACTTCCCAGGCTGCCTCTGGGGCTCTGCCCCATCCCCACTGTGCCACATCCTTTGCTGCCTCCCCATTCCTGCCGCCTCCAGCAGCATCCCCAGGGACTCTGTCCCTGGGAGCCCAGACTATCCTGATGGGGGACACTTTCCGCACTGTACCTGCACCCACGGCATGGGGGCGGGGGCAGGTGGGGGTGGCTGTGCAGAGAGGCCAAGGCTGTGAGTCAGATTCATTGGTTCACTCAGTGAGACCCCGCCCCCTTCCCCGTATCCCAGCACCAGGCCCGTTCCCTCTTCTCTGTCCCTCCACCCTGGTTGTTTGCAAATAGTGTGTGGCAGCCTGCGTGGGTGTCCCTGTGTCCTTCCTACATTAACTGCACCCACATACCCTGTCACCCCCATTTCCTCCTCATTTTGAATTTATATCAACATCTGCTCCCCTCCTTCCCCAGTAGGTCTGGGGCTGGGTTGACTGTTCCCTGCTCTTTCTTGTGCTCACTATGGGTGGGCACCTCAAAACTGGTTGAGGACTGGACTGCGTGATTCAATAGCCACGTCCTGGGGAGGCCCCGCTCTGACTTCAGGGCCTGGCTACAGTCCCAGCACTAGCCGGGCCCCGAGCTGAGGCCCCACTCGGGGAGGGACTACTCTGAGAAGAGAGGCACACGTGGCCTCCCCTGGGCCCCAACACAGATGAGCCCGGGTATGAGGTGCAAGGATGGCACTGGACCTCAACCAGGCCAGGCCTGCTGCACACGCCGTCCAAAAGAATGCGGAACAGGGACGGAGCGTGACGTCACCCAGTACTCCACCTGCTGGGGCAGTTAGCAGGGGTGGGGCAGAGTCTGAGTCATACCCAAGTAGACAGCACAACCTGGGGGGCCAGGGTAGGACGCAGGTAGAACCCAGGTTCGTGCCCGGGTGCGAGGGGCCGCGTGTGTGCCGGGCAGTGCTGGGACGCAGACTGCGGGTATGGCCCCCAGAGCTGGAGTTAGCTCTTTCGGTTGTGATTCGCATCCGGCCCTGGGTGTTTATGGGTCGGTCTGTGGATGAGTGGTGGGTCCTGGGAGTTCCTGGTCTGCGGAGTGGGTATTGTAGATGGACCACGAGGGAGTAGGCAGCGGCTGCCCAAAAACCAAGGCCCTCCCCTCGCCAGTGCCAGGTTTGTAGAGGCTCCCAGGCTCCCAAACTCCAGGGGACCTGGGCCTGAGCTCGCTCCTCCCAACACGCTTAGGCCACTGTGTATCCCCTCCTGCTGCCCACGATGGGGGGCTGGGGAGCGGCAGGAGGCTGTATCTTTGGCCAGGTCCCGGGTGTCTGAGGTTCAGGGCCCAGCGGCCCCTACAGCGGTGGAAGGGGTTCCAGGTCTGGGGGCGGGGACTTCAGGGGCAGGGCACAGCCGTTCCCCGCGCGCTCTTATTGGGCCGCGCGTGCTTGCCCCGCCCCACGCCGGCCCTGCCCACCTACTTCTAAAAACACCGTCTTCGCTGTCGGGAGCAGCGTTGCCGCCGCCACCGGCGGAGACCCCGAGCGAGAGTGACTGCTGAGGGGCGGCCGACCCAGAGCGAGCGGCGAACAAACAGCGCACAGCGAGGCCGGCCACCGTGAAGCTACTCCGGCTGGCGGGCCGTCGCGATGTTTCCCAAGGAAGCGACGTTCCCCCGGGAGACGACTTGGAACATCTCATTCGCGGGCTGTGGTTTCCTCGGCGTCTACCACATTGGAGTGGCCTCCTGCCTCCGAGAACACGCGCCCTTCCTGGTAGCCAACGCCACTCACATCTATGGCGCCTCGGCCGGGGCGCTCACGGCCACGGCACTGGTCACTGGGGCCTGCTTAGGTGAGCGGGGCCTGCGGGCGGGGCCAGGCGGATGTTCATGCGCACAACGCCCCTCGGTCCAGGGCCTGGAAGCCGGGTTTAGGCCCGGGGCGCAATCCCGACCCAGGCGGTGGACCGGATCCTGGGGGCGGGGGCGGGGACTAGCTTGTTTTGCTCCCAGGGTACCCTGGCCCAGCGTGCTTCAGGGGCCGGAGGCTGGGCTCTGGAGCAGAAGTTGGGGGCGGGCAGGGGAATCAGACGCTTTTTCATTGGAAAGAGAAACTAACTCCTGGGCGGGACGGTAAGACTAGGGGGAGGGGCCTAAACTGACGCTTCTCCCATCCCGGGCATGGTGCCTGGACTAGGTGCTAGCGGTCACTGTGTCCTGGGGCTATGGCATTCCCGCCTGCCGTGGCCTTGGGGCCTGGTGTGAGGGTGGCCTCTTAGAGCACGTGTGGGCGGTGTGTCCTGATGCTTCCAAAGGGCCCCGGAGCAGGAGTCAGGCAGGTCAGGCCCGATCATGGCAAGCTCTCTTCCACCCTCTCCCACCCTCTCCATCCTTTGCGGGCCTGGGTTCCCAGCTGTGCCCCCCACCTCTGTTTTGGCCCCTCCCACGGGGCAGCAGGTGTTTCTCTCCAGCCCGTAGTTGGAGAGCAGCGTCTGAGTGTGCGGGAAGGAGCCCTCTGCTTTCCCTCGCTGCCTGCCGGTCTCGAGCTGTGTTTACAGCACAGAGAGTACTCAGGGAACCTGGGAATGCTGCCCAGACCCCAGCCTCCTATGGCAGCCAAGGTGACAGAGGGGTCATCAGTGTCCCTCCCAGCAGGAGCCAGTGCAAGGTTCTTCCTGCCTCCTTCCTGTGACTTTGCCCTGAGAGGCGCAGGTCGGAGCTTGGCCCTAATTCTTGGGAAGGGGATCCACCACTGTGGCCCTGACCCCCCCAGCCCCCCCAGGTGCTCTCAGTCCCCATGCTGGCCTCAGGACATACCTAGGTCTCTGGTACCCAGGGAGGACATGGCTCCACGGCACCTGCCCCACCCCACTCCCAAGAAACCTCTTTCTTATGTGTGGTATTGGGCAGCTGGAGCCCCCACAGCTTGGCAGGTGCTGGCCCTACATGGCCCACTCCTGATCTGGGCAGTGGGACACAGTTGTGCTTTCCAGAAATGTGGGACCCCTCTGTTTCCAGCCTCATGCTGCTGCCAGGCCTGTGGGACCCCTGGGCTGCACTGGGCTTTACGGGTCTGGATCTGGCCAAGTGGGTAAAGGCTGAGGTTGGTCAGAGTTGAGCCTCTGCCGGCCCCCTTCCCGGGCTGAGTGCCACGGGAGGCCCAGTCCGGTGACTCATGGGTCAGAGCTGACTGTTGGGAAACACTGGGCAGAGGGCAGGCCTGGCCCCAGCCGGCCAGCCCCACTGTCTGCTGTTCCAGGGGTGGCAGCCTGCCTCTCTCCAGGCCCAGGTGGCCAAAGTCCCAATTGTGGGCCAGCCCCCCACAGTGGACACTGAGATTCCTCCAGGGTGGATGGGGTGCCGTGAGTCAATGTGCCCCGGGACCCTGGGCGTGCAGCCGTAGGGGTGTGCTGAGCCCAGGACTGCTGGCCCCTGACCCTTGGCCTTTCCGCCCCAGGTGAGGCTGGTGCCAACATCATCGAGGTGTCTAAGGAAGCCCGGAAGCGGTTCCTGGGCCCGCTGCACCCTTCCTTCAACCTGGTGAAGACCATCCGTGGCTGCCTGGTGAAAATCCTGCCTGATGACAGCTACGAGCGCGCCAGCGGGCGCCTGGGCATCTCCCTGACCCGCGTCTCCGATGGCAAGAACGTCATCATATACCACTTCAACTCCAAGGAGGAGCTCATCCAGGTGGGCTCTGGTGGGGTTGTGTGGGGGCACAGCTGCACCTGGGAGCCCCGCTCACCCTGCCTCTTCCTCTGCACCACAGGCCAACGTCTGTAGCACCTTCATCCCCGTGTACTGCGGCCTCATCCCCCCGACCTTCCGCAGCGTGGTGAGCACCCCTGGGCACCGTTCCTGGGTGACCGCCGTGGGCTGTGGGACGGGGGGGGTGACCGCAGTCTGTCCCCTCGCCCCTCGGCCTGCCTCTGCCTGTTGCCTCACTTCCCCCAGAGTTGCTCAAGAACCAGGCCAGCCCTGTGGCCACGTGCTCTTCCTGTCGCTGTCCCCCGCCCCCATCTGGCTATCTCTCAGTGCCCAGGCGGGCCCGTGTCCAGTGCCTAGTGGGTAAAAGGCCCAAACAAAACAGCCACTGGGTGGGGCCACCTGGTGGGGGCCAGCTCACCCTGCAGTCCCCGTGCCATGTGACTGGGTGTCCCTGCCGCCTCAGCGCTATGTGGATGGAGGCATCTCCGACAACCTGCCACTCTACGAGCTCAAGAACACCATCACGGTGTCCCCCTTCTCGGGCGAGAGCGACATCTGCCCACAGGACAGCTCCACTAGCATCCACGAGCTCCGGGTGACCAACACGAGCATCCAGTTCAACCTGCGCAACCTCTACCGCCTCTCCAAGGCCCTGTTCCCGCCCGAGCCCCTGGTGAGCCCTGCTCGGGGGCCGAGGCCTTCCCTGGCCTGCCACTGGGGGAGAAAGCTGCCCATCTGACCTCCCCGAGTGACAGGGGTGGGGTGGGGATCTGGACAAGCTCTCCTGAGGATGGGGAAGAAGCCTGTGGCCTGCATCTCTCCCCCTGGGGGCAGCAGGGTCTCCCGCCTCTGTGCAGCCTGGATCCGTCCTGGGTCTGCCAGCTTAGTGGTGGGCAGGGGGCGGGGACTGCAGGAACGCCAGGAACCAGGGGCAGAGCAGGGCGCGTGTCTGACTCTCAGCTCCCGCACCCCCGTGCCCTCGCCCCAGGTGCTGCGGGAGATGTGCAAGCAGGGTTACCGGGACGGCCTGCGCTTCCTGCGGAGAAACGGTGCGTGGGCCCGGGGTGGGGGTGGGGCTCTGCGTCCCCGCCCCTCCCTCCCCTGGGCTGACCACTGGTGTTTGGTCCTCTCCACCCAGGCCTGCTGAACCGGCCCAACCCCCTGCTGGCGCTGCCCCCTGCCCGCCCCCCTGTCCGCCAGGATGAGCGCGAGGACGAGGTGGCAGCAGAACGGGCTCGAGTAGCGGGCCACCTGCAGCCACCGGGGGAGGACCCCATCCTGGAGCATCTGCCTGCCCGGCTGAATGAGGGTGTGTGGAGGGGGGTGCACAGCTGCCTCCGGGGTGTGGGGCCTGCTCCCCTTGGGGCGCTAGGTGAGGGGCGGGCGGATGTGTGAGGAGGACACAACGCTCCCTCCTGCACCCCGCCCACAGCACTGCTGGAGGCCTGCGTGGAGCCCAAGGACCTGCTGACCACGCTCTCCAACATGCTGCCCGTGCGTCTGGCCACGGCTATGATGGTGCCGTACACTCTGCCCCTGGAGAGTGCTGTGTCCTTCACCATCCGGTATGGGCCGGGGAGACGGGAGGAGCTCTGGACCCGACTTTGGGGTCACCCATGAGGGCCGGTCACCCGGGGGAGAGAGAGCAGTGTCGGGGAGAGGGGAGCTGTGAAGATGTGGGGGCACAGACAGAGCCAAGAGCGGGGGTGTGGGCACGGGGGTGGGCCCTAGCCCTGAGGCCACGCCTCCTGCCCCAGCTTGCTGGAGTGGCTGCCAGACGTCCCAGAGGACATCCGGTGGATGAAGGAGCAGACAGGGAGCATCTGCCAGTACCTGATGATGCGCGCCAAGAGGAAGCTGGGCAGCCACCTGCCCTCCAGGTGAGCCCCTGATGGCCATGCTCGGGCGGGCACAGCCTCACCACAGCAGCCCCCACACTAAAGCCCGCGCTCCGGCCCGCAGGCTGTCGGAGCAGATGGAGCTGCGCCGCGCCCAGTCGCTGCCCTCCGTGCCGCTGTCCTGTGCTGCCTATTATGAGGCGCTGCCGGGCTGGATGCGCAACAACCTCTCCCTGGCAGACGCACTGGCCAAGTGGGAGGAGTGCCAGCGCCAGCTGCTGCTCGGCCTCTTCTGTACCAACGTGGCCTTCCCGCCGGATGCGCTGCGCATGCGCCCCACCTGTCCCAGCGCTGCGTCCCCGCAGCACCCTCCCGGCTTGCCCCCTTGCTGAGCGCCTTCCCAGCTCCCTGGGTCCTAGTGTTGAGGGCCAAGCCCCCCAGCTTCCCTGCTACTTGGGGGGGGGGATGCCCTGGGGCTGGCTGAGACCCTCCTCCCTGGCCCCTCCATTGCCGGTGGAGTGAGGAATGGGGACCCTGGGGGCTGCGAGAAGGGTCTTTGCTATCAACTCCTCCACCAACCACTCACTAGCTGCACTGAGTCCGCAGAGGGCCCCTCACCTGTGCCTCAGTTTCCCCTCCCAGGCCTAGCGCGGCAGGGCTGGGGCCCTGCAGGGGGCAGTGGTCACTGCCCCTAGGAACTTTGTAGCTGCTCCTCCCTCTGCAGTGTTCACATGTTACCGAAGAAGGTGTGTGAAGCGTTATTTATTTTTCCTGAAGCAGATGTAATAAATGCCATGCTCAGTCCTCGCGTCCTCCTCGTATGTGACCCCTCTAGCTGACCAGTGTTGGTGCCTCTTCAGGTCGGGGCTTCTGGGGGTCCCGTCCCCTTGAGCCCGGCAGTCGGGCTGGCGGCTCCCCTCAAAGGCCACTGTGGGCCTCCCGGGCTGCAGCACCCTCGTTGGGCCGGGACACCTACACTGGCGCTGAGGCCGGCTGGCCGACCCTTGGGTGCAGCTTTCCAACGGCAACACTTGGGACCAAGGTCCTTGCTGAATGAAAAACAAAGGCCTGTTTACAGAAGGTGGCGCCTGCATCTCCGCTCCGTGGCCACCTGTGGCGGGGGCCACTCTGGGCACCGTGGAGGGTGCCCATCCCGCAGGAGCGTGGCACCTGCTCCACTGGGGGCGCTCGGCCCAAGGTCCTGTGTGAGCCGCCGGGCCTCCCCGGCCACCGCAAACCACACTGGCCAGGTGCACCCGTGTCCTTGTTCCCGGCCTCCCTCCATGCGTGCAGGGTGCCCAGTCTCCTGCCAGTTTGTAGGAGGGGTCTCAGATACGGAGGCAAGCCTGAGCTGACGGGGGCTGGACCTTGTTCTGGGAAAGACAGTTTCCTGAAGGTGTTGTCTGCCCTGGGCAGTCAGGGAATTCAGCCAGCCCTCCTTGGTGACCACAAGGGCCCAGGGCATGAGGGGTGCTGGGTCAGCCGGGCGCTCGGCTGGCTGTCCAGAGCTCTCAGTCTCGCCCAGTCCAGCCCCACCTGCCTCCCCCCAGCCCTGCCTAGGTGTGGGGTGTCTGTGGCAGCAGCCCCCAGCCAACAATAACGGTTGGTAGCAGGACTGGGCGAGCCGGCTGGGCAGGTCCTTGGTGTTCCTGTGTGCCAGGGGCCGCCCCCTCCCAGTCTCAAGGTCTCGTCCTATCGCTGGACCTGCTGTAGTTCAGCAGGATCCCGGGCCCCAGGAGAAGGTGAGGCCAGGCCCTCCAGGTGGGTACAGGGCCAGGCCGGGGCCGCAGTGGTGGGGGGTCCTGGGTAGGAGGCTGAAGTTTTCTCCCCCAGCAGGAAGGGCACAGGCAGACTCCACCCAGCTCCTTCCCTCAGCCCTGCCCCAAGGGGACCCAATTCAGGGCTGTGCCCCAACTGGAGTGCTGGGGGGCCGGCCGAGGTGAGGGCCTCCCACCCCCGCCCACCACTCACTCTCACCCAGGCGCAGGCCTCTGTGCTGTTAAGCGTCATTTTCCTGTGCGCTGCGCGTGTCTTACGTAAACACGGGGAAACCGAACTGGGAAAGTTTAGGGAGGGAAGGAAAGTGGCCCACTCCCAGAGAGAACCAGAGAGCGCTCTGCTCCGTTTTCCGCCTGGCGTTTTCCTACACACGCTTTTTGGCGTCTTGAATTGTGATCCGCAGGGCAGTGCCCCCCCTCCTCACCTTGGCCCTGCTCAGGAAGGGTCCCCAGGTACCTGGGTCATGTCTGCGCCATCCGTGCGCGGGGGCTCTGCCGGGGCAGAGACGCGACTGCCAGGTCCAGGGTGGGTGAGGAGTGAGGTCAGAGCCGCGGTGACCAGGACGGGCCGAAAGGCGGGGACAGGGCGACAGCAGCAGCGGCGCCCCGCCCGGGGCCGACCCACGCCGGGGTGTCAGTGCTTGCAGGGCAGCAGCCGCAGACTCGCCCCGCGCCCCCCGCCGTGCCCGCCTTTTCAGGTGGAGAGGCCAGGTGCGCGGCAGGTGCGGCCGCGGCGCAGCTCGCAGGTAGGCGCCAGGCGGGCCGCGCCGCCCCCGCCACAGAGAGCGCCGACCGGCGCGCGTGGCGGTCAGGGACTCCGGGGACCCTCGGGGCGGGGCACGGTCCGCGCTCCCTCCCTGCTTCCCGCGTCCGGCCGCAGCGCCGCTTCCGCTGGGATGGACCTCCGGTCCCCGCGAGCCGCCAGCCAGCCGGGGAGAGGTCTCTGGTCCGGCGTCCCTTCCTGTCGCCCTCCCTCAGACCTGGTCTCCCTGGAGGTCCGTTCTCTGCTCCCCCGGAGTAGGGCGGGTGGAGAGCCAGGGTCCCGAACTGAGGGGGAGCCCGCCCGGCCCAGGTGTGGGGGGAGGGTGCGCCACGCGGGGGTTGGCGCTGGGAAATCCGGGACCAGGGCGTGGTGCGAAGACAGGTGCAGGTGCCTCTGATAAGGAGGCGGGGCGCCGCGGCGTGGGGGGCGCCCGCGGAGTTCCGGGCCGCGCTGCGGAGGGGCCGCCTGTGGGAGGGGCTGCTGAGCCTAGAGTCCGGGGTATTACTGACCCGGGCCATGGAAGGCACCCTGTCCCAGGCCAGGCCCCTGAACCTGCACCCCTGGGGCCCTGGCGCCCGACAGTGGGAGGGGCTTACTCAGCCTGTCGGCTGGAAGGGGCGGGGCCCGGAGGCCAGCGGCTGGGGTTGGGGGGCGCCGAGGAAAGGGTCAGGCAGGACCGGCTGAGTGCTTCCCCGGTCCAGCCCCGCAGCCCTTGTCCCCGACTCGAGGCTCCTCAGCTCCTCCCCAGTGACCGCTCCCTCACCCAGGCTCTCTGCCCTCACTCGCCGGAAGCTCCCCTCTCCACTGTCCATCACAAGATCTTCTGTAGCTGCCCCCCAAACTGAGACTGCCTCTCTCCCCAACCAGTCCTCCCTCGGCCTCCCTCCTGGGCCCGCAGCCTCTAGCTCCCTGGGGGCCCTGAGTCAGCACCCCCCCCCCCCCCCCCACAAACCCTGTGCCTGCAGCTTCTCTACTCTGGACCTGCATGGTACCTTGTCCCAGCTTCTTCTGCTCAACCCTGGTTCTCAGGGCTCCAGCGTAGCCCTCGGCCTCTCTCTGCCTCCCCCTCCTCGTTTATCTGAGCTCTGCTGAGCCCTGACCCCTCCTTGGCTTTACAGCACCCGAGGGCCGAGCCCCCGTTGTCATGGCCAGCCTGGGGAATCCCAGGGATGGGGAGGCCCAGGAAGAAGAGGGGGAGGAGGATGGAGGCCCTGTGGGGCCCCGCGCGGCCATGCTGGCGCAGGCCCAGGAGCTGTTCCTGCTGTGTGACAAGGAGGCCAAGGGCTTCATCACCCGGCACGACCTGCAGGTGAGCGAGTCCCCAGCCCCAGGAATCGGCAGACCCAGGGCTGGCCGACCTCGGCTGCTCAGCCCAGCACCGTTGTCCTGCCAGGGCTTGCAGAGTGACCTGCCCCTCACACCGGAGCAGCTGGAGGCTGTGTTTGAAAGTCTGGACCAGGCACACACAGGCTTCCTCACTGCCCGAGAGTTCTGCCTTGGCCTGGGTGAGCCCCTCCCTTGTCCCTCCACCCTGGCCCTCACCCAGCGACCCTCCCCTGGCACACGTGGGGCTGTGTGGGGCCCACAGCCCACACGGACAGCAACTGGGGCTTCTCCATGGCCGCCCTCCGGGACAGGCGCTGATGTCCATGCGCACGGGCTCCACGGCAGGGCTCCGGGAAAGCCCCCAGCTGTTGCGGCCCCCGTGGGGCTGACCCTCCTGCTCCCCCATCCTCTCTCCCTTGCTGAACCCAGGTGGGGCTGGCTGGGAGCCAGCTGTCACCTCCCACTCCCAGGCCTAGAATCAAACCAGAATAAGGAAGAAAAACAGGAAACTGGGCTCAGAGAAAGGGCAGGATATGTGGGTGTGTTTCGGGGGAGGCAAGTGGAGGCTGAGCTCGGGTGGTAACCACAGTCCTGATAGTGTCTCTCTTCCACATCCACAGGGAAGTTTGTGGGGGTGGAGTCAGCCCAGGGTGCACTGCCCTCTCTGGCTTCTGAGGAAACCTTTGAGTCGGGCTGGTCAGAGGTGCAAGGCACGGTGGGCTCCCTGGAGGAGGAAGAGGAGGAAGAGGAGAGATTCTTCTCTGCACTGGAGCAGCTCGGGGTGGCCCGGGTCCTGAGCGAGTGAGTCCGTGGTGGTCTTTTCCCCAGTTCCCTCTCCTGGCTGCTGTCTGTCCACTTTGCCCCACGTCTGCTCTGGGCAGGGTCCCTAGCCGGGGTCTGGCCTGGCTGTTCCCTCTCAGCTGCCACTCCCTAGAAGGAGCCGGGCGTGATTTCCCCGCGGGATTTGCATTTTAGGAGGCTGCAGTCCCCGGCCGCAGGGAGGAGGGGTTGCGCCTCGCACACAGCCTCCTAAGACAGGGCACAGCCCGGCATACACAGGACCCCTCTCGGCCACGTTAGCCACGCACAGACACCAGCCTGTGCTGGGGCAAAGGCACCCACATGAGGGAGGCCCTGCAAGCGGCAAACGCGCCTGGCTTGTCTGGGGCTGCAGGGGCGACCCCACTCTGGCTTCAGCCCCTGCCCACCCTTGCAGGCAGCGGGCGGCTCGGACCCTTTGGACCCGGCTGCAGCAGGAGCAGCCCGAGCTCCTAGGATACTTCGAGGACGTTCTGATTCGAGCGTCCGCCTGCCTGGAGGAGGCGGCCCGAGAGCGAGACGGCCTGGAGCAGGCTCTGAGGCGGTGAGACCTGGGGCCGGGGTGGGGCTCCGGAAGGCAGTAGGCGCGGTTCGGGGGTCTCCAGTGCTGGTGGGTTCCAAACAGCTAACCATCTCACTCCGCCCACCCCCGCCGAAGGCGGGAGTGCGAGCACGAGAGGGAGGTGCGGTGTCTGTACGAGGAGACTGAGCAGCAGCTCCGCCAGCAGCGCCAGCGCCTGCGAAGTCAGGTGGGTGCTCGGCCCGGGCCCAACCCCAGACACGCGCGTCTTCCTGGCTCCGCCTCCTCGGAGTTGGTCCTAACCCCTGGCCCCTGCCCCACGGCCGCCTGTGGAGGCTCAGGTGCCCTCCCTTCGCGCGTCCCAGGACCTGCCCCGGGAGGAGCCGAGAGGCCGTCTGGAGCTGGACCTGCAGAGACGAGAGCAGGAGCTGGAGCGCGCGGGCCTGCGGCAGCGAGAGGTGAGCGGCGGGCCCGGCGCCCCACCCCATGCCCCCACCCTCACCGTTGCCTGCCCTCCCTGGTTTCCTGGGTCCCCATCCTGGCAACTCTGGGGAGTGCGGGACAAACCGGCGTCGCGGGGAGGAGGGAGTCCCTCTGCAGCCTCTATTCCTCACGACCCCCAGCTGGAGCAGCAGCTACAGACCCGGGCCGCGGAGCAGCTGGAGGCGCAGGCGCAGAACGCGCAGCTGTGGCTGGCCAACGAGGCGCTGCGGGCGCAGCTGGAGGCCGCTCAGCAGCAGCTCCGCCGCCTGGAGGGGGACACGCAGAGCCGCCAGGAGCAAGCCCTACGGTGCCCAGGGAGTGGGGCTCGGGCGGGCACTTGGGGGAAGGGGCCGAGGAGGGGATGAGACCGACGTTTGGAGCTCGGGTGGGGGCCACTTCCATCTGCTCCCCGAGTCCCCGCCCCGCCCCCAGGGTCTGCGTGGGTCCAGGCCCTCTAGGGGGTGGTGGAGCGCCCTGGGTGTCTCCCTGCACCCGGGTCACCACCTCCCACCCGCAGAGATGTGGTTGCGGTCTCGAGGAACATGCAGAAAGAGAAGGTCAGCCTCCTGCGGCAGCTGGAGCTCCTCAGGTTCGGTCCTGCTGAGGTCACGCCAGGGAAGGGGCTCCGTGCAGCTGCGGGCTCCCCGATGTCCCTGAACGCTGCCTGCCTTACTGTGAGGAAGCCCTGGTGTCTGTCCTTTCTCCCTCATGCTGCAGCCCAGCTAGACACTTCTCTCTTGGGCCGAGGGAGGGTCTGAGGCCCCGTCCCCCACCCTAAAATGCGGCCTCCCGAGACCTCTCTGAACGCTCGGACTCTTCCCCAGGGAGCTGAACACGCGGCTACGAGACGAGAGGGACGCCTGCGAGAACCAGCAGCCGGGCCGTGGCCTCAGGAAGACTCTGGCCTCTGCCCGCCTGCCCGGGCCCACCTGCTGCTGCTGCTGCTGTAGCGACTGGACCCGACCCCCCAGACGTGGCTCAGGCCACCTTCCCAGTGCCCGATGACCAGTGCCCCCGTGACTCACAGGGCGTTAACCTGGAAAAGCTGACCCTTGAAAGTGACTCAGCGTGGCTGGAGCTGCCCGTCCAGGATGCGGGCCCTCCCTGTGGGGATGTCCAGCCTGCCTGGTCACAGACATGGAGGAACTAACCCAGGACGATCAGGGCCCCCTGTGCCACCTTTCTGGTACTCATCCTGTCCCCATCCTGTCCAATCCGTCTCTGTCCAGCATAAGCCATCCCCTCCTCCAAATAAACTCCGCCAACTGCACGACAACCTCCGGGACCTCCTGTGTGCAGGGGGGTGTGTGGGTGGCACAGGTCCACAGCACTGCTGCGCTGGGGCTGTAGGTCCCTGTTTGTGCCTGTGGGTGTCCCTGTGTCTCTGGTCAGACCCCAAGTCCTCGCAGCCCATAAAAACTCGAAGCCCCACAGGCTGCAGGGACAAGGAGGCTGAAGCCCACATCTCCCCAGGGAGCACCAGGAAGCGCTTCCTCCCACTCTGGACTCCGTCGACCGTCCCTTCCCCATGCCAGTCCTCACACGGCTCTGGGCAAACCACCTGAGTCATGTCGGCCCTGCGTGGACTGCCCTGGGCGAGGCCCAGAGTAGGCTCCGATGCAGGGGGCGCTGGGAGCTGCCAGTTCAGTCCCAGACAGGGAGTGAGGAGGAGTGCAGCCACCGTCCCTGTCCCTGGGGAGGTGCTTAGACCTACCACTGTGCAGGTCCAGGCCCCACCTGCGGCTGGGGGTGAGCCGGCAGGGTGGGCGGCTCCCCTCCCCCCACTCCCATCCCCAGTCCAGCGGGTCAGCAGGACTTGCTTCCTCAAGCCTTCCCACCACTGCCAGGCCAGGTGCCCCCCACACTGGATGTAGCTCACAGGCGCCCTCGGCCTTCCGCCACCAGGTCAGCATCTGTTCTGCTGACCCCTGCAGTCTCCAGGTGGACCCTGGGTTGAGAGGAGAGAATGAATAGGGCCTGGAGGCCAGTGGGGTCTCAGACAGAGTCCAGGGCCTTGGCTGGGTTGGTGGCCTCCCCACTGCCCATTCCACTAGCCCAAGTTCCTCTATCTCCTGAAGGTGTGGGCCCTGGGCAGGTTGTGGGGGCCCCAGGGCTGCAGCTCACCTGGCCTCCAAAGCCCTGGTAAGGACCCTCACCTCCTACACCCGCTGGAATCCTGTCTGCCACCTAGGCGCACCTGTTCAGACCTGCGGGCCGTGGGCGGGGCCCATGGGGCTCCGGGGGCCGAGTTTGAGGGCTGTGGGTGGGCCTGCGGGCTGGGGCGGTGTTTGTTGGCCATGGGTGGGCCTGAGGGCTTGCGGGCCGGGGCGAGGTTTTTCGACCCTGGGCGAGCCTGAGCCCTGGCGGGATTAGTTGGCCGTGGGAGGTGCTTGGGAGCCGGAGCGGGTTCTGTCGGCTGTGGGCGGGGCCTGTGGGCCGGGGCGGGGCAAAGGCGGCCCCTGAACCTCCAAGAAGTCTCCCGCAGGCCGTGCGTTCTCGCCGCCTGGAACCTCCGCCCCCGCCAGACTCTAAAGTGTGGCCGGTGAGTGCGCCGCTTGGTCGGGTGGGACGCTGGGGCCGAGAGTCCCGAGGACCTCAATGGCGCGGACTCGGCGGTCCGGCGAGGCCCTTTCCGGTGGGAGGCGGACTTCAGGAGGCCGGGCGGTTGGAGGGCGACGCAGGGCGAGGGCGGGGTGCCTCCCGGGTCTTCGGACAGGTGTGGCGGAGCCTTTGGGCCAAGGGCCGCAACTGAGCATCCCACTCTTTGTCCCTGGACGCCGGCCTCCTTCCCTCCTTCCGCAGGCCCGCCACCCTGTGTAAGTGGGCGGGCGGCAGCGGGGACTTCATCGCGGTGACGCGGGATTCCCACCGGGCCTGGCTGGAGCCTGGTCCCTGGTCCCCCTCCTTGGCACGCGGGCTGCCGAGGGCCCGGTCGAGTTGCGGGGCACCGGGGTGGGGCAGCTTCGTTCGGAACTACTGGCCGGCCTTTCCCTGGAGGATCACATCCGCCAGGCTCTCCCGGAAAGAGGGGCCTCTCCTCCTGGGTGGCCTGTGCGCGGCCTTGGGGGCTGGATCTGTGTCCGGAAGCAGCTTCCCCAGGAGGCCTGGGACCTCAGAGCAGGCCCAGGGGCACGTGTGCCGAGCGCAGGGCTTCCACACCTCCGGCTGGGCGGTTGGGGTCTGCGCACTTTTTTCTTTCCAGGCTGCAGCCCTTGCTGCTTTGTTGGGGGAGGGACAGTGACAAGTCTGGCCTAGGGTGTGGTGCTTGGAGAAGACCTGAGGTTCGGCTCAGGATCGGACTGTCCAGAAACGTCCTCCTCCCTGCCCCTGCTGGCCCAGACTAAAATACCCGGCCAGGCCGCTCCCCTTTCCGCGGCTGGGAATGACGTTGCCAGCGCAGGAAAGACTGCCTGGGGCAGCCTCTGGGAGGGGTGGCAGGATCCTGTCCACCCCTCATGGGTCAGACCTGTGACCTCTCTCTGCCCTTCCAGCGGAGCCTCCTGGGGAACTTCTGCCCACCAGTCCTCCTGCCAGCCAGGTGAGCTCTGGGTGGGGCAGTGTGAGGCCAGCTGTGGGTGTTCTGGAGTCTGGAAAGGTGGCCCCAGGCACTGCTGTCTGGGTCCCACAGCCCTGCCCCGCCCTCCCGGGTGCCATCACCTCACCACAGAGCAGGCCGGCCCTTCCTGGCTGGGGTGCCTCTGAGGAGGGGCCGGGCCTGGAGCTGCGCTTCTCACTGGGGTTGATGTGACTGTCCCCTTTCCAGTAATGAGGATACCCCAGGTCTGGGGGGTGGGTATGTCTGCCAGCTCCGCCTGCCTGTCCACTGTCCCTACTCCCCACTCTTGCTGGAAGGAAGGGAGGCCTGAGGGACTATGTAAAAGGCTAAGTACAGGGCAGGCTAGTCTGTCTCTGAGTGGCCTCCTCCCTTCCAAGTTCTTACTGCCGGCCTGTGACTTGGGGCCTGGAAATGCTGGGGGCTGGGGCCTGCATGAGCTCACCACTAGGTGCCCCCGGGGCTTCCTACCCTCGCAGCCAGTGAGAGTGAGTCAGCCAGTGATGGTTGGGGGTTCTCTGTGCCCTCTATGCCCTGGGTCTATTCACGGAAGCCAGGCCCTCCCACCTTCCAGGGCGGCGGGCAGCTTGCTTCTGCCCTGGTTGCCGTGGGGGTGGGGGCTCCTGAGCTGCTGGCTGGCCTGGGGCATTGGTGTCCCCTCCTTCTGTGCCCCCCGGGGGTCTGGCTGTCCTCCCAGTCAGGTGCTGGTGGGCGGGCCCTCTGACCTCCACCGCCTCCGCCTCCAGGATGGGCGAGTTCAATGAGAAGAAGTCGACATGCGGCACAGTCTGCCTCAAGTACCTGCTCTTCACCTTCAACTGCTGCTTCTGGGTGAGGGCCGGCACCGCCTCCCCCTGACCCACCTTCTCCACTTGTCATCCCGTCCCCGGTCCTCGAAGGGGGTCCTGGTCCGGGGCTCACATGCGGTAACTGACTGCCGTGCACCGTCCACAGCTGGCTGGCCTGGCCGTCATGGCTGTGGGAATCTGGACGCTGGCCCTGAAGAGTGACTACATCAGCCTGCTGGCCTCAGGCACCTACCTGGCCACAGCCTACATCCTGGTGGTGGCTGGCGTTGTTGTCATGGTGACCGGTTTCCTGGGCTGCTGTGCCACCTTCAAAGAGCGGCGGAACCTGCTGCGCCTGGTCAGCAGGGCATGGCTGGCACCGGGGGTGGGGGTGCCTGGGGGGGCTCCCCACCTGGCTGTCTGGGGCTGGCCCTGGGGCCCTGACTGGGGAAGAAGGGACTGATGGGACTTGAGTATGACACTGCACGCCTCTGCTCTGTTCACCTGGGAGGGTGTCCCACTGCCCAGCCTTCCTGTGAGTCCCCGGCCCCGGGGAGACAGCGGGTCTGGAAGGAAGCCCTCGCCCGCTGTCTGGATTCCTCTCTGTGGCCAGTTGGGAGCTGAGGGTGGGGACTCTGTTGAGCCTGGACACTAGGAACCCCCACAGAATGGGGGTGTCTGTGTCCCTGCTCACTGCCTCCTTCCTCTGCCCCAGTACTTCATCCTGCTCCTCATCATCTTCCTGCTGGAGATTGTGGCTGGCATCCTTGCCTATGTTTACTACCAGCAGGTGAGGGGCCTGGACAGGCCACACGGGGACGTGGGCACACACACACACACAGGGATGCCCTCCCCAAGCTGCAGAGCTGACCATTGTGCCATCGGGCTCTGGAGCTGAGGGCTGAGTCCCAGGGGTGGGGTGCCCTGTAGGTGCTTCTGGGGGCAGGCGGGTGTTCCTTGGAGCCGGAGCTGTCTCCCCACCCTGCCCCACGGTGGCCACCTGGGTGACTCTCCCATCTCAACCTGCGTCTGAGCCTGAGGTTGGCCCTTCACTTCCCTCGGAGCCCTCCCCCTTTCCCAGCATCTGCACCACCCCTATTCTGCCCCAACTTGGAGGGTCTTAAGACTGTGACTGAAGTTCTCACCATCGCACCCCAAGCTGAACACGGAGCTCAAGGAGAACCTGAAGGACACCATGACCAAGCGGTACCACCAGCTAGGACACGAGGGTGTCACCAGCGCTGTGGACAAGCTGCAGCAGGAGGTGGGTGGGTGGCTCAGGGAGGGGCCTTTCTGGGACTTCTGTGGGAGCCACCGGCAGGCTGGGAGGGGCAGGGGCTCAGCTCTGCGGTGCTCTCCCTGCAGTTCCACTGCTGCGGCAGCAATAACTCCCAGGACTGGCAGGACAGTGTGTGGATCCGCTCCGGGGAGGCGGGTGGCCGCGTGGTCCCAGACAGCTGCTGCAAGACCGTGGTGGCCCACTGTGGTCACCGGGACCACGCCTCCAACATCTACAAGGTGGAGGTAGGTGGGCGGGGCCTGAGGCTCCCTGTGAGGAATGCTGGGTGCTGGTGTGGTCTCCCCACCCCTTGGAGGGGGCCTGTGGCTGCAGCAGAGGGGGCTGGAGGACTCGCTTGCCTTCAGTGCCCCTCACTCCCACCTGCCAGGGCGGCTGCATCACCAAGCTGGAGACCTTCATTCAGGAGCACCTGAGGGTCATCGGGGCTGTGGGCATCGGCATCGCCTGTGTGCAGGTGCGGGCTTGGGGCAGAATGGGCCCTGGTGGGTGGGGGGCACGAGGAGGCTGGCAGCGGTGGCCCGCTCACGCCAGGTCTGTGCCACAGGTGTTTGGCATGATCTTCACCTGCTGCCTGTACAAGAGCCTGAAGCTGGAGCACTACTGACCCTGCCCCGGCCTGGCCCTGTGCTGCCGGCGCCACGGCTTCCCGCAGAGCAGACTACTGAGCTGACACTACTGACGGCCCGGGAGCGGGGGTCCCCGGACGCCTTTCCCTCTCCTCCCCCTTCGCCGGGAGGTTGTGTTCCTGTGTCCCCACCACTGTGCCACCTCTGTGCCTTCTGGGCACCCCCACCCCCAGAGGGAGCGTCAAGTGCCTTTTGCTGCACACCAAAGTCCTGAGGCTTGAGGCAGGGTCCCCTACTGAGTGGGGGCGGGGTGGCACTTCTGCCTGTGTGGGGGTCCTGACAATCAAGTACCCCATTCCCACAGGCTGCTTCCCTGGGGGGTTATGGCACCTCAGGGTGCACCCTGATGCCTGTGCCTAGTTGGAGGGGCTGGTTTGGCAGCAAGCTGGGTAGAAATGAATAGGCTGGGCTGGTCCACCCCAGGGTGCTCCCAGCCCCTCGGACACACCCCACGTGGTGGTCAGGGCAAGCCTTGGAGGGTGGTGCGGGTGCAGGGGGTATGGATGGGCCGCAGCTGAGGAGCTCTGTGTGCCTGTCAGCAGGTCGGTTGGGGCGCAGCCCCCCTGCCCCGCATGGAAAAGCCAAGCAAGCCAGCCCTGTCCCCAGGGTCGTGTGCCTCTCGGATCCCCTGGTCCCAGCCTGCTCTGCCGAGCCTGCTCTGTCTCCCCACCGCTCTCACCACCCACTAAAAGGCCACAATGTTCACTGTTGCCCCCGTTCCCCGGGGCCAGGTTTGGAGGGTTAATCACTGCTGTATCACAAATGCTATAGCTGCTCCTGCCACACAGCAGGTGCACAATAAACGTGTGGAACAGACAGGTGGGCTCACTGTGCTAGTGTGAGACGGTGCTGGCCCTCAGAGCCCTCATGTCCAGCAGGGTGCACAGACCCATGGCCCACGGTGGTGACAAAGGAGGACATGCTCTGGAGGGTCCAGGGCAGCCAGGTGGGAGCTGAGCACTGGCAGGACTCAAGGGAGAGGACTTGAGGCAGAGCCTCACACATCCTGGGGAGCGGGGCACTGCTGTGCACTAGCTGATGGGATGTGTGCTGTAGGTGGGAGCCGAGGCTTGGCCACTGGACCTCTTTGCCCCAGTGGCTGCCAGCTCCTGTCCCCAAGGCTTGGGCTCTCCACCCCGGGCAGGCCCCAATCTCGGACATCCAGTCAGAAGCAGCCTCGCTTCCTCCAGACTGTGTCTGCCTCCCACTGGGCGGAGGGCCCTGCCCGTGGTCTTGTCTCTCCCAGCTGACCTGATGGACACGTGCTGGTGCCCAGGGCACTGGGAGCTTGGCTGGCCCTGACCCCTAGCAGGGCCTCCTTGGGGCCACCAGGGACCTGCTGGAGGTCCCAGGCTGAGTGGAGGATAGGTGCACCCCACCTGACTGCAGAAACTTGGGTGGGGGTAGTGGCCTGCTGAGCCCCGTGGAGCCTGGGAGCTTCCAGCAGCTCAGGAAGTTCCGGTTGTGAGTGCAGCAGGCCCTCTTCAGGGCCCAGGGAACCTGGTTCTTCACATCCCAAGAGAGACGAAGCAGGGACCTCAGTGACTGGCCTGAAAAGCACCCAGAACATGGTGAGGCTGCCAGCGCCCCAGTGCCCTCGGCTGCCTGTCTCTGCGGGGTAGTGAGGGCACCCCCTCCAGAGGGGGACACCCTGGCTTGAGCGGCTGCTGTGGGGATGGCTCTCCCTCTTCCTGGGCGGTCAGGTGCTCGCATTCACCCCCAGAGGCCTCAGGCATGAGGCAGAGCACAGGGACATGGGTGGCGGCGAGTCCCAGAAAGCCAGACCAAGTGTCAGGACCTCCTCTGGTTCTGCAAAGGCCTTTACTGGACGGTTCTTTCCAGAGCACGAGATGGGGGTCCACACAGCTGGGGGTGGGCATGGCTTCCAGCTGCACACACCCCCCAGCCACAGCTGTGGCCCGAGCAGTCACTTCTCCAGGGGCGCATAGTTGAGCAGCTTCTCGATCAGGTCCACGTGGGCCAGCAGCATGCGGCGGCAGCAGTAGCGCTTCAAGCCCAGAGCGTCCAGGGCGTCCCTGCAGGCAGGAGAGGGCAGGTGGTGGTTTGTTGGTCCCAGCCCCTCCCGTGGTGGCAGGTTCTCCCCTCAGCTCTGCTCCCACGGCAGGGAGGGAGACACCTCTCCAGAGAGCCACTGTGCCCGTTTCACAAGCCAGCTGGAATCCCTACTTCCCCGGGACCCAGCCCATTCTCCCTCAAGGCCTCCAGAAGATTTTTGCACTGTGGGCTGCAATGTGCAGAGATGGCAGCTTGAGAAAGGGGAGGCCAGACTGGGAAGTTCCTGCCGGTGGCACTGCAGAAAGGGGTCCTGTGCAGCCCACCAGCCGTCCCACAGCTTCCCTGTCCCTCCCACGCCTGCACTGAGAGCCTACGACTCATTGACACAGCCCAGGCTCCGGACGGGGGCAAATACGGTCAGGCTGTCCACATACAGCCAAGAGCGAGACTGGCGTGGGACAGACTCAGAAGCAACTGCGGACTAAGGGTCAAGCACAGAAACCGACGCGGCAAAGCCTCATGATGACAGCTCTGTGGTTAGGACGATGTCCGAAAAGACCACGGGGCTTGCAGGACACGGGGGCGGGCCCCCCAGCTGAGAGAAGAGGTGAGTAGCAGGTGGGCTGGGAGAAGGCTGAGCGCTTTAACCGCGGTGCAGAGGCACCGTGCCTGGTCGGGGGGTACCTAGAAGCCCCCAACACCGCTGGCTTTATACCCAATTCCCTCCTTTCCCCAAACAGCCGGGGAGCGGGGGCAGCGCTCCCCTAAGAGCAGGGATGTAAGGGACTCTGGGATTGAAAACCACCGCAGAGTAACCTGGAATCGGAGGCCCCGACTACTACCCGTCTTACCCCTACTCCTCGTCCTGCCCGGCCCTCTGTCCCCGCCCCGCAGGCCGGGCCCCCACTTCCGTCCCAGCCCCGCAGAAGGCCCAGGGAGGCTTTCCCCCCGCACAGCAGGCCCTCGCCCGTCCAGTCCGACGCCTCACCCCTCGGTGTACTCGGCCTGCAGCAGCCCCAGGTAGGCCTCCCACTTGTTGCCGACGATTTTGCCGCAGGTGAAGCAGCGAACCGGGATGATCATGGCGACAACTGTTCAACGGCTGCGCTCCGGCCAGGTGGCTCTCCTGCTTCAGGCGCCTTTCCGGCTTCAGGCCCCGCCCCGCCCCGGGCGCATCCATGACAGGGGGTGGCAGGGCCCGACCGCAGCCGCCCCCAACCCGCCCCGCCAGTTTTCGGCGCCGTCAGTTTTCGCTTTCCGCTGCGAAGAACTTCCTCCACGTGTGGCTGGGGTCCTAGCGCTCCCGCGGCGATGCGAGAAACAGACAGCACCCCCCCGTTCGTAGTTTTGGTACATTCCTATCTACGGCGTCTGACCTTGGCCAAAGTACTCGGAGGCGCGGTTCGCGTTTCTCGTGGCTTCAAGACTGACAGCTGAGCTGCGAACGGACGGCGCGCGCAGGTAAGGTGCTCGCCAGTGGGAATGCGGCCCGAGTCCCGCCGCCCGTGGCGCCTGAGCTGGAGCCAGACCCAGGTCCCGATCCCAGCGAACCGGCGTGGAGTTCGAGCCCGGAGCGCTTAGACCCAAGTTGAGCAGCCGCAACAAGTGGCGGGGCGACCCCGCAGCCGGGCGGAGAGGGACTGGCCAGCGGCATGTCTTCCCGCTGCCGCTCCTGGTCCGTCCGGGAAGGAGGTCACTCGCTTGGAGCCCCTGTCAGCGGGTACCCGGGGTCTCTGAGGCTGAGTTCTGGGGTCTCCTCGGGGTGCCCCCCGGCCGGCTGGCCTGCACGATATCGGCCCTCGCATCGGGGAGGGGGCTTGGGGCTGGGGGCAAGTTGCTGGAATGGGCCTGCATCCGTCCCAGGCCAGGCTGTGCTTGGTCCCCACGATGTGAAGGCAGGGGCGGGGCGGAGAAGGTGGTCAGGGAGGGCGTCCGGAAGAGGCTCCTTTTCAATCCAGAACCCAGGATTTCTCTCGGGTTGCGCCTGAGTTCCTGTGAACCAGGGCAGATGCTGGCAGAGAGAGCCCTTGGACAGAAGCCTGGAGGCTGTACCTGCCGGGTCTGGGGACAAGGAGACAGGTGTCGGCTGGGGCTAGGGTAGGTAATGGAGTTGGAGGTGATGGAGAATTTAAAGGGAGGGAAGGCTGTGTGTCTGAATATGGGGTGGGTGAGCCCCATCATCTTGGCGGGGGTGGGTTTTATGCAGGGAAGGCTCCCTGCCAGAGGTGGGCTTTGGGCTGTGGGGTGTGGATGTGTTTCAAAGTGGCACCTATGACTTTAGGGTGTGGGCAGGCTCGCTGGCCTGGGAATATCTGGGTCTCTGGTTTGGTCCCAGGTGTCAGCTAGCTAGCTGCTCTCTCGAACCCTAGTTTGGGGGTGGGGAGATCCAGGTTGCCCTGGGTCCCGGGCAGAGCTGGCCAGAGCTGCTGCCAGCCTGGAGTATGTGCCTTCACTTTTGCCTGAGCTCTGGACCTCTTCCCCAACGCATTTGCCATCCCCCACCCTGCCACATGCAGAGCCACGAGCCAAAGCCACTTCCCTTCCCCTGACACCCCTCAACCCCCCCACTGACTGGACGCACATCCTGTTCCTGGCCAGAGGGGCAGGATAGGGGCCTTGAGTCACAGTGTCCTGGGGTCAGACCCCGGCTCAGCTACAGAGGCTGCCCGAGGCTGTGGAGGTGAGATGGAGGCTGGGAGAGCAGCCGGGATGTCCGCTGGGTGGACCTGTGGGAGTGGGTGGAGGGAGGAGGCTTCCTGGAGGAGGGGCCCAGGGCCCGCCACCACTGCTGGTGCTCCTGCCCCACACAGTTGTTTACTGAGAGTGTGAGGGGAGCAGCAACCCTCCCGCCCTGATCCCAGCCTGGAGCCAAGCTGACATTCCTGGAATTCTGAGCGCTGTACGTAGATTTGGGGGCAGCGGCAGCGTCATCTTCCCCAGCTCCTCCCTCCGGCTCCCTGATTTCCCAGGAGAGGCCATGAGGAGCAGGGTGGACGCCCTGTCCCAGCCCGTGGGCATTGCTGCAACACACGTGTGCACGGAGGCCCCTTGGGGCACTCGGGGCGCCCGGTCCTCGCGGCTCACCTCTGCCCTGGCTGGACATCAGGACCCCGGCGCAGCCTCCGAGGTCAGCCCCGCCCCCACAACTTGGCCCAGAGTGGCCCTGTGTGCCGGGAGCTCAGGCTGAGGGTGAGCAGCGGAAGCGAGAGCTAGGCTCACTTCTGGGCGGCTGGGGACAGGAGGGAGCTGTGGGGGCCCAGGACACTGGTGGGGTGGGGGCGAGACTCTGCGGGCCTGCTGGGGTGTGGGGGGGGGGCTTGCCTACAACCTCACTAGAGTGTCAGCACAGATGTGGCCCGGCCTCTGGGGAGGACCAGAGGGCAAGGCGCAGGTTTTCCAAGAATGGATGTCCCATGCCCGGAGGTCAGGGGCACCAGGAGAGAAAACTGTGCTCACGTGTGGTTTGGAACTCATGAGCCGTGTTTCCTGGCAGAAAGGGGCACTTGAGGGCAGGCAGGGGACAAGGGGAAATCAGAAGTTTTAGCTGCTGAGACTCTGGCCCTGATCGTTGTGCTGGGAACAGGCCCCACCCACTGGTCCTGGACTCAGAGGTCTGGCTGGGGGTCCTCCTGACCCTGGCTGTGCAGACCCGGGGTCCTAGGCTTGGCTGAGGCTCCACCAGCTTCGGGTAGACGTGCGCTCACCCAGGATGCACATGGTTGGGGGGCCTCCAGAGTCACCCACCCGCTACACCTACACCCACCCGGGCCCTGGGCGTGTCGAGTGTTGAGTGAGGGTGTTTGCAGGGCTGCTTGAGCCTGAACTGGCCCTAATGGTGTGGGCGTACCTGGGTCCATGGCGTTTGGGAACGTCACTGTCCGCCAGCCCAGCTGACTGCGGGCTCCCTGCGGGTCCCACTCTGCAGGGGTCCAGGTGGCACAGGGGCGCTCACTGGGGTGGGGTGGGCGTACACGGGGCATCCGAGTCAGGGTGCCCCCAGGGCCTTGGCAGGTGGGAAGGGGCCCCTTGCCCCAGGGTCCTAATTGTGTATCCTCCACCCCTAACTCCCGGGGACTGAGGGTGGGGGAGGAGTGGGGTGGGGCGAGTGGGGAGGCCCAGAGCTTGGGCTGGCCTGGGTGGGCCCAGGAGAATGGAGGCCCTCGGTGGTTCCTTCCAGGGGACCCCTCCCTTGGGGCGGGTGTCTCCCAGCCCCTGAGGCCGTGGTGTGGGTCAGGGAGACAGCCCCGCCTGGGTCCTGCGTGTGGTGTGGAGGGGGTGCCCCTCCCCCAGGCGGGGGGCCTGGGTGGGCGCTAGGCTGGAGCAGGAAGGCAAGACCACAGGCCTGTTTGTGTTGGCTGGGCCCTCCCAGCTCCTCAAAGCTGCCTCAGAGCCGCCTGGCCCGTCCCCACCCCGGTGGCCCCTGCTGGGCTGCGTGCCTGGCCAGGCTCTGCTGCTGCCACCGCTGGGCCTGGGCGGGCCACCAGCTCTCTGTCTCCTTTCTGCCCTCCCAAGGGCTCCGAGGCCACTGTGGGTGCACACTGCTTCTGCATTTGGGCACACCCAGGGAGGTGGCACCTGTGTGGCTCAGACTGCCCCAGGGTCCCTGCTTGCCCCCCACCACGGGGCCCAGCCTGGGCTGGCGGGCCGGTGTTTGTCATGGGCTCTCACTCAGCCTCTCCCTATTGCCTGCTGTGTGTGCTGTTCTGGGGGACACAGGCCTGTGGGGTTTTGCACCCAAAGGAAGAGAGCCCAGAGAGAGGAGCGGGGCAGGGAGCCTTCCCGGAGGAGGAGGCTGGGCCTGGGTGAGGGAGGGAACCAGCCCTGGTCTTGCCTTGCACCCGAGCCTGTCAAGCTGGGTAAGGGCTGGCGGGGCGAGGGCTGGAAGGGCTGGACAGACTGGAGGCCATTCTCGGAGGGCTCAGGGTGGCCGTGGGTGGGGCTGGGAGTGTGGCCACTGCCTTTCCTTCTGGCGCTGACTGCGGTCGTGATATGTGGGGCCCAGGACTGCAGCGCCACAGGCCCCATGCCCAGTCTGGGGGGGGGCGCTGAGGACCCAGCTCACGGCCTGTGTGTGTGGTGGCAGACGTGGTTTTTAGCTTCTGAAATGTTGTGGGCTTTGGGCTCCGTGCACCAGGGAGGGGCTCACTGGAGACAGTGGGAGGGGTGGGCCCCCCGGCCTCTGATACCTCTTCACTGGGCCCGAAACCACTCCACGGGCAATTCGTCCCCAGGCGCGGCCACTGCTGGGACGGAGTGGGGGTTCCTGGGCCTTGGCGCAGGTGGGTCCACTGTGAGGGGTGCCGTCTGCACCCCTTGGTGACGTGGGGGTGGGTCTCAGGCACACGCAGTTGGCTGCAGGGAGGGGCAGCCGCTCTGCCTGTCTCCCCTCCGTGGAGTCCCCCCCGGCCACGGCCGTGCCGCTCACCCACCTGAGGGCCACCTCAGGGGCACTTCGTGCCGCCCGACTTCCTTTCCATGGCAAGTCCAGGTACCTCACTGCCTGGCCGGGCAGAGGGAGCCGAGCTGGCTGCTTCCCGAGTTCACTCATACCTGGCCCAGGTCCTTGCCAGCTGGACGCTCTGCTGGGCCTGGGACAGGCCGAGCTAGCCTGCTGTTGCCTCCTGAGAGTGCTGTGTTGGGGCCCCACCTGCTCCACGGAGGAAGGGGACTTCTGTGGGGGAGGGGCTGGACTTTGGGGACAGGGGCACTGGATGCTGCCGATGGGAGAGGGGGGGGTGCTGGGACGGCGCTGGCTGAGGGAGATGAAACTGAAAGCATCCGTCCCGGGAGCCAGGCCCCCATTCCCCACCCACCTCTGGCCCCAGTGTCCTCAAGGCAGACAAAGATGAGGAGCCAGGCCTCAGAGCGGCTGGCCCTGGGCTGCAGGGGCACTGTGTGGGGTGGCTGGCTGTGACCCCACCGTGGGGCTGGATCCTGGAGGGCATGTGCGGTGAGCTGCGTCTTCTGTGACGGGCGGGGGGCCTGGCTCCTCCGCCAGCCCTCCAGGCCCTGAGTGTGCTCTGAGTCCACCCACCCCCTGCTACCGCGTACAGGGACTCCCAAGACCCGGAGTGTCCCCTCGGCTTTGCGCACAGGTGGGCTGGGTTGGCTGGGCCAGGGGAAGGTGGCCAGAGGCCACGGGGTCCCACTGGAGCCCCAGAAGGTCACTGGAGACCACTGGCTCTCTGGGCAGAGCTGTGGCCAGTGGTCTCCACGGGGCCCTGGGGAGCCTTCCACTGCCTGCTTCTCCTCTGGGCCCGGGGCCCAGAAGCTTTAGGAGGGCAAGGCAGAGTGTGGGCTAGGCTCTCCTGCCCACCGTGCCCTGGGCCCTGAGTTCCAGTGTTTCACAGAGCACACGGGTGCCCCGAGGGGAGCGCAGATGTCCAGGTGGTCCTGCAGCAGCCCCCACCGCCACCCCGCACCAATCTCTCAAACTGTCGCGGTGCCCATGGGCACCCCTCCCCTGCTCTCCCCCTCCCCCCCCCTCCGGCCTCCCCCTTCTCTCCCCTCTGAACTCTGCTGCTCACTCTTGGGGACGCTGAGGGAGTCTCCATAGGATTGTCCCAAGCGGTGGACACACCCAGGTGGGCCTTGGCCGCAGCCTCCAGCCCAGGGTTTAGGGCACACCCTGCCTGAGGCCCAAGGGAGGGGGCTGCAGGCCTGACGGGGGAAGTGGCGCCCAGGGCCCAGGGACTGTGCTGTCCCCACCAAAGCAGGGATGTCAGTCCCAGTCTGGGTTGTGGGCCCGTGAGTGTGCCTCCAGGCTGCTCCTGGTGTGACCTGACGTGTGTGCACATCATCAGTGCAAGGGGCATTCGTGCTTGCTCAGGGGTGTGCAAGTGACCCTGGTATGTGTGAGCCTGGCTGGGGTCCATGGCTGTGTGTGTGTGGACATTTCTGGGGTCCGACTTCCAGCCTGGTCTCGTGCAAAATGAAATTTGGGGCCCTCTGTTCAGGGGTTACCAAGAATTTAAAAACGATGGCAATGGAACTTCAAACCGGCCAGGGCTCCTGTGTGCCTGCGGAGCCGGGCCTGGGGGGCCGCCCGCCTCCTACGGGGCCTGGCTCCGGGTCCCTGGGGATCTCTCCCCAGCCCTGAGCTGCCTCCCACAGTGACTCACCCACCCTTCCCAGGCACCCAGGGCTCCCCAGAGCGCCCCCGCCTGCTTGCCCTCTCTCGCCCTGGCTCCTCTCAGGAGCTTGTGTCTTAAACCAAAGCTCTGCTTCCCCAACCACTATCCCCCCAGGTTGGGTACCCCAGGCTGACACCGTCTCCGCAGGCGCCCCTACCGACCCAAGCTATGAGCTGAGAGAGCTCCGCGGTCCCAGCGCCACCCTCGCCAAGCCCAGGGTGGCGGTGGTGGAGGCTGCTCAGGCAGTGTGCACCCCAAGGAGTATTGGGCTACATTGTCTCGCTCCAGTCCGGAGGTCTGGGTCCGGGACCGAAGCTAGAGCCCGCCCAAGTCAGCACCCGACAGCAACTGGGTCACTCTTTCATTTGCATATCGGTGTGGTTGGAGGTGGGCGCAGGGCGGCTACAGGGAAGGCCGGGGGCGCCTTTCTGGGGCTGAGTGCGGCCCGGGACTAGCCCCCCACCCCCCTGCGCCCAGCCCCCTCCAACGCTTTCCCTGCACTCTGCGAGCATCTTCCTCCCGGCGCACTGGGAAAGGGGAACCTGAGGGGCGCCGGCGCCAGCTAGGGGCCGGGCGGGGGCGTCACCCCGGGTCTGGGATTGGCCAGCATCGGTGGAGCGGTGGGATTTGCTGGGCAGCTCCTGGAGGCGGGGAGGGGTCCGCACGGGGCGGGGCAGGCGCGGATTGGCGGGTGGGCACGGGGCGGGGCTGTGGGGGTCTGCGCTCGGGTCTGCGCAGGGAGGGCAGGTGCCCGGGGCTCACCGGGGCCCGAGCCCAGTGGTGTGCGGGGCTGCTACTGCAGGGGCTGGGGGCGCGTGGAGCTGAGCGGCAGGCGGATGCGGTGCTCGGGGACGGCGGGGGCAGGGTGCTGAGCTTGGCGGCGGCCCCGGCGTGATGCGCCGCTCCAGCACGGACGAGTCCACGTACCGGCGCAGCCCGTCGCCGCAGGGCAAAGAGCCGGGCTTCGCGCGCGGTGGCCCCTTTCGGCGCTACAGCAGCCTGTACGGGCGCGGGGACGGCGGGGATGCCGGCGGCTCCTTCTTCGGACTGCACGCCAACCCTGGCCCCAAGGCGGCCCAGGCGCGCTACACGTCGCCCAAGGGCACCAAGTACGTGGTCTTCTACCTGGACCTGTCCTTCATCTTCCTCCTAGAGCTGAAGCGTTGCGGCATGGCGCGCGGCTGCCTCCAGGGCGTCAAGTACCTCATGTTCGTCTTCAACCTGCTCTTCTGGGTGAGTGGTAGTGGCCGGGGCTGCCGGGACCCGGTCCCCGGCGTTTGGGGGGCCCAGCTGGGATGGGGGCGGGACACGCAGGTCACAGATGTGTGTGTGTGGGGGGTGCGGGTCCCCTGGGTCGCTGCTGCTCTGGCCGGACCTGCCAGTGGGGCGGGGGTGGTTCGGTGCCTGTACACCCAGGGCGGTTGTCCACGTCCTCTCCCCTCTTCCTGAGACGGGGTGGATCCCTCACGTGCGGGCCCCGTGGGGCTGCCTAAGGCCCTGAGCGTGCCTGCCGGGGTTCATGTCCCAGTCTGTGTGCTGGGGCTGGTGCCCCCACTGTGCCCTCTTCCCTCCCGCTCTGCAGCTCCAGGCTCTTTACCAGCTCCCCCACCCGCCCTGCCAGTGGGCCATCCCCCCCGGGCCTCCCCAGCCCGGCTTATGAGGGCTGTGGGGGTGGGGCAGTCCCCAGTCCCCGGAGATGCTGTGGGGACGGAGGGGGGGTGCACTGAGACCTCTGTGGGTCAGTCACTGAGCAGGACCCTGGGGCAAGGTGGGGCCGCCCTGAGTGTTGGTGGGTGTCCAGGCATCTGCCACCTCCTCTCCAACAGGGGGTGTGTGGGAGGGGCGTCCATAACTTTTGCTCAGTGGGTTGGGTTTGCTCAGGTGGGAGGTGCCTGACAGTCCAGTGCCGGCCCTACTGCTGCTCTGGGGTGGCTCCTTCCCGCAGGACGGAGACAGAGTTGCCACCCCGCCCCACACTGCAGGGAGGGTGGTGGGCTGTGGCTGGGGTAGGTGTCGGCCCTGCCCAGGCCTGCGGCTGCCCTGGCTGGGCTGGGAGGCTTGTGGGAGAGAGGCTGCCCGGGTCACTCACAGCTCCACCACTAGCTCCAGAGCCAGCCCTCTGGCTGCAACTGGGAGTGGGGGGCGTGGCTTTGGCCCCAGGGGCTGTGGCCTCCTGGAAGAGGCCGCATTTGCTTGCTTGTGGGCGTTGGGTCCAGCTAAGGCCCGATGCCTAGAAACCCAGGTCCAGCTTCTGCAGGGCCCCTTCATCCTGGGCCCTGGCTTCCCCCCTCATTTGGGGGAGGTGGCATCAGGAATCACTGGGAGGGGCTGGCACCGACGGCTGCAGACAACAGCATGCCCGGCCCCAGTGGCTGTAGGGGTCGCTGAGGTGGGCAGTGGGTGTGGGGACGGGCTGGTCCCGAGACCTGCCGCTGTGGAAAAGGGCCCCTCCAGGGTCCCGGGGGCAGGAAAGGTTTGTCTCCCGTCTGACCTGGGGTTGACGCACCTGCTCCTCCTGGGAGGAGACAGGCCTGCCTGTGGTCACTGGTGCGTGGGGCCAGGTGCCCTGGGGCTGGGAGCCTGGGAAATGGGTTCGCACGCGGGCAGGCCACGGCAGGGCGGGTGGGGCACAGAGGCGCGGTGGCCTGCCCTTCCACAGCAAACGGGCTCTCCCTGGGCAGGGACAGGCCTTTTGGGGACAGTGGGTCTCCTCTGAGGCGCACACAGGTGGTGGGCCTGTTAGGGCCGGGGCTGTCTTCCAGGGGCCCTGACCTGGGTGGGAGGGCCGGCACAGAGCCCGGGGAGGGTGGGGTGCACCTACCTCATGAGGCCAGCTGGGGTGGGGGGACTGAGCAGCCTCGGGCTTCCACTGAGGTTGGGAGCTGTCAGTCAAGTTCTTCCTTAACAGAGAGGGGGCCCTGGGCTCTCCCCGCCCCACCCCTGCTCAGAGCTGCCCTGGGGACAGTCTGGGAAGACTGGGTGGCCCTGCAGGTGGCCCTAGATGGAGGCGGGGCTGAGCTCAGCAAGGTGAGGGGGCACCCCTCCCTCCGCCTCCCTCTGCAGCTGGCCTTCCGCCCGGTGCGGGTCCGCCAGGCTGAGGGCCCTCCCAGCCCCTCGCTCTGCCTCCGCCCACGTGCGGGCAGGGCCTGCTGGACAGTTAGGGTCGCAGCCCTGCCAGGCTGCCAGCCTGTGCCCACGGCCACACCCAGGGCAAGTCCTGCCCTCCTTGTGGCCTCAGTCTCCCCACTTGCACCCTCTGGACCCCTTGGTTTTCCTGGGACTGTTGGGGTGGGGGCCCACAGTGACAAAGTCTCTGCAGAGCTGGGGCCGTGACCGTCCCCGTCCCCCTTGCCGTCGGAAAGCAGAGCCACAGGGCAGAGCCGGTGTGCCTTCAGACCCCAGACCCTGTGACAGCTGTGGCCCCCCAACCTACTGGGGCCACTGGGGCCACCCTGAGTCCTGGCTCAGGCTTCTTCCCGTGTGTGGGCTGGGCAGGACGGCAGGCCCTGTTCTCTGGTGGCCACGAGTGGGGCTGGTGGGACTCGGCCTGGCCGGTGCCTGGCAGCATTCGCTGGTGTCCCCCTGGGGGGCGTGTGGCTGTCCTGGCCAAGTCAGGGGTCAGGATGCCACAGGACGGCTGTCCTGCAGGAGCTCTGGTCCTGGGGGCCAGCTGCTGGCTGATGGACAGACAGGGACTCGGACTGGGGACGGTGACGTGCTCTGTGGTGGCCGCACCCCCTGCTCCCTCCCCAGGCGGGCACAGCCGGACAGTATTCTGAACCAAGGCGAGGCGGGAACAGGCAGCCGGTCCACCAGGGGCCCTGCCTGCCCGGCTGTGGCTCCGGTGCCGGCCCTGGTGCTGGCCTGGTGGCCGTGTCGGGCCCGCTGTCCGGCGACTCAGGAGGGCTCTGTGGGCCCCTACAGTCCATCCTGCGGGCGGGTGGGGGAGGGGGAGGCGGCCTACCAGGCCCCTGTGTGGATAGAACCTTCTAGACATAAATCCAGAGGTGGGGGTGGGCTGCAGAGCCATGTGGCCTCGGCCGCAAAGGGGGCCTCAGAGGTCAGGAGGTCGTGCAGGGGTCAGGTCCCGGGTCCCAGCTGCATCTCCCAGCCCCTGCTGTGGTCCAGTCCCCGGCCTGTGGGGCCACCCTCGGCTCGGCGTGTCCTCTGTGGCTGCTCTGAGGATCCGGCCGGTGAGGTGGTCCTCGTCTCCCTGCCACCTGCCCCTCACTCCACCTCTCCCTGGACGCTGGCCTAGGGGGTCTTTGGCCGACGGGGCCGTCTATTGGATGGGCCAGGGCTGAGTCTTCAGGGCACCTTGGGGGCTCCCAGGATCGGGGGGGTGAGAGAAGAGAACCCATGAGCACAGGGAGCTTGCCAGTGTTTAAGACAATTAATTGCTTGAATTTTAAGTGGACAGTGTGGAGTTGCCGCCCAGGTAGCAACACCCCGGCCCCTTTGCTCAGCTCCTGGCCCCAGCCTGGGCGCCGTGGACCCGATTTCCGGCGCTCTGGAACTGCAGGGAGATGGCGCCCTCCGCCAGGCCCAGCCCCCACCCCGAGGCCGGTTGCCCGACAAGGGGCTTCTGGGCACAGGCTCGGCCCCTGCAGGCACCCAGCCCTCCACCCCATTCCGAGGACATGGCCAGCTGCCCGGCCATCTGCCACGCGGAGCCTTGTGGCCGGAGGGGCAGCGGCAGAGGGCCCGCTGGCACCTGCCTCACTGTGGGGCGGAGGTGACATCATCGCCGGCCCTGCCCCAGGCCAGCCTGAAAAGTGTGACGGCAAGGAAAGCTGTGGTGGGGACGGGGCCTTGGCCAGGGGCGGGTGACGAGGGCACACGGGCAGGAGACAGGGAGGCCCCAGTGGCCAGGGGGAGGGGGTGGGGATCCTGACGGTGGGCCCTCCCCCCTCAGGCTGTGGTGGGTCAGAGTCCACTCCTGGGCGCCCCTGGGCCTCTGCCAGGCCGGGCAGGAGCGGGGTCCTGCAGCCCCAGCTGCGCCGTCTCCGCCAGCCGGACCGGGGAGGGACTGGGGCGTCCGGCCAGGGCGGGGCCTCGGATCCTGCATCTGAGCTTCTGTGTCTGCGTGTGACGGGGCCGGTCTTCTCCTGCACTTGGGGGCCGTAGTTTTCCTGACAAAATGTTCTCAAAGCCGCACACACAGTCACGTTTCAGAGTCACAGGTGATCGTGCTGGGCACCCGCGTGTGTTCTGTCAGTGTGTGTCTGCCTGAGACCTTCTGGGGACCTGCAGGGACAAGGGTCACAGGCAGCGTGTCGCTGACGTGCAAGGGCGTGTGCAGTGTTGCAGGTGATGTGCTGTGACAGTGTGGGCTGTGTGTCTGTGTCACGGTGCGTGACGGCACGGGTCTGGGTGACAGCCAGTGGGTGTCTCTCCTGCCACCTCCGGGAGGTGGGGACCTTCCTCGGAGTGGGGATGAAGGAAGGACGGCCGCCGGGGCTGTTGGTGGGGTCTGGTCCCGCCCCACCCGAGCCCTCTGCCCGGCGGCAGTGGCATCCGCTGTGGGTGGTGTGGTCTCATTTTTCCTGCTGACGAGAGCCCCCCTTTACCCTTGCAGGCAGAGCGCAGGCTGTTTGGGTTTTAAATAAGAGCCCCCAGCACCTGCCCCGCGCGGCAGCCCCACCCGCTGGGCCTGGGGGCTCAGCCCCGAACCATGAGCCCCTGATACCCACAGCTGTGAACCTGGAAAGGGGTCTCAGGTCAGCCGGACCCAGTCGTTGCGGGTCACTGTGGTCTTTGCCAGAGAAGGCCTGACTCCAGTTTCCTCCAGAGAGGCGGCCCACCCCCCGAGCCCCAGGGCTGTGCTATTTCTCCACACGGCGCCCCGGTGGGTGGTCCCTGCTGCTGCCGCCCCCTGTGGTCCTTGGAGATCCCGGGAGACCCAGAGGCCGTGGGATGAGGTGCTACAGGTGTCCTGCCGGGCATGGGGGACCAGCGGGGGTGCAGCCGGACAGGCAGGTGGGAGACTTCAATGAGCCAGTGCCCGTCCCTGCCTCTTCTGTCACCGGTGGCCAAGGCTGGGGGCGCCCAGAGGTGCGGTGGCCAGGTCTCATTCCTGCTCTGGGGCCTGGCTGGGGTCAACCCTGTGGACAGCACCCCCAGTTGCTAGTCCGGGCCCCCCGCAGGCGGGGGCACCCCTGCCCACCCTGGGGCTGCACCCCCACCAGACCCTGTGTGAGGACTCCCCAGGGGAGTGGTGTGTGTGTGCCTGGGGTGAGGGGCGTAGACACCAGGTGACACGTCCAGTCAGAGCGTCCTGGGCCTCCCACCTGGGCAGCTGCCCTGGCCTCGGTCCTGGTGCCGGATGCTGGACTCTGGACGCTGCGCCAGGCCTCACGGGTTCTGATCTGCGCTGTAGGCAGAGGCCTCATCTCACATGGCGGCCCTTCCAGGAGCTTCCAGGCCCCTGCACCAGTTGGGGGTTGGTTCCCCCAACCCGGTGCTCAAAATCACAGGGCCTGGGCACTTCCTGCCCCTGCCGCAGTCCCCAGCCGGCCCTGTGGAGGGCTTCGCCAGGCCCCGTGGCCCCGGCCCGGCACCAGGTGGCCCTTCGGTGGAGTTTCCTGGGCCCCCCCTGAGCCAGCAGCATCAGAAAAGGTGTTTGCAATTTTAGACAGTCCTTGTTTTGGGGGGAGGGGATTCCCTCCACTGGTGTTGGGGGCTCTCCTTCCACTCAGCCTGGGCAAGGCCCAGGGGCACCCCAGACAGACGCTGTGGGAGCCTGGCCCCGCCCCGGCTGCCTCCTGAGCCGTAATCATGGTCTCCTGCCAGCCGGCTGGCCCACTGCAAGCACACTCCCTGGGGAGTGGGGGGAGGAGCCGCAGCACCACCCGCCCGGCCTGACTGCTGGTCGGGCAGCGGCCCTCCCTTCCTGAGATGTGGGGTCCCTGTCAGGGTGGAGGCCCCAGGCCCGGGCATGGGGGGGGGCGGTGAGGCCAGCTTCCCAGGGCTGGCTGGGCAGGCGGTTCATCTCCCAGCCTCAGGAGGTGAGGCTTGGGAGGCTTTTGTGGGGAGACGCGGGGTTCGTGGTGGCCCCGGGTAATGCTGTGTCCCTCGGGGTCTGGTGGCCCAGCCAGTCCTGGCTGTGCAGGGGGGCACTCTGAGGGGCTGGAGGTGGTGGCTGGGGCTGCCCTGTGGGCTGAGGCCAGGACACCAGGAGGTCCGGGTGGGGTGGGGCCTCAGGGCTGCCTGGCCTTCCCCATGTGCGGGCCCTGCCCACGGCCCGTCACACACCCTCCCTTCTTCCCGAGCGGCTGCTGGGCGCCTCTGCTCCATAGGCCCGTGTCCCGGGCACCAGGCGGGACCAAGAGCCCCCTCTGGGTTCATCACCGCCACGCCTTCCTCCCCCCTTTCTCCCTCTTTGATTGATTATTGTGACCATGAGCGATTATGAGATTTGAGCAGACCTCCGGTGGTTTACAGGGCCAGGGAGGCGGGGCACTGGGCTCTGCTCCCACCCGCCAGGCTGCCCTCGGGGGACCTGGACGGTGCTTCAGGGCTTACGCTTACTAGGGAATGGCTGGGGTCGTGCAGAGGGGCCCAGGAGATGGCGGCCACATGGGGCCCGGTGGTTGGGGTCTTGGGGCCGCCCACTGGGAAGCCAGACTGGAGTGACAGCGTGTGTGGGGTCTGGCTGGTCTCTGAGGTGGGGTGTCCCTGGGCTGCCCAGGGAGGGAGGGGCTGTGGGGCTGGGCCCGTCGCAAAGGCAGCACAGGCTGTGTTCTGGGGGTGGAGGGAGACGCTTCTTGGAGGGGGGCGTCCGCGGCAGTCCTGGCGCCCCGGCCCCCGGCCGCCTCAGCAGGGGCCCCATTCATGGCAGTGTCCGCAGACCTCCTGCCAACCACGGCATGGTCAGGCCGTAGGTGTGGGACCCTGCCGTCCCATCACTGTGGCCTAGGATGGGGGTATCCAGGCAAGTCGGGGAGGGCGTGGGACGGGGAGGGTGCGCAGGGGGCTCGCCCTGGGCGCCACCCAGGCTGCCGCCTCACCATCCTCCCCACGGTCCCAGCTGGGTGGCTGCGGCATCCTGGGGGTCGGCATCTGGCTGGCCGCCACCCAGGGGAACTTCGCCACCCTGTCCTCCTCCTTCCCGTCCCTGTCGGCCGCCAACCTGCTCATCGTCACCGGCACCTTCGCCATGGCCATCGGCTTTGTGGGCTGCGTCGGGGCCGTCAAGGAGAACAAGTGCCTGCTGCTCACCGTGAGTGGGGGCCCTGGGACAGGACGGGGCAGCCACAGCATCCCAGCCTTGGGGTCCGGGACCCTTTGGTGAGAGGGTCCTAGCCTGGGTGCCGACGACCCGGTCAGTCTGTGCTCCCGTGGGGGCCCCTGTGCCGTGGCCCAGCCTCGGCAGGCACCAGCCACCCCAGGCTGCCCTGCAGGGTGTGGCGGAGGAATGGAGGTTCCGGCCCTCCCACCCACCCCCTGGCGTCCCGGGCCGTTGCTGTGCCTGCCTGCCTGCCCCTTTGGTGACCCAGGCACACCCGTGCACCCAGGCCTGAGGCCTGTGCCCTGCGGTCAAGGCCAGACTAGCGGAGCATGAAGGTTGGAGGCGGTAGGGAGCCTGGTCCCCAGGTGTGGGGACCTGCCGGGGCTGCCAGCAGCATGTTGGGCCCTCGGAGGGTGGAAGGCTCCGGGGTTTGGGGAGGCGGGGCCAGGGTTGCTGAGGCCCGGCCCCCTCCCCACGCCCCTGCAGTTCTTTGTGCTGCTGCTGCTGGTGTTTCTGCTGGAGGCCACCATCGCCATCCTCTTCTTCGCCTACAGCGACAAGGTACAGCCTCCGTTGCCCGCGTGGCCTCGGGAGTGGGGCTCCATTAGCACCAGCCAGCGAGGGGCCTCGGCTGGGCAGGCAGACGCCACTGTCAGGAACCCCACATCCCGGGGGCAGGCCTGGAGGGGGCGCTGTGGGCTCCGGCCCCGCCCAGCTCCCCAGCTCCTGCTGTCCCCATGGCTCCTTAGTGGGTTGGGACAGACCCCTGTCTCCCACTCACCCCCTTACCCATCTATCTAGTCGGTGACTTCACAGGCGGCTCATTCTTGGGTCAGTCTTGGGTTTTGCTTTTCCGTCCCACTTTGCCACGGGAGCTGAGCTGGCTCCGACAGGAGCCTTGACATGTCCCATGCACCATTTAGGGAACGTGTCCTTTTTCTTCTGGCACCGGGAGACACTCCAGGCCCCTCCTGGGCAAGCCCTGCCTGGCGGGACCACCCGTCTCTCTCAGGAGCCCCTGGTTCTTCAGGGGAGGAAGGGCTTGGGGGCCGAGACCTGGGCGCTGGTTTGCCCCTTGCCCCCGGGTGTCGGGGCTCCATGGCCCCCCAGGGCACAGCAGGGAGTGGAGGGTGCAGACCGCTCTGGGCCTGGCGCCTGGCCCTGCGTCTGCACGACCTGGTATGGTGCTCAGCACCACAGCGGTCCGGGTGGACGACAGGGGCAAAGGCCTGGTGCTCTAGGGGCTTCTGGCGGGAGGTGACTCCGGGTGGGGAGCACGGAGGGCAGCCGGGCTGGCCAGGGGTGGTCCCGCTGACCCCGCTGCACCTGCAGATCGACAGGCACGCACAGCTAGACCTGAAGAAGGGCCTGCACCTGTTTGGCACCCCCGGCAACGTGGGCCTCACCAACGCCTGGAGCATCATCCAGACTGACGTGAGGGGGGCAGAGGGCCCGGGCGGGGCTGGGCCTGCGGGGCAGGAGGCGCGGTGTGGGCCCCCTCAGCACGGTCCCCACTGCCTGCCTCCCGCAGTTTCGCTGCTGCGGCGTCTCCAACTACACGGACTGGTTCGAGGTCTACAACGCCACGCGAGTGCCCGACTCCTGCTGCCTGGAGTTCAGCGAGAGCTGCGGCCTGCACGCCCCCGGCACCTGGTGGAAGGCGGTGAGCCCGGGGCCTGGGGTGGAGGGCCCGCCTCCTGGCCCTTGGTGGACGCTGGCCCCTCTGACGCCCGCTCCCCCTCCAGCCGTGCTACGAAACGGTCAAGATGTGGCTCCAGGAGAATCTGCTGGCCGTGGGCATCTTTGGGCTGTGCACGGCACTGGTGCAGGTACGGAGCCCGTGGACTGCCGCCCGGCCCCCCAGCATCCACAGGGCCCCCCGAACCCTGTCCCCCTGTGGAGCCCACTTCCCCAGGCGGAGGCGTTTGTGGGGTGCTCAGGGGCACCTTCATCGGCACCTGGGGACAGGCAGGCTGCCCTGCGTCCCGTGCGGAGGGCCTCCCTGCCTGGTGGGCAGAGGTGCGCCCAGCGTACAGTGAGGGCGGGCAGCCTAGGCCCTGGCCACCAGGCCCAGCTGGTGGCCCCCGAGCCCCCACACTGGTGTCCTGGGCCTGTGGAGGTCCTCAGTGGCAGTGGCTGGGGAGCTGGAGGCCAGGCTGTGTCCCTAAACTCAACCCCCAGGGCAGTGACGGTCCCTGGGGTTCAGACAGGTCAGAGGTGGCGATCACAGATGGATGAAGGACAAAGGGCAGGATGCGGGGGCCCTGGGCAGCTGGGACGGGGCATGTGGCTCAAGACCCAGCCTCTGAACCCCCCTGAGGTGCCCTTGCCTGCAGGGGCGGGGGTGTGGCTGTGTTTGGCCCTCCCCTTAAGGGGGACAGGCCACACGGGAGTGTAGCTGTGGGCAGGTCCCTGCAGCGCTTCTGCCCTCCCCCTCCTGTCCCCACAGATCTTGGGCCTGACCTTCGCTATGACCATGTACTGCCAGGTGGTGAAGGCCGACACCTACGCATAGGCAGCCCGCCTCCACGCCACCCACCCGGAGATGACCTGTCCGCCGAGGCCCCTGCGTCAGCCTGGGTGTGGGGGAGGGGAGGGCCGGCGGCAGAGGCCCTGGAACCCTTGGCCAGGCCTCCGAGCGTCCTGCCGCAGGGGCAGCGAGTGCTGGCCACACTCAGGGGCTGGAGGCAGAGGGGCTCGTGGCGCCTTTTAATTTTCACGCCTGTGTGTTCTCCAGAGGAGTGTCCCTGGTACCTAGCACAGGGCACGGGGTGGGGGTGAGGGGCCCACTGCGGCCCCTGGTGCTTGGGTGGGGCAGAGCCCTGCCTTTCACATTCCATGGGGGGCCAGGGCAGCCCCCCAGTGCGTCTAATAAAGTATGTGGGCAGCAGTCCCCACCTCTGTCGTCCTTGCCCTGCCCCCCCCCCACAGGCGGACCCCTGTGGCCATGGACCCCGGCCACCAGAATGGGACTAGCGCCTGGAGGGGGCTCCCGGACCCCCGGAGTCTCCCTGACCTGCCTGGGCCCCACCCCCCACCTGCATCTGTCTTCTCCCGACTGGCTGGCTCCCCTGCCCAGCCCCCAGCCCCCTCGACGCCCCTGGACTCAGCCCTGAACCAACACGCAGGCAGGTCTTGGACACGCTCGGCACTGCAGCCGTCTCCACGCAGCAGCGGCAAAGAACGGGAAGTGAGGAGAGCGACCGCCGCCGGTGCCCACCACGCTGGGCCCAGACCCACCGGCTCAACCCGGGGACTCGCACACGGCGCCAGCTGCCGTGGGGTCTGGCCTCAGCTCATGGTCCGAAGCGGCACCGGGGTCCCGCTGGGGCCTCTGGCACCAACCCCACCGGCAGCACCCGGCTCACTTTCCTCCCCACGTGCTGCCCTTGGGTGTCTAGCCCCAGGGCGCCTCGCTCAACTCCCCACCCCTTCACTTTGGTCCCCGTTTTCCAAACCCCAAGTCAGGGAGCCCCCCTGGCATACCCAGGGTCTTGTCACCGACTTGGCTCCACACCCACCAGCACCCCAATCACACAGTGGGTCCCCAACTGCTGTGCACTTGCAAACACCTCTGAACCCAGTGCTTCCCGCTCCCCACCATCTTGCCCCGGCCTTGGAAGCTGGGGGCACCCAGAGCCACCAGTCTGGGCTGAGAGGACGAGCTGGGCAGCTGCTGGCCTGCACACGACAGGCACGTGCGCACACACAGGCAGCAGACACACTGGCTTCTCACAGGGCCCCACCTCACCCCCATCTGTCCTTTCGTTCAGGGCCAGCCCCACCCCAACCTAGGACACGGGGTCCATTTCCCAGGACCCACGGGCTGCTCCACCTCACTGAAGAGTGGGCCTGGCCGGGAGTAGCCCCGGGGCATCTGCATGGGTTGGGGGGATAGTTTGCAGAAGTGGGGGGGCCTTGGGGCTGCCCCTCCACCCAGGCCAAGTGGGCGGTCCTCCCTCGGGGTGTCCCCAGTGGGCGTGAGGCTCTGTGGAGGGATGGTGGGCATGGCCAGGTTCTGACCCCCAAGGACAGATACCCACCCCCTTCCGTGTTCCACAGCAAATGGAGGCACGTGGCGCCCACCCCAGGACTCCCGACTCAGGACCCCAAGTGCTTCAGGGGATCCAGAGACTTGGGGTGTGGCTGCGAGCTCTCACACAGCTCGCGGCCGCTGAGTGCAGCACCTGGGTGAGCACCACGTGTCTGTGCCTCAGGCCAGCGGGCCTGCCAAGGGGACTTGCTGGGCAGCGGGGCGAGCGGCCTCTTGCCGAGGGGCCAGCTGTGCTTCGGCTCTGCACACACTTTCACCCCGGGAGTGCGGCTGCGCCCGCGGAACGGGTGGCGGAACTGGCTGCCGTGCCGTCTGTCCACAGTGACCACAGAGCCACGGTGCCCAGGGCCCAGCCCCTCACGCAGGTCTGGCCTTGCTGAGGTGCGTCTCTGCAACAAGACCTGGAGGGCTCCCGGGCAGGCAGGCGGGTCTGTGTGGGCGGCGGGGGGACAAAGCACAGCCACCACTGCCACGAGTCCAGGCACCAGCGAGCCTGGGTCCTTCCGAAGCCTCCAACCCACACTGGACCCCAGTCCACGTGGGGTGGGGACTGTGTTCTCAGGGTGCCCCCCGCCAGGGTGCTCTCCTTACATCACTGCCAAGGAGGTGGGGGTCCCGGGGCCCGGCTGTCCCCACCCAGGGACTGAGGCGGACACGGCCAGGGAGACAGAGAAGAGTCTGTATTTTGCACGCCCACGAATCCCCTGTCGCTTCGAAGTCGAGGCCACCGCAGGGCGGAGCCTAGAGGAGGTCGTAGAAGTAGTCCAGGCCCTGGCCCAGCTCCCAGATGGACAGCCCGACGCCCAGCTCCCGGGCCAGCTCCAGCCGCACCTGCACGGACTACGGGCAGAGAGCACCGTCGGCCCCCGCCTCTCACCGCCCCCACCCCCGGCAGCCCCAGCACCGCTCAGGGCTGAGGTCCTCGGCCCCAGAGGGCAGCAGGTCAGACCATGCACTGACCCCGCGGCCCGCCTCGGCCGCCCTGAGGGCAGGGTCATGGTCGGGACGCACGCACCTTCAGAGTTGGGTAGAAGAGGATGTGCCTCCCTCCTCGGCTTCTGCAGAGGACAGCGGGCGCTGGCTTCCTGCCTCTGGTCCTCCCAGCCCCCCCCCGGCCAGCGCCCCCCCCCCTGGCCAGCGCCCCCTGGGCCAGTGCCCCCCGGGCCCAGCCCCTGCAGCAGCTCACTCACTTCTTGTACTCAAAGAAGTGCTCTGCGGCCTGGCTGTCCCACACCATCCGGGGCCGGTGCTCCTTCAGCATCTGGATGTACCTGGAGGGGCCAGGGCGTCGGTTCGGGTGCCACGGGCGCCCTTGGGCACCCCAGTCCCCCAGGAGGTCTCACCCAGGGCAGCCCGAACACCTCCCTGTGGCTGTCACGGACGGGCAAGGCCACCCAGAGGGGAAAGGATGAAGGGTACCGGTGGGAGGCGGGGCCCAGGGGATGGAGACATGAGGAGGGCGCCCTTTCCAGGTGTACCTGGAGGGAGGGGACATCCCTCCTGACCCCACAGCCCTGCACCCACTCCACGCAGACCCCAGGGAGGCGGCCACGTGACACTCAAACCTTGTTGGGGGCCCAACCTCCAGGACCACACTCTCCGAGCCACGGAGAGGAGCCCCGCCCTGAGTGCCAGGGAGGGCGTGGCCCCCGGACTAGGGAAGGGTGGGGCGACGGCAGCTCCCGGGGCTCTCAGCCAGGCGGGGAGCGCCCCTGAAGTCCAAGGCACAGACGCAACCCTGGCCGGCTCCAAAAGCCTGGAGCCAGCCCTGACTGCCTATCATGGCCCAGCTGCTTGGCCCAGGCCCCCCTCGGCCCTCCGCAGGACGCAGGTGGGCGTCGACCCCCGTCCGCCCTTGCTGGGCAGGAACCACGGTCCCGCCGTGTCAGCACTCTGCCTGCTCACGCACCGACTGACTCGGGCCCCCAGGGAGGCCCTGCTCGGCTGCAGCGTCTGCTCCTGCCAAGGTGAGGTCGGACGGCGGTGTGGGCAGGGGCAGGGGGCGGGTCCCGGACACACAGCCGGCCCCACCCCCTGCTGCCCTCAGACCCGCTGCAGTGGGCCCCTGGGACAGCAGGGGGAGGATCCCTGCGTGGGGGGGGCAGCCAGTGTGTGCGTGTGAACCGAGCACACCCTCAACACGCGCACGGGAGGACATGCGCACACACACCCTCGTGATCAGAGCTCCCCCTGCAGCCCCCGGGCCGCTTGGTGCCTTTCCTCACCTGATCCCACCAGTGGGGTCAGAGAGCAGGACACAGACACACACACAGAGGGACCCTGGGGGGACACTGTGAGGGGACGGCCGTCTGCGCGCCCAGGAGAGCAGCCTCCAGGGGGACCAGCCCTGTGACACCTGGTCTCAGACCCTGTCCCCAGGACGGGGACAGCGTCTGTGGTGTTTGTGTAGGGGCCCGAGCTAAGATGGGTGGTCCTTCAAGGCCAGCAACCCCAGGCCCACCTCCTGCAGGCCACGGATGTGGGGGCAGAGCAGGGCTGGGGGCGAGGGGCCTTCCGGCTGCGCAAGGGAGGGCAGTGCACACGGCAGCCGACCCGGGGGATGGCCAGACAGACACGGCCCCTGACCGCTGACGATGGCAGAGTGGCAGCGGTCTCTGGACACACTGCCCGCTGGCGGGGCCAGGCCTGGGGACAGGCAGCAGCTCACATGGTCTCCCAGGGACAAATGGCACCGGCACCTGGCCAGGCATTGCCCCCTTTGGCAAAATGGTACCTGGCCCCGAACACAGGCCCACAGGAAGTGGGCGACAGGACCACGGGAAGGAGCCACCACTGTGCGGACCTGACGGGCAATGTGGACGGCGAGGAAGACCACCCCCAGCACTGGGCCAGTGGTGACGGGAAAAGGCCTGGGGGTCAAGAGCCGGCGACGTGGCAGGAAGCGGTCACTGATATGAAGACAGGGATGGAGACCAGAGAGAGGGCAGGGGGAAGAAGGGCTGGAGAGAGCGCCGTGCACATCAGCAGGCTGAGGACGGACCCGCCACCCCGAGCAGCACACACTCGAGGGCCTGCGGGGGAGGACAGCAAGGCAGGGACCGGGAAATGCTTGGAGAACCGGCCACAGTCTCTCCGCACCTGATAAAACGTCTGAACCCACAGATGCAAAAAGCTCAACGCAAACCGAGTGCAGGAGGAGCCCCCTGTGCAGGCCCCGCCGGCCACACTGCGGCAGGAAGACCACAGAGTGAGAGGCCGGAAGGACTGGGGAAGAGCTGGCAACCGGGGACTCTACACCCAGCAAAAAGGCCTTCCAAAAAGAAGGAACATAAAGCTGAACAGCCCTGGCCAGCGTGGCTCAGTGGGCTGGGCGTCATCCTACGAAGCTAAAGGTCATTGCTTCGATTCCCAGTCAGGGCACAGGCTGGGGCTGCGGGTTTGACGGGCACAGAACCAGCAGAGCTGCACAGTGGGGGGGGGGGGCTGTCAAGTCGGGGTCCAGGTGACCAGGGCCTCCAGGACTCTGTGGGGTCCCGCCCAGGCCTGGCCCACGTGCCGCTCACCTTGCGAAGGGGGTCCACAGACCCGCTGACGGTAGGAAGTGCTGGAGGTGCCCCAGCTCGGGCTGGCACGGCCCCCGCCTTGAGGCTTGGGGGGCGCTGCACCCAAGTGCTCAGACCTGCCAGGGCTTCTCTGTCCATCACCTCCGGAGACACGCAGACCCACTGGCATGAGGGCGTAAGGGGAGGGGGCGGCACAGGAGGCTGCCTTGCATGGTGGGGTCCCCAGCTCACCTGGTCCCAACGACAGGCTCGCGGGCCTCCCTGGAGGCCGAGTAGTCCATGCCATAGAAGTTGAGCCCCAGGAGGATCTTGCTCCGCCACTTGGATTTGGGGTCCAGGACCTGGACACAGGCTCGCACCCAGGACAGCGGCGCGTTGGGGCCCGGTCTGCAGGGTGAGGGAGGGGTGGGTGTCAGCGGCAGGCGGAGGCCTCGGCCCATCTGCCGTGGGCCCCCGGCCGGGGGCAGGGTCTGTGCACGTGGGCAGTAAGGAAGCGGCAGCTGACCGTGGGTCTCCCTTGTCCACCACACCTGCCCCACCAGGGCTGCCGCGGGAGCAGCGCAGCTTGGGCTGAGGCCCCGGGGGTGGGGACAGGCAGACGTGTGCAGCAGCAGGACACTGTCTCCCTGGCGACAGGGCAGACCCACTGCCCATGGCCACCACTCCCTGGAGGTGTGGCTGGGCACGGTGGTCCCGCGGGGGGCTGCCTGCCGCCATCTCCCACGGGCCCCCAACAGGAAAAGGCTGCGTGATGCAGGGCCCACTGCGGGCCTCGGGGAAGACTGGACAGGGCCCTGGGTCCCGAGCGTCCAGCCCCACGGGCGGTGAGCACCTGCGCACGGGCTGTAGCGGGCAGGGCCCGGCCCCCACACTCACTGCTGCGCGGTCGGGTAGTCGTAGGTCATGAGGCTGAACCCGTCCAGCACGGGGCCCAGCTGCTCCAGCTCCTTGTGCGTGAACATGCCCAGCTGGTCGGTCCTGCACGAGACAAGTGTGGCCACTGGGACCGTCACACAGCCTGCTGGCCTCTCGGTTGGCGCCCCCAGCCCACAAGCAATCTCCGCTCCAGGCAGGCCCGGGTCCAACCCTGGAAATGGCTCAACTCTCCTCAGAGGGAAAGAAGGCAGGCAGCTAGGTCAGTGCCACACTCCAGAAGTGGGGGTGGGGGGCACACACAGCCCCTGGGTCGTCTCTAGGGCCTTGTCTGCCCCAAGACCCCCGCCTCACTGCCCCCAGCTGCGTCTCGTATGGTGGACACTTCCTTCCTCCATCACCCCGACGGGACATCATCCCTGGATTGTCTTGACCCCACCTTGCCAGGTGATGAGTGCCTCGCCTGTCCTTAAACCCCCTGCGGCCCTGTTCACATGGCTCTACCCTCCCCCCACCTCCTGCTCCCCACCTCGCTCAAGGCTGAAACCCTGCCTACCAGGTGGGGAACCCCAAATGTTGTCCCGGGCCCCTCTGTCCACTGTCACTGGCCTTGGCCTCACCTCGCCCGTGGAGGCCGCCTGCAGGGCAGCCCCCAAGCAGCCTGGTGGGGACCTAACCAGTGACAGGTGGAGGGCCTGCCCAGTCACCCTGGCCCCCTGCCAGCTCTTATCTGCTCCTCCCCGGTTGCTCCTCCAGGCATGAGCCCACCTGCCCCACGAGGGTGGGAGGGGACCATCAGCTGCAGGCCACCTCAGCCCTCCAGCCTGGACCCCTGCCCTGCTGCACGTACCGCCACCTCCGTGCCTGCCCCCGCCCACAGGTGACCTGTGCCCCCAGGTGAGTGGGAGCGGGCCTCCATGCAGAGCCTGCGGACCACGGCGCCTGCCTACCGGAGACCAGGGGAGACCAGGGTGGCCAGCAGCAGAGGGACAGAGATGAGGGCTCAGGTCCCGTCACAGGACAACCCAAGGCTGGGCCAGGCAGCCGTCGGGGGCCCCAGAGGCCCAGGAGCTGCGGCCACTGGAGACACGCAGGGCCAGACCAGGAGGGCCGCCAGGGCTCTCACAGACCAGGTAGCTGTGCTGTGCGCTGGCATCTCCGGTGGTGCAAGAAGCTGAGCCAAACCCCTGCCTGGGCAGGACAGCAGTGGCTGCATGCAGCGTAGGCTGCGACCTTGGGGACAGGGCTCAAGGTCAGCACTGGTGGGAGGGCCCTAGACGTCACACACCTGCACGCAGACCCCTCCCAGAGCCCAGGCTGTGGGGTGGATCCCACTGCAGAAAGGCGCCCTGGGGGGAGGGTGAGTGCCAGTCGCCAGCCAGGCCTGCCCCAGGCACACACACACCTGGTTGCGGACCACAGCTGTGGTCCCCACTCCTGGCAGCCCCAGACCGCCTCTCAGAGGGAGCTTCCTCTTTGGGTGGCTGCAGGGTGAGGGGCCAGCTGACCCCAGCTCACACCCACCTCTTGCCCCGGTGCCAGGAGCTGGGCACAAAGGCTCTGGGGCAGAGAGGGTGCCAGCAGGAAAGGGCCCTGCTGGGACCAGAGGCTGGTCCTTCCAGGGGTGTCCACCTCCCCCCAACACACACCCGCTGCCAGTCCACCCGCCCTCTGCACTCACTGGAAGCTACGAGGCCCTGTGTGAGTGGGAGGTCTGGGCCAGGGAGGGGCTGTGGACAGAGCCCCTGCCTGAGAAGCTGCCCCTGAAAACCCCCAGGAAACAGGGAGAGCCCTGGGCCTGGGGCATCTGCCGCCTGCCTTCCTCCAGCCACGGCCCACCGGTCCAGAGAGGGAAGTCGGGCAGGAGGCTGCTGTCCAGGTTGTGCAAAGGGACCTCTGATGACCTGTGGTGGGCACTGTGGGGCTGGGAGGACAGCCAGCCAGGCACACTGTCCCAGGAATGGCGCTCGCTTCAGGGGGCGTGTGCCTCAGCTGCTGGAGGGCCTGCAGGCCCCTGGGAGCGTCAGCTGTTTTTTGTGTGAGTCTGTTAACCCGTGAACACACCCAACAGGCCACTGGCCCGAGCTGCCCCGGCTCCGGCCCCTTCAGGGCCTCTGGAGCCCCTCCTGTCACTGCCCTGCCCCTCACCCTGCAGCCCTTGCACTGTGCTCTGGCCACGGTGGACAAGGCAGCCAGACTGCCTGGGCCCTGACCCCCCTTTCCCCCCAACCGTTCCACAGGTCTGGAAGAGCCCTTGGAGGGGGCCGGACCCCTGAGCTCCTGCGGCCCAGCCGGTGCAGACCGGGCTGTGGAGCTCCAGGGCCACGCCTGAGTGAGTGGGAGTCTAACAGGCCCCGCCCCTCAGTGGGGGGGGTTCCAACACGGCCTCACATGTGCGGGTGCAGGGGCGCGGCCTCTGCCTGTGGCCTCAGGTCCCCAGCCCCTAGTGAGTGCAGCCCTTACCCGGGGGTGACGGCTGGTGGGATGACCAGGATGACCACCAGCCGGGCCTGGTGCAGCGCCTCCGCCATGTGGGTGAGCATGTGGACGAGACCCCTGTGAAGACATGGACGAGGTCAGGCTGGCTCCCCCTCACGGCGCTTTCAGCCCTGTGGGCACAGGACACCCAGCCCGGTGGGCACTAGCCACTCAGTGGTCCGCCAGCTGACCCTCCTGGTGCCCCAGGACCTCACATGCACCGTCTCAGTGGGGCCAGGCTGAGTGGACGCAGAGCAAGGGGCCACCTGGAGACCTGGCCGTGCAGCAGCCCAGCCCTGAGCCCTCGCTGTCTCCGTCCAACCCCCAGACCGGGCTTCAGGGCAGGAGTGGATGGGGGCCTTGCAGGGTCACCTGCGGGCTTGGGGGTCCAGGCACAAGGAAGCAGGGGCCCCTGCGCCCAACAAGGGGGGCGGAGAGCCCTTGGCATGCCCGCCTCTGAGCCTCAGGTGGGGGGTCTCTTTCCCCATGTCCCACCCACCTGCCCTGAGGAGGTGGCCGGGAGCCCAGCCCAGCGCCCTGCACAGGCAGGCAGGAGGGGCGGGCTCAGGCCTGAAGGGAGGGCCAGCCCACTGCACTCCAGACCCCGCTGCTACCCTCAGTGATGGCCTGTGGGTGGCACCGCCACTCTGTGGAGCTGTGTCCCTCCCACATCTTCTGTGGGGCCGACCCCCACGTCCCTGCTGGACTGGGGGTGGTCCCTTTGGCAGGCAACTCTCGCCAGGCACTCTGGCCGGGGGAGTGCAGTTGAGAGCGCACACAGAACTGGGCGGACGCAGAACTCGAGGGCTGGGCGGCCAGGCCAGGCCCTCCCCAGGTTCCCAGGAGGCTCCGGTGCCCGCGGCACCCCCGAGCCCACTCACGCGCGCTCCTGGCTCAGCAGCTGGCTCCAGGCCTCCACCACAAAGCCGTCGAAGTGCTGGCTCTGAAAGGGCCCGGCGGGCGGTCGGTCAGAGGGAGGGCTGCACGGCAGGCTCCGCGCCCTTCCAGGAAGGTCACAGCTCGAGGGTCACGCCGCAGGCACAGAAGTGCCTCTCTGCGCGGGGAGGCGGGAGTCCCCACAAGAGCCAGAGGCAGAGTGGCCAGGGCTCCCCAGCGCCTGGGGCCCGAGGTGCCCCCACCTGCACCCCCGCACATAGACAGCTGGGCGTCACCCGTGGAGCACCAGGTCTCACCTTGGCGACCTGGACCACGGTCTTGCTGAGCTCCTCTATCTCGTCCTCGCTGTCCCAGACGCTCCGGAAGTCCTCACGAGTCCAGTCCTCAAACAGGAGCCGGGGCACTGGGGGAACAGGCCTGAGTGGGTGCTGTGATCCTCCTGTGCTCTGCTCCACCCACGAGGCGGCTGTTGGCCCCCAGAGCAGAGTGACCACACAGCTGTGCACCCGGTGCGGTCACCCCAGCAATACGTGGCCCGGAGAGGGCCCCCGGTCGGCCGGGGAGGACAGAGGTGCTGACCCGGCTGCCCAGCGCCCACTCTTCTGGCTCTCCGCTGCCTGGCTGCTGCTGGACCGTCTTCCTCCCGGACCCGACTCCACGGCCCCCCATCAATGCCAAGTGCAAGTCTGCTCTAGGACCCTCCCTGGCTGTCTCTCCCAGGCCCTGCTGGCCCCACGACACTTGGGGACACTGCCCTCCCTCGCTAGCTGGGAGCTCCAGGGTGGGCAGGGCTGGCGTCCCTCTCAGACTTGGCCCTCAGGCCCACGATAAAAGCTCGCTGGGTGAATGAAGAAACTGGTGAAGGGGGCACTGGCCTGGGCGGGCGGAAGAACCAGAAGTCCCCAGCTGGACCGAGGGCCACGAATGCCAGGTTGGGGCTGGCCTCCTTTCTGCACCGTTGCAGAGCTACCCGTGGGCATGGAGAACACCCCGGGGCCCCTCACCCTGGCACAGGGAGGCCACAGCGGCCAGGGCCTCCAACCCTGACTGCCCGATGCCCTGGACTCACCTATGCGCAGGCCCTTGGCCTGCTTCCTGACGGCGCGCATCCACCCTGTGGACGGGAAGAGGACACTCAGCCCAGGGACCCAGGTCCTCACTCATCTTGGAGGAAAATGCTTGGCCGCATGCGGGAGAGTGAAGGGGAGGCCGGTGGGGAGAATCCAGGGCCCTCCGCCCCCGGCAGAGCGGCCTGGGCCAGGGCAGCTCCGACCCTGGCGCTGCTTCTTGGCTGAGGGGTGTCTGGAGGGCCAGGGTCCGAGCTGCCCTCCTGATGTTGGGGGCTGCTCTGGGTCTTGAAACTTTACAATCAGCTGACATGTGTGTCCCTTCAGGACCCCAAAGGGGGACAGCCATGTAAGCTTGGGCGCAGGCCCCAAAACGTGGTCAGGATGGCTGGGCCCTTGCTCCTCCCTGGACCTGCCTTGTCGAGGTCTGTGGCGGCCACAGCGCTGAGTGGGCCAGACGTGCCGGGGGGGGGGGGCAGAGCGTGTCTCCAGGGGCGGCCAGCTCCTCGGGGAGGGCCCTGCCCTGCCGCCTCCTGGCCGGCAGCACCGTGAGGGACCCCACACAGCCCCTGGCTGAACGGAGAGGACCCCTGCATGGGTTCTGCCTTCTGCCGCGGACACCGGCCGCCTCCGCCCTGTGCCTGCGGCTCAGACTCTGCTCTCACAGACACTGCGCAGCCCTTCCCCAGACCCCGCTCCAGGGCATCACAAGCGAGCTGCCGAGGGCAAATGAGGGGGTGCCGGTCGACATGGGCAGTGGTCACACTCACACCAAACCTCTCACACGCTCACTCTCTCACACCCCTTGGGCCCGGGGACACGCCAACAGGTGGCAAGGTGAGAACCTTGGTCCACGTCATGGAGGCCTGTGACCTCGAACATCTCCCGGCCACGCCTCTTCAGCTGCAGCCACACAGGTGAGATCTGCGTGAACTTGCCCCCGAAGACCTTGGCGATGTCGTAGCCATGGCTGTTCCACTGGCAGAGGACAGAGAGGCCAGCTGAGCCCACCTGCAGCCGGGGCCGGAGGGCTCAGGCGCTGCCTCTGGATGGGGGCACTGCAGGCCCAGCTGCACCAGGCAGATGAGCCCCCGAGGACCCCCAAGCATGTCCCCCTGTAGCCCCACTGTGGTGGTCACCTGGGGAGGTGAGGCTGCAGACCCCAGTTGCTGCCGTGCCCTTGGGACCACCCCATTCCCTGCCCCCCTGGGCCCAGCTTACTGGGGTGACATAGCCCAGGACGTCCCCAGCAAAGTGTCGCTCCCGGGCCCTCGCCGAGCAGTAGCTGCGGTGCTCAAGCACCACGTCCTCGGCTCGGGGGTCTGTCACCACCAGACCCCGGTCCTGCACCGGCGTCTCTGAGAACTGAGTCTGAAATGACAGGCACGGGGAGGAGGCCTGCAGTGTCTGCGGCAAAAGGCAGAACCGGGCACAGGGGTCCTCTCCGTTTAGCCAGGGGCTGTGGGGGGTCCCTCACGGTGCCATCGGCCAGGAGACAGCAGGGCAGGGCCCTCCCCGAGGAGCTGGCCGCCCCCGAAGACACGCTCTGCCAGACACGCCCCAGGCACGTCTGGCTCAGGAGCCCTGTGGCTGTCACAGAACTCCACGAGGCGGGATGAGAGCAGGTGTTGAAAGAAGCAGAAAGCAGGTCACGAGAGAAGCCGGGGCCAGGCCCAGGCAGAGCCGCAGGCCCCAGTGCCAGAGGCTGTCCCCTTTGAGGCCGTTCGGCCGGAGCACTGGGCCGAGGCCCCAGTCTGCTGGCTCACAGGCCGAGTGAGCACGGGGCCCCAGGGGGCAGGAAGAAGGTGCAACAGGTCAGTATTTCGGCCAGTCCCAGACCACCCTGACCTTCTCCTGCAGTGTCTTGGAGGCGGACTTCTTGGCGTCCGACTTCGACAGGGTGGTGTGAGCAGAGCCGCAAGCCAGAGCAAGCCAGAGCACGTGCAGGAGCGCCTTCATGGCGGGCAGGTTACAGGCGGGGCGGTCACGGGTGGGGTCCGGGGCCTGCAGGGAAGGCAGAGCCCGTGGAGGCCTCCAGCAGCATGGGGCACCCCCTCTGGCCACTGGGGGCCTCGTCAGAGCGGAGCCTGGGGGCTGGTGGCACTGGCCCAGAACACAGCCCTGCTCTGGACCAGCCCCAGCAGCCACAGCTCCCATTCGGCCCCTGGTTTCTCCCACAAGAGCAGGAAGGGGCTTCCCCGCCTCCCCCGCTGCCCCAGGGCCATGCTGACCAGTGCCAGCCCGCAGGGAGAACTCGGGCTCTTCCTTCTCCATAGACCCAAAGAAGGCCTGGCCTGAGGGCTTCCCTGCAGTGAATGAGGCAGCGAGGGAGGTCAGAGAGGACCCAAGTGAGCTTCGCGGCTGCTGGGACTGAGGTGCCCGAGGGAAACATCAACAGCGTGTACTGCACTACGGTGCGCTTTCGTTTAGAAAACAAAGCTAATACAGAGAATAAACCAGAAAGAGCACACAGAGCAGACTTGGCAGTGAGTGGCTACGTGTTGCCTGTGCCTGGTGTGCTAAGAACTCTTACGAATCCAGGAAAGATACTCTAATAAAAGGTGGCCCACTGCAAACAGAGCTGGGGATGTGAAGGGGGTAACACCCAGACAGCCCGAGCCCCCGAGGCGGCACCTTGGCTGCCGCAGAAACCGGAGGAGTGGACGGGGAAGTGAGATGGCATCTCCACCCACCTTGGAGAGAGGACTGGAGGGACAGAAGCAGCTGCGAGCCCCCAACCCTGCCCCCTGCCCCCTGGGCAGCACCTTCCTAAGCTGGTGCTGGGAGTTCAAGCCAGAGACACCTTTCTGGGAGACAAACCCACCCACAGATCTTATGCTCCCCAACACAGTTCCTCTTGCACAACTCCCACTGTTTGGACCTTCCACTCCCATGCAGCAAACACAGGAAGGTGTCTGTGGCAGAGAAGGGCCTGCGCCTCCTCCCATGGGGACAGGGACAGGCGCTTGGACGTGCAGGATGCACTGGCACTGGTTGCACGAACGTTAGGAAAAGCACTCACTCGGCACGGTCCCAGCTTTATTTATTTTATTTGGGCCACAGCCTGCCACCCCACCTGCTGTCCTCACACAGGTGGACAGACATCCCTCTGCCTGACCCTTGATCTCTGACTTCATGCCATCGGGAAGGAAAGAAGAAAGGGTGGAGATGGGGTCAATCTGGAGGAACACAGGCTCTGCTGGCTTCTGCGCCCGAAGGAGGAGCAAGGGAAGGAGGACCAGACTGAGCTTGAGGCCCGGGTAGGCACTGCACTGACCACCTGTCCCTGCGCCCGGAGTGGGGGTACAGCTCAGGGACGAGCAGGCAGCAGGGAGCAGCACTTGGAGTTCTGGGTTGTTCCCTGACCAGCAGGGGACTTCCCAGACCGACTGCCTGACTGGCACTCAGTGGTGGGGACCCAGCACATGGGCCGCCTGGTGTGTGGGTGCTCCTGCGGAGGGAGGCCCTATCTAAGCACTTCCCATGGCTCCCCACTTTGCACTGTGGGGAGATGCCCACCCCCACCTGCTTCTCTGCCCAAGGCATCATGGTCCTGCCAGAGCTGGCTGCTGAGCTCCTGCATCCTGTTATGTCAGAACGTGTCTTCACGCCCCATGACCTCCTTTGTGCGGAATGGCCCTGGAAGGGAGTGCAGTGTGTGGTGACCATGCGCGCTTGCGGTCACCCAGCAGTCGTTACACACCCAAACCAGAGGGCTGCAGGAGGCGGGGCTTCAGACCCATTGTGAGTGAGGCAGCCAGGAGCCCACCATCTGAGGCTCTAAGCTCCTGGGACGATTGGTTCAGCCATGTGTGTGACCAAAGGACAGTGAGTCCCCATGGTGATGTTCAAGTGTTTTTCATCGAAACCCACAGTAAGAGTGCTGACCACAGCTGGGTTCACACGCCCACACGCAGAGTGCATGCATGTGTGAGTACAGGGAAGGTGCTGAGCAGAGCCCGTGCTCTGTGACGCTCTCTGACCGTGTCTCTTCCATGGCACTTTCAGACACCGGCTTTCACCAGTCCAGTTGGCCTTGCTATTCAGTGATGTGCCGTTTGAGAGAAATGCTGAACGATGTGCCCCGAGTGTCTGTCACTGACACCAGGCTGGACCCTGAGCCGACTTTGGCATTAACAGAACAGCAAGTGTGTTGTTACTCATCCCAGCTCTCGTCTTTGAGCGCAAATTCTGGAGCCAACTGGGTTCCTGCGGGGAGGGGTGAAGGCACTCGGAGGCAGGACCGCAGCCCGCTGGGACATTTATGACCGCGGGCTGCAGCAGGCGGCTCGCCACACCCGGCAGGTCCTGTCATCATGCCCTCAGGCTGAGGAGGCGGGCAGAGGACGGGTGGCCACTGCGCTAACGACAGGGCGATGGAAACAGGAGTCCAGCAGAGGTCCGGTTGTGCCACCAACCACTGTCCCCGGACCCCTCTGGGCTCAGCTCTGGTGACCTGGGAAGCGAGGGGCGGCGAGTCATCCCCCCGTGTGGAAAGTCTACCCTTTCAAGGCTGGGGGCTGAGCGAGGTGGGGTCCCGCCCAGTGCACCCCAAGCAGCACCGGGACCCTACCTAGCCCCTGGGGACAGGGCGACCACCACCCTCCCGGTCTCACCAACCACTGACAGCCACCTGTCACATTAGGCCGTGCTGCTCCCACTCAGGGTCTTATTCGCACACGCTCGTTCTCACGGGTCCACGCTCGAAGAGCTGCGGCTCTTGTCCGCACCCGCACGCCGCCCACGTCCTCCTGCACAGACAGCCCTCCCGTCCATGCCCGCTCACACCGCTCGACTCCGCGCCTCCGCGCGCCCACTGCACGGAAGGGGGCTGAGGCCATGTGCGGAGGGGGCGCAACGCCCAGACGCGGGCGCCTACACCACCCCGGCCAGCCGCCGTGGGGCTCACCTTCATGTCCCGGTGGCCGGCCGGACCACCCTCGCACGGTCGGAAGACGCTTGCCGGAGCCGCCGGAAGTCCCGCCCCAGGGCGCCCGCGCCTGTCAGCCGGTGTCACACCAGTTCCGCGTCGCCGCCGAAGCGCACTGCACGCTGGGGCGGGGCTTAGGGACAGGGCTGAAGAAAGGAGCCTGAAATGAAATAAGGCGGGGCTTGAAGTAGGGCCCAAGGGCGGGCCAAAGGGGCGGAGCCGGGATGAGGGGCGGGGTCAGGCTACGGGCTGGGAGTGGAGCCAGGGGGCTTGACCCAGGAGAATCAATGGCCCCTTGGGGGCTGGACTCGGAGGCGGCGGAGACCCAGGGACTGGAGAACGGGACAGCCAGGCGGCGCGTGGACCACGCGTCCTCCGTAGTGTGTTGAGCGCCGCTGTGCTGCGCGTTCCCCGGGTCTCAGGCTTTCCCCGGAGCACGACAGCCTTGCCGGGTGAAGGCGGGATTCCCGGGGGTGTCGCGGTCTCCTCGTGGGCACCAGGGTGTGTGCAGGAGGGGGTTCCTTGCCTCCCCAGCGCACGCGCTCCTTGGAAACCTGGGTGCCTTGTGGAACCTCAGGGCTGCAGCCACGTGTGACCACCAGGGAGCGCCTAAGACTCAGATCCTCAACCTGGCTTGGGCGTGTGGCAGAGGACCGCGCGGGACCGACCTCACCGGCTTCCAAGTTCTTGTCTCTTGGACGCGGAAATCGCCTCTCCAGGCTTTTCTCCTACTCTGCTAGTGGCCGCCCCCCAGCCTAGCCCTCCTGCGCCATCCCCCACATCTCCCTGGGTGAGTGCAACTCAGCCCTTGGCTTGGGTCACCATCCATGGGCTAGTGGTGCCTACACGGTGTGGAGCAGGGGCATGAAAACCCCACGTGCCCGAGACCCAGCGCTGCACTTGTGTTCGCCTCCAGTAACACGGGCACCTTCTTGCAAGTGAAAACAGAACCCCTCTCAGCCCCCAGCAAGAGCAGTCGAGCTTCTGGGATGGCATATGTGGCCAGCAGTTTTAATCACTGGATGTAAGTGGGCAGACCCCCCCACCCACCCATCCCTTGCCGTTTCCAGCAGTTTCCTGCTATAACCCACATAGCCAGTCCCCACCCTGCCCCTGCCCCACTAGTGCCAGGACTATCGCTCAGCTGTTTCCTCTTTCCAGCCTCTTGACAGGCTTCTCCCTGAACCGAACTTTGTTCTCCTTCTTCCTAACCGTGTCTTCTTTCTCTTCCCCACATTTCCTGCCAGTCTTCGCAGAGTGTAGGTGGGGCCGGTGTGTGTGCTGGTGTCTGTCGTGTCCCAACTGTCAAGCGTCACGGGGCAGCTCTGTGTTCCTGCCGCCCAGCTAGCTCAGCTCTGAGGAGTAGTGAGCTACAGCCTTTGGAGTAGTGACCTCGAGTCAGGCGGAGCTCTGGAACAGTTCCCAGTAGGCTGTGTTCGATGGTCTGCCAACTTGCGCAGCCCTATGGGTGCCGGGGAGACCCCAGCAAGATCACAGATCTCAGTGAGAAAGGCTCTAGTCCCTTTAGGGTGCCACTGACTGCAGGGGTCTTTGGAGCTGAAGAATTGTAAAATCCACTCAGTGTTCACTCTGGGCAAGACCCCAAGAGCGGGCGGGTGGGCAGGCGGGCAGGGAGCCGGATACCAGCCCCCTGCAGAGGCCCCACTGGACAGAATTCTGGGGTCCTGACAAAGCGGTCAGCCTCCCAGCTGCCACGGCTGGTGCCGAGGGCGACAGAGGGAAAGCCGGCTCCTTGAAGTGTGTGCATAGCCACAGGAAGATTTAGAATGAGGCGTCCGACGGCTGAGGGGACCCAGAACCCAAGGTTAGCATTCATGTGTTCAGTGAAACCAGAACGGATGGGAACATTTAAGACAACAGGGGTTCGCCACACTTAAAAAGGTAATTGTTGAGCTTGTGAGTTCTTCACTGAGATTTTTTTTTAAGATTTTATTTATTTATCTTTAGAGGGGAAGGAGAGAGGGAGAGAAACATCACTGTGTAGTTGCCTCTAGTGCTTCCCCTGCTGGGAAATAGCCTGCAGGGAACTGGCCTGCAACCCAGGCATGCGCCCTGACTGGGAATCGAACCGCGATCCTCTGGTTCGCAGGCCTGCGCTCAATCCACTGAACTACACCAGCCAGGGCTTCATTGAGATTTTTGTGGTCCGTTCAGACAAGCTTAAGTACCTCAGAAGGAAGTAAGAGATACCTAATTTATAAATTCCTTTTGAAATGTTGAAGATGCTTAATTCACTGACTTTATGAATGGGACCAAATATGAGGCAGGGGCCCCTTAAAAATGACTTTAAAATCTGTTAGGCTTTTAAAGGGAATAATAGGGTTTGTAAAATTAAACTTGACAGGTTAAAGAAATTAGGTTTTGAGTTTACAAAGTCAGTAAATCCTAATTGTTTAAATTTAGTTTAAATCCGAGTCCAAGCCCCTCATCTAGGTCCCCTGGCACGTGGAGCAGCCTGCCCACCAGGGCTCGTGTGGGGTGGGTGCCCACGCGGAGGTCCAGGCTCCCAGATGGGAGCCCCGGTCCAGCCCGCCCTCACATGTGCTTCTCCTTCTCCCCACCCGTCTGCAGTGGACACATAGGACAAGGGCAGGGACATCCCCTGTGGAGCCAGGGGGCCTGTAGAGACATACCTTCCTGCTGCTGGACCCTCCACGGTCTGGGGACACCCGCAGGGCTGGAGCACCCGCTCCAGGTACACCTGGCCACGGAGAGTCCCCACCCTGATCTTGCCTGTCCGGGACAGCCACTGTGGTGTCTCTGAGTTAGTATGGGGAGCCCATTACGTGGTTGACCATGCAAGAAAACACCGCAGCTTGTGTCTGTGGGGCTCCTGGGGGCTGGGCTTGTGTCTTCTGCCAGCAGGCCGTTGCTCCTGGCTTGGGAGGAGGGTGGGGTCCCCAGGCTTGGAGGCCGCCCTGGGCCTCTCTTTTCGAAGAGCTGGCACAAGCCAAGACCCTTCCTGGCAGGGGCCACTGTGACTTGTTTTATCAGGGAGGCCTTGGCCGGGGGTTGCCCCAAGGGCAGGGCCCAGACCACTATCACTGACTCCATCCTATCACTCTTGGGTCCCAAGACATTCCAGTTTTGAGACCGGAAGCTCAGGAAGAGAGGCACATATCAGGATTTCCTGCTGCTGGCTGCCCCCCACCCCCCCAGATGGAGACATCCTCCCTAGGTGCTGGGGTAAGCAAAGTCCAGAGCGCTAAGGGAGAGGCAGTGGGCGTGCTCACTCAGCGGAAGCTTCTGGGTAGAGCTCCAGGGCCAGCGCAGCAGATTTTCTGTCTGTGTCCCACATGTGGCCCCACCAGCCCATCTGGCCTTGGCCAGGGTTGCCTGTGACTCTGGCCCTGAGTGCTGCCCAGCGTGTAGGCGTCTGGTCAGCAGCCAGGCAGGTGCTGGGCCCCAAAGCGGGCATCTGCGATGAGTGGGTGGCCCTGCACAGGGCTGTGCTGTGTGGAGTCAGGCAAAGGTTTCATGCTCCTCGTCATTCTGTAACCAGCCTTCACACACCTGTCCCGAAGGGGAAGGACAGCGTGTGTGTCGCTGTGGTCAAACGGGCAGCACTTCTTGGTGGCTGTAGTGGGGTGAGTGGAGGACCTCAGGAGGCTCAGCGTGTCCCCAAACTGCGGCACCTGTGAAGGCCAGCTTATCGGACAGTAGGATCTCTGCCGATGTCATTCGGGATGCTGGGATGAGACCATCTTGCATTTAGGGTGAGCCCTGAATCCCCTGAGTGGAATGCTTATGCAAGAAACCAGATGGAGCCCTGGCTGGTGTGGCTGAGTGGGTTGGGTGTTGTCCTGTGAACCAAAAGGTCGCTGGTTCTATTCCCAGTCAGGGCACATGCCTGGGTTGTGGGCCAGGTTCCTGGTGGGGGGCGTGCAAGAGGCAACCAACTGATGTTTCTCTCCCTCTTTCTCCCTCCTTTTTTCTCTCTCTGAAAATAAAGAAAAATAAAAAAAGAGATGGAGAACTTTGGCACGCAGCCATGGGGGGACGGGGACATGAGCTGATGGGGCCGAACTAGGGTCACAGGGCCACCAGAAGCTAGAGTAGAGGAAAGGAATCATTTCCTGCAGAGCCTCTGGGGAACGGACCCTGCCAACACCTTGACCTCGAACTTCTGGCCCCCGGAATGGGGAGAGAAGCCGCCAGTTTGTGGTCACTGTGATGGCGGCCCTGGAAAACCATAAGTTCTCTCTCCTAAAGCGTTTTTTTCTCAGGCTAATCTCCAAGCGGCATATGTCCCGTCAGCCCATCCTGGCGGCCCTTAGAGGGAGGAGCTGCAGTGGGTGGGGGTGGTTGGCCTGTGCTGGAAGCCCTGGCCAGAAAACGCCCCAAACTGCCAGGCCCATTTGGTGATGGCCTGCTGGCCGGCTGCTGGCCGGCTGCTGGCGTGGCTGGTCTGGCCTTTAAGGTCAAGGGGTGTATTTTTCAACGGGTAACTCAGGGACACAGGGGGTCCTGGTCACTGCCCTACCGGGGAACAGGACGCCCGAGCTGGCTGCATTCTGGGGGTGGCAGGGCTTCTGTCCCTGTCTCCTGCACCTCTGCGGGTTGGTGTCACCAGGTCCCTGCTCCTGTGGCCATTTACTGGTGATTGACAGCGCTTGCTAAGCCTCTTTGACCCCACCAGGCAGATGGATGTGAAGTGGTCTTGATGACAAACTACAGCACAGGGTGAGGGACGTCCCGACATGCCCCAGGCCCCTGGGTTGGCAGAGCGAAAAGAGCCCCCAGCCACTGGGGCGTAAACATGGGTGGCCTGCGGGCTAGTGTGGTGGAAGATGCAGCCCTTGCCCTTGTGGCTGGAAATGGAGCCCTGTCCCAAGTGGGGGGAAAGGGGGCAGGCACTCAGACCCGGGCCCCAAATCTGCTCACCTCATGAGAGACATTTGTAGTGGGACAGGGTGGGCGCCTAGTCTGACTTGACTCACGGCCTTAGAAAGCGGGGGACTGGGACAGAAAGATGAGCACAGAGGGAAAGTGGCCGTCCATGTGCCGAGGAGAGGCCAGGGCCAGGTCCTTACTCCCAGCTCGGGGGGGCCAGCCCTGCCGAGCCCCTGACCGCAGACGACCAGTCTGTGAGAGGCGGCGAATGTCCAAGTTCCTTTCTCTGCACCATGTCTAGGAATTACTGGCATCTGAGCCTGTTGTCACTGGGCCACCCTGGCTCTGGCCTCCAGGCTGTCAGCTGCCCAGGCGGCCCGGCTGACCCAGGCGGCCGCTGTCTGAGGCCTGCTCCCTGGGAACTTGTCCCACACAAGCTCTGCAGGATGTAAACTCCACTTCCTGCAGCGAGCGGGGCTCAGCCCTCCCCATCCGGGCACAGCTTTGTGCTGGGACCAGACTCTCTCGGGTCTCAGAGCATGGAGCCAGCTACGGGGCTTTGAGGGCAACTGAGTTTTCTCTTACAAAGTAACTTCTTCATTGGGTGTCATTATGGGGTCTTCAACTATGGGGACAGCTTCATCCAATGGGGGGAGGCCGACGGGGGCCCTTGGGAAGCGGGGGTGAGGGCCGTCCCCCAGGGACCCCTAAGTTACCCTTTTTATGGCATCGTAGTTCCCTGGGCCCCACACACGCCCCACCAGCATGCCAGTGTTCCCGTGAGACGTGGTGAGGCCTCAGGTTCAATTTCTGTGGCTATTTCGCAATACTCCGAATTCAGCTGTGTGTGTGGCTTTGGGCTCAGCTCTGTGGCTGTGAGATGACATCTGCAGTCACAGGCCTCTCTGGTCACTGTCACATGAGCAGTTAGGGACCTTAGCTCCTCACTCTCCTTCAGGTCCAGCTTCGCTCGAAGCACCTGACACCCACAGAATTCCTCCTGCTGCCCGGGGTCCATGGTCAGGATGCGCTTGGTCCCTGGAGATTGGCCTTCCCCAGGCACGTCATCCCTGGTGACCACAGGTAGCCACCAGGTGCCAAGGACTGCCACCTCCATGTCCCCGAAGGGGACATGGGTGCTCAGGGCCACTAGCCACGCGCCTGGACCAGGCTGCCACCCCAATTTTCTAGAAGGGTCACTGTTTGAAACCCATCACGGAAGCCAAGTCACTCAGACCCCACAGGAGGCCTGAGCGGGCTCAGGTCTCGGTCAGAGCCGAGCACGGCCCACTAACGCTGCAGGCCCCGGGCTCCCCACCGCCATCTCCTCCTTCTGCATCCAAGTGTTGAGCACCCATCTGTGGGGCCCTCACCTCCCGGTGGAGAGAGGTGTTGGCTCCCCTCCCGCCCTTGGGAACCGTGCTGTGACTACAAGTGGCTAAAATGTAGCAGATGTCCGGTTTACACGGTTTAAGAAGTGAAACAACTTTCTAAGCACTGCACGGTACTCAAGAGGCCCGTGCCTCTCAGAGCAGCGCCAATGGTCTGGGAAGGCCCTGTGGCCTTGGGCCCGAAGCTGGCTGGTGATAGTCAATCTGAAGGGCTCGTCTGCACTGCCTGTGTCTCCCCTGGGGTCCTGAGACTGCCCCCCACCCCCGCCAGACACACATGCGGGGGTGGGGGGCAGTCTCACACTTCCCTGGAGGCTGGGAAGCACGGAGTCACCACTGAAAGTAGATGCCCGCCCAGACCCAAGCCCCTCCTCCAAGAAGCCCTCTTCCTCAGTCTGGGCCGGTGCTCTGTCCAGGCTCCTTGAAGGTCTCTGGCTGCTGGGAGTGGGCAGGGGTCTGCTTGTTAAGCTCCCTGGCCTGGCCATGGTAGTGTTAGCTGCCACTGTGGGAATGCAGGGCCTGGGGGTCTCCTCTCCTCCCGGAAGCCCCTCATGGGCCCAGCTCTTTGGGAGGTCTTGGAAATTGGTAGAATTGCTGTCTTATAAGGATTTGGGTCTCCACAGGTTCCAGTTTCCCCCAGGGGTCCTGCAGGCCCAGAGCCTGGGTGGGGTACCTTGTTTGTGGGAGGGACCTGCCCCTTCCTTCTCCTGGGAGGGTCCATCCAGGCTTGACCGCTCCCAGTGAAGTGAGGAAGTGAGTCAGGGTGGGACAGGTGTCACTGGTGGGTTTGGGCCACTTCCAGGTGCAGGGTCCAGATAACTCAGAGGGAGCCTCCTCTTCAAAGCCATTTGGCTTCACAAAGGAGGGCTTGGCAGGGCCACCTGCTACCCAAACAGACTCCCAGGGTGTCCAGGCTGGCCAAGGCCCCTGCAGTGTGGGCCTCCCGGGCTGTCCTCTGCCTCTGCCTCCTTGGGTGCACGGGCCCGTGGTGGCTGCAGTGGCAAAGGGTCCTGGCTGGGCAGCGAGGGATCGGATTGTATAGAGGGAGCCCTGTGGTCCCCTGGTGCTGTCGTGGGGTGGGGGTGAGCGGTCCTGTCACTTCAGGTAGGGCCTGGCTCTGCATAGCTAGGGCCAAGAGCATCCGGGGCTCGGAGATCTGCATGCCTAGCGGCCCCTCCAGGCGGGCAGCGAGCTACCGCAGAGCTGGGGCGGGGCGGGGCCCGGTCCTGGCGAATCGTAGGGACCTGGGAGTCCGAGCCCGGGGCTTCCAGCGCGGGCCCGCCCACGGCGTTGGCCTGCAGGGGGCGCCCTCGCGCCTAACAACACACTCCCGCCCTCAACGTGCTCGCCCCCGCGGCGCGGCCGCGCGAGCGTGCGTACGTGCGCGCGCGCGCGGCGGCGCCCTGAGAGCGGCACTGGGAGCCTGAGGTGGCTCGGGCTGAGGCGGCTCCTCGGGCGGCGGCGTTCCCCGCTCCCCGCTCCGCGTTGCCCGCTGCTCCCTCAGGCTTGTCAGCCCAGGCAGCTCCCCGGGGCCCGAAGATGCCGGCCGTGTCCAAGGGGGACGGGATGCGGGGTCTGGCGGTCTTCATCTCCGACATTCGCAACTGTGAGTGGTGGCGGCGGCGGCGGCGGAGGCCTGAGCGGGGCGGGGGTCCGGGGGTCCGGGGGCGCAGGTCCGGGGCCGGGAGGTGCGGATGTAGAGAGCAGGGGTCGGAGAGTGCTGACCTGGAAGGCGGAGGTCCCGGGTCGCAGGCCCGGGGTCCGAGGGTGCTGACCTAGAAGGTGGTGGTCCCGGGCTGCAGGCTTTGAGGGTGAGCGTCGCGGGGGCGTGGACCTAGAGGGCGGGGGCCCGCGGGTGGTGCCGCGGACCGGGGGTGCGGGGCGGCGGTCGGGGATGCAGGCAGGGCTGGCGGCTCGGACCGGGGTGCGGGGGTGCGGGGCGGGGTGCGGGCGGCCGTGGCAGCGCGAGGGGCTCCCGCGAAGGCGCCCCTCCCCGGCATGATGTCATCGCCGAGCAGTCTCCGTGTTTCTGGTGATGGAGCGTTTAACCCAGCCTTTTCCACGGTAGCGTGGGTTTCCGCTGTGGGAGTGGGGGAGCAGCTCTGTGCCGGGGTTCCTGGCCTGTCGCCCCGATGAGAACGGCTCGCTCCCCAGGGAGACCCCCCCCCCACGTGGGCCTGCCGCCTGGCTCTGGGCCCTGGGTGTCCCCCAGCGTGGGAAAACCCACCCCAAGGTGGGGCGACCAGGGCCGGTGGTAGAGCCTGTTCCCAGTAAGTTTGTTCTTGGTGTGCAGACACCCCTGTTGGTTTTCAGAGACTGTGCCTTACGTTTAATTGGAAATGTGAACACAAAGCCAGTTTCTTGTCTGGGGTGTTCACTGTGACTTTCTTTATTGCTCTAGGACTTAGGTGTATGTGTGTGTGTATATATAGATTTAAGACTTTATTTTCAGAGAGAGGGGAAGGGAGGGAGAGAAACATCAGTGTGTGGTTGCCTCTCGTGCACCCCCTACTGGGGACCAGGCCCGCAACCCAGGCATGTGCCCTGACTGGGAATCGAACCAACAAACCTTTTGGTTCCCAGTCTGGCACTCAATCCACTGAGCCACACCAGCCAGGGCTAGAGCTAAGATATATGTTGAAGAAGGTTTGAAACCTCCGCTCCTTCAACTGGGGTGCAGGACCCAGACTGGGCAGCTTGGGCCCCCATCCCCTCCCTTGCTCTGCCAGAAATGGCTGTGGAAACACACCTTGGGTGCTTTTGCAAGGACAGCAGTACTCTCCTTTCTCTCTCCCTTTGCTTTGGAACATGATTTCCAAGAAAACCATCGTCTTATTTCTAATGCATCTTGTAAAGCTGCGTGTGTGTGCCGCTGCTTCAGGGGCCCCCTCAGCAGCCCTAACTTAGCTGTCCTTCGCCTTGGAAGAGAGGCCATCGGGCAGGGTGCTGATGTGGAAACTCGCCGGCCCTCCCAGCCGGCCGGCCACAGGCCTGTGCTCTGTGCGAGGTCTGCATTCAACTAGAAGGCGCTTGTTGACTGACTGCAGACCCACCTTTTTCCACTGCCACCCTGTGGACATATTCCAGCTGGTCATTTGCTGTGTGGGCCTGTCCTGTGCTTAGTAGCATTCCGGCCTCCATACCAGATGCTTCTGTCGTGACAACCAAAAATGTGTCCAGACACTGCCCTGTGGGGCAGAGTTGTCCCTGCTGAGAGCCCCCAGTATAGCCCAGTGAGTAAGACGGTCTGTCCCCCCAGTGAGCTGATGTAAAGAGGGCTGCCTAGTCCTCACGGGGGGGGGGGGTGCAGGTCTCTCCCTGAGAAGCGCCCGCGTGGCCTTGCTGCCCGGCCACTGTCCCGTCACTCACAGCACTACGCCTGTCCTTGCGAGCCAGCCTGGGGTGCTGCTCCCCACCCCCTGAGCTCCGTAGGTAGGGACGGTGCCTGTCCTGCTTGTCACCCTCCTGTTGCTCGCACAGTGTCTGGCACGAGGAGCGTGCCGAGGAGAGGAACAGACAGGTGAGATGTCCCCGAGGAGGTGGCTCTCAGCTGATACTGTGTGAAGGGCAGGCAGAGGGCCAAATCCTGTGTGGACAGCAGGGGGTCAGCGTATAAACAAGCGTGGGTAGGTGGCTGGGCACAGGGTTGCAAAGGAAGCGGGCCAAGAGCTGGCCTGAGCGTGATGTCCGTGTGGCAGGGAGAGGGCCCCTCCACCGCCTGTCTCCAATGCTGCGTGCAGTCTGTTTTCCGGTGAGGGTGACCCCAGTGCCAGGCTCTGGTGAGCGGGCGCCGAGCTGGCCTCAGGGTACTGGGCTCCGGGACCCTCTCACCTGCTCCATGACCTGCTGCCACCAGGCATTGAGCCTCGGTTTCCTCAGCTGACAGGGTGGCTGTGGAACTAAAGAATCACTGAGGTCTTCGGAGTCGGCGCGGAAGTCACAGCTCCCTTCTGTCATTCTGCATCGTTTTCTCCGACTTCCCCTTAAGACCTTTAGGAGCTGCCCTGATGGGCGTGCACTTCGTGCCTGCAGCCTGCTTCTGGCCGACTGCGAAGGATAGGACACTGCCCAGCGTGGGCAGCAGGGACCCGGCTCCTCCTGCTTTTGTGGCACAAATAGCAAACCGATTCAGTGCCTCAGAACGAACTCGATCCTTCCTCACTGACTGCAGCCCAGAGGCCACTGAATTCAGCTCATGTGAGCTCAGCGTGTGGGAGTTAGCGAGCTGTTTCTCTCCTAACTGGCATTAAAAAACCATGCTCCTTTTATTTAGTCCCAGTTTTTAAGTAATTCTGTTTTTAAATTTTATTTATTCATTTTAGGGAGGGGAGGGGAGGGAGAAAGAGAGGGAAAGAAACACTGGTGTGTGAGAGACACATCCATCGGTTGCCTGTCACACAACCCCAACCAGGGACCTGGCTCACAACCCAGGCACGTGGCCTGATTGGGATTTGAATTCACAACCTTTCGGTTTATGAAATGATGGCCAACCCATGGAGGCACACCAGTCAGGGCTTTAAGTCATTCTTTAATTTGAAACAAATATAGATTCATAGCATGTTGCGAGAAATGGACAGGGAGGGCCCTTCCCTCCGCCTCCTCTGAGGTAGACATCTCCCGTTACACTGTGGTGTCGGCACCAGGAGAGTGACCCCGGTGCGGCCACTGGGCCTGCCCACACTTCCCCCAGGCTGCTGCACGGGTGTGTGTGTGTCGGCCCATGTGTTCTTCCACTGGATAGCTTCACGGAGCTCCCACTCCAAGACACAGAGCTCTTCCATCATCGCAGAGCCCCCCGTGCTACCCTGTGCGGCCAGTCCTCTCGCAACCGCTCACCTGTTCTGGTCCTCACATCCCACCTCTGGGGTGCTGGGCAGTGCGCGTCCTGTTGAGATGTTCTTCTGGCTCAGCACAGTGTCCTTGGGGTCCTTTTGGGCTGCCCGCAGTGACACTCTGTTCAAGCAGCCTCAAAGAAGATGACAGAGCTGCTGACCCCGGGAAAGTAATAGTTATTTGCTGTTTGTTCAGTTACTTTGGAACGTTTGTCTGTTTTTGTGTGTGGTGTGTTGGAGGAGAGTCATAGGCAGTCGGTCCTTGAAGTGTGAGGGTGGGGGGGCCAAGCCCTGTGCTGTTGTAGATCTGCGCATGGCCTTTGACTCCCCAGGAACTTGACTGCAGTTGTCCCTCAGTAGCTGAGGGGGTTGGTTCCAGGACCCTGTGGATACCAAAATCCACGGGCACTCAAGTCCCTTATGTAAATGGCATAGATCAGTGCGTAGTGGGCCCTCCACATCTCGCGAGTCCCAGCTGTGGACGTGGATGGAACCGGGGACACAGAGGGCAGGCTGTACATGCATTGAGACAAAATCCATGGAGAAGAGGGCCGGTGTAGCTCAGACCATGTCGGTATAGTCAGCCGAGGCTTGTCTTTATGCATTGCCATTGACTGTCGTGTTAATGCCAGAGCATCCTCGACAGTATGCAACACTGTAGAAGTGTTGTCACACTCAGAGTTGCCTGTAGGATCATCAGGACCTCAGAGGAAGTGAGGGGTCCCTGCTCTTCTGAGACCCGTCAGTGGGCAGGAAACTGCCCTCGTCCCCTCGGGCTGCAGTGCTGGGCTGGGCCGCGCAGATACATCCTGCCCGCCCTGCGCAGGGAGGCGTTTTATTGAATCCCTCCAGACACCCACTCAGGTGAAGGGGAACAGTGGAAAGCTGTAGTTAGTCATTTGGCAAAAACCTGAACTCCCCATTTCTTGGAGAAGGCGTGGGATTTTGCTGCAGGCACTCTGGCGAGCTGCCGGCGCTGCACTTGTGCAGGCCTCATGGCCCTTGATTCCTTTCGAGTCTGTCAGCTCTGCTGGCTTTGGCAGCCTTTGCGTTGTGCTTCGGCACGACTAAAGTTTAAAAAACGTTACTTGTCCATAAAACCCCTTTCTTTCTTTTTCTTTTATCCTCACCCAAGGACATTTAAAAAAAAATTGCTTTTAGAAAGAAAGGAAAGGAGAGTGGAAAAGAGAGAGAGCAACATTGATTGGTTACCTCCCATACATGTCAGGGATCATGTGCTCCCTGACCAGGAATTGAACCCACAACCTTTCGGTTGCACGACCAACTGAGCTACACAGGCCAGGGCAAAAATCCACTTTTTCTGAATCAGAAATTGGACATGGAGAAACTGAACATAAAAATGTAAATTCGCCTTAAACTTCAGTGTAAAAATTAAAGTTGGTACTTGATCAGAATTTGTCAGTCTCTTTTGTAATTTCTAAAGTTTAAAAAAATGTAAGGTTCATTTTAGTCTTGACTGTACAGTTTAAAAATGCTGACTTTTTGAAAAAGAATGCTCCTCTGGCGTATTTTCTTTTGCATTCTCATGCAGAATTTGTATTTCTTAGAAACTGATTAAGGAAGTATGTGACGGAGGGTAAGCAGAGAGACGGGCCACCAGGCGGAGGAGGAAGGAAGGGCTTGGTCCAGGTTGAGTTTTCCTGCCAAGGCTGGTGGCCGCTGCTTCTAGGAACTGTCCATGTGTCTTCCAGTGTCCCTTCTGGCTCCTCTGAAGGGGGCAGTCAGTCTTTTGTGACAAGTTGATGTGTCCTGGTGATAAGTGTCTTCTCATGACTGGTACCTAGAACTGCTTTCCTTTCCTCTTGAAATGATTTTCATTCTGGCTTTTTGGCAGCAGGCTGTGTCAGATTCTGAAGTTGCAGAGTTGTTGGGAAGGCTGCCCGTGTGGATTAGACAGCGCTTCCCTGGCTTCTGAAACGTTGAGTAGAGGCAGACCGGAGGGGGTGCTTGCGGGGTTTGCCCTGACTCCAGTGGAGGGTGTGGCTCCCCGGTCAGCCCCTGAGTTGGGCAGCCCTGAGCTCCTCGGGATTTCCTCAGCTCCTTTTTGCAGGTTCTTGGGATGAGGCTGTCCTCCGTGGCTCAAATTTCAAAACTTGGAGTGCTCTAAGAACTAAGTATCTTTTTCTGTAAGTCCCTGGTGAACTCATTTCCCTGAGACGCTGGCCGGCTGTGCACTGCCCCGAAGCTCTGTGTGGCCTCCCTGGCTGGTGGCATTTCTGAGGGTGTGCTTGCTTCTAGGATGCCACGGCGGGCTGACAGGTGGGCGCTCTGCACTGTGCTCCCCTGAAGTCTGCGTGTGTTTGCTCTGGGGTTTAGATCCGGGGTGCATCTGGGCCTGCTACAGGGCCTGCTGCTTGGGGGTCAGGGAAATGGCACCTCAGGGACTCAGACACATACCTTCCTTGTGACACAGTGCCTCCTGTGTTCAGGACCCCCAAGTACACACAGGGTGGTTGAGGTGGGCCCTTGACCTGGGGGTTCTCTGGTGAGAGCCAGAGGGAAGGCAGAGGGAGTGGGGGGACACACGAGGGGCAGAGGCCTCTGGAGAAGGTGGTCCCAGGTCAGACTTTGGGGTGCTTCCTGTTAGCCTGTGGCCTTGTTATGTGTTCTGTTCAGTGGAAGTGTGTCTGGCCGGGGGGTGCAGGCAGGGCCCTGCAGTCCTGCCCCTGACCGGTCAGCCCGGTCAGGCTGGACCCAAGAGCTCGGAGGCTTGAGAGTGAGACCCCACAGGTAGGAGCTCGAAAGGGGATGGCTGCTGTCAGGCATGGGGGGTGGAGCGTGGGGTGAGTGCCTCCCCGCAGCTGCTGTAGGAGGACGGAGGTCACGTCGTGCCCAAGGCTTCCAGGACAGAACTGGATGTGTTGGCTGATGCTGGCGTTTGTCTTCTCACACATCTTTCTGAAAGTGGACGTGGTGGAAGTGTGGTGCAGGCAGCGTGTGCCACTGCAGCGAGAAGACTTTCTGGGCACAGAGGTTCAGCTGGGTGCTCCCCTGGGGGTGGGGCCAAGGCTGAGCCAGAACCAGCGCATGTGCTCTGGCCTGGAATGCTGGCAGGTTGGCCGGATGCAGAGGGTGAGAGAGGGCATGCAGGTGCGGCCAGTGCTCCACCTGCATGTGGGGTGTGGAGCTGGGACAGTGAGATGCATGTGCTGGAAAGGGAGGGGTCCCAGCCTTGGCCATGGCGCTGCCGTGGCCACAAGATAGAGTTGAAACGCTGCTCCCCGCCTGCTTTCACATGTCACTTTCTGCCTGCGCTTTATGAGTTTTCTTTCAGCCTTGTTGGCAGAGAGGTGGGCCACCATCACCCAGAGATGAGCGTGTGGGCAGTGGGGTCCAAAGGCTCCTGGGGTGAAGGCACATCCACCCTGGGCCCCAGAAGGGGAGGCCCACCTTTGTGTCAAGGCTGAGACCGGTTTCCTGGAGTGGTTCTGGCCCCGTGGAGCCCCCTCAGCCTCCAGGGGCCTCGAGGCAGCTGGCCGTGCTAGACGTGGTCATTTAGGATGGACGCTTCCTAGGGGTTTGGTCAGACCCTGGTTTTGTTCCCCGTTTGCTCGCCTTTGCCCGCTGGGGCTGCAGGTTGGGGGGTACACCCAGTGAGAGTGGTGCTGGTCCAGCGGCCACCTGTCCTTGGGGTCGGGGAGCTGGCCCTCCTTCCCTGCCGCCCCGGCTGTGGCGGTCCTCTGCTGGGCGTGGCACTGGAGGCCCGCCTTCCAGCCTGGTTTCTCTTTCCCGTTGTAGAGCGTTTTTCTCGCCTTTCAAGTGCCTTCTGGCGGTGACACGAGGGTGTTGTGCGGCCTTAGTTGCTCTGTGCGGGTGTCTAAAGTGCTTGTGCTCCTGTGCACTGTGCGCTGCATTGGGGTTTGTGTTTCACGTTTTCTGTGGCCGGCCTTCCTTCACGGCTGTGGTTGAGAGAGCAGTTATGTGTTTCTGTTACAGCTTAGGAAGCGTTAAAAATGGCACTGAATTGATGAATTTCTTTAGAAAAAGCACAGCAAAAAACAAGACAAAAAAAATTCGGCAAACATTTCTGGAGCACTTTTGGATCGCGTTTATTGCTATGGATCAGCACAATTCTGAAGCTTTGGTTGTGGCCGTGCGCAGTACAGCCGGGTCTGACCCTCGTGGAGCTGGGTCCTGCCGAGCGGCGTGGATGCGGGCGACAGCGCCTCCTCTAGGTGTTTCCCTCAGCGTCTGGCAGCGTCTGTCCTCGGCTGTCTCAGACCCTGGTTGCCTCCTTGCCTGACGACCATTTGGGTCGTCCTTGGGTGGGGCCGCACCGCCAGCCTCCCCACGAGCCCAGGTGTGTGTTGCCGAGGGCTGGCCTTTCTGAAAGATGGAGGTCCAGGGGCGGGGTGTGGCTTCCCTGTGTGGACGCTGGTCGCAGGGACAGAGGTGCTCTTCCGTCGGTGCTGATGTCGTCTGATATGGATTCTCTGAGGTGGCATTTCTGTGGATCTCACAGCAGGCTGGTTTCCGTGAGTGGTCCAGAAGCCAGGTGTCCGTGTGACGTTCTTTTTTAAAAAAGATTGAATGTATTTACTTTCAGAGAGAGGGGAAGGGAGGAGGAAATAGAGAGACAGAGAAAAACATCAATGTGTGGTTGTGTCTCCTCCGTCCCTAACTGGGGGCCCGGTCCCTAGCCCAGGCCTGTGCCCTAACTGGGAATTGAATCCACGATCCTTTTGTTTGCAGGCTAGCGCTCAGTCCACTGAGCTACACCAGCCAGGGCTTGTGTGATTAATGTTCTTTTTAAAAAATTTTGTGTGTTTATCTTTAGAGGGGAAGGGAAGGAGAGCAGGAGAGAAACATCAGTGTATGGTTGCCTCTTGTGCGTCCCCTGCTGGGAACTGGCCTGCAACCCAGGCATGTGCCCTGACTGGGAATCGAACCGTGATCATGTGGTTCGCAGGCCTGCGCTCAATCCACTGAGCTACACCAGCCAGGTTATAATGTTCTTAATGTTTTGCTGTAGTTTTGATGCAACCCCAAGAGTAGACAGTGTTTTGAAGGTGTGTGTGTACTTTATAATTTGTTTTTGTTTTTCTGACACATCTGTTCAGTTATGTCAGATATTTCCTGACATAATTGTACAGTTTGTTGATTCATTTGAGAAGTCTGTTGAGTGCCTGCTGTGAGCCAGGGTTGTTCTGGGCGCTGGTGTCTCACTGGTTTCAGAATTTAGTGCTTTCAGAACTAAGTCCTTTTTTTCCCTTTTTTATTGATTATATAGGTTTCAGATGTACAGTTTCATATTGCGTCATTGTATATTGTATGGTGTGCTCACCACCCCAGGTGGAACTAAACTCTCGTGGGAACGGACAGAATAAGCGAGAGAAATGTATGTGTCTCTGTATCTCCACCCACCTGTCCATCTGTTGTGCAGAAGATAAAGCAGGGAAGAGAGGGGAGGGCTCTCAGCGCCACAGAAGGGGTCAGGCCAGGCTGCCTGGAGGAGGTTGAAAGAGCCATGGCTGTGACCCTGGGTGTCCTAGGTGACCGTCTGTAGCGGGAGGTCAGGCCTTTGGGGTGACTCGGCTGTATCCAGCAGGGTGAGCGGGGCTGTAGGCTCCTCGGAGGCTTTCGGCTCCAGAGTGGCCATCCGACTGCCACACTGACGTAGCAGCGGGGCCCAGCTGGAGGCAGCGAGTGGGTGTGGGTGTGTGTTGTGCTGACAGGGGCAGGGCAAGGGGCCGCCTCCTCCGTGCTCTGTCCCCAGACGAGAAGGGCGCTGCCCCGGGTCTCAGGCTTAGTCCCCTGTGCTCATCGTCGTCTCTGAGTGTGAGGCCGCCCTTTCCTGTGGCTACTCTGAGTGTCTGTCTTCTGAGTGTCTGTCCTTCTCTTCGGCTTTAGTCAGTTTTATTTATGATGCTCCTTGTACAACAAAACTCTCCAGAGAGGTGACACTCGCATTTCCCAATCCTTCTCCCTTAACCCACCGCATCAGGTTCGCCCGCCCAGCCTCTCCCACGACCCACCTGCTATCCCCCTTGTCCCCCAGCACAGCTGGCCCAGCAGTGGGGTTCAGAGGCTGCCGGGGTCCCTGTGGGCCCCACCACTTCCTAGGCAGTCACATGGCCCTGGACCCCTGAGCCTCCGCTTCCTCATCCATAATGAGGAGACTCACAGCACTACCGTCAAGGATTCCCACGCAGGTCAGACAAGTGCAGGAAGGGCTCGTGCCGGGAGCACACACGGCCTGGCCAGGAGTTTTGTCTTCGGGTTTCCTGTGCTTGGGGTTTGAGGTTCTGAGATCAGTGGGTTTATGGTATTAGTCAGATTTGAAAAATCTGGCCATTATGTCTTTAGCTATTTTTTCCGGTATTTTTCTGCCCCTTCCCCCGTGGGGCTCGGATCTCATGCCCATGGGGAGCCCCAGGCCCACGCCCGCCTGCTGCCCATCCTGTCCAGTCAGTTTGGCTCTGTGTTCACCCCGCCCCACGTCTGAGCTGCTTTTGCAGTGCACGGCCCCTGCCAGTCCCTCCACGTGTTCCTACCTCGGACCCCAGGGAGCCTCATCCCCCCTTCACCGTCTTCGGCTGCTGGGCCTCTGACCGGCTGGTCATTTCCTGCACCCCCGTGAGCCTGTGGAATGGAGTCAGTGCTGTTTAATGCCCTTCTCTCCTGAGCCTGTCATCTGTGTCATTTCTGGGCCTGTTTTTATTGATTGACTTTCCCCTACTCCTTGAGACTTGTACTTTCCTGTTTGTTCACATGCCATTGGATGTTGCACATTGTGAATTTCGTCTGGTCAGTCTGCATATTTTTGTATTTCTTTAAGTATTCTTGAGTTTTCTTCTGGGATGAAACAACTTGAGCTGTACAAGGAGGGACTAAATCAGCCTTTAGTCTGGGGCTCATTTCACCTCATTCTCGAGGGCTCGCACTCCTCGGAACTCTGCTTGATGCCCTGTGGTTTGAGGCTTCCCCTCGGCTTGTGGGCTGTGGCTCGTGGTTTTCTCTCCACTCCTGTCTGATGGAGCCCTTCCTACAGTGTCTGCACCGGCAGGTCAGTACCCAGACAGGTGCCCAGACAGGTGCAGCTTCCTGGCGCTCTCCTGGCCAGGCCGTGTGTGCTCCCGGCACGAGCCCTTCCTGCACTTGTCTGACCTGCATGGGATTGGGAGGAGAGGGAGAGGCAGATGTCTGGAGCAGGAGGGAAGGGGAAGCAGGGGACCAGTTAGGAGGCTCCGAACCAGGTGGGAAAAGTGAGGACCCCTGGGAAGTGGGGGACACAGAGCATGTCTGCAGGCTGATGGGAGAGAAGGGCCGGGGAAGAAGTGAAGGGAGGGTTGGAGAGAGGCAGAGGGCAGGTGGAGGTGGGAGAGGAGGGAGCAGACTCCCCCGCCTCCAGTGAGTTGGAGGTGGAGAAGTGGCTGGAAGAGCCAGTGGGCCTCCCTGGGCTTCACCTGTGAGGCCGGCCCAGTGACTGTATGTGGTTTCACCCTCGGTGCCAGTTGGCCCAGAACTGGCTCGGTAGAACTGGGAAGGCTTTTGCAAAGCAAGTGCTCAGAGAGAGAGCGAGGGTCAGGGCTGGGTTCCTGGGATGGGAGTGAAGCTGGCCAGGAGGTGGTGAGGACAGGGAGAGAGAGCCAGTGGGGTGTGGGGTGCAGGCCCTGTGGGGCAGTGGCGTTCTCTGTTTGTTTCCCTGGTGGATGGAGCCGACTGAGAGGCTGGGCTAGAGGGACGCCCGCAGTGCAGCGTGGGGTGGGTGACTGTTGGAGGGGCGGCCGTGGTGGGGACCAGAGCTTCCAAGGCACCCGGGGCAGGGGTATGGGTGGGTGGCGGGTTGGTCCTGTGCTGGAGTGTCCCTAGCCAGGCAGGGAGATGGGAGCTGTCATAAGTAACTGGGCAGGTCTGCCATTGTATTTGTTAGGTCATTTTTTCCTTCTAGTGTTGTCCTTTAAATTAAACATTTAAATACATTTAAAGTCCAGAATGTAGTTCAAGTAATTAATTATAAAACACATGCCCCCTCCCCATCCTGTTACTAAACCTCAGAGTCAATTATCTTCATTTAATAGCCATGTATATTCATGTTTACTTTAAAAATGTGATTACTTACTAATTCTAATAAACAGTGGTCACCAAGGCTCGTGTGTGTGTAACATAAAATTTGTTCATACAATTTGTGGATTTTCCCCCCTTTAGTAATTGTTTATTGACTTATTGCTGTGGAAGGTGAGGATTTAACTTACCTAAGCTTTTCTTCTCCCGTTCTCTTACTTGTCACAATATTGGATCTGATTAATGTGCAGCATTTAATTTATGTTGGAAAGTGTTCCTGTCAGTGAGAAGAATGGTTCAGCTTTAATTTTTTCGGAGTTGGCTGTCGCCTTTGGCTTTGCTACTTTGTAACGCACCTGCTGCTCTTCAGCCCCAGCTTTGGGCGTGACTGTAGTCTTCCAGCTCTTCCTTTGAACTTTGAATTTCTGTTCTCACTTTCATAATTTCAGGGCTTTCTTATTCTTTGTACACCTTCTTTGGTGGCATCTGGTTCTGAGAGCTGTATTTTCTCTTATTTATGTAAGAATGTTCAAAAAGACAGAAAACTGTTCTTGAACAACAATTAAATTTAAAAAAAGAAAAAAAAAAGAATATTCATTGTGCTCTGGCTGCTGTGGCTCAGTGGACTGAGTGCCAACCTTCGAACCAAAGGGTGGCAGGTTTGATCCCCAGGCAGAGCACGTGCCTGGGCTGCAGGCCGGGTCCCCAGTAGGGGGCACTCGAGAGGCAACTGATTCATGTATCTCTTACATGTTGATGTTTCTGTCCCACTCTTTCCCCCCTCTAATAGTAAATAAATCAAATCTTTAGGGAAAAAAGAATATTCATTGTTTTGGAGTTTCCTTCTCTGCACAGCCACTATACTATGAGCCCCTTCTCTGCAGGTTTCTTTGGGTCTCTGGCTCGTGTTGTGGGCCTCTCTGGATGCCTGGTGGGGGGTGTCTGGCCAGGAATGCACACCATGAGTGCACACGGGCATCGGCTCATGTGGGCAGGGCTTCTGCAGAGGCTTCCCTGCCTGGCTTCTGTTGAGGGAAGGTCTCTGTTTTATGGCATCACGGGCTTTTCTGTCTTCCTCACAGTGAGCCCTCAGGCTCTCTCAGGGTGCAGGGGTTGGATGGGTCCTGTGGGCCCGGCTGCTGCTTCTCTGGAGGGGAGTCTCCCTGCCCCTGGAGCCTGCCACTCGGTGCTCTCCTCAGTGTGTTGCCCAGCCAGGAACTTCAGTGCTTGGGCTCTTCCAGGGGGAGCCCTGTGGCCGTCTGCGGGTGCTGGGGGGCGAGCTGCCTGGCTGTGGCTCTGCTGCCGACCGGACTGCAGGTACCTGCACCCCCACCCCTGAGCCTCCTCAGCTCTTTTTCCAGAAGCTTTGCCCTTCACGGGTCCTCCCTCCTGCAGTCAGTTACCATGTGACCTCTTTGTGCGGTGTCCAAAATGGCCATACAGTCTTCTCCTTTCAAACAAGTTTTTGGCTGATTTTATGTTGCACACACACGAGCCTCGGTGACCAGTGTTTATAGTATGGATTACTCTCCGCATGAGAGAAGGCCTTGGGAAAGAGTAACTTAACTTTTGGTACTTGTACGTTTTCACTTTTAAATGAAGTGAAAATGCCTTTTATTACGAAATCTAACTCGGGCAGGCAGTTCTCACCATACAGCTTGTTTTCCGTGCGTCTGCAAGTGGAATTTTACAGGGAGCATGTGACTGTGGCGTTTACTCTGGTTCTTACCTGAAGCAAGTGCACAACGAGTGTGGTTCTCACGGGCGTGGCCCGCAGGGAGGGAGCGGCGTCTGGTGGGCTCAGCCGCGTGGTTGCCACATGCATTGTGAGCAGATTTTGTTGGTGAAGGAATGTCGTCAACAGAAATTTCTCTCTGTGTGTAAGCATCAATTAGCCACTATTCTTGGTGAGGCGTCAGTCCAGAGGAGTTTGGATATCTAAGTTCCCAGAGTTACTTTATTTTATTTTTTAAATTGATTTTAGAGAGAGAGAGAGAGAGGAAGGGGGAGGAGAGCGAGAGATGAACATTGCTGTGCTGTTCCACCTGTGTGCGTGTTCATTGGTTGGTTGCTGCTGTGTCCCCACGGGGGAGCAAACCCGAAATCTTGGCTCACTGGGACAGTGCGCTCACCAGCTGAGCTACCAACCCGGGCCCCGAAGAGTGACTTTGAACTCCGCCTTTTAAACATACACGTAGCCTTGGCCTGCACGGCTCCTTTGGTTGGAGTGTTGTCTCGGAACCAGTAGGTTGCAGGTTTGATTCCCAGTATGGGCACGCGGAGGCAAGCAGTTGATGCTTCTCTCCTGCATTGATGTAGCTTCCTCTCTCTCTCAAACTGTCCTTGGGTGAGGATAAAAAATCGAAATATTTTTTAGAATATACTTCATTCTCTAGGGGATCACAGGGAGACTACCTCAGGTAGGGCGTTCATAGAGGCCTCCTGAAGGAGTGACAGATAAGCTGGGTCCTGAAGCCACCTTGTGACCGGCCTTGTGAGGGGAGAGACGTGGGTTGGGGCAGAGCTGGCTCTGCTTCAGGGCAGGGAGGGCCCGTGTGGCTGGAGCCCTCAGCTCGAGGGAGCGCCACAGAGACAGCATGGGCTGCTGGGCAGAGGCCCGGGCGGGTGGAGAGCCTGCGGTCCTCCTAGTGTCTCGCAGGAAGCTGTGGAGGAAACCAGGTGAGTGACAGGTCTGATCATATTTACAAGATTGCTCAGGCTTCCTCTCGGGGGAACCAGTTGGTGCAGCCGGGAGCAGCAGGGAGAGTTGTTATGTAGTTAAGAGGTTTTGGTGGCAGTGGAGGTGGTGAGAGCAGAGCATTCGCTTGTGGGACGAACAGGCAGGACTCCAACGGGCTGGGTGGGGAGGGGGCCCTCAGGGGGAGCCGAGAAAAGATACCCCTGCACGGGTGGAGGCCCTGGTGTCTAGCACATGTCCCTTGTCCCCCGGCTCAACTGCTGCAGAGCCTGGGGACTGTTCGGGCCACTGTCAGTAGGCAGCCGTGTGTGCTGCTGCCTTGAGCACACGCTGCCTGTGGGGCAGTCCCTCCTCACTCAGGCCTGCTGGGCGCCTCTCGAAGGGCGGGCTGGCCCAGGCCCCGTGGCTGCAGCATGAGTGAGGCAGACACCACTGTGGCTCTCGTGGAGCTGGCACTCTGGGGGGGTGCAGACTGGCAAGGACAAGGCAGTTTGTCCTTGTGAGCAGGTAGAGGTACAGTATGGAAAATGAAGGGGGCAAGGAGGTGGGGAGGGTGGGGCAGTGGGTTTTCAGCTTCAGATAGGGTGACCCGGGCTGGGCTTTGCTGCGAAGAGCATGGCTGAGAGGACTTAAGGCACTGGGCCAAACACGAGTCGGTGGAGGACACTTTGGACCGAGGGAACAGCAAGCACAGAGGCCTTCGCAGGGGAAGATACCCAGCAGGGGAGGGAACAGCAGGAGGCCCCGGTGGCTGCTGTAGAGCGAGCCAAGAGGAAGGTGATAGGCGGTTGGGTCCGAGGGGGAAGGGAGACCGTGTGGCAAGACTGGCTTGTCACGTGCTTAACACTGAAGGTCCTGAGACGTGGCCTCGTCCCTGGAATAGCTCAAGCCCCTGGAGTGCCGAGTGGCTGGTGGCGAGAGGACTAGGAGTGGCGATCAGCTTAGGAGGGGGGCTGGCTCCATGCCACATGGGTAATGCCCGCCAGGTCCTGCCTGGTGGGTCCAGGAAAGGGGGGGGCACCATGCATCTCCCACAGAGAGCCCTGAGTGTCAGCAGGACACACTCATGGAGTCCTGAGTTGTTCCTAGTGGGGGCAGTGCCCAGTGGGTGGTGGGGTTGTGGCAGAAGAAGGTAAGACACTCTGTAGAATGTGGGCTATTGACACATTTTAAATGGGAGAGCGACACAGTGCAGTTTTTTTTGTATTGGTAGAGTGGTTGTTTGAACGCAGAGGACAGATTTTACACTAGACTCAGGCAGGGAAGCCAGTTAGGGAGAGGGTGCTCCTGTCCAGCGGAAATGGCGAGGGTCTGAACCAAGGCAGTGGATGGAAAGGCTAAGACGGACTTCGGGGCGTTAGAAATCAGGAGTGACGGGAGACACAAACGGTCAGGTTCTAGTTCTCTTTTCACAGTGGCTTTGAATCTGTAGCAGAAATGCCCTTTGGGTGGAATGGACTCCTGCACAAAAGCAGTGAAGACACTGGTAGTACAAATGAAACAATCTCAGGAGGTTTTGTTTGAGAAAAGCTGAACCGCACACGGGGCCTCCTCTCACTCTCTCCTCTTCGTGGTCTCTGGCCGCTGCGAAAACCGGCTGCTGCGGAGACGGCAGTGTCAGCCTCCAGAGCCCTGCGGTGTCTCACTATCTCAATGGCCTCGCATCTCAGAAGCCCCGTGGACAGAGCTCGGCATCTTTTGACCTCTCTCAGTGGGAAGAGCCCTACCCTTAGTGTGTCTGTGGGAAACGAGGAGTGGCAGTCGTGTATCACAGTTGGAGGCAAAGGACCTGAAAAGGTCCTGGCCAGCACCTGGAAAGGCAGATGTCAGGAGTGACACGCCGTCAGGGGCTTTGGAAAGCTCTTACAGGTTTGTGTAGACCTAGGAGGCTGCACGCAAGCAGGACTGTGTGTGTCTAAGACCGAATGGTGAGGGCCTCTGCCTGTCACCTTGGGGTCCCTGGACCCCTGTGCAGGGAGGAAGTGGAGACAGAGGCAGTGCTGTCACAGGCTCAGTGGGGAAGGTGCTCCTCAGTCCCTTGGAGTGTCTGGACACTCACTGGCTGGAGGCGGTTGGAGGAGGTCCCTGAGCACTTGGCTGCTGAGCAAGACCTTGGTGGCTGTAATGAGCAGCTTCCAGACTTCAAGGACATGGTCTGGGGAGTCACTAAGCAGCTGCCACAGCAGCAGCAGCAGCCACATCCCTGGGAAGGGGTGCCCCTGTTTCCAGAGCTGCCACGTTGTGTCATCTAAGGTACCGTCTTTAGTCTGTAGAAGCTGTTTGCAAGGGTCCCGATGCTGGACTTACTAGACAAGGAATTGGTTACTATAAATGTTCCTGGAACTAAAAGAAACCATTGTCTAAATAATTACAGGAGAATATGAGAATATTTTCTCTTACAAAATAGAATATCAATAATTGAATCAGAAATTGTTAAAAAAAAGTACATTTACATAATGGAATTCTGTGCAGCAGAAAGAAAGAAGGAGCGACTACCCTTTGCAACAGCATGGATGGAACTGGAGAGCATTATGCTGAGTGAAATAAGCCAGGTGTTGAAAGACAACTACCATATGATCTCACCTTCAACAAGAACCTGAACAACAAAACAAACAAGCAAGCAAAATATAACCAAAGACACTGAAATACAGAACAGGCTGACAGTGTCCAGAGGAGAGGAAATTTCAGGGGAAAAGGGGAAGGATTCAGAGGAACAAGTATAAAGGACACATGGACAAAAACTAAGGTGGGGTGGGGGGAATGGGAGGGAGGTGGGGAGCACTGGGGGGGGCTGGGATGGGAGTAAAAGATAGAAAAGATAGAAAAAGATAGAACAATAATTAAACAAAAAACATTGAAAAATAAAATAAAATAATTTCTGGAGTTGAAAATACAATAATTACAATGAAAAATTCTCCAGAGCGCCCCATAGTGGACTTGGACTGGCACAAGAAAGGACCAGGGAACCGAGAATAGGCCTGTGAAGACCCACAAAGGTCGTTCTGCAGGCAAACAGGGTCTAGTCTAAGGGGCAGAAGGTGAACAGAATGTAGACACGAGCAGAGCCTCAGAGACCTGTGGGGCCACCAGGCACACTGTGTCCACAAGTCCCAGAAAGGAGGGGTAGAAGCAGAGGCAGGAAGAGTACTTGAAGACAGACCCCCCCAAATTTGTGCCGAACATTGTGTTTTACAGCATTTGCCTGTATCTAGTGAAGCTTGCTTAGGGCTACAATCTTTTTCATACATTTGCTTCATTTGAAAACAGGCTTTAAAAATGTGCACACTTACAAACAAATATTGTTCATGGAAGTCATACACATTAGAAAATTGAAGTCAATAGCCAGGGTCTGGAAGCAGCCGGAATGCCCATCAGCAAATGAATGGATAAAAAAGCGGTGGCACCTTCACACAATGGAATACTACGTGGCTTTGAAAAAGAAGGAACTCTGACCTTGTGCGACAGCATGGATGGACCTGGAGAGTATTAGACTAAGTGAAATCAGCCAGTCAGAAGAAGACAGATCCCGTATGATCTCACGTATATGTGGAACCTAATGAACAAAATAACCTGATGAACAAAACAGAAACAGAGGCAAGGACATTGGAACAGACTGACAGCGGTCAGGGGCAGGTTGGGGGGACTGGATGAAAGGAGATGAAAGGGTCAGCACAGACCATACGTGTGTCACCCGTGGACACTGACTGTAGTGTGGTGATGGTCAGAGGGAAAGGAGTGTAGGGTGAATACAAAACAGTGTAACTAATGTCACCCCTCCAAACGTCACACACAAAGCACCCTGTGGCTCAGCAGTTCCGCTCTTAGGTGTTTGCCCAAGAGAAAGGAGGCGTGCTCACACAAAAACTGGGTGGAATGTCTACAGCAGCAGTGTTCATAATGGCCAAAGAGCGGAAATGGCCCAGCCCATCGGGTGATGACATCCGTGTGATGTGCCGTTAGCCAGCACTGAGAGGGAAGGCGCCAATCCTCACTGCCGTGAAAGCACCATGAAGTGGCAGGAGCCCATCAGGAAAGACCTCGCGGAGAGTCTGCTCCTGTGACCTGTGTGGAAGAGGCTGCTGCGAGAGGGGCAGTCGGGGGGCTGCCCAGCCACTGCTGGCGGGGGCGGGGTTTCTTCCTGGGGAGACGCGTGCTTTGTGGAGTCGCATTGCGGTGGTGGGTGCACTGCTCTGAACGCCCCAAGGCCCGTGACTTCTGTGCTTTCAGTGAGTGAATTCTAGCTCAACAAGGCCGATAAGAGCACCCCGTGGGCATCAGTCAGAGTCACCGTGGCTCTGCCTTCTGTGGCGCAGTAGCTCCTCCTCTTCCTTGAGCTCTGTCGTTCCAGTGGCTGTGGGGGAGTCTGTTTTGAGCGCGGGCTTCTCGTGCTCTACTGAGGAGGACAAGCAGAGAGTGCCCCTAACGATGTCGGACAGCTTCCTGTGGCCACATTGCTTCGTGTGAGCTTTTGCTTGTGTCCTGCTGCGGTCCTCATGGTGGCCCATCGGTGGAGAGGCTGAGGTGTGGAGAGGTTCCGGTGATGGCCCAGGGTCAGGGCAGCTTGTAGGGCCTGGACTGGCAGTTGTGTCCTGGCTTCGTTGCACAGTTTGCTCTGTTGACCGCTTTCAGTGTAATTTTTGCAATGATACCTTCCTTCAAAAATAGGCTTTTTGGTCAATTTTGGGCTTTTGACTCACTCAGTGAATGCTTACACAGATGAAAAGTCTCTATTTAGAGCAAATTTTATGAGAATTTCAGACTTCTCCTTAACATTTGGGTGCCTTGGTGTCCTGTAATGAGTTGTGACAGACAGGCCTCTGCACTCTGCTTCCCAAGACATTGACTGTCTGCTGGCCAGTTCAGCTGACAAGCTAGGGGAAGCCATTGACCAGCACGCTGTTCCAGGAGGGGGCGGGAGGGGCTGGGAGGACACTTCTGCCAGCCCAGGAGCCCTCAGCAGAGCCTGCGACCCAGACCGCTGCACTCTGTGCTGCCGACTGGGTGCACAGGTCACTTGTTTTTGGGCAGAGGTTGAGGGCTAATCCAGGTTATTCATTAGCTAGCAGGGCTCCTAAGTCCACCGCGGGGACGTCTGTTACAGGCTGGGTGTCTTCAGTGGCAGACAGACCTGCCACATTTGTGATAGAGCTGGTGTGGAGTGGGACAGAGGTCAGACTGCAGGCATGGTGAGGCATGTCGCTGCATCCAGTGACTCCTGCCGGCACTTGACCTGGTTGAGATTGGTTTCTGAAGTCAGTGCCGCTTGTAGGGCAATAACCATGCCCCTCCCTCAGAGTGAATTCTTTATCTAAAAAGATAAGTTTTTTTGCTAGACTAGCTCACAGCAATGTGGGGCGGCCAAGTTGTGGGTGAGGCCCTCTGTCTGGGAAGAAGTGCAGCTTGAGTGAGCAGGAACTGGCATTCCCAGGAAGGCCCACCAGCCCTTGCACAGGCCGCCCCCACCGTGCAGGGGATGATGGCTTGGTGGTGTGCAGTGGGAGAGGCCTGCTAACGTTGTGAGTTGGTGTGTGAATCTGCGTGTGGGATAACAGCCAGCACGGTCACACCGGACTTCCTCAAGACCTTCCCGGGGATGGGCACCCGGAACCTAGTGCAGCACTTTGCTCTGGCGGAACCCCCGGGGGTGTGCAGGGTTTGACACCTGGGGTGGCCTTGCTGTGTGGAGTGAAAGCAGACCTCCACCCAGTGCTGGGTGTGTCTGTGGGCTGCTCTCCTGATGTGGGTATTGCTGCATGAGGAGAGGTCCCCAGGGCGACAGTCGGTTACTGGGTATGCTAGAGCGGGGAGCACAGAGACAGGTTCCTATACACCTGTGGGGAGTACACACACAGGTGCGCACACTGGGGTGCACACACGCACACTCCCTCTGCAAAGTGTTTCGTCCACACTCTGTCCAGGCTGTGTGGAGCCACCTACAGTCTTCGGGTATGTGCAGCAGAAGGCTCCTGGGCTCTCATGGGCCTTTCTGCCAGGTCTGAAAACCTTCAACAAGATACCTTTTTAAGGAGAGTTGCAGTACAAGTTGGTCCTTGACCTGCCCCAGGAACGACTGGCAGGAGTGCAGGGCGGGCAGCAAGAGTGTCTGGCCAAGGAGGTTGGGGTGCCCCAGTCGCTACAGGCTGCACACTCCTTCCCCAGAATGGGCTGTTGCTGTTAAAGGACTGCTGTGGACTTTTCTGTTAAAGCTGTGCAGCCCCCACCATCACCCCCGGGGGCTGGCCACTCCCCCGGGTGGGAGTGGTTCTAACCTAAGTCCGTGCCCCTCAGCCCAGCTGCTGATGAGCCTGTCCCACCCTGTCCTTACCGCCACTCTGCCAGGGGCTTTCTGGAAAGGAGTGTTGCCGTAATTTAGCAGATTTTAGGGGCTGTTGATCGGTAAGTTAATGGTGAAAGATGATGGTGTTCTGGGAGTGTCCTGGAGGGGGGCTGCTTTGCTGGGGATCCCAGGACGGGTCCCAGAAGGGGTGGTGAGGAGGCCAAGTGGGTGGGCAGGCAGGGCGTCTGGAGGAGAATGCTAGTGAGCCTGAGCACCGGACCAAGGATGCACCTGGACAGGGTCTGTAGCAGTAAACGGGGGCCTGCTTTCAAAGAGCAGTGGAAATTCACAGGCTTGTGTTTCTGTAACAAGAAACATAACGTCTCACCTGCTCCCAGGTGGTGAAAGATTTCTTGTACTCCTGCTGGGCTGGTGCAGCCCTGGGAATCACCTGTACTCTCTGGGCCTTGGTGGAGGAGAGCAAACGTGGTCGTGTCCACGCCACGCTGATGCATTCCGTACGTGCATGTTTGTGGGATGAGGGCCACCGCACAGTAGGCCCAGGACGGAGCTGGAGCGCGACTGCCACTGTGTCGTGGAGGCTCCTGCACCTCCCCGAGCACTGTGCAATGGGAGGGGGTGGTCCGGGTCTGAGGGCTGGTGGGCTGCACACGGAAGGGGGGGCCAGAGCCTACATGGTAAAACTGGTCTGTGGCAGTGAGAGTCACTTTTAGGAGGGAACTGTTGGCTGGGAAGCGTTCAGCAGGTATTTGCGTGCTTCTCGTTCCAGAACTGGGGCCAAAGGGTGAGCTGACGGCGTCACCGTAAAGGGGAACTTGCCCATGTGCACTGGAGGCCGTGTTGCCCGCTGGGCTCCAGGCAGAGGCGGGTTGGTTGGAGGTGGTTGCCCGGTGCCTCCGGCTTCTGAAAGCAGTGATTCTGCCTTCTCTGCTCTGTGTCATCTCCTCAAGGAACACGTGCATGTGTAGTCGGCAGTTAACACATTTGTGCTTATTTTCAGGCAAAAGTAAGGAAGCAGAAATAAAGAGAATAAACAAGGAGCTGGCAAACATTCGATCAAAATTCAAAGGTAAGTGTGTGTGACCTCACCAAATGTTCTGTTGTCAGTTTCACGTAGGAGGGACTTAATCTTTTTTAAAGATTTTATTTATTTATTTTTTAGAGAAAGAGGAAGGGAAGGAGAAAGGGAGGGAGAGAAACATAGATCAGTTGCTTCTCATGAGTCCCCCACTGGAGACCTGGCCCACAACCTAGGCGGGTGCCCTGACTGGGAATTGAACCTGCACTCTCTCAGTTTGCAGGCCCGAGCTTAGCCCACTGAGCTACACCAGCCAGGTCTAATCCCTTGATTTTTTTTTTTTTTCCCACTTGGAACCAAAGTTAAGTTCTTAGTTACAGTTACTGTCATGGCTTTGTAGAATTTAAAAGTGTTTCAGGTCAGCCCACTGGTTGTTCTCAAGTCATTTGATGTTTGCTCAGAGCAGATCAGCCAGTGTGGTGCCTCTGAGACTCAGCTCTTCCCGAAGCTGGAGGGTGCTGCTCTGGACCAGCGACCTCCACGGAGGCCTTGGCCCCTGGGGGCCCCAAGGGTGAGAAGCAGCAGACCCGCGCGCGGGGCTCCGAGCGGGAGCCTCGATGAAGACAGGCTCTGCCCAAGGCCATTGGGTATTTGTGTGGCGTTTCATCAGGGATCCAAGCACTTCCCGTGTCCGAGTGTTTTTGCCGTGTTGGTGACATTCCCTGATCCTCTCCTTTTGTGGGGTGTGCGCCTTTAGAAGATGCGTGAAGCGTCGGTTTGCAGTCTGAAGGACGTATTTGTGAAAGGCTGCTTAGCCCTTTCGGCCTTAGTTTTTAGTTAATTCTTACAGGTTTGAGGCTTTGTTCAAGTCTCTGCACAGACTTTAGAGACTGGCTGGAAGTTCCCAAAAATCGTGGGTGGAGGAGAGGGCTGGGGCCAACCCTGAGGAGTCGTGGGGACAGGAAGGTGGGACTCCTTGGTGGAAGCTCCCCGGTGCTGCCAGGTGATGGGGAAGCTGGCGGGGTTCAGGGGATCGGGGACTGGTCGTGCCCCTGCTGATCTCCCGGGGAAGTGCCGTGTTGTGACACTTTCAGCCAGGCCCATGGATGCTCCCAGAGGCCTGGGACACGCCCAGAATGGTTTGCTCATATGCATATTTTTGAATGCGAGGTCTGTAATTTTCATTGCTTTAAAGTATTTTTATTTATCTCTTCTTATTAAAACTATTCTTTTAAAGCAGTGTTATGTTCACAGTGAAATTAAAAGGCACAGAAATTCCCACAAGTGTCCTGCCTCCCCCTGCACAGCCTCCCTGTTAAGGATGCCCTAGCAGATGGTGCCTTTGTCACAGTCAGTGAGGCCGCACTGACCCATCCTCAGCTGGAGCCCCCAGCTGGCATTGGATTCATCTTGGTGTCATGTGTTCTCTGGGTGTGGACAAACGTGTAGTGACAGATGTCCACCATTATGGTATCATTGCCCTAAAAATCCTGTGTGCGCCCCGACCCCAGCAACCGCTGAGCTCTTCATGCCTCCACAGTTTGTCTTTTCCAGAGCGTCGTGGAGGTGGCATCGGACCCTCCGTAGCCTTTCAGGTTGGCTCTTTTCACTCAGGGATATGCATTTACGTTTCCTCCACGCTTTTCATGACCTGGTAGCTCATTTCTTTTTGGCCCTGAATTCATAGTCCACCGTCTGGATGGACCACAGCTTATCCATCTGTCACCTCCCGAAGGGCGTCTGGTCCCTTCCCAGTTTTGCGGTTAGGAAGAAGCTGCCATGAACACCGTGTGCAGGTTTCTGTGTGGGCATGGACGTTGGCGTTCAGCCCCTCTGGGTCAACGCCAGGGGGCACGATGGCTGGGTGCCGTGGCGAGAGGGAGTTGGGTCCCGTGAGAACCCTCCAAGCCGTCTTCCTCAGGGGCTGCCCCGTCTGCGTTCCCAGCCGCAGCAGGTGAGCTTCCTGCCTCTCCAGGTCCCCCAGCACCTGCCAGTGTCCCCTGGGCTCTGGACACGAGTCATCCCAGAAGGTGAGCCGTGGAGCCTCCCTGCTGCTTTAATGTGCATGGCCCACACGACTGACCTGTGGGGCACCTGTGCGTGTGCCCCCGTGCCGCTCGTGCACCTTCTCTGGTGAGGGGCTGTGGCTTTTATTCCTTCCTGAAGGGCGGGGGTGTCCCATGGTTTTGAGGACCCTGCTCTGATGTTCAGGAAACGTGCCACCTTGTCAAGTCACCTCACCCGTTGCGCTTCCTTTCTGAGCTGTAAGACGGGGCACTGCTGACCTTGGGTGGGGCTGTCCTGAAGCAGACCCTGGGAGGACCACGGTCCAGAGGGTCACAGCATTGAAAGGTGCAGGAGGCAGCAGGTGATGGTGTGGCTCTGCTAGGATCAGCGCACACTGCCCACTTGAGGATCTCGCGTTGGGCAGGAAGGGTGGAGCCCTTGGCCATGTGGCTGGAGAGCCCAGGAAGGCAGAGCTGGCAGCGGCCCCCGGCCTGCACTGTGGGGAGGCCCATGTCTGCTGCCCTGACGGCGTCCAGGTGTGGAAACAGCAGCGAAGTCCTGGGAGGATGAGAGTCGTGGTGTGAAACGTTCATGGCTGTTCAGGCGGTGAGTCTTCCAGCCGCCGGTGTAGATGCTGTTTTCCCCACCCTCATGCCCGTCTAAGGTGACTGTCGTGTGTGGGAAGGAGGCTCCCTCCTGGCTGCAGTCGGTGCTGGTTGAGCACGTGTGTGCCCGAGCAGTGGCAGGTGAGGGGAACCTGTCTCTCGTCTGCACAGGTGTGTGTTCCGCTTCGGGGCACTTCCACCTCCTGCGGTAGGTTAGATACCAGATCGGTGCTGTCCCCTAGAAATACTGTGAGTTGCATGCAGAACTTTCTGGCGCTCACATTGAGAAAGTAAAATGAATTTTAGCGGGTCGCATTTAACCTGCGCATCTGGAATGTCACTGCAGTCGTAGAAACAGAGCGCGGAGGCCTGCTCCGCTTCCTCACACCGGGTCCCCACCTTCTGCGCCTGCGTGTCTTGCACTTGGAGCCCACCTGCTATGCACCATCACGGTTTACGTGCTCAGGTGCCACTTTGGACTGGCAGACTTAGACCAGCCCTTTAACTGGAAAATCCTGGAAAGAGGCACCTGTGCATGGGCTCAGGTGTGGCCCCGGCCGCCGGGAGGTGGGCGGGAGTGTCATCCCAGACGGCAGGCGGCCGGTCGGCGTTTCTGTCTCACATCGATGCTTCTCTCCCCTTCTCTTTCTCACTTCCTCTCTCTCTAAAAATCAATAAAAAACATATTCTCTGGGGAATATTAAAAAAAAAAAAGACACAGCATGAAAAAAACCTTGAAAGCATCATTGAGTAAGGAGAGCAGTCACTGAGCCTTATGCAAGGGGAGGTCCACCCAGCGCTCACAGGCACCGCCCTCGGCTGTTGCACCTTGAGAGCATTTGCTGACCTCCAAGGCACAGGCGGGAAGCAGAGCCCTGGTTTTGCTGACCTGGGAAGTCGCCAGGGTAGGTATCTGCCCTCCAGGGGCCTTTGGCAAGATCTGGAGACATTTTTAGTTGTTACGACCTGGGTGGGAGGGTGCTACTGCCACCTAGTGGGGGAAGGCCAGGGAAGCCTGCTCAGCACCTTCTAGTCCACGGAATGGCTCCCAAGTGTGAGCAGCCCTGGTTAGAGGAGAAAAAGTCAAACCTCAGAGCCCACCCAAAGTGGAGACCCCCTTCCTTCCATTGTGAACTGAGACCCCCAAAGGCAGTGCCCTCAGGGCAGGAGCGATGGGAAGTGGGCAAGCCCCGTCACAATGTGGTGGGGCTCCAAACGCCTGGACGCTCATGGGACCTCAGGTCTTCCGCCGAGACGAGCGAGGTGAGAGGACAGTCCTGTCTTGGGGGGAGATTCAGTCAGCGGGGCTGCAGAGGGTCCCTGCAGTGGGCTTTCCGGGTCCGACACCCAGCATGGGGTCCTGGGTGGTTGGGCCCACAGCACAGATGGCAGACAGTCCTGGAGGCCCAGTACCAGGCACAGGATATGATCAGGAACAAGGCTGACCGTGTTAAAGACATAACCAACAAAATCCGAACTTTTAGCAGGAAACTTGGAAAATGTCACAGGTGACACAGCAGATTTTGAAATAAGAACAAGTGGGAATTCTAGAACTGAGACCTGCAGTGACCCTGTGAAGAGCTCCATGGGTGGATGGACATAGTTGGAGAGAGATCTGAGTTCTGAGAGATGGTTGAGGAAGGACCTGTCTTAGCCTCTTGCTGTCTTTTGTGCCCTCCTTTGCTTGCATTGTGCTCTCGCTCCTTCCCGGCACCGCTCAGCCTGGCACAGTGTCCTGCTTCTGTGAGGGCCTGCTGAGCTGTGGGCCGTGGAGGAGCTGACAGCCGGGGGCACAGACTCTGGGGCAGGTGCCTTTGGGGCGGGTGGCCCGCTGTCCCTCCTGCCCTCTCCCCACATCCACCAGCAGGCCAGGGTCATGACCGTCACTGTCGACATCCCCATCCGCAGCTCAGAAAAGCCTCGGGATGAGTTTCGAAGTGGTGGGCCTACAAAGCTGGCTGGCCCAGTGCTGAAACCGACCTGTGGAGGACTGTCTCAGGCTGGTGCAGCCGGCTGGGGCGGGGGAGGGGGCACGCTGTGGGCTCCAAGGCCATTTGTCAGAAGGCACGCTGAGCCCAGGTAAGAGTGATGGTGAGACACAGGGCACAGTGTGGCCTCCAGAGCTGAAGGAGAGCCCGAGGAGGACAGGTTCGGAGGCCTCTTCTTGGAGCACGGGCGTAGCTCAGCCTGCTGGAGAGAGCAGAAGTGGCTGCCCCGGGCAGGGCCCTCCTGTGGGCAGTCAGGTTGCTGGTGTGGGCAACTGTCTGTCTGCGCACAGGGGTTGTGTTGAGAGGGCTGTGCAAAGGTTCTGACCAGCATCGGGTCGGGTTTGCTGTGGGACCACGGAGTTCTGTCCTCGGCCCCAGCTGCAGGAGGGCTTCTTTCTCGGTCATGCCTCTCCAGTGTCATCTTGTGGGACGGTGGAGAGGTGCGCGGGGGTTCTGCCTGGGACCTGCACACCCAGTGTACATTTGGAGCTGACTGGCTGCGCTCGGGTCCGGGGTCCTGATGATGAGTCTGCAGTTCGGGGTGGCCTTGGGCTCCTGTGGAGTGAAGAGCAAGGCTTGGCGGTGCCCATGGTAGCCGTCGGGACCCTGGGCTCCTGGCACACACTGTGGCCTGGGCCTTGCCTCTGAGGGGGACGGGAATGGGTGGCCGGGAGTGTTTGGGGGGAGGGTGCTGGTGGAGCCGCACTCACACTTTCTTGATGGAGGCAGACCTCTGGGCCATGTGCATCAAGCAGAGCTTTTGTTTCTGGTCACGGGGAGCAGTGGGGCAGAGCCCTCAGCGTCTCAGAACACGTGAGTGGTACCTGAGGCAGGACGCTTTAATGTTGCTCTTGAGCTCTGTGTTGACCCTGCCCCTCAGTCAACAGCCCCTGGAGTGGGTGCTGCTGGGAGCCAGGTCTGGGAGGGCTGATGGCTGGAAACTTGCTGGGGAAAGGCTGGGGTCACCCTGCACCAGACACCGGAGGGGCAGCCCTCAGCCTGCCCTCACCAGGCCACACCCAGGCCACCAGGCCACACCCAGGCTCCACGGCTCTGACTTACTCCATCATGGGTTGGACTGTGCACAGAGCCACTCCGAAGGCCCCAGGGCCAAAGTCGCCTCTGCTTCCCATCTGACCACAGGCAGGGCTGAGACTGGGGCCCTGCTGGGGCGCTAAGAAACCAAGAGAGGACTTGGTTTCTTGCTGTGGCTACCAAGTCACTGTGGGACCACCAGCTGCCCTGACTGTCACCTCTATATAGTCTGCTCACGCTGGCTCCAACGGACACTGGACACTTTTAAAGTGCCCCTAGAGCTTCTGGTGTTTATAATGGTGGCGCTGAGTGGGCCTCAAAAGGGGTGTTTCCTGTTCTGCAGGCACCATGGTTGGGGCTGTGCCAGGACGTCTGATGAGGACACAGCAGGCTGGTTGGGGTAGAGAATGGGGCCCTTTGGGTCCTTCTGTGTGGTGTTATGGGGGGTGATGTGTCCTACAGCTGATGTGAGGTGGAAGATTGTGTGGTGCTCGTCTGCCTGGCTGGTACACTATCCAGGAGGGTGTTAACGAGTCGGTGTAAGGCAGAGCTGGCTCCCGGAGCCCTGGGGGACTGTGGCAGCTCAGAGTGTGGCCCCAGTGGTGCCTGCTCAGGGGCGACCTGTCCTGGGAGCCTACAGCTCCTGCTTCAGGTCTTCTGTTTCTGTGTTTTAGGGAAACCGGATATCTGGATTCTGGGGTGTACCCCCCTGTGCAGAGATGCCACCTGTGCCTGGTGCAGGGTCAGCGTGGGTGGGCCGAGGTCCCTGCTGGAGGTGGGCTCCTGCGCTGCCTGGCTTGTCTCTGCCGCTGAGAGCTTGCTTTCCCTTCTAGGTGACAAGGCTCTCGATGGCTACAGTAAAAAGAAGTATGTCTGCAAGTTGCTCTTCATCTTTCTCTTGGGCCATGACATTGACTTTGGGCACATGGAGGCCGTGAACCTGCTGAGCTCCAACAGATACACGGAGAAGCAGATTGTGAGTGTCACTGCGGGTGGTGTCTGGGCAGGCTGGTGTCAAAGAGGGGCTCCGGGTGCCAGCGTAGCCTTCCAGGGGCTCCCCCTGGGCGAGGGTTTTTTAACACAGTGGCCATTTCTTTACAATTTCCGCACAGTCCGGGACGTTTCCATGGGCTCAGACTGGTACTGCCTGGGGCCAGCTGCCACGTGATGGTCCCTGAGGGGTCTGCCTCAGACGGAAGGGCGGGGAAGGCTGTCTTCTCCCCAGAGCAGGCCTCGTGGCCCCTGGCCGGGCTCCTGTTCCTGGGACAGGCACCACTCCCACGTGGGCTGGCACCTTCCTAGGTGGCCCTGGTCATCTCAGAGCAGCGCTGTGTCTTCACACCCTCCCCAGTGTCACCCAGTGACACCCAGTGACTTCCCTCTGTTGCCCAAGGACCTGGCTTACGGGAACTAAACGCCCCCAGGTGTCAGGAGTTCTGTTTAATGTGAGCATTCACTCCACAAGAACTGGAGTTCGCCATAGGCCGAGCTGTGTGCCAGGGGTACCCCTGGACTATAGTGAGCCAAAAGCAGGTGTGGGCCAGTGGGGAGATGGTGTTGGCCACCCTGTGAACAGAGAATTACAGCCCTGGCCTGTGCCCAGCGGGGACCTGAAGAGAGGGGTGGCTGGGAGGCAGGGCACCCTGGCGAGGCCCTGAGCTGAGACTGAGGGAGAGGGGTTGACTGGGTGTGATGTGGGCTGAGCAGGAAGCACCAGCCACGGGCATGCACATGCTGGGTGGGCCAAGCTGGAAGGGCAGCGGTGCCGACTCAGGTCTTCCTCCCAAGACCAGATGGGTTTGGAGAACTCACTGTGCCTCTTCATGGGGAGCGGGTGGACTGTCGGGTGACATGAGCTGGGTGGGGAGGGCAAGCTGGGTGTGCAGAGACAGAATCCAGAGACAGGGGACAGCAGTCACCTGGGATTCTGGGATTCATTATAGAGCTGTTAAGTTACAGTTCCCTCCCATCCAGGACAGTGGTGAGCTTCCGTTCCTCACACATGTCAGCAGACAAATGTGTGCATTCACTCCACACGCAGATGGTCCCAGGGGGACTGGGGAGAGGGCCAAGGTGTCTGGTTTCCGTGGGGACCTCCGACTGCCTCTCAGGTGCATCCTGCAGGACTTTCTCATGGCAGAATCAGAAGCAGAGACCCAGCTTCTGTAACAGGAGTGGCGCTGCACCCTGGTGCAGACGGGCCCGTCCCAACGTGGCTCTCACGGCAGCTCAGCAGGGTGCGGTCCCGACAGAGGCTGCCCGAGGCCTCAGGCCGCGCGTACCTGCTGGCGCTGAGCATCTTGCCGTCTTGTTTTTCGGACCCAGGGATACCTTTTCATCTCTGTGCTGGTGAACTCCAATAGCGAGCTGATCCGCCTGATCAACAACGCCATCAAGAACGACCTGGCCAGCCGGAACCCCACCTTCATGGGTCTGGCCCTGCACTGCGTCGCCAACGTGGGCAGCCGAGAGATGGCTGAGGCGTTTGCCGGGGAGATCCCGAAAATCCTCGTAGCTGGGTATGTGTCTCGTGACTTGTTGAAATATGTCTGTCATGTTAAATATATCAAGTGTGTAACTACTTTAATAATTTATAGAATGAGTTGATCTCAGCACTTCATGCAGTGGGAGACCAGATACAGTTTAGACGTCAGGTGAGGTCCAGTCTGGCCTCCCCCCCCCCTGGCCAGGTGCAACCAGACCAAGAAGTGGCTTCAGCCTCACTCAGGCCACGGAAGGAGGAACAGCTGTTCTGTGTGTGCAGCGCCTCTCCTCACCCTTTCCCCAGTTACGGCGGGGAAAAGCCATACCCCCAAGTGCTTAGAATTCTTTGTAAATCACCCCGCCCCCAAACTTGGGGGGGACACTGCATGGGGCCGAGCTGGCAGCTCTGGGGGAGTTCAGAGCGGTACTGGGCCACCCTGGTCTTGGCGTTTTGGGAGGGAGGGTGCCCCTCATGTTCCAGACACTCTGCTGAGCTTAGAGACTGCCTGAGAGCCATGTCCCTGGACGTGCCTGGCTGACAGACGGCCTCAGCCCAGGGCACTTGCTAAGGACTCGGGGACAAGGTCCTCCAGGACAACTGGCCATGGGAACGTGGAAGAGACCCTTTGAGACTCATCGGCGAGGGCGGAGGATGTCAGGAAGTGTGCCCACCCGTACTGGAGCAAGGCTCTGGGCCCGCGGTTCTCAAATGTTGGTGCTGCCCTGCAGTACCTTGGGCGGGGTCTTAGCACATCTGGTCGTCACAGCAGAGCCTGTTTTGCCAGCCTCTGCTGGGGAAGGCCAAGGCTGATTCACCGTGTCCTGCAGTGTACCCGATGGGCCGTGTGGCCAGACCAAGAGCAGGAAGCGCAGTGGCAGGGTGGCCATGTGAGCTCTGCAGGAGGGTCACAGCAGGGGCACGGCAGGGTCACAGCAGGGTCACAGCAGGGCAGACGGAGAAGTCCGGCAGGGAGAGACCACAGAACAGCCCAGTGAAATAAGAGCTCGGATGCACAGCCGAGGAAGCTGGTGGGGCCCAGGGACACTGTCACACACAGTTGGGCAGCCTCGGCAGGGCGCTCGGAGGGGCCCCGAGAGTGCAGCACCGAGATGGAGAAGGACTGGAGGTGGCTGAGTGAACCGGGGGGTGGGGGCTGTCCACCAGAGGGAAGCTGGACAGGATTTGGGAGCCAGGCTGCCCCCCGCTGAGGGCTGCATGGCACCCTGGGCCCTCTCACCCATTAGGGCAGCCCAGGTCTAGCAAGGCCTTCCCTCCCTCCCTCCCTCCCTCCCTCCCTCCCTCCCTCCCTCCCTCCCTCCCTCCCTTCCCCCCTCCCTCTCTCCCTTCCTGCCCCTGGCCCGCCCTCAGAAGGCAAGCACTGGGGGTCTGAGATTTCTGTCTGCAGTGGCTATGGCTTTATTTCCGGCATTTGAATCGTGCCTGGTACATAGTAGGTGCTTGAGAAATACCTGTTGTCTGAATGAAATGGAAAGCAGACAGAGATAAATTCTGAGATGTAGTCAGAGGACAGTTCAGGAACATTCCCCTGAAATGAAGATGGGCCGCATGTGCAGCCTGAGAGGCGTGAAGGGGCGCGTGGAGAGGAGCCTGGACCAGAGGGAGGGCAGGCAGGGAGCCGGCGAGCCACGTCTCCAGGTGAGGGGCCTGTGTGGCCACCCGCCCTGCTTGACTAAGGTGGTGGACTCTTGAAGTCCAGCTAACAGTGACTCGGAATCCTCAGGGGGTGGTGCCCCGAGGTGGAGCCCAGGGGCGGGCAGGGTGGCAGGTGCAGGGAGGCAGGTGTGGGCGTGTGTGTCTGCAGCTCCGACATGACTGGGGCCGGGCGGCAGCGGTTTCCCCTGGTCCCCCAGGATGTTGATGCTGCACTTCCCACTCCTTCTTGCATGTTCTTGCTGAGAGGGGCTGTGTGTGATGGTGTTGGAGCCATGGGGGAGCTGGGCAGGGGCCAGCTTGGGGCCTTGCCTCCATCTTGACTCGGGGTTGTGAACATGGAAGGAAACCGGCTCCCCTAGTCCAGAACCGTGTCCTTTGTGCGCTGGTGGCGTGGACAGCAGACATTCCGATGGTGTTGTCAGCACCAGAGTTCACTACTCAGACCGAAGCTCAGCAGTGGGCGGGGATCATCCAGCCAGAGTGGGCAGGCCTCCACTCCTGCTCCCCAGGCTGTTTGTAGCCCAAAGAGGAATCTTCTCTAAAGTCGTTCTTCTTTGCAAAAGAGTAGGGGGTGGATGTGGTTCGGGGTTTCTCGTGTTGTCTTAGACTCATTCAGGAATGGAAACGCCAAAGGGAGGTGTGTGGTAGAGACAGCCCCCACGCCCCTTCTTTTCCTGCAGACTGGCCGAGTGCCCAGCGCTCTGTGAATGCTGACCGGCGCTCCGGCAGCCTGTGTGGGGCACCCCGTGGTAGGGGCCCAGCTGTGTCCTCAGCCAGCGCTGCAGCCAGAGCAGAGCCCCTCCTGGGGTCTGTGGTGGGGCCCCCCAGCCTCTTGGTGCTCCGCAGCACTGAGGGCAGGCAGGGACCGGTGCCTGCCGGTCGGTTGTTTTGGAGACGGGGCGGTGTGGGGGGGGCACCTCCAGGTGGATGGTGAAAGGAGTGTTGCTTGCACACAGCCGCGCAGCCAGGGGTCCTCCAGCGGTTGGGGCGAGTTAGTGCTGGTCCCTCGAAGAGGGGCAGGCAGCAGGGAGCGGACTCTGCGGGGTGAGCTGGGTGTGCAGTCCCCGGAGGCTGCTGTGTCCGACAGACCCTTGTGCAGGGGCACGCACTCTGTCGCCGCAGAGGCCGAAGCACCCTTACTTTGCATGTCATGCAGCCTGCCCACTGCCGCACCTCTGCCCCCAGGGCCTCTGAGTGGGCGTTCCCCGGGGCCCTGGTCCTGCTGGCTGTGTTGTCAAGTGACTCCTGTGTCTGTCTTTCAGAGACACCATGGACAGCGCGAAGCAGAGTGCTGCTCTGTGTCTGCTGCGCCTGTACCGGACGTCTCCCCACCTTGTCCCCACAGGCGACTGGGCGTCCCGAGTGGTGCACCTCCTCAATGACCAGCACTTGGTAAATGCCTCTGGCTAAGAGCCACCATTGCAGGAATGGCTGCTGTGACGGCTCCCTGCTCCCTCCGTGGGGCCTCTCAAAAAGTCACAGCCCTCCAGCCTGGAGCGCCCTCTTGTGGGGGGGGGGAGTCGATGCGGTCTCTGGCTCACCTGGGACTCTGCGTTGGGGACCTCTTACAGGCTGGGCTGCACAGCTGAGCAAGACAGGCCCTGTTTTCCACAGACGCCCTGTGCAGTGAGGGCGTTCCTGGTGTGTTGGGTGAGGACCGGGCCTGGAGTGACTCGGTGGTTGTGTTAGACGTCCACCCTGAGAGGGAGTGTGGGAGTGGGACGTGGCACTGGAGGCAAGGTCAGGAGCAGGGGTTGGACACAGTGGCCTTGTCCTGCCTGTGTTCTGTTGTGTAAATGAGAGAGTCATACCCTGAGACAAATGGGGCGATTATCCTGCTGAGCGGAGGGAGGGTGTATGGTAGCTGGTAGTGTGACTTTTCCTGGAAGAGAAATCTACCTTAAAAATCAAATTGAAAATAAGTGATCTTTACCTGGGGATTCGGAGGTGAGAGCTTGTTGGGGCGTGATGGTCGGTGAGCCGTCTGTACCTCACTTGCCCCATCCCCGGGGCAGGCTTGTGTCTGGGACAGGGCAGCCCCTCCTCTGCGTGCAGAGCCGTCGGGAGGGGGTGGCCTGGGACTATGGCTTCACAGGCCGGCCACACTTGCTGGGTCACACCAGGTTGTACCGGGTCAGATGTTACCCAGGGGCTGGGAAGCAGTGGCCAGAGGCTGGGAGGCGTCAGCTGCCAAGTTACCCCTCAGGGAGACCCCATGAGGGAGCGGGGCATTTCCCAGTTTTGCAGATGAGGCAACAGAGGCTCAGAGGGTCAAACATCTTCATACAGATCCAGGCTTGGGCCAGGAGTTGATGAAGGCTCAGACCTGGGGCCCGGGCCATCACATACCCTAGAACCCAGGTGTTGCACAAAGGCGACAGAGGGTGGATGGGCCGGGACTGAGTGTCTCGGCTTCCCTGGGCGCAGCCCTCTGCATGGACGCTGCTGCGCAAGTGCATGGGTTTTTGGCACAGGCCGTCCTGCTGCCTCATCAGGGGAGCTCCTGCAGCCACTTGGCAGACGGGTCCCTGCGTCCAGCCTCCTCCCTGCACAGATGAGGCAGGGATGCAGTGACAGCCAGAACCTGTGCTCAGTGTCCCAGGAGCTCCAGCGAACTCTTGTTGGCGGATTGCTCGTTTCATCCTGTAGAGACTTGGTGAGCCAGGCCCGGCCTGGACACTCAGGAACCTCGGCGAGCAGCTCTCTGCGCTGGTGCAACCTGCGTGTTAGGCATGGAGTTTGTGGGAGCTTTCTGTCTGTCTGGCCCGGGGAGTCCTTGGCACTTACTTCGCCTGCCAGGGACAGATAGGCTTGTTGGTGTGGCTTTCACATCCCACCAGCAGCGGAGGGACAGCGCAGCGAGGCTCCGAGGTCTCCTGGCGTTGACGGCTCCCGCCTCTGCTCCCGGAGTCAGGGCGGGGGCGGGGGAGCACCTGATCCCAGGGCAGTTTTCGAGCTGCTTGTGCTCACATCTTCACTGTGAAGTAGTATTGTTCAGCCCGTCCTTTTAAACGTGAGAGAAAGCATCTTTACTTAGGTGAAATCTTCCTACAAGAGTCATGAGTTACTGGGAAGAGCCATGACTTGTGCTGGGTCAGTGGCTGAGGCCGCCCGTGCTGCCCAGGAGGTCCCAGCCCGGAGGGAGGTGCCCCTCTGGGCCCTGTGGCAGAGACGGGGCCTGGGCCGCTCTCAACAAGGGGCTCGCCCTGGCCAGTGGCTCCGCTGGTTGGAGCGCGGTCCTGTGCACCATGGGCTGATGAGAAAGTGGGGCGGTGGGCACTGCCGTCCACAGGCCAGACGGACAACTGGGTGGACAAGGTGACAGGAAGGGTGGGGACCAGGGTGTGGAGCTGCAGGGGGCGGGGGCGGCCTGCCACTTGCCAGGCAGTTGGCGAGGGAAGCGGGATGGAGAAAGCCGCCTGTGGGCGCCTTCTCACCTCCAGTGTCGGGTGGGCCGCGGGTGGGCAGGTGTGGCCCCTAAAGTGTTACTGGAAATGCGGGTTGGGAATAAGAGGCCCGCTTCAGGTGTCCTGACTGGGACTGAAACGCACACTGTGCGTGTGTCCTCCTTTCAGGGCGTCGTGACTGCCGCCACGAGTCTCATCACCACCTTAGCGCAGAAGAACCCGGAGGAGTTTAAAACCTCTGTCTCTCTGGCTGTCTCCAGACTGAGCAGAGTAAGTCTGCGGATGGGGAACGGAGCTCAGGGTGGATTTTTTAAAAAATATAATCTTTTTAAAAATTACTTATTTATTTATTTTTAGACAGAAGGGAAGGGAGGGAGAAAGAGAAGGAGAGAAACATCAGTGTGTGGTTGCCTCTCATGTGCCCCCTACTGGGGACCTGGCCTGCAACCCAGGCATGTGCCCTGACTGGGAATCGAACCAGCAACCCTCTGCTTTGCAGTCCAGCGCTCAATCCACTGAGCCACACCAGCCAGGGCTCAGAGTGGGTTTTGGTTGCAGTTGTTTCATGTAATTAATACATTTGTTTGCTTTTTAGAACCCAGGACACTTGGCTAGCCTTATTTCAGCTTTGAGTCAGGGGAGAGCTGCCCTGTCCTTGTGGGAAGGTCCCAGAGCAGAGCAGCCCAGCTCCAAGCTCTCACTCTGGGCCTGTGGGGTCCTCGTGGGGTGTCCTGTGGTGGGGACCCCTGTCCTTTCTGCGCTGGCCTCAGTCCTCACCGCCCTTCCCTTTGCCACCTAAGCACTCCGAACTGGGCCTTCCGCTTTGGGCGCTTCCGGTTGTGTGGCAGTGGATCACACAGCCTGTGGTCTTCGCGTTTGGCCTGTTTGGGGCGACAGTGGGGTCGTCCTGCTTCTTTTGTGTGCTCTTCACTCACTTCCGAGGCCGCGTGGAATCTGAATGTGCTGCAGCCAGCTTTCTGCGCTGCCCACTTGTGACTTAAAGGGGCCCTTCTGGGAGCTTCAAGGGGTGAAGACAAGGAGACAGGGAGGCACTGGGCTGTGTGGTGGTGGACGTGTGATGTCGCGGGGACAGTGCCTGCTGCTGGGGGCTGTGTGGGAACTGCAAGTGTCGGAAGCATGTTCTCCGGCCTCGGTGAGCTCCTGGCAGGGGTGTACGCATGGCGGCCATGGGGGTGTGGGGCTGGGGTCAGGATACCCAGTTCTCCTTGCTGAGTGAGGGACTAGAGGTCTCCCTGCTGCATCTCTTTCACTCCCCGGTCCACGGGGGCAGACTGAGTTCTGTAGGCGCCGTAGTGTCCTGGGCCGAGGGTTGGCAGCATCGCAGGTTTATGTCCTGCAGGTAGGACTGTATTGCATGCGCCTGCCCCTTTGCCTCTGGAGCCCAGAGGAGAGTGTTGAATATTCTCGGCACACTGAATGAAATAGGTTTCCATCAGTGCGTGACCTGCAGAACCAGAAGTGTGAGGGTCTGTGTGGGTCCCCGAAGTGGGGGCTTCTCCTGGGGACAGCTGCCTGCAGCAGCTCACACCTGTGTCGATTTACAGATTGTGACGTCTGCGTCCACAGACCTGCAGGATTACACTTACTACTTCGTCCCGGCTCCCTGGCTGTCGGTCAAGCTTCTGAGGCTGCTACAGTGCTACCCGCCCCCAGGTATGGCCGAGCACAGGCCTCGCAGATGGGCCCGCCTCAGCCCTCAGGGGCAGGTCTTCCTCCTGGTCTCTTTAAAAGCCTCGTCCTAGTGCTGTCCCCTGCCCTGTGGGTCCTCCGAGACACAGCCGTGTGTCTCAGCTTTCCCAGAGCAGCTAGTGGAGAGCTGGCACTGTGGTTGCAGTCTGGAATCGGCTCTGCTTTTGTGCAGTTTCAGGTCTACACAGGTTTGCTGAAACGCTCTTAAAATAGAGTGTGAAAGTGTGTCCCTGAACTGGTAAGCCATGTCGCCTCAGCTCACACACCAAAGGTGTGTGCTCACAGTTCATTCTGAAATGTTACTGGTTGGATCAGGGCTTAGGGACCTAGAAATAGAATTTCTTGGTTGAAGTGCGAACATGAAAATTGTTAGATGCTCCCAATTCCTTCCACAAAGATTGATTTGTTGTTGTAAACTTTACATTGGAGTCTAATTTGTTTTTATCAGGGGTACTTGTTAATTTTGCATAACCTCTACGCTAAGTATCTTTTATATAGAATGAACTGCACAGCCTTGGTGTGGGAGGTCTTCCGCTCTCACCCCCCAGCCCCCATGCCCATTCCACTGCTCAGCCCAGCAGACCTCTCTCCTCTTCCTCCTGAGATGTGAGGACACAGACTCAGGTTCTGACCCTGCCCTGCCCCAGTGGTCCCTGGGTCTGAGTTTCCCCTTCCTCCTCCTTCCAGTTTGAGGCTCTGACTCTCTCGCCATGTCTGACGTGCTTTAGTTTGGCAACCTCCACCCACCCTGCTGCCTGTGGGTGCAGGTCCCTCAGGGTGGCTCGGGCCCTGCTCTACGCCCGACTGCTCGGCTCAGGACTGGGGGGCTGTGCCCCTCTGCTGGAGGGGTTGGACGTTTCCGCAGCCGGGCCCCACAGGCTATTGCTGACATTCTGGTATTTTTGTTGTTTCTTACTCTTTTTGGTCAATTGTTTCTTCTGGTTTGAGTAGAAATTTTAAATTTTCCTCTTCTTTTTATTGTTCCTTGTAACATTTTCTTTTTTAAAGAATATTTTTTATTGATTATGCCATTACAGTTGTTCTAATTCCCCCCTTCATTCCCCTCCACCCTGCACACTGCCTCCCCCACCATTCCCCCCCTTTAGTTTATGACCACGTGTCTCGAGTTCTTTAGATTCTGTATTTCCCATGCTAATCTTGCCCTCCCCCCTATTTTCTACCTACTGTCTATGCTACTTATTTTCTGTACCTTCTCCCCCCTTCTCCTACTCCCCTGTTGCTAGCCCTCCATGTGATCTTCATTTCTATGGTTCTCCTGATCTAGCTGTTCTCTTAGTTTGCTTTTGTTTTAGGTGTGGTTGTTAATAACTGTGAGTTTGCTGTCCTTTCGCTGTTCATATTTTTTATCTTTTTCTTAGATAAGTCCCTTTAACATTTCATATACTAAGGGCTTGGTGATAATAAACTCCTTGAATTTGATCTTATCTGAGAAGCACTTTATCTGCCCTTCTAAATGAAAGCTTTGCTGGATAGATCAATCTTGGATGTAGGTCTTTGGATTTCATTACTTGGAATACTTCTTTCCAGCCCCTTCTGGCCTGTAAGGTCTCTTTTGAGAAATCCGCTGACAGTCTGATGGGAACTCCTTTGTAGGTGACTGTTCCCTTATCTCTTGCTGCTTCTAGAATTCTCTCCTTCATTTGAATCTTGGCTAATGTAATTATGATGTGCCTTGGTGTGTTCCTTCTTGGGTCCACCTTCTTTGGGACTCTCTGAGCTTCCTGGATTTCCTGGAAGTCTATTTCCTTTGCCAGATTGGGGAAATTCTCCTTTATTATTTGTTCAAATAAGTTTCCCACTTGTTGCTGTTCCTCTTCCCCTTCTGGTACCCCTATAATTCGGATGTTGGATCATTTAAAGATGTCCTGAAGGTTCCTAAGCCTCTCCTCATTTTTTTGAATTCTTGTTTCTTCATTCTTTTCTATTTTACTCTTTCTGATCCACTCCTTTGATTTGAGACCCAGTTTCCTTTCCATCACTATTGGTTTCCTGTGCATTTCCCTTCATTTCAATTAGTTTCGCCTTCATATGTTCCTCTAATTTGTGACTATAATCAACCAGTTCTGTGAGCATCCTGATCACCAGTGTTTTGAACTGTGCATCTGAAAGTTTGGCTATTTCTTCATTGCTTAGATTTATCGGCTCTGGGGCTCTGAGTTGTTTTTGAGCCATGTTTTGATCTGTTCGTGCCTGTTATGTATGAGGAGCGGAGCCTTAGGTGTTCACCAGGGTGGGGCCACCCAGGTTGCTGGGTTGTGATGCCATATATGGGGGTGTGGTCAGAGAGAGGCCACCCAGGTCGCTGGTTTGTAATGCTGTATGTGGGGGCGGGGTCAGAGAGGGACAATGGTGGTCCCCTCTGCCGATTCTCGCCTCTGGGGCCTGCACGGTCTGTCTCATTACTCGCTCCTTCACTGGTTTATCTGCACTCAAATGTGTGACCATGGTCAGCCCTCAGTGAGTCCACCCACTACTCCACACCTGGGATACCCCTACTACTGCTGGCTTGCCTGGGTTGCGTGCCCGGGTCGGTCCGGTGGATCTTTCTTGCCCGACCCTGCTCTGCTGCTGGCTCTGCCCCTCTTACTGGTTTGGCTGAAGGGTTTGTTGTTGTCAGACTTCTGTATAGTTCAATTTTCTGTGGTTTGGCTGCGTTTTTGTTGCTAAAACTTTGTTGTTCTTAAACTTGGTTGTGCGAGGAGGCACAGTGTTTCCACCTACGCCTCCATCTTGGCGGAATTCTGTTTCTTGTAACATTTTCTTTATTTCTGTTAGTAATAGCACATGGAGAAAAAATATTTTGCCTCTTTTCCCTAAAACTTTTATATGTCATGTGTTTTGTCCACCGGTCTGAGTGTTTATCTTCTCTTGATTTGCGTATCCTATATCTCAGTAAAGGTGTTGTGTTATTTCATTAAAATGTATGTGTAGTTTCCTGGCTGTTGAATTGTCCTATTTTAAGTGGCTGCACAATTTGAACAGCCAGTTTCTCCCCAGTGTGAGATGACTTGACACTCAGGACCTGCAGTGGGCAGCTGGGAGGGTGGGGTGGGCTGGTGGGGAGCTGGCCCAATGGCTTTCTGTCCCGCCCAGAAGACCCTGCGGTGCGAGGCCGCCTGACCGAGTGCCTGGAGACCATCCTCAACAAGGCCCAGGAGCCACCCAAGTCTAAGAAGGTGCAGCACTCCAATGCCAAGAACGCCGTGCTCTTCGAGGCCATCAGCCTCATCATCCACCACGACAGGTGGGTTGGCAGGCGCCCCTGCCACTGCGCTCCCCGTGGCTGGTTGACGCCGTGCTCTTCCCAAACACGGGCACGTGGGCTCCTCCTTGTGGATGTCAGGCCCAGAGAGCGACCTGTGTCCAGGCACCTGCAGGCACTGGCGCGTGGCCTTGCCCTCTTCCTCAGCAGCGCCTGCCCCCTGCGTGGCCCCTCTTCTATGCCCTCCGACCCTCAGAGCCTGCACACCGCCCCTGAGGGCCTCTGCCACCTCTCCTGAGCACCCACTGCTGATGGGGAGGATGGGCGCCTTCTCGCGCGGGTCCCCTTAGTGCTCCTGCAGCACAGAACAGCACGTAGGGCCAGCAGTGGGCCGTAGGGGAGTGTGGAGATGACCGCGCGTGTGGGTGCCGCACGGAGAGGGGACAGGCATCCTGGGGCATGGGGGGGGGTTGCTGCCTCACCGTCCTACGCACCTCCTGCTTTCAAGCTGCCTGTATGTGGCCGTGCTCGTGGAGCTGCGTCCTAGAAGGCCCGTGAGAGCAACAGCGTGGCCCTGCATGGGGCTCTGAGGAGGTGCGGGGAGCACGCAGGCCACACACATTTGCTCCCAGATGTGGTCCGCCGCGCTGCTCCTCCACACTTTCCTGTGACAAAACATGGTCCGAGTCATACTCCCACAGAACTTTCAGTGTCACAGGAAGCGTTTGTGTCTTTAGCAAATGCATTTAAAGAGCACCAGCCTCATGAAGACCAAGGAGGGAGTGAGCAGAGAGCTAACCCAGTTTTGTGGGAACTGGCACTTAAATATTCACCAACCTCTTTTGCATCCATGTCTCTGCATTTACCCCTCTAGCGTCCTCTCATTGTCAGGGTTCCTGTTCAGCATCTCTCCTGGCGGGGGCCTCTGGCTGCAGCCCCATGCCTGGCCACGGCCTGCTAGGTGGTGCTGCAGGAGCAGCTGGTCTGGGAGGGCGCCCCATCTGTCCCAGCTTTCTGCAGTTGGTGGGCCTATGCCAGAGTGCAAGGAAAGGCCCCAGTGGTCTGTGACTCTTGGCACTACCTGAGGGGCATAAAGCTGACTTCAGGGTTTACGGTTCGGGCTTTCATGTGTTGGGAGGCCTTGCAGTCTTCACTTGAGTGGTGTGGCGACTAGACCCTGCCCTGCATCGCTGCTGCCGTGCCGAAGTGCACGCGGCCCCACTCACCCGCTTCTCCCTTCCCTGCAGCGAGCCCAATCTGCTTGTTCGCGCGTGCAACCAGCTGGGCCAGTTCCTGCAGCACCGGGAGACCAACCTGCGCTACCTGGCCCTGGAGAGCATGTGCACGCTGGCCAGCTCCGAGTTCTCCCACGAGGCCGTGAAGACGCACATTGAGACGGTCATCAATGCTCTGAAGGCAGGTGCCCCACGCTCAGGGACCTGCGTCACCGTGGGGGCACCGCGGGTGGGCGCAGCAGCCAGGGTGGCTGCTTGTACAGGCCAGGCTGCTGCTCTGGGAGCACAGCTCCCTGTGGCGCCGCTCTGCGGTGGCCTGGGCCCTTCTGGTCCCACCCACGAGGCAGCCTCTGCCGGCGCAGCCCTGTCACTGTGTTCTCTGTGTGCCAGGGCTGCACCGATGTCGGCAGCAGTAGGGGCGGTTCTTTTTGGTAGCAGGGTGAAACCTTTTGTCTCTCTGTGAGAAAACATCCTCTGCAAAAGAAAATTCACTTTTTTCAAGGCATTAAAATTTCAGACTTCGGAGAGCCAAGCGGGGAGCTATCTGTCCTGTCATCAGACACGTCAGTGTCCGTGGCATTCCCAGCTGTCTGAGCACGTGGGAGAGCTGGTGACGGGGGTGGGGGCCTGCTGAGCCTGCTGTCCTGCCCCAGGCTTAGTCAGACTAAGAATTTAACAGACATTTTGGGTGCTGATTTGAATGGAAGGCCCAGGGTTTGGAGTGAGCCTCATGCTGTCCTCGTCCTTCCAGGCCCCGGTTGAGGCATGTGGTCAGTCTGTGGTCTCACAGAATCACTGCTGCTTTTACATGTCACTCGGCCCTGAACTGGCGCTGCTCAGGCCATCCTTTGCTAAGAAATGGATGCGCAGGCCTGGGGCGGGGTGACAGTGGCATTGGGACATGCTCCTGGGCAACATGGAAGGTGCCTGTCTGTGATCACACAGGAGACAGGCCTCTGACCCGTCCCCTAGGAGACAGAGCTGGATTCCGGGCAGTGCAGGGGCAAGGGGAGCAATGAGCTGGCATGTGAGGGGCCCAAATGACTGGAGCCTGTGGGGTTCCCTGTACTCGGATGGTGAGTGAGGAGAGCTCTGAGCGAGTGTCAGGACCCCAGTGGGGGCCTGTCTAGCCAGCCCACGGGTCGTCCTGGGCTCCTCACTCTGTGCCTCGTCCCCCAGACGGAGCGGGACGTGAGTGTGCGGCAGCGGGCCGTGGACCTCCTCTATGCCATGTGTGACCGCAGCAATGCCCAGCAGATTGTGGCCGAGATGCTGAGCTACTTGGAGACGGCTGACTACTCCATCCGAGAAGAGATTGTGAGTCTGACAGCCTCACGCTGTCACTGGCCATGGACGCTTGTGCCTCTCAGCTCAGGTGTCTCCTTAGTGGCTCTGGGTCTGCTCCATAGACTTGCTGAGAGTCTGCTGGATCCTGGGTAAAAGTTTCCTTTACTTGAGCTTTCTCATCCATGTTTTGGGAAGGCTTTCAGTCTCGGAACAGTGCCCAGTGTCGAGCTGTTCAGGCACTGCCTGGGCAGTCAGGGAAACCTCTGCTGCTCAGACACCGTGGGGGCTTCAATGGGGGTGGCCGAGGTCTGCCTGGGCCCAGAGTCCCATGGGCAAGACTGCATTCAGACCTCTGAATTAACCCTTCTTTGCTTGGCGCACTTCCCTGGTACCTCAGTGGGGTGTCTGGGAAGAACAGGATCTGAGCCCTCCCAGTGCACTACCCTCCCACTTCCCAGTGTCGTTCTGTCATCTGCAAAGAGGGTGCCGTGCACACCCGACTCACTGTCCGAGCCCAGCAGACACTCACTCTGCGAAGGACGAGTGCTCTCGCCGAGTTCGAGGCAGGGAGTCCTGCCGCCTGTGGCCCGCGGAGAGCAGGGCCTGTGCTCTGTGTGGTCCGTGCGGGTCTGCCACTGGTCTCCCTGGGCCTCGGGCTCAGCATCAGCCCGTGGAGTGGAGCTGGCGAGGTGAGCGGCCCCATAGCCTCTCTGTTCTCGGTGGGAGAGAGACACATGGGTTTGTTGTTCTGCTCAGGATGTACTCACTGGTTGATTCTTGTGTGTGCCCTGACTGGGGATTAAACACGCATCCTTGGTGTGTCGGGAGGATGCTCCAACCCACTGAGCCCCCTGGCAGGGTGGAGAGGCATTTACTTGTCTTTCTGGGAGCAGAGTGCAGCTAAGGCCCCCTTGGGGGTTTCGCAGAGGGTGTCCAGCGTTAGAGCTGGCTGCGAGTGACTTGCTCCTGGGATGGTGCTCGCGAGTGTGTGTGTCTGTGCCAGGTCACACCCTGAGCTCTGTAGGGCTCATTTAGTGAAGGTTGCGGCCCCTGGCCAGGCCGGGCGCCAGGTATTCTCCTTCAGTGCTGAGCGGCTGGGCTTCAGCGAGGAGCTCGGGGCTGCCCTGAAGGTCAAGGTGGACTTCTCAGAGGTAGCGACTCTTGAGCTGAACTGTTGACTGGCTAGCAAAGAGGCTGTAGAGGCAAAAAGGGTAAGGGTGTGTGGGGGAGATGAGGTATGGAGGGGCTGGGCTGGGTGCCTGGTCTGGACCCCTGGGGCTCGGGTGTTGCAGCCCTGGCCGGGGTGTCCTTGCTCGTGCCGTCTGGCTGCCAAGCGGGGACGGGCGTGGGCTCGTGCGGGGTGGTCTCTTCCAGTTTTGAGAGTCGGGTATCTGTGTTGGTTCTTAGGCCCTTTTGAATGGTGAGTGACAGTCCTTAGTTTCAATCATGTGAGGGATGAAGCAGACACTCTTCGTCCCCACTAAGTCCTCTGTCTGTCCATCTGTGTGGCCAGGTGTGTCTGAGCTGTTGTGCTGGCTGCTGGACGTCCATGCAGGGGCCCATGTGCATCCTGCCCTGCTTTCAGGGAACCTCACTGTCCCTGGGGAGGACACAGCGTGGGCAGGGCAGCGGCCTGCTTGTGATGTGGCTGAGGATGGATGCAGGTGGGGCCTGGATTCTGGGGGCCTTGGGGTGGTGTCCTGCCATGGGGGCTGGTGGCTTTTACAGGATATGGTGGCGAGCTTGTGGGAGAGGGTGAAAGCCCAGAAGCTGCTGGGGGCAGGAGGGGCAGAGCGCTGTGGGGCAGCAGCAGCGGGACGTGGGCCAGTGTCGTCCTGAGGGCCAGGTGCATGGCTGCAGGTAAGCTGAGGGCGGGAGGAGGCATGTTCAGGAGTGGTGCTCTGGGTCGCGTGGGGAGTCCTGTGGAGGCGGAGGGGGAAGGCGGAAGGCGGAGCAGATGGCCGTGGTGTTGGGTCCAGCAGATGTCAGGGCCCGGTGGGGAAGGTTAGGCAGGTGGTATGGAAGTAGCAGTGCCTGTGTGAGGGCGGGCAGCTCAGCAGGACGTGGTCTGGTGTGGGCAGCTGATGCTGCTCAGGGTGGCTGCTCCGTACAAGAAGAGGGTAGCATGGGGGGGAGGTCGGGACTGGTTGTGCCCAGCCTGGTGCGGTTGCCCTGGGGCAGTGGTGTGGCTCGCAGAGCCCTCTGAGGTGCGTGGGGGTAAATGAGCGGTGGGTCTTCCGTGGACACTGGCAGGGAGACTGGTGAGGAAGGCAGGCCAAAATAGCAGACCCAGAGAGTGCGGCCACTCTGTGTGCCGGGGAAAGAAGGGGGGACCAGGGCTGGCTTGGCTGTGTCAGGTTGGGTGGGCCCTCGTGGGCACCTGCTGCTGGGACCCATCCCTTCTGTGTCCCAACAGCTGTCCTGTCTGTCTGTTGCTGGAGGGTGGTGTGGCTTCCCTCAGTTTGAACTGCAGATCTTAAACTGGGCTTCTTGGAGAACCGGCGGGAGTGCCCACCGCGCAGTGTCCACCACGGGGGTTGGCTCGTGGGTTCAGTCCTGCAGCCCTGCGTGGAGGCCCTGCTGTAGGCACCTACCCTCAGCGGCTCCCTCTGCAGGTGCTGAAGGTCGCCATCTTGGCAGAGAAGTATGCCGTGGACTACACGTGGTACGTGGACACCATCCTGAACCTGATCCGGATTGCCGGTGACTACGTGAGTGAAGAGGTGTGGTACCGCGTCATTCAGATTGTCATCAACCGGGACGACGTGCAGGGCTACGCTGCCAAGACGGTGTTTGAGGTACCTCCGCTTGTCCGGGGAGGTGCGGTCTTGGGGTGTGGCTGCTTCCCTTCCACCTGCTGTTGACCATCCTTAGAAGGCTCAGCTCTTGTCCTGCTGATCCCTCTATTGGACTCTCAGCTCCTCCTCACCCTAATCCCATCCACATCACCGACCATGGGTGGGAACCCTTGGCTCTCAAGAGGCCACCTGAGCACAGTGCCCAGGACTGGCATCTCGGCCAGGCTTGCCCCCCTGTGTGTGAGAGCCCATGGGGGCCCCTGGGAAGACCCTGCGGGGTACCTGCCCCCCACCCAGGGCCTGCATGTCAGCTTTGTGGAGTGAGGCTCTCATTATGGGGCAGGATTGGCCATGTCTCTGCCTCTGGGGCTCCTCGGTGGCACCTCTCCTGCAGTGGCAGGAGGACAGGCAGGGCGGGACTGACGCAGCCCCATGCCTGCTTGCTCGTGCAGGCGCTGCAAGCCCCTGCGTGCCACGAGAACCTGGTCAAAGTGGGTGGCTACATCCTGGGCGAGTTCGGGAACCTGATCGCTGGGGACCCACGATCCAGGTAAGATGCCCCTGGGGTGTCAGGGCTGCACCCGCTGGTCCGCATGCCAGCGGTCTGACGTGGCTGCCTGAGCGGCTCAGAGCAAGACCACCTCCACTCTGCCTCCCTGCTAGCAGCACAAAGCAGGGGTCCTGGAGGAAAATATGATGTGGGCATGGGGTGTCTTTGTCCCCAGAGGAAGCACCGGCTCAGTGGGTGGAGTGGCTCTGTCCCTGCGGGGGGGGGGGGGACCCGTGGGGTCAGGCTCAGCTGTCTGCCCCGGTGAGAAGGTGAAGGGCTCCTGGCTGTCTGCTCTCCGCCCGCCCCAGCCCGCTGGTCCAGTTCAACCTGCTGCACTCCAAGTTCCACCTGTGCAGCGTGCCCACCAGGGCTCTGCTGCTGTCTACCTACATCAAGTTCGTGAACCTCTTCCCGGAGGTGAAGCCCACCATCCAGGACGTGCTGCGCAGCGACGGCCAGCTGAGGAACGCCGACGTGGAGCTGCAGCAGCGGGCCGTCGAGTACCTCCGGCTGAGCACAGTCGCCAGCACCGACATCCTGGTAGGCCTCGCTGCGCCGGCCCCCACCCACAGCCGCACTACTGTGCTGACCCCGCTCTCTTGCCACAGGCCACTGTCTTGGAGGAGATGCCCCCATTCCCGGAACGCGAGTCGTCCATCCTGGCCAAGCTCAAGAAGAAGAAGGGCCCGGGCACGGTGGCAGGCCTGGAGGAAGGCAAGCGCGAGCGGGGTGCCGACGTCAACGGGGGCCCTGAGCCGGCCCCGGCCAGCACCGCGGTGGGTGCCCCCTGAAGCCAGCACCCTGCCCGAGTCTTTGCCACCCCATCCCCGAGATCCAGGGCCAACGCAGCGTTTGCCTGCTGGGGAGTTCTTGTTAAGTAGACGAGGATGTGCTGAGAGCCTGGCGGCGGCCCCAAGTCCGAGGCCTTCCCCGTCCCGCACCCGGGAGCCCCAGGAAGCGTCTCCCTGACAGACCCTTTCCATCCTTGTCGTCTGGGTCCCCTTTGGCTCCCAGCCCTCTGTGGTGGCCCTGCATTTTGGAAAGCGTGGTCACGCACCTCTGTTGCAGAACCGCCTCCTGTGGGAGGCCTTCCCCGCTCCGTTCTGGCCGCAGGTGGGCCCGCCTCATGCTGCTCTGAGAGGTGGGCTGGCGTGGATTGGGTGAGGGCACGAGTTCTTGCAGCGGGCGGCGTAGGGGCCCTTGCACGTCCGTGCACGTGTGCCCTCTGACGTTGGAGGCAGTGGCGGTGTTGGGAGCGCCATGCTTCTTTGCTGTCCCCACTGGACTGGGAGCTCCCGGGGAGTGGGCACACTGGCTGGCCTGCTTCAGTGCCCTCAGTGGTGTGCCCTGGCTCCCCGGGCTGGGGGCTTTCTGCTTGGCCTGGAAGGCTTGGTTTCCTCTCTGGGACGCTGGTCCAGGGATGGGAATAATGTCACTTCCTGAAACCGGATGGCCTTGGTGAGGACGAGCTTCCAAGGTCACGTGTTGTTTGCTGTTGAGAGTGTGCTTGTGTCCAGCCCAGGCTCCTGGGCAGGGTTCCTCAACGTGACCCTGCTCCACCAGTGCGCCCTGCAGACCGTGCCTGCCCCTCCAGCCGAGGACGCGGGAGCCTGTTCAGACCTCGCTGCCCAGCCCCGGCCCTGAGCCTGCTGCTTGTTCTCCAGAGGCTCCCCCTTCAGGCTGGTGCTTGGGTGTCTGCCGCTGAGGCCCACTCTGTGGCCGTTCCGCGGCCCAGGCAGTTTGAGTTTCAGGATGCATTGGCTTTGGAGTGAACGATAAATGCATGCTTTGTCTCCCAATGGTCATCCCTTCAGTGGGTTTTTCTTTTCACCTGTGCCTTTGACCTTGTCCTATGGGCATGGAGTGGCCCTGAGCTTGAAGGCAGTGCGGGGCTCTTCCCTCCCAGGCTACTGGTGCTGCTTGTGAAGAGGTCATAGTGTCTTCCTGTTGCCAGAGGTGTGGACGACCTGGATTCTAAAGAGGTGGGATCTTAGGCAGTAGTTTCCACGTGTGCTGCTCATGGGCGGTGTTAGTGTCACACAAGGGAGAAGACTTGCCATGAGGGGTGAGATGTGCCAGGGTGGGGAGTGTGTGGGGGTCCAGCGCAGGACTCCTTCCCAACTGCTGTCCAGGAGAGCTGCACAGGGCCTTCTGCACCGGGGCAGCCCAGGTGCCCCTCCTGTCCACGGCTCTGACTGCGAGCAGAGTGCGTTGAGGCCAGTGTAGGGAATGGGCTTTAACGTCTATTTTTGACAGTCACCAGGGGTCTTTCCAACTCAACTTTTGTTTTGCGGTGTGCACACTCACACCCCTGGCCTTTCAGCCACACTGTAACCAACACACAGGATGCAGTGGGCCTGGCATTCAGGTTCAGTGCCTGGCTGAGTGCTCAGTCAGAATCTGAAAATGGGACTGAAACGGGAGCTCCTGTTTCGTAGGCGCCCTGGGGTGGGGTGGGGTGGGGTGGGGAGGCAGGCCTTGCTCCTGGTTGGGCCAGCGCAGTCCTTCCCTTCCAGCCAGAGCTCTCCTCCCGACTCCCAGTGGCGCCAGCGTGTGCTCCATAGGTGGGTGTTCGTGGCTGTGAGCTGCCCCTCTGAGTTGAGAACCTGTGGCTGAGGTGGCTGTGGTTCCATCAGAGACCACTCTGAAGGGGGACGCTTTCGGGGGCTGGAGGAGGTTGAGGCGGGGGAAGCTGGACAGCAGGAGAGGGCCCTCCTGGCTGGGACTCTCCTCCCCATGGGTGGACACATCTGAGATGTCACAGAGCCGCCTGGTGGGAGGTGAAAGCCTGTCGAAGGTGCTGGATGCTGCAGGTGGTCTGCTTTGCGGTAGTCTGCTCCCTGCACACTCGGCCCCACGCTGCTGCCCGCCCACCCACCCGCCTGTGCGAGGCTGAGTCTCTGCTGCCCGGCCACCTCCGGGGAGGCTGGGGCTGCTGAGCTGTGCTGTATTCCTGGTCTGGGGCTGCTTTTTACTCTTGTAGTCCTTTGCTGTTGGAGCAAGAAGGGTGACTTGCACAGACTGAGCGCGAGGCGGGCTCCCCTGGGAGGCCTCCCCAGTCCTGCCTTGGGGCAGCGGTGAAGAGGCAGTGGGCCCTAGCGTGCCCGGGGCCTCCTGGGGGTCCCCACGCAATACCGTGCTTATATCTGTTGTAAGTTTGGGAGTAAATATTTGATTTAATTGGACAGAAGGGGTCTCCTACTTTAAACAGTGCCTGCGTTGTTTTGGAGGAACCACCTTGCAACTACCTTGCAGTAGTTGGCAACTACTGCAACCCTTGCAACTACTGCAACTACCTTGCAGTAGTTGGCAGAGGGGAGAGGCGTTCAGGCTGCAGGTGCCATCGGCACAGGTGCCTGTCCTGCGTGGCTGGCAGCACAGTGCCAGGCCACCCGAGATGAGCTCCCATCCTCCGAGGTCAGCTCCCAGTGGTAGCAGTGTGGGCAGGGGTGCTGTCCCAAGGGCAGTAAGGGGGGGCCATTGCCATGCCTCTCATGCAGACCCTCCCTGTGCTGCAGACATGTCTCATGCGCCTTCTCTGACAGCTGCTCCAAGGCCTCCCCCTTTCGCTTGGCCTACGGGCCCTCACTCCTGGGCCACCCTGGCACTTGAGGGAGGTGGGGCTGCTACCCGCTGGGGCTCCAGTCTGCACAGACCCACATACTCTCTGCTGGGTGCACGTTTGTGATGCTTCCTGCATCTCCCAGTAGAATTCATACATAGTGTCACCTGCCTGCGCAGGTCATCCTTTAGAAACTCAGTGCACGGCTCTAACGTGACCTGAGAGGACCAAGCAGTTCTCACGAGAGCCCGGATTTCCACGTGCCAGTGCTGAGTGGGGCTGTGCCGGGAGGCAGAAGCAGGCAGGGCCAGGGCCTGGGGGCACACCCACCGTAGAGGGAAGGGCTTCGCCCTCCGCCAGCTCATGGGGCTGTCGGGTTCCTGGAAGTGAGACCCTAGCAGCAGTAATGGGGAGTGGCATCAGGATTTTGACCTCTGTGAGTGTCCAGTGGGACATTCAAGTCCTTCAGGGCGAGGTTGCAGGGCAGTGTGGCTCACATCCCTGGTTCTTGCCTGTGATGTAACCAGGGCGACCACCAGAACCCCACATGTTTGGCGGGTGGACACCGCAGAGGTGTAGGGTCAAAGGGTGAGCTGCATCTCTGCGGCAGAGCTTCAAGCAGGGAGGGAGTGTGACAAGAGCCCAGCCACTTGTGTCCTGTGATGTCACAGTGAGAGTGATCTCAGGGTGGCTCTGCCTTCGTCTTTGCCAAGGTCCGCACGGCGTCATTGTGTTAAGAAGAAAAGCGTTAGTGGTTCTGCAGACCCATCTGCAGTGCTGTGCTTGCAGTGGGCTTTTACTTCCCACTCCCTCCGTGAGGCCGTGTGTGGCGACCATGCAGAGCGGCACACGGCGACTACTCGCTTTATCTGCTCTTCGGCCGACGGCAGTGAGCCCCGTCTCGGTTCTCCAGATATTTCTTTTTGGTCTCTTTCATGAGGAAATTGTTCCAGAAGTTGTTTTCATTCAAATAACATTTGTGAAAAGAGGGGGTTGTCTTTCCAGTTCTGTGAGACTGGGACTCACCTTTGCCACGTGCTGGTCCTCAGGCCTCACTCAGGGTGCAGGGGCTTCTCAGCAGTGGCCGGCCCCTCCCTGCCCACTGCTGCACAGTGGGAGGCGTGCAGTCGCTGCCCCGGCTGAGTGCTGTGTGCCATGAGGCTCCTCACTGACCCGCCCTCTCCCTGCTTTCCAGTCCACGCCCTCTCCGTCGGCAGACCTTCTGGGACTAGGGGCTGCGCCTCCCACGCCCGCGGGCCCCCCGCCCTCCTCCGGCGGGCTGCTTGTGGATGTGTTCTCAGAGTCGCCCTCCGCGGTCGCACCGCTTGCTGCTGGCTCCGAGGACAACTTTGCCAGGTAGTTAGTCTCCTGCTTCCTGAGATCAGGGGCCCTTTCTGCCCCCCCGACCCTAGACTGGGGGCTGTGGTCAGCAGGGCAGAGCGGGCAGAGGTGCGGGGCCTGTGGTGCTGGGTGGGCCTGCCCTGCAACCACTTCCTCCTCCTTGGCGGGCTGTCTCACTGAAGAGAACCCTGTCTAGGAGCAGAGGGGACCTGGTGCAGAGGCCGCAGGGCTGGCTGTCGTCTGTGCCTGGTGTGTGTCCGGTGCTCACTGCGGTGTTTCAGCTCTGCTCTGTCCGGAGAGCCCACCGCTGCTTGCAGCTCTGTGCTTGTTCCCTGCACCCCTTTCCTCTCAGGCATGGCCCCTCTCTGTGCCTGCCTTCTGGGTACCCAGACTTTTCTTAATTCACATTCTTCAGTTGCATAATTGCTGCTCTGTCCCACGAAGTCTGTGTCCAAGGCTGCTGCCTCCTCCTGTGACCAGCTCTGTGGCTTTGAGTGACTCACACCTGCCCCTTCCCACCAGGTTTGTCTGTAAAAACAACGGTGTGTTGTTTGAAAACCAGCTGCTTCAGATTGGACTCAAGTCCGAGTTCCGGCAGAATCTAGGTGTGTATTTTAATGACTTAATGTCAAATGCAGGTCAGAACCACAGTGAGAGCCCAGCTCCTGCCTTCTGGTGCTACTGTCAGAAAAGCAAAGCGAGTGCTGGTGCGGGCGTCGGGGCAGGGGCTGCACAGGCTGCCGTCCCTCAGCTTCGGGTCGGCCAAAAGTCCGTCCGGTTTTTTCCATAAAATAGGAGCCGTGTTTTTCATGTTCACCAGTGACTTTATTGATTTGGATATTTTGAGTATGTCAGCTGTCTCCACATGGTGTAATGCTGATTGTTCTTGGTCATGGTCTTGATCACTGTCAACTTCAGCTGGTCTGTCCAACCATGGAGCATCGTCTGCAAGAAATCTTCAGCATGAAGCTTCACAAACCACTTAAAAAAAAGATTTTATTTGTTTTTAGAGAGAGGGGGAGGGAGGTAGAGAGGGAGAGAAACATGAATGTGTGGTTGTCTGTCACATGCCCCCTACTGAAAACCCAGCCAGCAACCCAGGCATGTGCCCTGACTGGGAATCGAACTGGTGACTCTTTGGTTGGCAGGCTGGTGCTCAATCCACTGGGCGTCACCAGCCGGGGCGAAAAGTCACCAGTTTTGATCATTTTTTAAAGATACACACTGATATGACAGCTGTCACAACACAGGCTAACAAAGGAACGAGGGGAAAAACAGTCGTCTTCCCCTTCATTCATCTGGAACGAAGGGGAAGACAACTAAGCACCACTGGAGCCGCCTTGTGGAAAAAACCAAATGGACTTGGTGGCCGACCCAGTGTGACACTGAATCACCACGCGACCACCCTTCTGCATGCGTCCCCAGAGATTTGAAAGCAGGGCCTTGACAAGGTGTCTGCACCCCGTGGCGTGGCGGCGTTGTTCACAGCAGCAGACACATGGGAGCAGCCTGAGTGTCTGTAGACGGACGATGGACACACAGGATGCGACCCCCCCATTCAGTGGAATGTCACTTGGCCTGAAAGAGGAAGGACGTTCTGAGCCCCGCTGCAGCATGGCCGGGCCTCGAGGACACTGTGCTGAGTGGATGGGCCAGACACAGACAGACAGACAGACACTGTGCGACCCGCTCGCAGGAGGTCCCTGGAGGAGTCAGAGCCACAGAGACGGGGTGTAGGACCGTGGCAGCCGGGGCTGGCGGGGGGTGAGTGTTCAGTGGGGCCAGAGCGTCAGTTTGGGAAGACGGAAAGTTCTGGCGATGGTGGTGGTGCCGGTGGTGCCGCCATGTGAACGAGCTCTAACCCCGCTGAGTGGGGCGCCTAAGATGGTTACAGTGGGGAAGAGCAAGTGCAAGTGTGAGGAAAGGGAGAGAACCCGCCCTCCAGGGTCTTCAGGGGCCTTGTGAGGACTCAGTCACTGCCACCCCCTGAAAATGCTTTGATTTTCCCCGAGTGTGGGCTGCTGGCCTTGAGTTTGTGGGAGGGGCCATGCCGAACTGCTGTCTCTCAGGGGTTTGAGGGTCACTCTCCATTCTGAACTCACTGTAAAAACACGTGCAGAGGTCTATGTCAGGTCTCCACCCTGGTGTAAGTAATGGGACAGTGTGGCATCCACGGGGTCTGCATGTGAGTCCGAGAACCTGCCCACAGCGCCGGGTCTCTGCGGCAAGCCAGGCCCTCTGCTGAGACTTGGCTGGGGTGGGGCTCTTGGGGCATGTGTGAGCCATGTGTGAGCCACGTGTGAGATGGACTGTTTCTTCCTAGGTCGCATGTTCATATTTTATGGGAATAAAACCTCCACACAGTTCTTGAACTTCACTCCAACACTGATCTGCTCAGATGACCTTCAGGCCAATATCCTTGATTCTGTCTGCCCCATGGCCCTGATAGCAGCCAGTGGGATTAGAGGGGGTTTTGAGGAAAGTTTTTTTAAAAAAAATCAGACTAGCAAGGTATTTTCAGGTGCTGCAGTCACCTCAGGCGTTTTCATAAAACCTGTAGGTGTCTGTGCCTGGTTCCTCAGATTCTTGGAGCCCCTTCCGCCTTGCCTCGCTTTCCTGTGGCACCGAGTCCCTCTGAGCTCTGCTGTCCTGCTCTGAGGACCCCAGAGGCCACTGCTGCCAGAAGCAGGGAGCGCACCATATGCCGGGCCGAGCTGGTGCCGCTGTGGTGGCTCCCTTTAAGACGCCAGCAGTGTGGTGGGAGCCTCCCCTTCCCTGGGGCTGGGCCGGCCACACCCGGTGGGGAGGAAGGCCCAGGCTCAGCCAGAGGAGAGGCCTCCTCACCGCAGGCCACAGCCATTTGTGTCATGAGAGGAGCACGTGCAAAAAGCGAAGCATTGCAGTCGTTGAAGTTACTCAGACCTGGGATCGGCTCTGTTCAAGGTTTGGTCTCAGATCAGCTATGTGAGCCTCTCTTGAGCCCCATCTAGAACATCTCTTACCTCTGGGCTCCCCAGGCCTGGGCTCTACCAGGTGGCTCAGCTCAGACCCATGTCCCTGCGTTGAGGTAGCCTTGACATATGTACATCTGAGCCTGCAGACCAAGCCTGTGGACCCAACGGTGGATGGGGGCGCACAGGTACAGCAGGTGGTCAACATCGAGTGCGTGTCTGACTTCACTGAGGCGCCAGTCCTCAACATCCAGTTCAGGTAGGAGCCCTAGGGGTGGCGCCCACTACCTGGCAGGCGTCCCAAATCCTGGCTCAGGACTGGAGCTCCAGGGGCTGGAGCGGGGCCTGCATGCAGCTGTGTCCCTGGGAGCCACTTGTCCTTCTCAGCCTCAGTGTCCCTCCTTCAGAGGCTGTGCTGAGGATGGGGCAGGGGGACCCAGTGGGTGCTGATGTGGCCATGAGCACTGCAGCCATGGGGACTGATGGCGAGCCTGGGGTCTGCAAGGCTGGCATGGTCCAGCCCCATGGTCCTTTTGGTGTGCCATGTTCAAGGCCCTGTGCTCTTGAGCCAATGGTCAGGGGCCTCTCCCGTGGGGTTGGGGCCAATGGGTTCCGTGTGCTGCTCACTGCTCAGCTGGCTTTTCCAAATCAGCCACAGAGGGTGGGTCCCCCCAGATCCTCATTGGACTGGCACATGTTCACAGTTGTGCTTGGAGTGTGCATGCTGTTTTGGTTGTTTTTTTTAAGCTATTATCTCTGGTGGTGGTACTGGTTCATCACTGTCATTTTTCAGCGATTGCAATAGAGTGGGCATGGTCAGCCAGCTCTCTGCTGGGTGTATGGTTGAACTTCTGGAAAAGCACGTTTTCAAACGTTAAATGAACAGAATGGAAGGTCATATAATTTGTAGAATTTAGGAAACTAGTCAAGTGTTTATTGCCTGCTGTAGACATCTTTTTTTCAGTCTTTTTATGGAAAAAAGAGAAAAAACCACCATAGTTTAAAGTAACGTGGAGTCGTAGGATATGGACTGAAGGGGAAAGTCGTGTCCTGAGGTCGGGGCATCCTGCCCGAGGCTGGTCGTGGGGTGTGGTCGGCCCACAGCACTCAGCTAGAGGAGTGCGTTCCCTGACGGGCCCGAGAGCGGTGTAGGGCTGGTGAGCCGGCCTTCTGGTCAGTGATGGTGCGCACTGGGGCAGAGTGGGCCCTGCACAACTGCCCACCCTTGCTGACAGGACAGCCCTCCCTGGCCTTGGAGGCCCATGTGCAGCGGGGCTGGCTTCCCAGCTGGGTTCCTGGGCCTCTGGCTGTTGAGAGGCAGAGCTCAGCCCATCTGTGCTGCTTGTAGGTATGGAGGAACCTTCCAGAATGTGTCCGTCAAGCTGCCCATCACACTCAACAAATTTTTCCAGCCCACAGAGATGGCTTCTCAGGGTTTCTTTCAGCGCTGGAAGCAGCTGAGCAGGTACGCCGGCTGTCCTGTGGGGTGGGGGTGCGGGGAGGCTGGACTTGTGATCTTGGACTCAACTGAGGGTGTGACACTGGCCTTTGTGTCTCACAGTCCCCAACAAGAAGTGCAGAACATTTTCAAGGCGAAGCATCCAATGGACACAGAGATCACCAAAGCCAAGGTGACAGTGGCTTTGTTCAGGGCGTTCCCAAGTGGGGGCCTGTGTCTCACCTCGGCCCCCAAAGCATCCCAACTCTGCCATTTCCTTTGTGCAGATTATTGGGTTTGGCTCTGCTCTCCTCGAAGAAGTCGACCCTAACCCTGCCAACTTTGTGGGAGCCGGCATCATCCACACCAGAACCACCCAGATCGGTTGCTTACTGCGTTTGGAGCCGAATCTACAGGCCCAGGTCAGGCCTCCTAATGAGATGGCTAAATACACTTAAGTTTTTCTTGGGGTGTGACGCACACAGACGCAGATCCCAGTGCAGGGGCTTGGTGAGTTTTGACAGAGTGCACCTGTGCAACCCCCACCAGCTCACAGGCACACCTGACATTTCCACCGCTCCAGAAAGTTGCCTGGTGCCCTTGCTCTCTGCTCCGTTCTCCCCTTGAGGCCGCTGCGTGTCAGCCTGTGTTTCTCAGGTGGCTGTGAGGCACCCCTGCTGGTGGGTTCCCTCCGGCGGCCGGGTTGCTGGGCTGTCCCGGGTCGTCCTGAGCGGAGCTGCTGTGGAGGCCCTTGCACGCACCTGTGTGCAGATGCAGATGTCTGCGTTCCTCTCGCCTGGCAGGGGCCTGTGCACCCGTGAGCCCCCAGGGTCCACGCCCAGGCAGCTTTACAAGAGGCTGCCTCACAGCTCTGCAGAGGGGCTGGGACCTGTGAGCCACCAGTGGTGTCTGAGGTTCCATTGGCTCACATGTGTGCTGTCATGGTCACAGTCAGACATTGTCACTTCAGGTGCTGGAAGCTCGTTTGATACTCAAGTCTCTAAGACAGCAGACGCCTCCGAGAAGGGGATGTGTGTGGCCGCTGCCCAGGTGCTGTGCTGAGTGGGCCCTGGAGGCCACTGACCTGCCGTTCTCGTTTCAGATGTACCGGCTCACGCTGCGGACGAGCAAGGAGACCGTCTCCCAGAGACTGTGCGCTCTGCTGTCGGAGCAGTTTTAGTCCCCGAGGGTGGAGGTCAGGCGTGCGTGCCCGCGTCTCCTCACCTCTGCCACTGTCCGCATTCTGCGCCGCACGCAAGCACCCCCCACGCATGCCGCGGGGCAGGGCTGCCACCTGCCCCCACTGCCGCGTCCCTCCAGTGTGGACGGGAGTGCGGGTGCGCGGTGTAAAAGGAAAGGCTGCGCCTGGACTGCAGCCGGCCTGCGGGGTCAGGAGGGAGCGTGGGTCCTGGGACCAGAGTTTATAGGGATCAAGAGAGTTCCGTGGTTAAATCTACAAATTAAAGGGAAATTAGAAGTTTGAATGAAAATGTACATTTTTGAAATTTTATCAAAATGCCACTGTTGTTGCTGCTTGGAGATGTGGCAGCATTTTATTGTAGGGGCTCAATCTTAATGAGGCCATGTGAGTGTTCTGGAGGGTGACACCAGGGTGACACCAGGAGAGACGTGTGACAAAGTTCCCATGTGGCCCAGCCTGTGGGCACGCAGGCTGCAGGCTGACGGTGGGGTGGCTGTGGCAGCGTCCTGCGTCTAGACGCTAGACATTCTGTTGTTCTTCACCACCAACCATGGGTCTCGGCGAGAGCCCAGCGTCTCCCCTTCCAGCACTGTGTTCTTCAGGGGTGTTTGTGAGGCCGTCTGACTGTGTGACCTTGGGGGGTGGTCACTGTGGCTCTAGAGAGCATGTAGTTTTCACCACAGTGGCTGGGGACTGTTCCCACCTGTGACCGTGGGGGTGGTGGTGAACTGTGACCAGCAGGAAAGACTGGAAGGAGAGCTGGTCTCCTCGAGCTGTCTTTGCAGTTTCCCCCGGGCTCACAGTTGCCATGTTGCTGCTGACCTTGGCCGGCACGGCGGGGGCGGCCAGGAAGTGGAGAGCCTGCCGGGGTGAGCTGGGGCTCGCCCTCCGAGTGCTGCTCTTGTCGCTCAGCTCTCACAGGTGTCACCCTGTGCTGGTCTGCACCCTGAGAGGGATGGCCCAGGAGCAGAGTGCACCAGGGCCTCTGATCAGCCCGTGGGTCGGTGTGTGGAGGGCAGTGGCTCAGGCGGGCAGGTGGTCTGTTGTGGGCACCCAAGGGCCTTGAGGAGCTGGGGGTCTGTTGGCTCCCTCAGTTTCTCAGCAGGCCCCGGGCACCCAGGAGCTGTGCCGCAGACCCCTGTGAGGCCTGTGCTGCAGGGCGGGTCCTGGGGAGGCCGATTCAGGAGACCATCAGGGTGCCAGGGCCCCTGCCACACTGCAGATGCCGACCCCAGGCTCCCACACCCATTATCTGTGTGGCTCTCACAGGGCTGCTCTGTGATCCACGCTGACCTGAGGAGCCAGTGCCTGCCTGTCCTTGGAGCCCTTTGCTGGACACAGTGGACAGTGGCACTGGGTTTGCAGAGAATATCACTGGCGTGGCCGAGCCTCAGGAGTGACGCTCTTTACTTTTGTTCAAGCTGCTGGGCATTGCCCGTGCCCCACAGCTGCCGTGTGGGCCGCCTGCGGGGCGGGACCTCAGACTGGCGTCAGTCAGCGCCTTCCCTGGCACTGGGCCCTGGTTGGAGCGCTGTTGCAGGTGTCGACATCACAAAGTGTATTCCTTGCCCAGGAAAAATGTGCCAGGATGGTGATGGGGGCGTGTGGGTCATCACCAGAGGGGAGGGACAGTGACGGGGATGTGTGGGTCGCCTCTAGGGAAAGCACCCTGTGTGCAGCCTGGGGTCCCGTCCTGTAGGCTGCACTGGCCTGGGACCCCAATGACACAGGCACCTGCCCTTGGACGGGCTGTCCGCCAGAGCTCGGCTGTCTGGGCCGTGGGTAAGCGGAGGCGTACAGGAGAGATCGTGCCTTTTGCTCTGCATGTCGGTTCATTGTGTGGGCCCAGCCTTGCCCTCCACCTCACGGCGCATGTGGGGTAGTTGGCCTCTTGGGGGCCGTGGATCTGAGTGATCTGGGGGACTGGGGTTTCCCTCCTGGGGAGTGAGCCCAGCCACAGCCTGGAGCTGCATCCCACAGGGCGGAGAGCTTCCAGCAGTTCACTGAGCTGGGAGGGCCCCTGACGGTGGGCTGAGAAGGTGAGAGGGCCGACCGGGGCGGCGAGGCTCTTGTGGGGCAGGCGTGGCTCAGGGGTCACGGATGCTTGGGGGCATGGAGACGACAAGCAGAGTTCTAGGCAGTGTCTGTGCGCTGGCCAGTGCCAGTTTATTTACCATCTGTCCACAGGGGCTTGTCTGTCAAGCAGGGTGGCCACGGTGCCCTCCACAGGGTAAGCTCTGTTGCGGCACAGGCATCCCTGATGGCCGGTACTTGCACCCACCCTCCTCCTGCCCTCCCTTCCCGAACTGCTCAGCTCTTCTGCTTGCTGCTTCTTCCCCGCCTGGCCTTGCTTGGGTGCTCCTGTCCGTCTAGACGTCCCTTTGAAGCAGCCTTTGTTTGGGTCCGTGTCTTCTTTCAGCAGGGCTGGGCGGCTGCCTTCCGAGGCTGGGAGGCTGTGTGGACGATGGGAGGCCATGGCCTGGGAGGGTCTTGTGGGGCAGGAGGCCAGTAGTTCATTGCAGCCTGTTGGGCTGGGCCGGGGTCTGCAGGACCCCTGCCCAGCAGCTCCTTCCTGCAGGTGCCTGTGTGGGGTGTGCCCGGGCTTTCGAGGCCAGGCTTGGAAAGGGGCTGCTGGGCGCAGCAAGAGCGGGGCTGGGGGCTCCGTGTGGTGCTCCACCCTCTCACCCCGAGGGCCACGCCCTAGTTTCCGCAGTGCCTGGGGCCACACACGCAGCGTCTGAACACCTGCAGCGTGAGCACCAGCAGCTTCCCTGGGACCGCAGGGTCTGGGCAGGGCAGCACCAGCTGTTTCTCGTAGGAGCTGAGGGGGTGGCAGCAGCTGCACTGGGTGCTCACTTGATTGGTGCTCGTATTGAAGCTGGAAAGGATCCACCACAGGGAGGGTGGGTCAGGGCCACGGCCTCGGGAGGCCCCACGCCTCCCCAGCCACTTGGGAGAAGGGCAGGCCCAGGTGGGGTCCTCAGGGTGTGGCCTCTGTTCCCGACCTTCCTGTCAGGCGGGCAGCCACAGGCTTAGCCACCGAGTGACACTTGGAATCTCTATTGGGCAAGGTGAGCTCCACATTCGGAGCCCGAGAGTGGACAGAGGCAGCTTGGGCCCTCAGCTCACCTGGTGGAGGAGGCACAGACGCCCTCGCAGTGGGTCACGGTCACATTGGCTGTGCACCCCTGATAAGTGATCTCCTCCTCATGCTCCCTAACACTGCAGACCTCTGAGCGGGGGATGGGGAAGGGGACAGGTCATGAGATACCAGCCCCAGGGCATGGTCACAGGGCAGGTGCAGCCTTGGGGGACCCTGCTCTGGACCCTCGAAGGAAGGGCTAGTGTACTCGATGAGTTTTGGGCCCCAGGTCCCCCAAATGCATTCTGGGCTGGTGGGGAGCAGTGCTGGCCCAGTGGGGCCAGGAGGATGCAGGACACCAGCTGCACAGCCCCTGGGAGGGGACGACCCTGGAGGCCTGTCAGCACTGCTGGACCCCACCCTGGCCATCTCCCCTTGTCTGAGCCCCATTGACTTCAGACCTTACATCTGGGACAAAGCCAGCTGGTAGCCCCAAGCTCAAGGGCTTTCTCAGAGGATGGGACAGATTCCTGCACTCGTCCCCAGCCTCCCCAGCTACCTCCCCTGCCAGGTGATACCTACCTGTGGGCATGGGTGGCTCTGTCCTGTCTGGCCCAGAACCTGTGGGAGGAATGTGGGGAGGATGTCAGTGTCCCTAGAGGGGCACTCCCTGCAGGGGTCTTTGGTCCCTGTGTGGATCTGTGAGCTCTGGCCTGCATCCACCCTAGGGACAGAGTTGGTGCGCTACCTCGGGCGCCCTGGCAGCCAGGAGAGCCGTGTTGCCATGGGAAACGCCACTGTGGGACTAAATGAAATGCTAAAGGAGCTTCTTGAGCAAAGACAGGGTGGCCTCCCTGCTTTCCCCGCCCTGCCCAGGCCTCACCCCTGCCTGCTTTGTTCTCCGCTGGTGGAGACAGACCTGGCAGGGGAGGACTCTGGGGGTGTCCTCAGGGGTTCCTGGTGCCCTGGTTGCTCTTCCCTCCTGCGCTCTCTCTCTGGCTCCCTCACCCCACTTCCTGGGGTCTCCTCCCCATGGACAACTTAAACCCAGTCTTTGTCCTCCAGGAGAACCGTGCCACTGTGAACAGTCCTGCCTGGGGCTTGTGAGGGGAGCCCGGTCCAGGCAATGAATGCTGTGGAAGGGACACCCAAATGGGGGCGAGTGGCATTGCTGGAGGACAGGGCAGGTCAGGCAGGCCTTGGGCAGGAGGGCAGAGTATAAGCTGCAGGTGGCTGCAGGGCTGAGCTGGGGCAAGACCGACAGTAGGACAGGGGCTCTGCGTGCACCCCAGCTTCGCCCCCAACTGTCCCCAGGGGTGAGGCATGGCCAGCCAGTCTTTGCTCTCCTTTCTGCAGCCTGGGGGAGGTGGGACTAGTTTCAACCGGAATCCCTGCCAGCCCTTCCCTCTGAGCTCTCATGGGGGCTGCCGAGGGGAGGGGGTTCCCTTCAAGGGGGGCCAGGATCGCAGCAGGGAACAGGGTGGCTGGGGCATGAGAGAGCAAGTCCAGGAGTAGAGGTGGGAAAGGGGACTGACTGGAGGAGGCCAGGTGCCTCGCCGGCCAGACTAGAGCTTGCTGGGGAGGGATCTGAGGAGCAGGGAGAGGAGCTGGGGCCCCGTCCACGAAGGTTGAGAACAGGTCCCAAGGACGAGGCTGACGTGCGGCAGAGATTGAGAGACAGCGGAGGTGTGGGGAAGCCGGGTACGGGAGATGTGACCCAGACAACATCAGGGTACAGCCGAGGACACCAGAGCTGACACCGGTGGTAACGTGCCCAGAGCCTGTAGCTGGTCAGGGGCGAAGCTGGCTCTCCAGCCCAGTGTGTGCTCAGCACCCGGTGCTGCCAGGCTTTCCCCAGGAGGAGCGCAGGCGACAGGGGCGGAGAGGGAGGCGCACCCGCCACTACGGCAGCAGGGTGCTGGGTGTGCTGTGTCACAGCTTGGGGGACAGAAGCAGGGAGGCAACGACAGAGCCCCGGTGGTCGTCAGACAGTGTGCGGAGACAAGAAAAGGCGGGGACTAGGTGGGACTGACCCAGGTGCTGCCGAGTAGAGAGGCCAGGCTGGGAGGAAGGAGCGCACAGTGTCACTAGGTAGTTGGCGGAGACGTCACTTACTGGAGTGGCCGGGTGCGGACGAGACGAGGGAGGACAGAGAAGAGCCTGGAGTGGGGGAGCTGGACAGGAAGGCGGTGGTCAGCAGGCTCGTGGTGCCGGCATGCCTGGTGGTGAGGTTCGTGGCTGGGGAACTGGGGATGGCAGTCACCCCCACAGTGGATGGCACGAGGCTGGTCCTGGGCACTCGGGTGGTGAGAGAAGTGGACTGGGAGGTGGTGGACTGGGAGGACGGGGTGGAGGAGGCCGGTGTGCTGGTGGTGGTCCGGGCCGTGGTGCTAGAGGCGGGGATGTGCGATGGGGTGGGAGCCACTGACGAAGGGTCTAATATGGGGGCGAGTGGAGTCAAGAGTGAGGATGTGTGAGGAGTGGACGCAGCTGGAGAGAAAGAGGCTGTAGACTGAGGGGCAGGATTTGAGATGATAGGGAGTCCAGAGGAGGAGGCAGTGAGGGTGCCTGGTCTCAAGGTTGTGGGAGGCTGGGAGGTGGATGCTACTGAAGTAAATGGGAAAGGGGGGAGAGACTGTTTAGTAGAAGGGGACGTGTGGGAGGACGCTCCGGAGGGAGACGCGGAAGGAGGCCTGCTTGTGGCTGGAGCAGAGGACGCAGAGTGGCTGGGCGAAGGGGCGGAGTGGGGCGGGACCCGAGATGTGGCTGGAACAGCACTGGGAGGGCCGTGGCTTGAGTTTAGGAAAGCGGGAGAAGACACAGGAGGGCGGATGCTGGACCCAGGGGGCTGAGTTAGAGAGGTGCTGACAAGGGAGGTGGAGGCGTGCACAGTGCTGACCAGGTAGTCACCCTGCGTGGTTCCGGTGGTGGTTTCTGTCCCTGGGGGAGTGGAGGGCGGCAGCACTGTGCCTGAGACAGGGGCGTGGGTAGAGGGCCGAGAGGTGCCCGTGGGTGTGGCAGTGGACGGGTTAGGAGAGTGGGTGTGTGGCCGGGTGGGGGTGATAAGTCTGTGGGAAGTAGGAGTGATGGAGGAGGTGTCCGAGTTCGGGACCCGGGTGGATTGGGTCGTCCTGGAGTGAGATGCGGTGGGCAAGGAGGTGGTGGTCCGGGATGAGGTTCCCTTGGCGGGCCCTGTGGAGTGGGAGGAGGTGGAATCGGAACCCGAGTGGGAGGAGGGAGAGGTGAGTGGGGTGTGTGGAGTGCTGGCCGTGTGTGGGGCGGAGGTTCCCGTTCCACTGTGGGTGGGCAGGGGTTGCGTGGTGGTGTGTGGCCTGGAGCTGGTCCCTGAGTGGACGGGGTCAGAAGGGTGTGACGGGAGGGAGGTGGAAGCTTTGTCTGTGCTGACAGAATGAGGGGCCTGCGTGGTTCTGGTGGTAGTTTCTGTCCCTGGGGGAGTGGAGGGCGGCAGCACAGTGCCTGAGACAGGGGCGTGGGTAGAGGGCCGAGAGGTGCCCGTGGGTGTGGCAGTGGACGGGTTAGGAGAGTGGGTGTGTGGCCGGGTGGGGGTGATAAGTCTGTGGGAAGTAGGAGTGATGGAGGAGGTGTCCGAGTTCGGGACCCGGGTGGATTGGGTCGTCCTGGACTGAGATGCGGTGGGCGAGGAGGTGGTGGTCCGGGATGAGGTTCCCTTGGCGGGCCCTGTGGAGTGGGAGGAGGTAGAATCGGAACCCGAGTGGGAGGAGGGAGAGGTGAGTGGGGTGTGTGGGGTGCTGGCCGTGTGTGGGGCGGAGGTTCCCGTTCCACTGTGGGTGGGCAGGGGTTGCGTGGTGGTGTGTGGCCTGGAGCTGGTCCCTGAGTGGACGGGGGCAGAAGGGTGTGACGGGAGGGAGGTGGAAGCTTTGTCTGTGCTGACAGAGTGAGGGGCCTGCGTGGTTCTGGTGGTGGTTTCTGTCCCTGGGGGAGTGGAGGGCGGCAGCACTGTGCCTGAGACAGGGGCGTGGGTAGAGGGCCGAGAGGTGCCCGTGGGTGTGGCAGTGGACGGGTTAGGAGAGTGGGTGTGTGGCCGGGTGGGGGTGATAAGTCTGTGGGATGTAGGAGTGATGGAGGAGGTGTCCGAGTTCGGGACCCGGGTGGATTGGGTCGTCCTGGAGTGAGATGCGGTGGGCGAGGAGGTGGTGGTCCGGGATGAGGTTCCCTTGGCGGGCCCTGTGGAGTGGGAGGAGGTGGGAATGGAACCCGAGTGGGAGGAGGGAGAGGTGAGTGGGGCGTGTGGAGAGGTGCCGGTGGCTGTGACGGGGTGTGCACGTTGGGTTGTGGGCTCTGGACTCCGGCCGGGTGCTGTGCCCGGCGACCCCGACGGGTCCGTAGGTCGCGTCTCGTAGCCTGTGGTTTCGGTGGGGTGCTCATTTGTCGTGTGCTCTGCGGGAATATTATCGGAAAGTTAACTTTTTATCTCTGTTTCTGTCCGAGTTCCTGCTCCAGCTGCCTCTCACTGCTGCCTCTTTTCACTCCGACTGGTCTCGAGGCCCCTGGCAGGACGCCTCCCCCCCCCCCCGATGGCTCTTTTTTCCTTCGGCCTCTCCCCTCGGGTGGTTGTAGTGGGCTCTCCCCAGAGGTGCGCATGGCACCCTCCTTTTTCCCTGCTGAGCGTTAGGTCATCCCTCGTGTCTCCCGTGGTTCTTTGGAGCTTTGGACACGTGCCCCAGGTGGCAGCCCTAAGGCCCTGCAGTTCAGAACCAGTGACTCTGGAAGCTTGTGGTCCCTGGGGATGTGGGCGCACCTGGTGTCCGCATGTCCTCACCTGGTGGGGTGGCCGCGGTGGATGGTCCTGTGGGTGCTGTGGAAGAATGAGGATGAATGTGGTTAGCAGGTGGGCTCAGGCTCGGGGCTCAACAGGCTGTCCCCATCCTTTGGCTGGACGTGTCCCTGACTGCTGGTTGGAGGCCAGGTTCTGGTATGTAGTCCCACCTAGGTCGGATAAGCTGGGCGACGGGGCACCTGTGCGGTGTCTCCTCTGTGAGGACACCAGGGTGGGGTAGCCTTACTTCTGGGTGGCCCTGTGGCCGTTCGTGGTGGTGTTGGGGTTGGCCTTGCCGCTGTGGTGCGCACTGTGGACCGAGCTGTGGACCGTGTAGCTGTGCTGAGCAGCGGTCCTGTGGTCTGTTTTGCGGCCTGTGTCACGGTCGGTCCTTTTGCTGTTGACCTGGGAGTGGTGGTGGGGGCCAGAGGTGATGTCGCTTGCGTGGTGATGGCGGAGGTGGTTTGAGGTGACTCTGCAGAGAACAGGGCTCAGAACATCTCTGGACCATCTGCTTTTGCTTCCTTTTCCTGCTGAGTCGGAGGTCCTTGCCCCGCCTGTGCCACCAGGCCCTGGCCAGGAGGGTGGACTCGACCCCCTCGAAAGGGGCACATGTCTTCCTCTAGCTGACCCTCATGTCATCTCTCAGCTGGCCTGGACTTGGTGGCCTCAGGGGCATTTCAGTGTACCACGGGCTCACTGGGTCACTGGGTATTTCTTCACCTGGCCTCTCGTACCCACCTCTCGTCCCCTCGTGGTCCCTAGGCAGCTGGACGGGGCTGCTGCTCTGTAGGGCGGGATGGCCTCATGGAGGGCTGGCGTGTGCCCCCCTGCACCCGGCTCACCCCAGACGCTTTTAGCGACAGTGTCAGCAGGGGAGGGCCATGTTCTGCGACTAGCTTACCCTCCAAACGCACCTGTGCATGAGCATGTTCTCTGTGGGGAAGTGGGGCCCCCCGTCCCACACCCCCACAGAGCGTGTCTGTGATCCCACACACGTCCTGCCCCTGCTGTGGGGCCTTACCTCCAGCAGAGACGGTGCGTCCTGTCTGGGTGGTCAGGGCTGTTCGTGCCTGGGCAGAGGAGGGTGCTGAGGCTGTGGCCGTGGCTGTTACCGTGGCTGTGGGTGTGAAGCCTGTCCTGGGGGTCCCAGGTGTGGGGGACGAGCTGGCTGAGGGTGCAGTGGAGCTGAGGAGGCCAGTGGTTCTGGGGGTGGCTGTGGTAGGCTTGGCTTCTGTGGAGGGCAGACGGGCCGTACCTGTGTAATAGCCTTTTGAGGAGCCCCTGGCTTGCTTGCTGAGCCTCTGAGCCATGCAGCATCCCCTCCCCACCCCCTACCCCAGGCAGGCGGGGCAGAAGGCACAGTATTGAGCCTGTGGCCCTCCGAGGCACGGTGAGGTCCTGACAGCTTTGCTGTGACAGTGGCTGTGCAGTGGGGTCACAGAGGGGTACCTGTTGGTTGACCAGGAGCTAAGCTTTACTGGGCCCTCCCCTCTGCTTTCCTGGTCAGCACCCCTGTTCCTACAGTGGAGGGCAGCCCAGGTCAGCCCAGGTGCACTGCAGCCCTGCCCCACACGCCGCCCAGGGGCACTGGGACAGAGGCAGGCTGGGCCGATGGGTGTCCAGGGAAGAGCCCAGGGAGGGTGCCTGCTCCACCTTGGCACCTAGTGTGCGTGCAGTTACCTGTGGTGGGTAGTGGCAGTGGTGGTGGCGTGGTAGGCAGCAGCACTGCAAGAGGACAGGTGGTCAGTGCTGTTTTCCTCCTGCTGCCCGCCCGGCCCAGCCCTTCGGTTGTCCCCAGGGCCTGAGTCCGGAGCTCCCCAGAGAGAGAGGTGGCCCTGCTCCTGTGTCCTTTTACCCCCATCTTCGCCCTTTCTCAGCACCGTCCCTTGACCATAGTGTTGGCTTGGCAGCGGGACGCCGTCCAGTGCCGACCTCACGGCAGCTCTCCAGGCCACAGTCTTGGAGCCCCCAGGTGGCTCCTGCTGTGTACCCAGCGGCTGCGGGCTGGGCGTGGGGACTCAGCGCATGGGAAGGGGAGGCCCGCTTGTTCTCCCCGTGTCTGCTCCCCGGGGTCTGGGGGTCTCAGAGCTGCAGGGCACAGCCTGGGGTGGGACTGCTGGAGAGCGGACGGGAGGTGTGTGCGGGTCTGGTGGGTGCGGGCCCACTGACGGCGCTTACTGCATGGCATGCAGGTCCCCGTGTCGTGGTCGAAGTACTCGTCCTGGGAGCAGTTGTAGCAACCTGGGGGCGGTGCCAAGAGCGTGCGGATGGAGCCGGAGGCCCCTCCTCCTCAGGCCTTGATTCCTGCCTTCGCTGTCGCAGCTGCCCCGGCCTCTCCCCTGAGCTGCAGAGGCAGTTGCCCCCTGTCCCCCCATCCCAAGCCACCCTGCACTAGGTGTCTCATCCCCCCCCATCCCACCTGTTGCTGTCCCCAGGCTCCAGGCTGTCCCCTCCACCACCTGTCTTGCCTTGGCCTTCCTGCCCCTTTCCACCCGGGAAGCCGTCAGTCCCCTGGGCCAAGCTTTCCTTCTCTGTGCCCTGTACCTTCGATGTTGGCGTCTGGGAGGCTCTGCAGGTGCTGAGGGCAGAGGCACGGCTGGTAGTGCCATGTGCAGTTGGCCTCCCGGGTGTACTGGAACTGGCCGGTGCCCACCTGCACGTGCGTGTTGTAGAAGTCGCAGTAGATAGCTGAGAGGACAGATGCTGTGAGGGGCCCTGAGCCCGTGCTGGAGCCTGGAGGCTCCGGGTCCCGCATGAGTCCATCTGCCGGGGCTCAGCCTGACACCCACCCAGGAAGGGAGCCAGTGGCGGGGGCCGCCCATCAGGGGTGGGGCGGGGCACTCACGGCAGAAGTCGGGGGTCCTCCAGTCCACGCACACGCCCTTGTCCAGGCAGGCCTGGGCGTAGGCAGCCACGGCGTCGCACAGACACTCACAGTCCCCACCGGTGTCGCAGCCACACGCATCACGCACGCAGGCCTCGTAGTAGGGCAGGTGGTACACCTGTGGGGGCCAGCCGTCAGTGGCCGCTGCCCACTTGCCCTGTGGGCCCGAAGCCCAGCTGTCGTATGGTGGGAGCCCGGCCCCGTGGTGTGTGGCCCACCTGGCTGTGGCAGGCGGCGAAGGTCTGGCTGTTGATGATGCTGCACTTCTGCACGGCCCAGGTGTGGCGGAAGACATTCACGCTGCAGGGGTCCAGCACGAAGCTGGTGTCCCCACACAGCGGGCTCTCCTTCCACGAGTTCACGAACTCCAGCTCGCTGGGTACCACGTACTTGCCGCGCGTCTCAAAGTCGTCCTTCATGTTCCCGTTGTAGTTGCCACACAGGCCGCAGAGGGTGTCCTGTGGGGGGCCAGGGTCAGCTGGTGCATGGGCCCATCCCCCCACCGCCCCACGGCCTGGCAGGGCTGTGCTGTACCTGTGTGGCACGCGAGAGCTTGATGGAGATGGTCATGTGCTTGTTCCAGATAAGGGTCAGGTTGTAGCTGCTGCTGATGGTGATGTCCAGCTGCAGGTGCAGGGAGCCGGCCTTGACCCGGAAGTGCACGTGGGGCTCAGCCCCGCTGACTGTGTGGTTTCTGTCCGCCAGCACAATGGACAGGCCCTGGGGGCAGGGGTGTCACTGGCTGTCTGCCTCCAGGCCTAGGCCACCAAATGCCACCAGCTCTGCCTCCCCACCTGTGTTCTCCCAGGCAGGGTGGACGTGTCCATTAAGGACACATGTGGGCCAGTGCACGCCTTCTGGAGCCTGCTGTGGGCAGAAGGTTCCAGAACATCATGGATACCACACTGAGGGCTGACTCAAACTTCTGGGAGGACTCCCCACTTCCCACCCCTCATGGCTGCTCAGCTCGGAGAGATGCTGCTGCCCATTGGGAGTGGCTAGTGGCACAGAGGCTGCCCTGTGGGGACACCTGCCCCTCCTGCTCACCCCCAGGGAGACTCTGATGGCCCGGGAGCAGGTGACGCCCGACTTCCCGCACACCACATTCTCCGTCAGGATCTTGAAGGTGGGCCGGGAGCCGTTGGTGCCACAGCCGTCCTGTGGGGGGGGAGCGCTGAGGAGGAGCCGGCCAGGAGCTCTGTGCAGCACCCCCGGGCCGCCTCGTGGCCTGCCCCTGTGGCGTCCCTGCCCCCCGTGGCCTCACCGTGGCCAGGATGTACTCGCAGTTGCCCTGGAACACGAAGCGCTGCCCGTCGAAGGTGACCACGTGGCCCTCGCCGTAGAGGGTGCAGGTGGACGAGCAGCGGACACTGTCCTGGCACGTCCACCTGCCCCTCGAACAGGTGCTGAGGAAGGAGCAGGTGCTCGGGTTCTGAGCGACCCGGGCCACATGCACCCTCACAGGATGCTGACCCCTGCCAACCCCAAAGGATCCTGAGGACGGCCCTGAGCCACTGGGGTCCCTAGGGTGGGGCTTAGCTCACCAGGTCTTACAGTCGGTGTGGAGCTCAGCGCCTCGGGGGTATGAAGCCCCCGCAAATTCGCATGGGCACTCCTCAGGGGGCACACAGTGCCCGCTGGCGTTCTCGTAGAGGCCCTCGGTGCAGACGCAGCCGGGCTCACACTTGGTGGGCACCTAAGGGAGGTGGGGTAGCAGTCCTTGGTGGGGTCCTGGCTGTGGGCCATTCAGAGACCCCCCTGCATTCCTTCCAGGCTCACTGCCTGCATCCACTCTGCCCCGGCTTTTCTATTAGCAAAGCCACCCCTCCCTTAGGGAAGGTTCCGGCATGTCTGGGTCTCATGGCTGGGCTGTTGGACTCTTCTTTCTCCCAAGTTGGGGGCTTCCTCAGGGAACCTCACAGATGGAGCACGAGGCCCTCCAGCTGCCCAGGCTCCCTTATCATGTGAGCCACCGGCCACACTTTTCATGTAGGGCAGGGGTGGAGGGGCAGCTCGGCCCCTCCTGAGGGCTCTGGACTTCCTCTCCTGGCCCAGAGAGAGGCTCTGTGTTGGCGACCACAGGAATGGCCAGCACAGGTCCCCCATGCGGAGTGCCCTGCCCCTCGTTTGTCCCAGGCTTACACAGGGGATGCCAGTGGCCAGCATCTGGCAGGTGGGGGCACAGGCTGCCCCAAACTTGCTCTCTGAGGACTGGCTGCAGGATTGGAACGTCTTGGGGGCCAAACAGGCAGCTGCAGGGAAGAGGAGCTGGGTGAGGTGCGCTCAGTGGGGGCCAGGGCTCCTTCTGGTCCAGGTCCACTGCCTTCAGCCAAGCTACGTACCCAGGAGCATCTGTGGCTGCCTGGGGCAGCTCAGCCTCCCGTTTATGCAGTAGCTGAAAGAGAGGCTGTGTGAGCAGGCAGCCCTGGGCGGGGGGCTGCGGGCAGGGTGGGGTGGGGCGGGGCCAGCCACCCTGGACACCTCACACACCAGATGACGCCATTGACCATGGTGGACTGGCCGGCCAGGACGAGCTTGTGGTCGTCCAGGAGGCAGGGACACTGGGCCTTGCGCACACACTCAGCTTTGTGGTTGAGGTAGGTGCCCTCTGGGCAGTTACAGCCTTCCACGGGAGCGGTGCTGGGGTGGCACTCGGCTGCGCGGTTGGACAGTGAGAGGCATGTATGGCCGCAGGCCCGGCTGTCATAGCTGAATGTCTGGTTGCCCGTGCAGGGGATGGCTGCAGGAAACCTGGGTGTCAGGTCCCCAGAGGATGGCCGACAGGGCTCAGGCCCTGGGCCCTCATGGTGACCCCACCCTTTGCATGACCCCAGAGCCCCTGCTGTCCATGCTGTGTGGCCTCACGCACTGCAGTTGTCCACGCTGCTTCTCCAGCCCGAGAGCAGGACACCCCGAGCGGCACACGTGTGGGCGTAGGCCCCCAGTGCGGCGCAGACGTGCAGGAAGGTCTCCTTGTAGTTGCAGGCCTGGTACACACACCTCTGTGGGCGGACAGGAGCGTCGGCACCTGCCCTCCCCCTGCCCAGAGTCCCTGAGGCACCCCCACGGCAGCCCTCCTGGCTGCCCACAGGCCCTGCCCACCTTGTAGAAGGGCTTGGGGTTCACCGCACCATGGCACTTCTCGAACACCGTCCCCTTGCTCACCAGTGCTGCGCAGTGGGTCTCCGCATACACCTCTGTGGGGACAGGCCCAGTGGGTCTCCTGCCCGCCTGGCCTGGGTCTCCCGCCTGCCCCGAAGCCCCCGGGGCCGGGCACTCACTGTTGAGCTGGCTCATGGAGCAGGGGTCGGTCTCGCGCTCCAGGGCAGCGGGGCAGTTCCCGGCCCGCCAGGAGTCCACGAAGAGCGAGGCGGTGCCCTCGGCGACCCCCACGCTGCTCCTGAGGTCGTCTGTCGTGTCCCCGTTGAAGTTGCCGCAGAGCCCTGCGCAGGCCGGGCTGTGAGGGTGGGCCGGCCTGCACCCCTGCCCTGCCCTGCCTCCCACTGACCAAGCCCTGGGCAAGAGGCCAGCACCCTCAGGAGGGCCGGCTGCTGTGAGGAGCTGGACTTGCTGGGTCCATGTGAGACTCTGAGGCCCCTTTGCTTCTGGCGTGGTCAGGCCAGTTGGGCCATGGCCTCCAGGCTGGCCCTGGGGCGGCGTGGGAGGGACTCACCTCTGGTCTGGCCTCTGAACTGGGGCTCGGCTGTGATGTACGCCTGGAACACGGGCTGCAGCTGCACCACGAGCTCCAGCCCGAAGGTGGTGGCCATCTGGAGGTGGGTGGACGTCTGCCTGAACACCGTGATGTTGCCTGTGGGGAGAGGGCTCAGCAGGCGGCCTCCTCTGGGACCCGCCCCGGGGCTGTGCAGGGGCTGCCCACGCACCGGTCTTGTATGGTAGCCACTTGGTGTCTCCATTGTTGGTGATCACCTCGTCTTGGGAAATCACAATTTTGTCCTGGAGGGAGGGCGGGCCCAGTCACTGGGGTGCCAGGAGTGCGGGGACCTACGGGCCACATGGGGAGCAGCAGGTGCGGGACGCACGGCTGCCTGGGGACCTAGGTGGGCGCAGCAGCCACAGGCAGTGGCCTCACCTGGCTGGACATGTAGATGAGTGCGACCAGGGAGGTCTCCGAGTGCGAGTACCCAGACTTGTCGTACACGGCCAAGAGGGAGCCCCCGTCGGGGAGCTGTGGGCTCTGGGGGAAGGGCAGTGAACACGGAGGTCCGGGACTTCTGGTGGCCCCCCTGCCAAAACCCCTTGTGAGACCCCCACCCTGGGGTGACCCCTTTGGGCAAGACCGCTGGGCGAGTCCCTGTGGCGGGCCCGCCCCACCTGGAGGAGGACGTAGGTGCACGTCCCATGGAAGCGGTAGGGCCTGGCGTCGAACGTGGTCACAAAAGAACCGCCTTCCAGGGCACAGCTCCGGGGGCAGGGCCGCTCCTCGCATTTCCAGCGTCCCATGGTGCACTGGCTGTGGGTGGGGAGGGCCACCCAGAGTGGTGGGCAGGGCTGCAGGGCCAGGTGGCAGGCACCCCAGGGTGCTCTGGGCCAGCGGAGCTGGCTGCCTCTGCTGCTGCCTTGATACCCAGGCCCCCCACATGCCCTCCTGTCCTTGGGCCCTCACCGGCTGCTGCACTCACCAGGTGCGGCAGGCGTCCGCAGTGACCTCGCCGGGGGCGTAGGCCACCCCGCCGAGCGTGCAGGGGCACTGGGCAAGTGGCACGCAGGTGAGGTTTGTTGAAATGTCGTCAAGAACCATACCTGCAGAAAGGGGCTTCCTGAGGCTGTATGGCCAAACACCTCCCCCCCGACTGGTGCCTCGGGAGGCCCTCATCTCCACATCCATCTTCACGCCCACCTGAGCACGTGTCCTGCCTCTGGTCTGGCTCAGAGCCCACCTCCTAGCTGCCTCTTGGACCCTGCAGTGGACACGAGCTCACTATCCTGTGGATTTGTACCCGTGGCCATAGGCGCACTTTGGGGGCGGCAGGCGGTTTCTGGTCCCAATGTGCCTGGTGGTGTCCTGTTCTGGGTGGGGTGGGGGCTGATGCCCTGCCTTTGGGCTTGTGGAAGGGGCCTCTCGGGGAGCAGCACCTCACCTTCTGGGCAGAAGCAGCCAAAGGTGCAGAAGCTGGCACAGCTGTGCTGTGGGTTGGAGCAGGTCTTGACGCAGGCCTCGCCACACTCCTGGTACACCTGGTTGGCCGGGCATGGGCCCAGGGCTGCAGGTACGTGGGGCCCTGGTGAGAAGGCAGGCACCCCATGGCCCTGCCCAGCCCCTGCAGTGGGTGTCCTGCCTCGTGGAGGAGGTGGCATTTGGGGTCCTGCTCTCCCCCTCCCTCCCTCGGGACTCACAGCAGAGGCTGGGGCCCCGCCAGCGGCTGACGGGCTGGCCGGCCAGGCTGCACTGGCGTGAGTACTCGGACAGTGTGGCGCAGCCGCAGCTCTGCTGGCCTGGCTGGGCACAGGCGGCCAAGTCTGCCTGGCAGCTCTGCAGGAAGGGCTCCGTGGGCACATTGCACTCGGGGGCCACCAGGGTCAGCAGCTGGGTGCAGGTCCGGGCCTGGGCAGAGAGCCACTAGGTCAAGGGGGGAAGGTCACGTCCCACACCCAGTGTTTTGCTCTGGAAGTCTGCAGCTGGCCCCCCGTGGCTGAAGGGCACTTGGGCCCCGGGTAGCCTGACCATCTCACGCACATGCTCTGCCCGTAGGACCCGGGGGCTGGGGACGGCCTTGTGGGCGCAGATCTCGTTGGGGTCGTCCAGCCTCTGCAGGGCCACATACTTGTGGGGCTCCAGGAGCTCGCCTGTGGTGGGGGTGGTCCAGGTCAGCACCGCAAGGCTGGCCACACAGGGGCCCAGGCCCGCCCACACCTACCGTCCTCGCTCAGAAACTCGTTGGTCCTCCGGCCGTCGAAGTTCCCGCAGAGCCCGCACATCCTGCCCCTGTGCTTGTCCTCCACCAGCACCTGGGGTGGCGAGGCGGCACTGCTGGGTGTGAGGGGGGTGGCGGGGGCTGCCAAGGCTCCAGGACCCCACGGCCAGATGCAGAGGCTGCCCTGCCCATGCCCTCTGCGGGGCCCCAGGACACCCTCCGCATGTGGATCATAGCTGCCCTCCCTGCCCCTCCCTGGGGACTCCTTTTCTCCCAGGATGGTCCTTGTCTTTAAGAGGAAGCTGAGCTGCCGGCCACGCCCAGGCCCGCCCAGGCTCCTGGCTGGGGTCAGCGCCACGTGGCAGGAGCTGGAGGGCTGGTCGGGACCCCCACCCCAAGGGGGCAGCCTTCAATTCTGCTTACCAGGTGCCTGTCCCCAGGTGTAGCCGCCCCCACCCCACCCATGTTCTCACCATGAGGTGGGTGCCTGGGTCCCATACCACCACCAGCTCCAGCTCCAGCTGCTTCGCCACCAGCCGAACACTCTGGCCAAAGGGGGTGATCTGCAGCCCGTTGCTGGTGTAGGGCAGGCTGACGGCCCTGTGGGGTGAGAGCAGTCAGTGGTGGCCCCCTCTGTCCCCTGGCCACGAACTCCCTCAGCCCCCAGGTGTCTGGCCACGCCTCCTACCCCACGTCTCTGACGGAGACGCCCCCCTGCCGCACAGTGACCGCAGAGGACCCCAGCTCCACAATGACCCTGGAGATGTTGCCACCAGGTTCTCGCCTCAGCTGGACACTGAAGGTGGGCGAGGTGTCCTCACAGATGGCCGCGAAGACATAGTTGCAGGTCCCCTCAAAGTCATACATGTGGCCATCGAAGGTGGAGAAGTGGCCAGCCCCCCATGTGGAGCACCAGCCCCTGCCCGGAGCTGTGGAGAGAAGGTGGAGTTGTGGAATTCTTTGCCCCCTGGCTGGCATGGGCGGTTCAGGGCAGCCTGTTTGCAAGAGATGGGCCCCTGGGGACCTCATGCTCAGCTCAGAGACAAGTTCCATCCGCCCCAGACCCTCCCAGGGCAGGGGAATGAGGCCCTACCCCATGCCCAGAGCTGGGGACTGCCCCCTGTGGCCCTAGGTGGGGGGTCTCCATGTCACCAATGCTGGGTGCTGTAGGAGACAGTGTTGTAGCCCAGCCCCCACCCCATCCCCCCCCCCCCGCCTGATAGCACAGGCCTCCCCCCCCCCAGTTGAACAGCTCCCACGGCTCTCCTGTGACTGATGCCCCTCGTGGAAAACCCAGATTCTGGCTATCCTGAGGCAGGGCCGTGGTCCTCACCTGTTTGTGACGAGTCCTTTGGCCCCTGGAGGCCTGGGTGGGCAAAGGAGGTGTGGTCCAGACCTGCGTGGACAGGGCACATGGTCAGTGCTGCGACCAGCTGCCTGTGCCCTGGTGCTCAGAGGTGAGCTATGAGCAGGGCGCAGGGGTGGGTGGGGACCATGTGCTGGCCCCAGGCCTGAGTCCGGCCCTGGTGCGCTCTCCGCACCTCCAGCTTCTCCGGTGCATCCCTCCCCAGTTCACTTGCTCGTTCACTCAGTCACTTACCAGATCCGTGTGGAGTGGGCACCAGTTTTGGGCCTGTCACCGCTGGGTACAGGAGACACAGTGGGGACGAGGTCCCTGCTCCCGAGAGCCCCCAAGGAAGGTGCGGTGCGCACATACCCTAACCGAGTGCACACACCCGTTCTCACGTGCTCGTGGGCTGTGAGCATGGCCGAGGCCTCGGAGATGGCAGCCAGGTTGGCTAGGAGCGTGGGGGTCCGGGCTGACGGGTGCTGACATGCTCGCTGCCTCTGGTGCCCCGGGCCCCAGGCCTCTGCTGGTTGGCCCGACGGGCTCCCCTCTCTCCTGCATTCCTGGGCGTGCCGGGCCCCTCAGGTTGATGGGGGACCCCAAGTGCAGGACAGACGCAGCCGTGGGGTAACTGGGCTGTCAGCTCAGCTGACTCTGGGCAGGCTCACGTGTGTCTGGTCTCACTGGGGGTGGTCTGTGGGCAGGCGGGGAGCAGAACAGCAGCAGAGGAGCTCTGTGGAGGGGAACCCCTCTCTCTGGCTGCACCCTGTGTTCTCAGCTCGGTCTGCCGGGGCTCCTGCTGAGTTCCTCCTTCTCTTCCCCTGCCCGTTAGCCTCCCAGAGAATCCTGGGGCTGCGGTGACCATTGCCAGAGAAATGCCCAGGTGACATGGGTCACAGTGGCTGCGGGGGCAGGATCCAGCTTCCCAATGGGGTGGTGACCCCGGGCCCAGCTGTCCTCTCCACAGGGTATCAGGCAGGGCTGGTCTCTGCTCACTCACCTCTGTGGTCCCGAGTCTCACTCCCCAAGCCTCACCTGACGTGGCCCCTCTGCCGGCTCCTCATCCCTTGGTGCCACCTCCCAGAGCCGTCACATCTCCCGTCCTTCTCTGCTGTGTCACCACCTGGGCCGGTGGCCTCCAGCTCTGTCTGAACTACGACCCCCCCACACCTTAGCAGCGGGGGCTCCTTTGAAGATGCTCAGGAACCCGCTGTGCTCCCCACCGCTGTTGGACCGCTGACCCCTGGCCGGGCCCGCCAGAACTGCAGGGCGGCTGGCACGTCAGCCCCCAGGCCCCAGATCAGCCCTGCGGTGCCCAGATCAGTCGCCGTTCCTTCTACACGCTCGGCAGCCCTGGGAGGGGCTGCCTTCCCGGCCCCACCACCTCAGGCCCCCGAGACCCAGGCGTCACACCTCATGCCTCTGGTCCCAGAGGGCAGGGCCCCTCCTTCCCTCCCCGCTCCGTCCCAGTCCAGCAAAGGTGGTGCTGAGTTTCCGACAGGGCCTGCCACCCCCACCCTGCCCCACTCACAGCCCAGGCCCCCTCGGCTCCCCAAGCCTGCCTCTCCCCCAGCTGGCTCCAGTGCACCCCCCTCTTTGCCCCGTTCTGGGCTCAGGTCGGGGAGGTTGCCTCGGTCAGGCTGGGGTCCTCAGTGCACCCAGCCACCCCTGGTGGGGACATGGGGCCACCAGGGAGGGGGCAGCAGGCCAAGGACTAAGGAGAGAGGAGGGGTGAGTCCCCTTGGGCTCAGCCACCTGGACTCGCCGGCAGGTGGAGAACACACGGAGCCTGGTGCCAGCAGTCGCTGAGGAGGGCCTTCCCCTCGGGCCCCTCACCCCTCAGTGACCCTGCCCAGGGTTGGGGCAGGTGTGGAAACCACCAGTGAGCCCGTGGCATCGGCAGTGCTGGGTGTTGCTCAGAGGGATGAGGATGAGGTGGCAGAGAGGAGGAAGGGACCCGTGGGTGGGATTGGGTGGGTTTGTGGTGGCCACTGAGGGGTGTTGCCCCTATTTCCACAGACAAGGAAACCGAGGCCCAGTGCCCACTGACTGGTCATCATTCCCAGCTAGGACCTATGGAGCCAGTTCTCCACAGGGGCTTTGTGGCCTCACGTCACTCTGGCCACCCTGGTGGACTCCTGGCGACCCCTCAGGACCCGTGGCCCAGTGGGAGGGTGGGAGTGCTCAGCTCCGGGCCGAGCCCTCCACTGTCTGCCCAGCATGAGCTCTGACACTCCAGCTACTGTGGAGGAGACTGCGTGTCCCTGTGGGGCCCCGCCCACTGCAGCCCTGAGTCCATCCTCCTGAGCACTTGGCTTTGGCACCCTCTGACCCTCACTGGTTGGCTGACCCAGGCCTTGGCCACAGAGAGATGGGAGCCTCCCATCCGTCCACGTCCTCGAGGCCAGCCCGCCTTCAGCCACATCAGAGAGCTGAGCAACTGGGCGGGCTTTCCCACACCAAGGGGTCTCGAGGGGCTCCTGGCTGTCCCCCGGGCTTAGCCCACGGGCCTGCACTCACCGGTGCAGAGCAGGGTGCCCCCACAGGACAGGAGCAGCAGCAGCTGTGGCCCCAGCATGGTGAGTGGAGAAGAGAGGTCACTGCGGGACCTGGCCCCTTCCGCCGCTGGACATTGGGCAGATCCGAGGCACCTGTGCGACAGAATAGCCAGCCTGGGACACCTTATATAGGGGCGGCGGGCCCTGCCCCTACCCCACCCACCTGCACCCCACGCTCCAGCCCTGTAATGGGCCATCGTTGGCCGGGTGCAGTGGCGGCCAAACAGGATCTCGGGTGCCGCTTTATCAGGACTCGGACGTCTTGGGAAAATTGTTCCTGTTATTGCTCGCTTCCAAGCAGGACCTCCCTCTAGGGCCCTGCAGACACCTCCCCCATCTGCTCCAGGCTGTGATTGCCAGGGGTCATCCTGGGAGATGGTTCCGGGGGACAGTTCCGGGGCGGGGGTCAGCCTGGGCACCGCCAGCTCCAGCCCAGGAGCCCAAAATGTTAGCGCAGCTTCTAGGGTGGCTTCTATGCCCCCAGACCTCAGGACCCCTAAAAGGCACCAGCATTCCAGGCCCCACCCCTGTGCTTGGCAGAGAGACCCAGGCAGGCAGACCGCCCTTCTGGTGGGGTCCCCGGTGAGAGGCCGTCACACTGGGCAGCCTGCCATGGAGCTCAGACAGGACAGTGGCCTGGAGGCTGGTACCATGTGCTGGGGCGTGGGGGCCCTTCCTGGAGACCTCTCCCCGGCCAGTCTCCTGGGAGACTGCATCTTAGGGGCTCCCAGGACTGTTTTCTGCCCCCCAGTTGAGCTCTTTGACTTACAAAAGCAGCATCAGGTGACCTGGGGGGGGGCTTCCCACCTGGAGCATTTCCATGGGGTCGTGCCAGCCTCAGGTTGCTGGCCCCCAGGGAGGACGGTGTGGTTCCTGGGGGCCACATCTCTGGGAGCAGGAGTGGCAGGCCGGGGCCCTTGTCCACGGGCAGGGTGTATGCTGGCACCTCGAGGGATCGGACTAAAGGTCAGGATGAGGGTCGTGGTCAGGGTGAGGTGAGGGTTGAGGTCATGGGTATTTTGGGTCCTCTGTGGGTCCCTCTCTCAGTTGGGGAGCAGGGTGGGTCTGACTGCTCTCCAGGGCAGTCCAGCCCCAAGTGGGACCCCACACAGGAACTCGGGGCCTGGCTAGAGGGGACTCCCCTTTTCCAAGGGTGGTTCTGTCTCCACAGAGACATGGGGCCCCTTCCGCTGAGGAGCTGCGTCTGGGCTGCTGGCCAGTCCCAGGCCCTAGCCCCCAACGTGGGGCCGTGCACTGGGTCACACACCCCTGGGCCTGCGTGGTCTGGCTCAGCTGCCCCTCCCCACAGCTGGAGGCCCAGCCACACAGATGCAGGAGGTGCCACTTGTTTACCTGAAGTAAACTTCAGTTTTAATGGAAAATTGTTCTTACGGAAACTGCTCAGTGAGCTGTTGGCCCTCCGGTGCCAGATGCTGTCTCAGTTCTTTCTCCTTAAGCTCGAGCAGGCCCTGGAACCCCTGGCCCAGGAGTGCACCCCACCCAGCAGGACAAGAGGCCGGAGCCATCGCAGAACTGGGGGAGGAGGTCCTGGGGTGCCCTGCTGGGTGCACTGCAGCGAGGGGCCGTGCAGAAAGGGGCTGCCCCGGGGCCTCCCCGTCCCTTGGAGAACTCCTGCAGTCATGGGGGCTCCTGAAGCTCCAGGAGTCTCAGCGACAAGGGTGGGCTTCCCTGCAGGCCTCAGTCCTGGCCTGGGTGTGGAAGGGCTGATGTGTCAGACCTCAGGTCAGGCAGCATGGGGGGCCCGGAACCCCAGTGGGAAAGTGCTTGGGGGCCGCCCAGGTCGGCTCCCACCACACAGAGCCACGGGGCCTGGGTGTGGCCTGAGGGGGTGAGTGAGGCTGTTCCCTGGGGTCCCTGTGACCGGGCTGGCAGTGGAGCTGAGCCCTGGGCCTTGTTCTCTGGGGGCCCATGGTGCAGGGCCCCCAGCGGCTTTACCTGTCCCCCAGGGGCGCGCTGCTCGGCCACCGGCCTGCCTGCCGCCCGCCCACAGGCACCTGCCCCAGGTCCCTGGCCTGGCTGCTCGGACCCCCCCACAGCCCCCAGTGTCCCCCAGCTTCTCCCTCCTGCTGCCACCCCCACCCCTTCTCTCCTCAGTGTCCTGCACTGGGAGCTCCGGGGTTTCCCAGCCTCACCCCATGGGGGTCTGTCTGGTCTCTGGGTGCCCGGCATCTGGAAGGCAGTGCAAGGAACAGGTGGAGGACGAGGCCAGAGGGAGTGAGCCGTGGTCCCAGGACACTGACCTACAGGGCCCGGGGAGGGGCTGGGGCTGTGTTGGGGTCTCCCGTGTCACCCCCAGCACCTTGAGGGACACAGGTGTGACCCTGGTGGGGGTTTGGATGTCACCTGGGCAACAATGGGCCCCTTGCCCAGAGCCTGGACTGAGATGCTCATGTATGTGTGTGCTGTATGCACATGTGTGTTTGCATCATGTGCTCATGTGAGCATGTGTGTACCTGCTGTTTGTGCATTAGATGCATGTGCCGCATGTGTGCCGTGCACATACCGCGTGTGAGCATGTGCGTGTGTATTTACGTGTCATGTCATGTGCTGTGCGAGAAGGCGTGCACATGTAACTGCAGTACATGTGCCACATGTGCAAGCACATGTAACCGCATGTGCCATGCATGTGTTGTATGGGGCATTCGTGCACACCTGTGCATGCACACGTGCATCTGTGCAAGTATGAGATGCGGTTTGAGTTTCCTGGAAAAAGCTGTGCTGTGTGTTCCAGGATCTGTGACCGCAGGGCTGCTCGGCCTCCGGAGTTTCGGTTGGTGGATGATGGCTCAGGGTGGGGGTTCCAGGGCTGTGCGGGGTGGGGGGCATCATGGGGAGTTGGGGAGAATGGCGTGTTTGTGGCTGACCCGGGAGCGCTCAAACACGCTGAGCAAACAGTGGGGAGATAAGAGTGTGCACGGCCATTGTTCCCAGAGGCCTCGGTGATAAGAGCACAGCCCGCTGGCCGGCCCAGGGAAGCGGAACCCGCCGGCTGGACAAGGGGGCAATTGTGCGCCCTCACGCCCCAGCTCAGACCCCCGCTGGGCTCTCCGTGGGTGTGGCCCGCCCTGAGCTGCACCCGTCACCCCGTCCTCCGGGGCCAGGCTGCTCGGAGGTAGGGAGCCTTGCGGGCCCTGAGGCCTGGCCCAGCCTCGGAGTCAGTGAACGGGAAGGGCCTGTGCCCCGCTTGCCCCTTCCTGACTTAATGAGGAGCAGGGGCCCTGTCCCTGAGGCCCTGGCTGCTGGGCAGCCCTGACCCGACCTTTGCCGGGGACTGGGAGCTTGGGGACTGCTTGAGCAGGTGCTTCCGGAAGGCTCCAGAATGGGCCACCTCGGTCCCGTCACGGGCAGAAAGCCCCCACTCCCTGCGTGTGGTGGACTCTGGTTAGGAGGTGCCAGAGCGCATACTGGTCAGCCCGCCCTCCTGATCCCCCCCAGTCAGGTGCGACGTTCCCTGAGGGGGGCAGATGGGGGCCTCCCTGCCCCCACACGGGGCTGCCCTGACCATCGGTCACATCAAAGGACTGACAGCAACGGCTTTCGGGCGAGCTGGGGAAGAATCCCAGTGCGGGCGTGGAACTGGCCTTCGTGTGGCTGTGTCTGGGTCCGGCCGGCTGCCCTCGCCTGTCCGCGGCGGGTCCCGGGCGGCGGGCAGGATGGGCCGCTCCCCGGCAGAGCCGGTGCGACTTCCCGCCGACTGGGTGCAGAGCTGGGACGGCCGTGGACCCCTGGCTGGTGGGGCCGAGGTGTCGCCCAGCCTGGGAGCTGTCGCTTGCCTGCTGCCTGGGAGCTGGGGAGGCCCAGGAGACTCCACCACCCGAGCAGGTCCAGACTTCTGCCCAGTGGCCTGCAGCCCCTTCTCCCTGTAATCTCGCCTCACTGGGGACCCTCACCCCAGGGCTGCAGGCCCAGCGGGCCCCCAGGTTTTCCCTTCCAGACACTGCCCCCACCCCTCTCCCGAGCCAGCACCACAGGCCCCAGGAAGGGCACTCACCCCACGGACCTCCGCCCTCACTGACTTCCCGTGACACCACCTGTGCCTGTTTGCACTTTCAGCCCCTGCCCCTGAATTGGGGGTGACATTGTCCCTGACCTGGGCCCCTGCCTTTCCTTCTGGGCTCAGGCCCCCTCGGGGCAGCCTCAGTGCTGGCCATTCCTGCTGCCCCACGGCGTGGCCGTCAGGGGAGGAGGACACCTCGCCCAGGCTGCAGGAGGGGTCCTGGCGGCGGCGGCCGGCTCCCGGCCAGCGTGGTTCGGGAGCCGGTAACCGGGACGTTGGTGGTCACGGGTCTGGCTGCCACAGGCGTGGTGGAGCTGGTGGTGAGCCGGCCAGCGCTCCCTGCGCACTGTGGGCCTTTTGGTCCGTTTTAGGTGCTGGCCCTGGGCTGGGCCCCGACGGGCACCACAGACAGCAGGAGCCAGTGTCAGGAGGGGGTGGCAGCTATGGGGCAGCCTGAACCATGTGGACAAGGAGAGCCAACCCACCCTCCCCATCAGGGAGGGCTCACCTGGGGGTGGGGCCTGGCCAGGAGCTTTGGGCAGCGTCCAGGGTGGCCCCACCTGGTGGGGCTCAGCACAGCCCCTCGGCTTGGCTGCCATGCTTGACCCCTTGATTCCATCCCCTCTCGGCATCTCTGACTCCACTGTGGCTACACCCCCAAATGCTGCCTCCTGCTCACGTACCCTCCAGCCCCACGATGGGGACCCCGGGCTGCCCCTCTGATGCTCACTGGCTCATGTCCACGTGTGTGGAGGGACCGCGAGCCCTTAGCCCTGGCTCGTTCCTGCCCAACCCTGAGAACTACCCCCACCCTGGATGAGCAGACCCTTGCCCGCCCCCTGCCGGTCCACGCCAACGGCCATTGGACATCGGGCAGAAAGCAAACAGATAGGGCTGGCCAGGTGGAAGGTGGAGTTGGGCCGGCCGCAGGATGGGTGAGCCTCAGGCCTGGGTGGGAGCACCTGGGTGGCCTTCGCCTTTCAGGTGCAGGGGTAGCAGGTCAGCGGTGTTTGTTCTCTGCTGGTGGCCTGTGAGGGGCGCTTTGGGGAGGGTGGCACACGCTGGCCCTGCTGGTGACCCTGCTTGGAGGCGTGGGGGGTGGCACTGGGGCACACTTGTCCGGGTGCCCAACTCAGGCTGCTGCCACAAAGCACCTGCGTGGGTGGCCCGTCAAGGTGGCTCCCCCAGCCCTGGAGTTTGAGTCCGGGGGCTGGCAGGCTGGGTGGGTGAGGCCTCTTCCTGGTTGTAGGTGGTGCTTTCTTGCTGTGTCCTCGCGGGACAGAGGGACAGAAAGGGAGCTCCGGGGTCTCCTCTAATAAGGGCACGAACCCCATTGTGGGGGCCCCACCCACATGCCTTTTGCTCACTGCTCTTACAGAGAGAGGAAGGGAGAGGCAGGAACTGTGATGTGCGGGAAGCGTTGACTGGTTGCCTCCCGTACGTGCCTGGACCGGGGAATAGCACCGGCAACCTTTCGGTTACAGGATGGCACCCACCTACTGAGCCATGCTGGCCAGGGCAGGTCTTGCTTTTCTATGAAGTCTGAAATCAGTGCTTTTTAAAATATATTTTACTTATTTCTTTTTAGCGAGAGGAGGAGGGAAGGAGAGAGGGAGAGGAGAAACTTCGACACGAGAAAAACCAGTCAGCTGCCTCTCGCACACACCCCGACCAAGACTGAATCCACAGCTCGGGCACATGCCCTGACCAGGAATTGAACCGGCGACCTTTCGCTTTGTGGGATGACGCCCAGTCCACTGAGCCTCAGGCAGCCCCGGGCCACACGCCTTTATGGGCGTTTCCGATGACGTGTTTAACGGGACCGTCGATGTGCTTCTGCGAAAACCAGCCATCTTGCTCTTCACTTTCTCTCCCTCCCGTCCGTCTTCTGCCTTCTTTCGGATGAACTGAGAGGTTTTCCGCGGGCCGGTTCGCCTCCTTTGCTGCCTCCTGTGCTGCCCCCACGCAGACAGGACCCGCCTTTGGGGCGCTGCACCGGAGCGGCAGGCCGTGGGCGCGGCCGTCGAGGAGTGGGGGCTGCGTGGCCGAGAGCCCCCTCGCTTTGCCTTTGCTTTGGGCAGGTGTTTTTCTAGGGTGAGAGTTGCTTTTTTTTTTTTTTTAAGTATATTTTACTGATTGTGCTATTACAGTTGTCCCATTTCCCTCTTACCCCCTCTGCTCTCCACCCACCTCCCACCGGCACTGCCCCCACTTAGTTCACGTCCATGGCACATACACGTTCTGTGGCTCCTCCATTTCCCACACTGTTCTCATCCCCCCTCCCTGTCTGTTTCGTACCCACCACTTATGCTACTTATTCCCTGTACCTTTTCCCCTACTGTCTCCCTCCCCCTCCACACTGATAACCCCCCATGTGCTCTCCATTTCTGTGATGCTCTTCCTGTTCCACTTACTTGCTTAGGGTTTTTTTTTTAAAAACCTAAGGAGCAGCAACAACCGCTGCTCCTGCCCGGTTGTTGAAGCGATGAGTTTGTTGTCATTTTACTGTTCATCTTTTTCATCTTCTTTTCCTTAGATAAGTCCCTTTAACATTTCATATAATAAGGGCTTGGTGATGATGAACTCCTTGAACTTGACCTTATCTGAGAAGCACTTTATCTGCCCTTCCATTCTAAATGAGAGCTTTGCTGGATAGAGCCATCTTGGATGTAGGTCCTTGCACTTGGGGTAAGCGGGCATCTCCCGTCTGGTTTCTGGAGTCATTACACTGGAACGGATCACAGTCACATCGCGGTCCTCACTGGCCTCGGAGCTCGTCAAATACAGAGGCACGCCCTGGGCCGGTCGCGGAGCCCCTCAGTGTAAAAGGTGGTAGGGAGGTGCGCGCGCGGTCACTAGGGAGAGAGTGGGGAAGGGCAGCCAAGGAGCAAGAAGAGAAAGGAGTCCGCTGTCCGCACCTGCAGGAGGCGTGGCCCGGCCGCTTCCCGTGAGTGAGGCCTCGTGACTGCTCCCGGGTCCAAGCTGCCACACAGCCCGCGGTGGGGCTCACCCGCAGGCGCTGCTCCTGCCCGGTCCCGGAGGCGGGCATCTGAGGTCGGTGTCACCTGGCGGTGGCACCTTCCGTGGCCGTGCGGGGCTGCCTGCAGTCGGGGGCTTGCAGACGCGCCACCTTCACGTTCACAGGACACTCTCCCCGCACGCGTGTCCGACGCAAAGTTCCCCAGGTTTTACAGGGGCCCCACCTCATGGGGTGAGGGCCCCGCTGGGGAGCTCGTCTTGGGTACTTACCAGACAGGTCACTGGGGGGCTGGAGTTGGGGCGCTGCCCTGGGAACGGGGAGGGGTTGTGGCTCCATGTCATCCCCTCGCTTCCCTGTTCAGCGGTCCACACGCACACACGTGGCCACGGTGCAGGGTCGCTCTGTGCCTAGGAAACCGCTCTGGGGGCCCAGCATCTCTGCCATCCCGGGGGGGGGGGGCAGGCGGGCCGGCCTCTGTGTCTCCAGGCCTCCACCGCGGCCATGGCTCTGCCGTGTGGGCCCCTGTCCATTGTCACTGGGAACGAGTGTCCCAGACGGCCCCGAGGTCTCCAGACTCCTGCCAGGGGGCACCCTCCAAGCCAGACCAGGGCAACAGCCCCCTGTGCCCTGCTTTCCCTGCCTCTTCTTGGTCTTGGTGTCCCTGGGAGCTACATGGTGCCCCCAGGCCTGGGCCCTCCCGGCCTCAGTTGGCCCCCGTGCCTGGTCCCCGCCTCGCCCTGGCTCACAGCCTGTGGGACATGGGCGGGCTCCCCAGTAATGATGAGAATGACGGCAGTGCCCATACGGCAAGCGTGCACTTTGCTCGTCTGTGGCTGAGACCTGCCCGCCCGACCCCACGACGCTGACCCCGGGTGGGGTTGCCCTCTCTCTGCCAGCTCTCTGCCCGGCCGGCTCTGTACCCTGCGGCTTCGAAGGCCACAGCTGGCGCCTCGAGGCTGTGCGTGTGGCAGTTCCACGCTGTGGGCGTCCCCATGTCCACGCAGTGAGATTCCACCTCCTTAGCTTAGTCTGCTTCACTTCATTGGAATCACTGGACCAGCCAGACAGTCCAGGGGGAGGAGCACATGTTCCGACCAGGGCACTGTGCTGAGGGCACACGCGGCCTCCTGGAGACAGGCTCCCTCTGCAGGGACGCAGGCAGGCACGCCAGGGTGCGGCAGCCCTGCCCGGGGGCCCGCGTGGCCCCCTCAGGCAGGGTCCCCCCGGGTGCCCTCCCCAGCGGGAGGTGGCGATTCTGGGGGCTTCCCAGCCCCCATGGCGCTTATGTCTTCACGCTCACATGTTGCCTCTCCCAGGGGCCGGCCGCCAGTGGGGGTCCTTCTGGCTTTTCCAGGTGGGCCCAGGTAGGTGGGTCCCAGCCTTGGGAAGAACTGGGTGGGGGCCCAGGTGGAATAGCCCCGACTGTCCCCGAGCTGCACAGGCAGAGCCGTGGGGCCCCTCTCGAGCAGGGAGGCTGTGAGGGCTCGGATCAGCCTCGGGTTCAGCCGAGTCTCAGCAGTGTCCCCAGCGCGGCTCGCCACATGGGGTCCGAGGTGGCAGGGCCAGCAGGGTGGGCCCGGGGCCACAGCAGAGGGAGGTGGCCGAGTATCTGGGGACTGAATGGCCACTGAGTGTGTCCTGTCGCATGAAAGGGTCCCTGTGTGTGTGGTGACGAACACGCCCCAGCCATCGCTGCGCCAGGGGCCCCGCCTGTGTTCAGCATGGGGAGAGAAAATCCATCGCCATGTGCAGAGGAGGAGACTGAGGCGTAGAGAGGCGAGTGACCTGCCCCAGCCGTGCAGGGAGGGAGGGAGGGGGTCCGACCCCCTCTGGCCCAGCCGTGTGCCCGCCCCACAGCTGATGAGACCTGTGTGTCCCCGGGCTGGCAGGTGGTGGGCCCAGCCCACAGACGCAGACGGGCTGTGGCCTCGGGCCTTTGGTGTGGAGGGACGGGCCGGGTCAGCTGGCCGCGGGAGGTCCTCTGACCACCGAGATTCAGCACCAGGGCCGTGAGGCGGGTCCCCGAGGGGTAGGGTCCCCACACAAGTGTCGGGTCCTGTGCACATGCTCACCTGCTCACACGCTCCTTCCTGCGAGGCCTCGGGTGCACACGCCCAGGACTTGGCATGCAGCACCACCCTCAGGACAAGCGTGTGCTCCGGGCGCCCCCTCCTGGCGGATGTTGGCATTAGCGTGGCACCCGCCTCTGAAACCTGCTGTGGGCTGCGGGGCAGTGGCGGCGCCTGGGGGTGGGAGTGGGGGGCGGCGAGGTCCCCGGACATCCAGCTGCAGGAGCCCCCTGAGCTGAGGAAACACGGAGGTGGGTCGACGCAGACGGTGAGGCGGCGGGGCCTGCGTGGGACTCTGGGGGGAGGTGGCACTGGGGTGAGCCCGACCCAAGGGACTCGGGGTGCCCCCCAGCTCCGCCATGGCTCCCCCTTTCCTGTGAATGTTCAGAAGGGGCAGCCGCAGCTCCAGACTCTGGACATAGGAGGCCGGCCTCCACCGGGTGCTCACAAGGCCCCAGGTGACATCTGTGCCACAGGACCTGGCCAGGACGGCAGGCCACACGGAGAGGAATGTCCCCCGGCCTCCAGCCCCTTGGGAACCCCACTCACCGGGGACTCGGGGTGGGGGCTCCCCCAGCACGTCTGGGAGGTCAGGAGGCACCTGGCCCTTGCCTTTCCCTCCTGAACACCATCTTGACCCAGATTTGCTTCTCTTCACCTTGACATGCCCTCTGTTGGGGCCTGTCCAGCAAGTCTGGGGGCACCTGAGGGGCAGGTTCAATGGGGCGGCCGGTGGGTGGGCCAAGGGTAGAGGCTGTCTCACCCTGTGCCGGCCTTCCTGGCCTGTCAAAGGTCTTCACCCCAAATCTGGGTGCCGTGGACCACCCCCCATCACACATGTCCCTGGGCGCAGGGACAGGACCCTCCCAACAAGGCTCCCTGAGCTGAGACCAGGCTGGAGACCCCGCCTGGTCAGCACAGCTCCCCGTGGATGGGGCCGCGCCAGCGGGGTGGGGGAGGGGGGCAGCTTGCCCTCGGGGTGCCTGGCGGTGTGGCCCTCGGGCCCAGGTCGTCTTGGTGGTCGGTGTGGTTGGTCCCGCTTTCGGGGCAGCTAAGGGACTGTGCCTGGCTTCAGGCGCCCCAGCCAGCCGTGAGCCCGCCTCCCTGGCAACCCCTGGGCTGCGGCTCCCCAGAGTTACTGCCTGTTGCCTCGGGAGCCTCCTGGAAGCGTCTCCTCCCCCGAGGGCGTAGGCGGGGGCAGGAAGTGGTGCCACCGGGGGCACAGCGTGCAGGGCCCTGCCCTTCATCCACCACTGAAAGCCCACCGAGGGTGGGAGCCGAGAGCAAACAGTGCGCTGGCCCCGGAGGGCCAGTGGGGGCCTGCAGTTCCAGACCCCCAGAAACAGCCCCGACTAGGGACTCCGGCTGAGCTGCCCTGGCTGTTTGGTGCCCCCAGGTGGCCTGGTTGGGCTGCTGTGGGCGGGGGCTTGGTGCAGGGAGTGACTGTGAACCCAGCACCCAGAGCTGGGTCTGAAGGAAATGGCTGCCCTGTGGGCTCACCTGGGCTCCAGCAGAGGGCAGCAGAGGTCCCCTCCACCTGGGGCAGGGCCAGGAGGGGCTGCCTGGACCCCACCTGAGGACCCGCCCCACCTTCAAGAAGGCACCTGCTGGCCCCACCTGCAGGCCGAGGGCAGCTCCTGTGGCTGCCCGGGCACTACCTGGAGGGACGGCCTACTGGGCGTGGCGGAAGGAATGACGCAGGACGCAGGGACAAGGAGGCCCCCTCCCGGCTGACCGGGGAGATCTTGCGGGAGTCACCGCCTCCTGCCCCATTTGGTGGCTGACACGGTGCTCTCGAGTGTGGCCCCCGGCCCTGAGTTGAACCCCCCGCCCTCCCCCAGCTGGCCCCTGCCCTAACGTCCCACCCTATGTCCCTGCTCAGACCCCGTGGCCCTGACAGGGTCCGCCCCACTGGGGGTCCCCACAGGGCTGCACCCCAAATGTGTGGCCATCAGACACACATGCACTGGACCCCTGCCCTCTCCAGTCACTTCCAGGGTGTCCCCTGGGTTCGCCCTCGCTGGGCCAGAGGGCAGCCTGGACTCTGGGGGTGCCCAGCTGGGCGCCGCCTCCTCCCAGCTGCCTGGGCTGCTACCTCAATGCTGTGCCCCAGTCCAGGGAGAGAGAAGCTAACACCACTCCCACCAGCTGTGTGTCGTGGCCCCCAAGATGCTGGTTCCTGCAGCCCTGGCTGGTTCCCGGAAGGTGCTAGAAGGGTGGCGGTGCTGGACCTGTGCCCGCAACAGGACCTGACCATAAACCGGGAGGGGCGGGGACCTCGGTGTGGACAGCTGACCCTCCCTGGTGGACTTTCCTCCTGGCCAGGCCTGCAGCTGTCAGCCCCGCCCCGGGACTGGCCCTGTTTGTTCCTTGAAGGAGCTGATGGGTCACCCGCCAGCCCTGGCCGGGGACAGGCAGGAGGCAGGCTCCCGGGGGCTCTGCGGCCACCACCCCAAACCTGGGCCTGGGGGTCTGCTAGCCGGGAGCATACTGGACAGGTGACCAGTGCACAGGCAGGGAACCTGGGTCCCTGGAAGGGCAGGGCTCCCTTGAAGTCCTCTCAGCTGCCAGCTGACCCCGAGCTGGACAGGGGCCCGGCAGCGCACGTCCTCCGCGGCCCCTCGTGTCCCTGCCACCAGCCCCTGCGCCGCCCTAGGGAGCTCCTCCCCCGGGGTCCCAGCAGGCGTTCCCTCTGGCCTGGATGAGGACCCCGTCACCTCACAAGCAGCAGCCGGTGGGCTCAGCTGCCGAAGTGAAGTCGCCACACTCTCCGGTGGAAATTAGAGTTTTGGAACCTGCCACACACGGTTGTGAGCGAATGTGGCCAGAGCTCCTCGTGGGGGAGGGCTCGGAACCAGGGCCAGCTGCTCCGAAGTCGCCAGGGACCAGAGGGCCCCACCCCCGGCCAGAGGGCCCGGGCTCCTGGCGTGACCCGGTGGCGTGCGCTGGTGCGTCACAGTCCAGAATGCCCTCCGCCCTAAGGGACTGCCACCGGTCGGGGGCGGGTACTGTGTCCCAGGAGGAAGTTAGTCGGGCAGGGGCCGAGGGATGGCGCTCCCGCTGCTCGCCTCGCGGAGGTTTTCGTGCGAGAAAACATGTTTTTGTGAAATTGCTCCTTACTCAGCAGTGTGTTCATCGCTGCTTCTAACCTCTCAGCCTGGACGTCTCGCCAGGCGGCCATGGACACTCCGCCCACGGAGAGCAAGCTCGGGGCCGCCCAGCCTCCCGTGGCCTGGGGTCCGCCCTCCTTGTCCCGCTGCGGACGCGTCCTCACCACGTGGGCTCCCGAACGCTTTTGGGGGAGACCCAGACGTTGGGGGTGGCGAGGTCACCCCCAGGGGCAGGTGCCAACCCAGCCGGAGCCCTCCACTCCACAGAGCTGCCCCTCGGTCACCTCCCCTGGGGCTGGCCACCTGAACTACATGTATTTACTTGTTGCTCTCTGTTTAAAACAACTTTTTTTTTCTTTTGGAGAGAGAGGGGCACGGATCTGTCGTCCCATCTGCCTGTGCACCCTGACTGGGGGGTCGAACCCGCAACCTCGGCGCATTGGTCGACGCTCTGACCAACCGAGCTACCTGGCCAGGGCTCTCTTTTAAAAATTCCTACTTTTTATTGTGGTGAAATACTCAGAGCATAAAGTTTCCTGTCCTAACCATCTGAGGGCACAGCCCAGCGCGTTGAACACACGCGCACCGCCGTGCGGTGCTCACTCCCTCGTCTCCAGAACGTCCCGTCTCCCCCACTGACGCTCCGTCCCGTGAAACACGCGCTCCCCGCCCCGCCCCCACACCCGCCGCCCCGCTTTGTCCTGTGAACCCGACGCCCCCAGCGCCCTCCTGTGAGCGAAACCACACGGGACCTGCCCCTCCGTGTCCGGCTGGCTCCCGTCACTCCACCGCCTGGGCCGACCGCATGCTGTGTGTCCGTCCTCCGTCCACGGACACTCGGGCCGCCCCCGCCTTGGGCTGCTGCGACCACCGCTGAGAACGTGGGGGCCCAGGTATTTCTCTACAGCCTTCGCTTCCGTGGGGCCCTTTCCCAGAGGGGGGGCTGCTGGGCCCCCAGGCCGTTCGGTGTTAACGTTTCAGGACCTGCGTCCTGTCCCCTTGGTGGCCGCCGTGTGTCATGCTCTCAGCAGCAGCAGCACACTGGGTCACTGTCCCCACGCCCTCCCAGCGCTGTCACTTCGGACAGCTGGCCTGGAGGGGAGGCCCCGGGGCTCAGCCTGGGTGCCGCGGAGCCCGAGGCGTTTTCCTGACCAGGGTCCTCTGCTTCTCCTGGATCTCCCACTGCCGCCCTCATCGTCCCTGGGGGGGCCTGTCCCCACGCCTGTCCAGTCAGAGGCTGGAGGGGGCCCTGCCAGGATCGGCGTGTCCTGCGGCCTCCGGTCCCCTGCAGGCGCCCACGGTGTCCCTGTATTGAGTCTGTGAGGCCTGGAGACCGGCTGGGAGGCAGGGCCAGGACTCCTGTCCCGCCGGAACCTGAGGGCCCCGACCCCAGCGGGCGACGGCAGGTGGGGCCCTGGGCCTGCCCTGTGCTGCTTTATGGTGCTGACCTCGACTGGGCTGCGTCATCGGGTGCGATGCAGCCGAGGGGCGGGGAGCAGCAGTTTATGGCCCCGGGCTGAGCCCGGAGGAGGCCTGGCCCTTCGCATCTTTACTTTGTGATGTGCCCACGTCAGCCGCGCCGCCTCAGGGGCGTCCGGGGAGCCGCCGGTTCCTGTGGCAGGAATTTGGAGAGACGCCAACCAGGGCCATTGTGTGAGCAGCCCCGACGGTCCCCGCCGAGGCCGAGAGGTGCACGGTCCCCTCAGCCTTCGTCTGCATCTGTCCTCCCTCTCCCCGGAGCCACTCTGGTTGCTGTCCCTGCACACTCACCTGGAGTCTCTCCATTAAATCGCCGAACGTCCCTGAGCCCGAAGGGCCCTGTGCGCCGGGGGAGGCACAGGGCGGGATGTGTGGGGGCTTGTGTGCTGCTGGGGGGGGGGCGGGGAGGGGGCAGCGCCGGGGCCGGGTCTGTGGCCTGGCCGTGCGGGTGCGGGACTGAGAGCCCTACCTCTGCCCTGTGACTTACAAGAGACCTTTGCTCACTGGGCCTCACACGCCTGCCTCCCACAGATGGCGGAAGAGTTCGGTGGCGCCTTCTCTGGTCCACTCCCAGAAGGGCCACGCCACCTTGTCGTTGGTGCTGTGGTGGTCTCGCTGCCCCAGGTCCGATGAGGGTCCCGCAGTGAGGTCTGGCCACAGAGCAGAGTGACCCCAGAGGATGGGGCCCCGGAGTTTATCCTTCCTGGTGTGGCGGCCCTGCCCAGGCGGGTTGGCAGGCCTCATGTGACGGGCTCGGCCTGACCTCCTCCCCGCACCCACCCCTTCGGACCCCCGCACAGAAACCAAGGTGGCAGCGGCACTCGGACGGCCTTCCACGAGGCCGCCTCTGGGCCTGTGTCCAGTTCACCCACCTGCCCACCTGGAGACCTGCCTGCCCCCACCCGGGGTGAGCCCAGTCTGCGTGCCGTGCTCCTTGTCCCACGTCCCCGTCCGCACACGCTCCGGCCGCCTCTCTGCGGAGGCTGGGGAAGGCGTGCTGGGCCGGCCTCCTGCACCGAGTCCCCTCTGTCTGAGGCACGGGCTGGGTGTCCCCAGGCAGCCCAGGGTCCAGGGGCTGGGCAGAGGCTGGAGGGCAGGAGCGGGGGCGAGAGCTGGTCTTTGGGGTCCCCGGAGACAGACCAGGGCCGAGGGGCCCAAGACCTGGGGGGATGTGAGCACTGAACAGGTGGGACACGCAAGGAGAAAGATCTCCCGGCGACGACCTCGTTTCCACCCGAGGGACCGGGAGAAGAGCAAAGTGAGGTGGGAAGCAAGCGGGAGGCGGCCCGACACGGGCAGAAGAGAGAACCACACCCGAGAGACACCGGAGCGAAATCAGTGAACCCCAAAGCTGGGTCTTCGTGAAGGCCAGGGACGTGGGCAGACCCGCGGCCAGATTCGGGGAGGCTGGGGAGGTGTCTACACTGGAAACTGGACGCCGGCCGCCGGCCGCCGGGAGACCAGCCCCAGCTGCGGGCAGACTCGGCGCCCGCCCAGCGTTAATTCTCCCAGACTGACCCGTGTAGTCGGCGCCCTGTTGTAGAAGTGCCAAAACAACCCTAAAAATCAGAAATGCAAAGGACAGGGAACAGCCAGACAACCGGGAGAAAGAACGAAGTCGGAGAGGGAACGTCAGCCGGTGCCGGAGCTGTATGGGAATCGGAACAGGGTGGCATCAGCACAGAGACAGATGAATAGGTCAGTGTGACAGACTAGAGCCCGGAGATAAACCGCACGGATATAAACGGCCCTTATTTTACAAAGTAGCAAAGGTAGCACAGCGGGGGAAGGGCAGCCCCGGACAGGCCCCCCGCTGCATTGCGGGCGTCAGCTCCCGGCGGGTTGAGTAAAACCTAAGTGCGCAGAATCTCCAGCGGAAAACGTGGGAGGAAAGACTTGTCACAAACTCGTGACACCAGAGACACGATCCGTGAGAGTCGAGCGATGCATCGGACCTCGTGGACACGGACAAGGTCAGCTCTGCCAAAGGCACGTTGAGAGCGAGGAGACACGCCGCGGAGGAGGAGACAGGGGCTTGGGGAGGGGCTCACGCCCAGAAATCACAAACACCTTCCCGGGCTCTGTCAACACACCCACCCAAGTGGCCCAGTAACAGTGGGATGAGACTCGAGCGATGCTTCGCCAGCGAGGGCCTGTGGGTGTCAGGGAAGCACAGGGACAGAGGCCTGGCAGTGTCATTCGACGGGCCCGGCAGCCTGAGCCGTAACGCGGAGCCCCGTGTACCTGTCAGAACGGTCAGGGCGAAGGGACCGGCCCTGCCGAGTGCTGACCAGGCTGTGGGGTGGGGAGTCGCCCGCGGCGGGCGGGAACGTCGTGCCCGCCACACTCACAGCGTTCTGGGTGGCCCCCCGCTTCTGAAAAGGTGAGGGTACCTCTGCCGTGGCACCGAGACACTCCGCTCCCAGGTAAGTGGTCCCATGCAGACCCATCCCCTGTCCACGCGGCTTCGTCCGTGGGGACCTCAAACTGGGCACCACCGGGCGGCCCACCGGACGTTCCCGCTGGTGGTCGGGAGGGCGCACTGTTTCAGTCCCACGGAAGGCGGAGCTGCTCCGTGATGAGAAGGGGGTGCCTCAGTGCAGCTGGAGTACCGATCGTGTGACAGCGCAGCTGAAATATGGAGACTCGCAACTATGAGAATGGATCTCCCAAAAAGCTCCCATTTCCGTCTAGGGACAGACCATCGGTCAGTGTGACCTCGTGGGGGGGCAAGAGGAGGCTGCACAGGGTCCCCCGTCGTCCTGGGTGCGGCCTGTGCCGGGTGTGTGTCTGCGTCGGCACTGAGCGAACCCACACTCACACACGGGGGGTGGTAGGTTATCACACCTTTGTGAAGCTGTTTTAAATGATCTAGAATCGATGCTTTTAGAAAAAACCTTGTCCTGCGTTTTTCAGACCGGTAAGTCGCGTTTCACTTGCTGCCATGTGAAGTCAGAGCCAGAATGTGTAATGTGTCATTTCAGCAGTTTTAAAGTTTACAGATTTAAAATTCATCATAAAGTATCTGAGCCCACCTGCGGCGGAGGTACAAGGGATTGGGGGTTGGGAAGGTTTCCGGGGAGGGTTGTGTGGGGCGGGGCGGCCGATCCGGGCGGTCGCCACAGGGGTGGACGCTGCGTTTGTCAAAGCCCATCGAGCTTGGTGACTCCGAGTGGACCTCACTGTACTGGAAACAAAGGGAGCCGGGGGTTGCCCCCCGGATGGAAGTGGAAATGTGAGAGGGCCGCGCCCTGTATCAGTGTGGGCAACGCCTGCTCTGCCCCGTGGCAGGTGCAGGGCTCCGTTCCGTGGGCACCGCCCAGGGGCCTCTGGTGTCCTGTCACTCACACTGGGCTTCTCCCAAGAGCAGCGGTCAACCCTCCGAAAAACAGTCATGCCACTGGCGAGCGGGGACAGCTCGCACCGTGGGGCTGGAGGGCTCCCGGCCCTGCTGTCCGCTTGGCGACTTCTGGGTGGGCGAGCTCAGGGTGGTCCTGCACCCTCTCACCCTTGACCCCTCACCTCCCAGAGGACGGAGTAATGTCAGCACCGGCCTCCCCGGGCCGCGGAGGGTTGTGATGTGGGGGGGGGACCGAGCTCCCAGTCAGTTACCGCGCACGGGACGCTCTCGTGAGGTCCACAGGGAGCTCATCGTGCGCACCCCCCGCCTGAGAGATCACCTGTTTGTACGCCCGCCCACCCACCTGCTCACCACCATCGAATCCGCCCACCTGCCCACCCACCATCCTGTCGCCGCTCCTGTGAAGTGGGCCCACAGAGAACCCACACCAGCTGCTGCCCTTGTGGTGCTCACAGCAGCAAGGGGCAGGGCGGTGAGGACAACGGCCGGGGCAAGGGCGTGACACTTGGGCCTGGTCTTGAGGTGAGGTGACTGCCGGGAGGGGGCTGGTCTGAACCGCGGCGAGGAGCCCGGCTCACGATGGCCGGCCTGCACCCCGGCTGCGCCCCTGCTGCCTGAGACAGACACCCCTGGGCGCCCTTCGCAGCGGTGAGGGGCTCAACGTCCTACCTGCAAAGGCCTTGCAGGCCCCGGGGAGGTGATGGGGGGCCGGGCCTGCGCACCCCAGGTCTTTGAGAACCTTGGAGGGTGCAGGATGGGCGAGCTCGGCAGGTCTGCCCCGGGGAGGGCTGGGTGTGCTGGTGTTTGCTCGGTCCCGTGGCTGGGCCTCCCTTGGGTGTCCAGAGGGGTTGGGAACCCCCAGTTTCTCTGGGTTCCCTCTTCGTGTGCCCACCGAGGCCATGCCAGAGCTGGGGATATCTGTGTGTATGCATATGTGTATATGTATGTGCATATATGTACACGTATACGTAGATACATAGATGGGGTATATATATGTATGTGTGGGTATATAGACGTGTATGTATAGAGAGATGGGGGGACACAGGGAGACAGAGGGAGAGAAATTTAAGGAGGGTCTCTAGGGAGGGTCCGTGCTGTGGTCTGAGTTTGAAGACTGTTGGGGGTGGGATCCTTGAACTCTTCCCTCCTTGGGGCCTCAGCCTCTCTGTAAGGCCTTCCACTGGTTGGGGGAGGCCCCCCATGTCATCGATGGGGGGTCATCGGCTCACCCCTGAAAAACACCTTCAGAGCAACACCCAGGCTGGTGTGGGACCGAACGCGGGGCACCATGGCCATGGCGACAGGTGCCATGACCCGTCTGCTGGAGGAGACAGGTGAGGCGGTGCCCCTCCCCCGCTCCCCAAACTTCCTTCCTTCCTGCCCCTCCTCTCCCCCACACCCCACTTCCTGATGAGTCAGGGTTTGTGGACAGAGCCACGGAACCGTCATTTTAGGTCTCGTTCTGTGACGTCTCTGTGGCCTCCTCCCTGTGGGCGGAGCTGTAAAGCCCCACCACCCTCGGAAGCGGTGTCCGGTCGGGGCAAACACTGCTGGGCGTGGGGCTGGGCGGGGAGGCTCTGGTGGGTGCGGGGCTCTGGGCCGGGGCAGCCCCGCAGGTCCAGCTGTGGCCGGGCAGGTGTCCTGGGGTCCCTCGGGCATCGCTGCCTGTCCAGAGAGTGGCCACACCGGCGGTGTCCTTGACCGCCTTCCCTGCGCCCGGGACAGGCGGGTCCCAGCTTGGTGGGTCCTGGCTGAAAGGAGTGGAGGCAGCACGCACAGCTGTCCCCGTGTTAACAGGGACGGGTCCCTGCTGGAGGGCCCCGAGGGTCCAGGCTGTCTCAGGACACTTCCTGGTTTACTTCCATCCAGTGTGTCCAGCCTGCCCCACCCTGGCCTCACCCGTGAGGGTCACCTGGGCCGCCGCTCTGGGAGGCCCAGCGAAGCCCGGCGGCCCTGGGGAGTGACCAGGGATCTGAGAGTGTGGCCGTGGTTGGGAAGGGGTCCCAGACTCTGTGGGGGCGGGGCGGGCCTTGGCGCCTGGTCTGGTGGAGCCCTCAGCCCCGTGTCTGTCTTTGTGGGCTCTGCCCCGCTGTCGTGCCCCTGCTGACGGCCTGGCCTGCTGCCTGTGTGTCCTGGGTCCCCACCTGAGACCCCTGGGCCTCAGGTCGCCACCGCTGCCCCACCCGGAGGGAACACAGACTGACCTCGGATCCGGAGACCCTGCTGCCTCCATCTCAGGGGGTTCCCGCTGGTCTCAGGGAAGGGGGACTGTGCTGTGTGTCCTGTGTCCCCAGGGGAAGCCTGGCCTGGAACATCACGGTTCTGGGCTGAGGACGGGCCCCCTGCGCTCGGGGCTGCCTGGCAGGCCCCACAGGAAGGGCCCCTGGTTCTTGTTTCTAGTCCTGGCTCCTGCCACCCTCCGAGTCCCCGTGTGCCCAGGCCCCAGGTCCCGTCCCTGTGCAGTGAAGACTGTCCCTGGCCCTGGGGCTGGGGGCACAGTGGGATGGGCTAAGGGGCTTCATCCCAGGCCCCCCGGGCAGCCCTCACCCAGGGCCCCAGTAACTGCGGGGATGGGTCCCGCCCAGTGACCCCGGGAGCTCACGGTGCCCCCGTGGCCCCGGCAGGCTGTCTACACCCCCCCCGGCCCGGCTGGAGCCAAACTCAGGGTCCGCATCTGCCCCAGGAGGAGGGAAGCAGGGTGTAGGGCGGATGGGGGGCAGGGCTCTGACTGGTGCCCCCCCAGGGTGAGGTCTGGGGCAGACTGGAGCAGCACCTCACAGTCCTCGACACGTTCCCACAGGAGCTCCGGGCAGGCGTGGAAGGTCTGAGGCTCCTCAGAGGCCGCAGCACCTCTCTTTGGGCCGAGGGGCGTGTCCCAGGGACCAGCACAGCCTCTGTCCTCCAGGCCAGGGGGGCCGGGGCAGGGCCTGTGCTGGGGCAGGGCCTCTGCTGGGCCCAGAGAACACCCTTCTTGCCCGGTCCCCTGGCAGGGCTCCCCGAGTGCCAATTCCATGTGACTGTGGAGATGAGATTGGCCCGGGCGAGGTGGCGGTTGGAGGGTGGACAGGCGCGGGGCTGGCCCAGAGCAACGCCCCCATCTGCGGGCAGCACCTCCACGCGAGCCCCCACGCTCGCTGTCCGGAGGGGCCGGGTTCAGCCCTCCCACCGGTGTGCACGCAGGCAGGGTCTTCCGGGGGTGCCCCGGGCTCTGCCCCCGCGTGGGGCAGGTGGGGCTGCGAGGAGCCTGCAGGACAGGTGTGTGCCCAGGCCTCATGCCCGCAGGCCCCAGCGTCTCTGGGAGGGACGGAGGTCTGCTGGGCGTGTGTCCGGACGGGGTAACTGGGAGGGGGGAGCTTCACCCAGGAAGATAAATAAGTGAGAAGATAGCCCTCTGATAACCTGAATCAATATTTCCCCACGGTGGCTCCCAGGAGCCCCCGCAGCTGTTTTCCAGAAAATTTGGCTGACGCTCCACCCACCTCTGGCGCTCGCCCCTCCCCCACCCGCCCCACCCGAGGGCAGCCCTGCTGGGCCATATAAGGCCCAGACCCCTGCCCTGGTCGCTCTTCTGCGCCGACCTGCCCTGCCACCATGGGGCTGCCACTGGGCTGCTTGATGGCCCTGTGCCTGGCCCTGACCTCGGCCAGGGGCGCGGAGCTGCGGAAAGGTGTGAGGCTGTGTCCTGGGGGGGCAGGAAGGCAGACGTCCTGCCTGGGACGGAAGGTGGTTCCCTGCTGCCTGGACTTGGGGATGGCTGGTTTGGGGGGGCGTTCTGCAGCCCCCAGCCCTGCTGACTTTGGGTGGAAGGAAGGACAGATGGGAGGAGGGTCAAACAGGTGGCACTGGGTTCCGAACATCCCTTTGAAGGTGGTCGCCTGGCCAGAGTGGGTGTCAAGGTCGCACCAGGTGGAGACAGCTGAGCTGTGTCAGTGAGTGTCAGGGAGGCAGGGGGTGGCCGAGGGGCCAGCCAGCAGCCTCAGCCCTGGGTGTCATGGACACTTAGAGGGGCAAGGTCTGGGTTTGGCCACCTGCAGAAGGGGTCTCGTCAGTCAGAGGAGACTGGGCCCCTAGGGTGGGACATCTGTGTCCCTCCTGCCCCGCCCTGTGCCCTGCACCTCGACCTCAGGGCTCTGTGGAGGGTCCTTGGAGGGTGGCCGCCAGCCGGGTGCCGCCTGGTCCGCTCACCACTGTCCCCTCGGCCCCCAGAGGGCAGAGCCCGGAGCCACAGCCACAGCGTCTGCAGCACCTGGGGCGACTTCCACTACAAGACCTTCGACGGCGACGTCTTCCGCTTCCCCGGCCTCTGTGACTACAACCTGGCCTCCGACTGCCAGGACGCCTACAAGGAGTTCGCCGTGCACCTGCGGCGCAGCCCCGGCAGCGGTGGCGGCCACCCCCAGGTGGACTACATCCTGCTGACCATCGAGGATGATGCCGTCTACCTCACCCAACAGCTGGTCGTGGTGAACGGGGCCATGTGAGTGGGGTCGGGTGGCGGCCCCTCCCTCGGCCGCTGGGAGCCCCCCGCTCTCAGGAGGAGGCCGTCCATCTGTGGTCAGGCAGACCCCCTCGGCAAACACAGATGAGCCCCCATCGGGGCCCCCATGGTGGGAGGGGGGCAGGTCTCCCTCGGCCCCCCTACTCAGGGCCCACCAGGCTCCGGGCGGTGGTGGGACAGTGCCGGCCTCCTAGCCCTGGGGGCCTGTGACCCCGTGTAGAGTCACACAAGCAGGGAGGGGCCTGTGGGGGCCCCCTGCCCACGGCCCCGACGCTGAGCCATGTAGTCTGCAGAACGGTGGGCTGCTCACCTCGGGGCCTGGCTGCAGCCCAGGTGGCCAGGCCGGCTCAGAGCGGGAGTAGGGACAGGTCCCCCAGAGGCCCAGAGTTTGGGGGAGCACAGTGCGTGTGTAGGCTGGGCAGGGGCTACGGAGGCTGCCCCGGGGCAGAGCCTGCCCTCCTTCCTCCTGGGGCCCCAGGGGTCCCCTGCCCACACAGGACGGGGCTTGGCTCCACCCGAAGGAGGCCACAGCCAAGTGTGGCCCCAGGGCAAGAGCTGGCCACACAGCCTCAGTCCCACCAGGCAGCAGGACGGGGGAGGACCAGGTGGTGGCCGTGTGGGCCAGCTCCTGACTCCCTGCGTGGCCCCCAGGGTCAGCACCCCTCACTACACCTCTGGGCTGCTCATTGAGAAGAATGACGCCTACACAAAGGTCTTCTCCCGCACTGGCCTGACCCTCTTGTGGAACCGAGAGGACTCAGTCATGGTGGGTGCCGGGACCCTGGGGGCACGGCACGGTCCAGGTTGGGCTGGCAGCGCGTGCCCCGTGGTGGAGAGGCTGCCGGGTTAGTGATGGGCGGGGGAGGGGGGGCCCTGGGGGTGGGGACCCTGGCGGAAGCTGACGCCCTCTCAAACAAGGAGGTGACGCTGCCCCGGCAGCTCACCCTCGCCGGGCCCCTCCCCCGACAGCTGGAGCTGGACGGCAAGTTCCGGAACCACACCTGCGGGCTCTGCGGCGACTACAACGGTCTGCAGTCCTACTCCGAGTTCCTCTCTGACGGTGAGGGCCGCTGGGGTCGGCGGGCGGGGCCGGGGCGGGCGGGGCCGGTCCCCTTGACCGGCCGTGCCCCCCAGGTGTGCTCTTCAGCGCCATCGAGTTCGGGAACATGCAGAAGATCAACAAGCCCGAGGTCACCTGCGAGGACCCTGCGGAGGAGTCTGCCCTCGAGTCCTGCTCTCAGCACGTAAGTTGCCCCGAACCCCCATCCAGGGCAGGAGGCGTGGGGGGCCCGGGCGTGTGGCGCCACTTGTCTTCCCCACCGACCTCTTTCGGGGCCGGGTGCAGCATGGACGGAAGGAGGGCGCCGGCAGCCCCCCCACCCACCGCTGCGTCTGCCCACCAGCACGCCGAGTGCCGGAGGCTGCTGACGGCCGCGGCCTTCGAGGACTGCCTGGGCCTGCTGCCGCTGGAGCCCTACGTGGAGGCCTGCGCCCAGGACCGCTGCCGGTGCGCCGCCAACGCCTCCTGCCTGTGCAGCACCATCGCCGAGTTCTCCCGCCAGTGTTCCCACGCCGGCGGGCGCCCGGGGAACTGGAGGACGGCCTCGCTCTGCCGTAAGTGCCTGGGGAGCGGGTCGGGACGATGGGGACACCACACGTGGGGAGGGTGGCCCGGTGTCTGGGTGGCAGTCTCGGCCTCAGGGGTCCGGCCCAAGGCAGGGCCGGAGCCCAGGGCCCTTCGCGGGCAGCCCCTCCACCCTGCCCGCCGCACTCCGCCTCCCGGCCATGCCCGCTCAGGGGCCTGCCTCTGCCCTTCCAGCCAAGACCTGCCCCGGGAACATGGTTTACCTGGAGAGCGGCTCACCCTGCATGGACAGCTGCTCGCACCTGGAGGTCAGCAACCTGTGTGAGGAGCACCGCATGGATGGCTGCTTCTGCCCCGAAGGTGTGTGCTGCCCTGGAATCAGGGGACGGGGTCCCCGTAGGAGGGACGCCAAGGCCCCTCCCGGACAGGCACAGTGGTGGCTCCTAGGGGTCCCAGGTGGGGGGACCCCTCCCTGGCTGTCGCCCTGTGGGCAGACCCTCTGCCTAGCACAGGGATCTGGAAGTTTCCCAGAAGAGGCCAGGCTCTCGGGTACAGAAGGTCCCTGACCAGACGCTGTGTGGGGACCTCGGGGTCACTCAGTAGACCTGGGATGCCTACGGGTGGGAGGCCTGGTGGGTGGAGACCCCGGCTGAGCGTGACGCCACCCTCCGCTGTCCCAGGCACCGTGTACGATGACATCGGGGACCAAGGCTGCATCTCTGTGAGCCAGTGCCACTGCAGGCTGCACGGACGCTCGTACGCCCCGGGCCAGCAGGTCAACAGCAGCTGTGAGCAGTGGTGAGTCTGGGGCTGGGGAGGCCCTGCCCCTGCCCCCTGCCCCCGCCCCCGCCCTTGCATCCGACCCTGTGCCCACCGCCCCTCAGCGTCTGCCATGCCGGCCGCTGGGTGTGCAAAGACCTGCCGTGTCCCGGGACCTGCGCCCTGGAGGGCGGCTCCCACATCACCACCTTCGACGGGAAGAAGTACACCTTCCACGGGGACTGCTACTACCTGCTGACCAAGGTGGGCCGCCGCCCGGGGAGCATGTGGGCGGGGCTGGGGTCCTGCCTGCGCCCTCACTGCAGCCCGCCCCCCCCCCCCCCCCCACAGGCCGACCAGGAAGACGCCTTTGCCCTCCTGGGCGAGCTGGGCCCCTGCGGCTCCACGGACAAGCAGACCTGCCTCAAGACGGTGGTGCTGCTGACCGACAAAAAGAAGAACGTGGGTGCCCCTCCCCTCTGTGCCCTTCCCCCGGATCCCGGAGGCCCCTCTCATCTCTGGGGTCCCCTTGGTCTTTCCCACAGGTGGTGGCCTTCAAGTCAGACGGCAGCGTCCTGCTGAACGAGCTACAGGTGACCCTGCCCCATGTGACAGGTGAGCCCCGCCCCGGGAGCCCCGGGTGGCAGGCCGTGGCGGGCGGGCCCGGCGCCCCTCACGCCCTCGCGCCCCTGCCCTGCAGCGAGCTTCTCCATCTTCCAACCATCCTCCTACCACCTGGTGGTGAGCACGGCCTCCGGCCTCAGGCTGCAGGTGCAGCTGGAGCCCGTGATGCAGCTGTTCCTGACGCTGGACCAGGCCGCCCAGGGCCACGTGCAGGGTGAGCGGCCCCCAGGGTTCCCCACAGAGGCCGCTCTCAGGCTTGCCCCCTGCGCTCTGCTCCCTCCAACCCTGTCCTGGCCCCTCAGGTCTCTGCGGGAATTTCAACGGCCAGGAAGGCGACGACTTCCAGACGGCGGGCGGGCTGGTGGAGGCCACAGGGGCCAGCTTCGCCAACAGCTGGAAGGCCAAGTCCAGCTGCCAAGACAAACTGGACTGGCTGGACGACCCTTGCTCCCTCAACATCGAGAGCGGTGAGGCCCGGCCCCGCCCAGGACAGCTGGGGCGCCCGGTGGGTGGTGTGTGGGTGTGGGGGGGCCCGCCCTGCTCAGGGCCAGCTCATCCAGCTGCTGCCTTCCGCCATGTGGCCACAGTGGCAGCCAAGTGACAGGGCACAGGGGCTGGGCTACTAATTGCTGGGTGGTGGCCTTCATCCGGGAGCAGGCCTGGCACTGCGATAGCGCACCCTCCGCCCTCCAGGTTACCCTGCCGTGTCTGGAAGGGTGGGAGGTGGGCACCCCCGGCTTGGCTGGGTGGGACTGACCTAGAACGAGGGGCTGCGTCTGGTCCCCGGCGGGGACGGTGGTCATGCCAGATGCAGGGGCCCTGCTGGAGGGTCCGCCCCCGCTGAGCTTCTGACCCCTTCCCAGCCAACTATGCCGACCACTGGTGCTCCCTCCTGAAGAACGAGGAGACGCCCTTCGGCAGGTGCCACTCTGCCGTTGACCCAGCCGAGTATTACAAGGTTGGTGGGACCCCCGTGTGCACCCCCTGCCCCCGGCCCAGCCCAGGTGGGTGTGCGCCTGGCAGAGCCTGAGGCCCCCGCTGGGAGTTGCCGAGAGTGCACGCACGCGCACAGCACACACCTGTGTCCAACACATGTGCACACGCATGTGAGCGCACACAAGCGTGACACATGTAGCATGCGTGAGTGCATGGGCGTGTGTGTGCGTGCACTCCTGCGTGCGGGCTCACAGCCCCCCTTGCCCCCCAGAGGTGCAGATACGACACCTGCAACTGTGAGAACAGCGAGGACTGCCTGTGCGCCGCCCTGTCTTCCTACGCCCGCGCCTGCGCCGCCCAGGGCGTGCTGCTGTGGGGCTGGCGGGCCGGCGTCTGCGGTGAGTGTCCCCGCTGCCGGTGCCCTGGGGCTCGGGGGTCTGGTGTCCCGTGGGAGTTGGCCCTCGCCCCCCCCCACACCCCCCGGGGGCCGCTCCTCCTGAGCGACAGGGCCCGGAGCTGAGGCCACAGCCAGTCTGCCCAGCAGGCAGGCGTGGGGGCGGGGGTGCCCGGGTGGCCCTCATCAGCCCTTGGCTGGGCAGGTGTCCTGCTTCTGCACCAGGTGGGGCTGGAGACAGCCAGCGGGGTGGGCGCGGGCGCTGCCCCGGCCCTCACCAGGCCCCTCGCTCTGCAGACAAGGACGTGAGCGCCTGCCCCACGTCGCAGACCTTCCTGTACAACCTGACCACCTGCCAGCAGACCTGCCGCTCACTCTCCGAGGCTGACACCCACTGCCTCCAGGGCTTTGCCCCCGTGGACGGCTGTGGCTGCCCCGACCACACCTTTCTGGATGAGAAGGGCTACTGTGTGCCCCTGGCCAAGTGCCCCTGCTACCACCAGGGCCTCTACCTGCAGGCGGGCAAAGTGGTCATGAGGCAGGAGGAGCAATGGTGGGTGTCTGGGGCTGCAGAGGGCGGGACACCCTCCTTGGGGATCCCGTGGCCCCGCCCAGCCCACAGAGGGCTCACTCAGTCCCCCCCCCCCACCGCAGCGTCTGCCGGAATGCCAGGCTGCACTGCACACGGGTCAGGCTGCTGGGCCAACGTAAGTGGACACTGCCCCGTGTGTGGCCCTCTCCCCTCGGCCTGCGCTCCCACCCGGGTTTCAGCTGAGCCAAGGCGGCCCCTCCGTCCCACAGGCTGTGCGGACCCAAAGATTCACGTCGACTGTAACAACCTGACTGCGCTGGCCGTCCGGAGTCCCAGGCCCGTCAGCTGCCAGACCCTGGCTGCCGGCTCTGTGAGTGCGGGCCCTGTGGAGGGGGCGGGGGCGGCACCGCGCCGGCCCTGAGGCCCGGGAGCCAGTCCTGTGGACGCAAAGTCCTCGTTTGGCCCCCCATCCCTGGAGGGAGTCCCTGGAGGGCAGCTCTCGCTCGTCTCCCCACCCAGGCGTGGGCCCAGGGAGGGAGGTCAGACGCAGGGTGCGGTGTCCGCAGTGCCAGCTGAGCGGCAGCACAGGGCTGGCCTGGCACTGAGTCCCCGACCCCCACCGTCTGGCTGCCCCAGTACCAGACGGAGTGCGTCAGCGGCTGCGTGTGCCCCGAGGGGCTGCTGGACGACGGCCGTGGGGGCTGCGTCAAGGAGGAGGAGTGCCCCTGTGTGCACAACCAGGACCTGTACAGCCCCGGGAGTAGGATCCCCGTGGACTGCAACACCTGGTGAGCGGCCTGGCCCAGCTGCCCCGCCCCAGCACGCTGTGGGCCCCGTGTCCTGGAGAAGGGCCGGGCAGGGGCCTACAGGGTCCCGTGGCCCCGCACCTGGCTGGCAGAACCCTGGCCCCGATGGGGGTGCCGGATGGCACTTTGGGTTGGTGAGGGCTCGGGCAGGCCGCCCCGGAGCGGGGGCGAGGGGACCGGGCTCTGTGGCAGTTTGAGGCCCCTCTGCTGCCCTCCTCAGCACCTGCCAGAGAGGACGCTGGGCCTGCACCCAGACCAGGTGCCATGGCACCTGCACTGTCTACGGGAGCGGCCACTACATCACCTTTGACGGGAAGCTCTACGACTTCGACGGGCACTGCTCCTATGTGGCCACTCAGGTGAGTCCGAGGGCAGCTCCTGGACCCGCCCCGTGCCCCGTCCACGCTCCACGGGCCCCGAGGACGGTCACGAGAGCTGCACGAAGGCCCTGGGTGGGAGCGGCTGGCCCTGCCTCTCCCGCCCATACTGTGATGCTGGCTCGGTGTGTGGCAAACGAGGAGCAGGGGGCGTGTGGGCGTGGTCCGGGCCCTCCTGCAACTTGGTGGCCCCCTCTCAACAGAGGAGGGGCTGAGGCTGGCGGGGTGGCGTGCCCAGAGCACTTGTGCCCTGGTGGCTCGGCTCACATCCCCTGCGGGCCCCCAGGACTACTGCGGCCAGAACTCCTCACAGGGCTCCTTCAGCATCATCACCGAGAACGTCCCCTGCGGCACGACGGGCGTCACCTGCTCCAAGGCCATCAAGATCTTCCTGGGGGTGAGTGCTGCCCACCTGGGGACGTGCGGGGTCTCCATGGACACGCCCAGTAACCGGGTCTCCCTGACACAGAGGACGGAGCTGAAGCTGGAGGACAAGCAGCACACGGTCATCGACCGTGACGAGGGCCCCTACGTGGCCTACACCACGCGGGAGGTGGGCCAGTACCTGGTGGTGGAGGCCAGCACCGGCGTCATCGTCATCTGGGACAAGAGGACCACCATCTTCATCAAGCTGGCCCCCTCCTACAAGGTACGTGGCCGCCCCTGCCCGCGTGGCCCCCCCAGGCCGCTCCCGTGAGCTCCTCCGGAAGCGTTTGCTCGCCCCTCTCTGCAGGGCACCGTGTGCGGCCTGTGCGGGAACTTCGACCAGCGCTCCAGCAACGACTTCACCACGCGGGGCCACATGGTGGTGGAGAGCGAGCTGGACTTCGGGAACAGCTGGAAGGAGGCCTCCACCTGCCCGGACGTGACCACCATCCCCGAGCCCTGCACCAAGAACCCCCACCGCCTGGCCTGGGCCGAGAAGCAGTGTAGCATCATCAAGGGCCCCGTCTTCCAAGTCTGCCACAGCAAGGTGGGCGGGGCTGTGGGTGTGGCCACGAGCGTTGGGGCGGGGAGAAGGGCGTGGCCACAGGCGGAGCCTGGCAGCCTCTGGGGCGTCCTCCTGGAATCCCACTGTGAGGCCCTCCAGCTTCGCCTCCAGCCTTTGACCACGTGACCAGAGGTTAAACCTTCCTTCTGAGACCCCTGGCTGGAGCCCCAGCCTCTTGTACCTTCCAGGCTGGAGGAGGTACAGGCTGTGAGTAACCCCCTGACTCCGGGCAGCCCTCTGCCCCTGCCTGGGCACCGCAGCACAGCAAAGGATGCTGGGCTGTGTCTGGGCCTCCCTGTTAGCGCCCCCTGGGGGCCATGCCGGTGTCGGCCCTTGTCCCAAGAGCGGGCTGGCATCGGGGCCCTGAGTTCCAGGGGCCTGCAGGGGAAGGCCTGCCCCTCGAGGCCAGTGCGGACTCAGGCCATGGTGGCTTCCCCCCCAGGTGGACCCCAAACCCTTCTATGAGAACTGCGTCCAAGACTCCTGCTCTTGTGACACCGGCGGGGACTGCGAGTGCTTCTGCTCCGCGGTGGCCTCCTACGCCCAGGAGTGCACCAAGGAGGGCGCCTGCGTGTTCTGGAGGACGCCGGAGCTGTGCCGTGAGTGCCCCCGGCTCTCTGCCCGCCCCCCCGCCTGAGGGTGGCCTGGCCCTCCCTGTGCGCGGCTGACCCCACCCTGCCCCTCCAGCCGTGTTCTGCGACTACTACAACCCCCCTGACGAATGCGAGTGGCACTACGAGCCCTGCGGGAACCGCAGCTTCAGCACCTGCAGGACCGTCAACGGCATCCACTCCAACATCTCCGTGTCCTACCTGGAGGGTGAGGCCCGGCGGGGCTGGCGACCCTGGGGTCCGGGGTGGGCCGGGCTCGCCCTGCTGCAGAACCTGTGCATGGAACAGGGCCAGGAGTCCGAGTTCAGGCCTGCTGGGCAGGAGGGACGCAGGAAAGAGCCAGGGCGACGTGCAGCCTGTGAGATCAGGGGCGGAGGAACCCAGGGCGAACGAGGCGGGGGGAGGGGCTGGGGGGCCTTTGAGCTGAGAACTAGCTGGACCTGAAGGAGTGAGAGATAGGCTGGGTTGGGGGTGGGGGTGGGTGCAGCCGGTGGGCGGGGCCTGGCTGTCCCTTTGGTCACAGAGCAGACTGCCCGGCTCGGTGGGGGGTGGATCTAGCCTCTGCCTCTCCAGCCCTGGCCTTCCCAGAGGCCCGTCCCAGAGAGCAGAGACGGTCACCGCAGGAACGATGGGTGGGGTCCCAGCAACACAGTTCAAGCCCGGGGCCCCGTGTCCACTAGGCTGCTACCCTCGGTGCCCCGCGGACAAGCCCATCTACGAGGAGGACCTGAAGAAGTGCGTCAGGAGGGAAGAATGTGGCTGCTACGTGAACGGCACCTACTACCCGCCTGGAGCTCCCGTCCCCTCCGAGAAAGACTGCCAGTCTTGGTACCTGAGCTCACAGCACAGGGGGCCTGGGGAGGTCTACACCCAAGTGGGTGCCCGCACACATATGAGCGCACACGGGCACACGGGCATCTGGGAGGGCTCCTTCCCGGCCGGGCCCGGGACTCTGGGCCTCCCCGAGCCTGCAGCCCTGGCGTTTGCTTTGCAGCGTGTGCAACGGCTCCTCACAGGTCGTCTGCCAGCCCGAGGAAGGTGAGCTGCCCTCTGTGGCTGCTCCAGGGCCCACGGGCAGCCTGGCCCTGGGCCCCTGGGCCCCTGGGCCCCTGCCCTGGGTGGGTGGCTGGCCTCCGCCTGCGGGTCCTTGCCACCCAGAGCCCCTCTGGTCTGTGGCACCCCTGGGCGGCTCCCACCATGCGCTGCGTTTCCCTGGATGGGGAGCCCAGGACCGTCCTGCGACACAGCTCCTGAGTTCTGATGGGGCCCCTTGGGGGTCGAGGGGCAGGCTGCCCACGGAGCGTCGGTGTGTCACTGGCAGGAGCGGGGGATGCCCTGTCTGTCCCTTGCTGGGACCGGACGAGGGCTGTCGTTCCCCACACATTGATGTCTGCCCGCTCCTGCTCCCCAGGGAAGATCCTCAATTTCACCCAGGACGGCGCCTTTTGCTACTGGGAGGTCTGCGGCCCCAACGGCACGGTGGAGAAGCATTTCAACATCTGCGTGTCCACCTCGACACGCCCTCCCACCTCGACGCGCCCGCCCACCTCGACACGCCCGCCCACCTCGACAGGCCCACTCACCTCGACTCGCCCTCCCACCTCGACACGCCCGCCCACCTCGACACCCCCTGCCACAACTCCTGTGCTCTCCACCACCACCACCCCCACACCCCCGGCGCCCAGCACAGGTGAGGCCCAGGGCCATGCCCCCCCCACCTGCTGCGCCCCAAAGCCGGAAGAGACGGCTTTGTACAGGTGGGAGGTAACCCCCACATGCCTCTTGACTCAGGCAGTGTATGTCCACTGGGTCCCCAGCCTCGTGTGTGGAGACGCCTTGTGCTCATGACTGTGTCCCTGAGCCCAGACCACAGTAACGGTGGCGTGGGGTGTTGCCCAAAACCAGCAAGAAAATACCCCTATGGGTTAGCAAAGGCAGAGAAATGTCCTCGAATCCGTCTGCGTTGGTGCTGGTGGCGATCGCAGCCACCACCGCACAGCCCCAGCAGAAGAAACCTGTGGAAGTGAGGTCAGTCGGTGGCTCTGACACTGTGCAATGACACGCTCTTCCTCCCATTTCCCTGCAGCTTCACCTTCCTCTCCGACCACGAGTAAGTGTGCAGACGTCACTCTCCGTGGCGGGCGGGTGAGGAGGCAAAGCCCAGCCCTCGCAGAGCTGCCCCGGCCGCCTGGCCCTCTGCTTAGAGACCACGCACCGTGCCTTTGGGGACAGATTCCCGAAGTGCTGAGCCCAGGGACTCGCACAGGGGAACTCGACCAGCTCCGACGGAGAACAGTGCTGGTCGAGGGTCAAGACCAAGGCCCTTCCAGTGTGCTTCCTCACCGGAAGGGGCGACCCATTTGTTAGTTGCTGTTTCGGCTCCAGGATTTGATGGGGCTGAGGGAGGGGCTCTGGGCCGGAGCCCTGTGGCCTGGGACCAGCCCGGTGTGTGTCGGGCGCTCTGCCCACACTGGGCCTCGGGCTTCAGCTGTGAAAGGAGGGCGGGTGTGGAGTCCAGCCCCAAACACTGTGGGTCCTCGTCGGTGGGGGGCACAGCCACGGGCTCTCAGAGCCCTCTGGGCCCCAACAACCTCCCACAGCCCCCCGGGCACCAGTGACCAGCGCTGGCTCTTGCTTCCCCAGAGCTGTGCTGCTTCTGGTCCAACTGGATCAACGAGAACCACCCGAGCCCCTGGCCCGACAGTGGCGACCGAGAGACGTTCCACAGCGTCTGCCAGGCCCCCGAGGACATCGAGTGCAGGGCAGCCACGGAACCCCACCTCAGCTGGGAGGATCTGGGCCAGAAGGCGCAGTGCAACCTCTCCGTTGGGTTCATCTGCAACAATGAAGACCAGTTTGGAAGCGGGCCGTTTGCCGTCTGTTACGACTACGAGATTCGTGTCAACTGCTGTCTGCCAATGGATGAGTGTCCTGGGTCCCCAACCCCGACCATGACATCTGCCACCACCTCACCAACCACCTCGACCCCAGAAACGACGACACTCACCCCCACGCCAGAACCCACCACCAAGGTGACCCCGAACCGGACGCCCACCGCAACCCCAGAAACGACGACCACCACTGTGCCCACCACCACGCCCACACCGGAGTCAGCCCCCACCACTCCGTGTGTGGAAGACTGCCAGTGGACGGGCTGGGTGGACTCCGGGAAACCGAACTTTAACAAACCAGGTGGAGACTTTGAATTCATAAACAACGCCTGCCAGTCGGGCTTCGCAGCCAACATCTCCTGCAGAGCCTCTCAGTTTCCAAGTGTCCCCATGGAACAGCTGGGACAGATCGTGCTGTGTGACCTCTCAGTCGGGCTGGTGTGCAGGAACGAAGACCAGAAGCCAGGGGGAGTCATCCCACAGCCCTTCTGCCTCAACTACGAGATCAACGTCTACTGCTGCAAACCCTGTGGCCCCTCATCCACCACACCCACCACCACGACCACCAGAGTGACACCGGAGACCACCACACCCAGCATCACGACCACCACGGAGGCACCACCCACCTCCACACCCACCACCACGACCACCACTGAGATACCACCCATCAGCTCACCCACCTCCACAACCACTGAGACACCACCCAGCACAACACCACCCACTACCACAACCATCACAACCACCACCACGGTGACACCTGAGACCACCACACCCAGCACCACGACCACAGAGATACCATCCACCACCAACACTCAGACACCAAGCACAACCACACCTACCACCACGACCACCACAGAGGCACCACCTACCACCACACCCATCACAACAACCACTGAGACACCACCCACCACCACGACCGCCACGGTGACACCGGAGACCACCACACCAATCACTACCACCACAGAGATACCAGGCACCACAACACCCACCTCCACAACCACCACTGAGACACCAAGGACCACCACACCCACCAGCACCACTGAAATACCACCCACCAACACACCCACCACCATTACCACCGAGGCACCACCCACCACCACCACTCAGACACCAAGCACAAGCACACCTACCACCACGACCACCACGGAGGCACCACCCACCTCCACACCCACCACCACGACCACCACTGAGATACCACCCATCAGCACACCCACCTCCACAACCACTGAGACACCACCCAGCACAACACCACCCACTACCACAACCATCACAACCACCACCACAGTGACACCTGAGACCACCACACCCACCACCACGACCACGGAGATACCACCCACCACCACCACTCAGACACCAAGCACAACCACACCTACCACCACGACCACCACGGAGGCACCACCCACCTCCACACCCACCACCACGACCACCACTGAGATACCACCCATCAGCACACCCACCTCCACAACCACTGAGACACCACCCAGCACAACACCACCCACTACCACAACCATCACAACCACCACCACAGTGACACCTGAGACCACCACACCCACCACCACGACCACGGAGATACCACCCACCACCACCACTCAGACACCAAGCACAACCACACCTACCACCACGACCACCACGGAGGCACCACCCACCTCCACACCCACCACCACGACCACCACTGAGATACCACCCATCAGCACACCCACCTCCACAACCACTGAGACACCACCCAGCACAACACCACCCACTACCACAACCATCACAACCACCACCACAGTGACACCTGAGACCACCACACCCACCACCACAACCACGGAGATACCACCCACCACCACCACTCAGACACCAGGCACATCCACACCTACCACCACGACCACCACGGAGGCACCACCCACCTCCACACCCACCACCACCAGACTGACACCGGAGACCACCACACCCACCTCCACAACCACTGAGACACCACCTACCACCACGACCACCACAGAGGCACCACCTACCACCACACCCATCACAACAACCACCACTGAGATACCACCCATTACCACAGCCACCTCCACAACCACCGAGATACCACCCACCACCACGACCGCCACGGTGACACCGGAGACCACCACACCAATCACCACGACCACACAGATACCAGGCATCACCACCAGCACCGAGGCACCACCCACCACCACCATTGCGGTGACACAAGAGAGCACCACACCAACCACCATGACCACAGAGATACCATCCACCACCACCACTCAGACACCAAGCACAACCACACCTACCACCACGACCACCACGGAGGCACCACCCACCTCCACACCCACCACCACGACCACCACTGAGATACCACCCATCAGCACACCCACCTCCACAACCACTGAGACACCACCCAGCACAACACCACCCACTACCACAACCATCACAACCACCACCACAACCACGGAGATACCATCCACCACCACCACTCAGACACCAGGCACACCCACACCTACCACCACGACCACCACGGAGGCACCACCCACCTCCACACCCACCACCACCAGACTGACACCGGAGACCACCACACCAATCACTACCACCACAGAGATACCAGGCACCACCACCAGCACCGAGGCACCACCCACCACCACCACTACGGTGATACAAGAGAGCACCACACCCACCTCCACAACCACTGAGACACCACCCAGCACAACACCACCCACTACCACAACCATCACAACCACCACCACAGTGACACCTGAGACCACCACACCCACCACCACGACCACGGAGATACCACCCACCACCACCACTCAGACACCAGGCACAACCACACCTACCACCACGACCACCACGGAGGCACCACCCACCTCCACACCCACCACCATGACCACCACTGAGATACCACCCATCAGCACACCCACCTCCACAACCACTGAGACACCACCCAGCACAACACCACCCACTACCACAACCATCACAACCACTACCACAGTGACACCAGAGACCACCACACCCAGCACCACGACCACAGAGATACCACCCACCACCACCACTCAGACACCAGGCACAACCACACCTACCACCACGACCACCACAGAGGCACCACCTACCACCACACCCATCACAACAACCACCACTGAGACACCACCCACCACCACGACCGCCACGGTGACACCGGAGACCACCACACCAATCAGCACACCCACAGAGGTACCAGGCACCACAGCACCCACCACCACCACCACCGAGGTACCAAGCACCACCACATCCACCACACCTACTACAACCACCACTGAGACACCAAGGACCACTACACCCACCAGCACCACTGAAATACCACCCACCAACACACCCACCACTATTACCACCAAGGCACCACCCATCACCACCACTACAGTGACACAAGAGAGCACCACACCAACCACCACGACCACGGAGATACCAGGCACCACAACACCCACCATCACACCTACCACCACCAGCACTGAGATACCACACACAGCCATACCCACCACCACCACTACAGTGACACCAGAGAGCACCACACCAACCACCATGACCACGGAGACACCAGGTACCACCACTCCAACCACCACCACGGAGATACCATCCACTGCCACCATTGAGACACCACCCACCACCACACCAACCTCCAGGACCACGGAGATACCAACCGCCACCACAACCACCACCACCGTGATGACCACTCCCACCACATCACCGACCACGCCAACTCCAGAAACGACGACCACCACACCAGAACCCACCACCACTGTGACCACCACCACGCCCACACCGGAGTCAGCCCCCACCACTCCGTGTGTGGAAGACTGCCAGTGGACGGGCTGGGTGGACTCCGGGAAACCGAACTTTAACAAACCAGGTGGAGACTTTGAATTCATAAACAACGCCTGCCAGTCGGGCTTCGCAGCCAACATCTCCTGCAGAGCCTCTCAGTTTCCAAGTGTCCCCATGGAACAGCTGGGACAGATCGTGCTGTGTGACCTCTCAGTCGGGCTGGTGTGCAGGAACGAAGACCAGAAGCCAGGGGGAGTCATCCCACAGCCCTTCTGCCTCAACTACGAGATCAACGTCTACTGCTGCAAACCCTGTGGCCCCTCATCCACCACACCCACCACCACGACCACCAGAGTGACACCGGAGACCACCACACCCAGCATCACGACCACCACGGAGGCACCACCCACCTCCACACCCACCACCACGACCACCACTGAGATACCACCCATCAGCACACCCACCTCCACAACCACTGAGACACCACCCAGCACAACACCACCCACTACCACAACCATCACAACCACCACCACGGTGACACCTGAGACCACCACACCCAGCACCACGACCACAGAGATACCATCCACCACCAACACTCAGACACCAAGCACAACCACACCTACCACCACGACCACCACAGAGGCACCACCTACCACCACACCCATCACAACAACCACTGAGACACCACCCACCACCACGACCGCCACGGTGACACCGGAGACCACCACACCAATCACTACCACCACAGAGATACCAGGCACCACAACACCCACCTCCACAACCACCACTGAGACACCAAGGACCACCACACCCACCAGCACCACTGAAATACCACCCACCAACACACCCACCACCATTACCACCGAGGCACCACCCACCACCACCACTCAGACACCAGGCACAACCACACCTACCACCACGACCACCACGGAGGCACCACCCACCTCCACACCCACCTCCACAACCACTGAGACACCACCCAGCACAACACCACCCACTACCACAACCATCACAACCACCACCACAGTGACACCTGAGACCACCACACCCACCACCACGACCACGGAGATACCACCCACCACCGCCACTCAGACACCAGGCACAACCACACCTACCACCACGACCACCACGGAGGCACCACCCACCTCCACACCCACCACCACCAGACTGACACCGGAGACCACCACACCCACCTCCACAACCACTGAGACACCACCTACCACCACGACCACCACAGAGGCACCACCTACCACCACACCCATCACAACAACCACCACTGAGATACCACCCATTACCACAGCCACCTCCACAACCACTGAGATACCACCCACCACCATGACCGCCATAGTGACACCCGAGACCACCACACCAATCACCACGACCACACAGATACCAGGCATCACCACCAGCACCGAGGCACCACCCACCACCACCACTGCGGTGACACAAGAGAGCACCACACCAACCACCACGACCACAGAGATACCATCCACCACCACCACTCAGACACCAGGCACACCCACACCTACCACCACGACCACCACGGAGGCACCACCCACCTCCACACCCACCACCACCAGACTGACACCGGAGGCCACCACACCCACCATCATGACCACCACTGAGATACCACCCATTACCACACCCACCTCCACAACCACTGAGACACCACCCAGCACAACACTACCCACTACCACAACCATCACAACCACCACCACAGTGACACCTGAGACCACCACACCAATCACCACAACCACAGAGACACCATCCACCAGCACCACTCAGACACCAGGCACAACCACACCTACCACCACAACCACCACAGAGGCACCACCTACCACCACACCCGTCACAACCACCACTGAGATACCACCCATTACCACAGCCACCTCCACAACCACTGAGACACCACCCACCACCACGACCGCCACGGTGACACCGGAGACCACCACACCAATCACTACCACCACAGAGATACCAGGCACCACAACACCCACTTCCACAACCACCACTGAGACACCAAGGACCACCACACCCACCAGCACCACTGAAATACCACCCACCAACACACCCACCACCATTACCACCGAGGCACCGCCCACCACCACCACTACGGTGACACAAGAGACCACCATGACCATGGAGATACCAGGCACCACAACACCCACCACCACCGAGGCACCAAGCACTTCCACACCCACCACCACAACCACCAGAGAGGCACCACCCACCACCATACCAACCATTACAACCACCACCAAAATACCACCTACCACCACACCCATCACAACCACCACTGAGACACCAAGCACCACCCCACCCACCATTACTACCACCACTGAGACACCATCCCCCACTACCTCCTCCATCACCACCACGGTGACACCAGAGAGCACCACAGCAGCCACCACAACTACTGAGATACCAGGCACTACAACACCCATCATCACCACCACCGAGACACCACCCACCACCGCACCTACCACAACCAGCACTGAGACACCAAGCACCACCACACCTACCAGTACCACTGAGACACCACTCACCACCACACCCACCACCACTACCACTACAGTGACACCAGAGAGCACCACAGCAGCCACCACCACTACTGAGACACCACTCACCACCACACCCACCACCACCGAGACACCACCCACCCCCACCCATGTCACCACCACCGAAATACCACCCACCACCACACCTTCCACAACCAGCACTGAGACACCAAGCACCACCACACCCACCAGTACCACTGAGACACCACCCACCCCCACCCACGTCACCACCACCGAAATACCACCCACCACCAGCACCGAGGCATCACCCTCTACACTCACCACCACCACCACCACTACAGTGACAGTGGAGACCACCACACCGACCTCCATGACCATGAAGATACCAGGAACCACCATACCCACCACCACCACTGAGACACCACCCACCACCACACCCACCCTCACCACCACCACTTCAGTCAGTGTCTCTACCCCCATGCCGATCCCGACCATTACCCCAACCTCCCCTCCTGGTGTTTGGAAATGCTGCGTTTTGAACGACACGTACTATGCTCCAGGTACCTAAGGTCTTTTCTTCTCACTCAGGCATCAGAGGCTGGTGCGACTCCGATCTCCTTTAACCAGTGGGGAGGAGTCTGGTCTCAGGTCTCAACCAGGAGCTTCCTGGTATCTGGCTGCTGAGCATGGGTGGCTGTCCCTGTGGCCAGCAGCACCTTGCTGCGGCAGGAGTCAGGGGACTGTGGGGGGTGGGTGCTCTCCCCTGGCGGCCTTTGTGGGGACCTGCCTGTGCACTCTGGCACCGCTGCCTGAATGGCTCAGGGCCTGGGTGTCTCCTCTGCAGGCGAGCAGGTGTACAGCGGCACTCACGGAGACACCTGCTACTACGCCAACTGCTCTGTGAGCTGCACCATTGAGATCTTCAACTGGTCGTGCCCATCCACACCCTCCCCCAAGCCCACACCATCCACACCAACACCCTCTTCCACACCAAGCCCACCTGTGCCCACGACGTCACGCATGCCGACCCCCACCAAACCCCCAGGGTGCCCGGACTTCGACCCTCCCAGACAGGTCAGTGGGCCGCGGGCAGCTTTTAGCCCCTGAGCACCAGACACACTGTCCTGGCCTCAAGCCCCAGGGGTCCTTCTGCAGATCACCCTGTGCTCTCTGTCCTGAGCCATCCACCACCGGGCCAAGCCTTTTGGGTGCAGTCTGCTGGTGCTCTCCTACCTTCTCCCCTATGCCCTACTCATCCTTACAAGAGACAGGGGGCTGCAGAGAGGCTGAGGGAGCTGTCTCCTGAGTGGGGCGCCCTTGGCCTCCAGCCTCCGGGGGCAGGGCTCCCAGACATTCCCCCCAGGGCCTCACGCCCCTGGGAGGGCAGAGGGCCCGGCTCTGCCTGGCTGACTCCGTGCCCTCCTGGCTGCAGGAGAACGAGACCTGGTGGCTGTGCAACTGCACCATGGCCGTCTGCAAGCACGACAACACTGTGGAGCTGGTGCAGGTGGAGTGCAAGCCCCCGCCCATGCCCACCTGTTCCAACAACCTCACACCCGTGCGTGTCATGGACCCCGATGGCTGCTGCTGGCACTGGGAGTGTGACTGTAAGCCTGGGGACACTTTGTGGTCCTCCCCTCCTGTCCCCTTCTCCGCCCTACCCTTCTGTGAGTGAAGGCTGCAGGACCTGAGGACCTTGGGCACAGCAGAACCCGGGCTGTGTGTGACGGCCTGGTGTGCCAGGCGCATGTCCTGAGGGACTCCCCCCTCCTGGTTCCCATCTTGGGCAGGGCCAGGGGGCAGGGCTTGCCTGGGGCAGCTGGACCACCTCCCTGGAACGAGGCTGTATCTGGGGTTAGAGGGCAGAGCTGGAGGTGGGCCCGGGCTTCTGGCTCCAAGGCCGGGACGTGTCCGGTCGGAGGGACGGGCCGCGGTGGGCTGAGTGGGGAGGTGCCCATTTGGGGGCTGGGGGTGGAAGCAGACCCTCCCGGTTGGCACCCTCCTGTGCTCTGGGAGCCGGGCTCTCCCCTCCAGGCCTTACCCTCGCCCCGTCTCGGGGCTCTGCGCTGGCTCAGCCCACTCCGTCCGCAGGCTACTGCACGGGCTGGGGGGACCCGCACTACGTCACCTTCGACGGACTCTACTACAGCTACCAGGGCAACTGCACCTACGTGCTGGTGGAGGAGGTCGCCCCCAACGTGGACAACTTCGGGGTCTACATCGACAACTACCACTGCGACGTCCACGACCAGGTGTCCTGCCCCCGCACGCTCATCGTGCTCCACGAGACCCAGGAGGTGCTGATCAGGACGGTGCACATGTCCCCCGTGAAGGTGCAGGTACGCCGGCGGGGCCCGCGCCGCGGGGGGCCAGGCCGAGTCCTCAGAGCCCAGCTGGCAGAGGGCCGGCGGAGCTCTCTGGGGCGGTGCTCGAGGGGGCATTTGGGGGGACCCCTTGGCCCCCCCCCTCAGGCCCCTGCCACCACCCTGGGCACAGGTCTCAGTGCAGGAGCCCCCCCCCCCAGGGACAGGGGCTGTCGGGCAGGACCGGGCTCAATACACATGGAGTTGTTCGGGGAGCTCCACCCCTTCCATGGACCCCAACATCCCTGGGGGGCTCCACGGGCAGCACCTCACTGCCACCTGACCCTGGGCCAGCAGGACAAAGAAGAGGGAGCGCGAACAGGACAGGGGAGGTGGCGGGCGGAGAGACGGGGTGGGACGCAGCTCTCCCGGCCCAGGCGGGGGGGTGGGGCTTGCAGCCGTGGGGCCCACGGGGCCTGCCCGCTGGCTGTCCCTGAGTCCAGGCGTGTCGGCCACAGGTGCAGGTCAACAAGCAGGTCGTGGCCCTGCCCTACAAGAAGTTCGGGCTGCAGGTGTACGAGTCGGGCATCAACTACGTGGTGGACATCCCCGAGCTGGGCGTGGTCGTCTCCTACAACGGCCTCTCCTTCTCCATCCGGCTGCCCTACTACCGCTTCGGCAACAACACCAAGGGCCAGTGTGGTGAGCCTCGCGCCGCTGGGCCCGGCGGCCTCTGGGCGGTGCCCTGGGCAGGGGTGGCGGGCGGAGTCTGCATTAGCACCCACCTGTCCCACGTGGTGCTCCCGCCCCTTTGCTCAGGGCCCTGGGGCCGGCCTTCCAGCTTTGGCCCCTGCGGGAAGCCGATCAGAGTCTAGCGTCCTCAGTGCCCTCAGCTCCAGTCAGCTGGTCAGCAGGGAGGCTGGGCTAGAGGGGTGGAGGGGCAGAGTGGTCCCGGGGCCCGCCCCACCTGCTGGACGGCGGGGCCAGGCTGTTCAGCGCGGGCCGTCTCACCGCCACAGGCACCTGCAACAACAACACGCAGGATGACTGCGTGCTGCCCAGCGGCGAGGTCGTCTCCAACTGTGAGGTCGCAGCTGACCAGTGGGTGGTGAACGACCCGACCAAGCCACAGTGTCCCCAGTCCAGCCTCACTACCCGGCGCCCAGCCACCACGACCGCAGGGGGCGGCCTGGTCCCCCCCCACAAGAACTGTTCATCTCCTCTCTGCGAGCTCATCAAGGACAGGTGACTGTGCACCTGGGCCTGCCTGCTGTCTCGGTCACTAGTGCACTGCAGGGTCTCGGGGTGCGGGCTCCCTTCTCTGGGCCCCCCACCTTGTCTGTCTGCAAGGACAGGAGGCAGGTGCCAACTGTGGGGCTGGGAGGCAGGTGCCAGCAGCCAAGGGGCCCAGAACGCAGGCCCGAGCTGCCTGGTCAGAGCCCTCGTGTCGTCCCTGCCTCTGGGGGTGCAGGACAGCTTCAGCCTGGGGTAGACCAGTTGGCCAGAACAGAGCATGTGCTCAGGGCTGATGCCGGGAGCAGGGTTGGGCTGAGACGGAGGGTCGCTCTCGAAGGGGGGGGGGGCCAGCAAGCACCTCATTTCTAGAGGGTTGCGTGCTGAGGCCGGGTGGCCCCGTGCTAGAGTAGCTGAGGGGCGGTGCCGGCCACTCTGTGAGCCAGACTGCTATCCCAAGCCCCCTGACCCAGGGCCTCCCAGTGGGCCACCCCAAGGCAAGCGCTGGGTGAAGGGGGCTTGAGAGAGGCAGGGAGTGACACTGGCAGAGTGTGACCCACGTTCCCCCGCAGCCTGTTTGCCCCGTGCCATGCTCTAGTGCCCCCCCAGCACTACTACGAAGCCTGCGTGTTTGACACCTGCTTTGTGCCCAACTCCGGCATGGAGTGCACCAGCCTGCAGGCCTACGCTGCCCTCTGCGCCCAGCAGGGCGCCTGCATCGACTGGCGGAACCGCACCCACGGGGCCTGCCGTAAGTGCCTGCTGACCCGTGGCCCATGCCCAGCCCGTGCTCAGCCTGGGGCCAGGCCGGAGCGGGGCAGCTGGGGCAGGGGGCGCTCGGGTGCTGCCAGCCTGGCTCAGTGCCACCGAGTGCCCGGCACCCGGCTCAGGGCTGCATGGGGTGCCAAACCACCCTTGGCCAAAGTGGGAGGAGAGGGGAAGGGTGGGCCGGGGCTGTCACTTGCAGGGGTGGGGCTACGGGGGGCTGGAGACACGGTCTCCTTCCTTCTGACTCTGGTCCCTCTGGCTACGCCTCCCTCCCACAGCGCTGGTGTGCCCGTCCCACAGGGAGTACCGGGCCTGCGGGCCTGTGCAGGAGCCCACCTGCAAGTCCAGGTCAGCCGTGGGAGGACGTGTGGGGGCTGCGGGCTCCCCTGGCTGGCCGGGGTGGCCCCCGTGTGCCGCCACCCCAGCCGTCCACAGGCCTGGCTCATGACGCCTTCCTGCCCCTGCAGCTTCCCGCAGAACAGCACCCTGCTGGTGGAAGGCTGCTTCTGCCCCGAGGGCACCACGAGCTACGCCCCTGGCTTTGACGTCTGCGTAGATGTGTGTGGTACGCCTCCCGCTCCCGGTCCTCTCTCCGGCCCCCTCGAGGCCGAGCCCGGTCCTGCCCTCCTGGACCCTGCTGACCGGCCCTGTCTCCTTTCTCCTAGGCTGCGTGGGACCGGACAACGTGCCCAGAGAGGTGGGCCTCGCCCTCGGTGGCTGGGGCTGTCTGTCCTCTCTTCTCCCACAGAGACTGAGTCCTTCAGGGGCTGCGAGGCGGGGCTGGCAGGAATGTCCTACCCCACCGCCGCCCCACCACCGCCCCGCCCCGTCCACCCAGCCACGCCTCCAGCAGGCCCTTCCTCCCTCCTTCCGTCCGTCCAGCCCCCGTCCCCGCATGCCTCTGTCCCTCTGCTCATCCATGCGCTCCCCACACCTCGGGCCCTTTGGTCGCCCAGCGCTCGGTGACCTGAGCTGAGGTCGCAGCAGCACCCCCCGTGCAGGTGGCCCTCAGCTCTCCTCCCGCAGCTGTGCGCCTGGCAGACAGGGCCGTGCACCTGCCGTGTGCCTGTCCCATGCAGATTGTGGCGGTGTCACTGGTGGCCTGGCCCTGAGTGACGGCCCCTGTGCTGGGCCAGAACCTCCCCTCGGGTTGAGAGGTGGCAGGGTGTGGGGCGCCACATGGGGCCGCCCGTGGGTGCCCGGCGCAGAGCCCTCTCCCTCGACCGCAGACGGGCCACAGTGCAGCCCTGGTGCGCGGGGTACAGGCCCCGTCCTGCTCACCCCTGCTCTTTGCAGTTTGGGGAGCACTTCGAGTTCGACTGCAAGGACTGCGTGTGCCTGGAGGGCGGAAGCGGCATTGTCTGTCAGCCCAAGAAGTGCAGCCAGAACCTGCCCGCCCAGTGCTCCGAGGATGGCACCTACCCGGTCACTGAAGTCGACCCGTCGGACACCTGCTGCAACATCACCTCCTGCAGTAAGGCCGCCCGGGGCCGGGGCTGCCGCTTCCGGGTCTCTGGGCCTCTGTCCCCTGCTGGGGCCCCTGGGGTCCCTGAGCAAGCTCTCTGCGCCTGCCGTCACCTCCTCGTGAGCGAGGGAGCTACGGAGGCCCCGCTGCTGGAGGCTGGGGCCTCGGGCGTGTCTGGCTGAGAGCGAGCGCTGGGAGGGAGCCGTGCTCAGGCCCAGACCCTGCCTGGCGGGGTGGGGGGCACAGGGCCCTGCCTGCAAAGAGCGGCTCGTGACTCCTGTGTCCCCTCCCTCTGTCCCTAGAGTGCAACACCAGCCTGTGCAAGGAGAAGGCCCCGCAGTGCCCGCTGGGCTTCGAGGTGAAGAGCGAGATGCTGCTGGGGCGGTGCTGCCCCTTCTACTCCTGCGGTGAGGGGGCCGGAGGCCAGGGGAGGGGCAGGGGTCCTGGCCGGGCCCAGGGCTCTGGGAGGAGGACTGGTGGGCGGCCGCTGGGGCTGAGCTGTGGCGTGAGGGGGTCGGTGGGGGTCAGTGGCTCCCCTCTGGGGCCCCACCCATCCCAGGCCCGAGGGCCCGAGCCATCCACCAGGCTGTGTGTCTGACCCGAGGGCCGGCTCTCTTCCTCCGCAGTGCCCAAGGGCGTGTGCGTGGTCGGTAACGCTGAGTACCAGGTGAGCCGGGGCTGCACCGTGGGGAGGGAGCGGGGCCAGGGGGCGGGGTCCCGGGCAGGCCCCAGGGCTCGCGCGCCCACCTCACACTGCCCCTCGCCCCCCGTCCCAGCCCGGCTCGCCAGTGCACTCCTCTAAGTGCCAGGTGTGTGTCTGCACCAACGTCACGGACAGCGCCACGCAGCTCAAGGAGGTGTCCTGTAGCCGCGTGCCCTGCACCCAAGTCTGCAACCCAGTGAGTCCCCTGCCCGGGAGCACAGGGGTCCTGCCCGCACCCCTCCTCTCCCCACGCCGCCTGGAGTGCCGACACCTGTCTCCTAGGGCTTCGGGCTGGTGAACGTCTCGGGCGAGTGCTGCCCCCGGTGCCAGCAGACCCAGTGTATCATCCGCAGGCCCGGCGAGGAGCAACCCCTCATCCTGCAGGTGCCTGCGGGCGGGCGCTCCTGAGGGGGCGGGGCGGGGGCGTGACCAGGGCCTCCCAGTGCCTGCCTGGCTGCACAGGTGCTAGTGACCACGGTTGGGTGTGGGGCCGAGAACAGCAGGGACAACTCCATCCCCGTCCGGGAGGCCAGGCTCCTTCCAGAAGCTCCTGGGGGATGGTCTTCCTGCTGCCTCCAGCCTCTGGGGCTGCAGGGTCCCTGGGCTGCACACCCATTTCTGTCCCCGTGATCACGTGGTCCTTCCCCTGGGCGTCTCTTCTGTCACTTCTTCTGAGGATGCTTGTCACTGGGTTTGGGTCCCCCGGTAATCCAGGGCGACCTCATCTGCCACCCTCCATTTAACTGCCTGCAAAGACCCGTTTTCTAAATAAGGTCCGGTCCGCAGGTTCCGGGGGTCAGGACGTGGGCATGTCTATAGATTTCAGGCTGGTGGCTGTCCCTGGGCCCCTGTGCGTGTCACCTGCCTGGTGGCTCTGGGCCTGCAGGCCGGACCTTCCGTCCGAGAGCTGCACTTGGCCGGTGTGGCCCGGTATTCCCGCCCGTCTTCCTGGGGGCCTCCTGCCAGCCCTCAGGGCAGTGTGCTCTGCCCCGCAGCCCGGGAACATAATAAAGGACCCTGGGAACAACTGCACCCTCTTCAGCTGCGTGGAAATCCACAACCAGCTGATCTCGTCCGTCTCCAACATCACCTGCCCCGACTTCGACCCCAGAGACTGCCTCCCGGTGAGCCGGCCCGTCTGGGCTGTTCGCTGTGTGTGCTCTTGCTGGGGTGGGGGTCCCCGTGTCCCCAGAGGGCTGGTCCCCAGTGCCGGGGCAGTGGCCTCTGGCTCGGGCCCCTGCTGCAGGGACTGTCCCTGGGGTTACACCCTGACCACTGTCCTTCCCTCCAGGGCTCCATCACCCTCATGCCCAATGGCTGCTGCAAGAAATGTGAGTAAAGGCCTGGCGGGTGGGCCGCCTGGGCGTCAGTCTGGGCGCCACGGCGGGGTGGTGAGTCTTCTGCGAGGCGCGGAGCCCCTCCCTGAGCCTCTGCCTCGCCGCCCCCCAGGCATCCCTCGCAATGAGACCAGGCTCCCCTGCGCCACGGTCCCTGTCACCCGGGAGATTTCAGATGGCGGCTGCACCGCGAATGTCACCATGAATTACTGCACCGGGTCCTGTGGGACCTTCTCCATGTGAGTTTTGGCCGGGAGCGGGGGAGGCGGGAAGGGGCTGCGTGCCGGGAGGGGCCTCACCGCGGCTTCCCCGCAGGTACTCGGCCGAGGCTCAGGCCCTGGACCACCAGTGCTCCTGCTGCAAGGAGGAGCGCACCAGCCAGCGGGAGGTACAGCTGCTCTGCTCCGACGGCAGCCAGCGGAGTCACACCTACACCCACATCGAGAGCTGCCTGTGCCAGGACAGCGCGTGCCAGCCCCTGACTGCCCAGCGCAGGGCCTCTGGCCGCGCCCGGCGCTCCGGGAGGGGCTGAGCAGGGCCGCCCCGCCCGTCCGCACCCCCGACCTGCTCACCCTCCGAGCTTCCTCACCCCCTAATCCTCACCCCCTGGCATCCTCTCCGTAGATATTTATTTTCCGGGCCTTTGTTCAAATCTTTACTTTCAAAATAAACTCAGGCAGAGACGCTGTGTGGCTGTGCTTCAGCGGGCGGCGCGGTGGGCTGCTCGCCCAGGGCTCAGTGTGTCCCGAAGGCCCAGCGGGCCCCTCGCCCCCGCGGGGCCTGTCACCAGGCTCTGCGTGCAGGGCACAGGTGACGTCGCACACATCTGCCTGGCCTGGCTTTGGCAAACTTCACGGGCAGAATGTGACCCCCCCCAGTAACCCCCTTCTCCAGGGCTGCCCCGCCTCCCCGTCCTGCGTGTGTGTGTGTGTGTGTGTGTGTGTGCGCGCGTGTGTGTGTGTGTGTGAAGCCCGGGTCAGGCCCCCAAGAGGTGGGCGGCCCCCTGCCAGGGAGGCGTCCGACCCGGGATGGTGAGATGGACTCTCAGATTCCGCTCACCGCCATTTCCGGGGCCTTCCCCCTGCGGAGGCTTCTGCCCAACCTGTCACTGCGGGCAGGGTGCGTGTGCACCTGTGTGAGCGTGTGCACGTGTCTGGGTTTGTGGCTCACCTGGGAGCTTGCACAGTGAAACAGACCTCACGAAGGTTAAAAACTTCTGCCCTTAGAGAGACAGCTACCACAGTGGGAAGACAGAGCCAAGGAGAAAATTTTGGAAAATATGTTTCTGAAAGGGGTTTGCACTCGGCATAATACAAAAGCAGCTCTTACGATTCAATCTAAATGCATGAAACACTGCGGCAGAGCCTCCCTCGCAGCCCGAAAGATGGTGGGCCGGCCGCCCAGGAGGGGTGGCCCACGGCACAGCCACCAGGCGGGGCAAAGTTGCCGTCACCTCGCGAGTCCGCGAGCAGCCAGATACAGCCGTGATGGGAAGTGTGTGGGGTGCTCCTGTGTTGCTGAGGGGCCGTGAATGGGCACAGCCACTCTGGCGAACAAAGTCTTGCAAACGAAGTATATACTTTCTCTAAGACCCCAGCTTCACATTCTAGATAAGAACATGCATCCCCATATAAAGACACAGATGGGGACATTCAGAGCTGCGCTGCTCCAAATTTCTGGGGGCCTGAAGCAGTCAGATGTCCAGCCCTGAGTGGGAGTCTCCCCAGACAGTGAACTGGTGTGTGTCCCCAGCGATGCTCAGGGGCGTTCACTCACTGACAGCACTGGACACAAAGACGGGATAATTCCCTCCCGTGGACCTTGAACACGGCCGAACCGGGGTCCAGAGAGCAGGGCCTCTGGGTCTCGCTGTCTGGATTGCGGGGGTGCGTGAATGACCACAATTACTGACATTTATCAGACTGTATACTGAAAATGACGTGTCTCATCCCATGTGAACAACACTTTGGTTTATGGAAGAGCAGGTGACAGCGGCTGACAAAGTGGCCGTCCACGCAGCTCATGACTGCGGCGGTCCGTCCGGCTTGTCTGTTTGTCTGTCAGTGGTGGGTCTGCAGGGCCGGCCGTGGCCGGAATGTTGTGGATGCCGCCCACAGTCCAGGCCTTCCCCAGAAGCAGGCAGCTGTCCGTGCAGCGGCCACGTGGTTCTCCAGTCGGCCAGAGGGCAGGCTCGGGGCATGAACATGTTTCCTGTGCCCACTGATGTCACATGCGCTGCTGTCTGGCAGCCACGAGAGGCCACGTGCACAACCCCGGACGCGTCAGCCACGCTGTCACGCGATGGTCCCAACAGTGGGAAGAGCGGGGAAGCACGGCCACCTGGTTCCTGAAGCTGGGAAACCGCGGGCCTGGGTCACTCCAGGCCGCCCGACGGGAGGAAACCGGGCACCTGTCGCTTGTGCACACAGGTGCCGACGCCTGAGGAAGGCACAGCCCCTCCGGGGGTAGACGTGAGGCCGCGGGGGGCAGGCATTTCTCCGCTCCGCAGGTGGGGTGGGTCCCCTTCTGCCTCCCGCCACCCCCGGGCGCAGGCCCTGGCGCAGAGGGTCAGCCAGCTCGGAGAAGACACCTGCTCCCCTCTGCTGCCCGGGCCGACCTGTTCTGCACCGTGTGGGTCCGAGCCGTCAGCCGGGCCAGGGCGGGGCGGGGCACGCTCCCACTCTGGGTGTCACGCGCACCCACACGCGTGGTCCATGGCCTCCAGCCTGGAAGCCACCGTTTTTAAAATCAGGCTTGGCCCTCAGGTGGGGGTGTGGGGCCGTGCGGGAGGCCCCCACCCCCCGGATTCCAACGATCGAACCAGGAATTTCAAGGACGGCTCAGTGATGGGAATCTAACCTAACGTACCAGGCAGGGTGGCTCCACTGGGTCCCCAGATCTCCGTGGCTTACGACAACAAAGGCTTCTCTCTCATGCACGCTTAGTGTTCGTTACCTCTTGGCTGTCCTATGACGTCCTCTTACTCCAGGACTTCGGTGTGGAGCCTCTGCCACCTCAAAGGCCACCAGTGATCCCGTGGAGGGACCTGTGGGCAGTCGGAACCCTCCCAGTAAACTGCGGGCGGCCGCAGGGGCCGGGTGTGCAATACTGCAGGTGGCCAGCAGGGGGAGCCCATGTGCTTGTGAGCCGCACAGCTGGTTTAAGGCCAAAAATCTCTGAACTCCCAGGTGGCCCTCCACCTGGTTTTATCCAGCCCGGTACCTGGTTTCCTCCTGGTGGCAGCGAGCCCCTTGCCCCTAGTTAAGGAGTAACTTACTACTCCTTAAGTAGTAAGAAGTACTACTTAAGGAGTAGTACTACTTAAGGAGTACTCCAATTTACATTTGCACAGTCCCAAATTACATTCGGCCCTTTGAAAGCAACTGTGAGGCTGATGTGGCCCCCGGTGACAATGAGTTTGACACCCCTGCTTAACAGGTGCACAGAAAACACCTGGTAAAAGTACAGCTTGTGTTGTCTTTAAAAAATAACCTGGCTAGTATAGCTCAGTGGATTGAGCTCGGGCTTGCGAACCAGACAATCGCAGTTCGATTCCCAGTCAGGACACATGCTTGGGTTGCAGGCCAGTTCCCTGCAGGGGGCGCACGAAAGGCAACCATACATTGATGTTTCTCTCCCTCTCTCCTTCCCTTCCCCTCTAAAGATAAATAAATAAAAATTAAAAAAAGAAAATAAAAAGTAAATAAGTAAAGCAAAGTAAGACTAGAAGGAATCATTCCGGACTTGTTAAGGGGCATTGGTCTAAGATTTCCTAAGGCATCAGATTCCTGCTGGGACTTGAGCGGGTCTCCCAGGTGTGGGGTTCCGGCCGGGCCGCGGAACAAACACAGAGGAGAGCGAGGCCAGCCGTGGAGGACCATGGAAGTGTCCCGACTTCCTGACACTGTGATCGATCACCGACAGGGAGGGCCAAGAGCGGGCGCGGCTGCCACTGGGGCCAAGCGGGCAGCCCGTGACAGGTTGATGAGGGAAAACACAGAAAGCCGACAGCGCCGCTGACCCCGGGAAAGCCGAGGAGAAAGTGTGGGAGGACTCAATCTCACCGGGCCCAGCAGCAAAGCCGCGCAGGCAGACTCTGGGAGACCGCGCCCGGACGAGAAAGCCGCCTCCACCACTGGGGGGCGCACTAGGAGAGCTGCCGGACTCAGAGCGGCGGGAGGCTCGGATTGGAAAAATAGGGCTGATCCTGGAAAAGAGCTGCATGGACGCAGGGCGGCACTGTGCCCGGTCCACGCGCCGCTGAGGTTTTTGCGGGCGGCAGCTCTAATGGCCCTTGCGAAGGTGAGGGGCGAGGGGGGCCGAGAGCCTTCCAGTCCCAGGACTCGGCGCAGGGATAGGCAAACAGGCAGATGGAACAGACCACAGGCTCGGACAGTGACTGCCACGGGAAGGTCGGCCACAGTCAGGAAACGCAGCCCAGACCCGGTTCTCTTCGTGGAGAAATGGAAACTCCGTCCCCACGTCACAGCCCAAACTGAAGTGAGATGCCAGACTGAAGAGCAAAGCTTTGTAATGTTCAGGACAAAAAGGCGTAGTATCTGTGGCCTCAGGCCAGGGAGGACTTCTTAACCAAGTCGCTCAGCCGAAGTCACCGGGAAAGTGAAGGCAGAGGGATGCCTTTGACCGATGAGGCTTCTCAACAGTTTCATTTGAAAAGGACGCGTAACAAAGAACAATACGGGTCAAAAAGCGGAAGAAGGCGGTTTCCCCGTGTGACCGAGAGGGGTCCCGAGCTCCCAGGACCGTCCTCCGCCAACACTGCCCCCGGACGGCGGGGCTCTGAGCAGGCCGGTCACAGAGCTGGGCCCGGGCCCCCACGTCCCCCCGGGCACGGTCCAGGCTCTCGCTGGGGCGGGTCCCGATCCAGTATGACTGGGGAGCTTACGACAGGAGATCAGGACAGACACACGCAGAGGGACCATGTAGGGACACGGGGAGAAGTCGGCCGTCTGCACGCCCAGGAGAGAGGCCTCAGGGGTGCCAGCCCCAGACACGGGGTCTCGGACGGACCTCCAGGACGGGGACCGTGAGTGTCTGTGGTTTAAGCCGCCCAGCTCAGGATGACTCAGGACACTCTCAAATGACAAATCTTGAGAGGGGTCGACCACCACCTTCATTTAACAGATGGCAAAAGGGGCTGAAATGGGCCATCGACAGCGGGCTCTGCTGGAGGATGCTGGCCCCGGGTGGGGTGAGGGGTGGGGCCCGGGGACGAGGCCAGGGCTGCCCTTTCAAAGTACCCGCTTTGTGGGCTGGGGGTGCTTCCCCCTCCCCGAACCCCTACTTCCCTCTTGGGAAGCCCTCGCCCCTGGAGCCGGACCAGCTTGCCTCACGTGGTCGTCCGTGTGCCGCCACTCGGCCCCCGCAACTCAGCTGCCCCCGGCATTGTCCCCAACCTCCTCCTGGGCAGCAGGCTTATTTAACAAGGCCCGGAGCGACCGCGGGGGCACTGGTCTAGGGCCACTGGTGTCCTCTCATCTTGGGCCGTGGCTGAGCTGTCCCGGGAGCCAGGGAAGGGCCGCTCACGGCCAGTCAGCGAGTCCGGAGTCGGCGGCTGCATGGTCATCCTCCAGTTTCCCATGCGGGTTCGGTGGGCTTGGCGGGCCTGGCGGCTGGTCTTCAGGGCGCCCACGTGCCCCCGTGGCTACCAGTTCTGGTCAGACCCTTCCCCGGGCCCCTGGCGCCCGCCCCGCGCCGCCCTCTGGGGTCTGCAGGGGCCGCCGTGCCTGTGGAGCCCGGACCCAGGCTGGGAGCGTGCAGGGCAGCCCTGCGGTGGGGGCTGAGTGCGCCCCCAGCTCGGTGCCCCAGCTCAGGGCCGGCCTCCAAGACCCTCCTTGCGAAGGACGTCAGATGGGGGTCTCGGGTGGGGCCCGCGCTCCCAGCAGCCTCTTGCCTGTGAAATCAGTGCTCAAATAAAACCGGACCCCAAACAGCTGCACCACGGGCCCCTCAGAGCCTCAGGCCAGGCTTCAGGCCACGAACTTTGCCCTCTGCCCCTGTGCCCGGGGGCAGAGCCCTGGCTCCGCTTCTCAGTCAGCAGGATAGGCCTGGCTGACAGAGCCCGGGGTGCCCGCCCCACCGCCTGGCCTCGGCTCTCACGCCGGACTCCTCTGCTGGCCACAAGGGGCTGCGGGTGGGGAGCCGCCACCCCTCTGCCACCTCCCCCACGGTGGCCTCCCAGGAGCTGCTGCGGCACCTCTGGGGGAGCCCGTCGGTGCCGACACCTGAGGGCTGGCACTGCCGGGAGAGGGGCCCCGGGGGCAACGGAGCCCAGCCACAGGGCCGGATGTGCCCGAGCCGGCTCTCCCTCCCGCCAAGAAGCCCACGAGCCCGGACTGCTACCTCCGGGTCCCCGTGACCCGCCCCTTTCACCCGGACTGCTGTGAGGACCATGGCGGCTGTCCCTGCCGGGCGTGTGCTGGCCTCTTGGGACGGTGCCCTCTCCACACTCGCGGGTCTGCAGCAAACCCTCCTCCGCTGCAAGAGCCGGGGGGCCGGGTTTACATCTCCCGTTTGGTGACGCTGTGGCTGGTGTGGGATAAAGCGTCAGGTCTTTGTTCCCGCCCAGGGGTCCTGTAACCCACAGTGGGGGGGGGAGTGTGAGGTCATTCCCACGTTCCCCTGGGACCCGTGTGGATCCGTAATCGTGGTGTGGTCACCTCGGGTGACGGAGTCCGGTGCAGGCATACACCCCTGTGGACACTCGGGTCGGGGCCCGGAGCACCTGCCGAGCTGGGAACCTCCTTCTGAGTGCTGTCCCCACCGGTCCCTGTCCCCATCAGGGTCACGTCTGCAGAGCCCTCAGTCTGTGGATGTGTCAAGAGCCTCAGACTTGCACGTGCTCATCCTGGAGCCTCACTGGGTCACCGGCCACGAGGACTGGGTGTTCCTGTTGACAGGTGGATCGGTCACGCCCCGTGGGTCCCCTGTGTTCGCAAGTCAGAGTCCTGACCCCAGCAGCTCGGGGGCGGGGGGCGTGTAGGTGCAGAACTCTCACAGAGGCCAGTTAACATGAGGCCATTAGGGTGACCCGGGTCCGATCTGCAGGCGCACACACACACACACACACAGGGAGGGTGGTGTGCGGGGGCGATGCTGCGGGTGTGAGGAAGCCCAGAGGGCCAGCAGCCTCCCCGCAGCAAGGGGGGTCTCAGACCTGGGCTCGCCACCCCCCACCGCCTCTGAAGGGACCAGCCTGCTGACACGTGGGTGGTGGGCCTCGACCTCCGGAACCGGGAGGCACTGGGCTCCTGTTAGGTTCCCCTGGTCTGTGGCGCTTGGTCACGGCTGCCGGAGGACACCCACAGACCCAGCCCTTGGCCATTATACACAGAGTCGCCGTAAAGATCCCTGATGGCGTGAACGCCAGGCGCGGAGTCGCTGGGCCCCGCCGGCCGCAGCGCAGAGGGTAGAAAATGGTCCCCATTGTCATTTCAGTATTTTTCCTCTCCATTAAAATTTTTAGGAATTTTAAAAATTACGGTAAAAAGCCCTAGCTGGTGTAGCTCGGTGGATTGAGCGCGGGCTGGGAACCAAAGGGTCGCAGGTTCGATTCCCCGTCAGGGCACAGGCCTGGGTTGCAGGCCAAGTCCCCAGTGGAGGCCACAGGAGAGGCAATCACACGTGGATGTTTCTCTCTTTCTCTTTCTCCCTCCCTTCCCCTCTCTAAGAAAATAAATAAATAAATAAAAATTTTAAAAAACTATGGTAAAGAAAACGCCACATGAAGTTTCCCACCCATCTGCGGGCACAGCCCAGCCTGTTGAACCCACTCACACGGCTGCACAGCCCCACCCGCTTCTCCAGAACGTTCCGTCCCCCCACCGACGCTGCCCTGCCCCGCCCCCCGCTCTCCGACTCAGTCCGACTCCTCCAGGGCCCTCCTGTGAGTGGGTCACTCGGGGCCTGTCCTTCTGGGTCTGGCTTCTGTCCTCAGCACAGTGTCCTCCAGGTCCAGCCCCGGGGCCGTGTCAGGCTTTCCTCCCCTTTTAGGCCGAGAGACCCTCCGCTGTGTGGACCGAGTTCTGTGCGTCTGCTCGTCACCGTCGTCACCGACAGGCCACGCCCCGCCCTTGGCCTGCCTTGGACTCGCTGCCCGGCACCTGGGGGCGTGGCCTCGCTGGCTGGGGGCTGGGCAGCGTCTCCTGCGGGGAAAGGTGGGAGGGGCCCAGGCCCTCGGACCCCCTTGACCGGTCCCCTCTGGGCAGCCCCTCCCTTGAGCCGTGGGGGGGGGCAGGGGAGGATCCTCTGCAGGTTTGACCCTCCAGCTTGGGTCATCGACCTCTGTGACCCCGAGGCTGGGGCCAACCTTTGGCCTCTGACCTTTGACCCCTGACCCGGGAACCCAGTGTGAGGTGAGACTAGAGAGTGGCTGCAGGGCCCTCCTTCCCCTCTGTGGTCTGTGACTGTCCGCCAGCCCAGGGCAGCCAGTGTCCTGACCTCCTGACCACTGGCCCACGAGTCGGCCTCGGCTCTCAGCAGCTCTGTGCCCTCCCGTCTGTGTCTCCCTGTGTCTCTCTGTCCCCCTGTCTCTCTGTCCCCCTGTCTGAGCCTCAGCCCACCCCTTACCCCGGGTGTTGACCACGACTGCGTCACTAGATAGGGCTTCATTAAAATCCTATAAATCTCACACTTCCCTGGGGCCGGCCCTGTGTGCAAACAAGTGTCCGTGTGCCCCACCCACTGTGGGGACTCGGGGCCCAGGCTGTGGGGCTGCGAGGGGGGACGGCCCTCCAGCAGACAGGCACTTCCCCCAAACCTGCCAACACGCGTGGAGGGGGATGGTGGCTGCTCTCGGGGATGGGGCGGGGGCCCAGGGCCTGGGGCCCCACCATCCTGCCCAGGCTGGCCCAAGCGGTGACTCACAAGGAGGACGGCAGGACCGGACTGTGTGAGGGGACCGGCCTCGAGTCTCAGGGAGTGGCTCGGGCTGCCCGCTGAGGGCAGAGCACCAGGGTTAGGTTTTGCAGCCCGTCCTGGATTCTGAGCGACCCTGACCAGGGCTGTGTGGGGGCAAAGTGCCTGCTCTTGGGGACACTGGCCGGCCACTCTGGCCTGATCCTTGTGTGGCAGCCACATGGGTCACAGAAGACATGAGGAGGGTCCAACCCGCGGAAACCACCACCCACGGCCTTGACGCGGAGCCCCCGTCTGTGCTGGGGCTGGAGCAGAGGGGCCAGCGGTCGGGGGCGGGGCTCGGCGAGCCTTCCCCGCCCACTTCTGAAGCCTCCGGCTTTCCGGTCACTGAGCTGCCCACTGGCTGGGCCACTGTGGGCACAGCCATCATCCATCACATTGACTCTGCTCTGCCCTCGAACAGCTGGGTGGGCACCAGACCCTGCTTGCCACCCACACCGGGGATGGGGGTCGTCCTGAGGCTGCCTCAGCCTCCTGGCTGCCCAGGAGGGGCTGAGCTACGGTGGGTCCCCACGTGGCTACCAGGTGGCAGGGTGCGGACAGGAAGCCCCGCTCTGGGCGGTGGCAGCGTGGCGGCTCCGTTCCCCATGCAGAGCCTCCACAGGCTCCTGCAGCGCGACCCGGTGCTCCAGGCCAAGCCAGGGCCCCGCACAGACCAAACCTTCCCCCATCGCCCACGCAGCCCCCAGGGCCATGCCTCCCACGGCCCCCCCAAGGCATGCCCTGTTCTGGGGGACGATGGAGAGGACCCTGTCCCAGGAGGCCCAGCAGGGAGGTCTGTGCCCTGCAGGTGATGGCGCCTCCCTGGCCCGTGGGCCCCCAAGGCAGCTCTGCTTTGAGCACCGGACACAGAGGAAGCCGGAGCAGGGCCGGACCCCTTCACGAGCCCCCACTGCTTGTCGGGTAGGCCCATCATGGGCTGGGCCCACTCTCACCAGCAGGGCCGTGTCCAGGGGGCTCACCTGGGAGTCCTTCTCTGCAGACACTTCTGTGGGCCTTCGAGGAAGGTGCCATGTGGCGCAGCTCCACGGGACAGCAGGCAGGCACAGGGTCCCGAGTCCTTCAGACGTGGAGGGGCTCCGGGCAGCTTGAGCAGGGCCACACAGCCCGCCGCTGCGTCCTCCTGTGTCTCGGCCAGCGTGGCTCCTTTGTAGGGCCCAGGAGTGGCCTTAAAATCCAATGGACATGCTGCCTGGGCCGCCCAGCACCCAGGGGCGGTGCTCGAGCTGTGCCCCTGGTGTCCTGCTGGCCTGGCCTCCTGCTCCGAATGGGCTGCTGCGGCCTCACGGAGTCTGAGTTGCCAGGAGGAGCCAGGGGGTCTTCAGGCGGGGGGGTATCTGGTACCCCCTGACCTGGCTGGTGCCTCCCAGCCCCCCGTGGGCTGGGGCCCGAGCCCGGCCCACCTGGTGCCGGGCTGTGGTTCTGAGTCACGCTCCCTCGTCACCCAAGGCCCGACCTCTCCTCCGGGGTCACATTCCTGTGGTCAAGAGCACAGATAAGCCAGGCCTCTGTTTTCCCAGGGTGGAGGGGGCCGGGGATGCTATTTCTTTTTCCTGTGAATAGACGTGACTTCCACAGCTCCTGTGCCAAGTTCCTGGCCCACAGGCCCCTCAGACCCCAACGGCTGCAGCCCGTGACCCCTGCCTCCGCAGGGGACCGGGAACCCTGGGTGGTTAGGGATCTGGATGAGCCCGAAGGGAAGGTACACGGCCTTGCCATCCGCAGGGCCCGTCCTCAAACCCCACTCTGGGGAAGCAGCAGCCCCGTAATCCGCAGCAGATGCGACCAGAGGCGCGGCAGTTGGGCCTGGTCTCTCAGGGGCTTGTCTGCCCGGAGTGTCCCGCCAGGCCCATCTCTGGGCAGCCACGGTGGGCACCACCCACTCCCCTCTCTAGGAAGCTGGCCCCTCTGGGACCTCCTCGGAGTGGGACCACACAGGGTCTGTCGCTCTGGGACTGTCTTATCTCACTCAGCACCGTGTCCTGCAGGTCCCCCACGTGGCAGGGGCCAGCCCGCCCGCCCTCGTTGACACTGGGTGACAGCCGCTGTGTGGGGGACGTGTGGGCCCGTTTTGCCGGTTGACGGCCGCCCGCGCTCCCCCAGCTCCCGGCTGCTGGAAGCCAGGCGTGCAAGGGGCTGCCTTTCCGTCCGAGGTCACACAGGAGCAGGCTGCCGGGACTGGGGGACAGCCCCCCCACGCAGGCCTGCCAGCAGCCACGGACGCCCACTCTGTCACTGCCCTCTGTCTACTCACAGGGGTTTGAGTGGCTCGGCCGGTCCTGCTCTGTGCTGCCCAGGGCACCGTCCTGCGGCCCCATCTGTGCCCAGCTCTCCGGGCCCAGTGGGCAGGCCTGGGGCAGGGGCCTCCTCGCTCTGCCCTGGCACTCGAGCCGCTGGGGCTGACCCTGTGCCCACCCCAGTGCTCTTGGCTGCGTGGCCGGGGGCTGAGGCTCAGGGTCCCCCGGCCGGTGCCACCCAGCCTGGAACTGCCAGATTGGGCGGGACCGAGTGGAGCGAGCCCGGAGTGTGTGGACATTGTCCAGCCGTCCAGGAGGGCCGCTATGGCTTCCAGAGCCTTCCCTCCCACAGAGCAGTTCTCCCCTGGACTAGGGCCTGCCCACTCCAGGGACAGAGGCCACTTCTTGCCCGGCTCCTCTGCAGGTGGGCATGGCCACCATGTGACCCCTGCAGGTGTGGACGCTGGGGAGGGAAGCCTGCTGGGCCCTCAGCTCTGGCCTCAGGCGGGACGGCGGAGGCGACCGTGAGCCCCCCCTCCCCTATCTCGGCCCAGCAGGGGCTCCCCTGGGGCGGGGCCTCGGGCGCTGCGGGGAGCAGATTAGCGCTGTGTTCCCTCCTGCGTAAAATCGGCTTATCGGGCCAGGATGTGGTCTCAGGCGGGGCTGGGTGTTCCCAGCCACAAGTGGGCCTTGCTGTTCGGCACCCACCCAAGGCCCAGGGCGGGGCGGGGGATGCTGGGACAGGTTGGTTGTGGGCTGGGAGGTGGGGCCCAGGTTTTCTGGCACTGGGGACTGTGGAGGGGGAGGGTGGGGCCAGGGCAAGGTGGGCTGGGGGGCGGGGCGTGGCTGGCAGGGAAAGGGGGCGAGTGATGGGGGTGGAGAAGCTTGGGGGGCCGTGCCACAGGGCGGGGCTGGTGGGGGGCTGTTCCTCCGCGTGTGTCCGCCTGCCCACAGGGCCCACTCCTGCCCCCCACTCCTGCTTGAAGGGGGCTCCGCCCCGGGGAGGCTGCCCACTCCCAGCCTCAGCCAGAGTCCCTCCGTGAAGCCCCGTGGTGTCCCCGCAGGCCGTGTGGCCCCCTCCGCTCGACACTGTGGCCACGGGTGGGGCCATGGCTCCCTGCTGACCCCTCAGCCGCCAGGCCCCAGGTCTGTCATGTGTCTGGGGAGCCCACAGGAGTCATCTGTCCCCTGGGGCCTGGGGCCCAAGGCTGGCGAGGAGAAGAGAGCAGACACCCATTTGGCTTCAGAGGGAGGGGCACAGGGCACCGAAGCCGGGGCAGAGCAGCCTGCAGTCCGGACAGTCCCACCCTCGGGCAGGGGCCAGGGCGCCGGATGGAGCAGACATCGGCCAGAGCAAGTGTCCGGGGGAGGGGACAGTGAGGTCCTGGTGCTGGGCCAGGACTGGGGTCTTCCGTCAGCAAGGCTCCAGAACCCGGCCTCGTGGGCCGAGTGCCATCAGACACATCACTCCTCCCTGCACCGACCCCTCCTCCGGGACACCAGCTGGACACGGCCTCTCCTGGGGTGGCCCACCCTGGCACACCCGCCTGTCTGCACTGGCCTGTCCCCCCTCCAGCCTCCAGCGGGACCCGTGTAGCCGTCGGGCTGTCAGTCAGCAGCCTCGTGGCCTGGGGTGGCCCAGCGTCCACCACACGAGGGTCAGGTCCCCCTGCGGGGACCGCCACAGCCTCCCCGCATGCCACTGGGTTCCCGTCTGTGTCCCAGGCCTCCCGACAGCCTCTCACCGGCCCCCAGTCCTCCGCACACGCTCCGCACACCCTGGGCGCAGGCGCACACGCCCCCGATGAAAATTCTCAGCGGCCCTGCCTACCAGGCGGGTCTGCTACACTGAGGAGCCAGGTGACGGGACCTCCAAAGGACGCCCCTCAGGGTCGAGTCGACCCACCAGCAACTTAACTGCCTGCCAGGGAGACAGCAGTTCCTGCGTCAGGGGCCACATGCAACTGGTTGGCGACTGCGCGGCGAGAAACCCAGAGGAGGCGGATGGCCAGCATCCGGGGGCACTCGAGGGATCGGCACCGCGGTGGCGTGAAGTGGCCACTGCGAACTCGCTAAATAACTTACTGGGGGGGACGGCGATGGAAAAGACTCGGGGAAGCTGAGGAAGGTCTGGAAAAGAGCCCAAGGGGACCCCTGAACAAAACATCGGAGAGAAAACAGCGGCCACCGGGAAACCGGGGCTGCGGAGGAGAGGACCGACCTGCCTGGACACTGGAGCCACGAACGACGCACGGGGCAGGGCCGAGAGCAAGCTTCCCGAGCCTCGGTGGCCTGAGCGGCCAGGCCAGGCGCCAAGTGGCCTGAGGGGAAGCCAGAGAAAAGGGGGCGGAAGCAGGTTCCAAGAAGGAAGCGGGCAGACGCTTCCAGATGTGACTGGAACACCAGTTCCGAGGCCCAAAGCCCAAGCAGCAGAAATATCTGGAGAATCACAAACGCAAACCGCTGGAAAGAGCACAGCAGGGCCAGGGGGGCCGGAGCGCCGTCCTGACACCTCACGGCTGGGGGCTCGGGCCTGGCCAGCACCCACGCGAGAAGCCCCCGGCGGGCCCGTGGGTGACAAGTAGATGCGCACTCTCTCTCTCTCTAAAAGTCCACCAACAGAAAGGAAATGTGAGAGCAAATCTTCAAGGCAGTCAAGAAGAAATAGGTCCACACACAAAGGAAACAAGTAACAGAGTGGGAGACACGACCGCAATGGTGCAAAGTCCGTATTACATGTAAGTGGACTGCACGCCCCAGACAAGGCAGATTTTCGGGTGGGGCTCGGAGGAGCAGAGCCCCGCGGCGCCCAGGGCCCACCTCGCGCATGTGAAGACTCGGGCGGGCTGAGTGTGGAAAGACGGCGACCGTGTGCCGTGGGGACCGTCACCAGGACGGAGCGGCCACCTTAACGCCAGACAAAACGGACCTCGGGACGAGGAGTTTCCCCCGAGATGGACGGGACGTTTCGTGATGAGGGAGGGCCTGTCCGTGAAGAAAGCTAACCACTGTTACACGCGTGTGCGGCTCGTGCAAAAGCTTCCAAGTGCACAGAGCAGACCCAGAGGCGCAGACGCCCAGCAAGGCAGCAGGAGTCCTGGGACTCGCGCCCCAGAAGGTCCCCCCGAGTCCCGGAGACAGAGCGACGCCAGGCAGGACGGCGCCATCTGCCAAGAGTCGAAGTCCTGGGAGTGTGGTCTCTCGCTGACACAGAAACGAACCACTAAGGGCAGGAACTGTCCAGTCCGACCATGAGGGGAAGACGGGCCTCGGAGACCCGTGGGGGTCTGCAAAGGCCCCCCGCTCGCCCGTTACGGGGTCGGCGGAGGCGCAGGAGGAAGGGGAGGGAGTCGCCTGAAAACTGGGCCGAGAAGTAAGGCTGCACAGCCACCGGCGAGTCCCACACGGGTCAGACCCCCGGAGACGCAGCAGAGTCACATTCGGAAAACTGAGGACAGGCAGCAAAGGGTCCCGCTGACCTGTGGGACCTGACGAACAAAACAGAAACAGAGGCGGGGACAGCGGGGCGTTTGGGGGGCCCGGAGGGAAGAAGGAGGAGGGTTAACAAAGACGACATGCGTCGCCCACGGTCACGGACAACAGCATGGTGCTGGCCGGGGAGGGGCCGGGGCAGGTGGGCAGAGGGGGCAGCAGGGACATCTGCGATAGCGCCGTCAACAAGAATAAAGCTGAAAAAGGAAGCACTTGGACGCGGTGAGAGAAATGCTTCTCCTGCCGGGGAAGGGCGCGTCGGCCGACCGCAGGCCGCTCACCGCAAACCGCAACGCGCGGCACAAGGAAAGGCCCGCTGAGCACCCGGTGTGGACGCCCGGGGCCGAGACGGTGGGGATGGGCCGGGGGGCGGGGGGCAGGCGCTGGCACAGAGGCGCCCGACAGCTGCAGGGCACCGAGCGCGGGGGGGCGGGAGGAGGAACCGTTGCGCCAACACCCCCTCTCAACACCTGGACAGAAAACCACCACGGACGTGGAAGGCCTGGCTACAGCCGTGGGACGCCCCCGGCAGCGGACGGTCACCGTGGGCCAGAGGACGCCCGGCAGGCGATAGATCGGGACCACGCAGTCCGACGTTGACAGCAGGTCCTCAGGTGCCCAGAACCGCGTTTCCAGCCCTGACCCTGCTGGGAAGTCTGTGTGAAGAGATTTCTCTCCGGCGGGGGTCACTGCCCAGCTGCCTGGGCCTCTGGACCTTCTGTCTCTGGTCCCTGTGGGTGGTGGACACAGCCTCGTCCCTGCTCCGCTCTGGTCCAACATGTGACTGTTCCGGGGCCCGTCAGAGTGCAGCCCGGGGGCCGAGGACCCTGCACGCGGATGGTGGGGGGGCAGTGATGCAGGGGGGCGGCCGGGGCACCGTGGCCCTTCGCCTGCACCTCCCTCTGAGGTCCCGGGAATGAAAGCCAACGCACACGCCCGTGTTTGCCGTGTGGGCAGGGCGGTTCCCGGCAGCCCGGGTTTCTAGCCCCCAGAGTGGGTCCTGGGCACATGGGCTCTTAGACCGGGGGGGCCCTGCCCCCCAGGAAGACAGAGCCCCCGGGTCCTTCAGGAAGCCACTGCCCGTGGCTCAGGGCCCCCTTAGCCACGTGAACGTCCCACTTGCATTTTGGCCCAACCAGGACACCTGGACGGAGCGAGGCCGCCGGGCAGGGCCATGGGAAGGACACAGAGAGGGGACCTCAGGAGACTACGCGGGGACCCCGCTTTAGTTTTTCCACTGAAAAGCGATTGTGGTAAAAATGCAAGTAACTGAATTTCCTACCGTAACCATCTTAGGCGCCCCACTCAGCGGGGTTAGAGCTCGTTCACATGGCTGCACCACCGGCACCACGACCATCGCCAGAACTTTCTGTCTTCCCAAACTGACGCTCTGGCCCCACCGAACACTCACCCCCCGCAGCCCCGGCTGCCACGGTCCTACACCCCGTCTCTGTGGCTCTGACTCCTCCAGGGACCTCCTGCGAGCGGGTCACACGGTGTCTGTCTGTCTGTCTGTGTCTGGCCCATCCACTCAGCAGCGGGGCTCAGAACGTCCTTCCCCTTTCAGCCGAGTGACACCATGTGGACGGACCACGTTCCGCGTGTCCGGCCTCCGTCCGTGGGCACTGGCTGCTGCCGCTGCGTCTCACCCCCTGAGTCTCTGCCGGGGACCTGGGTGCGCACACGCCTCATCGAACCCCGGCTTCTGGTCCTTTCGGAGATGTGCCCAGAGCGAACGTTTAGAGTATGGTTTTATGCTGAGAAAATACCTTTTAAACAAGCTGACAGGTGAGGCAGCCCCCCCCCCCCACTGATGTGCCTCCGGTGCTGGGGTGAGGGCACCGGTGGTGTCCCCTCCAAGGTCCACGCTGCCTGAGGGACAGGAGGGACGTTGGGACACGGAGCAGGCGCTGCCTTGACCTCCTCTCTCCCGAGGCTGGAGGGCGACGGCGGCCGCTCTCTGTCCCGATACAGGCGAGCGCCTGGCAGGCCCCCAGGTGACCGGGCTGCAGGGTGGGAGCGGAGGGACTCTGGGTGGCCTGAGAGCCACTCCCTGACCCCTCGGTGCCCTGACCGCGGGGCAGGCTGGAAGGACACACGTGTGCTCAGTGTTAGGGAACAATCCTGCAGACAGTGGCCCCCGTCGCAGAGCCTGGGGTCAGAGGGTCAGGGGTGAGAGGGCACTGGCCTCGTCTTGGGAGAGGGGTCTAGTCTGTGAACAGCCCCCCAGCTCCAAAATTAACAGCAGGTTAGGAGCACCTGTGGGGGGAGCTGTGGCCTCCTCAGGGGCCTGAGAGATGGGGGTGTCACAGCGGAAGGGGCCTGGGGGAGGGGCCGAGCAGCCTGTGAGCCCAGGCAGGGGAAGGGACGCAGCCCAGCGGCCCTCCCAGGCCTGGGCAGAGGCCAGCGGAGCCCGAGAGGAATCAGGCAGGGCCTCGCTGTGGCAGGGGGCGGCACAGGGGGTGGGGGGCGAGCCTCGGGGCCTGGGCCGGGGCCTGGGAAACCCAGCTGAGCCTGGGAGGACCCTGTTTGCCCAGTGACTCAGATGGGCAAACACACTCACGGAGGCCCCGCAGGTGCCCCACTCCCCTTCCCGGCAACTTGGGGAGCACCCCAGCCCGCGGCAGCACCGGGACAGAAGCCGGCCCCACCCGTGGGCAACGGGACGGCTCTCCCTCAGCCCAGAGCAAAGCGGAAGGGACCCAGGTGGCTCCCCCGTGGGGACGCTCTGGCTCAGAGACAGTGGCAGCCCTGTGTCAACAGAGGCCAGGCTTCCCGAATCTGTCCCCGCCCGCACGGAGCCCACCTCCTCCTGCTGGTGTGAGGGCCGGGGCCCCCGCTGTCCACACCCCTTTCCCCTCACACGGGGAGAAGCGAGGACCCCTCCCCAAACCTCCAAGTGGCCACAGGCAATTGCCGGGGGTGGAGATGCCGCCCCCGCCGCCCCTGCCCCTGGCCGGGCATCTCCCACCTGTGTCCCCCAGGCAGCGGGGGTGACCTGTTGCTACCACGCAGGGCTTTGGGGCTTTAAGGTCTGAACCGGTTGGACCATGAGAGGCTGCCCAGTGACACAAATAGCCCTGTGTCAGGGCCACTGCTGTGTCCAGAGACCAGAACAGAAGTGGGCACCAGTGGGGGGGAACTGGGCACCTCGGCCGGCAACAGGCCTGAATCAGGCTGGGGCCGGGGTCGGGGTCAGGCCAGCCAGGCCAGGGCTGGCTGAGCTGGGGCCTCGCTGCCCCCTTTCCTGGCGGCTGTCAGGGCAGCAGGAGGGCCGGGGTGGGGCACCCAGGGCTGGTGGGTGGCGGCCCCGTGGCTCTGCCTGCGCAGGGGAATCCCTGAGGGGTTGGGGGCCGCTTCTGTCCCCTCCGGAACCTGAGGAGAGAGCTCCGAGGACCCTGCTGCCCTCAGGGTCCCAGGGTCCAGGCCACATCTCGCCCTGTCCCTGAGAGGGGGCCCTGGAGGGACAGCAGCATGGGAGGCCCAGGGGAGCCCCGGGGCCCAGGCTGCGCCCCCACCACAGGGTCCGTGTCCCCTGCTCAGGCGCAGAGGTGGGCTGGGGGGCACCTCGTCCTCACAGGGCTGGCGTCCGTCCAGATGGGGCGCCTGGGGCCGTGTCCCATCCCGAGGCACAGCACCAGAGTGAGTCAGTGAGAATGTGACAGCAAGAGTGACACCCTGGGATGCCGCCAAGGCCTCCGCCCTGTCCCCACATCCCTCTGTCCTCCCGTCTCCACGGCAACGCCTGGGCGCTCCCGGAGGGTGGGACCCCAGCCCTCCCTCTCCCCACGGACTCCAGCAACCCACAAGCTGGTCAGATCCGGGAGGGGTCTGGCAGCCACCCAGGGACAAAGGTCTTCTTGGGCCGGTGTGCCCACATGTGCTCCCTGCACACAGCCCCCGACTGAGTCCCCTGCCAGGGTGACCTCCCTTCCAGATGAGGAAACTGAGGCTCAGAGAGGTGGTGGCTTGCCCCAGCCTCCCCCCCCCCCCACACACAACGCCCTTCCCTGAGCGCGAAGCCCCCGTGGGTGGGGGCAGGGTCACGGCCAGGCCACTTTAAGGGACCCCTTGTCCCCCACCTGCCACAGCCCCCACTGGGCTTGGGAGGTCACGGGAAGGACCCTGTTTTCTGACCCCAGACACTGGCCTCACACCAGCCCTGACTCTGGGCCCCTCCCGTGGGCCCCCCAGAGCTGGGAACCCTCAATGTGAGCACCAGGCCTGGGCCTCCGTGGGGTCCGGTCTGGGTCGGGTTTTCAGGGGGTTGGCGGGTGGCCCGGTGGCCTGTGTCAGGTGGTTCAAATGGAGCCTTGGGAGGAAGTCCGGTGCGGCTGCAGCTCCAAAGCCAGCGCACCCGGTGCCGGGCCGTTACAGCCGCGGTTACAGCCGCCCCGGAGGCCGGCAGGGGCCTGGGAGGCGTCCCATGAACGCGCTATGCCGGGCGAGCCCGGGGGGTCAGCTCTGTCTAACGTGCAGGGTGTGACCCCTCTGAGGGCCAGGCTGGTGACTCAGGTGGGTCAGGGGTTGTGGCATGGACACAGGCCAGTCCCTGTTCTGGGAGCGTGGGAGCGTGGACAGTGGCTGACCCGTCACCTCCTGGACTTTCTGGGGCAGGAGGAGGACTGGGCCTCATCACTCATGCTCCGGGCTGCCTGGGCCCTGGCCCCGCCTGAAGGCCCTTGAGCCTCCCCCAGGCACCGGTCCCCAACGTCCAGACCTGTCCACCTTGCCTGCCCCTTCCAACCCACCTCTGTGCTGCTCAGCACCAGGTGACCTGGGGCCCAGCTCTGAGGCCCGGCAGGGATTCCAGCTCAGGCCCCTGCCCCTGCATGTGCCCCTCCTCCTGCCCGCTCACTCATCATTCTCCTCATGCACTCACTCATTCATTCCCTCACTCACTCATTCATTCATTCATCCACTCACTCACTCATTCATTCATTCACTCACTCATTCATTCACTCATCCACTCATTCACCCATTCACTCACTCATTCATTCATTCACTCATCCACTCACTCATTCATTCATCACTCACTCATTAGCCGTTCATTCATTTTTGTTCATTCATTTGTTTATTCCCTTATTCACTTGCTCACTCATTCATTCTCTCCTGCACATGTGAGCAGTTCTGTCTCCCACGTACAATGACCAAGTCAGGCCATGGGGCAGGGACAGCTCAGATAAGGTAACCAGGTGACCAGGGACATTGGAAGAGGCCCTCGGAGAGCAGGAAGCAGATTCTCAGAACAGCTTTCGGGCCTCTCAGATCCCGGCCCCCAGCCCAGCCGCCCCCGCGGCCTGACTGCCCCCTCCCCAGGCAGGGCCTTCTGGTCAGGCCCACCCGTGGGCAGTCCACCTCCTCGGCAGGGTGTGCGTCTGCGCAGGAAGGGGAGGCCGGCTCCAGCCCCACGCAGCGCTCACACCTGGGGTGGGGGCCAGGCGACCCGCCCTTCCCTGCCGGGGCCCGTCAGGGCCAACCTGGGCAACGATGTGTGGGCCTCTCCCCACCACGTGGGCACAGACACTCCAGCCCCTCACAGCCACAGGCCCACATGTGGGCTGAGCTGCCTGTCACTCGCGTGGGGCCAGGGGCCAAAGCGGCACTGGGCCGGGGCTGCACGGCGGGGAGAGTCTGTCCCTGGGGGCCGCCCCCGGGCCCGTCTGCAGTGAGGCCGAAGTTGGCCCTCCACGAGGTGTGGAGCCCGTGGCCTCCCTGGGCACCAGGAACAATGGGGGCTGGCTGTACGGACACGTGCACAGAGAAAATCTGGGGGGGGAGGGGTCCAGCAGGAGGACACCTGGGACCAGGATGTGGGGAGCCCTCAGGAGGCCCGCCCCCACCTGGCACACAGGCTCCGGCTGCCGGCCAGCCCAAAGCCAGCACCCACTGTTTACCTGGACGAGGGGGGCCGGGCCTGCCCCTCCCACCCAGGTGAGGTCCGCAGGGCCACGGCTCTGGGGCTACAAAAGCCTCCTGCCGACTCCGGTCCGTCCTCAGAGGCGGCCGCCGGGCTTCTCCCCTTCCTCCACACCATGGGTGTCGGCCGCAGGGAGGTGGCTGCTCTCTGGGCCCTGGCCCTCGCCCTGGCCTGCGCCCAGCACGCAGGTGAGGCTCCTTCTCCCCGCTCTTCCCGCTGGCCGCGGGGCCCCTGCCCCTCTGAGTCCAGGGTGGCCCTGGTCTGGCCCCAGATAAGCTGAGTGTCCGAGAGCAGCTCCCGGGCCTGGGGCAGCCCTGCCCGGCTCCAGCCGCCCACACTTTCCCACTCCTGGGGTGGGGGTGGGGCGTCGGGCCGCAGGGGGCCTGAGGGGGTCAGCTGCAGTCCACCCTCCCTGCAGTGGGCGGCCTTCCCTGCTGCTCACAGCTCGCGGCCCCCACTCCCTGAGCCCCTCGCCTTCGGGGTCCCGGGCTGGGCCTGGTGCCTCTCCTGCGCCCCAGAGGTCAGCCTCGGGGTTCTCTGAGTGTTCTTGGGACCCACACAGCTGTCCCTTGGCCCTGCCCTGGCCTCCTGTGCCTGAGCCCCTGCTCAGTGGCCCTTAGCACCCCATTTAGAGAAAGCCCCTCCCCACTCTGGGCCCCCAGGCCCCCAACCTGCTCCGAGTGTCCCTGCAGAGCCCTGGCTGCCTCCTGACACCTGCCTGTTACCAAATGGCCCCTCGGAGGCCGTGGCACTGGGCGGCTGCTGCCCATTTTGTCCCTCGTTCCCAGCTGGGACCTGGGGCCTGGCCTGTGGTGGGCCCTCATTGTGAATGAGGGGCCGGCCCTGAGGAAAGCAGGTCGGGCCGGGGACCCCCAGATGCTCGTGGGCCCAGCTGAGGGGCTGCTGGAGGAGGGCCGTGGCTCAGCCACAGGCCTGGGCAGCACGCCCTGCACCCGCGGCTGCACTCGGGGGGCAGACCCCGGCCCTCCAGGTGCTGCCTGACCGCTCAGGCCCTGCTGGTCTTCCTCCCGAGGCAGAGCCCACACAGACCCTCGGGGCCGGGAGAGGAGCGGCGCCCCTTCCCTCCCGTCCCCTGGGCACCCTTGGGGACTCTGCCCCACCTATCGGAGTTGCCCCAGCGGGCGGTCCCTGAGGGGCCGCTCACCTTGGGTGCCCCCCAGCCAGCCCCACCGAGGCCGGGACACCCCCACATACACGGCGTGGCTGGTCACCCGCAGGCCTTTACTGTCTCCCCATCGTGCCGCAGACGGGGCCGGCTGAGCTCCCACGTCTCCCTGCTGAGCCTGGTCACCGAACTGCACCTGTGGCCCCTCGGCTGCAGGCGGGGCTGGCAGGCGGCCCCTCTGGGCATCTGTGCCCACCTGCACGGTGGTCCTCATGGCTCTGGGAGAGGCAGGGGGTGAGGGCGCCTCCCCCCACAGCTCCCCCAGGAGCTCGCCTGCCAGCCCTCTGCGCCCGCAGGACTGTCTCCAGCCGTGGGTGCTGATTCCGGCATCCTTGAGATTCTGGGTGCAAGGAGCCCCCACGTGCGAACGCCTCTGGGCCAGGCGGCCCGGGCAACGGCCGAGCAGAAAGGAAGGTTGGGGGGAGAGCTGCCTGCCGGGCCGGTGCCGCTGCTGCCCGAGCACAGGTGCCGGACAGGCCGGGAGGCGACATCTCTCGGGGCAGAGACTCCCCCCCTCAGCCGGAGCTCCGCCTGGCAGCAGGGGGCTGTGCCTCAACACCCCTGTTCCCCCAGGCGACCCGCTCCTCGGGGTGACCATCCTCCCGCCTCTGAAGACCACCGCCGTGGTGCGAGGTGAGTGAGACCACCCCCTAACCCGAGGCTGGGCTGAGGGCCCCGCGTTTAGGGTCCTCCTCCCTCAGGCCTGGGGGCGCCGTCTGGGTGGACATGGGCCAAGTGCTGGAAAGTGCCACCGGGTCCTGGCAGGACCTCCCCAGACACCTGCCCCGTGGCGGCAGCACGCCCGGGCTCAGGCACGTGGGGTGCGGGTGGGGGCGCCCTCAGCATGGCCGGTGCTCCCCCCGCAGCCCTGAACCCGGCCCACAACGGGCGGGTCTGCAGCACCTGGGGCGACTTCCACTACAAGACCTTCGACGGCGACATCTTCCGCTTCCCCGGCCGCTGCAACTACGTCTTCTCCGCGCACTGCGGGGCCGCCTACGAGGACTTCAACGTGCAGCTGCGCCGCGGCCAGGAGTCCAACGCCACCACACTGAGCAAGGTCACCATGAAGCTCAACGGCATGGTCCTCGAGCTGACCAAGGGCTCTGTCCTGGTGGACGGCCGCCTGTGAGTCTGGGCCCCTGGATGGCCTTGGGCGTTTCCAGGTGATCGTGGGAGGGACATGGGGTCACCCTGGGAGTGGAGCCGGGGAGGGTGCACCCCAGGCCCTGCACTTGGCCCCCCGGGCTCCTGGCCACCCCTGAGCGGTCCCCTCCCAGAGCTCCAGGGCCCGTCCTCGTCACGTCCACTGGCGTGCACTGTCCCTGGCATGGTGACCTCGTCCCGGCCGTGGCTGTGGGACCCGCTGCCGCTCTGCCCTCGCACATGCCTGGTGCCTGAGCCGGCCCCTCTCCGCAGGACCCAGCTGCCCTTCAGCCGGGCCGGCGTCCTCATCGAGCGCGGCGTCAGCTCCCTGAAGGTGGCGGCCAGGCTGGGCCTGGTCTTCATGTGGAACCAGGACGACAGCCTCCTGGTGGGTCTGGGGGCATCAGGGGCCTGCGGCCCGGCAGCCACCCCCGGGCGGGGGGCCCTGGGCGAGGGTGGGTGGGAAGGTCAGACCCCGTCCCGCACGGAGTCCCCCTCAGGACCAGGTCTTGCGTCCACGGACAGCGCGGAGACCTCCACGGCCCAGGTCTCCCCTGGGCAGCCCCGGCGCCCCCTCGGGGAGGTCCGGCATCCATGCCTCCCCTGCCCTTTCTGTCCTGGGCGTCCCTGGCGGGCCAGGCGTTGACGGGTCCTCTCGTTCCAGCTCGAGCTGGACCCCAAATACGCCAACCAGACCTGCGGGCTCTGCGGGGACTTCAACGGTGCCCCGGTCTTCAACGAGTTCCTCTCCCGCGGTGAGCCCCGGTGTGGCCGCCCCCCATCCGCTCCCGCCCCGGCCCCACAGCCCTGTGAGGCGGGTCCCAGTCAGATGTCCCCAGCGCGGGGGCACCTGCACCTGCACTCATCGGCCCCCACACGTGCCTGCACTCAGCTGTGCACACACCTGCCCAGACACACCCACTCACACACAGCGTGCACACTCGCTCGCCCACACACGCAGGGTCCTGGCAGGCAGCCTGCTCCCTGCAGGGCGGTGCAGGTCCTCCGTCTCGGCCAGGCCACTCTGACACGCACCCTCACCGGAAGTCACACCTGTCACTGCTCTGTCTTCCAGTCTCGGCCACCAGGCCTTGGTCTTTCGTGCACAACCCCCAGGTTCCCCCTGCTGGGCCCACGAATCCCACCCACCAGGGGTTTTCCCCTCAGGACAGGCCCTGCGTGAGGTCCAGGGCCCCGGCTCTGCGCTGTCCGTGGACACAAGACCTCGAGCAGGGCCTGTCTGAGGGGGACCCAGCCCGCCCAAGTGTCCAGTGGCCCTGGCCAGGGAGGCCAGGCCCCGAAGGCCGGCAGGAGCCCCGGGACACCCTCCTGCCCTCTGGGCTGTGGGCTGAGCTCAGCCCTGTGCCCGGAGGCTCCTCCCTTCCCCGCAGACCCCTGGACGTCCCGTGGAGCTGTGGCTTAGCCTGGCAGTGCGGGAGGGGGAGCAGGGCATAGCCGGGACACCTCAGGCTCCGGGGGCGGCGAGGGCGCCCGGGGGACCCGCGGGAGCCGGCACCGTGCTTCCCGCAGGCGTCAGGCTGAGCCCCGTCGAGTTTGGGAGGCTGCAGAAGATGGACGGGCCCACAGAGCAGTGCCAGGACCCCGACCCCGGCCCCACGCCTGTGACGGGCTGCTCCACCGACTCGGTAAGTCCCAGCACCGGCGCGGTGAGTCCCAGCGTGGACGGGCCGCGGTGGGGCGGGGGTCCTGCTCCCGGGCGTGGGGGGTCAGGATGGGGGAGACGGTGGACCCCGCAGCCTTGAGAGGCGGGACTCAGCCAGCCCCGCTCCACCCAGGGCCTGTGCCAGGAGGTGCTGCTCGGCGAGCAGTTCCAGGGCTGCCGCCCCCTGGTGGACGCCAGCAGCTACGTGCAGGCCTGCCAGCAGGACCTCTGCCTCTGCGGGGAAGCCGCCAACCTCACCGGCTGCGCCTGCCACACCATCGCCGAGTACTCCCGCCAGTGCGCCCACGCCGGGGGGCTGCCCCTGGACTGGAGGGGCCCGGGCCTCTGCCGTGAGTGTCCCCAGGGCCCCCACCCCACCCCGCTGTCCCACCGTGCGCCCCGGGGCCCGGGCAGCAGGTGACATGGGCCCCGCCCTCCTCCCTGCAGCCGAGACGTGCCCCCTGGACATGCAGTACCGGGAGTGCGGCTCACCCTGCACCGACACCTGCTCCAACCTGGAGCACTCCCAGGCCTGTGAGGACCACTGCGTGGCCGGCTGCTTCTGCCCCGAGGGTGAGTCGGAGCCCTGCCCCCGGCGCTGCCGCCCTCCACCCTGACCCCACCCAACGTGTCCCTGGGCCCCGGGGTCTGAGGAGCCCCCGCGGGGCAGGGCCGCCAGGGGCAGAAGGCCGGATCCTCCCGCACGCTCACACGGTGGACTCAGCCCACCCAGCAGCTGCCACACAGACCACCCACCTCTGCAGGGATGGTGCTTGATGACATCGGCCAGAAGGGCTGCGTTCCCGCATCTCAGTGTCCCTGTGTCCACAACGGAGCCACCTACGCTACGGGGGCCAGCTACTCCACAGAGTGCAGCACCTGGTAGGGCCCTGCTGTCCCCCAGATGAGCCCTGGGACGGCCCCCCAGGGGCTGCCCGGGCCTCCCGCGGTGCAGTGATGGGGGGCAGCCAAGTGGAGGAGGCGGGGGGGGGGGCTGGGACCCAGGGCCTCTCCCTGCTCTCAGCACCTGCTCTGGAGGCCGGTGGAGCTGCCAGGAGGTTGCCTGCCCCGGCACCTGCTCGGTGCTGGGAGGCGCCCACTTCTCCACGTTCGACGAGAAGCCCTACACGGTGCACGGGGACTGCAGCTACGTGCTGGCCAAGGTGCGGCTTCCGAGACGGCGTCCGCGTGGGTCCACCCCCAGCCGGCCCCCGCCGGCCCACAGTCTGGCCCTCCGCAGGGTTGCCAGGGTGGCGGGCAGAGGGGGCGGGGCCTGACCACCCTGTCTGCTGCAGCCCTGCAACGGCAGCGCCTTCACCGTGCTGGCCGAGCTGCGCAGGTGCGGGCTGACCGACAGCGAGAGCTGCCTGAGGAGCCTGACTCTGAGCCTGGGCGGCGGGCGGACGGTGAGTGTGGAGCCGGCGGCAGGGGGTGGCCTGGCGGCCAGTGACACGGCCCGGGTGTGGACAGCAAGCGCCAGGCGTGGCCCCAGGACCCTTCCACTCATGCTGTGTCCACCTCTGTGGGTCTCCCCGTGACTGTCCCAGAGAAGCCGCTCAGGCTGCAGGGCCTCCGTGCCCACCGGCCCATGAAGTGGGTGGGAGCTTCTCTGCTTCATGAATCGCATGGGCTTCTACATGATTGAAAAATTCCCCGTCCTTGGCCCTTGGAGGAGGGCTTGGGACGGACACGGCGCCCCAGGGATGCGGGTCCTCGGCTCCTCCTTCCGCGCGGGGTTCACAGCCTCTGGGGAAGGCGGGGGCACCGGCAGCTCTGCCCATCCAGCTGCCGACGCCCCCACTGCCCCCAGGTCGTCACGGTCCAGGCCGGGGGCGAGGTGTTTGTGGACCAGGTCTACGCACAGCTGCCCATCTCAGCAGGTGAGAGCGCTGGCCCCATGCCCCGCGCGCCCGTGCGCCCCGCCCCTAGGACGTCACTGAGACCCCCTTGTCCGCAGCCAACATCACAGTCTTCAGACCCTCGACCTTCTTCATCATCGCCCAGACCAACCTGGGCCTGCAGGTGGACGTGCAGCTGGTGCCCACCATGCAGGTCTTCCTGAGGCTGGCGCCCGAGCTCCGGGGGCTGACCTGCGGTAAGAGGCGCCGCGCCCCCCAAGGGGCTGGAGCCCGCCTTTGGCGGCCAGGCCTCCTGGGTCTCACGGGCGCTCCCTGTCCCCACGCCCCCAGGTCTCTGCGGGAACTTCAACCAGAACCAGGCGGATGACTTCCGGACCCTCAGCGGCGTGGTGGAGGGCACGGCCGCCGCCTTCGCCAACACCTGGAAGACACAGGCCGCCTGCCCCAACGTCAGGAACAGCTTTGAGGACCCCTGCGCCCTCAGCGTGGAGAATGGTACGTAGGCCCACCCGCCCACCGCCAGGGCCAGGAAGCTCTGGGCCTGGCCTCCAGACGTCCACCAGGTCCTGAGGGGGGTCAAACCTGCAACTCACCAGCAGGTGTGTATCTGTTTCGGCCGTGGAATTCTGGATAAAGAGAAATGGGAGTCTGGGGGTGTCCGGCAGGAGCCCGGGGGCCTGCTCGCAGCAGCAGGCAGGGAGTTCGGGGTGAAAGGGCCTTGGCTGCCCCCGACGCCCTCCGCCCTCTGTCCACAGAGAAGTACGCTCAGCACTGGTGCTCACGGCTGACGGACCCGCAAGGCCCCTTTGTCCAGTGCCACGCCGCCGTCAGCCCCGGCCCCTACTACTCGGTAACGCCTCCCACTGCCCCGCCCCTTGGCCACACAGCCGCCTGCAGGGTCCAGCAGGGCCCAGTGTGGTCCGCAGGGCCATGGCCGGTCTCCTGGTGTGCTTCCCCCGTCCTCCTTCCTTCAGTCTGACCCTCACCACGTGCGCCCGAGTCCCTTCAAGCCTCTGGCTGAGACTCAGCTGCGGCCCAGGTGCTTCGGCGTCTGAGGCTGCCGGGCAGGGCTAGACGCGCCAGGTGGCTTTGTGCGGGTTCTGCGGAGGGAGGGTCCCAGAGGAGGCCGGGGTGGCCGTGTGGGGGACGCCCCCTGACTCCGGACGCCCCGTTCCCCCTCCCTCCCCCCACCCACAGCACTGCCTGTTCGACACCTGCAACTGTGAGAACAGCGAGGACTGCCTGTGCGCCGCCCTGTCTTCCTATGTCCGCGCCTGCGCCGCCCGCGGCGTGGTGCTCCGCGGCTGGAGGGCCGGCGTCTGCGGTGAGTGTGTGGGGCAGGCGGCCTCTGTGGGCCCCTGACCCCTGCATAGAGGCCAGGGAGCCTCCGGACGCTGCCCAGGAGGGGGGGTCCACTGGAGACAGGGAGCCAGGGGCCCTGGAGATGCCACTCTGTCCTGAGAGCCACTCCCTTCCTGATGTCCCCCAGCAAAGCCCACAGAAAACTGCCCCAAGTCGATGACCTACCGCGACCACATCAGCACCTGCCAGCCCACCTGCCGGGCCCTGAGCAACAAGGACCCCACCTGTGGCATAAGCTTTGTGCCCGTGGACGGCTGCACCTGCCCCCAGGGCACCTTCCTGGACGACACTGGCAAGTGTGTGCCAGCCGCCAGCTGTCCCTGCTACCACGGCGCCTTGGTGATCCCCAGTGGGGAGTCTGTGCACCAGCAAGGGGCTGTCTGGTAGGAGCCCTGCAGGCAGGAGGGGCGGGTGGGAGGGGCAGGGCCGGGGCAGACCCCTCTGACCACACTACCCCACAGCACCTGCACCAAGGGAACACTGACTTGCATCGGAGGCCACACCCCTGACCCAGGTGAGCCGGGAAGTGGTGGGAAGTAAGGAAGGAGGGGGCTTAGTTATTTCCCTGTGACAGTTCGAAGGTAGACTCCCCTCAAGTTCGTGTGGGGGAGGGTGGAGATCAGTGTCTTCTTTCGGCAGCCTCCGCCCTCTGGGCTCAGCGAGGGGGGTCGGGGGGGGCTGTGGGCACGTGCACGGCACACACAAGCTGAACACACACACGGGTGCACAAACACACACATGAGCAGACTGGAGTGAAGTGAAACACACATGGGGAGCGGGCAGCAGTGTCCCTGAGAGCAGGACTGGGGCGGCCCTGAATGGCTCTCCTCCGCAGCCTGCGCCCCGCCCATGGTCTACGCGGACTGCCGCAACGCCTCGGCCGGGGCCGCCGGGGCCGGCTGCCAGAAGAGCTGCCACACCCTGGACATGGACTGTGTGAGTGACCCACGCCCCCCACGCCCCCGCTGACCGCTGGCGACCCCACGCCCACTCACCCCTCCTGGGCCCCTGTGGAGACCCCCGCCTGAAAGCTTGTCGGGCCCACTGTCCCTGGGGCCCCCCCCAGAGGCCACCGGCTGGGTGCGGGCCGCATCCACTGAGGCGTCTGTCTGTCCACCCCCAGTACAGCCCCCAGTGCCTGCCCGGCTGCGTGTGTCCTGACGGGTTGGTGGCTGACGGCGAAGGCGGCTGCATCGCCGCGGCTGACTGCCCCTGCGTGCACAATGAGGCCAGCTACCGGGCGGGCCAGACCATTCGGGTGGGCTGCAACACCTGGTACGTGGCGTCTCGGGGGGCCCCATCTGGGGGGGGAGTTCCTGCAGCAGGTGCTGCGCCCAAGCTGGCCAGGCCTCGGGCCTGAGACTGTGCCCCAGTCAGTGCCTGGAAGGCCCCTCGGAGCCCCTCGGAGGGTACCCTGCCCTGCCTGCCCCACCCTCCCGGCTCTGGCCTGACCGGCACCCCCCCTCTCAGCACCTGTCAGAGCAGGATGTGGAAGTGCACCGACGAGCCCTGCATGGCCACCTGTGCTGTGTACGGGGACGGCCACTACCTCACCTTTGACGGGCAGCGCTACAGCTTCAGTGGGAACTGCGAGTACACGCTGGTCCAGGTGCGGTCACCGCGGCCCCCAGCCCCCAGAGGTCCCACAGCGCCGCCCACCTCAGCCTGCCTTCTCTCGGGAAGGTGAGCGGGCCACCTTGTCCCCACAGGACCACTGTGGCGGGAACGGCAGTTCCCAGGACGCCCTCCGCGTGGTCACCGAGAACGTCCCCTGCGGCACCACAGGGACCACCTGCTCCAAGGCCATCAAGATCTTCCTGGGGGTGAGTGGGGGGCCAGGTGGGAGCGGAGCACGCCCTGGGAGGCCCCAAGGAAGGCCGTGTTCCCATGCCTCGGCCAGGGTGGCACCAAGGGGCCGGTGGACCCTCTTGGGAGGTCGCCTGGGGTCCCAGACTCTGAGGGCCCCCCTCCTTGTGAAGAGCTACGAGCTGAAGCTGAGTGACGGGAAAGTGGAGGTGCTCCAGAAGGCAGCGGGCCAGGAGGCGCCCTACACCATTCGCCAGGTGGGCATCTACCTGGTGGTGGACACTGAGCCCGGCCTGGTGCTGCTGTGGGACAAGAAGACCAGCATCTTCCTCAGACTCAGCCCTGAGTTCAAGGTGAGACTCCGCCCGCCTACCTCCACTCTCGCCCCGGACTCCGGGGGCAGCGTGGGGTGCAGGGCTGGGGAGAAGGACGGAGACAGGGAGAGGCAGAGAGAGATGAAGACCCAGAGGGACAGGCCGAGACGGTGGGGGGGGCAGCCCAGCAGCCTGCCGGGAGGAGGCCGGGAGGAGGCCAGGAGGAGGCGCTGTGCCGTGCTGCCAGGGTCTTGTGGCTGCCGGGACAACCTGACACACCATCTGGACCCAGAAGTCCAGTCCCGGTGCCACAGGGCTGGCTCCCCGGCGGCTCCTTCCAGGCTCGTCCAGCTTCTGGGGCCACCGGCACCTGGGCTGGTGGCTGCACCACCCCAACCTGTGCTCCCGTGACCACGTAACCTGCCGCCACGTGTGTCTCTGTGCTCCTGTCCTCATCCCAGAAGGACACCCACCCCCTGTCCCCTCCAGGAGAGGCGGGGGCACAGCACAGGTGTCCCGCACTCACCCCTCCCCAGCCAGGCTGCTCCCTGCAGCCCCAGCCCCACGGGCCCCCTGTCTCCGTGTCCACAGGGGAGGGTCTGCGGGCTGTGCGGGAACTTCGACGACAACGCCCTCAACGACTTCACCACTCGGAGCCAGTCCGTGGCGGGCGACGCTCTGGAGTTCGGCAACAGCTGGAAGTTCTCCCCGTCCTGCCCGGACGCCCCGGCCCCCAGGGACCCCTGCACCGCCAACCCCTACCGCAAGTCCTGGGCGCAGAAGCAGTGCAGCCTGCTCCACGGCGCCACGTTCCAGGCCTGCCACGCCCACGTACGCCGGACGCTCCCCTGGGTCCCTGGGGAGGAAGGGACGACCTCGGGGTGCAGGCGCCTCGCTGGGGCGGGGCCACCCCTGGGACTGGCCACGCGGGACCCAGCGCCTGCTGCTCCTAAGCCCCACGAGGCAGGCGCGGTTCCCCAGGAGCCTGCGGGGCTGGGGCCCCGGAATCTGAGGCCTGTCCCCCCCGCAGGTCGACCCCACCAAGTACTACGAAGCCTGCGTGAGCGACGCGTGCGCCTGCGACTCGGGCGGCGACTGCGAGTGTTTCTGCACGGCGGTGGCCGCCTACGCCCAGGCCTGCGGCGAGGCGGGCGTGTGCGTGGCCTGGCGCACCCCCGACGTCTGCCGTGAGTGCCCTTGCTCCCCCGCGGGGGGTGGGGTGGGGGGCAGCTTTGAAAGGAGAACGAAGGGGTGTGTTGCTGACAGACGCGTGGCAGGTGTGGTGGAACGTTCTGGAACTGAAGGGTCCGCAGAGCACCCGCCCCCATCCCCGTCCGGCACAGAGAGTCTCGCTAGAGGGCGGTGTAGCTGGGGGGCCGCTGCGGCCGGAGCCTGAGCCGGCCAACTGCCCCGCTGCCCACCCGAGCCCCAGAATTCTGGCCCCGCGCCCACCGAGGCCTCGTGCGGAGTCATGGCAGGGGCAGCCCACAGACTCGGCAAAGGATCGGGGCACACGGAAGCCTGCAGGGTTGGGGCCTGGGCCGCCCCTCCGGGGCGCTTTCCTGGGCCCGCTGAGTGTGTCCCTGTTCCACAGCCCTGTTCTGCGACTACTACAACCCCGAGGGCCAGTGCGAGTGGCACTACCAGCCCTGCGGGGCCCCCTGCCTGCGGACCTGCCGGAACCCCCGCGGCCAGTGCCCGCACGACACCCAAGGCCTGGAAGGTGGGCTGCGCCGGGGCCTGGGACCTGTGGCGGGCTGAGCTCCTCCTGACCTCTCGAGGCGCCTGTGGGGCTGCTTCCCGGCACTCCCCGTGGCGTGGCAGGGGGCCCAGGGCTGGGGGTGGCGGGGGGCTGTGGGGGCGAGGTGGCTGGCAGCCCGTCCGGCTGGGACTCAGGCCGCTCTGGCTGGCAGGCTGCTACCCCAGGTGCCCCGAGGAGGCCCCCATCTTCGATGAGGACGACATGCAGTGTGTGGCCGCATGCCCGTCCCCACCCCCGCCACCGCCCTGCCAAGTGCAGGGCAAGTCGTACAGGCTGGGTGCAGCGGTGCCCTCGGACAAGAACTGCTACTCCTGGTGAGCGACTCCGCGGCGGGGAGCCGGGGGCTCGGGGGCAGTCTCCTGGGCCACCACCCACTGCCACCTCCCGGGGATCCCTGTGGCCTGGGTTTCCTGAAGGGCCTCCCGGTTGCCGGGCAGGGTGGGGGCCTGGAAGGGGCGGGTGGGGCGGGGGCTGAGCCTGAGCCTCCGAGACTGCAGACAGCTGTCCCAGAGGGGAAGCTGTCATCAGCGTGGGGCTCGCTGGTCACGGAATGGGAAGGTGTGACCGCAGGTGCCCCAGGGCACCCCCGTGGGGCGGCTCCTGCCTGCCCCGGCCTCCGCCCCGGCCGGGACGCCCTGCAGACCAGACTCACCTCTCTCCTCCTGCCGCAGCACCTGCACCGAGAGCGGCGTGCAGTGCACATACGATGCAGACGGTGAGAGCTGGGGGCCCTCCTCGAGTCCGGGGTCTGGGGGTGCCCTCCGCGCCCTGGCCCCTGACAGGCCGCCCTCCCCCCACAGCCTGTGTCTGCACCTACGGCGGGCGGCGCTTCCGCCCGGGGGACATCATCTACCACACGACAGACGGCACAGGGGGGTGCATCTCCGCCCGCTGCGGGGCCAGTGGCTCCATCGAGAGGAGGGTCCGCGCCTGTGGCCCCAGCACCCCCGCCCCCAGCACCACCTTCTCCTTCTCCACACCGCCGATCGGTAGGCAGATGCGCTGGGGGCCGCCCAGGGCCGCCTCTGGCCCTGAGAACCGATGGGGGGCGCCCAGGACTGAGTGGAGGGCGGTCACCCCGCAGTTGCAAAGAGGCGGCCCCCCGGGTCTCCCCCGGGGGTCTGGGGTCCCCCAGGCAGCAGTGGCCAGCAGAGGTGCCCCGGGTTGGCTGGGAGGGGGGCACCTGGGGTTCTGCTGTCATCACTGCGGGCCTCGCCTGACTCCGGGTGTGTCCCAGGAACTTCTCTGAGGTCCCCCCCAGAGAAAAGAGTCCCCAGAACTCTGGCTCTCAGGGCCACACACCAGATTCCACTCCGGATGTGCGTGAGGGGCAGGATTCCCTTCAGTGGGACCCACTCGCCTATTTATTCAAGGCTGTGCCACGGCGGCCACGTGTGGGGCACACACCAGGGACGGGGCGCCCGTCAGAAAGACAGACCCCCGAGTGGCTGACAAATGGGGGGCAAGGACAGGGTCAAGGTGCAGGGCTCAAAGGCCCCAAGTGAAGGCCGGCCCCTGACACCCGGCCCCTCTGCCCCCTCCTCTGCACTCAGCCGCCAGCTCCACGGGGCGGTCCAGCACGCTTCCCAGCGCCGCCACGAGCCCTGCGCCCACCGGCACCGTGAGCAGGGCCCCGCCCACCGCTGCGGGCACGCCGTCCAGACCACAGCCTTCCACAGCCTCCATCGGCCCTCACCCGGGCTGCGGGGAGGACTGCCGGTGGTCGCCCTGGCTGGACATCAGCCGGCCAGGACGGGGCATCGACAGCGGTGACTTCGACACACTGGACAACCTCCGGGCCCACGGGCACCCCGTCTGCCGAGCGCCGAGGGCGGTGGAATGCCGAGCAGAGGATGCCCCGGAGTTGCCGCCCCAGGACCTGGGGCGTGTGGAGTGCTCGCCGACGGTGGGGCTGGCCTGTTACAACAGGGACCAGGCTTCCGGGCTCTGTGACAACTACCAGATCAGGGTCCTGTGCTGCACGCCCCGAGCCTGCCCCACCTCGAGCGGTGCAGCCCCGACCGCCCCACGGACAACCCGCAGCACCACCCCGGGGGCCACGTCCCTGCAGACAGGGGGCACGGCCCCGGTCCACACAGCCGGCCCGAGCGCCTCGGCGAGCACTCGCAGAAGCCCTGCCCCCGGCACCCCCACGCCTGGGGGAACAAGCCCCGGCGCCCCCGGCACAGTGCCGGTTTCAACGACCGCTGGGACGGCGACCTCCGGGGCCAGCACCGCGCCCGGGCCCTCCACGGGCCCCAGCCAGACCCCCTGCGCACAGGAGTTCTGCAGCTGGACGGCCTGGATCGACAGCAGCTACCCCGCGGCGAGTATTGACAGCGGAGACTTCGACACCTTTCAGAATCTGAGGTCCAAGGGCTATAAGTTCTGCGAGAGGCCCAGCCAGGTGGCGTGCAGGGCGGTGAGCTTCCCCAACACACCGCTGGCGGAGCTGGGCCAGAACGTGATCTGCAACAACAGCGTGGGCCTGGTGTGCCGCAACCGGGACCAGCTGCCCCCGATCTGCTACAACTACGAGGTGCGGATCCAGTGCTGCGCGTGGGTGGACGTGTGCACGGACAGGACCCCCACGGGGACACCAGAGGCCACACGGTCCTCTACACAGGAAGCCATGACCCGGCCAAAGACTGCTCTGACCGTGGGAACCCAAGTGGCCTCCACACAGCACAGGAGTGACAGCTCAGTACATGTGACCCGGGGAGCCACCGTCACAGCCGGCACACACCTTACATACGCCGGGACCACCTCCTGCCAGCCACAGTGCACCTGGACCAAGTGGTTCGACGTGGACTTCCCGTCCCCAGGGCCCCACGGAGGAGACCTGGAAACCTACAGCAACATCGTCAGGAGTGGAGAGAAGATTTGCCGCCGGCCAGAGTACATCACTCACCTGCAGTGCCGCGCCGAGAACCACCCCGAGCTCAGCATCGACAGGGTGGGCCAGGTGGTGCAGTGCAACCCCGACGTGGGCCTGGTGTGCCGCAACCGGGACCAGAGGGGCCCCTTCAAGGTGTGCCTCAACTACGAGGTGCGCGTCCTGTGCTGCGAGCCCCGAGAAGGCTGCCCCACCTACCAGCCCGTCACAGTTGCTAGCACCCAAAGTGTGAGGGTCACCAGTACAGCTGAGACCACCTCCTATGTGGTCACAACAAGGAAAACATCTCTGCCAGGAACCAGCTCAGCCCCTGTGCCAGGAACCAGCACGACCCCTGTGCCACGAACCAGCGAGACACCTGTGCCAGGAACCAGCACGACCCCTGTGCCAGGAACCAGCGAGACACCTGTGCCAGGAACCAGCACGACCCCTGTGCCAGGAACCAGCACGACCCCTGTGCCAGGAACCAGCACGACACCTGTGCCAGGAACCAGCACGACACCTGTGCCAGGAACCAGCGCGACCCCTGTGCCAGGAACCAGCACGACCCCTGTGCCAGGAACCAGCGCGACCCCTGTGCCAGGAACCAGCACGACCCCTGTGCCAGGAACCAGCGCGACCCCTGTGCCAGGAACCAGCACCACCCCTGTGCCAGGAACCAGCGCGACCCCTGTGCCAGGAACCAGCGCGACACCTGTGCCAGGAACCAGCACGACACCTGTGCCGGGAACCAGCACGACCCCTGTGCCGGGAACCAGCACGACCCCTGTGCCGGGAACCAGCGAGACACCTGTGCCGGGAACCAGCGCGACCCCTGTGCCAGGAACCAGCGCGACCCCTGTGCCAGGAACCAGCGAGACACCTGTGCCAGGAACCAGCACGACCCCTGTGCCGGGAACCAGCTCGACCCCTGTGCCGGGAACCAGCACGACACCTGTGCCGGGAACCAGCACGACCCCTGTGCCAGGAACCAGCGAGACACCTGTGCCGGGAACCAGCACGACACCTGTGCCGGGAACCAGCTCGACCCCTGTGCCGGGAACCAGCGTGACACCTGTGCCAGGAACCAGCACGACCCCTGTGCCAGGAACCAGCACGACACCTGTGCCGGGAACCAGCTCGACCCCTGTGCCGGGAACCAGCGTGACACCTGTGCCGGGAACCAGCACGACCCCTGTGCCGGGAACCAGCAGGACCCCTGTGCCGGGAACCAGCAGGACCCCTGTGCCGGGAACCAGCGCGACCCCTGTGCCAGGAACCAGCGCGACACCTGTGCCGGGAACCAGCGTGACACCTGTGCCGGGAACCAGCGTGACACCTGTGCCGGGAACCAGCACGACCCCTGTGCCGGGAACCAGCAGGACCCCTGTGCCGGGAACCAGCAGGACCCCTGTGCCGGGAACCAGCGCGACCCCTGTGCCAGGAACCAGCGCGACACCTGTGCCGGGAACCAGCGCGACACCTGTGCCGGGAACCAGCGTGACACCTGTGCCGGGAACCAGCACAACCCCTGTGCCGGGAACCAGCACGACCCCTGTGCCGGGAACCAGCACGACCCCTGTGCCGGGAACCAGCACGACCCCTGTGCCGGGAACCAGCTCGACCCCTGTGCCGGGAACCAGCGTGACACCTGTGCCGGGAACCAGCACGACCCCTGTGCCAGGAACCAGCACGACACCTGTGCCGGGAACCAGCTCGACCCCTGTGCCGGGAACCAGCGTGACACCTGTGCCGGGAACCAGCTCGACCCCTGTGCCGGGAACCAGCGTGACACCTGTGCCAGGAACCAGCACGACCCCTGTGCCGGGAACCAGCGTGACACCTGTGCCAGGAACCAGCACGACCCCTGTGCCAGGAACCAGCTCGACCCCTGTGCCAGGAACCAGCTCGACCCCTGTGCCGGGAACCAGCGCGACCCCTGTGCCGGGAACCAGCGAGACTCCTGTGCCGGGAACCAGCACGACCCCTGTGCCAGGAACCAGCGAGACACCTGTGCCAGGAACCAGCGCGACCCCTGTGCCAGGAACCAGCGCGACACCTGTGCCAGGAACCAGCGCGACCCCTGTGCCAGGAACCAGCACGACCCCTGTTCCAGGAACCAGCACGACCCCTGTTCCTACACCTGCTACCACCCACTCCACACCTGGGACCACCTCCTGCCAGCCACAGTGCACCTGGACCAAGTGGTTCGATGTGGACTTCCCGTCCCCAGGGCCCCACGGAGGAGACCTGGAAACCTACAGCAACATCGTCAGGAGTGGAGAGAAGATTTGCCGCCGGCCAGAGTACATCACTCACCTGCAGTGCCGCGCCGAGAACCACCCCGAGCTCAGCATCGACAGGGTGGGCCAGGTGGTGCAGTGCAACCCCGACGTGGGCCTGGTGTGCCGCAACCGGGACCAGAGGGGCCCCTTCAAGGTGTGCCTCAACTACGAGGTGCGCGTCCTGTGCTGCGAGCCCCGAGAAGGCTGCCTGCTGAGTCCTGCCACCCCCGGTATTCCTTCATCCATGACGTCCCCCCTCACCTCAGAGCCCACCTCCTGGGTTCCTGCTGTGACCACCCTCAGCCCGTCAGCCCCGCCCACCACAAAGTGCTACTGCAGCGTGTCGCACCAACTCTACCCTGCAGGTGGGTGGCATGTGTGTGGTGGTCTCTGGGTTAGTCTGGAGCGCCCCCTTCTCCTGGGGCAGAGGTCAAAGGGTAGGGTGTGTCTCTGATGGCGGCTGCGCCATGGACAACAGGGTCGTTCTGTGGACATCTGGCGGGGAGGCCCCTGCGCTGCCGACACCTGTCCCATTGCTGTGCAGGGTCCATCATATACCAGGAGGCTGACCTCGCTGGCCATTGCTACTACGCGGTGTGCAGCCTGGACTGCCACGTGGTGAGGCAGACTGACCACGCCTGTCCCACCAGCACGGTCCTGCCCACGCCCACGCCCTCGATGCCTGGGTCCTCCCCTTCGGCCCCCGTGCCTGTCACTACACAGGGATGCCCCAGCGCAGTCCCCCCAAGAATGGTAACATCCCCTTCCTGCCTTTCGTGGGGCTCCAGGACTAGTTGGGGACTCCAGCCTCCTTCCAATCAGTCGTGGCTTCAGTGAGCGACTACTGGGCTTTGCAGGCGGAACCCTGGGTTGTGGCCCGGTAGCCAGGAGAGTGGGGCCGGAGCTGAGACTCTCCTGGTTGTGAGTGACAGGGGACCAGTGTGCGTGGTCGATGCTCTGGACACGCAAGATAGCCAGAGTGGGTGTGTGACGTCAGAGCGTCAGAGGCCAGGGGCCCTGAGGGGCCCTGAGGGGCCCTGAGGGGCGTGCCCGGGATGCCGGTGGGCGGAGCCCCCAGCTGTCTTTGCTTCCACAGAGAGAGGAGACCTGGGCCATGCCCAACTGCTCGCAGGCCACCTGCGAGGGCAACAACGTCATCACCCTGCAGCGGCGCCCGTGCCCGCAGGTGCAGAAGCCCACCTGCGCCAACGGCTACCCTGCCCTGAAGGCGGCGGATGAGGACGGCTGCTGCCAGCACTACCAGTGCCAGTGTGAGCAGAGAATGGGGCGGGGCCCGGGCGGGGCGGGGACTCGGCAGGGGCGGGGCTAGGGGCGGGGACTCGGCTGGGACAGCCGGAAGGACCTCCCAACAGCGGGCACCCTCCGCCTGGTGCTGAGGCGGATGAGGAGCGGCCGGTCTGAGCCGCTGCGGTGCCCCCAGGTGTGTGCAGCGGCTGGGGCGACCCGCACTACATCACCTTTGACGGCACCTACTACACCTTCCTGGACAACTGCACCTACGTGCTGGTGCAGCAGATCGTGCCCGTGTACGGCCACTTCCGCGTGCTCATAGACAACTACTTCTGCCACTCGGAGGACGGGCTGTCCTGCCCGCAGTCCATCATCGTCGAGTACCGGCAGGACCGCGTTGTGCTGACCCGCAAGCCCGTCCGCGGGGTGATGACCAACGAGGTGGGGCGCCCCCGCCTGGGCTGCACAGGGGGGCAGGGGACGCGGGCGGCGGCTGACGGCCGCCCACCTGTTTGCTCCCGGCCTGCGGCTGCATCTAGATCCTCTTCAACAACCACGTGGTCCGGCCGGGCTTCGCAAAGGACGGCATCGTGGTCTCCCAGATCGGCATCAAGATGTACGTGAGCATCCCGGAGGTCGGCGTCCAGGTCATGTTCAGCGGCCTGATCTTCTCCGTGGACGTGCCCTTCAGCAAGTTCGCTAACAACACTGAGGGGCAGTGTGGTGAGCCCCACCCCAAGGCCCCTGTTCGGTCTCAAACGCCCGCCCTGTCCCTGGTGGCTAACTGTCACTTCGAGTGTCCATTGGGAGGAGGACTGCCTTGGCCAGTCCCTGGGTGGGGGGCTGGAGCCCCCAGCCTGCAGGGACGCCCAAGGCCCACACCTGTCAACCCTCCACGGGAATGGCCCCAGGGTCCAGCTTCCTGGGGGAAGGAAGCACAGGGAGGTCAGGGGACCCATGGAGTGCAGCCTGGGGACACCGCTGTCCCAGCTGCCCAACTCTCATACCCACCCCAGGCACCTGCACCAACGACCGGAAGGATGAGTGCCGTCTCCCCGGGGGGGCGGTGGTGGCCTCCTGCTCTGACATGTCCCGGTACTGGAAGGTGACCAACCCCGACCAGCCGACCTGCCACGGGCCGCCCGCAACGCCCCCCAAGGGCGGGCCCATGACCCTGCCCACCTCCTGCCCGCCCCCGCCCATCTGCCAGCTGATTCTGAGCGAGTGAGGTTCCAGGGGCGCTGGGCCCCGGGGAAGCAGGGAGACTGCTCTGCCAGAACCCAGGCAGGGGTTCTGGCAGAGTGGTCCTCACCCAGGCTGGGAGGGTGCAGGGAGACAGGGCCCTGCCTCTGCCAGAGGGGCAGGGCTCTCGAGTGGGCTCAGCGACTGCATCCCTCCCTGGGGACCCCCCGGGGGACTCCTGGGACACCCACGATACCGTGTGTGCCTGTGCCGCAGCACCTTCAAGCCCTGCCACACCACGATCCCCCCGAGGCCGTACTACGAAGGCTGCGTGTTCGACTGGTGCCACATGCCTGAGCCGGACGCAGCGTGCTCTGGCCTGGAGCTGTACGCCTCGCTGTGCGCGGCCCAGGGCCTGTGCATCGACTGGAGGGGCCGGACCAACCACACCTGCCGTGAGTGGCCGCCTCCTGGCAGCAGCCGGGGCAGCCTTCCTGGTGGGAAGAAGGGGGCGGACCCCAGGGCCGAGCACACTGGCTTTGGGACAGACAGGAGGGGCTTTCTGGCTGCAGGGACCAGGGGGCATCGCCCCAGGCTGGACCCCTCCCCTCAGGGGCGGTTTCTTTCTCCTGCAGCCTTCACCTGCCCCGCTGACAAGGAGTACCGGCCCTGCAGCCCCTCCAACCCCTCCTACTGCTACGGGGGCAACAGCACCAGTGTTGTGTGCGTGTCTGCCCCTCCTGCCTGTTGCCCCCAGAGCCACGGGGGGGCCCCTCCCTGCCCAGGAGGGCGCAGGGGCCAGGCTGACCCTCTGCTTCCCTGCAGGGCCCTCAAGGACATCAGCCCCATCACAGAAGGCTGCTTCTGTCCAGAGGACATGATGCTTTTCAGCGCGAGCACGGAAGTCTGTGTACCAGCAGGCTGCCCCAGTATGTCCCCTCGGGCTGGGCGGGGCCTTCCACCTGAGCTTTTTGTGGCTGCTGGGCCCATGGTCCTGGCCTGAAGGCCGGGTGGGCCATGGCTGCCCGCAGTGACCTTGGCTTCTGTCCCTTAGGGTGCCTGGGGCCCCACGGGGAGCCTGTGGAGGTGAGTGTGGCACTCTGGACGGCAGGGCTGCCTCTCGGCCTCGGGGATAGGGGCACGGCTATCCCAGCAGAACCGGTGACACTTCTGTGTGTGGGCACCCAGGAGGCCTGGCCCTGTACAGGGACCCCTCCTGCTCTGCTGGGACAGCGAAGTCGGAGCTGGTCATCCACAGAGCCACCTGCCCACCCTTCTGCTGGCCCCTGGGGGCCACAGGCCTCCCAACTGTTTTTTACATTTTTATTTATTTATTTTTACAGGGAGAGGGAGGGAGGGAGGAAGAGAGGGAGGGAAACATGAATGTGTGGTTGCCTCTAGCGCGCCCCCTACTGGAGACCAAGCCTGCAACCCAGGCATGTGCCCTGACTGGGAATCGTACCAGTGTCCCTTTGGTTTGCAGGCCGGCACCCAATCCGCTGAGCCACACTGGCCAGGGCGACCTCCCACCCTTTTAAAGCCCCTTCCCTCAGGTTCCCCTGCATCCCAGACTCTGGAGCTGCCTCTGGGACAGGCAAGTGACACAGGGCCGGGCTCCATGTGCCTCCCTTGCAGCCGGGCCACACAGTCACCTTCGACTGCCAGGAGTGTACCTGCGAGGGCACCACGTGGACCATGAGCTGCCGGCGCCAGCCCTGCCCCCTGCCCCCTGCCTGCCCGGAGCCTGGGTTTGTGCCTGTGCCTGTGGCCCCCCAGGCCGGCCAGTGCTGTCCCCAGTACACCTGCGGTGAGCCCCGGGCTGGGGGGTGGGGGATGGGCCACTGCGCTCACATCTGCCAAGGTCTACATACACGTCACCTCAGGGCTGGCAGCCGGGACATAACCAAGGGGGACAGGGCAGCCCCCGCCCCTGCGGTGGCCTCATGGGCGACTCCAGTGGGTCTGAGGATCTCTCTGTATGCTCCCTCCCCCTCGCCTCCCCCCCCGACAGCGTGCAATGCCAGCTACTGCCCAGCGCTCTCCGGCTGTCCTGAAGGCTCCCTCCAGACTGTGAACTATGAGGAGGGCGCCTGCTGCCCCAGCCAGAAATGCGGTGAGTGTCCCGCCGGGCGGCCCTGGGGACCCGGCCTCGCTCGAGGTACGGCTAGGAGGGGCCACTGGGAGCTGGGCACTGTCTGTGCACAGGAAGCCGGGCAGCGCGGCTGGGGGACGGCAGGGCAGAGGGTGGGTCTGCAGGTCTCCCCTCCTCCCGCACAGGCTGGACCGTCTGCAGTGTGAACGGCACCTTGTACCAGGTGAGGAGGGGCTGAGGGTCAGGGCCCCGCTCTGGTCTGAACATGACGAGGCCCCCAGCCTCAGTGTCTCCCAGCCGGGACCCCGGGGACATGACCCCCACAGAGGCTGTGCCCCTGAGACAGGGCCGCTGAAGGTCACGGGGTCTGGGGTGAGAAGGTCCCCGGGGAAGGAGGGGCGGCCCTGCCGGCACAACGCCCACTCGCTGACGCTGGCCGCCCGGACCCCCAGCCCGGTGCCGTGGTCTCCTCCAGCCTCTGCCAGAAGTGCCGCTGTGAGGTGCCCGGCCGCCCCCATGCGGTCGCCTTCAGGATCAGCTGTGAGACGGAGACCTGCAGCACGCACTGCCCCGCGGTGAGCGCCGGCTGCTGCCCCCACGCCCGAGCCCCCCACGCGGCGCACACAGAGCTCAGGCGCACGTCCACCCCTCCCCTAGGGCTTCGAGTACCAGGCGCAAAGTGGGCGCTGTTGCGGGTCCTGCGTGCAGGTGGCCTGTGTCATGAACGCCAGCGACGGCTCCGCCCACCTCTTCCAAGTGAGTGTTGTCAGCAGGGCCGGTGGGGGCCTCAGGGCCTTCGGGGAGTCCCAGGCTGGGCAGGACACTGCTGCCCACTGACTGGCTGGGGACCCAGGGATGCCAGGCTCAGGCCAGGCCCACCTCAGCCTGCGGGAGGGCCTCGTGAGGACAGCGACGGGGCTGAGCGGCGGGATCCCTGTGGGTGGGTGGGGTCAGGGCCCGGGAGCGACGTCACTGCAGCGTGTGCTCCTGGCAGAGGCTGCAAGTTGGGGGAGGGGGGCCCCTCGGGAAGCCGCAGAGTGGGGGCAGACAGGCAGAGGCGGCTCGCACCCCGGCTCTTGGGGAAGGACTCACCTGCTGGCCCGGCTCCCTGCAGCCTGGTGAGTCCTGGTCGGACCCTGGGGACCGCTGTGTGACACACCAGTGTGAGAAGCACCAGGACGGGCTCGTGGTGGTGACCGTGAAGAAGACATGCCCCTCACTCACCTGCCCGCGGGTGAGTCCCCAGAGCCCCGCCCAGCCTGGCCCACTGCCGACGGGGCCTGCAACACGCGGGGCTGGCAGTGGCGCCACTGTCTTGCCCCGGGCGGAGCCTGGCCCTGCGTGCTCTTCTGGGTGGGCTGCCTCAGCACTAACGGCTCCCCTTGTTGACCCAGGACCAGGCTGGGCTGAGTGAGGATGGCTGCTGCCTCTTCTGTCCTGCACCCGAAACCCAGAACAGTGAGTGGGCGTGTCAGGGGGCGGGGTGGGGGTCTTGGAGAGCACCGGCCAATCCTGACCACGCCCCCACCGCCTCCTGTGCCCCTCCCCAGGGTCGACCTGTGACATCTACCACAAGCTCGAGGTCATCCGCGTGCAGGGCTGCAGCTCCGCGGGGCCCGTGCCCCTGGCCTACTGCAAGGGCAACTGTGGGGACACCGCCTCTGTGTACGTGAGCCCCCCCCCCCCCCCCCGCCCCGCTGCCCGCCCGTGGGCTCCTGCGCGGCAGAAGGGGAGGGGCAGCAGCCCCCGAGTGCCCTAGGCGGGAAGGGGGCAGCGGGGGTCTCCCTGGGCTGAGAGGCTGGGCTGGCAGTGAAACGGGCCCTGTGCCTGTTCGGAATGACCGGCCTCGCCGGTGGTCTCCGCGGGGGGTGACCCGGGAGCACCCCGGTGCTGAGTGGCCCCGCCTGCAGGTTTTCCCTGGCGGCCGGGGAGCTCCAGCACAACTGCCGCTGCTGCCGGGAGCTGCGGGCCACGCCCAGGAATGTGACCCTGAGCTGCGCAGACGGCTCCCGCCGGGCCTTCAGCTACACCCAGGTGGAGGAGTGCGGCTGCGCCGGCCTGCAGTGTGACACCCGCAGCGGCCTCGACCAGGGTCTCGAGGAGGGGCCCCTGAGGAGCCAGAATGCCGCGCGCGGGGGTTGGAGCCGCGGAGCCCCCGCCACCCCCGCAGCCTGATGCGCCTCCCCTTCTGAAGATCCCCCTTCGTTCCCCGCAGTCCAGCTTCCAAGGCAGCAGCCTGAGCAGCTAGCTGGGAGCTGAGCCCCGGATGCACCGTCCAGCCCCCTTCCCTGTCCGGTGCCCAGGCGGGTGGGCAGGGACTCCTTTGGCCGTGGGTCCAGTCACCCCTCCCAGCCATCAGCATTGCGTGGGGTCCCGTCCATGCTGGTCACCTGGACAGGCAATTGGCTGCTGGCCAGCTGCAAGGAGGCAGAGCCCCACCTCTCCTCCTCCTGGGCCTCTGGAGAGGCCAGCTGTTCCAGAAATACATGTGTAGCATTTTGCAAGCCCTGGTCTCTGTGTGCTTTTTAAGCTTGTCCATAAAACCCAGGAACGGGGAGGGGCAGCCATTCATTCCCAGGAGGGAGGGAGGGAGTCGGGGAGGGAGTCCAGCCTTCCGGGCTCTCCCACCACCTGGAAACCCGGCTGTGTGCGTGTGCGTGCGCGTGCACCTGTGCACCCACGCAGGCACTTTGAGCCGCCCCCTGCAGAGGGGTGGCTGTGGCCCCAGAAGCCCCATCACGCTCCCAATTCAGCCCGCAAGCCTGGCGCTGCCCTGAGAAGGTCCATATCCTAAAGCCCACCCTCCTCCCATGGAGGCCCCAGGGGAGCCTCAGACACCCCCAGCCACTCGATGACAAAGGCTCACTGGGGAGGGTGCCCATCACCTAGACAGAGGGAGCGGAAGGTGGGGGCACAGGGAAACCCGAGGTCAGCCCCAGACCCGGGCTGGTCCTGTGCATGGGTCACGGTGGGGGCTTCCCGAGTGTGGGGAGGGCGGCCCCAGACCGCTGAGCCCTGCGCTGCTGGGGCGCCGCCCGGGCTGGACATGGATGGGACTGGGGGCCGGCAGGCTGGGCAGTGCTGGCCACAGGGCACATCCTGGGGCTCAGGGTCCTGTGGACACCGGGCAGGGGCCAAGGAATCAGGAGTGGACTCTGGGTGGAGGGCGATGTCCAAGTGCACGTCCTCCCCGGTCTCACAAAGGGAAACTGAGGACCGGGCACGGCAGTTGAAGGGAGGCCAGCGGCCCAGGGCAGGGCACTGGCCCTGTGTCCCTGTGTCTGATGGGGCTTCCCAGTCTCAGGCCCTGGACTTCGATGCCCAGGGCTCTGACCCCAGAGCCACACTGCCTCTGTGGCGAGGCCGGCCCCAGCCTGAGAGGCGCAACTGTGGCCACAGGGCCAACCTTCCACCCCCAGGATTCGGCTGCCTCAGGGGCAGCACCATGGCCCGCGCACCTCTGGCTTGGCCGGTGGCTCCGGGTGCTGTGTCAGGGGTCCTGGGGGTGCTGTGCGTCCATCCAGGCCAGCCCACCCCCTGACCTCAGGGCTGAGAGGCCCCAGGGTGAGGCCGGGGTTACTGGTGGCCTCCACCCCTGTCCACCCCATCCCTGAGTCCATGCCTGGGCAGGAAGGGCCATGTCCTGGCCCAGCTTCCAAGCCATCCCTCTGACAGACTGCACGCAGCAGAGCTGACCTCAAGCCTGACCCCTCTGGTCAGTGACCAGGTGGGGCCTGACCCTGGCCTCGCAGGAACAACCTGGGACCGGCAGCCCCTCGGGCCCCCGAAATGGCCGGAACTTGGGGGCCCATGGGGCCGCGGGACAGCAGGACACCTGGCCAGGAGCAGGGCATTCGCAGACCTCAGCTCTGGGGCTGCTGCCCCAGTGTCTGTGACCCCACAGCCTGGAAGGCACCCCATCAACGTCACTGTCCCCCGGAGGGGATCGGGTGTCTGAGGGCGCCGCCCCTTCCTCCTGGGCGGTGTGACCGCCACCCATGGGCACCTAATCCCCACCTCCCACTGAGCACACGGCCCCCCTGCATGGAACCAAGGCGGCAGGAAGTAACCAGATAGCACGCCCGCCCACCACGGCCGCGCGGCCCCTGGCCTGGTTGTGCAAGTCGCCTTTCCTTTCCGGAAAGGGCTGAGAAGCGGGCGGGGCCCACAGAGGCCCCCACGCGGCTCTGCCCGCAGGGGCGGCTCCTCCAGGCCCAGAACTGGGCCCTCACTGCGTCCCGGACACCAGGAGGGGTGGGGGGCGGCCTGTCAGCCCTGGGGTGTGGGCACAGGGCCAGAAGAGGCCCCAGAGCCCCAGGGCTGGCCTGGGCATCCCAGGAGCCCACTTGTCACGGCCCCCCTGGAAGGTGACCGGGGGCGTCCTTTGGAGGCCTGGCGAGAAGCTTGTGGGGTTCTGGGTGCTGTCTGTCTCCGATGGTGAAGGGGTGTCCCTCCCTCAAGCTTGGGGAGCCCAATTTGGGACGACATACGGCAGCTTCCAGAGAAGCCCATGACCATGGTGGGCAGGATGGGTTGCAGCCACCTCCTGACCTTTGCCCCTACCATTGGCCCCATACCCAAGACACTCGGAACTGCAGCCCCCACCCTGGCACCAATGCACTGAACGAGGTCGCTGGGCCCGAGGCCAGAGCTGGGCCCCGCACTCACACAGGCCGCAGACCGGGGCCCCGGGTGGGGGTGACTTCTCCGACAGAGCGGGGCCCTGGGCCCTGTGACCCAGGGCAGCTGGCCAAGCTCTGGGAGAGAGACCCAAGAAGAACGATTTGGGGGACACGTGAGGACTCCTGGACTTGGGGAAGGGGCAGGAGGGCAGCTGGCAGGTGCTGGCCGTGCCCCTCAGTGCCCGATGGCCTTCCTCGTGGGCGGGAAGACGAGGGACATCGTGAGAGGAAGCGGCCTGCAGATGAAGCCCGGGGTGGGGGCCGGGGGCCGGGGCCAGCAGAGGAATGAGCGCAGCCCCGAAATCAACAGGGGTCCGCAGCCCTAGCGCGACGGCGACCTCGGAACGCAGCCTGCTCTGAGGCCACATCCGAGCAGCCCAAGGCCCCGGCGCTACGGCCACACGCTGGGCAGGGGCAGGGGGAGTGCGCAGAGCAGGACCTGAACCCCGGAGGGCGAGGCGCAGCTGTGGGTGAACGCGGTCCCCACGGAGCGGCCGGGCGCGGTCTCCCGAGGAAGTTGGCAGACGCGCTGCGGGGCCCGCACGAACGTCAGCGTCCTCAAATACCCAGTCAACTGTGACAAGGAAGGACAGGGAGGGCGTTGCCCTGCCAGCGGGAGGGGACAGTGACTGTGGGACCGGGGCTGGGGGTGCAGCACGGTGCCGGGCGGACCCCAGGAGCCAGGAGCCAAGGTCAGGCCTGTGCCCGCTGCCCGCCGGGGCTCCGGGTGCTGAGTGCTCACGGCGTGAGCCGAGGGGACAGGCCACTGCCTGGGGAGTCAGCAGGAAAGGGGAACTAGGAGTCGGGTGGGGGTGGGAGTCTGCCCTCAGTGTCTGAAGGAGGGCCGCCACCAGGGCCCCACCCAGGCTGGTGGGGGATCGGGACCTTCAGTGCCTCCGGAGGGGGTGGAAAGGGCCAGGCGCACGGGGCACGGGCCTTGGCTCTGAGTGAGGGGATCCCAGCCTTGTCTGACAGCCCCTGGGTGACGGAAGAAGAATGAGACCAGCTGGGGAGGGGGACTGTCAGGAGGGGTCGGAAGTGAAGGCGGCAGGTGCCATGGCCCTGCCGTGGGGGTGGGTGGAGGGACGGGACCACGCCACAGAGAAGGAGATGGGCGCTGAGGGAGGGGCTCTGCACAGGGCCCCAGGGCCACTGTCCTGCAGAGGAAGGTGCAGACCGAGGCAGGCGGGTGGGGTCAGACGCCAGGGTCAGGGCCACAGGGGGCTCCCAGCTCTCGACAGGGGAGCCCACCTCAGGAGAGTCAGCAGAGTGTGGTCCTTGTCCAGCTTGGACGCCGGCTGACTCTGGAGCTGGGGCAGAACTGGACACCACGGGGAGGGCGAGGCTCTCGGCCGTGCAGGCGGGGAGGCCCCGCCCTCAGACTGAGCTGCGGCACCGCACTGTCCCAGAGGCCGGCCTGTCCCCTCTCGGTCCCCCCCTCCGAGCACCTCCCAGAGGGTCCCTCCAGGTTTCTATTCCTTTACAGAACGGAGTAAAAGCAAGACATAAAGTGTCGCTGTCACGCAACCCGTGAGTCCCCGGCCCGGGGGACAACGTCCTGTCGAGGAAAGCTCCGAAGAGCAAGGCCGGAATGGGATGCGCCCAGAGCCGAGAGTCGAAACCTCCCGGCCAGGCGGACAAAGGACCTGTAGGCTGTGGGGAGCAGCCCAGGGCCCAGGGCCCCCACCCAGGCCTCGGGGGCTGGCAGGAGGGTCCAGGGAGTGTCCTCCGGTGGCTCAGAGCCGACACAGCCAAACACAGGCCGGTCCTGGTCCACGGCGAGCGGCCCACGGGGTGCAGGGAACTTGGTGCCCTGAGCAGAGGGTGGGTGGCGGAGCCCACACCCTGTCCACAGGCCCCGAGGGGTGTACACGAACACCCCCGCCCCACATGCTGGGCACAGGGCCACCCTGTCCTTCGGTGAGCAACACGGCCCCTCCCGCACCTCAAAGAAGCGGGTGAGGCCTCCGGGGGCCCCCAGCTTGTCAGTGGGTACGGCCTACCTTGGAGGGCCCTGTCTAAGCAAGGGGACCCAGCCCACCAGGGAGGAGGAGCACGTTCCCTAAATACGAGAGGTTCAGAAAAAGCAGGCGGCCATGGGGGTGGGGGCGGAAGGAGGTGTGCACGCATGCACCTGAGCAAACAGGGAGGGCGAGGGCGGCCGACGCGGTGATCTGGCGGGGGGTGGACGCGAGCCCTCCGCGCCGTCCTCACCCTGGGAGTCACATGCATGTGCCGTGCTGGCTGGGGCTTGAGTGGACGAGAAGGAGTCTCAAGGCGGCGGCCCCAACGGGACATGGATGAGGGGGCACGGTAGTGCGTAGCAGGGGAAGGGAAAGGGAGGGACGTGGGGAAGGGGGTTGAGCAAGGGGAGAAGCTTGGGGGGGGGGCAGGGAGGACACAGGGAGGTCTGGGGATGGGCGCCCAGACCGCGTCCTGGGCAGAGCCAGCCTGAGTGGTCGGCAGAAGAGCGTGAGGTGGCAGTTACTGGGCGGGGCCCGAGGCGCCTCCTCTCCCGCTTTTTGCTTTGCCCGCTCCCCTCCGTCTTCCCCTCGCCCAGGTTTGGTGAAACAGCGCCCCGAAGCCTCCCAGGACCCCCCCATGGGGAGCAGAGCCAGGTCGGTGGGGACAGGCCCGGCCCAGGGAAGCCAAGAATGGCCCCCGCACGGGCAGGGCGGGTGTGGACCGAGGAGGAGGAGGTCAGGTGGGCCCCCGGGCCCTCATTTGCCCAGGATTAAGGTGGCTCCGGGCAGAGCAAACAGGAGCCAGGCCTCTGTGCCCTGAGGCCAGGGCAGAGATTAACCAAGTGTCGGCGGGCAAACAGACCCGCCCTTCCCTCCAGGAACCCCAGTGTGGACTCAGCACCCACAGAGCTGGCAGAGCGGCCCAGACACGGACCTTGTAGCCCCGGGCCACCCCCTCCCCACAGGGGCTGACAGAGCCGCCTGGCACCAAGGCCGGGCTCACACCCTGCCCTGCCTGCTGCCCGGCCCATCCTGCCAGCCGCAGGGCCCCAGCAGTGACCAGGAACTGGGACAGGGAGACTTTGGGACACAGCACCGACCTGGGCCACCCCCACCTTGACCCGGCCAGGCCCCAAGTCCGGGAGGCAGAGCGGCTGGGCACAGCCCCCCTGCAGGGCCTGTCCCTGGGGAGGGACTCGGGCCCAGGTGTGATCTCAAACACCCCAGCTTCACCCTGTTGTGTTTTGGGGGGATGGCCGGCAGGGGTTCCCTCGCACCAGATGCCTTGTTTGCGTCCTGTCAGGGGCCCGGCTGTGGATGCGGCCCCCCGCCCCCCCCCCCGACTCCGTAAGTGTGTGGGGCAAACAAGGAGCAGGGATGGGAGCCGACATCCCAGGTGCCGACCCACAGAACCACAGCCCCGCTTCGAGGCGCCCCTGGCCTGTGGTTGCGGAGCTGAATGCTGAACGGCAGCCCTGCTCTGGAGGGGCGGCCGCTGGTGCGGGGCAGGCGGGCAGGGAATGCCCGAGGGCCGCACACAGAAAGCGGACTCTGTGGGTGGGGGTGGGCCTCCATGCACAGCCCCCAGGCCGGCCAGAGGCTGTAAGCTCTGGAGCGGGGCCGCTGTCCATCCAGCTGCCCGGCCCTCCATCTCAGGACACCGCCGGGACCGCGAGTGACGCATCCCGAGTGCCAACGAGCGAGCGCTGCCCGCGCTTCCTCAGACACGGAGCTGGAGAGACTCGGTTTCCCTGAGGCCCCGTTGGCGGCGGCTGCCTGTGCTGCCCCTCGGACGAGAGGCCAGTCCCGGCGGATGCTCAGGTGGGCGCGAGCCCGAGTTCTGGCCTTGGGCTCCGGGCCTGGAGCTGGGTCTGCTCCTACGTGCGCCCGGGGACGGCTGTCCCGGGCCTCATGGCAGGGCCCCGGCAGGACCTGGGTTCTTCTCTCAGGGACCGCTCCCGGTCCTCCAGAGGGACTGAGGGACTGAGGGAGCCTGGGCCGAGGACAGCGGGAGGCAGGCCCAGGCCGGCGGGAAACACGGGCCCCACCCCCGATTTCTGCTGAGACCTCCTGCCACAGCAGGGGGGACCCCAGTTGGGTTTCGCGGGGCAGGAAGGGACCTGAACCTGGAGACTGGGTGGGAAGCCCCCACCATGACCCGGGAGGTTGGCAGGACGGCCCAGGGGGTGTTGGGACACAAGAGACTGAGCCTCGGGGTCGGGAGGCCCAGGCCGGTGCGCTCACCTGGGGACCGTCTTCCACGTCCAGCTGCCACAGGCCTCCTGGCTCCAGGCACAGCTGTGGGGCTCCCAGGGGGGCGCACGCCTCCTAGGAGGGCAGGGCTCACGCAGCTGAGTCAAGAACGACACCCTCGGCCTCTGTCCCCTGTTGTCCTGACCACGTTCCTGTCTCCCAGCCCAGGACCGCGTGTCCGTGCGCTGCGCCTCACCCCTCCTCTGACCTGGAGCCCGCCCTCTGCTTCTCGACCTGACCTTCGTGAGGGGCACGGGCAGCCAGCCCCAGCCCCACTGGGAGCAGGAGCTTCCCAGGGGCCTTCTCGGGGCGTTGCGTCCAAGGCCCGCGGAGGCGGGTGGACCCGACACCGGGTGTTCACCTCTGTGACTTATCTGCCAGGTTTCTCCCCCGGAGAGTGACCGTGCCCCCCCTTGAAATCGCTAAGGGTTTGGGGCGATGCCTGGGGACCCCGTGAGTGACCACTTGTCGGCCTGCTGCCACTGGCCCATCGAGAATTTTCCAGCCACTTCCGCTCCTCTCTGTCGGCACCCTGCGGTACGAAGGACTCCCGCCGATTTATTCTTCTGTATTCATTCACGTCAGTATGGCCTTGTGAAATTCTGTTTTTCAGAATAAATCCTTCTAGAAATATAAATCGATGAGTGACATGGTGGACCCGGAAGCGCTAAGGGCTTGTTTTGCCAGAAACATGTAGAAAAAACAGAGAGAGGAACTGTCTGAACCCACTTTTTCAGAACTGCAGAAGAAAGTCAAAGGTTTACAGCCACCAAGCTAATGTCCAGTCAGGAAAAGCCGTCTTCAACATGGTAGGAGAGCTTTGTGGCATTTTAAACAGTTGCTCAGCCTTGCACGCCCCCCCCCCCACCCCGTGCAGGGGTGGCTTCGGTCTTGGATTGCCCGGCCAGTTCCTATTCCACCGCCCACCACCCAGAGCTGCAGGCATAGACACCGTACTTGCACATCACCATTGCTTCTGTTCCAAATTGCTCAGCAGACCTCTGAAGGACTAACGCGAGGCACTCGCCTCTCCTTTGCTTTACTTGAAATTCGGGTGGCAAAGGCAGCAGGCACTTCCCATAAAAGCTACTAAGTGACTACAGACCCTCAGACTCCTGGGGCAAGAGGGGGGGGGCACACCATGAACCATCTAATGCCTGAAGCTGTCAGGCCTGTGGGCGGTTAGAACACTCTGAAGCAGCCATGTGTACACAGGAGTTTAGGAGGCCATGCTCATGCCCAACCACCTTGGGCTGACCTCCAGGCTCAGAGCAGGTCCACCACCTACGTGCTGTGGGGCTGCCTCTGCAGAGCCAGGCTGTAGGGGAAGCCCCCGGGATTTACATAAACTGCCCAAACATTAGCTAAATGTTTGGCTAAGTGACCTAAGGGAAGAGAGACTTCAGTGATCACATACAACAGGGAACAGTCTTTGTAAAAATTGTCTGGAAAAGTCTTAAAACACATGGACCAACACAGCCTTTGACAATAACAGCAACAACAAGGAAGGAAGGAAGGAAGGAAGGAAGGAAGGAAGGAAGGAAGGAAGGAAGGAGAACATTGGAAGAGGAAAATAATCTGATTTCCAGAGTTACTGCATTATAATAGTGAACTCTCCATTTTTCAACCAAAAAAAAAAAATCATGACTCACAAAGAAACAAAAAAGTATGGCCCATTCAAAGGAGTAAAACAAATGTACAAGTCTTCCCTGAGGAAGTGCAGGCATCAGTCTGACTAGACAAAGACTTCAAAACAACTGGCTTAACAGAGCTCGAAGCAGCAGGAAGAAGGTGGGCAGAGAACCAGAGGGAGTCAGGAGGAGCATGTGCAAAACAAGACACTGACGAGAAGATGTTACTAAAAGACAAACAGAAACTTCAGAGCTGGAAAGTATACACAGCTGAAATGAAAAGTTTGCTAGAGGGCTTCGACCACAGATGTGAGCAAGCAGAAGAAAGATTTAGCCAAGCTGAAGACAGGACAATTAAAACTATTATGTTTCAGGGGAAGAAAAAAGTATAAAGAAAAGTGAATAGAGCTGAAGAGATGTGTGGGGCACCACCAGCAGGCAAAGTCCCAGCAGAAAAGAGAGAGGGACAGAAATATTACTGAGGAAATAATGCCAAAAATTTCCAAGAAGCTCAACAAACTCCAAGTAGGATAAACTCCAAGAGACCCCTTCTGATGTACATTGTAACCACACTGTTGAAAGAAAAAGCAAAAATTGTAAAGGCACCAAGAAGGAAGCCAGTTGTCACTTACAAGACGTTCTCAAGAAGACTATGCACCCATCCATCATGAGAATTCTCAGAATCAGAGAGGCGGTGAGTGCCGTATTTGAAGCATGGAAAGAAAATACCATGAACAAAGAAGTCTATTCCTGGCAAAACTTTCCTTCAAAAATGAGAGAGAAATTAAGACACTTCCACATACACAAAAGCTGAGGGAGTTCATGACGACCAGCTCTACTTACTCTACAGGCAACGCTAAAGGAAAAAAGGTCCTTCAGGTTGAAATTAAACAACATTAGGCAGTAAATTAAAGTTGTGTGAAGAAGTCAAGTCCCAGTAAAGCTGAAGATGTGAGTAAATATAAAAGCCACTATCCTTGTAATTTTCAGTTGTAACTCTACTTTTTGTGTTCTACATGATTTAAAAATGCATAAAAATAATTATAAATCTGTTATTGGGAACCTAGGTATAATTATGTAATTTGTTACAGTGATATAAGGAAGAAGCAAAGCTGTATAAGATTAGAGTTTTTGTGCCACTGAACTTAGGTTGGTGTGAATTCACACGAGACCATTCTGACTTAGGGCATTATGAGTAATTGCATGAGAACCACAAAGAAAATATCTATAACATAAACACATAAAGAAGTGAAAAGAAAAGAAAAGTTGGTTACCACAAGGAATCAATTAAATATAAAAGACAGCAGTTCTGAAATAAATGAACAAAAACGTCAGGTAATATATAGAACCACACAGAAAAATGGCAAAAGTAAGTCCATCCTTATCAATACCTTTAAACGTAAATGGATTTAAACTCTCCAGGGAAAAGGCAGAGATTGGCAGAGTTGATTTAAAAAACACCGTAATCCAACTGTATGCTGTCTACAAGAGACTCACTTTAGAACTAAAGACACACAGGTTGAGAGTAAAATGATAGAGAAAGACATTTCTACAAAAAAATGTAACCAAAAGAGAGTGGGGGTGGCTACATTAATACCAGACAAAATAAACTTTAAGTTTAAAAAGTTTACAAGAAACAAAGAAGGATATGATTTATTGATAGAGAGTCAATTGAACAGGAAAATATAATAATTTTAAACAAATGCATCAAACAGCATAGCCCCAAAATATTTGAAGAAAACCCGGACAGAATTAAAGTGGGAGACAAATATTTCTAAAGTAAAAATTGGGGATTTCAATACCAAACTTTCAACAATGAATGGAACGACCAGACAGAAGATCAATAAGGAAATAGAAGACATGAAGAATATTGGAAACCAACTATACCTAACATCTATATACAGAATACTCCACCTAATTACAGAGGAATGCACATTTTTCTCAAGGACACATGAACCGTTCTTCATGATGAACTGTATGTTATACTTCAAAATAAGTTTTAATAAATTTTAAAAGATTAAAATCATGCAAAGTATTATTTTCCAACTGCAAAGGAATGAAGCTACAAATCAATAATAGAAGTAAAATTGTAAAATGCACAGATATGTAGAAATTAAACAGCACACTTTTAAGAAGGCAATAATTCAAAGAAGAAATTAGGAAACACTTAGAGATAAATTAAAAAAACGACATACCAAAACTTGTGAAATTCACTAAAGGAAGTGCTAAGAGGAAAATTTATGAATGTCAATACCTACGTTAAGAAAGAAGAAAGCTGTTAAATTACTAGCCTAACTGTACACCTTACAAAACTAGAAAAGAAGAGATAACTAAACCTACAGCTAAAAGGAAGGAAATACTTAGGTTAGAGCAGAGATAAATAAAATAGAGAATAGGAAGCAGTGGAGAAGGGCAAAGAAACCAAAAGTTGGTTGTTTGAACGATCAACAAAATTGATAAAACTTTAACTAGACTGACTCAAAAAAAAAAAAAAAAAGAAGACTCAGGTTTCTAAAGTCAGAAATGAAAGGGACATTACTGTTGATTACAGAAAACTATTATTATAAAAGAGTATTTTAAACAGTTTTGATAACCTAGGAGAAATGGACCCATTCATAAAACACACACAATCTAACAAAACTGACTCGTGAAGAAATAGACCAAAGGAATAGACCTGTAACTAGTGATGAGATTGAATCAGGATCCAAAATCCTCCCAACAAATAAAAGCCCAGGAAGAGGGCGTCAGGGGTGAAATCTATCACACATTTACAGAAGAGCTAATACAAGTACTCTCAAACTCTTCCACAGAACTGTAAAGGAAGGTACACCTAAGTCCCCTCTGTGGCCCTCTCGCCCTGGAACCAAACTGAGGGAAAGACACTCAAGGGCGCGGTGGACTCGCACCCCTTGTGAAGACCGATGCAGGAATCCTCAGCAGAAGGCCAGCAAACAAATTTGGGGGCTTAGTAAAGGGATTGTGCACCATGGCCAAGTGGGTTTTACTCCTGCAATGCAAGGATGGTTCAATGGACAAAATCAGCCAATTGCCACGTTAATGGAGTGAAGGGGAGGAACCTCACATAATTATCCGAACTCATGCAGAAGAAGAACATGCCAAAATCCAACACCCTTTCATGATTTAACAAAAGACACTCAGCAACCAACTAGTGCCACGTCCACTGCCGCGTCCACTGTTGGATCCCTCTCTCCGTGACAAGGTCCTGAGAGGGGGTGTAAGACTTCAAGGAAGCAGTTTCCAACCTGGTGGATGTGGCATGGAAGGCCCTGCAATACCTATTGTGATTGTGCTTGCTTTGGGGATCATGACCCTTTTTGCTTTAATCATTATGAATACCCTGGCAGTGATTCAGATAGTGTGCCTGGACCTTTCCCGGCTCAATGAACAGAATAATAATATCATACTAGAACGTCAGGGAATATAGGTACAAAGAAACAACCAGAACAATCTGAGAATTCAAGCTTAATCAATAACAGATCATTGGAAAAACACCCAAGATAAGATAGAATACTCTAGGAAATCAAGAGATAATCTCACTGCTTTCTTAGAAGGTATCAAAGTACAAAACATGTCTATAAAAGAACTCCTAGAGAAACTTAAAAGAAGTACTCTTAAAAGCCCCCTGCAACATAGGAATAGCCCCTCCTTTACCTTGAATAAGAATATATATCAACTAGACAGGCAAAGAAATAACAAAAGCTAGTTAGTTATTACAAACTAAACAGTCACTAGGGAGTCAGAATTTATAGTACACAGAAAAACATTTTAAGCAAAAAAAAAAAAGGTAGATAGCTAAGTTAGACATCACAAGGGCCTTATAATAAATCTCCTATTTTCTCTACTCAATTTAGCGTATCCTTATGCCCTATACCAAATTCTGAGAAACTTTAATATACAATAAGATATTTCTAATTGTCTGATTAATGGCTCTTCTAGTTAAAATAATCTTTAACTAAATCTATGGGAACTTTTGTACTTTTACTGATTACCTTTGTATTGATTTTTTTCTGCTTAAATGATCATGTTATAGTGCAAATATTAATCACTACCTGAAATGAAAATATAAAAACCTGCTTGTACTTGCAATAAACGGAACAGAGCTTCACTGTCCTTTGAGGCGTGTTGTCGTCTGTTACCCAGCGCCGACGCCTACCCTCACCTGTGGGACCCCTTGACCCGCTGCGGCTGGACCGCGGCAAACTAGGAACAGAACTAGACTATCTCAATACAATAAAGCCTTATAAGAAAAACCCCCATCAAACACGAGGTCAGTGGCGAACCACAAATGTTTTCCCTCCGAGAGGAGGAACGAGCCAATGATGCTGCTCTCACCACGGCTGCTCCGCACAGCCCTGGACAGTCTGGCCAGAGCCGCGGGGCAGGACAGAGAGGAAAGGCACCCGGCTGGAAGTGAAAAAGTAAACCTCATCACAGACAACACGGTCGTATACGTAGAAACCTTTAAAAGTTCCACCCCAAAACCCCACCTACTCAGGCCTGCTACAGTCTGAATGTGTTTCCCCTAAATCCACGTGTTAAAGTCCTAGCTCCAAAGGCAATGGTATAAGGGGGGGTCTTTGGGAGGGGCTGCAGAGTGAGCCCCCACCCTGCGGCCCAGGAGAGGGCCTTCCCCAGACCCTGACCACGCCGGCCCCCGACCCTGGATTTGCACCCCCCCAGAACTGTGAGAGATAAATTTCTGTTCTTTATAAGCTGCCGGGGCTGTGGTATTTTGACACAGCAGCCTGGACACAGTAAGGCTGAGCTAATAAGTGAATTCATCAAGTCGCTATATACTAGCAGTGTGAAAAGGAACATAGGAAAATAATTGCATTTACAGTAGCAAAAAAGTTACAAAATATTAGGAATAGATTTAACCAAAGAGGCAAAAAAAACCTCGTACATTGAGAAAAACAAAACATTGCTAAATCACAGAAGACATACATAAGTAGAAACATATCCCACGTTCATAGATTTGAAGACTCACTGTATTTCGCTGTGTCTAGTGCACCCCCACGTTTTTGGCCCAAAAGTTTAGGGTGAAGAGTCGTCTTAATTCTTAAATTCAATTATTTATTTATTTATCTTTTGATACTTGTTGTTTGTATTATGAAGGAATTTTAGCATTTATTTTTGAACATATTATAGTACAAGAAATGTTATGTAACAAATAGTTACAAAACACAAGACCAGACACAAGTTACAAGAAATTTTAAAAAAATTAAAAACATATATAGATACAGAATTAACCATTCATGACATGAATAAAGCGCATCCCTATCCCTGAAAAATGTCAGGTCAAAAAAGTACATTATACACAGCAAACTATGGTAATACTGATAAGAGAATAATATCCAAAGGTATCTACAGAGTTAATATCATTCCTATCAAAATTCCAATGGTGTTTTTTTGTAGGAATAAAAAAATCCATCCTTAAATTCATACAAACTATTCTTGAGAAAATGAGTAAAGTTGGAGACTTCTGGCCAAGATGGAGGTGTACGTAGATACTCTTTGCCTCCTTGCACAACCAAATGAAGGACAACAACAAAATTAAAAACAAAAAACAACTAGAACTGACAGAAAATCAAACTGTATGGAAGTCCAACCACCAAGGAGTTAAAGAGCAAACATTCATCCAGATGGTAGGAGGGGTGAAGATGGGAAGCCAGGGCACAGAGGACTCACGGCAAGGTGGCGGCTGGAGGACAGGGGTGGGTGAGGTGGCATGTGGCAGACTGGGAGGTTCCACATTCCAGTGTGGCTAAACCGGGAGGTGCAACTGGAGAGAGAGACAGACCACACAACCCAGGGCTCCAGTGCAGGGAAATGGAGCCTCAAAACCTCTGACTGTAAAAACCTGTGGGGGTTGCAGCAGTGGGAGGAACTCCCAGCCTCGCAGGAGAGTTTGTTGGAGAGACCCACAGGGTCCTAGAACTTACGCAAACCCACCCACCTGGGAATCAGCACCAGAAGGGCCCACTTTGCTTGTGGGCAGCAGGGGGAGTGACTGAAAGCCGGCTGAGAGTGGAGCAAGTGTCCTTGTTCCCTCTCGGACCCTCCCCCACACACAGCCTCACAATGCAGCCACATGGGCTGCCCCACCCTGGTGAACACCTGAGACTCTGCCCTTTACTATGTAACAGGTGCGCTGAGACAAAAAGAAAAAATGACCCAAATGAAAGAACAGGTCAAAGCTCCAGAAAAAAATACAACTAAGTGATGAAGTGATAGCCAACCTATCAGATACACAGTTCAAAACACTGGTAATCAGGATGCTCACAGAACTGGTTGAGCGGGGTCCCAACATAGAGGAAACAGTGAAGGCTATGAAAAGTGAAATAAAGGAAAATGAACAGGAAACCAACTGTGAAGGGAAGGAAACCAGGACTCACATCAACGATTTGGAGCAGAAGGAAGAAATAAACATTCAGCCAGAACAGAATGAAAAAACAATTCAAAAATAAGAGGGGACCAATTATGGACTTCTGTCAAGATGGAGGCATAGGTGGATAAGCTGTGCCTTCTCACACAACCAAGTTTAGAGACAACTTAATATTAGCAACAGAAAACACAGCCAGAACACAGAAAATTGAACTTTTCGGAAGTCTGTTAACAACAAATTCTTGAGCCTGACCGGTAAGGGGCAAAACCAGCAGCTGGTGGAGCGGGGTTGCACAGGAGGTCTCGGTCAGACAGACTCAGGCGCGCGGAATCCAGGCGCAGGGTTGGACGTAGTGAGCGACCGAGTGAGTGACCAAGGGGAAACAGCGAGAGAGCAGGGCTGCGGGTTGACTGTGGTCGCGCATTTGTGTGCGGATAGACAAGCGAGGGAGTGGGTGATTGGACCCGGACCCAGCCGGGCCCCGCGGCTAGCGGCAGCGGAGGGCACCACCATTTCCCTGCTCTGACCCCACCTCCACCTACAGCGTCATAACCCAGCGACTCTGAGTGGCCCAGCCCAGGTGAACCACCTAAGGTGCTGCTCCTCACCCAGTGCCAGGAAACAGCAGAGGGGGTCCCCATTTCCCCGCTCTGACCACGCCCCCACATACAGCCTCACAACCCAGCCACCTGGGAGTCCAAGGCTCCACTCCTCACACTTAAAGTGTGTGAACAGACCAAAAATGGCTCAAGAAGATCTCAAAGCCCCAGAGCCTATAAATCTAAGTGATGAAGAAATAGCAAAACTCTCAGACCCACAGTTTAAAACACTGGTCATCAGGATCCTCACAGAACTGGTTGATTATAGCCACAAATTAGACAAATACATGAAGCCGAAACTAATTGAAATGAATGGAATTGCACAGGAAACCAATAGCGATGAAAAGGAAATTTGGGACTCAAATCAATGGAGTGGACCAGAAGAAAGCAAATAATGGCCAAACAGAAAAGAGTCAAGAAGCAAGAATTCAAAGAAATGAGGAGAGTCTTAGGAACCTCCAGGACATCTTTAAACGCTCCAACATCCGAATGATAGGGGTACCAGAAGGGGGAAAGGCACAGCCACCAGTGGAAAACTTATTTGAACAAATAATAAAGGAGAATTTCCCCAATCTGGCAAAGGAAATAGACTTCCAGGAAATCCAGGAAGCTCAGAGAGTCCCAAAGAAGTTGGACCCAAGAAGAAACACACCAAGGCACATCATCATTACATTAGCCAAAATTAAAATGAAGGAGAGAATCCTAGAAGCAGCAAGAGCTAAGGGGACAGTCACCTACAAAGGAGTGCCCCATCAGACTGTCAGCTGATTTCTCAAAAGAGACCTTATAGGCAAGAAGGGGCTGGAAAGAGGTATTCCAAGTCATGAAATCCAAAGACCTACAACCAAGATTGCTCTATCCAGCAAAACCTTCATTTAGAATGGAAGGACAGATAAAGTGCTTCTCAGATATGATCAAATTCAAGAAGTTCATCATCACCAAGCCCTTATTCTATGAAATGTTAAAGGGACTTATCTAAGAAAAAGAAGTTAAAGAAACATGAACAGTGAAAGGACAACAAACTCACAGTTATTAACAACCACACCTAAAACAAAAGCAAACTAAAAGGACAGCCAGATCAGGAGTGGAAACATAGAAATGAAGATCTCAAGGAGGGTTAGCAACAGGGGAGTGGGAGGAGAAGGGGGAGAAGGTACAAAAAATAAATAGCATGGACAGTAGATAGGAAATAGATGTGGGGGCAAGAATAGCATGGGAAATATAGAATCTAAAGAACTTGAGACACATGGTCATAAACTAAAGGGGAGGTAATGGTGGGGATGGGGGGTAGGGTGGAGGGGAGTGAGGGGGGGAAGAGAACAACTGTAACAGCATAATCAATAAAAAAATAAAAAAAATAAGAGGAGAGCAATAGACAACTTTAAATGTTCCAACATCCGAATTACAGGAGTACCAGAAGGAGAAGAGGAAGAGCAACAAATTGAAAACTTATTTGAAAAAAATAATGAAGAACTTCCCCAATCTGGCAAAGGCAATAGACTCCCAGGAAGTCCAGAAAGCTCGGACAGTCCCTAAGAATTTGGACCCAAGGAAGCACACACCAAGGCCCATCATCATTACATTACCCAAGATTAAAGATAAGGAGAGAATCTTAAAATCAGCAAGAGAAAAGGAGGCAGTTACCTACAGAGGAGTTCCCATAAGACTATCAGCTGATTTCTCAAAATCAACCTTGAAGGCAAGAAGGGGATGGAAAGAAGTATTCCAAGTCATGAAAGGCAAGGACCTACATTCAAGATTGCTCTGTTCAGCAAAGCTTTCATTTAGAATGGAAGGGCAGATAAAGTGCTTCTCAGATGAGGTCAAGTTTAAGGAGTTCATCATCACCAAGCCCTTGTTATATGAAATGTTAGAGGGATTTATCTAAGGAAAAGAAGAAGAAGAAAACTATGAACCGTAAAATGACAACAAACTCACAATTATCAATAACCAAACTTAAAATAACAAAAACAAACTAAGCAAACAACTAGAACAGGAACAGAAGCACAGAAATGGAGATCACATGGAGGGTTACCAGTGGGGAGGGGAGGGAGGAGAGAGGGGGAGGTTAAGAATAGTGTGGGAAATGGAGAAGCCAAAGAACTTCTATGTACGCCCCAGGGGCACGAACTAAGGGGGAGATGTGGGTGGGATGGAAGGTGCAGGGCTGAGGTGCATAAACGGGGGTGGGGATGGGACAACTCTAATAGCATAATCAATAAAATATATTTTAAAGAAAGGAGTAAAGTTGGAAGACTCAAGGTAGCTGACTTCAAAACCTAGTACAAAGCTAGTACGAAGCCCTTGGAGGGTGCACAGGCTCCGGAGGGAGCAGGGCAGGCAAGACCTTGGAGTAAGCCACCAGAGGGACCCTACACGCAAGGCAGCATCAGCTGAGCCGCAGCCCGCTCAAGGCCAAGGGGAACACCTTGCCGCCTAGTCTGAGCTCCGAGTCTCCACCCCCAGGGCTGGTGCATTCCTCCACACCCGACCCTTTCCGCCTTTGGGAAAGTCCATAAAAACTGCTCTCTGCACTTTCTCCTCTTGGCAAATTCTTGTCCCCGACTCCCCTCAGAGGGGAAAGGGGCCAGGGAAGGGATCTATGCGAAGACCAGCCAATCAGAGATGTTAGGGGTGGGGTCACAGTCCACTCGTGGGGTGGAGGGCCTCTTGGGAGAAAGTCTGCTGCCCTGGGCAGGACCCATCTCACAGCAGAGCAGCCCCAGGATGGAACATGACCTGCCCATCCCCCACAGCCTCACTGCCCAGCAGGGCTGCCACAGCCCCCTCACTGCACCCCACATCCCAGCACAGGGGGGAGATGCTCGGTAATGTTGGAGGCTGTGGGGGGCCACGACGGCCCCACATGTCCTCCATCCATCTCTTCTGGACCAGGCTGGTGCTGATTCTCGCTGGGAACACCCCGAGTGTGTTCAGGGCAGGGGCTGGGCTGGGCCACCCCAAGGCCCAGGGCTGGGGCATTTCCCTGCCGGGACCACCCAGCCCTGAGCTTGTTTGTCTCATAGCCCACTGGTCACGCCACTGGGCCCTTCAGCTCACTGGGACTGTGGCCCTTGGCACAGAGCCCAGGGCTGCCGGGCCCCCAGGGCCACCCCCGTCCACGGGGGCAGCAGGTGTGGGAAGCCCCACCCTAGCACAGCTCCGAGCAGCCCAGCAGCCAGCCACACCTGTGACTCCCAGGGCTGTGCCCGGTCCTCCAGACCCTCTATGGTGCCCGAGTGACAGCTGGGCACACAGCCCGCACTTGTTAAATGCCGGAGGCTCGAGGCACCCAGGGACCCTTGTCCTGGAGTTCGCGCTGCACGGGGGAGTGGGGGGGGCGCGGCTGAGAGGCCCGGGAGAGGCCCTTTTCCACCGGGGCTGAGGGTGGGCTGGGAAGCCTGCCTCTGAGCCAGTGGGGGGTCTTCAGTCCAGTCACCCCTGGGCTCTGCGGGGGTCCAGTGAGGCCCCCCGTGCCGACCGCGCCTGGACTGAAGGAGGGGCAGGGCGTGCCCGCGGCAGGCGCTTCCTGGCACTTGGCGGAACTGCAGATCTGCCCCTGCAGCCAGCCCTGCTGCCTCTGTTCTGGGCTCCCTCAACTGTGAAGGGGTAAACTCGCTGAGCAAACAGGCTGGGCCGGGGCGCATCCGGGATGTCTCAATAGCCGGGACTCTGAGGCCGGCACGTCTCTGCCATCTGCGCCATGAGGCGCTCGTGGAGGTGTGAGCCGAGGGCCCCCACCCGCATGGAGCCCACCTGCCCGCTGCGGTGGGGGAGGCAGAGAGGTGCTGTGCCCCCGTGGACCCAGACGGGGCTGCCCGAATCGGGCCAGCGGGTCCCCCGGTGCTGGCCGTTGGCGGAGGCAGAGGCAGAGGCGTGTGCCAGTCCCCAGGGGTACGACCGGGAGTGGGAGCTGACCAGACAGGGAAGGAGGTGGGGGGCCCGGCTGCAGGCTGACCGAGCCCCTCCCCAGGCCTCCGCAGGTTCATAGACCACAGCTCCCGTGGGGGCCTAGTGGCTTTGCCACCAGCAGTCCAGGCGGCGTGCACCACGCTGACCCCCAGGGACTGGGCGTCACTGAGCGATGGCTATTCAGCAGGGGAAGGACAGGGTCTACCGGGGCCTGGGCACAGCCCCCAGGCCTGTCCCTGGAGGACTGCCCCGCCCTCCCCCAGAGGGCCCCCCTCTTGTGCCCTTCTGCCTGTGGGGGGACAGCAGGGCTGGATGTGACAGAGCTTTGGAGACCCCAGGCCCCAGCCCTGAACCCTCCACCTGGGGAAGGACAGCAGTGATGGGGCAGCTGTGGCCAGAGCACGCCCCCCGGCCCTGGGCTGCAGGGAGTGGGCGCCAGGTCTCACGGGGATGCCAGTGCCTCCCACCCCAGCCGAGGGCCCAGCTGGGCAGGCCCAGCAACTACACGGCAACAACTCTGGCCTTGGGGGTACCAGGTGCCCCCTTCTGCCCATCACACAAACCCGCCCAGAAACCACCCACCGGCTGCCCAGGGAGGGACCCTGTGCTTCCCGCCTGGTCCCTTCCGAGGGACAAGGCGTGTTGCGGGCTGTGGGGCGATAACCCTGTCATAACTGCCAGAGTGAGAAGGCTGGGGTGTTCGTTACCATATGACCCCGAAACCCGACCGGCCAGCTGGGAAGCCCGGCTGTTGTAGCTCGGACTTGGGGCAGGTCCTGGTGGAGAGATGCCCCTGGCCCTCCAAGGGGACCCCATCAGACCTGCTGGGGACTCGAGGGGCGCATCGGCATCACCCACGGATCCATGCGTGGCCTGCTGTGGGCCCAGAACCCCAGGCGGGTCCAGGAACCTCGACCTTGAGAGTGTGGTGGGGTCACCTGGGACCCTGGCTTGGAGCCCCCGCGCTGCCTGACCAGGCCGGCGCCGGACCGGTACCTACCTGCCAGTTCCGAGCAGCAGGGCCAGCGTGTCTACTCTCCAAGCCCTGTTTCCCCTTGAACTTGAGCTTGGGAACAAACAGGAGCCCAGAGACCTACAAAGGGCACTGGTCAGCATGTGGGTTCCTAGGCATGAGCTCCCTCCTAGGACCCCCAGAAGTGGCATTGACCAGGAACCCCGCCCTCCACATCTGACCGACCAGACCCCCAGCTGGGCCGCAGAGCCCAGGGCCCTCACCTGGCCAAGCGAGCAGTGAGCTCTCGGCCTCGAAGCCCCCTCCCCATCCTGGGACAGGTGGTGGGCCGAGGCCTGCTTCCCTCAGACCCCCTCAGACCCCCTCGGCCTCCACCAGGCTCACAGGAGGGGCTGGACATGGGGCTGAGTGTGAGGCTGCGTGCGAAGCTGCGTGCTGACCACCCTCCCCCACTGAGTGAGGGGCCGGCTGCGGCAGGCAGGACCCGCCTGGGTAGCTTTGCAGGAGCTCTGCCGGCCACGGGGGCTGCCAGCACCACTGCCCTGGTGTGGCTTCGGGTGGACAGGCACCCCTTTCCCTGCTTCCGATTCTCGGAAGCTGCGGGGGGCAGGGGTCCTGTGCTCCGGGGCCCGAGCCGAAACCCTTTCTCCTCCACACCACCTTCCTGCTTTGGCCCCTCCCCAAGAGCAAACACACGTGGCTGCCGAGGCGGACAGGACAGTGCCCCCGTGGCCAGGAGCCAGGCTCAGGGCCAAGCCCGGACGCTACATAAGCCCTGGGGCCCCCAAGGGAGCGAGCACCTTGACCTGCTCCCTCTTTACCGCCTGCCCACTGGTCCCCAGGATGGGCCCCCCAGGCGGGTGCCAGGCACTGGCATGGGCCCTCCTGGCCCTGCTCCTGGTGCAGAAGGCAGGTAAGGTGTAACCCTCACCCGTGGTCACAGCCTGGGCAGCCTCCGCGGGTCGCTCACCTGGGGCTTCTCCTGCTGAGAATGGAGGGGCAGGACTGCACCCCAAGTGTCCAGGAGATGCCGGGGACCCCGGGGAAAGTGCCAAGAGGGTCTGGGCCTCCAGGACCGGGCGGGGTGAGTGCTGGTGAGCGGGCTGAGGCTGGGGGTCTCCCTGCTGCCCCTGAGGCCCCCATCAGGGTGGGCAGGGGCAGCCACAGCACCGGCCCCTGCCTGGTGTCGCACCTGCATTCTGCCCCCAGGGAACGGAGGTCCCTCCTGGACCCAGGGCTGCCACCGGGTGGGCAGGAGGCCCAGCAGCGCCCCCACACCACACCTGCTGCTCAGCCTTCCTCAGCTGCCTCTGTCTGTCTGTCTGTCTGTCGTCCCTCCACCCCAAGGCCCCATGACCCCAGCTTCTCCAGAGCGGCAGGAGCCCTAATATTTACAGTCAGCGACAAAGATGCAGCCTCAGGGGCCGTCTGGGTGACACCTGTCCCCACCTGTCCCCAGCTGCACCAGCTCCCACAGGCTGTCCCCACAGTGCCTCCTCCTGAGCTGGGGGTCTGGGTGGGTGAAAGGGGGGTGGTGAAGGGGAGCGCTCGTCTCCCGGAACCCCTGCTCTCGGCCCCCTTTCCCAGGGTGAGCCAGGCTGGAGGCGAGGGGGCCTTTCCTACAGCACCTCCCGGCCGCAGTGCAAGTCTGGCCTGTGGCTCCATCTGGGGTGCCGGTGTGCACAGCTGTGGCCCCACACGGCAGGGCTCCTCCAGACTCCTGGGGGCCGCCAACCTTGGGCCCTGCACCTGAGGGGGGTCTGCAGCGAGCCCCACCCTCCTCTCCACTCACTGCCTTTTTCTCTGGGGCAAACCCCTTGAGGCAAGGAGAGGGCGCCGTGGTGGGTGGGGTCGCCGTGGGCCGAAGCCTCCGTAGGGGGTGGGTGCGGGTGGGCCCTGAGTGGAGGGCCTTCGTGCCTGGGGATGTGCAGTGACGGGGGGTTGGTAGGGTGTTTCTCTGGTGAGTGATGGAGCCCCAGGCTCCCTGGGCAGCCTGCCCGCCCCAGGAGGGCCCCGCGTGGAGCTGATTCTCCTGGAAAGGAGCTCAGAGGAGGGTGTGCCAGGTGACCGGGTTCTCTCGATGAGGCCAGGGACAGGCAGGAGGTGCGGCAGGTCAGGGGTCAGGTGGACTGACGGGTGGAGGGCGCAGCTGGACTCCCAGGTGAGGACAGGGGGACGTGGGCCGGTGCCGAGGGTGCCAGGTCTGGCCGGGAGAGCCGGGCAGGAAGCAGCCAGCGCTGTGATGGCCGCCTCGGGGACACTGGGGCCCCACCGTGTCCCGTCCCCACCCCCACGAAGCACAGGCTGGGGATGAGTGAGAAACTACTCTCAGGTTCGGGGAAAGGGTCCTGGGCCATGTAAAGGCTCCCCCCCCAGCCTGGTAGCAAGGGATCTGGGGCCTCAGGTCTGTCCACTGAGGCAGCAAGAGGTCACCGGGGCTCGGCCCAGGTCAGGCTGGCCAGGGAGGCCCTGCCTGGAGGTGGTGGACACAGGCCATCCCAGCCACCCCCGCTCTGGGGCTCCAGGCCTCGCCCCGGTCTTGGGTTTTGCTAAGTCGCGCCTGGAAGCCTGCCCAGCTGCGTGCGCCCTTCTCCCCAACAAAGCCTGCCTTTGTCCTTCCCCAGGGGTGTGGGATGGGGCTGCGCCCTCCCCCTGAGGGGGCTGGGGTCAGCGGGGCCAACGCCCCTTCCTGATTCCACTCTCCTGCCCCGTCACCTGCGAGATGAGGGATGAGGCGCCACCTGAATTCGCAGCCAAGTGGGGGGGGGGGTCAGCACAAGGACACTGAAGAGGTGCAGTCCCTGCCAGAAACTCCCACCCTGGGGGGGCCTTGCGTCTGTCTCTCTGAGAGACCTGGAGACCAGAGCCCGCTCCCGCAGCTGCCAGCCTGCAGCCCTCGGAGACCGGCCCCTGGGCCCCCAGGCAGGCCTGGGGTGGGGGGACAGGCCCACTTCTCACCGATCTCATCCCCTTTTCCCACAGAGATGCAGGACAGCGGGGAGCTGAGCTGGGCCAGCGCAGAGGCCACCAAGAACGGTCAGAGGGTGGACACTGGCACTCGGCCTGAGCGGTGGAAGGGCCGGGGTGGCGGGGACAGGCCCTTTCCCACATCAGCTCCGTGACGCATGGCGACGCTTCCCAGGCCCCATCTGCCCAGGGGAGGGGACAGTGGAGGGGGCTGAGCGAGAAAAGGAAATGGAAGATTCAAAGCAGATGCTCAAATGCTCACACACACTCACACCCACCCACATGCTCACACATGCATGCACACACTCACATGCACACACGTGTGTACACACTCAGGGCCATGCACACACAGAAAAGTGCAGGGCGGGAGCCTGCCTCAGGTGCACAGGAGGCTCCAGGGGGGGTCACCATTAGTCCTGGGCTCCCTGGGCTGGGTCAGGGTGGGCGAGAGGCTCCTACCACTCTCGGGTGGCTGTGAGGAGGTGAGGCCCCAGGCAGGGCGACACAGCTCAACAGTTCCTGCTGTGACCCTCGCTCCCCCTGCAGCCCGGCCCATGGTCTTCCTCCCACCTGTCACCATCGCTGGCTTCCCCACCATAAGCCGTAAGTGGACACCTCTGCCGATGGGGTGGGGGGGTTGCTAGCCCTGGGGGTCGCCGATCTAGGGTGAAACTGGGACAGTGAGGGGCAGCTGGGCAGCTGGATGGCCTCAGGTGCAGGTGGGGGCACCCCCTGGGGACAGCTCCCCGGGGCCTGCTGGGGCGCTGGGCCCTGTGTCAGGTCAGGAGGGTCAGAGGCAGGTGCCGCGGCTGCAGGGTGGCCACCCTCTGGGCTTCCCGTTCCCCCGTGGCATTGCCCCTCCTGTGGGGGCTGGGTGCCTGCAGCCGTGTCCCGGGGGCCCTACCACGCTCCCCCCGCAGCCCTGAACCCGGCCCACAACGGGCGGGTCTGCAGCACCTGGGGCGACTTCCACTACAAGACCTTCGACGGCGACATCTTCCGCTTCCCCGGCCGCTGCAACTACGTCTTCTCCGCGCACTGCGGGGCCGCCTACGAGGACTTCAACGTGCAGCTCCGCCGCGGCCAGGCCGGCTCCAGGCCCGTCATCACCCGTGTCGTCCTCAAGACCCAGGGGCTGGTGCTGGAGGTCTCCAACGGCTCCATCCTCATCGACGGACAGCGGTGAGCCCGGCGTGGGTGGGTGCAGGGGTCAGAACCACAGGGGGCACTGGACCTGGCCCTGAGCCAGGGCCCAGCGGGGACCGGATCTTTGCGCCGCAGGGAGGAGCTGCCCTACAGCCGGGCTGGCCTCCTGGTGGAGCAGAGCAGCAGCTACATCAAGATCACCGTCAGGCTGGTGCTGACCTTCATGTGGAACGGAGAGGACAGTGCCCTGGTGAGAGGCCGGCTCCCTGCCCCTCCCGCCCTGGCCGCAGGGGCCCCAGCAGGTGGGCTGGGGATCGGCGGGGGTCCTGGCAGGCCTGCAGAGGCTGGAGCTGCCCCTCCCTCCCCGGCAGCTGGAGCTGGACCCAAAGTACGCCAACCAGACCTGCGGCCTCTGTGGGGATTTCAACGGGCTGCGTGCCGTCAGCGAGTTCTACAGCCACAGTGAGCACCGCCGGGGCAGGGCTGGGGGCTGGTCGCCGCGGGGCCTGGGCACGAACAGCCGCCCCAGGGGAGCCCCCACCCACGGAGCACCCCCTCTCTGCAGACGCCAGGCTGACCCCGCTTCAGTTCGGGAACCTGCAGAAGCTGGATGGGCCCACGGAGCAGTGTGAGGACCCCCAACCCTCCCCAGCCGACAACTGCACTGTGGAGGTGGGTGCCTCTCGGGGCCCGGCCCCCTGCAGCCCCTGCCTCCCGGGGCGCTGGGATGGCCAGGGGACAGTCTCAGGCTTCTGGGGTGGAGGGACGGGGGGGGGGGCAGGTGGGGGAGGGTCTCGTGGACTGGGGGCACCCTCCGTGCCACCCAGGCCCGCGCACATCTGAGTGGGTGAGCATCCCCATCTCCGTGAGCATGTGCGTGTGCAGACACGCCCCCACCGTGCTGCCGAGCGCAGGGCGCACCGGGAGCCCTTCCGCTGAGCTGGGAGAGCTGCAGCTTCGGCAGAGGCGTGGGAGCTCGGGCACCCTCAGAACCAGCTGAAACTCTGAGCGTTTAATCGGGACATTGCCGGTCGGGGTGTGGCTGGGGAAGGAGGGTGTTCTGCTCGTGGGGGGCCAGGCACTGCACCTTTCTGGGGAGCCTCACGTGTGTCCTGCAGCACCAGGTGGAGATGGGACAGCGAGCGGGAATCTCTCCAGAGCCCAGTAGGGCTCTGCCCCAAGGTCCACACATTCAGCGACTGAGCAGGGCGGGGGGGGGGGGGGGACGGGGGGGGGGGACAGGCAGATGGCAGACTAGGTGGGAGGAGCCACAAGGGAAGAAGGGATGAAGGCTGCAGGGCGGGGACCCCACGCAGCCCCTGTGCTCCTCAGGACGGCGTCTGCCGCCGCACCCTGTGGGGCCCAGGCTTCGAATCCTGCAACCAGCTGGTGGACGCCGAGGCCTATGTGGTGGCCTGCGCCCAGGACCTGTGCCGCTGCCCCAGCTGCCCGTGCGCCACCTTCGCCGAGTACTCCCGCCAGTGCGCCCACGCCGGGGGCCGGCCGCAGAGCTGGAGGGGCCCGGACCTCTGCCGTGAGTGCCAGCACGGGGCCTGGGCTAGGGGCCACCTCTGGGCAGCCTGGGCCCTGCGCCCACCCTGAGGAGGGGGTGATGCAGGGGGCACACCTGGCATCTGTGGACACAGGACAGGCGAAGCCCCTTGGGGGCCACAGAGCAAGGGCGGGCGGAGAGCTGAGGGGAGTGCGCCAGGCGGAGGGGGCAGGGACACCCCAGGGAGGGCCTGACTGGGGCACGGCCAGCTAAGCTCACGGGAACCCAGGAGACTAGACAAGCAGAGCCGTGGCTGCTGAGACCCGGCAGTGGCTCTAGGGCACCCTCGCTGGAAGGTGGGAGTGCAGGTGGCCCTTCTGTGCACCCGGCCACCTGACATGCCCCCCTCCGACCCCCCCCCCCCCACACAGCCCGGACATGCCCTCTCAACATGCAGCACCAGGAGTGCGGCTCGCCCTGTGTGGACACCTGCTCCAACCCCCAGCGCTCCCAGCTGTGTGAGGACCACTGCATAGACGGCTGCTTCTGCCCCCCAGGCAGGTGCCCCGGCCCTCAGGGGCAGCCCCGCCCGGACACTTGGCCCCCATCCCCCACACCAGCCTGACCTGCTCACCCACCCCCAGGCACGGTGCTGGATGACGTCACGAACACCGGCTGCCTGACCCTGGACCAGTGCCCCTGCAGCCACGGCGGCCGTACCTACACCCCGGGGGCCTCCTTCACCACCAGCTGCAGCTCCTGGTAGGAACCCCCGTCCCCGCCCCGTCCCAGCTGGGGTGTGGTGCGTGGGGTGGGCCCGCCTGCCCCTCACGCCTCACTGGCTCTCTGCTTGTGGCCCCCAGCACCTGCTCCGGGGGGCTGTGGTGGTGCCAGGACCTCCCGTGCCCCGGCACCTGCTCTGTCGAGGGCGGCTCCCACATCTCCACCTATGACGAGAGGCTCTACGACCTGCACGGGGACTGCGGCTACGTCCTGTCGAAGGTGCGGCCAGACCCTCAGCTCCCCCGTCCCAGGAAGGGTCCCTGGTGGCCGTGGGAGGGGGCGAAGCCCCCACAGCCCCCTCCTGGGTCTCATCCCAAAAGGGATGCCCCCAGGCTCATACTCACAGGGCACTGAGGGGCTCCCAGACCCCAAGATAAGCTCCTGGGGGCGACAGCAGGTGCAGAGACCCCGAGAGCCCGTGGCCTGTGGGGGGCACCACCCACAGGCGCACACTCAGCCCCCCGACCCGGTCGGCCCTAGAAATGTGGGGACAGCGACTTCGCCGTGCTGGCCGAGCTACGGAAGTGCGGCCTGACGGACAACGAGAACTGCCTCAAAACTGTGACACTGAGCCTGAACGGCGGGAACACGGTGAGGGTCCCGCCCCCACGCCTGCGAGAGCAGTGGGGCCGGGTGCGAGGGGAACAGCCTCCAACTCCCTCCCCAAACCCCAAGGCCGCTGCCCACGCTGACCGTGGCCCCACCTCCCTTCCCAGACCATCCGGATCCAGGCCAACGGCGGGGTCTTCATGAATTCCATCTACACCCAGCTGCCCCTGTCAGCAGGTGCGGGCCCCCGGGGACAGCGGGGCCCTGGGGACGGCGGGGCCATGTCCAGGGGGAGCCTGTACGGGGCCCGCTGGGCCCCCTACTGGCTCTCTGTGGCCTGAGGCAGTTCCGGAACATCCCGGGGCTGGTTTGCCGGGGTGGGGCGGCGTGTCAGGGGTCTTCGGTCATGACTCGTGCCAGCATGGGAGCTCCTGCCCAGCTCCCGGAGGACAGGACGCCTGTCCCAGCCTGTCCAGCCTCCCGGGCTGTCCCAGGAGTGCGAAGCCTCAGGTGCTGGTGGTCAGTTTGGCTGGGCCTGGCCTCGGACTGTGCCCCTCTCCCTGCAGCAAACATCGTGGTCTTCAAGCCCTCGACCTTCTTCATCCTGGTGCACACTGGCCTCGGGCTGCAGCTGGAGGTGCAGCTGGTGCCCCTTATGCAGGTGTTCCTCAGGCTGGACCCTGCCCACCAAGGCCAGATGTGCGGTGAGGCTGGGCGGGGCCCGGAGGGGCTGGGGCAGTGGGGGCTGCAAGCAGGGAGGGCAGAGGGTGGCAGGAGGTGGGGACTGGGGAGGCGGGGGCTGAATGGGCACCGGATGACCGCTCGGTCTGACCCGTGGCGGGGCGTGGGGCGGGGGGATAGAGAGCAAGCCAGGCCGCCTTCACTCAGGGGGCTTCACACAGGCACAGACCCCCACCGGAGCTGCAGCTGCAATCATCGGGTGGGAGAGCCCACTGGGAGGGGAGCGGTGGCTGGCTGGGCTGGGAGGCCTGCCGACTGGTGGCCCTCCGACCCCCAGGTCTCTGCGGGAACTTCAACCAGAACCAGGCGGACGACTTCCGGACCCTCAGCGGCGTGGTGGAGGGCACGGCCGCCGCCTTCGCCAACACCTGGAAGACGCAGGCCGCCTGCCCCAACGTCAGGAACAGCTTTGAGGACCCCTGCGCCCTCAGCGTGGAGAATGGTACCCTGCCCCTGGGGCCCGTCTGCACAGGGCACTGCTGGCGGGGTGGGGGAACCCTGATATCTGCCTGCAGGCGGCGGGGACTCGGGTGAGCAGGCTGGGGTGCTGGGACGTGTCTCTGGACAGAGTCTCCGGCTGCCCATGCAGTGGTAGGTGAGCCCCACGGCCAAGGCAGGGCCTGCGTGGGGTGGGGCAGAAGCTGGGGCCCAGGTGCTGGGGCCGCGGCAGCGAGCCGTGCCCGGTGACAGTCCCCTGTGTCCCTTCTCACAGAGAAATACGCCCAGCACTGGTGCTCCCTGCTGACCGACCCCGCCGGCCCCTTCTCGCCCTGCCACTCCGTCGTCAGCCCCGGGCCTTTCCACTCAGTGAGACCCCGACCCCGCTGGGCCTGGGCCCAGCAGGCCTGCAGCTGCCCCCCCCCCCACCTGAGCCTCCCTTCTGGGTTCTTCTGTCAAGGGCCAGCTCCTGTGGAGGGGTCCGGGGGGGTCTTTCCTGCCCCTCCCAGCTTCTTGGGCCCCAGGCCTGGGCTTCCCGGGCTTGTGGACACCTTACCCCAGCCTTGGCATCTGTGCGTCGCCTGGGGACCCTCTGTCCCCTGGGTCTGTGTGCAAGTCTCCTCACGGGGGTGCCGGTCGTGTCGGGCCAGGGCCCGCGCTAGAGACCTCCTCTTTGCTTAGTCCCACTGCCAGGCCAGGCCACCGTTACAGGCCCTAGGGGCTACCTTTCAGGGGGACACAGTCCAGCCCCCAACCACTGGCTCCCCAACAGCTTTCAGGAAGCTCAAAGCTCTGAAACCCACAGGACTCCGCCCCCCGGGGGGCATGCACACAAGGAGGACGGGCCTGCCTCTGGAGTGGGGGGGCCCCACCCTGCCACACTCTCCCACCCCATCCAGGACCCCCAGGAGAAACAGCCAGAGCCACGCCAGGGGTTCTCACTGGACCTTGTCCCGGTCCTGCAGAGACCCCTCCTGCAGACCCCCGCTCAGCCCAGCAGCACGCCTTTTTCCTGATCCCCCCTCCATGGCCTGTCGGGTCCCTGACTGGCAGGAGGTCCCCAGCTTCTTTAGTCTGTGCCGTGGGTCCTTCTTGGGGGCGGAGCTTGGGGCTGGCAGGGTGTCCCTCCCCCATGGGGTGGGGGTGGGGCCCTGGCGGGCGGGGCGCCGGTGGGCGGGGCCCTGACTCCGGACGCCCCGTTCCCCCCTCCCTCCCCCCACCCACAGCACTGCCTGTTCGACACCTGCAACTGTGAGAACAGCGAGGACTGCCTGTGCGCCGCCCTGTCTTCCTACGTCCGCGCCTGCGCCGCCCGTGGCGTGCTGCTCCGCGGCTGGAGGGCCGGCGTCTGCGGTGAGTGTGCGGGGCACCAGCTTCCCAGGCTGGGTGGGGTGCTGGGGACCCCAGCCACCCCCACCCAGGGTCCTCAGCAGGATCTTGGCACTTCCTTTCCCTTGGTGCCCGTAGCACCCCACTTCCAGGGGGGAAACTGAGTCCCGGGCCACTTACACCCCAGCCCAGCCACTGACCTGAGTGTTGCCCCGCCCCCAGCCAAGTACATGAGCTCCTGCCCCAAGTCCCAGAACTACTCCTACGTGGTGAGCAGCTGCCAGCCCACCTGCCGGGCCCTGAGCGAGACTGATGTCACCTGTGGTGTCACCTTTGTGCCCATGGACGGCTGCGCCTGCCCCCAAGGCACCTTCCTGGACGACACGGGCAGCTGTGTGTCTGCCGAGGCCTGTCCCTGCTACTTCCACGGCTCCATGGTAGCCCCCGGGGAAGTGGTGCACGACCACGGCGTGGTGTGGTAAGGGCGCGGCCCAGCTCCCTGAGCACTCCCTCCCTCCCGGCGTCCCGCCCCCACCGGGACGGCAGGGGGTCCTCGCCTGCCTGCCCCACACTTAGGGGATAGAGCCCCCAGGGGAGGGAACTTCCTGCCCACCACCCAGCCCTTCGGTAAAGAAGGGCCCCTCCCCGGGCCCAGAGCCCACGGAGGGGGCTGGATGGGTGCAGCACCCTCCCCAACTGGGCACCTTCACCGGCCCGGGCCAGGTCCTCCACATCCCGAGGCGGGCTGTCTCCTGCCTCTTTGCTCACATCCTCGAGAGCCTCTTTGCGAAGTTTGGGGCCTCTGCCACAACCCCACCAGTAGGCAACACCCTCTCCTGGGGACCAGGCCCCCGCCCTGCACCCTCCTGGCCGGGGTCAGCTGGCCAGTGGGCAGCAGCCCAGGTTGGTCACCATCTCTCTCACAGCTCGTGCACCCGGGGGAAGCTGAGCTGCCTGGGCACCGCGGAGCAGACCAGAACGGGTACTGCCCCCTGCCCCCCGTGCCAGTTGCCAGCCAGGGGCCCTACTCAAGGGGGAGCGGGAGGAGCCTCCGGCGGTCTGGGGCGGGGTCCCAGCTGCGAGACGAAACCCAGCGAGCTGTCCCTGCACAGGCTGCGTGGCCCCCATGGTGTACCTGAACTGCAGCAACGCCTCGGCTGGCGCACTCGGGGCCGAGTGCCTCCGGAGCTGCCACATGCTGGACGTGGACTGCGTGAGTCAGCTGGGGGGGCGGCCACGTCACTGCCCTGAGGCTGTGCACCCCAGGGCTGCAGCGGGGGTGGGGCATCGCCGACCAGCTCCCTTCCCTTCTGCCCACAGTTCAGTGCACACTGCGTGTCCGGCTGCGTCTGCCCCCCGGGGCTGCTGTCCGATGGCACCGGGGGCTGCGTGGCCAAGGAGGACTGCCCCTGTCTGCACAACGAGGCCTCCTACCGGCCCGGGGACACCATCAGGGTGGACTGTAACACCTGGTGGGTCCGGGGCCTCTCAGAGGGGGGGCTGCGGGTGGTGGGCAGAGAGTGGCAGCGGAGAGGCCTCAGGGACAGTGGCCCGGTGGTCCTCAGCAGGGGGCAGAGAGAGGCTCAGGCCTGGCACCGCCCCCACACTGGGAAAGCCCCGCTCGGTCCGATTTGTCCTCTGGAAGGTGCCCCAGGGGCCCAGCGAGTGGCAGGGCGGCCAGTGCCGAGAGCTGCCGAAGAGGCTTCCTCTGACTTCTCACCATGCGCGGCAGCCGGGTCCCCGTCACTGCTCCTGCTGCAGCCCAGTGAGCAGGGCCTCCCTCTCTGCCCCTTGCAGCACCTGCCGGAACCGCCGATGGGACTGCAGCCACAGGCCCTGCCTGGGCACCTGTGTGGCCTATGGGGACAGCCACTTCATCACCTTCGACGGCGAGCGGTACAGCTTCGAGGGCAGCTGCGAGTACACGCTGGCCCAGGTGCGCGGTCCGCCCTCACTCCCCCCTCGCTCCCCCCTGCAGGGCCACCGGGCTCTGGGCCTGACCAGGGTGGCGTCTCTCCCCGTCCCAGGACCACTGCGGCGGCAACGGCAGCACCAACGGCACCTTCCGCATTGTCACCGAGAACGTTCCCTGTGGGAGCACGGGTGTCACCTGCTCCAAGGCCATCAAGCTCTTCCTGGAGGTGAGAGGGTGACGACGAACCTTCTCCTTCTCTCAGCAGCTGACTGGCTCACCCTGTCGGGGTCCCCAGCCCTGGGGCCCCTGGCCCTTCCGCTGCGTTGTGACCTGGGGTGGCTGTAACAAGTGGCCACAGCCACTGAGACCGGGGAGATTGACTCCCTCATAGTTCCGAGGCCAGGACTCTGACATCCAGGTGTGGCACTGCTGTGCTGGCTCCGGGCTCCTGGGGCTCCAGGCGTCATTCCTGGCCTCGGGCCGTGTCCCACTCCTCTCTGACAGGGACTCCCGCCACTGGGCCCAGGTGCCCCCAAACCCAGGTTATCTGCAGACCCAGTCACGTCTGCAAAGTGCTCTAGACCAGGCCTGGCGCCGTTTCCAGGGTTAGAACAGGGACTGTGTTCTGGGGGCCTCCATTCCGCCCACCACAGCCAGGCCACCCCCTTCCCGTGGAGGGAGGCCGGCACTCACAGGGCGGGGAGCAGAGCTGAGGACTGGGGGCTGCTTCCTGAAGGGGCAGCGGGAAGAAGGGCAGGGAGGCAGCCCGAGTGGGCATGAGGCGAGTGGGGGGGGGCGGAGCGCTGGTCAGAGGGGCAGGGCCTCGGCTGGGCCCAAGGCCTCCCACCGTCCGCCCCGCACACCCTGCCCAGCTTCTCGCCAGAAGGTCACTGGCGAGTCAGAGCCTGGTGCCTCGGGCCCCTGCCCACCCGTGGGCCCTGCCCTGGGCCATGGGGTGGGCCCTGGCCCCTCAGCCCCCTTGTGCCCCTCCACAGAACTATGAGGTGATACTCCATGAAGGCACCTACAAGGTGGTGCAGAGGGGGCTGGGCGGAGACCTGCCCTACAGGATCCGATACATGGGCACCCATCTGGCCATCGAGACCCGCAGAGGCCTGGTCGTGTCCTGGGACCGGAAGACCAGCGTGTTCATCCGGCTGCACCAGGATTACAAGGTGAGGGCAGGCAGGCTGCGGGACCCTCGGGCAGAGACAGAGCCCCTCACAGGCCTGGCCTCCAGGACCCTCTGCTGAGGGCCAGGGCTCTGGAAATGGGTGTGGAGACCAGACGGACCAGCATGGGAGTCACCGTCCTGTCGGACGGCCGCTCCGCTCCCAGGACTCCCCGCTCAGCGGTCCCACACCCACCAGGCTGAGGTGCGGGGGAGAAGCGCGTGCCTGCCCACCTGCTCACCTGTCCACCTGCCCCTCTGCCTGCTCTGTCCACATACCCACCTGCCCGCCTGTTCACTCACCCATCTGACTACCTGTCTACCAGCCTGCCTGCTTGCCTGGCTTCCTGCCTGTCTTCCTATCTACCTGTGCACCTGTCCTCTTGCAAGGTCACTGGGTGCCGCCTGAGTGGACTGAGTGCCCCACACTCACCCCTCCCCAGCCAGGCTGCTCCCTGCAGCCCCAGCCCCACGGGCCCCCTGTCTCCGTATCCACAGGGGAGGGTCTGCGGGCTGTGCGGGAACTTCGACGACAACGCCCTCAATGACTTCACCACTCGGAGCCAGTCCGTGGTGGGGGACGCTCTGGAGTTCGGCAACAGCTGGAAGTTCTCCCCGTCCTGCCCGGACGCCCCGGCCCCCAGGGACCCCTGCACCGCCAACCCCTACCGCAAGTCCTGGGCGCAGAAGCAGTGCAGCCTCCTCAACAGCGCCACATTCGAGACCTGCCACTCTCAGGTGTGGGGTGGGCAGTGGCTCTGGGCGTGGGGGCCAGGGGCTGAGGGATGGTGCGTGGGGTGGCCCCCTTCCCTCCGGGAGGAAGCTGAATGTGGCCGGGCTGGGCCTCAGTGGACAGACGGTTTTCTCCCCACTGACCATCCAGCATGAGCAGGGCACACCGTCTGGACCTCCCACCGGGCAGGCGCTGGGGTGCCCACTTCCAGCACAGAGCGGCCTCCCTGTCCCTCCGCCCCTGGAAGCGGAAACAGGGCTGCTGGTCCTACAGCCCTGGGGTGACCCCTGCTCTGCCCTGGCCCCCCACATTCTCTGACCTGCCAACGCACGTGGTGCGAAGGGCGGGGATCAGCCTCAGAGCCTGCCCAGGGGGCCTTCCTGTGACAAGGACACCGGCTGTTTGCCCACTCACCGGCTGTTTCCTGACCCGGGACCCACACAAGGACAAGCGGGCCTGCTGTGCTGATGCCCCCACACCCGCCCTCTGACTCAGAAAGTCCTTGGAGCCTGCCCCCCGACCCCACCTGACTGGGGTTCCCTGGGCTCTGCCATCTGGGAGGGAAGAGTGTGGTTGGGGGGTGGCTCCCTCACCCCAAAGAGACAGCAGTCTCCCATTCGTCAGGACAGCACCCCAGGGAGATGCTGAGCAGGGCAACAAATATCAGAGGGGACCAGGGGAGGCGCCTGGTGGGCGGAGCCTCCCTGCTGCCTCCCGCCCCAGTCACAGGTCTCAGCGGTGGGCTGCTGCCCACCCCCCCAGCCGGTGTGTGTTGGTTGGTTCTTCCCACCACTAAGTGCCCACCTGCCCTCGGACCGCAGGTCGACCCCACCAAGTACTACGAAGCCTGCGTGAGCGACGCGTGCGCCTGCGACTCGGGCGGCGACTGCGAGTGTTTCTGCACGGCGGTGGCCGCCTACGCCCAGGCCTGCCGCGAGGTGGGCGTGTGCGTGGCCTGGCGCACCCCCGACGTCTGCCGTGAGTCGGGCTCCGTCGCGGTGTGAAGGGCGGGTGCGCGGCGGCGGGAGGAGGCAGGCTCACCGGGCTCAGGCCGTGAAGACCGGGCACCCAGGTCACCCCCAAGTGGGACGGCTCCGGGGAAAGGCTGCCTCCCAGGACAGGCGGGCTGGCGGCGTGGCCCTGGAGCCTTAGCCTCTGCCGGCCTCGGCCTCTGTCCCCCACGCGCAGCCCTGTTCTGCGACTACTACAACCCCCGCGGTGAGTGCGAGTGGCACTACCAGCCCTGCGGGGTCCCCTGCCTGCGGACCTGCCGGAACCCCAGTGGGCGCTGCCTGATGGACCTGCCCGGCCAGGAAGGTGAGGGGCAGGCGTCCTGGGGAGCCCCGCCTCCTCATCCCGGGACACTGCGCAGGCGTCGGGGGGCAGGGTGGGCGCCGCGGGGCTCGCGGCCTGCTGCTCCCAGCACAGGGCGCCCCCGGGGGGCCTGGCGGCGCGGACCCCTGGCCCGGAGGGTGAGTCTTCTCCCGCCCCGTGCCTGCCCCAGGCTGCTACCCTAAGTGTCCGCCCAACAAGCCGTTCTTCAGCGAGGATCAGATGAGGTGTGTGGCCCAGTGTGGCTGTTACGATGACGACGAGAACTACCACGAAGTTGGTACCAGGGTCCCCACGGAGGAGAACTGCCAGAGCTGGTGAGGAGGCGACTCGGGCGGGGCCCAGAGAGCTGGGCGGGGCCCAGAGAGCTGGGCGGGGCCCAGAGAGCTGGGCGGGGCCCAGAGAGCTGGGCGGGGCCCAGGGAGCTGGGCGGCGCCGGAACTGCTGAGAAGGCTGGGCCGAGGGCGGGGAGGGGCCAGAGTTGGTGAGGGGTGAAGAGGGGTGGGGCAGGACCGGAGCTAGTGAGGGGCGTGGTGGGGCGGGGCCTGGAGGGATGGGGGCGGGGCGGGGCCGGTTAGGGCCTCAGCTTCTTTCTCTCCTCCCAGTAACTGCACCCCAGACGGCATCCGGTGCACACACAGCCTCGCGGGTAAGGATGGGCTTGGTTGGTTAGGACGCTGGGGGCTGGGGCTCCTCTGAGCACCGTATCTACCTTGACTCCCAGCCTGTAAGTGCACCTACGAGGGTAAGACCTACAGCTACGGGGACGTCATCTACAACACGACCGACGGGCTGGGTGCCTGCCTGACTGCTGTCTGCGGAACCAACGGCACAATCACCCGGAAGACCACGGAATGTCCGGGAACACCCTCCACCACACCCTTCACCTTCACCTCCACTGCGGCTCCACCCTCCACAACAGGTAAGGTGACCTTGGGGAAGCCACTGTCTGGGAGAGGGAAAGAGACCCGACAGTTGCTCAGTGCAGAAGTCCCGGGGCCAGGGACGGACCGAGATTCTGCAGGGACCCTCGGGTCCACCCTGGGGCAAGGCGACATGGGTCACCCTACCTCCGGGGCATGCTGACGAGAACGCGGAGGAGGGTAACGAGGTCTCCTGCCCTCACCCCCACAGGCTCGGTCCCCACCCTCTCCACCGTGTGCGTGCATGAGCTGTGCCACTGGTCAGCCTGGTATGATGGCAGCCGTCCAGAGCCTGGCATGGGAGGTGGAGACTTCGAGACATTTGCGAACCTGAGGCAGAGGGGCCACCACATCTGCCCAGACCCCAGTCGCATTGAGTGCAGGGCGCAGCTGCTGCCCAACACGCCCCTGGAGCAGCTGGGCCAGAAGGTGGAGTGCGACCCAGCGCGGGGGCTCACGTGCCTCAACAGCGAGCAGAGCCCCCCACTCTGCCACAACTACGAACTGCGGGTGCTCTGCTGTGACTACGTGCCCTGCAGCACCTCCCCAGGCCCGGCCCCCAGGCCCTCGTCCACCTCCGCCGTCCAGACATCAACACCCTGGGCCACAGAGACCCGGGGGGCCAGCAGCTCCCAGGCTCCAAGCACCACCTGCCAGCCCCGGTGTCAGTGGACGCAGTGGTTCGACGAGGATTACCCGCAGTCCGAGGAGGCCGGCGGGGACGTCGAGTCCTTCGACAGGATCAGGAGTGCGGGTGGTGCCGTGTGCGCGCGGCCTCTGGACATAGAGTGCCGGGCCGAGGGTTTCCCCGACAGGCGCCCGGAGGAGCTGGGGCAGCGAGTGCACTGCGACCCCGGCTTCGGCCTGGTCTGCAGGAACTCGGAGCAGCAGGGCCTGTTCAAGATGTGTTACAACTACAGAATCCGCCTGCTGTGCTGCACCTACAGCCACTGTGAGGGGCACGGGCCTGTCACCACCAGCACCGCTGCCACCACCGGCACCGCGGCCTCGAGGAGCCCCACGCCTCCTCCAGCCTCCACAAAGTACACACCCGTGCTGTGGACCAGCGGGGGCCCCTCACAGGGAAGCACCAAGGAGCCAGAGACCACGCATACACACACAGCTCACCCCAAAACGAGAACACCAGGGGGCTCTTCTGGCACGGTCTCCACCCGCCCGCTGTCTCCATCACACACTGGGACCAGCACACCCAGCACAGGGACCCAGGTGCCCACGACCACCGCAGAGGCCACCACCAGTCGTCCCGTGCCCGGCTGTGAACCCAAGTGCGAGTGGACAGAATGGTTTGACGTGGACTTCCCCACTTCTGGGGTTGCAGGCGGGGACATGGAGACCTACGACAACATCAGAGCCGCAGGTGGCAAGATGTGCCCAAAGCCGCGAAAGATTGAGTGCCGGGCAGAGAACTACCCGGAGGTCAGCCTGGACCAGATCGGCCAGGTGGTCAGCTGCAGCCTGCAGGCCGGCCTGGTGTGCAGGAATCAGGACCAGAAGGGTCAGTTTAACATGTGCTTCAATTACAATGTCCGCCTGCTCTGCTGCCAGGAGGCACTTCACTGCCCCACTGCTGGGACACTGACGTCTCAGGGCCTCTCATCCACCCAAAACTCACCCACCCCCTCCCAGACGCCCGCCACCACAGAGCAGGCCCCATCAAGTGCCCCAGAAACAGCCCCGCTGCACACAGCCACCCCCAGGGTCCTCACCAGCAGTGCCATCTTTGGTACCACCCTGGTCTACAGCACCCAGAGAACCAGCCCCCTCTTGACCACCTCAACCTCTGTGACTGGGGTATCCAAGGGCACCACCCGGGTCCCAGGGCCCACCCAACAGACCCGAGGCCCCGGCACCTCAGCCAGCACAACCCGGGCCACCTCCAGCCCAGGGCCCAGCACCTGGGAATCACCGTCGCCCCCCGGTCCTCTGACCACCAGCCCCTTGCCGGGAACCACCCAGGGCCCTTCATCGGCGGCCCCCACTCCCACGGTGACTCCGGTGGAGACCCGGACCTCACCCAGGCTGTCCTCGGCCACCGCCACCACACCGGGCAAGGCCCCTGAGTGTGTGCCGCGCTGTGTCTGGACAGACTGGCTGGACCAGAGCTACCCCATGCCGGGGCCCTCGGGCGGCGACTTTGAGACCTTCGACAACATCCGAGCGGCCGGCAGGCTTCCGATGTGCGCGGCCCGCGGGCCTGGAGTGCCGGGCCCAGTCCGAGCCCCGAGGTGCCCCTGCAGCAGCTGGGCCAGGTGGTGCTGTGCAGCCTGGCGGAGGGCCTGGTGTGCCGCAATCGCGACCAGAGCGGCAGGTTCACGCTGTGCCTCAACTACGAGGTCCGCCTGCTCTGCTGTGACGCACTACCGTCACTGCCCCTCAACTCCGGCCACCAGCACGGCCCCTTCCTCGCCTCCCGGGAGCACCGGCACCTCCGGGCTGCCCTCCACAACGGCCACCACCCTAAGCGGATCCTCCCGGGGCACCACCCGGGTCCCAGGGCCCACCCAACAGACCCGAGGCCCCGGCACCTCAGCCAGCACAACCCGGGCCACCTCCAGCCCAGGGCCCAGCACCTGGGAATCACCGTCGCCCCCCGGTCCTCTGACCACCAGCCCCTTGCCGGGAACCACCCAGGGCCCTTCATCGGCGGCCCCCACTCCCACGGTGACTCCGGTGGAGACCCGGACCTCACCCAGGCTGTCCTCGGCCACCGCCACCACACCGGGCAAGGCCCCTGAGTGTGTGCCGCGCTGTGTCTGGACAGACTGGCTGGACCAGAGCTACCCCATGCCGGGGCCCTCGGGCGGCGACTTTGAGACCTTCGACAACCTCCGGGCGGCCGGCAGGCTTCCGTGTGCGCGGCCCGCGGGCCTGGAGTGCCGGGCCCAGTCCGAGCCCCAGGTGCCCCTGCAGCAGCTGGGCCAGGTGGTGCTGTGCAGCCTGGCGGAGGGCCTGGTGTGCCGCAACCGCGACCAGAGCGGCAAGTTCCCGCTGTGCCTCAACTACGAGGTCCGCCTGCTCTGCTGTGACGACTACCGTCACTGCCCCTCAACTCCGGCCACCAGCACGGCCCCTTCCTCGCCTCCCGGGAACACCGGCACCTCCGGGCTGCCCTCCACAACGGCCACCACCCTACGCGGATCCTCCCGGGGCACCACCCGGGGCTCAGAGGGCACCCGCCAGACCCCAGGCCCCGGCACCTCAGCCAGCACAACCCGGGCCACCTCCAGCCCAGGGCCCAGCACCTGGGAATCACCGTCGCCCCCCGGTCCTCTGACCACCAGCCCCTTGCCGGGAACCACCCAGGGCCCTTCATCGGCGGCCCCCACTCCCACGGTGACTCCGGTGGAGACCCGGACCTCACCCAGGCTGTCCTCGGCCACCGCCACCACACCGGGCAAGGCCCCTGAGTGTGTGCCGCGCTGTGTCTGGACAGACTGGCTGGACCAGAGCTACCCCATGCCGGGGCCCTCGGGCGGCGACTTTGAGACCTTCGACAACCTCCGGGCGGCCGGCAGGCTTCCGTGTGCGCGGCCCGCGGGCCTGGAGTGCCGGGCCCAGTCCGAGCCCCAGGTGCCCCTGCAGCAGCTGGGCCAGGTGGTGCTGTGCAGCCTGGCGGAGGGCCTGGTGTGCCGCAACCGCGACCAGAGCGGCAGGTTCCCGCTGTGCCTCAACTACGAGGTCCGCCTGCTCTGCTGTGACGACTACCGTCACTGCCCCTCAACTCCGGCCACCAGCACGGCCCCTTCCTCGCCTGCGGGGAGCACCGGCACCTCCGGGCTGCCCTCCACAACGGCCACCACCCTAAGCGGATCCTCCCGGGGCACCACCCGGGTCCCAGGGCCCACCCAACAGACCCGAGGCCCCGGCACCTCAGCCAGCACAACCCGGGCCACCTCCAGCCCAGGGCCCAGCACCTGGGAATCACCGTCGCCCCCGGTCCTCTGACCACCAGCCCCTTGCCGGGAACCACCCAGGGCCCTTCATCGGCGGCCCCCACTCCCACGGTGACTCCGGTGGAGACCCGGACCTCACCCAGGCTGTCCTCGGCCACCGCCACCACACCGGGCAAGGCCCCTGAGTGTGTGCCGCGCTGTGTCTGGACAGACTGGCTGGACCAGAGCTACCCCATGCCGGGGCCCTCGGGCGGCGACTTTGAGACCTTCGACAACCTCCGGGCGGCCGGCAGGCTTCCGTGTGCGCGGCCCGCGGGCCTGGAGTGCCGGGCCCAGTCCGAGCCCCAGGTGCCCCTGCAGCAGCTGGGCCAGGTGGTGCTGTGCAGCCTGGCGGAGGGCCTGGTGTGCCGCAACCGCGACCAGAGCGGCAAGTTCCCGCTGTGCCTCAACTACGAGGTCCGCCTGCTCTGCTGTGACGACTACCGTCACTGCCCCTCAACTCCGGCCACCAGCACGGCCCCTTCCTCGCCTCCCGGGAGCACCGGCACCTCCGGGCTGCCCTCCACAACGGCCACCACCCTAAGCGGATCCTCCCGGGGCACCACCCGGGTCCCAGGGCCCACCCAACAGACCCCAGGCCCCGGCACCTCAGCCAGCACAACCCGGGCCACCTCCAGCCCAGGGCCCAGCACCTGGGAATCACCGTCGCCCCCCGGTCCTCTGACCACCAGCCCCTTGCCGGGAACCACCCAGGGCCCTTCATCGGCGGCCCCCACTCCCACGGTGACTCCGGTGGAGACCCGGACCTCACCCAGGCTGTCCTCGGCCACCGCCACCACACCGGGCAAGGCCCCCTGAGTGTGTGCCGCGCTGTGTCTGGACAGACTGGCTGGACCAGAGCTACCCCATGCCGGGGCCCTCGGGCGGCGACTTTGAGACCTTCGACAACCTCCGGGCGGCCGGCAGGCTTCCGTGTGCGCGGCCCGTGGGCCTGGAGTGCCGGGCCCAGTCCGAGCCCCAGGTGCCCCTGCAGCAGCTGGGCCAGGTGGTGCTGTGCAGCCTGGCGGAGGGCCTGGTGTGCCGCAACCGCGACCAGAGCGGCAAGTTCCCGCTGTGCCTCAACTACGAGGTCCGCCTGCTCTGCTGTGACGACTACCGTCACTGCCCCTCAACTCCGGCCACCAGCACGGCCCCTTCCTCGCCTCCCGGGAGCACCGGCACCTCCGGGCTGCCCTCCACAATGGCCACCACCCTAAGCGGATCCTCCCGGGGCACCACCCGGGTCCCAGGGCCCACCCAACAGACCCGAGGCCCCGGCACCTCAGCCAGCACAACCCGGGCCACCTCCAGCCCAGGGGCCAGCACCTGGGAATCACCGTCGCCCCCCGGTCCTCTGACCACCAGCCCCTTGCCGGGAACCACCCAGGGCCCTTCATCGGCGGCCCCCACTCCCACGGTGACTCCGGTGGAGACCCGGACCTCACCCAGGCTGTCCTCGGCCACCGCCACCACACCGGGCAAGGCCCCTGAGTGTGTGCCGCGCTGTGTCTGGACAGACTGGCTGGACCAGAGCTACCCCATGCCGGGGCCCTCGGGCGGCGACTTTGAGACCTTCGACAACCTCCGGGCGGCCGGCAGGCTTCCGTGTGCGCGGCCCGCGGGCCTGGAGTGCCGGGCCCAGTCCGAGCCCCAGGTGCCCCTGCAGCAGCTGGGCCAGGTGGTGCTGTGCAGCCTGGCCGAGGGCCTGGTGTGCCGCAACCGCGACCAGAGCGGCAAGTTCCCGCTGTGCCTCAACTACGAGGTCCGCCTGCTCTGCTGTGACGACTACCGTCACTGCCCCTCAACTCCGGCCACCAGCACGGCCCCTTCCCTCGCCTCCCGGGAACACCGGCACCTCCGGGCTGCCCTCCACAACGGCCACCACCCTACGCGGATCCTCCCGGGGCACCACCCGGGTCCCAGGGCCCACCCGACAGACCCGAGGCCCCGGCACCTCAGCCAGCACAACCCGGGCCACCTCCAGCCCAGGGGCCAGCACCTGGGAATCACCGTCGCCCCCGGTCCTCTGACCACCAGCCCCTTGCCGGGAACCACCCAGGGCCCTTCATCGGCGGCCCCCACTCCCACGGTGACTCCGGTGGAGACCCGGACCTCACCCAGGCTGTCCTCGGCCACCGCCACCACACCGGGCAAGGCCCCTGAGTGTGTGCCGCGCTGTGTCTGGACAGACTGGCTGGACCAGAGCTACCCCATGCCGGGGCCCTCGGGCGGCGACTTTGAGACCTTCGACAACCTCCGGGCGGCCGGCAGGCTTCCGTGTGCGCGGCCCGCGGGCCTGGAGTGCCGGGCCCAGTCCGAGCCCCAGGTGCCCCTGCAGCAGCTGGGCCAGGTGGTGCTGTGCAGCCTGGCGGAGGGCCTGGTGTGCCGCAACCGCGACCAGAGCGGCAAGTTCCCGCTGTGCCTCAACTACGAGGTCCGCCTGCTCTGCTGTGACGACTACCGTCACTGCCCCTCAACTCCGGCCACCAGCACGGCCCCTTCCCTCGCCTCCCGGGAGCACCGGCACCTCCGGGGCTGCCCTCCACAATGGCCACCACCCTAAGCGGATCCTCCCGGGGCACCACCCGGGTCCCAGGGCCCACCCAACAGACCCGAGGCCCCGGCACCTCAGCCAGCACAACCCGGGCCACCTCCAGCCCAGGGGCCAGCACCTGGGAATCACCGTCGCCCCCGGTCCTCTGACCACCAGCCCCTTGCCGGGAACCACCCAGGGCCCTTCATCGGCGGCCCCCACTCCCACGGTGACTCCGGTGGAGACCCGGACCTCACCCAGGCTGTCCTCGGCCACCGCCACCACACCGGGCAAGGCCCCTGAGTGTGTGCCGCGCTGTGTCTGGACAGACTGGCTGGACCAGAGCTACCCCATGCCGGGGCCCTCGGGCGGCGACTTTGAGACCTTCGACAACCTCCGGGCGGCCGGCAGGCTTCCGTGTGCGCGGCCCGCGGGCCTGGAGTGCCGGGCCCAGTCCGAGCCCCAGGTGCCCCTGCAGCAGCTGGGCCAGGTGGTGCTGTGCAGCCTGGCGGAGGGCCTGGTGTGCCGCAACCGCGACCAGAGCGGCAAGTTCCCGCTGTGCCTCAACTACGAGGTCCGCCTGCTCTGCTGTGACGACTACCGTCACTGCCCCTCCACTCCGGCCACCAGCACGGCCCCTTCCTCGCCTGCGGGGAGCACCGGCACCTCCGGGCTGCCCTCCACAACGGCCACCACCCTACGCGGATCCTCCCGGGGCACCACCCGGGGCCCAGGGCCCACCCGCCAGACCCCAGGCCCCGGCACCTCAGCCAGCACAACCCGGGCCACCTCCAGCCCAGGGCCCAGCACCTGGGAATCACCGTCGCCCCCCGGTCCTCTGACCACCAGCCCCTTGCCGGGAACCACCCAGGGCCCTTCATCGGCGGCCCCCACTCCCACGGTGACTCCGGTGGAGACCCGGACCTCACCCAGGCTGTCCTCGGCCACCGCCACCACACCGGGCAAGGCCCCTGAGTGTGTGCCGCGCTGTGTCTGGACAGACTGGCTGGACCAGAGCTACCCCATGCCGGGGCCCTCGGGCGGCGACTTTGAGACCTTCGACAACCTCCGGGCGGCCGGCAGGCTTCCGTGTGCGCGGCCCGCGGGCCTGGAGTGCCGGGCCCAGTCCGAGCCCCAGGTGCCCCTGCAGCAGCTGGGCCAGGTGGTGCTGTGCAGCCTGGCGGAGGGCCTGGTGTGCCGCAACCGCGACCAGAGCGGCAAGTTCCCGCTGTGCCTCAACTACGAGGTCCGCCTGCTCTGCTGTGACGACTACCGTCACTGCCCCTCAACTCCGGCCACCAGCACGGCCCCTTCCCTCGCCTCCCGGGAGCACCGGCACCTCCGGGCTGCCCTCCACAACGGCCACCACCCTACGCGGATCCTCCCGGGGCACCACCCGGGTCTCAGAGGGCACCCGACAGACCCCAGGCCCCGGCACCTCAGCCAGCACAACCCGGGCCACCTCCAGCCCAGGGCCCAGCACCTGGGAATCACCGTCGCCCCCGGTCCTCTGACCACCAGCCCCTTGCCGGGAACCACCCAGGGCCCTTCATCGGCGGCCCCCACTCCCACGGTGACTCCGGTGGAGACCCGGACCTCACCCAGGCTGTCCTCGGCCACCGCCACCACACCGGGCAAGGCCCCTGAGTGTGTGCCGCGCTGTGTCTGGACAGACTGGCTGGACCAGAGCTACCCCATGCCGGGGCCCTCGGGCGGCGACTTTGAGACCTTCGACAACCTCCGGGCGGCCGGCAGGCTTCCGTGTGCGCGGCCCGTGGGCCTGGAGTGCCGGGCCCAGTCCGAGCCCCAGGTGCCCCTGCAGCAGCTGGGCCAGGTGGTGCTGTGCAGCCTGGCGGAGGGCCTGGTGTGCCGCAACCGCGACCAGAGCGGCAGGTTCCCGCTGTGCCTCAACTACGAGGTCCGCCTGCTCTGCTGTGACGACTACCGTCACTGCCCCTCAACTCCGGCCACCAGCACGGCCCCTTCCTCGCCTCCCGGGAGCACCGGCACCTCCGGGCTGCCCTCCACAACGGCCACCACCCTAAGCGGATCCTCCCGGGGCACCACCCGGGTCCCAGGGCCCACCCAACAGACCCCAGGCCCCGGCACCTCAGCCAGCACAACCCGGGCCACCTCCAGCCCAGGGCCCAGCACCTGGGAATCACCGTCGCCCCCCGGTCCTCTGACCACCAGCCCCTTGCCGGGAACCACCCAGGGCCCTTCATCGGCGGCCCCCACTCCCACGGTGACTCCGGTGGAGACCCGGACCTCACCCAGGCTGTCCTCGGCCACCGCCACCACACCGGGCAAGGCCCCTGAGTGTGTGCCGCGCTGTGTCTGGACAGACTGGCTGGACCAGAGCTACCCCATGCCGGGGCCCTCGGGCGGCGACTTTGAGACCTTCGACAACCTCCGGGCGGCCGGCAGGCTTCCGTGTGCGCGGCCCGCGGGCCTGGAGTGCCGGGCCCAGTCCGAGCCCCAGGTGCCCCTGCAGCAGCTGGGCCAGGTGGTGCTGTGCAGCCTGGCGGAGGGCCTGGTGTGCCGCAACCGCGACCAGAGCGGCAAGTTCCCGCTGTGCCTCAACTACGAGGTCCGCCTGCTCTGCTGTGACGACTACCGTCACTGCCCCTCCACTCCGGCCACCAGCACGGCCCCTTCCTCGCCTGCGGGGAGCACCGGCACCTCCGGGCTGCCCTCCACAACGGCCACCACCCTAAGCGGATCCTCCCGGGGCACCACCCGGGTCCCAGGGCCCACCCAACAGACCCCAGGCCCCGGCACCTCAGCCAGCACAACCCGGGCCACCTCCAGCCCAGGGCCCAGCACCTGGGAATCACCGTCGCCCCCCGGTCCTCTGACCACCAGCCCCTTGCCGGGAACCACCCAGGGCCCTTTTTCACCGTCCTTCACCACCTCCTGCTTGTGCCGGGCGTTTGGGCAGCTTTTCTCACCAGGTCAGTGAGGGTCCATCCCCTACCGCTGCACTCCGGGGCCTGAATCTTGATTCCGCTGGTCAGTGCCCCCAGGTCATTCTTTGGGCGGTTACATGTGCTTCTGGGGAGCCCTCCTTTGCTGGCCTGGGTGTCTTATATTTGTACTTTTGTCGTTGGCAGGGGACATCGTCTACAACAGGACTGACCAAGCCGGCTGCCAGTTCTACGCCGTCTGCAACCAGCACTGTGAACTGGACCGCTTCCAGGGCCACTGCCCCCTCCCCACTTCCGCCCAGTCCCCGACTGCCGCCCACGTTAGCCCCCTGCCCCCCGGCTGCAACCTCATCAACCCTCCCCGGCAGGTGGGCGCCCTGCTTCCTCGCTGTCTGTCCTCGTTGTGTGCTTGGGGTCAGGGGCTGCTGCTGCGTCCATCTGGGCCACAACCCCCAGCCCTGAGTGCGCCCTCATGGGGGGTCCAGCAGGAGGGCAGCACAGCGTTGGGGACGTGTCAGGTCGGAGGACAGCCCTATGCTGGGCCACAGGGGCCGAGGCTGCAGCAGTGTCGGGGGGGGCAGGTGCCCAGCGAGGTGTCCTGCACCTGCCCAGCGAGCTGGTGTCCACTGTCCACCAGGTGAACGAGACCTGGACGCTGGAGAACTGCACCGTGGCCCGGTGCGAGGGCGACAATCACATCTCCCTGCTGAAGCCGAAGCCGGTGGACAAGGGCACCTGCGTGAACGGGCACCCGCCGGTGAAGGTGCAAAGCCCACTGGACCCCTGCGATTTCCACTATGAGTGCGAGTGTGAGTGGTGGCAGGGAGGGCGGGGGCGGGGCCGGGTATGGGAGCTTCCGCCTGCTTGAAGGGCGAGTGGCCATGGCAGTGGGTTCGCGGGGGGCGCATTTCCCGAGGTCTTGAGCGACCTTCTGTGGCATTGGTCCCAGGAACTAGCCCACAATAGGTGCTTTAATGGCTGACCTCGGCCTGGAGGCCCGCGGCGACAGTGTCACGGGTCCACTCTTCCCCAGAACGGGAGGGGAGGGCCCTTCCTGCCTCATCCAGTTGCTCCTGGGTGGTGGCTGTGCCCCCCCACCCCGTTCACGGTGCCCCTCCGGTCTCTGCATCTTCTCTAAGGACACTCGTCATTGGGTTCAGGGCCACCTAGCTGGTAACCTGGGGGACTTCATCTCATGACCCTTCACTTAGCAAGAGCTGTGAAGACCCTTCCTGACGAGGCCGCACCTGCAGGGTCTCAGTGGGCAAGTCATTGAGGCCGGGAGCCTGCACGCTCGCCCGTTTCATAAGTGCAGCCGCTGATGCCCCAGGGGCCCCCCAGGCGGCCTCGGGAGGCACTGGGTGAGGGCGCGGTCTGTGCCCACAGGCTCCTGCAGCAGCTGGGGGGGCTCCAAGTACCTCACCTTCGACGGCACCCCCTACACCTTCCACGACACCTGCACCCACGTGCTGGTGAGGGAGATCCACCCCCGCCGCGGGAACCTCTCCATCCTGCTCGACAGCCACTACTGCGGGGCGGCTGCGGCCGCGGCCTCGTGTCCCCGCGCCCTCATCGTGCACTACGCGTCCGTGGAGGTGGTCCTCACCACCACCGCCAGCGCCAGCGGGCAGGAGGAGAGCCTGGTGGGTGCAGGGCAGCAAGCGGCACCCAGGCAGTGGGGGACAGGGACCCAGCCACCAGGGGCGTGTCAGCACCGAGGGGTGAGTGCAGAGGTGGGGCCCCCGGGCCCCTGCGACAGGTCCCCCGATGTGTCCCCAGGTCCTCTTTGACCAGGTCCCGGTGAGCCATGGCTTCAGCAAGGACGGCGTGAATGTGTCCGTGACCGGAAGCACCACGGTGCGTGTCGACATTCCCGCCATCGGCGTCAGCGTCACCTTAGATGGGCACGTCTTCCAGATCCAGCTGTCCTACAGCCACTTCGGCAACAACACAGAGGGCCAGTGCGGTGAGTGGGGAACGCTCCGCCCTCCGCGCCCGCAGCCAGACGTGGCCACGCCCCCGGTCGTCTGCCCCGGGCTGTGATTGGTGGTTCGAAACCAATAACTCCAGTGGGGCGAAGGGAAGGTGAGAGGCCTGTGGCCGGGCAGCCGGGTGCCCAGCCTGGTCCCCAGGGTGACCCTCCCGGCCCTTGACTCCCCAGGCACTTGCACCAACAACAGGACGGATGACTGCCGCCGGCCAGACGGCACCGTGGCCCCCACCTGTCAGGACATGGCCAAGGACTGGCTGGTCCCCGGGAGCTGCGGGGCACCAACAGGCCCCCCCACGACCACCGCCCACTCCCCGGCCCCGTGGCCCACTGCTCCCTCTGCTTCCTCGTGCCCCCCTGCGCCCCTGTGTGAGCTGCTGCTGAGCCAGTGAGCCCCTGCCCCCTGCCCCCGGGCGGGTGGGCCTGCTGGGGCCCAGCTCCCCACGCTGGTGCCAACCTCTGACCGCCCTGCCCACAGTGTCTTCAAAGAGTGCCACAGCCTCATCCCGCCCGGCCTGTTCTTCAGCACCTGCGTCAGTGACACCTGCCACAGCAGCCACCCCCAGGCACCCTGCCAGAGCCTGGAGGCCTATGCGGCGCTCTGCCGTGTCCGGGGCGCGTGCAGCGACTGGCGGAATGCCACCGGCGGGCTGTGCGGTGAGTCTGGGGCCGCCGCCAGGGGCCCTGGCCACTTTGGCCCACCTGACACCCTTCTCTGTGCCCCCAGACCTCACCTGCCCACCTGGAAAGGTGTACGAGGCGTGTGGACCTGCGCAGCCCAGGTCCTGTGACTCCAGGTGAGCGCCAGCTGGGGGGTGGGAGCTGTGGGGACCGTGTCCAAAGGGCCTGGGAGCAGCCTGGAGGGGCCAGAAGGCGGGGCCACAACTTCTGGGGTGCTCTTCCCCCACCCAGACCTCCGACCTGGATCCCACGGGGTGTTCAGGGCAGCTGACCAGCCCAGCACCCCACCCATGCCTGCGGCCCTTCTCCCTCCTGCTGCCTGTCCCCTTGGACGGAGGGTCCTAGGGCCACCCCCCCTCACCTTGCAGGAGACAGTTCCCAGAGAGCAAGAGGCTGGTGGAGGGCTGCTTCTGTCCCGACAGCCACATCCTCTTCAACTCCTACACGGACATCTGTGTGCCCGAGTGCCGTAAGCACCGCCCGGGACCAGGGCTGCAGAGGGGGCAGAGGGCACATAGGGTGGGGTGGTACCCGACGGACACCTCCGTCCTGGGCCCGTCCTGCCTCGGCCTCAGACCGCCCGCGGTCCCAGTCCAGCGCCGGCCTGTCCTGCGGGCAGCAGTGCGGCCGCCCCCCGAGCTCTCCAGGGGTCTCTATTCCAGGTGGGAGGGCAGTGGCCTTGGCTGGGGGTGTGGCTGGGCGTGGCCAGGCCTGAGAGGACCTGTCCCTGCGGCCGGGGCCCCTGCCAGCAGGCCACAAACCCCAGGACCTCCAGTGACCGCCTTTCCCCTCTCCTTCTAGCCTGCGTGGGACCAGACGGGTTTCCCAAATTCGTGAGTGGTTCTGCCCCCACCTGGCCCCACCCCACTCAAGCGGAAGGAGGGAGGGAGTGTTCTCTGGTTGGAGCAGCCGGCTCTGCCCGGGCGGCTGTGGTGGGGCTGGTTGGGGGAGGTACCTGGGTGTGTAACACGTCTGTTACGATGGCTGCTCCCGAGACGGGGCTGGAAAGAGAGGCCAAGTGCTGACCAGGCCAAGCTGAGGGCCAGGGTCTGGCCTGCGGCGGGGCACAGCCCAGGAGGCGGGGGCACCGTCCGGGAGCCCTCGGGGACCCTGGCCTGCTCTGTTCCAGCCTGGGGAGCAGTGGATCAGCAACTGCCAAACCTGCGTGTGTGACGAAGGCTCCGTGTCGGTGCGGTGCGTCCCGGTGCGGTGTGAGGCCCAGGCCCAGCCCCCGGACTGTGGCCGGCCTGGCTTCGTGCCTGTGATCAGGCCCCAGGCTGGCAGCCCGTGCTGCAAGGAGATGCTGTGCGGTGAGCCCCGCTCCCCAGTGGGCTGGGGGGTGGGGCAGCCAAGGGGGGGCACAGCATGCCCAGCCAGCAGGGCCCGTGGGCAGGTCTGACCACCGCTGGACCCCTGAGGCGGGGTCGTTTTTCCTCCTAAAAGTGAGGCTGGTGACCTCTGGCCTGTCCAGGGACATGGGAAGGACCAGGGAGGTGACAGTGAGGGGACCTGAAGAAAACGCAGAAGGGCCAGAGAAAAAAACCACTTCACTGGCTCCTGTGTGGGGACCCCCGGGCGCGGGCGCCGCGGGGAGCGCAGGGTCACCGCAACGGCGCCGTGCTTCTCCCGCAGTCTGCAACACGAGCGCCTGCCACCAGAGCCCCCCGCAGTGTGGGCCCCGAGAGGAGCTGGTGCGCACCCAGCAGGAGGACCAGTGCTGCCCCACCTACTCCTGCAGTGAGTGCCCTGGGGACGTGCCTGGGGCGCCCTCCCACTGTCCGGCAGGTCCTCAGCCCCCCCTTCCCTTCCAGGGCCCAAGCTGTGCGCCTACAACGGCACCTCCTACGGGGTAAGGAAGGGCTCGGCGGCCCGGGGGGGGGGGGGGCGGGGCCGATCGGCTCTGCGCATGCACCGAGGGGCACCCGGGGCCCTGGGGACCTCCGCTTCTCGGTGCCACACACTCAGCCATCTGCCCCTCCAGCCCTGGGAGCAGAGTTGGTGGGGATGCAGGGACCCATGGGTGGGGCACCCTGTGTGGAGTGCTCAGCAGGGCTGTGGCCCCACACCTGGCAGCCTCCCAGACGCCCCCTCCCGGAAGGTTGCTGGGGCGTCACACACCCTCCTAGTCCCCTCTGTCTGTCTGCCCAGGACCCTGCCACTCAGGGTCCTGCCTCTGCCTGGGCTCCTGCTGCTCTCCCAGCCTGCCCCCGGCCAGGGGCACACCGTGACTGCGTCTGCAGAAGGAAGAGCGCCGCTGTGGGCCTCGCTGTCCCCTGGCCCCCCCCAGCCCAGGCAGAAGCCCCAGCCCTGGGCCCTGCCTGGTGCCCTCACCACCAGGCCATCCACCCACGCCCTCCTGTCCCCTCCCCTCCCCTGCAGATCGGGGCGACGTTCCCAGCGGCCATTCCCTGCCACACATGCACCTGCCGGTCTGTGGACAACCAGGAGCCAACCGTGCACTGTGAGGAGGACACCTGCAACACCACCTGTCCCCAGGTGAGCGACCCCTGGCTGGCACACCTGGTTGCATCTCCGTCACTGGCATCCAGACCCCAGGGCAGATTCTTTAGCTCAACCTTTGCATAGGCCTTGTTTTTCCCTGAAAAGAGGTCACAAAGCAGGAAGAGAGAGAGAGTGAGAGTGTGTGTGTGTGTGTGTGTGTGTGTGTGTGTGTGGAGGGGACAGGGCCAGGCGGGGCTTGCAGGCTGCCGGGGACTGGGGTCGGATTCTAGGAAGGCAGAAGTAGGTGGAGAGGGGGCTGGAGGAAGGGGTGAGGCTAAGGAAGGACTAGGGGGCGCCCTCCTCCCCTCAGCGCCAGGCCCGGACAAGTTCCTGTCTGACCCCCAGGGTTACCAGTATTCGGTGGCGGCGGCCGGGCAGTGCTGTGGGAAGTGCTTGCAGACAGCCTGCCTCACACCTGATGGCCGGGTACTGCAGGTAAGGCGGGGCTGGGTCTCAGCCCTCCACCAGGGAGACCCTCCCCTCCGGCCCTTCCGGACCACGAGATAACCCTCACCCCGGTCTCCACTCGCCCCCGTGCATTTCAGCCCAACGAGACCTGGGTCAACAGCCTCGTGGACAACTGCACCCACTACCACTGCCAGGTCGAGAGCGGGGTCCACGTGCTGATCCCGAGGCCCGAGGCCTGCCCAGACCTGTCCAGTTGCAGGGTGTGTGCCAGGGGTATCTGACAGCTTGGGGCCGCCTTTCCCGGGAGGCCCCGCCCACCTGCCCTGGAATCCCCGCCCAGGAGGCCCTCTGGAGCTCACGCCCACCCCCAGCCCTCTCTCTGTCCCCTGCTGCAGGGCCTGCTCCGGAAAACAGGCTGCTGCTACTCCTGCGAGGAAGAGGGTGAGTTGGGGCTGCCCTCCCGCCCCTGCCCTCCAGCTCCGTCCAGCCTCCGCCCATTGGCTCAGTGGCCAGCTCCCCAGGGTCGGGCCCACTGAGGTGCCCCCGCCTCCACCGCCTCTCCTCTCTCCAGACTCCTGCCGGGTCCGCATCAACAGGACGGTGCTGCGACACCGGGGCTGCGAGGCCCCGGTGAACATGACCTTCTGCGAGGGCCCCTGCCCAGGAGTGTCCAAGTGAGTGGGCTGCGGCCACGCCTGCCCACCCCGCTGCGGGCCCGCAGGCCAGTGGGAAGGTGCCCTGGCTGCACAGATCGCCACCCGGTGACCCCGTGCGGCCCGCCCTGGGCCCGACAGCCTGCGCTGGGTCCTGGGTGGTCCGGAAGGGGAGGGGGCGACCACGGAGGAACGCCCCTCTGTCCACATCCATCCGTCCATCTACACAGCGCCCCTCAGAGCCGGGCACAGACGGCCAGCTGCGCTCCCGGGCAGACGCAGGGCCCTCCACCTGCCGGGCTCTCCGGGCAGAGCCCGCCCCCTGGCCTGGGCTGTGACCAGCTGTGAGCCCTTGGCCAGAAGAGGCGGGTGGACTGGCCCAGGGCCGGCTCCCGGAGGAGGGGTCTGTGGGGTCCGAAAGTTCAGTGCAGTGAGAGAGGGTGCCCGGCCGGAAAAGCTAGGGGTCCAATATGACCTGGACGGCCCACAGGGCCGCCCCGGCCGGGGCCGTGAAGCCCGAGCATGCAGACGAGCACAGGGCTGCTCGGGGCGGTGAGGCTGTGTCTGAGGGTCTCTGAGGGGTCGTGTGTCTGCAGGTACTCCCCCGAGGCCCAGGCCATGCAGCGGCGGTGCACCTGCTGCCGGGAGACCAGGGCCCGCGAGGAGGTGGTGGCCCTGCGGTGCCCCGATGGGACCTCCGTGCAGCACTCCTACACCCACGTGGAGCAGTGCAGCTGCAACCCCGCCTGCGTGCCCTCGCCGGCCGCTCCCACGGACCCCGCCTCTGTTGTGCTGTCCTAGGGGGCCACCACCGTCTGCTGCCATTCTGCCCCACCCACCTTCCCACCTTCCCACCTTCCACCTGCCCTGGGTGGAACCCACAGCCCGGCGGGGGACAGTGCAGTGGGGGTCCAGCTGAGGAAGGCACAAGCCAGGGAGGCCCTCCTCCGCCCCCCCATCCAGGTCGCCCGACTGGCCCCGCCCCTGCATCAGAGGGGCGGGGCGGTGCTGCCCTCACCGCAGGCCTGTGGGCCCTGGGAGTGTGGCCCGCCCCCCACAGCTCTGACACCTGCCTGGGCGGGGCCTGCTGCCTCCCCGCAGCGGCGGTGCAGGCTGGGTGGCTGCCTGCCTGCGTTTGGATCTGGGGCTGAGCAGCCCCGGCCACAGGGCGGCCGGGGGGGGGGGGCGGAGGGGAGGGGTCAGGGCCGAAACACCACCTTTGCTCCCCCAGCCCCGACCTCGGAAATAAACGCTGAGCATCGTGTACACGTGGTGGTCCTGCTGCCTCTTTAGCCGACTGGGCCCCCTGACCCCCTGGGGACTGGGCTGTGCAGGGGCCCCCCGGGCTGTGCAGCACCGGGGGCCTGTGCGGCACCTGCTGGGAGGGGCAGCAGGGCAGGGGGCACGGAGGCCGGGGTCAGTCACCAGCCGGCTGTGGGGGCCCTGGCAGGAGCCAGGGGTCAAAGTCTCAGGTACACTCTCCCCGTTACTTCAAACGCAGGGGGTTCGAGACTCTTTAGGGAACGGGCTGCAGGTGGAGGCTGGGGGTGGGGCAGCATGTGGATCCGGCCCTGAGGGAGCCACTCCCACCGCCGGCAGGGCGCCCCCCCTCCCTCCTCGGGGTGCCCTTTCCTCAGGGAACCAGGCACACACCAACTTGCGGACTTGTCCTCTCTCCCGGGCAGGGACTCCCCTCTCCTTTCTGGGCTGCACCTGAGCAGGGCTCCCTGTCTGCACCAGCCAGGGGTACAGGCTGTGAACGTGCCAGTCAGGAGCAGGCGAGGGCCCCGAGATGCGGGGGCTTGGCCCTCGGAGGAAGGAGAAATGACTCCAAGGGGACAGGACAGCCAGGGGCAGCAGGCCGGTGGGGTAGAGGCCCGGGCTCTTCAGTGACAGCCTGTCCTCAGGGAGCCTGGTCGGGACAGGCCCCCTGGAGCTGGCCCTGCAGGTTGCCGAGGTTGTAGGTTTGTTGCAGGTGAGGCCACGCCCCCTGGGTCGCCCCTGAGGCCACTCCTGTAAGCTCGCCCTGTGTCTGTCTGAATGTCCTCGTCTCCCATGTCCACCCCCTAAAGGGGTGCAACGGGGAAGGTCAAGGAGGATGGGCAATGGCCTGAAGTCGCCTCAGGCGGGGGCAACGGCCGCCCCCGCCTTGTACCCCCAAGAGGAAGCCCCGGGTCTGGAGCACGGCACCCTGCTCCCACGCCAGCTCCCACACGCTGTGCCGGGGCTCCAGGAGGGCGGGCGCCATGGTGGGGCGGGGGAGACAGGCAGCAGCTGCCGCGCTGAGAGCTGACCTCCCCTCACCGTCCAGGTCTCCCCGAAGCTGCCAGTCTTCACCCAAGAGACGCGGCTCCAAAGCAGGTCGGCCAGGAGAGGCTGCCGGCCACTCCTGCTCCTGCACCCCCCACGATTCCCACCCACCCAGGACTGATGAGCCCGAGCGGCACAGAGCCGGGGTCTGCCTCCACTCCTCCCCAGTGTCACCTACCCCTGCACTGTCACCCCGAGCCCTGCTCTCTGCTCGGTCCCCTGGGCTCAGTCTGTCACCTTACTATAGACCCGGGGTGTCAAACTCATTGTCACCGGGCCACATCCGTCTCGTGGTTGCCTTCAAAGGGTTGAGTGTAATGTTCGGACTGTACAGTTGTAACTGCTCCCTAGCAGTTCAAACGCGAGCTCGGCGCTGCCCCAGGTAGAAACGAGCTGCCAGGCCGGACAAGGGGGCGGCTGACGCGGCCACGGGCCTCGGGTCTGCTGCCTGTGCTGCAGACGACAGTCCTTTGCGCCCTGGCTCGTTGTTTAGTTTTTAACAGCATTTATCTTCAGAGAGGAGAAGGAAGGGTGAAGGAGAAACAGTGTGTGGCTGCCTCTCCTGCACACCCCGCCCGGGACCCGGCCCACAGCCCGGGCGCGTGCCCTGACCCGGAACGAACCCCCGCTCAGTGCCCTGGTCTCTACCGAGCGCGTCTGGGCAGCTGTGCCGCCCCCACGGTGGTGTCACGGGGTTTCCTCGCCGGCCGGGCTTCCCGAGAACCGACGGGGACGCCGCCTGCACTGCCAGTCCTGTGACTCCCGTCCCTGCTCTCCAAACGAGGGCCACTGCTTTGGTGCTGCTGACGCCTCACAGCTCAGGGCCACGAAGGCACTCATCTCGGGGGTGTTCTGGGGGGTGTTCAAACTCAACTGAACACTAAGACCGCGTCTCCCACCACTGCGCCAGCGGCGGGGAGGCCAGCCCAGCAGGCCCCTCCCCTTCGCTGGCAGAAACGTGGGGCCCGCCTTTTCGTGGGGGACTTAAAACCCTAAGGATGCCAGGGGCCTTGCTCCGTGCTGGGGGAGGGAGTCCTTCTGGGGCTCCCTACTTACAAACCCCAAGTTTCAAAGGAAGCCCAGCTGCAGCTCCGTGCTCCCCCAGAACCCGCTGGCCAGAAGCCCACGGCTCCCACAGGCGCGTCAAGACCAGCTCTGAATGTGGAACCAGAGAGGCCACGAGGGCACAGGGCGGTCTCCTCCAGACAGGGGCGGCGGCAGTGGCCCCGGGGTCTGCGTGGGCCTGTGCTGCGGGGATGGCAGGGGCTGTGCTCCCAAGTGGCTGCCGCTTGGTCTGGGCCGTGGCGGGGGCCTGGCCCAGGGCCCCAACGGCCCACTGGACGTGAGCCTTGTTCACGTGAGCCTGCCGCGAGTCCACTGCAGGGCGCTTGTCCCAACCCGGTCGCCAGCCATGTGGCTATGAGCTGCTCAGTTACAGACAGTCAGGGACAACAACAATCAATTTCCCTGAAGGACTTTAATTCTCTATCTTTATATAGATCATTTGTTAAATTAGAAGGCTGAAAAGTAAAAATATATTTTACAATCAAAGAAAAATCTGGACACTGGACCCACGAGAAGAGCCAGACACATGAGGCCTCGCCTGCGCCGACGCGGAAGGAAGCTGGGGATGGGGGTGGGGGGGCCGCTCAGGAGACCCGAAGAGAAGGTGGGAAGGACCGCGGCCTGCACACAGGTGGGCCCTGAGGCCCGTGTCTGCAGGGACCTGCTGTGCCTACGGCAGGCCTGGCGCAGCGGGGCCTTTCTCGGATCAACAGGAGGTGTCCGTGGGAAAGGAGAGCGGGATGTGCCAAGCGCAGGCCCCTAAATCATCGTGCCGACACACCGGGATCACACCGGGTCACCTTCTGGCCGAGCGCGGCCTCCCCGGGACCTGGCTGCGGGAAGACAGGGCGCAGTGCTGGTCTCAGCCTGGGCCCGGCACACTCACGAGCCGCAGGCGGCCTAGTGCTTCACCGGCTGGGGAGCACCCGGCGTCACGGGCACAAGCCCCACCGCTGACCTGTGCTGGTGGGAGCAGGAGAGGGCGGCGTTCACCGGGCTCCGGCCAGGGGTCAGGACCTCTTGGGTGGCGGTGGGCCTGCGTGGACGCCCCCTCGCCAGTGCCACCCAGACCCCACTTTCTCTAGACTCACGGGAACACACCGCCAGCAGGGCCCCTGACCGGACACAGCCCCAGGTGGCAGTCTTCTCAACGAGGACCCGCCCGCACGGGCAGGGGGGGCAGGAGCCTGGAGCCCAGACCTAACTTCCTCCTGCCGACCCTGCCGACACCCCCACCAGGAAGGCCGCGCGGCTGCAGGCCGGGGCCGGGGCAGCTCCTGGGGGAGGGAGGTGACTGCAGCTGGACACAAACTGAACCCCCAAACGCGCGGACACGAGAGGCCAGCTCGCGGGTGTGAGTTAAAGTGCGTTGTTTCTGGGAAACCTCCAACATCACTAGACTTCACCCAAACTGTCCCTGCCCTGTATCCACGGCCGGAGCAGGGCCAGGGTGCAGGCCGCCTCGTGCGCCTCCCGCAGGTCAGGGGCCCCCGCAGACCCTGCTCTGCCACCAGGCTGAGCTCCCAGGACAGCGGTGCTCCCAGAACCAGCGTCGGCAGGCAGCCAGCAGCCCCGACGCCCCTCGCTCAGCAGAGCCCCCTGCCCACCCCTTCTCACCCCGGCGTCAGCTTCTGGTGCACACGGCAAACCAGGGCAGGCGGTGCAGCCCCACGGGGAAGGGCAGAAGGGACCTCTGAGCTCAGGACCGCTCTGGCCCGACACCACCTGGGACTGGGACAGGGCCGGGCAGCTGGCTGTGCTCAGGCAGTCATCGTGGTTGAGGCCTGGCCGAGCCATGTCACCCCAGGACCCGTGGAGCAGCCAGGCACACAGAGAACACCCAGGGAGGGAGGGAGGGAGGGAGGAAGGGAGGGAGGGAGGCTTCCAGCTGGCGAGATCCGGCACAGCCCTCCAGGGAGCATGTCCGACCCTGCAGGTCACAGGGCTGCAGGCCGTTCACCAAGCCAGGGGCTGCTCGGCCTCTGGCTGCAGCCGAGGCAGCTGCTCCAACAACACCCTCAGGGACAGCGGGGGGAGGGGTGGGTGGCAGTGGAGCACGCACGTCCTGGCGGGAAGGCAAGTGGCTGGCGCGCAGGGCACTGCTCGTCCCCCCCCAGAGGACAGCCCGAGAGTGGCCTTCAGGGGCCAAAAACCCACATGCATCCCCAACGGGTATGGACTTGGGCAACACGGGCTTCCAAGGCCGGGCTGCACAGGGCTCTGGACAGGAATCTCACGGGGAACCCTGGGCAGGCGAGTCCAAAGGGCTGGCGGCGCGGAGGGCGGGGCGGGGGGCGGAGTCTAGGACTCTTCGCCCATCTGGAGCAGTGAGTTGACGGCCGCGTCCTTGTTCCCTCTCTGGGCTTCCAGCACGGAGCGGATCACCTCGCGGTCCATGTTGGGGAACATGTCCTGCACAGCTCTCAGGTCCTCCTCGCTCCAGCGGGGCGTGGTGCTCACAGTGGCCGGGGGCAGGGCCATGGGCACCACGCCGGGGCCACACACGGCAGGCACTCCTGCAGGCACGAGACAGGATCAGGGGACAGGGTCAGGGGACGGCTGCTCTGAGGCACGGCACAGAGGGGGCGAGGCGAGGCCCCCTCCAGACCCTGCCGGGCTCCGCCCTGTGGGGCACGAGCCTCCACAGCTGTCCCCACCCCCGGGGCGGCCGACCGCAGGTGGGTCACCTCAGCCTGGAGGTGAGGGGTGCCCTCACCCCTCCTCACAGTGGCATCTGGCAGGAGCAGGGTCACCCAGGTGGCACCAGAGCAGAAGGAAACTGACCTTGGCTGGTGGTGATGAGGACACTGTGGGGGCGCCGTGACCCCTCTTTCCTCGTCAGAGGACCCAGGATCGAGGGGCTGCCTGTCCCATCACTGAGGCATGTGCCCCCAACAGGAGTGACCTCTCCTGGGGTTCTGAGCCCACCAGACAGCTGTGCCGCAGCTGCAGCTGCCTCCTGGAGGCCCCCCAGACCGCCCTCTCCCCCGGTGGGCCGGTGGACAGTGGAGGAGAGAGCGCTTCCGCGGCCTGTGAGGACCACTGCAGTGTGACCAGTGCAGAGTGACAGCGTTGCACTCTTGACCGAGGGAACAGCCTCCGCCAGCCTGGCTGGGAGTCGGACAGGCCAAGCCCGTGTGCCCGAGCGCAAGGGCTGTGTGCTGCTGGGCCGGCGTCCCCCAGCTCCCGGGGGCCTGCACTGCTGTGGGAGACACTGACCAGACCACTGGAGTGGGCACTGCGGGGTCCCAGCAGGAGACTCCGGGGGAGCCACCCCTTCACTCTCGGCCACACAGATGCTGGGACCACACGGGCACCGGCAGGGCTGTGCACAAAGCAACGCCCAGGACAGGGCTCAGAGATGCTGAGGGCGCAGGCCCCTCGGGAAGGGCACCTGACGGAGGAGAACCTGTGGGCGTCGGAGCCTCCCCCTCACCGGCTCACACCCGGCGCTGCCCCATACCATGGGCGGCCTTCAGAGTCGGACGTCTGTCTTTGGGAACTCCACTGGAGGGAGCCAGGACGGGGTGGCACTTTGACCCCACTTTTGAGCGTGGTTTGATGCTGTCGGCCAAGCCAGAAGTCTCGGGGCCGGCCCAGGCGGACACGCAGCGGCTTCACTCTGACCTCAGCCCAAGGTGTCGGCACTGCCGCTCCTCACGCAGGGAGACCAGGTCCGACAGCACGGCCGTGCCCGGGTGCACAGGGGTGGCCGGGTCAGCCGCAGGCTAGGGACGCGCCGCCCTGGAAGGACCCACAGGACTTGGGCCCGCCCTGCCGCTCAGGACAGCGAGAGACAGCGGACACTCAGAGGGCACCGGGCTCGACACTGGCCTCCACTGCGACAGCAGCTGAGGACCTGGGGGCGGGGCACCAGGCATCACACGGGCGACTTGGTGGCAAAATTTCGTCCCCCTCTTTGTAACTTTTCTGTTAGTTTGGGATTGTTTCAAAACTTACAAAGGGCGGCAAAAGAGCCTCCGTTTAAGGAATCTACTCCCCCCGAAACACACGCTCCAGGGCAAACTTTAAAGGCAGGCACGAGCGCCGAGGACGGCAACCACAGGCACACGACACACAGTCCGCCTCTGGCTCGGAAAGCGGACGCCCCACTACCCAGCCCGCTGGCGTCGGTGACCTCGAGGGTGGAGCTGCCGGCCCGGCAGATGGGAGTGGGACTTCACTGGGCACAGGGTCTTCGCAGACGCAATCCAGGGACACAAGTCACACTGGGAGGGGCTCAACCCACCAACGGGTCTCCTTGCAAGCGGGCAGGCACGGGCGCACCGAGGGACATGTGAGGACAGAGGGGACCCCAGGGACTCGGCCCCCAGTCCAGCAGCACCTGCACCCAGAAGCTGGACGAGAGGAAGAACCGTCCTCCCCTCAGCCCATGACACAGTGCTTTTGGGCTCTGATCTCCAGAACGGAGGGCGGGGCTTCCGTCAGTGTGAAGCCCAGCTCCTGGGGACTCGGTGGTCACAGGGCACTGCTGGTGCCCCTAGCAGGCCACCGGCTCCTCCTCAGACCCCCAGCTCAAGGCGATGGAAGGACACAGCGAATCCAGACCCCCAGCTGGGCGGGCACCACTGAAGCCCAGGACGGAGGCCCTCGGCTGTGCTGGCCACTGACCGGAGCTTGTGGCAGGCCCACCCTGGCCAGCCCAGGTCGTCCGACCACTGTGTGTCCCAGGCCGACAGCTCCTGCTTGGTGCCTTTAAGTCTCTACTTCCCTGCTGAGGTCCCCTCTCTGGTCACTTAGGACACTGCTCTTCACTTCTGAAACGTGGTACAGCTGCTCGACGTTTCTGGTCCCCTCGGTCACTTCCTACGGGCGGGCTCTGCCCTGACTGTGGCCTGCACTGCCCAGTGTCTCTGGCAGATGGTGCCCTCCGAAGAGCGCCGGGCCTGGTCCCCAGGCCTCCTGACCCCGGAGCAGCACCCCTGCATGAGTGCCGCCCGCTCCCCAAAGCCCCCACGCAGTGCTCACCGCCTCCGCCTAGCTGGCGCAGTGGGCGGCCTGCTCTGCCTAGACCCCGGCCCCGGCCCCGCGCTGAGAGGCTGGGGCTCCCCCACAGCCCTGCTCTCGGGGTCACGGTCCCGCATCGCCTGCGCCGACACCTGGAAAGAGCGGCTGCCTCAGCTATGTTTCCCCCCAGTCCAGATGCTGTCCTGGCCGGAAGTGAGTGTTAGTCCACAGGCTAAGGATCCGGAAGTGCGCAGACCCGACAGCTGCAGTGCAGCTCGGTTCTGCTGCACCCACGAAGGGCTCCTCTGTGGGGGTGAACGGCTTACAAAGATGAACGTGACCCGACAGACCGTCGACGAGCAGCGCACTGCACACGGCCTGCGGGAGCCCTGTCACCGCGGCTCACGTGCTGCAAAGACCCCGTCTGCCCTCCCACAGGCTTGGGCCGCCCTGATCCATGCCAGCAGCTGGGGAGAACTCCGCCTGCGTAAAGATTCCAGGGGTCACCTCTGACCCTTGCTTCTGGAAGGGTCCTTGTGCCTCTCTGGGGACCAGGCTGTCTCGGGGCCATGCGCCAACCACTACAGCACCCTGACGTTTAACGGCACCTCAGAAAGGCCCCCGGGGGGGCAGCAGCACTCACCCGTGAGGGGCACGTAGCCGACACCCTGCTGGTACACGGTGGGCATCAGGACCACGGGCTGCGGGGGCATCACCATGGCGGCCGGCACTGACTGCAACACACCGGAGACCACCGGTCACGGGGGCGCGCACTCACGGGCGCACTCACGGGCCTCCTCCCGGCCGGCTCACCAGGACGTCCTGGGGGGGGCAGGGCCCAAGACAGGCCCTGCTGCACTGAAGGGTCCCCAGGGCCGTAAGAGAAGCCCCCCTCAGAAAATGGGCTGTGACCCCGTGACTCAGCCTCCACCCAACATGGTCCCTCCCTGCAGCCAGCCCGGTCTGAACAGGGCAGGGGGGCTCTCCCCGTGACCACGCCGTGGCTGGGTGAGGCCCCTGGGCGTCTGATGGAGACCCAGCCCCCCAGGGGCCGAGGGCTCCACCTTGTTGGCCAGTGCCGCTGCCCGGGCCCCCCGCCCCCCGCCCCCCGCCGCACTCACCGAGTAGGACATGACCAGGTTGATCACGCCCTCCTTGTCGTCACCCTGCCGCCCGCTCAGGCAGTGCCACTTGTCCTCCACCTCGCCCTGCCGCAGGGCCTCCGAGATCGTGATGTGTGTCCAGGCGATGCGGTCGTCCATGGAGAAGGCGCGCTGAGGGGCGTGGCGGGGGGGGGGACCAGCACTGAGGACTTCGCCCCACCCCCAGACCACCTCCCGAAGCCCTGCCCCTTCAAGGAGCCCCCTCCCCTGGGGTCGGGCTCCTCCGCAGCCCCAGACAGCACGTCAGTGGAGACGGCTCCCTGGCACCAAGGGCCCCCACGTGCCCGGAGCCCAGGTGCAGGGCCGTACAGGTGGAGGAAAGGCGGTGCTCTCCGAGCTAACCTCTCCAGAGGGAGCGGAGGCTAGGACAGAGGGGAGGGGCCCCTCCTGCCTCGCTGCCCACCCTCACGCACTTACCTGCTGAGGCACCTGGCTGGGCCGCAGGAGGGGCGGGGGCTCCTAGCCCGGTGCCTGGAGGACCGGGCAGAGGAAGAGCCCCCGTCTCCACCTGCCACATCCCAGGGCCACTCAGAGGGGCCACCTGCAACGTGCACCCCCAAGAAGCGCAGTCCCACCCGGCACAGGAGTGACCCCTCACACCTGCCCTGCTCACATGGTCTGGGGGGACAGGTGCCAGGGATCCTCCGGTGACGGCGTGTATGGGCCTGGCACGCAGGCAGCGTGCCTGGTGGACCCGGAGGAGCTTGCCCGGCACGCTCGCCCTGCACCCCTGCTAGGGAGGTGACGGTCTCAAACGGCAGTCTCCCGCCCCCCGCCGACTCGGCGGGGTGGGGCTTGCACCCAGGGCCCAGGGCGGAGCAGCCCCTCACCTCGTCGAAGATCTCCAGGTAGAAGGAGTCCACGCCGGGCGGCACGGTGCAGTGGATGACTTTGTTCCAGCGCGGGTTCTTCGCGCCATTGTGGGCCGTGGGCGTCTCGTACACCGCGTAGCCCAGGCGCAGCCGGCAGTACGGGTCCATGCGGGTCATGCCGTAGTTCTTCGCCAGCTTGGCCTGAAACACAGCCCACGTCAGAACCAGGGGGCGGAGCCCGATGGCTGCTTGGGACTGGGGCGCATTCACAGGGAGAGAACGCAAGAGTCTGGATGGGTAAGATGGAGGCTTTGGTAGACCAGGTTGCTGTGAACAGGTGTCTCTTCCAGGTGGACCACAGTCTTACATGCAAACACCACGCTGCAGAGACCCCGGCCCAGGCAGGCCCAGCCCACAGCAGAACACAGCTGCCCTGGGCCTCGGGGAAGGCGAGGAGGCCTGCTCTCAGAGACTGGAGGCTGGCCCCTCGGGCTGGCTCTGCAGATGCCATGTGGAGGGATGCTCCCATCTCCAGTCCCCAGAGAGGGCGGCCCCACCCCGACGGAGACCAGCCACAACCCAGTGGAAAGGCCGGACCCACCCCACCCCCGTGAGCAGAGCGGGGCACTGGCCAGCCCTGGGCCGCCCGGCAGGAAGCACCCAGAGCAGCCAGGGATAGCTAACCCGCTCCCCGGCACCTGACCGAGGCCGACAATGGGCGAATGCAGAGCCCTGAGGGGCTGGGCGGTGGCGTGGCAGGGACGGGCCGACAGAGAGGACCGAGGATGAACCTTTGTCCCAAAGACTGCCTACTGATGCCGCCAGCACGCCACACCCGAGAAGCCAACCTTCTGAAGGACCGTGGAGACACAGCCCCTGCTGCCTGCCCTGTGCGTCCAGGCCACGGCCTGCTCCCCCTCCCCTTCCAAAAGACTCCCCAGGAGCCTCCCCTGCCCGGCCTGTCTGCTCACGCTCACCCTCTAGGGGCCGTGCCACACGGCTGCCGCCATGTGGCTCCTGCCAGTCCCTGGCCCCCCGCAGGCGAGTGCAGAGGCAGCCCTGGAGACTCGCAGGCAGGGCAATGCCGAGGGCCTAGAGGAGGACCCGAGCCCTGCAGGCCCCTCTGCTGGGGAGCGCACCCCGCTGCCTCGGCACTTGGGGCAGAGCCCTGGGGACATGTCCACATCGGTCACATCCCCTCCTGGGGCACGTGTGTAAGGACGGCCTGGAATCCGGAGCAGCTCCCTGCGCTGACACACAACCTGGCCCCCGACCCGGCCACCCCCCCACCCGCACCCACCTGCACCACGGTGATGTTGAGGCGGTCCACTGTGCCCACCGCCCCTCCGTACTGCAGCTGCTGGGCCGCCTGCGCGTCCAGCTGCACCTGCTGCTGCTGCTGCGTGGGCGAGATGCGGAGGAAGTCCTGCGGGAGGTCGCCGATGTACACCTGGGGCCGGAAAGACACGTTAGCACTGCGGGCCCGGGCGGGCCGGGGCCCAGACGCCCAGGCTGCACTGGGCCTCAGTTTCTTCATCCGCACAAGGTGAGGTCACGAGGTCAGGCATCCAGCCTGGGGCCCCTGTCACTCGGCAGGTGCTGGGACCCTCAGCAGCTCTAGGAAGGTCACGCTGCTGTCCCTAAGGGAGGGGCACACTCAAATGGGCTTGCTGGGCGGTGCCTCACACCCTCTGCCTACTGTCCAGGACCCACCCCCCAGGGCCTCAGCTGCGGGCCAGGCCTGCCGATGGCCGGGCCTGCTTGTGCGGACGACCGGGGGGAACCTTGCCCTCAGCAGGACTGCTGTCCACGCTCCGCACAGGATAACTAGCCTTCAAAACGCTCCGCCAGCTGCCTGCGGCCAGCAGGGAGCCACAGGGACCCCGCCCCGTCCCTCACGGCGCCCAGGCCGCCCACTCCCAACCGGGGAGAAGGAGCCCAGGGGGGAGTGGCTCCTGGCCGGACGACACATTCCAGGGACACGCTGGGGGGTGAACCCAAAGGGCTCCCGGAGAGCAGTGCGCCCAGAAACAGCAGGGGAGACAAAAGCCAGAATTGGTGGGGACCCGCGGCAGCACCCTCGTCAAGGCCCCCGGACGGAGTGGAGCGAGACGCGGACGCCTGTGTCCCTGAGCCCAAGCCAAGGGCTGCGCGGCAGGGCACACCAGCTGAGGGGGCATGCGTTCCTAATGTGCGCCGACAGGCGCGCCTTTGCCACGTCACGGTGACAGAAATGCTCCAACAGGCGGCCAAAGCACGGGCGCTGCTGGCTCAGACTCGGGAGCACAGGGCTCCCAGCCCCAACGAGCCGCGAGCAGAGGCTCGGCTGGTGCTCACGGGGGGGCACCCACTCCAGCACCAACGACCCCCACCCCGCACCAAGACCCGGTCTCCCACCTTGGGAACTCCCTGCCACGGCACCGGCCACTCAGGCAGGACATTGCTGCCTCGGTGCTGTGCTGACGCCCAGTCCCCTCGGACCAGGCAGCGCCACAGGACAGGGACCCAAGCAGCCTCCAAAAGGCAGAAGCTGTCCCTGCGCCTCCCACCTTGTGGCGCCTGGAGGAGGGGTAGCATTGCCCCCTGAGCCAAAAACACGAAGGACGTTTGATGCCTAAAAACATTAAGAAATTAATGTTCCAGTTTGGGATTTGGTTTTGGGGGTATTCATTTTAATTTCTTTACTTTTCTCCCCTGATGTTTTTTTTTTAAACCAAGAAGATACGCTCAAAGATGTTAGAGAGAGAGTGCTGGAGAGGGAGCGAGAGAGAGAACCGCCACTGCCTGTCTGCCAGCCCCGCCCACCCGAGGACCGATCCTGCAACCCTGGTGCAGAGCTCCATGCTCCAAACAAGCCAGCCACCCGGCCGGCCACTGGCCACTTTCGACATACGCACGGGCCCACCCACCCCACCGCACCCCACAGATACACAGCCACGGGTTGGTTCCACACCGGAGCAGCACAGAGCCCTCAGTCTCTGGACTCTGGAGACCAAAGGCTACTTTTATAAACGCCAGTCTGTTTCAAGACAGTAACTTTGTGCTCCCTAAAGCCACTGGTCCTCTCCCACCCGCCCTCGCCCGGGAGAGAAGCACAGGCAGCAGGCTTACTCCTGATAACCGCCCCCGCCTGAGCAAGGCCAGAGCTCCCCTCCCCCCAGGCGTACGTTTCCTAGAGAGATAAAAGGACTTGAGAATCTGTCTGTTTAAAATAAACACTCTTCCCAAGTCCGAATGGTGTGCCTGTTCTTGCTGTGCAGTGCAGGTGCTTGCCCCACACTGGTGAGGACAGCAGCACTGGGAGCTGGTCACCAGTCTGACAGGAAGGACCAAGGCCACCAAGGCCACTCCTCCCGCCGCCACGGCTGCCCACAGGGACCCCGGCCGGGGCGAGGCTTGGCCTGCAACAGCCTCTCCCTCCCCGAGCGAAGCCCCGCGCCGGCCCAGCCCCTGGGCCACCTGGGCCCTGCATGGGTCACCCCTCCAAGGAGCCTTGGTCAGCTGTCCTCCTCCCCGCTGCCCACACGCCTGCCCACCTCGGTGTGCTAACGCCGCAGCTACACCGGGTCTGTCGCGTCCCCGCGTCCGCCCGCACTTTCTCCGGGGAGGGGCAAGGAGAACAGTCTCCACGTGGCGCAGCTCGGCCTTGGGGGTGGCAGCCGAGCAAATGTCCGCGGCACAAGTTAGACTGGAAACCGAAAATCGCCCAGCGCGGGGCTACGCGTAAACCGTCGTACGGCAGGTTACATGGGACTCAGCAGCAGTGAGACAAAACTAGGGAACTCTTCAGTTTCCAAGAAAAGTAAAACACTTGTAAAATTTCTTCAACACTTTCAGCGAACTTAACTTTAACTTCATTTTTGTTTGCTATCAGAAAACACTTTTTAAAAAACTAGCTCTGACGCTCTTTCCAGCACTTGAAATGAACAGCAAACGTTTCCACTCCACTTTCCGAGCACCCCCGCACACACGGGCACCGGGAGGTGGCCGACCTGCCGTTCCACCCCCAAGCTCCGAGTCCCTGCCGTCCGTGAACTCGACGGCAACACGACGCCCACGGTGCCACGATGCCCTGCAGAAGTGACGTCTGTGCTGCCTCCTCCGAGAGCCAGCCCTCACACAACGTCAGCCTGGGCTGAGAGCGGGCGCGCTAAGGGCCCTGGAGCCCCCACACCTGGCCCCAGGAGGCCCCCCACACCCTCACCACACCCCCAAAGCTGGTCACCTGGCTCTGGGTCAATCTGCCCTTCACAGCCGGTGCAGTGGTGAGGACAGCGGGGTCAGGCTGAGGCCCAGAGGGACAGGGAAACACAAAGCAGAAGCTCCCTCGCGGGCAGGTCAGGGGCTGCCCGGGGAGGCGACGCCCCACCCTGGGGACCACGCCTGCTGCGCCTGGAGGAGAGCGGCCCCTGGGGCCTCGGGTGCACCCAGGAACCCACCACACCGGAAGGCCTGTGAGAGGATGCTGGCTGCTAGTCATCCGGGCCAGAGATCAGTGTGACCCAGAATCTGTCCCCCACGGTGCTGAGGGGCTGGGGACGGACGTGCAGGCTGAGGCGGAAGACCGCGGGGACCAGGACAGAGCAGGTGAGGCCGGCTGGCTCACTGTGTGGCGGCCCGTGGTGAGCAGGTGCGGGCGCCCACCCCGGGGCTGGTGAGGGCCGGAAGGTCTCCCGCAGCTCTGCTCGCTCAGCCCTACACGCCCCAGGCGTGCAGCCCAGACGGAAGACAGGCCTGTGCAGCCCCAGGAGACACCCGGCAGCAGCCCAGGCGAGGTGAGAGCTGCACCGTGGTCGCTGCGGGGGTCACCAAGGCTTTGCTGGACGTCCAGCACCTTCCCAAATCAGGTCGGGAGAAAACCTAACTCCCCACCAACACTCAACGCCACAACTCCACGGGGGCCTGCGTGGCACCAGCAGTCCCCGGTCTCCAGGGCCTGCTCGCCTCTGCTGGCATCCTTGTTCCTTGAAACAGGAAGAAGAGGGGACAGGCCCAAAAGCAATGGGGGCAGAGGTCTGCGTGCCCCTCCGCCCACCCTCCCACCGTGTGGGCGCTCACTGCCCGCTTCCCTCCAGGCCACGGAGGGCTCTCCCTGTCCCACCCTCTCTAGTCTCCTGGCAAAGACCGGCTCTTGTCCCCTTCCTAGCACCCATGCCGTCCCCAACTTTTTTAGTTACTCCAGACAGGCCAGGCACTTCCAGGCCACAACGCCCGGCTGTCCTAACCCTGCTGGAGTCCACAGCAGACGCCAGAACCCGGGCTGTCGAGGGAACAGAGAGACGGCCTCGTGCCCGCAGGGGCTCAGAGCGGAAGAGAGGAGGCACATGCGGCCGTGGCCGGTGCCGGGCTCCCCAGACCGGGGGGCCCCACGGCGCATGGCCTCTCGTCCAGGTGCTGGGACGGCGAGCCAGCCTGCAGCCTGGGGTGGCACTCCCTCTCCTCACTCCAATGGAGCAAGCCCTGGCCGGGTGGCTCAGCTGGTTGGAGCATCGTCCCACGTGCCAGAACGATGCGGGTTTGATTCCTGGTCAGGGCGCATATGGGAGATGGCTGATTGATGTCTCTATCACTCTCTAGAATCGATAAAAACATATTCCTGGGTGAAAATTATCTTAAAAAGCCACAACAAACAACCAGCCAACCAGAGGGCTGAGGGGGTGCCCAGGGCCTGGATGAGGTGGGGGGCACGGTGCTGGTGGCAGGTGGTGGGCACCCGGCAGGTGGTGAGGCCTTGCAGCGGGTGTGCGGGCGCCATCGCTGCTCTCCTGGCGCCTGCGTGTCAGTGGAGGACGAGGAGGGTTGCAGGCGCCGTGGGCAGAGCCCGCACTGGGTGGGGCTGGGGCTGGCCGAGCAGGAGGGGCCATCAAAGTCCAAGAGACACGAGGGTATCAGCTGCGGAAGCTGAGGGGAGGCCAAGGCGGGCGGAGGAGACCCCTGTGCTGAGACTCCAGGCCACCCAGGGGCCCCTCTGGCAGGTGGAGGGGGGGAGGGCGGTGCCTGAGACAGCGGAGGGACAGCAGGTCAGAGGTGGAGGACGGGCAGCAGGAACCTTGACATAGGCGAGGCGCCCAGCGTGCCTGGGGCCGACCAGACGGACCAGGCAGGCCGGTGGGGCAGGGTGTGGGGCGGGGCAGAGGTGGGAAGAACCTGAGCTGAGAGCGGCTCTGTGGGCAGCGCCGCAGGACGTCCGAGGGGTCCAGAGGGGCAGGGCCACCCCGAGGTTCTGGCCTGAACAACGTGAAGGGTAGAGCCGGCTCCAAACGGAGGGCAGACCCACCGGGCCCACACGCACAGGCAGTGGGGGCGTCCGAGGGGAGGAGAGGCTGCCCTGGCACAGCCAGAACGTTCTAGGCGATGGCAGCAGTGGCAGGACACGCGGACGTGGAGTCGGGGACAAAGGCGGGGGCGGGGTGCTGAAGCCCCGAGACCTCTGGACAAGCGAGGACAGACTGAGCCGAGGAGCAGCAGGGGCCAAGGAAGGGAGCCCGAGGGGCGACGGTGACTCAGAGCAGGGACCCCGCTGTCCCTGCTGTGCCCGTGCCCACCGGCGGCAGCCCGTCTCCCAGAGTCCTAGAACCCACACGAGACGTCTTCCGAACACAGAAGGCAGGCCGCTGCTCCGTCCCTGGCCTAGAGCCCTGGCCCGCCATCTGCGGTCACCTCCCTCGGTCCCCGAAAGCACAGGTGGTGGCGCAGGAACGGAGGACAAAGAGCGGCGAGTGGGAACTGGAGAGGGGGCCGGTGGCCGTGAGGAGCAGCCCAGCCAGCTCTGAGACAGGAAACAAGTCCGAGGGCCGGCGGCCCGCATGGCGAGAAAGGGTCACACCCAAGGGCACAAGACTCAGAGGCGCCAAGCGCCTGCCCCAGGGTAGAGCCGAAACTCGCTCGGACAGTCCACACCAAAGTCCTGGCCCGGCTTCACGGAGCCACCTGCAGAGCAGTGGCAAACAGAAGAGGGTGTCACGTGCAGCGTGGACGGGAGGTCCAGAAGAGGGGCCGAGTGAGACCCTCACTCAATGCAAGAAGTGACCGCCACCCTGGCACGCTCCCTCCGGAGCTCTGATGGCAGCTGCCCTGGGGGACGCCCTGAAGGACCAGCTGGGAGCAGGGCCGGGCCACTGAGGGCCTGTGAGGCTGGGGATTCCGGACAGAGCGGGGGCGGCGCACCCCACACGGCAGGAGAGAGAGCGACACTCGAGGGCTGGCCCCGCCATGGGGCACGGCCGCCTGAGCAGCGGCCGGTCCGGTAGGAAGCAGAGGTCAGGCATGGATCCTGACCTGTCCACACATCAAAACCTGGAGGGTGACGGTGAAGAGAACAGGGACGCAACCCTGCATACATTTTCCAAACCAGCAAAAAACAAAAGCTTGAATTTTTAAAAAACTATTTACTCAATTCAAAACAAGGCAAGGGGAGAAAAAGAAAAACAAAAAATAAGACAAATAAAAGTATGAAATGCCAGGGCTGGCGTGGCTCACTGGACTGCGTGCCAGACTATGAATGGAAAGGTCGCCGGTTTGACTCCCGGTCAGGGCACACACCTGGGTCGAGGGCCAGGTCCCGTGTCGGGAGCGTGAGAGGCAGTGCATGAACATATCTGCCAAATGTGGATGTTTCTCGCCCTGTCTTCCCCTCTCCCTTCTCCTTGCCCTAAAAGTAAACAAATAAAACCTTAAAACAAAACCCCACAAAACCTTCTTTTTAAAAGAAATGTGTATGTTTATCAAGGACACACGAACAGAACCCAGGGGGAGGGTAGAAGCAAGGGAGGGAGGTGGGCTGGGCTGGGATGGGGGAGCCGGGTGGGGGGGGATGCAGACAACTGTGATTGAACGATAAAATAATTTATAAAAGAAAAGAAGAAAAGAAATGTGTATGTTTAACAACGCACTTGACCCTGGGCCCCACCGGCCAGACCCCAGGGAGACCTGCTGAGTCAGAGCTGCCTCTGACTGGGCCTGACAGCTGCCCCCCAGGCAGACGGGCCCCACACAGCTCCCAGGTGCCGGTGTGCACGGCAGGGGCCCCCAGAGTCTCGGTCCTTGCAGGCGCCTGCCGGGTGCTTTCTGAGAGTTTGTGAACTAGACAGGAACACAGGGCAAAGGAAGGGCTGCCAATACAAATACACCAAGGGTGCTGCTGAAATCGGGGTGCATGGCACAGGGTGGGGCAGCCTCTGCGGCTGCGCACGGAACCCGCAGTCCTGGAAACACAAACAGCATGTCCCCTGAGCCCCGGCAGAGAGCCGCAGGGGTGCTGCTGCAGGGGGACACAACACTCGACTGAAGGCGAGGGACCAGGGCTCCTGGTCTCACGCACGCTACACATGGCCCCTCACCCAGCTCCTTGGCGCCACGGACCCAGAGACCCTTGGAGAAGACCTCCTAGACCTGCCCCCCACCTCCTGCACACTCTTGGGGACCCTGCCTGTCACTCCTGATTATGGAGGCAGTGGGCAACAGTCAGACTTCGGAGTCCGTCGCGAACAGAACCCATTCCCGGGTGGGCAGAGATGGGGCCTGGGAAGAGCCCGCTGCCCAGGCGATGCGGCATGGCGAGCACTGGCCCAAAGCTGCCTTCACAAGCACACACGGGCCCATGGCTTTTCTCTGTGGACGGGCCGAGCCCCTGGACTCCCAGCACCTCCCCGGCACCCAGAGCGTCGCTCGGCGCCCACTGCTGAGGGAGAGCCCATCCACCAGGCTCTGCTCGCTGGCCAAAGGTCCTGGCAAGCCCCGGTCTGCCGGAGGAGCGGGCATCAGGAGGGGGGGGCAGAAGCTACAGAGGGCATGTGCCAGGAACAACTGGCAATGCAGTCACCAGACAAAACTCAAGGGCCAAATCCGTGGGCCCCCGGCAGCCCTGCCTCCAGCAGCGCCCCTCAGCAGGCAGCCACTTGCACCTGTCAAACCCCCCACTCAGCCACCCAGTGTCAGGCTCCTCCAGCACCTGACTCACCCCAACCCCTGCCCTGGCTGGCCACCACAGACACCCATCTCCGAGTTCAGACCCACAGAACCACCTCGGCCACCCCAAGGGCTCCTCTGTGTGGTTCACAGGACATGTGGTCAGCTCCGCTGCAAGAGCTGCACCTGCTCATTCGCCTCACAGAGCTGCCACAAGGCAGCGACCAGCCAAACTGGCAGAGTGGGGTGCACGGCCATGCGGGACCCCGGCCGCGAGGTCGCCTCCTGCAGCCCAGCAGCCCTGCCCGCCCACGGGTCCCAGAGTCTGGTCTACGGGGACACGAACACAGGGCCGCTCCACCACCATCTGGAGAACCGTGGAGTCAGACAGCATGCGGGCGCCTTCTCAGCACGGCCGGTCTGAACACTGACGCCCGTTTCCCCACCCCCCACTTCCGCGCCCAAGTGTCAGCTGCTTCAGCTGCTCGACGTTGCCTAGCTGAACGCCCCTTGGGGAAGTGCACAGAGGAGGCCGGGGACCGGGAACTGAGGACGCCAATGGCCCAGGGGCGGGCCGCCTGACCTCGGGGGCCTCTGCTCTAGGCAGGGCCCCGAGAGTGCTGCCAGCAGCCTGGCTTTCCCCGCGGCCTAGGCGCGTATAGGGGAGACTGGGGCCACCACTCGCTGCGAAGAGGTGGGGGTCCCGACACCTGTTTGCCTCGGGCTGTTCCCGCCCGGACGCCGGCGCAGCCCGCGCAGCCTCAGCAGGCCTACGTCCCAAGGGGGCTCCCTCGGGCTCTGAGAGCAGATGACGTGGAAAGGCTTCCTCTCTCCAGGCAGGGGGCCGGCGAGATGGCCCCCGCGTAGTCCGAGGGTGAGCTGCCCGGCCGGCTCGCCCTCACTCACGCCAGTTAGAGACAGGGCCGCGCCCGGGAGCTTCCCTTTGCCCGGAGAGGGAGGGCGACGGCCCGTGCGGGGCTCGGGGCCTCGCCCATCTCCGGGACAGGCGAGGAGTCTAGATACTCGTTGGCCAGGGGACCCGCAGGAGCGCTTCCTCCATTCCCGGACCCTCAAGATACGGGGCCCTCGGCATCAGGGGACTGCCCCGCCAACCCCGCCGGCGGCCCACTAGCTCGCCGGGAGCCCAGGAGCCAGACGCGCCTGAGCGGGGAGCCAGCCCGCTGCGCCCCGCCGCGCCCGGCCCGGAGTCTCACCGGCCCGCGCTGTGTGCTGACGGTGGTCGCCATGGTGCTCCGCCGGCCGGCCTCGCCCACTGAGAACTGACGAGCCTGCGACCCTCCCTACGGAGCCTGCGACACTGTCAACGGCTGTCCCAGCGAGGCTGCGGCCACCACAGTCAGCTGACGGCCGCTCCGCCCTGGCAGCGTAAGTGCGCGCGGCCCTGCCCCTTCCGGCGCTGCGCACGCACACACGCGTGCTCCTGGCCGGCGCCTGCGCGGTCGCCGGGCGGCCCCGCCCGGCCCGCTACTGGTGGCTGCTGGCTCCTGGGTTTCCCCTGAGTAGGTCGCTTGGCTGGTGGAGCCCGGAGCTGCCCCGTGGAGGTGGGGACCCGCGGTGCCCTTCCCGCTCGGGGCCTCCGCAAGGCTCATAGGGAACTCGAGAGTCAAAGATTTTAGCTGTAGCTATGGTCAATTGTCGCAAATGACTAATGCCCGTGGAAAATTGTTGTTCCCGGAGCCGGGACCCATGAACATGTGACTCCGGCAGGTGGACAAGCCGGTGAAACCTTCGCGCCCCAGGTGGGTCTTGCAGGCCCCGAGATGGTGCCAGAGCCACTGTGTCCCAGGGAGCGGCACAGTGGGGCACATAAAGAAATACTAGGAAAATCTCGGACTGCAGCTCCAACCTGATTAACCTTTCTTCCAACCCTCTTACCTACCCTTTTTTTTTCCTAAGGTCGGCTTCAAATGAGATGTTAAGACAGTTTTTAGGGTACATTACCCGTCGTCTTCGCAGATCCCAGGCATCTGAATAAAGCACTGATCAAGATTCTATTCTTGTCTCTACTTACTGGTTCTAGTAGCCACGGTTAGTACCAATGCCGCCCTTCCCGGTTTCGGAACCTGCTCCCAATGGCCCCATGCTGTTTGTAAGAAAATACTGAGTCACTTTTCAGAGACAAGAACCAAAACCCCAAGTCATGTGCCAGAAGCAGCACTCAGGAGAGCTTTGACCTCTACCTGCACCCAGGACCATCCCTCCCATGGAGCAAACAGGCCAGCTGGAGGGAAACTTGAACTCCAAACACTCGGGGTCCATTGTCCTGAAGGATATCCTGTACTGAAGGCCCTTACCATATACGGCCAAGGGCCAAGGTCCTCCACTTGAAACGACCTGCCACACCTCTGCACCCCTCCCCCAACCCTGTAAGCCTGCCCTGAACCCTGGATTGGGACCTGTGTACTTCGGATAGCCAACCCTGTTAGGTGACAGCAGTCCCCAGTGTCTCAGGGAGGAAAGTCTCCGCCTCGGAGTCCCGTCCTGCATGGGCAGAGTGGAGGGTCCTGATCCCAGACATCTGTGGACAGCCTCCTGCAGCTGTGCGAACCTCCTGGTGGGGGGCAGGGGGGTCGAGGGCCAGGAGAACAACACACAGACAGCATTAGGCACTTGATTTACCCCCCCAAATCATCTGAGAGGCAGAGCACTTACATGTAAAATTTTAAAACTAGGAGTCAAGGGAAGGGAGAGGTGAGTGTGGGCTGGAGTGCTTCAGCAGGCCACAGAAAGATGGGGGTCCCTGTGTAGGAGGAACAGCGCCATCCATTACCTGGTCTCCGTGGGAGATGGCGCCTAAGCCTCCCACCACCCACAGCAGGAATTGAAGCTGCCAGCAGCGTCTGGTCAGGGGAAATCACCAATATAACCAGGAAATGGGGTTGTGGCTTCCCCACTCCTGAGTCTGTGATTGGGCCTGAGGTGGTCACATCAGAGCTTCCTCTCCCCACCTCTGGTCTCACGCTCCCCTCCTTCTCTGCCAAGCATTGCAGCCATGTCAGCCTTAGAACTGCTGGGGACAAGGGGTTCTTTCGGAGTCCCTGACGGAGAAGGAAGGGGAAGAGGCCTGCCTTCAGCTGGGCCTGCCGCCCCCTGCGGGGCACGGGCAGGTACACAGACCATCGAGATGAGACAAGGCCACCCCGCCCACAAGGCATCCAGAACACCAGGACTGCCCGGCCAGCGCGTGTGAGCACAGGCAGAGCCGAGTGGCCAGCACCTCGCTTCCTGGCTGGTGTGACTGCCGCTGCTTGCCCCTGGTCTCCCCTCCTTCTTTCTAGATTAGAATTGTTAAGAAGCCTAATTATAGAATGACCCCAGCTTCCGACAGCATCCGCTCCAGAGGAGAACCCCTCTGTGTCAACCCCGCCACCCCCGACAGAATCCCAGGCCCTGTCACAGGTCTTTTCTAAAACCCTCCAGCTGAGTCGCCCTGTGTGTCCCCGCGGTGCCCTCTCGTGAGCTCCACCGGTAACAGCCCTGCCCTGCTGAGCTGCGGGTGTGTTCCTGGTGGGCTGATGGGGGGCACTGACACACCCAAGGCTTGAATCATCCTTTTCCTCTGCGTGCACTTTCCAGAGCCTTCCACAGTAGGCGGCCCACAGCAAACTCTCCGTGTCACCGTCAAAGCGGCCAAGTGCCTCAGCCCCTCGGCCTCCTGTCTCCCCACCCTCCACGTGCAGCGCACCCCAGAACCTCGATGACGCTGTGTGACGCAGATCCCAGGGCCCGATTCCCCCCGGCAAGGAGTTTGTTCACGTGCTTATCAAATACACGAGCAGCCCAAGCCTAGAATCCCATTTGGATGGGGGGTGGGGGGGCTGTGCTCTGGGGACTCTTCTGGTGGCAATCACTGTATCCGTCAGGGTCCCAGCAAGAAACAGATGGCATGCTTAGAAAGGTAATTGGAGGGATTTTCGGAAGTGACCATTTACCAAGGAAGGGCAGAGTTAAGGAACCAGCAAGGCACAGTGAGGGAGGAATTTCAGGTCCAGGAAGCTTCTCCCTCCCCTCGAAAGGACGAAGAATAGTAGCCAGGGCCCCTGCAGAGGGGCGACTGGCCGCTGCCCAGCACAGGCCTGCGCGGAGGGCCCCAGCACTGACCTCCACCAGGTCTCCCTCCGCCCAGCCAGGTGATGGCAGCTCCCCGGGGCCAGGGGAAGGTGAGGGGTGGAGCAGGGAGGGCGGGAGGACATTGTCCTCCCCGAGCACCCAAACATCAGCAATAACCAGAGGACACGGTTCTGTAAAATCCCATTGAAAATGTTATATACACCAGACGCGAGAATAATTTTCGAAGACCTCTCAGGGTTTTGATCTTATTTTATTGGCCAAGCTTAACCTGCGCAGGGGCGAACTCTCGGGGTGTCCGGAGACACGGTGCCCAAAAGGGCTGCAGATGAGAGACACGCCGAACACTTACAGCTAAGTCCTTATATAGGGGCGAGCAAGCAAGCGTTGAACAGAAGCAGACGTGGCAGTTGGCTGTTTGCTGACAGAGACCGCACGCGGGAACAGGGTGGGGGTTCAAAATTCAAAGCTAAGCAGATTACAATCAGCCTGTTTTGCTGTGGTCAGGCTATGTTCTCAATTTCCCAGATCTCCACAAAAATAGCAACAAAAGGATAGAAGGGGCACAAATAAAACTTGCGAAAAAGTGAGCCAAAGGGTTAAGGAAGGGCCGAAAACGTCGAGAGGCGAGAAGGCCTGGGCGCCACACTCGCAGACGGGAAGCCACAGACCCACCCGAAACCGGCCAGCTCTCCCCCTGCCACCCGGTGGTCCTACAAAACAGCAATTCCCGTTAAAATGCCAAAGGGTGTTGTTGTTTTTTTAAAAAGAAATTCAACGAACGGACCCTAAAAGGAATAGGAAAGAAGGCGGCCGAGTAGTAGGAGGCTGCAGGGGAAGGAGGCGGCGCGGAGGGGAGCGAAGGGCCGTGTCCGCCCGGGCGGCGGTGACCGAGACAAGATGCGGGAGCTGGACTGCGGACAGCGCTGGCCCTGCCGAGCGGCGGGGAAGGGACACGCTTTTCAGTGAATGGGCTAGAACAATCGGCCAGCCTTACGGAAAGACTCCCCTCAGACCCTTGACTCGTGCCAAACCGAAAAGCAGCTCCCGATGGAACTGGTCCGAACCAGCCCGTTCCCAGTTGAGGGAGTCAGGGCCGGTTACCAAGGAGAAGGCGAGACCCGCAGGAGCTGCACTGTCTCGAGGTCTGTGCAGGAGGCAGGGTCGGGGGGAACTGGGGGTCTGAGCACCCGGGAGCCTAGCGTGGCACCAAGGCGTCCAGCAGAGGCAGACGACCCAGCGGCCAGGGTGCCGGCCACGCGTCCCCGAGAAAGGCGGAGGGGGCTGAGGCAGAAGCGGCTGTGGGGGTGGGGGGCCCAGAGAACGGGGCTTCCAACCCAGAGGGGGTCTGAGGAGCTGTCACCAGGTGAGATAATAATGAGCGGCCGCTACGGGGCTTTGGGGAGGTTCACGATGTGGCCACAGAGCCGGGCAGAGAAGACGCCTTAGGCAGGACGTGTAGGGAAGGGACAGCGCTGCAGGCCAGGGGTCCAGCCAGTGTGTTTCTGTCTTAAGCGTGGCCTGCGAAGGGGGCTCTGACTTGCCCATCGGCCCCCCAACTAGCAGCTTCCATTCGGAGATTGGGGGCGGAGCCCGAGAGCCTAGGCCACGTGTCACCTGAACAATGTCTCCGCTCCTGCCATCCTCCCCCAGCCCAGCCCACATTGTCACGGGTGTTTTCCCCCCCTTTCTGGGTCCGGGTTCCACCTGCTCCTGGGGCACCCGGGTCCCCGTATCCACGGGACCCGATAGGTGGCACCTGGGAGGCCGAGTCTGCGCCCCGTGTGGCTCCAGGTGCTTCATGTGTGTCCTCTCACTCACGTCCTTTAAATCTCACCCAGCAGTTTATCCTTCGACTTTTCCTTCTTTGTTTTTAGAGAGAGGGGAAGAGAGGGTGACAAACCAGGAGAAAAGCATTGACGGGTTTCCTGCATGTGCCCACCACCAGGGACCCGGCCCACAGCCCAGGCATGTGCCCTGACTGGGAATCGAACCGGCAACCCCTTGGCCCGCAGGCCGGCACTCAATCCACCGAGCCTCACCAGCCGGGGCTATCTTGTCTCCTGTGGCTCGCACGGCAAACCCATGGCGAGCCCTCTGTTGCTGCCGCATGAGAGATGAAGGTGACGGGCAGGTGAAGGGCGAGACACTTACAGCGTCTGACACTGAGGAGTGGCCACAGTGTACCTGTACTTCCTGTAAACCCCAAGGAGAAGGGAAACCAGAGGGACGAGCAGGTGCTGTCGCCTGGCGGTTTGAGCAGGGGAAGCCCTCAGCTTGACGATGAGACACCCCTTTCGGTCTTCAGAACAGTCCAAACGAGGACGGCAGTGCGGCAGGTGTGGGCGGGGCCTCAGGGGGCAGGGCTCTGGGTGGCGCAGGGAGAGGCCCAGCTGTGCGCCCCCCCCCCCCACGCACCTGGGATGCACGCACCTGCGAGTGGCCCAGGTGTTTGCAGCCGTCCGCAGAGGCGCAAACGGTGAAATCTGGTGGGCCCCCGTTGCGGGGCCCTACGTAACCGCGGGGGACAAAGCAGGTCAGCCTGGCTACGAATCCTCACCGGAGGACTACAAGCGTTCTTGTGATTGCAGAGAGAGGAAGGCGGGCGGAGGGAGAGGAGCACCCCTGCGGGAGAGAAACATGGATCGCCCGCCTCCATCTGGGCCTTGACTGGGGACCCAGGCCTCAGCCCTCAGGTGCACGGGACAAGGCTCCAACCACCTGAGCCACACCCGGCCAGGGCCAGCTGTGCGCCTGTCAGATCCACACAGACTCTACCAAGCAGCCATTTTCAGAACACTGGGTTCCAGGCACGGAGGCCGGCAGTCCCTCGGAGACAGGAAACAAGTGGGGCCCAAGCGCCCTCTGCTCACTGCCCGGGGGTGTCCAGGCGGCGGGCAGGGGCCGCAGTCCAGGCCAAGAGCAGCGTCCCCCTGAGCAAGGACCCTGCGGGCAGCACAGAGGCCTTGGGGCTCGTGTCCCAGGAGGGCCACCGACGGCACGGAGCTGTGCAGAGATGCGCTGGCCCCCGCAGAGGCTCCGCCTGGGGTCTCGGGCGAGTGCAGACCAGTGGACACGCGGGAGAAAGCTGCCCAGGGCTGGAGAGACTCCCGGAAACAAGCCGGCTCCTGCCTGTGGGGCGAGAAGGAGTCCCTACTCCCAGTGGCCGAGGAAAACCCCACTCCCCCAGCAGGACCCAGGTGTTCCACGGGCCGGCTTCCTGTTGCCAGGGATAAGGTGGGGCAGCTGAAACTGAGCAAGGGCCCTCGGAGACCCCAGCAGGGCCTCAGCCGTACAGACCACGCGTGTGGCTGGGGAGCGCCACGCCCTTCTCTCGACATCCCTGGGACCTGTGGACACTCCAGGGTGTCAGGCACTGGAACGAGACCACAGAGAACTGAATCTGGCCACCGTGTGCAGGGACACCACCCAAACCTCAGGACACACACCGCACAGGTCGGCACTGGACGTGTCCCCAGGCAGACCGGACTCCGGGCAGCGACAGGCTGCGGCACAGGCGCCTGTTGAACTGTTCTCGGCCCAGTGAAGCTGCGTTGTGGTGCAGTATGTGGCGAGTGGGCTGACTCATCCCCAGATATTTTGGGGCGCCTCCTACGAGCCAGGCTCTGGCGTAGGTGCCGGCGTTAGAGCCGGGGACGGACAGACAGACAGGGACCCTGCCCTAGGGGTGCTCATTTTCTAACAGGACTCATGAGAGGCGGAAAACCAGAACCATGACCAAGAAAACCTAAGAGGGGGCTGTCCCCACGCCACTGACACTGGGGAGGCCCCCAGAGCAGGCCCCGTGTGTCGCCAAGCAGCATCTGATGTCTCCCGTATGGTCGCTCCCTGCACACCAAAACCGGTGGCCAGCCGTCCCCGACCTAGGAGCAGAGGCGGGAGGGCCAGCCCCCTGCAGCCCACACAGTCACACACACCCAGACGTGTGCAGAGACAGACACACGGACACGCCGACAAGCAGACACACCCGGTGACGCACACCCACTCACACTGTCTCACAGACACACTCGGGTGTCTGGCAGGTTGAAGGGACAGCACAGGACAGCATCACACAGGACATGGACAGCAGCGCCCCAGGCCCGGGGCTCGCAGTTTACTTCAGTCACTCAAACCACCACCAACGCACCTGACAGACCGCCCACTGGCGCGCCTCCCGCCCGGGGGGTCCTGGGTGCTTTCTGGCCGCAGTCCGGTTCTGTGCACCTGAGAGCAACGGTCCTGCGTTCGCCTGAATGGAGCGGCAGCTAACAGGCCGCTGTGGGGGGTGAGAACGGCAGCCCCTCGTGGCCGGGGCCAGGCCGGGAACACAGCCCGTGTGCGTGCGAGAACTTGCCGGCAGCGCGAGTCGCCTAACAGCTTCCGAATTCCATTCCCGTGGTTCATCTGCTGGCGTGCAGACAGCGGACGCCTGCGCGTGGATGTTCGTTACGGGGGCAAATGCGCCTCGGACAGAGGACCCTCTGAACCGTTTTAGGGGCCCAGCTCGGGGACACCAGGCACATGCACACCTGTGCAGCTGCCACCACCATCGTCCTCCCCAGTAGAAACCCGTCCCCTGTGTACTGACCACCTCCGGTCAAGGTCGCATTAGTCTCCGGAGCTGCTGTGACAAGCATCACAGACAGGGTGGCTTAGACCAGAGACACATCCCCATGCTGGAGGCTGGGGTCTGAGACTCCGGCCTCTCGGGGCTGGTTCCCCGAGGCCTCTCTCCTGGGCGTGCAGACGGCCGTCCTCTCCCTGTGCCCCATGCGGTTGTCCCTCTGTGTGTGTCTGCGTCCTGATGTCCTCTTCTGATAAGGACGCCAGTCAAATTGGATTGAGACCCACCCTGGTGACCACATTTTACCTTCATCCCCTCATTAAGGACCCATCTCAAAACACAGCCACGTTCTGAGGTGCTGGGGCTCAGGCACCAGCATGTGGATTTGGGGGCTACGGTCCAGGCCACAGCGGGGGAGGCAGCGGCACATCAAGCTCCCTCCCCGTTCCCTGGATGGCGACTGTCTCCCGCCCGACCGGTCAGCCCCAGCCATTGGTTCATTCACAGAGGGGCCCCGAGTGGGGAGAGACCGAGGCCAGGCACTGGGGCAGGAGACAAATCAGTGGGGGCAGGGACGGGCCCTTTAGGGTCAGGGGGCCCAGAACCGGGTCAGGCTGGAGTCTTCACAGAGCGGGGACCAGTGGGCTGGGGACCCATGAGAGAAAGGCCAGGAGCCTGGGACCAGAGGCCCCCACAACACCCCCAGGACAGGGCAGGTCACGGAGGAGAGACATGAAGGAGCCTGAGAAGGGTGGGTGTGGGAGGTAGAAAGGGCCACGGGGCTGGGAGCTTGGAGCCTGGTGGGCGCGGGTGGCATCCAGGCTGCCCAGCCCTGCAGCAGGGCGGGAGGGGGGACAAAGGGCTGAGGGAGCTTCAGCCACCATCCCCTGGCCACCACCTGTGAACGGGGCAAGGACAGCTGAGGGGCCCCAAACATGCAGAAGGGTGGACGGCAGCCCCCCGAGCCCACCTGGGTCCCAGCGAAGCCGCCTGCCCCACCCCAGTGCACCTGCGGCCGCTGCACCAGCACCCCATCTGTCCTGGGACCCCACCGGCAGCCCAGAAAGTGCGTCCGGATTTCACACGCACCTCCGACAGCTTCACCCAAGGGTACCCGCTTCGCCTTCAGGTGAGCAGCAAGGATTCCCTCCCCCTCGCCCTGCTCCAGCACCCCCCAGCTCTCACTGCTGAGTCGCTTCCAGGAAGCGTGGTCCTGGGGGCTCAGGCCCCCCTGGCCCTTGGGGAGCAAGCAGGAGGGCCCAGTGGTGCAGCTCCTTCCCAGAGGGCCTGGGGACCCAGAGGTCATGGCTCTCAAAGAGGTGGCACAGGACTGAAGTGCTTCCAGTGAGCGTGTGTGTGTGCACGCATGTGAGCGTGTGTGTGCACCTGAGCATCTGCATGGTGATTGCATGTGAGTGCATGAGACTGCCTGTGAGCATGTATGGGTGCATGTGAGCACATGGTAATGAGTGTGTGAACCCATGTGAGCTTGTGCGGGAGCATGATGGCATGGTGTGCACACCAGGCGCACCAGGTTGTGGAGACAAACACGCATGGCCTCGCCGCCTCACGCAGGACTCGGGGAAGGCACCACGTCCACACCAAGCAACCGGTCGCGATGTTGAAGGGACCCTCAAATAAACAAGAAAAAAATCCCTCATTAAACCCGAGTTTCATGGGAAACACTAACGTTGCAAAAATGCCAATCTAGGACTTCCGGCCAAGATGGAGGCGTAGGCAGACACACTGTGCCTCCTTGCACAACCAGAAGAAGGACAACCACAATTTAAAAACAAAAACAACCAGAACCGACAGAAAATTGAACTGTATGGAAGTTTGACAACCAAGGAGTTACGGAAGAAACACTCACCCAGACCAATAGGAGGGGCGGAGAAGGGCAGCTGGGCGGAGAGGACTGGAGCTGAGCAGCAGCTGGTGGAGAGGGCGGTCCCACATGCACGAGCAGATCAACCAGGAGGAGCAACTGGGGAGCCAGACAGACTCACAACCCAGAGCCCCAGTGGGGAAGTAAAGCCTCAGACTTCTGACTGAAAGAACCTGTGGGGGTTGAGGCAGCAGGAGAAACTCCCAGCCTCACAGGAGAGTTCATTGGAGAGACCCACGGGGCCTAGAATGTACACAAGCCCACCCACCCGGGAACCAGCACCAGAAAGGCCCTGTTTGCTTGTGGGTCGTGGGGGAAGTGACTGCAATCAGGGAGAGAGTGGAGCAAGCGTCTGAGTTTCCTCTCGGACCCTCCCCCACACACAGCCTCACAAAGCAGCAACCTGGGTTGCCCACCCTGGTGAACACCTAAGGCTCCGCCCCTCGTATGTAACAGGTGCGCAGAGACAAAAATGGCTCAAATGAAAGAAAGGATCTAAGCTCCAGGAGAAATACAACTAAGCGACAAAGAGATGACCAACCTATCGGATGCACAGTTTAAAACACTGGTAATCAGGATGCTCACAGAATTGGTTGAATTTGGTTGCAAGTTAGATGAAAAAATGAAGGCTACACTAAGTGAAATGAAGGAAAATATACAGGGAACCAATAGTGATGGGAAGGAAACTGGAACTCAGATTGACAGTGTGGACCAGAAGGAATAAAGAAACAACCAAACAGAAAAGAATGAAGAGACAAGAATTCAAAAAGGAGAGGCTTAGGAACCTCCAGGACATCTTTAAATGTTCCAACATCTGAATTATAGGGGTACCAAAGGGGAAGAGGAAGAGCAACAAATTGAAAACTTATTTGAACAAATAATGAAGGAGAACTTCCCCAATCTGGCAAAGGAAATAGACTTCCAGGAAATCCAGGAAGCTCAGAGAGTCTCAAAGAAGTTGGACCCAAGGAAGCACACACCAAGGCCCATCATCATTACATTACCCAAGATGAGATAGAAGGAGAGAATCTTAAAATCAGCAAGAGAAAAGGGGACAGTCACCTACAGAGGAGTTCCCATAAGACTATCAGCGGATTTCTCAAAAGAAACCTTGAAGGCAAGAAGGGGCTGGAAAGAAGTATTCCAAGTCATGAAAGGCAAGGACCTACATCCAAGATTGTTCTATCCAGCAAATCTATCATTTAGAATAGAAGGGCAGATAAATTGCTCCCCAGATAAGGTCAAGTTCAAGGAGTTCATCATCGCCAAGCCCTTATTATATGAAGCATTAAAGAGACTTGTTTAAAAAAAAAGAAGATAAAAAATATGGACAGCGAAAGGACAGCAAACTCACAGTTATTAAGAACCATACCTAAAACAAAAGCAAACTAAGGGGACAGCTAGATCAGGAGCAGAACCATAGAAATAAAGATCACATGGAGGGTTAGCAACAGAGGAGTGGGAGGAGGAGAAGGTACAGAAAATAAGTAGCATAGACGCAGGTAGAAAATAGAAAGGGGGGGGGCTAAGAATAGCACAGGAAGTGTAGAAGCCAAAGCACTTGTATGTAGGACCCATGGACATGAACTAAAGGCGGGGAATGAGGGTGGGAGGGGTGTGCAGGGCGGAGGGGAGTGAAGGGGGGAAATGAGACAACTGTAATAGCACAATCAATAAAATACATTCTTGGAAAAAGGTAAAGAAAATGCCAATCTACCAGCTACTCCCGTGTGGCGAATTCCGGAGGCACTGGCTGAAGCCACGGAGCCGCATTAACTTTAATTATTAACGTTCGACGTCGTCATTCGAGGTTTTTCTCCCGCCCGCGTGAGGACGGTGCCCTGCCTGCGCGGCGGGGACATGTGACCGGCTCTGGGGGCGAGAGGATGTTTGGTGTGCCTCTCTGAATGCCGAAAACAAATAATAATGGTCGTAAAAACCAAATTGAAAACATAAATAAAGGGTCTCATTACGAGGCGGGAGTGGGGTGGGGGCCGGGCGGGTCCCCGCCGGGGTCTCCAGAGCTGTCCGTTATCGAACGAGTCAGCACCCAGACAGCCCCACGGAGGTGGAGCCGGGGCCGGGGCAGCCCCAGCCCAGTGGGCACGGGCGTGGTCACCAGACGGGGCGATGCCCCCGCAGGGCTCTCTGCTCGGGGCTCTGGGCCCCTGACCCCCACCCGCACCCCAGGAGTTCCACGTCTGGGGGGACGGAGGAGCAGGAAGCCCTGACCCACACTCGGGTTCCTCTCCGCTGGTCTCTTGTCCTGTTTCCCTCCCTTCGCCTCACTCTAAAAATAAATAAATAACATATTTTTTAAAAAAGACTATGCCCCCCCATCCTGCTCTATCCCGTGTTTAACCTTCTCAGTCGTGGTGAAAATACGCACAGAGCGGCCCTCCTGACCCCCGGAGCGCACTCGGTGGGCTCCTGGGTGCTGTCGAGCCACCGGGTGGCTGGTGCCCCCGCTGGACGTTTCTCTCTGGGCTCAACACCAGTGAGGATGCGCAGGGGGGGGGAGCATGGCGGTGCCTCTGCCTCCCCAGCGTCACCCCAGATGGGCTGGGGAGCAAGGCCAGGGGCCCTGGACCTTGACCCCTCAGGCCAGAGGTGCCAACGTTCTCCAGACCCCTCGGCCCCTCCCAGCGACTTGTGGAAGCCTCGCCAAGCTGGGGGGCACTCCGGGCCTCCTGGGGTTGCAGGACAGTGAGTCCCACCTCTGAGTCACTGGAAGGTCCTCTGTGCCATGAAGCCCTCTGTCTGGGAGTTGCCAGGCACAGGCTCCTGAGCACCCCGTGCTGCCCCTGCCCTGCTCAGGTCCCCCTCCCCACACCCAGTGCTGACCAGCCAGCTGAGCCAGGAAGGAGTGGACCCGCTGTTGGGGTGGCCCCCAGGCTGACCCGAGGGGGAGGGGCAACGGGTGGCAGGGCCCGGCTGTTCACAGCAGTTTTCATTATGAACAGCCCGGCTGTTCATAGGCCGTGAGGCTGCAGCCCAGCATTTGAGCCCCTAGAGGGGGGTGGTCAGGGCTTCGCTGTGGCAAGTGGCCCCCAGGGCAGGCATTGACCTTAAGGACAGAGGACCGTGGGCCTCCAGCGCCTGGGTCAGGCCTGAGGAGACCGCAGGGCCTGGGGTGCTCCCTGGGTCCCCACCCACTCTGCACTCTCCGGCCCCTGCCGCCCGGAGCTCCTCCCTCTGCCCTGTGATCCCACGGCCCCACCTTGAGGCCAAGGAGGTGGGCCCACCCTCCGGGCTCCAGGCCTCTCTGTCCTCAGGTCCAATGGGCAGCATTGCCCGGTGGATCCCAAACTACCAGGAGGGGGACCCAGTTGGCCCAAGTAGGCAAGGTTGGGCGTCACTGGGCCTCTCATCCCGACTCAGAGATCAGGGGGTCGACCCAGACAGACACCCCACAGGTCTCCGCCACGCTGGGGCTGAGAGACGGACAGTGGCACAGACATGGACAATGTGTGGAGCCCCCAAAACACCACGGCCAGCATCGAAAGCCGAGCCGCGGGCCCAGCAGGGGGACTGGCCACACGCCCGCCCGAGAGGTGCTGACGTCGGTGGGAGAGGGCGGCTCCGAGGGACAGCCCCACGCCCCTGGAGACACACGAGCGAAGGCACCGGCAAGCAGGTCACGGAAGAAACAGGCGCGTCGTCACCAAATACGTGCACAGACGTCAGCCTTGCAGTCTGTGGAGCCCAGCGCCCCCGTGTATCAGAGCCACCTCCCATGAGCCAGTGCCGCCAGGACACACACAGCAGTCTGGTCCCAGGCGTGACAGGGGCGCGGGACCCGTAGGAGCTGTCGGGTCACCCGACTGTCAGAGGGCGGGCGGTGGCCCGTGAGACCGAGGGCCCCTGCCCCCGAGCCCCGTGTGGGGAAGCCGATCACAGGAGGGTGGTCGGACAGGCGTGAAAACGAGCAAGTTCAAATGGACAGAAGCGAGCGTCCTGCCCATGCGGGCGTTCGCCGCCTGGCACAGCGTGAGGGTTGATTCAGGGGTCGACCTGACTGGCCACTGGGTCCAGGCTGTTGGTCAGCCCTTGGGGCGTGCCTGTGAGGTTCCGGATGGGATGGGCGGTGGAGAAGGGGGTGGGGGCTGAGTGAAGCCACCGTGCAGTGGGCCTCGTCAGACCAGCGAAGGCCAGGGTGGACCCGCAGGCCGACCCTCCGGAGCACGAGGCGGAGCCTCAGCCAGGCCAGGGAGCTGGGGTGCGGTCCTCTGCGGCAGTGCCCCGGGCGCGGCCCCTTCCGCCCCCAGGCTTCCCGCCTGCTGACTGCGCATCCTCCATCGCCAGCCCCATGTTCCCGAGATCGTTCCTCGAAGTAACCACCTTTCTCTTCCTCCTCCCTCTGTCTGGTTGGTCCTGTTTCCCCGGAGAACCCTGGTCACACACGCAGGCCCCGGTGCCTGCACCTGCCCGGGCCTGGAGGACGAGGCCGCGGGAAGCCCATGACCAGCAGTGACGGTCACCCTGGAGTGGCAGCTGAGAGCCAGGTGGGGCCCGGCCCCGAGGATCCCCGACAAGCTCAGCACCCGCCTGGGGTCTGACCTCCGGGTGGACGGACCAGAGGCCGTCAGCAGTGGCGGCGTAGATCAGAGGTTTGGAGATGCCCGCCACAGACGAAAGAAAAGGCAGAGCCCAGTACTCGCTGGGGTCCAGCTGGGGCAGGTGGCCACTGTCAGGAAGGGGGGCGCCAAGAGGCCTCCGGAGGAGCCAGCCCTGCGGACGCCTGGGTCTCAGACCTCCAGCCTCCGGCGCGGGGACACCGGGTGTCCGTGGTCTGAGCCGCCAGCCTGAGGGACTTCAGTACAGCCGCCCTGGCCAGCAGGTCCCCTGACTTTGGCGGGAGCCCGCCGCACGTTGGAGGAGGGCCCTCCAGCCTGAGAGGACAGCGGTTCGGGGCCTGGGGGGGCAGGTGCCTGGCCCGCAGCACCTGAGAAGGACCAGGTGTGGGAGCCGTGGAAGACAAGGGCAGAGGTCGGGTGAAGGGAGCCACCGAGGTTCTCTCCCTGAGGGAGGCGGTGGTGGGGAGCAAGGACGGGCGGGCTGACCCATTCTGAGAGGGTCCCTAGCGGGCAGCAGTGACCCCATGAGAGGCCAAGGGGAAAGTCAGCCGAATCCGTGTGGACCCTGTCAAGCCAGGTAAGTCAGATGTGACGGAGACACTCCTGGAAAGACACGAACCGCCAAACCCAGCTCAGCCCAAGTTTTAAATCAGGTTTTCTCCTTGCAGGTTGTTAAGGGTGGATTGCCCACTGCTTATTCTACATACAAATAAATCTCTGGCAGCAGAGACGCACGTTCCGGATGCGCTCCCTCCACCGGTGGGTGGCTTTCCGCTTTCTTTACAGTGGCGTTTGCAGCTCCAAACTTTCTCATTCTGATAGTGTTCAAGTTCGTGCTGTTTTTATTGTGTGGTTTGGGCTCTTTAGCATCTAACAGGACACAGTTTCGCCTTACCCAAGGACACCAGGGTTTCCCCTGTGACTTTTCTCTAGAAGGCTTATACTTACGGCTCTTACACACTGAGCAGATGGCACCTTCTGTTGAAATGACCCTGCTCCCCTGCAGATAACCTTGGCCTCTGCACCTTTGGGAAAGCCCATGGCCGTGGACCTCAGGGCGGACCCCAGGGCTCCGAGGTCATTCTGTAGCGTCTCTCCGTAAGCTGTCAGCGTTCTGTCCCGGTGGCTGCTTCAGACTGAGACCAAACTGGGCCCCGTGACTCTTCCGGCTCCATTCTCCTTCATCATTGTTTGGGGTTTCCTGGTGCCTTGCACTTCTTTTAGATTTTAGAATCAGGCCCTGGCTGGTGTAGCTCAGTGAATTGAGCGCGGGCCTGTGAACCAGACAATCGCGGTTCGATTCCCAGTCAGGGCACATGCCTGGGTTGCAGGCTGGTTTCCTGCAGGCCAGTTCCCAGCAGGGGATGCACGAAAGGCAACCGTACATTGATGTTTCTCTCCCTCTCTCCTTCCCCCCTTCCCCTCTAAAGATAAATAAATTAATAAATATTTTTTAAAAATTTTAGAATCAGCTTGTCAGTCTCAAAAAAAAAAGATGGTGATGGTTTGGCTTAAAACAGTGTTGACGTCATAGATGAGCGTGGAGAGAATCGACACGCCACCGAGGGTGAGTTGGCACGCATGAGCGTGGCATACGCTCGTGCACTTGGGTCCTTGGGCGTCCCTGCGGCCATGGGTGGTCCTCTGTGCACCGCTTTCCACACGTCACGTGCAATTTGCCTGTAAGCGTGTCCTGGTTATTGAATCTGTTTGTGAGTGGCGTTTGTTTTTGCAATGTCGATTTCCAATTACCTGTTGCTAGGTTGGCCGACCTCACTTATGAGTCCTAGACTCTTAGAAGTTAGGGTTTTCTACAGCTGGGATTGTTTTAGTCCTTCCCTTCCAGTCCTGTAAAAATATAGTGTAACTTTCGTTCCCTTGCTGCAGTGCACGGGCTGGGCCTCCAGCGAGGTCTCAAGGGCAGTGCCCAGAGTGGCTGTTGGTCTGCGTCACTGCGAGAGCGGAGTACCCAGCCGCGGCGGGCGCAGGAGCCACCTGCCAGTCCTGGCCTACTGAGGTTGGTACCGTTTTCGGTCTTGAATGGACCTGGAATCTTGCCAAGGGCTTTTGTCTTTGAATCTGTTGAAATGCTCACGTGCCCTTTATGCTCCAGACTGCCAGCTCGGTGACCTTAAACTCCACATCCGGGAATGAACCCTGCTTGGTCCTGTGTGCCGTGACCCCCAGGACACTCCACCAGGGAATTCTGTGTCTGGGCTCAGGACGTACAAGGGGGGACCCCCAAAACCCGGAGTGTATTTATTAAAGACTGTGTATTTATTCTTACGGGTTGAAACCTCAGTCATCTTCAAACCGCTCTCCATTGGATGCAATAATCCTGTCAAGATGTTCGGTTTGTGAACACGTCAATTCTGATGCCTTTTAGTGCTTCTGCCATTTTTTGGTTTCACCTCTTCCACATCGGCCAAATGTTTCCCTTTGAGGACTTTTTTCATCCAGAGAAAGAAAAAGAAAAGTCGCTCAGGGCAAGATCTGATGAATACAGAGGGTGGGGCACAGAGGTCATGCAATTTTTGGTTAAAAACTGCTGAGCACTCAGTACGGGGTGGGCAGGTGTGCTCTACTCTAAATCACCGATCTTGAAAGGGGCAAACATGTTCCTTTGAACACGTCTTCCAAAAAAACTCACTGAGGCCGAACGCAGCCTCTCACAGCGACGTCAGCCGGTGCACTGATGGGCTCCTAGAACACTCACCTAGCAGAGGGAGCCTGTCCTACAAGGGCCCAGCCCTGCAGAAGGTAACTGTTTTTCTCAGGTCTCCCTCTTTCACTGGACTTTAACTTTCTTTCCTTGTCCAGCCCTGTGTCAGGAGCAAGATCACACCGGTCTCACATGAAGAGCTAGGGAGTGTCCCCTCCTCCTCTGTGTTCTGAAACTCCTAGTGTCCTTGTTACTTCTTAAGGGGCTGGTGTCACTCCAGCCAGGCCCCTGGCCTGGGCGCTCTCGGCACTGAAGCCAGCACTGGCCCGGAAAGGGCGTGCTCCTGAGCTCCACAAAGATGGGGAGACGAGACACTCTGCTGTGAACTGTTGAGTTTGGGAGTTTATGCAACAGACACCAGGAAAGGTGCAGGAGGGAGGTGGCCTGAGGCCCTGGTGCGAGGGCAGGCTGGTGGCGGGCTGCAGGACTGGGCTCAGAGCAGACGCCTGGAGGACTGGGGGTGGGGGGGGCACGCAGAGCCGCCTCCCACTAGGCCCCGACAAATGCCAGCAGTATGGGCTTCACACATGCAGAGCAGGCTGAGTGGTGGCCAGAGAGGGAAGACAAGACCCCAGCAGCCCAGGGGCAGGGTGGGGGTCTTGCAAACCAAGAGGGTCAGCCCAGGGGTGTCCAGATGAGAATGGGCCATAAGGCCAAACACTGCTGAGGGCACAGAGAGGTGGCAAGTCCTGCAGGCTTTGGAGGCCCCAGTAACGATGGCCAGGCCCAGCAGAGGGAGACAAGGAGGCCAGGAATTACCTGGGAATTACCTGGTAGGTGCCCCTTCTCTACGAACAGGCCTGCCACCCCTGGTCTCCCTGCAGACGCCCCAGCCCGGTGACTCCAGGCCTGCCTCCAGGCAGGCCTCCCCCTGGGTAGTTTTCCTAGGCCAAGCTCCCAAAAGCTCCTTAGATGCGGCCACGTCCCTCCCCCAGCCTCTGCCTGTGGTGGTCTCGTTAATGTTGTGAGCCCTGGCTGGCTGTCTGGCTGGCATTTGCACACCTTTTGAGGCCTCAGCCCTTATTAGCACAGCCCCAGGGACACACAGTGGCAGAGACAAACCGACACTGGTAGGAGGGCTGCCTCCTCATGGCCTGTAGGGCCTGTGGGTGGGGTGCTGGGAAGATCCCAGCGTTCACAGAGCCCCCCGCCAGGGCGGGCAGGAGCTGGCTGTGGAGAGCTTTGGGGGCCAGGGGCACTTCATCTCCAGGACTTAGCCGCGGACTCCGTGCTCGGTCCAGCAACCCAGGGGCTCAACGGCTTCGCGACCCCCGACTTCGGCAGGGTTGGGGGGAGCTCCCTGCCCCCGAGGATTTCACCTCTCCTCTCCCACCACCCTCTGCAACACGAGTTTAAGGCAGGTGCGGGGGCGCTGGTTTCTACAGGAAATGGATTTGGCGGCCTGGGCAGACGCTGCTCCGGAGCTGTCGGTGCCCATGCGCCCTGGCCCAATGGCCAACCCAACAATAAGTGTCCGCAGGGAGGCCCACTGCCTGGTGACCTCAGATGAGTTCCTTGACCCCGCCATGCTGGTCACGTCGTATACCCGGGAAGACGGTGCGGAGGAGGGCAGCGTCCCCTGCACGGCCTCGGGAGGCGCAAGGTCACGATTCGGCCAAGCGCCCCCGCAGTGCCATCGTCCCGGGGGAAGTGAGGGGATGAGCAAGTCTTTCTGACGCCTGCGGTCGCGGCCAGCAGGCACGGGGCGGGAGCCAGGGGCCGCAGATTGTCCACCCTCATAGGCCCCGGCGGCCCTTGCGCGCTCCCGCCCCGCGCGCTCGCCCTACCCCCGCACCTCCATCCCCGCTGCCTGCACAGTCCCAGGGGCGCTTGGAGAGGCGGGAGGCAAGCTGGGAGGCGCGCTGGGGACGGCCAGGCTCCGCGCCAGCCCGGACTGCCCTCCTCCCGCAGGGACCTCGCCCGGACGTCGCCCGGACCTCGCCCGGGACTCGCCCAGGACTCGCCTCTCGGAGTCCAGCTCCCCCGGCCGCAGCCGCGGCTGGGAGGGCGGAGGGGGGGCGGCGATGCGGCCTCCTCTGATTGGTCAGATCCTCTGATTGGCCGACGCAGGAGCCAGTCGCAGCCGCCGCCGCTGCAGGGGGCTTCGCTCGTTAGAACTCGGCTCCGCTCGGCTCCTCTCGGCTCCGCTCGGCTCGGGGGCCCGAGTGCTAGGCTCTGCTCCACTCGTCTGCGCGGCCGCGAACCGACTGACGGGCGTGCGCTGGGGGCGCGGGGCGCGGGCCTCGGCGGCGGCGGCGGAAGCCTAGTGCCCCCGCCCGCCCGGTCCTCTCGAAGCAGCGGAGGCAGAACCCCTGGCCCTAGCGGAGCCGGCGCGGGGGACGACGACAAGGAGAGGCGCGAGGAGCGCGGAGCAAGCGCGGCCCACCGGGCGCCGCCGACCCGGCTCAGCGGACGGACGGACGGACAGACGCGGACGGACCCGGACGGACGCGGCCCCTCCCTGCCGCCGCCCGCCCGCCCGGGGCGCCCACCTCGCCGGCGCCGGGCCCGGGAGCGATGACATCGACGGGGAAGGACGGCGGCGGGGCGCAGCACGCGCAGTATGTGGGGCCCTACCGGCTGGAGAAGACGCTGGGCAAGGGGCAGACAGGTGCGTGCGAGCCGGGCCGGGGGCCGGGGGACAGGGGTGTTGGGGGGGCCTGGGGGCCGACGTCAGGGGGACCTGGACACTGAGGGGGGCCGGCAGCGCCGGGAAACTGGCGAGGACCGGGTCGGCGGGAGGACCGGAGGCACCAGGGGATAGGGGAGGACCAGGGGCGATGGGGAGGCCCAGGACGCAGGGACGCACAGGCCGGCCGAGATCGGGGAGGCCGTGCTGACCGCGCGCCGAGCGGGGCCCAGGAAGGAGGGCGCCCTGAGTGTGGTGCTGCAGGCCCGGCCGGGCTCCCGGCCGGCAGCCGCGAACAATGGGTGGCCGGGCTCTGGGTCCCGCCTCGGAGCACCGCAGGCCGCGCGGTTGCGGTCGGCCGGGCGCGGTCCAAGGACACGCGGCGCGGGTGGGGGCGCACGGGCCCAGCCAGCGCCCCTCAGCTCTGGCTGCAGGTGCGTGGCCCCGGCCGCATTGTGCGCGGAGCGATCAGGCCCATTGTGCCGCGGGAGGAGGGGGCCGAGCGGGCGCCCATCTGCCGTCTGCCGCGGCCGCGCTAATAGGCGTGCCGCCCGAGCAGCTGCGCCCCCGGCCGCGACCCCAAACTCCGGGTGGCCAGCAGGCAGAGAGGCAGCCCGGTGCGATCTGCGAGCCAAGGAGGCCACCCTGGCCAGGCCGGGACCTCTCTCCACGGTGGGAATGGGAGAGTGCCCAGGCCACTGAAAGGGCTGGACAGCGCCTTTTCCCCCTTCCAGCTTCTGCCGAGAATGTCTCTGCGACGCAGCGCTCCCCGGGGGAGGGAGAGGGAGCCTGGTACCTGGCCCAACCCGGATCCGGGCCGTGGGTCCTCCCAGACTATGGTGGAGCAGACCCCAGGTCTACGGGAGGGAGAGGAGGCCACCAGCTTCCTGGCTGGGTCCGCTCTTTTAGTGATCAGGTTAGGTCCCGACCAGGCATCCAGTCCCCTCCTCCGCCCGTGTTCCCAGAGTCGCTCTGTGGGAGGCTGGGCTCAGCCATTTTCTTTCTTCTCCCAGGATGGGCCTTGCCTGGTGCCCAGAGGCCCAGTTGGCAGAGATCTCTGGGCCGTCCCTGAGACCTGAGACGGGCAGGGCAGTGGAGGGTGGGGGTCCGGGAGGCGGCTGTGCCAGCGGGGGCCCGTAGACCCTCCCAGAGGAGCCGGAGGTGGTGTTTGGGAGGAAAGTGGGCCAGGTCCGGCTCTCTGAGGAGGCCGTGGCTGTGATGTAAGCAGAGAGCGTGAGGTGTCGTCGACAGCCCCCTGTGCCAACTGTGGGCCCCGGCCGTTCGGGCCGTGCCTCGGGGAGTGCACACGGCCAGGCCGGGTCCCTGTTGGAGGAGACGGAGGCGGCAGCAGACAACCAGGCTGAGTCCAGGCGATGCATGTTTCCTGGGAGGGACAGCTGTGGCTGGCGAACTCCTCCGCGGGGAGGGGCCCGGGGCAGCAAAATGCGGGAGGCAGTGCAATAACCTAATTATTGTGCCGATAAGAGGTGATGAGGAGACCTCGGTGAGCGAGTGCTGACAGGGACGGATTGCGGTGCGCACGGGCGCGCGCCGGCCTCCGTGAGCAGTCTGGTCCCGCACTCTTCACGGAGTCACGCTGTCGCGCAGTTAATTACAGGAGGCCTCCACTGTAATTAACAGTAATGAACAAAAACGGGGGTGCTGTGTGTGTGTGTGTCAACAACACGCCGCCATGTGCTGCTCGGGAAGGAGCTCCAGGGGCCCCCGGAGCCGGCAGCATGGCAGTTGCCAAGTGGGGGTCTGTCAGTCCTGTGTCCCCTCCAGCCTCGCTCTCGGGTGGGGTGCCCCTTCAACAGGAAGACCTGCTGTCCCTTGGGAGGAAGGGTCCTCCAGTGAATGGACTGGGGCCTCCGAGGGTCAAGCACCCGGCCTGGCCACTCGGCACCAAGTGCCAAGAGCGTGTCGACTCCCCAGCCTGTCCTTTCACCCTGGAAGTAAATGTCTGACCTAATCGGGGGGCCAGGCTGTGGTCAGGAGCCCCCTGTGCAGCCGAGGCAGCTGCACTTCTGGTGAGCCGCTTCTCCTGGTATTGGGCCGCAGCGGGGGCTCCCGCCGCCCAGCCCAGCCCTCCCGACTCGAGACTGTGGTCACATCAGTCCTCTCTGTTCTGCTCTTGCCCAAGTCCTACAAAGCGGAAGCTGTGGCCCTCTGGGAGCTGGGGGTTGGCAGCAGCACGGGGCAGCTGGACCTCTCAGCCATTCTGTTTGAAGCCAGGGCCAGTCAGAAGGCGGGCCCACTGCACAGCCCCAAATGCTGCCTTTGGGGCCTGTAACAAGGGGCGGGGGATTCTGTCCCTTGCCCAGTACAGGTGCGGGCAGAGCTGCGGCCCTCTGCCTGCTGGGTCCCCAGGGTGGGATGGGGTGGCAGGGTCCACTCTGCTCTGTGGTATGTTTGGGAGGCTTGCGGGCTGCTGGCCACGTTGGGGTTCGGTTGTGGTCCCAGGGTCGTCTGCCTTCTGCCCCCATCTCTGCCCAGCCGCCCTGGACGGCCTGCTGGGGCCTGGGCAGGCAGCCCCGTGGAGGCCCCCAGCAGCTGCGTCAAGGTTTCTGGTGAAGAGAAGTGACTCCGGGGCCTGTCGGGGCTGCTGTGGCTGTGCAGCCGTCCACTGCCGAGGCCCTGCCTGGCCTCCGCCTCCTCTTGGAGAGGCTTCTTCAGCTGGGGCAGGGGGTGGGAGGCACCCCCAGAGGGCCCCAGCGGGGACCCCCAGGCCCGGGAGGCGCGTTGCCCACGCTGTGCGGTGTGGTCCCTCCTGTCCCAGGAAACGGAGGCAGGGCTGGTGTCAGGCTGAGGGAGCTGCTCTGGTTGCCGGAGCCCCCAGGACATGGTGCGGCCGCCCTTGGAACCCCTCTGGTGGGAGGGCAATAGGGAAGGTGGGGAGCTAAAGAGAGAGGGTGGGAGTGAGGGGGCCTCCCTGCTGCTCACCTGGCTGGATCCCCTGGCCGGCAGGTGGGCCCAGGGGCCCTGGGATGCCGCCTCCTATGTTCTCCCCCGAGACCTCTGCTGAAGGTCCCCCTTTAGGGTTCGTGGGGGTGCTGGTGGCAGGCAGGCTGGAGGGGAGTTCGGGGGTAGGGGAAGCCTGTGAAGGTAGGACAGGTGAGAGAGGCAGTGACAGGTGACCTGGGGGGAGAGTTGGGCAGGCCCTGGGGTGACCAAGGCCAGGAGCTGGATGGGGAGGCGGAGGGAAGGGACGTGTCCAGGGTGGGGGGGTTGAGGCAGGAGAAAGAGCCGGCCTCCCTACACGGGCTGGCTGTGCGGCAGGGGGAAGAGGTAGTCAGAGCAGGGGGAGTGGGTCTGCAGACGCTGGCCATGGGTGCCCCGCCTGCCGTGTCTGACGGTCACCTCCAAGGGCAGCCGCTCAGTCATTGCCGTGTGAGCACGAAGCTCACAGGTCAGTACGTCCGGCAGGCCTCTGGCCAGGCCAGGAAGCCGGCTCGCATGCAGTACTTGGTCAAGCACCACAGCTCCTCCGCCGGCACCCGCTGGTGCACAGGCGTGGCCTGAGAGCCCGAGGGTGCAGGTTCCTGTGCTCAGAGTGTGGCCGCCCAGCTTGAGGAGGGGCGCAGTGGGGACCCCCGTCGATCTCCCGGACCCCCACGTGGTGATGGGAAAGGCCTATGCAGTGTCCCTTTGCACCCCAGCCAGCTCTGGGTGGGCTGTCCCTGTGGGTACCGGGTGAAGGGGCTCCTGGCAGTTTCCTGTAGGCAAAGCCGGAGGACCCGGGACCCAGAGCGGCCCCTGCCTGCCGTGACCCGCTGTGGCTCTGGGCACCTGCGAGTGGTCACATGTCCCAACTGCCTTCCCCCTGGTGGTAGTATCGGCTCTGTGGGGCCATGTGTCCTGGGAAGGGCCCACCAGACAGAGCACGCAGCAGCAGTACCAAAGAGGGACCTGCCCTTTGCTGGACCAGCTGCCCTGGTGTGGCTCTGGCTGTGGGTCCCCCCAGGAATCACCAAGGCCTGGCACCCCCGCCAGCAGACGCAGGAATTGCCCGGAGGCCCCTCTGTGGCATAGCCTCTGCCCTGCCGTGGGCCTGGGGTGCAGAGTTGTCTCTAGAATCATCTGAGCAGGTGCCCCCGGCTGTGCGTGTGCCGGCAGGGCCAGACTGGACCCTTGCTTTCCCCACAGATCCCGGCCACTCCGGCCACGGCCCCCAGCTCCCAAGGACAGACTGGTTGCAGCAGGTCCTGGGGCTTCAGGGGTTGAGGCCACTGGACAGGCAGCCACCCTGGACCGTGCTGGGGCCCCCACTCCGGCGCTCCAGGTCCCGCCCCTTCCTGGCTGGTGGCTGAAGGGCTGGGTCTGGCGGGGCGTGGGGACCAAGGGGAGGTGGGGGCGTGTGTGGACTGGGGTCTCCAGGGCTGGCTCCCTGACTGGCCACCTCAAGGAGCAGTGGAGCTTGTGAGGACCCTCTCTCGGGACGGGAGGCACCAGGGTCCCCGGCTCCCCACACCAGCGCCTCACCCGCACCAGCCCAGGGCCCGAGCTCAGGCGCCTTCCCTGCCGGGCGAGCCTTCCTCTGGCTCCCCATTCTCTTGCTGTCACCCACAGTGTCTGTCTGTGGAGTGACTGCTGTCTGCCCTGCCTGTGGGGCAGCCCACTCGGCTCCAGCTGGCTGTGCCCCCCGCGTCTGTGGGGACGGGGAGGGTCCGCAGCTAGCACTCACTGGGGGCACGTGCGGCCCCTTCCAGCTCAGTTTGGAGGGCACCGTGCCTTCGAGGGCCCTGGCCACAGAGCTGGCTTCACTGTGGGGCTGCGCCTGGAGCTCCCCAGGCCCCAGGGCCTCGTGCCTGCCCCCCCTTGGGTGGACAGTGTCCCCGAGGTCTCCTTGAAGGTGCAATGCCGCACTTGCCAGGCCTCTGGTCACCGGTGACGGAGTGGAGTGGAAGCCCTTGTGGCCGAGAGTGCCCTTGCCGCCCACCTGTGACCCCGTGTGCCCCTTGAGATCTGTTTCTGCAGCTACCAGGCCAGGGTGCCTCGTGGCCACCTGGTGGCCTCTGGGGGCTCTGTGTCCTGCTGTGGAGGTGCAGCCCATGGACTGCCTGACGGCCGCTTCGGGGCTCTGAGCCTCAGGCCCCCTCAGGAGCAGGGTGCCCTGCAGCTTCTGCAGGGCCTGGGGGTTGGGGACGGTGTCCAGCACATCTGCTGTGGTTGGGGTCTGGTGCGAGGACAGCAGCTGGCACCTGGCAGGGCGCACCTGGGTCTCGGGGTTCGGGGGTCGCTGTGCTGCCCAGGTCTCTGCAGGAAGTCCTCCTGCCTTGGAAGGTCAGCCGTCCTGGAGGGGAGCTCCAATGACCCTCTCTGGTGCCGCGTCCGGTCAGCTCCACCGTCACCTGAGGGTGGCCGAAGTGTCCCACACCAGGTGGCAGGCCCAGGCTGAGCCTCTGTGAGCCTGGACCGACGTCCCGGGTCCCAGCCCGGAATGGCCGAGCTGAATGAGGCCTTGCCCCAGGGGTGCTGCTGGCCAGCTGCCTCGGACTCTGGACAGGATGGAGGCTGGGCTGGGCAAGGACCGTGGGGACAAAGCAGGGATTGTGTGGCCCGGGCCCTGCGAGGCGGCCCCAGCCTTGTTCTGCGTCCTCTGAGGGGCCAGTGTTCCGAGCCAGCAGCTGGGAGTCCCCCACCCCTGCCCCCATGAGAGTCCACCCAGGAGAAGGGCCTTTTCCTGAGCGTACGTGCTGGGCCTCCGTGTCCTCCCTGTGCTCCCGATGACGGCACCTTTGGGTGCATTTTGGGGTCTTGCAGGTGGGCAGGCACCCTGGCTGGGGGGCCAGCCGGGAGGGCTGGGACATTCCAGGCCTGTGGTTCTGGGCTGGGAGCTGGAGTGATGGGGGTGCCCAGGGCAGTGGCACCATCACCACCCACTCCGGGCTCAGGCTGAGCCTGAAGGCCCTGGGGGAGAGGGCTGGCCTTCCTGGCCCCAGGGCACAGGTGGGCGGCAGCCAGAATGGCCTGTGTGGAACAGCGATGGAGCTGGAGTCCGGACGCTGCAGGCAGCTGCTTCGTCTCGGCACCGTGGGCGTTTTGCGGGGGCAGCGAGGCCACGGGGCGAGGAATGTGGTGTCCGTGCAGGGTGGTTTGGCCGGTGTCCCTGGCTCCTTGCAGAACCGCGGGGCAGCCGCTGGCTCGCCCAAGGGCTGGGCGGGAGCAGCTGCAGAGGCAGCCCCCGGCCTGCTCGGAGCCTGACATCCGTCCCCCTGACTGGCTTTGGCTTGGAGCACAGGCCGCCAGGCCAGAGTGAGGGACGCTGGGAGGCCAGCCCCCCGTCTTTAGGAGGGAGCAGGGCAGGACGACCCCGAGCTTGTGGTCCCCCAGGAGTCACTGCAAAGGTGCAGAGCACTGTGACCTTGGCGTCTGGGTCTGCCCGAGTGCGGCCCGGCGGCAGCCCCGCGGGGTGTTTGGTGCCGAGCCCAGACTCGGCGGGGGGAGAGTCACGCATCTCCACGCCCGGCCTCCTGGTTCGGGCTCTGTGTGACAGTGGGCGGGGATGTGCTCGCGGGGCTGAGCAGGGGCCCGTGTCCTGTGTCACCCCCAGTGGGGCTGAGCAGGGGCCCGTGTCCTGTGTCACCCCCAGTGCCTCCGATGGCCCCCGCTGGGGCAGAGCCGCGGTGCGGAGGCACCAGCCCAGACAAGTGCTGGGTGTTTTGTGAGTTGTCCCCCCGTGGGACTTTCAGGGGGCTCGTCCGTTCAGGCCTGCAAGCAGGGACAGCAGATGGGGACTGTGGCGAAGCGGGGAGTCCGAGAGCAGGGGGCCACGGGGCCCTGGGACCTGGCCCTGAGGGCTGACCTCCCTCACTGCCGCCGTCTGTCCTGGGGGTCCCCCCCGGTGGGCTCCTGCTCTGGCTTCTGGGGCTGTGGTCGGGCCAACCTGGGCCCGGCGTTGAGTGTTCCTTTGTGCGCGGCATTTTCAGACCCCGCCGGGAGGAGGGCCGGGCCGTCAGCCCACCCCAGCCCCAGGACCGCCGCAGGTTTGGCTTCATGCCCTGCCCTCGCAGTCCCGGGTGCGTTCAGCTGTACGTGCGTCTGACAGAGAAACTTAAATGGCACAGCACCCTCGTCACTGCCCCAAGAGGTGGCCACGATTTCCGAGACCCTCGGGAGGCCAGCCGGACACTGGGTTTTAACTATCACTGGCGGTCTCTGGGGGCCCGGGGGGCCGCAGCTGGTGCACCCGGAGGCCTCCCTTGGACGTCTGGGTCTCCGGTCAGGCGGCCCTGAGGCTCCACTCCTGTGCCTTTGTGAGGCGGGTGGTGGCAGAACCCCGAGTGGACAGAACGTGACCGCCCCTCGTTCCTGAGTTCCCACCCCCAAGCCCCGGGGGCTTGGACTGCCCGGTCTCCCTCTCCGCACAGAGTGTGAGGTGCTCAGAGCTCAGGCAGGTGCCGGGGCCCCACCCAGGCCCCCGACCACACGGCCAGCTCTGTCCTTACAAGCCCTTCTGCCAGCCTGTGGCCTCCACACGCGTCCTCACTCCGGAGCTGCCGATTCTTGGACCCGCGATGTTCTCCTGTGCTCGGGGCTCAGGCTGGGCACACAGAGACCCCCCCCACCCCCGTCCCACGAGCCCCCGGCCAGGGCCGTGCCCGACCTGCAGGTCTACCACCTCCCTGCTCACAGGGCTGCCGGGCCCTGCTCCTCTGCCCCTCGCCGGCCCACACGGCAGCCTGCGGCCCCGGCCCTGCTTCCCAGGGTTCGGGGAGAGCAGTGTGGGCTCCAAGGTGGTGGCCCCATCCCCGCCGTCGCACCCCCAGAGCCCGTGGTGGTGGGGCTGGGTGAACTTTTGGGACCGGGGTGAAGCCGCTTCCCGGAAGGCTGGGCTGTGGGTGGGAGCTGTCCAGTGCTGAACCCTGCGTCTCCCCGTCCTCCACCTGCCAGCAGCTCCTCTGTGCCACGGGGGGCTCCCTGAAGAGGGGCAGGCACACTCCAGTGAGGCTCCTTGTCTTGGTCTTTGGCCTGAGGTGGAAGCAAACAAGGAGGTTTTACAGGACACTGGGATGTCTGGGGGTGGCCTTGGGGTGGCGGGGGGGGGGCGACCAGCTGTGGGTTGGGCTTTGGGGCACTGGAGGGAATTGGGCCAGGCTGAGGGAGGCAGGCCCCTGGCCCCCACTCCACCCAACCCTCCCACCCTGAAGCACCCCCTGGCCCGTGCTGGGCCCGGGGCTCTCCCGCTGACGGCGGAGGCCGTGGGGGGAAGGGCATGCAGCGGCAGCAAGGGTTTAGTTGGGGGCTGGCTGATCCCTGAGGCCGAGGGCTTGTCTCAGACTGGAGGCTGCTGCCCCCCAACCTCAAATCCCAAAGGGTTTACAACTAACCGAGGGATCGTACAGACAGGGCAGACCCCAGCAAGTGCCGCAGGGCAGGGGGCGACTGTGTGCAGACCAGCGCTGGGGGCCCGGGGAGGTGGCACCGTGGGCTTGGCAGGGTGGCGGGGGTGCCCCTGGTGATGCCCCCAGACTCGGGGGTGGGCCCACGTCTGTGCCGCGTCCCCGCCCCTCTGCCTGGGGGGTGCTCAGACCCCTGCTCCACCACTCCCTTCTGGGGGCACCGGCCCCCAGGGTCCCTGCCCTGGTGAATGAGGGGGGACACGGGGCCCAGGTGGGTCACTTGGGGGTTGGTAGTGGTGGTCCCCATACCCAGCAACCAGGAATGTGGCCGGTCCTTGCCCCAGCTCACACCATCCCTGGTTCATGGGTCACAGTGGGGACCACCTTTCCATTGGGTGACACTGGTGCTGTCCCCATCGGGAGCCAGGCGGGGGGCAGGTGAGTAGCAGGGGACTCAGACTGAAGCCACGTCTGCGCCAGGCCCTGGGGTGCCAGAGACGCCCTGGGCCTGCCCGGGACTGAGAGGCCCGGGCCCTCGACCTTACCGTCTCACTCCCTGCCCCTCCATCCAAGGGACACAGCACCTGTCACCCCTGTCAGGTGGCCTGTGGCCTGTGGGTGACAGCCCCGCTGGGCCCCGGTGGCTCGTGCAGGGCTGGGTGCTGACTCAGGCCTGATCAGCAGGTCTCTCGGTGCTGCCCCGGCCTCTCTGGCCTCTGCTGGGGACGGTCCTCCCTGGGCAGAGAGACCCAGGGCAGGTCCCTGCCTGTGCTGCTGGGCCTGGGGCTCCGGCCACCGCCCCACACTCGCTGCAGGAGCTCCCTCAGCAGGCCTTGGGGAGGACGGCGGCCGCAGGACCCACCCGACCGGGCGGCCACTCTGCTGAGGGGCCGTCCAGCAACGGTGTGACCGGCCCTTCAGGCAGCTCCGCAGGAGCCCAGCAGGCAGCCAGGCCCCGGAGAGCAGCCGGGGCCGCGTGCTCGTCCCCACACACTGTCCCGGCTCCATGCTGGGCCTCAGGGACCCACCACTGCAGCTGTGCCTGGGGGGCTGCAGACCAGCACCGGCCCCCGTGGGGGCGCCTCCGCCCGAGAGGGGCTGACAGCCGCAGACACAGGTGGGGTGTGCAGGGAGGGCCGTGGGCTCGGGCAGGTGCACGGCAGGTGTCAGCTGTGTGCGGGGGACCTGGCGCCGGGGCTCTCATCCGGGCGGGCGGAACCAGAGCCCGGGGCCCTGTGCTGGCGGGATGGCGATGGTTCTCTGGTGAGTGTGGCCTCAGGACAGGCAGCCTCCTGGTGGCCTTTGGATGTGGGTTCATAAGCTGGGCCTGAGCCCGTGGGCCGGTGCTGGGACAGGGCCTCGGGCTTGCAGGCAGAACAGAGGTGTGCGTGGCACCGAGGGCCTTGCTGCCTGGCCCCCGGGTGGCGGGGCTTCAGGTCAGGAGGTCGGGACAGTGGCCCTGGGGTGCTCAGCAGAGGCTTGTGGGGCCGGGAGCCGCAGCCCGAGCCTGCGTGTTGGTGTGTGGCTGGCATGTCGGGGGGAGTGTGCTGTCCTGGACCAGACTGCTAACCCACATTCCCCCTTCACCTGCCTGAGTACCAGCTCGACTGGGAGGGAAAGAGGTGGCCAAGGCGGACGTCCTCCCCCCCGCCCCCCGGCCCTGAGACCATGGACAGCTCCACAATGGGGCAGGGGTCAGGGTGGGGGTCAGGGCCGGGAAGGCCATCCCGAGGCACCTCGCCTGGCTGACTAGGAGGGTGAGGACCCTCCAGGGTGGGCAGGCGGCCTCTGCCTCTCTCCTCTCTCTCTGCCCTTCGAGCAAGCTGCCCACTGCCCGCTAAGCAGATTCTATTCTTGCCACACTAGGATTACATCGAATAGACCCAGCTGGGCGGGGGTGGGGCTCGGCCCGGTCTCCCTTTTCCCTCACGCAGGCACTGCAGGCGGGGCCTCTGTCCATCTGGCTGTCTGGGGAGCAGGTCCCACTGGAGGATCCAAGCAGGATCCACCAAGCCCCATCCTGGGCCCCTTGGCACCTGGGCCGCTGGGAATGCTGCCTGTCTAGCCCCAGTGCCTTGGGGTCTGTCTCACGCCAGCACCGGCTGGGTTTCTGAGCTTGGCCACCCTGCCTGGCATGTGCCTCGGCCCCACTCCTGAGTCAGGCGCTCCGGAACCGGGCTGGCCGTGACATCAGGAAACCGAACCCGGGAGAGGCTGTGGCTCGTGTCCCCAGCTCCCACCCCTTCGCCAGGAACCAGGAGAGGCGAGGACTTGCCAAGGGACCAGGAGGGCAGGGACCTGGGACAGTCCGGTGGTTTCGGACTCTGTGTCAGCAGAGTTCTTTAAATGAGGATCCAGGATTTTTTTAAAGCTGAGTCCAAATTTGACAAAGCAGAGCAGCCCCTCCACAGACTCTGTTTTCCGGGACGTCCTCATGGAAACCTCACGTGGGGGCACCGACCAGAGGCACCGACCGGGGGCACTCGCCCTTTCCTCGCCTGCCTGCCGCGGTGCAGACGGCCGAGGAGCCTCCAGGGCCGACCTGGCAGCCCTCCTGGGTGTCCCGCGATGGGTCTGCTGGGGAGCCGGGTGGGCAGGCTGCGCTTTCCTCTGCTCGACCACAGGCCTGCGGCCAGCAAGGGAGCCTGTGTCCCGTGTCGGGTGGAGGCGCAGGCGGCAGGGATGTGGGGTGTCTGGCTTCTGGGGTCTGGTGGCCCGCAGCTCGGGCCTGGCGGGGCGGGGGCTGCTGGGAGTCCCGAGGCTTCTGGGAAGTAGTTCCACACCGGCTTCGACGGCGAGGCTTGGCCTGGCTCTGTGCCCGAGGGTCCCCCCTGTGCCCAGGAAGTATGTGTGCAGTGGTTGGGGTTGCAGCTGCCCACCAAGGAGGTGGCGGCAACTGTGTTGGGGTCTGTCTGTCTGTCTGTGTGAGACCCCCTCTGGCTTTCCAGGGGGCACTTCCACCCTCATCACCACGGCCACCCCATTGCCGTCCTGTCACTCCTGGGGCCTGGAGGGGTCCGAGTTCGGCTGGACCACAGGCCGCCCACCTCTGCCTGGGACCCCTGCACTCCCCAGCCAGACTCTTGTCACCGCCGCCAGGTCTGTCCCTGCATTACCCACCCACCCCTCACCCCCACACGGCCTGGGGTGGGTAGCTGCTGGCCATGCCTCCTGGTCACCCTACAGCCTTCACACCGCAGCCGTGACCCCACCCCCGGAGCCAAGACCCACGGCTTTCCCGTCACGGCAGCCCCTGCGCCCAGCCTGCAGGGCTTGGCCGGCCACCAGCATCCGTCCCCAGTCCCGAGGCTTCGGAAACTAGGGCACCAGCTTAAAAAAAAAAAAGACAATTCACCAGATTGAATTACCAAGTAGTTCCTGGATTCAATCAAAATATTTCACTGGTCTAATTTTACAGTATTGAATTGAAAAGCCTGTTAATAAACCTCTAATGTGGTCACGGGCCCCGAGGGGCTAGCGGTGTGACCCCTCCTCCAGCAAGAAGTGAGAAGTGGGGCCTTTCTGGGAAGGGTCAGCCCAAGGGGGGGCACCAAGGAGCCGGGAGGCCGGCCGCCTCCTGGGACTGCTGGGCTCCCGGCCCTTGTGTCCCAGTAAGGCGGTGGGCTGCCCCTGGGCCCAGGGTGGCCGGCAGAGTGGTGGGCCCGGCCCTCAGGGTGGGTGCCTAGCACCGAGGCCTGCGGGGCTGAAGGCCCAGTGGGTGGGCGCCCCTCAGGAACGCTGGCTGGGCAGGTGGGCTTCCCCTGGCTGAGAGGGTTGGGGGGGTGGGTCCTGCTGTGTCTGGGCAGCCCCTGCCTGGAGGCGGGGACACAGTGGGGACCACCATAGGGTGAGGAGGGTGCGTGGGCTTTCGTGGGGCCTCCTGGTATTCAGGGAGTCGGTGCTGGCGTGGGAAGAAGTGGGGTGGGGCGGGGAGGGAGGGGGAGGGGTTTCTGTTTCATCACACACCCCCTGGGTCTCTGGCGGGCTCTTCGGTCGCCATGGCAACCAGGGAGCTGCTGAGGCTGGGAGAGGCTGGGAGACCCTACTTGGCTGGGGAGAGGGAATCCCCACTCCCTTCCTGCTGGCACCCCTCCCCAGGGTGGGGGGTGTATGGCCTTCACCAGGGCCTCCTCCCCCTCCCGGGCCTGCACCCGCTGCGGCCTGCCTGTGAGACGGAGTCCAGGACTGCAGAAGGACCCCTCAGAAGGAACTAGGCCGATGTGGTTTTCGGGGGATTTTGAGTTTCCTGGGCCCACAGAGAGGTGGCCCTGGGACTTTGCCCCCCCCAGTAGGAAGAGAGGCTTGCTCCTGTGGCCCCCCACCTCTGCCTTGAGCCCCACCGGCCCCGCTCCCACTCCCAGGCCACGTGCCTGAGCCTGGAGGGCTGGCCTCACTGGGGACTGTCTGCAGGCCGGTCCAGGCCTGGGCCCTCTGAGGCTGCCCTGCGTGGGCAGTGGCTGCAGCGCCTGCGGGCGGGGCGTTTGCACGTCCTTCTGGGCTCCTTTGAGGACGCCGAGCATTGGCGGTTTCTTCGCCAGACCTGCTTCTCACCAAGGGTCCGCCCCCCGCTTGCCCGGCTGCTGCCCCCTGGGGAACCAGGCAGGTCTGAGTCGGCTGCCCCTGCACCGCCGGGAGGGGAGGTGCTTCTGTGCCCAGAGAAGGCCCGACCTGTAGAGGGGACCGAGGGGCGTGAGCGCGCCCAGCACTGTCCTGAGGGCCGTGCGGTGTCTCGGGTGCACCCCCAGATGGAGGCCAACTCTAGCCCCTCTAGTCCGGGTGGGGGTGGGGGCTGCTGGAGCCCCGGGGTGGAAGGAGCAAACCAGGGCCCAGAACACAAAAGGAAGAGGCAAAGCGTGAGCTCAGGCCTGTTGCCGGCTGTGTGCCGTTGCCTGGCTCTGCTGCTCCGGCGCTGGGCGCCTCCCAGCGGGTCGCCGAACCTCTCTGGGCCCAGGGCCTCGCTGCCCAAGGGGCACTCGGGGATTGGATCGGTGGAGGCAGCAGAGCTGCACTGTGACGGTGGTGATGTGCTAGACGGGTCTGGTGGCCTGGCTGGGGCTGTGCATTTTTGCCACCCGGTGGCCCCTGTCTCACCCTCCCGTCTCCTCAGTCCTGGGTGCAGGTGCAGCCACCTGCCGGTTGCCACCCTTTCAGCAACCAGGCTGTCCTTTTCCCCTGGAGCTGGCCCCAGGGTGGACAGGGCAGGTGGCTGGCTCCCGGGGCTGCTTCTTGATGGATGCGCAACAGGAGAGGCCGGTCAGTGGCCACCACCCACTTGCCAGTGCAGGACAGGTTGGCGCCTTGGCGGGGCCAGCGGACAGGACTTGGGAGGCTGAGGTCCTGAGGTCCTGGGAGGGCTTTGCCTGGCCTTCCTTGCAGAAAGCAGGTGTCCGAGAGGCTGGGCCGGGGGCTCCGGGTCCCATGGGGGCCACACCAGCCACCTGCCCCAGACCCCGGAGCCCCGGCCCAGGCCCGGCTAAAGGCACGGAAAGGAGGGAGTGAGGAGAGAGCTGAGGGCCGCCTGCCTCCTCGGCTCCGTCGCCATGGCAACAGATGGCGGTTTGGCAGGAGAGAGGAGGGGGAGGGCTTTGTATGAGGTGGCTGGGGCTTTAGAGACCAGCTGGGGATCCTTCAGGGCTGGGGCTGGGGGGCGCTGGCATCCGGGCTCAGCAGCCTCCCCCCCCTCGGGCCCCCAGAGCTGCCCCCGTGACCCTGCAGGGCGGGTTTTAGACACAAACCCATCCAAGCTCCCACGGTGCCTGGCCCCCACCCCCCGCCCTGGCTCGTGGGCCAGAGGGCAGACTGGAAAGAGGCTGTCGCTCCTACCTGGACACCCCAATGGCCTGAGTCAGTGGGCAGAGTGGGGGGCTGCAGCTGGGCCGTGGGCATGGCTCTGCCCCCATCCCATCCCCCACGTTGGAGAGAAGGCCTGGCTGGGGCACACTGACCGCAGGGGTGCCCACCCCAGGGCCAAGGCCCGCCCACCGTGAGCACTGCCCCCAGCCAACCCGCTGGACCTCCGGCAGGCTCTCCGGCACTCACTGCCACCCAGGCAGGGCCCAGTGGGTGCGGAGGGGAGCACTCTGCCTCCCCAGGATGGTCACCTGGTCACCCTGGGCCCGAACCCTCCCCTGCAGCCCCTTGTGAGGGCCCCTCGGGGTCACTGTCCCAGGACAGGGTTTCCCCTTGAGGCCTCGGGTTGGCGTGGTGGGGGAGGGGTGGAGTCACCCCCACCCTGGGGTGGGGTTCTGAGTCCAGTTCTGAAGAGTCCCGTGCTCCTCCCTCCAGCTGCACCCCCCCTCACTGTCCCCCACCCCGGGTGTGTTGACATCTGCCCCCAACCCAGCGGGCCAGTCCCCCCCAGGACAGGAGGGGTGTGGCATCGGGGCCTGTGGGGTGGGGCTCAGCCTTGTGTCCGGGCCCTCGTGTCCCCAGGTCGACGCCTTTCCAGGCAGAGCTGGTGGGGGTCTGGGGTCCGTGGGACCTGCTGTGCCCCCCCACCAGCCCCTCATGCCATCTTTGGGGACACTGGTGGTGGAGGGACAGGGAGAGGATGTGGTCCCCTGGGGCGAGCTCAGCCAGGGAGACCAAGGCCCCGGCCAGCAGCCCATGCTGCTGCTGCACAGAGGACTGGGACCCCTTGGTCACGGGGCGTGAGCGGGGCTGCCTGTGACAGTGGTACCTGGCCACCTGGGGGCGGGGTGGTGAGCTCGCCCCTGCCCGCTGGAGGAGCCCCGTGGAGAGCCGGCCCCTTCGCACAGCAGAACCACGAGGTCTGGCTCACAGCCCCCTCCTGGCCCTGCCGTGCCGGGATCTGGCTGTCCGGGGTCCTGGCATGGAGAGAGGGGAGCCCCCACCCGGATCCCACACCCTCAGACCTGACACACCAGCCTCTCTAGGGCCCCCGTTCCCCGTCACCTGCCCCTGCCCACCTTCCAGAGGTTTCCAGGACACTTTGAGATCTGGCCCTCCCATGCCAGGCTCCCTTTTCAAGTCCAGGGTGTGGGGCGGACCGGAGGCTACTCCAGGGAGCTGGTCCCCGTGGTGGTGGCACCCTCTCACCCCGCCCAGGCCCACACCCGTGCTGTCCCCTTCCTGAGCCAGCCCGGCAGAACCGCAAGCTCTGCCCCCTCTGTCACCTGGCAGCAGGGTCCTTGGGACGGCCTCCTCCTCAGCTTCCCTCTCTGAACTCGCACCTCAGGGCGGCCTGCTTGGGAAAGGCCTCCAGGCCCTGCCCCAGCCCCCCGTGTCCACACCAGCAGGGGCGGGGGCGGCGTAGGGCCTGCCCTGTTGCTGAGCCTGCAGACCTGGCACTTGGCACCCCTCGGCGTCCAGCGGGGCCCCAGCATCTTGCCTCTTCTCAGCTTCCACCTTGGAAGTCTGGCCGGGGTCACCTGGGAGTCCTGTCTGTGTCCCCAGGAGGGCCACACGCCCTCAACCACCCTCCGGGTCCTCCACCCTGGGGCTCTGATTGGCGGTCCCCTTCAGGACCTCCCCATCAGCCAGGTGCAGAGCCAAGAGGGGACTTTCAGGTGGGGTGTCTCCCGAATTTCAGGGGCTCTGGTCCAAGTGCCTGCAGACTTTACAAGGAGAGGGTGTTAGGGCGCCCCTGGGTCCCCAGGGCTCCCACCCCTGGATGGCCGTGCCTGGGCCCTGACCACAGTCCCGGGGCTGCAGCGATGGCACTCCTGGGGACAAGGGAGAGGCCTCGGGGACCCGGACAGCCCTGCGTTGTGTAAGGACCAGAATGCACCTCCCGCCCAGCACACACACATTTCTTCCTCGTTAGATCAGGGGCTGCGGTGGGGGGACCGAAAGCAGCATTCCAGTCTGTTCGGAAGAGGGGATGGCAACACCCCCTTGTCCTGATTGGGGGCTGTGGGTGTGTGTGTGTGGGGGGGCAGGGAGTGCGGCAGAGGCGGCCCCGCGCTGTAGGGCGTGTGAAATATTTCAGGGCTTAATTAATTTAATTTGAGAGATTCCTTTTCAGAGCGTGAACAGTTGTCTCCCAAGAGACGCGCCCCCCCTTCCCCTCCGCCTGCCTGGCGCTGGTGGGCGAAGGAGGCGGCGGAGTCTATATTGAGAGGCCCGCGCCGGGGGTGCCCAGCGTCCCCACCTCTGCCCGCTGCTCCCTGCCCCTCCATCAGGGGCTCCTTCCTGACACCGGGGAGCGTGCGTGGGCGTGAACCAGGGCCTGGCCGGTGGCGGGCGGTGGGGTGCAGCTGCGGCGGGTAGGGCCTCCCCCGACGGAAATGCGGGTGTGCCGGTGAGGTTGTGGTGGCGAGGGTGGGGCGCGGGGAGCAGGCGTTGCACCCCCGGCCCCCCCACAACGGTGGAGAGGCTGCGAGAACTGGGGCTCCTTCCTGCTCAGCCCACGACTAGCTGGCGCCGGGGGCGCGCAGCGGGAAAGGAGGCCGGCGGGCGCGGGCAGAAGGCCTCCGGAGCGCGCTGACGAGGGGGAACGAGCGGCGCTTTGATGTCCGCGCCGCGGGCTCCCGCCGCGCAGCCTGAGTCGGAGGAGCGCCCCCGTCGCGTCCGCGGGGCTGGGGAGCCGAGGCCCGAGGCGCGTGAGCTCCTGAGTTTGCAATGGGTCTGGTGACCCTGGGCGTTCCCCGGACTGGACCGGGGCACCCCAGGGTGAGCGGGCTTGCTACGCCCCTGATCTCAGCACCCGCCCTGCGCCCCTCGCTTCCCCGCGCCAGATCGGCGTCTACCTGCGAGGAGTGAACTGGGAGCCAGACAGAGCGCCGGAGCGCGGCGCTCCGGAGGGGCGGGGTGTAGCCGTCCAAGTTTGGGCTGGGTGGGGACAGTCCCCACACCTTTCTCCAGACCCGGGCCGGTCCCAGGTCTGGGCTTGTGGCCGCTGTCCTCCGGTCGGAGGCAGGGGCGTCCTGGGCACACAAGTCGCCGCCTTGCTGTGACCCCTGGGACCAGCGGGCCCCAGTCTAGGCCTCATTTCCAGGGTGGAGCTGGGGTGTGGCCGGAGGAAGCTCCCAAGAGCACCCTGCGGCTGGCGTCCCACAGACTGGAGTTCCTTTGAGCCCCGTCACTCAGCCCCGCGCGGGTAGCCCTGTCCACGGTGCTGAAAGCGGTTCCTGCCCCGGGCTCCCACAGACTGCCTGGCCCCTCGGTGGCCCTGGGAACTCTGCGCTAGCTGCCCTGCGCCTCGGCCACGCCCCACCTCCTTGCCCAGCGCGGGCTCGCCTCCCTCGGCCCGCACAGAGCGAGTAGAGGGGCGCAGTCGGTGCCTGCTCCCAGGGAAGACCCAGGACTGGGCTCGGACGGGCTTCGCCCGCACCCCTTGGGCTTGGACGCCTCTGACTAGGAGAACAGAATGGGGCCGTTGGGAGGATCCACGTTCAAATGCATGATACTCAGGGGCCCTGGTTCTGAGCAGACATTTCTGGCGCAAGGGGCCCCATCCGGCCCGGAGCCCACCGTGCCCCAGGCTCAGCCGTGTCTCCTGCCTGAGTGGCCTGCAGCCCGCTGGCCCTGCCCCTGCTGGCCCCGCACTGTGGCTGGTGCAGAGGCGCCGGACCCACACCCCTCCCCCAAGGCCCACCCTCAGTGTCTCCAGACCCGAGAGCCTGCCCCCACCAGTCCTGATGTGCTAGTGGCAGCTAGGACACTCCTGCCATGTGTGTGTGGGCACGGGAGCCCCCTGAGTACCGGCACTCCGATGCCATCCTCACGGATCCAATGTGCACCGTGTCACGGACACACGAGCCTCGTTCTGCCCATTCTAGAGGCTGGAGCCCGCAGGCTGGCACCCCCTGAGGCCGTGGGGGAGCAGACCCCGTGCCACCACGTCGGGGGACCGCCCTGCGTCCCCGCCCCCTCTCCCTGCCTTCAGCGGAGGCCTCCATGTGCTGTGTGGCCTCAGCACTCAGCCAGAGCCCTGTTTCCAAACGAAGTCGCCTTCATGGGGCCCTGGTACCAGGGCTTGGACGCATCTTTTTGGAGCCACGTTCGGTTTGCGGCTGGGGGGCCCAGGTGGACCCCACTGTGTCCCCAGGGCTCAGGAGAGGCTCAGCGAGCTGCTGTCCCCTGGACCTGGGCGCTGGAAACTCCCTCATAGGACCAGTGGGAGCTGCCCGCCCTGGCCAGGGCTTGGCGGAGGCTGCATGTCCCCCCATGAGACCGGCTGTCCCCTCCACTCCCCACCAGAATCTGGGCACGGAAGCAGCTGCCCTGGGAGCCAGGTGACTCCTGCTTCCCACGAGCGGCTGCCCCTCACTGCTCCCCCCGTGGGGCATGGCCCGCAGACCGGGCGGGGGGTGGGGAGTGGGGGGTGACCTTCCCCGGGGCTCTCTCTGGAGCTCCGGACAGCTAGGAGCCGTCCCTGCAGAGCTGCGCTGGAGGCGGGCGGGGCTGGAGGCCACTTGGCAGGATGCTGTGGGGGGCAGAGGACTGTGCGTCCTCCCTGCGGCTCCCTGGCCCCTCCGTCACCGCAGCAGTGCTATCCCCGCTCCGCCTGGCTGGGGGCCTCCTCTGGTGCCCCCGGTGCTGCCAGGCCGGCCACTCTGCTGACTCATCCTCTCCAGAGCTGACGATGCACCGCCACCCCCACCCAGGGAAGCCCAGGCAGGAGGGGCGACGCCCTGCAGCCCCAGCCGGCGGGGTGTGTCTGCTGTGTGCCCCAGGAACTGCCCCAGCGCCGGGCCCCGCCCCGCACAGAGGCCCGTGAGGCGGCGGGGGAGTGGGCCACCCTGAGCTCTGCTCACAGCCCCAGAGGCACAGCTGGGGAGGGCGGTCCATCCTCTGTCCAGGCGTCAGTGCCGCCCGGAGTGGTCCTGCTGGCCTTCATGGCCGGACCTGGGGGGGGCAGAGAGGGTCCACCCCGCTCCTCCTCTGGGTCAGCAATGGACTCAGGTGCTCCCTGTCCCCATGAGTCTCGAGGTGCTGCTCTCTGTCACCCGGGCCAAGAAGCAGGTGACACAGGGCCAGGGGCCGGGCGCACTGGGCCACAAGGTGGCAGTGTGCTGAAGTGTGTGACCCTCTCCCTGGGCAGGAGGGACAGGGCTGGCCTGTGGCAGGAGGAGACTCAGGTGGTGGGGGGCCCAGGCCTGCGGCAGGAGATGGAGGGAGGGAGGGTAGAGGGACTGGGAAACGGCTGGAGCAGGGCCCGCCAGCAGGTGACAGGACCTCTGTCTGGGGAGTGACGGGGGCCTGCCTGGGGGACAGGAACCGCAGGAGGGGCAGCTGTGCAGGGCCTTCAGAGTAGTGGAGGCGGAAACAGGGCCGCCCCAGGGCCAGCTCGGTTCCCCCGGTTGGGCCCACACCACAGGACGCCACCTGGGGATCTGGTGGCCTGAGTGAGGCATGGCCCAGGGCGGTCCTTCCCCGTGCTTGGCTGGCCCTGGAGGAGCCTGGGGCCCCTGCGTGGCCACCCACAGGCAGGCTGGCTGGGTCCCAGGGACGGTGCGGAGGCTGCCAGGTTGTGTCTGGAGGTTGGAGCGCAGTGGGCGTGTCCCCATCGGTGAGGACCTCTCGGCACGTCCTGGATGCCAGGAGTGTGGGGTCCCGCAGGTGGCTGTGCCGTCACCACACTCAGGACTCGGGCCAGCCTTCAGGGAGGAGACGTCAGAGGTTAAGTGCCCAAGTGCAGGAAGACTGGTGGATGGAGACCGGGCTGGCTCCACCCGGGACAGAGCTCTCCCTGGACAGACGGACAGGTGGCCTGCGCTGACCTGTTACAGGGAGGCTGGGATGCCCTGGGAGGGCCCTGGGGGCTGGCGGCCATGGGGTCACCTGCGAGGGCCGGGCCCAGGCAACCGGCTGGGAGCAACCACAAAGGTCTTTGTAAAAGGGGCGAAACTGTAGGAACCCATCCCAGTTCTCTCTGGGGGAGGCTCGCCCCCGGGGTCCGCCTGCTTTCGCGGGTGGGCTGAGGCTCCCCGAGGGCGGGCGAGCCCCATCCTGCAGGGGAGCAGGTGGCCAGCACCCTCGGGGGCCCCGCCCCTGCCCACCCCATCTGCCTCGGCTCCTCCCTCTCCCTGTTTTCTGTAAAGATGATAATTAGAGGTAAAACACCAGTTGGATAACAGCCTGAGCTTGTGGAGGGCTGGGTGACGGGGGCTGCCTGGACCTCCCCAGCAGGTGCTTTCCGCCCCCCGAGGTCTCACGCCCGCCCCAGGGACCAGCAGGAGGCCGGGAACCCCCGTCCCCTGCAGAGATCCGGGGCTGTGGGGGACCAGCGCACCGGGCAGAGCCACTGCCCAGGGGCGGGGCAGCTTCAGCAAGGGGCACTGCCCTGCTGGACGTCAAGGGCACCCAGGAATCTGTTGGGGAGGGAGCCACTGGAGTTCTGGGACACTGGGCCATGGGTCCTGGCCGCCTGGCTCTGGCCGCAGGCCCCCGAGCACCTCTGAAGGAACACCAGCCCTGGCCCACAGCCTGGAGCTCATCAGCGGCCATGTCCACTGTCCCTTCATCCTTCCCACCTTTGTGGGCAGTGTGCACCAGTCGGTGACCTGGCAGCCGCTCTGCCTTGTCTGTGAAGCTGGGAGGCTGCGGGAGCCCAGCTCACAACGTCCAGGGGCCCAGTTCTGCCTGGCAGAGGGCAGCCTTGCCTGCCTTTCTGCTTTCGGAGTGCCGGCCAGCAGGCACCGGGCTCTCTGCCTGTGGGTCCGAGCCCGTGTGTCCCTCTCTGGGAGCAGGACAGCCCCCTGCAGGTCTGTGGCGCTGCCTCCCAGGGACTCGTGGTGGGAGCATGGGCGCCTGTGCGTGGAGTCGCTGGGCAGGCCTGGCGCCCCGCAACCAGCGTCCTCCATCCCGGTCTGTGCATTTCGGGGGTGCTGCTGTTTCCACGTCTCTCCAGAAGCTGCTGACCGGCCCTTGCACTGTGCCGTGTGGAGACATCTCGGTGTTCCCACGTTTTGCCGAATGAATGGCTGTGCCCTGTGGGGTTTCTTGGGCTCACAGGTGGGCGTTTCTGGAACCTCTTCCCCAAAACCCACCCCGTCGGGCCTCTGTCCTGGGCACCGGGGACCCGCAGGACCCCGTCCCTCTCCGGCGAGTGGCCTTTGCCTCCCGGCACTGCTGTTCCCTGGTTCCTCTTGGCCGGTCGACCTTGTTTTGGGGACTCGCTCGGCAAGTCTGCCTTGAACTCCGGTCGCACCGGCCTGTTTCCTGTGTCTGGGCTGAGGAGGGGAGGGTCGGCGTCCGCCTGCCCTGCTGGGCCTGGAGGCGGGGAGTCCAGGCTGCTGGTGCCTCCTGCCCCACGGGAACCACGGGGCTCCTGAGCCGATCAGAGGCCACTGGTGAGAGGGCCCGGGAGCCTGCAGCGGTTCCCAGGCGGGCGCCGGGCTCAGCGGGCTCAGCCTGCTGGGCGTCTGTCCTCCCCAGGGCTGGAACTTTGGGGCCCCAGGCCAGGCTCCCCCACTCTGAGCCGGGCTGCTGTGCCTCTGGGGGACACGGCCTGACCTCCCCGCCACGGCCAGGGAGCGGCTGCGGCTGCTGGAGGAGCAGGCCTCGTGAAGTGTGCCGGGAGGAGACAGGGTACACGGCCGGAGAGGGGCTGGGACGGGTGGTCGATTAGAGACAGAGGACAAGGGCTCTGGTACGTTGGTAAGAGCTGCCCCCCGCCCCGGTGTAAAAAGGGAGGAGGCTAACCCAAGCAGTCGGGGACGGCGAGAAGGTGTCCCCGTCACGTCAACAAGGGAGGGGGAGCACGGTGGGGCCACCTTCTGAAGCCAGACATGAGAGAGTGGGAGCCCCCAGCGTTCCTAGAAGGGCGGCCCAACATGGCTCTGGTCCCTCAAGACAGCGGGCATCAGCGTGAGGCTGCGGCGCCGCGGTCACAGGTGGCCCCTCGCATAGCAAAAGGTCCCCTAACTGGGCAGGGGCAGGGTGCCGGGGTCCGAGGCCACAGGGAGGCCCAGCAGAGGCCAGCTGGCAGGGGCGGGTGACCGGGAGAGGCGGGAGTGGCACGTCCGGGCACAGGGGAGGCAGGCGCCCAGCCGTACTGACACAACTTGGGGCCGAGGGTCCTCGCAGTGTGGCCAGGAGCACAGGGTCAGCCGGACGTCCCCCCATGGAGGGGCCGAGGTGCGGCTGCCTGGACAGCCGTGGGCTGGGCCGAGTCCCACAGGCCGGAAGGAGGGTGGTGGGTGGGGGCAGCAGAGTGGGGAAGGCCGAGCCCGCTGTGGGAGGGACAGTGGGGGGGGGCAGAGCTGGACACAGGCTCCGCAGCGGGGGCGTCGCGGCCACTGAAGGCCTGAGGGAGGGACTCGAGGCTGGGCGGGGCGCGGGAACACAGAGCTGTTCTGGGCTGTGACCAGAGTGGGGGGGGCAGGCAGTAGCCCCAGGGGTCCAGCTGGAGGCCTGTCGTGGGGGAGGGACGGGGCAGGAGCCAGACTCCGAGTGACAGTCTGGGCTTGGGAGCCAGGGGGGTCCTCCCTGGTCAGGGCCCTGGGTGGGGGGAGGCCGAGGCCACCCCCAGGAACACCCTGGTCCTGGAGGCCCTGGGCACAGCAGCCCAGGGCGCGTCTGATGGGCTTCTCTCCCCTCCAGGCCTCGTGAAGCTGGGGATTCACTGTGTCACGTGCCAGAAGGTGGCCGTCAAAATTGTCAACCGGGAGAAGCTCAGCGAGTCTGTGCTGATGAAGGTGAGGGGGGTGGGGGGCAGGGGGCTCTCTTCGGCAGGGCTGTGCCCCCCAGAGCCCAGCCTGTGGGGTGGCTGCTATTCTTCCTCATCCACTCTGAGTGGGGGCTGGGCACGTGGGGGCAGGCGACGGAGGCAGGTGGCGGTGACGCCGCCCTGGCACCCACGGGGCTGCGTGTGGTGCCACGTGTGCTGTCCCGTCCCACTGGCTGTAGACCCCGAGGCTAGCCTGGCCCCACGAGCCCACGGAGGTGTCCCCAGCAGCCCAGGCTCCTGGCCTGGCGGGCAGGGTGGGGCAAGGTCTCCGGGGACCAGCCCCCACCTGACATGACGCACCCCCCCCACACACCTGCAGGTGGAGCGGGAGATCGCCATCCTGAAGCTCATCGAGCACCCTCATGTCCTGAAGCTGCACGACGTCTACGAAAACAAAAAATATTTGTAGGTATTGCTGGGCGTGCAGGGCTGGGGTGGCCGGGGCGGGGGGCCTGCGGGCCTGCGGGGGGGACAGGCGGCGGGGCTGAGAAGGGCAGTCTCAGCGGAGCCCAGACAGTGGTGGTGCTGGTCCTTGACCAGACCCCGGGACAGGGCTTCCCGGAGGAGGGGTCAAGGGCCAGGGGCCCCAGCAGGGCACCAGCGGCCTGGCCCGTGTTCACCTTCGGATGGGCGGGTGACCAGCTAGCTGCCTGTGGGGGGGGCTGTGAGCAGCAAGGACACCGTCACCCCAGGCGGGTCCGACACTGGTGAGCGGAAGACACTTGGCCAACCTTCATACTGTGTCCAGGGTGCCAGTGGGGGGTTAGCTCACCCCACAGTGTCCCGTGAGAGTGGGTGCGGGCAGGGGCCGGGGCGGGCCTGGTCCGCCTCCTGCAGGACACGTAGGACGCTGGTCACCTCCTCACTACTGTCGAGATGCTTTTGAGGACGGACACCCAGGGACGGGGGGCAGAGCAGTTGGCTCTGAGGAGACCCCCTGGGAGGGCCCAGGAGGACAGCCTGAGGAGGGTCTGGCCTGGGCAAAGACCCCCGTGGCAGGAAAGGATGCTTAGGATGAAGGTGGGCAGGGGGCCATTTCGGGTGCTCTGGAGCCAGCCCCTCCCAGGGGGCCCCAAGTCCCAAGGCTGCCGGCAGCCTGGAGGCAGGGCCCCAAGGTCAGCGCCCCAGCAGGCCCCACTTCCTGCTGGGCCTTCTGCTCCCGCCGGGACCCCACCGGGGACCTCTGCCATGTCTCCAGCCCCTCCCCCACCTCTTCTCTGCAGATGGGCTCCGTAGGCCCCGGGGAGGAGGGCTGTGCCCCGCCACAGTTCTGCAAGACCAGCTCTGGAGGCAGCTGGTTCCCTGCTCCCCTCCCCCCTCCTCCACTGCCCCTCTGCTCCCCTCCCCAAACACTGTAGCCCACCAGGACCACCACCCGGGGGGCTCACCAGCGACTCCTAATGGCATCCATGCAGCCCCCTCGTGCCTTATCAAGCTCCTGAGGCCCCCCAGGCTTCAGTGAGTCCCGGGACCACCTCCTGCCTCACCCCAGACACCTGCTCCCTTGGGCTCCACCAGGGGAGTTTCAGCCCAGACAGCCGCTGCCACCCTCAGAGGAGCATGGGGTCCCCCCACCCCCCGCTGCCACCCTCCCCCAGGAAGGCTTCCTGCCCTCTACCTTTCGACCTCTGTTACCCCACCCCCTGCCCCCTGCCCCCGGCCCCAGCTACACCCTGCTTCAACCCCCTGCGCAGGTTTGAGGGCCCAAGTGTATGACCCACCTGCTGCTCTAGGGGCTCAGCCTGGGCTGGCCAGTGTGGAGCCGGATGGGGAGTGGTTTGCCCGAAAGGGCCAGGCCCCAGCTCCAGGAGGGTCAGCGACCACTGTCCCCCTCTCAGCCCAGCGTCGGGGACAGCTGGGGCCCTGCGCCCAGGCCCTAGCTCCAGGGGCTCCTGCAGATGCTGCCCTGAAGGTGGGCCTGCCAGGAGGGGCGGGCGGGGGCCCTGGAGCTGGGGGCGGCCCCAAGGTGGGCCGGGTAAACGAGTGCGCCCACCTGACGCTCACTGCCCGGCAGATACCTGGTGCTAGAACACGTGTCGGGTGGGGAGCTCTTCGACTACCTGGTCAAGAAGGGGAGGCTGACCCCCAAAGAGGCCCGGAAGTTCTTCCGGCAAATCATCTCGGCGCTGGACTTCTGCCACAGCCACTCCATATGGTGCGGGCCGACCCCACGTGACCCACCCCACCCCCAATCCCCGGTGCCCGGGCGGACCACAGTCCCTCCCCTCCTGAAGCCCCTCTCGCACCAGGAAGCCGCCTCCTCCGCCGCCTGGTGGCGTGGGCCCCGAGGTGTGGGGGGAGCAACGAGGGGGGATGCTCCAGGGGAAGACAGCGCAGCGAGCCGCTTTGGCACGTGTTGGTCCCAGTCCCTCCCAGGCCCTCTGCAGCCAACCGCCAGGCCGGCGACTTCTGATTGGCTGCCTGTAACGTCACCAAACTGGACTGCCATTGGTTAGGCGCTGTGGGACCGGGCTTGTGGGAGGGATCTGGTTAGCCCTCTCCGCCTCCCTTTCAGCCACCGGGATCTGAAACCAGAAAACCTTCTGCTGGACGAGAAAAACAACATCCGGATCGCAGACTTCGGCATGGCGTCCCTGCAGGTGGGGGACAGCCTGCTGGAGACCAGCTGCGGGTGAGTGGGCACCCTGCGCTGGCGGCGCCCCCTCCCGGCCGCGGCCGACCCTGCAGCCCCGGCTCCGCTCTAGCACCCCAAGGCCTGGGTTGCAGGCAGGACCCCTGGCTCCGCTGCAGGCGGCGGCTCCGATGTGCGTTGCGGCGAGGGGGCTGCAGGTCACCCGGGTAGCCGCACGGGCTCTATCCGCTCATTGGTGGTGCTGGGAGGTGACTCCCGTACACCCACGTGGCCCGTCGAAGGACGTCTGTCTTCGCCCCTGAGTAGGGGGTGGGGTGACCGCAAAGCCCCTTTAGGCTATTGGTGGGCTTGAGGGCCCGGCAAGGGAGTGTCCTTCCCAGGCAATGTATGCGGGGCAGTGGGGAGGCGCCCCTCTTTCAGCGTCCACCTGCTGTGGGCCTGGGGCCACCCCGAGGTCCTGGCTGCGCGGACAGAGTCTGGAGCCTGCGCCCTGACCGCTGCTTTTGCCTCCAGGTCCCCCCACTATGCCTGCCCCGAGGTGATCCGGGTAAGTATAGTCACTCCGTGCATCAGACCTTGCCTGTCCCAGGGGCTGCCCCCCACCCCCGCCCGGGCAGTCCTGAGACCCTCTGCCTGGGCCCCTCATTACCTGCGAAGCTAACCGCACCGCCCTCCGCAGGGCGAGAAGTACGACGGGCGCAAGGCGGACGTGTGGAGCTGCGGGGTGATCCTGTTCGCGCTCTTGGTGGTGAGCGCACCCTGTCCACGCCCCGCCCCTCACCCCATGTCTCTGTCCGGTCCCCAGACCCCACCCGCGGTGACCCTGTTCCCTGCCTGCAGGGGGCGCTGCCCTTCGACGACGACAACCTGCGGCAGTTGCTGGAAAAGGTGAAGCGGGGCGTGTTCCACATGCCGCACTTCATCCCGCCGGACTGCCAGAGCCTGCTGCGCGGCATGATCGAGGTGGACGCGGCGCGGCGCCTCACGGTGCGTGCGGCCGCGGAGGCTCGGAGGGTGCGGGCCTGCGCTGCCAGCCCAGACTTCGGGCCCCTCCATGCCGCCTTTCTGGGCAGGGAGGCCTGCGCTTGCCAGTGTGGTGCAGGGAACCCCGAGTGTGCACGGGTGTGTGTGCTGTACACAAGCGTGAGTGCACGGACAGCTGTGCGCGCGTGCGCAGAGAGAGTGGGTGTGTGCCTACATGCATGCACATGTGGTTGTGTACAAGTGTATGTGTGGGTGCGCAGACAGGCGCGAGTGCGCATGTGCGTGAACCTGTGGTTGTTTGGACATGTGCTTGGGTTTGTGGGAGCACACGTGCATGAGCGCATGCACAGCTCTGGACACACTCGTGAGAACGGTTTGTGGGTGTGCGCGCCCATGCGCGGGTGCAGTGGTGGGTGCGTGTGGCCACGCACAGATGCATGCCCCTGTGAGGGTGTGCCGGTGTGAATGTGTGCGCAGACAGGTGAGTGGGCATGTGCACCTGCGGCCTGGGTCCTGCAGGGGCAATTGTGGAGCGATGGCTGGGCCTGGTCGGCCTTACCCCACCCCTTCCCGGCCAGCTGTCAGCGGGCGTGGTCCGGGCAGCAGCCCTGGGTCTGGGGCTTGTGGGCGGCGGGGCGTTGAGGAAAGCCCCACTTCTGACAGCAGCCTAGTCAGGGGCAGCTGGGGCCAGGGTGTTTAGGTCCCTGTGCAAGGGCAGCAAGACCCCCTGGGCTGGCCTCTCCAGGACGAGGGTGGCCGGTGACCAAGAGGCCACCTTCTCCCGCCCTCCCCAACCCGGCTGTCAGCAGGCTGGTGGAGATCTCCTGGGGAGGGGGGCCTCCGCCCCAACCCCTCCCGCAGGCGGGCCGCCCGGGCTTCCCTCTGCTCTCCTCAGCCTCCCGCCCCTGCCTGCAGCCCCCCCCCCCCTGGCATTCCTCCTCCTCCTTCCGAGGGGTAGACAGTCAGGGGGCTGAGAACACAGAACCCTCCACCCCCACCCTCTCCTCCATCTGCACCCTCAACCTCCCTTCACCGCCACCCCGGCCCCCCTCCCGCTCTCTCGCACTCCCACCTTCCTCCGTGGTGGTCCCCCCTCCTTTGCGTGCCCCCCTGCTCCTGCTCCCTCTGGCCTCCTAACGTGGGCTCCCCGCCCCCCCATACTAACGTCCTGTTTCTCTCTCTTGTAGCTAGAGCACATTCAGAAACACATATGGTATATGTAAGTAGCCTTTCCTGCCCCCCCCTCGCCTGCTCTGCCTGCTGCTGCAGCCCAGGGGGCCTGCCAGGGAAGGTGGGGGGAGGACCCGGCCCAGCACAGGCCTGTCCCGGCTGCGCTCAGGGGTTCCAGCAGGCCAGCCTGCGCTGGGCACAGCAGGACTCAGGAGGCGCACAGGGGCTGGGACAGGGAGAGAGCAGCAGGGCTCAGGGCCCCCAGGGGCGGGCTTGGGGGAGGAGGCGCAAGCTGGCTGAGGCCAGTGACCACTAGGGGCGCCCTGTCATCCACAGAGGGGGCAAGAACGAGCCTGAGCCGGAGCAGCCCATCCCCCGCAAGGTGCAGATCCGCTCGCTGCCCAGCCTGGAGGACCTCGACCCCGACGTGCTGGACAGCATGCACTCGCTGGGCTGCTTCCGAGACCGCAACAAGCTGCTGCAGGACCTGCTGTCCGAGGAGTGCGCGCCGGGGCCCCTCGGGCGGGGTGGGCGGGCCGAGGCTGGCCCGGGCTCACCGCACTGCGGGCCCCCCCGGGCCCTCCGCCCCTGCAGGGAGAACCAGGAGAAGATGATCTACTTCCTCCTCTTGGACCGGAAGGAAAGGTACCCCAGCCACGAGGACGAGGACCTGCCCCCCAGGAACGAAATAGGTACAAGGCCCCTGGGAGGCCGCCCTCCCCCCCCTCCCCGCGCCGCCCAGACCCGGGGCTGCTGGCCTGACCCCTGTGCCCCGCAGACCCTCCCCGGAAGCGTGTGGACTCCCCGATGCTGAACCGGCATGGAAAGCGGCGGCCGGAGCGAAAGTCCATGGAGGTGCTCAGTGTGACCGACGGCGGCTCCCCGGTCCCGGCGCGCAGGGCCATCGAGATGGCTCAGCACGGCCAGAGGTGCGTGCCTGCGGGGGGAACCGGTGCCTGCTTGGCTGGTGCCCTGGCCGCCTCAGCGATGGCCGTGCTGGGCCTAACCCCTCTCTGCCCCCCACCCCCTGGCCCTGGGGCTGGGCTGGCTGCACTGGGCCGCACGAGCTCGGCTGGGCTGGCCTGGGCAGGGCTCTGCTTCGTTGGGCAGGGCTGCGTTGGGCCGTCCCAGACGGGACTGGGCTAGGCTGGACTACAGAGGACCAGACTGGGCTGAGCTGGGCTGCACTGGACCGGCCGGACCCGAGTGGGCTGGGCCGAGCTGACGAGGGGTGGACTGGGCTGGATCCTGGTCGATTAGAGCGAGAGCCCAGCAGGCCTGTCCCCGCTTCCCACTGGTCCTGTGTTGGGCTCACCTGAGGCTGGGCCAGGGCAGGGAAGTGGGGTTCTGGGGGAGATGAGCAGGTGCGGGCTGTCCCAGCAGACCCCGGGGAAGGCCAGGCGTCCTGGCCCCACAGCCACAGCTAGCCCTGGGTCCCTCCCTCCTCACTGTGGTGTTCTTGCCCAGATGGAGGCTTCCGCTGGCTGGGGAGCACCTTGGGGGGGGGGGTCCAGCAGCCCCGGCCACCTCTCCTCAGCTGGGTGCACAGGTCGGCCAGGCCTCCTGAGGAATTTGCCAGCAAACGGGCATTGCAGGCAGCTGGGCCGCTGTTGGGATGGAACTGGGCCGGTGGCCCCCAGTGGTTCCAGTCTGTCCCCCTGGGGAACCAGGCTGGCCTGGCCCCTGGCCTGGGGTCCCAGCCCTCTGGGGCCCACTGCCGACCTGTTGTGGCATGGGGTGTGGGCCAAGGGAAGGAGCCGGAGGGAGGTCCGCACTCCTGCCCTGGCCACACTGCCCTGCTTGTGGTGGACGCTCCAACTCCCCAGCCAGTTCCCCGCCTGGCCCGTCTGAACTCCACCAGGGCTGAGTGCCAACCGGGCCATTGTGCCACCCTGTGCACTGCCTGTCCCACCTGCCTGGGCTTGGGGGCCCCTGGGGGCTCCTGTTCTGTTGCCCGGGCCAGGCCGCCGCAGGTGCTGGGGTGCAGTGACGGGAACCAGCCCTTTCCTCCCGGGCCTCCTGACCCTGCAGCTCCTGGTCCCTGGGGCTGGCGGTGGGTGCTGGGTGTCCCTCGAGGCTGGCCAGGCCACCCTGGCATCTGTGGCCCTGGTGCCCCCCTGCCCACATCCCCTGGCATCTGTGTGCCCCGGCCTGGGGCCGGGTGGGCCGCCGGCTCGGAGCCGGTGGAGGTCTGGCCTCCGGGCCGCCTGGCGGTGCTCCGGCAGTAACTCTGTTCTCTCGCTTTGTTCTCGCTGTAGTAAAGCTATGTTCAGTAAAAGCCTGGATATCGCTGAAGCCCACCCCCAATTCCGCACAGAAGACAGGTACACACCTTGCCCACCCGCCCCCGCCTCCCAGCCCTCTCCCCTTCGGCAAGGGAGCCTTCCAGAAGCCGGGGGAAGGGCTGGGTCAGGCCAGGCTGAGGCCCCGGAGGAGCAGGGCTGCCGGGCGAGGCGGAGGGGCTGGGAGACCCACTGTGCTCTCCCTGCCCCAGGCCTCGAGGGGCTGCAAGCGTGGGGCCTCTTCTGGCCCACCCTCGAAGTGGCCCAGGTTGACCTCCCCTGGGCGTCTGTCCAGCGCTGGCACCTGGGTCCTGGAGCTGCCCTCCTGCCCACTAGGGCCCCAGTGGAAGCCACAGCCAGAGGCAGCTCAACTGTCCCGAGCCCACTGCAGGCCCCCGAGCTGGTGGCAGGTGTTGTGACGGTCGCAGGGGTCTCTGCACCCCCAGGCCCCCGGAGCCCCCACCCTGCACCTGCCTGGGCACCTGCCCCACCACCCCTTGGCTGTTGCCCGTTGCGGCTCAGTCTCTGGGGTGTAGACGGTGGCCGCCCCCTTCCTCCCTTGCTGTCCTTCGCTTCCTTGTGCAAAACGACAAGCTCACGCTGGCTCATGGGGGGCGAGTGCCAGTCGGCCTGTGGCTGCTGGGGCATCAGCAGGGTCTTGCCGGCCCCCAGCTCTGCTCTCAGCCTCAGAACTGTGGGCCCAGGCCGGACTCTGAGCAGGCTGGGCTCAGGGGCCAGGGCAGGGCAGGGGTCTCGGCCTCTGTGCCTGTGTGAAGTGGGTGGTAGCAAGGTTGTGGCCGCCGGGGTTGGCAGAGCGGCTGGGAGCCAGGCCAGCCTGGCTCTGCTGCTCCCCAAGGCTGAAGCCGGGCCGGGATTGGCTGGGCAGGCTGTCCTTCACTCTCGTGTCCCCGCCTGGGGCTGCGCACGCTGTGTCCCGTCTCCCTCCCCTGAGGACAGGGGTGCGGTAGGCCCAGAGTCTGTCCTGCGGGGTACGCTGCCTGTCTCAGCCGGCACACTGGCACAGCATTCTCCCTCCGGCTGTGCCCAGGCCAGGTCTGCGGGCCAGTGCAGCCAGCGGTGGGAGAGCCCCACAGTCCCTGCCCAGGCCCACGGTGCGAGGGAGGAGAGGGCAGAGGGCTGGCCTGCTGCAGGCAGCCCTGGGCCGGGCGGGGGGACCGTGGTCTCAGGCTGGCAGCCCTGGGCCAGCTTGGTCTGGGGGTCAGGCTGGGCTCAGGGCAGCTGGAGAGTGGTGGGCAGGCCCGGTCCACAGGCTCCCTCCTCCCTCTGTCCACCCGAGTGCCCTGCAGGCCCCAGCAGAGGGCCCTCTGCTGGCTTGGGCCCCGGGCCGCAGCTGCAGTGTGGTGGGCAGGAGCCCCGGCTGCCCCCCTGGGCCTGGTGGGAGGCGGGGTGGGGACAGCGGGGGGCCCGGGCCTCCGGGGCAGTGTGCCTGTGGGAAGAGGCGCCGGGAGCCCGCCGCCCGCCCCGACTGAGCGCCGCTCGGCGCCTGTGCCCCTAGGTCCAGATCCATCAGCGGCGCCTCCTCCGGCCTCTCCACCAGCCCCCTCAGCAGCCCCCGGGTGAGTGAGCCCCCCACTGCCGGCTCCCAAGCAGAAGGCGCCCGGGAGGGGGGCCCGCGTGTGCTGCTGCCGCCCCACGGGCTCTGGCTGCTCTTGCTAACTGCACGTTCTTTGTTCTGTTCTGTGTGTGTTCTCGTGTGTCCCCCGTTTTCCTTCGTGGCAAACGCTGCCCCCCCCCCCGCCTGCGCCCACGGGTCTTCCTGGTGCTGTGTATGCATGCGGGGTGGGGCGGGTGGACGGGCGGGTGGCGGGCCCCTCCTGCCCTCCGTGCCGCCCTGTAGCCTGCTAGGAAGTTTGTCCTGCCCCCCCCGCCCCCCGAGCTCCCCTTCGTGGCCTGCACCCTGGCCACCTCCGTGGAGCCTGAAGCTTGCCGGAGCGCCTCGCGGCCCGGACACGTCCTCCCTCTACAGGCCGCCCCGCGGCCCCACCCCAAGACCCAGACCTTGCCGAGCAAGGCCAAGCTGACCGACAAGCCTCTGCAGGGCACCAAGTCCACCCCGCTCCCGGCGGGCTCCCAGGCCCGGCCCCCGGGCCCCCGCGGCCTGGGCCCCCCGCTGGCCTCGGCCCCGGGGCTGGCTGCCCCGCCTGCCCCCACCCGGCTCCCGCCCGCTGGGACGGAACCGAACACTAAATCTGTCCCCACCATACAGGTGACCCCTCACCCCTCTCCAAGGGGTAGTCCCCTCCCTACCCCCAAGGGGACACCCGTGCACACGCCCAAGGAGAGCCCGGCCGGTACGCCCAACCCCACGCCGCCGTCCAGCCCCAGCGTCGGAGGGGTGCCCTGGAGAACGCGGCTCAACTCCATCAAGAACAGCTTCCTGGGGTCGCCCCGCTTCCACCGCCGGAAACTGCAAGGTGAGCTCGGGGACAGGCCTGGGGGCGGGTGGACCCCCCCCAAAGCACTGACGGTGGCCATGTCCACTGAGCTGGCACAGGCCTGGGCAGCACCCCCAGGTGTCCGCATGTCCCCCACCTTCCCAAAGTGTGTCCTGCCCGGGTGGTGCAGACCTGCCCGCCCCACCTTGGGGGGCCCCCTGGGTCCCCAGCTCCTCTTCAGCCCAGTGGTCTCCTTGGGGGGGCTGCCCGAGGCCCAGGGAGAAGTGGCTGTGGGGCGGGTGTGGGCACAACGGTCAGGAAATCCACGGGGTTGAGGAGGCAGCCTGTCTGCGCGCCAGGTCAGCAGGCACAGCCCGGCCGTCGGGGCCCACAGCACCACCGAGGGGCGGGGCATGGGGCCCCTGCCAGCTGCTGGGGTGAAGGCCAGAGTGGGCAGGGGAGGTTTCAGCCCGGAGGTCAGGATGGTCACCACACCTTCTCGTCCTGTTGCTTCTGTGCTCGCAGTTCCAACGCCAGAGGAGATGTCCAACCTGACCCCGGAGTCGTCCCCTGAGTGAGTGGCCCTGCCTGAGGGTTGTCTGGGGGCTGTCTGCACCCTCCGGGTGCTGGGACGTTGAGGGCACAGGGGAGGCTGTAGGGGACCCCCGCCGCATCTCTGAGTCACCAGGCAGGGAGCGGCCTGCGTGGGGGACAGCCGTCCTGGGGACAGTCTGGTCTACTCCGAGGCCATGGCCTGTGTGGCTGAGCGCAGCCTGCACACGCGGCAGCCTGCGGGGCCTGGCCCACTCCCACTCCCACTCCCACTCCCACCGACAGCTGGGTGTGGAGAGGCCCCCGGGCCGGCCGGGCTGGCTGCGCGGGGCAGAGCAGAGCCTGGAAGGTGGCTGACGTGCGGGGTCGTCGGTGGCCTAGGCTGGGGGCAGCTCGAGCCCTCGGATCTCATCCCACGAGAGGGCGTGGGGGCCGTGATGACGGGCAGCGGGCTGCGCCCTCCAGACGGTCTGGACGTGGGGGTGTCCCTCACACAGTGTCTGCTGTGAGGCTGGAGAGTCCTACCTTCCCCAGCTCCCATCCACGGTGCGGACACAGGGTAGGGTGCGGGGACTGGCCGGGCCATCGCCTCGACCTCACGTGGGCAGCGAAGGCAGCCGGGCCGACTGTGCGAAGGAGAGGCGGGGACCCCGGCCCAGGCGGCGGCGTGGGCAGCGGGCTCTGCAGCCCTGTGGGGCGACCTTCAGCCTCCAGTCCCTGCTGCCGGGCAGGGTTTCCCGAAGGTGCTGGCCGCAGAGCGGCCAGACGTCTCAGAGGAGTTCCCCACCACGCACCAGGGCCCGCGGTGGCCAGCAGCGGCAGCCCCTCCTTCTCATCCAGTCCTGGCCGGAGGGCCTGGGGGCAACAAGCAGGTGCAGTGGCCCTGGGAGCTGGGGGCAGCGTCACCCCTGGCACCTCCTCCCGCGCAGGATGGGCCTGCAGCTGCCAGGGGCCCTGTGTCCATTGGGGTCACCGTGAAAACCAGGACGGAGCGGGCACAGGCGCGTGCGGCGGGGCTGAGATTGGGCTCCGCGGCTGGAGGCGGTGTGCAGGCTGGCGGGGGGGACCTCGGGTGGCTGTCGCGTCACTGTCTCGGGGGGAGGTCCCCCTCCTCAGGGAAACTCCACCCACACTCTGGAGGCCGGCTGCTGAGTGGACAAGGCCCACTGACGGCCATCAGCTCCACCCAGACTCGCCGACCGTTACGCCCGCAGGACGTCTCTAAGAAGCAACACCCACACTGGCACAGACAGGCCAGGGTGGCACCTGGGGTCGCCGTCACAGGCCTGTGCCCACACGCCCTCCACCAGCCTTTCTGGCTCAGCCGGGCTGTGTCAGCCAGGGGACCGATCCTGCCAGATGCCAGGCCACTGGGGGCCGGCGGCAGTTTCCATCTGTCCCCTTCAAGAGAGGAGCGGGCAGGGCCCGAGCTGCGGGCCCCAGGCCCCAGCACAGCCTGGGGGTGGCACCGGTCCGCTGGGCCAGGGCCCTCCCTCAGGGACAGGGCAGATGAGCCGACAGACGCCAGGCAGGGGGAGGAGGTGGCCAGGTGACGCGCCAGGCCCGCAACTTGTTGCCGTCCGTGTCTTGTGTCGGGATCGCTGGCCAGGCTGACAGAAGATGGGCCTTTATTGGCAGGCGGCTCGGTCACTTGTCGTGGTGGCCCAGGAGCAGCTCTGGGTACGGGCAGGGTGAGGGGAGATGTCACTCAGCCAGGTGACCACTAGCCACACCCCAGGCCAGCACAGAGCATCGCGGGGCACCCGCCACCACCGCGAGGCAGGATGCCGGGCCTGGCTGCTGCTGCTGCTGATCCTGGCTCTGGCCAGCGGGCGGTGCCCTGGTTGTGCGTCCACACCATAGCTGCAAGGGAGGCGGCCGGAAGGCAACAGGGTGTGTCAGCCAGCAATGGATAGCTGCGTGACAAAAGGCTCCAACCTGGCCCAGTGTGACGCGGTGCCCGCTCGCCCTCCAGTCTCTGTGGTCGACTGGGCTCTGCTTCAGGGAGGCCTGAGTGCGGCCGTCCCAACGGCCCAGGAGCAGGACTGCAGTGGGCAGGATTCGGGTCTGCGTGGGTCTCTTACCCATCAGTCTGCCCCACCAGAAGGCGGGACACCAGCCAGCAAGAGGCGAGTCGCAGTCTTGTGACCAGATCTTGGAGATGGCATCCACTTTCCCCATTTCTTCTGGTCAGACAGCAGCCACTGGCCCTGCTTGGGCCCCAGGAGGGCCGTCCTGGAGGGAACCAGGAGGCGGGGGGCTGGCGGGGTCTGTCGCACACTGTGTGGGCGGTCGCTGCGGGGGAAGGCTCTACCTCCAGGGGGGCCCCAGACCCAGGACACAGAGACGGGGTCGGCGCGATGACCAAATGGAAGCCCTGAGCACAGTGGTGTAAGGGGCCGGCTGGAAGGCGCTGCCAGCTCTGGGGTGTGGCCCTGCCCTGCGGGGTAGCTGGCCCCTGGGTCTGGTGGGACTCCAAGTCCCACGAGGTGGCCTGAGCTGGGGCAGTGGGAGACAGGCAGCTGGGTGGCCACCCGGCCCTGAGGATGGAGACAGAGGGTGGCCTAGGGGACTGTTCTGCACCAGGTCTCAGCTGTCAATAGCCACCCCCATTCCCCACCCCCCTCGCTCCCCGCTCCCCTTGGCCCTGGGTGGGGGCACTGTCCTCAGGGTGGCTGGGGGACGGCTGCCGACCCAGTACCCCAGGGGGCAGAGAATTTACCATGTAGGGGCGAGGCTGGGGGGTCAGGGGACACTCTCCTCCCCTTCCTGCTGGGGCTCCAGTGGGCGCTGCCTGGGCCCGGCCAGGGGAGAGTGGGCGTGAGGCCCCGGGGCCGTGGGACTGGCCATGGGGCTGCAGAGTCGGTGAGCAGGGGGTGTCGGAGTCCAGGGCGGATGCAGGTGGCGGTCGGGGGGTGGGGTCATGGTCGGGCCGGGGATCATAGGCCAGGGGGCAGGTGTGAGCAGCCCCCTGCCCACCCCCAGGCTGGCCAAGAAGTCCTGGTTCGGGAACTTCATCAGCCTGGAGAAGGAGGAGCAGGTCTTCGTCGTCATCAAGGACAAGCCTCTGAGCTCCATCAAGGCCGACATCGTGCATGCGTTCCTGTCGGTGAGCCTCCAGCCCAGCCCAGATGGGGTCCCCCCCACCTTGACGAGGCCCCCCCCCCCCCCCCCCCCCGCTGGCCCTGGCCCAAGGGACCGGCTCTGTGAACAGGCCCTGGTGGGGCTGCGCCGGGCCTTGGGGGCGGTGACCCGTCCTGGAGACCGGCCGAAGTGCAGGTGGGCTCCACGAGCTGCCCACCCCGGCTGCAGCCCCGGCCCCCTGAGGGCTGTGAGAACAGGTGGGGGCTCCCCCACCATTTGTCTTCAGGAGCCCGGAGAGCCCAGCACCAGGCAGGGTGGTACCCTGGCCCCTTTGGCCTCCTTCACCCTGCTCTGTCCCCCGGGGCTCGGGGTCTGGGCCTCTGTCCCCCCGCCTCCGCCCCCCAGGCCCTTCCCGGTGCTCCTGGGACAGAGAATTCCCCCGCTGAGTGACAGAGACTCAGCCACTGCCCTCTGCTGCCCAACCTGGGCTGGCCCTTCCAAGCCCAAGTGCTGTGCCCTCCGGGGTGGAGGGCCCTGTCCCGGGAGTCACGGTGACGGGACGCTGCTTGCTGGGTCGTTGGGGCCAGTTTCCTGCGCGGCTGTGGACGCGCAGAGGGGCCGGCCGGGCGCTGACTGCAGCGGCCGGGAGGCAGCAGGGCCCTGGGGGCCGCCTCGTGGTTGGCCCTGTGCCCCAGCCTCGGGGGGCCTGTGCTCGGGGCTGGTGTGGGCTTCAGCCCAGCCCTCCGTCCTCACAGCTAATCTGTGGGGGTCCCCTCTGAGAAGGCTCCGTCCCCGGGGGCCTGGGTCAGGCCTGGTCCCAGCTCCCGTGACCAGACCCCTGTGGGTGCTGCTGGCTGTGGCCTCCCTGGGTGGGTTTCACTGACCGTGCAGGGCGGGTCTGCCCCGTGGGCCCCGGGTCGAGAGGACACCGTGGCGGGGGCCGGGCCCCGCTCACCCCGAGCTGCCGCCCCCAGATCCCCAGCCTCGGCCACAGCGTCATCTCCCAGACCAGCTTCCGGGCCGAGTACAAGGCGACGGGGGGCCCGGCCGTCTTCCAGAAACCGGTCAAGTTCCAGGTGGACATCACCTACACCGAGGGCGGGGCCGCACACAAGGAGAACGGCATCTACTCCGTCACGTTCACGCTCCTGTCAGGTGAGCCGCTGGGCTAGGGGCACGGGCGCCGGCTCCAGCCGGCCTGCCAGGGCTCATCCCGCTGCCCCCCCAGGCCCGAGCCGCCGCTTCAAGAGGGTGGTGGAGACCATCCAGACGCAGCTGCTGAGCGCACACGACCAGCCCCCCGCCCAGCACTCATCAGGTGAGCAGGGCTTAGCCCCAGGCCGGCCCGCCACGCGCCCCTCTGCCCCGAGCGCCGCCCCCAGGGAGCAGGGCCCCTGCGAGGCAGTGGGCCAGCCCCGGCTATGTGCCCAGGGAGGTAGCGCCCAGCACACCGCACTGAAAGGCGCCTCTTGTCCACTGTAGAACCACCCCCACCAGCGCCAGGACTGAGCTGGGGTGCTGGGCTTAAAGGCCAGAAGGTGGCCACCAGCTACGAGAGTAGCCTCTGACACGGGCAGGTAAGGTGTCGGCCCTGCCGCTGGGGCAGGGAGGGGGCTGTGATCAGGCCCCTGGCAGGAGCCGGGCTGGCCCTGGGAAGGGCGCCCTGTGCCCGCTCCCACAGCCGGCGGCCAGCTCCTGGCCCTGGACAGGCTGCACAGGCCCCGAACCCAGGCAGAGTCTACGGACACAGGGAGGGCTGGCCCTGGGCCCCTAGCCAGAGCGGGCTCTGGGGGAGCCCTGGCCCCACGGGGCCCGCTGCGCTGTGCCCTCCAAGGCTGTAGCCCTGGTGCCTGCACCAGTGGACAAGAGGTGGGGCTGCTTGCTGCCTGCCCACCCTCCCCACGAAGAGGGACCAGTGACTGGCCTCGAGCAGGACAGAGGGGCCCGAGGTCCAGCCAAAGCAGGGGCTCCCTAACTGGGTCTGGAGAAGCCACCCAGGAAAAGGGGCCACCCGGAGGCTCAGGAGCCCAAGGGGCCTGGTGCCCAGTGACCAACGAGGGTGTGGGGGAGCCCGTGGCGGGGGCTGGCACGGGCCACCGTCCGTCAGGGAGGGCACGCAGGGCCCGTCCACGGGGCGCTGGGGCGTGGCATGGTGCTGGGACCTGTCCTGAGGTGTGGGGTCTGGGGAGTCAGTGCCTGGCCCAGGTCCTGCCTCTCGGTGGCCCCCGCCCTCCCCCGCCGGGTCCCCGTCCCCTCTCTGTGGGTCCTGGAGGCCAGGCTGGCCCGCGCGTCCACCTTGCCATCCTCATCCCATCGTCTGTCTTGCCACATGACACCCACTTCACCCTGTCACCCAGGCTGTGGGCCCCACCCCACCTGCCATGGGGGCAGGGGCAGGCAAGTCATTTCCACCAAGGACGGGGCAGTGCTAACGGGGAAACTGAGGCCAGGGAGGCACGGAGCCCAACTGGGGAGGGGGGCGGGCCAGCACGTCCGTGCCTGCGGTCACCCGAAGCGTGGTCGGCCCTTGCCCGGTTAGCTCTGGGCCCAAACCCATGTCCTCGGAGACTCCCAGGTACCCGCTGCGGTGCCCGCCACCTCCCTTGCCCTCCGTCAGTGAGTTCTGTGTTGGGGACCCCGACCTGGGACCCCACCCCCAGCCGCCCTCCCACACTGGAGTCTCGTGTCTACCGAGCTCAGTCCCAGAGTCACCATTGGAGGTGGAAGGAGGGACAGTTGTACCAGGCCAGGAGACCTGGTGCTCCCCAAGTCGAGCCCCAAGGGAGCAGCCCTCCCCAGCCTTGCCCCCCCCCCGCAGCCAGGGCCACACTCTCAGGCCCGGCACCAGGTGGGAGGGTCAGGACAAGGGCCTGCTCACTGGCAGGGCGGACACACAGGAGGCCAGCCTAGACCACAGCCAGAGGCCCGGGCCTCCCGGCTCCAGAGGGTGTGTCCTGGACCCAGGGCCGGACAGAGGAGAGGAGGGCCAGGCAGGCCCGGGGCACCCAGGGGCACCCCACTCCACACTGGATGCCTGCATCCTGAGCCCCTCCCACCCCAGGGCCCGGCCCCACCCAGGCGCCCAGCTAAGGCCCTGGCGGGAAGCCTGTTTCACACATGTCCCTCCTCTCTCCATTCTGTGCTCCAGACCCCACTAGCTGTGTGGAGGCGGTGACGGGGAGGCTTTCCAAGTGCGGTAAGAACCCTTGCCGCCCCGGGGGCCCGGCCTCTCCCCCCACCTGCACCTGCTCCCTGCGGGGCGCCGCCCCCGCCACCCCGGGGCTGTCCTGGGGTCTCTGTGGACACACGGCACGCCCAGCAGCCCACCTCTGCCAGAGCAGCCTGTCACCCACCCCAAGGGCAGCCACAGGCAGCCCCAAGGCCAGGGCGGGCCAGGGAGGGTCACCTGTGCAGGCTCTGGCCTGGTCAAAGTGGACTCCAATCTGGGCCCAGACGGCCTCAGGCCCTGTGTGCACTGCAGGGGTGCGGGGCTGCTCCTGCAGAGACCCGAGAGCTCCCCGGGCCACGCAGGCCTCCCCTCCCCACTTGCCAGCGGAGAGAGGCGGCCCTCAGCTCCAAGCTCAGGGAGGGCTCAGGCGCAGGGACGGGAGCTCCCTCCTCCCGACCTCAGGACATTCCCCACTTGGGCTGCCTGCCCCTGGCCATCCCACACCCAGCTGTCCATGCTTGTCCACCCATCCATCCACCCATCCATCCATCCATCCGTCTGTCTGCTGTGTCCACACTGCGAGCCTGGGCTGGCCAGGGGAGGAGGGCGGCAGGCCCATGGACTTGTGCAAAGAGCCAGCCATCGGTCCCAGAGTCCTGCTGGGCCTTGTCCTCATGGCTCTGTCTTCAGAGTGGGCTAGCTGGCCGGCCGGGCTGCGGGCTGACCAGGGGAGACTGGTGGCCGAACTCAGGGTGTGGCTGAGCTGGAAGGGGGGCCTCTGCCTGCCCTGGGCTCCGGCCCCACAGTGCAGAAGCCCACAGGCCCCATCTCTGGTTCCCCCAAACCACCACCCGCCCCCCCGCCAGCCCCTGGCACGGAGGACTCCCCACCCTGCTGGCGCCCGCCCGCTTGCTGTGGCCGAGCCCCGCCCCCGAGCCCGTCTCAGACCTCATCTCGCTGGGTTTTTCTCTCTCCTCCGAGGCCTCCTGTTCATTCGTTTGTTTGTTCTTTCTCTCTCCTTCCTTTCCTCTCTCTTGCCCTTTTTTTTCTTTTTCCTTCTCTTTTTTCTCTTGTCTCCTGTTCTGTGTGCCCAGGCAGCCCACTGAGTAACTTCTTTGACGTAATTAAACGGCTTTTTTCAGACGAGAAGAACGGGCAGGCGGCCCAGGCCCCCAGCACGCCCGCCAAGTGCAGTGCCCACAGTGCCCTCGGCGACTCGGCGGCCGCTGCCCCTGGCCCTGGAGGGGACGCCGAGCGCCCAGCGGGCAAGGACACGGCCAAGACGGGGCCGCCCGCCGCCCGCCGCCAGCAGCCTTAGCCACATAGCCCCTCCCCAGCCAGGCCCTGACAGTGGCCACCAGGGCCCCTGTGCCACCGGCCCGCCGCCCCCCTGTGTGGACCTGGGGCCACGCCCTCCCCTCCATCTAGACTGTGTGAAGCCAGGGAGCAAAGGAAGGGGTGCCGGGGACCGCAGCCCACGGCCGGGCCCGCCGCGCCCGAGCCGCTCTCTCGCTGTCCCCCCTGCCTGTCTCTGACGACGCCACTGTTTCCGCTCTGATACCAGGAATTATCCCGAAAAGTTAACATGTCGACCTCCACGAGGCCGTCCCCTGGGCCCCACGCCGGACGCCGGCCGACAGAAGGCAGCTGCGTGGACCTGCCCCTCCGCTCCCGCCGCCGCCACAGCCTGCCCGGGGGCCAGGCCCTGCCCGCCCTCCGCTGCCCCCGTCCGCCTGCCCGCGCGGCGCTCTGCCCGGTTCCTGCTCCGCATGGCCATGGGGAGGAGGACCTGGCTCCCGGGGGAAGCCGCCCCCGCCCTGCCGACTGGACTTGCAGCGACTAGAGCCCGGGCGGGCCCTGCCTGCCCACCAGGCCGCCTCCAGGGCTGGGCCCGTGCAGGCGAAGCAGCCACAAGGCGGGCGGCCGGTGCTTGCAGCCGCTCCTCGGCCCCCCTCCCCGCAGCACCCCCTCCGCCCTCGACACCGCGGCGCGCCCGCCCTGCCGCCGGCTGACACCTAGTCCTCTCGGCTCACCAGCGGCAGGTGCTCTCGGGCCTGGTGTTCGGTCCTGGCCCGGGTGGAACTGGACCGGAGGCAGTGGGCTGACCGGGAGATCAGTATTATTTATTGGCTGTTTTAACTTATCGAGTTCCTTTACTTCTCTGTTCAGGGAAGGGGCAGCAGCAGCATCCTCCTGCCGTCCGTCCGTCCGTCCGTGTCCTGGGCAGGGTGGGTCTGGGGCCGAGGTGCCCTGAGGACGGAGCCTTGGGACGTCTGGGGCGGCTGGTGGATGCGGCACTGGCAAGCTACTGTAAACTTTAAAGAATTCCTGCAAGATATTTTTATAAACTTTTTTCTTGGTTGTTTTTGGAAAAGGGCATGGGGGAGGGCAGCCGCCGGGTGGGGCGGGGCTGTGTTTGGTTCTTGCTCTCGGTCCCCTCTCTGCACACACACACCTGAACAGCGGCGCCATCGTGCCGCCTGCTCGTGCCTCTGCGTGGGCGCTGCTGCCCAGGGCCCTCGGCCAGGCCCGGCCGGGCACCCTCGTGGTTCTGGGTCCGAGAGCAGGGCAGGAGGAAGGCCCTCACCCGGCCCCACCCACTCACAGGATGGCTGGGGCACTGCAGGGTTTTTTATTAAAATGACAAAAAGTGAAAAAAAACCATAAGCAAGGACAGGAAGTGAGCAGGTCCTCTGCGGCGTGTTTTCTGCGCTCGGCGAGGTGGTGGGCCCGGCCGCCTCGCGCTGTCCCTGCCCCCCGCCCTTGCTTGTGTCCCCTCCCCCCGCTGGCACAGGCCCGGGCGTGAGGACCCCGGCCTGGCAGCATGCCGTCCCCGTGACGGGCCGCTCTGCTTCTGGCGTCGCCCACCCTCTGGCCGTGGGGGTTTTAACGCTGCTGTTACGTGGACGCCCCCACCACGAGCTGGGATTTCCACACGCAAGGAACACGCCTATCGACACCTCTCCCAGCGAAAGCGCACGGTGCCGCGGGAGGGCCGTGTGGAGGCAGAGGACACCGAAAGCAATATCTCGTTGACCCACCCCTTTCGTGCGTGGACGCGTGCACACGCAGACGCCACGGACACGGACACACCCCACCCCGCGCACCCCTGTCAGATAACTGTGAGCAACTTTATTTCCGGAACAATAAATTCCTTCCATAAAGACACCGACGTCAGTCTCCGTGCGGGCAGGGGGCGGGGGTGCGGGCCACCGACCTGGGCCGCAGCTCTCGTCCCCACGGCGTGCCCCTCCGTGCTCCGCCCCTGCTCCCTGTGCGGGCGTCCCTGAGCTGCAGTGCCCTCTGGGCCAGGCTGGGAGCGCGGGGACATGCAGACCTGCGGCGGACGAGGACCACCGCCCAGGGTAGCCACGCCACTCGGCTGCCACCCCGAGACCGCAGTGGTCAATCTGGCGCCTGGGCTCCTCCCCCAAGGGTTAACCGCCCTTTCGATCCTGTTTGGAAAAGTCAACAGGGTGCTGCAGCCCCTGGAAGATATGGGCCAAGGCCAAGGCCGGCTTCCTTCCCAGGGGGACCATCCGAGCAGCTACACCACAAAGGGCAGGCTCGCCCGTGAGGAGGGCAGCAGCGGTCAGGGGTGCCCTTCGGGGCCTGGAGGACGACCGGCCGGGGAGCACACCCCAGCCCAGGAGTCTGAGCACACACCGTGCCGCCCTCGGAGCCCCCGGCCCCACGCACCGGCCCCACGTGCGGATCGGGCCAGCGGGACCAGGGCCCCGCCACAGCCGCGTGGACACCGGGACGGTCCTCCATGGTGGCAGCATCTTGTGCTTTGGGCATGTCAGCACCGTCCCCAAGTCACCCACCCTGGCATGGCCACCCAACCTGTCCCCCGGGGGTGGAGTCGGCCGAGTCTGGCCCGTGTCTCCTGAGCTCACCCACTCCTCTGGCTTTGCAGGGCGCCGGCTGGCGCGGCAGAAGGCCCTTTGGAGAATGGAGGGCTCCACGCTCCATGGCAGATGCCCAGCGTCCTGTGGGGGGAACGTGGTGGCTGGGACCCAGCCCGGGACCCCAGGCTGCTGGTCGAGGAGGAGGGTCCCGACCCTGCTCTGGCTCTGCCTTCCCGGTGTGGGGCCGAGGGCCCACGCCAGCCTCCCTGTCTCCCCCCACCCCCGCCCTCTGGACACTCAGTCCTTTGTGCCAGGCACATGACTGGGGTCTGTCAAGAAAGTGCCACAGCACACCCGCCAGGCCTGCCGCCTGCCCCGCAGGCAGGGCCTCCTCCTCAGCCCCACCTCTGACCTGGCGCCCCTCTAGGCTGGACTCGGCAGGAGCCAGGCCAGTGACTGTCAGCGCTGACACTGACTGACGTGAAGTGAGGGACGTGGGGAGTGAGACGGCAGTCGGGGTGCACGGGGCGCCAGGCGCCGGGAGCCCGAGGCCCCGAGGCCCGGCTGCTGCGGCCTTATGCGTGTTCCGAGAGTTGGGCCAGGAGGGCTCGGGAAGGCAGCAACACAACCCGCACACGGCCGGGGCTGGGAGCAAGGGCCGGGGCCCCCACCAACGGCAGGGTGCCCAGCACAGCAATCACGGGGATGGGAGAGGAAGACAGGACGGTGGCTCGGTCCCTACAGGGCGGGGTGCCAGGGGCCGGCACCCGAAGGGCTGCTCCACTGGGTCCTGACTGGCTGTGCCCTCGGGTAGCCGCGGAGGCCGAGGTAGAGCAGCCCTGGGTCCCGCAGGGCCTCAGGACCTGGGGTGGGGCGGAGGGGCGGCCTCCACATTCCGCGGGTCGGCATCTGGCCACAGCAGCTGTGCCCACGCCACCAGTGCCAGGGAGCGACCGCTGCAGGGGGCCTGGCCCTCCCGCTCTTGCGGCTGAGGGCTCCCTTCCCTCCGCCGTACCCTGGGCCACCAGGACTTGAATCACCAAGTCCAGTGTCCCTTCATTGACATCTCCGCCCTCCCCGCCCACCACCAGCAGGTGGGTTCGGCAAGGGGCAGAAGTCAGCAGGACACAGGGCGGCCAGTGCTGACCTACGGGGAGAGAGGCAGCTGGGACTGGTGGAAACGCCAGCACTGGCCCCGGGCCCAGGCAGGACTGTGGAGTCTGTGCCTCGCGGCAGGGTCCCTGGGTCTGGCCCTGGGCTGGGCGCCACCCAGAGCACCCCCTCGGCACCTGCCTCAGGCCTGCGAGCTCCAGGGCCTGTGCTGCGGCCGTGAGCCTCCCGCGGCCCTGCCAACAGCAGCTTTAGCTCGGGGCCCAAAGCTGAGTCTTGTGAACCGAGCCTCACGGAGCCACATGAGGGGAGCGTGCGGGCCCTCGAGGCTCCGGGGAGCAGGCTGTTTCCTGGCCGTTGCCAGCTTCCAGGGGAGCCTGCCTTCCTGGGCGCAGATCCACCTGCCGCCTTCCCAGCAGCGTCGGCCACCTGCGAGCCTCCTGCTTGCCACCCGAGGGAGCCCCACAGTCACACCGGCCCCCACTCCCCCCACCTCCAGCTCTACCTGTAGCAGTGAGACACTTGGTGACCTTTGCAGGTGTCAGGGACCAGAATGAGGACACGTGGGGAGGTGCCCATCACCCCCCCCCAGGTCCCCACGTCTCGGCCCGTCACGACGGCATGTCAGCCCCACGCTCGTGGAGCTGCGCGATCGGGCAGCCTGGAGCCGCGCGTGCGGCCTTCCTGTCCGAGAAGGCCCCTCCCTTGGGGCCTCCAGCAGCACCCTCGGCACCTGCCTCCAAAGCCAGGGCAGACCAGGTCCCGGGTGCCAGCGGTGGGCACACTGCCCACCTGGTGCCCAGCAGGGTCAGAGCCCAGGTCTGGGAGCCCACGGTGGTGGGCGGCTACTGGGCCCGAGCCTGCCCTTCCCGAAGGTCCCTGCAGGGACAGGGACAGGCCAGTGACAGCTATGTCGACCTCACTCAGACTCCCCAAGAGGCAGGGCTGCAGGCGTTGCAGAGGTCTGGCCTGGACAGACAGGAAATGGGGGGCTGCCCCAGCCCCCCGAGGCCCTGGCGAGGCAGGGAGGGAGGCACACGCCCCAGAGAGATGGCCAGTGGACGCTGCAGGGCAGAGCAGGGCCCAGGAGCCTTCATGCAGGATGGCCTTTCCCAGGGGTTCCAAGCATCAGTCAGCAGGACACATGGGTGGAACCTTCTGGAACAACTCTTGACGTGCACCCTCGGACTGAGTGGGCAGGGCTGGGACTTCCAGCAGCTGGAGTTGGGTGGCTGCTGCCGCTGAGCCTGTGCACCCGCAAGGCAGTGCTCTGGTTCAGGCTGCGGAGGGGGCCACTGTGGGGAGCCCCAGGGCTCTCGGGAGGGGGACAGCCCTCAGGGGCGGGCGAGGGCTGCTGACGGTTCCAGGGAGACAGAGGCCAGGTCCCCACTGGGGAAAGGGTGCACAGGCGGTGAGTGTGTCTGAAACCAACCACCAGCGAGGGCTGCCCACATTGCCAGGAGTGACGCCAGACGGGGTGGGGGCCTGCCAGCGTGCCCGTTCTCTGGCCATCCGCAGCCGGGTGAGCCCCGGGGCCCAGTGGGCAGCCTGTGCCCACCTCTCGCCCCGTGCCCCACGGCCGGCTGCTGGGGAAGCCCCAGCCACTGCTGCCCACACTTGAGGGTCCTCGTCACCTGCACGGGAGGCACAAGGACAGTGGCCCAGGCCCCCCACCCTAGCTTCCTGGGGTGGTCTTACCGCAGACAGGGTCAGTGGGCAGTGGTGCGTGTCCATGAGAACACCAAACCAGCCCCAGGGCGTGAGCAGGGCCACCTGTGGGGTGGGGGACGACATGGGGGGAACGAGCAGTAACTGTGGGGCCAGGTCGCCTTCGGCCCAGCCCCCAAAACACCGAAGACACACAGGCGATGACCTGAGAGAATCTTTTTATTCAACCGCACAGAGGAGCCGAGCGTGGGGCTCCACCTCCTGCCCACGGCGGCGGCGTGCGCACATAGGAGGCGGCCCCCGACTGAGCGCAGGAGGTCTGAGCCCAGCCGGTCCGGGTCCCTCCTGGGCAGCGGGGGCAGGAGGGAGATGTGGGCTTGGGACCCGTGCAGGGCACCACCAACCTGCCCTCACCCCCACACCCAGATGCCAACAGCCAAGCCCCAGGCATGGCAGGGGCGGTGGAGGGACAGGAGGGTCTGATGTAACCCAGCCTGACACACGAAGAAACCAGCGGGGCCCAAGGCCCAGGACCCAGCAGGAGCCCATCCCACGCGTGAGCGATTTCTCTCAGAACGCACGCAGGCAGAGCGCCCAGGGAGGCAGGGCCAGGTGCCAGAAGACCAAAGGGAGGAGCCGAGGAGCCCGCAGGAAGTGGGGGAGCGGCAGTCCCGGGAGCTGTGCTGAGCGAAGGCAGGGGTCTTGGGCACTTCCAACAAGCGAAGCTCGCCCATCCTGCAGGGACAGGGCGCGGGTCCCGCGCCCCAGATGGCGTGGTCCGCCCAGTGTTGCTGCTCAGACCTCCCTCGAGTGCGCCCAGCACGTGAGCGCACACGGGCGGGCACACGCAGGCACACGGGCCATCTGCACATGCGCAGGCCTGCCTGGCAGTTCGGCTCACCTCTCCTTCACGTGGTTCTGTGCCCCCGGGCCCCCGCCGCCGGCCCCGCCCCCGCCGCCGGCCCCGCCCCCGCCGCACAGCGCCTCCGTGAGGTCGTCCATGACGGCGGTCTCTTTGGGGTCCAGCAGGCCGAACTCCCGGGCGAAGAGCATGAAGTGCACGTAGAGCGTGTTCAGGTGCCCGTGCAGCTGCAGGGCCAGCGTCTCCTTGAAGTGGGACGAGTAGATGTGCGCCAGCACGTGGAACAGGTGCCTACAGATGCGCTTCACCAGGGACTCGAAGGAGCCGGGGAACTCTCGGCCTGCGGGCGGAGCGGCTGCCATGGAGTCCGCGCTGCTGCGGTGCCCCGCCCGGCCCTCCGCCAGCAGCCCTGCAACCTGGGGGCCCAGGGGCTTCCCTCAACGTGGCCTAGGCTGTGGGGGCGCACAGTCCCTCCTGTCAGTCCCCGCCCCCCCCCACTGCACACGACCAGGTGCTGAGACCTACCGTACTTTGTGGGGAACACGTCCTCATCCGTCACCAGCTTTTGCACAGAGCTCATGACAAAGTCCACATACTGGGGGGCCGTGCACTTGACCTTCTTCCCCCTCTCGTCATACCAGTAGTACTGTCTGTGGGGACAGAGGAGGTGGTCACAGCATGGCCCCCCCACTGCCTCCACGGCCGGGGGGCGGCTGCAATCTGGAGGTGGCACCGCAGGGCTGGCCTCCCTGGTGGGGGTGCGGAGGCGCCCACGCCTCTGTTCCCAAAGCCCCCGGGGACCTGCAGCCGTTCGGAAGAGGGGGGTCCGCTTGCACCGACCAATCAGCGTCCAGGACACACACCCGTCTGGACACGTGCAAAATAAGTCCGCAGAGGCCCCGCCCCCACCACACCGCACAACTTCCGGTTGTCTGCTCCCCAGCGCGACTCCCCCACCTGCCCAGGAGGCCCCGCCGGGCGGGAACCCAAGGCCAGTCCACAGCCACTCTGCAAGACGGTAAGCAACCCTTCTCCCTCCTGCAGGGCCGTGGAGTCCCTGTGCCGGGCAGAGAGCCTGGCCTCTGGCAAGGAGGCCCCACGGGACAGGGCCCAGCACCCCGAGGGTCCTGAGCACAGGTCAGAGTCTCAGAAAAACAAGCGCGGCTGCCAACTGGGACACAGACTCCCACGCCAGATGCCAGGAGGCCTGAGGACAGCTCCCAAGGGACACTGGGCGCCAGGTCTGAGAGACAGTGTTCCCTGTCGCTGCTCCTGTCCCCATTTTATGTCACATCACACAGTGCAGCCGCCCTACGGCTGAGGTCCCTCTTGGCCAGCCTCCCAGCCCGGGCCTGGCCCTGCCGCTCAGCCCCCACACACTTGGGCTACTCCTGGGCACACCACGTGCCGCCCAGCCAGGCCACGGTGTGGGGACCCGGGTCCCTCCCCCTCCCTGCTGATGGGCTGCTGCCGGGACACACCTGCAGACAGACACGGGCCAGGCGTGCACACGAGCACGAGTCCCCACACTGGGTGCGGGAAGGTGTCCGGGAGCAGGGTGCCGATTCCGAGGCAGACCAGCGCCGCCCTCCGTGAGGAGCGCCACACTGCCCTCCAAGCTGCCATCCCAACGGCCTCTGCACCACTCTGTGTCCTCGTGGGCACCTGGCGAGCCGGCAGGCGCGCTCGCAGCCCAGTGCCCACCCCCACCCCCGCGCAGTTGTCTGCAGTCTCTCCCGGTTCTCTCCTGCTGCCCCCACAGCGCAGTTCCAGCTCCCACCAAGCCCGACATCCTGACTCGTCCCTGGGCCGAGGGCCTCGCCCCACGCTGTCTCGCAGAGCCCCTCCCGTGGCACGTCCAGGACCACTGCTTCCCACTCACACGCAGGGTCCCCGTGGCGCTCACTCAGGCTGAGGTTTGGCCACAGATGTGTTTTCTTCACACACTACCCATCTCTCCAACAGTGCCGGCGGGAAAGACCACCTTCTCTCCACTGAACTTCCTCCGCGTGGGCCAACGCCCACGGCCATGTTTGCGTGCGTCGGTTTCCGCCCGCCTGTCCCCAACAGCCGTCCTGACTGCTGCTCTTTCTGGGTGTCGCTGCGGCTCCTGCAGGGCCCTCTGTCCTCCGGGCGAATGCTGGGCTGGCCGCGGCTGCACAGGGGGACCAGCCCACGGGCGGGGTGTGCGCTGGAAGGGTTCTCGGCCTCCTCTGCGGCGTGCCTGCCTGCACCCCGTGTTCCTGCACGCTGCCGGGGCCCAGACTGACTGGTGCCTGCTGCCTGGCCTCGCTCACCCGGCTCGTTCTTTTGGTTCTCCGCTGGGTGTCCTCGGCGCTGTGCATGGTGAGGTACGTGGCTTCCCCCCACGGCTTTTGCTGCCCCACCTGCACTGCCCCATGGGATGCCTTCCACAGGGCCGGGCTGTCCACCCACCCTGCAGAACTCGGTGCCACCTGCATGCCGCCCTCCCACCCCTTACACTGACCACGGGGACGCTTCTCCTCTGTGTCTGTGTCTGTCCTGCAAAAGGCCCATCCGGCTCATTCATCTTTCCAGGGAATCAGCTTTTGGCTCCATCGATGTTCCCTCCTGTTTTCAGAGAGCGATTTCCGTGGTTCCTGACTGGCACGGGGGTCTGGCCTGGTCCGCTCGCCCTCCTCATGCAGCCTGGTGGTGCCCCACTCGCAGGAAGCCGCCACACTGACGCTGGACTCAGAGCGGACACTCGTGGGCACAGCCCAGAGCTCCCGGGCTCCAGTGACCCTCTGCCTCCGCCGCCCGGGCCGCCGCACCAGGCCCATCTCAGTGATTTCTGGGGTTTTTTTTTTCCCTTCCGCCCAATTTGGGTTTACTTTGTTTTTTCTCCAGTTGCTTAACATGGCAGTTTAGATCATAAGTTTGAAAGCTTTTTCTTCTAAAATACACATGTGACCCCATAAATTTCCCTCACAAGTTGCTTGTGCTGCACCCACAGTTCAGACCTGGGCTGCCGACGACACCTTCCTGTCACCCCGAGACCTTCTCCCCGACCGCAGGTCACTCAGAAGCCTGTTGACCCCACACTTTGAAGACCTCCCTGCTGTCTCTGTTCCCGGTGGCCAGATCAAGGCCATCACGGTTGGGAATCGCGTACCTCTGACCCGGCGGCAGGTGTCCAGGGCTGTGCCGGGAGCTGGGATCGGACCCGTTGTGGTGGCTCTGCCCTGTGCACGCACCGGCGTGCCGTGCTGAGGGCACGTCGTCTGGACCACGTGGCAGCTCGCCAAGCACGTGCCTGAGCCCTCCTCTCCTGGGGACCTCCCCACACCCAGGCCCGTCCACCACCACCAGGTGTGGACGCCCACCCGAGACAGCCTGCTGCCCCTGCTCCTGGCTCTGCCCACACGCCCCGCCCCCGGTCAGCTGGCTGCCGTGAGCATGCTCCGCAGTGCACCGCCCGCACTCAGGAGCCACTGGTCAGTCTCCGACTGCTGTGTGCCTGTCCACTGCCTCTGCTGCACCCACACATGCTCCTCCTCCGCGCTGCCCTGTCCCCAAGCTCAAATCCCACTCGGGAGAGCCCCCGGGGTTCCCGAGGGCAGGTCCGCTGCCTCGCTAGGGGCGGAGCTCTGCAGCGACCGCCGCCTCATTCCCGCCGCGCCTGAGAAACAGCAGGAGCTGCCGCTGCCCCAGAGGCCCCTGAGGACGGCCCTTGCCAGCGGCCCTCAGGGCTGCGCACGGCCCGCTGCTCCTCGGGCCTCCCGTCCCAGCAGCGTGATGAGGACGGTCAGGCTCTCAGAGTAGGCCCGGTGTCAAGTCCGTGCAGCTCCCCGAACCCACGGGCCTCCCCAGCGGCCCTGTCTTCCCTGGGACCTCACCACAGCTGGCTGCTGTGTGTGGAGGCAGCTCCAGCCAGGGACAGCAGGTGGCCCTGTGACAAGCTGCCCCTTTCTCTTAAGTGGCGAGTGGGGTCCTATCGGCCGTGCATCGGCCGACACACAGCTGGACAGCCAGCCTGCACAGGCCGGGGCAAGAGGCGGGCAGACGGTATCGGTTCCTCCCGCCTCCAGCTGCACACGGGCAAACCCGCACCCCCGTGCCTGTCGCCCGACACCAAACCCGTGCTCTCCAGTGGGACGGGGGTGGGGCTCTTGTCCAACACACGGGCACTGAAGGGCAGGTGGCGGGGCAGTGAGCAGGCCCGGCTTCCCCGCCTGCCTGCCAACGGGCCCCTCAGACAGTGCCTGGCCGGGTGCGTAGTTGGCCCGCCTGCTCCCGAGTGGGCTCCAAGCAGGACTCCCAAGGCCCGCCCCGCGCACCCGCAGCATCTGCAGCCGGTCTGCACTGAGGGGGCCTCTCCCGTCCCACGGGCGCCCTCCTTCCCAAGTCCACCTCCACTCTGCTCCCTGCCCTGCCCACTCTGTCCCCCGCACCGAGCCACGTCTCACTGCGACTAGCCAGGGACACAGGTGGCACCTCAATCATCTCTCGATGGCATTTCCCCGACAGACAAGGATGGGGGCCGCTGCTGGGCGCACCTGCTCCCACAGGACGGGCCCTGGGGGCAGAGAGCCGAGTGCCCCTGTCTGGGTCCGAGCGCGGCAGGGACCCTGGGCGGCTCGCACAGGGCCGCCCGAGAGGAGTGCCTAGGCCCCTGCTTGGCCTCCAGGCCCCTGCCAGCACGAGTCCAGCACCCTGGCCTCTGCTTCCAGAGGCTGGGACCCCTACCACACTGCACTCGGCAGTGGGGCTGGCCCCCCAGGGACAGCTGCTCACCGAGGACAGACAGGCAGGGGGGTTCCCGGGGGACCGCTGCCCACACCAGGCTGCCCAGGCCAGCCCACCCTCGGGGACAACTGGCTGGAGCAGGGAGGACCAGTGCCTCGCGGGGCTTGTGGTCTTGGGGAAACCAACGAGGGTGCCTGGCAGGAAGGTTCCCATCCCCAGAACAGGCCCTATTAGCCCATGGCCGCGTCCTGGTGCACCGCACACTGGGGGTGCACCGCACACTGGGGCTGCCCCGCGGCAAGTGTCCCTTCCCAGCCGGGCTCTGCTTCCTGCGCCTCCACTGGGCCAGGGCTCCCGCCATGGAAGACCTGGCTCAGGTCAGTGGGGGTCGGGGGCAGGGCCAGGCCCCGCAGCCCACCCGAGCCCAAGCCCAAGCCCAAGGCGGCACTCACGTGTTGCACACGGCCATGGTCTGGCAGGCCTCCGCCGTGCAGAACTCCGACACGGTGCCGTACTGCAGGTTCACGTGGTGGAAAAACGTGGTGGCTGTGGGAGGAGAGTGGGCGGCATGAGTGCTGCTGCGGGGCCCGCTGAGCTCTGTGCTCGGGGCCCGGGCAGCCGGCGCCTCTGACCAGAGACAGAGGCCCGGGCATGGAGCATCCGCCGACCACGGTCGGACTGCAGATGTAGCCTGGGCAGAGCGCCAAGCTGGGCGGGGGCCGGGGGCCCGTGAGACTGAGCCCCTCCACGAGGGGGTGCTCCCCACCCTGACCATAAGCAAGGTCCCTGACCACAACCAGCTGGATTGGGGGTGCCACCTGAGCACCGACTGAAGCAACTCCACCCTCTGCCCACCGAGCCCACCGCCCTCCCCGTGGAATCCCACCTCGAGTGCCGGTGGCCCTCCTGAGGCTTCTATGCGCCCCAGACGCCAGACCAGTCGGGGCGCCCACTGAGTCCCCTCCACACCCTGCAGGACTGGCCACGCCATGTGTCAGCTTCCAGCTGACCTGAGCAGGGGGCTCGCTGGGGGCTGCCGCCCGGGGCCACAGGCCACGCAGAGAGCCCGCCCTCTGCAGCAGAGCTCCGTGGATCGCCGAGGACCCAGGGGGTAGCCCCTTCACTGTCTGAGGCCAGCGGCCCACCCACCCCATGGCCCCACGCACTGTTGCTGGCCAGCCACTCATTGAGGTCGATCTCCCGGGGCAACGCCACCAGCTCCTTGAACTCGCAGTCAGTGATGCGGGATTTGGCGAGCTCCGGGTCCAGGTAGGCCTTCTTCTCCTCCGCGGCCGGCTTCTTCCCATTGGGCTTCGCTTTGGACTTCCTGCCAGAGGAAGAGAGCCGTCACCACATGTACTAAGTGCAGACGGGGGCTCCAGGCCCGCCCCCAAGACAAGCAGGGTCATCTCAGCCAGTGCGGTGGGCACCGGGGGTCTCCCAGAGGCAACTCGGGAGGCTCGGCCTCACCGGCCATCGTCTCCCTGCTGCTGGGAGAAGGGCATGCAAGGACACCAGCTGGTGGCCTGCCGCCTCGGGGCCAAGCCTGGGACTCTGTGCCCTCCCCGGCGTGTGACACCCCAGGCCTGCAGCCAGCCTGGCCTGTGCTGGGGACCTAGCCCCTCAAGGCAGGACCCCTGAAGCAGTGGCCAGCAGGTGGGCGTCCTCACTGAGCACCTGCTGGGGGCTGACACCCCGCTTGCCTGCCCTGGGGGCTTCCCCCCACACCTGTCCCGCCCCCCAAAAGCAGGGTGCGGGTTTCCAGGGGCTGGTGGGTGGGAGCCAAATGCCACAGAAATGTGCAGAAGTGGCCAGTTCTCGCTGAAGTTTTCTCCTGTTTAGGAAGAGTTCTTTCCCACAAAAATGCACTATTATTTACCCCAGAACAGCCTTGTGCGGCTATTTTTATGCAGACGAGTATGTTTCTCCAAAGTGCCTGTTCCCATGTGAGGAGTGACCCTAGGGACAGACCACTGTGCCCCCACACTCCCTCCTGCCGAGCTCCTCCCGCTCAGTGGGACCCAGGTGTGTGGGGCTGAGGCGGGCCAGCCAGGCAGTCTGCCCCTTGAGCTGCCACTGGACACAGGTCGGCGTGTCTGTCATATGGTGCCGGGCGCTGGGATGGCTGTGGGCCTGTGACCCAGGAGGGCTGTGGTCAGGGTGCTGGCCCGGCCCCTCAGTGCACTCCCGGGTCCCCGGACTCATGGAGGAGCGGCCACACGGGGTGGGTGGGGATGTCTGCGGGGGGAGGTCTCTGCAGATCCCCGGCCTGACCCTTTCTGTCCTGCTCTGAAAAGCTGCTGGTGGCTTACGTAAGAGACACAGGAAGGAAAAACGCTCCCTGAGCCAGAGAGGCTCTCCCTTCGGCTTCTCACAGCGGACCTTCTCCTTAAAAGGCGACATGCACTGGTCTCTGGGGACAGCACCGGGAGGGGCCGGGGCCAGGCAGGGCCATGCATTCTGGGGACGGGGGTCAGAACCTGACCCCTAAATCCTCACCCTGCCGGGGGGGGGGCGGTTCAGGCACAGCACAGACACAAACACTCACACGCCTCAGGCCCTTCTGGGGCCCAGAGTAGGCGAGGATGTCCCCTGGGAGCAACTCCCTTAGGCCGGCACAGGGAGCAGCACGCAGGGGGGACTGGGAGCCAGGGAGGGCCTAGTGCACCCTGGGAACCGGCTGGCACACTGGGCCGCTCCCCGGGAGTGGTGGGCGGGCGGCCGTCCTGCCAGCCCTGGGTCTCTGCTACGGAGCGTCAGAGGGCCACGCGGCCCGAAGGCCCTCATGCCTGTGGCCCTGGTAGGAAGGACCAGCCTGCCGGGCACCCCTGCCAGGCAGACTCTGCCCTGGGCCACACACCCAACCTTCCGGTGCCCGGCTCATACGGGCCACACGCGGCCTCGGCCTCCAGGTCTGGAGACACCCACAATCATGAGGACGGGGAGAGGCAAGGTGGGGGCCCAGGCTGTGACCCACCTCCCTTTGCTGCCATTTAGGAGCCGGGTCACCGGGGACTCACAGAACACGTATGAACAGCAGCCCACGGGTGGCCGTGACAGGAGTGGCCACAGGAAGCACCCCAACAGGGATGGCCACTGGTATGGGCACCGCCTGCCGGCCTGCTCGCCTCCCGTCTGCACGACCCTCCCCATGCTCCTCGGCCCCTCACCCAAAGGCTCCTGCAGCCGCCGGACACCGACTCGGACCCACCGGTGCTGGGCAAGAGCTCAAGGGAGGAAGTGGGGCCCACTGGGAGCGGCCCAGGGTGCTGTGGGTGCTGCTCTTGTGGCTCCGAGACAAGTCCAGCTCCAGGAGGCTGGCCACCCTGCGGCGGTCCCCACCTGCCCGTGCAGTGTGCCCGAGGGGGCCTCGCCAGCAGGCCCGACTTGGTTATCAGAGGGGCAACAAATAACGTGGGGTGCTGAAAAATGGATGCACCTTCAAGGCATCAGCCGTGCGGGGAGAGCAGCTGGAGGTCCCCAGGCTCAGAGTGAGTGGCACTGGCGGGCGCACCACTCCCTCCCTTTCCTAGGGGCCCACCTGGCCTGCTGTGTGTCTGTGTGTCCTGTGCCCCCCAGTCCGTCCCTCATGGGTGCTGGCAGAGCTAGGGCCTTGCCAGCAGGGGGGGGTCAAGGCAGGTCTGGGAGAGGGGTCGTGGGAAGGAGACATGTGGGGGCCTGCAAGCAGGGCGGGGCCAGGCCAGAGGCGGCCGTTTCCACAGACAGCCCCCTGGGGCAAAGGAGGTGGGAGGTGCAGGGGGCGGGGGCCCCCAGAAACTGCTCCACGGGACGGGCCCCTGTGGGCTGAGGGTGAGCTGTCGGGCGCAGAGGCGGGTGGGGGGGGCCAGTGGGCAGGTGCAAGGGCAGCACAGCCCGAGTCTAGGTTCCTGCGACCTCCTCCAGGACACAGGCCAGCACCGTACCCCGAGATGGCCAGGCCCAGACACGTGGGGACTGCTGGTCTGCGGATCTGCACCCCCCATGAACGTGCTGCCCCCAGGGCTGGTGAACACAAGGGCTCGCTGCCACCCTGACGCCCGGAGGCCTGATGCCCACCGGGCTCCTGTCAGTCCCCCACTGCCTGCGGCTGGCCCGATGCCATGGTGGCCACCAGGTCGTTTCTCTTGGCTTAACCGCCCCAGAGTCAGCACCCCAAACACAGTGGCTCTCACAAGCCCGAGTGTCCCACCGGGAAGGGACTGCCCAGGCAGCCGGACGAAGGCACATCAGCAGTGTGAGCGCCCGATCCCGAACTGCAGCAGTGAAGCGGCGGCGGTGGAGCACAGGTTCCAGGCGCTCGCTCACACCTGGCCGGGTCTCCCGGGCCCTGCAGAACGGCCAGGCCCGCCTCCCCCGGGGCCCATGGGACCCGGGCCGTCACACACCATGGCTGGTGGGGGGGCTGCTGCAGGGCTCAGCTCTGCCCACTGCGCACACAGGTGTGCAAGGCCCATAGCTTGCGTGCGTGTGAACCCCTACGCCACCCCGGACGGTCGCCGTTCCCGATCGGACCAATGCCACTGAGAGTGCTGCCGATACAGCCGCCCGATGAGGGCCCCTCGCTGGTGGTGGGGGGGGGGGCGCTGGTGTCCACCTGTGACTCAGCGGGAGCCCCTGGGGGGCGGGTGGCCGACCCACTGTGCACAAGAGCCCCGTGGAAGGGACAGTGGGAGGCCCAGACACAGACGGGTCCCTCCGCTAGGCCCCTCACTGGCTTCGTTCACTCACAGTGAAGGAGGAACTGGAGTGGGAAAGCGAGACCCTCTCATTTAAAGACATGGACCCAGGAACCAGACAGGCAGACCCTGACTGGAGCTGACTGGTGACACACGCCAGAGCTGACCACGGCACTGTCCCAGCCCCTCGAGGCCCCCAGCGGGGCCCACTGCACACACACAGCCGCTGCCACTCCGGCAGACAGGGTGCAGCGGGGGCCCCCCAACCCACGTCTCGGGCATGGGAGGCCCCATCAGGGCTCCGGACAAGGCCACTCCTGGATGGGCGCCCGGCACGGCGGTGAAGGGCCTGTCCCACAACCTTGGGAGGGGTGCAGCAGGGCTGCTGTGGCCAAAAACACTGCCTGGTGGGCCAAGCTCACTGCCCAGACGCAGCACGCCCTCCACCAGCAGCAGGAGCTGTGGGCAATTAGGGGAGACCTCCTGCAAACGAACTCCTGACCAGACCCCAGCAGTGGTGCCCCTCCTCAGCCTGACCCCAGGGGCAGGGACTGGGGGCAATAAGACAACCAGCCCTCGGCCCCCCCCCCCCCCGGCCCCAGGGTTCACCTGAGCACTTTGCCAACTGCCTGAAGCACCATTTTACAGCTGAGTCCGGTCTTGGGGGGCTGGCTGAGCAGAGCTCGGTCTGCGGGGCGGCTGCTGTGCTCCCCCAGCATGCTGGGGCGGTGCGGAGGTGCAGAGGGAAGTGGGAGCCCAGCCGCTGCACCGCCCCTGCCCTCCCAGGCGCCCCGCCCAGAGCACGGCAGCAGCCAATGAGGACGCGGGGAGCGGAGGGCTCCGCCGGGCGGCTCACACAGCCGCCCCTTTCACAGGCCCGGCCCCCAGGGAGATGAGGGTGTGTCCCGGTCGGCTTTTCAAAGTGGCGCCTGGCGGGCGGGTGCTCTGCGGGGAGGGCAGAGCCCCAGGGAGGGGCCTGTGTGTGGGGGGTGGGGTGGGGGGGCCGGGTGGCACACTCCGGGGAGCGGGGAGCAGGCAGCAGCCCCGCCCAGCATCTCCGCCGGCCCACAGAGCCCCAGGCCTGACCCCAACCCTGGGAGACAAGATGCCAGGCGGGCGGTGCAGAGGCCCGCTGCGCGCCCCCCTGCAGACAGCCTTGGGGAGACAAGGCCGGCAGGCTCCGGGGCACCCAGACCAGGTGCTCACAGGCCCTGCGGGGGCAGCAAATCCAGACGGAAGCGGCCCCGGCACCCGTTGGTGAGTGTGCACAACCTGGGGGCCGCCGCCTGCCTTCTTCAGGGCGCAGGGAGAGCAAACCCTTGCAGAGTCAAAGGGGAAGATTACGGCACTCAAAAGACGGGGAATTCCAAAAAGTACAGACGGCAAGTTCTAGAGCCTAAGGCTGCAACATCTAGAATGAGGTCTTGTAGAGCAGACTTAATAAGTTAAATGAAAAGTTCACAAAAAAGTTACATAAAATTTGTTGAATGTAGTTAACCTGGGTTTGGGGAAAGCTTATTACTATAAGTGTTTACATCAGAAAAAAAGGGCTTAAAACCAAACAATCTACAAACCCACCTGAATAACCTAGAAAAGAGTGTGTAGAAAACCCAAAGCAAGAGGAAGTAAAGATAATGGTAAAAGCCCGCGGCACAGAAAACGGACAAATGCAGACCGGAACACGAAGTGTCAGAAACAGATGAACTTCCCAGCCAGCCGGTCACAAAGGCAGAGACACAAAAACCGGCACCGAATGAGGGACACGCCCACAGGCCCCAGAGTCACTCGAGGACAGGGAAGGAAAAGGCACAACGAAGTAGCTTCCTGCACAAACACAAGTCACCAACACCGACACGGGCAGGAACGAGAAGCTCGAGTTTACAGCGAGAGCCTCTCCACGAGGCAGTGCCAGGTGTGGGTCCCGCGGGGGCTCTGCCGCCTCCCAGGGAGCAGCCACAGGGCCCGGAGAGCAGAGGGAAATGGTGACCCCACGCCTCCGCTGGGGCAGGGAGGGGGAGTGAGAGGCCACCCTCATGGACGCTGATGCCACACCGCCCAAAATACACCGGCAAACTGAGTCCCACCTATGAGCATGTGAGTGCACAGGTACAGGGGAGGGTGGTGTGTGTGTGTGTGAGCAAGTGGGAGGGGTGCATGCTGAGTACGTGTACGTGCGAGGGGTGTATGCATGTGGGCATACATGTGAGGCACATGTGTGCACACGCGTGTGAGGTATGTGAGCGTTTGTGTGCATGAGGTGTGAGCACATGTATACAGGTGGAAGGCGTGTGCAAGTGAGCACATACCCACACGTGAGAGGTGTGTGTGTGTGACTTCAGGCAGCTGGGCTCCGTCCCTCCTACCCCCAGGCCCCCCAGCTCAACCCCTGGGCCCGGCCCACCCCACCAAGTCGGGCTCCGCCTCCTACTCTGCCCGGTTTTCCCTGCTCCGCTCACTCTGCTCCTGGCGCACACAGTCCGGCGCATGCATTGCCATCACCACTAGCGGGAGCCTCGTCCAGAATGCAGGGCACTGCCCTGCTCGTGGGTGGCTGCACCCCAGCACCCACAAGCACCCCAGAATGTGTGGGGTCCGAGTCCTGTCCGACTCCAGCGCCTCCGCCTCTCAGCACTGCTGTCCCCGAGAACTGCCGACTGGACCGCTGCCTGGACTGCAGCATCCCCGTGCAGGGCCACCCGCCCGCCTGGTCATGGCTGTGCTGACGCCCCCTGCAGTCCATCGGAGCCGCCATACAGGCGGCGGGAAAGGCTGGGAGAGGCTGAGAACGCCCTCGCAGGGTGTGCGTCCAAGGGCACAGACGGGGCCAGGAGGGTGTGGGCGGTGGGGACGGCCGACTTTGGAGCCACTGGTGCAGGGATGGCAACAGCCTCCCAAGGCCGGACGTCCCCTCCACACGGTACACGGGACAGAGGAGGACTGATCCCTCCCACAGCGGCCGAGGCCATCTCTGCACCACCCCGCGGGCCCAGCCATCAGGGTCACCACGGACACAAGGCCTGGCTCGGGCCTGCCCAGGGCACCCAAGCCTGGCCCGTCCGTCCTACGCTGGGTGGAAAGAGCCTTCGCCTGCCCCCTGGAGCCCCATGCGTGCGGGAGGGTACGCAGCAGGAGGGCACCGCCACCCGGAGCCCCGGATGCTTCGCCTCAGCACCCCAACCCGGCCCCACTGGCCGCTGCCATGCCTGGGAGTGAGGCTGGTCCACAGGGCTGTCCCCAGCAACCCTGAGCACCTCCCAGGTGTTCGCTGCCTCACACCCCCACCTGCCGTTTCAATAGAGGTGGCAACTGAGCGTGGATGGCAAGGAAGTTCAGACGCAGTGGGGACAGCCCGCCCAGAGCCCGTGCCCTCGACCAACCCAACCCCACCCCCGAGACGGGCCTGCACACTCAGAAAGGAAGGAAGTCGATTTCTGCGCTGGCCCAAGTGCCAGGGCTCCAGGCAGAGAAGGCTGTGCAGGGGGCCTTTCCCCTGGAGCTGGCTCAGGGGCCGTCAGTTCCTGCTTCCAAGGGCCAGCTCACCCTGCACCCTCCCACCCCGGATGGACGGCAGGGTGGGGATCGGACAAGGAGAAAGCCTCAGCACACCCCTGCTCCCGCAAGCCCCCAACACCTTATGCGGAAGAGGAGACGCCACCAGCAGCACGGGCCCTGCGGACGGCCAGCCTGCGGGGGAGGCGGAGGGCAGACTCGGGCGGGGCCTGCTCAGCGGGCCACCCAAACTTGCAAAACAGCCCTGTGCAACTGGGCTCAGGAAGTCGGGGAAGACCTTCTGGGTGGCAGCAGAGGACCTGCAGGGGTCAGGCTGGAGGTCTAGTGCCCACTGAAGCCCAGCCACCGGGGTGACCGTGGGAACTGCAGGACACCAGAGAGCCACCGGACTACAGGGGAGGGAGGCAGGCTGCACGCTGCACCAGGGCTGAGGGCCCGGGTTGCAGTGCAGGGTTCGGAGGTGCATGAATGCCCTCACGACCATCACCAAAGCCATTCTGTTTCAAGTTCAAGTCAAGCCAAACTCCCAACAATTGAAGTGGCTGTTGGATCCTGCCTAGTCATCCCGCCTGGCCCCCGGCCACTGCCCGACCACAGAGGGCAGGGGCACCCAGGCCACGCGGCAGCCACCTCTCACAAGTCTTCCCTCCGGACCCGCACTGGATCTGCCAGACAGGCGCCTGCAGCCCCGGGCAGGGACGAGGTGGCCCCCTGGTGGAGGGGCCGAGGCCCCGGAGCAGCAGCAGAGCCCTGGCACCAGCAAGAGGCGGGCGCAGGGAGGACCGATGCTGGTGCCCTGCTCTCCTCTGTGAGGCCGCAGGGGCTCAGAAAACCCAGTGGACTCATGGCAGGGGGCCGACTGTCACTCCCCTAGCTGTCACCAGCCAAGCAGGCACCGAGCCCAGGCAGCCAGGGCCCCGGCTGCCCAAGAAAAGGGCCACGTGGGTCCTGCCAAGTCACCCCGCCCTCCCGGCTGGTATAAAAGCTTCGACTGCAAGATTTAGCCCAGGCTCAGGCCACAGGAGGACGGCTGGGAGCAGCGACTGGCGGGACTGGCTCTGGGTCCAGCAGAAACGTTGGGCATCTTTCATATTTTCCCCCAAACACTGAAATCCAAGCAAGAAAACAGCCCTGCCCCAGAAAAGCACTAGAGTGCCGAGGGCGGCAGTGCCCTCGCTGTGCAAGGCAGTGACAGCAGTGCCCTTGCTGTGCAAGGCAGTGGGGACAGTCCCACAGAGCCCATGGCCAGCCCCTCTGCAGGTCCCTGGGTCACGTCCCCGTCAGTCAGCTGCCCCTCAGAGATGACGCCCCTCCAGGAAGGCCAGCTCCCTGGCCGGGAGAGTCCGGGGAGCACAGAGCAGGGGGCTTGTGCCCGAGAGCTCACACGAGGCTCCGACCAGCACAGCCCCAGGAGCCCACGTGCACCTGGGGCTCAGCGCTGGCAAGGGCGCGGGGTTCTGAAACCACCAAAGGGCCCTGTTCCGGGAGCTCTGCCGGCAGCCAACCTGCAGCCCGTCGGGCCTCACCCCAGCTGCTTCCCCGAGGGAAGGAGACACGTTCGGTTGCACACAGGAGACGGCAGCCAGGCTGGGAGCCGGGGGGCCTGGTTGTCCTCCCCAACTCCCCGCTGTCCAGGTGAAAGGGCACGTGCCCCTGTGCTTGGACTCGGAGGGGAGGCATCCGGAGTGAGGGGCCCAGAAGGGAGTGGAAGGCCATGATACCACAGCCCGCGCTCCACACTGACCCAGGAAAGCCTGAGCAGAGACCCTCAGCTCAGACCAGTGGCTGGGGACAGAGGGTCTGGGCCACCCACAGGCCCAGCCCCCATCCTCAGAGGGCCCTTTCGAAAACCCAGGCCTGTTTGAGGTCACTTCTGGCACACGGTCCCCAGGCTGCCCTGCTGCAAGGGTGCTCAGACCCTCCGGCCTCTCTGAGGCCCCATGTGCCCAGGCCGGCCTGGGGGTGGGGGGGGGAAGCCCACAGCCGTGCCAGGACCCCGCCTCGCTGTGTCTTCAGCCCCACAGGGCCTCCGCCGAACCCCAACCCCCCACGCCCCTCCTGCTGCGTCCAGGGAGCTCAGTGGGAGCAGGGAGTGTGCCCGCTGGCCCCGGCTGGAGAGCAGGGGCAAGGGGTCGCCACGTGTTTCTGAAAGAACAAACTCCTGATCCACCAACTGGGACACGCACAGACCAGGGAGAAGGACGACCACCCCACCTGCAAATCAGCCATGGAGGCGAGACCTGCCCCCGGTGGTCAGTGGACCAGGGCGGGGAGGATGGGTGTGCCCAACTCAAAGGGTCTCCCCCCTCTCTGACCAGGACACAGAGGGCCCGATGCTCAGCCCACTCCCCGCCCCAGAGCGTGGAGCCCCTCCCCGCGGGAGGTCAGCTTCCAGGGATTCACGGAAATACCTGCTCAGGACGAGCCCCAGTCCCGGTGGCCGAGGAGGACACCAGCGCCCACCTGCAGGCAGTGCCTGCGGGCACAGCAACCGAGGTGACTAGGACCTTCCCACGGGACAAGTGGCCCTCCACTGTGGATGCCTCAGCCTCCAAAAGCGCCTTAGGAGGGTCAGCGCCGTGCGCACCGGGAGGAGAGTGAAGAAGGCCGGAGGCACGTCTGCGCCCATCATGTGGAGTGAGGTGTAACGTGGCTCCCAGAGAGCTGATGCCAGGAACGTGACAGGGGCTCAAACTCGTCTGAAACAGCGCGGACCGGCCTTCGGGAATTTCCGTGACGGAGGGCTGCAGCTTGCTTTTTCACCGCAGGGGTGTCCCACACTGGCAGGGGTGACCCAGGGGCCGGTGGGGCTGCCCCCTCAGTCCGCCGCAGTCCCCTCTGGCTCCCTCAGCCCTGGTGCCCTCAGGCGCTTCCTGAAAGAGGTTCGTGGGAGGAGGGGTTCCGGGAGGCAGGGGGTCACAGAAAGACGGGCCGCAGGAAGGGCGAGGTTTCGGGGAGAGGCTGGACACAGGAAAGGGGCCGTGGATGACGGGGTGTCAGGGAAGTGACCTCTCTCCGGAGCCGCCACGGAGGCTGCGCCCCAGCTCATGCGCAGCAGGCGGCTGGCGGGAGGCCCATATCAACACGGGTGCCGCGGCTACTGGGAGCCCGGGTCTGAGTGCCCCGCTGGAACTGCGTCCGAGCCCCTGCCTCGTCCACTCTCTCCGGGAGCTTCAGGGACCGCTCTGCACAGGGGCGCTCCGACACGTCCCGGCTGTGGCCCCTGCAGCCTGGACCCGCTGCCCGCCCACGTGGAGACACCCGGGCTCCTGCAGGCCCTGCGCCCACCCCCACCGTGCAGCCAGGTGCTGTGGGCACCGGCCTGCGAACCAAAGGGACCCCAGTAGGGGACTCGAGAGAGGCAACCACACGCTGATATTTCTCTCCCTCTCTTTCACCCCGGCCCCCTCTCTAAAACTAAAGAAATAAAATACATACTTTAAAAAGGGTCTCGTCTGCTTCCCGCTGTCAGGAGCCCATGGCAATGGCACCAACTCTCTGCTGCTGGGCCCCCCGCAGCCCACACCCGACCGGTTCCCCCACTCGCGGGGAGATGAGACCACTTCACTGCCGTCCCTCTGAGCAGGTTTCCGACGGGACGCGGCCTCTCGTGTCCCCTCCAACGCGTGCCCGAGCTGCTCTCTGCAGACCTGCCTTTCTTTGTGGGCACAGCGGCCCTGCGCCCTCAGCCCGCGCCACCTGTTCCGTGGGCCTTGGTCTCGGCCCTCCCTCAGGACACCTGCCACGCCCAGGCCGGGCACGCTTCGTGGCGGGCGTGGGGTGCGAGGCGATCGTCGACAGCCCCAAGGAAAGCACAAGCCTGCTGCCCACCGGACCCTCAACCCCGTGCTGGCTACGCCGACGCAGCTCATCTCCGCACGAGAAGGTGGGCACGCAGGGACAGGCACGCACACGCCTGCGCAGCAGACAGGGCCTCTGACCGGCTGCGACGCAGGCGGCACCACTCCCTGCCCCCCCATTCCAAAACGCCCCGAAGCAGGCCTGTCGGGCTCAGGGGCCCTGTCGGGGTGGCCCTGGCCGCAGGCGGGAGGGCACTGTGGTGACGTGCACACACCGTGCCTGAGGCCCTCAGTCCCACCCCGTGAAGCTGCCAGCTCTTGTGTGCAGTGTGGAACGACCCCCACCCAGGTGGTCTGGTCCAGAGCCAGTGCTCCCCCCCACAGCAGTCACCTGCATGGCGTGGGGGGGGGGCACTTGGCCTTCCTGCAGGGTCAACGGTGCCCCCTGGTGGACACGGAGTCCACTCCACCTGCAGGGCGATGGACTGTGGTCCCTGGTCCAGGGCAGAGAGGGGCTCTGTGGAGCGATGGAGTGGGGGCAGGCCTCCCAGTCCCTGTGAGCCTGGGGGTGGTCCCCCACAGCCAGCCAGGCCCACCCACTTTCTGCGCTCACACATCCCTCAGCCTCTGAGAGCCATGTTGGGAGGTCTTGAAGGCAGTGGGAAGATGGGGGCGCTCGGACACACCCCAGCGAGGACTCGGGCCTCCAGCCCAGCGTGTCCCAAGAGCGGGAAGCCGGCGCCAGCTCCCGGGTGGCCCTGAGTGTGTCCAGTCAGCTGTCCGAGGGGCAAGCGCCTGGGCCACCAGGGGCAGCCGCAGCTCCGCAGGCCCCGGAACGCCCGCTCCGGGCGGGCAAGGACGAGGCGCCGCTTCTGAACAGGGGGCTGTGAGCGGCCACTGGCAAGCCCACCCTCCCTGCTGTGCAGCAGCCAGGGCTGTGGGACGAGAGGCGCCAACCCTGCGCACCAGGTCTCGCTGCTCGTGGCTACGTTGCCTGTCCACCCCCCCACAGTGAAGTGCCTCACCGCTGAGGGAAGGGGTGAGCGACACGCGTCCTTAGCCGTGACCCCATGAGTCCAAACACAGTGCCCGGACGGTGCGAGTGGCCGCAGAGGAAAATGCGTGAAAGGTGACGAGACTGAAAACCACGCTAGGCCCACACATGATGAAACGCAGGTGACAGACGGTGTTCGCTGCGCCCACTGAGTGGGGGCCACACGCTGGCTGCCCCATGGCCCCCACCAGACAGGAGCTAACAGAAAACCCCTCTCGTGGCGTGTTCTCCGGTGTGGTCCCCAGTCCAACGGCAGAAAATGCGGAGGACGCAGGGTGAAGAGCAGGGTGTTGACCCCACGAGCTACACCCTGCGGCCCTGGGGAGCCAGCTTCTGGAAAGGCACCGCGAACCCGCTGAGCCCGAAAGTGCGTCCGCACCCCCAGGCCTGCCTCTGGGTCACGACGTGGTCCCCCTCTCACTCGTGGCCATGACTGGCTGCCTCTCCCACCTGCCAACCCACTGCAAGGCCGAGGCCTGTTCCCTGAGAGGGCTCTCAACCCAACTGGTGTGGCCAGGCCGGGCTGAGCTGGCCTGGTGGACACGGAGTCCACCTGCAGGGTGACGGACCCCCATCCGCTCCGTGCCCGCCCGTCACTCGGAAACCCTGTGAGCAGCAGCACCCTGTGGTGTGCAGGGAGGAGGGCAGAGCGGGCGTGCGGGGCAGGAGGCACGCGGAGGGTCCAAGCAGCCCCTCCGCTGGGCCTGCAGCACCACCAGGGCTCAGGGAAGTGCACCCGCGCTGCCTTCAGCACCTGCCCGCACACGGGGGAGGTGGCCGGCGCACAGCATGGCATGTCACGTGCCTAAGTCCCTGCCTGCAGGACACAACACTTCCTAGAACTGGGGTACCTGCAGGTGAGTTGGTGTGACAAAGGGGACGACATTGGAAGGGAGTGGCCACTGCCAGCAGGGAGGGGACATCTCCAGGAAGCAGGAGATGGGGGTTCTCTCTGGTTAGGGGACAGCAGTGCCAGGACCTGAGTAGCACCAAGGGACAAGCCCAGCAAAGATGTGGAGGGCACAGCCGGTGCCAAGTTCCCAGGGTGCAGAGGAGACGCCCCTGGCAGGGGCTGCTGCTGGGCAGGCAGGCGCGTCAGGGTGACAGGCCAAGACTGGGAACCTCTGGGGCACTGTGGGCAGCGGTGCCAGTGCTGAGGGCTGCTCTGCCGTGGAAACGGCTGAGGGGCAGGGCACCAGGGGGCCGCCGGGATCCCATGCCCGGCCAGAACGCAGCAGACTTGCGCTGTCTGGGAGGCGGAGCTGCCCGCCAAGTGAAGGCCTGCAGCCGGGCGTGAGCGGGGGAATCGCTGGAAGGTGCCGGCTGAGCTGACCTCATGCCATGGCGAGGTGTGGGTGTAGTCCCAGGGGAGCAGGTCCCAGCTGGGGTGGACGCAGCCACAAACACGCCCACAGGTCGCGGTGGCGGAGGAGGACCCGCGAAGGGGCCCAGAGCACTCTGGAGGGTGCCAAGCCGCTCGAGAAACGAGCCCAGCCGCAGCTCTGCTGCTGGCGGCGGGTGCCAAGGACGCCTGCGCCCACAGAGCGCGGTCCGTGTCTGGCCACCGTCTCCCTGTCGCTTCAGGAGGGGGACTCGTGGTTTTCAGGTCTGTGCCAGCTGGCGTGTGCGAGGCTGAACCTCGGGGACCAGAGCCCCTCCTCCTGCGTGAGTTCAGGGCGGCTGGGCAGGCACAGCCTCCCAGCCCCTCTCCCAGCCCAGCCCCATGTCCTCCACAAGGGCCATCCAGGAGCCCCGACAGCAGGGACAAGGGAAGGGAGCGCCTGCGCACTCCAGCGGGAAGTGCGTATCCTTTCACGGCCCCGCTGCTTCCCCGCCCTGTGCCCCGAGACCCCTCACCCAGCGCGCACCTGCCTCTCTCCCTCTGGGCTCCGCACGCAGCAGGTCAGACCGCGCACTGCCTGCCTCTCCCCGACTGACTCTGTGAGCACGACGGCCTCCCGGTCGGCCTGTGCTGCTCCTGGTGGCGGGACTGCCCCGCTTTTTGAGGCTGAATCACCCACCACGTGCCCCGTTTTCTTCACCGCCCGCCTCGGTGAGGCGGCACTCTCCGGGTGACGGTCCATTTGGAGGCCGAACCGGGAGTGGGGTGACGCCAGGTCGTGGGGCAGTCCTGCTTTTCACTTTCTGAGGCCCCCCTTCTCTGCGCACCCACCAACGCCTGCTGTCTGTCACCCTGCTGACAGGGGCCATTCTGGCAGGCGGGGGCAAAGCCGTGGTCAGCTGTGGTTTGCCCGCCCCCGACGACCGAGGATGCCGGCCCCGCCCCTGCCCGTGTCAGCCCTGGCATCTTCAGGGCGCTGAGCCCTGTCGGGCACGTGGTCTGCAAACCCTCCCCGGCGCCCCACCTGTGTACGGCTGCTTTCACCGCCTGGGCCTCGGTGTCACACCCAGAACTCGGCCCAGACCTTCCAACGGTCAGCTCTTCCAAAACCGTTTCCCGACAAGCCTGTCCTCCTCAGCAGTCCTGGCTCCTTGGCCCTGACCCGACTGACCTCCAGGGCGGGGCCCCATTTCTGGCCCCCCCCTACCGGTCCCATTGCTCCAAGTCTGTTTCTGTGCCGGTGCCACGCTGTTTTGAGGATGGCAGTTTGCACTGCTGTTCAGCGTAAAGGAGCGCGAGGCCTCCAGCTGTGCGGCTCTGTCTCCAGACAGCTCTGGGGGTCTGCTGTGGCCCCCGCGAGTGTGAGGGCCGCCGGCTCTGCCCCCGTGGGAAGCGCATGCCGCACAACAGGACCGTGCTGGCCCTGCAGGCCTCTGGGCTGTGTGCTAGCCACGCCCCCCACCCCCGACCAGGTGCACAGAGCGTCCGCGCCTGTCTGTGTTGCCTGCCGCTGTTTTCGCCAGCACTCACAGCTTCAGGGGCACGGCTCAGCCTGGAGACCTGAGTACTCCGCGCCTCCAGTGCTCTCAGAGACGGACTGGTCTCCGAGTTTCTCCTTCTGACAGACATGCGACAGGCGTCACCCTTGCTCCCACAGCACCTGGGTCCTGAGGCTGGAGTCCACATGCTCCAACAGGCCCTGGCTGGTGAGGCCGCCCAGGAGTCTGGCAGGTAGACGGGGCTCTCCAGGCCAGGAGGGTGGCGTGCACACTGGTCCTAGGGCCAGTCAGACTGCAGTGCTGCAGGTGACCACAGGGTGGGGGCCGCGGGCTGGAGGGATGGGGAGACTTGGACGTTTCAGGCGTGGGGGTCCACAGGGTCTTTTAAGCAGGAGGGTGGCACAGCCAGCTCTCTGGTGGTCTGTGGAGGACCCGAGTCAAAGAGAAGGGTCCTGCCCGCCCCTCAGCCCTGCCCCTGGTGCCCGGGGCCCAGCGAAGTCCGGGCCATGGTGTGGTCGTGCAGCCTCCAACCAGCTCTGGACGTGGCCACGGCCACACGAGCAGCCAGGACACACTACCCAGCCCGGCTCCAGGCCTGGGCACATGGGCACGTGGGCGGACTTCAGCCCAGGTCCCTACAAACACCGTTTTAGGGACATTTCATTGTCTGTATCAGAAATGAAAGGCCTGGACTCCTGGGAAAGAACCCACCGTGGGAAGCCGCAGGGGGCCCGGCCTCACCCAGCCTCGTCTCCCACAGACGCTCTGGGAGCGCAGCTGTGGGCGGCAAGCCCGACGTCCCCTCCCTGCCAGGTGACGTGGGGGACGCGCTGCTTTCTAGAAAGGGACCAGCCAACACCATGGACACACCCGGGGTGAGCCCCCTCGGCCCCCAGGCCTCAGCTCTGAGGGTGCCTGCTCCGAACCCCGACAGAAAGCTGCTGCCACTCCCTGCAGCCGCACACGCCAGAGGTCACAGGTGCTCTGGCTCACACTCTGTGCCCCACGTCACCATTTATAACAAGCTGCCTCACTGTGTCGTCCCCGGAGAACACGCCACAGCCCAGGGATGCGAGGTGTGCCAGGAGAAAGACCGCAAAGCAGCGCCCGCCAGCAGCTGCCAGGTGCAGGGCAGCACGGAGTTAGACCTGCACGGATAAGCCGCAACCTGGGCACCGCGGAGCTGGTGCTTCGGAGCACAGGCCACGCAGGTCAAACTCCGAGACGACGAGGCTCCGAGGACACACGTCCCTGGCGAACGGGCCGCCAGCCCAGGCCTGGCCCGGCGCAGAGGGTGGAGGGAAAGACAGCCGGCCGGCTGCTCTCGAGCTGCAAAGCCGCCTGCCTCAGCAGGACGCTCCGCCTGCACGCCACACAGAAAAGCTCCGTGAACGCCAGGGACGCACGGCCGCCCAACACCGCAGCCGTGTGCCAGACAAGAGGGCGTGGGCGGCAACTACCCACGTGATGCCGGGCCTCGTTCACCAACAGCTGCCGGTGGCCACAGCACGGCACCCACCCAGCCAGCGCGCACCTCACGCTCGCACTTGCAGGGACCCGGAGAGCAGGAGGCAACAACCTGGCGGCAGCCCAGCCCGAAGCCCTGTGGCTCCGCACCAACAGCAGCACAGGCCACAGCTGGCCGGGACCCCGCCTGGCCCACCGCCTCCCTCTCCTCTTCCCGCCCCCACGCATGTGGCCCCAGGCCTGTCTGAGGGGCCTGGACACCCATGGGGGGGCCCCGCCTGAAGTCTGTGGGGACGAAAACAAACACCACAAAGACAGACGCCCAAGGGACTCCCGCCCATCAGACAGGGACGCCTGTCCACCTCCCCGCCCAGCAGGGCGGACACCAGCAGGACCAGGACCAACTCCCAGACAGGCTCACAGGGTCAATGTGCCCAACGCCGGGACAGAGCCTGGGCTCAGCCTCCTGTACACGCAGGCAGGTCCAGGGCAGAACCCAGGACGTGGGCACAGGGCGCCTGTCTCCAGGCCCACTGCGGGGACAACACAGGAAATGCCAAATGCTGGCTCAAGGGCAACACCACTAGGGGCCTCCTGGACACACCGCCCAAGCCAGAGGCCGTGCAGCTGGCGACACCCTCTTGCACCTCGGGCACCATCCTGAGCCACCGCCAGCTCCTGACAACAGGGTCTGGTGGTCAGCAACACTCCCCCCACCCCCACCCCGGCCACCTGGCGCACTCTGCCCTTCCCAGGATCTGGGGAAGAGGCCTCGGTGAGCAAGCAGCTGGCGATGACCCCTGGGGGTGGTGAGGCCAGGACAACGGCTGGAAGCAGGCGGCTGGCAGGGCCAGCAGCAGCCCCCACCGCCTGGGGCTCACCCTGAAGGCCTCTGAGAGTGCCCCACCCAGACTGTCTGGGGGCTCCATCCTGCTGGTCTCTGACCAGCAGCGCAGCTTTAAGGATACGGTGCTCCAGGGGCCCCAGCAGACACTGTGGGCCAGCAATAGCGTGTGAGGCTGAGAGCACCCAGGCCCAGGGGCCACCGGACATGGGCTCCAGCCCCTGCGCTCCCTTTTGGGGGTGGGGGTGGGGGTCCTGAATGAGACACCGGCCACGGGCAGCCCTTCTGCTGACCCAGGTCCAAAGGTCGCTTGGTCGGAGCACCGCCTCCTGGAACTTCGGCCGCAGGGCCTGTGCACACCCCGTCCTGCCCCTTCTTCCTGGGCCACGTCCTCCCTCCTGCGGCGGCCAGAGGGAGCAGAAACTGTGCCACTGTGGCACGGGGACCACGACACACCCAGAGGGCAGCCGGGACCGAAGGTGCCGCAGACGAGGACGCGGCCCCTCTCATCACGGTGGCGAAGGGAAGCTCGGCCCAGATGCCCACGGAGCACGCACACGTCCACACGCTGGGGCGTCGCTGGGCCACACGGGCGGACAGCTGCCCCACACAGCAGCATGGCTGCGCTTCACGGGGTGACGCTGCGTGACCCAGCCGGAGCACCCGACGCTGCGGTCCCTCCAGGTGAAATGCCCAGGACAGGCAGATGCAGTGATGGGAGCATTAGGGGCTGCCTGGGTGGTGGCAGCCAGGGAGTGACTGCTGACAGACAGGTTTCCTTGGGGGCCACGGCGATGCTCTCCAATTAAACTGTGGTGAAGTCGGTGCAATCCTGTAATTTCACTAGAAACTGCTTAATTGCACGCTGAGAGGCGCCAGCTCCGTGGTACATGCGTTACACCTCAGAGGCCGGCGAGTTCAGTCCGGGTCTCCTCCTAATCTGACTCGGCTGCCAGCCACGCCATCCTCCGACCTCCCTCGAGGCAAGAGTCCCCACCTCTCCCTCCCGCAGGCAATGGATGAGGGCTCCACCTGAGCGCAGGGTCCCAAGGGCAGAGCCATACCCACCGGAAGCCACGGCTCCTCTGCAAAGACATGCCGCTGGCCCGCAGTACCACGGCCCCGCACTGCATGAGACGTCACCAACACCGGAGGCCGGCACAGGGAAGCTCTGACTGACACCTGACCTGCCATTCGGACGACAACAGGGGGGGCTGTGGCAAGCCATCCACGGCCCCACACAGGGGAGGGAGCTCCTGGGGTGCACCTGCCACCCCTGGCCGCGGGTCCAAGCTGGAGGGTGGGCAGGGCCCTGCAAACAGCACCCTGCTGGCCCCATGCGGGGCCAGTGGGAGGACACAGGTTTGCTCCCACCAATCAGGAGAGAGAGAAGGTGCATTTCCTCTTCAACTTTTCCAGATGCTTGTAAGCGTCTGGACTGTGCTTTCAGTTGCTAAGATTTAAACAGTACTTCCCCTGCCCTCTCACAAATGCCCGTGGTTGCCAGTCAAGGGTCGGACAGACGTCCTCCCCGACCGCCAAATGCTGCAGTAGGCCCCGCACTGCCGCAACCTTCTGGAGTCTGACGTGGCCCCTGCAGCCTCTCTTCTGGGGCTGGCTTCCCTCCCAGTGGCCAGGGCCACCTTGTCATCAGCTGCCCAGGGGCAGACAGCCAAGGACCGAAGAGGCACACAAGTGGTGACCCTCTGCAAAGAGACTCCCGCACACCTACTACAACAGCCAGCTCCCCGCCAGGCATGAGAAACTCCCAAGTGGCCGGGAGCGTGCCAGCCACACGTCTCGAAACGCTCCTCAAGCCAGTGCCAGCGACTCCGGCAGCAAGTCCCAACGTGCTGCTTCAGGCCTGGCTTCCCAGCAGGTTTCCTGCAGGGCCTCCCTCTCCTTGGAGGCAGCCAGGGGAGCGGAAGAAAAGCCGCCCCCTTACTTAGCAAAGCTGCTCCATGACAGAGACCATTCTGGTTTTGACCGCGAGCCCCAAAGAAGGGAACGTTACTGCCACTATACAGCTGAGTCCACACTTGGGCACCTGAGATGAACCGATGCAAAGAAACTACTTCTTTAAAAAACAAACACCCCCACACACACTATTTAAAACACAGAGACAACTACATCCCAAACTACCCAGTCACCAATGAACGGTGCGGATTAGTAGGAACTGCAGGAAACCCTAAGAAAACAGCGCACTTCCTGAGCTCTCCCAGGCTGAAACGCAGGCACGGGGTAACAGCCAGCTCAAGCCCCAGCACCAAGCACTTGCAGGGCACCCACGGGTGCTGGCGGTCCTCGCCTGGGCGCAGGGCTGGGCTAGGGGGAGAAGTGGCCCAGAGTGGGGGACGTCCAGGGGGCTCTGCTCCTCATGCCCACGCGGCTATACCTAGGCCTCCACGCCTTCCTGCTCTCCAGAAAGCGCCCGATAAAGGCGTGGGAAGGACCGGAGCACAGGCCCCAGTGCCTCCTGACACCGCTGGAGACCAGCTCTTGAAGAGGAGCATTGACAACACAAGTTGTGCCACCTTCGTTTTGGGGGGGAGGGTGTCGTAGTTAAAGAACCACTAAAGAACCAAAGAGTTACAGCGTCTGATGCAGTCCACTGAGTTTAAAACCACGCACACAGAGACAGTCAAACTCCCTCCTGAGCCCTCTGTGACACCTCCAGTGTCCTTTCGGGACAGCTCCTTCCTGTCCCAAGGGCCCGTGGGAGTGGCAGCTCCAAGCCTCGACCCTCCCGGAGCTGCTTCCCCTGGGCTGGCACCTGGGCCAGTGCCCCTGCCCTGAAAGGGGCCTGGGACAGGAGCGCTCCCTGGCTTACCCAGACGATGGCCCCAGAGCAGTCCCTAGAGGCCTCACTGGGTACTCACAACGGTGACAGTCGGGTCCATTCAGCACAGACCTCGGTCTTTCAGGAGATGGCCCACTGCTCCGTTTCCAGGCACTCGAGCACCTGCTCCGGACGGGCGGAGACGCAGACACATCGCACAGACAGCGGCCCTTCCTCGGCACCAGATGATCAAGCCCAGCGTCCCCCACACGGCCCTGGGAGGCCAGGCTGCCTCCAACACAGTCCCTCCCCACAGCTGCAGAAGGTGGGTGTCTACGGGTCGAAGCAAAGCAAACATAGCTGTGTGCCCTCCAAGGCCTCCTGCAAAACACCTCTGCTAGGACTGACACCTCCCGCACAGCGAGGCCGAGGCCGGCACTGCGAATGCCCTCCCTGTCTCCCTCTCTGTCTCCTCGGTTTCTCCTCCCCCCGCGGCACAAGTACTACAACTTCCGCCTCGTAAAAGGCCTTCAAACTCGAGGTCTGCAGCCCTGAGGGACCACCTGCAGCCGCAGGGAAGGTTGTGCTGGCGGTGCTGCCTCTGGAGAAGGGAGATGAGCCCGCCACCCCATGGCTGGTCCGCAGCATCCCCCACACGCTGCCGTGGCTGCCGCCACATTAAATGCTTCTCTCTGGCCTCTCAATTCATCCTTCGACCCCTTACCCCCCACCCCCTCCCCCTTCCCTAGACGCCACACCACCTGCAGGCAAAGGTCAGTCTAATCTCTCCTCTTGGTCATCCAACACTTTGCAATGGGGAAACAAAGACCCTTCTTCTTGCCCTCCCAGGACTTGGGCATCCAGACAAGCCGGGCCACAGCTCCAGAGCATCGGCTTCCTCCACCCCCAGCCGCTGAACAAGGACCTGACACCCAAGCGGTGCTATTAAAATTAAAGCTAGGGAGAGACGCAGCAGGACCCCGCAAATGGATGAAAGTGCCTCCCCTGCTTGGTCCTCAAAAAACAAAACGGTTAAGAAAAGATCAATCTAGCACATAACTTTTTAAGGGCGACGTGACATTTTGCCTCATTTCTCCCGTTTCCAGCTAAACACAAAAGCAAACGGGAGGGAAGCCCAGCCCACCGCTCCCGGCCCGCTGCTTCCTTCCTACCCCACCCCACCCCGCGGCCGGATCCGCTGGCCACCGCGCGGCCGGAGCCTCGCCCACCGCACCCTCCCCACCCCCAACCTCACCTCGCTCGCCCTGCTCCCCCGAGCCCGGCGCACGGGTTAGGCTGGGCTGCTTTGCTCCGCTTTCCTCGTTTTTAAGGAACTGTTTCCTGCCGGTCCCAAAGTTATTTCTTTCAGAAGCAAGTTCCCCGCGACGACCAGCTAGAGCAGCACCCTGTCCGACCTCTCCCCGCGCCCGACTCCCCGCAGCGCGGTGCGGCCGCCCTGACCCGGCTCCGCGGCTGGGGCGCGGCGGGGCGGCGCGAGAGGCGGTCTCCCCGCCCGGGCCAGGCGCAGCCCCGCTCCCGAGTCCCGACAGTCCCAAGTCCCGCTGCGACCCGCCGCGACCCCTGGCCCCGCGTCCCAAGCTAGCGCCCCGCTCCCAACCCCGCGGAGACCCCCCTTGCCGGCCCAGCCCGCGCCGCCCGCACCGGATGCCCTTGACCGGTGCTGCCCTCGGCGCGCCCCGCCCGCGGCCCCGGCCCCCCGCCCGGCCGCCGGGCCGACCGACTCACCCCATGAGCCAGTCCATGGCTGCGCGGGACCCGCCGCGCCCGCCGCCGTACACGTTCGGCCCTCAGCCCGCGGCAGCGGCAGCGGAGGCCGGAAGTAAACACTTGCTCGCACACTCCCACACGCGCGTCGCGGGCGCTGCCGGAAGTGACGCTAGCGCGCCGCCTGCTGGGAAGCGTAGTCCCGGAGGCGCCCTCGCCCCGCCCTGCGCGCGGGGAGCCTGTGTCTGGCTTTCCCGGTCCTCGCTGGGTCCGACCTCCGAGCCCAGACTGTCCTGCTTCGTCGGACTGCGCCCGGCCGCCCGGACCCCCTGGACTGTTCCCTCACGTCTGGTCGGCCCCTCGCGCCACCCGGGAACAGCCCCCCCCACCCCAACTTTCAGAGGAGGCCCTCCAGCCCTCCCCTTGCCTCCAGGTCCCCTCCGGGCACCTCGCCTTCTCTCCAGGCTCGGAAAGCCTCAAGTGTCAGTCAGAGCTCTGAGTTGCCAACCTCAGAAAAGTGTAAGGTGAAAGAAGTTTATTAGGGACGGATATTGGTGGCTCCCAGCATCACCGGGAGAGTTGGGCCAACGGAGAACTGAGCCGGTGCACTGATCCTGAGCCCTGGCGTCGGGCCACCCCCCTCAGAAGAGACTAGCAAGTGAACCCTTTCGATCCTGGGCCCCTCCAGCGGCGGGAGGCCGAGGACAAGGTGTGGCCAATGAGGTCAGCCACAGGTCCGCTGGGGAGGCCTCCCTCCCGAACAAGGACCATGAGCCGGCACCATGAACCGGGGAAGAGGCACCATGACCGGGGAAGGCACTAGGAGCAAAAGACAGAGTAAAAGACAGAGTTTGGGGCGTGGGCGCCTTCAAAAGACTGCCTTCCTCCAGAGTTCTAGCCGAGTGGGAGATGTAGACCCTTCTGCCAATGACAGCTGAGCCCTGCCTACCAGTATGTGAGCCACAGAACTGGGACAGTGGACTGGTCACAGGTGCCACCGCACCAATGCCCCCGATGCAAGGCTGGGGACCTGCACTGGAGCAGGGCTGCGGCAGAGGGGGCACGCTTGCTGGAGGGATTCCCGGCAGCCGGCCCACTGGGGAATGAGAGGCTGGCAGCTTTGTGGAGTAAGAGGCAGACACTGCCTGCTAAGTTGGGGATTCCTAGGAAGGAAGTCAGGCCACCCGATTTCGCTGCTTGCTTGGCACTAACAAACACTATTCCTCCCTCACCTACACTTCCACTGTAGTGCAACTGCCCTTTATATACTTGAAACTCGGAGGCCTGCTCCCTGGTGGGCTGAGGGTCGCCAGCGATGGCTAGGATGTGCGGAGACCTCCCGTCCCTTCGTGCCTCCGTGGCCCCAAAGCCCCTGGCAGAAACTGCAAAGACTCCCACCAGCAGCTGTGTGAGATAAAAGAGTGAGGGGAGACCAGGGGAAGGAGAGAATCCACGTGACGTGATGTCTCGGGAAGGAAGGACGTGGGTGGGGCGGATTCGGGCGGGTCTCCCTCTCTGCAACTAAAGAAGCTCCTCCTCAGCCCGCGTTCGCTCCGCCTTTAACCAGCCCCGCCTCAGGGTGTGTCTCTGCCTAGCTCCGCGCCCTAGACCACTGCGCCAGTGGAACACTGCCTGCTGGGACCTCCCACCAGCAGTTGTTACCAGGGCTTGCTAGTCCGGGGAAGTGCTTCAGGCAGCCACCCCGCTCCAGTCCCGGGCTCCTTTCTTCCTGTCCCCACCGTGCACCAGCAACCCTGAGTCCCCTTGGTGTCTCAGAGTCAGATCCCAGCTCTTCCACTGACTGGCTGGTGGCCTGGACAACTTGTTTAACACCCCTGTGACTCAGTTGCTTCATTAGTGTAATGAGAATGTTTCCAGACGTGTCGTAAGAAGCTTCGGGAAGTCACAGGTGGAGGCTGACCGTGGGGAAGCAGGGAGGTGCGCCCCACCTGCCACGCAGCTTACCTGTGCTCAAGGCCGATCCCACCCCCTGGGTGAAGATGCTGCCGGGCACACCCCACTTTGCTGCATCACGTCCCCCCCCCCCGCCCACCACGGCAGTTCCAACTGCACGGGAGCCCGGGGTCCCCTGGCCTGCTCTCGGCCTCAGACGGAGCCCAGGGACAAGCCGAAGCCTGCATCTCAGAGACTCCTGGTTTATTTCCGAACAGGACACGGCTCTGCTCCAGGAGCCCGGGGCCCTCCTGCCTCACGGCCTTGTCAGAGCCTGTCATGCTCTTCACGCACCCGGTGGCTGGTGGGTGCCAGGTGGTGGGACCACCTGGTCGGCAGCCTCAGCCCCACTGCCCCCTCAGTGGGCCCTTGCCACTTAGAGAGGGACAGTGCAGTCAGGGAGTACCAACTGGCCAGAGATGGTAAGCTGCCTGCCCCAGGTCCACCTCTGTCCCCTCCTTCCTCCCCCCTCCCCCCCCTTCCGGGGAACAGAGGAAGGTTGGGCGTCAGAGGTCAAATCGCCCCCCCCCCCCCCCGCAAAAAGACCTATTGAAGTCCTAAACCCAAAGTACCTCAGAATGTGACCTTATTTGGAAACAGGGTAATTGCAGATTACATCAGTTCAGGTGAGGTCATACTGGGGAAGGGCGGGGTCCTAATCCTATATGACCAGTGTCTTTAGGAAAAAGCCAAATGGGGGCCCGAGGGGGACAAGTGCAGAGGGCACAGGCACTATGAGTCCCAGGCAGAAGCTGGCCCCCAGAGAGCTGAGCAGGCCCGGGCCAGACCCCTCCTCCCGGCTCTGAGGCCTCCCCCCACCCCCTGCCGCGCCCCCGGGCTGTGCTGCCCCAGACGTGGCGGCGGCTTTCTGACCTCACAACTGAGACAGTTCCTCTCTGCTGCTTTCATCCCGCCCATCTGTGGGGCTCCGCCGCCCTAGGGAGCCAATGCCTGCCCCAGTCTTCGGCCTGGCCGTTTCCTGCCGGCACCTGCCTCTGTCCAGGTTCCTGGGGCGCGGGGAGCAGTGGGCCAGGGACAGCAGGGCTTGGCTTCCCTTGTTTTAGACTATGGACCCCGCGAGGGCAGGACCTGCAGGAATCTCCCCAAGGAAGCTGTCCTCCCCCGCAGGGTGGGCCACAAGGCTTCTGGGAAAAGGATGGCCACACGGCTGGGTGTTAGTGGGCACGGCCGGCTCTGTGAGGAAGGGCGGGCCCTGCCTGGACGCAGGCTGAGCCCTGCTGGGCCCCCTGCCTCCTGGCCTCCGGCCTCGGGCCTGACCCTGTCCGTCCCACAGCCCCGCCGACCGCCCCCACTCCCAACCTCTTGCAGGCCCCTGATCGCCCTGTGGTGGGGCCGAGGGCCCACCTGCAGCTGCCTTCCCTTCCCCCACAGCCAGTGGGGCCGTGGTCAGTCCATCTGAGCAGAGCACCCCCACCCCGTGCCAGCTGCCCCACTGGCAGGCCTTGGCACTGGGCACGGGGTGGGCCTCGTGACACACGCTGTCCTGCCCCCCCACCGGAGGCCAGAGAACAATGGCTCCTCTGGCCTCCCGAGCTGGCTCCTGTGCTTGGGACAGTCCCAAGCAAGGCCGAGGGCAAGGGCCGCAGTGCCAGCCGCTCGGAGAGCCCGCCCAGTCGAGGCAGCCACTCCTCCTCCTGGCCCCAGAGGGCCTGCATTTTCCTGGTCTCAGAGAGGCTGGGGTCTGCTCTGGGCAAGGCCCTGCAGAAAGCTGGTCTCCCTCGTGGCCCCCTCAGCCCCCTGCCTTCCCCCTCCTCGGTCACTGGCCCTTGTGGGCTTTAGCGAGCTCTGCCGACAGGCCCTGGCCCGGCTGTTCCGCAGGTGCAGGAGGGCTGAGCTGCCTGGAGAGATGGTGCCCGGTCCCCCACCCCACAAGGAGCAGGAGACCCCCTTGTGGTCACCTGGCTTCAGTCTTGCAGGGGGGACCGGTGGCCACAGGGCAACCAGGGCTCAGGGCCTATCAACATCACCTGGCATCACTTCTGGGGCGCACAGGCTTCCCTGCACCTTCCAGGCGGGGGACCCTCCAGGTGGGGGCCTCAGCGTCCCTGTCCCAAGGTGTGGCAGAGCCACCTGGCCCAGGCTGCACACCTGGCGGGCCAGTCCCTTTCTCCCCCTCCTCCTCCTCTGAGCACCCTTCCTGGAACCTGCGGGTGCCTGCAACACCCCTGTGCGGAGGTGGCCAGCCAAGGCCCCCAGGACAGCGTTTGTTTTCCTTTAAAGGTGTTATGTGTTGCCCTGGCTGGCGTAGCTCAGTGGATTGAGCGCGGGCCCGCAAACCAAAGGATGGAGGTTCGATTCCCAGCCAGGGCACATGCCTGGGTTGCAGGCCAGTTCCCAGCAGGGAACGCACAAAAGGCAACCACACATTGATGTTTCTCTGCCTCTCTTGTTCCCTTCCCCTCTAAAGATAAATAAATAAAATCTTAAAAAAAAAATAAAGGTGTTATGTGTTTATTTTTAGAGAGTGGGGAAGGGAGAAAGAGAAGCACTGATTGGTTGCCTCTCACACGCACCCGAACGAGGGATCGAACAAGTCCAGATGGGGTCGAACACACAACCGAGGCATGTGCCTGACCGGGAATCAAACCTGCAACCTTTCAGCTGCCAGACATTGCTCCGACCAGCGGAAACACACCAGCCCACCGGGCCGGGCAGGCCTTCCACTTTCAAAAGAAGATGCCATGAGGGTGGTCAGGGGGCACCGTCCAGGAACAGACCTGGACTCCAGCCCAGGGCTGAAGGAGCAGAGCCACAAGGGAGCCCAAGGCGGGGCACTGGCCCTCAGGGGGATGGGGTGGCTCAGTGCCTCCCTTGCCTCGCACTGGCCTCGACCCCCAGCCCCCATTCCCCACGGACTCCAGAGAGGAAAAGCCCTAGAAGACGGCAGCGCGGCCTGTGAACTCCAGCCCCATCTCCTGGGGGCCCTGCCCCTACTGCGCCTGTTGGGTTCAGTGTAGACGACTCCTGTTCATCCTTCAAAGCCCTCTGTCCAATGCCCCTTCCTCGGGGCCATCTTCCTGCTGTCCCCTTCCTCTGAGCAGTAGTGTATCCTGCGTGTACCTGTCCCAGGAACCAGGGAGTGTGCCACACGCTCATCTTCCACACACAGGGCTCCCCAGGGCGTGAGGGGTGAGGGGTCTGTCTCAGGTGGGTCCCCAGCACCAGGGGCCTCCGGTGCATGGGAAGGGAACAGTGCACAGAGCTGGGAGTGGGGAGGCGAGTCAGTGACACCCTCTCCCTGCCCCCGACTCCTGTGCTGCAGATGAGGGGCGGAGGCCCTGGGTGGGGCTAGGGGCGCTGGCCCAAGGTGCAGAGAGGACCCCGCGGGGCTGGGCTGGACACAGGCTCGGACTCCTGGTCAGGAGGAGGCCACGGGGCGAGTCTGTTCCCACCGCTTTCCCAGATGCGGCCCCACCGGCCAGTTCCGATCCTGGGGCCTGGGGGAGCCCAGGCCAACCCCCTACTACGCCCAGCCGCCAAGAATGAGCTAGAGCTGGACCAGGGTGCAGGGGCGTGGCCTGCAGGAGAAGCTGACCTGGAGGGAGACTTGTGCCCTGAGAGGGGCTCTCTGGAGACGGACACAGGGCGGCCTGGGGGCGGGGGGGTTTGGAGGTCAGGGCCTCAAAGCCTGTCGGTGTCTGGGTACCAGGATGGCTGGACCTGTGGCTCAGAGGGCTCAGCGGGGTGTTCAAGGGCCACCATCAGCCCCTCTCCAGTTGGGTGGGGCAGGGTACCCAGAAACATCTTGGGAGAAGGAAAATGGGCAGCCAGGCAAGGGGGACAGCATAGGCCTCACCCCTGTCACCCACCCCTGCAAGGGTTTTCACAGGACGCCTCCCCAGCCCCTCCCGGACCGGGTAGCGTGCCGGGTGGATGGATGTCATGACTGTGGGCTCCAACAGGGCACGGAGGTGCCTCAGGTCAGAGGTCAGGGGCCACTGCATGCCCATGCTCCCCTCTCCCCCAGCCCACCCCTTGTTCCTCAGGTGGGCTGGGCCGGGCAGGCCGAGGGTCCCTAAGCCATGGCCCCCGGCAGGCGGCAGTGGAAGGAGCTGGGTGACCCGGCCCTGCACGGCCGGCTCAGGCTGCCCCTCGTCACCCCATCTAGTGGGCCATGCCACTAGACGGGAGGTCCCCGAACTCTCCGAGTCCCCATCAGCAGCTGCCCTGACTGCCTGGAGGAAGTTGGAAAACACAGACTGCTGGGCCTTGCGCTCCTGAGGGCCTGGTTCGGAAGTCTGGGCGGGGCCCCGGGACCTGCACTCGAAGGTGTTCCCAGGGGCCTCTGACCAGCAACCAGGTGAAAGGCCCTGGGCCCGGCGGCCCCTGATGGCACTTCCTAATCAGCCTGGTGCCCGCTCTGGTCTGCAGAGAGTGCGGCCGGCTGGGATCCACAGGCTGGGGCAGGGTGCTGAGGGGCTCCCGGGGCCCTGGCAGAGTGCAAGCACCCTCCCTCCGTCCCTCCCTTCACTGACATCTGTTACGGACTGGATTGTGTCTGCCCCCCAAAAGATGTCCTGATCCCCAGCAGCTCCCAGTGGGACGGGACTTGGAAATAGGGTTTTGCAGATGAGGTCACTAGGGTGGCCTTGGTCCGATCTGAGCGGTGCCCTCCCAAAAAGGGAGGTTTGCAGGGGGAGGCAGGACCTCTGGAGTGCCGGGCCCTGCTGGGCCGTGTGGGGGAGCGGCAGACCCCCAGCAGAGGGTGGCAGGCGGGTGCGAGCGTCCCCGCAGCTGGCTTGGCAGCCGACGAGAGGCACAGAGCGCACTGGCAGGCCGGGGAGGGGCGAGTACCAGGAAGAGAAAAGGGCACGGTGGGGCAGAAGGGATGCTGCAGGCGCGTGTCGCCGTCCAGGGGTGGGGGCGAGAGCCAAGAACTGCACTAGGACTGCTTCCTTCCTGCAGGGGTGGGGGTTGTGTGGGGCGAGGGTTGCAGGTGTGCATTGGAGGGGGCAGGGAAGGATATGGAGGTGTTGAGACGAGATTCCATAAACTGTATGCAGCACCCAGCGGCTTGGCAATTCCGGGTCTAAAGGTCAGGGATGGAATCCGAGCTGCCCAGCAGCCGCAGGCGGAGCTGACCTGGAGGCAGAGAGGCTCAGAGCCCGTGCAGGCTGTGTGCAGTGTAGGCCGCAGGTAGGGCCAGTGGAGGGCGCGGGGCTGGAGGTGGCGGACGACCGAAACCCCAGCTGCCCTTCCTCCCAGTCTGCAGGGCCCCGGACAAAGGGGAGGTGCAGAGCCGGAGAACGGGCGAGCCTCGGTCCCCAACGGCCGGGCCCTCCCCGGGCACTGGCAGCAGATGGCGCTGCCGGGCTGCTCTCGGTTCTCCGGGCTCCCGGAGTGCGCCTTGGGGCGGCCCGGGAGCCCAGGTCGTAGCCTGAGACCAGAGAGGAGCGCACCCTACGGCCCCAGTCCGCAGGCTGACTCCTGTGGGCCGTTGGCCCCGCCCCAACCGGGCAGGTGTTTGCCCACCTGGGGCCAAGACTGGGGGCGCAGGGAGGGCCCGGATGCGCGGGGACTCCGGCGCGGAGCAGGTGCTCAGGGTGCCGCCCTCCGCTGTGGGCCGGGCCTGCGAGGGCGTGCGTGGGGGCGGGTGCCGGGGGCAGCGGTGCGGCGCTTTGAGGATAAAGGGTGCCCCGCTGGGGAAGGGGGTGGCGGGGGAGTGGGCGCGGCCTTCCCGGGGTGAGCTCATCTGGAGCCGCACGGCGCACCCACCGCGCCCAGCCTCCTGGCCCTAGAAGCCCGGGATAAGCGCTGTACGCGCTTGTCCGGCAGCGGCCTGGTCTGCCAGGAGCTGGGTCAGGGGACCGGAGTGTGATGAGAGCTCCTCCCCGAGGGTCCGGAGACCGGATGCGCCTGCCTCAGCCACCTGGGCGCCTCAGCCACCTGGGCGCCCCAGCCACCTGGGCAGACGTCACTGCCCTCCCCTGCGCCCCGCGGCTGCCAGTGGGACCGTGCCCACCGCCCTGCTGGTGGGGCAGCCACAAGTCCCCCTGCTGGGTCTTTGGCCTGGGGGGGGGCAGTCTGCCACCTTCGGGAGGTGTGAGGGCCCCGGAACGTCCCCTCCTCCATCCCGCCCTACTGCCCCAAATCCTGCCCTCCCGCAGTTTCCTGTTCGGGATGACTCAAGGGGAAGGGCCCTATTAGCTGGGCGTGCCATCCACTTGTTCTTTATCAGCCGCTCCCCTGCCCAGGGCTGCCCACCAGCGGAAAGGGAAGCAGAGAGGGGCAGGCGCCGGGGTGGGGGGCCTCAAAGAGGAGGAGGGGTGGGAAGGAGGGCTGAAGTCACTGGGGAGGGAGGAGGCCCTGGAGTTCCCCGTTTGACCTCTGGCCGAGGCCTTGGACACCCTGTGGCTCCGCCCTGGAGGCCTGGGGTCGCCCACTCTTGGCCCGGGTCCCTGGATGCCCAGGCGAGGGGCAGGAGGAGGGGGGGCCTGAGCAGAAGGCCACGGGCACCAGCAGCCTGGCTCTGGGGCCCTAGGTCCTCCCCGTCAGCATCGGGCAAGTGTCCTTGGGCAGGTTGGGGACACCGCTGAGTCCCCTCCCAGCCAAGGAGGTACCTACGCAGTGGTGCAGGGCAAGGTATGGAGAGTGGGCCCCCTTCCTGCCAGGCCTGGGCAGGCCCGTGTCCATCGGGCCAGGGCCCGGGTCCTGTGGGAGGTTCACTGAGGTGGGGGTGGAGGAGGGAGAGGCAGGCATCTTGGTCCACCTCTTCCTGGGAGGCAGAGAGAAAGGGCCACTGAGTCTGCAGGCCGCCTGGTACAGAAGGCTGGTGGGGGGGCTTTGGTGGGCACCTGCTCCTCACTCATCACCACTTCAGTGGGGCTGGCAGAGTTCTGGACTTCACCCCACCTCCCCAAACATTCCCCCATGGGGATGGCGGGGTGGGAGCGGGGTGCTGGGCAGTTGGGACTTCGTTTCCCTCCTGGGGCATCAGGTGCTCAGGCCCTCCCTCCCCCAGACTGGGCTCCGGGACCCCGGCCCCTCCACCCCCGTCTGTCCCCCACTTCTATTTCACGTTCTCCTTGGCTATTTACAGGCATGTCCGCAGACTGCATCAGGCCGAGCCTGGCCGAGCCTGGCCCTGAGGCTAGTGGTGCCATCACTCTCCACCTGGTCCCCCGCATCACCTGCCTAGTGGAGCTCATGGGGCCAGGTGAGTGTGTGCTGGCAGAGCAGGCCCCAGCTGGGGCTGAGGTCCTGGGAAGGAGCCGCAGGCTGGGGGTTGGGTGGGGGCCCCGGCACCCCGCCCGACGCAGGGCAGGGAACGGACTTGGGGGAGCTTTGCCTTCTGCTCCCCAAAGCCCCCGCTGGGCCACCCTGAGGACAGGCCTTGCTGCTGTGCTGAGTCTTACATCCCATCTGTACAGACGTCCCCCTACGGGCCACAGGGGGTCACCCCCATCCCACCCTTGTCCTTCCAAAGCTCCCTCACAGAACCCCTTCTTGGCTTTGGGGAGCCCCTGTCCTCCCACTTCCCTTCCTTCACCCAACCCTTCCCCTAAAGTTCCCAAGGAGGGGATGTTTGGGTGGCCTGCCCCTGGCCGCCTCCCCTGCCCCGTGACGGCCTGGGGTGGGGGCACCGGTCTCTATCCCAGCCCCGCCAGGACTCACTCTGGGCTCTGGGTACCGGCGCCATATCTCAGCCTCATCTTCTGCCTGACCAGACTAGCCCCCGGGCTCCCTTCTCCTTTCATAAAGCCGCTACCCCGACATCGAGCCTGGCCACTCCTTGGCAAAGGGCCCTTTGTCTGCAGACCCCTGCCCTAGCACTGACGGAGCAGTCCAGACCTCCACACCCCCTCGCCAGAGAGGCTGAGAGTCCTCCGTGGGTGGGCACGTGACCTCCGCCAGGTGGGGAGGACACCTGTCCTGGCCCAGGCTCCAGTCCAGCAGAAGGAACCCCTGCCAGAAGCCCGGCCCAATCGCCCCCCCCCGCCCCGGGCTCTCTGGGCTCCTTTCGGGGAGATGGGAGCCCAGCTGCCCAGTTCCACGCCCAGATCCTCAGGGGCCGGGCTTTCCCTGGATGGCAGGGGCCACACTGCTCAGGATGGATTGCTTTTCTGGGGAACACTGGGAACTCCCCGTCCTGCTGGCCATTCAGAGTCATGCAGAGCTGCACCCACTTCCCGTGGGACCTCACCGGGGCAGAGGCCCGCAGGGCGGCCCCAGCACGTGCCCCTCCGCTCTCCGAGGCCCTGGCGGCACGGCCCCAGCCTCTCCAAATGCAACCTGGCACGCAGGCACTGCCCCGCCCCTGGCCCAGGCCTCCCTGAGACCCAGGGGGTCTGCACATCAGAGGCACCGTGACAAATCCACGCAGGCACACCACAAGGGCTGTCCGAGTGGGGAGGGGCCTGAGTGCCACGGAGGCTGGCCCCTCCCAGCACACTTCCGGGGTCTGCTCCACCGGGCAGAGCACAGCAGGGACCTGAGCCCACCCTCAACTCTCTGGGGCCAAGTTGGCCCCCACCTTGCACCTCGGAGAGGGTTGAACCAGGCTTCTATGGTGGTGTCCAGCCTGGTGGTGTCCACAGGTGGTCTGTGGTTATTTGTTAGATGTCTGCGGGGCGCCTCCTTCCGGGCCCAGTGCCTTCCCTGGTCCGGTGGGGCCGCGCAGTAAGCACCTGGCTGCGATGCAAGGCAGACAGACAGAGTAATAAAATGTAGTAAGACCCTAACTATTCATCCGCCTTCTCTCCCTCGACCTTGCCTTCCTCCCATTTACCCGCCTGTCCACCCTCCCACTTTCTATCCACCCACCCCTCAGCCACCCATCATCCGCCCATCCGCCCATCTATACATTCAGTTACCTACCCACCGCCCTTCCCTCTGCTTGCCCACTCATTTATGTCCCGTTCAGCCACTGACCCTGACCCAGCCATCCAGCCACCTACTCGCCCGCCCTCCTCACATCCACCCCCTAGCCACCCACCCACGCGCCCGCCGCCCTAGTGGTACAGGTGCTGGATCCCTGGCTTCATTTAATTTAAGTGCCTGACCCTGAGCTCTGGGATTGCTAAGTCGGCTGCCTCCAAGGCGTCCATTGTGCTTAAACACATGGCCAGTTCCACCGGCCACCCCCCCAAAGTCCCCTTTCAGAAAGCCCTGGGTGACCTGGATAACTGACCACTCTGGGGGCCCTGTTCTCCCCTCCCTGCACCTTCTTTCCTGCTCTCCTGTTTTAAATGTGCGGAGAAGGAGCGAACCTGCAAAGCCCTAGGCACTCCCGACCCCGGTCAAGGTGGAGCTCCATCCACGCTGCCCCCGCACCTCTCCCTGTGGCCCTGGGCACCAGGTGGACGCACCCTCTATGACCTAACAGACCGACGAACCTCGTTTTCCGAAATTCCCCAGGGTTGGCGCTGAGGTGCGACTTGAGTCACTCTAAGAACCACGGGGTCGGCCAGCCCAGCCCTGGTTCTGGTCTGGGACATGTCTGTGGGGGCCCAGGGTGGTGGGCCAGATGTCCCTAACCAGCAGCACCACCACCGATGGGCCAAGACCCACACCATGCAGCCTGTTCCCACTCTCTACTCACTACCCCGAGCCTGCAAGGCCTACAGCTGTCACCTGACCTGGGGGACACAGAGGCGGAGGGGACTCACCCAGCATTTAGGGGAGCAGGGGTCACGCTTTGGCTGGAGCGGGAGGAGGCCAGCCACGGTGGCCCGGCTTGGTTGCAGCCTTGCCTCACTACCTGCTCTGCTCAGCCCTCCAGTGCGTGGAACCATAGCTGCCTGGTCGACCTGATCAGAGGTTGCCCACCCCTATTTGGGGCCCCGCACTGCCCCAGGGTCCCAGGTGTCAGCGCTCCAGCAAGTCACTGCCCGTGGGGACCCCGCCCCTGCTGCAGGGGCTCTCCAGCACCTGGCTGGGGGTGCCCATGGCCATGCTGCTGGAGACAGCCACCGGCTCTTTCTCGTCCTCCTTTTATTGACTCCAAGGGGCTGCCAGAGTTATAAATAGATGTTCTGGAGCTAAAAATAGCTTTGCTGGAGCTGCTGGCCGGTGTTTCCAGCTCTCGGTCTCTTTGAGAACTCTGAAGGATACAGGGTTCAAGGATCCTGGCTCCTCCAGCAGCCCCTCTGTGTGCAGACGAGCGCGCACGTGCGCTCGCACACACAAATGCACACACATAGGTCTGGTGGTGTCGCCAGGTCAGACCCCTACCAGGTCTCACACAGTCTGGGCCTCAGGACCACGGGAGGGGCCTGTCCCGAGCTGCCTGGAGGCGGAGTGAAGTTTCTGAGAAACACGTTGGGGAGGGGGTTGCCTGGCGCACGGGGGTGCTCAGCAGCAGGAGCCGCAGTGTGGCAGCGGCGGGGCAAACCCAGGAGGGACCCGGGGAAGTGCTGTCGCCACGCCCGTCCCCGGGAAGCAGCGGCCGCACTGCAGGCTCAGGCGCACACGCACGCATGCGCACACACACCCGCCCCGCCCCGCTGCCCTGGCACGGGGGGGGGGCCTGCAGGTGGGCGGGGCTGCCTCCAGGGAGAGGAGCCCAGAGACACCAGGGGCCCTTGTACCATGTAAACGCTGACTGATGTCAGTAAGTCATTTGCATAACATTTAAAGAGCTGGCGCAGACGCTCCAGTGGGCCAGGCCCTACCTCTGATGAGAAGGGAAAGCCGGGGTGAGGTGTGCACACGCGTGGGCCCCCGCGGGACCCCAGGAGGTCTGCGGGGACGCACCGGTTCCCAGTTGTGCCTCCAGGAGACCGAGGTGGGGGGGACTTGAAGGGCAAAACTGAGTTTTTGTTCACATGGTTGTAAGTTATTTACAACATTGCTAGCGGCAGCAGTGAGGGGATGCTGCGTCCGGGGCTCAGCTTAGGCCTGTGCTTCGCCCTCTGCACACTGGCCCTCCCAGCGCCTCCCCCAAGCTGCCCTCTGCCCTGTGGGTTCGGGGCCCAACATGCTGGGTTCCTGGCCTCAGGGTGTGGGGGTGCCTTCAGGACCCCCTCCCTGCCCTCCCTTCCCCCCACCCCCACGCTGAAGAAAGAGGCAGCCGGAGGCTTGGAGAAAACATCCATCTCAGGATTTATTACAACACGTTTTTTCCAAATACAAAAGAAGGGAACAGGACAGTGGCCGCGTTGGAGGAGGGGTCTGAGGCAGGGTTGGCGGGTGGTCCAGTTCAGGGACTGGGTGCTGTGCTATAGGGGTCAGGAGGGGCCTGCCGCCTCTCCTCTGCTGGACTTCCCAGCAAGTAACAGGGGGGGGCCTGAGCCATGTTGGGGCCACACCAGTGCCAGGCACAGGGCGGGGGGCACGGCAGGAAGGTAGGAGGCAGAGGGAGACGTGGAGAGGACTGAAGCTCCTCCCCTCCCTGCCTGGGACTGGGTGGAAAGGACCAGGGAGGCCCCCCCAGCACAGAAGGGGGACCTTCTCCTGCATTGCAGCTGCTCACTTTGGGGCGCCCAGTGCTTCAAGAGCAAGAGCCCCACACCCCCCAGGACAGACACCGCTGTGTGAGCTGCTGCAGCCTGGAGAGAGGGTGAGGGAGGGAAGGGCCAGCACTCGGACCCGCCTTCCGAGTGCTGAGCCCAACCGGCGGCCCAGACCACTGTCTCCTGGACAGCACAGGGGTGGGGTGCAGAGGGGGGGCCGGTGCATCCTCCATGCCCGGGTCACCTCAGAAACCCAACGCGATAGACGAACAGGAGGCAAATTTACATAATCAATAATAATAATTAACCAATAATAATAAATACTTAAACTTCTAATCCATAGATTGCAAATACAACAATGATAGCTTATTTCTTGGGGAACGGGGTGGGGACAGAGAGGACAGGAACGGGACTTCTGCTTAAAGGAGGCATGACAGGGACACAGGGCGGTGGGTCTGAAGAACAAACAGAAACAGCCAGGGGGGGTGGCTGGCGCGAGGCAGGCACCTCCCACCCTGCTCGGGGACTCAGTCCTGCTGGGGCCGCCCTCCTGCCAAGCTCCGGGCCTCGGCCTCTTCCCAGGGTGGTCGGGCCCAACCCTTAGACCCCAGACTTCTGAAGCTCAGGGGACATCTACTCCTGCCCCCAAAATGCTTGGGTCCCAATAACCCATGGGGTGCGGGCCAGGGTAGCTGGGCCCCTGTTCTTGCCCTGACTCCCCGGCCGGCCCAGCCGGGCCAAAAGCCTTCTGCGGTGGGGACCAGCACATCCCCCTGACGAGTCTGGGAGACCTTGGAGGGAAGAGCTCCTGGGAATGGGGTGTGCGGGAGTCTCCTCCTCTGAGGCCCCTGTGGGGGTAGGGCAGACTGGGGCCGAGTCCTGCCTCCGTTCAGGTCAGGGGTCTCCTGCCCCAAGCTGGCTCTCTCAAAGCTAAGGATGCCACCCCAGATGCACAGGGTCTGACCTGGCTTCCTGGCCCCTCCCCTGAGGGAATAAACCTGACTTCTGAGTCTGGCCTGGGGCTGGGGCTGGTGGAGGGAAGAACCCAGAGCAACACCCTACACTCAGCTGCCTGGGGAACAGGGGAGCCAGCAAACCCTCTTCCTGGGTCCCCACACCTGCAGGTGGTGCTGGGGGCACCCAGAGTGGAAGGGAGGGAAGCAGCCTCTGAACAGCCTTGCTGAGCATGAAAGGGGACCTGGGCTCAGGCTGGGGTGGGGGCGCTCCACCTCCGTCCCTGCCCTGGGCCCCACGCCATCTGACACGCAAGAGCCCTCGGCACGAAAGTCCTACCCGGTTCTGTTTCCCAGGCCTTCACACACACGGGGGCTGAGCAGGCCCCGTGCTGGCCAGCACCAGCCAGGCACGAGCCCAGGATCGGGGATGGGCGGCGGGGGCCCCTTCCGTGGCACCCAGACATGGTGCCTGGAGCTGGTGGCGGGTGGCAGGGACTCTGGGACCACCGCCCCCAGGGCCCCAGAAAGGAGTGGAGAGAGGAGAGGAGGCAGAGAGGTGGGCAGGGAGGGCAGGCGGGAAGTTTCTGCGGCTCAGTTTGTGGCAAAGTTTTTTTTTCTTTTTCCCCCTTTTTCTTATGTAAAAAGTGCACGAAAGCCCTGCAGCCTCTTTGCAACGGTTAGTGGTGTCATCTGGGGTTAGGGCTGGCGAGGAGGGGACCCCAGGCCTGGCACCCCAGCTTGCCACTTGCGGGTGGCCTCATATTGCTTAGAAACGTGTCTCAGTTTAAATACCGGACTAAAAATAGAGCTTGGAGGGCCACCCTCACTGTTGCCAAATCATGGCCAGAATGAACAGCTTCAATAAATAAAAAATTGAAATATTTACTTCTTGATAAAAATCGCAGTAAAACCATTTACCTTTCTTTGCATTATATATAATATATATTTATAGGGGGCCCGGCTGCTGGCGGCCCAGCCGAGGGCAGCGGAGGGCTCGGGGCGCTGGGTCCCGGCCACCGTCAGGACACCTCGATGACCTCCACGCTGCCCGAGAAGCTGGCCTGCTTGCCCAGGGCGGCCAGCTCCTCGCCGCGCGCGCACCCCTCCACCATGCACTCCTCGAACTCCATCTGGCAGCTCCGGCGCTTGAACTGTGTCTCCGGGGCTGGCTCTTCAGGCCAGCTGGTCCGCGCGTCCCGGGACTCGGCCCTCGCCGCCTCCCGCCTCCGCAAGTCGCTGCCGCCGCCCGTGCCCTGCGGGCCGGCCAGGCTGAAGGGCGCAAACCGGGCGCCCTGCGCACCCTCCGGGCTGAAGCACCAGGGCCCATCCGGAGAAGGCGTGCCGGGGGAGTCCAGGGGCGGCGCCCAGGCCCCGGGGCTGGCCGGCTGGCCGGGGCCAGGCAACCCGGGGGCGGACAGGGCGGAGAGTCCGTGCCGTGGAGTCTGCCGGGCGGCGTCCCCAAAGTTCAGGCCGAGGCCATATCCAGGGGAGCGTGCGGGGGAGCCTGCTGGAGGCCGGGGCCGCCGGCGGGGTCGCGGGCGAGACTCAGGCGCCGGGTCTGCGCTGTCGGGGCTGGGCGAGGGGAGGCCTAGCGTGCCCCCCGAAGGGCTGTCCAGCTTGCAGAGCTTGGGGGCCTCGCCAGGGTCGGAGGGCCCGGGGCCGCTGGGCCGCTGGCTGGGGGCGTAGGCGGACTTGATGTCCAGCGAGAAGGAGCGCTTGAGGCGGTTTGTGTCCTGGAGGCGGTCGGAGGAGAGGTGCAGGCCTCGGAGGCCCTGCTGCAGTGCGCTGGTGGCGGGGGCCCCGGAGGGTGAGGGGGGCTCCCCGCCGTCGGCGGCGCTGGTGGCACTGGGGGCGCCCTCCCCGGCCTGGCTGGCCGCTGCACCCCCCGTGGCCGCGCTCTCTGAGGTAGGTGGTGGCAGTGGCGGCAGTGGGGCCGCAGGGCCCGGGAGGGGCTCGGGCGTCCCCGGGAGCGTGGCCCCCCCGCCCTGCAGGGCGGCCAGCAGCTTCAGGCTCTGCTCGTACTCTAGCAGCTGGCCCAGGAAGTTGAAGTTGGGCGAGATGGACGGGCGCCGGTCCTTCACGAACCTGGGGTGAGAGGCAGCGGGGTGACCAGAGGGCTTCTCGCCAGAGCGGGCCACCCACCCGCCTCTCCCCTGCACCCACGGCCCATTCCGGAGCACGCCGGCTGCTGTGCAGACCCGCCGGGCTGGGGCCGGATTCAGGCCTCTCCGCCCCTCCCCCTGCCCGGGGCCCAGAGCCCAGGGCTGCGCTGATGCTCCAGGGCAGAGAGGGAGGAGGTGGTCTCAGGTCTCAGGTCTCAGACGGAGGGTGGGCTACCTGTAGGCGTCGTCCGAGGACATGCCCATGGTCTTCATGATGTAAGCGATGGCGATGGTGGCAGAGCGGGAGATGCCGGCTAGACAGTGGACAATGACTTGGCAGCTGGACAGCTTGGCTTTATCTGCGGGCAGTGGGGGCACAGGGACGGGTGAGTGCGGGAGTTGCCCAGCCCCTCCTCGCACCAGGCAGGGAACCCGCCCCGCGCCCCGCTGCCCGCGGAGTGGGGGTAGGGCGCCCCTCTCACCGATGAACTCGATGGACTTGTCCAGCCAGGGCAGCAGCTTTTCACAGTAGTTGTCGTTGATGGGGATGCGCATGAAGCGGCTCTCGCAGATGAAGTCGGGCTTGGGGCAGGAGTTGCTGGCATTGAGGACGTAGCTTATTCCGTTTTGGGTCATCAGATCCTGGAGGGGCCGGAGGACAGGTTGGAAGCGGGTGCAACCGGGCAAGGACCTCGCGAGCCCACGGCCCTCGGCCTCCGAAGTCGCCCCGCCCACTCCCACCCCGGCTCGCAGTCTCGGCAAGCCCCGCCCACAACCCCGCCCACAGCCCGCCCCTGCTCCCAGGAATCTCAGGGCTGCCTGGGCGGTGGCTTCACCCTCTTTCCTCGTCACCATTTTTAAAACACGGGATTCTTTTCAGCGCTGGCCAGGGGCCCAGTGACATCAGCAGTTTGGCATGTGGGCTCTGCCGCCCAGGGGCAGTGAGCTGCTTCTCCACCCTGTCCTGCCCGGCCCTTCCCCCAGCTCGACTCTGGTCCTCCTGTGCCCCCAGCCTGCGCTCGTCCGTCCCTCCCGTTAGCCTTCGGCTCCCTTTCTCCCCCAGACAAGCCCAGAGTGTCCTTGCCCCGGGGCCCTGCGCACACCTTGTTCAGGACATCCTTCTGAGAGCCCAGGTAGAGGTGGGGCAGGATGCGGGTCAGGCCCACGCTGGGCACGGGCAGGCAGGGCTGGGAGAGGCTCACGGGCAGCAGGGCAGCGGGCTTGCCCTCGCAGAGGCCGGGGAAGCAGGAGGAGAAGGTGGCGAAGCCCCCTGCAGGAGGACCGAATGGAAGAGACTGTCGGGCAGGCCGTTGTGGAGGGAGGGGGCCCGGGGCACCGACCACCGCGGGGTCGCAGCCACACCCAGCCCGGCCCCCCGCGGCTGACCCTCCGATCTGAGCACCCGGGCTCAGCGCCCAGGGCTGGAGGGCCATCTCAGCGCACTGTGGCTCCTGCGCTGGCGCGGAGCACTGTGTCCGCAGCCCGCCCCTACGCCCACATTCCTCCTCTAGCAGGACGCTGTTGTGACGCCAGTAAAACGCGGGGTCGCGGTGGCAGTCAACAGGCAGCACCGCAGGCCCGGGCAGGGGCGGGCTCCATGGTGGCGCCGGGGGTCTTCTGTGGGGCTACTGGGGCCAGGCCGGGGCTTCCCTCTCGCCCTGGGCTGATGCAATGCCTCCTTGCCTCCATCTGGCTCGGAGCCCCAGGCCCGGTGTGGGTTCCAGGACCCGGAGGCAAGAGTTTCTGAGGGCCCCCCCTCCTCCCGGGCATGACATCACCTGCTGGGATTGGCACAGCCCATGGGGTCCTCTGTGCCCCACGGTGGCTCCACTCCACCAGCAGAACCGGAGGAGCCGGGCACCCAGGGCACTGGGAGGACAAGGGGCAGGCAGCGGGCACTCAGGGTCCCTGCGGCTGGCACACACACTGCCACCCCTGGCACTGTCCCTGCACAGCACATCTGAGTCCTGGGCCACGGTCGGAGGAGGGAGCCCCCCACTGGCTGAGATGGCCTGAGCTGGGGTCTTCCCCCGTGTGCCTCTGAGTCAGTGAGTGCCCACAGGCAGGGCTGTCCCCTGTCCTGCCTGCCACATAGTGGGAATGGACTCACTTCCACCCAGCCTGGCCGGGTGACCACTGAGTTGGACCAGCAACTGGGCAGTGCCCGGTGGCTGCCAGCTCTTGGGAGAATGAGGAAGGCCTGCCTGGTGGGCCCCTGAGGCTGACCACGCTTCTGGGGGCACAAGCCCTGTGGCACCTTCGCCGCTCCCTGCCCAGCAGCTGCCATTTCCAGCCCCAGTGGACCAGCCTGTCTCACCAAACAGGGGGCCACGGCCGACCCTGCCCCACTGAAGGAGGCAGGAGCGTGGGGTGGGGTCTGGTGCCTGGGAGCAGCTGGTGCCAGAGACCTGCTGACTCCCGAGGTTGGAGATGCTGGGCGCGCCACCTGCACCCTGGTCCAGCTCCCCGGCCAGTGTACGCTGACCCCCCAACCAGAATGCTCCCAGAGCCCCCAGTGAGGGTTTGACTCTGGGCAGGATGGGGGGCATGGAGATGGGGACCTCCAGGAGGGGGAGGGGAGGCTCAAGCCTTTGAGGAGAAGTCATTTCCCTCCAGGGAAATGATTCTTGACACCATGGCTCACAGGTTACCAGGACAGGAAGCTAAGCTGGAGCCTGGAGTTGGCTCCTGCTCACCATCTGGAGCCAGGGACCCTTCCTGTTCAGAGCAGTGTGGCCAAAGTGTGCTGGGGGGCAGCAGGAGCCCCTCCCCAAGAGGGAAGTCTCCACGCAGGTGCAGAGACCTGCCAGCCTCTGCGGCAGTTTCTCAAAAACGCCCCCCAGGATCCTCCTGGGCACAGCTAACCAGCGTGGGGAGCCCCCCCCCCCCCATAGATGCCAGGTATGGCCAGAAAGCAGGGCTGCCACAAAGCTCTAAGCATGGGAGCTGAGGAGCGAAGCCGTGGCAGCAGACCTGGAATGTGCAGGTCCCAGCACTCCGAGGTACCGGACGCCGCCGCGAGGCCCTAGGCATCCCTAAGGGCACCTCCACTCAGAAGCGGCCCCTCCCCAACTAACCCGCTCCCTCTGCTGCCTGGAGAGTGCGGGAGGGTGCAGCGGCTGGCCTGCCCCTCACAATGAGATCCCGGATTCCTCGAGCAAAAGCGCGCGCCCGGACGCGCGCCCTGCCCGCCTGCACGCGCGCCCAGCCGCCGCCCCAGCCACGGCTTCTGCCACCGCACGCTCCAGCCCTAAAGATGTCCCCACCCCTCCCTCCATGGCGGGTTCCCACCCACCCTCTTTGCTGAGGCTGCTCCCGCTGTGGCCCTCAGCCCGGGTCCGAGGGCGATGCGTGCGGGGCCGAGCCGCAGGAGCGCACTGGTCCAGCGGCGGCGGCATCCCTGCATTCCGCAGTGCCGCGCGCGAGCAAACGCCGGCTCCGGGCTCCGGACGCTTAAAGGGCCAGGCTCCCCTTCCCATCCCTGCCCGCACTGGACGCCACAGCCTATCCGCAACGTGGGGAGGGGGATGGGGATGGGGATCACAGCCGCAAGTTCTCGCACCCTAGGGCGCCTGACCCCACTGCCTTCTCTCGCTTTCACCCACCTCCTTGTCATGGGTGGGGGTGGGGCCCTCTCCCGGCACGGTGGTCCTCATCTTGGGGCTCCTCAGAGCCCTTCTTCACCTCTCCCCCCAGGGGTCAGCCCGCAACTTCTGGCTCCTCCCTCTGTGCTGGGTTCCTGCGCTTCCCCCTTCTGGGTGGACAGCACCCACCTCCCTGCAGGGCTTGGACTTCCTATTCTCACTGCTCAAGGGTCCGCTTGCCTGGATGGGGTGGGAGCTGTGAGCAAGGCCAGGGGGCTGTCCCTAGGCCTGGGTCCTGACTTGGTGTCCCTGGGAGCCACCCTTATACCATGAGCGGCAGGACTCCCTCCTGGCTGGGCTCTGGGACAAATGGGAGCACACAGCTTCACTTTGAAGGGTTGGGCAGTGAGGGGCTCTGGCCCCTCAGGGACACACATCCTGCATGTCACCCGGGTGAGCTTGGGAGCAGCCCAGGGGGGACTCACAGGCCAGTGGGTGCTGACTGCCAGCGTCCCAGTGCCACCCACGGATGCTGACCCCTCCGACCACACAGGCCCAGCCATGCAAGCTCTGGGCCACGCCAGACACATGTGTGGAGGGCGGCACACGTGCCTGTGCCCCCCACTGACTGGCCGTGCTGGGCTCAGACCCGGCACCTCCTCCAAGGGGTCTGCCCTGAGCACTGTGGCTATGGAGCTCGGCAGGCTGACTCAGGAGCCAGCTGGGCCATCGAGCTGGTTTGTGAATGTGAGGGAGGGGGACTTTCCAGCCTCCGGGTTGGCCTGGCTACTGGGGGGGGGGAATAGGAAGCCCTGCAGGGACCCCTGAGGGTCTCCAGGCTGGGGTCATGAGCATCCTGGCTGGGAGGGAGCCCTGGGTGCCTCCCTGTGTGGGGACCATCTTAGGCCAGATTGGGGTTTCCAGATGCTGGGGCCTGTACCTTCCCCTGGGGCAGCTGGTGGGGGACAGTCCCCAGCAAGCCACACCTTTGCCTGGATGTCTCCCCCCCGCCCACCAGAGGCATCTTGGGTTTCCATCCATTCACCTCTGCACCTGATACTGGGGGGAGTCTTGAAGCATGGGAGTCCGGGGGAGGGGATGGTGGAGCCAGGAGAACTCCAGAGCTACCAAGGTCCCCCCCCATCCCAATGGACGCTCAGAAAGAACAGGGTGGACCCAGGACCCCAACTCCCGAGGTACCCGACACCCAGCCGAGCAGACAGTGGGGCGGAGAGGCGGAGGGAGAGGCACCCTGCATCCCCAGGACACCGGGCTCACCTGTGAGGATGGCCACACTGTGGAAGCAGCCATCCAGCTTGCTGAGCAGGATGGAGAGGAAGCTGTCTGCAGCCAGCAGGCTGGCGTCCCGGGTGCTCTGGTCGTAGACCACCACGTCCTGCGGTGGCTCCTCGGCCTCCACCTGGGGGCCGGGAGGGCAGAGGTCAAGGTGCCGCCAGGCAGGGGCTCAGGGGACAGGGCGGAGCGGGGGGGGGGCAGGCACCCAGACGCCCATCCTACACCGGTCAGGTGCAGGGCCCACGGGCTTGCAGGCTGAGACTGGGGATGGGCGGGGTGGGCGCAGGGGGGCAGTGCTGCCCGATGCAGCCTCTTCTCACTCACACTCACAGGACAGAAGGGCGAGGCCCACGTGGAAGAGACACGGGGGAATGGGACACGTCCCCAGGGGGCCCATGCGGGGACCCTCGGACACAGGATCACACAGCCACGGCCTGAGCTGGCTCCCACGTGGGCCAAGCACGTTTCCGGGATTCGGAGGCAGGGCACCTCTGGGCCAGGCTCTCCTCTTCCCACACCCCAGCCAGTCAGCTATGTGGAACTGAGGGCCTCAGCAAGAGCCCCCCAACTCCAGGAGGCAGCAGCTGGAGAGTGGGGCTCCACCTGCCCTCCTCCCCCTCCAAATGCCCAGACCGGGCCAGATGTTCCGCAGCTTTTGCTCAGAGAGCGGCTGACGCCCCCGCCCCCAGGCACACTCAGCCCTTAAGCCAGCTGAGCCCCTAGCCCGGCCGGATGATGTCACCAATAGCCAATGGGATGGAGCTCCAGCTAGGGGTGATTGATGACCGGATTCCCTCCCTGAGGCTTCGGGGAGCGGTCTGCCCAGTGTGGGGGGCTCCCGACAGCCGGCCGTGTCACCTGGGTCTGCTCACAGCCAGCTCTGCCCTCTGTACTGTGACCCCCAGCAGTCCCCGTTGCCCCTGCCTTTGCAGGTCACGGCCCAGCCGTCCCTCCCCGGCAGACCTGATGCTGCTGGGAAGAGACAAAACTGTCCACGGCAGGTGGCCTGCGACATTGGTGCGGGTCATAGAGAGAATTCTGTGAGGGCCACACAGGACTCCAGATGGGAATGAACCGGGGGCTGGGGACTGGGACTGCTCCTCATAAGCTTCTTGGTCCCTCCTGTCCTCCTCTGAGGCCTCGCGGTCCCCCGAGAGTGCGCCTGACCCGGCTGCCACCTGGGTGCATGGCCCCTGCCACTTGGGTGCAGCTTGCCCTGTGCCTGACGTTTGGCTCTGTCTCACTCAGCCGCACAGCGCCCTCTCTGGGCCCCGGACACGGGTTTGTCTGGACAGCTCCGTGTGTGTGTGTGTGTGTGGGGGGGGGTGGAGGGGGAGGCAAAGGCTCTGGGAGGGCGGCTGGTGGGGGTGGGTGTCAGGGTGGCCCTCCCTGGGGCAGGTGGGCCGTGCCCAGCTATGGCCAGCAGTGTGGGCTGGCTCCAGGCATTCTGACCCTGAGGAGCCAGGTCTGGGTTCAAGGGCAGAGGAGGGGAGGCTGTCCAAGCCAGGGGTCCCTGAGTAACGGGGTGAGGAGCTCAGCCCTGGACCCTAGGGCCCAGGCAGGGAGGGGCGCCACGAGCATGGGCGGGGCCTGGGCGCGGGTACCTGGCTGCGCACGGCGGGCTGGATGAGCTCGGCGATGGTCACCTTGCCCTGCTGCAGCCGCCGCCTCACCAGCTTGGAGCCGCAGATGTTGACGGAGCTGAGCACGTGCCAGCGGCTGTACTCTACGAAGGAGCGGCTGTCGATGACCAGGGGCCCCCCGGGCCCGCCCCGCAGCAGGCTGGCCAGCTTCTTGGCGTCCATCACCTTCCTGGGGAGCCGGTCCCCGGCCATGGTGGGCAGTGGGCAGTGGGGAGGGGGTGCCCCGTGAAGTGAGCGGGGGCTGCTCCAATGGCCTGGGTATGGCCTAGAATGCGGGGTGACCGGGCATGGCGCCAGCCCTGTGGGGAGAGGTAGCCGGTCAGCATAGGCTTCACAAGGGCCGTGTGCAGTCCCAGGACACGGACCACCTGGTCCCGACCTGTGCCCATGGTCCCCTCCCATCTGGGGGCGCATCCGTGCCCTTCTGGCTCTTCTGTGAGAGAGCATTGGAACCTGTGACACACGGAGCTGGAATGTTCTGGGAACCTGGGAGGGGGCCGCCAGCCTGCAACCTCCGGTCACCACGGTGGCCTCGGGGAAAGTGGGGGATCAGAGGGAAGGGGCTCCGGGCTTGGGCTGGGCCACGGAGGCGTCGGAGGAGGCCTGAGCATCCTGCCCTTGCAGCTCTATCAACCCCTCCCCTCTCGGGCCCCCACTCCTTCCCAACTCCTGGGACCCCTCGCTGTCCAGCCCCCTCCACAGCACACCCCCCCTCTCTGATCCCGAATAGCCCGGGAGCTCTATAAGCTGATAATCTGGGTGGGTACATGGGGGTGTTGGAGTTGCCTCCACAGGCTGGCAGACTCCGGGGAGCTGGCGGCCCCAGCAGGCGCTGGAGAGGGCTCGGTGGTGTGGGGGCCCCTCTGCAGCCGCCGCTCTCCAGCTCGCCGGGCCATGGCCTGGAGCGGGCCACGCCTGCCGCACAGAGGGTGTGCAGTCGGTGCCATCCCGCTTGGTGCGTGCCACACCCACAGCCGGCTGCTCCAAGCACAGTGGGGGCCTGGGGTCTGAGGGCATCATCTAGGGGCTATTAGGTCCCACAATGGGGGGTGGGGAGCAACCAAGGACAAAGGTCAGCATGGTGACCCTCGGGGGTGCTGGGACCCTCAGCATGGTCTCCAGAGGCCCTCGGGCTGAGGGGCGCACAGATGGGGGAGGAGGTTAAAGGGACTGCTTAGGGGTAAAAGACCCCTCCTGGGGGTCTGTGCCAAGCCTCTGCCGCTGCTGCCCCACCTGCCAGGCTCCACCTGGCCTGTCTGCAGGTACAGCCAGCCTTTCTCTGGGCCCCCAGACGCATCACGGGCCCTGGAGGTGTGCTGTGTCAGGAGATGAGTTTACTTTGCAGATAGGTAAGCTGAGGCTCAGGGAAGAGGTGGGACCAGCCCAAGGTCACACCAAGGAGACTGGACAGAACCCCAGGCCTCATGCCATCAGTTCTCCCCTCTGCCACACTCCCGCCAGCTTGGGAGTGACGGGCGGCTGGGAGAGAGGTATCCCCTGGGGCCCGCGGGGAGGGGAGCCCTTTAGCAAGCCCCCAGCCTGCAGCGCTGGGAACACTGGTCAGACTTCAGAGGGTGGTGACAGACGACACTGGAAGCAACAGTGGCAGCAGCCACTGTTTGGGGTCCACCCTCGGGTGAGCCCCCAGGCTGGCGGCAGTGATGCCGGAGTCCACAGAGAGGCAGGCGCAAGGCAGGTGTGGGCGGAGTCCACCCGCGGTGGCGGCAAAGGCGGACCACCGAGCGGGTGCTCAGGCACGTGCCTGGGACGGCCCTGGTCGGTGGGCGGGGCAAGGGGGTCCACCCACAGATACCTGCCTCCCAGGCTCCTCTGCTGTGGGGGTGCAGCCGGGGCTGTTGCCCCTCCTGAGGGGGGGCCTGCCTGCTGCGGGGTCCCGATTTGATTCCTTTGCGGGCAGTTTTGGGCAGCTGTAACCTGAACCTCCTCACGGTGTCACGGGCCACAGCCCCCGGGGCCCCTCCCACATGCCTCTCCTGCAGGTCTGGGCACAGCCTCCTGCCCTTGGCCGTGGAACTGAGAGTCCAGCTCAGAGGCCCAGGACCCGGAGCGGGGACACCGTGGGGAGGGGCGGCCCTCCCTCCGCATGCCCCTTAGGCAGCAGGGAGCAGTTACTTCCCATCTAACGCTGCTGCAGCCGCCATGGACCGCAGCGCGGGGAGGAGGGAAGGGGCTGGGAGGGCCTGTGCGCCCCTGCCCAGGGTGTGGAGGTGTCCACCCCGCAGACGGGAACGCAGTCGGCAGGAGGGCAGGGCAGAGGGGAGGCTGGGGCTGGGCTGGGCCGGGGCTGGAAGGGGTGTGGACAGCCTGCTTAGGCTGGTACCTGGTGCCCCCCTGCGTCCGCAGGATCCTCCAGCGTGGCCCTATTAACCACTACAGTATTGTTATTTGCAGCCAAGGGGGACTCATTAGCCAGTTAGCACCTCCGTTGTTGCCATGGCAACAGCAGAGGTGCCAGGCAACCGCTACTCCTGCAGCAGCAGCAGCCGCTGAGCAAGGCTGGCTCTGTGCAGCGCAGGTCCCCTTCCTCACAGTGACCCCTCTCCCTGTCTCCGCGGGTACCCAGGTGCTGGGGCCTGGGACCACCCCTGCCAGGCCCCAGGCGGCCCCTCTCCTTTCTGCTCTGCTTGGTCCTCACCCTCCTCAGGGTCTGGCACCCACCCTGCAGACTCCCACCCCTTGAAGAACTTCTCTGAACAGCCAAGCTCTGGCCCAAGCCCCTCTTGCGCTGAGCTGGCCTCCTGGGAGCACACTGCTACCCACAGGGCCTCCTTGGAGACCTCTCCCTCCCCAAAGTGGATGCTGTGGACTCGGACGCGGGGCTGGGCACCAAGTGGGGGTGGAGAAGCTAAGGGCAGCCCCGAGCAGACGACTGGGGCCGGAAGAGGCAGTTGGGCACAGCGGCCATAGGCACGACAGGGTCATGGGCCTCTCTGCCTTCAAGGACGCACCCCAGGTTCAGACCAGACCCCACTTCTGGGAACCACGGGGGGGAGCACCACCTCATGTTCCAGAGCCTGGGTGTGGGGCGGCGGGGGCAGGGGGAAAATGAGGGCAGCACAGCCCCTGCACCAGCTCCAGAGGCAGGAGAGTCCTCCCCGTCCCAGCTGGGTGCTGCCCGCCGCTGAGCCTGCTGGGACATGCCCTGTGCACACTGACTGCACACAGGCCTGTGCTCACTGCTGTCCCACGACTCCCCTCACCCCACCCCTGCCATGTGCGGTCACACGCAAATGTGTGTGCACACACCCGTGGTCACTGGCCTCATGCGTCCTCACTTTCTGCGCGCCGGATGCCCCCAAATCCCAGCACACCCCGCCCCTGGGGCCCACTCCTCAGCCTCACACCCTTGGCTCCCAGGGCCTGCTCCTCACAGCACGTCCATGTCCTTGAACGCACGCGTGACCGGGGAACTCCCAAAGGACGGCACCCTCGACAGGGCACTGCCACTTGGCGTCGGGTGACGGGGAGCTCACTGCTCCCTGAGGTGGCCGCCAGGCCTGGGAGGATGGGGACTGTGGCTCTTACTCAGGAGGAGTGGCGCCTGGCACACCTCGGTGGCCTCTCAGGAACAGCGGGCAGCAGAGGGGCAGCTCGCCAGCGCCCGGGGCAGCAGCAGCTGCATGGAGCCCTCCAGAGCCGGGGCCCGAGGGCTCACACCAGGTGAGTTCACGGTGCCCACCCCACGCTCATCAGGGATTCCAAAAGCTCACACCGCTGCTCCCCGCTCAGTTCCTGGGGCGAGCATCACAGGCCCCAAGCTTGTCCTCCCCCAGCCAGGGGAGGCTGCGGCCTTGGCAGACAGTGGGTAGGGGCCTTTTGCCCCTGGTTCCCAGGGGTCCAGGCTGAACCTGGGTGGGCAGGGGCTTGGCATGTGGGCGCTTGACAGGGCACGTGCAGGACGCTACCACATCTGGGTCTCCCTCGTTCCTGCCAGGCTCGTCCCAGCCTCACTGATCTGCAGGACCTGTCCCCATGTCACATACCCAGGCCAGCCCAGGTTCTGCCAGCCACTGCACACTGTGTTTCACATGGGAACCAGCTGCCCAGGCAGAGCTGCCCAGGAGAGGTGCCTCGGCTCACGAAGGGCCCGCTCCCCCTGCGTCGGGCTGGGCCTCTCCTCTCCATCCCTGTGGAGCTGTACGCGCGCGCATCTCAGAGATGTAGGGACGGGGACACCCTCGGACTTCCCTTGGCCACAGCCCACGGTCCCTGGAGCCCTCTGTGCAGCTGAAACTTCTGGCCCCAGAGCTACCAGGCCTGAGCCGGGAGGTGATGCGGGGAAGGGGCCCGGAGCACAGGATGCTCTCCAGCATCTTCTAGGAGGTGGCCTCTGGCGCCCAGGAACCTCCCAAGGGCTGAGGGCAGGAAGGGAAGAGAGTTTGCCTGCCAGCAACTCCCCCAGCCCAGGCCGACTGCAGTGGACCTCAGGGTGCGGCCGCATGTCCTTGGCGGGTGTGATGTGGGAGACATCTGTCCTCCCCAGCAGGGTGGGGGCGCTGGGTGCTACTCAGTGTCCAGCACTGCTCTTCTGTCAAGAAGACCTGGGGCCAGGAAGCACACTGCTCCCCCCGCCTGCAGCCCCCCCCCAACCGCACAACGAGAACACTGGGGACACCACTCTGCTCCAGCCCCCAGCTCCCCTCACTGCATCGCTGCAGCTCCTGGCCCCCAACTGCCCCAGTAGAAGCCGGAAGGCAAATTCTCCCGGAACGTGAAGACCTGGTGTGGGCCGGGCCCCGGGTGTCCTTTCCCCTCCAGGCCGGACTATGACATCCCCTCCCCCCAGGTGGGGAGATAGGCGGAAGGCGGCCGGCTGCACCCAGCCTGGCAGTGCCAGCCCCTCCCCCAGCTCTCCGGCTGCCTCTGCTGCAGCCTGGCCGAGCGAGGTCTTTATTCCGCAGGGGCCCGCCGAGCGCCCCGAGGTGGGGGTGCCTGTGGCGGGCTGGGCACACAGGGGAGATGGATCTGCAGCCCCCCCCCCGTCAGGTGGAAGTAGCCCTCCCCAAGGGCAAAGGCCCTCCGCCCCCATGGCCAAAGCCTCCGCATCCCCGGCAAGCGCGCGGCGCAGAAGACCTTCTCCAATTCTGGGCCCCAACGTGTGTGTGTGTGTGGGGGGGGCGTTCGAGGGGTGGTGGGGCATCATGGCCTCGCACGGTGGTCGGGACTGATCCCCGCTGGCCCTCCTGGGTCCTTATTCATAACCCCTCCCCCCACCAAGATAAGAAGCAATCTCGGGAAGAAAGGCGGCTTTTCGGTGGCAGGGCGTGGGCCGAGCCCGGGTCCTCTCCGCGTTGCGAGAAGCGGGGCAAGGTCTTCCCTGTCTAGTCCATGGCACCCCTGCGAGCTGGGTTTGGGGACGCCATCCCTCGAGCCGGGACCGTTCACCTCCCAGCCGCCTCCTCCTCCCGGGCGCCGGGCGGGCGCAGACCCCAGCGCTCCGGACCTGGTGCCCCCACCCCCGACCAGGCCGGGCGCCCGGTTCCGTGCCGGTGAACCTCCTCTCCGCCAGCGCCCCCCGCCCGGCGACCCTGCTCACCTCGCTCACGCTCGCCTCCGGGGCGCACCGGGGCACCGCGCCGCGCTCAGCGCGCCGGGTCCGCTGCGCCGCCCATGGGCCTGGCGGGGGCCCGCGCAGCCAAGGCAGGGGCCGGGGGAGCGTGCGGGCCGCGTCGCCGTCGCCGCCGTCGTCGCCGCGGCCGACGCGGGGAGCGCTCGTTCGGGCCGGGGCGCGCGCACTGCGGGCGGGCACGCGCACTCGCGGCGCGCATCCCACCCCGCGGCTCCGCGGGCGCGGCCGGTGTTGCTCCGGCTCCGGCTCGGCTCCGGCTCCGGCGTCCGGGCTGGGGGCGCGGAGCCGGTTCCGCTGCGAGTGACAGGCCCCGGGCGGAGGGCGGGGCCGCCGGCGGGGATGAGGTCATGCCGAGCGAAAAAAGCCCCTGACGTCACCTGCAGCCAATCAGCGTGCGCGGCTCGGGGGCAGGTGACGTCAGCCGGAGCCCGGCTTTGGGTGCCGTTGAGACGCAGCGGCCACAGGGGGCGGGGGCCCGGCTCGCCGCTGCCGCCGTCCGCCCTCTGCCCTCGCCCCGCACCCGGGCACTGAGTTTTAAAGGGGCCGCGCGGTGTCCCGATGCGAGGCTTAGGACCCCCACCTCCAGGAAGCCTTCCCAGCCCGGGCACGGGGAACCCAAGCCTCACCGCACGTAGACTCTCGGAGTGTTGTCCGGCTGATCCGGTCCCGCGCGGGGATCCTCTCCCCGCAGGACTGGCCGGAGCTGGCGCTCGCTCCCCGCCTCCTGCGCCTCTCCCCGTCCCCCCGGCCCCCCGCAGCCTTTGTTTGTGCGGGGCCTGCCTCCAGGAGAGCCTTCGCTTGCCCGGGGCCTGGCCCGGGAGTGCCCACCATGAGCCTGGCCCTGCCGAGCTCTCTCCCTGCAGCTTCTACGCTCACCCCTCTCCTCGACTCCCGGAGGTGGTGACCCCGGCCTCCAGGTCGCCTGGGAGGAGATTGGAAGTTCAGAGGCGAGACAGTTTGCCTCGGCCACACGTCTCGTGAACTCTGGTGTGTGTGTCGGGAGCAGTGCAGCGCTGTTCCGCCCAGTCCCGTGATGACCTCCAGCCCTTGACGCTTCCAGTGAAAAACAGTCCGTCAACGGCGCTCACCGGGGCCCACCCCGACAGTGTGCGCCCTCGCCCCATTACTCCCCCCACCACCGCCCCGTTCCCAATAAAGACTGGAAGGGCCCGCCCGGGGAGGGCCCGCCCGCCCCCAGCCGGTCACTGTGGGAACACTACCGGCCTACCGCTTGGACGCTCGGCGTCCAGAGCGGGAGCAAACATAGGTAATTACACCTTGGGCTAGTGTTGGGCCGGAAACAAACTGGGGCCAGAGACACACTGGAGCAGGTGGGTGTCCTGGAGGCCACCCCAGGAGGTGACCTGCAAACAGTGGCTGGCGGCAGAGCCGGCCTGTGGGGCGGCAAGCGCCAACTCGGGCAGAAGAGGACCTTGTCCCTCTTCCAGGAGGAGGCCGGGGTGCTGGAGGCAGAGTGGGCAAGCCGCCACACATCTGTTGATCCCTCCGATATCGACCGAGTGCCCTCTCCGGTCCGGGCCCCGGGCCACGCACTGGGACTTATTTCTGAGAACCAAGAGCCCAGCCCCAGGAGCTGACAAGCCCTGGGGGCCTAGAAGGTAATTGCTTTGGGGGGAGGTGTGACTGGACAGCCCCCAACATTTCTAACCCCTCCCCCAGGGCTGCCCAGCGGAGAGTATAGGTGATCACTTCTCCAGCCTGGAGCTCCAGCCAGCACAGGTTTCCCGGAGTCACCTGGGCCCTGAGAGGGGCTCCGGCCCCAGGATGCGCAGCCCCTTCCCATGGAGAGAGGTAGCTGGGGGTGGCCTTCAGCCATGGCTGGTTGAAAGGAGGGTCACAAAAATGAAGCGGGCAAGACTGCCCTGTCCCCTCCGGGCCCGGGCAGGCACCCAGGACCCCGGAACTCTGAGTGGGAAGGGGGGAGGGCAGCGGGCAGTGGGTGCGTGCTGGCCAGGGGTTAGGAGGACCCTCGCCTTCCCCGTCTCACACCCAGTTCTCCCAACCAGACTGTGCTGTCCCAGCCCAGCACACAGTAGGAGTCTAATGAGTGTGTGGGGCCTGGTCCCTTTCTGGCCCGAGGAGCATCCAGGCAGCTGTGTGTGGGGGTGTGTGTGTGTGGAGTGGCTGGCTGAGAGCCGGCTCGCAGGGGAAACGAACTTTTGGGGGGCTGGGGGACAAAGCCCTGAGAGTCTCAGGCTACTTAGCAAGGTTCCCCTCCTTCCCTGAGCCAGGCTGGGCGGCAGAGCTGGGAGAACCCTGCTAGCAAGAGGGATCCTGGCCAGAGGTGGACGCTGAACTCAGCAAGGGAGATGTCCAGCAAGGATGCAGGGCCGGGTCAGCAATGAGCGGGGTGGACAGTGCGGTGGAGCCTGGCTGCCCTGAGCTCTTTTCGTGTCTGAGAAGAGGGGGAGGCTGGGCCTCGGGAGGGGGCAGGTGAGGGCCTCGGGAAGCCCTGATAGACTGGGTGGGTGCAGGACCTGCAGGGGTGAGGCTGTCCCTGTCTTTCTGGGAGAACTGTCATCCGAGGGGTTGGGGGTTACCCAGCCCAGCTTGCTCCCCTGGCCAGGCCCCAGCAAGCCCAGTAGGGAGGAGGAAGGGGGTGTGGGGGTGTCCAAGTGGGCTCCCAGCCCGGGTTCCATCAGCGCCTGCGTGTGGCCCAGGGCTGCCTTTGGCCCCTAAGAACTCCGGCTGCGCTCTGGGGGGTGCCTAGCTAGGCCTGAGCAGAGGGGCGGTAAATGGAGGGGCTGGTGGTGATGTCCTCGTGGCACCTTCTGGAAGCTGCAAGTGTGTGTGTGTGTGGGGGGGGGAGTGACACACAGCCCCCAGGCTGTGCCTGGCCAGGGGAGCATGGTTAGGCCCTGAGCTCTGTATAACCCTGAGGGCTATTTCTCCTGCAAAGGGGCCCTTAGCACCAGGCGACACCGGGTGTTCTGTCACAGTCGGGCAGATGGGTAGGGAGGTGCCCTCTCTGGAGGGAACAGTGACTTTGCATGGCCCTAGGTTCTTTCCGGGGCAGGAGCTAGATTCCCTGCCTGGCCCCTGAGCCTCAGGCCCCCAGACCTTCTCAGCTCTGCTGGGCAGTGAGCATCTCCTCTGGGCACAGGTGTGGAGGGGCAGGGGCGCCCTGTGGAGGAGGCTGAGATGGGTCCCAGCGGTGGACCGCAGGTGAAAGGGAACTCCTGGGGGGCGGTTACAGTTTCAGGCGGGGCCTGGCTTGCCGCGGTGGTCGCCGTGCCAGGTGAGGCAACGTCCAGGGGCGCCCTGGTTCCCCGCAAGTAATCGCGGCCAAGCTAGCCTGGGCGTGCAGACCGTGCGCAGAGCCAGGGAGGCTGGAAGGCCGCGACCGGGGACGAGTCCCGCCGTCGGGCAGGTTGGAGCGCCGCAGTCTCCGCGGTCCGTGCGCGCCCTCTGCCGCCGACTCGCGCCCGCCGCGCTTGGGGAGGATGTCGGGACGCGCGTTTCTGAATGCATCTTCTCTGCGCAAAAGCGGGGTCGGTTCGCTTTTTCTTGATGATTTGCAACCTAGTAGGTATCTAGTAGCCGTTTACCCACCTTATCCACGTGGCACTACCTGCCTTTTTCAAAGTCAAGGCCTAGGTAATAAAATGCGCATCTGGGCTGAACGAGTAGATAGATAGCTTTGAAAGCTGAACGCACTCGCCTTACCAGAGCATTTCCGTCAGCTCAGAGTGTCCCCCTCCCAACCTCGCGCCTCTTTCCAGGCAATTGTCCCCTCACCTTCTGACCTGTCACCGCAGGGTAATGTCGCCTGTTCTTGAACTTCATAGAAATGGCAACATGCAGTGTGCATTCTTTTGTGTTTGGCTTTTTTTCACTCAAGGAATGCTTTTGAGATTCCTGCCACGCCGTGGCCAGTCTCTGTGTGGTATTTTGTATCTTATGGGTGTGTGGTGGCGTTCACACAGACTCCATTTTGTTAGACTTTCCCTGTGTTTTGGGTGTTAAGAACAGTACAATGAGCAGTATCCTTCTGTATGCTTAAGAAAAATCCGCACCAGAGGATACGTTTATTGATTTAAAAGAGAAGAAGGGAGAGAGAGAGAAACATTGACCCACTGACATTGACCCACTGTCTCCCATGTGCACCCCGACTGGGGTCGGACCATGACCTGGTGGAGCACGGGACCGCGCTCCAACCAACCGAGCCACCTGGCCAGGGCTCTGTGTGCTTTTAGTAACACATCACGGTTGGTTTGATTTCCAGTTTTCTATTGCAGTATTTAAAAACTTACAGATGAGCACAGAGAGCGTATTTCAACAAACCCTAATGAGCCCCTAGCCCCTGCACCCCGCGGTGTCCGCCTCTGCGTCAGGTGAGACACAGCTGGGACCCAGGTGCAACCCCGTTCCCCTGCTGGGCGTCTGCCCACTTCCGTCCTTCTGATTCACTGCATGTATGAGTCCCATGTACAGCAGCGAATATTTCCCTGTGTGTGTGTGTGTGTGTGTGTGTGTGTGTGTGCTTAAAAAAGATTTTGGAGAGAGGGGAAGGGAGGGAGAAAGAGTGGGAGAAAAACATCAGTGTATGGTTGCCTCTTGTGTGCCCCCTACTGGGGACCTGGCCTGCAACCCAGGCACGTGCCCTGACTGGGGATCCAACCTGAGACCTTTTGGTTTGCAGGCCTGCGCTCAGTCCACTGAGCCACACCAGCCAGGGCAGCACTTGCTTGTGCATTTGAAGCTCTGTGATTGGTCACCTAGAAACGTGGGCTCCTGCCCTCCTTGGTAGCGAGGACCCTCTGGGCGTTGGGAAAGCCTCCCTGTTTTCTCCACTCACGGGGGGCGGGGGGGTGGCCCAAAAGTCCGCATCTCTGACGGTGATGCAGTGACCAGGGTCTTGACTCGATGGTGTTTGCCTGGCACACCTTCTGCTTCCCACCTCCCTGGGGCCGCGTGTGTAAAGTGTGCCTTTGGTGCGCAGCAGGCCTTCCAGTTTTCTTCCCAGCTCCAGCCTGGCATTTGCCCCCGACCGAGTGTTGAGATGGCTTGCGTTTTATTGTAACTACCGTCGGGGGTTACCCACGCCGCTGGACTTGCCCGCATCTTCCTGCTGCGATTTTCTACTGCTCCCCCTTCCTTTTATTCCGTTTCTCCCTTCTGTTAGCTTCTGCGTTACACACTCGCCTGTCTTTCTTTAGTGGTTCTGCTGGAGGTTCCGGTTTACCTCCTGCACAGGCCACAACCCGCCCTCAGCCCCATGACTTCCTGGCAAGGCAAGAACCCGAGGCCTGTGGCGTCCCGTCCACCCCCCTGTGTTTCGCTTGCACACATGGGACAAGCTCATGGGATGCTGACGTGTTGTTCTGAGCAGTTAATTTTCTCTTTTGCTCACTGACACCCCCGCCCCTGCAGCACCATGCTTGGCGCGCGCTCCCGAAGGTCCTGCTTCGGGCGCAGTCCCGCCGCCTCAGCAGGAAGGGTGGCCTGTGGGCAGGGGTGGTGGTGCTTCTCACCTGAAAACGGCTGCACTCGACTTGCGTTTGAAGGTTGTTTTATTTCCTTTTTTTAAAAAAAGATTTTATTTATTTACTTTTAGAGAGAGGGGGAGGGAGGGAGAAAAAGATGGAGAGAAACATCCATGTGTGGTTGCCTCTCATGCGCCCCCTACTGGGGACCTGGCCCGAAACTCTGGCATGTGCCCTGACTGGGAATTGAACCAGCGATCCTTTGGTTCTCAGACCCACGCTCAATCCTCTGAGCCACAGCAGCCAGGGCTGAAGGCTGTTTCTGTTTGGTTATAAAATCCCCAGCCGGCCGGTGTTTTGCTTTCAGGACTGTAAAATGTCATTCTATCGCCTGCTGGCTTCTGTCATCACCATTCAAGAGTCTGCTGTCAGAAGTGCGCATGTTCATGTGAAAGGGTCTGGTCGGTGTCTGCCAGCAGGCGCGCCCGGACGCCTTCCTTGTGCAGGGCGGACGAGAAGCCGAACACCTCTTCCAGGCAGAGCCTGGGCGGGGCTTGGCTCACCGCACTCTGGCGGCCCTTTCAGGTGCAGCGCTCTGGGAGTTGCTTTCGGTTAGTAAGTAGCCTGGCTGGTCGCTGCCTCCTTAGCACCGCGAGGCTATGGAAATTCAGGTCTCCTCCTCCAGCGTTTTCAGCTTAGCTGCTTAGTTTTCTCTCTGGGCAGCTTCAACACTAAGAGAAAGCCTTAAGGGGCTAATGTGCACAGGTCCGAGGCAGAGACTTTTCTGCAGAAGGACATTGGGGGCTCTGTGCCACCAGGCCAGGGGAGAGTCGGGCCACCCTCTCTAGGGCTCGCTGGGGGCCGGACGTCAGCGACTGTCCCAGTTGTCGGCACCAGCCCCTGTGAGTGCCGGCAGCTCTCAGGTGTCCTTTTCTCCTGGCAGAGTGCCCCTCCCGGGTTGAGCCTGGCCATTGGCCCATACCCAGCAACAGCAAACTCCCTGCAGGGACACAACACGGCCCTGGGTGTTCCGTCCACCCCAGGGCAGCTTTGCCACACTAGGTCTTTCCCACCTGGTCCGCCTTGCGTCCACCGTTCTCCATCCTCACGTATAGATGTATTTCACTTATTTTTTAAAATATTTTATTTATTTATTTATAGAGGGAGGGGAAGGGAGGCAGGAAGGGAGGGAGAAAAACATCGATGTGCCAGAGAAACATCCACTGGCCCAGGGGCCGCAACCGGGCGGCCCACAACCGAGGCCCGTGCCCGGACCGGGAATTGAACTGGCGACCTTTCGCTTCTCTGGAAGACATTCGGCCCCACTGAGCGACGCAGGTCAGGCCTACATCTCACTTTTGAAAACCCTAAGATGTACTGATGGTTTCTAACCTGCGGGTTTTGCTATGCGTTTGGCCAATACTAATTGCTGCGGCGAGATCGTTGACCTTCCCGGCATCGCATCTCCTCCCGAAGCTGAGATCGGCGCCCAGCGCCACGGCTTTTCCAGGAGAGCGTCGCGCACCCCTTCGCGGTGTGGAGGTTAGGACTGGGCGCAGGGCCGGGCTGCGCGATCCGCAGCGGGCCAGGGACCAGGCGCTTCTGTTCCGGGGCTGTCCGAGGCCTGCTCTCCAGTGGCTCCGAGGTCAAGGCTGAGGCCACGGCACACCCTCCGCGGGAGGCAGGGCGCGGTGTCCCAGTCCGGGAGGGAGGCCCTCCGTGCGCGGGGCAGGCGCCGGCCTCAGGGACGCGCTTTGCTTTTTGCGCTGGGGAGGGGATGGGTTTGGGCGGGGGCGCCTGTGCAGGCTGGGGGTTAAGCGGCTTGGATCTCCCCGCCGGCGGCCTTGGGCTTTCTTATCAGCCTGCCCAGCGCTGGGGAGGGGGATCCCCGAAAGCTGTCAGAGATCCGACGGAAGACGGGGGGGGGGGCAGGCTCGGCGCACACGCTGGGTGCTCCGGGCCTGCGGAGAGCGCCAGGCCCACAGGCGGAGCGCCGAGGGGCGGCGTCCTCTCCGTCTGGCGGCTTCAGGAGGACGACTGGGCCGCCCCGGCCGCAGCGGAGCCCCGAGCCGGGAGCGCGGGCTCCAGACGCGCGCACGCGCTCGGGGTGCCGAGCCCGGCTCGCGGGGCTGCTTTCCCACCGCCGACCCTCTCCCGGGAGGGAGGAGCCAATGGCAGTCCACTCCGCACGTGTGCACCCTCAAGTCCGCGGAGGGAAAGGGTTTGCTCGGGCTGCTCCGCTAGTCGCCGCGGGGAGCGGGCACCCGGGGTTCGGGAGGCGAAGAGCAGAGCGGTGTCGGCAGAGGGCGCTGTGGGGCTCGGGCGGGGCCCCGGAACCCAGTCCGCAGCGGATGCTATTCCATCGTGCACCGGCCCCCACCCCGGAGGAATGGAAGCAGATAAATACGGCATCGCAATGTGCAGCAGTGGGGAAGCGGCTTTATTAGATGCTTAAAGGACAGGAAAGACCATTAGGGGCCGCGGAATAAGCAGAAAAGCCTGTGCTGTCCTCACTCAGGTGTCCTCATTGGAGAAGGGGGCAGACGGGCAGGGCTTGAGGACAGGCCTTTGCCGCAGGTGGTGGGAACGTCTCCAGCGGCTGGGAGTTGGGGGGAGCTCTGGAAGTCTTTCTCGTTCATAAATGCCCACGGAATTTCTTGCAACAGGTCAAAGAGAAACATTCATATGCGGCAAGAGAGGGGACAGGGAAAAAGGGCTTGGGTGGAGAGGGAGGGTCTTGTTCAGGGGGTGCTGGGAAAGGCGGGGACCACTGGGCTAGAACCTGTCATTCCTGACTGGGGGGGGGCACCAGCTTTGGGAGGAATCCCAGCAAAACCCTGAAATCAGATCTTGCACTGGCAGCAGATGGGGCTGCAGCAGCTGGTCTGACAGCAGGGTTTGCAGCAGCTGGACTGACAGCACACGGGCACACAGCAGCTGGTCTGACAGCAGGGTTTGCAGCAGCTGGACTGGCAGCACACGGGCACACAGCAGCAGGAGCCGCAGCCTCCACAGCTGCCCTTGCAGCCCCCACAGGAGACACAGACCCCCTTGCAGCCCCCACAGGAGCCACAGCTGCCACAGCCTCCCTTGCAGGCCCCACAGGAGCCACAGCCCCCCTTGAGGCCCCCACAGGAGCCACAGCCCCCACAGGAGCCACAGCCGCCACAGCCTCCCTTGCAGCCCCCGCAGGAGACACAGACCCCCTTGAGGCCCCCACAGGAGCCACAGCCCCCACAGGAGCCACAGCCGCCACAGCCTCCCTTGCAGCCCCCACAGGAGCCACAGCCACCCTGGCAGGAGCCTGAGCAGGAGCAGGCGGGCACACAGCAGCACACAGGCTTACAGCAGCAGACGGGCACACAGCAGCTGGGGCCACAACCCCCACAGCCAGAGCCACAGCCCCCAGCACAGCCACAGCAGCCCATGGTTCTCTTGAGTGTGGGTGGGTTTGGTAGAAGTGCAGGTGTAGAGGGAGGTGGTCAGGTGTGGGGCTTGCTGAGCTGCAGGCCTTTATATACCTGCCGGGTCAGGAGAGATGCTGGGCACATGGTCACTTCCTGGTTCCTGTTTGTGCCACATTTAGGAACCCTTTCACCTTGTTTTCCTAGATTTTAGGTGCATGTGCCATTACCTGCTCTCGGTTGTTCGTCGGGACCCAATCCTGCTGCTGAATCCAGGTTCAGACTTGAGGGAGCCCGCTCCCCCAACCCGAGGGCCCAGCACACTTTATTAACTACAGAGTCTCTTTTGGTTGTAAAACATGAGGTATTTTAGCTGTGGAAAGGGCATAGATAATATGTCAAAGAAGCATGCACAAAACATCCAAATTCTGAAGAACTATAAAGCTAGATGAAGCCTCCTTCATGCATCTGTCCATGTTGTCCATCCGCTCCCCCCATGGTGAATGTCTGAGTTTGGAGTCTATCACTCTTATGAGGTCTTTACATTCTACACAATATGTATGCTCTTTATTTTTAAAAGAGGCTTATTTATTATTTTTAGAGAGAGGGGAAGGGAGGCAGAGAAACATCCATGTGTGGTTGCCTCTCACATGTCCCCCTCCAGGGACCTGGCCTGCAACCCAGGCCTGCGCCCTGGCTGGGAATGGAACCGGCGACCCTTTGGTTCACAGGCCAGCACTCAGTCCACTGAGCCACACCAGGCAGGCCTGAAATGTGTGTTCTTTAGACATGGGTATTTTGCATGCTCTGCACTTGGTGGAACCTCAGGGCCGGGGAGCTGGGTAGGTGGTCGCTGGGACGCTGGTGGGCCCCTTTCCTCTAATCGCTGAATGGACCGCCTCATGTCCGTTCACCTGTGGGTGGACGCCTCGCTTCCGTTTCGTTGCTATTTCAGCCTGTCCTGGTTCTTGGGAGCCCCTGGGGCACCCGAGGGCGGAGCTGGTTGCTGCATGTGGTGCTCCACCAGGGTCCTGCGCAGTCACCCGCCCTCCAGAGACCCTGTCCCCTCTGGCGTCCCCGCCAGCTCTCGTCCTTGTCAACTCACCTGCCTGCCCATGTGGTGCTGTCTCCTTTGACCTCGCACCTCCCAGTCCCGGGTGTGCCCACGCCTTCTTTCATTCCTTCCCCGTTGGGGTCCTGTTAACTTCCTCTCCGCACCCTTGGCCCATTTACCCAAATCTGCTGCTTCTTATCTCATGGGCTTCTGAAGTTCTTCCCGTTTTTGGGTTCTGGTCAGTAACGTGCATTGAAACTATCTTTCTTCATTCTGTGACTTTTTCTCTTTTTAGTGCTTCCTCCACACCCGTGGTGGCTTCTGATGCCAGGTTTTAAAATTTGAATGTAGAAAAATGTATTTGTCTTTTGCTTCAGAGTTTGTATTTTTGTTTTTATTTGGAAAATGCCCCCCTTCTCAAGACCCTTAATTTGATATAATCCCCTAGGAGTTTTTTTTCCCCTGAAGGTTGAAAGATGGGAGTTAAAAAGTAATTTAATTTTGTGTGTTTCTGAAGTAGGGATTCCATCTACTCAACTTTTTCCCACGTGAGTGACGGACCTGCCCCGGGTGGCCGTCTCCCGGGGTCTGCGTGTGTGGCCTTGGCCTGTTCCCGGCCTCCCGCCGGCCCCGCCGCCCTCCAGGACGGTGTTCCGGCGTCCGAGCCGGACAGTGGCCCTGGCGCGGCCCCCGCCCCCAGTCTGCAGAGTCAGCTGTGCGGTCCCCTGAAGTGGCCGTGTCATTTTTGGGGCGCATGCTCTGAACCCACAGGTTCATTTATGGCAGAACTGGCAGTCGAAAGATTTGATTATTCTTATCCAGGAATGTCAAACGTTTCTCAGTTCATCTGGAAGGCCTCGGAAGATCTTAGGGTAAAGTTCAAATGCCTTTTGCTCCATAAAGAGCTTGCATTTGTCAGATTCACTGTTCTGCCCCTCCGCTGGGCGGGGCGGGGCGGCCGCCCTCACACACGGGGCCGTTTGGAGTTTTGGCTCTCAAAGCAGCAGGACCTGCGTTCGGTCGCACCTCCATTTTGGGGGCTCCTTCCTGTGACTGGAGAGGTGCTACTTTCCTGACGCCCATGTGGGGGGCCTCTGTCCTTCAGCGCGAGCTGAATCCACTGCTTCGACAGATTTAGAAGTGCCAGCCCGTGCTTTTCACGATTGTTTCAAACAAAACGCTGTAAATGCAAAGACACCTCTTCGGGCCCCGACCCGGCTGGGCCAGGAACCGGGCAGACGGCAGCCGCCCACCCCCTTCCGCGACACATCTCAGCGTCTCCTCTTCCTCTCTCCTCCGGCTCGTTATTTATTTACACAGCCAACGCGCGCTTCGGCACCCACGCGCCTGAGTCTGGGACGCGCCTCTGAGCTTGGCGGAGGGCCAACCGCGCTCTGTTAGCAGAAGCTTCCGAGGGTGCTCACCGCTCGGCTCGGCAGCTGCCCCGTGATCTCTGTGATCTTGACCTCAGAAACTGCCTCTGGCGTTCTCCTGGGAGTGGCTGGGACTGCTCAGTCGAGCGGCTGAGTGGGTGCAGGTCAGTGGAGCAGCGAGAGGTGCTGGGTGCTGCAAGGCAGAGCTGGGTGCTGGGAGGTGCTGGAGACCAAGGCGGGTAGAGCTGAGGCCTGGGCCTTCCACTCGGCCCATCTGGAGGCTCCGGGTGGCTGGAGGGGATTTCGGACGAGCCAGAAGGGGGAGCCACGGCTCAGACCAGGTTGTGCTGAGAGCCAAGGTCTGGATTCTTCAGGACCCAGGGAAAGGGGAGGAGTGTGGAGGACACCTGGCCACCTGTCAGGCCTGGACCAGGGCTGAGCAACCCAGCAGCCCAGGTCCTTAAGGCGATCCAGGTCTTGTGGGGCTGGAAGGTCAGAAAATGAAGATGCAGGAGCCCCCATCCCTGGACATTCCCAGCAGGGACGGCCCGGCGGGGAGACCTAGAAATCCGCCTGGGGGTGCCGGAAGCAGGGCGGGCTGTTCCCAGTGACCCCGGACTGGGATGGAGAAAACCGCCGTGTTCTTCAGAGGGCACCGTCCTTCGCCTGGAAAACCTCGGAGAATCAACTTGTAACAATACATATTCCCGATGTTTCCAGGTCAACAAGCAAAAACGCAGCCCTCCCCCTTCCTTCACCGTAAATAATTGGAAAATCTAGCAGCGTGCACAGCGTTAATTAAAAATAGCGACAAAAGCTATGCACAATTAATCCATAAGGAATGCCTGTAGCCTCTATGAGGAAAATGTAAAAATCTTAAAAAAGAAAAAAGGCGTGGGCAAGTGGAGAAATGCACCATGTCGTGGGTGCAAATGCCTGACCTTGGATGGAGGCAGCTCTCCCCGAATTAATCCGCAGGTTCTACGTAGCTCGGGGTGAGGTCCCAGAAGGCTTGGGTTTGGGGTTTTCCCCGAGGAGGTGAGGTTTACATGGAAAGCCCACAAGTAACTGAGACACTTAGGAGTGATCAACAAAGGGTTGCGTGGGCTGAGGTCAGGCCTGGTGCAGTCTTGGATACTAGAAGTTTGCCGTTGGCCCCGGGACAGATAAAGACAGGAAGCAACAGGACAGGAGCCCAGACGAACCCTGAGGGCTCTGGAAAGGTGATTTGTAATGAACTGAATAGGGCAGACGGCCCACTTCCCACCGAAGTTAAAACTGGGCGCCTACCTGACCCCCCCAAGTTTCGAATGGATTTAAAATCTAAAAGTAGGTGTTACAGTGAGAGGAAGAATAGGAGAAGCGTAGGAGACCGTGCTGGGGGTTAGGCTCGTTATTTTAAAGGTAGGGCAGGTCAAAGAACCCGTGCACCACAATGTTCATAGCAGCACAATTTACAATAGCCAAGAGTCGGAAGCAACCTAGGTGCCCGTCAGTAAATGAATGGATCCAAAAATTGTGGTACATATACACAATGGAGCTCTATGCTGCAGAGAGAAAGAAGGAGCTCCTACCATTTGTGACAGCATAGATGGAACTGGAGAGCATTATGCTGAGTGAAATAGGCCAGGTGCTGAAAGACAAATACCATATGATCTCACCTTTAACAGGAAGCTAAACAACAAAACAAACAAGCAAGCAGGAAAAAAAAAAAAAAACAAAGACACTGAAATAGAGAACAAGGGGATAGTGACCAGAGGGGAGAAGGAAGGGAAGTTAAGGGGAAAAAGGGGGAGGGATTTGGAGGAACAAATAGGAAGGACACAGGGATGAGAACTAAGGGGGGGTGGAAATGGGAGGGAGGTGGGGAGCAAGGGGCGGGGGAGGCTGGGATGGGAAAAATAGACAAAAAACTGTACTTGAAAAATAACTAAATAAAATTAAAAAAAATAAAGGTAGGGCAGAAATTCTTACATCTGACCCCAGCGCATGAGTAACAGCTAGGAAAATGCTGGCTGTGGAGGACACCGCTTCTAAACCGCGGAGCCACGCCGTCTCTGGTGCGTGCAGGGCACCTCCGGGCAGCGCTGCAGGTGGGAGGGCACTTGGGAGGAGGTTTTTGCCACGTTTACAGCCACCGGAGGGTTGGCGTCCAGATGACGCGCAAAGTCCTACCGGTGAGAGCAGCGGAGCCCCAGGGGGAAAGGGCCAGAGAATAGGACAGGGACCTCACGGGTAGCCAGCAACGGAGCATCACCCTGACTTTCGGTTGGAGTAAAGCGAAGGACGAGGAAATGACCCCTTGCGGTCGCGGAGGGGACAAGTCCCCGGTTCTGCGGAGGCTCGGCCGGGTGGGGTTCAGTGCTGTGTGCGCCCTGTGACGCGGGGAGGGGAGGGCAGACAGGTGCCCTGGGGAAGCACTCACACAGATCTGGGGAACGAGGATACCGGTGCAGGCGTCGCTCAGGCGGCGGGGTCTTCCCGGAGGGGCCGCGGAGACCCTGGCGCCCTAGTTCCCGGCCACGTCCTGCAGCGGCGAGGCCGGTAAACCCCAGAAACACCCGATTTGCTGGCAACGCGACAAAGAGAACACGCTTCGTAATCATCACGAATGTGAACAAACATGCACACGGAAAGTCACCCCACGCCTGTCACGCCGGCACGCGCGGGTGTGCCCGTGATCCGGAGGGAAAGCGATGGCCAAGGCGCAGGCGCGCTTGCTCTGGGTGCGGAGAACGGGCGCGGGGGCCGGGGGTGACGCGGGCGGACGTGGACGGAGCCACACGGGGCTCCCCCAGCGACCGGAGCCGTCCGCACACACGGCGCGGGGCGGTCTGAGCCCTCGGACGCTCTGGAAGGTGCGAAAACCCTGGCCCACCGCAGAGGGGGACTGTGCGGGCGGCGAAACGGCGGGGAGAACGGAAGACAGCCGCGCGCAGGCGGCGAGGTGACCCCTCTCGGCAGGTCGCATAGTCTCCCCCGCCCCGCACGAGGGAATGGCCCGATCTCTCCCGACCCGCTCGCCCCTCCTTTAGGGCCTCCGGGCCTCAGTAAGAGGCCGCAGCAGCCAAAGCGCTTTTGTTTCTCCGTTTCTAACCATTGGGGGATTTCTGACCGCCTTTCTGGTACCGGGTTCTAGTTATTTCCACGGCGGGGACAGGAAATGCTCCCTGTGGCCCTAGCCCTTCCCGGTCTGGCCGGCTCGCCTGTGGCCAGCCCTGGGCAGCTCCTGCGGTGCGCTCAGGGCGAGGAAACAGCGTGCATGCGGCGGGAGGCGGTGCAGCGCTCTCCACGGGGCCGGTGGGTGGATTTCGGGGCTCAGACACTCTGCCAGGCCCCCCGCCCCCCGCCTCAGGTGGGTCAGCTGTCAGTCCGATTTCTCCTGCGTAGATTCCTGCCCCAAGCCAGATGCTCACCTGGCTTTGCTGCAAGTGTCGGCCATGACTTCTGGTTCCTAGCTGCTCGTTTTGTCTGCTTTTATGTGCAGACACAGAAATAAGTATACAGGAGCCACTTCCACTCATGCGACCCTTCCAGAATCCTCTGACTGGGATTTTTGACCAAGATATCTTAAGTGGTGTTTTCTTTCAACACCATCAAATGGACAATCCCACGTTCCCTGGTAAGATGAGACCTTTGACACGCTCTTTCCTCTCCTGAATGGAGTAAAAAAAAAAAAAAATCTAAAATTTTATTCCTAGATTATCTTGCCCCCTGCTGACACCCCTCCTTCTTCGGCAGTGTGCTGGCCCCTCCGCCCGAGATCGGCAGCTCCTTGCCCCTTGCCGTGTGTTCCCCTGGCCTCCATCCCTGACCTGCGTTTCCCAGTTTTGCGTGTTCCTCTGTCCTGTTCGATGTTTGCTTGGCTGGGGAGCTTCCTCCCATCACCCGGAAACAGTGTAACTTCTGGAGCCTCGCCTGGGCGACCTGCTCTGACAACATCCCTCAGGGTTCCCCCAGACGTGCCCCGTGCGCCTCAGTTTTCCAGGAGGGACGCTGTGGGCAGCGCTGCAGCTCTCGGGTGACTCCACTGTCACCCCTGAAATTCTCATTTTGCCTTGGCACCCAGGGGGGACTGTGGCCCTGCGGGGAGGGCCTGGTGTTTTCGTCCTTGGGTGGCCTTGGGTAGGCCTTCCCAGGAGGCAAAAGTGAGGTGGGCGGCCGTCCCTCATCAGCCGGGCGCTGCTGCCCAGTGCCTGCTCAGTAGCGTCTGTCTGTCTGTCTGTCAGCACCTCCAGGCGCGGCGCTCGATGCCCACGGCTCCCAGCGGAGCGCCTTGTCCTGGAAGTGGACGGAAGTCAGTGGGTGGTGCTCCGTGCTCTGTGACCGTGCCAGGCAGCGGTGACAGATCCGAGGTCACATTTGTGCGGAGGGTAGTGGTTTGTCACCACATGGGAAAGAGTTACACCAAGTAGACAATGGGATTTCAGGGATGGGGACGTTTTATTAAAGGGAAATTCAGGTATTTTTTTTGAACAGAAAAAGCTGGATGCAAAGGAAGAAAGAAACTCATAGCAGAGGCCAGTCACAGGGATGGGGGACGTGGCCGGAGGAGCGGCGACGGAGGAGCCAGGTCACAGCAGCCCTCGGCTGCCACTCGGACACCAAGCCCTGGCTCTACCAGGCCCAGCCTCGCCTCTCAGCCAGCCCGGGACGGGCAGCAAGCAACCTACTCATGCGTCGGCAGGTTCCGCGGGCACCGGGCACGGGCATCGACTTCCAGGCAGACGGAGGTAGACAGGCATCTCGTGGCCCCTGAGTGAGGGGGAGAGGGGTGGGCTACGGAGCTGAGCTGTGGGGGGAGGTCTGAGTGACGAGGACGAGAGGGTGGTGGTCCCTCAGGGAGGGCGAGCGGAGAGACCCGACTAGGAGTCTGCAGATGCTGAGACTGAAGGGGTGGGTTTGGAGCCTCAGATCTTGCACTGGCAGCAGATGGGGCCACAGCAGCTGGTCTGACAGCAGCTGGGTTTGCAGCAGCTGGACTGACAGCACACGGGCACACAGCAGCTGGTCTGACAGCAGGGTTTGCAGCAGCTGGACTGGCAGCACACGGGCACACAGCAGCTGGAGCCGCAGCCTCCACAGCTGCCCTTGCAGCCCCCACAGGAGACACAGACCCCCTTGAGGCCCCCACAAGAGCCGCATCCCCCACAGGAGCCACAGCTGCCACAGCCTCCCTTGCAGCCCCCACAGGAGACACAGCCCCCCTTGAGGCCCCCACAGGAGCCGCATCCCCCACAGGAGCCACAGCTGCCACAGCCTCCCTTGCAGCCCCCACAGGAGACACAGACCCCCTTGAGGCCCCCACAGGAGCCACAGCCGCCACAGCCCCCTTTGAGGCCCCCACAGGAGCCACAGCCCCCCTTGCAGCCCCCACAGCCGCCACAGCCCCCCTTGCAGCCCCCACAGGAGCCACAGCCCCCCTTGACGCCCCCACAGGAGCCACAGCCCCAGGAGCCACAGCCACCCTGGCAGCAGCCTGAGCAGGAGCAGGCGGGCACACAGCAGCACGCAGGCTTACAGCAGCAGACGGGCACACAGCAGCTGGGGCCACAGCCCCCACAGCCAGAGCCACAGCCCCCAGCACAGCCACAGCAGCCCATGGCTCTCTTGGGTGTGGGTGGGTTTGGTAGAGGTGCAGGTGTAGAGGGAGTTGGTCAGGTGTGGGGCCTCCCGGGTGGGGGGCCTTTATATACCTGCCAGGCCAGGCTGATGGCTACTGACTTCCTGTTTCCTGTTTGTGACATTTCTCCCGGGCACGTTGCATGAGTGTGAGTGAGCGTGAGCGTGAGTGTGAGTGGCTGTGTGCTGCTCAGCCGTGGCCTCCCATTGGCTCTGTCTGCTGTCCTGGGTCTCATGCTTCTAAACTTGACCTGTTCCTGTTGTGCGTGGTCGTTATTCACAGGAAGTAATTTCTGGAATTCTGAGCGTTTGGAAATCCCCTGGGGAGGGGACTCCTGTGTTCTCAGGTCTGTGCTGTTCCACCTGCTGGGCCCACGTGCAGCCCGACCCTCAGCCACCGGCAGGAGCCGAGGCTCGGGACCCACTCTCGCCGCCCAGCTGTCTGTGTCCGCGCTGGGGCCTGTTCCGGGCCTGCCTCCCAGACCCCCGGGTGCACCCCCCCTGCAGTCGGCTGCGCCTGTGCCTCTGAAAGTCCTCCCTTCGTTTAACGTCCGCCTGCTATGTCGTCCTCACTCCCCCTCGTGCCTTGAGTTCAGTGCTTTTCACTCCCACACGGTGTCCGCCCTGTGTCCACGCTGGGATTTATTTCTCTGTTCTACCCTTGGTGGACGTCCGCACGGGTCCCACTTTGGCATCTGGCGGCAGTTAATGTCACACTGTCAGGGCCGGTGCCCCCCCTGGAGGGGGCCTGGGCGCAGGGCCAGTGAGTCCTGCTGAGCAGACACTGGTCTCGGGAGAGGCGGGGTCATGTGCTCGCGCCCGCCCGGGGTCTGAGAGCCCCCCTGGCCGTGCCCCCACGTGGTTCTGTCAGAGTTTCGTGTTTTATCTTTAAAAACGATGTTATGCCTTCTGGCGTGTTCGTACGGACACGCGATCGTGATGAGGTCTGGCGCCTTCCCCGTCTGCGCGGGCCCCTCGTACCCACGTCGGAGCCCAGCTTCAGCCCCTTGCCCTCTTTCTGGGGGGCGTCTTCACCTCCTTATTCACCTTCAGCCGGCGTCTACTCCCCTGGACAAGAGCAAACAGTGGTCGCCAGCATCGCCCCCTAGATCTGCCCGAGTCTCTGCTGAAGGAAATGATGAGCGGTTTGGACGGGGTCTCCCCGACGGCTCTCCCGGCTTCCGAGGAAAGGCCCCTGGTCTGTTGCAGGTTCATGGACGCACTCACGGCCTCCGGCTGCTCAGACCCGTGGTGCCCGGGGAGCAGCCAGTACGGGGGAGGCCGGCGCCCAGCCCCGCGTTGGCTGAGCGCAGGGCTGGTTGAAGCAGCCTCACCGGCCCACTCTGTCGGCCTGGCCTGTCTCTCCGGAGCCCTCTGCGACCCTGGGGCTTGTGAGCTGTGGTGGCACGCTGTCCTTACTGCCACCGTAAAGCGGGAGCCCCAGAAGGTAGCTCCTCAGCTCGGTGTGTTTCCCTTGGTCTGGGTCTGCCTGGTCCCTGCAACCCGGCGCACTCTGTGCTCGGTGCCTTGATGGAGGCAGTTCACTTGCCGCGAGGGCTGAGTCCATGTAGGATCGGTGGAGACGTCTGCAATGGCTGCCCTTCTTCAACACTGAACTTCAGTCCACGGACACTGTATATCCTGTAATTTTCTGGGAAGCATATTTCATTGACTATGCTAACACAGTTGTCCCAGTTTTTCCCTTTGCTGCCCCCCGCCAGGTACTCCCCTTCCTTACAGCAGCCCCCTCACCTTATTTCACGGCCATGGCTCATACATACAAGTTTTTTGGCTTCTCCATTTCCTCTGCTATTCTTAACCTGCCCCTGTCTATTTTGTTCCCACCAATTATGCTTTTTAATCCTTGTACCTTTTCCCCCATTCTCCTCCTTCCCCTTCCCTGTTGATAACCCTCCATGTGATCTCCTTATCTGTGATTCTGTTCCTGTTCTAGCTGTTTGCTTAGTTTTTTGTTTGTTTGTTTGTTTTGTTTTAGGTGTGGTTGTTAATAATTGTGAGTTTGTTATCATTTTACTGTTTATGTTTTTGATCTTCTTTTTCTTAAGTAAGTCCCTTTAACATTTCATATAATAAGGGCTTGGCGATGATGAACTCCTTGAACTTGACCTTATCTGAGAAGCACTTTATCTGCCCTTCCATTCTAAATGAAAGCTTTGCTGGGTGAGTAGTATTGGATGTAGGTCCTTGCCTTTTATGACTGAGAATGCTTTTATCCAGCCCCTTGTTTCCTGCAAGGTCTCCTTTGAGAAGTCAGCTGACAGTCTGATGGGCACCCCTTTGTAGGTAACTGTCTCCTTTTCTCTTGCTGCTTCTAAGATTTTCTCTTTGTCTTCAACTTTTGGCTTTTTAATTACGATGTGTCTCGGTGTGTTCCTCTTTGGGTCCAACTTGTTTGGGACTCTCTGTGCTTCCTGGACTTGTATGTCTATTTCCTTCACCAAATTAGGGAAGTTTTCTTTCACTGTTTTTTTCTGTTAGATTTCCAATTTCTTGCTCTTCCTCTTCTCCTTCTGGCACCCCTATGATGTGAATGTTGAACCTCTTCAAGGTGTCCCAGAGACTGCTCACACTAGCCTCATTTTTTAAAATTCTTTTTGTTGTTGTTGTTCTGAGGGGTTGTTTTGGTCACTTATGTTCCAAATCATTGATTTGATTCTTGGCTTCATCCATTCTACTGTTGATTTTCTGTAAATTGTTCTTTATTTCAATGAGTGAATCCTGTGTTTCTGACCGGGTCTTCTTTATGCTGCTGAGGTCCTCACCAAGTTCCTGGAGCATCCTGATCACCCGTGTTTTCAATGATAGCTTGCTTATTTAGCTCTTTTTCTGGAGTTTCCATCTGTCCTTTCATTTAGGCCGTGTTTCTTGCTCCCCTCAATTTGGCAGCCTCCCTGTGTTTGTTTCTGTGTATGAGGTAGAGCTGCTTTGAATCCATGTCTTGGAGCACCTGTTACGTTGTAAGGGGCGGAGCCTTAGGGATTCTCCAGGGCGGGGCACCTGTCTCACTGTGCTGTGGGGAGGGGCTCGGAGAGGGGACAGTACCGCTGCCTGGCGGTTGGAGAGTTTCCCCCCACTTGCCCCATTTTCAGTCATTTCCTTCACTTCCTACTGAGACCTTGCCCTTCTAGCTGCTGCCCTGGTGCTGAATCCCAGAGCGAGTGGGTCTGTGTACGTTCTGGGGCCGTGTGTGTCCTTTAAATGGCCTCCTGAGTGACTGACAGGTCCTTCTGCTGCCCCAACCCCAACCGGTTTTTACAGCCAGAAGTTATGAGGCTTTATTTCCCGGCTCTGGAATCCCGGGCTGTGCCATCTGGTCCGAGGCTGGGATGGCTCGCTTCCCACTTGTCCCTCCTGGTTTATATCTGCCACACGAGAATGGGGGACACCTCATTCCACCAGCCAGTGGGGCCTCGCCACCGCTGCCCCTTCTGGCCACCTCACCCTGTCCTCTGCACCCCTCCCATCCCCCTCTGCCTGGATGAATGTTTCTTCTTTAAACCCTTGGTTGTTGGTCTTCCCAACAGCTCAATTTCCTGGCAGCTCCGGTCGTATTTTCTCTTGAGGTTGATTGTGACTCTTCTTGTGGCTGCACAAGGAGGCGGAGCCTGCCTACCTAGAGCTCCAGCTTGGCCTCGAGTCCCTCACCGTGTGCGTGCCTGTAACTTCTAAATATTTCCTCACGTTCTCTCCCCAGTAAAGTTTCCTGTGCAGGGGTTTTGTGCATCCTGCCTGAGCCACTGGAGATTTGACTTTGGGGGATCGTTGAATTCTTCTGTGAACATTGTTCTCTAATTGTTCGTTGCTGGAATACAGAAGTAAACCTGGGTCTGCACATTTATCTTGTATTTGTTGGCGTTGTGAGTTACGCCAAGTGATATTTTCTTAGTTTGACTAGGTTTATCTTTTATAGCAGCTTTAGCTTCGCAGCGAAATCGAGTGGGAAAGTCCAGAGTTTCTGATGACCCCGACCCCACACCGCCCCTCCCCACCACTGACACCTTTCACCTCCTGGTGTCTCTGGTATCATCGCTGAACCTGCGTGGACCCTTCATTGTCACCCAGAGCCTGCAGCTGGCACAAGGGTCCCTCTGGCTGTTGTCTGTTCTGCGTTTGGGCACATGTGACTCGATGCGTGTGCACAGATACCGTCTCACTCGGAGCGGTCCCAGGCCCTGGAACCCTCCGGGCTCCACCTGCTCCCCCGCCCTGCCCTGGTCAGCAACCGCAGAGCTTTTTCCTGTTTCCACAGTTTTGTCTTTTCCAGAGCGTCGTGGAGGTGGCATCGGACCCTCCGTAGCCTTTCAGGTTGGCTACTCTCACTCAGGGATATGCATTTATGTTTCCTCCACGCTTTTCATGACCTGGTAGCTCATTTCTTTTCGGCCCTGAATTCACAGTCCACCGTCTGGATGGACCACAGCTTGTCCATCTGTCACCCGAAGGGCGTCTGGTCCCTTCCCAGTTTTGCGGTTAGGAAGAAGCTGCCGTGAACACCGTGTGCAGGTTTCTGTGTGGGCATGGACGTTGGCGTTCAGCCCCTCTGGGTCAACGCCAGGGGGCACGATGGCTGGGTGCCGTGGCGAGAGGGAGTTGGGTCCCGTGAGAACCCTCCAAGCCGTCTTCCTCAGGGGCTGCCCCGTCTGCGTTCCCAGCCTCAGCGAGTGAGCTTCCTGCCGCTCCGGGTCCCCCAGCGCCTGCTGGTGTCCGGGCTCCGGACGCGAGTCATCCCAGAGGGTGAGCCGTGGAGCCTCCCTGGTTTGACGTGCATGCCCCTGACAACACAGGATGTGGAGCATCGTCTCACGTGCTTATTGCCACCTTCTTTCTCGGTGAGGTGTCTGCTCAGGTCTTTGGCTCTTTTAAAATTGGGTTGTTTATTTTCTTATTGTTAAGTGTACTTCTAATGTTTTGGATAATAGTCCTTCCATCAGATGTGTCTTTTGCAAATATTTTCTCCCCGTCGACATTTAAGTTTTTCTGGTAACATTTAAGTTTTTAACAATAATGCCCAGTTTTTCTGCTGTTTTTCTCATGGATTGTGTCTTTGGGGTTGTGTCTAAAAAGCCATCGTCAATCCCAGACAAGCCCCCCAAAATAGAAGAAAAAAAGTCACCACCATTCTCAAGATCATGTAGGTTTTGTCGTAGGTCATCGTCTAGGAGTTCTGCGGTTTTGTGTTGTAGACTTGGGTCTGTGACTTGTTTAGAATTGGTTTTTACAAAGGATGGTAGGTCTGTGTGTCCCAGGGCCATTTGTTGTTGAAAAGACCGCTTTTCTCCATCGTACCGATTTTGGTCCGTTGTCGAAGATCGATGACCGTGTGGCTCTGTTCTGGGCCCTCTGTCCTGTCCACCAACCTCTGACCGGTGTGCCCATTCTCTGACTGGCGCCGCGCTGTCCTGCCACTGGGCGGTCAGCCTTGAAGTCGGGCAGTGTCCGCCTCCAGCTTTGGTCCTCTCCTCCGACGCTGAGCTGGCTAACTGGGCCTCGGCTTCCAGGTCAGCTGTCGGGTCAGTTGGGTCAGTTTGTGAGTATTCACAAAATAGTCTCCTGGGATTTGGTTGGGGTCGCATGGAGTCTGTAGGTCCAGTTGGGAAATATGGTGTCTTGACAATTTGTGTCCTCCTGTCCCTGAATACGGACCACCTCTCTGTCCATCTATTTCTTCTTTTATATCTTTAATCCGAGTTTTGTCACTGGGTGTGAATGTAAATGGTGTTGTGTTTTTAATGTCAGTGTCCATGGCCGGTGTGGAGGAAAGTGACTGACGTGTATACTAACCTTGTATCTAGCCTCTTACAGGTTGTGGGTCATTTTCACGTCGAGCCTTTCAAACTTTATGCATAGACCACAGGTGGCAAACACAAGGTCCGCAGGCCACATCTGACCCTCTGCCCTGTTTTGTCCGGCCTGGCACCTTGTTTCTACCCGGTGGCAGCGCCGAGCTTGCGCTTAACTGCTAAGGAGCAGTTACATATGTACAGTCCGAACATTACATCCAGCCCTTGGAGGACAACGTGTGGCTGATGTGGCCCCGGTGACAATGAGTTTGACACCCCTGTCATACCATCATGTCATCTGTGAACAGAGCCGGTTTCACTTCTTCCTTCCCAATCTGTGTACCTTTTATTCCCTTTCCTGTCTTGTTGCGTTGGCAAGGACTCCCATTCCGGTGCTGGGAATGGGTGGTGACAGAGGACAACTGCGCCCTATGCCTGATCGTAGCCGGAAACCTCGGAAACCTCGGGTCTCGCACAGCGCAGGGTCAGTGACAGGTTTTTCCAGTTGTTCTTCATCCATCCAGGAAGTTCCTCCCCTTCCTACTTTAATGAGAGGATTTTTTTTTAATTGTGAAGGGGTTTGGATTTTGGTCAAATGCTGCATCTGATATGATTGTGGCATTTTCTTTCTTTAGCCTCTTGAAGTGACAATGTGCATGAGTTCATTTTTATTTTTAATTTGATTTAATTCCCCCCCCCAAGGATACGTTTATTAACAAGGGAGAGAGAGAGAAAGACAGAGATATCCAAGAGAGAAACACATCAACTGGTTGCCCCCCACAGGCAACTCGACTGGGGATTGGGCCCCAGAGTCTAGGTGTGTGCCCTGACTGGGAACTGGGCCCAACGCCATTTTTGGTTATGAGGCGATGCTCCAGCCAACTAAGCCACTCAGCCTGAGAAATTAATTCATTTTTGAATATTGAACAGCACTTCCAGACTTGGGGTAAATCCCACCTGGTCGTGGTGTATAATTCTCTTGATATTTTATTAAATTTCATTTACTAATGTTTTTTTTCTTTTTAAAGATTTTACTTATTTATTTAGAGAGATGAGAGGGAGAGATAAAATCAGGGAGAGAAACATTAATCAGGGAGTGGTTACTGTTCGTGTGGCCCACACTGGGGACCTGGCCTGCGACCCAGGCATGTGCCCTGACTGGGAACCAAACTGGCAATGCTTAGGTTCTCAGCCCACGTTCAATCCACTGAGTCCCTCCAGCCAGGAATAATATATATATACATATTTTTAATTTACATCAAGTATCCTGAGAGGTACTGGTCTGTAGTTCTCTCTTCTTGCAGTGTGTTTGTATAATTTAGGTCTCAGGGTCATAAATCTAACCTAAGTGCACCTGACTAACCTGCCCAGTGCACAGCTGAGTCCCCACCACACAGTTCAGGAAGCCAGCTTGTCCTGGGAAGGCGCATTCCCTCTCCTTCCCCACCCTGCTGCCCTGACCTTGCTGTGCACAGGGGGTCCTGCCCAGCTTTGGCTGCGTGCCAGTGGAACACTGCCGTGGTGCGCAGCGTCTGGGATCTGGATTGCCCTGCTCCACATTGTGTGTGTGGGATTCACGCCCAGGGCTGAGAGGAGCTGGAGATCATGTGTGTACATTTTCCAGTAGCATTTCACTGAGTGAGTCTCGTCCATCCACCCCTTGTGCTGGCAACAGACAGCCGTGTCTGCTTTCTGGTGCTTGGGAACAGTGCTTGTGGGAATATCCTTGCACTTGTCCCAGCAGGCGCATATCTCTATACTTCTTTTGGGCTCTCCCTCCCAAATACAGGCTGTGGTTCACTCTCCATAGACAGTGCCAAGCCACTTTCCAAAATGACTGCATCAATTCACAGGGCAACCAACAAGGTTTGGGGATTCCAGGCCTTCACATTCTCACCTCCATCTCACTGAAGCTGCCCCTTGCATTTGCCTTCATTCTATCCAAGAAAAACACCTGACTGTTCCCTCAGGAGGCTTGAGTGACCTTGGTCCCGGTTTGTGCGAGGTCCTAGAGGCACCTGGGCCCCTTGGTCATACCCTTTTCTCCATCATCCTTGTCACAGTGGCCCATTGGGCGTTCACTCATTCTGCCATCTTTGTGGTGGTGACTTTCTTGCCTCCCTCTTTCCTGTGTCAGGAGTTTGTGACTGTATTGGACAATGGAGTCTGATCTCCCTCCAGGTCAGTGGTCAGCAGCCTTCCATCGACTTGCCACCTGACTTGCCTCAGCCATGTCACCAAACAGAGTCACAGGTGGGCAGATTAGGACAGGATGCCTTTGGGGAGGAGGCAGCATTCTGCTACGTCACGGTTGTAACCTGAGTGGAGTGTCCAACAGAGAGCTGGGTCCTGTGAGAGTCAGTGAAGGGGCCAGAGAAGCTGACTTGCAGGCCAGCATTCCTTGGCAAGCATGATGGCCATAGCCAGACAATGGGATGTTGCCCATGTCAGTCACGAAGGTCCTCAGTACTTCTGCCTAATTTGGTTTTTCTATATCCCAGGAAAGCAGAGGGACTGAGCCTGAGTGCATGTGGTCCTTAGCTGCAAGGGAGTCCAGTAAATGTTCTCCCTGCTTGGTGACATGAGAGGGAAGGAGGATAGGAGGCTCTGGCCCAACACATCTAGTTAGTGTCCCAAAGGAAAAGTCCCACTGCTGGCCAGTGCCAGACAGAGGACACACGCCCCACATCCAAACGTGGGCCCCAACAGGGATGGGCACCCCAACCCCATGTCTCAGACCATTCCCTCCCCACAAGAGAGTGGAGGATGCATGGCTGGAGGCAGTGGGGATGTTGGAGCTAGCTGTCCAGGGCCCCAGGAACCTACTCAGAGTGATGTTCGTAATTCAGACTCAAGGTGGGGAGGCTGCAGTGACGGGAACGTGCAGTGGGTGAAACCATTTTCTGACACAGACACAATTTTGTGGGTGGGAGATTTTATTGCAGTTCAACAGACAAATACAGAAGCTGTTGGCAGTATGGTCCTTTTCCCTCTTAAAAAGCAGCTTGTTGATGTTCCTGGCCGGTCACTGGTGGGTCCTTGCCCATGGTCAGTGCCTGGGAGGGGAAGACAGTGGCACCGAGAAGAGTCCCCAAACCCACCATGGCCACCTGGTCATGGAGGTGTGTGGGTGACCATTGGAACGTTCCCTTCCTGGGAGGAAGAACCTCTGAGAAGGGAAGGGGGAGAGCCAGGGCCAGTGTCATGAGTGGTGTTTCAGGGGTTGGACAGAGAATGGGAATGGGGTGGGAAGGAACAGGACGTGTGCAGGGGCAGAGGTGAGACCAGAAGCTTCCCAGGCCAGAGCAATGGGAAGAAGGTAGTGGAATCCTGGAGTGGCCATTGGCTCAGATCTTGCACTGGCAGCAGATGGGGCCACAGCAGCTGGTCTGACAGCAGCTGGGTTTGCAGCAGCTGGACTGACAGCACACAGGCACACAGCAGCTGGTCTGACAGCAGGGTTTGCAGCAGCTGGACTGGCAGCACACGGGCACACAGCAGCTTGAGCCGCAGCCTCCACAGCTGCCCTTGCAGCCCCCACAGGAGCCACAGCCCCCACAGGAGCCGCATCCCCCACAGGAGCCACAGCCGCCACAACCTCCCTTGCAGCCCCCACAGGAGCCACAGCCCCCCTTGCAGCCCCCACAGGAGCCGCAGCCCCCACAGGAGCCACAGCCGCCACAGCCTCCCTTGCAGCCCCCACAGGAGCCACAGCCCCCCTTGAGGCCCCCACAGGAGCCACAGCCACCCTGGCAGGAGCCTGAGCAGGAGCAGGCGGGCACACAGCAGCACACAGGCTTACAGCAGCAGACGGGCACACAGCAGCTGGGGCCACAGCCCCCACAGCCAGAGCCACAGCCCCCAGCACAGCCACAGCAGCCCATGGTTCTCTTGGGTGTGGGTGGGTTTGGTAGAAGTGCAGGTGTAGAGGGAGGTGGTCAGGTGTGGGGCTTGCTGAGCTGCAGGCCTTTATATACCTGCTGGGCCAGGAGAGATGGTGAGAGGGTCAAGGGTGACTTCCTGGTGTCCAGCCTCTTTTCCAGGGTCGTGTTTGTATGTGTGTGTGTGTGTGTGTGTGTGTGTGGTCTATTTCCCTGTGAGTGGTCCTACCTGGTTGCCCTAATGAGTTGTCTTAGCTTTGTAAATTTGGCATCTTCCTCATCCTGCTGGTGTTCACTCCTTCTCCCTGGAAGTCCCCAGCAGTGGGCCTTCTGCCTTCTGAGCTGACCAGAGTGACTGGTGAGTGACAGCATGGTGGCCAGGCTGTCTTGCACGCTGTGTTGGAAGATGCTCCGAGATATGAAGTGGAGAACCTGGGACAGAGGGAGCACCTGGGTGATCTGGGTGGCCCTGAATGTAGCCCCATATGTCCTGGTGAAAGGGGGGCAGAAGGACATGAGACCTCACACAGAACAAAGGACAGGAAGGTGGACAGAGGGCAGTTTCAACCTCATCATGATGTGGCTGGTGCCGCCTGCAGAAGCCGGGAGGGCCAGGAATGGGTCCTTCCCTGCTGCAGGGTGGTGGGCAGCTGGGCCCATGGCTGGGTGTCAGCCCAAGGAGACTCAGGGGGCACTGGTGGTCCCCAGAGCTGGGTGGAACCTGCTTGTGCTGCTTCCTTTGTATTTGTTTAAAGAAGAGTTTATTTGACTTCTGCCAAGATGGAGGCATAGGTGGAGACGCCGTGCTTTCTCACACAACCAAGTTTAGAGACAACTAAATATTAGCAACAGAAAACACAGCCAGAACACAGAAAATTGAACTTTTCGGAAGTCTGATAACAACAAATTCTTCAGTCTGACGGGTAAGAGAGGCGAAACCAGCAGCTGGTGGAGCAGGGTTGCCTGCACAGGAAAACTCAGTCAGAGAGACTCAGGTGTGCAGAGTCCAGGCGCAGGGTTGGCCCTGGTGGGCAACTCAGCGAGCGACCTTGGGGGAACCAGCGAGGGAGCAGGGCTCCGGGTTGACTGTGGTCGCGCATTAGTGCGCGGATGGACAGGCCAGGGAGTGGGAGATTGGACGGGAGCCAGCAGGCCCCAGTGGCGAGCAACAGCGAGGGGGCCCCACCATTTCCCTGCTCTGACCCCGCCTCTACATACAGAGTCATAACCCAGTGACCTAAGTGGCCCTGCCCTGGTGACCCACCTAAGCCTCTGCTCCTCACCCAGCAGCACAAAACAGCAGAGGGGGCCGCCATTTCCCAGCTCTGACCACGCCCCCACATACAGCATCACAACCCAGCCACCTGGGAGTCCAAGGCTCTGCTTCTCGTACTTAACAGGGCGCGAACAGACCAAAAATGGCTCAAGAAGATCTCAAAGCCCCAGAGCCTATAAATCTGAGCGATGAAGAAATAGCAAAACTCTTAGAAGCACAGTTTAAAACACTGGTGATCAGGATCCTCATACAACTGGTTGATTATAGCCACAAATTAGACAAACATATGAAGGTGAAACTAATTGAAATGAATGGAATTGCACAGGAAACCAATAGCGATGAAAAGGAAACTGGGACTCAAATCAATGGAGTGGACCAGAAGAAAGCAAATAATGGCCAAACAGAAAAGAGTGTAGAAGCAAGTATTCAAAAAAAAAAAAAGAGGAGAGTCTCAGGAACCTCCAGGACATCCTTAAACGCTCCAACATCCGAATGATAGGGGTACCAGAAGGGGGAAGGAAACAGCCACCAGTGGAAAACTTATTTGAACAAATAATAAAGGAGAATTTCCCCAATCTGGCAAAGGAAATAGGCTTCCAGGAAATCCAGGAAGCTCAGAGACTCCCAAAGAAGTTGGACCCAAGAAGGAACACACCAAGGCACATCATCATTACATTAGCCAAGATTAAAATGAAGGAGAGAATCCTAGAAGCAGCAAGAGCTAAGGGGACAGTCACCTACAAAGGAGTGCCCCATCAGACTGTAAGCGGATTTCTCAAAAGAGACCTTACAAGCAAGAAGGGGCTGGAAAGAGGTATTCCAAGTCATGAAATCCAAAGACCTACAACAAGATTGCTCTATCCAGCAAAACTTTCATTTAGAATGGAAGGGCAGAAAAAGTGCTTCTCAGATAAGATCAAATTCAAGGAGTTCATCATCACCAAGCCCTTATTATATGAAATGTTAAAGGGACTTATCTAAGAAAAAGAAGTTAAAAAAACATGGACAGTGAAAGGACAGCAAACTCACAGTTATTAACAACCACACCTAAAACAAAGGCAAACTAAAAGGACAGCCAGATCAGGAGTGGAAACATAGAAATGAAGATCTCAAGGAGGGTTAGCAAGAGGGGAGTGGGAGGAGGAGAAGGGGGGAGAAGGTACAGAAAATAAGTAGCATAGACAGTAGATAGAAAATAGATGGGGGGTGGCAAGAATAGTATGGGAAATATAGAATCTAAAGAACTTGAGACCCATGGTCATAAACTAAAGGGGGGTTAATGGTGGGGATGGGGAGGTATGGTGGGGGGGAATGAAGGGGGGAAGAGAACAACTGTAATGGCATAATCAATAAAAAAATGTATTAAAAAAAAGAGTTTATTTCCTGTGAGGGACAGAGGACTGGAAGGAGACAGAAAAGGAGAGAAAGAACATCTTGTTGGAAGAGCTGCCTCTAGCTTGCCCCCTGATGTGGACGTGGCCCATGACCCAGGAACCTCCCCTGACTGGGGCTCAAACCAGTGACCCTGGGGTTTGCACCCCTGCACTCAAGCCACTGTGCCACACCAGCCAGGGCTGCCCCTGTTGTTTCCATCCCAGGCTGTGTGTTCATCAGTTCCAGCTGCCACAAGAAAATGGTAGGATTTTGACCTTGGGCAGCTGTGTGCTGTGAAAGGAAGACTCTGAAAAAGGTGGGAGTGGCTTTGAACTTGGGCAATGAGTAGTAGCTGGAGGCATTTGGAGGTACATCACAGGAAAAGCCTGGATCTCCCCAAACTCACCAGGGTAGTTTCGGTCAGGCCACAGGGGAGCGAGGACACAGCCTTGTTATATCCTGGCAGGAAAGGCAGCTTGATGGAGCTCCGGGCTTTTTGAGGACAACAGATGTCCCCTCCTGCAGGGTCACAGAGACATGATTAGGTCCGGCACCATCTAAGTGTCATTAAAGAACATTTTATTGGTTATGCTATTACAGTTGGGCCAATATTTCCCCTTTCTCCTCCTTCTGGCTGGTCCCCCCTTCCCTCCATCATTCCCGCCCTTAGTTCATGCCCCTGGGTCCTACATGGAAGTTCTTTGGCTCCTCTATTTCCTACACTATTCTTAACCCACTCTCCCTGTCTATTTAGTACCTACCACTTATGCTTCTTATTTCCTGTACATTTTCCCCCACTATCTCCCTCCCCCTCCACACCAATAATCCTCCATGTGATCTCCATTTCTGTGATGCTCTTCCTGTTCTACTTGTTTGCTTATTTTGTTTTTGTTCCTTCAGGCTCAGTTGTTGGTAGTTGTGAGTTTGTTTTCATTTTACTCTTTGTGGTTTTTGATGTTCTTCTTTTCCTTAGATTAGTCCCTTGAACGTTTCCTGCAATAAGGGCTTGGTAATGATGAACTCCTTTAACTTGACCTCATGTGGGAAGCACTCTATCTGCTCTTTCATTCTAAAAAACGCCTTTGCTGGGTAGTAGTCTTGGATGTAGGTCCCTGCCTTGCAGGAGCGAAAATGCTTTTATGCAGCCCCTTCTTGCCTGCAAGGTTTCCTTTGAGCAATGAGCTGATAGTCTTCTGGGAAGTCCTTTGCAGGTAAGTGTCTCCTTGTGTCTTGCTGCTTTTCAGATTCTCTCCTTCTTTCTCATCTTGAGTAATGTAATGGTGATGGGCCTTGGTGGGCGCCTCGTGGGGTCCAAATTCTTAGGGACTCTGTGAGCTTCCTGAACCTCCTGGAAGTCTGTTTCCTTTGCCAGATTGGGGGAATTTCTATCATATTTTCAAATGAATTTTCAACTTGTTGCTCTTTCTGTTCTACTCCCAGCAGCACTGTGACTCCAGTCTCGAGATGTTTGAAGTTGTTCTGGAGGTTGCTGAACCTCATTTATTTGAATTCTTGTTTCTTCCTTCTGCTCTGGTGGAATGTTTATTTCTCCCTTCTGCTCCAAATCCTGGACATGAGTCCCAGTTTCCTTGTCTTCACTTTTGGCCCCCTGTTTATTTTCTTGATTTCCCTTTTCATAGCCTTCACTGTTTTCTCCATGTTGTGACCTTGCTCAACCAATTATGTGAGCATCCTGCTCACATCCTGCATCCAGTGTTTTGAGCTGGGCTTGGGATAGGTCTGGTGTCACTTCAGTGCTTGGTTCTATTTTTGGAGCTTTGGTCTGTTCTCTCATTTGGGCCACATTTCTTTGTCTTACCCAATCTGTCAGGTTGTAAGGGGTGGAGCCCCAGGTATTCAGCAGGGCAGGGCAACCCACTCAGCTGTACTGTGGCACTGTCTGTGGGGGAAGGGGCCAGAGAGGAGATAAAGCCGCCTCCTTGGGTCTGACTCAGCTTTCAGTCACTTCCCCCTCTGCTCACAGGCAAACTGGGCCCTTCTGGTGCTGAGTCCCAGGTGGGTGGGTTTGTGTATGTTCTAGGACCCTGTGGTTCTCTCCAATGTCATCTCCTGTGAGCCTGGGAGCTCTTCCCAGTGATCCAAGCCCGCCAAATTTTATAGTCAGAGCTTTTGAGGCTGTATTTCCTGGGCGGGTACCCTTTATTGCGTGGTCTGTCTCACTGCCAAGTTGTTCCTCCTGGTTTGCATGCACATGGATGTGGAATTGCGCTCATCCTCCAGTGGCCACCTGGCTGTGTGTTCTTTCCACCCCAGCTGCCCGTCTCAGCCCCTCCTGCTTCTCTGGATGAATGTTTCTTCTTTCAGTCCTTGGTTGTCGAACTATCTTACAGTGTGGTTTCCTGACAGTTCCAGTTCCTTTTCATTTTTAAATGTTTTGTTGTCCTTCTTTTGGTTGTGTGAGGAAACAAAGTGCATCTACCCACACCTCCATCTTGGCTGGGAGTCCTCACAGTGCTTTCGTTTTGCGTTTCTCTGATGATTGGTGGTGCGGAGCATCTTCTCATATGTCTATTGACCATCAGTATGTCCTCCTTGGAGATGTGTCCGTTCAGGTCCTCAGCCCACCTTTCCTCATGTTGTTTGTTGTTTTGGTGTTGAGTTGCATATGTTCTCTACACACTTTGGAGACTGAGCCTGCAGAGGACGTGTCATTGGCTGGCCTGTCCTCCAATTCAGTGGGTTGTCTTGTCATTGTGCTGATGGTGTCCTTGGCTTTGCCCAAGCTTTTTAGTGTGAAGGTTGTAAAGTTGTAGAAAATTCTCATTATGGGAGTGGTGTCCCTGTGTGGCCTTTCCTCCCCCTGAGTTCTATCCACCATGCTGAGCACTTGGGGTCTCGTGGCTTCACATGCCAGGTGTCCCCCCTTTGCCAGCAGGCGTGTGTCTCAGGCAGTCCACCCCACACCAGGGCAGCTGTCCCAGCTCAGGACGCGTGTGTTCCCTCTGATTGGCTGCTCCCGGCTTCACCCACACCTCGTCCTCCAAGGTCACAGGGCTTGACCCTGAGGGTCACCCCATGTTCTGGCTTCTCACCCCTGTTTGAATACCTCTGCATGCACCTTTGACCTCTGTCCAGTTTGCCTACCTCCCCACCACACAGCACTGCCAGCAGTCAGGCCAGCACCGTCTCTCTCCTGGTCATCCCGTGCTCGCCTCTCCAGTCTGTTGAATACGGCAGGCAGCAAAGTGACCTCCTGTGACCTCAGGTCACCTGTGTCTTCTGTGGGGATATCCTGGGATGTGTGGGCCCAAGTGGCTGGACGCCCTGAGTCTTCCACGGTGTCAAGCCCTGACCTGAGACCCCATGAGCTCTCACTGCCCTTCTGGTCCCTGCATCTGTGCTGCCTCAGGGTCCTCGAGATGCCTCCCACCTGCCAGCATGTGTCCTTGGAGCTTCTGGTCTCTCTGTCCCCTGCCCACCCCAGGGCTACCTGGCCTCCACCAGCCTCTGCTCACATGATACCATTAAGGCAAGGTCTTACTGCCACCTTTTTGGAAATACACACATCTCCTCCCCTCCATCCCTGGTATTTCACTCACTGCCCTTCCACCTCCTGCCTTTCCTGTGCTGTTTGTCATCCCTGTGAACAGGGACAGTCTGTTCGCTACCTGTGTCTCTCCCCTGCACCTCTGCTCACTCCGTGAGCGAGATAAAGGCACAGACCTTTCATTCACTTGTCTCCTGTGCTTGAACTCACACCTGAGGCAGAACGGGGGCTCCACCAGTGTGTTGGTTGTGTTCATGTGTTTTTGGGTGGCTTCAGGACAGACGAGACAGGAACGTGTGTGGAGTCTGAGGCCACTTTTGTGTAAAGCGTGTCTCACAGGCATCAGCCAGATGCTCAAATCGCAGGTGTGGTGGAGGGAGCAGGAAGCTCCTGCCCAGTGCACAGCTGAGTCCCCACCACACAGTTCAGGAAGCCAGCTTGTCCTGGGAAGGCGCATTCCCTCTCCTTCCCCACCCTGCTGCCCTGACCTTGCTGTGCACAGGGGGTCCTGCCCAGCTTTGGCTGCGTGCCAGTGGAACACTGCCGTGGTGCGCAGCGTCCGGGATCCGGATTTCCCTGCTCCACATTGTGTGTGTGGGATTCACGCCCAGGGCTGAGAGGAGCTGGAGCTCATGTGTGTACATTTTCCAGTAGCATTTCACTGAGTGAGTCTCGTCCATCCACCCCTTGTGCTGGTGACAGTCAGCTGTGTCTGCTTTCTGGTGCTGGGGAACAGCGCTTGTGGGAACATCCTTGCACTTGTCCCAGCAGGCGCATGTCTCTATACTTCTTTTGGGCTCTCCCTCCCAAATAGAGGCTGTGGTTCACTCTCCATAGACAGTGCCAAGCCACTTTCCGAAATGACTGCATCAATTCACAGGGCAACCAACAAGCTTTGGGGATTCCAGGCGTTCACATTCTCACCTCCATCTCACTGAAGCTGCCCCTTGCATTTGCCTTCATTCTATCCAAGAAAAACACCTGACTGTTCCCTCAGGAGGCTTGAGTCACCTTGGTCCCGGTTTGTGTGAGGTCCTAGAGGCACCTGGGCCCCTTGGTCATACCCTTTTCACCATCATCCTTGTCACAGTGGCCCTTTGGGCGTTCACTCATTCTGCCATCTTTGTGGTGGTGACTTTCTTGCCTCCCTCTTTCCTGTGTCAGGAGTTTGTGACTGTATTGGACAATGGAGTCTGATCTCCCTCCAGGTCAGTGGTCAGCAGCCTTCCATCGACTTGCCACCTGACTTGCCTCAGCCATGTCACCAAACAGAGTCACAGGTGGGCAGATTAGGACAGGATGCATTTGGGGAGGAGGCAGCAATCTGCTATGTCACGGTTGTAACCTCAGTGGAGTGTCCAACAGAGAGCTGGGTTGTGTGAGAGTCAGTGAAGGGGCCAGAGAAGCTGACTTGCAGGCCAGCATTCCTTGGCAAGCATGATGGCCATAGCCAGACAATGGGATGTTGCCCATGTCAGTCACGAAGGTCCTCAGTACTTCTGCCTAATTTGGTTTTTCTATATCCCAGGAAAGCAGAGGGACTGAGCCTGAGTGCATGTGGTCCTTAGCTGCAAGGGAGTCCAGTAAATGTTCTCCCTGCTTGGTGACATGAGAGGGAAGGAGGATAGGAGGTTCTGGCCCAACACATGTAGTTAGTGTCCCAAAGGAAAAGTCCCACTGCTGGCCAGTGCCAGACAGAGGACACACGCCCCACATCCAAACGTGGGCCCCAACAGGGATGGGCACCCCAACCCCATGTCTCAGACCATTCCCTCCCCACAAGAGAGTGGAGGATGCATGGCTGGAGGCAGTGGGGATGTTGGAGCTAGCTGTCCAGGGCCCCAGGAACCTACTCAGGGTGATGTTCGTAATTCAGACTCAAGGCGGGGAGGTTGTAGTGCTGAGAACGTGCAGTGGGTGAAACCATTTTCTGACACAGACACAATTTTGTGGGTGGGAGATTTTATTGCAGTTCAACAGACAAATACAGAAGCTGTTGGCAATATGGTCCTTTTCCCTCTTAAAAAGCAGCTTGTTGATGTTCCTGGCCGGTCACTGGTGGGTCCTTGGCCATGGTCAGTGCCTGGGAGGGGAAGACAGTGGCACCGAGAAGAGTCCCCAAACCCACCATGGCCACCTGGTCATGGAGGTGTGTGGGTGACCATTGGAACGTTCCCTTCCTGGGAGGAAGAACCTCTGAGAAGGGAAGGGGGAGAGCCAGGGCCAGTGTCATGAGTGGTGTTTCAGGGGTTGGACAGAGAATGGGAATGGGGTGGGAAGGAACAGGATGTGTGCAGGGGCAGAGGTGAGACCAGAAGCTTCCCAGGCCAGAGCAATGGGAAGAAGGTAGTGGAATCCTGGAGTGGCCATTGCCTCAGATCTTGCACTGGCAGCAGATGGGGCCACAGCAGCTGGTCTGACAGCAGCTGGGTTTGCAGCAGCTGGACTGACAGCACACGGGCACACAGCAGCTGGTCTGACAGCAGGGTTTGCAGCAGCTGGACTGGCAGCACACGGGCACACAGCAGCTGGAGCCGCAGCCTCCACAGCTGCCCTTGCAGCCCCCACAGGAGACACAGACCCCCTTGAGGCCCCCACAGGAGACACAGCCCCCCTTGAGGCCCCCACAGGAGCCGCATCCCCCACAGGAGCCGCATCCCCCACAGGAGCCGCATCCCCCACAGGAGCCGCATCCCCCACAGGAGCCACAGCCGCCACAACCTCCCTTGCAGCCCCCACAGGAGCCACAGCCCCCACAGGAGCCACAGCCACCAGAGCCTCCCTTGCAGCCCCCACAGGAGCCACAGCCCCCCTTGAGGCCCCCACAGGAGCCACAGCCACCCTGGCAGGAGCCTGAGCAGGAGCAGGCGGGCACACAGCAGCACACGGGCTTACAGCAGCAGACGGGCACACAGCAGCTGGGGCCACAGCCCCCACAGCCAGAGCCACAGCCCCCAGCACAGCCACAGCAGCCCATGGTTCTCTTGGGTGTGGGTGGGTTTGGTAGAGGTGCAGGTGTAGAGGGAGTTGGTCAGGTGTGGGGCTTGCTGAGCTGCAGGCCTTTATATACCTGCTGGGCCAGGAGAGATGGTGAGAGGGTCCAGGGTGACTTCCTGGTGTCCAGGCTCTTTCTCAGGGTCACATGTGTGTGTGTGTGTGGTCTCTTTCCATGTGAGTGGTCCCTACCTGGTTGCACTAATGAGTTCTCCTTGCTTTCTAAACTTGTTTTCTTCCTCGTCCTGCTGGAGTTCACCTGCCTGTACACCTTGTTGTTCATGTGAGCCGGTGGAATTAGTGGCACTTCCTGTTTGGGTTCCTGGTGCCCTTTTTCCCTGGCACCTCTGTACTCCCTTGACCTGTTGCTTTTCCTGGAGTTCTCTTTGGCACGGTTTTCTGGGGTCTGTTTGCCACTCGCCCAGCCTGTGGCCCTCTTGCTGTGGCGGAGCAGGGCTCACAGACTTGCACCCATGGCCCTGGGCACTCCTGAGCTGGGTCCCCTCAGGAGCTGCTTCTCTTCTTTGGAAGATCTGGGGCTTGTCCCCACTTTCCAGGGGGTGTGCCTGTTGCTGCCTTGTGGTGTCAGTCTGCTCGTCTGCAGGTTCCTGCCCTGGGAGACTTCGCTGGGGACTCTGAGTGTGGACCGAGGTCCCCGCGTCGGGTGCTCCTCCCAGGACTGGGTGGGTGCCCTGCCGGTGCATTCCTGTCACCACGCGGGTGTTGTTGGGGCCCTGGCAGGCCAGGCCTGTCCACTTGGCTGGTCTCCCAGGTGGCAGTGCGGATGGACAGCACTCAGGATGTCCCGTGGAGCTGGGTTGCAGATGGACAGGAGATGCTAAGTACTTGCAGGTCCCAAGTAACGTGGCGGGGCAGGTCTGTTCCTCCTGCTGCCACATGGTGTCGCCTGTGAGTCCTCCAGCGCCTGTGTAAACAAACACCTGTGCAATACCAACCACCTGGTTTGGGAACTGGGCATTTATTTCCTTGAACTACAATTCACTGTGTAAAGCAAGAGAGGCTTCGAAGGAAATATAACTTACAGAAAAACAAACAAACAAACAAACAACCCAGCTTTTCTGGGAAGGAATTAAAGCAGTAAATGTGGTGCCTCGAGTCACCTGGGAAAGTCACACAGCTGTGGAAGTCACATGGTGACAGCAATTGGAGGGCGCGCGTGTGTGTGTGTGTGTGTGTGTGTGTGTGTCAGAGAGAGACCGTCGGGAGTTGGGCGGCCCAGCGCTCCCGTGGGTGCCGAGCCGGGGCGCGGTCCTTCCAGCTCCGCCCTCCTGCGGATCACCCTTGGAAAGGAGCGGGAGTCCAGACGCGGCCGCCGTGGGCTGGGGGCCTGGTCGTGGTGGACCCTCCTCCCAGTCCTCAGTTTCCCCTCTTTTTGCTTTTTTTTGCACAAGTGCCCTGCATTTGAGTCGGAAGCAATGTGCATTGTTAATCTTACTTAAGGGGCTGCGGCCACTTGGAGGCTGTGTTTGCTTGGGGGCGGTGGTGGTGACTTGCAGAAATGCGTCCCTTACCTGTCACCTGAGGGCAGTGGAGGTGGGCGGGATAATTACAGGGTCCGTGGCAACAGGGAAGTGGCTGCTGGTAGGGACCCGTGGAAGGAAGCGCTGACGCATGGCCAACAAGCAGCGTGTCCAGGAAGTGCCACGGTGTGCGGTGGGCTTGGGGGACTCGGGGGTCCTGCCAGGTATATAAAGGCCTCCGGCTCAGGAGGCCCCACACCTGACCACCTCCCTCTACACCTGCACCTCTACCAAACCCACCCACACCCAAGAGAACCATGGGCTGCTGTGGCTGTGCTGGGGGCTGTGGCTCTGGCTGTGGGGGCTGTGGCCCCAGCTGCTGTGTGCCCGTCTGCTGCTGTAAGCCCGTGTGCTGCTGTGTGCCCACCTGCTCCTGCTCAGGCTCCTGCCAGGGTGGCTGCGGCTCCTGTGGGGGCGTCAAGGGGGGCTGTGGCACCTGTGGGGGCTGCAAGGGAGGCTGTGGCTCCTGTGGGGGCATCAAGGGGGGTTGTGGCAGCTGTGGGGGCTGCAAGGGGGGCTGTGGCTCCTGTGGGGGCTGTGGCTCCTGTGGGGGCCGCAAGGGGGGCTGTGGCGGCTGTGGGGGCTGCAAGGGGGTCTGTGGCTCCTGTGGGGGCTGCAAGGGGGGCTGCAGTGGCTGTGGATCCTGTGGGGGCTGCAGCCCCAGCTGCTGTGTGCCGGTGTGCTGCTGTGTGCCCTCCTGCTCCTGCTCCAGCTGCTGCCAGGGTGGCTGCGGCTCCAGCTGCTGCGTCCCTGTTTGCTGCCAGTGCAAGATCTGAGGTTCTGACCTTGGGCCTTGGGTGGCCCATGTGGTCACAGGGTCCCAGGCTCCCAGCCCTGAGTTGGGCTCTGTGCTGTCAATCTCCGACTTGGTCATCTCCATGTTGGACCTTCTGAGATGTACCACCAGGACGCAGAGAGCCGTCCACGCCCTGGGGAGGCCCCACCGTGGGGATGCTCACCACCCACCTCCTCTCCTCGCTGCCTCTCTCCTGCTCCTGACCTCACCTGACACCCACACTGGCCCCCAGGGGCCGTGGGGCAGCTCCCTCCCTTGGACCCAGAACTGCCCCTGGCCCAGGCTGCCCTGTGTGTCCAGACCTGACCCCAGGCCCTCCAAATAAACTGACCAAAGCAATGGTCCCCTTGCCTGTGTGTTCTGTGCTAGAAAAGTCCCATCTCTCGCTTCCTTCTGGAGTCACACCCTGAGGACAAAGAGCAGAATAAAGCCAGACTCATGACTTGGGGGTGCGGCTGAGGTCGGGGGCAGTGACCCAGCAGGAGGCGGTGGCGGCGGATGGGGCCGTCCTGGGCAAGGGGTGGCGGAGGGTGAGAAGCAGTCTGGGTGCTGAGAGTCCGGCAGTGGTGGGAGAAACCCTGGACACTCCTGTAGCCGGGAAGCCGGCGGGGAGGCGGGGGAGCTGGGGCCTGTCATGAGGGCCACCAGGCGTCTCCGAAAGGCCAGCGATGGTCACACAGCTTCTTCGCATCCTGACTAAGTGACCACAGCCACGTTAGGGGGTGCACTGTGCCCCCCCGAAGTGCCTGTGCTGGAGTCTCCCGGCACTTCCGAGTCCAGCCTGATTTGAAGCCTCTCCTGAGGCCCAGTGACCAGCGATGACGAAGCTGGAGCGGGGGGCCCTTCTCCTGGCTCTGGGGTGGCCATGTCCTTGTCAGCGGGGAGGTTGGGACACGGACCCCCACAGGGTGAATGCTGCCTGGACATGGAAGCTGAGACGGGGTGGTGCGTCTAAAAGCCCCGGGGACCCCGCAGAGCTGGGGGTGGGGCCTGGGCCAGCCTCTCCCTCCAGGCCCTGCCGACGGGCCACATCGGACATCCTTGGGGAGAGAGGACAGTGATGCTCTGTTGTTTATGCTGCCTGGTCTGTGGAGCTTGGCCAGTGGCCCCAGAAACACACGCAGCTGAGGACAAAGAGCAGAATAGCTCCCACAGGAGCCACAGCCCCGTGTGTTTCTGGGGCCACTGGCCAAGCTCCACAGACCAGGTCGCATTCAAAGGGGTTGAATATGGAAATTATTAAGTTTCTACAGTTCTAGAGGCCATGCTTCCTGGGAGGGCCCCTGTCCACCCGCTGGCCCCCAGGGGCCTCTGGTCTCTGAGGCCGTCTCAGTGTCCTGGGCTTCCACACCTGCTGGGACTGTGGTCCAGAGACTGGCCGTCTTGGACGCCACCACCCCGAGGTGCCCACTGGCCTGGGACAGCTTTGGGGTGCAGGTCCCAGACATGGGGAATGGACAGGGGTCAGCGGCTGCAGAACCGGCCCGGCGTGCAGGGCCACCAGGGGGCGCTGCTGACTGAGCCTCTGTGGCCTGCGGCCCCGCAGCTTGAAGGGACAAATTGCAGCGACCTGTGGCCAAGGCCCTGCCCTGGGGGGTGGAGGGGGAGCAGAGGACAGAGTTGCAGGGAGGGAGGGAGGGGATGAGGCTCAGTGAGAGGGTCGGAGGCAGTGGGGGGTGAAGCTGGGTGCGGAGTGGTGCCAGGGTCACAGTCGCCCCACTCTGGGCACACTCTCCGCTGCTCTCGGGGGCACAGGCCGTGCCCGCCATCCCTGGCCATCCCTGGACATCCCGGACCTTCCCCCACCGGCGGGCTGCCTGCCAGGGTCCCTGTCCTGTGTCTAGTCCTGAGAGACCCTAGGACCCTCCTGTGGGGAACCAACCGCAGCGGGTCACTAGCAGCAGCTTGAGCCCCCCAGAGGGGGGTGTGGGGGGCTCTGGCTGGCTGACCGGTGGGGGGTCTGGGGCTCCCCAAGACGGACCATTCGTGGGAGCAGGAGAGTGGGCAAGTGGGTGTCCCCGTAGGTCTGCCCCAGAGGGGGTCAGTGGTTCATTTTGGGGGTGGGGCTGCTATTTCGTGGGACCCGGGGCCCTCGCTCTCTCTGTGCCGGACACGTGTGATACGGCGTCACTGTCCCCTCTTGCTGTGGGACTGAGCAAGCTGGTCTGGTCAGCAGGCACATCCTGTGGGCTTGCCTGCCCGTGGGCCTGTCCTGAACGGCCGTTGGCTCTTTCTCCTTGTGACCCCCACCCCCGCCCGTCCCCGACCTGCACGGAGGCCCAGGGACGCTCTGGGTGCAGAGCCCGGACCGTGAGCCCGGACGGCCAGGACACCATCTCACAAGGTGACTTGGGGAACTTCACGTCACAGTGTATTTGAAATTCGCGATTTCAAACATCTTTGTTTCAAGCGAAAGCATTTAAAACGCAGCTCATCCCAGGAACTGGTCCCTGGCATGAGGCTGCCTGTACTGAGACCCTCCCTGGGGGGCGGGGCCGGGGGACAAGGGGCCCTTGTTGGATTCCTGAGGGGGGGCCGGAACTGGGGTCTCCCCCACAGAGAAGGCATATGGTCAGGTTGTGGGCGTCACTTCAGTGGGGAGCAGGTAACGTTTTGAAGTTTGGTCCAGGAGTGTGGAAGCATTACCAACGATCGTCTTTGAGCTTGGGATTTTTTTGGGTGCCTTTAAAATGATATAAGAATGTAGTTGGGGGGGATGGGCTGGGATGGGAGTGAAGCACAGAATACTGTAGTTGAAAATAATTATATAAAAAAATAAATAAAAACAGGAATAAATGCAAAAAAAAAAAAAAAAAAAGAATGTAGTTAGGCCTGGCTGGTGTAGCTCAGTGGACTGAGCATGGGCTTGTGAAGCAAAGGGTCGCTGGTTCGGTTCCCAGTCAGGGCACAGGCCTGGGTTGCAGGCCAGGTCCCCAGTGGGGGACATATGAGAGGCAACCACACATTGATGTTTCTCTCCCACTCTTTCTCCTTCCCTTACCCTCTCTCTAGAAATAAATAAATAAATAAAAATAAAAAAAAGAATGTAGTTCAATTTTCTAATCCCATTTAATGTGGAAGGGTGGACATGGGTGTTTGAATGGGTGGGGGTGGGAAGGGACTCAGGCCTTGTCAGCACCCAAGGTCCCGCAGCATCCCGTGCCCCAGTCGCATCCCGACGGTGTTGTTCGGGGACAGTGACCTTGCCAGCAAGCTCTCAGGCCAGGTGTGAAGGGGACCAGCCTGTCCCCTCGATGGCATGTCCGGAGTAGCCCCTGGCATTTATTTCACTGTGGGCCAGACCTGGACACGGCGGCCTTGGTGGACCACCGCAGCCGGGGCTCTGGGGCGGGGGTGGGTGCCCGCGCCTCGGGGAGGAAGGGGGGCGTCCTGCCCCCAGGGTGCCCGCAGTGGCTGCTGTCACAGCACCCACCAGTGCCCTGCTTCCTGTCCCCCATAGGGTGCTGCAGGCTGTGGGGTGTCCCCGAGCTGGGAGGGCCTCCCCCCACACTCTTTCCCTGTCCTTCTCTGTGTCCCTTGCCAACCTACGAGCGCTTGCCAGCCCAGGGGGGAGAAGGGGTGAAGCCTCGCTGCCCCTGGACTGGGGATGTGTCCCCTGGGTTGAGCCCCGCTGCCTGCTCCAGGCAGGGTGGGCAGTGATGGGCGAAGCAGTGAGAATCCCCACCTCCCGGGGTTGCTGGGGACAGGTGAGCATCGCCCGGCCAGAGGGCCTGGGAGGACCTGGCGCTCAGGGAGGGACGCGTCTGGCCCACGGGAGGCACAGCTCTGACCCCAACGCTGCAGCAGAGCTGTGGCACCAGCAGAACGAGAGGGAGTGCAGTCGGCGTGAAGCGTGTTGGTAACAGCCACAAGGGGCCAGAGACGGCCCCGCAGACCACCCTGCGCTCGGTCCCCTGTCCTCGGGGCCGGAGACCAGGGCGAACAGGCGCCTCTGGCCCTCTAAGCAACACCGAGTCCTGGAAATCAGCCGCCAGTGATGCTTGTCTGCCCAGCGGGAGCTCATAGCTCAGAAACGTCGCCCATGTCGAGAAGGTGAAGACTTCCAGGGCCACTGGCGGCTCCTGCGTTGGCCCCTGCGGGCTCCGGGGGCGAGCGGTGGCCCTCAGGAGAGGCGGGGGTGGGGACAGGCCACCTCTCAGGCCCCGGCCCCCTCCGGCCCCTGCACTCCAGTCCCGGTGACTTTTCACTGTTGGTCCCACATGGGCATTAATCAGGGTGCTCTGCAGAAGCAGAACCATTCCTTCTAGGAAAATAGCTCGAGGTCATGGCGCAAGTACGCAACCCGTAGGGCAGGCGGGCAGGCACTGTGCCGCAGACGTGAGGCCGGATCCCTCCTGGGGGGACCCTGGCTTTGTTCCTCAGGCTGTCAACTGAGGCCACGAGGCCCACCCACCCACTCGGTGCTGGGCAAGCTGCCTGCCTCAGAGACCCCCGACCGGTGTGAATCCCACCCGGAAAACACCTTCTCGGGAACGTCCGGACCAGCGCTCGGCGAAACAGTCAGACACCACGGCCCAGTTGCCCCCACAATCTCCCACCAGAACACGCTCTCGAGTGGCCACTGAGTCCCCCATGGTCTCCTTCTCAAAAGCCGAGGTCTGTCTTCACTGTCCCCGCGGTGGCGTGAGCCGCACCGGCCAGGGCTTGATAATCTTTCAGAATCGTTGAGCACATCCCAGGTTTGTGATCACTAATAGAGAATATATACATATCTAAGTAATAAAACTTAGTATGAGAGTTGCTAATAAGACTAAGTCATGTTTTTAGGAAATTCACGATTTTGTGTTGGGCCTCATTCTACCCACCCTGGGCTGCATGCCACCCACAGGCCATGGTGGGACACCCCTGTTTTAGGAACTTTAATTCTTTGCTGTTGAGTTCAAGGTGGGTGCTTAAATTTGGCTGAGCGATCAAAATAACCAACCAACAGGCTCTGACATTTCTTTCCCACGAGAAGAGTGGAGAGCTGGCCACCAGGTGGCAGTGCTGCACCAGGAATGGGGGCACCCTTCCTGGGGTTGACCGGGGAGTGACTGCCTGTGGGACCGTGGGTCTTGGCCCTGGCTGGAAGTGACAGCTGCGGGGGACTGGGGCAGGGAGTCGAGGGACAGGCTGCTGGGTTCCCCCCAAAGGTTCCCAGTGTCGCTGGGTCTGTGTCTGGGGAGACCGGGGAGACTGGGGACCGGGCTCTTCCTGGGGGTTCATGGTCCGCACCTCGTGCACAGGACGGGGCAGCCCCGTCCCTGCTGGCCCGCCCCAGGCAACACCCCCGCCTGCAGCCGCCGGTTCAGGGTGTTTCAAGTCCTCCTGCCCCTCCTGCCGGGAGGCACGAGTGGCCAACAAGCGGCCATTGCCATGGGCTTGACCTCTGGGCACCGGCGGGCGGCCCTGGGCGCCGGGTCAGGACCAGCTGGGCCGTGCGCATGGATGACGGTTCCGGACAGGTTCGGGCACAGGGCCCCCACCGTGCCGTCAGCAGCATCTGGGCCCTTGCTCTGCCCGCCGTCTCCCCACTGTGTCTCGAGGCAGGTGTCCCGGAGGCCAAGCGGGGACGTGGGGCTCCTGCGTCACACAGCTGGGACCCGGGTTCCCGTCCTCCCAGAGACTCCCACGAGTCGGGTCTCAGGTCCGTTCCCGTGACACCGGGAGAGCAGGAGCGCCCGAGGACGAGACGCAGGGACCCCTCTCTGTGCCCGCCACACGGCAGCCCTCCGACCAGGCCTTGGCAGGCCGCGGGCACTGCCCAGTGTGGTGTGGCCCGCGGCCTCTGGCCCCGAGCGGCCAGGTGAGGGCTTTGGCTTCTGAGGACAGCAACCCTTCCACCCCCACCCCTGCCGCCTTTTCTCCTGTGGGACCTTCCCTGGGGACCGAACTGTTGAGGGGCAGGGACCAAACTCTAGGGAACGGGAGTGGCGGTTGTCCCAAAGGTGAGCCCCGCCGCCTCTGGGTGGCGCCCAGCTGCTGCTCCGCCCCGGCCGGGCCGCTGGCTCCCCGGTGCACCGGTGCCGTTCTGGCGCATGGGGCTGTTTGAAAGACGCCCTGTGCCAGCCCGAGCACCGCTGTCAGCTCCCGAGGGTCCCCTCCAGGCCACCTGCCCCAGTGCACCCTCTGTGTCCTCCGGCCCTCTCTCTGTCCCCGAATGCAAGGGAGCGATTCCCAGTGGGCACACCATGGGGAGCAAGGAGCTGAGGCCCCAAGCCTGCGTTTGGAGGAGACGCCCTGACTGTGTCCCCAGTGCCACCAGCCTGTGACGTGAGTGAGCAGGTGGCTGACGTGGTGCCCTGTCGTGTGACATGAGTGGCAGAGCCAGGACCCCCTGTGCTCTCTCGGACAGACCGATGTCCTTGTGGGGCCTGTGTGGACGGAGATGGCACCGGCCACCCAGGAGTGGGGCTGCCCTGGGACGGGGTGCTGTCTGTCACTCTAGACACTTGAGTGGGGGACACTGTGCTGTCAGAGCTGGAGGGTCTGAGGCCGTGGGAGGGTCACCTCGGGGCCCCGAAGAGGGGCTCCCCATGAACTCCTCGAGGCCGGGCTGGTGAGGGGGCCTGTGGGGTGGACGAGAACTCCGCGACGCATCTGAGCCCTTGCCCGCTTTCCCTGAGATAAGCCTCAGTGGCCCTGACAGTGACCCCTCGTCAGACCGAGCCAGCAACTGCCTGCGCGGGGAAAACAGTTTTCCACAAGGCCACAGGGAGCATCTTTGTGCAACATGAGATCCCAGAGCAGGGTCCCTAAAACGAGGACTAAGTCAGGGGTTCCCCTTGTCACCACCATGACGGGTCACAGTGGGGACAGAGGCTGGGGTGTGGGAGCTGCAGGGGGCGGGGCTGAGGGGAGTCCTGGGATGTGGGACACTCAGGGCGCAGGTCCTGGGCACACAAGGGACCCCCGGCCACCTCACTAAGTTGGGCCCTGCTCCCAGTGCTGGGGACAGGTGGCCTCTTCTGCCATTTGCCTGGCACTTGCCCCCCTGGTGGGGACATTTCACGGGGCCCCCGTGTTTCCTGACTTGCGAGCTCCCCTCGGCTTTTGCTGCTTGTTTTTCTCTGAGTCTTTCTGTTTTCATCATTTTACCCGGAACAGCAAACACCCTTCACCCAGCCAGGCCCCAGTCCTGGCCGGGATGCGTCAGCGCAGAGGCATCTGTGGCCGGGGCGAGGCCCGGAGACGGTGTCAGGGTGACAGCAGATGGCCCTGAACAAAGGGTTGGGAGGCCAGGGCCCTGCATCGCTGCTGGCAATTGTGCAACGTGGTTAATGACGGTGAGAGGACACTCTGGAACACAGAGCAGCTGCAGGGAAGATGAGTCACACGCCCCAACACTCCTGCTGTGTCAGGGGGGCCGGCACCTGCACGCACGTCCACCTCGGCCCGGAATGTGCTGACCCTGCGTTCTGGGCCCGAGCGGCCCCGATGCTCACCGCGTGCTCTGGGCCTGCTGACTGGGGTCAGACGGACCCTCGGTGATGAGGGGACTTGACCAGCCAGGGGACAGCTTTCCGGAGAGAGGACAGCAGGCGCAGGGAGACCCTTCTGTCTAACTTAAAGCACCTTGTATGAGTGACTTGATAAAGATAAAAGCACTGATGAGAGAAACAGACCCTGGAAACCTCACAGCAGCCCTGGGTCAGTGCAGCCTGGGTCTCTGACCTCAGCAGGGTGGGTCCAGGAAGCAAGGCTTCGGGGCGGGAGGGGGCTGTGCCCACCGGGACCTGGGCTGTAGGCACACGGGCTCGGGGCTCCTCCTGGGGGGCTGGGGGATGACCCAGGACCTCAGGCACAGAGACTCTCTTCACAGGACTTCATCCAGGACAGCACGGTGCCCTGGGCCCCTGGCCCGCCCACCCCCAGCAACTCCTTGTGGGTCTCCCACACAAGGCCTGGGGGCGGGCGCTGTCGGCAGACCAGCTCCTGGCCCGTGGGGGTCAGCGGGCAGGGCCACCACCCAGGACCTCAGGCACAGAGCCTCTCTTCACAGGGCGGGTGACATGGTGGCTGACTCGGGGAACAACTGGGAAGAAGGGACACAAAAAAGGCTCAGCCAGGTCCACAGTCTCGTCAACTCGATTTAATACGGACGGGGAGACGGAGGCAGACATCCAGGAAAGCGTGTCCCGCAGAGCCGGCCCCCACACTCGCCTGCCCCCGTGGGTTCACACGGCCCCCAGGGGAAGACCCCCTGCCCCAGTCAGACCCAACCTGAGCACAGCAGGAAGCACCTGAGGCTCCCTGAGGGCGGGGACAGGGAGGGTGTGTGTGCCGGGGACCCCTGTCACTTCCTCTTGCTGAGGGACACAGTGGAGGGACGGGCCCAGGTACCAGAAGAAAGCCTTCGCTCGGGAACCGTGATGGCAGTCAGGATGGGCCGCAGGGCCAGGTGTCTGAGGCCCAGACCAGGCAGAGGCAGGTCTCAGAGCAGCCGAGACAGGACCCGCTGGTGGGAGGGACGGGGGGCTCTCAGGGTGCCCTGGGGAGGGAGACGTGAGCTCCTGCAGCGCGGAGCACAGATCACCCTCCGTCCCCGCTGTGGACGTGCAGACAGGCAGGTGCCTGTGAGGCGGCAGGGACACGTCCAGTCCCTGCTCAGGAACAGGAGTGTGGCCGGAGGGCCCATTGAACAATGCCTGGCATAGGGACGTCATAGGGAGGGGGCAGAGACAGATGGACACTGAGATAGAGACAGAGACAGACCAGGAAGAAGGGACAGGAGGGGGATGGGGAGTGGGGAGGGGAGGAGAGAAGGCCAGAGGGACCTGCGGGTCCCTGGACACAGAGACGCCAGGGGGTGGGAGGCGGGGCCAGGCCGGGCCATGGGGGTCCCCCAGAGGTGGAGGGCGGCGGGGGGCCTGTGGGCACCGAGGACACGAGCAGGGAGAGTGACCTCCCGCCGTCACAAAGGGGCTCGTGGCCAAGACACTCTGGTGACAGACCCCCAGACCCGCCGCCTCCCCCCTGAAGTGGACCGGCACCCTGCACCCTCATTGGGGCCACGTCCCTGGTCCTGGGCACAGCAGCCCCAGGCCCAGCCATGAGCCAGGACCTCTCGGCTGAAGGCAGCGTCTCCACTTGTGAGGAGAGGGGGCTCCTTTCCCGGCCGGGGCCTGGGGGTCGTGACGCACACGTCCCCTCCTGACCCAGCACAGCCTGACCCCCAGCAGCCCTGCAGCCCCAGGGCAGAGAGTGGGGGGCCGCCCCCAAACGCAGTGACCAAGTTGGTGACCATACGATCCCCGGGGCCCCCACCCCTAAAGCACCCCAGCCAACATGACGCAGGGAGCGTGGCCCACGAGAGTGAAGGTGCTGCACCTCGCCGTTAGAGAGAGAAGGGAGAGGGGCCTGCGGGGCAGAGGGGCAGGCCGCCCAGGCCACAGCACCGCAGCCTGGCGGACGTGACCAGAGCCCTGCGTGCCGGGGCAGCGGCTGGGCCGGGACGTGGGAACTCCCGGGAGAGGCCCGGGAGCGCACCCAGGGCCCCGAGCTGTCCCCGAGCCTCGGGACAGAGCTTCCTGGGGCCCCTCATCTGCACAGAGAGGCCCCTCACGGAGGGACTGCTGGTGACAGGTTCCCATCACTCTGGCAGAGAAGGAGCGGCCTCACTTGGAATGCGAGCGAGCCGCGGCCCCGGGCGCAGGAAGATTGATGCCGTGGGAAACGCAGGGGCCGCCTGCACCCTTGGCAGGGGCGCCGCTCCGGAGCAGCCGGGGCGGGGAGCGGCAGAAAGCACCGGGGGGCCGTGGGAGAGAGCGGGGCACCCGGCTCGGGGCCGGGTCCACGTTAGCCGGGTGGTCGGTCGTCTGCCGGGAACACGAGTGGCAGTTTTCGAAGTCTAGCAGGCGTGTCGGGAAAGGAAGTGAGCTGCACGACCCCCGGGAACAGGCTTGGGCAGGCACAGTGGCAGGTCCCCCGGACGCTGCTCGGCAGTCCACACGTACAGTGTGCGGGGGCTGGCTTCCGAGAGGCCCCAGCACAGCACCCGGCGTCCCAGCCCCTTGCCCTCTCTGCCCCACGATGCTGGCACCGGGAGCGCCTCCTCCAGGGCTCTCACGGGCTGCTGGAGCGCCTGCCATTCCATCGACGCTCCAGAAAGCAGGAAGGGGCACAGAGGACAAGACAGGGGGCCCCGACCAGCTTGCAGTGGGGGTCTGGAGTGTGAAAGAGTTACACACAGAGCTGCCACGGGCCCCGGCACCCCCACTGTGAGGTGTCGCCCACAGAAGGGGACACAGAGGCTCCCGTGGATGTGTGGGCGCCCGTGTCCACAGCAACCAGAAGGCGGGAGCGGCCGCGGGGTCCGTCCACAGGTGGATGGGAGCGCCGAGGGGTCCCCCACCCCATGGGGCATGACTCAGGCCCACAGAGGAAGGACAGTCGGACACTGCTACAGCGACATGAGCCTCCAGACACCCCGAGTGGGGAAGGAAGTGGAAGGAAAGGAGGGTCGTCGGCCCGCCAGACTGTCGGACACAGGGAGCCGGTCCTCTCTCTGTGGCCAAAGGCCAGGCGGGCCCGGGTGTGGGACCAGGCCAGAGCCAGCTCTGAGTCCTGTCTGAGGGAACAAGGGGGACAGCGCCCCACACCTTGGGCCTGGGGGAGCCCACTCAGCAGAGAGCAGAGCAGGCTGGGAGGAGGCCCGAGGGCCCTGTGTGTGAGGAGCCGGGGGCCCGGGCGCCACGGGGGTCTGCCTCGGCCTGTGGGCAGAGGGGCTGGGTCTCTCCCGGGAAGCTCCCTGGGAGGCCGAGGCCCGTCCCTGCAAACCTTCGGCCCCGAGGGGGCAGCTCTGGCCCAGCACCCGCCAGACTGCTGCAGGTGGGGGCTGCCTGCTGACCGCGGGTCTCTCCCTGAGCCCTTCACTCGGGCCCCAGTCGAAGGGGCTTCTCAGGGTCTCTGGGCAGTCACAGACCCTGGAGCCCACTCCGGGCCTCTGCTTCCAGAACACCGCAGAGGCTTGGCATCCCGCCTGCCTGACCGGTTTGGGGGATGGAGCAGGGCCCCTGCCCTGCAGCTAAGGTGGCTCCTCCAGGCTGAAGGCCACCTGGCCCTGGCCCAGCGTCCCCCTGCCCTCCCCGCAGCACTGCCAGCCCTGCTCAGGCCCAGCAGACCCTCGTGGGACCGTCCCCGGTGCCCGGGCTCAGCTGGAGCGGCCCAGGGTCCCGGGGACGTGCGGGCGCCCTCACGGCCCCACGCAACACGAGAGGGGGTGGGGGACAGCGGGACCTGTAAACAGGAAGGTTTCTCAACGTAAAGCAGATTCCAGCCCGGACACCAGATACCAGTGTGCGTCAGCGCCCGCTCCCCGGGGGCCCGGGGTCTGCAGCGCCTGCCCTGGGGCCTGTCAGAGTGACTGCTGACCCGTCTCACAGGCAGGCGGGCCCCCTCTCGCATTCCTTCCCCAAATCCCCCAGATCTCGGAGCTTTCAGGTCTTCTCAGAAATGCAAACATTGGGCAACTGAAGGACCATGTGAAAGAGGCACAGAATGTTTTCTCAACTGGAAAACGCCAGCTAAGGAAGTCGTTCCGCGTGTCCGCCCACCTTGGGCTGAGCCGGCCGCTTATCTCTCTGGGAGGAATGTGCTGAGGCCAGGCCCCGGGGCTGGAGGGCCGGGCGGCACCCCCGGCTGTTTCGGGGAGCCTAGGAGCTGGGCCTCGGGGGAGGGGCCGGCGCCCCTCGCTCTGGGACAGGGGGGTTTGGGGACCGCAGGCCCTGCCACTGCCTGCAGCCGTGTGGCAGCACCAAGGACAGTGGCCTTGAGTGGGGTGGCAGGGACGAGTTGAGCCTGCCTGCCAGTTGGCTGTGTCCCCTCAGTTGCCCCTCCCTGTGGTTGGAGCTGGTTCCTGTGAGTGGGGACCTGCTCCTCGTCCAGAAGGCCAGCGGGACACTTGTTCCCAGAAAGGGCTCCTGGATTGGTGGGTTTGTCCCTGTTAGTAGCCCCTGGCCCTCCTGATGTTTTAAACCTTATGCTGGTGGTCGGGGCAAACCCTGGTGGGCTCCGGCTGGGGGGCTGTTGTTCCCTGGCCACTCGGCCGGTTTCCCTCACGGCTGGTTTAGGTCTCCACCGCAGTGCCTGCCCAGGGCGTGGTGCTGGTCCCACTCTCTGGGGTGCTTTGTCCCCACCGCTCCCACCGAGCCCCTGGTCTTGGTGGGCATCTGGCCTCGAGTCTGCCGTGTGGAGCCCTCAGGGCCGCATCTACTCACCCAGGCACCCTCAGAGCCCTGGGCCCCTCCACACCTGTGCCTGGTGTCCCCCCTGCCTGGGGGGGAGCCCTGTCTGCCTGGGCTCCTCCCTGCAGCCCCCAGGCTGAGAACGGAGTTCCCCAGTTCAGTGCTGGAATAGCGTCAGGAGTCGTGCTCTGTGACACTTTGGGACTGTGGGAAGTCAGCACCTCCGCACCCGGGGCCCTGCTTTCTGGGGCCTTTCCCCCACTTACGGGCGGCGCAGCCGGGCCACCACGGGCCCCAGGGGGTCCAGGCCGAATTCTGCACAGGCCTGACCCACCCTGGCACCGAAGCCTCAGGGTCCCACACAGGATGGTGTCTGCCCTGGTGTCCCTCTTCTCCGGCTGCCACTGGCCCCGTCAGTGGGACTGAGTCAGAGGGGCCCCCAGAGAGAGGTCCCTGCACCCCGGGTGTCGGTGCTGCTTGCTGTCCTGGGGTCCCCAGAAAGTCTCGTCGGCCCCTATAATTGTATTCCTGGAACATTGCCTCCCAGTGGCTCTCAGGTGAGGGAGCAGGGGTGACTGAGTGGTGGCCCTGCCCCCGAGCGTGTCCCGGCCAGTCCACAGGACCCAGAAGTGCCATGTGGTGGCCTCTCTGGCCCACGGGGGCCCCTTGTTCCCGAGGCCTGAGTGGCTGACCGCAGGCAGGAGCCGGGCGTCTGCTGTTTCGTGGTGAGGACCCCCCTGCGGGGTCGGCCCGGGGGCTGCTGAGCCCACAGCCAACGCACCTGACCTGGGAAGGCCCGAAGCCCACCAGTGACCGATGGTGGTGTGTCTCAGGGTCACAAGTGGGGTGCACGAGGGTCCCTCTGAGGGAAGGGAAGGAAACCCACCCCCAGTTTGGTCCCAATATCCGGGGTGTTGGAGAGCCACAGAAAGTGGGGTTCTGAGGGGCACCTCGGGGGGAGGGTCACCCGGACAGGCATGGCCGCTGGTCGGAGGGGCCGTGGGAGAGCTATTTCCTGGGAATCTCGGTACCAGGAGGCCGAAGGGGCCTTGTTTACGGTTTGCGGCCAGCACAGCGATTTCGGGCCGGAGGGGGCCTCTCCTGATAAGGCACGTAAGCCTGGGCTTCAGCTCCCTGGGGGCTGGGAGGCGCCAGCAGGCACTGCCTGGAGCTGCAGGGATCAAGGCCGCTTCCTCCCCCTCCCTGGGGCCCTGTGACCTTGTGACCGGAGGCTCCAGCCCTGCCTGGTTCAAGCTGGTTTTGCTCCGTAGCTGCCACGTCCCTGCTGGCTCTGAGCAGGCCCTGTCCCACCCTGGCCAGGGTGGGGGGAGAGGGTGGGAAGGCGCGGGTGAGGGGTGAGCAGAGACCCCGTCACCTGGGTGTGTGCCAGGCAGCCCAGGGCAGCTCTGGGCGGCCGGGCTGAGACCCCTCACGTTGGGGGAGGCTGCAGCTCAGAGGGACTGAGCGGCTAGCAAGGTCTCACCTGTGGGGGGCTGAGCCAGGGCCCGGCCCCCCGAAGGGTCTCGATGGCACAGACGTTGTGCTGGGCGTCAGGGGAGCGTCTGCACCACGTCACCTTCTCTCTCAGCCCAACAGTCTCCTCCTGGGAGCAGGGGAAGCCGGGGGTCCGGGACTCTGGGAAGCCCCGGAGCACAGCCGCTTCCCGGCCCGGTGACAGCCCACGCCCCTCGAGCCCCGTCCCCCCAGCACCTGATTCTGCCTCTGGGCGATGTTTCCTGCCAGGGTCGCCCCTCCCTGGGCACACAGTTCGGGGGGGGCTCTGGGGCCTGGCTCTGTCACTCCACACGATGGTTTGGGGACGTCCCCCTGCCATTGCTGTGTCTGTGGCCCCTCCTCTGCGGCCCAGTGCAGGACCCTGTAGGAAAGTGTGGGGCCAGGGTGGGCGTCCTCAGCACACCCGCTCCAAGGCTCAGCAGGCTCTGCCCACCATGGGGGGCTCTGTGCGTTCGACGCCCCCACCCCCTGCACTAGCTCTGGCAGCAAAAATCCACGTGGCACTGACCACGTGCCGGGGGGGGGCTATTCTGGGGAGACAGTGGCAGGAGACGTGGTCACGTGACCCCGACCCCACACATGGGGCGGAAGTGGTGGCCACACCAGGAGGGGCTGCGGAGGTGCCCGGCTGTGCGGGCAGAGGCTCAGTGCGTGCCGCCGAGGACAGAGGGGGCCCTCGAGGAGCCGGCCGGCCGGTCTCTAACTCCCGAGAGGAAACATCAAGTGAGGGTGAAAAAGACAGTGGCTGCCAGGTCTCCGAGTCCTCGCCGACCTGGGCGACGGCGCGAGGGGACCTGAAGCCGGGCGACCTGCCGGAACCCACAGGAGCCCGGCCAAGGCCGACACCCACTCGGCCCGGAGTCGCTCTGCGTGGAAATAACCCCCGACAGCCTTCCCCACTCAGAATTGAAACACCACAGGCTCCCGCTGCAAAGTCCCGGGAGAAAAACTAAAACACATGAAGAACATTCAGTTAAAAAAACGAGGTCTTCTGAGCGCACTCCCTGAAGACGGGGTCCGGGGGCGGGGGGCAGAGGAAGATCCCCTGCCAGGAGGCCGGTGCCACTTGGTCGCACGGGCGGTGGCACGGACGTCACTGCTCTCCGGAGAAAGCGCGGCGAGGGGCTATTTTTACCCACCCGCGCACCCTCTGAAATTCACATCAAAGGTCATGTGTGCAGAACAGCTATTAAATTTTTGAAAGCAAAATATTAAGGCCGACGTCAAGATTTCCCGGGCAGTTAGCAGAGCACTAACTCAAACAGCAGCAGCTGTCGGCACAGATTAGGGCCAGGGGACAATGGGGGCCCTGGGCACGCCCAGCAGAACCCCGGACGGATGGACGGACATGCGTGTGCTGTCAACAGGAAAAGGGGGGACATGGGCAAGAGGCTGGCGCCCCCCTTGTGTGTCCATCTGGAGCAAAACAGCTCTTCACTCAGACACGAAAATAAACTCAGGGTGGTCAACAGCCGAACAGGAAGAGCAAAGGGCGGCATTTCTGAGACAACGCACAGCGCAGACCCCGGGAGGGTCTCCGGGCAACCCCGGGTTGCAGCCGCAGCGGAGGCATTTGTAGTGCACACAGCCATCCAAACTGAGGGCCCAGGTGGCTGGAATGCGGGCGCGGGGACTCAGGGCTCAGGGTCAGCTCCGCATCTGAATGTGTGAACGCAGGGAATGACGTGCGTCACTTTGACATTTTCATTGATCTCCCCTACACTGGCCCGTTTAGATTTAACAGAACGCCTGCCCGGGCCCCAGAGACCACCGCGGGGGGAAGCAGGGGCCCTGCGGGCGCAGCCGCCAGCACTGCTGAGCTGTAAAGCGTGAACCAGAGTCGGGCCCGAGGGCCGGCCCCTCAGTGTCCAGACGGGCAAACCGCGGTGGTCGGGAGCCTGACGCTGGGGAGGGGACAGGGAGACCGGGCAGAGGGGACCCCACGTGAGGCCTCATACGGGGCATCTCTGTGAAACAGCCAGCGCAGGTCGCTGGAGGGAGGCGGGTCCCTTCCACAAAAGGGGCTAGAACAGTCGGGGTCGGGGGGACCCCTGACTTGACCCCCACACCCACGGATGGAAAGTTCACCTCAAATCGGACCACAGATTTAAACACACGGTGGGGCCACGTTTAGAAGGAAGCAGGACACCTTCTTCAGGGCGTCTGAAAGGCAGCGTTGAAACCATGACCCACCCAGTTTTTAAGTCGAGGAGGAAGACCCATCCATCAGAAGGACCGTCTGCGGCCCCCGAGCAGCCCGGCGAGGCAAGGCCGAGACCGGCCGCAGGTCAGTGCACGGAGCCCGCGAGCCCCACGAGTCGGGGACATCAGGGACACTCCGGGCAGGGGGACAGGGAACTCCCCGCAGCAGAGACGTGAGGAGCTGAGTCCCAGAGGATGTGCAGGTGGCCAGTGAGCACCTGAAAAATGTCCAATGTGACCGGCCAATGGGGGCACAGAGCAAACCAGGCCACACAGAGACACCCCACCCCCCGAGCTGGAAGGGCAGCCCTGGGGCTGAACCCACCGGGAGGAGACCTGCGCTCACCCAGGGAAACGCACGCTCCCCGCCGGGCAGGGCGGGTGCCGTGGAGGACAGCTGCCCACCACTGCCATGTCCTTCCCGGGCCAGCGGCCAGGCCGCAGTGGTGTCTGCACACCTTGGGGCGCCCCCACCCAGAAGGAGACCTGGGGGAGGTGTGCCCAGTGGGTGCCCAGGTTTGGTGTGTGTGGGGAGAGAACGGCCTTCAGGGTCTCCTGCTGTGTGGTTCCACTTCCGTGCCAATTTCAGGGACAACACAGGGACGGCCAGAGATGGCAGCATAGCCGGAGCTGAGCGCGCGCCACGTGGGAGAGGGGCCCAGGGCCCGCAGGTCGGTCACCAGGGCCGCCACGCTGCAGCAAAGCCCAGGCCCCGCGGTGACCACCCGGCCGACTGGGTTGGGGGCAGAAGACGTGGGAAAGCTCTGAACTATTTTTACAGCTTCCTGGGAATCTATAACTATTTCTCATAAAAGTTTGCCTTCAAAGCCATTATGAGCTTCCCACAAGGACACACGCTCTGAGCTACCTTCTGTGAGAGCAAGACCCCGTAGCGTGAGAAGAGCTGGGCGTCGCTCTCACAAACAAAGCCACAGGAAACATAAACCAGCCGTGGGGGAAACCGGCCGAGTGGCCAGGGAACAACAGCCCCCCAGCCAGAGCCCACCAGGGTTTGCCCGGACCACCAGCATAAGGTTTAAACATCAGGGGGGCCGGGGCTACTAACAGGGACAAACCCACGAATCCAGTGTTCCCAGCCTCAACTCGTCCCTGCCACCCCACTCAAGGCCACTGTCCTTGGTGCTGCCACACGGCTGCAGGCAGTGGCAGGGCCTGCGGTCCCCAAACCCCCGTGTCCAGAGCGAGGGGCGCCGGCCCCTCCCCCGAGGCCCCGCTCCTAGGCTCCCCGAAACAGCCGGGGGTGCCGCCCGGCCCTCCAGCCCCGGGGCCTGGCCTCAGCACATTCCTCCCAGAGAGATAAGCGGCCGGCTCAGCCCAAGGTGGGCGGACACGCGGAACGACTTCCTTAGCTGGCGTTTTCCAGTTGAGAAAACATTCTGTGCCTCTTTCACATGGTCCTTCAGTTGCCCAATGTTTGCATTTCTGAGAAGACCTGAAAGCTCCGGAGATCTGGGGGATTTGGGGAAGGAATGCGAGAGGGGGCCCGCCTGCCTGTGAGACGGGTCAGCAGTCACTCTGACAGGCCCCAGGGCAGGCGCTGCAGACCCCGGGCCCCCGGGGAGCGGGCGCTGACGCACACTGGTATCTGGTGTCCGGGCTGGAATCTGCTTTACGTTGAGAAACCTTCCTGTTTACAGGTCCCGCTGTCCCCCACCCCCCTCGTGTTGCGTGGGGCCGTGAGGGCGCCCGCACGTCCCCGGGGACCCTGGGCCGCTCCAGCTGAGCCCGGGGCACCGGGGACGGCCCCTCGAGGGTCTGCTGGGCCTGAGCAGGGCTGGCAGTGCTGCGGGGAGGGCAGGGGGACGCTGGGCCAGGGCCAGGTGGCCTTCAGCCTGGAGGAGCCACCTTAGCTGCAGGGCAGGGGCCCTGCTCCATCCCCCAAACCGGTCAGGCAGGCCGATGCCGAGCCTCTGCGGTGTTCTGGAAGCAGAGGCCCGGAGTGGGCTCCAGGGTCTGTGACTGCCCAGAGACCCTGAGAAGCCCCTTCGACTGGGGCCCGAGTGAAGGGCTCAGGGAGAGACCCGCGGTCAGCAGGCAGCCCCCACCTGCAGCAGTCTGGCGGGTGCTGGGCCAGAGCTGCCCCCTCGGGGCCGAAGGTTTGCAGGGACGGGCCTCGGCCTCCCGGGGAGCTTCCTGGGAGAAACCCAGCCCCTCTGCCCACAGGCCGAGGCAGACCCCCGTGGCGCCCGGGCCCCCGGCTCCTCACACACAGGGCCCTCGGGCCTCCTCCCAGCCTGCTCTGCTCTCTGCTGAGTGGGCTCCCCCAGGCCCAAGGTGTGGGGCGCTGTCCCCCTTGTTCCCTCAGACAGGACTCAGGGCTGGCTCTGGCCTGGTCCCACACCCGGGCCCGCCTGGCCTTTGGCCACAGAGAGAGGACCGGGTCCCTGTGTCCGACAGTCTGGCGGGCCGACGACCCTCCTTTCCTTCCACTTCCTTCCCCACTCGGGGTGTCTGGAGGCTCATGTCGCTGTAGCAGTGTCCGACTGTCCTTCCTCTGTGGGCCTGAGTCATGCCCCATGGGGTGGGGGACCCCTCGGCGCTCCCATCCACCTGTGGACGGACCCTGTGGCCGCTCCCGCCTTCTGGTTGCTGTGGACACGGGCGCCCACACATCCACGGGAGCCTCTGTGTCCCCTTCTGTGGGCGACACCTCGCAGTAGGGGTGCCGGGTCCCGTGGCAGCTCTGTGTGTAACTCTTTCACACTCCAGACCCCCACTGCAAGCTGGTCGGGGCCCCCTGTCTTGTCCTCTGTGCCCCTTCCTGCTTTCTGGAGCGTCGATGGAATGGCAGGCGCTCCAGCAGCCCGTGAGAGCCCTGGAGGAGGCGCTCCCGGTGCCAGCACTGTGGGGCAGAGAGGGCAAGGGGCTGGGACGCCGGGTGCTGTGCTGGGGCCTCTCGGAAGCCGGCCCCCGCACACTGTACGTGTGGACTGCCGAGCAGCGTCCGGGGGACCTGCCACTGTGCCTGCCTGAGCCTGTTCCCGGGGGTCGAGAAGCTCACTTCCTTTCCCGACACGCCTGCTAGACTTTGAAAACTGCCACTCGTGTTCCCGGCAGACGACCGACCACCCGGCTAACGTGGACCCGGCCCCGAGCCGGTGCCCCGCTCTCCCCACGGCCCCCCGGGTGCTTTCTGCCGCTCCCCGCCCCGGCTGCTCCGGAGCGGCGCCCCTGCCAAGGGTGCAGGCGGCCCCTGCGTTTCCCACGGCATCAATCTTCCTGCGCCCGGGGCCGCGGCTCGCTCGCATTCCAAGTGAGGCCGCTCCTTCTCTGCCAGAGTGATGGGAACCTGTCACCAGCCGTCCCTCCGTGAGGGGCCTCTCTGTGCAGACGAGGGGCCCCAGGAAACTCTGTCCCGAGGCTCGGGGACAGCTCGGGGCCCTGGGTGCGCTCCCAGGCCTCTCCCGGGACTTCCCACGGCCCGGCCCAGCCGCTGCTCCCGGCACGCAGGGCTCTGGTCACGTCCGCCAGGCCGCGGTGCTGTGGCCTGGGCGGCCTGCCCCTCTGCCCCGCAGGCCCCTCTCCCTTCTCTCTCTAACGGCGAGGTGCAGCACCTTCATTCTCGTGGGCCACGCTCCCTGCGTCATGTTGGCTGGGGTGCTTTAGGGGTGGGGGCCCCGGGGGATCGTATGGTCACCAACTTGGTCACTGCGTTTGGGGGCGGCCCCCCACTCTCTGCCCTGGGGCTGCAGGGCTGCTGGGGGTCAGGCTGTGCTGGGTCAGGAGGGGACGTGTGCGTCACGACCCCCAGGCCCCGGCCGGAAAAGGAGCCCCCTCTCCTTACAAGTGGAGACGCTGCCTTCAGCCTAGAGGTCCTGGCTCATGGCTGGGCCTGGGGCTGCTGTGCCCAGGACCAGGGACGTGGCCCCGATGAGGGTGCAGGGTGCCGGTCCACTTCAGGGGGGAGTCGGGCTGACCCCGACCCTGACCCTGACCCTGTGGGCAAGGCCGGCTGGGCCCAGCAGGGCGTGGCCGCCCCAGCCCCGCCTCCCCATGGAGGCCCATGGCAGCTGGTCGCCCAGGCCCCTGGGTGGGCAAAGGCCCCCGATTGTCCCCAGTTGCTGGGCACCCCGGCGGGCCAGGCGCTGCCTGCTGCTCGGGGCTGGGCTGGCACCAGCTGCCAGGGTTGCCCTTGGCTCCAGGCCTGGGTCCTTGCTGAGGGGCGGCTGGCTGTGCAGGTTCGTCCCGTCGCCCCCTGCTGGCTGCTCTGTGCAAGGGCGCCAAGGCCCCTGTGCTGGGGGTCAGGCCCTGCCACCCTGACCTGGGCTCTGGTGTGGGGCCTGGGCCTGGGCCTGGGCCTGGAAAGCGCCAGGCCGGGCTCAGTCCTCCCCGTGAAGCGCCACAGCCTGAGCCCTGGTGCAGGCGGAGGAGGCACGGTGCTGAGTGTACTGTCAGCCTCCCCCACAGGACACAGTGACAGGCTGAACCGTCAGCCTGCGGGTCTGGGGGGCTGTCACCAGAGGGTCTTGGCCATGAGCCCCTTTGTGACGGCAGGAGGTCACTCTCCCTGCTCGTGTCCTCGGTGCCCACATGCCCCCCACCACCCTCCACCTCTGGGGGACCCCCATGGCCCGGCCTGGCCCCGCCTCCCACCCCCTGGCGTCTCTGTGTCCAGGGACCCGCAGGTCCCTCTGGCCTTCTCTCCTCCCCTCCCCCCTCCCCGCCCTCCCCCTCCTGTCCCTTCTTCCTGGTCTGTCTCTGTCTCTATCTCAGTGTCCATCTGTCTCTGCCCCCTCCCTATGACGTCCCTATGCCAGGCATTGTTCAATGGGCCCTCCGGCCACACTCCTGTTCCTGAGCAGGGACTGGACGTGTCCCTGCCGCCTCACAGGCACCTGCCTGTCTGCACGTCCACAGCGGGGACGGAGGGTGATCTGTGCTCCGCGCTGCAGGAGCTCACGTCTCCCTCCCCAGGGCACCCTGAGAGCCCCCGTCCCTCCCACCAGCGGGTCCTGTCTCGGCTGCTCTGAGCCCTGCCTCTGCCTGGTCTGGGCCTCAGACGCCTGGCCCTGCGGCCCATCCTGACTGCCATCACGGTTCCCGAGCGAGGGCTTTCTTCTGGTACCTGGGCCTGTCCCTCCACTGTGTCCCTCAGCAAGAGGAAGTGACAGGGGTCCCCGGCACACACACCCTCCCTGTCCCCGCCCTCAGGGAGCCTCAGGTGCTTCCTGCTGTGCTCAGGTTGGGTCTGACTGGGGCAGGGGGTCTTCCCCTGGGGGTCGTGTGAACCCACGCGGGCAGGCGAGTGTGGGGGCCGGCTCTGCGGGACACGCTTGCCTGGGTGTCTGCCTCTGTCTCCCCGTCCGTATTAAATCGAGTTGACCAGACTGTGGACCTGGCTGAGCCTTTTTTGTGTCCCTTCTTCCCGGTTGTTCCCCGAGTCAGCCACCATGTCACCCATCCTGTGAAGACATGCTCTGTGCCTGAGGTCCTGGGTGGTGGCCCTGCCCGCTGACCCCCACGGGCCAGGAGCTGGTCTGCCGACAGCGCCCGCCCCCAGGCCTTGTGTGGGAGACCCACAAGGAGTTGCTGGGGGTGGGCGGGCCAGGGGCCCAGGGCACAGTGCTGTCCTGGATGAAGTCCTCCCCGCAGCCCGGGGGAAGGGCAGTCTGTCCGCCGGACACTGAGGCCCAGAGGCCGCGGCAGCCTCAGCATGTGGGCAGGCCCACCAGAAAAGCACCTCCTCCGGGCCAGTGTGGCCAGAATCTTCCAGGGACTACCTGGTGGTCATCACACAGGGAAACAAGGACACTTCCATGCCTCAGAAAGTTGTCAGAGAGAAAATGGGGTGGGGCCCCCGCCACCCAGAGTGGCTCCCCTCTCCTGTCAGCCCCGAGGGGACGACGGGGCCTTTGGGGCCTGAGAGCCCCCGTGGCAGGTGGGAAGCGGAGGACCCGGCCCCAGGCAGGGTCAGGGCTCTGCTCACCGGTGGCCCGAGGGTCCTGAGCCCGCTCGTCTGCCACGGGGCAGGGTGGGAGCCACACTCAGCCAGTGCAGGCACGTGTGACCAGCTGCAGCTGCGGTTGCGATGCCGGGGCAGGGGCACCATGGGTGCAGGCCCTCCGGAGTGCCGGGCCCGCAGCTAAGGGAGGTGTTCTAAAGCACCAGAAGCTGGCGACAGGGAAGAACAGCTTCCGTGGGTGCACAGCTTAGTCTGGGCCCTGCTCAGGTCGCCCCGGAGAGGAGGGGTGTATGGTGTGTCCGAGGACCCCGGGCGCTGACCTGCTGGGACTCGACCCCTGGGGCTTGGCAGACCCCAGCTCACGGCCTGGTCCCTCATGTCCCAGGGCAGCTGAGCTGGGCTCCCCCTGGGCGCTGTGCACTGTGCTGCCACCAGATGGCACCCTCTCCATCCTGCTGTCCTTTGGGCATCTCCCCACTTAATTCTCTCTTTAATGGCGATGGCCCCCCCATTACTACTGCTGGGAACTTGGAGTGGAGAGAGGGAGGCACAGGGGACATGTGACTTGGTGACAGTGACAGTGGGGACTGGTCTCCCCAGGACACAGCACCTCTGAGCAATGGGGACAGGGGCTCGGGCACGGGGACCTGGAAGGACACTGGGAAGGGGACAGAGATGCCACCGCGAGGCCAGCAAGCGTGGGAGAGTACCCTTCCCTCGAGCTGTGGGGCAGAGCCAGGGGCCGGGCCCCGAGCCATGGAGGGACAGCGGGGGTGGCTGCGAGACCCGGGGGTGCACGGGGGAGGGGTGAGGAGGGAGCCCAGTGGCTCTCTGGCCCGAGGTGAGGTTCCTGGTCTTGTCACAACCCCTTGGAAAGCCCAGCAGAAAGGGGCCGGAGAGGAGGGAGGATGAGAGTCACCTCAATACTGGGGCTCTGCTCCGGGCAGGGAGGGACTGGGGCCCCGCTGCTCTGCGTCCACTGCCCCAGAGGGGCCGAGCGGTGCCCCTGGGGGAGCCCAAGGCTGGCTCCAGGCTGCCACGTGTCCCTGCCCCTGAGCCCTGGGGAAGCTGGTCTTGTCCCCCAGAGGTCCCTGCACAGGGCCCTTGCAAGCACCAGGGGGCGCTCATGGACTGAGCAGCGGCTCCAGCAGGCTCACCAGGCTCCCGCAGATCTCGGTGGTGGGGGTGGCGGGGGTGGAGGGGGAGGGTCAGCGCACAGCTGTGCTCTCTGGGCCTGTGAGGGGCCAGCGGCTCAACTTCCCCACCCGGTCACCTTCCGAGCGCCTGTGGCAGTGGTCACCGGGGCCCCACTTCACAGAGGGGGATGCCGAGGGTCAGAGGGGCCAGGAGGCCACATGGCCGATGGCGGCCCAGGTGGCCCCACAGGGGCCTGGGCCTGTGACCTGTCACCCGCAGGTGGCCCTGAGCCCCCAGCCAGTCCCGAAAGGGTGGGCGCCTGTGAGCCCCCGGGACACATGGGGCTTGGGAGCAGAGTGGACCGGGGCCAGGGGCTGGCGTTCAGATGCTCTTGTCCGGGGGTGAGAATGCACTGACAGCCCTCTGCCCCCCCCCGCACCCCCCCCTCCGAGAGCACGGGCCGACTTCTCACGGCGTGGGGGGGGCTGGCCGAGGGGAGCTCGGAGGGGCTGGTGGTGCACGGAGGGTCCCCTCCCACCTTCTCTCTCTCTTCCCTTCTGATCCAGCCCTCCGTCCCCCCAGCCCCGCTCCGTGGGCTTGGCTTTCTGACTCCGTGGGTCCCGTGTGTGAGGGACCCACGTCACGCATGTCCCCCTCTGTCTGACTGACAACACGCCTTCTAGAGCCACGTCCCCCTGCACAGACGCACCTCGTCCTTGCCCTCATTTTGGAACAGATGCCCGGGTGGCCCCCACACTGTGGCCGGCACTGGGGACTCCGCAGCGCACATGGGCGGGGGGCACCGTGTCTCCCAGTGCATGCTGCCCAGGGTCGCACCCATGCTGCCCTGTGTGTGGGCCATGATGCCCGCTCTCTCCAGGGTGCCGGGAGTTTCGTCACACTGTCCCCTGAGTCTGCGGCCCCGGGCGGGTCCCCCGTGTGCGGCTCCGTGCCTCTGAGACTGGGGTGGGGGAGGTGCTCACCCTGGTGAGCCTGCTGGAGCTGAGACCCCTGAGGGCTCCACACCCAGGTGAGAGGCTGGGCAAGACCCCCGTCCAGGGGACAGCAAGAGAGCGTTTGCTCCTGAGAGCAAGACAGGGGTGACGGGGCGTCTCCCCCAGAGGGGCCGCTACAGTCTGCCCAAGGTGGGTTCAAGGCTGCAGCTCAGGTGCTTTGGTCGGCCTGGCGACCACCTGTGCACGAGGTGGTGCAACGTGGGCTGGAGGGGGCGCGGGGACCTCAGTGAGAGGGGGCGTCCTCGGAGTGGGGGGACTCGGGCGGCACCAGCCCAGGCACACACACGAAGGAGCCCACAGCTGGGAACCGGGAAACAGGAGGGAGGCAGCAGCCAGCGCCATGGCGACGGGAGGGCGGTCCTTTGAGGGCCCAGCAGAGCGCCCTCCCTCCCCCCCGCCACAGTGTGGCTTAGTGGACTGAGCATCAGACAGCCTGCGACCTGAAAGGTCCACAGGTTCAGCTCCCGGTCGGGGCACAGGCCTGGGTTGTGGGCTGACGTTTCTCTCCGTCTCTTTCTCCCTCCCTTCCCCTGTCTGTAAAAACAAATAAACAAAATCTTTTAAAAAAAGATAAAATTGGAGCGAAGGGACAAAGAACATTTGGACCAAAATGAGCGGCGCTGGGCGTGGAGGGCGGGCGTCTGGGGCCCTCGAGGGCACTGCCACTCCTGAGACGGCACGGACACACGGACACGGGATGTGTGCCCGCCCCCCGCACCCGTCTTTCTGCACCACGTGCTTCCCCAGCTCCCCGCCCACCCGCCCGCCTGACGGTCTCGATGGCTCCCACGCTCGCTGCACTTGCAGTGAGGGAAGGCCCGGAGCAGCAGCTGCGGGGCAGGACGGCAGGCGAGCGCTGGGCTCTGAGAACTCGCAGGGCGGCCCGAGTGGGCGGGTCGCGCCCTGCCACGGTCTCCCCCGGGTCGTGCGCGCCAAACCGGTCCACCCAAGCAGACCCCGGGTGTCTGGCGGAGCGCCACTGGGCTGAGCAAAGTAACAGGCAACGGAGTCCGAAGCCGTGATGAGAAAGTCCCGCGTCTCACGTTCGATGTTCGATCGTTTGACGTCTCTGGGGCGGAGCACAGGAGCTCCGAGGCCTTCGCGGGAGAGCCACGCGGGGGCGAGGGACAGATGGAAATCGCCGACCTCGGCATCCAGGGTGAGATGCGGGGGTGAGGGCAGACGGACTGGGCGTCACCTAGAAGGAGATGCTGCGTGGAAGGACGCTGGTCCACAGGGAGAGCCCGGGGCCACCGGGGCCACCAGCTGCCGTGGGCACAGACCGGAGCCTGCGGGCCCTGGGCCCGGACGCACGCCACCCGAAGCCGGCGGGTTGGTTCGAGAAGGACACTCCGAGTCCCCCGCGCCCAGAGCACAGAAATGAGAACTGCGCGAACATGCCGTGTTTTAAAACAACCACCGCAGAATGAGCATTTCAACCCCAGGCCTGCAAGCCTGCTTGGATCATAGGAAAAAAATCAGGCAATGTCCCCGAGAACATTCACTCACTACAGGGGAACCAGGTAATGGACATTTGATAGTGACGCAATCAGACGCACCGGCCTCTGCGGCAAAGCCGCCCCGACAGCAGAGAGCTCCACAGCCACCGGGAGCGGAAGGCGTGTCCGCCGACCGGGCAGGGAGCTCATCTGGACACGTCCCCCCACCCCCGTGTCTGTGACTCACAGACAGGCAGACGTCCTCACAATTAAAGACAGACTCTCGGGACATGTGAAGACCTTGAGGAGGAAGCTGGGACTCCTCCGAGGACCCTGCGTGGGCACCCACTGGCTCGCTGTCCCCCCGGCTGGCCCTTCACCCGTGCAGCAGAGGGCAGCTGTCTGGAGCAGCTGTGCACAGACGGGGGAACCGGGAACTCGCCTTCCCTTGTGTTGAAAAGATGCTGGGCCAGATGCTGACCTTCTCTGACTGTGGAGGGAATGTCCCCAGGGGCCCCGGTGTTGCGGGGACACCCTGGGCCAGAGGGGGGGGCCCTGAGGTGGGGCAGGGGCTGGGTGGGCTGCTGGGCACCGGCTCTCCTGCCCAGGGTGCGCGGGCGCGGGCTGGGGTGGTCTGCCCACTGGGTCGGCTGCCTGTCACCCTGCGTCTGCCGTCTGTGACTTTGTGGAATGTGCAGTGTTTCGCATTGGTGGCCCTGCAGCCAAAGGCCAGTCCTGGGCCCGGCACAAGGAACAGCCCTACTGATTTCAAACTCTTTTATTACAAAACCATAAGCGTGTAATTCTGTAACTCAACAACATCACACCCAAGCACACCCTCTGGCGCGTTAGGTGAAATGTTCACATGAAAACGGTAAACGACCGCGCCTGTGTGATTGCCCTGCACACGCCCGACCTCCGCAGGGTCCGGGGTCGCCGCATCGGGGGCGATGGGAGACCCTCGCACCAGCACAGACCACCCCCACACCCAGAGCGGACACTGCCCGGCGCGGCGCAGCCTGCACAGGAGTCTCTCTGAGGTCGGGGTGCTGACGGGGAACCCCGTGATCACAGCCTGGGCCACACTGTGACCGGGGCCTAGAAAACGCAGGCTTCCAGCACGTCCACCACAGCCTGGGCAGGACGGACAGAGGGACGCGGGCTGGGACGGCACAGGCAGGAAGTCCAGGAGCCACGAAGTCGCCAAAACAGAAAACACGGACGGGGGGGCGGCTGTGAAAAGCCGCCTTGCAGCGTCTGCGTCAGTGGCAAGCGCCCGGGGAGGGGGGTGCCTCGCACCGTCCCGTGGGCACTGGCAGGGCACCCGAAGGTCCGGGGAAGCACCAGCTCGGGTGAGGGCCGCGCCCAGGAAGCCACACGGCGACGGGGGGCACCCGAAGGCTCCTGTGGACGGAGGAGGCGCGCGGGAGGCGGCGGATTCGGGAAAGCCGCCTCATGCAGGTGTTCAGTGACTCCCAGATGTGTCTGCCTTTGATCCAAGTTTAACCGAAATCTGCGTGGGTTTGTTTCCACTTGACAAACTGATTCTAAAATTAAATGAATACCCAAAGTAGGACAGTCAGCAGGGGTGGGGGTGGGGGTGGAGGCGGGTTCTGGGGGGACAAATGAAGACCTGACTGGGGCGGGGAACCTCCCATGCAGGGCCCAGGGCACAGGCCGCGGACCCTGAAACTGGCCTCGTTAACGTGAGAAATTCCACAAAGAGGAGAAGGAAGGGGCCTAGTCGAGATTCTCGAAGCAGACGACCCACTCGAACTCCGAGTGGACACGGGGACTGGAGTGAGGAAGCTGCAGTGGCAAAGGGGGTGCGGCCGGGGACAGGCGGGCGGGACCGGGAGCCTAGAGCCAGGCCCGCAGGCAACAGGGGCCGGGACCGGTGGGAGGGACGGCACCGCACAGCAGAGAAGGACGGAGTTTCAAAAGCGAGAGAGAGGAACCTCCCCGCCGTCCTCTCCCTACATGCGTGCGGGCTGGGCGGCTGAGTGTGAGCAGTGGAGCCGCGAGCCCCTGTGCGGGCAGCGCAGGTCGAAGCCCGCGTTCAAGGTCAGCGAGTCTCCACGCTGCCTCAGAGTGTCCGGGGCGGCCCGGCCCCGAGCCGGGCACAGGCCGCAGAGGCCGAGATGTAAAAACTGACCTGGCCCCAAGGGCCCGGCAGCATCTGTCAAACCGACTCCCAAAACATGTTAGTTTGGTTGAGGTGATCAGCCCCTCGCACTGTCCCCCCAACAGAGGACGGGGGGGATCCGAGACCACAGGAAATCTGGAGGCAAAGAAAATCTTAAAAGAAGCCACTAAGAGAACAGTGTCACTTCCGGCCTCTGTGGTTCTCCCGCAGACAACCCGTGCCAGGCAATGGCACTCGCAGGGAGGTGACAAGAAGCCACGAGTGTGCCCTGTCCCTGGTGAGGGGAGGGCCCGCGGGCCGGGAACGCCGCGGCGCCGATGAGCTACATCAGGGTGGCGGGGATAAGTGCGGAGGAGGAGCCGGGACGGGCGCACGGGCGGGTGGGGAATGTCGGCAGGAAGCTGCGGTCGCTTCGAAGACAGAAGCAGAAGCAGAATCCAGCCCGAAACGCCGGGGCCTGCTCCGGAGTGGCCGGACCGCAGAAGGAAGGCTGGTAAGCGCGGGGACAGGTGAGTGGAAAAGGTGGGAAGGGAGGCAGGAGCAAGGGGCGTGCACCAGGGGCGGAGGGCCTGACAGAGACAGGAAGGACGCGGCCGGTGGGAGTGGGAGTGCCACGGAGAGGGCCGTGAGCGCCAGGTGGCCACGCGAACTGAGAGGTGGGGGCCCAGGCCACCCGCTGGAGACCAAAGACAAAATCTTCAAAGCGGCCCCTGCACGGGAAGAGCTCACGGTTGGGGGGGCCCTGGGGAAGTCGCTTCCCCAGGAGAAGAGCTTGGGCCCCAAGGTCGGCGTGGCACCCTTTCCTGGGCGAGGGCGGGGATGGGGCGCCCAGGGGTGGCCCTCAGGGGAAGGGGGCCTCCTGGGGGGTTCTCCACGCCCCCGCTGTCTGCACTGGGACGGGGAGCGTGGTCTCGGCCCCCAGCAGGGGCTGAGGCTGTGGGGCGGTGCAGACCCCCGTCCCCAGGCTGCTGCAGTGTGGGCCGAGCATCCTTTCGAAGTTCGGGAGGGAGCACAGAGGTGTGGGGGTGCGTGGGCCTGGGGCGGGACCCCAGCGGACGCCCCACACCAGGGCTGATGCAGGACGGGGGCGAGAGGTGGCGGTGACGAGGCCACAAGGGCCAGCCCAGGAGGACAGCGCCGGGCCCGGGAGCAAACAGAAGCAGAACACCAGTGGCCACTCCTCCTACGAGGAAAATCTCGAAGCGGCCTGATGAAAAGTCACAACCCTGAGGTCTCGGGCGATGGTGTTCAGAGGGCGGGAAGGCAGGCCGCAGGGCGAGAACGTGCCCCTCACGTCCCCGGTGTCCCTCGCCTCGGCGGCCCTTGAGTCGGGACACAGTTCCCAGGTCTCCTTCGACTCTCCGACCCGGACACCTGGGAAGCGTACAGGACGCGCCTGTCTTGCTGACCCCGCTCTACACCTGCCCGGCGCGGGGTCTCGGTCGGCCGGGCCGTGTTGGGTCACAGAGAACATACACGTTGGTCTCTGCCCCCAGCTCCTGGCCCAGAGCCCCCAGGACCTTGTCATTCCTTACTGACAGAGGCGCTGGGGGGACAGGGGGACGGTCCTTGACTCCGTCCCCAACCCAGCGCTCCTGAAACCCTTGGGATTTCCCGGGAGGAGGGCCTGTCTTTCCTTCTGACCAGGCGACTCCGGGCTGCGGGCTGGGGTGGCCGCCCAGGACGTCCAGGCCGTGGTCAGGAGCGGGGACGTTCAGCCCGCAGAGGGGACAGAGGGGCGGGACGCCGAGGTATCGCGATCATCCATCTCGCCTACCTGTGAAGTCCCAAAGGTCCGGGTGCTTCTGGTGGTGAGCGCGTGGAGATGCGGGTGGACAGGCGCCGGACGTCCGCGCACACCTTGCCCCAGGAGACCCGCCCACCTGGCTGTTTGTCCACAGCCTGTCCTTGGGTCTTTCACAATGACCTGGGGAACCTGAGGCAACTGGTGGCCTGACCTGTGTGAGCCGCAGTGGCTCATTAACCCAACCCACAGGGGTCAGACGGGCACCTGGCGTGGGGCCGTCCTGGGGGCCGCCACTGTCTTCGAGGCCACAGGTCAGAACCCAGGTCGCCGTGGACGCCCGCTGGTGTCTCGGAACTGTCGGTGGCACACCCCGTGCCTGGCCTCTGAGGGCCGTGGGCGTGGTGGCCGTGGCCGTGAGAGGGAGTCACGAGAGGGGCACCACTTCTCCGAGCCGGCGACTGGAGCGGAAGTCCCGTCCAGGCTGGGGGCTGGACGTCGGGTCGGGGTGCCGGCCCCTTGGGTGCCTGGTGAGGACTCCCTGCTCGGCTGGTCCATGGCCACCTCCCGGCCGTGTCCTTGGGGGGGTGGTGTAGGAAGCTCTTCTCTTCCTCTTTGTACAAGCACCCTGCCCCCCACCCTCAGCTGACTCCAGTCACCTGCAGGGCCCGCCCACTCACCCTCACCTGTGAGTTCTGCCTAGCGCCTCCCGGTGGGAGGGGTTTTCTGCCCCTGACCCCCCCACCCCAACCGGGCAGGTGATGCCCACCTGGACTGTAGGTGGGTGGGCCTGTGGGGCTCGGCCCCCATGAAGCCACCCTGCTCTCCGTCTGTGACCAGAATGGTCGTTCTGGGCGGGGGAGGCTCTCAGGACCCCCAAGCCCACCTTGTGGGCCGCAGTACGGACCAGCGGGTTCCTGTCCCGCTCAGCGGAGTTCGGCCTTCACAAAAACTCACTGCCCTGCCCCCGGCCAGCCCCTCTGCACGACCCCACTCCCGGCACTGGTGGTCCAGGGGGCACGTCCCTGGGGCCCGCGGTTTCCCGAATGGCCGACTTGTCCTGGGCCCGGTGCAGAACCAAGTGAAAGCAGGGAGGGGACACGGCGGGCCCGTCGAGGGCCCTGACCCCGGCTGGACGCCCCCTGGGGTGACGGCCCTCCCCAGAGCCTGACGCGGTGGAAGCCGGGCGCTGGGGTCTGGCCCGGTGCCCCCGCAGCCAGGAGTGGACAAGGACGGCTGTCGGCTCGGGGGACACTGCCAGGTGGACGGGCCGTCTCCCTGGCAGGAGCCTGGCGGCCTCCACGGGCGGGCATGGCTCCAGGAGCAGCCTGGGGCCCCTCCTCCTCCCGCCGTGCCTCCTGGAGCCTGCCCGGCAGTCAGCTGGCTGCGGGCCTCGGAGGCGCCAGGACAGCGAGCGAACCCCACCTCGGCCAGCGTCCCTGCCTCCTCCAGACACGACAGAGCTCAGAGCCCTGGTGACCCACAGCCCTGCCCATGTCCCCTGGTGCCCACGCCCTGCAGCCTGTCCCCATCACACCCCAGCCCTGTCCCCAAAGCTGGGAGCGCACAGGCCCCTGGGCCCAGGGCGCTGTCCCACAGCCTGGGCACAAAGTCCTTCCTTCTCTGCACCCCAGCTGTCCCGCTCCCCCAAGTTGCCCCAGGTGCGGCCCCCTGCTCCCCAGGACCCTGGGGGCACACAGGCCCCTTCCAGGTTGACCCGGACCCCGGGCTGGACCCCTCATGTCCTAGGAAGTTCGTTTCCCATTTAGTCACCAGATGTGTCCTCGGAGACGGACGTCCCCGCTGAGTGGTGAGCAGAGCTCCTCTGGGGGGCACCTGGGCCCCGATGCCCCGCCCTGGGGTGCTGACCTTGACCCTGGACCAACAACCTTCCACTGGCAACTCGCTGACCTTCGGTCACTCCTCACAGCCACTCTCACCCACCAGAGGCTCTGCCCCACTTCCCAGGCGAGGGGCCGGGCCCCAGCGCTCGGGCTCAGATAGGGGCTGGCCCGTCTGTGCTCAGCTCCCAGCCCGGTTGGCAGCTGAGCCCCTGCTGCGCCTGCCCCTCCCTCCCTCTCTGGGGGGCCACCCGATGCCCCCAGGACCCCCTGGTCCCCTGTCCTGCAGAGAGGGCACACCTCCTGGGGCCCTGGCCACCAGGCAGCATTTGCATGGAAGCCGGCAGGTCGCAGCCCCCGAACCTGCCCAGGCAGGGGAAGGAGGCGGAGCCGCTGAGGCTGGGAGGGAGTTTTATTGAAAACGCACAGACAGGGAGCTCCGAGCAGGGGCACAGCGTGGAGGGGACTGGGTTGGGGAGGAGAGAGGGAGTCCCCAGATGCCGGCAGCCCCCCATACTGGGGAGCTCCCCCAGAAGCCCTTCTTGCTGGGTGTCAGGTTGGAGGGACCGAGGAGCCCGGGAGGGGGGCCCGGGAGGAGGGGCAGCAGCGCAGGAAGAAGCCGGGACCCGGAGCAGGCGAGGACCCAGAGGCCGGGCAGGGCCTGTGCGGCCCCTCGAGGCCGGTTCACCGCGTCAGGGGGTCCCGGGGCCCGTGTCCCCCAACCACGGCTCCCTTGCACGCCGAATGGGTCGTGCCGTGGAACCCTTCCCGGCGCCTCAGTAGTCGGTGAGCGGGTACCGCAGGAAGATGAAGACCAGGACGATGCAGGAGGCGGCCAGCGCGGAGCTGGTGATGTTGAACAGCCGGGCCGTCTTGGCATCTTCCACCGCCCCGTTCAGGTCGTTGAGAAGCTTCTTGTCTCGGACCTGCGGCCACCGGGGAGAGGCCGGCTGAGGGATGGACCCGCACGGGCGGGCGGGCGGGGGCAGGGTCCGGGGCCCTTGCCATGGGCAGCACTGGGAACTATCGGTGTCCCCAGCTTACCCTCAAAGGGGCTGTAAAATAATAGCGTCCAGTATGGAGGGAGGGAAGGAAAGGTGAACCCAGCGAACATTGACACTGGGGAGTCAGGGCCGGGGAAAGGCCCACAGGGACTCTGTGTCCTTTTAGCCTGAAATCATTTACAATAAAGCGCCCAGTTACCAGTGCGGCTTCTCGCTTGAAAGTCCCCAAAAGAGTCGATTTCAAGGTTCTCATAATCACGTGCTGTGAGGTGGCATTAACTAAGCTTGTTACGGAAATCATTCTGCAACATCGTGCCCCTTAAACTTATACAATGTCACGTGCCAATTACACGCTGGGAAGTAAGTGAACCAAGAGGAGGGTGGTCTCAGAGGAAGGCACACGACTGGACGGCGGGACTCCCTGAGAATATGGGCGGAGACGGGGCGAGGGGCCGTCCGGGGGCTCTGGGAAGGGGCACGAGGGGAGGGCGTGGCGTGCAGGGCCAGAGCACGCCCCCCACCCCCAGCACTCTCTCCTGTCACAGGTCCGAGCCGCAAGCAGGAAGCGAAGCTGCGGAGGAGCCCGGGGAAGGGAGGGGACAGACGTGAGGGGCAGGAGGAGAACGTCCCTGGGTCAGCAGGCCGGTGGACGGGCCGCAGGCCGGGGCCCGGTTGGAGGGGGGAAGGTGGGCGGGTAGACGGTGGACTCACGGACGTTTGGGCGGGTCCGGTGGACGGATGGACGGGAGATCAGGAGAGGAAAGGTGGGTGGACCAAAGAGTAGGTGGGTTGCCCGTGTGGTGGGCACAGAGGTGGGCAGGGGATGGGAGTGTGGCCGGTGGGTGGGTCTCCGTGGGTGCCGGGGCGGGGGAGGGACCGGGGAAGGGAAGGTAGGGGGGAGGCCTGGGCTCCTGGGGGGTTTATTCCAGTGATTTTGGGGAGAACTGACCCCTTTATTGGTTCTATTTTTCCTTCTGAGAACAGGCTACAGACCCACCACTTATTTAGGTCTTATTTTGTTAAAATAAAGATTTATAATTTTCTCCAGAAAGAGCTGTTATAGCTCTTACTAGACTTCATCTTTGTTTGTTTTGGTTGTTATTAAATTGTCATTACAGCCAAAATTACATTTCTCACCGATTTCCACCAGGGTGCAAATATTCAGCCGACTTCTGTGGACTGATTTGGTATCCGGGTAAATGATTGTATTAACTAATTGTGATAATTAACCAAGTTTCCTATGTGACAAATCATCTTTACCGTAAATATTACAGTTCCATTTCTTCCTTCAAGTCCTCCTGGCTGGCCCCCCCGAGCCTGGCTCCGCCTGGGGGCTTCCCCTTGTCCTGGACCCCACCCCCAGGGGCTCTGTGGGAGCTGCATGGGCCCCGGGCTGACATGGGGAGGCTTTCCTGGTCCACCCCCCCCCGGGACAGCAGCCCCGCTTCTCCCCGACCTGCCTCACTCACTCTCCTGAGCTGACCTCAGCACCTGACTCGCACGGCCCGGAGTTCACCGCCGTCGGACACCCCGCCAGACCGGGGCTCCCATGGGCAGGGACTATGCTGCCTGCCTCTCATTAGGCACCGGAGAGTTAAGTCACTGCACGGGGAATAAATAAGTCAGCGGTGGGGGATGCTGGCTGGTTTGAATGAACCGGCGGTGATGAGGGATCAGCTGATGGAGCAGCTCATCGGGGCCCTGCTGGGGTTACGTGTGTCAGTGGGGGGGAGGGGGAGGGGGCCACGGGCACGACGACCAAAGTGAGGTCAGGTGGGTCACTACACGGGGAGGGGCAGACCGGTGGAGAAGGTGAGTGAGGGACGGGGGAGATGAAACACACCCACGATCGGCCTGGGGGTAAACCAGACACAGGGGCCCGGTGGACGGGGTGGGAGCGGTGAAGGAAGGGGTGACCGTGTGTGGACAGAGGGGTCAGCCAAGGCTGGAGGAGTGGAGGGGCGCGTCCGTGGTGGGCAGGAGCAAGGGGAAGGGAGACGCGAGGGTGGGCGGAGGACGGGCAGGCGGGCTCTGGGTTAGTTGGTGGCGCGGGACGAAAGGTGATGGGGACGCACTGGAGGGGCGGGGGGGGCACGGGGTGGGCCACGGACAGCTGGGTAGGGGGGGCAATGAAAGACTGAGAAGGAGAGAGGGCAGGGGCTACAGGGTCATTAGGGTCATCGGTCTGCGGGTCAATGGACTGATAAGTAGTTAGAGTGAGGGAGGGAAGGCGGGGGAGAGAACAGGAGGCGGAGAGGTGGCTGGAGAGCCGTGTGGCCAGGAACAGGGCGGGCGTTTGAATGGGGCTGATGGCGGATGAGTGAGGAGCTAGGTAGACGTCACCCCCGGGGCAGGTGGATGGGCAGGTGGATGGGGTAGGAGTGGAGGTGAGGGGCCCTGACCTGTGTCCCGTGAGGTGCAAGGTCGCCAGTTCAGTCCCTGGTCAGGGCTCACACCTGGGCCGAGGACAACCACGCATGGATGTCTCTCTCCCCCTCCTTCTCCTGCCCTTGCCCTTCTCTAAAAATAAATAAACAAAACCTTTACAGCAGAGGCGTACGGGAGGGCAGGCGTGTGGAGTGATAGTGTTCTCACTGTGTTGAGAGCACTGCTTGGCATTGACTTGGTTAGTCCGCTCAGCCACGCGGTGAGTCAGGCACACCCCCATTTCTACAGGAAGAAAAACGAGGTGCGGATGGGTGCGGTGACTGGCTTAAGGCCCCCGGACTCCAACCCGTGTTGCAGGCTGGAGCCTCCACGGACATGCGGGGTGTGGCGTGTTCAAGAAGTGGCAGTGGTGGGAGAAAAGATGGAAGGATGACGGACGGGGGCGTCGGCAGGCAGCTGGATGAGTGCGTCGCTGGAGCAGAAATGGCCGGGAGAAGGGGGAAATGGGAAGAAGGGAGAGAAGTATAAAAAGACCTGCAAACTCGAGGTCACACGAGCAAGACAAGGGGCCACGTGGCCTCCCTAAGACACGGAAGCAAACTCAGGGAGGCTGCCGTGACGAGAACGCGGCCCAAAGGGACAGACAGACAACAACTCCAGAGAAAGAGCTGAATGACACAGAGAACAGCAACCGATCAGAGGCAGACTTTGAAACACTGGCGGCAGGATGTCAAGGGACTCAGCGAGGGCCTCGGCAGCACACGCGGGTGCACTCAGAAACCCAGGGCGCTCCGACCAGAACGCAGAGCAGTTCTCGGGGAAAAGGCATCGGAGCGGATGAAGCCGAGAGTCACATCAGCGATTTGGAACAGACAGAAGAGAAAACAAACAACCAAACAGCCGATCAGAGCAGCAAGAAGAAAAGAGAATCCGAACAGTGAGGGCGGAGTGAGCGGCCTCTGGGGCGGCCTTGGGGAACTGACATCCCCCTGGGGGGGTGGGGGGGACAGAAAGAGGAGAGAAAGAGCAAGGAGTTGGAAAGCTGTCTGAAAACACAGTGAGAGCAAACTCCCCCAACGTGGCGAAGGAGATAGACGTTGAGTGTCCAGGAAGCACAGAGACCCCAGACCAGACGGACCCAAGGGGCCCCTCCCAGAAACATCGAGATTAAAATGCCACGGGGGCAGAAGAATGGGTGAGGGCTGAGGGGGTCAAGAAGCACCAATGGGCCGTCACAGAACAGCCACGGGCGTGTTAACTGCCCCATAGGAAACGGACCGGCACAAGAACTTACACGCATGACCTGTGGACATGAACAAGGGTGGGGGGACTGCCTGAGGGAGTGGGGGTGCTGGGTGGAGGGGGCAGAGGGGGAAAAATCAGGACAACTGTCCCAGCGTCATCAATAAAATACAATTCTAAAAAAGACCAGGAAAGGGGCGAGAAGATGAGCAGGTATGTGGGCGACACGCTGGGATGAGTGACTGGGGTGCTACTGGGGAGAACTGAGTCCACAGGGGGGTGGACGGACGGATGCACGATGGACAGATGGAGGGATGGACAGACAGGAAGGTAAGGAACTCGGCATGTGGAGTGGAGGGAGAAGGACGAGAGAAGGGAGACAGCACGGGAACGCAGAGGATACATAGAGAGTGACGTGGTGCCCTCCCTCCCGACCTGTCCTTTCTCACGGCCCGTCACCGTCACGGGGAAGTCTCTCAGCCTCTCGGACCCGCGCTGATGGCTGCCTCGTCCTCATTCCCTCTGCCCTTCCCCTCCGGCCACCACCCCTGCCCCCGGCCCCTCCCAGCCTCCCTCCACGCTGGCTGCAGATTGCCCAGCTCTGATGGACCTGCCCCCCCGCCCCCGTGTCTGCAGGGGACCAAGGGCAAGCCCTGGCACTGGGGTCCCGACCCTCCCCGTGGGCTCCAGTCTGCCTCCCCAGGGCTACCTTCCTCTCCCCTCCCAGAGCACGGGCTGCACCACCCTCCCCCCCCAGTTGCCTTGCCCTCGGGCCTGTTAGATTCCTCCACCTGGGACGCTTGTCCCAGCGCCTGCCCTCTGAGCCCGGGGCACCTGCCGCCTTGTCTCAGGAGTGTCGGCACCGGTCCCCGGCCTCACCCTGAGGCCTTTCTTCTCCAAAACCCTGGGCTGCTTCTTCCACTTTGCCTCCTGTCCTCCACCCATCCACCCGGCACTCTGACCGGGCTGTCAGTCAGCCCTGCCTGGGCACGGCGGCCGGAGGGGAAGGGCAGGGCCCAGCAGGTGGGCCCCTGGGCTGGGGCAGGGGTGTCTCTGCTGGGGTGGGGGCTCAGCCAGAGGGAGCATCTGCAGAAGACACCGGGGTCATCTCTCAGGCTGGGGGGCAGCGCGGGGCACTCCAAGGCATACTCATGGAGTGTCTGGGGCCGGGGCTGCCAGGGAGGCCAGGGCAGGGTTGAAATGGACCTGGGCTGGGGGGCGCTGAATGTCCAGATAAGGAGCCCGGTCTTCCTCCATGAGAGCGTGGCGTGGGTCACTACGAGGCAGACCACACGGAGGGAGGACTGGTTCTGTCTCGGCCGCCCCGGACACCAGGCTCGGCAAAACCAGGCTGCATCTGTGCGTGGCAGCCCCAGCCCGCAGAGAACTGAGCTGGCTGGCGTGGGCGCGGGCACCAGACGCCTGGCATGAAGGGGGCTAAGCAGATGGGAGCAGGCAGAGATGCGACGCTCACGGCTTCACACCTCGGCCTGGCTCTCGGCGCCTGCGGACGGTTTGGTTTCAGCCCGATTTGTGAATGAGGAAGAGATGGGCTCGGTGAAGCAAGCTGGTGTCTCGGGGACTCCCTGCTCTTACGGGACCACGCTGGGAGCGTGGCCAAGGCCCCCTCCCCCACGTCAGCCAGGCGCCCTTGGACCACCTCTGGCTGGCTGCAGACTCTGGGGGGGCCGCGGGCCCGGAGACGAGCAGCTGGACGGACAGCTGGGTGGGATCGCGGGCGTGAGAGCCGGGTCCGGCCCGGCCTGCCCTCCCTCCTGCCCGCCTTGCACCCTCCCTGGCAGGTGGGCCCCAGGACTCTGCCCTTGCAACCCCCAGGGAAGCACAGGCTCCTGGGCACCCTCAGCCCCGGAGAGGCACGCACGCTACCCCTGCCCAGTCGGCACAAAGCCGCTCAGAAGCCCATGACCTACCTACCTACAGCCTGCAGCAGATGGACCTGCCCCGTGCCAGCTGGCCGCCCGCAGCAGGCCACGGGGAGGAAGGGACACTTCCGGACGGGAGCGGGAGCCGCCCGACCCTGGGCCACAGGCAGCAGGCAGGGCCAGAGGGCACCCGCAGGGGCTCAGCTGAGTGCGGCACCCCCCACACACGCCGTACATGCAACCACACACGTGTGTACACACACGCTCACACCTACACCACTGTGCACACACTACGTGTGCACGCAGTCACACTCACACACGCACATACGTGTACGGCCACACTGATGCGTGCGTGCACACTCATGCCCACACCCCTCACACCGTGCACGCTCGCAGGCTCACACCCGCATGCACTCACACCCGTGTGCTCACACACCTCCATGCTCGTGCCCGCACAGTCACTCGCACGGCGCTGGCTGCACTGGCTGGGACGCCCAGCACCGGGTGCCGGGGCCTGAACACGGGGACAGCAGCAGGGGTCGGTGCCGCGAAGCCCGGCCAGGGTGGGAGCGGGAGGGTGGGTGGGGATCACAGTCGCACCCGGCGGAGCCCCCCTCCCCGCCTCCCCCGCTGTCCTCACCTCACTGGGCAGCGGCACTCCATGAAGTCCGCCTGACCTTGGCCACTGAACTCCAGGGGGAGGGATGATCTCACTAGACATGCACCAACTCCTTCTGGGGCAACAGGGAGGCAGGGTGGGGAGCGAGGGGCCCCTTCCTGCTGTCAGGGCCTGGGCAGCCCTGGCCTCCGTCCTCTGCCCCTCGGGAGGGGCCGCTGGCCTGTCTGTGTGGTGTCCTGCCTGCCCCGCCCGCTCCTCTCAGGGCCCGGAGGGGCCTCTGGAAGTCGCCCCCGGGGTGTGCGGTCAGAGGTCTGTGGGATGTGCCCGAGGCTCTCCCCGGGGGTCCCAGCCACCAGGAGAGACTGTCCTGGAACCGTGCGTAGGAGTGGGAAGCGGAGAGCTGAGGCTGGTGGCCAGTCCCCGGGGCCTCCCCCCACCACTGCCTGCCTGGTGTCAGATTCCCCAGTTGAGGGGCTTCGCCGGGCCACCAGCGTCCCCACTTCACCGTCCTGCCCACGGGAGAAGGACCCGAGGACTCGCTGTCACCATGCAGCTCTGTCCCCACACGCTGTGCACACGCCCTGCACAGAGGACAGGACCCTGACTAAGCTGGTGATGCTGAGGACCTGGCCTGAGGACCCTGGGCCTCTCAATTCACCCCAGGCTCCCAGCTCTGTGCAGGGGGGCAGCCCAGAGCTGGCCACGTCCTTCTCTGTGGCCCCCCTGTCCTTCCGCTCCCCTGGCTGCACCCGTGGCCTCTCCGAGAGGACGGGCGGAGAACTGTGGGCTTTCCCCTGCCCCTGGCCCCCGAGGCCACTCACCTTGAGGGAATAGGCCAAAGCGATGAAGCCCAGGCAGCAGAAGTTGAGGTAGACGAAGTTGAAGATGGACCACAGGTAGTAGTCGTTCACCTCGCTGGTGTCGGGGCACACTTCGATGACCGTCGCGGGGTTGGTCATCGTCTTCTTCTCCGCAAGGTGCTTGCAGACCGGGGGCACACCACCGACCCGCACGCTGTCCGTCTTGCCGCCCTTGGGCTCCGTGGGGAACAGCGTGGGCGCCATGGGCGGCGAGGCCGAGGGTTCCGGGGCCGGGCCCACCGGCGCCTGCAGGGCGGGCGGCTTGGCCACACAGGCGAAGCAGCCCTTGGGCGAACCTGCCGGGGGCCTGGGGATCCAGAAGGCCCCGTCCAGGGGCACTCGGGCTTCCGGGGCGCCGTCCGTGGTGCTGGCCGGGACTCCCAGCAGGGCTGGGCACTGGCCGAGGCCCTGGGCCTGCGGGGAGGGAAGAGGAAGCATGAGCTGGGCCACCCTGGCTCCCCACAGCGTCACCCCTGCAGCCCAGCGGCAGCCCCAAAGGAGGTGGCGAACCCGCCAAGGAGGCGGACTGCCAGCCTGCCACCTGCCTCCCCCGCCAGCCCGGCCACTGGCCTGCCAAGGCGCTTCACAGCGGCCTCGGCACAAACATTGGGGGCTTTTCATGGCGTTGCCATCTGCGCACAAACATTCCCCCCCTGGCACGCCGCCGCAGCACCCCCCCAACACACCCAACAAGGCCCCACTGGCGCGCCTGGGCAATGCACAGGGCTCGCCAGCTCCCCAGACACCCCGGCGCACTCGCCGAGCAGAAACCCCCCCATGGCATGGCCTCAGCCCGCCGGGACACCTGCAGCCCTGAGCCGCCGACACATGGGACACATACGCCGCACAGCCCGTGCGCGCCCAGGCGCCGCCAGGTAAACAGCTCCGCACCGTGGCACGCAGCGTGGACACACAACGACGCAGACCGTGGAGGCTGCGGGGGCTCCCAACTCGCGCGCAACGACGTCCCCGCCGCCAACCCCCGGCCGAAGCGGCACCGGGACACCAAGCGCGCGCACTCGCAGGGAGCCACCCAGCCTGTGCTGCGAACAGACGCACAATGACACTCCGTGAAACCAACACTTCTCCAACGAGGCACCCAGGCGCCCGCGCCCCGCGCCCCCTGGGGGGTCTGCGGCCGAAGCGGCCTGTCCGCCGCAGGTCCCGGACTCACTCACGGGCGACTCCTGGGCTGGCGGGTCCGACCCCGGCGCTCCGTCTGCGCGTCCTTCCGCCGTCCCGCGGGCCGCTGTGTGTCCGGCGGCTCCGCGTCCTAGCGTCCCAGCCTCGGTGCGGAGACGCCGCGGAGCGGGGGGCGGGGAGGGCGCGGGGCTGGCGGCGCTGCCTCCCCGCTGTCTGCGCTCGCTCCGCAGCGCCAGCCCGGCCGCGCGGCTGCAGCCGGAGCCTGACTCACGGCCGTGGCCGAGGCGGGCGCAGCCACCTCCCAGCCTGCTCCCGCAGGCGGGGTGGGGGCCGTGGCGTGGGCGTGCAGGGCTGGCCAGGGATGGCGCCCCCACAGAGTCCAACCCGGTGCCCGCGCAGCCCAGGCTCCCAAGAGCCCCGCTGCCCACTGCCCCCAGCCCCTCCGTCTTGCAGTGCCCCTGACCCCTGCTGCAGCCCGTCCCCTGCATGGGTCCTCCCAGCTGTCTCCCCAGAGAGCCCCCTGCCTCTTGTCCCCACACACCCATGCCCTCAATGGAGCCCCCTCCCAAGCCCATGAACCTGACCCCTCGGCTCCCACAAGCCCCCAGTTGCAGCCCCTCCCGGGCAGGATGGGACCCACCACACTCTCACTGGGCTGCCCACTGTGCACAATCCTGTCCCCAGCCAGAGGCCCTCCCAGCGCCGGCTTCCCGAGCCCCCACGTCCAGGCCCCTGGGGAGTCTCTGTGGCCCCCACACAGCCGGCTTCTCTAAGCCCACCCCTGTCAGAGTGACCTGAGAAGTCCAGTCTCCAGCCCCGGCCTCTCACAGCTCTCTCCCTCCGCCTGTGGGGCCAGACGCTCGTCTCCAAGCCTGAGTGACCCTTGTCTCCTTGGAGCTCCATCCACTCACCCGCCAGTGTGTCTGGGAGCCCCAGCCTGTCTCACCTGCCCCCCCCCCACCGGGGCTCTGTCCCCACAAGTCACTTGCCCTATCACAGCCTCAGGGTCTGCATCCACCGAGTGACCCCAGCTGACCTCCTGTGCCTGCAAAAGCCCCAGTGACCCCATCACGGAGACTCCTGGCACCTAAACAGGGGGTGCCTCCCTGAGCCGGGTTCCCCTCCTCCTCCACGGCCCCGAGACCCGCACCCTCCAAAGCCTCCCGAACACTGCCCTGGAGCATGTCCTCCTGGCAGGTCCCCAAGGCCCTGTCCACCCAGGGGCCCTGGCTGGGCTCCGCCCCATGCTGCCCACAACCCTCTCCGCTCTGAGCCCTTCCCGGGACCCCTTCTCCCCTCGGAGTCCTGCCTGCCTCCACTCGGTCCTCTCCAGACCCCCTTCTTTTCTGGAAACTGCGTGTCCGTCTCCTGGGACAGGCCCCTCCCGCTCCCGATGCAGGTCAGGAACCCACCGCCGGTCCTCACCTGGGTGGGCTTCCCAAGCACCAGCCCTGCCCCCACTGGCCACGCCCTCTAGGAGCCGGGGTGGGGGCCTAAGGCACAGGTAGGTGGGATCTGCTGGGAGGCCAGGGGTCAGTCCTCCCTCGCTTGGCTTGGGGGCACCCAAACCCCCCTCCTTAGGTCAGGGCTGACCCTGACCCGAGGTGCCCTCCCGCACCACCAGGCCCTGGCCCCCCGAGCTGGGCTTCCCCAGCAAGGCACTGCCCCACTGGTGGGGGCTGCAGGTGAGACTGTGGGGCCTGGTCTGTGCAGGGTGCCCCCCGCCCCCGCCGGCCCACAGGTGTCTGCTGTAGGTTATAGCGGGGTCACCCCTCTCCTGGCCGCCACCCTGAGTGGGTGGGGATAGGGGCTGGACCTGGTCTGGCTCCTGAGTGCCGGGCCTCATCCAGGCAGCGGCAGGGGGTGAGAAAGGCCACCCCCACCCTTGCCCTCAGGCCTGCTGGACGCCTCCAGGCTGCGGGCAGGTCCCCAGCGAGTGGTGCACGGAACCACCCACCGTCACGGGACACTCGAGGGTGAGGGTGGGGTCAGGGTAGCTGCCAGTCCCCTGGCTCTGCACGGGTTGCGGCTGGGCTGGGGGCTCGGCCACGCTGATCCCCAGTGACGGGGGTCTGGCTGTGCTGGTTGCCGGGCCCCAAGCAGGGACGGGACACCCTCTGGAGCCCTGACAGGGAATCCAGCTGTGAGGCCCCTGCACGGTGAGCTACCTGCTGCGGGTCTGCCGGGCGGGGCACAGGGCTGGGCCAACTGGGTGGCTCACGGCTGGGGGGTGCCCTCAGCAGTCCCAGCCAGCAAATGGAGGGGGCTCTGTCCCCTGGACCTCTCAGGGCACAGCAACCAGCTGCGATGACACCGTCCCCTGAGAAACCCTGCCAGGCCCTGCAGTCTGCCTGCTCTGGGCTCAGGTTTCAGGCGCAGAGAACTCTGGGTGCGCACTCTGGCCTCACCACCTCTCCGGTCGGATGTTCCTCAGCAATGGCGGCCAGCAGGCTTAGCTCCGGGTGCCATGCCTGGCAGGCCCCCCCCAGTCTGCTCAGCAGGAGCCCCAGAAAGGACCCTGCTCCCCCCAGTGGGTGCTCAGACACCCCTCTGTCCCTCAGAACCTCCCGGCTGTACAGCTGCACCAAGGCAGCTGCCCCCACCTGCCCTGCGTGAGGCCCTGAGCTGGGTCAGGGGTCACTTGAGGGAATTCCAAACCCGAACCCCTGAACCCTGTGGACCCTGGTGGGCTGGCCCAGCCCTTGCCTCACACAGAAGCCGCTTGAGCTGGCAGCAAGCGAGCGAGGCGGGAGGCAGGCTGCCCACTCGCCACCAGCCCCACAGAGGTGCCACCCTAGGCCCAGAGTGCAAGGGGCCTGCGGGGCACCAGGGACCCTGCTGCTGAGTCTCCTCGGAGCAGAAGCATTGTCCAGGACAGCCTGGCAGTCACGCCTCAGTGATGGCTGTGAGGGTGGGGCCCTGTGCCCTCCGGTCCAGGCCAAGGGACAAGTTGGCCCCTGCCCCCCGAGGCAGGGCAGCCAGCTTGAGCTCCTGGGGCCCGGGCGCAGCGCACCCCTGCTCTGAAGCCCTTTGAGTCAGTGCCCGATTGCCAGTGTCCCCCACCCCTCTCCCTGTAACTGGGTCTGGGAGTACCGGCCCTACCACGCAGACCACACACGGGAAGCAGCCCCAGCAACTTTATTTTCACATCAACTTCGGCTCCCGGCCATTTGAGGGGACAGCCTCAGAAAGGGTCCGGGCCAGCACCCCCCCTCCCGCCCCACCTCGGGCCAGACAACGCCCTCCCTGGTGGGGACAAGGACCAGGGTGACCCACAGGCATCACCAGGCTGGCTTCTGTCCCCTCCCACTGCCTCCAGCTCCTCCCTGCTGGTCCCCAGGCCCCGAATGGCCCTGGCTGGCTGGGCCTGAGACAAACCAAATAGAAGAGCCGGCCAGCAGTGCCCGGCTCCAGGCCCTGGGCCGGGCAGAGAGGGAACCAGGAAGCCAGCCGGGCACAGGGTGGGGGCTCAGCCCAGAGAGGCCTGGCCCGGGTAGGACACCAGTGAGGGGGGCGCCACTGATGGCCGCCAAGCCGAGCTGGGTCTTCCCAGTGTGAAGGAGCCCCAGCACCCCTTCAGACAGGCAGGCAGGCAGGCGGCCTTCTGAAACCAGGGAAGGAAAAATTCCAGAACAGCGGCGGCTATCGGGCCAGCAACCTGGAGAACTGGGCCGTGAGCAGGTGAGTGTGAGTGTGCAAGTGTGTGCGGGAGGCGGACACCAGGAGGGCAGACGGCCACCTCCTTCCACCGACTCTCCTTTCCTGCGGGCGGGCGGCTACAGCCTGGTGGCCTCGGCCAGGCCCACGCGGTTCTCCTCCCGGTCGAACACGGCGTAGTAACGGCCGATGAAGACGTCCCCCAGGATCCAGAGCGGGCCCGCCGGCGGCGGGATGTCCATGCCCATGAAGCCGCTGAGGCAGATGCTCTTGCCGCCCTGGGACACCTGGGACCGCCAGAGCGTCACTGCGGCCGCTGGCCCCGCCCCCGACCCCAGGGCGCGGCCTCCGCCTCCCGCCTGCCCCCTCACCTTGAGCGTGTAATCCTCCGCACTGAGCTTGTAGTCTTTGCCCCCCAACTTCAGGGTGATCTCGGGCAAGCTGGACACCTTCTCGCAGGGGATCATGTACTGGAGGAGGAGGGGGCAGCGTGTCGGGGACAGCAGCCTGGGGCGCCCCTGTGCCCCCGCACGTGCCGCCCGGCCCACTCACCTCTCCCTGGATGAGGGGCACGGCCCCGATGGCCTTCTGCAGCTCCCGCACCTCCTCCACGGGGCCCACGAGCAGGGAGGTGCCTGTGTCCACGATGGCTTCACAGCCCTCCTTGCACAGGGTCAGGCTGCTGCCCACGGCCACTCTGCAGGGGGCGTGGCTTGAGCCCCACAGCCCCGGCCCCCCCCCCCCCCCGCCATGCCCGGCAGGACACTCCCCCCTCCTCTCTCTCAGGACAGGGCCATGGGAGGAGCCAGACGCCAGGGCCCACAGGCCGAGAACAGATTCCCAGCCCCTGAGTGGCCGGGTGGAGAAGAGGGCACCAGGAGGTGACAGGCGGCACCTAGGGCCACAGGGCACAGGGTCCAGGCCCGTCCCATCGCCACTGTCCCCCTGGACCCCTGCCAGGGCTCCACGGCGGCCCCACGGGGCTGAGCCCACTCACTCGTCCATGTGGACCTGCCAGTAGGCCTTGCGCGTGACGTTGAGGTAGGCGATGGAGCCCTTGTAGTACTTGGAGTCCACGCCGCCCAGCATCAGCTCGCCCCCCGGCTGCGCGTTAGGGTCCCTGCGAGGACAAGGAGAGGAGGTCGGCCCCCTGCCCATCCCGGGTCCCGCTGGGGCCCGGAAGTCAGGGGTGGGAGGGGCAGCCTCAGAGCCCCTGCCCAGCAGGCGCCTTCCTGGGCCTGCAGAGATGGGAGAGTCCGGAGTTGGCACAGGGAGGAACGGAACTTCGCTCGCTCCCAGGGGAGGTGCTCAGACCCCACACCCTGTGTGGGCTGCAGGCCTAGCCCTGTGTCTAGCCCTGGGCCTGGGCCTGGGCCTCAGGGCCTCTGGGTTGGCTTAGGACGGCCAGGGTCAGACCAGTGGCCACAAGGGAAAGAAAATGCTACAGCCCAAGGAGGGCAACCAAGGAGGGCTTCCAGGAGGAGGCACACCAGGCAGCCTGAGTCAGGCCAGCTCATGCCTGGCCCGGCCCGCCCACCTGTTCAGGTAGAACGAGAAGACGTTCTTGTCCACCAGCTTCTGCTGCATGAGGTTATCGAAGACGGGCAGCACGTTGTTGACGGAGATTCGGGGGTAGGCCATGCCCAGGATGCCGTCGAACTTGGCCGCGATGAAGGTGATGCCCGGCTGCTTGGTGGCCTCCCCGAAGATCTGCCTCTCCACCTTGACGCCGGCGCCCGAGGAAGCTGAGTTACAGGGCACCTGTGGGCCATGGGGAGTCAGTGTGTGTGGCCCTGGGCCCCAGAAAGGCTGTCCCAGTTTGGCCACTGGCCACTGCCTGGCACTTGGGAGCCACTAGGGCAGGGAGACAAGGGCTGGCCACGGGCGGGGTGGGGGGCCACCGCTGGGCGTGCGTCTGCACTCTGGAAGGCCCACCTCAACCGGGTTGGAGGGGAGGGCCGCGGGAGGCCCCTTCTCAGCCCCGGGCCCACACCCCCACCCGGGCAGCTCCTGTCCCATGATGGCCCGAGAGGCTGGGACCCCACAACTCCACCCACTGGCAGAGAGGCCCCGCCCCACCCCTGCAGGCTGCAGGCAGACAGCAGGATGTGGGGACACACGGCCCGTGGGGTGACAGTGGAGGAGGAGCGCGTGCTGGGCCACATCCTGCTGTGGCCCGGAGAGAACTGGGAATGTGCCCGGCACAGACACAGGCTGGGGGGCGGCCTGAAGGGCGCCGTGGGGAGGTGGCCACGGGTCCTCGTGTTGGCACGGGTGCAGGTTGCCCGTGTTCGAGACAGAGGCGTGCGGTGGGGGAGGAACTGCCCCCAGCTTGCTGCCTCCAGGGGCTGGGGCTGGGGCTGGGGCTTGGAGGGGCCCATCTCCCCGGCCAGTCCTGAGTCAGCTCCATATCCAGAGACTGTCAGGGGCCCGCAGACCCATCCTCAAAGGGGGGGGGGGCATGTCCTGCCCTCAGCCGGTAGACCCTGCAGCAGGTGGGGCCCCAACGGCGCCCCTGGCCCTTCCCCTGCCTGCTCCCCACGCCCTCTGTGGATAACCCTCTGCCAACTGCCCGAGGGCCCCCCCCACCTGCAAGGCTGGCCCCAAACACCCAGCTGGTACCTCAAACCCAGCCCTCCCTCCTGCCCGCCCACCCAGGGGTCCCAGTCCCAGGCTTACACCTGTGGGCCGGGCCTCGGCAACCGCTGGGTGTTGAAACCCTGCCCATGCCAGCAGCCCGTCCCCTCCCAACCCTCTTGGCTGTCCCCCAGGCCCGTGTGTGGCTGGGTCCACACTGGCTGTCCCTTCACTGCTGAGCATTGGGGGCTCTTCTCCCCTCCAGGGTCCAGCCAAGCCCCTGCCCTAGATGGGGCTGGGGTGGCAGTGGAGGGAGAATCCCCGGGGCGGTGAGTACGGAGCCAGAGCCGGCAGGACTCACCGACACGGTGTCCTGGCTCAGGTACCCAGAGAGGCTGCCCGAGCCGTAGTGGATGTCGAAGGAGGTGCCGTTCTTCACGTAGGTGCTGGACTTCCCGCTGTTGTACTTGTGGTGGATCCCTGCGCACCCGGCCCGTCAGCCTGCTGCGGTGCGGCCTCCAACCCGACCCCGCACCGCGGCCGGCTGCCCTCGCCAGGTCCCCAGCCACCAAGCTGCCCTCCCAGGGGCCCAGGGCAGCGTCCCAACCCTGCAGGCAACTAGCCCACGCCTGGCTCCATCCTTGGCCCTGCAGTCCGGGCCCAGTGAGAAACAAGGCCGCAGGGACGGGCGCACCAGACAGCGGGAGCCCCGGGGTCGGGGCCGGTCTGGTGTGGCCAAGAGCTGGAAGCAGCATGGTGTCCCAGTGCCAAAGCAGGGCCGTGCTCCCCTCTGCCCCAGCACCCACCCCACAGCCATGGGGCACCGGTGGGGGCTGGACAGCAGCCCCCGAGGCCTTGGGCAGAGCATGCGCGCAAGGCGGGTGGGGGCAGTGCACCCCCAGTCCCGCTCCCTCACTCGTGGAGGGCGCTGGGCTAGGACTCGGGGCGTGACTTACAGCAGGCGAAGTCCAGCAGTTTGCAATGGATGGAGGGGACCCACAGGTTGGACGAGCCGGTGTCGAAGACGACGGTGAAACACTGTGGGGGGGTCCCGATGCCGATCTCCCCGTAGTACTGGGCCTGGGGAGGCAAGGTCCCTCAGGGCCAGGAGAAGGGTGCCCCCACCCCCCACCGGGCCTCACGGTGTAGGGGAGGGGCGCCAAGGGTTCGGCTATCCACCCCGAGTCCCCGGGGCACAGCCCCACCCCTGCCTGACCAGGGTGAGCATAGACAAGACCCCCTCCCCATTTAAAACAAGAAACAAGTGGTCTAGTCAGTTGCGAAGGCTCCACCTGCTCCCTGAGCCTCAGGTGGGAACGGCCTCTGCGGTGCAGGGGTCCGGGCGCCCAGAGGAGACAGAGTGCCTCCCAGGGCGGGGGCCGAGTCAGGGCCTCAGTCTGCGGCCTCAGTTCCCCCCCTGTCCCTGTCCTCCAGGGCCAAGCCTGGAGCACTCCCAGGAAGAGGGTGTGGTGGCCAAAGGGGAAGGCACGGCCTGGAGAGGTGGAGCACCTCTGTCCCCCCCACTCCGGGCCTCGGTGCCCCTCTGCCCGCACGGGCAGCTGGGGGCGCTCTGGGGAGCATCAGGGGCACGCACCCCTCTGAGCTCAAAAAGGAGGCCCCACCCTTGGCCCTCTTGTGAATCAGAAGTTGAGGGCACTCTTGAGAATGGGGTCCCCCGGGTCCTGCCTTCCCCAGGGGCAGGAGCTGGGACACCAGCTGCCCCAGCAGCCTCCCAGTGTCCCCAGGGTCATCTCTCCTGGCCACGGGGCTCTAGGGGCACCAGCAGCTGCTGAGTCATGACCCAACAAAGTGTCCAGATTCGGGGGCGGGGCATGACTCAGCAAGTACTCGAATGTGTGGGGACAGAGGACAAACAGGAACTGGTCAGCTGGTCTCCCTCCACCAGCCCAGTCACAAGCCGGAAAGGCTCCGGCTTCCCAGCATGGCCCGGGCCGCAGTCAGCCAGGACAGAAGGCACACTAGCCAGCCCAACCCCAGGTGGACCAGGGGCAGGAAGGCGGCGAGGGGCTGGCTCCCCGAGACTCAGGGTGGAGCCCGGAGGAGATGGCCCCGGCGCTGGGCACAGGCTGACCAGGCCCCAGCCTGCCGTGTGGCTTCTGGAATGCTCTGCCTCTGAGCCTCTCTCCCAGCTCAAGAACAGAGGCTCGCGCTGGGTCATGGGAGGCCCTGGGCCTTCCAGCAGGAGGGGCAGGGACCCAAGCTCCAAGGCCATTAGTGACACCTCGCAGGGGGCCCGGATGCCCAATCTCAAGGACCCTGGGCTGCATGCTCGGGAGGGGCAGGCCTGTCTGATTCCCGGTTCCTCTGCGCCCAGCTCCCTCATCTGCAGTGGGTGATGCTCTCCCTACTCCCCACAGGCTGGCTTCAAGGAGACCCCTGCCCAGCTCTGAGCCACGGATGGTGGCCCACAAGGGTAGATTGTCATAGAGGTGCCAAGGCCACCCCAACCCTATCCTTTCAGCTGAGCAGGAGAGCCCATGCAGTGCTGACCCTGAGGTGAGAGCCCTCCACTGGGCAGGGGGCGTGGCCAGTGGAAGCTCCACCCCTGCAGCACAGGTCACTGCTCAAAACTGCTGGCTCACAGGGGGCTTTCCCTACACCAGTGTTTGGGGTCAGCTGGGGGCGTCCCCCGTGTGGACACCCCGCCCCACACTCACGTCCATGTAGTTCTTCAGCATCTCAGGGACTGGTCCCCCGACCAAGGCGGGCTCCCCCTGGGCGTATTTGGAAATGGGGCCCTTGGCGATCAGGTGTTCTACAGGGCCCGCCACCTCCGACATGGTCCGGCGGATGGATGTGAACTTGTGCAGTGGAATTCTGTCAAGAGGAGAGGTCCCGGCTCCTTAGGGCAGGGCTTGCTTCCGCCCCACCCCGGACCCTCCACTCACACACCCAGTCACCACAGTCGGAGGCTGGTGCCATCTGCTCTCACCTCCCCCAGCTGCCAGGGGCTGCAGACACCTCCACTCCCGGTCCTCAGTCCCCACTCTCGTCTCCCTTGTGACAGTGGTTGGTGGGGTCCATAGGCCTCCGTGGCCACCTGTCAGCCCTGCCCAAAGCCTTCCAAGCCCCACCCACCTGACCCTCTGGCCACGTTCCCACAAGGACCTGAGGCTGACATAATCCCCACACCCCTGCCTGTCCTCCCTGGGGTAGCCACCCCCTGGCATCAGAGTGGATGTCAGCGTCGCTCCCTCTGAGTAACCCTCCGAGAGCCCTTCACATCCCCTTCCATCACCTGTCACTCTCCCCTCCCAGGAGACAGATCCCAGAGAGCTAGTCAGTACTCAAGAGTGTGGTCTGCGCCCGCTGCCAGCCTGCTGCGGTGCACGCCTCCTGGCACCCCTCAGGATGCCCTGCACAGGAGCCCCTGCCTCCCAGCACAGGCCCCCCTCAGAGAGCAGAGGAAGAGGTCCCTGTCCCGGTGCAGCAGGTGGGGCAGGAGAGCACACCTGAGCCAGGTTACCCAGTGGGATGACAAGTCTCCCAGCCTAGGGCCTCAGGAGCTCGAGGTGTCGGCCAGGAGGAGGGGACTCCAGCCTCTGCGTGCTGGGGGGGGATGGGAGAGCCTGAGGTTCCGTCCTGTGGGGCAGCCATCAGTCCTCCAGGGCCTGGGTGTGTGAGGGCCTGGCTCTCGCCCACTGCTCTCCATCCCTCCGGGGGAGGTCTGTGGGTGGGGCTGGGGCAGGACCAGGCCTGCAGCCGCTCCCCCATCACTGCTCCAATTGGGGCTACTCACCCCAGGCCGCAGCCCACGCAGGGCAGCCCTTTGGCAAAGGCCCAGCCCCAATGGGCCACCAGCCAGCTCCCCAGCCTCAGCGCCTCACCCCGGCCCGACGGGCAGAAGGCCCACAGCAGAGGTGGAAGACTGTGGGCCCAGGCCCCATACAAAGGCTCCCTGGGGATGGCTCACCCTGCTGGGGGAGCAGGAAGCCTCCAGGGTGAGGGGCCCGGCTTGGCCGGGCTGGCACAGCTGGGCACAGCCCTAGTCCGGGCCTGACCACCGGAGTCCTCACCCTGCACAGGGGTGCAGGTGCTCCTCACTGGGTCAGAGCCCCAGGCCTGAGGCCAGACACCCAGGCCTTCTCCTTAGGCGGACTCCCTCCCTGTGGGCGTTTGGGCCTCCTCTGGCCAACCGCTCTCCCAGCCCAAGGCCTATGATAAGATCCCACGTGACAAACCAGTGGGGGACAAGCCCCAGCCCCAAGCGGGAAAGTGACTCGCCCAAGTTCAGGCCTTCTGGGCCAACACCCAGGGTCTCCCGATTTGCACGCAAGGGCCCTGGATACAGACAGCCATACCACCTGTCCTGGGGGGGGGTGCGGTCACCGCTGAGCCACCGCCACCCTCCCTCTATCCCGGCAGGGAGGGAGGAACGGGGGTCGCCGGCGGGGGGGTTCTAGAGCGAACCCTGCCTGCACTTGCACAGCGGCCGCACCCAGCCCCACCCGAGGGTGGCCCTGCAGGAGGCCGCGTAGATCCCAGCTTTCGGTGGGGGCTGAGGGGGCGCACGGAGGTCACTGGCGGCGCAGGGCGCGGGCGGACTTTACCTGACCAGCGCGGCGGCGGGCGCTGCCAGGAGGCCGAGGATGAGCACCAGCAGGCGGGGGGGCTGCATGGCGGCGGCGGCGGCGGTGGCGGCGGCAGCGTCGGGACCTGGCGGCCGGGTCAGAGCGGAGAGCCCAGAGGTCGCGCGCTTATAGTCCCGATGACGGCGCAGCCCGGCAGAGTCAGCTGACTGGCTTGTTTGCTCCGGGCAGGTCACGTGGGCCACGGCCGGCGTGCGCGGGGTGGAGCCTGGGCGTGGCGATCAGAGGCCACGCCCCTGACTGCTGCTGGCACGCCCCGCCGGGTCCTTGGACGCGCCCCCACTGCCAGACTCGCCGGTACCGGGCGTAGGCGTGCCTGCCCTGGGCAGGCACGGGCAGTCCCCAGGCCTGAGCCGAAGGGTCCCGGGCCTGGACCCCTGGACGCCTGCAGCCGCGCCTCCTTCCCGCCGCAGGCCCGTGAAGCGTGCGTGGATGGTGCCCCACAGCCCTCCACGGCCCCCAGGACGCCCCACTCCACCTACCCAGGCTGTGCCTGCTGCTTCTCCACCTGCGCCCTCCGACGGCGCCCCTGTGCCTCCCGTTTCTCCTTTGCTCTGGGAGTCTTCGGGTATCATCCCTGAAAGCCCTGGCCGCCCTCAGCCTCCCTCTCCAAGTGTCCACGACCTGCCCTGCTCCCCAGAGCAACACCTGTCCTGTCTCCAGCCATTCACAGGGCCCGGGGCAGTGAGCCCTCCGCTGTCACCAGTGCTCGGTCCTGCGGACGCCAGGAGACCCCAGCCCTCCAGGGCCTCCCCGTCCACCCTTTCCTGCCCCATTTGGCACTTGGTGTCTGGACCTGAATTTACTGAACAGAGCCAGCTCCAGCCCCTGGCCCAGGCCCAGCTGGAGGAGCAGGCCCTCACTTTAAGGAGGAAAAGAGTTTGGAGAGGCCACTTCAGAGAAGGTCACATCCAGAAGGATATTAAGTGGAGGAATGTGCTAGAAAGTGACCACAGTCACAGAGGCACTTGTGAGGCTGGCAGGGCCACCGGAGGCCGTGGGCACAGCGGGGGGGGAGGGAGGGCAGAGCCTGCCGGTTGGGTCTGGCTGTGTCTGGCGAGTGGGGGTGGGGTGGGCTGTGGCTGGGTAGGCTGAGGTCCTCGGCCTTCGCCCTAGGACAGCGGCTCAGAAGGGATGGCTGGCGGCCCCTAGGGCGGAGAGCCCCCGTCCCCCTGAAGGGACGGCTGGCCAGTCCACTCGGTGCAGAGCGGGGCCTTCTCTCCGTGTCCTTCCTGGGAGTCCCTGCACCCAGAGCCTTGCTTGCCATGTGGGGGGTGCTCGGCAGTTATTTTGGGGGGCACAAAGGGTGCTTGGGGTCCGAGAGGTACTGACCCACGGGCTCAGGGGTCTCTCTGTAGTGGGCAGCGCCTTGGGGCTTGACTGTGGGGGCTGGGACCCAGGGTGTGCCCGGCCGCTCCCTCCTGCCCAGCACCCAAGAGACCCATGTGCCCTTAGCATTTAGCCTCTCTGGCCTGGGTCCCGGGTCCTCAGGTGGGCTGCAGCTCCGGTCAGGCACCTAGGGCCGCTCTGCTCTTTCACAAGCCGAAGCCCCTCCAAGTCAGCCACCCCATCAGAGCCATGTGTGCTGTGACTGGCCAGAGGGCCCCGGAGGGCCCTGTCCCCTGTGCCCGGCCAAATGTGGGGCAGGGCCAGGCAGAGGCCCCCTCAGGCCCAAGGCTGGCCAGGAGGGGACAGGGCCCCGTGTCGGCAGGGCGGGCACGGGGCCCAGGGCACGACCCCTGGTCCTTGGGTTGGGGACGACAGGCGAGCAGCCCAGGCCTGGGAGGGGGAGGGGCTGCCTCTTGAGTCAGGGGTGGGGGGTGTTGGAAGCTGTTCCTCTTGCTGTCCCCTCAGACGCCTGGTGGCCCGTCCCTCCCACAGTTAATGGTGCAGCTCCCACCATGGGCCCTCGGTGCTGGAGCATCACAGAACCCACCCAGGAATCCCTCCTGTGTGGAATTCATGCTGCATATGAGGAGACACACCACGGAGGCTTCTAGAAGGAGGCAGGGTCTCAGGCAGCCTGGGGCAGTGGAGGGACACAGAGCAACAGGAAGGGGGTGTCGCAATGGGTGCAGGCTCACATGGTGGGGCTCCCCACGCCTGGTGGAGGACCGTCAGCAGAGCAGAGCACAGGGGGATGGGGATGGGGTGAGGTCAGAGGTCAGAGAGGAGCCGGCGGAGGAGCCTGGTTTGTCCCTGAGCCGGGTGAGCTGGAGGAGCTGGTCAGTGTCACGGTGTGCTGCATGCTGGCAGGGATGGGAGTCCGGCTGGGAGGCGGGGGTGGCTGGGACTGGCGGGCTAAGAATCACACTCCTGAGTGGGCCACACTCCTGAGGCAGGGCCAGTAGGATTTCCCGATAAGCGGGACAAGTGGGGTGTGGTGGGGGCTCCTCACTCACTAGGGGCCTGTCCAAACCAGCTGGAACGATGGTGTGTGATTGGCCAAGATAGGTGCAGGAGGAAGGCCAGAACCCGTCCCCTGAAAATGACGCCCAGGGGATGATGCCCAGGGGCCGTGGAGGGTCCGCAGCCGCTGCAGTCGGGAGCTGAGGGGACAGAGCCAAGCTGGGAGAGGGGGGAGAGCACCCTCAACACTCAGCAGCACCTGAGTGACCAGCTGGGCGGGAGCAGGGGCTGGTGCAGCTGTGCAAAGGGGCCCTGGGGCCGCCCAGTGTGTGGAGGTTCAAGAGCGGTAGGGGGACCGAGTGACCAGGAGAAGGAGAGGAGGCCCGGGAAGAGTGGTTTTGGGCGGGGCAGCCGCCGTGGCAGAGGTAGCTGAAGCTGGAGCACTGACCACCCCTGGACTTGGCCATCTGACACAAGGGTAGGCACTCTGGTGGCGGTGGCAAGTGTAGGAGAATAGCTCTGGAAAGATCTAGAAGCCCAGACAGGGTGGTACTGACAGGCAAGGACAGGGAAGAAGACAGTGGGGGGTGGTCCGGGACAGCCTCTCGCTAACATGCCGGGTGGGGTTGGCAGTGGGGGTCTCCATACGGGGGCATCAGGTGGAAGTGCCTTGGTCCTCCCTTCCACCACACACCCAGGTGCCCGGAGGTTAGGCAGTGAGATGCCCCTGGGGACCCTGGAGGGGAGAAGAGACCAGGGAGGCCATCTCCGTGACCTTGGCGTCAGCCCAGGTTTGTTGCTCATACAGGAAGCGCCCACAGAGTGCCGCAGTGGGCACGGGTGAGAGACCGGGCAGACAAGCCCAGGCTGGAGAGCGAGGGTCTGCCGGCGAACGGCCTCGGACGCTCAGCAGCGAGCACGCGAGCAGCCTGACTGAACCAGGGGCACGGGGCTAGACAGACGTCACCGGAGAAGATGTGCAGGGCAAGGGAGCTCACGAGAAGGCACTTGTGTCATCATGGAAGCGCGCACCGGAACAATGAGACACCGCCACACGCCCACTGGCGTGGCTGAGATCCAGAAGTGACGGCATCGGGGAGCGCGAGGAGCGGCAGGGTCCCCACCCACTGTGGCTGGGGATGCGGCCGGCACAGCCCCTGGCGTTTACCCAGAGGGGCTGCACACCGGCCCACACGTAAACGTTTGCGGCGGCTTCGTGGGTGACTGTCAAAACGTAGGCACCCCAGAGCTGCCCTGCAGCAGGTGATGGACCGGTCACCAGGGCCCAGCGAGACAGTGGCATGTCAGTGACAAAGAGACATGAGCTACCAGGCTGTGCAGAGGCACTCAGGGTGCACAGACCCTGTGTCCCCAAGTGCAAGGAGCGGGTCTGAAAGGGTTCTGCACTGTCTGACTCCACCTCTGGGACTCTCCGGAAAGGGGGAACCGCAGGGCCACAGGGAGGCCGAGGGGGAGGGGGCGCAGGGGGTCTCAGGGCAGTGACGCTGCTGTGCCTGGGACTGGACTGTGGACAAGTGACCTTACAGATTTCCCAAACCCACAGGAGGTGCAGCCTGAGGAGTGAATGCTCGCTGAGCCTTGGGTCCGTAACCACGTATCCACACTGGATCATTGGCAGTAACCCGCCGGCCGAAATAGCAGGGGACCCTGTGTGTGTGTGATGGTGGCTTTGGGGTGCTCTGCCCGATCTGCCAACTTCTCTGCATGGGCGAAACTGCTCAGAACTGAAGTCTGTTCACAGAAAGAGGGAGTGCCAGTCTCTGGGGGGAAAGCGTAACTCAGACCGTGCTAACGTTGGCGAGTCTTGTTCCCGCCGAACACACCGTAACGAGCGGGAGGAGGCGCAAGCCATACGGACAAACAACGCTCGTGGTGTGTATCTCACGAGCAACCAGTGCCTGAAATATAAAGAGAACCACAAACCAATAAAACGTAGGCAACGCAATACAAAAAGAGAAAAACGGGCACCTGATCCACCAGGCTGCTCCCCGAAGCGCAGGTGCCTGGCACAAGTGTGCAAACGTGTTCACCATCGCCTGCCCTCAGGGAAGTGTGGATCGGACCGCTCACACCCCACACCCCCCCAGTGCAAACGCCAGGGAACTGGGTGGTGGGCGGGCAGTGGCGGGGAGGTGACTGGAACCTGCGGCCGGCGGGACGGCGAGTGGGCTCAGGCACTTTGGAAAGTTGCGTGGCCCCGTGCCGAGAGCTGGTCCCGAGCTGTCCTCGGCCAGCGGGCACCTCTTTGCGGCGCGTCTTTGCGGCGCACACACAGTGGGAGTGGCCCTGGTCACCAAGCCGGGCACCAGACAGAATGTGCACACAGCAACGCCTCCGTGGAAGCTTCGTCCCCCAGGCTGTAGACGGATCTGTCGTTCGTGGAGAATTCACGCAGTGGGAGGGTGGATGAACCCTGCCAAGCAGAGCTGGGGCGGCAGCCATGCCAGGTCCCGCTCTCCCCTCACCTCTGTCCCCGCAGTGACAGAGGGAGCAGAGATGGGGTCCTAGCTGGCAGGCAGTCTCTTCTGGGCCCCCGCCCCCTGCCCAGCCCGGGAGGCAGGAAGACCCCCAGCAGCCCCCAGTGGGAAGCAGTGCAGGGGGAAGTGCCGCTCGAACTCTGAGCCCGCAGGTTCCTGGTGCCTTGAAGGGTCTGCCGGTTGCCAAGGAGGCCGGGCTGCTCAGAGCAGGAAGTGGTTTCAGACCGGTCCTTCCAGGAGGTGGGTGGGAGGGTGGCTGAGATGCTGACTGGGCCTGCTGGGCCGTCCCCCCCCTCGCCCTGCCCTCCCCTGGAGCCTGAGCCGCCCACTCAAAGCTCCTTCAGGAGGAAATGGGGGTGCACCTCCGTGGGGCTTGCACTGCACACCCAGACTATTAGTTCTGCAAAGGCTGCGCAAGTGGTCATTGAGGCAATTAGCTCCGGGTCAGCTGCCTTGCACAGGGGCTGAGCTGTGGGGGAGGGTGGAGGATGCGAGTGGCTGGCACAGGTGGATGGGGGAGAGGGAGGAGTGCTGGGCACAGGTGGATGGGGGAGGGGGAGGGGCGGCGGGCTCAGCTGGTACAGCATGTGGATTCTGGGTGTCGTGCAGAACAGGGACCTGCCATGGCTAAAGGTGCCAGCGTGTGCCCTTCAGTCGTCCCTCCAGAGTCAGCCACCCCCGGTGTCCACCTCTGCCCCAGGACAAGGTCATTCAGGGCTCCCCAGCCTGGCCACTTGCGCCTGCATGACACGGAGAAACAGCTCTCAGGGCCCACAAGGCCTAAGGCTAGCCGCGTGTCCACTCCTGGTGGGCCTTTGCCTCTCCCCTGCGCCCAGCCGCCAGCCCCCCTCGGTTCTGTGCCCGGCGTGGGGCTGGCTCCAGACCAGCAGGGAGCCACGGGGCAGGGCCTGGAGCGTTTGCGGTGCTTGGGGAGACCAGGTGCCGCAGAGGACAGCCGCTTCCCTCAGTCCAGTGGGTGGCCTGCTGTCCTTTTAAGTGACCCACTGCCCTCAGTACCCACGCACGCACCCCGGTGGGTTGTGCCCAGATGGAGGCAGAGCCCAGAGGCTTTGAGAGGCAAGGGTATCTCAGGGTCTCAGCCAGGTGCTGAAGAAGAGGAGCCCAGGGTCCCAGTGGCCCACAGGCCCTCTGGAGGAGGCTGAGGTCTGGCAGCTGCACGGGGACCTTGGGGGACCCCAGGAGCCCAGGGGTCTGACCAGCCTCAGCACCCCACTGCACCTGGAATGACTACGTGCTGAGGTGCTACTCCCCACCTCAGGCTTGGCTGAGACACCCCACTCCTCATTGTTGCCGAGTGGCAACCCCGGAGTGCGCCGTGGGGGAGGAACAAGACAGACGCAGACCGGTCTTCTTGGGGCAGCTAGACTCAAGCCAAGCTCTTAACCAATAGGGGGCCCAGCCACAGGGGGCGGAGCGTGCGGAAGGGAGTGCTGGGGCCCTGCTGTGGGGAGTGAGGGCCACCCCACACCTTCCCGGAGGGGGCGGAGCCAGCCTGAAGGGGGCGGAGCCAGCCCAGGGGCTGTGGCAGCGCAGCGGGGGTCCTGCGAGATGATGGGGGCTGCAGACCTGCACTAGGCCAGGCTCTGGGGGACCCCACCCCAATTCACTGGGGAGACAAACTGGGCACCCACAGAGCCCTTCCTATGGGCGCCAAGAGGCCAGGACTTGAAACAGGCCTGAGGCCTAGTGTGCGGGGGTGCGGGCCTCAGGGGCGCACGGCCACGGTGGTGGGTGCTCCGGGCTCCCGCGGGCACAGGTCCCGTCCGCCCTTTGGGCCTGCGCCTGCATTTTCCGCCTCGTGGCGTCAGGCTCAGAGGCATGCGGACTAGGCCCTCTGCTCTTTGGGTGGTGGGGGACGGGGGGCAAGGGGCGGACAGCAGACAATGGGAGGGCGGTGGGGGTCATGTGGTGTCATGCTGGCTGAGTCGTGGTGCCCAGGTATTTACAGGATGTTTCTGTGAAGGGGATCTTTAGCTGTAATTTTTTTATTTTTTAAAGATTTTGTTTTAGAGGGGAAAGGAAAGAGAGAGGGAGAGAAACATCAATGTGTGGTTGCCTCTCACCCCCCTCCCCCACTGGGGACCTGGCCCCCTGACCCAGGCATGTGCCCTGACTGGGAATCGAACCTGCGACCCTTTGGTTCACAGCCACGCTCAGCCCGCTGAGCCACAGTAGCCAGGGCTGTGACTGGCATTTCTGATCTCGGACTGAATCCGGTCACCCTCGTGTCCTGGGTGGGCCTCACCCAGCTCACTGATGGCCCTAAGGGAGCAGACCGAGGTCCCCCAGGCCGAGGGCATTTGGCCTCCGGAAGGACTTCTGTTGGAGCTGGGGCACTGGCTCCCCTGGGTCCCCAGTCTGCAGGACCCGAAGCCACGTGAGCCAATCCCTTCAAATCTGTCTCTCCAGAGGGACGGAAAACTGGACAGACAGTCAACAGACCCCCAACTGACGGAGGTGGGTCCCGCAGTGGCACCCCCGAAGAGAGAGAGCCGGGCAGCGGCGCTGTGCAGGCGGAGGGGCAGGGAGTGCGGGGAGTGGGGCCTGGCGAAGGCCGCGGGACGGGAGGTGGCTGAGGGGCCCTGTGGGCAGGCCCTGGGTGGGGGCAGGTGACAGCCCTGACGAGGGAAGGGGAGGATGGGGCCCTAACTTGGTGTTGACATTGTCCTGCTGTGTGACTTGTAGCCTCCGGGTGGAAGGGGACGGACTTGAACTTGGACAGAGTCGTTGAGAATGGGACAGAGGGGGCAGCAACGGACACCAGGAAGGGCTGGGGACAGGGAGGTGAGGAAGAGAAGGCGGCGTTTATTGTGCCTCCTCTGCTCCTCCCCCAAATAAGGACGTGGCTCTGGCTCTGGGGCGAGTCACCAGTGTCCTGCAGCTGTGGTGACAAATGGCCAGACACTGGGTGGCTCCCAACAGTGCAAAGCTGTCCTCTGCCGAGTGGGGTCCAGAGGCCCCCCATTGGCCCCACAGGCCGAAGTCCGGCAGCTGCAGGCCCCGGGCCCGGGTCTGCCAAGCCGGCCCCTCGTCTCCCTCCGACTCTCAGCCGCCCGCCTCCCAAGCGCAGGAGCCCCGGGCCATCCAGGGGCACCTGCACCTCGAGGCCAGCCCCCTGCCCTGTGCTCACAAGTTTGGGTGTCAGAATGTGGACGTCTCCGGGACACTCTGTCCGCCCCTCACCCCCAACGCCTTCGTCGGCGGGGGGAACGTCAGGGCGAGGATAGGCTTCCGTCCGGGGCCCGGAGCACGTGGGGTGCAGGTGGCCCGGACTGCAGGGAGCGGCATCCCCTAGGAACTTGGACGTCTGGTCAAAGTCAGGGTGAGGTGGGGGGGTGAAGATGTGGGGGCGGCTGGGCGGGAGCCTGCAGCCAGGCCAGGGCAGGCGAAGAAGATGGGCAGGGACCGAATCCTGGAACCCCGGGGTCTGAGTGCGGACGAGTGCCCCAGGGGGGCTGACCTGAGAAGCTGGGGTGGGGTGGGTGGCTGGCTGGACTTGGGGTGGCCTGCCCGGCTGTGGGAGGGAGCACGGGGTCACGGCGGAGTGTGGGGGGAGCAGTGGTGTTGCGGGGCTGGCCGCCTGCGCCGTGGCAGCTGGGCTGGATGGGGTGGCGGCCTGTGTTTCGGTGCCAGCTCTGCAAGGGGCAGGACTTGAGCAATGTGTGACTTCACCTACGTGCGCTCGGGCCTCCGAGTGTCCGGCAGGGCGAAGGCGGGACTTGTGCCCTGGCAGCCAGAGGCCCCCCAAACCTCTGCCTTCACCTCCACCCCCAACGGGACCATGGCGGACCCCTCCCCACAGCCACACGCCAGGCCAACCAGCCTTGGGGAGCCCAGACGTCCGCCCAGAAGGGGACCTGGGCCGTCCTGGCTCAGTGCAGTGCCCCTCAGAAAGGCCCCCGAAGAGCACGGGCCCAGAGGGCACCTGTGTCACTGTCCCCCGAGGGCCGGACCCCTGCGACCCCCACACGACCTCATGGCAGTGGGTGCGCAGGTGGGTCCCGGGGAACCCGGGGAGGCCTCACCCCACTCCCGGGAGAACCTGCTCCTCCTCGGCCGCATCCTGCTCCCGGAACAGTCCTTATCGCCCACCTGGGCCCTCCCCGCCCTCCGCCCACGCAAGCAGAGCCTGTTCCCAAGTTGGGCCAGTGGCTGGTGGTCAGCACCCACCCGCTCTCCCGGATGCCAGCCACCCTGTGGCACCCGGCCCCGCCCTGGCAGCTGGATGGACGGGTCCGGGGCCCCAACACCCCTCCCTCCGGAGCCGTGACTCAGAGAGCAGGGAGAGTGGGCGGGGCCCGTGGTTCAGGTGGCCCAGGTCCCACGCACGCACGACACCCTGATTCTCCCAGAGCCTCTGGGGGGGCCTGGCTGGGAATCCCGGGACCAGCTGTGCTCAGAGGCAACCCCCTCCTCCTGCCAGCGACTCGGCCACTCCCTGCCGGTTGCTGCTGTGCTGACCCTTAGGCAGCAGCCCCCTCCCTGAGCCAGCCCCAGTCTGCTCTGAGCATGCAGGACCGTGGCTGCCTCTATGGGGGGTGGGGGCGGGGCTCTGGTGAAGGCCCAGAGGAGGTTCCGTCCGGCCTGGGCTGCCACCTGCTGCGGCTCCTCGTGCGCTGAGCCCTGGGGGTCCCTCAGGAGTGCTCCGGAGCAGCCAGTGCCGGTGGGAGAGCCAGCCCGACTCTTGTCCCCAGAGCAGGAGTTGGGGGCCTGCCCCAGGACCGCCGGGGGGGAGGTATTGCTGTGCCAGCCCTGGGGATGCTGTGATGAGCAGCCAGCGGGGACAGAAGCGCCTCCCCTCCAGGCGGACGGACTGGAGGTAGCGGGGACATGGGCAGGAACGTGGGGGACTCTGTGAGTCAAGAGGGGACTGTGACTTACGGAACAGCCCAGGGAGAGAGACCGAAGCACCTGCTGGGCTCTGTTAGGACATCAGGATGGCGACCCAGGGAAGAGAAACTGCTGACCATCAGGGTCAAGTGCTCAGTCAGGCAAAGGGACAGGTGGCGTGCAGGGGGTCCCCGAAGTGAGCAGAGAGAGTGGGGCAGACTGATGGGGTGGGGTTGAGGCTGGGTCAGCAGGGATGGGGGAAGGGAGTGGTTACTGTACCCCCACCCGTGTGGCTGAGAGGGAGCAGGGGGTGGGGTGGCTCAGGATCCCTTGGGGGTCTGGGGGGGATCCCCAGTGATGTCGGCGAGGGCTGCAGCTCATGACACAAGGAGCCACGTCCCCCGGCAGGGCCACGCACAGACGAGGGGTGGAGCAGAAGCAGGGGCCCCTCGCCCCAGGCCTGGCACAGAGGTGGGACCCCTCCCTGGCCCTGCCAGGGGCCCAGCGAAAGGCCGCCACCCCCCTCCCCCGCAGGCTCTGTGCAGAGGGACCAGGACCAGGCCCTGCTGACCTCCGAGCACATGACAGGGGCCCGAACGTCAGTCAGCAGCTTCGGCAGGGACTTCCTTCCCGTCGGGGCGCCTGCTGTCTGGGTGTCAGTGGTCACATGAGGTGGCCGTGGCCCTCTGGCTCTGGGCTGCCCTGTCCCCCGCCCCCTGCACAGCTCTGTACCCCGCACCTGGGCGAGGTGGCCCCTCTTCTCGGCCCCACTGCCCTCCCCACACCACGGGCCTGGGCCTCGAAGGGGGACAGAGGCTCCTCATGGCCCTTCCAAAGTGGCCACGGTCCTCGGTCCTCCTGCTGGCCTGCCCCGCTGCGTCCACCAGACTGATGTGTCCCCGCCTGGCCCTCCCAGGCCCCAACCTGCCAAGATCACCACAGGGGTCCCCTGTCAGGAGTAGTGGGGACCTGCAGGTGCACAGCCGATTCCAGGTGGCACCAGGGGCCAGTGCCTTCCCGCAGGTAGGATGAGGGATGGGGACTTGAGCAGAGAGGGGGGTGGCCCGTCTGGGGACCCAAGTGGGTCGGGCGTGAGGTCGCAGCAGCAGAAAGGGGGCCCTGGCTTCTTCAGGACCTGCTGCCCTGTCCCCTCCTGTGGCCCTGCAGAGTCCCCGACTGACAGAGGGCTCTAGTGCCCCCCGGGAGTCCCCCCATGGGCAGGTGCCCTTTACTCAGAACGTCCCTTGTCCTGTAGGTCGTTAGCAGCAGAGACTCCGGCCTCGTGCTGCTGAGCCCCTACCTCCCAGGAGGGACAGGAAGCAGGTGTCTGGAAGCCCCAGGTTGGCTCTCGGACCTGCCCAGCAGCGAGGGGCGTTCAGGCCCCTTTGCTACAGCAAGTGTGGGGCCCCCACTCGGGCTCTGGGGGCCGTGGCCCCTCAGTCTGCCCCCCCTGCCCAGTCCCTTCCTGACACCAGCCTCTTCGCTGGTGCTGGTGGGATGATGGCCCCCGGAGACACCCAGTCTGTGAGGGTCCATTCAGGGGTGACCAGACTGGCTGTGGGGCCCAGGCCTGTGAGGGTCCGGATGGGATGGGCGGTGGAGTCGCGGGTGGGGGGCGGAGTGAAGCCGCCGCACAGTGGGCCTCGTCCGACCAGCGGAGGCCGGGGTGGACCCGCAGGCCGACCCTCCGGAGCACGAGGCGGAGCCTTGGCCCAGCCACCAAGCTGGGGCGTGGTCCTGTGGGGCGGCCCCCGTGAGCTGCCCCTTCTGCCCTCCGGGGTCCCAGCCAGCTGACTGCGCGTCCTTGCTGGTCAGCCCCGTGGTCACGGGATCCGTTCCTCGTAAGGCTGACGGGCAGGTCGATGACGGGCAGATGTAGATGAGGGTGTGTGTAGATGACGGACAACTAACAAGCAAAGGCTGGGTGGTAGGTGGGCGGGTGGGCGGGTAGGCAGGTGTTTTGCGTGTGCTTTCTGGGGCGCCCTGACTGACTCACACGACGTCTTGATCCCTGGAACCTGCCCTGGGAGACCTCACACAGCAAAGGGTTTTGGCAGAGGTGACCGAGTGAAGGACCTTGAGACGGTGACAGGATCCTGGGTCGCCCGGGGCACCCCGAGGAGGGCAGCAGGAAGGTCAGTGTTGCAGGGAGTCAGGAAGATGCTGCCGCTGAAACCGGGTGGGCGGGGCTGGAGCAGGGGGGTGGGGGCATTTCCCAGTGGACCTGGGAGAGCTGGGGCGGGGGTCTCGCCTCGGTGTCCGTCCAGCCGGCAGGGGCATCCAGCCCGTGGTGTCTCCGGGCCACACGGGAAGAAGAAGAGTTGTTTTGGGCCACTCGTTAAATACATTGTGACACGAAATCACAATAAAAGCTCACGGAGCTTTAAGTGAATTTACGGTTTTGTGTTGGGCCGCAGGTTGGACGCCCCCGGTCCCGCGGGGCCCAGCTCCCAGCCTGCGGGGTGACGAGTTGGCCTGTTCAGTCCCAGCGTTTATTGCTTTTTGCTCCGACCGCACAAGGGAACCGAAAGTGCCCTGGTGACGGTGACTCACTGTCCTGTCAGCCCCGGGCCTCTCTGGGTCAGTGAAAGTCCTGTCCCGGAAACGTCCCCTCGCAGGCCAGCGGGACACTGCCCCCCTGCTCGCCCTCTCTGGTGCCAACCCCCGACTTGCTGTCACAGGCCTGAGAGAGGACGGGGCATCCTGCCGTCCCACCCCATGTCCCACCCCGGACACCCAGCCCAGGATTCTTTGTGCACCTGCATTTTTCTGATAACGGTTGAGACTGTTCCAGGCTGCCTCCGACACCTGCTGCACCCCGACCGCGGAACACAGGCGCAGGTTCCTCTCATCTCCCCGAACACCGCCGTCCCTCCCCCCGCTCTCTCCCCGGCACTCACGGGGGTCCGCAGCCCTCTCTCTTCCTGGCCCCCGGGCCCCCAGACTCCCTTCCGAGTCTTCTGAAGGTGCCTGGGACCGCCCGCCCGGCCCCCGCCAGTCCCAGAATTCCAGGTGGATGGAAGCAGGCGGCAGGCAGGTGCCCACGTTCGCCCGACCCGTCACTCAGCAGGACTGCTCTGAGGTTCGGCCACGTCACTGCCGACGGCAAAGTCCCTGTTCTCCCTTGCCACTGTGACAGAGTCCCCTGCACAGTTTTCAAGGCCACACAGACGGGTGGCTTCGGGGCCCCGGAGGTCTGAAGTCCTAATCCAGTGCTCCCCGCTCCCAGGGCTGCTGAGGGAAGGCCCGTTACGCATCCTGTCCGGTCCCAGAGGCCGGAGGCTCTTTCACCTCCAGCCCTCTGCAGTGGGTGAGCCCCTCCGTCACCCTGTGCCGCCTTCCTGGCAGTCACGGGGCCCAAGGCCGCTTCAAACACCGAGTTATTGTCGTGCGCACTTGGATAATCCGGGATAATCTCCTTATTTTGAGGTCTGCTGCCTAGCAACGGCCTGCGGTCAGCCACGTGAGGTCCCGGACCCTTCGGAGCAGAGTCACAGTTTTGGGGACTAGGGTGTGGATGCCTGTGAGGAGCCGGGAGTCGCCTCCCGCCTCGCTGTCCCCTCCTCTCCGCTGCCCAGCAGCAGCCTCCGCAAGCCTGCGCCACCTCCGTCCGTCCTCGGGGGTGGGTGGGTTTTAGCCTCCGCTGCTCCAGCTGCCAGGACCACCCGTACGGGCGTTTGCAGGGGCGCTGGGGCGCGCGGCGGGGACCGGGCGTCCAAAGGGTGTCTGCACAGAGAGAGGCCCCGTGACCCCCAGCAGAGGAGGAGGCCCCGCCCCCCGGCGGCCAGGGCCGGGTCTTCACTCAGTCTCTCCGAGGGTGCTGCTGAGTGACCTCTCAGGCCCCAATCCGCATTCCCCTAGTGATTATTTCTAAGGTTTATTCTCAGTCGAGAGAGAGGGAAAAGGAGAGAGAGAAAGAGAGAGAGAGACAGACCTCAAAGCGGGAAGCACCAATCCTTGTGCCCCAGCTGGGGATCAAGCTGGCGACCTGGGCGTGTGCCCTGACTGGGAATCGAACCAGCGACCTTTTGGTTACAACATGATGCTCCAGGCAACTGCCCACACTGACCAGGGCCCTATATTATTTTATTTTTAAGAGAGACATCCGCTCATTTACGCACTCATTGGTTGATTCTGGTATGTGCCCTGACCAGGGATCGAACCCAAGACCTTGGTGCGTCGGGACCACACTCTCACCAACTGCGTTGATGGTCATTCTCGGGGCCGCCCCACTCCTGGAGCTCCCGCTGCCCAGCAGGCAGTCCTTCCCCCACCGACCGCTGGGGCAGCGTGGTTGGGGTCCGTGGCTCCCGAGCGGGGGGCCCCGCTCCCCGTCCCTGCGGCGGTCTTCATGCTCACGGCGCTCGGTCCGGGCTTTTGGGGCTGCCCAGTCAGTTTGGAAGTCAGGCCGGAGTCAGGCCCACGCCGTTCTCTGTGCCAGAGTTGTCTCACGGACCTCGGGTCCTTCGCGTGCTCACTTGGATTTTCGAATCAGCTCGTCGATGTCTATGAGAAAATTGCTCCTGGGGGTGTTGGCTTGGGTTGGGCCACACCTGTGGGTGGGTTTGTCCCCGACGAGTTTGGGTCCCTGTCTCCTGACGCGGAAGGACTTAGGCCAGCAATGCTGGTGGAAGCCGAGGCAGACGCACTGGCCTGCGTGAGGGGCCTCGGGCTCCGCGCCCCAGCTGTGGGGCTGGGGGTTTCATTTCTCGGGAACTCCAAGTTGCCACGGTGAACCAATCAGGGTGCGGGTTTGACAGGGGACTTAAGAGTTGGAAAATGTTAGTTTCAGTCATAGCTAATAAGCTTAGAAATCAATGCAGGTAAAAGCTTTTGTTCCAGGAACTGAAGGTGGGACCCACTCTGACCCCAGGAGACCAGGAGCCGTTCCACCTGTGTGCCCAGGAGGACTGGGAGTCACTGAGGGTGACAGCTGAGCCACTTGTGCTCCAGGGTGAGGTGACCACCGCCTGGGGCCCAGCTAAAGACCACCGCCCAGGACAGGAATGCTGAAGTGGAATGCTGAAGTTGTTTCTTTTAATCCAATTAACTTTTCCCTGAATTCCAAACCCCTTACCTACACTTTGTTTATTCCCTGATATAAAAACCTTGGCCTGGAAAGAAAAGACAAGATGGTCTGTTAGGGTGTGAACCCGCCATCTCCTCAGATTGCCGACCATCTGAATAAAGGGCCCATGAAGTCAATCTCTGTCTCTGCTCATTGGGTTTGGCAGTGACCCGCAGCCCGAACACCAGTGTCTCTTCCGGTTTCAGGTTGGCTGGCTCTGGCCTTTTTATGAACGCTGGGGTCCCACTGACTTTGGGGCATGTGTAAGTACCAGCAAGTCGAGACATTCTGGGATTGTGCAGGACTTATTATGGGATGCAGGAAGGGACTTTCCCCACCAGGGATTGAGCTGGTATCTGGAGGTTGTGACTCAGCTGTAGATCCAAACAAGACGTCCTGGTGACTGTTTCATCGACCCCTCGCTCGGGTGTGGCCGGCGCGGTACAGCAATTTTCGGGGGTGTTCGTTTCGACCTGTTCAAGTTGGGAAGAATCGGCGACTCAACGGTGTTGATTATTCCTCTCCACAAACACTGTCTCCTCCCTCACTGTAGTTTTAACTTTCTCTTAGTGATACTTCCTAGTTTCAGGGTCCACGCCTCGGCCATCTTCCATAAAATATACCTCTAGGTGTTTCCTACTTTTATTATCTTGTAAATGGTGATTCTAAACTGGCTTTAGCGTGACCTTTCCTCCTTTCTTCTCTCCTGATTCAGACTGGCCTCGCCCAGCACCCTGGCCAAGCCCAACCCCCGCCCCAGCCTCTCCTCTTGCCCTCAAGTCCCCAGGACTGAGGGCTTCTGGCCCCCCTTGTGTAATCGCAGGATCAAAACCTCCGGTCTGCTGGCCGCAGAGTTTCCGTTGAAGCCGAGATAACATCAAGACTTCAGTGTGTTTCAGCTCAGGGACCCCAGGAAGGGCCCACAGCCTAGTGACACGGGGCCCAGGCTCCCGGCCTCTCGCTGACCAGCCAGTGGAGACCACAGCCCCGACCCCCGTGTGGTGACTGGGTGACTTTCTCCCCCAGATAGCCCTTCCCCTGTGAGCCACCAGGAGCTCGGGCTCGGAGCTCCAGTTCGCCTGGGGCCCCCGTTCCGGCGCTGCTCCTTACAAATAGCCCTTGTCTCCTTGGCTGTAAATTCCTTTCTGCAAGCAGGCCACGCCCGCTCCCTGGCACCTTGCACGCTTGTCCCCAGTGTGTCGCAATGCCTGCTGGGCCACTGCCCTGCTCCGCTCACACGGCGTTTCCGCGGAGTTGCTGGTTTGTGGGACTTCTACCCGAGTGACCACGTCTCAGCCCTTCCAGGCCCGAGCGCGATTTCCTTCCTCTCATTGCCCCCACCCCCACTAAAGCCCCCAGGCCTCGTGGAGTGGAGTGGCGGGCGCCGGGTTCCAGGTCCTGGGGGAAGCCCACGCCCTCCCCACGGGGGGCGGTGTGGGGGGCAGCTGGTCGTGGTCTGTTGGCGCCGCCCAGCAGGTTGTGGAAATGCCCTGTCGTTCTGTTTCCCGGGAGGATTATTTTTTAAAAAACCAGGAGTAAATGTTGGGTTTTTTGAGCTGCTTCTCCCAAACTCCTGAAGGCGGGGACAGCCCCACGGGGTCGTGGTGCGGTGCCCATGTGGTCTGTCCCGGGTCCGAGTTGCTTGCCCTGTGTCACGTGTGTGGCTTTCCATCCTTCTCACGCCTCTGCCTAGCTGCCCCCCCGGGCGGGGGGGCTTCTGCAGAACTCGAGCTCTTTCCTCTGGAGGCGTCGGGAGGGCCCGGCCGGGAAGACCTCGGGCCTGGCGTTTTCTCTGAGGGGAGGTTTTGTTAAGAACCAAGGCCGCAGGCCCTGGCTGGGGTGGCTCCACGGGCCGTCTCGTGGCTGAAAGGTTGCAGGTGTGATCCGTGGTGCTTTCGCCCCCCAGGTCCCACGCGTGCGGTCCCGGCTCTGGGCGTGTCTGGAGGGCGGCCGGCCGACACCTCCCTGGCGGCCATGTCTCTCTCCCTTTCTCTCTAAAAAGCAGCGAAAAACACGCCTACACCCGGTGGCCAGCCTGGGGAGACCCCAGAGAGACCCAGGGGGAGGCGTCCTCCCGGAAATGGCCCCCTCTCGTCCGGCCGACACCCCTCTGCAGGTGGGGTGCTGCCAGGGTCGTGAGTCGGTTAAGACGCCCCATTAGATCTCCCAACTCACTCGGTCCCAGTTTGTTTCTTTAACGTCTTTAGACGGCAACGGTCATTTCTTCAGTAGACGGGGGGCTATTTGGCTTCTGCGTCTGCAGGGGGCTTCGGCCGGTGGTTCATTTCATCTGTGGTGTTGGTTTTAAATGCTGCTTTTTTTTTTTAGGGAGAGAGAGGGACCTCGATTTGTCATTGCACACAGATACACGTCCTTGGTCCATCCCTGAGTGGCCCCGACCGGCGATCGAGCCTGCCCCTTGGTGTGTGGGGACCGGGCGGCAGCCGGCCGAGCCGCCCGGCCGGGCTGTGCGCTCCCCGTCCCGGGGCTTGGAAGGCCGGTGAAGAGGCCCTGGTGAGTCTTTGTCTTTTTCTTCGTAGGGTGTGTTGTGATCATTTGTCTCCTCTCATTGTTTTCTGAATCGCTCTGACTAGATAGAGTTTCGTCAGATTTTTTTTTTTTTATCTGCTCAATAAAGCGCTTTGCTTTCATTGATTTTCTGTTTATCTCACAGGTTTCTTCTCATGGTTTCACTTCCTTTTTTCCACTTACATTTGATTCCATTTGGTTTTCTTTCTTTTTTAAAAAATATTTAAAATTTATTTTTAGAGAGAGGGGTAGGGAAGGAGAAAGTGTGGGAGAGAAACATCGGTGTGTGGTTGCCGGTGTGTGGTTGCCTCTCGTGCACCCCCACTAAGGACCCGGCCCGAAACCCAGGCACGTGCCCTGACTGGGAATCGAACTGGTGACCCTTTGCTTCACAGTCTGGCGCTCAGTCCACTGAGCTACACCAGCCAGGGCTCCATTTGGTTTTCTCTTTTTCTGATTCCCTACGGTAGAGGCTGAGGTCATCGATTTGGGAATTTTCTCTATTTCTAACGTAAGCAAAATCCAACACATTTTTACGTGGTGCTTTCACTTTTATTTGAGTCCAGATGTCTGCGGATCTTTCCTTCCGGCAGCCTCACGTGTTACTATGTTTCTCTGTCCCATGAGCTTTGCGTCCTGCAGGGCCCGGGCGACAGTTCAGCGACAGTGACGCAGTGCCCCCGTTCGGTCAGACCCAGAGGCCCAGTCTGTGGAGGGACGAGATGGCCAGACCCGTAGGGATTTTCACCTGTTTGTTAAATCTCAGCGGATTAAGCCAACGCTCCGGAGGGTGGCCGTTTTTCAGGTTCTGTTGCAAAGGAGAATAAGGGGAGGAGGGGCTGGGGGTTCCGGGAAGCCCAACGGTGGTAGGTGGGGGGGAGGGGGCGGGAGAAAGCGCAGCGGGCCGATGTCACAAGGCCATCGCAAGGTCCCACCCGCCACACAGATACTTGGAGGTTTCCGGCTATTGTTCTTCTTTTTGATTTCATAACTTAATTCCACCGTCACCTGAATTTGCATGATTCGAGTTCTTTTACATTTATTAAGATCGAGTCACCGCCCTGAATACGGTCTGTTTGGTGAGTGCCTCCTGTGGTCTCGAAGGGAATGTGACCTCCGCTGTCCTCGGGCTCCGTCGGAGTGCAGCCGTCAGCGCGGCCCACGGCCCGGTCACACGTCCTGCCCGGTGGGGGCGGGGGGCTGTCTCCCAGGTGCTTCTCTCCCCACTTTCACTTCCTCGGAAGGCGGCAGGGTGAGGCTGCAGCCCTTCCTCGAACAAAGGAGCAGCCTCGGGGTCTGACAGGGACTCGCAGCGACCGCACGGAGAGACCGCCCTTGCACCGGACAGTGGACGGCAGTGGGCAGGTGCGCCGTGTGTCCCACAGCCAGGGGCCGGCGGGTTGTCTGACAGCCCGCCCCCCACAGAACTCTTGTGGGTAGATCGGTGACTTCACTGCGTCCTTTAAAGGACGCAGCTGAGGGTGACCGGCAGGGTGGCAGGCTGAGGACGGTGAGGCCTGGGGCCAGAGGCCCAGGCTGCGTCTGACAGGCCGGCCACTCCGCTGCGGTGGCGCCCTCACCCCGCCGTGACAGGGACGTGGACGGAGCCACCTCTGGGAGCGGCGGCGGCGACCTGGCCCGACCTGTGACTCACTGTCGTGACTGCATTCTCGGTTCTGTTCCGGTTGTGGGCGCATCTCGGAGTGGGCGGGCCTTCCTGAGCAGGACACTCGCCACCCTCGGAGGCCAGAAACCTCCAAGGCCAGGGCGTCCAAGTCAAAAGGCCACCGCAATCCCCGGATGAGTGGCAGTCCCAGAAAACGGTCCATGTCCCTCACCCACGGGGGCTCCTGAAGTCCCGCGTGTGAACGGAGAAGCATGGCCAACCCAGAGCAGCAAACCTGCGGAGGAAGGAACTCACAGGTGAAGGCGCCTGCCGAGTCCCGGCAGGAAGACGGGGGCAGCCGGGCCCTCGGAGACCTCGCGTCACTTGTCACACCGGCGACGTCAGGGCAAAGCCCTCAGTGCATGCACACGGGACCCAGGAGTGGGAGGCCCCGGTGCCCCCCCTCGGTGAGGAGAGGGGCCTGCTGCTCCCGTGTTCTCCCGTGCAGAGCGGTCGACGCACAGTCACCGAGTTCACATGCTTACGACGTTGGTGGAGGCGAGTGTCCCAGCAGGGAGCCCGCGAAGGCCCTTCCGTCACTGTCGGATGCTGGGGACAACTGCAAGGAGCTGCTCTCAGACCAGCCCAGTGGAAACGAGACTCTGAACAACCCATTTCTTTTGCATTTTTAAAAGACTTTATTTATTTATTTTTAGAAGGGAAGGGCGGGAGAGAAACATCAGTGTGTGGTTGCCTCTTGCACACCCCCCACTGGTGACCTGGCCAGCGACCCGGGCCTGTGCCCTGCCTGGGAATTGAACCGGCGACCCTTTGGTTGGCAGGTTGGTGCTCAGTCCACTGAGCCGCGCCAGGCATGGCCTGAAGGGCACATTTCTTACAAGTATCCAGAGGAAGCTGGGAGCAATCACAACCGGGCAGAGCAGGGCAAACTCGGCGGCGGCTGGTGGGGGGCGTCCCGATGGCCCTCCGGTCAGTGCTGAGCAGGGCAGCTGGGTCCGAGCAGAGAGTACACACTGGGGAGCACCCAGGTGTCAGAGGATGGAATTCGGGGTGAAGGAGGGAACCCCGAGAGCAGGGAGCTGCGGGGAGGGCACCCTAACTCTGCCTGTAACTCACTAATCTGGGGCCTCCGCCCGTAGCCAGTCCATTGGGAAACGGAGTTCCCCAAGGTTGAGTCAGGGAAGCAGCGTGAATCCCCGCACGGGAGGCGGGAGGAGCGTGGCTCTGGGACAGGCTGTGCTCACGCCAGCGGGACACGTGACACTGCACATCACACATGTGTACACGGTGTGTTTCCTAAGCCTGACGCGGATGGACAGACACTGCATGGCCCCCTCGCAGGAGGCCCGGGGAGGGGTCAGATCTGCAGAGAGGGCAGATTGGATGGCGGGCGCGGGGCTGGGGCCGGGGCGGGGAGTGAGTGTGTCGTGGGGGCAGAGGGTGGTTTGGGGGAGAGGAAAGTTCTGGAGGCGACGGAGCGGCAGCTGTGCTGCGTGTGGGTCTGCCTCCCACCGCTGGGCCGCGGCCTCGGACGGCTGGGACCGCCGGTTCTGTTCCGTGTGTTTGCCACAATAAAAGTTGGGAACATAAACTACAAGCTCCCTCATTCTGAGCCCTGACAAGGCCTGGGGCGATGACCCAGCCGGCAGCCCCGGGCACCCTGCACCGTCTGAGAGGAAGCCCGGTCCCCGGAGCGGCGGCCGGTCCCTGGGTTGGGACACGACCCACACAGAGGGAGCGGGGAGCCTCTGGCCTCGTGTGAAGACCTGGTGTCACTCCGCCTGGCCACACTCGTGGGCTCGGGCACGCTCCCATTGGTCAGGGACGCCCCCACGTGGCCCGCAGAGAGCCACCCGCGACACACTCGGTGTCCCTCTCCCTCAGTGCGGTGGCCCCTGCAGCTCCGCACTGACACGGGGGCGAAGGTGAAGGTAATTCGCCCAGGAACCGAGGTCGCGCGGCAGTGCACCGTGACTCAGTCCCCGAGGGGCTTCCTGCTGGACGTGACCTTCAGGCGTGACCTCCCAAAGGGGGCCCGGGGTCTTGCCCGGGCTTAGAGACCGGGAGACGCAGACATTTGCCCTCGGTGGCCGGCCCCGAGGAAGCAGAGGCCCCCTGGCCTGGGCCTGGATGGCCAGGGCGCCCGGCCCTGGGGAAGGCGCAGCGCGGTCTCTGGGGGCGACTGTCAGGCCACGCCCCCAGCAGGAAGCCCATTCAGACGGATGCCTGCGCGCAGGAGACAGATGTAGCGGGAGAGATATATATACTTCAGGAGACTCAGCATTTCCCTTGTTCGCGTCCGCCGTGGGCGAGCGGCTCCGGAGAAGGGGCCGCCTGACGCACAACTGCTGAGGAAGGACCGGTTTTGGAAAGTCGCTGTTTGTGACCTTGGGTGAAAGAATGGCCCTAGGACAGCAGTTCTCGGGGACGGGCGGGTGTGGGGGTGTGATTCTGTCCCCAGGGGACAGGCAGCGACCTCTGGAGACGTTTCTGATGACTGAGACCTGGGTTAGGGAGGCGGGCGGGGGGGAGGACGGTGCAGATGAACACACCGCGGTGCACAGCCCCAAAATCATGATGCCCCCGGGGTCTCACCGCCCACTGGTCACCCCCGTGGGGAACCCCTGCTCTCCAGAGTGGGGCGCCCCTCCCTGCCCCCTACCATGGGGCTGGGACATCTCCTGCGATGAGCTCATGTCATGGAAGATGCCAGAGCCACTCTCCCCTCTGGCTTGAAGAAGCGGCCGCCACGAATGGAGAGGCTCCTGTGCTGGGGAAGGTGGTGGCCTAGGGGGTGGGGGGTGAGGACCCCCGTTCTACAACTGCGAGCAGCAGACCTTGGCCCACAGCCGGAATGAGCTCTCCCCCCCCCCCATCTGGGCTCCAGGGGAGCAGCCGGGACACCCGAGGCCTGGGCTGCAGAGAACCGGCCAGCCTGTGCCCAGCTGCCACCCCCGACCAGTGCTGGTCGTGCCGGGGTGGAGAAGCCCCGACCGGGGCACATGTCCCCGTGGCAGCCAGACGGTGACTGCCCCGGGCTCTGCAGGCACCCCCCACCCCCCGCCCACCGCAGCCCAGGCGCCTCCCCGAGGGCCGAGGGGAGGAGTCCCCCAAGCCCACTCACACTGTCCTCTCAGGACACACCTCGTCCCACACCACCTCTCAAAGCCTCCCGCGATTGGAGTCGGCCACCTGACTGCCCATTTTAAAGAAGATTTTACGTATTTATTTTTAGAGAGGGGAAGGGAGGGAGAAAGAGAGTGAGAGAAACATCCATGTGTGGTTGCCTCTCACACGCCCCCTGCTGGGGGACCCGACCCACAACCCAGGCCTGTGCTCTGACTGGGAATTGAACTGTGACTCTTCGGTTCGCAGGCCAGCGCTCAGTCCACAGAGCTGCCCCAGCGGGGCCGATTGTCTGTGTTAAAGTCACGTTGCACGAGCGTGACACCTGTGCTTCAGCAGTTCTGGGAATTAGGGCAGGAAGTTGCCGGGGGAGGTGGCCTGAGACTCCAGCCACTGGGCCAGGAGAAGAGGCTTGGATGGAGCAAGGCTGGTGCTGGTAAGGCTTCATTGGCACAGGCGGGGCGGGCCGGATTTCGCCCACGGCAGCTGCAGTTGGCCAGCCCCTGGCCTGGCAAAGGGGACCAGGCTGCTGAAGCCACACATGTGGCTGCCGGGAGCTGGCAGGTGCCCGACCACGGGCCAGTTTCACGCCAGGAGAGTCATGGAGCAGGAAGCCTCGTTGCCCAGTGTGCCCACCTCAGGTCCAACGAGACCCCCGAGTATGGGGAAACGGTCCCACATGGCCCGAGAAACCCAGGGCTGAGGGTTCCTTCCATGCTACCCTGGGCCCTTCACAGACAGGGGACAACCGCCGGGGGCGGGCGCCTCACTGAGAAGGGGCCCCGGAGACGGGACAGGGGCCCTGTGAGCTCCGAATCCACCTATGGAATCCACGTACCAGGCAGCTGGAAGGCGAGGACCTGCCCGCAGACGTGCCCTGGCACCGGCGGGGGGCTCACGGAGCCTGTGTCCCGAGACCACAGAAGCCGTAGCCGAGGCTGGACCAAGGGGCTGTGCACAAGGGCGCTGCTGGCCTGGGGCCCCTGGGTGACCCCCACCACGCACTTCTCCCAGGAGCTTCCTGTCACCCAAAATGGGTGGCTGGGTCTTGCGGGGCACACAGGTCAGCCCGGCTGGTGGAAGCAACCCCTGGAGGTCCCCCGCCCTGGGGTGGGGGCAGAGGCCTGACCACCAGGCAGCAGATGTGAGAGCGCCGCTGACCGGCCCAAGGCCCTACAAGAGACAAAGCGGAGGAAGTGCCAAGCCCCTGACCCTGGAGTGGACGGCGTGGGTCAGGGGACACGGGAACTGGCCCCTGTGGGCTGCTCTGCCCACAGGCCAGGCCCGAACCCTTGGCGTGGTCGGGCTCTGCTCCAGAGGGGGCCAGGTGGGATGAGAGCAGACCCCAAGCTCTCAAGGTCAGCCCCTGAGAAAGCAGGAGGTTGGAGCCCCTGTGGCCCAGCCTGTGGCTTTCCCTGACCCCGCCAGCAGCCCGCAGCAGCTCCTGCAGGGGGGTTGTGCACAGGCCGCAGAGGTGGCAGTGCCAGCCACACACTCCTACAGGAACGGTGGTCCCCGGGCAGGGGCTGCCACCGCCACCGGGGTGGGCTCACCCTCACTCCTGACCCTGGGTCCCCACGTCCCGGGGGTCTGTGTGGAGCTCCCACACCTGTCGGGCATTCCTGGGATCGTGGGCCAATGGAGGGCAGAGGCCCCGGCTGCCACGGTCCCTGGGACAAGCTGCTCCAGGTCACAAACTCTCAGCGGAGCCAGGAGGGGCCAGGGGCCCCAGCTGCCCTGCTCAGCGCTGGCACCACAGCTTCCTGTCTGCCTGGGACCTGTGGCCGGTAGCTCTGAGGGTCCCCCCCGCCCTGTCTCAGGGGTGTCAAACCCATGGTCACTGGGGGCCACATCAGCCTCGGGGTTGCCTTCAAAGGACCTAATGCAGAGCTCCTGGCCCCTGGTTAAGGAGTAATTACGTTCATACAGCCCTAAAACTACAATTCATTCCCAGCAGCCCTGTAGGGGGCGCTGTTGTGGTCCCCGCGACAGAAGGGTGGGTGAGCCCGTGTGCTGGGAGCTGCCCGGCTGCCAGCTGGAGGGACCCACAGAGAGGTCACTTGCTGCCCCGAGTTCGGATGTGCCCACAGATTTTGGCCCAGGACACCCCCACAAGTACACACTGGCAGGACACCGTGGTGCTCTGGGGGCCTGGCGCACCCACGGAGGAAGGTTCTGAGGCCGGGGGGGGCCCGCAGAGCAGACTCACACCCCAGAAAGTCCAGCGGGGTGGGGAGGTGCTGGATGGGGGACCCTGCCCGGCCCACACCCCACGCCATCTGGCTCGGCCACACCCAAGCCAGTGGGGGTGGCTGGGAGCGGCCAGGACAGTGCTTGCTTCTGGCCACCAGCAGGCAGCCCGGCTGACCAGTAGTAGGGGGTAGAGGTGTTCGGGGGTGACGCCAGCCCTGCCCCCACTGCTCCCAGGCCCGGGAGCCCCACACCTGAGCACCTGCAGCCGGGTGGCCCCTGCCCTGCGGGCACAGGGGCGTGCTCTGGGATGGGTGGGGAGGGCGGCCACGCCCGTCAGGGTCTGCGGGTTGGGGAGGGGCTGTGCTAGCGAGGTGGGGCGGGCTCCCCCAACCACAGCACCGCCCCAGCACCAGGCCGCTTCCTGCCTCCTTCTGCGGGGGGTGCCCACGGACCCAGTCCCAAGTCCCTCCCCCGCTGGTCCTTGAGGCCCTGCCTCGCCCAGAGCAGGCCTCTCCTGCAACTGGTCTGCAGAGAAGGCCTGAGTGCTGGGCCCGGTGGGGCTGGGCAAAGGTGCCCAGGGGAGGAGCGCGCCGCCCCCCCATCCGCCCACACCAGGCTGACTGGACCAGGCACTGGTCCCACCAGGGCCTGTGGGTTCCTCCTGGGGCCCAGGGCCATGGCCCCATGCTCAGCGTTGGGGGTGGAGGCCATCAGACGCTGGGCACCAGCCGGAGCCCTGTCAGAAAACGCCACAGCCCGGCCAGCACGCACCAGTGCCCTGGCCTGAGGTCGGCCTGTGCACATCGGTGGCCGCTGCAGCTGTGGAACTGTCCGCCCGGGTGGCAGGGGTGCACAGGGGCTGGTGGCCGTTGTGGGACCAAGACCCTTCCTTTGGGGCAGGTTCGTGGGGCCGAGACTCGGTCTGGGGACAAAAAGACACACCATCCTGGGAGTGCGAGGTCAGGGCTTCCGGAGGATCAGCCCCTAGAGCGAGAGAGAGGGTGTGTCCGCAGGCATGTGAGTGCCCCCTGGTCACGTACACGTGTCCGTGTGTGTGTGAGGGTGTCACCTAGACCTCCTTTGAAGACTGGGTGCAGGTCAGCTGCCCGCGACTGTGAGCTGGTAGGCCCCCAGCACCCTCGTCCAACTGACTGGCTGCAGCCGCAGGCCTGAGCTCCTCCCTGCCTCCCACTCCCCTGTGCCCCCACCTCCTGCAGCCCCACGGTCGTTCTCTGCCTGCAGACCCCACCCTGCATCCCCCCACCTGCACCCAGTGGCCCCTTGTCCCCGGCCTGCCCCGGGGCCTGGGCACTGGGTAACGTCCCAGGGCCTCCCTGTCCATCACGTGGGTGAAGTGCAGAGCCGCCACAGGGCCTTGGACACCCTGACACCCAGGACTTCGGGGGGCCCTCTGGGCTGGGGTCCGGGGCTCCGGGGTCAGGAGGCTGCAGCTCTCTCTCGATGGCCCTCGACCTCCCATGACCCCAGCCCAGGCGCTGCTGGGAAGAGGCCTCGGTTCAGAGTCTTTTGTGCAGACCGGGAGGGGCCTGTTGTCCCGGTGCGGCACCTCTGCGGGCAGTCGGTGTCCCAGGGGAGGCCCCCTTGGAGGACGAGGGTCAGGCCGTGCGCAGCAGGAGGGGACTAGGGGGCGCCCAGATGCCTTCCAGGGCCCAGGGGTGGGTCAGGGCAGGGCGCGCAAAGAGGGCCGGGCGGACAGGGAGGCTGCAGGGGTCAGGCCGCTGCCAGCAGCAGCCAGCGGACAGCAGGGGGAGCCCGGAACCTGGCTGATCTTGGCCTGGCCTCGTCCCAGACCCCTCGTCCCAGGCACCTTGCTGCCCCTGGGATGGCCGCTAGGGAGCTTGAGAAAGGTCCACAAGAGGCACATGTGGGGACAGATCCTGGGCCACCCAGCACTCAACATGGTCACCTACAGACCAGCAGCAAGACGGAGCGGTGGCCCAGCCAGTCCCTGGCCCAGAGGGAGGCTGGCTGGAGCCACAGAGACCTCTTCAGAGCTGCAGGGACACTCTGGTCAGATGGGGGCCTGGGGTGGCCCTGTTCACTCCTAATTCTCTGTGTGAATCCCTCAATGCTTGCTCAGGGTCCCCACCCACTGTCCCCACGGGACAGACCCCCCCCCTCAAAACCCAGAAACCCCAGAGGTGACCAAGAAATGGGCCACCCTCCCAGTCTCCATTAGCTCGCAGACCCAGCCTGCTGGCCCAGGCCCCCTTGTCCACTGGCTGGGCCAGGGACAGGAGAGCCTCGGCCGCCCCCACCAACCCCTCACGCCTTTTGCAGAGGGGGTCCTGTGTAGCTGCCACAGACCTGGGGGGCCTGGGGAGGGACAGGGCGGGGAGGCCGAGGGGAGCCGGACCGGCGGCCAGGCCCTGAGCTCTGAGTGAGTAGGGGAGCGGCAGGGCCAGGCCTCGGTGATCCCTGGGCCCACTGGGAGCAGGGCAGGCCAGGGGGCCTCTAACCTGGGGGACCACCGGGACCTCCAGGGTCGCAGGAGCAGGGGCCCCCAGGACAGGCTTCTCCAGAGACACAAACCTGACCCCTGGAGGACCCAGCCCAGACCCCTCTGAAGGCCTAGACACTGGGGTGCAGGGGTCTGTTCTCCCCGAGATGGAATCCCCCACCTCCTGTCCCTGACCGCGCACTCCTGGCCTGGGATGTGGGGGTGTGCCTTGAGTGACTCGGGGGAGTTTTGGGGCCCAGAGGCCCGCGGGCGGAGGGTCTGGAATGCACACTAGGCCACCCCAGACCCTCGGGCAGCCCGCCCGGACACGCACTTCTTCAGGAAGGCTTTGATCCCGCGTCCCAGCCTGAGGGTCCCTCGCTCCCCCTCCCCATCCTTCCCGCCCTCCCCCTGCAGTACCAGGAAGCCGGGTTTGCCTTGGCCCGCAGCCAAACCCTGGAATGTGCCGGCCGGCCGCGCCTCGCAGTCCCGGAGCGGAGGGACAGGGCGCCGGCTGTCTCCTAGACGGGGGCGGGGCGGGGGGGGCACGGCCTGCCCGGAGTCACGCACGAACTGGGCGCGGAGACTTGGGGGTGGGATGAATGGGCTCACACAGGCCGGCTGCCCGTGAATGGGCTCTGGCAGCCAAGCCCACGGCGGGACTTGGACGGGGCCTCCGGGGGCCCCAGGCCTGGATGGAGGTCAGCGCGAGGTGTGGGTGCAGCCACTGAGGGTCAGGCGGCTGAAGTCCCAGGCCGGGGGGGGGGGAGCAGGCGCAGAGCACCTCGAAATGTAGGCGAGGTGTGACTTAGGCACTCAGACGTGGGGGCAAAGTCCAGAACCCGGGGTCCGGGCGAGCCTCTGGACGCCTGTGGCCGGAGGGCATGCTGCACCGGGCTTGGCCCCTTGAGGCACCGGGGTCCGCCCTTGGTGCCCCTCGCCTGGGGGGTCGGATGGCCGGGGCAGCCCCCCTGTGGCTGGGCATGAGCACAGCTCAGAGGGCCGGCTCCCACAGGCCAGGACTCTCGTGACAGGGCCAGAAACACTCGGGACTTGGAACTGGCCTCTGCGGGGCCGAGACCTGGACCTGGACCACCCGGAGAGGCAGGCAGTGGGTGGAGAGGGGGCAACACCACCCAAGACCCCGAGGAAGGGGATTTAGGCCACTTGAGAATAAAGGACTTGAATGACACAGATGGGTGGGGGACCCTGACGCTCAGGTGATCAGGGTGGACACCGAGGCCCTGGAGGCAGGAGCGGCTGAAGTCCTTGCTACTGAGACATTCAGGGGAGGGGGTACAGCTGCCCAGACACCCAGAAAACTGCGGCCGGGGCTGTGGGGCGTGGAGCCACGGAGTCAGGAGCCCGAGCCCCTGAGACAGCGGAGACCTGGGGTCCGAACCTACTTCTGGGACCCAGAGGTTCAGAGGGACAGGTACCCGCCCCCGTCTGCTCAGGGCAGCGAGGGTGGGGCGCCGCCCCCGCGCCGAGCAGGGTGCAGGGCTGTGTGAAGCCACCCAGACGCCCGCGGGAAGGAGGTGGCTGTCAGCGGCACACGCGGGGGTGGCCCGGGGCCCAGGCGCACACGTGCTGGCTCAGAGTTTGGGGCCTGTGCCACCTGGAGCCCAGAGGAGTGGGGCCCCAGATTCCCAATGTCTCAGTCTGACAGCAGCCAGTGTCAGGGCTCCAGAGGGGCCTGCAGGACTGGATGGCGGAGGGGCCACCCCAGCTCTCGAGGGAGTGGGGTTTGGCACCCAGAGTCCCAAGAACAGTCTGTCAGGGCTCAGCTCCTCGGCAGACACCCCGAAATGGGGTGCATGCCCCCGTACTCACACTAGGGGGGTGCAGGACCCCCCTTTGGAGACACCTGGGCGGCTGGGCGGGTGTGGGCATGAATAGCACACACAGATGGCCCGAGACGGGGATGAATGGGACCCACACAGGCAAAGAGGGCGTGTGGAGCAGCGCGTCCAGACCGCAGGCCGCGGCCCCCGGCCCAGCCCGGCTCGCCGGCGGAGCAGGACCTGCCGCGGGGACTTGGGCACGGAGGGGCCCGGCCAGGGGCGTGGGCTGTCTGGGCAGAACCCCGGGGCCCAGGCTGTGGGCGAGGAGGAAGGAGACCGCACGGAACCTCCAGGTCGGGGGGGGGGGGTCCCGGGGAAGTCACAGGAGCGGCGAAAGGAGCTCTGGGTCTTGGGGTGCCCCGGGTGAACGCAGCCTGCCCAGAGCTGTAGGGGAACCAGGCCCAGGAGTCCCAGGGGCCCTTGGAGATGCGGCGGTGGGGGCCGCCGCGCAGGCAGCCCCGGGAGGGACCCAGTGCCTGTCATGGGGGTCTTCGGTTCTCTGACCTGGGGGCTGGTTGGTGGGCGGGTCCCACACAAAATACGTGCCATCGGACGGCGGGGTGTGTCTCCTCAATTTCCAGGCGAATGGGTTACAGTTCACCCAGAAACTCCAGAGAGTGGGGTCCACATCTCCCCGAAGTCCAGACTCAAGAGAAACGCACACAGACTGAAAAGAGGGCAAGTGGACCCCGAAACCAGCCCCGCGACGCTGACACCCAGGAGACAGGGGTGCAGGCTCCCGAACAAAGAGGGCGCAGGCGGCCTGAGCCGAGCAGCCCGGGCACACACAGGCCAAGAGCCGGCAAACGGGCCCGGGCTCCCCGCTCCGCAGCGGACTGCGGCGAGCCCTGCGCCCAGTCCTCAGCTGTCCCGGGCCCAGAGGAACGGGGTGCGGTGGGCCGGGGTCTGCAGGGCCGGGGCCCGTGCACGTCCCACAGCTCCTTCCGCCAGCATTAGCCCTGAGTTCCAACCTCAAACGTGCCTCACCCCCGCGCCACCCCAGCCGCCCCAGAGGACGCCAGGCAGGAGCCCCCCCCCCCACAGGGTCCCAGGGAGGCGCTGGCTGCCAAGCTGCCGAGGGGCCCCCAGCCCGGCTCTGTTTGGTTTTCCCCTCTGGAACCTCAGCCGCCATCTGGTCCTGGGGGCGCCCACATCTTGGGAAGGCACGAAGAGGGCGGGGTGGAACCCGCGGAGCACTCGGGATCCGCTGCACCTCAGGGCCTGGCGGCTCGGGGCTGGCTGTGGGCCACCCCCTGCGTCCGCCCCCATTCCCCGAGAGCAGGGCGTTGCCTGTGGCCCGTCTGCAGGTCCCCTGTGCGGGCCTGTGCCGGCTGCTCCCGGCCCCTCTGCTGTCAGAGCTCCTTCCAAACCGCGTCCCTGGGTTGGATCGGAGGCATCCTCTGTGCCACGTGCCCAGAGCCTCTCGTGACTGGCACGGGCACACGTGTGTACACGCGTCCCACCTGCCGTGTGCACTGAGCAGCCTCAGAGCCCCGGCAGAGGGAAGTCCTGCCCAGCCAGTCCTCTGGGCAGCCCTGGAAGGTCAGGCCCTGCCGTTAAACGTTAACCAACGCACGTCTGGCTACCAGCCCCTCATGGCTTCCTTGAGACACCTGGCCCGGGAGGGCCCTCGGCGCTGGGCCGAGGGAGGGACCCGCCCCAGATGAACTGGCCAGAGCCCAGAGCAGGGGCTCAGAGGACAGGTCCTGCTGGGCACAAGGCCGCCAGGCCCCCTGGCTCAGTGGCAACTCTGGGGACTGGCCAGCCCAGCCCGAGGCTGGGGCACAGGCGCGGAAACTTTGGGAAGATCTCTGGGCTCCAGGGTCCTGGGTGGCAGCAGGGCCAGGCCTTGGCCCGGAGACAGTGCCGCTTCCTGCCCTGCCCTGAACTGTGTGGCCCGGCCCGCGGCACCCACAGCTCACCCTGCTGGCCCCGGGCCTCCGGGTGCTTGGTGCCAGCAGCACCACGAATCCATTGTCCTTCTGATGCCCACGGCCTCCTGACCGAGGTCTCTCCTAGAAACACACAGCTTTCTCAAGCCCAGCCCAGGCTGACCCCTTCTCCCTGCCAAGGGTCAGCCCACATGGGCTGCCACCCCCTCTGTCCAGTCCTCTGGGAAGACTGGAGGGGCCAAGGTGCCTGGTGCCTGCGGTTCAGGAGCCCACCTCCATCCCCAGGGAGTTCCGGGCTCCCGAGGGCCAGCGGCTCCGGCCCTGAGGTGGGGCTCCCCGAGGCCCTGCCTCCCACACCCTTTCACCCACCAGGGCGACTTTCTTGCGGGGAGAGGCAGAGAATGCTGGGCTTTGGCCACTGCCTCTGAGCTGTGCCCTCGGTGCCCAGGTCCGAGAGGAAGGCCTGCCAGCCAGGCGGGCCACAGAGTCAGGTGAGGACGCACAGCCCCTGGGGGGCTGCCACCCGGCATTCGGGGGAGCCTTGCTCCTCCCGAGGAAGGCCCGTGGAAATGTGCTCCCATCAAAGCCCAGAGAATTCCAGGTGGCCTGAAGGCAGAAGCGTTCGTGAGCATGGCTTTAGTGGGTGCCGATCCAGGCTCACGGGGAAGTCCCCAGGAGGGCAGCCGGCTGCCCCTGGCTGGGGAAGCCAGGGTGCTGGCCTGGGAGGGACACAGGGTGGAATCCAGCCGGAAGTTCAGGGCAGGGCCGAGGGCCAGGAGCGACCAGAGTGGGCTTGCCGGAGGAAATGGAGCTCGTGCAGCCCTGGCAGGTGAGGGGGGCAGTGAGGGGCGGCTCTGGCAGGGATCAGCGGGGGCCAACAGGCCTGGCCCGGAAGGAGGGTGCAGAGCTGAGCCTGCAGAGTGGCTGGAAGGGGCCCGGGAGGGGGCGCCTACCAGGGGGGACTGCACTCTGGAGAGAGGCCGTCTCCCTTTGCTGGGAAAAACGGCTTGGGCACCTGGTGAGGGAGGGACTTCTGCAGCCAGGCCACTGAAGACAGAGGACAGCCTGAGCAGGAGCACAGGAAGGCCTTCCGGCCTGCTGAGCCGTGGGCAGGACGGGCCCTCCCACAGCAGCACCCCTCGCGGGCACTCAGGACGGTGAGGAGGAGGAGGCCCCAGCCGACCTCCCGGGTCCTGTGAGGGTCACCCCGTGGGGTCCGCCTGCCCGGGCCCCCGCATCCTTTCCCCCTACACCCCCTGAGCCCCGGGCCAGGAGGCAGGACCCGCGCAGCAGGGTCTCCAGCAGCAGTTGGCGCCATCTGGTGGCTCCACATCCTGAACCTTGACCACCATGCGGACCCTGCGGTCCTGACGGACCCTCGGCCTCCCCGGGCCCCCCTCTGCTCTCCAGAGGGTCCTGTGACCTTCTGGGGCCAGCCTCCAGGCATCTCCTGTGGCCCTGGAGGCAAGACCGTCCCCAGGCTGGGTCAGGAATCTGGTGGGGCCCGCTGAGCCAGGTCCCCGTGACTCAGCGCCCACACTGGCCCTGACCCGACCCAGGTGAGGACACCAGGGAAGCAGGTCAGGGGAGAGGCCCGCGGGCACACTCGCCCGTGCACACGGATGGGGGTTCAGCCCACCGCCGGCCCCGAGTTCTGCACCGTGAAAGTCTCCGTCGGGCAAACTCTTTCAATCCCAGGGTCCACATGGGCTCTGGTGGCTCCGAAAGGCAAGATGGAGTCAGTGGGGAGCAGGGGCGTCCCTGATTCTGGCCCCCTCCCGGCTGCTCCAGGGACCCTGCGGGGACCCCAGGGGCTCTCGGGCCTGCCCCAGGCCCCCCGGGGTCCCCTGGTGCCCCCCGGCCCTCTGCCTTTGGGGGCCCAGGTGGAAAGTGGTTAGCACTTCAAGATGGTGGTGGCGGGTGTCACTCGGAGCTCAGGCTCCACAGCCCTCCTTTGTTCTCTGACCGGCGGGGACCAGCCCTTGAGGGTGGCAGTGCCGGCCCGGGCACTCTCCCTCTGAATGTTGGGGGGTTGGGTCGGCTCTGGGAGTGGGGCTGCCTGAGCCAGCCCGGCATGGAGGGGGCACTGAGGACCACGTGAGTGAGGGCCCCCTCAGGACCACAGTGGGTTTCTGTCTGTCTCCCCTGCATACTCAGCCCCAGGCCGGCGGAGGCTCTGGCCCAGATGGGTGCCTGGTTATTTCTGGAGGGGGTGGCCTGGGCTGAGCCCCTAAGGCAAGAGGGGTGGCAGGCTCTTGTGGGCAAAAAGGGGGAGACCCAGACTGGAGGAAATGAGCCCTTCTGCTGCAGGTGGGACCGGGGGAGGAAAGGCCAGGAGGAGCTGAGCCAGAGGTCACCGGTGGGGCTGGGGGCACAGGGTGCCCCATCGCGGGGTCAGCCCTCAGCTTGGAATCCTGGGCCCCTGCAGGGGGAGGAGCGAGCCGGGCCAGGTGCGCTCCCTCCCCTGGGCCCCAGGGCCCCAGGCAGGCGCGGTGCTGGCCCGCCCTCCTTCCTACCCCCTCGCCTCAGGGTGGCAGGTAGGCAGGTTTGGGCCAGCGGCTGCTGAGTCAGTTTGCAAGGAATGTTCTGGCCGCTCCCAGCTACACCCTGTGCCTGCCTCCCCCCACCCCCAGGTGTTCTGGCCCGGCGCCCGCCGTGCCTGGAACGCACCTTCAGCCCCAGCTTGCTGAGACCAGCTCGCGCCGGCAGCTGGCCCCCTGCTCCCCCTGCCTGTTCCCCCCGTGACCCCAGCAGAGCCCTGGCTCTGGGAGCCCCCTTCATCACGTTTCCAGGTCACCCCAGGGCCGGGGCTCACGGTGTGATCAATCTTGTTCCCTGTGTGACGGGCAAAACACAGTGGCCTGAGGTCGGGCAGGGATGAGAGGGGACCTCAGGTGACGACCCCCAAGCAGGGCCCTGGGCTGGGCAGAGAGGCCGGGACCAGAGGGGCTTCCTGTAGGAGGAGGCCCCGCTGTGGTGGTGGTGGGGGGGGGCTCTGCAGGGAAGACCAGTGAGCGCAGGCCCTGGGCTGCTCAGGCCCAGCATGCTTGGTTAGGGCTGGAGCTGGGGAGGGGGTTGGGAGGTGGGCTTGGGGCTAGGAAGCTGGCACTTCGGCCAAAGTCCAGGGCCTCCCTCCCCTTGGCTCCGCTCAGAACCACCACACCAGGCTGCCCCCAGCCCAGGCAGACCCCAGCTGGCTGCCACGGGGTGGATAGGGTGGCAGGCAGAGACCTGAAGGGCCATCCCCTCTGGTGACGAGGCACCCCCTGACCGTCTCCCCTCTTCAGCCAGCAGAGTGGGGAGACAGGGCACCCCTCAGAGCCCCATGGGGCACTGGCCCCAGTGGGGACCACAGCTGCGGGGGGCATCATGGCCACGCCCGGGCTGATTCCGGCCCTGGTTGACCAGACACCCTGTGCGTTGTGGGGCCTGGCCGGCCCGGTGTGGGCAGTGCTGTCCACGGAAGCACCTCAGGCTCACCCCGCGCCCAGCCCAGGGCTCTGCTGGGCACTAGTGGCCCTTGCTGTCCCCACCGCCGTCCTCATCGTGTCCTGCCTCCTCTGCGCCCTGTGCTGCTTCTGTCACTGGCGGAACAGAAGGAAGCCCAGGGACAGGAGGCTGTGCGGCTGGGCAGCGCCCAGAGCAGCACCAACCACCTGGGCAGCAGCGGCCCCGGGGCTCCCAGTGCTCATGGTGCAGCTCACGGTCCAGGCTCAGGGGCCCAGGGCAGCTCAGTGTGGTCAGGAGTGAGCTTGGCCCCTGGGTGGCTGATGGGCCCACAAGGCCAGGGCCTTCCCAAGGGGCCCAAGGTGACAAGGAGAGGCAGGCGGGCCCAGGGCCCAAGGGCTGAGCCAGCACGGCGGGGGTCAGGGCGTGCTCTCGAGGAGAGAAGAGGTGCCAGCGGTGGACGCGGGGCCGGTCCATCTGTTCTGGCCAGGCCCAGAGCTGAGCTGAGGCTGTGAGCCCGGGTGCTAGCCTCGCCCAGAGGTGGGAGGTTTGGTCTGACCCAAGGCTCACCACGGCTGCGTGGGGGCCACACCTGTTACGGCCCCTCCCACGCCAGGTGCAGCCAGAGGTGGATGGCGAGGAGTCCGGCCTGGGGGGCGCCCAGAAGTGGGGCTGCCTGCAGCTGTCCCTGGAATACGTCTCTGGAAGCCAGGAGGTGAGGCCCCACTTCCCAGGCCCAGAGGATCTGTGGGCTTTTGCAGGGGTGCAGGGTGGGGCACCCCAGCTGAGCCACCCCCGCTCCCAGATCAGGGTGGGCCTCAAGCAGGCAGCGGACCAGAGGGCCAGGGGCCCTGGTGGCACAGCAGACCCCTGCACCCGAGTCAGCCTGTCCATCCAGGCCGGGCACGGACAGGAGACCAAGGTGCACTGTGGCACACTCTGCCCCGTGTTCGACCAGACCTGCCGCTTCGGCATGAGTCTGGGCCGGGGGGTGGGGGTGGGAGTGGGGGGGCAGGCCAGGGCAGCGGGGCCTCTCTCACCCCCAAGCCTGCAGGTCCTGCCTCAGGAGCTGCCCAGGACCACGCTGAGGGTACAGGTGCTGCACTTCAGGCCTTTCTCCTGCCACTGGGGGCCATGGATCCGCAGCACGTCCTGGAGCTCTGGCACCGGCTGGGCCCCTGCGTGCCATCCAGCTGAGGCCTCCCACCCCCTGGCTTCAGCCCAGCCCCACCTGGGGTGCCTGCAGGCAAACCGAGGTCGCTCCTGCGCCCACAGGCTGAGCCAGTGAGGGAGCTGCGTGTCTCGCTCTGGTACGTGCCCAGCTCGGACCGGCTGACCATGGTGGTGCTGGAGGCCCAGGGCCTGAGCCTGGGGCTGGCAGGTGAGAGCCAGCCCGCGCCCTCCGGGTGGGCACAGGGGGCCCTGCGCTCGGCTGTCGGGCCTGTGACGCCCCACCCTTCCGCCTGCCCAGAGCCCTATGCAAAGGTCCAGCTCGAGCTGAGCCAGAGGAAGTGGAAGACAAGGAAGACGTCTGCCAGGAAGAGTGTGACCGCCCGTACTTCAGCAAGGCTTTTGCCTTGCTCGTCTGGTCAGCCAGGTCCAGGTGGGCTGCCCGGAGGGAAGGGCTCCTGTCTCCACCCTCCCCCACCGCCCCTCTGCCTGTCTCTGCCCAGAGTGTGGACTCGGTGCTGGCCATCTGGGCTCAGGACCCCCGGCTCCGGGCCGAGCCCATGGATGAGGTGGCGCTGGGTGCCCGGGCCTCCGGTCAGCCGACATGCTGGCCCACGCCCGGCGGCCCACCGCCCAGTGGCACCGCCTGCGCCTGCCCTTGCCGTGTTCCTGAAAACACCCCGGTGCCTCAGCCTCCCCGGCTGCCCTGGGGCCACCGCAATGAACCCTCACTCCCACCCGCCTCCTGTCCGTCCTGTGGCCTTGGGGACACAGTAAGGTCGCCCCCCCCCCCCAGGAGGGGAGGCCTGCTCTCCAGACTCATCCAGGCCCTGAGGCCTCCGAGTAATGCCTGACCCTCGGGTGCAGAGAAGGGGGCCCCTCGAAGCCCAAAGAGGACAACACAGGGAGGTAGGGGGCCCTTGCGCCTGGGGGGCTGCAGTGTCGGTGGTGGTGTGAGGGGAGTGGGTTAGAGGCAGCCCCGCAGGCACAGCGTGGGCCGTCGGGAAGCATCTGGGGGGCAATGGCAGAAAGAAAGGGCCCCAACCCCAGGGGCCGCCACAGCCCCTCTCAGAGACCCCAAACCTGGGGGCAGGCGCCTTCAGGGCCTCCCTGTGTGAGCAGCAGGGGGCAGCAGAGGCCTGTGGAAGACACCGAGGTTGGGGGGTGCACCAACGTGGCGGGAAGAATGTGAGCTCTGGCCCCGCTCAGCTCATCCGGAGGCCCCACTCTCCCAGAGCTTCCCCGCGGCCCAGAAACCCAGCCAGGAGGCTGCCAAGTCAGGGCCCTGCAGATGCCTGTGCTGGGTGGGGGCCGAGGGGCCCCGGCCCCCGGCGTCAGGGAGGGTCCCAGCAGGGCCTCGGGGTCCTGCACGTGTCTGAGTTGTGCAGCAACAGCCCTTGGGTGGGGCGTCCCATTCGGCGGGGCGTCCAGGGCGTCCCGAGCCTGCTCCTGGGTGGGAAGGTGGCGGCATCCCCCCACCCTGAGGTCCCCGGCACTCCTGTTGGCCCGGAGGCCGTGTTTGGGGGGCCAGGCCTTACTCTGGAACTGGCTCGGAGAAAGGGGGGCGCAGCCAGCTTGTGGCAGACACCCCCTGGGCTGAAAGGGAAGCGGGGGTCTGCAGGAGAGGTGGCTGCCACCCCGGGGCGGACACCGTGCTGCGGACCCTGCTGGGAAACCCAGCAGGGCCAGGGGCCCAGGGAGCCCGCTGCTGGCCTCAAGCCGTGCACCCACCTCGGCCCCCGAGGTCCCTGGAGGCCACACACAGCTGCCCGCAGGCTCCTTGCAAGAAGCAAGAATGTCTCCAACTCGTCACCAGTCCCTAAATAGAGCAACTCGACCTCGCCCCCCCCCCCAAGACTTCTTGGACGGGACGGCGGCATGTGGCCGGGCCAGGCCAGGCAGCCTGGGCAGGTGGGGAGGTCCCTGCGCCCCCATTGGTCTGAGGAGGGCTCAATGTCCTTTCCGAGCAGGGGCCCAGCCTGGGGGAGGACATTTATACCCCTCCCCTGGGCCCACCAGCCCGACTCGCCAGTGCCAGCCTGACCTTGCTCCCAGTGCAGCGGCCCCGACGCCAGGTGAGGCGGGCCAGCCGGCCGGGCACGGGCGCTGCTCGAGCGAGCTCGGAGAAGGGCTTCCTGGGTCAGGGGGCTGGGGTCGGGGGGCCGCCACCGGCCGCCCTCTGTGGGGGGCTTCCCGGAGCTGAGAGCCAGCCAGGGACACGGCGGGGTTGGACTGGGGGTGGGCAGGGGTCTCGGACAGCCCCCGATGGCCAGGCCTCCCCTCTGGGACCCTGGAAGGGGGCTTCATGTGTGAGGAAGCCCAGACCAAACTGGGGACTGGCCTCTCCCAGGCCCTTGGGCTCAAAGCCGAAGGAGCAGAGCTAAAAATATCGGGTGGCTCTGGCAGCCACCTGCGCTGGCCTGTCCCGCCTCCCTCAGGGACAGCTGCGCACCCCGGGCCCTGCCCGGATGTTTGGGGACACTTTCTCCTCTTCCTTCTCACCCCAGGGAATTTCAAGACATCACCCGCCCCCTGACCTGGGAGGCTGGAGTTGGGGCCCAGGCAGCAGGGGGCTGCGCTCGCCACCCCCAGTCTGTGCCCATCACGCCCCGTCTCTCTCTCTCTCACAGGCTCTAAGCCCAGGACCTCAAGATGGGGGAGTAAGTGAAGTCCCCAAGCCCCATGCCCCTGCCACCCGTGGCTGCCGGGGGTCTCTGCCCACCCCTGTTCCCACCCACCCCCTGACAGATCCCTAACCTCTCTCTTCTCTCCCCCACCCCTGCCTACCGTCCTGGAAAAGTGATGAGGTGAGTATCTTCCTGGGGGCGAAACATAGAGGGGACAGGACCCCCCACTTGGGATAAGTCGGAGGTCAGAGTTTCGAGGCCCAGGAAGACACCCCAGCCACCCTGCAGACGGTGACGCCACAGAGGAAGTGGCCCCGGCGGCAGGGGAAGTGGGGCTTCTCTCGGATTACTGCACCCCCCCCCACCCTGCAGGGACCCCGTCCCTCCCCGAGTCCTCTGGGCACAGCCTCTAACCTGCACCCACCCATGCCCCCCCCCCCGAGCAGGCCCCGGGCCGTGCGCTGTGCGTTTGGGGGGCTCCTGCGGGGGGCGCGTGGGGGTGTGCGGGCCAGCGTCCCTGACTCTGCTCCTCTCCCCCCGCCTTGCAGAAGCGCAACAGGGCCATCACGGCCCGCAGACAGCACCTGAAGGTGGGTGCCGCCCAGGGTGGGGGGGCCGTGGCGGGGCAGGGCAGGCCACGGCCCTAACCCCTGCCTGCGGCCCACCCCCCGCAGAGCGTGATGCTGCAGATCGCGGCCACGGAGCTGGAGAAGGAGGAGAGTCGCCGGGAGACCGAGAAGCAGAACTACCTGGCGGAGCACTGTGCCCCGCTGCACATCCCCAGCTCCACCGCCGAAGTGCAGGTACCCGCCCGCCCTGCCTCGGTTTCCCCACCGGCTGAGAGGGCAATGGGGGGCCGGGCGGGCCCAGGGGAGGCCTGGCGTCAGGACAACGGCGCCCCCCCCCCCCACTGCAGGAGCTCTGCAAACAGCTGCACGCCAAGATCGACGTGGCCGAGGAGGAGAAGTACGACATGGAGGTGAAGGTGCAGAAGAGCACTAAGGAGGTGAGCGGGCGCGGGGCTCGGTGCGGGAGGGGGCGCGGGGGACGCGGGGGCCCTGGCCCCGCCGGCCGCTGCCCAGCCCTCCCCACCCCCACAGCTGGAGGACATGAACCAGAAGCTGTTTGACTTGCGAGGCAAGTTCAAGAGGCCGCCGTTGCGGAGGGTGCGCATGTCGGCTGACGCCATGCTCAAGGCCCTGCTGGGCTCCAAGCACAAGGTGTGCATGGACCTGCGGGCCAACCTGAAGCAGGTCAAGAAGGAGGACACCGAGAAGGTGCGAGGCCCGGGCCCCTCCCTGGGACAGGGGGGTGGGGTGCTGCGGGGTGGGGGGCGGCGACAGGGCGGGAGGGCCTGAGCCACCTCTGGCTGCCCCCAGGAGCGGGACCTGCGTGACGTGGGCGACTGGAGGAAGAACATCGAGGAGAAGTCCGGCATGGAGGGCCGGAAAAAGATGTTCGAATCTGAGTCCTAGGCGCTCGAGGCCGGCAGAGGCGGCTGCCCAGAGGACCGCCTGGTGGCGGCCGTCAATAAAGACTCCCGAACCCGTGACTGGTCTGCTGTGGTCCTGCCCTGCCTCTCTGCCCACACTCAGGCCGCCGAGGCCCTGGGCGCCATGTCCCAGGGAGGCCCGGGCAAGGGCGGGGGTGCGGGGTCTCGGGGGCTGTGCCCGGGCCCGGCCCCCACCGGCTGGCACCCTGGGGCTGTGGCCCGTGGCTGGTGGGCAGTTCCCAGAGTGCACCAGGGTTGGCTCTGGGCTGCCGGACAGCTTGGGGTCTGGAGACCGATGGCCCGAGTCAAGTCTGAGTGGCAGCTCTCCCAGTTGGTTCCCACGACCCTGTAAGGAGCCCTGCCTGTCTGGGGACGTCCAGGTAGGGCTGGACCCTGCCCTGGCGGCCCCCATTTCCCCCTCGTCAGAACCACAGCCCCCACCGGGGACACACGGGGGCTGTCCTGGGTCAAACGGGCCCCCAGGCTGCCTGTACCCCCAGAGACTGAGGGCAGGCCAACCTGGCCCCTCATGGGCCCTGTGGGAGGGCCTGGGTCTCCTTCCTGCTCAGCCCCGAGGCCCTGGCCACCTCGCCCATCAAGGGACTGTGTCCCTGAGGGGCCCGGACGAGGCTGTCACGGCGAGGCCATGGCCCTCAGCCTCCCTCGTGACAGATGGTGCAGGGCCTGCCCGCCAAGGCCACCCGCTCAGATCTCTGGCGGAGACCCCAGGGAGGCCAGGGCCCAGCCCGGCCCGCAGCGGAGGGGCCGCCGTCCTTCCTTTGCCTTCCGGAGGTCCCCGGGATTGATATGCCGGGGGCCGGAGGCCGGAAGCCTTGGCCTCCTGGAGGGACTGAGAGCCTGACGTCAGCCGGTGCCCCGATGGCCTTCCCTGGGGGCCACCCCCGCCCTCCGCAGTCTGAGGTCCGGCCGTGTCCTTCACGTAGTCTGCACAGCCCCCCCCATCCCCCCGACCAGGTGGCCTTGTAGCTCTGGCCCAGGCTTATCAACTCCCGGGGCCACCGCCACGGGGAAGGCCAGGCCTCCAGGAAGAGCCCCTGCTCGTCCCTGGGACGGGGCGGACCAGATGACAGTAAAGTTGCCACACAGTGGGCACATGGGGTGCGGACCTGGGGTGGGGGCTCCGACCAGACACGCCCTTGGGGCGAAGGGACGAGAGACGCTCCAGGCGGGGGCCCGTCCTGTGTGGAGGCCAGGGCCGGAGGGCGGCTGTGGGTCCAAGGGACGGCTGTGGTGGCCGGAGCGCCCAGCGACAGAGTGGGTGCGGCGGTCTGGGCCGAGGTGGCGTCCTCAGAAATGGGAGGTGCTCAATGCCCCAAGGGGGACCTGGGTGGGGAGGAGACAATGGGTGGGCGCTGTGCAGGAAGGACCCCGAAGGGAGCCCCAGGGGGGTGGCCGGCGGGCAGGCCGCAGGGGCCGAGGTGGGTGGGGTGGGGGCTGAGCCGCAGCTCTCTGCACTCCGCTGGCGACGGTCAGGAGAAGACGCCCCCAGGCTGTGGTCCCCGACACTGTCCGCTCCCTCCGATGGGACCTGGGGCCCCGGGGTGGCTGGGGGAGGGGTGAGGGCAGCCCCCGGGGGACAGGGGAGCCAGGAAGCCTACAGGTGGGCTAACTCAGCAAAGGCAAATGAAAAGGGCCTGGCGGGAGGGGTGCCAAGGGCACAGGGGGCCGCAGGAGATGAAAGGGCCGCCTCGCGTGGAATGCCCTGGCAGCCGCCGAGTCTGGGCCGTGGCCAGGTGGCAGGAGACCTCCCACTCCAGCAAACAGAATGGTCACCAGCCACCTGCCCAGCTCTTCCCCCTCCCGGTCCCCAAGCACCAGCGAAGGCCCAGACCCACCCTCATCCCCGTGACTGACCATCCTTGGGCCTCCCCATCTCCTTGCTGTCCTCTTCCCCCCTTCCCGCATCCTGACCGGCTGCTGGGCCTCAGCTCCTCTGACCACAAAGTGGGTGTGGTGACGAGCTCACCTGGACAGACAGGTGAGGGGGGACCTCTGGCACCTCCGGGAGTCAGCCCGGCTAGTCCCAGCGCTCTGGGGCATGCCGTGCCTGCCTCCACTCCTGGCCTGGAGCGTCTCCTGGGCTCTCCTGCAGCCAGCTCTGCCCCACCTCCAGGCTCCATCGCAGTCACCTCCTCCGAGAAGCCTTCCATGATGAGCCCCCAGCCAACCTAGATGTCCGTTAGCCCCAAGGGCTCAGAACACATGGGCTTCCACCACCATCTGTGAAGGGAAATTCTCCCCTCGATGCCTGCTGGGAGCAACACTGGACCCCTCAACTCCGAGCCCCCCAAGGCTAGCCTCAAGGGGGGGCCTTATGCCCTGGGCCCACACTCACTCGGTGAAGTCCGGGTCCGGCAGCTGCCCCCTTCCAGGGAGGAGACCAGGCCAGGCACAGACAGGTGGGCTTCCTCCCCCTACCGGGTCCCCTCTGGGGCCTCCCCCAACGACCTGGGCCCCCTCAGCTCAAGTCAGAGGCACACACTGCACTGAATAATGATCCCACACGTGCCGACCACCCCCAGGGGCCGTGCGGGGCCCCCTCACCCACCCACACTCACCTGCCCACAGCGGCAGGTCTCTTACCTCCCCTGGCCTCTCAGAGTGTCCACCCGGTGGCCCGTCCCCTGCCTGCCCATCTGTCTTCTCCTGCTGTCTCTCCGAACCCTTCTGATCCCTACTTGTAGCTTCCCTGTCCCCATCGGTCCCAAGGACCCCTACGGCCTCTTCCTCTTCCTCTAAGACCCAGCCCACCCTGGCTCACTGACCTCCATCCCTTGGGTGATTCGCCCCCAGGGTGCCTGAGAGAGGGGCTGCCTTCCCTGGCACACATGGCCCCCGTGTCGGTGTCCTGGGTCCCCTTGGACAGAACCACCGACGGTGGTTTGGGCCCAGTCTGGAGTGGTCCCCGTCCTGGACTCACAGGCGGGTTCCTCCTGAGGCCGCTGTCCTGGGCACAGGTCATCCCTCAGTGGGTGTCTGAGTCCCAGCCCTGGTCTTATGAGGACCCCGTCACACTGAGTGAGGCCGCACCGTGACCCCACTGCCATCGATCGCCCGCAGAGCCCCTGCTTCCTGCCGAGGTTGCGCTCCCGGGCGCTGAGGGCCGGGACAGGAAGACGTGGTCTCTCAGGACGCCCGTTCAGCCCAGACGCTCTCGGCCCCCCCACCCCGGCCCCCTGCAGCTCCGTTGGGCCCCCATTCCTCCCTGGGTCCTCGAGGTGCCCTTCAGACCACCTGTCTTCCTCGGCCGGCGTCCTGCCTCCAACTCGACCCTCCCGGGGACCCCGCTCTCTGCCAGCCTTTGTCCCGGTCCCCAAGGGCAGCCTCGGCCACCCCTCTGGGGCTGGAACCCTGCGTGCTGACTGGCGGTGCCCCCCCGCCGTCTCCCCCAGGTCTGCCCTCCCTGGCCTGACCTGCTCTGTGCCCACAGCTTCCCCTCCGTCACTCGTCCCGCACGCCCCCTCGGCCCCACTAGGGCTTCGTCCTCTGATGTCGTGTGTGTATGGTCCTGACATTCCTCTTTCTGGGGACCGTGCCAGCTGGGCCTTTGAGGCAGCCTCGCCTAGATGCCCGCAGTGGCACGTGCCCTCTGCCCCTGGCCAGCACCGCAGGGTGCTGCACCCGAGGTCAGGTCCCCGGTGCCTTCCTGGGCCCACTCCAACCCCCCGGGAGTGTGCTCTGTCCTGGCTTTCGATGGGCTTGGTGCTTCTCTTGGTCATTCACTGTGTCACTGGACACTGCACCGGGTTTGGGGGCTCGGGGACAGACAAGGTGAGGTCTCTGCCCCCCGCCCACTTCTGCTCCAGTGACCCACGGTGAGTGTTGGTCTCCCGGGCGACGCACAGGAAGGGCCCCGACTGCTGGGTCTGCCACCCAGCGGGGCCCGGCCAGCCCTCCGGTGTGTGTAGCTGGCCCCTTGGGGGACGCTCGGCTCGCTGGGGGTGCGCCCACCTCACCCGGGGCTGCAGGTCCCACCGAGGGGACTGAGGGATGGAGGCGTGAAGGGTGTGAGACCTGAGCCCAAGCCCCTAATCCCGTGACAGAGGGGCTGGGGGGGAGCGGGGGCGCTGAGCAGCAGCGAGGAGGCCCAGGGCCGGCGGGCACAGAGTCTCCGAGCAGGCGGGGGCTGGGGCCGGATCTCAAAGTGGGGCCCCCTCACTTCTGCTTCCTCTGGGAAGTGGGCGGGGGTCCGATGACCCCAGGGGGCTGTGTCAGGCCCCCTGCACCCTGTAGGTCCCCAGAGCCCCCGTCGCATCCTTGGTGTGGCCCCTGAGCCTCCACAGGACGCTCCCGGAGGACGGGACGCCATTGCAGTTGTCGCCCAACGGTAGGTGTCCGGTGGGGCCTGCAGGCTGGACGCACGGGGTGGGGGAGGGTGTCAGTGTCCCGGGCGGCCACAGCGAGTCCCACAGACTGGAGGTTTCCAACGGCAGAGAGGGGTTGTCCCCAGTGCCGGTGCCTGCAGCCCCGGCCCCACCCCCAGCTGCTGGGGGTTTCCGCAGAGCTGGGCTTCCTGGGCTCCAGGACGGACGCGCCACCTCGCCTCCGCTTTCAAGTTCACTCTCCCTGTGTGTGCCGGTCCCCGAAGTTCCCCTTTTCTGAAGGACACCAGTCATATGTACGGGGACCCACCCCAATGACCTCATCTTAACTGGTTACATCAGCACAGGTCCCGTTTCCAAAGCAGATCCCCCTCGGAGGTGCTGGGGGTGACTCTGGGGGACGCGGCAGGACCAAGGGGCTGGGGACAGGTGAGGGCCAGGCAGGGGCCCACTCCGCAGGCTCCCCAGGCCTGGCCGGAGCGAGGTTTGCTTTCACACCGAGCCGCGTCTGCCCTGAGATGCACCGCGGCTGAACAGAGGCCCTCCCCCACCCCCCGCCCCGCTCATTCCACACTGAGCCCGGGGACCAGGGGCCAGGCCCCATCTTCATCTTCGGACAGTGATGGCGGGGTGGGGACCCTGTGGTGGGGGCGTCCACCCTCACCTGCTCTTCCCCATCCTGGCAGGGCCCCAAGACCTTTCGGCTGGGATGTCAGGGTCACACTCACCACAGGCCAGAGGTGGCCAACCCGGGGGGCGGGGCACTGGGGACGCTGGCAGGAGGCTGGGGCCTTGACCCCACACAGATGGACGGCGGACCACCAGGTCCCTAGTTGGATAGTGAGTGGCACCAGGGGACAGGCAGCAGGCCAGAAGCCCCAGGAACCTGGGGCTCCCTGTCTCAGGGCCCGGGGTGGGCTGGGGGCCGGTGGGGCATCCCTGCCGCCTGCCCGACCGCCCCGCCCCGACTTGGCCGACTGGCTCACAGCCTCAGCTGGGGTCTGGCTCCCAGAAGCCCGGGTTCCAACCCTGGGCTGGCTACTCGAAACAGCTGAGGGCAGCCCAGGTTGAAATGGACTCTGGGTGTCCCCTCTTCCCTGCTTGTGCCTCCCAAGGAACCCCTCAGGCCCCAGAGCCCGGGGACACTGACCGTCCCCAGGGTCAGTTCTGAGGTCCCTGAGCAGACGGTGAGGGGATGAGCAGAGGAGCCACAGAGACCCCCAAAGCGCTCAGACAAGACACGGGGGCGCAGAACGTGGTCAGCAGGGCAGCGCAGCCCGGTCGGGGTGTCCGGGTGTCGGGGCAGGGGCCCCCGGCGTGGAGGAAAGGTGCGTCTCCCCAGTGGGCACACTCCAGAGAGGTCGAGATGGTGAGCTTCAAGGCTGCGGAGGCTGCAGTCACACCCTGGTGTGCCCGAGGGGTGGCAGGGCACACTCAGGGCCCTGGTGGCCACAGCGGGGGGCCCAGGAAGAGCACGGGGGGCTCCCGGGCAGGCGCCGGGACTCTGCGCAGCCAGAGGGGTCCCGGTCCCCCTGCCAGACCCTCTGCCTTCCTGAGGCCTGCCACCCCGGCCCCTGCCACTTGCTCAATGCTTCCTGGTCGCTGGGTGTTTTTTCTTTTTCCTCTTGCAGCAACCGGTTAAAAACAACACCCCAACCCAAGTGTAAACCTCAACCTGCAGCAAAAGGGGGAAGTGAAACGCGGCGGGGGGTGGGGGCTCGGCCACCGCCCCAGGAAGCACTCTGGGCCCTGCACCCAGACGGCGGGGAGCGCGGGGACGGACACCAGGCCCATGGCGGAGGCTCCGGGCCACCCGGACCTCGAGGAGCGGGAAGAGCTGCTGGCAGAGGAAGGCGCGGGGTAAGGCCCGCGGGGGGCCGCGGGGCGCGTGTTCCATTCAGCGCGGTGATGCTCAGTCCCTGAGGTCGTGGGGGCCCGGGCACTGTTCGGGACCCGCCGGACCCCACGGTAGTACACGCCACTCTGTGCCTCTGTGGCTGAGCCCCCCCGGGTAAGGCTGAGCCCCTGAGAGCTGGCCCAGGACGAGGAGGGACCCAGGGAGGGGCCTGGGCCCGGGGCAGGCAGGGCTGAGTGTGGAGGGCTGCGGCTGCAGGTGGGGGTGTAGGGGAAGGCTCTGGGCCCGGCCTGGCCCTGGGGGCCGCTGGGCCTGGGGACCGCCGGAGCTCACGCTCGGGGCTCTGCCGAGTGCCGCTGCCCGCCAGCGAGGCCGCCCACTCTGGTGATGGAGGCAGGACCCCAGTCTGAGTGCCAGGCGGGACTGTTGGCTGAAGGCGAACCGTGAAGGCGCACGGGCAGAGGCTTTGCGTGGGCTGCTGGCAGAAAGGGCTGCCACCTGTGCCGCTGCTGCCCCCAGAGCCGGGCCTCCGAACCCTGCGGCCCCCGGGGGGAGCCTGGCCGGGGCAGAAACGGAGGAGGAGGGCCCAGGGCCTGGAAGGGCAGGCACCCGGGCCAAGCCACACCTCGGGTCCATTGGCCCAGGTGCACGTCCCAGAAAGGATGGGAGTGAGCAGCCTCAGGGGCAGGTGGAGGTCCGATGGGGAGGTGGAGCCATGTGGGGATGGAGACCACCAGCCCTGCTGGGCACGAGGGAGCGAGCAGGTCCCCAGGGCCGAGGGAGGGGGTAAGATGTGGAGCCGAAGGAAGGAGATGGTGCCTGGTGGGAGGGGGAGGCAGCCGGGAGCAGGGCCCTGGGCCTCAGGGCCAAGGGGCCGGGGGGACTCTGACCCGGCTCTTCCTCGGGAGGCTAGAGGCAGCAGTGCCTGGTGCATGACACCTTCGCGGATGACGAGGGAAATGACAAATGTCTGCCATGAGTGTGAGTGTGCGCAAGGGTCCACGTGCTCGTTGGAAGGAAGGGGGCCGCCTTCTCCCTGCTGGCCCTGTGTGGCCCCTGTGCAGGGGCTGCAGTTCGGAGTGGGAGGCGGAGCCGTGGCCTCCCCGGGGGTCTGGCTCAGGGTGCATGCGCTCTGCCACCCAGCAGGTGACCGGGGACAGCTGTGCCCCGCTCAGAAATGGCTCCTCACGTCAGTGCCACCCAAAGCCCCAGCGTCCTGTGCTCCTTGGCCACCTCATGGCCATAGAAGGGCACAGCTCGAGCTGCTGGCCAGGCGCCCGCCTCCCTCCTTGGCCCCACCCTTGACCCCCGTTCAGCTGTCACCCAAGCCGAGGAGAGGAGGGGCGGGGGTGCTGCCCAAGCCGGAGGGGGGTGGCGTGGCTGACCCCGGGCTCCTGGGGCCTGTCCTGTGGTGTGGGGCTGTCCCCGTGCGGGGCGCCGGGCGGCAGAGCGGGCCGGGCGCACCCTGTCAGAGCCCTTCCTCCCCAGCCCTCCCCGTGCGACCTTTCAAAACGAAACCGAGACGCCGGTGAGGTGGGTTCTCCTTTCCCAAGGTGACCCAGGGACCCGGGGATGTTCCCGAGGGGCGAAAAGTCCCCCAGCCAGGCGGACGGTGTGTGGCCTGGGAAACCCCACCGGGGAGCCCCCAGTATCTGCTGGGTCTGCCAGGCAGGGGCGGGGCAGATGGGGCCAGGCCCCCGACCTCCACACAGTGCCGGGGGGAGGGGGGGCAGGGGCTCTCAGGATGTCGCCCTGCAGTGGGGTAAATGAGCTCCCCTCAGACTGCCCCCGGGGGGGAACCCTGTGGGTCGGGCCCCGGGCGGCCTTCTCACCCCGGGTTCTCCCAGAAAGACCTGACACCGCCCGGCACGGCAGGCGCCCGGCTGGCAGCTGTGGGCAGCGCCAAACCATTGGGAGGGAGGGTGGAGCTGGACGGAGTCCGCCTGCAGCAGGCTGCTGGAGTGGAAGAGTCGGAGGCCCCCCTCCCACAGGCCAGGGGTCTCAGGCCCCAGAAGTCCCCCAGGGGAGGGGTGACTGGGCTCAGCCCGGGGGCCAGGTGCCTTCCTCCTGGCCAGGCCACCAGGGGTCCTGGCTCTCTCCCGCCTCTGCCTGACCCTTCCATGTCCCCTCATTCTGTGGCCCACCCTCTCCCATGTCTCCTCTGCCTCCTCAGAGACCCCACCTGGGACACGGGCCCCGTGGCCACGCAGGGGTAGTGCCTGGGGGTCTTGGGGACCAGATCCAGCAGGCCGCCCCTCCCCACACCATGCCGGCCGCCTGGTCCCGGTGTCCCTCAGAGGCTGCCAGAGCCCAGGGGCAGTGATGGCAGCAGGACCTTGAAGTCCTGGCCCGGAGGGGTGGGGTCAGCACAGAGTCCTGGGGGCATGGCCGGCGCCCACCGCTGTCACCTGAACTAGTTCTTTGTGAGCAAAGAAGCCCCACCCTCTGGGGCCTCAGCCTCCCCCTCCACGAGCTCGCCCCCCACCCTCACCCCCCGTGCCAGACTTCGCTGACCTCCCCCCGGGCACCCTGTCTGCCCTTGTGGTGTCTCTGGGCCACACACCGACGCACAGACACTGACCCAGACAAAGCATCTCATCCAGTTCCGAGTGAGTTTATGATGTTGTGTGGGGCACCACAGCCGTCCTGGGCTGCGCGTGGCCCGTGGGCCGAGGGTGGGACACACCAAGGCTGTCACCGTGGAACCCAGCGAAGGGGACCCCCGTTTCACAGGTAGAAACCAGGGCTCCCAGGGCCGAATCCTGCCCGAGGGCAGCCTCAGGTCAGGGCCACCCTGGCCCGCTCGGAGACAGCGGCCCGGAGCACCGCCTCCTGCAGAGCCCCTTCCGGGGGCCTGTGGGCCTGACCAGGCTGCCAGGGGCCGGTGGGGCCTGGGGGGCCCAGGGGGGTCTGCACTGGCCCTCTGTAGGTGTTCAGTCACCCCACATGGTGCCCGAGGGGGTACCCACAGGGGGAGGGCGGTGCGTCCAAGGCCTCAGGGGCAGGAGGAACAGGGCCTGGTGGCGCGAAGGTGGCCGGGATTCGCCCAGAAAGTGGAAAGGAGACCGACCCCTCGAAGCAGGCTGGTTCTTTCCAGGGGCTCAGCCAGGCTCCAGGCCCAGCCCCTCCCTGGCCCCTTTGATTCAGGGACACGCTCCCTTCAGGGTTTTCCAAGGGGATTCTGGAGAATTGGGGGCAAGGCCATGAGACAGCCGGCTGGGGCGGGGTTCTTCCCAGACTCGAGATCCCAGGTCCCGAGGTGGAGAGAGTGGGGGCCTCCCTGCCAGACGGGGAAGCACCGACTGTGGGTACGCCGTCGGGCCCCCCAGCTCTCCCCAGCACCCGCCTGGAGAGAGTGGGCTGCGGGTGGTGTGGCTGTGGGACCCAGAGGCTGGCAGGTGGGGGGAAGGCTGGCATGGAGAGCTCCCACACTCCCTCTGCCTCCAAGCTGGGAGACTGGGAGTGGGTGGAACGGGGACAGTGGGGCAGTGGGTGGGACCAAGGTCCGGTCCTTCTGCTGAGAGCCCCTTCCAGGCAGGCAGCTCGCCGCCCAGAAGGGGAAGGGCCTGGGGCCTCCGGGAGCAGTGGTGCCACCCACGTGACCCTACCTGCCCCCTAGGTCCCATGTCCCCAGCTGCCCGGTGAGGTGGGGCCAAGGCGAGGGAGGGACCCGCGCGCACGCCGGAGACCCAGCCTTGGGGTGAAGTGGAGGTGACGGCAACAGGGGGACAATGGGCAAAAGAGCGGGAAGGTCCCCGCCCCGCCCCACCGTTGGCAAGAGGGGGCTCAGAGGGGCTCCTCCTGGCTCTGGGAGGAACAGGCCCCATCACTACAGGGGCTGTGCCCTTCTTCCCAGACTTACCTTCGCTTTTGCTGGCTTCTGAGGGGACCCAAGGCTGCCGCCCCCTCCTCCTCCTCTTCCTCCCCTCCCAGGTACTTCCTCTCCAAGAGAAATGGGACTTGAAACAGACCTAGCCAGTCGATTTTAGAAGAATCTAGAAAGAAGACTCAGCTTTTCTTTCCCCTGGCCCCAGACCCAAGCCAAGTCCCCACACCCACATCGGCCCCCCTGGGCCCCCCTTGGCTGGCCAGGGGTACTCGGGAGGCAGGTGAGCTCTCGGCCATTTAGAGGTCGCCTGCTCTGTGAATCGGGGACTTTTCTCTACCTGGCGTCACCCAGAGCCCCTGAGGCCAGCATCCCTGACCCCCTCCCCCGCGCTGGGGCCCCGCGGCTTGTTCCCCCTTTCTTCCTGGGAGCACTCGTTTGGGCGTGGGCGTGGGCGTGTGGGCGCTGGGAGTGTCGGAGCCGGAGGCAGGCCCGTCTTCCTCAGTCCCTGCCCGGGTTCCGTCGAGGCCCGGGGTCTGCTCGCCTGCCTTCCGGGGACACTGCTTAGGAGCCATGTCTCAGTCCCAAGAGAAAAAAAAAGAAAAATAAGAGACTCAATGATGGAGAAAAATATGAATTAAAGAGAAAGCGAATGAAGAAAAGTAGGAAGAAGGAACAACTAGATGGATGAATGAATGATGGATGGACGGATGGATAAATTGCTGAATGAATAGAAGAAAGGGTGGATAAAGAAATTTGTGGATGAATGGGTGGAAAGACTGGTGAATGAATAAATGGGTAGATAATGGGTGGGTGGTGGATGGATGGGGTGGATGGGGGGTGGGTGGACAGGTGAAGAATAAAGGAAGGTGTAGGAAAACATACATGTGTAAGCACCTTTGTGTGGAGGACTGGCTGGATAGATGAATGAACAGATCATCGGGTGAATGGTCAGCTGACCATACAGACAAACAGTAGATAAATTGATGGCCAAAATTAGAGATAAAATATATATTGTTGACTTATCAAAGTAATAAAAACAGATGTGTGCAACTTTGAGCAACTTAACACTCTCTATCTTAGTTTCCTCATTGACGTAGTGCATTACCTCCCCCAGGGGGGCTTTATGAGGGTCATGTAATCGAAGAATCCACGCAGGAGGGTCTCTGGCACGTAACCCCTCATCCGCATTAGCTGGCGGCGGCGGCGGCGGCGGCAGCAGCACTGGATGGGCGGGTGGGCACGCGGCACCCCGGGGGGCGTGTGCATGAGCAGACGCTGGGTGGGCAGATGGGCAGAGAAGCATGGAAGCGACATCTAGAATGTTCAACCACAGGGAGGGCACAAATATTAGCCTCTCGGATGGGTGCTGTTTTGAGCCTGCATGTGGTGAGCTCATCAGCAGCCTCAGACAGGCGAGTGAGCAGGTGGACCAAGAGACAGGTGAACTTCAGGTGGACGGATGGATGCGCAGACGGACAGAGGGACCGGGACCGCGGGTGGGTGGCTGGTGGTAGATGGAATGTGGGCAGATCAGTGGGGGCCGTCGGGCCACTTAGACACACGGGTGGACGTGAGGAACCAGCAGATTTTCAGATGGACAGACGGACGGGAAGGCGAACAGTGGTGAGCGCCCAGAGGTGCGCGTCAGCCTTGCCGAGTGAGGGCGAAGGGCGCACACCCGGGTCGGGGGTTTGGAACTCGCTGTCTCTGGTCGCGCGTGGCTGCCTCTCATTCTTCTCAAGTCACTCGTCAAACAGGGAAAGGCTGCCTCCCTCCTGGGAGGTTTTTCTAGGCTCTTACGTGTAGGACGTCAGTCCCCGCCGGTCTCTGCGTCCTCACGCCCCGAGTTACATTTCCCAGAGCACTGACCCTATCCCACTAGGCCACAGCACACACGGACATTTCTTGTCCCCACAAAAACCTCGGCCTTGTGAGGGGGCAGGGGCTTTCCTCCCACGCACTGCCCAGCATGGAAAAAACCAATGCGGGGCGTGTCTGATAAATTCGTTGAGAAGCACACGGACAGACGGACAGTTCAATGAAGAGCAGTGGAGAAGCAAAGGAGAAAACGTTTGGTCGGACGGGACAATGAGAGGAGGGAGGTGAAAATAACGGGAACTCACGTTTACTGAAGGGTTGCTATGGATCAGTGGACGTTTTTAGCACCGACTCATTTGGACGGCTTTTAACGGGTGACGGGATGGGCGAGGGTGGGTGTGGGGGGCGGGTGCCCACACAGGTGTTCACGCACAATTGGGTGCAGGCATGACTCAAAAGGTGGAAAGATGGCTGAACGTACGGTGGACAGACGGACAGGCGCACGGAGGCGCACAGGGGAGGGGCGGGCAAACACGGGTAGTTGGGCGAGACCGAGGACTGCAGAGCGTGGAAAGGGGCAGAAGGACGTAACACAGAATCGACGGAGAGCTCACTGCCTGGGCGGCGGGGCCAGAAGACGCACAAGCTGAGGGTGTAGGTCACAGTCACCGGCCAGGCGGTGACAGAGTTGGGTGTGCGTGTGTGTGGATGCAAGCGTGCATATGCATGGGTGGGGAGATGGGAGGGCGGACACTGGCCCAGTAGAGCGTTGCAAAGAGGGACGGGGCAACACGCGTGTGCACGCGTGCGTCAGTGGGTGCTGGGGATGCTGATGAAAGGAGCCCGTGTGTTTGTGGGATGGTCCGGTGGTGGGTCGGTCCATGCTACTCGGAGAGGCAGACAGCTGTACAGAGAGGGTGGGTGACGGACGGAGGGACGGGTGGGTGCGGAGAGAGGAATGAGGGGCAGAGGCTGCAGGGTGGAGGGTGCGCGAGTGGGTGGGGAGTGAGCGGATGGACCCGTGGACGTACGAGTAGCTGTGGGGTGGAGGCCAAGTGTGCTGCCCGCCGTGGAACCACGGAACCTGGCCGCTGCGGGGAAGGCCAGCTCTGGCCACCGCCCCTTCACCAGCAGTTTTGACAGAAGGCTGTGACTCTATTGTTAACTCCCGGGTGTCAGGGATTTTCCACAATCCCCAGGCAGCCCGCCGCCCTGTGGGAATATTTTTCCTTCTTTTGAACCAAAATAGGCCTTGGCAAGTTTCGTTCCTTGCTGTGACTAACATTCGGCAACGAAGAGGAGAGGCCAGGGAGTGCCGGGCGGTCAGGAGGAGCGCGGAGGCCAGGCTCACCTCCCCGGGTGACCCGCCGCCCCTCCCTCCACCGCATCGCCCCGCACCCTGAGGTCGGCACGGCTCTGGCAGGGTGCTGGGGCCAGGGGTGGGCACTGCGCCTCTGTGGCCCCCCTGCAGCCCCAGCCCCTCCTAGGTTGAGCGGGGGAAGGGACGCTGCTCAGGCTCTCCTCCAGGACTGGCCACAGGGCCCAGCCCAGCGTGTGGGCGGAGGGGGATCTGAGCCAAACTTCCTGACCCCCACTGAGTCTCCCCCCGGCCTGCCACCACCTGAGTCACCACCGCGAGCCGATTGAGGCTGTGGGCCCACGCGGAATTTTCCCGACTGACGCCGCCACGTCCAGCACCCCACCTCCACACGGCGACGGGCTCGCGCGACCCCCTGCAGGCCATTGCGACCCCGCCCTTGCCCTCTGACGGCTCCCGTGTCCCCAAGCAGGGGCTGTGGGGCCGGGGTGGGCTGGCGGGCCACGTGCACAGGCGTGGCCTTCCTGGGCCAGTGCTGGGGCTGCCGACCTGGCCTGTGGTTCGGGCTCCACTGGGCCCTGGCTCTGAGACCTTAGAATAGTCTGAGCCTCGGTTTCCCCATCTGAGACATGGGTACAAGGTGTCCACTTCCCAGAGCGCTTCGAGCCCTGGCTAGCGGGCCAGCCCCCGGGGGGAAGAGTGCCGGCCCTCAGTGAGTCCCCTCGGCGCGTCCGGTCCCTCCCCTTGTCCAGCCACTAGCCTTCAGTGAGTCACGGTGGCTGAGCCCAACCAGGGAAACAATGGGCTGGGCTGCTCCTCCGGGGCCTTCGCCAAAGGGCCAGGGGCCACAGGCCGGCTGGCCAGGGCACCGCGCTGACCTTGTGCCCAGGGGCCACCCTCGGGAGCAGCGGGCCAACCCAGGGAGGCCGAGCGGGCGCCCGCCACCCAGGGTCCTGCCGCTTCGACTGCCCAGCGCAGCGGGGGGTGGGGGCGGGCAGGGCAGCAGCCGCCCCATTTGGGGAGCAGAGAGGATCCCTGGGGTGCCGGGCCTCCCCCTTGAGGTGATAAAAGGAGCCGAGGGCTGGGAATAAACAAAGGAAAATGGAGCACCCAGAGGGAGGAGAGGGGAGGGAGGGAGAGGGAGGGAGGGAAGAAGGGAGGGGAGAGGAAGGGAGGGGAGGGAAGGAGGGAGGGAGACAGAGAGAGATAGGGGACAGAGAGACACCACAGGGGAAAGAGGAGACAGGGGCTGCGTTTGGGACCAGGGGGACAAGGGACTGAGAAAGGAAGGGGCTGAGGGCGCAGGACGGGGCAGAGCAGTGGAGGGCACGGCAGGGGGAGAGGGCGCGGGCAAAGGCTCTGGACCCGAAAGGCAGATGCAGGAGAGAGGGGAGGAGGGCCAGGGAGCGGGCCAGGCCCGGCCTGGCGAGGAGGAAGGCTCGAGGGGATGGGGAGGCTTAGGTGGGGACCAGGCACCCCGAGAGCTGGGGGAGCAGAGGCGACGGGGAGGAAGAGGGAGTGGGCCAGGCGGTCCAGGGGACGTGGAGGGAAGGGGGCAGCTCCTGCCCATCACAGGCGTGGGACCCCCTCGGTCCCGCCGGGCCCGCTGGTGGGCAGTGACGGCTTCTCCCTGGTGTTTTTGCTAGTCTGGCGGGGAGTGGGCAGTGGAGGTGGTGGGGACTGAGGGGGGCGAGGTGGGGGCTGGGGGGACAGCAGGGAAGCAGCTGCTAAGCCTGAAAGAGGAGGGGCCCGGAGACCCCCAGAGTCCAGAGGCCCAGGGGCAGGGGCAGAGGGACACTGGGACACCCGGGGATGGCCCTCAGGGGGCAGCCCAGGAGGCCGCCCTGGGGAACGGAGGGTCCGGGACAGAGACAGGGGACAGGGGACAGGGGAAGGGGCATCAGGGCTGGAGACCAGACCAGGCAGGGAGTGGCAGCGGCGACAGAGGGACAGGGACCGAGGGTGTGAAGGAGGGGAAGGGAGAGAGAAAGAGAAAGAAAAGCGGGGAGAGGGTCCAAGTAGAGGAGGAGGCTCAGGAGGAGGGCCGCAGACAGAGGGCCAGCGGGGCCTTCGAAGAAGGAGCCACAGCGTCCCCAGGGCCGGGGTCAGGCCAGGTCGCCAGCCGGGCAGGCGGCCCCGGCAGCGGGAGCAGCTCGGCGGGCCTGAGGCGGAACCCTGGAAGGCAGGGCCTGGAGAACCTCCCGAGGTAGGTCCCTCCCGGCCCGGGCCGGGCTCGGAGGGCAGGGCAGGACGTCCGCGCCGGTGCCACCCACGGGCGGCTGGCTCCGGCTGAGCACGGGCCCGGGTGGCTGCGCCAGGCCAGCCCCGGGCAGGGGGCTCCCCCAGCCTTTCCCAGGGGCTGCCCCTGCGCTGTGGGCAGGGTGACGGGAGAGCCAGGCTGGCCAGGTGCGGGCGCACAGGGCAGGTCTCCTCCTCTCCCTTCTGCACTTCTGGGTCCCTGGAGGCAGCTGGTCGGCTTCCAGGGCCCCGGCCGGGGCTTCTGCCCTGGCTCAGGGCTCCCAGAATGAAGAGCCCATCTCACACAGCACCCAAGGCCTCCCCTGTGGTCCTGCTGACTTCGGGGACCACACAGTCACGCTCGCTTCACAAATGAGGACACGATGCTGCAGCCCGTGTACCCGCCGCCCCCAGCCCTGCATGGGTGGCACCGTGGGGCATGGGGGTGCTCAGGCCTCAGACTCAGAGCTCCTCCTGGCCCAGCCCCCAGTCCCAGCCTCCTCAGGTCCTGGCCAGTGCCCCATCCTCTCCGGGCCTCAGTTTCCTTCTCTGTAAATTAGTGGTGTGGTGGTGCCCCCCCCCCCCCGCAGTACCGTGGAGAGAGCATAGAGGCAAAGGGCCAGAGGCTCTGCAGAGCTGGGCTCGGGAGGGCTGAGAGCGCCGGCTCCACAGTCACCCCCTCCCTCTGAGCCGCCTGCAATGCCCTTCCTCCTCAACCCTTCCAGGCATGAAGGCCCAGCTGAAATGCTGCCTTCTCCACGCAGTCTGCCTCGGTGCCTTTCAAGCCAGGAGGACCGTGCTCCTCCGCCACGCCACGAGCTGGTTCCCTGCCTCCTTTAGTGACACGGGACATGCCGGGAAGCTCCTGATGGGCACCTCCTGGCACTCCCAGGGCCACGGAAGCCTGGGCCCTGGGAAGGAGGAGGGATGAGGGGCCTGGGTGGCTCAGCAGCTCCGACCCGCAGGCCCCTGGAGACACGGAGCGGCGGTGCTCTCGCAGCGCGGTCCCGGCACAGGCCCGAGGAGCACCCCTGCCCGGCAGGGTCCCAGTGGGGCCTGGGGGCCCCCTGGGTGCACTCCCTGGCGGCCGCATGCTGCTTGCTCCCGAGGGGGACCCTGTGAGTCTGTTCCAGGATCTGGAGGAAGCCACAGTGGTAGTCCTGTGCGCCTGGGCGCAGTCGTTGGGTCTGACTGGTGCTGTTTAACAGAAGGGGAAACCGAGACCCCCCAAAGGATGATGGGAAGAGTTCCGGGGTCTGGCGGGGCACGGGTCCTACGTGACAGGAGGGCCTGGGCCGCAAGGGTCCAGTCTCAGGCTGCTGCTCTGGGTGAGCAGGGGCCTGCTGGGCACGGGGGTGGGTGGCCCAGCTCTGGCCCTGCTGAGTGGGAGTCAGGCTCGGGCACGAGCCCCTGAGGACCTGGGCGGGGGCAGGTGGGCCCGCGGGGGGCAGGCCAGTGGGTCAGAGTACAGGACAGGTCCCTCCGAACTCCCGGGGGACACCCGCCGCCAGACCGCGGGGAGCGGGCGCATCCCCTACAAAGTACGCCCAGAACTCGGTGCCAGGCCGGGTGGGAGGTGCTGACTTGCTCCCGCCCTGGCGACACCCACAGGGCCTCCTCGGCCCTGCCAGGCCGGGGACTCTGCCACCCCTGTCCCGGTGGTTAGCAGGTCTCTGTATCCAAGAGATTGAACCCCAGCCCCTGTCTGAGGGGGGAAGAGCCAGGCCCCGAGAGGCCGCCGCCCTGCCCACGGCCACCCTGGAGTGGGGAGCCCACCCGCCTCGCCCACTGCTTCAGTCGGCCCCCCACGGCTGGCTGCCCGGGCTCTCCCCGCACCTGTGCCGGGGCGCAGGGGCAGGCAGGGGGTGTCGTCTCTGTGACAAGCTGTGCACCAACAGTGTCTTTCTCACCCAAACCTGGCTCGTCCCCGGGGCTGTGCCAGTCATGTGGCCTCCCAGACTCCGGGTCCTCCTGTCTGCCCGGCAGGATGCCCCAGCCTGGGCCCAGGGCTGGCCCCCACCCCCACGGAGCCTGGCGCCCAGCTCCAGCTTTCCCCCGCCCCCTCCGCCCCCCCAGGCGGGTGGAGGCTTCCCTCAGGCCAGTGTTAGGGATCATGAGAGGGAGGCAGGGCACCCCAAGCCCACTCACTGCCAGGAGTCACCTGAGCCCTGGGCCCGTAGGCCTTGGGTGCCTGGTGTGTTCAGTGGAGGCTGGGCTGGCAGGGTCACCCTGCTGGCGTCCTCATGGCGTTTGGCTCCCGGTCCCTCGGGGCTGGCTCTGGAGGCTGAAGGAGCCCCTGTGGGGGCCTGTCTGCCACTGGCCCAGGCATCGGTCCACGGCGAGCCCATGGAGGTCTCCGCACCAGCTCTCCCCCCACTCCGGGGACCCCGGCCGGACCAGCGGGGTGAGGACGAGGCCCCCGCAGCCGGGCCGGCCGGCGGGGGGGGGGAGCCAGGCCTCCAAACCACAGTGTCCAAAGGGCGTGGCTGCCGCAGGCCCACCCAAGGCCCGGGTCTGCGGGTGGGGTGGCCCCCCGCCCTGGCAGGGCCGGGCGTCTGGTGGGCGGCGCTGCCTCGGGACCGGGTGGTCTGTCGGCCAGAGCGGGTGCTGGCCTGGGAGCCAGAAGGAGCCGGCAGCAGGGGGCACGGGGACCGAGTGGCCCAGCCCCTTGGGCAGGGTGTCAGGGCAGGAGCCCAGAGCGCCGACGCTCCGGCCAGGCCCCAGCTCCAGCCTGGGGACAGGAGCTGGGCAGAGCGGTGAGTGAGCGGCGGCCGGGTGTACCAGCCTGGAGGCGGACCCCCAGCCCCGTGCCAGAGCCCCCAGAAGGCACGCCGCGGCTCCCCACGCCGAGGGCTGGTTGCAGGGGACACGGCCCCAGGAACACCTAACTACACTCAGAGGGGCTCAGCTTGGGTTGGCGGCCAGGCATGGGCCCACACAGGTGTCCAGGGGCAGGTGGGAGCTCAGGGCTGAGAAGCCCCTAGTAGCCCCAGGGGGGCTGGAGGAAGGGTGGGGTCCTGGCGCTGAGTGGAGTCTGACCCCGGCTCAGCCCAGAAGGTGAGAGTTTGGCCCGAGTGATGGCTGCGGCCATGGCGGGCAGGGAGGCCCCGCGGCTCCGCCGGGATGTGCCTGGGTGGCAGGGGAAAGGAGGAGAGGACGGTGCAGGGGGTCACCATGGTGGCAGGAAGAGGAAGTGGGGGACAGGGAGAGACCCCCAGGCTGGAATGTCTGGGGACAGGACGGGTACAAAGCAGGGGTCAGGAGCAGGGAGAGGCCAAGTGCCCGAGAGGCTAAGAGTGCCCCCAAGGCTGACCGGTGCCCATGCATTGCCCCATGCAGCTGAGGGGAGGCCAGAGGGGCGGGTGGGAGGGGGTGACCCCAGGATGGAGAAGGTGGAGGGAGGAAGGGAAGGCCGGGCCGCCAGGTGAGGTGGAGAGGAGGTGCAGGGAAGGGCGTGTAGTGGGGGGAGCTGAGTGTGGACCTCCAGGTGGGTACCAGGCTGGCCACACACCTGCCGTCAGGGGCTGCGTGTTCGGACCCCGGCCGTGCCGTCCGCAGCGGCTGCAGGAGCAGCGGGGAGACCCCGACCCTAAGCCTCGGTTTCCTCATCTGTAATGGGCTGACGGGAAGGTGGCCACCAGGAGCCACGTGCTGGCTGTGGAGGGGACACTTGGCCCCTTTCAGCCTTTGGCCCGTGGCCGGGACCTCAGGGCACTGAGTGCGTGCGGTCTGACCCCGGCCTCAGCCGGCAGGGCACCCAGAGCACGTCTCCAGGAGGCTCCGGGCCCCGCGCCGGCCGTAGCTGAGCCCAGGGAGGCTGGGGTCTTGTCCGCTGTTTGAAGGGGGGCAGGCGGTGGGATCTGTGGAATGAGGGGGCCCGCAGGCAGGGCGGGTTAGGGCCAGTCTGGCGGCAAAGCCCTGGGTCTTTCTGCTCTGCCCATCCTACCCCCTGCCGCCACCCCTGGCACGATCAGCCCCAGGGAGCAACCATGGCTTCAGAAAAGAGGCTGGGGGCCAGGCGAGGCGTCCGGCTCCGGGTCAGAGGTGCTGTGGGGGCACCAGGCAGGGCGGGCATCTGGCTGCTCTGTGCACTTGGGAGTTGAGGGCTCCCGGGGAGGGTGGAGCCGGAGCCGACGGACCCGTGGATGGGTGCCAGGCAGCGGCCCCCGCCCAGGTGGGCAGCTGGGTTTTGGGTGCTGCACGGAGCCCCTGGGGCGGGACGGAGGGGGGAGCCGCTTCCGCAGCGGCCGCGGGCAGAGCTGCGCGTGGGGCCTTCGGGTGAGCAGGGGTCTGGGCCCGGGGCAGGAGAAGGGGTGCGGGATGGAGAGGCTCCAGCCAGTGCCAGCCTTCAGTCGCGCGTCCGGGAACGTGCCAAGGCCTGGCCTCGTGAGCGCTCGAGAGCTGTGCCAGGCAGTCCCAGCCTGCTCGGCAGCGCCCAGCTCTCCTGGAGGCTGGGCTGGACTTGGAGACGCGGCCGGGGCTGCCGGTCAGTCGGGGTGCTGCGTGGTCAGCCCCTCAGTCTGGTCCCTGGGCGTGGGGCCGAGCAATGTGGCGTATAGTCGCGTGAGGGGGCGGGGTGACTGTTTGGCGGGAAGGGTGCCGAGCGCTGGGGGCCGGGGTGCCCAGGAAGGTCTCCGGGGCGGCGTGGCACTTGGCCCAGGCCCCTGCAGCACTGCGGTCAGGGATGCGGAGGGAACAGAAAGACCCGAGTGCCGCGCGGCGTGCCGGGTGGGCAGAGGGAAGGTGGCGAGCCAGGCGGCCCCACCGCAGCCCTGCCGGATCCCACGGTCAGGTGACCCCAAAGCCAGAGAGGCTCTGACTTCCGACCCCAAGCCCGGCCAGGTGCTGGGTCAGAGCTGATGGGGGCCGAGGTGTGGAAGAGGCTGACCACGTAGCACATCACAAGAGGTAGGACAGCGGCCAGAGGGAGGGGACTGGCCAGCTAGCAGGACTCTGAACCCTGCTCTGAGGCAGAGGTGGGTGGTCCCGGACCCGCCCGGGGTAGAGGGGCCGCAGGCCGGAGGGCTGGTGTCCGGCCTTGGCAGGGTCTTCAAGGGCCCCTGCGAGGGGGTGCAGCGCCCTGGGGCTGGACCTGCCCGCTGCCTGGCTGGCAGCGCCTCCATCACAGAACCGTCCCCTCGGGCTGTCTGGGCAGGTGGGGCGGGGGCTGCCTGGGTGCCTTTGGGCTGGGCAGTGCGGTAGGCAGGCTGGTGCTGTGGTCGCCCCAACCAGCACTCAGAGTCCGGCCCCACAAGAGCCACCTGGGTTCCGAGGCAGCCAGGGTGTCACAGGTGTGGGGGGAAGGCTTTGCCGCAGCCCCAGGGCCAGGTGCATCACGGGGGCGCTGGGAACGGCTGCTGTCCAGGCATGGGCCACCGGGCCCCAGAGTCCCAGCGGGGGTCTCACTCAGCCGTGAGGACAGAAGGCAGACGGGGTGCAGAGGGCGGGGACCCGTGGAAGCAGGCACCCCTCCTGCCCCACTGCGCCCCCCAGTGTGACTGCGCAGGAGATGCTGGGACTGCGGATCACGGGGGGCCTCAAGTCTGGGTTCTGGGGAGCACAGGGAGAGAAAGGGGTTTGGGCGAGCGTGAGGTTCCTGTCACCCCTGGGCCGCTGCCCCTCTCAATGGACCCCAGATGCCCAAATAACAACTCGATGACCCTTCCTCTCTGCACCTCGTCCCCTTGTCCCTCTGGGGGGAGGGGGGCATCGCAGGTACGGGGGCCACTCTTGAGAGGAGTTCCTGCCAGCTACTCCCCTCTCCAAACAGAAGCTTGGGGTAGGGTCCCTCCCGTGTGGCCCGGGTGCCACCCCGTGGGCCGGGTGCTGGGTGTCGGGTGTCAGGGTCGGCGCCGTGTGGCGCCTTCGGCAGACGCCCGGATCTGTGAGGGCAGGGAGGGAATCTCACCACCCTTGGGCTCCCGGCACCTGGCGGAGGGCGGGGTACTGCCCAGACTGAGGCCTGGGAGCTGGGCTGGTGAGGGGATTATGGAGCAGGTGGCAGGTACCAGGTGTCGTTGAGGGGAGCCAGGAGCTTGGGGAGGGGAGGGAGGAGGCGGCCCCGTCTGAGCTGGGCGAGAAGTGAGTGGCACCCTGAGACTGGACGGGCTGGTGGGGTCAGGAATCAGAGACCGGCCGCCGAGGGCCGGTGGGACTGTGGCCCGGAGATCAAGGCTGGGGCTTGACCCGAGGTCCGGGACTGTCCTGGGGGCCAGCCAGGAGAGACTTGAAGAAGGGGGTGCCTTGGCTTCGGTAGCTCTGGGTGGGGCAGCTGGGTGTCCCCCCAAACCAGAGGCTCCCAAGTACTATCCCGCTGGGAAGGCAAGGGGGTGCTGGGTGGGGCAGCCCAGCGAGCCCCTCGGGGACCACACTGTGAGGGGGCGCCGTTAGCCCGGGCTGAGGTCACTGGCTGACAGTGTAAAGATGCCCATAAACCAGCTGCCCTGGGCTTGACCCCGAGGTGCGGCTCAGAGAGGGAAAGCTGACTGCCCAGGTCACATGGCCCCTGCCCACCCCCCCGGGGCTGGACAGGCCCCCACCCCTGCTGGAGGTGCCCCTGGGGTGCCCCTCCTCAGAGCGCGTGGTCCCAGGGCAGCCGGCCTCTCACCCACCAGCTTCGGGCTCCCGGAGGCCTCGGCTGTGCCCTGCCCCCCCAGGACAGGACTGGGTGCCCCGGGGGACCCACCCGCCCAGAGCCTGGTCCCTCAGGTCCAGCCCGCACCCTCCACAGGCCTATGTGTCCCTCTCCTGGAGGCCGCTCAAGGCCCAGAGGGACAGGGTGTGTGGTGTGGGCCCGGCCCGGCCCTCCTGGGACGCCAGCCGCCTTTCTTGGGGGCATAGGCCTGCCAGCTGTGCCGCCCTCGGGTGGCTGGGACTGGGCCTCCTGGGGGAGGGTCCCAGCTGTCACTCTGCTGAAGGGATTGGAGCCCCCTCACTGTGGGGCGCTGGAGGCCGGGCCTGGGGTCCCGGACCACGTGGCGCTGCCATAGCCCAACCTCCGTGGTCCCTGGGGGGACCCGCCCTCCCTGGGGGACCGAGTGCTAGCCAGCCTGGCCTTGGCCCCTGGGTCCCTGCACTCAGCCCTCCTCCCTCCCCCGGCCCTGCCCCTGCAGACCTCATCCGGCAGCCAACAAGGATGGCAGCTGGCTCCCCTCCTCACACCCCTCTCAGCCACCACCCACCACACATTCGTCCCCGCTCAGAACTTCTGTGACCCTGGGAGTGCTTAGCTTGGCCCGGAATCTCCCCCAGGGGCTGCCGTGGCCCCCAGGTCCTGCCTGGGAGGGCCCTTGCCCATGGTGGTCAGGAGCGCCCGCCAGCTCCCTGAGCCTCACACGTGGGGACACTGAGGCAGCCCCCAGTGGCGGCCTGACTATGATCAGCCAGGAACCTGCCGGAGAGGCCTCGGCTCCAACCGGGAGGTGGCACCCTGGCCAGAGGAGGGGGCTTTGGCTGGTGTTTCCAGCTCTCACCTCTAGTCCCTGGCCGTCCCGACTCCCTCAGACTTGCCCCCGGAGCCCTCCCCCCACCCGCAGGTCCACCTCATGGACCAGCTCCTGGGGGTCCCCACGCGGCCCACTCCATGTACCCAAGGCTAACTGTGTGCGTCCCCCAGACCCACCCCCTTGGATTCCCAAAATGCAGGCAGACCGTCCCTGCCTGTCCCTTCTCCCTCCTGCACGTGCCGGCCGGGCCTCCTTCCAGAAAGCTAACCTGACCGGGCCTGCCCCGGCGGAGGCCCAGCCCGAGTTGCCCTCCGGGGGGACGCGGAGACCTCCACCCATCTCCCCGAAGCTGCCCCGCCCAGCCTCAGCTGCTCTGGGGTTCTTGTCCTCCCCTTCTCCCCACAGGCCTCTGCTCAGCTTTCAGAGCCAAGCTGAAGGTCGCCCCCTGAGCTTCCCTGGGCGGTGGGGTGCCCGGCAGGGTGCCCGGCAGGGTGTCTGGCCCACGAGGCTGCCACCACTGGGACAGGGGTGACCGCCCTGCCCAGGCTCAGCCAGGCCTAGGCACACTCAGAAACGTGCTGCTGGAGGGGGCGGCCTGGACCAGTGCCAGGGCGGTGGGGGAGGGTCCCTGCAGCTGCGACGCACCCTCGCCCCCGCCCAGGGCGCCCGTTTGCGCTCCTGCACCCCACCCGCCACCCACCTGCTCTGGAGCTGGCTCAGGGCTCTGCGTGCTCCGGCTGTTCCCCTCCACAGCTGCACCCCCAGCTGCCCCCGCCAAGAGGAGTGCCAGCCAGGCCCCTGGCAGCGCTCTGCTGCAGACCCTCCCCAGGCTGCCCGGGACCGGACCCTGCATTGTGCCATCAGTAGGGGGCACCCCAGAGGGCAGGGGGCCTGCTGTGTGACTGAGGCAGTCGGGGCGCTCTCCATCCCTGGGATCTCTGTGGGTCATTGCATGCATGGCCTGTCCCTCTGCATGTGTCCACTCTGGTCCTCGGCACAGGAGACCCCAGGGAGGCCGGGCATGAGCTTGGGGGACCAGTCCAGCTCCCTGGGCCTCCCAGCCAACTCCCACCATGGTGTCCAGGGTCTTGTGGCTGTGAAGCCCCTCGGGCGGGCTTATGGAAGAAGTCCCTCGTGACAGCCTCGGCTGGCCGTCCTCCCTTGGGCCTCAGCCCCTCAGTTGAGCCCCCAGCCCTCCCCAGGCCACTGAGCAGCCCTGGGGACACCGCTGACAGCTGGTGGGGCGGCCCACTAGCCGCCTGCAGGGGGCAGAGCCGAGACAGGACCGAGGCCTGAAGCCCCTTCAGCTGCCTGCCACGCAGGCAGGGGAGGAAGTGGGTGGGACCGAGCCACAGGGCCAGGCCTGGCCCAGGATAGCGTGTGGGCCCTGGGCTGGGACTGGGGCTGCAGAGGAGAGAGGAGGGGGCGGGGGTTTTGAGTCGGGGACCCACAGGCGAAGGCCCTGGCCAGGGCGGGCAACCCCTGAATTCAGAGAACCCCCCACTCTGAACAGGGAGCAGGGAGCCAGAGGCTGCGGGTCTGCGCATGCGGCTGAGGCAGAGCCCCCGCGGGGGAGCCCCACACCGAGAGGGGGGCCGAGCCCCACTCCCACACCCCCGGGGCTGAGCCCTGGGCCTCCAGCGCGGAGCCAGAACAGACACAGGAAATCGCCTAATTGCAGCGGCTTAGGAACAGCAAATCCCTTGCAGCTGCGGCGGCCGCGCCGGGGCCGCGGGCGGCCGGCTGTCGCCAGCGTCCTGACAGCTCCGCTGAGCCTGCCAAGGGGCCTGGGCCTCGGGCCGGGGGCGCCTTTCCCAGGCCGGGGCCCCCACCCCACCCCAAGAGAGCCTCCCCCATCTCAGTTCCCAGAACAGGGCCCAGCTGTGGATCAGAGAGGGGCTGAGGTCATGGGAGGGGCCAGGAGGGGCTGCATTACTCACATCCTGGGGCCTCAGGGAGGGGAGGGAGGCGGAGGGAGGGAAGGGGCCTAGCGGGCTGCTTGTCCTTGGGCCTCTGGGTCAGGGGCTGCGAGCTGGGGTGGCTTCTCTCAGAGCGGAGCTCTGGGGGGATGCCGGGGACCCCCACCCAGCACCCCCACTCTGCTTCCCCAGCTCCCTTCCCAGGGCGGTTCTGGGAGTCCCCCCGAGCAGGGGGGCGACTCGCGGATGGGCCTCCGGGAGGGCGCAGTCAGCCAGCACACCCTGGCCTCAGCCAGCGCGTCGCCAGGGCGATGGCCCGGCAAACAGTAAACAGAGCTCAGGGGCCAGACCTGCCATTTGGCCCTCACCTTGTTCCCACGTTTGCTAGGCACGCGCACGCCCGGGCAGCACGTGTGTGGGCATGGCGTGGGCTGCCTGGGCCCACGCGTGGAGTGTGGGTACGTGTGCCGACGTGGGCCTGAGTGTGGGGCCCGTGGAGAAGTGTGTGGGTGTGCGTGTGTGCGGGAGGCCCGGCCACGTGTGCTGGGAGCCGCTGAGCGCGGGCCCGGGCAAGGCTCTGGCGGCCAGGACACGCGCCCTGCGGGTGAGCCTGCGCTCCCCCAAACCCCAGACACGGTGTGGCCTCGGCACCCCGCCGGGCTGGACCCCCAGGGCTCGGCCCAAGGGTCTGGGGGCAGGAGAGCAGCGCTGTGTGGGAGAGAGGGGGCCCAGGCAGGCCCTCCACCAGGCCTGAGCACACCCCCACCAGGCCTCACCGCCCCCCCCCAAACACACGCACTGGGCCCACGCTTTGTCCAAAAACCCGGCAGGAACACGTCCTTGCAGTCTGCACATGGAGTCTGCACAAGGGGAACAAAATGGCTTTCTCACTCCTCCAAGGAGGGTGGGGTGTCCCCTGGCTGCCTCAGGACAGGGCTGAGGGCGCCTTCCCTCCATGCCACAGCCTGGAACACAGCACCGCCCTCCCAACCCCCATTTGGAGGGGCTGCTGGGCGCACGGCAGACCCTGGGCCGCAGGCCCCCCACCGCCCCGAGAGCCCTCCAGCCTCCACATTCCACAGAGAAGGGGCAGGGGCGGGGCTTCAGGCCCATGCGATGGGGCCAGGTGTGGGGGATCAGGGGCTCCCTGGGGCCTGCAGGGGTGGGAGCGGGGGGGTGGATGGGGGTGCGGAGGCCAGAGTCCCACGGCCGCAGTGGGGGGAGCAGGCCCGGGGCTGCGGCTGTGGGGGGGCCTGGCTTTTGTCTGCGAGGCTCCGAGGAGACTTAGGAGAGATTAGATCGCGCTGGCGCGGAGGCTGGGGGGCGGGGGCCCGCAGGAGGCCCCCGAGATAGCGAGCTGCGCTGCGGGGTCAGGCAGCGGACACGGGCAGGAGGGGCTGGGGCTGGGGGGCAGTGTGCCTTGCAGAAGTGGGGACCCAGGGCTCCCCCTGTGCTGTAGGGGAGCAGAGTCGGGAGGGAGGACCATGCTGGCTAGACATTGAGGGTCCAGGACCGGCTGAGCCAGGGAAGGGGCGGCTGGGGCGGTGGAAGGGGCGGTGGAGGACCCCCGGTCCCAGGTCAACCTCGTGTGGCCCTGAGGTAGGGGGTGTTCTCATGGCCTTGGCTCTGCCATGGGCCTCAGCTTCCCCGTCTGTGAAGCAACCCTGGGCGACTACACGGGGGACTCTGAGAGGGGCTGGTGGGGTTGGACAGGCCGACCCTGCAGGGCCCCCAGTTCTGGGGTCGGGCTCACGCTGGAGGGTCCTCTTCTCTGGGCCTCGGGTCTCCTGAGGGGCCACCTTCTGCCCGGTCGCCGTGCTCTTAGGGAGCAGGAAGGGGTGCGCAGCCAGGGTGGCCGAGGTAGCGGGCAGTTGTCTGGCTGGGTTTGCCCCTGTCCGATGCAGGCCGGGGCCGGCCATGTCCAACTGGGCAGTCGCCACTGGACTCGGGGGGGGGGGACCCACAACATCGGCCCTCTAGTCCTCCAGCAACGTCCGCCATGTTCTCTGGGGCCCTGCCTGGAGCCTGAACCTCTCTGGCCTGTAGCCTGGCTCTGCTTGGGTCCAGGGCCCCAGGCTGGTGGAAGGGGGCCCTTGGGTCCCTCCAGGCCTGGCCACCATGCCCGGGGGGCAAGCAGACGTCAGACTCCTACAGAGCCCCGGGATGGACCCCCAGCCCAGGGCAATTTCACGGCCATCACACATGACTCTGCCTAAAAAAGGGGGAAACTGAGGCCCAGAGAGGGCCGAGGCAGTGCAGCCCCCTCACCAGGCAGCCCCGGTGATGCCTGCTTGGCTAGGAGCAGAGGGTGTAGACCAAGACGTGACCGTATCTCTGTGTCCCCCAGACTTGCCACACAGTGGGGCCTGGAGGATGAGGAGGAGAAGTCCCAGGAGCGACGTTGGAGGGAGAGGGACAGCCTGCAGGACCAGGACCAGGACCAGGACCATGGTGGCCAGTCCCCGGAGTCCCCGGGGTCCCCGGAACAGGAGAAGCTGTAAGCTGGTGCGGGCAGAGGGGGACGCTGGGGGCCAGGCCGTACCCTGGAAGCCACACAGCAGACGAGATGACCAGGGCCCGGCTGTGCTGGACACAGGCCCTAGTGGCCGTTCGTGGGCGAAGGGCATCCCAGCCCCGGGGGCCCGCGGAGCCTTCTGCCTGCCTGGCCGGCCCCGCATGCGGCCCCGCACCCGGCCAGCCTCTGGGGCGCAGGCCCTGGCCGTGCTGAGTGGCCCGGCCCTCACTTGGACGTACTCTGACCCCAGCTGCGCGGCCCTGGGCCCCAAGCCCCCCGCCCAGGCTCCCCGCTGCCGGTGACTCACAGAGACCAAGTCCAACTTGGCAGGCCCTTGCTGGCTCGCTCCCCCCTGGGCCCCGAGGCCTCCACAGCCGGCTGGGCTGTGCTTCCAGCAGGGCCCCCTCCCCAGCCCTGTTTGTTCCGTTTTCTCCGAGTCAGCAGCTCTGGGCGGGGTGGGGTCCTGCAGCGGTCACGGCCCCGGGCCTGGTCCTGTGCAGAGCCCGCAGAGGCTGGGGGGCAGGCGGGGGCCCCCAAGCACCAGGGTGGCAAGTCTGTCCTGGGAGATGGGGTACAGGGGCTCACACTGCTGCCCAGGGCAGGAGCCTGGGGTTCAGCTAGGAGGGCAGGAGGACACTGGTCACGCACATACAGGACGCAGGCTAACGGGGCAGACACAGCTCTGCTCTGGGGGTGCCCTGGGCTAACGGGGGAGACGCAACTCTGCTCTGGGGGTGCCCTGCCTTAGTGAAGTGGGACACAGTCCTGCCCTTGGGGACTCTTTGACAATGGGAGACAGGGTGCAGCCATGCAGAGCGCCTTCCCGGCACCCGGGGTCGGGGAGAGAGCAGGGGCGGGGTCCCTGGCCCTACCCCCCAGCCCAGCCTGAGTCCAAGCTGCTCTCTGCCCACAGCCTGAAGTCCCCGGACCATCCCGGACTGGACGAGGATGAGGGGTTCAGCGACTGGGCCCAGAAGCCGGAGCAGCAGCCACTGGCTCTCGGAGCGGGTGTGGAGGAGGAGCTGGATGGGGACAGGCAAGTGAGGGTTAAAGGCAGGAGACAGGCCTGCAGCAGGGCTCTGCAAGTTCCCCAACATGTGCCTGAGCAGTAGGCCTCAGCTTGCCTTCCAGCCAGCCCCCCAAAATGGCCCCATGACTGCGAGGGGGAAAGGGAGGAAGAGAGCGAGACAGTGAGGCGGCAAGAGGGGCCTCGGAGCGGCGGTGAGGAAATCTCATCCCAGGGCTCCCCAGGGCCCTGGGCCCCGTCCAGACCAGCTGCGGCCGGCGGGTGTTGCCACATCAGCCCACATCTGCAGCCCACTTACGTAATGGAGGCTCTGGCCCCCCGCCCGCCCCTTCCTCCCTCGGGGCTGGCTGGCCTCCATTCCCACGGAGGGGAGCAGGTATTTCCAGATGTGCCGGGGCCTGGGGGACAAACTTTCCAGATGTGCAGACGTGTTTGCCGAACTGAACCGGGGCGGGCGGGGGGTGGGGGCCCGAGTACCCCTAGACCCGGAGCTGGGGGCTGCTCCTGGGGCCCGGCCCCCCACCCCCCAGCTCAGGAGTCTGAAAGGCTAGGCTGCTGCTCCACGACTGCAGGCCATTTGCTCAGGGTCCCAGTTCCACTTGGGGGGCTCCAGCTGGCGAACAGGGTCCCCTTTCGCCCTGAGTGTGGCCCGACCCCCATCTCCACTGCCCCCCAAATCCAGGCCACCTCCCAGCTCTGGGCCCTCTTTCCACGGCCCTCCCCTCTCCTCCCCACACAAGCAGACAGATGCCCACACCTCCCGAGTCCCTGCCTAGCGAGGGCCCTGGGCCTGGCTTGGTCTTCTGCCCACCGGCCCCTCCAGGCCTCAGTTTCCCCCGTCTGCCTTTGTAAGTTGGTGCACACTCTGCCTTCCTTAAGTGGGGCCGGGCCGGCTGGGTGGCCCACCGCCCGCTCCTTCCTCCCAGCCTGCAGCCGGCACCGTCCCACCAGCAGGGGGCGCTTTGGCACTGCTGTGGGACCCTGGGCTCTCCTCCCCGCACCCCCACACCTGCCTGGCCCTGCGCCCCCACAGCCCCGCCGCGGCTGAATGGGCCCTCTGTGTGCCTGCCGCTGGCTGGACCCCAGCCCACCCTGGGCGGTGGGTCTGGGTCCTGGTTGGCACGGACACCAAGGGGCCTGAAATCATGGAAAACTCGAGAATTTCCCACCTTCTTCTCCAGGTTCAGTCCCACTCAAGCGCAGAGCGGCCGCTGCCAGAGGGCTGGCCCCCACCCCCTCGAGTGGCCAGCTGAGTGGGCCCCTCTCCTTGGGGATGCGTCCTAGCTGGGACCGGCCCTGGCCTGCACGCCAGCTGACCAACCCCCCAGACCACCCACAGACCCTGCCTCATTCCCACCCAGCAGCCTCGTCCCTGCGGCCCACTCGCCACCCACAGAGCAGGGCGGCCTCGGCCACAGGGTGGACGGGGACGGGCAGGACATGAGGCAGGGCCGGTCCACAGGGCCCAGAGACCAGCTCCAGCCTCAGCCTGTGGGTGGCCCTCCACGCGGGGGGCAGGGGGTCGCTGCGGCCCCAGAGGTGCTAGGTCTCGGGGTTTCTCAGCACTCAAGGAGTCTGACCATTCCCATCTTGCAGGGGGGGCACCGAGCCTAAGAAATGGGAGGGGCTTGGATGGGGCAACCTAGAGACCCTCGGTCAGGCTGTGCTCCTCTTTCCCCCACAGGCCCTGTGGGGACCAGGGTGGTGACGAGCTGAGCCCCACCGGAGCCCGCTTGGAGGGACTGCGTCTGCGCCCTGGCTCAGGGCCCCTGGAGGGGCCAGGGCCGGAGGGCACAGGGCCCGTGGGCCCCGAGGAAACCGGTCAGAACAGCCTGGGCCCCGCAGAGGCCTGGGGGGCGGAGGAGCAGGTGACGGCAGTGACCCCCCGGCCTCTGGGCTGCGTCTCCTGCTCCCTGCACGCCCTGTGGGCCTGGTGGGACCCCTCACTCATAGTCTGGGGGGGGGTGGGGATCCCCCTTGTTCAGGCCCTGCTGCAGAGGATTCCAGAACCAGAACATGCCGGGGCCGGGAAGGACCTGAGGCCCAGGGAGGGGAGGGAACTGCTTCAACTCGTCCCAGGAGGGGCGGGTGGGGAGCGAAGGGGACAGTCCCCTAAGTCCCGAAGGCTCAGCTTTTTTTTGTTCTCAGCCCCAGGAATATCAGCAGCCCAGGACACCGAGTCCCTTGGTCCTAGAGCAGACCACAGAGCCCGGCTCCCCTCCCCTGAGCCCCAGCACCAAAGTAGGTCAAGCTTCGAGCCTGCTGCCTGTCCCCTCTCCCAGCCCGAGCAGGCCAGCCCTGGGTCCGGGAGGTTCCTGCTCTTCCTCGGCCGCCCCCCAGCCCCTGCCCTCTCCCACCCCGCCCCACACCCCGCATCAGACGGAGCAGCTCCAGGGCAGGGACGGGGCCTGGGCCTCCCTTGGCCGGGAAGGCTCATGCCCCTGCCCGCCCTGCACAGCTCACCGACAGAACTGAGTCCCTGAACCGCTGTGTGCAGAAGAGGTATGTCCGATGGCCCTTTGGGCCAGGACCCAGGGTTCGCCAAGAGCAGGGAAGGGGTGGACACTGGGGGCCTGAGGGAGCTTTCCTAGGCCTTGGGGTGGGTGCAGAAAGTGAGGGGCACGGGGCGTGACCCTCTCCGACCCTCCAGTAACAGTGTGAAGAGGTCCCAGCCAGTCCTGCCCATCTCCAAGATCGAAGAGCGCCTGGAACAGTACACCCAGGCCGTCGAGGTACATCCAGCACCCCCCACAGTTCTCTCCTCTGTGCACACAGCTGTTCCCCATGCAGCCCACAGCCCTCCCTCCACCCCACAGCCCTCCATCCAACCAACCTCTGTCCATCCAACCAACATCCATCCATCCATCCCTCCACCCCACACCCCTCCCTCCACCCCACAGCCCTCCATCCAACCAACCTCTGTCCATACAACCAAGGTCCATCCTTCCATCCCTCCACCCCACACCCTTCCATCCAACCAACCTCTGTCCATCCAACCAACCTCCATCCATCCATCCCTCCACCCCACACCCTTCCATCCAACCAACCTCTGTCCATCCTTCCCTCCCTCCACCCCACACCCTTCCCTCCACCCCACACCCCTCCCTCCACCCCACAGCCCTCCATCCAACCAACCTCTGTCCATACAACCAAGGTCCATCCATCCAGCCAACACCCCACCATCCACGCCACATTCCCAGACCCAGCACCCTCTCGTTCGCCCGCGCCCTCCAGCTCTGTGCCAGGAGCAGCAGGAGGGTCGCCTGTGCCTGCCTCCTGCCCCCACCACCCAGGTTCCCCAGAACCGGGTGCCTCACCAGTGCAGTGAAAGGAGGCGCTGGCCTCCACCTGGAACACTCCAACCCCCCTGCGTGGGGAGCCCAGTGCGAGGGGACGGGGACACGGCAGCTGTCTCTGTGTGCTGGTGGCTCTCACATGGGCCTCTGATGGGTCCACTGAACCGGCCACGGGCTCTGTCTCCTCTGCAGACTGCTGGCCGGACCCCCAAGTTAGCCCGTCAGCCCTCCATCGAGTTGCCCAGCATGACCGTGGCGAGCACCAAGAGCCGGTGGGAGATGGGAGAGGTGCAGGCTCAGTCTGCGCCCAAGAGCCCCTCCTGCAAGGTAGGACCCTCCCGGGCGAGGCTGGGCTCCTCTGGGAGGCACGTATGAGGCCTTGCACGCATGAGTGTGGGCACACAGAGCCCCAGGGTGTCCTCGGGAGCCGAGGTTCACCAGGCCGGCCCTGAGCAGGGATGGCCGTGTGGAGAAGGCTGCTGGGCGGAGGGCAGGCCGAAGGTGCCCCCTGCCCATCTCTGCCTCTCCCTCGTCCTCATACCAGAAGGCAGGCAGGCCCGGCCCCCTGCCAGGTGAGGCGGGAGAGAGGGCCTGGCGCTTGGAACCCCCAGGCTGCGGTCTGCATCTGTCCTTCCTTCTGCCCCCAGGACATTGTAGCCGGGGACATGAGCAAGAAGAACCTCTGGGAACAGAAGGGAGACTCCAAGATGCCCACGGCAGCTAAGGTAGAGTCTCAATGGGGTTGACGCGGGGGGTGTGGGCCCAGCAGGCAGAAGCCGAGGGACAGTTCTCAGTGAACCTAAGCGGGCTTCCTGGAGGCGGTGCCAGACCCCTTCTGCTGTGTTCATCCTGCCTCTCGGCCTCCTTCCCCAGCAGAGCACCCCATCCGGGAAGAGGTACAAATTTGTGGCCACGGGACATGGGAAGTACGAGAAGGTGCTGATGGACGAGGGTGCGGAACCCTAGGCCTCCCCCCTCGGTGAGTCCAGGACGGCCGCCAGCGGGGGTCGCATGGCGCATCTTCCAGGAACACGGTGGCGTAGATGGGTCCTGCTCACTAACATGTGTCAGTGGCTACGAAGGAGTCTGTGAGGGCCCGAGGGCCTGCCTCAGATTCGGCCAAAACCCAGACCCCGCTGGGAGCTCCGCCCCTGTAGGCTTTCCCCGACCCGCCCCACCTTCCATCCGGACCCCTTCCTCCCTGGGCCTCCGTCCGCTCCACTCTTCTCTGAGGGGGCAGTTCCAACCTCCCTCCCGGGAGGAGGCCACAGCATTCCCAGCGGGCATCTCCGGCCCCACCCTGGCGGGCTGAGGGTCTGGCCCTCCTGCTGTGTTGGGGGCCTCTGTGGTCCCAGCTGCCCTCCCCATCGGCTGGCACAGAGTCAGAAAGGGACCCACCGCTGTGGCGTGGCACTTTTATTCAGGGCCTGGGTCCCAGGATCCGTGCGCAACAACCCGCTGTGTCCCGGGGCGGGCGGGGCGGCCAGCCCCCTTCCACTCTGCTTCCCCTCCTGAGTCCTGTCCAGGGCTGTGGCCCGGGGTCTCCCCAGTGACCTCCACGTCCCTCTCCCATTGCCGCAGCGTCTGCCGCCCACGGCGTCCGGGGGCTGAGCCGGGCCCTCCCTCACTCCAGCCCCCAGGCCTCCCTGGGCACCCGGCGGGCGCCAGTGGGAGGTCAGCCCTGCCAGTGCCGGGCCTCACAGTGGGCCTGGGCACTTCCCTTCCTACCGTGCGCCCCCATACCCTGCCCCCCAAACACAGAAGCAGCCTCTTCCCTGGTCCACCTGCTCCAGCCTCACCCCAACTCCCCTGGTCCTCGCGCTCCTGGGCGCCGACCTGTTGCTCCCAACGGCCTGACCACTGCCAGGCTCCTTTGGCCTCCACGGGCCCCTCCCAGGTCCACTGGGCCCTGCTCTGCTCTTCCGTGGCTGCGGCTCCTGCCCGACCCCTGGTCCCAAGCCTGGGGCTGCCCCCACTGCCATTCATTGGAGCCTCCATCCAGCCGCCGTGCGGTTGAAGTTCCTGGGCTGGGGCCTCCGCTCCAGGACCACTGAGGGGGTCGTGGGAGGGGGCCGGGTGGCCGCCTCCTGCAGCTTCCGGGCGTTAAATCGAGGCCGGCACAGGTAGGGCAGGCGGCCAAGGCCAGGCCAGGCGCACGCCCCATCCCTGGGCCCCACCGGGCTCCTCCGAGACTCGGCCACCGCCATGCGGTGCAGCACGGCGTCCCACAGCCCAGAGGCCCTGGAGGCGGGGGGTCGGGGGGCCGGTTCGGGAGGCTGCTGGGGTGCCGGCGTGGCAGGGGCCAGCACCCCCTGCTCCGTCCGCTCGGGGCTCTGCTCCGGCCCCGGAAGTGGCAGCTCACTCGCCTCGTCCATCAGCTGCTTCTTCAGGCGCATCCAGCCACTGAGCCGGGGCTTGGATGCAGCTTTGGGGCCGGGGCAGGCGCTGGGCTCTGACGGTGAGGCGGGGGGCAAGGCCCCTGGAAGGCTAGAGACCTGCTCAGCCCCCGAAGCAGGGCCAGCCATGGGGGGCTCCTCCAGGCGCTCGGCTTCGGGGCCTGCAGGGGCCGGCCTGTGAGGCGAGGGTCCCGGAGAGCGACAGGTGGGGGCAATGGGTACGACCACCCGGGGCCTGGCCTCTCTGTGTCCCGAAGGCTGGTGGGAGCCAGGGGGTAGCCTGGGCACCGGGGGCGCCTCAGGCCAGGGCCTGCCATCCTGGGTCCCAGTAAGAAGGGGGCGGATATGGGCCACTGGGATGGAGGGCTGCGCTCCAGGCCCCCCATCTGGGCCCCTCTGGGGGAGCTCAGGGGTCCCAGCCTGTGGGGACGGCCCCAGAGGGACCTGTGCCTGGCTGGAGTGAGTGGCCCCAGCCGCGGAGGCTGAGACCTGGGCGAAGCCACTGGGGGCCCAGGTGGGCTCTGGGGCCGGGGTCTCCGAGTGCTGGAGCCCCAGGGTCACAGAGTGCGTGGCCAGGCTCCTGTGCTGGGTGAAGCTGAAGGAGAGTGTGGACTTCTGTAGCGGTGACGCCACGTGGCGGATGACAGGGGTGTGGGAGAGGGTGGCCACCACACGAGGGGCCTCGGCTGGGCCCCGGGCTGGGGGCTCCTGGTCGTGGCTGGCCTCACTCACCGGGGACAGGGAGGCGCGGAAAGTCCCCAGCGGGGCCGAGGGCCCGGCCCCGGCGGTCTTCCTCTGGGCCGCCTTCCGCAGCAGCCTCTGCAGACGCAGGTTGTCCCTCCCAGGCTTCGGGAGCAGGGGTGGCGGGGGTCCTGGCGGCCCCTGGGGGCATAGGCCATCCGAGTTGGGGGGTGTGGGAGTCGCCTTGACGAGCATTGCTGCGCTCTGTGGGGGGGGGGGCAGCAGCTGTCAGCCGGCCCTGCTCACCCCCAACACCGCCTTGTCCCCAGAGAGAGGGGCACACGGAACCCCGTTGTCCGTGAGGACCCCAGGCCCGGGGAGCCGCTGCTTCCCCTTCCCAGTCTCTGCGGCTCCGGCCACGTCTGTCCACATCAGCAGCCCCACCATCCTCGGGTGAGAAACCAGCCCACAGAGGCCGCTGGTGGGTGACGGACGAGGGCTGGAACGCAGCCGGGGCCGGGACACCCACGAGCCAGCTCCAAGTGGGGGGCACGTGCTGGGCAGGAAGCCTGCCCGCCCGCAGACGCGTGAGGGGCGCCGGGCCGTCGCCGGCCGACCACAGGCGCGGCTGCTGCGAGCCGGCAGCGAGGGCGGTGGCCAGGGGCTCGGGGCTGGGGCTGCATCGTCAGAGGTCGATTGGCCTGGAGGTGGGAGCAATTTTCGCTGAGCTACGCTAAAAGGGTCTTCCCGCAGACCTCCCGGCTGGGGTGGTCGGGGCCAAGCCGCCCGCCCCGGTTTCTGGGTGCCACGTGCCTGCCGGGACGTTGACAAACGGTGTCTGGCCCGACCCACGGCCGCCAGGGTTGGGGAGGAGGGAGGCCCAGCCGCTGGCCGGGTGGGTGGGCAGGAGTGGATGGGCCCGGGGAGAGCTCCGAGGGGGCTGCCGTCTGCCTCTGAGGGACCCCAGAAACCACAGGGACCCCGGGTCTGTCTCAGAGGGGCTGGGGGGGGCTGACAGGGGCTGACAGGCCGCCTGCAGGCGGACAGGGGAGGGGTGGCATTCATTCCATCGGCTTGACCCCCCTGAGCAGCACTCGGGGTGCCAGGTCCAGCCTCAGGTAGCAGGCTCCCCGGGTGGGGGCAGCGGCTGAGCCTCGGCCCCTGGAGCCTGGAGGCCTCTCTGGGTGGTGCCGTGAGTGAGGGGTGTGCAGGGCAGGACCCCCCAGCCACCAGCCACCAGAGAGAGAGCCTCACGCCGCCCCCACCCTGTGTTTCAGCGTCCTGAGGCCTAGTGCCGCAGGCGGCCGTCTCCCGCCGTGCGCCCCCTCCGCGCTCCTAGGGGGCGTCCACCCGATGCCCACCCCCTGCCCCGCCGAAGACGCTGCTGCCCGCGGCCCGCCTGGCTGCCCGCGCCCCTCCACGAGCTGCCGCTGCTGCCACCTCTGTCCCCCGTGCTCCCTCACCTGCCGACTCTGCCCTCACAGCCGGGGAGGGAAGGGGCTCTCCCGGGTGCTTAGCCGCGGGGACCGTCCCCACCGAGGCCGGTGCCCGCCTGGCCCCCTGCTTGCGGCCCTCTGTCATGCACAATAAAGCTCTTTCTGTCCCCACGCGCTGGCCCTTCGGTGCTCACTCAATGGGGGAGTGACAAGGGAGCAGGCTGGCTGGGCAGCAAAGGCCACTCCCTGGCATGGCACGGGCCCCAGGCCTCCGGCCTCCAACCCCATCCTGTCCACGGCTTCTGGGGTTCGACTCTGGGCTCTGAGGCCCGTGCTGGCCGGGCCCGGCGCACACGGTGGGCGGGGTTCCGCCCGGGCTTCCAGAGGGCCTGCGAGGCCTGCTCCCCGCCCGGCCCGGGGGGAGCTGCACGGCGCCCAAAACAGGGTGCGCTCTGGCCTGTGCACCCCGAGGACGAGACCGGCCTTGCTCGGTGAAGGGTCAGTGGGTGGACAGATGGGTGAATGATGGACGGACGGTGGTGGGTGGAAAGATGGGCACGTAAACGGATGGAGGGCGGATGAAGAAAAAGCGGGAGGGAGGGAACCAGCGAACGTGAGAACGGACGTAGATAATGAACGGTTAGGTGGGTGGATGGGGGGACGGATGGACGGATGGACGGATGTACGGATGGACGGACAGATGGATGGGCGGGTGGAAGGATGTATAGAGGAATGAGAGGCAGGTGGGCAGGAAATGGTTTGTGAAGAGGAAATGGGGTTGGTGGGGAGGCAGACAGATAAATGTCTGCACAGGACGTGCAGGGGGTGGGCAGGGGAAGGCGGACGGTGGGTGTTGAAAGAGAGGGCGGGGGAGGGAGAGAACGAACCTGAGCGCGGGCCTACAAAAACAAATGGGTGGGTGGGCGAGCGGACACAGGTGTGAACTGGGGGTGAGACCCCCCCAGTGCACCCCCCGCTCTCCGGGCCTGCACACGGGTCTGACTCTGGGCCCCACCCTGCCGCCCCGCACGTCAGGAGCCGGCCCACTGTTCTCTGAGGTCCTGGTGGATGTGCCGACCTCCCAACACACACAGTGAAAACCGCACAGCCCAGAAGGGTTGGAGGTCAAAAGGTCACAGCCACCTTTCTCACGCTGGCCCACCTCTGCGGCGGTGTCGGGGACACAGTGCCTTCTCCCTTCCCAGAGCAGGACGGGACAGCAGCTGTGGACAGCAGGACAACAGGAAGAGGCAGTGAGCCGGGACCAGAGGGGCAAGCTCAGAGGCTGGGGGTGGGTGAGAGGCCGGGGGCAGCAGCCACTCAGCCCTGAACCCCCCACAGCTGCAGTGACGCAGGCCCTGCGTTTGGTGCCTGTCCCCACTGAGACCAAGAGGCTCAGAGGGCCTGCTGTTCCCCGCCATCTGCCCTCAGAGGCCTCATGCAGAACCCTTGCTCCCCGCTCCGGGCCCCAGAGCACCCCCCGCGGGTCTCGGAGGAAGCCTGACCTCCCGACCACCCAGGGTGTGTGGGATGCCGAGAGTGAGCAGCATACGCAGCTTCTTCCAGGACCTGGCAGAGCCGGAGCCCCCAGGGCCAGGCCGGCTGCAGGGCAGGCTGGCACCGGCGGACGCCCAGGCCAGCCCAGCGCTCCCAGCAGAAGGTCAAGCTCCCCTGGGCCCTGCTGCCCCCAGTGAAGTGCACTGAGGGCCATGCCGTGATCAAGGGGCCCCTGCCCTCCCTGCTATCCTGGGAGTCACTCCCAAGGACAGCTGGAACCAAGGCACTCTGATGGGGGTGCCTCTCCCTGGCTCCACCAGGCCCTGTCAACGTTGCAAGCACATCCCTGGATGAGACCCTGTCTGCCATCGGTCCTCAAAGTTGTCCTGGGGTGCAGGCTGGTCCCCCAGCCCAGCCCGGCCTGGCCTGCCCCATGCCCTCCTTCAGCGCCCCGCCAGGGCCTGGCCGAGGGCCCTGCCCCGTCTCGGGCCACCCCAGCCTGGCCAGATGGGGGACGGTGCCCATTACCTGCCGTAGGCCCCCGGTGGCCGGCCGCCTGCCCGTCCGGCAATACCCGCTGGTGCTGCCCTGCTGTGCCGCAGGCCCGTCGCCTAAGGGGAGGCCGCTGACACCCAAAATAAAACCTGCCCGACCCTCTGACCTCAGCGCTGGCGCTCTGGCTCCGCCACTCAAGGGGAAGCACCTGCCAGAGGCCAAGGCGCTGAGCAGGCAGCCGCCCTCCTCTGCTGGCGGAGTGGGGCCACTGCAGGGCACCCCCCAGAGCACCCTGGGCCCGGGGGGGCGGGGGGGGGCAGTGGTGGCTCCGGGAGCCCAGTCTGCACAGTCTGAGTCGGGCTGGGTCCACCGGGCTCCCCAGGCGAGCACCAGACCAGGCTGTAGAGATGGCCGGCCACCTCCCAATGCTGTCCCCACCTGTGTGTGTCCCTGCACCTGAGTGTCGGGCGGTTCCCAGGTCTCTGTCAGCAGAGCAAGGGGAACCGGCCTGAGAAGGCACCATGGGGTGACAAGCAGGGCAGCCCCAGGAGCCACTCAGTGGCTCTACAAGGAGCCCATTGGCAGAAAGTGGGTTGAACGTGGCCAAGGGTCAGGGCTGTGTGTGGCCCACCAAGTCCCTGCCCGTCCGAGGTGGTGGGGACGGCGGCAGGCCAAGGAGCTCCAGGTTCTGACCAGGAGTGTGCGGACGTCCCCATCAGCTCTGGCCTCCGGGGCGTTCAGAACAGGTAGGCGGGGAGGGGCTCCGTCCGCCTCCCCTGCTCTGTGACCATGGGCCGGTCCCTGCCCTTCTAGGGTTCTCGTGGCCTTATCTCCAGCTTGTAGGGATTGGATGAGGTGCAACGAAAACCTTCCAGAAAGCTCTGAGGACCCAGAGGGGGCACAGAGCAGGGAGGAGCTGGGGCATGGGAGCTGGCAGCTGGTCACCCTGACGTCCCTGACCTTGAGACCCAGAGAGCAGGGACCTCCTCTGAGCTTCTCGGGACCCGCCCCCTTCCTGGGTATCAGCCCACCAACTGCTGCCCTGGTTGAGGTCACTCCACAGACCCCACCGTCTGCGCTTGGCCGGCCTCCTCTGGGCCCAGGGCGTCTGGCAGGAGCGGCCCGGTCGTTTTCACCCCGCTCTGGGCCTCGGCTCCCCTGATCTGAGGAATAGGGCCATGCAGACAGCGTGGGGGCCACGAGAGGCCCAAGCAAGATGTCTGAAAGGAAAGGGGGTCCACGGGCATGTGGCCAAGCCCACTGAGTGGGGAGAGAGGCCTGCAGGGCTGGGGCCCCCAACTGGGAGCCCTGGGCTGACCGCAGCGGGGCGGCCCCTGGCTGCGCGAGGCACCGGCCGGGGGGCAGATGCCAGCCCGTAGCAGCTGGAATCTTTCTCTGGCCCCAGTAGCCTGCCTGCCCCAGTGTGTTTGCCTGAGGGACCAGGGCTGGCCTCGGTGTGGCTTCGCTGTGATAGGGTGTGGCCAAGAGTCTGGGGTCCCCCAGGCCACCGGACGCCCCAGGCCCTGGCCCTTCCTCGGATGGGTCAGGCAGGTGGACCAGGGGTAAAGCGTGACTCAACCTGGCCGTGCAGCCCCCTTCCCTGGGCAAAGCACCCCTACTCGTCCCTCAGACGGAGGGCCGGCTGGGCAGGGGGCCTGGGACCCTAGCTCTGGGGACCCCACAGCAGGCTGGCCCAAGGGGATCGTGTGTGGTGTCCCTGGGCCACCCAACACCTCCCTTCAACCTCCTCAGCCACCAAGAATGTGCCGCTGTTGGGGGGGGGGGCAGTAAAAATAGAAGCTGACACCACCCAGGGGGAGGGGGGATGCGGTCTCCTCTGCAGACGTGTCCCCCAGCCTCAGCTCCTTGGGCCTCCTCCTCGGGTATTCCTATACTTGGTAAGGGGCCCGCAAGGACACAGCCCGGCCAGCCCGCCCCTGGCCAGTGGGCTGCTGGGAGAGATCGTATGTCACTATAACACGAGGGCGTGTGCCCGAGGGGCAGTGCCTGAGACGGTCCTGTCCGCAGGGAGCTCCAGCCCTCTCTCCAGACTCGGCCGCAGGTGGGTATGGCCTCCAGCAACGGGCCTGGGGCTGCGTGGGGCCAGCCGGGCGCCGGCCGTGAAGGCCCCTTCGGGCCCCGGGATGCCACGGGTCCTGGGTGCCGTGCCCCAAGCGTCTCGGTTCTGAGCACGGCGGCTGGGAGAACCCAGGGGGCCTTCCCAGGGGCGGGGGCTGGCACTGCGGGCGGACGTTCTCTGGACATGCAAATGACTCGGGAGAGGCCGTCCCAAACCAGAGCACGGGGACAGCGGAGGCCCACGGAGGGAAGTGGGGCCTTCAGGAATGCTCAGGGGTGCGAGGGCTGCCTCAAGGCGGGAGCTGAGGGAGCCGGGCTCTGCTGCCCGGAGCACCCTGGACCTGAGGCCCCACGCTCAGACCCAGGCCCCTCCCCAGGGCGACCCAGTGGCTGTGGCCTCTCGTGCCGCCATTTGAACAGACGAAGACCAAGGTGGGGGTTCGTTCTATTCGCCCTGGGACAGTGCTGGGGCCAGGTGGGTAGGGCCCAGCGTCAAGGACAGGGGTGAACAGGGCCTGGGAAGCTGGGGTGGGGGACAGGGGCAGAGGAAAAAGGGCGCCAGGCCTCTGTCCCACTGCCCAGGACGAAGAGTCCCGCCCCTACGGAGCCTGGAGCAGCATCTCCACCCTGAGGGGCCCTGCTCACCCCTGGCCCTTCCCAGTGGCCCGTTGGGTCGGGGCCCAGCTGCCCACCTGACGTCGCCCAGACCCGGCGCCCTCTCTGCCCACTCCCTCTTGAGTGCCCTCAGCCGTCCTGGGAGGAGATGGGCAAGGAGCCCCCGCCAGATGGGGTGGCCGGAGGAGGGGACACGCTCCAGGGCCCACGGCCAGGGACGGGCAGGGCCTCCTGCCCCCCCCCCCACCCGTCCCCCGCTGCATCTCGTCACCTGGGAGGGAGGATGTGTGTCCCGAGGGAGGCGACCTCGCAGGCTATGCTCCCCCTGGTCCCCCCCAAGGGCAGGACACTGCGCGGACAGCTGGTTTCCCTCCTGGCTGTCACAGTGTCAGGCCCTACCCCTTCCCCACGGGCAGGAGGCCAGGGGCACAGAGCAGCCCGGCGGGGGGGTGGGGTGGGGGGTGGCGTGCACTGCACTTGGTGGAGGAGCAGGGCCTGGAGGGGCCTCAGTCTCCCCACTTGGAGAGTGAGTCTTTGCTGCCTCCGGTTGCAAGGGACCCTGAGGGGCACCCTGCCCGGGGTTTCGGGACCCCTCTCTGTGCCCCTCCGACGTCAGCCCAGAAGGATCAAGGAGCTCTGGCTGGCCCGGGAGACTGGGGGGTGGGGCAGGGAGGGGTGCTGGCCTGGCCAAGACCTGAGTGGGCAGCTGCCTGGCAGCCCCCCTCCCACCGTCTTGGGTTTCTGGACAGAGGAGTCTTGGCCGATCGGGGCACCTATTTCTGGACACCTCAGCTGCTGCTGGCTCCTTAAAAATAGCCCACCCTGGGCTCAGGCTGTGTCCGCCCCCTCTCAAGGAGGCCAACAGGTGTTGGGCACTGCCGGGGGAGCGGTGGGCACAGCGGGGGGGGGCAGACTCTCACCGGCCCTCCACAGAGGGGCCTCAAGGGTGGGGTGTACAGCCTGGGGCGGGGAGGCCAGGGGAGCCATGAGACTCCCCCCCCCCACTGTAGACAAGGCTGGGGGCTGTAACTTGGGGGTCGGCAGAGTCCAGGAGGAGACTCGGGGGCGGGGAGGGCTTGGCGCCTGGAGGGGCCCTCGGAGCCGCCCCGGTTAATGGTGCGTGGAGCCAGGCTGCTCTGGGAAAGTCCGCATTCCTGACCGAGGTTTGCAGGGCCGCTCCCAGCTCGGCAGTGCAACGCTGGCGCATTTTTCAGTGATGAACGCCTGTGTTTCTTGCTCGGCACTCCCTGGGTCTGGGGGGAGGTGTGCTGTAACTATTGTCTCCAACCGGGCTGTCACGAACCCAGTCGTTCGAGGCCCCCGGCCCCGTGATCCTGCAGCCACTCCGGGGGTTCCCAGGCCCTGCTGCCCCGGGTGTGTGCGGTGGCCAGCTCACCGGAAAACCGTCCTCCAGCACCCTGGCCCGATGCCGGCCGCACCTGGACACGTGCGGCCTAGGCACAGAGCTTCCCGGAGACGTTGACAAGTTCAAGAGCATGCACAGGGCCTGGGAAAGCGGGCGGGGGCGTCCCGCTCGGCTCTGCAGACCACATGTGTGGGGGACATGTAGGGAAGCAACCCCCCTCTGTTCCTGTGAGCTCCGAGCTCACGCTGCTGCCTGGTGGACTGAGGCACAGGCAGGGGGAACAGCTGGTGGGCTCCCGCGACTTGGGCAGAGGGGTCTGCAGAGGGCTGTGGGGACCCGCAGGGGACCCCAGGGCTCTTGAAAGAGAACGTGAATCTTTGCAGGAACATGTGGGTCAGAGGAGGGAGCTTGGCTCTCACAACGGGAACGTGGCCTCTCGTGGGGACGGGGGAGGCCAGGCAGCCCTCACCTCGGCCTCGGGGTGGAGACCACCAAGAGCAAATGGGAGCCGGCCAGAGCAGGCCTTGTACCACGTCCAGGGCAGCCTGGACGGCCTCCCTGGCCCGCACACCCTCCTCGGGGAGCACTTGGGAGAGCATGTCCGCCGAGGTGGGGGAGGGGGCGGCGCCGCAACCTCCCCACATCCTGTCCAGCTCTGGGATTCCAAACTCCGGGCTGGAGCCAGGGCAGGAAGGGGAGGGGGGCAGATCTGAGTCTGGGGCCTGGGAGGAAAGCAGGGGCCTCCGGGAGCGGCTCCGAGTGTGGGAACGAGCCCGCCCAAGGCCGGAGACACGGCCCCCCACCCCGCCTGCCGATGCCCCCTCACTCGCCCACCCCCTGCCCATCTGGACCCCCCTAGACTGAGCCACCCCTGACTCTGTTCTTGGTCTCCCCCTCCCTGCAGGGAAAGCCCACCACCATGTCAGACGAGGAAGTGTGAGTAGCCATCCGGGGGGCGCCCGCCTGGGACCTCCGGGCCTGGGCTGGGTGTATGAGAACGCCCTGGAGCTGAGTGAAGGCCCCTTCCCCTCCTCTCTCTCTCCCCCCACAGGGACCAGGCAGAGGGTAAGTGTCGAAGCTACTCCTTCTCTCCTCTCGGCCCCTCCGGGGGGCTCTCGTCCCACAGAGGACAGCGTGGCTCTCCTCGGGGAGCCCTGGCTGGAAGCCCCAGCTTTGCCCCGTTTGGTGGGTACCAGTGCAGCGCCCCCTCTGAAAACCGGCCGCCCTTGCCTGCTGCTGTGCCCAAGGCCTGCTCGTTCTCGAAGGTCACATCAGAACCCTGCCCTGCGAGTCTCCAGCCTGCACTGCGGGTCCGTGGGGGTGGCCTGGCCCCAGAGACCTCTGGGCACCCCGACCACTGTCTGGCACCCTCCCCCACAGGACAGGGGCTCCTGGGGTCTCAGACACCCCCAGAAAGCCAGTGTTGGGGCCCCTTCAGCGGCCTCCTCTGGGCCCGCTCCCTTGCAGGCCAGCCCAGGGGCGGCCGCACTAACACACTCCCACCCTCTCTTCTTTCCCAAGCAGAGCAGTACGAGGAGGAAGGTGAGTGTGCAGCCCCGGAGCCCCCCACCCAGCCTCCCCCTGAACTTGACCCTTCTTGCCCGGTTCCATCCTCCGGGCCTCAGGCCCCTTGGGGCCTCCCGGAGCTCGACAATTAACCGTCCACCTTCCTCACCATTAATTCCCATTGGCCGTCATGGCCAACTTCCCACCTCCTTCACCGATTCGCAGACAAACGCTCATTAATCATTCATTAATCCCTCACCCTCATCGAGGCCCTGCCATGTGCACTCAGCCCGGATCTGGTCATTAACACTTTCACCCTCATTAGCATGGGGGGCCTGGTGGGGCAGGCCCCGCCCGTCTCTCTGCGCCCCCTGCCCCCAGCCCTGTATCATCCCGGCCGGCTCCGCCCTCACACCCGCCGGCGTCCGTGGGAACCTCCTGGCCCTGCCCGGGCAGGCGCACCTGGGAACCGTGCCGAGAGGCGGTTCTCAGGCTTGGGCGGGGGGCCCTCCGGAACCCCCTTCACGCACCCTCACCCAGCAGGCTCGCTGTGAGGCCTTCTGGGTGCTGTGCTTTGAAAATATTTTGAAAACACTCGGCTCCCCTAACAACGTGAGCAAAACATTCCTTTTTCTGCTACAAAGGCGGGAAGACTTTGAGCGGGAACGTGGTCCTGGGCAGCCCCGCGTCTGCCCCGGGGAAGGCAGAGCGGCTCTGTGGCTGGCGGGCTGGGTCCCCGGCACTGGGTTCCTCCCAGACACTCACAGGACGTCCAGCACCTTCAGGCAGACCCGGACGCTGCCCGGCCCTTGCCCACTCTCTCCCGGGGCCCAGGTCCTCCCGCGGGGCGTGGATTGGCCCCCTGTGCCCACGTCTCACACCTGCAAAGTGGGGGTCAGCCAGCCCTCAGGGTCAGCGCCGGTGGCAGGCCCCAGGCAGGGCCCAGGGGAGGTGGCTCGGCAGAGGCAGGGTTGAGACCCCAGTCCCTGAGCCCCGGAGTCCAGCAGCCACACTCCTCGATCGTGCTGGCCTCCTTTCCCAGCTTCCCCTGCTCGCCCGCTAATGACCACCCTTGTTTCTCTCTCCCTCACGCCCCTGCCGCCCCGGCTCAGAGGAGGCCCAGGAGGAAGGTAAGTGAGCAGGCCCAGGGGCGCGGCCCCACCTGCCCCGCTGACGCCCCAAGGCTGTGCAGTGTGCTCCTAGCCTGACCCTGTCCTCTCTCCTCTTGCCCACCCCCGCACCCGGCGCCCCCTGCCTGCAGAAGTCCATGAGGAAGGTATGAGTACCCAGGACTTCTGGGCCCCATGTGGGGCCCGGGGCCTGGCTGGAGCCCACGTGGGGGTGGGGGTGGGGAACCGGACTCAGTGAGGCGCCAGCCAGCCAAGGGGCCCCCACATGTGGTTCCAACATAACCCACTAACCACGGCCAGTGCTTGACCAGACTGGGGGTACCCTGAGGGCTCTGGGTGGGTCCCTGAGGGGCTGCTGGGCCAGATGTGAGATAAGGCCTGGCTTCTGGATCCCTGAAAAGTCCTCTGCCCCAGGGGGGGCGGTCACTGAGAACACCCGTGACCTCTGACCCCTCGGCTAGGTCAGGGCCCCGGCCCAGAACTGGGCGACGGAGGCCTGGGGGGGGGGCGGTCCCAGTGCCGCCCGCAGCCGGGACCTGGCAAGGACGTCCTTCCGGAGCCGCAGGATAGGTGGGGACCTCGATGTCCCCATGCCCAGAGCCAGGGCCCCTCACTGAGCCTGCGGCCTCGGCTTCCCCGAGTGCGAGGCAGGGACGGCACCGGGGCGCAGCAGCCCCTGGGGCTGACGCTGACGGTGTCCCACTCACCTCCCGCACGCTGCCCTCCGCCTGGCCCCCGACCCTCCCTCGTGGTGACCGGCTGTGCCCATTAACCTCGGACCCTTCCTCCTTTGGCCTCTGACCCGCGCTCTTGCCTCACACTCCGTACCCTCCTTAGCCCACCAAGCTCATGAACCAGGTATGTGCCGTGACTTCTGTCCTGCGTGGTGCGTGTGCACTCACGACCGTGTGCGGGCGGAGCAGGAGCCCGGCCGGGAAGGAACCAGGGCGTGTGACCCACGCACGGTGCGGCGCCGCCCCCGCCTCTGCCCGGCACTGCCCGCAGCCCGTCCCTGCCCCCGCATCACAGCCCCTTCTCTCCCTCTCTCCCCACATGTGCTGCTGCTGCAGAGGAAGTCCAGGAAGGTACGTTGCCCGTCCCCAGGCTGGAGCCCCGCTCCCCCGGTGCTCGGCACCCCCACACCCCTGCCTGCCTGTGTGGCTCTGGCCCCGGTCCCCTGGGCTGGGACAGAGTGGGGACAGGTCGGACCTGGAGTGCTGGCCCCGGGCAGAACTGGCTGACAGGGCGAGAGCCCCCCTGGAAGGCAGTTGGGGTGGCCAAGCCCATAGGAAGGCCGGAGAGGGGTGCGGGCCTCGGGAGGCCGGTGCGGGGCCCACTTAGGGTGGAGTGGAGAGGGGCAGAGGGGAGGCCGCGCCGGGGGCCTGCGTCCCGCCCGGGAAAGCAGACCGGAGAGGGGAAGTGGGGGGGCGTGAGGCGAAGCATGAAGTTGGGCTGAGGCCCAAGGCGGGGAAGGGAGCACCAGACCAACCACGGGCCTTGCGTGCGAGGAAGCAGGAGGCCCACCCATTGCTGGGGTGGCAGCCAGACAGGCCGGGAGTGAGGGCCGTGCCCCCACTGTGGGGGGGGAGCCGCGGATCCCGGTCAGGGGCCCAGGCGCGCCTTGCTCTCAGTTCCCTGCGCACACGTGGCTTCTCGGCGGGGCCTGAGCCCCACACACGACCCCGAAACTGTCCTCCCTTCCCTGGGCTCAGAGAGGCCACTGGTTTAGAGACAAGGAGACATCAGTGGTGGCAGAGGCGTCCAGGGGACAGGCCTGTAGGAGCTGCCAGGTTGCCAGGCCACCCGACCAGCCCCGAGGCAGACAGACAGACAGAGCCAGGCCGCTGCCGCCCGCTGCCCGGGTGCTTTGCCGCATGGCTGCGCTCCCTCCAGCTGCCGGCTGCCCCGGTGCCCACCCGGGTCCCCGGGCCCTGCCAGGTGCCCTGCAGCCCATCACTGTCCATCACGAGCCCCCTGCCAGCCCCTTGACCAGCTCCCAGGCACCCACTGCACCCTGAGATCCCTGCTCTCAGCCCTGGCTCAGGGTGCTGACCGCAGGCGACGCCAGGGCCACCTGAGCAGGTGGTGGGCCAGGTTCCGAGCAACCCGAGTGGTCCCCGAGCTGGGTGCACACACAGGCCGGGGCAGTGGAGGCCGGTCAACCTTCTACCCCACCCCCAGGGGGCCTGCTGGCCATAGCCGAGGGCAGAGAAAGGAGCCAGGTGGTCAGAGAGGGTTTCTCAACTGGACACCTCTGCCCTGTCGGTGCCAGTGAAGGGCCCCCCCGCCAGGAGGGCCAGGCGCCAGGTGCCACAGCCCTGACTGGCAGGCAGCAGCGGGCCTAGGCCCACCGGCCCCTGGCCTGGGACTAATGACACTTCCACAGCCCCAGGCACTGACAGGCTTTCTTAACCTGGTTGCCTGAGACCCGCTGGGTTTCGAATCCAGAAACCCAGGAGTCAGGCCCCCAGGACTGTCTGCCTCCAGCACCAGGCCTGGCCACTGGGGAGGGAGTCAGCTTCCCAAGGTGGTCCCCACCGGCCCCCCAGGCCTCGGAGGGCCCTCCTCCCTCCGTGCCCCCCTCCCCAGACCCCCACCCCACGTGGCCACACCCGCCTCCTGCGCCCCTTCCCCAGACGCCACTCTGGCCCCCAGCTGAAGGCAAAGGTGAGGCCCAGGGCTACCTGCCCAGGGGGCAGAGGGTCCAGGCGCCTGTCCACCCGGGTCCCCCACCCCCACCCCCGCGCGTCCCGCCCGTGTTCCGCTCGCGCCAACGCTGCCCGCAGCCTGTCTGGCTGGCTTTTCTCTTGCTCATGTGCTCGTGCCCAGGAGACGCGGAGGAGGAGGAGAGAGAGGACCAGGAAGGTGAGGGCCGTGCGTCCTGCGCTGCCGCCCGCTCTCTGTCGCCCCACCCCTCCGCCCCCTCCAGACCAGGGACGGCCGGGACTGCTTGGCATGGCCATCCTCACAGGGTCCACTGTGGGGCTTCACAGGCGCTGTCCCCTCTGAGCTTCTGCAGACCTAGGGGCTGGTCGTGGGGACGGGCCGGCAGACCCGGAGCCCGGTCATCGGGTGCTCACCCCCCTCCCCGGTCCCTTCTCCCTCTTCCTCCTGCCCCGAATCAGTCTCATCTGCCCCTCCTTCCTCCTCCTGTCCTGCCCCCCACCCCAGCCCTGAGCTCTCCTCCTGGTTCCCCGCGGGCCCCGAGTGGGGACAGAACCCTCTTGCCCTGGCGGGTCAGTGGGCTGGGCGGTGGGCTCAGCTGCAGAGTAGGGGGCCCTGTAGGCCGGAGCCCAGTCAGCCTGCGAGCGGGGCGGACCCTGGGGGCCCGGGGGCAGGGTGGGCCCCGACTCACATGGCCTCTCTGTCCTCTCCCCCCTGCTGGCCGGCACTGTGGTGACCAGAGGAGAAGCCCCGACCCAAGTGAGTGGGGGCCTGGGTGTGGCTGGGCTCTGGGGTACCAGGGGCCCTGGTGTGGGTGGGGGCAATGCCGAGGGTGCCGCTGGGTGGGGACCAAGGCTACCGAGGAAACCCACACCCCAGAGGAGGACTGTGCCCTGGGGGAGGAGCTGGCACCCAGAGGCGGAGGGAAGGTGGCCACTGCTCTGCTCTTCGGTGTGGAGGTCACCATCCTGGATGTCTGCTGAAAGCACTTTCTGAGAACGGGGTCATTGGGGGCAGCCGCTGCCACCGGACACACTCTGGAGGTCCAGTTAGGTGTGGCTCGGCCTCAGGTCACCCAGTGTAGGCGAGGGGGACTTCCTGCAGGGGTAGGCTAGGGGCCGAAGCAGTAAGGGTGGCCTGGAGCTGGGGGCGAAGGGGCAGAGAGAAAGAGAGAGAGGCCCCACGGGTCCTCTCTGCAGCCCCTCGTGCCCACCCTGTGTTGTGGGGTCTCCCAGGGCCCAAGACAGGAAAGAACCCCAAAAGTGGGGTGGCTGGCAGGATGTTCTAGCCCCCGAATCCCACTCCAGAGCAACAGCTAGACCAGAACCGAGCCCTGGGGCCCCCGAGCCCCTCGGGTTGGAGCCGGCAGCCTGGGCGGGCGGGCGGGTCACAGCTGGGAGGTTTCAAGGGTGTTGTTTTGACCCAAGTGTCCGACTCCCCCAGAAGAGATAAGCTCAGAAGCCCCCAGCTCACAGTCGGCGCCTGGGCCCCGATGCCCCACACCCCTGAGCCTGCGTGTGCTCCCCCCACCCCCCCACCCCCGGCGGGCCTGGGGCTCCGGCGGGGGTGGGGGACCCCCCAGCACATTCCTGTCCCCAACACTTTATTTGTCAGCAATTTCAAGTAAAGCTGCCGGGCCACAAGGTATTTTCTCCTTTTGAAAAAAATGTTTGTGTTTTCATTATGAAAATAAAACACCTCATTAAAGAAAATTTGGAAAATACATAAAAGTCCCCTGAAGAAAAAAAAAATCATCTGTAACTCCCACCCAGCCCGCCAGACTGCGGGAAGGAGGGGAGAGAAATGAAAAGGCTTATTTCTTCCTCCCCGTCCCATGCATCAGGTTCGGAAAAAAAGATTTAAACCCGGGGCTGTTTTTCAAGCCCAGGACTGTCTATACAACCTTGAGTTCTGCTTTTTAAAAATGTAGCACCATTCATAAGTATTTTTCCATGTTTTTACATAGTCTTCTTAAATATTTTGAATGGCCACATAATATTCCATCAATTGGACAAACCATAATTTTCCTAACCGTCGCTCCGGCGGAGGACAACTGGCTTCCCCCAATATTTTACTATCATAAATAACGCCGGGTGGAAAGCATTTTCTGTCTTTCGGGTTATTTCCCTGGGCTGCAGTCCCAGAACTGGAATTAATGGGTCAAAGAGTATGAACGTTCTTAAGGCTTTGGAGGCTGCCAAATGGCTTTCTGCGCGAGGCTTGGCAGCACGGTCTCCTACGTGGTCGTGAGCGGGTCTGCGCCCCACACCGCTGCGCCCGGGGAGCCGCGCTGATGGATGGGAAGGGGCCTCTCGGGCTGTTTGCCTCACATTCCTGCCGTTGCTGCAAGCAGGCCTCCCCCCCTGGCTGGGGAACGGGCCCTCTTTCTTCTTTGAGAAGCGGTGGCTTATGGCCTCTGCCCATTTATCTAAGGCAGCCAGCTCTCTGTTTTCTTAATCATCCGTGTGCATAAGGATATAAGTCTTCTCTGTGTTTGCTGAAAATATTTTTCTAGCCCGGGTTGGGTTTCTCCCCCCCTTCTCCATCGCCGCCTCCTTCCTCGGACATACGTTTGTCATTTGCATACGCTCATCTGGACAGCACTCCCCCGGCGGGCCCTTCTGAGCTCAGAAAATCCTTTCCCCGGCCAGCAGTTTGATCGATATTCAGTTCCACTTTCTTCTGCGGCTTGTTTTAAAAAATCGCTGTTGTCGTTTTAGCTCTTTGCCCCATCTGGAATGCATTGGAGGGGGGGAGGGGCGCCGCGGGCCTCACAGCCGCCAGAGCAGAGGGTTCGTTTCTTCCTCCAGCAGACCGCCTGACGCCCAGCCCCCTCCCTCTGGGTCCCCAGAAGGGAAGATTGACACGGGGCCCCAGAAATGCCAAGGGTCAAGGGGGCCTCTCCTGGCCACGGAGGCCATGCCTCCTGTCTGAGGCCCGGGGTGTTTTGTTTATTTGTTTGAGAAAGACACTGAGGGTGCCCTTCCCGGACACCCAGGGGTGCCCTGGAGGTGTCCAGAGGTGGGCAAAACAGAGGGACACGAAGCGGTGGAACCTTCTCTAGGGGGTCAAGCCCCCCTGGGGACAGCGGGCTGTGTATCCGATTAGAATAGAGGTCAGGCAATGTGCCCTCAGCCAGGTGCCAGGGCTGGAGGCTGGGACGGCCAGCCTGGGGCCAGGACAGCTCTCCTGGAAGGGTCCCCACCTGCCTCCACTCATGAACCTCTCTCTGTCCTTCAGACTCACTGCTCCTAAGATCCCGGAAGGGGAAAAAGTAGACTTTGATGTAAGTTTATGGAACCCGGACCCACGTGTCTCCATTCCCGACCCCGGGTGCGGGGCCTGCGACGGTCATCTCTCAAGCGCCCAGAGCTGGGGCGCCCTGACCCCAGGCCATTGGGCTTCAATGCGGTCCTGGGCCAGAGGACCCTTCTCCCATCAGGCCACCTCTCTTCTCTGCTCCCCTCTCCACCCTTTAACCCGCCATCCCTTCATCCCCAAATCGCCAAGCCATGCACCCACCCAGCCACCCACCACCCATCATCCATGTATCCCTCCACCCACTCATGCACCCACCCACCTATCCACCCACCCACCCACTGCCCGCCATCCACCACCCCACCACCCGTGTGTCCCCTACACGTAGGTCTGCCCAACACATTCTCTTGCTCACTGGTTTCCTCTCTGCCTGGCTCATGCAGGACATCTCTGAGGACAATGACAGGACCTAGTCGGAGCCAGTCCATCTCAGGGTCCTGACGACCACCTGCGGGCGGGGGGCACTGCTCTGACCCTGTGGCTCAGGGGTCCCTGGTCGCTGTCCAGTCTCATGGTGGCCGGGGAGCCGGGGTTCCCATTGCTGGGGCCCAGGGGGACCCCGCAGGACGGAGGGGAGGAGGGCAGGGACCGACGGGCCTGTCGCCCACAGGACATCCAGAAGAAGCGCCAGAACAAGGACCTCATGGAGCTGCAGGCCCTCATCGACAGCCACTTCGAAGCGCGGAAGAAGGAGGAGGAGGAGCTGATCGCGCTGAAGGAGAGGATTGTGCGTGGGGCAGCTGGGGGGCGGGGGTGTCATTTTAGGAGGGGCCGGGGCTGGCCAGGCCGGACAGACTGACCGGCTCCCCCGGCCGCAGGAGAAGCGCCGCGCGGAGAGAGCGGAACAGCAGCGGATCCGCGCGGAGAAGGAGAGGGAGCGGCAGAACCGGCTGGCGGTGAGCGGGCTCCTCCGCGCCTGGGCCCCGGACCTGCCCGGGCCCTTCCTGCCCCCAGGGGACAGATGCTGACCAGGACCCACGGGGCGCGGGGTGGGGTCTCCACAGGAGGAGAAAGCCCGGAGGGAGGAGGAGGATGCCAAGAGGAGAGCGGAGGACGACCTCAAGAAGAAGAAGGCTCTGTCCTCCATGGGCGCCAACTACAGCAGCTACCTGGCCAAGGTGAGCGCGGGCGCTGGCTCGGAGCCCCGGACAGCCCAGCCTCCGCCTGCCTCCCCGGTCCCCCACCTTTGGGCTGGGCCACCAAGTGCCCCCCGCTGAGGCCAGGCCCCTGGACTGGGTCCCCCCAGGCCGATCAGAAGAGAGGCAAGAAGCAGACAGCCCGGGAGATGAAGAAGAAGATCTTGGCCGAGCGGCGCAAGCCCCTCAACATCGACCACCTCAGCGAGGACAAGCTGAGGTGAGGCAGGGTCTCTGGGAGGCCGCCAGAGGCCAGCGCTCGGGGTGGCCAGGGCTTCTCCAGCCAAGTCGGACCATTGCCACCTCCCAGGGAAAAGGCCAAGGAGCTTTGGGAAACCCTGTATCAACTGGAGACCGACAAGTATGAGTTTTCGGAGAAGCTGAAGCGCCAGAAATATGACGTGAGTACCAGCACCTCGGCTCGGGCCGGTCTCACCGGCCAGCCGCGTCCAGAGCCCGCACAGGCCTGGCCCCCTGCGCCGACCCCTACCCCTCCAGGCCGGCCTCGGGGGCGCTGAGCCAGCAGCCCCAGCTCGAGGGGAGTGGTGGGCAGAGGACTGGGGCCCAGTTTCTGAATCACCCAGGGCTTGTACAGAGTCCCGTGTCACCAGCCCACCCCAGGGTGGCACCAGGCTCCCCAGGCTCTGCGGTACTTACCCTCAAAGCCTCCTCTGCAAACCGGAGCCCTGGACACACTGACTCCCCGAGACATCCGCTTCCTCAGAGCCCCTGGGGCCGGGGCCGGAGCCCCTCCCCGGCCTGGAGCCAGCAGAGTGCTGTGCGCTCTACCCCGCCGCTGGGACTGGAAGCTGGGACGGCGCCCCTTTGGAGGGGGGCTGCCTGAGTCGCCTGAGGGGGGCTCACCAGCCAGAGCGGCAGCCCAGGGCCCCCAGCGGGGGCAGCCTGCACGGCCATCCCCACCACTGACAAGAGGGTGTTGGGGACCCGGGGACGACAGCCAGCGAACCCTGGCTTCTTCTCAGGAGCCACGCCCTGGGGCAAGTCACCTGTCCTCTGTGCCTCAGTTTCTCCCCTCTCACAGAAGAAAGGCCGTGAGAGCCCTCCCAGGCCGCCCTCCGCACCCACGCTTCCCCCCGGCCAGCAGGTCTGGGCACAGGGACAGTGTGGTCCGGGACTCGGCCGGCCTGTGGGAAGAGGCTTCACACTCTCGAAGCCAGAGCAGCCCTCTGCCTCCTGACGCACCCGGGCACGGCCCACGAGGGTCCTGGGCTGAAAGAGCCTCCGGGGTCCCGGCCAGGCAAGCCCAGGGCATGGCAGGGCCCAGGCCCCCGCCCTGAAACTGTCCCGGTCTTTCCAGATCATGACCGCCCGGGCCAGAGTGGAGATGCTGGCCAAGTTGTGAGTAGCCGGGTCCTCCCCGGACCGGGCTCGTGGTGTGTGGTGCACGGTGCGCCTCTCGCATGGCAAAGCCCTGAGTCGTAGCGGACGTGGCGGCAGCGAGCAGGGAGGTGACGGGCCTTGGCCCTCGCCTCCGGCCCCCTGCCTGCAGCCCGGAGGCTCCCGCCTGAGGCTCACCTGCCTTCCTTGTTGGCAGGGGGGGAAGGGCCTTGCCCTCCCCTGGACCCCTCCAGGCGGTAGGCAGGAGGGAGCAGCGGGGTCAGGGAGCAGCGGGGTGGCCCTGAGCCCCTGGAGTCAGAGGCTCCCTTTGCGAGCCCCCCTCTGCCCGCGCCCTCTGTCCGCATCCTTGGCTGGAAGGTAAGTGGCCAGCTCTGGAGCTGCTGTGGGCCACAGCCCAGGTCCCCGTGCCAGCGACAGTAAGTCAGAGGGGTGGCCTGAGAGCCAAGGGCCAGTGTCCTCCGGCCGGAGGAGTGAGGACGCGGTAAGGAAGTGCGTGGCCTGGCCCAGACGCGCCTCGGTAAGTCGCCCGGTCACCCGTGTCGCCCGCAGATCACCAACCTCAGGAGCCGCATCGACCAGGCCCAGAAGCAGTGAGTAGCCCGCCGGCCCCTCGCTCTCGGGCAGGCGGCCCCTGCCGCACCCGGGGCTCGGCCATTTCAGCCTGTCCCGGTGGCAGGCGGCCCCTGGCGGAGCAATAACAGGACTAACTGGCCGGCTGCTCGAGCCAGCACGTGGGGCCCGTGGCCCTGGACCTCCTGCCCCTCTTGGTGCCACCCCAGAGCCCGGAGGACGGCATGTGGGGGGCGGGCGGCAGGGGGCCTGGGAGCCAAGCAGTGCGTCGCCTCAGAGGTGACCTGGGACAGGGAAGGAGGGGCCTGGGCCTTGTCTGTCACCAGCCCCTCTATGAGCCTGATTTCTCAGGACGGTGAACTTCTGTCTGTAAGATCAGCTCCCAGGAAAGCCAGTGCCCACCCCGGGGACCCTGCCCCCTCTCCGGGGCTTTTCTCTAAGCCCGGTCCCTGTGTGGTCACACTCCAGGGCGTGCAGTGGCCCCATGGTGGCTTAGAGTTGCAGAGTTTAAGACTCTTCTATGCCTCCTTGCTGTTCCCTGGGCTGGGCCCTCCTCCGGGGCTCTGCTGTGTGGGGCAGGGGCAGGAGCTGGAGCGGCCATTCCGCAGGGTGTGAGAGTGCATGCAAGCATGTGCACGCATGTGTGCACGGGTGGACACGTGTGAGAGCCCCCGGGCCGGCCCCCACAGGACAGAGGACAGGGGAGCAGCCGGCAGACGGGCTGCTGAAGCCAGCCACGGGCCGTCCCCAGCCAGCTGTGCGGAAAGGCGGCCTCTGGGATCACGGGCCCTGGGCCTCACGCTCACCTCCCCAGTCCAGTGCCCGGACTGCTGGTGGGCCATGGGCCTCAGACAAAAGGGGCAGGTCCTTAGGACTGCCACCTCCGTGCTGGTGACCTCCTGACTTCAGGTCCAGCTCCAACCGGTGGCCAAGGGACCAAAACTCGAGAGAGAAACAGAGGCCTCCTGGGCCCTGAGTCCCAGGGACCAGGGCTGTTGACCAGAACGAAGGATTTGAAGGCCACTGGGCCAGGAGCCGGTGACCCAGGGGCGCATTTGTCCCAGGGCAAAGTCGCCGGGACCCAGGCAGGCTTGGGGTCGGCCCTAAGTGGGGCCACTCGGCAAGCAGAGAGGGGGGAAGTGTGTGCCCCGCGCGCTGTGCCAGCCCCTCTCCTAACCACACTAACTGCCTCAGCACACGGCCGCCCAGGCCCGGCCAGGCCGGTACAGGTGAGTCGCTGATGCTCATGGATCCAGGAGGGTGCGCTGGGGGCCTGGGGGCCCAGGCCGGCCCCTCGCCCTGAGAACAGCCTGGGCTGGCAGGGCCGTGAAGGCTGGGGGGTCTGCCGAGGGTCTGCCGGGGGCGTGGAGAGGGCTCCACCAGGGTCCGGGACACCCTGACGCTCAAGACCAACTTGCTTCCCATTTGCAGCAGCAAGAAGGCCGGGGCCACGGCCAAGGGCAAGGTCGGCGGGCGCTGGAAGTAGAGCAGCCAGTGGGGACCCCAAGGCAGAGACCAGCACTGGTGCCACCCCCATGCTGGCCCTCCGGCCCCCAGACCCGGGGGCGGAGGGCGCACCCCCGAGCACCCCACATGTCTCTGTCCTCACTGCCCCACCGCCGGGGTCTGTGAATAAAGCTGTCGGACCCCCTTCACCAGGTGTGTGCTGGCTCATGGGGGGGCTGTCGGGGGTGGTGAGGACCGGGCTGTGGGCCCAGGGGACACGGGGGCCCTGCTCTGCTGCGGGCGTCGGGCTGAGGGTGCCCAGCTGCCTCTGTCAGTGGCTCCCAGCCTGAGGACCCCCTCCAGCCCTTGCCAGCGAGCCCTCACACCCTCCACCGGGCTCCTCGGCCCCTGTGGGAAGCCCCTGGGTCAGCTCTGAGGCCGATGAGGGGCTCTGCCACTGAAGGGGCTCTGGAAGAGGGGCCTGGGACACAGTGTGAGACTTTACAAACGTCCCCCAGGAATGGGGGGGCAGAGGGAGCCGGGACCCGGAGGGGGTGCAGCCCGAGGCTCTCAGGGGGGCCCCACCCTCCGGAGGAAAGCGGCAGAAAGCACGTTCCAGAGCGAGCCGCCAGGCAGACAGACCGCTCTTTCTGTGTTATAAGAGAACACAGTGCATACTGTGTCGTAAATTTGAAAACCCTGACCCAGCGGAGTTATGGAAAATATAAATCAGAAAAATTGGATCAAGACGCAGAGCCGTGCTCGGCCAGGTACTCGCAGAGGAAGCTCCCCGAGTCCGGAGCGGCCCCCCAGGAAGGCTCTGTGGAGGGGGGTAGGGGGAGGGGGCGGCAGGCCCCGGAGTGGGCCCGTGCACATGTGAGCGCCCCTGCACACACACGCAGCCCCTGCAAACCCTGCACCCCGTGTGTGGACGCCTGGACACTCACAGCCCACAAGCACACACACCCTCCCCCCCGAACCCCGGGCTGTGGCTGTAGGTGCACGCACGCTGAGTGACCGGCACTCTCCGCGGCAGGGACACAGGGACACACAACGTGCTAGAGGGAATGACCGCACCGCGGACCTGTGCTGCGGGCCACGGGCGCGCGGGCAGCACAGCGCAGGCAGGAGGTAGAAGCTGCCCTGTGGACCAGTGAGCACCCACGAGCACGAGAGTCAGCTCAGAGGGGCGGGGGGTGCTTCGCTGGTGCAGACTGATGTGAGTTAACGGCGAAGGGCAGGAGCCCAGGAGTGCGGGACTCTAAAGCCGCCTCGAGGTCACTGCAAGGTCAGAAGGGTCAGGAGCGGCGGGGATGTTGACAGGGCACCCTGCCTCGGTGCGGGGGCGACAGAGAGACCGGGGCTCGGAAGCTCTCATGGGAAGGCCCCAGCGGTGGTCACCCCTCCGTGGCCACATGAGGACCAGAGGAAGTTTGATGATTAGCAAATGTTCAGAAAATGCAGGAACACGGGCTCGAGAGTTCCTGGGTCAGAGAGGGAATTGGAACGGAAATTAGGGAGGATAATTAACGCGGGGTCACCACACAGAACTTGCTGCGCCAGGAGAACGTGAGGCCCAGGCGCTTGTCTTCCGGGGGCAGGAGGGGGGGGAAGAGCCCCAGATTTTAGTAAGTTCAACATCTGAGGCCAGAAATGAGAAAAATGAACTGACAATCTCACATAAAGAGAAAGAACAGCATGCAAATCATAATGAAAAGGTGATAAAATTTAATAAAAGAACAAAATGAACGGACGAGACAAAGTTAAAAATGGGCCCTGCAAAAGAGCTGAAGCCGTGGCCATTGAGGAGGGAGAGGGACGTGTGAGGGTCTGCAGGGACGGGGTCACCGGTCGGGGCGCCACCGCGACCTCACGGCCATCTGTCTGAGGACGAGAAGTGGTCGGCGTCCGGGCGGCTGCGACTTGCTGCCCCGCCTCAGAGTCAAGCAGAAAACCGGAGCAGACTGATTTCATTTGAAAGATGCTGAGTGAGCAGTTGAACATCTCCCGCCGAAAACCACTAACGGCTGTTTTTGAATTCCGTCCCGAGCGAGGGGGAGCCCCTCGAATGCAGGGGTGGCTTTCCACCCTCCGCAGAGGCCCCCAGGTGACATTCCATCCAAGAGTCAGTTTAAGGGCTGGCGGGGGTTGGGGTGGGGGAGGTGGTGGGGGGGGGACTGGGTGAAAAAGAGTACAGTAACTAGAATTCCCAGCTAACCCCTTCAACCCCAGGAAGGCATCTTCCCCAAACCTGCTGTGAACATCACAGTGACAAGTTAGAAAGCTTCCCTTCAAAGTCAAGAGTAAGCCCAGGACGTTGGCTTCCCGGCCCCAACCTCGTGGCCTCCGCCGGGGAGGAAAGATATCCTTCTGACCGCCCAGGTTCCCCGACTGCTCTGACCGTGAAATGCCCAGGAGACCGGGGAGCGGGGGAAACATGAGTGGACGAGCGCCCACTCGGCACCTCTGGTGCCCGCAGGACAGACAGGGCTCCGGGGGCAGCTGGCTGGCACAGCGGGGCCAACCCCTCCAACGCCACCGCAGACTAAAGAGGGGCGTAGGCAGTCAGTTCTAGGGTGACCAGAAAACAGGGGTGCACAGGTGTGCGTCTGGGACTCCCCCTGACCACAGCTGCTGTAGGAGATTGAGGTGCCCTGCCAGGCCCGGCCCCCGGCCAAGGGGGACCCCTCCCAGGGGTGAAGGTGGGCTCCCAAGGGGCGCCATGCACTCGGTCTGGGCTCTCCCGTGACGGCATTACCCAGCCCATTAAAGCCGCCCCTGTCTCTACAGAGGCACCTTTCTGTGTGGCAGACTCTGCTCCCTGCCACCCAGGTGTCCCAGCCAGAGATGCAGGACAAGAAAAGGAACCTAAACAAGGAGTAGTAGGAGAAAAGAAACCTCCCCTGGGCCCTCTGGGCGCTGGGAGGTCGGTCCCCACGGGAGCACGGGGAAGGGAAGGCACGGGAAGAAGGCCAGGGCTGTGGCGGCGTCCGAGGGTCGAGAACGGACAGGAGATGCTGCCCTCCTCCCCGCGGCCCACCCAGACCCACGCCCGGTCACCTTAAGGAAACGCCAAACTCTTAGGAAGAAAATGGCAGGAGAGTCCTGGGAGGCTCTGTTCCCAGGACAGTGCTCAGTACGGCGTCAGATCCGCCAGTCAGAAAACGGGGCACTAATAAATTCAACACAAATGAGGTTAAGAAAAGACCAACTTCTCTGCATCAAAGACGCCACAAGCCAAGTGCGATTCCCACCAGGTGGCGGGAGGGACGTCTAGCACGTCTCCTAGGAGGGCCCGTCCCCGGCCCGAGAGCCCACGAGCCTGACAGCTAGCAGGGGGCCGTCGGGTGTGAACAGCGTGAGACGGTGGGTCACAGGAAACACGGTGTCGGGGTGTGGGTGCAGACAGGACACGGGGGCTCCCTGCACAGCGTCACCGGTGCGGCGGCCAGGGTGGAGCTGCTTCTACACGGATGGACAGACGGACGGAGGTTGCAGCTCTGGCTCAGGCTCACACCCAGAAGAGCACTGAGGAAGGTGGGGGGGACCCGGGGATGGAGCCCGAGTCAGGGGACCAGTCCTTGAGTTACAACAGTGACACAAACAGCCCCACACTGGCCAGAAACACAACCCCCGTCCAATCAGGAAGAAACTGCCAGGCTGGTCCCAGCGAGGAGCCGAGAGTGACCTAAAAAAGCCCCCCACACACACACACAGAGGGGTGGAAGGCCCTACGTGGACGGAGACCAGCGGGGCAGGAGGGTTCGAGGAAGTGCACAGGCCCTGCCCACTCACCACCCACGTGGGGGCCTCCGTGCCCGTCCGAAGACCCCAAGTCAGTGCCACAATCAGAAACCCAGGCTGCAGGAGACGTGCGGTCCCTGGGGGGCTCCCCGGGCTGGGCGGAGGCGGTGGCGGCGGCACCCGTGGGGGCCGCTGAGCCCGGGACGGCGGGCACCGAAGCCCGGTGGGTGCTCCTGCATCCGGGGGCAGCTTGCTGTGCTGAGGGCCCAGCGCCGTGACCACGAAGTCCGGCCACGTCCCTGCACCGGCCCACAGGGTTAAAACCGGGGACCGACAGCTGCCCGCGGCCACTGGTGAAATGCGGCAGCGTGGCTTTGGGGTGGCGTGCGAGTGGCAGAGGGACAGAGCGTGACATTTACTGCCTCACATTCTTTAAGCAAGACCGTGAACGACACGGGCCTGGACGTGAGGAGCACCCACTTCACAGGGACGGTCCCCTTTGGCAGGGTCGAGGTGGGGCGGACGGGGGGGTGCTTGGAGCAGAATGGGGCTCAGCACCTCCTGTTTCTTAGGCCGAGGGGTGCAGGGAGGTGAGCACGGGGGGCCTCTTCCTATTTTTACCCTCGCCTCCCCGGGTGTTTGAAAGGGCTCTCCACTGTGAATGACTGGGAAAGGGCATTTGCTGAGAGTCAACTCTGATTTCTGAGAACAAAACCAAACAAAACCTCCAGAAACTGTAGAGGAGGGTAAACAGGAGCCCCTCTGGAGCCGGGCGGTGGGCCCCGCCGCATTCCAGGCCGGCACAGGAACCCGGCGCGGATGCCTGCTTTTGCCATCACCGCTCGGAGGGGCTCTGGAAACCGAGCACAATGAGAAGAGGTGAAGCGGAAATCGGAGGGCCGGCGGGGAGGGGGCCCCTCCGGAGGGGCAGCGGAAGCGCCTTCAGAATGATGAGGGGCTTCAGGAAAGTTGCCAGACGCAAACCACACACTTCACCTCAATATCGCTCACTGGCCCCCAGCCTGGGCCCCCGAGAAGATAAAGCAGAATAAACCCCATTTCATTCCCAAACAAAGGAAGACACTGAGCGGTGACCCTCTCAAGAAACACCCGGGTCCTGTAGGAAGAGCATGACAAACTTTAATGAGAAATATATAAACAAGATCTAGGGGGGAGAAGTGAGAAGGAAGAAATGCATCCTGTTCTGGGCAGGAAGTTTATACGAATCAGCTCTTCCCACATGGATGTATAGCTGCCAGATTTCCCAGTGACATTCTAATGGGACTTATGGGGGCGCGGGGGGGGGGGGCTGCAGTGGGGGAGGGCGGTGACAAGATACACATGGGATTCCTGGGGCAGGGGCTGCCAAGAGACCGTGGGAAGTTAAGAGTGGGCTTCACCAGGGAAGGTAGTGCGTCTGCGGGCGTTGGGGGGGGCCCTGCCCTGCAGTCAGGCCTCTGCCCACCCTGGGGAGTGCCCCCACCGCTGCCTCTTCCAGGGGAGCAAACCGAAGCTCAGAGTGGGTCAGGCAGAGCCACAAGGCCACACGGCCGCTGGCTCTCCCCACACTTGGGTGGTCAGTGCGAAGACCGGGGCACGGGCACCTGAGGCCCGGGGGGGGCGGGCGTCTGTGCGGCCCACCTGCCCCCAGCAGAGTCGGGGAAAGTGGAGGGAGACAGGGCTCCAGGGAAGCGCGGGTGCCCGCTGATTATCTGCTCCCCGGGCTCCCACGCAGCGGAAGCGCCTTGGGAGGAAAGGGCAAGCCCGGTGTCTTTTGTTGCTCGTGAAGACTGTTAAGTTTCTGCACCCCAGAAAAATGTCTGCCACGTGCAGCAAAGGGGCCACATCTACCCTCCCTCCCGGAGTGACAGGAAAACCAGATAAAAGATACAGAAAGCATCAGGCAGCGAATGACAAGGTCCCTGGGAGACGAGAAAGGGTCAGGGCGAGCCTGCGGCTGCTGGGCCCAGGTCCTTGAGAAAGTGCTCAGGGTTTAGGCCTCGGTGCGGGAGGGAGGAGCGGAGGGGGCCCACAGGGTCCCTGAGTTGACTCAGGGGGTCTAGGGGGACCCAGGCAGGGAAAAGTCACGGGACCGAGGACCAGAGAGGGACCCGCAGGGTTCCTCCAGGACTGAAGGGCCCAGTCTGCACGTGCCCGGGGCCAGGGAAGGGGTCGGCGTGGGGGACGGACCAGAGCTGCAAAGGGGGCCGGCGCTGCTGCTCACACAGGGTGGGCGGAGGTCTCACTGCTGCCTAGGGACACGTTTGTACCTAGAGACACAAATATTGCGGGTCGAAAGGGGACACAGATCTTTGAAACGGACGTCAGTCCGGACGTGGCAGCACTGGAAGGAGAAGCAGACAAAACCAGGCAGAGGCAGCAATCCACACCCCTCTCAATGGTTAATCGGCCGCAGAAGCGGGAACTCGGGGGGATGGGGGGGGCGGGAGGGCACGGCCAACCAGCTCGGCTCGGCTGACATTCATGGAACACACCACCCGGCCCACACTCCTTCCTGGGGTGCACAGAACACTCCCCAGTGGAGACCACGCTCTGGGCCATAAAACAAGACTTAATAAGTTGAGAAGGATTCAAGTCACACAGATTATGTTCTTGGACCATAAGGAATTAAATTATAAATCAATAACAGAAAGATCCTTGGAAAACGCTCAAGTATTTAGAATCGAAATAACACACTTCTAAATGATCCATGAGTTGAAGACAAGCCAGAAGAGGCCTAGGAAATGATCTGGGCGGAATGATTGCGGAGGAGGCCTGGGGCCCAGCTCGGGGGGCTGGGGGGGGGTGGAAAGACCTCGGTCAATGGCCCCACTCCCACCTTCGGGGTTACAGAAAAACATGCAAGTTAAATCCCCAGAAAGCACAAGGCAGGAAATAATACAGACGGAGTGGAAGTGGACAAAATGGAAAACGTGAAACCAGAAAAACCAGACAAAACCCAAGCTTGATTCTTTGAAAACGGCAAGAAAAAGTGATAGAGGTTTAACCCCCCTGATCAGGGGAAGAGAGAGACGGGCTCACACGGCCACTTCAGCAGGGACAGCATGGGTTCCCCCGGGGAACTCGGTGGACAGCTGTGTGCCACCAGGGTGGATGGGCCCGAGGAGCTGCCCCATTTCTTGAAAACCACAGCCTGTGAGAAAAGCTCCCTTGGAAAGGAAAGGAAAGGAAAGGGCGTCGTTAAAAACTTCCCCCTGAAAAACAAAAGAAGAAAACCTTCCCCACAAAGAGAACTCCAGGCCCGGATGGCTTCCCGGGCCGACCCCACCAAGCACTTCCCACAGAAAGACTGGGGCTCACGCTCATGCACACGCACAAACCCTCCAGACAACGGGGGGGGGGGGTGGGCGCGGAGGGTCGAGGGCCTGACCCCTTCCCGGCGGCCGTACCGCCCCAGCCCCGGCAGAAGGAGAGAAAGCTGCAGGCCGGTCCCCTCCACACCCGAGGTGCAAACGTCCCAGATGCAATTTCAGCCGAAGGAATCCAGCAACCCGGGAAACTAGCACGCGTCCCTACTGGGTGCGATCCATCCCCCCCCCCCCCCCCGCAGGTGGAGTGGGCACAGCCCTCAGAAGTCACGGTTATCTGGGCAAAGACAAGAAACCCAAAGCCAGGACCAGCTCTGTCAGGGACGAACCAGCGTGTGACTGAGCACCTCCCGCACTCTGTGTTAAAGTGACCAGTACATAAAACTCTGGGCACACAGGGGGCAGAGCGCGCTTCCTCCTCCCAGGGCCCCTCGCCTCATGGGGGAAGACCAGGGAATCCGCCCTGGCCGACCGTGGGGCCGAGGGGCCGCTGGTGTCCTAGGCAAGAGAAAGGCTCACACAGGTTGGGGGCGAAGCTGCTTTCGCCACAGAGGACCCGGCTGGCCCACCCCACAGAGCCTCCCCGGAAAGCTAGAGGGGCGAGTCCGAGTCCGTGAGGCTGGCGAGGCTTGGGGACACACGGCCCCTATGGAGGTCCCTTGGATTGCTATGAAACAGCCACGAGCAATCAGGCGGTGATCTTTAAAAAAAAAAGTGCCATTTCCTAATAGTGTACAAAACTAGGAACAAAACTGAAAAAGGGGGTAAAAGACCTACACCTGGAAAAATACAAAACATCAGTGAGGGAAGCAAAGGAGGAGACACGTGATGGTCCCTGGAGGGGAGACCCTGTCAACGCCGTGGGGAGGGCGGGTCCCCCTCCATCGTGCCGACAGAGTCCAATCAATCACAAAGTCCCAGCAGCCCCCCTCCCGAAGGCCCTGTGCGTCTTGTGGAAGGTGCAGGGGCCCAGAGGCGCCCGCAGGACCCTGACCGAGGAGAAGGGTCACACAAACGGTCTCCGAATTAGTCTGAGATTAGAGTCACGAGCACAGACCAGTCTCCATGTAAAGACACTCAGATCAGGGGGGTAAAACACAGGGCCCGGAAGTCGCCGCACATCCCGTGGACATGGCTGCTTGTCCCGAGAGTCTTGCTGGGACGTCGGGAGAGCCACGGGCAACATGAGCAGTAGCAATAACTTGGAATCGCCCCTCACACTACAGCCAAAAATCAACTCAAAATGGAGCGCAGGCTACAGACGGAATGAGGACCTGCCCCCGCAGGAGAGACCCACTGAGAGCGTGGACCAGGCCCACTGCCTGGTCACAACCCCAAAGCCCGGTCCCCGAAAGAGCAAGCTGGTGCCCTGGAAGGCACCTGGAAGGTTTACGGTCTGCTCTTTAAAAGACTCTGTCAAGACAATGACCGTAGAGGACAGGGCGGAAGAAAACGTTTGCCCAGCAAGTCTTTCATGGAGGCGTGACCCAGAGACGTAAAGAATGCTCAGAAAAGGAAAAACGAACAATAAATGTTCCTCCCCTCGACAAAAGAAGGGGAAAAAAGTGCAGACACTTAATAATAAGAAAACAAACAACCCGCTTTTAAAAAATGGGCAAAAGATTAGAAGTGACACCTCATTAACAAGACAAATGAGCAGCCAGGGCGCCGTGGAAACGAGGACCCCTCGGTCACTGGGAGAGCAGCGCTGCTGCAGCCGCAGGACCCCCGCCCAGGAGAGCGGCCGCGTGCGTGGGACCGGGCAGCCGGGCCGAAATGCCAGAGGACCCCTTGGCGAAGCCTCTCCCTGCGACCCTTCGGCGTCAGTCTCCCCCCCTGGCACTCTGTCCCTCTGCTCGGCCTTTCCCCACGAGAAAAGGAAGTGTTTGTCCTTGTAAAGACTTTCACACGGACGTAAACACTGGTTTGTTTTCCGTCGTCCGACGCTGGAAACAGCCCAAACGCCCATCAGCGGGGCCCGGACAAACAAGCCGTGGTGAGTCCGTGCCGTGGCGGCCGGAGGAATGCAGGCCGAGGCACGCACGCCCAAAGGAGCCTCACGATAGTCATTCTGGGGAAAGAAGCCAAACAAAAAGTATATACGATGCTTCCATTTATGGAAAACTCTACAAAATGCAAGCTGACCAGGTCACTGGTGCTAGGGAAAGGGGAGGCGGGGAGGGAAGGGGGAAGGGACCGCAGGCAGGGGCTCTCGGGCGATGGAGGCCCTGGCCCTCCCCTGGGTCAGGGCAGTGGGACTGCGCGCCCCAGGTGTGCACGCCTCACGCATGTCCCACACACCACCGGGCCGGCTGGGACAGTGAAAAGGCAGTTGACGAACTGGGAAAACGTTCTGAGTTTAACCTGACAGACAGGAGGGTGACATAAGGGAACATTGGACGCGTTGGGAATGCACCGGAAACGTCAACACTCTCACAGGTCTGCCGGGGCGGCCGTAACCCAGTCCCAGAGATGGCCTCTCGAACCAGAGACCCTCACAGTCCCCGTCCTGGGGGCTGGAGTCCGAGACCAGCTGTCCCAGGGAGGGCTGGTCCCCCCGAGGCCTCTCTCCCACGCATGCGGGCGGCCGTCCCCTCCCGCTGTCCCACACGGCCATCACTCTGTGTGTGTCTGCATCCTGGTCTCCTGTTCTGATAAGAACACAGGTCCTGGGAATGAGAACCCAGCCCAGTGACCTCAGCAACCAGGGCTGCAGTAGGCCAGGCTTAATCCCTTCTTTGAGGACCCCAACTCCAGAGTCACATTCTGAGGTCCTAGGAGTCGGGGCTCCAGGAATGAATTTCGGGGGCACAACTCAGCCCGTAACATACCCTCACAGGGAAGAAATGAGCAAGACATAAATAGACAAGTCTCAGATTCGGAGACACGAAACGGGGACAACACTGGTAACCGCATTCGTATCACAGCGAGTGAGATGCCAGGTTTTACCCTGGGTTTCCGAAGGCCACTCACAGTGGTGACGGCCATCCATCCGTGTGCCAGGCCCTCCGAGAAGCAGAAGTGCCTTGGGGAAGCCAGGCCTGGGTGCCGGGCAGGGGCCAGGAGCCCCAGGGAGAAGCCGCAGGGACCAGGTCCCAAAGGCGGGCAGATCCCATAGACCTTGGCCTGGACATGAGCTGCAAGCAGATTTGGACCCGCTTCACTGTCCGGGTGACCTGGGCTCTGGGGGCATGGCCTGTTTGGGGCTCCCAATGGCACTCGGACAAGGGGCTGGGAGGGGGTGAGCCCGCCACCCTCGCCTGGGCTTCACTGCCCGTGCCCACCTCTGCAGACCAACCACCGGTCACACGCAGAACCACCTGGCCTGCATCGAGCCTTTGAATCAGAAGGGAACCACCTCGCCCCACTGCTTGGAGGCTGCCACCTGCGAAACAGAGATTCCCAGGCCACCTCCCGCCCTGCCAGCTGGCTTGCTGCCTGAGCCCCCAGGACCAGAACACCAGGGCACCCACCGTAAAGAGGGGTCACTTCTGACCAAGACGGCAAGAACCTCACTGTTTATCAGTTTCAAATTTAGCTGGGTATCCTCTGTTTTATCTGGCAGCATTTGGCCAGAGAAGACCTGCCGGAGAATTCAGAAGGGGCAAGCCTGGCGGTGGCGGCGTGACCCAGGTGAGGGCAGACAGCATGGAGAAGGGGGCAGCGAGAGGTGGCCGTGCGCTCCACGGGGGCTGCTGCCTCGGGTGGAGGCGCGGGACCCTCCGCTATGCTCAGAAATCCTGGGCCTGGGGGGGGAGGAACCCACTGGTGGATCAGCGGAGGCCAGGCCTGAGTGTTGAGGGGCCTGCACTGCAGCAGGGTCCCCAAGCCCACTGCCTCTCATCAGCCTCACACAACTTGGAACCCCATTTCCAGCAACCTCTCCGTGAGTGACATGGCACCTTCCAGTTAGAAGCTGGCCTTGGAGCTGGTGCTTGGTAAGGAGAGAGCCCACCTGCCGCCTGCCCCCTGCCCCGGGCGGGCGCGAGGGGAGGCCCTGTGCAGCTCCACCCCTCTTCCCAGCCCTATCGCTGGTCCTCCAGCCCTGACCTGGGCCCCCAGCACAGTGGCCCTTCTGACATGTCCCCTCCATCGGGTGTCTTCCACGTGGGCCTGGAGGCCAACAGGGGACAGCTGTGCCCCCCACCGCCTGACCCCAGCAGGCCAGTGCAGCCCACTGTCACCACCCAGCCCTGTCTTGTGCCTGTCGGCTGTCCTCTGTGGCACCCGAGTCCTAAGGGAGACCACCAGGACATTCCCATCAGCAAACACACCAAGGGGGAGGCCTGCAGTCCCCGCCCCAAAGCTGGGCCCCTCAGAGGGGCACATGCCCGCCTCCTTGCAGGCTCCCCTGATCTCCCTGGTCCCAGGCCCTGCTGCCCTCTCGGGCCCCATCCCCAGTCTACAGGCCAGCCTGCTGCTTCTCTACAGCAGCTGCCCAGGGCACTTCTCTCCCAGTGGCTGGCTTGACACTCCCTGTCAACACTATCCCTGCTCTGTGGAAAGACACGGGCCAGCCCCAGGAGAGTGGGGGAACAGGGAGAAGCAGCTACAGGGATTCGGGCCTAGGCTCCTGGTCAGTGGGTGGGGCTCAGGTGTGGCGGTCTCTGGGCGCAGGGCAGGGCGCGCCCTCCGGACACCAGGGGGCGCTGTGCCAGAGGCCGCGCAGGCCGTGCAAGCCATCCCTTCTGCCAGAGGACCGGAAGCTGGCGATGGCGCGGAACGTGCTGTGAGTCGGGCGGCCTGCGCGGGGCGGGGCGACCCCGGTCACTGTCAAGGAGACGGGGACCGGGAACCGGGAAGGGGGGGCTGGGAAGAGGGGCCGGCCCCCCGGAGCACGGTCCGAGTCCCGAAGCCTACGCCGCCACCCCCGCGGCCACGTGTGCGAACCCATCCGGACGCTAGACCGGGCCCAGGCCCCGCCGGGGGGGGCCACCCTCCGCCCCGCCCCCGAGGGCCCGCCCCGCCCGCGCGGCATTGGGGCGGGGCAGTGCCGCGCGCCACCAGCCCTCCCCCACCCTCTGCCCAGCCGACCACCCTGGTTTTAAGCAGGGATCAGATGGCCCCCTGAACAGAAGGCCTCGTGAATTCATGCATGAGTGAATTCGTGAATAAATGAATGAGTGGGTTTAAGCAGGGATCCGATGGCCCCGCGAACAGAAGGCCTCGTGCCTGTTGCATGTGTGAATGCGTGAATTAGTGAATGAGGGGGTTTAAGCAGGAGTCCCGGGGCCCCGTGAACAGAAGGCCTCGAGAGTTCATGTTTGAAGCATGAGTGAATGAATGCATACATGCATGCGTGCATGCTCTTGACCCTGAAGAGCAGACAATGAGTGGTCCCCCCAGCCCCCCACCCCCGGCACAGACGTGGAAGCAGACTCCATGGCTGGGCCAGGGTGTGGATGTGGGGAGGGGGCTGCACGGGGCCCTGAGGAGGGGACACTGCTTTCTGCCACTGCCTGGAAGGGGCGGAGCCTCAAGGAATGGAAGCTCAGAGCCAGGCCCTGAAGGCCGCCCCCGAGGCTACCCTGGAGGCCAAGGACGTGCAGGCAGGAAGGGAACCAGGACAGGGGCCCAGCTGGAGTGCACGTGCTCTCTTGCTGGCCAGGGAGGCCCTGGAGGGGAGAGTTGCAGTGGAGCCAGGAGGTGGGGTGAGGGAGAGGGTGGGACCCTGGATGAGTCACCCGCGGGGGCCACAGGGCGGGAGGGCTGGTGGCAGCCAGCCAGCCTGTTGTTTGGAGGGGAGAGGAGAGATTCAGAGCTCTGCCTGCGAGATGTTAGGTCGAGGTGCTTGCGAAATGCAGAGCAGTTAGGGAGGCCAGGGGTGGGCCCCACGGGGGTGCTGGGCCTCCAGGAGGCCCAGGGAGCTGTGTTCTGGGACCCAGCAGGAAAGTAATTAGCAGCTCCAGTTGTTCCCGAGTTGGGGGTGGGGTGTCCCAGGCCTCAGACAGGGGCCTGGGGCTCAGCGTGGGGGCAGGGACGCACTCGCCCCTGCTGGCCTCTGCCTCTCACCTGGACCCTCTCGCTGGGCCTCTCTCCAGTAGAAGCTGAGCACAGCCCTCAGGCCCCAGATGGTGGGGAGGGTCTGAGCTAGTGTCCCCACACTCCCACAGTGACCCTCTTGGGCCCCAGCCTTTATCCCTTGCAGCAAGTGTTGCCATTGGTCACCATGGGGGGAAACGACCCCTGGGTGGGCAGGGGTTAGCCTGAGCCCCCACCCTTCACACCCGCTTGCCTTCCCATCCCCTTGAAGTATCCAGGCCGGCAGAGGCTGTGCCACAAGGAGGTCCTGCTGGGGCAGCTGCCGCAAACTGCCTCGGTCACCCACGGGCCCCAGAGAGATGGTGCTCAGCCATTTGGTTCACGCATCCCAACCCATACCATGCTCTCGGGGAGACCCTATCGCCCCTGCCCAAGGGTGTCTCTGACCCCCTGGCCCTCCTCACCCTCCCCAGACGTGGGAGCTGAGAGCCAGTGTGGGATTTGGCCCCAGGGAGCCCCTTCCTCGGTGCCGGGTGCTGCTGATGGGTCACCAGGGACAGCTGAGTTCCACAGTGGGGCTCCCAGCACCCCCTCCCACCAAGACCTGCTCTTGGGCTCCCAGCCTGCCCACCCTGGGGGTTTTCAGGGTGAGCTTGGGGTTGGAGAACTGCAAGCCTCATGTCCCTGGAGCTTCTTGTCCCGGTGGGGCCGGCACTCTGCCCATCCCACCTCATCCGGCACCAGGGAGTGGGGGGTGACTTGTGCTGGCAGCGGGCCTGCCCCCAGTGGGGCCCACTCCTGGGACGGTGACAGCTGTGCTGGGGCCACCTTCCTGTGGGACAGCCACTCTGAGCAAAATACTTGTCTGTGCCTTACCACCAGCCTGCTTTGGGGACTTGGGAGCATGTCCTCTGTGGTCTCTGTTTATTTCTTGAATCGTTCACTGGCCCTTTCTGCAGGCTAGCCTCAGGGGTCACCAGCCCATGCCACCGAAAGACGGGACCAGGGGGTGGCCGCCCATGCTGGGCAGGGCCAGGTGGGCCGGGGCCGGGGCCATGGTGCAGCGCCTGCAGAGCTGCCCACTGTGCTTCCCGCCCCGGCTGGCCAGGCAGCCGCCTGTTGGGAGTGTTCTGGACACAGCATGGACTCGGGTGTCTCCCTCACAGGTACCCTCTCTATCAGCTGGGCAACCCCCAACTACGGGTGTTCCGCACCAACTTCTTCATTCAGCTGGTACGGCCCGGCTCGGCCCAGCCTGAGGACACCGTGCAGTTCCGGATCCCCATGGAGTGAGTCCGCAGTTGCCGCGGCGGGGGCGCCAGCCCCCTCCTGCCTCCCACCTCGAGAGCCCTGCGGCCGCCGGAGAGGCTCTGCAGATGTTGACAGAGGCCTGCTGTTTGCCGAGGCGGCTGCCCTCCGCCTGAAGAGGCTGGGTGGGGAGCCAGAGCCGGTTTCTTTCCCACCCTCCTGCAGAATCAAGTCACTGTGCCCCCCGCCCGCCAGCGCTGGGCCCAGTCCCCAGAGCTGCTGACACAGGGCCAGAGCCAGGGGTCCTTGCACCAGGCCTGTGCTGGCCCCAAAGGCCCAGGGCCCCCCCCCCGTCACCCATCACCCTCACTGCAGGGTGCTGCCCCGAACCCCAGGTGTGGCTGCCCCAGAGTGGCCTAGCTCCAAGTGAGCCTGCAGGGGCAGGGGCAGGGGCGGCTGAGGGCCCGAGCTTCTGATGCATTTAAGGTGAAAAGGGAATAAGACCTAACCCAACAAACAGTCATTTTTCAGAAATGCCGGTTAGGACCATGCAAGGGGGCGGCAGCTGCGCACTGGGCCGCCCCAGGGCTTTGGACTCGGTTCGGCCTGGGCTCCCGGCAGCCAGGGGGCACTCGCAGACCGTCACTTCCCTCGGGAGAGTCCCTGGAGCTTGGCCGCTTGGCCTCGAGCGCGGGCCAGCAGGAGGGTGATGGGACAGGCCCGGTCCAGGGAGCTGGGCCGGTGCTGCGTGGCTGCCCACGCCGCCGTGTGTGTGTGTGGGGGGGGGAGTGCTGGGTGGGGGTGGGTCGCTGCCCCTCGGGGGTTGGTCCAGCGTGGCCACAGCCTGGGCGCCGCCCCCCCCCCCCCCCGCCCTGGCTGCTTTTCACCAGCCTGGCTCACGGTCCTCGTCCTCCTCCCCACCAGGATGACCAGGGTGGACCTGCGGAACTACCTCGAGCGCATCTACAGTGTGCCGGTGGCCGCCGTGCGGACCAGAGTGCAGCACGGTGGGTGCCAGACGGGGCTGTGGTCTCGGGGGTGGAGCCCCCCCCCCCCGCAAATGGCCACTGACCCATGCTGTCCTCCTGGCTGCTCTGGGAGCCTGGTTCATGGCACAGGGAGAAACTGAGGCACAGTGCTCGGGTGACTTCTAGGGTCCCACTTCTGTGGGGGCTGAGCTGCGGGCTGGCCCCATGGGCTACTCTGGGCACTGCCGAAGTGCTCTCTCCCCCAGAGCCCATTCTTGGCCCTTCCCAGGGACCCCATCCACCTGAGGGTCTGCAGTCTGAGGCAAGGGGCCAGCGAGGGTGCCAGGCCGGCCAGAAAGGCGGTCCCCTGAGTTATCTCACACGTGGGCAGGGGCCATGGGGCTGCGGCTGGGCCCTGAGAGCACAGCCTGTGGCCTGGAAGCAGCACCTTCGTGTGTGAGGAGTGGGCTGCTGTGACCAGCCAGCTCGCGCAGGCTTGTCTTTCTAGAAGTCGAGTGCTGGCAAGTGAGGGTCTCTCCCCCAACAGGCTCGAACAGGAAGAGGGACCACAGGAACGTCCGGGTGAAGAAGCCGGACTACAAGGTGGCGTACGTGCAGCTGGTGAGTGTGCACACGGCCCGCAGCAGCACCTTTGCCCGGGGCAGGGGGCGTGTTTGTGCAGCCACCGCCGCCCGGGGGCCCAGGGAGGCCTTGAGGGGCAGGATCCCTGCCGCTGTGCTCCGTGCTGATCCACAGCTCGGCCCAGGAGGGGCTGGGGTTCAAAGCACAGTTAAGCCAGGGGGAGGAGACGGGCTGGGGCACTTTGGAACTTCTCGGGGGCCACCCCCGTCGAGCCTTTGAACTCTGAACGTGCTGTGGGCAGAGCAGGCCCACCCAGGTCCGGGGATCTGGGTTCTGACAGAAACCAGGTCACGCTGAGCCTCAAAGGCCGCCCGCTCAGGAGGGCTGGCCCCAGACGGTCCCGGGTGGGGCGGCGGTCCCACTTGGAGGGGGGGCACGTCGCCGCTGTGGCCTCGGGCTGGCGGCTGGCTCCCACCCTTCTGAGTGGACTGTGATACCCTGGGCACTGCCTGCCCCTGCAGCTCCTGCCTGGCCCGGGGCTCCAGGAGCGGGTTCCAGCCACAGGAGCCTTCACTGAACAGGCCCAGGGCTGGGGACGGTTGGACGCACCCTCGCTCACCCCTCCCACTCTTCCAGTGGAGCCGTGGGGCCCACGCGGGTGCTCTCCCCACTCTGGCAGGGTCTCCTCCCCAGTGGGCCGTGGGCCTCCCGGGGTCAGCCCTGGTCCTGTTCAAACCTGGGGGGCTCCCGTGAACTGCCATTCTCCTGTTTCAAACCCTGGCGGTTGGAAACCTGGGGGGCTCTCAGAGGAGCCGGGCGGGCGGCCGCTAGATGGCAGTAGCGCTGTTGCGAACCCTCCGCGGGCGCAGCCCCGATTGGGGCCTCCGGAGCAGTTTGTCAGGAGCTGTCTTGGAATGGCGGCTTCTCGGGAAACAGCCGCAGCTGCCGTCCCAAACAGGGCCCGTGATTATCTGGCCTAGGTGCTGCGCGCCAAGTCAGCCAGCGCGGGGGGAGGTGGGGTGGTTCGCTCCGCTGGCTGGTGGGACGCCCATGTCCTCCCTCTGGGCCCGGCTGGCCGCCCTGTTCATGGCAGGCGGGGGGCAGCCCGAGTGTCCACCTTCACCACGAGGCCCTTTGCAGCAGAGCCATGGTCAGAGGTGGCTTTTGAGTCATCTGAGCCTCACTCGAGTTTCCCCGACCCCCCCCAACTCAGGAAAACTGGACTGAGTGGCATGCAGACCCCAGGCCTGCAGCTGCCGGCCACGAGGCGCAGGCGCTGACCAGGGCACAGCCCCTGCTGCTCCAGAGTTACCTTTGTGCCCCCCCAGGGCTCCTGCAGACGTTCGCCAGCCTGCAAACAGCCGGAGGGTGGGCCTGAGCCCCTGAAGGGGGTCCCTTCTCGTCACCCATCCTCTGCTGGCCTGTCCCGTTGAGCCCCCTTGGGGCTTCTAGACACAGCTAATTGTGAAGCCCACAGAGGGTTGATCAGAAAGACAAATGCAGATGCCAGATTTATGTGGAGTTGGCTGCCGTGGAAAAGCCGTCCCACGGGTGAGAGACCCACATTTTCTCTGGGAAACCGAGGAGCCTGTCCTTGGGCCCACGGCCCGCAGGGCGCCCAGCGCTGACCTGCCGCAGGGGCCGGTGTTTACACAGCTCTCAGGAATGAAGGGGAGCCTCCGGGCCGCAGGAGCGAGTCCCAGCAGATGGGGCCCCGGGCTCCGGCCTTGCGGCGGGGCTGTGCCTTCACTTTTATGACATTTTTCTGCTTCTCTGTACTTTTCCGCTATCAGGTTGCTCTTGGAGAGTTTTGTTTTTGAAAGCACAAGGTGAATTCTCTAGAAAGGGGCCGCAGGGGCGCCGTAAACAGCCGTCCCAGGTAGAAACAGAGAACTCCGTCCACCCTCCCTTCCACCTTCTCCCGAGCTGTTGCAAATCGCCATCTTTGTATTTGTATTTAAAATGTCATTTTGGGTTTCCCCCACCTCAGAAAACTAGCAGAATCACCTCGATATATTAAACATAAACCCCCCATTCTGGGCAGGCAGCCCTGCATGTAAACTATTGCCCTTTGGTATTTTAAAAAAGAAAAAAAGCAGGTTTGAAACGTGTAAGACAATCCTCCCGCGGGCTGGCTACCGGGCGCTGCGGCTGCTTCTCATCACCACGGGCCTGCACCCCGCTCCACGTGACCCCAAAGTGCAAACCGCACATTCTCGGGGGGCGCGCGGGCCGGGACAGCCGCCCTTGGCTGCCTGCCCACATCCACATCTCAGGGAACGGGGGTCTGCAGGAACCGAGCTGCACTGATTTCACGGACCAGAGCGCCCCAGACCCCCTGCCGCCCCCACCCTCCCTGCCCAGCGGACGTCCTTTCCCACCACGTCTAGGAGCTGGGGTCCTCCCTCGCCTGCACTGGGGGTCCGGCTGGGCTGGGGGCAGGGGCACAGTGAACCTTCGGTGAGACAGGAGTGCGGCCCAGCAGGCCGGCCCTGGTGTGCAGGCCGCCTGGGCGTCATTCACACACTGGGCACGAGGGCTGCGTGCGAGAGGGTGAGCTGGAGTCCGGTAACGGCCCACAGCACACCGGGTGGGGGGGGTCTCCGGCCACCGCACGCACACAGGTGGCGGGCCGTGTCTCCCTGAGCCCCCGGCCCCACTCCCCGGACTGCCCATCGACACCCCCCAAGGAGGCACCGTGCGTGGGGCGTTGTTGCCAAGCAGCCTCCGCTGCCGTGCTGCTGCCCGCGGGCCAGGGCTCCCATGGGGGGTGGGGCACTCTTTCCAGGCAGGGATGTCACTAAGGGACAGAGACCTGTGTCCGTGCTCGGGGTGCGGGTGGGAGCTCAGCCCTGGCAGACGGATCGGGGCCGGGGGAGGTGCTGTCCACGCCGCGTGCTGGAGCGCTGGCCTTCTCTCCGTAGGCTCACGGACAGACCTTCACGTTCCCGGACCTCTTCCCTGAGAAAAAGCCTGAAGGCGAAGGCGGGCCTGTCGAGGACGGAGTCCAGGAGCTGCTGGGGGAGCCGCGGAAGGGGCAGAGCGGCGGCCCCCGGCGCGGGGGCGTCCCGGACTGGTTCGGCCTGTGACGGGCTCACAGCTGCAATAAAGGTGACCTGTGTGAACAGAGAACCAAACGGTTCTGTCTCTCTGTCCCCGCAGCAGCACCGAGGCCTGGCCTGCACACACCACCCCAGCCCCAAGTCGGCACACCGAGAGGCCGGCTCCAGGCGCGGTGAGGGGGGTTGGCTGGAGCCACACTGGCCCAGAGCTCTGGGCCGAGACTCAGGTTCTGCATGACCGGTGGGTTTTGAGTGGGCAGGGGCCGTGGAGGACCGAGGGAGGTGCTGTTTAGGAGACAGGGAGTCGAGGCAGGGCTCAGGAGCTGCCGGAGAGAGGCGGCCCCAGAGTGGAGCCCCGGCTCCCAGCCAGTGGGGTGTGACGGGCCATGGCATCCAGGTGGCCGGTCCCGTGCGTCTCAGGTTCCACAGACCCGTCCGCAGCCCTGCTCGTCCAAGCTGGGCTCTAAGGGCCCCACTGGTTGCCCACTCCCTGGACAGCGGAGGAGAAGGCACGGGGTGGGAGCCGGGACTGTGAGCGCCTCTGTTGGGAGTGGCGGGAGGGTGCCAAGAGGCAGGTTGGCCGGAGGGCTGGGCAGCAGGCACGAGTCCTGCCGGGTTCTGGGCCCTGCTCTCCCCTGGAGGCTGCGAGGGGAGACAGAAGTGGGGAAGCCAGCTGGACCACCCCGCTCTGCCCCAGGGACCCCTGCACAGGACGCTGGCGCCAGGCACCCCTCCGCCTGCAGGGCGATGGGAGGCTGGGGCAGTCTTCGCCCTTCAGTGTTGATTTAAAGTGACGGGACGGTCCGGAAGCAGACTGGAGGCCGCGGCCACGGTGTTTTCCTTAGAGAAATAATTCATGGGGCCCTGCGGCCCTGAGGACCCCAACTCAAGGCCGGGGGAGGAATCTCACCCTTCACCGGCTGCCCTTCCAGCCCCTGCTCAGCCCGCCCGCGGGCAGCCTTGGCCGGCCCTGCACCCCCGTGCTGCACCCAGGGCCTGGGCCCCCGCGGCCCGGGGAGGGGGGCACCCCCAGCCTCGGAGCCCTCTGCCTCCCCCGTGCCCCAGGGCCTGCAGATCCCCTGTGTGAAATGTTAGGGTCGAGGCAGGGCAGTGAGGGGAGGCAATGCAGGGGTGAGCCTTCACGGGGTTGCTCTGGGGGTGCAGCGCTTTGAGGAGAGGCTGGCTAGTTGCCCTGTGCCCGCCCAGGCTCCCAGCTCAGGGAGGGAGCCTCTGTTTGTGGGGTGTCCTTCCAAGGGCTGGAGCCCGGAGAGGGGCCCTGAGAGGATGGGCCCCTGGGTTCCCTGTCCCCCATGGGTGCTTCCTGCTGGAAGTTGGGGGGCAGCCCTGGCTGAGGGGTAGAGAAGAGTCCACAGCTCACAGTGCAACTACGCCCCTACCCCTTGTCCCTGGTCCTACTTTGGGGGTCTGTTTACTTTGCAGGAGTGTTGAGACCCGGGCGGAAGGGCAGACGCCCGATGGGGAAGGGCTGTGGGGGCCAGGCCAGCTGCCTCTCCGCCTGGGGCTAGAGCACGTGGGCCCACACAGACACACCCCAGACCCGCAGAAGCTCCAGGTGAGGCCCGGCCACCTCAACTTGTCACCTCATCTCCAAAGGAGTCCCCGCAGTGACCCACGCGCCGGGCCTGGCCCCCACCGAGAAGCCCCAACCCCTCCAGGCCAACTATGAGGTTGTCCGAAGCCTTCTGGCCTCTTGCTCCCCACTGCCCTCCTCCCTCAGGTCCTGAAGCTGCAAAGCTAAAGGAACGAGGCCCCAGGAAGGCAGCCCTGGGGTGACCATGACCTTGGGCTCGGCCTCCCACCTCCGTGCCTTCCTGTGGGTCCAGACTCGCAGGGACCGAGCGAATGAGGGAGCGGACGGTGGTGAGCTGTCAAGTGCAGCAGGTCGGCCCTGTGGGCCGGAGAGCCCGGCGGCCTGTCCCTGGGATCTGGGGACAGGGGTCGGGCCGGGTGGGTGGGCGGTGGTCTGGGGTGCTGCCAGTGAGGTGCTGGGTGGTGCTGGCCCCCAGCCGCCAGCACTGTGGCCGTCCCGCCTGAGGCTGTGCCCCTGGCATCTGATCACAGTGAAGTGGGGGTCTCCGCCATCCACTGCAAGACGGCTGGTGCGGGCAGACCTGCCCCTTTCAGTGGCTCTGTGGAGCAGAGCCCACACCCTTGGTCCCCAGTCTAAAGTGCACCTCCACGGCCACCACGGCTCTGGGACGGTGACACGCTGGCCGGCACCCAGCCACCTGCGACCTGCTGTGGTCTGTGGGTGCTGTGTGCCTTGCAGACGTGGGGGACGCGCAGGTGGCCTGCAGTGACTGGCTCCTCTCCCTCAGCCCGGCACCCTCCGGAGCCGTCCGCGTCTCCGAGGCCCCGCGGCCGCAGAGGGGGTGGGCTGCTCCACCTCGGGGACCTCTGTGCTCCGAGCAGCCTGCACGAAGGAGCCTCTCTCCAGGACGGCACCCAGCTCAGCCGAGCAAGCTGCACCCCACAGGGCTCAGCCTCGGACACCCTGAGACACCCGTGGGGACACCAGGGCCACTGGCCTTGGGAGCAGCTGGCCCAGGACTGCTCCCCATGTGGTCCCACAGGCGACCTGTGCCGCATCTGCGTTGACTCCTGCCCGCTGAGATCATCCCCAACACCAATCCCCCCAAATCACTTCATTATTTCTTTGTAAATAGGGCTTTTCCTAGTCAAAATAATCAGCGTTTTTCTGCTGCTCCCACATCTGGCTTTGATTGGCCCCAGCCTCATGGGGCGGATGCTGGAGCCCTGACGTCATGAGGAGGGGAGAGGGGCCAGCCTGGGGGGTTGGGGGGCAGCCTGCCGGCACACAGCTGCACTCTGCCCCCCCTGCTCTGAGGGTCCCGGTTTGGCCTCCTCAGATGGGGGCCCAGGGGATGCCCCTTCCACGGGGGTCCTGCTGGTCCGTGTGGCAGGCCTTCTGCTCCTGGTAGCTCCAGGTCACTTCCTCTGTCCCTCCCTCCGGAGCTTTGTCCCTGCCCTGCCTGCTGCATGGAGTCGCACGAGGAAGGTCCCGGTCTGGCAGGTCCCAGGTCGCCCAGCACCTCTGCTCTAAGAGGCTGGAGGAGAAATGGCTGGTCGCAGGTTCCTACAGGAACCCCGCCCGCCCGTCACCCTTCCTGCCCACGTGGGCACCACTCTGGGGCCTCCCCTCCTGGAAGTGTCCCCGAGGCAGCACCACTGTGGGGTGCCCCGCGGCTGCCCTGTGGATGGAGTTCGGCCCCTCCTCTCCAACTCGCCCCCTGGCCTCAGCCTGCAGGCCTCACCCCGTGACCCGATGTCGGGGCCTGCACGGGCAGCGAGAGGAGCGTCACGGGGCGCACTGCCGACCTGGGCGACTTCAGAAGTGCTCGAATGTCCTCAGAGTGCACACACAGTGTCCATGGGATGACCCCCCCCAGGCGAGTCCCCACCGCCCCGTCGCCCCTGTGTGGCCGTGGAGTCGGGGACCCTGGGCTGTTCACCACGCCACCTCTCCTCCAGCCCTGTGACGTTCGGCATGGTGCTGGGCCACCTGGAGGCCGGCCCCTGAGCTGGCTACTCGGCCCGAGTGGCTGCTGTGGCCCCCCGGGGGGGGGGGGAACTGACCGGTTGCAGACCTGGTCGGCCAGCCTGGGCACAGGCAGCAGGGAAACCTTGAGGAGACTCTGTGAAGTGCGGCTGGCCACCAAGAGGGTCTGGGCCTGAAAGGCTTCTGGGTGGTGCTTCCGGGGTAGAGGCAGGCACTCGTGGGGGACCCCCCAGCAGCCCTCACCTCGCAGCTGCAGGAGGCCCCCACCCCCACCGGCTGGGGGAGGGGCCTCCCAGGAGCCTCTGCGGCAGGCTCAGGGCGGGGTGAAGCGCCCCTTAAACAGGACAAGGTGCTGGGCTCTCGTGCGTCCAGTTTACGAAGTGTTTGGAATTCCGACGGCCCCAGCAGCTGGGTGTGCCTTGCCAGGTTCTCCCCGGGACTTCACTCACCGGCGGCCAGGGCCCTAAATCATTCTTATAAAAGCCACGTCAGCCCCAAACTGTGTGATATCTGATTTGCAGCAGTAATAAAACTCCACGCTGGCTGCCAGAGTGGGGGCAGTGGGGGCCGGCAGGCATGTGTGTGTGCACACATGTGCATGCGTGTCAGGAAGGGAGCTGGGCTGCGTTCCGAAGCTGCCCCCTCCACCCCACACCCCACTCCCCACTCCATGCTGTGCTCCCTCAGGCTGCTGCTGGGGGGGCCTCAGGCCTCATGTGGCTGGACAACCTCGGGAAGAGGCCCTGCGGGCTGGGGACCAGCGGCTGCTGCCTGGCGTGATGGCCCAGCGTCAGCGCTTAGAGAAGGCGAGGGTGCCCAGGGGAGGGGCGTCCCAGCTCCACGTCCCAGGTGGCCTCGGCCACCCTAAGAGAGCCGGCCTCTCGAGCCAGGTGCCAGATCGAAGACCCAGAAACCCCGGCATCAGGGAGGAGGGCCAGCACGGGCGGGCACGGGGTCCACCCTGCAGCCTCCCAAGGGGGCCCTGTGGTTCCTGCAGCCAGGACACTGGCCACGGGCAGGCCGTTGGGACCCGGGAGGAGAGGGACCTGTGTGAGGGCTGCGGGTGACGTGCGAGGCCGAGTGAGAGCTGGGCCCAGGCGGGTGGCCTTGTGGCTGTGGCTGCCGGAGGCTGTGGCCTTGGCTTTGTTTTCTGAAGTGGGGGGCGATAGTGGGGGTCGGGGAGGAGATGGTCCCTGCTGGTGGGGGCGCCCGTCCCGCAGGGGCTGACCCTGGGGCCTGCCCCCACCCCTCCACCCCCTGACCTCGGGCCCCTGATGCCCACCCAACCCGCCTGTCCCCACGGATGTGTCTCAGCGTAGTGTGAGGCCTGGAGCTCCCCGTCAACTGGGTCTCTGTCCCTGGGGCTGTCGGTCACCACACCCCACCCCCCGTGTGTCCCTGTGTCCCTGCTGGGTGTGGCGCTGGGCGGTCCGTGGGGCCGAGTGCACAGGGCGGGCCCTCTGGAGGCCCCAGTCCCCTGTGCTCCACGGTGGGAAGGCTGGCGGGACGTCCGCCCCAGTGCGAGCCGGTCCAGGGGGCAGCTGGCCACCACCCCCAGAGCAGCCCCCTTGGTCGAGGCCCCGTGTGGCCCCAGATCAGGCCATGCCCATCCGCCCTGCTGTCCAGGGGGGAAAATGTCCATCCATGCTGGTCCCTGACCCCTGGGGGACGGTGGTGAGGCCACCAAGGTTCTTGTCACCCTGAGCCAGCCTGTCACGTGGCCTTTGCCGTGGCTCCTGCTCCTGAGTCGGCTGCGCTCAGACTCACCCTCAGAGAGCACCCAGCCCGGACCAGCCCCACTGCCCTGCTGCTCCGCGGCGTCTGGGACACCCCGTTCCCCTCTGTGATTCTGGGGTAATAGCCAGGTCCCTAATGCCTTGGTTCTCTGTCCTTTCTGTCCAAAAAGAGAAGTCCCACTGTCATCGGATCCGTTCCTCATTCATGCCCCCTCCATCCCTGGAGGCCTGGCCAGGGCGCAGACCTGGGGTGGGGGGGTAGCCTTCAGGGTCTGAGTTCACGACTCCCTCCCCAGGGTGCTCCTGGGCTGTGCAGGACAGGGCTGCCAGTGTCCCACCTGCCAGGCTCAGCCTTGGGGGCCATTGGGGGCGCCCCGGCCCCTGCCCAGGGGCAGGCATGGCTGCGGGTGTGGGCAACACCAGTCAGGACTTCAGCTCCCAGGTCCTGGGACCAGCCGAGCCCTCTCCCTGGCTCCTGGGGCGGCCTGGCATGTCACTGCACTTGTCCCTGTGGCCCCAGAATGAGGCAGTACACATTCCAGAAGATGCCTCCTAAAAATAAAACCTGGCGGGAAGTGTCGGCCGGTCCTGAAGGAGCCCCAGTGGGGTGAGGAGCAGCTAGGGCTCTGGTCCTGGCCGGTCCGCACCTTCCTGTCCCCACCCCTCGCCCCAGCTAAATCCCCTTGGCTGGGACAGCATGGGAAAACCATGTGTCCCTTCAGGGCTTAGGGGGGTGAGGGGGCCGACAGCTGCCCAGAGAGAGTGCGGAGGGGCCCCAGGAATGCCCTCCATCTGAAGCTATCGAGTTGCCTGCTAGATGCCGGAGCCCCCCCCTCGCCCCCCGACTCTTGCAGAAACCGAAATAGCCCCGGGAGGTAGGACACAGCTGTCCCTGTCCGTCAAGGTGACCCAGCCAGGGTAGCAGTTTTCTGAGCTCTCTGACTTCCCCAGGTCGGGGGGGGGGGCCGCCAGTCCCCTCAAATCCCCCACAGGCCACTCGGAGCCCCTCCTGTGCCCGCCTGGGGTTCTCCTGCCGGCTCGAAGCCCCCCGACAGACAGGGGTGCTGGCCGTGTGTCCTGAGGGGCAGGGCGGGGCTCTGGGACAGCTGGGGGACCCAGGCTACAGAGTGAGCCACAGAGTGTGGGGTGAAGAACAGGGAGTGTGGCTTCGGGGACCAGGTGGGAAGCAGGGCCACTCTGAAAGCTCCGAGAGCCCCTAGGAGGGGCCACAGGAGCACAGGGTGGCCGCACGGGCGGGTCGCAGCAGTCCAGGGGTGAGGCCCGCAGGCGGCAGCGGGGGCAGGCGCCGGCCGACACGCTGGGATGCCTGCCTACACGTGGGGCCGGGGGCCGGGGGGGCCGGGGGCCGGGGCGAGAGTCCTGGGAGGGAGCCGGGGGCCATCTGGGTGGGGGCACAGCGCACTTAGTCACCTCTGAGGCATGGCTCCCCCCACCCCGCCGCACCCACGGCGTTGCTGCGGCAACACTGGGATGGGCCGGCAAACAGCCCACAACAGAGTGGCCCCCTGACTCCTGTCCCCCGAGGGGGCGGGACAGGCCGACTGGGAGAAGAAACCCACCGCACGGCCTCCCTCCAGCCCAGGACACCCTTCAACGGCATGTGCACAAAGGGTGGCCCGCGCCCCCTCCCCATCAGGGCCCCCCAGGACGTTGGGGCTCAGCAAGAGACGGTCTCCACCACCGGCAAGCAAGGCCTTGGGGCTCTCCCTGTCCCCTTCTGTTAAAATGGGGACACACTAGAGCTGCCATGCTCCCCTCATCCCTCGGGACACGGGTTCCAGAACCCGTCAGCGCCCGGCTGGCCAGGGCGAAGGCCCAGACGGTGGCCGCCTGATGGGGGCAGTAGCCTCGCGCAGTGAGGCCGCAGCAGCCCCGGCCCCGCCCCCGGGCCAGGCCACCCCTCTGCACCAGCGCCTGCTCACCGGCCTCCCTCCCAGAAAACAGACCCGGAAACTGGGGTCTGGCACCCACGGGCCCAGGGGCACCGCACTGGCCGTACCAGGGTGCCTGAGCAGTGACCCCAAGCAGGGGGGCCCGGGGTGCAGGGGTCTGGCCGTTCTCTGAGGGCTGAGGCCAGGGCTTTGTTTCAGTTGGGGGCTCTTGGGGACCAACTCAAAGGGTTGACGGAGGAGTTTTGTCTGCGTCACAAAGGGAAACTGAGGCCAGTGTGACTGGGGTCTTCTGCTCCCCTCTCCACACCCCGGGCTGGAGCCTGGGCCGACCAGGACAGCTCCGAACCCCCTGACCCTACGCCCAGACTTGGTCCCCGCAACAGACGGCTACCGTGGACCCAGGGCCGAGGCCTTGCGCAGGGAACTGTGTCCCCTGAGGGAAGTGAGTCATGTCCCCGGAGGGTGGCGCTGCGGGCCAGGAGGGAGCCAGACGCTGCTCGGAAAGGTCAGGGGTCCGAGCTGTCCTTTCCCGCTCAGCTGTTGACGACCTGGACCCTCACGCTGACCAGGAGCCTCGGGGCTGGAACAGGGCCCGAGGGGAAGGCCTTGGGAGTCTCGCGGACACCTGGACCTGCCCGGCCGCAGGAATGTCCGGGCCCAGCCCTCGGGGCAGGCAGGAGACAAATCCCAGCCAGTGCTGGGTGCGGACGTGCCTCCTCGCTCGGACAGCTGCTCCCCAGGGCAGTTTCGAGGCTGCGGGGCCTGGTCTCGGTGCCTGCCCGGAGGCCCCCAGCCCTGCCGGCTCCCCCAGCCGGGGAGGCAGGGCGGGCCTGCGTTTTTTCTCCGGGAAGGAGGTGACTATTTTCTGACATTGTTTTCATGCCAAAGTTTCAACATGTACTTTGAAAAGTATTTTTTTTCTCCAGAAAACACCTGGAGGGGAGGAACGAGAAGGGCGTTGGGTCTGTTAACATCAGACTTTGAACCTGGGGACAGGAGGGACCCCCTTCCACACCCGCTCCAAGAATGTGATTGTGGGTTATGGATTCCAGGCACGTGAGCCTCCCGCCTGCGCTCAGCTCCGGCGGGACCCCCTCCAGCCCCCCGAGTCCTGCTGGCAGCCCTATGCCTCCGCCCCACAAGAGTGGGGGCCCAGGGTCACGCTGGGAGCGGCACTGGGTCCTGCATCGTTCTTAGTCTCCTGGGGCCTCCCCTCCACCCTTCACCCTCCTCAAGGGGCCCTGGCTGGGGGACCGCTCCTGCCCCAGATGGTCCTGGGGCCCAGATGCTTTGCCCTCGGCGGGAAGCGGTCACTGAAAGGGCCTGGCCAATGGGTCCTTGGGTAATTGAAGGGGCCCACTTGGAAAATCCAGTCTTGAGTCTGTCTGTTGGGTCATTTTGATTTGGGGATTTCCAAACATCGGGGCCACAAAAGGTCACCCGGCTGACCCAGGCCTGCCTCATTATGTCACGGCCAGATGGCCGCGACACCTGATGGAATCCAGAAGGCCCCTGAGTGGGCAGGCCGGAGGTGGGGCTGCAGGAGGCAGGGGGCTCTGCGTGCCGTGGCTCTGCTCGCCCGCCCACCCACCAGCCGGGCAAGGCCGCCCCTGCCCTCGTGGCCGGCTGTGCAGCTCGCTCACCTGGGCCTCGCGCCCCAAACCCGGCCCAGCCCACGGCCCTCTCGACTGTGTTCCACACGGCCCAGCCTCGCCCCCAGACATCATGGGATGGGGGGCGGGCCTCAGCACAACCCCCCACAGCTCCTCTCTGTGCCCCTCTCCCCGAAAGGTGGGCCTGGCCCTCTGCGGCCTCCTCCAGACCCGGGGGTTCTCCTCAGCCTGTCCCCTCTCAGCACACCCCGCTTTCCCCAGGTCACTGTTAGACTCAGGCCCGAGAGCCCTTCCCTTGGTGACCTCCACGGGGCCCACACGAGGCTGGCACACAAAAGGCATCACGCTGTGGTTTAGCTCTCGGCCCCCACTGGGTTTCAGAACCAGCCAGCCTGCCTCTGGCCCTCCCGGTCCCTGCCCCTCCGCTCTCGGGACCCCTGGCAGGGCCTGGCCTGGTCATCCTGGCCTTCGGGCCGGCTCTTCCTTCTCGGTCGCGCACCCTGGCACGGTCCGCTCACACCCTCCACTCCCACCCCCGAGAGTGACTGTCTGGGGCCAGCGAGGCCGGGAGCACCCGGGCTGCCCACTGCCCACTGCCCTCCTGCACGGGCTCTCAGGCAGCCCGGGGCTGTTCTCCGGCTCCCCAGACACCCCTCCCTGCAGCCTCGGGCCACCAAGGACGCCCAGTGTGGTCTTCCTCCATGGGGAGGACTGGGGACAGAGGAGACGATGCAGGGGGCGGGGGCTCCTGTGTAGGGCAGGAGCTGGACCAGGGCGCAGGGGCGCAGGCGACATCTGCCCTCTGCCCCTTGGGGCTGGCAGCCCAGCTTTGAGTGTCCCAGCAAGCCCGTCCCGGGCAGCTCGCCGGCAGATTTGGTGGCTCTGGTGTCTGGAAATGGGAGACGGGTCAGCAGTGCCCAGGGCCAGTCAGCGAGCTCCTTCTTGTTCTGTCCGGACCTGGCCACAGGCTCAGCGGGTCAGCGCTTTCTGCAACCCCCAGAGAGCCGGGCCGGCGGTGCGTGGTGCAGTTCCACAGGCCCTCGCCCGACGCAGACCCCCTGCCATGCCGCCACGCCCCCAGGGGCTCTCATGCTTCCCAGCCCTCCATGCCCTGCAGGAAGCAGAGTAGCCAGGGTGCCCTCTCCTCCCCTCCTGCCTGGGCCTGGTGCCTCGTCCACCAGGCGCACGTGCACCCACTGCAGAGAGGGGACCCCCCAGGCCCGCCTGCAGCCCAGTGGGCAGCCCGGCCCAGACCACAGGCCAGCTCTTCCCTTGGGATGGGACCCTGTTCAAGTGAGGCCTGGGCCGCCTTGCCAGTCGCTGAGTTGCTCCTGGACACCCAGTCCAACCGTGCTTCTGTGGGCCCCGTGTCCAATCCCACTGGGGTTCCCGAAGGCCTGGCTGAGGTTGCAAGGTGGCCCAAGGGCCACCATGGGGACCCCGTGTTCACACGGTCAGGCACAGCAGCGCGCACTCGGGGGCCAAGCCCCAGCCAAGTCCCCGCTCTGTCTGCCCGCAGCCGCCAGCACGTGGGGCGCTGTTTCGGGCCAGGACACTCCGCGCCGGCGGGGAAGCCCCCGCCTGAGGGGGCCCTGCCCGGCTGCAAGGGCGAGGCCACCCCAAGACACGCACTTGCGGCGGAGACTCTCGCTGCTCTGGGCCAGGCCACCCACTCACACGGCCACCCACACTGCCACCCACAGGGCCACCCACAGGGCCACTTCCTCGAGCCTCCTTGGGAGGTGGCCAGCAGCGTCCCGGGCCCCGGCGCAGGAGCCTGCGTTCCCGCCGTCCCTCTCACCCTTGTGGAGACGGGACCAGGAAGGAGGCAGAAGGTTCTGGGAGGCGGAGCACAGGGAGAGGGTACGCAGGTGAGGGGGCTTTGGAAGGGCGGGTGTCTGGGGGGGGGGCTGGTTGGGACCTTGGGGAAGGGGACACATCATGAGAGTGGAAATGAGAGGGCTCGGGGGAGCGGGACCTTTGCCACAGGGGCCGCGGCCAGAGCAGGGGCCGGACATGGGCCGGACAGAGGGTGCTGTGTGCATGGCCAAACAGCGCGGCCCCTGATCTCCGCCGTGGCGCTGCCGTGCCCAGACCCTCAGCCCCCGAGCCGCGCCGGGCGGCAGGCAGGCGGGCAGGGCACAAGAGCCGACCGGTGTCTGCCCTTCCAGGCCGGTGGGGTGGGAGTGCAGCCAGCGTGTGTGGCGCCCAGAGGGGGCTGGGCGATCTGGGCCGCGCTCCCCGGCTCTGTCCCCTTCAAGAGGAGTGGGGAGGGGCGGGTTCGGGAGGGCGGTTGTCTCAGAGGTGACTGAGACGGGGGCTGGGGACTGGGGCACGGTGCTCTTCCACGGCCAGAGGTGGGTGCCCAGGTGAAGGGGTCCTCGTCCCAGCGGGCTCAGCGGTGTAGAGAAACTCAGTCAGAACCTTCTAGAAACCCAGGGCCGTTCCCTCATCCCCTTTCCATTCCCAGGATTCCCAGCTGACCCCTCGGGACAAGGAGGACCCAAGGATGTCCAGGGCAGTGTGGGCCCCGCGCTCGGTGGGCGGCAGCCCCCCCCGCCCTGCCCCTGGCTGTTGGGCTGGGGCTGGAGGACCCCCGGAGAAAGGCCCAGACACAGACGCCGCTCCGCTGTGGCCTCCGGACCCAGGCGGGGAGGCAGGACCCAGGCACCAGTGGTTTGCCTCGTTCCACACTCCCGGCCCCGTGGGGTCGGGCCGGGGGGTTAGAGGAGGGGACACAGGGGCGCACCCCCTGGGAGGTCCGCTGACCCCCAAAGGTCAGTCAGGCTGCGAGCGGGCCTGGCCGCAGCCCCGTGTCCAGTGAGCTCATCGGCAGAGAGGGCTCCCTCCAGGCCCCGTGAGCCTGGGGCGGGCAGACAGCGCCAGGCTCTGCTCCCTGGGAAGCCGGGTTGGCAGGGGAGATGCATGTACACTTGGGGCGGCACTGGGGGTCAGAGGCGGGCTCTTCCCTGGGCCTTGCGGGAAGGCCCGGGGCCCGGCTGGGGGCGTGGGGGTGTTTCCGGGGGGTGGGTGTTACGAGGTAGGACTCTGGTGCCCGTAGCCCACCGGGGGGGCTCTGGGCACGTGGCCACGAGGGCAGCCCCCTCCTCCAGGGCGGGCGTCCCAGCCAGCCCGGGTGGCACCCCGACACCCACGCCAGGCCTTCCACCCACTCCGCTCCTGTGCCCGGCACGACCCTGAGGCTCTTCGAGGACTCGTGGCAGCCCGGGCCGCTGGGGACTGACCTGTCCCGAGCTAGACAGCCGAGATGCGGTGGTGGCCATGCTGGCTCCAGCCCAGGGGGGTCTCCAGGTAGCTGCTGGGGGCTAGGGGGAGAGGTGGCATTCCGTGGCTTGGCCAGGGGATGATAAAGAGGTCCTCTGTCCTGGCCGGTGCTCCTCAGTCCCTCACAGCCCCACACCAGTCCCTACCCCGAGTCTGTCCTGGACCATCTCTCCCCGACTCGGGGACCGCGGCGGCTGCTCCCCCACCGGTCGGCCGCCGCCTGGGGAAAGTGAAGGGTGCACCCAGGGAGGCCAGGGATTGGCTGCTGCCTGGATGTCCCCGGACGGATGCCCACGTGCCCTTGGGCAGCCTTCCCCGCGGACAGGCTGTCCAGGCCGGGAAACCCTAAGCCAAAGGGATTAGTCAGAAAGGAGAGAATCGACCGTCCCCCTGGCCCTGCCTGTTCCTGCTTCACTCACCGTGTTTTCATTGACTCGGAGGGTAAAAGCACCGGGTAAGGACACCGAGGGCCCGGCCGCACACCCCCCCGCCAGGTCCACGTGCCGCCCCTCCCGGCCTGCCCGCCCTTCTCCAGTGGCCATTTTGCCCGTCCCCATGGGCCACCCCACCACGTGCCCGGGACCCTCCTCCGCACTCTGGAGTGAACGCAGGGGAACATGGGTGGGCATGTGTGCAGGACCCTCTGCCTGGGTGTGGTCCCCAGGTCCACAGAGCCCCGCCAGGCAGCCTGTCTCCCACCCGAAGCCAAGAGTGCGGGCCCTCGAGGCCCCTGATCCACACGGGTGGGAGCTGGGAGCCTCGCCCTGGCTCACGCTAGGGGGGCCCCCCACCCAGACCACGGTCCCTTCCCACGCAGCACCCAGGGAGCCTCCCGGAAGCCGAGGGCGCTTGCTGATGTGACCCTTGAGGGGACCCTTTGAGGCCACAGCTCACTGGTGCAGCGTCCCCTGAGCGCCCTCCTGGCTGGGGGGCTTTCCGGGCTCAGGAGGACGGCGGGGGCAGAGCCCGGAGGGCCCTTCCCAGGGTCAGGCACTGGGGGTGGCCTTGACTGCAAAGTCCCCGGCGTACCTTCGGGAAGGACCAGGGCCCCCAGGATCCTGGGAAGGGCTGGGGGCCCGACGTCCTGTGGACCATCCCCCTGCTGGACCAGGCTGCCTGCAGACCCCCCTTCCAGGCTCTGGGGGGCCTGGCTCCGTCCACTCCGTGAGGAGCTCCCAACGTGTGGGGGAGGGGGTGGGGCGGGCAGTTCTTCCTCCCCTCCCCCACACTCACAGGCCCAACCACTTAAGAATAATGAGGTCCAGGTGGCCCTTCGCGAGCCTCGCTGGCTGCAGGGTCTGCCTCCCGCCCGGGCCCAGCTAACGACAACCAGAGACTGGAAGGTGAAACCCCCTTAGCTGTCAAGCGGTGGGACCCTCTGGCCAGCAGGTGGGCAGTGGGCCGGGCCTCATCTGGCCGACAGGTCAGCTTGGGGCCCACGGGCCACCCCACCACGTCCCCGGTCTGCCTGCCCAGCGTCAGGCTGCCCCGTGTTCTCCACGGGACCTTTAGGAGACCAGTGGACGACTGTCCCCGACAGCCACTACGAGACACGCAGCAGCTGCCTATCCCTCATCTGCCCTTGGGGTGAAGTCCAAGGAGCTCCCGTCTGGGAGGGCGAAGCGTCAGGGAGAGACGGGCAGTGGTGGCGCGGGGGCGTGAGCGCGCCGCACACCCGTGACCTTCCCTGCGGACGCTCCATGGCGGGCTCGGTGGTCCACGTTTTGCCACAATAAAGCACAAAGGGCCGAGCTCAGGGGCGCCTGCTGTGGCCGTCCTGACTGCTGGGCAGTGTCGCCTGCGAGACCCAGGGCAGCGAGGGGGCACCCCGGAACTTCCCAGCTTCTGGTCACTGACCTGCCGGCCCACCGTAGCTCGCACCGGGGGACTGTCCCCTCCCCTCCTGACATGACCCCTCCCTGCCCCCCGTCCCTGTGCAGAGCGGTTGGGCCCTGACGGGGGCAGAGGTACGTGCCGGCCTGCGGGCGAGAGCTGAGGACGCGCCCCGGGGGGAGTGCTCGGGACCCCACGCTCCTGCCTCGCCAGACACTGGAGCCGTCGTCCAGCCAAAGAGCTGGCTGGCCGGCTAGGGAAGCAACGGGGTAGAGACCGGCACGGGCGGCCCAGAGAGAGGCCGAGGTCCTGGCACCAAAGCTCTCAAGGCTGGGGCCAGGGAAGGGGCCTGGGACTGGGGACTGGCCTGCGTTGCTTTGGGCTCCTGTGCCTGTGGCAGGAGCCGGGGCTCTGATGGTCTGTGAGGAAAGAGCCGGGGAGACGAGAGAGAAGATGGTGCTGGAGAATGGCACTGGGGCCGAGAGGGGACGGGGCCTGGGCACAGCCAGGGGAGGCCAGGGTCAAGGTCCGAAGAGGGCCACCGGCGCGGCAGGGACACCAGAGTGCCGGCTTGCCCCCCCCACCCCGCTGTTCAGAAAGGCCCAGCTGTGCCGCATGGGCCGACCGTGCGGCCACGTGCCGCCGTCGTGTGTCCCTGGGCTGCGGGGCCCCCACCAGGGCCGCCCGCTCCCTTGCCCTGCAGCAGCCCGCACCCTGGGCCCTTCCCGGGGGTGGGGGGGGCGTGGACATCAGTGTGGCGTGTGGGGCTCGGCAGGGCCGCATCCTCCGAGCCCGCGGGGGCAGGCCTCGGGGCTCCCAGAGGCCGCGCTCGGCCCACGCACCGGCGCACGGACCCACGGGCCTTCCTGGCAGCGCCCCTTCGCCCGCCCTCCCTCCAGAGCCGCTCCGAGGCCAGAAACCCCGAGAGGGCGCGGCCGGGCCGAAAGCCGGAGGGGCTCTGGGAGCACGCCGTCACAGCTTTCCCATGACGCCCCCGTAATCTGGGCTCTTCCCCTTGGCACCCCCACACCTCCCAGCTGCTGGGACCAGCCGGCTGCTCCCCCCACCCCCGCCCCGCCCAGGACGGAGCCTGTGTCCGGGCAGCAGTGGCCTTTCCCATGGTGGGGCTGGGGCTGGGGCAGGGGTGGGGGGGGCGAGGAATTTGAGGAGGAAGCAGCAGTGGCCCGAGAATTTGGAAAATGTGTTGAGTGCCTGGAGCACTGGGAAGAAGCTGGAGGGGGTTAGAGAGAGGGAAGATGGGTGCGGGGTGCCGGGCGGGCCCGGTGGGCAGGCGAGGGCTCTCTGCGCCCGTGGGAGAGTGTAGGAGGCGGCTGTCCCGGTCCCTCCGCCCGCCCCCTTTGTCCAGCCGCTCATCCCAGGCCTTGACCCCGGGGGTGAGGGGTCGGCCCCCAGCCTGCCCCAGGACCAGAGACGGAGCCCGGGGGCTCCCAGTGTGACCAGCTTTCAGGGATTGAGAGCCTGGGAAGCCAAAGGCCGCCGCCCCTCCCCAAACCACCTCTTGCAGGGCCCCCATGCTCTCTCTTGCCCTGTGGCCTCTTTGGGCCCGGCCCCTCCAGTTTGGGCCCTCGGAGGGGGCGCCCCTCGGGGGTGGGGCTGAGCCCGCTGTCTGGTGGGTCCAGCCCCTGGGAACCCTCTGGAGCCGCAGCTGTCTCAGCCCCGGGCCGAGGCCCCCATGATTGATTGTGGTGGATACTGCACTGGGGCAAAGAGCCGGATAAGCCGGCAGCTGCCGGAGGGGCCGGGGGCCCCTCGCCGCCCCTCCCCCAGCCCTGCCTGCACGGCTTCCCACGCGGCTCCTTCCGGCCTCAACTCTGCTCTCCCCCCCTCTGGGGTTTCGGGCCCTTCCCGAAGGAAGTGCACCTCCCCCCGAAACTCGGACCCAGCAGGGCTCCAGGGCTTTGGTGCCGTTGGGTAAACCGAGTCACTGGGTCCAGCAGAGGGGTCTCGGGGGAGGACACATTCGGCTGCCCCCCACCAGGCCCAAGTGGGTCGGCAGCGCGGGAGAAGCCCTCAGTCCTCCTGTGGGGGGTGGGGGGCGCTGCCCGGGCAGAGAGGAAATTGGGGCTGGGGCATCAGTGGGGGCGGGCAGAGGTGAGGGGCCCCTGGGCCTCTGGGAACACTGGGTCCTCAAGGGGGCACATGTGAGCTGGATTTTGACCGGGAATGCAGGGCACTGCCGCGGAGGGGGCGGCGGGGGGGCCGCCAGCCCTGTCTCCCCGACCCTTGCCTCCCCTGTTTGCTCAGCCAGCTTTGCAAAGGGACCCGAGATAAAGCCCTGGGTCGTTGACTCCTGGGCGCCCCTCCTCCGGCCCCCTCGGTGGGCCCCCGGCCCCAGCCCCCACTCCCTGCACCAGCGCCTCCCGCCCCTGGAAGCAGGGCAGCTGCCGGAGGTCCCACCACTTAGAACAGGGAGGGGGCAGGCGGGGCTGGGCTCGGGGGCTCCACCGCTGCCTCCCCCTGGCCTCCCCTACCTGTCCCCCACCCAACACATTCTTTAGGGGGTTGGAGCTCCTGGCTCTTTGTCTGTCTGTCCGCCCCCAGCTCCCCCTGCCCCAGGCACGAGGGCTGAGCCCTGCCTTCAGAGGGGCACAGGGCAGGGTGGCTGAAGGCCAGGCCGTCCTGGCCTGGAGCCCCTGAGGGCCCCGGGCCTGGCAAACACTCAGAGCTGCCCACCCGGCAGCAGAGGAGGCCCCGGGGGTGGGCAGCACCCACCCGACCCCCCTAAAGAATGTGTGGGCTGAAGCCCACTCCCTTTGGGGCTCAAAGTAGGTTTGCCTGCAGGGGTTGCTGAGTGCTGTTCCTCCCGGGGCAGGGGGGGCAACAGAGGGGGCCAGTTCCGGCGGGCCACCCTCCCGCCCGCCTTCCCGCCGCCGTCCTCACCCCAGCCCTCCCGAGAAGCAGGCGGGCGGGGCGGGCGGGCCTGTGGAAATGCAAGCCACATGCCTCTGCTTCATCGACACTTAATTCAGCACAATGAGCTTCCCGGGCCTTTGATGTCCCGGGACCTGCGGCCTTTAGTGCTTTGAGACAGGAAGCCGCGGGGTTTGGGGGCCGTGCTGGCGCCTCCTCCCCTCGGCAGCAGGCTGTCAGGGACCCCGGGGCCAGGCCTCCCTGTGGGGGGGAGGGCAGGCCATAGCTGGGGACAGGGCTTGGGCGGGGCTGCTCTCTGATGGTGGCCCCCCCAAGGCAGGACAAGCCAAGGGGGTCTGACTGACCCCCCCCCCCCGGGGCCATGAGCTCGGTCTGAGAGCCCCTGACTGTCCCAGGGCGAGGGAGGGGCTCGGGGAATCACCTAGGGCAGGCGTCAGCAAGGCAGCTGCCCCCCCACCCCCCAGCGATCTTCATCCTCGGGTGCCATGCACTGATCCAGCCTCAGGCTGAGGGCCTGGGGGCCGTCTGCTGCTCCCCAAGAGCAGACCCTGCTGAGCTACCCGGGAGGGCATCCCGGAGGTGGGGGCTTTAAGGAGGACAAGAGGGTTGGGGCCAGCTGCCTGCCAGCTGAGGGGGACACAAGCTGTTAGCCCAGCAGGAACGGAAGCCCCGGAGTGTGGCGCGTGCTACCGGGAGCCAGGTCCCAGAACCCCAGGCCCTGGGCGATGGGGCCCCGGCCAAGATAAGCCGTCCCTGCAGGGGCCTCGGGGCGGGGGGTGGTGGGTGTCAGCGTCCTGCTGGGGACACAGCGAGACTGGGAATGGAGCCCAGAGCCGGGTTCCACGCTCTGACCACGTACGGCCTGGGTCCCCTAGGAGGCCCCCTCGGCCCCTGCCCGCCATCAGGGGCTGTGCAGGGTCTGGGGAGTGGACAGCTGTTGACCTCCCCACATTCCAGACACGAGGTCAAGCATTTGGGGGAAGCTGTTTTTCTTAAAAATGTCACTTGAAAATAAACACTGTTGCTGGCGCTTCTCTGATGGCCCTGGATCCACAGAGAGAGGGGGTGGGCAGTGTGGGGGTCTCCCAGCCAGAGCTGCCCCAGACCCCCTGTGGACACCTCCCAGGCCAGCCAGGGCAGGGCCTTTCCTGGCCAGAAGGCTTTGGAGGCTGGGTACCCTGTTGCCACCCAGAGCTGGGGACATCGACGTGAGGCCCAGCTCTCGCGTCTGAGAGGTGGCCTTCCCTCCGCAGGTGATTCTGTTTCCAGGGCCAGGCCAGCTTAGGGGTGGCCGGGGGTCCCTGGCTCGATCCGTCCGTCCCTGGCCAGTGTCTTCCACGGGGCCCGCTCCCCTCCCACCCTGCTTCTTGCTTTTCTGCGAAGGTCTGCACCCGAGGCCTTGGAACCGAAGGCTCAGGGGCTTTCTGTGGGGTTCCTCCGCAGGACAGTCCCTGCTAAGGCAGCCCCGAGAATCCTGAAGGCAGCCCAAGCAAGGAACCCGGCCAGCCCGGGGGTTTGGAGCTTTGACGGTGCCCTGAGAAGTTTCTAGAAGCAAGGTGATATTGCCCTGAGTGCACCACACACCCTTTCTTGTCCCTGGCGCCGTGGGGCAGGTTGGGGGAAGGCAGAGCTGGCTTTGGGGAACATCTCCCCCGCCTGTGGCTGGGCTCAGCGCCCCGCACCCCCACCCCACAGCTTCCTGTGTCTCTCACGGGCGTCCACGGCCCCCAGCGCTGGGCCCACCTCAGAACTGCCAGAACAACCAGGCCACCCAGCCTGGCTTGTGCACAGGGGCTGCGATCCTGGGCACAGAGGGAACCCCCAGACATGTGGGGGCTGTCGGTGAGGGGGTAGCAGGCCTGGGGTGTGTGAACCGGAAATGCCCCGAGGGCCGGGAGCCCTCAGAGCAAGAGGGCCCTCCCCCGGCGGTCACCCCCCACCCTCGCAAGGAAGGTGGCAGGCTGCAGGAGCCCCTCGGGCTGGACAAGGTGCTCGCCCCCGGGGCGGCTGCATCACCTTTACCTCACTTGGTGAGCTACCGCCCCCGCCCCCCGGGAGGCCCGCAGGCCCTGTTTGAGCTCTGGGTCAGCGCCCCGGACTTCGCCCTCCATGGGGTGTTTCAGAGCCCACACGGACCGCACCCTCCTTCCGGGGTGGGGAGGGGGCAGTGGGTGGGATTGCAGACACCTGCCCTCCTCCACAAGCCGCCACCTTGGAAACCTTTGACCTTCCCGAAAGTTCCTCCTGCATGGGCCTTAGAGCCCAAGCCCTGTGGGAAGTGGGGCTGCCTTGTCCTGGGGGACAGAGACGCCCAGTCCGCGCCCCTCAGTCCCCCACCAGCAAGTGCAGAGCCAGAGAGGGGCAGAGACCCTGGAGATGAGAGGCTGCCAGCCCCGCATCCTGGGTGGTTCCCACAGTGGCTTTGGGAACTCCGGGACACCCTTCTCTCGCTGCCTCGGTTTCCTCATCTGCTCCAGGGGGCTGTCAAGAGCACCTCCTCACTGCCCGTTCAGGGTGTGGCCCCAGCCCCAGAGCCGGTGTGTGGCCGTGTGGCTGGTCATTGATGCTCAACCTGCCTTGCTCTCCTGCTTCCCTGCACCCCGCTCTCGGGCACAGCCGAGACCCGGCTAGGCCACCGGGGACCCAAGGCTTTTTGGCAGCTGGAGGCCGGAGAACCCCAAGTCTGGGACCTTACGAGCCTTCTTTCTTGGGGAACATCCCCGAAGCCATGAAGGAGTGGACAGGAGCTGGGTCAGGAGGGACCAGGCCCACCCCCGCAGGGCCCTCTGTGGGCGACCATCACCGGGACAGACCTGGCTGCCTACTCCTCCTCCCAGACCGCTGTCAGCTCAAGTGTCCAAAGAAAAAGAGTGGGGACGGGTACACGTGTGGTGCACAAGGGGTGGGCCCCCCTGAGGAGCTGAGGCAAACATCCAAACAGGCCGAAGGCCCTGGCCAGCAGCTGGGCAGCCCCCACGGGTGACGGGCAGCAGGGCGGCACGGAGGGTCAGCTGGAGGCTTCCGGCTCTCCCAGCAAAAGCCCACTTTCTGGGGCTTCCCCAAGGCCGCCCTTCCTTTGTCCTCAAACCTTATGTTTCCAGAGGTCCCCGGGCAGGGGCAGCCCCCGTTTGGGACCGGCAGGGCCTCCAGAATCTTCTCAGCACTCCCTGTGTTTGGCCGGGGTGGGGGTGGGGGGACAGAACTTAGAGACCACCTCGCTCACGGAGTCCCCAGCCCTCTGAGCTGCTGTGGGAGCGACAGGCCCTTGGAGCTGGCTGAGGTGGGTGGGCCGCCCCTCTCCACCCAAGGAGAATCGGCTGGGTGGGTCTGTGCACCCCCTTTCTGAGACACCCAGCAAGCACACCCTGGGCTCCCAAGGAGGAGTGCACCCCCACACATCCCTCTAAGACCAGGCCAGAAAAGGGGGCGTCTAGGGCAGCAGCAGGAGCAGGAGCAGGGGGGCCCCAGGACTGGAGGGAATGTGGGAGGGGGCAGGCAGGGGAGTGGGGTGGGGGGCGGCAGGGGCCTCAGGCAGAGCGAGTGCAGACTGGGGCGCATTCCTGCATGACAGCCCCCGTGATGGATGGCAGGGGGCGGAGACGCGGAGGGCCTTCCTGGCCTTGGAGCTCGGGCGGCCTCCACGTCCCCGCCCCGGCCCGGGCCTCCTCGGTGGTGCTGAGCGTGGCGCCCAGCACGCTTGCCTGGGTCCGACACCCAGCTGGGAACAGGGGTCCGGGCGGCTCCTCAGTGGTAGCCCCTGCGCCGCCCGAGAGGCCCGGGCCTTCCTGAGGCTCGGGGGCTCCACGTCCTGGGGTCCCACCCGGCCCCAGCTCGGCCCCTCTGCTCCTTCACACTGTGGCAACAGGACAGCTGCCGTCCCTCCCATTGTCTGTCCCAGGCTGACAGCCCTTGGGCAGGGGTCGGGCCCACCGACGTCTCAAGACCCATGGAATCTGGCCTTAATTAGGTGGCTGCTGCCCGACGGAGTCCCGAGTGCGGGACTCGGGCTAACACCCGAGGTGCTCTGGAGCCACCTGGGGGGGGGGTCTTGGGTGCAGACCCAAGGGACGGTCCCACTAGGGACCATCTCACGGCAAGGGGGGTGCTCAGCCTCCGGCCACCGCACCGTGGTGGGGGCCTGGTTGTGCAACCGCCCGCCAGACCAGAGCGGCATGGGAGGGGGGCCTGGAGCAGGGCCTACCCTTGACCCCGGGGCGGCCCCCAGCCCCCCGGCCCCCTTGGCTGCGTTCCAACTGGGAAAAGAGCCGCTTTATCTCAGCCGCCTCCTGAACTGCAAACAGCCTCGCGGACACGTGTCCCCGGGGGCCACTCTTGGCACACATGCCCTCTGCCCCGTGCCCCGGGGTGAGGTCCTTCACCCTCGAGGGGGGCTGGAGGTCCGGGGAGGGGACCGAAAGGGAGGAAGGGGTGGTGGGGGTTGGGGACTGAGGCCCTGGGGAAGGAGGGGACACAGCAGACAGGCAGCTAAGGGGAGCTTGGCTCGGGTGGTGACAGGCCGAAGGGACCCGTCTGGGGGCCCAGGGGGCTCACCCCCCTTCTTGGGTGACCGAGGCTGGTGAACACGGAGCTGACAGTGGAAAACAGGGTAGGGGGCAGCAGACCCCCTCCGTCCCCTCAACACGCCATCCACAGCCACAGTCACGGCGGCATCTCTCCGGCCTGTCCCTGATCAGCACCCAGGGACACGCGGCGACTCAGCATACCCTGAGGGGTTCCAACCCCTTGGGAGCTGGGTCCCTGGAGGGGCGGCGGTCTCCTCCCTGCCACCAGGTCCTCTGTCCCAGGTGTCCTTTGCCATCCAGCCCAACACTCCTGGGGGCCAGGGAAGGGACGTGCTCTCAGGAGGGCGGGCGCTCCATGGCGGGCGCCCCTGCCTCCCCGGAACAGTCCGCAGCAGTGGTGGCCGTGCAGAAGCGGCCCCCCAGCCGTCTCGGGTGCCAGCGGGGAGCATATGCCCCCCGAGCCGGACACCATGCCCGGCCCCTCAGGGGCTCTACAGCCTGGCAGACACAGTGCCCTCTGCCGAGGGCCCCTCCCGGACCCCACCGGTGCTGGGAAGCGAGGCCCTCAGGCCTCCATCTGGCCTCCTGTTGCAGCCTGCCCAGCAGGGTGCTGGGGATGAGACCCCCGGAGGACAGTCCCTGCTCCTGGGGTCCCCCTCTGACCCATGGCCTGAAGTCCCAGTGGCCAGCCAGAGTGCGGGGACAGGAAAGGGGGTCCCCTCTGGCTTTTCAGGGCTCTGCGGAGGGCTGGCCCTTGTTTGGAGGGGCCCACGGGAGCCCCCTCTACAGTGTTCAGCCTGAGGCCTCTCCCGGAGGCCACTCTGTGCCCCCCAAGCTATAGGCCTGCACCCCAGCCCCTCCAGAGGGAGGAGGGGTGGAGGCCGAGCCCGTGCGTGGACCCTCACTCTCTGGTGGAGCGCTGGGGTTGGAGGGACGGTGGCAGAGGCAGCACCATGACACTGTCCCCCAGGACGGCAGGCCCGCGTGCGGGCTGTGGGGTGGAAGCCCGGGAGGCCTGTCCTGCTCCGTGAACCCTGGACCCCCCCGGTATTGACACAGAGGTGGCACCACCACCCCGCGGCGTGCTGCTGGGGCCCTGTGTGCCTCTCTGGCTCTGGGGGCCCCCGGCACACACAGGGCGTGCCCCGAAAGCTGCCTGAATAAACAAATCTAAGGGACCCCACTCCCCCCCGAGCCCGAAGCCCTGCACGTCTCCCCAGGAGAGGAGGAAGAGGGGGAGGGGGCGTCTAGACCTGTACTCTCCCCCAACCAGTGGCCCCCCAAACCCTGTCCCCTGCACCCCTAAGACTGGGGACCAGACCTCTGTCTTCTCTGGCACCCCCTGCAATCACCGCCCCCCAGGCTGCACCCGGGCCCTCTCTTGGGAGCATCTGTGGGCCCCCTCCCGGTCCTGCTCCCCCTTCTGTGCCCCCAGCCCTGCAGCCCCGCCCAGGCAACTCTGAGCCCCTGAGTTGGGTCTGGAGCTGGGCCTCTGGGCCGCCGTCCCAGCCACCCCACCCCCTCTCCCTCCTCCTGCTCCTTGTTCAGGCCCCAACCCAGGGAATGGTCTTCCCGCCATCCTGCCTCCCTCCTCCCCCTCCGGGCTGCATACCAGACCCACAGGCTCCGAGCCGCCGCAGCTTGTCGCCCCCACCCTCCGAAGCCCTGGGGGCCTCTCCTCCCACCCCAGCCCTGCGTGCACGGGGAGCGGGGTGTCCAGAGGCCCCGTCCTAATCTACCACACCCTCCCGTCTGGCTCCAGCCCCCTGGGCTCCCACCGAGCCGAAGCCCCGGGCCCTGTGTTTCTGGGAAGCGGGAAGCAGGCCCTGCATCCTCGCCGCCCTGCCCCCTTTTCAGTCCAGTGTGCACAGCTGCCCCCCTGCCCTGCCGGGGGCCCGTGGCGCGGGGGGCTTTGGGCAGAGGTGGGAACCGGGGGCCCCTGCACTTGGCGCCCCTGTTTGTTTGCAGGTCCAGCCCCAGGCCCCGAGGGCCCGGGCTCCCCGCCTGTGTCCGGCCAGGTGTGCGGTGACGGGGCTCCCAGAGGACAAGGGGCTCAGTGTCTGCTTCATGCGAGCTCAGTGCTGACATGGAGCAGAAAGAATATCCAGTGACCGCTTCCAGGAAATGGCGCTGGGGCGGGCGGGGGTGGGGGCCGGGGAGGCCCCTTCCCAGCAGGACGGCCTGCAGGTGGGCTTCCAGGAAGGGGCCCCCGCTGGTTCCCTCACCTCTGGGAAAGGGCCAACCATGTCACCAGGTGCGGGCTGGGGAGAGGTCCAGAGAGGGAGGGAGGTGAGGGGCAGCGAGGAGAAGGGCTGGGGGCGGCCCGGTGTGGTCGGCAGGGCCTCAGGGCGCCAGAGCCAGGCCTGCTCCTTCTAGAAGCTCTGGACCCCCACAGGGCCCCACGGCCTCTGCTGGGCCCTTGGCTCCCTGGGGCTCGTCGGGCACAGCCCACACATGTGCCCGCAGAGGAGGACCGGCCTGAGCCCAGGCCGGGTCTCAAACCGGCGCAGTGGCTCCCGGCTCCAGCTCTGGGGCGAGGGCCTTCAGGCGGCCTCCGAGACCTTCGGGCCTGAGCCTCCCCCTCGGCCTGGCTCAGGGGTTCATTTCCTTTGTATCCGGGGCCTGTTTCCGACCCCACTCAGTGGAGCAGCAGGGTCCTGACTCCGCCCGCCCCCCAGCTGTCCGCCATCTTATTGAGAGGGGGCTCCTGGGTCATTAAATCCAGACCGAGAGGCGAACCCACACAGAGGCAGGAGACACACACAGGCAGAGTCCCATGTCCACCTTCCAGGGACACTGGTCCCACACAGGGCTGGGCCACACACAAGTCAGCAGGCCCCACAGGGTGTTCCCGAGCAGAACGGGACCCACAGCAGTGCCTGCGGTGTGCCGGCGAGGGACCCCGAGAGAGACCCTCCCCGACAGCCACGGCCCCTCGGCTGTGGGCACCCGGCCCCTGGGCCCTGCCGAGAGGTGCTCCCAGACACACGTGTGAACACACAGGCATGCGTGGACACGTGTGGGCACGCACGAACACACAGACATGTGTGAACACAAGGGCACGTGTGGACACATGGGGGTGCACAGGGACGCACACACGTTGATACATGTGTGTGAACACACAGGCGTGAGTACACACAGACAGGGGACACGCTTGGACACAGACGGGTGGCCGGCCAGCTGAGCGCCCCCACACAGGGGCACGGCGGGGGCGGGGGAGAATCCAGGTGTGACAACCAGGCCCTTCTGTGCTGGGAGCCTGAAGGGGGAGAGGGTGGCCGTCCCTGCCCACTCCCTGGTCTCCCCCCAGCTCAGAAATGCCTTTCCCCAGACTTCCCGCCCGCCGCCGGTGGCCGGGCCCCCTGCCCCCACCCCTCCACCCCCCGCCCCCGGCTGGGGTTTGGAAGTGAAATTCAAGCCCCTGTTTGCTCCTCGACACTTAACTCAGCTCGGGGCGTTTTGAAAGTGCCTTTGGGTGGTGGGGGCGCCAGGAGCCAGTCTGACAACCCTCTCTAAGCCCCTTTTCTAAAAAGCAGGAAATCGGGCTGGGCCCAAGGTAAACATTCCACCCGCAGGCCCCAGCTCCTCCGAGGGCTCCGAGGGGCGGGCGGGCCTATTTGCCCAGCCCTGGGCGAGGCGCGGGGCTCACGGCCTGTTTGCAGAGCCAGGCCTTGGCCTGTGGCTTCTTGCCCCCACCCGCCTCCAGCCCCGCGGGTGGCCCCACAGCTCTGCAGGGGCCCCTCTGGGCGCTCAGGCCCCTTCCCTTCTGGCTCCAGGAGGAACAGCCTGGAATCAGCCCTGAATGCTGGAAAAAAACAGCGCCCCACCCAGTGTGGACCCTGGCTTGTGAACTGGACGAGGGCAGGTGGGAGGGGGCGCTGGGGCCTCAGCATTCCCCCTGGTGGGTGTGGGACGCTGCCCCACCCGCTGCATTCCAGCCCAGATGTGTGCTTTCCCCGCTCAGGGCCTCGGGGCCCAGGTGGGAGCCCTGGGGTGCATGCGGGGCGCACCGTGCGTCCCCTGCGACCAGAAGAGGCCACAGCACACCAAGGAGCCGGCCCGGCTGACTCCAGGACCCCCGAGGGCTGCCCACCCTCTTCAGGGGGCCCGACTCCCTGTGTTCCCTGGAGGAGGCGCCCAGCCCACCTTGGTGGGACCCACTGCCTGGCTGCCCAGCTTTCCTCCTCACAGCCTCACTTTGTGAAGCTCAAACAGCAAGCGACGGGGCTTATCAATAAAGGCCATTCACAACCCTAACTCTTTATATCTCGTGGATGGGTCCCTTCACCCCCTGTGAAGCCCACTTGGGTGAGTGGGCCTGGCCGGTGGCCTGGAGAGGATGTGACCGCCTGCAGGGCACCCAGAGACCCCGAGGACAGCAGCTCCAGGCCTTCCAGAATCGCCCATGCCCAAATGCTTACTGTGGTGACCACCACCCAGCTGGCCTGGGACCGTCCCCGTGTAGCCCACATGGCCAGGGGGGTAGGGAGCCCAGAGGGGAGCCTGGGTGGACACAGGGTCGGGGGGCTGTGGGAGGAGGGCTGGGGTGTGCCCCTCAGCTCCCCCCGTCTGGTCTTTCTCTGGGGCTGAGGCGGTTCCTGACTCTGAGCGCGGGGAGGAGGGGCTGGGACCCCAGGCTCGCCTCCAACAGCTGCTTCCTGGAGTTCCAGCCTCGGCTCCGGCAGGGGCCCAGGGCGGGGGGCCTGGGGCGCAGAGGCAGAGCCCCAGCCCAGCCTCCCGACTGCAAACCAAGGTGGGGGCTGCACTTACACCCCAAAGTCTTAGGGCCACCGTGGCAGGACCCACAGCCCTTCTGGTACCCCTCCCCTCCTCCACTCAGTCCCCACGTCTCCCGCCCTCCCCTCTCCCTCCGCTTTTCACTCATCACCACCCTCTCCGTCAGCCTCCCTGCCCCCCCTGTTTGGCTGTCACCTGGCTATTATTGAGCCCTCCCCCCTCCCTGGAGCTGAGCGGACCCCCAGCACCCACCACAGTGGGAAGGCGGTGGGGCAGGGGGAAGAGACATCCCTGTGTCCCCTTGGGCTTGGGGCTCATAGGACCCTGAGCACCAGCAGGGCTGGTGATGAGGTGCACTGCCCCCCCAAGCCTCCGCCAAGCCCGCTCCCCCAGAGCAGGCCCTTGGGACGTGTGGCGAGGAGTAGGAGGGCCTGGGGTGCCAGCCAGGAGGTGGTCTGTGTGGCATGACTGAGGGGACCCTTTCACAGCCGAGTGCTCTCCCACCCTCACCCCTCCCAGCAGAGACCCTGGTCCTACAGCCTCACCCAACAGTCATGGGACCTGGCGCTGCCCGCCCCACCCAATGACGACTGGTTTTCATCCCCCACATCCCCTCCCGTGTCCCTTGTGTGTTTCATGTCCTCCACCCCATTCCCGTGTCCGAGGAGCCCCCCAAGAACGAGCGGAGACCCAGAGTGCTGTAACGGATTTATTGATGAGTCCAGAGCTTCTGGTGAAGCCCTGGTGAGGAGGGACACACGCGAGATGGACCGTGGAATGCTTCACGTCGCTCTTGGTGTTCAGAGCTCCCAGACCAGGCGGGGGGCAGGCAGGGCCCCACACACTCTACCGCCCCCGGTCACCCCCAGAGGGTGGATGGTGGGGGGTCGCAGGGGCGGCACCGGCCAGAGGGGCCGGGCACACTCGGCAGTTGGCTCACACACACGCTCAGGGAACTCGAGGCCGTGTCCGGGACCCCAACCAGTGCAAACGACTTAATAGTGCAAATTGAATCGGGGGTGGGGGGAGCAGAGTCCCGGGGGCCTGAGCCCACTGAGCAAGGGACAGAGAAGAGAAAGGAAGAAATGAAGAGACGAGAGAAAAGTCTGAAGAGGAGGTGGGGGGGGGGAGTGCGGTGGTGATGGGGGCGGGCTGGCGGTGGTCTCCAGCGTGGGCAGGGGCAGCTGTGGAGGTGGTGTTGCGGCCGCGGGGCCGCTCCCTTCAGGTGGTGCTGGGCGGGTCTCGGTCCCTTGACTTAACCTGCAGAGAGAGTGGGACGTGTGGGCGGGGCCAGGGCAGGCGGGGAGGGGGGCAGCTTCCCGAAGGGGGGCTCCTGTGCCCACCTTCTGGAGCCGATTCCTGAGTCGGGGGGTGTGGTGGTTCCATGTGCAGCATTTTCTTGAGTCAGAGCTAGAAGGACTTGAAGAAGTCCGGGGTCCAAGGCCCAGGCGTGAGCTGGGTAGCACCATTTCTGTGGGCGGGAGGGGACGGAGTGAGCGCGACCCTGGCCCGCGCTCTGTGCCCCCCACCCTATGCCCCTTGGGAGGGGCTACCACCTTGTCATCTTGAGGATTCTAGAGGTCCAGAGAGCAGAGATTGTGTCGACTCCTTCCAGAAAGTACAGAGACAGAGACCTGCTGGGCGCTCTGCTCCCCGCGGCTCCAGCCGAGATGTCCTGCGGGAGAAAAGACAGGTCAGGAGTGAGGAGTCTGTCACCACGGGGCCGTCGGTCTGGGGACCACGCCCTGTCCCTGCACTTACCAGGAAGGCCGGACGGCTTCACTGTCCTCACCGTCACACCGGACCATGTCATGTCACTCTGAGCACCTCCTGGCGCCCGGCCTTCGGTGGCTGGCACGCACGTCACCACCACTAGAGACCTGGCTGGGGACAGTGGCGAGGGTCACGGTTGGCGGGCAGAACCCACAGGTGGGGGGTCGGACTGGCCAGCGGGCTGGACACTCACCTGGTCTCCAATCCGAGTACGGCGACACCGATCCCCGCTCCGTCACCGCCCGCGGCCACGCCTTGGCCACAGGCTCTGGAGGCCAGCGCCCCTCCCGGATTGCCGCCAGGCTGCCACGCGCACCCTGCCTGTGCCCCGACTTCCCTCCCCCCCTCACTCACGCTGCCCTGCCTGCCTCGCCTGGTCTGGTCTCGCCTGTGTCCTTGACTCCCCTGGTGTTGACCTGTCTACCTTGCCAGTCCCAGAGGCGTGCGGGGGAGGGACACAGAGACCTGTGACCAGTCCCCACGCCAGCCGCTGGGCCACAGTGCCACGTGGGAACGGCACGTCCACAGGTTGGGCCCCCGCAGCCTCCTCGCTGCAGAAATCTCTGGAGCCTGCGCCTGGGACTGCCGTCCCCTCCGGGTGACGTCCCGCCGCGGGCTTGCCCGCGCACTGTGCCCTCAGTCTCGTTCTCCTGCCCTCGAGGCTCTGGCGCCGGCCTGGGCGGCCTGGCCAGAGCTCCTTCTGAACCTTCTCCTGAGTGAATTGCGGTGGGTGTGGTGGCGGCTGGGGACCCTGCTGTGATTTGAGTCCCCCGCTCATCTTGTCCTGTCCGACCGGGCCTGGAGTGTTCCCGCAAGTGATGGAGGTTTGCGGGCCCCCGTCCCCTCCCTCACTGGCAGCCCTGCCTCATGTCCTGCCTTGCCCTCTCAAAGCGCTTTCTACCTGGGGTGGACCCGTAGCCCCCCCCAGCCTCCCCAGTCTCAGCTCCCCCCGAGACGGTGTCACCTGTGCTTACGCTCTGCCTTCATCCTGCGGCCCTGCCGGGGGTCAGCCACTTCTCCTCGCTGTCCTCACTCCCGGGAACCTCCTTCTGGCAGAAGGTCCTGGAAGCGAGGCGGTGAGGGGAAGGGGACTCACCTGGCCCGGCAGGTCGCTCCTCTCCTCTGCCTGTGGCTGCCAGCTACTCCATGGCCCAGGCCCAGTGTGAACCCCTCTCCAGTTCCCCCTTGTCCGCCAGCCGCCACGTCCTGAAACCAAAGTTGACCGGGATGAATGTCTGGCTCCCCCCTCTTTCCCCTCTACCTCTAGCTGGGGCCCGTCACACCCCACACCGATGCTGCCCTGCCTCCAGGAGCCCACGCCACCCTCCCACTGTGCTCCCAGGCCCCAGCCAGCCCCTCAGCCCGCGGCCTCTCCTGCCAGACTCCAGATTTCCAAGGTGATCCTTGGCCCACGCAAACTTCCCCGAACCCCAGTTCCCCATCTTCCCCTGGTTTCCCCCGTGCCCCAGCTTCCCTGGTTACCCCTCCGCACCCCCGCTTCCCCAGTTTCCCCCGGGCTTCCCCATCCCAGACCCACCCCCTCCCTCGCCCTGTTCCGTGGCCCTAGCCCGGGCTTTTTCTAACTGGAGCGGCCCCGCCCAGATTTCCCGCCCCTACCCCGCCAGCCAATCAGAGCAGGGACCGTGTTTGGGGCCACCGCCAGTCCCACCTCCAACTGGGATGGCCCAGCGCACGTACCTCACCCGATCCGAAATTCTCCAAAGACACCCTCCCCGCACCCTTCCTTCGCAGGCGGCAAACAGGACTGGGCATTGTCCCCAAACGCCCCCTCCCCCCAGTTGAAACAAGGCGGGTCCCCTCAGGGCAGACCACGTATGCCGCTCCTCGCCCTCCCAGCACTGGGTGGCCACCCTGCTGGTGGACAGTGTGGGGGTGGGGGGCTCCAGCCAAACCCGGGGGTTCGGGCAGCACTTGAAGCCACTTCTGCCGCCTCCGTGGTTGAGACCGCACCTTCGCCCTCCATCCTGGGGTCCACGGGGAACAGTCGCATGGGGAGTGTGGGTGGGGTTCTGGGCTCTGCTTCGGCCCAGGGAAGCATGAGGGGGGGAGGTCCTAGGCAGGCTACAGTGGATGGCCAGTCCCCGGCTCAATTGCCTCTTTGACGGCGACCATTGCGGCCACAGCGGTGTCCGCGGGGCAGTCTCCCACTGTGGTTGGGTTGCCCCAAGTCCCCCACACTGCCACGTTCCCCTCCCGTGGGTGCAGCGCGCCCGCCGTGCACCACGGCTCGCAAGCGCGTCCTCACCACGTCTGCAGCCTCACAGCTTCATCCCCAGCGCCCGCCGAGTGTCCACCGGCTTGAGGCTCTGCCCGTGCGGGAACGGAACAAAGGCACCAATGCTATCCAGTCCCTGAGTGACTGCCGGTGTGGCAAGGAGGCCTTGGAATCCTGAGCTGTATGTGGTTTGCCCGCCTGGTCTAGGGTGTTGGAACCATGGGGACAGTCGTGCCTAGGCAAGGAACCAAGACTCCGTGGGACTGAGGGTGGCAACTTGGAGGGGGCTCGGGCAGACCCTCTGCTCTGTGAACTCCACCGGGAAGTGTGGGGTGTCCCACCAACCAAACCTGACAGCCATCATTTGTCATGGACAAACTCACAACTTAGTAGGGGAACTCCAGGCATGGGCGTGGGGTACCCCCAGATCAGGAGAAAGCTGAGCCCCACACGCAGCCAGAAGCGCCTCAGTCGGGGCCGCCACCTCGTGGCTGTCACAGTCTCCACACCCACAACGACTCAGCACCACTCAGAACTGCGATTCGCTCGGGTGCAGGGCGCCCAAAGCGATGGGGGAGACACTGAAATCCTCTGGTGTTTGACAGGGCAGCCCCCAGGACTCTGTGGGAGGGGCTCCCTCCGAGACTGAGCTCCACATCGTCCAGGCACAGGCTGTCTCGTTACTCCCTTGCCTCCCCAACTTTAACCACACAGCCTGCTGTGACTAGGAATCCCCTGGGGTGGCTCAGGCAAGCACCCATCTTTCTGATGACACTAAGGAACTACCGTGGTATCAGACATGAGTGGACCCGGGACGTGGAGCGGGCGAACCTGGGACACAGGGCAGGAAGACCAGGGGTGCCGAGCAGACGAACTGGAGACACTGGGCGGGAAGACCCGGGACAATGTGCGGCGAACCCGGGACACTGGGCGGGAAGACCCGGGCCGTTCTGTGGTCGAACCCGGGATATTTCGCGGGCGAACGCAAAACACTGGGCGGGAAGACCCGGGACATTTCGCGGGCGAACCCCCAACACTGGGCGGGAAGACCCGGGCAAAGCCGCGGGCGAACCCTCGGCAGCCGCGGACCGTGATCTGTGAGCCGGCACCGCCACCTCGCGGCCGCCACAGTCTCCAAAACCAAACCAACCGGGCAGCACACAGGCAGAGCGCAGGGCGCTGGGAATCCGCCCCATACCGAGGGGACCGACCCCAGAGTGTCCCTGTGCTCCTCCAAGTAGCCCCCAGACCCGGGGCTGCCGCAGGTCTGGGGTGCTAGGTTACCTCTTGAGCTCAAACTATCACCCATCTCCCTGGCCTTGGTGACACCAGGTCACGATCCTCGGGCACTGTTGGGATCCCAATCTCAAGAGAGCGTGGGCTCCAGGGCGGGCAGAGTCGCTCCACTTGGGAGACGCACCTCCGTGCGCTCTGACCCAAGAGCACAGGGCGGGTAACTGGACCCCAGCCACCACACACTGGCCCTGTCTCGACCCCCTGACTTGGGATCCCCCAGGACTCTGGAGTGCTGGCTGCGCCCAAGCTGGCGGCTCAGCCGGCACGGCACGCAGCAGGACCTCTCGCAGCAGAGCGGGGGGGGGGGGGGGGGCGGAGGAGTGGCCCTGGTCTTTAGCATCTCAAACACCTGTGAATGGAGATGCTAATGCCCAGCCCCGGGGGCTCTGCTGAGCTCTGAGACTTTCCCTGGGGAGCAGACACTGGCGAAATCAAAGGCCCTGAGTTTGGGGAGTGGGATCCGTCCTCGGTGGGGTGGCCACTGTCTGGATGGGCGGCCCTGGGACCTGGTTGCCTGTTCCCTGTCACTGAACTGGGACCGATGATGTAGGATCTACACCATGGTGTTGACCGCCTTGGAGGTGGACCTGTTACCGAGGGGCTGCAGGTACTACCGGAGCTGAGCCGCAGTGGCTCACAGGTGTCCCACATCTCTGATGACCCTCGTCGGCCACTGCAGTGTTAGGCCTCAATGCACCTGGGACGTGAGGTAGGCGGACCCCGGTCTTGGCTGCGCGGGCAGTGATGTGTGAGTCAGGGCTGCCACCACGCGGCCGTGGCTGTCTCCACACCGACAACCGATTCCACACCGTTCAGGGCTGGGATTAGCTAGGATGCCTGTACCCAAAACAAGGGGAGGGCCCTGAAAAGCTCCTGCACTGGGAAGTGTCGGGCCCAGGACCCCGTGCCACAGGGGGCCCTGTGGAAAGGGCCGACCTCTGAGACTGAGCCCCATGTCCCCCAAGCATGGGGCCCTTCACTGCTCCAAGTGTTCTTTCTTGCCTGCCCTCAACTTCATTGTGCAGCCTGGGATGACTCAAATGAGGGTCTCATCTCCTTGAGATCCTCGTAGATTCCACGGTATCAGACCCGGGAAGGAACCAGAATGCTGTGCGGGCGAACCCGAGACATCAGGCAGGAAGACCTGGGAGATTGGATGGACAAACGTGAGACACTGGGCAGGAAGACCCGGGACGTTTCACGGGCGAACCCCTGACACTGGGAGGGAAGACCCGGGATGTTTCGCGGGCAAACCCCCCGACACTGGGCGGGAAGACCCGGGACATTTCGCGGGCGAACCCCCGACACTGGGCGGGAAGACCCGGGCAAAGCCGCGGGCGAACCCTCGGCAGCCGCGGACCGTGATCTGTGAGCCGGCACCGCCACCTCGCGGCCGCCACAGTCTCCAAAACCAAACCAACCGGGCAGCACACAGGGCGCTGGGAATCCGCCCCATACCAAGGGGACCGACCCCAGAGTGTCCCTGTGCTCCTCCAAGTAGCCCCCAGACCCGGGGCTGCCGCAGGTCTGGGGTGCTAGGTTACCTCTTGAGCTCAAACTATCACCCATCTCCCTGGCCTTGGTGACACCAGGTCACGATCCTCGGGCACTGTTGGGATCCCAATCTCAAGAGAGCATGGGCTCCAGGGCGGGCAGAGTCGCTCCACTTGGGAGACGCACCTCCGTGCGCTCTGACCCAAGAGCACAGGGCGGGTAACTGGACCCCAGCCACCACACACTGGCCCTGTCTCGACCCCTGACTTGGGATCCCCCAGGACTCTGGAGTGCTGGCTGCGCCCAAGCTGGCGGCTCAGCCGGCACGGCACGCAGCGGGACCTCTCGCAGCAGAGCGGGGGGGCGGAGGAGTGGCCCTGGTCTTTAGCATCTCAAACACCTGTGAATGGAGATGCTAATGCCCAGCCCCGGGGGGTCTGCTGAGCTCTGAGACTTTCCCTGGGAAGCAGACACTGGCGAAATCAAAGGCCCTGAGTTTGGGGAGTGGGATCCGTCCTCGGTGGGGTGGCCACTGTCTGGATGGGCGGCCCTGGGACCTGGTTGCCTGTTCTCTGTCACTGAACTGGGACCGATGATGTAGGATCTACACCATGGTGTTGACCGCCTTGGAGGTGGACCTGTTACCGAGGGGCTGCAGGTACTACCGGAGCTGAGCCGCAGTGGCTCACAGGTGTCCCACATCTCTGATGACCCTCGTCGGCCACTGGGCTATCAGACCTGGGGCACCCGCGATATCGGGCTGGCGGACCCGGGACACGTGCCCGGCGAACCCCAGTCTTGGCTGCCTTGGGCATCACTTTGGTGCTGCCACCTCGCGGACACTGCTGTCTTTACAGCCACAACGGAGGTGACACCCTCGCGGCGCTGACAGCATCCAGGGCCTACTGGGGTTGGGGCCAAATGCGGAGGAAGAACCCTGGACCCTCCTTTGCTCGGCAAAGCGGGCCTCTGGACCCTTTGCCGCAGAGGCTGCCAGGCAGGGCTACTGCTCCAGAACTTCCACTCAGGGCTCTCATAGATGGGCAGCCCAGGACACGGGACCCTGGTGCCTCCAGGAGTCCCTCTGTGACCTTCCCTTTTGCCCATGACACCGGAACCAGGTTCGCGGTGCCAACCCTGTGGGTGGGCGTCCAGCCGCGTGCAGGCTTCACGGTGCCAGGATCCCACGGCCCTCCAGGTGCAGACCTGTCCCCGGGGGGAAAGGGCTCCTCTTTAGCTCTCTGTCCCCCTGGGGAGTGTTTGGACAAGCTTGTCCGGAAGGCCTCCAGCTGCCCTCCTCCCCAGGGATGCGGGCGTCTCTGTGGGGCCCCGTGCCGAGTGCCCAAAGCTTCTGTCAGCTTCGGTCTCCTCAGCTACAGAAGCCTCCCAGTGGAGGGACCACCGGGGCTCCGCACTGTGGGTGGAGCCTTGGGAACTCAGGGGCCAAGTCTGTCCATGCTGGGCACAGTGACAGTGAGGGGGGAGCTGCGCCCCACGCACGGTTAGCACTCGCGTGGGCAGGGCCCGGGCCCAGAGCCCGCGCCGCCCCAGACAGACACTCGCTCTCGCGCTCCACCCGGGAGGCCCCTTGTGCTCCAGGCGCCCTCACCTCTCAAGTCTTGATGGGCGTCATCGACTTGCCCTCCATCCCCACCGCACCCCAGGAGCACGATGGGCAGCTCCTGCAGAAGTGGCCCCAGGCGTCTGCCTGTCTGGAGTGCGGCCACCCCCAGGCTGCTGCCTCCTAGCAGCAGGGAGCAGTTCCGCCCCCTAAGGGCTCCTGCCTGGACCCCTCACCTCTGGGTGGGCCCCCTGGGGCTGCATCCTGACACCTGCCTCCCGGGCTGCTTAGGCCCATTGCCAGCCCTTGAAGAGCTGTGGCTGTGTAGACCACAGCCGCCATGTGCGTCCTGGGGGCTAGTGTGTGCTCTGTCCGGCCACTGGACCGGTGTGCACACCCCTGCTGTCCACCCCTGGGGCCGGAGCTGCTGGCCTTAGTGAGCTGGAGACAGCGCTGGTTGGGGACGGTGACACGGAGGGCATCCTCCTACGGCCCCTCAGCTTCCGGGTGTGCGCAGAGGGGCTCACTGACACAAGTGACTGGTGGGGCGTTGCGGAGGCTCCTCCCCCAGCCTCTGCTGGGGGAGATGGGACACGCAGGGGACACCTTTGAAGTTGATGTGAGGCAGGTACAGGGGTGACAATCTGGCTCATGAGAGACTTTAGTGAGGAGCTGGGAATGGCCCCTGTAGATCCAAGTGAGGGCCCAGGCTCCATGTAGGCTCACGAGGAAGAGGCCCTGGTCCCTGGGCCACCCCAGATGGTCTGCACACCAGGCACATGGGCCACCGTGGAAGGCAATGCAGGTGAGCCCAGCCTGAAGCCTCCCTGAGTTGGGAGGAGCAGGGAAGCAGGGCCAACCTGGCTTAGCCCCGAGGAGAGGGGGAAGGACTCAGGAAGGGAGATGATTTACTGCCACAGGCCTGGGGATGTTGCGGGGTGGGGGGCAGATGTCCACCCCGCAGCCAGTCCCCAGACCCCAGGCCAGCGATCCCCAGATGCCCAAAAGAAGGGACAGCTAACACCAGTGTCTGTCACGGCAGGCACATCTTCACGCCCCACCATCTTCGCGGCCCCGGCCCTGCTGCCACGGCCCCTTGCCTTGCTGCCCTCCATGTCCCTTCCCTAGAAGTGGCTGTCCTGGCCTCGTCACCCTGCCACTTTTCTCCATCCCCTCCAGATCCGGTCAGACCGCACAGTCCCCACCACTCTGTGAGCTGGGCCACCTCCGCCCTCCCCATCCTGCCAGCCCCAGAGCCGGGCCCAGTGGCAGGGCTTAGCAACAGCCTCTGCCTTGGGGCCCAGCCCTGCCTTGGTCTCCGCAGGACCCCACCTTCCAGACAGTGTGTGTCTCCTTCCCTCCCTTCTCCTGCTGACTGGCCATGCCTCTGCCCTCAGCCACTCTGGCCCCCTAACCTTCTGGCCTTGAAAAAGCCCTGTACCCTGAAGCCACCCCCCGCTCAGGTCCCAGACAACCCCTGTGTGTCCTGGCATGCACGCCTGCCACGGCATGACCACGCCACGCCGGCCTGTGTGCCTTCCTTCCGGAGGCCCCGGGGAGCAGGGCACCCGTGTGCCTGGCCCACAGCGGCAGCAAGGAGCCGCCGCCGCCACGGTCAGTAGCATACTCGCTCGCCAAGTGCCCCACACCGGGCCCTGCCCCCGGGGCACCTCGGGAAGCTGCCTCCCCCTTCCAAGGCCTGCTCCCCTCCGTCCACTGCGGCTGACCACTGGCGTCGTCAGCACCTGGAGCTGCTGTCTTGCCCTGAAGCTGGCTGGCGTGAACCTAGACTTCCGGTCTGACATTCAAAAATCCAGAGCCCCAGGCTGTCCCATCATTCCTCTGCGGTCCCGGTCATAGGGGCTGCCAGCCCCGGGAACAGGGCTGCCTGGGCTTGGGTCAGCCGCCAGGAGTGAAGCCTCAGGGCAGCTGTTTGTCTGGGTGGACCCTGCAGACGCTTGTCCTGGGGCACAGCTGAGTGTCATTCTCTCCATTCTCCTGCTGTACATACCAACCTCACATTTCATTAGTAGCTGCCGCTCACTACTTTGTTATATTCGCCAGCCTCCCTTGCAGCTAGGTGTGGCCATGTGACTGATTTCTGACCAAAGAAAGAGACGTGGATATGGGTGCTGGGTGTGACTGCTCGTCACCCATTCAGAGGGCATGCCTTTGTTCCCTCTCCCGCTGGCAGGGACCGGCACAATTGGCAGGAGTGGGGACAGTCGGCATGGGCCCTGTGCTGTTCCTGGGGCAGCCATGTCTAAGGCCCACTGACCGTGGGTGAGAACAGCAGGAACTTATCCTCTCATCGTCCTGGAGGCCAGAAGCCCCAAACTCTGAGGGGGAAGCCCTTCCCAGCCTCTGTCCCAGCTTCTGGTCCTCCAGTGGGACCTCACCAATGACCTCTGTCACGACCCCACTTCCAAATAAGGTCCGTTCGGGGGTGTGGAGGCCATGGCTGAAAGTTGGGGGGCAAACCATGCAGCCCTGACGGGGCCCAGGATGGACAGACAGTGCTCGGCGCAAGGTTCGCCCTTGGACCTCAGAGCAGAGAGGCAGCGGCTCGGCCTGCGCAGGGCCGGTCTGAACTGGCCTACGCCTCGGGACCAGGCTGTGGACTCGGCGATGCCTGGGACCTGGAGAGGGCCCCAGGACAGCTATGGCCCAGAGCCCTGGGCTCCCCCGACCCGGGCCGAGGACCAATGCCATCAGGGCAGGGCCACCTCAGCTCACACTGGTGTCAGCGAGGGGACCGATCACAGAGCCTCGTCCCCAGACGTCCCTCTACAGCTCTAGACCCTGAGGCCGACCTGTTCCTGTTTCAGCTGTCGGTCCCCAGGCCGGACATGGCAGCCGCCACCCAGCAGGATGCCATCCTCTGAGCAGCAGCTGCAGTGAGCGGGGGGCAGTCCCCAACGGGGGTCTTCACAGGACCCTCCACTTCTGGGCCTCTGGCCGAGATACTGCTGGGTGACTGGGTGGGCCCTAAGTCCAGTGACAAGTGTCCTAGTCAGAGGAAGGGGAGCAGAGGCGGAGTGGAGAGGGAGGTGGAGCCCAGGGCCAGGCCTGCAGCCCCGGAGCCTGGAGGACCAGGAAAGAGCCTCTCCAGGAGCCTTCGGAGGGAGCTCAGCCCTGTGACACCGCAGGTCTTGGGCCTCCAGTGTCCAGGACGGGGACGGAATAACTTCTGTCGTGTCCTCGGCCCAGGGTGAGGTCGTCGGTTTACAGGGGGGTTTGTGTGCCAAGAAATGGACAGAGGCCTCAGCCTGGGAAGATGGCTTCTTCCCCGACGGTCCCAGCTAAGTCTGGGGACACTGCTCGAGACGTAACTCAGGTCAGGGGGCCACCCCCTGTCGGCCTTTGAGGCCCGGAGCTCAGGCTCTCGCACGGCAGGGGCGGGCCACCGTCCTGGCCCCAGGGGCAGAGTCAGGGCACAGGGCCCGCAGACCCCCGAGGAGGGGGTCTCATCCCCCCCTGTCCTCCCCTCTCGCCCGCACGGCCCCGCGAGCTTCCTCCCAGCACCGGGCCTCCCAGCACCGGGCCTCCCAGCACCGGGCCTCCCAGCACCGGACCAAAGGGGAGGCGCCGCCCCGAGAATCCCCTCCTCCCCATGAATCTGGGTGGGGCCGGCCACGGAGGGACGTTGCTTGAATGTCGGGGGTGGTGTCCCCCCCAGTCACGTGTCGAGGTGGAGACACGCACCTGGATGTCCTCAGGGAAGACGTGCGGGTCCTCGCGGGTTTGGGGGTGTCCTGCAGTCACCGCCTCCCGCCTCGGAGCTGTGGGTCCTGGCCCTGACCCCTCCCAGCCTTGACTCGCCTTCCCTTGGGGACGCTTCTGAGAGGCCGGGCTGGGGAGCCTGCCGGCCCCCAGCTTTCCTACGGCCCCCGGGCCACCCCTACCCTTCAGCCTCCCACAGGGTGCCAGCAAGAGACCCTGAGGCGCTCCGTTGGGGCTCCGGGGCCCCGGCAGAGCCGCCATCGCCTAACGTACCGCCTGGCACGGCGGCCCTCGCGCAGCCGGCCCGGGCAGGCTCCCCACCCACAGCGACCTCTGCCCCTCGAATCCCCACGCTCGGGCCAGACAGGGGACAGCGGAGAACTCTCCCACTCCCCACACCGCAGCCTCCCCAGGAGGCCCTCGGAGTGTGTGACGGATGCAGGAGGGAGAGCTGTGAGTGTGGGGCTGAGGGGGCTCCGACCCTCGAGGGGCGGCTGCCCACTCTCCACCCGGCTGGGGAGGCTCCTTGAGTGGGTGGGGTCTGGAGCCCCGCAGCCGCAGGTCTGGGTCGCAGCGGAGGGGTCCGCTTGTGAGTGGGCAGATGGGTGGACGGGCGGATGGGCAGACGGACAGAGGGAGGTCCAGGGCTGACGGGCAGATGTGTGCAGGGAGGAAGAGAACCGGCGGACTGGCTTTTCGAAGGATAGCACCCCTTTGAAAAGGGTGCTATCATGGCTCCGGCTCCGAGAGGGAATGAGGGCCTTCCTGCTCCCACCACGGCCATTGTTCTGGCCCCTTCCAGAGTCATCTGGCAGTTAATCTTTTCTAAAGCAACTATTTCAGACATCACAGCCCAAGCGTTCAAGTGTGAGCCTCAGCAGATGGGCCAGGGGCCTGGACGCTCTCCCACGCCCCCAGATGTGGAAGCCCACCACGGCCTCTCCACAGCGTCCACCAGGGACGCGGACCCCGGCCAGGAAAGTGTCAGAGCCACCGGCCACCTGCCTGGGCCCCCGCTCCTGGGTCCCGTCCATTCCCCTCGGCGGCTCCCGCCACGAACAGGACATTCCTGAAAGCTGAGGCCACGCATCAGGGGTTTGGAGCTGGAGGGCCAGGCAGGCCCGGGGCTGCCTCGCGGGCCCGGCCTCTGCATCTCCCCCGCCTTTCTCCTGGCCCCTCGGGGTCGGCCTGGGAGAAGGGGCACTTGCCTCGTTTCCCTTCCCACAATCCACGCCAAGGTCACAAGTCTTTGCCCCGCTGAGGTCCCTCTCTGCCCGATGCCCACCACGCTTGGAGCCTGAGGTGGGCTGGCCGCCACAGGCCGCCGTGGGCAACCTCAGACCCCGTCGAAGTGGCCATCTGGGGTGAGGGCTGCCTCCCTCCTACCCTGCTCTCCTCTCTAAGCTCCTGGGGGTGGGCTGCAGCTGGCACCACAGCATCCACTCTGAGTCTGCTCTCCCACCCAGGCTGCAAGTGCCCCGGGCAGAGGAGGGGAGCCTGTGGGGCCCCCCACCACTCCCTGGCAAAGACCAGAAGCCGCTTGTGGGGGTGGAAGGGGTCTGGTGAGGGAACAGAGGGACGCATGTGGACCTGAGCATCAGTCACTGGGTGTCAGGGTGCCGAGCATCCATCGGTCACTGAGCATGGGGTGCTGAGCGTCGGGGACTGAGCATCGGGGTGCTGAGCACCAGGGCAGCGGGAGAAGGAAGGGGAGAGGGTGCAGAGGCGGGGGTCCCGAGCAGGGGCTGCGTGCGTGGACTCGGGCTCCGTCCCAGGAACACCCAGGGCCTGTCCTTTGTCTCACCCCTCACACCACATTTTTCCGGGAAGAAGTCATCGGCCCACAGAGGCGGGTTTCCATCTGGGCTGGGTTGATGAGCTATTTTGGAGGAAACTTCTGCGTTAACTCACTTCGCTTGCCAAGCTCATGCGGGGACAATTAGGGGAGGCAGAGAGGCAGTGAGGCGAGCAGTGGGGGAGCCACTCGGCAGGGGCGCATGCAGGCCATGTGCGCCCCCCGCCCCGTTGTCCCCCGCCTGCCAGGACACTGGCTGGCCTACGGGTCAGGGGTCTGGGTTCCTGAGGCCAGGGGTCCGGGGCGGTGGGGGCGGTGCTGCACGTGCAGCCCCCGAGGGCCCCTTCCCCAGGGCCCCCCCTTCTCATCCGGCTCTGGCTCAGCCGTTCCCACACTGTGTTTCCAACCCCTTGGCCCCCCGAACTCCATCCATCACCCCAGCTGAGGAGATGCCTCTGCCCGTCCCGCCCACGCCCGGGGGCCTCCGCCCCCATCTGGGAGCCTGCCTGCTGGGGCGCCAGGAGGAGCCCTCGCCCCGGCCCCCCCTTCCCCAGCCTGCATTCCTCTCTGAGGGGCACTTCTGCTGCTCCCCACTTCCCAAAGCTCTGCCAATGTGGGCCCACCAACCCCTCCTTTGGCCCTGCAGCCGCCTCCCTGTCTTTTTTAGTGACATTTCTCAGAAGGGGGACCCTCAGGGGTTGAATTCTGTACCCGCCTTAGATTCATCCAGGTCGGAGTGCTGATCCCCTCCCCCTGCGTCAGAGCATGACTGCATTTGGAGATGGGCCTTTCACTCGGTGATGGTGGTAAACTGAGGCCACCAGGGTGGGGCCTCGCCCTATGTGACTTGGGTCCTTGTAAGAGGAGACCAGGACACAGACCTGCATAGAGGGGTGACCATGTGAGGACACGGGGAAGGGGTAGACATCTGCAGGCCTCGGGGAACCAGCCTTGTGACGCCTGGCCTCCGACTCCGGCCCCCGGGACGGGGACCGCGAGTGGCTGTGGTTCGGGCCCCATCTGCCTGCTCTGCTAGGGCAGCCTGAGGTGACCCACACAGGACAGTCCTGCCCTGCCTCAGTGTCCCCACTACCTCCTGGCCCATTAGCCCACCTCCCGGCAAGCTGACAGGCACCTCTTACAGGACATCTCTCCGTGGGAACCCCTGCCCTCCAAGGGCCCTTGGGGAGCCTCGCTTTGGGGTGACCAGGTCCCCCCTTGACCTCCCAGGGCCCCGCCAAGCCCTGAGCTACGGCCTCCACCTCCCGCCCCCTGGTGTGTGCTTCACCTGGGCCCTTCCCCCAAAACCTTGGGTCCACCTCCCTCCTCTGGGCCCCAGGGGGGCACAAGCCGCCACTGAGTGAAGACCACACAGTCACCTTCTGCTGCCAGAAGACACATGGAAGACGTGGGGTCCCCTGCTCGCCGGGCTGGAGGGCTGCTGCCTGGCACCACGCACGCTGAGCCCTCCAGCTGGTGGCCCAGGAGAAGCCGGCTGGGACCGAGTCCCTGGAGGACACACTCTCCCCACTGGTCCCCTCCCCGTCTGCCCTCCTCTCCATCCGTCACTGGAGAGGCCAGCCCTGGCCCCCGCCCTTCCCTGGGATGAGCAGAAGGACATGAGACCACCTCTCCTCCGCCCACTCACACCAGACTCGGGGTCACAGCCGGAGCTCCTGGGCCCTGGCGACGACCCCGAGGGGAGAAGTGTGAGCCAGGGGCCTGGAGGGGCCTGGCCTGGGGTGCAAGGGCCATGGCCAGAGCGTCTGCCCGAGCAGCTAGCTCCCAGGACACACGGAGCCTCCGGCCGCCATGGGGCAGCCCGGTCCCTTCACCGGAGGACGCAGCTGTGGGCACCCACGTGGCCCGGGAAGGCAGAGTGCTGGGTGAGGACTCTGGTGTGGGGAGAAAGGGCCCACGGGGTCAGTCCCCACCTCCATGTGAGGGTCTGGGAGCAGCTACTTCCCCGAAGAGGGGCCCCTGCCTGTCCGTCAGGCCTGCGCCTTTGTTGTACTAAGAAAGCTGGGGCCCCAGGCCTGGAACCCGGGACCGACCATGTGATGCCTGGCTGTGGGCACAACCCGCAGAGTCACCCCTTCCAGCTCCCTTTGGAGTCCACTTCCGGGCTGGTGCCGGGGAGCTGGGGCGCTCTGTCCCACCCAGAAGACCCTACAGTGCTCACTCCCCGCCTCCGGGCTGGGCAGCTTCGCCAGTACCCACCCCCACCGCGGGCCCCTCGCCCTGGCCTGGGGTTTCGGGTGGCGGCTGGGTGGACAGCCAGCTTAAATTCCACCCCTGCCCCTCCTCCTCCTCCTCCTCCCCCCCGCAGCTGAGGGTCAGGGTGTCCTGGGGCGGAGGAGGGGAGGGGCCTTGGTGCCCAGGAAGAAGGACCTTGAAAAGTGAGAGGGGAAGGTATAAATCTCCCACTCCTTCCACCCCCCCGCCCTTCTCATCATAAAACGAGAAATTTATTTGCCACGTTGTGCCCGGGGCTGTGCTGGGCGAGGGCTGGGGTTTCTTTGGGGGTGGGGGTGGGGTCAGGGGCTTTGTTTTCTATTGCCTTGCAAGAAAAGGGAGGGGAGAGAGCTGGCGTGGAGATCCCACCCAATCCTCCTGGTGTCCCCACTCAGAGGGTGGGGGGACCAAGAAGAGGGACCCCTGTACCTCCTCCCTTCCCTTCCCTGTTCTGTTTTCGGGGCTGAGGTTAAACGGAGGGCAGGCGGCGGTGACATTTGCCCTCTGACACCTTTGAACCCAGGAGGGGCTTTGATGTCCTAACGGCCCACCGCATCCACAAAGTACCCCTCTCACAGCAGCGGGCAGCTGCCCAGCGCCCCTGGACGTCTCCGGGCTCTGAGGGAGAGGGTCTCGCTGGCACCAAGCCAGCCAGCAGCTGCCCCCATCAACCTGGATTTACCTGCCCACCCTCCTTTCTCCTGGCCCCCAGACCCACCGCCCACTCTCCCTCCAACCCCCTCGAGAGATCCCGCCATCCGGCCTCCGCCCTCCCAGGCCCGGCTCATCTGGGGACCGTGGCAGAGGGGTCTGCCGTCCTCGTGGCCTCTCTGTTCTCACATGCTGGGGGCCCCGTTTCTGCCCTGGGGCTCTCCCACCCGTGACAGAAACCCACTCGGGGCTCTCAGAGGGTGGTGTGGGGGTGGAGAGTCTCCCGCCGGGAGGCAGGCTCCAGGACCCCCAGGGCCAGAGCCCTCCAGGTGGGGGTTGGGGACAGTCCCGGCGTCCTTGTCTGCCACTCGAGGGAGCAGAGTGGCCACAGAGCGGGACTCGGGCCATGGGGGACAGTTCTGCCAGTCCCTGGAGCCACCTGTGGGACACCCGCCCCTCTACTGCTCCCTCAAGCCGGCGTCCCTCGTGTCCCCAGGGCTCTCACAGGTCTCCCTTCGCCCCTACCCAAGGGATAAGATTTTCCTCGGCTCCTCCCACCGCTGCCGTGGCAAGAGCCACACAAACCCCAAGGGAGCCTGGATCCTGTCCTCTTGTCCCCATGGCCAGCACCTCCATCCAGGTCTGGCCAGGTCCGGCGTGTTTCCTGGGGTATCCTGTGCCCCCCACCTAACAAGTCTTGCTCTGTCCAGCTGGCTGACCAGCCCTGCCCTCTTCCTTCCTGCCACCAAGCGCTGGGCTCCCTGGGCCTCAGGTGGGCCGGGGAGAATGTGCCAGGTGGAGACCCTCCCCTCCGGACCCTGGGGCCCCCACATCTGAGGTCTTGGCTCCAGGTCAGGGGAGACCCCAGGGTGAGGTGGGATGCACGGGGGGCCTTAGAGAGAGGGGGGAGGGGGCAGGGCAGGCGAGGGTGCTGAGGTGGAGGGCAGAGACCCTGAAAGGAGAAGGGCAGCTGCTCAGCAGAGGGGGCCGGGGGTGCGCAGGAAGAGGAGCCGCGACAGGGGCCCAAGCCTCCTGCAGAGAGAGGGGCTGCGGACAGCAGGCACCACCTTGGAACTTGCGAACGGCCCCCGGGGCCCTGGCGACGGGGCCCAGAGCAGCCTGTCCCCTGCCCCTCAGGGACAGGCCTGGGGCACACACAGTCCCCACTTCAGCCCTGCGAGGGCCTCGGGCTTCTGTGTAGACACAAGGCCACCTACCATGGGCCCAGTGTCCCACGGCAGGTGCACCGTTGCCGGCCCCGGTGGACACCCTCCCACCCCTGCCTCCCCACGGGGAGAGCCCGGCTCGGTCCTCCCAGGCTCCGGCGCCTGGGAACCTGCGGCCCCAGGGGGGCTGGGGGCCAGGGGCCGGGGGTGCCCGTGGGGCTCTGAGGGCCGGGCAGCCGGAGCGTCCGTCTGGCCCACGCCTCGGGCCCACCCCAGCAGCACGGCCGCTCACCCGCTAACCATGGCATCCCTCAGACACGTGAAGTCACGCGTCTAGAACACGTGAGTGTACGGAGCCTCCCACGGCTTCGCTCGCAGTCCCAACGGCAGGCAGGGTCCTCTGGGGAGCCGGCTGGGGGCTGAGACAACCCCCCTGTACTCTCGTCCCCGCCCCACCCCTCCCCAGATGCCCCCATGCCCTCCCCTCTCCCCCTCACCCTGTCCCCACAACCTCGGCCCCCCACCTCAGCCCGCTGTCCCCTGGCCCACTCTGCGCTGCCCCTCCGTGCCCCAGCTGCACCCTGCCCTGGGGTGGGGGCGGGTGGAAGCCCCCCAGACGGCCCTGGGTGGCCTCGGGGCCTGGTGGGTGGGCAGAGGTTGGGCCAGGCCCGCCCGGCCCCCGCTCTCGCCCACCCGGGCGCGGGGCCCCTGCCAGCTCTCTGAGCTGCATTGTTATTAATATTATTATTACAGCCGCTGTGAAAACACTGCGCTAAGCCCCTCGAGTGATTTATTTAGCGTGTGGCCTTATTGATTAGGCCAACTTTCCACCGTGTGGGGGAGGCAGGGCCTCAGCTCCAGGAATCTCTGGTCTGGGGGACCGCCCGCCGGGCGCCTCTGGGCAGACACTGAAGTCTCCGCCGGAGGCGCCCTGCGAGGGGGAGGCGGCCCCCTCCCGGAGAGGCTCCAGTCTGAGGGGGAGGCTGCTCCAGGCCCGTGGAGGCTGCTGAGGGGTAGCAGGCGTGTGCAGGGGCACAGAAGAGTCGGGGCGAACGGGGGCCTGCCCGAGCGCCCTGCTCCTCCAGCCCCAGGTTCTGCAGAGACCACGAGGCCCACCCTGGAGCCCGGGGGGCGTCTGGCTTCACCACTGTTCAGATGTGGGCCTTGGGGGCACCCTGGACTGGAGGGTGGAGGACAGGGGTCCAGCAAGGGAAAGTGCAGGGAGACACAGTGACACGGGGGGGGACCCCGTAGAGGTAAAGGCCACACTCTTGGGTCTGAGCCTCTGCCCAGAAGCCCCAGCATGGTGAGCTCTCCAAGGACCCTTCCTGCCCGTCCTCCGTGTGAGTCCTGGGCAGGCAGCCTGGTCTCACAGCTGGGCCCTGTCTCGCACTGTCCCCACCAGAGCAGGGCCATGGGAGATGGGCAGGACCGTGGGGGGCACACAGAGCCATAGGGGGGCACGCAGGGCAGGGGGGAAGAGGCAGGGCCTTAGGGGGACGGGCAGGGCAGTGGGGGGCACGCAGCCTGGCCTCGGGTGCAGGAGGCAGCTGCAGCCCCAGCTCCGACCTGGCGGGAGCCCCGCCCCCTCCCCTTTACGGCCAATAAAAGGGCCTGTAAAACCTGCAGGAGCACAAAGTGGGCCCTGAGAATGGCTCCCATAACAATGACATTTGCAGCGGTGCCCTCGGTGCGTGGACTGGAACGACCGGGGATGGGGGTGATGGCCCCAGACCCTTGCCGCCCGGCCCACCCAGGGACAAGGGACAGGCACGGCCCGCCCCTGCAGGCAGGACCTTCTTCTGGAGCAGAGGGCTGGGACCCAGCAGGGGCGGGAGAGCAGGGACACCCGGACCCTCAGCCCAGACAGACACCCTTCCGGCACGTGGCTCTGGGTGCACTGTGCCAGCCGGTGGCTCCAGTCGCAACCCCCCTGGGGACAGGTGACGGGGAAGCAGCTCCGGCGCCTGGCCCCTCTCTGTGGCCCACTCCCAACCCGTCCTCAGGGTGCTGGTGGCGCTGTCCCTGAGCCCCTGAAGCTGATATGCCAGGGCCGGGGAGGGGTGCCAGGCAGGGCAGTGGGGAGACAGAGGCTGAGCCCTGAGTGTGTCCCCAAAGGTGGCCTGGCCTGGGAGGATGCCCATCATCGTTAAGGCGAGTTTCCTGTTAGATTCTTGCGTGGCGAGCATGCCCGACGCACTCCAGAGCCTGCCTGGGGGAGGGGGGCGGTCTGTGACTGGAGCCCCGAGCGTGACTTTGGTGGAGGTTCCGGCTCCCAATGTGGAGACGGAGGGCAGGCTGCTTCCCCGCCATTTGCCAGGGCTCCAGAAGCGAGTGTTTCCTCTGCATAAAGTTCTGGGGACGGCCTGCCGGGTTCTGGGGCCCGGGGCCCACTCTGTGCTCGTGAGACAAGTGTCAGCAGCATCCGCATGGCTGGGGAAGGGGCAGGGCCACCACCAACACCCATGGAGTCCCAGCTGGGCCCTAGGCCCCCTCCTGTCCTTTCTGCCCCCGCCCCTGAGCTGGTGACCTTGTCTCCCCACGCCTGGGCTGTGGCCGGCGCTCTGCTTTCTGCCACCCGGCAATGGGCACTGCACACAGTAGGCGTCCTCCACACGGCTAGCTGATCCTGGCTGCTCTTCCTCTGCTTCACCGAACTGCGTGGCTGGACGGCTCCTAGCGAGAGGGGTGACAGGGGGCCGGTCCCCACTCTGCCCCCACTGTGGATAGAGGAAGGAGGGGATCGTGCCGGGCAGAGGCCAGAGCTGTCGACTCTCAGCAGAGGCCCCCCTCTGAGCCCTGCCACGGGCCAGAGACATGGGCTCAGCGTGGAGGCCTGTGACTCAGGGGCCTGGGGAGGCAGCTCCAGGAAGAAGGAAGGCCGTGTCATGGGGGGCCGGGGCACTCCTGGAGCAGCGTCCTCCGCAGAGTGACCCTCTGTGCTCCGTCCAGGCCCTTGGGCAGTGGGCGGGGCTTCTCCGCACACCCTGCAACCTGCGGGCGCCTTTTTGGGGGTGGGGGTGCTCCGGGCCAGCGCCTTCCAGCCTGGGAGCCCTGAAACGTGGTGGAGCCCAGCGGCGGCCGGAGTGGGGGATCGGCCAAGTGCAAGGAGGGCTGGGATGTGCAGGGCTCCATTAAATCGGGTTTTCAGGTTGAGGAGTGTTTGGGGCTGGGAGCAAGTGCACACGCAAAACAATTGTGCGTCCTCCATCTGAAAGTCAAATTGTACCGGCAGAGGTGTTACTTTTATCTGCTAAGCTGGCCGCCCCACGAGGTATAAACTGGCCCTTCTGCCACCACCGCACAGCCCAGGTCGGGGCTCGTCCCTCCGTGGGCTTTCTGAGGGGCGGGTGGGGAGGCTGGGGCCTCCTGGGGGCCCTGGAGGGCCCGTGGAATTTCGGCCGAGCATGCAGGAGGCATGTGCCCGTGTGTACGTGAGCGTGACTATGTGGACACACGTGTGCTGGTGCCCACATTTCACGTGTCGGTAAGTTGGTGCATGTTTGTGTTCGAGGGCTCCAAGGGAAGTCAGCGGTGGGGCTGGAAGGCCCAGTGCAGGCCCAGCCTTCGACGAACAGGGCAGGACAAGGGCCACCCCTCCAGTGGGCAGGGTGCCTGTCCTCACCTGCCACCGTTCTGAGCCGCGTCGCACGGCGTGGGCTCCCGGGGGCTCGTCTGGACCGAGGGAAGCAGCGGCGGGAAGTGGTGGGAAGGGAGGAGCTTCGGCAAGGGAGGGCTCACGGGGCCTCCAGGGGGACGGCCAGCGCCCAGAATGGCACACGGGCCCCTCACTCTTCCCTCTCCCTGCCCCCCACTTCAGCCGCAGCCCACATGAGGGAGTAAGGGGGGCAGGACCCTCCACCTGGGCGCAGGCGTGGGGGCCCGGCCTCTCCGGTCCACGGGCCACAGGCAGGCAGGACCAACCGACAGGCCAGAGGGCAGGAGGCTGGTTCTGGGGTTCCTGGGCCTTGAGGTGGGGACAGCTGGCCTCCCCCATGACTGTCCCTGTCATGGGGCCACCTCAGGGGTCACATGTCCCGTTCTCACAGGGACCAGGAATGGGCATGCCAGGGTCAGCGGAGACAGACCCATGCCCGAGGCCCCAGGAAGGGCTTGAGCAGCTGAGGTGGCCAGTAACAACCGGAGGGCAGGGGCCGGGGCCTCCCTGCTGGGCACGCCCTCCAGTTGTCCCCGCCACCCACCTCTTCCTTGTCCCTCGGCTTTCAGAACTGGGAGGGGAAGGCAGGGGACTGGACCCGGTGTGGGTCCACATGGGGGGCTGGAAGCTGGGTTCCCCTCACCCCTTAGCCCAGCCAGGACCACCGAGCTCTGGTCTGACGACAGCGGCAGGGAGCAGGTGGTGGGGAGCCGCAGGCCAGGGCACCCCCCCGAGTCCTGCCCTCTCCAGGGTGTCCCCACCGTCCCTGCCCACCAGCTGTCCCCTTCCATCTGCCCCGGTGTGAGCGGCAGCGGCAGCTGCTGCCCGCCCCTCTGCCCGAGAGCGCCGCCAGCCCACCCGCTCGCGCTGGGGCGCGGGGCGCTCGGGGCGCCGTGGGCCTCTTTTGGGGCCTTTTTTGGGCCTGTCCATCGCAGGGCACCTGAGCCCGCCAGGGGAGGCCAGTCGGCGCGGCCGCGCTCGAGGGAAGGCATGCGCCCCATCAGACAGCGGCTATTTCAGGCCCAGGGTTGCTTTCCTCGTCCTCTTCCCAAAGAGGAAGGGAATGTGGGCGCCACGCCTTGTAGGCGCCAGCTGGGCACTTTGAGACCCCAACAGGGGCGGTGAGGGCGGGGACAGAGGTCAGTTCGGCCCCTCCGGCCTCCCTTTCGCTGCAGCCCTGGCAGTTTCAAGGCCCCCCACCGCACCCTGTGTCACCATCTCCCCCAGCCTTTGGGGAACTGGCCCCTCACCAGGGCACGCAAACTGAGGTGGTGGGCAGAGGGGGCTCACACGTTCTTCCCACCCCCAGGGTGGGGGGCGCCCAGTGGACCTCAGCCCCCCGCCAACCCCTCATGGTCTCCAGGCCCTTCTGGGGACCCACCTGGCTCTCAGAGCCTGCATGACGGTCTAACTCTGGGTGGGCTCTCGTGAGCACTTTGTCCAGAGCCCCTGGGGGGTGGGGGAGGAAGCGCTGAGGGGGAAGGGCAGGACGGGGCCGCCCTCCCGGAGTGTGTGGGGCTGGGTCTCAGAGGGCCACGTCCTCTAGGGAGACACACCGGCTTCCCGGGGTTAGCACAGCCCGGGACTCGCCTGCAGGCAGCCTGTGTTCTGGGGAGCCATGCCCAGGGGGCCAGACGGACCGCTCTGGCTGCAGGGTGCTCTCGGGGTGGGCACGGCACTGGCATGTGGGCGGAAGCGTGGATGTTGTGGGCACCGGTCACCCAGGCTCTGGCCGGAGCCCCCCCAGAGCAGGGGCTGTTGAGGGCCACAGCCACATCCAGGGAGGAGCTGCCTCACCCTGGCCATGCCCGCTGCACTCCCCCTCTGTGGGCAGTGGGGACCGGAGGCCAGGGCCCTCCCCAGCCAGGGAGCGGCCCGACCGGTCACCCTGCTGCGGGGGGGCAGCCAGCCCGGCAGGGGGAAATTTGGTCAGCCGGCTGGCCGGCATGTCCATCCGACTGCGCACCTTGGAACTGGGGCCGAAGGCTTTCCCACCAGCCAGAAGTTCTTGGGGGAGTTTCAGATGGGGTGGAGGGCTTATGAGGTTGGATTCAGGGGGCTTCAGGGGCCCTGTGAGCTCAGAGCTGGTGCCAGGCGGCAGCTTTGGGGAGCCTCCTGCTTCGTCACTCTGCCCGCAGGGTGCTTGCTGTCTATGGGTGGGCGGGCGCCAGGCCAGCTGGGTGTCCAGTGCCCAGCCGAGCAGCACGGCACCCTCCTCGGGGTGCTGGGGTTCCGGTCGGGGGGTTCTCTGGCTGATCGGCCTCACATTTCTCTTGACAAAGCAGGAGAGAGAGCCAGGGGCCTGGGGCTGGCAGGGCCGAGGCCAGTGACCGCTGAGCCTGCAGGGTCCGACCTCGGCCCTGCCCAAGGACAGGCTGCAGCCCCAGAGCTGACTACTTCCTCAGCCCCGCTGCGCCCCCGGAAGGGGGTGTGAGGGTTGGGTGGGAGGGCGGGCTGCAGGGGTGCAAGGTGGAGATGAGGTTTGCCCACCTTGTTCTCCCAAGTTCCTGGGCCCCTCAGCCCCTGATGGCCCCACAAGGCAGATGCGGACCCCGGAGGGGCTGCTGGTGGTGGGTCGTGGGGCGGACACCAGAGGCCGCACAGCCCGGTGCTCTGTGCAGCCTGGCTGCTTGGGAGACCTGACCGAGCATCCCACAGGGCCTTCGGCGGGGAGGGGCACGCAGCCACGGACCCCCAAGGCCCCTCTGCCAGCCACCTGCCCCAAAAGGTGAGACCCGTGCTGGGTAGAGGACAGGCAGGGGGTTGGGGGCCGAGGTGGGCAGGGACACACTCCCAGGAGTCCTTCCTCCAGGGTCTGCCGAGTGGGTGCCAGGACGATGGTAGGAGGTGTCAGCTTGGGCTCCACCCATGCGGGCCTGAGTCCCCAGTATGTGGGGCCGACAGTCAACCCCAGGACAGGCCCTAGAGGACAGCCTCAGGGGTGGGGGCATTCGGGTGGGGCGGCAGTTCCAGGCAGGACCACCAGGCTAATGAACGAGCTCCCTTCGGCCCCGGGACCCCAGGACAGTGCGGTGCCCAGACACGTCCCCTGCAGGAAGTGGCCGCCTTGCCGAAGGTGCCCAGGCCGTATGTCTCCCCCGGCAGCGGCTGCAGTGAACCGCCCGTGGTGTCTGAAACTGCATGTGTCCAAACAGCGGGCATGCTGGGTGGGGCCTGCCAGGGTGCCCTGCACAGGGGGCCAGCGAGGCCTCATTTGACGTGCCTGTGGACTTGGGAGCTGGGGGAGCCCCAGGACCTTCTGTGACACGACACATCCCGGGTGCTTGGGCGCAGGGCATCCTCCTGCAGGGTTTTCTTAAAGGGGCCCCTGGGGCCAGTGACGCAGCCAGCGGGGCTCTGCAGCCCGGACACTTCCCCGCAGGCCTGGGTGGCCTGTCCAAGGCCTCCAGGAAAGCAGGACAGGTGGGGCTGAGGCGGGCCCTCCAGGAGCCCCGGAGAGCTGAGTAGCTCCTGGGGTCTCGAGGACACCTCACAGGGGCTGCCCAGGGCACCCCCAAACCGTCCCCCTCGTTTTCTCTGACCTGCACGTCTCAGTCACCTCTCCCATGAGGGCAGTCGGCAGCCTTGGGACAAGGTCCCCAACCCAACTGGTGACCCTCCCTAGTGCCCCCAGCGCCTACCGGGGCCCAGCTGCTTGGTGGCCTCCCTGCGCTCCCAGAGGGAGAGGGGCCTGGCAACGGCCTCCCAGGAGGCCAGCAAGGAACCCAGGGAGAGTCCAGGGCCCCCGTGACTCCCCAGAGTGCGGTCAGGGAGGAGCGTGAGGGACAGGGCAGCAGGATGGGGCTCCCGGGCCTCTCAGACTCTGGCCAGAGGCGCCCAGCTCAAGGACGCCTATAGCCAACTGTGGCCTACGGGAAAACGCCGGAAGGGAATGGAGGAATCGGGCGCGGGGAGAAGGAGCCGCTCTGGCCCCGGGAGGGCGGCCGCGGCTGCCTCGGCGGGGAGAGGGTCCCCATCCACCGCAAAGACAGGGAACCGCCCAGCACGCTCAGTCTGACTTCCGGCTGCTGTCCGCAGGGAGAGGGCTGCAGGTTGGAGGCCCGCGCTGGGCTGGCCAGGTCACGGGGGGCCGGAAGCCCCTGTGCTGACCCGGAGGCTCCCGGGGACCCGCGGGCAGAAGGGTGGGAAGGGGCCCCGGTCTCCTGACCACCGCTCGTGGGGAAGGGGCTCCCTTCTCCCTCGGCCTCCTTGGCCTTGGCCGTGGCCTTGCCCAGCCATGACCACCCCACCTGCCCACGCCCCATACGCCGCCATTTGTCCTGCTGGGGAGCGTCAGCCCTTCCGCCTGCTGTGTGCGCTCAGCCCCTCGAGCGCCCGCACCCAGGCTCCGTCCTTTCCAGCCAGAGCCCCATCTCCCTGCGCCCCGTTCCCTTCTGACTGGAGCCCCTAGCTCGACCCCACCCGATGTCAGTGTGGGCTGAGCCCAGGCTGCTGCAGGTCCAGGCCACAGGACGCCGGCCCCCATCCCAGGGACCCAGCTTCTCTTCCTCAGGAACCCGGTTTCCTGTTTTTATCCCGCTGGGCTGGAAGGAAGTGGCCTCCAGGGCCACGGGAGGGAGGGTCCCCCTGAGGACCCATGCTGACGGGGGGCAGGGGCCTGATCCAGGTGCCCTCAGGGGAGCTGTGGTGAGGCCACCCAAGGGCCCCTGTCCCTGTCGGAGCAGGTTCGGAGGGCTCGGGGTCCTGTTGCCAGGTGTCTGGGCAGACGAGGGCCTTGTCCCAGGAGCGGGAGCCACAGCCCCTGACCAGGGGGGCACCTCTAGTCCTAGGGCTCCGGGCCCATCACCAGCTCTGGGGTCTGCTGTGGGAGCAACGTGCTAAGGAGGGACGGCCCTGCCCCCGAGGGCGCTGGACCTGGGGCAGGATGCAGCCACCAGCTGCCCCGGAAGGTTCAGAGGGCCTGCGGGGACCGGCCAGGAGAAGGCCCTGGGGCCGCTGGGGGCTGCAGCCCTTGCCCGTGGCAAGCTGGGTCCTGCCTACGTGGGTGAGGGCTGCCGGCTGGGAGGCCTGGTGGCCCAGGGGGACCTGGTCTCGGGGGACAGAGCCTCGGCCCCTGTGACCAGCCCGGGTTACCCGGGACAGTCGGAGCCTGCAGGAAGCCTGGCCTGCTGCTGGGGCGCAGGGCCTTGGGGGACGCCGCCCTGCCTGTGAGCAGGGCTGAGAGTGACCCCGGCCCGGGTGGGTGGGCCTGAGCCGGGGCGGGGGGAGGGGGCAGCTCTGCGTGAGGGCGGGGCAAGCAGCAAGCGGTGGGGTTGGAGGGGAGGCCAGTGAGGCCACCCTGGGTGCAGACCTCTCTCCCATACTTGCCCTGCCCCTCTCTACCCACCCCTATCACCGCAGCTGCAGGTCCGGAACAAGCCTTCAGTGCCCCTGAAGTCACACTGCCTGGACCTTGGGGGCTGGGTGAGCTGCCTGGCCCAGCCCAGAGCCTTTGGCCTGGAGGCTGGCCGGCTCTCCCATCTGCACAGAGCTACTGCGCCCTGAGGGGTGAGAGAGTGGCCCTGCCTCGCCACATTCCTGAGGCCATCGGGGCAGAGACTTCCACCCCCTGGCCTGTGGGGAAATTGAGCCAGACGCCTCAAGGACAGGCCTTTGTGGGACACCAGGGTCACCACGATGCCCGGACGATGGCTGCAGACTGCAGACCCTTCACGGGAGCCCCTTGCAGAGCTGCACTCTGTCCGGCTGGCCGGCTGAGGCCTCAGGACACAGGGACATTTAGCCGGGTGGCCACTTTGCCACCAGACCCTCAGAACCAGTGTCCCCAAGCCCGGCGGCTCGCCCTACCCATGGAGGGACCTGGTCAGGGGCCTGGCCCCGGTGCCTTCCTAGAGCACTGCCACCTGCGGTCACCACCTGGCAGCAAGGGCGGGGCGAGACCCCTGGCCTCCCCGGCCTCTCTTCCTGCTGGTCTGCAAGCCCAGCCCCCGTGCCCCTGCCCGCACCACGGCTGCTCGGACATGTGGCCTTGACCCAGGCAGGGTCCCCACACCCCAGCACCTCTGGGTCCCTCCCGCCCCCCTAGGAGCCGGGCCCTGCTAGAGGCTGACGGCAGGACAGGGCCCCGCAGGCGGAGACCCGGTGTGAGCACTGTCTCCGCCAGACCTGAGCTCAGAGTCCCTGTAGGAGCCAGGCCTGGGGACAGAGGCAGCGAGCACGCTTCCAGAAGGGCACTCGGCTCCCAGCATCCCCACTTCTGGGGTCACCTGGAGGCGGGGGCATCCCACCACCCTCCTCACCACCGTCGGCCGCTCCCCCTTCCCCAGGCACAGCCAGTGGGGGGTGTGGGGGCAGGGCAATTGAACGCTCTCCTTTTCTGGGGACCCCGAGAGGCAAGAGGCCTTCCAGCCTGGCACCCTAGGGAGACCTCGTGTACAGGGGGATGACGTGCGGGACCAGCACCCCGGGCAGAGCCTCAGCCCTCTCTTGGGGCCCCTCCCCCTAACCTGCAGGGACCCACCAGCTGGTCCACGAGACCCATCACCGGCTCCTGCCTGCCCACTGGGCCTACAGGCTGCCCCTGCAGCTTATCCAATCCCGGGGTGCACGCCCTCTGATCTCTCTCTCCCCAGTGAACGCCAAGAGCCAGGACCTGACCTGCAGGGCCCGGGGCAGAGATGGCCTTCCAGTTGGGGCAGCATGGCGGGCAGGTTGGGCAGCCCCTCCTGGGACTGGCCGGGAGGCTGGAGTGGGCCGTGCTTCCCTTGACTATGTCCCTTTAGACTCAGACATGCCAGCGGGTGGAGTGGGGGTCTTGGGGAAGCCCGCCTCCTGGCAGACCCTGCCCCGGGCCCTGGTATTAGGGGTTCAGCTCTGAGCGGTACAGGCCCCAGGCTCTGCTCCCAGCAAAGCGCGGAGTGGTGCTGAGTCCCCCCGAAACCTTCAGCAAATGTGAGAGCCTGGGCCAGGGCGGGGGGCTGCTGGCCTGGCTGCAGTCTGGGCCCTGCGGAGGCCAGACTGCGGGCTCCCTCTGGGCCTGAGCCCCAGCTCTGCTGGGCCCAGGGGCTGGGGGCACCCCTCTGCGGGACGAGGGCCCCAGACTCGGGGAGGGGAGAGGAGGCAGCATCTTTCCTGGGAAGACCCACCCTCTGCTCAGGCCCCTGGATGGCCTGGGCCGAGGGACCACAAGGGAGGGCTCAACTTGGGGGGCAGTAGGTAGGGGGGCTGGGGTCCCCTCTTGCCTGCACCCCACCTCTGTGGCCAAGTGGGTGTCATGATGCCTCCTGACCTCACGGGGGCGCAGGAGACAATAAAATGTCAGCACTTATGGGGAGACCCTCTGTGGTCTTAGCTTCCTGGGCTGAGCAGGCGTATGGGGGACCTCAGCTTTCTCCCCAGCACGAGCAGCCCCATCCACCCCTCCTCGGCCAACCCCCTGACTCCTCCCCAAACCCAGGGCTGCAGATGAGCCTCCTCCCGCCGCCTTTGTCTCCGGCCCCCACCCAGGGCCCTACCATTGCCTCCCACTTCCCTCCCTTGTGTTTCCTCCCCCTTCCCAGGGTCCAGCCTCGAGAAAGGATGAAGACCCTGCTGGGGACAGTCCCAAAGCTGGGAGGAGGCCTTGGGTGGGGAGTAGGGTGGCGAGAGGGGGCAGCAGAGCCCAGAGCCCCCAGGACACAGACCGGCAGGGGGTCACCGCATGTTCAGGAAGCGAAGTGGGGACCAGGAGGACCTCCTTGGGGGGGGTCTCCGGGAGGGACAGCAGGGAAACGGCCCGGCAGGGTGGCCAAGCCTAAGGCCCTTCTGAGGAGGCCAGTAGCAGACGGTGAGGAGGAGGTCCCGGCGACAGGTGCGAGGGACGAATGTGGGCCCTTCTCCCATGTGAGCCACAGGAGGTGGCTAGGCAAGGGCAGGGGCGAGGCCACAGGCAGGACACTGGCTGAAGGAACTTTAAGGCCCTGGGCCGGGCAGGGTCAGCTGAGGGGCTGGGGGCACCCCCAGCCCCTCGGCCCGGCCTCAGATCCCTCTCCAGCGCCCCTCGACCCTCTGGACACGCCCAGGGCAGCCCCGAGGCACATGTGCATGGTGGCCCCGCCAGGCCCAATAAACCCCCACCGAGTGGAATCCGCTTCACCCTCACAGGGCCTGTCCCCACGCTGGAGAGGCCGCCAGGGGAAACCGAGGCCTGGAGGGCCAGGACGGCTGGGCAGGGGCTGGCCCTGCATGGAGCAGAGAAGCGTGGGGGGGGGGGCAGGAGAAGGGGCCCCTCCGGCTCCCCGTAGGTCATTCCGCATTGCGAGGTCGGCAGGCGGGTGGGTGGGCAGGCAGCCTGGGCCCAGGGACACAAGGAGCGAGGTTGCCTGTGGGGTCCCCGCCCCTTCCTGCCAGCAGGTCCTGGGGGTGGGGACAGGGACCCTGGGGCTGGGACTGGAAGTGGTGAGCCAGCCGCCTTGGCCGGCTTCCCGCTGGGCCGCAAGGCCAGGGCTGGGGCTCTTTTTATGGAAAAGTGTTCAAAGCTGCCTGTGGCAACCGTGTTCTCTGACCTTTGCTTCCTGGCTTGTGCAACCGGCCCCCTCCCCACGGCCTTCACCTGGGCCCTGGACAACGGCCCGCCGGGGCCCTCAGCACCCAGACCAGCTCTGGGGGTCTTAGAGTTCCGGGGGCGGGTGTTGCAAAGGCAGGAAGCTGGGGGCCACCTGCCCAGTAGTCAGCGGCCTCCCCAGCCCCAGGCCGGCCAAAGCTTCCTCCTCAGGCCTAGCTGTGCTCTGGTCGGACAGGGGAGGGCAGGCGGCTGTGTCTCTGGCCTGGGGGACCAGGTGTGTGGGACAGTGTTGGGGCAGTGCTGGGGGTCCTCTGTTTGTTTGCGAACCTCAGGCCTCTTGCATCACAGACCTTCACTCTCCTGGGCACGGTCAGCTTGTGAGAGCGGCCCAAAGGCCCTGAGGGCAGATGTGGGGGGGGGGCGCAGAGGGGCCCAGGTCAGGGGAGGCTGCCTGGGCTGAGCCTCGGTACAGACATGCGCACCGGCTGAGGAGAGGGGTCGCTGGGGCAGCCCCCTCCGAGTGTGAGGGGCACACAGCCCCCGGGACCGGCTGACCACTCCCCCGATGCCCTGAGCCTCAGGTCCGGGGCTTCCCAGGAGTGGAGATGGCGGCCCTAGGAGCCTGCCAGTACACAGTGAAGGGGTGGGACATGCAGACCCCCCTCTCGAATATTGCAGCCCAAAGCCCAGGACTTAGCTCCTCAGCAGTGGCTATTCAGACAGGAAATCAAGGAGCGGGGGGTGGGGGGCCTGGGGCCCCGGCCGGAGGAGCTCGGTGACATCCTCCTCACTCCGCTTGTCTGTCCCCTGGACCTGCTGCCTGGGGTCCCTTGGGCAGCAGGCTACGGGCCTTTCCCGGCTGGGTCCCACCAGCGTCCATCCTGCCGTTTCATTTCCTTGCACCTTCGGTTCCTCCTCACACGCTCACCCCACCCCGCCCCCAGCCCCCGGCAGCCTCCAGGGTTTCCTGGGCAGCTACGAGCCTGACCGCACGTGCAGGTGAGGCCCTGTGGCGTCTGTCCCACTGCGTCTGTCTGACTCCCCTGGGCCGGCACAGAGCCCTGCGGGCTCACGGTGACGCTCCTCCTTCAGGTCAGGGTGCGGCCCCTGTGTGCACGGGTGCTCCTGGGCTGCCCCCCCAATCTTAGCTGCCGTGAATAACCTGCGACAGACACGGGGCGCATGCCCCTTTTTGCATCAGCATCTCTGACTTCTTCGGATAAACGCCCAGGTGGAGCTGCTGGGTCATGAGGCGGTTCGGCTCCGGGTTTCTGAGGAACCTCAGCCGTCTTTCCACAGGGGCCACAGAAGCTCGCATTCCTCCCGAAAGTGCACGAGCACCCCCTTCTCGGCGAACATCCGGTGTTCCTGGTCCCTGGACTAACTGCCCTCCCATGAGGGGGGGGCAGCCCCTCACCACACCTTTCGTGTGCGTTTTCCGGGTGGTCAGTGATGTTGAGCGTCTTTCCTTGCATCTCCTATGGCTGAGCAGGCTGGAGTCTGCGTGGTTCTCTCGGGACCTCTGGCCCCGAAGATCCAGAACCTTCCCTTGTTTCAGGCCCGGTGGGGCCTCTGCCGTCAGACCCTGCGGTGGCCAGGCCGGAAGGGCAGGAGGAGATGGAAGCAGGGCAGCTGACCAGTGCAAACCCCCCACCGCTGAGACCCCCCACCACCAAGCACACCTCCTCCCTGATAAGTGCTCTCCTGGGGGACAGCAGGCACCGAAGCAGGGATGGGACCCTCCAGGACGAAGCCGCTGTCCCCCTCTATGCCTCAGCCAGCCACCAGCCTGGGGGCCCCGCCCTGGGCCCCGGATGGACCTCCTCACATTCATGGTGACTTGGGTCCGAGGACCCTTCCTGCCTGTGTGCACCGGGGCACAGGAAGGAAGGGGTTTCTCTGGAGGCTGCAGCCCGCTGGGGTCTCGGGGGCTGGACTGGAAGCAGATATTGTTCTAGACCAGTTCAGAGCACACAGCGTGCCCCCGGGTGCTGCCTGCCTGTGTGTGTTTTCTCTGGGAGCCGCTGCTGGTCGGCCCCCACGGAGGGACCCGGTAGCTGCAGCCTGGCAGGCCCCGCACCGCACCTCCCCTCTGCGGTAGGCAGGAGCTGGGCGGGCCCCGAAGTGAGTGAGAGCCACCTCTGACCGTCCCTGTCCAAGTGGGTCCCAGTGGAGACCCTGGCCCTCTGAACCCCAGGGCCGGCCACTGCTCTTGGCCCCCTGAACTATCTGCGGGGTTCGGCAGGCTGCCAGGTCCGGGGTGGCTGAACCGTGGGGCCCGCTCTGTGATGATGTCTCCGTGTCCTTCGCCAGTGCGTGGGACACCCTCCCATCCCAGGTCCCCCAAGCAAGGCCCTGGGGAAGGGGTGACCCGGACAGCCAGAGGGGCCAGGCCCTGTCTGCAGGCCTCCCACACATCTCCACCTCCAGCCAGGAGCAAACATGGCCCCCAAGGGTGGGAGGTGAGGAGGTAGCCTAGGAGGTTCTGGGGGCCTCCGACTGGTCCCTGTGGTACAGGAGGGAGGGGTGAGCAGGTAGGTCCGGGGTCCGCCTGGTCCCCGCTGGCCTGTTTTACAGCTGGAGTCTGGGGCAGAAACCGTACCTGAGGGGCCCGGCCCCCCGGGGGGGGGGGCCAGGAAAAGGTGAGGCAGCAGCCTGGTCAGGAAGCAGGACCCGTTAGAGCAGGTGGCAGGCCGGTACCACAGGCAGCAGGTTCCAGCTCCACAGACTGAGAGACCAGGCAAGAGCTACTGCTCCTCAATGCAGGGGTACAATCAAAGCAAAGGTGGTGAGCTCCCTGTGGCTGGGAGTAATCAAGCAGAGACCTGCCAGGAGTACTGCGGGCACTGTAAGGGAGCACTGGGAGCAGAACCAATGCAGCCGCGGTGCTAAGGCCTGGATCGTCCTCACCCTCAGTGCCCGGGGCCCTCAATATGGCTGTCCCTGGACACACCAGGTGCCCCGGAGCCCGAGCTGCGGCTCTCAGGGTTCTTGTTGGGGGGACCGGCTATCTCCCCAGCCTTGGGCCCTGGTCCTGGGGAGCCGTGGAAGGTGTTGGAGACCCTGACTGCCCAGCGTGCAGGAATGTGGTTCACAGAGGGCTGGGTCCCCTACGCTGCCACATGCCCCGTCACAGCTGGCTGTCCGGGGGACTGTCCCTGCCAGGAGATCCGACACAGGCCAGCCGGTGCTGTGGCAGCAAGGTAGGGGTGTGGGGACCTCCTTCACTGACACTAGGAGCTGGGGCCTCGGGCCACGCGGCCATGGGACGTCCCGGCTTCCCCAGCCCCCCCTGCAGGGCCCACTCCCCAACCTGGATCTGGGCTCCAGTGCCAGGGGTCCTGGGCTCCCCCACTCACTGCAACTCCTGGCCATTTGGGGGCCTATCGAGATGCTTTCCACGGCAGACACTGCACTCATGTTCCTGACCCCTCACCTCCACCAGTGGAACTGCCCAAGAGGCCAGAGGCCACACCCGCAGGGTGGCCCGGGCACCGACCAGAGGAGGGACAGGCCCCCGAGTGTGGGACACTCTTTCCCTCCCTGGGCTTGCCCCACCCGCCCCTGCTCGGCCCCCTGCCGGCTGAGACAGGAGGCCTTGGAACTGGAGGGGCCGGTGACAGAGTGTGGCCGGCCCGTCTGGACCCTGTCTCTCAGCACCGTGCAAGGGGCAGCTGCTGAAAGCAAAGTGGCATTTAACTCAAGAAGCGTGTCTGGCGTCTGTTACGACAGTGAACACCCGTGCCCTCAACGCCTGCGCGCGCTGGCCGCGCGGCTGGCCCTGCTCCCCAGGCCCAGCGGCTACCTCCTTGTGGGGGAGACGGGGTGAGGACCGACTTCAGGCCGGGCCGGCCCCGATGGGTTGCCGGCCCCGGGAAATGCTGGCTGGCTGGGGTCCCCGGGCCCACCAGCCTCGGCCTCCGCCTGGCTGAACCCTCAGCCCTCCTGAACCTCGGGGCTCACTGTGGGTGGGGTGGGGCCCCGAACAGCGTCCTTGGTCACCCCACACTCAGGTCTAATGGCCCTGTCTCTGTCACCGCACAGGTGTCCTGATGGCTTCAGGGTCCTGGACAGCCCCTCACTCTTCCCAAGGTGTCCGTACCCAAACTCAGGTTTTTCCACCCCTGGAGAGCGGAGCGCTTGGCTTTTCCCGCCTTTTCCGATGAAAATTCCCGAATGCTGATGGGCAGAAACTGGACTGTCCATGACCCGTCCACACCTTCATGGGCTGTTCCACCCCCACCCCACCCGGTGCCAACTGGAAGCCAGTCCAACGGGCTGAACAAGGAAAGGGGCAAGTGGGCAGCTTTTTCCCGAGTTAGCCTGGACGACACAGACACTGAGTCAAAGTCGCTGAGGCCCACAGTGCTGGTCTGAGAGTGGCCCGGGGTAGCGCCCCGCTCCCAGGCTCCAGCTTCTCCGCCCCAGGCCGTGAGGGCGGGACCCACCAGTGCCAGGGCGCTGCGGGCCACACGCGGGCTCCCCGCCTCCCCACGCACAGGACAGCCACGTCCCGACCTCGGCCAGCCACCCTGGGCCCTCTGGACTCTCAGCCCAGGCACTGGCCTGGACCTCAGCAGGCCACATCGCAGCCACGCCTGGCCCGGAAGCCAAGGGGGTACAGGTGGGGGACAACTGAGCCAGGGGAGGGAGCAGCTGCCGCTGGCCAGCAGAATGGGTGACCGGTGGTCCTGGCTGGGGCTCAGGGTGAGATGGCCATGACCGTCACGAGGAAGGGCATGACGGTCCCCCACTGGGCTGCGTCCGGCCTGGCGTGTGTTCACTCACTGGATTCTAGGGCACCTTTGGGGCCAGGGGCTGTATGACCACCATTTTCCCAGCCTGTCGGTCAGGCCCCAGCTCTGGGGCTTGCATCCAGGCAGGTGCAGACCGCGAGGTCCCAAGGCCGAAGCCCCCCGGGCGAGCGAGTGCAGGTGTGTGCTGAGCGCCCAGCTCGGTGTCCCTTGGGGCCAGGCCGATGTCCCCGGTCCAAGAAACCACTCCGCCAGAGGATCTGCCCCTCCCCACGCCCCACTGGCTGGCTCCCCCAGATACTGCAGCTCAATGCCGACTGGAAACGAAGGCCCATCTGGCTCATAAGGTCAGTGTGAAGGCCCTGGGGCCACCTGGCGAGCCAAAAATAATCCTGTCGGGGGAGGAGAGTGAGGAACAGCGAAGTCATAAACAGGAGGCGGCCACATGCAGCGCCCACCTCACTGTCCACCCGCCTCCGACTGTGTGGACAAGCCCGGAGGTCCCGGGATGCTGTTCCAAGGATTCGGGGGTTCTGGTCCCACCTGGGTCTGCCGGGCTGGCCAGGGCAGACCTCCTGGCCCCTGGGTCCCTCTCGGCTTTCCTGGCCGCCACCGCACGGCCTGCGCTGGGTCAACTTGGTTTGCTGGGCGTTTCCAGAAGGCATCCAGCCGCAACACCCCCTTCAGCCTCACCAAGCCGCCGCCCACCTCCCGGGGCTCCTCGGCGGGCAGGCCACTCTGCCTGCATGGCCCCCAGCACCTGGACGGGTGAGAACCCACCCTGCCCTGCCCCCCTGCCAGCACTTGTGCACTCAGACACACGTCTAGCCAGTGCGTGTGCACATGCATGTGCACATGCATGTATGCCCGGGGCCTGCAGGTCTCGGGCAGGCGTGGCAAGTGGAGGCCCCACCGGCCTCTGGACCCACAGAGCTCGAGTGGTCACTGCTCTGCTGGGGCCCCCAGGTTCTTGTGCAGGTGGCCACTGCCTGCTGCCATTGAGCGTGGGGGGCCCTGGGCGGCTGGAAGCACTGAGCCCCCATGGGACCCTCTCTTCCCTCAGCAGGAAGCCCCTCCCACCCTCCAGTGCCCTGAAGCACATTGGCCACCTGCACTGACCTGACAAGACCTTCTCTTCGGGAGACTGGAGGCCCCTCCCCATCCCCACCTGCCCCCAGCCACCCTGAAGGGCTTGTCAGATCCGAAAGCAGGACCCTCTCTGGAGGGAAAAGTGTGACCCTGTGAGGTGGTGGACTAGACTCACCCTGGTGATCGCTGGGCAATGCACACGCACACCTGCTCCATAGGTGGTGCAGCCCAAACGGATACAATGTTGCACTGCAACTGTATCCAGTTCAGAAAGAAATTGGCAGCTGAGGCCAATGACCAGCTTTGGGCCCTGGAGCTGGGGGGCTCGCCCCAGGCCCAGAGCAGCGAGGTGCAGCCCGCCAGGAAGCAGGGCCTGGCCACCCCAAGGCCAGCAGGTGGGCACAAGGCTGCCTTCTGGGGTCCTGGGGGGCACCAAGGCTGGACGAAGCGAGGGTCTGGGGGCTCCCACATGGGGACAGAGACGGGGAGCAGGGAGTTCCAAGCAGGGGGCTTGGCTGAGCAAAAGGCCCAGGACTGACCACAGGAGTCTGGGGTGTGGGGTGCTGGGGGGAAGGGCCACAGCACCGGGCCAGGGGGATTAGACTAGAACACAGGGTGCCGGGGAACCATGAAGGGCCCCAGAGAGAGAGCAGTGGCCCACTCAGCCTAGAGGGCAGAGGCCACCTGACACCAGCCAGACGTCCGAAAGCCTCCGCTGTGGCCCCGCTCATCGGGGGTGAGATGCGCCCCCTCCAGCTGACCACAGCAACTGGCCTTGTCCTGGGAAAGTGACCGAGCCGAGCCATGGAGCTGGCCCGGGTGAGGCATCCCAGGAGGGGCGGGACGGGGCTGGAGGGCAGGCCCCTGGCGGTGAGGGCAGTGAGGGGGTGAGGGGTACTGCCTAGGCAGAGGACAGGGACGAGCTCTCTGGCTTGGCCAGGCTCTGGGTGTTGGGAGCAGCTGGAGCCGCCGGCCCCGGCCTGAGAAGCCCCAGTGGCTCCCAAGCAGACAGCTTCCAGGGACACAGCCCGGGGGACCTCCCGTGGCCTTCAGAGCCCCAGCCACCAGCCCGGACCCGAGCTGGTGCCGTGGAGAAGCGAGGCACCTGCACGCAGGGGCCCGTGTGCCCACAGCCCAGGGAAGTGGGAGCTGTCGGGAGGTGAGCACCCCGCTGGGAGCAAAGCAGGGATCTGACTATGAACACCGAGCTGGGACCCCAGAGGGCCCCCCAAATGGCTGGCAGGCCCCCCAAACTCTGGGAATGGCAGGATGGATGCTGGGCTGTGGGGTCAGCCAAGGGCAGGGGCCTGGATGCAACAGGCAGGTGGTCCACACAGCCGCGTGGGTCTGCGTGGGCATCACTCCGGGCCCACCCGATGCCCGGAGTCCCCAGTATCAATGCCACACGTCCCCACCGGCGGCCTGGCCCTCTTTGCCCGCCCCCCACAGTCCACCTCCTGCCCACAGCAGCCTAGGTCTCCAGGTCCTGCCATGGGATCCCCCCTGCCCAGCCTCCAGACACTGCACCCAGACTGCCCCGGGCCCCTCCGCAGACCCTGCCGTCGTCAGCAGGCTCAGCCCCCACCCCTACCCACCCGCATGAGTAGCTTCGATGTGCTCACAAGTCTCTGGGGCCCGACGGTGCTCTGGCCAGGGCCACGCCCACAGGGCCTCGCTCAGCACCCACTTGCCCTCCGCAGTGACCAAAGACCCTTCTCCGGCCAGCCCTGGCTGCCGCCCTGTGAGTGCACACCCACCCCTGGGGTCTTCACCCCACCGACTGCCCTGCCCTCCTGTCTCCCAGCCTCCCCTCTCAGCTGCCCAGACAGATAACCAGGTCCACTGCCCAGCCCCCCTGCCGCCCCCATCAGCCTCAGAGAGACCGGGGGGGGGGGGGTGCAGGACCCCCTGCCTGGCAACCGGAAACTGCACTGTAAGACTTGAAGCCTGTCCCCCAAATCCTGACATTTTGGACTCCTGTCACAGAGACAGCTGAGGGGTCTGAGTGGCTTGTTTGCTTGTCCTGACAGGGAGCTCATCCCTCCACAGCGTAGCTCTTTGCAGTCCTTAGGAAGTTCTGCCTTCCCCGCTCCCCACTCTGGGGCGTCTCCTGGGCCCCGTGGGCCGGGTCAGTGGGGGAAGCAGCCGCTCCAGTTTTGAAATCCTTCTGAAAATGTTTTTCCTTTGTTTTGTTTTATTTAGAAATTTCCCAAATTTTTACCAAGTTAAAGACACAACCACAAGAATGTGTAGCCCGGCTGGATGACTGGCATAAACAACCCCTCCCCCAACTGCCCAGCTCCCCCCAAACCACTGCCCCCCAACTCAGCAGCAAAAAATGCCAAACACGTATAAGAAAACAGACGGCAGGGCAAACAGAACGGGATGAGGAGCACAGAAAAGTGCCCACGCGTGCCCACAGGACCTGCATGTGTGTATGGGCACATGTACATGTGAAAACATGTATGCGCACAGACACAACACACACTCCCACGCGTGATTGTGCACATGCACACACCGCCGGGAGGTGACCCTGTCCCTGGAGAGAGCTCAGGTGGGGGGGACGCCCCTCTACTTCTCTGCCCACGGAGCCTGCCCCAGAGGCGCCCAGTTCCTTGGCAGAAGACACACAGCTTTCGGGAGCCAAGCTCGCCCACAGGGAGCCGGACGGGGCGAGGCCCCAGTTGGGGAGACTCCGGGGGCGAGGGGAGGGTCTCGGACCCCAGATCACGGCCCCGGGAGGATGAGCGGCTCCGCTCGGGGCCAGCCCTCGGGCTCAGGGGACTTGCTGGCACAGAGACAGGAAGGAGCAGACCTTGGCCGAAACGTCTGCCACACCAGGAAACGAGTTCCCCATGCGAGGGCTCCAGGGACGAGGAGTGAACACTCACTCCCAGGGGGCAGGTGGAGCCCAGGCCCGCGGCCTCTGCCCGGCCCGGGAGGCCTCGGGGCTTAGGCCCGCCAGGTCCCATGCCAGGAGGTGGGGGTCCGGCTGGGACCCAGGGACAGGGCTGCCTGCCACCCTGCCGCACCCAGGCCCTGGACAGCTGGCCGACTCTTCTGAGCTGTCCTCATCACACAAATTCATGAAGGCCCCCGAGGGGGCTGCTGGCCGGTGGGCTCAGGAAAGAGCCTTTACAGAGCAAGGGTCGGAGGGGGGCTCCGATCGCACTGCAGCCCGCTGGCAGCACCGGGACTCTGCAGCGCCCCACACTGGCAGGGCTGGTCCGGGCCAGGGCAGAGGGAGGCCGGCTGGGCCCACATGCCGGTCCTCCCAGACCCTGTGCCAGGAGCTAGGCACAAGGGCTGACGGGTGCACCTCAGTACCCCACCCAGTGTCACCCACCCTCCCCGCTGCCGGTGACGGGCCTGCCAAGCCCTGCCCGGCCGCCTCCCACATCCCCAGGATGCCCCGGGCGATCCCGGCGGCCCGGGCGGCCTCAGGAAAGTGGGGCTGCCTCGTAGGTGATGCCGAGGAGGAGCCAGCTCACCGGGCCCTCTTGGCCGCCGGAGCACGGCCGGAGCTGGGCTGAGCGCGGCTGGCTGAGCCGGCAGACCCACCGGGGCGGACGGCCACGCCCTGCATGTGTGTGGAGCTGCACCCAGCTGTAACCCAGTCAAGCGGAGCGGAGCTGAGCGTGCAGAGCCAGCGCAAGGCGTGGGCCCAGGGGTGGGAGCCGCCGCCCGAGGCTGGCTCCAAGCCGTGGCCCCGGCAGCGCCCGGCAGACCTTTGGCGCGCACGCGCTCCTGCCAGACGCCCCCTTCCTCCCCTCGACCCACGGTTTCCTGCTCCTCCCGGCCCCGCGGCCACCGGGCCCAGCTCTCCGGACAGCCCAAGGTCCCCGCCCGCCGCGCAGCTCGGAGAGCCACCACAATGTCCAGAAACGCCCCAAACCCAGGACCCATGTGTCAAGGGGTGAAGATGTGGCGTGGGCGGGCCTGGGCGCCCCCGAACATCTGGACCTTGGAGAGTCGTTTGCAGGTGAAAGGGAGGCATGTCCTTGGGGAACGTCTGTACCACTAGCTCGGCCCATGTCACACACGAGCTGTTCACACGCGGTCCCCCTCAGTCCCCAGGGGCCCTTCTAATGGCTTTCCAGGGCTGCCTGGCCCCTGCCTGCCAGAGACTGCCCACCCCGCCCAGGCCTCTCCTCTGCCCTCCCCACCCCCAGCCCCTGCCACCTTCCCGCAGCCGAGCCGACTCCTCTCCGTCCCTGCCCGTGCCAAGCTGTGCGTCATGGCTCATGGCAGGTCCCTCCACCCTCGCCGAGGTCCCAGCCTTCAGGATGCTCCTCTTCTGCCAGGAGGTGGCTCTGATCCTCCCCTGCATCTGCTCCCCGCTGCCGGTCAGTTCCCCTGGTGGCCCCCAGGGTCCCTGGATGGGACCCTGGTCTTCCTTGTTGAGGACACCGCTGTGACCCCCAATTCAACCAGAGTCAATTCAGACCCTTCCTGGGAGCCACGGCTCCTGCCTCACCCCTGCAGTCAGGTGGCAGTTTACTGTGCCCTGTGACCATTTCCACACTCTCCTTGCCGGACCCAGCATCCGGCACCCCAGAGTGGACCTCCCGTGATGAGCGTCCAGGACTCAGGGAAGCAACCCACAGGAGCCAGCCCACCCTCCCGAGAGCAGAGCCCAGCCTGGACGGGACACCCTGCCCCCCTCACTGGATCTCCTCCCGAGTGGGCCCTGGGGAGCTCCTGGCCCCAGTGGAATGGCTCCTACCCCCGCCGGAGCCATTGGAAAAAGCAGTGGAACGTCTCCGTGCCGCCCTGCCAGTGGGTATCAGGTGCCCTCCTGGGAGTGTCCTCTGGGTGCCAAAGGGCCCTCTGGTCCCCAGCTGTGGGGCCTGACCCTCTGCCCGCTCTCCTGCCCGCCCCACCCCTCACTGCAGCACCTGTGCTGGCGCAGGGCCAGGCAGCTGCACGCCAAGCTTGGCGGAGGCCCCCCAGTGCAAGGGTGTGGGGTAGGCAACAGGGAGTGGGGCTGGAGACTCCAGGCCCAGTGTGTCTGCCTCACCGCCACCACGCTGGCCAGGCCTGGCAGCCCTGCGGGAGGCTGGTGTGAGGTGGCAGGACAGAGGCCTGTCCACCGGCTCCAGGCATTTATTCCCAGGGCCCTGGGGGCCACCAGCCTGCCAGCCTCCCACTGTCCCGCTTTGCTGCACACGGGGACTCATTGCATGGAGGCCGGACCCCATTCATTCATCCGCACAGTCACTGGGCCTCGGGCCCCGTGTGCCGATGGCGGGTGACGGCGCTGTCCTGGCAGGGAGCCAGCACAGAGAGGCAGCCTTCCCCCAGGACGAGGTGGCCCTTGTGCCGCAAGGCCCACACAGACGGCTGTGCCAATGTGCGGGACGCGTGCCAGCACCTTGCCTTGTCACCTCGGACACTGACATCACTCTCTGCTGCGGTCACGTCCCAGGACCGGAGAGGGAGCCTGCCCAGTGTGGCTGTGAGGCCCATCTCCCAGGTCCTGAGCCCGTGGAACCGGGAGCCACCTCGGGGCAGCCAGTTCCCTCCTCTCAGCCCCTGGTCCCAAGGGCCAGCCTCCAGTGGCCCTTAGGAAGCTGCCGGCCCCATATGCTCTGTGGAGCCCTCTGAGTCCAGGTTTTGGGGGATGGTGGCCTGGGACCACAGCTCAGGGGACCTTCTGGATGCCCGTGGCTACTGAGTGGAGATGGGCATTGGGGACCGTGGAGCTCATGGGCTGGCAGTGGGGACAGAGCTGAGAGGAGGATGGGGAGGAGAGTGTGAGCTCGTCAGGCAGGCGGGAGTGTCGGGACGGCTGGCAGGGCAGCTGGGGTTACAGACGGAGGCTGGGGCCGGACTCGGAGGAAATGGCAAAGGAAGGGCCCAGACCGACCACACTTTGCCTCAGGAGTGTCCTGGGGGGGGGGGGATGCCTGGTGTCCCAGCAGGGCTCCAGGGCTCCCATCTTCCCTCTTGGAACCCCCCTGGGACAGCCACAGCTCCCCACCCTGACGAGCCAGCTGCCCATGGCCCATGGGCCCCCTCCTACCTCCTCCTCCGGGAAGCCCGTCTTGGCCTGTGGTCTCGCCGTCCTGGGCTCCCGGCTGCACTGAATCCTTCGTCCAGCCCAGGAGACGCTTGGTTACACTCCGCGCCCCCGCGTCCTCTCTGGCCACCCTCACCGCCGCGCCAGGCCCGGACGCCAGCGGCAAGTCTGCCCCAGCTCCGTCAGACTCCCCGGGAACCCCCAAAGCCACTGTCCCTCCGTCAGCTCTGTCCCCTCCTCTGAAATGTCCCTCCTGCCTCCCCCATGTGACAAGTTCCTATCCACCCTTCAGAACTCTGCTCCGGTGGGACAAGTCCCCGGTCCCACAGCCACATACTGTGTCGTCCAAGCCAAAATTTGTGGAATTCAGGGCCATGAATGCATTTGCTGGAAAAGCAGACACCAGTCAAAGGCGTGGCCCCCCAGTTGCCGTCCGAAGCTGCGTGTCACCCTCTGATGTGCGGACGACTCCGGGGCGCGGCCCTGGCTGCTGGCGCCCAAGGCTGCGCGCTCCCTTCCCTGGGACGGGCTCCAGGGAATCGGGGCCCTGCCTCGGCCACGCCGCACTGGCGGCCTTGGCAGCGCCATCTCGGAGTCTGCTCCTGACACCTTGAAAATGCGGGCTCAGGCCGGTTCCTGTCCCCACTGGCGGTCACAGCCATGTAGGTGACCCACTGAGCCGAGCAGCGGGCTAAGAGCGAAGCAGTGAGATGCTCTCCCAAGGCCAGGCAGAGCCAGGAGGGACCTGCCGCACTGGGACCCCAGCTCCTTGGTGCCCTACGCATGTCCCTGTCACTGATGTCGTGGAAAATGGAAGGCCTTGGCGGGGCAGTCTCATGGCTTGGCCCTAGCCTCAGACAGGGCATGTGAAGGCTGGCAACCGACAGGCCACAGAGTCAGGGGACAGCATGCGGCAGGGTTTGGTTTCTCCGCCAAGAAATTTATTCAAGAGCTCCTCTTGGCAACGCGAGCTTCTGATTAGTAAACCAAGTGCTACCAAGTGTGATGGAGAGAATGGTAAATGAATGGGTGAACGGGCAGGTGGGGGGTGGACGGAGGCAGGGCTGCGCGGGTGAGTGCAGACCTGCGGACAGGTGTGGGCATGTGAACCCGTGGGGAGGGATTGGGGGTGGGTTGGTGAGCATGTGGTCAGGCAGACAGGCACTGGGCGGCCGGTCCAGCGGGTCCCCAAACAGCCCTGTCTTTGCTAAGGCTGGGTCGTGGAGAGGCTGCAGAGGTCCCCTCCACCCGACGAGCCTGCGGTGCCACGCTGCGACTCCCAGGACCACGCGGGCAGCATGGCCGCTCAATCCCCAAATAAGGTGGACAAAGTCCACTCTGGCAGCCGGGAGCAGGAAGCGCGGTGGGGCGGGAGGCGCAGCCCCCGGACCTGAAGTCAGTTCCTCCTCTTCTGAACAATGGGCCCGGACTGAGCCTTTGCCCTCCTCCACCCACTCCACCCAGGCTGCCCCCGCTCCAGGGGGGTGTGGGGGCCCCTGGAGCTGGATGCCAGGGAGCGGGGCAGGGGCAGGACGGCAGAAAGGACCAGGGCTCTTCACAGCTGGCAGATCGCGGGGCTGAGGAGAGGAGCCCTCGGGCTGGGGCTCCCGGCCCGGACGCCCTGCCCGAGTCCAGGCGCCCAAAGAGAACGGCCTTTCCACAGCGGGGGCGACAGGGGGCCAGTGCCACCTCCCGCTTCCCCCACATTGTCCAAGATGCCGCTTTGGGTCCCTTTTTGTCTTTCCTCTCGAAGTCACTGATTTGAAGGCCCAGCACTGCCCTCTGCTCTCCTCTGTCCTTGGTCACCCCTCCTCCCCTCCCTCCCGCTCCCCACCATGGCCAGTCTGAATGGGGTTTCCTCCCGCAGACCACCCGGTGATGGAAGAGTAGAGTGAGCCAGGCCAGGGGGGAGTGGGGAGGGGAGACCGAGGCAGCACCTTGTCTGAGGCTTTCTGATGGGGGTCCCCGTTGCTGCGAACTGCGGGCCTGCGTCCATGACCCTCTGGAGGGAGGGCCCTGTCACAGGGCACGGGGGACCCAGGACCTCGTCCTGACCAGGTGGAGGCCAAGCCAGCGTCAGGCTGGGGTCCAGGGTCCGGTCTGGGCAACCAGCCCAGCAGGGTCCAGGAGGCGGCCGAGTGAGAGGCCCAGGGACTGTGGCCCCGGGCCATTTGCCTGGTGCAGAGCAGGCCAAGGGCATGGGGGTCACAGGGAAGAAGCCCTTTCAACCTGCCGCTGCCACTCAGGCACATCTGGCAGACACGGCGGAGACGGCGGGCAGCAGCACCTGCCTCTCGTGGTGACCAGCAGGTGGAGGGGTGGCGGACGCGCAGGTAGGAACCTGCTTCCGGGGGACGCACAGGGCAGGCCCCGGGGCAGAGGCTCCGGGGGGCAGCCCTCTGACCGTCTCTCCCACTCACGTGTGCACACACTGTGTGCACCACACACAGTCACACACACATGTGCAGACACACATGCCCGTGCATGGCTGTGCCCACTCACACTCGTATGTGCACAAGCTTCCACGTGCACCCATCGTCACACGTGTGTGCACACCCATATGCCCCCACTCAGACATAGTACGTGCACGCATACCTAACACTCCTGTGGTCGCATGTATGCACATACACTCAACTATACATGTGCACATGCCCACGCGCACACACTTACCTGTGTGTATACACTCACATGTGTGTACTTGTGCACTCGCATATGCGTACACTCGTGTGTGCACACATGCGCACGTGTGCCGGTCACTCACCGATGCACGCACTCACACAAACTCTATCGCGGTGCACTCACGTGTGCCCACACTCACACACACGCACCCCGACACACATGCAGTGGCCCCTCAGTCGGGCCTTCAGAGACTAGGCAGACCCAGAGGCCATGGCCCTGGAGCGGCCCACAGCCCCTGGGGGGCTTCCCTCCGTCAGCGGGGAGCCACCTGTCCAACAGGGTCCTGGTCTCTCGCGTCCTAATCTGCTCTGATCCTGACAACCTCGGGGCGGGAGCAGCCACAGGGACTCCAGTGGCTCAGGGGGCACCAGGAAGGGGGCCCAAGCTGGGTCCCAGAGAGGCTCACCGATGTTGGGGTCCAGAGAGCCCAGGCGCTTCAGCGGCCAGGCCCCCCTGAAGGTTGCCGGTGCCCACCCCGTGTCCCATGCTGTCCCTGTCACGCACCTCGGGCCCACCGGTCGCTAGGATTAGCGCCAGATTAGCCCAGCAAGTTTCCAGAGCCCCACGCAGGGTGCCCGGGCGCCATAGAAACCTGGCCGAGCTCCGTGAGCAGGGTTGGAGCCCCGGCCGCAGCCCAGGGGCCCCTCCGCAGAACGCACCGCCCCGGAAGGTCCTAGGTTTCCAGAACCAGCCATTTTCCAGATAATGGGACACCCGCGAGGGACCCCATCCCTTTGTGCCCGAGGTGGAAGCGGAGCCCTTTCTGCCCCCCTCACTGCCCTGCACCCTGATGCAGAGGACGACTGGGCCGATTCACCCCGCGGCCCAGGGCTCCCCCTGGAACCTCTTCTCTGCAGCCCCAGCCCCAGGCTGCCACTCAGGACTCCTCTCCCTGCACCCCCCTCCCCTACTGCTTCTGCCTTGTATGGCGTGCGGGACAGTGCTGCTGGGAGTCCAGGGCCAGGAGCTGGCCTTTGCCGGGGGGGCGGCCAGGACACAGGGCCCCCCACGGGGGAGGATCTGAGAGGCCAGCCCAGACAGGGTGCACGGAGCTAGAGGTGGGGGCCAACAGCAGCCAGGGCCTCCCGGTCCCTGGGAGTGGGCCCTGCCCGCCACCTGTCCGGCACCGTCTCACCACAGTCCCCTTTCCCAGATGTTCCAGGCCACCTTGCCTGGCCAGCCCCGGCCCCAGCCCCGCCCATGCCCTCCTGAGCCTGCTCCTGCCCGTCCCTCCTCCACCCCGTGGGGAGACCCCGGTCCTCCAGGTGCTCCAGGCAGACCCAGGGGCGGGCTGGGAGCCCGTCACTCAGGAAAGGCTCTCAGCAAGGCCTGCAGCCCCATGTGGGTCCATTGCCACCGCTTCCTCTCCGCTGCCCTCACCTCTCCCAGCTTGGTCCTGGTCCCTTCAGGCTGCTCCCGCCCAGAGGGTCCTTCGACCAGCTCCAGCACAGCCCCTTGAACAGCCCCCCAAGCTGGGTTGCACGCTGCTCTTCTCTGGGTGCGAGCAGGTCCTGGCCATGGGGGCTGGGTGACACCGTGTCCCTTGGCCAGGGCCAGCAAGTGGCCGGCAGTGGCCTGGCCACCCCAGGGCTGGGCCCGGGTCCCAAGGCCTTTTGCCTTCTGGCATCGTCCTCCCAACCCCTGATCAGGAACCCCCTCAGCGAGGACCGCAGGGGCCCAGACCCTGCGGCCAGGGCCTCGGGGGAAGGAGGCTGGAGGGGGAGTGGGGGTGCCCGGGCCCCTCCCCACTGTTTTTGCGCTTGGGCCCCTGGGAAAGGGCATGGAGAGGGGAGCAGGCAACTCATGGAGGGGCTGGCCTGGAAGGCAGGCGCCGCCTGTGGCCCCCAGACCTCCCTGTCTTTTACCCACAGGCCCCTCTGGCCTCGGAGGGCCCTCCTCCCTGGGCACGGACCTGGGGCTGGGGGGCGTCAGAGCCTGGCTGGGCAGCCCTCCCGCTCTCCCACAGGGCAGACCAGCCCCGGGGCCTGGACACAGCCGTCCTCCGCCTGGCGGCCCGGTGCCCTCCTGGGAGTGCTGGCCAGGCCCGCAGTGGCGGCGGCGGCGGCGGCGGCGGCCGAGGGTTGAAACGCTGCCTGTTGTGCAAGCAGCACCGCAGGGCCCCAGAGCCAGCGCCCAGCGGGGTCATTTTTTTTTTATTAAAAAGCAGAACCTAAACCAAGAAAACAAAGTGATTAAGTTTCTCCTCCAACGGCAGGGCCCACGAAGGCGGGGAGCTGCGGCCCTCGCCACCACCCGCGTGCCCAGTGAGCGGGCCGTGGACGCAGGGAGCAGCTGCCTTCCCCACGTGAGGGGGGCTGGGCTGGGGTCCCCGGGGCACGGCTGCGACCCTGTGGGACTGGAGCCAGGCGCTCAGCCGCATGGGCTGTCAGGTCGGCCCTCGAGGAAATGGCCAGGCGGGACCCCGGCCTCGGGAGCCGGGGACACGTCCGATGAGCCCGAGGAGGATGGGGCTCGGACCCACAGTCTGCCCACCCCTGGGGGTGCTGAGGCCCACCCAAGAGCACGTGAGTTTGAGGAGGGTTTCCTCTGGGGGGCGAGGGAGGAGAATGCAGGGTGGCAGGTCGCGGGAGGGGCCTCCTGCCAGCGGGCTGGGGCCCGTGAAGGCTGAACGCCCACCGACTGCAGGCCAGGAGGGCGGCAGGTCCACCCTCCCCAGCCCCGAGGTCCCACAGGGTTGGGCTCCCTGGGGGTCCTCCCAGAGGGCGGCAGGGGTGGCGGTGGGCAGGGGCCAGGCCGAGGGCAGGCGGCTGCGGAGGGAGAACTCGGAGCCGAGATGGGTTCGCTGGGAGCCCAGCAGGGCGCCCCCCCCACCCCGAGGGGTTCCAATGGGACCTGGAGAGGGCCAGTGTCTCCCCAACTGTCACCCGCGTGCCCCGGCCGTGCCAGATCGTCCCCATGCGGCGCCCCGGGACCCCGCTCTAGCTCTGTCATTTGCCTGCGGAGTGAACAGCATTCCAAAACGAAAGGCTTCTCGGAGGAAAGCTGCACCGGCCCAGCCCACGCGGTAGGAGGCCGGTCTCCTTCCTTAACCTGCGGCCGGGCTCCGCTGAGACCTGAGCGCGTGGCCCCGGTTCGTCTCTGTGCTCCGACAGCCAAGCGCGGCTGCCGCGAGACCTGCCGAGGTCTCCTTGGGTTGTAGCGCTGCTCCGTCCTCGGAAACACCGGGGTTGCCGTGCCAGCCACTCGGGCCCGTGGCCACACGAGGGGCACTACAGACGCACGCCCGGGGCAAGATTCCACGGAATGAAAGTTCTCTGCTTCATCGGGGGGACACTCTCAGAGTAGAACCCCATACGCGGGGGACTTACCCCAGCCCCACCCCAGCCCCAAAACCGAAGTTCTCTCTTGTAAGGGGTCCTGCTGGGGCAGCATCCCAGCCCCTGGAGACCTGCCTTCTTCTTTGTACCCTCCCCCTCCTTCCGATTCAATTATCTCGCACCCGCACAGCTGTCTCCTCCTCCAGGGGACCCTCCCTGACCAGCCCGGCTGAGGAGAACCCATTTCTGGGAGCACCCGTGTCCCCTCCCTAACCACCCTTTGTGCTCCCATGTCCCACAGACCAGGGCGTGGACTTGTGGGGGGCAGAGCCCCCTGCACCCCCACAGGACGGTCTCCCACTGTCGGGGTGGGAAGGGCCCCGAGCTCTCCCCCCAGGGGGCCCTCGCCCCAGCCGGGCAGCGGCCACCTCCTCGATTCTGGAAACTCTCCTGACCCCCTGGGGACGCATGAGAGCTCATTACAAGCGGAGAGGGCAGGAGAGTCCTGCCTGGAGGGCCCACCCCGGGCTTCTTCTCAGACACCGGGCTCGGTGGTGGACTTCCGAGCACGTCACAAGGCGTTAACTGTGACACCCAGCGGCGTGAGGCGTTTCCATGGGACTTGAGGTGGCAGGAATGACCCGGATTAGGAGCCCTGAGTCCCCAGGCCGGCGGCTCCTGGGAGGCCCCGGGGTGGAGGGGCCCCCGGCATGGAGGGCGCTGTGAGCTCCAGGCCGGACGCCACCGCAGAGCGGCCGCTTCTCCTGCAAGGGGCCGGGGTCCTGCTGGGCCTGGACGCGGTGCTCACCAGGGCAGGCCCCCTGGTATTCTCCGCTGCACCCTGTCACCCACAGGAAGAGACCCCGTGTCCCCGAACTACAGGCAGGGCAGTGCCCAGACACCCCTGCACCCCTGCGCCCCTGCGAGGCCCGGCCTGCACCAGGCCCCCGGGTGGGGGTGCCGGGCCCAAGGCAGAGAGCCAGACACAATTGCGTGGCACAAGGCCGGGCCCAGGGGTCACCTGCTTTTTGTCACATCTGCCCCAAGCGGTTGGCCCAGCACAGCAGACCCGCCTGTCCCGTGACTCAGAGGAGGAAGCCCAGACACAGGGACACGTGTGGCCCTCCACCTGGGCCCCGCCTCCGGGCTGCCGGGGGTGCGTCCTGGGCCCCGAGTGCAGGAGAGGCTGGGGGGCTGGGAGGGCAGGAAGGGCGCCGAGGAGTGTCGTGGGGTACCTGGACCATGCAGGAGGGCTGGAGGGACGGCCTGGGCCCCTCCCCCTGTGAGCTTGGAGAGTGTCGTCCCGTGGGGGCTGGGGCCGCAGAGAAGGGGCATCGGCAGCAGGTTCTGTCCCCCTCTGCGCCCCACAGAATTGGAAGTGGGGCCGGACCCCTTGTAGACCGGAGCTTCGACCCCACCCCCATCATACAGGGCCGCAGACCCACCCTGGGGGTGCAGACCCAAGCCCCTCAGCCCCTCGGCCTGGGGAGAGCTGTCCCGGCCTCAGGGCGGCGCCTTTCCAAGGTGGCCCAGCCGGGCGCAGGAGGACAGGGGAGCTGCCCGCTCTGCCTGCACCTGGGGGTGTTGTCTGTGAGCTGAGTCCGGGACCGCCGGGAAGAGGCGGGCAGGGTGGGGGGGTACGGCGGTGAGCCCTGTCGCCCTCCGCGGCCGTAATTATGTAATCGGCTCATTAAACGCCTGTTACTGGCCAGGCTTCTCCCTCCAGACAGTGAGCTCCCGGGGCGGGCAGCTTGCCGGCCGACTCGGCGAGGCCAGCACCGTGCCGGCCCCCGGCCAGCCCGTCTGTGAGGAGGGGGAACAGGCTCCACCTTCAAGGACTAAAAGACGGCCCCGGGTGGCCCTGAATAAGGACACCTTGTACATGGTAAGGCTGGCCAGGCCACAGGTGCCTCAGACGTTCCGGCGGCTGGGATGGGTGTTTTACATACCCCGAACCCAGCTCGGGCCAGGAGGGGGCTGAGACCTCCATCACCCTACCACGGGACGCCCCGGGGAAAGTGAAGTTTGAAAGGCCGAGAGCTGCGATGCTCGGGGCAGGCTGAGCAGAGGGGTCCCTGCTCCAGCCTCGGGAGTGACAGAGGCATCTGAGTTTGGGGGACTGTTGGACCTACGTGACCACCAGGCCGAGGGCGCGGAGGCCCGCACCCAGGGGCAGAGGTCCCCGGAGGGGACGTGGGAGGCGGGCCAGCTCAGGGAGAGGCACCCCAACACTGAAGGAAGGGAGCCCAGAAACCCCTGAAGGGGGACAGGGAAGCTGAGCCCGGCGGCCCCAGCGGCCCAGGAGAAAGCCCGCCCGGGGCCCGGGAAGGCCAGTTCCACTGTCTGCCGGTCTCCACGGCTCCGGGGACGCGTGTGGCGAGGACCCGACTCATCGTCTCCTGCTACGAGGTGAAATGCCGTCTTCTTCCCCTTTCGTGACCGAACTCGGGTCCGGCTGCCCGCCACTTCCAAGGCCCATACCCACGAGGCGGGTGCTGGTGTGGAGGACACTGGTTTTACTCAGGTGCCGGCCACCTGGAAGACGAGGGACTCTCGTCCCAACGCCCCTCTCCGCATCTCAGGTGTCCTGGCCAGGTTACACAGCAGAAGCACGGGAAGAGGGGAACCAAGGAATGTCTGGGGACACGCAGTTTCTCGGCTCCGCTCTCCTGGGGAGGGTGTCCATGACCCCTCCTGCGTGCGTCAGCACCTGGGTCCTCTGCTCCGTCCGCAGGTCCCTGCTGACGCCCGGACGTGCAGGCGGCACCTCTGCCATTCTCATGAGAGTGGCCGACGCTCGCCCAGCCCCCCGTGGTCAGGGCCACCCTTGGTGGACGGAGAGCTACGGCCGCTGACGTCTGGGACGTACTCAGAAGGAGACTTTTACTGCACGAGGCTCCTGTGGGTTGGTCAGCACAGCCTCTCCCAATATTGCCCCCCGGTCAGAACTCCGCGTTCCCTTCCGTCGCTGCTACGCTTCCCCACTGCTGATTCTTCCTCCACATCCGTGGAGCTATCGACGTCCTCTGAGTCTTCTGGGGGAGTGAAAAAATTTAGCTCGTTCTAAAGCAAACCCTCGTGAGTTAAAGGCAGAGGGTTTTTTCGAGGTGCCTGTTGAGCAGGTACAACCTTTGAGGCCTGGCTGGCTTCCCCAGAGAGTTCTAAGGACGTTGACGAACAGTAAAGACAAGCATGATCAAGAAAAGAACGGTGAAGCCTAAATTACAAATCCCTCCTCCCCGTGGGCCCGAGTCCCCGAGGCGCCATGAGAACGGGCTCGCACACCCGTCTCCAGGGCCCTCGGAGGGAGGGCCTGGCGGGCAAGGTCTCTGACGCCAGGTGGCCTGTGGCCGGACTCAGGTGATGCTTGTCTTCCTCTGAGCCGAGGTGTCACCCACCGTAGGAACAGCAAGGGGGGGGGGGCGTGCAAACCCTCCTGGTTCTGCTTGAATACAGTCTGAGGCAGTCTGCTATCTCAGACGACACTCGACACTGGCTGGAGAGTCCAGAGAGACTGGCAGGTGAGGCAGCAGGCTTGGTGAAAGTCTTGGAGAGATACTTTTTCAAAGATTTTATTTACTTATTTTTAGAGAGAGGGGAAGGGAGGGAGAAAGAGAGGGAGAGAAGAAACATCCGTGTGTGGTTGTCTCTCACGCGCCTGCAACCCAGGCATGTGCCCTGACTGGGAATCGAACCTGTGACCCTTTGGTTCACAGGCCTGCACTCCATCCACTGAGCCACACCGGCCAGGGCCATATAGGCTCTCTTGAACGTACTTGGCTGGAATCTAATAAGGAATTTCCGGATTAAGCTTTAATTGGCCCGCTAGAGCAAGGAAACCAAGCCATCCTACAACTTGGGACGCGTTCCTCAGGCTCTCCCCAAATTTCTTGACAACCCCCCCCCCCGCCCCGCCATCTCTCGGGGAAGCAGCCTTCGCTCCTTGCCTGGAAAGCCTGCCATGAGCCTGCTGAACACCCTTTCTCCCAGGGGCTTGTCTGTCACTGGCTTCAAAGTCGGTCTTCACTCCTTGAAGTTTCCTGGTGACACGCACAGACATCAGGCCGGTCTCTCTCAGACACGACATTCCAGTCAAAGTCTAGGTCAATAAAAGCACAATCGGAATCGGGCTGGATGTGTCCTCTTAGAGAGAAATCGAACTCTTACTGGGTTTATGCAAAGACGCATTGCCATGGAAATAATAACACTCACCCATTACGAGTTTCCAAATTCCAGAGGGATCAGGTAGGGAGAAAAATATAAATGCCTCAATAGTGCTTATGAAAGCACAGTCATTTATTAACCCAAGGTGACAATGGGGCTCAAACATAAACACACACCGAGCAAAACTTTAGTTCTTAGGATGAAGAATATGGATTTTTAAGTAATCAAGTTTCCGATTAACACAATAGAACACGTAACTATTCTTCAATAGAATCTTTTCTTTCTAGGTAGGCAGTAGAGGAAAAACTCTTTCTCTTTCCAAAGAATAAAGAAGAAGCCAACACATTCTGCACTTAGACTTGATACTTAGACTCATTTACCTAATTAAATTCATTATTGGGCTTAACTATGCAATTTCCTCCTAAGATCTTTATACACCGTCCTCACTGTGTATGGGTTTTCGCCGTGCACACAGTGCCTTTTAGCTTGTTTTCTAAAATTAATTCAGAAATAACTAACTTTAGGGGTGGGAGAAACAGACAAAAATCTGTGCTCGAAAAATAACTAAATGAAATTTAAAAAAAAGAAATAACTAACTTGAAAACATATTATTTTTCTTTTTCTTCAACAAGTATTTTCATATTTTATACTTTCTACTACCAAAGCGTACAATTTCTTCTACTTAATTAGAATTCTTAATTCTTAGAAACTTTGATATTTCGTGGCAACCAAAAGGAAGTAGTCAGGGTTTGTAAATTGATATTTTTATCATAACTTCTAAAAACAGGTTTTCTCATTGTCAAGCACATTTGCATTTGCAAGAAACATACTTTGAATAAAGCACAAAGTATACTCATTAACAGATGCAAATCCACTTTCCAGCGTCTCTGCAGTAAAAAAGGTGAAAATAGCAGGCTCAGATCATTAATATTTTACTATCCTGTTATTTCAAATTATCCAGACATCTAATAATTTTTATCATTCAACCCAACCAAACGCCAAAGACTCAAGTCACCTAAGATGTCGAAAAATTATGTTCAGGTCTATTCATAATTATTTCTGAAAAGCTTTACTAAAAACTTTTCCTTTTAGTTGTATCTCTTTATTAGTCCTTAACGATTTTCTAAAATCTTAAAAGACAATTATTACCCAAGCCACTCTTCGACAAATTCTATAGCACAGCTAACATGAACTTATGTCAGCAAACAGGTAAAACAAACATATATTTTATGTTAATAGCTTAAAAGATGTCAATTACATTTTAACCGGCTTTAATATCAAATATTTTTCCAGACCACATGACCCTTAAAAAAAGAGAGAACATCTGAGATGGTTCTTGCTTATTCACCACACAGATCAACGGTGTTATCGAGGATCGTGAGAAAGTGAGGTTTTCTTTTTGCTCCTGCGACTTGAACGCGGCTGGGGAAGGGGCAGGGGAGACGCCAGGCGGGGCTGGCTGTACCGTTTTGGGTTTAAAGTGCCTGTGTTTTTCCCTCCCTACTGAGGTGGGGCATGAGCACCTTTCCACGGGGTTTCAGGGTGGCATTAATGTCCCCACAGCCCCCGCCCCTCCAGGAGGAGAACCGAGAGTGAGTCAAAACTTATCTCCTCACTTTTCCTTTTTCTGAGTTTGCTGTCTGGGGGTCGGGAGTGAGATCTCCCCCCGCTCTTTGGACCATCACTCTGAATCTTTTCTGAGTAGAACCCTTACGGTGTAGCAACATGAAAGCTTGTAAGTAAGAGATCTTATCCCATTTACCAGACCTTTGGCAAAACGATTCTAATTAGTCCTTGACTTACAGCTGTAGGGGGACCAGCCCACTAAAACGTGGCCTAATGAGTTTTCCGATGGGATTGAAATTGAGCCATCCGTTAAAAAAAAACACAACAAAAAAACAGAAAAACAAAACCTGTGTCCCGAACAAAGACAAACCTCAAACAGCGAGTACTGTCCAATGAAATGCTCTGAGAGAACGGACTGGGACATGAGCAAGAGTGACCTTCACGCCTTTGATGTGGCACAAACACCCAGTGACAAGGACGGAGGCCCCCCTGCGAGCAAAACAGCAGAGGGCCCTCCAGGTCCTCCAGACAGTGGGCGTAGAACACCCACAGCCCAAGGTGCACTTCGGACAGACGTAGGCTTTCTGACAGGACACACATGCTCGAAAACCAGAGGTCCACACACCAGACACCGAAAGCACGCCCTGAACCCCCCAGCGGGGAACTGGGGGTTCTCTTAGTCCTGAGCCCTGCCCACCGCCCTGAAGCGCCTGCGGATTCCTCCCCGGCGGTGAGGCCGAGGGCTCCGGCTGGGCACGCGAGGGCCTGGCGCGGTTTGGGCTCGTCAGCCCACCGGCGACCTGTTCTCTTCCTCGGCAAAGTGTTTAAAGGCAGCCAACTGGTTGGGAAGGAGAGCAAGAGAGTCCCCAAGATAAAGAACTCTCAGCAGCTGCTGGGAAATCCATGACGTCCCTGCCATGGACTGCCACAAACAACGGGGACCCCAGTCAGGATGCCCAGGTTTCACTGGGGTCCACACTGACCCACCAGAGTCACCAAAAACTGTGACAGAATGCAGGTCCGGCTGCCCACCGCTTCCAAGGCCCATACCCGCGAGGCAGGTGCTGGTGTGGAGGACACTGGTTTTACTCAGGTGCCGGCCACCTGGAAGACGAGGGACTCTCGTCCCAACGCCCCTCTCCGCATCTCAGGCGTCCTGGCCAGGTTACACAGCAGAACCACGGGAAGAGGGGAACCAAGGAATGTCTGGGGACACGCAGTTTCTCGGCTCCGCTCTCCTGGGGAGGGTGTCCGTGACCCCTCCTGCGTGCGTCAGCACCTGGGTCCTCTGCTCCGTCCGCAGGTCCCTGCTGACGCCCGGACGTGCAGGCGGCACCTCTGCCATTCTCATGAGAGTGGCCGACGCTCGCCCAGCCCCCCGTGGTCAGGGCCACCCTTGGTGGACGGGGAGCTGCGGCCGCTGACGTCTGGGACGTACTCAGAAGGAGACTTTTACTGCACGAGGCTCCTGTGGGTTGGTCAGCACAGCCTCTCCCAATATTGCCCCCCCCCCTCCGGTCAGAACTCTGCGTTCCCTTCCGTCGCTGCTACACTTGCCAGGTTTCCCTTCTCACCGTGTTGACTGTGGCGAGTCGGGGCGCCATTCTCTTCAGGTCCGCCCTGCGTGGGATGTGCCACACTGCTTGTGGGTGGGATGTGGGTTTTCGGTCCGTTTTGGAAGGTTTCACTCATCCCTTCCTCCATCTTCCTCCACCCAGTCTCTCTCTCCTCGCCTTCTGGGACCCCTGCTGCCCACTCTCTGACTCTATCAGTACCTTCCACAGGCCCCGGTCTCTGTTCTTTCATTAAAAGTCTCCTGTCTCTGGTCCACACTGGATAACTTCTTCTTAAAAAATATCTCACTTATTTATTTTTAGAGAGGGGAGGGAAGGAGAAAGAGAGAGAAACATCAATTCGTGGCTGCCTCTAGCACACCCCTACTGGGAACCTGGCCCTCGACCCAGGCATGTGCCCTGACTGGGAATCGAACCAGCGACCCTTTCATTTGCAGGCTGGTGCTTAATTCACTGAGCCTCACCAGCCAGGGCTCATGTTGGATAACATCTAGTGACCTATCTTCAGGTTCACAGACTTCTTTGCTCACCGACTTTCTGCTACTAATATCATCCAGTAATTTTCTTATGCCATAAGTTGTATTTTTCAGTTCTAAATACCCATTCAGACATATTTAATATGTTCTATTTGCCTTCTGAAATTTCCTGTCTTTTCACTCATTGTGAATATGTTTTCCTTTATCTCCACGGACACACGTTATCATAGCTCTTCGTCTGATGCTCTCAACAACCGGCCACCTCAGAGCTGGACACAGGGAAGGTGTTTCCCCTGGAGAAGAAGGCAGGTGTCCCTGGCCCTCACAGATGTCACGGGATTCTGGACGGTGCCCTGGACGTCAGGCTGCGGAGCCTCCGGGTGTGCTGTTTCTCTGAAGAGCGCCAATGCACCTTCTCTAACCCGCAATTCACTCAGCCAGGCTCCGGCTGCAAACTCCATTCAGACTGCTTTCCGATCGCCCCTGGAGGGCTGCCCCCTCCTCCGGGTCTTGCCAGGGTTCCCGTAGCACTCTCGAGCGGTGTCCCTAGCCCATCCTTCCAGTTTCTCCAGCCAGAAAGATGGTAGGTCTGCCCTGGGGGATTCAGATGCTGGCACCGTGCCCCAGCCGCCCTCCCCCTGCCTTCACCAACGCTCCGGAACCCCCGGGTCGTTCCTGCCGGTTGTTTGCTGTCCAGGGTTTGTAGCTGTTGTTGCAGGAGGGCTGGTTGGCGGGGGAGGGGGGCCAAGGGCAGGTCAGCAGCAGCAAGTGCTCCGGAGGGGCTGTCTGCTAAAGACAGAAATGTTCATTGAATTTGGGGGCAGGGATGCGGGGTTGGGGTGGGGTAGCGGCGTGGGGCAGAAGGTGAGGAGTGGGCCACGAACCCCTCTTCTTGGGTTAAGAAAGCGTCTTTTTATTCCTAGCCCATTAAACGTGTCCTACAGGTGGGAGTGCATGTTGGGTTTTATGAACTGGTTTTTGGGCACCTGTCCACATTATTATATGGTTCGTCTTCTCCTGGCCTATTAACATGGTGTTATTAACGGATTTCTTACTACTGAGTCATCCTCGAATTCCTGGAAATAAACTCTGCTTGGTCATGGTGTATTATTACTCTAATTCGACCCACTGCTGGATTTAATTTGCTAATTCTTTTATTTACAATTTTCACGTCTATCTTCACAAGTGAACTTGGCCTGTGGATTTTCCTTCCTGTTTGCTATCATGACCGGGCTTGTGTTTCGGGTTACACTGCACAGAGAGTGGACTGAATTTTTGTCCACCCTGGAAACATTTTGATAGTGCAGGAATGATCATGAACATTTAAAAAAAAACAGCTTGCCTGTACACCCCTCTGGGCCCTGTGCCTTTCCTGGGACAGGACTGCCCCTCGCCCGTCAACAGCCTGCTTGTTGGTGCGTCCGGGTATTCCACGCGGAGGCGATTCCCAGACAGTGCCCACGGAAGACCTGAGCCCCCTCTCGCCTGCCAACCCCATCGTCGGAGCCGGACCCCACAAAGGACAGAGCGCAGTCTGACTCACCACGTGGGATCTCTGGGGCGCAGACCCTGAGTCAGCCTCCACCCCGGCCTCCGCCCCCACTGGGGCCGGCTCGGGTGCGGGCGCAGGCAGGGACCTGTGGGCCTGTGTGGGCTTCCCCCGTGTGCATATCCATCCATCCCATCTCTCCACGTGTGCATCTGTACACACGTACAGTTTACATGGGCACAGCCATTGGTCTACCCGCCATCTATATAGGTGTGTGCATTACACATGTGTGCACACACACGACACACTGGTATCCACCCACACATACATGTGCACACACGTGCATTACACACTCACCCATCAAACCATGCATGTGTGCGCACCCGTACATGTGCCATGTGTGCCCACCCACCCACACACGTTGCATGTCTAGTGTGTACACATGCACGTGAACATGTGTGTTGCCGTGTATCAGCTCAGCCACCACACATCTGTTCCCATGTACATGCATGTTGCGCACATGCGCCCATCCGCCCACCTATGCGCCCACTGCCCACCGACCAGCCCACCGTGGGTCTATCCGTTCATGGAGCCCACGCCGCCTCCCATACAGCCTCAGTGTTGGGGCCTATGGGTGGGAGACCAAACAGAGGTTCAAAGTGGCCCCAACCAACAAGAGCGTGAATGGAGCAGAGCAGGACAAGACGCCACACTCAAGTCCGGAGACCCAGGCACCCAGACCGGCAGACCCAAGTGACTAATTCTGGGGTGTGTCATCCCCAGGCTCCCAGCTGCCGGCCCACCACAGACTGAGGAGGTGTCCGGGGCCACCTGGGACAGGGAGGACTTTGGAAAGGTGGCCCCAGGCACCTCCTCAGCCCCGCTGGTTCTGTCACTCTTGAGTTCGCTGGCTCATGGTCGCCTCCATCACTAGGACAGACAGAGGGCCAGGTGGACCTGGTGTACGTCAGTGCTTCCGGGGCTTTGAAGCCACCGCACGGACCTTTAGTGGGTAAAGGAGGAAGGACAGACGGACAGCCAGGAGGCAGTGCAGGGTCCTGCCCTCAGCTGGAACCCCGTAGACACATGCAAGGGCTGGGAGGCTGCTGCCTGACATCGGCCAGGTCCCTTCTCCACCCATCGAAGCTTCGCACCCAGGTCCTGGGGAGGAGACCTGCTCCCACCTCCTGCAGACACCCCAGCGTGACGAGGGGCCTGCAAACCTCTCTTCTTCAGAGAAGCCAAGCTGGGGCAAGCCCCCTGGGCACGAGAAAGGTGGGGGTGGGCACCGCATGTCCTTGCCCCCCCAACTCGGGGCTCCTTATCAGGAACTCCTGCCCGTGACTGGGTAACCAAACAGCTAGAATTCCTGCTCAGAGAGAGGCACATCTGCTCCTGATCATAGGGAGGCCGGGGTGGCAGGCGGCGAGGGGCCGAGGGAGAGGCCAGGCCTTCCAGGGTGATGCTTGGGCGGCAAGGGCGCAGGGCCGCCAGCGGGGCTGCTGGGGCTTGGAGCCGGCCTGTCTCCAGGGGGCTTATGTCCAGGGCCCCAGCGGGACCTGCCCTCTTCCTCTAATGCCTCCCGTCCCGACACTGGGGAGCCAGGAACTGCTCACTGTGGGGTCCCCGGGCCATCAGGGACACACATGTGGGGACCCTGGGCCACCAGGAGTCCTTCCTCCTGCTCCCACACCCAGATGTACACACTGACGCACCTGAACCTGGGCCACTGCTCCTGACCCGCACTGACCCTCTCCAGAATTCGAATCTGAGTGGCTCCCTTTGAGAACCCTTGCTGTCCAGATCTCTCTCAAGGTCAAGTTCAGCTTCTTGGCCAAGCACACCATGCACCTTTGTGTCCCTGTCCATCCACACCTGTGCTTTGCCCATGCAGAATGGCAGATGGCCTCAGACCCGCTGGGCTGTTCCTTCTGCCCAGAACGCCCTTCCAGCCCTCAGGGCCCAGAAGCCCCAGGAAGCCCTTCTCCTTAGGCTCCGGCTCCTGAGCTCCCAGCTCAGGCAGGGGTGCAGAGAGGAGCGGGGACAGCAGGAGTTGTGCAGGGGATGGCGGGGGGGGAGGAAGGGGTGAAGAGGGAGGCAGTGGAAAGGGACATTGTTGGGAACAGGAGGTCCCAGGCCTGGGGACAGTCTCCATGGGGATGGGCCCTGTCCCTCCCCCAGACCAGGGCACCAGGCATCCCACCCGTGTGCCCCAGTGAGTTCCGGAGCCCTGGGCCTGGAGGAGGGGTCCTGCCTCGCTCCCGCCAACCTGGGCTGGCATCGCCAGCCTCCGCACCTGCCAGCTCGTGCACCAGCCATTCTGGGAGCCAGCCCCCGGGGCAGAGAATGAGCCTACCCTGTGGGCTCCATGGCGGAGCTGAGTCAGGGAACACAGGCCTCGGGTGTTAGGATGGGGGCGTGGGAGAGACCCAGGCCCTGGAACCTCGTGCCTGCATGGCGGGCTGGGGCTGCGGGGCTTAGGTGGGCTCGGGCGGGGGGCTCCCTTGGAGGGGAGCAGGGGGTGCTGTCTCCCCCTCCTCCCTGTCCAGGGCCCCGTGGAACCCCCACTGCAGCTCCGCGAGGAAGCCCCAGGGCAGTCCCCACCCCAGCCAGTGTCCCCTCCGTTCCCCCCGCCCCAGCCAGGCCGGCACCCCGCTCCTCAGAGGCTGCCCAGAGCGGAGGGCACGGCCTGGGGGAGAGGCCACTGGGCGGGAAGGTCCTTGCCAGTGTAAACAGATCATTTCTGTCTGCCCGGGGGGTGGGGGCTAGGGGAGGGAGTCGTCTTGAGCTTTGTTATGTTCTGAAAAAAAAAGGCAAAAAATTTGGGTCACAAACCACAAACTGTTTTGATTTCGGCAGCACTGGCACAAACAGGCATTTTCTCTGTGGTTTCTGGCGAGCGAGGCCTGAGCGGGCTGGGCCGGGAGGGAGAGGCCCGGCGGCGGCAGCGGGCCCCGGCGGGGGAGGCTGGGCAGGTAGAGAGGCCCAGCCTTCTGGGTGGCCCCTTGATCAGGGCCCCCCCCCACCATGCTGGCCACCCCTGCACGGGAGTACCAGCTGGGGGCCAGGCCTGAGCAGCTGGGAGGCACAGGGACCCGGGGGCCAGGGCCAGTCGGGCAGGTGGACACCGGTGGTTGGGATCAGGCCCGGGGCACAGGGCCGGGCGAGCACGGCCCAGGTGGGGAGGCTCTGAGCTGGGGTGCCGCACGGACAGCCCTGGCGAGCTCGGGAGCACCTGGCTTGGTGCCTGTGACGGGGGTGTCCGAGTGCCCGAGTCCCATCTCTGTGGGGGGGGGAGGCTCCTGAGACCAGAGGCCCGGGTGGGGGTGGGCAGGGTGGGCTTCACTAGGCAGGGGCAATTCAGCAAAGAGTTCAAGGTGATGAGGGTGGCCCAGGCCGTCCACAGGGAAAGCCGCCCAGGCAGGGCCGGCCGAACAAAGGCCCGAGGTGGGAGCGTGGGCAGGGGTTCACCCAGACCCTGGGCCTCGCAGGCCCGGGCGGCTTTGCAGGTCACCAGGAGGCCTCACCTGTTCCCAGGAAAGTAAAGAGCAGAGGCCAGACCAGGTCTGCGGTTTGAAAAGACCACCTGGCGCTGCGTGAAGGTCAGCAGGGCAGAGACAAGGACCTTCCGGGCAGGAGGTGCTGGGCCGGGGCCAGGGTGGCACATAGGGACCGGGCGCAGCCTCCTGCCCGGCTGGCCCAGGATCCTCGGCACCTGGAACAAGGACCGGTCCGAGGAGCTGCCTCCTGCTGTGGTTTGTTTTCCGAGTGACCACTAACGGGGCAGCTTAAAAAGAGCAGAAATGCACCCTCTCTCCCCACGCCACAGGCCGTGAGCCTGAGCACCAGGTACGCCGGGCTCGCTCCCTCCGGAGGCTCCAGGGCTGGGGCTCCTGCCTGCCCCCCACGCCCCCGCCAGCTTCTGGGGCTCCAGGCGTCATTCCTGGGCTTGCGGCTGTGCCCCTCCGGTCTCTGCCTCTGCGTCCCACTCTCCTCTTATGGGGACACGTCATCGGGTTCAGACCCCCTCCCCCCAAATCCAGGACGACATCTCACGATCCTTCGCCTGATCGTGTCTGATCCAGTCTGCAAAGACCCTTCTTGAGAGTGAATCCACGCGCAAACATCCCGGGGGCCAGGACAGGCGGCTCCTGTCTTCCAGGGGCCCCCTCCCACATACCACCGTGGGTGCCCCTGATGGCTCCGACCTCGCCTCCACGCGGGCCCCTCCTTGCAGCTGCAGCCCCTGCCCCGGTCTCCCCAGGCCTGCATGCCGACGTCACTGCCTGAGTCCCATCCCTCTCCAAAGAGCACCCCGACATTTCCCCATGACGCTGGGCCTGGGCACCCCTGAGTGGGTCAAGTGGGGGTGGATGGATGGAGCCCCGTGGGCGAGCTGGGAGTTTGTGGAGCAGGAGGGAAGGGTAGAGAGGGGCACCAGGCAGTTCCAAAATAACGGGGCTGTGGCTGGGCCAAGCAGAGTGCGGTGGGGGCGTCCAGGGTAGCGCAGGAGAGCTGGGGGAGGGCAGTCGTGGAGGTCGTGGGGGTCTTGGGGAAGGCAGGGTGCAGCTGGGGTGGGCTGCGGAGAGGGCAAGTTGGCTGAAAGGGGAGGCCGCGGCGGAGGGGGCCTGGGCCAGGGTGGTGGAGGTGGTGTGGTCTGCACAGAGCTGGGAGGGAGGCTCTGAGCCCAGCGCCGGAGGGTTCTGGGAGGAGACAGGTCCTTCAGGGGGCTCTGGTCTGAGGGGTGAGCAGGGGCCCCGAGCTGCACCCTCACCCCCACCCCCAGAGTGTCTCTGAGAGTCCCCCTGCCCCAGCCCGGCCCTCTGCCAGCCCCAGACCCCTGGCCTCGCCTGTCCAGCCCCTCAGCTCTCTCTTTTCCACCCTCCCAGCCCCCCAGGGTCTAAGGCGATGCACCCCTCCAGGCGGACCCTCCACTCAGATGAATTCCCAGAGAAGCTTGAGCAGCTGCCTGGCCCGAGGATGCCACTCCAGGGCCCCCAGGACAGGCCTGAAAACAGCCCACCAGGTGCTGCAGGGCTCCCAGCCCCCACTTCCTCAGCCCCCAACCCAGAGGCCCCTCTCCCCAAGGTGGGCGCATCTGCTAACTGTGGGCTGGGGTGGCGTGGCTGAAGGCGCCAGGCCGGTCTCACCGAGTGGGGACCCTATGGGTCAGAGGACAGAGTGGTTAGTACTGGATGAGCAGGGGAGAGGCTTTCCTGCGACCCCCTCTTCGGCCTGAGTCTCCAGTGGAGGGTAAGTGTGTCTACCGGCAGGTGGGCCCCCAGACGTGCACAGCTCTGAGTTGCCATTTCCAGCAACAGCCATGGTTTCCAGCGCCCTTTGAACCCAGCCAGCCCCTGTTGCCCCCGGCCCGAGGGTCCCCTGCAGCTGGGGCACCTTGTTCCTCACCAGTGGGCTTCTGGGAGAGCTGCCCACAGCCCCCCGCCCCCCGGCACCTCTCGAGCATTTGGTGCCTGCAACTGACCCAGAGCCCCTGGCCCGAGTGTGGCCTGAGAGGCACAGGCCGTGGCGAGTTCCAACTTCTCTGGGAGCCTCGGGGGGGCAGGGCCGGTGTCCACGTCTCCCAGTCTCCCCCGCACTCTCCCCCAAAACCCCAGTGAAAGAGCAGAGCACTCAGAACAAAATGCATTTCAGAACTTTATTGGGATTGCGAGCGTTTAAGGTTAAAGGCAAAACCCAGGCAGTGAGTTTTGCTGGAGACAGCATGTTAGAGGAGTTGAGTTGAGGCGAACACGGCCGCTGGACGGTGGGCTGGCAGCGGCAGGTGACTCGGTGTGTTCTGCGCGTGGGGGGTCTTCAGGTGATGGCGCAGGGAGGGACCCAAGAGGGGGTCCCGCTGAAGACTGTTGGGGGGGGGGACTCGGGGAAGAGACAAGATGGAGGGCCACAAACAGGGGCACGGGAGGTCGGGGGGAGCCCGGGTCGGTGGCAAGGACCCGCGAGAGCCGCACGCTGGGGGACACAGAGGGGCCGCCTCGGCAGACGCCCCCGGCGCGCCCATCCCCGAGAGGCGCGAGTAACACTGGGGGGATGGGTGTCCGGCAGAACGGGCGGGCAATTTGGGGTGCCTCTAAGTCTTTTTGGGTCGCTGGCCAATCTGGGTTCTCCAATCAGGACAATTTGGCTCTTTGGGTTTCTTTCCAATGGTCCGAATGGCCCGTTCCCCGGGCGTGTGCCGAGGGGCCCTCTGTGCCAAGGGCAGGCTGGCATGGACCGCCCCCGGGGTCACGCCAGCCCTGTTGCCAGGGCCCCGAAGCCTCGGGCCTCTAGACTGCTAGTCGGGGTGCCTGCGGGGGGGGGCTGCGCTGGGGGCAGAAGTGGGGGGAGGTAGGCCTCCCAGCCGCCCGGATCCCCGGGGCATCCCTAGGCACCGACATGAGGGTGGCTGGGTCGGTACCAGACCCGTGGGCCTTGGGGCCCAAGCAACCCCGGGGTCGATGGGTCAACCCCACGGCTCTCTGCTCTGCGGGGCTCCGTTCTGACCCCCCCTCCTGCCCGGCCTCACCCGGCCTGGCTCCCAGGAGGCCTTGCAGAGCCCCAGCCTCCTGGGACAGGACCGGGCGCTGGGGAGGCGGGTATGGTGTCACCGAGGGGTGAGGGGAGAGCTCCCCAAGTGTGCGGAAGGCGGCCACCTGCTCCAGCCCGATGGAGCCCTGTCGTCACACGTCCGTGCCCCTTCCCCCCCGGCAGCTCCTGGCCGGCCGGGGGCCCCTTCTGATGGCCACCGAGCACCTTCCTGACACCTGGGGAGTCGCCGCCCCACCCCTCCTCCGCCCCCCAGGACCTCCGGAGACCAGCCACTGTCCCCGGAGGCCAGGCCGGGCAGCGGCCCGTCTCTGTTCCCCTACTTCTTCTCCAAGGGGTGCCGTGGCGAGCACCCCAGGGAGGCTCCACTCTCAATTCAACCCAAGCGACAGGGACAGACTGAACAAACGCAGGGAGATAAATGGCGGGGAGCAGGACGTGCTGATGGTGGTGGACGGTCACTTGGCGCGTTTTCACTTGGGTCGCTGCTCCCCTGTTACAGGGTGGGAGGTTACATGGGTACATGAGCGCGAGAAGCCAAGGAGGGGTAAAAAAAAAAAAAAAAGGAAACAAGCCCCAGGAGAATGGAATTAAAGGGGGGAGACAGATCAATTGGCGTGAATTTGGGTCTCTGATCCGTGTCCGTGACTCTGCGAGTCTCCGACACTCTTCTGACTTTGGGCCGAAACCTGACTGGGCCACTTCCTACCCTAGAGCACCCCCCACCCAACCCCCACTGCCCCCCACCCACCCCACCGACCGCCATACTTCCCACACTCCCCGTCATCTCTGCCGGCCTCCTGGGGCCCCCCATTGCTGGGGGGTTGCCCAGGAGGCCGGCAGAGATGGTCCCAGGTGTGCCGGGCGCGGGGCCCGAGATCTCTCACGGGGGCACACCCGGGGGTCAGGCTACAGTGGGGGCATGTCTTACTTAGCAACAGCACCTCCAGGCTGGCCATACCCTGTCCTCGCTGGCACGCACGGTGGCGAGGCGTGCCGGGGGCGGGGCGGGTCTGGGGACACCAGGCTCACGCCGCGGAAGCCGTGGACACGACGCGGAGGAGGAAGGGGCCTCCCTCATCTCAGAGACGGAAGCGCCAGGCCAGGCCTGGGACGCACCCCTCCCCACCAAGGGTGCGTGGCAGGGGACGGGAGGGGGGCTGGGAACATGAAAACCTCGTGGAGAGAATTTGGGGTGAAGCGGACTGATGGGCACAGTGGCCACTCTCATCGTTTTCACTGTCCTGCACGTGCGTGAGGGTGTGTGCTATGCCAGTGTATGCGTGTGAGTGCATGCTGTGTGTGTGTGTGCAGGTGTACATGGGTATGCATGTGAGTGTGTGTGGTGTGTGCAGGTGTACATGGGTATGCATGTGTGGGGTGTATGTGTGTGTGGTGTGTGCAGGTGTACATGGGTATGCATGTGAGTGTGTGTGGTGTATGCAGGTGTACATGGGTGTGCATGTGAGTGTGTGTGGTGTGTGCAGGTGTACATGGGTGTGCATGTGAGTGTGTGTGGTGTATGCAGGTGTACATGGGTGTGCATGTGAGTGTGTGTGGTGTGTGCAGGTGTACATGGGTATGTATGTGAATGTGTGGTTGTGTGTGTGGTGTGTGCAGGTGTACATGGGTATGTATGTGAATGTGTGTGTGGTGTGTGGGTGTATGTGTGGTGTGTGGGTGTATGTGGGTGTATGTGTGTGTGTGGTGTGTGTGTGGTGTGTGGTGTATGTGTGTGTGTGGTGTGTGTGTGGTGTGTGTGTGGTGTGTGTGGTGTGTGTGTGTGGTGTGTGCGTGTGAGGCTGTGTTTCTGTGGGGATGTGTGTATTTGTTTGCTTTTGGGTGGGGATGGATCTGTAAGAATTTGGTGTGGGGTTCGTGCCAATTAGGTTTTGTCTTGCCAATTTTGGTTTTCATGTTCCGTGTCCCCTCATGGTGACTCTGGCTGGTGGGGCCCGGGCGGCGCGAGGCTGGGTGACCGCTGGTGTTCGAGGCCAGTGCAGAGTTTTGCATGAGCAGGGAGGCGGCTGAGCAATGACATGCCTAGCGGAGAATTTGGGGTCCCCTCCTTTCTCTTGGACGGTCAGGAGTTCGAGGCGTGGCCAATGTGACCGAGTCCAAGGGGAAGAGAAGGAGGGGAGGGGGGGGCGCCGAATTATTTTATTTTGCCAATTGTTTTTAAGCCAATTTGTTTTTTAGTGTATTTTCAGCCAATTTTGTTTTTAGGGTTTTTTTTTTTTTTTTAGGCTAATTTGGTTTTTTGGTGTTTTTAAGGAGCCAATTGATTTTAAGGGGCTGGTATGTGTGTGAGAGAGAGGGGTTTGTTTTCCAATTTTGTTGTGTAATTTGGGGGGATGTTTTTTGGGGGTGATTTGGGGGGATGTTTTGGGGGGATGTTTTGGGGGATAATTTGGGGGGATGTTTTGGGGGTAATTTGGGGGGGTAATTTGGCAGACATTTGGGGGTACTAATTTGGGGGTATTTAAAGCCAATTGGTTTTGTACGTTTTGGAAGCTGTTGGGACGCGACCGTCGGCCGATGGAAGGGCCGAGCAGAGCAGCCTGACTTGGGGAGGCTGGGGCACAGGGGCGGGGCAGGGAGCGCGCTGGGGCAGGTGACGCAGAGAGACTTTCGGAGGGCCGGATGGTGAGGCCGCCGGTGGAGAGGACAGCAGGAGGAGCGCGGGGCTATTTCGCAGAATCACGACCGTTTGGCTCACTTCTAATTGCTGGACACCTCTGGAGAGGCACCCCCGCGGGCAGCTGGGTCGTGGGTGGCCAGGGCAATCAGGGGCCGGTGACGCTTGGCCTCTCTGAGGGCTTCCAGCTCCCTGGCCAGCACTCGACCCCGGCGGACACGCAGGAGGGCAGGCAGGCCCCTGCGCAGGCGTTGGGCGGACTGCATCCAGGCGCCGTAGTGGAAAAACTTGCCCACGGGGTATCTGGGGAAGTTGTCCTGGGGGGCAGGGGGCAGGGCCAGTCACGGGATGCCAGCTCCCTGGCTCCAGCCCCTAACCAGCCTGCCATGGAGCGGCGATGTCTTACCGGAAGCACGGTCGGAAGGGCCGACACGTCCCTCTCGGACTTGGCGGGGGTGGCACAGTAAGTCTCCAGGAGCGCCAGGTCGCAGCTGCGGAAACAGCACTCTTCCACGATGCCGCGGATGCCCCGGCTGCGGCGGCTGGCCCGGCCGGCTGGCCTGCCTGCAAGTCCCATGGGGGGGGCTGGTCAGCACCACACGCCACACAAGGCGAGGCGTGCAGGGGGCCCCAGAAAAAGCCTCAGGGGAAGTGGGGGGCCCAGTCCAGGACCAGCCATCTGGCCTGGGGGCACCCTCCTGGGGGCTGCAAACAGGCAGGGCCTTGGAGTCCCCAGGCCCAGAGAGGTGTGCAAAGGGGGCACAGGGGCCGCCCGGCGAGGGGTCCAGCACCCATGTTCCGGGGCCATGGGGTCCTGTCCTGAAGGCCAGGCTGGGACACAAGTGCCCCCCTGGACCGAGCAGGGGCCGGCGGCCCCCAGCCCGGAGACTCAGACAGGTAGGAATGGGAGGAGGAAGAAGAAGACGGGAGGAGAGGAGTGAGGAGCTGCAAAAAACCACGCCCTCCTCTCCTCCCGTCCTCCCCCTCCCTCCCCCGGCTCTAGGTCTCGGCCGCAGGGGAGAGCACCCAGGCCTCCCCTCGGGGTGCCCCTTGGCAGAGGGAAGAGCCCCTAGTAAGGGGTTGTCATGGGTCCCCCTGGGTGGGGGCTCAGCCCAGCACCACTTTCGGGGAACCTGGTGTGAAGGGGCCAGACCCTACAGTGCCCTTCCTACCCCCAAGGGAGGCGAGGCACAGCGAGGGGGCACAGGTGGGTAAGGCCAGGCAGGCAGAGACTCAAGAATGCTTTTCCAAGAGAAGCTCTGAAGTGCCAAGACTGGCCGCTGTGGGCCCATTGCTCAGTCTGGGTAAGTGGAGGCTGTGGGAGAGGAGGCCACATCAGTGCAGGCAAAGACACTGAGGCCCAGCTGGTTTGAGGGGGGTGGGAGTTGTGGGGGGGCAAGGGCCCACGCCCCAGAGGGAGAGTTCACCTCCAACTGGGGTCCCGAGGGTGAGGGGATACCCTGAGTCCGAAATCAAGAGGCGCAGGGAGCAGCCAGAGCACTGGGGCCAGCAGGTGGGCCCCCCCAGGGGGCGCAGATCCCTGGTCTCCCAGGCCAAGGGGTACTGTGTCCACAGGGCTGGTCACCTCTCCTGCACCTCCCAGGGTAGCTGCGCACCCTGAGCATGTGGGAAGTGCACACCCACCCACCAGCGACCTGTGCTTTTCTTCCCCTTGGTTTTCAGCCCATTTCATCAAATATGTGCCCCTTGTCAAAACGCTAGGCACCTCAGGGCCGTGGCCACAGCCCTGCCTGCCGCCGAGGGCCAGCCAGCCAGCCTGGCTCACCCCACCCCCCGCCCACCGGTAACAACCTCCCTGGTGTGAATGGCACCGCCCTCCTGCCGCTGCTGCAGGAGTCAGGAGTCAGGAGGCGTGAGTGCCCCTCGCAGCACTCTCCAAAGCCCCGGCTCCTCCTCCTCAGCCAGTCCTCCCCCACCCCCACCCGCCGTCTTGGTGTCTGAGGAATGGGCTCCAGCATCCATTTATGGAGCACCTGCCGTGTATGCTGATTCCCCCCCCCCGCCCGCCCCGCCCCACCACACACCGAGCTACTTACTGAAGTAAAAGCCGCGGTCCCCACAGACAAACTGGAGGGTGTCCACCAGCTCCCCGCCGCACAGGGTCTCACTGGGGCGGTAAGCAGCAAAGCAGCACGAGGCCAAAGCCAAGAAGGTCAGCAGCACCAGCATCGATTTCCCCATCGGAAGCTCCATTGGAATCTGAGGGCGGGGAGAGAAGCGTGAGCCCCGCCAGCCAGGCTCCCCCAGAGGCAGGGCCCTCGACCAAGTTCAAGTTCAGCTGCAGCTTTAAAGCGTGGCTTTCTCCTGAATGTCATTGTTCTGGATTGAGAACTAAAGTGTTTTAACTCCTGAGGCCAACAGGGGCCTGTGGGAAGCACACCTTTGATTGGAACCAAGGGCTGGCCAGTAATTTCCCATGGGGGCGACTGTCCCCACTGGCATTCCTGCAGGGGCTTAGCCTTTCCCAGAACTGCAGGGACCAGGGCTGGACACTGGACCTGGCCTCCATCCTGTGATGTCACGAGGGCGGGGCCAGTACGAGGCAGCGGCCACTCCTGGGCCGCCCAGCACCAGCCAAGATGGCAGACAGCCCCACCCCACCACACCGCACGTGCACCCAGGGCAGCGAGCGGCTGAGGGTCCTGTGGGCCGGCCCCACCCTCCCAGCCTGTGGCTGAGCAGAGCCCAGGTCAAGGGTCCGGTGGTCAGCCCGGCGGCACCAGCCACACGCCCAGGGACCTTGTTCTCCAGACTCGCCGAGTCCCCCAACTCCAGTCTGCCCTGGGCACCCCAACACAGGCAGAAAAGCCAAAGCCTCAAAGTCCTTTGGGGACCACCAGACCCTCTGCCAGGCTTCGGGTACCAAAGCCCACCCGGAGAGCTGGGGAGAGCAAATGAAGCTACCTGGAGGCTAGACCCCAAGCCCCTCAGGGTCCGATCTGGAAGGAGTGGCAGGTCTCAGATCTAAGTATTAGATTCAGTGAGATGCCCCCGCGCCTTCCGGAAGGTGGAGGCCCCCCAGGCAGGCAGCCCCAGCCTGCCCTCTGCAGACCCAGGTGAAAGCCCTTCTGGGGGCACGGCCAGGGCCCAGTGCCATGCAGCCCGTTGGCACCCTGATGCTGACCGAGCAAGGGGCTGGGCAGGCTGCCCAGACGTGCCCCTCCCAGGCCCCACACCCAGTGGGCACCGGGGCAGCGGGGCCTCCCAGCCTGGACCGAGGCTGTGGCATGCGGGCCCCGGAGGGTTCTCGATGCCATAAATCGGGGAGACGAGAGGGGGCCGAGAAGCAGTCTTGCTTAAGCTCGGCAAGAGCCGTGGCCAGCTCCAAAGAAGGTTCTAAAAATAAAAGGGCCACCTCGCTCTCCTCCTCGCTCTCCGGGACTGGACCCCAGTGGGTCTGCCTGCTGCCCCTTCCAAATTCTAAGAACACAGCAGCCAGGCAGCTCCATCCTTCCGAAAGCCCGGCCTCTCTGCCGTGGGGTCCAGCCCGGAGCCCCGGCGGGGAGCGGAGGACTGGACAGGCATGCCCCGGGGAGGGCAGGGGCAGGGGCAGGCAGGGGAGTGAGTGCCTGCGCTGGAGGCAGGGGGCCGAGGCTGGGCCCAGCGGGCCGGTGGGCTGGAGCGGAGGGCAGCGGGGTTCTCGCTCAACAGCGCCGGTTACCTGCCGCTGGACAGGAGGCTCCTAGGGCTGCAGAGGAAGAGGAGGCTGGACGGCTGCCTCACAGGAGAAGCCAATGTCCAGTTCTCGGGCTGGTCAGTGCCTCTGCTTTTATGTGTGAGCGGGCTCCTCCCAGCCCCGGCTCCACCCTACCCCCCACCCCTCTCCCCACTGACCACTCCCCCCGCCCCTTTGCTCCCGCCCCCTCCCTGCTTCCAGCCAGTCCCTCCTCGGCGCTGCGCCCCCACCGCTAACTCGGGGCCGTCCCTTTAGCAAAGCACCGCGTGAGCGCGGGGGAGGGGTTTGGGGGCTTATCCTGAACCCCCAGCCCAAGTCCGCACAGGGCCACGGAGGCCAGGGAGGGGGCTGCTTTCCACCCCCTTTTATGGAAACTTCCATCTGCACACGGCGCAGGGGCAGTTACCCCCCCCCCCACACGCGCGCACAATGTGCCGCTGCCCCGGGACCCCCCAGAACAGCCCCTTTCGCCGGGTCCCCACTTGGAAAAGTTGGGGACAGGGAAAGGGAGGGCCGTCGGGGGAATCCTGCAAATGTGGCGTCTGGCAGGGCTCCCCGGCCGGCCCGGCCCCCTCGCTCCGTCCTGGCCCCGCCCCCCCCTCCGTCGGTCTTGCTGGCGCGGAGTCAACATACCAGGGTGGGTTTCGGAGACTTGCGCCCCTCCTCGCTACCCAGCACCCTGGGGGAACGGCCCCGCCCCCGCTCGGCACAGATCGCAAACTTTCAGCAACCCGCCCCCCCCCCCGGCCCCCCAAAACCGACCAGGAAGTCGCCTTTGCAGACAGCTCACACCTCTCCCGGCGTTTCCCGCAGCCTCCAGCCCGCCCCCCACGCGGCGCAGGGCAGAGGGCGCGAGGCTCGCCCCCAGCCGCCCGCCCGGGCGCACCCCCCGCCCGCCGGCCCTCGCGGCGCTTACCTGGGAACCGGCACCGCTGCCGCCCACCTCCCTGCTGCGTGTTGCGAACCGAACAGCGGGCGTTGGCCCTCCTGCCGGGCACTCCTCTGCCAGCGCCGCTCTGGCCGAGTCGCGGGGGCCGAATTGCGACGGGGCAGAACGGGGGGATGGCTTTTTTTTTGGGGGGGGGAGACTCGTCTGATTGTTTGGGGAGGACGGGCTGTCTGCGGGCTGGGGCGGGCCAGATGTTGTACTTTAGGGGGGGAAAGGGTATCGGGAAATGAGGTCAGCTGTTGTATCCAGGACAGAGGGGGGCAGAGATAGTGAGAGAGACAGAGTGAACGTGAAAGGGGGGGGCCGAAGAGAGGGCGAGAGGGAGAGGGGACAGCGAGAGGCGGGCAGGCTCACAGCGGGAGAGAACAGCAACGAGAGAAACAGAAAGCGTATAATTAATCCACTTCGGGACGAGGGCGGGAGGGCGGGCCTGGAGGGGGGCGGGCGCTGGAGGCGCGGAGCTGGGGGGGACGGGAGGGAGCCAAGGGAAGGTCGCGGGAGAAAAGAGAGCGGGGGGCCGGGACCAGAGGCCGAAGAGGGGGAGAGGGGTGCACAGAGAAGCGAGGGAAGGGTGCCACGTCGGGGGTCGGGGGCGGTGCGGAGGGGGGCGGAGTGGAGGCGTCACCCGGACCGCGGGCGCCCAGCTCGGTTTGGGCCGACGGAGCCCTCGGCCGTCGCGAGCCCGGGCCTCGGGGGGGGAGCGGCGGCAGCGCTGGAGTCGCCCCGGGAGAAGCGAGGAGTGAGAGCGCCCAGGCTGCGCGCCGGGGAGGGCTGGAGGGGGCGCGGGGGTGGTGACAACGCCGGCGGCCTGCGAGCCGGACTGCCTGCGGGGGGAACCGCCTCCTCAGGTGCAGCGGGACGGGCGTTGAGGTAGATAGACGAGGAGGCGGCGGGGAGTCCGCAGGCCCGGCGGAGCGCGACCCCGCCGACGACGCCCGCGATGGGATCAGCAGCGTGGCGGACGACGTCGACGCGGGGCCGCCAGCCCGGTGGCGGCGCTGGCGGGCCGAGCGCGGGCGGGCGTGGGCCAGGAGGCGGGGGCGGCCGGAAGGGGGGGCCGGGGGCCGGCCTGGCCTCACGCAGCTCCGCCGGAGAGCAGGCGAACTTCGGGCGCCAACGCCGGGCTCTTATAGCCGCGCCACCCCGCCGCGAGGCGCCCGCTTGGGCCCCGTTGGCTCAGAGCCCGCACCAATGGGCGCCCGCCGGGCCCTCGCCCCGCCCTCGGACCGCCTCCGCAACTCGAGCCAGGGGGAGGGGGGCGCGGGCCAGGGGGCCCGGGAGACGGGCGGTGGGGGAGGGGGCGTAGGGTGCGCGGGGACCAGATTGGAGTGGGGGCAGGGATCGCAGAGTGTGCAAGAAATTCCAAGTCACCATTCTAAAGTGTTTAGGGGCCCCACCTCAGATTCTGAGGTGCGGGACCTCTGCCCTTGTGCCCTGGGCGCACGGACCAGCAAGGTGGGCGGTGTCCGAGGCCCCAGTGGTGGCGGGGGTCCCTGCTTTGCGCCACGGGGCTACGCGATGGGGGCGCCCCGTCAGAGTGAGGGCGCAGGTAGCTAGGCGCAGCTCGAGGGTCCCGCTGGGAACGGCGGAGCAGGCGAACAGAGGGGGAGGGTAGTCCCTGGGCGCGCGCACGGCGCGCAGCCGCCACCTGCCCGAACAAGCACTGAGTCTCGAGCCGCAGCCGGAGCCCGAGCGCCCCCCGGTGCCGCGCGGGAGCCGGGAAATAGCCGCGGCGGCCGCCAGGTGCGGTCTGTGGGGAGAACCGGCCGGGTCAGGCCCGAATCTGGGCCAGGCGTGGGGCCTGCGAGGCCCCGAGTGCCGGCAGAGAAAGCAGCAGGGCGGGAAACATCGCTCAAATAAATCCTACCTGCATGGCCGAGCTCACCGGGGTGCGTCTAAGCAACTCGCCTTTGGGGCCCACCCAAAATATCCGGATAATGGTTCCCCCGTCCTCAGTGCGTCGGACTTGCGTAGACTCGGGTTCAGCCCCGGGGGCCACCACGATAATTTGGGGATCTGGGGAAACCATCTCCTGGAGAGTTTGGACGATGTAAGAACTCGTTGTGACTTTTACCAAGTCGCAACCACGCACAGGACCCCGCGCCCCGCCTGTCCCTCCCCCGCCCCCACCCCAGAGCCCCTGCCGCCCGCGCCCCTCCTGGGTAAGGGGCTGCCGGCAGAAGCCAGCACGAGGCTCGCCCCTAACTCTGCCATCAATCACCTCGCCCGCGTTCCGCGCGCGCCTCCCCGAGTCCTCCGCCCGGCGGCCGGAGGCACCGCGCTGCGCCGCGCGAGCAGGGCGCGCCTCTCCTCGGCGTCCCTGCGACCCAGCGCCTAGCCTGCCCTGCTTCGGGACTGCCAGGGCGCTGTCCCCACACTTAACGATCTTTGCAAACAACAAACGAAAGCGGCGCCGGTTTCGGGACACCCGGCGGCATGGAGCGCGGCCGCCCAGCGGCAAGCCCGCAGGGGACTACCGCTCCCCGTGCGGGTCTCCCCGGCGGTCGGCTCAGGCGAGCGTCAGCCCCGGCCGGACCGCTGCCGGTGTAGGCTAGAAGGACGACTCGGGCGCGGAGGCGGCGGGGAACTCACCGCAAGGCTGGAGGCTGCGTCCTCGGGCGCTCTAGGAGCCGAAGCAGAAGCAAGCGCTCTGCGGCGGGCTGTGGACGCTGCTGAAGGTGAGCGAGACCCCGGAGGCAGTCCCCAACGTCCGGGGGCAACGCCCAGCCCGTTGGAAGACCCGGGGACAATGCCCAAATTTGGGGGAAACTGGGGGCAATGCCCAGTCGTTTTCCTGGACGCGGGAGAAGTTCTGCCCACGTCCTGGCGGACACACTTGCCAGGCCAAGGGTGTTTGGGGAACGTGGACATTTCCTAAATCCGAAGCGCTCCGGAGACTTCGTTGGAGAGGCCGGGAGGCCTGAAACCAGTGCCCAGCGTGGGTGGGGTCGGGGGGCTGTGGAGGGCCGCGGGCGGGTCGGGAACAATGCCCAGATATCGGGGTGCGCAGGTCCGAGCTCTGTCTGACTTGCGGGCGGAAAGAATGAGTGCCCCCCAAGTAGGGGACTCAGGGGAGGCCCCCTATGGCGGGGAACTGCAGTTAACGACTGAATCTGAAGCTCCAGAAAAATGAAGTCCGAGTTTGAGGACGAGAGGGAACTGCTCCCTGCAACTGGGGGAGGAGGACCTCGGTGTAAAAGGGGGGGAACCCGGCGTCCGGGTCCGTATGCCTGGGGGAACCCCAGATGGATTTGTGAGACGGTAGGATTTGGGTGATCCCTCAAGAAAACTTCTTCACATGAAACTCGGGGAGGGGGGGCGACCTGAGAGGCACACAGTCTAAAATCGAGGGAAGAAAACAGTGGGCACATTTGGGGGACCTAGGCAAGCCCTCCGCGAGGTGGAGAAAAGTGGAGATTCATTTCCGCAGCTCAGAAACGCAAGTCCTCGGCCTCGGCCCGGAGGCAGCCCCAGTGCTCGGGGAGAGCAACTCACATGCTGATCTCGGCTTCGGCGCCAGTCCTCGGTGACCTTTGCAGACCAAATTCAGAAACACGATCCGAACTGGGGGGAACCTGGGGTGTGATCGGTGCATTTGGGGAGTGCGGAAAGTCAACATCTTTAACACTGTATTTTTTTAAACCGATTTGTTCACCATTGCTTTATTTTTAGTGAGCAGGAGAAAACGCCCTGTGTCCCTGAGCGGGGTCTGCCTTTGGGAAACCCTAGTGAAACACAGCCCCGGTTTTGGGGGTCCCTGGAAACCGTCCAGTGGAGACTGACAGCTGGATTTCAGGGTCCCTGGCTGGCGGAGAGGCAGCTGGTAGGCGCTGGCCCATGCCTGGGGTTTCGTTGGCCTGAGGGCATTTTCCAGCGCCTGCACATTTTCATCTGGGGGGCCGTGGAAAATTTACCTAAATTTAGGGGGACTCAGGGAAAGGGTCCATTAAGTCAGGGGGCCCATAAATTAATGTTCAGAAAGAGCTCCATCATTTTGTGGAGGAAAAAAATCTCAGTTTCCTGTGCAGGGCTGGGGACAGGCCCTCGATGTGAGGCCCCAGGCACATAATGTGGAACCTGGGGGTCCAGGGAAGCTGCCCAGAGTCCTCAGGAGAGTCGGCTCCGTGTCTGACTTTCGGGGGGAGGATGAAGTGTTCCTGGGTCATTGGCCTGAGAAGCAGTGCCCACAGCGAGCTGTGTGGGGGACCCAGGAAATGTTGCTTAAATTCGGGGTGACCCAGTGGGGAGCTTGGGTGCATTGGAGCCCCAGTCATCGTCACCTTTTGGCGCCCCAAGTGTAACACTGGGTGTGGGGGCGCGGGGGGCAGCGCCTCATGTTAAGGGGGCCCAGCCGCCCCGAGCACCGGCGGTCAGGGAGAGAGGCCCATGAGGACGGGGACTGCCAGTCAGCGTCTGAATTTTAGAAAATCCGGGTTCTTGTCGGTCAACAGTGGGACCGAGGGGGGTTCAAACACTCGACGTGTTGTGAGGCAGAGAAGATATCTAGAACGTTCGGTGATTGGGGACATGCCCAGGGGCCTGGGAAGCAAGCACAGGTTGGCTGTGAGTGCAGAGCACAGCTTGGGGGGGGGGACTGGGGGACCCCCGGGAGGTTCCGGCACCCTGCCTAGCCCACGGCCACCGCTGAGCGCATCCACTCTCGGGGCCTGGGGGACAGGGTCCCCGTGGGAAGGCCCCTGCGTGTCCATGAAGCTGGCAGAGCCCCAGAAAGGGGGCCCCAGGTCCGCTCGGCCGGCAGGAGAGAGCACTGGGGAGTCTGGGGCAGCAGGCGTCGCCCGCCCTCCGAGTTTGGGGGGACTCGGCTGCCAGAAAGCAGGCTGTTCAGGGTTCACAAAGGGGGTTGGTGTGTTTGGGGGACTTCCCAAAGCCGGGTGGACACCAGGAGGGCGACCCGGAGGTGTTCCGGGTGGGCTGTTTAGAGTGTTGTGGGGGAAGCGGGGGGACCTAGGAGTCTGTGTGAGATTTAGGGAGCCCAGGTTGGGGCCAGTAATTCTGTGGAACCCTGCAGATGCTGCCCCAAGCTCTGGCAGCCCCCCGTGGGAGGGTCACGGCAGGGCCAGGGAGACCTTGTTGTTCATGCCCCACACTGTAGGGATGCAGAAAAGGTGCCTCTTGTTTTGGGACGCACACCTAAGTGCCAGGAAAGCCCTGTCCAGCTTCCGGGGGAGCCAGGCAAGCCGCCTGCAGCCCGCCGTTCCTGTTGAGACCAGGGGGCGCGGACGGGTGGGGCGCGCCTCCGCGGGACCCCGACTGCGTGTAGAACGGTTCAGCCGGCCGGCGCCTGGGAGGAATCGCCCGTTTGCTTGGAAGCCTCGGGCCGCCCGAGTCAGTCTGGGGAGGACAGTGGCGGCTTCAGAGGTTTTGAGGTCCTGGAAATTAATGTCCAAGAAAACTCGTGTGACTTGGGAAAACGCTGACTGTGTGTGTGTGTTGGGGGTGGGGGGACCTGGGAATAAAGCTGTAACCTGAAGGATCACGGGGGGGGGGGGAAATCCTGCCGGAGTTTGGGGGGAGCAGGGAAGTCTCTGGGTAGGTTACTACCCCCGACACCGGTCTGCGTTTTAGAGGCCGGGCTGGGGGTGGGGGTGTCGGGGAAGCGGCGCCGCTGGGGACTCGACGCGCCAGGACTCGAGGAACGCGCGCACCCTCCCCGGGACGCGGCGCCGGCGGGGAGCGCGGGGCCCCCGGGGCGCGCGCCTGGGGCAATATTGCCACTGGTTCTTTTGCCTTCTCGCCACCGGGAGTTTTCTGTGGCGGAGGCTCAGCGGGCGTCGGGGTGGGAGGGGAAACCCGAGAGCCTCGAGGCAGCAACAGAGGCGCAGGTTCCGGGCGCCCCGCGGCGCCCCGCGGCGCCCCGGTCCCCGCGCGGCCGCCTCCGAGGAGGTCCGCGGGCTCCCCGCCACCTTGCCCCACGTGCTCCCTCGCTGCGAGCCTAGGCGAAGCCGCGACCCGGACGCCGCCGCGGGCAGGCTCGTCCCCGGCTCGGCTTGGGGGCCAGGGAGCACCCCCGGCGGCCACCCCGGCCGCCCCCGCGCTCCTTGAGCGCGCCGAGGTCTTGCAGAGTGCCGAAACGGCAGCGAAACCAGTTCTGTCTGGGTAGCGCAAGACATGAGAGGAAATGGGGACGAAGGGGAGAAGGTGGGGACGGGGGGGGGGGCAGGACTGCGCGGCCGTGGGGTGCCAGGTGCGTTCTTTCGGTTTCTGAGAATTTCCCCCCGCGGCCTCCCTACCGCCCTGGGAATGGAGGTGGGCAGGGAAGGCCAGCGCTGGACCCACCACTGGACCCACAGGTCCAGGGACACTGTTAGCAAGAACAGGGGTACCCCTCAGAACTGGGCAGTGTTGGGGGGTGTGGCAGTGACCCCAGGGGGAACCCCGGGAGAGAAGCTGCCAGAGAGAAGGTGCTGCCCCCCCCAGGGTGGGGGTGTGCAGCAAAATGCGGGGAGGGCCTGGAAGCCAGGACAGAGGGCAGGGGGCACCTGGTTCCCCACAGTCCCCCCACCGCACAGGGCCCCCCGCGAGAAGGGGTGGCTGGAAGCCTGGCACTGGGAAGACAGCGGTTAATGCGGCAGGACAGGTGTGGGGGCTGCACGAGGCAGCCTTTCCCGGCGGCTCGCCAGCACCAGAAGGCCGCCCCCCCACCCCCGTGAAAAAGAGCCTGTTTTCTGCCCAGAGCCCCGGCATGTGGGGAATGCTCCCCCTCGAATTCCAGCCTGCACCCGTCACCCTGGGTCCCATTCCCGGAACATCTGGCCTGTCCCCCTCCCCCAAGACAGCCCCCTCCCCATCTGCCCCAGGCCCAGGGCCTGCAGCGGGAAGGGAGGGCGGGGAGCCTCCAGCAGACACCTTGCTCCCCACTCCAAGGCGACGTGCAGATTTTGGGGTGCAAAGCATTCGAATCGTGCCTGTCTGTGGGCCCGGGGCACTGAGGGCCCAGAGCAGATTGCTAGTCCTGGCCGAGCGTGGCTGCTCAGACGGACAAGCCCAGGGCTCCCGGCCCTGCTCTGGGTCCCCCACTGTCCTTCCTGCTGGTCCGCTTCCCAGGCTGGGGGCCGGCAGCCGCTGGGGCAAAAGCCCCGTTAGGCTGCTGGTTTTACTCCCGGTCGGGAGGCCTGGAGGGCAGGCACATCAGCGGTCCCTTCACCACCCCCCTGCTTTCTGCCCCCACAGGCACTCGCCTTGGAGAAGCCTCTGCCTGCTGCCTGGAGACATGCCCGGACCTTGCAGGTAGGAAGGTGGAGGCCACCCTGGGGTGCCAGGCTGAGCCATCGGGGCAGGGGCGGGGGGCCCACGCTCTTCCTCCCCCGCGGGGCTGCCCAAGAACCCTCGCCTTATTTAGTCAAAAGTGTGGCCGAAGGGGCAGGCGTGCCAGAGCAGATCCGGGTTACCCTAGGGCTGGACAAGGGCACAGGCCACCCCCAGCCAGCACTAGCAGTCCCAGGCTCCCCGACTTCCGGCCCCCCACAGCAGAGAGCCCCGCTAGCAACCGCGGCACCTTGTGGACCTGGGGTCTCCGGCTCAGAGCTCAGCCCCCAGCGCCGGCCTCCTCGCGCCCTTCCTTCCCCGGCACCGGGCAGCACTCGCCTTCCCTCTGGAGCCGCAAACCCAGGTTCGAAGAGAGGAATCACCCTGCAGGGTCCGATCCGGACTCACCCCGGCCTTCCCGGCGCCCTCCAGTCCGCCTGCCCTGCAGTCTGACTCTCGCACTCCCAGGCTTCCTCCCGGCTCTGGCTCCGACCGGGCCGCTCCCCCTCCCTGGGCCCAAGCCCAGCGTTTGCAAACCCGGCTCCATCTCCGAGGGTCCCTGAGCGCCCCTCCCTCACCCCCCGCTCAGGGCTCGGACTGTGCACTCGGCTCTGGCAATGAAGCATGTGCTGGGGTCAGCCCCCACTGGAAGCAGGGGACAGGCGCCCGAGCCAGGGCAACCACCGGGACGGTGGGCCGACTGGACGACGGCACAGCCACCAGAGGCCCAGGCTCCCCCGGGCACTAAACCAAAAGTAGGTCAGGGTCAGGGCAGGGGGGACAGGCGCGGGCCCGGGGAGGCAGCCGTGCGACCCAGGCACGGCCCTGTTGTGCCCGTGGATTTGGTGTCTGAACGAAAGACGCCTGGAAAAGAACGTTCTGGGGCTTTTCTCTGGGCTGGGCAAACGGGCCGGAGGGGGTCGTTCACCGGGTGGTTCTGCCCCCGCTGCTTTCTGGGTCGGGCACGAGGTCGCAGACCCACGGCGCTCCCCGCCACCAGCACCTGGTCGTGAGCTCTGCCCCGCCCCCGCCCCTGCCTGCTCCAGAAGAGCCGGAGGGGCTCTGGGTGCAGGCCCCGCAGCCCCCAGCCCAGGGCTGCCTCAGTGCCCCTGCCGAGCCCTGGGGCCTCCGACTGCTCCCTGACACACTCGTCCCCTCCCCTCCTCAGCCGGCCTCCCCCATTCCATCCTCACAGTGCCCCTGCCTCTCCCCGCAGCCTTTTGCCAGGACCGCCTGTGGAGGACTCCGTGGCCAGCCCAACAGCAGGGACCCTGCTCTGCCCACACCTGAGCCCCCCAGGGAGCGGCGCCTGCAAAGCCACCCGGACCCCCGCACGCCAGCCCTGTGACTCTAAACACGTCCCCAGCCTCCAGGGGCCTCAGCTCCTTGTAAAGGGGGGACGGCTCTCCGACAGCCTGGGCGTCCGGGAGCGCTGAAGAACCACGTCTGACCCCACGGAAAGGGTCTGGGGACACTCACCTCTGTGGGGCCGGGGCTGGCCGCTGGCCTCAATCAGTTCTGAGCGCGTGAGGTCCGCCTGGGCCACAGGCTGCAGCAGCCGGCCTCAGGGCTGGGCTGGCGGGCCGCTCGGGCCTGCCTCTGCCTGGACCTCCGCTTGGGCCGGGGGGCCGGGGGGGCCTGGGGCTGCACCGGCTGAGTTGCAGGGTCCTGGGGCTGGGGACTGGGGTCCACTTCCTCCTCCAGGGCCTCAGTGGTGACTCTTCGTCCTCTGGGAAGACATGACCGTGACATCTTTTAAAATAAGTGCCCCCCAAGCCAGAGCCCTGGGCCCCACCACTCCCCTGGCCGATGGGTGGGGGGGAGGCCTGCGGGCCCCCTTGTCGGGGTTCGGGTGGTGGCTCCCTGGCCTGTCACTGGCTGCACAGCCCTCCCTTGGCCGTGCCAGGACCGGAGAGGCGGCCTCACCTCGAGCTGGGCTGCCCGGCCATCAGGCCCCAGAAGACGCCTGCGAAGGATGGAAGGGCACTGCGCGGTCCCGGGTGGGGGCTGCACACAGGCCTGAGGAGGGGGCGGGTCACAGCCCAGCGCAGAACCCCGCCCTCGACTCCCCCACGGTCCTGCCGTGGGTGGAAGTGAGGAGGGGCCGGGGCCCAAACAGGACGTGGCTCTGCACCGGAAGGTGGGCTTATCGAGGGGAACGAGCTTGCTGTCCACCAGCCCCACCCTGGACAGACAGGACAGTGGCCCGAGGGGGGAGACTTTGCCCGCCCTCAGCCCTGAGGGCACTGGACCCCTCGTCAGGCAGGGAGAAGCTTCACGTTAAGCCCTGAGTGTCAGGGACGCTGCTCCTCGGCCGTGCTGTCCCCAGGGCCTGGTAGGCCTCGGCATAGTTGTGGAGTGCCAGGGGGCGGGGGGCTTGACTTTTTAAGTGGAATATAAAAAACTGCGTCAACATCCCCGGGCCTCTGGCCCCTCTACACTGTGTCCTGTGTCTTGGGGGATGGGGCAGGGGAGGGTGCAGCCGGGGAGAAATCCCTGCCTTTCACACTCGCCACGACAGCTGCGGCCCGGGCCCGGAAGAGCAGCCCTGCGCCCATATCGCCCACAGATCAGTGGAGGGAAACCGATTTTCCTCACCAAAGCCTCTGGCTCTGGGCAGCCCCCGTGGCTGAGGCCCGGCCACCTGTCTCTCCCGCTCCCCCCACCCAGCCCTGCTGCAGAAGCAGAGGCCCCACAGGCCCCAAGCCCCTTCCCCCCACCACGCGGACGCCCAGAAATGCTGCTGCAAGCGGGAGGGGGCCCGGTTACCTGTGCTCTAGTCGCTGCGTGGTCCCCGAGGCCCCCGGGCGGTGGATGAAGAGGACCGGGGAGTCACCGGCGCCCCAAGCTCCCTGCTGAAACTCCCTGGCCGGTGATCCGCTGGCCGGGCCAATATCAGCAGTCGCCGCCAGAGCAGAGGGTGCTCCGGCTGAGGCGCCGGGAGCCTTGCGCCAGGTGGCCGAGGAGGAGGAGGGGGAGGAGGGGGACGAGGCTGAGGCTGTGGAGACCGTGGGGGGCGGTTTTAGAGAGTGCATGACACTGGGGCCCTCACGGGGGGGGGGGGGCGACCACCACCGAGCGGGACCCCTGCCCACGGGCCGGCTGAAACTGTGCCCAGTCCCTCACCTCCTCGTCCCCTCCACGCTGTTCCTCTGGCCCCTCCAAATTTGGGTAGCTCTGCACCCACTTGGGGGTGCCGGGGCTTCTGGGGCAGCTGGCTCCGGCGAGGCCCCGCACTTGGGCAGTGCGAGGGGGGTGCGGGGAGGCTGGGCCCGCCCCAAACGTGCAGAAGGGGCCAGTGGGCCTGCGCACGTGCCAAAGCTCTCCAGCCAGCTTGCAGGCAGGGCTGGGGGGGCGGGGGGCGGGGCTTCACGAGGTGGCCACTTGGCGGCCACTTGGCGGCTACTTGACACCCTGGAATGTGGGTGGGCTCGGCACGGGTAAAATGGGGGAGGGGCCCACAGGGGAAGGAGCAAATTTAAGGCTTGGTCACAAGAGTCACCCTGCAGGTGGTCCCCACTCCGCTGCAGCATAGTGGGGGTCCTGTCTCTTGTCTTCCAGAGGCAGGGGCCCACCTGGGAGCCATCTCCCTCCCCCCACCCCGTCCCCATGGCCCCCACACTTATAGGTGCTAGGCACCCAGGGTACCCCACCAAGGGGCAGGGAGCCAGGGGGGCAGCAGCAGTGTCCAGCTCACAGTCACTCCCAGGGCGGGGGGTGGACAGGTTCACAGCCTTTGGGGCCTGGGCAGAGCTTCCAGTGAAGGCACAAGGCCCAGAGATCTCACTGTGGGGGGGGGGCGGTCAATGAATGTGCCGCCTGATTGGACTAAATCTCACTGGGAATTGAAGCCCTGTCCCCGAGCCCACAGGGAAAATGGGGGCCGAGCAAAGACACATGGAGAGGTGAAGACATACACACTTCATATCCCCCCCCCCCCCGCCGCTCCTGCCTTAGCTGGTGGAAGGGGCCCTCAGTGGGAACTTGGGGCTCTCGGGGGATGGCAGTCAGCCTTGAGGGGGACTCAGCTTGGGGGTGGTGTGCCAAGCAGGCCCACAGCGATGCTGGGAGGAGGGCGAGGGGAGGGGTGCTGCCCTGAGCCCTGTGGGAGGGGGGGTTCTGGGGCCCAGGGTGGGAGTCAGCGTGCAGCTGCCCCTCTCACCCCTGCAGGCTGTGGCTCTGCTTCGGGCGCTGCGGCCTGTGGGCTGCAGGGTCAGTGCTGTCCCCTGGTGCCGGCTGCAAGATGCCCGGACATTTCAAGGAGCTGGGGCCAGGTCCTGGGACTCCTGGGGCAGGTGGGGCTGGGGAGGGTGAAGGGCTGACCCCAGGCCAGAGGAGAGAGTGGCAGGAGAGGCCCCCCGAGAGGCAGGGTCCCCACTCGGAGAAGGGGGGCAGCTGAGGGGCAGAAGGGAAGTGGCCCTGGACTCGGGGGCCTTCCCACTCCCAACAGTCTTGAATCAGTTCTGCAGTGATCTGCTCCCCCCAAAGTCTCCTGCCAACAGGGGGCTCTTCCATTCTATCCAGCCTTCCTTGCACACGCCCCAAGTGTTTGAGCAAGGGGAGGGGCGGGGTGGGGAGGGACCCCCACTCCAGGATGAAGCGGATGAAGCCGTGGTGCCGCTGAGGCAGAACTAGAGGTACCGTGGCAGGCAGCACCCCTCAGCCCTGCCTGCATTCGGGGGCCTGTGACCTGCGGAGGGTCTGGGGTCATGAAGGGACAAAAAGGGGTGACTTTGGAGTGCAGGAGCCAGGGATGCCTCATTACCTCACTGTGTCTGCGGCCTTGGAAGGAAGGGACCATCGCCTCCTGAGGGTCTAGCTGGGTTAGAGAGTCGGGGGACCCCCAAACCCCCGCCACTCGGTTTCCTCCACTTGGCTGCTTAAGCGGCCTCATGCTGACACCTGGCGGTCGATTCTGGGATTGCAACGGCACACCCCGAAGGTCTCGGGTGCGGGTGTTCTGGGCACCCTAGACAGGGGGGTGGGGGGTGCAAACCAGCCACGTTTCTCCCCACAAATGTGGGGGGGCCTGCAGTGTCAGGGTACGGGGGGTTCTGCACCTTTGCACTCAGATCTGAGGCTCTGGTCTGCTCCCATCCAGGCTCTCCGCAGCGGGCAGTGGACGCCCAAGGGAAAATTTCCACCGACCCCCCAGGGGGGGTGGGTGACAAGGTGGGCCCCCAAAGCCAACAGTTACACCTGGGTCACCTTCCTGAAGCTTCCGTTGTGCTCTGAGACTTACAGAGAGCTGTATACGTTTTTTATAAGAATATAATCAGATATGTTCCTCAGAGGCAGGATGTTGGGGTCTCCCCCTAGGCAGGCAGGGACCCCCAGACTGCAAGGGTGGGAGGGGTTTTGCTCTGGGCACTGCTTCCCCCCCCCCCCGCAAGGCTTCCAAATATGGCCCGAGCCTGACACCCTGTGGCCACCTGCAGAAGTGCAGCCACAGCCTCAGAAAGAATCAACATTGCCTTAAGAGTTTCACCTGGGCCATTCGACCAAACCTGGGGGGTTGAGAGGCGAGGTGACGCGGCACCCCATCCTGAGAACCCTGCTCTGTCAGGGAACATAGGGCTCTGCTGCCTTCAGTGAGCAACTGACGGGCCAGGGAGAGGGCACCCGGGCAGCACCTGGCCTCAGACCTGGCAGGGCACCCTGGGGCCCTGCTGTGGGGACCTCGGGGCCCTGCGGCAGATGGGGCACAGGAGTGGGTCCCAGGAGGCCTGGAGGCTGGCCCAGGCCAGGCCGGTGCACCCCGGGGCCTCTTCATCCCTATGAGCCCAGGGGTCCGTCGTGCAGGGCCCGGGGGGCCACACCTCAAGGCCAGGCGTGGAGGAGATGCTCACTGGCCTTCCCCCTGGTGTTGCTCCCCCAGGCGGACCTGCCCCGGCTGCTCTCTGCTGGGCTGCGTGGAGATGCCACCCAGCCGAGGGCTGTGCCCAGGACAGATGGCCACAGAGACCCTCCACCTCCAGCAGCTTTCACAGGCAAGCTGCCCCCAAGGGGGCTCTGAGGGTGGACAAGGGATGACAGGCTGGTGTTTGGGGAGCTGCCCAGCCCTCCCCTGCAGGGCCTCTTCGCTGGCCTGGCTCTCTGGGGCCTTCCACCTCTTCCACCTGTTCCATGTGGTAAGCCCCCTCTCACCCAGCCCTGGCCGCCTCCCCCGGGGAGCTGGTCACCAGGGACACTGTTGCTTTACCTGCAGCTTCCTTTGGCCTGCAACTCTCAAGGCAGAGCCAGACCCAGGCCCACGGGGCTGTCCCCGAGGCATCCAGGCCCACCGAGGGAGCCACTTGCCAGAGACACAAGGGAGAAGCCCCAGAGTGCAGCCGGGTGCCCCGAGGCCATGGCCGACCGGCGGCTTGCCCCGGCCCTCACCTACATGCCCAGCCCACAGGGGGCAAGCTCCATGCAGGGACGGGGGCGGGGGTAAAGCTCGAGACTGCCCGAGTGCCCCACTTGGGGAGGAGCTATGTGTGGGGCGGGGAGGCAGCTGGAACCAGAGTCCCAGGCTCTGGGAGGGGCACGCCCTCCATGTCCATCAGCATGGATGAGGATACTGAGGCACACGGCCATGTGTGGCAGAGCCCGGAGATGCCCCGGCCTGCCTGGCCCACCGGCTGCCCCCCTCCACTCCTCGCACCGGTGTGGGGGCCCTAATGCTGAGGATGTGCCTGGAGATGAGGGACCCCCAGGAAGGAGCCCCTTGTGTCCCAAACTTAGCCTATTCCCTCTTTTCTGGCTCGGTGGGACCCATGCCCAGCCATGGGGGAGGGTCTGGGGGACCATGGCTCCAGGGAGGGGAGAGAGGGCTAGAACCGTAGCTGAACCCTGGGCTGAGTTTGTGCCCTGAACACTGACAGCCCCACCTGGACTCTTGTTCAAGGTCAAGGCAGCTGCGTGGGAACACCTCCTCCAGGAAGCCCCCCAGGCTGCCTGTCCCATCTGGCCTCCTGCTCTGCTCTGACCACAGCTGGAGCTGAGGTAGGGGCGCGCAGCCCTCCCCTCTTCCGTTTGTGGCCTCTCTGTCCCCTCCTTCCCCACAGATGACCAGGGTTTTTGGGAGGCACGGGTGACCGGCGGGCAGCAGGACGAACCCACTCCGCCGGCCTCGAGGGAAGAGATACATGTGCAGCCCACCCTCATCAGCACCCGGGACAGACTGGGCGTATCGGTCCTGAGAAGAGAGCTGGGGAGGGGCCGGGGCAGCCGGGGCAGCCGGGGCAGCCGGGACTGTAGGTTCACGGCCACAGCTTCAGCCCGGGGGGTCTGGGTTTGCCCTCTCCCCGTCCTGTTCTTGCCCACATGCGGACGGACCCATAGCCCGAAGCCTGAGGCCGGAGCAGCAAGGGCCCGTCCGAGGACCGGGAGGCGGCCGTGCTGGGGGAGGCCGGTTCTGAAGCCGGACAGAGTTGGAAGAACAAACACTTTGGGTCGCAGCGGGACAACCCCGAGCCGGCAGGTTGCAGGGCACCGGCTGTTTTCCAAAAACACAGATGGGCTGTGAGGGGCTGGAACGAGGCTCCCTCTCTGATAGGTCAGCAGCCCGGTGCACGTGGGCCGGGGCCTCGGGTGTGGGGACTGACCCCAAGCCCAGCTTCCGGGGGCAGCCTCAGAGGCCCATCCGTGGGTAGGGGGTAGAGTCCCCCAAAGGCGAGGGGGGGCTGCAGACGGGGAGCCTGGGCAGGGCGGGTGCAGCCTGAGGCAGAAGGTGAGCTGAGGACCGGAGGGCGTGGGGGGCCCTGCGGGGGTCCCTCCACTGTGAGGCCCCTGCCTGGTGGTTCCTGTGCAGCAGCCAGAAGCAACAGTGCCTGCAGGGCCGGGGGCGGGCTGCCCCCCACCCTGCTCGCTGCCTCCACAGTTCCTGGGCACCCTCCACATTCTTTCTGGAACTGACCCCTCACTGCTCCGCACTGGGCGGGGAGGCGGGCATGGGGAGGACATGGGAAAGAGCTGACCCCGACCCAGCACGACCCCTGCCTGAGGTCTCCTGTCCCCAGAGCCCCACCTCCCGTGAGCCTTCTGGCTCCAGGGGCTGAGAGGGCCGCCTGGCCTGACAGTGACAACCACCCGCCAGCGCCAGTCTCGGTTTCCCGGGGCCCAGAGACCCCCAGCCCAGGCTCCGGCAGGGCCTCCTGCTGCCTCGGCTGCTCGGCTCTCATGTGGGGAGTTGGGGGAGGTCGCCCCGAGGGACTTGCCACGTCTCTGATTCTGGGCACCTGGGGTCCCACTCTCACTGGGGACTTTCCCAGGATGTCGGGGACCCAGCCCCTCTGTCCAGCCCCCCCCTCCACAGGACACCCAGGCCCGTGACTGTGGGGCCTGAGACCGAACATGCAGCCTCCTTCCTGACCCGCCAGGCCTCCAGACGGCCCCCTGGGCACCCCGGGGTGGGGGGCCCTGCAGGTAGGCAGCTGACCCTGCAGAGAGGACAGCCCCCCATAGCCAGGGATGTGCCCCAAACGTGGGGCTCTGGCACCCTCTGCTGGTCATTCCTGTGAAAGGCCGCTCTGCCCACCTTGCTCAGCATGGACCTAGCAAAACGGCCTGTCCTGGGGGCCTGGTCCGCCCTGAGCCCGGGGAGAATTCCTCAGGACAGAGGCACAGGTGCCCCTTCACAGCCTCACTGGACACAGGTGCCAGCCAGGGCTCAGCCTGGGCTCGGCCAGGGGGCCTTTTCCAGCAGCTCTGCTTCCTGGCCCCCCTCCCTCTCCCCAGGCGGCCCCCACTGGGCACTGGGCCCTCAAGGGCAGGGCCCCCGCCCAGCATCCCTGCACCCCGTCTGGTGCCCCTCAGGCCTGGAGACCTGTGAGGACGGTAAATATTTACTGCCAGCAGGAGGGGGCAAGCACTGCCCCTTGGCCGGGCGGAGGTGCCGGCTCACCCGCGCCAGGAGCAGACGGCTGGGGAGAGGCCTGGGGGCGGCGCCCCTGGCCGGGCGTCCCTGGGCTGTGAGCACCAGAGGGACAGGCGTCCCGGCCTGGCTTCAGGGTCCCCACTAGGAACACGGGGGCAACGGCAGGCAGCACGCCGTGCGGTCCCCTGGGAGGTCCGAGCCTCTCGTGAGGGGGCAGGGGACCAACCGTGTCAGAGGACTTTGGGGGCAGCTGCTCCTCTGCCCCCCACACCAGGGTGGCGCACAGGGCTGGACGCAGTTGAGCCCACTGCCGGTGCCAAAGGCAGGCAGGGCCTGAGGGCCCGGGAGGACCGTCCTCCCAGTTCCCAGGAGGGGCGGAGCGTGGCCTGGACCAACGGTGGGGCCACAGCCCCTGGGCCTGGCTTCCATGGGGTGACTGGGGGGCTCCGAGAAGTTGGGCATCTGGGGTTCAGAGCCCAGGGTCAGACTCCGCAGCCAGGGTCTCATCCGTGCTGGGAGCATGGGGGTCCCACCTGTCACCCCATGACCGAGATTCCTGGGTGGGCTGTCCTCCCCACCCAGGCCACTCAGGCCAGGAGTCCATCCAGCTGGCATGGCCCCCATGCCCCTGGGCCCCCTCCTCAGAGTGTGCTGGCCCCTGAGCTCCGGACCACTCCCCAGGGTCTCCAGGCCAGCAGGGCCAGCGGCCACCTGGGGGGCAGCCTTCCCACCAGCCTGCTTCCCACCCCAGCTGCTCCAGGCCTGGCCACCCACCAACTCACACACCTCAACTCCTGCAGGGCGCCCCCGCCTCTGCCGGGGCTAATGGGGCACCTGGCTGCCCCCGTGAGCAGTCTCAGATGATCCCACCACCTCCTCCTCCTCCTCCTCCTCTGGGTCCCAAATCTGCGTCCACCCATCTGCTCAGTCCTGGCCCCCGCTCCTGGGGTGGGGCTAGCTGGGGGCCTGAGGCACCCCCTTTTGGGGTGGGCAGGGGCGACCTGGGACAGAGCTCAGGGCTGCAGGGAGGGTGCACAGCTGGGCCCCCTGCGGGAGGCTGGGGTGGTCCTCGGCAGCGGGGCCCAGGCCTGGGTGGGGCCTCAGGAGCCGTGCAGATTGGTTTGGCCCAGGGGGCCGTCAGGCTGGCCTTGGGGGTCCGGGTCACCCGCTGACCTCCCAGCCCACAGCCAGCCAGGCGGTCCCCAGAGCGCCTTGTGGGGCCACCCTGGGCTGCAGTGGGTGCCCAGGAGGGGTCAGGACCCCAAGGACATGCACCTGGAGGGCACATGCCCAGGCCCCGAAGGGGCTTCTGCGGGGGCCGCCTGTGCGGAGCATAGCGATGCGGCTTCGTGGTCAGAGGAGAGGGCCCGGGCACTGTTTTCCGGGGGACACAGCCAGGATGTCCCACTCGCCGGGTCCCAGGCCCCTGCCCAGAGTCAGTGGCAGTCTGTCTGGCTCGGGGATTCTGTCTGGCCGCTCCGGAGTCCCCCACTGGGCCCAGAGGGCTCCTCTGACTGGGTCTGGGCTGGGTGTCTGGTGGCCCCAGGCCCACCCAGCACTGGGTGCCTTGTGCCTTTGTGCCTTTCTCTGTCCCCTGCCCCTAGCCTCCTACCCCCACCCCAGGCCCTTTCCTCAGAGAGGCAGGCCTCCGTCAGGAACAGCCCTGCAGGGAGACCTCTGGGGCGAGCTGGGAGGGAAGCTCCCGGGGGCCTCTGAGCTGAGAGTGTCGCCTCCCAGTCGGCCCCCACCCCCAGCCTCCCAGGGACCCCCACAACCCTTCTCTGTCCCGTCCTGAAGCAGCCAGGGGGCCCTGAGTCCTCCTACTGACCTGGGGCAGGGAACCGTGGGCAGCTGACAGGAGCTGGCCTCCTGGGGGACCCCGCCACGTGCCCACGGGCACCCGGCAAGCCTGGAGGAAGCTTGGAAGGACCGGCGGGTGGGCCGCACCCCACCCCACCCTGGCACACCTGGCCCCCCAGCCTTGCCGTGGCCACAGGACAGAGACAATAATCGCACCAGCGCTGGTTGAGGGTTTATTGGGTCTCGGGGACGCGGGGACACGGGGACGTGGGGATGCGGGGCAGGTGCGGGGCAGGTGCGGGGCAGGTGCGGGGCAGCCGCCGCTAGTTGCAGTAGTTCTCCAGCTGGTAGAGGGAGCAGATGCTGGTGCAGCACTGGTCCACGATGCCGCGCTTCTGCAGGGCCCGCTCCAGGGCCAGGGGCTGCAGGCCGCCCGCACCCGGGCCCCCGCCCAGCTCCACCTCCCCGGCTGCGGGAGAGACGGGCGCAGTCAGGGCCCAGAGCAGGGCCGTCGCCCCGCCCCGGGTCGGGTCACCCTGTTATCGGGCCCTGGGGTGGTGCCTTCCACTGAGGGGACCTGAGCAGGTGCCCCTGGTGCCTGCCACGGACCCGCCCCCCCATCCTGGCCTCCTCGGAGCCTGCCCCAGCTCCTGGGCTCCACGGGCATTTGGGCGTGAGGGTGGGGCACCCCCATCGGCCCCCAGGTCTCCCCAAGACAGCCGGCACCCAGAGGTGGGGAGGAGCGGACGGGGCAGTTGTGCGAGGGGCCGGGTGCCGATGGCGGATGGGGCAGTGGACGAGCCCACCGCTGGGCGGCATCCGGCCTCTGCCCCCACTGACCAGTAAGCTGGCCACTTGTAGGGTGTGACCGAGGGAGCGTCGCTGCCATTTTAAACTCCCTCCCGAGGCACCGGGCAGGGGCCGGGCGGCTGCTCACCCTGCGGGTCCTGGGCCTCGCGGCGGGCCTTGGGCGTGTAGAAAAAGCCCCGCTCCCCGCACACCAGGTACAGCGCCTCCACCAGGTGGGAGCCGCACAGGTGCTGGTTGACGAAGGCCTGGGAGGGGGCGGGCGCCCAGAGGGCCAGCAGGGTCAGCAGTGGCAAGAGGCGCGTCCACAGGGCCATGGCGGGGCGTCGACCACCTGGGAACAAGTGGGGCTGAGGCCAGTGAGGGGCACGCGGCCGGCGTTGGCCCCCAAGTGCCCTAAGGGAAGAGCCCAGACACCCGGGACCCCAGCAGGGCGGCCCCCACCCAGGCTGACTCGCAGTCCCCTGACTGACCTGCTTGCTTCGGCCTCTGAATGTCTCCGGTCCGGGAGGGCTGGGGGCTGCTGGGCCAGGCCAGCTTTATAGTCCGGCCGCCTGGCCCATCAGAGCCCCGGGGGGTGGCAGATGGCTGAGGGGGGACAGGGGTGGGGGGCTGAGGCTGCAATTTCTGGATCATTTGCCTGATGCCGGGTCTGCAGGAGCCTCTCCTTGGGCCTTGGACGTCAGCAGCTCTTGGGGCCCCGGGGCTCATTAGAATCGTAATGAGGGGCCTGATGGCCCTGTGCCCCACTCGGCAGGGGGCAAACAGCTCCCCAGGAGCTGGGGCAAGGTTCCACATTAGTTCAGGGAGCAGGGGGTGAGAGGAGGGGCTCTTCCTGCCCCAGGCCCGGATCCCTGCCCTCCGACCCCGGTCCACCCTCAAGGACCCCTGGACGGTCTAGGCTATGGGTGTGGGAGAGGGAGGGACAGGGAGGGACAGCTCTCTGTTTGCCGCTGGTCCCCACCCTGCCCGGCGTGGCCCCCAGCTCTGCAGGGAGGCTGACCTTGGGGACCAGCGGCCCTGAGACCAGCAGAGGACCCCGTGTCTCAGCCTCAGTGTGGGGGCAGCCGCTCCCCTTCCGCGTTGTGGACCCAGGATTCCGTGGACCGGGCCCGGCCCCGTCCCACCCAGGCGCCCTCGCGGCTCCTGCACCTCCTGCTGGAGTCCCTGCCATCTCCCTGTGCCGACCCCTTCAGGCCTGGCCCCGCAACCCCATCGTCCCGCTCGGCGATCCCCTGGGCTGAGCCCCTGCGCTGCCCCTCAGCCCCTCCAAACAGGCAGAAAAGGGAGGCCCACCCGCCCCGAAACCTGCCTCTTGCTGCCTCCTGCCCTCTGGGCGGCAGGCAGCGCAAGGGCCCAGCCCTGCCTTCCAGGGACCACGCTGGCCCGGGGCCTGTCAGAGAGGGCAGCAGGGCAGGTGAAGGACAGAGCCCGGGGTCGGTGGGGCCGGAGGGAGGTGAGGCCAGCCACCGGCCACGCCCCTCCCTCGGTTTCTATGGGCTCCCAGCCCAAATTCGGGCCTCGCAGGGCTGAAGGGTCAGGCACCGAGGCAGAGCTGAGGAAGGACCGACCCCCAGGGTGGGCTGGGGGAGGAGGATCTGCCCAGGAGGGACTTGACGGCTGAGCGGGGGTTCTCCAGGCCTGACACCCTGAGCGGTCAGAGCCAGGGCTCTGCAGCGTCACTGGGGCAGCGGGGGGCTGGGGCAAGGCCCGGCGGGGGTCTGGCATGTCCCCACGCCGCGGGAAGGAAGGGGCCCGGCAGCCCCGGGCTGCTCCTAGAGGGGGCAGGGGCCTAGATGGAGGGGCAGGTCGGGCCCCTCGAGGGACCTTGCAGGCCAGAGCCTGGAACCCAGACCGCCACCGCCTTGCTGGAGGGACGGAGGCCCAGAGGTCACCTGGGAGCCAGCTCCCATTTGGGGAGCTCCTAGGCCCTGCTCGGGTGGGGTGCGGTGCAGGGGTCAGAGGCTGCTGCACCCCACCTGCTCTCACAGACTGGACCCCGGGAACCTGACCTCCTCCGTGTGGACCGTGGTGGCCCTGCCCCCAACGCCCACCCCCCATGGGGCTCGCGTGGGCCCTGCCCTGACTTTGCGCCACCACAGAGACGGACCTCCCAGCCCGAACCCCCTCTGCCCTCTGCAGTTGCAGGGGGCAGGCCTGAGAGCCCGCGAGGGTGATGCTGCCCGGTAAGGCCTCGCAGGAGGACAGGGCGGAGGAGCGACCTCTGAGCAAGGCTGGGAGGGCCCACGGGCCTGGGCTTGGGGGGCGCGTGGCGTGGACACCAGACAGGCAGGCATGGGGCCTCTTTCTTTATTAGGGTTGCAAAGGGGCAGCACACAGCATCGCGGGGGACACGGGACGAGGGCACTGGCGGTCGGAGCTAAGGAGGGCAGCGGGGTCACGAGGTGCTCTCTGCAGGGAGGGCCTCTGGCAAGCACTTGGGGAGCTGTGACCCAGTCCCCCACAGGGGCCAGGGAGGCCAGGAAGGGCCGAGAGACCGAAGGCCAGCCCCCCGGACTCCAGGGTCTGCCGCTGGACTCAGCCGATGGCGTTCAGTGCGTGGCCGAGGACCTGCAGCTCGTCCTGGACGCCCTCCAGGGAGCGCCGGACCGCTTGGGGACTGTCCAGCACGTCGATGGCCAGCGTGTACGGGTCAAACTTCACAGAGAAGGGACGCTGAATGCGCGAGGCGTAGCTCCTGGGGACGGGCCGTCAAGGGCCTTTGGTCACCTGGTGGGGACTCGGGGAGCCTCTGGGGGCGGGGGGCAGGGAGGGGCTGAGGCAGCCTGGGGCGGGGTCTGTAGCTTCCAATACACCCCACCCCTCCCTGCTCCTCCCCAGGGCCCAGCTCAGCCAGACCCCCTCCTTCAGGAAGCCTTCCCTGACCACATGCCCTGGACAGTCCAGTTCTGTCTCCATCCTTAAGCTTTTGTTTGGGACCCAACCCTCCCCTGGCCCTGCTCCGGGGTGCACAGCCTGTGGGCCTCAGTTTCCCCTGGCACAGCAACAGCTTGGCCCTTCCCCGGGACAAAGAGGCGGGGCATGTCAGGCTCTGCCCAACCCCCACTGCACCCCAGCCCCCTGCCCTGGGAATTGCTCACTCCCTCGGGCGCCCATCCCCGGACTCCCTACCCCTTTTCTCCACCCCAGGCCCTGGCCTCAGCCACTCCGGAGGCAGGAGCTGGGAGGGGCCCCACAGACCCTTCTCACAAAAGGCAGACTCTGCCACTGTGAAGCCTGGCCTTGACCTGGCCATCAGCCTGCCAGGTCTCCCCGCCCCGGAACTTTCGGGGTGCTGCCGTGGCGGGGCATCACCACTGAGACGTCTGCGGTGTCTGCCTCTGGAACCAGGCCCACAGGCCCGGCCTGCCCACCTGGCCGGCCCAGTCTCAGGGCACCGGGGGTGGTCGCAGCCCGGGGGGCTGGCCCACCTGAGCTTGTCCTTGGCGTCGCTGAAGCTCTCGGACACAAAGTAGACGGACTGGTAGGTCTGGTCCTGGTACGGCTGCAGGGCCGCGGCCTCGGGGTCGAAGGGCCGGGTCTCGGGCTCCTCCGACAGGGAGTGCTGGCGGGAGGGCGCAGGTCGCAGGGCCCGGCTCCCCAGCACCCCTGGGGATCGACTGTGGGTGGCTGGCGGCCCCCCCCCCCGGGTCCACCGCCCTGGGCCTGGGCAGTGCGCGCAGGGAGGGGCTGAGACAAGCTTTCCTGGCCCTGCTGAGGGGGCTGCCCTTCCCCAGGGGCCCGACAGGCGCTGCGGGGGCTCACCAGCAGCTCCCCGTAGGAGGACAGCAGCCCGGCCCCGTAGGCTTTCACCTGCCCATCCTGCTTGCACAGCCCGAACTCCACTGTGAACCAGTACAGCTGCGGGGAGACGCGGGCTGGAGGGCGGCTGCCCCCCACTGCCCCTGCCCTCCTGCCCCCTACCCGGCCCCAGGACGCCGCCCACCCAGGCAGCAAGGCCAGGCTCCCGGCGGTCACAGCGTGAGGGTCAGACTCCCTGCACAGAAGCAGAGCCCTCAGCCCAGACGGAAGGGCCCACCCACAGGCACCGCCGGGGAAGAAACCTACTGTGGACAGCTTCTCAATCTCCTCGTCCGAGGCCCCCAAGGATGCTAGGCCGATGTCCTTTGGAGGGAGGAGGAGGCTGACGGAGGAGGGGCTCCCCCGCCATTGCCCGGGGAACCTGCGTAAGCTGAGGGCACTGGGATGTCCTCAGCCCCAGAGGGCCCTGGACTCAGGTGGGCCGGAGCCCTTGGATGGCTCTGTGCTGTTCCTCGGGGAACCAGCAGGGGGCAGCCCAGGTTGCAGGAACCCACCCCAGCCGTCCCCTGGCTGCAGGGCCCTGGCTCACACTTGGCGAAGGGTACTTGCTTGTTTGTCTGTATGGGGTGGTCTTCCCGCTGGGGGCGGAGCCCACCCACGGGCTCCAGCAGGCATAGGCCAGCCAAGGGAGACTCAGGCACGGTGCCGGGGTTGGGGGAGCGAAGCTCCGGGTGGCCCCAGCCCTAGGCCGGGCCCACAGCCCCTCGGCTGACCCAGGTCCTGGCCGGAGGCCCCGAGGACACACCTGGGAGAACTGAGCAAAGGTCCGGTCGGCCAGCATGGGCACGTGTCCCAGAAGCTCGTGGCAGCAGTCCCTGTGGGGGGAGGGAGAAGGAGGTGCACCGGGGTGGGGGCGCCTGGCCCCCTGCCCCCCGACCCCACACGCGGGCAGGCCGCACTCACGGCTCGGGGGAGTGCATGGGCGAGGAGGGGTGCCGGATGTACTGGGTGCACTGGAACACGCGGAACGCCAGGCTGGCCAGGAAGTCCCGGGCGGACAGCAGACCGGCCACGGGCCGCAGCTGGAAGCCGGTCCGCTCTGCACGGGCCAGGCAGGCGGTCAGGGCCTCAGGAGGGGCACCAGGGGGCGGGCCGTGCCCGGGCCTGCCCCGCCTGGACCCGCCCTCGGGGGTGCGCACCCTTCAGGAAGCGGGAGACGTCTTCCAGCTGGGGGATGTTGTCCTCGCGGTACCCGCTGCAGCGCTCCAGCAACCCGAAGGCCTCCAGGTACTCCCGGCAGGCGTGGGTGGCGTACAGCCCCTTCAGGGTGGTGTACACCTCCCTCCTGCTCGGGCGGGTGGGGCCGGGTGCTCAGCCCTCGCAGAGCCACCCATGGGCCCCACCTCCGCCCCTGGAGCCCTCGGCCATCGGGAGGACACTTGCCCGTAGTTTGGGGGCCACCAGGGCCCAGAGGCAGGGCTGGGGGGCCCTCAGTTCCTTGGATGACCCACCCGAGGGCGGTGCCCTGCCTCCCAGGCTGATGTTTGGGGCCTCGGGAGGAGCCCCTCTGCTGGCCTCTGTCTGCCCTGCCGGATGCCTCTGCCCAGGAGCACGGGACTGCGGGGTGCAGCGAGGCCCCCTTGTCCTCCCCAGCCTGCCCCAGCTGCAGCGTGGGGTCTCACCAGGTGGCGATCTCCTCCGCGGTGTACTCCACACGGGGAATAGGGTCACCGCTGCGGAGGGGCAGCAGTCTGTCAGGGCCCCTCCGGGGCAGCGTCAGGGTGGGCGGGGAGGGCCAGGTGGGGCTGAACCTCTGGCCACCAGGTAGCTTCTGGTTAGCCTCACTGCACCTCGATAATCTTGGGACCCCGAGTCACAGGGTGACGGCAGGGACAGTGGAGGTGGCAGGGACGTTGACAAAGGCGCCCCCCACCCCAGATCAGGTCTGGCCCCGGGGCCGAGGCCCCCAGCAGTGTCGTCCTTACTGCTTGTGCTGAAAGGCGATCTCAGCGATCTGCCTGCGGCGCTGGCGGTACACCTGGTCGGAGAAGCCCTGGTGGCAGAGTGGACGCACCTCAGGAAGCGCCCCCATGGCCCTCCCCCGCCCCTCGGCCCAGGCGTGACCATGTCTGGGCAGGAGCTGCTGGGGGCCGGCACCCCCTCTGGGGTCAGCCCGGGGGCCATACCCACCACCCAGCCACCAGGGCAGGGGCCTCGTGGCCTTGGAGAGGCACCAGCTCACCGGGTGGTCCAAGTCCAGGTCCGGGTCAAACTTGGTGACCAGGTGGTGGCACTTGTCCAGCTCGGAGACTTTCCTTGGGAACCAGAGGACTGCACAGCGGGTGGGCCCAGTGAGTGTCCAGCTGCGGGCAGAGCTCAGCCCACCCTGGCAGTGGCCTTCCCTGGCCAGCCCACGGGAGGGGGCCCCAGATGGTGACAGACTGAGGTGCGCAGGCCAGGACACAGAGGTGGGGGACGGGAGGGCAGAACCAGCAGGGACGGAGTCCCTGACCATGCCACCCGGTCACTGCAGGGGGTCCCCTTCCCTGTCCCCTCCCCCATGCTCTGGGGTCACAGGGCAGCTCTCAGGACAGACACCTTTACTCTCCCCGGCGCCACGCACGTCCTCCGCCACCCGGCGCAGGGAGCTGAGCAGGGCGGGCAGGTCGGCGCTGGGCACCTCACAGCGTGTGAAGTACTCCAGGTGCGGGACCCCTGCCCTCGGCCTCAGGGCAGGCCGGGTCTCCAGGTGCAGGATTTGGGCTTCGAAAGTCTTAAGGAAGAAAAGCAGGGAGAGGAAGGGAGAGGTGGAGAGATGGGCAGACGGGGGTGGGGGTGGGGGGAAGCACCCTGGGTCGCCTGCCCTGCCCTGCTGGATGGGCACCCGGCTCTCCAGGCTGAGACCAGCCCCCCGGCCTGGGCAGGGAGCGGGGTTCTGCCACGTGTGTCCGCCAGCTGCCCCCTGTTCTGGGCAGTGCTGTCTGGTCCCACGGCCATACTCAGACAGCCTGACTTCCTGGCCACTGGTCAGAAGGTCCCGCCGGCCACAGCCAGGGTTGGGGTGGGCCCTGCACCCCCCTGTGGTGAGGCCAGGAGGCTCAGACTCCTGCTGAGTGACACTGAGCCCGGGGGCTGGCAGGCAGGGTCCACTCCTCTCTCCTCTGCCAGCGCTGGTCACCCAGCAACGAGGGTGCTGGGGCTCCGTGGCCCTCGGGCCACGCAGCCCCCACAGAGCTTGGAAGTGGAGTCTGGCTGTAATGTCACTTGGGAGCCGGTGCCGACGGCTGGCTGCCCTGTGTCCAGGGCTGCCAGTGCAACCACCGCCACGGCGCCCATTGGGGGCCGGCGGGCAGGGCAGCCCAGCCCTGACGGCCCTGCTGGGGGCCACAACCACCCACCCACCCAAGCAGCTGGGACGCTTCAGCGGGTTCCTGAGAACCTGGGCAGTGTGACAGGGGCTGTCGGGGCCCCCAGGACTCCTAGGACCCTCTCCTCTTGTGGCCCTCAGTGGCCTGGGCGGAGCCCTCAGTCCTGCCCACCCTGGCCCCCCAGGGGCCCACAGTGGGCCCCGGACTCCCTCACCTCGAACACCTTCAGGGCCCGGGAGAGCGGAGTGGTCTTGGCGCCCCGAAGGGTGAAGAGCAGACTCAGCTGGGCCTGCCCATCTCTCTCCACCCAGGCACCAGCCCCCAGAGCCTCCCCGGGCTCTGAGGCCGCCGCCGCCGCCGCCTCTGCCTTCTCTCGCTCCTTGCGCGCGTCCTCGATGAGACTCTGTCTCCGCCCAATGAAGCGCGGGGACTGTGGGGACAGGGCAGCCCAGCTCTCCCGGGTCCTGAGCCTCTGACCTGCCAGCCCAGCTGTGCAGCCTGCTGTGTACCCCGGGGGGGGGGTACCGGCTGGCGGGGCAGAACCCCAGTCCAGGTCTCCCGGCGCCATGAGGGGTGGGGCGGGGGGGCACCCATGGCACCGAGATGCTGTGTCGCCTGGCCCTAACTGAATTAGGCGGCAGGAAGCAGTGACTCAGGAGCTGCATCTGCCGCCCCTCGGCCCCCAGATGGACAGTAGGGTGGGGGACATTGAGCGTGGCGTCTGGCTGCTGGGCAGGGCGCCGCCCCACCTGGAGCACGTCCCTCCACGGAGCTGCCCATAGCAGTGACCCCTCCTCATGGCCCCTCACAGCCCTTCCTCCCACAGGGACACCTGGCCACACTTCCCCTCCCCTGGGACTCGCGGGCCCTTGTCCACACCCTGTCCCTGAGACTGTCAGCCCCTGGGGTCAGTGTGTCTGGCCCCCCGTACTCAGAGCCCCCCAGGCCTGGACAAAGGAGGAGCTGCATGGGGTGGGGCTCATCCCTTGGAGCTGAACTTCCAAGAAGGTTCTGGTGGGCTCAGGTGTGGAACACGGGGGAGGGCGCAGGGGCCCCCTCTCTGAGGCCCCACTCGGCCTCGGGGGTATGGACCAAGCCAGGACCCCGGGCCTCCACGCAGGACTCAGCTAAGAATGTTCCCATGAATTAGATTTCTGGAACTCAAACCGTGTTTTCACTGAAGGTCTAAAAGCAAAAACCCATTTTAAACGTGCAGGGAGCTGGTTATTCTGGGGCCCCTGAGAATGAACTGAGGACCCCCCCTTCCAGGCCCAGGAGCACCTCCCCCCATCCAGTCTCATGGCGGGGCTGGCGGAGGGCATCTGCCTGGTGCACACCCCGGGACTCTGGGCTCCTGGGCGCAAGGGGCTGGGGATGTCCCGGGGGTCGGAAGGCCCAGGGCTGCAGGGCAAGGGGCTGGGGGACACGGGTGCCTGGCAGGCAGGGTCACCCAGGGCCCAGGCCTCCCTTCGGCTCAGGCTGGGAGACCCCAGGGGCTGGCACCCCCACCGTGAGCTGTGCTGCTGCCTGGGCCACCCTCACGCACGTGCCGGGCCCAGACAGGCCACTTGCCCAGAGTCACGCAGCCCACCAGCAGCCTGGACGGAGGAGGGGCCCCGGCCAGGACCCCACACCCAGCCTGTGTCCAAGTCACCCTCGTGGACCCTGAGCCTGGGGGCACCCCGGGCTTCTGGCAGGTCCCGGCCAGCAGCCACCAGCCTGCCCTCTTACCATGATGGCCTCGGCCTGCTTGGCGTCCAGCTCGGAGACGGCCCTGCGGAAGCCCTTGGCCTGCGGCGTGGCGGCGCCAGAAGTGGGCATGATGCCGGCGAGGTCTGGGGCCCTGGGCTCTGTCCGCAGCCCTCAGCCAGGCGGCCTCTTATAGGCTGAGCTGACGTCAGAGCCCCCCCGGGTCCCCCAGCTCCCACCTCCCACCTCCCTCACATGCCGCTCCTGCCTGCTGCCGCCTGAGGGAGGCGGGGTGGGCTCGGGCGCCCGAGACTGTCCCATTAAATCTAATTGCTTCCACGGTCACCAGCCCCCGGGGCAGGGGCGGCCTGGCCCTGCTGTGAGTCATCTCTGCTCCCTGGGGTGGGCGTGCTCTGGGGCTGGGGACAGTTGGAGCTCCCCTAGCCCCACCAGGTGGGGTGGCTGGAGGGGACGCAGGGAGGTGCCACGCCAGGACCCCGCTGCGGGGAACCTGGAAGCCAGAGGAGTGACCCAGGCTCCCACCTCAATGGAGAGAGACCCCCTGCAGTTCTGGTGATCCTTCCCTTCGCCAGCAGAAGTGTTGTCTGCCCCCACCCCAGCCCCCGTGCCTGGTCCCCAGGCATCTAGCAGGACCCAGAATGTTCCAGAAGAGCTCATCCCTCCAGCCTGGAGGAGGCTTGGGGACAGGGACAATAGTGGGTCTGTGTGACCCTGGCCCCCCGGTGGCAGCCCCACCACACAGCATCCCCTCCCGCCCCCTCTCGCCCACCTCTACCCCCCGCTCCCCGCCCCCCTCACCACGAGGCCCTCCGACTGCTCCCAAAGGAACGCGCCCACCCACCCCTGAGGGGCCAGGTCCCTGGGTCCCCACCCTCCTCCTCACTGAAGCCCCCCTGGGTCCCTAGCCCTTGCTTCAGGGGGCTCTGGGATGCGGGGGCTCCGGGCACCTGAGCACGAGTCCCCCTGAGTTCCAGACACTGCATCGCTCCCCCGGCCCAGGGAGCAGGGACAGGGTGGCTTTGGGCAAAGGCGAGTGGAGGTGCTGACGGCAGGACTCGGGCGGCCCCAAGCCCTTCAGGGAGGGGGCTCCTCTCTCAACAAAGGACCTTTGAGGGAGGGACCCTGGGCGTCACGGGGTCAGGCAGGGATGGTGGGGAGAGGGGAGGACCACACCGGGAGACCCGCCCACCCGCCATGGCCTTCCAGAGTGGGACTGGGCCTCGTGGGTGGCCATGGACGTGGGCCTTTTGCACCTGGTAGCATGGGAGACACAGTGGACGCAGCGGGACCCGCAGGGCCACCCCTGGCCGGGCACCCTGTTGCCTCAGCCCCCTGCCCCCGGCGCCTCTCAGAACCCCAGGAGCCCCCTGCTCTTTACCACAGCTCCCCTCCTCCTGGACCGTGCCCCAAAGTGCTCCAGCCACACCCCTCTCTCGCTCCATACCCCTCCGTGGCTCCCTGGGGCCCTGGGGCAGCAGCCTGAGAGCTCACTCAGTGCCAAGGAAAGCCCCTCCCCTCACCGGCTCCTGCCCATCTTCTCGCCCTGGCCATGCCCACCTCCTCTTCCACGAGCGTTTGGGGCTCCAGGACACCATCCCTCATCCCTTTGTTCTCCCAGCAAGCTCCTACACATCCCACAAAACCCAGCTAGACCAACCCACCCCACCAGGCCTACTCTTCCTAGGCCCTGAGGTTAACCTCCCCCACCTCTGCTCTGCTCCCGGCTTCACCCCCTGGCCGGGGCCTGGAGGATGAGTGTGCAGAGCGGTGCCGGCGGGATCCGCCCGAACTCCACAGCTGAGGGGTGGGGCTGAACTCCTCCTGCGGGCGGGCCCACAGGTTGGGCCCTGCACCCCGGCAGCGGGTCCTCTGGCCCTGCCTCTAGGCCTGCAGGAGCTCTGGACAGGTGCCCCCGGGGAGGGCTGTGGGGACCCAGAAACACGTGGGGCCAGCCCCGCCCCTAGGCTCAAAGTGGGCACAGAGCGGGGGGCTGGCTGATCCGTTAAATACGCAGGAGGAGGGAGGGCCTCTGCTGGGGTGGATTTAACCTTTTGGCAAATGTCTTCTGCTGGCACAAATATTGTTTCTTAATTCCTTTTCTACCAGAGCCGGCGTGGGGCTGCGGGAGAGTTAAGCATTCTCCATTCTCCCCTGGGGCCAGGCAACCCCAGCCAGGGCCGGGGCTGGTGAGGTAAGCGTGGCCCCTCCGGACTCCACACTCTGAGCAGCCAGGTGGCTGGAGGGGTGTCCGTACACCCAAGGGTCCCTGGGTGTCCTGCAGAGCCTTCGCCACGCTCCAGGACGGTCCTCCAGCCCCTCCTCTGCCCCAGCCCACTCACCAGCCTCCACCCTAGGCTCCCCGGGAGGGCGAGCTCTGGCGTGGGCCTTCACAGGCGAGGCTCCTGTAGACCCATTCTGCAGCTAGGAAGGCTGAGGCAAGCGGTCTCTCTGGGCCACCCGGCCACTGGCCCCAACTCCCAGGACACTGCCCTTCCAGGGGCCCAGGGGCTGGGGCAGCCCACCAGCATCCGCTGCCAGCACCCCTGGGTAAACAGACCCCAAAAAGCAGAGCAGGGCTGGGAGGGGCTCTTTGCAGGAAGGGGAGACAGGGGCGGGGGTCGAGGTCAGGGGTTAGGCTTTGGGGTGACCTGGGAGGGGGCTGGCATGGAGGGGACAGGAGGAGGGCTCCCACCCCCCGGCTCCCGCCTGCACGCCCCCTCCCCTCAGTCACACTGAATCGCTACAGCGGCAAGGAGGGGGCACCGAGGCCCCAGCGCTCTCTGCACAGCCTCTCCCCAGGGCTTCCAGGAACTTAATAGCCTGTAATGACAGCGGGCGCACTGCCGGCGCGGGCACCCGGTCCGGCGGGGGCACAGACAGGATCCGCAGCTCTCGGCCTGGCTGCGTGGCCTCGGGCCCCCTTCCCGGGCCTGGGAACTGCTCCCTGCTGCTGCAGACCCCCGCCCCCGGCCCCTCGCCCCTCGCCCCCTCCCAGGGCAGGGCCCAGAGGCAGCAGCCGAGGGGAGTAGAGGCGCAGGGCCAGGGGGCCTGGTGCTGCGGCTCCAGCATCCTCGTCAGAGGCTGCTTGCAGGGTGTGAGCAGGGGAGGGTCCCTGTCACCTGCATGTCATTAGTGTCCTGGGAGGATGGTGCACACAGAGCTCATCTGACTAGGTCCCCCGGATGCCTCTCCTCACCCACCCCTGGGCCCGGGACCCTGAGCCCGGACCTGGGACCAGCGTCCCCCTCGTGGGGAGAAGGGCCTGCCAGGACAGGGACGCACACCACTCTGAGGACAGAGGGCACGCTTGACGTCAGGCTACCTTGGGCTGTCCCTGGGCCCCGTGGTTCCCGGGGCTGCGGGGGACTGTGAGGTGGCCCCGCCCCCTCCTGTGGCTACCGAGGCCCCGGCAGAGACCAGTTCCCGGGGGGAGGGGAGGGCAGAGATGGAGGGGCAGCAGAAACAGAGGCCCCGCCCAGCCTGAGGCCCCCACGTGTGGGGGACGGTGGGGGAGCGGCCTGCCTTCCTGCACAGTGGGAGAAGGCACAAGAGCCTGTCAGAGCTGAAATGTCAGTGCAATTAGCTGTGGAGCCCCTGGCAGAGCCGGGCTGCAGGCCGAGAAGGCAGGCGGGGGCTGTCGGCGCCTGGGCCGCCCGCCGGTCGATGGGTGCGCCTCGGGGTAACTGGGTGGTTGGAAGCCAGACCCGCGCCCAGCGAGCCTGGGGCAGGCCCCCACCCCGGCCCCTCCGAGGGCCCCCACCCTCACCGGGGCGTCCTGGCTCCCCTCCCCTGCCAGACGCTGCCAGGTCCTCCGGCAGGTGGCCGCCCCTCTTCCTCCAGGCAGGCCTCCCTTCCGTGTGGACGTTTATGTGTGTGTGAATGTGTGTGTGTGAGCACGTGTGTGTGAATGTGTGTGCATGTGCGGGCATGTATATCACTGAACGTGTGCGCTAGTATGTGGTGGTGTGTGCGGAGATATGCTGGCACGTGTGTTGCATATGCACATATATGTGCAGACATGTGTGTACATGTGACCGTGTGGTGGTATGCGCGTGGTGCCTGTGAAGGTGTGCCGGTGTGTGGGGGGTGGGCACAAGCATGTGTGTACACACGTGTGTGATGATGCGTCTGAGCCTATGTGTATGTGTGTGCTTCTGCACACGTGTGCATCTCACTGGTGCTTGCATGTGCCTGTGGTGGCGGCAGGGGCTCAGCAGGCCCAAAGGACCCTGGGAGGTGACGCACAGGGTGACCGCTGGGCCCCGCTTCCCCAGACCCCCACGCCATGTCATGGCAAGGCCACGGGCTCCTGCTGGGTGCTCTTGGTTCCTGGGGTCCCTCTCCAGACCCCCGCATTACCCCCAGGACAGTGACTCAGCCCGGCCACTGCCCTGACCCTGCACCCTCTCCGGGCCGGTTCCAGGTCTGACACATCAGCCGGGAGACAAGCGGCAAGGGCGACATTCAGGTCCCATTAGTCACTCGCACAGGCGGCCGCAGCTGTGCTCTGACAGCCGTCAGGCCTAATTGCAAGACCCGGCCCCTCCGCCCCCTGCCCAGGACCTGGGCACTGGCACCGGCCTGCGGTCCCACAGCTCTGGGCTGCCTGCCCCCTCTCCCCTCCCAGGACACGCTCCCTGTCCCACAGGGCGGCCCAGCTCCCCGCCCTGGCCTGGCCTGCACCGTGGGACTGCACAGCTCTGGGTTGCGTGGGTGGGGGTAACAGCCACAGCACCGGCGGACAGCATCGGCGGGCAGCCCCACTCTGCCCAGCGGGGCCAGACCTCGCCAAGGGCACAGGGGGCGATCCTCAGCCCTGGCTCCGCTTCCCCACCATGTCCCAGCCCCCCCGGCGCTCCCGGCCCCCGGCCCGCCCTGGCTGGGATTCCCGCCGCCCATCTCAAGCCTTTTCTCCCCGGGGAGGGCTGCACCGCCCCTGCCTCACGGGGCTCCTGGGTCAGGGAGGCAGGGGGCTGCTCCCAGGTCCCCCCTCGGCCTCCACACGGACATTTTCAGGACGGCACACAGTGCTGCCTCCCTTCTGGCCAGAACAAAAGGCCCCAGAAAGCGCGCTGACCCTGCGGGAGGCCGGTGACAGATAGGGCTTGTCCCTCGACGCTTCTCTGTTCCCACCACCTGTCCCTTGAGACACCCCCGGCTCTGTGAGCCGAGACCCAGTCACTGGAGCCCTGGGAGCGGAGTGAGACCTACAAGGAGGAGAAAGCAAGGCACAGAGGGGGGTGTTCTGGGGGACCACACCCCCGTGCGGGGCAGGGCCGCTGTGAACCAGCAGGGAAACTGAGGCTCAGAGAGGACCTGGACACGCACCCATCATGCAGAGAGAGGGGCAGCCTTGTGGTTCCCTAAACCGCACCCCTGCCCCTGCGGGGGTCTTCTGGGGCTCCCCGTCACCCCGCCGCACCCCAGCTCCTGGTCTGGACTCAGGTGTTTGTCCCTTGCTCAGCTCCCCCTGCTAGACACCCCCTGCAGCTGGCGACCTTCCCCAGAATCCTGTGCGACACCCCCCCCCAACGAAGTTGCAGCCCTGGGAGCCTCTGCCCAGGTGGCCAGCACATCATTCCAGGTGCCGAGTGCAAATCCCGGGCCTCGAGGGAGGCTCTGCCCCAGCTGACATTTCCAGGCCGCGCCCCGCCGACCAGCTTGCCGTGACATTTAGACAGGGCTCATCTGTGATTACTTGTGTTTGGTGACTCTAGGGCTCAGGAGGAGCTCGCTGACACCCAGCTGGCCCGCCTTGGTCTCCAGCTCATTTTCAATAAACCGGGCCTGGCTGAGCCAGCTGCCTCCAGCCGCGGCTGTGGCCCCACCTGGGCCAGCACGAGAGCTGCGCCCAGGTTTCCTGGGGATGCTGGGTGGGCTCTGGCTTCCACACCAGGGACTGCCCCCGCGGAGCCGCCCAAAGCGGAGGCTGTGGCTCCTTCGTTCCCTGACTCGTACTTCCTAGAAGGCCCCTTTGAAAGCTTCAGGGCCTTACCACCTGAGGGTCTCAGACTTGCTTGGGGAGACCCATGGAGGGTCCCCACAATGCAGGTGAGAGCCACTCAGGACTCTAGCCCCAGGCCGAGTCCTGCATCAGGGGTGGGAGACCCTGGCTGGCCCTGCCCCCTTCCCATCCCAGCCTTGGGGTGGGTGCCCAGGCCAGGTCCTCAGTTGCACAGCCCAGGCCGGCTTCCCAGGGACCAGGCGACAGAGCCCTCTGGTCCCCCTCTCAGGGGACACAGTGGGGGCCCAGGTGGAAGCAGGGCAGGCACGATGGGCTGTCCCCTGGTTCGGGCGGGCTCGCCTGGCACAGAGGGTGGGCTGGGCCGCCACCCTCCAGAGCCGCACTGCCCCTGGCCTGGTCTGCGTGCGTGCCCCCACCCCGGGGGGCGGGCAGACTGCCCTCCCTGCAGATGGCCGGGCTGCTCGTCTATTCATTTCCTCTCCACGAGAGGCAGCGGCCGTCATTGATTTTCTCATTAGGATGCGTTATCTCCCATCGTGCAGCAAAGCGCGCAAATCCGGGGAAAGGAAGGGGTGGGGGCCGGACTCCCACGCAGCCGCCCTGCACGCAGTCCGCCGCCACATCCGTTACCCTCATCGTCGCCGCGGGACACGCACGGCGAGGCGTTTGCCCGCTCACCAAGCGCCCCCTCCGCTGTCCAGAGTCCCCCTAATTCAATCCGGCCTTCAGGGCACGGGAGCCACGGCCACGGTGATTGTTATCCGTCCACAACCACGCTGCCCGGCTGCCCGAGGCCTGGCGCGCGGACTGCGCGCACGCACGCACGCAGGAGGGTAATTGCAGGAGCGTGGAGACTCAGACCCCCATTGGCAGCGCCGTGGCGGGGGCTGGGCGGGTGGAGCCGTGTGTGCTGGGGCTGGTGCCGGAGGAGGTGTGGGGGCCGCAGAGGGATTCGCCCCTGTCGGAGTGCGCCCCGGGGCCAGGCGGCCACAGCGGAAGGGGGACTGGGTCGTCCCCAGAACCCTCTGCACCATGGCCGGTTTCACCAGCCGCACTGTCCTCCTGGAGTCAAGGGCCTGGGGTCATGTGTGGCTTCCTCCTTGTGACGAAGGAGCCTCCGTTTTAAGAAAAGAAACTACAAAGATGTAGTGTTTCCCGGCTGGAAAAGTAACCCGGGCTCTTGAGAAAAACTGGGAAGTAACAGACGCCCGAAGAGAAAAGAAGTGACCTCCCAGGTCTCCAGAGCACCCACCGCAGGCGCAGAGGCTGCTGGGAAGGCGCCCAGTCAGCCGGGTGCCCTGGAGAGACTGCCCCATGCAAGACGGCGGTGGCCGTGCTGGGACGAGACTGAGTGGACGTGTTTGGGGCCTCGACGGTTCCGTGTTCCGTAGCGTGTAAGGCAGGAGGCAGACGGGCCTGGCCAAAGGGTTGGCCTGACGGTCTCTGTGAATGGGAACGGCAGATCCGTGGGCACCCCCCACCAGGGGGGGCCCCTTATTGGGCCCGGTGTGACATCTGGACCCCATAAACCACCCGCTCCAGCTTGGCACCGGACCGCCTTCTCCACAGCCCCCACAACAAGAGGCCCCAGCCCAGGCCAGGCTCCCCTCAGGCGGCCCCCAGTCCCCACCCAGAGGAGGCGGTTTTGTCTCCGGTAAGAGAGGCGGTGCTGGGGCCCCGGGAGCTGTGGCCAGCAGTCAGCAGGGCAGCTGCCCCGCCTCGTGAGCTCGTGCCCACAGGGAATGGTGCCCGCCCGCTCCCCGGTAAGACCTCTTCTGGTTGAGGCGTCCCTGCCCAGGAGGCCTGTCCCCTGCTCCCACCAGGCTGGGGCACCTCCCTGTTGCGACGGGAATGTACCTGCTACCAGAAGGCGGGGGAGGGGGCCCTGCCAAGCCCCCAGGGCCTGGGCCACTTCTTCAGGGGAGCAGCCTCTGGGACCCCCAAGGCCAAGTGCCAGGGGCCTCAGGACCAGGCGACTCCGTGAGGGGGTGCCTGTGGCTGCTGGCCGTCCCCTTCCTCTGCATGCCCAGCAGGGACAGCAGGCCTCCGGCTCCTGGGGCTGGTGCCGGTCACTGCCCACACCCTCTGAGGACAAGCCAGGGTCAGGGCTCATGGTGGCCCCATAGCAGGGGGGAGGGGCAGCAGGCAGGCTTGGCCAGGCATGGGTGGGGGACCCGATGCTGCTTGGGGCAGAAGGCCCTGCTTGGCCAACCCCGATGTGCCCCGGTGTCCCCACCTGTACCGGGTCCTGACACCAACCCGGGGGCTGTGGTGGGGGTCACCAGGCCACGGCAGCAGACTCGCAGAGCCCAGCGCCCCCGCCCCAGGTGGCCGGCTGGCCGCTGCGGGCACACTGCGCTCTCTCCGGGGTGCACGTCCCAGTCGCAGCCTCGGGCACCTCAGAGCCACTGTGTTCCTTCTGCCTCCCCAGCACAGTGGCCCTGGTTTCTGTCATCCTGACAGGTGACACCCTCTCCTCCACCGGGAGTCAGCCATGCGGGGGTGGGGGGAGTGGGAGCCAGGAGGAAGGCCACAGTGAGAGGATGAGAGGACGAGGTGCGGACTGGGGGTTGGGGGCCGGGAGAACCTGTGGGGCATCAGGAAGTGCGGGGGAGGGGGGGCTCCAGCCAGGCCTGCCCTCGTGGGCAGAGGCAGAGCAGGCCTGGGGGCCCCTGGGGCGCAGCAGGGGCACACGCAGGGCAGGCTGAGCCCTGGACCCTGAAGCCCTGCTGCCCTGGCTGCCTCACGGGGGGAGGGCGCCGGGAGCGGTGGGACGAAAGCTCCAAGTCACCCTCAGCAGCTTTCTGCCCGGCGCCCATGCGGGGCCACAGGGGCAAAGGGCGCGCGCCCAGCTCGCCACAGGCCCCCCACCCTAGAGACCCCCCGGGGCCAGTGCTCCTCCCCGGGACAAACGGCCGGCCCAGCCCAGTGCACCTGGAGCCCAGGGCCCCGAGACACAGCGGCACTGTTGTGGCACACTGCTGTTTGTGGGCTGAGTGTGAGTGTGTGCACACGTGCACACGAGGGTTGTGCGTGGGTGTGCACACGTGAGTGTGTGACTGCGCCTGCCCTGGGGTGGGGAAGGGACAGCGGCGGGGGAGAGGGGTTCTGGTCCTATGGGCCCGGTGGGCCTGGGCTCCACCAGCACCGGGAACGCCAGGCCGAGGGCAGGGAGGGGACAGAGGCCCATCCTGACCCGGAGCTGGTTGGCAGCCCTCCCCACGCACCCTCCAGTGGGGGAGAGGGGTCTGGGTGGAGCGGGTGTTGGGGTGCAGATTTTCTCCAGGCTCTGCAGGGGTGTGGCACCCACAGTGGGAATGGCCATGGGTGGGGCGGGGTCCTGGGACCGTCCCGGCACCCCCACTGCCTGGCCCCTGCCGACCCCCAGCCCCTCAGCCTCACCCAAGCCCCACTGCCCACCCTGTTACCACCTGCTCCATTCTCCCGCATCACCCTGCCCAGGGTCTCCCAGGGCAGCGGCAGGCCAGTCCCCTCTGGCAGCTCCCAGACAGTCAGTCCCCCGCCTCCTGGCCCTGCTCCTTTCCAGCACTTCCTGAGGGCGGGCGCCCCCACGTGGCCATCAGGAGCATGGCTCCTCCCAGCCTGTCGTTTTAGGGGGTCAGCCCTCCTCCCAGGAGGGGTCCGACAGGTGGCCGCTGGTCCCACAAACCCTGCAGGGCCATCTGTGGGAAGGTGACGGGGCCCCTGAGGGACCCAAGGATGGCCTGCATCTGGCTGAACTTTGGGAAAAGCCAGGGGTCCCCATTTCCCAGCTCCCACAGCTAGAAGCAGGGTCTGCCATCCTCTGGGTCCCCAAGACCCTGATGTCGGCAGCCAGTGGGTGGGGTCGTCCAGGGCGGGGCCTGAAGCTCGGGTCAGAGTGCCAGAGACCTCACCCCAGCCCCAGACATGCAGAGGAAGCGAGGGACCAGGAGGCATCTAAACCAGGAGACGGGGTGCGTGGTGGGTGGGGTTGCCCTGCTCTCATGCGGTCCCCTCCCCCTCCCCACCTGCACAGCCCACCAGGGTCACCACAGCCCGGCAGTGGCCACTTATGGCTCCTGGCCAAAGGCAGGCCCAGGGGGCCAGAGCCCTCCACCCGGACTCCGGGCTCAGGCTTGGCCCCAAGCAAGGGCACCCCCAGCCCCCAGCCTAGCAGCTTCATCGGGCACATTTTTGGGTGCCACAGAGGGCTGGGGACTCTGTAGCCATTGCCTTCCTGGGACAGGTGAGGAAACAGGACCCAGAGGGGCAGGGAGTGGGGACGGGCCACGGGGCCTCCAGCACCTTGGGGGGCTCTCAGGGGAGGTGTCCCCCGGGCCCCGGCTGTGAATCACACCTCACATTCAGGTGAGCCACACCGAGGCAGCGGGGCTGGTCCGGGGTCCTGGTGGCGGGTCTGCGTCTGGTCTCGTGGGACGGACCGCGGGCCGCCTGTGTCCTGCTGCTGCGGCCCAGCGGCTTCGGGTGCGGCCACCTGCTCCGGATGTGAGGCTCTCTGCCTGGCAGGGGGAGTGTCAGTGCCCGTGTCTCTCCGTGCCTCTGTGCCACGTGAGAGGAGGGAGGAATCTGATCAAAGGCTGCAGAGCCGCCCTGCGGTGTGGCCAGGCGGCCACACGGTGGGGTCCCGGCCCCGCTCTGGAGCTGCTGTGGACCAGATCACTCAGGAGACGGGCTGGCTCTCCCCGGGGATGGAGGGGGATGAGGGGGTCAGAGGTCAAGGGGTGCTGGGGAGGGGTGGTTGGGACCCAGCGGCGGTCTCCGTCAGGATGCTCTCAGGGAAACCAGGGTGGCCCCCAGGGCCAAGAAAAGTACAGTGGACCGTGACATTTGGGGGGCAAGGTGGTGGTGCCCAGAGCCCCCTCCCCAGCCTGTGGGACTGGCCGAGGGCAGGCCCTTCCACAGAAGAGCATTGCTTGTGTCCACCGTGCAGGCACGGTGTGGAGTGGGCCCTCCAGGGGGTCTCACCGCTCGCCCCGAGGCAGCTCAGCACCTGTCTGCTCCCTGCGCCCCGCCTCCTGGGGGCCTGTTCACACACCCTCTCTCTCCCATCCTCCACACACCCGACCACCCTCAGTGCCTGCCCAGCGCTGACCTGGCCCCTTCACTGGTCTTCCTGCGCCTGCTCCGGTGCCAGCAGCTCCCACTCAGTGAGCACGGCGCCCTCTGTGCAGAACAAACTCAGCATCACGGTTGAGCAACAGCTGGGACTGTCCCACCTTGGGGACGGTGAGCACAGATGTCAGCGCTCTGGGTCAGCCGGCAGCCCCACTGCTGAGGGGTTGCCCCTCCTTCCACCAGGGACTCTCAGGGCTGGCTCCACGTGCCGTCTCGGTGGGCCTGAGAGACCTGGGGCACCAGCCCGCCAGAGGTTCATCATCTAGTAAGAAACAAATGTGTCTTAACTCATATCCCATTGTTTGTAAAAGTGACGAGGTTTAACGAGCAGATAGATGGGAGAATAGATGGATGAAAGGATGAAAAGAGGGAGGGAGGGAGAGGAGAGGTAGATGGATGGTGGGTGGTGGGTGGTGGATGGATGGATGGTGGATGGATGGATGGTTGGTGGATGGTTGGTGGATGGATGGATGGTGGATGGATGGATGGTGGATGGGTGAATGGTGGATGGATGGATGGATAGATAGTGGATAGATGTATGGATGGTGGATGGATGGATGGTGGATGGATGGATGGTGGATGGTGGTGGATGGATGATGGATGGATGGTGGATGGTTGGTGGATGGTTGGTGGATGGAAGGATGGTGGATGGGTGGATGGTGGTTGGATGGTGGATGGTGGATAGATGGATGGTGGATGGTGGTGGATGGATGATGGATGGATGGTGGATGGTGGTGGATGGGTGAATGGATGGATGGTGGATGGATGGATGGTGGATGGTGGTGGATGGTGGATGGTGGATGGTGGTGGATGGATGGATGGTGGATGGATGGATGGTGGATGGTGGTGGATGGATGATGGATGGATGGATGGTGGATGGTGGTGGATGGGTGGATGGTGGATGGATGGATGGTGGATGGATGGATGGTGGATGGATGGATGGTGGATGGTGGTGGATGGATGATGGATGGATGGTGGATGGTTGGTGGATGGTTGGTGGATGGAAGGATGGTGGATGGGTGGATGGTGGTTGGATGGTGGATGGTGGATAGATGGATGGTGGATGGATGATGGATGGATGGTGGATGGTGGTGGATGGGTGAATGGATGGATGGTGGATGGATGGATGGTGGATGGTGGTGGATGGGTGGATGGTGGATGGTGGTGGATGGATGGATGGTGGATGGATGGATGGTGGATGGTGGTGGATGGATGATGGATGGATGGATGGTGGATGGTGGTGGATGGGTGGATGGTGGATGGATGGATGGTGGATGGATGGATGGTGGATGGATGGATGGTGGATGGTGGTGGATGGATGATGGATGGATGGATGGTGGATGGTGGTGGATGGGTGGATGGTGGATGGATGGATGATGGATGAATGGATGGTGGATGGATGGATGGATGGTGGATGGATGGTGGATGAATGGATGGGTGGATGGTGGATGGTGGTGGATGGATGGATGATGGATGGATGGATGGTGGATGGTGGTGGATGGGTGGATGGTGGATGGATGGATGGTGGATGGATGGATGGATGGTGGATGGATGGATGGTGGATGGTGGTGGATGGGTGGATGGTGGTGGATGGATGATGGATGGATGAATGGATGGATGGATGGTAGATGGGTGGATGGTGGATGGTGGTGGATGGGTGGATGGTGGATGGATGGATGGATGGTGGATGGTGGTGGATGGGTGGATGGTGGATGGATGGATGATGGATGGATGGATGGATGGTGGATGGATGGATGGTGGATGGGTGGATGGTGGATGGTGGTGGATGGGTGGATGGATGGTGGATGGATGGATGGATGGATGGATGGTGGATGGATGGTGGATGGATGGATGGATGGTGGATGGATGGATGGATGGTGGATGGATGGATGGATGGTGGATGGATGGAGGATGGTGGATGAATGGATGGTGGATGGTGGATGGATGGATGGATGGATGGATGGATGGATGGTGGTGGATGGGTGGATGGCAGATGGATAGATGGATGGTGGATGGATGGTGGATGGTGGATGGATGGTGGATGGATGGTGGATGGATGGTGGATGGATGGATGGATGGATGGATGGTGGTGGATGGGTGGATGGCAGATGGATAGATGGATGGTGGATGGATGGGGGATGGTGGATGGATGGATGGATGGATGGTGGATGGATGGATGGATGGATGGATGGATGGATGGATGGTGGTGGATGGGTGGATGGCAGATGGATAGATGGATGGTGGACGGATGGGGGATGGTGGATGGATGGTGGATACATAGATCGAGAAACTGAGAAGGTGGACTGTTCCCATCTTCCAAACTCCCTTTAAATCTATACCCCTGGGACCCCCTCTGTGCTCCAGGAGGTGCTTGGGTGGATTGCCTTACAAACATGCGACCGAATTGCCTAAACCCAAATTCTTCCCAAAACTCAGACCAGTTAGCAGTCAACCCAGCCCCCAAAGTGCTGGTCACCTAGGTCCTCACAGCCCAGCATGGACACTGCCCAGCTGCTGACTGTGTGACCTTCCGAGTCCTCTGCCGAGTGTCCTCTCACCCAGTTGGGAACAAGTGGATAGACTGAGGGGTCACAGCCAGACAGACAGACGCACACATCTGCACAAGGGACTCCCCCCTCCAGCACTGAGCCTCAAGGCCCCCTCGGAGTGCTAAGAGCTACCTGCTGGTCCATGCCCCTGTCTTCCAGGCCAGCTGAAAGGGCACCCCTACAGGACACTCTCTGAAACAGAGGGGCTCCCCTGACTGGTCCATCTGAGAGCCCCCTGCACCCCGGGCAGAGCCATTCTCCAAGGTCCATGGATGGATGGTGGGTGGATGTTCTGTCCTGAGCAGGGAACAGGGCCTGAGAATGCCATGTGGGGGCAGGGTGAGGCTGAGGGCAGACGCCCTTCCCCTGGCCCTGCATCTTCCTGACAGCCCTGAACCAAGGCCCCCTCCTGCCCACCCTCCCTGCAGACCCCGCCCTGCAGAGCTCCTGGGGGTGGAGCGTGGCCCTGGGCACAGTGGAGACAGCAGGGGCTGAGCCTGCTCTCTGGACTGTGCCTGCAGGCTCGAGGAGGGGGGGCGGCTCCTCTATCCTGCCCCTGCACCCAAACCCACGCCCACTGGGGTGCCCAGCACCCGGCAGGTGTAAGGAGGTGAGGGGCCCCAGTGGGGGAGCCCAGCTTCCAGGCTGGGGACATCCTCTCAGCCCCTGCCCCAGAGTCCCCCACGGCACCCCCCACTCAGAAGCTCAGCAATCTGGAGTCATAACCTGCCGGTCCTGTTTGGGAGGGAAGGGCGGCCAGCCTCCCGCAGAGCACGCGGCTCGGGCGTGGGCCAGAAGGGAGCTGAAGCGTGCAGGCGGCAGGCCCACGTGACCGCGTGGCAGCCCCGTGGCGTGCCCATGGGGCCGAGCGCACGGGGGCGTGGCCTCCCCACGCAGCTCTCAGCACCCCTGATGGGCGCTCTGGGTCCGCAGGGTGACCCCCTGCTGGGCCTCATGGACAGGGGCTCCCCAGGGGCCCGAGGCAGAGGGCACCCGGCCACTCAGCAGTGTCCACGTTGAGCTTCGGGTGGCCACCCAAGAACAGGGTGTGTCTGGCATCTTCCAAGGCCCTGCCCCCCGGAGGGGTCCAGGGGTCCCAGGAAGTGGGGGTGGGGGACCAGAGGGCACAGTCCTCAGACCAAGAGACCCCAGCAGCGCAGAGTGGGCGGGGCCATCACTCTGCAGGCCCCGCCCAGTGCGGCCATCTCCGGGTGGCGTCAGGGCCGGTGGTCAGCCTCCCGGTGTCTGTGGAGGCCCGTGGGGCACTCCTCTGCTGGCCGTCGGCGGCCCAGGAGGGCATCAGAGCCTTTGTCCATCCCAGGAGCGGCCATGGGGGAGGCTCCTGCAGGCTCCCCTGGACCAGTGGCAGGGGGTCCAGGAAAGCCCCTCCGCCCTGGCCGGGCCGCCTGCCTGAGCAGCAGTGTCCCCTCCTGGCCAGGAGGTCTCTGTGGCCCCGAACCACATGGAGGCCACCTGCCTTTCTGACTCTGCGATTTTATAGCAAAATGAAGAGATAAGTCAGCTTTGATTCTGGCTCGGTTTTATGAGCTTGAGTTTTACTCCCTCTCTCGTTCGGGGAACAAATGGGCTTACGGCTGGGCTCCCGGTCCCTCCGTCGGCTGCAGGTGGGGTGGCGGCAGCCGCTCTGATCCGGCCGGCTCCGGCCCCTCCCGCACCCGCTGTGGGGTGGGCTGGGGCCTCCGGGGGACCGAGGGGGGGGACAGGCGCTGCCTTCCCCCCCAGGAAGGGCGTGTGGCACGTGGGGGCTGAGAATGGACTCTGCCAAAGCTCGGCCTCCACCCGGGCCCCCCAGAGACCCCTGGAGTGACAGACCTCTGACCCAGGACTGGGGTCCCATGCCTCCCCCCAAACCTGGGTGGACTGGATGCCGCTGGTTCTGCCATGTGGAGCCACAGGGCTGAGCCCAGTTCAAAGAGGCCGAAGGAAGACTGGGCCCCACCCCTGCCGGTCCGGGACATCAAAGGATGCGCCGAGGGTGGCGGCTGCCGGGGCAAGCACAGAGCCGTCGGGGACTCCATCTCCAGAGGGAGCGCCCGGGCGCCCCAGGAGGCCCCCTGTGGTGACCCCGGGCACCCCACCCCTCCCTGGGACCTCAGGGCCTTCCCCCAACTGGTGGCACCTGCAGCCAAGGTGAGGGGAGGAGCGGGCCTTGGGGGGGCTGGGATGCACCCCACACCAGGCTTGACGGAGGTCCAGCAGCTTCTGGACACTTGAGGCACTCACAGCCCCAGGACAGCAGTGCTGGGGACCCCACAGCCCGGGGCCCGCCCCCAGGGCCAGCTCAGGTGCCTCCCTGGGCCCTGCAGGTGCCTGAGGGCAGAGCGGCCCATCGCAGGGTCCGGCGAAGGGCTTGGGTGAGCCCCGCCTGCCCACTCAGGACATCACCTGAAGGCGGCCTGGGACGTCTGCTGGTACACCAGGGGGCCGGGGTGGGGCGCCGGCACCCCAGTGTGCTATAGGGTTCCAGCTCCCGAGGCCTGCCTGCCTCCATAGGTGGGGTGGGGCTGGCCCTGGCTGCCTGCGTTCGGGGACAGGGTGACAAATCGCTCCCCAGCGTCTGGCATTCGGGGTGGGGACGCCCCGACCTGGGCTGTCCTGGGACTAGTGGTTCCTGGAGAAGCCACGTTCTGCCTGCTGCCTCTCGGCCCCACCGCTGTCCCCTCTGCCCTCAGCGGGTGCAGTCTGACAGGTGACCCCTCTCCCCAGGGGGCCCCTGGAGTCAGGGCTGGGCTGGTCGTGCCATTGGGAGGACAGGCGGCTCTGGCCGGACAGGCCCCAGGCCAGCATCACAGAGAGAGAGGGCAAGGCGGGGGGGCTCAGGCCACAGCGACAGCCCCCCTCGCAGCGGAGGAGACTGAGGCAGCTGTCAGCCAGGCTTCACTGGAAGCCTCTAGAGTCTGCCTGGCAGCGGGGTCAGGCCCAGTGACCAGGCTGGGCTTCATGTGGGGGACAGTCCAGGCGAGGGGCCACTGGGGGAAGGGACCCACACTGGACACAGTTCACCGACCCAAACATTTTCAAATCTATTGTCTGAAGTCAGGTCTCTCTTAACATAGCCGTTGGCCAGGGCGGTCACGGTGTAGTGGCCACATCTCCCGTTACCTACTTGGGCCACGAGGAGGCCGGCTGCCGGGCGCCCATGTGGTCCAGCCCCCGACGCCTGAAGCCACAGACCAGGAGAAGGGGGGGCTTTGGTGTGGGGGTGGCACCCACTATTTACAGGCACCTTCCAGCCTCAGCGCCGCCGAGTGACTCGGTCCTCCAACCCTGAGCAGCGAGAAGGCACGTTTCCTGGTGGAATCCCGCTTTCCTCTCGGGGAGAGGGGAGCAGAGTCCCGGTGAAAGTCACCTCGGGGTTTGAGGCAAGGAGGTGCCGAGTCACCGTCCCTCACTCACGCCCTCCTTTCCCCTCCAAACTGCTGGCAGGCAGGCCCTGCCGTCACCCCCATTTTCCAGGCTGCAAAACTGAGGCTGGCTGGGGCATGACCTCTGCGGGGTCATGGGCTGGCAAGCAGGCAGTCAGCATGCCGGATCAGAACGCGCCATCGGCCGTCACTGCTGCCACCACAGTGACTTCTGACAGAGGCTGGTGGCTGTACCGCCTCCTGCAGCTCTGGCTGCGGGCTCCCCAGGGCCCACACGTGGCTCCGTGTCCTCTGGGCTTCTCCCAGCGCTGCGGCTGGGCCCCCAGGCCCATCAGCGTCCCGCAGACTGAGCATGTGTCCGTCCATCTGTCCAGTGCCTGCCGTGGCCCCGGCCCTGCTCTCGGTGCGGAGACGGTGCCAGGAGCCAGAGACAGGCCCTCCGACCCCCGTCACCGTCTGGTGGGGAAGTCAGACAGGAGTGACCGGCACACTCAGAGGGCCCGGGGGCCGGCACCCAGGCAAACCCGCCAGGCAGCGGGCTCAGGGGCTCCCAGCCGGGCCAGGGGCTGCAGGTCCGACAAGACGCTCTCGGTGGGTGTCTCTGAGAGGCTGTGGGGCGAGGATCTGCGTAGAGTGTCTCCCTGCCGAGCGAGGGGCTCGTGCAAAGGCCCGGTGGCAGGAAAGGCTGGAATGTCCTTCGGGGTTTAAGGAACAGCGGGAATTGTGGCCGCTGGGGGAGTGGGGGGGGGCTGGAAGAGCAGGTTGGGGTGGGGGGCATGGCCGGACCACAGAGGGGAGAGGGACGAGGGTGACCATGTCCCACGGGCAGGAAAGGAAGTCCAGGGCGGCAGCTGGGCTCTGGAGCCCTGATCAGTGGACCACAGAACGGCCAGCAGTTGGTTAAAATCCGGCCCCATCCCGGCTGAGGGGCCGTGACCCAGCCTCGCTGTGCCTGCTGATGCTCTAGGGACTGGCAGCCCAGTGGGCACGGGGCCTGGGGGGCCGGGAAGGTGAGGGGCAGGGACAGGTCCTCCCAGACTGGAGGGTTTGGAAAGTCAGGGGTAAGGGCTGGGGCTGGGGCCTGGCCTGCAGGTGACCCTGTGTAGCCCGGTTCCGAGGTGGGGTGGCCAAGGTGGGGAGCCCAGTCTCGAGCTGGTTGCCAGCAGAAATGGGGTCACTCCCCCTGCCTGCGAGCTGGCAGCTGCCCACACCTCTCCCTGAGCCAGGCCGGCCCCACATTCCAGAAATAACCGTCCCGGGGCTGCCCACTCGGCGGCAGAGGCCAGACCGCTACAGGTCTCAGCCTGTCTGCTTGGCGCAGCCTGGCCCTTATCCTCCCAGGATGGAAGTCGGCGGGCCAGGCCCGACAGCCCCAAACGGACAGGGGCGGGAGCTGGAGAGAGGCTGACGGGACGACTGAGGGCTGGGACTGGGAGCCAGCTCCCACTTGGGCCCAGAATGACCAAGACGCGGTGGCCAAGGGGGAGGCAGGCCGCGGGCCCCACGCGGCTCTCTGTGATCCTGCCAGTCTGGCCCCTCATCCGCTGGGGGCCTGCAGACCCCATCTGGCCTCCTCCCTCGCCACCCCCCTCCTGTCCCTGGGAGAGATGGTGGCAGTCAAGTCCTGCCCTCCCCGTGAGCGGGCTCCAGCCTCTGAGATTACATACTCCCGGGAGCTGGGCACTCACTACCTCCAGAGGCCACCCTGATGACAACATCCTGCCAGTGGCCCCAGCACAGCAGGGACAGCCCTGTGGAGACCCCAGGACAGGGCCGCCTCCCTCAGACTGACCTGCCCCGCCCAGCCTGGTGGCCTGCGCACAGCCACTGCAGGGGGAGGGTCCCGAGTCTGCAATCGAGGGCTTCCTGCACCCCGAGCAGAGTGGCTAATGTCCGGGCAGGTGCCAGGGGCACTCGGGCCTGGCCCCACAGTGCCCCTCCAGCAGGGCAGCAGCCCGCAGCCCAGCCACCCGCTGCGGGGCTGCCTCTGCGTGGCCGCTGCTGCAGCAGCCCAACCTGCCCCCGGCTGCCCTCCCCTCACGGGGCTCTCTGCTCACGAGGGTGTCCGGCCCCTGGGGACCCCATGGACATGTCCCAGGCTGACCCTACTTGTGGTCACAGCCCCTAAGGGCCACATGACCCGCCTCCTGTATCCCCATCCTGGAGTGATTGGCCCCTGAGATTGTGGGTGGGACTCACTGGCTTCTGACCAATAGAATGCAGCAGAGGTGACGACATCACTTCCAAGAAGAGGTCGCAAAAGGCCTGTAGTTCTGTTCACAAATCCGGCTGTCTCGTGCCTTACTCTCTGCTGTGTATGCCTGGCGGGGGTGGGGGTGGGGGTGGGGGACAGAGTTCATGTCCAGGAAGCCCAGGGCCGTCAGGGGTCAGAGAGAGCTGGTAGCCCAGGGTCCCGGGCCCTGAGCAGCTGTGGTCTCCCCAGAGACCAATGAAGGCACGGACGTTCTACTTCAGCCATTCACAGTGAGGGGGTGACTGGTCACCCAGGGGGAGCTGCCTGTGCCGCCCCCGTTGCACACGTGCTCACACTTGCACAAGTGCACACACTTGCGTTCCGAACACACACTGCCCCAGGCTTCTCGCAAAGAGTCAGTGTTCACGGTGTGGCTGACCGCCTACTCCAGAGCTGTTTTCGACCATTCCCCGCTGGACTTGGGAGGTCAGGGAAGGCTTCCTGGAGGAGGAGGAGGAGGGAGGCCCAGGTGGGAGGAGGGGAGTTGGGCTGGGCTGGTGCTCTGAGTCAGCTGCGATCCCAGAGGGCTCTCCAGCCCACCTGGCGAGGACGTACCTGTGGGGCGGGGGGTCACAGAGCCAGACAGCTGGGTCCCTTGTGCAGATGCTGAGATGACCCCAGAGAAGGGACAGAAGGGCAGGCCTGTGGGGAGGTGTGGGTGCAGAAGCCTGCTGGTTGCCTGAGCTGGGGACTGGGGGGCATGTCTGGGGGAGGCCCAGGCTCAGGGACAGGTGGGCCGGTGTCCCCCTGGGCCCAGGACAGCAGAAGTAAGAGCAGGGCCCCCGCCAGCAGAGTCCTGGACTCGAGCCGCTGTCCTGCCAGGGTGTCTTGAACTGCAGAGCCAGGACCCCCGCCCCGGGCCTGTGTCCTGTCACAGCCTGGGCCCCTGCCGCTGTCACCGTTCCTGCCCCCATGGGCTCCGCTGGCAGCTCTGCCTGTTGCACTTGTCCCTGCGTGTCCCTGCGTGTCCCTCTGGCCCCTGGAAGACAGGGGGTTCACGTCCAGTTGTCACACGCAGGCAAAGGAGCCGGCACAGCCCGGACCACCTGCCGCCCACTCGGCCCCAATTGGGTGGGGGTGGGCTGTGGGCCCACTGGGTCAGTGTGGCCACCTGGGGAGCAGACCGGGAGGTGGCACCCAGCAAAGTGTCCAGGGGCCCTTGGCACAGGCACAGAGGGTGCCAACTGTGCCCCGTCCGAAGGTGCCTGCCCTGGACACAGCACCCCAGCCACACTGGGCTTTAGCTGAGACCGCTGGTCCCCTGACCCCTGACCCTGGATGCCCACTTTGGGGACAGAGCCCCAGCAGCAGGTGCCTGACAGGTGACGGAGTCCCCCTTTTAAAGGGACCTCCTGGGCTGTAAGAAGAGAAGTATCTCACTCAGCCCCCGCTGCTTTGGAAAGCCCGCCACGTGGGAACTTGGGTGGGAAGCCAGGCGGCTCTGAGAGCCTGTCCACCTTCCAGCCTGCACCCGCTGGGCAGGCCTCAGGGATGAACAAGGGTGACGTCCTCAGGACCCATGCTGGGGACACCAGCAGGCCAGCCTGGAGAGACAACAGGCCTCAGGGGACAGGCCACTGGCTGGGAAGGCCGGCTGGCCCAGGGGAGTTCACGGCCGCCTAGCTGAGCCCCCAGCCCCGGCAGCTGGCCCGGCTTCTGCACCTGTCTTCTTGTTTGCACAAATCCCTAATAGACTTAGTCACCGAGCTTTGATGGCTGTGCCAGGGCCCCACGCGGCCCCCCTGGCCACAGCAAACAAACACACCATTGTCTGAAGCCCCACCGCCGTCCTGTTAATGGGTAAACCCGAGGCCTGTGTGGGGAGCCGCTGGCATGGCCCGGGCACACCCCCATCCCACCAGGGTGCTGCTGCCCTGCCCCGGGGCCCCGAGTGGGCAAAGAGCACCCAGCTTCTCCCCAGTACTGGAACCAGCCTCCAGAAACCTGCACTGGGACAGAGCCCCAGGGGACCCTGGCAGAGCCACCAGCAGGACAGGCACACTGCAGCCCCTGCGATGGGGCGGGCAGACCCGGACACCCCGGGCCCCCGTAGACACATCAGCAGCTCTTGCCATCTGTGTGCAAGATGGCAAAATGGTGTGAACCAGGGCAGCTCCTCAAAGCGATGAACCGACTCTTGAAGAGCCGGTGGCTCTGCTGCCGCATCTGGACGGAGGCGCACGGAGCGCAGGGCCTGGACCAGATGCTCACTCACACCAGTGGTGGTGGTGGGGCGGGGTGTGCCGTGGCCGCGCTGTGAGGCACCGTGCCCAGCGGAGGGCGCCACACGGGTGGCTGCCTGCAGGGAAACTGTCCCGAAGAGAACAGCCCGCAGACAGGGGCAGGCTGGTGGTTTCGGGCTGGGAGAGGGTCCCATTGGCTCGGCGATGGGGACGTTTGGAACTAGACAGAGTCGGCGGCTGTACGGCCTTGTGAATGGATTGGACGCTGCCGAACTGTGCACTTCGCCACGGCTAATTTGGTGTGAATTTTACCTCCGTTAAAAACATACACAAAACCCGACTGAGATAGGTGTGCGGGCAGAAGGTCCCGGCACGTGGCAAACTCTGAGAGGCGCAGACTCCGCCCAAACCCCAGCTCTGCCCTCGTGGCTGTGAGTCTGGGGACCCCCACCCGTCAGCGGGGCCCCTTGCTGTTGGGCGCAGGGAGCCACTGGGCGGCGAGGGCGCACGGTGGGGGTCAGCTGTCGCCCCCGGAGGCCCCCGCCAGCCGAGGCCACACACCTGCCCACCGGCCCAGGCTCCTTTGCTTACACCCACTCATCCCGTCCCGCCGATCAGTGAGACCTGCTTCTCGCCAGCCTCCAGGTGGCTTCCTGGGACACAGGAGTGAGCAGGCAGAGCCAACTCCTGCCAGCACTCAAGTCTAGGGGAGACAGTCAAGATGGGGTGACTGAGCACCCACAGCCCAGACAGGGGCGTGAAGGTGGGGGCAGAGAGTGTGGGGACCCTTGGGCACCTCCTCCCCCTCACTGCCCCCCCCACGACCCCTGACCAGCCTACTGACCACTGCTGGGTGCCAGGCCGGGAGCTGCCCCACCCGCCTCTGACCCCCAGTGTTTTCCTCTGTGAAATGGGGAGCGTGGAGGGATCTGCTCTTGTTCCTGCCTCTTGCTCATCTCACTGCCAGTGGGGACAAAGCGGCTTGTCCGCGGTCACCCGGGTCTGGAGGCCCCAGGCCGGAACTCCCGGGTCTGCACAGGACCCCACACAGTGACCCTGCGCCGGGTCCGCTCTCCTGCGGCACAGAGGCGCCCTCGGCAGCGCCCGACGCTGGTGGGCGCCCATCCTCCAGGACACCTGGCACCAGGTCACCGCCGCGCCTCCCGCAGGGTCCGGCGCTGACCCTCCTGCCCATTTGCTGCCCACGTCCGCGGGCTCGCTGGCCACACTCTCTCCCCAGGTTCTTCCTGCGCTTCCTCGGACCCTCACCTGAACCACCCCTCTCCCTTCTCGTCTCTTCACCTCCCCCCACCCTCCCTCTCCTCCATCCGAGCCCCCGCCTGAATAACCGCCCCCGACAACGGCATTGCTGGGGTCAGGACTTCGTACCCGGGGCCGCAGCCCTGGGAGCCCCCTCACCGTCCCACAGATCTGTGCGCCCCCTCTCCTGCGTCCCCCGTGTGGCCCCATCGGACCTACAGAGCTGTGCCCCCCACCCAGCCGACTCCCGGACAGGAGCTGCCTCACCATGTTCAACGCCCCCCCCGTCCCCAGCTGTCCCACCTGAGAGCCCACCCTGGACAGGACCCCACCTCCGTCCTAACGACCGAGTCCCCCCAACAGGATGCGAGTCCACGGGATTTTGTTTTATCTTTTTACCGACAGCCTTTATTTTTTTAGAGCAGATTCAGGAAAACTGAGTGGGAAGTACAGCCCTCCCTGCTCCTCACCACCGCTGTCCATCCCGTCACCAACACCTTGCGGGTGAAGGTGAGGGCCAGCCCGGGCTCAACATGGGCACCTGTGCGAGCCTGCGTGGGACCTGGCTGGGCTCCGCTCGCACCCGGCCCCACGGGCCCTGCTGGTGACATCCCGGGCTGTCGGGCTCCCCCAGGGCCGGGGGGTTGGGAGCTGCACCCCCCCCACCCCTAACAAGCAGAGACACCGCGCAGACGTGGGTGTGGTGACACCCACCCCGCACCCACAGCGACCCCTCCTCCCGGGTGCCGGCTCCACAGGCACCCACAGCCACCGCCACACCCACGGGACCCAACCCTCCCGCCCCAGCCGGCGGCGACACCACACAGGCACACGTCCCGGGCCCGGCCTCGTCCGCCTGGCGGGCAGGTTCAGACACACACGTGCCCTTCAGAGCCTCAGGCGGGGCGTTTGCGGGGAGTGCAGCCTGCCGGGGGGTGGAGGGGGGAGGCCCCAGGACACCTGCCCCACCCCCGCCCTGGATGGCTGCAGACTGCTCACCGCTGCCCGATCCAGGGGACTCTTTCAGGCAGACAGGAGGCCATGCCCACCTCCAGGTCAGCCGTCCAAGGAGGGGCCCCCGCTCAAGCCAAGAGCAGAAAAGGCCGGCGTTGTCCTCGGGGCAATCACTCGGTGCTGCCACCCAGGCCCCAGGGTCCCCACGAGACCTTCTCCTTGCTTATTTCCTCGGTCCTTCCCCTTCTCCCCGGGCACCCCTCCCACTGCCGGGGGGACAGGCCAGGGAGGCGCTGGGCAGCCCTGCCGGGGCTGAGCGAGCACAGGGACTTCCGCCCGCGGGGGCGCTGGGAGCTGGAGTGGGGTGTGTGCTGTGCTCCCCCTGGGCCGGTGCTGCGTCCCAGCCCCCGACAACGGCAGGGCCTGGAGCCGGAGGGCAGGGGGAGGGGCATCTGCATCTGCCCCTCGGAGTCCCGCGTGAGGGCCCCAGGGGGCAGCAGCCAGAGGGGCAGAGGCTCAGGCCGAGGGTGGGCCCAGGGCTGGGTCGTGCGTGGGGCCCTGAGCTGCAGAGGAGGCAGGACCGTCAGCCGGGGAGAGTGGCTGATGGAGAATGTGGACCCCGAGACCCTTGCACCGGAGACCTGAGGCCCCTGGGCCTTCTGGAAAGTGCCCCCTTTGGAAGGTAGAGCCCACACCTGCACAAAGACCACAGGGGGGCCTAACCCAGGCAGGTGCCTTACCAACCAACACCCGTCCTTCCTGTGCTCTGCCCACCTTCCTGACCAAGGCTAGTGTCCTCTCCACATGGCCCAGGGGAAGGGCTGGCCTGGATCAGGTGGCCAGAGGCTGCACACCCAGGGAGCTGCAGGGCAGGCGGCGAGTCCCTCAGGGCCAGGGGTGGGGTCCGTTGTAGCAGCGGGGCAGCAGTGGACAGGGGAGAGCTGGTGGGGACGAGCCCTGTCCTGCGTCACGGGAAGGGGGCCTGGGGGCCCTCGGGAACGGCGGAGGCCTGGCAGTAACGGAGGCAGAGGCCAGAGCCGTGTGGCAGATGGCGCAGGAGGGAGGAGGTCCGGAGAGGTTGGCGTCCCCCCCGGTCGGTGTGGAGGCCCGGAGGGTGACCAGCCCTCGGGAGGCCCCAGCGCACTCCACGTGCCAGGACAATCCGAGGGGCTCGGCAGTGGCCAGGACCTGCGGGCTGGGGTGGGGGTACTCCTGCAGACCAGGGCTCTGTCCAGCGAAGGGCAGAGATCCCGGGGGCAGCACAGGGCAGGGCAGGGTGGGCCTGCCAGCCACAAGGGGGCATGCCAATGTAGGGGGCGGTGTTCTGGCTGAACCGTGTCCCCCTAAATTCCACGATGGAGCCCCGCACCCAGCACCTCAGAGCAGGGCCGTGTTTGGAGACGCCGTCTTCACAGAGGTGGCGGAGGGAAAAGGAGTTCGACAGGGTGGTCTTCATCCAGGGCAACTGGGGGCCTTACGAGGAGAGCAGGGCGGACCCTGGCGCGGTGGCCCGGGGAGCTGGGGCACTGTCCCCTGCACCAGAAGAGTCTGTGGTCAGGACGTGTGCAGCTGGCGGCTGGTCAGCATTTCTCTTTCACACCAACGCCTCTCTCTCTCTCTCTCTCTCTCCCTGCCCCAATTCTCACTCTCAAATCAGCAAGTATATCCTTGGGTGAGGATTTTTTTTAATTTTATTTTTAAAACTCGGAGATCAGGACACAAACACACACAGAGGGACGACCGCGTGAGGACACAGGGAGGGGACGGCCGTCTGCAGACCCCGGAGAGAGGCCTCGGGGGCAACCAGCCCTGTGACGCCTGGACGGACCGGCACTGTCTCTGGTGCTTGGTCACGGCCGCCGAGCTGACTCACAGAGGCAGCGAGGCTCACCCCCGGGACCTGTGAGGACCCTAATGGAGTGTGGCGCTTTCAGGGGGAGGTGGCCGTGTGGCCTGCAGGCCATCGCCTAATCTGTAGAAATAAGAGACAAGGCCACACAACCTGAGGCCAAGGTCATCCTCATCTATGCAGAGCTGTGACCCTTGGCCAGTGCCCAGACTTGACCCCACTCCCAGGCCCTGCCCATCAACGCCAAGAGAAGCTGGTCCCTGGGAGGAAGGACCCTGCAACTCACCCCACGCTGCCCACAGTGTGTGTCCCTCTGTCCTCCCCTCCAAGGGGCCTCCAGCTACAGAGTCGGGCAAGGGTGACTAGGGACACCCAGACTTTCTCAGGGTTGTTGCATTGGGCGGGGAAGGTCTGAGATCATGTTGACACAGGGACCCGAAGTGCCATCCTGGGCCTTGTTTAGAGAAGGATCGCTGGGGGTCAGGGAATAAGTGACAAAAACTGAAAGAAAAATCAGACGGAAACACGAGAGGGAAAACTGCCGCGGTGGAGCTGGGAAGGAGTGCCGAGGGCTCGCGAGAAACCCAGAGCAGGAGCGAACCAGTGAACCTGAAGACAGGCCGCTGGGAGGCTTCCGCATGGCAGTGCCTGGGGGCGAAGTGATGAAGAGGGGGCCCCAGGGCAGAGCACCCAGCCTCTGACGCCCTCAGGGAGGCGCACCTGGAATCTCCGGGCCACGGTGCAGAGGACGGCCCGGAAGACACACCCGGGGGGTGTGTTTGGTGGGAGGGTCACACAATCACCGAAGGACGACCAACCTCGAACCCCAGGAGCTCAGAGGACACCAGACACGATAAACACCCTAGAAGAGAACCCAGGGCATGCCGCGCTCACACCGTGGAGGGAAAGGGGGCCACGCGGTAAAAACTAAACCTGCCTCTTTCTCGTTTCCATGGCGCTTGGAGACAGCCACCGTCCTGAGAAAAAAACAGTGGGCGCGAACTGCGTGTTTATAGCGTGACATGGGGTGTGACTGATGACCACAATTTCTCAGGAGATACAGCCGTGTGCTGTGATCCATGTGGGCATCGCAGTTGTGTACCGTAAAGCCTGGAACAACCAGCAGTGTTTGTAGAAAGCGACTTATCGCCCTGGGTGGTGAGGCTCAGTGGATTGAGCACAGATTTGCAAACCAAAAGGTTGCCGGTTTGATTCCCAGTCAGGGCACAGGCCTGGGCTGCAGGCCAGGTCCCCAGTAGGTGGCGCGAGAGAGGCAACCATACACTGATGTTTCTCTTTTTCCTTCCCTTCCCTGTCTCTAAAAGTAAATTAAATAAACTTATTTTTTTTAAAAAGTGACTTATCAGGCAATAGTGAAGATACAGTGAAATAGTATAAAAATACTCCGACCAAAAAGAGGCAGGAAAGAGGGGGAGGAAAGCCAGTCACAGGTGGAACAAACAGAAAGAGCTGGCAACATTGTAACACTGATGCACACACAATGACGTTACATTTAAACAGACTCAACCCCCCTGTGAAGAGAGAGGGCTTGTCTGAGTGAGGAAAGCCCGGCCCAGCCAGCTGCTGCCTGTAAGAACCCGCTTTAAAGAGAAAGACTAAATGGGCGTGAAGTGAGGGGTGGAGAACGCGCACGGCTCTCTCGCCCAGACAAAGCCGACTGCAGGGGGGAGGGACCTGGCGAAGGAAGAGTGGGGGCTCCCTCGAAGATAAAGGGGTCGGTCACCTAAGGCGGGAAGGCAGCCCTAGATGCGCAGGCGCCCGGCAGCAGAGGTTTCTGCACAGAAAGCAAAAAACAATCCAACAAAATTCACCATCTGCTCAGGATGTTTTAAAAAAAAAACCCTCTTGGCCAATGAGGAATAAAACAGAACCTTGATAACCTAATGGAAGACATTTTAAAAAACCTACTAAGCGGTGAGAGGCTGAACCCGTCCCCTCAGCTGGTCGGGAGGCAAGGACACCCCTCCGCTCTCACCACCAGGGCCCGGTGTCCTGCTGGAAGGTCCGGCCAGGGGGTGAGGCGCAGCCTGGGGAGGAAGATGCACGAGCTGTCGCTATTCACGGGGACAGGGGTGCTTATGCAGACCGCGCCCCAGCCTTGAAAACCACTACAGAAAACTCCTAGAACTAAGAAGAGAATTCCGAGAGATCTGGTATCATGTCAACACGCAAAAGTCATTCCACGTCCATGGGCAAACTATCAGAACCCTGCATTTTCAAAAACGGCCCCACTCACGATAGCACCCCACTCACGATACCACCCCACAATGAAACACTCGGGAGTAAATATATACCGAAAACATACACCAAAAGTGTGTGGACTCTGTACGCCGGAAACTAAAACCCCGATGAAAGAAATCCAAGGCCAAAACCAAGGGAGAGATGCCCTGCCCGCGGTGGGATGGGTGTGGACTCTCCCCAACTGACCGGCAGGCTCGCCCATCCGAGCGCTGACCCACCGACTGTCCGCTCCATGCCAGTGAGCTGATTCTGCACTCAGTGTGTCCATGAACCAGAAGGGTCAGGACGGTCTGGAGAAAGAACACGGGAGGACTCACGTCACCTGGTTTCACTTTATTCTGCCAAACGCTTTCTATGTACTGTCTGATTTTACTCACACTGACAGTGGCCAAGCCCCTGTGTTACCGTGACCGTGTGTCTCTGTGACTATGTGTCACCGTGACCCTCTGTCACCATGACTCTGTGTCACCATGACTCTGTGTCACCATGACTGTGCATCACTGTGATCGTGTGTCACCATGACCATGTGTCACTGTGACCCTGTGTCACCATGACCCTGTGTCTCTGTGAGCACATGTCACCATGACAGTGTGTCACTGTGACCCTGTGTCTCTGTGATTGTGTGTCAGTGTGATAGCGAGTCACCGTGACCCTGTGTCACCGTGACTGCGTGTCTCTGTGACCGTGTGTCAGCATGACTGTGTGTCACCGTGACCCTGTGTCATTGTGACTGTGTGTCTCTGTGACCGTGTGTCAGCATGACCGTGTGTCACCGTAACCGTGTCACCGTGACTGTGTGTCTCTGTGATCGTGTGTCAGCATGACCGTGTCACCGTGACCCTGTGTCAGCGTGACCCCGTGTAACCATGATCGTGTGTCACCGTGACTGTTGTGGTGACCGTGTGTCACCATGCCCCCATGTCTGTGTCTATGCAGGTGTGTGTGTATACTTGCAGGAATGTGACTCGTGTGGCTGTACCTGTGTTTGTGCCTGAGTGTGACATGTGTGGATGTATGTATCTGTATGTCTCTGTGTTGGCGAGACTGTGTATGTATGTGTGTCTATATGTGTGCATAGGAGGTTGGCCTGTGTGACCCATATGTGTAGGAGGAGGGGTGTCTCTGCCTGCCTGACCCTGAGCTCTGACTGTGTGACCTTTCCTGAGCAAAGGAAAGGGCCTGAGGCTGAGGGAGGGGGGGCACAGGGGCCGCAAGGCTGGGTGGGGGCGAGGTCGCTCGCCTTCAGGTGAAGTGAAGCAGAGAGGGCCCTGGAATCCACCCCCGGCGGCAGCGGCGGCTGCACCCAGGCCCTGCCCAGAACAGGTTGGACCTGAAGGAGCTCTCGGAAGGGAAAGGGGGAGCCAGGGTGGTGGGGTGTGGGCCTGGCTGAGCCCTCGCCTGCTTGGGCTCCTGCTGGGTCCCCTCCCCCTGGGGTCCTGCATGGCACGTGGGCCTGCTCTTGGGCCCGAAAGTTCTCCATCCTGTGGGGTTCCCCATTTCCCGCCCCCCCCAGGAAGCCCCCCCAGCAGTCCCGGCCCCTCCAGCCCACAGGCTCTGGGCTGTTCTGTAGCTGAGCTTTGACCACCCACAGGTCACCTCTAAGCACCCACAGGATTTCAGAGGGGCTGGGCACCCAGGCCTCCAGGAGGAGGGCTCCCTGAGACCCCCACCCAACACCTCACTTCAACATTCCCACAGCTAGGGACGGAAGACTGGGGTGGGCGCTGACTGCAGTCAGAGGGTCCTCACCCTAAGCCCAGCACCACCCGGGAGTCCGTCTGTCCCCCCAGCCACACCTCCTAGCTGTCTGACCTCAGACAAATGGTCTGTTTTCTCTTTGGTTTTATTGAAAGTCGGTGCATTTATTAATTTTAATGACATTCTGCCTCGTTCCAAAAGGAATGTGAGTCGGGGAAGCAGAAACTGGGCCTTCCAGAACACTGGGGTCCCTGACCGCCTGCCAGGGGCAGGGATGCCCACTCCAGGGGCGCCATGTCCCCTCTGTACCCACACACCGGCTGCTACCCTGGCCCCCCAGTGCCTCAGTGTCTCCCCACCAGCGCAGCTCACAGGGGCCCTCGGGCCCAGCTGCACACAAACCCACTGTTCTTGACAGAGGCCAGTACAGGGAGGTTGGGGGCCGGGGAGCCGCCAAGCAGGGACAGTGTGGGTGGGGATCGGGGCGCAGGGTGCACAAGCGTGTACGCACACACCCCAGACTCAGGAATTTTAGGTGAACTCTACCCCGACTGCCTGACAGTGTCCCTGAGACCCGCAGACCCTCCAGAGGCGCCCAGAAGGCCCAGGAGGACAGGGACCCAGGCTAAGCACAGGGTGGCTGCAGACTTCCAGAGCAGCCACCCCGTCTCCGCCAGGCAGCCCCTGAGGGGAGAACTGGGGGGCCAGGGCTCCAGGGTGAGTCCCCAAAGCCCAGGCTGCACCCCTCCCGCTAGGGCAGTCTGGAAGGAGTAAGCTGTGATGGGGGCTTGCAGGGCTGGGCCACCCGCACCCCAGGCAGGCAGGTGACTGCCCCCTGCACTCCCGCGGGGTGTGGGGGGCTTCCATCTCATCTGTCTGCGCCTCAGCTGGACCCTCCCGCCTGCACGCTGTGGCAGCCCCTCCTGCCCGGCTCTCCAGGGGCCTGCAGGCCGGGTCCCTCCCTGCTCCCCAGGCGAGGTGGCCCAACCAATGGGGCTGAGCCCCCAGGGGACAATCAGCTTTTCTCGTGAGACTGAGGTCATAACTCTGAGCCCTAAGGGGCTGGATGCTTACTGCCCCTTCCACCTCTGACACCACCACCAGCTACCTACCCCCGCCCCTCCCACGGCTCCTGCTCTCTGCACCCTCCCCCCAGAGAGGAAGGCTGGCCGGGGGCCCTCACTGGGCCCAGGGGTGAGTGCGGCCCACCGGATTTGGCACCTCTTGTGCTGCTTCCTTGGTCAGCCCCTCCTTTCTCCCTGTCTCCCCAGAGGGAGCTGGAAGCAGGCCTTTGCCAAGCCTGTCCCCTGAGACCGGCCTGGGACAGCTCGGGTGGCTCCCTGGAGGAGGCATCCAGAGAGGCCACACTGTGATCATGTTGGCACGAAGGCAGCTCGGCAGCAGTGTGAAGGCGGCGTGGGGCAGAGTCAGCCCCCTGCGGATGACGGAGTGGGCGTCAGGAACCCCGGCAGGCCACCCTGCCCTGCCCTGCTCGCCCACCCTAGCCCCCCCTCCAGGGTGCAGGGAGCCCCCACCCACCGAATCTTCTACACTGACGCTCTCATGGCCCAGCCCGGAAGCCTCGGCCGGACGGCCTACAGGCCAATGAGCGAGGTCTCGCTGGGCTGAGGGGCACTCAAGGGAGAGGGGATGACTGCCAGGGGCAGCTGGACACAGGGAGGGCGCCCCACCCCACCATCCCATCCTGGCAGCCCCTCCCTGGAAACAGTACTCAACCCTGACCAGCCCTGGGGGCACATCTGACACCCTGAGCCTCAGTCTCCAGGTCTATACCCTGGGCACCATTGCCCAGAGGGACTGAGCCCTCCGGGACCACCCTCGGGCAGCCAGGACAATGGCTACGGCAGCCTGGCGACTAGAGGGAGTTTCCTGGGGGGGGAGTCAGCCGCACCTCCCTGCACTAATGCACGCACACTCCGTGCCTCACGGAGACCCACGGGGAAGAGGCCTGGCGGAGCTGGGGGGCTCCACAGGACCCCTGGGGCTCCCGAAGGCCTCGCCAGGCGGGGCAGGCAGGACCTGGTCTCCGTGAAGAGGGGGCGAGCCTGGCACAGCTCAGGCCACCCCAAACCTCGCGTGCGAGAGCCGGGCTCTGTCTGCTGCGCCCCTTTTCAACCCGCTGGCCTGCCCACAAAAGGCATTCAAATGAGAGACAAATATTTGAGCTGGAGGGGAGGCCCGGCCCGGCCTCCGCAGGCCCCAGGGAGCCACTCCCAGGCCCTCATTTGGGTGTTAATTGGATTTCACTTAGAGATTTGCATGCCTATCAGTGGGGGCAGTGACCAGGCTCTGAAGCCAGACAGGACCCAGGGCTTGTAGGCAAATGCCCGGTGGGAAGTGGGGGTAGCACCTCTTCACTGAGATAGGACAGGGGACCCGAGCTGGAGGAGGGGACAAGCCCCAGGGGGTCCTGCGGGCAGAGATCTGATGCCAACCTCTCCAAGACACGGCTCCCCGCACCCTGCCCAGGGGCCCCCTGTCCCCTGGGTGGTTAGGACCGCCCCGTCACAAGAGGTCACAGACGGCCCCGCAGACGGGCTCTCCCTGAGGGGACAGGAGTCTGTGCCCCTCTCTGTGAGGTCCTTGGGGTCCCAGGAGGGGAGGTGCTTTGTCCAGGCCACCCAGGGGACCCTGGCCTCTGTGTTCTCAGGTCACCTCCCTGTGGCTGGTGGCAGTGTCTCTCTGAGCCGCCACCCCGGACAAGAGAGGCCCAGGAGGGCGAGGAGGCTGCCACCACAGAGACGGTGAAGACAGAGTGGTCCCGTGGGGAACGGAGGGCAGCGACCCCCGGGGCTGAGTCCTGGGACTCCCTCAGCTGTGGGTCGAGCTGCGTCCCGCAGATTCATACGGTGGAATCCTGACCCCGGCAGATCCGAGTGTGGCCGTGTGTGTGGACGGGGTCCATGCAGACGCCATCAGGGGCCCGACCCTGTGTGACCGGTGCCCTTACACTAAGGGGGACTGGGACACAGGCACCCAGGGAGGAGACACGGAGCCCGGGGCCGGGGCCAGTGGGTGCCTGCTGCCCGGGCCCCCAGCTCCGGCCTTTGTCAGGGGCCACCCCCACCCCATCCCACCATCGGGGCTCCGAGATCTCGCTGCCGCTCTGCCAGCCTGCCCTGGTGCGTGGGCCGTGGGTTCTCCTGGCTCACTGCGCACAAAGGGCTTTGCTGACGGCGGGCAGGCCGGACCTGGCTCCAAGCCCCGCTGTCCCCCCCTGAGTGTGTCCCAGGGGTCTTTCCTGCCCTGGGCCCGGCGGGCCAACCGGGCACGTCTCTCCCTTCTTCTGGTGTGGCCTTCGGCAGGAGTTGCTAGGCCGGAGGAGCTGGCAGAGTGGCCCCCCTGCAGGCCCCTCCCCGCCTCTGGGAAGCTGGAAGCTCAGAGCCCCGGCGACAAAGGCCTGTCTCATGGTGTCCGGGCCCGGGGCCCCAGCCTCAGCAGGGGGCAATGCTGGAGGCCAGGCTGGCTGATGGCAGTCCCGCGTGGCATTCAGGGCCCCCACCCCCTGCTGACTGGCCTGCCCCATCAGTCACAGCAGCAGCTGGGCCTTGGGGTTGTGGGGGGTGCCAGGCAGGGGCCTTGGGGGCCCCGGGAGGTCGGCGGGGGTCGGGGTGCAGCTCACAAACATTCCTCCACCCGCCCGCTCTCTATCCTTTTCCTTCAGCCCCGGCCCCGGAGAAGCCGGGGGAGCAGGCGGGGCACCTGGCGCCCGTCTGCATCCAGAGCCGGGCCCCTGGTGGCCTGAGTGCTTGTCCTGGCTTCTGTGTCCCTTAGTGCTGACAGCGCCGGCACCTCTGCTCCCAGCAGAAAACCAGCAATAACAGGCCGTCCAGGCAGGTACGGAGCCCCCGGAGGTGTGACAGGAAGCGTGACGAGGCTTCGCCTGGCCAGTCCGCTCTGGACCCTGAGCACCTCTGGTCCCTACAGCCTCGGACCGTCACTGAGGCTCCAGGGGCCTGGGTGTGGGGGCAGGAGCTCCCAGAGGGGCCGGACTCCTGGGGACCTGGTCCCACATCACCCCCTAATCACTCAGGACGGCATCGGCCAGGCCCTGAAGGGTCACCAACCCCCAACTTCTGTGGAGTGAACACTGAGCACCTGGCCCACCCCACCCGCCACAACCGCACAGTCATGCCCGGACCCTACCGCTGGCCAAGGCGCCCGGAGCCCTGCTAGCCAGCTACCCCTCACCGCCCAGGCCCCCCCGAGCCCCGTCTCCATCCCTCCCCCACGGAACATGCAGGGAGAGGCAGGGGGATCAGGAGGCAGGCCCAGTGTGGGGCCAGCACAATCCCTGCCACGTGCCTGTCCCCTTGGCCCCCTCCGTGGCCAGGCAGTGTGCCTGCTGCCGTTCTGGGTCCCTTTGGTGGAGCAGAGGTCGCAGCTGACCACCTCCCCTCCCGTGAGACTTCCAGCATGAGCCACCCACGTCGGGGACAACGACCTGGGAAAGGGACGGGCCTCGGCGCAGGCAGGACGTTCCCGTCAGGAGTGGCGTGAAGACAGCCACGCCGGCTGCGTGTGCCCTGTTCTGGTGCCAGCGGAGCCTCGAGGCGCGGGACCCGGCGTGGAAGGTGAACGAGTGCAGCTGGGCACTGGAGGCAGCCCCGCTCGGTGTCCACGTGGGAGCCGAAATCGCGCCCCTGTTCCTGTCCACTCTTCCTCACATGGAACTTGCAGGTTTAAAGCACCGTAAGCCAAGGCGCAGACCATGCCAAAAAGAGAAGAGCTTTGTTTTTTCTCCAGTTCGTGAACCGGGGTGCTGCATTCTCACTTGCCCCAGGACCCAGAGAGTACGGAGCCGGGCGAGGGGAAGGGCTGTGTGGACTTGCCCCCCCCCCCACAGACCTGTGGACTGCAGCGCCCCTCCCCCACGTGAGACCGAAGCCAGGATGAGCTGTCCCGGGCACCAGTGAGAGGGCCTCTAGCAGGGGCAGGGCAGGTCCCCGGTGGCCCCGGAGCTGACCTGGGTCAGACAAGCGCCCCCCACGGCACGGCCTGGACCGGGGGCCCGGGCTGCCCCACTCAGCCCTCAGCCATGTCCCAGGACCTGGCGTGTCCATCAGGGCCGGACTGTCTGCCTGACTCAGACAGTGCTGGGGGTTGGATCCGTGTCCCCACCCCCACCCCCGCCACAGAGTGTGGACTCTGGGAGTGTGGGCATCCCCTCCTGCACACCGGTGCACCCTGAGTGCTGGTACCGGGGCGCCCAGAACAGCATGGAATGCATGTGGGGGACTGTGACGGGCCAGCGGAGGCCAGCCCCAGTGGGCAGGGCCCTGTGCTTGTGCTGGCCTGCAGCGGGGCAGCCCTGGGTCCTCACGGCCCCCGGAGTAGACAGACAAAGGGGACCTGTCCATGTCCTGACATGTTTGGGACAAAGGGTTGGGGCATGCTCTGTCCGCAGGGCGTTTTGGGGATCCCACAGTGTCCAGACAAGAGCAAAGCACCCCGAGCGCCCCCCAGGGTTCTGGTCATCGGGGCTGTGCCACCCCCCCCACCCACAAGTCTCACTCTGTGCAGTCCCTGCCATAGTGACCTCAGCCCCACAGCCTCACCCCAAGGCCGAAAGTACCATCTCCCCAGCCTGTGGATTGGGGTTTCCCAGTGTTCCCGACCTAGCACCACCCTCCAGCACCTGGTCACCTTCCACTTGGAACCGGCTTCTAGGTGGGGACAAGGCCTGGGCCACCTGGGCCAGGTGGGGCTCTGTCCCTGTGAGCAGGTCTGGGAGGCCGGCTGGCTCAGGCACCCTCCTCAGGCAGCCCCGCTCCCTGGAAGGGGACTCTGGAGGGACTTAGGAACGCAGGATCTGTGACCTCAGGCCCTTCGTCCCTGGGGGCCAACATTCCGATGCTGTAATTGGGGAGGGGAGCGGGAGGCTGCGGGGGATGCTCCAACGAGGGTGACAGGACCGGTGTCCTGGCTGGTCACCAAGCACAGGTCACCCCTCTCAAAAAGCACCCTCACTTGGACAACTAGCGACCTGCCATGGGGACATGTCACACCCTCCGAAGTGCAGGGACCCAAACCAAGCAGGCGCCTGATTGCGTGTCTGCTCCTGAACCCCGCCCCCGACTCCCAGAAGGAGGACGCAGGGACAGGCAGGCGGCATCTAACACAAGGAAGGGAGGTGCTGTCCGCGGCCCCCAGGGCCCGGGAAAAGCCCCAGAACCAGCGTCCTGTTCGTTCAGCCCAGAAATGCTTACGGCTGAGAGGCTTCGGCACGTGGCCCTGGGCCGGTCCTGGGTCCGTAAACACCCGGACCCCCAGAGGCCCATGCCGCTGGCTGGCCATTTGATGGAATGAAGGGACAGGTGTCCGTCTGGGGGAGAGCTGTATCGGGGGACCAGTATTTGAGGACTCATGGATGTGTCCATACGGTGTCTGGGATCTGCTTCAAAACCCTGTGCGGAAGGGCCGCCGCCGCTCGGGGTGGGGGAGCTCCTCAGAGGGTCCCCGGCCCCGCAGGCCTGTCAGCGGCCTTCAGACCGACACGGGACACTGCTTGTGGGTTGGATCCCGTGTTCCCACTGGGCTGTGGGCCCCAGGAGGGCAGGGCTCCCGCAGACGCAATCCCTGCCGCAGGAAAGGTCCAGAATATCTGCGGGTCTGGAATTCTGTGTGATAAGACGGCAGAGTTTCGCCCGCAGGGGGCGTGGTCCTTCCCTCCCCCAAAGCCAGGTATGCTCCCACCCTGCCCACCTCCACCTCTCCCTGGGCTCTGGGTCAGAGGTTGCAGCAAAGCCCGGGTCCTGAGGCTGGGTGAGGTCCCTGGGAGAAGGCTGGGGGGGCCTTGTGTGGATCACGCCCCCTTCTGTCCCCTGGAGGGGGCCCGTCCCCTCCACCCTGCAGCCCCCGAGCTGTGGCGGGTCTCCTGACCCCAGCTGAGGCCTCACCAGACCCAGGACCCTGTGGCCATGCTTCCCAGAAGGCTTCTGCTCTTTGCCAGCCTCCCAGGGTTGCCACGGCTTTGAACCAACCACTCCCTGCTGAAGGGGTGCCTGGGGATCCCCACCAGCCCCGCCCCCACCCCTGTAATAAAAGGCAGCTTTGGGTGCAGCCTAGGCTTCAAAGCTGCCGAGGCCCAGGTCAAAGGTAGAGCTGAGCAATGTCTCCGAGGGCCCTCTGAGCTGGGGGTGCTGGGGGTGGGGGCCCGCCTGTCCCTCTCCAGGGTGCACTCGTGCGCCCATGCCAGGGGCAGCCGGGGCCTTGCCGCCGGCACCCTGGTCCCCGGGGCCGGCACCACACATGCAGGCTGGGGCTCCAGGCAGAGCGGCAGGGAGCCTGGGACAGGGTGCCCACCCCTTCTCCTAAGTCCCACTGCACCCTGCAGGCTGGCTCTGCTGCCATCCCCACACGCAGGCTGATCACTGGCCCAGGGTCGCCCGACGGGTGGCAGGACTCACAGCTCTGAACCCGGGGCAGCCCAGCCCGGGGCCCCAGACCCCCGTGCTGGTCAGCGGCCTCCAGGCCTCAACTTCCCACCTGTGAAGGGGCCCTGCCTGGACCACCCCCAGCCCGCTAACACCTGCAGGAAGCCCCCGGCCTCACAAGGTGCCCTGGTTTCTTCCACACCAGCTGGTGTCCAGACCTCACACCCCCACTCCCACCCTATGGTGGCAGGAGAAGCCTGGGGAGAAGTGACCCCAGGACCAGGTCCCCAGGGGCCGGAGTCTGGGCCTCCACCCTCCCACCCATGCCAAACCCTCCTCTGGGAGATGGGGGGGGGGGCTGAGGGTCTGGAGAGGGCAGCCCCCCAGCACTGCTAAGACACAGCCCTGGGTTACTTAGAGTCCACCTTCCCTCTGAGGGTTTCCGACCCAGGCCTCTGCCCAGCGGCTGAGCTGCCCGGCATCAACCCGGGGCTGCCTGGGGCCCCCTTCCCGGCACCCAGCCCCTCAGGGGCTACGGCGTCCAGATCGTGGCCAGGTAGAAAAACTCCAGGTAGTGGGCGTGAGGCGGGGTAGACCATCTTTATTGTGTCCCGAGTTACGGAGTCTTTGCGTGAAAATGTACTGTCAGCTCACCAGCGACCCGGGGAGTGCAGGGTCAGCGTGGGAAGGCGGGTGCTCTGTGTCCTCAAAACCTCGTCCCCCTTCGGAAAACGTCCCAGTGTGAGTATGGGCGCCTCGGCCCCAGTGCAGGGGGCGCCGGCAGTCAGTGTCCGAGGTCCTTGCCAACCGGGGCTAGGCAGGCCGTGCAAACTGGCACGTGGTCAAGCTGGACCACTCGGGGAGCCTCATCCTTTGGGGTCCCGGCCTGGCGGTGGCTTGGCTGGCCAGGCCGCGGGGACGGAGGCGCGGGCTGCCCACCATGCTGGTTCCCAGGGGATGGGTGCACTCGCCCCTCCGCATCCAGGGCTCAGCTGCCGGAGGCAAGAGAGACAAGAGCTCAGGTTAGTGCGGGATGCGGCCCTGCCTCCACCTCCCACACTCGAAGGCGGCAGTTTCGTTTGTTTGGTTGGTTTTGGAGCTCGACTCCGTGGGTGCCTCGGCGTCGGTCTGCAGCCCCAGCCAGGGCGGGGGGGCAGGGCAGCGCTCCCGCCGCAGTGAGTCAGGGCCGCAGCGCCGACTCATCTCTGCCACCCGTCCCAGGCGCGCGATTTGCAATGCAAACTCACCCCGCCTCCCAGCACCCTAATCTGCCCGGGGATCCGCTTGCACTCCGGGCCTCACCCGCCGGAGGGCCGCGCCCCCCGCCGCCCCACGTCCTCCCTCCCCCTTCCGCGGTGCGGCAGCGAGAGGAAGTTTTGCAATCCCGGACAAACAACGCTGGTCTTGCTCAGGCTTGAAAAAGCTGAGGGAAAATGAAGCGTGAGCGAAATCGAAGCTACCCCCGGGCCGGGCCCTGGACTCGGCTGGCTGTCTGGGAAACGGGCGGAGACGCCGGGGGTCCTGTCTACTCCAGCGCTCCAGGCCGCCCTGGCCTCTGACCCCCACTCTTCCCGGCCGCCCGGCGTTTACCTCGCGGAGCGGGGCGCTCAGTAGCCTCCTAACCAGCCGGAGAAGTCGAGCAGCTCCCGCTCCCCGGGGCTCAGCGCGGCATCGCAGCCGCTGTCGTCGGACGAGTAGGCGGAGCGCGGGGAGCCGGGCTCCGAGCTGCCCCCGCGGCCAGGGGACGAAGAGGTGCAGGAGGGCGAAGCGGCGTCCGCGGGAGTCCCCGGCGACCCGCGGGGCGCTGGGGGGCGCGCGGTTGGCGCCAGCAGACTCCCAGCCAGCGCGGCGCGCACGGAGTCGTGCTCAGCCAGCAGGCGCTGCAGCGCGCCGATGTACTCCACAGCCGAGCGCAGCGTCTCCACCTTGCTTAGCTTCTTGCTGGCGCCGCCGTGCGGCACGTGCTGCCGCAGCGCCTGGAACCCCAAGTTTACCAACTTCACGCGGTTGCGCTCGCGCTCGTTTCGCCGCGCCACGGCCGCCGCACCGCCCCCAGTCTCCTCCGCGCACGGCCGCCGCCGCCGGCTACAGCGCAACAGCTCCGGGGACGCGGGTCGCCGCCGAGCGGCGCAGCCGCCGGAGACGCCAGGCGCGGGGGGCGCGGGTGGGGGTAGCGCGCCGCTGTCCATCGCGTCCGCATCCACTCGCCCGGAGCCTCCTTGGAGCCCCGCGCACCGCGGGGAGGTGCAGGCCGAAGAGCCGGGGACGGTGGGTCGACGGCAACGCCACAAGGGGGCCTGTGGCACTTGCGTCCCAGGTCTTCAGAAGTCCGGGACGGCGAGCCGCAACAGGTCTAGAAGTTGGGCTGTGCGCGCAGTGGAGCGTGGGGCGCTCGTGTCTAGCGCGTGCAGTCTGACGCTCCCCAGGTCTTCTACACTCAGTGCAGACGGGCCGGTTTTTAAATGTATAGATAACCCTCCTCCGCGCGGCCGCCGCCTCCTTTCTCACGCCCTCCTTCCCTTGCCTCGCCCTCCCGCCACGCTTCGCCCTCCCCCTTGCTAACTCAACTTGCAAAGACCAAGCCGACAGCGCGCCCCCAACCCCATCCCTGGGGAACAGTGCGCAGGTCCGTGGTGCGCCCCCCTTCAGGTGCAGTCCGTAGGTCCCCTGTGGACCCCCGGTCACAGTAGGCGCTCAGTGCGCCCCCCAAGACGCGTTATGCAGGTCCCGTGAGAAACGCCCCCCGCCCACCCCCAGTCGCTGTCAGCAGGTCGCTGGTTGGACTCCCGCCCCCGCCCCATTGCAGTCCACAGGTCTGCGTCAGTCCGGTACTCCCACCCTGGCGCGCAGGCTGTTAGTCCCCGGAGCTGCCAGTCGCCCGCACGCTCAGCGCACGCCGTGGAGTGGGGGGCGTGGCCGCTGGGCCTGCACAGCTGTACCCAAGGCGTGCGAGACCCCTGGGGGCCGCACGCGCGGAGCTGCCGGTGTCCGCATCCCAGTCTCCTGGGGTCGAGAGGCGGAGGCCTGAGTCTCAGCCAATCCCCGGCCGCCCGCCTGTTCACCCAGCAGCTGCGGGCGGGGCCCCACGCCCGGGCCCCCAGGAGGAAGCGCGTACGCTCGGCGCGTGGCTCCGGGGAGCGCCTCTAACAAAGCTTGGCTGCCTCTCCGCCCCTCCCAGTCCCTCCCCCCGCGACCGGGGGGTTCGGGTGCGCGGTGGCGGCACACCCCCAAGCACACCTGTTCCCCCGCCAGCTGCCCACCTGTGTGATTCCTCCACCTGAATGGAAGCGGGCGATGCAGCCCTTCGGGTAGGGCGGAGCCCGAGGAGTACTTGGGACCCGGTGCGCTGGGGTTGGGGGGCGAGGGGAAGTTGGGGTTCAGGTGCCTGGAGTGCTTTCTCCTCAACCTCTGACGCACACTCCCTGCCTGTGGCTTCCGTGCGCCCTGGGCCTGGGGGAGCCCTGAAGCATAGGACCCCTAATCCTAACACTAACCCAGGGCGGTGGTCCACAGACCAGCACCCCCACAAATCCCTTAGGGTCCCGTAGTCCTCCCAAATCTTCCCGCCTTCCCGGTCTCATTTGCCAGGGCCGCACACCTGCCAGGGCCCTCTTTTTTTCTATGTGGCATCAACCCTGGTGGCCGCCCATCCCCAGCTGGGACCCCCTCCCGCTGCCCTAAGGGCTTGGAGGAAGGCTGCCCCGAAGCCGCCTTTTACCAGCTCAGTCCGACTCCCTGGGGAAGTGGGACAAGAGAGTTTCCCTCTGGCGGATGGAGGGGAAATGTTAGGTTTGGAGCAGACACCGCCGAGCTGGTTTTTCCACTAGGGTCACCAGACTCGCCTGGGCCAGGGCCTCTGTGAGTGGAGTGAGGAGCAGACCCCCTCCCCCACCGCCCCGGTGCCCCGCGCCTGGGGCAAGGCAGCTGGGGAGCATTTGCTGCGGCCCCGGTGCCACTGGCTCCCGCCTGCCGGGCTCCTGCAGGGCCCCCCAGGCAGGTTGCCGCCCCGGGGCCGCCTGCCCAGCAGCCTGGGGGTTAGCACCTGCCCGGAATGTGTTGGCCTGGGGCTGCACTGTCTTCTCGGAGCCCTGACTCAGAGAGCGAGGGGTGTGTCCCGAGTGACAGAGTCACACCTCTGGCCAGAAGAGTGATCCAGACAGAAATGGACGCCAGGACTCGGACTCCAGGTGCCTGGCCTTCTTCCCCTCCAGGGCAGGGGCTCTGGCTCCCCTCAGCCTCCCGCATCAGAGGCCCTAGGCCCCACCCTGCAGGTCCCCGGGCCCACCTCAGCCAGGGGCAGAGCCGCCTGTCCTCCTTCCCCTGCCCGGGTGTGAGGAGAGTCCCTGAGTCCTGCCAACAGGGTCCTGAGGGTCCTGGCTGGGCATCCGCTTGGCCCCTGGGACCTGGACACCCTCCTGTCTGCCGCCACGAAGCAGGCCACCTCGGTGCCAGTGGCCCTGATGGTGGCCTGTTATTTCCCAGGGTCCCCAGGGTGGTGGGTGGTGTCCCTCTGCCGCCGAATTCCGCTGGGAGCCTGGCGGGCGACTGGCCCTCCCCGGGTCCTCACCCCGCACGGGGCAGCTGCATCACAGCAGGACAGCACAGGCCCTGCCGGTGCTCACCCTCTCTGAGGTGAGGAGACGGCCAGCAGTGGCCGTGCGGACGGCCGCACAGCCCTGCGAGCGTAGTGACCACCACGCGGTTGTGCTCTCTAAACGGGTGGACTGCACGGTGCGTGTGGACGGCCTCTCGACAAAGCCGATCGAAAGGTCCCAGGCCCGCCGCCTGCGCCCCAGCACCCTCCCTGGGCCGCTGTCCCACCCAGCCTCGGCCCTCCCCTGTGTCTCCTTCCTGAGCTGTCGCTCGGTGCCCCCACCATGTACTCGGAGTGAACCTGACCCCTCTTTCCTGGGGCTGTGACTGCAGTCATGCAGTCCCGCCCGTCCCTCCGTGTCTGGCTTACTCGAAGTCAGCACACTGGCCTCAAGGTCCCCCCACGTGGTAGCAGGCGCACCTACAGCCAGTCTGACTGTGGACCAGCCCCAGTGGGTGTGGCCAGTGGTGACGGTACCGGACACTGCAGGTCTGGATGGAGGGAGTGTCGCAGCTGCGATGCCCCTCTCGGGGCCCGGCTGACCCTGGTGTGGTGGCCCTTCGCAGGGCCGGCCTGTAGCTGGAGGTCACGGAGGTCTGGGCTGCGAGCTCACCCCTCACACCCGCACCCTGGCGTGCTCCATCTGCCGTCACTGTGCAGGGCAGGCCCCAGACGGCCGGGGACAGCCCCGGCGCCTCAGAGCCCGACAAATTACCCAAATTAGCCAGCTCTACACCTGCTCACCCGCTTCCCTCGGAAACCACAGTAAAGGCCCATGTTCTGCCCTCCCTCTGCCTCCTGCACTGCCTGGCGTCCTCATGTGGCCCCGGATGGCGTCACCTGTCCTGGCCTTGGGGACTCTAGCAGACCCTTGGCCAGTGGCAGCCGAGTCCTGACCTCCTGGCCCTGCTGAGAGGTGAATCCTAACCAAACGCACATTTGAAATACGCTTAGCCTCAGGTGACAGGCAAGTAAACTGAGGCCAGAGAGGGGCAGCTGCTTCCTGAAGGCTGGCCCTCAAGCAGGAGAGAGGAGAGGACCAGCCGGGTCCCATGGATTCTGTCTCCCCCTCGTGGCTCCAGCCTGGGCCTCTCACGAGGCTGGGGCCCACAGGGGCTCCCGGGGCTGTGACCCTGTGACCCGGCCAAATCCGCTGAGCAACTGCCCCCCCGGCCTCTGGCTCAGAAGAGGCCGCCCCTACAGGGGTCCACCCCACACTCCCAGGGGCGTGTGAGGCCGTGAAGAAGGTGGACACATTCGAGACGGGGCCAGTCCTCCAGGCCACCCCCTCTGACCCAAGGCACAGGGGCAAGAGTGGCCCCCCGAGTAACTGGGGGTGGAGACGGAAGCCAACAGCTGGTGGGGGCTTCCAGGAACATGCCCACAACCACGGCCCCTTGTGGGGACCAGCCCCTCCGACAGCCTCAGAGCTCGGGCTTCTTACAAAGGAGGCAAAGGGGAAAAGAAGGCTGGAGCGGCCGCCTTCATGTCGGGACAAGGACCTTTCTGAGCAGAGTCGAGTCCCAGGGATAAAGAAGGTCATTTCATGACCATTAAGGGGTCGGTGGAGAGGCTCCGACCGCCCCAGTGTTAGACCTGCAGGTTCCAGGAGGGCGGGACGCCCGCCCTTGCACAGGAGAGGACCGGCGAGCAGAGGCCTTGGGACGCAGAGAGCAGTCACGGTATCTCACTGCGTGTGACGTGCACCCACAAGTTCCTGCACGCGACACACAGGGTCATGACATCCGTGGCATGTAATCACTGTACCCACGTATAATGAGCATCCTTACTTCTCCCTCAAGGGTTTGGGCAAAAAGTGCCCGTGACACAAGGCACGACGTGGCGCATAACGGTGTCATCCAACTGGGCCCGACGTGGAGGTAACAGGAAAGTGCCACTGTTTTAAATGCGCGTGGAACAGTCACCAAATTAAACCATCCGACGAGCCACAAAACAGTCCTTGAAAACTGTAACAGGAGCCAAGCTATGCAAAGTGTATTCTCTGTCTGCCATGGAACTGGGTTAAACTAGCCAGAGAATGATATCTGGAAAATCTCCAAATGCTTAAAAATTTTTTTAAAAAAGGTCAGAATAACCCCTGATCCGAATTTGAGACCACTCACTGAGTGGAGAGGAAAACCCAATGTCTCCAAATGGGGGGAGGCGGGACTTCGAGGGGAGTTTAAAACACTGGGCACGTGAAACAGCTCAAGTCACCGGCTCCAGCCTCCTGGGGGTGGGGTCGGAGAAACAAGAGCAAGTCAAACCCGACGTAAGCAGGAGAGACCCGGACGCGAGAACAGGGGCAGGAGCAGGGCAACGGGAAGCAGGAAACCATCGGCAGCAGTGGGCGGAGTCGAAACCGGGCAGGGAAGTCCGTGGAATCCAGCAGGTTTTCCTGAAGAAAAGGGAACACAAGACGGTAATTACCCACGTCCGGGACGAGGGCGGTGACCGGACAAATGCCGCAGAGAGTGAAGAACAGCGAGAGAATGCCAGGGACTGGATGCCAACGACGTCATCACCGCAGACGAAATAGACTCCTTAACACACACCAATGGCCAAAACTCACTCAAGAAGATACGGGACCTGAGGAATCCGCTGTCTCTTCAGCAAACCAAACGTGTGGCTGGAAGCCTTCCCACCGGGAAGACCGCAGGCCTGGGGGGCGTACCTGGGGGACCCTCCCAAACGGCCGCCGCGAAGTAAAACCGCTGCTACATAGGCTCACTCAGAACCATCGGAGGGCGGAGATGCCTCCCAGCGGGACGACTTTCCTCTGAAATCAGGAACGAGGCAGGGATGTCTCTTCTCGCCACTTCTCCTTAACGCCGTCCTGCGGGTTCCAGCCAGGTCAATAAGGCAAGAAGCAGGGGGGCGGGCCCAGACCGGGCAGAAAGGGGAAACGGTCTCTATTCTCGGAAATGGGACCGTCGACGAAGGGAACTGGGCCAAACCTAGAAACACAGGAAAGTGGGGTCAGCGAGGCTGACAAGAGGAAGACAAAGACGAACAAAACGCGGCAGAAGGTACAAAGCCCCGGGGGAGAGAAACCAAAGACAACAGTAATGCGGAGAGAGACCCCGTTCTCCGCCCCCGAATCGGCCCCCGGGTGCCGCACGGCCCCCAGCAAATCCACGGCAGACCTCGAGTGCACACGGGGGAGCCGAGGCACCCGCCCCATGCCCTCCATCACACACACATGTGTTCCCAGCCCTCGAGAGCTGAGCTGGGCCCCACCCCAGGAACGCACCGGACGCCTGCCATGAACTCAGTGGGGATGCGTCTCCCCTCGAGGCTCTGCCCGGAAGGGCTCTCACCACCCAATTCACATTTTTAAGCACAGAACCTGAGTGTGCAGGGGTCGGCCTCCAACCCCGGCCCCCCACACTGTCGTTGGTCTCACTGTGTTCCTTGGCACCCCTGTGCCCTTGGGGTTTTTTTCCTAAGACTTTATGTATTTTCAGAGAGAGGGGAAGGGAAGGAGAAAGAGAGGGAGAGAAACATCAGTGTGTGGTTGCCTCTCATGTGCCCCCTACTGGGGACCTGGCCTACAACCCAGGCCCGTGCCCGGGGTGGGATTCGAGCCAGCAACCCTTGGTTCTGGATCCACGGAGCCGCACCAGCCAGGGCCGTTTGCGGTTTTTCCATTGGCTTCATCAAGAGTCTTAACCTTGAACAGGGCAGGCCCCTGTTTGTCGTCCTTTCATTCAGAGCTGACCCACCTGCATGTGAGGACTGCAAGGTCAGTGTCACGGTGAGGTAAAGAGCGTGTCCAGCTCCCAGCCCTGATGGTGACAGGTGGCCCTGGATGCCCCTCTTTAGGGGGCTTTGACATCTTGTCCTTTAAGGCTGGTTGTTTACCCCGATCACATCCACGGGGGTCTTCTTCAGCCCCCGGGTTTTTCCACGGAGAGGCCCGGCCACACCCTGTGCCGGGGTGAGTTCCCAGACACGCCGGGTTTTGTGGCTGGGATGAGCGGTGTCCATGGCGTCCTGGCAGCCTCTCGTGGTGGTGGCAGGCACGAGGCAGCTCCGTCACTTGGCCGAGTGCCGGCTTCATGGCGTCTGCTGGCCGAGGACTTCGTTGGGGTGGATGCGGGTGTTCTGGTGGCAGGTATTCTAACTGTGCGGAGGCTCCATGCACCTGGAAGTTCGCCCCCCCCCCCTTAAACTATAGGATGCTGTCTAGGACCCTCCTCCCGTGCAAAGTTCCTTCTCTCCCGCTTTCAGAATTCAACTCCTCCTCTTGCATGTAGCGTTGCCCTGGAGAAGAAAAATGTGAACCTCGTTCTTTCTGCCGGTCTGAGGGAACGTTCTGGAACTTCGTGTTTTTAAGTGTCGCCGTGACGCCTCTCCTCTCCCCCTCGTAGGTCCCGTTGGCCCTCGAGGGCCCTCACGCCGATCTCTCTAGGGCAGGGGGGCTGTTTTACTACCCCTTCGAACGTGGGCTCCCCTCGTCCGGCAGGCCCGCTGATGGGCCTCCGGGCCGCCCCCCGCCTCGGGCTCTGCCTCGCTGCGCCTCCTGAACCCGCCCGGGTCTGCCCTCCGGTAGCCCGTCCCAGGGATGCGTCCCCGGGCCGCGGGCCTGCTCGTTCTGTGCTGACCCGCCACGCTCCCCGCCCTGACCCCTCCCCCGGGCCCCTGGCTGGGCCTCCGCAGCCCTGTTCTTACTGCTGATGCTGCCCCCGTGTCTCTGAGAGTCTCTTGGGGTGCCCCGGACGCCTCGTCCCCTGTCCCTGTAATTCTGCCTCCAATGCCACACAAGTGTCGGGCCGTGGTTTCCCTTCTCCAGTCGGCACCCAGGGTCTGTGTCCTCCCTGAGGTGCCGTGACTGCGTCTGGTCCTGGGCGTGGGGTGGACCCAAGCCCGGCCTTGTTGGGGTTGGTCAGAGCCAGGAGAGGGTCTCAGCCTCCCCCCTTTTGTTTTATATCATTAAACATGCTGTCGGTTTCCTTCCTGTGAGACAGGGGGGTCCTGAAGAGAAAGAGGCTGGGGGGCAGGGGAGGACGGGCGCAGGCCGGGCAGAGGTGTCAGGACTAAGGAGGCTGCTGGCAGGCCCAGGATGGGCCGGGGACCAGGCACGGGGGGGCACCAGTGGGTCAGGGGGTGGTTCCCGAAAGGAGGGAACGGCTCCGCGCGTGTGCAGAGGACGGCGGGAGCCGGGTGTCTGGTGGTTGGAGGGACTGGAGCCGGAGATGAGACGGGAGACGCCTGGAACATGCCCCGTGATGCTGGACTGGAGTCCAGGGGTGGCCGTGACCTCATGGCTTCTGATGTAGAGCCCGGTAGAGATGCAGCTGTGGGCGAGACAGACAGACTGACAGGCAGAGGGTTCTCGGCTGAACAGCCAGAGGAGTCGGAGCCCGAACAGCCCTGCGTACGCCTCGTGCCCAGATCTTGGCTTCTACGCACCACCTTCCACGAGTGGCAGCCGGAGCTCCGGGGAGCCGCGGCTGGTTCCCCAGCAGAGGAGGGAGATTGAAAGATGAACCTGTAGCATCCTGACGCTCAGAAAGTAAGCAAGCTGCTCGGAAAATGATGCGCGTTTCTCAAAAGGACACCAAAACCAGCTTGAAGGGGCTCCTTGTGGGCTGTATCAGGAATTTTAGCATCAAAATAAGGAGAGAGTGACAGCCCGCAGCCCTCAGGGGCTCATTCAATCGCTCGTTCCCTGCAGAGGAGATGGGGCTCTTCTGCAGTGGATGGAATATGCCACCTGATGACGGTGGACGGGTCGGGCCCCTCATCCGGGGGACGTGCTCCAAGCCCCCCGTGGATGCCGGAGCCCATGGGTAGTACCGAACCCTGTTCACACTGTGCCTTCTCCTGGACGTACATGCCCGCGATGAAGTCTAATTTGTGCGTTAGGCACAGTGAGAGCGTGAGGGCCGCAACCAAGCAGAAAGCAGCACCGCCGTGACAATGTGCCGCGTGTGAGGTATGTGGGTGCGGCACCCCCCCGGGATATCTCGCCCCGCGTCTCGTGCTGAGGTGGGACGCTAGGCATCCACCCGGAGGGCCGCAGCGCGGCGACTGCCGGGGGCGCCGGGGCGGTGCCGGGCCAGGCCGACCCCTCCAGGAATGTTCGGCATCCCCACTCCTGCGCTCTGGGGCTCTGACCTCAGGTGGAGGGAGGGACAGGCGGTTCTCCAGCAAAGTGCCTTTGCAGGGAAGACCTGCTGCAACATCTGCGGGAGCACACGAGCCCAGAGGCTCAGAGCAGAGCCGCTTTTCACGGACCGGGGCCCGGGGGGCTGCTGGGAACGGCGCCCCGGAGGGAGGTGGGGGTCAGTCCAGTCACCAGGGCTGAGAAGAAGGGCCCCTGAAGCACAAGCTCGGGGACACGGGGCCCACTGATCCGATAAGCGAGGTCGCCACCAGGTGACTAATAGGGAGGGACCCTGGACGGGGCAATGAGTCAGGTCCCGGGCTGCACAGGGCGGGGCCAGGAGGTCTCATCAGGCTGCTCGGAAGGACCAGCCACTGACAACTCGCAGATTGTTAGTTTCTGCCCTTTGGCACAGTTGGCCGCGGCAAACTGAAGCCTCGGAGGGCAAAACGGCGGCTGAGGGGGGCGACGGTGGCCCCCGATTTAAGTGCGATCGCCAGTTGATGCTGCCCAAGTGAGTGCAGTTCTGAGGGGCAGCGGGGGAGTTACACGGTCTCCGAGTTCCTCCCCACAAAATATAAACTAGGAAGGGCGAACGCTGACCCCCTTGGAGGACCCTGCCAGGCACAGCTTTAACCCAGGGTGCCGAGTCCACCCCCAGGGCACCCTGTCTGGGTGCAAGCCCCCCACTGCCTCCCACCGTGAGCACCTAGAAAACGCGGCCCGTGCAGAACATGTGTTCACTGGGACTTCGGACGACAGGTAGTGAGTGAGGCCGGAGGGGCCTGAAACGGACCCGGCAGCGCCCTGAGCGTTTCCAGGCTCAGCCCCGGGGCCTCCTGAGGCTGAGGAAGTGGAGCCCAGAGATGGGGAGATGGAGGCAGTTAGAATCCGCAGGGCAGGTCCCTGGGCCGAGGGCCGGGGAGAGGCGGAGATGGAACATGCTGGACATCGTGCTCCGTGGAAGAAGCCAGAGACGGACAAGCACGGCATGGTCCCACCCACAGAGGGCCTCTCCATCTGTCAGCTCACGGGGACAGGAGCCAGGACGGCAGTGTCCCCCATGTAGTGATGTTCACACGCACGGGAATTGGTGAAATAGCCACAGCAGCCAGAGCAAGAAGGGAAAGGGGGGCTGCCTCTACCCCTGGGGGGCCCCAGTATCTCAGCAAGGGGCAGAGCGGATGGAGTCCTCAGCAGCCTGAGAAACGGCACCCAAGTCGGTGACGCAGACACGGGAGAGACAGTGCCCTGGGCGCTGCGGGCTCTCGGGTGGAGGCGAGGCAAGGACGGGCGTCCCGCTGGACTCGGGAGCCCGGAGGCGTTGGGGAGACCGCGATGGCCAGGGGGATGGCGGGCTCCGGGCTGGACGGGCAGCGTCGGCCTCGTCCATCACAGCAACAGGGCGGCTGTCAGCTGGGTGCTGGGCGTCAGGGCTGCTGGGCCTGGGGCTGCCCGGTGAGGTGGCCGGATGAGCCCTGGTGGGCTGAGCAGCACCCGGAGCAGAAAAAGTGCCTCGGCTTCAGTTCCACCTTCAAGGCTCACACCTGGCACCTGGCCCGCCCCACCAGGAGCTGGGCAGGGAGCGGATTCGGGAAACACTTCCAAATGTCGCCCAAGGGGAAGCTGAGGGAGTCCACCAGGGGCCGCCCTCTGCCCCTGGGCGTTCATGGGCATCTCTCCTTTTTAAAATAAAAAGAACAGCTTTATTGAGACAATTCACATACCACAGAATTCACTCTTCTGAAGTGCTCAGGTCGCCCTGGCCAGGTTGTTCAGTGGGTCGCAGCGCCGTGCCACGCACTGAAGGGTTGCGGGTTCGATGCCCAGTCGGGACACATCCAGGAAGCAGCCGATGAATGCTCCTCTCTTACATCGATGTCCCCCCCTTCCTCTCTCTCTACAATCAATAAACATATTCTCGTGTGAGGACTAAACACATACGTGTGAAGCCCTCAGGTCAGTGGCCTGCAGTGCATTCGCAGCCACACGACTGCCACCACTGTCCAGTTCCGGACCGTTTTCAGCGTCCCCTGGCTGCCGCCCCATCCCCGTCTTCCTGCCAGCCCAGGCCACACGGATGCCCTCTGTCTCTGGGACGCGCCCCTCTGGACGCTTCCTGAGATGGAGTCTGTCGCCCCAGGCGCACCTTAGCCTTGGAACTGAACTTCCGAAGACAGACGAGGCCCTGGGCCGTGAGGACCGAGACGGAGGGTGGACTGGTGGGACCCCACTGTCACTGGTGCAGGGGCACGGGAGGGAAGGGGAAAGCCGAGGACTCCGGTCACATCCGCTACCTTCACCACAAAGTAAGGGAGGACGCGGACAAGGCTGCCCGGTGCCGCGGTGCACACCTCCCTCCAGAACCGCTGGCAGAGCCTCGGCAGCACCAGGCAGGTGCGGCTGGGCCCGGAGCGGGAAGGCACAGGCCTTCACTCCTGCAGGGTCAGTGGTGGCCTGGGCCCAGGGCACACAGGCAGAGCTGGGGGCACAAGTGACAGGCTCAAGGCACCCCAGGACACCTCGGTGCTGACCTGCGGCCTTCTCTCGGCCCTGCCCTCGGGGTCGGGAGCAGGAGTCACCCTGGCGCCAGCCCTCAGGCCTTGGCTTATCTCTGCCGGGAAGCAGGGCGCCCTCTGGGTGAGCTTTGGAGGGTGGAGGCTGCCCCCTGCTGGCCCAGGGAGGTAGCTTCGAGGTGACAAGAAGGGCCTGCGCGGGTGCTGGCTGCCCCCACCCCGCCACCCCCCCTGGATTCACGGGGGCCCAGGCAGCAGGCAGAGAGCAGGCAGGAGCGAGTGAGCAAGTGGAGAGCTGTGTGAATGAGGACGAGTGGGTGGGCGAGGAAACAGGGTGGGCAGGTGGGTAACTGAGCAGGTGAGCTCATGGGCAGGTGGGCAGCTGAGAGGGTGGGCAGGTGACATCACTGGTGTGCAGACGACTGGGTGAGCAGGCAGCGAGCTGGGGGCAGAGCCCAGAGCTCTGGGCCCGGTGAGCAGCGCCGGCTCCCTTCGGAGCCGTGAGACTGGGCTGCTGGATGACCCTGGCTTTTCAAACACAGTGTATGTAGGACAGACTTAGGGTGGCAGAAAAGTTGCAAAGACAGCATAGTGGGTTCTCAGTGCTGTACACCCGGGTTCCCCTACTGATGCCTGACGTGGGCGTGGCCACTTGTCACAGCAAATTGGTACACGCGGACCTGTCACTGCTCATCATGCCCTGCTTGGTGTCCTTACTTCTCCTTCGCCTCCTTTTCCCCCAGGACCCATCCAGGCCCCCTCACCACACTCAGCCCCCCGTCCCCGAGGCTGCTCTGGGTGGGGACGGCTCCTCAGACCCTCCTCGTGGTGGAGACTTGGACGGAGTTGGGGAGGGTGGCCGGAGGTTGCAGGCTGTGCTCTGCTGGGGTCTGTGTCTCGGTAGCCTGGGGGTGCGGGTGTGGGAGGACCCCACCACGTCACCTCGGGGCACGTGCTGTCCGCGTGGCCTGTCCCTGGGAGTCTGGCTGCCGTTGCCTGGCTGTCGGGTGTCATCCATCTGTCCTTCGTCCCCAGTGGAGGAGGTGGCTGTGCACAGTCCCACTCAGGGGGACGGCGGCTCCCTGCCCTAATGGAGGTGCCGCACGCAGCACCTGGGATTCTCCTGCACAGGTAACTGGGTTGTAGCCCAACCTGGAGGTTTTACTGCTCGATGGCTCCAGTCCCGGCCACTGGGAGGGCGGGCAACAAAACAGTTTTCCATGGGCCAACTGAACATCAGCTGAGGGAGAGAAATAGGGGGGCGGAGAGGTCCCTGAATGGCAAATAACATGCTACACACATGCGGGTGCACACACGCACACCCAGGCGTGCACACCCAGACACACTCATGTGTGCGTGTGAGTGCACACGTGTACCTGCATGTGTGTACATGTATGCACACTCACACAGACGTGATTGTGAGCACACATGGGCACACAGATGCAAGTACAGTCATGTGTGCACGTGCAGAACCACACTTGCACCCACACCCAAACACCCACACACATGCACATGTGTGCACACAAAGGCACGTGTGCGTGTGCACACCGCACATGCACACACATGCACACACATGAGCACAGGCACACGTGCACATGCAGACACAATAGCCCAACACCCAAATACATGTGTGGGCACATGTGCATACACGCAAAGGCACCCGTGCATGTATGCACGGCACACGCGTGCACATTGGTGTGGCACGTGGACATGTGCATACATGTTGCACGTGTACACACACGGATGTGTGCGCCCCCAGGTGCACATTTCAAAGCCCCGAGTCTCCGTGGCAATGCAGGCAGGAGGCAGCCAGCCCCCCTGGGCCCACCCCTTGGGGCTGCAGCTGCTGTGTAGGGTCCCTCCTCAGCCCCACAGGTTGCCCCGGGGTTGGGGGACCGCCCCAGGGGTCCAGAGGGGAGGGGTGAGTGGCCCAGGGCTGGGGAGGGCCAGTGGCTTTCTCAGGTGTCACTTCCTCTTGAGGCTGGAAAGGGAGGGCATTGCTCATGGGGGGGTAGGCGTGATGGTGCCTGAAGTCTGCAAGCTGCCCCTCCCAGCCAGTGGGCACTGGGAAACCGGGCTGTGGTCAGAGGCCTGGTCAGGCCCCGCGTGGTTGGTCTCTGGGAGAGCCTTCTCACAGTATTTGCCCACAGAGGGCTCTGGTGCCACCCTCTGGGAGGTGCTGGGCACACAGAAGGCGCTCAGCGGGGGCAGCCAGGAACCCAGGCCTGGCTCCCACTCCCAACGTTTTTCTCCAAACTCGCCAGAGAGGCGCCTGGCGAGCCGGCCACACGCAGTATGACCACGCGACTTCTCTCCTGCACCGGGGAAGTGAGGTGGACACGGCGCGAGTGCCTGGTCTCTGGGGGAGGGTGTCAGACTGCCCAGCCCCACAGGCCACACCCTCGGGCACCTCCCAAAGGTGCACTCCACAGGCTGGTGGCATTGAGGATCCCTCTGTGTCCCCACAGGACCAGAACCCCCCACATTACAAGACATGGAATGGAAGCAACTCCAGCAGAACTGGCGTCATTCACAGGTGGCCCCAGCCCGTCGGCAGTGGCCCCCAAGGTATACACTGGCCAGGACCAGACCCAGACAGCAGGTTCACCAGGGGTCTCCCGGGACCCACGCTGGCCCCCAGTGTCCCACTCAGCAGGACCTGCCCCTCCCTTGGGTTCCATCAGAGGCCCAGTGTGGGTGTGAGCCAGCCCCCTCCCTGCGCCCTCGAGACAGCTCGGTTCCAAATTACTCATTTGTGCCGCTGAAGCATCGAAAATCAAGTTACCTTTTCAAAAATTTAGTTGTCACAGAACATTTCTAATGGCGTGACATAAGACATGCTTCTTCAAGAATGAGGTTCCAATTAGACCTGCCTCCCAGATTCCTCCCAGGATTAAGGCCTGGGCAGGACTCACCAGGGGGCTAGCCTCTGCTTGCACACTCCCGAGACAGGGAGCTCACCCCCTACCCAGCTGCCTCCTGCTTCTGGCCCACCTCCTCCCAGGTGTCTTCTGTGGCCACACCGGGAACAAGGAGGTGCCCTTCTGGGACAGGCCTCAGACCCCCGTAACTGTCCTGGCCAGGGCTGGGATGTGGGGCCTCACCACCCCTCCCCCTCCTGCCTGCCCTTCTTCCTGGGCGCCCAGCCGCTCAGTTCTCAGGGTGTGTTGACAGGCAGTTGGGCGGACGCAGCCTACCTCCTGGGCGGGCAGCTGCGGTCTGAGGCCCCCGCCCGGCTGGAAACCACAGTGGGAGGGGAGGGGAGGAGAGGGGAGCAGAGGAAAGCAGAGGAAGGGAGACCACTATGGGCCCTAGGAGTCGAGTCAGGGTGGCCAAATGCCAGATGCTGGTCACCAGCTTCTTCGTCCTGGTAACGGGCAGGTTGAGTGGGAAGGGGTGGGGGCAGGGTGGCAGGGCAGAGGGGCAGCAGCCGCGTGACTGGCTGGGCCTCTAGCCCAGCAGGTCCCCGCCACACACCAGCTCTGCTGTCTCCATCCTGCCCCAGGGACACTCATCCGGGGTCCCTGGTGATGGGTGCCCCAGAGCACCTGTTGGGGTGACTGCCCCCCCACTGAACAGCAGGCCTGGAGGAGGTCCCAGGGGGCTGGTGAAGGAGATTGGCGCAGCGATGCCGGAGGGGGCACTGGGTGCTCTAGAAGGGGTGGGGGACGTGGCTGCCGGGCCGGGCCCGCTCCCTGCTCAGCAGGGTGGTCCACGGTCCCTGGCTCCTGGAGACACTGGACAGTGGGGGTGTCTTTGGGGGTGGGGCAGTGTGAGCACATTTATGTGTGTGTGAGTGTCAGGGTGTCTGTGTGTGTGTTGGGGGGTGTCTGGGGCAAAGGCCTCCCTGGGACCACCCTGCAGACACACCCGAAGCAGGGGCTGTCTTGGGTGAGACCGGGAAGCTGGAGGGAAGCCGCAGGGGGGGGCAGGGGGCACCCCTGGGGCCGGGCACCCACCAGCCCTGCCCCAAACTCCGGCTCTGCCCCACCAGCTGCTGGGCCTCCTCCTGGCCACCGGGGTAGTGCTCACCTACTTTGGGGCCCACTTTGCTGTCATCAGGCGGGTGTCTCCAGAGGGGTCCCCCTACGAGGCCCTGCACCACTGGGGTAAGTGAGGCCCTGGGTGGCCACTGTCCGGGGCGGGGCTTCAGGTGCTCAGGTGGCTGGGGCGGCCCCCCAGGGGAGCCAGACAGGCATAGGCCTGGGAGTCAGGGGCAGAGGGTCCTGCTGCACGGAGCCTGGGGTCTGCAGCCCCTCCCTGGGAACCCGAGGACAGTGTGACAGGTGGCATCCAGACTCTGGGCTCTGTGTCCTGGAGGGGGTGTTCCCACAGAGAGGGGCTGGGCCCCGAGGAGTCCTCCAGCAGCTCAGAGGGACGACGGTGTCCCTTCGGGGGCCTGAACCTTAGGTGTAAGCACCGAGGGGGATGGATGTGGGGAAACTGAGCCCCCTGGGTTGGGTGGTGGTCCCAGCCCCAAGCCTCATGCCCCCTGGGCCCCACTTTTTAACCTTGACATGCACCCCAGCCTTTGGAGCAGGAAGCCTGGGTCTGGACTGATAAGATTATAGCCCCACTCGGCCAGCTGTCAATAGGGCATGGGAGGGGGTGGGATGTGGCTTTGAAGACAGCCCCAGCCAGTAGGCAGGAAGCAGAGGTGGGGGGCAGGGCCCGTGCCCTCTCTTGGGTCCCTCTGAGTGTGCCAGGGGAGGGAGGCAGGGGAGGGGGTGTGGGGGGCACGTCCGGTCCCGATGGGGAGACGGGGACCACTCACAGCTCCCAAAAGTCCAGGACACACCCCCTACTTCGGGCGGATTTCAGACCCAGGCTCTGCACTGGGGACCCCTGGCCTGGGCACCGCTAACCCTCCTCCTCTCCCGCCCCACGCAGCCTTCTTCACAGGGGTCAGTCTGGCCGGCCTCCTCGGCCTGGGGGCTGTGCTGAGTGCTGCCGCCGCTGTGCGGGAGGCCGGACGCCTCATGGCCTCGGTGAGTCCTCACGCCTCCCGCTGCCCCAGCCCCCCGGTCTGCACTCTGGACTGGCGGGGCTACAAACCGCCCCCTTCGGTGTCCAGACAGAAAACGTGGACAGAGGGATGTGGGCCAGCCAGGGCCCCGCCCCCAGACCAACCAGGGCCCCGCCCCCAGGCCCTACGTCACTGCGTCATCCTCCATCCTCTGCAGCCTCGCATCCTCTGAAGCAGAGGCCTGGAGCCTTTCTTCCCAAACGCCCAGGGAGGCTCAGGTTCTGTTACCCTGGAGGCCCGCAGATTTCCCGTGAACTTCGTTTCCTGGTACTAGCGGAGGGAGAGGCAGGGAAAGGCCCCTCTGCCCACCATCCCCAGCCCCGGAGGTCTGGGCGTTCGGGCAGACTACAGCCCACGCCCTCCTGAGCTCCACGCTGACCCTTGCAGCTACTGGAGGGGGTCCCTCATGCCCCTGACGGTCCCACAGTAGTGGCCTCGTGTTGTCCCCATCTAGGGCCCCTGAGACTTGTCCTGTTGCTGCCCCTGCCAGCCCTGCCCCCTCACCTGAACTGGGGCCCGTGCTCTCACCTGCACCCTCAGCTACCCCCTGGCGCAGCCTTGGCCCTTGGGATGCGCGGAGTCTGGCCCCGCTCCTTCCGTTCCAGCTTGGAGGCCCCTCTTTGGTGCCTCCAGCCCTGGGGCCAGAGACCTCCGAAAGCTCTCGTGGGGCATGGGGAGGGGTTGTACTTCTCCCGGTGGCCGCTGAGCCCCAGGACAGCCAGGGTTCTCTGCCCAGCCTGTGTCATCCAATATTTGTTGAGTGTCTCCTGGTTGTAACTGGCCCCAAGGGCAGGGACAGGGCCACCTCCAGGAGCAGCGGCCCCAGGCCAGCCAGCCCTCGGTGTGCCCCTGGGTGAGGCTGGGCCCGGGCGGCCCAGCCCTAATCGGGACCTGCCAGCGGCAAGGGGCAGCCCGGGTGCCCCTCTGCCATGGCTGCGGCCTGCGCCCGGGGCAGCGATTTCCAGATCGCTGCCGCACAGGGGCGAGCCGCCAGAATCTTAAAGACCTCCCGTGCCCTGGATTGTCAGACAGTATACAGTGGGAATAAATCAAAAGTATACCTATTTTTGTTGTCACATTGACAAAAATATATATTTGGGGCTGGATTTTAGTCGTTATTGTGCGCTGCGAGATGAAAAAGGTTGAAAATCGCTGGCCTGGTGGTGAAAGGAGGGAAGCCGACGGCGCAGAGGACTGTCCCCCCAGGGGAGAGCCTGCAGCTGTGGGGCCTGACAGGGGAGCGGACATTAGGACTGGGAGCCCCCGGGGCCTGGCCAGGGGTCCCGGTGAGGCCGGCGCCCTGGGCGTGGGGGTGGGAAGAGCTGCAGCGTCGGCCGCCAGGGGGCGCCGTTGTGCTGGCTAAAGGCGGCAATCGAGGTCGCCTCTTCCCCGTGTCCCCGGCTCGGTCTCGCGAGCTCAGGCCTGCTCTTGGCCCAGCCAGGCACCAGGGCCGCCCCCAGCGCCCCTTGACCCCTGCCCAGCCCTGCGCCCTGACCTGGGGGCGGGAGGCAACCTGGCTCCCAGACACCTGCGCGCTGAGCAGCCTGCGTGCACGTGCTGCATCCTGCACCTCTGCCTGTGTGCGCGTGCGCATGGGAAGGGGCTGGAGGTGGCTTCTGGTGGGACAGGCACGGGATGCTCCCCCCTTCCTGCCCCCACCCCCTCCGGCCTCTAGAACAGGAAATGAGAGTGCAGCGCTTGCCAGGGTGGCCCAAGGAGGCCGTTGCGACTTATTTACGTATTTTTGTTTGGAATGAGCACAGGGACGAGGGCTGGGGTTGGACCTGGCTACACCAGCGGCTGGTCTCCGGCGGGCAGAGGCCTGTGGGCCGGTCCTCCCCCAGACGCCCTCTGCAGGGTGGTGGGTGGGCCAGCGGGCAGAGGCAGGGGGCCATGCTCTCTCCTAGGAGTGGAACGGTTTCTGGAGCATGCAGGTCTCCTGAGCTGGCTCAGGGCCCCAGCCTGGGAGGCAGCCCTGAGCGATGGCTTCCAGATGGGAAGGTGGCCCTCAGCCAGCTAGGGGGGAGGAGGGGGAGGGGGAAGGCCAGAGAGGAAGGAGGAGGCACCTTCAAGGACGTCCTGAGACTCAGGCCTGCAGACTCCCAGACAGGCAGCGGGACAGGGAGGGCGGGCAGCCGTGTACACCAGAGCGGAGCGGGCCCCTGCGCCCACACCGGAGCTTGGGGGCTGGTGGGTGGTCCGCTGTCTCACAGAGCCACCCCCCTCCACACACACGGACTATTTCTTCATCCCTGCCTGGCCTGGCCAGTGTCTGTGTGTCTGTCTGCACCAGCAGGCACCTCTCTTTGTCGCCCTGGGCGTGCTCGAAGCCTATCCCAGGCTGTGGGCAGCCCGGGAAGGGGGAGGAATGGGGCAACACACTTAGAGCGTCCCCACTGAGGCGAGGGGACACCCTGCAGACCCTGGTGTGTGCAGTCAGTGGCCAGACTGGCCATGCAGAGCCGAGCTGGGCTCCGAGGTGGCAGTGACCCTTTGATACTACCTGCCAAGAGTGCTGGGGCGTTAGTGCCTTTTTCAGGGGAGGGGCCCACCACACTTAGTCAGTTCTGCAAGCTCAGAGCCCCCACCCAGAGAGAGGGTGCAGGGAGGGGCTGGGGATGGGACTCTCCAGGGACTGCCGGGCACCTCCAGCACGGGTCCAGCTGCGCACAAGTGAGGGGACCGGCACCCTTGGGCCACTGGGAGGAGCAGGGTGCGAAGAAAGAGGGAGCTCGATGCTGGGGAGGGGCGGTGGTCACACCATCTGGGTGTGTCTCCCCTGGCCTGAGCTCTCCCAGCCAGAACCAAACCAGCTGCCTCTGCTCAGCGAGCCCCGGGCCACCTGAACGGGGCAGGTTCTCCCAGACCCTGATTCAGGCCCACAGAGGGCTCTGCCTGGCCCCTCCTGGTCAGTGTCCCTCCCAGCAGCAGTGCCAGTGAGCAGGAGAGTCTCCTCCCTCTCTGGGGCGAGGGGTTGGCATGGCAAGGAGCAGGCCCTGGGAAGGAAAACCAGTAATGGCGGAAAGCTTCCCCAAAGGGGTCAGAAGGAAGGGTGGAAACTCATGTGCCTGCCGCCCCAGGGCTCTGCCTGGGCAGGGGGGAGCTGGGCCGGGGCTCCTCGGCCCAGGCCTGCTGGGCCCTGCACGGCCGCTGGGCAGTGGGGTGACCGGCCCTTCTCTCCCCAGGGCTTCCTGTGCTTTGCGCTGGTGTTCTGCGCCCTGGTGCAGGTGGCATTCTGGAGACTCCGCAACCCCACCCAGGTGAGCACCCCTGCCCCGTCACACAGCACAGGGGCCCGGGATGGCGATGAGAAAGTCTGTCCACGCTTCCTCCTACCCCCGTCACTAGAGATGGGTGGGTGTTTCAGGGCCATGATGGGGACATTATCTGCCTGGGGTGGGGTGGGGACAGCAGCTATAGGAGGAGGGAGGGGAAGCCAGTGGAGGCCTCAGACTACCCCAGCCAGGTGCCCCCATTCCTGCCTCGTCCTGGCGGGGAAGACGGCTCTGGAGGGTTGGAGAGGCGGCAGGTGGAGGGGGGCCCTGCCTGCCCGAGGGATGGATCTGGGGCAATCAGTATTTTCAGAGATTCACTGCCAAGGTCTGCACTGCTGACGGGGCGTGGCCAGGCAGGGAGCGATGCCTTGTGGGGGCTGCCAGGAGGGCCGGGGGGGAAGGGTGTCCAGGACGCACCCACGGGACCCTGACCTGCCTGGCGATGGGGTCTACGGGTGGCCAAGGGTGAGGTGCCCTGCTGGTTCCATTCTGAATGCGGGCTCTTCCCCGGGGATGGTCTGAGGGACCATACTGGGGGAGGCTGGGGTGATGATGCCCCGGGCGGTGGTGGGCGTGAGTCCCCACAGCAGGGCTCCATCCATCCGTCTACTCAGCCAATGCCTTCTGGGGGCGTGCTGTGTTAGCAGGGTGCCCAGGGAGGCTCCGGGCCGAGCAGGCTACCTCCCAGCTCCGAGGGAGGGAGGGAGGCCCTGGCCCCGGGATAATTCGGCCACGTGGGGCCACAGCCCCCAGAGAGTGAGAGTGAGCAGGGCTAGGCACCTGCAGGCTGTGGGTCTGCTGTGGGCGTTCACCCCAGGGAGCAGCTGGGGACAGAGTCCTGGGGCTCCGGTGGCTGGCCCTCCAGGAATTCTGTCTGGGGCCGGAGGAGCACCTGAGAGCCCGCCCTGGAAGTAGGGCTGGCACCTTCATAAGTGAAGCTGACCCCCTGCCAGACCAGGGATGAGGGGGGCAAGGCCAGGCCCACCCAGTCTAGGCAGAGGACAGGGGTGTCTAAGAGGCTCAGAGAGGGGGGCAGGGGGTCCCCGAGGGGCTCTCATGTGGAGCCAGCCCAGCCCCAGCCCCAGCCTCAGGACCCTTTGCCTCTCGGGACTGGGAACTGGGGAGACCATGAGGGTTCCAGGGCTCTGGGAAGGGACTCTGGTGGCCCCAGTCAGCAGGTGCCAGGCCAGGGCACGGAGCGAGATGGGCCGGTGCCAACATCTCAACATCTGCCCCCAGGACCCGTGCCTAGAGCCCCTGACAGGTCAGGCTTCTCCCTGAGCCTCTCCCCACCGCCAGGTCTCACCTCTGTCCCCAAAGGGGCCTCCCACTGGGGACCGTGTCTGCTTTCAGAGCTTGGCCCAGTGCCAGGTGTCACCTAGCCCTGCAGCCCCGTTGCCCACCAGCCAAGAGGCCACAGTTGGGATCGGGGGCTGGGGCAGGCCGCCCCCCGGTGGCTCCCAGCCCTGGATGGACCCTGGTGTCAGAGCTTATGCCCCACCCTTTACCTATGAGAGCCCAGACCCAGGCGAGGCACCCCGCCCCCCACCCCCTGGCAGCCCAAGGAGCCCCTGGGCGGGCGTGTGGGGCTGAGAGAGAGAGAGAGAGAGAGACAGACAGGACAGCCCAGACCATGGGCCCTGTCTACCCTGGCTTCCTGTGGCCCTCAGCTGTCCCCTTTCCTCCTACTGGGCCTCAGTTTCCCCATGCGCTTGGCAAGGCCTGGCCCAGTGACACCAAGACCACCCAGCCAGAGTGAACTTGGTTCCTGTGTAGGCCCCCCACAGGTGGTGGGTGACAAGCAATGCTTTCTCCCCTGTGGGCCGTCAGGAGCCCCGCAGCCCCGGCCCCTGTGCATTAATTAGGGTGTCTGGCTGCTCATCACCCCCCCTCAGCAAACGAAGAGGCTCACAGAGGGCAGCGGGCCGGGGGAGCAGGCTGGCTCTCCGGCTGAGTCTGTGCTGTGTGCTTCAGGTGTGTGACCACCCTCTCTGGTCTTTGCTCCTCGCCCTCAATCGAGGGCCTTTTTCCCTCTTATGCTTCCCGGTGTGGGTGAGGCCTAGTGGCCGGGCCACTCTGAGTGTGGGGGCACCCCTTGGTTTGCACGTGGAGGGCTGCCGGCCGAGAGGGGGATGAGGTCACCCTGGTGGAGCCAGGCAGGAGGGGTCCCCGCCATCCAGGGCCCTATGCCCCAAGTCACTGTTACCCCAAACTGCCCACCACCCCCTGTATCATTCGGGGTCACGCACCTGTGACCAGATCAGTGAGAGAACATTCCTCTGGGTTTTGGGGAGCTCAAAGTCCCCCCAGAGGTGGCCTCAGCTCTCAGCAGGGCAGGCATTTCCGCCTCCTGTTCCCCAGCCCTCCCCGCCACCCCAGCAGCGGTCTGGGCCACTGCATGGGTGGTCCCTGTCAAGACAGCTCCCAGGGTGCCCTGGGCCCCATCTGGCTCTCCTGGGGTGCTACAGACCCTCCACCCTCTCTTCTCCGACCCGTGTGTTTACAGCTGCAGCCCAGGGTTTGACAGGCTGCAGGGGACAGGGACAGAGGCCACGGCCAGCTGGGGCTCCCCTCAGGGCAGGACAGGGGTGCTGGCTGATGGCTCCCAGCTGTGCCTCTTCTCCGTCCCACCCCCGCCACTGCCCCCCCTCAATCATCCAGGTCTGGTCCATCCTCCAACTAGCCCTCAGGGGTCACTTCCTGGGGCCCTGCTTGACCCCAGGCCCCCATTTGCCCCTTGGGCGGCCTGTGCGTGTCCTGGCCCACATGGGCACAAGGCAGCCTGGGTGAAGGAGCCCTGGCTTCGGAGTCTGGGGTCGGCCTCTCCGTCCAGTGCTCTTGGTGCTCGTCTCCCTCACGGAGCCTCTCTCCTCCGCAGTGAGAGGAGCACGGAGACCCCACCTTGGGGGCTGTGGCGTGGCCAGTGCATGCGGAGGGCTCTGTGGGGCCCACTGACACCCCAGGCCAGGCCGGCCCTCCATCCTCTGCGGTGCGGCTGTGCAGAGCTGTCCCAGGCTCGCCCAAGGCGGTGGTTGGGGCCGGGCCCAGGCCCAGCCCCATCCTGTGCCCGTCACCCCGGTCGTGGGTGGGGCCTTGGCCTCCAGACACCCCAGGCCAGATCCCAGCCAGGCCCCTTTGCTCCAGGCCCTGGGAGCACAGAAGGTCCTGGGGGTCCAGAGCCCGAGCCAGCAGGCCCCGGACCCCCATGTGCCCCACCCCATGCCTCCTCTCCCCAGAGACCCCCTGAGCCATCCTGAGTCAGGGTCATGATGGCTCCTCCAGGGCCCCCCTACAGATGGGAAGCCAGAGGACAGAGGGGGGCAGGGACCGCCATGTCTGCACAGCCGGGAGGCCAGGCTGCCGCCCGGGCGGGTGGGGGAGGGGCCCTGGCAGGCGCCCCAGCGCTGGCGAGGGCCAGCAGTGTGGGGACTGGGTGGCCGTGCCATGAATGCAGAGCGAGAAGACAATTAAATATGCGCCGGCCACAGCCCAGGAGCCACCGTCACCGCCCGCCTGTCCCCAGACGGGGCCATGGAGATGAATCACCGGGCTCCGCTCAATAATTCATTCTCAGATTGAGTGCACCCGTGCTGGACGGTCGCTGTCCTCACAGCTCCCCCGCCCCAGGCCGCTCCCTCCTCAATTGTCCGGCCACCGTGCGGGCTCTTCAGAGGTGGCTGTGGGTCCGTGGGGCTGGTCTGCAGAGCCCCCACAGGCCACCGGGAGCCACCCACGAGGGTTCAGCAGACACTGGGGGTCGGGGCACAGCCCCGAGTCACCAGCCCTGGCTCAGGGCCTGGAAGCGGGGGCCATGGACTCCCCGAGCACCTGGTCTGTGAGTGTCTCAGATGTGTCGTCCAAAGAGAGATGTCCACAGCCAGGGGCACCCCTGGGGCTCTGGAAGATGGGCTTGAAGGGCATGGCACCCTGGGGTCAGGCCCTGGCCCCTCCAAGGCCCTGGCACACCCCCAGTTTTCTCAGGGAGAACACGGCCCCTCCGCTCCTCCAGCAGGCCTTGGGCAGGGGGCGTGGCTTGGCCAAGTCTGCTCCGCCCCCTGCTTCTGGGGCCCTGGGGCCGGGGACAGAGCTGGCAGCTCAGCCCCAGTGAGGGCCGTCCCTCCTGACGATATTACAGGAGTGACCACTTGCCTTGGAGGCACCGTCCCGAGTGGGGGAGGGCGGGGGAGCGGGGTGCGGATAGAACCAGAGGGGGCGCCCCAGCTGGCCTCCGTGGCACGGCCACTTGCCCTCCGGACCCCAGGCCAGCTCCACCAGGGCCCCTGTCGGCACCCCCATTTCCCTGAAGGAGACAGGCTCCCAGTCTGGGGACCCCGCCTCCGCCTGCCCAGCAGTGGGAAGGGAACTGCTGGCCAGGTCTGGGGTGACTGGCAGAGCGACGTGTCACGGGCAGTTAATGAACGCCAGAAGCGGGGTTCAGGACAGAAGTCCATCTGGTTCCCACTGGGGTGTGGGGGCTTTGGAGGAGGCTGGTCGGGCAGGACAGCCCCCACTGCCCGTTGGCTGGCTGCCCCGAGTCCTCTGGGTGGGTGTGGCACCTCTCCTTCCTTCCCAGGGGCAAGCATGAGTGGCCAGAGCAGGCCTGGGTCCTCCGCTCACCCCCAGCCCATCGGGCACAGTCAGTATGTCCCAGCGGTCAGTGTGGCACAGGGGTCAGCGTGGCACAGGGGTGCGAGGACGGTGATGGAGGGCTCGGGGGAAAGAGGTACCAGTGGGCAGGACACTTCACAGAGGCCTCGCCTGTGCCTGGAGACCAGCAGCCCCTGGGCAATCCTGGAAGCCTTCCTGAAGGAAGCGAGGTTCCAGTTTGTCTTTGAAAGAATAACTTGAAGAGGAGGGCATTCTGTTTTGGGGAGCATGAGGAAAGGCATAAAAGGGGTGCTTAGGTGGGCAGAGACTATGAGGTCTGGGTGATGTTAGGGTGCGGAGCGAAGGCAGAGCCCGGCCAGGCCCCTGTCACTCCACGCCCTGCTCCATCATCTGTCCCAGGGGCCTTGCTGGACCCGAGGTAGCCCTGGGTGCTCACACCTCCCCCAGCCAAGGACCTCCTCGGCTGCCGGGGCTTTCTGGAACGCACCGGATGGTTCTGGGGAAACCCCCAGAGCATCACCGAGGACCTGAGGTTCGACACTCGGCCCGGCCTCGCCTGCCCACTGTCCGTGTCTGGAGATGGAAGCAGGCGGACACCCCTCGGCCGGCCCTCCGTGCTCCTGGGGACCAGAGCTTCCATCTCTGGCTCATCCTGCAGGACCACCGGGGGGCAAGGGTTGCATTCACAGCCAGTCGAAGTCCAGGGAGCCATTGGGCCCGGCCGCCCAGGAGAACCGGCTCTGCCCTCGGGGGCTCCGCCAGGGAAGGAGCTGCATGCCCTTCAGATGGCCCAGGCCGCCCTCGGGGAGGGCTTCACGGAGACCCTCCCGACGCAGGTGGAGGATGCCGCGTTGGACACCTACGACCTGGCCTACGACCGGGCAGTGAGGAGCTCGCCAGGCACCCAGCGACAGGAGCTGCTGGCCATCCAGGACACGGTGAGCTCCCTCACTGGCAGCTCCCACCACAGCCCCCTCAGCCAGCCAGGGTCAGGGGCTGAGCAGGACACAGACCGTCACTGCCCTGAGGACAAGGACCCCGTCATCCTCCTTCTGCCTTGGATAGGCCACTACCGAATCCGCGGGGTCCGAAGCAGGGTGAAAGGCCCACTGTCCAAATCGAATTCAGAATTGCGGGCCGCCGATGGTGCGGTTTTGACAGGGCCCCGGTGAGGGCGGCCCCGCCCCCCAACAGGGGTGTTCGGTCCACCCACAGGTGGGCGCACGGGGTCAGCGAGGACCTGCCAGGTGCCGCAGGGCCCTCCTTCTCCAGGGGAGCCCACTGGGCAGGCGGGGCACCCACAGAGGCAGCCGCGTCACCCGGAGCCCCAGTCCTGATCTCTTGGGGTGCCCGGCTCTGCTGGAGCCTTGCGCCTCAGTGTTCCCCTGTCTGACGGGCACCCCAGGGTCCGGGGAGCCAAGGCCCCTCTGTCTGCCCTTGCAGTTCCTGTGCTGTGGGAAGGGCTCCCCGTCCAGCCTGCCGGGCAGCGCGGAGGCGGACCTGTGTCCGGTAGAGGAGGCCGCCTCACAGGTGAGGGGCAGGGGCCGCCGCTGGGGGACCTGCCCACCACAGGTCTGGGGAGGCCGCGGGTGGTCAGGGGCAGCAGGGAGGGGTGGCCGGGCTAGTGAGCCCACTGCAACCCAGGTCAGGCCCCGCCCTCTGTCCACTGCTTCACTTCAGCTCTGGTCCGCGGGTCCCCAGGGTCAGGAGAGGTGCCGAGCACTGAGACCCTGCCCTCGGAAGCCTCTAGAAGAGCCAGGCCTGGGGTGGCCAGGGCAGGGCAGTCAGCTGTGTGGGGAGGGGGACCGGTGTCCTGTGGGCCCCCGAAGGAGCCGGCCGGAGGGCATTCGGAGACGAAGCTTGCCCACGGCAGGGGCGGCCGGTGCCAGTGTGGCCGCCGGAGGCTCCGGTCACAGTGAGCGCAGAGGCAGGAAGCCCCTTCTTCCTTGAGGCCTAGAGAGGGACTGGGCAGCCCCCTCCTGCCGGCCAGCCTCCCTGCACCACGGCCTGCCCAGCTCCCCTCCCCCGCAGCCCGGGAAACAAACCACCCCTATCTCTTGGGCTCCTGGCCACCCTCCAAGAGACAGACAGGAGGATGCACGTGGCAGAGGCCCAGGGCGGGGTGCGGCCGCACAGCACCTTGGGTCCCAGCGGGGCTGCCCGCTGGGGATGGGTGAGGGCAGGGAGGGCAGGGTGCGGGGAGGAGGCGACGGGTGGGCGGCTGGTCCACGCCAGCCAGGGAGAGGCCTGAGGTCCCACCTGGGCCCAGCGTGAGGGCCTCCTGGGCAGGGATCAGGCGCGGGGCGGTCTCTGCAGACTGGCCCTAGGCCTGGGGGCAGGGACAGTGTCCTGGTCAGCGGTCGGCCCAGAGCAGCCTTCTGGGAGAAGAGGGGCCACCCGGAGAGCTGCCTTGGGGCCCTTTCCCCGAGGGGCTGCCCAGCCGCACTGCAGGACTGGCCGGGCTCTCGGGCTGTTTCCCGGCCAGAACAAAGCAAGTGCTGGCCAGCCTGGGTGGGCTCCAAGGGTCTCTGGGGGGCAGGGCGGTGCGGATGGGCGGGAGCCATGGCGCTGCCCTCTGTCCAGGACTGCCTGCAGAGCATCCGAAGCTTCCTGAGGACACATGGACACATCGTCTCCGTCCTGGCCAGCGTAGGCCTTGCCTCCACGGTACCTTCCCCGCCACCCTTCCGCCTCCCCTGCTGGGCGGGCCGGGCTGCCCCCAGGGAAGCAGCCTGGGGTGTTGGGCCCCCCATCTCCCTTCCCTAGGAGACAGCCGGTACCCTACGGCCCAGGTCACTTCCTGGGGAGGCGGGGGGCCCCACCGAGACCCAGTGGTGCAGGTGCCCCTCACCCCCGCCCAGGTGTACGCAATGCTGCTCAGCTCCTTCCTGTGGTTCGCCATCTGCTCCGGCCGCAGCTTGGACCGCAAGGGGACCTACGCCCTGAGCCCCAGGTAGGCCCGCCCGCCCCTCCGCAGAGTGGGGCCCTGGAAGCCAGGCCAGGCCGATGCCCTAGAAGATCCCTGGCCACACGGGGGGCGGGGGCGGCTGCAAAGTGCCAGACCTGCATGCTGGTCACCCTCCACTGGCACAGGGACCCCCTGCTGGCCCCCAGCCCCACCAAGACCCAACCTCACAGGGGCCATGTTCACCTGCACCAAGAGATGGAGGCTCCTGGGGTCCCCAGGCTACAGCCGCAGTGATCTTGGGGACCCCGGGCCCGGCCACTGAGCAGCCCCCGCCCCAGTGCTCACAGCCGTCCCTGCCCGCCACTTCCCCGGCTTTGCCCTCCACCCTGTCACTCCTGGCCCGCTGGGTCCCCCGCACCCGGTCCAGGCGCCTGCCCCGCCCCCCTCACCCTAGAACAGCCTCCTCGTTCCTCTGCCTCTCAGAGCCCGTGGCCAACAGCCCTGGGAGCCCAGCTTCTTCAGACGCTCCCAGGGGGGGCCCGCCCTTCATCAGCTCGACGACCTGGGCCCCGGCTCGGGCGGCTCCCGGCTGCTCCAGGACCACTGATGCTCTGTGCCGACCCCCTGCCCTGCCACCTGTCTGCCCACGGAGGCACGGACGCCCCTGCCTCGGGCCCCCCCTGCCCCTCTGGAGAACGAGCAGGGTCCTCCATGTGCTGGGCTGGGGAAGGGGGGCCCGGCCAGAGAAGAGGCCCCACGTCCGCCGACGGGGTCGGGGTCCCACACAGGCTTCTGCTTCCCTGGAACAGGCTGGGAGCTGGGTCAGAGCAGGGAGCCTGGTGGTCTCTGCAGGGAGGCGCGGGTCTCCTGGGGCCCCCTCACCTGCCCCGCCCCCCTCCCGTCTCCAAGGCAGCGGTGGTGTGGGCAGTCCTGCGTGGAGAACTTCTCTGACTTCCCTTCTCCACCGGCCGGAGAGCGCGCTCGACCCTTGAGGGCTCGATCCTGTGGCCAGACGAGGCCGCCCAGGGGATTCCTGGTCTGAAGGAAAAATCCCGTCACATGTCCAGGAGGGCCGTGTGCACCGGCCCCACTGGACAGCCTGGCCGCCTGGCCGGGGAACCTCGACTGTGCTCAGACCACACGGCCCTGAGGCAGACAGCACTGCGCTTCACCCCGGCGAGGCCACGGCCCAGCCCCGCTGGCGAGAGAGAGAGGTCCCCACGCAGCCCCACAGAGGGGACCAGGCCTGGCCCAGCAAGGCCGTCCAAAGGGGACCTCCCTCCGGGGTGCGCAGCCAAGGAAGTGACAGGCACCTGCCGCCATCCCTGCCTGTGGCCCCGCCCCGCCCTCATGTCCCCCCCACACGCACCTCCCAAAGCACGGTGCCCACCTGCACAGCACGCAGCTGTCCTCCCGCCGCGGTCCCTGTCCCCAAAGGAAGGCCGCCCCGCGTCTCATGAGCCCTGCGGTTCTGTCCTCGCCATCCCCCTATGAGATAAGTTATAAGTAGGGGCCAGCAGGACAGTGGGGGGAGAGGGGGGCAGAGAAGTGAGGTTTGGCCGAGAGGAGAGGCCGAGCAGGAGGAGAAATTTTGCCGGAGGCCACAGGCTGCTCCTCGGCTGCTGGCCTGAGACTGGTGCCCGCGGGGAGCCACCGCCTCTGCACCGGGCCGGGCCGCATGCTCGCCGCCCGCCCGAGCCCCGCTCCTGCGGAGGGGCCCACTCCTGGTTCTGGGGGGAGCTGAGGAAGGAGGACTGTCACCCGGTGGTCCTGGTCTCCCACCAGCGTTCATGACCGGATGGGGCAGGGTGAGGAAAGGCCTCGGGGACCCCGATCCCACTCACTGAGTAGTAACACCCCATTTCCTCTGGATTGGATTGGACCGCCCCACCGTCACCATGACCTGTCATGGTCGCTTAGCCCAGTGGCAGACCAGGTGGCACCCGCAGCTGCCAACTTGAGGACACCGTGACTGCGTTCTCCGGTCAGAGTGTTCCTCTGTTGGTTACTGAGCTCTCCCAGCCAGGGGACTGGGGGCCAGCGGGGCCCCGGGGCACACTTTTGGGAAAGGCTCATTAGCTCTGAGCTCCAGCGGTGTGGCCCCTCCTACCCCGTGCACTCTCAGTGGGGGGAGGGTTCCGGGGGCCACAGCCTGCAGGGCCCCCCAGTCCAGACGATGCTCCAGGGTCAGGGAGGCAGCTGAGGCTGACAGCGATGCAGCGGAGACACTCATGAGCGGGGAGCAGTCAGCCCTCCACCCCACGGGCGAGAGCTCACACACCCCAAACGTCCAAGTCGGTGAACTCACTGGTGAGCATGAAAGGTGTCTCTTACTTCACAGGAAAGACTGAACAGTCTTTTTGACCCAATTTTAAAAAAGGACAGCCTGGCTGCTGTGGCTCGGTGGCCTGTGAGCCACAGGGTCGCCGGCTCGATGCCCAGTCAGGGCACACGCCTGGGTTGCGGGCTGGGTCCTCGTGGGCGGGGGGGGGCGGCGGGGGGGCGCTGGAGAGGCAACCACACATTGATGTTTCTCTCCCTTTCTCCCTCCCTTCCCCTCCGTCTAAAAATAAATAAAATATTTTTAATTAACAAACACATAAAGCAGACACACAGGCGCGCCCTGCGAGCCCTGCCTGCCTGCCTGTCAGGGAAGCCCCTGTTCCACCTGCTCCAGCGGGGGCACCGGCCCCCACGGCCCCCACGGCCGCCGCCCCGCCGCTGCCCCTATGAGGACCAGGCTACGAAGGGCCCACCCCCCTCCTCTCACCCCCTCCTGCTCGTTCGCACGGCCGGACAGAGGCGGCCTGCAGCCCACAGCAGGCTGGGGCCCGGGGCTTGTCCCTCAGAGGAGCCCAGAGCATGGGACTGGGCGCTGGGCCACGCGGGACCTGGAAGGCAGCACGTGGCCGCGGTTTGGGGCCGCTAAGCTGTGGGCTCGTGGGTCCCCTTCCACGGCCCTCGGCTGCCCGTTGGCGACAGAGCCTCCCCGTGGCCAGCCAGGACGGCAAGGCTCTCGGTTTTATTTCATCTTTCTTCTTTTTAAAATAGTCGATGTACTTCCCGTCCGAGAGGGAGAGAGGACAGGAGGGAGGAAGCGTGGGAGGGGAACCTCAGGTGGGAGAAACGCGGATGGGCGGCCTCTCGCGCGCACCTGACGGGGCAGCGGCCTCGGCACCGGAGCCGCTCGGGCCGGGGCGAGGCTTCCCTTTCTGCCCGAGTCCGTTTTGTCAGTGTTTCCTTTTCATCTCGTCGACTTGCTCAAATTTTGTGGTCGGAAGCTCTTTCCCCCTTAACACTCTGATTGGGGAATAATTCTGGGTTGCAGGGGGTCCCCGAGAACTGTGCAGGGAGCTGCCTGCCCCTGCACCCGGTCTCCGGGAAGACTTCTCTAGGAATTCGCTGTCTCAGCTTCCCCCCTGGGCCTCACAGATGGGAGCAAAACCCTAAACTGACGAGAAAACGGGGCGAGGAGGCCGCGGAGGGAGGTCCCTGCACAGAGGAAACCTGTAGGTGGCCAGGAAATTCGACACTCTGGCAGGACCCTGCCAGGGACAGGTGGGGGTCTGCACGCAGCGCCCTCCGGACCCCATGGGCCCAGGGACCCCATCCGGTCCCCAGACATGAAAGGGCCCCACCCCCGGGCAGATCAGGCGGGGTGACCCAGCTAAAGACGGACAGGGGCGTCTGTCCCTGTGCTCCAGCCCCCGTGGGGACCCAAGGCCTTCGGCACAAAGTGGGCTCAGGGGTCAGAGGCCAAGGAGAGAGTTCAGAGCCTGAGGCCCGGGCCGGGGAGAGAACAGAACTGTGAGGGCCCCGGAGCGGGAAAGTCGCACAGGCCGCGGGGCGGGGCTGGACCTGCGTCTTCGAGGGGAGCAGGGCCCGCCTCCCCTCCCCCCACACACTCCTTTACAGGAAACTGTTGAGTAAACCTGACCGTTTTTCAGAAACCAGGCCCAGAAAAAAACAAACGCAAACCCAAACCTTTGACCTTCTCCCTGTAAAGTGATAAAGAGCCGGAAGAGTGATGGCACCCAGGGGACCGCAGGTCGCTGAGGGCCAGGGTGACGGGCGGCCAGGACTGCCCTCCGGGCGAAGTCCTCCCGGGTCCCATGGTCAGAGATGGGCCAGCAAACATTTGTTTAACAAACATCAACTGCTCTTCTCTGCCTTTGAGGTGCCTCCTTGCTCTCTGGAGCCCAAGCCAGAGTGCGCCCCACCTCCCCCTTCCCCTCAGATCCCACGGCAGGCCGGCTCTGGCCACGGCGCCGGTCCTGGGGTCCCCGACTCCTACGGCCAGCCCTGTACGAACGTGGGTAATAAATCGGGTCATTTCCTTGTCGTCACCGTGCCCCCCATCGACCTGAGTGTTAGTCCAGCCAGGAGGACTTGGACGGGCAGGTGGGAAATGACCTCTCCTCCTGCGCTGTCTTCACACCAGGGTCACCCCGGCATCCAGCCCTTAAACCCCAGGCCGGCAAATGCCCCTCCAGCAGCAGACACGCTGGCGGTGGACTGGAAGCTTGCCCGAGCCCCCTGGTGCGGAGCAGAAGCCAGACAGCCGGAAGGGACCGGATCCCTGTGCTGTGGCCCAGCGTGGGGGTGGGGGTCCCCTCGGCTCATGGCCCACACCTGTGTGTGATGACCATGGGTGGGAGAATGTCCATGGGTGGGGGCAGCCGTGCCTTGCCAGCAGATAGTCATTGAAACCGCCCAGACTGGAGGACAACACAACCCCGAACCTGAAACACCCCCGAGGTCTTGGGTGACATCACAGCAGCTCTGCCGGGAAGTGGAGCCGACCCCTGCAGGCTGTGGCCGGGGAACCGGCGGGGACACTCCAACAGGGAGCCCTTTGCCCCTGGACTGGCTCTGAAACCACTGCAGGGGCAGCTGAGTCTGTTGTCACTTGGCCGGTGCCCACGAGCAGCTCTCCACTGCCCCACTGACCGCCAGAGAGCGGCTGGGTTCAGGGACGCAGCCCTGCGGTGGACAGTGGCCTGATTGGAAAGCCACCACTGGATGGACAGCAGTGAAAACAGGTCACAGCTCGGCGGCCGACCTGAGCGCTGTCCCCCGCACAGAAGGGAGAATCGAACGTGGGGAGACCTCCCATGTTGGGGTCCTCCCGACTCCTGGGCGGCAGCCAGCGGCCTGGCCACACGGTCCTGCACGAGGGCGACGGAACCCCGGCCTATGTGAGGGCGCCTGTGTGCGGCACGGCCCCGTGGAGGTCGCCGCAGGAATTTGAGGGGTGCACTCAAGCTCGGCCCATCAGGGCCCATCAGGAGAACCCCCTTGAGGGCTTGGAAGGAGACTGTCATCAACAAACTCATCACGGGGAGAAACGTCCAAACTGTAAGAATTTTCATGACTTTATTTGAGCCCAACCAACAACCGTTGCCAGGAAGCAAAACCTCGGCGGACTGAGGAGGTGCTCCGGACGGAGAAGGGCAGTTCTGCACCACCTTCTACATCCAAACCGAAGCCGGTGGGGGTATAGGGAGGCGGGAGAAAGCAAAGCCGGGAGGCCTCCGGGATTGGACGGGAGGTAAACTGACTGACACGTGCTTCCTTTACACAGGTGGGCACAGGCGGGCCCAGCCAGCAGGGAACGCGAAGATGGAGACGCTGCGGGGCTGTGCGGTCTCCCTCTGGCGAGCTCCCCCGCTCTGAGGGGCCCGGAAACGGGGCACTACCTGATCTTCCAGAGGTGGGTCGTCACAGGTGCACACCGACGATGACAGATGGGCTCAGAGGAGGCCGAGACGCTGTCGGTGACGGTTCCCACAGTGTTTCTTAACCTACTTTCTCAAGACGACTTTGGCCGTTCTGGGGCGCCTGTATTCACAGGATGTTTCGGACGAGCCTGGGGACAGCCAGCGGGGACGAGGGTGGGGCTGTGGGTAATTTGGGGTGCGCTGGCATCTGGGCCTGGCCGAGTCTCCCCGGCAGAGTCCGCTCCCAGCGCCGAGCTGACGGCGTTTGGCGGTTCCCGGTGCACAAGCCTCACGCCTCTTTGGCTAAACCTGTTCCCGGGTGATTCATTCTGCCTGCTGCCGTCACAGCAGTGGGGCTGTCTTCTCCACACCTTGTTTGTCCCTCGCTAGCGTGGGGCAGTCAAACTAACCGCTGCGTAGTGCGCCAGCCCGCCCATCGCCGAACACGCCCAGTTGTTTCCCTGGGTTTCGAGTGGGATTGATTCTTAGGGTTTTCGACGCTTGGTGTCCTGTCCTGGAGGTACAGAGAGAATCCATGGCTTCCTCCCAGGATGGGCACCTTCTTCTTGCCCACGGGCCCCGGCCAGGACCCCCAGGAGGACGCTGAGTGAGCTGTGAGGGGCGGCTGTGCCTCGTTCCTTGATCCTCGTTGGGGGCCGGTGGGACCACGAGGCCGGCCCATCAGGAGTGACGTCGGGGGGCAGCTCTTTGTGGCTGGAACGCGTGCCCTTCAGTGATGGGGTGCTGTGGCTTTCACCGTGACCCCGTGCTGGGTTTCATCGCAAGCTTGTCCTCCCTCTCTCAAGATGCTCCTGGAACACACATGTCTGTTCTGGTGACATGGGGCACACCTTCACTGTCTTTAGGGCGTTCAAGTTGTTCTTTCCCAAAAAGTGCACGGCCGCTGGGGCCTGCCTGGGACTCTGGGCAGCACGTGGGGAGGGGGAAGCAGGTTCCCCGGTGGCGTTCCTGGCATCACCAGCCTGTCATTTATGTGGTCTTGGTTGGTTCCACAGGAAATGGGGCTCAGTGGTCCCCCAGACAGTGTGGCCCTGGAAGCGCGGTGAGTCACCAGCGCTCAACACTGTGCTGGCAGGGAAGCCGCTCAGTCCAGCCAGCTCCATGGAGGCAGGGGCGTCCTGCCTCTGGCGGGCCAGGCCCACCCTGGTCCCCACACGCTCCAGGTGGTCCGGCCCTCCCGCACACCCCGCTGCAGGTGGGGGACTGAGGAACCAGCCCGAGGCCACCAGGCAGGGAAGACTCAGAGCCAGACCCGGCAGGGCAGCTGGCCTGACCTTGCCTCCTGCCATCAGCCCCACCGGACCTCCGACCTCGGCAGGGGAGGTACAAGAGGGTGCCCCACCCCAGCGTGGCACAGGCAGGCCCTTCCCTTCTCTCCCTCCTTCTCTAAGGCAGCCCAGCTGGGTGTTTGTCTGAGCTGCTCGTCTCCTCCGTGGGGGCGGGGGCGGGGTGAGCTGAAGCTCCGCCATCGGCCCACAAGGGAGCCTTTCTCAGGGCACACATCACTGGTGCCTGTGATGCTCAGTGTCCACATGACTGGCCCCGGGGTTCCCAGACAGAACAGCAGTGTCCCGGGGTGTCCCCAGGTGAGGTCAGCATTTGAATGGGTGGGTTCAGTGAGCAGGCAGCTCTCCCAGAGAGGGGGTGGGGGCCCTTCCAGACCACCCAGGCCTGAGCGGCACTGAGGGTGGAGGAAGGAAGAATTCTCCCTTCTCTCTGTTCACCCCTTGATCTGGGACACGTGCTTTTCTCCAGCCTCCCCTATGGGAAGCTCCCCTTGGGCTCCCTGGCTCTGGGGTCTCGGGATCAGAACTAAACCATCCCTGCTCACTTCCTCCCAGGGTCTCTGGCTTACAGGTGGCAGGTGCTGGGACTTCGGGGCTCCTTAATCGCCATGACGGTACATAGTATATAATATAACACACATCTGCTGGTTCCATCCCTCTGGAGAGAGAGCCCTGACGTGTGCCTGGCAGGTCCCTTCCGTTCTCACCAGGTCAGTTGGTGGGCCACAGGGCCACGCACTTCAGAATGGGTCCACGGGACAGCCTGCACGTGCCCTCACCTTTGTGCCTGTGAGTGCGGGTCCCCTGGGGAGCTGAGGCAGCCCACTGCCCTTGGAGTCGCCTCTCAGGCCCGGAGCTTCCCTGCAAAACCCTCCATCACTCCGACTGCCACTGCAGTCAGAGGGGGCTCCACGCCGACCTCCCCACGCCTGCTCAGCCTCGGCATCTAGCCCGCTGCCCCTGCCGCACCCCAGCTCCTGCGCCCTGGCTTCCTCTCTGCTTCTCCGCCCTGTGCCCCCGAACCCGGACAGCAGGGCTGGCTCCCTGGTAGCCCACCGAGGACGCCTGCAAGCGCCCCCACAGGGGTGGGGGGAGTGCCCCCGTCGCTCCAGGTTGCTTTGTCAAGCATCCTGGGAATTCCCCTTTTCCCAGAAACGAGGAGACATGATGGACATCTGTCATTGTCACCAGGGCTCAAGGCCCCCGAGGGAAGGGTCCTGGGTGACCAGGTCGCACAGCTGGCACCCGAGACAGTGCCCAGCACGAGGCAGGCACTGAAGAGCCAACTGCTGAGTGAAGCACAGCACAGGCCGTCAGGACAGGCCCGGCTGGCTGGCGCGACCTGCGTGGGGGGGACGGGGACCCAGGACACAGGGCAAGGCCCTGCTCTGGCCCCACTTGCCCAGGGTGGGCTCCACGTCCCCTCCCCCTCCCCCGAGGACCCAGGGACGGCCACTCTCTGAGGGAGGATCCCACCCACACCTGTGGCAGGAAATGTCCTGTGACTGTGGGAGAGGGGGAGTGGGGGGGCAGGGGCCCAGCACGTCTGAGAGAGTGTTTTCTGACACCCGAGGCCTGTTCCGCCTCCTTTTCAACAAAAACACCCCCAGCTGACTCTCAAGTGAAGACCTACATTACTCTTTTCCTTTCTAAAAGACTTTATTTACGTACTTTTGAAGAGGGGGAAAGGAGGGAGAAAGAGAAGGAGAGAAACATCGACGCGAGATGCGAGATCTCTCCTACGTGCCCGACCGGGGACCTGGCGGGCAGCCTGGGCCTGTGTGTGCCCTGCCCGGTGGGCTCGGGGCCCTCGCTCCACCTTTTGCTTTGAGGCAAGACGATGCCCAACCCACTAAGCCACCCAGGTCAGGGCTGACGGTACTTTTACTACAATGTTGCCCGGACGTGCTCCGGCGGAACAGGGGGCGTCAACATGGGCCTGGAGCTCCTACTCAAGTGTGCCACCGACTTGAAAATGGGCCGAGAATGCTTCGGAACCAGCGGGGTGCAGTTGGGCACCATTGGGCCACTCTGCAGGTTCAAACCGCAATGAGCTGCACTGGAAAGCCCAGTTCTCGGTGGTGGTGGCGGCGATGGCCACCTTTCCAGTGCTTCGTGGTCATTCCCACGTCTTTGGTGGCACGTCGTCACCCAGCTGCCGGCCGGCTGTTATCAGGCAGTGTGGCCTGGCCCCTGCGCCGCAGCACACACAATCGGGAGGTTCTCCTGCGGTTGGCGTGGGCTTCCTAGGCACTTCGCCCTGGCCCAGGGGAAGCACAGGCAGCGCCCCTTCCAAACAGACCCCTCTGGCGGCAGCCAGGACTGGGGCTCAGCTGGGCACTGTCCACAGAGGCCCACGGGTCCCAGCCTTGTCAGCCACCCAGGGTCCCCTCCCGGCAGCAATGTGAGCAGAGCACTCTGCTCTCTTGGCTGGGCCCTCACTGGAGCATCACCTCTTCCAGGGAGTCTCCTTGGGTTAGTCCGAGGTCCCCGAGGGAGGACTGGGGGAGTGTGGGGAGCAGGACAATAAAATGGTCCTGGTCTGGTCAGGACGACAGAGTCTGTAAAGCAAAGCAGAGTTGCCTGTGCCAACCAGGATGGCTGCCGGTCGGCCACGACTCTCTGGTTCAAGAGGGAGACAGACCTAAGCCCCTCTAGACGCTTCTGGCAGGGAGACACCCCTAGGACATCCGCACATGTGACCAGAGCAGAGCAGGCTTCTGGCAGGGAGACACACCGAAGACATCTGCATGGGTGACCAGAGCAGGCGAGCTCTGCAGAGCGGGCTCCTAGGGAGATCCCCCACTTACCATCGGGGTCCGAGGCACTCACTCATTCAGAAGCGTGGAGTCCACCACTCTCAAGGCATATCCGGGCAGGGTGCAGACCACCACTGAGACAGACGGCCGAGCCCCAGGCCCCAGAGGGCTGCACCATCGCACGCTGACCTCCCTTGGCGTCAGCTGCCCGAGGCTCTGCCCTGCTGGATGGAGGACTTCATCCACCCTGCTGCCCACCTGGCTCAGGAGGTCTTTCCTTGAAAGATGCTGACGGCTCCCTGCCCACGGAGCTGGCTCCGGGACCTGCAGACTGAGGCTCTGGGGCGCCGTCCGTTATCCCCAGTTCTCTCGTGTTACGTTATTACCGCCCATTTCCGAGTGGTTAGTGTGGTTGTGAGGTGAGTATGGATGCGGGTTAAATCTGCATTCATACAGCCTGAGTGAACCTGCGTCCATAAAGCCCGAGTGGACGGCGCAGGCACCTGTGTTGGCGCCCCGTTACCCCTCCCTGCTGCCCCGGAGGACTGTGGTCCCTAAGGCCGGGATCAGACTTCGGGCGGGAGGAAGGCTCGCGTACGGGAAAGACAGTGTCTCGCACAAACGCTGGGGACAGGGAGAGATGGGAAGGTTCTTCCCTGGGCGTCCTGGCTGCCGGCCTGTGCTCGGGCGAACTCCCTCCGGGGCTAGGAGGGCGCCCAGCGCCGCGCGCGGGGGCCTGGGGGTCCTCCTGGCCCCAAGACCTCGAGGCGCGTCCGCGGTGCCGCAGGGCGGCCGCGCCGCGGCTGGCGGCGGGGCCGGGGGCGGGGCCTCCGGGGGCGGGGCCTCGGCGCCATATAAATAGCGGGGCCAGCGCGCGCGCGCCCCAGCAGAGAGCGAGCGCCCAGCGGCTGTGGCGGCGACCTCGCTTGTCCAGGAGCCCCGTGACACTCGTCCCCGAGTCCCCCGCGCCTCCCGCGTCCCTCGGCTGCCGCCTCTGCTCCCGGCCGCTCGCTAGGTCCCCAAGACCCAGCGCCCCGCCGCCCAGGACCGGCTCGCGCCCCGGAGGCCCCGCCGCCCGCGCCGCCATGGGGGTGGAGGGCTGCACCAAGTGCATCAAGTACCTGCTCTTCGTCTTCAATTTCGTCTTCTGGGTGAGCCCCGGCCGTGGGGGGGGGGGCGGCGGGGAGGGGCGCCCTCAGAGCCCGCAGGCCGCGCGCTCCGCTAGGCCCCTCCGAGAGGGCGCAGTGGGGCCGCCAAGTTGTGGGGCCACCTGTACGTGCCGGGCGCGGGGCAAGGGGTCCTAGGGGGGCAGGCCGCGACGTGGAGGTCGTCCGGGCTGCCGCACTCCTTGACCACGGGGCACTGCGGGGGTTGCGAGCCTGTTTTGGGGGGCTGTGGTCGTCCGGACCCGGAGCTCCGCGGTTGGGCCGGGGCGTTTCGGGGCCTCGGGTCTGTTCCCGCTTAGTGATGGCGGAGGGTGCGGTGGGTGTGAGCTCGGAGCCTCCTACCCTGCCCACTCGACCTGCTGGCTGCTGTTTCTGGGACCACCCCGCCTCGCGGGGACGGGATGGGGGGGCTCGGGGGCGGGGCTCCCGGCGTCCCGCCCCCATGAGCTCATCTGGGCCGCCGCCCCTGGGTGGGCGGCCTGGACCTGTGGTGGGTGCGCTCTCGGTCTGAGTGGGACCGTCCACCCCATTCTTGGCCCAGTCCAACTCACCCCGCAGTCAGCTCTCGCAGCCCTGGGGATCGTTTGCGGGGTGGGGGTGGGGGGATCCGGGCTTACTGGGCCTGGCGTGGCCTGTGTGCTGGGGTGTTGGCACCATGGTGGTCCCAGTTTGTGGGGGCCAGTCCCCTGCCCTCCTCACCCAGACTAAGATTCCAGCCCAGCCTCGCCTTGGGGAGCAACGGTGACCCTTCCAGTTGGCACAGGGCAGGTGTCCCTGGGCTCCAAGGACCTGAGTCTGGCCTTGGGTATCCACTGTGGGACGAAGTGCAGACCAGATGGTCGTGTTTGGGGGCACAGGGTTCTCCAGCTGCCAGCCGAAGAGCACGTTTCCTGCCCTGGGTCCTAATCGCTGGGCAGTGGCTGGGGGGGTTTACTTTGTTTTCACTTCCTGTCAGTGTTGGAGTTGGGCAGGAAGTGGAGGAACCGGGAGTGGTGGGTGGGCATCGTCTCCTGACTGGGCCCTGCTTCCCCTGGGCACCCTCCCAGGCCCCTCTGTATCCTGGGCTGCTCACCGCGCCTCATGTAGGACCAGGATGCCCTCGGGTGGACGGTGCATTTCTCAAGTGAACGATAGCAGGGCAAACTTTTAAAATGGCCCCTGGAGCAAGTACGTGGGGTGGGGACATCTGCTGGGCATCTGGACAGCCAGGACCTGGGCGGTTCCCAGGCAGCGAGGGGTCCGGTGAGAGGACCGGATGAACCGAACTCTAGTGGGGGTGGCATGGGGGTGTCCCATCAACCCCAGGGGTGGCCCGGGCCTTTGCTGGAGGCACAGTGTTGTCGCGGACTTAGTGTGGGCCTGCTTTGGCCTTGGCAAGCAGTAGAGGTCAAGGGGGCCCCCAGACACCCCTCTGTGCCTGGGTGGGAGGATGAGTGCTTTGTCCGGGAGGTGGGAAAGTGGAGGGCAGGCGCAAGAAGGGGACTTCTCCTGGAGGGAGTCGGTACTGTTCCATCTGCCCCGTGGGGGGTGGTCTCCAGGGTACCCACCCCCTGCGGAGCTCAGCTGGGCGAGCCTGGTAGTTTCCCGGGCAGCTAGGGTGGAGGCCGGCGCATCCCAGGGGGCATTCTTGATCGAGACTTAAGGAAATGTTCCCAAGGCCACTCCCCTCCTGGGCCGGCCCAGCTGAGTACCCCGTCTGTCCACAGTTGCTGCGGCCCCACCCACCACCCACTCTGGGTCACCCCTGTGGTGGGGGATTACAGAGCCGAGCCCTGTGGACCTGGGTGGAGACCCCACCCCACAGCTCCAGTCCTGGGCCTCGGTTTCCTGTCCTCCAAAGTGGAGTTCTCTGAGTCCTGCCTCCTGCAGTTGTTGCTGAATTAGCTCACCCGGAGAGGCCAGGCGGGGCGGGGCTGAGCTCAGGAAATGGAGGAGGGGCCTGGGGCAGGGGCTTCAGGCCCTGGGTGGAGGGAGGCTCCCGGGGCTCCACTGAGCCCCTTGGCTGAGGGTGCTGCGGGAGGCGAGGGAACAGGGTGCAGCACACAGTGTCTGGGTGCTGAACGTGCCGGGGCTGCATTTCAGACGCAGGGAGGCTCCCGGAGGAGTCTTGGGCCACCCGTGCGCCCGCCCAGACCCTGGCCCCAGGCAGCGTCCACTCAGAACACCTGAGCTACCACCACTTGCTCAGAGGCTCCCTGGCCAGCCAGGTGTCGGGCTGTGAGGCAGGGACAGGGCTGGAGGCCCAGCATCACCCCAACCCGAGCAGAGACACTGCCAAACCGCGGTGGAAATCCTGCCCGTCGGGGAGGCCGGAGCTGCCTGGCAGAGGTGGCTGGAACCTGAGCTCCCTGCCAGGGCAGGTCAGGGCAGTGAGGATCCCATCCCTGCCCACCGCCCGCCACCCTGGCCCCCCGCTGGCCATCTGCCGCAGGCCACGGCCCTCCCGAGAGACAGGCAGGCTGGGGCCCTCTCCTTGGGCACCGAGAGCCCCGGGCCTTTCTGGGGGAGGGACAGTGAGCGTCCCTGCCTGGGACTGGCTGTTCCGTGCCTAATGCAACCGGTGGCTGCCTTCCAGAGGCCGGGTGGCCAGACTGGCTTCCGGGAAAACCCTGCTAACTGGCATTTAATTTTCGCTTCCAGACAGCACATGACTGTCACAACTCTGTCACCTCCTGTCCCGGAGAGAGGATGTGGCCCTGGGAGGCGTGGAGGGGTGGGGAGGGGGCATGGATTTCCTGTGCCCCAGTTTCAGCCGGCGGGCGGGCAAGTGGACTCCCCAGTGCTCCCAGGCGTCTGGCTATGGGGCTGTGCGGGTGCAGAGAGGAGGTCCCTGGGCTGGTGGGGGCGGGCCTCAGCAAGGGGGTCTGCGCGGCGAGGGGCCCTGCTTGCAGGCTCCCAGCACCACCCAGTCCGGCCCTGCCCCAGCCGTTGGGTTCAGCACCCTCTCCTCGTCTCCTCCTGCCCCCACCAGCTCCCCCAGATCCTCTGGGCCCGGGCCTCCACTTCCCAAATCGTGACGGGGATCAAACTGGGTCATGGAATCAGTAAGGATTAGAGTCCAGGAGCCCGGCGTGGGTGTGGGGGGGCAAACCCAGGGGCCATCGTTCTGGCCCGGCACCGAGCGGCTGGGTGGCTGTCAGCCTCGGAGATGTCACCTGCCCCTCGGCCGGCTCTTCATCCTGCACAGAACACTCGGCTCGCCCTGAATCGGCCCAGCTCGGGCCCCGCCCCGCCCCTGGGTCGTTCCCAGGGACCAGCCTGGCGAGCGGAGGCCTGCCCTGCCCTCTTCCTAAAGCCGGGCACCACCTCTGACTTCAGAAGGCACCGGGTAACTTGGCCACTGCGGAGAAGGTGAAAGGTAGGAAGACAGGGCTGGCCCGCCATTCGAGGCTCCCCTGGCGCCTGGTGCCACCCCACACCTAGGTGGGCCTCAGGGTCATGCCTGATGGCGCCTGAGAAGCTGTCACCTGTGCCGCTGCCCGTGGGTGGCATGGAGGTTGGTGCTGTGCTGTGACCGGCCACCAGCCCCTGGCAGTGGGCGTGCAGGCCCAGGCTGAGCTCCTGGGGGCAGAAATGCAGGGTGCACCTGTGGGCTGAGAGGGCCCCGGGCCAGGCCACGGTGCCTTCCCCACCAGGGGCTCACAGCTGCGGCTCTGCGCCCACGTCAGGGGCCCCCCACCCTGGAGACAGACAGCCTTCACCCTCAGCACAGTCACGGCTGCGTTCCCAAGAAGTAGCTGTCCCCTCCGGCAGATGGCACCCGGCTGGGCCACCCCTTTTGCCTTGCCCTGGGGCCTGGCCGTTATCACTCTTCTCTGGCAGGTCACTGGGACGTCTGTGTCCACGTGCCCCCCTGCAGAGCCCAAAGGGGTAGGTTAGGGCCGCCCATAGCGGACACCTTTCAGCCCGTGGGTGGGTTTGGGGAGGGGGAGCAGGCCATTTACTGCCCCCCCTGCCTGTGGCGTGGGTGGCAGACTCAGGGTGCCAGGTTCTGTCCCCTGCACCCTGAGAGGGGCTGGGGTCCTCAGGGGCCTGCATTCATTTCTTGGTGGAAAGTGGTACTTGGGTTCCCTAGCCGGCGGTGCCCGGGAGGGCCGGGGCCTGGCCCCCAGCCCCCACACCGATTCTGAGAGGCCTTGCTGGGTGGCTTCCTGAGGCCAAGGGGCGACAGACGTCCCTGCTTCCTGCCCGGCGTCCCTGCTCTCCCCCAGGCACATTCTTTCTGCCACTCTGGGTCCCGGGGGCTGCTGCCCACGGCCGGGACGCCCCAGGTGGACCCTGGGTCACCCAGGGAGCAGTCTGGCCCTGTCCCCCCATAGCGGGCAAAGGTGAGGGTCAGCCTGCAGGGTCCTCTTGTCCCCTGCCCCACCCTCCTCCATCCCCCATCTCATCTGGAAAGCGTCCCTGCCAGGCTGACTTATTCCAGCGTCTGCAGGGGCGTGTCCGGCCTCACTTCCTGCCTCTGGCCTTCCCGACCCTGCTGGGCACGGTCTCCCAGGGCCTCCCCAAGGCCACTTTCCCAGGCAGTGCGCGGGGGCACCCCTTGCAGTAGCGGGTGAGCTGGGGCCCAGAGCGAGCCCCGCAGGTGGCCCTCCCCGTTGGGGAGGGGCTGCTGTCCAAGAGCACAGGCCCTGGGGCCCGGGCAGAGACGGCCCTCCTTTGCAGGGAGCTGTCCTGCTGCCCGTGAATGCAGGGGCAGGACTTGGGGTGACAGCTGCGCCTGCCCCCTTCTGTCTGGGCCCTTGCAGGGGGTGGGGCCCCCTTGGGACCCCTCGGGACCCGGAAGAATCACATGCCCCTAAAAGCCTCTCGGCTTAGAAGCTCGGTGACAGGTGTGGGGTTTTCTTTTTCAAGTTTTATTTGACATCAGCGAACGCACACCTAAGGTGCACAGCTTGTTGAGTTTTGAGAAAGGAAGACACCCGTAAAGCCACCCCTCCACTCCCGACCACGGGCACCTCGTGCACCCCGAAGTGTCCCTGGGCCCGCGGCCCTCTTGCCCCCACCCCCATCGCCACAGCCACCTGCACGGTTTCTCCCGGGGGAGGTGGGCCTCCTGTCCGGACGCTCTGGAGTCAGCCAGGTGTGGCTGCGCCCTGTCAGTTTGGTTCACGCACCCAGTCCCCGGTGGGGGGAGGGGGACACCCGAGCTGGTCCCAGTTTCGGGCTGTTTCCTGGAAGCCCCGGGGACAGATGTCTGGGGAGAAACCTGGGGGGATTCCCTGCATGGAGGGGGTAGCTTTAGCTTCTGAACTGCACCCCCCCTCGGTAGCTCTGGGTTGGTCCTTGTCACGTGGCCCCTCTTGGGGTGCAGGGGGCCCACAGTGTCTCATCTGCGTGTCCCAGGGGACTGGTGGCAATGCTGAGTGGCTCTCACTTGTTCACTTGCCCTCCTGTCTCCTCCGTGAGGTGCCCGTTCAGATCTTTCGTCTTTTCGGAAAATTGGGCTGTTTCCTTTTGAGCTTTGAAAGTTCTTCGTGAACTTCGGATGCGTGTCATTTCTCAGCCACTTGCAAGCCCGAGAGCAGGCTTCTCTGTGCGCTGTTTCGGGGCCCCACCCGCCTCACCCCACACTGAGCTTAGGGGTTCTGGGCCCTGTGGGCCCCTCCCCGCCCCTCCCTCTCCCTCTCCTCTGTGTGGTGGTGAGTCTTGTAGGCCTGGGGTGACCCAGAGCAGGGGCACTTCATCCAGGCTCCCCCAGCCCTGGAGGCATGGCGGGGCCACCGGGAATCCAGAGGGGCCTTCTCCCACCCAAGACAGGGCGGGCGGCAGCGGATGACGGCCATGTGATCCCACCGGGAGCACTGCAGGTGGGGACCATGTGTCCCCAGGCTTGGCTTGTCCCCTCCGCTCCTGGGGTGAGGGGCTGCCACCCAGGGAAGGTGGCAGGTGGTCCCAGCGCAGCCAGGCCCTACTCCACACTCTGCCCCGGGGAAGCGGAGGCCCAGTCGGAAGGGCTCCCGCCCCCCTCTGTCTGGGGGCCTCTCGTGGCCCCCCTGTCACGGCTCTGTGGTCCAGACGACGGTTTCCAAATGGAGAAGTGATGTTTCCAAGCCAGAGTTACCACAGCAACCCCCGGCCTCCCCTGGAACCGCAGCCGGCAGCCGGCTGGGAGCAGCCAGGGCTCCAGGGCACCTGCCCTGCCCGTGTCCCTCGGGCCGCCAGCCTTCTCTCTGGGTGACAGGTGCCAGAGAGCAGGGACGGGCTGCTGGGTGCCCGGGGCCCTGTCCTTCATGCAGCAGGCTGGGTGGCGAGCAGGGAGAGGGAACTGGGCCCCTAAGTGCACTGGAGGATGGTGAAGGGCGGGGGAGCTTCACAGCATGGTTGCCCCCCCCCCCCCCCGTGCCAGACTAGGGCCCTGTTGGACTCGGGGAGGAGGGGTTGAGGCCCCAGGCCCCAGCCAATGAGGGTGGAGGGTGCCGGGACCTCTGGGGTGAGGACAGCTTCCCCTTGGGGTGGGAGCGCAGCTGCTGTGGGTGCTGGTGTGCACCCAGCTGATCCCGGGGCCGAGAGTCCCAGCCCACAGGCCCTCCCGGCCTCTGCTGCTGCCTCAGTTTCACCTGCCCAGGAGTCTCTCGGGCCACTCAGGGCTTTCCTCCGGGTGGCTCCTGGAGCTAGGCCTGAGCCCCCAGCCCCCCACCCGTTACCCCCTGCAGCCCCTCTCCCTGGCCATGGCACCATTTCTCCAAGTCTGTGCTGGGTTTCTCTTCCCCATCAGACATGCAGCTGTGGCTGCGGGGTCAGTGGCGGGGGGCAGAGGGGCCCTTCAGACCACACCCTCTTGCAGCTCTGGGAGCAGAGGCCCCCTCATGGGCACTCAGGGCTGGGGGAGCCTGGGGAGGGGCCCGGGCTCTGAGGGCAGCGGGGTGCTGCCTCGCTTGCCCAGGGTGCCCACGTGTCCAGGCAGGCGTGGGCCTGGCTCTTCAGGCTCCGCGAGGGGCCCTCCCTCCTGCGCCGCGGCCCCGGGCAGCCTCCCGCTCGGCCTGGCCGTCTATTCCGAGCACCGCGACTTCCTTCCTCAGGCAGCAGCTGCCCTTCCAGGGCGGACACGGCTTCGTCCCCACATCGTCCGTCCCCCCCCCCACCCCGCCCGGCCGCCTCCCCTTCCCTGCACTGGTCTCCGCCAGCCCTGCCCAGGCTGGTGCCATCAAGTCCCCACCCCTCTCCTGGCAGCAAACTTGGAGTCTCCACCACAGGGTGCTCAGGGGCTTCTGTGGCTTCTGGCCAGATTTAGCAAATAGAAAAGCAGGACATCCACTTGAACTTGAGCTTCAGGTAAACAACAAGCACACTTTTGGCATTAAGTGTGCCCGTCCCATGCAGTATTTGGGACACCCTTGTACCCAAGGAGCATTCGTTGTTCGCCCGAAATGCAGGTTCAGCGGGGTCCCCCGCACCCTGCCTGGGCGCCTGCCCTGGAGTCTTTCTGAAGTGGCCGGTGGGGACTGGCAGCCTGGTCCCTGGCAGCGGGAGGGTCCCCCTCACCGGGGCTGTCCCGGGGCGTCTCTAACGCCAGGGCAGCAAAGCAGACATCTAGAGGCCGCGGGCGGCCCTCGGCCATCTCCCCGCTCCGTGTCCCAGCTTGCCCCGGCGCCACGGTGCTCTGTGCCGTGGCTGACACTTGCCTGTTCTTTCCCCAGCTGGCCGGAGGCGTGATCCTGGGTGTGGCCCTGTGGCTCCGCCATGACCCCCAGACCACCAACCTGCTCTACCTGGAGCTCGGAAACAAGCCTGCACCCAACACCTTCTACGTCGGTGAGCCCCCCGGGGGTCTGGCAGGAGCTCAGCGAGGCCACAGACAGGCGGTCGGGGGCTTCCACGAGGAGGTGGGGCCCACGTGGTCTGGCAGGGCACCTGGGTATAGGCCACAGGGGTGGGGGAGCTCCCCGGGCCTGTGGGGTCAGGTCAGCCTGGGGGAGGCACTGGGGCCTGGGTCCCCCCACCTCTGGGGGCGGAGCCAGGGCCAGAGGGCAGCAGCTGAGTGGGGGAACTATGTCCGGCCGGCCACGGGTATTTTGGGGAAGGCTCCCAGGCTGGGTGGGGTCGGATGCCTGGGCAGCCAGGCCAACAGCTGAGGCGGGAGCCTGACCAGAGTGTCGGGGGAAGGGGACTTGGGCCCCAGGAGGGAGAGTGGGGCCCAGGGACGCCGACCACCCACAGTCACACCTCACTGCTTCCTGAGGCTGCCGGTCAGCCCCCAGGGCACCAGCTGTGCCCCCTGGGCGTCTGTCAGGCTGGGGTGATGGGGTTCCTGCGCCCAGCCCCCCCAGGGCAGGGTGACCCCGGAGCAGGGCCAGCTTTGCAGAGCAGCACCCTCCCTGCACCTCGTCCCAGCCAGCGGGGGCGGGGCCTGGCTTGGCACTCTGGCTGCAGGAGCAAGAGCAAGAGCTTCTGCCCTTTAAAGGAATGGCCCCTGGGCCCACCCCCCTCACCCCACCCCAGGGCCTGCCTAGGGAGTGGGTGTGCAGCTCCAGGGCCTCGGCTGGCTGAGCGAGGAGGGTGCTGAGCTTGAGGTCGGGCTGGCTGGGGCGGGGAGGCTGCTCACTGCTCCAGGCCACGGCTGGGCTGAGGCCAGAACAGGCCCCGGGCTCCAGCTTGCTCAGCGTCAGGGGTGGGTCCTCATGAGTGGGGGTGTCAGGGCCTGAGGGGAAGGGCATGGGCTTGAGGGCTGTGCCCCATGGGCGAGGCCCGAGGGTGGACATGGCAGGAAGTGTCCCTTCCGCCTGCTCCGCTCTGTGCTGCCCGAGGCTTTGTCTGTTCTGGGTGATTCCAGAGCTTGGCAGTGGGTCCTGAATGCCAAGCCCCCGTCCCTGGGGCAGGCCGGTGGTGGGGGCACTCAGCACTGAGCACTGAGAGCCGAGAGCCGGATTCCCAGCTCTGGAGGAGCTTGGGGCTGCCAGAGGCCTGGGGGCCCCTGGAGGGATGCACAGGGGACCATCTACGGGGACAAGGGCACCAGGAAGGGTGGCCTGGCCAGGCCGGAGCCTGGGCCCTTGGTGCCCCCTCTCCCCAGGCAGCCCTTCTGCCGCCTCACCCCACATGCCATCGCCGCGGCCACACCCCACCCTGGCAGCGGGCCTGGCCGCCCGGCCCCCAGCCTCTGGGCAGCCTCGTCCCGTGGGCTCTGCCTCCAGAGCGGGGCCTCAGGGGCAGAGGGTGAGCCTTGGGCTCCAGTCCACAGAGCAGCTGCTCGGAGCGGCTGGTCCAATCCCTGCCCACGAGTGGGTGCTGTGCGCCACTGGCAGGGGGTGGCAGAGAGTGCCCCAGGATCCCTAGGCTGCTCCCCTGCACCCCACCCCCAGGCCAGCAGCTGGGCCTTCCCCTCCATGGCACCAACACGGGGTGGTCCTTCCCAGCCCCCCACGTCCCAGAGGCTTGTGGGAAGCAGACTGGGGCAGCTTGCAGCGCTGACCCAGGGAGAGACGGCCCCCACAGAGCTCTGACGCTCCCGCCCCCCGTTCTCTGAGCACTTGTGCGAGTGCCAGTCGGTGCCCCGAAGAGAGGCACTGGGAGAGCCCCCTCTGTCCTCGGGCGTCTGGCCCCTCCCTGGGCAGCAGGGTGTGTGTGCGGCTGGCTGGGGAGAGTTCTGGGGTGGGGGGCAGGGGAGAACAGCCCCAGATGTCCCTGGCCAGTGGTCACTGAGGTGCCGTGGCCCCTCCCCCTGCAGGCATCTACATCCTCATCGCCGTGGGCGCTGTGATGATGTTCGTCGGGTTCCTGGGCTGCTACGGGGCCATTCAGGAGTCGCAGTGCCTGCTGGGAACGGTAGGTCCCGGCAGGGCAGACCCGGGGCTTGGGTGTCATCTGCAGGGGGTCAGGAGCTCAGGCGCCCCAGAGGCGGTCTGGCCCTGGAGGCGGGGTCACAGCAGCCCAGAGACCTCTCCTAGAACATTCGCCTCCCTGCTCGGTCCTTCCATGCAGTTGGTTGCTGCTGTGTCCAGGACCTGAGTCCAAGTTCCAAAGTGGCTTTTTTGTTTTTTTAAAAAGCCCCAGGTGCAATAAATTAGGGAGTGGGTTCCCGACCCCAGGTGTCCCTGTCGTGTCCCTACGTACGGGTGTGAAGCCGGAGCCTGGCTGTGGCATTTGGGGCCTGGCCAGCCGGGAGGCATGGGCTGTGGGGGTCTGTGCCAGTGTCTCTGTGGAGACACCCACGGTGACACCGAGGCCCCCCCAGTAACCCGCTTCCCACCTGCTGAGCTCTGGCCACAGCCTCTATCTTTGCTGCTCCACCCTGCAGAGCTCAGCCCCTGGGGACAACGGGAGCGTCAGGCCAGGCCCTAGGCTCTGTGCCTCTTGGCTCCATGTGGCTCATCCCAGGCGGGATGTGGGTGGGTGGGAACCGCCAGCCACCCCCACACACTGGTTGGTCACCTGAGATGCTGGTCATCTGGGGAAGTGAAGCCCTGAGCTGCCCCCCGCCGGCCGTCTCCGGCCCGCTCCGACCCTCCTCTCCTGTCCTCCCTGCCTGCCGGGCCCCGGGTGGCCTTTCCAGTTCTTCACCTGCCTGGTGATCCTCTTTGCCTGTGAAGTGGCTGCCGGCATCTGGGGCTTTGTCAACAAGGACCAGGTGAGCCTGGGTCCCCGGGGAGGGCCAGCCCCAGGTTGGGGCTGGAACGGGTCGGGCTGCAGAGTGCACTTTGGGGCTCCTGGGGTGGGCCTGGTGGGAAGGCCACGGAGGTCCTTCTGGAGGAGGTGGCCTGGGGACCAAGCTTGGGGCACCGGGGATGGGAAGTCTGGGCCTGCCCTGGAAGCCACCCTTTTCCTGGAGAGCCTGGTGACGGCACGCCCCCCAGGACTGGTCCTTACTCGGTGGGCCGGGTCCCTCCCCAGATCGCCAAGGACGTGAAGCAGTTCTACGACCAGGCGCTGCAGCAGGCTGTGATGGACGACGACGCCAACAATGCCAAGGCCGTGGTGAAGACCTTCCATGAGACGGTGCGAGGGGCACGGGCACGAGGGGGGGGCATGAAACGGGGCGGGGCCCAGCTGCCCTTCCATCGAGCCTCAGCTCAGACTTCAGGAGCAGGAGGGGCCCTTGGGGCCTTGCAGCCCTGCTCCTCAGAGGCCCTGGGGCTCCTCTGGGACATGCGGGCCCCTGGGGGAGCCAGGTGGGCCACCCGGCCAGTGTGCGGGGGTCTCTGAGCAGTGTGGCTCAGCAGGAGGGAGCGAGGAGGGACCGTCTCGACCCCGTGCTGGGGCAGCCTCGGGGGACTGTGTAGCTTGCTGGACGAGTGTCCTAGGCCACCTGCCCTCAGGCTGTTTCCATCACGCGAGGGGCTGACGGTGTGTGCCCTCCGTCTTCACAGCTCAGCTGCTGCGGCTCCAACGCCATGACGACGCTGACCACCTCATTGTTCAAGAACAACCTGTGTCCCTCCAGCAACAGCTTCCTGAGCAACTTTAAGGTGCGTGGCAGGGGACGGGGCTTTCCAGGGGGGGTGGGCCGAGCCCTCCTCCCTCCACAGGTCCTGGGTGGTGGCCAGCTGCCCAGGGGCTCTGGCTGGCACCAGCAGGCATGCCGGGTGGTGCCGTGGCCTGAGTCAGGGTGCTCTGCCCAGGAGCTGAGTTTTGCCAAGTGCCGGCCTGGTTCCTGACCGGGCAGCTCTCTGGGTCTGGCTGCCAGTGGGTATGGCGGGCACCCTGACCTCCCAGGTCAGTGCCCATCTGGTGCTCAGTGGTCTGGGAGCACACAGCATGCCCCTCGTCCCTGTGTGCTTTTTCACACGGGTGTCAGCTGGGCCCTGTGCACCCCTCTTCTGCGGGCGGCCGGGCCTGGGACCAGCACCTCTGACCACTCGCTGGCCATGCCCTGCAGGAGGACTGCCACCAGAAGATCGATGACCTCTTCTCCGGGAAGCTGTACCTCATCGGCATCGCGGCCATTGTGGTCGCTGTGATCATGGTGAGTGGGCTGGCCAGGGGCGGCCTTCTCAGGCCCCCATGAGCCTCCGGGTGCTGACGGGCCACCCGCCCCTCCCTGCAGATCTTCGAGATGATCCTGAGCATGGTGCTGTGCTGCGGCATCCGGAACAGCTCCGTGTACTGAGGCCTCGCCCCTCATGCCGCCGGGACCCCTGCGGCGCTCGCCGAGAGACCCGGCGTTTCTGAGGAGGCGCCCTTCCCGCCCGTGTATATGACTTTTCTGGTATTACTCTGCTACACTTATTAACCTTGTTACTTTGGAGGTTTTGTTTTTGTCCTGAAGCTCCCTCATTACCTTTGGGGGCTGACGTCACCCGTAGGTGGCATGTGAGTGGGCCCTGGGGAACGCAGGGCAGGGTCCCCTCTGCCTCTGCGGCCACTCGGGGGCTCTGCCTGCTCTGCCAGGGCTCTCCAGGCACCTTCCCCCCGCCCACCGGTCCCTGTGGGCCACAAGGCGCGCGCCTTTTTTTAATCCTTGCCCCATCCGGCCACCTGCCTCTAGAGCTGGGCCTGTGAGCAGCCTCACGCCTTCACCGCACCTGTCCTTTCTAACGCCTCACCTTTCATTGTAATTACATCTTGAGAATCATTCAATAAAGAAGAAAAACCAGGCATGCTGAGAAACCGTCGGTCCCCGCTTACACCGCAGCATTTGAGGCCGGGGGCAACGGCTCGGAGGGGCAGCACGGCCCTGCACAGGTGGGCTGCCCGCCCTGTCGGAGGACAGTGATGGGGTCCCTGGGGAGCACTCATGTGGCAAGTGACCCTCTGGGGGGCCCTGTGCCTCCTAAAGCATCCTCCCCCCAGCCTCACACCCACTCCTGCTCCTACGCATCCCTGCCTGGAGGGGGCAGGAGGGGTTGGGGCAGAGAGCCAGGTGTGGGATGTGCTGGAAATGGCCTTCAGCATGACTTGCCTTCCTCCCTGGCAAGGAACAGCTCCTCCGCAGAGGGTGGTCACCCCTCCCAAGTGTCTCCTCACTCCCTGGGTGGCTCCTGCCAAGCTGTATCTCCCAGGGCTGGAGGGGGGGTGGGTTTCAGCCACTGCCTGGTGGAGTGTGCCTGCCCAGCCACAGCCGGCTCTTGCATCAGGCCACTGCCCCCCTGGGGAATGCTGGGTGATGTCATCCTGAGCCTCCTGCAAGCACCTGCCCGTGTGAACTTTAAATTGATCCCCTGAGGCCACAAGGGCCCCCTGGGAGCTGATTTTGGAAACCAACCCGAGCCCTGCAGTGGGGGGTCGTGGAGTCTCAGCAGGTGTGCCCCTACACAGCCTGTGCCAGGGCGGGTTGTTGGGAGACAGGATGACCCAAGGGACCTCCTCCTCTTGACTTCCTCTATGCTCAAGGGCCCCAGGACATCCTGCAGTGTTAGTGCTGGGGGTTCAGCGGAGGGCCTGGGGGCACTTAGGAATGAGACGTCCCAAGGTTACAGGGAAGAACAGGCCTGAGCCTTGGGTTCCCCGAGCACACCAGACGGCAGCTCTGGGAGAGGGAGCAGGCGAGGTCAGGCTGGGGCCGAGCCACATGGACTTTGTGGGCATGAAGCGACCAGCGAGCCCAGGCAACTGCTCCCAAGCTGGGTACAGCGGCTTCGCCCTGGTCAGCCCTGGCTGGCTCCACAGTTAAGACACACGTTCAATTACGCGCCCTCCACTCTCCAAAGACCCGGGACAAGAGCGGCCGGCCGCTTCCGGCCAGAACCGGAAGTGCTACAATGCACTTCCGCCCTGAGGGGCGGCCATTCTCACAGCTTCCAGCAGGGGGCACTGGGGCCCCCGGAACGAGGCCCTGATTATTAGCCCCTGCGCATTCTGGGAGTCGCAGTCCCGTCTTCCCCACCCTCAGTACCCTTTAGTCAATTCCGGGCTCTTTTCGTGAAGGAGTGCCGACATTTCCGGGGAGGGGGAAACTGGAGAGAGCGCGTGCGCAAGGATTACACGTCCCGATAGGCCTCGAGGAATAGCCTGCTAGGCATGTGGGAAATGTAGTTCTTCAGGCGTGGCAGCCGTGGCGCTCGGCCGACAACGGACTCGGTTTCCCAGAGGGCCAAGCGTGACGCAAAATGGAGGCGGCCAGGCAGCAGTAATCCGGTAGGTTTGTGTGGAGGGAGGACGGCGGGGCTGGCTGGTCGCGCCTCGGGGACCCCTCCGTGTGTGCAGTCTAGTGCCCCACCTGCTCTGTGTCTCCTGTGCCTCCAGGCCTGGCCTCTGGGGCCGTGGTCTCTCTCTCGACGTGGCCCTTGAGACCCAAACCCCATGGGAAGAGCTTCCTGGGCCAGGCTCTGGGCAGATCAGTGCAGAATGTCAGGCTATGCTTCCCAGGGGGACAGAGTAGAAAGAGGCTGGGGGTCCTGCACCCTGGGGTCTGGCCTGCCCATACCCTCAGCGTGCCTCCGTCCCCAGCCCCATGTCCTGGACGAAGATTCGCCCTCTTCGGAGTTAGGGTTACGTCCCTTTGGGGCCTGTCGCCGTCTCCCCGCCGGCGTGTCTCACCGATCAGACTGCTTCTCCCCGGCGGTGGCGTCGCCGGCGTGCGAACAGGAGTGTGGAACCCCAGCTTTGCCTCCACACACTGCGGGAGGGGTTGATGCCGCCCCCGCTGACCCTGCCAGCTCAGGCCGACACCGCAGGGTGTGCCCTGGGTCCCCCTTCACTCCCGGGGGTGTGCTCTGATTTGGGGAGCTGAGCCCCAGGAGGATGTAGGTCTGGCCTGCGTTTGACTTGTGTAGAGCACTCAGACGCCGCTCCCCGGATCTCCCCGGCCTGGGCTTGGGGGTTCACCAGCGACGTGTCACTCTGGGCAGGGGAGGGGGATGGGGGGCTTGGTGCTGAGGAAGAAGGAGTTGGTGGGTGGGCAGCTGAGAGCAGTGCAGAGGGGGGAGGCTGGGCTGTCCTCTGGGCCGGGCCACACTTGGCCAACAGTCGCTGTGGGCACGTCTCTGTGCTCAGCAAGGGAAGTTACGGGGTGTGGGGAGGACTGCAGAAGTGCCCTTGGAGGTCGCTCCAGGTGGCGACTGACTCCTCTGTTCCATGAGGGCCTGACCCTCAGGTGCCCAGGACTTGCCTGCAGACCCCTCCGGAGCTCTCTGGGCATCTCCCAGCAAACAGGGGCAAACCTTCCTGGGGGGCACTCATCACATGCCACGGGCCCCACCCCCCAAGCGGCCTATGGGTGGCCCCACCTGGGTGGAGTGTGCAGCCGGGGGCCCCTGTGGCCCTGGGCAGGCCCTGCCATCTGCTGGCCCCATGGTTGCCCCATTTAGACCCCACTTGACTGGATCGTTGGGACTGAGGGGACCCATCAAGGGCCCCCCGCCCCCTGGCCTGCACTGCTCCCTGGGTGGTGCCGCTACCAGTACTCGTCCGCTGTCTGATCTGATGGTCGGCTGCCCCTCCCTGCCTCCCTCAGCTACAGCAAGCCACTGAGCAGAGACGTGCTGAGGACCTCCAAGCCGAGGCCACCGTCCAGCCTCTGCAACCTGTGCCCACTCTCTGCTCACCAGCAGTCAGGTATCGGCACCGACGTCCGGCACACAGGAAGGTGAGAGGGCTTTCAGGGGAGGGTGGGTGCCAGGGGCAGGGGCTTTGACCCGCACGCTGTCCTCAGAAATAAACTTCAGGGGCTATTTTGGTCTAGGTGGCTGTGGCCTGAGGACACATGGCTGAGGTGGGGGCAGGCGAGCCCACCCCTGGCTTGGAGGTAGAGCAAGGGACAGAGTGTGATGCCCCTCCTTCAGACACCGTCTCCCCCAGCGACTCGGACTCTGACCTCAGCCTGCCTGGCAGTACTGAGCTGGAAGCCCTGTCCCCAGAGAGGCTGCGGGGGGAGGCCCAGGGGGACTCGGACCCCGATGAGGCCCCCTCGCCACCCAGGGACCCTCCCACGGCCGCCGTGCAGCCTTTCCACCTGCGGGGCACCAGCAGCACCTTTTCCCAGCGGAGCCGCAGCATCTTCGACCAGCTGGAGGGCGCGGCCAGGCAGGCTGGGCCCTCGGCGCTCCAGACCGGCCTAGGCGGCCATGGGGGCTTCAAGCAGCCCCTGGCGCCCCAAAGCCAGCCTCAAGCAAAGTGCCCGGGCAGAGCCAGTCATGTCCCGCAAAGGGTGCCCCCCGTCCCTGACTATGTGGCCCACCCTGAGCGCTGGACCAAGTACAGCCTGGAAGATGTGGCCGAGGCCAGCGAGCAGAGCAACCGGGCTGCTGCCCTGGACTTCCTGGGCCGCCAGAGCCTGGACGCCCCCAGCGACTATGTGCCCTCCTTCAACCAGGACCCCTCCAGCTGTGGTGAGGGGAGGGTCATCTTCACCAGACCAGCCCGTGCCGCCGAGGCCAGACCTGAGAGGAAGTGGGTCCTGAGGAAGGTGGGGGCGCCAGGCGGGGGCCAGGGGTCTGTGGAGCTGGCCCACCTGGCCAGGCCTGGGAGCCCGGAGGCCGAGGAGTGGGGCGGCCCACGTGGGGGCCTGCAGGAGGTGGGCCCGCCGGAGGAGGGTCCCCTCCGTGAGCCAGCAGCAGGCCCCTCGGTGGTGGAGACAGTGGGCTTCCAGGGCAGCAGGAAGCGGAGCAGAGACCACTTCCGGAACAAGAGCGGCAGTCCGGGGGCCGAGGCCTGACTGGAGGGGCTGCCTGCCCCTCGGGCAGGGAGCCGGGGGGCTGCCTCAGGCGGCACCACTGGCCCTGGCTCCGGTGCAGGCCGTGCTCTTTGGAGCCAAGACCTTGCCCCAGAGGACAGCGGCGGCCCTGGCCCACTCCATGCCCTTGGGGAACAGTAAAGGTTTGGCACTCCTCAGGCTCAGTGTCTCTGTGTAGATCGACCCCTCCACGCCCACAGTCAGTGTGGCCGGAGCCCTGGCTGTCCAGCCCACCCAGTTGATCTCCTGTTCCCACCCGAGAGCCTCCTGACTCAGCGCCACGCACTCGGAGAGCTTCTCCATCCCTGGCTGCATTCATCCATGGCAGCTTTTCCCGAAAGGACTGAGGGGCCCGCCTCTGTCCAGGGCAGGGGGTGGAAGCAGCACGGGACTTCTCCAGGGGCGAGCTCATGGCCTCGGGCACCTGGCTTGTGCCCAGAGGCCTCGACCATGGGGCTGGGGACACTTGTTCCAAGGAGGCCAGGGTAGGGGGGGCGGGGGCCCTCCCAGCCCTCCCAGCCCTCCCAGCCCTCCCCGCTCTGGCCAAGCGTGAGGGTAGCCAGTGTCCCGGGATCGTGTCGCCAGGCCAGCTGGGTTTGGGTCCACCAGTGGCGGGAGGAGGAAGGTCCCCTGCGTGCCAGGGAAGGCGGCCTGGGCCGGCACCTGTGGCTGACCTGGCTGGCCCCGCCTAGCAGGGGGAGTGGAGGTGCCTGGACCCCAACCCTAGGGGTCCACTTTGGCCTTCGGGGCCCCGGCCCCAGCCCGGGCATGTTCTCCAGGCCCCAGTGGGGGCGGAGCGGCTTGCGGGGTGGCGTCGTGAGCGTGCTGCTGGGCCCGGCGCTGTCCAGCGTTCCCTGAGCTGGTTGGGGGTGCAGGAGCGGGAGGCAATGCAGGAAACCCCTGGACGCAAGCCTTAAAAGGCACGAACTCTGACCACAGCTATGTCATAAACAGTAGTTTCTTAGCAGGCAACACAGGCTGGGGAGGGGACAGGTGTGCCCCCGCGGCTGCCGTCCACCCAGCGGAAAGCAGACGGGTGCTCAGCGGGAGCTCGCTGTCCAGGCGAGGACTGCGGGTTCTGAGGAGTCCCATCCGCAGGGAGCAGGCCTGCGCCTGGGTCCCAAGCTCCCAGGCTGGGGGGGGGGGGGGCAAGAGGGGCAGGACAGAGTGTGGAGTGGTCCCTCTGACGAGGTCATGGTGGCAGGAGGGGGACAGTGGTGTTGGTTGGATCTGGGGTAACTAGCCGAGGGCCATGGCCCCCTGCCCACCCTGGTCAGGATGCGGGGGCCAGGCCGCCGGCTCTGGGAGACGGGGCACTGTGTGCTGACAGTCTGGTGCCTCAGGCATCCGAGGCCAGTGGGCCTGCCGGTGGCTGCTCCCTGGTCCCTGGGCCACCAACGTGCTCGGCAGGGGCCTGCCAGTTCCTGGTGCCAGAATTCCGGGCATCTAATGGGTAGGAAGGGCACTCAGCAGGCAGGAAAGGGGGCACGCAGAGGGAGGTGAGCGCGGGGCCTGGATCCCTGAGGGGAGGCTGGGGCGTAGCCTTGGAGTCTGAAAGGCCACAGTCTTGTGCCTGGCGGGGCCAGGGGGCATTTGCTCCACCAAAGCCAGTGGTCGGCCAAGGGCATCAGAGGCCTGGGTACATCCCCACCTGGACAGGGCAAGGCAGCCGGCAGGGCCCTCCCCAGACCCACACTCACTGTGGAGGACGGTGCCCGGGGCCAGCCTGTCTGCCAGGGAGGACAGGAGCGCTGTGCAGTCACCCACCTGCCGGAGGGAGAGACGTCCTGGGAAGCCCTCGGCTGCACCCCAGCTCTCTGGGAGCATCGGGACGCCCGGGCACCCTCCCGTCCGCATCCCCTCTCCCGCCAGGACCCCTGCTGCCCGGGGACCCTCGTTCTGCACAGAAGGAAGTGGGTGGGAGGCTGAGACTCCAGCTGTGCGTGGAGCGGGTGGTGAGGGGCTGTGCAGGATCCCCCCCGGGCAGGGCACCCCGTCTTAAGTGATGGGTGGGGCAGGGCTGGGTGCGTGGGAGCCCGGCCCGGGTGCAGGTGTTAGTTCGGAGGTGAGGCAGGGCTGCCACCCCATGTCTGCTCTGCAGCCCACCTGTGACTCCAAGCCCTGGATGCGCTTCTCTTGCTCTCTCAGCCCCACAAGGTGCTTGGCTATGATGTCCACCCTGCAGCAGAGTGGGGTGGGGGGTGTTGGGTGGCAGGGTGCAGCAGGCCACCGTTAGCCACGGGACACTGAATTCAAGGACTCCCCCTCCTGGCTCTGTTGCCTGGGCCCTTGGAGGGCTGCTTTGGTCCCTCCCCTTGCCCGCGTGATGGATGCTGGGCACCGCTCCGGAGAGAGGGCAGGACCACCCCACCCACAAGGAGGGAGGGCTGGGGGGCACCGCCCTGGAGAGACAGCAGGAGGGCTGGGCTCCACTCGAAGACCCTGGAGCAGAGGGGACACCAGGCGTGTTGGCCCCTCTCTCCCAAGTGCAGGGCAGGTGAGGCCTTGGGGTCAGGAGCCCAGGTCCTGGGCCCCGAGACTTAGTCACGCCCTGCCCCTCTCAGGCAGCCTCAGTTTCCTTAGCTCACCCTGAGCAGCACGGGGCAGCGTGGTGGCCCCAGCGATGACAGCAGGGGCCCCGCCCGCCGCAGCCCCGGCCCCGCGCACCTGTGGGCAGTTCTGCGCAGCACCTCCACCTCGCTGTCCCGCCTCTGCTTCTCCAGCTTGCTCAGGTAGCTCTCCTTCTGCACCGCCTCCCAGGTGACCATCTTCTGCTCCAGGGGCTCTGGCAGGTCTCTCTCTGGGAAGGCCAGACAGCCGAGGGCTTGACTGGAGCCAGGTGGGCCTTGGGGACAGCCCGGGCCGGCCTCCGCTGCGGCGGGAAGCCCGGGGAAGCCCGGCCACCCCAGGGGCGCCCACCTGCCGCACCCCAGTCAGTGCACGGGGCACAGGGAGGAGCAGGGCCAGCCTGTGCTGGCCGCCCGGCCCCTCCCACTGCTCCATCCCGGGGCCTCACCCAGGCGAGCCCGCCCCTGCCTGGCCTCCTTCTGGAAGACCCTCTTGAGCACCAGGCTCAGGTGGCTGAGCAGGATGAAAGGCGGGGCCAGGGCGGGGCGCTCCTGGTACTCGGTGATGAGGTGGTAGCGCTGGGACCTCCAGAAGGTGTCGGCGTTGCCCTGCACCATCTGGAACGTGTAGCTGTGGGGCCCAGGCAGCCTGAGCCCTGGGGGTCCCTGCAGAAGCTTCCCCCCTGCCCTCAGATCGCTCATTTCTGTGGGGGCACGCCCAGAGTGGGGGCCAGGTGTCTGGGACTGTCCGCCAACCCGTCTGCCATCCGGGGGGACACACCGCTAAGCCCCCAGGTTTGAAGACCCAGGCCCTGGGTGGGCGAGGGAGTGCCCCTGGGGCAGGGGCCTGGGAAAGCTCCGCCCACCACACCCCTGCCTGCTGCCGCCTGCACCCCAGGCCCCATGGGGGGGGCACTGGCCAGTGTTTGAGGGGACGCCCCCACCATGCCTCTCTGCACTTGGGCCGCGGGTCTGAGGGTGGGAGCCGGCTGGCCCTGAGGAGGCCAGTGGTGGGGTCCCTGGGCCCCCACGGCGGAAGGGTGGGCGGGGGGGCACCTGAACATGGCGATGAGCAGGTTCATGAGCAGCACATTGGTGACCAGCAGGAAGGTGACCAGCAGGAGGATGACCAGCCAGTTGGCATAGAGGTTGGGGCAGGAGGGCGAACCTTCCGGGAGCAGCGGGTCCGCCGAGCAGTTCACGTTCACACGGGCCTCTGCAAGGCGACCAAGCGGTGGGGCCAGGCGGGCAGCACGGGGGGCGGCTGCAGCAGCAGCTTCTCCTGGGCGCCGAGGCATGTGCCCTGCAGGCACAGCAGCGGTCCCGCCCTCCGCCTGGCACGGCCCACCAGAGTGCGGTGGCCCCTGCCACCTCGAGGCCTCCGGCCCCAGGCCTGAGGTCTGTGCTCCGTGTCTGCGGCCCGGCCCCTGTGCCGTGTCCCCAGGGATGGACAGAGGGCACTTGGCACGGGAAGTCCCCACCGTGGACACCCTGGTCCCCAACAAACTGGAGGGTCAGCTCTGGCTCCCCTTGCGCACTTCTGCCCCGCTGCAGCCTCAGCCTCGGAGGGTGGGGGACAGAGGCCCCTGCGTTTCTACTGGGTGTTGCCGGGCCTGAAGTCCCCTTCACCCGCCTCTTCCCAGGGCTCTGCCTGAAGCCAGACTGGGGAGAGCTGGCCTTGGAAAGGCAGACGGCGTCTTCCGAAGCTTCTGGGGCTTCTACGGCCCTGACGCCCGTCTCGGAGCACCCGTGGGAGCGGCTGAATGCCCGGCCCTGGGCCCCCACCTGCAGAGCAGGAGTGGGGCCCGTTGTGGCCCCCTCACGGGGGGTGTGCAGACGCACACACAGTGGACTTGTCCATGCTCCGGCGGAGCTCCCCGTGCGCTGTGGCCCCGTGGGTCCCTGTGTCCTCACTGGAGCACCCTCCCCATCCCGGAGTTCTCCAGGGGGCGGGCACACAGCCACCTTCCCCTCCTTTCTAGGGCTTATTCCTGACCCCACTCTGCCTGCCCAGGTTTCGGAGGGGGCTTGGCCGGCCCTGGGCAGAGCAGTTTTGGCTGCAAATCAGAGAAAAGTGGCTCTGCCCACAGGAGACCCCTGACTTCCTGATGACGCACCAGAGTGCCATCAGGCCGGGCCTGGAGCCCCAAGAAGGACCTTTGCTGTCACAGCTCGGCCCCAGGGCTCCCTCCCACCTGGCACGTGGGGAGCAGGGAGGCCACCTTCAGCCCAGGGACGTGCAGAATGGGGGCTGCCCGAGCCTCAGTTTCCCACTTTGTCCCACAGCCCGGTGGGCTCACGGCAGGCAGGCGGCTGGGGTTCAGCCCCAGAGATGGCACTGAGTGGCACGGGCCCCCCCGCAGGACTCCGTCCACGGGGCCACAGTGGCCAGCAATGCGGGGGCTCGAGGGGGTTGGACCCCTCGGGGGGCCCCAGGGGACACCACACCACGCCATCCCCCATACCAGCATGTGGCTGCAGCCGGCCGGGCCCAGGGAAGTGGCCGCTGGGGCTGGTGCGCCTCCTGCCCAGCACCAGAGGGGCCCCCTCATCCTCCCCCCGCCCAGGGGTCACAGCACGGCCCCCGGCCGAGGCACACGGTGAGGACCGTGGTGTCCTGGTGACTCACCGTCTGGAAAAGTGACGCTGAGGAGGAGCAAGGACAGGGAGGGGGTCGCAGGGCAGGGGGGGGGGACTAAGAAAACAGCCGAGGGGGGGGCCTCGGACACCCCACCTGGAGGCAGTTTCCCTGATGTTGCGCCCCACCCCCTCCCACAAGCCTGTTTGCTTCAATCACATGCCATTCCCGTGGCAAATATTTACTGCCGGCTTTTGCCCCATTAGCTTCAAAGATCAGGCCTCTATGCCCCACAGTGCCTCTGGTTGCCTGTGGTCCCTGCACCCCTGCTCTGTGCCGGGGAAGGTCCCAAGGGCCCAGTGCCCTGGGTCCCTCACACTGGCACCTGGCTGCTGGGCCACCGTCATCTGGGGGGCAGCCCTTTCCATCTTCTACTGAGCCCAGCCATTCCAGGTGTCCCTCACCCAGGGTCCCCTGCAGCTGACGGCCAGGCAGCTCTGTCCCCCGCACTGTCCCCAGTGTGGGAACTTCTCAGAGCCTCCTCCCAGCCCTCCACCCAGCTTGGAGACCCCGGGCCCTCCAGCAGGCCACACAGCGGGCAGTGTGGGGCCCTCGCTGGGCAGCCCCAGGAGAGGCAAGGGTGCCATCGGGACTGGCGGGCATCGGAGCCTTCCCCGCAGAGGCCCCGGGCCCAGTGACTAGGCCTGGACAGATAGGGGACGGGGAGATTGGCTGCCCCACAGGGTCATGCAGAAGGGGAAGGCCCACAGACACAGGGTTAGCCGGAGGGGCCGGGCCCCAGGCGCTGGTCGGGGCGGACGGGGGTGGCCGCCTGCAGGCACAGCAGCGGTCCCTCCCTCCGCCCCGCACGGCCCACCAGAGTGCGGCGGCCCCTGCCGCCTCGAGGCCTCCAGCCCCAGGCCTGAGGTCTGTGCTCCGCGGCTGCGGCCCGGCCCCTGTGCCGTGTGCCGCGCCTGGGGTCCCAAGGGCTGCACGTCCAGGGCCTTCCCGAGGGACCCAGCACCCCCGGACTCAGTATGCCCCCACCGGCTGGGCCCCTTCTGAAGGGGCGCCCAGGCGGCCCCGCCCCCAGGCCGGCGCTGACCGTCGATCTCGTCCAGCGGGATCTGCCCGAAGATCTGCAGGTAGGGCCGGTAGAGCACCCGGCGGAACAGCCACTCCAGGCGGCTGTCGTGGGGGTGCAGCAGGGCCTGCGTGGCCACGCCGTAGGCCACCAGCCACACGCTCAGGAAGAAGAGGAAGAAGAAGACGTCCTTCATCTGGGGTGGGGGCAAAGCATCAGTGGCCCAGGTCGGGGGCAGGGGGTGTACCCCATCCCCCGGGTCGGGGCCCCGGTCGGCGGGGGCCCACCATCCGCTCCACAATGATGATCTTGGGGCCCAGCTGCTTGTGGACGGCGAAGATGTGGATGAGGCGGAGCGTGAACACCATGAAGTCAACGGCCAGGACCGTGCGGCCCGCCTGGAACAGCGCAGGCAGCATCCTGGACGGGGAGGGACGGCGGCTGTTGCTGGTGCTGGGGAGGGCGGGGGGGGCGGCTCCCCAGGACACAGGGCGGGCCATCGGGGCGGGCTCCCCCTGCGTTTGTCCCCCAGGCCCCACACACCTGCAGGCGACGCCAACGATGAACAGGAAGATGGCCACCATGTCACACTTGTTCCAGTTGTCTTCCACGTAGAGCATGAACTTCTTCCTCAGGTGCGTGTCCTCGTCTGTGAAGAAGCCCTGGCAGTGGAGGGCCGGGGGGCCCGCAGTTGTCGGCCTGGGCTACTTCCTCGGAGACGCCCCCCACCCCGGGCGGGGGTCGGCGTACCACCGACCTGGCGGACCTCCTCCAGCACCAGGGTGAAGACCCAGAAGTACAGGGCGACCTCGGGCCCCGAGGGCCCCTGGGGGGGCGGCCTGAGGTCCACCAGCAGGACGTAGGCGAACAGGAGGAGGAAGGCGAAGTACATGAGCACGTTCCCCAGGAACACGGTCACGGGCGCGCTCCAGAACCGGCGCCAGCGCGAGAGCAGGAAGGCCGCCCCGGGCCCTCGCCTGCCCCCGGGCCTCCGCGCAGGGGCCGGCGGCTCCGCCCTGCAGCAGCGAGGAAGACTCAGTGTGGGATCGGGCGGGGCCGCGCCCACAGGAGCCCGGCCTCCCCAAGCCTCCCACCGGCCCCTCCACCCCACGCGCACCTTTGTGCAGGCCTTACCCAGGGCCGGGCCTGCAGAGCGGGCTGTGCTCCAAGTCCAGGCTGTCCAGCTCCTGCAGGTCCTCCCAGCCCCCCTGCAGTGGGGCCTCCTCACTGCAAGCACAGGGGACTCTCTGGGCCCACGGGAGGGACACCTAGAGGTGCCCAGCCAGCGAGTAAACGCAGGGTGGGCGGAGGAGGCGTGCAGGGTGGGGCTGTGCCCAGTGGGACCCAGGTGGATGCCGGACCACTAAAGCCTCGGGCCCCCCGGCACCCCGGCAAGCGGGCTGTGGCCCCCAAGAACCTGAAGGTAATGAGGTTGGTGTAGAGGAGGGCAGGGCAGAGGAAGGCACTCAGCAGCCGCAGGATGGACGTGCCGGAAGCCAAGTCCCCCCACCAGATCTTGGTCAGGAAGGCCTGGAACAAAGGTTCAGCTGCGGCCTCTGCACCATGCCCACCCCTGGGGCCTCCGCTGAAGCCGCCCCTCCTCCCTGCCCGGCCTCCTGGGGCCTCCATCCTGGCAGGCAAGGGCCTTTGACGCAGGCCAGCAGGGTCGGGGTCCGGGAGGGCCAAGAGGAGAAGTGGCACTCGTGCTGAGAGGCCGTGGGACTGGCCCTGGGACGCGTGGCCCGGTGGCCAGTGGAGCAGGCCGGGAAGGCACCTTCCTGTGCTCCTGCCTCCCTGGGACACAGGGGGCCAACAAGGGGCAGCGGCTGACCAGGGGAGTGGTGAGGTCAGCGGAACACCCTGTCTGCTTGGAGGCCCCCCCGGAGGCCAGCGGCTCGCCCACCTGCACTCCTTCGTGGGCGAAGAAGGCCTTGGTGTCGGCCTCGGCAGCCAGGTGCAGACAGGTGGCCCTGCTCCAGGTGCGGCTGCGGCGCACCAGCAGGGCGAAGGCGCGGTCCTCACTGTCGCTGTAGCACTCGGAGAAGAGGCCTGCCGGCAGCAGGCAGCGCGGCAGCGGACGCTGAGGCCCCCTTTCCCCTGCCAGGACCTCAGCTGCCCCCCCCCCGGGCACCCACCCCCACCCTAAGGCCAGCGCTTGTCCCAGTGTGGGCCGTGTGGTCATCAACGTGCCCCTCCACTGGGAGGCGCCCACAGGCCCAGAAGGGTCGAGGGGTGACCTGGGGCCACACATGTGGGTCTGTCCAATGTCGGGTGGGGGGCACTCACCCAGGGCCAGCTGCTCGTAGGCTGCCTGGTGCGTGGTACAGTCCACCTCGGCCTCGGTCTCCAGGTGGGACAACTCCCTGACGATCTTGCAGGCGGCCAGAGCGGTGGCCACACCCTCCTGGCCCTAGGAGAGTGTGTGAGGAGGTCGCCAGCCACCCGCCCCCCCCGGGCTCCAGGTGGCCGCTGCCGCTCACCATGGCCCAGAAGTAGGTGGCCATCTGGTGGCGGCCCTGCAGCACCGCCCACAGGAACAGGTCCCGCCACGGGTCCTCGCTCTTCTGGCTCAGGTCCGGCTGCCACTTCTGTCCGCCGGGCCGCCGGGCCGGTCCCCGCTCCTGGAGGACACGGGGGTCAGCCCTGGCCGCGGCCCCACCCGGCCCCCGCGCCCCGCTCACCTGGTAGAGCCCCCGGCAGGCGTCGTGCAGCAGGTCCTTGAGCACACGGGACACCTCGTGCAGTGAGAAGGCGGGCGGGCCCGCGGGCGGCGGCCCCCGGGCGGGCGCCGGGCGGCCCTCCTCCAGCTTGCGCTGCAGCAGGGAGAAGAGCAGGCTCTTGGGGGGCGTGGCCCGGTACAGCTGTTGCAGCCGCCCGTAGGTCAGGAGGTCGGCCACGTTCGCGCCGTGGTCCACGAAGAGGCGGACGAACTCCGGCTTGTCGCTCAGCAGCGCGTCCATCATCACCTCCTCCAGGTCTCGGGACTGCGGGCCACAGGGACCGGCCGGAGCGGGGCGCACGGGGAGAGTGAGTGGAAGCCGGGGGAGCGGGGGCTCCCGGCCCGCCACCCGCCCCTGGGCCAAGGGTCGTCCAGCACCTCCCATGGGGCACACTGGGGGGCCGAAGAGTGGCCTGGGCCCCCTCAGTGGCCCCGGGGGGAGGAGGGACTACAGCCCTTGGACGCCGCCTGGCCCAGGCCCTATCCTCTGCTGGCCAGAAGCTGGGGCCCCAGGTGGGGGGGGCACCTTCCACTCCACGTCCCCGTTGAAGAGCTCGCTCTTGGCGATGTCCACGCGGTCCCAGGCCACTGCCAGCTTGAGCTCATCCAGGTAGTCCCGTGGCTCCTGGCTGTGGCTCTTGCAGGCTGCAGGTACGGGGCAGGGGTGAGGGCGAACCCAGGGTCCCTCCCGGGGGCTCCTCTGGGGACGCAGCTCCTGGACCTGTGCCCTGCCTCGAGCTCGCAGAATGACAGGAGAGAGACAGCGCTGGGAGCCCCGGCAGGAAACCGCCCCGCTGGGCAGAGAGGGGCGGCCGCCCCTCACAGCCTGTGCTCATCGCCAAAAGAGCCCCCAGAGGCAGAAAGCGGACAGGACCCAAGCTCTGAGCGGCACCACCCCGGGCCCGCCGCGGCGCCGCACCTTTCACCAGCGCCCTGAGGATGACGGTGTCCAGCTCCTCGGAGCCCTCGGGCTCCAGGTCGTGCACGGTGAGCAGGTGGGGGTGGGAGGTGATGTTCTGCAGCTGGGCGGTGGGCGGCGCAGGCCCCGGTCAAGCGGCCCCCCGGCAGACCGCCCCGCCCACAGCTCAGCCCGCCACCCGGTGTGCCCCCCCACCCCCGCTCCTTGCAGGCCCGAAGCCAGAGCCGACCTGGCACTCTGCATTAGGAGGGGCTGGGGCGGCCTGGGTGGGACGGGCCAGGGAGCCCCCCAGGGGCCAGCCCTGCTCAGCAGCGAGATGCCCGGGAAGAGCAGGGCCCACCCTTCGGACTGGCCTCTGGGGGCTCCTACCAGCTCCGTCCAGTGCAGGATGTCCTCCCAGGGGAAGTGCTCGCTGGGGAACTTCTCTCTGAGCTGCCGCTCCACCTCCTGGGGCAGCAAGGGCCTCGGGTGGCCGAGCAGGGCGGCCAGCAGGTCTGCCACTCCCCCGGAGCCGGCCAGGATCAGCCACGGTGTGGCGAGTGCCAGGGCCCTGGCAACCCTCTGGGCGCAGGGTGGGGAGGGGGCCCGTCAGCTCCCGGTGCCGCCCAGGCTCCCCTTTCCCTCCCTGCCCCGGTGGGGGGGCCCTGGAGGAGGCCGCAGCAGACCCCCAGGAATCCAGCCAGGCCCCACCCCCTCCTCCTACCTCCAGGGTGCCGGGGTCCCCGTTGACCAGCAGACACAGGACGGGGATCTCGATGCTGCCGGTGCCTGTGGACGAGCACCCGTGAGGCCCTCCCCCGAGCCTGGGGCGAGCGGGGAGCCGTCGGTCCCCCCACTGCGGGCCGTGGGGCCAGCCCCCCGGCCTTGGCCCTCACCCCACACTTTCTCTGAGCGCACACCGGCCCCGAGGCCTTTTCTGGTGAAGTGTGGGCTCCAGGCTGAAACCAGGGGCCCCGTATCAGAGGCCCTATCACTTGGACACCGAGCCCACCCCCATGTCCCCCCCATAGTGTCCAACGAGGCCACTTTGTGGCTCCGGAAACAAAGTAAATGCAGGTGAACACTAGGCCCCGGGCCGTCCTGGTCATCGGCTGTGCCCATTGCCGCGGAAGCTCAGTCGGACAAGGAGCCACCTGGGAGGTTTCCCCCCAAACCCAGACCAACAGGGGGGCTTCCGGGTGGGAAACAGTCCCCTATACACGCCTGCTGCATGGGAAGAGCCTCGGCTCCTGGGCAGAGTCCCCCCAACTCCCAGAGGTGCCCACAGACAGTGAGCAGGGGCCCCCGTGGGCCCCAACGGCCCCGGGCCCAACTCTGCTGCACGGTGTTGGTTTCGACACCGCTGTCCTGACTTCCTCTTTAAAAAGTTCTCGGTGGATAAGCATTTTACATTGTTAGTCACTCAGTAGTGTTTCTCAGTGAACCCAGCCTGGGAACGCCCACAGCAGCCCATTCCTTGGGCGGCACCGCCCCCTGGTGGCAGCATACCCTGTAGCCGGTGGAAATGGCAATGGGCAAACCTCATTTCATTGCTCGCCCTGAGCCCCCTGCCAGAGCCTCTGGCCAGCAAAGGCCCCGTGGACATGGAGCCACCACCGCTCCCTGGAGGGGACCCACCAGCCACACTCTCAGCTGCGGCCCTCCACCCCCCCAGGCCCCCGCAGGCCCCCGGTCTCAACATCCAGGCACCCATCTGTCCCCGGGCCTCTCTGGGCCCCTCACCCCCGTAGCCGGTCCTCTGCTCCGAGATGTGCTTCTCCAGCCGCAGCCACAGCGCGGTTGGCCCGTCCCCGTCCCCGGGGGTGTCCGGCTCCACCAGGACGAAGTGGGAGTGGTTGTTGTCCAGGGGGCAGAGGGGGCCCCGGCCACCGTCATCCATGGGGTAGTGGACGGGGCTGTGCTCCTGGGCCCCGTGCACACCGTGAGGCCGGGGCGAGGCTTCTGCCCAAGTCGGTTCCCGCCCCCACCCCGAGGGCCCCCAGAGGGGACTCAGGGCTGCAGGACGCTGCACTTGTGGGGTCTGAAGGGCGTCCCCTGGCCCTGCCTCAGACAGACCCTGGGGCAGAAGCCGCTTGCCCAGGCCTGTGGGGCAGGGGCCGAGGCAGGTGTTTGGGACCCTGGGACCCCCAGGTCTGTGCTGCCACCTGCTGGCCGTGTGCTGGGCGCACACTGCCTGTCACAGCTCCTCACTCTTTCAGAGCTCGGGCCTCACTCCTGCCCGTGAGCCCCGAGGGCAGGATCTGGCCTGTGCACAGTGGTCGGGGCCCATGGGGCCAGGCGGGGGTGGGGGGACTTGGGGAATGTTCACTCAGTAACAAACAGTGGGTGGCAGGGTGTTGCCACCCTGCCGGACCCGCTGGGGGCTTCCCTGCCACCTGGGGTGGGCGGCACCTGGGAGCCTGGACCCCTCCCAGTCCCCGGGCTCACCGGGGCGCCGTCCAGAAGTTGACGGTGCAGCACTCGGCCTAGGGAGGCGATGCCGACGGCCACCACGCGCGCCTTGGGGGACGTGCTGGCCAGCCAGTGGTCGCGCACGGCCTGCCCGACGTGGCGGGCCAGGCCCGTCCGGAGCGCGCTGGTCAGGATCCAGGCACCTGCGGAGGGGGACTGGCTGTGCCCTGGTGCGTCCGTCCCGGTCAGCACGAGGGGTGGGCCAGGCCCTGCACCCCGGGAGGTTTGCCCGCCTGGCTCAAGGGTCCTTTCTCTTTGCCACAGTCACTGCTGTGCTGACGGGGCTCAGCACCCCCCTCTGTGCCAGGCTCTCTGCAGGCCCAGTGGCCCGAAGGTAGAAGCCCATGACTTGATTCTGGCCCTGACAACCAGTGGCCAGAGTGGTCCCGTGAGGGAGGCAGCGGGGACGAGGGGCGCACTGTGGGTAGCAGGTGTACAAAGTCACTGTCCCCAGGGGCATCTTGCTGAGGCCCCTGGGCCCCAGTGGTCGACAGGCCAGGCCTTTGTCCACAGGGTGCCTGGGACCCCTGGGGGAGGCCCTGGGCCCCTCGGCCGCGTCCCCACGAGCTGTGCCCACCCTGGTCACCGGCAACGATGCCAAGGGAGGGGTGCCAGAGCTAGCTGTCCAGGCCCGCCAGGCGTGGGCACGCCGGGCGCCCTGGGGCCAGGGGCCGGGCGGGGCCTCACCTGTGCTTTGAGCCGCCGTCACCAGCCCCTTGCGCAGGACATCCCGCAGCCGGGACCTCATGTTGAGGGGCCGCTCTGTGCCCACCAGGGACACCACGAGGTTGGGGGCTGGCAGGTGCCACTCAGCTCTCAGGAGGTTGAAGAGGGCAGCGGGTGCCGCATCGCTGGGCACCTTCACAAACTGTGGGGTGGGGGCGGCAGGGGGCGCTGGGCACAGGGACCTGCGGTGGGACCTGGACCACCCTGACCTTTTCTAGCCCAGGCCTTGCCTCTGCCTTGAGGACGCCGCACTGCAGGAGGGTGGGGCGCTCTGAGCAGGGCCCCCAGGACAGCGGCCCTGAGGAGGGGAGCAGGCACCCGGATGCTCAGGGTTCAGGGAAGGAAGCGGGAAATGGGGTCCCGGGGGCCTTGCTGTCACACGCAGCGGGGTCACGGGGGTGCGGGTGGGGAGGTTTACCCTGCCTCGCTTCTTTCCGCAGCCTCCGAACCGGATCTCGCCCCGGCACAGGCCCAGCCCTGACCTGTCGGCAGCTCGCCCGGGGTTGCCGGGGCAGGCGCCCTTCGTGTCCTGCAAAGGGGTCTCTCTGCAGGGACAGAGGAGAACCCAGTCTTCTCCTACCCGCCTGTCTCTGAGAGGCTGGGGGCCGCCTCCGGGGAAGCCCCCCACCCCCACGGCTGGCCGGCAGAGGGTCCCTCCCTCCACCTGAGCCCCAGCATTGCTGCCTCCTCCCCGGCCCGCACCGTCCCCCGGAAGCTCCATGCAGCCAGGCGGGGTTGGGGGGTGAATCCTGGCCCCTCCGCCCCTCTCCTGGTCCCACTGCTCACCCCTCGCCGGGCAGGTGGGACCCAAAATTCCCGTCGCCACCCCTGCGGAGGCTTTGGCGGGCGGTGTCCTGGAAACCCAGAAAGACATCGGGTTTCCGGGCTTTTCCTAGGCTTTTCTGGACCTGCCACCCGCCCCTCTCACACCCTGTCAGCGCCGGACAGGGAAGGGGACCTGGGCCGGCCGTGGGCCTGGGGAACCCGGCATGGAGGAGGGGGGACCTTGGCTCCTTGCTCAGGGGGGCCCTGGGGGTCCTGGCGGAGAAGGCTCTCACCCCAGAGCTCTTCCCACCATGTTCCTGCCCCACCCCTGGCCACAGGGCCCCGCACCTCGTTCCTCACCCACAGTATTTCCCTGCAGCCCCCAGGGGTCCGGCGTGTTAGCTCCAGGCCACGCAGCAGAGACCTGAAGGGCCAGGGGCCCAGGACTAGGCCGTGGGACAAGGGCGGGACCCCAACCACCTCCCTGGCTGCAGGCCCCCCAGTGCCCCTGACCCCAGCCCTCTGCTTCCGTCCACACCCTCTGTCCCCTGGCAGGGGAGACTCTTCCCGTGAAAGGGGCAGGTTGGGGGGTTCCTGTGCCCACAGGAGGGGACGGCATCAGGGGAGCAGGATGCCCGCAGGCAGGACAGGGACTTGCAGGGCCACTGTGCTCCCACTTTGTCCCCCAAGAAGGTGTGACAGGGCCCGAAGTCCTGGTGCCAGGGACGGGGCCTTTTGAGGAAGTGAGCCCTTTGCAAAGTATGGTCACTGAGACAGGCCCTCGCCCTGGCACCGATGGCCTTCGAAGAAGGGGACAGAAGTGTGTGACCGTGGAGACAGAGGGGGAGGGAGGCGGCCATGGCCCGGAGGCGCCAGGGACCCCTGAAGCGGACCACGGCAGGGAGGGGTCTCCCTGAGAGCTTCCTGAAGGTGGCGGCCCGGGGACACCTGGATTCGGGCCTTCTGGCTCTGAAAGGTGAGAGGATGCCTTTCTGTCGTTTTTGCGGTCACTTGGGATGGCCACCCCGGGACACCCACTCAGGGCCGCAGCGGGCGGGCCAGAGGGCACCAGTGCCACACAGGGCGACCCCCCTGTATCAGCACTCTGGCCACGGAGGCCTTGGTCCCGAGGGCCCAGCCCTGCGGTGGGAGGATGCAAATCCGCCTGGACCAGGAACCGCGCGCCAGGATTTGAATACGGCCTCTCCCAGCCGGCGGTCGTGGGCTATTCTTACCCTGGCTGCTGTCTAGGGACAAGGCCTGTGTGTGGCTCGGGAGGTAGGGGACAAGACAGGAGCCATGGGGGTGTCCACAGGCAGCTGTAAGGAAGCCCCACAGACAGGGAATCTGGGTGTCCCAGGGCAGCGCCCCTTCCGGACGCCCCAGTGGTGGGTCCTTCCTGCCCCGTCCAGCTTCCAGGGCTCCGGGTGTTCATTGCTGGGCTGGTGGCCACGTCCCCCGGCCTCTGTCTCCATCTTCACATGGCCTCTGTGTGCCTGTGTCTCCCTGTCCAAATGTCCCTCTTCTTACAGGGACACCAGGCATTGGCTCAGGGCCCAGCCCCCACCTCCGTGGCTCAGCTGAGCTTGTCACATCTGCAAAGGCCCTACTCTCAAGCAAGGCCACATTCTGAGGGTGCGGGGGTGTGAATTTTGGGGGACACCCTTCAACCCCGAGTGCAGGCCTCGAGGAGGGGATGGCGGGCAGAGGGCCCACAGGGACGGCCCTCACTCCCCCGCCCCCCGCCACTGGCCTGCCCTGATGTCTCCATCCGGGCCTGTGCCCCAGGCAGGGGCAACGCAGCTCCATGCACCCCCTCTGGGGTGTGTGTGGGTTGGGGGCTCAGGGGCCTGGATAGCACCCACATGCTCATACCAGTGAACCTCAGGCAGGCTGGTGCAGAGAGGAGGCCAGGGGTGCGGGGGGACACCCCAGCCTGAAGGGGCGCTACGAGGCCCTCCCTCACTGACAGGCCGCTGGTCCTGGGCAGGAGTGGGGCGGGCGGTGCGCAGACGCCAGGCAAATGGGGCCACCGAGGGGGTAGGCCATGCAAATGAGCGAGATTTGCAAGGACAGGTGTGTGGTTTTTAATGCCCCCTTGTTCTGGGGGGGTGGCGGGGCAGCTGGGGTCCTGGGTGGCCCCTGGCTGGGGCCCCACCCCACTCTCCTGGGAGAAGAATGGGCACAGGTTCAGCCCCAGCAGCACAAGTGCCCTGGGCCGGGGGAGATGGCCACCCTCTCGTCACAGGCCATCCAGGAAAGGTCCTCTGAGCTGGCAGAGCCCCCCAGTGCGAGCCCCTGGCCACCCAGGCTCTCTGGGCCCAGCCCCCATCCCTGAGATGCAGGAAGACAGAGGTAACAAGAAGGCTCAGACCAGCCCTGCCCAGCCCCGCCCTTAGCAGCCCAGCGGTTGGCACTGTGGTCCCTCCAGCCCAGCATAACTCGGGGGTCTCCCTGGGCCAGGTGTGGACCCGAATCCCAGACGGGTCGTTAGAGCACACAGCCCTCCCTGCCCCACCCCCACTGCCCCAGGTGCTTCTTAGCCTCCTGCCCCAGAGTCCTGGCCCTGAGCCCCCACCTGCCCCTCCCGGCAACTGGGCTCCTGGGCCCAGGGCGCTGGGCCCTTTTCTCTCTGCTGCCCCACCTGCCCCACCTGGGGGGGCATCCCCACTCCTGACCCCACCTGGGAGCTGACGGCAGAGTAACCTACCTGCCTGGTTTCTCCCTGGTACCCCGACATGCTGCCACTGGCCAAGGAGCAGGGTGGAGGCTGCCCAGTGCAGAGGCACCTGCAAGCCAGCCTGGCCCCTCCTCCTGCCTGCCCTCCCTGGCCAACCGGGGTGGGCGGGCAACTCGGCACGTTCTGGCCCACAGGCCTGCTCTGGCCAATGCCAGGGAGGTGACCACGTGGGGGGCTGCTGGGCCACCTCAAGTGCCATGGTTTCCCTGGGGGGCCATGCTGGGGGTGGCCCGCAGAGCCAAGCCCAGCCGTCTTCCCCTGACCAGTCTCAGTTTTCAGCCCACCCTCAGTTTACCTCTCCAACCAGCAGGGCCAGCTGCCCCCAGGGTGTGTGCCCAGCGCCCCATGGAAGACCCGTGGCAGGGGCAGCCCCCCACCCCCCAGAGTCCTGCAAAGCCAGGAGGCGTCGGCCTGGCACGCTGCGCTGGGCAGGTGGCCGAGCCCAGCTGGCACTGTGGGCACGGCATGGACATGGCCCCTCCGTACCGGGGCAGGACGGGTGCCAGGGGCTGGGCCCTCTGGGGTCCCACGGCCCTGGGCTCCTTAACCGCTCTGGGCCACATTTTCTCTGGAAAATGGGGCCCTCACCTCTGGGAGCTGGTGGGTAACACAGCGAGACCAGGCCTGGATGACACTTCTGCGTGTCCCTCCACAAAGAGACCCCAGGACCCCCTCCCAAGGGACTCTTGGTCCCCTGAGTTCGAGTAGGGGTCGGGGACAGGGTCCAGGCCTGGCGCCCCGGAACCCCACAGAATGCTCGCCCGTCTGGCCCATTGGCCACCAGAGGGCGCCCCAGGACCACAGACAGAGTCCGGGTGGGCGCGAGGCCCCTGCAGAGGAGACTGGGCAGCTTTCCCGCTGGAAGGAGGGACGCAGCCACTCCCACAAGAGCCAGCTGCAGGCTGTGCTGGTTCAGCAGCTTCGCTTGCAGCCCAGACAGGGCCCCCAAGAAGTATCAGACTCTGGCAAAACGGGGCTCCGGGGCTAGGTTCCCACAAGCCTTTGGGCCCGGTTACTGACCTCGGGGTGCCTCTTCGGGGCCCTCAGGTCCTGCCAGGGTCGGGGTATGTGGAGAGTGAAGGGTCTCCCAGGCCCTCGGAGCCTGCGGGACGAGGGGCACCCAGTGCTTGCCCACTTCCCTTCCTCTGTTCCAGCCCTGCCACTGTAGCTCTGAGCCCCTCCCTGGCCCCTCCGTGGCTCCCTACTGCCCCAGTGAGAAGCCCGCCATCACCACCAACCTCCCCAGCCAGGCAGCCTCCTGCTTGCTCCCTGGACCAGCCTCGGGGCCTTCCCTCCTGCAGCCCTGACCCCTGACCCCTGACTGTGGGCTGCCCCGGGTCTCTCTTCCCCTGTGACCTGGTGTGATTTCTCAGCGCGCCCGGCCCTGGGAGGTGACCTTCCATTCCTGTTCGGACCTGTTGCCCTCGGGCGTTCACGGCTGCCCGGGGCCGGGACCCACGAGCCGCTGGAGGACTGAACCCAGGTGGGATGACGGCGGGAGGGGGAGGGTGTGGCGAGTGTCCATGAGGGGGCTGCTGGGAGCGGCAGGGTGGGCAGGGCCAGGCTCAGCTTGGCTGGGTTCTGCCGCCCGGGGTCAGGGGTGCCTGGGGGCCCACCTGCGTCCACGGACACCATCTGGAGAGGTGCCCGGGATGACCTGCGCTCCAGCTTTACTTTATTCACTTCTTTTTTTAATCCTCACCTGGGGACATTTTTTCGTTGCTTTTTAGAGAGAGCGGAAGGGAGAGAGAGAAACATCGATGTGAGAGAGGAACACGGATGGGCTCCCGTGGGTGCCCCGCCCCGGGACCGCACACCCCTGGACCAGGAATGGACCCTGCAACCCAGGTATGTGTGCAGACCGGGAATCAAACCTTCGACCTTCTGGCGCACAGACAGTGCCCCTACCCACTGAGCCACACCAGCCAGGGCCTGGCTTTCATTTGAGCTGCCTCCACCCCCTTTGCCACAGTGTCACACAGGACTCGGGGTCCGGTTCCCGTGACGGTTCCCCTGCGGGAGAGGCCGTGCCCGGCACAGCGGGCCCCAGCCCCTCCCGCCCCAGGCTGTCATCTCAGGACACAGTTCTCGGGGCCACAGCCACCCGCTGGTTTTCTGCAGCAGCCCAGGCTGCCAGGACGGGAGGGCAGGGGCCTGAGGGAACACGCCTTCCCTGGTGCTCGCTGGGGGCCACTCAGGGTCTAACGTGTGGGGCGATTTCCGAGCCACCTCTGCTCCTTGGTCTCCCGGGACTGAAGCCAGGACCCCGGGAGGGGCCGGGCCCGCCTGGGTCTCCCGGTAGCACGAGGCTGCTCTGGCCAGGGCGGCAGGGCGGGCTGCTGAGCGGAGCCTCTGGGCCGACCCGAACACCCTCGGCGGGCCCCTCCGCTGAAGGGACAGCCATGGGAGCAGCCCGGACTCGACACCCCTCCCTGCCCGGGCGAGGCAGACGCGCCCTTGCTGGGCCCCCACCCTCCGGGCTCAGGGACCCAGGAGCGCCTCCTTCCTGCAGGGGCCCCCCCGTTCCGCAGCTGTGCCTCAGCGTCCTCGTCCCCCCAGCCATGGCCAGTGTCCTCTCCCTGAAGTGACCATCAGGTTCTTACAGGGCCTGGATCCTGCACCCAGCAGGTGGGGCCCAGGCTGTGACCTCGGGCCCCAGGAGCAGGGGCTGGGAAGGGGAGGGCCAGAGGGTGGGAGGCAGCGAGGCCTCCGACCCCCGGTCCCACAGGCAGAGCCTGCCGTCGGTCTCCCCTCTGCCTGGTGCCCACCCTTCCATCTACCTGGGAGGCAGCGGTGGCCCCGCCACAGATGTGGGGACAGGGCCCCAGAGACCCAAGGGATACTGAGCCCAGACCGCCCCCCTCCTCCCTCACCCCTCACTCCAGCCACCTTGTCCCCAGAGGTGGTGGGAGCTCCAGGAAGGAGACCCGAGGGTACCTGGTGGTCAAAGGGTAGGGGGCAAATAAGGAGCCCCCCTCCCCTGATCGGCTGAACTAGGCCCTAGGAGACGTCAGAAGGGCGGGGCGGCTGGGCGCCCCAGACCCCAGGGATGGGGGGCTTCCCTGTGCCCTGCGGCCCTCCCATGTGCAGCCAGCCACCACGGCCTGGGCGTGGGGCCGTGCGGCGACCGCGGCGAGTCCGGCTCCGATGTGACGTGGGGCGAGGGCAGCACCACCTCCCGGGCCTGTAGGGCAGAGGGCGCTCGGGGCAGAGTCTGCCTCCCCGGAGCCCAGGGCGCGGCCGGTGCCCACAGTGTGCGGGCCAGTGCGGGGTGGGGGCGGCGTGTCTGTGTGTCATGTCTGTCTCTCCTCTGTCCCTGCGTGGGGCACAGGCTCTAGCCCGGCAGGTTTGGCTGGGGCTCCCAGATGTGGGCACTGGGCCAGGGCCCCCAGCCCTCCTGGCCCTCAGCTGCCCCGCCGGCCCCTCCTCCTGGGTCCTGAGGAGTCCGAGAAGCCCGTGCGTCCTCCCTTTCTGGGGACTATAGGAGCAAAGGGGTGTTTCGGTTCAGCACCACGGGCCCCGGGCCCCGTTCTCTCAGGCCCACTGCCCAGGGGCCGTGCCCCACCGGCCATCCCGGCCCCCGTGACTCTTCGCCACTGGACAGGTTCACGGAGCGACCCCTCTGTGCCGGCACTGTACCAGGTGTCAGGCAAGACGCAGACACCAAACAAAAACACATATGTAAGAAGTAAAAAGAGGAAAAGGTTATCAAAGTGGCGTGGAGAAGGAAAAATAAAGCAGGAGAGGACCAGTAACTGGGGGATTTTATTTGTCAATGGGCTGGTTGAGGAATACCTCGTCGGGAGGGCAATATTCGTGCAAATCCTGGGAAGCAGCCTGGTCCCTCCACCCACCCACCGTCCACTCGCCTACCCCCCTCCTCCACGCACTCAGCCACCCCCCCACCCATCCGTTCTTTCACTGACCTGCCCTTCCATGCACCTACCTGCCCACCACAACTCATCCTCCCTCCCTCCATCTATTCCTCCCTCCATCTGTCCACCCAGCCCTTCATCCTCCCACCCATCTCTCCATCCGTCCATTTACCCACCTGTCCCCACGCGTCCTGTCCCCATCCCGGTGTCCCTCCACGCAACTACCCAGCCCCCCGGGCCTCCGTCCATCTCTCTCTCTCTCTCTCTCTCTCTCTCTCTCTCTCTCGTCACCAGTCGCCAGCTCCTCCAGGGCTGCCGCCCCGACAAGTGGAGGGCGGTCTCAGCCCTCAGGGCTTCCCAGGGCAGCCCTGGTGCAGGCCGGGCGTGGCCGTGGGAGCAGCGGGCGGGGGCTGCGTGAAGCCCAGCCTGTGTCCATGCCCTGGTCTCCCTCAGCCTGCATTTCTCATGGACGAGATCACTGTCCCCCCGGGCAGGGCCCTGCCTTCCACTGTCCTGGCCTCCCCAGGCCACCTGGAAGCCTGGGAACTCAGTAGGCGCCCAATAGATACCGCGGCTGGCTGGCTGAGTCACCCCGCGGGCCGCCTCCTCCCCCACTCCTCCCGTTCTGCACCCAGCCTCCCTGCCAGCCTGTGGCCTGGCCTGCTCCCCTGCCCCCCTCCAAATCCGCTCTGCCCTGCCTGGCTCTGGCTCCCAGATGGGCCCCAGGGCAGCTTCAGAGGGCCAGCCCTGGTGCTCGGGCCCCAGCAAGGCCCTGGATGGGAAACTGCCCACTGTAGGTTCACAGGACTGGACAGGCCACCTGGCCCAGGTGACCCACCCTCCACCCTCCCAGGAGTCAGGGACATGACTCTCCAGCAGGGAAAGGCCCGCTAGCTTCTCAGACAGGCCCAGACAGGCACTGCCCGGGTGCCTCGGATGCGGGGCGGTCTGCTCCCTGGAGGGCCAGCTGAGGGTCATGTGTGGAGGGTGGTGGCGGTCTCTTGGGCAGGGGACCTGTGAGGATTGGGGAGGCCCCGGGTGTTGGTGATCAGGGTGGGCACGTTGGCCACAGCCCCCACTCCCCAGCCCGTGCTGGGCCGGCCCGCGCCCTGAGGCCACCCCCACCCGGCTTACGGAGCCTCGACTCCACCGTCTCAGGCAGGGAAGTTAAGGGTCAGGGAGTGTGTCTCAGGGTGCGTGTCTGAGTGGGGGTGTCACCAAAGAGGGCACCGGACTGCGCGTCCTCGTGGCAGCTGGACAGGCTGTCCAGGGGGATTCGGGTTGTTGTCATAGCTGGTGCCCAGCAAAGACGTCACCAGGCGGGAGCTGTCCCCAAATCCCAAACCTGACCTTCCTGCCCAGAGTGACCGCTCTACAGGGCTCTTGGACCTGGCCAGGCTCCAGGGGACTGTGGGTTCCCGGGGCTGGTCCTCCAGGTGCCCACTCAGAAGGGGAGGGACACTCAGTGCTGGTAGGAGTGTGGCTGGAGGGCACCATGGGCTTGCAGCACCGGTCACAGTGTCTGTCCAGCGGCCCCCAACTTTTGTCCACCTGAGGCTTGATTCGGACGACTGACCTTGAGCCCCATGGAGCCTCTGGGAGGGGCTTCCTGTCCGAGGGCCGGGCCCCTTGGCTCTGCAGGAGCCTGGGAGGACCGGAGCATGAGACCAGCTCACAGGAAGGGTGATGTCAGGTGACCTAACCTCAGACCAAAGAAAACACACAGGAGCCCAGCCCACTGCCCACTGGCACCGTGGGCCCCCCTGGGCAGCAAGGGTGAGGGGGCGCATGGCCCTGCGTGCCGGGCAGCTGGCCTCTGACCCCACAGAATGGGGGGTGGGGAGCGTGGTGGGCAGAGGGTGTTGGAAAGTGCCACTGAGGGAAGGTGAGAGTAGTGTTCTAGAATGTTCTGGGGCCCGGAGCTAGCCCATGGGCCCAAGTCAGAGGCGGGCAGCTTGTCTGCAGGCCCACTCCCTGCGCCCCCGCACCCCCTCCTGCCCCCACAGATCACAGCCTTGCAGACCAGGGCCCCCGGCGGCTCTGTGATGGTGCACTTCCGCGTCGGGGTGGGGGCGGTCGTCTTCAGTCTGTCGCTAACACAAACAAGCCACTTAAAGTGCCTGGTCTCTCTGGGTTGGCTCCCGCGCGGGAACTGACACGCTGGGCCCAGTGGAGGGGGCCATGTTCACCCCCGCCGGCCAGCTTCCCGCCCCTGGATCCTGCGGGCGCGCGTCCGGGCTCTCCGGAGCCAGATGGGTGAGCGGCGTCCTTGGCACCCGTCCGCCGGGCGACTTTCTTGTGCGAGTGACATTGCACACTTTGTCGTGAGCACAGAGATCGGGACCCCTGGTCTGTGAACCGGCCACATTGTCTGCCCACTTTTCCACAAAAGTATCCTTTTTTTCCTCGGGTTGAGATATTTTTCTGTAACAGTGCCATGAATACTTAAAATTTTTTTTATTTATTTTTAGACAGAGAGGGAAACATCAGTGTGTGGTCGCCTCTCACACCCACCCCCCACTGGGGACCTGGCCTGCAACCCAGGCACGTGCCCTGACTGGGGATCGAACCTGCAAGCCTTTGGTTCACAGGCCTGCGCTCAGTCCACTGAGCCTCACCAGCCAGGGCCAAGTGCTACGATTCCTTGCGACCGAACTTGGCCAGTTTCAGCTGTTGTGCCCGGATCTCAGAGCCCCGGGGAGGCCGCACTGCTCCCGCACCTTCTCCCGTGACAGTCTGCCTGCTTGGCGGCGTGTCGACATTTGCTCGTAAGCCTCTCCTTCACTTGAACTTTACTCTCGTGTTCGGTTAGAGAGCCGAACCAACCTTGGCGGTGACCCCGTTCCTGCACAGGCACACTCATCGGAAAGGGCGGCCTGGATGAAAGCCGCTGTGTGCCTGGGCGGCCCGCCAGGGGCCCCGTGGAGGCGGCTCTCTGCCCGTGCACACGATAACCGTCAAACCTCCCGGCAGGCTCTCCTGGCTGCAGCCCCTGAGCTGGTCTGTGCCCGGCACAGCTGTGGGCCCCTCCCTTCCTTCTCTGCACAAACCACCTGCACCTGCCGTGGCCTGGCGGGGCCATGCGGGGTGGGGGGATGGGGCCGCTCTGTCCACCACCAAGAGCCACCTGCCCGGTGGGGGGCACGTTCAGTCAGTCAGCCCGGGGTGCACAGGGAAGACCTGGGGAGTGTCCCGTAAAGTATGGGGCCCTGAGGCGGCTGGGGGACGGTCATCCCGAGGCCCAGCACGATGTCTCAAGAGGTCGTTTTCTACTGTAGGTCGCCCCACCTTCCACCCACCCTGGCTCCCGTTCAGTGGGCAGAGACCCTAGTGCCATCGACAGCAGCGAGGGCCAGAGGCAATGTGGGGTGCCCGAGTGAGCCAACCTTCTGACCCCGTCACCCACCTTGATGCCCACCCAGCCAGGGAAACCCACCAGATGCAGGAAGACAAAGCACCCAACCTCCCCGCCCGGGGCTGTGCAAAAACACCTGCCCCTGCCTGCGCAGGCAGCCCAGCCCACCACGCCCTGTGGTCAGTCCCTGCCAGACCCCCACCCCCAGCCGCCTCCAGCAGGCCCACGTCTCCGCACCCTCAGGGCCCTCACTGGTCCCTGAGGGTCCATGGCCTCCCTTTGCTTGCAGGGTCGGACAGCCCTTGCGGGCCCCAGTCCCACTGCCTTCTCCGCCCAAGGGGAGCTCATCCAGGACTGGCGGGCCATCCTGCTGCTGCCAAGAGGGTGCGTCCGCGCGTGCCTCAGGGCGCCCCCCTTGCGCCCACCACTTCTCCAGAGAGACTAGCCGGAAGGTAAAGTGGGTGCCTGGGCCCTAAACTTCACTCCTGCCTGAGCTGCGCGGGCTCGCCATCACTGCACCTGCGCGCCCACGCCCTCCTTCCCAGCTCAGCTGGGCGCTCTGCTGTGGGCTGAGCAGGCGGGCGTGGGGGCGGGCACGTGGACGCAGGTGGGGCCGGGCGGGTGGGGCAGAGCACGTGGGCGTGGGGGCAAGCACCTGGGCGCGGGGCAAGGGGCAAGGGCGGGGCGAACAGGTGAATGAGAAAGGGGCGGGACCCAGCAGACGAGTGCCGTTCGCCACTGGCTGGGGGGGGCCCGACGCACGCCCGATGGCCGGGGGTGGGGCGTCTGGTTCGGGGCGGGGCGCACGGTCCCTAAGGGCTGGCCTGGGGCCACCGCCCCCTCCTGGCCCCGCCCCCGCGCCCGGGCTTGGCCGGCAGCGGCCTCCCGCGCTGCGCCCCGACGCCGGCGTTTGCTGCTGCTCCCGCGGCTGCTGCCCGGCCGGCCCACGCGGGTCCTGCCTGGCCATGGCCGCGGCCTCCTCCGCACCCCAGGCCGAAAGGAAGCGCTGGGGTTGGGGCCGCCTGCCAGGTGCCCGGAGGGGCAGCGCGGGCCTGGCCAAGAAGTCCCCTTTCTCGCTGGAGCTGGCGGAGGACCGCCCGGTGGCCGGCGCCTTCTATGTGCCCGCCGCGCAGCCCAACGCCGTCGACCTGGGCCCGCGGCCGCCCGTGAGCCTGGACCCGCGCGTCTCCATCTACAGCTCGCGCCGCCCGCTGCTCGCGCGCACCCACATCCAGGGTCGGGTCTACAACTTCCTGGAGCGCCCCACGGGCTGGAAGTGCTTCGTCTACCACTTCGCCGTGTGAGTGTCGCTGCCGCCAAGGCCGCGCTCGGAGGGGCTCCCACGGCGGGGCGTGGGAGGGGCTCGTGCGGAGCGCTGCGCCCCTGCCACCTGCTGGCGCCCGACCGGACCCCAGCTGCGTGCCACTCGGACCAGCCCTCAGGGAAGGAAGGGTTAAGGGGGAGACAGAGATCACGCGGAGCTGTCCCTTGAAGTTCAGGGCCGGTGGGCTCTGACCGTGAGTGGGACACCCCCTGGCTGCGTGGGAAGCTCCCTGCTGCGGGGGCAGGTGTCTGTGTGCGGGGGGAGGCAGCCGGAGAGGGGTGTCTGGTCTAGAAGCCGGCTCCACCCCCCCTGCAGGGACAGTGCAGGTGGAAACCACTCTGGGCAGGGGCGTGTGCCCAGCGGGCACGTTTTCAGCAGAGCTCCCCAGGGCGACAGGTGTCTTCGGCTCAGGAGCCCCCAAGAGGGGCGGCCCCGTGTCAGCACCCCAGACTCTGCTGGTCCAGGCAGGCCCTGGGGAGGGGCTTCCCTGCCCCAGGTGGTGGTTTCTGAGGGGCCAGCACGCGGTCAGAAGCATCCGCACCTGGCCAAACTCGGGGGGGGCCTGGGCCCAAGAAGAGGAGACTGGAGGGGCACGTGGAGGGAGGGGCAGGCCCGGGCTTCCAGCCGCCGATCGGAGGAGGCCGTGCCCTGGAGGACTCAGCGCCCTGTTGGCGCACCTGGCCCCTGCTGTTACCAGGCGGCTCTGATTCCCGGAGCGGCGCACCTGCGCGGGGCAGGGCGTTGTACTGCACGGGGACAGGGGCACGAGGAAGTGGGATGCCTGCCGCTGCTGCCGTCCCGTGGCCCTGCTGCCTGGCCAGCTGCCTCTTGGTACGATGCCAGGCTCTGTCCTGTGAGCCTTCGCTTGGTTGTGCCCATGCTGGTCTTGGGGGCCGGGCGGGGGCCGGCTGCCTCTTGACCTCCTGCTGCCACCACTCGGGCTTGGGGCCTCTGCTGGCCTGGGGCAGGTAGAGACCTTGCTGGGGGTGTCCAGAGCCCTAGTTTCTCCCACTGGGGGACCCAGGCCCACCTGCTCAGAGTGCCGTTTTGGGCAGGTGAGGCAGGGTGGGCGAGGCGGCCTCAGTCTCTCACCTTTGGGCGTCTGGGAACGTGCGCACCAGGGCGGCTGCCCTCTGCGGCCGCGGGGACAGAAAACACTGCCCCAAAGGCACCGGTGGGCCTCCATCTTGAAGCCTCTTCCCCACCCCAGCCCCGCAGCACAGGGCCCTGCGCTGTGGCCGCCGAGGTCTGTGGGAGTGGGTGCTGCTGGAGGCTGCAGCCACAGCAGATCGTCCGGGGATGTCCGTGTGCGTGGACCTCCAGGGACCCCACCGAGTCCAGCACCGCTGTGCAAACCCCCGGCCAGTGCCAGGCTTGCGGGCTCCTTCCAGGCCCTCACCTGCTGCACCCAAACTCCGTGAGAGACCGGGGGTGGGGTCTCCGCCCAGCTGCCTCTCCATCCCATGGCCTTGGTGCCGGCCCCCGGCCCAGGCAGGCAGTGTGGGCAGAGGGCTGCTGGTGCGTGCTTCAGTGCCCCGCCCCGGGGGCCACAGGGTGAGGGACACCCGACACCCGGGGCTTGGCAACGCAGGCCCGTGGGCGGGGGCGGCCCAGGCTCCGGCCGCAGCCTGCCGAGCGGAGGAAGAGGGCTCGCCGCGCCCAGAGGAAGTCTGCGTGCGCCCGTGTTTTCTTCCTGATTGTGATTGTTCGGCTCTCGGAAGTTCACTCAGCAGACTCTGCCCCTGCCCAGCCTCCGAGGACCTGAGGGCTGGGTGGCCTCCCGGGGGCAGGAAAGGGGTGCTCCTGGGGGGCACGTGTTTCCGCTCCCTGGGCCCTGTGAGGGCTGGCCTTGGGGGGCGTGCGGCCGCAGAGGTCCCGGTGGCGGGTGGCACTGGAGGTAGGCCCTGGCCAAGCAGGTGTCCCTCACCCCCCAACATCTCCACGAGGTCAGCCAGGCTCCACATGTGCTTAGGGGACCAGGGACTGGGGGTGCCCTGGGGCTGAGCCACATGACCAGGGGTGGGTGGCAGCCTCACGGCCTCAGCTTTCCAGTTGTCCTTCTAGGCATCGCCCAAGGTGGTGGCAGGGAAAGGGCTCTGTCCTTGGTGGGAGTTGAGCCACGTGCCACCCCGGGCCTGGCTCGGTTACTGGGCGGGAAGGCCGGGCCTGGCCTTGAGGCCACCTGAGTAAGAGTGGGGTCGGGGTGGGAGCCGAGGTCTGAGTGCCCTGCAGGGCTGGGCACCCTCTCCCAGGCGCAGGGCGGGAAGCGGGCCAGGATATCCTGTCCCCTCCTGCTCACTGGGGAACCCTGCTCCCTCCCGCGTGTGCCTGCCCTGCCCGCCGGGGTCGGGGGCAGACGCTGCCCACGGGCTTCCCGCCGCCTCCTGCCCTTTCCAGGCACTTTGTACCCTGATGTGGGGCAGCTCCCACCCCAGCTGGGGGCGCAGGGGGTGCTGGGAGCACCACTCACTGCTGGGCCTTGGCCGGGTGAGTCCCGTGGGGGCGATGCCGGACCAGAGTGGGAGCTGGGGTTTCCACAGCAGCTCGCCCTGGCTGCTGGGCTCCTCCCCCGCCCCCACCCTGTTCCTGGGTGACAGGTGCAGCCTCCTTCCCCAGCTGCTTCTCACCCCCTTCTCGAGATGTGGGCCTGGGTACGCCCCCTCCTCTGTGACTCAGTGTCCTCCCGGGGCCCACGGCGCCCCTTCGAGGTCAGTGTCCCTGGTGGTTAGGAGACACCGGGCAATCCCGTGTGGCCGAGAAGAGGGTCCCAGGGCCAGTGGACCGGGCCCGGCTCGCAGACCGGCTGGACGCCACCGGTCCCCGCCCTCCCGCCTCTGCCTTTCCCCAGACCCCGGCGGGTGCTTTGGCGGCACCTTCACAGGGGCGTTAATCATTGACGGCGCTGGAAGCCGGCCCTGGCCGTTTTTCGGGCGGAGCCCGCCCACCTTTCCGAAAGTGGGGGCCAGGTCTCGGGCCACGTGCCCGGCTGGGCCGCAGGCTGCGGTGGAGGTGTGGGCCCTGCAGACCCTGCAGGGCGCCGCTGGGGGAGGGGCGTGGAGAGCAAGGTGGGCATGTGGCAGCCGGTAGGGAGGATGGTCCGTCTGTCTGTCTCCACCGTCCCCTTGAGACCACCACCTATCCCTCGGACCCCGGTTCCCGGGGACACCGAGAACTCTTTTCGGGGCTCTTTCTGTGCAGCCCTCTGGACATTGGTCTCACCCTGTCCATACAGAGGCCCGTCCCTGACACTGGCCCAGCCCCAGATCGGATGCTTCGGGCCAGACCACCCTCCGTGCTTCCAGCACTGCCTCCTCGCCTGGCTTTCACTAGGGACCACCAAAGGCGCCCCTCATCTTGTGTCCTCACATTCCCTGCAGAACTTGCTGTTGGGTCCCAGGCAGAGATGATCTAGAGAAGAGACTCGAAAACCAGGAGCAGAAGGCAGGCTGGCTAGATGGACCCCCCTCCCCCACTGCTGCCGACTCCCCCAGCCCCGGAGCTCTTCTGTGCGGTTTGCAGCGGGAGCCCTGACCCAGAGGGGTGGTCGCTCCCTCTCTCCCAGAGGTGCCCCCTGCCACTGGCAGAGGGGAGCCCCAGGCGGCCCTGGGCACCGCGGGCTTTGGACACGGGATCCTGACAGATTTTATGGTTTGGTTTCCTGTTCCGTCCTCCTCCAGTTGGTCTCTGGTGAACGTCACCGCCACACTCGGGGCCGGGGCATCTCCCAACACGAGGGAAGGTAAATCCTGGGTGATTGAAGTGGCGTGGTGCGGCGTGGCCCGCCTCGGGGCCAGGGGGCGAGCCGGGAGGGGACCAGCAGCCTGTGTCTACACAATAGCACGCGACAGCGCAGGGAGAGACGCTGGCGGCATCTCAGACCGAGAGGAAGAGACGGGCCGTGGAATTCGCGGTGCTGCGCCGCTGGGCGGCCACGGGGAAGGAGGTCGAGCCAGGCCCGCTCCTGGCCCTGCACCCGGGGCTGACTTCCCAGTGGGCTGGGAACCCCTCCCCCAGGGCCCAGGGGGCAGCCTGGCCTCTGCCCCGAGTGTGATGCAGGAGCCGTCTGTGGAAGAGGGAGCACACGTGGGCGCCCCTGGGCGGAGGCGGGGATGGCACCGAGCAGGGGCTGAGCGTGGGGCAGCCCGGCCTTTCTCCCGGCTGTGCCGAGGTGCCCAGCCCCGCCGCACCACCGAGCAGGGGCCCTGCCCCCTGTGGAGGGGGCTCCGGTGTCCGGTCGCAGCTCCTGTACCGTGGCAGTGCCCGGCTTCCAGAGGCGGGTCTCTGACTGGTGTGGGACCGGGGCAGGTGCTGCCAAAGGGCAGGTGGGTGGGTAGAAGGACAGGGGGACGGACAGGTGGACAGGTGAGTGGATGGACAGAAAGTCTGGCAGATAGATAGACGGATGGACGGACAACTGTACAGAGCACTGCCCAGCGCCACACTGTTCCCAGCACCCACCGAGCACCCTGTCCAGCTGTCTGCTGAGGGTCTGTCAGCGGTTGGTGGCTCTGGCCAGCCTGCCACCTCTGTGGTTGGGGTAGACCACTGGCCTGTGGTCCATCCTGGTGACAGAGTCTGTGTGTCCTGTTTGACCGAAGCCAGAGGTGTAGGAGGTGGCTCAGTGTCTCAGTTCAGACCGTCCAGAGAGCGGGGGAAGCCTCGTGGGGCCCGGGTTCCACACGGGGGTGTGGGCGGGTCAGTGTGCTGTCCCTGAGGCCACCGTGTGGTGGTGCACAAGGTAGACGGGCCTCTGGACCCAAGCGGGGGTGGCCAGAGGGCTCAGCGTCGGGGCCTCGGTCTCTTGTGGCCTATGGCTCTCTGCCTCCCTGCAACTGGCCTTGCTCTGGGCTTTGCTCCTGCCCGGGTGGGGGCTCCCGGCCAAGGCCTCAGCCTCCAGAATGTGCTGACCGGTGGGCAGCTCTGATCGGGCGCCAGCTGTCACGGCCCCACAAGCCCTGTCTGTGATGGGGTGGGGGGGCAGTGCCTGTGTACGTGGTGGTCCTGCGAGCGGTTCCCACTCTCCTCCTGTGCGTCTGGGGGCGGGGGGCGGGGTGGGGAGAGACTTGCTTCCCTCTTGTGGGGCTTGTGACCCGGTGGGTGGCTCCTCCTGGTGACCCCACCTGATCATCGAATGGCTCGGGGAGGCCGGAGGGGCGGAGGGGAGGGTGGATGTTGCTGGAGCAACCACAGAGGCCGGCAGTGGGGTGGACAGCTGGACGGGCACATAAACGATGGACAGAGGGACAGGTGGTCATTTGTAGGCGCGGGAAGGAGACCCACCCTGGCTGGCGGGGCTCTGCAGGGGCGGAGAGGCCTGGCCACCAGTCCAGGTTTCTTCCGAGACTAGAAACAGCCATGGAGGGTCTCGGGGCCTTCCAGAGACCTGAGGAGCAGGGTGGGTCCCAGGGGGCCCTGGTGTGTGTACCATCAGTAGGGAATCCCAATTCCCTGTCTGTGTGCCCTCAGGTGGCCAGCTGACCTCTCTGTGTCCCTGGAGAGGCCGTCTGTACCTCACTGCACAGAGACAGAACAGCAGACAGGGGCGCGAGGAACCCTGAAAAGCCCCGCAGCCTGGGAGGCGGGGCGGCCTTCTGCCCCGGGTCTGTCCCCTGAGTCAGAGGCTGGTCTGCACAAGGCCCCGTGTGACTCAGAGGAGGAGGACAGACCCCCCCGGGCAGCACCTCGGGCAGTGCTGGAATGTCCTGGCTGCCCTTGGCACTGGGGGATGGGCAGGGCTGGGGGCTGTGTGGCCCGGCTGGCCTGTCCCCTGGGCAGGCCCCACCCCCTGCGCTCTTATCAAGGCCTCCCTGCCAAGCTCCTGCCGCCTCAAAGTCACGCTGCCCCAGGGGCGTCCACGGGCCTTTCTGCCGCTTCCGGGCAGGCCTGGGTGGCAGTTGGTCACTTGGGCACTCTCGCTCTGGGAGCTCCAAGATGGGGAGAGTGGAATCCGTGTCTGTGTTTGGGGGACCGGTGGCTCCCCGCTTCCTGAGACCCCGATTCCGTCGGCCTCTCCTGTCTGCACGGCCCGGGGCGCGCTCGGCTGCGTCAGGTCCGGTCGACCTGCCACGTGTCCCGAAGCCCCCACTGTCCCGACTTGGTCCGTCTCGGGTGCTCCATTTCCGATGGGGCCCCCAGTCCTGGGCCACTTGGAATAAACCCAGCTCGCTGTTCAGCAAGGGCCCCCCACCGCGGGCCCCCCTCCCTGGGTTGGTGTGAGGAGCAACTCCTGGGAGGGGAAGCTGGCGTTCTCCGCAGCCGCCCCTGGGTGCGGGTTCTGGGTGGTCGTTTCTCAACTTTGGCTTGGTCTGAATTTTCTGCCTTAAAAACATTGTTTGAAAATGATAGAGGGTGGTTTTTGTTCAATAAGTGATGAGATGACCCCAAGGCCATGTCCCCACTGTCCCCTGCTCCCCAGGTGATTTCCAGCTATTCCCCGGGGGGAACTGCCCGAGGGGGCCTAATGCAGCGTGGGGACCAGGAGGGGAGCTTGTCCCTGGACTGGGTCCTGGGTGGCCTGGGTCCTATCCTTGGGGAGACCGGGCCGTGCGGCGCAGTCAGGCCACAGAGCAGGGAACCCCAGCCTCTCTCGGGGGTCAGGCCGCTCCAGCCCACAGCAAGGTCCTGCTCACCGAGGTCTGGGGTCCCTGTAGGTGGGAGGGCAGTCGGGCTGATGTGGACCAGGTGGGGGTCCGCCCAGAGGTGGAGAGCCAGCTCGGTGGGCCGGGGGCGGGAGGGAGAAGATTCTCGTGGAACTGTGGGCTACATTCCGAGGCCTCGGCCCTGAGGGAGGAGGTGTGTTCCCGGGAGCCCCTGACGCCGGGCTTGCAGCCGGGGCTGTGGCCCTCACCTGCGTGGCCGGCACCTGTCGGGGCAGCCGGGCAGTGGTGGCCAGCCCCCCAGCACACGGAGACTCACGTGCCCTCCAGGGCCCGGACAGCTCGCTGGAGGTGGGGGGCAGGCAGACACTCGCCCCGCCTGCCAGGGCTGGCGTCAGGCCCCGTCACGGGACGTCGGGGCTCCCTGACTTGCTCTGTGCAGCCCCCACCCTGTGCCGGCCCCTCCCTCCGGCCCTGCACTCACGGTGGGAGCTGGAGAACCCGTGTCCCCGGGGCAGTGGCCGGGAGCCTGCCGGGAGCTGGGGCAGCTGCTCGGGGCAGCTCTGCCTGCAGACCCCCTCCCAGACCCAGCGAGGGCCTCTGCTTCTGGCCTGACGTCCCCACGGTGGCCAGGCCCGAGCCAGGGATGCTGTCCGGGCACGTCCGAGGCCCAGCCTGCCGGGGTGGGAGGGACCGGTGGGCACCCTGCCCTGCCCATCTCCTCGGGGCTCCTCCGGGAGCTGCCTGGCCAGAGGGCAGACCCCACAGGGCAAGGCTGGCATGCACCTTGGGCAGGCTCCCTGTGTGGGTGGGGACAGCGTGCCCTGAGCCCGCACAGCCCCCGGGGAGGTCGGCCGGGCCGCTCACCGCGGTACCTCCTGGAGGCGGGCAGGTCGTGGCCAGCCTGGCAGGCTGTGGCGGGAGCTGAGCCTCACCGGGCGGTTCTGGATTTGGAAGCTTCCTGGTGGCACCCGCCTGGCTTCTAACTCGACCTGCCCTTCCTCAGGCAGCTGCAGGAGCGGGTGGGGGGCACTCCCTCCTGTCCTGGCCAGCAGCCCCTGTCCCCGTGTCACCCCCGGGGGGGTTTGGGAAAGTGCCACCTCTTCCTGAGGCCTCTCTGCCCAGGACGTATGGCTGAGTGATGGAGTGACCCCACGGCCATGCCCCCACCCTGGGGTGATTTCTAGCCACTCCCTGGCTGGACTGCCCGAGGGGGTTGAACGCGTTTGGGGACCAGGATGGGGGCTCGTCCCCAGACTGGGTCCTGGATGGGTCTGGGTCCTGTCCTTGGCGGGGAGACTGGGGGCAGGGCCGCTGCTGCACAAGGAGGCTGAACGTGACCTTCCTTGTTCAGACTCGGACACGCTCGGGCCTCCCGGCCCCATCCCGCAGCGGGGGCAACAGGCCTAGACCAGTGAAAGGGTCTTTAAGGGGGCAGGTGACGCCTGGCCGAGTGCCAGCCTGCACACTCCTGAGTCTCAGGCCCCGCCCCCAGGCCCAGGAGGTCCCTGCCGTGCCGGCCCCAGGGCAGGAGTTGGGTTCACAGAGCAGGAATGGGGAGGAGCTGAGGTGCTGGGTATGGTCCCTCCTGGTCGTGGGGCTGCTGTCCTCAGAGGGGTGAGGGACTGACGTGCTGCTGGCCTTGGGGGCTGCAGCTCCCTCCGCTGTCCTGGAAGAGAGTTGGGGCAGCACCCCCAGTGTCCGCCAGGCCTCAGGGGTACCCGCCCCTGGTGTCCACCCGTCCCTGGGAAACGCACCTGTGCCGGCCCCCGCCAGCAGCCGCTGACGACCCCCCTGCAGGAGGCCAGGACACCCTTTGCAGAGTTGGCTGCTGGCAGCGCCCCTGCCTAGGGAAGCTGGCTGGTGGTGTCCAGGGGACACCGGCCTCCTGGTGGCTTAGCCCCTCGATGCCTCGGCCATCCTCCCCAGATGTGGGGGCTGCGAGGTGTTCGGTGTAGAGCGCAGGGTGCCCTTCTGCAGGCATCCTGTGCCTTGAGGGGTGGGCAGCTCCCCTGTCCTCGGCGCCCACTGCGTGTCCCCCGGGGGCCGAGTGCGTGGCTCCAGACCCCCGCCTGGGGAGCGCGTGTCAGAGAGTGGAGGGGGGCCAGGTGCCCCGGGAACACCTGCGGGTGGCCCTCCAGCCGCCTCAGGGACTGCCGTCAGGGGAGGCCGCAGGCAGCCGAGCAGCTGGCCTGTCCCCAGGCCCCCGTGGTCGCTGGTAGGTCACGAGCCTTCCCTGGGAGCAGCCGCGGGGCTGAAAGAGGAAGTGAGGCCCCTGGGGAGCTCCGGGCCCCCCGGGGACAGCTGTGACATCCCAGTACTGTGTCCAGCTCTGGGCTTAGGCCCCTGGGACGTGCTCAGAGTGGCTGTGGTCCTGGGCCGATGACAGTGGGGTCTGTGCCGAGGCCCACGAGGGACCCCAGCCCTCTCTGCTCCTGCTCTGGGCCCACAGTCCTCCGTGGACGTGGGCCGGCCTGGCTGAGCCTGGCCTCTCAGGCAGGCCAGCCACCCACCTGGGGGGACTGGCCCACACCCAGGAGGGCCCAGCGGCACGGGAGTCCCTGTGGCCCTGCCCCGCGACCCTGTTCTCTCGCCCTGGCTCTTTGCACTCACATCGGCCCCATCTCCTCTGGTCACCTGTGCCTTTGGCCGCCAGTCTGCGGGTCAAGGCCACTTCCCAGGGAGCCTGCTGAGCCCCAGTGCTCTGGTTGGCGGGTCTGAGGGTCCAAGGGTCCCCGGCCACCAGCTCAGGGCAGGCAGAGGTGGGGGGCCAGGCCTCTGGTCCCTGTGAGCACCCTCCCAGCACCTGCAGGCCCCTCAGGGGTGCGGGAGCCCGAGGGGGACTCCCAGAAAGTGTAGGGTGAGTGGGGCACCCCAGCGGGGCAGGAAGTGACCTGCGGGGAGGGGGCCTTGCTGGGCGGGGCAGGGGGCCTCTGCAGGGGCAGTGGGTTTCCCCCTGTGGCACCTTGGTGTCCAGCGGGAGGCAGGGTCTGGAGGAGGTCAGGACAGGCTGTGACTATTCCGTTCCCCCTCCCCCGACTCAGCACGGGTGGGGTGGGGGTTGGGCTGTTCCCCTGGCCTGACAAGGCTCTTACAGGGGCCGGGATGTGTCCTGGAGGGTCCCCGACGAGCCACAGGAGGCAGACAAGTGTCGGGAAGTGGCCGTCAGACATGGAGCGTAGCACTGGGCCCTGCAGATGGCACAGGGGGGGCAGTGGGGCGACAGCGGACCTCAGCGCTGCCGGGCAGAGCAGGGGCCCCCACCCGCTGCTCTGAGTGAGTCTGTGCCAACAGCCCCTCCTCTGGCAGGCCGTCCGCCGGCAGGGGCAGCACGTGTCCCGTGTCTCCACAGCCACCGCCAGCGCCGTGTCCCAGTTCCGGCTGTTTACCAGAAGCCCCGGGGACAGGTCTCCGCGTGGATGCGGCCCCACTCCCAGGGGAGGGCCCTGGAGGGGCCGCTGTGGCGTCCAGGGTGTAGCTTGGCTTCCGACCTGCACCCTCCCCCGAGGCGGCCCTTGGTCGGCAACCCCTCGGGGTGTGGCTACACCGGGATGACTTGCCTGCTATCCCCCAGGACTGGTGACGCCACACCCATGTGACCTTTTAGGGTCTCGGGTTGGGTGGGTGCCTGAGCACCCTTCGCCCGGCCCGGGGCACGCAGGGTTTCTGGTTTTCCTCCGGAAGTTGCGTCGTTCTTGACTTCCTAGGTGGACACGGGGTTTTCGTACGTCCCTTCTGTTTGCCAGAAGGGCTGTCCCTGCCGCCCCCTCGGTGCCCCTGCCGCAGGCGTCCAGGGCGGGGGGCTGGGATTCTGGAGCGTCTGCTATCAATGAGCCTCGCGTCCCGCCTGGTACCTGCCGGACGCCAGGGGCCGGTCCTTGAAATGTCTGCAGGCCCAGCAGGGGCCACAGCCCCGTCTCGCTTCACAGGACGTGGGTCTGGGTTCTCTGCGTGTGCTGGACCCCCGAGGAAATGCCCCAGAGGCCGGCCTGTGCACCCTGGAGTGAGGCGCCTGGTCACAGAGAGGAGGCCGGGGCAGGGCACAGGGTCCCCCCTCGTCCCCGACGGGGCCCAGCAGAGTGGCTGGGAGGGGAGGGTGTCATGCCGAGTCTGGGGCCCCGTGGTGTGAGCGTGGCGAGGGGCGGCTGGTGCTGGTTGGGGACGGGGGGCTCCTGCCTCCCCTGTGAAACTGGCTGGGCCCCTGCCCCTCACCAGCCCGTTGTTGGTCTGGGGGTGCGGGGGGGGGGGCGCGTGTACCTGCCCTGCCACTCCCAGCTCGTCTGAGGAGTGACTGGGATTGCACTGTGAGCACAGCACGTCCAGACTGTCCCCAGGGCACTGGGAGGACATCCTGACCTTCCTGGGGCCTCCACGGTGTGGGGGGCTCGTAGACGTGGGCCAACACTCAACCCCAGGACCCCCCACCCACAGGGGCAACCAGGAGGACAGGAGGAGAAGGGTTCTGGGTGAGGGGGTGGCCGGGGTGGGGCGGTTTGGGGAAGGGCTTCCTGGCCCCCCACCCCATCCCACCCCCATGGCTTGGTGCCTGGGGAGCACCTTCTAGGCAGAGTGAGGCCCAGAGTCCCCACCCCTTGGTTCCCGGGGGCTCCCGCCCACAGACTTGACTCACTGTGGTCAAACCTCCAGAAGGTTCTGCCTGCAGCTGAGGACGGGCTGGCAGGGGGCGAGGGGAGCAGGGGACTCGCTGGGGCTGTGGCCAGGGCGGGTCCCTGCATGTCCTTCCTCTTACCGCAGTGACCCGGCAACCTGGGCGGGAAGTGCTCAGGGGGCTTTGGTTCGCTTGGGAGCCTGGTGGGCACCCAACCACCCCCGCCCCCTGCCATCAAGAGCTCTCCCTGTGACCCTGCCCGTCAGAGGCACCCCACCTGACAGCCCGGCAAACTGGGCTCCGGCGCCCGGGCCCCACGGGGGTGGGCATGTGGCAGGTGCCGCCGGGCCTCTGACCTCCATGTCCCCGGCAGGGACTCAGGCTGTGCCACCGGGAGGACAGGTGGCTTGGCCAGGCCGAGTCCTCTGAAACGTTTATGCCTCCACACGTCGGCAATGCGGCCCCTTCACCACCCAGGCTCCCCACGCCCAGGAGGGAGCAGAGAGGGAGGGAGCCGCGCCGGGCGGCTGCCCTGTGTTCACGGGGGCTTCCGGCAGCCGGTGGGTCCCGGTTAGATGCTGGAAGGACCGATCTACTCCCCCCAGGCCCCTGGATGCTCTGCCGGCAGTTGGTGGGGACTCGCTCGGGGGACCCTCTCCACGTGCCTGCAGTAGCCTCATTCACAGGCGGGAAACCGAGGCACAGGGCGCCCAGGTAGGGAGGGGCGGACTCGGACCGCCCGTGTGCGGGTCTGTTGGGGTCTGCTCTGCTCACGCGTGCTTTGCTCTTGTCAGACACAACACACAACATACAACCTGCCGTGTGACCGTCAGCGTGTTGGGGACGCTCAGCTCGGTGTGCCGCCCGCACCCTTCCCGAGGACCTGCGTCTCCTGGGCAGGGCGCCCACGCCCTCGGACCTCACAGCGTGGGGACCCTAACGCGGGTTCCTTTCACCTCCTGACGCTCCGGGCTCCTTCCGGGCGGCAGCAGGTGGCCGACCTCGTTGCCTTTGAGCAGATACCGTCCAGCCGGCCCTGTCCCGAGGGTCCACTCACGTGTCGTGGGTCCTCGGCTGCCGCCACCCTCGGGCTCTCGTGAGCTGTGCCGCTCTGAACACGTGGCAGGGCTTTTGTTCGAACACCCGCTTTTCGTCCTTTGGTGTCCGCACCCAGGAGCGACTGTGGGCCGGGTGGCTGCCAGTCAGGGCGGCCCGGGCCCTCCCCGAGGCAGGGCCCTCACCCGCGGGCCGTCCCCAGCCGGTCCGGCTTTGAATCGAGTCTGTCTCCGTCCTGCCTGCCCCACCTCGGGCCCTGGATGAAGCCCTTCCGCCGCCCCTCCCTGCCCACCTTTACGCTGTCACAGGGCACCCGGGCCCTCCCAGGGCCAAGCCCCTCCCTCCACCTGGAGCGCCCCCCACTCTGTTGGAAATGGCAGCAGGGTCTCAGGCCACCCTCTGGTCCCCCACGGCCGCAGGCAGGGGCAGGCTGTGCTGCAGACGAGGGCCCTGGGGAGGGGGGACCTGCCCCCGCCCCTCCCCCCACATGGGGGCGCTGCCCACGTGATCTCGTGAGCACGGCGCCGGCGTGGACGCCTCACAGAGACGCTGAGCAGAGGCCACAGACCGACACACGCATCAGCGGCGAGGGGGGCAGGACGGGCGGCGAACACACACACCCACAGGCCCACCTGCGTGACCACACGCGTGATGGAATCCAGGCCCCGTGGGCACCCCGCTGGCCGTGTGTCGGGGGTGGACAGGGCTCCCGCACCTGATGGCCTCGGTGGCGGTCAGATGTGGAGGAGGGTGGCCCTTCCCCTATGTGACCGGTCGATTACAAGCCAAGGGTCGCTGCGCAGGGACACGGCCCCGCAGACACCTGACCCCACCCACAGGGTCAGCGTTGAGATCCCCGGGACGGGGCGCCCCTCAGCTGTGTTCTTGGCAAAGACACAGGCCTGAGTCTATCGCAAAGGAGCAGCGGCTAAGGCCACGCTGAAGGTCACTCAGGAAGTATCCAGCCAGGTGCTCCAGAAATGCCAAGGTCGGCCCTCGCTGGTGCGGCTCAGTGGGGTAGAGCATCTCCCCGGAACCGAAGGGTCGTGCGGGTTCGGTCCCCGGTCCCGGTGGTTATGGGGGGGCAACTAGTGGATGTTTCTCTCCCCCCTCCCCATCTCTAAAGCAATGAAAAAAAATTGTCAAGGTCCACGAATATAAAGAAAGTCTAAGGAATATAGCTCAGGCCAAAGGGACTGAGGACGGGCAGGACGGCGCGGAGCGGGCTCGCTCCCTCTAGGAAGGGTGTGCTGCTGGGTCCGGGCTGTGTGCTGGGGGTCCGGGGACCATGCCCTATCGGTGTGAAGAGTCCCCACTTTGACAGCTGCCCTGTGCTCACGGAGAGAAGGTCCTCGTCCCCGGGGAACACGCCTGGGCGTACTTGGCAGGAATCTGGCACGCTGTCCCCATGCGGCTGTGGGGGCCTGGGCAGGGGTGGGGTTCGGGGGGGAGACAGCACAGGGAGAGGGCTGAGCGGGGCGTTGGTGGCCGGTGGGAGTTCCCAGGGTGGATCCTCTAGCTGTTCAGCTCGGTGGTGGCCGCACGTCTGAGACTCAACACGAGGAAGGAGCGACCAGGGCCACTTTCACTTCCTGCTGGGCGTGGGTGTGGGCGGCACAGCCCTGGGGGGCAGGGCAAGCTGGGCTGAAGGAGGGCGGCTGTGTCCGAGCTGCCGACAGGGTGCGGGGGGGCCCGTGGCTCTTCAGTGCCTGCTCAGGGCCCAACTCTGGCCAGCACCGGCACCTGGGAGATTCACTGTCCCCACCGTAAGATTCCAATGGGGGGCGCTCTGTCCCCAGGCACACTCCCTCCCCTACCCCCAGCCTCTGGCCCCTACGTCCTGCTTTCTGTCTGGCTTCTTCGTCACTCTGCATGGTGTCCCCGAGCTCAGCCCTGTTGGGGCAGCGGGCGTCAGGATGGCCTCCCTTGCTAAGGCCGAGTCACCGAGGCCTGCCCTTCTGGGTTACCTTACAGTGCGGCTGCCCCAGTCCCGGTCAGCTGCGCATCGCGCTGACAGGTGGCAGCCTCGCTGGCCGGCGTGAGGTGGTCTCACTGTGGGGCCCATCGCTTTTCCCGAGGGGTTAGGGGGGACCCGGAACATTCCTGACCCTGCCACCGTAAGTTTTCTTACAGGAGTGTTTTTTTTTTTTACTATTTAAAAAAAAATTTATTTGATTTTATTGATTATGCCACTACAGTTGTTCTATTCCCCCTTCATTCCCCTCCACCCTGCACACCTCTCCCCCACCATTCCCCCCCTTTAAGTTTATGACCATGTGTCTCGAGTTCTTTAGATTCTATATTTCCCATACTATTCTTGTCTATTTTCTACCTACCGTCTATGCTACTTATTCTCTATACCTTCTCCCCCCTTCTCCTTCTCCCACTCCCCTGTTGCTAACCCTCCATTGTGACCTCCATTTCTATGGTTCACTCCTGATCTAGCTGTCCTCTTAGTTTTTGTTTTCGGTGTGGTTGTTAATAACTGTGAGTTTGCTGTCCTTTCACCGTTCATGTTTTTTTAACTTCTTTTTCTTAGATAAGTCCCTTTAACATTTCATATAATAAGGGCTTGGTGATGATGAACTCCTTGAATTTGATCTTATCTGAGAAGCACTTTTTCTGCCCTTCCATTCTAAATGAAAGTTTTGCTGGATAGAGCAATCTTGGTTGTAGGTCTTTGGATTTCATGACTTGGAATACCTCTTTCCAGCCCCTTCTTGACTGTAAGGTCTCTTTTGTGAAATCAGCTGACAGTCTGATGGGAACTCCTTTGTAGGTGACTGTTCCCTTATCTCTTGCTGCTTCTAGGATTCTCTCCTTCATTTTAATCTCAGCTAATGTAATTATGATGTGCCTTGGTGTGTTCCTTCTTGGGTCCAACTTCTTTGGGACTCTCTGAGCTTCCTGGATTTCCTGGAAGTCTATTTCCTTTGCCAGATTGGGGAAATTCTCCTTTATTATTTGTTCAAATAAGTTTTCCGCTGTGGCTGTGCCTTTTCCCCTTCTGGTACCCCTATAATTCGGATGTTGGAGTGTTTAAAGATGTCCTAGAGGTTCCTAAGCCTCTCCTCATTTTTTTGAATTCTTGTTTCTTCATCCTTTTCTGTTTGGTCATTTTTTTCTTCCTTCTGGTCCACTCCCTTGATTTGAGTCCCAGTTTCCTTCCCATCACTATTGGTTTCTTGTGCATTTCCCTTCATTTCAATTAGTTTAGCCTTCATATGTTCCTCTAATTTGTGACTAAAATCAACCAGTTCTGTGAGCATCCTGATCACCAGTGTTTTGAATTGTGCATTTGAAAGTTTGGCTATTTCTTGGTTGCTTAGAGTTATGGGCTCTGGGGCTTTGAGATCTTCTTGAGCCATTTTTGGTCTGTTTGCGCCCGTTAGTTATGAGGAGCGGAGCCTTGGGTGTTCAGCAGGGCGGGGCCACCAAGGTCGCTGGGTTCTGACGCTGTATGTGGGGGTGGGGTCAGAGAGGGGCAATAGCAGTCTCCTCTGCTGCTTCCTGCCACTGGGGCCTGCTCAGTTTGTCTCACTGCTCACTCCCTCACTGGTCTATGGGCGCGCGAATGTGTGACCATGGTCAGCCTGCCACCCTGCGCCCTCGCTGGGTCCGCCCGTCATTCACTGGGTCGGCCCTTTGCAACTCCACACCTGGACTCTGCGCGCCTGAGTCCGTCTGACCGAGTTTTCCTGTGCAACCCCGCTCCACTAGCTGCTGGCTTCGCCCCTCTTACTGGTCAGGCTGAGGAATTTGTTATCAGACTTTCAAAAAGTTCAATTTTCTGTGTTCTGGCTGTGTTTTCTGTTGCTAAAATTTTGTTATCTCTCAACTTGGTTGTGTGAGAAGGCACAGCGTCTCCACCTGTGCCTCCACCTTGGCGGAAGTCCATCCTACAGGAGTGTTTATTCTGGTCCTTCGCGGATGCCTTCGGCGCTGTCCAGCCGTGACTGACCCATACGATTGTCAGATGCGTGGGGGGGACAAGGCGACGGTTCGATGTACACGGCGGAAGGGTTTCCCCCATCGAGTTAATCTGTGCACCGGCACCTTGCACACTTGCCATGCGTGCAGCGAGGAGGCTTCCCGGTGACTCGGCAGCTTCGGTCGTGAGCGACGCCACCAGCCCAGTGACCGGGGCTCAGTGGGTCCCTCCGCCTTATCCCCTCTGAACGTCTGGAGCCTTCCACCCGCTGCTCGCCATCCTCGCCACCCCCCCCCAGACCTGGCCACCACCTGTCCCCTCCGTGTCTGTGGGAGCCGCTAGTTTTTCAGACTCCTCTAGTGAGTGAGACCATGCGTGGTATTTGTCTCTCTGACTCACCCCAGCACAATGCCCCCCAGGCCGGACCAGGCCTCATAAATAAGGGGATTTCCTCCTTTCTGTGGCTGAGTCCTGCTGCGTCTTTACATTGTACACACACACCCACCTGCCCCCACGGACACCCAGGTGGTTGCATTGTTTCTGTGCCTCCGTGTTGTGAACGGTGGCCATGGGGGTGCCGGTGACTCTTTGGGGTGATGCCTTTGTCACCTGCCACAGATGCCCCGGAGTGGCATGGTGGTTCTATTCGAATGGTTCGGGGACTCCCCACCCTGTTCCCCACGGTGGCCGCCCCAGACTCGCACCCACCAGCCCCTCGTGAGCTTGCTAGCTCCCGTCCTTCGCCGGAGAGCCATTCTGCCGGACGTGACGCCTGTTCCCGCCTGGCCCTCGGCCGGGCCCCCCGCCGTGCTGCCAGCCCCCCTCGCTGGGCAGCCCCTTTCCAGTGTGACGTAGGTCCGCGCTCTTGGTTTGGCCTCTGCAGCCTTTGTCTTTGATGTCACATCCAAAACCAACCTGCCAAGACCAGGGTCGGGGGCTTACCGCCGTGTTTCTCCCGGGAGTTTCGTGGCTTCGGGTCTACCTCAGTCGTCAGCGTGTCCCGAGCCTGTTTCGAGAGTGGGTCGAGACAGTGACCGCGCTCTGACCTTGTGCGCACACCGGTCCCGCGTCCCCGGCGCCGTTTCGCGAAGACCCACGGACCATGTGCACCTGCGTGCGGGTCCATCCCTGGACCCTGGCTTCTGGTCCGTGGTCTGTGTGTCTGTCTGGGTGCCAGCGCCATGTGGCTTCGATCGCTGTGGCTCCGTGATGTCGTCCAAACCGGGGAGCGCACTCCTCCGGCCCTGCTGCCCGTGGGCCCGCGCTCGCCTGGGCTGGTCAGCATCTTCTGTGGCTCCAGCAAATCTCGGGGCTGAAAAAAGGAAACGCTGTTGAAGTTTGGGCAGAGTGTCACGTTGACTCTGTCGGTGGCTTTGGGTGGGACGTGCCTTGCAACAGCGTCCGGGCCTCCAGTACATTCCCGGTCACGCGTCGTGTCTTGAATTTCGCGATGGTTTTCAGCATGTACATTGTTACCCCCTGGTCAGACTTTTGTTAGGGGATTATTTTCCTAATTTCTCCTTCTGACAGCTTGTTGTTGGTGTACAGCTGCCGCATTCAACCCTCCTCGTCCCCGGGCACAGGCAGACGGGTCACTCACCTTGTGCAGCGCCCGGGAAACGCACAGGCCTTTTCCAGCCGGACAAAACAAACGAGGTCGCTTTGAGTCCCCCACACTGGACGGCGGCTGGCTGTGGCCGTTCTTCGAAGCTGAGACCCTGAGGGGGCGGAGGTCAGCGCCCCTGACCCAGTGGCCAGGAGTTGCGTGTTTTAAAACTTCCCGTGGCACATCAGCGGAAAAACACTGGTTTATAGAAGTACAACTGAGTTTTGTTTTGTTTTGTTAATATGATTTTGCATCCTGCGTCTTCGTTGGGTTCATTTATTAATCACAACAGCTTGGTGGAGTCCTCAGGCCTTTCTATGAACCAGACCGACTGCGATGGGAACACTTGGATTTCTTCCTTTTCTAGTTTTCAAAATATATTTTATTGATTATGCCATTACAGTTGTTCTATTTCCCCCTTCATTCCCCTCCACCCTGCACACCCCTCCCCCACCATCCCCCCTTTAGTTCATGTCCACATGTCACAAGTTCTTTATTTCCCATGCTATTCTTGCCACCCCCCATCTATTTTCTATCTACTGTCTATGCTACTTATTTTCTGTACCTTCTCCCCGCTTCTCCTCCTCCCACTCCCCTGTTGCTAACCCTGCTTGAGATCTTCATTTCTATGTTTCCACTCCTGATCTAGCTGTCCTCTTCGAGTTTGCTTTTGTTTTTGGTGTGGTTGTTAATAACTGTGAGTTTGTTGTCCTTTCACTGTTCATGTTTTTTTAACTTCTTTTTCTTAGATAAGTCCCTTTAACATTTCATATAATAAGGGCTTGGTGATGATGAACTCCTTTAACTTGACCTTATCTGAGAAGCACTTTTTCTGCCCTTCCATTCTTTTTTTTTTTTCAATTTTATTTAGTTATTTTTAAGTAAGTTTTTTGTTCCTTTATTCTCCCCCTTTCTTAACTTCCCTTCCTTCTCCCCTCTGGTCCTGTCCCCTTGTTTTTCGTGTCTTTCCTTCCATTCTAAATGAAAGTTTTGCTGGATAGAGCAATCTTGGTTGTAGGTCTTTGGATTTCATGACTTGGAATATTTCTTTCCAGTCCCTTCTTGCCTGTAGGGTCTCTTTTGAGAAATCAGCTGACAGTCTGATGGGGACTCCTTTGTAGGTGACTGTCCCCTTAGCTCTTGCTGCTTCCAGGATTCTCACCTTCATCTTAATCTTGGCTAATGTAATGATGATGTGCCTTGGTGTGTTCCTTCTAGGAATTTCTTCCTTTTCTGTTTGGATGCCTTTTGTGCGTTTTCCCCGCCTGGCCACTCTGGCAGGACTGCCCGCTCCGTGTTGGGTGGAAACGGTGGGCGTGGGCGTGGGCGTCCCGGTCCCGGTCCCGACCTCGGAGAAGAGCCTCACACCCCTCACCGCTGAGCGTGACGGCAGCTGGGGGCCTCGCGCAGCTTGGAGTGTGTCCGTCTGCACGCAGCTCGCTGGGCGTCTCTGCCACGGAAGGGTTGGCGTCTTCAGAGTCTTCCTGTGCACCCGTCGAGATCACCCCGGTTCCCGCTCTCTGGTTTCTTAACGTGCCGAATCCCGTGCCTTCCTTTACCGGTGTCTCACCGCCCCCACCCCCCAGGAGGGAGCCCCGCTTGCTCCCAGCGTGTGACCCTTCCGTGTGCTTCTGTGTGGGGAGGTCGCGGCGTGGACGCTGCTCAGGGGCTGGCCCGAGACCGTCTTTCCTGCGCTGCGTTCAGCCGGCGCCGGCGAGGCCGACTCCGTGAGTTTGGCAGCAGCTCCCCTCCTGTTTTCTGGGAGATTTGGGGTCACTCTTCTCTCGGGGTTTGGTAGGTTTCTCCCACGGAGCCGTCTGGTCCCGGACTTCTCTTTTGGGGGGGGGGGGTGTCTTGATCTCGGATTCAGTCTCCTGTTCAGATTTCCTGTTCGTCACCCTTCAGTCTTGGTGGGTGGAATTCAGTCTTCTAGGAATCGATCCATTTCTTCCACTCGGTCCAGTTTGTTGGAGTGGAATTGTTCCCAGTCACCACCTGCCGGCCTCTGATGCAACTTCGTATCGGTCGTACCGTCTCCTTTCTCATTTTGCACTTCGAGGCCGTCTCTTCTTTGTTGGTAAGTCTGCCTAAAAGCTGATCCATTTTCTTTATCTTCCAAAAACAGTGGCTTTTGTTTTCATTGGTCTTCTCTCTCATCCTTTTAGTCTCTTTAATGGGTTTCCGCTCTGATTATTTTTTCATTTGCTTCTAACTTTGAGCTCAGTTTGTTCTGTCTCCAGTTCCTTGGCGTGTGGAGTTAGGTGGTTTACTTGAGGTCTTTCCTCTTTTTTGCCGTGGGCGTCTGTCACTAAGAACCGCCCCGCCCTTCGGGCCCCCTCTGCTCTGTCTCATAAGCTTCCGCATCTTGTGTTTTCATTTTCATTGGTTTCAAGGTATTTTTTAAATTTCCCTTCCGATTTCTTCTTTGTCTGCTGCTTTCAGATCCCCACATTTGTGAATTTTTTGGTTTTTCCTTGTAGCCGATTTCCAGTTGCCTGCCCACCCCCGGTCAGCAAACGCGGCTGATGCAGCGTCTGTCCTCCCACACCAGGTAGGACTTGTCTTGAGGCCTCGCACGTGGTCGGCCCCGACCAGTGTGGCCTGCGACCTTTCGGTTCTCGGCCCGGGGCTCGGTCCGTGGAGCCGTGGGCAGCCGGCCCGGTCCTGCCAGAACGGCCCACCCTCCTCCCGTTCCAGTCTTGGCTGTTCCGTCCGCCATCAGGACAGCTACCCACTGTGCTCTTCTGGTTGCCACGGCGCAGACCGGCTTCTCCATCCCTCCCGTGTGCCCGCCCGCCCGCCACAGCCAGTCTGCGGTGGGCCTTGCCAGTTTTTTAATTGGACTTCCATGGCCGAGTCCCGGGAGTCCTCTGTGTGTTCTGGGTGGAGGGTCCGTAAGTGCGCACTCGCGTGCGTGAGGTGGGTTGCCGTTCCACTCTGTGGATGCTGCACAGACAATTTTAATTGTTTTCCTAACTTCAAGTCGATCTAGTTTTAAATTTATCCCCCCCCGCCCCAGTTTTGGTGTCGTATCCGAGAAACTGTCCCCAATGCCAACGGCTGACGTCCCCCCCCCCAACCTCCTCCAAGAGGGGTGTCGGGTCACAGGGTCGGGTCCCGCCCACTTCGAGCTGACTTTTGCGTGTGATGTGTGGTCAGGGGCTGACCACCCCCCCCCCCGGGCCATGGGCAGAAAAGCCCGAAAATGCCCTTTCGTGCTTGTTTTCTCACCCGGCGGGCGCGGGGGACGTCACCCCCAGCAGTGCACGGAGACCGCCCACACTGCCGCAGCCCCCTGGAGCCGCACCGGGCGGCCGCGCCAGGCCGTTTACCGGCAGCCAGGTCGTTCCCGCCCCACGGCGGTCGCCCACAGTGTTGCAGTGAGTAGCCTGCGTGCTTGTTATTTTCCTCTCGTGGTCTCCAGGGCGGATGCCTGGAAATGGGGGGGCTGGGTTGGCGTGTCGGGACGTAGGTAGTCTTGTGAGGCATGACCAAGTTTCCTTCTGGAAGGCTTAACCATACACCCACCCACCCCACCCAGCGATGCAGGAGCCGGCCCGTGTTCTGCAGACCCTGTGCCTGCCCTAGTGGGCTTCGGGGGGGAGGCACCTTCAGTCACAGAGTCAAACACACCAAGAAAGCATCCAGCTGGAGCACGGTATACAGAGGGGGCCGCAGGTGTGCGTAGTGTGTGTGCAGACTTGACTGAGCAATCCAGGGAGGCTTCCTGGAGGAGGTGTTGTCCAGGCTGAAGCAGCCGTCTCCAGATCAGGGAACCAGCCAGTTCATACCCGGGCGCTTGGGGCGGCGGTGCCCTGGGGGACAGCTTCACGTGTGAACAGGAGGTGCGGGGCACGCAGGTTCAGAGACAGAGCAGCTGTCCCAAGGTTTACGTTTGCTGCCTCAGGAAACCACTTCAGTTCTTAGCATCATAAAATAATACTTTACGAGGGGTGGCTTGGGGCCCGGGGGAACGCCCTTCCCCTTGGCGTCAGTCGGGGCTTCCTCTGCAGTTCAAGTCCGGCACCTCTGCTTCCAGGATGCCCTGTCCCCCGTCCAAGACCGGCATCTGGAAGGCCGGGCCGCGCCGCGTGGGGGCACAGCGGCCTGGGCGGGCGTCCACGTCACGGGCAGGGCAGCCCACGAGGCCAGGGCCCGGGCCGGCCCCTCGGAGGATGTGCTGCTATTCCGGGCGGTGGGCAGGAAGACGCAGCCCCCGCCGGGACCGACCGAGGGCAGGACCGCGCTGCCGACGGGCGTGGGGGCCTCGGTGTTTCCGGGCCCTGCCTTTGCGCCGTGTCCTCGGCTGGTTCCCCTTTTCCTCTCTCTGCTTTGTTATTCCCTCCTGGGCTGTGGGCCCTGGGCCAGGAGACGGCCCTGCGACTGAGAAGGGCTTGGGGGGCTGGCGCGGAGGGGCGGGCGGGGGCAGCCCCGTGTGGGAGACGTCCGCAGAGGGGACGCATGGTGGCCGGACCCGGGCGGACCCGCCGCGGACGCCCCTGCTGTTCGGACTGTTCGGACTCCTCCCGCATCCAGTTCGGTTTCCTGGTGTCGAAGTTCCTGGTGTTTTCCTCCGGCCTCTGTGGTTGGTGGACACGAGAGAGGGGCGTGGCTGACTCTGCACCGGGGCCCCGGAGCTCGGTGGATGACCAGCAGACCCCCAGCCCAGACAGAGCCCGTGTCGCTGGTCCCGGGAGGCCTGGGGCCCTTGGGTTCCCGTCCCCCCCCCTCAAGGCCCCCTGAGCCTCGCCCTCCTGGGGCCTCGCCGCTGCTGGCTCCTGGCACCGGCCTCACGCTTGCTAACCCTGCCGCGGGGTCTTCGCCTGGAGCAGCCTCCCTGTCCTGTCACTCACCGTGACAGCCCCTCTGTGTCCCCGGCAGTGAGTGCATTGGCGTTCTGGTTATCGTCCCCCCTCCCACGCCCACCTGGTCCCCAGAGCCTAGTGTGGTTCCAGGCACATGCTGTCCACCAGTGGGTACAGACGGGGGAAAGGTCGTGTGTTTTATTCCGAGCATCTGGGGTGCCACTGGGCACCAACTGATCCCCGAAAACCCCCGCAGGGCTACAGTGGCCTCAGCTGGGCCAGGCGACCCTCCCAGCGGGCCTCTGGTGGACAGGACCTGGCCCAGCTGAGGCCCGGCTCCTCCCCGGCCTGGGGAACTCCCCTTGGAGTTGGGTGGCGGGTGGCAGGTGGCAGGTGGCAGTGGAGTGTGTCCTCGTGTCCTCGCTCAGCCCGCTGTGCCGGGTGCAGGCGCCGCCCGGCCTCTCCGGCCGGAGCCCAGCGGCCATCCGGAGGCACTGAGGATGCTGAGACCGAAATAAAACTGCTAATTGCATCCGGCGTTGAGCAATCCCGAGCCTGACCGTGACGGGAACCCCAAGGCCAGGCTGGCCCACGGCACAATTAGCCACTTCCTCCCTGCGGGCCCGGGTGGCTCCCGGTTTGGGGAGAAGGCTGAGCTGGGCTTGGCTCTCGGTGGCTGGCTTTGGGGGGGAGTGCGGCCCACGGGTGCCTGCACCGAGGGGGCCGGCTTGCAGGGCCGCGGGAGAGCCGGCTGTGCTGTCAGGGCGAGGCACCGACCATGGCGGCGGCAGACGAGGAAGCGCCGAGGGCCTGACTGCTTGAGTTGGGCCAGCGGGCAGGGAGGAAGCGGGCACTTCCTGGACAGGCCGAGCCTGCAGAAGCGGTGGCTTGCAGGGCCGAGGCCGTGCCTCATCCCGGGGTGACGATGGAAGCTCCGGTGTCAAGTGCCTTCCTGGTGCCCATCCCTCCGGCCACACCATCTACACGAATGGCCAGCCAGGCCCGGGTGCCCACCATGGGGCCAGGCACAGGGCCACGGCTGTGGGGACCCTGCAGGCACCTCCTGGGGTGGCGGGGGCGCTGGTGGGGCTGTGCCGCCCCAGGCTGACTCTGGGGCATGGTGTAGCGGCGCTGGGGCTGGCCCAGGGAAGGACCAGATCGTCCTGGCCCGTTACTGAGCATGGATGCTGCCGGGCACCCCGGGTGCGTCCTGACGTCCTGGTGGGGACACTGAGGCTCCAGGTGGGAGGTCAGAGGGTTTCCTTCTGCGGAGACTGAATGACAGCAAGAGAGACTTAGGCTAGACACGAGGAGGGTCTTTCTTAAGCAGGGTCTTCCCAGCACGGAAGGGCTGCGCTGTCCTGGCTGTGGCCGTGCTGGAGTCACTGTCCTGCCTCCTCATCCACCGACCTCCTCCTCAGGCCCTGGGCAAGGTGGCCGGTGCCTGGGTGGTCACCCAGCCTGGAGGGCCGGGCTCTTGGCCTTCGGTGGGGAAGCCTGCGGGGCCCAAGTCCTCTGCCTTCTCGCCCCAGGGGCGGGGGTCTGAGCCGTGCCACCGCACCAGAGGCACACCTGAGGGTCCCCCCCATCCCGGCAGGATCCTCTCAGTGGGGAGATGGCGTGCGTCCCAAGCAGACCAGGCCCCTGCCTGTGAGGGCACTTCAGCTTGTTCCCTGGCACCTTCTAAATATACCCTCAGAGGGTTCTTATCACACGGTGGCGCACAGCCGGGCTCTGTGCCCGAGGCTGCCCTTGGGGGCAGAGCCAGGAGGCCCTGACTCTGGTGGGTCCCCGCCCTGGGGCCTGGTCACCCTGTGACGCTGAGGGCTGGGGCCTCCCTTGGCCTTTCTGCTCGAGCCTGCCTGGGGCCTGTCCCCCACCGGGTGGCCCCCGGTGCAGGTCTCCTGCGGTGGGAGGGGCTGGAGTCGGCTGCCCGATGACATCCGGTGCTGGGTGGCTCTGTGTGCTCACCCCCCCGCCCCCGAGCTTCCCTCTTTCTCCTGTGATGAGGGACACTCACATCTCAGGCTTCTCGCGAGGACCGGAGGGAACAGGAAGCGGGCCCGTGGGCAGCTTGTCCCCACCTGCCTGCCACCCTGGGGCCTCAGACCTGCCAGGAAGACTGGGGCTCCCGGGGGGGCCGCCACAGGGGCCTGATGGGAGGGAAGATGTGGGTCCCCGCTCCATGGGTGGTGGGGCTGAGGCCCAGGCGGAGCCGTCTGCGGCCTGGTGCCGGGAGCTGCTGCGGAGCTGCCTCTGGCGTCGGGGGAGGTGCTGTGTCCACATGAGCCTGTGAGGCCAGGGCAGGAGGCGGGGGTCCCGTGTCTCCGAGCCCCCAGCCAAGCTTGCTTTCCGAAGCAGCATCAGCCGAAATCCTAGAGGCCGAGCGAAGCCCCCGCCCAGCGGCAGAGACTCGGGTGTGACCTCCTAACGATTCCTCAATGGGACCGGTGCACACGGGGCCCCTGAAGACCATGGCCATCACGCCCACAGCTGGCTGTGCCGTCCTGGGGCGGGGTGCCCTGGCCGGAGTGAACCTCTGAAAGGGACGAGGCTGCTGCCGCGGAGACAGCCCGGGTTGGGGGTCAGAGGTCAGAGGTCGGAGGGGTGGCAGGGGAGCCCTGGCCCTCGGTGGCCTGGGAGGCGCCCGCGCCCTTCCCAGCAGGCTGAGCGCGGTGCCCGGGGGTAGCGGACATTGGGAGTGGCAGCCAGAGGGGCGGCAGGGGCGGTGCAGGCTGAGAGGTGGGGCCCCCAGGGGCCCGTCTCACCTGGGCTGGCTCACCTGTCTCTCCTGGCTCCCCCCCATCCAGACATGTCATGGTTTGGGCAGTGTGGTGCCCCGAGTGGTGACCCGGAGGACACGGCCCCACCCCGAGCACATGTGACCTTCCCTAGACAAGGCGTCTTTGCGGGTGCGCTGAGCCCCGCGGTGCCTGGTGCCCGGACAGAGAGGACGGTCCCGGGTACCGGGGTGGCCCCGCGTTCACCGACCAGCATCCTCAGCAGACAGAACTTAAGCAAGGCCATGTGGCATCTCTACTCGGGGGACAGTGGCACTGAATGCTGGGCCAGGCTCCCGGCCACGGTCCTGTGCCCAAGCTGGCCTGGGCTCACTGTCCCCGTGGCCCTGGGCCTGTCCCCGCTGGGGAGCCCGGCATTCCTGTTGGCGGCTGTAACTCTTGTTCCACAATTCAGGGCCCTGTTGGGGCCGCATGGCCTTGCGTGTGTGTGGGGGGGGGGGCCCACAGCCTGGGCCCTGGGAGGAGTGTGGGCCGAGGAGCCGTGCACAGCGCCCAGCTTGGCTGGGGCCAGAGGTCCCCACTGGGTTGCTCTCCACCCAGTGCTAGGCACAGGCCAGGCCCCACTGCAGGGACGGCCCTGGCAGGACCTGAGGCCAGCCCTCTGGGAGACCCGTGTCATGTGGGTGCCCATGTCCGAGGACACTGAGCTACCGTCCTGGGCAGGGCAGGGCTCTTCCAGGCTCACCGTGTGCCAAGGGAAGCTGCTCGGGTCTGGTCCCAGATGAAAGGGCCCAAGCCTGGTCTCCCAAGTGACCCCTTCGGAACCCGCTGGGCCTCGGGCCGCACCGGCCCCCTGCTTGTCCCTGCCGGCCCCAGCCCTGGGACCGTCTTTCAGAGCCTTCATTAAAGCACGCACACGCGTTGTTCACTTAGTTTTCTTCACACTTTTAAAAGTTGTGGTAAAATACAGAAGATGTACGATTTCCCATCGCGACCACTCCGGGGGCACAGCCCAGCGGCATTGAACTCACACCGCTGTGGGGCCGAGACTCCGTCATCTCCAGAACTTCTGTCTCCCCCACGCACGCTCTGTGCCCGCGAGACACTCACTCCCGCCCCTCCACCAGCGCCGGCTCTGCCGTCCCGGCTCCTCCAGGGGCATCCGTGAGTGGGTCACCCGGACACGCGGCGTGTGCGACGGCCGCTTTCACTCGGCCGAGCGTCCTGGAGGTTCCCTGCGGAGGCGCACCCTTCTCTCCGCACCAGCGGTCTCCAGTGCGCAGCTGTATCGTATGTGTTCAGTAAACGGGGCGCAGCTGCATTCCCCGAGGTGCCCCGGTGTGGCCTCTGAGCGTCCCGGAATTTCGGCTCACAGCCCCAGGGGAGTCCATGGCCGGGTGCCGAGGACGCCCTGAATGGCCACCTCTTCTTCGTGTGAAGTGTGGGGTTCCCGTCAGTGATGCCGTGTGTCCCTGGGAAACGCCCTGTGGGTGGGGGCGTCAGGTGCTTCCCAGGAGTCAGGGTGCGTCCCCTGCCTCCCCAGGGGTCCTGCCTGGCCTGGGTTTGGTGGCCGGGCCCCCTGGCCCACCCCGGTCTCTGTTGGGTGCCGATTGGGCCAGCCCTGGGCAGGAGGAGGCCAGTGACCCCGAGCTGCTGTCACCTCTGAGCGCCGCCCTGGCAGGGCTTCCCGGTTCTTCACGCCCCAGGGCACCCTGATGTCCGATAACTGGCGTCCCGGACGTCCCCGGGGCGGGCGCGTGTGGTCCCAGCTCCGGAGGTGGCTCAGCAGTCGGGACACAAGCGGGGCTTTGTTCCACCGGCCAGAGCTGCCCTTGCCTCTGGGAGTGGCCTGTTCCCGCCCGCGAGTGCCCTCCGGGAAGTTGGCCAGGCTGCCCCGGGGCCTGCGGGCCTCTGGGGGTCAGCTGGCCTCTTCTCCACGCCGGCCGTGTCCAGATGGGTCCAGTTCCTGTTTTCCCTGGGCCCCTGTCCCCCCACCCGGGTGTCTGGGGAAGCCTGGTTCGGGAGCCTCAAGACCCAAGCCGGGGATGGCAGGTGGCAGAGGCAGGGGGTCGGGCGCCCCAGGCTGTGAGCCCCCAAGGCAGGGCCCCTGTGTGGGCACCTGTGGGGCTCCTGGGCCCACCCAGCACAGGCCGGGGCACATGGAAGGAAGCATCCCTCGTTGTCCAATCCTGTCTGGGATCAGCACTCTGAGTTCAAGTAGCTGAGTGACGGGGAGGTACCCCACCCGGACCCGGAAGCAGCTCCTCGAGTCATCATCCCACAGGGGCGGTCGGTGGCAGATTGCCACATGGCAGCGAGAGACCTGGGGTCTCACAGGGGAGACTCGGCCTGGTAGGGAGCAGGGCCGCCGAGGAGCCGAGTGTGGAGGCTGTGGCCTGCCCCTGCCCGCCTGCGCCCCGGGGGCGGGGACAGAGGACTGGGAGGTTTCCACGTGTGGCCCCGGGTGGGGTCGGCCTGGGCAGCAGCCCCCGCAGACCTGTGCCAAGCCAGCCCATTCCTTGGGCCTCACCGTCCTTGGTGTGGGGTGTGAGGCTTGGGGACAGGGCTGTGGGGCGTGGGATGCGGCACTGGGGGGTGGGACCAGTGTGCTGAGAAGGTGGTAGCTGCAGGTGACCCAGAGGCGGTCACGTCCTAGTCCCTGAACCTCAGACTGGTGACCTTTCACGGCAAAGGGGCCTCACAGGGACGGCATGCAAGGGACCCGGACACCAAAGGTCACCCCGGACCAGCCCTGGCCCTCGCTGTCGTCTCAGGTGTCTCCAGGGGGAGAGTCAGAGGTCAGGGAGGGGACTGGCTATGCAGCCCTTCCCGTCCCCTCCTCAGGCCCCACCACAGCCCCACGCCCGCCTGGACGACAGTCCCCTCCCTGGTTTGGCCTTGGTGGCCTCGCACGAGCAGGGAGTCCGTCTTTCGGTCTGTGACAGCCCTCAGAGGTTTTCGTGCTGTGCCCCTCAGGGACCCGCTGCTGTCTGTGAGGTGCTCTTGGGGGGGACACGGTGATGGCAGCTGGTCCCAGGGCACGTCCTGTGGCCCCCAGAGGGACAGAGGCAGCCCCCAGGCTGACGGCAGGGGCACAAGGTGCTGCTGGTCCCTGGCCTAGGGCGTCCCGGGCTTCCGTTCCTGCCCTGTGTCTGGCGGGCCATCGTCCCCGAGGAAGCAGCCGTGGGCTCTGGCTTGTGCCAGGGCAACTGAGGTAGGGGCCACCCAGGACCTCCAGGGGCTGCCAGCCAACACTGGGCCTCCCCGCCAACACTGGGCCTCCCCTCCGTGGACGCCTCCCAGGCCCGCTGGCTCCCTGGCGGCTGATCCTCAGGGCAGCTCCGGAGCGGGGCGGTCACCGCCCTGGAAGCTCAGAACGTTCATCACCACAAGAGGAGAGCCGGTGCCCATGGGCCCCGGTGACCACCGCCAGTCTGCCGTCTGTCCCTGGGGTGTCCCCACCTGGACACGGCACGTAAATGGAGCCCCACACACGTGGCCTCACGCCGTGACTGACTGGTGGTCAGTGCAGAGGCACGGTCAGCCCCTCCCGGCGTGTGGCCGTGCCCGATGCACTAGCTGCTGGGCGGCGGAGCTGGGGCCGGGGGGCCTGTCGGGGAAGGGCCAGCCGGCCGAGGGGCTGACCGCATGTCCCCCTGTCTTGCAGCTTCCTCATCGTCCTGGTCTGCCTCATCTTCAGTGTGCTGTCCACCATCGAGCAGTATGCCGCCCTGGCCACAGGGACCCTCTTTTGGATGGTACGTACGGACGGCCGCCCTGGGGCCCAGGCCTTCTGGGGAATGTGGCGTGGACTGGGGCGTGGACTGCTGCTCCTGGCTCCCCTGCCTGCTGGCCAGCCGTGGCCAGCAGCCATGGGCTCGTCTTGACGCCGTGGACTGGAGGTGTGAGGACCCTCCACCCCCAGCTCTGGGACTTGCCAGGATGTGACCATTGGATTAGGAGGCCGGGGGCAGGAGAGCAGCCTGAGGCTGGTCGTCTGGGAGGGCTGCCTGGAGGAGGGGGCCTCTGAGCTGGGCCAGAAAGGAAGGACAGGAGGACGTGGGCAGGAGGAGCTGGGCTGTGGTCGGCAGGGACTTGCCTAAGCCATCGCTTTGGCCTCAGGTCTGGGAGACTCCTGACCTGGGCCGAGGCTGGCACACAGACCCTGCAGTGGTTCCGGTCCCATGCGCCCCCCACCCCAAACCTGGACCACCCCATCCACTGCCCTGTGAGGCCCTCACCCTCATGTCTGGGTCCCTGGACCTCTCACCTGGAAGCCCCGCCCTGCCCAGCCAGCTGTGAGCCCCTCGGACAGCACCCGGGACGGCCCGGGACCCTGGGCCAGCCTGGCTGAGCCAGGAGTCTGCAGCCAGAGTGAATCGCGTCACGGGTCACGCCGAGCCAGGTGCCAGGAACATGCGACCTCACAGAGGGGACCCCCGCACGTGCCCCCAGCTGCAAGGCCGCCCAGAAGGTGGGGTGTGGGGTGTGGGGCTGGCCACGCCGCTAGATGGCCCCCTGAATGATGACAGCCAGCCGCGCCAGTGTCTGGTGCGTGTGGTGGGCTCTCATGTGTGGCTGTGCGCCCCCCACCCAACACCCCACCTGCCCACCCCCAGCCCCACGGTCCGGCCAGCTGGTGGCTCGGCACCGGGCACATCAGGGCTGCCCGGCCTGGCGACCTGCTCAGTGGGCTCTGCACACAGTGGCCTCGTCTACCCCTCCGCGCTCCCAGAGAAGGCCGGGTCAGGGCCAGTCCCCGCCTGGGAGGCTGGGAGGGGTTCAGCTGACGTCTCCTGGCACCTGCGCAGGTTCCTCTGGGGGCCTTAGATCGGTGGTGGCGCTCAAAACAGCCCCCTCATGAGTCCCCCGGTCTCCCGGCCACCCCAGGCCCCTGGCATGAGACAGGGCTTTCACCATCAACCATGAGTCCAGGTGACAGTGTTGTGCTTTGGGGTCCCTGCTCCTGGCCACTGGTTTGAGTGACTTTGTGTCCCAGGACCACCTGCCTCAGTGACATGTGTGCTGAAACCATTTTTACCTTTCGTGTGATTCGGTGCCCTTCCTACCTGGCTCCTCTTTTGGAGACTCCGAGTCTCACTGGCTGGCTCTTCCCAGGGGACACCACACCCAACGTGTCTGGCTCTTGGAGGGACCGTGGATGGCGTCGGATGAGTGGACTGGGGGAGGCGGACGCCTGAGTGGTGTGGGCCCCGTCCCTGGCTGGCGACTCCGTAGCTCCGGCTCTGGGCAGCGGCCGAGGAGCTCACGTCTGCCAGTGGCCTGCCGTCACATGGGGGTCTCCTGCCACTGTGCTTCCTGGCGTTGGTTTTTGGTGTCCGTGAGTGCCGCTGACTTTGTCACTGGGCCTACCCCCGTCTGCAGCAGTTTTCCCTCTGGTCTCGGGTGCTTTCTGGGGCCTCGGAGCAGGCGGGGGTGCATGCGGTGCCGTGAGCCCGCTGGGTGCGGGGGACTCGGGCTCGGCCATTGCCCGGCTTCGTGGGGCCTGAGCTCCCCGGCCTCCCTTGAAGGCTGGTGCCAGCCCTGGGGCGCAGAGGTCCTGGGTCCCACATGAGGGGCTGATTCGTGTCTTTTCTGCCTCCTTGGGGGGGCAGTCCCCACATCAACCACTTTTCGGGTTGAGCCCCTCTTCTTTTCAGGGAGGAGCTCCCACCCCCAGGTCCTGGTGTCTGGGTTTTACTGTCCTATGTGAGGTCATGTTGCTCACACGAGTGCAGGTCAACCACCGTGCCAGTGAGGGGGACAGCGTTTAGGGGCCACGTGGCCCTGCTGCGTCCGCATTGTCCCCTGTTCCTGGGGACCCGCGGGGGCAACCCGGTCTGTGTGGAGGCCCTGGGGCCGCAGCTCCCTGTGCTTGGTGGTGGTTCTGTCCACCCGGCAGGCGAGTGGTGGGCAGGGGCAAAGCCACTGGCATCGGGGGCCCAGGTGCCCTCAGGGGTCCTGTGTCTGCTCCCAGGTAGGAACGGCCTCCCACCCCCTGCCCGACCCCAGGGGAGGAGCTGGGTGAGGAAAGCCAGAAAAGAGCGGGTGTCCCTGGTGCTTGGGGTCATCACGGCGACGGGGGCCCCCCCGGCCTGGACCCCACACGGCACGTCTGCCCCGCGAGCTGCCCCTCAGGTTCTGCCCTCCCAGCGGAGACGACTGAGTCATTGATCCAGGTGGAAACTGAGGCCAGAAGGGGCCAGGGAGACCTGCTGGGTCTGCTGGGCACAGGCTCATGTCTGCCCTCCCACTGCGCGCCGGCGCTGTGGGCCCCAGGCCTGGCAGGGGATGGGGACCTGTGACCAGCTCCAGGTCGGCCTCTCAGCCCTGTTTAGGTTTCCTGAGGTAGCCGTGGCAAAACCCCAGCGTGCCAGGTGGCTGAGACCACAGACATGTACGGTCCCCGCCACGCCCTGGCACCTTCACATGCAATATCTGCCTGGAAATCTCACCAAGGGGCTAGGGGTCACCCTGAGACAGCCCTGGGGCCTTGGGACCTCCCTCCCTGCCCTTCCGGGCTGGGGAAGAGCACCACCCTCACCAGACGGGGCTTCTCCCATTCAGAGAGAGCTCACTGTCCAATCTCAGGGCACCTAGCTGCCGGAGCAGGGGAAGGGGGCTGAAGGCTCCTGTGTGACATTTCTGAGGCACGCCTGCCACCTGGTGGCCGATCTGTGAACTGTGGGTGCACTGCCCCCCAGCGGAGGATGGGGATCCAGCACCGGGGAGGGCGGTGTGCCCTACACCCTCTCTCCCTGGGATGTGGGTCGGGTGTGCACAAAGCACAGAGCCCGTTCCCACCGCGGCCCCACCTGCCTGTCCCCCCTCTGAGGGCAGACACGTGGGGCTGCCTCCCTTGTCCCCCATGTTCCCCTGCCCGCCCCCTCCTGGCCACCCGCCCCTGGCCACCCTCGTCCCACCAGCCAGCCACCCCACGCAGCAGCCACCTCCTGGGGAGGGGGCTTGCTGTTAAACGTCTGAACGTTCCAGAAGCTCCCTGTGGCACTCAGCATAGACTTGGCCTCCCTGGGCCCCCGGGGCCCCCACGTCCGCCCTCCCCTTGGGTGCACTCTCGCTGACCCCGACACTCCTCGCTGCCTCGGGCCTTCATCTGCTCTCTGGCATGTTACAGGACCGGCTCCCCGGCCAGTTCCTGGCCCAGCCTGGCTGTCCCTGCCGCAGCACCCCCACCCCGCCCGACCTGCCCTCTGCGGGGTCCCCGTCCTTCCCTCCCCTCGCCCCCCATCCTCTCTGCCCAGCGTGAGCCAGGGCTCTGGGTGGGCTCGGTCCCCGGCTCCACACCGCTCTTCGAGAGGCAGGCCGGGCCGGGCTCACCCGCCCGCCCAGCATGGGGCTCCCTGGGGCTGGAGCCCCCTCCTTGGAGTCCCCACGCCTAGAGCTGCCCCCACCGCACACCCCAAGTCGCTGTAGGCTCCCAGGCCTTGGTTCCCCACCTTGTAAAATGGGGGTGGTGGGCAGGATGTTCTCAAATACACCCTCCAGAGGTCTCACTGGGTGTCCAAGGCTCGCCCAGCTCTCAAGTTGGCGGTGTCTGGCTGGGGGGTCATGGCTGAGGGGCTGGGGGGACACTGGGGGGGAACGGTGGAGACGGGGCAGCCATGAGCCCACCCCAGGGGGCGGGGCAGATGTGAATTATGTCAGGACCGCTGGGAAGGAGGCGTGAGGGGAAGGGGGCCTGGGGGTGAGATGCGTCTCAGGGGTGCTGAGGACTTCCCAGAGGAGGGGACACCCTGCTAACGGAAGGGTAGGAAGATGTGAAGCAGTTTTGGGAGGGGGCTCGGACCGGCAGGGTCCCGGGACCGGCAGGGCCTCCCCACCCCACAGCCTCCAGGGTGGGCGCCGGGGCTCTTGGTACAGGTGGGATCTGGGGAGGCGTCCGTCTGTGGGGGTGGGGAGGGTACAGACCCCAGGCAGAGGCTGCGGACAGGGTGGGGAGAGAGCTGCGAGGGAGTGGGGTTTGCAGCCCCCACAGTCCAGGACACAGAGCCTGCTGGGCCGCAGGACAGCAGGTGGCGCTGTTGTCAGGGAAATGGGGGCGCTGCTGGCCGGGGGCCCAGGGCGCGGGAGCCCGGCCACAGCCCCGGAGCCAGAAGGGGCCGAGGGTGGGCTGTGTGCAGGGCCTCCAAGAGCAGCACGAGGCTTCGATGGAGGAGAAAAATTCACTCCGAGCTGTGTTTTCCCAGAGAGCCCATATTTCTTCCTCTTTTTTTCCGAGGCTCTGCTTTCTGGTGCCAGAAGGCTGTTATCTCGGCCGGGGCGAGGAAGCCCCAGGCGGCCGTGGAGGATTAAGCGTTCTGCTGAAGCAGGGATATTTGGGGGCCTGAAAAAGCCATTTTGCTGGAATCTCATCTCAGCGGTGGGGTCTGCCCGGGGCCTGTGAGCAGGCACGTCCACCGTCCAGGCTTTGTTTGTGCTTTTCCCAGGGAAGAGGGCCCCTTCTGGGGCTGCCGGGGGGGGCTGCTGCAGGGGCTGCTGCAGGGTCCCTGTACCCAGAGAAAGCCCCCCCCGCACACATACATGTGTGTGCGTGTGAGCCTGCCTGTGCACGTGTGTGTGTGTCCACACTTTGTGCCTGAGTTTCTGGGTGTGCCTTGTGAAAGGAGTTCTGGGTTTGGGGGCTCTCCCCTGTCCCCCTGAAACTGGTGCTGGGCCAGAATCCCCCCACTTTCAACACAAAGACCCTCCCCAGCCGGGCGGGCAAGAGGCTGCTTTCTGTCTCTGAATGGCAGCTCTCGGCTCTCAGTGTTGTTCACGTCCCACACAAAGAGACAGGCCCCAGGGCACGGTCAGAGGCAGGTAACTGTGGCTCTGGCGGGCTGTTCCTGCGGCTGCAACCCCCTGAGCCGAGGCCCGGAGGCCTGGGGGGTGACGTCAGTGTGGTGGCTTCCTCCCTCGCCGCCGAGGCTCCCTCAGCCGCAGCCGTGGTGACGGGCCTTCCCGCCAGCTGGGTGCCCCCCTCCCAGCACAGAGGGACACCCTCCGGGTCTCTGGGCCCCGCTTCTCAGCTGCAAAATGAGGACTCCGTGCCCCCTCTACGGCCCCACGTGGGTCCCCATTTCTGAGGAGCAAGGTCCGGCTCTGTGCTCGGCCCCACCCAGGCTCCGGCTCAGCAGGCCCCTGCAGACCTGCGGGCGCCCACACCCTCACATGCCAGGGGGGGCCCTGTGCTGAGCTCAGGGGCCAGCAGCGGCCACACCCTCTGCCGTGCTCCCCCGGAAGGGGGGAGACAGAGCGCCGGTTGCTCCCGCCCAAGGTCAGGGCACCCACGCGGCCCCAGTTTTTCATGAGGAAACCCCAGGGTCTTATTTTCTCTGTGGCCTCTTGTTGGGGGGGGATCGCCCTGCCTTCTCCTCGGCTCAGTGAACTTCTCCACGTCCCAGCTGCCCCGTGACGCTTTCCCTCGTGGCACCCCCTGCGGCCACCTCGGGCCCCCAGGGTGTTCTGGGAAGACCCCCACCCCCGGCACACGGGAGCCACCCCCCAGGCGGCCTCCAACACCCGCCTCCGCGCATACGCTGGCCCCCACGCCCGGGAGCTGGAAGTCTCAGCACACTGAGCGTACGCACACACCGTGTTCCGCTGGGTCATAGCTGGGCTGGCCCTCCACGTGGCAGCCAGCTTCCCACGTGCAGACCGGAGCCCGGCAGTTGGGGCAGAAACCCAAAAAGCTAAAGAGCCGCGAACCCTGGCAGCCCACCTGCCGGTAGCCTGTGGAGGAGGGGTGGGCGGGTGGGTGGGGAGCACGCAGGGCCTCGGGGCTCTGCCTGTGGGGCACCAGGAGCGTCTTACCCTCCTTGGCCCGAGGCCCTGCCGGGCGCCGAACAGAGGAGAACAGGGTGGAGGGACTCGCCTCCGGGACCGGGAGGTGCGGGGTGGACGTGCATGTCTGGTGGGGCCGTGCACCCAAGCTGGGCGGGAGGGGGAGACGCAGGCAGCCCCACAGCCCCGCGTGTGCCTGCGAACAGAGGTGGAGCGGCTCCCGGGACGACTCTGCTGCCCTGCAGACAGCCTGGCCCACTCGTGAGACGCCCCCACCCGCCCTGGTGGTTCTGTGGACACAGCCTGAGCCCCCTCCTAAGCCCTCAAAGTGGGGACCCTGATCCCACGCCCCCGCTCACTGCACTGGGCTCCCAGGCCCGGACACCGAGGAGCGCTCTGCCCCGCGGTCCCGTGTCATGGCCGCCCCGGTGTTCACACTGTCTGCCCTGGTCACGGTTTCTGCCATCTTGGCCTTCCAGCCCGGTCTCTCTCTGGGCCTCAGGGGCTAGTGGCCCCTGTCCCCACCGAGGAAAGTGGTCACTTTTCTGGCCACCAAGGGTGTCCCCAGCCGACCGGGCCATGGGCTCGAGGCTCACGAGGACCTCTGTGGGGTCCCAGGCAGTGGCAGGACGCGCCCCACCAAGGACAGAGCTGATGCCCCCTCCGGCCCCCCGACCAGCGAGCGGGGGGAGCAGGGCTGCGTTCCTGGCCCGGAGCAGCTGCTGTGGAGGGACAGCTGACGTTCCTTTGTGCAGGGTCCGCGCCGAGCGGAGAGCGAGCCGTGAAAACGGCTGTAACCAGAACCTTCCCGGGGCCACCGGGCCCTGGGGCTGGGGGGGCCCTGGGGACGCGCCGCTGTAACAAAGACGCTCTGTGAAGCCCACGGCAGGCCCCACGTTATCTGTGCCAGAATTGTCGTATCGATCAAGTCCGCTCAGAGCGAGAAAAAGGGGGGTGGGCGGGAGCGAGAGGGAACTGTGGAAAATGTTTCAAACTTTCCTGAAAAACATGTAACCCGATCCTGTGTGACTGGAGAGTCAGGTGGACGGTCCTGGCCAGCAGGCAGTGTCCTCGGGGCCCGTGGGGGGGACAGCCGGCCCCACCCGGCACCGAGGAGGGGACTCAGCCCGCCGCGCACGTCCGCCTGGCCCCTGCCTGGGAAGCGGGGTGCCAGTTCTCCCTCTCCTTCACCCCACAGGTGCTCCCCAGACCCTCAGGCTTTCAACTCAGCCTCCTGAAGAAAGAGGGGAAGCGGCCCTCAGCACATGCGTGGTGTTGGGTCTGTGCGTCCTGGGGAGATGTCACAATGGCCAGCGGAGGTCCCGGGGCCCTGAGACTAGCAGGGCACGGCCACCCGGGACCAGAGTCCGGGCCCGTTCATTTCCACAGAGTTCCCTGTTTGCAAGCGGTAAAACCGCGCAACGCGAGGTGAGGGCCGAGGGGGCCCCCGCTTCCGTCCCAAGGCAGCCCCTCTGCCCTGGGGACCGTCCCCCCTTGTCCCCTGCCGGGCAGGAGCTCGGGGGCCGCCTCCCCCGTGGGGCCACCCACCCCAGCCCGTCCTGGCCCACAGGTGTGCGCGGTTTCCAGGTCTCCGTGGCACAGCCAGGTGTCTACACGGGTGGTCTCATTCCCCACCCCTTCCCCTGGCTCCCCCTCTTTTTCCCCTGTTTTCAGAAACTGTGATGGTTCAGCTCCAGGTCAGTAACCAGAGACGGAGCCGCCGGGTTGGGGTGCGGGCGTGGTGGGGCCCATGGCTGCCTCTGCTCGGCTTGGCCCCCGGCCTCAGCTGGCAGGGAGCAGGCACGGGGGGCCCAGCTGCCCTTCTAGAAGGGGACACGGTGGGGACAGGAGGTTTCGGGCTGTCCCCTCTGTGACGCTCTGCTCTGGGACTGGAGGGCGCGTGCCTAGAAGGGAGGCCGGGGCGCCGGGCAGCCCTGGGCCAGGCCCCGTGTTCTCCTCCTCCCCTGCTGGAGGCAGAATGGAAGTCGGGCAGGGTGGGGGCCCCTCCACGGGGGGCTCCACGGGGTCAGAGTGGCCCTGCCCAGGGGCCAGGAAGCCGAGCACTAGTGCCACATTCGGGGGTCCCAGCCCAGGGGAGTGGGCGGCCGGGGTTTTCAGGGCCTCTTTTCACCTCTGACCCCGGCCAGCTGGAACCAAGTACCACGAGGGGCTGTCAGTGGGGGTGACGGGATGAGCCGTGGGGTGCAGCGTGGGTGGCCAGCTGTCCTGGCCCCAACCAGTGGGCGACCCAAGGAGCTGGTCCACGGCGGGGGCCGGGGGCCGTGCAGGTGCCAGAATGACCACCGGGCCTTCCTTCAGACGGGTCATGGTCCCTGCCTCCCAGGTCACACAGGATGAGCCCGAGGCCCTGGGCGGCCACTGAAGTGTGTCCCCGGTGTGGCCATGCAGGCGGGAGGAAGGGCTCAGGGCAGCCGTGCGGGTCGAGGGGCCGCCCCCCGTGCCCCCTGGCCTCAGAGCCGGGGCACGGTGACTCCTGCACGGCTGCTGTGGGCTCCCCGTCAGGAAGCTGTGGGACAGAGTGGCCCCCAGGGCTCAGGAACTGGGCGGGCGATGCCTCTGACCCGGGTCCAGCCCAGGGCGCCCAGAACCCTGCCCATCAGGGACACCTGTGCCCCATGGAGCCCAGACGGGCTGGAGAGGCCTCCACATGTCTTCTCAGAGGAAAACCAGGGGGCCTGTCACGTCATTAGAGGCACGAGAATTGGGGGCAGCAGTCCCCTCCCCAAATGCGCCAGTCTCTGGGGCAAGGGCTGACCCTGCCGGGCATCTGGACAGTCAGAAAGGGCGTCCCCTTGGGTGGTGGCTGCGAGGCAGAGGCCCCAGTCCCGGGCTCACGGCAGGAGGTGTCATCTCTGTATTTTAAAGTGGACACGGCTGCCGTTGGGTCACCGAAAGTCCCCTGTGCCACAGAGCAGACCGGGATGGCTGTGGCCGGCAGTGCCGTGTCCCCGACTCTGCCAAGGTCAAGGGTGGTGGCAGCAGCAGGTCCACTGGTGTATACGTGAGAGGCAGGTGCACACAGGGGCACACGGAGATGCACAAGCACGCGTGTGGCCATGCTCACACGTGTGCACACTCAGATGCCCACCCGTGTCGGGTACATGCCTGCGGGTTTGGCCCAGGAGCTCCAGGCCGGTGAGGGACGAGCGGTGCTCCGCTGGGACATTCAGTCCGGGGCCGGGGTCCCCGCGGAAGCCGGAGCTGCGCCACCAGCCCCGGGACCTCGCTGCTTCCAGGGTGCACAGAGCAAGGCTTGATGCCCTGTAGGGGTCCTCTCCACTTTCCCCCCGAACACCCGCCTCCTGCTCCAGGTCTCTCGTCATCTCAGGTTCAAGGTGACTTTCGGTTAAGTGAAGGCACACCTGTTACACGGCTGGGGAGCCCTGGGCCTTGGGGAGGTGGCCCCGTCCTGGGGAGCCGCTGAAAACCGCGCATGTCTCCAGTGTTCGGGGAGCCCCTGTGGTGAGCTCGAATCGAGGGGCCGCCGAGGGGCGCGGGGGCTCTGGCAGCCTCCGGAGGCCTTGTGACCCCTCTTCACTGAGGTGCATCCTGTCCCCAGCGGACTGTCCCGTTTCCATCAGGACAGACGGGGCTGCGTGTGGCCGTGTTCTCTGAATGGACACGCTCCGCACCGGCATCGGGGCCCGCCCGGCTGCGGTGGGCGCCCCTCTCCTCGAGGGCCGCGTCAGGGTCCCCCGCGGAGGCCTCCCCGGCCTGTCCGTCCACTCCCGTGCTGCTCGGCCCCGGTTGTCTTCTGTCCATTGACTGAGGATTGTGGGTTTTTTGAATGTAAGTGTCCAGCGGTTCCGGCGCCGCATGTCGGAAAGAGCGCCCTTTGCCCGTCGACCCGCTGCCACTCCTTCGTCAGGAGCACGTGGGCCCGTTGTCTGCCTGCCTGTCCGTCTGCCGACACCACACCGCCGCGGTCGCCGCAGCTCTGTGAGAATTCCCGGACCGAGTTCCGGTGACTTGTCCGCTCCATCCTCCAAGTGGCTTCGCTGAGTCCAGGCCCTTGGCGTCCGTGTGTCAGCTGCAGACGCGGCTGCTCCGTCTTCACAGAGGAGGCTGGTGGCGTCTGTTTGGAACCTACTGGACTCAGGGATCGAGTGGGGGGTCCCCACTGACCCACACCCACGCTTGAACCTGCGAGCACGCGGTTTCTGCCAGGGACTTGGCGGTGCTCAGGGGAAGGAGGTCTTGCACCATTTTTGTCAGGTGCCTGGTTGATACTTTTATGCTGTTCACGGTATTTCTTGGTTAATTTTGATTTCTGATCCTTCAGTGCTAGTATTTAGGGCTGCGATTACTCCAATGGGCTTCTCTTATCTCCGGAAACTTCTCAACTCCCTTCGTGGTTCCAGCCGCGTCTTCAGGGGGCTGACTCGGTGTTTTTACAGTGACGGTCACGTCTGCGTACACCGGCAACGTCACCTCTTTGTGCCCGATCCGGCGCCTGCTTTTACTTTTTCCTGCCCGATGGCGCTGGCCAGTGTCTCTACCGCAACACTTCCTGGGGGTGGAAGTGGCAGCGCCCTTGCCGGTCCCAGGAGAGAGACGCCGAGTCCCTCACGGTCAGCGGTGCTGTCAGCCGGTTTCCGTCGACGTAGGTTGAGGACCTTCCCTTCTGGTACTGATGCTTAGAGTGGATTCTCCTCGGGCAGGAATGGATGTTGCATTTTGTCAAAGGCTTTTCTGTGTCTCTCGAGATGACCGTGCTGCTTTCTCTTCCTCAGTCTCTTAACCCGATGCCAGGCACCGACGGGATTCCCAGCTCAGCCTGCGTCCCCAGTGGCCCTCGCCCGGTCCTTCCTGGGCCCTGTTTCCTCGGACGCGGTGGGAGACGCTGTCACTGGTTTCCTCGTGCTTCGGGTTCGGGACCGCAGCCACGCCAGGGTGCGTTCCCTCCCCGGGTGCGGGGAGAGCTGGCGCAGAACTGGCCTCCTCTCCTCCCCGCCGTGGCGGGGCACCCTCCACGCTCCGCAGCCCCGGGCCTGTGTGACGAGTGTGCTGACCGGGTCTCGGGCACACGCAGTGCTCCGTGGAGCCCTCTCTTCCCAGCGAGCCCGGTGCTCCGTCTGTTTGGAGGAATCGTTCCTTTCCCCTACGGCGTCACGTGTGTTGGCATGAAGTTGTCTGCGTGTCTTGCCCCTCGAACACGTGTGGAGGGCAGGCAGTGCCTGTCCGCTCGTCCCCGATATGGGGAGTTGGGTCCCCTTCCTCTGTCACGGTCTGAGTGGCCAGAATTTTGGTGGCCTCACTGACATCAGGGGACACACTCGGGGTTCGTGCTCACGGCGCTTTTCTGGGGGGATTTCATCGATTTCTGCTCGGGCCGTGGTTCCACAGCCCGCGCACCGGGTTCGAGTTTGCCCGCCCCTCCCTGGTTTCCAAAGGGGGAAGCGGAGGTCGCTGACCGGAGTCCTCCTCCTTGGGATTCTGGGGTTCAGCGGGGCACCCCTCTTCATGGACACCCCTTTCCTGCTCCCCACAGATATTGACGGATTGCGTGACTTTTGTTTTATTCAAAACATTTTCTAATTTGTTTTAAAAAAGTCTCCTGTGACATGTGGGCCGTTGAGAAGTGTGTTATTTTCCGAACAGTCGGGATTTTCAAGGTACCGTCCGTTACTGATTTCCACCTTCATTCACTCCAGGTCGGAGAAAACGATCGATGGGATTGGGGTCTTTTGAGACGCACTGAGACCTATGTCTGTGGCCCAGCCCCTCAGACACCCTGTGGGGACCGGGAAGCTGGGGGTGTGCGCTGGCCGTTGGAGGGAGAGTCCCCGACTGCCCGTCCGTCCGATGGGGCACCAGCCCCCCCGCGACGGCTGTGGCTCCACCTCTTCGGGTTCCGGCAGTTTTCGCCTGATGCATTTAGAAGCTTCGCGCTCGGCTGCGCTGCCGTTTGGGGCTGCCGGGCCGTCTGCACAGACTGGCCCTTTCGTGGCTGCGAAGCTGCCTGTTTGGTGTGTGCTGCTCTCTCTAGCCCTTTGCTCTGAGGTCCGCTTTGCTGCACGTTAGCACGACTCCCGGCTCCGTCCTCACAGTGTGGGCCCCGCGTCTGCCTCCCTTCGCCACTTTCCACCCGCCTGTGTCTTCGTGGGCGAAGGCGCTTCTCGGGGGAGGCACAGCCCAGCCTGACCTCGGGCCCCATGGAGACACCCTGTCCCCGTGCACAGGCCTGGTGTCCTGGTCCGTCCGGGCGTCCGGAGCTCTGTGCGTGTTGCCGCCACCACACGGGCAGGTTTTCCATGGGGTGGGGGCTCTCTTTCCTTCCGGCTGCTCGGGCGATGAGCGAGGGGTGTGGTTTGCTCTGTCACTTGCACACCTTTCGGTGTCTCCCGGGTCCTTGCTGTCTGCTCACTTAGCGTCACCGTCCAGCCCGAGGGTGCCGCCCACGGACACTGGGCTTTTCCCATCTTCCCCTTCTGCGAGCCTCGGACCCTGTGTCGCCCGGGAAGCTGGGTCACCGGTGTGGGGGGAGGGCCACACCTGCCCCAGGGGGGTGGCGGTGGCCTCGCTAAGCAGGTGACTGGGTCTCCACGTGACAGTGACGGACTGAGTCTGCCGATATTTTGGGGTGCAGGGACTGTCCCTGGCAGGGGGGCCACGCCTACTGAGCCCCTGAGCAGGCATGTGCTCAGCACATGTGGAAAGAGTCAGGAGAAACCCACGGTGTCGGGGCGGCTGGGACGGGGAGGGGGCCGGGGTCTCCAGGGAGCCGGGCCCCGAGGGAGGCCAACCGCAGCCACGGCAGGTCCCGTCCCAGCCCGGGGTCTGTGTCCCTGCACCCCCGCACCCAGCAGGGGTGCAGGGGTCTGTGAACAGCAGCCCCACCAGCCTCCGCTTCCCCGCGTGGCCTCCCTCTGTCTGATCCTCCCTGGTTCATCCCTCCATACCGGCTGTTACTTCTTGGGGACCTTGTCCCTCTCCCCCTACCAACCCCCAGCAGCAGGGCCCCACCAGGGACAGAACCTTTGTGGTCACAGGGCTGGGGGGGTCTCTGCAGGGGAAGGGCCCGTGGTAGCATGGTTGGATTTCTGCCGTGTGGGGTGCCCTCTCCAGCACCCCACTGCCCCTCATCAGATCATGGGGGGCATGTTAAATGCGGGGGGTCGGATGGAGGGTGGGAGAGGCCAACGCACTCAGAGGCCCCGGCAGGGGCAGAGCTCTGCAAACTCCCTGCTCTGAGGGGCAGGGGGCAGGGAGGAGCTGGGGGCTGGGCCCCGGGGAGCCTGGGAAATGCCTCCCAAGGTCAAGTACAGGGGTGGGGACCCAGTCTTAGGGCTGCCGGAGCCAGCTTCCTGCATCGGGCTGCTCAGGAGTCTTCAGAAGGAGCCTCAGCGGGTCCCTTGGCCACGTGGCACTGGGCTCAGCCCAGACTGGGCCGCCGCCGTGGCGTTGGGTCCCGGCCGGGAGGTCTGGCTGCGAGCCGGCCTCGGGCCCCTCCCGTACCTGCTTCCAGAGCACCTGCTGTGTGCCCACAGATGTGACAGGGACACAGACAGCAAGTGGGGGGACAGCACGCTGCCTCAGTGCCCCAGGGGAAGGCACACTCAGGCGGCAGTGGCCTGTGGGGGGGCCTCTTGCGGGGAGCGAGCAGGGGACCAGCAGGCCAGCCCCAGACAACGCGGAGCTTCGCCCCACCCCAGAGGCCCGGGCCTGGGGTCAGAGGCCCGGCGTCCGTGCGGGGCCGTGGGGCAGATCACGCTCAGGCCGGGTTGAAAAACTCTCCCCAGACCAGGTCCCGATGCAGAGTGTCTCCCCCTGCCCTGTGTCACCCTGTCTTTTAAAAACTGATTCACCAACTCACACATTCCTTTGGTTGGTTTCACCGGTTTTCCGATTTCTGTTCTGGATTTAAGGCCTTATGGAGGCCTCAGTTTTGATCCGTGAAATGTTTCCTGTTAAAAAATGTTTTAAATTGATTTTAGACAGAGTGGGGAGTGGAGAGAGGGAGGGGGGAGAAAATCATCCGCTTGTCATAGCGCTCCTTCAGGCCTTCACAGGTGGGCTCTGGTATGTGCTCCAACTGGGGATCGAACCCCCAGCCTGGGCGTGTGGAGACAACGCTCCAGTTGTCCCGGCCGCCTGGCCAGGGCTGAGAACCGTCTCCTCCCCGGTGAGCACTCCCGCGAGTCCCGGCAGCCGTGGATGCCACCACGGCCAAGACCCAGCACTCTGGTGGCGCCCCCGTGCTCCGGCACCTGGCCGTGTTGCGGGGCCTGCGTCTGGCTCCTCTCACTTAGCAGAACACACGTGAGCTTCATCCGTGTCGTGGCCCATGTCCAGGACGTCTAACTGGGGAGGATAACATGTGCCTCAGTTTGTTTATCTGTTCACAGGCTGACGGGCCCTTGAGCCCCTTCCAGTTCTGGGCTGTTAGGATTAAAGCCGCCCGACCTCCGGGCACGGCCTGGCTGGGTCTCGGGTCCTCCTTTCTCCCGGGTGGACTCCGGGGGTGGGGGCCGGCCCACTGTCCTCGCCCTTCCTCGGCCCTTGCCACCGAGTGCGATCCTTTCTGTCGCTCTGTGTTCTCATCAGCCCAGAGGGTCGCCGGATTGGGACGGTCGCACACCCTGGCTGCAGGCGCGTGGCCGCAGAGCACGGCCATTGGAACCGCGCCCTTTCCTGCCCACTCGCCTTGAGGTGCCGCCTTTGCCAAAGTCTCTGTTCGGCGGTTTTGCCCACGAGAGTAATCGGGCCGTGTGCCTCACGGCCGAGTGGGAAGAGTTGGTTTTGTGTTCTAGATACGAGTCTACACACTCGATTCTGACGATTAGATTTCTGTTCTGCGCAGACTTGCTCCCAGTCTGTGGCTCGTCTTTGCTGGTTCTGAACGACGTCTTTCAAAAGAGCAGCGGTTTTTCATTTTGATGGTGCTCAGTTTTTTAGGGTGTGTGTGTGGTTTTTTTTGTTTTTTTTAAATTCTTAATATTTATTTTATTTATTTATTTTTTGATAGAGGGGAAGGGAAGGAGAAAGAATGGGAGAGAAATATCAATGTATGGTTGCCTCCAGAGTCCCCTGCGGAGCGCCGCGGGTGTGTTTTTTCTTTAAGATTCATGCCTTTTGCATTCTGGGAGAATATTTGCCTATTCCAAGGTCACAAAGATTCCCCCTGTGTTTTCCATAGAAGGTTCACGGGCTCACGCTTCACGCTCAGGTCCGAGGTCCGTTTCGGTCTGATCCACAGACGGTGATGGGTCTAGGTCATGGTCACACCCTTCCTGTGTGTGGCTGCCCAGCGGTCCCTGCCCCTTTTCCCCATGGAATTCACTGGACACCTCGGATGGCAGTCAGCTGACCACAAGCTTGGGTCTGCTTCTGCACCTCCCCCGCCACCCTGTCTCGGTCAGTGAGGCCTTGCTGCGAAGAAGCCTTGAAACCGGGCTGGGTTCGTGCCCCGGTTCTGTTTTGTTTGCAGAGTGTGTTGGCGAGTCCCGTCCTTTGCATTTCCATGTACATCTGAGCATCAGCCTGTTAATTTCCGCCCAAAGACGCTGCCGGAACTTCAATCAGCACCGCATTGCGGGCTCAGGTGGCGCATACACCACCGGACACAATGTGTCGACGTGTCCCCAGGCCTATTTAGATATTTTATGATTTTGTTTCCCCCTCCTCAGTTTCCGGTGCACTGCTCTCAGGTGTTAACCTGTGAGGTTTGTTACTAAGTATTTCGTGTGTTCGACTCCCGACGACGTGGCCCTCTCTTTCAGTGTCATCGTGGATGGCTCGTGGCTAGCGTGTTCTCTTGCGTCCCCGGCTTTGCTCCCCAGTTCTGCTTCCCTAGTTTTGCTCTTGCTTCTTGCGGATTTTCTGTGGAGCTGATCACGTTGTCCCAAACAGTCGGTTTTGCTGTCTTATTTTCAGTGCCACGGTTTCTAGTTCTTGTTCCTGCCTGGTGCTCCGCCCAGGCCCTTCCAGACAGCTGTCAGTGGTGAGGGAAGAGTAGCCATCCCCATCGGCTTCCTGACCCGCCCTCGGCGCGTGGGGCGGGCGCCTCTCCTTGCCAGGAAGGCCCTCCTTGCCCGGGTCTGCGGGCTTGGTGCACGGCGGGCTCTGTCTTTTTCCCTCTGCTGGACTGATTAGCGTCTGTTCTCTCTTAGTTTGTTAATAAGGCTAACTACTCTGGTTGCTTTTCAGAAAGTGAACCAACCCGGACTTCTTAACCTAAAGCCCATCTGGTCCTGGCACGTTTTTTTAAGGAATATGTGGCTGGATTTGGTTTGCTAACACTTTGCGGGCGAACGCTTTGCCTCGGGGCGTGCGAGGGGCGTCTTTGCTCGCAGCAGCATCCGGGCCTGTGCCGTCCGGCCTCCCAGAACGCGCAGGGAGCCCCAGCTTTCCACTTTGGGGGCGTCCGTGTTCCAGGACTGCACGCCTCCCCGGTCGTCTGTCCGACAGACGAGGCAACACCTTCCGGGCCTGGAATTTCTTTGTGGGGAAGCTTCTTGTTAGGAATCCTGGGTTTTTCCTGGATCCAGGACCACCTCAGTCTCCTCTCGAGGAACTTCTGAGGCCTGTGTCTCTGTGACTGTCCCTGAGCCCCAGCCGGACTTGGACACAAGGCCATCTTGTGATGAGGGTCACCCGGGGACCTCAGGGACTGGGGGGTGTTGCAGCGTCGCACACAGAGTTTGAGTCCAGGGGACGCCCCCAGCTGCGCCCTGAGAGGGAACATGGGCTGGTGGCCTGCGGGCCTCCGTCCCCTAAGCTGCTGGCCGTCCAGCTGGGCAGAGCCGCACAGCACTCCGGTGGGGGTGGGGCCGGGGGACGAGGAAGGCTTGGGCCGTCCCCTTGCAGCTGTACCTGGGCGAGGCAGCCCCTTCTCAGGCACGAAAGTCAGTGGTCGCCCCCCGAGCCCCCAGCCAGCCTGATTTTGCTTCACCCGTTCACTCCGAAACCTCCGAAGCCGTCCATGTATGGGCCCCTCAAACAGCAGAGCCCACACCCCATGTCCTCTTGGTCCCTTAACACGGCCCTGGGGGCAAGCCACACACCCCGAAGGTCTCTGGGTGTGAGAGTGGGAGTGAGCGGGACGCGGAGGAGCGGGCGGCCCACACACCATGCACACACGCACACAGGCACACGGGTGTGGTCAGCTCTGCCCTGCAGGCCCCCCTCTCCCCGGCCCCCGGCCCCGGTCCCTGGGGTCCTGGGCGCCCGCAGCCCCCACTGCAGGAAACGCCATGGGAACCGGCGGCCGGCGCTGCGGCCAGATCCCTGGAGGAGCTTTTCATCCCAGACCCCCCGCCCCGCCCCGGTCTGGTAAACTCCGCGTTCTGGGTAAATTCTTAAATAAGACATTTTTAGAAGCTTGGGCTCTTTGCAGATAAAAATACCGCCTCCTCCCTCCGCCCTCCTCCCGGCCGCCGGTGCGACGACGATCACAGGGTGGGACTTCTTTGGGGTTGACAGCCCGCAGCAGTGGGGGGCCGGCGCTGAAGATAAACCCCACTTAGCTGGCCTGTGGACGGAAATAGCCCGGCCTGGGGGGGAGACAGGGATTTGCTTTAAACGCGTGCACCACTGGTGCCAGGCGTCCTGGGCCCGCCCGGCCCCCGCTGTGTGCTCGGGGGCCCCTGCGTGTGGTTCAGGGGGCTCCTGGCCCCGGGGCCCTGCCGTGGGGCTCGGGAGGCTGAGGACGTATGTACCCAAAAGCCGCCACCTGCCTTTCCAGTGTTCAGAGCCCTGGGCACTCCACCCCCAGCCCCCATCTCCTGCCTTAGGTGGGAACGTGCTTCAGTGTCTTGAGTCCTGCCTCCGGAGCCCAGCTTTTCTCCACGGCGTGGGGAAGGGGTGGGCTGGCGCCTCCCTGCAAGGCAAAAGGGGGACCCGGGGCTGGGGGACACCCTCCCAGGAGAAAAGCACTTCAGAGCCTTCGGCCCAGACGCCCCAGGGACCCTTGTCCAGCCCTTGGCTGGACCTCGGAGACAGCCAGGAGCCCCTGGTCACCGTTCTGCCTGGTCCCTTTAGGCGGGAAGTCTGGGACGGAGTGTCGGCAGAGCGGGTTCCTCCTGAGACCGGGAGGGAGTCTGGTCCTGCGCACCTCTCCGCGCGGGAGCCAGCTTCCTCCGGAGGCCGAGCCAGAAACCCGCAGTCTGGGCCCGGCCTCTGGGCCCCCTTCCCTGAGGGGCGCAGACCCCCCTGCGGAGCCTGCGGTGGGCATTAGCACTGCGCAGAGGGGCCGGGGACAGGGGCAGCGGTGTGGGCCAGGCCTGAGTGGGGACTGCCCGAGCGCCGGGGGCCGCATCCCTTTCTCCTCACTTCCCCTGACGGCTGTCGGCCCCTCAGAGGGTCCCCAGGACGCCTGTGTGGGGACACACCAGGCTCAACCCAGGTGTCTGTGCAGTGAAAGGTTTGAAGGTGGCTCCCGGAGGCAGCGGGTCCCGGCACCGGCGTCTAACCCCAGCCGGTGGGTGGGCACAGGCCCATCGAGCAGGGAGCCCTGGGGACCTCCCTGCGTCCCAGGCACCCAAGGTGCTGCTCGGTGTGGGACGTGGGATGGAAACACAGTCCCACGCCAGCCCCTGGGGTCACCCCAACAGGCTGGACACTGGGGGCGTGCCACCTTGTTGGAGCGGGGTCTGAGTTGGTGTCAGAAGTGTCCCCCACTGGCAGGGCTCCAGGGCTGGCAGAGGGCGGGGTCGGTCCCCATGGCATGGAGGGTGCTGCGTGGCCTTCCTGCTCCGCCTGTGGAATGGCTGCCCCAGACAGCTGGCCGGTGGGGCTGGATCTTGGGGGGAAGCATCCCTGTGTTTCTGAAGTCACCCCAGAACTCTTGACTGCCTTTTAACAGGCGGGGTGAGCACATGGGCAGCTGCCGACCCACGCTGTCCACCCCCGCGAGCCAGGGCTTCTGCCTTCCACGGTGTCTGCCGGTGCTGGGAGCCGAGCGCAGGCCTGCGTGGGGCTGGGGTTCGGGGGGCAGGTGCCAAGCACAGGGCAGCGCGGCCACCAAAGGCTCCTTCGGTCTCGGGGGGGGTGGTCCCCTCAGCTCAGCCCCACTGAGGGACGGAGCGTCCCACGCAGCCCTGTGAGCCCCAGGGTGGGCGCTGTGCTGGGGTCCAAGGTTGGGGAGGCCGACCCGGCCTGGGGAGACCACTGGGGAGGTAGGAGGCGTCCCCTGGGCGGGGCCACACCCCGCTGCCAGGGCAGGAGGGAGGCCATGGGGACCCTGCTCAGGTCTGGGGGTGGTGAGCGGGGTTGGGGGTACACACTAGGGGACGGACACCGGGTCTCGGGGGCTTCGGTGCCGTGAGTGGCGTGAGGGTCCTGAGACAGGTCGGAGCTGCGCCCTCCTCCAGACCCCCCCTCGGCCCCGTGGTGCTTGAGTCCCTGTCCCCCTTCCTCCAGGGTTCTCTTCTCAGGGGTCGTCCACCACCCATAAGCCCCCTGGGGCAGCGCCTGGTGCGGGCAGCTGGGCGGCCACGTGGAGTGGGGGTGGACTCTGTCATGTTCGCCCTGCACACCCAGGGCCTCAGGCAGGGTCAAGGCCGGGACTGCAGGGCCAGGGGCAGCGGCTGAGCACAGAGCTCGCGCAGCGAAAGAGGAGGTGGGAGTGGAGAGACCGGTGGGGTCAGCTCTCCTGGGCCCCCCCGCCCACAGGACCGGGCCTCGCACACCCTGCACCCGCTTGCCTCCCTCCGCCCCCCCCCCAGGGGTGCACCAGGGTGCCCGCCCCACACCAGACGTGCTGCTGGGGGATGGTTCTTGGCGGGGCAGGCGGGGGGCATGTGTGGACGCCCAGCTGTGCCCAGCACATGGCGCCGGGAGGCCCGGGCCCGCGCTGTGGGCGAGCGGCCGGGAGCAGCTGGCCCCAGGCGGGACCCGGAACAAAGGGCGCTTTCAGCGGTCTTCACGGCTGCTTCATGCTGCCCGGCCAGCTGACCCTCCGGGAACGCAGGGCCCACCCCCCTGGGGCTCACCGGGTCCCGTTTGGAGGGGGACAGCTGGCCCCAGACGGAGCCTGCAGCCGGGCTTTGCGCTATGGACACCAAGGGGACGTCTCCTGACCCGGGACAGGGCAGCCCACAGGTCAGGGCCCCTCACCCTGGCCCTCCCGCCCCTGGTGTTGATGGAGGCCTGGTACCCACCTCTGTGCACCTCCAGGTCTCCACGCCTGCTCCCCCACCTTGCCCAGGGGGCCTTTGAGGGGTTGCTGTGTGGCAAAAACACTAAAACACGAAAAACTGTTCTTTCATCCCAAAGTCGACGGCGCGACCACAGCCGGTCCCGGCGGGCCGAACCTCCACCCCGTGCCCCCAGTCCCCAGCCTCTGAGCACCGTGGCTTCCGACAGCCTCCAGGTCTTCGGACCCTGCCGATAACCACAAAGTGGGGGACGAGGCGGCTCCTGACCTTCACCGCCACCCGGCGACCCTTCCAGCCCTGCGGAGTTCCGAAGAGCCCAACTCAGGGACAGCCTCCCCCTCTGTGCACCCCAGGACCAACTGTGGGGTACACCCTAGATAAGCACCTGCTTTTCTAAAAACCTTTGTCTCAGCTCCTGGGGTTCCCAGACTGCTCTTGCCTGCTGTGACCCCCCGGGCCAAGCGGGCTGGGGCCTGCAAGCCTGCGTGGTTGAGCGCCTGGCCGGGGACTCCGGGCCCTTCCGGTGGAGCCCTTGGAGGGTCCTGGTGTCTGTTGAGGAACAGCGAGGATCTGCAGGATCGTGGCGAGTGGAGTCTCCTGGACAGCCGATGGCACTCTGCCTCTGACGACCCTTGGCCCCTGTCCCCACCGCCCCAGCCCGACCCTCTGCGCTCCAGCTCCCCGGTCACCCCAGTGTGGCACTCTGTGGTCACCACCTGAGCGTGGGTGGTTCGCTTCAGCAGGGCCGACCGTGTCCCTGGAGATGGGGAACCAGGCCTGAAGGTGCCTGTGAAGGGGGTCTCCCGGCCCCAGTTGGCCAGGAAGGGATTCCGGGCGGTTCGCTGCCCTGAGGGTCTGGCCGGGAAGGTTCTGTGCAGAGACCTGCCAGTTGCAGGAGGGGGTGGGGGGTGGCCTGGCCCCATGGACACTGGCCAGTGCTGCGGAGAAGCACACACGTGCACCTTTCGGCTGCCGCGATCGTGTGGGCACAAGTCTCCGTGAGACCGCTCTCCCTTCTGCGCCTGCGCCCAGACCGGGGCCCCCAGGTCGTCCTGTGTCTCCGTTGCAGAGCCCGCGTCCCGTCCCCGCCACGCTCCCCGCAGCAGCCGCCCACAGCCCCACGGCCCCGTGTCTCACTGGCACTTGTGTTTTCGGTGTCTTTTCATCCTGGTGGGTGCGAGGCAGCTTCTCGCCCTGGTTTTGACGCCGAACGCGGCTTCCCGCGCATCCTGACCCTTCACAGGTCGGAGGACACACCCGTCCGGGTGTTCACCCGTTACTCACGGCACTTGTTTGTTGGGAACTTTGTCTTTAACAGTGACTCCGAGTGATGCAAAGGCCACCGCTGACCGCCTCCACACCGCCCGCCCCTGCCATCAGCGGGGAGGCGGCTGCCGACTGGCGGCTCGGACCCTGCTGGCCCTGTCTCTGTGCGTCAGGCCGGCCTCTGGCAGGCAGCGGGTGCTCGGGGCTGGACCCCAGACCGCTCGGAGACCCCGTCCGTGAGGCCGGCTGTGGCCGGGAGGCGGCATCTTGCTTTGTCTGAGGGGCAGTGGCTGGGGGGGCGGTCCTTTGCCTCGAACCTGGCACCAGCGAGGCCATCCCCTCATGTCTGTGGGGTGACGTTCAAGGCTGTGTCTGTCCCTGACCTTAAGCACACCCAGGGCTCATTCAAAGGGGCCTCTGGACTGGCTCCCTTATCGGCGGGAGAGCCAAGGAGGTCCCTGGACCCCACAGGTGTGGTAGGTGGGGTTCCCAGGGGGAACGGGGTACCTGAGGTGGACCAGGAGGGTGGAGGGACCCGGTGGGGGCGGGTCTGCAGGGGAGCAGTTGGGTGCACGCATGCCTCGGGCCCGTGGGGAGCCCCTGGACTGGGCTGCAGGGCCGGCCCTGCTCCCATGAGTTCCCCTGGGGGGCCTGCTTGGGGACCTGGCCCTGCCAGGGCAAGGAGGGTGACGGGGGTGACCCTTTGGTGGCTGGACTCCTGAGGTTGGAGGTAGGCCTCCCAAAACCCAGAGCTGGAAGGGGAGACCCTCGCCTTCCCCCAAGCCTGCCTTGGACTGGGAGTGTTGTCCCCTGCACGAGGGGTGGCACCGTGAGGTGGCCCAGCGGGTGTGGTCAGCCCTCTCGCGAGCCCTGTCGCTCCCCTGGTCGAGGGCCCTGCTGCAGCGCCCAGGCCAGGGTGTCCAGGGCCCCTCCCGGGAGCCCGTCCAGCCCTTCCGCCACCCAGGCCGTGGATGGTTGGCTCCCAGAGGTGGTGACATGCTGGATGAGCCAGGACATCTGCCCTTGGGGTCCCATCGAGGGCGCCCAGGTTTCAGGTCCAGTGAGGCCTTGGCCCCAAGTGCCATCCTGCTAAGCCCTGGGGGTGGGTGGCGGTCACTTTGTCTCTGAGCAAGCTCGGCCCCTGCCCCTCTGCCCCCCCCACTCCTCCCCCCACCGCCACGTTGACGAGCCCTGGGCCTGGGGCTGCCTGGACGTGGTGAGCCCGGAGGCCAGCCTGCCTGCTCTGCATTCCAGACTCAAACAGGATTTGGGGATTAGCGTTGTTTAAAATTATTCCTACACCTCACCCTCCAGAGGGGATCCTGTCTCTCCGAGGGCGGCCCACAGGGCGGGAGCGGCCGGGCCCCCGTGGAGCGTGAGGCCAGGCTCCGGGGGGACATGCAGCCGTCAGCAGAAATGCGGGCGTTTGTTTACTCTAAGGACTGCCTGAGACGCACTTCCAATCTGCTTACTGCACAGCGAAGGAAGTATCAGTGATTATTTTTAAAACTCAGCAAAGTAAGAAAAAAGCCTCTGGGGAGAGACTGCCTGATGGTGTGGGGGACCCTCTGGAGGACCCTCTCCATTCCCATCTCGGGAAACAAGTGCTCCAGACGAAGCCCCTGCTGCCAGCAGCTCCCGGCCAAGGCCACTGCCCCGGAGCCCACCCCCCACCACAAGGCCAGAGTCCACGCCTACGCGCTCGGCCAGCATGTCGCACAGGCCCCCAACCACACCCCCCAGGCCCCCTGAAGGACGTGGTGTTACAGACTGAGAAACTTGTCAAAGGAAAGCAGTCGACCCTCCCACACGGCCCCCCACCAGTCACTGAGCTCACCCCACCACACAGAGGGTGGGGGACAAATGCCCTGATCCATGACACACGAGAGCCAGCTGGCAGTGCCCACCACCCGTGGTCAGCTCCGGGGCAGGGAGGACCTACCACTGTCACCCAGTGGGGCACAGGCCCTGCCAGGGCCGGGCACCTGGGGACCGTGGGGCAGGGGACCAGCGGTGCGAGCCCTGAGCAGCCCCTCGCCCTCAGCAGAACGCCCTCAGGTCCATCCACGAGCCGGGTCAGGGTTCCCTCCCTTTTTAAGGCCGAGTGACGTTCCGTCTCACAGACAGGCCGTATTTTGTTTTGGCTGCTTGCTGTCCCTGGAGATGCCCCCCTGCGTTTAAGATGGCTTTTCGGTTTCTGCACCACAGGACCTCAGGATTTCGAGAGGGTTCGCGTCAAGTCATTCCGACACCTTAGCAGCAGCCCCATTCCGGCCGCCGGTGCAGAGGGGCGGGGGTTCCGTCCCCGACATCCTTGTTCATGTCTCTAAGCGGTATTTTTCAGCTTGCGCTGTCCGGATCTTTCACCTCTTTAGTTGATTTATAAGTATTCTTTCTGACGCTAGTGTAAACAGAACTGTTTTTGTAACTTCCTTTTCAGATTGGCCCATTGTTTGCAGGAACAATGCAACTGACACAAAAATGTAGCCAATTTGTACGTGCGGACTTTGCATCCTACTTTGCTGGGCTCATTTGCCGGGTCTGACCGTGCTCTGTGGCGTGGTCCGGGCGTTCTACGCGTGGGGCCGCGTCACCTGCGGGCAGAGAGGGCTCTGCTCTCGTTTTCCGTCCGGGTGCCTTTCCTCTCTGTCCTGCCCCAAGGCTCCAGCCGGACCGTCCAGGCCTGTGCGGAGCGGACGTGGCAAGAGCAGCGACCTTGGCTCGTTCCTCCTCTCGCAGGGAAAACGTCCATCATTCGCCTCTGACCTGGTGTTTGGTGCCGTTTTTTTCTTTTTCCTTTTCTTTTTAAATTATTGTTCAAGTACAGTTTTCTGCCTTTTACTCCCATTCCAGCCCACCCCCCCGCCAACCCCCAGTGCTCCCCACTGATGCGGGTTTTTTTTTTTTTTAACATGACTTTTTATTACAAAGAGGCAGCTGCCTTCTGTCCCTCTCTTGCTGAGAGTCTCTGGTCAGGAGAGGGTGTTGAATTTTATCCAGCATTGCGTCTGAGTCCGCGGGGACCGTGAGCTTCCCCCTTCATTCCATTGCTGTGATGTAAGGGACAGATCGATGCTGATGAGCTGAACTGTCCTTGCATTCCAAGAACAACTCCCACGTGGTCGTCAAGGATGATCCGTTCGGCCCGCTGCAGAATTCCGCGCGCGAGCATCTCGCTGCCTGTGTTCTGCTTCCTTGCTGTGGCTTTGTCGGGCTTTGGGATCGGGGAGATGCCGGACTCACAGAAAGCTCAGAAGGGCTCTCTCGGCTTGAATCTTTGGGAGAAGTTGGAGAAGGTCGAGTGTTGCTTCTTTAAATGCTCGGTGGGATTCGCCCGTGGAGCCCTCAGCTCTATGGCTTTCCTTTGTTTAGAGGGTTTTGTTGTTTTGTTTCAAATCTGTAAAATGTATTTATTTTTGGAGAGAGAGAGGGAGAGAAACATCCACGAGAGAGAGAAGGCTCCTGCACCTGCCCTGACCGGGGTGGGACCCGAGGCCCCAGCACACGCCCTGACCAGGGGGAATCAAACCGGCGACCTTCTGCTCTGCAGGACGACTTTGGACCAGCTGAGCCACACCCGGTCGGGGCTGCTGGGAGGTTTCTGATCACCGACTCAAGCTCCTTTCTAGCGATAGTCTATTCGGGTTTTCTCTTTCACCGTGACTCGGCCTCGGCAGGCTTGTTTCCAGACACTTGTCCTCCGGGCCATTGAGGCTGCACAGTTTGTAGGCAGGCGACGGCACCTTCCCCCGAGTTGGACTGTTACACTAGCTGTCCCCATTCATCTGTTTGTCTGCCCACCTCTCCCTCTCGCCCTCCGTCCCTCCGTCCGTCCGTCTGTCCGCGGCACGCCCACCCGTTGCACCCAAGCACCAGCCTTGGCTTACTGACTGCCCCTGCCTCCCAGCCCCCGACCACAGACTGGCGCGTGGGGCAGCCTTTCTGGGCCCAGGCAGGGGTCTCCTGAGTGGCACGGTCCCAGCCGACCTGGCACCCACCCTCCTTTCAGGACGGTGCCAGTGATGCCCCCTGAGCCCCCTCCCTGCTGGAGCCCAGCTCCCCGGCCCCTGTTCCCTGGAGGCTGTGTCCCGGTGGCCGTGTGAGGTGAAGGAATGACGGTCCCCTGAGGGTGGATGCGCTCCAACCCCAAGCTGGGGTGCGAGGCTTGAGCTTTGGGGACCAGTGGAAAACCCAGGCCCGGGGCCGTCACACCTCCTGGGCCAGGTGAGGGCACCAAACGCACCGCCGCTCCTGAGCCCTGGCACTGGTGTCCCCTTGGGCCCGGGAGTCCCTGGTCTGAAGGGCCTCGGGACTCACTGGGTGGCCATTGGCAGTGGACCTGGGCTGGGGCCTGGCAGGGTGGACAGTGCCAGAGGCCTGTCCCCGATCCTGCCGACAGGACCACGGGCCGCTGGTGCGGGGTGTCTCTCTGCAGAGGCTCCCCAAGGCGGGCGCTGTGCACGGGTGCGACCGGGCTGCGCGGGCGGCAGAGCCTGCGGGCGCCAGAGCCCGCAGACGCGCTCACGGCCCTCCATCCCCGCAGGAGATCGTCCTGGTGGTGTTCTTCGGCACGGAGTACGTGGTGCGCCTCTGGTCTGCCGGCTGCCGCAGCAAGTACGTGGGCGTCTGGGGGCGACTGCGCTTTGCGCGCAAGCCCATCTCCATCATCGGTGAGTCACGCCGGCCCCCGGGGCAGCCTCACCCGGGTCTCCAGGCAGGGCTGGGCCCCTTTGCCCCAGGAAGGGCAGCTCTGGCTGGGCGGACCCCCATCAGGGACACCACTGGGGCGTCCCTGAGGACAGAGAGCCCAGGCCACCCTGCCTAGGACAGGGAGGACCCCAAGGCCAGCAAGGGGGCCCCCGGGGTCTCCAGCCCAGGGCCAGCCTCAGCGCCCCACCCCCAGACGCTACTGGCAGGATGGGGTGGGGAGGGGACCGGGTGGCTCTGCAGGTGCCCAGGACGGGGCCAGGCCTGCCCCCCGAGGTTCCCTGGGTCCCTTCGAGGGGCTCCGCCGCACCCCTCTGCCAAGCTCTTTCCCCTGAGCCAGCTGCCAGGCTGGTGACAGTGGTGACCTGTGCCCCCCAGACCTCATCGTGGTTGTGGCCTCCATGGTTGTCCTCTGCGTGGGCTCCAAAGGGCAGGTGTTCGCCACCTCGGCCATCAGGTACGCCCAGGTGGACGGGCCCGGGCAGCGCGCGGGAGGGGGTGGCTCTGCGCAAGTTCCCCCCGCCGCCGGGACGCGGGCCTCGACCCGCCCGTTCAGGGGCCTCGGTCTGCCCATCTGTGAGCTGGGCTGAAGGCCATCTGGGGACAGGCAGGGCGTGGAGACGTGTTGGGGGAGGGGCAAGGGCGGGAGGGGTCCCGGCGGCGAGTGGGCTGCCCACGCCGAGGGCCGTGGGGGCACCGGCGGCAGGGACGTGCCCTGTGGGGACACAGACGCCTCCTCCGCAGGGGCATTCGCTTCCTACAGATCCTGCGGATGCTGCACGTGGACCGCCAGGGCGGCACCTGGAGGCTCCTGGGCTCCGTGGTCTTCATCCACCGCCAGGTGGGACCCTGGTGGGGGCGGGGCCGGGAGGGCCCCGGGTGGAGCCCCAGCCCCTGACCTGTGTGCCAGTCTGACAACGAGTCCCGTTCCTTTGAGCCGGGGACACGGGGCCGCCAGGCACATGAAAGGACCGACACACGGTATGGGAGGGCGCACAAGAAGCCCCGCTCAACAGGCCACCAACGGCCCTGGGGAGGCGCGGTGGCCCGCTCACCTCAGCTTGGCACTCACCACAGCCCGTGCGGTGGCCAGGGTAGGGCGGGCCTGGCTCCCGGGGAGCCGTGGGCACAAGGTCACTGTGACCGACGTGTGCCGTCTGCGTGGAGCTGTCTGGGAGCCGCGGGGCCCGGCCGCCTGCGTCTGTGCAGTGCGTCCCTGCAGCCCCGCACGCTGACCCGCCTGCCGCTCTGCCCCCCGTCCCCAGGAGCTGATCACCACCCTGTACATCGGCTTCCTGGGCCTCATCTTCTCCTCCTACTTCGTGTACCTGGCCGAGAAGGACGCTGTGAACGAGTCGGGCGGCATCGAGTTCGGCAGCTATGCCGATGCCCTCTGGTGGGGGGTGGTAAGTCGGGGCCCTTGCGGGGGGACTGTCCTGTGGGGGCTGCACAGCCACTGTGCTCTGGGCCCAGGTGGAAGAGGGGCCTGGACATCACCCTGTGGGGCTTGGGGATCTGGCTTCTTGAGATTTTACGCCTCATCAGTGGGGACTCTGAGCCCCAGTGCCGGAAACCCTTCCGGGCAGAGCTGGGCATGAGAGGGCCAGCCGGACACTTGCTGCGGGGAGGACAGGGGTGTGGCCCTGGGGCACAGCACTCTGGAGCATGGCGCATGGGGCCCAGGAGGACCTGGAATGGGCTGGAGCCACGGCGTGAGCCCAGCAGGTGCCCGTGTGAGCTGCCATCTAGACTGGGGTGGTGGTGGCTGATGTCCAGGCCTGTTCCAGCCAGGGAGGGGGCAGGGTGGCCGCCTGCATGCCGGAGGTGGGCCAGCCTGGGGGGCGGCACAGGGGCTCCACGGGCAGTGTCCGCCTCCCTCTCTCCAGGGAGCGGCCCACCCTGCCGGTCCAGGTGGGGGGACTGCCCTGTGGCCCAGACAGGCGCATGCTTTTTTTTCTGCTTCTGCGTCCTCACCCCGTGACACCGGGCGTGCAGAGAGAGCTTCCGACTCTGGCCTCGTCAGGGAGTTTTCCGCGAGTCCCCAGTACGCCAGGCCACGCAGCACAGGCAACGATGTGCTGGCCCGTGTCCCGGGCAGGGAGGGCCCAGTCCTGGCCCCTGTCCGCCGTCCGCCTTCCCTCTCGGGGCCAGACCCCACAGGCCCAGGTCGGGCAGCCCCAGCCGGTTCGGGAGGTAGGAGGCTCAGTCCCCAGTAGGGAGCTTGCCCGTGGTGGACAGAGGGGACAAGTCCTGGTGACAGGGCGGGCACAGGCTGCACAGGGCCTAGAGGATTCCCAGGGGACCGGGGCACGCGGTGAACACCCAGACTCGGCTGATAAGCTGTGCCCAGACTGGGAGCTGCCCCCCCACCCGCCCCCCGCCTCCCGCCATTCCTGGAGCCGCGGGCAGTGAGGCTCCCCCCGCCCCCTGCACAGCGGCGCGCCCACTCCCACACCTGTGCAAACATCCGCCCGCCAGCCAGGAAAACGGCCCCTTTGTGCCCAGCTTGGCACCGATGCCCCAGCTCTGGCCGTCAGCTGCAGCTCCAGCCTCGGCTACCGCAGGCCCCGGCCCGGCCATTGTTCCCGCAGGGCCCCAGGCTGCCCTGGGCCCCTGACACCCGGGCCCTGGGGCAAATGGCTCCCATTCATAGTGCCTGCTGCCCTGCAGCTGTCCAGGCGGCCCCCACGGCTTGAGTTATGGGCTGTGTTCCTGGCGCGTCCCGGACAAACAGAGCTGCAGAAACCGAAGCTGGGCAGCCCGGCCTGGGGTTGCGGCCCGTGTGTGTCTGTGGCGAGCAGTGGCTTTCCACCGGCTTCCTGTGTCCTGGCTTCGCCCGCCCTCCGTGGTGTGAATGCCGCCCCCACCTCGCCCTGAGACACGAGGGGCTTCTCCCCAGTGGACGATGGTGTGGCGGGCAGGGCCATTTCTGGTCTGCCCACTGGGCAGCCCTGCCGCCAGGCCGGCCTCTCCAAGGTGTGGGGGACACGGGGCAGTGGGGCGGCCCGGGGGCCCTCCACCTCTCCGCCGGGCCAGCCGGCGTCTGTCGCATCAGTGAACGAAGGTGCCGATGTGCCTACGGGGTAGTGGCATCCCTGGGGACAGGGGTACGATCATCTCCAGGGGCTGCCACACCTGAGTCCCGCAGGCTGGGCCCTGCCGCAGCACGTGTGCCTCCTGTCCCTGATCGGGAGCCCGAAGTCTGAGGTCCAGGTATCCCCAGGCCTCGCTCCCTGTGATGGCTCTTGGGGAGGGGCGTCCCTCCCAGCTTCTGGGGGCTCCAGGTGTCCCTGAGCTTGTGGCCACACCTTCTGCCTCTTCTAGGAGCACTTGCAAGTTAGAGCCACCCCAGGCCACCCCGGCTGGTCCAAACTCTCCAGCCCCACCTCGACCCCCTGGACAAGGGCCCCATTCAATCCCAGTGAGCTCCGGTTCTGAGGGTTCAGGCGGACACGGGTCTTCAGCGTGGGGACTCCACTCTGCAGGAGGGGACAGCAGGCGCCTGTGTGGGCCTCTCAAGCTGAGCCTCAGCGTTCACTGGGCAGAGAAGATGCCAGCCCGGTCTCCTCTCGTGCCCCCATTCTGGGAGGGGACACCCTGCCTGCTCCCTGACATGTGGCACCCACGCCCGGCCGCTGGGAGTTTGGAGAGCATCTCGGGCTTTCTTCTTCGCTCCTGGAACAAGACGCATCTGTCTGTGCTGCAGGCGGAGAGGAGGGACAGGCCACCTCTCCAAACACAGGCCCTGTACTGTCCAGCGCCAGGGGTCTCTCCAGTCGGGCGGCCGGCTCTGTTTACCCCCGAGTCTAAATTTAGAATGTAGAGTGAAAAAGCTGGCAGCCTGTCCCCGCGTCTCGGCCACTCTTTCAAATAGTCGGACTCCTGTTCCCCCTCCTCTGCCGGGGGCTCCGGAAGGCCCCGGCTGCTCAGGCTGTGCAGCACTCTGGGCGGGCGGGGTCGGAGGGCTCAGGGGCTGGGTGGCGCCTGGGCTAGGACAGGGCCTCCCAGACGGCCACCTGCAAGTGACCGTGTCAGGACCTCATCTGACGCTGGGGAAACTGAGGCCCCATGGGTCTGGGGGCGCGGCCCCATGCTCAGACCCCACCCGATCCAGGGCCCTTCCTCTGCCCGGGGCCCTGGGCACAGACCGGGAGGGCCAGGCAGCTGAGAGCTGAGCGGCCACAGCTCCCGCGCAGTCCTGGGCCCGTGGGCCATCGGCTCTGGAGCCTAGCCAGAGTGCTCCCCAAGGAAGGGCATTTACAGCTGGGTTTTGCAGGATGGGTAGGAGTCTGGGGCCGGTCTGTCTGCTGCCCAGGGGCTGTCGCCTGGGGGGGTTCCTCACTGGGGCTTGGCGGGCCCCGTGGCGGTGGTCACAGGGCTGATTTCCTTGAGGATGGGGTTCGGCTGTCAGCCCGAAGGGGAGAAACATGGCCGGTGCAGGGAGCGGCATGGTGACGTGGTAGCCAGGGCCCCGGGGCTGGAGCCGGACGTGGAGTGAGAATGTGATGCCATAATGGGGGGCCCAAGGCCCCTTCTCAACAGTCTGGGCGAACTGGTGCCGGAACAGCCCCCAAAGCCTCTGCCACAGCAGTGGCCCCTGTCCCCAGCCTGTTTCCTCCTCCATAATGACTTGTCAGGTGGAGGTGCCACATGGGGACCCCCTAAGTGTCTGGGTTGGCAGGGTCCTACCTCCTGCTACCGGCCACTCTCCCCTCTGGAAAGACGGCCAGGACATCTCCAGATGTGTCGGCCTGTGGTGGTGGACGCAGACTGACCGCTTGGCCAGTGGTGTCACCGTGCCTGAGCCGGGGCCCCCAGCCCCCTCGGAGGGCAGCCTGCGGGGCGCTGCTGTAGGAAGGGGGGAGTCTGGTGATACCAGTACCCGCTCCTCGGGGCAGAGCGGGTGGGGCCGGGGGCTGGGAGCTTCTCCCCACCCCGGCCTCCGGCCTCCGACGTGGCAGTGGAGGCGACTGGGAGGATGAGGCCGGTTCGAGGCACCAAGACAGGCCAGCTGTGTTTGTGGGGCCTCGGGGGAGCTGCCCGGCACCCAGGCGAGGGCCGAGGTGGCCCAGCCGTGTCTCCCTGTATTTGGGGCCCCCACAGTGTGCAGATCTGCGTTCTAGATCCCCCTTGTCCGGGGCAAGTTCCAAGTAGGGCTGCTTGGGGCTGCAAGCACAGGAAAACAAAGTGCTGTGGGCAGGGGCCCCCTCGGCCGAGAAGGGGTGTCCTGAACTTGACAAGGAGGGTTTGGGACAGGGTCTGAGGGGCCCAGCCATCCCAGCTCTGGGCATGTGCTCTCCAGGTGGGCGACACCTGACCAGGGCAGCCAGACTGTGCTGGCCGGCTGGCTGGGAGTGGCATGGCCCGGGCCCCCGGACCGTGACGAGGGACCCTCCAGGGCGCCTGTGCACCGAGGCAGCCGCCTGCCACCCGCTCACTCCGCCCCCGAGCGTCCTGGCCAGGCCTGCCCTCCCCCACCCACATTCGTTCCTGTCGTCGTGGGTTTTGGGCGTTAACTTCGATCATTTAAAAGGTTGCCATACGTGTTATTTCTCTCAGCGTTTCCCGAGTTTTCTGGCGTGTGCGCCCCAGCGGCTGCTCTGCCGTGTGGTCCTCGGCGGGTCCCTGGAGTGCCGAGTCCTCACGCGATGCATCTGTTGACAGCGCCTTGGATCGCGGGCGTTTTTAACGTCTTCGTGTCCGTTCGCTTTGAACCAGTAGATGTCTGCTCACGTGACCAGCGTGTGTTTGCACGCGTGAAACAGGCTCCCGGGAGAGGAGCCTGCTCTGCAGTGTGGGCTGTGGCAGCCTCCCGGTGCCCCGCCCGTGGCCACCCCGGGGCGGCCTGCATGCCGGGCCCTCTGAGAGGCAGCTGTGGCCCAGACGTCCCACGTGGGGTGCAGGCCCTCTGGGAGGACACCCTGGTGACGGCGAGGCTCTGAGCCGCCCCGGAGCCCCTTCTCTGCCAGCCGGCTGCCAGCCCTGCCGTGGCCCCGGGGCCGCCTGGCGCCCCCTGCAGGTCCCCGGGTGGAATGCAGGGGGGCGGGTGTGAGGGGTCGGGCCTGAGTGAGCCTGAGAGTGTCGTGCCCGCCCTGGCACCACTGTGGGGCCCTGCTGTGCTGCATGTGTGTGCACACGTGACCTCTCGCCTTGTGTGTCCCACATGCATGTGCGGTGTCCCTGGTGTGGAAGGTGGGTTTGCCCAGGGAGGGTCTGTGCGCGGGCAGCTCGGTGCCTGCACGGGACGTGCCCCTGTCTCCCACCCCCGAGCGGTCGTCCTGCCCGCGGCCCAGCGTCCTTTCCGGCTCCTGCCTCCCTCGGGCCTCTGGCCCCGCTCCAGGTCTCTGCGCCCTCACCTGTGCCACGGGGAGGCCCTCCCTCCCCGTCCCCACTCCCCACAGCGGACTCATGGGGCAGGGGCACGAGGGGGACTCCGCGTGGACTTTCCGGGCCCGCAGAGGCGCCCTCGCTGGCCTGGCGCTCCCACAGGAGCGAGGCCGGGCTGCCTGGGACGGGCTGGCAGGTCGCCCCATCCAGCTCTGGTCGGGAGCTGGCCTCCCCCAGGGGCGGCCTCCTCCAGGGTGGGGCCAGGCCCAGTCCTCCCCAGGGGCGGCCCTGGCGCTCTGTGGGCACCGAGCCCCCACGGGGAGCTGGCCGCCGTGGCGGTGTGCGGTTCGGGAGACCCCACCCACCAGGTCGCCCTGGGGCCCCCTCGGCCGCTGCGCGCAGGCCGGCCAGAGGCCCACGCTGACCCCGTCTCCCCCCCCCCACCAGGTCACGGTCACCACCATCGGCTACGGGGACAAGGTGCCCCAGACGTGGGTCGGGAAGACCATCGCCTCCTGCTTCTCCGTCTTCGCCATCTCCTTCTTCGCGCTGCCCGCGGTGGGTGCTGCGGGCGGGGGCTGCTGCCCGCCACCTCGGGGTCACAGGCGTGCGCGGCGCATGTGTGCATTGTGTGCGCTCACACTCTGGATGTGCACCTCTGCTGTGCGTGTTCACGGGGGTGCAGAGCACGGGACGGTCCGTGCTCCTGTGTGCACGCTGCCTGGGTGTGTGCACACATCTTTGGGGGGCTCTCTACCTGATGTGCTGGTCCCTCCCATCCCAGCAGCTGTCCCGGGTGCCACAGGGTCCTCCTTGGGTGGGGGACCTCCCACCTGGGGCGGCCCGGCCTGACGCCCGCCCCCATCCCCCGCAGGGCATCCTCGGCTCTGGCTTCGCGCTCAAGGTCCAGCAGAAACAGCGGCAGAAGCACTTCAACCGGCAGATCCCGGCGGCGGCCTCACTCATCCAGGTGACAGTGCCCTCCTGGCGGCCTTGCCGTCACGTCCAGCTGTTTGTGGGGTCTGCCCCGCGAGTGTCCATCCTGGGCAATGGGATCTCCCCGCCCTGGCCCTCCCCACGTGGTTCCTGGGGAACATGCGTGGTGCGCATTCCCCAGCCCGGCCGCGAGTACCTCCTGGACCTCCTGCTCCAGCCAGGCGGCTGCAGGGCCCGGGGAGCCCCGTGGACAGTCGCGCCCTGCGGGCGGGGGGGGAAGAGGACACGGCTGGGCCACTCAAGACCTGCCCTGGCCGGTCTGTGGGCCTCTTGCTCCAGCCACAGCGGCCGGCCTCAGTGTTTCACCGACTCGATTTGCTTCTCCCTCCCGAGAAGGGAGCTCGCTCCCCGCGGGAACGAGTCTGGGAAGAAGGGGGCCCAGGCGAGTGTCCCCGAGGGGCTCAGGGCCCTGCCGATGCAGGGTTCCTGTGCAGGACTGCCCCCAGCGCCCACGGGCTCAGGGCCCCCTCGCAATGCCAAGCGAGGCCCACAGCTCAGCCCAGAGCGCACCTCGGGGGGGCCAGAGGGGGCAGAGTGGGAGAGCAGTGGGGCAAGAAAGGTGCCAGAGCCCCCAGGTCCACGGCTTCAGTCTCTGGGGACTTGGCAGAGAGCTGGCCGCCCTTGGCACAAACAGACTTGGGCTCGAGAACCTGCCTCAGGTCAGGCCCCTGGGGGTTCTGGTCCCAGCCCTGCTGGGGGCGGATGAGCAGGGACGAGCGGACCCAAGGCCCCCCAAGGAGGCTTCTGACCGTGGACATGGGACACTGTGGCCCCTCTGCGTACCCAGAGCTGAACGCCAGGAGGGTCAGGGGTCGCACCTGAGGTCCTTCAGGAACCCCAGGTCTGGGGCCCGGGTGTCCTACCTGGACAGGGAGGACACAGGAGCAGTGTCCATAAAGCCGAGGAGCTGTGCGCCCCCCAGGTCCGGTTTCACAGCCCCGTGCCCTGTCCTTGTGGAGAGGCCGTAACCGGGTCTATAGAGCCAGCCGCCCGAGCGGGCAGCCGCCTGCTGGAGGGGAGCCCTCGCGGCCCGGGATTGAGTCACACGTGGAGGAGGGGGGCCTTCCCGTGACGCCGGCGGGTTTGAGGGTTTGGGCTGCAGCCTCTAACCAGGCCCTGCCGGGTGGCGTGGCAGGTGACGGCCTCTCCCCTCTGGTTCCAGACGGCCTGGCGCTGCTACGCCGCCGAGAACCCCGACTCCTCCACCTGGAAGATCTACGTGCGGAAGGCACCCCGGAGCCACGCCCTGGTCTCCCCCAGCCCCAAGCCCAAGAAGTCTGCCATGGTAACAGCCCCCCCCCCACGCCCAGGACAGGGGCCCCTCGTCAGCGGGCAGGGAGGCTGTGGGGGTCAGCGCCCGGCTGGGGTTTGGCCCTGGGGTTTCAGGGTGTCCGCATCGTTCTGGGCCCTGAGAAGGGTACGTGTCCCCGTGTTAGACCCACCGTCCCAGTGTCCCCAGACTCGGGGTCAGGGTGGTCCAGGGCGGTGCCCCAGGAGCGGAACACACCACACAGAAGCCTCCGGGAGGGCCTTGGCTTTCCCTGCTGGGGGTGGCATGATGTCCTGGCTTGGGGACGAGGGTCTTCAGGTCGCGGCTGGGAGGGCCCGGGCAGCTGTGGGCCGGAGTCCTGCGGTTCGGCGAACGGAGGGTGAGGTGGGCCCTGGCCTGCACCTTCATAGAGGGACCCACCTCTCAGTTCCCAGTTCCACTGGGACCCCTCGCCCCTGCTGTTCCCTCGGCCAGAACCGTCCGCAGGCTCACACATGGCCTCTTCCCTTCCCTCTTGCGGGTCACGTCCCCCAGCAGGTCGCCCCTCATGTGCTCCAACCTCCGGGGCATAGCCCTCGTCACCGCTGCCCTGCTGTGCCCTTGCAGCCCTGCCTGCTCGCCGGCTTCTCATTCCCCTGCCTTGCCGAGAGCTTGCGTGGGAGCCCAGGGTGCTGCAGCCCACCCTCTGGGTGGGAGGTGCCAGGGCAGGCAGGCCCCGGAGGTGCCCTGGGTGGCGGGGGGGCGGTCAGGCACAGGATGCACTCGGCCACCAATTTTTTTTTATAAGGTGAGGAGGAAAAAGTTCAAAGTGGACAAGGACAACGGGCTGAGTCCGGGAGAGAAGATGCTCACGGTGCCCTACATCACGTGTGACCCCGTGGCGTCGGAGGAGCGCAGGCCGGACCACTTCCCCGCGGACGGCTACGACAACACCGGTGAGGGCCCTCCGCGAGGCGTGCAGGCAGGGCGCTCGGCGCCGACCCCGGCACCCGCTCCTCCCCGACCACCTGCCCCCGCTGGTGGGCAGTGGGCGCTCCACATCCTGGGCTGGGCTCCCCGGGCCTAGCGTCTGCCCACCCAGTCCTGCCCTCCTCTGCCCGAGGCTCAAAAGCTTGTCTGTCTGCAGGGCCCGGCCCCACCCAAAGGGACCCCCTCCTGTTTGGACCCGGGCCCCCCTGCTGCTGGGCTCCAGGCCCCGCCTCACGGGCCTTTGCGGGATGGGCTTCCAGGAGGCAGCGTGCTGGGTGGCTGGTGCCCCAGGGGCGGCCCAGGGGAGGCAGCCCCAGTTCAGGTGGAGTGGGTGCCACCCCTCCCCTCTCGGGCCTGCCCCGGAGCCCAGCAGCACGTCCTGGCTGTGCCTGGCAGAGGTGAGGACGGAGGTTTTGTCTCGGCTGCGGCAGAGCGTGGCAGGGCCGCTCCATCCTCTGCAGTCCTGGGTGGCCGGTGCCGGGCCCGCCAGGCGGCCAGCTCGCCTGTCCGGTGTCTGTGACTGTGCCCTGGCAGCAGGGCACTCAGCAGGGCAGAGTGTGTGCCGGGAAGGGGCCCTGGCAGCCCGCGCCCCGGGGACTGTGGTGGGCACCCTGCCAAGGAGTCAAGTGGGTCGGACCCGCCACCCTGGCCTCGTCATGTGCTGTCTGGAGGTGGCTCTGGCCTGGCCACGTTGCTGGTGAGCCCGGGGACGTGCCCCCTGCCCGCCGCTGCAGGGGGCACAAAGGACAACTGTGCCGGCGGATACCCGGTGCCCCCGCAGCCCCGGGTGCAGGGCAGGACCATTGTCGCGATGCAAATGGAGGCTTTTCTGCAAATGCTAATGGGCAGGTCGGGCGTGGGGAGAGGCATCCCTGGCGTCCGCTGAGAACAGGGCGCCCGCGCGGCGTCCATTCAGCCCCTGGTGTCACTGAGTCCGCAGCGCCGCCCACGGGATGCTAATGAGCCCGAGGGCCGGGAAGGTCCAGCGCCTCATGTGGGGGGCCCTGCCTGCTCGATGGGTCAGTCCAGCACAGAGCCACCGGGTTTCTGGAGCTGGAGCGGCTGGTGAGGCCACCAGAGGCCCGGGGTGGCTCCCACCCTGAGGTGCCTAGGGTAGGGGCCGCGCAGAGGCCTGCCGGGAGGAGACGGGGCGCAGACTGGGCCGGTGCGTCGCTGGGAAAGGCCGCGGCCCTGCCCCTCTGTGGTGGGCGCCCACAGCCTCGCTGGGTTCGACTGTCAAGCCAGGCTCAGGCCTGGAGCTGAACCTTGTAGGCGCCCTTCTGGGTGTGCGAACAGGTGCGTGAGGACGGTCACCTCTGTCCCGGCACCTGGCACCTGTCTGCAGTGCCCACCCACACCCAGCACCCGCCCATACAGCGTCCCCCACCCCCCACAGCGTCCAGCCTGCCCCAGGCTCTGCTCCTCAGTCGTTCGCAGCATCCTGGCTCACCAGGGCCTGTCAGGGGCCTGCTGTGCGTGGGGCCAGGTGAGGCCCCCGGTGGCGCAGGGACCCCAACCGTCCCGAGAGGGAAGCGGGCGAGGCAGCAGGGGGCAGGCGTGTGGGCCTCTGCGGGATGGGCTTCCAGGAGGCGGCGATGTCGTGGCTGCAGGACGGAAGAGCGAGGGAGCCGCCCGGCACCTCCCACCCAGGGGGTGAGCTCACGACAAGGGGACTCGAGGGCGCACAGTGCCCGCGCACCTCCACACGTCCTCGGGGCGGCCCCACGTGCGGGGCTGCTGTGGTCACCCTGGTTCTCACGCCCTAAGACCCGGATCCCCGGGTGGTGAGCACAGGCAGGCAGGACACAGGCAGGGGAAGGCCAGGGCCAGGAGCAACTGGGGTGAAGTGAGGGGACCTCGGACTCAGAGGCTCGGCTGTGGGCCTGGAGGGCGGGGGGAGGCAGGGCCGCTTAGGGTTCAGGGTAAAGAGGGGCCATTGACCTTCGTCACGACCACCCAGAGCCAGGAGGTGAGGGCGGCTCTAACCCCCGTACCCCGTTGGCCCCTGTGTGGGCACCGGCGTCCCACTCTCTCCAGGTAGCTCCCGGGCCCTGCAGAGTCCCTGCCGCCGGCTCCAGCTGTTTGCCGGACCGAAGGAAGGGCCCTGTGGCCTCCAGCTTTGCGGCCGCGTGGCCCGACTGCTTCCTGGCCGTGTGCCGGGTGCCCACAGGGTCCTGCCTCGAATGAGGACGCTCCCCTCCACCATCCTCAGCAGGCAGCCCTGGGCTCCCGGCCCCCGGCCCCCACCCCCGGTCCCCTCCTGTCCTGTGGGCGGCTGTCACCCTGGGTTTTGGGGTTGGTCTCTGTCCGCCGCCCTCCCAGGGCTGCTGACGGGCACAGTGGAGACTCACTGCACCGGCTGCCACTGTGCCCATTTCCATGTCACGGCTGGACGCAGCGGGGCTTCCGTGAAGGGCCGTGATGCTCAGGGCTGTGTGTCAGAAAGGGGCGTGCGGCGCCTCTGCTCTCGGAGCCTGGTTGGCTTGGGGGGCACGCCCCGGGGGGGCTACGTCTCCCCGCGCAGCCGAAAGGCACGGCCCTCCCACCTGGCTGCGGGCGGGCGGGTTTCCCCAGGGGACCCCTGGGCGCCGAGTGCCTGCTCCTTGACTTTGTCATTTCTCTGCAGCGAGTCGGGCTGTCGGAGTCTTTTGTGTTTCCCGCCTGCCGCGGGTCGTGGTTCCCAGCCTGGGATTCGTGTCTGCTGTCGGATGTGGAGGAAATGTCGCCTCCCTGGGCGCTTGCTCCTTCTAGAAACTTCTAGGCCACCGGGCTCTGTGCTCCGCCCCTGCGTCCCGGCCACCGCATCCCGGTTTCCTCGTGTCTGTGTCTCAGGGCCTGGTGGCCGCACCACCGACACTGCAGTTTCAGTCGCCACGGGCGTCCTCACATCCGCCTCCTTGTTGAGGGCGGTTCATCTGCGTGACCTCGGTGCCCGTCCCCTCCTCGAACTGCAGGGCTTCTCGGTGTCGGGTCCTTTGAATGGGCCAATGCCGCCTCTCCCCTGCAGCTGCACGGTCTGCGGCTCCTAGGAAGTCTAACCCGGTGTCTGTGGCTTCTCTGACTTGGGCTCAGGGTGTCTCGTTTCCTCGTGGCTTCGCAGGCCCAGGCTGTGACCTGGGGGCGGTGGGGAAGCTTCGACCTGTGGGGCTTCCCGTGCGCCCGGATGCAGGCTTCCATCTGTGGGGTTCTGGGGTGCTCAGACGGAGTGGAAGTTGTCCCTCTGCTTGTCCAGGTGGCCCGGTGAGCTGATCCACATGAGGGTGGCGTGGGGACTGCAGACAAGCTGTGCCAGCAACTCCCGGTCTCGGGTGGTGCCGGCCCGGGCCACGCCCATCAGGAGGGGTCTTGACCGAGACTCCGAGACTGGAGGCCAGGACGAGTGGGGGGCCACAGTTTGCTCTGCTTGTCGGCTTTGCGCTGCCTGTTCCTGACCGGCCCAGCCCCTGCACGGCCTGGGTGTTCTTGGGGCGTCTCGGTTTCCAGGCCCCACTGGTCCTCCTGGGGGACCTTATGTCTGCACAGTGGCCCCCCCAGGAGGGCGGCCCCCGGGACCAGCTGGGAGAACCGGCGTGCAGTCCCCAGTGCTGTGGCACTTGCTCGCCACCCGGGGGCCCCACAGCAGCCTGTTGGGGACTAGCAGAGAGGGACTCTCTGTGGTGGCCCATCACACAGCTGCCCCCAGGACAGGGCCCGGAGGTGACACGTCAGGCTAGCACTTTCCCGGAAAGTCCCTGAGTCACCTGGGGAATGTACTTTCAACAGACTCAGAGGCCATCTCTCGGGATTCTGCGTCACCCGCCTGTGGGCCATCCCAGGGACGTGTGTCTGGAACAAGCGCCCCGGGCGAGGGCCGGCGCCAGGCCGCAGGGGAACCAGGGGCGGGGCTGCCGTGACTTCTGGGTCAGAGGAGAAGGCCCTGGAAGGACAAGCAGGGCCCTGGGGGCCTTCCTGGGGTCAGCGGCCTGCTCTCCAGGGGACTTTGGGTTGTAATCCTGGTGACCATGCTGGTTGCCACACGCCCATCAGACCAGGGTCCTGCGGCTCCTCGCGTGGGTGGAGGGTGAAGGGGAGACGGGGCAGAGGCTGCCCCCGGTTCCTTGGACACACCCCGAGTTCCCGGGTCGGAACCTCGTCCACAGGCCCAGCGGGAGCTCTGGCCAGGTTAGACCGTGTTCTGTCCCCTGATGAGTTTCAAATGACCCAGGAGAAAAATAAAGCCCATTCCCTGACCACAGTGGAATTAAGTTGAAAATCAACACTAGAAGGACCCCTGGAAAATTGTCCGTGGGCTGGAGACCAAGTGACGTCCTTCAAAACAGCACAGGGCAGACCAGAGCGGCCAGGGGAACTAGGACGTGTCTTCAGCTGCGTGGAGGGGAAGACCCGCAGAGCAGCGCGTGGGGGACGGGCAGATGCGGCCACACGGGGAGGGCGACCCGGCTTTGACCTGAAGAACCCGGGAGGAGCGGGAGCGAGGCACGAATGGCGGTTGGAGGAGCGATGGAGGAAATGCAGAACAGAGAAGCCACAGAGAAAAACGAAGGCCGAGAGCTGATCTTTTTGGGGGGGAGATGCATAAAACTCCACTCAGATGTATCGGGAGACAAAGAGAGAAGGCACGGATTTAAATCAGTGTCAGAAATGAGAGAAATGGCCTGAACTAGCAACGAGCAAAACAGAGACAGACTCGGAGCAAGCTGGCAGCGGGGCGGGGGGGGGGGGGCACGCGCGGAGCAAAAACGGAAAATGACTCGGGGACGGCGGGGTGAGGGTCGGGGTGGGGGTGCAAGGGGGCGTGGGAAAGTACAGTAGAACTTTGTTCGGCCCGTTACAAAATACAACAGGTATTGAATATGTATTTAAAGAAATGAGGGGACGGCGGCACATTCCCCGCAGGTTTCCACGGGGCCGAGGAGGAGTGTTCTCTGCGGTGTTTCAAGGCAGCAACTTCGAAAAAACGGGCGAACTTCTAGAAAGCTGCGAACCGCTCAGGAAGTAGGTGCCCCGAATGGTAGTGCTCTGGCAGCGAATAAAACAAAGTCGTCATTAAAAACCTTCCCCCAAAGTCCATTCCAGCACCGTGTTCACTGGGCAGGCTCCGACACGCATTTAAGGAAAAGTTGAGACTCACTCGGATGGGTCCTAAAACACGGGAAAGTGCGGAGAACACCCCGCCCTCGTGCAGCCCTGACGCGGCAGCCGGCCGACGGCACGCGCGGTGAGTCCCCCTCACGGGCACCAGTGCAAAGCCAGCACAGAAACCCTGCGCAGAACAGCGGCAGGTCCCACAGCGCGTGGAAAGGGCAGCATGTCACGACCGGCCGAGTTCAGGACAACGCGCTAGTTTGTCGTTTCAAACACCAGCCCGTTGGGCACGTTAAGGAATGAAAAAAGGAAAACCCCATGATCCGCCCCGCCAGTGGATGCAGAAAAAGAATTTGACAAAATCCAACAGCCCCTCCTCATGAAAGCTCTGGGCAAAAAGGAAACAGCCTTTGCCAGGGTGGGATGTGTTTTTATCCACGGAGACCCTGCCGCAGACGGACCGCTCCGTCCGGAAGACCGAGGGCTGCCTCCCACGGTGAACCGGAGACTCCGGCAGGCGGAATAAGGCACGAGAGGGGCAAGTCTAGGCGCCCGGGCTGGAAAAGGAGGGAGCTCTTAGTCTGGGAATAGCGTGGCTGTCAGGGTAGAAAGTCAGGAGGGTAGAAAGTCAGGAGGGTGTGCCAGACTGTGACAGAGCCGACGACTTGGAAGTTCAAGGTGGTAGCGGCAGCTCTGGAGTTTTAAGGACACCGCTTGCAGCGGCATTGAAAACACGAAATTCCAAGAGGCACATCGGAAACGAACAGGAGAGCCGCGCCCCAGAAACTCTTGCCAAGCGTGGCTGGGAGAAGTGGAGTATGTAAGCAGGTAGAGGGGGGTGCCCTGTACGTGAATCACTCAGCTCCGTTTGGGGACCCCCCCTTCCATGTGCCATCAGCCAGAGTCCCAGTGGGCCGACTCTGAAATCCATGGGGGAGCACACGCGACCCGGGGCGCCCAGACAGCTCCCAGAACGAGCCACGTCGGAGAAACGACCACTACCAGTGCAGTATCAGCATAAAACAGGAGTTCCGACCGGTGTGCATAAGAATTGTTGCTTAGGTTTTGTTTGTTTGGGGCGGGGAAGGGAGGGAGAGAAACATCAACCGCTGCGTCTCCTACGCGCCCCAGCCGGGGATTGAACTTGCAACCCAAGCATGTGCCCAGACCAGGCATCGAACTGGTGACCTTCCGAGTTGCAGGACAGCACACAACCCACAGGGTGAGAATTTTTAGGACATGCTATACTTGACTGGTGAGTCGGGGGCACTGACTGCTGTTCCCTTAGGTTGTCAAGTACAAGAAATCACTGCCAACAGAGCAGCCGTGCGGGGTGAGCGCCGTCTGGACCCATAAATACAGAGGTCGCGTGGAGCGACATCTGACCGGTCAGGTTGCAGAACGGGTTTGTGTCTGGCTGGTTCATTCTTGGTACCAGACATCCTACACATACAAGCGTAGGCACCTGATTTTTTCAAAAAAAAGTTACTTTGGAGTAAAAAAGATAGGCATTACTTTTTTTTTGTAAATCAAAATTATGCCTTTTTTGTCAGGGCAGCAAAAAAAAAAAAAAACACCTTCCGGGTGTGCTGCGGGGTTTCACAGCGGCAGTTCGAGCCCAAGCACCGGGAGACAGGATGGTCTAGAAACCACCGCGAACGGGGCCGAGCATCCGGCCAGAGTCCAAGGGCAACGGGGCGGGGAGGGCGCCGTGTCGGGGCCCTTGGCCGTCCCTGTGCCGGATCTGAACGCCCTGCATCTGGCACACAAATTAACACGAAACTTAGCACAGACCTAAATCCAAAGTCCGACATCTGTGAAAGAAGGCGCAGGGGAACGTTTGTGTGACTCCAGGCCACAGGGGGCTTGGACATGGTGCCGAGGGCACGAGCCGTAGGGACAAATCGGTCGGGCTACACGGAGCGAAACCTTCTGTTCGAAGGACACTGCAAAAGGGATGAAAGACGAACCAGAGGTTGAGAGAAAAATGTCAAATTACACATCTGAGAAGGGGCCCCGTGTCCAGGATGTGTGGGGGACGCGGGCCACTGAGGAAGATGACAGGGGAAAGGGGCAGGATGTGTGAGCAGACCCCTCGTCAGAGAGACCACGATGGCTGCTTCCCACAGCGTCAGGTACCCGGGAGCGCAGGCGGACCCACGGCGAGCTGCTGCCCGTTAGCGGGGGCGGCCATGAAGGACACTGGCCACGCCAAGTGCTCGTGAGGTGGAGGAGGGGCCTGAACCCTCATCCGTTCCCACTGGGAGTGCTGCTTTGGAAAAGCCAGGCAGCTTTCTTACACTGTGCACCACGCCCCCGCCGTGGGGCCCACCGGGCGAGCCCTGGGTGTCTCCACAAGGAGGGTGGACACACGCACGGACTCCTGCCATCACCGCAGCTTCACGAAAACTGGAAGCCACCCACGCGCCCTTCAATTCTGAGGTCATCTTTCCTAAAGTTGTTGTGTATCCATACGGTGGGGCGTCACTCAAAGGCGAAGAGCAATAAGCTATTTATGTCCACACTAGCCCGGCTGAGTCTCAGAATGTCAGTGAAAGAAGTCAGACCAAAAAGAGAGCATGTACTGTTTCTAGAAAACCCCCCAAATGCAGACTAACAGAGGGTGGCAGAAAGGTTGGGGGTCCCCGAGGCGTGGCGGGGCCCAGGGCCAGCTTGGGGAGGAGGCGCACCAGGACCACCGGGAAACTCGGGAGGCAGGGGGTGTCTGTCACCTGGACTGTGTCAGAAGTGACCAAACCGTCCTCTCCCAACTTGTGCGGTGTCAGTTCTGCCTCCGTGGGAAAACAGATGAAGTGGAAATATCTTGCAAAGCACAAACATAACCAAGAATAATGTGGGGAGAATAGTTGCCACTCCTATGGAAAACACAGGGCGAATATTTACCGAGTGTTTAAGAAGCTCTTGTAAATCATGACGAGAAAAGGATTAAAGATACACAAACAGTTCTCAGAAAAGGAAATACCAATGAGTCCTAAGGATGAAAAGATGCTGATAAGCTCGATGGTGATAACAGAAATACAAAGTAAAGCTGTGGAATTTTTTACTTATGTGACCACTGAGAACCAGAGTCCAGTGATACCCCATGGGTGAGCACCTCTCCATCATTCCTGTGGGGGCCATCGCGGATCCAGCCCCCACGGGGAGAAGCGAGGCCGTTTCAACGACCACCAGAGGTGCCCCGCCACCCTTCCGGAAATGGGTCCTGCCCTGGTGCCTCCTGTCCACTAAGTGCGCCGTTACCAGGAGACCGAGCCGTGCGTCGGCGAAACAGCCCAGAAACAGCCACCGCCATCCCCGTGGCGGCGGAGGTCTGTTGGAGAAACACATCCTGCCTGTTCCAAAGCCATTAACGCCGCCGTGACTGTCCACTCAGGCCTGATGAAAGGCCGGCTGCTATCTGATCCCAGAAATAGCAGTGCCTGGGGCCCTGCGGAGCAGGGATCTGGGGCCCTGCGTGCGGCGCGGTGTGTACAGAAGGCCACTCACCGGCCTCCGAGGGTCCTGGGACAGACCGGAGAACGCAGGCATGTCTCCCCCCGAAAGGTCAAATGTCGGAGCCGAGCCGCACCCCGCCCCTGGGCCTGGCACAGGGTCTTCAGATGTTTAATCTCTCTGTAGTCTGCTTTATGGTCATTTGTTCTAAATAAATGGGCTGCGTCTTTGGGGATAATTTATACACCGCCTTTCAGTTCCTTGGGGGTTGCAACCGTGTGGCCACTTGGCGGAGATGAGTTTTCTCGTAGTGAGTTTGTTTTCTGCTCCTGTCCTCTCCAGCCTTCCTGGATCTTTATAGTTTTGCTTAAAAAAAAAAAAAAAAAAAGCTCATGAGAGATTTGTTTTATTATCAGAAAACTACTTTTTTTTTTTTTGGCTAGTTTTCTATTTCACCAACTTGGGCTTTTATATCTCTTAATTTCTTCTTCCTGGTGAACTTTGTACCTCTTTTCAAGTTCACTCAGAGGCGTAGGGAGTGCGCTTTTTAAAGTCTTCCGTCCGAGAGGCACTAGAAGTTATAAATTTCCCTCTGGTTGCAGCGTTAGCTGTGATGAGTGGACTCCCTGAAATACGGGCCTTTTCACTGCCGCCCAACAGCCTGTATTTTCTGTCTGGCTTCCTCTTTCATCTTGAGCTCTTTTAAGAGATGTTTTCTTAATGGTTGAGCGGCACAGTTTTTATCACTGTTATTTATTTCTAATTTAATGGGCTTCCAGGGAGAGAATGTGGCCCGTCATGTCTGTTTTATGGGGAGATTTTCTTGGTGGCCAAGCGCAGACGTAAAAACCTTGCTTTGGCAAGTGTTCGTGGACCTCAGTTAAGATAGCGATGCATCCTGTGTGTAAACATGCTTATTTGCATGCACATGCACCATGTGTGCAAACACGGCATACACGCACCTGTGCGTGTTGCCCCCCGCAGCCCCCCGGGCTTCCTCATTGCTGCCCCTTCTTCCTCTAGCACAGCTGCTGCCCAGCTGCAGCCCTGTGCGCAGGCGGGAAGGTCAGAGCTCACCTTTATGCCGCCGTCCTAACAGCCCGGTGGTCTGGAGCCTGATGAGCCCCGCCAGGGGCCGCCCCCCACCCTGCGGGCTGAGGCTGGCTCTGCCGTTTGTCCTGGGAGACTCCAGACAAGCCCACCTTCACAGAAACTGCCTCGGTTTGTGTCTGTGACATAGGGACCTTAATAGGCTCCTGCCAGGTTGGTCCTGTTGACCAAGTGACTTAGCGCAGAGGAGGGGCCACCTGGGGTCTGCACGGAGCCTGCCCCCCAGGAACCACAGTGTCCTGCTGGGCCGCTCCACCCCTGCCAGACTGCCTGCACCCACCCCCCACCCCCCACGCTGCAGAGGGCTGGCCTTTCTCTTCTTTATAATGTTCCCTGCAGTTCTTTGCCTGCCCCCTCACCCCACGCCCAGTATTGATAATCCCATGTCCCCCTCATGCTCATCACACTTGACGACCCCAGTCTGTGGCATAGGGCGGGGCTCAGCAATGGTTTCCGAACACCCAGGGGCACGGTGCCCCCACTTATCACCTCCCCGTTCAGTAGCACAGGTGAGAGTCCCTCGGAGGAGGCCGGCACAGCCCCTCGCAGAAAAGTGAGCTCGGTGTTCTCCATGGCTCAGGTTTGGGACAGTCTTCTGAGTCCACCCCTCGCACCCACATGCCTGGGTACAGGGCCTTTCGTTTCTATGGGACAGCTTCCCAGCGGTGTCAGTTTGCTGGGACCGCCACACGCTTTATTCATTTCACCGTCATGGAGGCTGGAGTGCGAGACCCAGGCGTCACAGGGAACCACGGGGCTGAACTCATCCTTGGGGTGTGGGGGGAGGCGGCTAAGGAACTATCTGAAAGTGGCTTGGAACCACAGGCAGATTTTGAGGAGATAAGCAAGCCACCCACCAACATTTTAACCCATCATTCACGCCTGCGCTCTTCGCACTCACCCGGCACTTTCTTAGCCACATGAGCGGAGGCTGTTCCTTGACATTTTATCGTGGTTATCGGCCAAAACGCCGGCCCGGCCCTTCAGCCCAGGGCACCAGCGGGCACACGCTTCCTGACAGGCGGAGCCCAGGCCCAGGCCCGTGCTGCCATGTCTCCTTACCCCCCCGAACCCGGACACTGTCCAGTCTCTCTCACAGCTGCCGTTTGAAGGCCCCCGTCCCCCCTGCCTTGCGGCAGGTGCATCTGAAGCCTCTCGGTGGTCACGTCCACCACACGATGAGGTGTTTCCGCAGGGCATCACAGCCGCCGTGCGCAGTGCCATCTGCCCATCACGCGGCTGCCGGCTGCACACTGTCCAGTTTCCTGCAGAACAGATGCCCTGTCTGCCCGGAAACCGGTAAACAACCTGCCGGAGAGGCTTCCGAGCCAAGGCAGATACCCTGGTCCTTATCAAAACCGTCTCCCGGATTAAAGGCTCCCCGCCACCAGGCCTCCTCACGTGGCTACATGATGAGTTTCCAGCCCCGGAGCACCCTGCACGGAAGGCGCAGCTGCTGTCCAGGCTCCGGCCCTGCCTCCTCCCGCTTCTGCTGATCTGCTATCTTTATGCATGTTTTGTGGGGTTTTATGAAAATTCTCTCCTGTCCGAAACTGTTTTGACGCTGGCCTCCTGTGTCACTATTTTCGCCTCCTGTTTCACTTTTGGCCTTCTCAACAGAGCATGTATTTTTAGTCTTGAGAAAGTCTGATTTGCTCTTTTTACGGCTTGCACCTTCAATGGTGGGTATAAGAACTCTCGGCCTGGCCCCAGCTCCTGCATCTTCTCCGATGGCTTTGTTGGTTAGCAGCTTCATCGAGATGTAACTCCAGCACCATGTGCTTCACCCATCAGAAGTGCGCGATTTGGCGGTCGTTACTGCGTTCCCAGAGTTGTGCAGACACCCCCACCTTACCTCACCCCCAAAGAAACCCATGACCCTTTCTACATCACCAACACCCCGCCTTCCCCTCCAGCCCCAGGCGACCACGAATCCATCCACTGGGTCTCAAAGGGCTGGCCTGTCACTGGGCATTTCGTGCAGATGAAACCTTGGGACGCGCAGCCCTTTGGGACGGGCCCCTCTCTCAGCACGAGGCTTTGCGGGTTGGTCTGTGCTATCAAGTGTGCAAGCCCACTGGGTGGGGAGCCTGCATGTCACTTATCCGGTCACGTCAGGAGGCGGTCGGGTTGTCCCACCTCCGGACTTTTAGGAAAATGCTGCCACAAGCTTGTGTGAGCGTTCGTGTGGAAGTGTGACTTCACTTTCCTTGGTTAAGTGTGTGGGACAGGGATTCCAGGCCCCACGGTCACTCCAACTTTTTGAGAAGCTAACAGTTTCCAAAGAACGCACACGCCCTCCGCCCCTCCAGCCGCGTGTGACGGCTGCCCCACGCCCTGGCCAGTGCCGCCTCCCACCTGCCCTCCGCAGTCGCTCGTAGCCACCGTGGCGTGTGTTCCGTGGGCCCTCGCTGTGGCTTTGGTTCACCTTTCCCTGTGATTGATGACATTAAACAGTTTGTCTTATCCAAATCTTTTTTTTTTTTTTTAAAGAAACGTGTTCAGATCCATCATTGTTTCAACCTGGGCTATGGGTGTTTTTGTTTGGACGCTGGGCATTTCTCTCCAGCTCCAGCCGCAGGCCCCCTTGCCAGACACAGGAGCGGCGGGACTTTCTCCCGGCCCCAAGCTGCTTCCCGTGCTGCTGGCCCCCTTTGCGGGGGAGCGCTGCAGTGTGGTGTGGGCCCCCTTGCTGACTTCTGCTTTTGGTGTCAGACTCAAAAACTCGTCCCCAAGACCTGTGTCCGGGAGCTCACTGCCAACATTTCCTTCCAGGAGTTTACAGGAGTTTCATGGTTTCAGGCCTTGTTCGCCCCTGCAGTCCATTCTGAGCTCATCTTGTCTGGTGTGAGGCTGTGGTCAGGTGTGTCCTTCCCTTGCACGAGGCTCTCCACTTTCTCCAACTGTTTTTTTTTTTAAGAGAACCAACCTTTTTTGGGGTGGTATAAAGAAAAGCAAGGCAGGGGAGGGTGGAAGGTCATGTGAGGTGGCAGCAGTTGGGGACGAGCCATGACGCGCCAGGGCGCGTGGGCTCTGGTGACTGGGTGCTCCCTCCATCAGCAATCCTGTCTGCAGCCGTTTATGGACGGGGGGGGGGGGGGGGGGGGACAAGGGGGGGGTTCTGCCTCAGTCTCTCCCATCACCCATTCAGGGAACGTCGGTCACTCCAGCAACAGTAACTGCCCCACATTTCTGGGCTGCTCACGGCTGTGTGCGGTGCCCGGTCCTGTGCCCAGCAGTGGGGCGTTCCACCCGAGTCTGGAAGTTGTCAGGAGGAGACAAACTGGGTGTGTAGCTGGTACATGCTAGACAGAATCTGACTCAGTCCACAAGGTGTGTCCCCAGCAGCCTGGCCCTGCTTTGCTCCTTTCCCAGAAGGGGAAACACAGCCCGGTGACCAGCAGCCTTTCCCAGGGTCACGGGACCAGCAAGGAGTAAAATCAGGGTTCGAGTACCGCCTGGCTCTGGAAACTGGGGGGCCAACATGAGAAACTCTAGGTTTGAGGCAGGCAGAGGAGAGTCAGAAAGGGGCCCCCAGCGGCGGAGGGACAGGAGACACATGGCTTTGAACAAAGCTCCCAATGTTGACTTTCCACATGGCTGAACTTGGCCATGGCAGGTGGACTTGGAGAGGGAAGGGCATCCAAGACACCTTGTGAAGAGTCCCTAATGGGCCCCAAGTTCCTCATAACTATTCTCAGCCTTCAGCTAAGTCTGTTCCTACCAAGGAGACCGGCTGCTCCCTCAGAGGGCCAGCATCTGGTTGGAGACGCCACAGTAGGGGAGCCATAGACTCGTGGGGAGACTGGGACAGGAAGACTGGCCACCTTCCATCATCGGCCTGGGACCCGGGGCATCCTGGCACCCACATGTGCATCCTCTGGTGCTGCCTGAGATGGTCGCATCTCGGGAACAGTCCACCCACCGACCGCATCTGTGTGGCTGGGATCTGCTGTGTGTCCACACCAGCACCATTTATTAGAGAGCCCGTTCCTCCTCCACTGCCCATTCTCGGCTCCTTTGTCAGGAACTGCTTGACCACACAGGTGTGCACTTATTTCTGGGCTCTCCGCCCTGTGTCATTGACCTCAGTGTCCGTTTTTATGCTGGTACCACGCTGTTTTCATTGCTATTGCTTTGTAACAGTTTGCGATCAGGGAGCATGGCGCCTTTGAATATTTTAGAAACATCTTCGCATCTGTGTTTACAGGGGTTTACTGGTGTCTAGGTTTCTCTTTCCATACCGTCTTTGTCCGCTTTGGTTATCGGGGGAACTCTGGTTTCATAAAAAGAACTGGAAAGTCATCCTTCCCCTTCTGTGTGTTGGAAGCTACTGTGTGGCATTATCGTCGTTCTCTTCTAGAAGTCTGAACGAGCGCTCCGGCACCTCGTCCCTGGGATTTCCTACCCCACAGAACAGTTCTCGGTTCGCTGACCCTTTCACGAAAGCTGGCACCATCACCCCCAATACAGTCGCTGCAGGGTCTGACTCCTGGTTTGGGCAGCAGGCGGACTGGCCTCTGCGTCCCCGACGTCCTTTGTCCTGTTCCCGCCCTCCTCCTGTCAATCTATCCTCGAGGTCAGCCGCTCCTAGCGTGGCCGTGGCGCACAGGGTTCCATCTGGGTCCGCATCTCTGCGTGACCCCAGGGCTCGTGGAGCCTGCCAGGCCCAGCTCTCGCCGCCGCCAAGGTGGGCTCTGCCTCCGGACACAAACGGGACGTCTGGTGCGGTCGGGTCACTTTGGCCCACCCCCCTGCATTTGTCTCAGGTGCCACGGCCTTCCCAAAGTCATCTGTTGGTTGTGAACTTGCTAGTCTGGATAGTTACTCTGTCATTCACGATGGTGGCTGATCTTCACACAGCCAGGGAGGAAAAGAGCGGGAATTTTTAAATTACAAATATAACCTCCATAATAGTTATGCCATAAAAATTACCTATCTCATACCGAGTGGATTGTTGGGGTTTGTGCCTTCTGATGAACTGGCTCATCTCATCTAGGTTCTCGAACTTGTGTGCGCAGAACTGTCAAGAGTGGCCCCTCATTCTTTGGATGGCTAGTGTTTTTGAGTGTGTGGGGCTTCCCTAGTACCTGCCCTGGGACAATGCCGTCACTATGTAGTTTGTCACGATCTGCTGGCCTTGGTGCCTGCCTTCCCGGCATCCCCGCCACGCTGACCACACGGTCGTCTCTGAGCAGCGCCTCTGCAGCCACCCAAGCCCGTGCCCTTGCTACCCTCTGCCAGCAGGCTTGCTGCGACACATCCTATTCCCCTCCACGGGAGAATGTCTCGCTTTCATTCCTGTAACACACGGCTGCTGGTGACAGAAGCCACAGTTGGCAATGCTCTTTCAGTTGGGGATGTCAGGCCGCCTCCTGCTGGTCTCCACGGTTTCCAAGGAGGAGTTCATGGTCATTCGAGTAAGAAGCCCTGTAAGAGTGATGGGCCGTTTCTCTTCCCTCGGAACCTCCTGTCTCTGGTTCTGTCGGGTCTGTAACACGTCTTGACGCGGAGTCCTCTGAGTTTATGCCTTTCACTCACTCAGCTGAGTCCACAGAATGGCGTCTCACCCCAGAGTCAGGGCCTGCAGCCGACGTCGGACTGACTTTGGTATTTCCGAGTCGAGCTGGCTGTCGTGCTAGGACTGTCTCTCCCATTGTCAGCTTTTGTTCCCTTGGTTGTCGGTCATGTGTATAATCAGTTTGTTACAATCTTTATAGTTCTTGCCTACACTTTTTCTCTCTTCCTGATAAATGGACCCTTGAATCATCACAAATGTCCCTCATTGTCACCAGTAATGTAGTTTTAGAGCTTCTCTTGTCTAGCGTTCAGGACAGCTGCTTGGGCCCCTCCCTTTGTGCCTGCAGGCTGCCATCCCCGCTCCGAGCCTGCCTGCGTGTTGGGGTACATCACGTACACGCTGGGGGGAGTGGGTCCTCAGCCCTGTTCCAGGTGTCCTGGCCGTGCCTGCTGCTCTAATGAGTGTTTAATTCACTTACAGCTCATAGAATTATTGATAAAGCAGGATTTACATCTGCCATGTGGTTATTCACTTAGGGCTCGGGCCTCTCGCTCCTCTTCCTCCTTTACCGCCCCTGTTGTGCTTAATAGGTGTGTCTTAGCGCACCGTTCACGTTCCTGTCAGTGTTATCTTTAAACTTATTTTCTTAGTGGGAGAATCTGGGGTTTACAGTGCACCTCTCCACCAAAAACAGTCCGCCTCAGGTGAAAGCCGAGCTCTCTCCATCCGCTTTTGTCCTCTCCTCTGGGGCCTCTCACGGCACATCTGCGTGACTGTAGCCGCTGTCTTCCAGGCCTCGGGGCTCCGGCCACCTGACTCCTTCCCTTGCATGGCCTGACGCATGAGTCATCCTTATGGGTGTGGGGCCGTGCTCATCGGTGCCTCATTCTGCCAGTGTGAACCTGTTCCTTCGGCCTCTTGTCTATTTTTCTTTAAGCTTTTGTGCTTTTCCAGCCCAGAATTGCCATTGGCTTCACTTTTATGATTAACGCCTCTTTATCATTACTCCTGTCCGCTCACTCTCTGAACATCATTGCTTTTCCTCCTCTGGACACACTCATAACAAACAGCTGCTTCACAGTCTCGGCCCAGGAGGGTGACCATTCGGACCTGCACAGCACCTTTGTACTGACGCCTCTCCACTCGTTTGGGGTGATAGTCCCCATCCTTCTGCATGTCTCAGGATGTCTGGTTGGAGATGAACCCTTTCATACAACGTTGTGGGGAGCCTAGGCTCTGACCCTCCCTCCTAACCTGGGCTGCTTGTCCAGCAGCTCTGCCTGTCCAGCTCATGGGCCCCTGGTGTGGGGCCCCGATGTCTCAGCTCAGACTTAATTGTTGTTTGTTTCTGAAGCTGGGTTTCCTTGGTGTCAGCGGTGATCAGCACAGCCTAGTGGTCAGACTGGTTGGTCAGAAGCTGTCTCAGTATCTTGTGCCCAGGAGGCCTCGGCCACGTACAGAGGTGCCGTGAGTGGCAGCTGGGACACTCAGCACTCTGGCAGGGGACAAGAGTCTGCTGGCTTCCCTTCTGCTCATGTGGGGCCTTGCATGCAGCCATGGATAAGGGGCTGAACCAGGTACTCTGGCGTCTCTGGACCATGTGAACTCACAGGACTCAGGAGTCCCTTTCAGATGGCCTGCTGGGCCAGTGTTTGTCCCCACCGGGACCGCCGTCTCAGCACCTGCACTGTCGGCCTAGCCCGGTGCTCACCCTCTGGCTTACTGTGGTGTGTGGGGTTTCCATGGAGCCCCAGGTTGGGGTGACCTTTGGGTAGGTGCTGAGCTGAAGGGGTTCAAGGCTCCTGGCCCACCCAGCTTGGCTAGGGGGACAGGTGCACCCCAAGGTACATCGTCACGGGCTCTGCTGTGCTTACCAAGTGGCGGGAGTTGGCATGAGCAGAGACTTTCCAATCCGTCCTATGCCTTTGGTTAATTGTCGGGGTTCTTAAAAGGGCTATTTTTCACACTTTTGTCCATTTTATCAGTTTCCTAGGTAGTTTTGCCACAGCCCTTGGGCCTCCACTGCAGAGGAACCCTTTGTCCTGCGGCTCAGAGTGTACTTCTCATGTGGGGTATGTCACGGTCCCTCCAAAGTCACAACCATACAGAGAGGTCAAGGATAGAGGTGTCCCCCGCAGCCCTAATGTCCAAATTCTCTCCACCCCTTGTAAAAGAACTTCGGTGTTGTCCAGGGCCCATGATGTGTGTGCCTGTGTGTTTACTGTTTTACCGAACACGTGTGAGCATGCTCTCATCCCCATTCTGTACCTCTGGAGATGTGGTGGTCCACGTATATCCTTTCGTATCTTCCTTTTCCCACCTAATGAGATCACCCAGAAACCCCTCAATGTCCATACTGGAGTCTTCTCGAGTTATGCTCGGGTCCTGGGCAGGGAGGTCCCCGGGCTGGGCCGGGGTTCTGGTTCTTCTCTAGTATTTGGAAGTTGCACATGATGCTGCACTGAATAACCTCAGGCATTTTTTGCATATTTTGGGGGGTGTATCCTGAAGGTAAATTCCAAGAAGTAGAATTGCTAGGTGGAAATGGAAATGCACGTTCAGTTCTGTTAAATATTGCCAAGCCCCCGCCCCCTGGGGCCGGGGCCTCTTTGCAGCCACAGCGGCGGGGGTCTGTTTGCGCCGACTCGGCCGAGGAATGTTATCGAGATCTTGAATTCTTGTTGATCTGATAGGGAGAAAAGGTATCTCAAGTTCACATTTGCTTGCATTTATCTTTTTTGAGGGAAATTGCAATCTTTTTCCGAAGTTTCAGGGCCCATGTAGGAATCACTTCCTGAGCTGTGTTTCTATACTTTGGTCTGTGTTTTGGCCACCATTTTGGGTCTTTACTCTGATTTTTAAGGTTTGGGGTCAAGCAGAGCAAAGATTTCCTTCCATTTTTGTCAAACGTGCTTTGATTTTGCTTAAGGTATTTTTTCTCTATGCAAAAGGTTTATTTTCACATATGTGTAGTTCAATATATTGATCTCTTACTGTAGACTTTTAGTCCCAGTTGGGAAGCCTTTTTTGCTGCCTGCTTTGCGGAGGAATTCAGTCCTAGTTCCTTCAAGTGTTTGCATAGTTACAGTCGGGACAGAGCTTCCATTTTCATTTCCCCAAGTGTTTCTCCTCAGTACGATTGAGGAATTCTTGGAGCTGCCTGTGCCTTTCTCCTCTGACCTCCTCACACAGGGAACTATGTGGGATTTTTGCACCAGTATTCATAAATAACATTGGTCTTTTTTCCTTTTTGTGTTCTGCGTTTATCAGGTTTACGTGTCGGTTTACCCCTGTTTACAAGCATCAGGACAGCATCATTTGGGGTCCCTGCTCCAAAACCACGCATGTAAAAACCAGCTTGCTGTGGTGTCTCAAAGGTCTGGGGAGGGTCCCCCAGGAAAGCTCAGGACCTGGCAGCATCCTGCATGGCTGTTTCTTGATGAGTTCTTCTGTTTATTTTGGGGGAATTGGTGTGTTTAGGCTCTTCGTTCCTCCTGAGAGCAATTTTTGATAAACTCCATCTTACCCATGCCTTACAGATTTTTTTGCACTGAAGATCACCAAGTTCCTATCAGAAATTTTAGAAGCTCCTTTGCCATGACAGTTACTTCCTAGTTATTTCTTTTGGAAATGGGTGCTTCCCCTCTGCTCCTTCAGCAAAGAGTGTTTTGTCTGTTCTATTTTCATTATTTTTTAAAAACCAGGATTTTTTACTTTTTTAAATTAGCCTATTTTACTGCTGCCTCATGAATTTCTGCTTTTATCTTTGTCACCTCCTTCCTTGTGTTTCCTTTTGACTCTCAGAGCTTTTTCTAGCTTTGTGAGTCGGTCACTGGAACGTCTCTGCTGCTCGCTGGAGTCAGGCCTGGAAGTGTGGGCCTGGGCCCCAGCAGCACACTCTCTGCGCTATGAGGCGCGCCCCCTAGCCCACCCATGGATTATGTTCTCCAGATCGTTGACATCCCTGTTGCTTTGTCCACTTGGTGTGTCCTATAAAGTGGAATGGCAGCCCCTCCTGTTGCCCCTACTTGCCCTGCAGAGCCAGCGATGTGTTTCATACACGTGGTGGCTGCAGTCTTCATCCCAACTGTTTGGAGTTGTGATGACTCCATTGTGAAATGGGGCCTTTAGCCTCCACAGCGTCCTTATTTGTCTCATCTAAAGCTTTTCATCCATCGTGCTGTTTCCAACACTGGAATCAGAACCTCTGCTTTCTCGCCTGGTCCCATTTCCCTTCACCCATCCCTGTATGTCTCAGCTGGCCATTTGGTCACTGAATTTTAGACATCTGCCTTTTTTTCTTTTTGTAACTGCAGTGTTGGATTTTATTTGATAAACTAAGATGGACATATTTTTCTTTGAAGAGGCATGTTTTTGTTCCTATTTATTAATAGCTGATGTGTTTGGTTTTAGTTCCTTGGTATGAGCACGTTATCACAGCTGTTACCTGCACGTCACACTGGCTGTGCTGCCCGATTCCGTGCCTCTGCTGTGTCCTCTGTGACATGGGTGCGTGACAGTGCTCCCCCATCCTCTTCGCTCCAGGTTCCCTGCACCCCGCTGATTTTGTTGTGGTTTCACCATCGTTGTTGCTTACTGTTCTACTACTTGGTTGTGGCACGTTTCACGCTGTGTATTCGTCTCTACCATGTATGGATGTCCGACTGGCTCTGTCCTGTGGAGACTGTGTACTTTCTCCTCCCTTCCCTTCCCCTCAGGTCTGCGTTCTTTCTGTTTGGTCAGGACAGAGGATGTTCATGTATTATATCATTCAGCCACGACCCTGTCCAGGTCCACGCCCAGTTCGACAGTCAGATGCACAGAAAGGTCCCCACAGTTTGGCCAGAGCCCCCCAGCCTCCTCCAGCTCAGGTGCTGCTCAGCCCCCAGCGAGCTCCTCAGCTGGGGCCCATGGGAGCCACACTCTGTATGCACGTCCGGCTCTCTCCCGGTCACCTTTGTACCTGAAGGCCGGCTTGACTGAGTGCACGATCCTTGGTTTCTATTTCTCTACGTTTCCAAGAAACATCCCAAGGTTATCTCTCCTTGTGTGTTGTTTTTGTTAGTTCTGTTGCCAGTAGATTCTGCTTCCTTTCTAATTGACGTCATCTTCTCGCTCGGGGGCCTAAGCGCCTCTTCACTTTTGAAGTCTCCTGGTTTGACTGGGAAATGCCTCAGAGCCGGTTGTTCCAGATCAGTGTCCTTGGTGCCCTGAGGGTCCTGTCACTGTAAACCGGCTTTTATCGTGTTTACGGGATTCTTTATCTATGGCTTTCCACATTTCTATCATGCCGTTCCCACCAGAGACGTGTGTTTCGTGCACGCCATCACCTCTGCCTCTCTGCCACGTTGGCCACGGTCTCCAGACCGTGCAGTCCTGTTCTCATCCCGCTTGTGAGGGCTCAGCTGTGTTCAGGCTTTTCCTCTCTCTCCGTCCTGGGCTTCGTCATCTGGGGTCGTCCTCTTCTGTATTTTACTTTTTGCCCATTTCTGTTCTACATCTTTTTACACTGATTCAAGGTGTGTTTCTGTGCCCAAAATGGTGAACAAAGGTAATTGGGATATTGTTTACCGTTGTCTCCAACTGTATGGTTTTGGTGTTTTGAGAATTTTTTCTTTTTAGCAGAAAAGCCGTGTTGCCACCTTCTGATGTGTCCCCAGGTGGTACTATTAGGCAGATGTTGTCTGGGTCCTTGGATTCCTGGGCGCTTGGAGACCAGAGGTCCCAGTTCAAGGACACTCCCTTCTAGGGAGTGCTGCTGGGGAGGTGGGGTGAGAGGATGGGCCCATCTCCTTTTCCACCCAGTTCTGCAGGGCAGGGGCTTTCCTCTCCCCCTCAGTCTTCTTTGGCCCCTTTCCTGCCACCCCATCCCCAGGTGCCTGGGTCTCCCCAGGAAGTCATGCCCTCGGGTTGTCACTCCTGTCCAGGTCGTCCTGGGGCCTCTGCGGAAGCAGGCACAGGGCACAGCCTGCTTCTGGCTGTGTTCTCTCCCTACTTTGATGTTTAGCGTTGGGCTCTTTCTGGAAGCGATCCTGCCGATGCTACACTTTAAGTCTTCTGCGCCCCCTTGTCTCAGGGAACTTCACATAACATAAAATGACTCATTTTAAAGCCACACACTCCAGGGGCATCTAGTGCGCCCCGTATCAGCTCACACAGCCATTTACTGTCAGGTGCCAAGTCACGAAGATGTACCCTTCTGTCATCTTGCAGAAATTGATGGCTCAGCTCTTAAACTTAGGTTCTGGGTCCATGTGGAGGTAACTTTTCTACAAGGTGTGAGCTGCGTATCTGATTCCCCCCATCACCTGGGCATGTCCCATGTCCCCACGGCCACTGTCAGAAAGGCTCTTCTTTCCCCATGGAGTGGTCTTGGAGCACCCATGGAAAATCAGTTGTTCATACACAGCAGGATGCTTCTCAGTTCTCTATTCCATTGGTCCATGTGCCTGTCCTTATGACAGGGTCACCTTGCTTTGACTGCTGTAGCTCTGTGTGCATTTGGACATTGGAAGGTGTGAGTCTTGCAGGGCTGTTCTTGTTCAATAGCTTCTGCCATTTGGAGCCCCCCTGAACTTTAATAAACATTTTAGAATTGATGTATTCCTGCCAAAATAAAAAAAAAGCCCACAACTAGGGCTGCCATGGTCTGTGGCACCCAGGTTAATGCCGCGACCTGTACAAAGTGAAGTCTCCTAGACATGAGCGCAGGTGCCATGCTGGTCCCCAGGCCTTTGCTTTCTCTCAGTGGTGTTTTCCAGGCCTTAGCTTCAGGGGGCCCTGCCCCTCCTGGGTTCACTGCATCCCTAGGTCCTTTATTCTCCTCCACGATGTTGTCAGGGGGACTTACCTTTCTCCTCCTCGCTCTGTTCCAGCCGCTGGATGAAAGCATGAACAATCTGTCTGCCCTAACCCTGGCCCCGTGACTCTTGTCAACCAGCTGCGGCAGCTCTCGTTGCTTTTGGTGTGGAATCCTTGGGATTTCCTATGTATCAGATCCTGTCGACTATGGATAAAAGTGGTTTAACTTGCTTTCCTATTTAGACACTTTTATCTGGTTGTCTCATGGCATGCCTGAAGCTTCCCTGCCGCAGGTGGAAACCAGGGCAGATGGGCCTCCTCATCTTCGTCCTGGATTGAGGGGGAAAACTTTTGTTATTCGAACAGTGGGTGTAGTGTTCAATTAGGGTGTTTCGCAGATGCTGTTTGCCCCATGCAGGCTCCCTTCTCTCCCCCAGTTTTAAGTGTTCTGATGCAGGCAGGCCATGGGATGTTTTCAAGTGCTTTTTGTGTCTGTTGAGATGATTCCATGAACTAGACACGGACCAGGACGATGTCCTCACGTCAGACGGCCCCGTCCACTCCTGAGAGCAATCCCATTTGCTCAGGAAGTCAAATCTTTTGCCCACCCAGCTGGGGTACACGCACAGATGTTTTCTTAAGGGCCCTGGCACCGAAAGGGGACACTGACTGATCTCTAGGGTCGCTTCCCGATGGCATACTTGTCTGGCATTCCTGTTAGAGTTAAGTGAACTCAACAAATGTGTGACAGTACTTCCTCCTCTTCTGTTTTTCTCATGGACGGGCATTACATCATCTTTGATGGTCAGCGTGGCCCACCCATGGATCTAATGCTCCAGGTGCTGGACACCTCCTCTGTCCCAGGTTCTCGGCAATTCATTTTCAAGTCAGCACTCGAGGTTTCCTTATAACAATGTTTTCACTCGTTAGCAGTCTGTTCAGAATTCCTATTTCTTCTTGAGTCAGTTTTTATAGTTCATGTGTTTCCTACAAACGCCCATTTCACTTGGGTTGAACAATTTATTGTAGCTCATGGTCGTCTCATTCTTTTTCTTCTTAATTTCTATAAGGTCAGTTGGTGTGTCCCTACTTTATGACTTTGTTTAGTTTCACCTTGCCCTGTTTTTTTCTCTGCCACCCTAGCTAAAGTTCATTAATCCCATCCATATTTAAAAAAATTAACGAGATTGGTGTATGTGATCCTGCTTTTCTGTTCCACTCATCTCGCCCCTTTCGTGCACATCATTTCCTTCCATTACGTGGCAGTGATCTGCTCTCTGTGTATAGTTCTCAGGCCGTCAGTCGGGTTATGGGACACCTCTCTTCTGCCTTTACTCAGGGACCTAGAACCCTCCACTTGCTGAGCCCTGCTTGCCCCACACCTCCGGAGTTTGAGGACATTGTGCATTCTTTTTCTGTTCTCACAAAGCATTTTCTGATTTGTTTTGTGATGTCTTCTCCAACTTGTTAGTTTTTACACAGCAGTGTTTCACTCCCACATATTTGTAACCTTGCAGTTTTCCTTCTGATTTCTAGTCCCGTCCCATTTGGCTTGGAGGAAAATACTTTGTGTGATTCAAATTTCTCATATGTTACTGAGACCGTGTTGCAGCCCAACATGTGATCTTCCTGGAGGAGATCTCACGTACCCTTGAGAATGAGTGTTCTGCTGTTGTTGGCTAGAGCGCCCTGCACGTCTGGCCCAGGTGGTTTTCTCAGGGTGTTCACATCTTCTTTTTCCTTACTAAGCTGGCCTGGTGGAGGGTGCATTACAGAACTCCTTCTCCCAATGCTGGCAATACTTGCTTGACATATTTGGGAGCTCTGTTGTTAATGTGTATGTTTGCTCCATCCTTTTTTTTTTTTAAGGTTTTATTTATTTTTAGAGAGGAGAAGGGAGGGAGATAGAGGGAGAGAAGCATCAATGTGTGGCTGCTTCTTGTGCACCCTCAACTGGGGACCTGGCCCGCAAACCAGGCACGTGCCCTGACCGGGAACTTAACTGGTGACCCTTTGGTTCACAGGCTGGCACTCAGTCCACTGAACCACCAGCCAGGGCTGTTCATCTTCTTCATGAATTGTCGGTTTGTGCAATATAGTGTCCTCCTGTGCCTCTTGCAACAATTTAGCCACCTTTGTTATGATGTCAGTGTGGCTCTTGGTCACCGTGCACATAGAACACCACTTGCCCTTCATCACGCCCACCTGTGTGGTGTGCCTGCGTCTACAGTGAGCAGCTTGTCGACACGTCAGCTCAGTGGTTAAATCCATTCTGCCAATGTCTGCATTTGGACTGGAGAACTTAATCCATTTATATTTAAAGTTAATTACTGGGAAGGCAGGACTCCTGCCCCTGCGCTGTTCATTTTCTGTGCGTCTCCTGCCTTTGTTTCCTTCCCCATTTCCTCTTCGCTGCCTTATTTTATGGCTCAATGATTTGGGCGGGGGGGCGGGGAAGTAAATAATAGCAACTCCCAATTCCTTGTGTGTGTTTTAGGTCTTTTCTTAGTTGTTAGGGTGAAGATGACATTTAATGCCCTAAACTTATGAAAAACCTCGCTTCTCTCAGCCGAGCGGAGCCTCAGTGGCCTCACATAGCCGGCCCCCATTGTTCCTGCCCCAGACCGTATTTGGATCCTTTGTATTGCCAATAACACAGATGTGTAATTACTGTTTTCTGCGTGTGTCTTTTAAGTTGTGTAGAAAACAAAGAGGAGTTACAAGTAAAAACACAGTAGTCCTGGCTTTGTGTTTACCTGCGTAGTTATCTTTTGCTGGAATTCTCTTTTGTGTTGGGCGGCCTTGGGCTGCGTCCTGCTGTCCTTGCTGAGGGACCTTCCTCAGCATTGAATCTAGGGCCAGCCCCCCAGCAGCAAGCTTGCTCGGCTATTGTTCCTCTGAGAAGGTCTCGATTTCTCTTTTGCAGTTGAAAGATAATTTTGCTCGACATAGAATTCTTTACATAGTTTCCTCTCCCTTAGCACTCTAAAAATTCCGCCCCACGCCCCTGTGGCCTCCGAGCTGTCTGATGAGAAATCTGATGTTAATCTTGTCGAGAATCGCTGCACGAGATGAGTCACTTCTCCACCCCACTTCACGGCTCTGTCCTTTAGCAATTGGATTACCGCCTGTCCCTTGGAGGTCACTGAACTTCCAGGGGGGACAGATCTGTGATTTTCATCTCACTGGGGAAATTGTCGCTATTATTTCACTCTCCCCACCCCTCTGCCTCGCCCCTGTTTCTCTGGTTCCCGCTGCATGCGCTGGTGTGCAGGGCGGTGGCCCACGGACCCCTCGGGGGCTGTTCATTTTTCCTTGATCTGTTTTTCCCCCTTCTGATCCTCAGACTGGATCTCAGTTGACCTAGAAGCTTCAAGTTCACTGACTTCTCCCTCTTCAAATCCCCTAATAAAACCCTGCAGTGCGTTAGTTTTTCACTCCAATTATGTTTCAGTTCCATGCTTGATGTTTAATTTAATTCCCTTTTATCATTTCTGTCTTTCTTGATACCATTTGCTCATCCACTGCCCTTCTGCTCTCCTTCGATTCTTTGTCTATGGTTTTCCTAAGTTCTTCGGACGTATTTTTAAAAGCTGACTTAAAGTCTTTGACCCCTAAGCTCGGGTCTGCACTCCCTCAGGGTCTGTCTCTGTTCATTTTTTCTGTGAATGGATCACACTTTCCTGTCCCTGCCACATGCTGTATCATTTTTTGTTGAAAAGGACATTTCGGGGAGTAAATGCAGCAACTCCAGGCCTCAGATTCTCCCCCCTTCTCAGTCCTCTTGTTGTGAGCTATGGTCGTCTGTTTTGTGACTTCTACTTTCCTGAACTGTCTTCTTTGTTTCGCGTGGCCTGGAAGACATGTCCCCCCCAGCCTGAACTCAGCTCTTCTGACAGTGAGATCCTTGATTCAGACAAAGGGGTGGGCGAGGACGGGAAAGTAAAGGCGCTGAGCTCTGCAGGGTCGGCCCTTCCCGACTTGGCCATTCCTCTCGCAAAGCTGCCCTCACCTCCTGCGTGAGGCTGGTGGCTTCCTGGGCTCCCCTCGGGTCTCTTCCCAGCGGACACCCTGCTCCAGGCCTGCTCTTGGCTTTCTCCAAGCTTCCGGGCACACAGGTGCTTCCAAACAGCTGACTGCCCAGAGAACCCCGCTCCCCAGCTTTCCCTGCCGCGTCTCGGGCAGTCTCCTGACGCCTCCACCAGCATAGCATCTTTGTCCCAGGGGGCTGTGGTCTGTTTGACCCCCTGACAATGTTTTCACAGAATGGGCAGTCCTCTGTGTTGGTCCTTTGGGGCAACAGAGACCAGACGCTGTTCTCGTAGATGGTGCGCTGCTCCCCCGACCCAGCCACGGGGGCCCTGGCCATGGAATGCAGCCACCGTCCTCAAGAGTGCCCCTGAGCGTGGCAGGCAGTGTCTCAAGGACAAGCAAAAATGACACATACCTTTACTCCTGGGTGGGCCAAAAGGTTCGTTCAGTTTGAGTAAAAGGACACGTTTTCACGTTCATCGGTAACTTTATTGTACAGCACACTCACCGTTTCCGCCCCGCGGCCTCCTGCCGTCTCCCAGGCAACTCCAGGACTCCGTCTTCCCACGGCTTTTTCTTTCTTGGTGCAAAGAACTGTTGCAGGTGCCCTCTGCGGTCTTCCAGGGGATGGAAATTTTTCTCCACTGACAGAATCTTGGAAAGACTGAAGTCGATGGCAGTCTGAAGGCGCAGTGACTGCCGAACACAGTGCAGGAGTCGGACCCTGACAGCCAACCTGCGAGTTCTGTCCTGGGCATCAAAGAAAGGTGTGGACTTGTGTTATCCTGACGGAGGATTCTGTTTTCTGTCCACTAACTATGGACACTTTTCACCGGGTGCTGTTTTGTTGGTCCAACGGGGAGCAGTCTGTGTTGACATTGACCGTCTAGTTTTCCGGAAGGAGCTCCTAGTACCGGACACACCGCCTCGCCTTCTCTGGGTGAGGAGCGGCCCCCGCTGTGGTCGGTGGTGGTTCATCTCGCTGCCCACGACCTCTTCTGCTCCACATCGTTGCAAAGTATCCAATTCTCATTGGCCGTCACAATCTGACTTAAAAACATGTTTTCCTTACATTTAGGTAGAGACTCACAAGCAGACATATGGTCACGGTTTTTTTCTATTTACGTGAACCCAGAAATCAAAGCAATGAACACAACCTCGCTGGTGCAAATGACTCCGAGGGCTGTATTCGGACACTGGAGTCTGGCGGCTCTGTCCCATGTGGTGTGACGTTGGTGGTTCTCAACTGTCTCAGTTTGATCGCTATCGACTTTGGCCTACCCAACCACGGAGCATCATCCAGTGAGAAACTTTGCAAATGACTTCTGACACATTCGACCAGTCACAGCACCTTCTCCATAAACTGCACACAAATCTCTTCTGAGTTCCAGGTGCATGTTTACCTTCCCTGAAATACTGACGCACAATGCTTTGAAAGATTCTAAACCTCTGTCAGTAGTAACATGGCCGCACAGACACTTGCTGGCTTCAGTGAGCTCTGCACATGCGTGGGGGCGGGGCAGATGAGCCCACGCAACACGACGACTCTGTCAAATGAAGCCCTCTCACAGAGGGCCGCGGGGATGTGGCCAACCGGACCCCCTCTGACTACTGTATGATTTCTTAACTAATGTCACCCCAACAAATTCAATTCAGAAGTCTACAGTCCTGCATCTACTCATCTCGTCTGGTCTTGTGGTTTGAGGCCTTTTTGGGGGGTCGATCAGATGGCCCAGAATCATTTATCACCCCCCCCATTCCCTGGGGGGGAGGCTAGTGCTGGGAGGCCTCTGGCTGCATTGCTGGAGGAACCGTGGGCAGACCCCCGGCACGGGGACCCGCCATGTGTGCCTGGAGCTGGCAGTTTGTGCCATGAGACTAGTGTTGCCCCCTGTCCATCGGTGAGTCTGTGGGGCTTCTTGGCTGTGCCCCGAGTCCTGACCACCATCCCTGTGATGTGTGAGACCCATGGGCCCAGGCCCAGGCCTCCACCAGCTCTCATTTCGCCCAGGTGTCTCCACGGACCATGTTTGATCCCCAGGTGTCTGATACCTGAGTGGACCCCCCCCTCGCCCCCAGTTCAGTAGTTGTTGAGTTGTCACAACTTTCCCCTGCACACGCAGCAGGGGGGCGGGTGACTGTCACCTGCTCTTGAGTGTTTGATCCTGCCAGTCACTACCCCTTTGAAGGCATCTGTTTCTTGGTCCCCGAAAACCTCCAGCTGCTCTGTCCAGTTCAGGCAGAGCTGGTTCCGACGGGCTTTTTCAGTGTCTCTGAAAGACCAGGGTCCTCTGAGGTATACCTACGCACTTCTGTTGCTTTTAATTTTACTTTATTTTTTCTTACCAAGCATCTCAAGCCTCATCTCTGGACTCCGCTTCCAGAGGCTTGGGGGGGGGGGGGGAACAAGTGGCTGTAGTGCTGTTGGTAATCCGGCTCCTGTCCCCTCTTGCAGGCAATGAGAAGGCCAATGCCCTGTGTGTCAGTGTTGGGGACAGTGTGAGTGGGGCAGGTGTCTGCAGGCACTTGTTGAGTTCATGCTTTTGAGGGAGAAGAGGGAGGGTAGGACCCCAAGGGCGGGGGAGCAGTGGGCTGACACTCTGAACTGGGCAGGAGACTGGCCACACTCAGCCACCTCCGCGGGGCCTCTCGGTAACTGGGCGGCAGGTTTCATCCCCTCTCTGGACTTTGCTTTTTTCTGGACTTCTCCATCCACCCCCCTGGTCAAGGCCACAGCCCCTCCCCTGTTTGCACTGTTGCCCATTCCTCGTCGCTCTGCTCACACCTCCCTCTATTCCTCCCACCGCCGCCCAGGCGAGCCTGGTAAACAGAGAGGGCACCGCACTGCTCCCCTCTGCAAAGAGGCCCTGGTGCTTCATCTCACTGTCTCAGGTCAGGTTCACAGGGCTCCTTCTGCAGATGACCACCATGGAGGTGCGTCAGGGAACAGCACCACCAGGCACGGGGGGGCGGGCCATGTGTCACTCTGTCCGCCCTAGTGCAGCCGCACGCCCTGCAGGCAGAGATGTGCTCAGGGAGGCGTCTGGCAGGTTTGCACCGAGCTGCGTTTGGCACGTATGGAACGTGCAGGTGGTGGGCACCCGAGGGGCCCAATGCTGCTGCCGGTGTCCCGGAGAGCAGGGACAGCCTGTGCTTCACCTGTGTCCCAGTACCAGTCACAGAGCGGGGCCTGCGAGGAACTTCTGCTGAGCGGCCCAGCCCACGCCGGTCCCAGTGTCTCAGCCGGCGAGCGTGCCCCTGGCCCCCATCCACCCTCGATCTGCGGAGCGGACCCCTTCCGAAGCCTGTGCTGTCCGCTGGTCTCCTCGAGTCCCCTGATTATCATTCAGGTCCTCACATCCCACCGGTTTCGCTCTGGGCCCATGAAGAGGCCGACAGGACTGTGAAGGGCTGCAGCAGACAGGCACCCGTGTGTCTTTACGTGAAGGGGTGCGAGGGGGTCAGAGCCGAGAGCCCCCCCGCCCCAGCCCAGCCCTGGCAGCGTTCCTGTGGCCAGCAGGGCTGGGCTGGGGGGAACAGACTGAATAGATTCACTCTGACATCAGTTATGAACATAATCTTGAAGCTAAGCCTCCCCCACCCCATCTCTGGGGTGTCTCTGGGTCCAGGCCCTGGCTTGGGGGGCCTCTCGGCTCCGGATCTGGCCCGGCTGAGAGGCGGCCTGGGAAGGGGCGCGGGTTTCTCAGGCCCGCGCCCTCGGGGCCTGGGGGGTGGGGCTGAGCAGATGTCTGGGTCTGGCAGCCAGGGCCTGAGCCGGATGCCGAGGAGGCGGCCTGAGCCCGTTTCCCCCTTACACGCTCCTCGCACATCTGCACCGCGTTCCAAGGCCCGTCCCGCACCGAGGGCTCCGACTGCTGTGTGAGGCGAGGCTGGCGTGCGTCCCCATGTTGCAACGGAGGTGAAGGGATCGCTCCTAATTAGATTAAGAACATTTTTTTCTTCCTCTGTAATTTCTCCTTGAAAATCAAGGCTGCTTTTTTTCTTTTCTGAGTCCAAAGCCCTCCAGAAACCCCTCCCCACCTCTCCAGAGGCTTCTTGGGAACGTCCTGTGAGCTCGGCTGAGGCGCTCGGCCCAGATTCCATTGTGCATCAACGTTTCCCGGGGCCGCCCCGGCTGCCGAGCCCGCCCCTGGAACCGGCTCTGGGAGCCCCGTGCGGGGACTTCCTGCAGCGCAGGCCCTGAGGGTCGTCCGCCTCGAGTGGGGGGCTCTGCAGCTCCCCTTCCATTTCCTATGAGTGCTCCTGCGACCCTGTCCTGGCCCCGGTGCCCGAGGCTCGGCCCCACCCCACCCTGGGGCCCACAGACATCCCCTGCCCCCTCAGACTGTGTGGGAGCCCCTGAGCCCCGCTCTGAAGGGCAGCACTGGGGTGAGGGTCGCAGTGCCCTTCTCTCTGGGACCGCAGGTGGCCCGGTGTCCTCCACGGGACTGGCCGGGACGCCTGTGGTGGCCCCCGGTTTTGCTGCATCAGCAGGGCCCGCGTGCTCACATCAGATCTGCACGCCCTCGACGGGACGTGAGACCCAGCATGTTCTCAAGTTCGCGCCAAGCCTCATCCAACACCGGGTGTGGAGGGGCCTCACGGGGGTTTGGGGTGGGGACGTGGGGGTCGGCTCACAGCGGGAAGCCAGCCATCCGCCTTGGAGGGCCCCTTCCCACGGGCTGGGCTGCTGCAGAGGGGGCCTCACCCCCGCCCCCCGGGTTTGCGCTCTGCCCTGTGTCCCCGAGCCTGGCCAGGACGTGCGAGCAGCTCTGCTCTGTGAGCTTGGCTCCCCGGCCCCAGCCCCTTGGACTCGGGCCACGCTCCCGGGCCTGTGACACGCATTCCTGAAGGCCGTCGGTGACAAACGATGGGGCCCAGCTCAAACCAGCACAGCACAAAGGGGACGGTTTCTGGCTCACACATGTGGGCCCAGCTGTTCCAGCCACAGCTGGGCCCCGGGGCTGGGATGACCTCGCTTGCTGGCGCTCTCCCCCCTGCCCCCCCAAACAGCCCCGTCCCCTCCTGCTTCCCCTCTCGTCTCCCTCTCCCGACCAGCCCCTGGGTGACTTGTGTCCTCGAGCAGTCACTGTCCACCGGGGCACAATGGCCGCCAGCTCAGCAAACCCAGTCTTTCTTCTGGAGTCTGGGACCAGGCTCTCTGTCGGGCCCATCCGGACTCTGGGACCTACTTCTGGGTCCTGCTGCCCCACGGTGGGAAAGAGCAGCCCCCTAAGAAAATTCGAGAAGCTTTTCCCAGAAGGCAGGCCTGGCTGCTGGACAGGCAAAAACAACAGGTGTCCACTCAAGCAAGGTATTTTCCCGGGCGGAACTGCATGCCGGCTGTGCACATACATTTTCACGCCACGCCTCAGCCCGGCTCCTGGCAGCTGCTGTGGGAATGGCCTTCACACTTTCTGCCCATGTCCCTTACCCCTCGCCTCTGAGCACAGACACAGGTGGCTCGGGGGCTCGGGCCAGGCCTGGGCAGCTGGCACAGGCCGGGGCCGGGGCTCAGCGATGTCACGCAGGGCCTGGCCACAGCTGTCCGGATGCCCTGGGGAAGGGGGACCCCTTCACGGTGCAGAATCTGCTGGGCTTTAACAAATCCGCCAGGATGGAGGGGATTTCGGAGGGGGGTGGGCGGGGGTGCGCTTTGACTTGGGAAAGACAGGGGCAGCTTCTGCTCGTTCCTGGGGAGTGACCAGGCCCAGGGAATGCGCCTGTGCCTGGCCCTGGAAGGACACAGGGGGTGGGGTCCCCACGCTGAGGAACCAGTGTGGCCCCAGAGGCCAGGCCCACGGAAGCCCCTGCCCGTCTAGGGAAGGACCGTCTCTGGGGCGCTGGGGGGGCTCCCTGGGCCCCTTGGCTTACACCTGGGGGTTTGGGCAGGATCTCAGTCGTGAGAAGGGGAGGACCAGGTGAAGGCGCAGGACAGGCCCGGAGATGGGGCTGGGGCTTCCCAAGCACAGAGGGCAGAGGGGGGGACTGGTCCCGGTCTCGTCTGCCTGCCCCCACCGGCCCTGCTGTCGGCCTTCCTAGACGTCCACTGGCTGCATCCACAGTGGGAGCCACGGCGGCCACCCCACCGGGCTCCTGGGACGCACAGTCACAAATGAGGCAGCAGGGGGACGTGGGCGTTCTTTTTCTGGGTGTCCCATGGTTGGGGACGAACTGGCCTCACTGTGAGGGAGGCCCGGGAGGGGCAGCTCGGCGATGTTTGTGGCTGAACAGGGCAGCCCCGGACCGGGCGGGTGGGGCGTGGGGGAGACTGAGGGGACTCGGGCCGGGCTCTGCGGGGCAAACGGGGGAGGCGAGGCCCAGGCCGGGGACACTTCCACGTACCACTGTTTCCTGACGCAGGAAAGAGTCGGCCGAGGCAGGAAACACAGACAGGCGAGGGGAGGAGATGAGACCGGTCTTCGCACGGAGAAACGTGGGACGTGTTCGCCCGCTTCCTTCTAGTCTTTTTTCCTGGGCCCCATCTGTCTGTCTGTCTGTCTGTCTGTTTAAGAACATGGAAATGCCCCTCTTGAGCAGGGCCGCTGGCCGGGAAGGAGGCGGCCAGGCCGTGCGGCCTCAGCTCTCGGGAGAGTGGGTGAGACTTGGCAGCCCGCGTCCCCAGCTGTGGGAGTCGCCGCGCCAGAGGCCGCGCTCGCCACCCCTGACCTCCCCTTTTCCTAGAAAACACGACTGTTTTGTTCTGCCCTAAAAACGGAGGCCTGGATCCTGGCTTTGACAGGGCAAAGGCAGCCAGGAAATTGAAGCCCTGAGACGTGGGACTGTCTCCTAAGAGGGGACTTCGCTGTCGTGGGCACGCAGGGCACTGCTTTCCCGAAGGTCGGGCTCTGGCTGGTTCCCGGGCCTTGGCTCCGGCCCCTCCCCGGTTCCCGGTGGTGGGACAAGCTGCCCCCAGGCGGCCGTGGGCCCACCCCGCTCTGGGCCTGGGCTGCCTCTTCCCATCTTTGTGAGACAACAACCTTCGACTCCCTCAAGGTGTGTGGGGGGGGGGGTGACGTCCTGAGCCTCCAGGGACACAGCAGTGGCCCCCAAGCCCTTGCTGGAAGGGGGTAACCTGCCAGTGTGTCTACCCAGGATCAGTACCATCCCCCCAGCCCTGTATTCCTGGCACCTCAGTGAAGGCCCCTGGCCGGGCGCTAACCACAGGTGGGGAACGGTGAAGGGCAATGTGGCCCTGGTCCCCGCCGCCAGCCACTGGGGGCGCAGGCAGACTCCGCATTAGAGCCGGGCAGGGCGGCGCCTCCCCCACTGGTCCGGGAGAGCCACCCGGTCACCCGGTGACACCCTTCTCTTCGCCCCCCGCCGCAGGGCCCCAGGGGCCGTTCCCAGGGTGGCACCAACAGTACGCATTCCTGGCTGGCAGGTGCGGGCCACACCCGCAGCCGGCTGACATGTACCAGGCGGGGCCTCTCTCGGGCGGGCAGCCCACCCTGGCCCGCAGGCTCGAGATGGCACTTGTCAACTCAGATGTTTGGGACACAGCCTCACTTCCCAGCAGCCCCTCCATCATTCCTTCCTTCTGTGTACAAGTGATGCAGACATAAAAATATGTATTTGTGTTCTTTTTCCTGTCTTTTTTTTCTTTCTTGAGAACATTTGAATCCTGGGCGAGGTTTGAGCTCCGCCGCCTGACAGCTGTGTAACACAGCCCAGGGTACTTGACTGCAGCCCCGACTGGGGTCCGTCTTCAGGCTCCCGGTCCCCTGCCCGCGCTGCTCTCCGAGGCGTCAGGGGCAGAGGGCCTTCCCTGGGCCTCTGCGGGCACCGAGTCACGTCTGTGCGGTTTCCCGCTGCCCTCGCCCCCGCGGCCTGGGCTCCCTGAGTCTCTCTACGGCTCTGGTGGCTGGTCCAGCGGACACCTCTCCATGTGTGCCGGCCACCAGGGCCCCTCGGGGACGTGCCTGCCTGTTGCCCACTTTTCACCATTGACGTTTCTCTCTCTGGCTGAGTTCTGTGTTTGGTGGGCACTGACTGCTTTTGGGCGGTTGTGTGTTTGCCCTTCGGGGCGCCGCTGACGCGTATGTCTGTCTCTGCGCAGCCCAGTCCGCCCGCCTTTTCCTTTACTGCTTCACAGGCTTCAACGAACCCTCTCCGACCCGAGGTCGTGGGGACCTCCCTCCAGGTTCAGTCCTGACGGCTCCGTCACTCTGCGCAGGCCTGGGAGGCCAGCCGCGAGGGGTGCGTGGTGTGAGGGTCAGGCCGTCCCCGCGTGGGAGGCCAGCTCTCTGCCCACCCTGCGCAGGCTCTGGGAGTGGGGCTGGTTCACACTCAGCCCTGCGCGAGCCCCCGCCACACGCCTGTCTCTTCGACAGCTCCACCCCGTCCCGAGTGCCGCTGCGTGAGTGTCCGGCTCAGTTGCTTTCGGGGCAGAATGGGGGCTTGTCCTTCTGCACTTCCAGGCCTGATTCAGGGCCGCCAGGCCGAGGCCCCCAGGGCAAACCCCAGGTTTTCACTGGGTTGGGAGGGCCCTTGTCACTGCGGGGTCTGCTGGTGAGGACAGAGCATGTTCCCCCGTCTGCATCTCCTTCATGGGCTCCGCGGGTCCCGCCACTTCAACTTGAGTTCTCACGGGGCCTCGGGCACGGAAGGTGCTCCCCGTCCCACAGGCAGAGACAGCGCCGCATGTCCCCATCTCCCATGCTGGCTCCCCCGACAGTCACTTCGCGCAGAACCACGGGCCAGGGGACACGTGTGGCAGCGCAGCTCGCTCCCCTTCATTCTGCGTCCCCCATGTCCTGGCAGCCTCGCTGCATGTGAGTCGCAGGCCGACTCGGCGTCCTCAGGTCTGGGGCAGCAGCTCCGCCCTGGTCTTCGTGGCCTGGACACTCTGGGTCCCTCGGTGGCTGCGTGGTCTCCTTGTGGGGAGGGGGACTGGCAGGAGGGTTTGGAGAAAGAATGCCACAGACCTGAGGTGCTTGTCTCATGTGTCCCACCAGGGCAGGTGACAGCAACAGGGCATCTCTCTGGCGGCGGCAGCAGCCTTGACTCGCTCGGTCAGGACGGCGTCGCCAGGCCTGTGCGCACAGTGCAGTCCTCAGACCAAGTCTGGCGCCCCATCCATGCTCCAGGGCCGGGCCAGGCTCTGCCCGGGAGGGAGTGTCAGAAAACTGGGGGGACCAGACGTCAAAGCCACAGCCACAGCGCACGCGCATTCGAGGGGACGCACCTGGGCGTTTCTCCATCAAGTTCCGCCTGCGGATGCCAGCATCCCTCTGGGGCCTTTGCGGCTGCCATGGCCGTGGGGCGGTCGGAGGGCAGTTCCCTGTCTCCTGAGTCCCTCACACTTTTTACTCCGAGCCCTGGGTGCAGAAGGTGTCTCTCTCCTCCAGCTGCGTCTTCCCTGGCATCAGCGTGGACTCGGTGGTTCTTTAGCTGTAATACTATTCATTTTGCTCAAATCAGGTCCTGAGTTTACGGGCCACTTGCAGTAACTCCTGAGTCTTCGGGCCACGCCCTCACCCCTTCCGTCCCGAGCATTTTCTTCCTTCTACCGCTAGACAGCCCTTCAGGCCCATCTCGCAGGGTCCCTGCCCAGGGCCCAGGAATCCCCCCTTTGGCCCGAGCTCCCCGGTCCTCCCGCTGGAGGCCGAGTGGTGGTCAGAAGCCCAAATCCGGGCCCCGGGTGTGGCTCCGGGGCTGTAGCCGTCTCTGGGGCCCCCTCAGCAGACAGGGCTGGTGCATGTATGTGACCCAGGTGCGCACATGTCCACATTGAGCTACACGTGAGTTCATGCTGATGTTTCCGACCCCGGTCTGGCCTGCACCCTCACCCCCGCCATTTGTCCGTGGTTTTCTCCGGCAGCGAGGAACCATGCGGCATCGTCTGCTGCTGGTTCAGCATCCGACCCCAGAGCTCACGCAGGCCCCTGTGGGACACACACTCAGCGGCAGGCCCTGCGGTCCCCGCTGCGCCGCCGTCCACTGCAGCCGTTCCGCGTCCGGGGCAGAGGGGGCTTCCCAGAGCTTCGTGGGCCGGCTCTGCCTCCCCTTTCCTGCCACTGCTGGGTCAGAAACACACAACACAGAATCCACCTGCCACCGCTCGCTCCCCAGCCCGGTATCTGCCAGCAGGCTGGGGGGCTTCTTTTAAGGGTACATGCAGTCAAATCCACTCTTGGAAAGGTATGGTTCTCGCGTTTTGACAAATGTAATGAGCCCACCACCACGGCACCGTGCAGAGGAAGCCCACAGCCCTGAAAATCCCCTCGGGTGACCCTTCCGAGGCCAGCAAGCCCTCCCTGGACACCAGCAGCCGAGATCTGTTCCGCACCCTCTAGTTTCTCCTTTTCCCGAATGCCACACAAACGGAGTCCCAGCACGTAGGCTTCTGCATCCGGCTTCTCTCACCACGGAAGGAGTCGCGTGCGAGACCCCTCCCTGTGGCTGCAGGTCCTTCGTCCCTTACTTCTGCCTGCCGAGTGGGGGCCATGGGACGCAGGTGCCGCTGGTCACCCCCTGAAGCACTCTGCGGCCGTCCCCAGGCTCTGGCAGTTGCGAGCGAAGCTGCTACACACACGTGCATGTGCGAGGCTCCTGTGAGCGCAGATCCCGACCCACTGGGGCAAACATGTGCGAGAGGGACCGCCGACGTGTGTGATGTGCGCACGCGCTGACCTTGGAAAGGCCCCGCTGCAGGCCCCCACCGCGGGCCGGGGGTTCCGGCCGGCCCAGGTCCTCGTGCTCGGTGCTGTTATCGGGCCTTGGTGCTGTCTTTTCCTTCCAGGAGGCGAGAGGTCAGGCTCCGGGTTTCCCCCGAGATACCCAGAACGGCCGTCCCCAGACCTCAGCCGTGCCGCTGGAGCGTCGTGGCGGCTCGCTGTGGGTTCAGCCTACATTCTCCTGACAGCTGCCGGCGCTGCTGAACACAGGCGTCTCACGCGTGTTTCTCTGTGACCCGCTCCGTAACGCAGGGCGTCCGCTCGCTTGTCCAACTGTGAGAGTCCGTGTGTGTGTCCTGGACACTAGTTTCTGGCCAGGTGCGTGACGTGTGAGCACTGTCTCCAAGTCCGAGGTTTATTTCAGATAAATTCCAACTCGTCACTGTTTCCCCCACTCACAGATCCAGCTTCTTGTGTCACAGTTCAAAGCCGAATGCCAAGTACAAGGTGCAGAGGTGTCCTCCTAGGCTTCCTGGCAGAAATGCCAAGGGGCGCGTTTCACCGTGGTTTTCAGTAACACGTACGCAACACCTTTTACATTTCCACGTTCTGATCACTGCTCTTCCGAGTGTTAGGTATAAGCGTTAAGAGTAAGATTTACACACATACACATTTAAATTACCAGTACATTTAGGAGATAGTTGCCTTGCTTTGGGGTGGGAAAACCTAGTTCAAGAAGCAAAAGGCACACCATTTTAAAACCACAGAACGCTTTCTAGGACTACAAACCACCATAATTAGGGTCGAGCCACCAAAGAGATACTGAGGAAGGTGTCGGTGCCTCAGACTATGGAAGCCTCGTATTTTCTAACACACGTGTATTGAGTTGGCCAGAAAGCTCGCTGGTTTTTTCCCACTCGAGGCTTCAGTGAGCGCTCAGCTGTCTGAAACCTCACTCAAGACGATTCTGCTGGACTGTATCGTGGCGGCTGCCACGGCGCTGTGCGCCTTTAGAAATCGGAATGGGAGGATTTTTGTGCAGCCATTTAATGCTGAAGTAGGAAGATGACATGCACCATCTCTGGCGTGTTAATGCTTTATTGTTTCAGGAAAGGTAAGAACGCCACTGAACCACAAAGATCTGTGCCGTGAGGGATCGCACAGCCGGAAGAGGTTGCGCCGTTTCGAACCGGAGGTCTCTCGCTGGACGACGCTCCCCGGTCGGATGGGCGGCGATCCAACCGAGGCGTTAACTGGGAGCGGCCGACGTACTCAAGTACCCAAATCAAAGTTATTGGAGAAATGAAAAACGTGTCGTGTTTTATGGGAAAAAAACTACGCAAACTCTTTGGCCAACCCAAAATAAACAATCCCTACAATGTGAGCACAGTCGCACAAGGGATAAGAACAGGTGATTCCGCACGAAATCCAAACGGCCTCCGAGCCACAGAAGGCACTTGGCACGGCAGGGCACACGGCACCCGTCTTCCACGGCGCCGGGAGTGGACGTGCAGCCACCAGCACCAGCCCACACAGCGGGCGGGGTTCGAACCGTTACAACTTCTAGAGAAACAGCCCAGGGACAGACACGAGAGCAACGGAGGAAGCACCCTGCCCCTGCCCCAGCCCGGCCGGCTGCCCTACCTCAGGCGGCGTCCCTAACCCTGGGCAGCCCACTGCTGTCTCACAGCGGCGGCTTCACGCTGACGAAGCCCGCACATCCATCAAACGTGGGCGCTGCAGTCCCGGTGGCAGAGCTCACCCAGGGACCGTGACCAAGCACGACTCCGGGGTCCCCACAGAAAAGCACGGTGGACGAGCGCTGCAGGGCAGGAACGGAACTGCCCCGTGTATGGAGGCGGCCAGCCGCGCCTGGCGTCGGCTGCCCGGACGGGCCGCGCACAGGCCTGGGACAGGCGGCGCCCAGTGCTCGCATCCTCGGAGGAGGAAGACCCTCGCACGTGTCGCCTTTTTATCAGGAGGACTTCATTCTTTTTCAATAAAAACACTGAAAAACCCAGTGAGACTAGACAGAACATCGAGGGGCCCTGGGCCCGTGGGTGGGGTTGCCGGGAGCCGGCCTGGGGATCTGAACGGGTGGTCGCGATGCCTTCCTCAAAGTGTGGGTGGTCGACACGGCGCCTTGGCCCGAGAGCAGCCAGGAGCTCTGGGGCAGGCCCTCGCTCCTGGGCATGCCAGTCCCGTGGACAGGAGCCCCACCACCCCGGGTGTGCAGTGACACACCACCAGCCCATGGCCAGCGTGAGAACAGAGCGTGGTGGGCGTGGTGGGCGTGGGGGCAGCATCTCCCACCGGACTGCACTTGTCTGGGCTTTGTTCTTGGCCCAAACAGGTCAAGAGGCCCCTCCCACAGTCTGAGGGGCATCGCTGACCCTTACCTGCCCCTTGGCTACAGGAAGCCTCTGGCACGTGGGGGTCACCCTGACACAGTCCCCGCTCTGCACTCTGTGTGTCTCTTGTCCACTTGCGGGAAGGCCCCGGGGGAAGCTCTGTCCCGCACTGGGGGGGCGCGTTGGGACGGGCACTGCAGCCCAGCGCTGGGGCCCTTGACCCCTCTGGCCACCGCCGTCCGCAGAGGCTAACCTGCCCCCGCCCCCTCCCGCAGTGAGGAGAAGCCCCGCGCTGCTGGACGTGAGCCCCACGCGCTTCGTGAGGACCAACAGCTTCATGGAGGACCTGGACCTCGAGGGGGAGACGCTGCTGACCCCGATCACCCATGTGTCACAGTGAGTGCCGCTGCCTGCCGGGGGCAGCCTGGGGGTGGCGGGGCGCGGGCTCCACGTCACTGCTGCAGGGCTAGGCTGGGGCTCAGGCCTGCGCACCCAGTGCCACCGCTGGCCGCTTGTTCCCAGCACCCTGGGGCCACTGGCTACCAGGGGCCAGCCCCAGTGTCCAGGCGGCACCAGGCGGGAGGAGGGCAGGGGCGTCTCCCGCCCGCTGGAGAACATGACCCCCCCACCGACTCATGGAAACCACACTGACCACGTCCCCCTCTTTTCGTGCGTTGAGCGTCTGAGAAGGTCGTTTGCTCCCCTCTCATTCCCTCTGCTCCCCAAAAAGAGACGGCTGTGTGTTTGAGCGCTGCCCTGTGCAGCCTGGCCAAGCCCCGGGCAGACGCCGAGTGTGCCCGCCAGTTGCCGGCTGTCCTTGGGGTTCCTTCAGGTGGAGGAAATGGCCGATTTTCCACATCTCCCAGTCGGCCTGTCCCAAGGCACAGCTGGCCTAGGGCACAGGCCTATCCTCCCCATCACGGCCTGCTCTGGCCCCGTCCACCCGCGGCTCCCTGGCGAAGCCTATGCGTCCTCAGCCCTTGCAGTCTCCTGCCGGCACCACCACCTGCCCTGTGGCCTGAGGATGCCCCGACTTGGGGGCGCCGGGCAGGGCAAGGCCCGAGGCCTATGGCCGTGCTATCTTGGCCACTGGGGCCAGCGCACACCAGTCGGGTGGCCGGAAGGGCTTCTCATTGTGATGGGGGGGGCAGGGGATGCTGACCCACAGGACCCACCAGCCACGTCCCAGGCCCCTGTGCCCACAGGGAGGCCACGTGCTCACAGGCCGGGGCGCTGGGAGGCAGGGCAACGGGGCCCCGCGGCCCCGGGACTGAAACGAATTTCTGGGCCCGGCCTGGGAACAGGGCTCTGCCCCCCAGGCTCATGCCCAGCGTGGTAACTGAGCGGCGGGTGGGACGACTGGGTGGGAGCGGAGGCGGGGCCACCGAGCGAGCCTGGCCGGCTGGGCAGGTGCGGGCCGGCGCCCGGAGACAGAGCACCGAGTCTGGGGCATGAGAATCTCACAGTGGTAAGTCCGCGCTTCACGGCCAGAGGTGTGTGCACCACGGCAGAGCCTGCCCGGACACCCCAGGGGGTCTACCTGTCAGAGCGACTGTCCTCTGCTCTCGGCAGTGCACGCGGGGGTCGCTGCCTGGGAAGACAGGGCTGTCGCCGCCACCCCCACCCCACTCCGGTCCGTTCAGCCCAGCAGTCGGGCCTCACAGGGAAGCTGGGGGTACGGTGGTGGCAGACTAGGGGCGGAGGTCGCCCACAGGCACCCCCTCTAAGGCGAGAGTGGTCCGCCGGCGCCACCGGCACTGCCACCTGCTCAGGGAGCGGGGGCGTCTCAGCCAGCACCGCCGCACGGTCCGGCCTGGCATTCTCCTGCCCCTTCTCGCAGACGGAGACTGTCCAGCAACCAGCCGCAGTTGCTCTGCCCGCTGTGGGCCTCCGCAGCCCGAGTCCTGCGGTGCGGCCCACAGGTTGGGGGGACCCTCTCCTGCCCTGGCTGGACCGAGATTCCCACCCGCCCCGAGAAGGCTTCTGTAGCGCAGGCCGGTTCCGAAGCAGGGGGGGACGGCGCCCAGGTGCGGCACTCCGGGTCGGGGGCTGCAGTGGGGGCGGGGACGAGGTGTGCATGGAGTGGCCACCACGAGACACTGCACAAGTCCAGTCAAGGCCAAGTCAAGGCCCACAGGGCAGGGGTCTGCGTGCCGTGTCCCTGGTAGTCGGAGCTCCCGCCCTTGAGCATGGAAGGTGTTGGGGCCTCAGAACCTCTGCACCCCCAGGGCTGCTGGCCAGGTGGAGATGGCGGTGGCAGACGTGGCGTTTACTCGGGCCTGGCCTTCGAGCCCCCACTGGTACCGCGTCCCTTCCCCTCCCACCCAGCCAGCCTGGGGTCACGCCCCCTCCGAGACCCGGCTCCAGCTGCCCAGGCACAATCAGGCCCCACAGACAACCCAGCCCCGTGCCCCCAGCCCTGGGAAGGGGCGTGTGCCCCTCCCCCTGCCGCGTTGGAGGGACAGGGGTGCACAGGGGGCAGAGCGGCAGGGAGGGGGTTACTGAGAAACAGATCTGCTTTTCTCCGGCACGTTACTGATGTTAAATGTATCACCACGTTGGGCTGGTTCCAGAATTCAAATTAAAAGCATAAAGAAAGACACATTTTGTTTCCATCTCAAGCTCTCCCCACCCGAAGGGCCCCAGGGAGGTGAGGTCACCACAGCCATGATTACGGGATGGTCCCTGGGGCTGGAAGAAGCTCCCCTTTCCAGGGCCTGCTGGCCTTCAGTGCAGCAAGGGGTGGGGGCCCCTGAGCTCAGCAACCAAGCCCGGCGCAGACTAGGGGTGGCCGGCGAGTGGCAGCTGGGGTCCAGTGGAACGAGGGGACAGGGTGGCTTGAATCGCCCACGCACCATCGGCGAGCTCTGCCCACACCTTCCCAGCAGACCCTCCCCTACGCGAGGCCTTGCGGGGCCCCGGCGCAAGTACCAGGCAGGGATGCCCCCCCCCCCCCCCGCCTACTGCACGAGAGGGGAGCCCTGCGCCTGGGCAAGAGCTGGGGCCAGTGCCCAAGCTTCCCCCCCCCTCAAAGGTCACACACAGGACAGTGTGAGGGGACAGCCACCCAGTGTGTGTCCCCACACCTCACCTGGGACACCCTGTCTGAAACCCCCTTGTCACCCCCTCGCCTGAGTGGCTCAGGCAGCATGTCCCCCTCCGGCTCTCTAGGCCCCGAGCGCCCAGAGCTATCAGTACGGGTCTGGGGACCCTCGGCTTGTCCCACCCCAGCACCCAAAGCCCCAGCCAGGACCAGCTCAGAAGTCCTGCTCCCGACCCCACCCAGACGCAGCCCCGGGCAGGGCCAGCCAGGGCAATTGGGAAGGGGGGCCTCCGTGCGGTGGAGCCGCAGGCAGGGCCGGGGGCCGTGTGGGCGTGGCCCGGGCACCCTGCTCCCAGCAGTCTGGGGAGTTGGGGGCCCCGGTGTGCAGCCCCTCCCCCAGCCGCCCATCACCCCATCGAGTCCACGCAGATGCCCAAGGTGGGCAGAGTGAGAGGCCCGGCCCACCCTGGGCCCAGTGGCACATAGTTTCCCTGAGGGGTCCCTCCAGGAGCCTCGGCCCCTGGGCCCCCCCCCCGACCCCCAGGCCGGTGTTCCCTAGCCACCCTGTCCTGCTGTGTGGGGGAGAGAACGAGGCAGCCCCATCACGGCAGCCTGCAGATCCCTCAGCAAAACCGGCCCCGCGTGTGTTAACTGCAGCTTCCACGTCTCCAACTCTCTCCCAGACCCTGCAGAGCCTCGCGCCAGAACGTTCCAGTTTCCCCTTCCCAGCGAGGCTGCTGTGGCCTGGCCTCCGTCCACATCCCTGCTAATGTCTCCTGAATTCTGCATTTGTCAGCGAGGCTGGGGCCGGCCCACCCTGGAAACGGGGGCAAACGTCGTCGGCGCGGCCCCGCGCTCCACTCCGTGGCCCCGGGGCCTCGCCCTCTGGATGGGACTGGCCTGCCTGGGGCAGCTCAGTGACACGGGGGTCCCACAGACACACAGACATTGCCCCTCCACACGCTGCCCGCTTTGTTCCCCACCGCAGAGTGGGACGGGAGAGGACGGAGAGGCCGTTCTGGGGAGAGGGCCTGCCAGGAACAGACGGAACCCGTTTGTCCCCCCAGACCCGCGTCCCGTGTTCCTCGACCACCTGTCTGCCAAGGTGCCGAGGCGGCCCGTGGGAGGCTGTGCTGAGCTGCCTGAGTCACTGGCTCCCTGTCGGAGCCTCACGGCCCTGGCTGGGCTCAGACCCTTGTCTGAGATGCACGGGGGGCGGGGGGCAGGAAGGGATTACATGTTCTAATTGAATTAAAAGCGAGGCAAAATGGCTCGGTGGGAAAGAGACAGGCTGGGAAGAGGATGCCCTGGAGCTGGCTTCCAGCCGGCACCAGCAAGGCTGCGGGTGGCCCCCAGCCTTCGGGAGTGTCATTCTGCCCCTCTGAGCACGTGAAAAGGATGCCGCGGTGGCCTGGCGCCGCCGTCCTGGAGAGTAGGTCGCCGTCCAGATAGCAGGGGAGCAAGGAGGCCCCCCCATCCTCGGCCCCATCACCACGGCCCCCAGCCCGGCTGCCCAGACCAGGGCAAGCGGTGCTGGGTGTGCAGGAGAGGCACCCGTCCGGCCCTAGAGGTAGCTGGAGGACACAGCGACCACACAGGTCACACTGGGGCCACAGGGACGCTTCTGGAGGCTGGGGGTCCCCATGTGCTCGTCCTGCACGATGGAGCCCGGGGCACAGTTGTCAGGTGCCAGCCCGGCCCTTGGGCTCAGGGCCCTGTCCCCGCCGCGTCACGTGGAGGCTGGCACACACTGGTGGATGAGCACGGCAGTCCCAAGTGTCCAGACCGAGGGGTCTGCTCCCCTGGAAGCCGTGTAACTGGCACCCGGGTGAGGCAGCAGAGACTCCCACTTCTGATCCCCGACACCCGGGGTGACCCCGGTGTGGCTCGGAGCAGCCGGATGCAGCTTCACTCCCTCCTGCCGACTGGCACACTGCTGTGCGAATGGCTACACTCGGTCTGTCCCCTCCACTGTTGCTGACCACGGGGGCGTGTGCCCACTGTGGGCTTATCACCGTTTGCGCTGAGAATACCCTGTGCGAGGTCTGAGCAGATGTACAGGCTGCGTTTCTAGTAAGCACGTGCCCAGTGCAGAGCCGCCGGGGCGTCGTGTGGGTGCGGTGACGCCCAGCAGACACTGCTAAGCTGTCTCCTGGGGCAGCTCCCTGGAGACAGGGACGTTTCCCGAAGTTCCCTTTCTAGACACGTTGGTGGGTATCCAAGGGACCCGATGGCGGCTTTAATGCGCAGTAACCCGACAGCCGAACCCCTTTCCGCGTCGTTCCGTAGTCCGGCATCGTCCTCTGTCCAGTGCCCACGTCTTCCGCCTGGTTCGTTTTGGGTTCTGTTTTCCTACCTGTGTGTTGTTTCTCGATACGAGCCGTCCGTTGAAACGCGCCCGAGAGTACTCCAGACCACCCGCCCTCCGCGCCGCGGGCTGCGCTCTTCCTCCCTCCAGGGAGTCCGCCCGTGAGCAGGTCTGGCTTTCCGCGTGACCCGCTGACCAAACGTCTCCCAGTCAGACATCTCCTCTCGGACCGTGCCGTCTGCACCCCATTGAAGCAGTATGGGCCGCCCCGAGGTCACGATCCTGTTCCCACCTGGCTCGGTTGGCTCGCCTGTCAGTCACGTGCGCCGTGCGTCCATCTGGAGTCCACTGCTGCTTCCCACGTGAGGCCGAGGTGTGCTCCCCACACCCAGGTGTCCAGTGCGCTCGGCACCCTTTACCAAAGGGGGGGCAGTCGGCTCCCACCTCAGGCCACCACAGCCTGGCGAAACCAGCCCCGGTCAGCATGAGGCCGCTCCTGGGCCCAATCCGGCTCCCCAGCCAGGCCCTGGTGCTCCCGTCTTTCTTGCCGGGGTCCCACTGCGCTGTCCCTGTACCTTGGTGCTTGGTCCTGACAGCTGGTCACACAGGCTCCGGGCAGTTCCTCCTCGCAGCCGGCTCGGCTCTCTCTGCGGGGCCGACTGTCTGTCCCCACGTTCATTCACCGGGAGGACAGACGTCCTTACCACACCGTGTCTGCGGACCCGCAGCCCAAGGCTTCCCGCGCCCATCAGCCCCCTTTCACGTCTCCCCCAGTGTCTGCACCTCCAGTGCCACAGTTACAAGCGCCTCGTCCGAGGGCCATTCCTCGTCAGCTGCGGCTACGAGTTCATCAAGCCCCGGACACTGCCAGCCAGGGGACGCTGGCATCCTGGGGGCTTCCTCCGGCCTGTGGGACGCTGGGCCAGTCGCCGCACCTCCCGGAGCCTCAGGCGGGCTCCTAGACCCTGGGGTGTGCATCTCACAGGCCAGGCGACCGGCTGTGAGCCCAGTTCAGCCCAGTGTCTGCTGCACGTTAGCTGGTGTGAAATGGCACCTTGTGGGTGGGGGCGCTGTGGGGACATCCCTTACTTGGCCTAAGAGCTTCTGAAACCGCCAACCACAAGTTTCCGTGGCCTACAGACGGGGTCACCGTACCTGGCCACCAGGTGTTGTCCTTAATGAGGTGAACCCAGAGGCCCAAGGGCCCCGGGTCTCAGGACGGGCTGGAGGCAGGGCTGGCTGCAGGTGCAGGGGCCGCCTGGCACCCAGCGCCCTGCTTCCGGGGGAAGCAGCAGCCAGAGGACCGTGTCCGGAGGTGGTCCCAGGGCCCCCGTGGGCGCCTGCCGTTTGCTCTCGTCTCTGTGGGCCCCCCTGCTGAGGGGGACCCCAGGCGTCCAGCAGAGCAGGCCACGAGCCGTGGCTGGGGGAGGTGGCAGCGCAGCTCTGTGCCGGGGGGCGCCGGCCCGAACGTGTTGGCGGTGCTCACTTGCTGACCGGCGGTGCTAGGAAAGGCTGGTGTCCTATAGCACCCAGAGCCCCGGCTGCAGGCGCGTCTGTGCCAGGCTCGGGAGGGCGGTGTGCCGGCTGAGACGCATGACTCCTGTCCTTGGTGGGGCCCTCAGAGAGCACCCACTGGTCGCTTCCCTTGCTCACAGAAGGGCTGGGACTGGCCGGTGGCACCCACGAGGTGGGGGCGGCACCAAGGCTAACTCCCAGGTGCAGCGTCCCAATGACTGGGGCCACAGGGAAGCTAAGCGTGACCGGCCTGTCCACTGTGTGTGGCTGGTCACGGACTTGTCTCGCTGACCAGGCCTGTGAATGTTTAAACCACAGCAACACAGGACCCTGGGGCTGGGAGGAGGTGGGGAGGCAGTCCTTCCTGCTAGTGTGTGGGACCCACAAGTGCGGGAAGGGTTCCTCAGCAGCACGGAGGGCACAGGGCAGATGAGAAGGGGAACTTTCCTGCCGTGGGCTCAGACCCGGGGCCTGCTTAGCAGGCAGCACAAGGCTCCGTCTTTCCATAGGTAAGAGGAGGCCCCAAGCAGGGGGCCGGGCCTGAGGGCAGTTCCAGCCGCTCCGGGCCAGGGGCGAGGCCCCTGGGCTGTGCTAGCCCACGGCCCCGCGAGGGCCTGGCCTAGGTCTCCCTGCTGCCGGGGCGGGAGGTGTGGAAGCTGGTTCTCCGGCCCCCCAGCCTGGGCTCAGGAAGGGAAGGAATGCGCTGGGGCGGGTGTGGCTGAGGGGAGTGCAGCTCGAGGTGGGTTTTCCTTGGGGCCCAGAGAGGCGGGCGCGGAGACGGAGGCCCCGCTCGCTCGGCCCCCGACACACACACTAGGGCCTTTCTTCGGCGCACGGCTGTCGAGCTGGAGGCCAAGGACACCTTCCGGAGATCTGAATTCCATTCGCTCTTGGCACAGGGCAGCTTCCTGCCCGGGGAAGGTGTGGGCGCGTGGGCGCCTGTGTGCACACGCGTGCACGCAGCCGAGGGCGGGGCCGTGAGAGCACGGGTTTAATGAGACGTGGGAGGCTGCAGCTCCGGTGTCCCCGGCCCGGGATGGACCTCAGGAGGCCTGTCCTGAGGGGCTCAGACAAAGACCTGGAGGGAAGGTATCAGAAGGTGCGGGACTGCGTGGCCTTTGAAACAGGCCGGGCTCAGAGCAGCCTCAGCCAAATGCGCCTCTGAATTCGGACGCCAGAACGTTCTGCAAAATAATTCAGAAAGTTTGTTGAACCTCAGACTTTTCCTGACGACTCTTCCTTCTGAAGCTAACTCGCTGCAGGTTGCTCCAGCCCAGCCTGGTGCCAGACCAGCTTCCTGGAAGCGCTCGCCAGCTGCTGGCCTTTGGAAAGGCCTGTCACCCTGATGGCTGTCAAAAAAAAAAGCGCGCTGGGCACCTTGGCCGCAGGGTCTGAACAGCCCTTTGTGCCGGCCCCAGCTGCGGAGTTTTTCCAGGCCTCGCTTCTGGGGCCGCGCGGCCGGCTGCTTCCCGCCCCGTCTCTCAGGCAGCGGCCTGTCCAGGCCACCCCGTCATGCCCGGGTGGGGGGTGGCAGTGCCCAGGGCACAGCCCCCGGAGAGGCTGGGTACAGGCCTGGCCCCAGTGGGTCACCAGCCTCATCATCCCTTCCATCCCCTCCTAGGTCGACGCCACGTCACTCCCCCCAGAAAACCCAGGGGCCCTCAGCCCCCCCCCCCCCCAGCAGAGGTTTGGCAGAAGGAAGGACGGGTGTAGAATGGGGACTGAGTTAGACCCGAAACACAAGAGTCGGAAACGTGAGTTTGTGCTACGATATATTTAAGCCCACACGAGGCATCAGGCAGGTCGACGGAGACACACATTGCATTGTTGCTGTTGCATTGCACAGAACCGAAGATTCCCTGAAATGAAGATCTCCCAGCAGAGCCCCGCTGATCTGCGGGTGGGGGTGAGGGTGGGGGTGGGGGTGGGGGTGGGGCCCCCCCTTCCCACGGGGCCTGCTCTCACTTCACTCGGCCTCTCCGTCCGAAAGCTCTCTGCGCCGGCCCGGCCCCTGCTCCCAGGAGTGACGTGAGCCAGAGCCCCATGGCGCGGGCACGCCTGCTCTGCGGCACACTGCCCCCTGTGCACACAAATGTGCCGAAAAACAGCTCAGCGGGCTCGGCGTGCAGAGCCCCAAAGGGGGTGCAGGGGGAGGTCAGGCTGGCCCCCCCCAGGCCCTAGTCCCTCAGTTTCCTTCCCTAAAGGTTACCACGCTGTAGCTTCCTACTGCGGCTTCCCGGAGCCTCGTCTGTGAACATACGTGTCTGTGTGTGCGGGATGTGCCTCCTGTGTGGGGGCGCGCTCACCCAGCCTGCCCCTGCGGACGTGACTGCGGTGTGCCCGGCCAGACCTGTCCAGGCAGGAGCCGTCTCTCTGGGGGCAGGGCGTCCGAGGGGCGCTTCTCGGACAGGCGAGAACTCGGTTTCCTCGTGGCCTCTGCCCAGTGGCCCAGCCACAACAGGGCTCCTGGCAGCTCTAGTCTTTCTGGACTCGTGGCCACGTCTGGTGACTATGGGGACACAGGCCACCTGGGGGGTGGGACGGGGAAACTGTGAGAAGGCCGAGGGAGGTCACGCTGGGCGTCCACCAGCCAGCTTCCCACCGGGGGCCACGGAGAGCGGCGGCGGTGAAGGCCCTCAGCATGGGCCAGGCACCGTGCTGGGACCAGTCTCCGCAGGCCCCTCCCGTCGGCCTTGGGCACTGCCCCCCGGGGAAGAAACGCGTGTGCTGCGGACGCTGCCTCTACGGAGGCCTCCAGGGTACCTCCTCCTCACGGCGCCTGCAGGACACCCCCGCGCCACGACGTGGGGACAAGCCCCCCGCTGACGGGCATGCGGGCAGCATCGGCAGCCCTCATCCTCCCTGGTGGTCACCCAGGGGTGGCCTGCCGGGTAAACGAGCCCTGGGCGCCGCCCCCGCCCTCCGAGCTGTCTGGGGCCGCTTCTCCCCATGACGTTGGCCCTGCTCCGTCTCGGCCAAGTCTGCTCCTGGGCCGTCGTCCCTCGTCAAACAAGGGCAACATGAACCAAGGCACTTGGGAAAAAGAGCCGTCAGTCTGGCCGCAATAGGTTTCAGGGAGTGGGGTGACACTGAAGGGTCTCCGGAACGGAGAGAGGGAGATCAGGCCGGGTAAACCTGTTATCGCCTGGGGGGGAGCCAAGGCCACTGCCCAGATAAGCATTTCCAAGGCAAGCGAATCAAATCAAAGATAAGGGGTGCCCCCGGCCCAGCAGCAGGGCCCTGCCCTCCACAGAAATCCTTTCTGAGAGGCTGCTGCCCAAACCCCCAAGTCCCCAGGTCCCCACGGGAGGGCAGGATGCCCCGCTGGGCCTCCCCGAGTGCCCCTCGCACCTCCCTGGGAACCTCTCCTGAATTTTCCTCCAAATGAGAGGCAAGTGCCCCTCATTTTCTCAGCTAGTCCTGTTTCTCAAGGTGACTTCCCAATCACCCCTCTCCTTCGTGATACTTCGGTGTCCATTTTCAGGGGAGTCGCTTGTAGAGATGTCCCCGCCCCCAGACCCCATTTCCAGCGGGGTTACAGGTTTGCCCGAGTCTGGTCGGCAGGCACGGACGGCCACGCGAGGGCAGCCGCGCCCGCTCACGGCGCCAGACCCTGCCCTCGCCCGCAGCAGCCAGCGAGGTCGGGGACCGCCGCCCACATTCCCGAGGTGCATGGGCACCAGCAGGCTGGGGGCTTTATCTGCGCCTTCCTGTGAGGGTGGGATTTTTATCTCGTGGAAGAATTGAAAGCATTTGTTTTTCTCCTGTTGGCGAATCATTTCCCCATACCCGTGATTTTTCTCATGCCTCTTTTACTGATTTGGAGGAACTCGGTCACGTATTGGAAATATTTTATCTCAGTTTTTCTTTGGTCCTTAGCTTCTTTTTCTTCTATAGTGTTTTCCTGCTGGTACACTTAAAATTTTTGACATAGTCAACCTTGGCAGTCCTTTGTGATTCAAGGTCCTGGTCTCCAATTGAGAAAAAACTTCCTTCTGAGATTGTCCGAATAAGCTCCCGTGTTCTCTTCTGTCATCTTTGTTTCCCTTCTACACGCGAGCAGTGCTCCATGCTGATTCAAGTCCGAGGGGTCACTAATCCCAGCTCCCTTTCTGCCTGTCCCACGAGTTCCCACACATCTACTCGAGCACGTCCTCTCTCCCGTGCCTCGAATTGCCGCCTTCGTCCCGTCTCAGACTCTTGTCCAGCGTGTCCATTTCCGGGGGCCTTCCGCACGGCGGGCCTGCCAATGGGCCAGACTTGGTTCTTGACTGTAGGGGGTTCACTCGGGCTTCCCTCGTCTGTTCCCGAAGAGCCCACAGGACAGGCCGCCCGTCGAATGCTACGGGGCCCAGGGCCTGGCCTCAGACCCCATCACTCTGCAGATGTAGGCTCTTGAGTCCCACGGGGGTGCAGCATGTTTGGGACCGAGTCCCTGTGGGGACAGCCGAGGTGTCCAGGAGGAGGCCCGGGGGCTGAGGGTCCGAGCTGACCCGTCCCAGCTGCATGACCAGGCTTTCGAGGCTTCTGGGAAAACGAAACTGAGTGGGTCAGTGGAGAGCCAGCGAGGAAAGAAGCTGAATCCAAGGACAAATCCGAAGTAAGAGGTGACATCTGTAGTCGGCTGCTAGCCTGCCTGCGGGCCAACTACCAACCGGGAAACCCTGCCGGGATCAGGCGTTAGAGCAGGGCCGTTTGAACCGCGGCTGGGCCCCAGTCTCCCTGCCTGAAAGGTGGGGCAGTGACAGAGAGGGTCACAGGGAGGACCGAACAACGAGGCCCAGCGAGGTCGGGGTGCCTGGGGGGTGTCGGTGCTTATGTGTCACCCCCCCCCCATGAGCAGTGAGTTCATCTTCCTCGCCGCCATGGGTACAGGACAGGCCAGTGGGGAAGGGGAATGGGAAGGAGCAGGATCAGCTTCAGAAAACACACTGCAAGGTCCTGAAACCACGCAGGGCAACCGGCCGTCTTTCAAGCCCACCGCCTGTCCAGGCGCAGGGGGCCCCGGAGCTCCGGGACGGCTTTCCCCGAGCCACGGGGCGCGGGAATGGGAGCGTTCTTTCCACGTGCACTCTGGCCTCGGCCGGTCCGGGGAAAATACCTGTGTGACCCTCCGAGTTCCGATGGCGGCCTGCGCGCACCTGCCCCACTCAGGTCGGCGAGACCATCTCTTCGACAGAGACACCCTCTGGAGCCCAAAGGGACAGGCCTGTCCTCCGTTCGGGTCCACCGCAATGACATGTGGGCCGCTTCGAAGTCCATCACCTGGTGTTTTTCAGAAGCCTGTTGACTTTTTTAAACTTGGAAGTTGTTTTCTGAATTACACTTTTTATTTTAAAACAACTGCAGGCCAACACGCCATTGTAGGAAATGACAGATCCTGTGTGCCCTGCATGCAGTGTCCTCAAGAGTGACACCTGGAGAAGCACAGGGCACAGCGAAGCCCGGGACACAGACGCTGGTTGCCTCAGGGGGGCTGCGTTGCCCGGGGGGGCCCCTGTCCAGCCCCACTTGCGTCCCAACATTTGCCGAGTTGTATCGTCAGAATGGTGACCCAGACACGGGATGGCACAGCGCGGGACCGCTGGTAGCGGGCTCATCGACCCAAGTCCCTGTGACACTCTCCCCGGGAGTCCCCGCACCGTCCCTGTGCGTCCTCCTGTCTCGCCGGGTGCGTCGGAGCTGAACTTGGGCAGATTCTGGTTTCATACGAGAGGCTGGAAGATCTCACGAAGCTGTGATCACCTTAAAACAGATACTTTTAAAAAAAGCTCCTGCGGAAACAAACGGTCCTCCGTGCTTCTAAAAGCCTCCATCGCCACATGGCCGGTGGCCTGCAGGGACGCACATGCCTCTGAGAGCAGGCGTCCCCGGGGCGTCCCAAAGCCTCCTCTCGCCTCGTCGTCATTTGTGCTCTTTTATAAGCAAATTTAGGATCCACCCTCCTAGCGACTGCGAAGTGCGCCGTGGAGTCCTGCTGACTCGGCTCGCTCCTCCCGCAGAAACCAAGTCGCCCTTCGAGGAATCCCCCCGCTGCCCTCCCGCAGCAGGCGCCGCTGGCCCGGTCTGCAAGTCAGACGCTTCCAGGTTCTTCACACGAGTGCTGGCACACTGCACATGTCCTCCACGCTCGTGCCCGCTGTCACAAACGCCAGGGTCTGCTCCTCGTGAAAAGGCCCTCGTCCAGCAGCTCGGTTTCTGAGAGCTCTCGGGGTTCAGGGCACAGTCCTTTCTGCGCCAGGAGGGGCCCGGGAGCCCAGGTGTCCCATGGGAGCTGGGATTGAGGTCTCCCAGGACCTCCCTCTCCCCCACAGCGCCCGTGTCCCACCCTTCTGGGACCCTGGTCTTCTTGACGCCCCCGCTTGTGCCATAGAGGGGACGGCTCTCGATGTGGGGTGACTCCAGACCAGTCATGGGAACCCCACGAAAGCTCCGGGGAGGAGCGGGGTTGGCGGACCTTCGCCCCAGGCTCCCTCCGTGGGAGGTGGGGCCCAGCGAAGCAGCCCAGTGAGCCGGGGGGGACTCGGGACTCGCCTCGACTTCTCTGGAGGTTTCTAGCTGTGGGCCCCCCACTGACCCGCACCTGCACACCCCAAGCTGGGGAGGGCCCAGGGCAGCCCCCATCTGGCTCGCCCATGTGCGCCCCCCACCCAGGGCTAATGGGGTTGTTTGGGCCATCGGGACTGAAGGGACCTGAAGGCCGGTGGAGGAGAGGGAGCCCCTGCCCGTCCAGTGTGTCCCTGTCCCTCTGTGCAGGAAGGGGGGCTCCATGCCCACGTGGGCCGAGGGGGGCCTGGAGGGGTGGGGCAGGGCACAGCCTGCTCCCTCGGCGGTTCTGGTCCCGTGGCCCACGTTCTCTGGGAAGCCAGGCTTCCCAAGCAGGCCCAGCGCCACTGACCAGGTGAGGAGAAAGCTCACCGGCCCCGGGGGTACGTTGGGGAGCTTCACGCACCCGTGTGTTTCCCTCCGAGGGGCTCTGTGCTCACTGGTGCCCGCAAACAGCACGCTCATCCCGCCTCTCGGCCGCGTTCGACGCAAGGCCGTTACCACTCCTGTTTTATCTGTAACCAATCTGAGGTCTGAAAGGCGAAGTCCAGGGCCCAAGGTCACCAGGCTGGCGGTGACCCTGGGCAGTGGTTCATGTGTGGGTGCCACAGCTCCCCACATACTCTCTCTCACTGTCGCTTCCAACAAGCCCAGCGCCCTCCCGGCCCCAGGCCCCAGGCCCCAGGCCCCAGGCCGGCTTCTCCTGTGGGTCTCAGCCGGCATGTCCTGGCCTCCCGGCAGCTAGTCTCTAAGCCTCAGACCGGGCTCCCAGCACCCCATCCTTCCCCGTCCCGCCCCCCCTTCAAGTGCAGCTGTGTGTTTATTTGTGGTGAGGGGTTTACAGGCCATTTCCTGCCATCACGCAAGGAGGGGGGGAGCTGTGGAGGCCAACCCCTTTGTTCAGCATCGCTGTCCTCAGGGCTTAGTCCCTGTGGAGGCCGCTCCAGGATGTTGGAGGAATAACTAAGCAAAAGAACAAGCTGGGGCGAGGGGGAGACAGGATTTGTGCACAGAGTATGGGAGCAGGCCCCCAGCATGGTCCCCGGTCCCCGGAGGGGCCCACAGTAGGCCTGGGAGCCTCTCCAGGACCCTCCGCACCCTGCTCCCCGAGGCTCACGTGCCCACTGGACAGTCTCGGGCAGTTGGAGCTCGGACCACACCAGGTGTCTCCGGGCACAAAGACTCCGCCCCCCCCCCCCCGGCGGCCGCTCCCTTCTGTGGCCGTTCTAGACAATCAGGAAAATCAAATGGGGTGAGCTCAGTGGTCCTCTGCGGCCTGGATATAGGGACTGTTTCAGGTTTTACTGACAGAGAAACTGAGGCTTAGGGACGGCAGACGTTCCCAGGCAGAAAACAGGGCTTCCTGGGGGGCCCTGAGGTCTGTGGGCGCGGGGCTGTGGTCACAGGCCGGCTTGACCTCCCACTGGCCTCCTGGGAGGAAGGGGGCTCCGGCTTCCTGACAGCAAGACTCCCACTAGTCTGGAAACCTGGGGCCTCTACACTCCCCCGGTCACAGGGTGAGCCTCCCCGGCTCCAGAGCTGGAGATGGGCTGGCACCCGATCCATGGCTCCCACAGAGGCTACGACGGCTCCGGCACTGCAGGCAGTGGGGCGAGGGGCGAGGGGCGAGGGGCACGGCCCCCACCGGCCCGAGTGTAGGCGACAGCACTGAACTGGGCGCCGAATTCAAGGGGCCGGCTTTTCCGTGTCCAGCACTGGGCCGCTCTCTGCCCACTGGCACCGCCTGCCAAGCCCAGCCCTGGGCTTCGGCTGCGGGGAAAAGTAGGGCTCGCCTCTGATTCCATCAGAGACGGTTTTTCCTATTCAAACATGAGTTGTTAAACCATAGACCTTAGTTCCGAAGACACTCCCTGGGCAGAAATTTGTAGCGAGCGCAGGACGTAAAAAGTGCAGGCCCCTGGCTGCCAAGCGCGACCAGGCTGCCGGCTCCGTGTGCGCCGGCTGGTTCCCTCCGCTCCGCACCTTCCCCCGCCTCCCAGCGCCGGGGCCTGGCAAGGGGGCCCTCCTATTCCCCTCCCGGCTGCACTGCGGCCTTTGCTCGGGGCCAAGTGTCCGAGTGCCCGCGCACGGCAGCTTTGTCAGCCCCTCTCCCGGCCCCACACTCATGCCGCCGCTCCCTTCCGAACCCCGCGCACAAAGGATGGCCCGAGGGATGCTCTCCACACTGTTTTTCCGAGTCAGACAAAACCCGATGACTGCCTTTTGTTTCTTTCCATTTAGAAGCATTTCCCTGGCAACCCGGTCTCCCCGCAGCCTGCCCCGGCGAACTCCATCCTCCCCTTCCTCCAGACCACGCTGCTCCAGCCCGGGCGGAAGGTTGGGGGGGAGGTGGGGGGCGCATGCACTGGGCCCAAGCAGGGCAGGGCCCCAGGGGCCCTGGCCAGGACACTCGTAGCCGTCCGTCTATCCATCCATCCGTCCATCCGTCCAGGACTGCACTCAGAAGCCCCTCTGCCTGGAGTAGCTAACTTCACGAGTTACAGTGGGCAGAGTGAGCTGCACCCCATTTCTGTCCCCCCCGTCTCTCCCCCAAGGTGGCCCCAACACAAGCTCCAGGGGGCCACGCAGGCTCCGCCCCCACTGGTCCTCGACAGCATCCTCTGTCATTTGTAAACATGGTCTGTTGGTTCATGGGAATATATTGTAGAACTTTGACTATGTTCTAGAACTTTCTAGCTGACTCCCTTCTCTTCCTTTTGTACTGTGAGGTGTGGGACCGGTGTTCTGCATGTCCCTGAAGCACCTGTGTCAGGGATGACGAGTGTCCCTTGCGAGCGGCACCAGAGTTGAGGCTAAACTTCCTAGGGGATAAGCTGGACTGGCCAGCTGGCAGTGGGTGGCCGGTGGAGGGACCCGTCCCTCCAGAAGGGCTCTGCCTCCCGCCCACGCTCAAGGAGGCTGCGGTGTCTTGCGGCGCCTCAACCGCACGGCGCGGCAGGTCTGCACCGTGTCATGGAGAAGCGCACTGGCCCCTGGCCTCAAAGCCTTGAGTCTCCGCCCCTCCTTCGGACCTTGCTGCGCTCCCCACGGGAGCTCGCCTGTCCCGGGTTTGAAGGGCCTGTCTCCGGGGACTGCTCACGAGAGTCACAGATGCTGGGCTGGGGGGCTCCTGTGGGCTCAGAGCTCTGCAGGTCGGACATGAGGGGCCAGGACGGGGGCCCCTGGAGCAGCCCGCTCTGAAGAGTGCCCCTCAGGCCTCTCGCTGTCAGCTGCTGGGACACATCTCACCCCGGCCATGGGCCTCCCCCAAACCGCTGGCGCTGGGTGGGTGTCGGCGGGTCTGCGTTCCCACGGAGGCGCACCCTAAACGGGAAGTGCTCGGGTCCCCAGGAGTCGAGTCCGCCGCACCCCCACGGACGACCAGAGCACACAGATGTGCGGCGGGTCGGCGTCACGCTGTGTGGGGCCGGGGACGAGCCCACACAGGCACTGGGGCTTTGGAGGCCCCACGTGGGCTCTGGGCTCTCGCATCTGTGGTTGGGGGTTGGGAAGGCTGCCCCCGGCCCCGACGCTCTGCGCACTTCTGGGTGGGGTGGCCAGGGCTGTTCCCACCACAGTCCGGCCCATGTTCTCCGTGGATGAGCTTCCTTGGGTACTGACTGGTGCCCCCGCAGCCCGATGGGTGCCCCACTCTGGCCCCTCCCATCTCTCCCTTCTCTCCAGGAGGTGGGGGAGCAGGGAGGGGTACTGCGCCAGCCCCCAGCGAGTCTGAGTCGATGGCAAAGTGTGGGTCTTCCCCCGGCCTCACCCCCCACCTCTGGGTTTCCTGAGCCTTCCCCAGGACACAGCTGTGCCTGCCCACCCTGCCCCCACCCGGCTCCAGCCCAGCCGTGGGGCCCGCAGGCCTGGGACCGGGGCGTGGAGCACGGCTGTGGGCCTGGGTGGGCCGGACCGCACCCCCGAGCCTGGCCGGGGCCCATGCTCACTGGGGCTTATCAGCAGGGTGTGGACACCTCAGCCCCCGACCAAGAGACCCGGGCCCCCAAGCCCAGAGCCCCACAGCCAAGTTTCCATGACGGTTTTGAAACGATTCCACCGACACACACCCGCCTCCCACAGGGTAGGGCCCCATTCGCAGCTGGAACAGCAACCCCAGCCCCGGGCAGCGCCCTCCTGGGAGGGGAGACCGCGGTGACTGGGGGAGCCTGGCCACCGGCACCGCCTGCAGGAGCAAGTCTGCTCTCAGGCCAAACGGGGGGACCTGCATAGATGGTGAAAAGGTACTCGAGGTGGGGACACAGCCGGTCAGCCGGGACTGGGGGGTGTCCCTCAGAACAAGCCCTCTGCACCCACTGCCATGGAGGACACTCGGGCACAGCTCCCTCTGGCCAGAGGGCCCCGGTGTGTGTGAGCCAGCCCAGGGCACACCAGGCCTGTCCTCCCAGTGAACAGAGGTGAGGTCGGGGCTGGGCCCAGTGGTCCCGGCTCTGAGAGGACAGGACCCCGGGGACACATGGTTCCTGAGTGGGGACACCACGCAGACCTCAGCCCACACGCCGCCCCGGGGAGGGCTGAGGCTGGGCCTGCCCTGCACTCGCAGCGGCCCGGGAGCCCGGCTGCCCTGGAAGGTGCTCGCACGAGGCGCACACACCTCTGGCCGGGCCCCCACTGCTGTCACGGTGTGGCCGGTGGGGCAGGGTCAGGCTCCCGTCCCCTATCTCTCAGACCCTCTGCAAAGCCTGTGGCCTTTCCGCCCCAGCCAGGTCGCAGAGCCCGAGGTGGTGCTGTTCTGCTGCGCCTGGGCCCCCAGCCAGCCAGGCACAGGGAGACTGAGGACGGGCTTCCCCAGCGCCCCTGGCCACACGGCTGAGCCGCCCGGCGAGGCCCCTGTGCTGCCCCAGCCCGGGCCCTGGTTCCTGAGGAGCTGCACAGGCCGGAGTAGGGGTGTCCTGCGGAAATCCTGGCGGGATGGAAAATCCCCGGCCGTCGGGCCCCGGGCAGAGTTGTGACACCGCACTTCTCCCGCCCGCTGGGGGTCAGCGGGGCCTGCGGCTTCCTGCTTCCCTTTGATGTCTCCTGTGTGAGGGAGGGGACGGCACCCCCAGGTCTCGGGCACGCACACTCAGCTGCCGCGAGTCCGAGTGCTGGGGTCTGGGTACCCGGGGGTCAGGGGGGCCCCCGGCGGGCAGGGTGGGGAGGAGGCTGGGCGGAAAAACCCCGGCAGAGCTCCGAGGGTGGAAAGGGGGGGTCTGCCCAAGCCCACCGAGGGCGGGGGCGCCGATTCACACAGGGCCCTCCTGCCTGCACCTTCCAATGGCGAGGGAGGGGCCGTGGCGAGTCACTGTCTGGAGGGGAAACTGAGGCCTCTAGGCAAGCCAAGCACTCCCTACCACAGTGCCCAGTGCGGGGGGGCTTCCCTCTAGAGTCTGGGGGGCTGCTCCAGGGTCCCGCAGTGGCCTGGACTTGGCCTCCAGCCCAGGTGGCTCCAGTGCCACCATGCCCTTGCCCACTGCCGACACGACAGGCCCTCTGCCGGACACAGGGCACGCGTTGTCCCTTTAACCAGCCTCATAGCCACAGCAGGCACCCGCTGGCTTTTTCTATCAGTTCACAAGCAAGGCCCGGTGGCCTTCCCAGTAGCACATGGCGCCTCATCGTTGCAGAAGCTGGGGTGCAAGGCGGGGTGGCCCAGCCACACCACACCATGCCACGCCACGCCACGCCACACCACACCCACACACTCCACCACCCCTGAGCCGGGCCTGGAAGGGAAGGCTGTGAGCTGGGTGGGCTGGGGGCTCCGCATTCTGCCTGGGGTACAGGGTGGCTCTGACCTCTGCAGAGGGCCAAGGAAACGGCCGGGGACCCAGCAGTCCTGGGCCCAGAGCCGGACCCTGGGGGCCTGAGGTACGGGGGCACCTTCTGCAGGTTTCAAGGGGCAACCCCTCCTCCCCGACAAGGGGTTCCCCTGCCCAGGAGTAGGGTGGCGGGGCCCCCACCTGCCGGCACAGGAAGGCCTTTGAGACCCTGAGGAGAGACGGCTGAGGCCCAGAAGACTGGGGAGGCCGCCCCTCCCCTTTAATGTTCAAAAGGCTCCGCTCAGCCTGCAGGGAGCCAGGCAGCCTGGCTTTGAAGTCGCCCTGGGGGACGTTCCCCAGCACAGATAATCTCCACCCTACCCTGGGACTCAGCGCCACTCCGGGGGTGCACCCCCTCTTTGAACTTGAGGCCTCTTTGGTGGCCTTGAGAAGAGAGCCCCCACCCCGCCCTCGAAGTGAGGAGGAGGGGGTGAGGGGCCGTCCTGCCGGCTGTCTGCTCAGCCTCCCCTGAGCGGGGGCTCCACCCTGAACCCCTGGGGTAGAAGGGGCTTTGGGAACCCCCCTCCCTTCTTGGCCCAGCAGGAGCCCGGCCCCAGCCAGCTGGTGTGTCCCCCAAACCTTCCACCTCACAGCCCCACTCCCACCAACCTGGAGCCCCCAGGGGGCACCCCACTGGAGGGCCCACGTGCGAACACCGGGGCTGCCCGGGGGGGATGGAATGAGGTGACCAATGAAGAGGTGTCTTCCTGGTTCTCAAGCATGCAGACATGTCGGGAACAAAACAGCCGGTGGCCTGTGGCCCTGGGGGCACAGGAAGAGGGGCACTGGGGCACATGGCTCAGGGGGGCCTGCGGGGCAGCCGACCTTGCACCCAGACTGGACGTGGCCCCTAGTGGCCGCGAGGAGCTGTGGGGAGCAGTTGGCCGTGGAGTGGCCCATGCGGGAAGGGAAGTGACGCTGGATTGCAGTGGCCTTTGGCTGTCCCAGGGGCAGCCACCCTGCAGGACCCCAGCCACCTTCCCTGGCAAGACGTACCCCCACCCAGGCCGGGCCCCGACGTGGGCTGAGAAGCCCCCAGCCTTGGCGGCCCAGCCTGGCCTGTCTGTGTCCAGCACAATGGACAATGCTACTCTCCCAAGGTCAGGATGGGGGGGGGGGACTGCCAGGCCACAGCTTCCCCAGGTGGGAGAGGATGCGAAGGGCTGGTCTCTGCCGAGATGGCCCGGCCCAGCCGCGTCAGTGCCGGGGCCCACGAGAGTCTGGTGTGGCCAGGCCTCTCTCTGCCACATGTGCCCCCCCCACCGTGGGGCTGTTAGGGTTAAGTGGAGGCCGACATGACTAGGCTGGGGTGCGCGCAGTTGAGGGGGTGGCGTGACCGTCCCCAGGCAACGGGCGTCCGCACCGAAGGGGCTGCTCCCCTGCCCCCCCCGAAGGCCGGGGTCCCAGAGGCCGGCAGTGGGGTGGTGTGGGGACGGCAGCCAGGTCCCTCGCCCAGGGGGTCTCAGCTTCCTTTACCAAGAAGGGGCCACAGGGGCTGTGGAGTGGGCAAGCGGTGACGGGAAGAGGGGGCAGGACCCCCGCCTCATCAGGGACGTGTCACAGACGAGGCACATGTGTGTGTGTTTTGGTGACAGCGTCAGTGCGGTGTGGTGGGGGACGCAGGGGTCGGGGGGGCCGTCAGAACGTGAGGGGTTTTATCCTACCACGGCAGTTAGGGGTGTGGTGTGTGCCTGGAACCCCCAGGTGGGTGTCATGGTGGGGGCACCCGCAGGGAGACCGTGCACCTTGGGCTGTGGGACACCCCCCCATTTTGTACTTCTGCCGTAGAGAGCTGGGCTTTGGGGAGGCCCCGAAGCTTCCTGTGGGAGCCTGGCAGTGGGCTGGAGCCCCCCGGGGGCGGGCAGGGGGCAGACACGGGGGGCAAAGCCTTGGCTTAGGGACCGGGACCAGGGGAAGGAGGGAGAGCATGAGGAGTCTTTGTTCTAGACGCACGTGGGCTCCTGGCGGATGGGGGTGGGGGCCTGCAGAGGCCCTCTCGGGGCCTGCTGGGAGGGGCGCCGAGCTCAGCTGCGTTTAAAAATTAGCGAGCCGCGGAATTGGAGGCTGTGCAGTTAACCCCTTTGCAGCCTCGGCAGCCCATCTGAACGAGCAACCAGGAGGCTGGGCTGCAGCCGCCCCCGCCCCCACCGCCTCCGGGGCTCCGGGCCTGGGCGCCGAGAGGGAGAAAGGGTGTGTGGGGCCCACCAGCACCCCTGCCCCCTCCAGGACCCTGGGGGCGGCTGCCTCTTTGTGTTCCCTGTTTTCCCACCTCAGCCTGGTCAAGGCTGTGTTTCAGCTTTTGCTGACCCCTTGTTGACTTGGGGGGTCCCCCATTTCCAAGGTCATGAAATCGCTCCGAGGCTTCCTCCCCCACGTGCTGCAGGAGAGGCTCAGCTGTCAGGTGGGGGGGGGCAAGGGCGAAGGGAGAGAGGGGCCGGACCTCCTCCATGCTGGGGAAAGTGGTCAGCCAAGATCCGCACCCACTGGACACACACCCCAGCCAGGCCACCATCCATCCACCGCCAGTGGTCAGAGGGTCAGGGACACTGGCTCCAGGGGCCATGGCAGGTCCCTGGCCCCGGGCAGGTGACTCCCTCCTGCCCTCTGTCCCCTTTGCAGGCCGCCCCTCCTGGGCCAGTTTCGCTTGTCTCCCGAGTAGCTCCCCCAGAGCCTGAGGCTTCTAGCGCTGTCCATGCGTCCTCCCTCCCAGGCGTCTGTCCAGCCTGGCCCTCACCCTTAGACCCACACGCTGGCCCCCTACCTGCAGCACCCTCCACAGCCCCGGTCACCGCCCACCCCACCAAGCACACCCCCCACCATGTCCCTTCTGCACCAGGAAGGCCTGGAGCCGTCCCCAGCACTGCCCCCTCCCAGCCACCCACGTCAGCCCCCCACCGCAGCAGGCAGATGTCACCCCTCAACGTCTCCGGAAATGTCCTGCTTCCTCCACTCCCTCCCCTCACGGCCGCCGCCTCTGCAGTCTCTGTCCCCTTCAAGGGCATCTCCTCAGAGGAGGAAGGACCTCTCAGCGGCCCTGGGGGCAGCGTGGCCCGTCTGGTCTGGCCTCTACCTCCATGACCCTCCTCCCACAGGCCCAGTCCCTGGCTTCCCTGCCCCTTCTCCTCGCAGGCTCCCTCCGCCACAGGCCTGCTGCTGCCCCGCCATCCCCGAGGGGTTTCCAGGCCCCAGGACCAGTTCCTGGTGCAGACCCCTGTCAGAGACCCTGCTGGGGACCTCCCGTCGCCCTGTGCCCCCGCAGCAGAGCGCTCTTTGGGGTGCATAGAACGCACGCGTGTACTCAGGGGTGGGTCGCCTCCCCCCTCGGGGGCGCTCGGTTCCTGCCGCAGTCAAGCCCTCGCTGCCTGGGCCGGTGCCCGGTGAGCCCGTGGCAAAGCTCTGTGCTCCGGGACGACCGCGCGGCGGGGCGGTGGCCGCTGCCCGGCCTCTCGGACGCAGTTCGCGGCCTGGGGTCGGTGCAGGGGGCCTGGACGGGTGAGCCCGCTGCGGCCTCCCAGAGTGGCACCACCGCAGGCAAGGACCAGGAGCCCCTTGGGGACACAGGGAAACAGCTCCCCACGCTGGAAAGCAATTTTCTCCAAGGCCACTTCTTCCTTACAGAAAGTACGTTTATTTTTAGAGAGAGGAGGAGCGAGGGGAAAAGAGAGGGCGGGAAGCACGTGTGCGTGAGAGGACGATCCATCCGGCCTGACCGGGGATCGAACCAGTGACCCGCTGTGCGGGACGAAACCCACCGGCTGAGCACGTCGGCCAGGGCTCCGAGACCACTTCCTGTCCCACCAGTCCGCGTCCTCCCTCCTGTGCCCGGTTCCAGTCAGTCCCTCTTCTGGGTGGGTCACGTTCCACAGCCCAGGGTCAGCTGTGTGGCCACTGGGCTGACCCGTTCAAGCACACACTTGCCACAGCCCCCTGCACACCCCTCGGGCCTGCTCCCCACCCCCACTCCCACCCCAAAGCCCAGCCCGACGGAGGTGGAGGCCAGTCGGTCTCCGGTCTCCGTCTGGGCAGAAGCCTGGGGAGCTGGGCCTGGGCCTGGGCCTGGGCTGGGGACCGGCTTGTGTGTTGGGCACTGGCCCCCCAGGGAGTCCCCATTCTGTGACACTAATTGCTACAATTAGCGGGAGAAAGGCCTATTAGATCAGTTTCTTCTGGCCGAGGCCCTGCTGCCAGGGAGGCCAAGCCCCAGGCTTTTCGGCAGAGCAAGGGTCCCTCCATCAGCGAGGCTGCCTTTGAATTGCAAACAAGGGCCTCACCCAGCCAGGGGCGGCTCCCGGACACGGGCCGGAGCTTCGGGTGGAGCTGGCGGGCGGGTGTGCCTGCCTAGAGCAGGCCCATGGGTCACCCAGCCCTGCTGTGGCCGGCCAGCAGTGAGGACCGCACTACAGCGGAAAGGGACAGCGGGGAGGTTAGGACGGCGGCAGGGGCTACCCCCTGCTCCCCACCACAGCCTGCCGTGAGGCCCCCTGGACGTCCCCCGCCCCCGCGCCCCCACTCGCGGACAGGCACTGGCTCATCAGTCCACACTCAGTGAAGAGGACAGGGCCCACCCGGACTCTGTCCGGACCGCCTCTGATCCAGACCAACCATGGTGGCCCATGCCAGAAGCGGTTGAAAAGGGGTTCCAAATGAAGCCCTCGGTGGCAGCCCACGGGCCGTGGGACTGGAGACTCCCGCCAACCCCATCCTGCCAGGGTCCCTCTCACTGAGAGGGTGCAGGCTGGAGCTGGCTTCAGTTAAAGGGCCAGCGCGGAGCCCACCTCAGTCCCTGGATCTGGCCCCAGGCAGCGGCCCTCTCAGGTTCTGCCCTGGGCATGGGGCAACGCTGTTTGTTATCGCAGCCGTGGGGGTGCCCCAGGTACCTACTGCTCAGAGGCTGCTGAATATACCTTACGCTGCCAATGACACCCCGGGTACAACCCGACCCCCATAGTCTGCAGGGCTGGCTTTCCCCCCACGCTCAGAAAATGGATGCACAAATCTGCGGCACCAGAAACACAGGACACCCTTGGTGTGCAGACCCTGCAATGGGGATGAGTGTGGTCAGGGAAGGGTCACCACAGAAGCCAACTGAATGGCAGGTCAGGGAAGGGCCCCCTCCCGCCCAGCACAAGGGGCCTATCACCCTGGGACCTGGAGGCAATAAGGAATTGTCCTTGGGAAATGCCGGGGAAGGGTGTGGCTGGTGCAAAGGCCCTGAGGCACAAGGCTGGTCTGAGAAACAGGCAGGAGGCTGGTGTGACGGGCTCACTGAGGGTGGAGAGGGGGCAGCGTGGGCCTTATAAAACTTGACAGAATGGAGTTTTATTTATAAAAATAGGAGCTACTAGAGGATGGTCGTGGGGGGTTGAACGGCCAGGCGTTGCTTCCTTCTTGGCTTCTACTGACCAGGGCCCAGGCTTAGCCACAGCCCAGAGCTCCTGGGAGGGTCCCTGGGAGGCATCACTGTCCTTGTTCCTCTGCCTTGCCATCCAATCCCCAATCCCCAGCCCTGCACTCCCTTGCCCCCCGGGAGTCAATAGACGCCCCCGCCCCCATGCGCATCCTCCGGCAGGTCCAGGGGGAGTAGCTGCAATCCAGCACCGCCGCCGCCCCCCCCCCCGCCCCACTGGGCATCTGTGTCACCTAGCCGTGTGCGTTTGCACACGGCTCCCTTTCATGAGTGTGCACCTAGTCCCTACTGCTGACCACAGCTCGAGGCTCCAGCTCCCGCTGCCCGCCGCCCACCCCCCCGCCCAGCGGGGTGCACCGAGCGCGCCCACACAGCCCCTCGTTGTTCTGGTCAGAGCAGCGCTCGCTGTTTACCCAGGAGGGAGACCGCGGGGCTGCAGGTATTAAATATTTTACTTGAGGAAGAAATGCTGGACGGCTCTCCGGGACGTCTGCGCCACCCAACCCCCCCCCCCCCCGCCCCCGCAGCACACAGGGCGGCTTGTTTCCTGCGCCGCTGCCAGCACTTGGCGTGGTGGCCCTCTGCCTCCTCCGCACGTGAAGAGGGGCTGGCGCTTCGCGCGTGCGTTTCCTGCTTGCTGACGAGCTCGGGCATTTTGTCACATATTTGTTACCCTCCCCTCGTCCCGCACATTGCCAATTAATGTCATTTGGGTTTCCTAGTACATTTTAGCTATTGTTCCTTATCACTCTCAATTGTTCCACATATCTTTTAATTTGTCATCTGTGACCTGGACAAAGTACTGTGAGCAAGGATGGAACAGGCAAGTCATGTCTCAGCAGGATTATGAAAACAGTTTTGGCTTCGGTCGCGATGGACTTATTTAACAGAAAAAAATTTGCATCTAGTCACGTTCCCGAAGTTGAAGATGATGGTCGTGAAGTCTGTGTTTTTGGTTTCCTGCCTTCTGGCTCCACCCTGGGCCTTGTCCTTGGTCTCTATAGTTTTCTCCCACTGGACGAATATCAAGTGCCTTCCACTTGTAAATCCTGGTTCCTTCGGAGCCCGCTTTCTCTAGTGGGTCAGGCGGGGACCCGAATACCTTGCTCCTTTCGGGGAGAGTTTTCCCGCTGCCTTCTGAAGACTCCCCCAGACCTGCTGGGACAAGGCCTTCTCTGCTCTCCTTTTTCCGCATTCACATGGCCTTCACAGACCCTTTTCCTCCACATCCACTTCCAAGTATGTCCCCAGCAGCTCCGACTACAAGTCGGAGGGAGGCTGTGCCGAATTTACGAGTTTGGAAAACCCTGACATGTTTCTAATGCTGAACCGCCCCAAACAAGAGGACCGGGTCTCTCTCCACAGCCAGAGACCCTTTCTCTACCTCCTTCGGCAGAACTTTACATTTTTCTCCATCAAAGTCTGCTTCACTGACCCCTTGACCCAACGCAAACAGCACTGTTATTCTGACCGGCACCTTAACCTCTATCATACCTTTTCGTTACAGCTAGCACCCAGAAATGCTCTGGGGCAGGGGGTGCTCTGTGGAGGTGCAGCCGACCCTCCCCCCTCCATCCCCAGGGTCATTTGGTCCCATCCATGAGCAGCCACAGGAACTTAACTCTCTCTTGTTCATACCAATGGGCCTGCGGCACACACCAGTTCCTCCTACGCGCTCCCCTGACAGCTGCAGGCGCTATCAGCAGTAAGATTCGGTGAAGATTTACTATGCCTTGATCTCATATCCAAAAACGTCGAAGTCTCTTTGTAGTTCTAAAACTTTAGTTTTTTTCCCCCATATAGCTCAGCAGTGTTCAAAGTGTGGTCTGAGGCCCCAGAAGCCTCAGACCTTGGGCGAGAAGTCCGAGTGGCTTTCTAGTATCACCCAGGCAGGGTTTGCCCCGTCTGCCTGCAAACTCACTGGTTAACAGAGGCATGACCCCGCTGGGGCATGGGCTTGTCCAGCTCTGCGTTTTAAATGTTTCTCAGTTTTAACCTTGAAGATGGTAGCTCTCAACAAATATGACCCGCGGGGGCAGAAGGGGTCCTGGGACCAGAATGTTGGAGAGGTCTCTGATGGGGTGGGTCCCATCTCTGACCCTCTGGCGCCCTAGGCCTACTCCTCATCTTAAAGGAACAGACACGTCTTTGGTTTCTTTGTTAAGTCTTTTGTTTCCTTGTTAAATTTGCTGCGAAGCAAAACTTTGGATACATAACTTGTATTAAGTTATGGACACTGCCTTCTAATCCTTGTAGTCCTGGCTGGCGAAGGGATGTCCCCAGGCCCTGAACTCCTATGTAGGCATTTAACTTTATCATAATTTTTCTGCCTCTATGGAGAGAACCATATGGTTTTTCTCTCCTGGTCCCCTGACGTGGTGAATTGCGCGGGTAGAATTTCTGCTGTTGGATTGTCTCTGCGTTCCTAGGAGAAACCCCACTCGTTAAAGACGCCGTGTAACACACTGCTGCACTCGGCTAGCCGAGGCCGGACCTCTGGGTCCCCGGCCACAAGAGAACACCTCATCTCCTCTTTCCTTGTCTCCCCCCCATTTGAATTTCGACATGCTATGATTTGTGATTTCAAAAGATCCCTCTAGCTGGAGCGTAAATCCTGAAACAGCCCACTTTTCTCTTCGGTGTGTTTGGAAACATTAAAATAGCTCCGTAATCAAGCAACCCAATCCTTGAATTTTTTTCCTAGTGAGTTTCTGGAAAACAGGTGCAGAAACGGGTCATTTGAGACCCCGTAGAAATCTGGTTAAGCCTGCCTGCCTGCTTTCCTTCGAGGACGGCCGGGGCCCGGTGGGGCGCAGCCTCTCGCGGGTGAGGGCGGTGCTGGGCGCGTGGAAAAGCCACCGCGGTATATCCCCGTGGCCTCCATGTGGGGCGCTATAGGAGGACATGCACTGCGCCCAGACACCCAGGCTGGGGAGCCTCCCTTCCTGGTGGAACAGCCCCAGCAGAGGCCCCCCTCCCCCATTTTACAGCCAGGGTCCCTGACCCGCCCGGGTCCTCCCGGCTCTCGCTGGCTGTGCCCGGACGAGACCGACCCGGTCTCCCAACTCCCAGCGGGACCGACCCGAGTCCCGCTCGAACGACCTCCTACTCAGAATCCCACCCCAACAAAAAGCCTCGGCGTCAGCTCCGGACTCGGGTCGCCCGCTCGGGTCCTCCCGCAGCCGACTGGGAGTCTGGCCGAGGTTCCACACATCCTGCTCTTACACCCACTCGGCCTGGACTCTGACTTCGGACCGCCGCCAGCACCCCGACCTTCGACGCGGAGCCGCAACAAGGACTCGGAATCCCGACGCCTACCCAGACGCAGAAGCACGAACTCCGGATGCCGAAACCAGGACCCCGAGTCGGACCCCAGGTGACCAAGGACTCGGAACCCCAACCCCCAGCCGAACCGCGATCCTCGGATCTCTGACTCGGAACTACGGACTCCCGACGCCGAACCCCGGTCCTAACTAAAAATCCAGACCCGGACTCCGACCCCAGGCTCCCACCTGCGACGGCGGACGTGGTACCCCACCCCGACCCCCACCCGGACCACGACCCTCGGATCTCCGACTCAAGAGGCACAAAGTCCCGACGCCAGACCCTGATCCCACTTCAGCCTCTGGACCCCGACTCGGACCCCAGGTTCCCATCTGAGACTGTTTACTCGGAACCCGAGCCCTGCCCAGACCACGACCTTTGTGTCTCCAACTCGGAACCACAGACTCCAGATGCCAAACTTGATCCTCACTTGGACGCTCAGAACCGAGCTCAGAACCACAACGGAACCCCGGTGCCCGCCCCGACTCTCCGCGAGACGCAGAGTGCACCAGGCCCAGCCGAGAGCGGACCGCGGTGATGCCCGCCCGCCCGCCCGCCAGCCGCGGAGCTCACCTCCGAGCCAGCGATCACCCGTCCCACGCCCGATCAGATGCTCCCGAAGCGCCGAGAAGCGGTGAGCAGAGGCAGCCGCGCGGCGCCCAGACTCCGGAGCACAGTACGTGGCGGGTGCGGCCGTGAAAAGCGTGGACCGAGGAGCGTGGACTAAGCTGCTTGCCGCGTGGCGGGCGGTGACCGTCTGAGGAGCGGGTGTGGCGGCGCTCCGACCCAGGCCGACGTGGCGGCCACCCCGCCACTGATTGGGTGAGCCCACGGGGCGGGCTTGCCGCCTTGCGCTGCAAGGATTGGCCGGCCGCGGCAAGCGAAATGCCGCGCTCTGCTATTGGTCGAGACAAGCGGCCACAAATGCCACCCGGGCGTGCATTGGCCGGGTGGTCCCAGCGCCACGTGCCGAGCCCCGCCCTGTCTGCTCCGAGGTAGCGCCGCCCCCACCCCTCTGCCCCAGGATCCAGGGTCCCGACTGCGCATCCGCACCCGGAGAGAGCGGGGCCAACTGCAGACCTGGCCGCCCCCAGCCCTGGAGTGACTGACCCCACGGGCCATTTGCGGCACTTGGTTGCCCCATCCAAACCCTTATCCCAGGGTCCACGAGGGTGGACGCGCGTGGGGCACGATGCGGGGTTAGGAGGGTGGTTCCTGTTCCCAGAAAGACCCGTCTTTAGCCTCTGCTATAGACGTCACGGTTGGTCTTTGGGTGATCCTGGGAGGAAGGAAGGTGCTGGGACCTTCTCAGGTCGCCCTTTGGGAGCTGGCAGGGCCCAGGTGACCCAGGAGGTTGGCTTCCAGCTTCAACCTCCACAACCCTGAATGTGATTTCCACTTTCTGATTTCCCTCTGCCCGGATGTGAAGCCTGTGTTAGGAGCATCTTCTCTACCACCCACCCATCCTCCTACCCATCTTGCATGGCCGCTGCGCTCATCCTGGCTTCCCAGAATTGCCCTGAACCCCAGAGATCTGCAGTGAACAGCAGTCAGGAAGCCTGACCTCTTGGGGTGTTTCGCCCCCTGAGGCTTTACCATCAGGTCTGGGCAGTTTGGGCCTCCCAAGCGAACTGCAGAATGATTTTGGCATGTAGAACTTCCAGTATGTTCTCAGAAGTTGGAGGCCCTGCCACCTCCGCTCAGGGTTGACCTCAAGCCTGCGGGAGGAGCAGGCTGGAACCAGCCAAGCAAGTGGGCGTCTCTGCACCCAAAGCCACCAGGCCATTCATCTCACCTGTCTTTGCGCTGGGTCCCATGCTCTGAGGGGCCCCAGGCTCAGGGTGTAACACTATGCTGACACCATCTCAAAGTTTTTAATAATTTCATCTTTGAACTTGAGTTTTGTAGGTGAAGTCTGACAGGATAATGGGGTGTAACCCCAAGGGCTTGGAGCCAAGGCTCCCCTGTGTTCCCACCACCTCCCTGCCTCCTTGGGACAGGCTCTCCGCCTCGCAGCCCCCCTCTCCAGGCTCCCGCCGGTGGCCACTGTTGCTCTGTGGCCGAGAATGGTGGGGAGGGGCCTGGAGTCCCACGCACACTCTGCCCTGCCGGGTCCCGAGGAAGGCGGAGGGGACGCTGCCAGCCCAACAGAGCTGTGGAGACAAGAATGAGACCATGACATGGGAAAGGCAAGCGCGGGGACATCAGGGTGGACACGGCCACGGGCAGCGCCGGTCCCTGCTGCGGTGGGGAGTGGGATTCAGCCCAGCTCTCTGCCTCAGGCGGCCTCCCACAGCCCTCCCAAGGGAGGCCAGGACCCCTCCCAGGAGACCCCGCGCACACACACGTGTCCACTCTTACCTCCCTGGGGACGTCAGGGGTGTGAGAGGTGTTTAGATTGGTTTCAGCAAAGTGGGAATCTGCACAGATTTGGGGTTTACAGTCCAGCCGGAAGGCCTGAGTTCTGGGAGGGGTCTCGTGCAGCACTGGTCGGCCGCCTCCCTTGGGAGTGCCTTGCCGTGGTTGACTGCCCCGGTCCCCAGTGGAGGACACGAGCTTTTCCCCAGCCTTTTGTTCTGGGTTTTGTCTTAAACACAAGGAAGCTGAGCATGGGACAAAAAGCGACCTACAGCCCTGGCTGGTGTGGCCCAGTGGACTGAGTGCCAGCCTGTGAACCAAAGGGTCGCCGGTTCGGTTCCCAGTCAGGACACAGGCCTGGGTTGCGGGCCAGGTCCCTGGTGGGGACCACGTGCCGGGCAACCACACGTGGATTTTTCTCTCTCTCTTTCTCCCTCTCTTCTCTTCTGTCTAAAATAAATCTTTTTTTAAAAAGCCACCTAAGAATGTCCACTTCCTACGGTGACTGCCCTCCTAGTAAAGAGCAACACAGGGTCTTGATTGGGATTTCGTGGAAGCTGATTTTTAAAACTGTGAAAATGGGTTGTTCTGATGTCACACTTAACAAAACCAGGGTTCTGACGGCGGGCCCGGCGGGTGGCCGGAGCCCTTCCCCAGTGCTGCTGCGTTATGGAGCCTGTCCGCCACCGCCCCTGAGCCTCGGACCCGCAGAGCCCAGAGACTGGGGTCTCCTCCTGGAGGAGGCCCTGCCGTGGGGTGCGCTCCAAGCCAGTTGGGGGCGAGGGGGGGAGTTGGGGTCCTGCTGTTGTCGATCTCGACACAGTTGTCGGGAAGGACAGCTCCGAGTCACATGCGGCCTGAGTCCTCCCCCTCCCCCTCCCCGCACATGGGGTGCTGTCAATCAGCCAGTGCCGACCGCCAGCCCGGACACACCTGTTGTGCCCCCCCACGCCCACCCCTTCTGTAGTCCTTTGGGGGAGACTAAGAGGGGTTCGTTGTCTCGTCGGGAGACAAGAGACGTGGGAATGGGCCGGAGAGGCATGTGGGGCTGGGCAGAGTCCAGGGCCGACAGGGGCTGCTGGGCAGGGGGCCTGGAGCTGGCCTTGGGGGTACCAGCAGAATTTGGGGAGGGGCGGCAGGCGCAGCCAGCCCCTCTCGGTCATGCTGGGTCCCTCCCAAGCCCGGACCAGCCCAGGGGCATTCTGGGCATTCTGGGTCCTGGACACCCTGGGGTGTGGTTCCCTGTCACCTCCTTGGGTGCAGGAATTCTGGGTGGGTGCAGGGCAGAGCACCCTGGCACCCGAAGTCCTCTCGCCCAGTCCCCCAAGTGCCAGAGGACTCTGGTTTATCTCAGCTGTGCATGGCGGGGGCTGCCCTAACTAACGTCCCCCACGCTCCCCCTGGCACTAACATTTGGGGTTCAGAGGTTTCCTCGCGGGCCCCTGTACCCGAGTGCACGCAGGCACACACGCACGCACAGCTGAAGAGAATTAGGCTCAAACCGTCCACTCGGCTTTTCTCTTGATTCTGAGGTATTTGGGGTGGGGGTGGGGGATTAGGGGAGGAAGTGGCTGAGCTAATTCTCCTGCATTTGCCAGCACAGAAGTGCAGATGGGGCCCAGAGCCCCTCGGTGTCCTGGGGGAAAACAGCGGCCCTCCTCCGCCCTGGGCAAGGGATGAGACGTGGCAGGCCCTGGCTGAGGCCTTCTCTGGGCCGCAGTTCATCCCCCACCACCCCACCCCCAGAGTCGAGGGTGGAACCAGCTCTGGGCTCGGCCAGGTTCCCACAGAGCTGCTTCCCCCCACCCTGCTCGGAGAGGCGCCACGTGGCCGCCTCAGCACCATCTTCCCAGGAAAGGCTCCAGCCCCACGCTGCTCTCCGAGGTGGAGAGGGACACGGAGGGGCCCAGGGAGCCTGGGGTCCGCCTGGCCGGCCGGCACGGTCGCCCCCCCTGTCCCCCGGTCCCCAGCACCAGCAGCCCCTCCTCCATCGCCCTCAGTGGGGAACACTCGCACGCACAACACACACACACGCACACGCACGCTGCTGCTGCTCTGTGACCCCGTGGCCCTCGGTCCAGGGGCTCCTCCCCGGCCCCAAAGCGAAGGTTCTGCTGACCCTGCCTCCCATGTCCGCATTCTGGGGTCTCCTTCCTTCTCGGCCCCTTGTGTCTCCCATGCCTGCCTCTCCCTTGGCCTCCCCTCCCGCCCGATGGCTCTGCCCAGACGGTGACTGGCTGCTCTCCTGCACACTCGTACCCACCCCCCACTCCCCACCCCCTGCACGTCCCCCCAGGCTCCCTGCCCTGGGATCCCCACTTGGGAGCTCGGCAGCCCCAGTGAGGACAGGCAGGCGCCCGGTCATTCAGGGCCCAACAGGCCGCAGCGGGGTGTAGCGCTGTGGGGTGGGGCATCTCCAAAGGTTTGTGGAGGGAGTAGTGGACAGGGTCAGGTCTCCCTTCTGGAAGCGGAACAGAGAGAACTAGAGGGGGCTGGGGAGGCGAGGGGCCCAGGAAGGCTGCGTGGGGACTCGCCGTCCCCCAGTGCCCAGGCATGGAGGTGGGGGCAGCTAAGAACCCGTGGGAGGCCGTCGGGCGAGCGCTCCCGGGAAGGTGGCCTTGGTGTGGGGCTTGCTGCTGGGGTGAGGAGGAGCTTCCGATGGCCCCTGGGACAGGCCAGGGGTCAGGTTGAGGGTCAAGTCAGGTGGACGAGCCAGACCTTCAGACTCCTGTGTATGTGGGTCAGCCCCCAACCTCCACCCAGCTACATGGTGCCTTCCCTCCTTTAGGCTGCCCAGGGCCCGGGGTGGGTCACATGGCTCAGGGTGACCAAGGGGTGACAGGCATGGGTCCTGGCCCCCTGGGGTGGGCCAGTCCCAGCACAGCCTGGGCCCCAGGGCACCGCGTCCCCAAGAGCACCACGGGAGCGGAGTGACAGGGAGGGTGGGAGCAGGCTCGCCGCCCTGGGCCTGGCCCCGGCCTCCCCCTGGGGGCAGATTTGCTCTCCCTGGTCGGGGTCTGCAGTTCCTCAGGGCTGGCGGGCGGGGCAGGGGTCCCGGTGAGAGGCAGCATGGGGTGTGGGCCTCTCCCACCCAGCGGGCAGCTGAGCTGTGTGTGTGTGCATGGGGCACTGCACAGCCAAGCCTTGATTGGCCCGCCCTGCCTCTCCCGGAGCCCCCACGCCAGGGCAGAGAACACGGCAGCTGTCTCCTGACCACCTGCTTGGGGCCTGGTTGGGTGCCAGGCGTGGGGACGGGAAAGCAAAGTGCGCCGGGCCCGCCACCCTGCTGCCTGGAGGGCCTTCCCACCTCTGCTTTTCATGGCGCCGCCTCCACTCCCCGCCTGGCCTGCCTCGCCCATGGCCGTTGCTACGTTGGCGTGTCTGGGCCTCTGAGGGCCACCGAGAGAGTGCTTCCAATGAGCGTCCACGTCCAGGGAGAGGCGTCCACGGGAGGCCCCATCCTGCCGCTCCCGTGTTTCCAGATTCTTCTTAATCATGGAAGGGTCCTCACTCGATAGTTGGGGCACAGCCATGTGCAGACACCCCCCTGTCATCCTTCCTCTGTGCTCGAGAGGGCAGGCCTCCGGTGACCAGTGGGTGCTCGGGGTGGCGGTGAGGGGCCTCAGAGAAGCCGCGAGAACGTCCTGACCGAGCCTGGCAGGCTCAGAGGACGGTCCTGACCTGGACGGAAAAGCCAGGCAGGAGAAGGGAGCAGCGGACTGGGGCGCCCAGCAGCAGGGTGGGGTCCGGCACAATCTGCCCACCAGGCCTTTGAGACCCCACCCCTTCTGCTTCTGACCAGTGGGGTGCAGTGGAAGTAACAGAGAGTGATCTCCAAGGTCAGGTCATAAAGGGCATCGCGGCGCCCCGCTCACTCTCGAGCCAGAGCCACCACCTTTGGCAGAAACCGGCCGCCATGTTGTGAGGACGCCCAAGCATCCCTTCCCCGAGCACAGAGGGCCGTGCGGGGAAGACCCAGGCCTCCCACCGCAGCCTTGTGAGTGAGGCATCTTGCACATGGCCCGCCAGGCCCGGTCCAACCATCGAACGCCCACAACCCTGGCCACCCTCCAGGCGCTCCAGGACTCCTGACCCTAAGAAACCATGAGGTTCTAGACGGCGGTTGCTGTGCAGTTGTAGGGTGACCTGGTCCTTGGCCACACTGTGACAGCCTCCCACGCCAGGCTCAGTCCGACCCCCGACCAGGGCAGCAGAGAGGGTGCCGCCGGCCTGTCCACTTTCGCCAGCAGATGACGCCTCCCAGGGAGGTGGCGTATGGCCACTGGAAGTAGTGTCTGCGACCAACAGCAGCCTCTGCCTATGCCTGCCCACCATCATTCCGGTCCCTCCACACGTGAGCTCTGTCCTCCGGGCCAGCGGCTCTTGCTCGGCAAGAGGTCCCCATGCAGGTCCCCCTTCCAGGGGTGAGCAGTTGCAACTCAGCAGGTAGCTTTTGGGCATCTAACACTGTTGGGCTGGAGCTGGGGGTGACTCTGTGGCCACGTGCTCACGGCTGGGAGACCGCACTGACCGCTGGAGGGTAACGGAGCTGCCGCAGGCCGCTTCCCCTGAGAGTTCCAGACCCAGTTCTCTGGGACATGAGCAGGACAGAGGGCGGCACCACCTCTGCTGGGCCGAGGGACCCCACCTCATCCAGGGCGCGTGGGCAGCAGGGGTCACAGTGCCTTCTCATCTGAGTGTGCCCACTGGTCGGTCCCCAGCCCACCGTGGAGGGCACCCTCCGGGGCAGGCGGGAGCCCCATGGTACAACAGGGACCCCCTTCTCTGCTCCTTTCCCAGGGCCCCCCTTGTGGGGCTGGCAGTTCAACCTGTACCCTGTCCTCAGCTGGGGCCCAGGCGCGGCCCTGAGGACTGCTCAGGCTGCTGACAGTTCTCACGTGATCAGGGCCCTGGAGACCCGACCGGACAGCCAGCTCTGTTCTGAATTTGTGGCCTGCACTTGGGAACGTGGACGCGGCCTGCGGCCGGTCAGCACAGCGGAGGGGAGCAGATGCTGCCATGCGCCCCGGGCAGCCGAGGCCCCTCCCGTTTTCTGCCCTCCCTGGGTCTTTCCGGCAGGCAAGGCCATTTCTGCGCCTTGGGCGTCCGCAGAACAAAAGGCGGAAGTGGTGCTTGTGGACAGGCTTGCTCAGCTCCCCTCCCCCCCAGGCTGGTACGTGCCTGCCCGGCCGAGCCCCGCCCCCGCAGCCCCTCGAAGGCCAGCCCACCCCCCCTCCGGGCTCTAGGCCGCCTGCCTGCTGGTCCCACTCACACCCGCGTTGAGGCTCTCAGAGGGGCTGGGCACAGAGGAGCTCACCCCCCACACCGACCCGGCAGCTCGGAGTGGTCACCATGTCGGACCCAGTTCTAAGGGCTTCAGAGCAGGAACTTGCTCAACATGCTCACAGCCCACTGTGGCGATGAGGAAACTGAGGCACGGCCGGGTCAGAGGACTTGCCAGGCACCTCATGGGCAGCTGATGCTGGAGCCGGACTTCGTGCTTCCCACCCCGCCATGCGGCCTCGGTGTGAAGGGCATGGCCCCTGCCTGGGCGGTTCCACAGTGGGCAGTGGGCTTACTGGGCGGAGGGCAGCTGTGCCTTTGCCCCGTTTGGCCTCCTGGGCACCGAACGTGAGTGTGCCCCCTCTGCCCACGTGCGCCCTACAGGGGAAGTGGGGTGGGCAGCCGTCCCCCAGAGTACTGGGCCCCTCGGAGTGGTGCCCCGCTCCCCAAGACTCCCCCAACAGATAGGTGACCAAGATCAGGGACCCCAGGAATCAACCTCTTGAACGCGACATTCTGTTTCAGGTAGTTGGGAGGGGAGCCCCTGGCCCAACACGCCTCAACAGCAACCCCCCCCAGCAGACCCTCCACTACCCTCAGTGGGACCCTTCCTCCCTGGGGTGTGCAGCCCCCACTGACCACCAGCCACCAAGCCGACCCAGCAAGGCGCTTGTCCTTGCCCACCGAAAGTTCCCTCTTGCTCCGTGCCCAGTAACATCCCTTAGGCAGGCGCGCTCCAATCCCCAGCACGGGCGGCACCCTGGGGTCCGCACAGAGGCCTCTGAGAGTTGCAGGGGGTGGGTGGGCACGGGTGGTAGTCTCGGCCCAGGGACTCCACTTCTGTCCCTTGGTCTCCCTCTAAATGGGTTCCAGTAGAGGGGGTCCCCTCTGAGTTGTGGGCTTCGCCTCCTCCACCCTCCCCCAGGCCCCCGGCCAGGGCCAGAGCCCCCCTCAGGCCCTGGTGATGGCAGCAAATGGGGCACGGAGGGGACGTGCCCAAGCCGGGCGGTAGAGATGGCTCCCGCCATGGAGAACAGCACAGCACCCAGCCATCTCTCTCTGCTGGGAGTGCAATCTTTTTTTGGAAGCCTTGCTGGAAAATCTGAATCTTGTGAGCCATCAGCTGTTTATAATCAGAGAAGCATATGTTTAAAAAGAGCCGAGGGGCCTTATAAACTCCGTGTGCAAATTACCTTTGGGGCTGCCCGCCCCACCGCCCCTCCCCACTGCCGCCATCGCTGGCGAGGGGCTCAGCTCGCCGCACAGAATGAGCCGTAACCCCGTTGCGGCGTGGGGTCTGTTTAGCTTTAGTCACGTCAGCTTGGCCCCGGAGCGCGGGAGCCTCCCTCTCTGCTACGTGGCTTCCAGCCCCCCGCCCCCCACCCCAATCCAGCTGCAGCTGACTTTTGGCTCCTTGTCCCTGGGCCTTCAGCCTGAGAAATGTCCGACCTGGGGACTGTGCAGCAACACGTGGGCAGGGGCTTGGCCCCAGGGCCTGTGGGGGCTTCCCAGTTCTCCACATCTCCACATCCAGGCTCAGCCCAGAGTGGGGGGGACGTTGGGGGGAGGCAGGGGCGCTCCCAGGGCCTGCTGGCGTCCAGTGGGGTGGCTTTGTGTTTCTGGGTTTTGATTTTTACTTTTGTAACAGCCTTCTTCAGGGATCACTCGCATTCCATACAGCTCACACACTTAAAGTGCACAGTTCACGGGTTCCGAGCCGAGCATGGTTGCCGCATCCCAGAGGACAGCCACACCTCAGTGCTCAGGGGCTTCAGGCCCGCCGGACCCTGTACTTGTCCTGCTTCGACGGGAAAACAGATATGCCAGCGCTCGGTGCTTGCTCACCACTCGGCGCCCCTCTCTCCTGATGCAGCAGAGGTCCCCATGTTGGTCTCGGCACTCGGCAGGAGTTCTGGGACAAGTCGAGGCAAGCAGCCCTGAGGTAGTGCTGTCTGCCCAGTCCCCCTGAAAGAAGGCCCCTTCCACCCCCACCCCGGACTTGCCTGTTCTGCACACTTCGTGGGAGGGGGCAGTCTTTGCTCACTGGCTGCTTTCACAGAGCAAGTTCCGCCATTCACCCACGCGGCAGCGTGTCAGGGTATCATCTGAGTTTAGAGTCATACCCAGTGTGCATCTTGGCCACGTCTCATTGTCCCTCCATCCGCGGTGGACGTCTGGGCTGCCTCCACGTGTCAGTCATTATGAATAGTGTCACCACGATCATTCGGGCACATGCTTATTTTTTTTAGAGACGGAGATTTGCATTCACCTTGGGTCCACACCCAGGGGTGGAATTGCCAGGTCCGTGGCAGCTCTGGGCTTGACCTTGGGAGGGATTGCTAGGCCATCAGACCATCCAACAGCTGCCCCATCTCCCCAGCCCCGCCAGCATCAGCCTAGGGCTCGGGCTTCCCCGGGTCCTCGCCAACACTTGTTACTGTCTGTCAGTCACGCTGTGGCCGCCCCAGTGGGTGGGAAGCAAGGTCTCCCGGTTTTGGCATGCCTTCCCCTAGTGGCTGATGACACGGAGCATCTTCTCATGTGTTTATCGCTCACTTATGTCTCTTCTTTTCTGAAATGCCAAGTTGTGGGGTTGGCCAAAAAGTTGGCCAAATGGTCTACCCGACCGCGGAGCATCAACCAGTGAGAAACCACTTTGGACTTGTTCAGTCAGTCACGGCACCTTCTCCACACACGGCACAGATCTTCTTCTGTGTTTCAGTTGTGTTTTTACCTTTCTTGAAATAATAAAGCGTAACATGCAAAAAGTGTTACCTATTTTCTTCCACCTTCCATGTTAAAATGGCTACACAAAAATTCACCAACTTTGATAACTTTTGTTCAATGCACAGTGATGGGACAGCTGTCACAGTGCAACCAAAGACATGGTTTCGAATGACAAGGACAAGCAAGTGCTGCTCGAGCCATTGTCCAGGAAAAACCGGACATTTGGCCGACCCAACGGCCACGCGTCCCTGGTCAGACACACTCCCTCCCAATCGGAGATTGTCTTTCCACTTTCTGGGTGTCACGCTTGCACGCCATCAACATTGACGGCATCTTGTCGTGGCCACTGCAGGTGAAGCCAAGGCCGCAAAGAGCTACTCCTGCGCTTTCTTCTCAGAGTTGCAGCTTTTACATCGAGGTGACGGGGTGGTTCTGTACGTTCTGTGCGTGGTTTGGAGCAGGAGTCTGGGTCCGCCCCCTCGAACGCAGACACCTGGCTGTGCCAGCACCACTTGCTGAAAAGTCCGTTCTCTCCCCCGTTGGAGGGTCTCGGCTCCCACGTGAAAACCAACTGACCGTGAATGTGAGGCCTTCATCCTGGACTCTCGGTTCTGGCCCTCAGAGCCGGGCGTCCTCCTCCCTGGAGCCTCGTGTGACCGTTTGGCTGTTCTGGGCCCCTTGCCTTTCCATGTAAACCATAGGGTCAGCTTGTCCATGTCTGCTAAGCAGCCCTTTGGGGACCGTGGCCGCTCACTGATGCCGTCTTCCGGTCCATGGACAGGGAACGTCTCTCCCTTTCAGTGGGATCGGGCCTCTCCGGCACGAGCACCTCAGAGTTGTCCGGGTGTGACTTCACACCTCTTTGGTGCGACCTCCAGGGCTGTGTGCGCTCGGGGCCCACACTCTCTGCTCCTGCCCAGGGCTCCTGCCCAGCCTGGCCACTGCTGGGCTCTGGCCGCGCCGCCTCACAGCTCTGCACACATAGCATCCCCGCCTGGGACACACAATCCCTGCTGAGCTGGTCCTTGGGTCTGGTGGGTCCCCTGAGCCCCTCACCTCTGGGGACTCTCAGGCCCCTGGGCAAGCTTCTCTGTGAGCCTTGGTCAGTGCCCACCGAGTGTGAGTGCCCCCCTGGAGACTGTGGCTCCTCAGGGCCGGGAGGCTCCACCATCGAATCCCCACTGCACCCCAAGACTGGCACAGGTTGGGAAAGGCCCAGGGAGGTCCGCAGGGACACTCGAACTGTTTTTAAGGCAGGTCGCTGCGGTGGGTAAACAGCCCTCAAATGTGGAGTGAGGCTTCGGGGGGCCTCGCCTCCGGGGCAACGGGACCCTGGCAGCTTCCAAAAGGAATCGGAGTTTTCCAATTCCCTTTCAACTCAAGGGTCTCAGATGCAGTCTGCAGCCCTCGAGGGGAGGGCCCTGGCACTGCTTCCGAGCAGGTGCCTTTGAAGGGGGGCAGAGCCGGCTCCCGCCTGGAACCTGTGGCAGGTGGCCAAGGGCTGCTCACCTGCTTCCCTGTGTCCCCTTCCATGGGGCTGGGCCAAGCCATTTGGACCAAACTGGGTCACTGCAGGCTGGTGTACCCTGGCCTCGCCGGGCCTCTCACTGCATCTCTAAGAGGGGGAAACGCTACCTACATTCCCTGCCCCCAACAAAGCCAGGGGAATGGGGTCCAGGGAGATAAAGGCTTACGTACGAGTCCTTTGGAAACCTGGGCAGAGGCTTTGGGTGTGCGTCTTATTCAAGCCCCGAAAAACCTCCCTTTTCCTTCTCATCTACACGCTCTGCACTCGGGGAGCGCCTTCCGTGTGCCCGGCCCTCTGCTAGGCGTGGGGAATGCAGTGCGGCCGGGCTGGATGCCGGGGCGCCTGCCCACAGAGAGCACAGAGTCCGGCCGGACCGCCTGGCTCCAGGGAGAGCAGGGCAGGCGCCCTGGGTCCAGGACCAGAGCAGGGGTCCTGGGCCTACCAACAGCCCCCAGGCCCCGAGAAGGCTCTGAGCGGGCTCCCAGGAATCGGGGTTCCTTCCCCCAGGGCACTGGCTGGAGTGACCCCTGGCCCTGGAGTCTGCAGGCCTGGGTGCCCAACGCTGAGCCTCGTCCCCACCTCCGAAGACAGGGGAGGCTGGAAGGAGACTTCCCCTCACAATGCTTGGTTGGGGCGATGGGGGCCCCCCAGCCTCAGGCCCTTCTTGTTCTCCGGCAGCCACACCCCGTGGCCTGGAAGCCCGAGCGCTGGGCTCCGGCGCCCCTTCCGCACGTGACTTTTTCTCGGCCTCTGGCACAGGGCTGCGCACGTAGTCCCCTGGCAAGTCTTCAGCTGGTCTGGGGGTGGGGTGGGGGGGAGGTTGTGGAGGAAATGGGGGGGCACTCCCCTCTGCCTCCCCGGCAGCCCCTCGGTGGTGAACAGGGTGCGAGTGGGGAGCAGAGGCCCCCAGCCCTCTTCGTGGGGTGCCTGGGGCGGGGAGGGGGCAGCAGGCGGCGGACCCCTGTGATAGGAAGCAATGGGTGAAACGTGGGTGTTGGGGGCTGCGTGCTGGGGTGGGGGGTCACGGGCCTCTGAGATGAGGTTCCAGAGGGCAGCACCCCCCGAGCTTCCGCGCGTGAGCCCCTCTGTTTGCTGTGCTTCCGTGGCTGCTCACCATAAAAAACGCGCCAGTCATCTTTTCCGCTGTGGTTTTTATTGTTTTGTTTTATTATCCAGGCTATACTGAGTTGGGAAGAGCTGCAGAAATGGCTTCTTCTCCCCCAGATTCCAGAACAACCCATAGCCATTGCGGATTGATGAACGCCCCCCCCCCCCACGTCTTACTTTCCCCAACTTCATTTTTCTCTGCATTAACGGGGCGGGGGGTGGGGGCTCACAGCCAGGCGTTCGGGTTGCTGCTGGAGTCGGGCTCCCTCCCCCCCCCGCCCCCCGCTCCCACCCAGAGAGAGCAGTGGGCCCCGCTCCTGGTCGGCCCCATTTCTGGAAGCCGTGGCCATGGGGCTGCGGGCCCCTGGCTGGGCTGGGCGGCAGAGGAAGCCAAGAGCAGGACGAAGGCCTGGGGAGGAATCTGGGTTCTCTTGGCTGCTGGTAAGATTATCCATTAAATCCATACTCCTCACTGTGGAGTTCACGTATTCAGAGCCGATCCCGGCCTCTGGCCGGCTTACATTACTGCAGTATTGCTTCCAGATGGGCAGACACCCACCCCGAGCCCAGCCCTGCGGATACGGCGCCCAGCAGGCCGCTCACCACCGCGCCTTTGTTCTCTGGGTCCCAATCTGTCCCCACTCACTTAGAGAGCCCCAACACGACACATCCGCACTCAGGGGTGGGGGGGCCAGACCCGCGGCCCCCGGCCCCCGGGCGCCTCTGCAGACAGAAACCAGAGTGGGTGCCAGAGTGTCTCTGGGCCCGAGCTGGGGATTGAGGCCTCCTTCCTGAGCTTTTCCTGCGGTTGGGGCCCCTTACAGGCAAGGCCCTGCCAGCCCCAGGCTGGAGAGGTCCTGCCTGTCCCCCCCCCAACCTCAGGGATGCGTTCTCCCAGGAGGAGCCAGCCTGTCAGGCAGAGGGCACAGCAGAGACACAGGCGGGGTGGGGGTGGGGGGCGGTGGCGGGGGGCTGGCCAGCAGGCCCAGGCTCTGGTTGGATCAGACGGGGCCCTCCGTCCCCCTGCACATGACACCATTTTCTTCTCGAGTGGGGAAACCATGTGGACAGACGTGACGCCTCCGGAGCCCAGATGCCAGCCCCTGGTGCCCCATGCCACATGGCCGGCCGCTCCTCAGTGTCTTGCCCAGACACCAACAGTGACAGAGCACAGGGCCGGGGAGCTGGGGCGGGGCGGGTACCACGAGGCTCCATTGCTGGTGTGAAGGAGGAGCACCCGGGCAGGTGGGCCGGCGATAATGGTGCAGAGTGACACTTGGCTCGTGGTGACAGCCAGTCTGTGGGCCCGGTCCTCACACACCTGCCGGGAGTTCTCTGCACAAGACCTGGGGCCCCAGCCCGGCTTCACAGGGTGGGAGCCCCAGTCAGGGACATCTGCCCCTGCAGCCCCGGACCCGCAGGCAGGCTGGGCCCCACACCTCCCTCGGGGTTCTCTGCCCTCCGGAGAGCTCAAGGGAGTCCCCAGCCTAAGGGCCTTATTCTGGGGGTCCAGGAGGGGGGACAGGGTGGGCCGAGAGTGCCCGTAGCCCAGTGGGCAGGGCGGCCATCTGGAGACCCAGGAAACCATCCCGGAGCAACCCCCCAGCCCCTCTGGCCGGCCCTGGGGCAGATGGGATGAAGGGGAGAGGCTTCCCTGCACCTGGGGGACAGATGCGGGGCTTGACGGAGATGAGACAGGGTTTCCCTGCCAGCTCCGGGCCTGAAGCTTCGGGAGGAAGTCCCTCCCACGGGTGTCAGAGCGCTGAAGCCACCCAGGCTGCGCTCTGCCTCTGTCCCTCCTGCTCTAGGAGGGACGCCCATGCTCTGTTGTGAAAGCACGGACCCCCGCCCCCCCAAGGAGGTCAGACCCCAACTCCTACCCGCGCCTTCTGACTTGGTTGCTAGGCCCATGTTCATTGCCGTTCGTGCCATTTGTGATTTTCCACATTTGCTCCTAAACGGCCCGGAGCTCCCCACAGCCCTCCGGACCAGGCGTGGGCGGCGGCCTCTCAGGGGGGGGAAAGGAGCCGGGGAACTCAGCCCAAAGCTGAGGGCCCCACCCCAGCTTCCTTGGATCTGCCGGGGTCCATCGGGGGTCCCCCAGGGCGATGATTGCAGGTGCTGGGCTACGTGGCTTGTCGTGCAAGCTGCAGGCCAGGCAGGGCAGTGCCACTGCACGAGGGCCATCCAGGGGTCACTAAGTGTCCCCCCGCCTCTTCCATAAGCCCGGGGGGTGGCCCACTGAGCATCGTCAGCACAGACTGACCTCGTTCTGCGGGCCCAGCGAGTTTCCACTCCCTGCCACACAGGACACCTCGTCTCGGGAGCGTCCCCGATGGCCATGCCTGGGCTGCCCCAGACACAGCACCCCCACTGAGAAAGGGGAATGTGGAAGGCCCGGGGGGCACAGCCCACCTGGAACGGGGCACGGGACTGGTGTCCTGGCTCCCAAGTGGCCATCCTGTCCCCACCCTGGCAGGGAGCCACAGCAGCCGGGTCTCCCAGCACCTGAGGTGGGGCACGAGGTCAGAGTGCAGTCAACAACCGCTCTCAGAGTTCAGGGGCCCTGGGATCGGGGGCAGAATACTGAGTGGGCCCTGACCTTGTCAGGACGGTCAAGGTCCTGAGCGGCAGGCAGCCCAGGGGTCTCCCTCCCTCTCATCAGCTGGTCTGACCCAGGCCAGCTGGGGGTCTGTCCCCACAAAAGCCCCCGGGGTGGGGGGGGGGTGCCGTGCCAGCAGGAAAAAGGCACGGGAGGCAGTGAGGAGCGGGGGGGCGGGGAGAAGCAGCCCACGGGGTCCCCTCTTCATGGCCCCCGTCCAGCCTCAGCCAGCCCTCTCCAAGGCCGCTGGCCTGGGCTGGGGCCGGAGTGTCGTCCCATCTCCCTGCCACACAGCCCCCCCGTGAAGAGCCGGGGCGGGCGGTGGTCACATCCTGCTCGGTCACCTCCAGGGCACGTGTTCTGGGCCTGATATTTCGTTTTCTGGGGGGTCAACTGTGGGGCACGAGATCTCCCTGGAAGGTCTATGTGGGAGCTCAAATGAGATTCGTGCCGACGAAGTTCCCAGCACACAGTGAGCACAGCCCTCGGGGGCTGTACGTTATGGACGTGCGAGCCGGGCCTGGTGTTGGGGGGGGGCCTTCCGCACCCCGCATGCCTGCGGACTCCGGCACCGGGGCCCCGAGAGTTAATGATCAGCCAGGGCCGGCCGGAAGCGTCCTGTGAGCTGGGGACAGGGCCCCCTGGAAACCCCACCGCCCGAGGTCCAGGAGGACGTGGGGGAGGGGGCGCCAGGGCAGGCCGTCCCCTGGTCCTCCTCGGGCCCCACAGGGGCGCGGTGGCGGCTGTTCCCAGCACCCCTTGTCCCTTGGACTCTGGGCCGAGGGTCGGTCCCCTCAGCAGCAATTCAAGGCAGTGCGGGAAGGGGAGGGGCCGTCGGGAGGCAGCTGGGCCCACCAGCCCGGTCTGCAGCAGACTGTCTTTCCACTTGCAGAACGCTCCAGAAAGCTCCATTTTAGAAATTAGAGTTTCTCCAGAGAGCTCCCTACTAGGAAGTGTGAGGGGCCCCAGCGGAGGGCTCCCCTCCCTCCCAGCTCTCTGCCCTTTCCCCGTCCTTCCCCCAGAGCGGTGGGGGTGGGGGCGGCAGGCCCCGGCAGGCCCCAGGCGAGGAGGAGCCCGGCGGTGGGGGAGGGGGCTCCAGGAAGTCACAGCCCCCGCCCCTGCCCCCTCCCCCACTCAGGAAAGTCTCTGGGACTGGCTTCTTACTTTGTTCTAAACACAGGCTCTCTGCGCTGGAAGGACTTGAGTAGGGAGGGCCCTCAGGAAGGCTGGGGGTGGGGGCGACAGGAAAACCGCTCTTAGGGGCGAGGGGGCAGGACCCCCTCCCCGCTGCCGGGCCTCCCGCAGCTGGCGTGCCCGAGCGCACTGAGGCCCAGGGTTCCAGGCAGAGGGTGTCCTCCTGGGTAGAGCTTCCAAACTGGGGGGCCTCTGAGATGGTGGGGAGGAGGACACAACTTCGCCCCAAGGCTGGAAGGGCACCTCCCTGGAGAAGTGTCCCTGTTTTGTTTTGTTGACAGGGCGTTGCCTCCCCACCCCAGGCAGCTCCCTGTCCCTGGGGTGATCCATTCTCAAGGTGACCTCTCGGTGGCTCGGCCCTGTGCTCGGACCCGAGGCCCGCCCCGGCCCTCAGTGGAAAGCCTCAAACAGCCCTTGGGCCCCGGCCTCTCCTGAACATGGCCTTTCTCTCCCTTCCCTCACTCTTCGTCAGCCACACGCCCCCTCCAGAGCTCCCATAGGCCCCTCACTCAGGCCCCCAGGGAAGGGGGGACCGAGCCCCTCCCTCATCTTTCCACTTCCACATCGTGGTTTTACCCTGGAGGCGCCCCAGCCCCGAGCCCCCTTCCTGGGGCCCAGCTCCTGGGATGCAGTGAGCAGGAGGAAAGGCAGACATCGCCCACCTCGGGGCGTCGGCTCCCAGTGGCTGCCAGGGTGGCGTAGAAGTTGTCACTCAGAGCTCAGGGGGCCAGCCTCAGCCGCGACCCCCCAGGCCATCTGCACAGGCCTGGGCTGCCCAGGGCCCCCCACCCCAAGGCTGTGCATGCCCATTGGACCCCCAGGGAGGGTAGACACCGAGGTGCTGCTGTCTGCCCCGGTGGGCGCCAGGCCGCCGCCCCTGGGCAGGTCGGTGTCACCCTGTCACCCACCCTGAGTGCCTGCTGGCAGCAGGAGACCCTTCGGGCGGCCGCCCCCGAGCTGTGGACTCACAGGCGGAGCGGACCTCCTGGGCCTCCACGTCTGCGCCTCTCGGTGGGCGTGAGAGCGCCCCTGTGCTCCCCCCGTCATGAACTCAGGGTCGTGAATTCACATATTCGGCCATCGCAAGAAGTAACGGCGGTTCACGCCATTGTCACACCAGACACTCGGGTGGGAGCCCGGAGCTTGGAGAATGCAGAGCAGGACAGGTCGGGAGAAGGGCCTCTGCCTGCGAGCGGCCACAGCTTTGTCGCCGCCTCGGCCAGCGGGCTGCCTGCTGGGTGGCCAGTCTTGTCTGGCGGGCCCCCCGCCTGCGGCCCGTTGGTAACAACCCCCAAGCCAGGGACAGCACTCGGCTGTGGGCTGTGTGCTTCTGGGGAGGCAGACGGTTCCGGGTGGCCATGACCTCCAAATAGATCATCTAGGTGAAGTTCAAAGACTCAGGGGAGCCAGGCGTCCCTGCTGCCTGCTGTGTGTTCTCTTTGGGGAGTGTCCCCACATGGGCACTTGCACAGGCAGGCACATGCTCCCTGGCTCAGCCCCCTTCCCAGCCAGCCTGAGGCCAGGCCTCCTTCGGACTGAGCCCACGCTGGCCTTGTGAGGGGACAGCTGAAGGCCAGGAGGAGGCCGCTGGCCTTGGGCAGGGCTCCCAAAGCAGAGGCAGCCCCTCAGAGGTCAGCTGCAGGGTCTCTCCAAGAGAAGTGGGCCCAGGCCTGCGAGCTCCTGTGGGCGCCTTCCCAGAGCATCCGAGGCTGGGGACCTCTCCCCGGGTGCCAAGAGCTCAGGAGGGACTTCTCCGTGGCCACCAGAAATGGGAGCTAACGCATGGGCAGCCATGGCCGCCATCCCCCGTGGCAGGCCCAGCTTCCAGGACGGAGGGCCCAGGCCTTCCAGGCGGCTCCTCACGTCTCCCCCAAAACCTGTAGGAAGTCACACCCTGGGAGCTTTGGGGGTGACTACGCTTCATTGGGGAGGGAGCTTCGTTCGGAAGGGAGACTGGGGAGGGTCTTGGTCTCGTGGGAGGCAGGCAGTTCTCCTGGGTCTCCCACCCCAGAGGCCAGGCGCGGAGCCACAGGTGCCAGGAAGGGGGTGCGTCTTTTGAAGCTTATAAGAATTAAAAGGTGAGGAGGGGCCAGAGGGGATTGTTTCAGCTTATTCCTTCTGAAGGTCGAGGGGATGCACTGAGGGGCCAGACCAACTCCAGGGACACAACCCCAAACAGGCAGCCGCATCCAGGACTGATTTCTCTCTCTGTTCGCCCTGCTGAGGAGGCAGTGCTTTGGGGGTGAAAAGCTCCCCACCAGGAGAGGAGGGCTGCGCACAAGGGGACCCCAGCCTTGCGACCTTTGTTCACTGCCACAAGTAAGGCGACTCCCGCTGGGGGCTTCCAGGGCTCCGATTCCACGCCTTAGCTGGGCAGCGTCTCCTGGGAGCACCGGCCAGCCTGGCCGCGGCCCCCCGCCCAAGGGTGGGCCCTGCATTCCCGTCCGTCCACGGTATGAGTGGAATTGGCGGATTGTGTTGAGGACTCTCTCTCGGGGTTTACATGCCAGCAGCTGACAGTCACTTCCAGGTTCTGTCCCTGTGCGCTGGGTGGGGGGCCCCAGCAGAGTCAGCCAGGGGGGCTGGCGACAGGCAAGGCTGTATCCTGTTCGCACGGTGGCTTTACGAGGACCCCCTCACTCGGCAAACAGCACGAGACAGGCGTTCGTTCGGTCGGCCGGCCGTTGTCCAGTGTTCGCCCCCGCCGTAGCTGCGGGCTGGCTGGGCCTCCCAGGAGGATCAGAGCTCCCTGAGGTATCTGTCCATCTGTCCCTCCATCTCCCAGCCCTTCCAAGAACTTTGTCCCCTCCTTCAGATCAGGGAGACCCCACGTTGGCCTTATTTCAAGGGGGCCCACAAGACCGATTTTACTGCCTCCTTCCCAACACAGACTGAGAGGCCCTGGGGACACTTTCGCCATGAGCCCAAGAGATCCAGCCCCACCCGCACCACCCAGAAAACATGGCCCAGCCCACTGCCATGTTGGCTTCCACGGGGCTCCCGGCCAGGCGTCCTGCATGAATGGCCACTGTGGTCAGGGAACACGCCGTCTGCCCCCTGGGGTCCCACCAGCAGAGGGGGGACCCTGAGGTCCCAGTGGGGACCGGTCCTGGGTGAGTCAGGGCACCAAGCTGACACGCCCTGCCCCTCGAAGCTCACAGGGCAGGTGGCCGAAGAGGACAAGCAGGCTGGACGGGGACAGGGAGGGAAGGCCGGCGGCCGGGCGTGCAGGGTGGGGCTGGATGGGGTGGCCCCTCCGTGAAGGTGACAGGGCAGGACCAAGGGAGGCCGTTTTGGGGGGGGTATGCTCTGGACAGGCCCCCGGGGGCCTGAGGTGAGGGGACCCTGCAGGGCTGTGAGCTTGGCCCCGGGGGCACCGGCCACTCGTCCTGCTGGGGCTTGGGGGGGTGGGTCACCAGACGAGCTTGGCGTCCCTGCCCACGGAGGCCGACTGGACTCCCACTGCCGGGGCGATGGCCCCGTCTGCTGCAGCGATAGCGGAGGGTCCCAGAGTCTCGGTGGCCTCCCAAGGGACCCTGGGCATGCAGGCTTCTTGGGGGGCGGCCCTGGGGATGTGTGAGCCCACCCAGACCAGGCCCAGTTCTGGCTCTAGTCCTTGAGACCCCCAGCAACCCTGCCCCCCGAGCCTCAGGGTCCTTTCTGTCCCATGCAATGTGACAGTACCCTCCTTGCTAAGTTTCGGGAGAGGGTTTAGGGAGGCATAGTGGAACTGTACGTGCCCAGCACATGGGGGGGGGGGCCCTGCAGCCAATCCCAGGCCTGGTCCAGGTTCCAGACTGTCCTGGCATGACGGTGGCACCTGGCGGCAGGGCCGGTGCCAAGGCTCAGAACCAGACTGTCCCTGACCCTGGCGACACAGAAGAACAACTGTCTTCTTGCTCAAGCCCCTGAGGGTCGGCTCAGCAGGGCGAGCAGTCTGTCCCGGCCTCGCAGGGCTCAGGCCTCTGGCTGGCGGCTGCGGGGTTCTGCTTGGCAAGAGAGGGCAGCCCAGGGCCCAGGGCTGCCGCTGCCTCTGTGTTCATGACCCAGTGACCAGAGCCAGTCACACAGCCAAGCCCAGATTCTAGGGGGTGGGGAGAGCGGTGGAGTCAATGCCATGGGCGCGGGAGGGGCGGGCCGCCCCTCGGTGGCTGCAGGTGTGCCGGAATTCCTTCTCACGGGTGGAGCAGAAGTGTCAACTGCTCTCTACCTCTGACACAGAGCCCCGCCCCCCAGCCTCCTGGAATGGCATGTGGGTCCTGCCCAGCGGCCCCGCCGTCCTGAAGAAAGCCAGATCTGGGTGGGGGTGTCCCCGTGACACCCTCGAGGACCCAGGAGGGCCCAGCCACCCAGGAAGACAGGACAGAAAAGAACACGTGCGGGGGTTCAGACAGCCCACGCCCCCCCCCCGGGTGCCGGGTGCCTTGATGGGGTCGCCTTCCAGGGTGTCCCACGCTGTCAGGGCGGGGGCCTCGGGTGCGCTCGGCCTTCTGCCCACGCGTCCCATCACCGCCCCGGGAGCCAGAGCTGGGCCTGTCCTGGGCTCACGGGGGAAGGTGCTGTGGGACTGAGGGTCCGGCAGAGCAGGGTGGGGGCCCACACACAGCTGTGTGACACTCCGCGGGCTCTGCCTGCCCTGCCACGCACCAGCCGTGTGACCTTGAACAGGGTGTGGAAGGCCAGGCCTCCGTGTCCTCGGCTCTGAAGTGGGGGCGCGGGGGCGCCTGCCGCAGGGAGCAGGCCGCTGATGGAGTGACCGGCACCAGGTTCTGAGGGCAGCGGCCGGTGCTCAGAGGCGGATGGCCCATCAGAACCATCACCCTGGACGTCTCTGTCACCACAGCTCTTTACACACAACCAGGGAGCCCAAGGGTCAAGCGTGCGGTGTGCCGGAAACCGCCGCACGCTCCCCTGTCTCTGAAACCAGGGCCAGACCTGTTGGCTGCCCCGCGTCAGTCGCGGGCAGTGGTGGGGCAGGCGGGGGCTAGCCCGTGACGTGGAGACGGGAGTTGAGTGGGCCGACGCAGGGGCGAGGTTCAGAGAAGCTCCAAGTCGGTCCCCCCCTTCCCGGTGGTGTGATGTACTGTGCACCGTCCCCAGGGTGGGGGGAGGGGGGCGAGGGGGAGCACAGCTGCAGGGCCGGGCGGTGAGAAAGGACAGCAACGTGGCTGTTCCGCTGCTGGAGCTGGGAGCTGGGAGCAGCCCACCTCTTGCATCAGAAGAATGGCTTTTGCAGGGGAGACGCCCTGCTGTGTACGTGTCTGGGGGTCCCCGGCTTTCTCTGAGTCACTGAAGCGGAGGCCCCTTGCTGCCCTGTGCTCCAGGGTCCCAGGCTCAACCCCAAACCTGCTTCCCAGACGCGCCCTCCACTCAAGGCCCCGTGCCCAGACCCCCAGGCTCTGGACCCCAGTGGTGGGGGACCTGGAGAAGGTGGAAGGCAGAGGGGCCGGGTTTTCTGAAACCCAGCATTGCTGTCCCCCTGCCCAAAGCAAGAGTCGCCCGCTCAGTCAGTCACCCTGGGCCCCCGAGCGCCCCAGGGCTCTGCAGGTCAAGGGGAGGCGGGAGGCCAACTCCCTGCTTCTCAGATTCTGCTGAACCGACTGAAACTCTAGCCTTGGGGCTTCCCTGCTCACGTGCGATAAGACCTCGCCAAGAAAAACAGCAGGAGAAAGACCCCTGATTTCTTCACAAATTCCAGAGCGCTTGGTTCATTCCGGCAGGGAAGGGGCCCGGGAGGGCCGTGCGTGCAGAGCCAGCCCCGAGTGGGTGCGGGGCTGGGGCCGGCCTCTCCGGGGCCGGCCAAGGAGGACCACCTGCCCGTGCTGGAGATGGCTTCCAGCTGGCCGGGGCTGCGCGGCCTGGGGTGGGCTCTGAGTGGAGGCTCAGCCGCCATTGCTCTCATGGTGTGCGTGCGGACGTGGCCCGTCTGGTGGCGGTGCACGTGGAGGCCTATCCACCCAGGCTCCTGCCCAGAGGACCCCCATGACCCCCGGGTGCGTTGGGGGGGGGGAGTACTGAAGCAAGAGCCATAACACGATTTCAAACTGCCTTCTCGGGGCCGGGGAAACTGAGGCCCAAGGCAGAGAAGCACCCCTCGGGTCCCAGCGCTCCCCGTCCCTGACCCACCACAGCCCATATGACAGCAGTGGCTAGAAGCCCAGAGGGGCTCTGGGTGGGCCAGTGGTGACAGGCTGGTGGCCCGAGGCCAGGGGGAGGGGTGAGGCCGGCCTCCGGGAGGAACGCGATGTGGCGTTTCTCCCCCAAGTCACGTTCTCCCCGTGCTGGCCTAGGAGCTGCCTTCGGTGGGGGGACCGGCCGGCCGGCCTGCCTCCCTGGAATGTGCCTCTCCCTGCACTCCGCCCGTGGTGTGCTCGGGCTGGGAAGAGGGGCGCGGAGGCCACGTCCACCCTCCAGAGGCTGAGGAAGGACACCCAGGTCCCTCCCCAGCAGCACCCAGCCGACACCCAGGCCCCTTAAAGAGAGCTGGTGTGGCTTCGCCCCGTACCCTGGAGGTGGCCCGAGGCATGGGGGTCAGCCAGGCCAGAGGACCCTTGAGCCACTCGGTGGGGGGCCTGGGCTCAGCACCCCCTGCCGCCCATCCCCCAAGGAGGTCCTGACCTCGGCCCACGTGACCTTTAAGCATTTCTGCTGGACAGCCTGCTTCTAAGGTCACGTCCACCCCGTCAGAGCAGGCAACGACTGCTGGACTCGGGGGAGACCGGCCCGGGACGGCGGGGTGTCAGAAGCTCGGCCCCTGTGCTTATTGGGGCAAGACGGCAGCTTGGAGGGGGCTTGGGCTCCGGGACAGAGACACCAGGCGCAGACTCAGCCCTGCAGAGCCTGGGGTTTGGTGTGGTCCCCCTGAGCGTGGTGTCCTGGCCCCCCTGTGAAGTGGGCAAGACCAGGCTTCGAAGGGGCGCCGCCCTGCCAGGGTTACCCACACGTGCAGGGGGTGCTGGGGACTGGTGTGCCCCATTTCCCACAGGAGCCTGGGACTGGTGTCCTTGCAGAGAGTCCCCTGGGGTCCTGGGGGTGGAAGGAACAGGGGGCCACCACAGCCCTGGAGACCGACAGTCACGTGCACGGTTCACCTTGAGAGGAGCAGGGTCCTAAGGTGGGCTTCACAGCCGGCAGGGAGACCCAGAACTGCTCGGGCAACCCCAGGCAAGGAGCCTGCCCCGCGGCCCCCAGACCAGCCTCGGGGGGCAGACCCTCTGTGGGGGAGGGCCGTGCGATCCGGAGGATGCACGAGGGCCCCGGCACTCAAGGACCACGTCTGAGGGATGTGTGCTTGGCTCACACTGGGAGGGTGGGGCCTCGGGCAGGCGCTCCATCCTGTCAGGGCTCCTTGGAGCCCCTGAGTCCCCTGCCCTGGTCATGGCTCACAGCAGAGAACCCAGGCCTGCCGCCCAGGGCCAGGTCCTTTGTCCAGTCCCCGCTGCTCACCGCCTGCCGCCCTGCTCCTCCCCACCCCCTCCCAGCGCGCTCCTGCCCGGGCCCCCCGCCTCCACACAGGGTCCTTTCCAGGGTCTCCGAGGCCCTACCCTGCATCCCATGTGGGTCTCCCTCTTCTGTCCCCTCCGCTCCACCTTCTGCTTTGCGGCTCCTCCGCTCCCCTGCACTCCGGGTTCCCCAGGGCGTGTCTTCTGTTCCACCCCCGACAGGAGGGCTCTGAGGCCAGGGCGGGGACACTCATCCCCACCACCAGAGTCCAGACCACTCCCAGCTAGAGATTCTAAAACCACCTCATGGTGGCCTTGGTGAGGATGAGGACAAGGGCAGGGGCAGGGCCAGCCAGGCCGAGTCCCCCACAGCCACCCAGGGGAGGGGGCCCGTCTGGTCCCCGAGGGCCCAGGTTGGGGAAGGAGGGCCCAGGGTGCCCTCCTCCAGGCAGGTGGCAGGCCCTGGCAGACCCCCAGCCCTCGGCCCTTCCCCAGACCCGCCTCTCCAGAGGGCCAGCCGCTGTGGATGCTGTTGAACCGCCAGAAACCTAATCTATTATTACACAGAAACTCCTGTGAAGTCAGGGGTTTGAACTCCCCAGAAGTGTTTGCCTGATTGGGGGCCGATAGCGGGGTGATTAATGCCGGCGATAAGGTGTTGATGGGTCTCTGGGAGCCGCCGCAGACACAGGGGCTGTTGTGTGCGCAGGGCTGGCAACGGTACTGGCCGGAACAATGGCCCATTGATCCTCCGCCCTCCTGCCGCCGCCCACCCCGGACAGGCACAAAGGGCGCTCGGGCCGGGAACCCCGAGCCCCGCGCTCCTCCTCGGGGACCGGGCCCAGGGCGAGCGCTGTCCCGGCCAACCTGGAATCGGAGGGAGAAAGGTGCCGAGTCTGCCCTGGTGTCCTCTTCCCTCCAGGTCCTACACCTGTCCCCACAGAGAGAGCCACCCGGCAGGTGACAGGAGCCGGGTGCCTCAGTAGCCAACCCCCCCAAAGCGGGGTGTCAAAGTCCCTGCTCCGAAGGGCTGCCTGCTCTGCACAGCCCATCAAACAGAACAGCACGTAAAGGGACACACTCGCGTTTCCCCGGCGCACGGCTCCAGGTGGGGTGCAGTGGGGAGGCTTCAGATGCAGAGGGGGCACGGTGCCGACCCCGAGCGGACACAAGTCCACATGCACAGGCACACGGCACGGACACACGTCGGCACCGAACTGACCCCTCCTGGAGGGGCCTCGACGCCGGGTGTGGGTGATGGGGGGCGGGGACCCTGGACAGTCCCCAGTGCCCGAGGAAAGGCCCTGCGCTCTTCCTGTGTGTGGATAAGAACTGGGGTCAGGGCAGGAGCAGGGGGAGTGGGGCAGATGGGGCTGGTGCGAGGAGTCCCTCTCCTCAGCTGGGCTGGGGGACGTCTCACGAAGAGAGTGATTAGACCAGCGCCCGGAGAGGGGGTGGCTTTCGTGTCTGCGGGTGGAGGACGTACGTGGCCTGGGCACAGGCCCCTGCGAGTCCAGTGAGGAAGCCGCTGCAGCTCGGTGTGGGATGCGGGCCGACCGGGACCATAGCAGTGTCCCCCAGGGCTGCAGAGCCAAGGCCAGCCCCCAGAGGGGCCAGGGCTGACCCCGGGGGCACGGCTGTGACGACGGCCCCACCCAGTCCGTGAGGCAGAGGGTAAGGGGAAAGGGCCACTCAACACGCAGGTGCCGTGAGCGCTCTGTGGCCACCATAGTGAACCCCCACAAACTCTCACCGGTCTGCTGCCGAGCAGTTCTGGGGGACCGGAGCCCACACTGGGTCTCACGGTGCCAGCTCATTCCTCCGGGAGGCTTCGGGGGGCACACACTCCTCGGCCTGCGGCCCCTCCCTCCCAAGGCCCGGCCTCAGCCTCCGTGGACCACTCCTCTCTCTGAGTCTCGTTCCCGCCCCCTCTTCCTGTGGCGAGGAGCAGGGGCGCCAGGGCGTTCTGGAAGGGGGCCACGTGGCAGACGGGACCTGGAGGCCCCAGGAGGGAGGGCACTTTGTCCCTAGGCAGCAGGTCCTGGCATCAGGCTTGTGTGGCCAAGCAGCACCCCCCACTCCTGCCCTGGTCCCCAGTGGGGGGCTAGAGGCTGCCAGCTGTGCCGTTTCACCGTGGTGGCTTCCGTCGGCAGAGGGCGAGGGGAAAGGGGGCTGGGCCAGGCCTGGGAGGCTGTGGGGGCAGCCGGCCTGGGCTCCCCGCTGGGTGCACCGGAGCTCGCCCTGCTGGGCCGGCCGCAGGGTCAGCGCCCCGCTAAGGCTCCTGGCTGCTCTGGGCACTCAGCTTCAGTGACAAAGTGGAAGTGGCTCGGTGGTCTGGCGCTGGGAGCGAAGTTCTGCCTCTGGCACAACAGCTCAACGCAGGTCCCGAGGGCTGCGGCTCGGGAGAAGACCCCCCCGGGCAGGAGCCTCCACAGGTGCCTGGCCCAGAGAGCCAAGGTCAGGGACCCCCAAGGTCCCGGAGGCCAACTAGCTCTTCAGGCATCAGCACACCCGCTCCCCGCCGTCCCCTGCAGAACACGGTACCGCCACGTCCCATGGTCGGAATGCGGGGCCCGCGGGAGTCCAGGCCCTGGCGCGTCTGGCACATTCCGGCCGGTGTCAGTGGGAGAGTCCCAAGAAAGGCAGCCAGGGCCATGGGCCACCCACCACCATGCCCACCACAGCGCCAGGCACAGGCATGGGGGATGGGCTCGAGCAGCCGGGGGACATCCTTCTCTCCTCCCCTGTCCCCTTCCAAGCCCCAGGCAGGACCCTCTGGTCCTCAGTGACCCACCACAAATAAGGCCTCCATGTGGCCCCGCGCAGCCTGTCTGCACGGGGACCCTGCGTCCCAGGGATCAGGGCCCTGGGGTCACACCCTAGACTGCACTCGGAGGAGGGACGGAGCTGGCCCCCCTCCAGCCTGGCCACCCTTACATTCAGTTCTCCCAGGGCCCCCGGCGGCACCGTCCCTTCAGCAGCTGCCAGAAGCTCCTCCCTCTAGTCCCCTTTGTCCAGCACTCAGCCCTGGGTCTGTTGGTTGGAAGGCGACCTTGGGGGAGAATTTATGCAGCCACACTGAGTCAGTGGGTCACTGTGGCAGCCTCTCACAGGAGCCACCGTCGGTAGGGCACTGTGGGGGGGGGCGGCGGCGCCAAGCCTCCCCTCAGCCACTGGCCCCGTACCTCCAGGTGGGCTGTGGAGGCAACAGGCTCCTCCCCCTCTACCCAGGCGAGGTCCTCAGCCCCACCCCCTCTCCACGGAGCCTCCCAGGAGAAGAGGGGACAGCAGAGCGCCAGGAGGAGGCCAGATTTGGGGGTGATCAGGGTGCCCCTGAGATCTGACACAGTGGGCGGGCCTGGTGGGGAGGAAGGACACCGGGCTCAGGCCCAGGCGGCCTTCGGGGCCCTGAGATGAGGGGGTGCTGGGAGACAGGGCCTCCGTGTGCAGTGCGTCCGCCCCGAAGACGTCTGGCAAGTGCCTGCGGCGGGCGCTGGGCGCCGCTCTTGAAGCCGGGCTGCGGCCGGGAGTGGGCAGCCGGGCAGGGCCCTCGCTCGGGTCCCTCTGCTCCCGGGACGGGTGAGGACCTGGTCTGGTATCCAGAGGCGGGCCGGCTGGCCCGACCCACTGCCAGGTCTCCCCGCCACTCTGTCCCCGCATCCCCCTGGCTCCAAACCCCGTAGTCAGTGCTGCTCGACCCACCAGGGAGCACACCGCCCCTCCTGCTAGAGGTGCCTGCTACCTCGTCCCTGGCTCCCCACTCCTGGGCGCTGAGGCCACGGGCTCGCTGTCCCCTGACTGTGGGCGCCTGCCCTGGTTCCTCCTCCCTCTGCCTTTGCCGGGGCAGCCTGGCACCTTCCCTCCCCGAGCCGAGGCCCAGAGGTGATGCGGACGGAGGAGCCTCGCAGCTGGGAGTGAGCGAAGGGGTTCGAGGCACCGGCTGCTTCCGACGGGCCCGAGGGGCGTCTGACCTTTCCGGCCACGGGGCAGCAGTTGCGTGAGCACGAACAATCACCCCAGTGTGCGAGGCACAAGCGGCCTTTTCTTCCTGGCCAGGCCAGCGCACACAGCTCCCAGCCTGGCTTCCCTTGAACAAACATATTTATTGTGGCCGCCGCCGAGGGCCTCGCCTTGCAGCCGGGGCCCGGGGGCCTCTGTCCCACCCACCCTGGCCCAGGGAGGGGACCCCTGCCCTGGCGGTCTCCCCCGCCAGGCCCCCTGCCCTGCAGGCCCCAGCCCCGTCATGCCCGAGGCAGGGTGGCTCCAGTCTCCCCCTCGGACGGCCGCCGGAGCGCCCACCGGGAGCCCGTGACCACCCACAGGCAGCAGGCCAGCTGCCGAGCATAGGCACGTGGGGGGCAGGGCCTCCGAGGCAGCCCCACCTGAGCCCCCCTCTCTCCAGACCTGGTGCCCGCCTCAGTGAGGTGTGCAGCCTCTGCCAGGTGGGTTAGTCCGCAGACCCCCCTCCCCAAGGCCCTGCTCAGCGGTCAGGGCTAGCAGCCCCTCCCTTGCCTCTTCTCCCGGGACTGCTATGCGTGACACCCCTCTCTGGCGACATCCTGAGTGGTGAGGTCAGGCTTTTCAGGGCTCTTGGCCTCCATCAGCACAGGGGCCCCCTGAAATGCCACGCCTGCCCCCCACCCATCCCAGCCCACCTGTCCTCTGAGGCCCGCACCTCCCCCGCCCCCTCGGTTTTCAGTTCAGCAGGGATAGGAGCTGTGGCTCTGTGCACTAGGGGATGGGCCGGAGCCCCTGCGGAGCCGGAGCTGGCACCGAGCGGCGGCGGCATCCCCGTCCTGGAGGCTGGAGGCTGTTGTTGCAGACGCGGCAGGGCTAGTTGCTCCCGAGGCCTCCGTCCTCTCCCTGGGTCCCCACACGGCCGTCCCTCTGTGCGAGTCTGTGCCCTGGTCTCCTCTGAAGACCCCAGTTGCACTGGATGAGGCCCACCCTAGTGGCCACATTTCACCTTCCGCCGCCTGTCAAAGGTTCCGTCTCCAAACTCTGTGGCAGGACAAGCAGACGAGCTGAGCCTCTGCCCCTTTCCTCGGTGTCTGCAGGAGGGTCACAGGCAGGGGGTCATCCCCACCCCTGGGACAAGAGAGGGCCTCGGGGTGTGGGTCCAGGAAGCTGCCTGGCGCTGGAGTGGGCGGGTGGCCCTTTGGGTGGTCAAGGTGCCGAGGGGCACCCCACGTGCACCCTGCCCTCGGGGCTCCTGCCGTGTCTGTGCCCAAAGGGGCCCTTTGTGGGTCTTCCCCTCGGGGCAGTGCCAGCCCCCGTCCCAGGGCTCAGGGCCACGTGGGACTGAGGGCGACTGGGCCCGGGGGTGCTGGGGCCTGGAGATCCCGGACCGAGGCCGGTCGGTGTGACATCCTGAGGAGCTTCCTGGGTCCACAGCGTCCTGGGGCCTCAGGGTCTGAGCAGGGCTGGGTGGGCTCCCGTGGCCTGGGGGAAAGCCCCTGTCTTGGACCCGTGGCAGGGTGGGCTTGCTCAGCCTACACAGCCCGTGGACCCCACCCCGGCCCCTCGAGGTGTCCCTTTGTGACCTGCCACCGGGATGAACCCAGTGGGACAGGGGCTGCCAACTGACAGCCGTGTGACCGGGGTGAAGGCAGTCCCACACTTACGTGTCTGCCACTGGCAGTGCCCACCCTGCTGGGCTCATGGGGTCGGCGCTGGGTGGGCACAGCAGGGGAGTGGGTTGGGCACTCGTTCGACATAGGTGCTTGAGGTGTGGGGACCCCAGGGTGCGGGTGGGGAGCCGGGGCTGAGCCGGGTCAGACCTCAGCTGCCTCAGAGGGGCGGGCTGAGTGCGGAGAGAGCCTGCCTCTCGGGGGTCTGAGTGGCCCCAGCCGGATGGCCACGCTCGGGCCCCCAGTGTCCCTGAGGAATGGCCAGGGCACTACCTCCCAATGTGCGGTCTAGAGGGGGGTCCAGGCGCAAGGCATTGAGGCAGAGCTCCTGGCTCAGAGGGGCCGCCCGGGGACCTGAGCTTGGGAGGGTGAGTCCGAAGGGGAAGGCGGGGGGCGGGGGGTGGCGGGTCACCCCTGCTGGTTGCCCTGCGGGTGGAGGCAGGAAAGGAGCCGCCCGCGTGGCCACAGGGCGCCTGGGCGGCAGGCCCGGGACCGGACAGGGTTAACTCCTCCCCTCCTGGGCCGACAAACCAGCTCACAGAGCCGTAAAACTCTTGTGTTTTAAAAACCAGTATATTAGCTTAATTTTATAGATTTCAGAAGTGCTACTTGAAAATAAAAATCCCCTAATTATATTTATGATCCCAACGTGAATCCCAGTGACCGTGTTCTCGGCAAGGGCCTTTGTGTGACACTTGGCCCCGCCAGTCCCGCCTCAGCCGCAGCAGGCTGTAAAACGCAGCTGGCGGGTCGGACCGGGGGATGCGGGGCCCTGGTGAGCCTCTCCGCCTGTGTCCCCTTCACCACCCAAGGGCGGGAGGCCAGGTCTCTAGGAACGCCCGTGGTGTTGGGTTCAAGGACAATCTGAGACCCACCAGAGGCCTGCAGAGGTGGGGCCTCCCAATGCCGTCTCAACCCACAGGAGCCGGTCGGTGGGGGGCTTACATGGAGGGCAGGCAAAGGCACTGGTGCCCGCCGGGCCCCGGGAGGGATGTTCCTGGGCCCAGAGCCAATGCCATGCTCCCTCAGGGTCGGGCAAAGCCAAGTTGCTGCTTTGAAGGCAGGGGAAAGGGTGCTGGCCTTGACCATGGGCTGTGGTCAGTATGGGAAGTAGAACTGGAAATAAGGAAGGGGAGCACAGACAGCTTTAAACAGCGGGGAGGGGAGGAGATGCAGGAAGGCGGGCTGGGTGAACCCCTACACAAGGAGGGTGCTGGGGTCCAGGGAGCAGTGCAAGCAGCGGGCGCCTTTGCTGAGGCCGGGGGCAGGAGCAGCATCGTGACCCCGGGCAGTAGGGGAGGGCTCCCTGAGGAAGTGACGTTGGCACTGGGCGTGACGAGACAGACCGAAAGTTCCCCTGCCAGGCGAAGGGCCGGACCCAGAAAACACAGGTGCCTGGGCCTCGGACACCCAGTCCTGGGGGCAGGAACCCTGGCCTGGCATGGGACAGGCCAGAGCCTGGAGCCGGTCCCCTGGGGTCCCCTGGTACTAGGAGGGCGTGGGGACCACGTGCTGGGTGCGGGCCACACCACACGGGGCACTGTCCTGCCGTAGCCCCAGCCCCTGCCTTGGTGCCCCAGCCAAGAACCTGGAGGTGGGTGTACACCCAGCGACACCTGAGGTTCCGTGGCAACACAAGGGTCCGCACCCAGGAGTTCTGGCCCTTTCTGCCCCGTCAGTGGTTCTCGGCTCTTGGGTTCCAAGGCTCTCTAAGAGAAGTCCCCTGCCTACCCCAGCTCCTGAAAAAAACATGGGGTGGATTCATTTTAATCGTTTTGAATGGACATGTTTGAAGACAGCGTTGCTCCAACTGAATAGCACCAGTTCATTCTAGAAAGTCTGAGGACAGCATCTCAGTCCAGAGGAAGGGGTCCCGGTTTCCTGGCGAGACTGAGCCCCCTCGGGCTGCCGCCAGCCCCTCACACCCCTCTGAAGCAGCGTGTCTCCTTGGGGGGGGCAGGGGCGCCCCGAGGGCTGCCGGCGCCCACTTCTCCCGCTCGATGGCCATCGGCCCGGCCGGCTGTGGTCAGGGAGGACAGAGAGGAGGAGCAGGGCTGTTGGGGGCCCGTGGGGGGGTGCGGCCTGGAGGGGGGCACCGATTATGGCCAGCCTCTCTGGGTGGGGATGAGAGGTGAGGGCTGGCCAGGGCAGGCGGGGTTGGGGTGCCGGTGTGGTGGGAGCCCCAAGGACAGCGGCCAGCAGGAAGCCCTCCAGCCAACCCGGCCGCACCTCCAGGTCCTGGGCAGCCAGGACGGCAGCCCCATGGGGCCGGCCTGACTCCCTCTCCTTCTGCAAGGTGTGCGTCCTTCTCTCTGGGGACGGCACCTGGGGGACCCCGAGAACGGCGCGGGCCTGGCGGCCTGGGGGGCCAGAAATGCGCGTGCTCAGCGCGTTTCGGCAGTCCCCGTGTGTTTAGACTTTAACACACGAGTGTTAAACACTCGTTCTGGCTCTCAGACGTGCAGAGATAAGGGAGCGGAGTCCATTTAGCGGAAAGCCCTTGAGTAAACAGTGGCGCAGGTGTTCAGAGATAGGGCCTAAGTGACATGTGGCAGGGCCCGCCCAGGGGACAGCACACGCTGACTTTGAAGTCCTCCTGAGCATGGGTGGCGGCACAGTGCTGGGGGACCCTCGTGATTACATTGGGCCCACTCGGATACTCCAGGGCGACCTCGCCCCTCAGGGTCACCTGCTCGGCAACCGTCATTCCATCGCAGCCTGTTTTTCTCCCTATGTGGCCGAATGCGTTCCTGGGTCCAGGGGCTGGAACGTGGACGTTTTGGGGGGCACTGTTTTGCCCAGCACAGGGCCCTGGGCGGGGAGGGTCCCCTGCACCTCCCTGCATCTCCCCACGCCCCTCGCATGTCACCTCTGCGCTGCCCCAGGTGGGAATTACAAGGACCCTTGTTTAGCCTCAGACCAGGACATGGAGGGACTTGGGGGCAGCCTGCCCCCCTGCCAGACCCTGGCCCTCTCAGCCTGCCCTACTCAGGTCTCTGCCTTGACCTTCTGGGCCTCTGTCCTTCTCCCTGTAGCCACACTGTTACTGATGGAACATTCCAGAACTTTCTGCCACTGCTTCCCTGGAATGCTCCTTTCATTCTGTCCTTGTGAGTGGGGGGGGCACTGGGCCACAAGACACGCTGGCTTTCTCTCAGGGCAGCTGCAGCCAGAGGCTTCCTTGAGAGGGCCCCTCTCCCCTGTCCCCTCCCCTCCCCTCCTCTCCCCCCGCTGGGCCCCTCTGTCTGCCTTCCCCGCTGCCTGCAGGAGCCCCCTCCCCCAGGCCCCAGCTGCCCCTCTCCTGCCGCCACCCCGGCCAACTACCCTGGCCATTTTATATCCTCCCAGAACTCTCTGTCGGGGTTGACCATGGAGGGTCACTCTGCCGGCACCGGGGCGTCATTAGCTGCTTCTGTGTTAAAAGGTGAAAGTCAGACAAGTTTGCTGACCACCAGCAGACTTCTCCCTGGCCTGCCCCGGGGCTCACAGATGTTTCCCACAGAGCAACTGCCCCTCACACACTCCAGCCTCAGGTGGCTCGGACCCCAGGCCTCGCTGGCTGGAGTCAGCCCGCACAAGGCGGGCAGAACCACCAGGGCAGGGTCTGCTGGGCCTGACCTTGGCCACCTGGCCAGGCCCCCGCTGCACGGACCCCCCTCTCCAGCTCGGTGGTGGCATTGGAACGCCGGTCGGGGGACCCAGCACCCCCTGGCCCCTGCCACCCTTTCCTGGTGCAGTTGGCACCAGACTCTCTGGGGTTGGCGCCTGGGGGACCCCACGGTCCCCCACAGTCTGAGGCAGGCATGCTGTTCTGGGGGGTGGTGACGGAATTGTTTTTTCGGGGGCTGAGGATGCCCCGTGTTTGCCCAGCTCCGTCCTGCTGGCCCCGAAAGCTTTGCAAACAAGAGCCAACAAGAGCTAGGGAGGGAAGGAGGCCTCCCCTCCCTGCCGTCCCCTCCCCCAGGCTCTGAGCTCCTTGACTGCGGCTGCGAGGGGCCGCGGGGCCTCCGGCACAGGCTGAGGAGGAAATGCAGGCCAAGCAAAGCAGACCCGGGCCCTGGGCCCAGCCAGCAGCGCGGGAAGCCTGGCGCGGGGGCCTCTGGGTTGGGGTGGGGGCGGCGAGGCTGGACGGAGGCCCCGGGAAGGTCGAGATCACGGCCAACCCGTCAGGAATGCAGTGTGGTGGGTTCCTGCCTCAGCCTGGGGCCCTGCTCTTCACCCAGACCCTGAGGTGCTGGAATTCTCAGAAAATTCTTTGTTAGATCACAGGCCTCAGAGCCCTCGTGAGCACTGAGGTGGAGGCGGGCAGGGAAGGGGACAACGGGGGTGACCTGGGACACCCTGGCAAAGTGGGGTGCATGAATGCCCTAGCTTTTACTTCTACCACAGCTACATCCCCAGGCTGCCTGCGTTACGAGGGGACTGAGCGTGTCTCCAGGGTCTCCCGGGAGGTCTGGGGCGCTAGGGGCATCCTTCCCGTGCCCCCCTGGAAGCATTATTCAAGCCCCTTTCCCTCCAGCCCCCCCCCCCCCCCCCCCAGCTGACTCCAGGGCTGGGGGTAGCCTGGGTCCGTGCACAACACTCGTGGCCCGCCAGGTCCAGGCTGAGCTTGCTGTCATTCTGCCCCGGCTGCCCCCACCTCCCCTCTCAGCTCCCAAAGTCAGGTGTGAGCCTGGCCAAAGGAGGGGACCCCTGTGGCCCTGCCCTGGCAGTGTGTCTCCCCTGGCGGACAGCAACCCCACCTGGCCTGCTCTGGCCCAGAGTCCACCCAGCGGAGCCACAGGGCCCACCCAGCGGAGCCACAGGGCCCTGCATGCACCCTGTGCCCAAGGCAGGCGGCGTCAGAGTTCCCCCCAAGGCCGGCGCCCTCACGGCCCCTAGAAAGGGCTGGTGCCCTGAGGCACCAGAGGCCAGGCCCCCCTCTGACACCCTGGGGTTTCCCAGGCCCACACTCGGTCACGTGCAGCTCCCTGTGATGGCCTCCATCCTGACTCCATTCTGCTGTTAAATAGCTTTATTATTGTCGTGGTAATCATTAAGTGGACTTTGTATAACACTGTGTAATCAATATATTGAAAAGACATCAAAAATGTCACCTAATGAGCTACTTAAAACAGTGACGGCACTCTGGGGTTTGGACAGCCTGCCGACCCCTCCCCACCCCGTGCCCCGAGCGGGTGGGGGGCTGTGAGTGGTCCGTGGCCGTTCGTGTGCCTGGGCGCGCTTGGATTTCAAGTGTGGATTTCGGAGGGCTGTGTGAACGGAACCGGCAGCTCCAAAGGACCCGGCTCTGGTCTGCTCAAGGTCAGCAGCCGAGAGCCCGGGAAACTTGGGAGAGATTTACAGGCGTTTTGCTCTGTTTGCACTGGAAGGGCTTTTGAGTTCTCTTTCTACTGAGATGGAAACGCTTAGAAATCCTAGGTGCTCTCGGGGGCTGGGGTGCAGCCGGGACCTCAGCCACCTTTGTGGACTCAGACGGGGGTGCGTGCCTGCACTTCGTAGGCCCACGCTATATCAGATCCACGAACTCCGCCGGCCTGCCACCCTTTCCCAGCCCCCGGCTGCGGCCCGAGTCGCGGCGTCCCAGGCCACAGGCCCACCTGGTACCCCCTGCCCGCCCAGGAAAGGAATGCCGCCCGGCTGCGGGTCGGGCCTCGGGGCGGAATGTTTCTCGGAAGATGACTCAGGTGTCTTCCCAGGACGTCAGCTGCCCGTCCTGGTGGCCCGGGGGCTGGGCCTGCTGCTGCAGTTCCTACCCCCGCGCCCAGCCCCCCAGGCCTGGGCTCTGAGCCTGCCCTCTCTGGGGGGCTCCAGACATCAGCCTGCCCATTGCTGGCTCCTGTGTCGCCTTGGAAATCCACTCTTTACTCCACCCTGGGATGCACCCCACGCCCCCAAACCATGAGCCCCAGGGGGCCGAGCAGGGTCCCAGGAAGTGTGTGGTCTGTGTGTGGTGGGAACTGGGCGGCCCTGTGGAGCCGTCCACTTCCCCAGGCCTCCCGCATCCGTGGAGGGCTGTGTCTGTAGAGTGGATCCATCTGCTGTCCCCTCACCCCGGTCTCCAAAAGGCTTCTCTGCAGGGCCAGGGACACAGGGAGGACACAGGAGCGGGACACTGCAGGACCCAAGGCGCAGGTCCTTTGCTGGGGGCAATGTCAGGAAGTGTCCCTCCCCCGCGCTGCCCCTGGAACCCAGCTGCAAGCTGGGGCTTTGGCCCCGCCAGCTCAGGGCCCCCCCACTCCATGCCGTGTCTCCTGTAGAACAGGAGGCGAAGCCCCATGGTGAACACAGGCACGGGGCTCTGAGGGCCGGTTCTGGGCCAGGCAGGCACGGCATGGGCTGGTCACCCGGGGGTCTCTTGAAACATCACGTGCCCTTAGAGTCTTCCAGGCCCTCAGGTTAGGGGGCGCCTGTCCCCATGAGCAGACACCAGCAGCGTCTGAGATGCCCCCGTTCCTGGGAGCTCCCCGCCCCGCCGCCCAACCCCACTCAGCCAGGTGCTGCTGAGGCCGCCGGGAGGGGCTCCTGGCTGCAGACCCAGCATGTGCACATGCATGTGCATGCACGTGTGTGTGTTCGTGCGTGTGCAATCCTCCTCTTGTTGCTTCGTTCACTCACCATTGCTTCCCGATCCCCCTCCCCCATGTACCAGGCACCGTCCTGGGCCCCGAAGATGCAAAAGTGAACAAAGAGGATGAAATCCTCACCCACGGGGTTTAGGGGTTTGCAGGGAAGACGACAGGGGCGGGGATTTCCGAAACTCGGAGTGGGGTTCCAGCTGCGGGGGGCTGGCCGGATGGTTGGCCGGGGTCCCTCCCTGGTGGGAGTCCCGACCTGGGAGGTGCCAGACGCCCTGGGCCTCCTCAGGTGGGAGCCCTGATAGGAGGTGTTTCCTGCTTCTTCCCAGGGCAGCCACTGTAACTCACCTTTTGTCAGTGTCTGTCACCCCCCCAGGGACACCTCTGTGTCCCTGCGTTCTCGCTCACGCCCCCGCCCAGCCCGGCAGCTGGGGTTGCCCTCTGAGGGGCGGCTCTGCTCCCGAGTGGGCGGGGGTGCCGCGGACTCCGGTCTTCTCCGGGGGCACCCCTGTGAGCCACATTCACCCCCCCCATGCCAGCTTTCCTCCTTGATGTCAACTTCAGAGTAAGTTAACTGAGCACCCGAACTTCAACGGCGAGCTCGCCCGGCCCAGCCTCGACCTCTGGCACGCTCACCGTCTGGCCTGGGAGCAGGGAGCCTCTGTGCCAGGACCAGCGGCACCGGGCGTCTGGCCCTCCCCTGGGGTCGAGAGGGGCCCTCGGAGGGCTCCCCACGGGTCACTCATTTGCTCCCCGAGAACATGCCCTCTCCAGTGCTACTCGCTTTTCTGTGGGGACTTGCTTCTCCCAGGACTTTGCTGCCGGGACAAAGACATGCCGGCGACCAAAGCGGGTCGCCCCTCTGGCAACCGGGCTGCACTTTCTAAAATAGGTACTGATAATGGATCCGGGCCCTCGCTGGTTTTCAAAGCACTGGATCTTATTGGCCACCAACAATGGCAGCTTTACCTTTCCCTCTCTCTCTGTCTCATCCCTTTACACTGGGGACTGCCCCAGGATGAGACACACTACGCAGCATGGCGTGGGGGCCCCGTCCTACCCCGGGTCTCAGTGGAGATGCGTGAATGTGTCTTGACGGCTCATGGTGGGTTTGGCCTGTACCCTACGAAACTAAGGAAACTTCTGGCCCTGACGGGGGATGGCGCCCGGTGTGCCATCGGTCCTTTGTGGCAGGAACACCTCGGCGGGTCCTGGGTGTCGGCCCAGGCGGGCGCCTCCCCTCTGACACACTGTTGTGCTTGGTTAGCGGGTGTTCCGTGTTGGTTTCCACACCGTGCTCACCAGGGAGGTGGGCCTGCGCATCTGACCCCTCATGCGTCCCCTGCGCCTGGACCCAGAACCAGCCCCCGCCCTGTTCTCGCGGATGAGCAGTGTCCTCCTTCCGCAGCCGCCAGGCGCCTTCTCGGGGGGCAGCACGCGCTGTCTCGGGCCGTTCCCAGAGCTGGGGGGCTTCACCTGTGTTTGTAAGTTGCTTCTTTGTTCACTGTCCAGGCATGAATTTTTGGAGGAGGCCTCAGGTTGTTTCTTACATAAATATTTATTCAAATATTTTGTTTCTTCAAACACCAAATATTTTGACATTTTATCTAGTTCTAGGAATTCATTTGATCTGGCTTTTCAAGTTTACTGCCCCTAGCTGGCCACAACACCGCTATCTCTACGACTGTTGCCGCCGCGGCTCTGTGCCTTTCATCCCGCGATCCGCGCCAGGGCCGGGCCGACACCCGCATTGCGGGCTCGTCCTTGAGAAAGACTCGCAAGGGCCTGTCCGCCCCAGGAATCCTCGCCGCAGGGCGCAAACCGGGCCCGCCGCCCATCTGGGCGCGACCTGGGAACTCAGGACGGTCTCTCCCTGAACAGGCGGTGGGGAAAACCCACAGCTGAGGTCCGGAGGCACGTTTTACCGACACGCAGCCACGGGTGTCCCATGGCCCACTGCGCCCGCCCCTTTCAGACCCCAGTGGCAGGGGCGCCGAAGCCACGCTCTCCTCTCGATTCCACGTCCCGAACAATCTGGCCTAGTCTCGTCCCTGGCGTTTCTGGGGCCCTCACCCATTGCGTCGTGGTCCTGCCGCCCCAGGTGGTGCTTCACTTGGAGCCAGCCTGGCTGACTCGCTCAGGGCCGCACTCCGTGCCCCGAGCTCACACACAGCGCCTGTCCCTCGCTGGGTCTGTGGCTCCGCCTTGGCTCCGGGCACTCACTCCGCCGGCCTGCCTGGCCCTGGTGCCGCCTGAGTGCATGGCGGCCCAGAGGGTGGTGCCGTCACACGGAGTGTGGGGTGGGGGTGGGGAGATCTTAAACAGCTTTAGACTCACAGGTGGTACAGAGGCCTTACGTGAGGGTGATACATTTGCCACAAGGAACAAACCTTATTCCTGATGCTGATATGTTTTTATTAACCGAGGTCCCTCCTTGATTCGATTCCCAGGCCCCATCCAGGCCCCCTCACCACACTCAGCCCCACCCCACCGTCCCCGAGGCTGCTCTGGGCGGGGACGGCTCCTCAGACCCTCCTCGTGGTGGAGACTTGGATGGAGTGGGGGAGGGTGGCCGGGGGTTGCAGGCTGTGCTCTGTTGGGGTCTGTGTCTCGGTAGCCTGGGGGTGTGGGTGTGGGGAGGACCCCACCACGTCACCTCCGGGCACATGCCGTCCACGTGGCCTGGCCAGGCAGCACCTGTCAGGGTTCCTCCCTGGGACCCACCAGGGCTTGGCCCGAGGGCCCTGGGTCGCCCGGCCCCCGGTGAGCCGCACGATGGGCAAATCGAGGAGGGGACCCCTGGAGGATAAGGCCTGGGCCCCGCCCCTCGACCTGGGCCTCTGGCTCCGGGGGGCAGGAAGCTGGGCAGCAGACAGACGGTGCCGGGCCAGACGTGGGAATCCACACGTGGCCCCTTCTCAAAGGCGGGTGCTGTCCCCCGGGCCCCTGCGGGGTCCTCCGGCCTCTTTCATTGGGCACATCCGAGCTGAGCCTGGCCCACGGTGGAAATGCAAATCTAATTAGTCTGGCATTGAGCCCGTCTTAAAAGTATTAACAGAGCCTTAAACTGTGCCGTTGGATGGGGGTGAAGAAACGCCTCAGAGAGAAATTGCCGGATGGTGACAAAGCCCCAATTTATTAGCCCTCTCCAGTGGGAGCTGTGCGCGCACGGTAATTACTTTAATGGGACTTATTTTGCTTCGTTGCCCAAAGTAATTGGTTTATTAACCTCTCCTTTCCTTTGCGGGGAGGGCAAGCAGAGGGCGGGTGGTGGGCGCACAGAGCCCTGCCCGGTGCTCTGCCCCTCGGCCGGCGTGCCCGGCCCGCAGCGGCCCAGCCCCTCCCCGGGGCAGCCGGCACCCAGCCCCACCGGCCTGGCCCGGAGCGGCCTGGCACCCGTGGATCTGTTCCTGTCTGCTGGGCGCTCACTGCACGGCAGGCGCTGGGAATGCAACCGTGAGAAACACAGGGCCCTCGAGAAACACGCTGGGCCCCACGCGCATGCTCCAGCAGAAGGGAGTGGGGCTCTGGGCCTCGTGGGCCTGGCGTAGCCAGCTTCCTGCTGTGGGGCCGAGGTCAGGCAGGGCGGGCATGGGCCAGGGGCTGCCTGGGGAAGGGGGGAAAAGGGGAAAGGGCGCAGGGTCTCCAGGGCCAGGTGGGGGTCCTGGGTGCTGGGAACAGGGTGTGTGGGCTGGGCTAGGCCGGAGGCGGGTGGGGCAGCCGGGCCTGGGTCGGCACTCCTGCAGATCGGAGGAGAGACCTCTGCCACTGGCCGCTTCCCGTGCCCACAAACAGCCCCTCCAGGAACCCTGTGCAGGCCCAGGGCGCTGTGGGCAACATCTGACCCACACCCACCCCCGGCCCAGGGCTGGGTGCATGGCCAGCTCTCCCTCGTGGACACCCGAGGAGGCCCAGAACTAGACAGGATGGAAACCCCTCCATGACCCTCAGCTCCCTGAGGAAGTGTGGGCAGAGCAAGGTCCCCTGTGTCCCCAGACCGAGCATGCAGAGGAAGAAAGCACAGCTCGGGAGACTTGGAGACCGGCCGAGCCAGCGTGCCCCCCGCGGCCCACCCTGGTGCCGCGGACTCAGGGACACCCACCCTACTGCGTCCGCCCAGGGGCAGTGGTCATGTGTTGGGGGAGGAGGGCAGCTTGTGTGGCTTTGGGCCCTACCGGCTGCTTCTCCCAGGGCCTCCCCAAAGGTGGGCCCTCGGTGTCCTGGAGGGGTGGCCCTGATGACCGCCCAGGTGAGCTGGGGACCAGGCTAGAAGCCAACCTGGCGTCCAGGCCCAGCCGTGAGCTGGAGGCGTGGGAACCCCAGGCAGCCTGGAATGCGAGGTCTCTGACCCCCTCCCCACTTACAGGTGGGGAAACCGAGGCCCAGAGAGTTTATACGAGGTCTCCGCAGCCACCAAACCCCACCGTGGGGACCCCCCTGACCGTACCGAGCCTGGCCTGGTCTCAGGGCCCTGCTGGTGCCCACCCCTGTCCCTGCGTCACTGATGGCCCAGGACATTGTCCCTCCCTCCCCGTGCTTCAGGGACACTTGTCCCCTGAGAGGCAGACACTAGGCCTTTGATCACCTTCCCTGTGCACTTCAGGGCTGTGACCCAGCCAGGCGAGTGACACCTGACGGCCGGGTGTACAGGGGTAACTCCCCAGGAGTGCCCGCGTCCCCTCTTTGCAGCTGCTACGTGGCCCTCGGGTTTCACCGTGGACCCAGGGCCAGCTCAGTGCTCAGTGCTGTGTCGGACTCGGGCTGCTGAGAGAGGGGACAAGGCCTCTGGGCGAGGGGGCTGTGCCCGGCCAGCCCCTGCTGCCCCAGGGTGTCCCGGGCAGCCCGAGGGGCCAGTCCTCCCTCCGTCCCTGGGGGCCTGTGCCACCGGCAGGGTCTGTGGCTGCCTCAGTCTCCAGGGGGTTCAGGCTCTGTGACAACTAAATGGCCACAGGGGCTCAGGGTGGGCAGTGCAGTGACTGGGAGTGTGACCATGGCGAGGCCCCAGCAAGGGACGGGCACAGGGGGACAGGAGGCCCCCGAGACTGAGCCTGGGGAGTCCGCTCCATGTGTGGCTGGGGCCTTCGGGGGGCTCAACCTCCCCCGCGAGAGCAGTGTGAGCTGGGCACGCTGCCCCGCCCCCACCCCCACCGCCCTTCAGTGTCTCGGCTGCCACCTGGGAGAACAGGGCAGTTAAGGTGGGTCTTGAAGGGCACAGGGCTGGACTGGAAATGGGAAAGAAGGAAAGAAAAGGGGCAGAGGCGAGGCCAGCCCACCCCCCGCGGACGGGGTCGCCCAGAGTCCAGGTGGCCACCCAGAGTAGGCAGAGGTGGGGGTCTGCGCCTGGGGCCATGGTCACAGGGTTGGGGTGAACCAGGCTCGAGAGCAGCCCAGCAAGTCAGGGAATCCAGGGGGTCGGGGACAGGCCGGGGGACACTGCGCACAGAGTCCCATGAAGGGCTTTGCCCTAGACCCCGCCCCATCATGTCCCCGTCCCGCCGAGGACAGGCTGGGAAGGGCACCTGGTGACTGCAGGTCCGCAGGGGGCGGCTCGCCAGGCCCCGCTGTGCTCCCAGGAGCAGGGAGGAAGGGGCCCAGCAGGGAGGGGCGTACTTGACCCCTCCTCCTCCGCAGGCCTGCTCAGCGCCCGGTGCCCAGGGAGCCTGGCAGAACCTTCTGGCTTCTGACCCCCAGGGCACACCCCGCCAGTGTTCCCTGCCCTTCGATTCCACGTCCCCCCCTCTCCCAGCCAGGACCCCGAGTGGCTGCAGAGGCCTGGCAGGGACTGCTGGTTTATGATTCACACACAAATCACTTCTGTGGATGGAAATCAGTAAGGAGCCCATGTAACTCCTCTTAGATGTGAGGCCTTCGCTCCCCGTTTTAATCAGCAAGTCCCCAGCGAGTCACCCCAGCGCGGCCATCTCTGACGGCTCCCACCCCCGAGGCCGGGAAAGGGGACCCCCCTGCTCCATCGAGGGAACACTGCCCTGGGTTTCTCTCCCCGGTGCTGGAAGCTCGCCAGCTCGCCAGTTCCCCGGGCTTAATGAAGGCTGACAGTCTGCAACCGAGGTCCTCGCGATCCCCCCGGGGCTTCAGCGGGGTCCCCCAGCCCCTCTGGGGGACACAGCCGGGACAAAGGTGTGTTTCTTCCCCAGCTCCTTCCAAGCAACGGTGTGCTGTCGGACTGCCCACCAGGTTTGGGGCACGAGGACCCCTGTCCCCACACCCCAAGGGGGGCCGGAGCCTGGCCCCAGGGATTCGTTGTAACCAGGCCACGTCCTCCGGCCTCACTGTCCTCTGTGAGCCCTGGGCCCATGAGGCCTTTGAAGCTCAAGGAGTTCACCGGAAGCAGGGAGGCCCAGCCCGGGAATCGGGTTTGGGTTCCCCGACACCCTCGTTCAGGCCCCCATCCCCCACCCTGCCCCTCAGAGCAGTGGGCGCAGCGTTTGAGAGAGGAGCCGGGTCCCCAGGGGGGTGTGTGCATGGGCAGGGGCCGAGGGCGGACGTCACAACCCCACACCCATTAGCTCCCGTCCCCAGCTCCGGCAGACTCGGCCCACTTCCCGTCGCTGTGTTCAGCTTCGTAAGGGGAGCCCTGTGGGTGTGCGGCCTTGGCGACCACCTGCTTTCGACCACAATGCCGTGCAGTTTCCCCCGCGAGGTCGTGGGGGTCCAAGCTCCGCGCCTTCTCCTGCCTCGGTCGCGTTCCATCAGGAGGACATGCCGCAGAGAGGGGTCTCCGCCCGCCATCTGGGGCCACGCGGCGGTTTCCGCCCTCGGGCTGCCGGGAGCCTTCGCGTTTGAGTCCTGGCGTGGACACGGGAGGCACTTCTCTCGGGCACATCACAAGTGGCATCGTTGGGTCACATGGTGTCTCTGGCTCAGTCTGTCCTCGGGTGAGGGTATCAATAAATAAATATTTTTTTCTCCCCGTCAGTTGCTTGTTCCCGCCACCGAGACAATTCTGAGATTTGTCCCTGCTGCACGTGTGTTAGTTTGTTCCCTGCCACACCGGCAGGGTCCCGTCCATCCTGCAGGGGTCGGGGCGTGTGCCCCGTGCTGCCAAGGGACCTCCCTCTGCAGGGACGCGCCGCCCTCTGCTACCCTTGCAGCTAGACATTGTCACTGCGAGTTGCCTTTCTCAGGGGTGACGCCGCTCTGAACACCGGCTCAGTGCCTCCGGCGGACTTGAGCCCCAGTTCCTCCGGGGGACGGCTCTGGAAGCGGGAACGCTGGACGGCCCTCCCAGGTGGCCGGACCACGCGCCTCCCACCGCGCACACGGGGTCTGTGGCCCTGCAACACCCTGGCACCTGACACTGTCAGCCCCTGTGATTTCTATCGTTGTGGCGAGTGCTGTGCGCTCCTCGGCGAAGAACCATTCAGAGCTCGGCCCACCTGCCCGGGCCGGTGCCGGCTCTCCCTCACAGGCACAGGGCCACAGATTGTGTGTCCCCCCCTGCCCCCCGGCCCTTCAGCAGGAAACGTGCTTCGTGCTCCAGCAGCGACTTCAGCAGGGGCACAGAGGGCCCCGTTGGCGGACCCCCTCCTCCCCTTCACCACTAGTGCGCCCTGTGTGTTGTCATAGAAGCCATGGCCTCTCCCAACGTCAGGAACAGCGTCCTGTGCTCACCTGGGGCCCACGTCTACCCCGCTGGCCAGGTCTGGGCCCGGCCTGTGGCAGGGATGGCTGTCCGTGTCCTTTCAGAGGGAGAGGCTGACGGTTCTGGGACCGGTTACTGAAAAGAACACCCTTTCCCGGCCGGGAGCAAACAGCGCCTTGGCCTCAGGCGGAGGGGCCGTAGGTGCGCACCTGCACCCTGGCCCTCGTCCCGTCCCCTCCCGTCCCGTGTGGCTCGCTCTGGGTCCGTCTCTATGTCTCGGCTCCCTTCTCGTCCTATGGTTGTGCTTCTAATTAGGAATGGGTCTTGACGTTTATCAAATGTTTTTCTGCCCCTTCGGAGTCCATTACATGTGTTTCCTTCTCTCTCGGTCCATGTGGCGGGCTACACGGACTGACCGCAGGCGTGAGACGGGCCTGCGCGGGTGCGGGTCTCCTGGGCCGGGCATGGGTGTGTGCGAGAGAGACTGGCCCTCGATTTTCCCTCCGTGAGGGGTCCTTGTCGGGTTCTGGTACCAAGGTCACGCTGGCTCACGACTGTCCTCGAAAACCGCTCCCACAGGCTCGGTATTGTTTCTGCCCTAAACACTTAGAACCGTCCCTGGGACCTCGTCGCGACTCAAAGGGCTTGTTGTGTGGGGGGAGATCATTAAAATTCCAGATTTAATTTATTTCATTAGTATCAGGCCATCTGAATTTTTAAAATTTCTTCTCCTGTCTCCTGTTATAGATTGTGTTTTTAAGACACTAATCTAATTTATTTAAACTATAAAAATTCTTCTGATGCACACTAGCCTCTGAAGGGGTGCTGTAAAAACACCTCCCAGGCCACACCGACGCCCCGTCTCTGGTGCCCAAACCGGCGGGCTCGCTGGAAGGTGGTCAGTTTTACTCGTCTCTTTGGGGACTAACCTTCTGGCCTGGTCAACTGTCTTCACTGCACCGTGCGTTTTTTATTTCATTGAATTATGCTCTTGTCTTCATTACCCGTCACCTATGTCGTTGGAGTTCAGTTTGACATTGTCTTCGCTTCTCGAGGCAGATTCAGCCTCCCCTCCCCTCTCAGATGCCTGCCCACGGTCATGAACTTCCCTGTGAGCACTTCCTTCATGGGACCCCAGTTCCGACTTCGCTGTAAGTTTTCATAGAGGCCTTTTCATTGTTATTCAGATCAGACTGTTTTCCAGCTCTCGTTAGATGTCATCTCTGACCCTTGAGTTACTTAGATTCAGCTCTAAGACAGGAGGGGTTTCTCGGCATCTCCGTCTTCCTCATTTCCAGCCTCATCTCCCTGGGCTCAGGGAGCACACACACATCATGTCATTTCTCGGAAATGTCTTGGAACTTGCCTCCAGAGCCTCTCGGAGGCCTCCCCGGGGGGCGGTTCCGTGCGTTCTTGGAGAGCTGTGTGCTGCTCGGTGACTTAGAGCCATGGTCCCGAATGTCGGTCAGGCCACCTCACGCTCAGGCCTCGCGTGCTGTCTCTCTGCCCAGGTTCTGTTTTCATCTTTACTTTTGCGTCTCTGCTGAGGCTTTGGCAGCCCCCCTACCCCCCCGCCCAGCCACGGGCCGTGACTGCGGAGCCCCTTTCACCTCTTGCTTTGTGTGTTTTTAGGGTCTCTTTGTAGGTGCATACGGATTTGGAATTATTATCTTCCCACCCAGTATGGAGCCCCTTTTAACTTACGGAAGCTCCCTCTTATACTCCAAGTACAAACACTTAAGGTCCAGTATTAGTTCACCTAGGCCAGCGTTCTCTCGGCTGCGCCAGGGTAGGCCTTTTCCTACCCTTTTCCTGTCCACCTTTCTAGATCTCTGTACTTTCAAGGGGACTGACAGGCAGCCTCAGGTTCTTCAGCCCGGCCTGACAGCCTTGGTCTTTTCATTGGAACATTCGGTCCCTTCAAAACGCACCCAGGCTGCCATCTCACTCCTGCTTCCCATCTTCCCCGTGGCTTCCTTTTTGTCCCCTCTGCTGCTGCTTTGGGACGAATCAAATATCGTTGTCATTTGACTTCCATCCTCCATGAGCATGTTGATTCTACATCATTTTATTATTGACCCTCAGGGGTTGCCTAGAGATGGCAAAATGCGCCCCAGACTTTGGCCGCCGCCCTGCGCCCTGATGTGGTTGTCACCGTGCGTGGTAGCTCACGCATACAGACGTGTACGTGCGTGTGCTTCCAGGTGCACACAGAGGTACCACGACACCTTCCCAGCGAATCCACCACTTTTTAAATTATAGAACACCCCTCTCTCCCTCTAGTAACACTAAACCCCGTGACGTGCCATTGCGCCGGCGTGCGCTGACGGAAACCGTGTCGTAAACGTGTCCCCCTCTGCTCCCGGCTTCCCTTGACACCGCTGCCTGTGCCCGTGGGGCCGCCACGTCATCCTTCAGGGCAGCTCCCCCACAGCGGGGTCTCCTGGTGTGGGTCTCACCTTCCTGTCCATCTGTCCGTCCGTCCGTCCGTCCCAGGACAGTACACTCAAGACTTCCCACCTTAGCCATCCAGAGTGCAGGGCTTGCTGGTACAAAGTGCATCCACACCATTGTTCCGCCGTCACCACCGTCTTCTCCAGAACTTTCCATCCTCCCAGACCTGACGCCCTGCCCCCTTTATACACTCACTCCCCTTCCCCACTCCACCCCCACCCCAGCCCCGGGCACCCGCTGTCCTGCATTCTGTCCCCACGGCTCTGGCTGCTCCGGGGGCCTCACCGAGCAAAATCACTCAGGGTCCACCCCGTGCGTCTGGCTTATTCCACTTCCCCCTTCCGTGGTGAGGACGCGTTTGATGGGTATAGAACGCTGGACTGATGATTTTCCTCGAGCACTTTAACCATGGCATCTGGCATTCGTCCTTTCTGTTGACAAGCCTGACATCAGGACACTGTGTCATCGTCCCCCCCCTTCCTGCCCTCCTCCTGGGACACTCCCGGTGCCTTTGGGACCTCCGGAGCGTGACTCGGGCAGGCCTGGGTCTGAGGAACCTTTTGTCTCTCCAACGTGGGCCCAAAGAGCTGTTTGGATCTGTGACCTGGTGTCAGCCATCATTTCTGGACAACCGCTGGCCGGCACATCTTCAGAGCCACCTGTCCCCCATCGCGTCCTCTCCCTCTGGATTTCACACGTGGCGGGACTTTCAGCCACATCTCACAGGCCTCGTCACTTCCTCCGTGTTTCATCCCACCTCCGCTGCGCACCCCAGCGCGGCCACTCCCGTGCAGTCCCAGGTCCTTCTTCTGTGCCGCTAGCAAATCTGTCTGTCGCATTTAATACCCATTACTGTCCTCCGTGTTGTAGGGTTTCCTTTTTCAATTTTTCAAGTAGATTTGAGTTCTCTGGTGAAATTCTCTGGCTTCCCATCTATTCCCTTGAACCTATTTATCGTGCTTATTTAAAACCTTACCAGGAGCCTCTGAAGCAAACCATGACCTCCACCTGCGTCTGAGTCCCTGGGTCGGCACACCGGCCGCTCACCGTGTGCCCACCCTGGTGCTCACCCAGGTGCCAGCCGGGTGGTGACGCTGGTCTCAGCCGGCTGCTCTCTGAAGCTGTCGAGCTGCCGGCCGGGATGCCCCAGCTCCCCCACGAGGCTCTCCCAGCTGCCCACGAGGCGGCGCACTCTAGGAGGGCAAGCGGAGGCTACCACGCCTCTTGAACACACAAGTCCACTCTCACCGTGCGGGGCTGCGAAGGACCAGCACGCACCCGGAATCCACCCCAGTGCAAAATTCACTCACCCCCTGAGGCAGCGCCCAGCCTTATTCAGTCAGACACGGCGTCTTGCTGGAAGGCCAGGCTCTCACGGTCCACCCCTCACTCTGGCCTCTGCCTGGCACCGGCCCCCAAACCAGCACCACGTCCCCTGGGGTCTCGGTGTATCGGTGTCCCACTTGTCCAGGCCTACTGTCTTTATCTGACGCCACACAGCAAACCGCCCCTAACAGAGGCTCCGCTGGCAGTTCTCGCTCAGCGTTCTGCGGACCAGTGACTCGGGCTCTTGTGGGGATGTCGTTTCGCTGGGGGGTGACATGCAGCTGCGGCCATCGGTGGCTGATCAGGGGTGGGTGGTGGAGGATGGCCCCACCCACAAGTCTCCTGCTCAGCGTGGGATCCCGGCTGGGCCTCCTGGCCGGCCAGCTCGGGCTGGCTCACAGGGTCGAGTTCCAGGAGCACGTGAGCTCTGCCCAGCACCACTTCCCAGCATCCTCTTCTCCGCCATCAAGCATCCAGAGCGTCCCAGATTCCAGTAGCGGGAAACCACCCCTCCTAACGGAGGATCGGAAAGTGCTTAAGGTGTTGACCCTACCGCATCTGTTCCCGTGCTCCGTTTGCCCCTCGATTTGCAGTCTTTAGAACTAAGAACGTGTGGGGCTCCTTGATATCATCTCCCTGGAGAGAACGCGGCCGTGAAGACCTCCGTCCTGGGGCAGGGGGCCATCCTCCCCGGTCCCAGAAGGGCCCGCCCACACGTGCAGGGCGCACTAGGGAAGGCGCAAGCAAACGTGCTTCTCTCTGTCCCCCATGCAGGCTGCGGGAGCACCACCGGGCCACCATCAAGGTCATCCGGCGCATGCAGTACTTTGTGGCCAAGAAGAAATTCCAGGTGGGTCCTGTGCCAAGCCCTCGGCCTTTGCCCATCCCGAGAGCCCCTCTCCCAGCCGTCATGGCAACGGCTTCACTGTCCCTCCCGGAGACGCCAGCCCAGAGCCAGGGGCTCACTCACCCCTCCCCTGGTTGATAGGCGCATGGTGTGGGTGGGACTCAGGGAGGGGGCCGATTGGCCCACGTCACCTGGGCAGGAGTTGGGGTCCCTCCCTCCCCCACCCTGTATGAGGCAGAGCAGAGGGGAGGCCGGTGCCCCGGGTGGTGGCCTGCCTTCTCGGGGAGAGGTGGGGTCTCCTTGGCTTCCCGCCACTCGTGGGTGGGAGTCTGCAGCAGCCCCTCTGCCCCCCGAGCCTGAGGCCCTCAGAGAAGGCTGGTGGGTGGCGGCCTCAGCCCCACTCCTTCTGCTGTGGGGACTGTGCTTGGTCTGAGGAGGGGACCCAGCTCGGCCCACACTCTGAGGACAGGCCGACGTAGGGACAGGGACCCACGGAGCGGTCACTCCCTTTCCAGAAGGCCTGACCACAGGCAGACAGTGCCAGGGTTCTGCCAGGGTTCTCCCAGGGTTCGCTTGGGTGCCCACGTGACCTGCAGGCCGTGGCCCGTGCCCTCCCGGCAGTCTGGGAGGCCAGAGCCAGGACTTGCCCTGTGTAGGCCGGGCCCGCACCTCCCTGGGCTCCGCACCCACGTGCCTCTGCCCTCCCGGCCCTGACAGGCACAACGCAGGCCAACTCCATGCCCGCCGGGGAACGGCTCAGACCCCAGGGTGAGCCCGGCCACCACCGCTCTGGCTCTGGTGGCGTGGCTGGACAGGACTCCCTGACCTTTCTCACCTGCCTCCCTGTTTCATCCCACTGCCTCCCCTGCTGACCAGCTCGAGACAGGGCTCAGTCCCACATGACAGAAGAGGCGGGCTGGGCTCAGCATCCCCCTGGCACAGAGGGAACAGCGGGGCTGGGACCCAGCCCCGACCCTCCAGGGCATCTGAACCTGTTCCCTGTCCCGCCTGAGCCGAGCCGGCCTGACCACGCTCTGCCGAGCTCCGGCCAGGGCCGGGCCCTCCCTCGGACCGCCGGTGCCCACGCCCGCAGCCCTCCTAGAGGCGCCCGTGACCGGCACGTTCCTGTGGCCGAAGGTGGCCTGGGCGGTCAAACTCCTGCTTGGCCGGCCCCCTGCCACCGGGGTTGCCCCTGGGGAAGGGGACCCCGTGGGGCCTGCAGTGGCGCTGACCTCACAGGCAGCCTCCGTCCCTCTGCCGTCCCTTCTGGGGTTGGACCTGGGCCCCGGGTGCACGTTCGGGCTCAAAGCTGGTGCACTAGAGTCGCCCGCCTGAGCCCTGTGCCTGCCGTGGGAGTGTCCCCAAGAGCCCGGTGCCCCTGTCGCCAAGAGCGGGCCCTGTGCTCCAAGGCTTTCCCCTGGGGTCCCCTCTGCCCTTTGTTGGAGGCTGCCTGGGAGGGGTGCATGGCCGGCCACGTCCCTTCTGAGGACAGTGGGTGTGCCTGCCAGCGAGTGGGTTGGGGGTCAGCTTGAGGCCCAACCGCTTAAGGCCCGCGCAGCCGGCACATGGTGGTCTCACTGCCCTCTGGACTCTGGGCTAGGCCAGCTCTCCCAGCTGGGTGAGAAGGGGACCTGGTGGCCTGGAAGGGGAGGACGCATGGGCAGGCCAGCTGCTGGCCCAGGGCCACCCAGCCCCCGGCAGCCGAGCCGGGCCGCGGAGCCCCTGGGGATGATGCAGGAGCCCACTGTCCCCCCACATGGGCGCCCACCCCTCCACGCTGTGCGGAGCCCGTGGGGCACAGCTCAGGGAGTGACTGGTGTCTCCCGGCCTCAGCAAGCGCGGAAGCCCTACGACGTGCGGGACGTCATCGAGCAGTACTCCCAGGGCCACCTCAACCTCATGGTGCGCATCAAGGAGCTGCAGAGAAGGTGCGCACAGCCCCGGGGGCGGGGCCGGGGGCACAGGGAAGGGGCACAAGGGGACCAAGGGGACGGGGACCTCCGCTCCTCTCCCGCTTCGACTCACAGCTGCAGGGCACTTCATGGCCAGCCCACCCGCTCCGAGCAAGGCACAGGGACCACCCTGGGGCCTCTCCACCCTGGCCCCACGCTCTGGCTTCTGACTTGAAGCCTGGAGACATGTTCGCAGGGAGGCGGCGTGGTCCTTGGGGCCAGCACAGGCTCAGACCAACGGTGCCTCCACGGTGGGCTGGCCTGGGCCCGAGATCCGTGGGTCATGGGTACAGTTGAGAGAAAGCGCTGGTCCTCACCCCACGCCAGGGGCGAGGGCTGCCCTGCCACCTCTCCCACTGGGACACAAAGGCTGCCCAGCTCAGGGACCCAGCCTCGCCCTGGAAGGCCCCCCATCCCCCACCGCAGGCCTGCCTTCTGGGGTGTGTCGAGGGGCCTGTACACAGCAGCCTCAAACACTGGGCGATCCTGGGACCCACCCTGCCCAGGGAGGGAGTGGAAGGGAACTGCCCGACCTCGGAGACCCCAGCCCCATGGGAAACGCAGGCCTCTGGGGCCAGGGAGGCAGCGGGGGGCAGCCCCAGCGGCGGCGCCCAGGCCAAGCACGAGCTGATACCCATCTCCCCGCAGGTTGGACCAGTCCATCGGGAAGCCCTCCCTCTTCGTCTCTGCCTCAGGTGGGTGTCCACGCCATGGTGCCCTGGGGGTGGCGGCCCTGCAGAACCAGGTCCCACCTCTTCCCCAAGTCAGAGCGGGCCCGGGGTCTCCACAGTGAGGGACAGAAGCAAAGGCCAGAGAGAGGGTCAGAGGCCCCCACCCATTCCATTTGAGCGGCTTCACACCCGCCTCACAGATGAATTTTCAGTGGGTGTGAGGACCACGCGGGTCCCTTCTGGTGGTCTCCTCGGAGGAAGACCTGGGGGGCATCTCCCTCTGGGGTGCGTGGCCAGCCTCCCACCCCATTGATGGCTCCAGGGGCCATCAATGGCAGCCAGCTGGGTGTCGACTCCTCGCACCCCTGGACTGGGCTGTCACCCCCAGGGAGGGCAGGGCGAGGCGGGGGTGGCCTCCACCACAGCCGAACAGGGGCCGGGATGGCGGGGGGCGAAGGGGGGCGGGCGTCGGCACTGAGCTAGGCCCGTGCTGCCCGGGGGGTGGGCCGTCCCGTTACGCACAGTGGGCCCCGGGGGTTCGAAGGTTGCAGGCCCGGGGGAGCGCAGCAGGGCTGCAGCTGCGGCCGGTCCCCACCACGCCCCACCTCGCTGCACCCCCACCGTCCGTACCCCTGCACCCCAGTGCTTTCCACCTGAAGCACTGGCCACAGAAGCACTTTGATAAGTTTGCGGGATCTGGCCAGTCCGCCCTGAGCCCCACACCAGCCTCGTCCCCTGACCGGGTGCTCTGCCCCACAGAGAAGAGCAAGGACCGCGGCAGCAACACCGTCGGCGCCCGCCTGAGCCGCGTGGAAGACAAGGTAGGCGCGGCGGGTCCGGGCCCGGCACACTGCCCCTGGCGGCTGTTGTCGGGGGCCCGTGCACCATGCCCACACGGCAGTCGCTCACACTCCAGCCGCGTCCCGAGTCGTGTGAGGGCGTGCAGGGCGTGGAAGGTGCAGCAGGAGTGTGTCAACTCCCGCCCTCTCCCGCTGCTGTGCTCAGTGCGGACACACCCCACTAGGGTCTCCCTGCCTGGGGCTCATGTCCACCCCTCCCCCTGGCTGGGCATCGGCCCCATGGGCAGAGGCCTGTCAAAGGCCAGCCAGGCCGCGTCCCTGACCTCTGGCAAGTGGCAGCTGGCGCCCACAGGCCCCCCCACACTCTGGACTGGTTCGGGGCATCAGGGATGTGTCAGGCGGGGAAGAGGGGCCCTGCGTGGGGTCCTGACTGCGCCGGAAGGTGTGGGGTGTCAGCCGAGGCCCTAGTGGGCCCCAGGATGCCCCTCCCCACGGCCCCTCCCAGGTGGCCCTGGGAGCCAAGGGAGGTCTGGGGAGCAGCAGGGCGCCCTCCAAAGTCTCTGCAGCTCGGAGTGGACGGTTATCTTGCTGAGCTGCTCGTGGGGCTACTCGGGCTTTATCTGAAGTAGCCGGAGGCTAAAAATAGAGGAGCTTCAGTCGGGCGGGGCACCGTGTCTGGGCTTCCCTGGCGACGCATGGCTCCGGCCCACATTCACGGCCCACCCCGCCCGGGTCCCAGCTGGCCCAGTGAGATCAGGACGAGAGGGAGGTGTAGGGGACCGGTTTGTCTTGGGAGGACCATTGTCCAGGTGCCTGCTGGGCTGCGTGGTGCTCCCGCCCTCGGTCAGCACTGGCCTGAGCAGCACCGGGCCCCTTCTCGCGGGCGGACGGCCCAGCGGGACACGTCCCTCTCTGGCAGCATGGGAAGGAGACTGGGACACTGAAGCCCACCCTGGCCACCTCCCCCAGCCCCGGAGCAGCCCTGGGACAGGCCTCGCCTCCCATCTTCCAGAGACTCCTGTCCCTCTCTACCACCCCCCGCCCCGCCCCGTCGGGGACTTCCTATGGCTCTGCCCACCCACGGCTTCTCAGGACAGATGGGAGGGGGGAGCCTGGTGTCCCGGAAGGTGACAGTGGGTGGGCTGCCGTGTCCCTCCACAGGCGGGAAGAGCAGCCAGCTGGGGCTCTGAGAGCCCGGACATAGCCCGCAGTGGGCCGAGGTCCCTGTGGCGCACCGCGGTGGGGCCACCTGCCCACCTTTCTACAGACTGGGACAGCAAAGGCAAAGCCCCCAGAGCCCCAGTGCCTGGGGACCAGGTTTGGGAGCAAAGCCCCCAAAGCCGCAGGCTGCCAGGCTCTGCACCCGGGAGAGTTTGGGGGGCTGGACTCTGGGACATCCGCGCGCATGGCGCTGGGGAAACCGGCCCGCACCGATCCCATCGTCCTGTGCTGCCACAGAAGTGGGGTCCCACGCCCCGGTCTCGGGACGGCAAGCAGGGCCACGCCGCCCGCTGCACCTCGGCCCTGCTGTCTGTACAGCTGGGCCCAGGGCGGAGGTCACAGTGGGCAGCAGTCAGCTCAGCCTGTCCAGCCCCTCCCCTGCGCTGGCCAGTGGCCCCTTTGGGGACAGACCCTGGGAAAGGGCCTCGTCAGGCCCAGAGGGCGGAGTGGCACGTCCTGGGCCCCCGTCATCGCACTTATCGCTGCCGCCATCGGGGCCATAAACAACCTCCGCGCAATCCTGCTGACTGCGGGAAGTTGGGGCAGGAAATCCAGCAGCCGCCCGGCCCTCGCAGGCCCGGCAGGCCTGCAGCGGTGGCCGAGCCCGCCGGCCGTCCACCCCAGCCAGAGCCCCCGTGCCGGCCCACCCCCGCCCGGCTGGCCGGGGGCCGGAAGGGAGCCGGGCCCTGGCGGTGGGAGCGGAGGCTCCAGCCCTCGGCTGCTTCCTCCTCAGCACAGGCCCCGGGCCCCGACGGAGTCCCATCCCTGTCCGGCTCTCTCAGGGCAAGGGCCTCAGAGAGGGGTGGACAAGGGCCCTTGGGGCACATGGTCCCCACTCTCAAGAGCAGGTCATTCTGCGGGTCAGGGGTTACCAGGGAGGACCAACTTGGCTCGCTCAGGGACACCTCAGTTTCCCTGCAAGAAGCCCCTTTTCCTTATGTGCGGGCCATTGTTCACATGGGAGAGGAGGGTCCTCTGCTCCAACTCAGAAGTCCCGCCCCCTTCAGGATGCATTTCTTCCTGGGGCCCCTTGCCCTCCATCCCCAGCCTGGCCTCTGTCCCGGCTGGCCTCACTCTGGGGGGAGGGGGAAGCAGAAACGGCACCCTCCAGCCTGCACCGTCGGGACCCCCCTGCAGACGCTGGAGCCGTCCCTGCCCGGCCCCCCCCCCCCCCCCCCCGTGGTTGTGAAGGGACAGCTGTGGCCCACTCTTTGCTTCTGTTTAGAAATCAGCGGTTGCCTCGTGCTCTTCCCATCGCCTTCTCTGCTCTGGGAAGGATTCTCGCTTGCCCCAGTAAACCCTCTTTGCCAGGAGGAGAAACCGAGGCTCAGGAAGGTTGAGCCGTTGCCCAAGGTCGCACACAGCAGGTTCTGTGTGAGCTGGTCCCTCAGGGACCAGAGACAGGGAGAGAGCAGAAACCAGAAACATGGGGGTCTGTTCGAAAAGTGACGGGGGCTAGGCTTGGAAGCAGGGCTGTCTGAGGGCTCGGGTGGCCCAGAGATGCCGACAGCGGGCAGGCGCCGGGCCGGGCCCTGGGACAGAGTCCTGGCCCCGCTACTTGCCCCAGCCTGGGCCCTCCAGCCCCTTCCTGGTCAGGCTGCTGGCTGGGCAGGCAGGCGCCCCGGCCCCCCAGAAGGCTGCTGGGGCCCCCCCTCCCCCTGTGCACATTCTTAGCCGGCCCCCAGGACCTGCTGCGGTGTTTACGTTGAGCCCTGTTTATTTTGCAAGCTCAGCTCCGAGCTGCTCTTGCTGGTATGAGGAGCTCGGTGGGCGGGGCGGGTCTCTTTCTTCTCCGTTTCTGCCGGAAATGTTCTGGCTCAGAGCCGGACACAGGGAGTCCTGAGTTTCCAGGCCCCGGTTCAGAGGTGGGTGGGCAGCCCCCCCCCCCCCCCCCCCCCCCAGCGCTCCTTCCACCATCTTCTGGCCAGGAATGTTCTCCACCCTGGGACCACCACCACCCGCGTGGTACTGGACCGTACCCCTCGGACCGTACCCCTCGGACCAGGCAGGCCCCGTGACCCACAACTCAATCCCTCCTTCCGCCAGACCCCAAACCAGACCCCAAGCCATGTAATCTCAGCAATTTCCCTGCCCGCCCCCGCCCGCGCCCCAGCTCATCCCGCAGGCAGCCCCAAACCGCCCTGCTGAGTGCAGGCCTTATCACCCCCTGCTTGGGTTATTTTTCCAGACATCTCTGTGGTCTGTGGCCTCGCCCCGCCCCCCAAATCCTTCACATTGTATATTATTTCTTAAACACGACTGAAACCCGCTTGCTAATGTTGTCTTTGGAATTTTTGTGTCAATATTTACATGAGATATTGTGCATACATAACAGAATGTTTCTTTCTGGTACGCACCGCCTTGGGGTACTGAAGGTATGTGAGCCTGGCCGGATGAGCTGAGAAGTGTTTCCTACCTTTCTGTGTTCTGGAACATTCCAGACTTTTTCCCCCCCTTAGGAGCTGGGCGACACAGGGTGGTCAAGGCACCCAGGGCTGGTGTTTTCTGTGCGGGAAGGTTTTTTATTCTGGGGCTACGGCGGGAGCCCTTGCGGGGAGGCTCCGCCCCGCCTCTCCTTCGTCACCGTGACAAGTTGTGCGTCCCAGGAGTTCACACATGTCGCCTTAGTGTTCACACTTACTGGCACTTAACATTCGCCTGGTCAGTGGGTGGGCCCCTTCCTCGCGCCCAAGATTGTTTATTGGGGCCATAACTTGTTTTCCTGTTGGTCAAACTGGCCAGGTATTTGCCCATTTTATTATTTTCTTTTTCAAAAAAAATCCTTATCAAGCATATGTTTATCGATTTCAGAGAGAGTGGGGGAGAGAGGGAGGGACATCAGTGTGAGAGACATGGATCTGTTGCCTCCCATACAAGCCCTGACCGGGATCAAAGCAGCAACCCAGGTGTGTGCCCTGACCGGGACTCGAACCCACAACCTTTTGGTGTGCAGGACGACACTTCGGCTGAACCACCCAGCCCACGCAACTTTATTAATGTTCTCAACGACCCGTCGCTCCTGTTGAAGGTTTCCTTCATTTCGTTCCTTCCCTTTGTCTTCTTCCTGCCGTGTATTCGGCCTCGAGATACTGTCCTCCCCCTGGCTTCTCAGGTGGGGCAGTCGCCGCTGCTCGGCCTTCCAGGTGCCCGAGGCCCGCACGTGGGAGGGACGCGTTCCCACCGCGCACCCCGCCGGCCGCACCCACTCCGGTCTCCATCACAGAGTATTTGCTTCCTGTGTCCGTTCACCTGGGGGTGTCTCCGACCCCATTCCGACCGAGCCCCCGACTCTCCCAGGAGCTATTTCCCAGAACAGTCGTTGTTGGTGGTGAGATGGAGCCAAGGGCTCTCTGGTGTGCCCGGTGCCGTCGGAGGGAGGGGTCCTGGGCAGCAATGGCAGTGTCGTGGCCCAGTGTGTGGTCAGTTTGGCTGAAGGCACCTCCTGTGCTGGAAGGCCGCGCATGCACCAGCCCCGTCAGTGCGTCTGGAGAAGCTGGCCGCCAGTTCGGCGAAACGGCATCCTCGCCGGAATGCTTTGGCCAGCTTGCTCTGTCAAACTCCCGGCGCTCGCTGAGAATGTGCCTGGTTTCCCTCGCACTTCAGTCCGGTTTGGCTTGGTGTGTTTCTAGAGCCGATGGTGAGGGGATCGGTGTGGACGGCGCAAAGCACTTCTTTATCTCAGGTCACCTCTCTCCCTTTATAATGGTCCATTATCACTGCTATGCAAATAATTTTATTTGTACTGTTTTCCAAGCTTTATTGGGGTGTAATTCATGCCATAAAGTTTATGTAATTAATGCCATAAAATTCACCTAATGTAAATGCACAACAAATTTCAGTAAATGCCTAGTTTGCAAACACAACCAAACCTAAGTTAGAGAACGTGCTCAGTCAGCACCCCCTCCCGCAAGTCCCCCAACCCCCTCTGCAGTCCTGGCCCGTCGGGGGTCTGTGCATTCTGTCTCAGCATCCTCACATTTCTCTAAAGCTGGAAATGCGCCTTTTCTGGATGTTTTTCCTGTAAATGGCATCCAACGAGGGGCCGTGTTTGTGTTGGGCTTTTCTCACACGGGCGGGCGGGCGGGCAGGGTGGCAGTCGTGGTGCCCCGCACGCACGCCCCCCGCTCCGCAGAGCTGAATGGCGCTCTGTGGTCGGGCCGTGCTGCGTGGCCTGCGGCCCACTGATGGACTGTTCCCGGTTTGGGCCCTTTGTGGGCTCCGCCACTGTGGGCCTTTGTCTGCGAGCGTCTGTGTGGACGTCATGTTTGCGTCTCTGGGTTAGGTGCCTGCGCATGGAGACAACGGCCGGCCGACGTGATGTGTTTGTGTGTTTAACTCGCTAAAAAAAGTCTCCACTGTTTTCCAAGGGCCCGCACCATCTTGAGTCCCCGCCAGCCGCGCCGTCCGGGGGGCCGCTCACTCCACCTCCGCACCAGTGCAGGAGCGGTGGCCTGCCTTGTGTTCCTCGCTCCGAGTGTGTAAGGGTATCTCATTGTGGGCTCGATTTGCATTTCCCTAATCACTAATGATGTTGAGCAACTTTTCATGTGCTTATTAGCCATTCATAGCCTTCTTTAGTGAAATGTTGATTCAACTCTCTGGCTGATTTTGTAATTAAGCAGTTGGTTCTGTTGTCCTGTTGTAGGGTTTGTTGATGGGTCTGGATGGAGTCCTTTATCAGATCCATGACTTGCAAATATCCCCTCCCATTCTGGGGCTGTCTTTTCATTTACTGAAATCATGTCTGCTAAGACACAAAAGTTTTAAATGTTAATGAAGTCCAATTTATCTTTTCTTGTATGGCTCTGCCTTTAATGCTGTATCGAAGACCCCTGCCTAGTCCAAGGTCATGAATGTTTTCTTCTAGAAGGTTTATGGCTTTAACTCTTATATTTACTGTGATTGACTTGGAGTTAATTCTGGGGGGGTGTATGAGGTAAAATCTAAGTTCTTTTTTTTTTTCTGGCTTATGGGCATCAGCAGCCTGCACGCCCTTTGTGGAAGCGCCTGTCCTCCCCTCCATCACTGTGGCCCCTTTGTCAAAAACCAACTGAGCATAAACACGGGGATTTCTCTCGGAACCCTCAGTGGCGCTCCATAAGCCTGTCCTTAAACTCACACCACGCCAACTTCACTGGGGCAGCTTCACAGGCAGGGCGAGGTGCGGGGGTGCGGGCTCCCCAGTTTTGTTCGCTCCCGACTTGGCTGGCCCATCCTACAGCCTGTGAATTTTCATATGCATTTTAGAATCACCTTGTCAGTTTCTACACACACACACACACACACACACACACACACACAAAGCCTGCAGGGACTTCAAGGATTGGCTTGGGTGTAGAAATAAATCCACGGGGAAGACACTGACTTCTCTCACGCCGAGTCTCCCCACTCATGAACACGGTCAGCCCCCCCTGCACTTGCTCCACTCTGGCGTGGTCCGGCCATGCTTCATGGTTTTCAGTGTGAAAATCTCACACATCTTTCACTGACCATACCCTTAAATATTTTATGATTTTGTTTTGTTTTTTTAATTGTTTCTTACTAGTATATAAAAATACAATGACTTTTTTATATCGAGCTTCCAAACTCTGACTTGGCTGTTAATCAATTCTGGTAAATTTTATTGTTATTGTCATTAATGCCTTAAGATTGCTTACATATATAAGATCTCGGATGTGAGTGAAGACAGTTTTCATTTTTGGCTTCCAACCCGGATGCCTTTAATTTCTTCTTCTTCTTTTCCTAATGACACCGGCCTGGACTTCCAGTGCAACGTTGAGTAGGAGTGGTCGGGGGAAATGTCACAGAGAGCACACTCCCCCACCCCAGCGGTGTCAGAGTCTCATCACACACGGGTGGCGGGCTTCCTCGATGCCCACCCACATCCTCACAGACGGGCTCGCGGTCTTTAATCCTTGTTCCATTAACACAGTTCCATGCGTCGACTGACTGGACCGAGGGGCACGACCGCGCGCATGTATTGCTGGTTTCGGTTTGTGAAGCATGTTCGAGTGTCTGTTCAGAAAGGGTGTTAAGTCTGTCGTTTTCCCGTGGGTTTTTTCTGATTTTGGTGTCTTTTTAGTCCTAGGCACATTTTAGGTGACTTCCGTAAACACTACACGGTCGGGGTTTTAATTATTTAATGCACTTGCACTCGGTGTGATCTCCAAGAACTTTGGGCTGATTTCTAGCGGTACAGTCTGTACTTTCCATTTGTACTAAACAATTTTTAATCCTCGCCCGAGGACACGTTTACTGATTTGAGAGAACTATCGATCGGTTGCCTCCCATACATTGCCCCAACCAGGGATCAAAGCCACAGCCTTTTGGGGTACAAGAGGACACTCCAGCAGAGCCGCCCGGCCAGACTTTTTAACGTTTATTTTGCTCCCCTTTCTTCCCTCTTGTTGGATTAGTGATTACTTCTCATGCTGTCCCTTCTCCTACTGGTTTGGAAGCTACACAGTCTATTGCCGTTTTGGAGAGGTTGATAATCTAGAACATTCTAAATGGACACCTAGCAGAATTCATAGCTCTCTGAACCCACATCTGTAATAAAATAGGGACCTTAAAACACCTCGGCTTTGTCCCCACTCCTGCCGACATACGGGCTGTGCCGTCCTATATCTGAGTTCAGTCCTATTTGGTTTTAACCCCGCGGTTCATAATCAGTATTGTCTGTGCAATTGGTATGTGTTTGCCTCTTTGGTCTCGGTTTATTTTCCTCTCAGAACTTACACCTTGGCTCGTTTCTGGCTGAAATTGGCCATTCGGATTTTCTTCAGCAGAAATCAGAATCTCTCAGATATAAATGACTTTTTTTTTTTACTGGCGTTCTTCATATTTCCACCAGGTCTAACACTCCCTTAGCCCCTTGAAGTCTCCCACCTGGCACCGGACTCCACTGTCACCACCGGTGAAGGACAGCGGTGAAGACAGGTGGTGGCTGTGGGGAAGGCTGCTCGGGTGGGCTTGCCCTTGACCACGTGGGCGGGGAGCGCCTTCCGCCCCCTCTGCCTGCCACTCAGCGAGCTCCCTCTGCCCGAGTCGGGCTTCTCTCAGCCAGTCTCTTCAGATTTTCCTTCTGAAGGACGTCACCTCCTTCTGGAATCGTCATCAGGACCGTGGTGGCCCATCTCCATGCCCCCCGTGTCCAGATCGCCCTGCTTTTTGAAATGGCCGTGTTTCTCTGCGCTGCGTTCTGGATGGTGCCATCCGATCCATCTTCCAGTTCCCCGGTTACTTCTTCAGCTGCGTCTAATCTGTTGTTAAGTCTCTCTGCACCGTTTTAAACTTTCGGTTTTTCTACTTATGGAAATTCTATTTTGTTCTTATTCATACTGGATAGTTACTTTTTTGGTATCTTGCTCTCCCCTTGAATATTGAAACTTTAAAAACTGTTTTGACACAAAACGCGCACGGCCGTTTTGTAGCTGGTGCTGGCTCCTCCTGGGGTCTGCGGGCCGGTGCATCTGCTTGTTGTCTGTTGCGGATTTCTTCTGCTGTCGTTCACGAAGTTTCACCCCCTTGGAGGGTTTTCTTTTTCAGTCGTAAGTCCGTGTACATTAAAACTGGTGGGTGGAAATGCTGGCAGCCGGGGCGGTGATGGCGTGACCCTCCCCCCAGAGGGTCCCTGTCCCCTTGTCCCTGCTCCTGGGAGCACTGCCAGCTGCGCCTGCAGCCCAGGGGGCGGTGTTACCCCCCTGCCCCGGTGGTGTACGTGTGGGCCTCCAGCCAGACGGGACCCGTTTGTGGACACGACCCCTCAGGACAGGTGTGGCTCCGCTCCTCCTAGTGCAAGGTGGCGTTCCGTCCAGACTCTGCGGGGCTGGGTGCCTTCTCATCATCCTCGCAGTGAAGCCCCAGCCAGCGCTCCGCAGAGTCCTGCTGGGAGACTCACCACCCGGGCAGGCCTGGGCCTGGATACCTGGCCGCCCCTCGTCCAGGAGGCGATGACAACCACGCTCAAGTTCACTCAGTTCGCCAAATGTCCTCGGGGCCCCTCTCTGCTCTGTGGGCTTGTCTCACTTGGGCTGTGTGCCCACCCTCTGACCCCGCTTGTTCCCTGGTTAGCTCGTCACTGCAGGGGAAGAGTGAGAACTCTGAAGGTGAGACATGGCGGGGACAGCCGGGGTTTCATGGTGGCTGGGCCCCAGGCCCCTAAACTGGTCCCTGACCCTTCCATGTTTCATCTCGCCGTGGAACAGGGAGCTGCAGAAGCATCTTGTTCACGCTGGTCCCGTGGGTCTCAGTCTCCAGCGGGTCTCCTGCTGGGACTCCAGGGCTCCAGGCCGGGCCACCAGCAGGAAGGAACCCCCCACTAACTTGTGCTGAAGCCAGCCGGCCTGCTTCAGTGGGGACGCTCTAGACCAGGGGCCCGCAAACGGTGGCCCATGGACCAAACTGGGCCCAACCTGTTATCACACTTAAAATTAAACAGGCAGAAGAACGGGCTGCAGAGGCGGCACGTGACCCCCCACACCCATGATATTTACCGTCCGACCCTTTCAGAAACTTTCCGACCCCTGACCCCGGCCGAGGGTTGTGATAGAAACACAACAGCCGCCACGGGTGTGATTTAAAGTTTTCTAAGAGCCGCATTTTTTAAAAGGGTCAAAGTCGTTGTGTAATAATATAGTTTATTTAACCCAGTAACAGATTGAAGATATGACCGTTGCAGTAGGTAACCAGTATTTTAGAATTTGTCGGGATGCCCAACACTTGCCGCAAAAGCCTGCGTGCTTTGCGGTTTGGAGGCCAGGTTTGCATGTGAGCCGCCGGGTCTGCAGCACAGCGTTGAGACCTTCAGTGTCACAAGGCGGCTCTCACACCTGACTCACTGCAGAAATAAAGTTTCCCAGCGGCTGAATCAGGGGTCTGTATTTGAATGCGAATCTGTTAACATCAAACCAAATTAAAATTCAGGCCCTCAGTCTCACGCGCCACATTTCAAGTGCTCGGGATACACGGCTCCGGGACGGGGCAGGTTTCGCCGGTACGTCCTCAACAGCGGGGGTGCGAGTGGTCCCGGCGTCCGACCTGGATGGGGGTCGACGAGGGAGGCTGGGTGGGGGAGCAGCATCTTACAGACTGACACCCCCCACTCCCCCAACAGGACTAGTCCTTGGGGGACCCCCATGCCCCAGAACCTCCCCTGAATTCCCTCCCTTGAGCCCCCCAGCCCATGCCCCACACCTCCCAAGACCTGTCCCCCTGGAATTCTCATTCTTACACCACATCTGTCTCCCACCAGCCTCAGATTCCCCCGCGTGGGTTCTCAGGAGTCTGTGGGAGCAGCAGCATTAGCCGTGGAGGGCTGCATTTCTGGCCCCCCCAACCACCCCCCCAGCACCAGGCCACCTTGAACTTTATCGAGCACGTCACCCCCAGCCTGGGCTGCTTGCAGCAGAAAGTTGGGTTACCTCAATCAGCCACCATGGGCCCTGCTCCCCAGCTTCCCGCCCCTCTGCCCAGCCCCCCACTTTCCTCTGCCCCCCCAACACTCCTCTCTTTGCTGGTGAGCTGCTCTTGAGCGACAAGCCCGTAAACAGGCGAAGGCGCGGGGCTCTGCCCGATCCAAGGGCTCCCTTCAGAAGCCGACATTAGTCGCTATTCTGGGAACTGGTTATTTTAAGGTTCGTGTATTTTTTCTTTCCTGAGGAGCCGGCTTGGTGGATGGCGAGGTCCCGAGGAGCTGGCTCTTCAGTCAAACCACACAAGTCCTGTTTTGTCTGGGTTTCGAAGATAAACCTATAATGAAAGCGTCGCTTGACAGGAACGCCACCTCCCCCGCTCCTGGCGAGGTGGGCAGGCCTGCCGGGGAGCCCCCACACCCTGCGAGCGCCCAGGAGGCCACAGGGCCCCCTCGAGGGGCTGCCTCGCTGCCAGAGGGAGACTGCGGTCAAGCCCCAGGGATCTGAGTGGCTCCAGACCCTGGGGCCGCTGTGCCTGACGCAGTCACGGCCACGGTAGCCCCCACAGGCCCAGCCTGGAGCCCAGCTCAGGGGGCATCTTTCCACCACCGGCCCAGCTCCGGCCAGCAGCACTGTGGGAAGACACCACCCTCACCGGTGGCCAGCGGGATGCACACTGACGTCCGAGTGTGAGAAAGTGGCCCTACCCCGTGCTGGCACGGATGCGGGGACACAGTCACTCTTACCCGTCGCTGGTGGGAACGTGCGTGGCTGTGCCCACAGAGCTCTGGAGAGGAGTCTGGCAACATCTGCGTGTCACCATCAACCATACGCGTGCCCGGGCGCACCCTCCCTCTGGGGCGCAGCCCTGCGGGTTTCGGGCCCCTCTCCCCCACCCCCCCAACCGACTGACCTTGTGACCTGCACCTCTCCCCTGAGGGGCTCCGAGGGCCCCTCTTCTGCCTCTGTCACTGTCCCTTGTCTGCTGAGCCCACGCAGCCCAGCTGGCTCCCTTCTACCACCTCTGCAACTTTCCAAACTCCTCTCATAATTTGGAAAAAGAAAAAGATACTTGTGAGCAGGCGCGGACTCCACCCGGGTGCGGGACTCAGGCAGCCCCACAGCGACCACCGTCGGCTGCTCTGGGGGCAACTTGTCGAGCTGCTCGTTAACAGACCTGAGATGCGAAGAACGGGATCCCAGGTTTACGAAAACCATGCCCACGCCTCCTGCTCAGGTCCTGGGCCCTGCCTGTGTCAGCCGGGGTCCCACCAGGATTCATTCGCCCTCTGTCTCGCCAGCCTACGGCCCCCTCTCTCTGGGGTCCCTCCCCAGGCTCTGGGCTCACCCAGCACCCACCACTCAGGTCTTGGTCATTGGTCTGAGCCTCCTTCCCCTGAGGCCCTCTCTGGGCCAAGATGGGGACACTGATGTTTGGAACGAGGCCCACTCCTAGGCTTGTAGACCAACCAGGCTCTTAACTTCTGCAGCCCAGAAACAATGCACATATTCCTTCTGCTCACCCCATTGGTGAGAATGAGTCACGTGGCCCCTACCCAGAGGAGTCTGGGGGATGTAGTCCTGGCGGGACCTCCATTTTCCAACAACCCAACAGGAGGTGTGGAAAGCTTTGGAGTATCCCTGTGATAGGATGTCTGTCTGTCCACCCATGTGCTTCCAGAGGCAGAGGCCTGGCCACCTGACTGTGAGGTGGCCTCTGCTGCCACCCTGTTCTCACCCACCCGTAACTCACTTCTGCGGCCCTTTCCAAGATCCCACGTCAGTGGCCAGCCATCGGGGGCTGAGTGTGGCCCCGCAGGCGCCCTAGAACAACAGCCTGGCACCCAAGGGGCCCATGTGCTTATGGTTCTGTGGGTCAGGGACATGGGGGCTCCTAGGGGGAGAGGCCTGGGAGGACACCCATGTCTGTCTGTCTCGCATGGCTGTCTGGCCCAGCAGGGGCTGGCACAAAGGGGACAGACAGGGTGACAGGAGGAGGCTGTGAGCAGCCGTAGGGCCAGCAGTGCCATCTGAGCCCTCCTCCCTCGTCCCCACGGTCCAGGTGACAGGGCTGGAGCTGGGTTCTCCCGCCACCAGGCTGGGCGGCCTCTGCGGGGAGCCGCTCACTGAGGTCTGAGATGTGGGTGACCCGTCACAGCGGGGGTGTCAGGGTGGCCCAAAGGCAGACACGTCCCCGTCACCCCACATGTCTAAGTTCTGCAAGGGACTGTAAAACCCTGCTCCCGCCTGCCTCGGGGACTCTGTTCCCCCCAAGCCTGAAATGAGGGCATTGGGCAGGTGGCCTCCGAGGGACCTGCAGGCATTCTGGACCCTTCCATCCATTAAGGGGACACCCTCAGGCCCCTGTGGTGTCAGGAGGTTGCGCTGCCAAGAGGCCCCAGTTGCGGGAGGCAGGTCGGAGCCGAGGCTGAGCCGGAGCTGAAACCTGGAGCTGGCCTCAGGGCAGCGTGCCCGGCGGGGCCTCCTGACGTGCTGGCCGGAGACAGGAAGGTTGGCCTCAGTGCGCGCTCACCCCTCCCTGGCGCCGGGCCAGCCGCCGCGGACCCCCACCCCCAGCGGCGGCACGCAAGGCAGGGCCTCCCAGGGAGAAACACTGAATGCTGAAGCTCTGCCTGGCCCCACTGTGAAACCCCGCACAGGCCGCCTGCGTCCAGCCTCAGTTTCCCCAGATGCACGCTGCCCTCCTGTGTGTTCCCCCCCCCCCTGGGAGGGGTTTTTCCCTCTGCACCCCTCCCCCTCTCCTGGGCGTTTCTCTCCCAGTCTGTCTGGGTGACAGTCCCCACAACGAGGCCTCCCCTGAATGGCTCTATTTATAGGCCAGAAAGGAAGCTTACATTTTTTAAAATTGAGCTCAAAGTCCGTGTCAGCGTCTGTGGGAGGCCCGCGCGCGCGCGGGCAGCGGGCCAGGCGGGCACTGGTGCGTGCGTCCCCCGCGCGGGTGCGCGCACGCCGCGCTGCCCGGGGACCTGCGGCCTCGGGGGCGGGGACCCAGTGAGTCCAGGGCCTGCCCAAGGCGGCCCGGCCTGGTCTCTGCGGCGAACCCTGCCCGGCCGCCTTGGCCAACCTCAGAAAAACATGTATTTTGATCAAAATGCGCCCTTTTTTCAACTTGTCACCCTGCGGGTCAGGGCACAGCCTGCCCCTGGCCAGCGCTGCTGCATATTAAGCAGTGGCTTGATCGCCACCAAAAATAGACGTCCCAGCCCAGAGGCAGGGCCGAGGGAGGGGACCAGCTGGGAGGGGCAGCTGGCCCAGGCCCGGCAGTAGGACTCTGGGCACTGCAGGCCCTGCAGGAGGCAGCGGGGACTGGGGGCCACCTCACCCCCGCCCAGGGTCCCCAGGGCTGGGCTGGGGGCAGCCGCCAAGGTGGCCCTGGGGGATGGGGTGGGAGTGCAGCCCTCGCCCGCCCGGTGCTGGGCGGCAGGTGGATGCCAGCAGGTCCGCAGCCGCAAAGCCACGCTGGGCGAGCGGGGCGGGGTGGGGGACTGCGCCCCGCGGCCCGGGGTCCACAGCCCGGCCTTCGCCCCGCGGTGCCGCGTCCCCAAGATGGCCGCCGCCGGGAGCTGGACGCGACCCACCGGCCGCGCCGCTGCTGTTTATTCTGTCGAGCAGCGAGCTTGTCGTTGCCCAGGTTCCGAGCGCTCCAGAGGCAGATGGAAATTTTTGTGGATTAAACCCGGGGCCGAGGCGCGCTGGGCTGTTTGGGTTGGCAGCGTGTTCCCTCCCCACCCCGTTCCTCATCCGCTGCTCCCCGCCCTAGTCACCACCGGGGCCTCCATTCATGCCTCCACGCGGGTCCCCTCCTCCACCGCGGCGCTCGGCCTGGAGGAGGCCGCTCGAACCGCTCCCCCGGGTCTGGAAGAGGCTGCAGTAGGAGGGAGAGCTGACTGGCAAGGCTTGTGCCACAAACGGGGGCCCCTCTGAACCCCAGATCCTCGTCTGTGAGATGGGAGCCTGCAGGAGAACCAGGCCAGCAGCATACAGGGCGCGCCTATGGGCCCGAACCCCAGGGAAATGCCCAGAATGGAGGCTCCATCACGGGCCCCCTCTCAGGAGGGCAGGAAGGGCCCAGGGTAGAATGAGGGGCAAGGCCTTCCACTGAGCTCCCACTGCGTCCCGGCAGGATGGGGGGCTTCGGAAGGGAGGCTGTGCTGGTCTACAGGAAGGATCTCGGGGAGCAAGGGAGTGAGGCAGGTGGGTGTATGGGAGCAGGTTCGGGCAGAGAGCACAGCAAGTGCGAAGGCCCTGGGGTAGGACCGCCTGATTGTCCAGGTAGCTGCTGACCAGCAGCATGGCCAGAGGTATGGATGAAGGGGGAGCCCAGGAGTAGGAGCGGACAAGCCACTGGCCCTGGGAGACACTGGAGGGACTGAGACGTCACTTGGAGCAGGGTGGGGCCTCAGGCTGAGGAAGACCTTGCTCGGGCTCTGTAGCTGCATGAATCTGGCAGGCAGAGAACAGACCGAGAGGGGGGAGCATGGCTGCAGGGGCACCTGGGGCTCCGTGCCCACCCCTCATACCCCTCCCACCCCTCCCTGCTCCCTGCTCAATGCTGCCCCATCCGGGGTGCAGGTTGGGCGGCCACACAGCTCCCTCTGCTCCCTGCCGGCCGGGAGCTGCAGGCCAGGGTTCCCATATAAAGAGCCATCTGTGTGGGCAGTGAGGTGGCCAGCTGGCCTGCTACCACACAGGGACCCACCCAGGTCCCCCTGCAGCCACGCAGGACCCGCCCACCCCCTCAGTCCGACCACTGGTGGGGGCACCTCAGGGTGATGTGAGGCCTTGGCCCAAGGTGCCAACGCCCAGAAGCCCCCTGTTACCCGGTCACTCCTGGTCCCCCAGAACGGGAGTCGCGCTGGAAGCAGGGATGGGATTAGACCAGGGCAGGGCCGCACCGCAGCACATGGGATCTGCCTCACAGGCACCCGCCTGGGGTCCACCCGGGCCCTCTTGGCCGGCTCCCTGGGTCTCAGTTCCAAGGTTCCTGACGGAGCCTTGACAAGAGGGCCACATCCCACAACCAGGGTGGAAGTTACCTGCATAGGCACCATGGGGGTGTCCCCCAGCCCTGCGCCTTCCCAGATCCATGGGTGCCCTACGCAGTGGGGTCCTTCTGGCCTGGACAGAAGGAGCAGGAGTCATGGGAGTCGAGATCTAGGGAGCGCGGGACGGTCTCCTTCTACAACACGGCAGGCGCTCGCCTGCAGCCATGGGCACCAGCTGTGGCCCATGGGAGCGGACGGCTGGTCCCTGCCCCTGGGACCACACTGCCCAGCACGGAGGGGAGGACGAACTCGGAGGCAGGGGCCTGGAGCGGACCTGGTGGGGACGAGGTGGAGGGTGGGTGGGGTGGAGGAGCAGTGCTAGGCCTGGAGGGTGTCCTAGGAGCCAGAGACAGGCCTGTCCCAGTCCCCACATGTGCCCCATTTCTGCGCAGGCACAGCCCATGCCACCGAACATAGGTAACGGTGGCGGGGTGACGGGGCTCCCCTCTCTGCGCCGACAGAGGCAGCCTGTGTCCCCTGTAAATGTCTCTGTGTTGAGGGAGCGGGTCCTGGCCCGGGCCCGGACCCCCGAGGGCCAGCGAGGGGGAGCAGGACCCGTGGGGACAGACTTGGCAGCACGGGGCCAGTGGCAACCGGTGGCAAACCGTCCCCATGGGGCCACGGTGTGTGGGGTGCTGCTCCCGCCTCACCGGGACTGTCTCCAGCCGCCGGGATTCACAAGGATCCTCCCACCGCTCCGATGGCCTGGTGCAGGGAGGGCCAGCAGTGTGTTGACCCCACCCCCTGCTGCCCCGTGACAGCCAGCCAGGGACAGGCCACAGTGGGCCGACAGGTCTCACTGCAAATGAGCACCCACCTCCTGCGTCCCCCCCAGGTGGGCAGGCATCCGGGAGCACAGCCAGTGCTGGGGGCCACCTCCCTGGCTTGCCTTAGATTCGGCTCCAGGTGCCACTGGCCCCCAGCCTCTAGGTCCCCAAAGGCCCCCGACAGCACCCCTGGCCGTGTCCACCTCACCAGCGGCCTCCTTCCTGGGGCCCGAGGGTCCTGTCCCCGTGAGCCTCCTACTGCCCACGTATGTGTTGAAGGTTCCCTGTCTGGGTGGCAGGGCCCACGCAGCCGTCGGAGCGGGGCCCAGCGCCCCACTGGGCACGTGGCACTTTCTACACCCCAAGCCCCTGCCTGTGCTGCGCCCGCCTCTGAACACGAGTGTGTGCAAGGGGGAAGGTGGGGGCTCCGGGCGCCCGAGGGGGCTAGAGAGTCTGTCCTGACTGTGTCTGTCTTTCGTCACCATCAGAAGGGGTCTCAGGGAAGGCTCCTCCATCCCACCTGTGGGCCAGGCTCGCTACCAACACCGTGGGGACAGCCCAGGCCCGAGCTCACCTGCCTGGTCACCCAGCAAGGCCCCCGCACAGCCGCCTCCGCACACTTGCCACTCTCGGGGGCCCCCTTGCCAGCCAGGGTCACCCTAAAAATAGCCTCGGAGAGTTTGCCACCGCAGCAGGGCCTTGTATACGAATTCGTCAGAAACAGGGAAACGATGCTGAATTCCCTCAAAAAAAACGCGCCCACTCCATTTCCTCATTAACATAATTGCAAACAGAACGAATCTTTCCTGATTTCATGTAAACAACAGCTTGAAATCGTTTATAATCCTTGCAGGTATCAAATTAAGTTCTTACTTATGGTCTGGAAATTAATTACCCTTACAGCGAGACAAATGTGAAAACTGTGTATTTTTGACAAGAAAATTAAGCAGCTATTGGGGAAAATGTAACCTAATCGTCACAGAGAAAATTGTTTATAAATTGGTCGCGTTGTTTGAACTCTCGCCTCCGCAGCCCGGGGCCCGGTTGATTTGTACGAGGGTGTTTGCCTGATTTGGGGCTGGTTCGGGCTGATTATTGGGGTAACATCAGGGGAAGCGGCCAGCAGGGCCAAGGACGGGGCAGGGAGGAGGGGCGGAGGGCCTTCCCTGTGAAGGATGGTGACAGCGCAGGGACGCAGGCCGGGACCCCAGATCTGGGCAGCTCTTCCCTGGCCAATGACCCCGAAATGGGACCTGGACAGGGGTAGGACCCAGCGGGAAGGCTCCAGGTAGAGGGGACAGCCAGTGCCAAGGTCCTGGGGCAGGAACAGGTCTGGAGCAGGAGGAGGGGTGAGTGAGGGACCCGTGGGGACCGGCGGGGCCGGGCCGCCAGGGCGGTAGTTCTGGGTGGCGGTCCGTGGTGGACTCGGAGGTCGCGCGCAGTCAGGTGCGGGCGAGCCTGTCTATGAACGTGGCAGAGTGTGTTCTAGGGGGTGGTGCACCCACAAATATCCCGGCTGAGCTGGAGCCGTGGCGCCCTCACTGCCATCCGGTTCTGGCAGACGCCTCCCGCTCCGGCTCCCCTGGGGCTCGGCCTCATCTCCCGGGAGCGGAATCCCCGGGGCCATGGCAGGAACACTCACGAGAAAGAAATCCCCATGGTCAGACCTGTACAGAGTGGGGGTGAGCCCCCCATCATGGGAGATGGTTAAGCAGAGGCCAGCTGACCCTTGGCAGGCTGTGCGGAGGGCTCCAAGTGTCCACTGAGGGGAGTGGCCATGGGTGGGTGTGACCTCCGCACCTGCCTTTCGGAGCTCCAAGGGCCCTGTGCCCCTGCTTCTGGCAGAACCTGGGCACTCCCGGCAGTGGCCCCTCAGCCTCGCCCCCTCCGATGTCACACATGGCCCCGGAAGGGGGACAGGGGCTCTGGAGTCGGACGCACTGCTGACAGAGAGCCCCCGGGACCTGCAGCGTGAGTGGACACAGCCACCGAGCCCTGCGAACACAGCAGGCCGATGGGGTGGGCATGGGCTGCTGAGGCCGCTCTGTGCCTCGGTTTCCCCAGCCCTGCAGTGTGAGCAGGAGAGCATCCCGGGCTTCTGCAGGGTTGGGGGTGCTCCGCGTAGCTCCCCAGAGCTGGTACGTAGCATCCACCAGGGACGCCTGGTGACCACGCTTTTCTGTGTTTGGGACAACTCAGCTGTGGCCGCCGCTGAGGGGGAGGGTCAGCCTGCCTGACCTCGCCCGGCTCTGAGCATGGGATAGGCCCGAGGAGGGGAGCCCGCTGCAGACGCTCACTCTGCAGGATTTTCCAGAACAGGGGAGGCCAGGAATTAGGAAGGCTTCCAGGGTAGGAGCTGGTTTTGAGGAGGCCTGGGTCCTGCCGGCACTGGCGAAGGGCGGAGACGGGCCGCGTACATGGCCGCTGGACGCCCGCTCATGGCCGAGATGGGGCAGGGTTGGCCGGAGATCAGGAGGCAGCTCGGGGCCCTCCTGCGCTCTGGAGGCCGGGGCTCCTTCCCTCCTGGGCGGCTCCCCGAGTCTCCTGGTGCAAAGGGCTCAGGCGGCGAGCCCTGCCCGGCTTCCCCGGGGCACCCCCACAGCCCTGGCGCCACGTCCCGGCCCGCAGCTCCCCATCTCACTCGCTCACTCCCAGCCTGTGCTCCCAGTCAGCACAGGCCACGGTGACACAGCACCACACACGAGGCGGCCTAGATGGCGGCCGAAGTCCAAGGCCGAGTTGCCCATGGGGCTGGGGGGTGGTGGGCCCACTTCCTGGCTTGCCAACGGCCATCCCTCCCCGTGTCCTCTGGCGGCTGCTTCTCTGTGCACGGTGGGGAGAGCCCACATGTCTCCCCTTCTTCCTGTGAGGACGGGTGCTGGGGACCAGGCCCCGCCTGAGACCTCATGGGCCTTCCTCATCTCCCCGAAGGCCCCCTCTCCGAACTCTGCCGTGGCAGGGTTGCGGCTCAGTGTGGGGGTTTGGAGGGACACAGGGCAGTCTGGTACCTCCATCCCCTGCCAGGGCGCCCAAGCGTGAAGCCCAGCCCTCCACAGGCTCCCCCCACACACACTTCCTGCGAGGTCCTGGGGCAAGAGGTAGGTGTGGGAGAGGAGAGCTGGGGACGTGGCGTGCCCTGGCCCCTCAGGGCCACGCCAGTCTCCGAGTCAGGGCACACCAGACCGTGACGGCTGGTCTGCGCAGGCTCTGGGCTGAGCCACCACGGGCAGCGTACCGGCCCCCGAAGGCTGGGCCCCCGGGCAGATCTGCACAGAGGGGCCGCAGCAGAGGCTGGGCTTTGTTTCACTTCCATGGCGGGGGGGGGGGGGGGCAGGGGAGCATCCCACATTCTCTGAGACTGGAGGTGAATTTACCCCCATGGTGCTGGTGGTAGCGGATCCGTCACCTTGGTCTCGTCTTCCCTCCCCTGTGGCCAGCTGGGGACGGTGAGGCCCAGTCTCTCCCAGTCCCTGTCCTCAGCCCCGTCAAGCCCACCTGGTCTGGCCCCAGGGGGCAGAGCGGCACTGGGGTCAGGCTGCACTCACTGCTCCCCTCCTGGTCTCTCTCCTGCCCTCTCTCCTGCCCTCTTGTCCCCATCAATTTCGCCCCATCAGCCCCCCACCCCCACTGCCCCGAGGGACTTGGAGTGCCCCTTTGCCAGCCACTGGCTCCTTCCACTAATCCCACAGCCCCCAGGGCCACCTGGAGTTGCCTGCTCCAGCCTCCTGGCAGGCGCCATCCATGCCGAGCCTGGGCAGGGCTGGCGCACGGGTGGGCCACCCGAAAGGACCAGAATGAAGGCCACGGGCAGAGAGAATGGCCATTGTGACCAAGTGGGGCAGACCGGGAGCTGTGTCCGCCATCTCAGATCCGCCATGTCTGTGCCAGGGGCTGCTGAGTCCCCGACAGCCAGGAACTGGTCCAAAGTTTTGGGGGCAGCAGGGCGGGGCGTCTTTCCCGTCCAGGGAGAACGCAAGTTGTACCCCAAGGAGGCTGAGCCACTCCGTGCCCAGCCTTGCGATGCTCCGCCTGTCTCAGCTCAGGCCTCCCAGGATGTCACCAGGCAAGAGGGGAATGGTGACCCAGGGGGCTCCGGGGCCACCAGCTCCTCAGTGGCATGGCTACAGCAGGTGCCCAGGCGCCTGTCTGGGAACCGCACACCCGCCGCCCGGGCAGACGGACCACGGCCCGGGTGGCTCGGGGCCAGAGCAGAGAGGCCCTGCCCCACGGAACCCTGGGGGTCAGAAGCACATGGGCTGGCCTGAGGGTCAGTTTTTAGGTTCCTGTTAGGGGTTTCTAACTTCATGGTGTGGTTCCGGAGCACCGACCGAGGAATCAAGAGAGGAGGGCAGTTCTGCTACTTCTCGGGGGAAACGGCTGAGCCACGGGGTTGCCCTGCTGGACGCAGAAAGACAAGCCGCTCAGACACGGCCAGGCCCTGAGACCGGGAAGACCAGTCCCGCGCCGGCCAGAGCATGCAGGGCTTCCCCCAAAGCTGGTGCTGCTGCTCTTCCTGCTGTCCGTGGTGGGGGATGGGGGCCCCGGCCACGCAGCTGCTGGACGTCGGGGATGGGGTCTGTCCCCGGGCTACCTGGTGCCACCCAGCACATGTCCAACCAGGGAGAGGAGATGGGTGCTGATACCAGCTACGTAGCGGGAAACTGCCGTGGGGGTTGCAGCCAGGACACGGCAACATTCCGGAGGCGATCGGGCCCTTGGTGTGGGAAGACTGGGAAGAGCGTATGCGTAGCTGGCGGTCTTGGTTCCCAGTGAGTTCCTGCCACTGGGCAGCAGTCACCATGGCCCCTGGCTGCAGTGTGTCAGGCTGAGCCCGGCTCCGAGCCTGCCCACCCCGGCCGCCCACGCTGAGGGAGGTGGTTTTCAGAGTGTGCAGGAAGTCTCCAGATCTCAGAGAGAAGCACCGGGAGGCAAAGCCCCGAAAGACGGTTCACAAGAGAAAAGCCACCAAGTCTGAGAAGGAGCCTCACTCCTTCCCTCCTCTGAGCCTGTCGGTCTGATCCGGCCCTCAGACTGTGTTTGTAAATAAAGTTTTATTAGGATAGTCTCGTCCACTCGGGTGCAATCTGCTTTCACCCGCAAAGGCAGAGGCCCACGGTGCCGAAAGCGCTTATCACTCGGCCCTTTACAGAAACGTTTTCAGACCCTCGCTCTAAGAATTTGAGCGGAGAGACCCACGGTCAGCAGGCAAACAGGGTGCGTGTGCCGTGGCCCTCGCCGGGGTGGAGCAGGTCTCTGCCCGAGCCCGCCCTTCCAGAAAGTGCCCCGATGACCCGTGTCGAGAGAATTAAGAACCGCTCCTCTCCCTGCGACCCCGTGACCCTCCTGCCAGAAATCTGTCTCTGAAAACACCTCGGACTTGGTGCACGAGTCAGTTAATCACAGCCTTATTTACGACAGCGAGAAAGTGGAATACAGACCGCACAACCCACGGGTGCGGGGTGCGGGTGGTGGTCCTACTCGGAGGGACAGTGCTGCAGCTTACAGTGACCCGGGGCGGTGCCCACTGGGCAAGGGTGTGCGTGTGCGAGTGTCCCCAGGCAGCGAGAGCACCGAGGCGTCATGGCCGCCCCTCTGTCTGCAGTGGACTTAGAATGTGTCTTTCAGGAGATTTTCAAGAGATGGGGAGGGAAGGAGGGAGACTTTGAGGCCCCCCAGAAGGACGCCAACACGCCTGGCCTCGTCCCCGTGTGGGCCACCTGCTGTGCCGTCCCAGCCATGGGAGGCCACATGGGGCCATGCCCGTGGCCAAGGCCATGGCCGAGCCTTGCTGCCTCATCCGGGAAGGGCACGTGGCCCACACCAGGCTGTGAGAACTGGGACCCACGTGTCCCTTGCCCCGGCGCTGCTGAGTGGCCACACACCGGGCGGCTGCCTGCTCTGTCCACTGAGCAGTGAGTGGCACCTGGTTTCATGAGCCATCGGGGTCACCAGGCTTTCTTGGGGGGGGCACTGCAGCCCGCTGGCTGAGGTGGGGCAGGACCCTCTGATCACATGGGCCCCCAGGCCCAGCCTCCCATCGCCCCCATCGTCCCTCTGTGGGCGCCGTCAGCAGCCATGAGCACATCCGGGCTCGGGGACACCCTCCGAGGGGTCCCCTCAGGTCAAGTCAGGGTCTGTCTGCAGGCAGGACCGCCCTCCCCACCTCTATTCTGTGTCCAAGAGGCTGACGCTACCCCCTACCCCAAAACAGGGTAAGAGCCCACCCGGCTCGAAGTCTCTGCAAGGCCTTCGGCCCGTCTGGTCTGGGCACCAGCCTGCCTTTCAGAGATGAGCGGCCGGCCCCAGAGCGGAGGGGCCGTGCCCTCAGTGGCGGCTGGGCTGGGGGTGGCGAGGCTGAGCCTGGGGGGGGCCTCCCTGCAGCCCCAAGGCGCCGCCGCACCCTGAAGCCCCGGGGTGGAGGGTGCAGGGAGTCTCGGCTCTTTCTGAAGGCGCCAACATTTCCTCCTCGCCGAACAGAGTAAATGGGACAATTGAGGGGGGCAGTTTTCAAATTGCTGCTTTAACCCGCTTGGAAGTCTGCTAATTACTCTCTCGAGGGAAGAAATGCAGGTTCATTATTATAATGAGCTTTGGGCAAAATGTTTCATCGAGTCTGACAAGCCACAGCGGCCTCTCGAGAGTCCTTGCTCTCAAAGGCCCCCCCACCCAACGCAGAGCTAATTGGCGGGGTCTTCTCGCCCCCGTGCTGTCTGTGTGCCGCTCTGAGTCCTTCGTGCAGAGCCTTGCTTTGATGTCCAGGACGAGATAAGGGGGCACGGGGACAAGGGAGCGGGAGAGGGGGGTGTCGGGGGGCCTGAGCTGCGCCTCTCAGCCCCCCGCCAGCCCGCCCGCCGGGCCCCCGGCCAAGGCGCTGTGTCATGAGGTAACCACACAAACAGTCCTGCCTGAAAAAATATGCTTTTGTTTCACTAATAAATCTCTTGTTGGAACACTCCCCGCAGGCTCTCGGCTCTCCTCCGCCACGCCGCCCGGCCGGGCCTCCTGCCCGGATTGCGCTGGGACCCGCCAGAGACGTGCAGCGGGGCTGGGGGCACAGCACGGGCAAGGGCACGGTGGGTGGAGCGGTCGGGCTCCGCCGGTCCTGCGAGGGGCGCCCTGCCCCCCCCCGGGGGGCCTCCCCCTCCAGCTCCACTCCCACCCGGCCTCCCACCCCCCACATTCCCTCTCCCGCTCCTCCCTCACTTCCTCCCCACATGGGCCTCAGTGACCTCTCTCTGCCCCCATCCCTCTCCATCCTGCTCTCGGCCCTGAGTGGGGGGCGCCCAGCCTGGGATGGGGGCAGACTAGGAGGGTCCTCTGTGCACACCGGGGCCGCCTCCCCTCACGGCCGCACTGGGGTCCATCCCTGGGCAGCCCCTTGCTGCCCAAGGCCAGGGGAGGGTGGACAGTGGCCTGGAGTTTGGAGCACAGAAGGTAACTAACTCACCCTGGCCCACCCAGGGCCCTGCTCTGAGGGCACAGGCCAGCCCAGCTCCTGAGCCGTCTCAGCCAGGACTGGGGGCCACGAAAGACACCCTGCCCACCCCAGGCAATGCTGGGGGCCGGTGGGCCCCTCACGGTGGTGGGTAGCTGGCGTGACCCCTGGGCCTGGCTCTCACACCCGCTAGTCCCCCCTCCTTGACCCTCAGCTGCCACCCACGGCCCCCCCTCTGCGCCGACAAGTCTTCTCTCCCCCACCGGTGCCCATGCTGCAGGCCACGTGGCCCCTGGAGCCCTCCCCCCCCATCACCTGGCAGCAGCCCCCTCTTGGCCGGTCCCCCACCCCCGCAGCCCCTAGGATCTGGCAGGCCTACGGGGGTGACAGCAGAGAGCCGGGTCTGGGCCCTCGCCTGCCCGCTTCCCAGCCGTGTGGCCCAGGTGAAGGAGACAAGGCTGCTGGCTCCAGCCCGAGGCCCGGCCTACCTGCGGCCCTGTCTGCTAAGCACCTGGCCGAGTGCCCGGCACGTGGCAAGGTGCAAGTTCCTGCTTCCCACCCCCTCGCGGGCACCGCTGCGGGCACCGATGTGGGTTCACCTTCCCCACCGCGGCCGAGCGCCAGACTGAGGCCTGACGCTGTCTGCCCCGGCTGTGAGGAGCCATGCGGGCCGCAGGCTGACCCGGGACCCGGGACCCGGGACCCAGGACCCACCCCCACGGCATCTGCCGCACCCCTGCCAGGCCCCAGACCGTGGACGGGGCTGGAGGTGCCTCAGGATGGGACGGCACTCCTGGCGTGAAGGAGCTGCCCCAGTCAAAAATAGACCCTGTAATTACAGATCTGGGTAATTACCGTGCGGGAATGGAGCAGGGCCCCGTGACGGAGGGAGCCGGGGGTCCAAGGGGACCTCCGGGGGAGGGGCGTCTGGAAATAGCGCAGGGAGCTGCTATTAATAGGCCTGGGGCAGAGCTGCCCCCGGGGGGAGGGCAGAAGAGGCCCCTCGTCTCCCCCCAGATGACTGTTGTTTGTGGTTTTCATGAAAGTGTTTAGGTAGCTTTGTAGATAATTTAGTTCTATTGAACTCCTGGAAAACTCAAACAGTGCAGAAAGGCCAGGAAAGAGAAAGGCTCCGGAACGTCCCTTTTCCTCCCCGAGCGTGTCCCTCGTTGTCCCAGAAATACCCATCATTCCTGGCCGTGCCCAGGGCCTTGGGAAGCGAGGGCAGGCAGGCAGGCACTTGGGTGCGTGGGCAGATGGGTGTGTCTGTGTGGCAGTGAGTGGGGGGGGGGGATCGATCGATGGGCCAATCGACAGATGATGATGATGAAGGGTAGGTCGGCGTCTGGCTGAGAGGGCAAAGAGACACATTGTCTGAAACTGTCCTGAATCTGGCACCACAACTTCTGGTTTATTCATTTTTCTTAACAAAGTGAAAAAGAACTGTTGGATTCAGATAAAATTTTTTTCACCCGAGGAGGGGTGTGTTTCTAAATGTGACTCAGGTTACGAGGGACCCGTGGGAAGCGGGACTCCCCGGGGGTTTGCGGTCTTCCTTCAGCCTGATGTGGTCTCGGACAAGACTGGGAGCCCGCCGCCCCCCTTCCTGTCCCCGGCACGCGTCAGCCATGTGGCTGTGGCTGTCACGACCTCGGTCCGGCTTGGGCCTATTCGGGTGTCACTCTGAGGTCCCACTTCCTGTCAGCAGCTTATCTTGGTTCTGGACACAGGCGGAGTCGGGGCACCCGTGGCCCCTTCGTACACACGCCCCTTCCTCAGTTCTCTGCTTTGATTTTGATTTACCCCCTGAGTGGTTGGATTTCTTCCTCAAGTAAATGACTCTAGAAGGTCCCTCCATTCTTGCATGCTTTGCTGTCTGCTGTCAGTATCTCTTTCAAGTGCCCAGAGCAGGGCTGCTGCCCCACCTCTCGGGCGGCCCGTGTCCCGGCCACACTCCCCTGCAGGCCTCCTGCTCTGAGCTCCCATCCGGATTTGTCCCTGCAGTCTCCCCGTCCCCAGACTCACCTCTGTGGCTCTTCCAGGTTGGGTTCGCCGCTCGCTGGGTCTGTGGGTCCTCAGCCATTTCTTTCACCCCGGTTCTCAGGGGGCTTCTTAGTAAGAAGGTAGAGAAAGCCAGTGTCCCGAGTACTCACACATCGGGGAGTGTCTATATCCGGCCATCACGCCCTGCTGATAGTTTCGCTGGGTATAGAATTTCAGCTTGAAAGTGGTTTCCCTCAGAACCTGGGAGGCATCGTCCCTGGTCATCCAGCACCTGCCTCGTCGGCGCTCCCCCACAGCTCGTCCTTCCTTCTCTTTTTCATGGAAGATTTTGGCGTGTGCCTTCCAGCCTCGGGGGGCTGAGTCTCTGGTGACGTTCCTTTGTGGGCGCCTGTTCGTTGATTCTGCGGGGCACGTGGTGGGCCCCATGGAGCCTGGAGATCTTGAGCTCCAAAAAGTTCTCTTGATTCTTCCTGATCAATTCCTTCCAGCTATTTCCTCTTCTGCGTCTTTCTAGAATTCCTTGTAATCAGGTTGAAGGCATTTTTCACGAAACTTCCAGGTCTCTTGACTTCCCTCTCTTTCAGTTTAGAGGCTTATATCCCCAACTCACCGCTTCAGAATTCTGTAAGTTCCATTAGCGACCCTGCCGTGAACATCCTGCGCATTTTCTCGTTCCCCGGGGGCCGCCCTGGCACTGTGACCTCCCTGCATCTGATGGCACCTGGGGCCCCTCTGCTCACCCCACCCCGCCAACCTGTGCGTCTGCAGCCCTGCCGGGCTCCTCCCCTTCCACTTCCCATCGGTCAGCTGGGCCTCTTGCTCCTGTTCTGAGTGTTTCCAAATGTTTGCTTGGGATCTGAGCAGGGACGGGCTTGGCAACACAGAACGTCGTGTTGACAGCGACTTGGGTGAGGGGGTGCCAGCCACTGCACTAGGGGACCTCCTATATCAGAGCACTGAGGCCACCACTTCCGAAAGCTCGCCTGGAGCCCCCCGGGTGGGCCACTCTGGTGGGGCAGAAGGGCGGGGTCGAGGCCTCAGGCCCAGCCCTCCCCCGCTCCTTCCCTCCTGGTGCAACTTCCCCACTCTCGGGGTGATGGGGGCACGTCAGCAGGGCGCCCCCGCTGTCCCCCGAACTCCTCACCAAGGCGACCTCCAGCGGAGGCTGCCGGTGGTCTTCTCAGCCAGCCTCCACCTCCTGCTCCCCGTCCTTTGCCCTTAAGACCCCACTCAGGTTCCAGTTGTGGGCAAAGCTGCCCGGAGACCTGCCAGGAAGCAAGGATTAGTGAGACGTGGCTGGCAGTCATTTTGAGCAGCGCCTCGCCCAGCACTTGGGGCCTGCCATGGCCGCCTCCACGCCGCCGTGAGGTGAGGGCCACACAGGTGTCTGTGCTGTCCCCCCACTGAGCTCCAGACCCCGAGATGAGGGGGAACTGGGGCAGCGTGTGGCCTGGGTGCTCCCCCACGTGTCCCCCTCTCCCCACCCATACTGCGTCCTTGGGGACACAGGCGGTGAGAGCAGAACGAAGCCAAATATTTTGTGTGACACATTTGCACTGTGCAAACGTCCCTGTTTCTCTGAAATGCACGTTTCGCCGGCACCCTGCAGTCCGCCTGGCACGCCTGCTGGGAGGGCCTCAAACCGCTCTGAGCTGTTCCCGCCCCCTGTGTAGGCCCCGCCCAGGACTGGCACACGGGTGGTGGGGGTGGCTAGTGTGCTGGTGGACTCGAATGCGGACTCCCTCTGGTGACCTGGGACGGGGGGAGCGATTCTTGGGCCCAGCCCCCCCACCCCAGCTGCCCTTGCACAGCCGGATGCCACCGTGCGATCAGCAGGGACAGGCCCTGCTTCCTCCTGGGCTTGGGCCTGTCCGAGCTGAGACCCCCTCACACGCAGGGGGGGGTCCCGGGTCCCTGAGCACAGAGGCCAGGGCACTGAGCGGCTGCGTCTGGGCTGCAGCGACGGACATGCTATCTCTCGAGTCACTTGGTGCTGCTCACGGCGTCCGGCCCGTGGTTTAACCGTGGCCAGGGTGGGAGCCGAGGCACAGTGTCCCCTGGCAGGGAGCTCCTTGTCTGGTGGGCAGCCTGGCTCGGGGGGGGGGGGGGCCGCCGTGGGCCCCGGGACCCAGCAGTGTCCGAAGGGCAGAGAGGTGGCGGGGGAAGTCACCTGCATGGTGGGTGCTCAGCAAGACCTGCCTGGAGGAGGCGGCCCTCGGGCCAGCCAGGGAAGCAAGGCACCCCTGGGCACGGGTGGCAAGTGACGGGGAGATGGGTTTGAGTCCCAGCCTCGCTCCTCCGCAGGCCCTGCCAGGGCGAAGGGCATTTCCGGCTGACGGGAACAGCCTGTACAACTCAACTCTCCTTCTCAAAGACCGGGGCCGGCCCAGTCCCCAGGGGCGCCGGCTCCCTCTCCCCCTACATTCCTGTCTCCGCGCAGCGGCCAGAGGACGTTTCAAACATAAACCAGAGCCCGTGCTCCCGCTCCAGCCCTCGACGGCCCCCCTTCCACGGGCCTTGGCCCTGGGCGCCCACCTCCCGCCCCACCTGCCTGCAGCCCCTGCTCGGACCGTCCAGCTTCTGGGGCTCCCTCTGCCAGGCCTCTGGGTCTGCGTAAGGGGAGCCTGGGGTGGCATCGTCACCAGCCCCTGCGCCCCATCTGAGGGCAACACCCACACTTGCCCGCCCCTTGCCTGTCCCCTGGCCGCTATTGCCTTCCAAACCGAACCTGGGCTGGGGGTTGTGGTCCGTCCCCAGGGGAGTGGGCGCGCCGTCCCCACGTGCCCGGAACCGGGCCTGGCACGTAGCAAGCTGTGGCCTCGCTGCCCCAGTGAATGAACCCAGAGCACAGGCCAGGCTGTGCCTGCGCCTCCCTCTCGGCAGGCACCGTGGTCACGTTCCAGCACGAGGGAGCAGGCGGGAGTCGGAGGGCCCCCTCTCAGCCCCCTAGCACCGGGGCAGCTGAAGGGGCTTCGACAGCCCAGCGAGCGAGTGCCCAGGGCCCAGACCCCGACCCAGACACACACGGGAGACCCTGGCTCCCCACACTGGCCGTGGCCAAGAGATGGGGTGCCCTTTGTCCTTCCCTAAACCTGCCTTCCTCAGACGCTTCCTCTCAGCCAGTGGGCCCTGGCTACCGCACCATCCAAAACTCTGGCATTACCCCTGCCCCCAGCCCAGGGCCTGTTCCCCTGACCCCCTCTTTGATCTGGAACATTCGGCCACACAGAGAGTGTCCCCTGCGGAGACAGGCAGGGACTCATGGAATGGCACAGGACCGGCATCTTGATCCCGGTCTATTTCCGGTTGGGGGCAAGCTGTCACTCCAGAGGCCAGTGGCTGCGTCATGGGTGCCTTTTGATCTTCTTGTCACTGCCACAGATGCACACAAGGCAGCCGCGGCTGCCGTGGGAAGAATGAGGGCCGGCCCGGGCCTGGGCAGAGAGCGGGGTACAGGCGGGCGGGCAGTGGGTGGCTGGGGGCAGACAGGGTGGGGACGGGGGCAGCAGCAGACCTGGTGGGTGGGGAACCCTGGGCGTCCTCCAGCTCTTGAGTGGCCCACCTGCCCGCAGGTGCCCAAGCCATCTTCCTACTTATGAGAGGTGCCCCCTGCTTCCCAGCCTCCCAGCACCCAGCCCTGGGGGAGCCTGGAGGGCACCCACCGGGGCTGCTGGGCCAGGCTCAGCTTGCAGGCTCGGCTTGCAGGATTCTCCCTGGGTTCTGAAGAGACGCCGTACTGGCCCTGTGGGGACACAGAGGCCTGGAGTCCCTCTCCCTGTAGGCCCCAGCACCAGACACGGGCACAGGACCCCCACCCGGTGCCCCTTCCAGAGCCACGGGGCGTAGGGAACGGACGCCTGCTCCAGATGCCACCCCCAGACGAAGGCCCGGGCTTGAAGGTGCAACACACAGCCCCGCAAACGGGAGGCCCAAGCCCTCCCCCGCAGGCGAGCGGCAATGGGGGTAAGAAGGTGCTGCAGCCCCCCTCCCAGGTGAGGGTAGAGAAAAGAGGGGGCCCACGGCACTGGGCTGAGCTGCCCACCCCCAGCCCTAGACAGGCCACTCGGGGGTCCCCAGGGGTCTCTGACAGCTGCCTGCCCCCAAAATTCAAGGCAGTGAGTCACCACACACCTGTTGGGAGTGGGGACAGGGGCCGGGGGGCCAGCTGGCTAGACCGCTCTGGGGCGGGCGGGCAGGCGGGCGGGTGCTGGTGCTGGTGCTGGGCCCCGAGCAGGATGGATGCAGACAGCTGAGGGCCTGGGCCGGGGACAGCGACCCACCCCTGAGGAAGAGGAGGGCGACCTGCGAAGCCCTTTAGCGTAACCTTCTTCACTTCCTCTTAGTGCAAATAAGGCCGGGGCACCCTGCTCTGGAGAAGCAGGTGGGCGGGCACGCGCCTGGCGGTGCGAAGGGGCTAACAGCCCAGTGTGGCCGGAGGCCGTGGGGTCAGGCCTCAGGGGCCGGCAGCAGAAGAGGCTCAGAAGGGCAGGTGGTGAGCACACAGGGGACAGTCTGTCTCAGCGCTGGGGACAGACGGGTGCTGGGGGTCTCTGCCCCCTCCTGCGAGCGAGACAGCGGGGGCTCTCAGAGCCCGGGTGGCTGCGTGCTGCGGTGGTGCGAGAAACGCCAGCCCTGCTGTCCCCAGGAGGCCGGCCCCCTCGGCCTGGTGAAGCTGGGCTGTGGAACAGGCGCCAGCATGCTGGCTGCGGGGACAGGAGTCCGAGGGCAATGGCTTGGCCTGAGCTGAGCGTGGCTGTAGGCAGGGAGGAGCGCCCCGATGTGGGTCCCTGACGGTTCCTGGGGTGCCACACCCCCGAACTTTGCTCGTCCTGGGAACATCCGGCTCACGGAGGCCTTCCAGGCCCCCAGCTGCCACGGGACAGTCCCGGTGTTTCACTCCTGCCTTCCCTGCTTTGCCCCATCTCTCCCCGGCTCCAAGGCAGCACCTGGGCACTACGGGTTTTCTCTGCTTGCAACCCAGTGTCTGTGGGACACAGCCACACCCCGGGAGGGGGCCACTCCTCTCCCTCTGCAGGTCCCCCCTAGTCCCAACCCCACGCAGACACCGAGGCCCAAGGCTGCCAGGGGTGGGGGGCGGCCGGCAGTGCTCCCAGACACCCTGAGCCTCGCCGGGAGCCAGGCTCCAGGTGGGTTCTGCGGTGCGGCAGCCCCACTCAGGACGCTCCCCTCCAAGGGTTAACTCATGGGCCCCTCAGGCTCCAGCTCGAGTCTGCATTTCACAGGAAAATGTTTTTGCAGCAGGCCCGGAGGCCAGCATTTTTGTGGTCACAGTCAGATGTTTTTCACTACGTTGGACAGAACTCACGGCGGCTCTTTCCGTGGCTGCGGCCAGTTTCTGAACGCTACCTTGAACCCCGTCGTACCCCAGGGTGAGGCCCCCCAGCTCTGTGCGGGGCAAAGCCGACCCAGCAGTGGTGGCTGCCCGGACAGGCAGGCCCCTCCCAGCACGCAGAGGCAGGGCGGCCGTTCGGCCCCGCACGGAGCCCACCCCGTGGACAAAGAGGTTCCCCAGTTTCAGTTCCTGGTGCCTTCAGAAGGCTCAGCTGGGCCCAAAGCCAAGAAGGCTCAGGGGCCGGGCGCTGGGCAGAGCTGCCCCGGCTGCACGGATGGGGTGGGGGCGGGGGGCGGCGGTGCGGGCAGCAGAGCCCCTCTCCTCACGAAGGCAGACCCCAGGACGTGGGGAGCCTCGGACCCTGGTGTGCCTCGTGGTCAGAGCGGTGGCAGAAAGCCCTCACTCTCCCTTGCCAAGGCAGCCACCGCCCACTCCAGCTTCGTGCAAACGCCGTTCCCGTGCGTGCCGGAGGCCCCCGGGGGCTGCAGGAAAGAGCCTAATCTCGTCCCCCTCAGCAGTTCCCCTGCTGCCACGCTGCAGAGCCGCTGCCGCCCTCTTCGCCCGTGGCGGAGCAGCCGTGGGCATCTGAACCCATGGGCCTGGCAGGGTCACCTCCCCCAGACCGTCCAGGGAGACGCGCCCTCTCCACCCGCCCCCACCGCGTCTCACACCGAAGGAACCAGGCTCGTCCGGCCCCCGGGCTGGGCGAGCACACCCAGCCTCTCTCCCCCCCCCCCCGGGTCCCAGAAAGGCCCGCTGCTCCCGGAGCCAAATGCCAGGGCCTGTCCCAGGACGAGGCCCCTCTGGGCAGGGGGCTGCATCGCCCCTTCTCCTACACCAGACCCCACAGTCCCCACACACACACAGGCGCACACCGTGCGGGGCAGATCTGCCCCCGGGTGGGGGCCCCACCCGGCCGCCAGTTGTCGCCTGCCCAGCTGCTGAGCCCCCAGCCCGGCCCACCTGTCAGGCCCCCGGGTCAGCAGCAGCAGCTGCCCAGAGCCCCCAGCCTCGGCCCGACAACCCGGCCAGGCCCGCTGTCAGCTGCCAGCACGGCCCCCGGCACGCCGTCCTCGACAGGTGTCCCCACAACTGTTGGGGACGCGGGGCAGCTTTGCTGTTCTTCCACCCCGCCCAGCCCCCGGCAGCAGGGTACCAGTGGCGGTGGGGAGAGGACCAGTGACTGGCATCCGGAAGGCAGGTGGCCTGCGGGGACTGGCCCGGCCTCCGGCAGCCGCCCAGCCCCCACCCCAGCCCCACGGGCTCCCACCTGGGGGGCCAGGTTTCTCCTGCCTCTCCCAAAGACCCGCCAGGACACCCCTGGGCAGGGCCCTCGCTTGTTCCACGAGCGCCCATGCACCCCCGTGCTCCGAGCAGCAGGGGCGGGCTGGCCAGCGGGCTCCAGGGGGGCCTGGGCTCTGCTGGGAAGGGCGGACAGGGTCGGGGACACAGAACCTGAGTGAGGTCACCACACAGTGACAACACAGGGGCCTCGTCTTGTCCTCGGTTTTACTTTCCTTGGTTTCAATTACCCACGGTCTACCGTGGTCCGAAGTAGTACGTGGAAAATTCCAGAAATAAGCAAGTCATAGGTTTTAAGTTGTGCACCGTTCTGAGTAGCGGGATGACTTCTTGGGCCGTCCCGCTCACCGCCCCCCCCCCATGTCTGGCGCCTCTGTGCTGTGGCCCCTCCGCACGTGACAGTCTCTCGGTGCCCAGCTCAGTGACCAGAGCCACTGCCAAGGTGTCGGGGGCTTCAGGTCCCCCTGGTTTTACGTGATACGGGTCCTAATGCACCAGAGAGTTGATGTCAGTGGCTCAGACACACCCACAGAGGCGGGAAGCACTTCCTTGAAGGCAGGAGTGTCCAACCTTGTGACATCTCCGGGCTACACATTAAATACATTGGGACATGGAATCACTCAGAAAACATCTCAACATGTTTAACTTACGACGTCCAGTTTGGGCCACATTCGTAGCCGTCCTGAGCCGGGGTTGGACACCCCTGGACGGGAAAGTGGACGTCCTCAGTGTCGGAAGGAAGACAGGCCTGTGCCGAGGTAGCCGCGGTCTCGGGTGAGCCTTCAGCCCGTGCAATGGCGCGGAGGGGGACCGGGGCCAGCACCGGTGCTGCTGCGCCACGGACAGAACAGCAGACGTGAGTGGGCCCGGCCTGTGAGCGGGGCTTCGTCCGGCTGAGAAAGCCCTTCATTTGCGGGTGAAAGACAGAAATGTGTCCTGACTGAAGGTGACGTGCCACTCCAGAAAGCACAGACCCCACAGGAAGGCGGGGCAGGGGGCCCTGACCCGAGAGACCCCGGCCGGGCGGTTCCCTGCAAGCGGGTCGGGGTGGCCCAGGCTCGGCCAGGGGGTGTCCTGGGCCACAGAAGAGCGACCGGGCAGAGGGAGCCCACACTCACACAACGTTTATTGCAGGACGTTGTTATAATTGTCCTGTTTTATTGCGGCGGTTGTTAATCTCTTACTGTTCCTAGTTCATAAATCAAACTTCGTCATAGGCACGTACGTGTAGGAAAACCACAGTGGGTGGGACTCATCCCTCGCCACGGTGCCAGGCATCCACTGGCGCTTGTGGACCGTGCCCCCCTGAATAAGGGGGACCCGCTGCACGCCCCATGAGAGGAAGAACGTGGGTCTGTGATGGAAGGACCGAGAAGGCCTCTGAGCGCCCGAGACCTGAATGGCGGGGGAGCAGGGGTGGAGGGAGGGCAGGCGCAAAGCGGCCAGGCCGGGTGAACTTGCCTTCCGGGGGTGCGCACCATCCTGACTCCCTTAGGCTGCGGGATTCCAGCTGCTTCCCTACCATGTAGCATGAGGGCTCCGGCGCTTGACACTGAGTTTGGCCTGGGATTCTGTTGGGTTTCTGGGCCCAGTTTGGGGTCCTGGTGTTGTCTCATCAGACAGGTTGCACGACACCCCGTCTTTGCCTGTGCTGGGACGGTGGGCGGGGTCAGCGCCATCTGCTTCTTGGAAGTGTTAGAAGCCACCCAAAAAGCCGGGCTTGGAATCTTCCGGAGGAAGATAGGGGACCGTCACTTCCATTTCTCCAATAGGTTTCTGCTCATTAAGATTCTCTACTTCATAAGTCACTGTGGGTAATTTTTTCTCTTGAAAATCATCCATCAGGTGTTGAATATTATGGACATAAAATTAAAAATGATAATACTCTGTGCGTGTGGTTATCACTCTCTTTTTAATCCTGATTGTTAGGTGTTACTTTGCTGACTCAACATTCATCCATTTATTTATTCTTCGAACAACCAGCATCGGGTCTTACTGACCAACTCCATTCTCGTGAAAATGTCTGTGCTTTGGTCAGGCCCTCTTCTGTCCTGTCTTATCCGTTGTTTGCGTTTATTCGGGTCCTTTTCGCAGCTTCTCTCGCGCGGTTCAGCCTTCCCGATCTCCCGCCGCTGCTTCCGCCGCTCCTCCGGGCAGCACCGCCCGGGAGCTGCTGCTCGGTCCCCTGGTGGGGAGTCTGTTCTAAATCAGCGTAATGTCCGCTTTATTTTCTTTTTGCTCAGAGAGTTATTTAGGACCATGTATTTTTTACTTCCAGAGGTATCCACTTTGTCATTCTCTTTCATTACCGACTTCCCAGTTTTTGGAGGTACAGACTTCTAAACATACCGACTCTCCCTTGCGGGCCTCCCTTGTGGCTCCCTGAGTCAAACCGGCGGGCTGTGTCCTTCGGTTCCTGTCCACCCTCGTTTTGTGCGTTTGGTTTTCCCACTGTGACATGGTGGCTGCGGAGACAGCGGTGCCACGGCCACCAGTGATATTGTGGGCTTCTCATTTATCGGCTTTGTCTGACTTTCTGCCCACACTGTGGGTGCGAGTCTCCTTTCCCCGCTGTGCACCGCAGTCTCAGCGCCGCTGCGAGTGCTCCCTCGCCCCCGTCCTCCTCGAACAGCCCCTGGGCATCTCCCACCTTCAGCCTCCCCCTCCCTCGCTCTTCCTCGCACCCTTCCCTCTCGTGCTGAGCGCTGCGTCCTGGGGGCCCCGGGCTCGCACACTTGCTGCTCGCTCGTCTGCTGGCCGGTCCCTCCTTAGCGCCCTTCCGCCATTGCCATGGAGATCGGGTTTTGGACCTCCATTCCCCCGGCCGACGCCCGACCCTTTTGTGTGTCTCCGAGGACGTGAGAGCTACTCTAACGAATGCCCCACGAGACCCGCTCTGCCGACGCTGCCTCCTCAGGTGCGAGCTGGCCCTTGGTGAGGCTCTCGCCCCCTGGGGGTGGGGTCCGGCTCCTCAAGTGTTTGCGGCCTCCTCCCCTCGGGGCCTGCAATCTTGTGGCTGGGGGGCGGGCACCTGGTGAGCAGTGGAGCCCAGAGCTTCCCCCCCTTCTCCGCTGCGGCTCTGGGTGTACAAGCTCAGCGTGTGCAAAGGCCCCGTGCAGGGCTGGCGCGTGGTGAGCCAGGGCAGAAGGGCAGCCGGGAGCCAGGCAGGGAGTATCTGGGGAACACGGTGCGTGTGGGGCGTCTTGGGTCTTCACGCCAGCCTCAGGGGAAGCTCTCCAAAGGTTGGGGCTGATGTGCGCTCCAAATCGTCACTCTGGCTGTGGGAGCCGGGCCGTGGGTGCCCACAGGGATGGCTGGGTAGGCTCAGAGGGGACAGTGGTCACCTGGCCTGAGCCTGAGCCATGCAGGGCAAGTGGGCCGCTGCAGAGACCCCGAGGAAAGTGGCCTGCAGAGGGCGGAACCACAGTGAGCCCCCCCACACCGACCCCGGCCTGCCCTGCCCCTGCCTTTACTGTCGCCCCAGACCGTCCGCGGGGGGCCTGGCGCTCATCCCTCTGGAGGTCCTCGAAGTGGCTCAGAAACACACCCTCTTGCTCACTCTGCCCAGGACCCGTCCCCCTTGCCAGGCTGGTCCTTGCGGCATCTCCTAAGGAGGCGCTCCCTCCGGAAACCCCATTGCCCTTCACGGGAAACGCATCCGATGGTGCGAGCCCGTGCGGGCACCGCCCTGGGCGCCTGTAACAGCCCCACGGATGCCCCTGGCCTGACCCCCAGTTACTGCGACCTCACAGGGTGAAGCGGGCTTTGCAGATGTGATTAGGGTCTTGAGATGGGAAGTTACCCTGGATTGTCCAGGGGGGCCCCAGGTTGTCACCGCAGGGCCCTCGAGAGGGGCTCCCAGGCAGAGGTGGGGCGGTGAGGACAGAAGCGGAGGTCGGGGCAGAGGCAGTGCCACGCCGTGGCTCAGGCGCCGGAGGAGGGACCCCGAGCTAATGCGTGCAGGCCCTTCCAGAAGCCGAGACAGGCCAGGAAACAGACTGCCCTGGGGCCCCCGAAGGCTCCTGACTTCAGCCCGCGGGCCCTCTGAGCCCCCCGGGCCCCACGATAGTGAAGGCAGTGGTGCCGAGTGAGTGGGGACAGCTGACAGCGGCAGCGGCCACTGGGACGGCCACGGCCTTGGTGCCGGACACAGCAGCGGGTGGCACTGGCCGCACCCGCCCTTGCGGGGCCGTGGGCTGGCTCCCCAGGAGGTGGGGGCAGGTACGTGGCCAGCCTCGCGCTGGAGGCCGTAGGGAGAGCTCCGAGGCACGTAGCAGGGTCGTGACCCCGTCTAGGAAGTCGGCAGAGACACCCTCAGGAAGCAGCTGGGGTCTAGCTTGAAGCCCGAGTGGGAACTGGCTAGACTGAGGGGAACGGTGGCGAGGGCTTCCAGATGGGGGGGCGGCCCGCGCAAGGGCCCCAAGGCGGGGGGAACAGGCCTGGCTTGTGGATCGGAGAGGAAGTGGAGGGCTGAGCCGGGGCCAAGGAAAGGGAGCGGGGGGTGGGGGGGCCCAGTGGGAGGCAGAGCTGGCCTAGGGAGCACAGCCGGGGGGCAGGGGCGCCCCGAAGGGCGCTGGGTGACACAGCCAGGTGAGAAGCACCTGCACCTGAGACAACTCTGACGCTCGGTGAGACAATGGGGTCATGGAGCCAGAACAGGGCGCTGCGAGAAAGAGACCATTAGAGAAACCAGAAAGAGCCCTTGGAAATGTAAAATATGCTGCCGAATGAAAAAAAAAAAGCTCAGTGAAAGATTGGAGTAAATCTCCCAGAAAGTGGAATAAAGACAGAGAGATGGAAAATCTGTGAGAACAGCCAAGAAGCACAGAGACCCGGTCCAAGGAGGCCCAACACCCGACTCCTGGCTGTTCCAGGAAGGGGGGTGAGAGGCGGCCGAGGAGAGGCCGCGGGAACGAGTGCAGGCCCTCCGAGCAGGGGAACCAAAGCCAGCCGAGTCCCCGTGCCCCTCCAGAACACCCCGGCATCTTCCGAAAGAACAAGGAGATGACCCCCCAGCCGTGGGCCTGCGCACGGGCTGGGCTTCGGCACGGAGGGTGGGCAGAGCCGCCCTCAGCTGGGGGGAGCCGTACTTCTATACCCAGCCGAAGTAGCTGTCGGGGTGAGGGGCCCGTCGAGGCGCCTTCACATGCTCGGGTGTTTGTAAAACTTCCTCTCGCCACCTCTTCTTAGAAAGCTACGGAGAGCACGCTGCAGCCAAGCAGGGCAGAGGAAGGCAGGCAGCCGTGGCCCGGGGTGGGGAGAACCCGAGAAGCCGTGGCCCTGGGCGGCCGTGCAGCGTGGTTGGGAGACTTCGGTCCTCCCCTCCGGGACCTTGGCGGGGAGGCCATGTCTCCAACGTTTGCAGGCGGGCGCCCATTCATGGTTGGGGTGAGAGGTCAGCAGGACAGGCTGCGGCTGAAACGGGACGTGGGAGGCTGGTCAGCACAGAGATGGCACCTGAAGCCGGGGTGTGGCCCAGCGGCCGGTGAGAGGGTGGACAGGAAGCCGTGCAGCGGACGGATACAGGGACGAGGGCCCGCTGGGTGTGGCTGTGCAGAGGCATGGAACTCAGTTCTTGGTCTGACTCAGCACCACCACCATGTCCATTCTGGCCCCACTAGACTCTGCACCTACTGGGGGCAGGAATCCCACCACCTGAGGCCCCCCGTGCCAGTGCATAGTAAGTGCCCCCTGGGTTCTCATAGCCCAAGTGACGACAACGAGGTGGGCACTGGGGCGGGGGCAGCTGGGTGTTGATAGAAGCCAGAAGGTCCCGGTGCGGGGGGCCATGGGCCAGCTCTGCCAGCCACAGATCAGTCTTGTGTGGGGACAGTGCAGGAAGGGTGGTGTGCTTGACCTCACCCTGCAGCCGAGACCAAGGTCACTTGCATGCAAAGCCGGTCACTGAGGAAAAAGGACCCGGCCAGTGCGGGGGTCGGCACGTCCCAAAGGCTCGGCCGACTTTGGGACCAGTTTCTGCCGGTCTCCGGCGTCGAAGGACGGGACTGGGGCCGACTCACGTTCCAGGCGGCGGGGGAAGGGGGGTCAGAGCAGAGAGGGGGCAGGACAAGCACTTCCCACACACACTTTCCCAGCTCCCATGTTCCCAGGCTGCAGCCCCGGGGCCCCCGGGAGGCCCTTTTGGATCCCCCCACCCGGCCTGGTCTCAGCCCCTCCTGGCCCTGGACCCTCTCCCCGGGGCCTCGCCCTGCCCGCCGTCCTGGAAACGATTTTGCTGTCTGCGGAGATCATGTGAGTTATAACTCTCCCGGGCAAGCGGCCTGTTACCTAACCAGGCCTGGCTCATGCCCATGTCTTGAGTAATTATTGGGGGGCGGGGGGCCATCCAGCCGCAGCAGAACCTCTCCGAGGGACGGCTATTGTTTCTCACGTCAGCTGCGTTTGGAGGCCACGTTTCACAGCAGCTGTGACTTGGAAGGAAAGAGGGTCCGGGCTTTGGAAAAGGAAGAAATGGAGACCAGGATGGTGGAGGGGCTGCTTAACCCTTTGGGGCCCCCGTGCCCCGAAGCTTCTCAGGGCTGCCTGACAGAGAGCAGGCTTGTTGGGGATCAGAACCCACGGCCAGGCCCAGCAGCCGCTACTTGGCAGCGTCGATGGAAACCGCCACGCGGTTACACACAGACAGTCACGGAAACCAGGGAGGCCCGCAGTGCTGAGGGCCCGCCAGGCCGGGCCCCGAGCCCTCCTCCCCAGCCCCCCAGCCGCCCCCCCAGTTCCCACCCCGCAGATGTGCAGCAGAGCGCCCACAGTGTGGAGGCGGCTCTGGCCCAGCACCCTCGATGCCCCTCCCATGGCCCTGGAGGGAAGAGATGGGGTGTAGGGTAACTGGGGCTCCCCCAGGCACCCCTCATCTCTGGATCCTACCCCTACCTCAACCAGGGGCCCACGAACTCAGTGACTCAAGCACCTACTGTGTGCCTGGAGGGGCGCCAGGTGCGGGGGGCAGGGGGCACAGGGTCCCCTTCCTCAGGAAGCACAGTCCAGGGAGAGCTGTGCACAGCACCAGCGGGCTGCTGGGGGCGGGGAAGAGGGCGGGTGGGCGTGGGAGAGCAGTGGCGGATGGGGGTCTCCCAGGAGGTTCCGTGGCAGCAGGAGAGGAGTGGGACGGGGCCGAGCTGGGCAGATGTGTGGGAGCAGGGGAAGGGCTGCCCACGCCGGCCTCGGCCCCTCCTGCAGCTGCAGCCCAGCCCGGGCCTAAGAAGGGCCCTTTCTGGTGTGGAAGAATGCACGGACTCACTCACTCCCCACTCCCTAAGTCGCTCGCCGTCTTCACAAAGATCTGTGGGCAGGGAGGGTTAATCCCAAGGTCCTGGGGCGAGAGAGCCTGCAGGGTTTGTGGGGCAGGAGCACACGGGCCAGGGGCACTCCGGTGAGTGGGGCGCCTGCAGGGCCGGATCCGGCCTGGCTGCTGCCATAAGGCGTTTGGACACAGGTTCAGTCGGTCAGGAGCCATGGAGGGTTCAAGCGCCAAGCCCAGCGATGGCCTGCGCTGAGTTACGTGCCCCCCGCGCTGTGGGAAGCACACAGTGGGGATCCCAAAGGGAGTCCACTGGCAGAGAGAGGACGGACTAGATTCAGGACAGGGGCTGGTCCCCGCTGTCTCTGAGACAGTGACACCAGTGAAAGCCCATGCAAGCGAGAATCTTGCTCCCTGGCCAGTGCGGCTCGGGGGGTTGAAGCACTGTCTCATAAACTGAAGGTCGTGGGGTCAATTCCTAGTCAGGGCACCTGCCTGGGTTGTGCGTTTGGTCCCTGTTCAGGGTGTGTGCAGGAGGCAACCGACTGACCCTTCTCTTTCCCATCAGTATTTCTCTCCCTCTCTCCTCCTCTCTCCGAAGTCAATTAGCCTTCAGGTGAGGGTAACAGTGAAAAAGAGAATTATACCACCCAGGGGGCTCCCGCCAAGCCGAGCACCCGGGGCTGAAGTGTGAAGGCCCGGAGTCCCTTCCCACGCGCCTCGCTGTCCGCAACACTGGGCTTCCGTCCCATGGCCCCTGGCAGCTGCTCCTGTGCTTGCCATCACATCTGCCTCCCAGCAGCAGAAATCGGGAAAAAGACCCCATTACCTCCACTGACCAGAATGTAACACTCCCCAAGTCACTACAAGGCTCCTGAGAAACTGAATCTGCATTCCAGGGAGCCAAACACTTGGTGTGGTTTCAGGTTCTGTCGATTAAAAAGGCAAAAATGGCCCTGGGGACAGTAGGCTACCTTTGCCACTGGGTGAGTGGCACGCGTGGCTTGGAGGGTGGAGAGAAATCACTCAGGTAGGGACTGAAGGAAAGAGGGGGACACTGGTGAGGAAGAGATGCGGGGGACACAGACCGTGTCGCTCCCAGGTGCTGCCGAGCCGCCTCGGACCGAGGTGAGGGCCCAGGGTCCGTGGCTTGTCCAGCCCAGAGTGTCCACCCACCAGGAAGCAGGAGCATGTGGAAGCAGTGAGCTCAGCGACGGAGGGGCCCCCATCTGCAGGGACCGGAGCAGAGGCCACCAGCATGCAGCGGCCCCAGACACAGGGGCCACAGAGGAGAGAGACCCTGCACAGCAGGGGCCCCAGGGCCGGGGAGTTCCTGCAGGGAGGGACCCGCCCCCACGGAGGAAAGCACTGAGAAGTCGGGACAGAAGACACCATGAAGTGGCCACTGGGACGTCACTGGTCACAGGGCCCCCAGGGTGCCAGGGACAAAGGTTTGGGCAAAAGAGGCTGGAACATTCGTGTACAACCTCTGGACAAATATGGCCAATCGGCTCCACTTCCACCCACTTCAAACCCTGCCAAAGGGCAGTGAAGGCATTAAACAAGGTCAAGGTGTAAATCCGTGAACAAAGAGGTCGGGACAGAAGACGAGAGATACCAAGTGCTGCCGGCAACGTTTGGAAGCTGGGAAGCAGAAGGCCCAGTGAGACTGAGGAATGAAGACAGGAGGCCACAGGGGGAGGAGGGAGAACCGCTCAGAACAGGGCCACTCCCGGCACAAACCCTGGACGTGCTGGGGGGCGGGCCCCCGGCGTCCCCAGAGCTGGGGCTGTGTGGGGGCCGCACTGCACGCAAGAAGGCTCTCACTGAAGGTGGTCCCCAGCCTGCGGAGCCCGGTGCTCTCTGGCCCCAGAGAGGGGCGTAGTCCTCAGAAACACTGAACCACAGAGGTTCTGGATTTGGGGGTTCCTGGAGCAGCTGGGGGGGAAGAGACGCTTTCATGATGCCAACTAGAGGGACTTGCTGAATGTTTTTGTGCTATAAAGTACAAAAGACCCCTCCCCTCTCTGCTCCTCTGTGCCCCAAGCTCCCTCATCAGGACACATTATGGTCATTTCAGGGTACCAGCAATAAAGGGGACACTCTGAGCATCCAAGCAGAAAAAGTGGGTCACACACGGGGGACATCAGACTTTTCAACAGCACCAGAGGAAGCCAGCACATCGTGGGGAAATGCCTGCGAACTTCTGCAGGAAAAAAGTCATCTGCAGCCTGGAAGTCCATCCCCAGTTGCACTGGCGGGTGGGAGAGTAGACTACGGGCATTTTCACGCACGCACGGCAGGAAGTCTCACCCACCACGCGCTTTTTGTCAGAAAGTTATGTGGGACTCTTTCTGACACTTCCAGGAGAAAAATAAAAACGGAGGCTGATAGACCGCTGGTGTTACCCAGAGTATGAGGGGAAGTTTTATGGTTCTGGCAGAGAGTTCGAGAACAAACTCTCTGAAACGAAGTGCACTGGAAACTAAGCGAAACACAAAGGCAACGCTCAACCCCAGGGAACACGGAAAGTCGTCTGTGTTAGAAGATTGCACAGCTCCCTGGAAGCAGCGCTGGCCTCCTGACGGAGAGTCGCCCTGTTTATGGGAAGTGCAGACAGTGCACAGCCAGCCGAGAGATGCCGCCCTGGGAAGTGGGCGTGGCGGGACAGGGCCGTGAAAAGGAAACCTTGATCTCGTCTCCCATGTCCGCGGGCACCGTGTGAGGCCTCACACTGCCAGAGGGAGGGACGGCAGCCGTGTGGGGGGTAGGGCACCAAGCGAAAGCCGAGGGGCAGCTGAAAGGCAGGGCAGGGTGCCCGTGGGGCCAGGAATCGGAGGTGGGGAGCTCTTGCAGCCGCTTTGCTTCCTGGTGGGAGGAAAACTCCAGAGCAGTGGGCGAGGAGACAGACGGGGAGCAGGACGGGGTGGCCCGCCATGCCCTGCCCTGCCGAGGCGGGGGAGCCGGGGCTCTGTGGGGAGCTGAGGGCTTCCGAGAAGGGCAAGACGGGGTGAGGAGCAGGACAGGCAGCCCCCATGCTGCATGGCAGACCCAGGCGCCCTCTGGGCAGCTGGAGGCTGCAGTTGTGCGGGACAGGGTGGTGGGGAGAGAGGAGCGCTCGCTGGGGTGCCCATCCCCATCTTTAATCTGGGGGGAGAGGGACCCGGGCGTGTCTCCCAGAGCTGTGACCCGAGTGGTACCAAGGATGGCCTCTAAGGCCCCCCATCAGGCCCTACTAGGGACACCTCAGGCTGTGACAATGGGCCACCCAGGTCTCCCTGGATGCCTGCAACCGGCACCCAACCTGGACCAAACGGGCGCTCTGCCCAGGCCCTGTGTCCCAAGAAGCTCTGGACCCAGGGCAGGAAGGGCGGGCTGGGAGCACAGTGCGGGCCTGCACCTCTCATCGGCCCGGCCCGGCCGGCCCAGAGCCGCCTTCCGCTCACCTCGTGGGCCTTCCTGGGAGCACCCCCACCCCTGCTGGGCTGCTCTCGGGCCTCCTGAGGACACCCCACAGCTGTCCCCTCCGGCACCCTGGCCACATGGCCACACACCCAGGGTCAGGGCCCAGGCACCCTAAGGTCAGAGGCTCCAGTATGGAGGCTGGACGGAGGTGGGGCCAGACCTCCAGGGCCGTGGGAGCGCGGGCCAGGGGTCTGCGTCCACAGACCGTGCAGGTGGGGACAGACGCCTACCGGACAGCACCCCTCTCTGTCTCTCCCTTCTGTCTGGGTCCTCTCCCCCAGCACCCCCACGCATCTGCCTCCTGCTGCTGGCAGGCAATGCCCCTGGGTGGCACAGGCCACCGCCACGGCCCCCTGCCCCAGGCCAGAGGGCTGCTCAGGGGGGACCTGCCCACCAGACGGGGAGGTGAGACCGTCCTCGACCATCCTGGAGTCAGAAAGCACACACCGAGGTGGCCAGGCCTAGTGGCGAGGGTCCACGTTGCTTTAGAGCTGCGGCGGGAGCCCCGGGCGGGGGCCATGCAGCGGGATGGAGGTCAGGCCCCTCCCCCCCCCTCCCAGCGCTGGGACAACCTGTGGGCTTCCAGAGGGGCCAGCAGGTGGGAGGCCCACAGGCCACAGGGTCCTTCGACGGCTGCAGCTCAGCGCTGGGACCCAGAGCCCCAGGTCACGGGGCTGGGGGAGGCTCCTATGTCCAGAGACTGTCCCTTGGTCCAGGTGACCCCCACCCAGGCTAGGTTGGGGGGATGGCCAGGCCCCACTCGCCTGGAGGCCCCAGCCCCCTGTGTTCCTGAGCCCCGACAAGGAACCTGGAGCTCTTGGGGCCCGTGCCCTGCCCGCCCCAAGCCTTTCTGCATCCCGCCGAGGTCAGCGGGTCCTCTGAGCCCAGACCACCCCTTGGGTGGGGACGGCAGAGGCCTCGGCCCCCCCACATGGCACCAAGTCCCTGCCAGATGGGTCGCGGGGAGGTGCCCACACCCCCTGATGGGAAGTCACCCCCAGCCTAGAGGAGGGCAGTGAAGGACTCCGTGTGGGGGGCAGGCGTGGGGGAGGGAGCGGTGCCGGGCACGGCTCTGAAGCAGCCCCAGGGGGGCAGCGGCAAGGGTGGGGGCCATGGGGGCACAAAGAACAGTGCCCCAGCGGGCCCCCCACTGTTCTCGATATATGGGGGCCAGCAGGGGACTTGCAGGGTCTTGCCCGCCATCCTGCCTTCAAGGCCTCAAGCAGTGTTTGCCCCCTCCTGCCCCAGCTCACGCCGCTGGGGCCTGTCCCCCAGGTCAGCGGGGCTGCCACTCTATGGAGGGGTCCACCCCAGCAGGGTGCTCGGGCCCCCAACACAGAAGGCACGGCAGCTGGCCCCCCAGTTGGGCTCTGAGTTCCCCGGCGGCGCAAAGACTGTGCAGAGGCGGAGAGCGAGCCAGCTGTGGGGGAGGAGGGACGGGTCGCGGAGGCCTCCAGCTCAGGGGTTCTGGGCCTCACAGGCTGGGAGGGGGGCTGTTGCAGCCACGAAGGCACGCCCGAGCCCCTGGCTGGGCCTCTTCACCAGGAAGGGGGCTCCCAGGAGGGGGCTGCAACCTCTGCCCTGGGCCCCGTCCGGCACCTCCCCCCCTCCAGGCCCTTCCAGGTGCCAAGAAAGGGGCTGGATGTTGGATTCCAGGCCGGCCACCCAGCCCCCATCTGGACCGAAGCCCAGAGCCCCCGGGGCCCAACCTCCAACTCGCTTCCAGCCGCAGGGAGGCGAACTCAGGGGTCCTGTCCTGGGAGTGGGAGGGGGCCGTGCGGGTGCGGTGGGGGCCCAGGGCTCCCCGCCCATCTCCTGCGGCATAGCTGGAGCCCGGCCCTGGCTGGCCGAGCCGGGGGCTGCTGTCTTCAGGCCAGGGCCGTGGTGGGAAAGCAGAGGGAGTAGACACCCCGGCACCTAAAGGGCGGGCAGGGCGCCCCCCATCCAGCCCAGCACGGCTCCGGCGAAAGTGTGTACATCCACGGGCACGTGTGTGTGCCCGCACGCACAGGCCCAGCCCCTCTAATGGTCACCGGCCTGGGCCATTCCGGCCTCGGCGACAGCTCTCTACTCACGGCACCCATACTTACCGGGCCCCCGCCGTGTGCCAGGCGCAGGGCCAGCAGCTGCGACAGCACAAAGCAAGGCCCCACTGCACAGAGACAGGAAACATGTCCGCAAGCCCAAGGGCACCCCTGTGCCTGCTGGACAGCCCAACACGGGGTCGCTGAGGGCAACACTTAGAGGTCAGGGGCAGCCTGACACTTGTAGAGAAAGAGCCTGCCTCCCAGAGCGGTAGGTGCAAAGGGCCTGAGGCCGGTGGGGCTTGGCAGAGTGAGCAGGGCCAGAAGGGACCATGGGCCCCAGAACCGCCGTGATGACCCTGCCCTTGACTCTGAGGGCGTGGGGAGCCCCCACTGGGACATCAGAGTGGCCGTTCAGACCAGATGCAAGGCCACCGTGGCACCTGGGGGATGTGGTGGGCAGAGACCCCAATTCCGGCGGGTTTGCTGGCCCAGCGGATCTCGGCTTTGACGGGTGAGGTGCCTTTGCAGCCGGGTCAGGTGAGAGGCGTGAGGGCCATGGCCAGGGCAGCCCCAGGGTCCCCGGCCTGACCTCTGTTGGGCAGGACCCACACAGGGGCCCTCTGGAGAGGGACAGGCACCCCCGGAAGGCGAGCGGCCCTCCAGGTCCCAGCAGCGGGCCGGTGTCGTTCTGGGATCCAGGGAGCAGCTGCCCGGGCGGGGCTCCTGGGGTGCGGCAGGCACTGCCTGGCCTGGGCCCAGAGAGTGGCGGACACCTCCAAGCAGATTCGGTGGCGGCCAGAGATGGCCAAGCCGGGGGTCGGTGGGTTCTGTTGTCGGGATGGAAGGGCAAGCCAGAGCTCAGTGAGGGGAGCTGGGGGCAGGTCCCGGCAGGACGAGAGCCGCAGACCAAGGGTTGGGCAGGCTGGACACCGCGGGCGGTGAGAAAGGAGTTCTGAGGGGCGGCAGGCTCGGGGCTCACATCCACGGAAAACTGGGCTGGGGCTGTGGGGAGGAGGCCGGAGAACGGTCTGGAAGCAGCAACAGGGCAGGCCCTGCTGGTCCCGCAGGGTGGCGGGGAGGGCGGCGGACACCAGCCAGGGCTGACTGTGAGCCCCCAGGCGAGGCCAGGGCGGTGGGACCCTGCGGGAGGCCGGTAGCGGGGCCGTGGCCGGCGGGCCTCGGCCACCAGCACCGGGCCCCATTCCCCTCGGTCCCCGGAGGCCACTCGGGGTGCTGCCCATGGCGCCCTCAGCCTCCCCGATCACCAACGGGCACCGGCCCCGAGACGCTGGCTGCGCGGCCACCCCAGGGGCCAGCTCCGCAGACGTGTTTCCACACGGCAGCCCAGAACCCGTGTGGGGAGAAAAGCCAGCACAGAGCCCCCCACGCCGGACCACAGGGCAGGTACCGTGGCCCACGCATGAACCGCGTTTCGCAATCCCTGGGAGCGCCCCCAGCAGACCACTCGGCCGGCTACCTGGGAGGGCGGGGGACCCGAGCGGGTCACCCGAGCGGGGCGACTGGATCAGTGGGGATGTTTCTCTGAAATGTTCTTACTTTTTAGAGAGAAGGTTTTCCAAGAATACTTAAATTTCATGCAAAACCTTGTAAACTGGCTGATTTGAAACAAGAGCTCCAGCTGGGCAGAGCGGGGCGACCGGGCAGGACCAGGGATGGTGCTCCTCTGGGGACAGGCGGGGTTGGGGCTGGCCGCCCCCCATCCATCGGCGAAGGGGTGCACCCTGTGGGGTGTGTATCGGGGCAGCCTGGGGCACTGTCCTGAGTGCCCAGAGGGAGGACAGGGTCCAGGACCAGTGGGAACGGCCCAGGTGGCCTGGGGGCGGCGCGGGTACAGCCAACGTTGGGGGCAGGGCAGTGGCCAGAGGCAGCTGTGCGGTGCCGGGGACCTGGAGGTGCCCTGGGCCTCCCCACTTGAGCCCCATGCTGGGCTGAGCGCAGGCGCCCAGACCCCCACTCCCAGGCTTGACCCCTGTAGCTGCCCCAGTGGGGGGACAGGCTCACCCAGTGCCGGGGAGGTGACATGCCAGAGGGCCCCAGCCCAGCGGCGTCCCTGCTTCCAGAAATGAACGGTGCAGGCAGCACCAGGCAGGGAGGTGATGGCAGGGAGTGGGGACAGGGGGAGGGAGGCCCCCTCAGGAGGGGGCCATTCAGGGAAGTGGGACAGGCAGGGTGTGGTGTGTCCAAGGAGCTGCGAGAGGCATCTCGGGGCCTGAAGGGGCGGCGGCCGAGGGGGCACACGGGCCCAGGCCTGGAGGGAGGGCCTCTGGCCAAGGCAGGGCTGCCATACCCTGGGAGTGGCGGGGACCTGCAGGGGTGCGGTTGGGGCAGGGCCCCAGGGAGGTCGGCTGGCGTGGAGGACCGCTGCCGGGCAGCCTGGGCATAGGGGCTCAGGGTCCCGAGCTGCCCCTGCCCTGGGCAAGGGTAGGTAGTGGTGGAGGCAGCCAGGGGCAGGCAGAACAGCACCCCCAGCCCGGGGCTTGTCCGGGGCAGGTCAGCACTCACCAGCTCCAATACCGAGTGTCCCGTGGGCAATCCCTCCCCCAGCCTGCAGGACACGGTGCTCCTCGGAGGGGCGGCAAGGGAGGGACTCGGGGAGGCTCCGGCCGCCAACACAAACGCAGCCTCTCGGCTTCCAGAGCCTTTTTCCAGCCTGCCCCACGTTCCCCATCGCCGGGCCCAGCCCGGGCTGCCGAGGTGGATTGGGCGCACGGCCGGCAGGGGCTCCACGAATCCCGGCCCTACGGCCCAGACCCCTGCTGGGCCATCCACGAAGGCCCCTTCTGAGGGCGGTGAGCCCGGGACCCCTACCGTGTCTTTCCTGAAGTCCACGAGGAAGTCCGCCCAGAGTAGCCTCTGGGACGCCGTGGACATGACTCCACACATGGGACCTGACGGAGACACGGGCCCGGGGGGACACAGCCGGTGACCGGGCTTTCGTCCTCGGGGGCTGGGGGACACCTGGTGATAAGCCAGCAACGTGGGGTGAGGTCCGGCTGAGGGGACAGGTGAGGGGCCAGGTGGCAGGAGCTGACTGGACGGGGGAGACAAGGCCCAGCTCACAGGGCCCCCCGCCTGTCAGGGGGAGGACTCTGTCTCTCACTCAGAGCTTGGGGTGGGGGGTCTTCACCGAGTCCTCTCAGACTCAGACCCGCTGCTGCCTGGAGCCAATTCGGGGGAGCCGGGGAGATGGAGGAGCCCCAGGGCTGGGTGACGAGGGGGTGAGCCTGTGCTGCCGTGTGCGAGTTGGGATGATGTCCCTGCTGCCGGGCACCCTAGCATGAGGCAGGACAGGACCCCAGGCAGCCCATCCGTGTCCCCGAGCCCTCCCTGGGCCCCAGACCCCTGCTGGGCCATCCACGAAGGCTCCAGGACACGTGTGTCCTCCGCCGGGGCCTCCCCCGGAGAGGAGCTTCACTGCCCCCGCCACCCCCTCCTCGAGGGACAAGGCCCCAGCAGACAGCTTCCCTGGGGACTGGAGCACTAAGACACAGTCAAAAACTCAGTCACACTGTCTCCAGCTGTGAATTCCGACATCATGAAACGCTGTGACCTGCTTCCCGTGCAGCCCCACGGCCCCAAGGGGAGGTGAAGTGTGGGTGCCGTCCCCTGCCCCAGTCGTGGGAGAGGGGTGCTCCCAAGCCCTGAGGGGTCCCAGCAGCCGCTCGACAGGGGCCACTCTGGGGAGGGACCAGGCCGCCTTAGACGGCCAGCACCCCCACCTCTCTCTCTTGGCCAGAGGACCCCCCGGCTCTGCAGTCCAGGCACCGGGCCTTGGGGCACCACCGCCCCACGGCCAGTGGAGGGCTGGTGGGGCAGCGGGGCTCCTGGGGCCAGTGCACACCCACACACCAGGCACCCCACCGAAATCAGGCCACTCGGGGCAGTGGGAGGTCCTGGGGGGGCTCAGGGCCAGCACTGAGGGCCGAGGGGCCGGAGCGGCAGGGACAAAGGCCACAGTGCTCAAGGACAGCGAGAGGCCCAGAACAGAGTAAACAGCAGGGAGGCCACAGAGCAGAGGGGGTGGGGCCGGGGGCCACAGAGGGGCTCGGGCCACTCCTCCAGCCGGGTGCAAGGCCAGGGGTCTCGGCAGGGAGGAGCGTGACCCGGCTCGTCTGTAGAGGACCGTTGTGAGGGAGGCTGGCCGGCAGGCTGCGTGGCAGTCCCCGCCCCAGAGGACGCAGCCCTGGCCAAGGCCAGAGCACGGGGGTCAGCAGGGGCCCCAGGCCTGGCTGACAGGACGTGTGGCCATCGCCCCACACTCAGGTGCTCAGCACCACCAGGGGTCACAGGGATCAGGGGTCACAGCAGCTTGCAGAGGAAGGGCTGGGGCCGGGGACAGTGCCCGCAGGGGTGGGGATGACCGTGACATTCTGTGGAGATAGGCTGCGCCACCCCTTGCAGACTGAGTCCTTCCTGGGCCCCTCGGGCTCTGGCGTCTGAGGCTGCGGCCCGGTGACGCCCTCCCGCCCTTATTCTGTGCAGTGGGAGACCAGGGAGAGCCGGTGTGCAGGGGACGGGGGCGTCCCAGGGGTCTGTGCTCAGTGCACCCTCAGGGCCCTCCTGCCTCGTCCTCCCGTCTGGGAAGTGGGGGTGCCCGGAGCCACGTCAAGGGGCCCTGCGGGGCCCCACGTGTGCTGGGCAGAGGCCACCCCCTGGGGGCTCGGCATGGGGGACAAACACAGGGCACCTGGAGCCCGAGCCCCAGCTGGCATGGGGCACTGAGGTCAGGCCCACGCTCTGGGACAGGGCATGGCCAGGGGTGGGGGCTGGGAGGGCTCTGCAGGGCCTGCCCCTGCCCATGTTCGCCGGGGCCCCTGCCTGCCCCAGCAGGGTCCAGCACCCAGAGCTGGCCCAGGACCCAGACCCTTCTCTGGCCACGCCAAGCAGCCCCCATCCCCCGCTGCACGCTGACCACCAGGCCGCACCCTCTTTCCCAACATCACCCTAGAAAGCTCCACACCCACTGGCAACGTCTGGAGACACTGACCAATGTTCAAGGGTCGTGAAGTGAAAATTTATGAAAACACAAATTTTCTCCACAGAGGGTTTGGTGCGTTCATTGAGGCCGACCCGCCCGATGCCCCAGGCTGAGGCATGGGCAGCGCCGCCCGCACCTGGACCAGCCTGGTCATGGCTGCTGGCCTGCGGGGCCCAGGAAGCCCTGGCAGAGCCCAGAGCCCAAGCCACCCTGCCCCACGGGGCTCTCAGCACAGGCAGGAAGCGGCGCCGGGGGGGCCTGGAGCCAGGGAGGGGGGTGGGGCTTGGGTATGAGCGTGTCTCCCCCTCATGTCCCCTCACGTCACCTTCTGATCCCTGCCCAACCCCGTCCTTGTCTTCTCCCGGCCCCGTACTGAGTCTCCCAGGGGTGGAACTTAGGGGTCGGGGCAGGGGCTGCAGGGGTCCCAGCTGGTGACCCTGAGCAAGGCCCTTCTCCTTCTGGGGGGCCGGGTCGAGGCCTCGGTCGGTGGCCCCCACACAGCTCTGCAGCGATCCAGAGTGCAGGGCGGGCGTCCGGGCTGTGGGAGGCTCAGTGCATGACCCCAGGCCCCCAGAGAAGCCCCGCCCACCTCCCTCCACAGCCTGGGCTTCGGCCTCAGCGCGATCTGGGGGAGTCGGACATTGGGCCCCTCTGGCCTGGGTGACGGGGCCTCGGATGTGCCACGGTCCTGGGGCCTGGGACAGCTGGGGATCATACCCAGTGCCCACCGCAGAGGAGAGGACACACCCAGCCCTCCTGCTGCAAGCTGGGGAGGGCATCACCAGGGCCTCAGCCTCTGGGGACGGGCACAGCCCCCCTCCCAGGCCACCACGGAGGGGGCAGGGCTGTGGCGGCAGGACTTTGGCCCCATCCCGCCCCACCTGCCACAGGTCTTCGGCAAAGGGGTGGCTGGGGCTCACTCCTCTCATCTTCTCCCTTCCCGGCCACCCCTCCCCTCCCGTTCAGTGTCCACAGAGGGAGGAGAGCTGTCCCTGTCACGCCCACCACTGAGCATGGGTCCACCTGGGGCCCTTCCCCCAGTAGCTTCTTCCTGGGGCCACCCGCCAGCCAGCACCTCCCTTCACCTGGCCCTGGGGAAGGGGCACTGTGGCCAGCAGCAGGGCCCAGGTGTGTGTCCAGGGGGATGGAGGACCCGGGTTCCTCGGCCACAGCCGTTCACCGCTGGCACACCCGCCTCCCCACGCACACCCGCCCTGTGGTGCTGTGTCCTCCGCCCCCAGGGCATGCAGGCCTCATCCAAGCCAGGCCTCCCCACGAGCCGTGGCTCGCACTGGGCCACCGTCCCTGGCTGCAGAGGGGCCCCTCCACCTGTGTGTCTGCATGGCGCAGACGCTCTCGAGGGGCCCTGAGCACCCACAGACACACTCATGCCCCGCGCACAGGCGCGGCCAAGGCCCTCGCACCCTCCTGTCCACGGGGATGCACGGGGGGCTGCGCACTGCCCGGCTCACCTCCTCTCTCACCCCCTCTCTCACCCCCACAGGTGACGCAGCTGGACCAGCGGCTGGTGCTCATCACAGACATGCTCCACCAGCTTCTGTCCTTGCACCGGGGCGGCCCCCCGGGCAGCCAGCCCCCCAGCGGAGGCGGGCCACCCGGGGTGCAGCCCTGCCGAGGCCCCGTCCACCCCCAGCTTTTCCTGCCCAGCAACGCCCTGCCCACCTACGAGCAGCTGACCGTGTCACACAGGGACCCCGGCGAGGAGCCCTGAGGGCCTCACCGGCCTGCCCCACCTCCCACTCCGCAGGGGCACCCTGGGGTCCAGAGAGCAGCCTCTCTCCCCCGGGGCCCAGACACCCTGAGGACCACGCTGGGCTGCAGGTGTGCTGAGGCCACCTCTTCCTGGCCAGGGGGCACTGGCACCTGGCTGGGCAGGGAGCCCCCTCAGTCTGCGTGGTGTCGGGACCCTGTGGCAGGGGGCAGGCTGGCCCTTGGTCCGTCCCATGTGTGGCAGAAAGCAGGACAGGTGGGAGCAGGCCCAGTGCTTCCCAAGAGGACAGTGAGGGACAACCTGGACGGCTCCTGAGGGCCTGGAAGCCGGGACCCAGGGGCACCTGGGAGGGGCCGGACAGGCGTGGGCAGGGCGGGCCCAGCCCACGCCAGACTAGGGGTGCCCACGCGTCCCGCCCGGAGGGCCACAGGCCCGAGCCCTGACCCTCTGTCTCCAGAGACGCTGGTGCAGCGACTGGGGCCAAGGGGGAGCCAGCCCTGAGGCCACAGCTCCGAGCAGGAGGGACCTACTGCCACTGTCCCTGGGGAGCTTCCTGGAGCAGAGTGACCACCAGTGGAGTGGGAGGGGACAGGCCCCCCACTTAGGACGGGCGGCTTCTCCTGCCTGTTCCGGAGAGAAGAGGGGCCCCGACCCCACACACATGCAGCTGGACAAATGCACACAGGACTCGCCGTCCCTCCCCAAGACGGGGCTCCTCCCGGAGTCACTCCTCACGGAAATCGGAGCAGCCATGGTGATCTGGGGTCTGCGTTCCAATGAGTTGCACAGTGTGATTCTGACTCTTCCCTGCGCCGGCTTTTCCTAATAAACCTGGAGTCACAGGCTGGTCTCCGTGCCTCTCGTACCTGCATTCTGGGGCAGGACCCCCTCTGGGACAGCCCGGTCCTCCCAAGGCACTGCCACAGTCCAACAGGTCCGAGCCCCCCGGCTCCATCCGCGCCTGCCCAGGTTGGGGGAGGCGGCCCAGGAGCCCCCAGCTTGCTGCCCCAGGCCTCTGGGGCCAGGTCTCCCAGCGGCCCAGGAGTAACCCAAGGCCGGGCCATTCCTGTCCCTCTCCCCAGGACATGGTCAGCTCTGCCCATATGAGCTAAGTGGGGAGAAAGATGGTGGCCAGAAATAGGGCCCACCCTCTGAGCCCCTACTCTTGCTGGAATGTTCTTCCCACCCCCTCTCCACCCACTGAAATCATGCCCGAAGTCCATAGCTCAGCTCAGAGCCCCTCCTGCAGCGACCTGGCCTGAGAGCCCTCCTGGGTGTCCCCTCTAGCCATGGTGACCTTTCGAGGGGACAGGAGTGAGTGGGTGAGGTTGCTGCCCCCAGACAACCGATGGGTCCTCCCTGCCCACATCCCCCACGCCAGCTCCACAGGTCTGAGGTCAGGGGAGGTGGTGTGGACAAGACAGCACCCTGTCCTCCCCTGCGCCACCCCCCACTACTCCCACGGGCATCCGGCCCACACCTCCCCTGGGCCAGCTTCCTGCCCCCAGGCCTGTGTCGTTGACTGGATCCAGTCCCCTCCTCAGAGGCCGATGCCCAGGAGGCTGCTGAACGGGGTCAGGGCCAGGGGCTCAGAGCGGCCGAACCGTGGGGCAGCCCAGCGGCCCTCCTGATTGGGGCCCTGCTGGCCTTGGGGTTTCCCATTGGGGTGGCCCTGGGGGGAGGTGGGCACCTCTTCAGGGCCTCGCTCTCAGGCCAGGGCCTGGCCTGGTTGGGCTGTGGGTGCTGGGCCTCCAGTCCACAGCCCCAGGCAGCCACCTTAGGGGACACACTGGGGCCTCTCCGTCTGTACCTCCCAGGCCGGGCTGGCCCCAGTCTGAGGGCCCAGGGGCCCCAGGTGAGAGCGGGGCCCGTCCAGGTCCCACCGGGGTCTCTGGGTACACAAGCCGAATCCTCATGGCAGTGGGCCCCCAGGAGGCCCAAACTCCAGGGCCCCCACATGGGCCTGCTGCCCCTCCAGGCCTCAGTTTCCCCTCAGTAACAACATGTTCTGCAAGCCTGTCCATCTCCCAACAGGCTGGGCACATGCCCGGTGGATGCTGCCCCACCCCCACCGCACCCCTCTCCCCAGCCTCCAGTTCTCAGGTGCACAGGCTCAGCCGAGGCGGCGGGGTGGTGCGGCGGGGCCGGCTGGGCACATCTCCTTACCGTTTCCTCTCCTCTGCCCCTCCGCCTGGAGCCCACCCCAATTCCCAGGCCCCAGATCTCAAGGGGGCATCGGAGAGTTCGAGAATGGGCTGTCCCGGGGACACGGGGCACGATGGGGATCCAGGCTTCCCCGCGGTGCTCCAGCTTGGCTCCCGTGGGAGGGGAGGGCCTGGGTCCCACACGGATGAGCCCCCCAGAGGCTCCTCAGAGCCCAGCCCTGTGCCCACCTCAGGGTCCGGCCAATGCCAGACCAGGGCGGGGGGAGGAGGAGTGAGCAAGGCAGGCCTGGGGCCTCCCCAGCCTGCACCACGGGGGAGGGGCAGGAGCAACAATTACTGGAAAGGCAAGAGCTGCTGTTTCCTTGTTGGGTAAATCTGTGCAGAAACCCCAGGAAGCGGCTGGAGAGCGGGTTCCTCGAGGAGCCCCAGGCCCGGCCACGGCGGCGGCACAGGAACCCCGCCGGCCCCGGTGAGCGGCGGGCTCCCCGGGCCGCCCAGCTGGGCCGGCCTCGCTCTGTCGGCCGCGTCACGGACTGCGCCCCAAGTGCTGAGTGCTCCGCTCCCGGATGGGCCATTGCAGCCCTCTCGGGTGTGAAATGCAATTTACCTGAAATAAAGCCCAATTATAGAATTAGCTAATTAAAGCCCGCAGTGGAGGCTGGGCCCAGCCGGCTGGGCGCTCAATGCCCGCCCGGTGCCCGCGCTCTGAGGAACAGATGGCGCCCCGGCCCGCCACGCCGGCCGCATTCCTTCACTCTGCCCCCCGATAACTGACTTCGACAGCACACAGCCATCTGGTGTGTGACACGTCCTGTGTGCCCCGGACAATGGCCCAGCAGACCTCTCCGGGAGAGGGCCGTCGCCCGGGCAACGGAGGCATGTGCAGGCCGGGCCCACTCGCAGCCCCTCCCCCGCCCCTTTGTGGGCCCGCCCGGCTGCTCCCGCGGACAGTGTCCCTGAACGTCTGCCCAAAGCGCCCGGCCTTTGTCTCCAAATTGGGCTCCCTCAGTGAGGTCCTCGGGGTCCCATGGGTGCTGGGAGCACCTGCTGGGGGCAGGGTGGGGATGGCCGGGAGGCCGCCCACTCCCTGAGGCCCCCACCTGCTCTCCTATGCCCACAACACTGTCCAGGAGCCTGCCCCCCGGGGCCCCAGGCAGGCGGGCGCGTAGCACCTCTGGGCTTGGCCCGGGGCCGGTCTCTGAGGCTGGTGCCCGCCCGACCCAGGCTGCCCCTGGGCTTTGGGCCCGTGCACCTCCCCCCTCTGCCCTATCTGTGAACGGGGGGCAGCCAAAGTGACCCTCAAAGGCGGGTGGGGGCAAGAAGCTGATGGCCTGGGTCAGTACGCAGCAGGTGCTTACTAAAGGCAGCCAGCCGGGATAGTCCTGGGTCCTGGGCTCTCCCCCTCTGCACACCCCTGCTTGGCCCGCAGGGCCCTAGGGCAGCCCCCATCCCCTCTGTACCCAGCCTCACCCCCAAGGACCCTCTCAGAGCCCGGGCCAGCCTCCGCACGCGGAGCCCCCGCTGGCTCGGCCCATGCACTGTGTCCCGAGCCGGGCAGGTCTCCCAGGGCTTCTCCCTGTGCCCTGGGTCAGGCGCCCCGCTGCCAGCAGGCACATCCCCTCCCAGCTCAGGCCCATCCGGCAGGCAGCCCACCCCCAAGGCTGGGGTTGGAAGCCATGCCCACCAGGCCACCGCTGGAGGAGCGACGGTGCTGGGACTTTTAGGCCCCGGGGGAAGCCAGAGCCCAGGAGCACCTGGCACGGGGCCTGGCCCCCCGGGGTGCTCAGGAAGTGCCATTTAAATTAAGGGATAAAATGAGAGTTCAGAAAGAAGCTACTGGGCCCAGGCGGGGCACCACTAGGCAACGCCCACTGGGGCGTGTCCACCCGGTGCCCTCTGGGGGGGGTTCAGCTGGGGCAGAGGTGGGGGTGGCACGGGCAGACGTGGGCAGGCCCCGAGACAGCCCCCCCTCACAGCCGGAGCCGTTGTGCCTCCGCTGGGGAGCCCGTGTCCCTGCGGGCCCGGCCGGCCGTCTTGGTGCGGGGTCCCTCCCCAGCTCTCTGGCTTCATCCAGGCTCTGCCCCTGCACCCCCTGACCTATGGGGACTGCGCCAGGCTCAGCCAGACCGCTGGGCAGCCAGGGCACCGAAGCAGGTGCGGGTGGCTGGAGCCGGACGGACCTCCAGCCCCGCGGACCTGAGTGTGAGGAGCCCGGGACCTCAGACGCTGCTGAGCCCCCACGTAGGCCCTTCCCAGCCTTGTGACACACTGGAGGCTTGGCAGCCAGGCCGGAGGGGCCGCACAGCCGGCCGCGCAGCAGATGAGCCCCGGCACGGCGCCCCGACCTTGCCAGCCGGCGGCTGCCTCTTCAGGGGCTGCGGGGTCGGGGCGGTCGCCCGGCCTGGAGGAGCAGGCCCGGGCAGGGCCGAGCGGGGCTGTGGGCTCTCGCCCGGGGCACTGGCCTGAGGGGTCTTCCTTAAAGGTGGGCTCCCGACTGTGGGCCAGCCTGCCCCCGGCCCAAGCCTCCAAGGGCACAGGCACCTGCTGTGTGGCAGCCGCGGGGGTCCAGGCTGAGCCCGGCTCCCTCTCCCTCAGCAGGTTGCTCTGAGACCTGGGCCTGGTCCGTCATCTGACCCCCACCCTGCACCCCCGGAGGCACCACGTGTGCCGGGGGGCTGCACGGGGCCTCCCTGCCCCTCCCACAGCACCCCAGCCAAGCCAGGAGGAAGGTGGGGGAGGTGGGAGCTCCGCCCGGGCAGACCGCCAGGACACCAGAGAGTGGTCAGGCTGTGTCCCCTCCTCGGGGCCCTGTCCCTGTGCCCACCGCATGGCCTCCAGAGGGGTGGCGCTGTGCTTCAACCCCTGAACCACGCCCCTGCATGCACCCCCATTTCCCAGCTCAGGTTTCTGTCTTCTGGGCAGCAGAACCCCTCAGCCCAAGAAAGCCCGTGGGCGCCCAGGTGGGCTGAGCAGTGGGTTCAAGCCGGTGCCCTTTGCGGGCCCTAGTGTGCCAGCCGCTGCTTCCTGGGCGGGGGGCGGGGGGGCAGGTTTGCAGGAGGGGTGCGTCTGAGACCGAGTCGAAACCTTGTCCCTTGGATGCCACGGGGACCTCCACCTGCCCAGGCACCCCCTTGCCCCAGCCCCTCCACACCACGCTCCGTGGAAGCCTCTCTCTCTGAGCAACTACAAAGCAGGAGACACGGGCCACCTGGGTGGATGCCACCGCAGCCTCACCTTCCTGTGGCCGCGACCCCGGGGAGACAGCAGCCTGGACAAACACAGGGCAGGGGGGCGTGGGGGGGGCTCCAGGGGGGCCCAGATTGTCCTGAGGGGAGGGCGGTGCTCTCAGCACACAGGCCTCGGGCACCAGGTCCTCTCCGCCGCCCGGTGTGAAGGGGGAAACCAAGGGCTGGGACCCGGCCGGGCCCATGCAGGCTCTGCTTGTGGGAATTCGAACTGGCAACATCTCTGAGAAGAAACCGGACTTCCGGGGGCAGAGAAGCCTGGGGGAGACTCGGGCGGAGGGGCGGTGTGCGGGGAGGGGAGGGCTGGCTGACACAAAGGCCTGACCCTCTCGGCCTGGACCCTGGGGCTAGAGAGGCCCTGCCCGAGGAGGGGTGCTGCGGATTCCCAGGCGGCATGAACACACTTTACTGGCCCACGCAGCCACGCAGCCACGGGAACCAGGGCGTCTCCCCGATGCACCGAGCCTGGGGAGGCCCACCGGGTCCGGCCAGGGCGCTGTGGGCCCGGCCACTCAGAGAATTCCAGAGCCTGACCGCAGACTCAATGCACCGGACCTGCGGCCTCTGGTGCTGTCTCGGCTTCGTCCCTCCACACATGAACCAGGGTGAGGAGCCCGCGCCGCTTGTCCCCGGCCCTGACACTGCAGCGCCCTTGCAGAGTGTCCTAACCCCCTCTGAGCTCCCACTGGTCGTCGCACCCCGACTTGAGAAGCTGTGGCCAGAGGAGCCCGCACCGCAGAGGCACAGCATCTCCGAGGCCCGACCGCCGGGGACGGCTCCTGCGCAGGGAAGGCCGGGTGTTAGCTGCTCGCTGTGACCAGCAATACGGCTTCATAGAGAGCCGAGGCGCAGGCCTGGCCCTGAGATCCCCGTCCCCGTGGCAAATCGGCATTGAATGGGGAGCTGCCAGCGCCTGGCCCAGCACAAGTGGCTCCATAGGGTGGGGGCCTCTCCATTCTCCTCGCCGCCGTGCTCCGGGGGCCCTCCTGGGAAACCGGCTGTGGCCCAGGGTCCGTGTTTGGAAGAGCGAACGGCCCTACCACCAGGCCAAGACACCCTGGTGTTGGAGCCTCGAGCAACCACTCGCGGACACGCTGTAGCAGCTCTGCCCCCTCTCAACGCACCACCCCACCCCCACCTGCCCCCAGGGCCAGAGGCTCTGCCCCAGAGATCTCAGGAGGGCACACGGGAGCCTGAGCCCCCAACTGTGCCCACAGCCCCTCCCGAGAAGCCCCAGCCTCAGCCCCCCTGCCCTAGACAATGGGAGTGACAGGTCAGAGATGGATCGGCCCAGCCAGGGGAGAGCAGGCTCGTGCTGGGAGAGGCTGGGCCCCGGGTGGGGATGCAGAAGCAGAGGCCCCGGCTGCTGAAGGACTGGGGCCCGGGCGGGCCCTGGGGACCACGGCTTCTCCTGGGGTGAGGGCTTTCGACAGAGAGGCTTTGTAAAGGAGGGGCTGTCGGGAGGGTGCGTCATGTCATTAAGTCATTTCAAAGGGTCTTAATTGAATCCCCGCCGTCCGAGAGGACACGTCAAAGAACTTCGCAGAGGAAAGACGGCTCGGACAATCGCCTCGGGCCTTCCACTTGACTGGCGGCCCTGGGGCGGGGTCTGCAGGGTCCGTCCCGCTCTTTCACCCCGAAGACAGGCTGGTCTCCTCTCCCAGCCTCGGAGGACCTCTGTCTCGTCCCCCAGGGGCCCAGGGTGACCAGTACTGACCCATTCTGGGGCCAGGTCATGGGGAGAGGAAGCCCCCTCCTGCTACTCCTGAAAGAAGCCTGAGAGACATCCCCCCACCAGTCTCCACAGCTCAGCCCCTGAAAACCCCACGTATGAGGGCGGGCGGACACAGAGGTCTAGGAGGCCAGGCGGTGGGGGTGGGGTTCAGAGCTTCTGAAACCAGGGGCCCACACGCCTCTGCGCCGACCCGCCCACCCATCCAAAGTACGTGGGTGGGAGGGGCTGCGAGCGGAGCCAGGCAGCGCTGCAGCGGGACCTTCCGGAGCCCCCCACTGCGACTGCGCAGGCCCACGTTCCCAGGGGTCCCCGCCTGCCCACCTCCTGCAGCTTGTCTTTTTCAAGGCGCAGGTTGAACAGTCCTCATCATCCGTTGCCCAGCAACCCACTCCAGGGGCTGGAGGAGGGCAGGCCCTCCCCACGCCCCCTACACCCAGGCGGGGTCTCCAGCAGCCCCAAGGAGCAGCAACCCAAGGTCCAGTCCCGTGTGCGGGGCTCGGGCTGTGGTGCACGGCGGCCACTGGCCCTCGGAGCTGGGCTTTTCCTCCCCGGGCCAGAGGACCCTGCCCAGAGGGGGCTTCCTGTCCTCGCCGTCTCCAGGGGGTCTCTCCCTGCACCTGCAGGACCCTGATCAGCTCCCCCACAAAGGGACATTCACTTGTGTCCAGGGTGTGGTCACTGAGGGCCCAGTGGGGACACCCACACCCGCCCATGGAGCCAAACCACTTTCCTGGAGCAGCTTCCCGAAGCACTAACTCTGCTCCTGGTCACCCTCGGAGCAGGCAGGCCCCAGCGCCCCAGAAAGACCTGCAGGCTTGTGGGGGACAGCCGCAGCTCAGGGGACACCTCCTCTAGGGCTCCACAGCCTAGCCACAGCCTCCAACCTGGCCAGCGGCACCGCAGGCCACCAGGTGGATGCACCCAGGTGGGCAGAACAAACGGGCAAATGTGTGAGTCAGCTGGAAATGTTGCCAAGGACAGACGCAAGGACCCCGCCATCTGGCCTGGACTCCCCGCCCCCTCACCACCCAGACCACCTCTGCCCCCTCCAAGTGAGTGGCGGGGGCGGGGGGACCGAGCTGCTGTGGGCGGCCAGAGGCCAGCGGGCGGTCAGTGTGGTTCCCTGGCACCCACCGACACGCTCCTCCCTCCCCTGCCCCCCCCCGCCCCCCGCCACCAGCCTCAAGGTGAAGCAGGCAGAGCCGTGCTCCGAAAATTCTCCACAAAACCCTGCGTGTGTCCAAGCGGCTTCGGTTGCCGGCGCCCGGCTGGCCGGCCTCCCGCGAGTCCTGCCAGGGCCTGGCACCGAAGCCCCAACCGCCCCACTCCCTGACGGCGGGCCGGGGCCGAGGGCGAGGGCAGACTGCTCTCCTACTGCCGGCTCAGCCCTGTCCCCGCCGGGAAAAGGCCCCATTGTTTCCCCCCGGCCCCCACATGGCTCGGAGACACCAGGGCTCCGGGCTTCGAGGTCACCCGGCCTCACAGAATCCACCTGCAGCCGCACCAGCTTCCAGGAAACCAAATCCAGCGGCAGATGACAGCCAGGGGCAAGAGGACAGAGCGCCCATTCAGCCTCCACTGGAGCTGCCCGGCCCGACCTGGCGGCCGCCTGCCCACCTGGGCCGCCCCCACGCCTTGGGCACTGGCCTCCCAGAGTCAGTGCCCTGCGGGGGCCATGCCCGGGGGCCACAGCCCCGCACTGAGGACCGGGGACAGGCGTGTGGTGGGTGGACACAGTGGGGACGGGGCCAAGACCCAGCTCCTCCACCAGGGCCCCACAGACAGCTGGCAGCCCTCGGGGGGCTCTGGGTGCCTGTCAGAGAAACGATCCCCCCACCCAGGCCCAGCACAAGTCAGTCCGGCCTTGTCCCCTTCTCAGGGGTCAGCGGACTGGTGTGCCTGCCACCCAGGCTGTCCTCGCCCCCCCGGGGCCGCCCTCTGAGTGAGCGGTGGGAGGCAGGTGGGCCGGGGGGGGGGCCTGGGGAGCAGGGGGCAGCAGGGCCACCTCCAGCCCCGGACCCACTTCCTGGGGGCCCATGGAGGGGACAGTCTGGGAGGCCAGGTGGCAGCATGAGCTGCATTGAGGACAGAAGGCTCCCGCCCCTCCCCTTGTCGGCACCTGGCCAGGGACACCCAGAGTGAGTTAGGGTGCTGAGGCCACCAGCAGCCCTAAATGGTCTTTCTGGGTTGTCCCTCGTCACCCAGCCCGGCCTCTGCGTGTGAGCACAGCCACAGACTCCTGGACCCCACGGCAGCAGTGGGGACAGGCCCCAGGCCAGGCCGGACTTGACCCCCAGGCTGAAGGCGGCCGCCTCCCCTCCAGCAGGTGCCCTGCCGGGGGTCCTGGGAGTGGGCTAGGCAGGAAGAGGACGGCGGGGGAGAGGAGGCAGCCTCTGGGCGGTGCCGACCCACAGGGCAGTGCGGGGCACGGCCAGGCTCCCCAGCCGGGCCCCGGGCCCCAGGCCGCTCCCGGCCGGCCCGGGCTCTGGAGCGTGAGGACGCAGCCGGCACTCTGCCCGCCCAGGGCTCGCCGAAGGCCGGCCCGTGCTGCACGTCACTCAGCTCTTCTGCCCGGCTGGTCACGCTGAAAGAAGCATCCTGGGGCCGAGAGGCGTGGATACCAGCCCCGAGCCAGCGTGGGAAGCAGGGATGGAGACCCAGACAGGAGGAAGCCTGTCTCTGGGCCTCGTCTCCAACTCCCCCACCCGCCCCCCAGCAGGTGGCCCACCTCCTCCGTCACCACCCCTGGCAGGGCCACCGCCTCCTCTGCCATCAGCCGTCCACCGAGCGGGCTCTACCTCCCCGGCTCCAGTCAGCAAACTCCTACTCATCCCACCAAGCTCCAGGCCAGGGCCCCTCCTCCATGAAGTCTTCCTGGAGAGCCAGCCAGACGTCACACAGGCTCTGCCCTCACCGTCCGAGGCACCCACTGCCGCCCTGTCTGAGCCCTTCACAGCCGGTCTCCCCCGTGAGCAGAACCGGCCACCAGCTCGTTCACCGCACTGGGCACGGGCTCTGTCCCCTGCAGGCAGCTGGCTCGAACCTGACCCGGGAGGAGCAGCGATCCCACGGAGGACCGTGGAGGACAGAGAGGGGCGCTCCGCCACCGGCGCCCTGGCCCCACGGACCAGCTCTGGCGCAGTCCCGCAGGAGCCCCCGAGGCCCACCCTTGGTGCGTGCCCACCCCCAAGGCCCAGCCAGACCACGGCGGCTTGTGTGGAAGGCAGTCTCGGGCGGGGGTCTCCTCAGCTCCCCGAGGCCCGCGCCTCTGGGTGTTGGGAGCGGCTGGAGCTCGGCGGAAGCAAAGACCCAGCCTGCCCGTAGTCACGTCCATCCCTGCTTCGCTCTTCGAGGCATCTCAGAAGGAGCGGGCTGTGCTGGAGCCTGCAAGCCCACCCCGCCCCCTCGGGCACTCCTGTCCACGGGATGCAGCGTCAAACGCTGGCCCCCGGACCCCCAATTTCCAAGGAAATCGGGTGGCAGACTACTGTCGGCTACAGCGTGTTGGCTGCACGGCCTCCAGCCCGGTGTTGCTGAGAGCATACTAGTGCCTCAGGAAAACGTCCTGAAAAAGACCCGTGCGCCGAGACACCCCCTTCCAGGGCGATTGTAGAACTCTGGCCCCTGCCAAGGGGACATCTGAGGGCCCCACAAATCCCTGCTCCGTCCAGCACAGCCTGAGCACCCAGGGCCGACCTGTGTCTCCAGTGGCCCTAGACAGAATCCCAGCCCCCCACCCAGCCAACCCCAAGACCAGCAATGGTCCCCCTCGCTCCCCTCAGCCCCCTCCAGCTCATTCAGGACTGAGCCCCCGCTGCCTCCCCCAGGAAGCCCCACAGGCTCTGCCAGGCTGGGTGAGACTACTCTCCCCGGGTACCATACTCCAGCCCTTCATCTATGCCAGGAGCTGGTGACAGAGGGGGAGGAGGGACAGCGACCAGGAGTGACGTCAGGCTGAACAGGATCACCAAGACCCTTGTTTGTCCACCTGGGGAAACTGAGGCCTGGAGGCGGCCGTGCCTCACCCTGTCCCCCCAGGCCGTTGGGGGTGCCCGAAGTCTGAGCAATGCCGAAGTGACCCGGGCATCTGTCTCGGGGCCCACAGTCCCACCCCCCACCCCCCCAGGAGGCCTTGGCCCTGGGCAGCACCCGATGAGGAGCCGTGGGGACCGGGACTGTGGGGAGGGCCTGGTCCTCAGCAAGGGACCAAGAGCCTCCGGACTGAGGGCTGGCTAGGTCACCACCTGGACCAGCAGCCTGGGAGGCGCAGTGCGTTCGGCAGCCTTGCCCAGGATGTGCGTAGGGCAGTGAAAGGCAGGGAGTGGGGGGGGGGGGGTTCGAAGGCTGGCCACAGGAGAAGGACCGGCCTGGGTGGAGGGCTCAATAGCTCCCGGCCTCGGAGGCCCTCAACCTGCCGGGCCGGCCACATCCTGCTCCACAGAGCAGAGCCCCGGCCTCCGGGTTCCCCAGGCGGACAGTCTGGGCCGCAAGGGCCGGGGGTCGTGCTGGCGAGGGCGGGGCCGGGTCGGGGGTCCGGCCAGCTGACAAAGCCTCATTTGCAGGTCAATGCGGCGGCACACTCGCCTCTCCCCGCGCCCGGCGCCCTTTGTCCGGCCGCGCCTGCTCCTCTCGCCAGATGGCCACGGAAATGCTAATTTCAGAACCCCCCTCCCGCCCCCGCCCCCGCGTTTAATTGCGCCTTTGCAGATGGGCCTCGAGTGTGCGCTTCATGCAGATGAGCAAGGCCTGGCCACCGTCGAGTCCGCAGGCCGCCCTGGGACCCCGGCCACCGCCCTGGGCGGGGGTGGGGAGGGGCGCTGGCACTGGCCCCCCAGCAGGCCGCTGGGCACAGAGCGGGCACCCAGCGGGCCCGGCTCAGGAAGGTGCACTTTTCTCTAATTTCTCCAGAATGAGATCTTAAGTGATTCTGAATGAAAACAAATTGGTTGCTTTCTTCTCCAAACAGACGTGTACAGTGTGGTGGGGGCTGCCTGAGAGGGGACAGAGGAACCCCTGCACTGGCAGCACTGGGGGTGGCCTGGTGCAGCCTGGCGGACATGGAGCCGCCGGCAACAACCACGGTGCTGGTTCTGAGGCACACACTGACGCCCAGGCCGCAGGCGGGGCAGCCGGCAGGTCCCGGCCTCCAGACCTATCCGTCAGCAACACCAGCAGCAGCCTAGGCCCCTGGTGCCCAGCCTCTGGCCCCAGGGAGGGGGCATCCTCTGCCTACCAGGGTTCCCCTGCATTCCGCACCCCCAGCTGCTCAGGTCTGACCACACTGGGTGCAGGAGTAGGCAGGGCCAGCGGCAGGACCGAAGTCAGTGTCTGGTAGGAATGAGTGAATTCGGGAATGAATGAACCAATCAGTGGGGGGACGATGGAGAAGGTCTCTCTGTGACCGGTAGTGTTCTGGCAAACTTAAAAGCCCTGTGCCTTGGGAGGGGTGGACCGGCTCTCCGACTCCCAGGCCCGCAAACTGTCCAGACACAGAACTCGGGCCAAGTGACCATTGCAAAGAAAAGGGACCCAGTAGTCCTCGGACGCTGCTGTGTTTCCGTGAGTTGCTCGGATGTTCAGAGGACAGCCTTCGGGCCGGGTGTGAGGTCGGCCTGCCTACTGCAGCGGTCCAGCTGCCAGGAGCCCAGGCCCAGCACCGGGATGCAACCCCTGCCTGGGGCACCCTCCTGGGCCCTCCGCCTGCTCCTTTCAGAGACGCCTGCAGGCTGATCGATCGCTGGGCTGCAACCTGATGGTCTGGAGCCCCCGCCACCTGGCTCCAGGCTGGCCGGCACCCTGCTGGCCTCAGTGCCTGTCCCGGGGGCCAGCACAGGGCTTACACGGCAGCAGGCACCCAGGCCAGGGACAGAGGGCCCAGCCGACCCCGCTGCCTGGCCTGCTGGCCCTGGATCTGTGCCAACCCAGTGACCGACCATGGGTAGGGGACAGTGGCTGGGGGATGCGAGGCCAGGAAGCACCGTGGAAGTTTCCATGGTCACAGGATGGAGACCACTTCCCATCAGTGTGGAAATAAATAAGAGGTGCCCCCCCGCCGGCCCACCCTTCCATTTCCTTCCAGGAAACAGTTCAAACGGCACTGCCACACCCCGTGTGACACAGACATAGCTCGGCCCCGACCCGCCGCCATCACTGCATCAACCAGAGACAGCCACCCCCCCCCCCGGGAGTCCAGGGGTGGCAGCCTGGCCCGCCTTGGTGGCGGCCACCCACTCTGTGCTCATGGGCAGCTTCTCCAGGACGCTTCTTCTTCCTCACACATCCCCTGAACCTGAACTTGAACCTGAACCCGGGAGGGCCCGGCCCTTCCTCACCAGTGCACCTCTCTCTCCTCCTGGTTGAATAGTTTGAAGTTAAAACAACACATGGACGTGTGTGTGTGTGTGTGTGTGTGTGTGTGTGTGTGTGTGTGTGTTTTCTAAGGCCTTAAAATATGTGCTAAGTGTGCACTTCAGACCCAAAATGTAATGCGGGCCCCAAAACCGCGTCGGATGCCAAACGGCCTCCCTGCTCCTCTCCGGACGGGAGAATCTAGATGTAGGGACTTTTGAGTTCTTTTTGTTCCCTCATTTTTTTTTCTCGTCTTTTTTTAAATTCTCACCTGCAGACACACTCACGGAGTTCAGAGCGTGAGGGATGGAGAGGAAAACAGGGGTGTGAACTGGTCGCCCCCTCCACGCGCCCCAACTGAGGATTGAACCCGAAAGCTTCCGGTGTACGGGACGACAGTCCAGCCAATGGAGCCACTCAGACAGAACGTTGTTTTTTAATCCATTTCTGTGTTGTTTGCTTTTTTTCTTTACAATGAGTATATGATATATCTCGGGAGGAACTACAAGGCTATTTTCATCTGGGGATTACAATATATAAAAAGCACCGTTGCTTTGCCAACCAGGTGACCTGGGGGAACAGCGACGCTGCAGCCACTGGCCCCTGCGAGGGGTCTGCGCGGGGGGTCCGAGGGCTCCTCAGCCACAGCCCCCGGCCGAAGCCAGGGCAGACCCACTCCTGGCCACATTCCGCTCCAGCCTCCTCTCGTTTCCAGCAGAATTCCAAAGTATATTGTTGTTATTGTTATTATTTTGCAATTATGTGACATTTTTTAAATGCCTGGAGTGTTTTTTCAGCCATGTGCGTTCGCTCCTTCTCACTGTGTCCGCCTGGCTGGTCCGCATGGACCTGCCGAGACTCCAAACCCGAGTCTGAGTCACGGCGTGGGCGTTGGGGCTCGGCCCCAGGTCACCCTGTGGGGTCTCAGCCTCGGCCCCACCGCCGGCCTTTCATTTGGATTCAGGGACGTGTTGGGGGGTGAGAAGGAACACGTGAAAGAGAATGAAAGGAAAGGAAAGCCCGTCGGGCCCCAAAGACTGCACGCAGCGCAGACACACAATTCTGAGGGACTCGGGGCCTTGGCCCGGGGCTGGAGCCCTCAGGGCGGCCCTGGCAGCCCTCCCCCTTCTGCACCCCGGGTCGTCAGGGCGCCCGAGCCTCCACTCCCAGGGTGCAGGGTGGGCCGGGCCCGAGACGGCACCGGCTCCAGGCCCCCATTCTCCCAGGAGACCACCCCGGACGCCGCTGGAGGCCTCCCCGAAGAGTGAGGGGCCCTGGGGCCACTCTGTCCTGAAGCCGAACCCCCCCGCCTCAGAAGCAGGCCCCGCGCCCTGCCCGCACCCCCACTCTGAGCCAGGCCCGGGCAGGGTCCCCGGGTGGCCCTGCAGCCGACCCCAGCCGGAAGCCCCGTGTGGTGAAGGGTCGCGCTGTGTCTCCCCGAAGCTCGAGCGGGAACCCTAAAGCCCGGGGCTTCAGATCGCAACCTCGTGTGGACAGAGGGTCTTTGCAGAGGTGATGAAGGTGAACTGAAGTCGCACCACAGACGTGTCCTCACAAGAGGAGGTCGGGACAGACACACACACACGGTGTGGGGACAGAGGGAGGGGACGGCCGTCCGCACGCCCAGGAGGGAGGCCTCGGGAGGAGCAGCCCCGTGACACCCAGGCCTCAGACTCCAGCCTCTGAGAGGGAGACAGGGGGTTGTTGTTTAAGCTCCCAGGGGCCGGACCCGTCAGAGCAGCCCCAGCAAACCGGCCCCCAGCGTCCCACCCACCCGGACGTGACGGAGGGGAGTGCGCCTGCCCCGTCCGGACCCCGGGCGGACAGAGGCTGTGCCCAGACGTGCGGGCGGCCGAGCCCCGTCCACGGTGGTGCCGAGGCCTCTCTGCCCCAGTGCTCTCCCGGCGCCGTCGTGGGACAGCAGGTCCCCACACCCAGGGGCCACCGTGAACAGGGAGCCTCCCAAAATGCCGTCTTCCAAAGCCACGGCCGAGAAAGCCATGTGCAGAACGAATGGCTGTGTGCCCTTGGTGCAAAGTGGGGACAGAGCGCGTTTGGGGGGCTTCACAAAGGGCCTCGTCCAGGCCAGTGGGGGTCAGCTGACTGGCCCACTCTCACAGCAGCCACGGCGAGAGTGTTTCCATGTTCCTTCGCGTCCTCAAAACCAAAGGCAGTCAGCAGGTTTCCGAAGACGCCCTCCTGGTTTGGAGCAGGGGGAAAAGGACAGAAAACGGCACCACGCAGCAAAGCAGAAGGGACAAAAGGGAGACCCCTGGCGCCTTTGTGCCGTGTCCTCCCTCCCGCCCGCAAGGGGACGGCTCACCCCGAGTGAACCGGCCCCATTGTGGGGTCCTGACGGGCTCCGCGCTGGGCAGAAATGTAAATCCCCCTTCCCCCTTTGATTCCAATATTTAAATTGTCAAATATATATGCCGTGGCCATTGAATGGCAGCTGACCTCACTTATTTTCATGGAAGCGATGCGGCAGCCGCGGGCGGCAGTTAATCTAGCTGGCAGTGGCCCCCACGGGCCTGGGGGGCGGGGAATAATCCTTTTATTCAGACATTTGGCTTAAAAGAATAACAAGGAGAAAAAGCTGGAACATAATTGCATTGCCTGGAAAACAGAGATTTTCTCTCGCACTAGCTCTCTAACGAGCTCTTTCTCCTTCCTCAAAGAGCGGAGGCTCCAGGCCAGACGCTTTCTCCTGGTGCAGAAATCAGGAGGGGCCTCCTTCCCCTTCGCCCCCGCGCCTCCCCCCCCACCCCCCAACGGATTTTCCAGTGGGTCGGCGCCCACCGGCTCATTCATTCATTCATTCATTTGTTCGGTGAACTCCAACTTGGAAGACGGGCCGCAGCCCCGAGGAGCCAGGCTCAGGTCAGGCCTGTGTGGCCCAGACACCCCAACTGCTGCTTCCAGAGCCTTCCATCAGGGCAAACTGGAGTCTCCATGGCCCTTGCAGACACCGGAAAACCCAGCGCAGCGTCCGTGCGTGTGGGGTTTCCTCTGCACCTCCCTGCCGGGGCCCCAGGCGACCAAGCACCCAGGAAGGGGTAGAGGAGGGGGGACCTCTCCCTGGGCCAGCAGGGCCAGCGTCTGCCACACTGCCCCGGCTAAGTCCGCTCCTGGGCCCGGGGCTCCCAGAGGGCCCTGGCCCAGCCCATCAGCGGGGCTGGGTCTTTAATGTTTAAAGAGCTCCGCGGACATTTCAAGAACTGCCCGACACGATTTCCTGTGATGCGATTGCTGTCGGGACATCTGCCCTCTTTGCCGATAATAAAGTCGCCGGGTTCAGAATGAACTGCTCGGCCCGGCTTTGAATCAGGGCTCACATATGGTTGGTAATTAGCTGGCTATCTCTCGGAGTTAAATGATTTTTTTCCCTCCCCCGTTCGCTTCCATAATAGACGCGAACAAAGTTGTTATTGTCCCCTGTTGCGGGACATTCTGCGCCTGAATGAGCGGGGGCTGCTGTGCCGTCGCGGATTTGCCATATGGTTGCGCGGAGCCGGGAAGAATGGGCCGCTGTGTGTTCACCCTGGACGCCGCGGCGCAGGCCGTGCCAACCGGGCAGAGCCCGGTGCCCGCCAGCGCAGGAGGAGCGGGCGCACGGCCGTCCGCGGGCCCACCGCTGCGGCGCGGGAAACCCGCGGGCCCAGCGGGCAGGTCGCGCGCAGGGATGGACCCCAAGGGTGCAGGGCCTGCTCCCCGCGGAGGGCGCGCAGAGAACGCGGGACGCACGCGCCGATGGGCGCGCGGCCGACCGAGGCCCCGCGCCGCCTCCGGCCCTCGCGCCCGTGCGGGCCGCGGCGGGGGCCGGCACTGCGGCTGCAGCGGCCCCATTGTGAGGCCGGCGAGACAATGGGCGGCCCGAGGAGGCACCTGCTCGCCTGAAAGGCCCATAAATCGCCGCCGCGTCCAGCTGCCTTCCCGCCCCTCCCGGAGGACCAGCGAGCCCAGCACGGCCGCGCCCGGCGGGGGAGGCTCCAGCCCCGGGCCGCGGAGCATCACCGACAGTTGGTCAGGGCAGCCTGGCACCGCTGCGAGTTCCCTCCGGCCCCGGTGCAGCGCCCAGCTCCCAGCCTGCCTCATCAGAGTCTTGCACCCTCAGCTGCCGTCCCCCCAGAAGGCCAGCACCCTCCTGCCCATCTGTCCAGCAGGATGCCCAGGCGCCCACGCACCCAGCGGTGCTCTCTCTGGGTGGCCTTTGACCTAGATTCTTGGGCTTTTGTTGTTACCGTTGCTGCTGTTTATAATATTGGGGGGGTATAGGGGGGCAGCCTCCTGGGAGCACCAGGCTCCAAGCCGCTCCCCCAGGGCCCGGGAAAAACAACCCTGCCGCCCCCAGGGCTGCTGCGCTGCCCCCTTTTCCTAACCTGGAGTCCTGTCCCACTCGGGGACTTGCTAGCCCTTAAAAGCAGGGGCCCACACCCTCCCCCACCAGTCCTGGTTGCCAGGCCTGGGGGTCCTGCACTTCCCACCCACCAGCCCCCTAAGAAGCTGAGCGGAGGCCTCTGGCTGGGACACCCTGCTCCTCCCCAGACGCCATTTCTAACACCTTTGGTGCCGCAGACCTTCCTCCTGGGAGGGGAGAGGTCCTGGCGGAGGCAAGCAGGAAGTGGTCAGGGGCCACCGCAGCGGCTGTCCTGCCACCTGGGATGTGCCCAGAAGCCGCCTGGGTGTGCCCAAGCGCAGGGGAGGCTTGCCTTGGGACACAGGCCTGCCCCAGACGGCCAGCTGGAGGCGGGCAGTGGAGATGGGCCACCCCCCCCAGGAGAGGGCCGGTGTGGCCCCTGGCCTTGGAAGAGGGTGCTGAGGCCAGCTTCTCCTGCCTGGGGCAGCGTCCCCTCCCTCGCCGGCCGGACATCCGGGCTGTCTCTGCAGGGAGGGAGCAGGGCTCCGACCCCGGGGTGTGTCCTTGGCACCGCACCGCTCTCGGGAACCTCCAGGAGTTGGCACTCGGACTGGGCGGGGGTTTCCTTCCGGGAAAAGGCATCCAGTCCCCGGGACTTCGGCAAGGCCAGGCCTGTGCTGGCAGCCGAGGAGGCCAGGCCGCTACGCGCTGCCCCCCGTGCCGGCAGAGGGGCACACCTGGCCAGCCCCAGGCCTGCTCCTGGGCCCCCCCCGCCCCCTGCTCTCCCGGGCTCTGGAGTTTAATCATCCTGAAGTGGCCAGTGCTATCTCTCCTCACCCCTTGGTCCCCTAATGAAGGGCCAGCACTTCCTGCTCCCTCCCCTCCCCTGACATGGGAGAGGAATGGTTTTTCCACTTCCTTTGATGTCTTTTACAAGTTCATCTCATTTCCTGCCTGGGCATTTCTGACCTGGGGGGACTCCCACCGGCCAGGCCGCACGGACGGTCCCCCTCTGTGCAGTGGCCCGGCCAGCCCAATTTCCTCCCGCCTGCGCCACCTTCTCCCCAGGCCTCCGAGGGGGCAGCCCCAGCTCGAGTTTCCCAGGAAAGGCGTCTCGCTAGGGGTCCATCTCCCCAGGGCAACTCCCCGAGACCTGCTTCTCCGGGACCCTGGGCCCCCTGCCCCGCCCCTTCGGGCAGGCCGGTTCTGTCCGGTTCTGTCCGGTTCTGTGCCCTCGGCCTCCTCGGTGCGGCAGCCAGCCGGGCTGAGGCGGGCACGGGCCACGGGGCCTCTGGCGCCCTGAGCACACGGAAGCCTCTCAAGCAAGTGTGGGAGGCTGGTAGGGCAGGGGGCGGGGGCTGCCCCCCAAACCTGGCTCCAGGAGACCCCAAAGTGCAGGCGTGGAGGAGAGCGGAGCCCTGCGATGAGGCACTGGAAAGAGCACAAAACAAGTCCTCTCGCAGAGTTCAAACGCCCCGGCCCTCGCCCTCCCTCTGCTCCCCGCCCCAGGCCCAGGGCTCTGGGCCCCGCCGAGGCTGTGAGCCCAGGAGCAGGACCCCGGGCGCTGGCACCCAGACCAGCCGCTGCCCCCGGGGCTGTGTGACAGGTGGCCGAGGGGCCTCCCGTGCAGGAGCGCGGTGGCTGAGGAGGGCCTTCACGGGGGACCGAGGAGACCGACCCCAGCTGCTGTCTGGGCCGTTCCCTTAGACCTGCCGCTTTGGGCCTTCCAAGCCCCAGAGCAGGGGGCCATTGGGGGCAGAGACTGTAAGCCACGGGTGGCTCCGTGGGCCTCAAAGAACATTGGAGTTAGGCCCTCAGAGGCTCCCAGTTCACCAGCCCCTGACGGGGGCAACCAGGGTTTTCTTCCCCCACCACAGACAGACCTCGGCGGGGGAAGGGGGGGGCCAGGCCCAGCAAAGAGGGAAGTCTTGACGGGGAGACAGCCAGAGGACAGCCACCCCGGTCCCTGCTCCAAATGGCACCCCAGTAGGTGGGGCCGGATGCAGCCCCCACGGAGTGCTGGCCAGTCAGCCATGAGCCAGCCCGTCTGCCCCAGGCCCTGCCCAAGGAAAGGACAGCCCCACTCCCACCCCTGAGGGGCATTCTGCAGGGGGCGGCCCCTGACCGTCACACCCAGGAAGTAGCTGAGGGCAGGCGGCAGTTTCCAGGAACAGGGGGTGGTGTCTGTTCACAGACGGACCCTAGGGGAGACCCCATGTGCCCCTGGGGTGGTCAGTCCCCCGCTGAGGTGCCTCCTGCAAGTGACGGCCTGCCTGCAGGACAGCACCGAGCTTATCGCTGCCGCCGGCGCTAAGGGGACCAATGGCCCAAGAGAGGTTCAGAAAAGCAGCGACACGTCAACCAGCCTGGACCCCGGGGAGCACATGGGGTGTCCCCTCCCTGTAGGGACCGTCCGGCAAGCGGGGTGTGCCACCTCGCTGCCAGAAGGAAGCGAGGCAGTGGCGGGCGGTGGGGGGGGGGATCGTGAGTGGGGTGTCCCTGGGCGGATGCCCTGGGCAGTGTCTCTTGTGAACCTTGGTGCAGCAGTGGCAGCAGTAGGCGGGCAGCCGTGATTCCATGTCGTTTCGAACAGAGCACAGGGCCTTGCCTGGAAGCAAGCTTCGGTCTCCCGGTGTAACGTGGGGGGCTCTCCAAGTACGCCTCCCAGAAGGAGGGGCCCCGGGGCACCTCCCAGAGTGACGCCTGCTCTAGTGGCAAGGATGGACCTGTCCATGGGAGGAGCAGGGGTCCGAGATCAGTTTAAAAATAAGAAATTAATTAAAGTAAACAAGAATGATAAGTGTTGGGAGAGGGGAAGAGAGGGACCAGCTCAGGAGACCTGGGGCGGTGGCTTTGTTTGCCACTTCCCAGAATTTTCTTAAAGGAGATACAAGTGATACTGTTGCTATTGCTGAGAAAAACACATAAACAGCTACAAAGTTAACAGAAACAGAAACTATGTATCTGTCCATGCACGTGCGTGTTGTGTATTACAATATACACGGAAGGAGGAGAGGGCTGGCGCCCTTATCAGGCATTGCCATGGCGCTGGCTCCGTGACCGTGGTGCCCGAGGAGGGTCCCCGAGTCCTGTGCACACGCCTAAGGCTCGGCCTCTCCCTGGACCCAGCTCTGATGTCTGAGCAAGAAGCCATTCCTGGTGTTCAGTCCATTCAAACACAAGAACTGCTCCGTGGCCTCTCTTTCCGTGTGTTCCTGAAAATCCATGCTAAGGGAAAACAAGCTTGGTTTTAACTTAGGTAGCAATTGCTTGGTGAGTCCTGAAGGCGAGCCCCTGGGATGTGCTGGGTCAGCGCTGGGCATTTCCAGGAAGGGTGCGTGGCCAGAGGGCCGAAAGCTCTCTGGGGAAGCAGGGCTGGACCCCCTCCCTTGGACGCCAGCGGGCTTGGTAGAGCACAGGCTCGGGGAGGAGGCGGCAGCTGCAGGCGCCTTCCCTTCCCAGGCTGGGCCGTTAGAGAGCAGCGCCCTGGGAACCCAGCCACCATGCCAGGAGGAAGCCCAAGCAGCCCCTGGAGACGCCCAGGAAAAGGACCGAGGCCCCAGCTGGTGCTGGTTGGTTCCGCCCGGTGTGGGCCTGGGCCAGCTTGGAAGGCCATCTGCCCCTGGCCGGTGGGGCCGAGCCCCCCAGCACTCCTGACTCCCAGGATCACCAGGCAGGTGGGGAAGGGGCGAAGGCCTCGGCCCATCCCTCGGGGTCCTGGCACTGGGAGGGTCCCACAGAGCTGTGTGTCCCCCCCGAGCTCCCCACAGTCCCGGGAGGCAGGTCGGTGATGGGAGGGTGCGGCTCTGCTCTCCTGGGAGCAGGTCCCGGAGAAAACTGGGCCGAGCCTCAGCCGCCCGAAGTCCCACCTGGCCCTGCAGCTCGCTCGGCCGGGCCCCGCCGCCCTGGTGCCCCGAGCCCCGCTGCCACGGCCTGAGCCCTGGACAGCCAGCCCATCGGTGCGGGGACAGGCGGAGGAGAGGGGTAGGGGACTCATGGCCCTTCATTCGCCGGCTGCTTTCCGCTCTTGCCTCAGGATGATTCACCGTCCCCCGAGGCGGGATGGACAGACGGCCACCGTGCCCCACGGTGTGTCCAGGGCCGGGGTCACTGCACACCAGCCCCTCCGGAAATGCTCCCTGGCCCCTGTGCTCTGCCCGAAGCCCCTCGATCCAGGTGCTCCCCGCCTTGCCCACTGGACACGTGAGAAAGCCCGTGTGACCACAACAGCAGACCGGAGGCCACCGGAGAGGGCGGGGCCCCACGCACCCTGCGGGGCCAGGTCCCCAGCCCCTCAGCGGGCCACCGGGGTCAGCACTTGTGGGTTGCCGACTCAGGGTCAGAGAGGAGTCCCAAAAGAGGGCCTTTGACCCTTCCTCTCCCGTTCCCCGGGAACGGTCTCTCTGCTCAGGCTCAGAGAAAGGCCCACATTCACACTCACAAGTAAACACACTCCTCAGGGCACCCCCGTCCCCACCCCACCCAGGCCATCAGAGAACCCTGCCAGGTCTCCCTCCCGGCCCCCCCCCACCACTCCAGCCCCCTGTCCTCTGGGGGCTGCAGGCCTCGGGGCCTTTGCACCCGCCGCTCCCTCTGCCTGAGCCGGTCTCCCACGTCATCCTCACATGTCCCAGCCCCACCTCAGCCAAGCTCAGCGGGGCCTTGCTGGGGCCGGAGGGGGCTCCCCGGCCTGGCCTGCTGTCACACCCGCCCCCCGGCCCTCGCTGAGCAGGTGTTGTTCTGTCATCTGCCACGGCAGGAGCGGCTCCCGGGGACCGGGAGCTGTGTCCCTCTCATTTCCTGCTGGGTCTCTGGTGCCCAAAGCAGCAGCCAGCACACTGGACGCAAGTGGGTATTTGCCAAACTGGTGTCCTGCCTGAGTGGCCGCAGGAGCCCATCGCCAGCCCCCACGTCCCCGCCACCCAGCAGCCTCGGCCTCCATCACCCCGCCTTGCTGCCTCCAGGGCCCCCCACTGCCTGCAGATAAAATCCGCCCTTTGGCCCCAGCCCATCAGACCCGGAAGGTCCAGGAGGCCAGTGGGAGAGGGTGGGGGCGGGGAGCCTGACAGGCTTACTGACCAGGCACCCTGTCAGTGACAAATGTCTAGGCCACGGGCAGGTCCCACACCCACCCCAGGCCAGGCCAGATGGGAGTCCAGAGGACCTGGCTCCTGGGGAGACTCCCAGCGGCACCCCCACCCACAGGGGCCCCCCTCAGCCTCTGCCCTCACTCGGCGCCAGGCCCTCCCCCGCCTTTGCGCACCTGGGCCCGGTGCCTGCCCAGGGCAGCCCCTCCTCAGCCCCGGCCTGGCCGTGCCTGCTTCGTTGGCTAAGGGGTCACAGGCTTCACGGTTTGCCTTCCCGGTGCCTGTCCCTGCGTCCCACCCTGCGTGCCGGGCTGCCCAGCGGGCTCCGCAGGCCCAGGCTCCGCTCCCTGGGGCCTGGCTCTGCTCCGCACCCTGGGCCCGCCCTGTGAGGGGCGAGAGAAGATGGAGCTCCAGGAAGCAGAGCCCAGTGGCTCTGGGCCCGTGGTCCCCAGTCCTGCCCAGGGCGGCAGCTCAGCCTTGCACAGGTCTCTCCCTGCCTCAGTTTCCTCCTTAAACAAGCGGGGACCAAGGTGTGGTCCCCCGGCCGGCAGGACCTCACAGAAGGTGGACTAGTGCCTGACACAGAGCAAGGACCCAGCACGGGGAGCCCTCACGGCTCCTTGTCCTGGTCGTCACAGTCATTGTCATTATTATCCCCACCGAGGGTCCCCCGTGCAGGGGGACATGGAGGAAAGGGCCCGTCCTGGCAGCGGGGCACTCACAGACAAGCACAGGCTGGCCGGGTCACCCTCTCCCAGGACGTCCGAGGCAGGAAGCCAAGGCCCACGGAGGGGAAGGAGGGCCTGCCCGGCCACCTGTGCCCGGAGTCATACGGGAGACTCACCACCCAGTGCTTTTTCCCTATAGGGCGACCTCTGGGTCCCCCCTGCCAGCTCGAGCCCCCGGAAGAAACTGCCCAAGAAAGAACACGGGTGGCCACCTTCAGCCACGCAGCCCTCCCGGTGCCGCAGAGAAAGCCACCGCTGAGGCACACCCTTGCCACACACTCCCCCGCCAGGTCCCTGGCCTGGGCACCAGACCTGTGAGCCACAGAGCGGGCAGGATCCGGCCGCCCCGCCCGCGGGACCAAGGCTCTGTAGCCACTGTGCTTGGGGACGGCAGGGCACCCACCCTCCAGGTTCTGTCATCAGTAACACTTTTCAGCTGGGGGATGGGGTCCCGCGGCTCCCCTCCCCACCTCCGCCCTCACATTGGGGGTCAGAGCAGGCCCCCTCCCCCAGGAGGGGGAGGCTGGGGCCTGAGTCTGAGCCGTGCCATCCGATTCCGCATTCCGGGGCGACCAGGCTGATTCGGAGCTGAAGGGGGCAGGGGCCCCGCTGTCACTGGGGGGACGGGGCGAGCCCCTGCTGGGCCTCGAGGCCAGGCCGACTTAGGCAGTTGGAGTGGGTTAACTGCAAGGCCACGTGTGTGTCCAAAAGTGAGGGTTGAGCCCAGCCTTTGTCCCTGACCATGGGGGGACTTCAGCCCCCAAACTGGTCACTGAGGGTACACAAGGCCTGCACTTCTTCTGGCACCAGCAAAAATGCCACCGGCCTCTGTGTTTTGCTGTTTTATGTCACCCTTCCCATTGTAAGCCGTGATTTTCAGAGGTTTATAGGTCAGCGGTTTTTGTTTTAAATGTCTCCCCTTTATGACTGAAGGGAGAACTTTGAAACCAGAATGCCAGTGTGTGCCTGAGGTCCCCAAGTCCAAGGGCGGACACAGCCTGGAGTTCTTCCACAGGGGCCCTGAGGGAGCCCACCGGCTTTCCCTTGCCCTCCCCTGCCCCACCCAGCAGGCCTGTGGGCCGCCCCTCCCCCAGCGCAGGGCCAAGAGGCCCAGAACCCTTCAGGGGTCTCTGCGAACCTCAGGAGCGACTGGGGCTCCACCTTGTGTGGGTGGGCCCCTGGGGTGACCGCAGTCAGGAGTGGGGTCTGCAGTGTGGGTGCCCACCTGAGGCCCACGGGGCTCAGTGCAGGGCAGCTGGGTGTGGCAGTTGCCTTGGAGTGAGTCTCGGGGCACAGCCCGCACCTGTGTATGTGTGTGAACGATCGCAGAGCCGGGCGGGGCCGCTCATCCCTAAATTAGGAGCCTGCAGCAGGTGGGCGCCAGCCAGCCTGCCTGGAGACCGTCCCCCCTCCGGGGCCGCCCCCGGGTGGTAATCTATCTCCCTAGCTCTGGGGGGGGGGCCGGGCGGGGGAGCCCGAGTCCGCACAAGCACACAAAGAGCTGAGTCGCAGCGTTTGTCGGCCTCTTTATTTGGAACCCGGCGGACGAGGGGCCGGAGCAGTGGTGTAGTCGGCTCAGGAACCGTTTTTAACAGAGTCGTCTTCAAGTTTAAAGTAACCCTAATAATAAAAGACAGAGCGAAAGCGCGAAGAGACTGCAAGCTAGGTGGGCTGGTGCGGCAGGCAGGCGGCTAGGGCTCGTGAGCGACCCCCCCGGAATCCGCTACAAAAATAAATTTACATTTGTGGGCGACCAGGGTGACCAGGTGGGGGGGGGCGCCTTTGGCATAACCAGTAACCAAGCTACTGCAAGGCAGAGCGGCCCACGCCTCGACATAAATAGAAAATATAAGTTAGTATAATTTTTTTTTAAACTTTTTGTACAAATATACATGTTTTTTTCCTTTTTTTTTCTTTTTTTCATTTTTTTTTTTGCACTGAGTTTCAGCAGAGATTAAACATTTTATATAAATGACTCTTAAAGCTTTACACCTTGGGACCAGTGTGCTCTCCGTGCAGAATACATTTAGATATAAAGGAGATATTAATACATTGCACAGTTTTCAAACTTTAACACAAAACCAAACGCTGCCGGTGGCGGCTTGCCACCGGTCGCTGCTACAAGGACGGTCCCGGCCGAGGCCCAGCGCTCTTTTTCTGTCGGCTGCCCAGCGGGTTCCCTCGGGGCTCTTTGGGTGTGAGGCTGCGGGGAGCAGAGAGACGGGCACAGTGAGGTGGGCAGAAGACCGCGGCGACCAAGGGGACCCCAGGGACCCCTCCCCGCGCCCCCAGCCACCACACTCACCTCATCGCAGACGCTTGCGCGGGGTTTGCTCCGGGGAGCCCACGGGCGGGGCGCCGCCAGAAGCGTTGCATCCCGCAGGGACCTCGTTGGGCTTGGCCTCCGGAGCAGATCTCTTGCGCTTGGCAAAGAAGTCTGCGGCGACAGCGCGCGCTGCGGGTCAGGGCGGGGCGTGCGAGGGAGCCTAAGAGCGGCTGGGGTGGGGGCGACCATCCCCGCCCGCGCTCAGGTCCACCGCCGGTCAGCTTTGTTTACGTCGCCGCGCGATGCGCTGCGGAAGCATTCCCCCCGTCCCGCGGCCAAGCCCCCCGGGGCTGCCGCGCGCACTTAACCCCCTCCGCGCCACGGTCGCCACGCCCGGGGAGGGACTCCCGTGGCCAGAGCGCGCCGTCCCATCCCTCCCGCCCTAGAGAGCGGCCCCGGAGCACAACAACAGGGCGGGGACCGCGGGCGGGCCCTTTAACGCCACGGGAGAAGGCGGGGACCCCCCGAGCCCCCCCAGGGCCGGGAGCACGGCCAGCTGGACAAAGCGCGGCCGGACCGGGCTGGGGCGGGGCCGAGCGGGACTCACCAGAAATCAGAGGCCCGGGCAGCTTCTTGATCCCAGCTCCTCCAGCTCCGGCCGCGGCGGCAGCAGCGGCAGTGGTGGCAGCGGCCGCGGCGGTGGCCGCTGCGGCGGAGGTGGCCGCAGTGCCCGCCGCGGGGCGCCCCGACATCCCTGAGTGCAGCGGCTCAGCCTGGGGCTCCTGGTTGCGCGGCGGCGGTCCCGCCTCCTGCTCAGCGCTCTCTGGCGGCGCCGCGGCGGGGGCCGGGGCCGGAGCCACGGCCGGGCCGCTGTCGGGCGACGCCGGCGCCTCCTCCAGGCCGTCGAGGGGCTCGTCAGCCGGCGGCCCGGGGGGCGGGTTAGCACCCGCGCCTTCCGGGCGGGGCCGGGGCGGCAGGAACAGGCGGCAGCGCCCCACCTGCACCGTCTCGCGGTAGAAGGCGGGCACGGACTCGCTGTCCACCTCGGTCCACTGCAGGCGCCCGGGGCCCCGCAGCGGCACGTCCTGCTGGAAGTTGTAGTCCCAGCGGCGCTGGTCCTCGGCATTCAGCTCCGCGAGGCGCATCTGCAGCTCGCGGCTCAGCTCCTCGTGGTCCACCGGCCCGAAGAGGCTACGGCAGGCGCTGCTGCGCGCTATCTGGGGATAGGCGCGGCGGGAGACAAGACGCTCCATTGCCAATTCGCTGCAGAGATACACGTCGGACATGGCCAGGGACCGCAGGGTCCCGGGCCGTGGGAGAGGAGAGGAGAGGAGAGGAAGAGGAGGAGAAGGAGAAGGAGAAGAGGAGGGCGAAGGCCGGGCGCAAGGGACACCCCGCGCAGTCGGAGTCTGCATTTGCAAAGGGACGCGGCGGGCGCGGCGGCTACCTGGCTGTCGGGCCGTGAACGGCTCCTGAGTCTCGCTCGCTCTGTGGTCGGGCCGCGCCCCCTCGATGCCTGTCCTCGCTCGCTCGGGTGGCTTTGGCCTGGTTGGCACCCACCGAGCGCTGAGCACTTGGCTGTGGAACGCCCAGCCTTCGCGCGCCCCTTTATACTCGAGGGTCCCACGCCCACAGCTCGCGGGCCCCACCGCGATTAGCATAAAGTAGTATTTTCAGTTTCAACAACACCGCCTCGATTGGCCCGCGCCGCTCCCCCCACTCGGCCCGCGGCCCGGCCCCCGCGCGCCGCCCATTGGCCGCGAGCACACACCCACCCGGGGCGGGCGGGGCGAGCGGGCGGATTGGCGGGGCGCGGGCGCGGGGAGCGGGCTCGGGGGGCGGGACCAGAGTTAAAGGGCGCTGCGGGCGGTAACGTGACACCGCGGCGCCCCGCCCCCTCGCCCCATCTCCCCCGCCCCGCGTTGGCTCCTTTGTCTGCCCGCGGGGGCCGCGCGGCAGCAGGAACTCGGGCGCCCCCCCTCGGCCGGCGCGCCCTCTCCGGCTCGGCGAGCGGCGGTCCCGGACTGACTCGCCCCTCGAGGGTGCCCAACCCGCCGCCAGCTTTCGCCACTGGGCTTCCCGCGCCAGCTGACGGGGCTTTAACCCGCCGCGGGCAACTCGCCCCTGGCTGGAGCGAGATGGGGGTCTCCGGCTGCTCCCCTGCGCGGCTTGCTGCGCCCAGGGCTTGCGTCTCCGAGAGGGCTCCGCGCACCTGGAGACCTAACACACCTGCTCGCCCTAAAGCTCTGGAGCAGGAAGAAGGGGGCGGCCAGAGGGAGGTGGGTCAGCTCCCCTCTTTCACCGCGACGGCGGCGAAGTGTGGGACACTTTGAGTTCTGGACCTCCTCCCCCTGCGGCCCGGTCCGAAGCCTCAGGAGCTCGGGGCCCTCCCAGCCTGCTCAGCCCGTCCTGGGTTGTGCCCATCATGTCGCCGTCGGCCGGCACCCTCAGGCCGGGCCCAGGCCACTCCGGGCTGTGCGGGGCCACGTGGGACAACTGCGCAGACTGGCGGCTGGATGGGGTGCTGCGCGGGGCCCTGGAGGCTCCTCCGGGAGGGGGGGGCTTGACCGGTCCTGCTAATCCTCGGTGCCAGCCTGGTCCCTTGTCCCTTGGAGAGCCCGCGTGCCCTGTGGAGCCCCGCTCTGCTACAGGAGTTGCCCCTCTCCACTTTCCTACTGGGGGGCAGCACCCCTTCAGACGTGCCCAGAAAATACTGTTGGTTGTTGGGGAAAGGACGCCCCTAAGAATGAAGGGGCGTGCCACCCAAGGGGTTGGGGAGGCTGACCCAGAGGGGGGGAGTGCCCGCCGGGGCCCACGGCCCTCCTCCCCACATAGCACCCCTTGGCCCAGCCCCTGGTCCTCCCCGTGGCTGTTCCCACCGCGCTGGGCCACGGAGGACCTTAACTTCCTGCTGCTTTCCCCTGGGCCTGGCCTGTCTCGGCCTGAGAGCCGAGGACCAGAGGAGCCCGAGCCCTCAGCCCCACTGCTGGGGTGGTGGGCGGCTCCCAGCACACCTGGACCGGACACCGTGAACCCGTGTGTCTGTGTGTTGTACTGAGGGGCGGGGGGGGGGCGGGGGAGAAGAGGCTTGAAGCAAGGAGGGGACAAACGGGGGAGTGCACCTACCCAGGGGAGGGCCAGGCAGGGTGCCATTAGGGGTTCTCGAAAGCAGAAACGAAGGCAATTTGGGGTGTTGATTTCTTTATTTTCAGTGCACTGCATTTACAAGCGTGGGTGCCGCTGTTTTTGTCTTCGGGAAAATAGGAGGAACTGACCACAGCTTGACCACAGCCGGCTCCCCCGGGCCATGGGCCTCTGATGTCACCTGGCCTGGGGATAGAAGGAGGCAGGGCCTTCCCATCCCGTGTGGCTCAGGGCCACGGCAGGCAGCGACCACAACATATGGAGCACACAGCCCCCGGCATGGCCCGGAGGTCGGGGTGCCATGGCCCGTCCTCCGGGTCCTCTCCCTTCCTGGAGAAAGGAAGGCACTCGCTCTGGACCAGCCCCCAGCCGGCCCCGCGCTGATGGGCTGGGGACCACCAACCACCCCCACCCGAACCCTCCATGACTGCCAGCTGCTTCTGGCAGGTGGGCCCCAGAACCCCCACGGCAAGAAGCCCAGCAGCGTGTGACACTGAGTCCTGCCTCCAAGAACTGGGAGTGACACATTCCCACACGCCTCACGTCACGAAGTGTGGCCGTGGCTGGGCCTCGCCTGTTTCCCCAGAAAGGAGCTGCAGGGGCCCCTCGGCCGGGAAGGAGCGAGGTTCAGGCTGGACCCTCCCCCAGCTTCCCGGCTTCGTCTTCTGTTCCCCCGGGGGCCACGGGACCACCTCCTTCCTGAGCAGAGAGGTGGCCTTCTCTGAGTCTGTGACCCCGAACTGAATCAGGAAGGGCACCCACCAGCTTACCGAACCTGCGGGTCCTGGGCCGGGGCCGGCCCCGCCCTCTCCGCCGGGGACAAAGCTGGCTGAGGGCAGCGGTGGGGCTGGGGGCTGGGAGCCAGAGGCCCCTTCCAGCCCAAGGGGCCCGAGCAGGCCAGCATCTGTGTGGATGCAACAACCAAGCTCCGTTTGTAATTAAAAATATTTCCGAAGGAAGAAAGAAAGCAACAGAAACAATGCTTGTACGTGTTGCTGCGAACAGCTGGTTCCCAGGACCAGCCGGGACTGCCCCCGGCTGCCCCAGCGCCCCAACTCCCGAGTGCCTGGGCGTGGGGGGGCCCTTGTGGGGGTGTCAGGAGCACCCAGCCTCCTGCTGTCCTCTTGCAGCACGTTTGTGCTTCTGAGTGGTCACACATTCACTCCGTCGCCCTTGTCCTCCGAGCACGTGGACAGGCCTCCAGTCTTGGCCACAAATGGGAACAGAGGGGCTCTGCTCCTCAGCCCTCTCCTCTCCGGGACGCCGGCCAGTGGGGAGCCGGGAACGGACACCTGGGACAGCAGAGCCCCAGGGCAGGGAAGCCCTGTGGGGCCACGCAGAGCAGGGCCACCGGCCAGCGCCCTCCACGCACCGGCCCCACGGCCATGGGGTGAGGAGCAAACGCTGGTTTTGTCTCAGTCCACTGGCATGGGAGGTGCACTCCCGAGCAGGGCCTGGGCATTTTCGAGATGGGGAGACGGAGGTTCGGGAAGGCGAGCTCTCTGTGGCTTATAGTGGTCAAGACGGTGAGCCCACACCCAGCCCGTGGTGGGGTTTAGCTCTCCCCGCGCGGGCTGGATATCCGGGCTCCTTTCACAGCTCCGGAGGCCGAGGCTCGTTTCGCAGATTCTGGCCGGAGAGAGGCCGCTCCGTCCCCGGCCCCATGCTGCCCCCTGGTGCCCGATGGCTGCAGCAGCGCCTCGCAACTGCCCAACCCTCCCTTCTCCCCCCGAGCCCCGCGGAGCTGCTCTGGAAACCCACTGGGGCAGCCTGCGTGGCGGGGCGGACCCCTCCAGTGCTCCGGCGCCCCGCGGGGGCGTCTGTGCCTGCGCCCCTCCGGCGGCCTCGCTGGCGCTGGCCAGGGCGGCGCCTACTGAGGGGCCGGAGGGGTAACGCAACCCAAGACGACGTCAGCCACCCCACGCCTGCCCCGCGTGGCGGTGCTCCCGGCCTCACGGATCCTTCCAAGAGCCCGCAGAGGGGGTGCGTCGATGCCCGATTTGCGAGGCAGGAACCGGAGGCTCGGAGTCGGTGTGTCCTAACTCCCCAGCGCTCCCTGGGGCAGACCCGTGCCTGCCCCCAGCCCTGAGCCTTCCACGGGGCTTCCTCGGGGCTTCCGCAGGGGCCTCGTGGGCACAGTGGCAGGGGGAGGGGAGTCCAGGGTCCCAGGGCTCACCTCCCGACAGCCCCACAAGTCCCGGAGCAGGGGCTGGCAGGGGTGAGGCACAGCCCTGTCCCGGAGAGCTGACCCCTCTGGCACGCCCCCCTCCGGAGGCGACCGCGCTCCTGCCAGGCCCATCTGCCTTCCCCTGTGCAGGGCTCGACCCGTCCCCCTCGCACCCCACCGGGGAAAAGCCCTCACTGCTTCGTCCAACACCCCCCCCCCACAGCACTCGAGGGGTGCCCACGGTGGTCCTTCCTGAGGGCCCCGGACAGACGTGGTGAGACTCCCTGGAAGGCCCCGGCCCCTGGGCCTCCCTTCTCCTCCCACGAGGGGCCCTGGAGGCCCCGAGGGTGTGGGGAGTTACAGATTAACCAGCCAGCCCCCAGCGACAGGCGGAGGCCGGCTCCGCGCCCGAGCAGGGGGAGGCTTTCCGGCGCCTTGGCGGGGGCCCAGCGCCTGCGCCAGAACCTTCCTCCCGCACCGAGTTCCCGCGCTCCGCTCGCTCGCCCCGCCCCGGCCCCCCCAGGACGGGCTGTTCTCGCGGCGGCTGCCAGGCACGTCCTCCGCAGGTGCCGGCCTCCCTCCGGGGACGCGTCCGCAGGCCGCGCGCCGCGATTCGACAGTTCTGGTTACAGGGCTGCCTCGGGCGCGGGGTCCGGGCCGCGTCCTCAGGCCCGGGGGGAGGGGCGGCGGGAACAGGGAGCAGCCCCCAACCCCACCCGGCCCCGGGGCCACGGACCCTCGGGTCTCAAGCGGGGACGGGGGGGAGGGGGCCTCCGAGCTGGTTCGGGAACTTTTCTGGTGTCAACAATGAACAGCCCAGGAGACCCAGGACCATCGGTCATCTCCGCCGCGGCCAGACCCTCCCAGGGCCGGAGTGGGGCGCGGGGGAGGGTCCCCGCGTGAGCAGGGACTTGCCACACCACTCTCCGTGGCCACGTCTGAGTCCCCTGGGGCCCCCTCCTCAGGCCCACACACAGCACACAGACTGGCCACCAAGGGAAACGGCACGAAAAACAAACCCTGCAGGAGCCGACCCCTCCCCCCTGGACCTCCGGCCTGCTGTGCGCGCCCCGCCCCCGACTTTCTGTCCCGTCTTCTTGGGTTAGTGGGGACCCCTGTGAGTCAACATCTGCCTGAGGGCTACACCAGCCCCCCCCCCCGCCACGTGGTGTTCAGAGAAGCCAGAAGTGCCAGGAAGGAGAGGCGAGGGTCCCCGTGAGCACCCCGTTCCTCCCCCCACGGCTGGGATCGGCCTGCAGTTATGGAGGAAGTAGAGGCAGAGCTCCCCGGCCTTCCTAGACCTTGGCAGCGACCTCGCTGTGGACATCAGCAGAGCACCCCCGAGTGAGCGGACACGGGGACAAGACCCCTGCCCCCACAGCGGGTCCCCGCTGTGCGGAGTGGGTCCCAGGCCTCTGCCTGTCCTGGGCCGGGGAGGGGAGCCTTCCCCACTCCGCTCCCCCGTGCATTCACTCCTCACGTCTTCCCACGTCCTCCCAGCCGAGTTTGGAAGGTGAACCGCAGTTTAATAGGACAAGGACAGGAGGGAAAAGCGGCCAGACCCTGGCCGGTCCTCCTGGAGGCCAGGGCTGCACAGAAGTGGGGGCTCAGACGAAGGGGTGCCCGTCCCCTCCCTCCCCCGACAGCCTGGGCACGGAGGGCTGGAGGCTGAGGCAGGGGCGGCAGGCCCTGGGCCGCCTGCCAGACCAGTCCGGCCACCTCCCCGCCCTCCAGCCCGCCCCAGGCCCTGGGGCCCAAAGCTGGGCGCCTGCTGCCCCCTGGTGTCCACAGACGGCATCGCCGCCAGCAGCCTGTGGGCCCACGGCCGGGGGACTGGGAAAGAGAACCCCAGCCCCACGGGCCCCGCTGCCCACCTCACTCATCCGCACATCACGGGTGACTTGGGCAAGGCCTCAGTCTCTGTGGCCCCCAGTCTCCTCAAGTCTAAGATGGGGGCGTCTGCCCAGTGCAGCCAGTCTCGGCTTTGTAGGGGGGAAGCTTCATTTTCACCCCCGCCGTGTTGGGTGGGGGCCTGTCACTTACACCTTAGTGGGAAATAGCATCCGAGTGGCTGGGGGCATGGGGGCCAAGGAGCAGGGAGGGGAGAGGGGGGAGATCAGGCTGAAGAGAAAGCCGGCCCCCCCTCCTCTTCCCCCCTCCCCCTTCTTTTCCCCTCCCCTCCCCCCTCTTCCTCTCCCTTTCCCTCCCCCTCCCCTCCGGCCTGCCCCTCTGCCGCCCTCCAGCCCTCCGCCCCTTCCTCTTTCCCTCCCTTCTCCTCCAGCTCCTCCTCTTCCTCTTCCTGCCCTGTCCCCCTGCAGCTGCCGGCCTCTCAGCGCCCTCTGCCTTCCCTCACCGTCAGTGCCGCTGATTGAAGCCCCCTTTTGGCCTGCACCCGCCCACCCCTGCTGGCCCCAGCCCCGGGGCCTGGGTGGCTGCAGGGGGCACCCACTGGGACCCTGGGACCCAGCCCCCTCAAACCCCCAAGAAAGCTCCCGTGTCCCGGCAGGAGCATGGCCTGGGGAGCAGCAGTTGAGCAAGCAGGCCTGAGCGGGGTGATGGTGTGCGCCCCACCATCTCCATCAGCAGCCACACCCCCAAATAGACTACCACCCAAGGGAGCCCTGGGGTCCCCCTCCAAACCGCCCACAGCCAGGTACTAACTCTGAACCTTCACAGATCCTGGGGTGGCTCGGGGTAGGACGGCCCGAAGTGGGGAAGAGCAGGAGCCCCCATCAGGGCCCGCTCCAGGTTTGGGGGGGGGGCGGAGCCTGAGAAGAGAGGAGCCCAGGCCTGGGTGGGGGTCCATCGGGGCCGGTGGTGTCTGAGTGCAAGCGAGGGCTGGAGAGGCTGGGGGGCCGCCTGCCGCTGGAAGTGCCCGAGGGTTCCTGCTTGGGCCCAGGGTCCTCTGATGCAATGGTGCCACCGCAGAGGTTGGGAGAGAGACGAGGTGGGCCTAGTGCCCCCCGCTCCGGGACCCAAGGATGCAGGGTTAGGATGGAGGACATGGGGGGGAACGTGGGGGGGGACCAGCTGTGGTCCAGGGAGGTGGGCCGAGTGCTACACCCAGGTTCTGGATGGTGGCATCTGGCGTGTCCCCCTGGCCACTCCATGCTAGCAGCATCCGCTGGAAGAATGGGCAGGGGCGGGGTGGGGCTGCGACCCGGCAACCCTGTGGGCTCCCTCTTCCCAGCTGTGTGACCTTGGGCAAGTGGCTTCTCCTCTGTGTCTCCTCTGTCTGGCTCCGAGGCCACGCCCTCTGGGTCAGGCCCAGGGGCCACCACACCACCCACACCAGCAGCCCAGAGGAGTGGGCAGGACTCGGCCCAGCACTGGACACCACCCAGCTGCCCTGGCTGTGTGTCTCAGCGGGTTAGAGCATCAGCCTGATACACTCAGGGTTGCAGGTTCAGTCCCCAGTCAGGGCACACACAAGGAGTCGATGTTTTTCTCTCCCTTCCTCTCTCTCTAAAATCAATAAATGAAAAACATCTTAAAAACTGGACAGGTGCAGAGCCCGGGTGATGGGCTGGTGGGGAGACTCCAACACCAATAAGGCACTGCCCCCCCCAAGGACGTGCAGCCCCTAACAACGACCTGACCGAGTAAAACATTATTTGCATAGTAAGCAGCCTGGGCAATGCCAGCACCAGCCACTGCCCCCGGGGATCAGAGGAGTCTGGGACACAGACTGTGAGGACTGAAGTGACTCTGTCCCCACCGAACAGCCACCTCCCCAGCTGCACACACCCAGTGCCCAGGGCCCAGCAGCTGGTGGCCCCATGCCTGGCCCTTCCTGTGGAATCAACTCGCATGATCCTCCCAGGCACCCTGTGAAGCAGGGTTCCTTCCTCTTGTCCCCATTTCACAGATGGAGACACTGAGGCTTGAGAGGACAGGACCCTTGTCGAGGTGAGTCGTGGAGAGCCCAGCGGGGCTGACTGCAAAGCTGGTCCAGTCCCAGCTTGGTCCCTGCTGGCAGCGCTCCACTGGCCACCCCTCACTGTGTCAGGTCAGGGCCTGGCCTGGGGGTGTCCAGTTGGTGTCCTCGTCCATGTCCACCCATCCAGCCAGCAGACACCCAACTTACCAGGACCTCAGGGCACCCTCCCCTCCAGGGGCTTCCAGGCTGGTGGGCAGAGGCAGAAATACATGAACAAACCAAGTCCCCTGGGCTGCAGGCCAGTGGCCCCATGAGACGGGTCTGGGGCGTGGCCAGGGCCGTGACTTGCACCAAGTCCTGTGGGGCAGCTCCTGCTTCTTTGGTTTGCAAAGTGTGAGCCAGACCTGGCCGGCCTGGTGCAGAGCAGCAGGCAACGGGCCCGGGGCAGGAGCCCACCCCCACCCCCACCCCCCACCGCCCCAGCTCTCAGCAGTTGGGGCCCAGGCGCCCAGAGCAGATCACTAGGGAGGCTGGGCCGAACCTTCTGGAGATGCCTGCGTGGCTGTCCCCAGCAGAAGCCAAATGACTGGGATCCCTGCAACTGCCACCCAGGCAGGGGGAGGTGACCAGGGGACCGTGGGGCACTCTAGGATGTGGAGGGTGCGTGGGTTCTCGGCCTCTCCTGGCTTCCGGAAGTCCCACCTGCTTCTTTCTGGACTCTGCCGAGTTCCCAGGGGCTGGAGGTTCTGGAAGGTGCTGGACATGACATGGAAGCTCAGAGCACCAGGCAGTTTCTTCTGGTGGCCGCCCCCCCCCCCGCCTCGGTTTCCCCCAGCCCAGCCTGGCGAACAGGTGTGTGCTGCCCTCTGAGCCCAGCTTTCCTATGACGTTCCCAGGCCCGTCCCTGCCTGACTCCAGGCTGCCTGTCCCTCGGGGCCCTTGCCCCTCCGGCCCCCTGGACGGACAGCCCTCCTTTGGAACTGCTGTTCCTACCCCTGTCCAGAAGCCGGGGGAAGGCAGCCCTCTAGGGGCCTAGAAGTGGGGCCCCATGACCTTGCAGTGCCCCCCAAGCCTCTTCCCTTCCTTCCTCCAAGTCCGGAGGGACCCATGGGGGGCCCCACGTCCGGGAAATGCCTCGGCCCCGGACGAGCTAGGCAGGTGGTGCCTGGGTAAGGGTCCTGCTCCCCTCTCTTCCGGCTGCAGAGGGAAGGGGCTGTGGCCACCCCGCAGCATACCCAGCGGTCACCCGAGGGCCCAGAGCTCCGGCCGCAGGACACAGCCCAGCAGCTTCCCCAGCGAGGCTCCATGAACCCTCTCAGCTGTGGCCATCGGCTGCCATGAGCCCTGCAGTGCCGCCACCCACCATGTGGAACCCTGTGTCCCGGCACCGGGCCCAGCACTCGGAGGGTGAGAGGTGGGCCCTTGCCCATCCCAGGACCCCCGGCCTCTGCCCTCCTTCCTCCTGGACACGGGTGCCTGGACCACTGGAGGCAGGTGGCAACCCCCCACCGGCTGGCAGAGCCTCTGCCAGGGATGCAGCTGTGCGTGGCTGAAGGGATCAGCCCCACGAACCCACCTGCAGGGGAAAAGGAAGTGACAAAGCTGAGAAGGGCCGGCCCCAGAACCCTCCTCCAAGGAGTCCTCACACACCCCAGTTCTGGAAGGTTCCTCGGCACCTGCCAGCCCCGCCCCTTAGCCCCACCACCTCCGAGATGGAGCTGCATGGGTTGGGGTGTGCCCTATGACTTCAAGGACGCCAAGCCGGAGTCTGACTGCCCAGGATGGGGTCACCTGAGACTGGGAAGTAGCAACGTGCTGCAGCCGCTGCTGCCCCCTTCTGGCGAAGGCCTGAAACTGCACCTGGCGGGGCTGAGAGGGGGAGGGGCCTGCAGGAGACCCACATCCCACCCTGCCGCCTGCCCTGGCCCAGCCCCAACCCAAACCTTGTTCGCATCCCTGAAGAGGTGACTCTTGAGGTGGCCCCTGGGGAATATAAGAGCTGTAACAAGCGCTGTCCAAAGTACTTTCCTTGGGACCCCTCCTCAACCCACACCAGGGCTCATCTGCACTCAGGGCCCTAAGTCCTCCCCACCCCCTCGGGCACTGAGCCCCAGTAGCCCCACCCCGAGAACCGTGCCCCCAGCCCTGCTCAGCTGATGGCTGCTCCCGGGCAGGCCCACAGCCAACCCTCAGGACACCTGTCGGCCCTTCCTGCCGAGATGTGCAGAATCCCGCCCCTCACACCCTCCGCCACCACCCCCACTGGGACTGCAGGGGCACCCGAACTGCCCCCCACCCCGATGAGCACGCAGCCCAGAGGCCCCTTCCAGAACACAAGGCTCAGAGCCTGGCAACGGCTGCCCGGTGCACCCAGCAAGGCCGACATGCTCAGCCGGCGAAGGATTTCCTCCCACACCACACACAGCGGGTACTGTTGGCCCTCTCCCACACACGCACACACACGTGTGTGCACACACACACCTGTGCACTCCAAGGCCGGCCACATGAGGGCAGTCCGGGCTGTGAGCAAACTAGCCCAAGCACCTGGCCCAGAGCTGAGCACACAGTTAGGTGCTCAGTAAACCCGTGTGGGCTGCCTGCGTGACGACCTGTCACCTGGATCCCACAGCTCGGGGGTGCCCACAGGGATCTCCAGTACACAAGCCAGGGCACTTCTCCTCCTGGTCACTCCCAGCCCCCCGGGACGCCCCAGGACCTTGCTGTGACCCGCAGGGCACCCTGAGGCGTGGACCCCACCCAGACTCCACGCTCCTGAGCCCACCGTTGTCCACCCCATCAACGCTGCTCCAAGCTTGGGCCCTGCCCGTGCTCTTCCCTCCCCCTGGCATGCCCTCCCTCCCTGGGGATCCACAGTCATAGGCTCTATGGAGGCGCCACCTCCTCCAAGAAGCCCTCCTCCCCCATCCCACCTCAGGTTGCTCCGGTGGGTCAGCCTCGGTGGGTCAGCCTAGCCGATTTTCTCCAAGGGGCTCCGAGGCTGGGATGGCGCAGGCCGGGGTGGGGCAGGGGTCCTGGGGGATGCAGGACCCCCTTTTGTTGTGTAGCCCAGTAGGCAAGTCACCCACGCTGGCCCACAGCTAAAGCTGCTGGCCCTGGCAGAGGAGCGCCCGCGTGGCCTGGGTTCCGGGTGCTGCTCTGTGCTTCCCAGATTTCCTCCGGGCCAGGAAGCTCCCGCCCTCACTGAGCCGGCCCACAGACTCTGGCTGGATCTGATCCCTCGGCTTCGGTTTCACACCACCCATGGGCCCCACTTGACGCAGGAGGAAGGAAGAGGTGAGTAACCAGTCCCTTCCCGCCCACCCTGCAAGGGCCCTGGCCTGCCCTGGCCTCCCCTGCACGTCCTGAGGCCAGCGGGAGACTCTTGTTCCTGCCTCTGCCCCAGAAACCAGGAGGAGCCAAGTGAGGTCCAACCTCCTGGCCTGTCCCGGAACCTGATGGCCTGGAGGCTCGGGAGCCTCCTGGGCACAGTCCCTTGTCCCTGCCCCCTGGAGCATGGAGCCCCAGGCTCCCACCCCGCCCCCCACTAGGAGTCCTCAATCTGAGCCACCCGAGACTGCTGTCTCCGCCCCGCTCGCCCGGGCCAGCACCCTGTGGGGCCTTCCAGCAGCCCTGCCTGGCTCGCCGACCCTGCCCCGCGCTCCCGTGCCCTCGGCACCAGTAGAGGGACACCCTGTCCTCGGATGCAGACACACACCCCCAGTGGCCCTGTTGGGGCCGAAGTCTTCCTTGACCATGGTCCACTACAGAGAGGGGTGGGGCCTGAGCCACCCCAGCAGTGGACTTTGGTCAGCCCTCCTACCTTGCCTGGCACTGCAGGTGAAGTGGGGGACGCTGGCGTCCCCGTCACCCTGGCAGCCTTCTGGTTTGTCGGGGGAGGTTCCCAGAGTGCTCATCTCCCTGCCCCCCCCCCGGGGTCTCCATGGCCCCTCCCTGTCCCCTCTCTTCCCTCCACCCCGTCTCCACTCCATGCCCGATTTGGACCCCCGGTGCTGCTCAGAGGCCAAGCTCCTGCCTCGCCGCGGTCCGGCCGCAGCGGGTCAAAGGGTCCCCTCGAGGTGAAGGTAGGAGTCGGCGCGGAAATCAGGCAACTACACAGCTCAAGGCAGGTGATGCTCTGAAGACGTTTAGTGAGAATCAAGCAGGGTTTTTATATTTTTCTACCTGGCTAGCAGTTCTGGTTTTATGGGTTTTGTGGTTTCTCAAAGTTCCTGAAACAGGAACTTGGCTCTCTGATCTAAGCTTGTTGACGCAGGTATCCTATTCTTCGTCCCGTGTCTGGGTTAATATTAGAAATGGGTTGGCGGGTAATTACGCCCTCCAGGTTGACCTGTATACTTGTCTATGCCTTTTCTTATTTCCTCTTCTGCTAAGGGCTGTAATGCTTTGAGTTCTTCTAAAATCTCTTTATATCTAGTTGGCCATATTCTAGAGTAGTATCTTAAGAGACTTTTCTTACTTCTATTTTCCTTTGAGCAGTCATACATTTTTCTGGGGTGTTGTCTGATCCTGCTAGTCTTTCTGCCCAGGGTAGGCTTTTTACAGTTATATTTTTCCTATTTTTTGAAACCTACTTTACCCTATTTTTATCCCAGACCCCATAGTACGGAAGTGTGGGTCTGGGGGTTGTAGGGACTACTTGAAGGCCCTTAGCTCCCTTAGGTGGGTACCACGGCCTCCCCTTAAGGAGATATGCTGGTCCCCATGGAGTTTTTACGGTTGGTGGAATATTCCTGGGTCTATTTTTGGGTTTTGGAGGGGCTTTTGTCCCATAGGGCTATTCCTACGTTGCAGGGGGCTTCCAAGGGTACTTCTTTTAAGTTTCTCTAGGAGTTCTTCTATAGACATGTTTCGTACTTTGATTCCCTCTAAGAAAGCAGTGAGATCATCTCCTGATTTCCTAGAGTATTCTATCTTATCTTGGGTGTTTTTCCAATGATCTGTTATTGATTAAGCTTGAATTCTCAGATTGTTCTGGTTGTTTCTTTGTACCTATATTCCCTGACGTTTCTAGTATGATATCATTATTCTGTTCATTGAGCCAGGAAAGGTCCAGGCACACTATCTGAATCACTGCCAGGGTATTCATAATGATTAAAGCAGAAAAGGCTCATGATCCCCAAAGCAAGCACAATCACAATAGATATTGCAGGGCCTTCCATGCCACGTCCACCAGGTTGGAAACTGCTTCCTTGAAGTCTTACACCCCCTCTCAGGACCTTGTCACGGAGAGAGGGATCCAACAGTGGACGCGGCAGTGAACGTGGCACTGCCTCCCACTCAGACCTGGGGGAAATGGCAGTGTAGGCCCATTGGGGGGGGGGTGCATGTGGGAGGCGGGGCCGAGGGGCAGGGCCACCAGGGGGGCGTGTTGGGAGAGCGGGGAGGCCAGGCGCAGTGGGGGGGTGTCCCACGCACCCCCCAGGAAGGTGAGTGTCCCTGGTCCCTCTGGGAGGACCGAAGTCTCAGGTCGCCCTGAGAGGGTGAGATCTAGAGCTGAGCCCCTGCCGGACCAGGCCTCGCCTGATGGGCTCGCCCCATGGAATACAGGGCAGGCTGGGGGCCCAGGCTGAGCCCTGCCAAAGCAGGGACCCCAGGTGACTGGGGTGAGAGTGGCCCCGGCCCAGCCAGGCACCCCCACTCTGTCCTCAACTCCCTGCACCCCGAGATGGCTGGGCATAGGCCAGGGTCCCCTCCTTGCTGTCACCCTCCACCCTGCCTCAGGGACCCAGCTCTGCAAGCCACCCCCAGTCCCTGCTGCACAGTCCGCTGTTCACGTGGCAGGACTCTGCAGACGGCTCCGTGAGGCCGTACCTCAGGGCCCAGCGATGGGGTGGGGTGCCACCCCACCCCAGGCCACTTTAGAGGACGGGCTCTGGCTGGAGGAGCCAGGAAGGGAGGGCTTCCTCTAAACGCTACTCCGGAGCGGTGGGGGCGCCCGTGGGCCTTGGAGCCCCCGTCCCAGGCACAGGGACCCAGGTCATCAGGACACTGAGCCGAGCTGCAGTCAGCACCCACTCCAGCCCCATCTGGCCCTGCAAGTGGGGTGCTGGGGCCTTCCTGGGGGGCCTGCCTCCAGTTCCATGGGGGCTGTGCCCAGACGTCCGAGTAGTTGGTTGTGTGAAGAGAGGGCCACCTGTCACACTCCCCAGGAGCAAGACCGGCCCAAGGCCGCAGAGCGTGTGGCCGAAGAGCCCAGGTGGAGGTCCCACAGCCCTGCATCCTCCCTGGGCCACCCTGCCAGGCTTGGCACCAGCCGCCCCTGCTGGTGACTCAGCACCCTCGCTTGTCACAGCAGGACTTTTACCCCTGGGCAGGTCTGCCAGCTTTCTACTCGGACCCCAGCGAGGTCTCAGGTAGCACCTCTCCAGGATGCAGGGTGCCGGGGCCCCCAGAAGCCAGGGCCCATCCGCTGCTCAGGCGGGCCCCTGGGGCCGGCCCTGGGTCCTCCTGCTCACCTACGTACTGGTCTCCGTGGAATTCACCTGCCTCTTCATGCAGTTCTCCATCCTGCCGGTGAGTGCCGCTGTCCACCCTACGATCCCTCTTAGTCCCTCTCAGTGTCCCCCCGGCCGGGGGGGGGGGGTGGGAGCCTGATGCTGCTGGTCCCTCTCGCTGGGGAGCGCTTGCCACACTGGAGTTGAGTGAGGGACCCAGGGACTGTGCCTCCTGACCCCTGACCCCCGTCCATACCTCCTAGACACTGGCTGCTCGGCCAGCCCAGGGGAGGGGCTGTAGAAGCCACTTGCGCTCACCGGCCGCTGGCTTCCAGCTGCTGACTTTGACTCTCTGACACCTGCCGCCTCCCTGCTGCCACGTCCCTCCAACCCTGGTCCCAGCCGGCCCGCACCCGCACAGGGCATCGTGCGGAGCCTGTCTCCCGCGCCAGAGCAGCACCGGTGCATTTCCTTCCTCTGCTGCCCCCGCCCCCTCCCCAGTCTGGGTGGGGCTGCGGCACTAGCCCCTCAGACTTTCAGAAGTTCCCCCGGGGCCCGGGGGTCCGGTGGGGAAGGAGTGCCACCTGGGTCACCGTTCCAGTGTTGGTTGGGGCTCTGGACCAACCGGAGGGCCCAACCACCTGCCCGAGGTCCCAGGGCACTTCCACCAAATGGCCTGGTCTGAGCCGCCTCCCCCCTCAGCAGGGGGCGGCCTGAGCAAGCACCTTGATGTCCCCCTGTGACAAGGGCCCCTCAGAGGGGGGTGTGGGGAGTGAGGGACGAACAGTTAAAACCCTCAGAAGAGCTGGGCAGCTCCCGAGGGTGGGGGCGCCTGCGTTCATTTGTTCCACGATGCCCACCGGGCACCTGCTAGGTGCGCCCTGTCCCCGGAACTCGGAGCACAGGTCACAACCTGGACTGGCCGAGCTGCTGGTGCCCCACTGTGCTGCGTCTGTGTGTGGTGGGGGGACAATGACACCCCCTCACACCCAACAACACCACTTAGACTGTGCGGTGGGGGCCCAGCGATGCGTGGTGGGCTTCATGGGAGGAAGGCCACGTGGAGCAAAGGCTTAAAGGGGACAAAGCCTGAGCCAGGCCAGTGCGAAGGCCCAGGGGCCGCCATGAGGCTGGCGGGGAGATGGACGGGACAGGTGAGGCCGGAAGGGGGCGGGGCCTCCTGAGGGACAGCGGAGGGAGAGGATGAGGCTGGACTCGGGCCGGTGGCGGAGTTGCTGACGGATTGGATGTGGGCCTGCGAGGAGGAGGGACACCAGGTGACACTGGGGACCCGGACCTGCACTCTTGGGAGGGGGACCGGAGCCTGCTCTGGAGGACACTGAGAGGAGAGCCAGCGGCAGTTGGGGACGGGCTGCTGGGGCAGGGGACTGTCTTCCCCGCCTCCCCGCACAGCCCAGAGGCTGCTGCAGACACGGACTGTGGTGGCTCCGAAGACAGGCTCCCCTGGGGGAGCAGAGGAGGAGGTCGGAGGTCGGATTGGCAGGGAAAACCAGGAGGGCCCAGAGCAGGGGGGACCTGGGAGAAGGGGGAAGAGGGATGCGCTCGGCTGGTGGGGGAGGAGCAGGTGCCCCAGGTGGATGGGGAGAGAGAAGCTGGGCGGGGAGACCTTCCAGAATGAGCCCCTTGAGGGGGCCAGAGGCTGGGATGGGCTGGGGGAGGGGTGGGCACAGTGTGACACAGGACAGAGAGTAGACTTGCTAGTCACAGTGGGACTGCACTAAGGACAGACAGACAGCCCGGCCCAGCTGCCGGGTTTGGGGAGGAGCAGACAGTGGGGGGGGGGGAGTGCACTGGAGACAGAAAGCGTGCGGTGGCTGTCCCAGATGGAGCGTAGGGAGGGCACAGGCGAGCTCGGGCATGCAGTGGCCTCATTTTCTGGGGCTGCTGTGACAAAGCCCAGAATCGCATGCCTGAGAGTCGGAATCTGCCGCCTCACCGTCCCGGGGCCCCCGAAGTCCAGACCCAGGTGCTGCTGCCCCCCAGTGAAGCCTGAGGGGGGCTCTCCCCACTGCTTCCAGCGTCTGGTGGCAGCAGACAGTCCCCGGCTGTGGCCGTGTGTCCAACACCCCCCCAAACAGTCTCACTAGATGGGGGCCGGCCCAACGTCCTCCAGAAAGACCCTCCTTCCAGAGGGGTCCGTGCTCGGGGCGAAAACCTCAGCAGAGCTGTGGGCGGCTTGTTCCAGCCCATTCTAAGTGGGGTCCCTGGAGGGAGGGGTCCAGAACTCTGAGGCCGGTAGGGGAAGGAGCAGCTATAGGAATGCTGACGTCACAGACAGCTGGTCCCCACCTTCTCAGGCCCCCTGGGGGGACACTAGTAGTGCCTTTCACTCCCCAGACTGGCTTCCCCCAGGAGCAGGCCCCGGTCCTGCTGGGAAGTGGGCTGGGAAGAGGCCATGAGGGCACTTGGGGACAATGTCCTGCTGGCCCGGAGCCACCTCGGTTGTCACCACCCAGTGCCGAGTGAATGGAGCCCAAAGGGTGGGAGCTGGGTGCCCCCTACCCCATGGAGGGGAAGGGGGGCCAGCCACCGCCCTCTCCAAACCCCCACACAGCCCTCCCCAGACCCGGGCCGGAGCCTCCACCGGCTCCCTACTCTGAGATGAGCCCCTGGGTCCCCCCACCCCTGGGCCCACTGCCGGACACTCGGAGACAGACCCATGGTTTCCTCCCCACCCCTGACCACCAAGGCCCCCCAATTCCAGGCCCTGGGGTCCTTCCCAGCCCCTGACCAAGGGCCGTGCCTGTGTTTCAGTACCTGTCCCGGAAGCTGGGCCTGGACTCCGTCGCCTTTGGCTACCTGCAGACCACCTTCGGCGTGCTGCAGCTGCTGGGGGGGCCCGTGTTCGGCAGGTACCCAGGGCAGGCAGGTCCCCGGGGTGACCACAGCAGCTCCTGTTCCCAGAGGGACACACCAAGGCGCCGTAGTCCCTTTCAGGCCGGGTGGGGTGTCCCCCTGCCCATGACTTCCACTGACTGGAGTTTGTGGGAGAGGATTCGATGGGCCAGACTCTCCCAGCTGTTAACGCCCCCGGCCCCACTGATGAAAAGCTGGGCCAACAAATGACTTTTCTGGAAAAGGCAATTCTGGGGACTAGGCCTCTGACACCTCCCCGAACCACACACTGGTCGGTCGTCCTGCAAACTCCGAAGCGGACAGACCAGCGTGGCAGGGGGGTCAGACCCTCGGAGTAACTGCGGAGCAGCGTCTCCTGCCGCAGCAGAACTCGCACTCCAACCGCCACTCAGTCCGGAGGGAGGGGCTCGCAGAGCCCAGAGGGAGAACGGCTTTGCCAAAACGCACCCCTCCGGCTCCTTCCCATCCTGCAAGTCCCTCACAGGGCGTGGGCTTGGGGCGGACACCTGGAGGTCACTGACAGCCGCCCCTTTGGAAGGGTGGGGGGTCCGGAGCCTGGGCAGGAGGGAGGCCCAGCAGCCCACCAGGGGCGGGCGCCCAGGCCGTCCCCTGCCCACCCTCACAGCACCAGGGGTCTCCTACAACCTTGCAGGAGCCCCGGCAGCCCCAGGGCTAGGCGTGGGGGCCGAGAGGGGGGACCTTCGAGACATCCGTGAGGGTCACAGGTGTGGTGGCCTCCAGGTTTGCTGACCAGCGCGGGGCGCGGGCCGCGTTCACCGTCTCCTTCCTGGCGGCCTCCGCGCTCCACCTGCTCCTGACGGCCGCCTGCAGCCCGGCCCTGCCGGGACTGGCCTTGCTGTTCGCCTCGCGCCTGCCGGGCCTGTTCACGCACATACTACCAGGTAGCCAGGCGGGGGCCGGGGCGGGACGGGACAGGTCAGCGGGCAAGAGTGGTGTGGGTGTGTGAGCTGGCGGGTGGGGGGCGGTCTGGGGTGCAGGGGGCGGTTGGGGGCGAGGCCTAGGCCGCCCCAGGGTCCTGGAGCCCGCCAGGCCGTTCAGCCCCTGCTTCGCCCGCAGCGGCCCAGATGGTCGTCGTCGACCTGTCTGCGCCCGAGGAGCGGCCCGCGGCTCTGGGCCGGCTCGGCCTCTGCTTTGGCATCGGCATTATCTTCGGCTCCCTGCTCGGCGGGACCCTGAGCACCGCGTATGGGTGAGTGGCGGGGCGGGGACCGGCCGCGGGCGGTGGCGGCGCTGGTCCCGAAGCCGAGGCTGGGCGGGCCCCGCACCGCCGGGGCCTCGGCTTGCGCACCTGCAGGCCCAGCGGGCTGCGGCGGGCGGAGGGCGCCCTGCGCGGTGGAGGCGCCGGCAGGGGTGCGCGTGGCCGGCAGGGGGCGCCGCCGCCCCGCGCGGCCGCCCGGCCAGGTGCACGGGCGCAGGTCCCTTCAGGTTGCTGATCTCTGGGCGGGCCCAGGTGATTAGGGACTTAACTTCCTAAAGGGAACCGGAAGTCGGTCCCTGAGGGGAACGTCCTGGAATGACGGGACCCGCCCCTGGGGTCCCGCGATGGGGACGCCGGACCCCGAGCGGGCGACGACAGCTCGTGGGAGGCTGAATAACTGTGTGCGTGAGATGAAGGCCTCTGCCGTCCTCTGCACCCTCAGAGGTCGAGGTCCTCCCCGCCGGAAGCTCCCACACGTGGTTTCCAGCCCTCCCAGCCCTTTCCAGGCCCCTGGTGCGGCTGCGCAGAGCTGGCTGAGCAGCGGCCAGTCGGGCACCTGCCAGGAAAAGGGCTTAACCTCGGCCCGGGATACCTGGCCCTAGAGTCCCGGCCTGGCTAGGACTGGGACCTCCCTTCCACTGCTGGAGACCAGCACCCCTAGGTCACCCCAAATCCATTTCCCCCTTCCCAGAAGCACCCCAGCACCCACTTAAAATCAACTTCCTGTAGGAGTGATCTTGTTCCTCACCTGCCTTCAGGCTCAAGTCTGTGGTTTCGGTCTGAGGGCTGCCGGCCCGGCTGTGGGCACAGGGCCCTACCTGCTCCCTGACCGAAGGCCCTGTGCCAGCCGGCCACCCCGCCTCTCACCCCCATCCCCCGCCCTGCCTGCTCAGGCCTGAGTGAGCTGAACTGGGAGGGGCTCAGGAGAGGAGCCCGCCCGGTGTGTGACCTCACAGACACGGCACACACCTGCCACCCCGTGGAGCCGCAGGCCGGCATCTCTCTTGGCACCCGGTGCCCCCACCTTGGACTCTGTGCCAGCGGCTAGGCCTGCAGGGGGCGCAGTTTCCACAGGCTTCTGAGTGCCCCAGGTGAGGCCCAACAGCGGTGGAGGCAGCTGGGTGACAGCCGAACCCCAGGGACTGGGGGACAGACAGGCATGGTGGCCTTGTCACATGGCACCTCCCTAGAGGGAGGTCTCTGTGCCCATCCCCTGTCCCCCCACCCTGGCATTTAAATCAGAGCCTGGGTCTCGGGACCCCTCGGCTGAACATCTCAGGCAGGAGGGAAGGACGCGTTTTCATGCATGCTTCCTCGCTGGTGCTTGTTGAACACCTACTAAGTGCCCCTGGGACCCCGGGTTCTGGGATATGGGGACGAACGGGACAGGCCGAGGTCTCAGGTGAAATCAATCGGCCATATTGCTCCTTAGTGTCAGGCCGAACTGCGTGGTGTAGGAAGTAACACAGCAGGATTGGGGGGGGGGGGGACAGGTGGTCAGCCGACCTCGATGGAGTGAGGGTGGAGGCAGGGGGGTCCCTGTGGCCAGAGTGGAGGCGCAGAGGGGGACAGAGGGGCAGGCAGGCCATGAAGCCCTGGGCAGCACGAGCCAGCCAGTGTCACCTAGGTGCCACGTGCTGCGGATGTGGGGGTGGGGCCACTGCAGGGGGCCCATCGAGGCCCCTGGGGCACCTCGCAGGGCGGAGGGAGCGGGCTGAGGGCAGGTTCTGGCCCACCTGGTTTTGCTCGTGGGAAGGATGCGAGTGTGAGCTCAGGGCGGAGCCAGTCTCAGATGCCCTGGGGCGCTGCCGTGGGCCTGGCTGGGATGTCAGTGGCCCGGGCACCAGTGGGAGGGGCGGGGGTCTCCTCGGGCTGAGTCTGGTGCCCCTTAGGGTGCCTTGAGGGAACAGCCCGGGGTGGGGGGAGCATGGGGGTTGGGTAGAGCAAACCCACCTCTTCCTGGGAGGTTTCTGAGCCCTGGGAGTTAGTTCAGATGGGGGTGGGAGAGAGGAGACACAGTGAGGACCAGAAGGGAAAGAGAGCCCAGGAACTTTCTGGAAGGCTAGGGGCATGTGAGTGAAGGGGGTGGGCCCTCCTCGCCTGTGAGGCAGAGAGTGCCCACACGGTCCGCCTGGACTGGCGCGGCCTGCCTTCTTGCTGGGCGGGGCCGGAGGCGGGCTCCAGAGCCCAGTGGATCGTGCTTGGGGGCAGGGGTCTGCGTCTCCCCGGGGACAGAAGAAAGATGGGCGGGGCTGCGAATGGGGAGGAGGCTTCAGGGGGGTGAAGAAGGGGCAGGGGCGGGAAAGGCCCCTCACCCCCTGCTGCCCCACCCACGGGGACTTTCTCAGCCTCCCAGACTGCACCTCTCCTCACCTCCCCAGGTGTGCTCACCTGGGAAACAGGCCCTCAGACCTTGCTCGCTCCCAGGTGCCTGGGCCTCCCCTCATGGGTCCTGCCCCGGAGTCCCCTCCGGTCACCACCCGCCTCCAGCTCCAGCCCCAGCCCAGCTGCTGACCCAGGGGAAAGATACGATGACTCTCTCCCTCCCAGCAGCTACCAAGATAGCCACCACCCCTGCTCTCTCCTTCCAGAACATTACACTAGCTCCCCTCTTTCACCCCAAGATCTGAGGAGTCTTGGCGGTTGAGGTCCTGGCCTGTCCTTTCATGCGGGCGCACGCTGAGGCCCCGGAGGAAGCTGTCTGTCGTCCAAGGCCCAGGGGAAGGCACTGCCGGTGCCCCCTCGCCCCGACCTGCCTCCCCAATACCCCAGCCCCATCCAGAAAGGCCCCGGCCACAGCCCCTCCCACACTGGGAGCAGGCGGACAGAGGACGTGCGCTTGGCAGCCACAGGCGGGGGTGCTGGGGTAACTGGTTTGGGCCGCACCTGGAGCTGGGCCGGAACCTGACTGGCTGGGGGCGGGGGCGGCTGGGTGAGGGTGACGACGCAGGGCCCTGGGCCCCGCCCTTGAACCTGCAGAAGCTCTGCCACCAGGAGGGCGGTGACAGCCTGGGAACCTAGCTGAGTCGGGTCTGAGGGGGCAGGCTCCAGGTATTAGAGGAAGTGAGGAGCCTCTTGTCAGGGCTGCTGATGGCGGCCTGACTGTTGGGGGTCACTGGCTGGACCCCCTGCCCCACTGAGGGCTGAGGGGCTGCCCGGCTCCTCCTCAGGGCCCAGCCCTCCAGCCCTCCAGCCCCCTGCCCTTCTGCTCTGGACGGGTGGGGCATTGGGAGCCTGGGCGGGCGGGGTGGAGGCTCTACCCCCCTGGGCCTGGAGCTGGCAGGAAGGTGGGCCCGGTCAGGCCAAGGAGCGGCCTTAAGCTCAGAGCAAGCAGGGGTGGGGGCGTCTGCAGGTCCCCAGAGTTGGGGCTGGGGGAGGCTGCCCCGCCCCCCACTCTGGGCCAGCCTGGCACTGCCCCACGGGAAGTCCTGGGCAGCACCTGCAGAGGCCCGGGACAGCGTGAGCACTGGACGGGACGAAGGTCCGGCCAGACCACCCTGCGGTCAGGCAGAGCCAGGTTTCAGTGTCAGCTCGGGGCTCCCCCCTCTTCCCCCCCCCAGCACTAACTGGCTGCTGAATCAGCAGTTCTGACCCCAGGCAGGGATTTACTGCCCTCCTGTCAGGAGGCGGACCAGGGCCTCCCGGGACAGAGTCCGGCCCTGGCGTCCGTCTGGGACAGAGAAGCCTTATCAGCCGGCGCGGTGCCGATGGAAGGTTTCCGGCTGGTGACACAGCCACTTCCTCTGGGAGTTAATGAGTAGGCTCCTGGGGCTGTCCCGGGCGGCGCAGGGACCCAGGTGACTCACCGCCCGGCCAGCCCCGCCGCCTGCCCCACCTGGAGCTCGGGCAGCTCACTGAGGTGGCCCAGCCAGGAGGGCACGGGCCCTCCAGGTGACTGGGGTCCAGGCACTAGCAAGCAGGCGCCAGGCGAGGTCGGGACCTCAGCCTGGACCTGAGACAGGAAGTCAGCCGCTGCAGGGGGACCTGACGGCAGTCCCGGGCAGAGGGGAGGTCTGAGCAAAGGCCTGGGGACAGGCAGGGGCTGGGGCCTGCGGGGGAGGGGGGACGTGCGTGGTCAGGGGAGGAGTCAGGTGCTTGGGACACACAGAGGGCTGCCGGGGGCGGGGGGGGGGGGGTGGGCACGAGGCCGGACTCAGATTTGGGGCCTTTTTCTGGACCTGGAGCAGCCCCGTCAGAACTGGACCCCGGTGGGCGGGGTGCCCTCCCGAGGTCCTACCCTGGGGCAGGGCGGCTTCTCCACTCCAAGCCCGTGTTGGCATCTGGCGACCCTCTACCGCCCCTCACATCCAGGTGTCCCATGAGGCTGGGTCCCAGCTGCCCCCAGCCTGTTGGACGGGACGGGCCAGGGGACCCTGCCTGCATTCTGTCGCCTCTCAGAGCCTCAAGGCAGTGGGGAGGGCAGCCCAAGCTCCAGGAGAAATGGCACCTGGAGCCAGACAGGGTCAGGCGGAGAGGACACAGGCACAGGGTCCCCACTGGGCGGTCACACCCCAGGCCTCCAGGTCAGGGTGAACGGGACGCCCCAGGAGCTGGTGCAGCCTTGGGGGTGTCCCGCGAGGGTGGCCCTCATTTGCATCTGAGGAAAGGAGGTCCCCCATCAAGGTGACCACGCAGAGGATTCGAGTGTCCTTTCATGGCGCCCCTGAGGCCTCCTGTTGACCCTTCCAACCCAAAATAAACGGCCAGGAGGACGAAGGTGCCCCGCATGGAGTCCGCCCTCGCGGTTGGTGCTCAGTTTCTGCAAAGGCCCTGTGAGCCCCCTGCACCCCCTCCCGATGACCCCGCTCCCGGTGACCCTGCTCCGTGAGGGTCCCCGGGGCAGGAGGTTTCCGAGCTGGGGACGGGAGGCTGGCGGGTGCCCCGGCCAAGGAGACCCTCCGTGCAGGGGCCTGGGCTGAAGCCCCCCCAACAGACCTCCCCCCCACCTGTCTCCCGCCCGCCACAGCCCTGCCTCTGTCCCACTGTCCTTGGCGTCTTGTCCTGGGAGGGTCGGAGGGCTCCGAATGGGGACGCCGGCCCCTACTCCCGCCCGGGGCCCTGGGGTCCCTGAGCCCCTTCCGTCACTGGCCCGGTCAAGATTCCCAGAGAAGCAGCCTGGCTCCCTGCCACCACCTCTCGCCTGTCACCAGCCTCCCAAAATAGCCATCTAAGTGGCTGCCTCTGCTCCCCCACATTTCCGGGGCATCTGGCAGAGAAAGCAGCTTTTGTCCCTTCCGGCCCCTTCAGGGCCTCGGAGGCAGGGTCCTGAAGAAAGGCCCCTTCTCTCTGGGGCCGGCCATTCGGCCCTGCCCGAGTTACAGACTCGTGGCTGCCGGCCAGAGGAGGGGGCGGCGGGACCACTCTGGGGTCCCCTGCCCGCCGACCCTTCCGTCTGCCAGTCCACGACCTGCCAGTCCGCAGACGGGCCCATCTGTTTGGGGCCCGGGCAGTGAGAAGGCCTCAGTGACGGGCCTTGTGGGCGGTGGGTGTTGGGGGCAGGCGGACAGAGGCAGACCTGTGGGTGGGGGAGGGGTCGGCAGCACACACAGGCCGGACAAGCGCCAGCACCACCGCTGCGTGGGCCGGGGCAGGTCCCAGTCCAAGGAACGGGTGTCCCAGCCGCTGGTGCCACGGACGTCCCCGGTCCCACGTGTGCAGACCAGAGCCCTGCCCGCCCGTGGTTCCCCGGGGCTCTGTGAGGATGTGCGCCGAGGTCCTGCCTCGGCGGGTCTCAGGGTCCCCGAAGCAGGAGCGGCGTGGCAGCGGAAGCAGAGCCGGGTCCCAGGGGAGTGACCGGACTGGTCAGGTCCGACCGGCTCCCGGACTGCAAAAGTCTTTATTTTTATAAAGATGCTGATACAGTGTTCAGGAAGACAGGTGCAGAGCGTGCGTATCCTAACAGAAAAGGTTATTATAAAAGGTTAACTGGGAAAAGCGCAGGAAGTTCCACAGACTCTATCACTAACCTATTAACAAAGGTCGGTGTGACCAAGAGGGCTCTCAGTCGGCTGAGCAAGAACGGCTTTGAGCGGTGTACAGACCCCAGGTGCCCACTGTTGGCTTCATAGGTAGGCCAACTCTAAGAAACCCTTCAGGGGTTCCCGGGCATGGAGAACTTAAGTAATGGATATTGGAAGAGACAAAGGTTTCTGGTGGTTTGGTTGTCGGAATTACATCCTAGTTGTCTGTCTAGATATTCTCCTTAAGGAGTCGTGGTGGGGACCTTCTTTGCATTTACTCCCAGGTGCCTAGACTGTAACGTCTGTCCCGAGCCCCTGTACCCACCTGTCTCCGTCTGTGACTACTCCTGTCCGGGGTACAGGACGGGGAGGGGCCCTAAAGAGTCCGGAGCCCCCGTGCTCCGGCACATCCGGGGTTCCCCTCCACAAAACCCCCCTCCCTCGCGCTGGCAGACGGTCCGCCCTCTGTTTCATTCCATCGCTAGGTTTCCAGGTGAAGGAAGCGGGGGGCCCTGGGGCTGCGAGGGGCCTCTGTCCCGCAGTCGGTAAATCCGTCTGTGCAGTGAGTGCAGAGGAACTGAGCGGAGGCTCCGCAAAACACCAGTGCACGCAAGAGCCAGCCTGCGAGGGGAGGGAGCGGGGTTTCAGCCAGAGCGGCTCGGCCGTGCCCACGCGTCTCACGCATCCCGACCGAGTCGAGGGTCGGTTGTTGGTCGGCTCCTGACAGATGTGTGTGCGCGGGCACTGCACGGCTGTGTGCGTGCACGTGTGTGTGTGCTGCGTGGTTTGCGGTGCCTGTCCTCGGTGGGTCAAGGGCCCGGTTTCCGAGTGGAGACTCGGGGCAGAGGCGCTGCCCCAGAAGTGAGGGCTGTGGGTCGGGATGGGTGGCGAGGGAGGGGGACGTGACACAGGGTGGCGAACACACAACCCAGCACGTGGGGGATGTCCTGTAACGTTGCACCTTAGAACTGACACAATTCTATTGACCAGCGTCACCCAACACACCCAATTAAAAGTAACTCGAACCTAAAGAAAGGACTGGAAGTGGAGGGTACAGGCTGGGCCGCAGCCCTGGGCCCTGTGGGCAGGCGGGAAGGGGCCGGGGGTGGTGTCCTGGGTTTTGCCAGGTTGACCCCTCCCAAGGTCCAGCGTACCTGTCCCCCTGGGAAGGGGCCTCCTGGGCCAGGACGAGGCCATGCGGGCCCTGTGTGACCGCACTTTTCACCCCAGGATTCAGTATCCACCCTTTGTGGCTTTTGTGGCTAACCTCCTGGGAGCAGCCCTCAGCTTCACCTTCATCCCCGCCAGCACCAAAGGGGCCGGCGCCCAAGGCCAAGCCACCCCCCCAGGTGAGTCCCCCGGCAGGGGTCCCCCCCCACCCCCGGCACAGCACCACAAAGCACAGGGTGAGGCTCCGGCCCTGCAGCCTGCGCCCTGGGCCTCCTGCCGGGGCAGGACTCCCTGGGGTGGGAGCTGCCCGGACCCTGGCCTGCCTGTGCCGTGGCTTCCCGTCCCGGGCACAGGGCTGTGTGCCCCTCAGGGTGCTAACATCATTGGAGCCAAGCTGGGTGTGGCCACAGAGGGGACCCTCATCCAGGCAGCATGGAGACTGAGGCCTAAGGCAGTGGAAGGGTTACAGGGGAGCCCGGGGGGTGCCAGGAGTGAGCACAGGCGGGGCGGATGCCGAGGCGGCAGCAGGGCGGAGCCAGCTCAGGGTGTGGGGGGCTCTAGGTGCGTCCCCTGGGGCACTGCGGTGTGGAGGGGACCCCCAGGGCACCCCCAGCCCAACCCCTGGGAGGCAGCACAGACATGGACCGATGCCTCTGCCCCATGACCAAGAGCTCGGCGGGGACAGAGGGAGCTCCCCCCACCCCCTCCGTGGGAGCCGTCCCGAGACCGGAGGCCCCGGGCAGCTCCTGGGACACAGGAGGGCGGCGTGGGGACGGGGCTGGGGGCCCCGTGCAAAGTGCAGACGAGGAGGCGATATAGAGGAGGCCCCGGAGAGCAGGCGGAGCCGGTGCGGCCACCTCCGCTGGGAGGCCAGTGACCCAGCGGCGCTCAAAAGTGTCCCCTGAGTGGCTTAGCACCGAGCGCGGCCCTGCCCCCCAGGGACCGCCTCACCGGGTTGGCACACCCTGGCCCCAGTGTGGGCGAGGTCCCTGGGTGCCCGGGTCCGAGCCAGCTTGTCAGAGCAGAGGCCCTGTGCTCTGAGCACCCCCTGGAACCGGAGGTCCCCGAGCCCGTGCCCGCGGCGGGGGCTGGGGCAGAAGGCAGGGCCCCGCCCCCACCTCGCAGGCCTGACTGGTCTCTCTGGGCGTCCTAGGTGGCCCCCAGGCCAGTGTGTTTGACCTGAAGGCCATCAGCCGCCTGCTGCTGCAGCCCGGAGTCCTGCCCGTGTTCCTCGTCAAAGTGATCTCTGGCTTCCCCTCCGGTGAGTCCCGGGCTGTCCCTGGGCGGCCCCGACGGAGGACCTGGGGACAGAGGTCTGTGCCTGGGGCACCACCCCGCCCCTCGGCCCTGCACTGCCCGTTCCGGCTCGCTCCCTTCTTGCCCCACCAGGGCCGTATCTGGCCACATCTGCCCCAGAGGGGGAGCAGTCCTGAGGCACAGAGGTGTGGCGACTCCGAGTCCTCCCCGTCCTGCAGCCCCTCGGGCCCCCTCGGAGCCCCTGTCTCTCAGTCCAGCCCTCGGCCTCCCGGTCCTCTCGGACAGTCTGAGAGGCGGAGCCACAGCTGCCGGCGGGCACACAGGTGGCCCACTCCTGAGTCCCAGCCAGCAGGGGAGGGGTGGACCCTGAGGTGTCCCTGGTGGCCAGCGTGCCTCTAGCCCCTGCCCCCACCCGCCCCTGCTCTGAGCGGCCACTCGGAGTGTTCTGCCTCCCGGCAACACTGTGCTGAAGCTCTCAGACCTGTGGTGCCGGCTGGGCTCCGTCTCCGACCCAGGCCGGCCCGCTGGGGCTCAGGGGCCAGACCATGTCTCCGATCCAGTGAAAGGGGAGCCCCTGGTGGGCCTGGGCCGTTCTTCTCACCTGGTCAGCCCTGGCACCTCATCTATCAGCTGCCCTCACCAGGGCGCCACCTGTCTGAGGGTGCACCCAGCCCCTTCCTGCGTGTCCCAGCCACTGTAGTCAGGCCCCTGCACCCTGGTTGGCCAGCTGGGCTGCCGGCCAGCCCTGACCCCACCACCTCACCCAGGGCTCTTCATGGTCATGTCCTCCATCATCTCCATGGACTTCTTTCAGCTGGAGGCTGCCCAGGCTGGCTACGTCTTGTCCTTCTTCGGGCTTCTCCAGATGGTGAGTGTGGGGCACCAGCTGTGGGCCGGGGCCCAGGTGTAACTCGGCTTCCCCTAACACCGGGCTCTGGGCTGTCATGCTCCGGCTCCCATGGCTTTGCACCCACCGTGGGCCCACCTGCCGGGGGCCCGTCTGAGAGGGCAGCGAGGACTGTGGGGCGCCCTTGGCCTGCCGGCAGTGGCGGCGTGGCCGTGGTCCCTGGCTCCTCGAGTGTGCCTCTGAGTGCCCAGCAGCAGACGGGGCGCGGAGGGGCAGGCACAGTGGTGGGGTGCGGGGAAGGAGAATCGGGGCCCTGCGTCCTGCCGGCCGACCGCGTGGTGATGGGCCAGATCCCCCCACGCTCTGTGTCCCCAAGTCCAAGTTTCCGCATCTGTCCGTGCAGGAGGCTGAGCCCCACTGGTGAGGCCGGCGGGCCAGCACCGGGCACCCCGGGGGCCCCATCCAGGCAGGAGTCTGGCTCAGACACGGCTGCCATTGCGCCACACCCTGGGCTGGCTGCTCGGGTCAAAAGCTGCCTGAGAAGCCGTTTGAGGCGGCCCGTCTACCAGCCCCGTAGACCCCCGCCGAGCCCGGCTTCTCCTGGGCGTCTGGGCCCGGGCCCGGGGCGGTGGGGACAGGTGGCCCTGTGCTGCCACCACGCAGGATGTCTGCCTGACACCCAGAGCGCAGGGGGGGCTATTCTGGGACCTACTGGGGCTGGGGGGGCTCTCGGCCCCTCCAGAAGCGTGCAGCATTCCTGCCGCCTCCCACCTTCCACTCCCCTTGCTCTTGGCCCAGGACCGGGGCAGACCCCAGTGCGGACACACCCCCGGGAGGGCCGGCCCCGAGCGGCCATGGGCAGAGTGGGGACCTTGAAGGAAAGGGAGAGGGGGAGAGGGACAGAGGGAGGGAGAGAGAGAGAGAAAACACAGCCCTGGCTGGTGTGGCTCAGTGGCTCGAGTGCCAGCCTGTGAACCACAGGGTCGCCGGTTTGAGTCCCAGTCAGGCCACACAACCTGGGTGGCGGGCCGGTCCCCAGTGGGGAGCATGTGAGAGGCAACCACACACTGATGTTTCCCTTTTCTTTCTCCCTCCCTTATCCTCTGTCTAATCTTAAAATAATAATAATAATAATAATAATAATAATAACAACACCCTAAAGCTGGACCCCAGGAGCCTTGCTGTAAATGGCCGCTCCCAGCCTGCCCAAGGCCAGGGGACCAGCCTGGGCTCCGGCCTGCACCCCCAGGCCCTGGAGAAAGGAGGGAGCCCAGAGGAGCCCGGTGCACCAGAGCCCCAGGGTGGGGTGGGGGTGGGTGCAGGGGAGGCCCCGAGCTGTGACAGAGGGTGGGGGCTGGGCGCTGGGTTTTATTTCTGCAGAGAAAGGGCTGAAGCTGCCTTTCTCGGGCACTTCCTTGTGCCACGCCCCCCACCAGCCTGCCCAGGAAAGGGCTGGTCCCCAAGCGTCTGGAAAGGCCTTCTGACTGTGAGGCGCACCTGCCTGCCATCTGGCCCCTCACAGCTGAGCTCACACCTGCTGCTTCCTTCAGACCACTTCCTGCCCCACCCTGGGGGGCTGCTGGGTGCCAAGGGGGCTACTGCAGCCCCTGCCCCTACTCCCTGTGTAGGTTGGAGATGGGGGCTGGTGGGGTGTGGTAGCCCAGGTGGTCCTAACATGAGGGGACAGCAAGCAGACCCCTCTCCCCAGTGAGCCATGGCCCTCCGTCCCTTGCAGGCCCTCCTGCAGAAGCTCCCCACTTGGTGCATCCACGCCCCACACTCAGCCACCGTGAGGGTAACTAGCAGCTGGGAGGAAGACAGCAGGGGGCGCTGTGTGAGGTGACGCCCTGGTAGGGGCCTTAGTGGAGCAAATTGCAGGCAAGAGAGCCTCAGGTCACAGAAGGGCTGCAAGTGCGCCGGCCCTCAGGTGGAAATACACTCCAGCCTGAGGGGAGAGACCCAGGCTCTGAAAACACTGTAAGGGGTGGTCTGCACAGATTTACTTGAGTGCAGTGGGGCCATAGGAAGGGGCCCCTTGGAGGGGGGGTGGGGGGAGCTGGCAGGACAGGAGCTGTGTTTGGGGGGTCAAGAGGAAGGGAGACCCGGGCACGTTTGCTGGCTGGACAAGTCCAGGCCTTTCTCAGTGGATGCATCAGGGGCTTGGTCTCTGTGTCTGGATGAAACACTGAGGCCGAATGCGGACAAGAAGGGAGGCAAAGCCAAGTCCAAACGCAGGGTTTATCTTCTCAGAAAACGTTTGTGGTTCTGATTTGAGGCAGCTTCATTTTGCCAGGCAAGCAGGCCGGCGCCATTCTGCAGGGCTGGGCTGACCCAGGACCCCAGTCCATGCCGGCGCTGCCCCCAGCCTGCCCACCCGCAAGCCCTGCGGTGCACTGCTCCAAGCCCCGGGTGCCCTCACTTCCTGCCTGCCAGGTACAGGAAGGGAAAGGCCCAAGTGGAGACTGCTCACCTGGGCCTGGGCGTGGCCTTCGGGCTGGGCCTGCCCTGTGAGTCAGGACCCTGGTGAACTTCCCTGGGAGAAGATCTGCCACGAGTAGGAAGAGCAGTGCAGAGAAAGTGCCCCCTCTTCAACCAGCTCCTGGGGGCCAGCAGGAAGTGGAGGGCTCGGGGACCAGGGTGGTCGCAGCAGGTGGCCTTGGAGAGCGAGTTCTCCCTGTCCCTGGGGACCTCACCTGCCCCCCCCCCCGGGGCCCTGAGCTGGTGAGGCCAGCCCTCTGGGCCTCAGTTTATCCAGTTGCAACTGGGGTGGTGGCTTTGCAGAGTATGGGGAGGACACAGAGCTCCCGGCCCAGGCACTGCCCCCGGGGCACAGGACCAGGCCTTGGCCGGGCCAGCTGGGCTGAGGGCGCACCGGGCACCCGGGCACCGGACTCGGCCCCTGGGCAACCATCTCTCCTCCGAGCCCTGGCTCACACCGTGAGAGGGCAGGCCCTGCCGCCCAGGTGAGGGGACAGAGGGGCTGAGGAAGGGAAGCTGGGGAGGGGACACATGGAGGCCAGGTGACACCAGAGGGGCCTTCGCAGGAACACAGGTCCCCGGGCTGAGCACTTTCCCATGGTAAGAGATGGTTTTTGCTCCACAAGCTATGGCCTCCCCCAGCCCCTCAGCAGCCCATCCGCCCTTCTCGCACCCCCACATTTGTCGTCCCGAAACTAAAGAGAGGAGGCTCGTTTCCAACTCGGAAATCGGGCCTGCGAGTGGCTGGTGCGTGGAAGTGCGTGTGCGTGTGGGAGCCACTGGGCCCCTCCCCCATCTCTCAAGGACTCGGGGGCCCGCCCATCTGCCCTGGAACTGGTCACTGCGGGGGACTGGGCTGCAGACCGTGCGGTTCCCCAGCTGGGGGTGGGGGGCGGCCGCAGTCCAGACCCTCCTCTGTCCCCCTCAGGTCATCCAGGGCCTGGTCGTCGGGCGGATGAGCAACCACTTGTCGGAAACGGCGCTGCTCCGGGCCAGCGCGCTGGGCTTCAGTGTGGTGGGCCTGGCCATGGTGAGAGCACCCCCGCGGCTGGACACGCCCACCCAGGGCCGCCCTGACGGGACCTCAGGGAAGGGCCCTCCTGCCACAGTCCCGGGGCCCCCAGTCACTGTGGCCCCTGCCCTGTCCCGTGCCAGGCGCTGATGTCCAACATCTTCCACTACTGCCTCCTGTTGCCTGGCCTGGTCTTCAGCCTCTGCACCCTCAACGTGGTCACGGACAGCATACTGACCAAGGCGGTCGCAGCCTCGGACACGGGTGAGCGCAGCATCCGCAGCCAGGCCCCGTGAGGGGCGGCCTGCCGAGACCCTGGCCCTCCTCCCGAGGAACAGCCGTCCGGTTGGGGGCCGGGTCTGCCTGACCCCCCTGGGCACTGTAGCCTAGTCTTCGTGAGCGGGGTGTGTGGGGTGGGCTGCGAGAAGGCTCAGGTGAGAATCTGGCCACCAACCAGCCCAGCTGGGCCCTATAGCCCAGTCCAGGGCTGGACCTGGGGGCCGCGTCTGGCCCGGCGCTAAAGCCTGGGCTGGATCTCGCTAGGAAGGAGGAGGAAAAGATGGCCTTCCAGGTCGGCCCCAGCCGCGCCGAGGAACGGAGGCGTGAGTCTGAAAGGCTCCCACGGAAGCCGCTTGGGAAGAAAGCCCAGTGGGCGGGGCACGGGGCGGAGGGCCCCAGAGGGGCGGGCGTCCTGCCAGGCCAGAGCCCGAGTGGGTCTTCTCTTCCCTCCCAGAACGGCCCCCGGGAGTTCATCGATTGGTGCCTCCTGGGTGGGCAGACGGGTAAACGCACACAGCTACTTATGTCCAGGAAGCCCCAGACCTCCGGGGGGACACGGGAGTCCCTGGGCTGACAGTGTCCAGGTTCTGGTGCCCGCCCTCTCCGGGCCGGTGCAGGCCCCGAACAGGATCCTATGGAGGCCTCCTCAGCAGCAGGGTTAGAGAGCCCAGGGGCCCGGCCGACCCTCGGTCCACTCATCTATCTGTCGGGCAGGCGCTGATGGAGGTCAGGCGGCCCGATGGGAATGGGGGTGGCCAAGGAGCGTTAGGCCTCCTCTCTGAGCAGCCTCGGGAGCCTCCAGAGCCCTCAGACTGTGGCTCTGGGGCCCTAAGGAGGCCAGGCTGGGCCCAGAAGGCTTCCTGGAGGGGGCGGGCCAGCACTTTGGAGAGGCCTGGAGGAACTGGTCCGGAGGATGAGGGCGGGGCCTGGTCTCTTGGTTCCGAGGCCCCACCCTCCGCCCAGAAGGAGCTGGGAGCTGGTTCCCAGCGTTGAGCTGGTAGCCGGTTCCCAGCGTTGGCCTGGGAACCTCGACAACAGAGGGGGCGGTGAATTGCTCCCCGGTGTCCGTGGGCGAAGGGAGAGGCTGCTACTCTGTTTCCTGCAAGGCCCTGAGCTGGGGCGGGCCCCGCCAGGCGGCTGCCGCCTCACCCAGCCAGGCTGTCCAGCTCCGGGAGCGTGGGCTCCCCCCTGCAGGCCTGGGGCCGGCAGCCAGCACCAGGCACAGTGGGCAGAGGGGTGTGGAGACAGGGTCAGGGAGCTGGGTGTGCAGCCAGCCAGCTGGACCTAGGGCGTGGGGCCACAGGCAGGGGGGCCCCTCTTAAGACCCTGAAGACCTTCCCATCCCTGAGACGTGCATCCCCTCCAGTTCATAGGAGGTTGGGTGGGCCCGGGGAGACACTGGGGGCGTCACAGCCTGCTTTGCACCCCAGCCCTCACCCGGTGCCTCACCTGCTGCTGCCAAGCCCACCCGCCCCTGTGTCCGTCTGCCGGCTCCCCAGCGGCCTGGCCTGTGATGGTGCCCAGTCCCAGCCCTGCAGTGCCAGAGAACCTTCTGGGGCAGGGCGCCAGTGTCCAGTGGGGCCCCTTCATGGCTGAGTGGTCCACGGGGAGCGGTCCCGAAGGCCCTGGGGGGACACAGGAGGGCTGGGGAGCCGGGGGAGGCCTCTGCCACATCCTGGGAGTGGGCACGGTGATGTGAGGGACCCGCCCAGGCCTGACTCACACCCCCCGCTCCACAGGGGCCATGCTGGGCCTCTGCGCCACCGTGCAGCCGCTGACCCGCACCCTGGGGCCCATCGTGGGCGGCCTCCTGTACCGCAGCTTCGGCGTCTCCGTCTTTGGCCACATTCAGTTTGCCGTCAACTTCCTTGTCTTCCTGGTCCTCTGGAAGCAGCCTCTGCCCCACAAGACAGACAAAGTCTGGTGACCTTGGCTCCTGGGCACATACTGGCAATAAATTCCCAGTACCTCTTCCGGTCTCATTTCTACTGGGGGGCCGTCCGGGCCCTGCCTGCAGCTGGCTGGGGCCCGGGATGCGGGAGGGGCCCTTCCTGGGGGCGGGGCCTGCCACTGGGCCCCAGGGCTCCGGGGAGAGCAGAGTCACCCAAGTTTGTTCTAGTGAGGAGTGGGCCCTGCCCCCGCAGGCCATCAGCACGCTGGTGAGGTCCCCCGTGCTGCCTCCCAGGCTGCTCTGCTCAGGCCCCCGGGGACAGGATCCCCCTGCCCCCCACGCCCCGCCTCCTGCTCAGGTGGAGCCCACCACCCACAGGCCCTCAAAAGTTGTTCCTGTTCATGAAAGGAGATGTTTTCTAATTTTTAATTGATTTGATGAGCGAGGCACTGGTTTTGTTCTTCCACTTACTGATGCACACTCACTGGGTGCGTGCCGACCGGGCACTGAACCCCAGACCTTGGCGTGCTGAGACAATGTTCTAACCAACTGAGCCCCCGCCCAGGACCCAGACAGCCAGGCCGGAGAACTGGGGCACGCCATCAACCCCCAACACCCCTGCCTGGCTCTCTGGGCATGGGAGGCGGCAGCTGCTGTGGCCCGACTGGTGCGGACAGAACAACCTCGGCAGGGCCCAAGGGGCCCCCGAGATGGCGAAGGCCGCCCCTCCCCACAGGTGAGCGTTGCAGGAAACTATTAGAGCTCCGAGTCCTCAACTTCAGAAGCCCACGGTCCCATCTGGAGGGGCCTCCGAGGGCCAGACCTCCTGCTGGACCCCGGGGACGGGACTCTCGGCCCTGACCCTGGTCATCCGTCCGGTGATCAGGAGAGGTCTCCCAGGTGGGGCAGCATGGGGTCTACCCTGGGGCCAGGGGACTCCTCCCCATGGGCACAGGGGCTTTCTAACCGGCCCTTCCGGAAACAGTGCCTGGCTTGGGACAGTTCCTTCTCTGGACTCCGCTCCCGGCTCCCCCCCACCCCCAGTCAAGGGACAGCAGCCACGGCACGTCTGACCCTGGAGCCCAGCTCGAAGGCCTGTGGTGGCCGCCCCTCCCCAGGGGCAGGGCGAACATCCAGCTCTGGGGCCCAGTTTTGGTTCTTCACTGTCCTCTCCGCTGCCTCCCCTCCCAGCACCAGCCCAACATGAAGGCCCCTCCCCAGCCGGGATCCTGTCCTCTGTTCCACAGTCCCCCTTGGCCCGTTCCTCACCCATACAGCTTCCAGGTTGGGGGGCCCTTCCCCGAGCCCACCCTGCGGGGCAGCCCTGGACACGCACTGTCTCTGCCCACCCCACCCGGGGCAGCTGGGCAGGAGATGCCACCGTGTCAGACTCCTCAGACCTCTCCACCCCAATGTCACAGTCTGGGGCCACTCAGAGGCCTCAGCCTCCTGCCGCATCACTGGAAATGCCACAGGCCTCCCCTGACCTGCCCGGCACTGCCTGCCTTGCTGGCCCGACCAGCAAGTGGGAGCCTGGGAGTGGGACCACCCAGGCTGGATGCGGCCCAGCCTGGACGGGGGTCAGGTGGGGGCAGGCACCGGAGGGCTGAGCCGGTGTTGAGGGTGGTGTGTGGGTGGGAGCGGGCAGCTGGAGCTGGAGGGGAGGTGTGTGCTGACCTCCAGGGGGCCCTTTGTGAATGACGTCCCACCCGAGAGAGGGCACTGCCAGCAGCCCCGGGCCCACTCCCGCCCACTCACCCCGCGAGCGGGAGTGGGCCAGGCCAAGCGCCCCGTACGTCCTGCCTCTGGAGGGGCTGCTTGGTAAGAAGGTGCCGCCGGCCGCCCACTCATTCCAGCGCTGCCCTGCCCCTCGGACTGACCCCGTGCCCCCGTACACACCGGCCCTGGTCCCCGCCATTCCCAGGAACGTCACCACACCACGCGGGCGGGTAGAAAAAAGAGCAGGTCCAGTAGTTTATTCGGAATGGCAGATGCAAAAACAAAATATTAAGACATACAGTTTGACGACAAATAACCACCAAAATAAATACATAGATAATCCAATAATTTAACGCGCCCGCGCAGCGGGGGCAGGGTTCAGCGGCTCCGCAAGGGAAGGTCCCCTTCTGCGGGGCAGGGACGCAACCCCCGCCTCAGTCCTCCCGCCGCGGTCCGTGGGAGGAGGGGGTCCGGCCATTCCCGGCACGTCCTGGGCTCCTGTCAGCGGCTCGGACCCGGCCCGACTCGTCAGTGTGGGGCTCCTGTGGGCAGAGGAGGGGTCAGGGAGCTGTGCCCGGGCAGGGGCGGGCTGGAACCCCACTACGGTTCCCCTGGGGGCCCAGACACGGCAGGTGCCAGTGACAGCTCTTGACGCGTGCCCTCGAGACTCCGAGACTGCGTGGCGGCCGGTCCCCTTTCCAAAGTGCCCCCCTGCCCTCGAGGGGCGGGACCTCCCTCCCCACCGCCGTCTGCAGGCCGGGGATGGCACGGGGCGCGTGCGGGCGGCACTCACCGTGGCGGGCTCAGGGCGCACGGGCTGTCCGGGGCTCCGGGGCCGCGGCGGGCGCGGCGCGCTCCCGGCGGCTGCGGACGTCCTGCAGGGCGCGGCGGTTCTGGAAGTCGATGAGCGCCAGCGTGATGGCCGCGTTCCAGCAGCTCTCGCCCGCGCAGCGGAAGTCGATCTCCTTGCGGTCGGTGGTGACGATGGTGAAGTAGACGTACTTGCCCGTGCGCTCCACGCAGTCCACCTTGAGGATGGAGTGGAAGCGCAGCTCCTTGGGGCGCGCGCCGGGGCCGGCCGGGAACAGGCTCAGGCAGTCCGGCGTGAGCACGCCGCGCTTCTTCTTCCACAGCTGGAAGAGGCTGTCGCTGCGCTTCTCCAGCTCGCCCTCGCGCAGCACTTCGCCCGGCGTCTTCATGTCGGTGGAGCGCGGGACACCCAGTGCGCTCGGGCGGCGGCGAGGAGGGCAGTGCGTCACAGCGGCCCGGAGCCGGCTTTATAGGGACCCCGCCCCGCGCGCCCGGCCCCGCCCCGCCCGGGCGCGCCCCCTCGAGATCACGCCCCGGATCTGCCTCGGGGCCCAGTTCCCCTGCGCCCACCAGTCCCTGACCCCGCAGCCCCGTCACCTCAGCTGCCGGCTGCGCGGTCGCCCCCTTGTTTGTGTCTGCAACTCACCAGACGACCCTTCTGTGCTCCGGCATCCCGGGGCCCCAGACCTAGGGGAAGACACGCGGTCCCCACCCCGCCCAGGACGCCGCCCCCCCCCCCCCCCCCCGTGGAGGAACGTCCGGTCCTGCCCGGGGTGACTCACCGCCCGGGAGCCCCGGGAAGCGCCCGCAGCCGGGGCTGGCCCAGGGCGGGGAACTAGGGGTGCCCAGACCCGCACCCTCCAGGCGCCCTGACACGGTCTCCAGTCTGCCCTCCAGCACTCTTGGGGCAGAAGCGGACTGTGACCCCCTACTCGGGTTCCTCCCACGCCCTGGGGCCCACTTCCCGGGGAGAACTTCCGGTGTCCCCACCACAACAGGCCTTGCTGCCCACCCCCCCACCCCCCCGCAGGCCTGGCCCGCCCAGAAAGTGAGTGTTCTGACCCCCACGTTTTTTGTCTGCCGGTGCAGACAGGGACACTTTCTTAGACTGGTAACAACTGGAAAGTGCTGGAACAGCTCCGCGTGGTGCTCAGTAAATGTGAGGGGTGGAGGCCACTCGGGCCTCCCTCCCGGGGAGCCTCCAACTTGGTGTCCTGACCAACCGGGGAAGGCTCCACAGCGACGAGGCCCGCGGGTGCGGAGGCGGGCCCTGGCCCCCGAGGGTCAGCGGGGGCGGCTGAGTCATCCCTGCCAGCCCGGCACAGCCGTTTTTTTATTTACCCTCTTCCTTTAAAGGGTTTAACAGGAGCAGGAACTGATCACTGACTCCTCCTGGTTCCCAGGGGTGGGGGTGGAGGCCGCTAGGGGATTTTTGGGGTGCGCAGCCCTTCCAGGGCCTGCCTCCAACACCCACGGCAGCTGTGACCTACTGGAGCAGCGCAGAGTGGGGCCCCCACCCACCTCCATGTCGCAGGGTCCCTGCACGGTAAAAACGCAGGTCTGTGACAGCAAAATGTCAAACCAGGTGCCAGACTTCCTGGGTACAGGCTGGTGAGGCTGGTCCTGGGACCGGCCCTCTCCACCTGCCCTCGCTGTGTGGCCACGGGTCAGTGCCCTGATCTCTTGGAGGGTGGTCCAGACCCTGGCCCTGTACGGTCACTGTGAGAAATAAGGGGGCTCGCTTAGCTCCGAAAGGGGACCAGGGCCAGGCCCAGTGGTCCACCCCACCCCCGACCCCGGCAGTGTGGCCAGAGGACTGGTTGGGGGTTGGGAGAGCGGGACAGGACCTGTGAATACCCATGGTACCCAGGACTCTGACCTGGTGATGGGGAACACGGGACGAGCATGGGGGCCAGGGGTCAAGGTTCTGCCAAGAGAAGGGAGAGGGGGAGCAAGTTGGGGGGAGGGAACCCAGATTCCCACCTCGAGACAACCTGGACAGAGGTGGGGGAGGGGACCAGCCACAGGCTGGGTGAGGCTGCTGACACCCCACTCCTGGCACCTAGCCACTGAGGGGCCTGTGCTGGCCTGGGTGGTCGTGGACTGCTGGGCAGTGACCTGGGTACTCTGGGCAGGGAGACACCCAGAGGAGATAAGGGGTGCTGCCTGCCACTGCCCCTGGGGAGCCACCGTGAGCCCACCCCGGAGGTCCACTGCCTGCCTCCCCCCACTCAGGGGCCAGGCAGTGGACCTGGAGCTCCCAGCAGACACTGCTTAGGCACCTGCTGTCCTACTGTGCACCTGCAGGCCTGGGTGGTGCCGGAACTTGGAGGAGAGAGGATTCCAGTGGGTACATGGTGTGTGTTGGGGGGGCGGGGGCCAGAGACAGCTTAGGGGAGTCCATGGGGATGAAGGGGGCCCTGAGGGTCAGCAGGGGCGTGTGCAGGCCCCTGCCCAGCCTGGGCACAGACCCAGAGCCACGCACCGCCCCCCGGAAACAGGCCCACCCCACCCCACAGGTGTACATCCGAAAGCCCCGGGGAAAGGGGACTGGGGGAAAGGTCAGCAGTGCCAGAGCAGAGGCGGGGCTTAAAGTGGTTGGAGGCAGCGCCCTGAGGACGGAAGGCGAGTCCAGGCCAGGCGCACTCGCCCTGCCCTGCCCTGCCCGGTGCTGCTCTCTGCCCCTTGGCCTGGCCTCTCTAGGGTGGGTGGAGGGGACAGTGTCCTGGAGGTGGTGCTCTGACAGGTGGCATCAGCAGGAGCTTGGAGGACAGGTTGTTGTGTGGAGGGAGGGCGCAGGGACCCCAGGAAGAGGGCTGGTGGGAATCTGCCAGGCCCCAGGGCCGAGGGCCACTGCCCTGCTGGGAGGCTGGGGCGGAAGTGGCTGGTTCATCCCCCGCTTCGCCAGCCGCTCCGGCATCCCCGCTCCTGCCGTGGCCTGACCAGCACGAACCTGGAGTGGGGGTGGCCCGGTGTTCCCCACCCTAGAAACCCTCTGAGTCCCTCTGGGACACAGCTGACCCCTGTGCCCACTTCTCCCAAGCCAGGGACAGGGCAGTGAGCGGGCAACACTGCTGAGGACCTCTGAGGGGGGCCCTTCCTGGGGCCACCAGGATGGCTTCCCACCAGGGTCCCCACTCCACGGGGACCTGCAGCCCAGGGTCTGGGCCAGGCAGGTGGGGGAGGAAGAGCCACAGGTGTCACGTCCCCGTGGTTGCGGTGAGGACTTTCAGGGAATGAGCAGGTCCAAGAGGAAGTGACTGACTCACCCACGGTCACCCGGCCAGCCAGCAGGGGTTGAGTCCATTCCATGGCACCCCAAGGCCTGGGGCAGGAAATAGCCCCCCGACAAGTGGCTGAGCGGGCTCTAAATTGGGACCTTTGGTGGCTGCTTCTCAGAGCAGGGAGGGGGCTGAGCTGGGCTGTGGTTCCTGGGTGGTCCCAGGCAGCCGAAGTCGCGCCAAGTTTACTAATATTTACCGGAGGAGGACGTCTGGGGTGCGGGGTACTTATGGAGCGAAAGGGGGCTCCCCACTGCTTCCCCACCCCGCCCCGGCAGAGAGAGGCTGGTCCTCAAACCTCTGACCAGGAAGGTCTGCCACCCCGTTGAGCTGGGCGAGGGTGTCTGGCGGCCGGAAGGAGGGGCACCTCTCCGAAACTCCGAGTGAGGTCATCCCGCAGCAGAGAGGAGCAGAGCCCCGAGGACACACCACCCAGCCGGCCCACTGCTGGTGAGGGAGGTGTGTGTCAGGGCGGAGTGCCTAGGGCTCAATACCGCCCCTTCCGGAGCTGGGGGGGAAGCTCAGAACTCTCCAGCCTTGGAGACCCTCGCCCTCTGGCCTCCTCCAGGAAGCCCTCTCAGATTGCCAGCTCCCACCAACTGTAAACGATGGGCCCTGGGGTCCCTGAGCCCTGGGAGGGCAAGGGAGGAGGCCCAAGCTGCCCGGAGCCATAGCACCAGAGAGGCGGCCTGATGCCACCGTGACCTGGGCCTGAGAGAGCCCACTGGCCACAGCCTGTGACTTGGGCCTGCCCTTTTCTGAAAGCCGAAGCCTGGGAAAGTGAGAGGCCCAAGGGCAGGATGCAGGAGGCCTGTCCCCACCTGGTTTCCGGCTCTCACTGTCAGCCTGGCCACAGTCCCTCAGGTTGAGTCCCTCGAGGCTCCACGTGGCCTGTCCCCCCACCCCCACACCCTCAGCTGCATCTGAAGGGGCGGCCTGGCTTCACGAGGCCCTGGGGGGTCTAACGAGACAGGGACCCTGCTCACAGGCACTACCAGCCTCAGGGATGCAGCGAGTCTGGTTCTCCAGGGCCCTGCTCAGGAGGTGTCTTTGGAAAGGAGTGAACTCAGAAGTATCTAACTCGCTGCCTGACACACCCACTTCTCTGGTCGGAGCAATTGAAGTCGGTGGAGACCCTGTGCTCGTGGGTAACACCAGAAAACTGGGGAGGAAGGGTCTAGAGGAGGGAGACTGGAGCCGGACGTCCCCGAAACTGAGCGTACTGGCCGTACTGCCAGGGCCCAGCCCTTGAGGACAGGGGACCTCTCTGGAAGACTGGAGGAACGGTGGATGAAGGAATGACACGGAAGGAGATGTGACTAAGTTAGGGGGCCCTGAAGACGTCACGTGTTAGGAGAAAGACACCAAGCAGGAGCCACGGGACGCAGGGGCTGGAGTCACGAAGCCCGGCCCAGCAACGCCAGGAGACCCGGGGGCTGAAAGGGGCAGGCGGACCGTCCTGCCTCGAGGGAGCACAGCCCCGCCGGCACCTCAGTCCTCAGACCCGGAGGCTGCCAGTGGCTCTAGGAGCTGGGTTTTCAAGGGTAAGCAGCTCTGTGGGACACCACCTTCCTGGGCACACTCCAAGGACGTCTGGAAGAATGGGTGGAGATGCCACCCAGCCCAGAGGCACAGCTGGAGGCTGGGCCCCCTGGTCCTGGAGTCCTCACTGGGAGTGGACGGTGGGGGACAGAAGGAGTGGCCTCATGGCCAGTTGGCTCCTGCTCAAAACACTGTCCCCGAGGGGGCCCTGCTTGGAAAGCTAGAGGCCTCGGCAATCCCTCTCCCCGCCACCCCCGCCCCACTCGTTCACCGCTTCCCCTGCCTGGGCACCGTGGCCATCTGCCAGTGTCTCGGGGATGTGGTGACCAATGACCACACACTTGCTGGCTTCCAGAGGCCAGCAGGCCCACAGGTCTCCGGGCTGCAGTCTGGCAGTGCCCCCAGCCATCTGTGGGATGCGCCGGGAGGACCCACTGGGCCTGGCCTGGGACCCTCTGCAAGGCCCCTGCCCCCAACCAGGACCTGGGCGGCTGTCTTGTTTCCTTCCTTTCTCCTCAGAGCTCCCCCAGCCCTGCCCTCCGAGAGGACCCCAAGAACCTGCCCTGGGGATGCACCTGAGTCCCCCCTCTCCTCCCACCTGCAGGGCTAGGAGAGGGGCCCAGGAGGGCAGGGCTTCTTCAGGTCAGAGGGGACGAAGCGGCTGGACCCCGTCTGCTCCCAGGTCTGGGGTCCTGACCCCAGGGAGGGCAGCTTGAGGAGCCCTGCTGGAATCTTCCAGCTGCTGACCCAGGTCCTCCCACACCCCACCCTCACAGTGGCCTGAGGCTGGAGGAAGACCCCAGGCTACCCTGGCCACTGTCTACCCACACCCCAAAGGTCTGTCCCAGCTGGTGGGCTCCAGGGAAGGCTGGTGAAGGCAGCCGGCCTGTCCCTGGGGACTCGAGAGGACAGCAGCTCTGGCCCAGCATGTGCTGGGAAGAAAGGCTGTGGCACTACCACCAGGCTCCCTGCCCCGCTCTTCCTGGGCCTGGAGTAGGTCCTGGGCCAAGTCCCCACCAGGCCGGGCTGGCACAGCTGGCTCCAGGCCAAGCCTCTGGTCGTCATGGAAAGTAACATCCGGCCACCGCCCACGGCACACTGAGTCAGCACCGCTGGGCTGGGCCAGTGACTGGTGCCATCTGGGGCATGTGGGGCTCTGCCCTCTCGGCCGCAAGGATGAAAGGGCGCTCCCAGGTCAGAGGCCAGTGGACCCCAGGCTTTCCTTGGAATGGCTGTGTGACCCAAGGGTCCCCGGCGGACAAGGTGCCCAAGAACCACACCAAATTCCGAGGAACCAAAGGCTCAACCAGGACCAGCCTGAGGAGTCCTGGAGCCCCTGCTGCCGGGCACCGCGTCTGCCAGGGTCTCTGGGGTTTGGGGTGTAAGCACCCTGCCCTCAACTGGGCTCCCTGAGGCCGAGGCGGGGAGGACGAGTCTGCCTCCAGAGGAAGGAAGGAAGCTGGGAAGTCGTTCTGATGGGAAGGGAACAAAGTCCAGGCCCAGCCAGGCCCCGAGGCCGGGTGGGCCAGCTGGCGGAGAGCCGAGGGCGGCCAGGCTGGGGCAGTGCTGCAGGAGACCACCGGGTGGGGGAGCACACTCCTGCCTGAGTGTGCTTCCCCGCGGGCTTCCTCTGTAGACCACCCCGCGGTGAAGGGGACAGACCGAGATGGCAACACCACCAAGACGGGCCTGGCTGAAGCTACTCAGGGCTCCACGCCCTCCGCAACCTGCCCCCAGGGGAAGGCCTTGGTGAGCCTGCTGGGCAGCTGGAGGGGGCGGGCAGGCCGGGCCAATCAACGCGGCAGACTGGCCACTGGGGCGGAGGAGCCACCTGCTGAGTCGTCTGCCCACGGCAGGTGTGGACAGAGGCTCCCTGCCAGGCTGCGGTGGCCATAACCCCCTGACTCAAGGGGAACACCAGAGTTGAAGCGAACCACCCCAATTCGGGCCTTCTGAGAAATCAGCTCCATTGAGGTGCAATTCAAACCTATGATCCACGTGTACCCACCTGAGGCAATTCCAGTGGACACACCTGTGTAACCACTTCCTTCTCCCAGACATCACCCGCCCCCGGCAGGTGCTGCGATGCTGAGTATCAGAAATCAGCCCCCACCTGCCTGCTGCAGGGTGCACGGCACTGCCGGCCCCCCGTCTCTACCTCCTGGCACCTGGTGGAAGCAGAGCCACCTGGGGAGGTCCTGCCTCGAGTCCTGCTGGCCTGGGGCAAAGCCGGGCCCCCCTCACAAGTCAGTGCGGTTGGGAGGGAGCTCAGAAAGGGTAGCTGGGCCTGGGGCCGGTCTTAGGGACAGCCAAGACCTAGGCCTGGAGGATCGGGCACTGAAACAGGCCCCACAACCTCAAACAGAATTCGGAGAGTCACCCTGAGAACTGAGGGAGGGCGAGGGCGGCAGAGGCCCAGGGAGTGGGGAGTGGCTCTGGACCGTCCCTGGACGCTCCAGCTCCAAAAGAAGCATCATGGTGTCTGGGCCCAGAGGTCAGTGGGGACAGGTGAAGCAGCTGTCAGATGGGCAAGGTGGGGTCCTGTGGTGGCTGCAGCTCCCAGGCAGAGCTGGCAGGAGCTGGGCCAGGTTGGTGCCCACCTGGAGCTGCGGCCGGTGCCACCCTCCCATGGCCTCGTGGCTGGGACTCTGGGCAAGCTCCCAGGAGCTCCGAGATGTCCTGGCACGAGTGGCGAGGCCCGAACCCACCTCTGGAGGCTCCGCAGTGTCCCTGGGCCCCAAGAGCCAGGAGGGGCCTGCCCCTGGACAGGCCTCAGGCTCCTGGCCACTGGAAGGCCACCTTCCCTTTCCCATGACCGCCCAAGAAAAGCAGATGTGTCCCAGACGGAGAACGAGCTTGCAACAGGCCCAGGTGCGGGCCAGGGCGGCCCCAGGGCAGCCCCTCAGGGCCTCGAGCCCGTGTACCCGCCCCACAGGGCCCACAGACCCAGAGAAAGGACTTCACCCCGGGGCCTCAAACTCATCCAGAGAAAGTGACGCCGGCTTGGAGACCCACCAGGCACACCAAACGCAGCCTGGGAAACAAGAGAAAACAGAAGTCCTGAATCTGCCGTCAGCGCAGGCTCCACGGCAACAGCCCAGGAGCGGAGGAACCACATCCACGAGCCCCGCCCGCCCCCCAGGACCCCCCCAGAGAATGCACAGGCACTGGGTCTGTGTTCCACAACTTTAATAGAATACTCTAACTATTCTGTACAAATTGAAAACGGAGTCTTCAGTTACAAATGTATCTTGAGTAAGGCTGAGCACTCTCCGGACCTGGTCACAGTGTGGACCCGGCATCCTGGCTGCCAGGGACCGCGGTCACACACTCAGAAACCCCCCACGCCAGCCAAGGCCAGGTGGCGCTGAGCCCAGGGCTTTAAGACAAGGTGGACGTGGGCTGACGACTGGGAGCTGCTGGCAGACACTCACACAGGACGGCTGACCCCACCCACCCCACCCCACCCCCCCGGCCGAGGGTCCCCACGGCAGGGGCAGAGGACGGGCTCCGCCAGGGCAGCGGGCGGCAGGAGGAAGTGAAATGCGTCCTTCCACAGGCCCACTCCCGGGAGGCCGCCACCCCTCCTCCCAGTCAGGTCGCCAGGGCTCTGGTCACGAATGTGGCTTCAGACACTCCAGGACAGGGGGCCGCTGGCACCCGAGTCCTCACAGCACAAAAGGACAAATAAATACGAGGACGACCACACAAGCCCTGCCTCTGCGCCGTGGGCGCCCCGGCCCCACCCCCACCCCGAGAAGAACAAGAACTGCAGAACGGACACACCAAGGAGAACGGAGCCCGCCCTCCAGTTCCTCCAAGGAACCAGACACAGAAGACAGGCGGCTGCAGACGAAGCGTGTGGTGTCTCCCAACGAGACAGGAGCAGGAGCTCCCAGACGTCTGCCCTGGGCTCAGGCGACCTCCTACCCCCACCCTGTGGTCTACGGGCCCCCCAAGCCAGGCCTGGGAAAGTCTACAAGCTGCACCCAAGGCCGAGGAGGGCGCGGGCGTTAAACCTCCTACTTCTGAAATGCATTTAAGCTGCCACTGCACAGGTTAAGCAAAACCATAAGGACGAAGGGAGAGGAAGCGTGAACACCATGCACGAGGAGACAGGTCCGGTGCGGGCGCCGCCGGGACAGGGCCTCACTGCTGCTTGCACTCGGAGGGCTGGCCGGGCTCCTTCTGCCGAGACAGGGACCGGACTTCAGAGGACCGCCCCGCCCGCCACGCGCCCCCGCCCACCAGGACGACCCAGAGGCCACGCTCTGTCAGTTCACTCAAACTGGAGTGAACTGGAACAGCTACTGCACATCCACTTCCCCGACAGCAGCACAACAGAAGCCAACTTCCCGGGAGTGACGTCGAGGCAGCTGCCACCACAGGAGGATCTCGGGCCAAGAGTGGCTCCTCCGGCCGCAGGGTCAACCGAGTCACAGGACACCAGGTTCCAGGACTGAGGGGCAGCCCGGAGCTCGGGGGGACCCACTGCGCCGCCTGTGAGTCATCGGCATGCCCCCCACCCCCGGGAGAGGACCAGCATCTGACCCTGCAGGGCTCCTGCTCAGCCCCCGACGCCCATAGGAGGGCCCCTTCCCCTGGGCCTGCTCGCCTGGCCACCAGGGGGTGCCCCCGCATCCAGGCACTGGGACCCCCAGAGACAAGCCCTGCCCCCTCCGGGAACCTGAGTGGAAACCCTATCCTCCCAGAAAAGGGACCGGGGGGCCCGACTCGAGAACCACTCCGATGTGTCCCCTCGTGTGTACCCACCACTGGCACTCAATGACCAGTGCACGCTGTGTGCGGGCCCCACGACAAGTCCCCCACCTCTGCCTGAACTAAGTACCAGCATCCCTCTGCACGCACCCTGCCGTGCCCTCGGAGTCGGAGAAGGACCCAAACCACGGGGCTGCAGAGAAACACGTGTGGGGTAACACAACCGCCCCTGCCCGGTGCCAGCTGGGCCTACAGCTCACTCTTTGAAACTCCACTGAGAGATGAAACCCCCCATGCAAGGGGCCACGGGGACAGAATGACAGTCCTGGAGCCCGGGGTGATGGACAGGACAAGCCTGCACCTACAGAGCGGCCCTGGGGTCTGCCAGCACTGGCCAGGGTCGATGATGGGCCACTGTGGGGCAGGGGCCAGGAAAGGGTCTGTAGGGTGACATGGGGGCCTGGGGCAGGTGGGCAGGAAAGGACGGACTTTCCATTCGATACCTGTATGGGAATGACATGTGTCACATAACATGGTGCTGAGTCCTGTCACACACAGCTGTGACCAGGAGGCATGCCTCCTTGTCTGCCACAAGATTGCGGAGGGACCAAGACCAGGAGGAGGGGCTGTGGGGAAACCAGTGGCTTTTGGCCTGTGGCAGGGGACAGCACCCAAGTGCAAGTGTAACACCCCGTCTCACAGCACGAATACTGGCAGCTTGGCCACCCAAATGGTGGTCATCAAGGAAGGGGGCTGGCGTTCCAAAGGCATAAACTGAAAGCAAAACCCTAACCACCCTGGGCCCGGCAGCCCAGCCTGAGCACACGCTCAGCCCTGTCCCAAGGCTGGCTGGACGGTTCACAATGCTCCAGAGTCACTGGCAGGCGGGGGAGTGGGCTTCGGGGACAGCCTGGCAGACACAGGGGGGCAGCCATTTAAAAATATGAGTAAAGGATTAGCCCTGACCCTAAACGCATCAAAGAGCACTTCACCTAAGATGTACCTTCAGCCCAGTCCTGTGCCCGCACCGGGGGCCAGGACGACAGTGCAGACAGACCCTCACAGATGCCGGTCTGAGTGCACGCCAGGACCAGGCTCCTTTCAGGCGAGTGAGGACACGTGAAGCCCCAGCGTCCACAGGCACAGCTGTGAGAAGTGGGCCTCCTTCTGGCCAACAAGGGGAGCTCCATGACCTGCCCGCGCTGGCCTCTCAGCATCTGCTCCCCCTCCCTGCCACTACGCTCCCCCTCCCAGGAGCAAGCGCTGACTGCCCTACACCACGGGGGCGGGGGCGGCAGTGGCCCCCAGGACCCACAGAGGGCACTGCCCTCGGGGCAGCAGAACCACAGCCAACCCATCGGCACACACGGATGCCCCCTCTGCCTGGCTGGCAGCCATGCGGCTGAGCAGCTCTGGCAGAGTCCAGTCGCCCCTTTACTGCCCAGGCGTCTGCACGACGCCTGAATCCTACAGGACTGAGCAACCGACAAACACGCCCAGAAAAGTCACATCTCCTACTGCCATCTCCAACTGCCCCCAGGGGTGGCGGGGCACAGGGGCCACCAGGGAGGGGAAAGGGCAGGAGGAAGCCCAGTCTGACTCCAGGACTGCCGTCCACTGGCTCATGGGCCCCCCACCAGCTGCCGTCCACTGGCTCATGGGCCCCCCCACCAGCTGCCGCCTCCCAGAACCCCTTCTGTGTCCTCTTCCTGGAGGGCAGTCCCATCATTAAGAAAAACGCCACACCAGTGACCCCTTGGCTGTGTGGCTGGCAAAGAACACCGGGCTCTGCCAGCAGGAGCCAAGGCAGCTTGTCGGTCAGCCACAGAGGCGCACGCGACAGCGTCCTGTCCTCTGCGCCCACAGTCCCAACGAGGCAGGGGTATCGAGACAGATCGACATTGGGAATTTAGGAATAAATGAAATTCCACCTTACCTAGAAACGCATGAATGATTAACAGATAAAAATTACACCTAAACGGGAAGAGGGAAAGGAGCTGTCAGCAGGGAGAGGACGAGGCCCGCAACCACGCAGGGCGCAGCAGCCCCTCTCTCCCAAGGGCCACAGGGCAGCGCCGCGTGCACTGAGCGCAGTGGCCCGTGCACGCCAGGCCGCGCCCCTCACCCGACTCCCCCCTCTCCTTTGCAGGGCAGACTCCACCAGGTCCCTCTACAGAGTGCGCATCAAGGGCCAGAGGTGCCACCCACAGAGGACCAGGTCCGGGTCCCCGACCGCACGCAGCTGACGGTTCTGGCACTTCGCGGCACCGCTTGGCTCACTCCTACCCATTCCCCACCAGCTCCCAACAAAGCCACTGGGAGGCCTCGAGAAGGGTGGTGACCGACAGTCCTCTACCTCCTACGGGTTGTTTGTGGCCACTTGGTGAGAATGCTCTCCCAGAAACCAGACGTGAGGAAAGAGGACAGACCCCAGGAGGAAGCAGGAACAGGAGTGAGGTGCCCGCTGCCACTGAGCTGCCGCCAGGCCAGACGGCGCCCCAAGTCCCAAGCAAGCAAAGCACACTGCCCTCAGCCCTGCAGCCTACCAGAGGCTGAGGCGGCCCCTGAGGGCAGAAAAGGCAATACACTACTCTGGGCTTGGGCTCGGAGTCCTCACCACCCAGTTCTGTTAACTAACGAACACCCCTAACACCCCCATCCCCAAGTGTGACCCACTCATGCTGGGCCACAGGTCTGCGTCACCCTGTGGCCCCTCACCAGCTGCCACTCAGAGGTGAGCACAGGTGGGCTTTCAATAGTTGCCCTGGGAGTGACAGGCCAACTCACAAAGGTGAGCATTTCTCTGAGCATATTTAACAAGCGTCGGCCCCCGTGCCCCACCCCTGCAGCAGGAACTCCTGCGTGAGCATGCGTATGCGGGCAGAGACACACACAGGGGAGCAGATGGAGCCCAGGACCAGGGCACTGCCCGCTGTACACAAAGGCAGGGAAATGCAGAGACAGCGCCGGTCAACTAGACACACGTGCTCCGAGACGCCAGGAACGTCGGCGTCCTGACAGCCTGTGAGAGCGGACCGGAGGCAGGCGCACGCCGAGCCTTCTGCTGGCGCCCCAGAGGGCCCCAGAGTTCAGCTAACCTAGACCAGAGGTAAAGCTCGGACTCACAGGTTAAGTTAATGGGGCCGCCCCCTTGTTTCTGTCAGGTTTTCCCTAAAAGTCCCTGGTCTAAGTTATAGACACCTAAAAAAGTTAAACTGTGAGTGTTCTCAGCCAAAGTGTGATGGTAAATTATAGTTACAATTCCATCAGAGTCTTTTCAAGTTCAAAAACGATAACAGCGTCACCCCAACCCCTTCTTTGCATCCTTTCCAAAAATAAACACGCAAAGTGCATGTGTATCAATGAACTGGTCACCTTCAAAGAATGAAAGAGCCCAGGTGAAGGTCATGGAATGAGGCTCCGCCCACGAGCAGGCCCGAGGAAGGGCTGGGAAGCCCTGCACTGTGTGCACTCGCACGCGGGCCTGCACCAGGGTTCTGTGACCGGTGGCCCTCTGAGAAACCACTCTTCCTGACTGGAGGGGACACGCGCACAGCCCACACACCTGTGGTCTGGGCGGCCCTGGAACCACTCACCTTGGGGTTCACCTCGGCATCTTCCTCATCCTCTCCCTCCTCGTCTCCTAGTTCCTGCGGCGGAAAGAGCAGACAGGACCTCGGTTCTCATGGACTCGCCCCAAGTCAGGGCGACAATGGGACTTGGAAGGAACCGACTGCCATCACGCACAGAGGACTAAGTCGCCTCTTTGGACACTCAGTTTTTCATGGGTATCTTTGGTTCGTAAATAACCCTGAAATCGACATACTGGTAAAATGTGCCTTCTGATAATTGAGTGATCGTTTCCCAAGATGCCCTTCAGCAGCTGAATGCAGGGTCAAACACAGCAGGACACTGTGGTGGCATCTGCCATCGTCCCAGTCTTCAGCAGGGCCCACGGCTCAGAAGCAGCCTCACACAAACACCGTAACGAGGTGTCGGGGTCTCACACGCTCCCCCCCGCCCCCCCCTGCCCCAGGGAAAGCTGAATGCAACCTTGGGGCAATGACGCTGCTGCACTGGAGCTGGTCTTACCTCCTCTTCTCCTTCTTCACCTTCTTCAAACTGAAAAAGAAACACGTCACTAGGTTTCGAGAGCACGGCAGCGGCCCGACCCAGACACAGGTCCCGTCCAGCCCCACTGAGCAGAGGGCAGCGGGCTCCGGGCCCAGTTCTCGGGCCGTCCGTCTGCCGGTGGGCAAGTCCGGGCACGGGGGCACCGAGAGCCAGGTGGGGCCAGCACAGCAGGATCGCTGGCCCCTGAGCCCTGCAGCATTAATAGGAGGCGGATCCCTGGAAACCAGTCAAAACAAGGACTGAGGGTGAAGAAAGGACACTGTCAGCCTGGGTGTGCCCGTGACCTGACGAGAAGTTGACTGGTCTCAGCAGATCAGTCACTGACGTGTCAGTTCGTACCTCAGGTGAGGGGAAATCTGCGTCAGGAACGTACGCAACCCTGGAGTCTAATCTTACATCAGAACGGCAGTGCGCGTGGGCCGCACTCCGGCACTGCAGTCAGCTGGCCTTGAATGAAGGTCTCCCCCGTCCAAAGACATCACTGGGGGGCTCTCACTCAAGCTCCAAACATCACACTAAGGTGAAAGCCACACCAACAAGGGAGAATCGAGCACCACCGGCCACACGACACACGGTGCGTGAGCACCCAGCAGGCTCTTTCTGAAGATGCTTCTCTTCAGAGGCCACCCAGTGGGACTCGGGTTGGTGCTGGTGCAGCTCATTTCCAGCGCTGGGCCCAGCCCACACTCCCTGCAGCCCCAGCCAGCACCTAAGATGGGAGGGAACTCGCTGCCTCTTCCTTCCAAGCAGCCCGAGCAGCCAGATGAGGAAAGGCCTTTCAGTGTCTCGCTGCCACAGGGCCCTCACGGCGTCAGGTCAGGTCAGAAGCAGCTAAAACGGGCTTAAGGGAGGGCTTTCTGAGGTTCTAGACACACCAGGTGACCGGACCTCCTCCAGGGAGCTCTGCAGGACCTGTCTCAAACGCACGTCCCTTCGGCGGAGCAGAACACCGTGCAGCCCAGGGGGGAGCAGGACGCCCAGGGAGCGTGGCAGACCAAGCCAGAGCTCCTCCATCCACTCCACCGCGTCACCAACACTTCCTAAAGCTTGGGTCTCAGCAACTCCTGGAGCTCTGCAGTGATCCAGCACGGGGCCAAGCCCCAGTGCCCTCCAGCTCGCTGGGGCACTTAACACAGTGGAGTGGGGGAGGAGGCCCGCACAGTGACCAGCAAGGGGGCAGGCCGGGTTCTCCTGGTGCCTGATGCCCAGCAGAGCCCTCGAGTAGGGAAACCTAGATGCATCCAGGAGACCCCAGAGGTCTGAAAGCAGGGGGAAAACACCCCTCTGAAACACCTCTCCAGTAATGTGCCAGAAAACAAACCCTTGTCCCCATCAACCAGGACCATCGAGCCTTGGTTCCAAAGGGACCTGCCTCAGGCGACAGCCGCAGAGCAGCCGGTGGGCTGGGCTCATCCCCTCCAGCGGTCCTTCTTCAAAGCCTGGGCCTGCAACCCTTTGGGGCCACTGTGCCAAAGGCTGACATGAACCAGCTCTACTGCTACGGAGGGCTTTGTGGCCAGACCTCTGGGAGTGGGGTCCCTCCTGCTGAGCAGTCGCCCAAAGCCTGAAGGCCTTTAGCAGGACGCAGCAAACCCCGGGGGTCTCAAGGAAGCCCTGAAGTGAGCCAGCAGGTGTACCTCGTACACAGGGACCACTCGGGATGCCTGCTGCCCCCGCTGTGACCCCTCCCTCCATGCCCCCGACACCAGAAACAGTGCGCCACGTGCCGCGGGGCTGGGAGCCTCCCCCGAGCACGTACATTGTCATCGTCTTCGACGGCCTCCCCTGTGAAGTACAGCACCGCCCGAGGGACTATCCGCTCACGGAAAAAGTGTCCGATCTCAAAGTCGGAGGCCAATGTGAACTCGGAGTCTTCATCCTGAGAGAGAGCGCCTCCACGTTAGCCCGTCCACAGGGGGAACATCACGCTGTCTCCCCCACACCCGGCCCTCACCACTACTGGGAGCTTGACTGAAGCCCCCAAGTCTAGCAGTGCCAGGTGACAGCAGTCACAAAGTCAAGCAGACTTAAAGGAACACCAGTGAGGGGGTGGGGAGGGCAGTGAACACAAACGCACCCCAGGGTTTTAGGCACTAGGAACAGGTGAAAAAAAAGCAAGTAACTACTCGGGAAATACAGCCTTAACAGCAACGTAACATAAGAGGCTTTTAGTAACGACACAAATCTTACCAGTGATTCTCCATCCCCAGAGGCTAGAAAAAAAGACAAAACATGTCCATGTTACATTGACAAGCAGAAACATTCAACCCACGCAGGAAGCTGATCTGACAGATGACACATTAACAGCCCATAGTGCCAGGCTGTCCCTGGAAATGGCCCAGGCTGGGTGCCCCCTGGTGGACACCCCGCGGCTCACAGCCCCGGCTGGAGAACACCGCCCTGGGCCCTCCAGAGCAGCACGGACACCAGTGCCCACAAGAGTAGGGCCCACAGGAGCAAGTGGACAGGGACATCGAGGGGCCCAGGGTGTGGCCACGGAGGACACCAGTGTCCTAAGGGAAGCTCTAACTTGCATCCTGCAAAACCACACTCGACGATCCAGTACACAAGGGGCGACCTCTGAAGCCTCAGAGAGGTCGCCACCAGGTTTCTGTCTGGAGAGGAGGAAGGGAGAAGAGGGCGCTGAGACGGCTCCACAACGCGGACTGTGCCTGTGGGCGAGTGTCCCCCATCTCAGCTCCGCATTCGACATGACAGCACGTGACAGTCAGTGGTGAACTGACCAGGGTGGCCAAGGACTTAGCTTGGCCACTTCACCACTTCACCAGGACTCAAGGGAATCTGCGCTCGGTGCGGCCCGGTGACAGTCAAAGCCCTGACTGTGGAAATGCTGGGTCGAGGCCCTGCTGTCCCCCAGGGCTGCCCACTGTGGGGACCCGAGAGCTGGGGGCAGAAGCACCAGGCAAGGGCCTCCAAGCCTTGGCACGTAAGCATCCCACAGGCTCTTCAAGACTCAGGTTTGGGGGCCCTGGCCTGGGGTCAGGGGTCAGCAGAGACCTCCTCACAGGACTTCAGCACCTTCTCTGTGGGTTTAAGGACAGAGAAGGAGCTGGATGAGCCACCTCACATCTCCTTCCCATCAGAAATCACTCCATCAGCTGCGATGAGCTTCTCTGCCGCTGGGTCACCACCTACTGCTGTCACCCTCTGTTCACTTTCTCATAACTCCTCCCAAGAAGCTGACCCCACTTAACTCTTTAGAAGGAGCCAGCCCGGTCAAGAGGCCCGGCTGGTGGGCATGTCCCCCTGCACACCGGGGAGCTGCAGGTCCACCCCCAGTCAGACAGGAGGGAACCCGTCCTGTCTGTCTGTCCCACACAGGTGTCTCTTTCTGCCACTCCGCCCCTGCCTCCTCCCTCTCAGGGCAATAAGCACATCCTTGGGTGACGGTTAAAAATAAATAAAAGCCCTACCAAGCTGGAAGTCACGGGCCACGAAGCCCGCCCACCTGGGCATGCGGCCCAGCAGAGCCCGCACGCTGTCGGCGCTGCGCAGCAGTCACAACCCGAGTTACATACGCTCGGAAACAATGACAGTGAACCGCAGTCCCCGCCTAAGTCCATCTGATTTTATCAAGGACTTACAATCCCATTCCAAGGACACTTCCAACAAATCAAAGTGTCTCTACGCCATGAATTCACAGGTACCCTTCCCAAAGGCCACCCAAGGTTCCAAAAGGAGTCTTCCCTGAAAAGGAACCAGACTGGTGGACTTAATGGCTCTTCTCACCCCCAAACCAGCACATGCTTCCATCTTCTAGGCTCCGAGACAGGTTGCAGAGAAAGCCACAACGACAGGAGACCCGAATGCAGAGTGAGGCGGAGCTTGGGGGGGAGCACTGGGCTCAGACCCGAAGGCAGAGCCACCCCACAGCCCCGCCCCGGGATGGAAGGCCTGCACGTGCTCATTCTTCGCCTCCCACTGGTCCTGCCCCTGGAACACAGGGCCCATGCTTGTTCCTCGAACCCTGCTGTAACAGGGCCAAGCGCCCCGCCTCCTCGTTCTCTCGGGGGAGCTCCACAACAAAACAAGCTTCCAAGCCATGTTTCTGCCCCGTCTCTCCAAGTGGAAACCCCACTACTGCTCACCACAACATGGTTCCAACCCCCCCAGGCCTACCAACCCTGCAGGAAAGTGATTGGGGCAGATGATTCCAAGCTCTGCAGTGCGACCAAAGTGCACCCAGGGACACGTGCCTGCGGGGGGGGGGGGGGGGGTGCTGTGACACAGGGGCTTCCAGGGAGGCCCGGGCAGGCGCTCAGCGCCTCCTCAGAATGGAGCCCAGGGCCACCTCCACTTCCCCTCCAGCTCTGAGAACCACGCAGGGCCCTCCTGTGCCCCCACCCCATGAGCACAGTGCCCCCAAGGTTCTCCGGTTCTTCTACACAAGCACAGGCTTGCCCGCTGTCTGACGGCAGAGTGTTTCTACGGGCTTCCGTGGTCACCATTCACTTTATGGAGAGTCTAGTGTGCCCCGAACCCGAAAACCAGCCTACGAGGCCACGCCAAATAGCATGCAACCTAAAAGAACACTGGCGCGCAGCGGGAGCAGGGACGGCCTGACGCGTACACGCTGCACTCTGTGCACTCCAGGGACACCTCCCACTCCACCCGCTGCCGGGTGCCAACTGAGATGCCGGCATCTCTCAGACAGAGATGCCACTCTGCCACTGGCAGGACCAACTTCGGCAGCATTTGAGGTGCCGTCCTCTGCCTGTGAACGGGATGGATGGTGGATGCAGGTGAGTTCGATGCACGCACTTGGCCTGCACTTCGCTCACGACCATCGGACTTGTGTCCAGCCTCTAATGGAGCGCAGCACCCTCCCAGCTCTTGGGCTGTCCTCCCAGCTCAGGACACACCCCGCCATCAGATGTGCGAGCTCAGTGCGGACAAGGCCCAGACGTGACGGCCCTGTCAGGGCCACGGGCTGGGGGCCGGGCACTGGGTGTGGTCCCGGGGGAGGTGCTCAGTGGGGCTGCCGCTGGCACTGCTTGGGGTGGGTGCTACCGCCACTGTCTTGGCTTGTGTGAAACACACACTGAACCCGACGGTCACGCTCCGCCTTTTTCCCTAAAGATGAAACCCTCTTTGGGTTTTTTCCGGTTAGTAAAAACATACTCACGTAGGTCTCTCTGTGAAAGCGGAGTGGTGGAGCAAGGGCTTTCAGAAAGCGGGGGACGCCTGTGTGTGTTGGCCCGCACACCCCCGCACTCACCTTTGAGTGGGCTGAAGAAGTTGAAAAAGGAGTCGTTGGGGACCTGCTTAGTGATGGTTCGGACGGTGCCGCGGCCCTTGTGCTTCTGCTTTTTCTTGATGGTTTTGACCGTGACGTTCTTTCCCTTCTTCCAGTCGATGGTGCACCTGCCCGGACAGGACAGCCATCACAGTCCGCCCACCAAGAGGAAGACCGACTACTGACGTGCACAGCAAGTGCACGGCGGCTCTACGCCGAACCTGGATGTGTGATAAAAGCCGTGCGCCAGCTGAGCACCCAGGCCCAGCACCGCTCTGAGCGGAGCCCAGCCCCCAGCACAGGCCTGCAGAGCGACACGGCCCCACTTCCCCACAACTGTGGGCAGACTCTGAAGTGTGTGTTCTGTCACCTGCCCCAGTCGAGGCACTTCAGAGCCTGTCACCTGCTGCCCCTGGACAACCCCCAGGGATCACCTGGCGCCAGCACACACACATCCAAATTTTCAAGGCAACCCAGTGAATGGGATGAGTTGCGGAAAAGAAGCGGTGACCCCCCCATACGAACAACCAGTGCAGAACACACAGGGTCCAGGGGTGCTGAGCAGTCCCGGGGGGCCGAGCATAGCACGCTTACACTCCTCCAACCACCTCGGCCCAGCACAACACCTGACAGCACCAGAAGGGAAAGCCAGGCCTTCTTCTCCCACCACGGCAGCTGGCCTCGGGCAGCGGCCCCGTCGAAACCAGTCTAGCCGTACGAGTGTGACTGAATGCAGCTAAGGCTGGGAATGCCCACACGGGGAGGGTCGTGAGGACAAGGACTTGCTGGTTCCAGTGAATAGAAATGACTGTTTCAATTCAAAAGAAACAATTTCCCAAACCACCTCAAACTAACCAAGAGGAATAAACTCCAACTACATTCACTCCTCGGTGACCTCAGACTGACGTCGCCAAGGTGCCCGTCCACGAGTAAAGGGCGTTTAAAGTGCCCACCAACCAGCCAAGTGGGCAGCGGACCCAAGTCCGGCCGGCACAGCCGCTCGCCCGCCACCCGCAGCCCTGTGCCCGCCGTCTGCCAGCACAGTGTTTCCACGGGCTTCTCGTGGTCACCATTCACTTTGTGGAGAGTCTAGTGTGCCCCAAACCCAAAAGCCAGAGGACCCCATCCCCAGTGACAACAGGGACGCCAGGCCGGACCCACACCCCTCCCACGTCACCAGGCGACATCTCCCAGCACCAGCTGTCACATCCCCGAACTGAAAGACGATTGGGTGTAAATCTTTGTCTACTGGGCTTTTCGGCAGATCACCAACTCTCTGCTTCATTCCTCACGTCCATCTTACTTGTAAAGCTCTAAAATCACCTCCCGGTTCCGTTCCAGAAAAGGCAAAACGGCACTTCTCACCCGTCACAGTCGACGATCTCAGGCCCTTCGAAGGAAAAGGGGTCGGCCTTGTCCGGCTCCGACTTCATCTTGTACGTCTTCGTCAGGACCGCGTTGGTGAAGTAGTCGTTGGGCCCGAAGTGGAACTCTAACACAAAGGACTGGAAACAAAATGCGGCGTCAGCACCGCCCAAAAGCGACAGGTGCTCAGTGACCGATTCTGATCAGCCCCACAGAACTCACTGGAAACCAGCCCCTCCCTAAACAGGACACTACGAGCAGAAGTCACGCTTAAAAGGGCAACAATGTGGCCATGTCACAAAAAATTCTTTGTGGCAAAAACGTAGTCACAAAGTTAAAGGACAAAGGACAGGCTGGGGTGGGGACAGCCTTTGGTCCGCAGACAGGTGGGGTCGTGTGTGTCCCCTCCAGGTGGGGTGGAGTGTCTGAAGGAGACACCGGGACAGCCAGCCTGCCCCCACCCCTCTGCCCTGCGGAGCATCGGCAGGTCCGTCGGGGAGAAGAGCAGGCACAGCCGGTGGCAGTGAGAAGCCCCTCCTTCCGTCGCAAAGCCCTGCACGACCTAGAGACGGGGACTGGGGAGCCCGACAAGAAAAACAGACATGTTCCAGGTGGCCGTCACAAATAAAACCCCGCGGCCGGCAGAAAAGATGCTCACGACTATCGAAAGAAACAAGATGCCCCCTTTTTGGACAAAACGCACCAACCACAGAATGTAGTGGTGACAAGTGTTCAGGAAACCTGGGGCACTCACACTGAAAAGAGCTTTTGGAAGGACAACTTGGTAATTATCTAGGTGAATGAATGAGTCAATAATAAAATGAAAAACACTACTCTGTGCCCCACTACCAGCCTGAAGAACTTGCCCATCTACGAGGAACCGAAGCACTGGTGAGCGTGAGCGCATACAGGCACACAACAACCTCACCCCCAGGTCACGGAGGACCAAAGACAATCTCGGCTAGTAAACCACAGCGAGTGTGCCAGGGCCACCTATGGGCTCAGACAGCCTGGGTTCCAATCCCCTCTGCCGGCAGTGCCGTGCGACTTGGTGAGTTACCCAATGCCGCCGTGCCCCCCACCCGTCATGTAAAAATAGCCAGCACCCCCCCGCCGACCTGGAGCAGAAGCCACGGGAGCAGCACTCAGCACACGAAGAGGGAGGGAAAACAGGGCTCTGCAAAGGGTGCTGACGGGAAAGGCCACGGAGGCTCCGGGGCACAGGCCCAGGCGGTCAGAGGCCCGAGGGCCCGCCCTGCCGGGTTCCACAACGGACAGCAGCAGGGCCCAGCGGGAGTGTGCACGGGAACCACGGTGCTGGCAGCCTGCTGCTCCCTCACCCCCACAGGCCCATTCTGAATGGGGAGAGGTGGTCACTTTTTCTCGCCCCCCCCATGCCCTGCCCCTCCTCCACACCAAGTGAACTTTCTTCCTGTTTCCCGACTTCTTCCTTCCCCGGGGCCTCTGTTTATGAAGAGTAACCCAAACACACTGGGGTGAAGTGAAGTGTTTGAGGGACCAATAAACACGGCCCCAAGATGAGGCCACGTCATCTGCACCCCCCCACTAGGAAGGACGTACGACCATGGCTCCCCTCTCCGCCCAGAAAGCGTACTCGGTGGCCACCGTCTTCGCCAATACTGATCCCGAGGAGATAAAGACGCGTCCCCACCCCCACGGCTCCTGTGGTCAAGGTGGACAACGGACGCGATTCTCTGTGCTCTGCTCTAAGCTTGAATCATTTCAGAGACCCTCTTTATTATTTTGCAATAAAAAGCACTACAAAACAACAAAACGCGAAGAAAGGAAGAAAAAGGGAAACGGACCCAAAACGGAAGCGGCAGCGAAACGAACCTGGGTGGGTGACCCGTGAGCAGGCAGTGTGGGGGAAAGGATCCACCCACCTCAGCAGATGAGGCCCCAGGGCCACGGGCGACCTGGGTGGGGGCAAGTAATGACCGCAAAGTCTCCACTTACTACTGGGAAGAGGGGACGAGAGGGGACACTGGGATGCCAGGGTGCTGCAGTAGGAGGAGGGCCCGCACCCCACCCTGCAAAGGGATGGCGACCTTGGTCCCCTCCCACAGTGAGGCGGAAGGGAAAGGGGTGGGATGCACACTGCCGTGTCCCCTGCCCCACCAGCAGTGAGGGCCACCTGCAGGACTAGGGGAGAGATCCCGCTCACACTGGCCCCCGCCCCAGGGCTGGTGCTCTGCGACAGGGCAGGGGAAAAGAGCCAGGCCAAGCCCCCACCAAGACCCCTCACTCACAACCCCCAGGGGCTTGTCTCCGAGATCTGAAACTGAGAGCCATCGGCCAGGCACCCGGTCATGTGTCACTGGAACTGCTCTGGCACTGGAATGGAACCCGTCAGCCACGGCAGGTTGACGGGTCACGAACAGTGCTCTGGTGATACCCCGGCTCAGCCAGGAGGGGTGCACCACCCCAACACGACACGCGGCCACAGGTGTCTTGGGAAAACGGGTTCTGTCACAAACCAAAGAGCAGGGGAGCAAGCACCTTTCTGTCCCCCACATCTGCAGGCACTTTTCCAAACACGCTCAGCAGGTCGTTCCATCAGTGCCTTGGGTCGCTGGTCAAGTACAACTCCTACCTACTGTCCTTTCACACAGACCTTACGTACCACGTCCTTGAAGATGTAGGGGATGCTAAGGAGGAGGATGGTACAGGGACAAACTGGCCAAGAAACTACCGTGTGCCACAGGGGACACGACGTGGGCCCAAGAATCCAACCCCACGTCCGACTCCTGCACCTGCTGCCAGGCAGCGAGTGGCTGAAGTCACCTGCCAGGCTGCCCTAACTCAGGGAACACCTGGCTCCAGTCACCTGGCATGCAAGCAGTGGGTCTGATGTCTTGCTCTGGCCCCAAGCCCTTGACACTCAGTGTCCTGACACCCCAACACTAGCCAGAGGATCAAACGATCAGTACTCACCATAGGCTGTCCAGGCTCTGAAAACTTCACTTGAATATCCTGCAGGTGTTTCAAGATTGGCTCATCATACTCCTAAACACAGAGAGAACAAAGGAACCTCCAGTGAGCTCTGAAAAACGATACACGTGTCTTTGGTGAGTCGCTGGCGCATCACTCCTGGATGCCGGACAATGGGCCCCAGTGCTTGTCAAGTACTGACCCCCAGGAAGCCACCCAAACCGTTCCCTGATGACCACTGGAGGGGACAGCAGAGAGGCACCACATCACTGGCAGCCATCAGAGCCAAGCCCCAAGCACAGCGCCTTTGAGGCCAGGACAAGAGCCCTGACTGCACCCAGGGCAAAGGTGCTGCCCGCAGCGAGCGGTCCTGAGCGTCTCCAAAGAGACAGAACCACGAGGCAGGCCTAGGTCCGTCACGGCGCCGGCAGCCACTGCCCCCACACCAGCCTGCAGCAAGGAGCACACGAAGCTGCCCCACGGTCACTGCCAATCCGAAGCACTTGCCAGGCATGGCTGAGACCTCCAGGCAGGCGCTAGAGCGCCCGACGACTCTGGGCTTTTCAGACGCCACCAACGCTGTCATTCTGGAATATCCCAGAGACAGAAAGAAAGGCAAGACTCAAGACCCAGAGACCACCCCCCAGAGCAGGGTTTCACCTGTGGAACAGTTACTCCTTTACCCCTGCCATCTGGGGGCTGAAAAGAAAGGCTTCTTCAGCTTCTACTAAGTTCTGAGAACTGAGTCTTATGCTATCAAGTTCCCAGTAATAAGAATAAAACAGCCCTGGCTAGTGCAGCTCAGTGGGTTGAGCACGGGCCTGCGAACAAAGGGATCACGGTTCGATTCCTAGTCACGCACGTGCATGGGTTGTAGGCCAGGTCCCAGCAGGGGACACACAAGAGGCAACCACACACTGATATTTCTCTCCCTCTCTCCTTCCCTTCCCCTCCAAAGGTAAATAAATAAAATCTAAAAAAAAAGAATAAGACAAAAAACAGCCAATAGTAGTTACATGGCGAGTCTCTAGATGAAAAGTAACCTCGGTCTGAGGGTCAAGACTGAGCCCTCCCATCACTGACGGCTTCTGTGCCTCGTCCTAAACGCTCAGGTGACCGTCGTCTCTGGTGCGTCCCCCACTCCACAGCACCAGGTCTTCAAATGCATCCCCTCAACCCAGCAGTGCCCACCGGTAATTCTCCAAATCCATGAGACAAGTGCCATGTCCTGCCCATCCCTTGAGGACAAGAACTTCGTGTGGCCACAGCACAGCACTGCCTCAGGACAGAGGCACGGCCCTGGGCACCGAGGAAAGAAGGGAAGCCACTCTCCCTGACTTTCACACCCTCCTTGCAGGCACCCACCCCACCAAAGACAGAGGACTCAGGTCCAGTCGGTCTGTGGGACTTAACGATCGACCAGATGGAACCTCCAACCATCAGCTGCCACCTGCCATCAGGTCACCATGCCCACGACCCCTCACCACCCCTTGCACAGGTGAGCAGCTACAAAGGCCAGCGTGTCTTTTCACAGCTTTAGGACAGAAAGCAGGACTCCGCAGCTTAAATGCTGAAGCCGCCACCAACGCAGAGGTGTGGGGAGAACGAGTGGCGCCCCACTGGAGAGGGCCCAAGGGCGCCACTGCCCTCAGAACCAAGGGGGTGCAGGGGCCAAGCGCCATGGCCACCCCCAGGTCACTAGCCAGCACCAAGGGCTGGTCACCCCGGCAAGTCACCTGCTAGCACCAATAAGTCCCCATCACTGAAAGCCCGCCACCATGCGCTGTGGACCCCAACCAGCAGCACGGGCATCACCCAGGGCACGTCAGAAACACAGCCCTCAGGCCCCAGCCAGGCCCACGGACTCAGAACCTGCGTGTCCCTGGGAAGGGCACTACTACTGAGGTCCGGGACAACCTGTCCTGTGAGTCTGTCTGTCTGCTCCGCTGTGTGGGGACTTCCCACCCCTGGGGCACACAGAACCCCAGCTCTTTTGAGACACATGTTTTAGAGGTGGCCCCAGTTTGGAAGGAGATCGAGACCACTCCTGAGTGGGGAGCACAGCGAGAGCCTCTCCACCCGCAGGGGATGCCCCGAGCGCCTGCGAGCCCCAGGCTGGCATGCTCACCTGGACCAGCTCGCTCAGCATGTCCACGTTTCTGAAGATGGTGAACCAGAACTCCGGAACGCCTCTGGGGCTGGGCTCCTCCGCGGCTGTGGCCTCTTTGTCTGCTATGACGACTTTATTTTTCACGTCCCCCTGAAGATCACAGGTGCAGAACAGAACACTCACCACAAAGCAATGCAGTGGCAGTCTCGTGGCTTAACTCGGGCGCCCACTTCTGAATCCCACACAGACTGCCGCCACAAACCCATGGCCTTGGACTCGGCATCTCCAGGACCACCGAGCAGGTCACGATTTCAAGTGTTTCTGGGGACAAAGCACTCAAAGCCCCCACACAGACGCAACCTCGTGATGTAACTTAAACTGGCGGGAAGACTGAGACGCGGTCCGAGGAACGGCTGTGCGCGCAGCAGGCTCTGCGAGGTGTCCATCCGGGGACCGTGGCCCAGCTCCACACGCAGCCCCGGGGGTCACCGCACCCAGATGCCCACCAGACAGAGGCACCGTGCGAACATGAGGGTGGGGACCAGAACGGCTCGGTGGCAATGTAGAGATGCCGGGGCCCCAGGGAAGGAGGTGAGGCCAGCACTGCACGAGGCCAGGGGAGAGAGGGCGTGCTCCGTCATGGGGGCCTGGCAAGGAAGCAAGCCCCGGGCTACATAAACCAGCAGAGGCAGCTTGTTCCTGAGCAGTGAGGGTCTGGCCCCAACCACAATGACCCGTAAGCCCGGCTCCAGCCAGCCCAGGCCCTACGTATCTTCCAGACCAAAAACACACACTTCAAGAAACCCCTGAAGTGTCGGTTCACAAACCAGAAGCTCGTCGTCTCCCCAGAACCAATCCAGGCTGACGGAGGGAACTTCCTGGGACACTCTGCGGCAGTGGAATGGGACTATTCGCCAGAAAAGGCCATGAGCAGGTGACAGGGCATGTCGCCAAAAGGAGCCCTGACTCACTGACTTCGAGTGGTGACAGGCACTCTGGCAGGATGTACCCCCCCCCACCCCCGCTGGCAGGTGACCACCACCCGGACACGTGACTAAGACCCCCCACAAATGTGTTACTAGTCCCCACTCACGCGACACGCCCCCACGCCCCCGCACTCTGTGGAGGGCCGAGCTGGGGGCAGGGTGGCCAGCTCGCTGCAGTGACTGACGTATGCAGTGAGGCGCTGGGCCGCCAGCTGGCTGCTCAGTGTGCGTCCACAAAGACCTCTGAACACCCGACTGGGGCGGGGGTGGGGTGGGGGGTGGGCGTAGCACCTACTGCCGTCTGCCCCTTTCTCTGTGAAGCTGCACCGGTCACCGAGAGAGGTTTCATACTCCTACCAGTGTTGAAACAACAGGCTTTGCACTAGGTAAAAACAACACCACGCCAACTTACGGCCAATTTGTCCTCCTCTTCATTCTCGCTGTGCCACTCCGATTCCGAGTCTGTCGGCTCGACGTCACCAGTGACGAACTCCCTTCTCTGAGTGAGAGCGAGAGCTTCTTAGAGTTAAGTCACTCAGAAAGGCAAGAGTCAAGGCCACAGGTCCGTAAACGTCTATGAAAGGACTATGAACACTGAAGGCTCCTATCATTTATTCTAAGACTCAAAGTCAAAAAGAGCTTAAGAAGTAACCCTCACTGATTTACTGCGTAAACCCGGATGCTTCACCTCAAGGAAGGCTGGGAGGTAGCCTCAGGGTCGCGAACAGCGCTGCCCACCTTGTCGAAGAGAGGCTGGTACAGCGCCGCGTACTTCCTCTCCAGGTCATGGACCTCTTCGTAGAACTTGGCCTCTATGTGAGCGCACTTCACCTGAAGTTGTTTCAGCGCATTGATTCTTCTTTTTACCGCTTTGGGTAAACTAAAGGGGGAGTTTAAAAAAAAAGCTACGTTTCGTTAAAATAAATTAAGGTTAACATAGAATGACATCCTTACTGTGAAAGAGCTAATTGTTAAGAAACGGACACGTGCTCCAATAGAGGGAAAAGGCGGGGGGGGGGGGGCCGAGGAGACAGTTAACAAAATAAAAATAAACATGGAAGAAAGTCTATCTCATAAAACACCCAGAAGAATGTGGTTAGAGGAACCCCCGTCTCTCCTTACTAAGTGAGCGATTACAAAAGGAGCCAGCCCAGCCCGGCGAGGCAGAGAGCAGGGCAGCCCGGGCCTCGCTCTCTGAGAAGCAGTGAGAGAGGAAGACAGCCCTTCGGCCCCGGCACGCACCCCCCTCCGCCTTGAGGACGCAGCCCCAGGGAGCAACCAGGCATCGGTGTGCAGAAACACCTGCAGGACCTGTCTCCCTGCATCCCACGCCCTGGGGGGCTCTGGCAGACACCCCGAGGGAGCCCCCAAAATGGGCCGCTCTCTTCTGCTGTCAGGCAACCGGGGCCTCTCCCTGCCTTCCCACTTTCTAGGCTCTAAATACACTGTCATTTGCGAGCATCACTCTTGTAAATTAGAAGAGAAAACACTTTCAGCCTTTGCTCACAATCTGCAAGGCAGAGCAGGTCCTTGGGCTCCACCGCAGACCAGACCAGACCCCCACCCCACTGGCAGCCCAGCCCCTCCCTGAGCCCCCCGCCACTCGGACTGAGTCCTCAGGGCGGAGTGTGCAGTGCACACACAGCCTCTATGCTGGGTCTGTCACACCCAAGGCCACCTCAGGGTGGATGCTGTTCAGAACCCAACAACCATGCCCCTGGGACTCAGGCTAGGGAGGAGAATACGGCGCAGCAGAGCAAGAACCCAACAGAACAGTCACAGGCTGGCACCTGCGCTGTTTCTCTGCACTAGTCACACGCCTTGAAATTTCCTAAAAATGTTTTCAAGTCCTCCTGGTGGGGTTCAAGTCACAAAGGGTTCTAAGCCAAACCAGATGTGGCTGTGCTCCAGCTGTCCTGAGTCAGCCGCAGTGACAGCGCCGGCCCCTCCGACAGATGCTTCAGGTGCAGGGCACCCACCCCACAAACCCCAGCCCCCCACCCAGCTTCCAAAGCAGAGAACTGGGAACCACGGCCACTGGCACTACTGCCGACTTCTCCAGAGTCGCCTCCAGAAGAGTCCTCCACCCAAGGCAAAGAGATCCCAGTGCCCCCCGCCCCACTGTAACAGCCTTGGAACACAGAGCCCCACGTGGGCAACCAGAGAGGGGAATGTTCAGAGACTGAGCCGCACCGACTGTGGGGGGAGGCCCAGCAGCAGCCCCTCCCTTACAGGAGGAGGACAGCAGGGCCGGGAAAGGGCCGCCCAGGAGCCTGCTCGAGTTTGTGCTGCAGCCTCGAGGGGAAACCACAGGGGAGGGGCCCTCGGCTGGCCCGAGGCCACCAGGAAGAGAAAGCGCTTTGCCCTCCCCAGTTCATCTTCCTCGCCACCTCTTCCTGGTGCCACCCCACTCAGGCTGGGCAAGGTTCTCTCACATGGCCACCAGATGGCGCCGTGCGCTCACCTGCCAAGGACCCCCACCAGCTGCCTTCTCCCCATCCGTGTGGGTCCCTCCCTCCACCAGACTCCAAATCCAAGTAAGCTCATCTGGAGCCCAGGGCCCTGCTCAGCAGGCAGCGCTGCTGAATGAAAAACACAGTTTCTATTCTAAGGAAGTTGTTTTTCCTTCTTTATTCCTTAAAGTCCCACCCCGTCTCACCCACAGCACACTTACGTCTCGATGTAGCTGGAAGGAGTGTGGGAGACACTGTCGAGGCGCTCCTGCAAGGCTGCCAGGACCTGAGGGTTCTGCATCACCTGGTCCGTGAGCGTCTCTGTTCAGAGTTTAAAAAAAAAAATGCAGGGCGCTACCAGATGTGCCCACCCCAGAGCAGCCAAGAGCTGGGGTCACCAACTCACAACGACTCGGCCGTGCTCACCTACTGTAATTTCTAAATACAGCAAAGTGGCTTGTAAAGACGTGTTTTGAAGAATATTTAAAATATATTTTACAGGCGTGGGATATTCCCTGTTAATCACCTGCGTGGGTGGTTAGAACCTACTGAAAGGTACCAAGACTTTTGGGTCTCACCTTGGCTGGTTAAGCCCCAAATCTCCAACCGAGGACACCATCACTTCCTATCATCTTGCCCCCCGTACCCCATCCCACGGTGGGGCCCAGCACTTAGCCAGCAAAGCCCCAGCTCTCACCGGTCCCCTGCTGGCCAGACTGCCGAGTGCCCTGTGGGCCACCTCCACCTCCTGCCCAAACCCACCTCCCACACAGGTGTGTCCTGACCAGCCCCTCGCAGAAGTCGCTTGTCTCCTCTGCCACGCTGCCTGTACAGCCCACACTCAAGACACCAGCAGAAAGCAGTGTATGTCCTTCCGCCCCACTCTCACCATGGAGCTGGCAGCACCTGGCCCACAGCACTGACTCAGTGTCTGCAGGCCTGCCCCCCCCCCGCCCCAGCCCCCCAGCCACAAAGGCAGCCCAGACCTGGCACTGGCAAGCACTCTTTTAAACCAGGAGAGACCAGCACTGCGAAGCACCGTGTTGAATGTACGCAAGCGGTACATACAAAACTGGGTCCTACACGTGGCCACACCCACCCCTCTAGCTCTGGCCACAGCAAGGCCTAAAAACAATGACACCTGGCACCTACGTTTCGGTTTTTAACTCTCTCCACTAATAAACACAGGGCCCCTTCAGTAACTAAGAGCACCCAGGTATAAAGCAAGGCAAGTTCGAGGGAAGACAGCGGAGCGTCCCTCGTGCCACAAAGCTACTGAGAAAGGCATGGAGAACTGACAGGGTGTGGCCAAAGGACGCAGAGGCCAGCCCGGAGGGCCCCGCAGTCACTCGGGACAATTCACACACCGAAACAAGTAAGGGTGGCCACTGATAAACAAGTAACCTGTGTCTCCACAGCAACACTGAGTGACAGGTCTGCAGCAGTGGCCACATGCGGCCGGGTTGTCAGATTTTGAACGGCCGCCTTTGCCGCACCAACCAGGGTCACCCCTGGCTCAGTGAGGATCGCCAGTGGGTGCTGAGCCACTGGGTTCGAGTCTGATGGAGGACGGGGAGTCCCAGATTACTTAGTAAGAGGGTCCTTAGCACAGCCCAGCATGGCAGACGTGGTCCCGAGGGAGTCGTCAAGCCCGGGGCCTTCCCACTGTACCAGGTCGCGGCAGGCGTGGTGGGCGTGTGGAGTGTGTACCCTGAGTCTGACACGGAGACCACCAGACCCACCCCTCTGTGGACACCGCACATGACAGCCGACCCCGAGGCCTGCTGCCTGAGGGGCAAGAAGGTGGGGGGTGGGGTGCCCCACACAGGAGTCAGATAGAGTCACACTCGACACACGCTTGCCACTAGTCCTGGGTTTGGGCGCAGTGCAGACCCACTGAGAAGGGGCAACACAGACGGGACTGCGCGTGTGACCCCACTCAGGTTACACTTCTTGGCAGTGGTCACGAGGGTTCACCCCAGTCTCAGAAGTTCACGCTGAACCGTTTCAGGGGCTCTCTGAGCCGGTACATGTATGACTCGCTTTCGAAGAAGTTCAGAGACAGAAAAGCACAGTCAGACTTGAAAATGGAGGGAGGAAGCACATCCGTGAGTCGGTGGGCGAAGGATGCTGCTGGGACGTGGGCAGGCAGTCAGGGGAAGAGAAGGCACCGACGCAAAGACTGGTCACTGGTCAGTCCACATGGGCACCAAATGACCACAGAGTCCGCATTTCCTAAGGTAAAAAAATTTCATCCCGGCCCTGGCTGCTGTGGCGCAGTGGATTGAGCACAGGCCTGTGAAGCAAAGGGCCGCTAGTTCGATTCCTAGTCAGGGCATACGCCTGGGTTTCGGGCCAGGTCCCCAATAGGGGGCCCATGAGAGGCAACCACACATTGATGTTTCTCTCCCTCTCTCCTTCCCCTCTAAAGATTAAAAAAAAAAAAAAATTCATCCCTGGCTGGCGTGGCTCGGTGGATTGAGCACCAGCCTGTGAACCACAGGGCCACCAGTTCGATTACCAGTCAGGACATACACCTGGGTTGCAGGCCAGGTCCCCAGCCCGGGGGGGGGGGGACGCGCGATGTGAGAGGCAACCAGACATTGATGTTTCTCCCCTGCTCTTTCTGCCTTCCTTCCCCTCTCTAAGCATAAATAAAACTAAAAAAATTAAAACAAACTACTGATTTTCGTTTTAATTAGTCTAAATTTCCTAAAGGCTTTAACTCTGGCACGGTAATAAATGGCTCCAGAGCAGGAGGCCCCCCGCCTGTGTGCAAACACTCCACCCACCCACCCCAGGGCGGGGACTGACCTGTGGCACTCGGGGCTCTCCCGGCCTCCAGGGAATCTGACGGGGCTCCATCTGAAAAGCTGAAACAGTGCCGAACACGTGTTACTGTAAAGAAAGCTCCGAGGACGAGTGCTCAGGGCAGTCTTACGTAACCGCCAGCAGGCGTCTCAGTACTGACTCCACACGGTTACAGGGGAGACTTTGTTCCGAAACGCCCGACCACTTACCAACCCCACCACCTCCCACCCCCCCATGCCACTCTTCGCAGTTTTAATTTCCAACCTGGAGCCCTGGCTGGTGTGGCTCAGTGGACTGAGCTCCGGCCTGGGAAGCAAAGGGTCATGGGTTCGATTCCCAGTCAGGGCACATGCCTGGGTGGAGGACCAGGTCCCCAGTTGGGGGCACACAAGAGACAACTGACTAATGTTTCCCTCTCACACTGATGTTTCTTCTCTCTTTTTCCCTTCCTCTCTAAAAGTAAAGAACTAAAATCTTAAAAAAAAAAAAAAAAACTTCTACCTGTAACCCTAGAAAAAAATATGCTCCCAGCTCTCAAACCAAACCCACCAACCAACCCACACGGTGCGGAGGGCTGCTGACCACAGCAGAGCCCACTTCCCGGGGTGGGGGTGGGGGCAGTGCCCGCAGCAGCCCCGTGAGCGGGCCACACAGCGCCACACGCGCCTCCGCCTCATACCCGGCCTCTGCTCTCAGAGAGGCCCGCCCGCCGCACACCACGTCAGCGCCGTAGGGCACAACCCAGCGGGGCCTTCGGCGCGAGCACAGCGCAGACCATGCCCTGGGCCACGGGGTACAGGATGTGAGGTGGTGTCGGGTCGGTCACAGGGCTTCACCCGGTGGTGCTCCAGACATCGGCCTCGGCGTCTGAGACGCGTGCCCGTGGGAGCGGTTCTCGAAGGGGCTCGAGTACACAGGGAAATGGGGAGAGAGGGCACCGCTGGCTGGAGCACCTGAGATGCTTGTACAATGAAGCTTACCTGTTGCTCAACAACTAAAACCGAAACTCCAATAAACAAAGTCCATTTGGCTTACCTGTTATCTGCCATCTGAATGTTTTTATCTCCTAGAAATTAAAGAAGAGTTGTAACAATTAACATCACTGAACAATCACAAACAAAAACAAATTGGAAACTGCATCCTTTTACCAGCACTCCGCACACGGACACGATCTACTTACTAGGAGGGGCGGGGCACCGTCTGGGAAGACGGGCCTGTCGGAGGCCGCAGAGCTGTGCACCTGGACACATACACTGGTCAGAACTCATCAAATTACACACTTGGGACCTGTACACTTGAGTGTGAGTACACTTTACTCATTAAAAAATTCTCTTGTTGGTACTAAAGTGACAAGACTTGGGAATAAAACCCACCCACTCTAATTAGCCTTATCTTTAAGTTTTAGTGACAGGAATGTGTATTTGTGCAAGACCCATTACTTTAGAGCAATTCAGAGCACTCAGTGGTGGGTGCACCGTTGGGGGCTTGCTCTGCACACTCATTCTGACACAGCGGGTGCAGCCATATGTGGGAACATGCAACACACTCTGCGTTACCCCTCTTTCACAAGACCGGTAACTTATCTCCTATCTCCGCTTGGGCGACTTACACCTACAAACATTAGAGCTGGGTTCTGGAATGAATACTTTTTAGAAAGCTCCTGACAATGAAATTTCAGAACCCACCTAAATGCATAGAGCCCTTAAATGAAAAACACAGTGAAGCCTTCCTAAAGGAGGTTCTTCACCTTGGACACAGCAAATGACCCTTGGAGTCTCTCGGAAGGTTCATTATAGGCTGACCACCGGTCAGTCTCATTGGTGGGTGCTTGAGCGTCGCCCAACCCCCTCAATCACAACGCTTTCAGGTAAAACAAACCCTTTGTATTCAATAAAAACAGCTTCAACTGGAAATGATCTGCAACCGTCTTGTATTTAACTCAGCCACATTTTCCCTAGGTAACTCTGTTTCAAAATACAACATGTGAATTGCTTTTAAAGTCCAAAACATTACACTATCTTTTTCAGGAAGCTAAATGAGTTAAGGGAGCAGATGAAAACCATCCGAACAAAAAAAACGCAACAAGTAAACAAATACTACATCGGCTGGGCTGACCATGCCCGGCACAGGGCCCAAGTTAGAGCAGGGCCCCAGTGGGCTTTCCAGGGTCCCCTGTGCCTCCCCCACTCCAGGCTCGCCCCCAGGAACCCCAGTCCCCACACCTTCTGGCCCTGCCTCCGCACGCTTACTCCCAGCTCACACTGCCCCGCAGGGACAAGCAGGGACGAGCAGGGACCTGCGGTCACGGGGTTCCCAAGCACACGGTCTGCTCCTCCACAGAAACGCAGAGTGCAAGGCAATTTGATGTGTGCAGAGCAGATATACTTCCCACTGATGGGCCGTTAAACACCGCGGGTTTCCCCTCTCATGATGGGGTGTCTATGTCACCCCAAGTCACTCTTATTTACGACAGCAGCAAGACTGCTGGGTCGGAGGTATGGATATTTACACACCAGCCCCAGCTATAACCCGGACACCTAATTAAAGCTCTCCACAGTCTAACCCAGGGGTCCCCGAGCCCTGGGCTGTAGACCAGCATCGGTCTGTGGCCTGTTACAAACCTGGCCACGTAGCAGGTCAGCAGCAGCGAAGAAGCTTCCCTCAAATTACTGCCTCCTGTATCCCTGCCCCCACCCCAGCCCAGTCCATGGAAAACTTGTCTTCCCAGAAACCAGTCCTGGTGCCACAAAGGCAGGGGTCCAGTGTCTCACACACCTGCCCACAGCACCCCCGCCCCCCCGCGTCAGCCCTGCCAACACTGACTGCTAAGAGAAGGCACTGCTCTCTTGGGGCAACGCCACTGCCAGCTCAACAGACAGACTCCGGAGTTCACCACTTGACCAACAACCATCAAGCCGTACACCTACTCCTACCACCTCCTGTGCCAGCAAGGGGCCTCTGTAGCAGCGCCTGACTACACTTTACACTCAGCGCTCACCCATGGAGGGAGTGCCCCCAGAGCACAGGGGAGGACTCGAAGGCTGGAAAAGAGGAGCCGCCGGAGCCAAGGCCACCTTGGCCAGTAAGACGCAAACGTGGGTCTCTGCCCACCTACAGTATTGGTGGTGAGCGGAGGTGAGCTCTGCTCCCAGAGACAGTGCACTCGAGAACAAGAGAGGGGCTGCAGTTTGGAACAGGCAACTGGGCTAGGACCACTGCTTTCTTTTCGTCAGGATTTTATATTTTATTTATTTATTTTCAGGCAGAGAAAGGGAGGGGGAAATAGAGGGAGCGAAACATCAATGTGTGGTGCCTCTCACACACACCCCCGCCCCCAGACCTGGCCTGCAACCCAGGCATGTGCCCAGACTGGGAATTGAACTGGCAACCTTTCAGTTCGCAGGCCAGTGCTCAATCCACTGAGCCACCCCTGCCAGGGCTTGGACCACTGCTTTTATGGGCAGAGTGCGAAAAGGGAACACCTAAGCAAGGACCACGAGGCAGTCCGCTGGCTCACAAGTGGGGAGAGGTTCTGGGCGGTGCTCACTGGTCAGAGAACGTCTCCCTCTTCTGTACACCAGGCACTCACAAGACACCAGTCTCCGGTCTAAGCTTCATCTCTCCGAGTGTGCATGTGTGAGACCCTCCATTTCACACCCTCGCTCCGCCTTAGACTAAAATCCACACACTTCACACCCAGACCCTCCAACCTTCCCGTCACCACCACCCACTTTACCCCCTGCAGCCACTTCCCCCTGCTCCACTCAGGACCGGGGACAACAGCTGACATCTCTGATCTCTGTCGGGGCCGGGCCAGAACCCTCAGGCCAGTGGCGTCCCAAGACACCCCCTGCCAAGATGCAGCGTGAACGCTCCTCCCAGCCCAGATCACAGTTGGTCCAGGGCCCGAAGCCACGTCTGGCACAGCCAGAATCTGCCAAACGACTCAGCACCTACGGCCAGTCCCAGGCCAGAGAGGCTTGCTCCCCTTCCCTTGTGCTGACACCGCTCCAGTCCAACGGGTCCCCACTGCCACAGTCCGCTAAGCAGTGCCCATCTGTGTGAAGGCACGTGCTACTTTCTCAACCCCACTGTTGGTGACATTATGGCAAAAGTTAAATTAAGCCAGACACAACATTCTCAAAAAAATAAAAAAGCTAAATCAAGGACAGAGAGAAAACAAGAGAACGAGTTTCAGGAACGGGAGAACAGCAGCAAGCCCAGCACACACCGTCTGGAGCAGAGCAGACCCACAATAAACCACCTGCTTGTGACCCGGGTTTCAGTCCCGTCTCCACCGTCTCTTGGGCGTGTGGTCTCGGGTCAATGCCCATGATCTAAAGGCAGAACTACACACGTAAAGTGCTGTGCCCAGTGCGCGGCCCACCTGGGTCTCTTTCTATGCTCGTAACTGCCTCGAGCTCATGGAGCGTCACATCTCTCGCTTCACACGAAACCGGCTCCAACCCTGCTCCCTCTACCTGAGGAGAACAACACGGGGTGACATCACAAACGAGACAGGTTCTCTCAGTCAGGTCTCAGCAACACAGGGTGGGGTGGGAGGCGGAAAAGGCAACCAAGTTAAATATGAAATGGACACTAGGCAACAGAATGTTCTAAAATTCCCAAAGGAGGCAGAAGCAGGCTCCCGCACGAGCCTGCAGTGCTAAGTGTTCACTGGCAGGCACACGTACATGACTGCAGACGCAGGTTTGGTTTCTTTTATACAAGATTACTCACAATCCTACTGACAGTTAACTCGCTTTTACCCAAACAATAAACCTCTTTTCATGGGGAAATTTTTAAATTTTTTGCAGCAAATTATCCAACATAACGTTAAATTCTTAATTTTAAACTGAAAACATCTAGTCTATAGGTTAGAGTAATTGTATTACTTTAAATCGGGCCACTTTTTTTTTAGAAGGGTTTTTTTTTTTAAGATTTTTAAAATTGCCCTGGCTGGTGTGGCTCAGTGGATTGAGCATGAGCCTGCGAACCTTGCGGTAGCGGCTCGATTCCCAGTCAGGGCACATGCCTGGGTTGCAGGCCAGTTCCCAGTGGGGGACACATGAGAGGCAACCATGCATTGATGTTTCTCTCCCTCTCTTTCTCCTTCCCTTCTCCTCTCTCTGAAAATAAATAAATAAAATATTTTAAAAAAAGATTTTTAAAATTTATCATTAGAGGGGAAGGCAAGGAGAGAAACAACAATGCAATGTATGGTTGCCTCTCGTGTGTCCCCCACTGGGAACTGGCCTGCAACCCAGGCATGTGCCCTGACTGGGAATTGAACCATGATCTTCTGGTTCACAGGCCCACGCTCAATCCACTGAGCCACACCAGCTAGGGCCTCACTTTTGAGAGTAGCTGTGAGCTGGGAATATAACCCAAATGTTTTCGCCTTTATCAGTCTGAAGTTGAAGGTCCTCAAGGCCATGAGATAAGCGAATGAGGACCCTAAATGGAATCCATGTTTCCAGGAGAATGTAGAATCCCGTTAGAGCCTGTAATTCCTAACAATCAGGGCGGGGCCACATAAACCCTGCAGCACAATCTCTGGGTTCAGTGTGAAGGACAGCGCTCTTACCCTGGCAACCTGAGCACACTCGTCGGCCCCCGGGGCCAGGTTCAAACCTCCAGCAGCACTGCCCAGGTCAGCTGAGGACCACATCAGAAGGGACAGAGGAGCCACCTGTTCTAAGAAGGAGCCAGGATCCCCCCGCAGGACGCCCCACGCCTCCACTCAGAACACCTGGCCAATCCACACAGCCCTGGACAGCCCTCTCCTCCCCTGCCCTGCTCTCATCGGCAGAGTCTTTACCTGCCCCACCGCCACATTCCTTAGCATCAGAAGACAATCGGGTGGAAATCAATATGCCAGAAGGTAAGTGGAAACAAGTGTGGAAACCAGATTGCTCAGACAAGTTTCCAAAGCAGTGGCGAGAATTCTTGCTGAACAACAAACCCTCCCCTTGCACCTGTGATCTCTTACCAACTAAACAAAGAGGGGCCCAGGCTCTAGACTCACACAAGACAGACCTGAGATGATGCTCACGCTGACTTCAATCATATGTAACGACTGAGAATCCAAATCATACCTGCCTCCTTCTTTAGGCATTTATCAAAAATTTTAATTTAGCCCTGGCTGGTGTGGCTCAGTGGACTAAGCACCAGCTCGTGAACCAAAAGGTCACCATTTGACTCCCAGTCAGGGCACGCACCTGGGTGGTGGGCCAGGTCCCCAGTAGGGGGTGAGTGAGAGGCAACCACACACATTGATGTTTCTCTCCCTCCCTTCTGTCTCTAAAAATAAATAAATAAACTTTAAAAAAATTATAATTAAGAAAAATTACATGTGTTTACAGACATTAACTAAGACTGGCAACTAGTTAGCTGACACAGTCACATGCTGGGTATGAGAGCACTGGTTTGCTTGTATGGAACTACTGCTCACCACGGGCTAAGAACAGAACGGACGGTCGGCTATGCCTGCCTCACCCTGAAGTGCAAGAAGCCCCACCGGGGCAGGAGCCTGTGCGCTTGCTCAGCGCAGCGATCCCTGTGCCCAGCATGGGCCTCAGCAGGAGACAGTGGCCAGGCATTTGCTCACTCATCTGTTCATCCGCTCACTGACGCCGAGTGACAGCCCATGTGCTGCCCACGTGCTACCTGTGTGCGGCCAGGCTCCTCCCAAGCAGTTTTAAGACACAGAGGAAGCCATCCCTGCTTACAAGACCGAGAAAGAATGGGCAGTCTTTTCAGAAACCTGCTGGAGGCCAAGCCCTGTTTTTAGGAAGAAATCAAGGACTTATTCCCTTTCCTTGACCAAAACACTATTTTTACTGAAGGCACGGCAGTTCTTCACTGGCTACAGCTCCAACTTCCTCCTCTGCTCCCTGCAACTCGCTAGCACACGACTGACAAGGCAAACATCTCACCTTTTTCTTAACACAGACAAGAGTTCAAGACCTCGCTGCCCCGTCTGCACGGCTTCCCCTCTCCACCGTTTAAACCTGCAACCCCAAGCCCTATGACCTCTCTCTACGTTACCTCTCAAAAGCACCTACACAATCCAACCTGTCTGTCGCTGGGGAGAGGAAGGTCTTCTGACTCGAGGCGTGACGGCCTGGCGCCTAGAACCAGTGCACGGACGTGCCCGGGACTGCCTACTTCGCTGTAACCAAGGAAACAAGGAATGTTTTAAATCGGAATACAACTGCATTCTTAAAACCTGTCCACGTAACTGCGTCAGGTGTAGAGGTGGTGTTTCTACCATGAAACCATTAAAGAGACCCTCTCGCTTCTGGCTTCTTCAGGCTTTGGGTTGTAATAACGAAACGCACGGGCAGGAAGCACACTTCAGCCGCAGGAGCTGGCAGAGCCGACCTGTAAGGAGAAATGCGAGGCTGCACACGATCAGGACCAAAGGTAAAGACCACAAAGTGACCTTCCGTAGTTTTCTTACTACAAAAATGCACTGCCTCTCCAGTTACTAAACGCTCAGGAAACTTAAAGTTCAATGGCAAACTTCCAGTTTTCTCGGAAGAGGGCAGGGGAGAAGACCAACGGCCACCAGATGAAAATTTAAAAATCTATGCCACCACGAACTACTTCTTATAAACGTGTAACGGTCCCTCACAAAGTTTCCACTGCCCATCCCGAAGGGTTTCCCCATTTACTGTGGGTGGGCTCGTGGACACATCTCACAGCTGCAGTGTAGGGAGGCCAGAGTGGGCGAAGGCCCCCCACGAGCGATTTCCTGCAGCCAGTCCACTCCGGCGGCTCACTGCTTCTGAAGTCGCCCTGCTGGAATGTCAGCCTTTCGCACCCGATGCCTACAAACTTCTCCTCGCCGCCGCCGCACTTCCAGTGCAGGCCAGCAGCGGGCGCCCGCGCTTCTGCTCCACGTGCAGCCAGATTCCGCCTATTTCCCGCAGCTGATGGTCTCAAAACCCAACTCAAAGTACTTCATCTCTAGAAAACTGTGACCCACCCCAGCAGATAAAATCCCTAAACTCAAAATTCCACATAAGAGCCTGATAATCTAAATGGACAATTCCCAAACTACAAATACCTGTACAATTTCGGAGGCCAAACAACCCTAAAAGTATCCTTTCTAGAATTCTGTTTACTGAGGCTGTCAAACCAAAAATTATATAATCGGTTACTGAAAAGAACTTGTGTAATTTCCCCAATCACTATTCTGCACTTGTTTTGAAAAACAACGCAAAATCCAGAAGAGCATTTAGATGTTACAATGCAGAGCACAGGGGCGGATTTCAGCCAGTACTGCAGCGCTGGAGTGACGACGGCCTCACACGATTCTAAGTAATTACTTTGGGAACAATGATTATCATCGTACCTTGAAGAAGAGACCTGAAGTTCTAGTGAAAACGTCCCTAAGGAACCTGAGAAGGTCCCAGTTCCTACACCTACTTCACCTGCAGAATGAGGCCCTTCTGTCCCGCTAGCTCTTCAACGAATTGGGTTTTGAGATCGTATTTATATCGACCAACAAACAAGGTCTCTCGTCTTCACTGATGTTTTCAAACCTCGCAACAGGACAACTGTCCCTCAAAAAAGAAACAACTGTCCTAGTCCCCAAACCAGCAAACAGCTCACAAGCGGAGAAGAGTTGTTTGGGGGGCTTCCGTCTCCGGCCCAGCGGGCCCTGCAGAGGGGACCCCCGCGCACCGCCGCTGAACCTCCGGAGAATGCCCCGGCCCGACCCGCCCGCTGGGGTCCGCAACCATTTCCGGAACCCACGCAGGGACGTTTAGCGGAACCACAGGACCACGAGATGGACACGACCAACCCGCTCAGGCGTTCGCGCACAGGCTTCCGCGCGTTTACGAGCGGACACAACTCGACGGGAAAACTTTCATTCCCCGCCCCGGAGGGGGCGCAGCGGCACCCGCGGGGCAGCCACCGCTCCAGGTGTGCACAGTTACGGCCGCAGGGAGGCGGTGACTCCGGGGGACAGGCGTCCGCCCTGCCGGACCAACCCCGCACTCTAAGCACCTGAACCAGAGAACCCCCACTAGCCCGGTTTTACCGGGCCGCGCAGGACGGCGGAACCGGCGGCCCGGAGACCCGGCCTGGGGGGAGCCACGCGGCCCGAACGGCCCCCGGAGGCCGCTGCCGCGGCCTCTGAACCGGAAGACACGCAGGAAACTTTCCTTCCCGGAACGCGCCAGGGCGACTCACTCCGCCTCTGGGGAAAGCGCTACTTCTGTCTCTGGAGGCTGCTGGCGGCGGCTGCGGCCCCGCCGGCCAGCGCCCCGAGTCCGCAGCAGGGTCCTCCCTCCTCGGCCCCGGACCGCAGCCGCGAGGCACGCGCGGGCTGCCTCCTCGTAAACAGACCAACCCCCGCCCGACGGACGTCCGGAAAGGAGCCGCTGAGGTCGCGCCCCGCTCCCGCCCCCACCTCCGGGACAGCGCCAGTTCCGAAAACAAAGGCCCGCAGGCGGCTCCGCGCTCCCTGCGAGCGGAGGCCAACCCGCCGGCCCCGGCCCGCTGGAACAGCACGGGAGGGGCTCGACCGGCGACCTTAACCTTCCTGGGGACGCCGCGCGCGAACAAAGCTGATCCTGACCTTCAGGGCCGCGCCGGGGGCGGGCGGAGCGGGGAGGGACACCCGCCGCCGGCCGGGCCGCGCCGCGAGCCCGCCGCCGCCTGCCCGGCCTCGCCGCGGGCCCTTGCCGCCGCCGTTCCCTGCTCCGCCCTTGCCGCCACGGCCTCCGGAGGTATCCCCAGTCCCCGACCCTCGGTCCCGCCGGCCACCCCAGGGAGCCGTCACCCGGCTGAGATCCCGTGTCCGTACCTCACGCCTCCTGCGGCAGTAGCGGCGGCAGCAGCTTCGCTCGCTCCTGGGACTGCGCCGCCGTGGCCGCCAACAACACTGTTTCCCATTGGCCGAGCCCTCTGTCTCCGCCCTCCCCGAGGAAGGTGGGCTGCGATTGGGCTGATTCGGCGCAAGTCAACTACGCATTGGCGCCGCGGGTAACGACCAATCAGAGGCTCCTCGGGCTCAGACCCCCTGAGCCGTATGCAAATCGAGTGAGCGACTCTAGCGGAGGCGCGCGCTTGTCTAGCCCGCCCAAGATCCTTCCGCCTCTTTCAGGGATAGGGGTACGTGGAGTCCACGTGGAGGGAACCCCCACGAGCGCCCTCTTGCCGGTCCCGCGTGGGACCCCCACTCCCCTCCCACCGTTCCACTTCGGCTCCACCCCAGTAGCGCGTCGCGCTAGCTCAGGGGGCTCCTCCCCTCCCCAGGACTATGCCCGTGGGGTCCTCTCTCTCACCCCCTGCATCCCACGCACGCACTGTCTTCCACCGGGCGGTGCCAGCCCCGCGCCTTTCTGCGTCCGCGCCTGGGTGGACCCACGCGGGCCAGGGTCCCCCCCCAATCCGGGCGGGCGCGCGCAGGTGCCGCCGGGGTCCGGGTGACCTCACGGTGTGTAGAAGAGCGCTGAACTAAGACCATCTGGAAGAGGATGACAAGTGGTTTGGGAAACCGCATCCCCAGGCTACTGCTTCTGGAGGCTCGTTTCCACGCTGTCCCTGAAACTGGGGCCTTTCTTTTTGTTCACTTTCTCAGAAACTTTGCATCGGGTTGCCTTTGAAACAGTTTCTAATTTCTAGCAAAAGTGCTCCTTCCTGTCCTGTGGTGTTTACGGGGTGGGTGTGGAACCATCCGGAGGACCCTGGTTGAGGGGCTCAAGGACATAAGGTCACGGTGGCCAGGGGGCCCCAGGGCACGACCCTCAGCTCCAAGCCTCGCTGCAGAGAGACTCCTAGTTGCCTTCCTTGGATCTTAGGGTTTTTCTGTAATGATCGTGCTTCACTATCGGGTGGGGTGGGGCAGAGCTGGTGGGAAAGAGAGTATTTTCAAGTCAGGAGGTCTCTCCTATTTAATAAAGGCTCAAAACCTCTGAGGGATCCGGCCCTGCTCAGACGTTGGGGGTTGGTGTAGTCTGCACGGAGCTGGAGAAGCCCCTGTGGGAGCTGCCCCGACCCCCACTAGTGGCACTCGGGAGGTCCCTCCACCCCCCCATCCACCCCCGTGGACAGAAAGCTGGGCCTGGTCCCAGGGGGCTCCAACGAGGGTGGTGGGCTGGCTGAAGCAGTGGGGCTTTCCCTGGGTCATGTGGCCGCCCACCTTCCCAGGGATCTGGCAGGAAAGAGGGCGGCCAGGGCCACATGAGGCCTATCTGTGGGAATGTTGAGAACGATATTTTAACGCCCACAGCAAAGCGCCACAAAACAGGGGACCTTAGAAAGCACAAGAGACGTGGAATCTCACCAGCCAAGAGGCTAGGACAGAAACCTGAGGTGTTGTAGGGTTGGGCTCCCACCCAGGGCCCCAGGGGAGGGTCCTTCCAGCCTCTTCCAGCTTCTGGGGCCCCATCCCCCCAGTGTGGGTCACAGTCTTCACGTGGCCTTGTGTCTGTTTACCTGAGGACACCCCAGTCACTGCACTGGCACACATCCTAACAGCCCCGTTTTAACACCTGCAAAGACCCCGCCTCCCGATGCCCAGCACGCAGGTGCTGGGGGTGAGGGCCACACCCATCCCTGGGGGCTGCCACCCAGCACAGTGAGGCGGTCAGGTGTCCCGGCCAGCAGGCCACACAGTGGTGAACAGCGTGAGGATGCAGGCACCCCTGGGCTGGCCCCGGGCCCAGACCCCTGCTCTACCAACCCTGGCGGGATGGCTCTGGCCAAGGGCCTGTGCCTCCATCTCCTCATCTGGAACCCAGAGGCACTGGGGGCCTGCTCACTGGGGCTGGGGCAGAGTTGGAACAGCCCTGGGCCAGCAACCAGCTTGGTGCGGGTGTCAGCTATTGTGGCCAGCACAGTGAGGACAGGGGACTGACTAAATGCCTGAGGACACAGGTCAGGGGGAGGGGGTCTTGGAGCTGAGGCCCAGGCCTGTCCTTTGGTGCCTGTCCCCCAGTCCCCAGAAGTCTGTCCCATGTGCAGCTCAGCCTGCATCCCACCCCAGGCGACCCCGGCCCTGGCACCCCACCGGCCCTGGCGATCAGGATGACTGGTAGCAGCCACCACGGGGCCTACATGCTGAGCCCAAGGCTGCTCTGGGCCAGAGGGCTAACTGCTGGGTCCGCCTGTGGCCCAGACGCCGCCTGGAGAGAGGCCAGGCCTGGGAAGGTAGAGCCCACACCCTCTGGCCTGCCGCTCTGGGGATCCTATGGGTTTGGCAGGAGACCCCTTTCTGGGGATGGTGGGTGAGATCCAAGTCCTCACCCACATTTTCCCGTCATTTTGGTCCAGCCAGAGGGTAGCCTCCTCCGAGAGGCCTTCCCCGAACACTCCCTCACCCCACCACCTCCCCGCTCCGCTCCATCAGGGTGCCCCATGCAGGCTTTTCTGAGCACAGGCGCGTTCACACGATTACGTGTTGTCTGTCCCTCCCCGCCCTGTGTCCTGTCCAGCCCCACCCTTGGAAGGAAGAGTGCCAGGCAGGCTGACACCCAGGCCCAGGAGCAGTGGGCCAGCAGGGTGGGTCGGGTCGGGCACACAATCTGGGACCGAGAGCGCCGTGGAGGGTGGGAGGCAAGCAACAGTGTAGCACTCACAGAGTGGCCCGCGTCCCCGGGGGCCCCACCCCACGGGAGGTGAGCCCGGGGAAGGTGCCCGGGATGAGTTTGCACGGCAGAGATTCGGGGGAGCAGGGTGACGGCAGGTGATGCCTGGGGCAGGCTGTCCTGACTGTCCTTACCTGCAAGTGGAGGAGATGGGGGGGGTGCCAGGCAAAGTGACACTAGCGTCGCCATCCCAAGCAGTCCACCTGGGCCTGACAGTCCCTCAGATCTTGGGCCCGGGGTCGCGGATTCCCTGGCAGGAATGGGAGTATGAGCCCCACACGGCTAGCTGCGTACGGAGTGGTACCTTGGGACCTGCGAAGTGGCCTGTTCCTGTCTCAGCGAATGAGACCACAGTCCTCGCCCACCTGCGTTGTGACTGGCTTTGACCCGTGTCACAGCCTTGAATGGACGTATTTAAATGAAGATTTAAGCCATCAAATACGCATCTCTGTTAGAGAGAGGAGAACACGAGACCGGCTGTGTCTGTGGGTCCCCTGGGGCGGCTGCTCCACACCCCAGTAGCGGGCGGCTCCGTGCACAGAAGGGTGTTCTCCCCAGTCTGGATCCAGGTGTCCCAGGGCCACGCCCCCTCTGCAGGCTCCAGAGGAGGGTCGGGCCTCCCTCGTCCAGCCTCTGGGGCTCCAGGGGCCCCTCAGGCCTCAGCCGCTGTGGAGGCACGGTGTCCGTGTGCGTGTCCCCTTACAAAGGCCCCAGTCATGTGCGACTTGGGGCCCAGCCACCTCCAGCGTGACCCCTTTTCAACCTGACCACAGCTGCAGGGGCCCCACTTCCAGATAAGTCACATTGCAGGGGACAGTCTTCACCCCAGTGCGGAGCTGCTCTGGGGAATCCCGGACAGTGGCCACCCCAGTGACTCCCCTCCAGCTCTCGCTGTCCTAGGTCCTGGCCAGGCCCCCAGCCACCTGGGGCGAGATGCCCACCAGCAGCAGCATCCCACGGGCTGCCAGGGGACGTGGGCTCCCAGCATCTGGGACCTTGTGGGTGAAGGCGTCACCCCACCCTGGACCACAGGCTGCGAGGACCCGCTGAGAGGCTACTCCCCGAGCCCCACACCACGAAGCTGGTCCCCATTTTACAGGATGCCCGGAAGGCAGGAGCAGGCTTCTGTCCACCGTCAACACTTTCACTCCGGACGACGTCCTCGCCTCTGCCCCAGGCCCTTACACACACACACACACACACACACACACACACACACACACGGAGCTTCGCCGAGGTCAGGGCCTCGTTCTCTTCAGCATCTCCCTGTCTCTCCGTGGCCACAGTCCTTTCTGATTGTCCCAGCAGCAGGGGCACCAGCAGACGGGTCTCTGCTTAGCTGGGAGCCCCTGTCCTTCACGAGCTAAGGCCCCTTGTTTCCGTGGTTTGAGGTCATAGCCCCTCTTCCTGCCTGGGGGACGTCCCTGCCACCCCCACCCTCCACACTGTCCACCAGCATGCAGGCCACTTTGACCAAGCCACTCTGCTGCTCCACACCCTCTCACAGCCCCCTGCCCACCCCCGGGTTCAGAAGGGGGCAGGCGGGGCAGGTCAGTGTGTCAACAAGTCTGTGGATGCTGATGCTAAGTGCAACTGGGGCTGAGAAGCGCTGGGATCAGAACCCCCGGTGCGGGGGTCCCCAAGGCCTCTAGCCACCATGTGAGCTTTGCCTTCCCAGCATCTTCACTGCCTCTGAGCTGCCCACGGGCCACAGTCCCTGTATGTGTGTTCTCTGCAGTCTCCCCTGCCCGCCGGGGCATCCGGCCGCCCCGCCCTTGCTCGCTGCTCCTTGGCCTCCCTCGGTGCCTGTCCCTAGACTGAGCTCAGGAGTTTGGGCCTGGCCTCCTCCCCACTCCAAGGTGGCTGTGCCTCATCTCAGCGTCAGTGAATGACAGCACTGCCCCAGCCCATCAGTGTCCTGGGCGGACTGCACCGTCCCCACCCCCAGAGGAGGAAATGGAAACCCAGGATGGGAAACTACGCAGGCCCCAGGGCTTAGAAACAGCCAGACGCACCCACCTGGCCTGCAGGTAGCAGCCTGCTGAGCCCCCCAGGAGCTGGCAGGAGAGGGGGCCCCGCGATGTCCCTCCCCTGGGGGGTGCCACCCAGATCACGAGGCACGTGGAGATGCGCAGGGCCGAGCAGACCCGCAGCCGGCGGGTGTGTGGCAGTGTCTCCAGTGTTCCACGCAGGGACGCACAACTCCAAGCGGATGTGCGAACCTCGCACCCTTGGAAGGGGCGAATCTGGAGGCATCCCCAAACGGACAGGCTCTCAGATGGCCTTGCAGGGACACTCTGTCTCTCCCCCAGGAGGTTTCTGCGTGATTTGATTTTCCAGTAAGGAAGCCGACGTTTTTACAGTGGAAACATCGAACGAAGGTTCCTCTTCAGGAACAAGCCCGGCTTCTGCCTGGGAAGAGGCTCTGCGCACACAGGAGCACCGTTCGCAGGGGAACAGGTGAACTGATATCATACAGTGACGGACACTGCTGCCCTGCCTGCTGTGGGGGGTCACCCCACCTCACGGCCCCCATCCCGGCGTCCCTGGAGGCCGCCCGTGCGCCCGACCCCAGCTGTGGAATCCTGAGAACGCGGTCTCAACACAATCACACAGCAAGTGCCCGCAAGGTCGGCGCTTCGCGGGCCAGCGCAGTCCAGGCCGGCCAGCGGTCGTGTCACTCGTTTGTCCCTGTCCTTGTGTCTCAACCCCGTTTGTCTGAAAGCCTCCCTCTCGGGCACCTGATGGTCCGGGCCCCGTGGCAACCATGGCCGTCCTGCTCAGCCTCTGCGGCCAGGAAATGCCATCGTCCCCTTGGACATGGGGGTGCCTCCAGGAAGAGGACCCTGGAAGTCCGGCACTGTGACTTTGGGGCCCGAGCCCCCACAGGGTGTGCAGCGTGTCTCTCTAGGGACAGACACCGTTGAAGCTACAGGCCACCCCTGTGGGCGGGGGACAGGGGGCGGGCTGGAGGCCACCCCCAGGCAGCCCCAGGGCCGGGCGCTGTGTGCGGTCCCCTGGGTGGGAGCAGCTGACCAGCGCAGCCAGTCGGCCTGAACATGACCGTGTTGCTCCAGCCACAACGGTTCTAGTGGCTTGTCATGTCGCAGGGGGTGGCTGGAACGAGTCTGTGTCGCTGTCTGGGGGCCTGCTTTTCTTACTGGTTCACACGGAGCCTGTCCTGCTGCCTCCCAGCCACCGTGTCCCCCCAAGACTGCGGGTGCTCCCAAGAGGAGCAGAGTGCCCGGGGACAGACACGTCACGTCACACCACACAGCGCACCGCTGCCAGGGACCGAGGACGCGGGGCCCTGCCACACTCACCCACAGGGCTATTGTCACCTCCAGGCCCCCAACCTGGACGGCCACCCCACCCGGACGACGTAGCTGTCTGTCCCAGGGGAGCCGACTCAGGATCAGCTGGCTCCCTGGTTGGTGTGGAGCAGGACGGCTAAGCCTGCTACAGCCCAGGGTGTCACTCTTGACCCTAGTGAGCAAGAAGGCTCCAGTGGCTGGTGAGGGCCTGGTGACCTCAGCGGCCTGCTGTGTACAGAGTGCCCCCTCTGGACCCCAGACCCACTGCCACTGTGACCGGCGTGCTGGGCAGTGGCCAGGGCCCACCTGCTGAGCCGGCCATGGGCGGCAGCCCGAGGTGGGTGGCGGTGCCTTTACTCCTTGAGACAGGAGGCCACCCGAGCAGGCTTGGTGTGGGGAGTCTGTGGGCCCAGCGGCCTGGGCCCCCTTTTCCTGCTCCAGGCCTCCCCAGGGGCCCATACAGACAACAGCTGACCTGCCCAGGTGGGAGGGTGGGGTGCGGGGTTCCGGGGCCAGCTGAGGCAGCGCAGCTGACGGGCCCCTAGGTGGCGACCTGCTGAGCACGGGGGCCACCGGCCCGGTGATGAGCGTGGGGCAAAGACGGAGAGAGCGGCCTGGCTGTCGGGAAGACTTTATTACTGCCGTCCCTGAGCTGGTGGTGGCCCAGCCCGGGGAACAGAGTCCGGAGCCGAAGGCCCGTGAACACACTCGGACCCCGGCCGGGTCACTGGGCACCCCCGTTCTGAACCATCTGCAGGTACTCTGTGTGCAGCTTCTCCTGAGCTTCCAAGAGCTTCCTCAGCTTCTTGGCTTGTCCTTTGCTCAGCTCCTTGCCGTCCACGTCGTGTGTGGGCAGGCCCTGGGGTGGGAGCACAGGCGTCACCGAGGGTGCGGACCCCCCCGGGCCCGGGCTCCTGGCCCCGTGTGGCCACTGCTGACGGTGACATGCTGGGCCCGGCACGCAGGTTCACACGCCTGTCCCAGCTGCCAACACCAGCCAGGCTGGGGCAGCCTCCCGCCTGGGGTGAGGGCTGAGCCCCCAGCAGTTCTGACGTGGCCGGCCCAGCAGCATGGAGGAAGGGCACCCATGAGGGTCTCAGACAAAGTGAATGGCAGAATGAAGAGCCCGGGCAGTGGGCATGTCTGGCCAGCTTGGGAGGGAAAGGCTGGTAAATTCACGGGCAGTCTCGCTCTGCTCGGCTGCGGCGGTGGAGGGCGGGGCCCTGGGCGCCCCGGGCTGCAGGTGCCTCCCTTCCAGCTGCTCCCCAGACAGAAAATCCGCTCCCCAAGGGGACACGTGCTGTCACCCAATTTAATGGGTCTCACACGGCCCTGAAAAGAAAACGGGTTCTTACGTTTTCATCAAACCTGGAGTACTTGTCCTGTTCCGACAAGAACAGCTCACTGGGCGGGATCCTCATCTTGGCCAGCTTGGCCGCCTGGAAGAGACACAGGGTCGGCATACAGAGCCCACGAGGCCCCCCAGGACCACACACCCTCTCCCAGCCCAGCCCCCGGACTCAGGACTCAGAGGCTGCCCGACGGCCAAAGGGAGCCGGAGACAACTGAGCCCTGAGTGGGTGCTTTCCTGTGGGGACACTGGGCTGGTCCCAACGGGTGAAGTCTACAGATGTCGCCCGGCGCTTGCCCCCAGCACAGGGCAGCTCCCTTGGCGGGGCTGCTGTCCCGTGGGGTGTGCGGGCCTGTGAGTGGGGCCTGGGCAGGCTCCGCAAGGCACGGAGGCACAGAGAACAGAGGGTGCAAGGCTGAACCCCTGATGCACACGGGCGTTACCTCCTGTTCTTGCTTTTTCCTGGCGGCCTCCTCTTTCTTTTTCCTCCTTTCCTCCTCGACCTAGGGGACAGAGCGCAGCCCTCGGACCAGGTCTGCCCCAGGCACCCCTCTGGGTGAGAGGTGGGACAAACAAGGACCCTGCCCTGCCCCAGGGCCCGCCCACCCGCCCGGTGCACGGAGATGAGCCAGCAGGTGAGGACGGGCCCAGGCAGCGCCTCAGGCCCCTGCTCTGCACCAAGGGCACTCTCGGGGAGGCCGGAGCACAACTGGAAGGAGAGCTGGCCAGGGAGGGGCGCTGTCGGTGGCAACCAGAGGCAGCACTGCGAGGGCCTGGGGTGGACAGGACCGGAGCACAGAGGCCAGGCCGTCTCGGGGACCAGGGAAGGAGCCTGGGTTAATTCCTGGGTGAAGGGTATGGGGCAGGGGCGCTGCAGGAGGGGCTAGAGATGCACTTCCCAGCCAGCAGGCCAGGCGGCATCCCGGGGGTGAGGGTGGCCGGTCCTGCAACGAGGGGCGGGACTGGGAGCCTTGGGCCTGGGTGTGGGCCAGGAGCCTGCGGGGCTGGGTGCCCTCGGGGCGGGGAAGGGAGGTGTCCGTCGTCCGTCCCGCTGCGTGCACAGACAGGCGGCCACCGACAGGAGGCAGCGACTGGTTTGGGGAGTGGGAACCACGCACTCCCTCCCGGACGCCGTGGGCTTCAGGTGCTTCCTGGCCTGGTGGGGCTCTCAGGTGGGCAGCTGGACACAGGCTCGCTCGGGACCAGGGAGAGTCCCAAGAACAGGCACACTGGGGACCAGGGAGAGTCCCGAGAACAGGCACACTGGGGACCAGGGAGAGTCCCGAGAGAGCCAACAAGAGCCGTGGCTGCGTGTGGAGATGGGCCTGCTGGGTGGGAAGTGGGCTGGCGGGAGGGCTGGAGCTGGAAAGCTGGGGGCTCCACTCTCCCTGGAACAGGGTGTGTGTATCTGCTGGGGGGGTGTCTGGGGTGTGGTGACAAGGTGCCAGAGAGGCCCAGAGACGCTAGGACTTCCGGAGCTCCCACTGCCTGCAGCGGGGTTGCCCGGCAGGGGGCCACATCCCGGGGACTTCCTTGGGTTGTCGAGCCACTGGCAGGAAGGCTTGGCTGCCAAGGGGACACTCCCGGCAAGGCCCGGGGCCCTGCCAGGGCCTGCAGGGACAGGCACGTGGCGGGGTGGGCAAGGATAATGCAGGAGCTGTGTGCGTGCTTCTAGGGGGCGCAGCCCCGCCCCACGTCCCCTCCACGGCAGGTCCCGGCAGGCCTCACGCTGTGGTGCCCAGGGAGAGGTAAGACCCCAACACAAAACCGGGGTGACTAAACATGACAGAAATGGGGGCGGTCACATGGGCAGACCCCAGCCCCTCAACCCTTCCAGCACGGGGGCTTCGCAGGAACTCACGGGCCGCACTCGGTCCAGAACATCACCGGTGCCCCCGACCCTCACCCCATCGCCTCCCCCCCAGCCCCTGTCCGGCCTGAGCCTGCCTGACCAGCCCCTCCACTCCACTCTCTGATCGCCTCCCGGGGCCTCCCCCGTCCCCCACACTCGCTCTTCACGGCGCCACCCGAGCCGCGCCCAGCAGTTCTGACACGTCCGGCTGCGTGTTCCCATCTCCCCCTGCGGGACATCATGGGCTCGGATGGCCCGGGCTATCCTGCTCCGTGGTGGCCCGTGGCCGCCACCTGGCCCCACCCTGCCAGGGAAGGCACCGTGCTGCCCAGGCGCCTGGGGAGGGCTGGCTCCACCGGGTGACACAGGAGCCACCACTTGAGGTGGGAGCAGGGAGGGGCCAAGCACAGTCTGCTCCGCAGTTGACTCAAAGTGACTAACCTTCCCTGAATGCCTGGGAGTTACTGTATAAAAAGAGGCCATTCATTAGAAGGTAAGCTGTGTTGTTGTTACTGAATTGCCAATTAGTTACCTATCTTGTTAATTTCTCCTGCTGACATTTACAAATCCATTTTAATACAAGTATAAAACCGGCTCTCGCCCTGGCCAGGTGCTCAGTTGGGTGAGCGAGATCCCATGCAGCGCAAGGTCCCGGGTTCAATTCCTGGTCAGGGCACATGCCTGGGTTGTGGGTTCGACCCTGGGGTGGGGGTGTGTGCAAAAGGCAACAGATCGGTATCTTTCTCTCGCATGGACGTTTCGCTCCTCCCTCCTCAAAGTCAATAAACATATTCTCAAGTGTCCGTCCTATCAAAGCACAGCAAAAGCCCCCCAAACCAAACCTTTACAAGGTAAGTCCACAACCCCCCCCCCCCCCCCCGTGCTTTCCCCATTTTCAGTAACTGCAGACGCGGGCCAGGCGGGCAGTGCTCACCCTTCTCTTCTCTTCTCTCTCTCTCAGCAAGGTCTCTCTGTCCACCAGCTTGACCACCGTTGGCAGACCTAAAAGCAGCAAGTGTCAGGGAGGGAGGCTGTGGCCCAGCGCCCGTCTGTCCGTCCTGCGTCCCTGCGGCCCCCAGGCGCGCCCGGCTCAGCACCCTCCACCCCGGCCGCCGCGCCCAACAGCCGTGGCCGGGCCCCTTTCTTGCTACTCCTGACGGAAAACCTGGAATCACCCAGTGAGACGCGTCATCTGAATCTTTAAAACCCGATCGTTTCCTTTCCAAGGCCAAAGACAAGCTGTGACCCTGCTGACCATCACGTGACACAGACTGTCTCCTAAAGTGACAGGTCCTAGGAAAAGGTGGCCGGTGGCCCGGCAGGAGCAATAACCGTAGGCCTGCAGGAGGGGGCGCCCTGACACCTTCCAACGAAGGACGCTGGAGAGATGAAGGTCTCGGGGCTGGGGCCCTGCTCTGGGGCTCTGGGACTCCCCCACAGGGAAGGAGCACGGCGGCCTGGAACCCCACGCCAGGACCTCCTCCTGCCGCTGGCGTCCCTCCCACCTCCCCGCCGGGAACCACTGCGCAGACGCACCTTCGTGGTCCTCCAGCCGCACTCCGAGCTCGGGCAGGACATCGTCCCGAAGGGCATCGCTGAGCTGCAGGACCTCGGGCACTGGGCACAGAGAGTGCGGCTCAGGGGTGGCTGGGACCCACAGGACGTGCGCGTCCCTGAGCCTCCAGAGGGGGCCGAGCTGCCTGACCCACGGGGGGGGGCAGGAAGGTCCCGAGCTGCCTCCCCAGCCTGGGTCTCACCCCCAGGATGGCCCTGCTGGCCCTGTCTTTGAACTCTCTCGGGGGCATGCATGACTGGCCCTGGGCCTCCCAGCAGGGAACGGTTGGGGGGTGGGGGCGAATGCACCAGGCGTGTCCATGGAAACTTCATCCCACTGCGTGGAAGCTCGGGATGCACTGCATTCCAGTCCTTGACCCAGACACCCCAGGTCACACCGGTTGTGGGCCTATGCCCTGAAGTCACCCAAAAGTCCTGGAAGCCCCCCCTTCACGCTGCTCTGGGCCACCTGGCCCAGCAGCCACCGGCTGGCAACAGCCAGAACTGGGCTGGGGTGAAGGAGGCGGCTCTCGGGGGGCAGACACAGCTCAAGGTGCCAGCATCTCTCCCCCAAGAGACCCTGGTCCAGCGGGGGTCACGGATGGGCCAGGGGCTCAGGGGCAGGGTGGGTCCCGTGCCTGCCTCAGTGACATTCACTGGCTCCACTTTGCCAGGCCTTGCCCACTGCTGAGGGAGGTGGCCTGCGAGGACCAGGAGGGCTCACTGCGGCCGCCGGGGGGCAGCGCTGGACCAGGGCCCGCACAACCTAAGTCCCAGAGGTGCCCAGGACGTCCCCACAAGAGAGAAGGACCGGCCTGAATGTCAACAGTGTGGACTGTGTGAGTGCCACCTGGGGCCTAAAGCCAGCGAGGACGTGCCCGCCCAAGGGGCCCGGGCTGGGCTCACCTTTCTTATCCCGGGCGATCCTGCGCACACCCTCCCTGAACTCCGACAGCGCCTGCAGGTACGGCATGACCGTGCTCTCGAGCTGCGGAGAGAGGGTGTCCTTCCTGAGAGGGGCCCCTTGCATGTATCCCGCCCGAGTCCGGCACACGGGCGGCACGGCCCGTCCACAGCAGGCACAGGGGCCGGGAGAGCAGGGAGGGATGCCACAGGCCGTCTCGGGCCGAGGCGGCCTGAAAACACCACCTGCACACTCTCCCTGCCGTCCACCAACCTGCAGCAGACGCGGGACGGCCTGGAGCGCAGAGCCCACTGGGCAGCACCGCCAGAGGGGGCGGAGCCCAAGCCGGGGAAGCAACAGCTCCCGGAAAGCCTTTGTTACACCTGCCACGGTTTCAATTCCGCCTCTGGGCCAGGTCTCCCCGGCCTCTCCCGTCACTTGGCAGCTCCATAGCCAAAATAACAGTTAAATGCGAAAGCCAGCAAGGCCAAGGAGCCTCCAGGAGGCCGCAGGTCCCTGGGCTGACCCTGCACGTGGGGAGGGGCGTGGCCTGCAGGGCAGGGCTGGGCTCCTGGGTCTCAGCCCTTTCCCTGCACCCACGCGGGGAGTCAGGGTTGGGGGTCCTGGTACAGGGAGGGACAGCGGCTCTCACGCTGCAGCCTCGGCCGGGGGTCCAGCTGACCACTCGGTGCTGAGCCGCCTCCCCGGCTCCTGAGACAGTTGGGTCTGGAAGTGAACCCTTGAGCCTCAAATGGTGCGGACTGCATGGCACCCTTGGGCCCCAGCAGGCTCACCTCCTGCGCTCCTGTGGCCCACACGGTTCCTGGGGACCCAAGACCAGTCAGCTGTGGGCTGCACCCCACCCCCGGAGCAGCAAACATGAAGATCATACTTTGTCAAGTTCAAAGCTGGGCTGTCTGTAACCCAAGAGGGTTGTTTCTTAAAGAAAATAAACACCCAGAGTCACCGGCACAAGAGGACAGAGCGGCTGTGCGGCTTTTGTCCCTAAGAAGCAGGAAGGGGTCCCCCAGGGACCCAGCCCCAGAAAGCTCCGGCAACGAGCTCCGAGGCCGACAGAAGCAGGGATGCGGGCCTGGGCCTGGCAGCTGCTCCCCCAAAGCTGCCGCCTGGGGGCGTCTCTGAGCCCCCTGCAGGCCTTCCTGCCCTTTGTGGGGCGTTGGACTCCTGTGGGCGTCTGAGAGACAGCTGTCCCACCCAAGTACTCATGTCACTGTGATCATTTTGATCCCTTCGTGACTGGGGGAGGGCAGAAGTGGGCCCCAGACGACCCGAAGGTGCCCTTGTCACGGATGGCTGTCCCACAGCGGGAACCATGTGGGTCCACACTCGCACTGGCCACAGCAACCGCAGGGGCGTTCTCTCACCAGAGTCCACGCTGGCACAGGCTGGGGCCTGAGCCAGGCCCGGGCCACTCCCTCTGGTCTGGCCTCCTGGGACCCAGCTCTGAAGGACAACGCAGCAGCGCAGGTCCCGATCGGTAGCCCGTGAGGAAGGCCGGACCCCGCACGTGGGAGGGGCCCCCCGCCACCGCTCAGCACAGGTGCACAGGTGTGACCCAGCACGGGAGCAAGGAACGGGGAGAGCAGGTGTGGAAGGCAGGAGGGTGCCCCCTGCAGGGGCGCCATTTCCGGAGACACGGGTGACCCGCGGGTGGGCGGCAGGGACTCAGGCCCAGAGGGTTCACTCACATTCAGGCTGCTTCCAGACCCCCCAACAGGGAAGCCCAGGGGGCTCTCCTCTTCTATGGCACCGAAGACCTGGGAGAAGAAAAAAGTGTGGGGGGGAGTGGTCCCTAGAGCCAGCGCTCGCCAGCCCGTCTCCACCACAGGCTGCTGCACACAGGGGGGCAAGGTGGCAGGGACCCCGGACCTGGCCGGTGCCCAGGTGCACGGGGCCGCACCAGGTGAGCTCAGGTCAGGGCCGCTTGTTCTGCTTTCCAAACCTGATGGGGGAAACTGAGGCACAGAGGTACCGCCACTCAGAGCCAGGACCGAAGCACGCGTCTGCCCAGCACCGCACCGCGCCGCCGTGCACGCACCTTCAGCATGTGTGTGAGGTACCGCGCGATGCTCTCCAGCAGGGCCCGGTTGGGCCGCCTCCTCGCGGCCTTGCGGGCGGCCACGTACAGGTTGCACTGGCCGACCAGGGCCCGCATCTCCTCCAGTGCGGTGCGCGTGTCCACGTTGTCGCAGAGGGCCTCGTGCACCGCCGCCTTCCTGCCGTGAAAGCTGAGCGGGGGAGGACGGCGCAGGGCGTCAGCGCCCAGCCTTGCCGGTGGGGCAGCCGAGGTCAGGGGCGCTGGGACCCGAGGAGGTCAGACCCTCACCTCTCGTTCAGCTCTGCTTCTTCCTCTTCCCACTTTTCGAACTGGCTGGTGCTGTCGACAGGAGCGCGGAGGACGTCTTTCACGTTTAAGAAAAACTCCTGAAGTCAGAGAGTCCTCTGAGCAGCATGCTGACGGCTCGCCCACTCCGGCCTCTGCGACGAGGCGCAGCTGTGCGGACCAGCTCTCCCTCGGGCACCAGCTGGCCCGGGCAGGCCGCCTGCCCAGCAGCGAGAGGGTGCGGCCCCTTCACTCTAGTGGGGGCGCGGATGCACCGCTGGAGGACAGTGGACCGACGGAGCCGGCCCTCCCCACGTGCTGGCCTCCGCCCGTGCCCCGTTCAGGTCAGAGCGCAGCGTGCCCGCCTGGGGACTCACGTTCATGAACCTCTCGTACTGCAGGGCCGACTCCATGGTGTTGGCCGAGTAGTCCAGGGTGTCCTTCCACGCGTGCATGAGGAAGGCCAGGCGCAGCTGCCTCGCTGCGGAGGGACAGCCGCAGCCCTTACTCCCCGGGAGCCCCCGTCGCCAGCCCCCACGTCCAGGGGAGCAGCGCCTGCCCTTCGGGAGTGGCCAGTGCCTACCTGAGTGCTTCTTCAAGGCATCTTTGATGGTGATGAAGTTTTTGAGTGACTTGGACATTTTGCAGCCCGCGATCGTCAGGTGGCCCGTGTGCAGGAAGTAGCGGACCCAGCAGTCATTCTCAAAGTAGGCCTGGGCGCAGAGAGAAGGCCGCGCGGGCGCTGAGCCGCGCCCCTGGGCCAGCCACCCGGGAGGTGGCCTGGCTTCCATCTGGCCTGTCTGTCCGTGAAGACTGGGCTCTTAACGTGGGAAGCGGGCCTAGAGAACTGGGGTCCGCTTTCTTGCTGACAGATCCCTGACGGGGGAGCCAGGCTGCATGCAGACATGCAACCCCTACCGCCGCTGACAGCCCCCGACGCTGCTCGACCAGGGCGGGGACGCCGGGCACGCCCACGGGGGTGCGCCTACCTCCGACTGGGCCAGCTCGTTGTCGTGGTGGGGGAACCGGAGGTCAAAGCCCCCTCCGTGAATGTCCATCGAGGCTCCCAGGAGGGTGCCCGCCATGGCGGAACATTCGATGTGCCAGCCCGGACGGCCCTAGGGATGAAGCAGCCCAGTGACCCGCTGGCCTGAGCCCCCTCCGCTGCCCCCAGCATTCAGACCCTCAAAGCCTCTGCGTTTCCCCGGGGCAGCCGTTAAATTCCACCTGGGAGCAAAGGGGGCCACGAAGGGGGCCCGCCCAAGCAGCTCCCCACGGCTTCGTGCCGAGTCTGCCACTCCCCAAGGCCCCCACCCGGGGCTCTGGGCCGTCTGGACCCTGTCACACACGGGGCACGTCATGGTGGGCTCGGCCCCAGAAGCCCGTAGAGTTCAGAGTTAAAGCTCGTTGGGACACAGCGGCCTCCAAGGTGGTCCCACAGCCCACACCCCCCCGCCAAGGCGGGCAGACAGAAGGCCCAAGGGCAAGCGACCTGCCCACAGGCCTGTGCGGCCCCAGGGCACCGGGACCTGGAGCAGGGCAGCTGAGGGAGGCACTAGCAAAGGACTCTGCCCACGCCACACCCTTCATCCCCCCGGCCCCCGGCCCCGCGCCCTCCCGGCGCTCGCCTTGCCCCACGGGCAGGGCCAGGACGGCTCCCCCGGCTTGGAGGCCTTCCACAGGGCGAAGTCATTGGGGGAGCGCTTCTCACTCAGGCGGTCTGCTGAGACACTCAGGTCGCCTGCGGAGGACAGGAGGGGAGGGGTCACTCAGTGTGGCCTCGTGGGCGTGACCCTCACTTCAAGGCCAGTTTAAAGAAGTTGTCTTCTATCCCCACCCTAGAGCACTTTTTTCATCACATTTTAAGCAGGAGGAAGAGATAAAGAAACACTGGCTGCGTCCCATAAGCTCCCTGACTGGGGATCGAACCCATGACCTTTCGGTGCGTGGGACAATGCTCCCACTGACCAAGCACACCGGCCAGGGCTCCAGGCCAGTTTGGTGCCTGCCGGCAAGTCCCCCCAACTGCTGTCCGTTTGCAAACATGGTCGATGTGCCTCCGTGTCCCTCTACCCAGACAGGTGTGGCCTGGCGTCTGGTTTAGGGAGCCCGTCCGCACGCTCGGGAGTCGCTGACCCGCTCACAGGCCCGTGGCTAAGGCCCCTTCCTCACCTGCCTTCCCTCAGACACTTGTCCCACTGCCCCTGTAGCCTACGGTAGGTGACGGGCTCTGGTCTAAGGGGAGGTGACTCATGATGGCAGCTGGCAGGCGGGCCTCAGGGCCCTGGCTCAGCAGGGGTTTCAAGTCAACAGCTGTGAGCCAAGGTGGCACACAGGGCCATGGACCCTCTGTGTGTGGCTTCCCAGGCCTGGAGGTGGTCCATCGGGACACTCGGTGACCCTCCCGTGTTCACAGATAGAGGTGATAGGCGACGGGGAGGAGGCCACAAGCCCTGGAGGACAGATGGCTGGTCACCCAGAAGAGGGAGCATAGTCGGCACTGGGGACGTGTAGGCCCAGTGTCGGGCCCACGGGACACTCTCGTGCTGTGGGAACAAAAACCCGCCCAGCGGCCCCACCCGCTCGCAGAGTGTGCCGTGGTCACAAGGACAAGCTGCATGAGGAGGACTCTGCCCACACGGAGTTGGACAAGCTCTGGCCAGGCCCTCTCCTGGGCACGGTCGCCCTCTGGTTACAGACTCCGGAACCGGAAAGCCATTTCTGTTACCAGCGGCCGATGCGGCGTGAGCGCATCAACGCCCGTCTGACTCATCGGGAAGGCAGGCGCCAGGCTCTGCGGGGTTTCTCCAACTTCATGGTCAGAAGACTTTAAACACTGAGCGCTCAGCGGACGCGGGGAAGGATCTGGAGACCACAGGGTGTGGCATTGTCCTCGCTTCCGTGTAACGACGGGCAGCCCTGTGGTTTTCTAAAACCCGAACGAGCAGAGCGCAGCCATAGCCGGCACATGGGACACTCGCCGGCCCAGGTTCTATCTACTTCCTCGAGTCTTGGCGACACAGCAGGGACCACTCGCAAATATCGGCTGGGGCCTCGTGAAGTTCTTTCTCAGCCGCCCTCTGACCGGCGACAGACACTTAGGTCTTCGATATTTCGTTGTACTTTTAAAATTTACTGTGGAAGTTTCTGTGGCAGAGAGAAGAGGGCCTCGCTCTGCACATACCCCCCCCACACACACCAATTGTCATTGTGTGGTGACAGGGGAACTTGCTGGGGACTTTTTTAAGAGAAGTCACACGCCCTTTTCTTTCCCTCCAGTGTCACTCTGGCCTCCCTGCCAGAGGCACCTGCTGGGCCCCCTGCAGTTCGGGGAGGGCCCGTCGCCAGCCCCCACTCCCTGCTGGAGTCCCGACGTGTAGATGCAAGAGGACACCTCCTTGTCCTGGGGTGTCACGTGTCTGAGTGTCACCAGCAGGTAGAAGTGGAAATAAATGTCCCTAAAGGAGGGGCTGCGCCCCTGTCGTCCCCATTTCCTGTTGAATTCACCTCTCTCACCCCTGGAATTCCAGCAGGATCCAGAGTCAGCCCGAGAGAAGACGGACTGAGGAGGACGGCCCTGCGGGTCTGATGGCCGGGCTCACCCTGCAGCTGCTCGAGCTCCACGCCAGGAGGCTCCTTGTGCACAGGCCCTTTGGAGGTTGGGCTGCCTCTTGCGGCTGAGCCTTGAAGGCCGTGCGGGCTCAGGGTCCCTTCCTCTGACGCTGCTCCAGCAGCCACGGTCGGGTCCGCTTTGTCCTCGTCCTTCCGGAACCTCCCCGTCCACTCACCGGTCTCGCTGCCGGTCTCTCCCTGTGCGTGTGTCTGAGGCCCCGTCTCCCTCCCACGTCCCTGTGCTGTCCTCTCTCCCTCTCCCGGGGCCGCTGCTCCCCCTTCCTGGTCTCCATCCCTGAGCCCCAGTCCGGCGACACGGCCCTTGGCAGCCGGCAGTGCAGACGCCACATCCTGTCCACACGGCCGCCTCCTGCGGTTGTTAGGAAGAATGGTTTTGCACGGGTTTGCAGGGGCCTTTTCCTTCCAAACGGTGGGACAGTTTCACACTTGGATTGGCCGGCTGAGATGGCTCAGGCACACAGAGGCGTCCCCTCTGTAGGAGGCCTGATCGGACGCTGACCTTGACTATGGCCTCCCCGGGGGGGCCTGGTGCTCACCGGCCCCGACGCCCACGGCAGACACGGAGCTGCCGTTTTCTGTCTTCCTCACATGAGGACGACCTGGTGGTCATCGGGGAGTTTGACGATGGCAGAGAGGTTGGCCCATTTCTCCCAGGGCATCCGGCGGGCCACGGGAAGGCGGGTGGCGTGCACACCTGTCGGCAAGGCAGGGCCGCCCGTCAACTCTGCCCCCTTGGCCTCCGAGCCCTGGCTGTGGCCTCGGCCCGTTGTGCCCATCAGCCCCGACAGCAACCCGGTCCCTGCAGTCAGACTGCGTGCGGTCCCCTGCTCGGCCCTGCAGGCAGAGGCCAGTCCGAGGTCCCGGAGGTGATGCTCTGCTGTTAGACCATGGCCGGCCGCCGTCATGCGTCCCAACCCCACCCACGCTGTGCGTCCCTGTCCGGAAGTGTGTCGGCCTTGTAACAGGTGTGGATGTGTCTGCTTCTGGGCGCCAGGGACGGGCCCCTGCCGTGTGGTCCTGTGTCCTCAACGGGCCTCCAGGGATGGGGGTCTGAGCATCGCGAACACGCCTCCTCTGACAAGTCTAATGTGAGGCCGTTGGTGTCACGTTAATGCTGATAAAGTGGGAGTGACGGCTACTATGGATCCTCCTGCGCGCTTTGTGCACGCTCTCTCGGAACCCAGCTGTCGCCGCCCCATCTGAGGGCGCACATTTTCAGGCTGCCCACCAGCTGGGTCGCTTCGGTAGCCGCTGCCCTGGCAGAGCCTAGAGCGGCTCCCACCCGATCCGAGGCTGTCCGGCCCCAGTTGCCCCCCAAAATGCCAGTCGACTTCACCGGGTACTGGAAGATGCTGGCCAACGAGAATTTCGAGGAGTACCTGCGCGCGCTCGATGTCAACGTGGCCTCGCACAAAACCGCCAACTTGCTAAAGCCAGACAGAGAGATCGTGCAGGATGGCGACCACGTGATCATCCGGACGCTGAGCACTTTCAGGAACTACATCCTGGACTTCCAGGTTGGGAAGGAGTTTGAGGAGGAGCTAACAGGCACAGATGACCTCAAGTGCATGACCAGGGTGAGCTGGGACGGGGACAAGCTCGAGTGTGAGCGGAAGGGTGAGGAGGAGGGACGAGCTGCACCTGGAGGTGAGCGTGTTCGAGAAGGTGCACCGAAGCCTGGGTCGAGCTTGGTCTAGAGGAATGAGCGGCACGGACGCGTGGGCCAGGACCCCACCCTGCACAGCATGGGCAGAAGCGTCCAGCCACCTCCAGGTCTCTGGTAGCAGTCTGTCTCTTGGCTTTGTCTCTTCCTTTTCTTAAAGCAAAACCAAGCCAATAAAAGTGATCTCTGCTCAAAAAAAAAAAGAAAGCTGATAAACTGACGTGACGTCCTCCGAATGTTTCGTTTTCGGTCCTGGTATTTCTTCACCACAGAGCCCTAGAGGTGATGTTATTCATGAAGAGGTATTTCAAAGGCCAAGCCCCTGCCTGAATCACCGGTGGGAAGAGGACCGTGGGTGCCAGTCCTGAGAAGGCCGCCCCCACCCCGCCCCGCAGGACTGCCGCTTCCATGGTTTGTCCCCCAGGCCACTCAGGGGCGGGGACGGAGAAAACACTATGAAAGACGAAGGTGATGACCTGGCCCAGAAGAGCCTATGTCTGCGTGTAAAACATTCGGCCCAAGAGGGACAGGGGCTGCTGGCGCGTGCGAGCCACCTGCCTGGAGCTGCCGCCTGGGCACTGTCCACGTGACAACTGGCTTGCCCTGGGAGCCGGGTGTGCGTAGCAGGACCTGAACTTGGATTTCGGCCTCAAGTTCCCACCTTGCTTTTCCCAGGACACCTGCTGAAGCCGCTGCTCAGAGCACAGCCTAGAGAACGGGAGACACCCCCAGGCGCCTCAGCAGGAACAGGTGCCACACCAGCTCCTGGCTCTGCCTGCTCCCGGGACCGGAGGGCCAGCACCTGCCCCGCCCACTGTGCCTCCGTCTGGAACCTGTGACAGCCTGCGACCCCACGTTCTTGCCTCCATCGACAGGGCCCTGGATTTTCGCTTCCCCAAACGGGGCACTCAGCTGCTGAGGGAGCCCGTGCCGACCCCTGAGGGTGGCCTGCACCTCCTCACTCAGGCTGACAGCCCACCCGTTCTTAACCACCAGCACCAGGTTCCCCGACATGTGCCCACAAAGCCCCCACCCCAACCTGAGGGTCCACAGTTCCATCCCCACTCAGGGCACACCCCTGGGTTGTGGGCCAGGGCCCCAGTAGGGGGCGCGCGAGAGGCAGCCAGACACTGGTGTTTCTCTCCCTCTCTTTCTCCCTCACTCCCCGTCTAAAAATAAATAAATAAAGTCTTTCAAAAAAATCATAAGGAAAATGCTTTTACAGTATTTACTGAAAACGACCTGCGTATAACGGACCCGTGCAGTTCGAACCTGTGTCATTCAAGATTTGTTTGCTTGTTTGTTTGTATTTATTTGTTTGCCTACTTAAAAATAATACACTTTAAGCCCTGGCTGGTATTGCTCAGTGGATTGAGCACAGGCCTGTGAGCCAGAGGATCGAGGTTCGATTCCCAGTTCAGGGCACATGCCTGGGTTGCAAGCAGGTCCCCTGCAGGCCAGTTCCCAGCAGGGGACGCACAAAAAGCAACCATACATTGATGTTTCTCTCCTTCTCTCCTACCCCTCCAAAGATAAATAAAATCTTAAAAAAAAACCCATTGATATATTAAAAAATAATAATAATAGTAACAATACATTTTACAAGTTTATAGAAAACTCCTGAAATCTCGTTTAGGTGAGAGAGCATGGTCCCAGGAACCTCGGTGCCGGCCTGGCCCACGCCCCCAATCTCCCCCACCTGCCCCACACTCACCTTCCCCCTCGTGCAGAGCTTTCTGGTCCCCCACAGCCTCAGGCACCAGCTTCCCGTACGAGTGCCCCTCACTGGACGAAAACTTCACCGTGTCAAAGTAGACAGACCCGTTTGAAACGTAGCTGGAAAACGAAACGGAAATTGGGAAGAGTGTGCCGGCCCAGAGTCAGCCCTGGGCTACCGCAGGACGGGGCCCAGAAAGCCCACAGGGTAGCCGACTGAGCCCGGCCCACCGTACCCTCTGCTCCCGGCCCCGCCCCCTGCGATGCGATCCCAAACCCCCGGTGTCATGGGCCGAGCCGGACAGGACCAGGACACGCCCACAGCAGAGGCAGCGTGTCCCTCCGCACAGACCCCCGTCTCCTGTCCTGTGAGCACACGGCCCCGCCCTGGCCCTGCCTTGGTGACAACCACCTCCTGGAGACAAACCCTTGCCTCTCCACATCCCAGGAGCCTGCGATGACCTGTGTTCTCCCCCAGGCCTGGCACACGCACACCACACGGTGTGCACACGTCTTGTGTCTCATGTCTGCCGTGACCGTGTGGCATGGGCAGAGGGGGCAGCGTCCTCTGTCCTGGAGACCCTGCGCTACTCTGGGCCCACGCCCTCGGGCCGTGTTTGACTCTGAAGAGGCCATCGAGGGGAGACACGGCCGGGCACCAGCCCAGTAAGACCAATGTGTCCTGACAGGAGGAGATCGGGCCAAAGTGGAGACTCGGGGCCCACATGCACAGAGCCACGTGGGGACGCGGCGCTGGCGGCCACCCACGGGTGCCTGAGACAGGCCTCCCCTCATGGCCCGAGGGGCCGGCCTGCCCACAGGGTGGTGTCAGGCCTCTGCCTCTGTGACGGCGGCCCCAGGCCCCCACGTGTGCTGCTGCCTGGGAAGCCCTCTGGGGACACCGTGGGGCCGAGCTCACCCGTAGCCGTTGTCCACGATCCTCTGGACGAAGCTCACGATCTCTGGCACGTACTCGCTGACCCGGGTCAGGGCGTCGGGAGGGAGGACCTGCGGAGGCAGAGATGCCCGATGCCCCTCCGTCCCGCACACGCCCTGCGCCCGACCCTAGCAGCAGGCGGCCCCGCAACACTCACGTTCAGGGCCTGCATGTCCCTGTGGAACTCCCCTTCCCAGAACCTGGGCAGCTTGGAGAAGATGGAGTTGTCGGTCACCTCGCTGCCGTGCGTGGCGTCCAGCCAGTCAGATAGCACGTCCCTGGCTTCCTCCAGCAGCACCTGCAGGGGGAGGCGGAGGCCGTCCACCAGGGCCCACCAGGTGACAGGGTCACCTCAGGCGAGCCAGGCCGCACCCCTCGAAGGGGCGCTGAGCACAGCCCTGACCCGTGCCGCCGCCACCTCACAGAGCCCGCGATGCTCAGGGATGGTTCAGCACCGGGACAACCTGGGTCCCGAGAGTGGGGGGCTCAGAGGCGCCCCGTGTGCTGGAGCTCCCGCTGCTGTGGAGGGGGCTGGGGGGCTGCCCTGGAGGGGTCCAGTCTGTGCAGGTGAATTGGAGCGGTGCCAGGGACGTGGGGACAGGCAGGTCACATGGGGCAGGACTTGGGAACCAAGGGCGGAGGGAGGAAGTGCAGGAGATGGACCTGATGAGCGGGACGGGAGACAGGCCGTGTCCACACACCAGGACACTGACAGTGGGGCGGCCAGGGTGACCTGGGCTCACGGGTGTCACGGAAACGGTGCTGGGACGCTCCCCCCGCCCCCTCCTTCCAGGCTGGCGCCTGGGTGGGCAAGACGAAGACACCGGACCCTGGAGGCCCAGGCTGTTAGGCGTGCCACCAGAAGGTGAGCGAGGAACCCGCCCCACGGCGGGCGGGGGGAAATTCCCATGGGGTCACACCCCTGACCCCAGGGAGGAAGCTGTCATCCCCAGGCTGCGGTTCCAGCCCCAGGGTCAGCACAGGTCGTGAGACCCAGCTCTGGGCACGGGCCCCAAGCAGAAAGCACCGAGAGCAGGGCCTGCAGAGACGGCCTCGGACAGGCACCAGCCGGGCCCTGGGCACAAAGCGACAGGTGCCCGAGGCCTGATGGAAAAGGACTGGAGGAAGCCGGCGGCAGCAGGACTCTACCGAAAAGGCCCGAGTCCGGAAAGGAGACACAGCAGCCCAAGGGACAGAACTCCCGCAGGGCGGGCAGGGCGGCGGAGCAGGAAGACGGGCTGAAGAAGTCGCCCAGAACGAAGCAGCGGGGAGGAACACCTGGGGACAGGTGAGAGACGCAGGAGCGGGAGCAGAGGTACGGCTTACGGCCAGTGGGGTCCTGGGGGGCAGGAGAGGGGGGTACGGAGCGGCGGTCCTCGACAACATCTCCAAGAATTTTCCAGAACTGAGGCAACACTGCACAGATGCAAAGCACAAAAACATCCCAGGGCACAAGTGAAAACAAACCCCTAACAAAGTGGGTGCCACAGCAGAAAGCGAGAACTTTTTTACAAGCAGCAGAGAGAGACTTGTTCACCTCGGAGAGAAAAGCGACCAGAAGGGCAGGAGCCTCCCCCAGCAGCGGTGGGGAGAGGTCGGTGGAGAACCGGCCCCACAGGGCCGAGGAAGCAGCCTGGATCTCGGCCCCCTGAACAGCAAAGCCGCTTCAGAGAGGAGACGAGCCCACTCCAGTTACGCGACGGCCGCGCTCCACCAGCACCGCCAAGGCCTGCCCGAGGTCAGCAGGTCCGCACGTGCCCTGCTCCCAGCGCACAGTCCAGGCGACCGACTCTCGGATCCTGGACAGTCCGGGCGACACCAGAATCTGGTCCATTTCAAGTGTGGCAACACCCACATGTGGCCTGAAGACCTGCAGCAGGAGCACGGGGCAGCTGCTGGCAACGCAAAGCCGCAACCCCGCAAATACCTGGCCACCAGGCTCGGTTCCCCGGAGCCGTGCTCCTGGGAAGGCGAGGCTGAGAGGGAAACAGGTGCATCTAAATGGGGGGAGAAATGCCACGGGTTGGGGCTCTTAAAACGACAGCTGAGCACACTGTCCTGAAAACACGGTGTGGAGACCAGGGGCTTCGGTCAAGTTCAAGGGCTCTCAGGTCCCCCGTGGCCCAGGAAAGGGGACACAGTCCCGAGTGGGAGGGACGCAGGAGGAGAGCAGAACTAGGAATGTCCCGCCTGGCAGAGCCGAGAACGCGAACAACCGAGGAGAGAGACCAGGAGGAGAAAACCTGAGTGTGAAACGCAGGACCGAGACCCAGCGATAAAGTCAGACGACAGAAGCAACTCACTCGGATTACGGGTCCGAGTCCCCAGCCGAAGGCGCATCGCACAGCGGCTCCCACGCATGCGCTCCGGCCGCGAGCTGACGACGGGGCCCACAAACGGAGGGAGGAGGGCGCACGGGCAGGAGCTCCGCTTCCTCGGGAAAGGAAGCTGCGGGGGCCCTGGCAGGCGGTTCAGTGGGTTCGTGTGGCATCCCGATGCGCCAAGGTTGTGGGGTCGGTCCCTGGTCGGGACACGCAGGAGCATCAAGCCACAAAGCCGAAGTGTGTGGAACAACAAACCAGCGTCTCTGTCGCCCCCCCCCCCTGCAGTCAGTCAATTAAAAGAAACAGATTCAATTCTCCTGCAACGACAAAACCACATTACGCTTGAACACCCTAGTTAAACAGCCTGTAACTGTGTAAGAGAAAAGATGCCGGCACAGGGAGGGACGGACCAGCCCGCCCTGGGAGGGAAGATCATTTTTTTAAACAAACGTTATGTGAGCAAAGCTGGCAGGAGGAATTAGCAAAATACCGACCACAAGGCCGACGGACAAGCCTGACGTGTTAGACAGCGTGTAGGATTTCGCACCGAACCATCAGAAAATCACAATCTCCCGAGCCCAAGACGACGTCTACCAAAGCGGACGCGCTGGGGACCAAGCTCCGGGTCAAAGGTCAAAGAACGGGGTGGGGGGCGGGAATGGGGGGCCGTGTTCTCGGGCCTTTGTTCCCCGGGAAAAGACAGTTGAAAAATGCTGTCTTTTCGGAAATTAAAAGGATGCTTCTCAATGACTTCTGGACTTAATAAAATTAAAGTAAAGATGAAGACCACACACTGTTGGGGTGTGAGTGCTGTCGCAAGGCAGCGAAGCAGCAAAGACGACACTCGGGGAATTCGGGGCCTCAGCGCCCGACCCGCAGAGTGAGCAGAACCCGGGATGGGGACCGACCCCGGCAGGGGGACCGGAGGAGAAGGAAGACGAACGAGGCCTCCTGGCCTCCACTGCACCCCAGCAGGACGGATGCGAAAGGCCGCCCTGGTCGGCGCAGCTCAGTGGGCTGGGCGCCGGCCTGCGAACTGAACAGTCACCAGTTCGATTCCAGGTCACGGCACAGGCCTGGGTTGTGGGTTCCGTGCCCAGTCAGGGCGTGTGTGAGAGGCAACTGATCAGTGTTTCTCTCCCCTCCCTGCTCTTCTCTCCAAAGTGGAACAACAGGAGCCACTGTGGTGCGTCTCCCAGAGCGGGCGTCGGCGTGCAGTACATTTCCGGGGGCGAGGAAGGGCAGCCCAGTGAGAAAGGGTCCTTTCACCCAGGAGAGCGGGCAGTCCCTCGCACGTGCGCACCTGACCCAGAGCCCCAAACGCGTGAGGCAGGGACCGAGCCACCAGGAGAACGGGACGAATGCTTGATCTGGGTCGGAGACCCTGCCACGCTCTGCCCTCGGCACAGGACAGGCGGCAGCAGGAGCTCCCACTGCCGCCCACCTGCCGGCTATACCGCTCACCTGCAGACTTGACCCGACAGCGGGCAGCACACACGGGCCCCCAGCTCACAGGGCTGCTCGGCAGGACCAGCTGCAGGTGGGCCCCAAAGCCGAACAAACCAAGGGACAGCAGTCACCAATGTCCGCCGTCAGACTGGTGGGACTAACCCAGAAACGACCGCAACAGAGATGTGACTGGGAAGTCCTCAGGTCCTGACACCGAACCGCACACTTCTAAATGGGCCACAGAGGTGAAGAAAAATTCTAAAATATTTTCCAGCCCTTAGAGAAAACTTATAACATGGATAGATGTTTAGCAAAATGTCTAAAATCAATCACCTTAAGCTTCCACCTTAGGAAATTAGAGAAAGAAATTAAATCCAAAGTAGGCAGAAGAAAATAATAAAATTTAAAGCAGAAAACAATAAATCAATAGGGAAAATCAACAAAAGCAAATACCTGGCTGGGGTGGGGGAGAACACAACACAGACCCTGCAGTAACAGCAGAAGCACAAGAGGGGGCGCCACCACGGGTCTCAGGGACACGAAATGGGTAATAAAGGGATGCTATGAAACAGCTGTGCGCCCAGCATTCAATAAGCTACCTTAACGGACCAAGTTTTTCAATGGCACAAGCTGCCAAAACTCACACAAGATAACACAGACAATCGGAAGTCTGTCAAAGACACGGAATCAGTAACTAATAACCTCCCAACTAGAGAGCACCGGCCCAGGCTCACTGGTGACGTCCACCAAACGTCTAAGAAAGAAGTGACACAAACTCCCCATAGCCTCTTGCCGTGGACAGAAGCACAGAGAACTCTCCCTTACCTGCCCCCTGAGGCCAAAGGCAGAGAAAGACGGCCCGGGAAACCTCACACCGGCACGCTGCGGGACCGGCACGCCTCGGGACCGGCACACAGAAACCCTGACCGAAGGAGGCGAGTTGAGAGCTCACGACCGCACAGGGAGAGCTGTGCACCCCAGGCCCGCGGGGCTGGTCCGACCCTGTAGATGGGATCCACGTGAGCCATCACCTCAACAGGTATCGATGCGCCACGATTGTATCCACTGATGCCAGGGGCCCACACCCTTCACGGCGACCTCGCTCACTGGCGTGGGAAGAGGGTACCTCCCTGACGGACGGAGACCGTCCGGAGAAACCAAAGCTGACGCCGCGCTGCACGAGCCGCGAGGTCTCCGGCTGCGTCGGGCCAGGGCGCAGCTGCCCTCGCTGGCTGCCCTTCCCAGCGCCGGACTGCACGTCCTTGCCAGCGCAGTGAGACAGGAAAGGGAGAGAAAGGCGTACTGACTGGGAAGGAGGACATGAGACCGCGTGCCAGCAAACACAGGGGGACTGCGCCCTAAGACCACACCCCCTCTGCATTGCGCCCTAAGACCACGCCCCCTGTGCATTGCCGTCCCAGACAGAAATGCTGCGAAGACACGGATCCAGGGGGCAGCACACGAGCCCAGAAAGAGCCGCGCAGACACGGCCACTGATCTCGGGCATGGGAGCAAAACCAACAGGACGACGCAGCGGCATTCTTCTCAACAAACGGCGTGGGGGTGACCTGACGGCCACGTGAACTCCAGGTGGACCGGGGACCAGAACATAACACGAGAACCTGTGACTCCAAGAAGACACCACAGGAGACGACCGAGGTGGCCTTGGGGTTGCAGCGATTCCTTAGAGGCAATGCCAAAGGCAGGACCCCTGAAAGGAAGGACCCGACAGACCCCGGCCTTCACTGAAACGGACCATCTCTGCCCTGGGGAGGCCACGTCAAGAGAAGGAACAGACCAGCCGCCTACGGGAGAAAACCCTTGTAACAGACACACGTCCCCACTGTCACCACACCGACAACCACTCCCGGGGGTCAAAGACTTAAGTGGAAACAACCAGCACAACTGAAAACCCATAGGAAAAAGGGTTCGGGCACATCGTCAGGTTTTAGGGAGGGAAGATTTCTAAAGGCAGGAAAATGCTGAGCACAGGAAAAAGCATACAACTGATTGCATTAAAATGAAGACGCCTGATATTTAAAAGAGGAGGGAGAGAAAAGCCACGACCTGGGAGAAAGCATTTGCAACACAGTCGAACAGCCAAGGGTGGGTGGCAGGCAGGCCGGGGGCGGCAACCACCAGTGGGGAAAGGCACGGAGCGGACGCAGGAGGGCGCAGCCGGCTGACCGAGAGGCGGGCCCGCGAGGCCAGCCAATCCAGACCGAAGTGACCGCCTGTCACTTTACAGCTCACAGGAGGTGAGGTCACATGCAAGGTAACAGAACACTAGGGACCCGCAATCAGCTTGATTTAAAAAAAAAAAAAAGCTATGAGTGAAACACCTGGGAAAACCCACAGTGGCCCTCCGGGCAACCAGTGAGCGGGAGGAGGGCAAAGAGGGGGCCTGCCCCCTGCAGCCACATCTCAGGGCTCACCTGAGGGAAAGCGGGGCTCCCGACCTTTTCCCAGAGGTCAGGAGGAGCACACCCGAGCCACCTGCCACGTGTGGACACCAGGGGGCAGACCTGCTGGGTGGGCTCTGCAGGTGTCCCCTGCAGGTGTCCCAGTTTCACAGAGTCTGAAGAGGGTGGCCAGCAGGGGGCGCTGGCGTAAAGGAGAAAGGCCATCAGGTGGCTCTGATGGCCAACTGCAGGGTGACAGGTGGGTGGGGAGACAGGGGACAGCTGCAGCCCAGGGCCCCCAGGCGGCTGTGCCCCCACTCTGTCGGCAGGGGGCCTCTCCAGAGGCGGATGCACCGGCCCAGTGGTGCCGGGGGCCCCGCTGCTCTCGGCCCCTGCAGTCTCTCGTGCCTCTTTCTGCAGACACTGCCCTTAAGAGAGGCCAGGGAGCCCACCGGACACTCGTGGGGTAATTTCAAGGGAAGGCTGCTCCCCACACATTCCAGGCATGTCTCCTGCTTGTTGGAGGGAGGAGTGGGAAGGGGGCCCACCCAGGTCTCACTGCAGGAAGCGGGGCAGGAGGACGGACAAGGGTGGGGGAGGGGGAGCTGGGACTGGGATCAGGCTCCAGGGAGAGCCCCTCGGGGCCGAGGCCCAACCGGCCCCGCTCACCTGCGCACGGCCGTCCAGGTCCTCCGAGGCGAGGCCGGCCTGCAGCGCTCTCTCCAGCGGCCCCGCGGCGAGCCGCACTGCCTGCAGGGTGCGCTCCAGCATCTGCCTCTTGTCGGGATCCGTGGTCTCACTGAGTCTGGCTGAGAACGGCTGGAGCCCAGAGGAGCAGGCAGGCCCGTGAGCCCCGGCCCCCAGACCCCGTCCACCAGGGCACTTGGCGCAGGAGGCCCAACCCCCCCTCACTGTCTGTGTCCCCAAGAGTGTCGTCCCAGCCTCCCCTGGCGCAGGCAGGACTGGAGCGGGGCGCCCGAGGCCCAGGCCCGGGCAGTGCTGGGGCTGCCACCCCTACAGGCCCTGGGCCTCACTCTGCCCCTCGACTCTGGGTGCCTGACATGGAACAGCGTGAAAGCACACTCCCCAAGGCTGTGCCGGGCAGGACGCAGGCGTCTCCCAGGGACGCAAGGGGCTCCGCCAGCTGCCTCATCACGAAGGCGCCCACAGCGGAGTGGGCCTTCCCCATGTGGGCCTGAAGAACCGCTAACTCCACTTTTACTCCATCTTTCTCCAGATAAAGCGGTACAGGCGCACCAGCAACCACCACAGGTGATAACGCACTGACTCAGAGAGGACAGAACGACCTCCGCGGATCGCCCCGGGGAACGCACCAGCGTGTGACAGTGCCCACTCCAAACGGGACGTCATGGAGGAGACAGCCCTGCAGAGCCCCAGCAATACAGCTGGGGGGCCTGGCCGGCCCCCGCGTCTCGGCCAGAGCAGCTGATGGGCTGTGACCAGGTAGGGTGGGTCCGGCGGCAACGGCAGAAGCCATTCACAAGGAGGTGTAGGCCGGGGCACGCTGATGTGTCCCGACGTCTCCCACCCGTGGCCTGACAGCCACCTACACTGCACCACATCCACACGCTTCTGTCCTGGGCATCCGTCCTGGCGACTGAATCTGCTGACTCCGCGGACCTGGCTCCCGTACCGTGTGCGAGCACAGCCCTGCTTGCGGTCTGTGGCGCGTGGACAGCCACGGCCCTGACCAGGAGCGGGGGCAGACCCACCTGCAGGGCGGTGCGCACGTCCTCCAGGAGCTGGGCCGCACTCGGCTGCCCCTCCCGATAGCGCTCGAACAGGTGGTTCTGCCGGGCCCTCCTGATGATCTGGAGGGAGAAGGCAAAGTGGACACCCGCTGAGCCCTGTGCCTCGCTGCGCGGCAGGAGCCCCCTGCGTGGGGACAACTGTGCCGAGAACAGGCACACACCCTCTGCCTCCCAACCGGTCGAGCCCAGCCCGGGCCAACGTGGTCTCTCCACTGGCGAGAAAGCAGCAGACCCCAGAGACCCCCACAGTGCCACACGCAAGGCCCTCAGCGATCACGTGATCATCCGGGCAGGCGGACACTCTGCTTTCAACCAGCATCGTCCCGTCTGAATCCGAGACATGTCGTCTGCAGGGACTGGGACCCCAACCCGTCAAGGGGCTCGGATTCCTGTCTCAAGGGTGAGGCCTGAGCCGGTCAAGCCTTCCGAAGTTTGTTTACCAATCCGAAGGCCTTTCCTTTTGTGTTTTTAAAGATTCTTATTTATTTACTTCAGAGGAAGGGAAGGAGAAATAGAGGGACAGAAGCATCAGTGTGTGGCTGCCTCTCACACCACCCCCCACTGGGGCCCTGGCCCACAACCCGGGCACGTGCCCTGACTGGGAATCGAACCGGCAACCCTTTCGTTCCCAGGCCAGTGCTCAATCCACTGAGCCGCACCGGCCAGGGCCCAGAGTCGTTTCTTCGAAGTGCCCCCTTGGGAGCCCCACCTTGTCATCGACGTCTGTGATGTTCATGCAGTAGAAGACGTCGAACTGGAAGTAGTTCCGCAGCACCCTCCTCAGGATGTCGAAGGAGATGTACGACCTGGAGGGGGGTGGAGGGGGTGGAGGGGAGCAAGGGTGGGCCTCTCCCCGGCACGGCGCACGTTGTCCTGACGGCAAGGAAACGGTCCCCTGGAGCCAGGCGGCCCACGGCAGCCCCGCAGCCCGCCACACCCCACGGTTGCCGCAGGCCGGGGCATCAGGGCCACGGGGCGCCCGGCCACGCAGATTCAGAGGCTGCCGAGAGCCTCTCTCTGAGTGGCTGGCAACCCTGCCCGGCCCTCACTGGGCCGTCGGCAACAGGCCACGGGGCGTTTTCCTTCGTGGGGCGGGGCTCCCTGATGTTTCTGGGGCCGTGATGCTGACGGCAGGGGAGTCTTCACCCGAGAACAAGAGCACCCGGCGCCCACAGCGGCCCTACCTGGCGTGCCCCATGTGAGAGGCGTCGTACACGGTGGGCCCGCAGCAGTACCACGTCACTCTCCTCCCGTTTTGGGGAACAAATACGTCCTTTGTGAGAGAGCAGGCGGCAGTCACGAGGAACGCCGCGGCGGGCAGGACCCCCCCACCAACACCCCCCTACCCTGAGCCAGCGACGCCCAGCACGCCGCCGTTCGTTTGCTGTAAGTCAGATTCAACGAGGACCATGTTGACTGAAAAAGGGACAAATCCTGGGCAGGGGCGTGCAGCCCACTGGACTCTCGAAGGCACCTTCCCGGAGCCCGAGGGGCCCTGGTGCTCGGGCTCCCTCCACGGGTCTCCGGGGGCCGGTGGTGGAGCAAACGAAGGCTCGTCTCCTGTTGAAAGCCTGCTGCCGCAGCCACGGCGGCTAGCGAGTGCCCGGCATGTGCCAAGGCTCTGATGGACCTGGGTCTGGCCCCAGAAACAATCTGGGGGTGCGGGGTGCTAGTGTCCTGTCGCAGCAAAGATGCGGGTTTTGAGCACTGCCCAGGGCCGCACCCCCGAAGGAGCTGCTCCGCCCCCCACCGGGCACATGGTCCAACCGTGGCAGACCAGCTTGGGGCCGCCGTCACCCACGGGGTCCACCAGGGGCCCCGTCTGCTAAACGTGCTCCAGCCGGAAACCCCACCCGCCTGCACTGCCTGCCACTGGCCGCGCCGCGTGAACCACCTCTGGTCTGACAGCACCTCTCGCCTCACTATGCATGTCCTGTGGCACACATGGGGACGTCTGCTGCCACCGTGCGCCCTCTTTGAAAGCGGGATGACACCTGGCTTGGCTCTGAGCGACCGACAGCACTTAGGCCTGGGCCGGGCCCAAGGGCCACTCGGGGATGCCATACTGACAGGACAACAGGCAGGTTCGGTTTTAGACACGGCGTCACCTGGGCCACACACACACAGAGCTCAGGGGGCAGCCCTGCGGGCTCACGCCTGCATTCACGGAACCCCAGTGCCTGGCAGAACCGACAGGCCACAGCTCTGCCCTTTGGCAGGCCCCCGGGCTCCTGCAGAGCCGGCTCGGCCCCTCCCTGACCCCATCCCGGGGACCCCTGCTGACCTTGCTCCGGGTGAGGCTGTTGTACAGGCGCAGCTTGCAGGGCTCGGACCCGGCCGGAGGGGACCACGCGGGCTGCACCCGCCGGCCTCCACCTGCAGGGCACAGAGAGCAGCCGGGTCACTCGGCCGGCGGAGGCCTCGTCCTCACATGGGGACACGGTGCTGAATGGGACTCGCCGAGGACAAGCCTGCCGGCTCCCCCACGCTGGACGGGCCGGCCGCCTGTCCATTCAGCCTGGCTCACCATCTGGGCTGCGGTGAACCCCACAGCCACCCCGACACCTGTCCATCCCACCGCCCTGCACACACACGTGTCGGCACTTGACACGGCTCGTGGGTCAGAAACAGGCGGCCACACGCCAGACTGCAGCGCAGAACATGGCTTAGGCGCCCACCCTGCCCCAGGGGACAGCCTCCCTGGACGTGTGTGGGGACAGTGCCAGCAGTGGGGGCCAGGCCAGGACGGGCCGGCTGCTGGCCCTCGTCCCTGTTGGACCGCTCCAGTGCTGCAGGTTCCAGGGCATGGAGGACCCGCGTGCCCATTGGAGCGGTGAACGCTCACTGCAGTCGCTCAGGAGGGGGTCTCCCTGGTCACTGAGAACGCCCCAGGCCCCGCGCAGCCGCGTGGTGGCTGCATGGCACTGGAGCTCCCCACCCCCGTCAGTCCCGAAATGACAGCAGCGAGGACTGGGGGTCCGGGTGGCTCTCCATGTGGATGGGCCCGTGATGGCTGGTGAAGACCCTGCTAAGCCGGAAGGGCTGGGAGTCCCAAGGCTGGAGACTCACCGGAAAAGAATCATGACAGCTGGTGACAGGACACAGCTGTGGGCAGAGCCCAGGGACCCCAGCCAGCCAGTGGGACACCAAGTCACACCTGGCGCTCAAGGGTCCCACAGGGCTGCCGAGCCACACTGCTGGGGACAGGCCCAAGGAGCTGGCACACACCAACTCCGCCCTGGGCCTGGCTCACAGACGCTTCCCTCCGCGTCCCTCACTGCGGGGATGGCCCTGACCGCTGAAGGGCTCCCTTAGGAGCAGGTGCCCCCCCCACAGAGCCCCAGGACTCTGCCCATTTGGATCCGAGTCCCTCTGTGCCCAGTTCCAGGAAGAAACTGAGGCAGCGCCAGGGTCTGACCTCCGTGTCCCAGGGTCCCACAGTCTGTGGCCATGGGGAGAGGACACTCGAGAGGCACAGGCTTGGACCAGGGTCTCTATGGGGAGGGCAGTAACGAGCGATGACATTTGGTGCCGGAGGCCTGCCGACAGGAGTGGGGACCGAGGGGAGGCAGGTGGGGCACAGGGGCAAGAGGGGCCCGAAGACTCCTGCCCGGGATGGGACGCCAGGGCCCTCGGAGACGGGCAGCCACTCAGTCGTGGCAGCAACGGGGACCCCGAGGGCTCTGGGACCTGCCAGAGGACACAGGTGGATGGACAGGGGGGCAGCTTGGGCCCAGCCCCAGCTCACAGGCTGGCAGGCTCGCACGTCGTCCCCCGGGCCCCGGCTGGCCGCAGGGACGGGACATGAAATGGGGGGAGCAGGAAACTGCCACCAGTGCACCCAGGGTGCTTCCTCCCGAGTCCTGCTCGGTCTAGCGCAGGCTTGTTCACTGCAGGGTACCCCTGGCCCCGAGCAGCCCTCCTGTCCCAGCCCCGGAGGATGCAGGGCCCCCACCTGTGTCTCAGCCTGGATGACGTCACTGTCTACACTGTTCTCACCAGTTCACTCAGTGGCACCCCTCCCAGGCCGCACCTTGGGCTCTGGGGCCCAGAGGACACCCTGACCGAGCCCCTAGAGAAACGCGTTGGATGCCACCTGGGTCACTGTGGGTCACCTAGATGCCACCTGGGTCACCGTGCTGGACACACAGGAAGGAGACGGCCTACAGGGCACTGCTCCCACCCTGCTGGGGAGGGGAGCTTGCACAGGGATACCCAGAGCCCCTCCCCACAGTGCCACACCCCATCTCTTGCAGGGGGACCAGGCCAGGGTGCAGGAGTACGGACAGTCCAGCACCCTCAAAGGAGTCCGGGGGAGCCCCCAAGGGGCCAGCACAGGCAGCAGGCGGCCCGCCCCTCCTATGAACTGGGGGTGGGGTGCCCCGGAAATAACCGAAGCCACGCTGCCGTGGGAACACCAGCACCGACGGGCAGCCTTCATCTCAAAGTCGACAAAGGACTCATTTCTGATTTTCAGCAAGTTCAAGGTCACTTACTCCTGCTTTCAGTCCGAGCCCCTCTAAACTGGGTGGGCAACCACACTGCACCACACGGGAGGAACAGCCGAGCCGGGCAAGGAACGAGCTGGAAACGCCCGCCTGGACCGGAGGCCCAGCTCGGGTCTCCACACCTGCCTGAGAGGCTTCCTCCTAGGCCCTGCCCAGAGAGCGCTGGCCGGCCATCAGGCTACCCGCTCCCACGCAGTGACAGGGGCCAGACCTGTGAGCTCCTCCGGGGCTCCATGGCCAACCAACACTGAGTGCCAGGCCCTGACCTTGGAGGTGGCCGCTGCCAAGGGGAGGTGCTCCTGTCCTGGACCCCTGCCCTGCTACTCACTTGCTTGGAGCCCAGGACAGTTGCTACATGCTTGAGCCACAGGGCCATGTGGCAGAAACGTGCGTCCCCTCACGGGGCAGAGACCGGTGTGCCCAGGAGGGGACAAGAGCCGCCCGAACACACCCACGTGTACAGGGACAGGGAGCGGTCCTGCAGGCAGCCTCTCGCTCAGGTGCTCCTTCAGAGCCCGCACCGCGGCCGTGCATCACTGAGGCCGGGAAGGCCCTGTAGTCCGGAGCCCCAGACACAGAGGAGCAGGGCGTCCCGCGGTGGAGAGAGGACACCCCTTCCCAGAGCTGATCCGACCAGAGCCCGCAAATCCGCAGACGCCGCTGACTGCTGGGTGCCGGAGGGGGGGGGGGGTGAACTGCTGATGGGGCTTCAGAATGTTTCTTCTTGTTGCTTTGACTGTTGTCATTTATTTTTACTAAGTATATTTTACTGATTATGCTATTACAGTTGTCCCATTTTTTCCTCCCCTTTCACTCCACCTTTCTCCAACCAGCATTTCCCGCCCTTAGTTCATGCCCCTGGGTCCTACATGGAAGTTCTGTGGCTCCTCCATTCCCCACACTATTCTTAACCCCCTCTCCCCTTCTGTTTAGTACCTACCAGTTATGCTTCTTATTCCCTGTACCTTTCCCCCCACTGTCTCCCTCCCCTCCCCACCTATAACCCCCCATGTGATCTCCATTTCTGTGATGCTCTTCCTGCTCTACTTGTTTGCTTAGTTGGTTTCTGTTTTTCTTTTTAGGTTCAGTTTTTAATAGTTGAGAGTTTATTGTCCTTTCACTGTTCCTATTTTTTATCGTCTTCTTTCTTTTAGCTAAGTCCCTTTAACATTTCATATGATAAGGGCTTAGTGATGAGGAACTCATTTAACTTGACCTTATCTGAGAAGCACTTTACCTGCCCTCCCATTCTAAGTGATAGCTTTGCTGGAGAGGCTAATCTTGGATGTAGGTCCTTGCCTTTCATGACTTGGAATACTTCTTTCCAGTAAGGCTTCTTTTGAGAAATCAGCTGACAGTCTGATGGGACTCCTTTGTAGGTGACTGTGTCCTTTTCTCTCCCTGCTTTTAGGATTCTCTGCTTATCTTTACTCTTGGTTCATATAATTATGATGTGCCTTGGTGTGTTCCTTCTTGGGTCCACCTTCTTTGGGACTCTCTGAGCTTCCTGGATTTCCTGGAAGTCTATTTCCTTTGCCAGATTGGGGAAGTTCTCCTTCATTATTTGTTCAAGTAAGTTTTCAACTTGTTGTTGTTCCTCTTCTCCTTCTGGCACCCCTATGATTTCAGATGTTGGAACATTTAAAGATGTCCTGGAGGTTCCTAAACTTCTCATTTTTTTGAATTCTTGTGTGTCTTTATTCTGTTCTGGTAGAATGTTTATTTCTTCCTTCTGCTCCAAATCATTGATTTGAGTCCCGGTTTCCTTCCGGTCACTGTTGGTTCCCTGTACATTTTCCTTTATTTAACTCTTTCCTCTGTTTTGTGACCATACTCCACCAGTTCTGTGAGCATCCTGATGACCAGTGTTTTGAACTGTGCACCTGATAGGTTGGCTATCTCTTCATCACTTAGTCCTTTTCCTGGAATTTGATCTGTTGTTTTATTCAGGCCATATTTTTTTTGTCTCAGCGTGCCTGTTATACAGTAAAGAGTGGGGTCTTAGGTATTCACCAGGGCAGGGCAACCCACCTCACTGTATTGTAGCCCTGTATGCGGGGGAGGGGTCCCAGAGGAAACAATGCCACTTGCTTGGCTCTCAGCCGGCTTTCAGTCACTTCAACAACCGGTTTCACTGTCAGCCCCGCTCCATCTCATCTGTGACACTGCATTCGGCCCAGAGGGTCACCCCAGGAGTACCGCCCAGGTCCTCGCTGTCTGTGGCAGTCTGGGCCAGCCCCTGGGACAGCAGCCAGGCTGGGTGCGTGGGCCATAGGGAGCCAGTGACAGGCTCGGGCTGGGAGGCAGGCGGGCACCAGCGTAATTGCAGTCGCTGCACCTGGAGTATCTTGAGGAACCGGATTGAACAGGTCAGCTTTCTAGGCAGGCGGGTTGGGGTCAGGCGGCACCCGGCTACCTGCCCGAGAAATCGAGGGCACACAAGAGGCCCCCAGCCAGGACTCACCTGCAGTGGCCCCCACGCTGGGCCCCACAGCAAACTCCCGCCGGGCCACTGGAAGGGACAACCACATGGCCAGTCCACTGGCATTTCTGTGGGGAAACACGTCACAGGACGGCCGCTCTCTGATGGCGGGAACACTGTAAACTTGGCCGCACCACCTGCTTAGAGAGCTGATGTCTGCATAGAGCACGGACTGACCACAAAAGGATGGGGGGATGAGGGCGCCCCTCGGCAGAGGTGCCGAACCAAACTCGCTCCACCCCTGCCCTGAGCCCAGGACAGGCTCCCTGCAGCCCCTCTGTGCCCCTCCCAGTACTGAACCCTGTGCGCCTCCGCCTTCCACTCCCACCACCTGGGGGCACAGTCCTCCTGTCTCCCTGCACCCCCATTTACATGGGTCCCACAGCAGGGGAGACCTGGGAGGTGCCCCAACAGCACCAGCCCTGCCCACCCCCCACCTCCCATGCTCCCCCAGCTGCCCTAGACCCACTGTCTTCTGCTGCTGCCCCTGCTGGGGGCCCGCAGCCCCCAGGCTTGCTGTGCTGGGGCCGCATGTGCCCCGGTGGCTGGCTCCCCCACAGGCGCTGGGAAAGGCTTCTGCAGCGCATCCCAGAGGGTGCGTGCACCCCGCTCTCTACCCACTGGGCAAGCCACCCTGCCGGACCCAGGGCCTCCCCCGTGGGCCTCCTCCTCCCTGCTGAGCACCAGCCCGAAGTCTACTTGTCACTTGTCCCCAGGGTGTCCCCAGGCATCGCGTCTCGGTTTGAACCTGGGCACCAGTCGCAGAGAATGGATGACTGTCTTCCCCCTTGGGGCCGAAGCTAGGCACCTCCATTGCTTGCCCCCCTTCTCGAACCCAGCACCAACCTCGGTTCTCCCAGCCTGCCCAGTACTGCCCCCAGCTCCAGCCACTGCCGCCGTGGGTCCTCCCTGGTCTCCCTGCGTCACCTCCCCTCCCTCCCACCTCCCCTGTGCGGCAGAGGCGGATGACCCTTCCAACAGTCAAGGCAAGCCCGGAATCCTGCAAACGGGTCCAAGGCCCTGTGGACCCAGCGCCCAGACCCACCTGCATCCCCCCTGCACTCTCTGGCCTCAGGAACTTGCTGGAAAGTGACGCTGGGCTCTCTGCCCTGCCCCTCCCTGCCACCCCCCACTCCTGGAGGGCAGAGTGCTGGGGGTGGGAAGTCCCAGACCAGGTCCTTGTCTCTGGCTCCTGGCTCGGGAAGGGGTTGGTCAGCGGGCCCACCACCCACAGAGCTCCCTCGAGACCCCGGCCCCGCTTCCTGCTGGGACGACTGGCAGGCCAGGACCCCGAGCAGGGTCTGGCAGACGGTGCAGCCCAGTGGAAGCGGCCTGTTTTCTGAACCACCTGGCTGGACCTGGCCCACCCAGCAGCACGCACAGTTGGAGGTGAGTGACCAGTGGGAGGTGACCAGGTGACCCTTGACCTGAGGCTACAAACACATGCACTTCCTCTTTCTTTGGGAAATGGGGCCACCCTGTCTACTTACCCCAGCTGCCCCCAACTCCGGAAGGGGCCCTGCTGTCATTCTGCAGACAGCCCCCAAAGGCCGCCGGGTGGTGGCTGGGCTCCCTGCTGCACGTGACTGGCCGAGGCTGGAAGCCCAGTCCCCATGACCAGCTGTGGCCTTGGCCACGTCACTGGGCTTCTCTGACCCGAAAGCGTCTCGCTTCACTGTCCAGGAGGGTAAGGGTGGTACCCTCCGCAGAGGGCTGCTCCAAGGGTCGCAGGCCATAACAGGTGTCGCGTCCAGGACCGGCCACACCCTCGTGCTGCAGGGTTGCTGTGAGGACCCTCGGAGGGAAACTGTGCTGGAAATGCAGCTGTGAGCCTGCCCCAGGCGGCGGCCGCCAATGGGCCCCGAAGCTGCAGGGCACGGCCCTGGAGAGGCGCCCCGACCCGGGGACCTCAGAGAGGAGGCCTGCCCCCCTGGACAGCCACGCACACCTTCAAGCTAAAAGGGGAGGCCGTGCACTCCATGTCATCACTGGGGACCACACGCTCTGAGTCAACTTAGAGAAAGTGACTTGAAACAGGCCGACTATTCAAGATGAAGGCCTCTGAGGAAGTCTGCGGACACGGTCACTCTTGGGAACCCGCAGCCTCCGGAGACTGGGTCCCAAGACCCTCCAGAACCCTGGTGGCTCTGTGCACCCTGTCCCATCTCCCTGGGGGTCCCATCGTCCACACAGGGACCCAGGGGGACCAGGAGACGCCCCAAGGGGAAGGGAAGCCCGTGAGCCATCCGGACCTCCCTGGTGGGGGGGTCCCACCCCAGGCCTCCTGGTGCAACACAGGGCACCTCTCAACAAGGCCCCGAGAAGCTCACGTTCCGAAGCCGCGGAAAGTAACGGAGCACCACAGCCAGGCCAGTTGTGGTGAAACATGGGCCAAGAACACGGGAGAGACGTTGGGACCTGCGCTGCCCTTTCCCACCAGGACGGCCTGTCCCCGGCCCACGCCCCCCGAAGGCCTTTCTGTCCACTGCTGCTGGGGCCCAGCCCAGCCTGCCTGCTCCCCAGTCCGCCTGTGAACCCTGGCTGTGCGTGGGGATGGCGCTGGCATCCAGGCACCCGTCAGTGCCCTGCAGGGCGCCCTGACAGTGGGTGCTGGAGTGGCTCAGTGGCCTGTCACCTGGGTGCCTCCCTTGTCACCGAGCCCCCCACCTGGAGGCCCACCACACCCTCAGGAGCAGGGGACCACGGGGGCCAAGGGCCTGGCACAGCCTGAACTGCGGGCGCTGGGGGCTGGGGTGTCTCAGAAAAGCTGGCCTCTCATTTCCGCCAGCCGAGGGGACACACCCCCACGCAGCGTCTGTCCTGAGGAGAGTCCGCCTAGACTGTCAGGGATCCACGGGTACCTGGGCACCAGCCTGCAGACACCCCAGTCCACCCCAGTGATGCCAGTGACTGGGTGGGCAGGGCTGCCAGGGCTGCTCACCGAACCTCCGGGCCAATAAAGGGGTCATGATGCCCAAATGCGCGGTTTGCCGGCCGCGAGGAACGCCGTCGTTAAACCCCGTACTTTCATGTGAGCCGCGTCCCCCAGCTTCCGCAGCCCCATTTTCCTAAGTGCCAAGCTCGGGCGCCCTCCACCCACTCCCGGATGATGCAGGGCCCGGCGGAAACCCAAGCCCTCCTCCAGCTCCGCCTGTCCACGAAGTCTAGCTGGGACAGCAAGGCAATACCCGGCTGGGGACACGCAGGGCAATACCGGGTGTGGGGCGCAACAGGACAACGGCACGGCCCAAGGAGGTACTGACACTGGGCAAGGGGTGGCCTCCCGGGGCTCGAGCCAGGGGCCAGTGTCTGAAGGGTGTCACGAGCTCAGGCTCCGCCCGCTGGGGTCCCGCGCCCTCCTCTTCGCCCGGCAGAGAGTCGCCTAGGAGTCTCGGGCCCCGCCCGGCCGGGAAGATTGTTCCCTCAAAACCAGGGACACAGACCCTTCGGGTCGGGCGGCGCCCCTAACTGACGCGCGGAACAGCCCCCTGGTTGGGGGTCACCCCTCGAGCGCCCCGTCGCGTGCACTCACCCTGCTCCTCAGAGGACCCCGCCATCCTAAGAATCCTTGACTCGCAACCCCGGCGACTCCTACCCAGAATCTGATGCAACTGCCGGCACGGAAGTCCCGCCTCCTTCGCCGCGTCCCACCCCCAACCCTGCTTAGCACCCCAGACACGCCGAGTCGCTAGGCAACCGCTGCCCTCCCGCGGGAAGCTGGGAGTTGTAGTCTTTGCAGGGCAGCAGAGCGCTAGCAGGAGCATTGTCTCCAGGACCACGATCGGTGCTGGGAGAAAGGGCGGTCCCACCAGAGACCCGGCGCAGAGTGGGGAGGAGCCCCAGGCAAATGGTCAGAGGACATCCTGGGGCTGCAATTTGCTGGTCTGGACGGGTGACCAGTTCCAAGGAGGCTAAGAAGGAAGGTTTTGGGTGCTCGCTTCGGCAGCACATATACTAAAATTGGAAGGTTTTGGGGATGGACGACGGGGACTGCGTTCAAGGCAGGGTGTACTGTCCTGCGAAAGACCTCAGGAGAAGGCAAGCTGCTGACAAATTCAGTGTGACCACAACGCACGCAGCAACATCAGGAAGAGATTTGGGTTTGGGCACGGATTGGGGAACACGAGGAATGGTAGAGACCCGCCTCAGGGGGTAATGCTGGGTGGGAAGGAGGGCGGTGGCCAGACCCCTGCTCTGACCCCCAGTCCAGGGCTAGTGGAGGAGACTGGACTTGCGGAGGCAGGAAGGGAGCCGGAGTGGACAGAGCTGAGTCAGTGACGGGCAGCAGTGTGAACGGAGGCAGGGCCTAGGGGGCCGGGCACACAGGTCTGGGGAGGGACGTGGGACCACCACACCCTGGGGTGAGGGGGCCCAGGGAGATGCCTGTGGGGATGACGCCCACGGTTCTGGGTGGGAGAGGCTGGCCGGAGTGGCAGTGACGTCACTGAGTGACTACATGGGGGCTGAGGGTGCTCGGCCCCACGGGAGTGCGGGTCCGAGTGGGAGCATCTCCAAGGACTGGTACTGTTCTGGGTGAGTGAGAAGGGGCAGGGTGGGTTCGTTCTCAGGGGAGCACTGGAGGGACGGTGCTGTCATTCCCAGGGACAGAGGCCCTGGGGACACCAGAAAACACACAAGGGGACACTCCAGGCTCTAGTCCCTGATTCAGGGCCCTGCACCCACAAAACACACCCAAGGTTCCCATGACTCTGTACAGGATGTCACCTCCCAAGAACAAAACACCCAAAGTTGTTCACGTAACAGGAATGACAGAAAACACGATTTAGAATATAAATTTTACTGCTGAAAAAAGTATAAAAGCATGTGAAAATACTATTTAAGATATAAATCTTAATAGATAAGGAAAGTTAGTAAAAACATATAATTAACCACTTAAAGAACTGTACAAAGGACTCTATAGCTGGCATGTGACAATAACTGTCCCCATGCCCTGCCCCAGCTGACCTAGTGACAACTGAGAGTGGCCGCTGGTTTGTCTGTCATGGACTGACTTATAAGTGTCACCCAGGTATGACACTCCCAAGTGGAAGCCTGGGCACATCGCAGTGCCTGGGAGAACAAGGAGTGAGCTACTGGGGTCACACAGATGACCAGCCAGCCCTCCTGCCCTGTGTTCGAGAGGAGGCCATGGCTTGTGGGCCCACTGAGTACACCCAGCGGGTCCTCCCTGAGCAGCTCAGGCCCCCGGAGCCCCCAGAGGAGCAGCCCGTGGGCCACATGGGCCGCGGGCAGAGGGCCCCCCAGCAGAAGCTTCCGGTAGAACCTACTTGGACACAGAGGGGCTCCGTCCCATCTGGGATCTGTGAAGGCGCCCACAGGAAGGGACCTGGGGGAGGCCAGACCCCAGGATGCCACTAAGTCACAGCCGTTGCCAAAAAGGCTGACTAGTTCGGGACTCTGTGTCCTCACTCCCTGAGATATCCTCCGCAGCCAGCTTGTTTATGCTGTTTCCCAGACATTCCCGCAGCCGCATCTCACAGAGGGGCCGCCGTGAGCCTGGAGGGGGGTCGCCGCACGCCCCAGCTGCTCTGCCAGCACAGCAGCATCCCGTGGTGCTGCTCCGGCAGGTTCCCTGGGTTCTCGTGCTCACAAATGACGATGTTGTTCTCCTCCAGTCTGGCCAACCTCATGAACATCCTACAGTGACTTTTGGGAACCTCCTGCCCTAATTCGAAGTAGATCCTGCTCGTGGCTGAGAAAAGAAAACCAAGGAGGGAGACTTGGCCTCGTTCCTGGAAGGCAGGTGTGGCGTGGGCTGTGTGCCGTGAGCCCAGGACCCAGGGGTGGGGGGAAGCCCTGGGCGCCCAGGCTGCCCTCACAGGAGGGACCAGGCTCGGGGACAGGAGAGCGCAGTAAGATGTGACCTGGCCGGGCTCCTGACAGGCCCGACGCTCCTTCACATGGAACCAGTGAGTCTGGCAGAAGGGCCTGGGGGCCTGAGGGTGGGGAGCTCCGGGGGTGATGTGTCCTCTGAGGCTGCCCCCTCCTGTGCAGCTGTGGGACAGCAGGGCGAGGTCTGTAACCTCGCTGGACTGAGACTGCCCCACCTTCGGATGTCACGTGGGGGGTCCCCCTGAGCTGTCAGAGGGGGAGAGTACAAGCAGCACCTGGCCCATCACGGGAGCAGCTGGAGGCCTGCACCCTCCTGCCCCCGACAGCAGCGCTGCAGCCCCCGGGGACTCAACAGGCCAGGGTTTATTTATGGGGCTCCCTGGTGTCCTCAGGAGTCTGGGTCCGCAACACCTTGTGCAGAGAGGCTTCAGGCTCTTCCCCACTGAGAGAGACCACTGCCTGGGGCCCCCATCAGTGTCCCCATTCCTCCCCCTGGGCGATTAGGGGTGAGGAGCGGGGCCAAACTAACCGAGAACAGAGGCTGAGATGCGGGTCCGGGGCACTCATGTGCTCGGTACCTGCTGTTTGTCCACCCTGCAGGGAACAATGTACAGAGTCAGTGACCTTGTCACCAGGGGCCCCAGGATGCCCAGGGACGGGGATGGGCACTTACTGAGCTCGTCCTGCAGCGTCTCTGCAAATAAACAGAAAATACAGTCCTGTCAGCGGATACAGAGGAGGACCCGGGTGGTGGGTGTGGGCTGGGCAGGGAGGAGGCGGCCGCCTGCAGCTGGGCCTCACCTTGGGCGCTTTCCACCCGCTGCAGCTCCTGCTCTCTCCCCTCCTCCTGGGACGAGGCCCGGATCACCTGCGGCCGTCGCCACACCAAGCACGACACTCCCAAGCACAACACTCCCAACAGGAGCAGGATACCAATCAGGACTGGGGTGATAAATGCCATCTGAGGCTCTGCGTTCCTGAAGAAGGGACCTGCAAAGGGGTAGCGTCAGCCCCTGAAATGACCTGCCTGTCCTCACAGTGCCCAGAACTCTTAGTGTCACACAGTAAGTACGTTTCTCCTGGAACGTCTGCCTCCCCCCATGGAATCAGATCCGGTACGAGGCAGCAGTGTCACTGAAGTCGCCTCTGCACCCCTCCACTGATCATCTGCCCCCCACTCAGCGGAGCCTGGTGATGAAGATCGGAACTCTGGGGCTGCAGGGCCTGGGTTCCAGTCCCCGGTCACCTGCCTGACCAGCACTGTGACCCTGAACTAATGATGTCACCACCTCTTGCTGGCGTCCAGATCACTGAGAGCATTAAGTTAATGCTTGTACAGGCCTGACACAGGGTCACTGCCACACTGGTTTCAGTAGGTTTTAAAAACTAAACATATTTTATCTTGTCTGCATCAAAATCAGCCCCTATGCAACCTGTGCACATGCTGTGTCCTCTCTCTTCCTGTGACAACTAAGGTCTGAGGGACTGTCTCCCCACAGCCCACCACCAGGGGGCGCCCGCGACCTTGTCTTTCCTTCTGCCAGTTTCACAGGTGGAAATACTTCCCTGTTCAGTCAGATTTGGCATTGTCCCGTGAGTTTTACTTTTCTGTGAACTGACGATTCCTGTTTTTGCTTGTTTATCTACTGTGTGCTTTATATTGAAAGGAGATGAGCTCTTTTATTGAGATTTCGGTTGTACCTATTATTCCCTCTCCCAGTGTGTTTGTTGATCTTGACTATTTGTGCCCAAGACCCATTGCCTGGAACCGAGTGTGACACACAGGAAGTGCCCAGAAGGTGTCTGTGACATAAACTGAACCACAGGTCCCTGTGCCATGTGCGCCCTACAGTGTCCCAGGCCAGCAGCAGACCACTAACCCTTCACACCCAGGAGCCCAGGGCAGTGGGCAGGGCACTCACCTGCCATGGAAAGCCCCGCTGACCTTTCCTGGCCCAGCAGGGGGTTTCTGATGACACAGGAGACCCCCTCCTGAGAGCCACCTTCCAGGATCACAGAGGATGAGGCTGCACAAAGGCCTTGGGGGTCTGTGGCCTCTGTGACCACCTCATTGGAAATTCTCTGTCCCCTGGTGTCTTTCCACTCTATTTTGGGCTGCGGGTACCAGCCGGCAGACGTGCAGTTCACAAGGATCCCTCCAGCCCTGTAGCCCTTCATTTCAATGTGGGGATCGGAGCCCAGTGCAGGGAAGGAAAAGTGATCTGAATCATGGGGAGCCCTCCGCACTGGTGGGGTCTCCACAGCAGGGAGGGGCACCCACACTGACCAGTCCAGCAGGGACTCACCAGGAGCTGTTCCCAGCGTGTGCTGTGCAGCAGACTGACCCCTGATGGGGACACTGCCTGACCATGGCTGGACCCTCGTACTGGATCCAGGGGGACCTGGGCCAGAGCGGAGGCTGCTCCCCCTGAGTCCCCTTGCAGACTGCCCCAGCTTCCCCTCCCCCATGCCCCAGCCAGGCTGGTCCCAGGCACAGCCCCTCCCCCACCCTGGGCAAACATGGAGGTGGTGCCCCTTACCCAAAGGGGTCCCACCCACTGACCCTTTCTGTCCTGTGGGGGCTGTGCCGTCCAGTGAGCAGGAGGAGACACCCGGTGTCCCGCGGCCGCCCGAGCGGTGACCTGTGTGCAAGGCCCCTCGGGAGGCTCTGGCTGCACCTACTGCCAGGCTGCTGGGCTCCCCCTGCAGGGACGCCCCCGGAAGTGTGTGCAGGGGGGACTTTCACACAGAACACGGCGGACCCAGGGCCAGACAGAGGAGACTCACTGCCACCTGTCCCCACACCCTGAACACGAGGAGGGGGAGGAAGCCCTGTGAGGACCTGAAACACTGAGTCCTGTAGGGAGGGCTCCGTCGGGGGAGCCATGTTCTCCAGGAAGGGGCACCAGGCTGAGGAGGTGGCCGTGGGGTTCAAGGCCAGGGGCCCGCACCGTCCATGCCCTACCAGGCCCCCTGCACTGGCAGCCACAGAGCAGAGCTGTGTCCAGGGAATGGAAACTGTAGCCCAGACGCCTGGACATGAGCACCTCAGACAAGGCGCTTGGTCACTGGGATGGGTCAGGGCAACATCAAGGTCACTCAAGGGTTGGGTGACAGCACAGAGAAAACAGGAACCGTGTGCAGTGACCAACCTCCCTGTGCCAGCTGAGAGTGACCAGTGACAACCCCGCACCATCCTGACAGCGTCGGCACCAGTGCACAGCGCTACTTCCACATCCCCCCAAACTGCACAGAGTGCTCCCTGACGCCCCGTGAGACACCCCAGAGTCCCTGTCCTCACTGCTCCGAGGACAGAAACAACCTGATCAACTGCACGTACGTTCCCAGGGATTTGGTGGGGGACGTGGGCCCCACAGGTGTGGTCCCTCCAGCTCAGCCTCCTGGACCCACAGCAGCTGACACCTGGGGTCCCTTGGCCACTGTCTGGATCATACTGAATCCAAACACTCATGTTACACCCACTGCAAGGAAGTGTCCTCATCCTTCCTGTCCCTGACCTCCTTTCCCTGCTGAGACTGGTGGGTGGCACGGGGGACTCTGTACTGGATTCAGGATGAAGTCATCCCAGGGGACACCTGGGTCTGTCTTCGGCCTTGGAGTAGCAGAGATGGAGGTGGGGGGGTTGCTGGTGAGCAGCCCCACCTGCTCCGGGGCAGCTTTTGCAGCCTCTGCCCCCGGACCACAGAGAGGAGCCCAGAACAAACCTGAGGCTCACCTGCCACCTGCAGCTCCACCTGGGCCTTTGCATAGAAATCTCCGTCTTGGAAGTAACACACGTAGGTCCCGTTGTCTGAGGCTGTGACGTTGCGAATCCGCAGAGCAGCCGTCCCCGCAGTGACGTTCTCTCTTAAAACCGAAGTTCTCCCTCGATACTCCTCTGCCGGCGTGTCCTCCTGCCCGTGTGTGTACGTGAGCACCACCTGCCTGCGGCTGGGTCGCTCCCACTTCAAGTCCATGCTCTCAGCGCTCCTCTTCGGGGACAGGTGACAGGGCAGGTCAGCGTCTCCACCCACCATGGCCCGGATGGGGTCAGTGGGTCCAACCACAGCAAAGTCAGCTGGTCATCAGAAAGGGGGGGGCTCCGTCAGAGTGAGCACGGCCAGGGCATGTCCCAGGCAGGGAGGGCGAGGTGACACACACCTACAGGGGAACTCAGTCCTAACACAGGTGCAGTGAGGACATGCCATGCAGGGGTGGGAGGGGTCCGGGTTCTGGCTGGGCCCAAAGGTAAGGGATTCAGACACACAGACACAGGGCAGGTCCTACCTGAGCAGGGGCTGAGCAGCTGGACCAGGGTGAGGCAGACAGCGAGGGCAGGCAGACGGGGGACCAGGCACCTCACCATCCTGACCTGCTGTGCACAGAGAGAGGCCAGCAGGGCCTGGGGAGCAGTGACCACCTGGAAGGGGGAGGAGAATGCCACATGGAGAGGCTGCCTCCCCAGGCCCGGCCCTGTCACCACCACCATCACTGGGGACCCCAGAGCCTCCTCCGCAAATGTCCCCTTGGGTGTCTCTTCACCTTGGATCCCACCATGGAAGTCAGCCAGGAAACATGGAGCCGTAATGGACGTACCTTATTCCTCACCAGCAGGGAGCACCAGGCTCTCCTGTGCCAACCTGCTCAGAAGCCCTCCACCTGCCCACACTTCCCTGCCCCAGCCAGGTGCCTGCCCCCAGACCACCCTCTGAGGAAGGCAGGCCCTGTGCTCTGAGTCCCTGATCCCGCTGCTGCCCCCTGCAGGCCGAGCTCCGCACAGCAGCCAGCGCCTCCCACCCCCTCACCTCCCTCCTGCTCAGCCCCTCCCAGGGGGTCCCTGTCACCCAGGGCAGAAGCCCAGGGCCTTTGCACCCTGTGCTTTAAATTATCTGACTGTTTTAGGGGATGGCTGGGTTGGGGGTGAGTGGTTCAGGGAAAATGGAGACAACTGTATTTAAACAGTACAAAGAAAAAAAATAAAATTATATGAGTGTGTTAAAGTCTAAAAGTTTCCACAGTGGGGAACACATTTGCACATATTCTGGAGGATATTTACTGTTTTTCATTCCTATCATAGATCATTTTAAGATATAAAATACAGAAGAATGAAACTTCAATAACTCACAATGGTAATTACATCCTTTGTTTCCTGTGACTGTGGACACCTGTGGATGCGTCTGGCTGCATGTACATGGGGCCAATCCAGAAAGAGAATTTACTTATAAAAACTGAGTATTCATTCTCACACCTTTAACCCTCAGTCACCCTCAAATGCTCTGTCCTGGATGGGGGACACCCGTGGGGACGTCCCTCCACAGCCCTGGACACTCTCTGGCCCCAGCGACTCTGACGCCTCTTCGTGCTTCTGCCTTTTTGTCTCACGTGTTACATGTTGGGATGTTTCCCTTTGTAGATTCTGTTCATCCGGAAAATACATTCTGGGTGCTGTGGGCAGGTGCGATGGTAAATCGCCTGTCGTGAACTGGGCCAATGCTCTGGAACAGTCGTCAACAAAAACTCACTGAGGCCCAGCACAGCCTCTCACAACAACGCCAGCTGGTCACTGATGCAGACGGGCTCCTGGGACTCTCGCCTAGTGGGGGAGGCTGGACCACAAGGGGCCTGCCCTCCAGAAGGGAACTCCTGGTGGTTTTCCAGTCCCTCCTTGTATACCAAATATCCTGAGCTTTTTTTGTTTGTTTGTTTAAGGTTTTTCTTTTTCTTTTTAGAAAGTGAAAGGGAGGGATAAAGAGAGGGAGAGAAACATCCCTCATTGGCTGCTGCTGGCACGCCCCTCGCTGGGGGCCCAGCCGACAACACAGGTGTGTGTCCAGACTGGGAACCCACCAGCCACCCTTTGGTTCACAGGCTGGACGTCAAACCATTGGGCCACACCAGCCAGCGCTGAAAATGTTTATCCTTAGTCCCACAGACTACACTGTCAGGAATTACTCTCCATGAAAAACTGGCCCGGCATCAGAAAGCAGAAAGCACTTGGAGACAAGTGCACCCTAAGAGTGGACAGTCTGCACCCTGACGGCCGTGAGAACCGAGAAGGGAAATGAAGGGGACACGCCATGGGGGACACGCCAAGCTCAGGGTCGGCAGGAGCAACACTGTCACACCGTCCTTGCTGCCTGAAGCCAAGCGCACACTCAGGCTGTGCCTGTCAAAATGCCGATGGCCTTCTTCTCAGAAGGACAACAAGGAATCCTGAAATTTATAGGGAACCACGAAGGACACCACGTGGCAAAATAAAACATCTACAGAAAGAACAAAATTAAAGCTATCGCAACCCCTGATGTCAAAGCTCTGGCAGAAAACAGACGAGCAGGTCAATGGGACGGAACAGACAGCCAGACACGAAGCAAGACCTACACGGACAACTCGCCCATGACAGAGGAGGCGAGAACGTACAATGGGGGACACACAGTGTCTCCAAATGATGCTGGGACAACTGCACACACACGTGCATGAGACCGTGCTGGGTCACGTCCTGATGCCGTCCGTGTACAAGAAGGACCACAGGCTGGGGAACGAGGCAAACCTGAAGCCCCAAACCGAACCCGGGCAGAAACCCGGGCCCTCCAACTCCGCCCTTCACGCCACCTCCCGGGCACGACTGCTCGGGGAGGGCAGCAAAGGAGGAGACGGACCGGGGGGCCAGTGGAACTAACGGTCTGCACAGCACAGGGACCGGCAACACGGCGAAAAGACAACTGAAAGACGGAACAAGGTCTTTGCCGACGATACGATCAGCCAGGGGTTAACATCCAAAATGGACAGAGAACATAGATCATTTAAGACCAAAAAATCCCCTCAAACCATCGGACTTTGAAAATGGGCCGACCACCTGAACAGATATTTCTCCAAAGAACAGACCCAGGGACTCGGGTCCCCTCTGTGGTCAGACAGTGTGTGGCAGTCCCAGCTCCGACTGACATGTGTGTGTGCGTTGGTCAGATTCTATGTTTTACGAGTGACTGTGTCAGACACCTTTACATCCAGATCTTCAGGACACACAGCTTGTGACCCGCCCCACTGACCTCTGCACGTACTTTCTCAGCAGGTGCGTGACGACCTCCAGACTCAGATGTGACGTCAGAGAAACAGCCTGTGCTCCTGAGAATTCTAGACACGGATCCAAGGGAACTGAGTCCCACCTGCAGACTCTCAGCTCCCAGACGCTTGCTGACCTCCAACCAGTTGCCCCAACAGACGGTGCTGCTGGCACACGGTCCCCTGGATGCAGAACTTGCAACACCCTCGAGAGTGAGTTTCTCTTGTTCTTTTTCTCCTTTTTCTCCCTCCTTAAGAAACCCTGGCCCAGAGCTTCCTGCCACAGGTGGGAGGAGACCCCGGCTGTGCCCCCATAGGTGGGTCACTCAACCTCTCTGAGCCTCGGATTCTGGAAAAGCCCCGCCAGGTCCCTGGTGCCCTGGGTCCTCAGGAGATACCGAACTTGCTGCTTACTTGTCACTGAGGCAGACGTGTGGGGGGGAGGCTGCGGCCTTTCTAACTGGCCTGAGCCCCTGCTTGGATTTAAGTCCCCCACCCAGTGCAGGGGCCTGTGGGTGGAGGGTGCCTGCCAAGGTGGCGGAACCCGAGTCTCTTCCACAGACTGCGGGGCACCCTGGCCACACTGTTCACCTGTCACACCTGCCCTTAGGGTCATTCCTACCAGCTGGGTGGTCGCGGGGTCGGCTGCAGAAACCAAGGAGCCCCACGCTTCACTGCGCCCACTCACCCTCCCAGAACTCGGCACAGGACAGACAAGAGGTCTCCGAGTTGTGGGAGGAGGAGCCAGGCTCACACTCAGTCTCTGCACACACAGGGGCCTGAAAGGGGTGGGACAGAGGAGAGGTGGGGCCAGGGCACAGGCCACACCTGGTCCCTGCGGCCTCTTCCTGAGGAGGCCACAGCACCTGGTGGCCGATTCCCAGCACAGCACCATCGCCTGTCTCCTTCTGGGCTGATAAGCCCGCTCCAAGTGTCCCAGGGGCTGGGGACCTGGCTCACCCTCGGCTCTTCCCGACATCCTGCAGCTCCGGGAAGAGGGGTGCTGAGGATTCACCCCTGGGCCCGCCCCCGCCCCGCCCCCCGGGAGCGCTCCGCAGCCTCTGCGCCCCGTGCCCAGGTCCTCCAGAAACAAGCGTCCTCCCCGTTGTACGGGAGTCGATTTCTAGCAAATAAAAGACCGTTTCTTAAGAGAAACTCTCCCGCCATCGTCGATGGGGTGGCTTTGGCTGTGGCAACACCTGCGACTGCGCGCCCGCGCCCCGCCCTGCTCCTCGCCATCCAATCCTGCCTCCAGGCCCACGACTCGGAGCCACCCTTGCCCGGCCCGCACACATCCCCACAGACCCACAGCAGCGAGTCCGGCCGCCAGGCTCCACCGAGGCCCGGGCGGAACGTGGACACTCTCCAGTCCCCTCAGAAAACTGAGGACCCACCTCAGGTTCCGCCGAGCCAGCGTCACCTGCACCAGGGCGCGCGCCCCGTGGAGCGGAGGCAGCCCCAGCCCCGGGCACCACGGACCCTCGGCTCCGAGGGCTGGAGGAAGGCGGTCCGGGGACGCCTGGGCAATGGCTGCCCGGAGAGCAGGGGTCGCCAACCACCGGCCCACGACCGGTCCCGATACCAGCGTGTTAGGAACCGGGCGACCAGCAGAGCTCAGCTGCCCTCCGCGCTCTGCTCCCCCCGCCCTGGGCCCCTCCCGTAGAGAATCTGGGGTCCCGCAGGAGTGGGATGCGGGGGCGCCCCTGAGCTGGGACAATTCGCACCCTTAGCGCCTCGGACCCCAGTGCGCCGGTGCGGGGGGCGGAACAGAAGGCGCCAGGTCTCCACCCCCCCACGCCGGCTCAGAGCTCGCACTTGGCCCGCGACGTTGTGCAGCCCCAGGCGACACGGGTCCCGCGATCCGGGTCTGCCCTCCGCGCGCGCCCCGCACCCACCTGCGCCTCCACGAGCAGCAGCGACAAAGTCAGGAGACGTGAGCGCAGAGACCGCCGCTCGGGAACACCGGCGGAGGCCGGTGCAGCAATTTTATAACGTGACCGCCCACGCGGACTCCCCCGCGGGCCAATAGCGGCAAGGAACCACTAGCACGGATTGGCTGCACGAGGGCGCCTCCCGTACAACTCCGCCCCCTAGTGAAGAACGGAAGTAGGGAGTTTGGTCTGCTCTAGCTTCTTCTGGTGAGCGCGCCGGGCCCCCAGCGAGTCTCCAAGAGCCAAGCCAGGAAAAGAGAATGTCGGAAAAAGCGCGCCACCCTTCAGGTGGCTGAGGGGCAGATCGTCCCTCAGTCCAGAGGTCCCGGTACTCAGCGCAGAAGTACCAAGTTGGCTTCTAGGCGGCGCCGCGTGGGGAGGGGCTTCATGGGGGCGGGGCGTTGGAAACCCGGAAGACCGGGCAAGCGTCCCGCCCTGTCCTGACGCACATCCGGCCCCGCCCCCAGCCCGGGCTGTCACTCACTCTACTTCAGCCGCTCCAGCTGGGAGCTCGCGCCGCTGGGGAGCCCACCGCTGGGGAGCCCACCGCTGGGGAGCCAGGGGAGGGAGCCCACGGGGGAGCCCGGACGGGGACCCACCGCTGGGGAGCCCGCGGCACCCGGGCTGGAATGCTCCGTCTTTTGGCTTCTTCACGTAGGCAATGATAATGATGATGCCCAGACAAACCCGGGGCAAGATTAAACAGCTCCCGAATAAAGAGAGCTGGTGTGCGCTCTCTGAAATTGGGAAAACGAGACAATTTCTCAGTCAGCTCAAAAGCTGACATTTTCGAGCAGCCCCGCAGCCGAGTCCAGACCGACCCCACGTGCGCTCCTGAAGAACGTGAAAGGAGCCCAGTCGGGGGACCTGCACCCCGCGTCCACGGCAGCACCGCTCACTAAGGGGAGACACGGACCCCCTCTGTGAGACGCACAGAGCGGCCGCCTGTGCAACAGACACACGCACACCCACACGCACTGGAACCCGTCACCACGGGAAGGAGGACCCCTGTCATCGGAGCACCGTGCACACATGGGGGATGGGGATCCGTGAGGCTCTCACACAGACACCCCCCAGAGGACCCCATGTCACGTGGGCTCCAAACACCACCCAGTGTCGTGAGACGTCCCCTCTGACCCCTCCAGGGGTTTGGTCGTGTTCAGGACCTTGCAGGGAGGCCTTTGGGTCGCTGTGAGTTCATTTCCGTGTCTGCTGCGATGTCAGGGCCCAACTCCTCCTGGGCCTGGGGACGTCCAGGGTCCCCAACACCACTTACTGAGAAGCCGTCCTTGTCATAGAGGGGTCGGGGCTCAGGGTCTGTTTGTTTAAAAAATGTCCCCGAGTCCATGAGCAGGAGAGTGACCACCACCACGCCTGTCTGTCTACACCGATATCTGGGTGTCACTCAGCCACACAGAGAGGTGAGGCCCTGGCAGGTCTTACTGTGTCCCAGGGGCTGGGGACTTGAGCCTGAACGAGAGAAGCGGGGCACACAAGGCCACGTGTCCTTGGATTCTGTGTCTGTGACTCGTCCCTATGTATTTCTGAAACTGCCCTTCTGTCTCCATGAAAACTGCCCCCTTGCCCCCTAAAAACTGCCCCTGTGACCCCTGAAAACTGCCCCTATGTCTCCGTAAAAACTAGCCCTACTCCCCTGAAGACTGCTTCTCAGTCCCCCTGGGCCCACCCGAAGCCTCCCAGGTGAGGTAGGGCGTTTCGGTGCCAGGAGGCCGCGGTCGGGATCACTGTTTGCCTCCATCCACTGCGGTCACGTCCTCAGGGTGAAATGTACCCCTTGGCGCGGTCCTCCGCTCCTCTCAGTCTGTACCATGCGTCCGCTGCTGCTGCTGCTGCCGCTAGGGGCGCAGGTGGGCCGGCGGGGGCTCCGCAAGGGCGGACAGCGGCAGGCGCTCCAGGGACCGGACCACGGCTAGGACACTGGATGCTCCGGAGCCCGGAGAGCGAGCTACACCGTTCCGCGCCCTGGCCCCAGGAGCCCAGGGGCCGAGAGCGGGTGCCCTCCAGGAGCAGGGCACGGGCGTGAGGCATTCCCGCGTCGGTCCCCACGCGCAGCCCTGCCGGGCTCAGCTGGTAGCCTCCTCCTTGGCCGCCCGGCTGGGCAGAGCCGGCAGCGGGGCACACGGCCAGGCCGCTGGACCTCTCAGCTTGGACGCGGTGCCCCGGCAGACGCGCGGGGAGGGACCCTGCTAATGATGCTTTTTCAGTTTGTGAGCGGGGATGTGATAATGGCTTCCGGAGGAATAACTGGTCCCCGGTGACGTGCACATTTTCCAGGGAACCGCTGGCCCTGCCTGGGTGGCCCCGGGCGTGAGAGAGCACCGCCCCCCCACCTCCCACAGGCGGAGGGTCATCACTGAGTGGAGCAGCGGGGGCAGGTCGCCCCTCCCCTGCCCCTCCCCACTCTCTCGCAGTGGTGTGCAGAGAGGTTCAGAATGTAAACGGGGAAAAAGGAAATAAAAGGGGATTTGAGAGAAGACAGTAAATGAAACATGAAGGCATAAACGGGAGGGCCAGGAGGCTTCTGTACGTGAAGAAGCCCTCGGTCCCCTTCTGTGCTGGGCACCCCCAGATGGCTCCTCGCTGGTGTTGCCGTCACTGTCACTAACTACTCTTGCTCCTGAAACCTGTGCATTGTGACCCGTCTCAGCCCAGGGGACGGGGTGGAGGGGGAGGCCCCCTTCCTGACCCCACGTGTGGAGCCGGTGAGCTGACCGCCTCTGATGGGGGGGAGAGGCATAGATTCTGGGGGGTGGGGTGGGGGGTGGGGGGGAGGGGCCCCAGCTCTGCAGGGAGAGGGTCAGTGTCTGGGAAGGAGACGTTCCGGGTGTCGGGGGTCAGCACCTGCCTCCAGTGGGGGCACTGGGATTCACTGAGCTGAGACGTGGGCAGAGGGGCCAGGACAGGTGGGCAGTCCGGAACATTTCTCATTCAGTTCCAGCTGGTGTGCCCATGTCCTGGGCCCCTCCTGACAGTGTGGGGACAGGTCTGTGCCCGGTTCCCTGAAATAAAGGAACACACTCATTGCCTGTTGTCTTCTTGGGGCAGTTCTGGGAAGGAGGGGCGTCTTCCTGGGCACAGACTCCATTCCAGCAGGGGGCTGTCTGGGGCTGGAGGGCCCAGGGCAGGGGTCCAAGGTCATGAGGATTTAGGGGCCCCTGGGGAGGGTGGGTTGCAGTTATCAGGGAGAGTGAGAAGCAGGCCCAGGAGGCAGGGGTCCAATCACCTGCCCAATGGGACTGCTGAGGATCCAGTGGCACTGCCCAAGGCATCAGTCCGGGGAGCCACAGGGCCTGAGTGGGCCTGAGGTCCACAGTGCCCCCACCGCCCCTCCCCATCCTGCTCCCCCGGGCCATCTCCTACTCTAGTTCCTCAGGGACCAGTGTCCCCAGTGCTCCGTCACCAGGGCCAGAGTGGGTGGCCTGCCTTTGCTGGGACAGCCCAGGGTGCCAGTGAAGGAGGGTGGGGCAGCCGGCACAGACCCCACAGCCCGCTGCAGAGGGAGGCTGTGGCCCCACGCTCACAGCTCAGGAAAGGGGGGGGAATGGGAGGGAGGAGGGCACAGGGGGAGGCCCTCGGGCCCCAGACGTCCATGTGTTTCCACCTGACCCCCAAGGCTCAGGGCAGGATGGGGCGGCACGGGGGGCCTCACTGGTGGGCACTTGGGCTGCTCCCAGCACTTGGCCCTTGTAAACTGTGCTGCTCTGAACATGGGGAGCGGGGGTGCTTATGGATTGGGTTGCAGGGTCCGTAGGGCGTGGTCCCCGCAGTGGGCTCGCTGGATGAATAGGCAGATCCAGCTGCAGGTCCTGGGGACACTCCCCACTGTTTCCACAGGGGCGGCGCCAGTCTGCGCCCCCGCCAGCAGGGCACGGGGCTCCCTGCGCCCCCCCGCCGTGCCGGGCCTGTTGTCGGTGGGTCTGCCGGTGCAGCCTGCTGGCCGGCGGGAGGCGGCCCCTCGCTGGGGGCCATCTCTGACTTCCAGGCACCGCCTGCCCAAGTGTGGGGAGTGTGGCGGGGGCCCGGCTGGGAGGGGCCTGAACCCTCCTGTGTGTGAATGTGACTGAAAGAGGGGGAGCCGGGGACATGGTGACGCAACATGTAAAATCTCACCCTTTTCCTTCAGCGCAGTTGCAGAGAAATTTGGTTTTCACCAAAGAACAAGTGACAGGTGAGCTCCCAGAGGGCACAGGGACACCTGTCAGCCACGGGTCCCCTGGACCACAGATGGCGGCAGCTCCAGCCACGGAAACTGGAAACCCGGGTGGAACCCCTGGCGGGGAGCAGGACGCCCCTGTGAGCTGCCGATTCTCTGGGAAGGTGACTTGGGGGAGCTCTCGCCCTGCGGGCGGCTGATGGGAAACTCCGTATGTTCCGAGCTCCCCTGCACCGCCCGGGAAACCCTGGGAAAGGATGCGTTTGTTCACCTGGAAGAGTCGAGAGATTCACCCAGCCTCTCGTCTTTACAGCCAGGACGACTGACCTCCAGTGCTGACTGCGACAGATTAGAAAAAGGGGTGTAGGAAGAGGAGACATAAACCGTCAGGGAGACCGAGGGGAAGAGCGACAGGTGGGGACGGCAGCAGCTCCCAGATAAACAAAACCACCCGGAGGACAACGGTCCCAGCCCCCACTTTAGAATCGGGGAAGGGAACCCCCAGCCTGCAGAACAGTGTCAACATCTGAGCACGCAGGGGCAGCGGGTTCTCCAACCACCTGGGAAGAAGGAAGTATGGCGCCACCTCGGGGACCTCGCAACCGAGGGACGGCGGTGCAGGTGTGGAAGGAGCCGGCCATGGCGGTCAGACACGGAAATGCCTGGGTGGCCCTGGTCTCTCTGTCCCGCTGAGGCCCGGCGAACAGGGGAGGCCGCAACCCCCCTGGACCGGACGACGCGATGTGGAATCGGTGGGGAGGGACCCCTTCACCCTGAGTTCCGAATTTTACCAAAGCAGATGAACGTGTACAGAGGCCGAGAACAGACTGAGGAGGCTGCTTTGTCTAAAAGGGGAGCGTCAAAGTGCAGGAAGGCAGGACGGAAGACAGACGCCCCAGAGGGAGGCAGGAGTGTGAATGTCAAGGGCTCTGTGTTGGAAGCGTGACCTTGGGATGGAGGGGTCTGTGTGTCCCCAGGGTCTGTTCTGTTCTCGGGAGCGACCTCGAGGCACCGAATGTGACCTGAGCTGACTCACGTTGGGCGTCTGCAATGGGGATCCCAGGCAGACCCGTGAGCTTTGACCTTTTTGAGGCCCAAAGGGGGCCCCCCAGTTGCAGGTGGGGTTTGGAAGGCTGTCCAAACACAGGGGGCATCACAGAAGCTCAGATGAGAGAACCGCGGGCTGGGCATCGTGGCCTCGGTCGGGGTCGACAGAAACGGAGGGGACGCAACCTCATGACAACCGAGGACGCAGGACCTGCGGGACCCCTGAAGCGAGACTGTGTGACCTGGGACAATGCATCTCTGGCACACGAAGGAAAACCTTGACACCTTTCCCACGAAGCCTGCGGGGTCCATGCTCAGAGTCTGCCCAGTGTTCTCTGATGGGGAGGAAAAATAAAGTCGGCGGCCTCAGCAGGGGTGACCTTTGACGTGAGAAATCAGGGTGCCGACCCCTCTGCCCCGCCCCGTGTGGAAGGCTTTGGCCCTTGCTGGGTTTTGGGCATAACCGTTGGCTTTGAGTTTCCCTTTCGCTCTTTTACTTCTGCTGCTGGTATGATCTGCAAGGCAGTTGTCTGGGATCGAAGACAAATACTTGGAGAAATAAATCAATGAATCAAAACCCCATGTGCCCAGTGGCGCCCAGGGACCCCGAGGCCAGAGCCGCCTTGAGTCGACCCCTTTGGAGAGTGAGCCCGCGTGTTCTGTGGGAGTGGGGGCGGGCGGGAGAGTGAGCCAGGGCTACATCCTCTGTTGCAGGGACATGCGAGGACCCGGGCCCTCCGAGCCGCGTGGGCCCCCTGTTGCCGAGGCAGATCGTGTCCCCTCTGCCTGTGCGTTTCGGGGGGGTCGTCACAGACAGCACTTCCTTCCAGGGCCCCCGGGGCAGCTGACATTTAGGGTCATTTCAATTACATGACAGCGCCACATCTTCACTCACCGTCTGTCTTCTACCATCCTGCATACTCCTGTGACCTTGGTCTCCTGGGGGGTATTTAAACCCCCCACCCCTTGTCAGTTTAGTGGGGACAAGGAGCAGGCGCCGGAGCCTTCCACTCCACAGGGTGTCTGGCAAATATGTTCACGTGTCCCGATACTCCGGGCTAGTGCACTTTTAGAAGCCACACGGAAATTCATAATCGGGACGATAATAATTCATTCAGTCTCCACGATTTCCCGTTCATTTACATTGTCCTCCTTCCTCGCGATCATGAAGATCCACGTGATGATGTCCTCGCGCCTTTCACTGTGCTCCGAGGCCACGACCTGACCCTTAATAACGGCGGCCGGGTTGGAGGGCGGGTGCCGGTCCGAGCTTGGGACCCACAGGGACCTTGGTCACCTGTCCTCCCCACGAAAGGCAGCGGGGAGAAGTCAAGGATAATGGCTCCGTCCGGCATCGTGAGATCCTTCCAGGTCTGTCTGCACGAACAAACAGACTGACAGACTCTTTCCCACGTGGGGGCGGGGCGTTCCCAGCGACCCGGGCAGCCCCACGCTGCTGGGGTTCAGGGGCGCAGCGGCCCCAAAGCGGGTCTGCCAGGCCGGCGACGTGAGGTGGCCCCGCTCACGGTGAGACTGCACGCATTCCACGTGTACGGTGTGACGAGTTTGCACACGTGTGTCCTCCCCGGGACTGCCGCCACAGAGGGTCGTAAATGTGCCGGGACCTCCGAACAGTACCTTCTGCTTCTCCTTTTCTTAGAGTAAAAGTGCTTTACATGAAATCTACCTTAACAACATTTTTTGAAAAGACTTTTACTTTTACAGAGAGGGGCAGAGAGGGAGAAACAGAGAGAAACATCCAGCTGGGGTTGCCTTTCGCACACCCCCTATTGGGGACCTGGCATGTGCTCTGACTGGGAATCGAACTGGCCACCCTTTGGTTCACAGGCCGGCACTCAGTCCACTGAGCCACAGCAGCCAGGGCCTGGCAACATCTCACGTGCACAATACCAGGTTGTTGACTAAGGTCCTTCCTACCTGCTATGTCGCCCGAGTCCTTTCATGCTGGATTCTGACACACTCGGGAAAGGGGGGCAGACCTCACTGAGCAGCCGGAGGGGGCGGCCGGGTCAGTGAACTTGTAGCACACACCCCAGGGGGTCAGAAAGTAGACAGAGCCTGAGCTCCTGAATCCCACCACCTCAGAAGACGGCCCCACACGTGTGACGCAGGTGCGTGCGCCCACCTCTGACTGCAGCGAGATGTCGTGATGCAGTCGCAACCTTCCCAGTGACAGAAACCAGCCTCCGCCAGGACTTGTCCCCTGGCGAAGGGAGGTCGCTAGTCCTTGGGGCAAAGTTAAAGGCTGAGAATTATGCCTGTTTCCCTGATGAGAGAACAGGCTCAGGGGTCAATAATTTAAAAAAGAAAGAAAAGCTTTACTCCCCCCACCGCCCAAGGCCCCCAAGTGGCAGAGATGGGACTCTGCCCCAGAGTGTGGGCCCCAAATTCATCCCGCTTCCCACGCACGAGGGTCCGTGCCTCAGGGCCCCTCAGTGAAAGTCTGCGGGATTCGGGTTACTGCCTCGTACAGTCGCTGTTTTCACGGGGCCAGAGAATCGATGGATCCGTTTCAACCCCGCACGAGGCTTCCAAAGGGTTTTCAGCCCCAGCCCCATGTGTTAAATTCATCCAGAAGCTGAGAGATGGACTGTAGTTCACTTTGCTGATAAGCACACGCCTGGCTCTAATGGAAAACAGTTTGGAACTTCCTAAAACAACTGAAACCAGAGCTGCCTTTTGACCCGGCAGTTCCAGTGCGGGGACCATTCACTCAGGACCCTGAAACGCCCGTCCGAAAGAACCCACGCACCCACCGTTCACGGCAGTGCCTTTCACAGCAGCCAAGTGCTGGAACCAGCCCAGGGCCCGCCAGTGAGTGAGGGGATCAGGTCACCGTGGACCATTTCCACGGTGGAATCCTACGCAGCGGAGAGAACGGGGGAGCTCCTGCCCTTGGCAACAGCGTGGACGGAACTGGAGCATCGGGTGACGTGAAATGAGCCAGGCGGTGAGGGACAAATGCCACACGGTGTCACCTCTGCCTGGAACCTAATCACAAAAGAAAGAAGACTGCACAATGTAACTGGGTCATTGAAATGAAGAACAAACTGGCAGTAACCAGAGGGGAGGGGGAAGGGTGTTAACGGAGAAAGAAGGGGAAGTGTTCACAGCAAAACCTGTAAAGGACCCAGGGATACAGCCAAGGGGGGGGGAGGAGGGGAGGTGGGGGGCGGGGGACAGTGGTGGGGAATGGAGAGAACCGACCTGAACAACTTGAATAAAAGTAAACACACAGCAGAGGAAAGAAAGGATTTGTCGTTGGGACGTTGTGCCGAGAAGACACCTTCAGGAGTTCTGCTGCCGTGTGTGAAATCTCACCGACGGCTCGGACCACAGTGAGAGCGCTTCCTATCCCCCCAAGGACCGCAGGTTGGATGTGTCGGCTAATGCCCTGGAGACAAACTGAACCTGAAAATGACCTCAGCATGCGGAGATGAAGAATTGAGGGGAACAGGGTGAGACGCGGCAGCCGGGAAACCGCTGGTGGGGAGCAGCCTCCGTGCGCCCCACCGTCTCAGTCAGTTCACCCCGTGGAAGCAGGTCAAGGCCGTCGGCTGCAGGTGGTCCTTCCCAAGGTCATCGTTGAAAGCACGGAATCGGGAAGGGAGGCCCTCTTGCCACATGGGGGAGGCCCCGGAGGGCTCTGGCCCTCCTAAATTAGAGGCCATGGGACTGAGAAGGCCCGAAATTCAGACGCCACCGAATCCGGCCCAAACTGGTCAGGGAGGAAAGGACACCCTGTGGCTGTCTCCACGGGGAGGTGGCTGTTTCCATGTGAATGTCCTGGGCCGGCTCCTTCAGGTCCCTGCTTGGCTGGGTGCAGAGGCTCCCAGGCGGTCAGGGGAACCGGGTGTCCCCACCTCTGACCGGCCTTTCTCTTCCGGGATGTCCCACTCTGGTGTCTTACCGGACTCCTCCGTCCTGGGGAGGTGCCACCAACAACACCAGGCTCCCCAGTGAACCTCCCATTTTCACGGGCAGCTCTTGGGTCCATCCTGGGCCTGGCTCGCACTGGTCTGAGGGGCCGCATGCCGGTGTGAGAATCAGGGCCCCCAAGCCCCTTGCGCGCACCATGAGGACCACGGAAACAACAGTGTCCACACGCAGGTGTCCCCAAAGCCACCGGCTCTGCAGGCACAGAGGGTCACCACCCTCTGTTCCTGCACCAGCGGTTGTCCTGGGGCCCTGTGTGGTCCAGAGACCAGCCCCTTGAGACTGGGGTCACCACATGCCTGGTCCGGGGGCCAGTCCCCCTCACACCCGGCCGGGGTCAACCACCAAGAGCCCCACAGAGAACAGTCACCTAGCTCGCTCGAGTCACCTGCCACTTGAGTATTCCGGGCCTGCACCAGCAGCAACTGATTCCTAGAACCTAGAGCAACCCCTGTCCTGGACGTCCCGCCTCTGTGCGCCTCTGCACGCTGCTCCCTGCCCTTCAGTTGCCATGTCCACTGCCGCGTCTACTGTTGGAATTCTCTCTCCGTGACAAGGTCCTGAGAGGGGGTGTAAGACTTCAAGGAAGCAGTTTCCAACTTGGTGGACGTGGCATGGAAGGCCCTGCAATACCTATTGTGATTGCGCTTGCTTTGGGGATCATGACCCTTTTTGCTTTAATCATTATGAATACCCTGGCAGTGATTCAGATAGTGTGCCTGGACCTTTCCCGGCTCAATGAACAGAATAATAATATCATACTAGAAACGTCAGGGAATATAGGTACAAAGAAACAACCAGAACAATCTGAGAATTCAAGCTTAATCAATAACAGACCATTGGAAAAACACCCAAGATAGAAAACTCTAGGAAATCAGGAGATGATCTCACTGCTTTCTTAGAGGGAATCAAAGTACAAAACATGTCTATAAAAGAACTCCTAGAGAAACTTAAAAGAAGTACCCTTGAAAGCCCCCTGCAACATAGGAATAGCCCCTCCTTTGCCTTGAATAAGATATATATATCAACTAGACAGAAAGAAATAACAAAAGCTGGCTAGTTATTACAAACTAAACAGTTACTAGGGAGTCAGAATTTATGGTACACAGAAAAACATTTTAAGCAAAAAAAAAAGGTAGATAGCTAAGTTAGACATCACAAGGGCCTTATAATAAATCTCCTATTTTCTCTACTCAATGTAGCGTATCCTTTTGCCCTATGACAAATTCTGAGAAACTTCAATATACAATAAGATACTTCTCATTGTCTGATTAATAGCTCTCCTGGTCAAAATAATCTTTGTTTATTATAACTGAATCTATGGGAACTTTCGTACTTTTCCTGATTACCTTTGTATTAATTTTTCTGCTTAAATGATCATGTTATACTGCAAATGTTAATCACTACCTAAAATGAAAATATAAAAACCTGCTTGTACTTGCAATAAACGGAACAGAGCTTCACTGTCCTTTGAGGCGTGTTGTCGTCTGTTACCCAGCGCCGACGCCTACCCTCACCTGTGGGACCCCTTGACCCGCTGTGGCTGGACCTCTGCATTCAGTGTACCTGCTCTCCTGGACCCTGGCTAGCCTACTGGACTACACAGGTCCCTAGGCAACTGCTGATGACAAGGACGCCGTTGTCCCTCTGCATGCTGGGAGTTGTAGTCTGTAAATGGCAGTGGCCTGGGCCCTGGGCCAGGTCTCCAGGACCTTTGGTGCTGGGAGGTAGGACAGTCCTGAGTTGAGGCTCCACATGCAGCAAGGTGCTGAGGTCACAGTGCCCACAAGAGAAGCCAGCGTTAGGGACCGGTCATCTCGCGCAGGTGTGTTGAAGTCAGCATTGAGGGACGACCGGTTCCAAGGAGGCTTAGAGGAAGGGACTGGGGGTGGACGGGTCGTGCGTTCCACGCAGAGTGGACTGTCCTGCAAATGACCCCAGGAGAAGGAAGCTGCTGACAAATTCAGTGTGACCACAACGCACGCAGCAGCACCAGAAGAGATTTGGGTTTGGGGTGCGGACTGGGGAACACAAGGAATGGCAGAGACCCGCCCCAGGGAGTAAGGGTGGGTGCAGGGAGGGCGGTGGCCAGACCCCTGCTCTGACCCCCAGTCCAGTGCTAGTGGAGGAGACTGGACTCGCGGAGGCAGGAAGGGAGCCGGAGTGGACAGAGCTGAGTCAGTGACGGGCAGCAGTGTGAGTGGAGGCAGGGCCTAGGGGGCCGGGCACACAGGTCTGGGGAGGGCCATGGGACCACCACACCCTGGGGTGAGGGGGCCCAGGGAGATGCCTGTGGGGATGACACCCACGGTTCTGGTTGGGAGAAGCAGGCTAGAGTGGCAGTGACGTCACTGAGGGACCACATGGGGGCTGAGGGTGCTCGGCGCCCCACGGGAGTGCGGGGCCGTGTGGGAGCATCTCCAAGGACTGGTGCTGCTCGGGGTGAGTGAGAAGGGGCAGGGTGGGTGGGTTCTCAGGGGAGCGCTGGAGGGACGGTGCTGTCATTCCCAGGGACAGAGGCCCTGGGGACACCAGAAAACACACAACGGGCCACTCCCAGCTCTGGTCCCTGTTTCCGGGCCCTGCACCCACAAACCACACCCAAGGTTCCCATGACTCTGTGCACGTCGCTTCCCAACAACAATACACCCAAAGTTGTTCCCGCAACAGAAATGACAACAAAACACGATTTAGAATATAAATTTTACTGCTGAAAAAAAGTATAAAAGCATGTGAAAATACTATTTAAGATACAAATCTCAGTATGCAAAGAAAGTTAGTAAAAACATATAATTAACCACTTAAAGTACTGTACAAAGGCCTCTATAGCTGGCACCTGACAGTAACTGTCCCCATGCCCTGCCCCACTGACCCAGTGACAGCTGAGTGGCCGCTGGTTTGTCTCTCACGGACTGACTTGTCTCACAGCCCTTGCTGACTAGTTCGGGGCTCTGCATCCTTACTCCCTGAGATATCCTCCGCAGCCAGCTTGTTTATAGTATTTCCCAGATGTTCCCACAGCTGCATCTCACAGAGGGGCTGCTGTGAGCCTGGAGGGGGGTCGCAGCACACCCCAGCTGCTCTGCCAGCACAGCAGCATCCCGTGGTGCTGCTCCGGCAGGTTCCCCGGGTTCTCGTGCTCACAAATGACAATGTTGTTCTCCTCTAGTCCCGCCAATCTCATGAACATCCTCCAGTGACTTTTGAGAACCTCCTGCCCGAATTCGAAGTAGATCCTGTTCATGACTGAGAAAAGAAAATCAAGGAGGGAGACTTGGCCTCGTTCCTGGAAGGCAGGTGTGGCGTGGGCTGTGCACTGTGAGTGTCCAGCTGGCGACCAAGGCCCGGGGTGGGGGGAGGCCCTGGGCGCCCAGGCTGCCCTCGCAGGAGGGACAGGAGAGCGCAGTAGGACGTGACCTGGCCGGGCTCCTGACAGGCCCAACGCTCATTCACATGGAACCAGTGAGTCTGGCAGAAGGGCCTGGGGGCCCGAGGGTGGGGAGCCCTGGGGGTGACGTGTCCTCTGAGGCGGCCCCCTCCTGTGCAGCGGGACCAGAGGGGCTGTGCGGGCAGCAGGGCGAGGTCTGTAACCTCGCTGGGCTGAGACTGCCCCACCTTCAGATGTCACGTGGGGGGTCCCCCTGAGCTGTCAGAGGGCCAGAGTATAAGCAGCACCTGGCTGTCACCTGAGCTGCAGGAGACCCGCACCCTCCTGTCCCATGACTGCAGCGCCGCAGCCCCCGGGGCCTCACCAGGCCAGGGTCACCCAGGCCTTCCCACTGGCCACTCACATCCCTGCTCAAACCCGTGGATGCGCAGTAACGCGGGGCCGCCTGCGTCCGTCCTCACGGCCAGAACTGACACTGGACGGAGGGAGGCCCGTGTGCCCTGATGTGGGCAGTGAGTGTCGGGCTGCAAGTCTGATGCCCACAGGACGTCCCTGAGCTTCCTGCGGGCCTGGAGTCCCGCTTCCCAGGAGGAAGGACACTGGGTTTTGACCACACCCCCGAACGGTCACTATAAAGGAAGACTTCGGGTGATCTACTCTCAGGGGACCCGTCCTTCAAAACGTACTTTTGTTCATATTGCTGTGGAGAGAAGGGAACAAAATAGTTCTGAGAGGAGACAGCAGGCGGCTTCCTGCGGGAACAGAGCCTCCCGAGTTGGGGTGGCCGCCGTGGACGGGGGCAGCTGGGCCTCCACACTGCTACCCACTGTCTGTCTGGGCACGTGGCCCAGCCTCTCAGGAGCAGGGGTCACAGCCCACCTGCTCTCTGGGTCACACTCCCCCAGGACACTGCCTGGGCCCCGGCAACACTGGGTTTCCTGCTGCCCTGCCCTGGAGGGACACCCAAGCCTGTACTGGACGCTGGACAGGCTCTGCACCCTTCTGAGACCCTGTGCACACGGTCCCCCCTTCCTGAAGGGTCCAGCTCCCCAGGGCCATGCAGGGGATGTCTGCTCATCCTGTCAAGCTGCACTCAGCTGTTACGGCCCCTCGATTGAAAAAGGACAGTGAGTCTCTCCCGGGCAAGGCTGGACATGATGCCCACATCTGTCCCACAGGGCCACAGGGTGCTGTGTGTGTGCCCGGCCTCTGTCACTCATGGCCGCCGGGCCTACCCCCAGTGGAGGACACACACGGCACAGAGGAGGCACTGGGGCCGCAAGACCTGGGAGGCCGGTGGGCGGTGGAGGCTGAGGGGTCAGGGCCCAGAAGTCGGGCCTACACCAGGCAGCCCCCTCCCAGCGCTGGACCCTCGGAGAGCAGGGTCCCTGGGTCTGCGTGGTTCCCTGGGACAACAGGTGTGGTGGGGGCGGTGACGGGTAGCACTATGCCCCCAAAGATGTGGACGTCCTAAGCCCAGCAGCCGGGAATGGGGCCTAGTCAGGCAACCAGGTCGCGGCAGATGTGACCTGTGGAGATGAGGCCCTAACGCAACAAGACCGGTGCCCTCGTTTAGGGACATGGACACACATACAGGGACAACGCCACGGGAACTTGAACTCTGCCCCCAGGACACGGAGACAGTAACGTTCTGTTGTTTAAGCTGCCTGGTCTGTGGAGCTGTATCGCGGTCACCTGGGAAACTCAGACAGGAAGTCAGGGGACGCAGGACGGCACTCTGCATGCATTTGGCACGTGCTCCACACAGGCAGGCGCCCCTGCCGTCACACCTGTCCAGACACCCTTACCTGCTCTGGGGCACGGAGGGCTCCTGCCCCAGCCTGGTCCAGGTCCCTGGAGGCAGCTGGGTCTGCAGCGCCTGCTCCGGGGAGGCCCCGCCCCCTGCAGGAACCACTGCCTGGAGCTCGAACCTGCTGGCTTCAGGGTCTTCAGAGGGCGTCACAGCCGTGCCCTGCGGCTCCAGCAGTGGTGTGGTTTCTGCGCCAGGGGCTGGTGAGCTGCGCCCCACATCCCGGGTCAGTGGCAGAATGGCCCTGGGCAGGGTGCCTCCCTGTAACTGAAGAGCAAAGCCATGACTTGGTGGCAGGGGCCTGCACCGCGGCCCTGCCCAATCACTTCGGGGGAAATGCCACCTCTTGTGACAGGTCGGCCAGGGCTGTGTGGCAGCAGGGAAAGTACTTCGTGGGGTCAGGTGCAGGCTCCGCCCCCAACTCCGAGGGGCGTCCCAGGCGGGGGCTGTGGTTGGACCCAGCAAGACAGGACCGCATCCAGACCCCTTGGACCTGGGCCAGCCCCCGCCCACCCCACCAAACACCTGGATCAGACTTCCGGCCTCCACATCTGGGAGACGGTCAGTTCCGTGTCTTTCACCCTGAGTTGGGGAGCACGTTTCTGCAGCCCCCGGAAACCATACCAGCCCCGTTGCCCCCGAACTCCCATGTGCACCCCGTGGTCTAGACCAGCAGAGGGGGGTCTTCACTAGCACGGCCACTCCAGGCTGTAGTCAGGGGAGTGCATCCTGCCTGAAAGGCTGAGCTGCCCAATCTAGGGACCAGCAAGGAGGGGGATGGGGACTTACTGGGCTCGTCCTACAGCTTCTCTGCAAATAAATAGAAAATACAGTCCCGTCAGGGGATACAGAGGAGGATCCGGGTGGTGGGTGTGGGCTGGGCAGGGAGGAGGTGGCCGCCTGCAGCTGGGCCTCACCTTGGGCGCTTCCCACCCGCTGCAGCTCTGCCCACGTGGCCTCTTTTTCAGCTCGTGCTCTCTCCCCTTCCTCTGGAACAGGGCCCGGATCTTCTTCCACCATTGCCACCGAAAGCACGACACTCCCGACAGGAGCCCCACAAAAATCAGCACACCAGCGCAACAAGAATAACTCTCCGAGGCTCTGCGTTCCTGAAAAAGGTGCCTGCCAAGGAATAGCGTCAGCCCCTGAAATGACCTGCCTGTCCCCAGAGTGCCCAGAACTCTTAGTGTCACCCAGTAAGTACCTTTCTCCTGGAACGTCTGCCTCCCCCATGGGATCAGATCGGGTACGAGGCAGCAGTGTCACTGAAGTCGCCTCTGCACCCCCCCCACTAATCATCTGCCCCCCAGTCAGAAGAGCCTGGTGATGAAGAACGGAACTCTGGGGCTGCAGGGCCTGGGTTCCAGTCCTGGGTCTCCTGCCTGACCAGCACTGTGACCTTAAACTAATGATATCACCATCTGTTGCTGGCATCCGGGTCAGTGAGAGCATTAAGTTAATGCTTGTACACTGCCTGACACAGGATGAGTGCCACCCCGGTTTCAGTAAATTTTAAAAACTAACTATATTTTATCTTGTTTGCACCGAAATCAGCCCCTATGCAGCCTGTGTGCATGAGGAACTATCTCCCCACACCCGCCAGCAGAGGGCGCCCGCCACTTCGTGTTCACTTCTGCTGCCTGTTCACAGGTGGAATTATTTCCCTGTTGTCAGACTTGGCATCGTCCTGTGAGTTTCACCTCTCTGTGAACTGACAATTCCCGTTTTTGCTCTTTTATCTACTGTGTTGTTTATATTGAAAAGATATGAGCTCTTTCATTGAGATTTTGGTTGTACCTATTATTCCCCCTTCATGTAGTGAGTTTGCTGATCTTCACCATCTGTACCCAAGTCCCATTGCCTGGCACCGTGTGTGACACACAAGAAGTGCTCAGAAGGTGTCTGTGACATAGACCAACTCAGGGGAACAAGCCCTGGGTCCCTGCGACGTGTGCTCTGTGTCCCACAGGGACCCAGGCCAGCAGCAGACCACTCTGCCCTCCCCCAGCTGCACCGAGGAGCCCCAGGCAGCGGGCAGAGCACTCACCTGCGATGGAAACCATGGCTGACCTTTCCTGGCCCAGCAGGGGGTTTCTGATGACACACGAGACCCCCTCGCCAGAGCCTTCTTCCAGGATCACAGAGGCTGAGGCTGCATAAAGGCCCTGGGGGTCTGCAGCCTCACCCAATGCCTCAGTGGACAATTCTCTGTCCCCTGGCGACTCTCCACTCGATTTGGGGCTCCGGGTACCAGCCGGCAGACGTGCATTTCACTTGGACCCAATCAGTCTCGTAGCCCTTCATTTCAATGTGGGGATCGGAGCCCAGTGCTGGGGAGGGAAAGTGAACTGAATCGTAGGGAGCCCTCCTCACTGGTGGGGTCTCCACAGCAGAGAGGGGCACCCACACTGACCAGTCCAGCAGGGACTCACCAGGAGCTGTTCCCAGCCTGTGCTGTGCAGCAGACTGACCCCTGATGGGGACACTGCCTGACCATGGCTGGACCCTCGTACTGGATCCAGGGGGACCTGGGCCAGAGCGGAGGCTGCTACCCCTGAGTCCCCTTACAGACTGCCCCAGCCTCCCCTCCCCCATGCCCCAGACAGGCTGGTCCCAGGCACAGCCCCTCGCCCAACCCTGGGCAAGCATGGAGGTGGTGCCCCTTACCCAAGGGGGTCCCACCCACTGCCCCATCTGCCCTGCCTGTCCTGTGGGGGCCCTGCCCTCCCGTGAGCAGGAAGAGACACACGGTGGCCCCCCGAGCGGTGACCTGTGTGCAAGTCCCCTCGGGAGGCTCTGGCTGCACCTACTGCCAGGCTGCTGGGCTCCCCCGGCAGGGACCCCCCCAGAAGTGTGTGCAGTGAGGTTGTGCAGGGGGGACTTTCCAACAGAACACGGTGCACCCAGGGACAGACAGAGGGGACTCACTACCACCTGTCCCCACCCCTGAACACAAGGAGGGGGAGGAAGCCCTGTGAGGACCTGAAACACTAAGTCCTATAAGGAGAGCTCTGTTGGAGGAGCAGTGGTCTCCAGGAAGGGACCGCAGGCTGAGGAGGTGGCCGTGGGATTCAAGGCCAGGGGTCGCACTGTCCATGCCCTACCAGGCCCCCTGCACTGGAAGCCACAGGGCAGGGCTGTGTCCAGGGAATGCAAACTGCAGCCCAGGTGCCTGGACATGAGCACCTCAGACAAGGCGCTCGGTCACTGAGATGGGTCAGGGCAACGTCAAGGTCACTCAAGGGTCGGGTAACAGCACAGAGGAAACACAAACCGTGTGCAGTGACCAACCTCCCTGTGCCAGCTAGAGTGACCAGTGACACGCCCGTTCCATCCTGACAGCGTCGTCACCAGTGCACAGCGCTGCTTCCTCATCCCCCCAAACCGCACAGAGTGCTCCCTGACGCCCTCTCTCTGGGACACCCCGGCGTCCCCGTCCCCAGGTGAGTGTCCTCCCTCCCTGCACCGAGGACAGACACAGCCTGATCAACTGCACGTGTGTTCCCGGGGGTTCGGCAGGGGACGTGGACCCCACTGGTGTGGTCCCTGCAGCTCAGCCTCCTGCACCCACAGCAGCCAACACCTGGGGGACCCTCGACCAGTGTCTGGGTCACACTGAACCCAAACACCCATGTGCCTCCCACTGAGGGGGAGGTGTCCTCATCTTCCCCGTCCCTGACCTCCTTTCCCTGCTGAGACTGGTGGGTGGCACGGGGGGACTCTGTACTGAATGCAGGAAGAAGTCACCCCAGCGGACACCTGGGTCTGTCACAGGTCTCAGAGTAGCAGAGATGGAGGTGGGGCGGTTGCTGGTGAGCAGCCCCACCTGCTCCGGGGTAGCTTTGCAGCCTCTGCCCCCCTGGCCCACAGAGAGGAGCCCAGAGCAAACCTGAGGCTCACCTGCCACCTGCAGCTCCACCTGGGCCTTTGCAGAGAAATCTCTGTCTTGGAAGTAACACACGTAGGTCCCGTTGTCTGAGGCTGTGACGTTGCGAATCTGCAGAGCAGCCGTCCCCGCAGTGACGTCCTCTCTTAAAACCGAAGTTCTCCCTCGATACTCCTCTGCCGGCGTGTCCTCCTGCCCGTGTGCGTACGTGAGCACCACCTGCCTGCGGCTGGGTCGCACCCACATCAGCTCCATGCTCTCAGCGCTCCTCTTCGGGGACAGGTGACAGGGCAGCTCAGCGTCTCCACCCACCATGGCCAGGATGGGCTCAGGGGGTCCAACCACAGCAAAGTCAGCTGGTTGTCAGAAGGGGGTGGGCTCCGTCAGAGTGAGCACGGCCAGGGCATGTCCCAGGAAGGGAGGGGAGGTGACACACACCTGCAGGGGACCTCGGTCCTAACACAGGTGCAGTGAGGACATGCCATGCAGGGGTGGGAGGGGTCCCGGGTTCTGGCTGGGCCCAAAGGTAAGGGATTCAGACACACAGACACAGGGCAGGTCCTACCTGAGCAGGGGCTGAGCAGCTGGACCAGGGTGAGGCAGACAGCGAGGGCAGGCAGATGGGGGACCAGGCACCGCACCATCCTGACCTGCTGTGCACAGAGAGAGGCCGACAGGGGCTGGGGAGCAGTGACCACCTGGAAGGGGGAGGAGAATGCCACATGGAGAGGCTGCCTCCCCAGGCCCGGCCCTGTCACCACCACCATCCCTGGGGACCCCAGAGCCTCCTCTGCAAATGTCCCCTGGGGCGTCTCTTCACCTTGGATCCCACCATGGAAGTCAGCCAGGAAACATGGAGCTGTAATGGACGTACCTTATTCCTGGCCAGCAGGGAGCACCGGGCTCTCCTGTGCCAACCTGCTCAGAAGCCCTCCACCTGCCCACACTTCCCTGCCCCAGCCAGGTGCCTGCCCCCAGACCACCCTCTGAGGAAGGCAGGCCCTGTGCTCTGAGTCCCTGATCCCGCTGCTGCCCCCTGCAGGCCGAGCTCCACACAGCAGCCAGCGCCTCCCACCCCCTCACCTCCCTCCTGCTCAGCCCCTCCCAGGGCAGAAGCCCAGGGACTTTGCACCCTGTGCTTTAAATGATCTGATGTTTTAGGGGTGGGGGTGGGGGTGAGTGGTTCAGGGAAAATGGAGACAACTGTATTTAAACAGTACAAAGTATATTATGGTGTTAAAGTCTGAAAGTTTCCAAAGTGGAGAACACATTTGCACATATTCTGGAGGATATTTATTGTTTTTCATTCCTATCATAAACCATTTGAAAATATAAAATGTAAAAGAATGGAACTTAAATAACACAATGGTAATTACATCCTTTGTTTCCTGTGACTGTGGACACCTGTGGATGCGTCTGGCTGCATGTACACAGGGCGACCCAGAAAGAGAATTTACTTATAAACACTGAGTATTCATTCTCACACCTTTAACCCTCAGTCACCCTCAAATGCTCTGTCCTGGATGGGGACACCCTTGGGGACCTCCCTCCACATCCCTGAACACTCTCTGGCCTCGGGGACTCTGACGCCTCTTAGTGCTTCTGCCGTTTTGTCTCTCATCTTACATGTCGGGATGTTTCCCTTTGGAGATTCTGTTCATCCGGGAAAGAAAAATACATTCTGTGGGTTTGGGTCAAAACCTGCTGTGGGCAGGTGGGCTGGTAAATCGGCCGTCGTGAACTGGGCCAATGCTCTGGAACAGTCCTCAAAAAAAAATTACTGAGGCCCGACACAGCCTCTCACAACAACGCCAGCTGGTCACTGATGCAGAGGGGCTCCTGGGACTCTCGCCTAGTCAGGGAGGCTGGACCACAAGGGGCCCGCCGTCCTGAAGGGAACTCCCGGTAGTTTTCCAGTCCCTCCTTGTATACCAAATATCCTGAGCTTTTTTTGTTTGTTTAAGGTTTTTTTTTTTTTTTTAAGAAAGTGAAAGGGAGGGATAAAGAGAGGGAGAGAAACATCCCTCATTGGCTGCCACTGGCACACCCCTCGCTGGGGGCCCAGCCGACGACACAGGTGTGTGTCCAGACTGGGAACCCACCAGCCACCCTTCGCTTCGCAGACTGGACCGCAAACCACTGGGCCACACCAGCCAGCGCTGAAAATGTTTATCCTTAGTCCCACAGACTACACTGTCAGGAATTACTCTTCATGAAAAACTGGCCCGGCATCAGAAAGCAGAAAGCACTTGGAGACAAATGCACCCTAAGAGTGGACAGTCTGCACCCTGACGGCCGTGAGAACCGAGAAGGGAAATGTAGGGGACACGCCATGGGGGACACGCCAAGCTCAGGGTCGGCAGGAGCAACACTGTCACACCATCCTTGCTGCCTGAAGCCAAGCGCACACTCAGGCTGTGCCTGTCAAAATGCCGATGGCCTTCTTCTCAGAAGGACAACAAAGTATCCTGAAATTTATAGGGAACCACGAAGGACACCACGTGGCAAAATAAAACATCTACAGAAAGAACAAAATTAAAGCTATTGCAACCCCTGATGTCAAAGCTCTGGCAGAAAACAGACGAGCAGGTCAATGGGACGGAACAGTCAGACACAAGCGAAACCTACACGGACAACTCGCCCATGACAGAGGAGGCGAGAACGTACAATGGGGGACACACAATGTCTCCAAATGATGCTGGGACAACTGCACACACGTGCATGGGACCGTGCTGGGTCACATCCTGATGCTGTCTGTGTACAAGAAGGACCACAGGCTGGGGAATGAGGCAAAGGTGAAGCCCCAAACCGAACCCGGGCAGAAACCCAGGCCCTCCGACTCCGCCCTTCACGCCACCTCTCGGGCACGACTGCTTGGGGAGGGCAGCAAAGGAGGAGACTGACCAGGGGGCCAGTGGAACTAATGGTCTACATGGCAGAGGAACCAGCAAACAGCGAAAAGACAACTTAAAGATGGAACAAGGTCTTTGCTGATGATAGGATCAGCCAGGGGTTAACATCCAAAATGGACAGAGAACATAGATCATTTAAAACCAAAAAATCTCCTCAAGCCATCGGACTTTGAAAATGGGCCGACCACCTGAACAGACATTTCTCCAAAGAACAGACACACGGACTCGGGTCCCCTCTGTGGTCACACAGTGTGTGGCAGTCCCAGCTCCGACTGACGTGTGTGTGAGTTGGTCAGATTTTGTTTACGAGTAACTGTGTCAGACACCTTTACATTCGGATCTTTAAGGCACACAGCTTGTGACCCGCCCCACTGACCTCTGCACGTACTTTCTCAGCAGGTCCATGACGACCTCCAGACTCAGATGTGACGTCAGAGAAACAGCCTGTGCTCCTGAGAATTCTAGACACGGATCCAAGGGAACTGAGTCCCACCTGCAGACTCTCAGCTCCCAGACTCTTGCTGACCTCCAACCAGTTGCCCCAACAGACGGTGTTGCTGGCACACAGTCCCCTGGATGCAGAACTCGCAACACCCTCCCGAGTGAGTTTCTCTTGTTCTTTTTTTCCTTTTTCTCCCTCCTTAAGAAACCCTGGCCCAGAGCTTCCTGCCACAGGTGGGAGGAGACCCCGGCTGTGCCCCCGTAGGTGGGTCACTCAACCTCTCTGAGCCTCAGATTCTGGAAAAGCCCCGTCATGCCCCGTCCTCATGCCCTGGGTCCTCAGGAGATACCGCACTTGCTGCTTACTCGTCACTGAGACAGACGTGGGTGGTGGGGAGGCTGCGGCCTTTCTAACTGGCCTGAGCCCCTGCTTGGATTTAAGTCCCTACCCAGTGCAGGGGCCTGTGGGTGGAGGGTCCCTGCCAAGTTGGCAGAACCCGAGTCTCTTCCACAGACTGCGGGGCACCCTGGCCACACTGTTCACCTGTCACACCTGCCCTTAGGGTCATTCCTACCAGCTGGGTGGTCACAGGGTCAGCTGCAGAAACCAAGGAGCCCCACGCCTCACTGCGCCCACTCACCCTCCCAGAACTCGGCACAGGACAGACAAGAGGTCTCCGAGTTGTGGGAGGAGGAGCCAGGCTCACACTCAGTCTCTGAACACACAGGAGCCTGAAAGGGGTGGGACAGAGGAGAGGTGGGGCCAGGGAACAGGCCACACCTGGTCCCTGCGGCCTCTTCCTGAGGAGGCCACAGCACCTGGTGGCCGATTCCCAGCACAGCACCATCGCCTGTCTCCTTCTGGGCTGATAAGCCCGCTCCATGTGTCCCAGGGGCTGGGGACCTGGCTCACCCTCGGCTCTTCCCGACATCCTGCAGCTCCGGGAAGAGGGGTGCTGAGGGGTCACCCCTGGGCCCGCCCCCCGCCCCGCCCCCCGGGAGCGCTCCGCAGCATCTGCACCCCGTGCCCAGGTCCTCCAGAAACAAGCGTCCACCCCGTTGTACGGGAGTCGATTTCTAGCAAATAAAAGACCGTTTTCTTAAGAGAAACTCTCCCGCCATCCTCGATGGGGTGGCTTTGGCTGTGGCAACACCTGGGACTGCGCGCCCGCGCCCCGCCCTGCTCCTTGCCATCCAATCCTGCCTCCAGGCCCCCGACTCGGAGCCACCCTTGCCCGGCCCGCACACATCCCCACAGACCCACAGCAGCGAGTCCGGCCGCCAGGCTCCACCGAGGCCCGGGCGGAACGTGGACACTCTCCAGTCCCCTCAGAAAACTGAGGACCCACCTCAGGTTCCGCCGAGCCAGCGTCACCTGCACCAGGGCGCGCGCCCCGCGGAGCGGAGGCAGCCCCAGCCCCGGGCACCACGGACCCTCGGCTCCGCAGGGCTGGAGGAAGGCGGTCCGGGGACGCCTGGGCAATGGCTGCCCAGAGAGCAGGGGTCGCCAACCTCCGGCCCACGACCGGTCCCGTTACCAGCGTGTTAGGAACCGGACGACCAGCAGAGCTCAGCTGCCCTCCGCGCTCTGCTCCCCCCGCCCCGGGCCCCTCCCGTAGAGAATCTGGGGTCCCGCAGGAGTGGGACGCGGGGGCGCCCCTGAGCTGGGACAATTCGCACCCTTAACGCCTCGGACCCCAGTGCGCCGGTGCGGGGGTCGGAACAGAAGGCGCCAGGTCTCCACCCCCCCCACCCCCGCTGAGAGCTCGCACTTGGCCCGCGATGTTGTGCAGCTCCGGGCGACACGGGTCCCGCGATCCGGGTCCGCCCTCCGCGCGCGCCCCGCACCCACCTGCGCGTCCACGAGCAGCAGCGACAAAGTCAGGAGACGTGAGCGCAGAGACCGCAGCGAGCGCCGCTCGGGAACAGCGGCGGAGGCCGGTGCAGCAATTTCACTTACGCGGCCGCCTACGCAGGTCACCCGGCCGGCCAATAGCGGCAGGAACCAGAGACCGGTCTAGCGCGGATTGGCTGCACGAGGGCGCCTCCCGTACAACTCCACCCCCTAGTGAAGGACGGAAGTAGGGAGTTTGTTCTGCTCTAGCTTCTTCTGGGGAGCGCGCCGGGTCCCCAGCGAGTCTCCAGGAGCAAGCCAGGAAAAGAGAATGTCGGAAAAAGCGCGCCACCCTTCAGGTGGCTGAGGGGCAGATCGTCCCTCAGTCCAGAGGTCCCGGTACTCAGCGAAGAAGAACCACGTTGGCTTCTAGGCGGCTCCGCGTGGGGAGGGGCTTCATGGGGGCGGGGCGTTGGAAACCCGGAAGACCGGGCAAGCGTCCCGCCCTGTCATGACGCACATCCTGCCCCGCCCCCAGCCCGGGCTGTCACTCACTCTACTACAGCGGCTCCAGCTCGGAGCTCGCGCCGCTGGGGAGCCCACCGCTGGGGAGCCCGCGGCACCCGGGCTGGAATGCTCCGTCTTTTGGCTTCTTCACGTAGGCAATGATAATGATGATGCCCAGACAATCCCGGGGCAAGATTAAACAGCTCCCGAATAAAGAGAGCTGGTGTGTGCTCTCTGAAACTGGGAAAACGAGACAATTTCTCAGTCAGCTCAAAAGCTGACATTTTCGAGCAGCCGCGCAGCCGAGCCCATACCGACCCCACGTGCGCTTCTGAAGAACGTGAAAGGAGCCCAGTCGGGGGACCTGCACCCCGCGTCCACGGCAGCACCTCTCACTAAGGGGAGACACGGACCCCCTCAGTGAGATGCACAGAGCGGCCGCCTGTGCAACAGACACACGCACACCCACACGCACTGGAACCCGTCACCACGGGAAGGAGGACCCCTGTCATCGTAGCACCGTGCACACATGGGGGATGGGGATCCGTGAGGCTCTCACACAGACACCCCCCAGGGGACCCCATGTCACGTGGGCCCCAAACACCACCCAGTGTCGTGAGACGTCCCCTCTGACCCCTCCAGGGGTTTGGTCGTGTTCAGACCTTGCAGGGAGGCCTTTGGGTCATTGTGCGTTCATTTCCGTGTCTGCTGCGATGTCAGGGCCCAACTCCTCCTGGGCCTGGGGACGTCCAGGGTCCCCAACACCACTTACTGAGAAGCCGTCCTTGTCATAGAGGGGTCGGGGCTCAGGGTCTGTTTGTTTAAAAAACGTCCCCGAGTCCATGAGCAGGAGAGTGAACACCACCACGCGTGTCTGTCTACACCGATATCTGGGTGTCACTCGGCCACACAGAGAGGTGAGGCCCTGGCAGGTTTTACTGTGTCCCAGGGGCTGGGGACTTGAGCCTGAACGAGACAAGCCGGGCACACAAGGCCCACGTATCATTGGATTCTGTGTCTGTGACAGGTCCCTATGTATTTCTGAAACTGCCCTTCTGTCTCCATGAAAACTGCCCCCTTGCCCCCTAAAAACTGCCCCTGTGACCCCTGAAAGCTGCCCCTATGTCCCCCTAAAAACTAGCCCTACTCCCCTGAAGACTGCTTCTCAGTCCCCCTGGGCCCACCCGAAGCCTCCCAGGTGAGGTAGGGCGTTTCGGTGCCAGGAGGCCGCGGTCGTGATCACTGTTTGCCTCCATCCACTGCGGTCACGTCCTCAGGGTGAAATGTACCCCTTGGTGCGGTCCTCCGCTCCTCTCAGTCTGTACCATGCGTCCGTTGCTGCTGCTGCTGCCGCTAGGGGCGCAGGTGGGTCGGCGGGGGCTCGGCGAGGATGGCCCCCGACAGCGGCAGGCGCTCCAGGGACCGGACCACGGCTAGGACACTGGACGCTCCGGAGCCCGGAGAGCGAGCTACGCCGTTCCGCGCCCCGGCCCCGGGGTCCCAGGGGCCCAGAGCAGGTGCCCTCCAGGAGTAGGGTGCTTATGGATTGGGTTTCAGGGTCCGTGGGTGCGATCCCCGCAGTGAGCTCGCTGGGTGAACAGGCAGATCCAGCTGCAGGTCCTGGGGACACTCCCCACTGTTCCACAGGGGCGGCGTCAGTCTGCGCCCCCACCAGCAGGGCACGGGGCTCCCTGCGCCCCACCACCGTGCCGGCCCTGTTGTCGGTGGGTGTGCCGGTGCGGCCTGCTGGCTGGCGGGAGGCGGCCCCTCGCTGGGGGCCATCTCTGACTCCTGGGGACCGCCTGCCCAAGTGTGGTGAGTGCGGCGGGGGCCCCGCTGGGAGGGGCCTGAACCCTCCGTGTGTGAAGGTGACCGAGGAGGGGAGCTGGGGACATGGTGACGCAACATGTAAAATCTCACCCTTTTCCTTCAGCGCAGTTGCAGAGAAATTTGGTTTTCACCAAAGAACAAGTGACAGGTGAGCTCCCAGAGGGCACAGGGACACCTGTCAGCCACGGGTCCCCTGGACCACAGATGGCGGCAGCTCCAGCCACGGAAACTGGAAACCCGGGTGGAACCCCCTGGCGGGGAGCAGGACGCCCCTGTGAGCTGCCGATTCTCTGGGAAGGTGACTTGGGGGAGCTCTCGCCCTGCGGGCGGCTGATGGGAAACTCCGTATGTTCCCAACTCCCCTGCACCGCCCGGGAAACCCTGGGAAAGGATGCGTTTGTTCACCTGGAAGAGTCAACAGATTCACCCAGCCTCTCGTCTTTACAGCCAGGACGGCTGACCTCCAGTGCTGACTGCGACAGATTAGAAAAAGGGGTGTAGGAAGAGGAGACATAAACCGTCAGGGAGACCAAGGGGAAGAGTGACAGGTGGGGACGGCAGCAGCTCCCAGATAAACAAAACCACCCGGAGGACAACGGCCCCAGCCCCCACTTCACAATCAGGGAAGGGAACCTCCACCCTGCAGAACAGTGTCAACATCTGAGCACGCAGGGCAGCGGGTTCTCCAACCACCTGGGAAGAAGAAAGTATGGCGCCACCTCGGGGACCTCACAACCGAGGGAGCCGGCCGTGGTGGTCAGACACGGAAATGCCTGGGTGGCCCTGGTGTCTCAGTCCCGCTGAGGCCCGGCGAACAGGGGAGGCCACAACCCCTCTGGACTGGACGACGCGATGTGGAATCGGTGGGGAGGGACCCCTTCACCCTGAGTTCCGAATTTTACCAAAGCAGATGAATGTGTACAGAGGCTGAGAACAGACTGAGGAGGAGGCTTTGTCTCAAAGGGGAGGGTCAAAGTGCAGGAAGGCAGGACGGAAGACAGACGCCCCAGAGGGAGGCAGGAGTGTGAATGTCAAGAGCTCTGTGTTGGAAGCGTGGCCTTGGGATGGAGGGGTCTGTGTGTCCCCAGGGTCTGTTCTGTTCTTGGGAGCGAGCAATGGGGATCCCGAGCAGACCCGTGAGCTTTGACCTTTTTGAGGCCCAAAGGGGGCCCCCCAGTTGCAGGTGGGGTTTGGAAGGCTGTCCAAACACAGGGGGCATCACAGAAGCTCAGCTGAGAGAACCGCGGGCCGGGCATTGTGGCCTCGGTCGGGGTCGACAGAAACGGAGGGGACGCAACCTCATGACAACCGAGGACGCAGGACCTGCGGGACCCCTGAAGCGAGACTGTGTGACCTGGGGCAGTGCACCTCTGGCACACGAAGGAAAACCTTGACACCTTTCCCACGAAGCCTGCGGGGTCCATGCTCAGAGTCTGCCCAGTGTTCTCTGACGGGGAGTAAAAATAAAGTCGGCGGCCTCAGCAGGGGTGACCTTTGACGTGAGAAATCAGGGTGCGGACCCCTCTGCCCCGCCCTGTGTGGAAGACTTTGGCCCTTGCTGGGTTTTGGGCATAACCGTTGGCTTTGAGTTTCCCTTTCGCTCTTTTACTTCTGCTGCTGGTATGATCTGCAAGGCAGTTGTCTGGGATCGAAGACAAATACTTGGAGAAATAAATCAATGAATCAAAACCCCATGTGCCCACTGGCGCCCAGGGACCCCGAGGCCAGAGCCGCCTTGAGTCGACCCCTTTGGAGAGTGAGCCCGCGTGTTCTGTGGGAGTGGGGGCGGGCGGGAGAGTGAGCCAGGGCTACATCCTCTGTTGCAGGGACATGGGAGGACCTGGGCCCTCCGAGCCGCATGGGCCCCCTGTTGCCGAGGCAGATCCTGTCCCCTCTGCCTGGGCGTCTCGGGGGGGTCGTCACAGAAAGCGCCTCCTTCCAGGGCCCCCGGGGCCAGCTGACATTTAGGCTCATTTGAATTACATGACAGCGACCACATGCTCACTCACCGTCTCTCTTCTACCGTCCTGCATATTCCTGTGACCTTGGTCTCTTGGGGGGTATTTAAACCCCCCCTTGTCAGTTTAGTGGGGACAAGGAGCAGGCGCCAGAGTCTTCCACTCCACAGGGTGTCTGGCAAATATGTTCACGTGTCCCGATACTCCGGGCTAGTGCACTTTTAGAAGCCACACGGAAATTCATAATCGGGACGATAATAATTCATTCAGTCTCCACGATTTCCCGTTCATTTACATTCTCCTTCCTCACAATCATGAAGATCCACGTGATGATGTCCTCGCACCTTTTACTGTGCTCCGAGGCCACGACCTGACCCTTAATAACGGCGGCCGGGTTGGAGGGCGGGTGCCGGTCCGAGCTTGGGACCCACAGGGACCTTGGTCACCTGTCTTCCCCACGAAAGGCAGCGGGGAGAAGTCAAGGATAATGGCTCCGTCCGGCATCATGAGATCCTTCCAGGTCTGTCTGCACGAACAAACAGACTGACAGACTCTTTCCCACGTGAGGACAGGGCGTTCCCAGCGACCGGGCAGCCCCACGCTGCTGGGGTTCAGGGGCGCAGTGGCCCCAAAGCGGGTCTGCCAGGCCGGCGACATGAGGTGGCCCAGCTCACAATGAGACTGCACGCGTTCCACGTGTTCGGCATGACGAGTGTGCACACGTGTGTCCTCCCCGGGACTGCCGCCACGGGGGTCCTAAACGTGCCGGGACCTCCGAACGGTACCTTCTGCTTCTCCTTTTCTTAGAGTAAAAGTGCTTTACATGAAATCTACCTTAACAACATTTTTTGAAAAGACTTTTACTTTTACAGAGAGGGGCAGAGAGGGAGAAATAGAGAGAAACATCAAGCTCCAGTTGCCTCTCATGCACCCCCTACTGGGGACCTGGTATGTGCCCTGACTGGGAATCGAACTGGCCACCCTTTGGTTCACAGGCCAGCACTCAGTCCACTGAGCCACAGCAGCCAGGGCCTGGCAACATCTCATGTGCACAACACCAGGTTGTTGACTAAGGTCCTTCCTACCTGCTATGTCGCCCCAAGTCTTTTCATGCTGGATTCTGACACACTCGGGAAAGGGGGGCAGACCTCACTGAGCAGCCGGAGGAGGCGGCCGGTTCAGTGAACTTGTAGCACGGCCGCCCTAGGCCTTGGTCCGTCCCTGTCGGCGTGAGCTCACACAGGTGTGCATCATCCGTTCACCCGCCCCCTACTCCACACCTGCCCACCAGCACCTACGAGGGACGGACTCAGTCCCGGGGACAAGGTCTAGAACCGAGAGGCAGGCCCGGCCCCTGTGTGCACGGGGCCCAGGGTTCAATCAGAGAGGCGTTGGACAGGGAAGCAGCTTCAGCCACCGGAGGATCCGTGGGAAGGGGGCGCCCGACAGGAACCACGTCACTGTGTCCCCGCCTGTCTTGCTGGAACACGGCTCTGGCCCGAGACTCAGGTGTGACGCCACACCCAGGGCAACCTTTCAGAGAACTGTGAACAGACACTCCTATCACACCGTTTTCTTCAAAGGAAAAACACACTTTGAGAGTTTAGGAAAATTTCTGAGGCCCGAAATTGATAAGGGGATGGTCAGGCTCACCCTGATGGCTCCCAAGTGTTCTGGAGCCCACAGCGCTGTCCCCACACCCCAGGGGGTCAGAAAGTAGACAGAGCCCGAGCTCCCGAAACCCATCACCTAGGAAGACGGCCCCGCCTCTCAGGCAGGTGTGACGCAGGTGCGTGCGCCCACCTTTGACTGCAGCGAGATGTCGTGATGCAGCACAACCTTCCCAGTGACAGAAACCAGCTTTCACCTGGACTTGTCCTCTGGCGAAGGGAGGTCGCTAGTCCTTGGAACAAAGTTAAAAGCCGAGAATTATGCCCGTTTCACAAATGAGAAAACAGGCTCAGGGGTCAAAAATTTAAAAAAGAAAGAAAAGCTTTACTCCCCCCACCACCCAAGGCCCCCAAGTGGCAGAGATGGGACCCTGCCCCAGAGTGTGGGCCCCAAATTCATCCCACTTCCCACGCACGAGGGTCCGTGCCTCAGGGCCCCTCAGTGAAAGTCTGCGGGATTCGTGTTACTGCCTCGTACAGTCACTGTTTTCACGGGGCCAGAGAATCGATGGATCCGTTTCAACCCCGCACGAGGCTTCCAAAGGGTTTTCAGCCCCAGCCCCCAGGTGTCGAATTCATCCAGAAACTGAGGTGGAGTGTAGTTCACTTTGCTGATAAGCACACGCCTGGCTCTAATGGAAAACAGTTTGGAACTTCCTAAAAAAATTGAAACCACAGCTGCCTTTTGACCCGGCAGTTCCAGTGCGGGGACCATTCACTCAGGACCCTGAAACGCCCGTCTGAAAGAACCCACGCACCCACCGTTCACAGCAGCGCCTTTCACAGCAGCCAAGTACTGGAACCAGCCCAGGGCCCACCGGTGAGTGAGGGGATCAGGTCACTGTGGACCATTTCCACGGTGGAATCCTACGCAGTGGAGAGAAAGGGGGAGCTCCTGCCCTTGGCAACAGCGTGGACGGAACTGGAGCATCAGGTGACGTGAAATGAGTCAGGCAGTGAGGGACAAATGCCACACGGTGTCACCTCTGCATGGAACGTAATCAACAAAACAAACAAGACTGCAAAATGTAACTGGGTCCTTGAAATGAAGAACAAACTGGCAGTAACCAGAGGGGAGGGGGAAGGGTGTTAACAGAAAGAAGGGGAAGTGTTCACAGCAAAAACCTGTAAAGGACCCAGGGATACAGCCAAGGGGGGGGAGGAGTGGGAGGTGGGGGGCGGGGGACAGTGGTGGGGAATGGAGAGAACCGACCTGAACGACTTGAAGAAAAGTAAACACACAGCAGAGGAAAGAAAGGATTTGTCGGTGGGACGTTGTGCCGAGAAGACACCTTCAGGAGTTCTGCTGCCGTGTGTGAAATCTCACCGACGGCTCGGACCACAGTGAGAGCGCTTCCTATCCCCCCAGGGACCGCAGGTTGGATGTGTCGGCTAATGCCCTGGAGACAAACTGAACGTGAAGGTGACCTCAGCACGCGGAGACGAGGAACCAGGGGATCAGGGTGAGACGCGGCAGCCGGGAAACCGCTGGTGGGGAGCAGCCTCCAGCGCCCCGCCGTCTCAGTCAGTTCACCCCCTGGAAGCAGGTCAAGGCCGTCGGCTCCAGGTGGTCCTGCCCAAGGTCATCGTTGAAAGCCGCAGCCCGGGTTTTTGGGGTGCTCGCTGTGGAAGCCAGCGGGCGAATGAGGGGTGTTCGCGCCCGCTGGAAGACTCGGGGACTGAAACATCGACATACATGTGTCTGGATGGCTGAGTGTGATTGGGTCACGTGTAACCAAGTCCCTCCAGTGATGACACTTAGCTGATTCTCTACCCTTTCTTCCCCAGAAAGAGCCATGTTTCCAAAACACCAGTAGTGGGAGAATCCGTATTAAGTCTGAAGGTGCGGGGAAACGCAAGGCTGGGATCCAGGGCCGGGCTTGAGCCCCCCACACCCTGGGCCCCACGCATCTCAGAGTAGGATAACCACGCGGCACCTGGTAGCTCACACAGCACGAGACCCGCCATGACACACAATAAGGCTGTCGGATGTGCTGAGTGGGGACCCACTCAGGACTCTCTGACCCACCAGTGTGTTTCTGTACCCCAGGAAGTGTGGTGGGTTCTGCCCGGGGACGGTCAGGAAGGGAGACCTTGGGTGTGGGGGAAGGGCACGAGGTCACGCGAGAGGACAGCAGGACCTTCCCGGTGCTGCTTCGGTCAGGCCGCTGGGTTGGCCCTGAAACTGGAGGGTCAGGAAAATCGGACCCGGAGTGCGGGGGGGCTTCTGGAGGCCCCCCAGCGTGTGCTGAGCTTTATCAACCACTGCTGACTGCTCCGGGCATGGAATCGGGAAGGGAGCCCCTCTCCCCGTTCTGGGGGAGGCCCCGGAGGGCTCTGGCCCTGCTAAATTAGAGGCCATGGGACTGACAAGGCCCGAAATTCAGACACCACCGAATCCGGCCCAAAAAAGTCATGACGGAAAGGACAGCCGGTGGCTGTCTCCACAGGGAGGTGGCTGTTTCCATGCGAATGTCCTGGGCTGGCTCCTTCAGATCTGTGCTTGGCTGGGTGCAGAGGCTCCCAGGCGGTCAGGGGCACCGGTGTCCCCACCTCTGACCGGCCTTCCTCTTCCCGGATGTCCCACTCTGGTGTCTTACCACACTCCTCCATCCTGGCGAGGTGCCACCAACAACATCAGGCTCCCCAGTGAACCTCCCATTTTGACGGGCAGCTCTTGGGTCCATCCTGGGCCTGGCTCCCACTGGTCTGAGGGGCCACATGCCGGTGTGAGAATCAGGGCCCCGAAGCCTCTTGTGTGCACAGTGAGGACCAGGGAAACAACAGTGTCCACAAGCCGGTGTCCCCAAAGCCACCGGCTCTGCAGGCACAGAGGGTCACCACCCTCTGTTCCTGCACCAGCGGTTGTCTGGGGGCCCTGTGTGGTCCAGAGACCAGCCCCTTGAGACTGGAATCACCACATGCCTGGTCCGGGGGCCAGTCCCCCCACACCCGGCTGGGGTCAACCACCAAGAGCCCCACAGAGAACAGTCACCTAGCTCGCTCGAGTCACCTGCCACTTGAAAATTTCGGGCGTGCACCAGCAGCAACTGATTCCTAGAACCTGGAGCAACCCGTCCCGGACGTCCCTCTATGGCCTTTGTGCGCCCCTGCACACTGCTCCCTGCCCCTCAGTGTACCTGCTCTCCTGGACCCTGGCTAGCCTACTGGACTCGCCAGGTCCCTAGGCAACTGCTGATGACAAGGACGCCGTTGTCCCTCTGCATGCTGGGAGTTGTAGTCTGTAAATGGCAGAGGCCTGGGCCCTGGGCCAGGTCTCCGGAACCTTTGGTGCTGGAAGGTAGGACAGTCCTGAGTTGAGGCCCCACATGCAGCAAGGTGCTGAGGTCACAGTGCCCACAAGAGAAGCCAGCGTTAGGGACCGGTCATCTCGCACAGGTGTGTTGAGGTCAGCATTGAGGGATGACCGGTTCCAAGGAGGCTTAGAGGTAGGGACTGGGGGTGGACGGGGCGTGCGTTCCATGAAGAGTGGACTGTCCTGCAAATGACCCCAGGAGAAGGAAGCTGCTGACAAATTCACTGTGACCACAACACACGCAGCAACACCAGAAGAGATTTGGGTTTGGGGTGCAGGCTGGGGAACACAAGGAATGGTAGAGACCCACCCCAGGGGGTAAGGGTGGGTGCCAGGGAGGGCGGTGGCCAGACCCCTGCTCTGACCCCCAGTCCAGTGCTAGTGGAGGAGACTGGACTCTCGGAGGCAGGAAGGGAGCCGGAGTGGACAGAGCTGAGTCAGTGACGGGCAGCAGTGTGAACGGAGGCAGGGCCTAGGGGGCCGGGCACACAGGTCTGGGGAGGGCCATGGGACCACCACACCCTGGGGTGAGGGGGCCCAGGGAGATGCCTGTGGGGATGACGCCCACGGTTCTGGGTGGGAGAGGCCAGCTGGAGTGGCAGTGACGTCACTGAGGGACTACGTGGGGGCTGAGGGTGCTCGGCCCCACGGGAGTGCGGGTCCGCGTGGGAGCATCTCCAAGGACTGGTGCTGTTCTGGGTGAGTGACAAGGGGCAGGGTTGGTTAGTTCTCAGGGGAGCACTGGAGGGACGGTGCTATCATTCCCAGGGACAGAGGCCCTGGGGACACCAGAAAACACACAAGGGGACACTCCAGGCTCTGGTCCCCGTTTCGGGGCCCTGCACCCACAAACCACACCTGAGGTTCCCGTGACTCTACAGGATGTCACCTCCCAAGGACAACACACCCAAAGTTGTTCACCCAACAGGAATGACAGAAAACACGATTTAGAATATAAATTTTAATGTGTGAAAAAAAAGTATACAAGTATGTGAAAACACTAACATATAAATCTTAATAGGTAAGGAAAGTTAGTAAAAACATATAATTAACCACTTAGAGAACTGTACAAAGGACTCTATAGCTGGCATGTGACAATAACTGTCCCCATGCCCTGCCCCAGCTGACCTAGTGACAGCTGAGAGTGGCCGCTGGTTTGTCTGTCATGGACTGACTTATAAGTGTCACCCAGGTATGGCACTCCCAAGTGGAAGCCGGGGCACATCGCAGTGCCTGGGACATCAAGGAGTGAGCTACTGGGGTTGCACAGATGACCAGCCAGCCCTCCTGCCCTGTGTTTGAGAGGAGGCCATGGCTTGTGGGCCCACTGAGTACACCCAGTGGGACCTCCCTGAGCAGCTCAGGCCCCCAGAGCCCAGAGGAGCAGCCCGTGGGCCACATGGGCCACAGGCAGAGGGCCCCCAGCAGAGGCTTCCGGTAGAACCTACTTGGACACAGAGGGGCTCCGTCCCATCTGGGATCTGTGAAGGCGCCCACAGGAAGGGACCTGGGGGAGGCCAGACCCCAGGATGCCACTAAGTCACAGCCGTTGCCAAAAAGGCTGACTAGTTCTGGACTCTGTGTCCTCACTCCCTGAGATATCCTCCGCAGCCAGCTTGTTTATGCTGTTTCCCAGACGTTCCCGCAACCGCATCTCACAGAGGGGCCGCGTGAGCCTGAAGGGGGGTCGCAGCGCATCCCAGCTGCTCTGCCAGCACAGCAGCATCCCGTGGTGCTGCTCCGGCAGGTTCCCTGGGTTCTCATGCTCACAAATGACAATGTTGTTCTCCTCCAGTCCCTCCAACCTCATGAACATCCTCCAGCGACTTTTGGAAACCTCCTGCCCGAATTCGAAGTAGATCCTGTTCGTGGCTGAGAAAAGAAAACCAAGGAGGGAGACTTGGCCTCGTTCCTGGAAGGCAGGTGTGGCGTGGGCTGTGTGCCGTGATGTCAGGACCCGGGGTGGGGGGAGGCCCTGGGCGTCCAGGCTGCCCTCACAGGAGGGACCAGGCTCGGGGACAGGAGAGCGCAGTAGGACGTGACCTGGCCTGGCTCCTGACAGGCCTGACACTCCTTCACATGGAACCAGTGAGTCTGGCAGAAGGGCCTGGGGGCCCGAGGGTGGGGAGCTCCGGGGGTGACGTGTCTTCTGAGGCTGCCCCCTCCTGTGCAGCTGTGGGGCAGCAGGGCGAGGTCTGTAACCTCGCTGCACTGAGACTGCCCCACCTTCGGATGTCACGTGGGGGGTCCCCCTGAGCTGTCAGATGGGGGAGTACAAGCAGCACCTGGCCCACCACGGGAGCAGCTGGAGGCCTGCACCCTCCTGCCCCCGACAGCAGCGCTGCAGCCCCTAGGGACTCACCAGGCCAGGGTTTATTTATGGGGTTCCCTGGTGTCCTCAAGAGTCTGGGTCCAGCAACACCTTGTGCAGAGAGGCTGCAGGCTCTTCCCCACAGAGAGAGACCACTGCCCGGGGCCCCCATCAGTGTCCCCATTCCTCCCCCTGGGTGATTAGGGGTGAGGAGCAGGGCCAAACTAACCGAGAACAGAGGCTGAGATGCGGGTCCGGGGCACTCATGTGGTCGGTACCCCTTGTTTGTCCACCCTGCAGGGAACAATGTACAGAGTCAGTGACCTTGTCACCAGGGACCCCAGGATGCCCAGGGACGGGATGGGTACTTACTGAGCTCGTCCTGCAGCGTATCTGCAAATAACCAGAAAATACAGTCCTGTCAGCAGATACAGAGGAGGATCCGGGTGGTGGGTGTGGGCTGGGCAGGGAGGAGGTGGCCGCCTGCAGCTGGGCCCCACCGGGGGGGCTTTCCACCCGCTGCAGCTCCTGCTCTCTCCGCTTCTCCTGGGACACAGCCCGGATCATCTGCCGCCGTCGCCACACCAAGCACGACACTCCCAACAGGAGCACCATACCAATCAGCAGGACTGGGGTGATAAACGCCATCCGAGGCTCTGCGTTCCTGAAGAAGGGACCTGCGAAGGGGTAACGTCAGCCCCTGAAATGACCTGCCTGTCCCCAGAGTGCCCAGAACTCTTAGTGTCACCCAGTAAGTACCTTTCTCTTGGAACATCTGCCTCCCCCATGGGATCAGATCCGGTACGAAGCAGCAGTGTCACTGAAGTCGCCTCTGCACCCCCCCACTGATCATCTGCCCCCCACTCAGAAGAGCCTGGTGATGAAGATCGGAACTCTGGGGCTGCAGGGCCTGGGTTCCAGTCCTGGTTTTCCTGCCTGACCAGCCCTGTGACCCTGAACTAATGATGTCACCACCTCTTGCTGGCGTCCAGATCACTGAGAGCATTAAGTTAATGCTTGTACAGGCCTGACACAGGGTCACTGCCACACCGGTTTCAGTAAGTTTTAAAAACTAAACATATTTTATCTTGTCTGCATCAAAATCAGCCCCTATGCAACCTGTGCTCCTGCTGCGTCCTCTCTTCTGTGACAACTAAGGTCTGAGGGACTGTCTCCCCACAGCCCACCACCAGGGGGCGCCCGCGACCTTGTCTTTCCTTCTGCCAGTTTCACAGGTGGAAATACTTCCCTGTTCAGTCAGATTTGGCATTGTCCCGTGAGTTTTACTTTTCTGTGAACCGACGATTCCTGTTTTTGCTTGTTTATCTACTGTGTGCTTTATATTGAAAGGAGATTAGCTCTTTTATTGAGATTTCGGTTGTACCTATTATTCCCTCTCCCAGTGTGTTTGTTGATCTTGACTATTTATCCCAAAGACCCATTGCCTGGAACCGAGTGTGACACACAGGAAGTGCCCAGAAGGTGTCTGTGACATAAACCGAACCACAGGTCCCTGTGCCATGTCTGCCCTACAGTGTCCCAGGCCAGCAGCAGACCACTGACCCTTCACACCCAGGAGCCCAGGGCAGTGGGCAGGGCACTCACCTGCCATGGAAAGCCCCGCTGACCATTCCTGGCCCAGCAGAGGGTTTCTGAGGACACAGGTGACCCCCTCCTGAGAGCCACCTTCCAGGATCACAGAGGCTGAGGCTGCATAAAGGCCCTGGGGGTCTGTGACTTCTGTGACCACCTCATTGGAAATTCTCTGTCCCCTGGCGTCTCTCCACTCTACTTGGGGCTGCGGGTACCAGCCGGCAGACGTGCAGTTCACACGGATCCCTCCAGCCTCGTAGCCCTTCATTTCAATGTGGGGACCAGAGCCCAGCGCTGGGGAGGAAAAGTGATCTGAATCATGGGGGGCCCTCTGCACTGGTGGGGTCTCCACAGCAGGGAGGGGCACCCACACTGACCAGTCCAGCAGGGACTCACCAGGAGCTGTTCCCAGCGTGTGCTGTGCAGCAGACTGACCCCTGATGGGGACACTGCCTGACCATGGCTGGACCCTCGTACTGGATCCAGGGGGACCTGGGCCAGAGCAGAGACTGCTCCCCCTAAGTCCCCTCACAGACTGCCCCAGCCTCCCCTCCCCCACCCTGGGCAAGCATGGAGGTGGTGCCCCTTAGCCTAAGGGGGTCCCACCCACTGACCCTGTCTGTCCTGCCTGTCATGTGGGGGCTGTGCCCTCCCGTGAGCAAGAGGAGACACACACGGTGTCCCATGGCCCCCCGAGTTGTCACCTGTGTGCAAGGCCCCTCGGGAGGCTCTGGCTGCACCTACTGCCAGGCTGCTGGGCTCCCCCTGCAGGGACCCCCCCGGAAGTGTGTGCAGGGGGGACTTTCACACAGAACACGGCGGACTCAGGGCCAGACAGAGGGGACTCACTGCCACCTGTCCCCACCCCCTGAACACAAAGGAGAGGAGGCCCTGTGAGGATCTGAAACACCGAGTCCTGTAGGGAGGGGACCATCTGGGGAGCTGTGATTTCCAGGAAGGGACAGCAGGCTGAGGAGGTGGCCGTGGGGGACAAGGCCAGGGAGCCACACTGTCCATGCGCTACCAGGCCCACTGCACTGGAAGCCACGGGGCAGGGTTGTGTCCGGGAAATGCGAACTGCAGCCCAAACGCCTGGACATGAGCATCTCAGACAAGGCACTTGGTCACTGGGATGGGTCAGGGCAAAGTCAAGGTCACTCAAGAGTCGGGTGACAGCACAGAGGAAACAGGAACCGTGTGCAGTGACCAACCTCCCTGTGCCGGCTGAGAGTGACCAGTGACACCCCGGCACCATCCTGACAGCGTCATCACCAGTGCACAGCGCTGCTTCCTCATCCCCCCAAACCGCACAGAGTGCTCCCTGACGCCCTCTCTCTGGGACACCCCGGCGTCCCCGTCCCCAGGTGAGTGTCCTGCCCCACTGCACCGAGGACAGACACAGCCTGATCAACTGCACGTGTGTTCCCGGGGGTTCGGCAGGGGACGTGGACCCCACTGGTGTGGTCCCTGCAGCTCAGCCTCCTGCACCCACAGCAGCCAACACCTGGGGGACCCTCGGCCATGGTCTGGGTCACAATGAACCCAAACACCCATGTGCCTCCCACTGAGGGGAGGTGTCCTCATCCTTCCTGTTCCTGACCTCCTTTCCCTGCTGAGACTGGTGGGTGGCACGGGGGAATCTGTACTGGATGCAGGATGAAGTCACCCCAGGGGACACCTGGGTCTGTCTTCGGCCTCAGAGGAGCAGAGATGGAGGTGGGGGGGTTGCTGGTGAGCAGCCCCACCTGCTCCAGGGCAGCTTTGCAGCCTCTGCCCCCGGCCCACAGAGAGGAGCCCAGAGCAAACCTGAGGCTCACCTGCCACCTGCAGCTCCACCTGGGCCTTTGCAGAGAAATCTCCGTCTTGGAAGTAACACACGTAGGTCCCGTTGTCTGAGGCTGTGACGTTGCGAATCCGCAGAGCAGCCGTCCCCGCAGTGACGTCCTCTCTTAAAACCGAAGTTCTCCCTCGATACTCCTCTGCCGGCGTGTCCTCCTGCCCGTGTGCGTACGTGAGCACCACCTGCCTGCGGCTGGGTCGCACCCACATCAGCTCCATGCTCTCAGCGCTCCTCTTCGGGGACAGGTGACAAGGCAACTCAGCGTCTCCACCCACCATGGCCAGGATGGGCTCAGGGGGTCCAACCACAGCAAAGTCAGCTGGTCATCAGAAAGGGGGGGGCTCCATCAGAGTGAGCAGGGCCAGGGCATGTCCCAGGAATGGAGGGGAGGTGACACACACCTACAGGGAAACTCGGTCCTAACACAGGAGCAGTGCGGACATGCCATGCAGGGGTGGGAGGGGTCCCAGGTTCTGACTGGGCCCAAAGGTAAGGGATTCAGACACCCAGACACAGGGCAGGTCCTACCTGAGCAGGGGCTGAGCAGCTGGACCAGGGTGAGGCAGACAGGGAGGGCAGGCAGATGGGGGACCAGGCACCTCACCATCCTGACCTGCCGTGCACAGAGAGAGGCCGGCAGGGCCTGGGGAACAGTGACCACCTGGAATGGGGAGGAGAATGCCACATGGAGAGGCTGCCTCCCCAGGCCCGGCCCTGTCACCACCACCATCACTGGGGACCCCAGAGCCTCCTCCGCAAATGTCCCCTGGGGCGTCTCTTCACCTTGGATCCCACCGTGGAAGTCAGCCAGGAAACATGGAGCCGTAATGGACGTACCTTATTCCTGGCCAGCAGGGAGCACCAGGCTCTCCTGTGCCAACCTGCTCAGAAGCCCTCCACCTGCCCACACTTCCCTGCCCCAGCCAGGTGCCTGCCCCCAGACCACCCTCTGAGGAAGGCAGGTCCTGTGCTCTGAGTCCCTGATCCCGCCGCTGCCCCCTGCAGGCCGAGCTCCACACAGCAGCCAGGGCCTCCCACCCCCTCACCTCCCTCCTGCTCAGCCCCTCCCACGAGGTCCCTGTCACCCAGGGCAGAAGCCCAGGGCCTTTGCACCCTGTGCTTTAAATTATCTGACTGTTTTAGGGGATGGCTGGGTTGGGGGTGAGTGGTTCAGGGAAAATGGAGACAACTGTATTTAAACAGTACAAAGAAAAAAATAATAAAATTATATGAGTGTGTTAAAGTCTAAAAGTTTCCACAGTGGAGAACACATTTGCACATATTCTGGAGGATATTTACTGTTTTTCATTCCTATCATAGATCATTTTAAGATATAAAATACAGAAGAATGAAACTTCAATAACTCACAATGGTAATTACATCCTTTGTTTCAAGTGACTGTGGACACCTGTGGATGCGTCTGGCTGCATGTACACAGGGCCGACCCAGAAAGAGAATTTACTTATAAAAACTGAGTATTCATTCTCACACCTTTAACCCTCAGTCACCCTCAAATGCTCTGTCCTGGATGGGGACACCCGTGGGGACGTCCCTCCACAGCCCTGAACACTCTCTGGCCTCGGGGACTCTGACGCCTCTTCGTGCTTCTGCCATTTTGTCTCACATGTTACATGTTGGGATGTTTCCCTTTGGAGATTCTGTTCATCCGGAAAATACATTCTGTGTGCTGTGGGCAGGTGGGCTGATAAATCAGCCGTCGTGAACTGGGCCAACACTCTGGAACAGTCGTCAACAAAAATTCACTGAGGCCCAGCACAGCCTCTCACAACAACGCCAGCTGGTCACTGATGCAGACGGGTTCCTGGGACTCTCGCCTAGTGGGGGAGGCTGGACCACAAGGGGCCCGCCGTCCTGAAGGGAACTCCCGGTAGTTTTCCAGTCCCTCCTTGTATACCAAATATCCTGAGCTTTTTTGTTTGTTTAAGGTTTTTGTTTTTTTTTTAAGAAAGTGAAAGGGAGGGATAAAGAGAGGGAGAGAAACATCCCTCATTGGCTGCCGCCGGCACACCCCTCGCTGGGGGCCCAGCCGACGACACAGGTGTGTGTCCAGACTGGGAACCCACCAGCCACCCTTCGCTTCGCAGACTGGACCGCAAACCACTGGGCCACACCAGCCAGCGCTGAAAATGTTTATCCTTAGTCCCACAGACTACACTGTCAGGAATTACTCTCCATGAAAAACTGGCCCGGCATCAGAAAGCAGAAAGCACTTGGAGACAAATGCACCCTAAGAGTGGACAGTCTGCACCCTGACGGCCGTGAGAACCGAGAAGGGAAATGAAGGGGACACACCATGGGGGACACACTGAGCTCAGGGTCGGCAGGAGCAACACTGTCACACCGTCCTTGCTGCCTGAAGCCAAGTGCACACTCAGGCTGTGCCTGTCAAAATGCCGATGGCCTTCTTCTCAGAAGGACAACAAGGAATCCTGAAATTTATAGGGAACCACGAAGGACACCACGTGGCAAAATAAAACATCTACAGAAAGAACAAAATTAAAGCTATCGCAACCCCTGATGTCAAAGCTCTGGCAGAAAACAGACGAGCAGGTCAATGGGACGGAACAGACAGTCAGACACGAAGCGAGACCTACACGGACAACTCGCCCATGACAGAGGAGGCGAGAACGTACAATGGGGGACACACAGTGTCTCCAAATGATGCTGGGACAACTGCACAGACACGTGCACGGGACCGTGCTGGGTCACGTCCTGATGCCGTCCGTGTACAAGAAGGACCACAGGCTGGGGAATGAGGCAAAGGTGAAGCCCCAAACCGAACCCGGGAAGAAACCAGGCCCCGGACCCTCCGACTCCGCCCTTCACGCCACCTCTCAGGCACGACTGCTCGGGGAGGGCAGCAAAGGAGGAGACGGACCGGGGGGCCAGTGGAACTAACGGTCTGCACAGCACAGGGACCGGCAACACGGCGAAAAGACAACTTAAAGACGGAACAAGGTCTTTGCCGACGATACGATCAGTCAGGGGTTAATATCCAAAATGGAAGAGAGCACAGATCATTTAAGACCAAAAAATCCCCTCAAACCATCGGACTTTGAAAATGGGCCGACCACCTGAACAGATATTTCTCCAAAGAACAGACACAGGGACTCGGGTCCCCTCTGTGGTCAGACAGTGTGAGGCAGTCCCAGCTCCGACTGACATGTGTGTCTGCGTTGGTCAGATTCTATGTTTTACAAGTGACTGTGTCAGACACCTTTACATCCAGATCTTCGGGACACACAGCTTGTGACCCGCCCCACTGACCTCTGCACGTCCTTTCTCAGCAGGTGCGTGACGACCTCCAGACTCAGATGTGATGGCAGGGAAACAGCCTGTGCTCCTGAGAATTCTAGACACGGATCCAAGGGAACTGAGTCCCACCTGCAGACTCTCAGCTCCCAGACGCTTGCTGACCTCCAACCAGTTGCCCCAACAGACGGTGCTGCTGGCACACGGTCCCCTGGATGCAGAACTTGCAACACCCTCCCGAGTGAGTTTCTCTTGTTCTTTTTCTCCTTTTTCTCCCTCCTTAAGAAACCCTGGCCCAGAGCTTCCTGCCACAGGTGGGAGGAGACCCCGGCTGTGCCCCCGTAGGTGGGTCACTCAACCTCTCTGAGCCTCAGATTCTGGAAAAGCCCCGTCAGGTTCCTCGTGCCCTGGGTCCTCAGGAGGTGCCGCACTTGCTGCTTACTCGTCACTGAGGCAGACGTGTGGTGGGGAGGCTGCGGCCTTTCTAACTGGCCTGAGCCCCTGCTTGGATTTAAGTCCCCCACCCAGTGCAGGGGAGTGTGGTGGAGGGTCCCTGCCAAGGTGGCGGAACCTGAGTCTCTTCCACAGACTGCGGGGCACCCTGGCCACACTGTTCACCTGTCACACCTGCCCTTAGGGTGATTCCTACCAGCTGGGTGGTCGCGGGGTCGGCTGCAGAAACCAAGGAGCCCCACGCCTCACTGCACCCACTCACCCTCCCAGAACTCGGCACAGGACAGACAAGAGGTCTCCGAGTTGTGGGAGGAGGAGCCAGGCTCACACTCAGTCTCTGCACACACAGGAGCCTGAAAGGGGTGGGACAGAGGAGAGGTGGGGCCAGGGAACAGGCCACACCTGGTCCCTGCGGCCTCTTCCTGAGGAGGCCACAGCACCTGGTGGCCGATTCCCAGCACAGCACCATCGCCTGTCTCCTTCTGGGCTGATAAGCCCGCTCCAAGTGTCCCAGGGGCTGGGGACCTGGCTCACCCTCGGCTCTTCCCGACATCCTGCAGCTCCGGGAAGAGGGGTGCTGAGGGGTCACCCCTGGGCCCGCCCCCCGGGAGCGCTCCGCAGCATCTGCGCCCCGTGCCCAGGTCCTCCAGAAACAAGCGTCCTCCCCGTTGTACGGGAGTCGATTTCTAGCAAATAAAAGACCGTTTTCTTAAGAGAAACTCTCCCGCCATCCTCGATGGGGTGGCTTTGGCTGTGGCAACACCTGGGACTGCGCGCCCGCGCCCCGCCCTGCTCCTCGCCATCCAATCCTGCCTCCAGGCCCACGACTCGGAGCCACCCTTGCCCGGCCCGCACACATCCCCACAGACCCACAGCAGCGAGTCCGGCCGCCAGGCTCCACGGAGGCCCGGACGGAACGTGGACACTCTCCAGTCCCCTCAGAAAACTGAGGACCCACCTCAGGTTCCGCCGAGCCAGCGTCACCTGCACCAGGGCGCGCGCCCCGCGGAGCGGAGGCAGCCCCAGCCCCGGGCACCACGGACCCTCGGCTCCGCAGGGCTGGAGGAAGGCGGTCCGGGGCCGCCTGGGCAATGGCTGCCCGGAGAGCAGGGGTCGCCAACCACCGGCCCACGACCGGTCCCGTTACCAGCGTGTTAGGAACCGGGCGACCAGCAGAGCTCAGCTGCCCTCCGCGCTCTGCTCCCCCCGCCCCGGGCCCCTCCCGTAGAGAATCTGGGGTCCCGCAGGAGTGGGACTCGGGGGCGCCGGTGAGCTGGGACTATTCGCACCCTTAGCGCCTCGGACCCCAGTGCGCCGGTGCGGGGGGCGGAACAGAAGGCGCCAGGTCTCCACCCCCCCACGCCCGCTCAGAGCTCGCACTTGGCCCGCGATTTTGTGCAGCCCCAGGCGACACGGGTCCCGCGATCCGGGTCCGCCCTCCGCGCGCGCCCCGCACCCACCTGCGCCTCCACGAGCAGCAGCGACAAAGTCAGGAGACGTGAGCGCAGAGACCGCAGCAAGCGCCGCTCGGGAACAGCGGCGAGGCCGGTGCAGCAATTTCACTTACGCGGCCGCCCACGCGGTCTCCCCCGAGGGCCAATAGCGGCAAGGCACCGCTAGCGCGGATTGGCTGCACGAGGGCGCCTCCCATACAACTCCGCCCCCTAGGGAAGGACGGAAGTAGGGAGTTTGTTCTGCTCTAGCTTCTTCCTGGAGCGCGCCGCGCCGGGCCCCCAGCGAGTCTCCAAGAGCCAAGCCAGGAAAAGAGAATGTCGGAAAAAGCGCGCCACCCTTCAGGTGGCTGAGGGGCAGATCGTCCCTCAGTCCAGAGGTCCCGGTACTCAGCGCAGAAGTACCATGTTGGCCTCTAGGCGGCGCTGCGTGGGGAGGGGCTTCATGGGGGCGGGGCGTCCCGCCCTGTCATGACGCAACATACGGCCCCGCCCCCAGCCCGGGCTGTCACTCACTCTACTACAGCGGCTCCAGCTCGGAGCTCGCGCCGCTGGGGAGCCCACCGCTGGGGAGCCCGCGGCACCCGGGCTGGAATGCTCCGTCTTTTGGCTTCTTCACGTAGGCAATGATAATGATGATGCCCAGACAAACCCGGGGCAAGATCCCGAATAAAGAGAGCTGGTGTGTGCTCTCTGAAGTTGGGAAAACGAGACAATTTCTCAGTCAGCTCAAAAGCTGACATTTTCGAGCAGCCGCGCAGCCGAGTCCAGACCGACCCCACGTGCGCTCCTGAAGAACGTGAAAGGAGCCCAGTCGGGGCACCTGCACCTCGCGTCCACGGCAGCACCGCTCACTAAGGGGAGACACGGACCCCCTCGGTGAGACGCACAGAGCGGCCGCCTGTGCAACAGACACACGCACACCCACACGCACTGGAACCCATCACCACAGGAAGGTGGACCCCTGTCATCGTAGCACCGTGCACACATGGGGGATGGGGATCCGTGAGGCTCTCACACAGACACCCCCCAGGGGACCCCATGTCACGTGGGCCCCAAACACCACCCAGTGTCGTGAGACGTCCCCTCTGACCCCTCCAGGGGTTTGGTCGTGTTCAGGACCTTGCAGGGAGGCCTTTGGATCGTTGTGCGTTCATTTCTGTGTCTGCTGGGACGTCAGGGCCCAACTCCTCCTGGGCCTGGGGACGTCCAGGGTCCCCAACACCACTTACTGAGAAGCCGCCCTTGTCATAGAGGGGTCGGGGCTCAGGGTCTGTTTGTTTAAAAAACGTCCCCGAGTCCATGAGCAGGAGAGTGAACACCACCATGCATGTCTGTCTACACCGATATCTGGGTGTCACTCGGCCACACAGAGAGGTGAGGCCCTGGCAGGTCCCACTGTGACTCAGGGGCTGGGGACTTGAGCCTGAACGAGAGAAGCGGGGCACACAAGGCCACGTGTCCTTGGATTCTGTGTCTGTGACTCGTCCCTATGTATTTCTGAAACTGCCCTTCTGTCTCCATGAAAACTGCCCCCTTGCCCCCTAAAAACTGTCCCTCTGACCCCTGAAAACTGTCCCTATGTCCCCGTAAAAACTAGCCCTACTCCCCTGAAGACTGCTTCTCAGTCCCCCAAAAACTGCCCCTGGGCCCACCTGAAGCCTCCCAGGTGAGGTAGGGCGTTTCCGTGCCAGGAGGCCGCGGTCGTGATCACTGCTTGCCTCCACTGCGGTCACGTCCTCAGGGTGAAATGTACCCCTTGGCGCGGTCCTCCGCTCCTCTCAGTCTGTACCATGCGTCCGCTGCTGCTGCTGCTAGGGGCGCAGGTGGGTCGGCGGGGGCTCCGCAAGGGCGGACAGCGGCAGGCGCTCCAGGAACCAGACCACGGCTAGGACACTGGACTCTCCGGAGCCCGGAGTGCGAGCTACGCCGTTCCGCGCCCCGGGCCCCGGGGTCCCAGGGGCCGAGAGCGGGTGCCCTCCAGGAGCAGGGCACGGGCGTGAGGCATTCCCGCGTCGGTCCCCACGCGCAGCCTGGCCGGGCTCGGCTGGTAGCCTCCTCCTTGGCCGCCCGGCTGGGCAGAGCGGGCAGCGGGGCACACGGTCAGGCCGCTGGTCCTCTCAGCTTGGACGCGGTGTTCCGCGGTGGCCCCCGCAGACGCGCTGGGAGGGACCCTCCTAATGATGCTTTTTCAGTTTGTGGGCGGGGATGTGATAACGGCTTCCGGAGGAATAACTGGTCCCCGGTGACGTGCACACTTTCCTGGGAACCGCTGGCCCTGCCGGGGTGGCCCTGGACATGAGAGCGCACCGCCCCCCCACCTCCCACAGGCGCAGGGTCATCACTGGGTGGAGCAGCGGGGGCAGGTCTCCCCTCTCCTGCCCCTCCCCACTCTCTCGCAGTGCTGTGCAGAGAGGTTCAGAATGTAAATGAGGAAAAAGTAAATAAAAGGGGATTTGAGAAAAGACAGTAAATGAAACATACAGCCGTAAGCGGGAGGGAGGGCCAGGAGGCTTCTGTACGTGAAGAAGCCCTCGGTCCCCTTCTGTGCTGGGCACCCCCAGATGGCTCCTCGCTGGTGTTGCCGTCACTGTCACTAACTCCTCTTACTCCTAAAACCTGTGCATCGTGACCCGTCCCAGCCCAGGGGACGGGGTGGGGGGGAGGCCCCCTTCCTGACCCCACGTGTGGAACCAGTGAGCTGACCGCCTCCGATGCAGGGGGGGGACGGGGGAGGGCGCAGGGGCGGATTCTTGGGGGGGTGGGGCGTGTGAGGGGAGGGGCCCCAGCTCTGCAGGGAGAGGGTCAGGGTCTGGGAAGGAGACCTGGTCCGAGTGGGGGGTGGGTGGTCAGGCAGCACCTGCCTCAGGTGGGGGCGCTGGGATTCACTGAGCTGAGACGCGGGCAGAGGGGCCAGGACAGGTGGGCCGTCTGGAACGATTCTCGTTCAGTTCCAGCTGGTGGAGACTGCCCCAACCCACTCGACTTCCCAGCCGAGCCCGGGTTGCCCCGGCCCCACTGACCAGTGCAGGCCCTACGAGTACTGGTCCACAGGCCACTGCTGCCAGCTCTGCCCCGCGGGTGAGTCTGGGACGGGTCCGTCAGGTGGAACCACGCAGTGCAAGTGTATGGGGCCGTGGGGAGGGGCCCTCTCCTGACAGTGAGGAGGGAGGGCTGGTTAGCAGCACCCACGAGGGGGACGCGGCACAGGGGACACCTTCTAGAAGGAAGCGCTGTTTGCCCCCAGTGAGCCTGGCAGGAACCTGCTGGCCCAGTGAGGTGCTCTGGGTCCTGAAGGGCACACCTGTCCCCTCTCCTCCCGGAGGCCGATCCTGGGCCCTGGCTGGGAGGCGGAGCACTGGGATGTCGTAGTCCTGATGACAGGAGGCACGTCTTACCACTCCTCAGTGTCTGCCGGTCTGGGGGCCCGGGTCCCGGTGGTGCCCACAGCACAGCAGTCGGAGGGGCGGGTGCCAGCAGGGGCAGGAGTGCCGAGGGTGGACCCTGGGCAGTCCGTGCTTTCTCATGTGTGAGAAGGTGTGACGTCCAGAGGTCACTCTGATCCGAAACTGCAGACAGAAGTGTTTCTCTGTTCCCACTGGAGAGGCTGCCCCCAGGACTGGGTGGGCAGGCCACACAGCGGGGACGCCCCGTGTGCCCCGAGGGGTCCAACCACAGCGCCCCCCTCCTGCACAGGGGAGTATGTCCGTGAACACTGCAGCCGCCCCCACACCCGGGGCCAGTGTGAGAAGTGTGACAGGGGCACGTTCACGGCGTCCCCCAACGGCCTGGAGTCCTGCCTGCTGTGTGGCACCTGCTCCAACGGTGAGTCTCCGCCAGGCGCCTTGCCTGACCTTGACCCTGCCGTGGCCTACCTTCAGGTCAGGCCTCAGGACTTGGCCACAGGGATGCTCACGATTCAGTGGGGAAACGTTTGGGGGGAAGCCGGGGCCCTCGGGTGAAGGAGGGAGGTCACGGCCCCACAGAGACGTGGCGGGAGACGCCCGTCAGCACACCCGTCGTTCCCCAAGTGGTGTGACAGCAGGAGAGTGACGGGACCCAGAGAGCCACTCGGGTTCCACGTTCTCAGCCCCGTTTCTGTTCTCAGTTGTCATATTCAAATGGGAAGGCAGTCGGTTCGACGTGGAAAAGTGGGGAAACCCAGGCACAGACGAGGAGGCAGCGGGTCCACGTCACCCTCAGGGGGTCAGGGACTGGTTACTGTTCACTGCCAACACCGTCACAACGGGCAGGGAAGTGAGGAATAGAACAGAGGCCGCCGACCATTGGTGGTGTCTGATCACCTGTACGTGTGTGTGTGCCAGCATGGATGAGCGTGTGTGTGCGTGTGTTTTTGTGTGTGCGAAGGGGAAAGAACTACTCGAATGTCACCTGCAGATGTCACCGTGTTTCACCCCAACACACCACCTCCCGCACTTCCTACATGCACCAGGGGTGCGTCCCCCACCCAGGGGAACCAGCAGTGACCCCCAACACTAGCCCACACTCGGAGGGACCGTCACCGGTTTCCCTTTGAAAACGCCCCCATCCTGCACCTGCGGAGCACAGGGTGGGGAGGCTCCGCCCACCTGCCCGCCCAACCTGGGAGGCTCCGCCCACCCGCCTGCTGCCCAAACACGCCCCCAGGCGTGGTGGAGACTGGACTCCTGCCTCACTGCCAGTCAAACGATGGTGACCTCACCTCCGGGGTCCGTGACCCCGGAAGCCTCAGTGTTCCCATGGGCCCAGATTCCATACACACGCTTTACAAGTGGCTAACCCCACAGGAAAAACACCCTTATTTTCTCGTAGCCACAGAGGTACACACGCAGTATTGATGAAGAACAGTCAGGCATGTGAGGTGTTTTTTTTTTTGAAAAAGGAACTCCCCGGTGGCGGCATTTTGAGACTGGTTCACACTGTGTCCGTGTGACCCCGTTCCTGCACCAGCGCCCCAGCTCCTGGCACGGGCCCTGGGGACACAGGGGTGGGACCAGGTGGCAGGGGCGTCCCCCGCAGGTTTACAAGAACCCTCAGACCACCCCGAGCCCTGCCGTGTGGGCCTAACTCCCACCCAACCACACGGTCTCCAGCCCAAATCCCGAGCAGGTGCCCCTGTGCACGGGGACAAGGCGGGTCCCCAGGACTGACGCAGGCTTTCCTGACCTGCAGAGCAAGTGGAGGTGGCGGAGTGCAATGCCACGAGCGACCGGATGTGCCGGTGCCAACCCGGCCGTTTCTACAAAGCCCCCGGCGAGGAGGAGTTCTGCAGGCGGTGCAGCACGTAGGTGGCTCTGTGCGCGCGCATGTGCCGTGGGCGGGGCACGGGGCTGTGGGCGGGGCTTCTGTGGGGCGGTCCTCAGGAGCTGGGGACCAGGTGAGCATAGACCGCGCCAGCCCAGGGACCGTGCAGACGCCAGCCTGGCGGTTCTCCTCCTCCTGGTCTCCCCCGGGTTCCCAGCCCTGCATTCCCTTTCACACTGCTCCTAATTGGCACACGTTCCATTTTCCGTACTTTATTTTCTTCTTCCTAAACTTTCCTTTTATAATTTTATTTACTTTCAGAGGAAGGGGAAGGGTGGGAAAAGAGAGGGAGAGAAACATCGATTTGCCAGAGGAACATCAGTCCGTTGCGTCTTGCGCGCCCCCAAACTGGCGACCTGGCCTGTGACCCAGGCCTGCGCCCTGACAGGGAATCGAACCAGCGATCTTTTGGTCGACAGGTGGCCCTCAGTGCCCTCAGCCACACCAGCCAGGGCTCATTCCTACCGTCTGCGGACGCCGGTCCGTGCTTCCCCACACAACCCACCGTCCTCCAGCCTCAGGGTCCCGAGCTCCCCCTCAGCCTCCTGTTCCTTATAGTCCTGGCGCTTGTGTCCCTCCCTGGGTCCCCAGCTGAGGCACCCGCTCAAGTCTGCACCCAGCAGCCCAGGCAGGGCCTCTGCTCCCCCCATCCTGTGCGCCACCCACCGCATCCCCCTGTCTGGGTCCCTCCTTTGCTTTGCTGGAGGGGTCCTGATGTCACCTCCTGGGAACAGGTACCGTCAGGTCATTGGATCTTACAGAAACGTTCGTTCTGTCCTCCCGGCTGCTGGCCGTGTGTGTGCGCACAATCCTGGGTGACCACACCAGTGTCCTCGGTCACCCAGGTGGAGGACCAGTTGCTCAATCATACCAGGGGAACGACGGGGTCTGGGGGTCCAGGACTTGCATGTCTGCCCCTCCGAGAGTGTGTTCGGTCACAGGAGAGCAAAGGGACAGGCTGGACGGGCTTTCGGGTCCTACACACTGTCGGACCTGGAGGAGTCTCCAGCGTTTCTCACTTTGTGATCTGGAGTTTGGGGTCCGAGAATAAGCCCCAAGCTCTCCAGAAAGAAGTTGGGGGGCCCGGGGGTGGAGGAAGCATGGGGCTGGTGTCTCACAATCCTGGACACATGCCACCATGCTGTGCTGTGCAGTGCTGTAGGGGCTCTGAGCACCCACACGAGGTCCTTGGTGAGTGACTCGCGCCCCCAGGTGTGAGTGAACCTGCCCAGGACGTCAGAACGCCCTGCACTGAACAGCGAGCTCTCAGCCGGCAACAGTGAGGCAGGACCAGCCGCCTCCCGAACCTTTGTTAGAAGCAGGATGGACCCCTCTCCTCCAGTTCCCAGGCCTACACACAAGGCCATGGTCATCCATCTGGGGGGAAACAGATCAACTGTCCTCCCAGTGGGACCAGGGCTGGTTCTGGGGTGAGGGCTGGGGGCTTCCTGTGACCCCAGGACCCTCATGGGGTCTGTGATCACAGCACACAGTGCTCCCCAAAAGTCTGCTGGGGAAGCGCCCCACGGAGACACCATCTGTTGGTGACAGTGTGGACCCACTGCTGCTGGGACCCAGCCCAGCCTGCCTGCTCCCCAGTCCGCCTGTGAACCCCGGCTGTGCGTGGGGATGGCGCTGGCATCCAGGCACCTGTCAGTCGCCTGCAGGGCGCCCTGACAGTGGGGGCTGGAGTGGCTCCATGGCCTGTCACCTGGGTGCCTCCCTTGTCACTGAGCCCCCACCTGGAAGCCCAGCTCGCCCTCGGGATCAGGGGACCACGGGGGCCAAGGACCTGGCACAGCCTGAACTGCGGGCGCTGGGGGCTGGGGTGTCTCAGAAGAGCTGGCCTCTCATTTCCGCCAGCCAAGGGGACACACCCCCACGCAGCGTCTGTCCTGAGGGGAGTCCACTTAGACTGTCAGGGATCCACGGGTGCCTGGGCACCAGTCTGTAGACACCCCAGTCCACCCGAGTGACGCCAGTGACCACGTGAGCAGGGCTGCCAGGGTTGCTCACCGAACCTCCGGGCCAATAAAGGGGTTATGACACCCGGGCCAGGTGGACCCAAAGGTGGCAGTTTGCCAGACTCGAGGAACGTTGTGATAACGCCCCAGTCCTTTCATGTGACCCGCATCCCCTCCCCCACCCCGCCGATTCCACAGCCCCACTTTCCTAAGTGTCAACATCCGGCCACCTCTCCCCACCCCCGATGATGCCCAGTTCCTGGGAAGCCCAAGTACCCCTCATGCTGGCCTGTCCCTGAGAGACCTGTCCCCGTCTGGAGACTGGTCCCTCGAGACCCACCCCCAGTCCAGTGCTAGTGGAGGAGACTGGACTCGCGGAGGCAGGAAGGGAGCCGGAGTGGACAGAGCTGAGTCAGTGACGGGCAGCAGCGTGAACGGAGGCAGGGCCTAGGGGGCCCGGGCACACAGGTCTGGGGAGGGCCGTGGGACCACCACACCCTGGGGTGAGGGGGCCCAGGGAGATGCCTGTGGGGATGACGCCCACGGTCCTGGGTGGGAGAGGCTGGCTGGAGTGGCAGTGACGTCACTGAGGGACTATGTGGGGACTGAGGGTGCTCGGCCCCACGGGAGTGCGGGGCCGTGTGGGAGCATCTCCAAGGACTGGTGCTGTTTGGGGTGAGTGAGAAGGGGCAGGGTGGGCGCGTTCTCAGGGGAGCGCTGGACAGACGGTGCTGTCATTCCCAGGGACAGAGGCCCCGGGGACACCAGAAAACACACAAGGGGACACTCCAGGCTCTGGTCCCTGATTCAGGGCCCTGCACCCACAAAACACACCCAAGGTTCCCATGACTCTGTGCAGGATGTCACCTCCCAAGGACAACACACCCAAAGTTGTTCACCCAACAGGAATGACAGAAAACACGATTTAGGACATAAATCTTACTGGGTAAAAAAACTATAAAACATGTTGAAAACACTATTTAAGATACAAAATCAGCCCTGGCTGGTGTGGCTCATTGGATTGAGTGTGGACCTGTAAGCCAAAGGGTTGCTGGTTCGATTCCCAGTCGGGGCACATGCCTGAGTTGAGGGCCTGGTCCCCAGTAGGGGGCGCACAAGAAACACCACACACTGATGTTTCTCTCCTTTCTCCCTTCTACTCTCTCTAAAAATAAATACAATATTCTTTTTTTTTCTTTTTTTATTGATTATGCCATTACATTTGCTCTATTCCCCCCTCCCTTCCCCTCCACCCTGCATACCCCTCCCCCACCATTTCCCCCTTTAGTTCATGAACATGTGTCTCAAATTCTTTAGATTCTGTATTTCCCTTTCTATTCTTACCCTCCCCCCTATCTATTTTCTATCTACTGTCTATGCTACTTATTTTCTGTACCTTCTCCCCCCTTCCCCTCCTCCCACTCCCCCTGTTGCTAACCCTCCATGAGATCTTCATTTCTATGGTTCTGCTCCTGATCTAGCTATCCTCTTAGTTTGCTTTTGTTTTAGGTGTGGTTCTTAATAACTGTGAGTTTGCTGTCCTTTCACTGTTCATCTTTTTTTATCTTCTTTTTCTTAGGTAAGTCCCTTTAACATTTCATATAGTAAGGGCTTGGTGATGATGAACTCCTTGAATTTGGTCTTATCTGAGAAGCACTTTATCTGTCCTTCCATTCTAAATGAAAGTTTTGCTGGGTAAGCAATCTTGGTTGTAGATCTTTGGTTTTCATGACTTGGGATACCTCTGTCCAGCCCCTTCTTGCCTGTAAGGTCTCTTTTGAGAAATCAGCTGACAGTCTGATGGGAACTCCTTTGTAGGTGACTGTCCCCTTAGCTCTTGCTGCTTCTAGGATTCTCTCCTTCATTTTAATCTTGGCTAATGTAATTATGATGTGCCTTGGTGTGTTCCTTCTTGGGTCCAACTTCTTTGGGACTCTCTGAGCTTCCTGGATTTCTCGGAAGTCTATTTCCTTTGCCATCTTGGGGAAATTCTCCTTTATTATTTGTTCAAATAATTTTTCAACTGGTGGTTGTGCCTTTCCCCCTTCTGGTACCCCTATAATTCGGATGTTGGAACGTTTAAAGATGTCCTGGAGGTTCCTAAGCTTCTCCTCATTTTTCTGAATTCTTATTTCTTCATTCCTTTCTGTTTGATCATTTTTTTCTTCCGTCTGGTCCTCTCCCTTGATTTGAGTCCCAATTTTCTTTCCATTACTATTGGTATCTTTTGTATCAGCATTCATTTCAATTAATTTAGCTTCCATATGTTTCTCTAATTTGTGACTAAAATCAACCAGTTCTGTAAGGATCTTTATAACCAGTGTTTTGAACTGTGCATCTGAAAGACTGGCTATTTCTTCATCACTTAGGTCTATCGGTTCTGGGGCTCTGAGTTGTCCTAGAGCCATTTTTGGTCTATTCGTGCTGTTAAGTGAGCGGAGCGAAGCCTTAGTTGTTTACCAGGACGGGGCGACCCAGGTCGCCGGTTTGTGACGCTGTGTGTGGGGGCGGGGTCAGAGAGGGAGCAATGGCGTTCCTCTCCGCTAGCCCAGCGCATCCAGTCACTCAAACGCCTTGGGCTTGCTTATCCGATCCTAATTGTGCGAGCCTGCTGCCCCGCGCGGGTTTCCCTTCTCACTGGTTTCTCCGCACGTAAATGCGCGCGACCGACTGACCCACCGCGCCTCTTCCCTGTGCGCTCCCGCAGCCAGCTCGCTGGCGATCAGTGCCTTCGGCTGCTTGCGCACGCACCGCGCACCGCCCCGGGAATTTTTTCTTGCTAACCTGCTCCGCTGCTGGCCTCGCTCCTCCTACCGGTCCAGCCGAGTATCTAGTTGTCCTTTGGACTCCGTATTGTCGATTTTCCGTGTGGCTTGGTTGTGACTGCTGTTAAAAATAGTTGTTCTTAGATTTGGTTGTGCACAGAGGTGAGGTGGATCCTCCACCTACTTCTCCATCTTGGCGGAAGTCCTAAATACAATATTCTTTAAAAAAATAAAAATCTCAGTATGTAAAGAAAGTTAGTAAAAACATATAATTAACCACTTACAGAACTGGACAAAGGCCTCTATAGCTGGCTCATGACAGTAACTGTCCCCATGCCCTGCCCCACTGACCCAGTGACAGCTCAGAGTGGCTGCTGGTTTGTCTCTCACGGACTGACTTGTCTCACAGCCCTTGCTGACTAGTTCCGGGCTCTGCGTCCTCACTCCCTGAGATATCCTCCACAACCGGCTTGTTTATAATATTTCCCAGACGTTCCCGCAGCCGCATCTCACAGAGGGGCCGCGTGAGCCTGGAGGAGGGTCTCTGCCCGCCCCAGCTGCTCTGCCAGCGCAGCAGCATCCGTGGTGCTGCTCCAGCAGGTTCCCCGGGTTCTCGTGCTCACAAATGACAATGTTGTTCTCCTCCAGTCCCGCCAACCTCTCCTCCAGTCCAGCCTCTCCTCCAGTGACTTTTGGGAACTTCCTGCCCGAATTCGAAGTAGCTCCTGTTCGTGGCTGAAAAGGAAAAGCAAGGAGGGAGACTTGGCCTGGTTCCTGGAAGGCAGGTGTGGCGTGGGCTGTGGGTCATGAGTGTCCAGCTGGCGACCAGGACCCGGGGTGGGGGGAGGCCCTGGGCGCCCAGGCTGCCCTCACAGGAGGGACCAGGCTCGGGGACAGGAGAGCGCAGTAGGACGTAACCTGGCTGGGCTCCTGACAGGCTCGACGCTCGTTCACTTGGAACCAGTGAGCCTGGCAGAAGGGCCTGGGGGCCCAAGGGTGGGGAGCCCCGGGGGTGACGTGTCCTCTGAGGCTGCCCCCTCCTGTGCAGTGGGACCAGAGGAGCTGTGGGGGCAGCAGGGCGAGGTCTGTAACCTCGCTGGGCTGAGACTGCCCCACCTTCAGATGTCACGTGGGGGGTCCCCCTGAGCTGTCAGAGGGCCAGAGTGTAAGCAGCACCTGGACCGTTACCAGAGCTGCAGGAGACCCGCACTCTCCTGCCCATGACAGCAGCGCTGCAGCCCTCGGGGACTCACCAGGCCAGGGGTTATTTATGGGGTTCCCTGGGGTCCTCAGGAGTCTGGGTCCAGTAGCCCCTTGTGTAGAGAGGCTGCAGGCTCTTCCCCAGAGAGAGAGACCACTGCCCGGGGCCCCCATCAGTGACCCCATTCCTCCCCCTGGGCAATTAGGGGTGAGGAGCGGGGCCAAACTAACCGAGAACAGAGGCTGAGATGCGGGTGCGGGGCACTAACGTGGTCAGTATCCGCTGTTTGTCCACCCTGCAGGGAACAATGTACAGAGTCAGTGACCTTGTCACCAGGGACCCCAGGATGCCCAGGGACGGGGATGGGCACTTACTGAGGTCGTCCTGCAGCTTCTCTGCAAATAAACAGAAAATACAGTCCTGTCAGCGGATACAGAGGAGGACCCGGGTGGTGGGTGTGGGCTGGGCAGGGAGGAGGTGGCCGCCTGCAGCTGGGCCTCACCTTGGGCGCTTTCCACCCGCTGCAGCTCCTGCTCTCTCCGCTTCTCCTGGGACAAGGCCCGGATCACCTGCGGCCGTCGCCACACCAAGCACACCAAGCACACCAAGCACGACACTCCCAACAGGACCACCATACCAGTCAGGATTGGGGTGATAAACGCCATCCGAGGCTCTGCGTTCCTGAAGAAGGGACCTGCGAAGGGGTAGTGTCAGCCCCTGAAATGACCTGCCTGTCCCCAGAGTGCCCAGAACTCTTAGTGTCACCCAGTAAGTACGTTTCTCCTGGAACGTCTGCCTCCCCCATGGGATCAGATCGGGTACGAGGCAACAGTGTCACTGAAGTCGCCTCTGCACCCCCCCCCCCCACTGATCATCTGCCCCCCACTCAGAAGAGCCTGGTGATGAAGATCGGAACTCTGGGGCTGCAGGGCCTGGGTTCCAGTTCTGGTTCTCCTGCCTGACCAGCGCTGTGACCCTGAACTAATGACGTCACCACCTCTTGCTGGCGTTGGATCACTGAGAGCATTAAGTTAATGCTAGTACAGGCCTGACACAGCGTCACTGCCACACCGGTTTCAGTAAGTTTTGAAAACTAAATATATTTTATCTTGTTGCATCAAAATCAGCCCCTATGCAGCCTGTGCGCATGCTCTGTCCTCTCTCCACCTGTGCGAACAAAGGTCTGAGGGGCTGTCTCCACACAGCCCACCACCAGGGGGCGCCCGCCACCTCGTTTTCGCTTCTGCTGCCAGTTTCACAGGTGGAAATACTTCTCTGTTCCCTCAGATTTGGCATCTTCCTGTGAGTTTCACCTCTCTCAACTGATGATTCCCATTTTTGCTCTTTTATCTACTGTGTCCTTTATATTGTAAGAAGATGAGCTCTTTCATTAAGATTTCAGTTGCACATATTTTCCCGCTCCTGGAGTGAGTTTGCTGATCTTTACCATTTGTCAACAAGTCCCATGCCTGGCACGTGTGACACACAGGAAGTGTCAGCAGGTCTGTGACATAAACCGCTTCAGGGGAAGGAGCCCCAGGTCCCTGTGCCATGTGTGCCCTACAGTGTCCCAGGCCAGCAGCAGACCACTGCGCCTTCCCCAGGGGCACCCAGGAGCCCAGGGCAGTGGGCAGGGCACTCACCTGGGATGGAAAGCCCCGCTGACCTTTCCTGGCCCAGCAGGGGGTTTCTGATGACACAGGAGACCCCCTCCTGAGAGCCTTCTTCCAGGATTACAGAGGCTGAGGCTGCACAAAGGCCCTGGGGGTCTGTGGCCTCTGTGACCACCTCATTGGAAATTCTCTGTCCCCTGGCGTCTCTCCACTCTACTTGGGGCTGCGGGTACCAGCCGGCAGACCAGCAGTTCACACGGATCCCTCCAGCCTCGTAGCCCTTCATTTCAATGTGGGGATCGGAGCCCAGTGCTGGGGAGGGAAGGAGCTGAATTGTGGGGAGCCCTCCACACTGGTGGGGTCTCCACAGCAGGGAGGGGCACCCACACTGACCAGCCCAGCAGGGACTCACCAGAAGCTGTTCCCAGCCTGTGCTGTGCAGCAGACTGACCCCTGATGGGGACACTGCCTGACCATGGCTGGACCCTCGTACTGGATCCAGGGGGACCTGGGCCAGAGCGGAGGCTGCTCCCCCTGAGTCCCCTTACAGACTGCCCCAGCTTCCCCTCCCCCACCCTGGGCAAGCATGGAGGTGGTGTCCCTTACCCAAGGGGGTCTCACCCACTGACCCCGTCTGTCCTGCCTGTCCTGTGGGGGCCCTGCCCTCCCGTGAGCAGGAGACACATGGTGTCCTGTGGCCGCCCGAGCGGTGACCTGTGTGCAAGGCCCCTCGAGAGGCTCTGGCTGCACCTACTGCCAGGCTGCTGGGCTCCCCCTGCAGGGACGCCCCGGAAGTGTGTGCAGGGGGGACTTTCACACAGAACACGGCGGACCCAGGGCCAGACAGAGGGGACTCACTGCCACCTGTCCCCACCTCCTGAACACAAGGATGGGGAGAAAGCCCTGTGAGGACCTGAAACACCGAGTCCTGTAAGGAGGGCTCCGTCGGGGAGCCATGGTCTCCAGGAAGGGACAGCAGGCTGAGGAGGTGACTGTGGGGACAAGGCCAGGGGCCCGCACCGTCCATGCGCTACCAGGCCCCCTGCACTGGAAGCCACGGGGCAGGGCTGTGTCCAGGGAACCCGAACTGCAGCCCAGATGCCTGGACACGAGCACCTCAGACAAGGCGCTCGGTCACTGGGATGAGTCAGGGCAAAGTCAAGGTCACTCAAGAGTCGGGTGACAGCACAGAGGAAAAACAGGAACCGTGTGCAGTGACCAACCTCCCTGTGCCGGCTGAGAGTGACCAGTGACACCGGCACACCATCCTGACAGCGTGGTCACCAGTGCACAGCGCTGCTTCCGCATCCCCCCAAACCACACAGAGTGCTCCCTGACGCCCTCTCTCTGGGACACCCAGGCATCCCCGTCCCCAGGAGAGCATTCTTCCCTGCTGCACCGAGGACGGACACCACTTGTTCAACTGCATGTGTGTTCCCGAGGCTTCAGCAGGGGACGTGGGCCCCACAGGTGTTGTCCCTGCAGCTCAGCCTCCTGCACCCACAGCAGCCAGCACCCAGGGGACCCTCGGCCACTGTCTGGGTCGCACTGAACCCAAACACCCATGTGCCACCCACTGTGGGGAGGTGTCCTCATCCTCCCTGTCCCTGACCTCCTCTCCCCTGCTGAGAATGGTGGGGGACATGGGGGACTCTGTACTGAATGCAGGAGGAAGTCACCCCAGGGGACACCTGGGTCTGTCATAGGTCTCAGAGGAGCAGAGATGGAGGTGGGGGGGGTTGCTGGTAAGCAGCCCCACCTGCTCCAGGGCAGCTTTGCAGCCTCTGCCCCCGAGAACAGACAGGTGCCCAGAGCAAACCTGAGGCTCACCTGCCACCTGCAGCTCCCAGAACAAACCTGAGGCTCACCTGCCACCTGCAGCTCCCAGAACAAACCTGAGGCTCACCTGCCACCTGCAGCACCACCTGGGCCTTTGCATAGAAATCTCCATCTTGGAAGTAACACACGTAGGTCCCGTTGTCTGAGGCTGTGACGTTGCGAATCCGCAGAGCAGCCGTCCCCGCAGTGACGTCCTCTCTTAAAACCGAAGTTCTCCCTCGATACTCCTCTGCCGGCGTGTCCTCCTGCCCGTGTGCGTACGTGAGCACCACCTGCCTGTGGCTGGGTCCAACCCACATCAGCTCCATGCTCTCAGCGCTCCTCTTCGGGGACAGGTGACAGGGCAGCTCAGCGTCTCCACCCACCATGGCCAGGATGGGCTCAGGGGGTCCAACCACAGCAAAGTCAGCTGGTCGTCAGAAGGGGGGGACTCTGTCAGAGTGAGCACGGCCAGGGCATGTCCCAGGCAGGGAGGGCGAGGTGACACACACCTACAGGGGAACTCAGTCCTAACACAGGTGCAGTGAGGACATGCCATGCAGGGGTGGGAGGGGTCCGGGTTCTGGCTGGGCCCAAAGGTAAGGTATTCAGACACCCAGACACAGGGCAGGTCCTACCTGAGCAGGGGCGGAGCAGCTGGACCAGGGTGAGGCAGACAGCGAGGGCAGGCAGACGGGGGACCAGGCACCTCACCATCCTGACCTGCTGTGCACAGAGAGAGGCCGGCAGGGCCTGGGGAGCAGTGACCACCTGGAAGGGGGAGGAGAATGCCACATGGAGAGGCTGCCTCCCCAGGCCCGGCCCTGTCACCACCACCATCACTGGTGACCCCAGAGCCTCCTCTGCAAATGTCCCCTGGGGCGTCTCTTCACCTTGGATCCCACCATGGAAGTCAGCCAAGAAACATGGAGCCGTAATGAACGTACCTTATTCCTCACCAGCAGGGAGCACCGGACTCTCCTGTGCCAACCTGCTCAGAAGCCCCCCACCTGCCCACACTTCCCTGCCCCAGCCAGGTGCCTGCCCCCAGACCACCCTCTGAGGAAGGCAGGCCCTGTGCTCTGAGTTCCTGATCCCGCTGCTGCCCCCTGCAGGCCGAGCTCCGCACAGCAGCCAGCGCCTCCCACCCCCTCACCTCCCTCCTGCTCAGCCCCTCCCAGGGGGTCCCTGTCACCCAGGACAGAAGCCCAGGGCCTTTTCACCCTGTGCTTTAACTTATCTGAATGGTGTAAAGTCTGAAAGTTTCCAGAGTGGGGAACACATTTCCACGTATTTTGGAGGATATTTATTGTTTTTCATTCCTATCATAGACCATTTTAAGATATAAAATATAGAAGACTGAAACTTCAATAACTCACAATGGTAATTACATCCTTTGTTTCATGTGACTGTGGACACCTGTGGATGCATCTGGCTGCATGTACACGGGGCTGACCCAGAAAGAGAATTTACTTATAAACACTGAGTATTCATTCTCACACCTTCAACCCTCAGTCACCCTCAAATGCTCTGCCCTGGATGGGGGACACCCGTGGGGACGTCCCTCCATGGCCCTGAACACTCTCTAGACTGGGCAACTCTGACGCCTCTTAGTGCTTCTGCCGTCATGTCTTACATGTTGGATGTTTCCCTTTGGGGACTTTTTTTCATGTGGGAAAGAAAAATTAGTTGCTCTGGCTGAGATCGGGTGAATAGGATGCGTGGATCATGTGGGTTTTTGGTCAAAAACTGCCGAACACTTAGTGCAGGTGAGCAGGTGGGCTGGTAAATCGCCTGTCGTGAACTGGGCCAATGCTCTGGAACAGTCGTCAATAAAAACTCACTGAGGCCCAGCACAGCCTCTCACAACAACGCCAGCTGGTCACTGATGCAGCCGGGCTCCTGGGACTCTCGCCTAGTGGGGGAGGCTGGACCACAAGGGGCCCGCCGTCCAGAAGAGAACTCCTGCTTTTTTTCCCCATTTTTTCCTGGTATACCAAATACCCTGAAAAAGTTTATCGTTACACCCACAGGTTACACTGGCAGGAATTTCTCTTAAAGAATACCTAGCACTAACCCAAAGGTTCGTATTGAATGCTGTTCATTATAGTAAGATCCACAAGAGTACAATGTATAGATTGCATCTAATTTAGTTATAATTATGAATAAAAATGTGTCATTAAAAACACAATTCCCCTCCGGAGCAGCGGCGCAGCTGGGTGAGGAGGTTTCACTTACTCCGCGGCCCACGCAGGTCCTCCGGACCAGCCACCGGCGGCGGAAACCGCAGACCGGACCTGGGCGGGCTGCCCTGCTCAGGGCGCCTTTCGAATAAGTCCGCCGTTAGTGGACGACGCAATTACGGCGTTTCTTCTGCTCTAGCTTCTTCCCACTGAGTCACCTGGAGCCAAGCCTGGAAAAGGAAATGCAGGAAAAAGCGCGTCACCTTTCCGATGACCTCAGGGAGACCGCACCCTTAGTTTCCGGGTTGTTCCCTTCCGGGTGGCGCCTGGTGGGAGGTGGGGCGCAGCGGGGAAAACGCGAAGACTGGTCCAAGGCCCCGCCCTGTCCTGACGCAGCGCCCGGCCCCGCCCCCAGCCCGGGCTGTCACTCACTCTCCTCCAGTGACTCCAGCTCAGGGCGCACACCGCTGGAGAGCCCGCTGCCCCCTGGCTGGAATCCTCCGTCTTTTACCTTCTTAATATAAGCAGTGATGATGATGATGCCCAGACAAACCACGGACAGGATTATAAAGCTCCCGAATAAAGAAAGTGGGTGTGTGCTGTCTGAAATTGGGAAAAACAGCATTTCTCAGTCAGGTCAAAAGCTGCCGTATTTTCCAGCAGCTGCGGGGCCGAGTCCAGACAGACAGAACCCGGTGCTGTAGTGAAGGACATGAAAGCCCTCAGTGGGGGCATCTGCACCCCAGGTCCACGCAGCGCCACTCACGAGTGGGAGACAGGGGCCCCCTCAGTGAGATGCACAGACGGATGGACAGAACGGCTGTGTGTGTGCACGGATGCACGCACTGGAACCTGTCACCACAGGAAGGAGGACCCCTGCCATCGCAGCACCGTGGATAGATGGGGAGACGGGGTTCCGTGTGGCACTCACACAGAGACAAACTCCCCAGGTGTCCCCATATCACGTGGGCCCCAATCACCACCCAACATCGTGAGACGTCCCCTCTGACCCCCCAGGGGTTTGGTCATGTTCAGACCTTGCAGGAAGGCCTTTGGGTCATTGTGAGTTCATTTCTGTGTCTGCTGTGATATCAGGGCCCAACACCTCCAGGGCCTGGGGACATCCAGGGTCCCCAAAAGCACATACTAAGAAGCTGTTCTTGTCATAGAGCACTTGGGGGTCAGGGTCTGTGTGTCTAAAAATGTCCCCGAGTCCATGAGCAGGAGAGTGAACACCACCACGTATGTTTGTCTGCACCTATGTCTGAGTGTCACTGGGCCACACAAGGTCACCTGTCATTGGACTCCGTGTCTGTGACACACCCCTCTGCCTCTCTGAAAACTGCCCCTCAGTGCCCCCCACCCAGGCATCTTCCCTGGTTCAGCAGTGACTTTCTGTACAACAAGGGCGCAGTCCCTGACTCACTGTGAGTGATGCCAGACTGTGTCCTTTCCAACTGTGTTACGATCCGTGCACCCCTCGCTGCCACTCCGCTCAGACTGTGCGCCAGGTGCTTGCCGTCCACCCTCTCGTCCCTGCCACTGTTCAGGGCACAGGTGGGTTGACGAAGGCTTGGGGAGGGTGGCCCCTGACATCGGCAGCCCCCATTCCGGGGCCCTGCACCCACAAACCACACTAGGTTCCTGTGACACTCTGTGCACAATGTCATTTTCCAAGGACAACACACCCAAAGTTGTCCCCACAACAAGAATGACAGAAAACATGATTTAGAATATAAATTTTACTGGGTGAAAAAAGTTATACAAACATGTAAAAATGCTATGGGAGAGAAGTTTCACCACTTCAATAAAACTAGAAAAATCACGAATGCTTAAACATTTAGAGAACTGGACAAAGGCTTCTATAGCTGGCATGTGACAATAACTGTCCCCATGCCCCACCCCAGCTGACCTAGTGACAGCTAGAGTAGCCGCTGGTTTGTCTGTTGTGAACTGACTTATAAGTGTCACCCAGGTATGGCACTCCCAAGTAGAAGCCCAGAGACAACGCAGTGCCTGGGAGAACAAGGAGTGAGCTACTGGGGTCACACAGATGACCAGCCAGCCCTCCTGGCCTGTGTCCGTGAGGAGGCCACGGCTCGTGGGCCCACTGAGTACACCCAGCGGGTCCTCCCTGAGCAGCTCAGGCCCCTGGAGTCCCCTGATGGCAGCCCGTGGGCCATATGGGCCGCAGGCAAAGGGCCCCCCAGAAGAAGCTTCCCGTAGAGGCTACTTGGACATGGAGGGGCTCCATCCCATCTGGGATCTGTGAAGGCGCCCACAGGAAGGGACCTGGGGGAGGCCAGACCCCAGGATGCCGCTAAGTCACAGCCGTTGCTAAAAAGGCTGACTAGTTCGGGGGCTCTGCATCCTTACTACCTAAGATATCCTCCGCAGCCAGCTTGTTTATAATATTTTCCAGACATTCCCGCAGTTGCATCTTACAGAGGGCTGCCATGAGCCTGAACGGGGTCGCCGCCCGCCCCAGCTTGCTCTGCCAGCGCAGCAGCATCCTGTGGTGCTGCTCCGGCAGGTTCCCCGGGTTCTCGTGCTCACAAATGACAATGTCGTTCTCCTCCAGCCCCGCCAACCTCATGAACATCCTCCAGTGACTTTTGGGAACCTCCTGCCCGAATTCGAAGTAGATCCTGTTCGTGGCTGAAAAGGAAAAGCAAGAAGGGAGACTTGGCCTTGTTCCTGGAAGGCAGGTGTGGCGTGAGCTGTGTGCGGTGAGCGTCCAGCTGGCAACCAGGACCCAGGGCAGGGAGAAGCTATGGGCGCCCAGGTTGCCCTCACAGGAGGGACCAGGCTCGGGGACAGGAGAGCGCAGTAGGACGTGACCTGGCCGGGCTCCTGACGGGCCCGACGCTCTTTCACATGGAACCAGTGAGTCTGGCAGAAGGGCCTGGGGGCCAGAGGGGGGGAAGCCCCGGGGGTGATGTGTCCTCTGAGGTGGCCCCCTCCTGTGCAGCGGGGCCAGAGGGGCTGTGGGGGCAGCAGGGAGAGGTCGGTATCCTCGCTGGGCTCCCTACTGCCCCACCTTTGGATGTCACGTGGCGGGTCCCCCTAAGCTCTCAGAGGACCAGAGTATAAGCAGGACCTGGCCCGTCACCTGAGCTGCAGGAGACCTGCACTCTCCTGTCCCAGACTGCAGCGCCGCAGCCCCCGGGACTCACCAGGCCAGGGTCACCCAGGCCTTCCCACCGGACACCCACATCCCTGCTCAAACTCGTGGATTAGCAGTAACTCGGGGCCACCTGCGTCTGCCCTGATGCAGGTGGTGAGTGTTGGGCCGAGAGTCTGATGCCCACAGGACGTCCCTGAGCTTCCTGCGGGCCCAGGGTCCCGCTTCCCAGGAGGAAGGACACTGGGTCTTGACCTCATCCCTGAACGGTCACTATAAAGGAAGACTTCAGGCAACTTACCCTCAGGGGACCCGTCCTTCAAAACGTACTTTTGTTTGTATTGCTGTGAAGAGAAGGGAATAAAATTGTTCCGGGAAGAGACACAGGGGCAGCTTCCTGACGGGGTCCCGCGGGAACAGAGCCTCCGGAGTTGGGGTGGGTGAGGCAGGCGGGTGGGAGCAGCTGTCCATTGTCAGCGTCTGGGCATGTGGCCTGGCCTCTCAGAAGGAGCAGAGCTCACAGCCCACCTGTCCCCTGGGTCACACTCCCCCAGGACACTGCCTGGGCCGGGGAAACAGTGGGGTTCCTGCTACCTGCCCTGGAGGGTGGGACTGGAACAGGAGAAGGATGTCACCTGGCGGTGGCCTATCTGGCTGGGGACACTACTAAGGGAGAGGACACCTGTCCGTGGAAGGCCCGTGAGAAAGCAGTTCTCCAGTTCGGGGACACCCAGTGTGTGCTGGGTGCCAGGCAAGCTCTGCACCCCTCTGGGGCAGTGCCCCCTGCCCGCGGGAAGGTCCTCCACCCCGGGGCTACATAGGAAGTCTGCTCATCTTCTCAAGTCCTACTCAGGTGTCATGCCCTCACCACAGCCCCACGACAGAAGGACGACACAGTTAGTCTCAGCCAGGCACGGTCTTGTGGTCACCAGGGGAAGCTCGGAGAAGTAGTCAGGGAACGCAGGGTAGCATTGTGCACCCGCCCTGCACGCACACGGCCTGTGCTCCACACACGCAGGCGTCCCTGCCCTCACGCCCACCTAGACGCCCCTCACCTGCTCCAGGGCGTGGAGGGGGGCTGCAGCCCCAGCCTGGTCCGGGCCCCCGGGGGCCGAGGGAACCGGGGTCTGCAGCGCCTGCTCCGGGGAGGCCCCGCCTCCCGTGAGCACCACCTCCTGCAGCTCCGCCCCTCCCTCAGGGTCCTTAGAGGGCACCCTGGCTGGGCCCTGGGGTTCCAGCAGTGGTGTGTTGTCCCCGCCGGCGGCTGGCTGGCCGTGCTCTGAGTCCGTGGGCAGGGTGCCTCCCTGTGACTGAAGAGCAAAGCTGTGACTTCTGGTGGCAGGGGCCTGCACCATGGCCCTGCCCAAACACTTCTCGGGAAATGCCACCTCGTGTGACAGGTCGGCCGGGGCCGTGTGGCAGCAGGGAAAGTACTTCGTGGGGTCAGGTGCAGGCTCCGCCCCCAACTCCGAGGAGCTTCCCACACAGGGGGGCTGTGGTTGGACCCAGCAAGACAGGTCTGCACCCGGATCCCTGGGACCTGGGAATGCGGCTTTTGCAGACTAGGGAGCCGTACTGGACGAGACTGGGCCCTGCGTTCAGTGCCCACCAAGGGTCATCAGGAGACAGACCCACAGGGAAGAGGTCGGTGCTGACCGATGGGTGCCCACGCCAAGGGGCACCCAGGACAGCTGGCCACCCGAGACGAGGTGAGTGCCAAGACGGGTAGGACCTGCCCCAGGGCCTCGGAGGAAGCCAGCCCTCCGCCCACCCCCACCGAACACCTGGATCAGACTTCCAGCCTCCACATCCGGGAGACCGTCAGTTCCGTGTCTTTTACCCCCAGTTGGGGAGCATGTTTCTGCAGCCCTGGGAAGCCATACCAGCCCTGTGCCCTGTGCAGCCCTGTGTGCGCCCCGTGGTCTAGACCAGCAGAGCAGGGTCTTGCAGAGCGGGGTCTTCCCCAGCACAGCCGCTCCGGGCTCCAGTGGGGGGAGCAGACGCCATCCGAAAGGCTGAGCTGTGCACACCGGGCTGGGGGCCCGGGGCCTGGTCTGGTGCCTCATGCCCACCCTGGGTGTCCCCTCTGCCCTCATGGCCTAAAGCTGCCACTGAGAAACCCCCAGGGTGGGCAGTCCGGAGCAGCAGGCTGCACCCCCAGCCCTGGTGTGTGGTGGGCCCACCCTCCAGGTGTGCGTGCTCCCTGTGATGTCTGCTCCACACAAAATCGCCCAAGGACGCCTGTCTCGCAGCCTGTCCCTGCTGTCATGTGGCACGTGACTATGACTGACCTTCCCTGGACAAGGACTCGTGTGAGGCCAAAGCCTGGAGATCATAACAAATAAAATGGACTCACGTTTCAACCAATGGACCAGCACGTGGGGAAGCTGCACACCTGTGAACACAGGGGTGTGAGTGTCTGTGGGGTGCCCACCTGCCCCAGGGCCCCGCCTGCACCCGCTGCCCGGGGACTCGTGTGCAGCCCTGCGCCCGGTTGGGGACACGCAGCGCCCGGCTCCCCGCCCTGAGCACCAGCCCAGCACAGGGGCCGTGTTAGAACGTGAGCCCGGGCGTGTTTGCGGCGAAGACACCAGGTCGACAGCCGGGCCCAGGTCCTCAGCAGAAGCCCCTGGTGTGGTGGCGGGACAGCTTCACCTCACCTGGTCTCCTGCAGCAGACGACCGTGACGGCGACGGCGATGGTGACAAGGATGATGCTCACCGGCACTGCCACAGCCCAAATGTTGGAGGAGTCGGCGCGGGATCTGGGCAGGTCCCCTGGAAGGGGCAGAGAGTGCCACAGGCTCGTCACCATGTCCCCTTGCTCGAGGGCAGTGCCACCAGACAGAGGACAGCGTCCTGTCTCCAGGGCCCATTGCTCTCCCAGGGGCCCGAGGAGGTGACTGTCTTCCCAGAGGGGTGGCCAAGGTCCTGGGGTCCCAGAGGACAGCCGTCCCACCCAGAGCAAAGCCTGTCCAAGGCGGCCCAAGGGACAGGGCAGCATCCACACCCAGTGCGCAGCACTCAGGGGACCTGCTTTCCCCCTGGTAACATCACAGCTCCAACAGGGAGCAAGAGACATGGACACGGGGCAGCGCAGGCTCATTGGAGCACGACACGCAGCCCCCGCTGGGACAGGACACCTACGGCTCCCCACACGATGCCACTGGTCTCCGCCCACTTGCCTCACTCTCCGGTTGGGCCCTAATTTCGGCTTTTTGGGGCATTAAAATGTTCTCTAGTGTCTGTGCGTTAGACCCCGGCGTCCCTGTCCCCAGGTGAGTGTCCTCCCCCACTGCACCGAGGACAGACACAAGCCTGATCAACTGCACATGTGTTCCCGGGGGTTAGGCAGGGGACGTGGACCCCACTGGTGTGGTCCCTGCAGCTGAGCCTCCTGCGCCCACAGCAGCCAACACCTGGGGGACCCTCGGTCATGGTCTGGGTCACACTGAACCCAAACACCCATGTGCCTCCCACTGCAAGGAGGTGTCCTCATCCTTTCTGTCCCTTACTTCCTTTCCCTGCTGAGACTGGTGGGTGGCACGGGGGACTCTGTACTGGATGCAGGATGAAGTCACCCCAGGGGACACCTAGGTCTGTCTTCGGCCTCAGAGGAGCAGAGATGGAGATGGGGGGGGGTTGCTGGTGAGCAGCCCCACCTGCTCTGGGGCAGCTTTGCAGCCTCTGCCCCCGTGAACAGACAGGAGCCCAGAGCAAACCTGAGGCTCACCTGCCACCTGCAGCTCCACCTGGGTCTTTGCAGAGAAATCTCCGTCTTGGAAGTAACACACGTAGGTCCCGTTGTCTGAGGCTGTGACGTTGCGAATCCGCAGAGCAGCCGTCCCCGCAGTGACGTCCTCTCTTAAAACCGAAGTTCTCCCTCGATACTCCTCTGCCGGCGTGTCCTCCTGCCCGTGTGCGTACGTGAGCACCACCTGCCTGCGGCTGGGTAGCTGCCACATCAGCTCCATGCTCTCAGCGCTCCTCTTCGGGGACAGGTAACAGGGCAGGTCAGCGTCTCCACCCACCATGGCCAGGATGGGCTCAGGGGGTCCAACCACAGCAAAGTCAGCTGGTCATCAGAAGGGGGGGGCTCTGTCAGAGTGAGCAGGGCCAGGGCATGTCCCAGGAAGGGAGGGGAGGTGACACACACCTACAGGGGAACTTGGTCCTAACACAGGAGCAGTGCGGACATGCCATGCAGGGGTGGGAGGGGTCCCAGGTTCTGACTGGGCCCAAAGGTAAGGTATTCACACACCCAGACACAGGGCAGGTCCTACCTGAGCAGGGGCTGAGCAGCTGGACCAGGGTGAGGCAGACAGCGAGGGCAGGCAGACGGGGGACCAGGCACCTCACCATCCTGACCTGCCGTGCACAGAGAGAGGCCAGCAGGGCCTGAGGAGCAGTGACCACCTGGAAGGGGGAGGAGAATGCCACATGGAGAGGCTGCCTCCCCAGGGCCCACCGGGCACCACCACCATCACTGGGGACCCCAGAGCCTCCTCTGCAAATGGCCCCTGGGGCGTCTCTTCACCTTGGATACCACCATGGAAGTCAGCCAGGAAACATGGAGCCGTAATGGACGTACCTTATTCCTCACCAGCAGGGAGCACCAAGCTCTCCTGTGCCAACCTGCTCAGAAGCCCTCCACCTGCCCACACTTCCCTGCCCTAGCCAGGTGCCTGCCCCCAGACCACCCTCTGAGGAAGGCAGGCCCTGTGCTCTGAGTCCCTGATCCCGCTGCTGCCCCCTGCAGGCCGAGCTCCGCACAGCAGCCAGAGCCTCCCACCCCCTCACCTCCCTCCTGCTCAGCCCCTCCCACGAGGTCCCTGTCACCCAGGGCAGAAGCCCAGGTCTTTGCACCCTGTGCTTTAAATGATCTGAATGGTGTAAAGTCTGAAAGTTTCCAGAGTGGGGAACACATTTCCACGTATTTTGAAGGATATTTTTTGTCTTTCATTTCTATCATAGACCATATTAAAACATAAAACATTAATGAATGAAACTTAAATGACTCACAATGGTAATTACATCCTTTGTTTCATGTGACTGTGGACACCTGTGGATGTGTCTGGCTGCATGTACACAGGGCCGACCCAGAAAGAGAATTTACTTACAAAAACTGCGTTTTTATTCTCACATCTTTAGCCTTCAGTCTTTACCCTGGATATGGGACACCCTTGGGGACCTTCCTCCCCTTCCCTGAACACTCTGTGGCCTCGGGGACTCTGACGCCTCTTAGTGGTTCTGCTGTTTTGTCTCTTGTCTTACATGTCGGGATGTTTCCCTTTGGGGACTTTTTTCATCTGGGAAAGAAAAATTAGTCGTTCTAGCAGAGATTGGGTGAATAGGGAGAGAGGGTGGAGCGTGTGGGTTTTGGGTCAAAACCTGCTGAACACTCAGCGCAGGTGAGCAAGTGGGCTGGTAAATCGGCCGTCGTGAACTGGGCCAACGCTCTAGAACAGTCATCAAAAAAATTCACTGAGGCCCAGCACAGCCTCTCACAACAACGCCAGCTGGTCACTGATGCAGACGGGCTCCTGGGACTCTCGCCCAGTGGGGGAGCCTGGACCACAAGGGGCCCGCCCTCCATAAGGGAACTGCTGTTTTTGTTTTTCTTTTTTATTTCAGTCGCTCCTGGTATACCAAATGCCCAAAATGAGTTTATCCTTAGCCCCACAGGTTACAGTGGCAGGAATTGCTCTTAAAGAAAAAATGGCATTCACCCAAAGGTTCCTATTCAATGCTGTTCATTATAGTAAAATCTACAAGAGCACAATGTATAGATTGCATCCAGTTATGTTATAGTTATGAATAAACACGCATTATTAAAAACATAATTCCTGCCCTGGCTGGTGTAGTTCAGTGGACTGAGCACCGGCCTGGGAACCAAAGAATCAATGTGTGGTTTGAGTCCTACTCAGGGCACACTGCCTGGGTTGCAGGCCAGGTCCCCAGTAGGGGGCGCGTGAGAGGCAACCACACATTGATGTTTCTCTCCTCTTTCTCCTTCCTTTCTCCGTCTCTAAAAATAAATAAATCTTTAACAAAATGTGATTCCGAAACACACAGTGACACACCACCCATGGTGAGAAGCTGGAAGCCCCTTCTCTGAGGTGAGGAGCGAGGACAGGCTCCCACCCCACCTCCTCCCTGCGCCAGAGCAGCGGGAGTCCCAGCAACAGCGGCCACGCAGGACAGAGACGAAGGAAACAGACCAGAGAGGGAGACGAGCGCTCGCACGGCTCACACACGGCAGGATGCCGCGGGTAGGACCGTCTGAGGACCCACGGAAACCAGCCGAGGACGTGGAAATGAGGGCGGTGAGGCTGCAGGACACGGAGTGCACACCACGTGCGCTTCCACACAGCAGTGACGGTCACGGGGGAGGTGTGCCCAGCCCCTTCCGCAACCGCATCACAAAGCAGAAAGCACCTGGGACAAGTGCGCCCAGAGGGTGGACAGTCTGCACCCTGACGGCCGTGAGAACCGAGGAGGGAAATGAAGGGGGACACGCCATGGGGGACACGCCGAGCTCAGGGTCGGCAGGAGCAACACTGTCACACCGTCCTTGCTGCCTGAAGCCAAGCGCACACTCAGGCTGTGCCTGTCAAAACGCCGATGGCCTTCTTCTCAGAAGGACAAGGAATCCTGAAATATATTTATTTTAATCCCTTGCAGTTTATTCCGCACTGAGGCAGACATGTCAGGCGGGAGTCTGCTGCCTTTCTAACTGGCCTGAGCCCCTGCTCAGATTTAAGTCCCCCACCCAGTGCTGGGGACTGTGGTCTCCATCACTGCCACAGTGGAGGGAGCTCTGGGTGGGAAGGTGGCAGAACACGAGCCTAATCGCAGACTGCAGGGCTCACAGAGGTGCGGGGTGAACACTTGTGCGTCCCTCTCTTGAACAGTGGCCTTGAATCCTGGGGACCTCAGGTGGACCCTTTCACCACAGATGCTTCTCATCCCCAGAGACAGGCGTCCTGGCCGCCGTGTCGCCCTGTTCACCTGTGACACCTGCCCTTGGGATGATTCCTAGGAGTAAGGTCGTTGGAGGGCGGGCTGCAGAAACCAAATGACACCCATGCCCCACGATGCCCACTCACCCTCCCTGCACACGTCACAAACTGCACTGGGTGACGCGGTCCATCCAGGTCGCAATCTCTGTCAATACAGGAGCCTGTGAAGGGAGGCGCACGGAGGTGATGGTGGGGCCCAGGGCACAGACCACACCTAGTACCTGCTACCTCTGCTTGAGGAGGTGCCACAGCACAGCACTGACCCTCAGCTCCTGCCTCCTTGGAACCTTCTGGACTGATAACCCGGCTCCACGTGTCCCAGGGATGGGGGACCTGACTCACCCTGGGCTCTTCCCGACATCCTGCAGCTCCGGGAAGAGGGGTGCTGCGTGTGCACCCCCAGCCTGTGCCCACCGCTCCCCCCCACCCCGGGAGCCGCCCTGCAGCTTCCGGGCCAGGGCACAGGGGAGCCCAGGTCGTCCAGAAAAGGGCGTCCACCCCTTACCGCCCGATTTGATTTTTACCAAATGAAAAACCAGGCTTCCTAAGAGAAAATCTCCGCCCATCCCGGGAAGTGGCAGCATTGGCTTTGGCTTTGGCAACATCAGCAACTGCACACCTACGCTCAGTCTACAGTTCCTGCTCCTCCCACCGGCAACTGGGCTACCACGCCCTGGAGTTGCAGCCGAGGCTACTACCTACCCCACTCGGGTGTGGTCAAAAAGAGGAAAAGCGCTCCACTTCCTCACACTTTCTGTACATTCAGAAAGTCCGCCCGCCAGGCTCCACGGAGGCCCCTGCAGAACGTGGACAATCTCCGATCTCCCCAGAAAACCGTGGCCCCACCTCAGGTGCCCCTCGCCAGCGTGGCCTCCACCAAGACACGCACCCCCCGGGCCGGTTCCGGTACCGGCGTGTTAGGAACCGGGCCACTAAGGATCCCGGCCTTGTGCCCCCACTCCCCGCTCTCTCCCGCAGAGAATCTGGGGTTCGGCAGGAGTGGGAATTCGCACCGCCCCTGGGCTGGGAGAATCCCCAACCCGAGCCGTCCGGACCCCAGTGCACGGGTGCGGGGTGCGGAACGGAACGCGGCGAATCTCCGCCTGCCCACCCCCGCCTGGCCCTCCAAAGGACCCCCCGCCCCGTGCGCTTTGCCCCCGCTGTTGTCCAGTCCCGGGGGACACCGGCCCCGCTGTCGGGGTCTGTCCTCCGCGAGCGCCCCGCACCCACCTGCGCCACGACGAGGAGCGGCGGCAAAGTCCGGAGAGGGAAGCGCAGAGACCGCAGCGACTGCTCGTGGTTTCACTTTCACGCAGAAGCCCGGTGGGTCCTCCCGGCCTGCGGATGGCGGCGGGAACCGCAGCCCCGACTAGCGGACTGGCTGCACGGGAGCTGCTACCTCACTACACCACCCCTAGCGGACAACACGATTAGTGCGTTTGTTCGGATCCAGCCTCTTCCCCTGAGCACATGGTCTCCCAGTATGTCACCAAGCGAGGAAAAGAAAACATAAAAAAAGCCCCACCCTTCAGAAGGCCGAGGGGCGGATCATCCCTCCCCAGTCCAGGGCTCTGGGTGGGGCCCAGAGGACACTGCACCGCTGGATTCCGGGTTGGTCCCCAGCGGGACGGCTCCTGGTGGGGGAGGGGCCTCAGCCAGGAGAACCCGGAAGACTGGGCAGAGGCCCCGCCCTGTTGGCACACAGCGCTTGGCCCGCCGTCAGCCCTGCCCACTCACTCTCCTCCAGTGGCTCCACCTCCCACCGTGCACCCTCCAGGAGCCCACTGCCCACGGACTGGAATCATCGGTTTTTTGCCTTCTTGTTGCAGAGACAGATGATGATCGAAGCAAACGGGGAACAGAGAAAACCCCCGATCAACCAGAGCCGGTGTCTGCTCTCTGAACACAGGAGAGACAGAAAGCCTGTCCCTCAGGTGAAAGCCGAGCTGGGTTCCAGCAGCCTCGGGGGGCCGCGTCCAGACCGACCCCATGTGCGCTCATGAAGGGCGGGAAAGCCCTGGGTCGGGGCACCTGCACCCCGCGTCCACGGCAGCACCGCTCACAGGGGGAGACACGGACCCCCTCAGTGAGATGCTCATAGCGGACGCATGTGCACACAGACACAGCCACACGCACTGGAACCCGTCACCATAGGAAGGAGGACCCCTGTCATTGCAGCACCGTGCACACATGGGGGACGGGGGCTCCGTGAGGCACTCACACAGACACCCCCCAGGGGACCCCATGTCACGTGGGCCCCAAACACCACCCAGTGTCGTGAGGTGTCCTCTCTGACCCCTGCAAGGGGTCGGTCGAGTTCAGACCTTGCAGGGAGGCCTTTGGGTCGTTGTGAGTTCATTTCCGTGTCTGCTGTGACTTCAGGGCTCAAATCCTCCTGGGCCTGGGGACGTCCAGGGTCCCCAACACCACTTACTGAGAAGCCGTCCTTGTCATAGAGTTGTCAGGGCTCAGTGTCTGTTTGTTTAAAAAACGTCCCGGAGTCCATGAGCAGGAGAGTGAACAGCACTACACGGGTCTGTCTACACCTACATCTGTGTGTCACTCGGCCACACAGAGAGGTGAGGCCCTGGTAGGTCTCACTGTGACCCAGGGGCTGGGGATTCCAGCCTGAACGAGAGAAGCTGGGCACACAAGGCCACGTGTCATTGGATTCCGTGTCTGTGACACTGCCAGGGTCCGGCCGCAGCAGGTCAAGGGGTCCCACAGGTGAGGGTAGGCGTCGGCGCTGGGTAACAGACGACAACACGCCTCAAAGGACAGTGAAGCTCTGTTCCGTTGATTGCAAGTACAAGCAGGCTTTTATATTTTCATTTTAGGTAGTGAATAACATTTGCAGTATAACATGATCATTTAAGCAGAAAAATCAAGACGAAGGTAATCAGTAAAAGTACGAAAGTTCCCATAGATTTAGTTATAAAAAACAAAGATTATTTTAACTAGGAGAGCCATTAATCAGACAATTAGAAGTATCTTATTGTATATTAAAGTTTCTCAGAATTTGTCATAGGGCAAAAGGATACGCTAGATTGAGTAGAGAAAATAGGAGATTTATTATAAGGCCCTTGTGATGGCTAACTTAGCTATCTACCTTTTTTTTTTGCTTAAAATGTTTTTCTGTGTACCATAAATTCTGACTCCCTAGTAACTGTTTAGTTTGTAATAACTAACTAGCTTTTGTTATTACTTTGCCTGTCTAGTTGATATATATATCTTATTCAAGGCAAAGGAGGGGCTATTCCTATGTTGCAGGGGGCTTTCAAGGGTACTTCTTTTAAGTTTCTCTAGGAGTTCTTTTATAGACATGTTTTGTACTTTGATTCCCTCTAAGAAAGCAGTGAGATCATCTCCTGATTTCCTAGAGTTTTCTATCTTGGGTGTTTTTCCAATGGTCTGTTATTGATTAAGCTTGAATTCTCAGATTGTTCTGGTTGTTTCTTTGTACCTATATTCCCTGACGTTTCTAGTATGATATTATTATTCTGTTCATTGAGCCGGGAAAGGTCCAGGCACACTATCTGAATCACTGCCAGGGTATTCATAATGATTAAAGCAAAAAGGGTCATGATCCCCAAAGCAAGCGCAATCACAATAGGTATTGCAGGGCCTTCCATGCCACGTCCACCAGGTTGGAAACTGCTTCCTTGAAGTCTTACACCCCCTCTCAGGACCTTGTCACGGAGAGAGGGATCCAACAGTGGACGCGGCAGTGGACGTGGCATGACACGTCCTGAATGGGGGAACCCGTCCCAGAAAGTAACTCGGGTTTGCCGGGGGCCGAGGGGAGGGGAGCGCTGCTGGACCCAGGGCTGAAGGGAACCAGTCGGAGCTGCACTGCTTTCCCCCAGCCCCCCGTCAGACGGTTCTCCCCGGGTTACGGGTTCTCTTCTCCACAGACAGACAGACACCTGAACAAGGGCGACCCTCTCTCACCTGGGCCAGGGGGGCCGCACAGGGTGTCCGCCGTGGAGTTGCACTGCTGCAGGACCACCGTCCCCTCGGGACACCTGGGGGTGGGGGTGACACAGACTCACTGTTCCTGCTTCCAGGTCTCTCTAGGCCCCAGGCACCTGGGTCCACACTGTCACCAACAGATGGTGTCTCCGTGGGGCGCTTCCCCAGCACACTTTTGGGGAGCACTGTATGCTGTGATCACAGACCCCATGAGGGTCCTGGGGTCACAGGAAGCCCCCAGCCCTCACCCCAGAACCAGCCCTGGTCCCACTGGGAGGACAGTTGATCTGTTTCCCCCGGATGGATGACCATGGCCTTGTGCGTAGGCCTGGGAACTGGAGGAGAGGGGTCCGTCCTGCTTCTAACAAAGGTTCGGGAGGCGGCTGATCCTGCCTCACTGTTGCCGGCTGAGAGCTCGCTGTTCAGTGCAGGGCGTTCTGACGTCCTGGACAGGTTCACTCACACCCGGGGGCGTGAGTCACTCACTAAGGACCTCGTGTGGGTGCTCAGAGCCCCACAGCACTGCACAGCACAGCACGGTGGCATCTGTCCAGGACTGTGAGACACCAGCCCCATGCTTCCTCCACCCCCGGGCCCCCCAACTTCTTTCTGGAGAGCTCGGGGCTTATTCTCGGACCCCAAACTCCAGATCACAAAGTGAGAAACGCTGGAGACTCCTCCAGGTCGGACAGTGTGTAGGACCCAAAAGCCCGACCAGCCTGTCCCTTTGCTCCCCTGTGACCGCTGTGGGGACCATGGAGAAGAGGGTACAGCGCTGCTACAATGGGGCCGTGGAGCCGTGGTCAGGAGTTTTTGGAAGGAACCGCCGCTCCTGGTCCCTCTGCCGGCCCAGAAAGCAGCTAGAGAGGCAGTGGCAGGCCCGCGGCAGAGTCCTGTTTTGCTCTCCCACGAAGGCACAGCTGCGGCAGAGCAGCCTTAACCCTTGCCAACCTGGGCATTTTAGTCTGAGGTCAAAATTCGCAACCCCCCCCCCCAGACCCACTGAGTCACCTGGAGTCCTGCCAAAAAACCCCTGAGGAAAGTCACCCCAGATCCCGGGAGGGGCAGGTTTCAGACAAGCTGGCCCAGGAGACTGCTGAGGACTTGGGGCCACAGGGCCTGGGTGGCCCCCACCGACTGCACCTGCTGCCCTGCTGCCCAGCCCACCCCCTCCATCGGCTCCTCTTGTCGACCCGAGAGGCCCGGTTCTTGCTGACGCAGGTAAAGAATGACCGACCAGCAAATCCAGTAGCAGGTAATCAGTTTACTAGTGGCCCGTTCCCAGGGAAGAGAACAGGACTGGGAAGACTAGGGGTGAAAGCAAGGTTTCAGGGCAAAGCAGGGCGGCCAAAGCAAGAGCAGCCGAAGACCAGGGTGGCCAGCCCCCAGGCAGCCTGTGGCCCGAGAGCCAGAGCCCCCGAGCCCCCGAGAGAGAGAGAGAGAGAGAGAGAGAGAGAGTCCTTTGTTCTCAGGACTACATAGTTGGTGGGATAGGAGGGAAAAAAGTTACGTACTGAATAACGGGTACATGCGGCGGCCCCTTTCCTGGGGGGACGTGACTACCCAGACTTAGGGATGTGTGGGGGTCTGTCAGCCCAAATCCTTATTCTGCTCCAGACTCCACTTGTTCATCTTGTTGTAAAACAAATACGTGACAGGGGGCAGTTAATTAAAATTGGGGCACTTTCCAAAGTTATTTATGGGCTCTGTCTGTAAGCATCAGGGACTCCCTCGGAAAACAGATAGTGACCAGAGGTAGGCAGTTAACCAAGGTTGTTTTATGGGCTCCTTCTTTGGGCACCGGGGACCCTCTTCCCCATCCAGGCCCTGGGATGAAAGCATAGTTTCAAGGCCTTCTCTCCCAGACAGTGGAGACGCTACACAGAATTTTAAGGACGTCCCTTCTTTCTTCAAACACGGGGTTTATGATGTTTGAACACCTGGCGATATTATCAGACCAGGCTCAGGACGGCTGAGTTAGTGTGTGAGACTTGTCTCCTCCCTGCCTCAGTTTACTGTTCATTCTGTTACCCAATTGGTAAAAAACGTTTCCTGGCAACCGGGGTGCTGACTGCCGGCCGGTAACGGAATTGCAGTCTTGGGGTGCTCCCTGCGCTGCCTCCTGCCACACTCTGGGACCACCGTCCCCAGTGCTCTGTTACCAGGGCCAGAGTGGGTGGCCTGCCTTTGCTGGGACAGCCCAGGGTGCCAGTGAAGGAGGGTGGGGCAGCCGGCACAGACCCCACAGCCCGCTGCAGAGGGAGGCCGTGGCCCCGCGCTCACAGCTCAGGAAGGAGGAGGGACAAGCTGGAAAGGGGGAGGGCAGGGCCCTGACGTCCATGTCTTTACCCCAAGGCCTAGGGCAGGACGGGCAGGACAGGGTCTGCTCACTGGTGGGCACTTGGCTGCTCCCAGCACTTGGCCCTTGTAAACTGTGCTGCTCTGAACGTGGGGAGCAGGGGTGATTATGGATTGGGTTTCAGGGTCCGTAGGGTGCGATCCCCGCAGTGGGCTCGCTGGGTGAACAGGCAGATCCAGCTGCAGGTCCTGGGGACACTCCCCACTGTTCCACAGGGGGGGCATCAGTCTGCGCCCCCACCAGCAGGGCACGGGGCTCCCTGCGCCCCACCACCGTGCCAGCCCTGTTGTCGGTGGGTGTGCCGGTGCGGCCTGCTGGCCGGCGGGAGGCGGCCCCTCGCTGGGGGACATCTCTGACTCCCAGGCACCGCCTGCCTGAGTGTGGTGAGTGTGGCGGGGGTCCCGCTGGGAGGGGCCTGATCCCTCCGTGCGTGAAGGTGACCGAGGAGGGGAGGCGAGGACATGGTGATGAAACACGTAAAGTCTCAACCAGTCCACTGGCGCCCAGGGACCCCGAGGCCAGAGCCATCCAGAGTCGACCCCTTTGGAGAGTGAGCCCGCGTGTTCTGTGGGAGTGGGGGCGGGCGGGAGAGTGAGCCAGGGCTACATCCTCTGTTGCAGGGACATGCGAGGACCCGGGCCCTCCGAGCCGCGTGGGCCCCTGTTGCCGAGGCAGATCCTGTCCCTCTGCCTGGGCGTCTCGGGGGGTTTGTCACAGGCAGCACTTCCTTCCAGGGCCCCCGGGGCAGCTGACATTTAGGGTCATTTCAATTACATGACAGTGACCACATGCTCACTCACCGTCTCTCTTCTACCGTCCTGCATACTCCTGTGACCTTGGCCTCCTGGGGGGTAGTTAAACCTCCCCTTTGTCAGTTTAGTGGGGACAAGGAGCAGGCGCCAGAGTCCTCCACTCCGCAGGGTGTCTGGCAAATATGTTCACGTGTCCCGATACTCCGGGCTAGTGCACTTTTAGAAGCCACACGGAAATTCATAATCGGGACGATAATAATTCATTCAGTCTCCACGATTTCCTGTTCATTTGCATTCTCCTTCCTTGCGATCATGAAGATCCACGTGATGATGTCCTCCCGCCTTTTACTGTGCTCCGAGGCCACGACCTGACCCTTAAAAACGGCGGCCGGGTTGGAGGGCGGGTGCCGGTCCGAGCTTCGGACCCACAGGGACCTTGGTCACCTGTCCTCCCCACGAAAGGCAGCGGGGAGAAGTCAAGGATAATGGCTCTATCCGGCATCATGAGATCCTTCCAGGTCTGTCTGCACGAACAAACAGACTGACAGACTCTTTCCCACGTGGGGGCAGGGCGTTCCCAGCGACCAGGCAGCCCCACGCTGCTGGGGTTCAGGGGCGCAGCGGCCCCAAAGCGGGTCTGCCAGGCCGGCGACGTGAGGTGGCCCAGCTCACGATGAGACTGCACGCGTTCCACGTGTTCGGCGTGACGAGTGTGCACACGTGTGTCCTCCCCGGGACTGCCGCCACAGGGGGTCCTAAACGTGCCAGGACCTCCAAACGGTACCTTCTGCTTCTCCTTTTCTTAGAGTAAAAGTGCTTTACATGAAATCTACCTTAACAACATTTTTTGAAAAGACTTTTACTTTTACAGAGAGGGGCAGAGAGGGAGAAACAGAGAGAAACATCCAGCTGGGGTTGCCTCTCGCACACCCCCTACTGGGGACCTGGCATGTGCCCTGACTGGGAATCGAACTGGCCACCCTTTGGTTCATAGGCCGGCACTCAGTCCACTGAGCCACAGCAGCCAGGGCCTGGCAACATCTCACGTGCACAACACCAGGTTGTTGACTAAGGTCCTTCCTACCTGCTATGTCGCCCCGAGTCTTTTCATGCTGGATTCTGACACACTCGGGAAGGTGGGCAGACCTCACTGAGCAGCCGGAGGGGGCGGCCGGGTAAGTGAACTTCTAGCACGGCCGCCCTAGGCCTTGTTCCGTCTCTGTCGGCGTGAACTCACACAGGTGTGCATCATCCTTTCACCCGCCCCCTACTCCACACCTGCCCACCAGCACCTACGAGGGACGGACTCAGTCCCGGGGACGAGGTCTAGAACCGAGAGGCAGGCCCGGCCCCTGTGTGCACAGGGCGCAGGGTTCAATCAGAGAGGCGTCGGGACGGGGAAGCAGCTTCAGCCACAGGAGGATCTGTGGAAAGGGGGCGCCCGGCAGGAACCACGTCACTGTGTCCCCGCCTGTCTTGCTGGAACACGGCTCTGGGCCGAGACTCAGGTGTGACGCCACACCCAGGGCGACCTTTCAGAGAACTGTGAACAGACACTCCTATCACACCGGTTTTCTTCAATGGAAAAACACACTTTGAGAGTTTAGGAAAATTTCTGAGGCCCGAAATTGATAAGGGGACGGTCAGGCTCACCCTGATGGCTCCTGAGTGTCTGGAGTCCACACCGCTGTCCCCACACCCCAGGGGGTCAGAAAGTAGACAGAGCCTGAGCTCCTGAAACCCACCACCTCGGAAGACAGCCCCACACATGTGACGCAGGTGCGTGCGCCCACCTCTGACTGCAGCGCGATGTCGTGATGCAGCCGCAACCTTCCCACTGACAGAAACCAGCTTTCACCTGGACTTGTCCCCTGGCGAAGGGAGGTCGCTAGTCCTTGATGCAAAGTTAAAGGCTGAGAATTATGCCCGTTTCACAAATGAGAAAACAGGCTCAGGGGTCAAAAATTAAAAAAAGAAAGAAAAGCTTTACTCCCCCCACCGCCCAAGGCCCCCAAGTGGCAGAGATGGGACTCTGCCCCAGAGTGTGGGCCCCAAATTCATCCCACTTCCCACGCACGAGGGTCCGTGCCTCAGGGGCCCCCTCAGTGAAAGTCTGCGGGATTCGTGTTACTGCCTCGTACAGTCACTGTTTTCACGGGGCCAGAGAATCGATGGATCCGTTTCAACCCCGCACGAGGCTTCCAAAGGGTTTTCAGCCCCAGCCCCCAGGTGTCGAATTCATCCAGAAACTGAGGTGGAGTGTAGTTCACTTCGCTGATAAGCACACGCCTGGCTCTAATGGAAAACAGTTTGGAACTTCCTAAAAAAACTGAAACCAGAGCTGCCTTTTGACCCGGCAGTTCCAGTGCGGGGACCATTCACTCAGGACCCTGAAACGCCCGTCCGAAAGAACCCACGCACGCACCGTTCACAGCAGCACCTTTCACAGCAGCCAAGTGCTGGAACCAGCCCCGGGCCCACCGGTGAGTGAGGGGATCAGGTCACCGTGGACCATTTCCACGGTGGAATCCTACGCAGTGGAGAGAAAGGGGGAGCTCCTGCCCTTCTCGACAGCGTGGATGGAACTGGAGCATCGGGTGACGGGAAATGAGCCAGGCGGTGAGGGACAAATGCCACACGGTGTCACCTCTGCATGGAACGTAATGAACAAAACAAACAAGACTGCAAAATGTAACTGGGTCATTGAAATGAAGAACAAACTGGCTGTAACCAGAGGGGAGGGGGAAGGGTGATAACAGAGAAAGAAGGGGAAGTGTTCACAGCAAAACCTGTAAAGGACCCAGGGATACAGCCAAGGGGGGGGGAGGAGTGGGAGGTGGGGGGCGGGGGACAGTGGTGGGGAATGAAGAGAACCTACCTGAACAACTTGAAGAAAAGTAAACACACAGCAGAGGAAAAAAAGGATTTGTCGGTGGGACGTTGTGATGAGAAGACACCTTCAGGAGTTCTGCTGCCGAGTGTGAAATCTCACCGACGGCTTGGACCACAGTGAGAGCGCTTCCTATCCCCCCAGGGACCGCAGGTTGGATGTGTCGGCTAATGCCCTGGAGACAAACTGAACCTGAAAATGACCTCAGCCCTCGGAGATGAAGAATTGAGGGGAACAGGGTGAGACGCGGCAGCGCCCCGCCATCTCAGTCAGTTCACCCTGTGGAAGCAGGTCAAGGCCGTCGGCTCCAGGTGGTCCTGCCCAAGGTCATCGTTGAAAGCCGCAGCCCGGGTTTTTGGGGTGTCGCTGTGGAAGCCAGCGGGCGAATGAGGGGTGTTCGTGCCCGCTGGAAGACTCGGGGACTAAAACATCGACATACATGTGTCTGGATGGCTGAGTGTGACTGGGTCGCGTGTAACCAAGTCCCTCCAGTGATGACACTTAGCTGATTCTCTACCCTTTCTTCCCCAGAAAGAGCCATGTTTCCAAAACACCAGTATTGGGAGAATCCGTATTAAGTCTGAAAGTGCGGGGAAACGCAAGGCTGCGATCCAGGGCCCGGCTCGAGCCCCCCACACCCTGGGCCCCACACATCTCAGGGTGGGATAACCACGCGGCACCTGGTAGCTCACACAGCACGAGACCCGCCATGACACACAGGAAGGCTGTCGGATGTGCTGAGCAGGGACCCACTCAGGACTCTCTGACCCACCAGTGTGTTTCTGTCCCCCTGGAAGTGTGGCGGGTTCTGCCCGGGGACGATCAGGAAGGGAGACCTTGGGTGTGCGGGAAGGGCTGCTAGGTCACGCGAGAGGACAGCAGGACCTTCCCGGTGCTGCTTCGGTCAGGCCGCTGGGTTGGCCCGGAACTGGAAGGTCAGGAAAATCGGACCCGGAGTGTGTTTGGGGGGCTTCTGGAGGCCCCCCAGCGTGTGCTGAGCTTTATCAACCACTGCCGAGTGCGCCGGGCACGGAATCGGGAAGGGAGCCCCTCTCCCCGTTCTGGGGGAGGCCCCGGAGGGCTCTGGCCCTGCTAAATTAGAGGCCATGGGACTGAGAAGGCCCAAAATTCAGACACCACCGAATCCCGCCCAAACTGGTCAGGGAGGAAAGGACACCTGGTGGCTGTCTCCACGGGGAGGTGGCTGTCGCAATGGGGATGTCCTGGGCCGGCTCCTTCAGATCTGTGCTTGGCTGGGTGCAGAGGCTTCCAGGCGGTCAGCGGCACCGGGTGTCCCCACCTCTGACCGGCCTTCCTCTTCCAGGATGTCCCACTCAGGTGTCTTACCGGACTCCTCCGTCCTGGCGAGGTGCCACCAACAACACCAGGCTCCCCAGTGAACCTCCCATTTTCACGGGCAGCTCTTGGCTCCATCCTGGGCCTGGCTTGCACTGGTCTGAGGGGCCACATGCCGGTGTGAGAATCAGGGCTCCCAAGCCTCTTGTGTGCACAGTGAGGACCAGGGAAACAACAGTGTCCACAAGCAAGTGTCCCCAAAGCCACCGGCTCTGCAGGCACATAGGGTCACCACCCTCTGTTCCTGCACCAGCGGTTGTCTGGGGGCCCTGTGTGGTCCAGAGACCAGCCCCTTGAGACTGGGGTCACCACATGCCTGGTCCGGGGGCCAGTCCCCCCACACACCCGGCCGGGGTCAACCACCAAAGAGCCCCATAGAGAACAGTCACCTAGCTCGCTCGAGTCACCTGCCACTTGAGAATTCCGGGCGTGCACAGCAGCAACTGATTCCTAGAACCTGGAGCAATCCGTCCCGGACGTCCCTCTATGGCCTCTGTGCGCCCCTGCACGCTGCTCCCTGCCCTTCAGTGTACCTGCTCTCCTGGACCCTGGCTAGCCTACTGGACTCGCCAGGTCCCTAGGCAACTGCTGATGACAAGGACGCCGTTGTCCCTCTGCATGCTGGGAGTTGTAGTCTGTAAATGGCAGTGGCCTGGGCCCTGGGCCAGGTTTCCGGGACCTTTGGTGCTGGAAGGTAGGACAGTCCTGAGTTGAGGCCCCACATGCAGCAAGGTGCTGAGGTCACAGTGCCCCCAAGAGAAGCCAGCGTTAGGGACCGGTCATCTCGCGCAGGTGTGTTGAAGTCAGCATTGAGGGATGACCGGTTCCAAGGAGGCTTAGAGGAAGGGACTGGGGGTGGACGGGGCGTGCGTTCCACGCAGAGTGGACTGTCCTGCAAATGAACCCAGGAGAAGGAAGCTGCTGACAAATTCACTGTGACCACAACACACGCAGCAACACCAGAAGAGATTTGGGTTTGGGGTGCGGGCTGGGGAACACAAGGAATGGCAGAGACCCACCCCAGGGGGTAAGGGTGGGTGCAGGGAGGGCGGTGGCCAGATCCCTGCTCTGACCCCCAGTCCAGTGCTAGTGGAGGAGACTGGACTCTCGGAGGCAGGAAGGGAGCCGGAGTGGACAGAGCTCAGTCAGTGACGGGCAGCAGCGTAGGCGGAGGCAGGGCCTAGGGGGCCGGGCACACAGGTCTGGGGAGGGACGTGGGACCACCACACCCTGGGGTGAGGGGGCCCAGGGAGATGCCTGTGGGGATGACACCCACGGTTCTGGGTGGGAGAGGCCAGCTGGAGTGGCAGTGACGTCACTGAGGGACTACGTGGGGGCTGAGGGTGCTCGGCGCCCCACGGGAGTGCACGACCGTGTGGGAGCATCTCCAAGGACTGGTGCTGCTCGGGGTGAGTGACAAGGGGCAGGGTGGGCGCGTTCTCAGGGGAGCACTGGAGGGACGGTGCTGTCATTCCCAGGGACAGAGGCCCTGGGGACACCAGAAAACACACAAGGGGACACTCCAGGCTCTGGTCCCTGATTCAGGGCCCTGCACCCACAAAACACACCCAAGGTGCCCATGACTCTGTACAGGATGTCACCTCCCAAGGACAAAACACCCAAAGTTGTTCACGTAACAGGAATGACAGAAAACACGATTTAGAATATAAATTTTACTGCTGAAAAAAAGTATAAAAGCATGTGAAAATACTATTTAAGATACAAATCTCAGTATGTAAAGAAAGTTAGTAAAAACATATAATTAACCACTTAAAGAACTGTACAAAGGCCTCTATAGCTGGTACCTGTCAGTAACTGTCCCCATGCCCCCCCCCAGCTGACCTAGTGACAGCTGAGTGGCCGCTGGTTTGTCTCTCACGGACTGACTTGTCTCACAGCCCTTGCTGACTAGTTCGGGGCTCTGTGTCCTCACTCCCTGAGATATCCTCCGCAGCCCGCTTGTTTATGGTGTTTCCCAGACGTTCCCGCAGCCGCATCTCACAGAGGGGCCGCCATGAGCCTGGGGGGGGGCCGCTGCCCGCCCCAGCTGCTCTGCCAGCACAGCAGCATCCCGTGGTGCTGCTCCGGCAGGTTCCCCAGGTTCTCGTGCTCACAAATGACAATGTTGTTCTCCTCCAGCCCTGCCAACCTTATGATCATCCTCCAGCAACTTTTGGGAACCTCTCGCCCGAATTCGAAGTAGACCCTGTTCGTGGCTGAGAAAAGAAAATCAAGGAGGGGGACTTGGCCTCGTTCCTGGAAGGCAGGAGTGGCGTGGGCTGAGCACTGTGAGTGTCCAGCTGGCGACCGGCGCCCTGGGTGGGGGGAGGCCCTGGGCGCCCAGGCTGCCCTCACAGGAGGGACCAGGCTCGGGGACAGGAGAGCACAGTAGGACGTGACCTGGCCGGGCTCCTGACAGTCCCAACACTCTTTCATATGGAACCAGTGAGTCTGGCAGAAGGGCCTGGGGGCCCGAGGGTGGGGAGCCCCGGGGGTGACGTGTCCTCTGAGGCGGCCCCCTCCTGTGCAGCGGGACCAGAGGGGCTGTGGGGGCAGCAGGGCCAGCTCTGTAACCTCGCTGGGCTGAGACTGCCCCACCTTCAGATGTCACATGGGGGGTCCCCCTGAGCTGTCAGAGGGCCAGAGTATAAGCAGCACCTGGCCCGTCACCTGAGCTGCAGGAGGCCTGCACCCTCCTGCCCATGACAACAGTGACGCAGCCCCCGGGACTGACCAGGCCAGAGTCACCCAGGCCTTCCCACCGGCCACTCACATCCCTGCTGAAACCCGTGGATGCGCAGTAACGTGGGGCCGCCTGCGTCTGTCCTCCCAGCCAGAACTGACACTGGACAGAGGGAGGCCCGTGTGCCCTGATGTGGGCAGTGAGTGTCGGGCTGCAAGTCTGATGCCCACAGGACGTCCCTGAGCTTCCTGCGGGCCCAGGGTCCCGCTTCCCAGGAGGAAGGACACTGGGTCTTGACCACAGCCCTGAACGGTCACTATAAAGGAAGACTTTGGGTGACCTACTCTCAGGGGACCTGTCCTTCGACACCTACTTTTGTTCATATTGCTGTGGAGAGAAGGGAACAAAATAGTTCTGAGAGGAGACAGCAGGCGGCTTCCTGCGGAAACAGAGCCTCCCAAGTTGGGGTGGGAGCCGTGGACGGGGGCAGCTGGGCCTCCACACCGCCGTCCACTGTCAGTGTCTGGGCACGTGGCCCGGCCTCTCAGGAGCAGGGGTCACAGCCCACCTGCTCTCTGGGTCACACTCCCCCAGGACACTGCCTGGGCCCCGGCAACACTGAGTTTCCTGCTGCCCTGCGCTGGAGGGACACCCAAGCCTGTACTGGACGCTGGACAGGCTCCGCACCCTTCTGAGACCCTGTGCACACAGTCCCCCCCTTCCTGAAGGGTCCGGCTCCCCAGGGCCAGGCAGGGGATGTCTGCTCATCCTGTCAAGCTGTACTCAGCTGTTACAGCCCCTCATTTGAAAAAGGACAGTGAGTCTCTCCCGGGCAAGGCTGGACATGATGCCCACATCTGTCCCACAGGGCCACAGGGTGCTGTGTATGTGCCCGGCCTCTGTCACTCATGGCCGCCGGGCCTACCCCCAGTGGAGGACACACACGGCACAGAGGGAGGCACTGGGGCCGCAAGACCTGGGAGGCCGGTGGGCGGTGGAGGCTGAGGGGTCAGGGCCCAGAAGTCGGGCCTACACCAGGCAGCCCCCTCCCAGCGCTGGACCCTCGGAGAGCAGGGTCCCTGGGTCTGCGTGGTTCCCTGGGACAACAGGTGTGGTAGGGGTGGTGACAGGTAGCACTGTGCCCCCAAAGATGTGGACGTCCTAAGCCCAGCAGCCGGGAGTGGGGCCTAGTCAGGCAACCGGGTCGCGGCAGATGTGACCTGCGGAGATGAGGTCCTAACCCAACAAGACCGGTGCCCTCGTTTAGGGACATGGACACACATACGGGGACAATGCCACGGGAACTTGAACTCTGCCCCCAGGACAGGGAGACAGTAACGTTCTGTTGTTTAAGCTGCCTGGTCTGTGGAGCTGCGTGGCGGTCACCCTGGAAACTCAGACAGAAAGTCAGGGGACACAGGGCGGCACTGCCTGCACTCTGCATGCATTCGGCACGTGTTGCACACAGGCAGGTGGCCCTGCCGTCACACCTGCCCAGACACCCTTACCTGCTCTGGGGCACAGAGGGCTCCTGCCCCAGCCTGGTCCCGGTCCCTGGAGCCACCTGGGTCTGTAGCGCCTGCTCCGGGGAGGCCTCGCCTCCTGCGAGCACCACTTCCTGCAGCTTCGCCCCAGAGTCCTCAGAGGGCACCCTGGCTGCGCCCTGGTGTTCCAGCAGTGGTGTGCTGTCCCCACCGGCGGCTGGCTGGCCGTGCTCTGGGTCCCTGGGCAGGGTGCCTCCCTGTGACTGAAGAGCAAAGCTGTGACTTTTGGTGGCATGGGCCTGCACCATGGCCCTGCCCAACCACTTCGGGGGAAATGCCACCTCATGTGACAGGTCGGCTGGGGCCATGTGGCAGCAGGGAAAGTACTTCGTGGGGTCAGGTGCAGGCTCCGCCCCCAACTCTGAGAGGCACCCCAGACAGGGGGGCTGTGGTTGGACCCAGCAAGACAGGTCCGCATCCGGACCCCTGGGACCTGGGAATGCAGCCTTTGCAGGGGAGGGAGCCGTACTGGACGAGACTGGGCCCTGCGTTCAGTGCCCACCAAGGGTCATCAGGAGACAGACCCACAGGGAAGAGGCTGGGTGAGGACGGAGGCCGGTGCTGACTGATGGGCACCCACGCCAAGGGGCACCCAGGACAGCTGGCCACTGGAGACGAGGTGAGTGCCAAGATGGGCGGGACCTGCCCCAGGGCCTCAGAAGAAGCCAGCCCCCCTCCCACCTCCCACCTAACACCTGGATCAGACTTCCGGCCTCCACATCCGGGAGATGGTCGGTTCCGTGTCTTTCACCCCAAGTTGGGGAGCACGTTTCTGCAGCCCCAGGAAGCCATACCAGTCCCATGCCCTGTGCAGCCCTGTGTGCACCCCGTGGTCTAGACCAGCAGAGCGGGGTCTTCCCCAGCACGGCCGCTCCGGGCTCTAGTGGAAGGAGCACATGCCACCTGAAAGGCTGAGCTGCCCAGTCTGGGGACCAGCAGGGACGGGGATGGGGACTCACTGAGCTCGTCCTGCAGCATCTCTGCAAATAAACAGAAAAAGTCCCATCAGGGGATACAGAGGAGGATCCGGGTGGTGGGTGTGGGCTGGGCAGGGAGGAGGCGGCCGCCTGCAGCTGGGCCTCACCTTGGGCGCTTCCCACCCCCTGCAGCTCTGCCTGAGCCGCTGCTCTCTCAGCTCGTGCTCTCTCCCCTTCTCCTGGGACGGGGCCTGGATCCTCTTCTGACTTCGCCACAGGCAGTATGACACTCCCAACAGGACCACCAGAAGAACCAGCACCACCACCGGCACCAAGAATAACGTCCTCCAAGGGTCTGCGTTCCTATAGGGGTCTGCGAAGGGGTAGCGTCAGCCCCTGAAATGACCTTCCTGTCCCCAGAGTGCCCAGAACTCTTAGTGTCACCCAGTAAGTACCTTTCTCCTGGAACGTCTGCCTCCCCCATGGGATCAGATCGAGTACGAGGCAGCAGTGTCACTGAAGTCGCCTCTGCACCCCTCCACTAATCATCTGCCCCCCACTCAGAAGAGCCTGGTGATGAAGATCGGAACTCTGGGGCTGCAGGGCCTGGGTTCCAGTCCCGGGTCTCCTGCCTGAGCAGCACTGTGACCTTAAACTAATGATATCACCATCTGTTGCTGGCGTCCAGATAAGTGAGAGCATTAAGTTAATGCTTGTACAGGCCTGACACAGGGTCACTGCCACACCGGTTTCAGTAAGTTTTGAAAACTAAATATATTTTATCTTGTTGCATCAAAATCAGCCCCTATGCAGACTGTGCACATGCTCTGTCCTCTCTCCACCTGTGAGAACGAAGGTCTGAGGGTCTGTCTCCCCACAGCCCAACACCAGGGGGCGCCCACCACCTCATTTTCGCTTCTGCGCCAGTTTCACAGGTGGAAATACTTCCCTGTTCCCTCAGATTTGGCATCTTCCTGTGAGTTTCACCTCTCTCTGAACTGATGATTCCCATTTTTGCTCTTTTATCTACTGTGTCCTTTATATTGTAAGAAGATGAGCTCTTTCATTAAGATTTCGGATGCACATATTTCCCCCTTTCCTGTGGTATGATCTTCCACCATGTGTCCCCAAGTCCCATTGCCTGACACCACGTGTGACACACAGGAAGTGCTCAGAAGGTGTCTGTGACATAAACCGCTTCAGGGGAAGGAGCCTCAGGTCCCTGTGTCCTCTGTGTCCCGTAGGGACCCAGGCCAGCAGCAGACCACTGCACCACCTCCCAGGGGCACCGAGGAGTCCAGGGCAGTGGGCAGGGCACTCACCTGGGATGGAAACCATGGCTGACCTTTCCTGGCCCAGCAGGGGGTTTCTGATGACACACGTGACCCCCTCCCCAGAGCCTTCTTCCAGGATCACAGAGGCTGAGGCTGCATAAAGGCCCTGGGGGTCCACAGCCTCAGGCGCTGCCTTAGCAGGCAAGTTCTGTCCCCTGGCGTCTCTCCACTCGATTTGGGGCTGCGGGTACCAGCCGGCAGACGTGCAGTTCACATGGATCCCTCCAGCTTTGTAGCCCTTCATTTCAATGTGGGGATCGGAGCCCAGTGCTGGGGAGGGAAAGAGCTGAATTGTGGGGGCCCTCCTCACTGATGGGGTCTCCACAGCAGGGAGGGGCACCCACACTGACCAGCCCAGCAGGGACTCACCAGGAGCTGTTCCCAGCGTGTGCTGTGCAACACACTGACCTCTGATGGGGACACTGCCTGACCATGGCTGGACCCTTGTACTGGATCCAGGGGGACCTGGGCCAGAGCAGAGGCTGCTCCCTGTAAGTCCCCTCACAGACTGCCCCAGCTTCTCCTCCCCCATGCCCCAGACAAGCTGGTCCCAGGCACAGCCCCTCCCCCACCCTGGGCAAGCATGGAGGTGGTGCCCCTTACCCAAGGGGGTCCCACCCACTGCCCCATCTGCCCTGCCTGTCCTGTGGGGGCTATGCCGTCCAGTGAGCAGGAGGAGACACACGGTGTCCCATGGCCGCCCGAGCGGTGACCTGTGTGCAAGGCCCCTCGGGAGGCTCTGGCTGCACCTACTGCCAGGCTGCTGGGCTCCCCCTGCAGGGACGCCCCGGAAGTGTGTGCAGGGAGGACTTTCACACAGAACAAGGCAGACCCAGGGCCAGACAGAGGGGACTCACTGCCACCTGTCCCCACCCCTGAACACAAGGATGGGGAGGAAGCCCTGTGAGGACCTGAAACACCGAGTCCTGTAAGGAGGGCTCCATCAGGGGAGCCATGGTCTCCAGGAAGGGACAGCAGGCTGAGGAGGTAGCCGTGGGGTTCAAGGCCAGGGGGCCACACCGTCCATGCCCTACCAGGCCCCCTGCACTGGAAGCCACAGAGCAGAGCTGTGTCCAGGGAACGGAAACTGTAGCCCAGACGCCTGGACATGAGCACCTCAGACAAGGCGCTTGGTCACTGGGATGGGTCAGGGCAACGTCAAGGTCACTCAAGGGTTGGGTGACAGCACAGAGGAAACAGGAACCGTGTGCAGTGACCAACCTCCCTGTGCCGGCTGAGAGTGACCAGTGACAACCCCGCACCATCCTGACAGCGTCGGCACCAGTGCACAGCGCTGCTTCCTCATCCCTCCAAACCGCACAGAGTGCTCCCTGACGCCCTCTCTCTGGGACACCCCGGCGTCCCCGTCCCCAGGTGAGCGGCCTCCCTCCCTGCACCGAGGACGGACACAGCCTGATCAACTGCACGTGTGTTCCCGGGGGTTCGGCAGGGGACGTGGACCCCACAGGTGTTGTCCCTGCAGCTCAGCCTCCTGCACCCACAGCAGCCAGCACCTGGGGGACCCTCAGCCACCACTGTCTGGGTCACACTGAACCCAAACTCCCATATGCCTCCCACTGCGGGGAGGTGTCCTCATCCTTCCCATCCCCAACCTCCTGCCTCCTGCTGAGACTGGTGGGTGGCACGGGGGACTCTGTACTGGATACAGGATGAAGTTACCCCAGGGGACACCTGGGTTTGCCATGGGCCTCAGAGGAGCAGAGATGGAGGTGGGGGGGTTGCTGGTGAGCAGCCCCACCTGCTCTGGGGCAGCTTTGCAGCCTCTGCCCCCGGCCCACAGAGAGGAGCCCAGAGCAAACCTGAGGCTCACCTGCCACCTGCAGCACCACCTGGGCCTTTGCATAGAAATCTCCGTCTTGGAAGTAACACACGTAGGTCCCGTTGTCTGAGGCTGTGACATTGCGAATCCGCAGAGCAGCCGTCCCCGCAGTGACGTCCCTCTCTTAAAACCGAAGTTCTCCCTCGATACTCCTCTGCCGGCGTGTCCTCCTGCCCGTGTGCGTACGTGAGCACCACCTGCCTGCGGCTGGGTCGCACCCACATCAGCTCCATGCTCTCAGCGCTCCTCTTCGGGGACAGGTGACAGGGCAGCTCAGCGTCTCCACCCACCATGGCCAGGATGGGCTCAGGGGGTCCAACCACAGCAAAGTCAGCTGGTCATCAGAAAGGGGGGGCTCTGTCAGAGTGAGCAGGGCCAGGGCATGTCCCAGGCAGGGAGGGCAAGGTGACAGACACCTACAGGGGAACTCAGTCCTAACACAGGTGCAGTGAGGACATGCCATGCAGGGGTGGGAGGGGTCCCGGGTTCTGGCTGGGCCCAAAGGTAAGGAATTCAGACACAGACACAGGGCAGGTCCTACCTGAGCAGGGGCTGTGCAGCTGGACCAGGGTGAGGCAGACAGCGAGGGCAGGCAGATGGGGGACCAGGCACCGCACCACCCTGACCTGCTGTGCACAGAGAGAGGCCGGCAGGGCCTGGGGAGCAGTGACCACCTGGAAGGGGAAGGAGAATGCCACATGGAGAGGCTGCCTCCCCAGGCCCGGCCCTGTCACCACCACCATCACTGGGGACCCCAGAGCCTCCTCTGCAAATGGCCCCTGGGGCGTCTCTTCACCTTGGATCCCACCATGGAAGTCAGCCAGGAAACATGGAGCCGTAATGGACGTACCTTATTCCTGGCCAGCAGGGAGCACCAGGCTCTCCTGTGCCAACCTGCTCAGAAGCCCTCCACCTGCCCACACTTCCCTGCCCCAGCCAGGTGCCTGCCCCCTGACCACCCTCTGAGGAAGGCAGGCCCTGTGCTCTGAGTCCCTGATCCCGCTGCTGCCCCCTGCAGGCCGAGCTCTGCACAGCAGCCAGAGCATCCCACCCCCTCACCTCCCTCCTGCTCAGCCCCTCCCAGGGGGTCCCTGTCACCCAGGGCAGAAGCCCAGGGCCTTTGCACCCTGTGCTTTAAATGATCTGAATGGTGTAAAGTCTGAAAGTTTCCAGAGTAGGGAACACATTTCCACGTATTCTGGAGGATATTTTTTGTTTTTCATTTCTATCATAGACCATTTTAAAATATAAAACGTAGATGAATGAAACTTCAATAACTCACAATGGTAATTACATCCTTTGTTTCCTGTGACTGTGGACACCTGTGGAAGCGTCTGGCTGCATGTACACAGGGCCGACCCAGAAAGAGAATTTACTTACAAAAACCCCGTTTTTATCCTCACATCTTTAGCCTTCAGTCTTTACCCTGGATATGGTTCACCCGTGGGGACCTTCCTCCCCTTCCCTGAACACTCTGTGGCCTCGGGGACTCTGACGCCTCTTAGTGGTTCTGCTGTTTTTGTCTCATGTCTTACATGTCGGGATGTTTCCCTATGGGGACTTTTTTCATGCAAAAAAGAAAAAATTAGCTGCTCTGGCTGAGATCGGGTGAATAGGGAGGGTGGGGCATGTGGGTTTTGGGTCACAACCTGCTGAACACTCAGCACAGGTGAGCAGGTGGGCTGGTAAATCAGCCGTCGTGAACTGGGCCAACGCTCTGGAACAGTCATCAAAAAAATTCACTGAGGCCCGACACAGCCTCTCACAACAACGCCAGCTGGTCACTGATGCAGACGGGCTCCTGGGACTCTCGCCTAGTGGGGGAGGCTGGACCACAGGGGACCTGTCCTCCAGAAGGGAACTCCTGTTTGTTTGTGTTTTTCTTTTTTGGTTCGGTCACTCGTGGTACACTAAATGCACTAAGAAATTTATCCTTAGCCCCACAGGTTACACTGGCAGGAACTGCTCTTAAAGAAAAAATGGGGGACTTCCGCCAAGATGGAGGTTTAGCTGGATGTGCCTGCCTCCTCACACAACCAAGTTTAGGGACAACTAAATATTAGCATCACAAAACACAACCAGAACACGGAAAACTGAACTTTTCGGAAGTCCGCTAACAACAAATTCTTCAGCCTGACCGGTAAGGGGCGAAACCGGCGACGGGTGAGGACTTACAAAGGAGGGCTCGGTCGGACCCCGGCGCGGAATCCAGACGCGCGAATCCAGTCGCGCGGGTTCCAAACCCAGGATTGGACCTAGTGAGCCACCGAGCAGCCCACCGGGGGAGTGACACAGTGGGGAGGCGGTGGCAACGAGTTGACTGTGGTTGCCTGGTTGCGCGAGTGAGGGAGTGAGCGGTTGGACCGCCCGGTGGCGGCGGCGGCGGCGCGCCATTTCCCGCTCTGACCACGCCCCCACATACAGCGTCACAACCCAGCGACCTGGGACTCCAAGGCGCCGCTTGTCCCACTTAAAGGGCCAGAACAGACCAAAAATGTCGCAGGCAGAACTCAAAGCCCCAGAGATAAATCTAAATGACGAAGAAATAGCAAAACTCTCAGACGCACAGTTTAAAACACTGGTCATCACCTTCCTCACAGATCTGGTGGATTACAGCCACAAATTAGAGAAACATATGGAGGCTAAATTAAGGGAAATGAATGGAATTCCACAGGAATCCCATAGAGATGAAAAGGAAATTGGGACTCAAATCAATGCAGTGGACCAGAAGAAAGCAAATAATGGACAAACAGAAAAGAGTCAAGGAGCAAGAATTCAAAGAAATGAGGAGAGTCTTAGGAACCTCCAGGACATCTTTAAACGCTCCAATATCCGAATTATAGGGGTACCAGAAAGGGGGAAAGACACAACCGCCAGTGGAAAAACTATTTGAACAAATAATAAAAGAAAATTTCCCCAATCTGGCAAAGGAAATAGACTTCCAAGAAATCCAAGAAGCCCAGAGAGTACCAAAAAAGTTGGACTCAAGAAGAAACACACCAAGGCATATTATAATTACATTAGCCAAAATTAAAATGAAGGAAAGAATCCTGGAAGCAGCAAGAGCTAAGGGGACAGTCACCTACAAAGGAGTCCCCATCAGGCTGTCAGCAGATTTCTCAAAAGAGACCTTACAGGCAAGAAGGGGCTGGAAAGAAATATTCCAAGTCATGAAATCTAAAAACCTACAACCAAGATTGCTCTACCCAGCAAAACTTTCATTTAGAACGGAAGGACAGATAAGGTGCTTCTCAGATAAGACCAAATTCAAGGAGTTCATCATCACCAAGCCCTTATTATATGAAATGTTAAAGGGACTTATCTAAGAAAAAGAAGATAAAGAAACATGAACAGTGAAAGGACAACAAACCCACAGTTATTAACAACCACACCTAAAACGAAAGCAAACTAAAAGGACAGCTAGAGCAGGAGTGGAAACAGAAATGAAGATCTCAAGGAGGGTTAGCAACAGGGGAATGGGAGGAGGAGAGGGGGGGAGAAGGTACAGAAAACAGGTAGCATAGACAGTAGATAGAAAATAGATGGGGGGGGCGAGAATAGTTTGGGAAATATAGAACCTAAAGGACTTGAGACACATGGACATAAACTAAAGGGGGGTAATGGTGGGGTTGGGGGGGCAGGGTGGAGGGGAATGGAGGGGGGAATAGAACAACTGTAACAGCATAATCAATTCAAAAAAATAAATAAATTTAATAAAAAAAAAAAAGAAAAGAAAAAATGGCATTCAAC